>NC_141916.1:10000000-15000000 GCF_057802395.1 Ceratotherium simum simum
ATAATAGTGACTTCATCTATTTCTCCTTTCAGTTTTATCAGATTTTGCTTCACGTATTTTAACACTGTTTTTAAGAGCATATACACTAGGTTTTATTATGCCTTCTTGGAGAATTGACCTCTTGATCATTATGTGATTCTCCTTTTTATCCCTGATAATTTTCCATGCTTTGGAGTCTGCTTTGTCTGAAATTAATACTAAAATTAATTAATTAATATTAATAAAGCTACTCCTACTTTGTTTTGAGTAGTGTTAGTATGGTATTTTTTTCTCCACTGATTTACTTTTAATCTATACATGTCTTTATATTTAAAATGGGCTTCTCGTATATAACGTATAGTTGGTTCTTGTGTTTTGACCCACTCTGACCATCTCTGTCTTTTAATTGGCGTATTTATACTATTGATGTTTAAAGTTATTGTTGAAATAATAGGGTTAATATCTATCATATTTGTTACTATTTTCTAAGCATTGCGTTTGTTCTTTGTATCTATTTTTGTCTTTTTTTATCCTTTTGTAATTTTAATTGAGCATTTTATATAATTCCAACTTTTTTTCTGCTTTCTCAGCATATCAGTTATATTTCCTTTTTTTACTTTTTTAATGGTTGCCTTAGAGTTTGCACAGTACATTTATGACTAATCAAAGTCCACTTTCAAGTAACACTATATCACTTCACAGGTAATGAAAGTACCTTTTAATAACAAAATAATCCTAATTCCTCCCTCCTGTCCCTTGTATCATTGCTGTCATTCATTTTGCTCATACATAGCATATATATATATATATGTATAATATATATGTATATACACATACATGTATATACATAAACACACTATAGATAGGCACACATAATTGAATACATTGTTGCTATTATTATTTTGAACAAATGGTCATCTCATAGGTCAATTAACAGTAAGGAAAATAAAAGTTTTGTTTTAACATTCATTTATTCCTTATCCAATATTCTTTCTTTATTTAGGTAGATCCAAGTTTCTGACCTGTATCTTTTTCTTCTCTCTGAAGAACTTCTTTGAATATTTCTTGCAAAGCAGGTCTGCTGGCAACAAATTCCCTCAATTTGTTTGTCTGAGAAAGTCTTTATGTTTCTTTTACTTTCAAAGGATAATTTTGCAGGGTACAGAATTCTAGGTTGTTGGTCTTTTTCTCTCAACACTAAATATTTCACTGCACGCTCTTCTTGCTTGTAGAGTTTCTGAAGAGAAGTCAGATGTCATTCTTATCTTTGTTCCTTGACAGGTAAGGTGTTTTTTTCTCTGGCTTCTTTCAATATTTTTTCCTTATCTTTAATTTTTTGCAGTTTGAAAACTATATGAATAGATGTAGTTTTTTTTTGGCATATATCCTGCTTGGTATTCTCTGAACTTCCTGGCTCTGAGGTTTGGCATCTGATATTAATTTGAGAAAAGTACTAGTCAATATTGCTTAAAATATTTCTTATGTTCCTTTTTTTCTTTCTTTTCATTCTGGTCTTCCCATTACATGTGTGTTACACCTTTTGAAGTGTGTCCTACAGTTTTTGGATATTCTATTCCATTTTTTTTTTCAGTATTTTTGATTTTCCACTTTTGAAGTTTCTGTGGACATATCCTCAAGCTCAGAAATTCTTTCCATAGCAGTATCCAGTGTACCAATGAGCCCATCAGGGGCATTCTCCATTTCTGTTACAGTGTACTCCAGCATGAAGAAAAGCTTTGAGAAAAAACAAGCATAGGGAGCCAGCCCTGATGGCCTAGTGGATAAAGTTTGGCACTCTCACTGCTTCTGCAGCCCGGGTTTGTTTCCCGGTTACAGAACCACACCATTCATCTGTCAGTTGCCATGCTGTGGTGGCAGCTCACATAGAAGAATTAGAAGGCCTTACAGCTAGACTATACAAACCAGGCACTGGGGCCTTGGGGAGGATAAAAAACAAAAACCACAAAAACAAACAAGTATAAGTTTAAAGTTCCACCACTCTCTGTCTGACTTTACATAGGTTACTTAATCTCTGTGAGCATCACATTACTCATTTAAAAACTGGCTTTTTAAAGATTATAAATATTTGTAAAATATCTAGTCGAGTGTCTTAAATACAATAAGTGCTTTATAAATGATAAATGGTGTTTAATTATGACCATCATTTGTAGTAGTAGTACTATGTTATAACCTTTTTTTGGAAGTTAATACTTAAAGAGAAACTGTCAATGCTAAAATTGCTAAAATATTTAAGCCTTCTTATCATTGTAATTATCATCACCATTATTAGGCTATCCATAAATAATTACTGAGCACACAGGCCCTTCCAAAGTGATCTGAACTCAACAAGTTCTAAATTGAATTCATGATCTTTCTCCAGAGTTCCTTATCTCAGTGAATCACATCACTACACAAGTCCGATACCTAGAGTCATCCATGATTCCCTCCTCTTTCTCACACCCAATATCTAATCCATTAACAAGTCCTGCTGATTTAACTCCAAGTATTTGTCTGTGCCAGATTGAATAATGTTCCCCCAAAATTCATGTGCACCCAGAACCTGTGAATATGACCTTATTTCAAATAGGTATTTTACAGATGTAATCAAATTAAGATGAGATCATATTGGATTAGGGTGGGCCATAATGTACTGACTCATATTCTTATAAGAAGAGAAAAATGTGGATACAGACACACAAAGGAGAAAGGCATGCAAAAACAGAGGCAGAGATTGGAGGGATATGTCTACCAGCCAATGAATGGCAAGGATTTTGGGCAACCACCAGAAGCAAAGAAAAGACAAGGTAGGATTCTCCCCTAGAGCCTTCAGAGAGAGCATGGTATTATCAACACCTTGATTTCATACTTCTAGCATCCAGAACTGTGAGAGAATAAATTTCTGTTATTTTAAGCCACCCAGTCTGTGGTACTTTCTTATGGCAGACCGAGGAAACCTAATATGCCATTTCTATATCATCACCCTACTCCAGACTACCATCATCTCACATGTATTACTGCAAAAGCTTTCTGCCTTCATACCTGTGAAAACCTGAGGCAAAGATTGTGTACTGATGTTTGACTTTTGAGGTGCCACTTCGGGGCAAGGAGAGTGAAGACACAACAAGTAAAAAAGAGAAAGATGGGAAGTAATGCAAGACAATGCGTTATTATGTTGGCCACTGTATCATGATAAGCCACAAAATGGACACAGCTGGTTGCTCAACCCCAAGAGCTATCTCTAGACATCATATGCAAAGAAAATGTGCTCAAGTATAGTCCATAAGAAAGAGGAAAGAGATTTATTCATTTGGCTTCCTCTTATCTCCTGTTTACCAATGGTCAAAGTGACTTCAGAGTTGACTCTCAAACAATTTGGATTAACATTATCTGGCCCTTTGGGTTCACATCCTGTGAAGTGGACCTCTTACAAATCCAGAATTAGCAGGAAAAGCCTGAAACTCCAAGCATGAGGCTAGTTGACTTTGTTGTTCAGCAATAGCCAAAAGGGAAGACTGAGTCTCCCAGGTAAGTGACTAGTAGACCCCAGGGATTAGAACCACAAAGGACCCAAGTCACTGCAGCTGGGGTGGAGCAATTAGCTGAAGACGTGAGAGAGGATGGCACAGAGGGAGGTGTGTAAGAGTTGTCAGATACGTGTCCTGACAGGACTTTCTGCATCTACTGATATCCAACAATTCCATTACTCACACTGCAGCCATAATAAACTTTTTAGGATATAAACTGATTTACTTAGAATTCTTCAATGACTTCCACTGCTCTTAGGGTGTCTTAGTCTGCTTGGGCTGCTATAACAAAATACCATAGAAAGAGTGACTTAAACAACAGAAATTTATTTTCTTGCAGTTCTGGAGGCTAGAAGTCTGAGATCAAGGTGGCAGCATTATTGGGCTCTGGTGAGGATTTTCTTCCTGGCTTGTAGATGGCCACCTCCTGGCTGTGTCCCCAAGTGGCAGAGAAAGCAGGAGAGTGCATGAAAGTTCTGTGGTGGCACTAATTCTACCACGAGGGCCTCACTTTCATTATCTCATCTGAACCTAATTACCTCCCAAGGATCCATCTCCAAATGTCATCACTCTGGGGTTTATGGCTTCAACAGATGAGTTTGGGGTTGGAGCGACACAACAGTCAGTCCATAGCAAAGGGAGATCAGAATCTTTAATGTGACCTACATGTCTGGATGCTATTGCTTCAAGCCCCTCTAATAGCACATCCCTGTGCTCTCTGCACTGCAACCAGAGTGCTCTGCTGTCAGTTCCCCATATTTGCCATTCTGCCTTCCACCATAGGACCCTTATACATGCTATTGCCTGTGTCTGGAATGTTCTTTCCTACCCTCCAATCTCGCTTCACCCAGATAACTCCTACTATTCCTTCAGATTTGTGTTCAGTCTTCATTTCTTTAGGGAAAACTTTTCTCTCCTACCTAGCCTCGTGAGTTTCCCCTATCACATGTTCTGACGCCCGTGCCCTTCATCTTTGTTGCATTCACCACAGATATGTTTAACATGTACTCATGTAATCTTTGATTAACTTCTGGATCCTCCAATATAATATAAACTTCATGAGGATATAAATCTGTTTTTTTGTGGGAATGTTTTACCCTCACCATTGTGAACCCAGAATGTAGCACTGTGCCTGGCACATGGTAAACTAGACATTCAAAAAATGTTTGTTGAATGAATTCCTTCAAGGGTTTGAGAACTAGTTTTACAGACAGGGAATATCCATAAATGATAATATATACAAATTTGACTTGATATTTAAATGTTCAAATAAAAACTCAAGCCAAGAACAGTTATAATAGCTTAGGAGAGAACATAGTCCTGAAGGATAGGGCAACTTGAAGCTACAAAAGAGCATCTGAGAGTGGATCCAGGAATTGAAGAAACAATGAAGTTTAGATAATGAGAAGGGAGGGAGAAGGGCCTTCTCTGATGAAATACGCTAGTGTTATTTTTTTTTCTCTCTTTGGTCATGAGACATAAACCTGTGCTTTTCCTATGAGTGATGTTATCTTAATGTAATATTTCATTTTGGTAATTCTCAACCTACCACTGTGATATGATTTATTTACTTGATTAGTGTGGAAAAAATCAGGCATTTGTAACAAATGTGCCATAAACCCACTGTAAATAATAACTTTATGTGCCACTTCTACCTCATATCTCACATGATTCCATTTGCATAGCAGTCTTTATGTTAGTTATATAATCATAGAAATACTAGACAGCAAGGATATAATTCAGAAGTCATGTTATTAAAAGAAACTCTTACTAGGGACACATTATTTGAAACAATATTTTACTTAGACAATGATACATGCGTGTTGTTTTTATGATTGTTGATGTTTTATTTAAGAAGTGATGTATTTCAAATAAAATTTGGGAAGAATTATTTTGTTATGATAAAATTAATTCTTCATGGTAAAATTTTTCAATAAATAATGACACATATTTGAAAAATACTTGCAAATTGCCTTTTGGTATTCAAATTGTAATTTATTAGAAAATTAAAATCTGGAATATGATAAATAATAAGGACCTATTCAGCCCAGTTGAGACCATGAATTACTCTTCTTATTTTGTGTCAAATTCTTTCTCTTCAATGATAAACATCTGAACTTTCCATAGTCTTAGTTTTCCCAACTTATCTCTTCCCCAATCACTTCCACCTTACTGCTTTGAGTGAACACAAATCTTCATCTTCCAAGATATAAGATTGATTGCTCTGTCAATGACTTCTCTTCTGATTTGGTAGGGAACAAGTGACTTGAGAAGTCCCTTTTCCACTTTGCAGGTCCCAAAGACCCTCCTGCCAGGATACTGTTTACATGGGTGTCACATACACCTGCAGAAACCTAAGATGTGGCTTTGCCTTTGGAACTGGGTGGCAGTCCAAGGCTATAAAAGAGCTGAGGAAATTGTTACCAAAATCTATGTTAAAAAAAAAAAAAAACTATTAGTAGAGTCTAGAAAATGAGTGAGGAAACTGCTATTGGAGTCTAGAAAAAATGTGAGCCATGTATGCAGTAGCTAAAAATTGACAAAAATAGTCAGCTATAAAATAGAGAATATATGTAATTGTGGATCTGCTAAGGATATTTCTAGGCAAAATGTTTGAAATGTCAATTGTCTTCTTTTAATGCTGTATGATAAAATACAGGATGCGAGAGACATGCTAAAGAGAGAACTGCTAGGTTTTCAAGCAGAATTAGAAGAAATGCAGAAAAATACAGAGAAATACAGAGAATTTCTGAGTTGGAATATAAAAACTATTTCACAGTCTCTCCAGAAAGAAAAAGATTCTCAGAGAAAGAAATGGTCCCATAGTAAATACCCCATCAATGCTGTAAGATCCTTCATTAAGACCTCTGAAATAGTCAAGGTAGTATCCATTAGACCATCTTGACAGAAGACATCTAAGAATCTTAAAGTTATGGTTTCATGAAAGCCTAATTCCAAAATACTTCTGAAGATAATTAGTAAAAGATATCTCATAAAGAAAAGAATTGTGTATGTAGCTTTTGTCTAATGGAGTGGACTATAATCCAATTCATAGAAAACCTATGACATTTTTAAGGGAATTGGATCAGTATGGATGATTAAAAGTGACAGAGACAGCTCAAAGGCAAAGGAGGACTATGGGATCCAAATTTCTACAGGCAGGAAATAGGATGAGAAACCTGCTCAGCCATTTCTTGTGGGAAAAAAAAGCATCTCAGAGGATAGAGCCAAGAGCTTTGAGGCACAACAGACTAGAGAACCACTCAGGAGCAGAACTGGATCTTAACAAAGGAACATTCCTTGAGACAGTAGGAGGCACAGGGAGGTCTGGCCATATTTCAGAATTGCTGTGATCCAGTGACTGTTGTATGCCTCCTGTTCTTTGAATAGGATTGTCTATTGCAGTTGTTCTTTTCCTGTCTCACCACAGTATATTGTGTGTCGGGAGAGGGGGCAGACGATTCTTCTTGTTTTAGTTAACGTGTAGGAAAGATGAGAATCACTGAGGCCAGAGGGCATCTGTGGTATTATGTTACCATAGTGGCCAGCAAAGGATCAACCTTTTTGTATCCATGTCCTTGTGTAGTACCCTCCAAAACCGATTCTGATCTTGGCCATATCACTTGCTTTAGCCTGTGAGACATTAGCAAATGTGACACAAGCAGAAAATCAAAAGCACTTGTGAATTAAGGTTTGCTGTCTCTTGAAACATTTTTACTTGCTATGTGTAGAAGTCTTAACTAGCTTCCTCATGAATAAAAGAGCATATGTAGAGAGGGGCCAGTCCTTTCCATCACAGATGAAGCCTGGTACACACATGAACCTAGCTGACACCACGTGAAGCAGCACCAAGTCATCCCAGATAAGCTCAGCTCAAATTGTAAGCAAATAAGTGATTGCTGTTTTAAGCAACTAAGTTTTGGAGGCAGTCTGTTATGCAGCAACAGGTAATAGACACATCTGCTATCCCAGCCTCCCAGATAGACCCTACAGAGCATTCTGTTCTTCTCTATGTCTTTCAAAAGAGAAGATTTCCCAGCCACTTTCCTATTTAACCTACGCATGCCGTCTATAATTGTATTGTGTCTCTCCATAAAAGAGTGCAAGTACTTAAAGCAAAACCTATATCTTATATTTTGTATTGTTAGCATCCAATATAGTATTGGCACAGAGTAGAAATGTTATGAATTCGAATATGAATGAATGGCAGTAATTTCTTCTTACACTCAATATTATGTTCTAACTTGATATCCAGTACTAGTGATGGTAGTTAAAATAATTTATTTCAAGAGGACAGTGTTTTCCATTACACTATACAATTTATATTAAAAGATTTCTTTAACGTAGGATCTGACTAAGATTTTACATATTTGAATGCAGACTGTTGAGAATGCAAGTCTAGAGATATTTTTTTCTAAATCCCAGATCTCTTCTAGTTATATCGTTGTCCTAAACCCAAAGGTTATATCTAAATGATAATTTACAATTAAAAATATTTTGGAATAAGCAAAGAGTGCCCTTATTAGATCCCTCCGTGATAAAGGACACACACACCAGTAAGAAATTACCCATGCTGGGTTCTCAGCTTTCAAGAGTGTTTCCAGGCCCCATGTCTTCCATTCCTCACCGCTGGTTCAAAATCCTCCCAGTTTCCATCATCAAGTTCACTACTGGAAGATAAATAGCACAGCAGTTAAGGCCCTGGCTTCTGAAATCCAATTGCTCAGGTTTAACTCACGGCTCTGACACTTCCTAGCTGCATGACTTAAAACACATTACTTAACCTGTCAGCATTTCAATTTCCTCCTCTGCTAAATGGGTATAGAGATTGCACTTACCTAAATATGTGAAGATTGAAATCGTATTTACATATGGTGAAAAGCACTTAGCAGAGAAACTAGCACATTGCCAATATTCCATCAATTTTAGCTCTTATTATTGTATAGATTCTGCTTTTTGGCCTAGCGCTTTCCAATAAGTACTTTGGTTTGACTGTTTGTCCCTCTTTGATTTTGGATTCAGTCCCTGGACATTATTACTCACAGATAATCTCACCATATCTCTACAAGGGAACCAGTGTCCCACGATTCCATGAAAGGTTCAATGTTCAGAAAGGGAGTTTGGATAACATATGGTTGGAATATATCTTCATTTAATCCCTTCAGATACGGGGAAAAAATAATGTTGATTTTTTTTAGGAGGTGGACAGTATATTGGCAATGCCCGGCAGGCTATTGGCCATTTGTTATGGTAGAAAGTCTTTCCATGCTCTGTATCAGTAATGAGGAGTGGATCTAGAACAGAAATCTGCCTGTTTTCTGATATCATTTCATTATATTCATGGCTTATCAATTTGAGAAGGGTTAGAAGAGAGTGCCGTGACTATTAGAAACTAACATGCACTCATTATAATAAGTCATACCAACCTAATCTTATTTATTTTGAATTTTGTGGTATTTTTATTTTGTTTTTAATTTTTAAGTCATAGTAGCACTGTTAGTTGCCTACTCATCCAAAATTTTCTCTTATCTTCCTATAAAGAGGCCTGATGTTCACAGAACTATGCTTAATGCAGGTTGAAGTCATGTCTAAATACAGAGACTGAACCATGACTGGTTGAAGCCAATCATGGGGTGCTATTTCTCTCGTTAGTGATTGGTTTCGGCATGGAAGCAAAAAAATAACTCTAGCCAATAAAATATGAGGGGAAGTTTATTGAAGTTCTTCTGTGGAAGACATCCTCCAGAAATAAGAAGTGAAACATAGGAGGAAACACCTTCTTCTTCCACTGAATGTTGTGTTATCTGACGATTATGACTGGCCCTGGGACAACTGTATTGTGATCGTGAAAGATCAGGGACATACTGAGTGTGGCAGGGCAGGTAAATAAAGAACTGAAGACGTTGATGACATTAGGCAGGAGCTGAATTTATCAACCCTGGAGGTACTTACACCGAGGTCTTTTTACTACGTGAGTTAATATGTTTTCCTTATTCTTTCAAATGGTTGAGTGGAAATTTTCTGTTCTCTACTGCTTAAAAAATTCCTGAAAGAAACAGATGTTTTTAAAGATAATGTTAAATAGTACCTCAAAAAGTTTTTTATGTTATTCCTATGGAGAATATGAGGCCATTTACCTCATTTTATGGGCCATTTAATACATAATTCCCAAGAAAACTGGTTCATGGATCAGAGTCAAACAGAAAAGGGTCTTCAGGGGCATGTACACCACTCTGTTCTAGTCAATATTTGTATCCACTTTTGTCACGGACATCAAGGAGAAAAACAGTTTTATACTACCTAGAGGCTGAAGTCTAAACTTTGTTCACTGTTCAAGGCCATTGGTGATATCTGCTTATTGTTCCAGCCACATTTCTCATAGTATATACATATATACACACACACGTATATGTTTGTATTATATGCTATATATATTATATGTATATATTATGTATTATCTGTATTATATGTACACAATAGTTCATATTGTAAATATTATATGTTCATTGGCTATAAGTAAATGTGATAAAATGATAACAGAACCCAAAATATGGCAAGTTGTTGTACATATTTGTGTTTTTCACGTGCTCTTTTCTTTGCCTTGAATATCCTTCCCATTTTTATTCATATAGTTGATGCTATTGGTGTTCTGTCCAGATTCTTTTTTAATGGGTCAGTGGACAGAACCTCCAACTTCTGTGCCATTGGCTCACAGCTGCCCCTTCAGAGAATTCTTTTGGCTGAACAGGAGCTCCCTTGGCTAGGAAATTAACCCCACTTCCTGAAGTGACAACTTGAACTACCTGAAGTCATAACCAATTAGTGACTGACATGGGGATACAAAAGATGGCCCTTTTGCCTCAAGGTGGGACCAAATAGTGCAATTCATGCTTCAGAACTCCCCATTGGGCCAGACTGAAGCTAATCTCCAGGGGAACCTGCATCTTTGCTTGGTTTTCTTTCCCTCCCTACCCCGTTTCCCTCCCTCCTCTGCTCCTGAGAGCACTCCTCAATAAATCAATTTCACAAGAATCTTTATCTGACAATCTGCTTCTAGGAAATATGACCTAAGATAGGAGACCTGGATAATTTCTGAGTATCCTTCAAGACTCAGGTCTAGCGTCATTTACTCTATAAAACTCTTAAAATTGTTCCCAGAGATCATTAGGCACCCCTCCTCCATGTTCACACAGTATATATATCAGCACTTAGAACATCATTTTAAACACATTAAAATGACTTACTAGTCTTCCCCTATACCGCAGGTTCTGAGAAGGAAAAAAATTTATTTACTAAATATGTGTATTCTCCATAACACAATGCATGGCGATAATAGGAGCTTAAGAATAATATGAATAAGGAAGAAAACTATTTAGATTTCTTGAAAAGAAGGCTTAAGCAACAGGTAATAGAACAAAGATTAAAAACCTTAAGAAAATATTTACCCAAGTAAGCAAAATGAATTGACAAAGTACAATCTTTAGTAAAGTTTCAAGAAGTAAATTATTCAGAATAATAAGAATAATTTTAAACCTATCAGTTTATGCCCTATAGAACTATATACTTCTGAATATTCTTCACATATTATCTCCTTTGATTTTTCCAGCATATCTCTGTGATGGCAATTATTACTGGACTTTGTAGTCGGAAAAGTGAATTTTCAGCAGATGAAGGGTCTTTCCAAGAACTCACCATTATTAACTGACAGATCTGAAGAACAAACTAACATCTTCCAGTTGGAACATTCACTGTTTACTAAAAGCAGCTTATGCGAAAATATCCAGGAGAAGTTTTGTTAACTGTCTCTTCAAGATGAACAATTGTGCTATTTACTCTTGAAGTAATGTCAACTTGAATGATATCAATATAGAGAGCACACATGATAAGAGAGAATAATTCCATTATTTTGTTTGGCTAGTTGAGAAAATCTGAAATATGATTGCAATCCTGGTATTATATTTTAAGAGGAATACTAAATAAAGAGTAGAGTGAGAATAATGCATCCTATGGCCCAAAGTGATTTGAACGTTTTAATCTGACTAAGAAAACATGACAGGGACATGTAGCATATGGTTCACTTCACAAAGAAGACCTTGCATCATGCTTATACACTGTTATAGCAGCTTTAGTCATAATTGCCCAAAGCTGGAAACAATCCAAATGTTGTTCAACTGGTGTATGGATAAATTGTGCTACATTCATGCAATAGAATATATTCAGCAATAAACAAGAATGAACTATTGATGCACCCAAAAATATGGGTGAATATCAAGTGCATTATACTAACTGAAAGAAGCCAGACTCAAAATGCTACGTACTGAATGACATTCATATGACATTCTCCTTTTTCTGGCTGTTTTTCTCTTCATCACTGGATTTGAGCAATTTAATTATGATGTACTTTAGTTTCATTTTCTTCATGTTTCTTGTGCTTTGGGTTTATTGAGCTTACTGGAGCAGGGGTTTATAGTTTTCATAGAATTTGAAGAATTTTCAGCCATATTTCTTCAAATATATATATTTTTGTTTTTCCTTTTCTCCTTTTCTGCAAGGACTCTAAGTCATGTGTATTAAGCCATTTGAGGTTGTCCCACAGCTCACTGGTGTGTTTGTTTCTGTTTTTATTCCATTTTTTCTCTGTTTCATTCTATAGTTTCTATGACTTTTACATTTCACTAATCTTTTCTTTTGCAATATCTAATCCACTCTTAAGCCTATTTATTTTTTAATGTCACAAACTGCAGTTTTCATACTCAAATATTCAGTTTGAGTCTTCCTTGTATCTTCCATGTCTCCACTGAATTTTTTGAACACATGCAGTACAATTATAGTTTTTTCACTATCCTTGTCTAATTCTAACATGTCAGTACTGAGTTGGTTTTGATTCTTTGATTTTTCTCATCATTATGGGTCATATTTTCCTGCTTCTTTGCATGCTTAGAATCTTTCTTTAAGTTTATATTCGAAAAATTTTATTGCAAAATACACCTAGTGGTCAAAAGACAAACTGCAAAATATGTTTACTTCTTTCTAACCTTTTGGGGAGGAATTCTACTGTTCTGATTCTGATGAGCTATGTGTTCTGGAAAGTTATAAATTTATATCTTTGTCTTCAACTTCTCCTTTAATCTACTGATTCACATACCCAATTCTATATTTTTCAACTTCCCCTGGATTTGTCACAGTTTCCCCCCAAAACTGTTCTACTCACCTACACTCCTGTCTTCCCCATTTCGTTGAATGGTATTGCCATACACATTATATTGCTCAAGTGTTCAGAGTCATTATTGAGCCTGCTATTTCTCTGCCTCATCTCTTCTTACTATACTAGTCCATTAGCAAGTATGCCCTGAAATTTTTTATTAGATGCTACACAAGTGATTTTTATCTCATTGACTGCTGGATATTGTTGTTTTGCTGTGGGTCGTAGTTCAATTGCTTGAAAAGAGTTTAATCTTTTCCGGTCTTGCTTTTTAGACTTGATAGGTGGGAATGGAGTAGTGCTCAGCACAGGTCTAAGTACTCCTAAGTACTGACACACAACCTTCTGCGTACTTGACTCAATGCCCATGAATCATGAGATTTTCCAATCTGGCTGGTGGGAATAGACGCAATTCTGGCCCTGTGTGAGTGCTGAGTACTGTTCCTTACTATCCTTTTTTTTTTAATTAGCTTATTTTTATTTAAATTGACTTTTTTATTGAAGTATAATTGACCTACAATATCCTATTAGTTTCAGGTGTACATCATACCAATTTGATATTTATGTACACTATGAAATGTTCACTGTGATAAGTCTAGTTACCATCTGTCACCATACACAGTTATTACAATATTATTGACTAAATTCCCTATGAGGTACATTACATCCTCATGACTTATTTGCTTTATAACTGGAAGTTTGTACCTCAATCCCCTTCACTTATTTTGCCCATCCCCCAACCCCTCCCCCCTCTGGTAACCACCAGTTTGTTTCCCGTATCTGTGAGTCTGTTTCTATTTTGTTTTATTTGTTTGTTTGTTTTGTTTTATAGAGTTCACATATAAGTGAAATCATATGGTATTTGTCTTTTTCTGTCTGACATTTCACTTAGTATAATACCCTCTAGGTCCATCCATGTTTTTGCAAATGGCAAGATTTCATTCTTTGTTATGACTGAATAATATTTCAATATTCCATTCCATTCCATATATATAGTATATATATATACACACACACACACATATATATATATACCATAATGAACATATCTCTTCAAATTACTGTTTTTGTTTTATTCAGATAAATACCCAGAAGTAGAATTGCTGGATTGTATGGTAGTTCTATTTTTAATTTTTTGAGGAAACTCCATACTGTTTTCCATAGTGGCTGCACCAGTTTACATTCCCACCAAGTGTGCATGAGGTTGCCACATCTTTGCCAACACTTGTTATTTTTTGCCTTTTTGATAATAGGCATTCTAACAGGTGTGAGGTGGTATCTCATTGCGGTTTTGATTTGCATTTCCCTGATGATTAGTGATGTTGAACATCTTTTCATGTGCCTGTTGGCCACCTGTATGTCTTCTTTGGGAAAATGTCTATTCAAGTCCTCTGCCCATTTTTTAATTGGGTTGATTGTTTTTTTGATATTAACTTGTGTAAGTTCTTTATATATTTTGGATATTAACCCTTTGTCGGATTTGCAAACATCTTCTCCCATTCAGTATGTTGTCCTTTCGTTTTGTTGATGGTTTCCTTCACTATGCAAAGCTTTTTAGTTTGATATAATCTCATTTGTTTATTTTTGCTTTTGTTTCCCTTGCCTGAGATGACATATCCAAGCAGATACTGCTAAGATGATGTCAAAGAGCATTCTATGTTTCTTCTAGGAGTTATGTTTTCAGTTCTTATATTTAAATTTTTAATTCATTTTGAGTTAATTTTTCATGTATTGTGTAAGATAATGGTCTAGATTCATTTTTTGGCATGTGGCTCTCCAGTTTTCCTAACATTATTTATTGAAAAGACTGTTCTTTCTCCACAGTATATTCTTGGCTCCTTTGTTGTAAATTAGTTGTCCATATACGTATGGGTTTATTTCTGGGCTCTTGATTCTGTTCCATTGATCTGCGTGTCTGTTTTTGTGCCAGTATCACACTGTTTTGATTACTATAGCTTCATAGAATAGCTTGAAATCAAGGATCGTGGTACCTCCAGCTTTGTTTTTCTTTCTCAAGATTGCTTTGGCTATTCGGGGTCTTTTGTGGTTCCATACAAATTTTAGGATTCTTTGTTCTAGTTCTGTGAAAAATGCCATTGGTATTTTGATAGAAATTGCATTAAATATGTAGATTGCTTTGGTTAGCATGCACATTTTAACAATATTAATTCTTGCAATCCATGAGCATGGCATATCTTTCCATGTATTTGTGTCATCTTCAATTTTTTTTAATCAATGTCTTATAGTAATTAGAGTACAAGTCTTTCACCTCATTGGTTAAATTTATTCCTAGGTATTTTATTCTTTTCGATGCAATTGTAAATGGGATTGTTTTCTTAATTTCTCTTTCTGATAGCTCATTATTAGAGTATACAGAGTATATTAGAGTGTATAGAAATGCAACCGATTTCTGTATATTAATTTTGTTTCCTGCAACTTTACTGAATTTATTTATTAGTTCTAAAAGTTTTTTGGTGGAGTCTTTAGGGTTTTCTCTATAATATCATGTTATCTGCAAATAGTGACAGTTTTACTTCTTCCTTTCCAATTTGGATCCCTTTTCCTTCTTTTACTTGCCTAATTGCTGTGGCTAAGACTTCCAGTACTGTGTTGAATAAATGTGGTGAGAGTGGGCATCCCTGTCTTGTTCCTGATCTTAGAGGAAGCTTTCAGCTTTTCACCTTTGAGTATGACATTGGCTGTGGGCTTATAGCTCTTATCCGTTTTGGTGGTTCTTTCCCTGGACTGAGGTAGCTTCCTCATACGTGTGTCCTGATCAGTACTCAGCTAATTACTCAAGGGGAACCCTCCCCAGCTCTCCAGAGTTCTCTCTCTCTGTAACCATCTCCTCTCCAGTACTCTGTCGTACAAACTTTAGTTGCCTTGTTCTCTCCTGACTCTCGATTCTGTCTTCACAACTCACAGAGTCTGCCAGGCTATACCTGGGTTCCCCTCTGGAAACCCTGGTCCATAAACTGTCTTAAGGCAGTAACCTGAGGAAATTGAGGGGTTCATCTCATTTGTTTCCCATTTCTCAGTGATCGATGACTTTCATTTCCTGGTGCCCAAAGTCTTGAAAACTGCTGCCTTCATATATTTTGTTCATGTTCTGGTTGTCTTAGGTGGGAGAGTAAATCTGGTCCCATTTATTTCATCTTTGTTAGAAGCAGAAGTTACACTAATATACATTTACATGCAAAATAATAGCATCAAAATATAACAAAAACTTAATAGAAATTTAAAGAGATTTTGAAAGACACCTGAATTTAGAGAAATTCTTTAAGTTTTTGGTATATGACAAAGATAAAAATGAGAATATATTGTATTCGAATGTTGTAATCAATAAGGTTAATAGGTCTTTATATCATACTTAGTATCCTACAAAGAATCTACATTTTTACTCAGTAGAGTATAAGAATTGATCACTTACTAGGCCACGAAGCAGAGTTCAATACCTGTCATGAAAAAGAAATTATACATATTGAATTCTTTAACCACAAGTAATAAAAGTAGAAATCTGTAATTTCAACAGAATAAAACACAACTACATTGCAATTAAAAATAGAAAATCTCTTAACAAATAACTGAATCAAATCAAAATTATAATTACTATTGTTTCATATTGACCATGAAAATATTTTATATAAAATTTTATAACATGTGGTAAAAACTGTGGTTAAAGATAAATATTAAGCCCAAATGGTTTTATTATTTGAAAAATAATTAAAATTACTAAAATAATTAATTCAACACATAGTTATTTTCTACTACATTCCAGGATCGATCTAGATGCTTCCTGGGGGCATGATGTAAATTAGCATAGAGGTGAGTCCAATTCTAGTGAAAAGAATACTCAATGTAAGAAGTTACCAAAATATTCCAGGCAAACAAAAACCAAAAATGGAAGAATAAATGGGATTATAACCATTGATATAGAGATTTGTAAATGTAAGAGCATTGTGCACAACTCTATGGTAACAAATTGATGTCTTAACTTTAATGGAAAATTTTCTATTTAAGTATAGTATATAAATAATATACCTGAAAAGGACTATAAGACCTAAATAGACCAAGAAACATAGAAAAATAAGAAAAAGTTATCAAAGATTTATATCTAGTGATGGATCTAGGACTAGTTTTTTCCAGATCATTTCTCTGAAACTTTCAAAAGAACATATATGTCCAATGCTATCTACCACAGAATTCGGGAAAATCTAAAAACTTCTCAATTCATTTTGTAGAGCTAGCATAATTTACCACCAAAATATAAATACTACTTCACTAAAAAGAAAACCAATGAGCCCTGTCACTTGTGAAAATGTACATGTAAATGCAGATTCTAAATAAAGCTAACATGGGGCCAGCCCTGTGGCGTAGTGGTTAAGTTCAGTGCACTCCACTTCAGGGCCTGGATCCCCAGCATGGACCTACACCATTTGTCAGCTGTGCTGTGGCAGCAATCCACATACAAAAAAGAGGAAGAGCTAACAGATGTTAGCTCAGGGCGAATCTTCCTCAGCAAAAAAAAAAAAAAAAAAAAGCTAATGAATCTATATGCAGCTACACATATAATCTCATAACCAATTTTACCCCGAAATGATAAGATATTTTAATTGTAGGAAATATCTTACTCTAATAGAGATTATCAAACAATGAAATCCAACCATATGTGACAACATGGATGGACATTGAGGGTATTATGCAAAGTGAAACAAGTCAGAGGGAGAAGGTCAAATACCGTATGATTTCCTTCATTAAGTAGTAGATAATAACAACAACAAACAAACACATAGGGACAGAGATTGGATTGGTGGTTACCAGAGGGGAAGGGGGGAGGGAGGAGGGCCAAAGGGATAATTAGGCACATGTGTGTGGTGATGGGTTGTAATTAGTATTTGGGTGGTGAACATGATGTAATCCATGTAGAAATAGAAGTATAATGATGTACACCCGAAATTTATACAATGTTATAAACCAATGTTACCGCAATAAACAAAAAATAAAAAACAATAATAATTAACAACAGAATATAATCTCAAGTGTTACTGAGAACACAATTATATTCAAAAATAATTGAAATATTTAGAAAACTTGACATAGATGCATGTTTTGTCAATACTGTAAAGATTATTATAGTGTTCATGGTGATCTGAATATATGCCTTTCCCTCAGCCCGTTTTACCATAAACTGCTTCACTGGACATTCTCTGGCACTGTGAGCTCAGGACCAAGATCCACCAGTATGAAAATTCTAACAGAGGAGTGCAAACCCATGGCCACAGCAGTGATAGGGCAGTGGAGTTGTCTTCTGGGGCCCAGAATCCATGGACACCACCTAATGAGAGGCTGAGAGATCAAGTTGTGTGAAAGTTGTAGGACAAATGCAGTTTGAGAGAAAACTCAGAGAGAATAAAACACAAAAAGGAAAAGGAGTGGAAGGAAGAAGAAAAAGTAGAAAGAAAATAGTAAGTATGAGGATAGAGCAGAAGTAAAAGAAAAAGAGAACAAGAGTGGAAGATGAAGGCAAAAGAGGACAAAGATAGAAAGAAAAGAATGAAGGATCGTTTAAGATCATTATTAATATCTCTGGTTTAAAGATAAGGGAGGAACTTGCTCAATATCAAATAACCAGTGAGTGATGAACTGCAATTTGAGCATGTATACCAAATCCTGAACTCCTGATGCTGAAGCCTACCTTCTTTTCATAACCCCATGCTGCTTCTCCCCATTTCCTCTTAACTCCCACCATCCTTGAAAGCTTGGAGAATAATTCATTAAATGATCTGTATCACACTTTTGTACTTAACCTGAAGATTGTTGCCTATGTTACCCTATCCTGGACTTACAGACTACTGTGTTTGGTTTCTTGTTTCCTTTGCTTTCTACTCATCATCAGAAGTTTACATTTGTCCCTGTTGAATTTTATCATATTAGATTCAACACATTGACAGGCTGCAACCCATCAAAATGTTTTTAAACCCACATTCTGATTTCTATCTAATTCATAGTTTATTTGAGCAATATGCCATCAGCAATTTTTATAATTGTCCCTATCATATTTTCTTCCTGGTTACTGATAAAAGCACTGAATAGGAAAGGATCAAGAAAAGAGTATTAAAAAGCTCCCTCCAAGTTATCCTCAACTCTTTAATTAGCACTATATGAGTAGAATATTTTAGCTAGTGACTAATCCACCAAATTATACAACCATCCCAACAGTATTTCTCCATTTTTTCTACAAATAAAATAAAAAGTCCTTGCCAAATATTTTATTGAAATATAGTCTCATTATATGCACTGTATTTGACTTATCCTCCCATCTAGAACTTAATTTCAAGTTACTTACCTTGGCCAAGATAATACACCATAAACCTCACATGGTCTTACAAACAGATTACTTTACTATCCTTCCTAAATGTCAATAAGAAATGCTTTTTATTAATATATTTTAAAGTTATTAAATGTAAAATTAAACATAAGCTTAGTAAAATCACAGCATTAGCTCAGCTATCTGTTTTGTGTATGGTGTCTTAGTGATTTTAGAAACTCCACAAATTGTTTCATGCACTTGCATACCTATTTGTCTTCTTAAAGAACATGGGCCTTGTGGTCAAGACTGAGAGGAAGAAGCGCTGAATTCTACTCCCAATGCTGCCAGTAACTGCCTTAGTGATGGTATTATTTCATTACTAACATAGGTTTCATTTGATTCATTTATAAAGTAAAAAGAATTTACCACATCAGCATTTCCCAAAGCGTCACTAAAATTTTAGTTCCATGGTTTAATAAATATTGCTGAAAATATGATGTCTGTGGTAAAATAGCTTTAGGCAATGACAATAGATTTCTTTACCATAAGATTATCAGAGATTTAAAATAAAAATGATTTCTCCAATAAAGAGTTATGCTAGTGTTTCCCAAACTTATTAAGACATAGGACACTCCTATGCGATTTATCTTGTTGGCTAATATTCTCTGCAGTATACACTGGGAAATGTAAAAATGCACTTGAAGATCAAAGTGTCTTTTCTACTTCATTGGATTCTACAATTACCATGTATTCTATACTCATTCAATCAAGAAAACTCAAACAAGATCCAGAATTTTCATCAGAAAGGCAAAACCCAGGCGAACTGGATAAAAATGGTGGCAGTAGATTTGAACAAAACTAAAATTAAAATTTTGAGGCCCTTAATTGTGAATGTATTCTGAGTGTATTAATGTCAAAAGGTTGTCTTATCAAGGAAAAACAAACTCAATGAGTGCCACCAAAAAGTTGCTATGATGTGTACTTATTGATTTTGTGTTGTTGGTGTGGGGTTAAAATAACTTTCAGATAGGAAAAGAAGATATAAATTTAAGGTGGGCTTGATGAAAAATGGATGTAAAAATACAAGGATTTAGGAGAAGAGCTTATAGAAAATATAGGTTTAAAAAGAAAGAAAGAAAGCCAATAAAATAGTTTAATTAAATATTTTGACAGATGGCATGGGTCTGGTTGAACAGAGTGCTAGCATAACAGGGTCCTTAAAATTTTTCTTGTTTTTCTGTAGATTTCTCACATTCCTCTTAAGTTTCTATTGAATACAGTGTGTTAAAAGGAGAAAAGAAAGAGCTAGAAGGCACATAAGATGAAGATGATTTCTTGGAAGACATAATGTATTTGTTAAACTCTAATATATATTTGTCCCTGAAGTGTTAGTGTAAGATGCTGTTATATCTGTCTTCTCCATGCACGTTTGGCCTCAGGAAAGTATGAACCCAGCTGCTCTTCATCATATATTGTTTGTAATAAACTTCAAGTTCCTTAAAGGTGGTGTTTACACAACTTGGTATTCTCCAGTATTCCTATTTTAGTATCTTTTCAGAGTAAGTACTCAATAAATATTTGTTGATGAAACTACAAATGGTGCCAGAGACTTGCGGTCTCTATGAATTTGACTACTCTAGGTACCTCATATAAATGGCATCATATAATACATGTCCTTTTATGACTGGCTTATTTCATGAAGCATAATGTTCTCAAGGTTTATCCATGTTGTAGCATGTGTGAGAATTCTTTCCTTTTTAAGAATGAATAATATTCCCTTGGATGTATACCACATTTTGTTTATCTATTCATCTCTCAGTGGATATCTGGGCTACTTTCACCTTTTGGCTATGGTAAATAATGCTGCTATGAACACGGGTGTAAAAATATGTTTGAGTCCCTGCTTTCAATTGTTTTGGGTATATACTCAGAAGTGGAATTGCTAGATCATATGGATCTACTAATTTTCTTAGGAACTGCCATATTGTTTTCCAGAGCAGCTGCACAATTTTACATCCTCACCAACAGTGCACAAGGGTACCAATTTATCCACATCCTTACCAATGCTTGTTATTTTCTGGGTTTTTGATAGTAGCCATCCTAACGTGTGTGACAATGAGCTTTTTGATGGTAGGCACTGGGATTTATTGATATTGATCTGCTGTGCAAACATATTGGCCCAGCATAGGAGATGATTGATATATATTTGTTTAATGAGGGGCCCTAGATAAAGATTATTTAGTGCATCATACACAATAGTTTAGGAAGGCCCAGACCACATTCCTAGCAAACAGTCCTTCAGAAATGACTCAAACAATTCTAGTGAAGGGACACTCACCAGCATTCAAAGAATTAATTCTAATTTTGAGGAGTTTCGATTACTATTGAATTTTTTATTCAGAAATAAAACTTATTTCCAAATTTTGTTCCTCCACAACTGCAAAGAATATATATAACTTCTGCTTTATATGGAAGTCTTTCAAAGATTTAAAAAGAGTTGTTTTTTCCCTCCACTACGTCTTCTTTTTAAAGTTAAACGTTTTTAGTTATTTCAACCATTCCCTCACACGCCACAGTTTCTGAACTCATCAGTTTCATCTTTCACTTGATTGATACACTGACTTTTATTTGATTGACTCTTTCCATAAGGAACTTAAGAAAACATGCAAGTGTAGGGTAAGTCATTTGCCTTGGAACATTGGTAAATGTGAATGCGCAGGGTTCGCAAACTAAACCTGAAAAATGAGCTTCAGGAAAATCCATAATTCAAGGATGTTACTTCAGACTGCTCTCAGCATCATCCTAGTTTTCACCCAGGATGTGCACGTTTGTACTTGCCATTTGAGACCAGACCACTCCCACCCATCCTCTGTCATGCATCTGCTTCGTCAGAGTAGGAGTCTGGTGTCTTCCACTCATCAGTTGACAACATCCCTCCATCAATTGTTTCTCGGTACCGCTAGTGGGGAGTATCGATCTAAATCACGCTTTTAAGGTTTGTATTTATGACTCAATATTAAAAATTCACACAAGCCTCACATTGAGAAACGATGCAGGACACACAAAATCGTGGATAGAAGGTAGACATTTCTACTCAAGGCAACAGTGTGCAAAACACATTTTATTGTAGAAATGTTTCAAGTAATAAATAATTTTTTAGAGTGAATGAAATCATCCAATTAGAAATTAAAGTAGGCAAGAAATAATAAAAGTGTATTATATGTTGTTGTTTTAAGTATTTCTCATATTTGAAGTTTCATTATAGCTTCTGGTTTAGTGAAAATAATTTTTCCAACAGCTACATTTTTACTTTAGAAAATGCCGTGAAGAGAACATTTAATAAACAAATTAGAATATTCTTTTTTCTCCCAGGAACCACACCATCAGGAATATTGTATGCCTGTAGTCAATTGTCACATTATGTTGTCAAGGAATGACAATCCATTCAATATAAAACTCCTATACTAAGAGAAAGCAACGGGGTAGAGCACTTAGAATTTTTAGAGTTTATTCAATTTAACAAAAAAATGGATATATAGACAAGTAAATAAATAGATAGATAGAGATAGATAGATAGATGCTCTGCTTCGTACACGACTCTACCATTTCCTAGAGCAACAAAAATGAATACAGCTCTGTCCTGTGTTTAAGGACCCTGTAGCCCTATGGGACATTTTGGTAGACAATTTCTATATTAAATAACTGTAGTTAGGTTTGCACAGGATTCTATGAAAGAAGATAAGAGGACCTCAAAGAGCCTAGGAAAACATCAGTGAGAAAATAAATGTTGAGAATTTTCTTGAAAAATGAAAGATAGCAAAACAAAGAAGGTGGCCAAAGACTAAGCATAAGAAAATGTGGTAAAGTAGTTCCATATTACTGAAACACAACTCAAGGAAGGATTTGGTTGGAATTGAAACACTGAAAAATAGGTAGAGGTTGGCAGGTCATGGGAATCTTGAACAATGCCAGGGAAATTGGACTTTAGCTTATGGGGGCTGTTGCTGCTGTAGTCTCAGAGAGAAGTGATGGAGATCTACACCTGGGCTAAAAAGTAGGGAACAGATTTTGGATAAACTAAAAAGATAAAATGGATAATTTATTGGATGTGGGTGTTTAATAATAACAATAAAGAAAAGAATAATAACTTTCATTGATTGAACATCTACTCTGTACTAGACATTTTTCTGTGTATGTGCTATCTCATTTGATCTTCGTAAGAACCCTGTGAAGTAGGATCTCCTATTGTGTCATTTTAAAAATAAGAGAGCTGAGGCACTGAGAAGTTTCCATGCTGTGACATGGCAGAACAGAATCTAAACCAAGGCAGTTGGGATCCAGAGATACTTTTTCCATTAATTCATGCTGTTTGGAAATAGAAGATGGGAATAGCTCAAAGTATTTTTATTTTTATTTTGAGCAAAAAGGTTGATGGCATCTGGAAATGTAAAAATTCCTCACTTAAATGAAAAGAAAGATATTGTATTAGTTTCCTATTGCTACTATAATAAATTAGTCACAATTGCGTTGGCTTAAACCAACACCAATTAACTATCTTACAGGTCTTGAAGTCAGAAGTCCAAAATGGGTTTCACTGGGTTAAAATAAAGGTGTTGGCAGGGTTGAGTTCCCTCTGAAGGCTGTAGGTGAAAATTCATTTCTCTGCCTTTTTCAGCTTCTGGAAGTCATTGGCATTCCTTGGCTTGTGACCTACTTCCATCTTCAAAGCCAGCAATGGCCAGTTGAGTCTCACATTGTATCACTCTGACACTGACTCTTCTGACTCTCTTCCACTTTTAAGGACCCTTGTGACTATAATGGACCTACCTGGACCATCCAGTATAATCTTCCTATCTTAAGGTCAGCAGATAAGCAACCTTTATTCCATCTGCTACCATAATTCCCCTTCGCTATGTAACATAACATGTTCACAGATTCAGGGAATTAGGACATGCACATATTTGGGAGGCCATTATTCTGCCTACCACATATATTGTAACTAATTAATGGTAATTACCAAGCTAACATAAATTATGCTCAGTCTTGATTAATAAAAAGATATTAATTACTACTTACCTCTAATTGTGGAAATACATTGTAGAGTTCACGTTGTGTGTTTTCCAGAAAACACAGTCCCTCCAAAACCTTAGGCTTACATTTCTTCCAAAATAGCTTGCAAAATAGCTGAATTGTCAGAAACCATCTCCTTGAGAACTATTCTCTTCGCTTTCATCTTTTATGTGAGTGGAAATTTCTCAATATTGTATAATAATAGTATTGCTTGAGCAGTATTGTCCAAGTAGTCCAAAAGAGAGCTGCTCCTTAGAAAATGCAGCATTTCAGTCATTTTAAAATAATTTTACATTGTAGCTCAGCCACAAAAACAGGTGAATTTGTCTCTAAGTCAAGTCCTATACAGAAACATCTCTGAATGACCATGTTCTGCCTCCCTTATTTGCTTCCTATTTACTATTGATTAATATACTCTTAGTTTAACATGCAGGACTTTAATTCATGTTCTTTCGTAGTCTTCTAGTAAAAGACAGCTTTTGCAGTTCCAAATTTAAGAGATTGAGTTTAATGACTGTGAGCAAGTAAAAAAGGATTTTGAGTAGTGAAGGAAAGAATCCATCTTTAGGGAAAGTCAATTATTCACATGAAAAAGGAAAGCATTTGAAATATATGGGAATTGAAAGTAAATCTGTCTCAACTTCACCAAACAGTTGGGTGAATGACTCTAAGATCTGAAAGTATTTTACAAGAGGGGATGAGGCTAGAACTGTAACATGTGCACGTCAGAATGACAGTGAGGTTACTATGGCATTCCTTTCACCATTATCCTCAAGGAACTGATATTTATATCAGTACCGTCAGGGTATTAAAGAGAATAGGCATGAGGACAGGTGAACTTGAAACTCAAGATCTAAACATAGAGCCAAGTAAAACAGATGTGTGGGCGTGTACCTGCAAAATTGTACGTGAAATCTTAAGCAGAAGAAATGAACATAGGTCAATGCAAATTGAGGACTGGTGGAGTCTTCACCTCTTTTATCTGAAAGAAAAAATCTTCATGGAAAAAAATGGCATAGCAGTATCTGCCTCTCAAAGCTAATTACTGAGATATGCTTTCAATAGCAGATGCATGTTTTTTTCCAGTATCAATTGTTTCTCAATTTGAGGGTTGGGACATTACTATATATAACACTTTTTAAGCTTAAATTCATCTTTTTTCTCTTTTTTCCAATCACCCTGTATCTAGATGCTGAATTTCATCTTAAAAAATTCAATAATTGTTTATTAATCACCTGTGCACATCTGGCTACAATGGTAAAGATCTAATATAAAGAATTGCCTGATGATTTTTAATAATCTGCATGAATCTTCCAAAATTCTCATGGAGGGAAACTGGTTGGCAATCTATTAGATTTATTTATTCTTATTACATAAAATACTAGCTTCTAGAATAGTTCTAGGCGAATGCCTAGTAATCACTCTACTGTAAGAAAATTTGGTCATAATATTTTAATAAGAAAAAAATTTTGTTTCTGAATTATTTTCAGAAATTTTTGATACTTCTGTTGTATTATGGATCCATCTTTGTCCAAAGTGTGATCCAGAGATGGCAGGTGGTCTATGAAGGTCTCTGGGGTTTGCACAGGCAAGCCTTTTCCAGCATTAATAATAAAATGACCCCAATGCTAAATTCTGATCTTTGGTATAGACCCATATTTGCCTTCTCATATACTCCATTGCCAACTTAGTAAACCAGAATCAATCTCTTTACCCATTTGGTAAGGAAAGAGTAAAGGATTAGGGGTTCAAAGCCAGGCTTGCGTCCCAAGTCTACTATTTATCACCTGAGTGACATAGTTCAACCTATCTATGGGCATCAGTTTTCTCAGTATAAACGTGGAGCTGGGTGGTGGGTGATGCTGGTGAGACAGCAACTTTAAGGATGATTGTAGATATTAAAAGAACAAAAGAATGTCAAATTCCTCTCTAAGTAAAAAAACCAAACTACATGCTATTATTGTTATTCAGATATTGATAGGCTTTTCAGTGACAAGTAGGTATGGATAAGTCAGGTAATCAGAAGGCTTTTTTGGTAACTGAAGTGGTTTGTAGCATGGAAACCACAAACTTAAGAAGAGTTTTATAGTCACTCTTTCCTTAACTTGTTTCAGGAATTCTCTCGCTCTGATCCTGATTTTCTATGTAATGCCCTCACGGCATATTCTGACTTTTGAGTTATCTCCTCCTTTTGGTGACTTTTCTAAACTGGTTGACACGAGAGCAATTTATATTTATGGATTTATAACCTAAATTCAGAGAACATATCATTGCAAAATGTCAAATATAAATGTCCACTTTCTTCAGAACTAAAGAAACATTTTGAACTCGATACACCATGAAATTTTAAATTGCATCTTAACACAGTAGGCCGTTCCACTCAGAAATAATGCTTTTTATACAATTTAAAGGAGCAGCATTCAGAGCTTTCAAAACCTTCCCTTAATCTCTTTTCTACTTCTATAATTAACTGTTTTATAATGTGCGGCCACTGTTTTGTTATGTACATCTCTCAAAACAAAGGTCTAAACTCTTGTATATCTAGTCAAGTAATGTGAGAGATATTTCTGATGATTACCTTTATTTTTTCTTGATACCTATGTAAAATTTGATACAAAGGTAAACCTTACCATGAAAACTGGGACAAAAATTCACTAGGCCTCAACAGTTCATAAATGAAGTCTATTGGGAATATTTCTTAATTTAAAAAAAGTCTACTTTTATTGGTAATGTACTTGATCTGCTTTCCCTCAGTAATAGAGTTAATGCAGTATCTTATTGGTGGAGCTTTATTTGCATATCTTACTATGCTTTCTAGTTAGTCTCTTTACATAAACTTTTATTTTATTATTTTTTTACATAAACTTTTTTAAAAAAGCAAATACATATGCTAAAAGCCTAGTTAAATAGCTATTTAAATTCAAATTTTGATATGTTTTAATTTTGATGCATATCAAATTTACATGGATGACTTTATGTTTCAGACCTTAAGATGTGCTGTGATACTGAGGAAAGGGCCTGTATTGTTCCATTCATTTAATGAACTAATATTTTTGAGTACCTGTTATATGCTAGAAGTAGATGTAATCCATGCCCTCATGGAACTCATATCTAGAGAAATAGGGTATATACATATACATACGTACACACACAGAAATTCAAGTGAACAAATATGTAATGATAAATTGAGGAAAGTGTAATGAAACAGGAAATGCAATCGAGAACGATGGTGGAGGGGCAACACAGGCAAAGGATTAGAGAAGCTTCTTTGGAGCCATATTTTGTTTGGAATTAAAAGATAAGAAGCAGCTAGCTGTTCCAGAGGTAGAAGATTCCAATTTAAAAATACAATATGTCAATTTTCTGAGATAGGGAAATTCTTAGCAGAAAGGCAGCAGCTGGGTGGTCCCTAGTGAGTAAGGGAGAAATTAGATGAAATGAGATTGGAGAAGCAAAAGGGGACCCTGATAAGGAGTTAGAACCTTATTCTAAGAGAGTCAGAGAGGAGAAGCGGGTAGGTAGACACTTTTATCCTCCAACCACGTTCCCCATCACTCTATGGGGCACTTTATATTCCTCTCATTTAGTCTTCACAATCACCTTTTGGGAAATCTGTTATCATCCTGAATTTATAAGTAAGAAAAACAAGCTTTACTTGCTGTATAGTTAGTAAATGGAAAAGTTAAGATTCAGACCTAAGTGTGTTTGTCTACAATGGATGATTCAGATTAACTGTAGCCCACTACCTACCAGAGAATATAAAATTGAGCTGGGCCATTAAAGGCAACACTCTTCCCTCCACCATCTCTAAGCATAATGGGATTATACGTCTTTTTGTTATGACTATTTATTTCATTATATTTAGTTATCTGTATGTGTGTGCATCTCACTAATTTTCAGGCTTACTGAGTTCATAAATCCCAATTTACTCACTTCCACATTCCTCACTAGATCAGGCTCTTGAAAACATTTGGTGATCAACAAATACTAATTGAATGAAGGAATGAATGAATGGATTAGCTGGTGAATAAATGAAAAGTATGACATTCTTTAGGTAATTAGCATAATAACAATTAACAAAAATTTCTCATAATGTCATTTTCTTTAAGACATTCAATGCTCTTTGGGGACACTATTTAAAGTTACTTTCTACCATGATATTACACTCCTGTGTTTTTATACCACTTATAAAGACAGATTATAGATGGAGTATTGGTTCTCAATGATTAATGTATAATAAGAGCCACTTTTTTCCAGAGGTTTTTATTTGCTTGTGTATTATCCTAAAATAATTTTGAAAACCTACCTTTCACATACTTTAACTTGATATCTGAAGCTTTCCATCATAATTTTAAACAATTGCAAAGAGTGTAACCTCTGGAGTATTGTAAACACAAGCATTTTAAGAAAATATGTTTAGTCATTCTTTTTAATATAGTCAAGGGAATACAAATACCATAGTGATTTGATACTCGACATGTAAAAGAAAACATGAAAAACTTTTATTCAATAGCTGTAAAATTAACACTATTCATTTTTCCTCTTTTAACTAATCTGTCCATTTTATTTTCACCAGAGAATTTAATATTAATTCAAATACCTTATGAATAAGAGTCTTAATGATCACATTATCACAGTTCTATGCAAAAAAGTATATAAATTAAGTTAGTTTAAAAAATAGTCTGGAGGGTGGCCCGGTGGCACAGCGGTTAAGTGTGCATGCTTCAGCGGCCCAGGGTTCTCAGGTTTGGATACCTGGCGAGCACAGACGCACCGCTGGTTAAGCCACGCTGTGGCGGTATCCCATATAAAGTAGAGGAAGATGGGCACAGATGTTAGCCCAGGGCCAGTCTTCCTCAGCAAAAAGAGGAGGATTGGCATCGGATGTTAGCTCAGGGCTGACCTTCCTCACGAAAAGAAAAGAAAAATAGTCTGTGACTATAAACCTCTCTGTCTTAATTTTTTTCTGGATTGAGTCATCATTGTGATTATTATTAGTACATGTTTTACCAAATGATCGCAAATACATTTCAGATTTTGAAAACAAAAATGTAACTTAAAAGTAAAATATCATTGGAAATTCATCCTTTACTGAAATAAAAGTTACTGCCTCCTGATTTAGATCATGTATCCACGGGTGAATATTATTTTTTGACCAGAATGAGAAATGTTTTAACACCAATCTATTCCTAATTTTTAAAACGATTAATCACCGAGAAACTTTGTTCACATAAAAAAGTAGAAGGGATTGGAAGGAGTTTTGTAATAGCAATATAACACAACTCTTTGAACTTCTTTCGAGTTACATGCCAAAAATTTCAGTAATCCATTATCAAAAATTGTGTTTAATGATCTATATGCTGACAACTCAATTGGGTTCTCTTTTAATTTTGTTGAAAGGAAATAATTAGAAACCACTGAGCTTGCAGGAAGATTTATTTTCTAGTCATTAGTGACATTTACCTTCTCAATATCAACATTTTAAATTATCTCTGTATTTGGCACCTGGAGGATTTTACATCCTGAAGATACTCTGCCATTGTTAGATGCGGCCCAGTTTTGTGAACTAGGAGAAGACCCAGTACAAGAAGGGATGCGGTAAAAGAAAACCAGGAAAACCCAAGTACATTCTCAGTAGATTCTTTTTAGGAATAGCACTTGTGGGAATCGAGAATTTGGGAATTGATTCTCTCAGAACTGTTGGAGCCTCCACCCTTCTTTGGAAAATCTTTATGCGTCCCCAGAGATATGTATACCTTTTTTGTAAAGCTGATAACTTAGGATAGTAGCTAAAAATTAAGATGTATAAAACTTAGCCTCAGAGATTGTAATTCCCTTGGTCTATTATGGGGCCACCAGGAATCGGCTTTTTTTTTTTTTGAATAAACTCACCCCAGATCATTCTGATGCAGGTTATTCATAGATTGCTTTCCAAAAAAAAAGAAAAAAAATTGTGTGGAGAAAGTAAGTGCTTACATAATAACACTGGGTAACAGTTATTAATTGCTTTGTCCCAAGGACTGTTACATGTTACATGTTATACATATTTATTCATTAAATCCTTTCAACTCTATGATGTGTTATTACTTCTGAAAAACTTGAGTTAATGAGAAGTTAAACCACTTGTGTAAGATACACAACATAGAGAAATGGGGGGAACATGAGAAAACATGAGATTGGAGAAGGGTCAATGCATGGATAGCCTAGAATTTCAGGCTGAGAAGTAAGGATGTTTTTGGGAAGGCTATGGGAATCTATGGAAGGATTTTATACAGGAAAATAATGTACTCAGACTAGTCTGGATGCAATGGAGAAATGGTTGGATTGAATTAAGGCTTCTTAAACTTGAATGTGCCTACAAGTCATGAGGGGATCCTGTTAATATGCAGACTGTGATTCTAAGGTCCTGAGTGGGGCTAAGATTCTGAATTTCTAGCAGGTTCTCAGGTAATGCTGATATTGCTGGTCCATGTACTGTGGGTTTAAGCAGCAAGAGATTAGGACTGTGTGGTTCAATATGGCAACCACTAGTTGTATGTGGCTTTTTAAATTTAAATTTAAAATAATTAAAATTAAATAAAACTAAATCTTCATTTATTTATATACACCAGCCACATTTCAAGGGCACAATAACTATAGCAAAGAAATAGGATGCTTCCATCATTGCAGAAAGCAACATGGGACAGTGTTGAGTTAGAAGGATACTGAGATAGTTCAAGGAGAAAACAGTGATATTTTAATCAAAGGCTGTAGAAATAGGAACAAATATCATTAGAAAGTAAACAGACCTCAAACCTGATTGGATGTGGGAGAAAGGGAGGAGGCAAGGCTGACTCCTGCGATTTTTATCTACATAGAAAAATGGGAAATATAGCAGGAGCAATTTGGAGATGATGAATTCTATATTGAATATATTGAGAGATAGGTGCTTGTGAAATATCCAGATTGAGATGTACATTAGAGTCAGCTGGGTGTTCAGGAGTGGAATTTAGGAAGATATTTGGGCTTAAAATATAAAAATTTGAAGGTAATCATTTAAGTAACAGTTATTATTGTGAGGATCCATGGACTCCTTTAAGAATCTGATATATATACACCCAACATAGGAACACCTAAATATATAAAACAAATATTAACAGACCTAACAGGAGAAATAGATGGGAATACAGTAATAGGGGACTTCAATACTCCACTTTCAACAATGGATAGATCATCCAGACAGAAAATCAATAAGTAAACATTGGCCTTAAATGACACATTAGTCCAGGTGGACTTAACAGACATATACGGAACATTCCATCCAAAAGCAGAAGAATACACTTTCTTCTCAAGTGCCCATAGAACATTCTCCAGGATAGATCATATGTGAGCCATGAAGTAAGTCTTAATAAATTTAAGAAGACTAAAATCATATCAAGCGTCTATTCCAACCAAAATGGCATGAAACTAGAAATCAATTACAAAAAGAAAACTGGAAAATTCACAAATATGTGGCAATTAAACAACATGCTACTGAAAAATCAATGGATCAAAGAAGAAATGAAAGAAAAATTTAAAAATATGTTGAGACAAACGAAAATGAAAATACAACACCCCAAATCTTATGAGATACAGCAAAATCAGCCCTAAGAGAGAATTTCACAGCAATAAAAGTTTAACACTAACAAAAAAGAAAGAATTCAAATAAAGAACCTAATTTTACACCTCAAGGAAGTAGAAAAAGAACAAGCTAAGCCCAAAGTTAGTAGAAGCAAGGAAATAGAGATCAGAGCAGAAACAAATGAAACAGAGACTAAAAAGGTAACAGAAAAGATCAATGACAATAACAGCCAGTTTTTTGAAAGGATAAACAAAATAGATAAATATTTAGCTAGATTTACCAAAAAAAGAAAAAAGAGAGAGGATTCAGATAAACAAAATTGGAAATTAAAGATGAAATATTATAATCGATACCACACAAATACAAAAGATCATAAGAGACAACTATGAACTATTACACACCAACAAAATTGACAACCTACAAGAAATGGGTAACTTCCTAGAAACATACAAACTACCAAGACTGAATCATGAAGAAACAGAAAATGTGAAGAGATCAATTACTAGTAAGGAGATTGAATCAGTAATCAAAAATCTCCCAAGAAACAAAAGTCTAGGACCAGATGGCTTCACTGGTGAATTCTACCAAACATTTAAAGAAATAATACCCACCCTCTTAAACTTTTCCAAAAAATAAAAGAGGAGGGAACACTTCCAAACTCATTTTATGAGGCCAACACAATGCTGATACCAAAATCAGACAAGGACACTACAAAAGAAGAAAACTACAGGCCAATATCCCTGATGAACCTAGATGCAAAAATCCTTAACAATTTATTAGCATACCAAATGCAACAATACATTAAAAGGATCATACATCGTAATCAACTGGACTATATTCCAGGAATGCAAGGAGAGTTCAATATATGCTAACAAATCAATGTGATACCACATTAAAAAAATGAAGAGTAAAAATTATATGATCATGTCAATAAATGCAGAAAAATCATTTGACAAAATTTAACATCCATTCATGACAAAAACTCTCCACAAAGTGGATGTAGGGAGAATGTACTTCAATGTAATAAAGACCTTATATGATAAGCACACAACTAACGTTATACTTAACAGTGAAAACTTTTCCTCTAAGATCAGGAAGAAGACAAGGATTCCCACTCTTGCCACTACATTCAACACTGGAAGTCTTAGCCAGAACAATTAGGCAAGAAAAAGAAATAAAAGACATCCAAATAAGAAAGGAAGAAGTAAAACACTCTCTATTGGCAAACGACATGATATTATATATAGAAAACCCTAAAGACTCCACCAAAAAAACTGTTAGACCTAATAAACAAATTCACTAGAGTTGCAGGATATAAAATCAAGATACAAAAATCAGTATGTTTCTATACACTAACACCCAACTATACGAACAAGAAATTAAGTAAACAATCCCATTTACAATTTGTATCAAAAAGAATAAAATACCTAGGTATAAATTTAACCTGGAAGGTGAAAGATCTGTATACAGAAGACTGTAAGACAGTGATGAAAGAAATTGAAGAAGACTCAAACAAACGGAAAGATATTCCATGCTCATGGATTGGAAGAATTAGTACTGCTAAAATATCTGTACTCCCAAAGCAATATACAGATTCAATGCAATCTCTATCAAAATTCCAATGCCATTTTCACAGAACTAGAACAAATACTCCTAAAATTCATATAAAATCACAAAAGACCACAAATAGTCAAAGCAATCTTGAGAAAGGAGAACAAAACTGGAGGCATCATACTTCCTATTTCAAAGTATATTACAAAGCTATAATAATCAAAACAATATGGCATTGGTATAAAAACACACACATAGCTCAATGGAACAGAATAGAGAGCGCAGAAATAAACCCACACATATGTAGTCAATTAGTTTACAACAAAGGAGTCAAGAATATACAATGGGGAAAGGGTAGTTTCTTCAATAAATTGTGTTGGGAAAACTGGACAGCACATGTGAAACAGTGAAACTGGACCCCTATCTTACATCATACACAAAAATCAACTCAAAATGGATTAAAGTCTTGCATGTAAGACCTGAAACCATGACACTCCTAGAGGAAAACATTGGGGGTAAGCTCCTTGACATCAGCCTTAGAAATGATTTTTTGGATTTGACACCAAAAGCAAAAGCAACCAAAGCAAAAATAGACAAGAGAGACTATACTAAGCTAAAAAACTTCTGTACAGCAAAGAGAATCATCAACAAACCGAAAAAGCAACCTACGGAATGGGAGAAAATATTTGCAAATCATATATCTGATAAGAGGTTAATATTCAAATTACATAAAGAACTCATACAAGTCAATTGCAAAAAAAAAAAAATCAAACAATCTGATTAAAAAAGGGGCAGAGGAACTGAATAGACATTTTTCCAGAGAAGACATACAAATGGGCAACAAGTATATGAAAAGTTGCTCAACATCTCTAATCATCAAATCAAAACCACAATGAGATATCATCTCACATCTGTTCAAATGGCTATTATCAAAAAGATAAGAGATAAGTGTTAACAAGGATGTGGAGAAAAACGAACACATGTGCACTGTTGGTAGGAATGTAAACTTGTATAGCCACTATGGAAAACAGTATGGAGTGTCCTGAAAAAATTAGAAATAGAACTATCATATGATCCAGCAATTCTACTTCTGGATATATATCTGAAGGAAGTCAAATCACTATCTCAAAAAGATATTTGTACCTCCACATTTGCTGTGGCATTATTGACAATAGCCAAGACATAGAAACAACCTAAGTGTCCATCGATGAATGAATAGATAAAGAAAATATAGTATATATACACAATGGAATATTATTCAGCCATTAAAAAAAGGAAATCCTATGCGACTACATGGATGGACCTGAAGGACATTATGCTAAGTGAAATAAGTCAGACAGAGAAAGACAAGTACTATATTATCTCACTTATATGTGGAATCTAAAAGAAAGCAAACTCATAAATACAGAGAACATATTGGTGGTTGCCAGAAGCAAGGGGGTGGGGGTGGGTGAAATGAGTGAAGTTGATCACAAGGTACAAACTTCCAGTTATAAGACAAATAAGTTCTTGGGATGTAATGTGCACCATAGTGGCTGTAGTTGACAATATTGTATTGTATATTTGCAAGTTGCTAAGAAAGTAGATCTTAGAAGTTCTCATCCTAAGAAGAAAACATTGTAACTATGTGAGGTGATGAATGTTAACTAAACTCATGTGGTAATCATTTGCAATATATACACATATCAAGTCATTATGTTGTACACATTAAAATAATATGTTATATGTCAATTATATCTCAATAGAACTGGAAAAAAGATTGCACGATGTTGTGCAATCACTACTTCTCTCTAATTTAAAACCTTTTCAGCACCTGAGAACATCCTGTACTCATTAAGTAACCAATCCCAATTCTCCCTTTCCCTAGCCCCTGACAACCACTATTCTGCTTTCTCTCTGTGAAGATTTACCTATTTTGGATATTTCATATAAATGGAATCATACGATATGTGACCGTTTGTGTTTGACTTCTTCCATTCAGCATAATGTTTTCAAGGTTCATACAAGTTATAGCATGTACCTGTACTTTATTCCTATTTATAAATGAATAATACTTCATTATCTGTATATACCACAATTTATCTTGAATTAAATTTCTAAGGATTTATGGATACCCCCCCCCCCCACAAAACAATGGCAATTCATGAACTCCTGTAAAGGCTATGCATGGACCCACAAGGGCTCATGATCATAGATTATGAACCCCAAATAAGCTCATAAGAGGTGAGAATGCCAGTGAAAGAAGAGGTCAGGGGCAGAATGCTAGAAAACACCAGTAATTAAGGAACAGGTAAAAAAAGAGAATTCTAAATAGATAATGAACCGATAGATTAGACAGAAAGAATGAGATAATCAAGCAAACCTTCAAAAAAAATGAAAAGAGTCATAATGTCACATAGTAGAGAGATTAAGAAACAAAAGAACACAAAATTGTTCACTGACTTTAGCAAAAAAGAGATCATTGTTAAATTGATTTAATTGGAGTCATTGAGACAGAAGCTTGATGGCAGTAGTTTGAAGAATGAATGGAGGAAGAAGAAAATGTGGAGAACGCATACAACTCTTTCAAGAGACTTAGCTGTGAAGGAGAAAGTTTTGTTGCTAGTGTGAGACTGAAGACATGAGTATGTTTGAAGCTGTGAGGTCACAGAGTATTTTTATATTCTGAAGAAAAAAATGTATGAGGAGATTAATGATAAGAGGCTGATAAATAACTCAAGAAAATAGGAAGATAGGAATTCCAGGGTTCAGCAGGAAGTTAACTACATGACCACTGAACTAATATAGAATGTAGATAAGATTTAGGTTAAAGGAAAAGATGTCTGGTGCCAAAATTTTACTTAATAGGTAAATGTCAGCAGGTCAGTAGATGACAACGATTAAGAGGATGAAAGGTGATGTTTCTGGATTACATAATCCTCAAGTAATCAGAGGTTTCTACAAGCATGTTCAAAGGAGCATGCTTAGGAAGTGGCATTGAGAAGCTATGATAATGATAAGCTAGACCTAGAAGAAACAACTAAACTAAAAAGTATACTTTGAGTCAGCCATTTAACAAGTCTCTTGAGTGCTTACTCCCTACTGGTGTGCTAAGGACTCAAGTTATAGGCAAGGATCATTTAGTAGTTCTCAATCAGTGATACTTTTCAAGAAGAGGGTGTCCATAAAAATCACTAAAGAATTTACAGAAGGCCTAGAAGCATATATATGTCCTTTCTGGGGAAATTAAAAATAATTTAAGCAGTTTTTGTTTTCATTTTGATGGTACCATATTTCTTTGTTAGAGTTATTAGCGGTAACTAGATATGAAAGGTTAAAATAAAGCACAATCTGTCTTCTACAAAGAACAAGATGCCATATCATAAAATAACTACAATGAAATAAAAATCTCTAACAGAAATATATAAAAATACTACGGGAACAGAAAGTTGGAGTGTTTACTATACCTAAAGGTTGAGAAGATGGGAAAGTTGCATGTAGGAAGGAGCCATCCATGTTGAGTGTCAGCCAATGGATTTCCTAGGTTTAGAAAGAGGGAGCAACCCACGCAGACATCTACCAGAATCATGAGGTCAGAAAAATAGCATGAAGCCATATTTTGAAGGACACTGCATGGATGTTATTTGTACTTATCCCTGCAAGATTTTCTGGGAGGTAAGGGTAGATATTGGGAGATGTTAAACAGAGAACCAAATAAAATAAAGAAGTTTACCTTTGAACATGTTACCCTCTACAGCAGTGTGAAGAATTGGTTTTTGAGGGAAAACTGGAATGAAGAACACGTGTTAAAAGGTTATTGAAATTATTTAGATGAGAGCTGATAAATGCCGAAATAGAGCTTCTGCTCTATTTTTTTTTAATTTCCCCAGAGTGCAAGGATTTGGGAAAGACTTGGGATACATAGTGTAGATGTTTTGAGTAGGCGAAGAGTCAAGAAGGATGCCATGTTCCTTAAGATAAACAACTGAATAGATAGATGGTGGTGACATTGACAAGGCTAAGAGAGTCCAAAGAAGAAATAAATTCTTCAAGGTCAGGGTATGTTATGCTAAATCAAACCACACATATATATATAAAGTAAAACAATGCCAACATAAGAAAGTTTATATATTTTTGGCTGCACACAATTGATTATTCCACCTAAAAGTTAAGGCCATCTGCCTGACTTGCTGACAACTCATGCTTCCGTTTTTTAGTTTTCAAAGTTAAGCTCCAGTGAAGTGAGCCCTTCTCTAGCTTGCTTTCCACACAGCATAAATCAGACATTGCACAGTCTGTCAGCAGAGTTCTGGAAAATATGGATATAGAGAAACTCCTCCTTCTTCCTCCTCCCCCTTCGTCTGCCTAAGGCATGGAGATTGATCAGATATTTACAGCAGCAACCACCAAAGTCTTATTCATTGCCGTGTGAGCGTGATCACCGGACTCCTCCAACAAAAGCAAAATGGCACCATTAAAATGAACTGACACATCAGATCTCCTCTGCTGTTCTTTAAAAGTAATACATTAATCAGGGGATAAACAAGGTATTGTCACCCTGGCAAAATTTTAGAAGACTGCATCAGAGAAAACTCCTGAAATTACTCCTCTTGAATACAAACCAGAGCCTGACATTTTCCAAAAAGGACAACATATCTCAGAAATCTTTGGCTGTTTCTTTTTCAATCTTTCTAAAGAAGAACACTCTTGATTAGTGGTCTGATTCTGTAGAATATGTTGAGTCTCATCCAATGTATTTTCTGGGTTTAGAAAGGGTAAGCAGCCCCCTTTCTGAGCCTCCCTTGAACTAGGTGTGATAGGTAATATCTAAAGGCACTTTTCCCCCTAGCGGTGACTTTTATGTTGGTGAATTTTTTTGTGCTTCCTTTAAACACATTCCTTTCTTCTATTTTTACTGCAACTTTACATTGGGTTTTCGTTTGTCTCCTGCTTAAGTTATAGCTAGCTGAATGGTTACCTTGACTCCAATTCTTTCCTCCCCTCATTCTCTCCTGCACAATATGCCCAGATTTAATTTTGTATGTGTCACTCAATCATCCAAAAACTTTAGAGGACTCTGCCTTTCTCTAGCATACATCCTCACATCTTTGCTTGGCCTCAAGATTCTCTAAAATCTATTACTAAGCTGACTCCTAAGGTTTGTCATCCACTGCTATCTACGCATGTCCTCTCCTCTGGCTAGTGCAATACTTTGTGCCTTCCCATGCCTACATTTTGAGTTCTTTGCCTCTTTTAAAGTTCAGTTCAGTTGTTATCTCTTTGATGAACCCATTTCTCTTATTTTCCTGAAAATACTTCTGTCTTCAAATATCACTTATTAAGTATATATTATATCCTATTATATTTTTACAAAAGAAATTTTTTTCTTCATTGAACCATTTTTAGTAGTCCATATTGCCATAAGGAAAAGTAAGCATGTTGAGGGTAGACTTTTTTTTTTAGAGGCAGAGGTGGTAGTTATTCAGAGAAAAAGGAAGGTTTAACACATTAGGTGAAGTTTATATTTGAGCTGGAAGACCAAGGAGAACTTCAAGAAGGGCTCCTTGTGAGCATGCGGTGTGCAAAGAACTCTGATATTCATTTTGTTAAATATCTCCATCTCTGTGTCATCTATCTCCCTATTTCTCTGTCCTTCAGTTTTCCTCTCTGTCTTTCCCTTATTGAGGCATCTTCTCTGACCCAGATACCTCCAGCTGTATTTTGCTCAGCTAGAGATAAATTTAACTTTTTATAAATTGTTATTATGAAGAAAAAATATGAACCAATCAACAAATGTTAGCCAATCAATATATATCTGCCAGTAGTGCCAGAACCCTATGACCCAATATAATTACTGTAAGCTAGAGTTTCCTAAGCTTGGAAGAATCATCCCAGGATCCTGGTCAGAAATGAAGAATCCCAGGTCTCACCTCAGACATTATGAATTAGGTCCTATCATCACGGTAAGACCAGGGAGAAAAATCAAGATTGCAAAGAAAGAAACATAACTCTCATTATTCACAAATATTATCGCCACTTTAGAACATTCTTAAAGGATTTTTAGATCAATAGTTGGCATTTAGCAAGAGAGGTTAGCAAGATTTATTGATATAAGATCAAATACAGAGATCAATCTCATTTCTCTGTAACAAACAGAAAATGAAAATTTTAAGTAGATATTTACATGACTATCAAAAATACAAAATGCCCAGGAATCTACTTTCTCTCTATGGAGAACATTGAGCACTGTAGTATTAGTCTGCTTGGGCTGCCATAACAAAATACCACAGTCCCAGTGGCTTAACCAACAGAAATTTATTTCTCATAGTTCTGGAGGGTGGGAAGTCCAAGATCAAGATGCCAGCAAAGTCGATTCCATTCTGAGGTTTCACAAGGTAGATTTCACTCTTCTCTTGGTTTTTTGGCCACTTTCTTGCTGTGTGCTCACATGACTTCTTTTTGTGCTCAAAGAGAGATATCTCTCTCTTCTCCTCTTTTAGGCCCCCCAATGCTATTGGCTTCGGGGTCCCACTGTTATGACCTCATTTAAACTTAATTACATCCTAAACACCCTGTCTCCAAATACAGTCACACTGGGGGTTAGAGTTTCAACATATGATATTTGGGGGGACATAATTCAGTCCATAGCAACTATTAAACAGATCTATGTAAAAATGTGAAAAATGCCCTATTGAAAGACTCAATAACATAAAATGTAAATTCTCTCCAAATTGATCACTATGTACTTGCAATCCAAATCAAAATCTCAGTGGAGTGTTTTTGTGTGTGCTTTAGTGTGAACTTGAAAAACTGATTCTATAATTCTATACCTTATAGAATTTTATTTCTTATATTATGTATTTACATTATATAATTCTATAATTTATATGAAAATAGAAAAGACCATGAATATCCTTGACACTATTCATGAAGAACAACAATATGGTTATTTTTCTTCAGATTTCAAGTGTATGTAAAGCTATATTTATTGAGCAGTATGAAATTATGTAGGGAAAACCAAACAGACCAAGGGAATGGAATATATTGTCCAGAAACAGATCCAACAATATGGACACTTCTTATAAAACTGCAGTGATTGTACACATCAACAGAGAAAAGAGGAACTCTTCATTAAATGGTGTCAGGCCAGTTGGGTAGCCATAAGGGAAAAAATCAGAAAGAAAATGGACCCTATCTCACAAAATACACAAAAATACATTCTAATGGAATTAAAGATCTAAATATGAAGAGGAAATTTATAAAAATTTTAGAAGATAAAATAAGAATATATCTTCATCATTTTGGCAAAGTGTGGATTTCTTAAAACACAAAAAGCACTTATTAAAAAGGAAAAGACTGTAAACTGAAGTGTATGAAATTTATTTGTATGTATAATTGAATTGTATGTAAATTGAAATATATTCAGTTGAAAAATTTATATTCATCAAAAGTCAGTAAGGACAAGTTAGCAAGTGGGAGATTTTTGCACAACATGTAATGAACAAAAGACTAGTATTCAGAATATATATTAAACTCCTTTAAATTGGTAAGAAAAAGACAAAACCTAAAGTAAAAATTGGCAAAATATTTTAATAGACATATCGGAAAACAGGAAATCCAAAAGGTTAATAAACATAATAAGTGGTGATCAATCTCATTGATGATCAAATAAATATTTAAAAAACTACAATATAATACCATTTTGTACCTACTAGATAGGCAAAAATTGAAAAAGCAGATAATAATCAGTGGTCCAGTGTTCTGGATATGTAGGGTATTTCACAATTGAAAAAAATATCATTTGGTCATTTGTAGACCCAAGAACTATCTTAATTCAATAATGAAAGTGTTCATTAAGTTTAATCATCAAAGATTTTTGTCTAACTTTAAAGTTTGGTCTTCTTTCCTCAGCTCTATGCCCCTTCAGTATGGGACTCCAACCACCTCAGTACGGGAAAGAGGGATCTCTTTATCTTCTTCTCTATTTCCCAGTCTTGCACATCTCCTTCTGCTCCCTCCCACCAGCTGACTGCCACTCATTCTTTATTCTTCCAGAGTTTGGAGATGAAAGAAGATAAAGTGGGGAGCGAAAAGAAAGGTCTTCCTTAACAGGTACTGTCACCATCAGGCTGTCGTCTTCTTCGAGCTTGGAGTACGCTTCTAGTTAACTCTTTCCCTCTTGAGGTTAGTTCTTATGAGATCCCCCGGTGGGAACACCTGACTGCAATTGTCTCAATGAGGCCATGCCTTTCCTCTGGCTGGACATTTCAAAACGCGTTCAAATAAAAGATGATAAAAACAAACAAAATCTTCAGCCTCTGCATCCATGGGTACAATACAGCCTCTGTGCTGAGATTGTACTGCCCCTGGAAAGAAACAGTCTTGACGGGAGTTCCCTGTAAAATGATCCAGGCTGGACCTTGCTCACCCAGGAGGCCCACAACTGGACCACTGGAAAGAAACTCCTCTCCCCAATTGCTCTTAGTGCAGTAAGTTTTCGACTTCTCCGGAATGGGCCAAACTCTAGCGCACAAGCTCCCTGGGACCAAATTCAAGTTCTCAACTCAAATTCCACCCCATAGAGGGCTGGGATAGAGAGGAAAAATATTATAGCACTCTCTCTCCAAAGCTCTTACAACTCTCTTCAAAAAAAAGTTTTGTCCCCGTCTCTTCATGCTTAATACTTTTGTACCTATTAAATGGGTGTTTTGCAAAAACTTTGTCGTTGTTGTTTGCTTTATCTCTCGGAATGAAATAATTCTTTCCACCTTATGATTGTTTTCCTTATGTTGAGACCTAGCAGAAAATGAATCCCATTTTAACAACATGTCACAACCTTTCATCCAGTCCACCTCACACCTCTACATAGAGGTCCTTCGCTTCCGCAACATTTCCAGAGTTCTGCAGGCTGGTTTTCGTTGGTTTTCCCTTCTGCTGGCCCTTAGCAGAGCAGAAGAGCAGGAAACTAAGGCAGTTACCATTCATCTTTCTGTTTTCTTTCCTTTATAAGTTGATCTACATCTCTTGTCTGCTGTGTTCTCTTTTCCAAGCCCCTTTGTCTTCGTGGGACTACACTTTTATTATCCATTTACTGCATATTGGGGGATTCCAGAAGAGAGAAATATTAGCTTTATAAATAATTTCATCAGAAAAACAGGAACTAGTTCTTATCCCGCCCCATGGTGTCTAGTAAAGTGCTTTATTCAAGGATATTTTATAAATGAATTAAATAATAAATGAAACAAAAAATTTCTCCCAACAGTTAATTTAAGAAGAAAACATGCTCCCTGAATTGTCTATTGTGTACTATTGAAACAGTACACTCTGCCAAATATTTATGTGACAGCTAAGTAATTATCTAAGCAATGAAAGAAAAACAATAATTTTTCTTGCTTAGGTTTTACGATTGTCAGTGAATGTGTGTACTTGATGAGCTCCTAGTATGATCAGAAACTTTCAATTATTGTGAAGCTGCAGCTAGTATATCTTATGGAAACAATTTCTCTCAGCATACAATTCTACCTTAGGAAAGAACTTAAATGTCTTATGGCTTTCTTTGCTTCTGTCTGATTTTATTCTTTTATCTTGACAATTGTATAAATCTCATTATAATCATCGTGTGCATAAAAGTATAATAACTGTCCATTTACTTTACAAATTATATATTAAATTATGACCCAAGATGAGCACGGTGGAAAAGAAAGAAACATTTTAAAACCTCAGTTCATTATTTTTCACCTTGAAAATAAACAGCGATTTGTCACCAAACAGACAAAAAGATAATCTTTGCTTGAAAACAACAAACTACACTTTTAGATAAGCTCATGACATATTTCAACACGTGAAATGGTTGTTTCTGAGTGGGTGGGAGTTTTCATGTACTAAATTGAATACAAATCTAAAATAATTTTTGCAAAGTACAAAAAACACAAAGATACACTCTAAGGATATGTAGAGATTATATACAAACAGATCGACATTTTTTCCCACAAGGAACTTCTCCTCCTTTTTTTTTAACTTAGCCCCTTTCTTTACTTAATAAAAAAGTGAAGTTTTCATTTATTTACTGGATTTTTGTCAAAGTGTTATCAGAAGACTTTCCTATTATACACAGCTTGGTGGTAATATAAAATAGTGACTTACTAATGACTTTCAATATATAAGGGATTAAAATCCAGTAGTTTGTAATCTTCTGGATAAAAAAGGACAAATAGAGTAGATCTTAAGTGTTCTCACCACAGAAAAGAAATGGTAATTATGTGACATGGTGGAGGTGTTAGCTAACACTATGGTGATGATGATTTTGCAGTTTATGTGTATCAAATCAACATGTTGTACACCTTAACCTTATAGGATGTTATGTGTCCATTATATCTCGATAAAGCTGAGAAAAAAAGAACAAATAGAAAAATTATATAAAAACCATATATAGTAGAAATGTGGTTGACTCTTTCATAGCAGATAATTTTTCTAAGACAATTATGGTAATCACATCACCCTTGCCAGGAATTGCTTTAGGCATGGGTATGTTGCACAATTTTTGCTAATGAGACGTGAAACCTGCTGAGGGATGTGGAAAAAATATATCTCATTCTTAAGAGAGATGTATAAGAAAGATAATCTCTCATCCTCTTCTTTGATTTGTGAAAAGAAGCTGTTTTCCTACCAGTCTAATGATGAAGACAACACCAAGGATGACTGAAGAGAGAAAAAGGAGAAAAAGAAAATTTGTATCTTTGATATCCTCCTTGAATAGCTAAATCTACCAACACTGGAGTTCATCCTACCTCTTACTGCTATGTGAGATAATAGTTTTCCATATTGTTTAATCTTATTTGCTTCAGAGTTGCCATTTCTTGTAGCCAAAAGCATACTAACCACCATATGAAGGGGTATGGGGAATTATTAGACAAACTAGAGAAGAGAAGACAAATGGGAACACCAAAGCTGTTTTCAAGAGGATAGCTGTAGTGGATGATATTGTAGTCTATAGAAGCCACAAGGAGGGGAATTTTAGCTTAATATGAAACTTGCCGTCAGAGCTGTCTGAATAGGCATATCTGCCCGAGGAAGCAGTAAATCCCCTCTCACCAGAGATTGGCCAACCACTTCTTAGTTATGCTATAAATTAGAGGAATTAGAGTATATAACCTCATGAGTCATTTCCAACGATGGGATTTGTTTCAGTGAAAATTTAAAGAAAGATTTCACAAGGTGATGCAAAGTCTAGTCTTAAAGTTTAACTATAAACAATCTTCCTTTTGATATCTATTTTAGGGGAGGTATCCTTATATTTTCAGTTCTCTAAACTAAGCTTTTGTTGAATCTTTGCTGAGTTTCCAAATTTTGTCAGTAATTGTGAGGATAAAAATACTAAATGATTACCATACTAAAGAGTTGAATTCCTAATTGACCTTGTTTTCAACCAATAAAAAATAAACCCTGGCTTATAATTGAGTGTCAAAACTTGTGATAAAGCTAATAAAGGGTTTGGCACAACAAGAACTAGGAAAATCAATATAAGCTAAAGTTGACCTTGAGCTTGACTTATTAGTGGGTGAAAACTTACCAAGTGCTGACCTTGACAACATATACATAAATATTATATGATAGTGTCTTTAAAAACAGAGTCAAACGGACACGATGTCATTTTCAATTAGTACTATGCGATTGTCAATAACAGATCCCACTAGATGGAGGCACTAAATGAAGTGTTAGATCTAGGCCAGGGTTAAGAGTAAGATGCAAATTTAATTTTGTCTCTGTCATTTTGGAGAAAGATACATTTTTAACAGCAGGGTTAGGACAAATATCATTATCCATATAGTGAAACTAGAAACTCTTAAAGTTATTTCAAAAGAAACTTTTTCCTGTTGATAGTCTTTGGGAGAAACAAAATTTCTAGCAATGTTCTTCTTCCTCACCTTTTCTACCATTTAATTGTAGTTTATAAAGAAAATTTTAATTGTTTACTGTAACCATTTTATAATGTGACATTTGTCTATCTGATTTGACCATCTTGACACGGGACATAAAGAATCAGGATATTGCAAAAGCTCTTACAAACAACAATGGTAACAATAGTGGGTTTTAGAATTGTTGAAGAGTATCAAAATTCACTAGGAGAGTACAGTAGAGGGATTCAATAAATTAAAAGAGTAATAAGACAACTACATGGAAACTCCACCAATTGATTATCTAGCTTCAAATCTAATAAATCATATTAATTAAAAAGAAGGATATTCCGTTTTCTATTGATAGAAATTCTCTGATTTTCCTGGTACCAGGTACATTAGTACACTTTTCATGTGTGGAGTCTTTAAGAAGGAGTAAATGGAGCAAGTACAGCACAAAAAGGGAGAAAGAAAAAAGGTAGGGCCAATCCTAACCACGTAGGGTTACTAACAGTTCCATAAATCATCTGATCCAACACGACCTGGTGCTGTTACCAGCAGAAATATTGCTCTCATTAGCATTTTTCTTTTAATATTCTCTCTTCCAAATAGTGAGGGAAAGATGAGTTCAGCTAAGAGTTCATTATCTTCCCCCTCTCTGCACATGGGCTTTGGTGAGAGAAAGCATTTGCAAAATACGATTTTAGAATGCTGTGCTCCTTTTGCCTTCCAAGCAGTAGAATTGATTTCAAACCATTCCATTTTTTTTAACATAAAATCACATCCCCTGAGAATGGACCAACTGCCACAAAATCAAAAAGCCCGTATTCCTCCAGAGCACGCTCCTGCTAACTAATCTGCTGCAAGTCCACTGCTTTGAACATAGGGTGAGAAGTATTAAACAATCATGTGTTTTCTTTGAAGCTCAGGAATGTATAGTTTGTTTGGAATAAGGAAACACAAAGGTTATCTACTCTCCTTTTTGTGAAAGCTGCATTGAGCAAGGGTTTGTTGCTTGATAACTTTGGTTTGCCTTTTAAACTTTCAAGAAAATTATAAACTCACAAAACTTTCTCTGTAATTTAGATATCTTTCTGAAAGATTACACTATGACGTTTCGACGATGTTTCCTGCATGAAAATATGTATCTTATTGGACACATGATCATGAATTTTCCACTCTTTATTAAAAAAAATTCATGAATTATTTAAGCAAAATTGCATTAACAAACTTTACACTTGAAGGTGACAAGTAGGCAGAAAACTTTTAAGGGGAAAAAAATACTATCCCATTATTTGGATGGTTCCTCATTAATATTTAAGTGTTGGGAATCCTGTTTCTTTTTCCATCTTTTCTCTTTCTTGGTCTTAGAAAGATATTGTTTTAAGTTTTATCAGATTTTCTTTCTTTTATCAGGTTTTCTTTCTTTTATTAGGTTTTCTTTCTTTTTCAGACATTATCTCAAAACACACTCCTGTTCAGCTGACTCAGGTCTAAACATGAGTCTTAAAGAAAGCACACCTATATCCAAAGTTTCTTATAGGTACTACTTTATCCTTATCTTTCCCTTCCTAGTCAATTTATTTAAAAAGGTATTTAACTCACAGTCCTCCACTTTTCATTTTTTATTTCCTCCTCAACATCATACAATCTGGTTTCCACCTTCACCATTCTACTGAAATGATTTTGCTCAGGACACCAATGACTTCCATATTGCCAAAAACAATGGATACATTTCTGTTTTTACCTTAGTTGATCTCTCTCCAATCCTTAAACTAATTGACTTTCCCTCTTAGAAAATTTCTTTTTTCTTAATATCAGATACAACTTTCTTTTCTGGTTCTCTGTGAAAACCTTTTAACTTCTTCATTCATTTATTCAACAAATTCTGTTAAATGCTATTGAGGATCCAGTTCTCCTTCCTGTCTCCTCTGCCACATCTCCTCCTTAAATGTTGAAGCCCTCAGTCTACTTGCTTTTCTCAGTATACAATTTACCTACGTGGCTTCATCCAGGCCCACTGCTAGTGATTTGAAAACTTATTTCTCCAGCAAGACCTCACTCTTATTATTCTCAACTGTGTACAGAATATCTTTATGCTGGTGTTCAAAAAATGCCATATACTGAATTGTCATTAATTATAAAAATAAAATGCTTAAAATGTGTGTTCCAGTCTACCTCTTTTGTACTTTTTAATTATCTTATGAAAATAAATTCAAAAGGAATAGAAAGTTATCAAATGAAAAGTAAATGTACTCCTAATCTGAAAAGAAATGGCAACATCACATGAAGGATGGGAAATATTAAAATAGAAATTGGAAAAATTTAGGAATTTTTTGTATATACTTTCACAAAATACATACGTAATTTTCGAGAACTTGCATTTTTTAATCTCTCAAAGGAGTGGGCAACTGTCTCTAAGAGCATATACAAATCGACACAATGTCTTCAAATCCTACACACTGCACAGTTGCACATTGCACACTCCAATGGATAATATCTTTGCCATCTCTCTTTTGATAAAAGCTCACATGGCTTCTATTGGCTTCTATTACTGTATTTAATATTCTTGTGTACATAATTTTGGGTTTATTTGTACTAAAACTCTAAATTTATTTTTTATTCCTGCTTTATTGAGGTATAATTGATAAATAAAAATTGCATCTATTTAAGGTGTACAACATGATGATTTGATATATGTATACACGGTGAAATGATTACCACAATCAAGTTAATTAACACATCTCTCACTTCACATAGTTACCTTTTTTTTTAAGAACACAAGATCTATGCTCTTAGCAAATTTCAAATACAGAACACAGTGTTATCAATTAGACCATCACGTTGTACATTAGATCCTCAGAACTTAATTCATCTTACAACTGAAAGTTTACACCTTTTGATCAACATCTCCCCATTTCCCCCATCCCCTAGCCCCTGGAAACTACCATCTACTCTCTGGTTCTATGAGTTTGATAGTTTTAGATTCTACATATACCGTAGATCATACAGTATTTGTATTTCTGTGTCTGACTTATTTCACTCAGCAGAATGTCCTCAAGTTTCATCCATGTTTTCATAAATGGCAGAGCATGTATATACATCATATTTTCTTTATCCTTTCATCCGTTAATGGACACTTAGGTTGTCTCCATATCTTGGCTATTGTGAATAATGCTGCAATGAACATGGGAGTGCAGAGATATCTTTGAGATACTGATTTAATTTCCTGTGGATATAAACACAGAAGTGGGATTGCTGGACCTACGACAGTTCTATTTTTAATTTTTTGAGTCACCTCTACACTGTTTTCTGTAGCGGCTGTCCCAACAAGGGTTCCCTTTCCGCCACACCCTCACCAGCCCTTATCTCTAGTCTTTTGTATAATAGCTATCCTAAAAGGTACGAGGTGACATCTCGTTGTGATTTTGATTTGCATTTCACTGATTATTAGTGATGTTGAGCATCTTTTCGTATATTTGTTGGCCATTTGTATGTCTTCTTTAGAAAAATGTCTATTCAGGTCCTTCGTCTATTTTTTGATTGAATTATTTGTTTTTTGCTATTGAGTCGTATGAGTTCTTTATATATTTTGGATATTAACCCCTTATCAGTTATGTGGTTGTGAATAGTTTCTCCCGTTCCATAGGTTGTCTTTTCATTTTGTTGATTGTTTCCTTTGCCACGCAGGAGCTTTTCGGTTTGATGTAGTCCCACTTCTTAATAATTTTTCTTTGGTTGCCTGTGCTTTTGGTGTCATATCCAAAATACATTGCCAAGACTAGTGTCAAGGAGCTTTTCCCTATGTGTTCTTCTAGGAGTTTTACAGCCGCAAGTCTTACATTTAAGTCTTTAATCCATTTAAGTTAATTTTTGTGTATGATGTAAGATAAGGGTGCAACTTCGTTCTTTTGTATATGGATATTCAGTTCTCCCAACACCATTTATTGGAGAGACTATCCTTTCCCCTTTGTGCATTCCTGACATCGTTGTTCCAGATTAATTGACCACGTATGTATGGGATTATTTCTAGGCTGTCTATTCTATTCCACTTGTCTATGTGCCTGTTTTTGTGTCAGTACCATATTGTTTTGATTACTATAGCTTTGTAATATAGTTTAAAATAAGAAAAAGTTCTAAAAGTGAATTTGCTGGATCAAACGGTATGGATATCTAAAATTTTAGTAGATAGTTGTTAATTACAAAAGGGTTGTATTAATTCACACTCCCACCAAAATTATCTGGGAACTTCCATTTCTCAACACTCTTGCAAACACTTAGTAATTTTTTTTTGACTTTTGCTAATCTGATAGGTGAAAAAAATAGTGCTTCAGACTGATTTACATTTCTTTAATATTAAAGATATTTGTACATTAAAAATCAAATCATGAACTATATAGATAAAAGGAATGAGGTATTGAACACCAATCCTAAAATAATCTCAGAAATGTCAGACTTTAAAACTTGAACAAAATGATTTTAGTATTATTGAAATGAATTACTATTCTGTATGATTTTAAAAAATAAAGTTGGTAAATTTTTTGGCACAATATTAAGTTGGGAAGAAAATACAAAAAGTACTTTTCAATTGTAAGATATTATATGATATATAAAGAATATTCTGATTGTATAAAATTTGAGGCAAAACTAACATTTAAGGTTGAGATTTGAGAAGGTAGCAATGCATTTCACGACACAGTCTCTGCAGCAGATTTTGGTAAAAGAGTATTGAATGGAATAGACTATGTGACAGACTTAGCAAAATATGGGAAAGATCGGCCTATTGTGGTCCATGAAAACAGAAGAATTATGAGTGAGGGGTCAGAAAACAGAAGCTGCATACAAATTAAACATAATAATATTTTATAAGTAATTAACTCTTTTAAAATGTATTTTTTATCAAGTTCCTTTCAAAAATAATATAACCATTCATTTATTATTCTATATTAGAAATATGAGTACAGCAGCAAAACAGATAAAAATATTTTCTTGCTGTTTTCCATAACTTCTTACACCATTTTACACCATTACCCGTGAAGACAAACTGCAACAAAATGAGACTTTGAGTTTCCTTTAATTTATTGTGCATAGAGTTCATGCTCTATAGTACTTTCTAGACATTATCCTACACATATTTGGAATGCTGTAAGAGGAAATCAGATTATTACAGATTTTGTGGAAATTGCCCATACCGTTTCTCAGGAGATTAGATCTATTCCTTTAAAGGAAACTGCAGAAATCTGAAACAGGATTTAGATTCAGATCTCTGACTTTCAGTGTTTAAAACACCTATGAGGAATCAAGCCACAAAATAGTACTTCTCATCACTTTTTTTCTATTCTGACTCCTCTTAACAATAAACAAAGGCTTTGTTATTATATTTAGTAGTTTAGATTTTTATTGTGATCATATGTTGGCCTTTTCCTTTCTTTCTCTGCAGCATAAGAAAAGCGATGATGAATTATGTTCTTAAAGCTGCACCAATAAAGACATTTCAGTGCTGAAATAAGACTGAATGGATAAAGTTGTGGCTCTCAAATATAGTGAGTCATAGATACTTTTAGGCAATTCATGTTTTTCCTGTTGCCCTTGAAACTAAGATGTGTAGAATATATATAAAACCTGCAAAAGTGTTTGTTTTGTTCACGCCCTTCATGCTCAGAGACTCTCTGCAGGTGTGACCCTGACAGGAATGTACTTCTGTGAAGGAGAGCTGGGGTTAATAAATTAGAGAAAGCTCAGAATGATTTAGAAAATGTAGAGGAACTATGTGTTCTGGGGATCAGGTAAAGGCTAGCCAAATACTTTCCCAAAGCTCTGCCTGTCCACCATGCTGGAAACCACACACTGTTAGATTTCAGTCTCTCTCACACTGTTTAATTTAACTACGGGTTAAATAAAGGAAGACATTTATTTCATTTTTCTCACCCAATATTTCAGGTCTCCTTTAGGATATAAGAAACAAATTTATAGACTAGGAAGAAAGTTAATCAGTATACCGTCAAAACAGCAAGATCTATGAGTAAAACCTGAATACTTCTGCCAGTCATTTGGAAGTTTCCAGGTATCCAGATGTTTGGTATTATGTTAACTAAATATTTGAATTACTAATTGAAATTTTTCATTTGGCAGTTTTGGTATCATATAGATTTTCCCAACACATTTGTGTTACACGTGGATGTTGGTGTGGTGGAAAAATAAGGTAGTCTGTCGTGGAAAAACTATCATGATTGGATGGAAGGAGACATGTTAATATTCATCACATAACAAAGTGATGGTTAATAAAGTGAAACTAGTTGACATCTCAATTGTCACATTTAGTAGGCACACTCTATTCATCAATCATTTCTTAATAACGATTTTGCTTGAATCACAATAAAATCAAAAGGTTATTCAGTAAGAAAAAAATTTTTTTCTCTTTGTAGGATAATGTAAATTGGAAAGGAACAAAAGTACCTTCTAGCTGACATGAACCAATGCCGGCTAACCTGAGGGCAGTTCTTTTTGGCACATTGAAGATCTTGTTTTTTATAAGGTTTTTGGTTCTTTTCTATGTTGTGATAATGTGCTCAGAAACTCCAAGACTCTAATTAGTGAATAGAGGTCTACACAAATGGACAAAATAAGGCATAGTGCCTCATAATCAGCTGACAAGTCCCACTTACGCATGAAAACCAGCATTTACTGAGATTCTACAGTGAAAGCTTAGAGAATAGAATAGAAACGAAAATAAAACACGATATACACAGGTCCTAAGTTCTAGCCTTTTATGACCTAAAGACAACACTCTAAGACAACTAGTTAAACTAGGAGATTTCCTTTAATGTCCTATATTTTGCCATTACTTTCCTTTGGTTATTCCTTTTCATTGTGGCTGTCCTTAAGAAAGGCAAGGCAGAGGGATTGCCCGGTGGCACAAGAGTTTAAGTGCGCACGTTCTGCTTTGGTGGCCCGGGGTTTGCAGATTCAGATCCCGGGCACGCACCGACGCACCGCTTGTCAAGCCATGCTGTGGCGGCATCCCATATAAAGTAGAGGAAGATGGGCATGGATGTTAACTTAGGGCCACTCTTTCTCAAGAAAAAAGGGGAGGATTGGCATCAGATGTTAGCTCAGGACTAGTCCTCTTCACCAAAAAAAAAAAAAAAAGAAAGGCAAGGTAGAGTCAAAAGGGATAGGATCATGTGCCATGAGATGTAGATACACAAATCTCATTAGATATAAAATACTTACAAACCCAAATGTGAAGTGTTGTAGGGGCTGGAGGCCTTAGGTAAGGCACAGTCAATAAGAAACAAATAAAAGGATAAAGAGGTACATGTGTATATGTGTGTGTGCGTGTGTGTCTCAGAGACAGTGAGAGGGAGAATAATAAACATGAAAATAAAAATTAGCATTATAATTAAGCTTATATTGCTTTAAATAAGCAATATAGGGCCTTCCCAGTGGCACAGCAGTTAAGTGCCCATGCTCCGCTTCAGTGGCCCGGGGTCTGCAGGTTCAGACCCCAGGTGCGCACCATCACACCATTTGTCAAGCCATGCTGTGGCAGCTTCCCACATAAAGTAGAGGAGGATGGGCACAGATGTTAGCCCAGGGCCAATATTCCTCAGCAAAAAGAGGAGGATTGGCATGGATGTTAGCTCAGGGCTGATCTTCCTCACACAATAAATAAATAAATAAATAAATAAATAAATAAATAAATAAATAAATAAGCAAGCAATATATATCATTATACAGAAAATGCACATGTTGGAGAGTTCCATGTGACAAAAAACTAATGGCTGCCTCTGGCCAATAGCCAGTAAGACGTAGAGTCCCTCATAACTTAATAGAGATTGCAATATATGTAGGTTATTATATGAGAACCTTATGGTAATCATAAAGCAGAAACCTATAATAAATACACAAAAAATTAAGAGAAAGGAACCCAAACATAATACTAAAGAAAGCCATCAAACCACAAGGGAAGAGAGCAAGAGAAGAAGAAAGGAACAGAGAAGAACTACTAAAACATCCAGAAAAAAAGTGACAAAATGGCAGTAAGTATATTCTTATCAATAGCTGCTTTAAATGTGAATGGACTAAAAGCCCCAATCAAAAGGCATAGGGTGCTTCCGAGTCTTGGCTATTGTGAATAATGCTGCAATGAACACAGGGGTGCATGTATCTTTATGCATTGGTGTTTTCAAGTTCTTTGGATAAATACCCAGCAGTGGAATAGCTGGATCATATGGTAATTCTATCCTTAATTTTTTGAGGAGTCTCCATACTGTTTTCCACAGTGGCTGCACCAGTTTGCACTCCCACCAGCACCGTATGAGAGTTCCCTTCTCTCCACATCCTCTCCAACACATGTTGTTTCCTGTCTTGTTAATTATAGCCATTCAGACGGGCATGAGGTGATATCTCATTGTAGTTTTGATGTGCATTTCCCCGACAGTTAATGATGTTGAACATCTTTTCATGGGTCTGTTGGCCATCTGTATATCTTCTTTGGAGAAATGTCTGTTCAGGTCTTTTGCCCATTTTTTTATTTGGGTTGTTAGTTTTTTTGTTGTTGAGATAGCCAAGACTTGGAAGCAACCTAAGTGCCCATCAAGGGACGAATGGATAAAGAAGATGTGGTATATATACACAATGGAATACTACTCAGCCATAAGAAACGATGAAATCCAGCCATCTGTGACAACATGGTTGGACACTGAGGGTATAATGCAAAGTGAAATAAGTCAGAGGGAGAAGGTCAAATACCATATGATCTCTCTCGTTAAGGAGTAGATAATAACAACAACAAACAAACACATAAAGACAGAGATTGGATTGGTGGTTACCAGAGGGGGAGGGAGGAGGAATAGGGTGAAAGGGATAATTCAGCACATGTGTGTGGTGATGGGTTGTAATTAGTATTTGGGTGGTGAACATGATGTAATCTATGCAGAAATAGAAGTATAATGATGTACACCTGAAATTTATACAATGTTATAAACCAATATTACTGCAATAAACAAAAAATTTAAAAAAAAAAAGGCATACGGTGGCCAATTGGATAAAAAAAAAACAACCCCCATATATATGCTGCATGCAAGAGACACACTTCAGACCTAAAGACACTCATAAACTGAAACTGAAGGGATGGAAAAAGATACTCCATGCAAATGCCAATGAAAAGAAAGCTAGGGTAGCAATACTTATATCAGACAAAATAGACTTTAAAACAAAAACTGTAACAAGAGACAAAGAAGGACACTACATAATAATCAAGGGAACAATACAACAAGAGGATATAATACTTGTAAATATCTATGCACCCAACATAGGAGCACCTAAATATATAAAGCAGTTATTAACACACATAAAAGGAAAAAATAGACAGCAATAAAATAATAGTAGGAGACTTCAACACTCCACTTACACCAATGGGCAGATTACTCAAACAGAGGATCAATAAGGAAACAGTGGCCTTAAACAACACATTAGACCAGACTGACTTGGTAGATATATACAGAACATTCCATTAAAAAAGCAAAGAATACACTTTCTTTTCAAATGTACATGGAACATTTTCCAGGATAGATCGCATATTAGGCCACAAAACAAGTCTGAATAAATTTAAAAGGACTGAAATAATACCATGAGTCTTTTCTGACCACAATGGTATGAAACTAGAAATCAATTACAGGAATAAAATTGGAAAAGCCACAAATATGTGGAGATTAAACAAAATGCTACTTATCAACAATTGGGTCAATGAAGAAATCAAAGGAGAAATCAAAAAATACCTGTAGACAAATGAAAATTAAAATACGCATGCCAAAATTTATGGGATACAGGAAAAGCGGTTCTAAGAGGGAAGTTTATACCAATACAGGCCTACCTCAACAAACAAGAAAAATCTCAAATAAATAATCTAACAATGCACATAAAGGAACCGGAAAAAGAAGAACAAACATAGCCCCAAATCAGTAGAAGGAAGGAAACAAAAAAAATCAGAGCAGAAATAAATGAAATAGAGACTAAAAATAAATAGAAAAAAATCAATGAAACAAAGAGCTGGTTCTTTGAAAAGATCAACAAAATTGACAAACCTTTAGCTAGACTCACCAAGAAAAAAAGAGAGAAGCTCTAGTAAATGAAATCAGAAATGAAAGAAGAGAAATTACAAGGGATGCCACAGAAATACAAAAAATTATAAGAGAATACTAGAAAAGCTACATGCCAACAAATTGGATAATCTAGAAGAAGTGGATAAACTCTTAGAATTATACAACCTTCCAAAACTGAATCAAGAAAAAATAGACAATTTGAATAGACCAATCACCAGTAAGGAGATCGAAACAGTAATCAAAAACCTCCCCAAAAATAGAAGTCCAGGACCAGACGGCTTCCCTGGTGAATTCCACCAAACATTCAAAGAAGACTTAATACCTTTTCTTCTCAAACTCTTCCAAAAAATTGAAGAGGAGGGGAAATTTCCTAACTCATGCTATGAATCCAACATTACCCTGATACTAAAACCAGACAAGGACAACACAAAGAAGATTACAGGCCAATATCACTGATGAACATCTATGCAAAAATCCTCAACAAAATACTAGCAAATCGAATATAACAATACATTACAAAGATCATACACCATGACCAAGTGAGATTTATTCCAGGGATACAGAGATCGTTCAACATCTGCAAATCAATCAACGTGATACAACACATTAACAAAATGAAGAATAAAAATCACATGATCATCTCAATAGATGCAGAGAAAGAATTTGACAAGATACAGCATCCATTTATGATAAAAATCCTGAATAAAATGAGTATAGAAGGAAAGTACCAGGGCTGGCCTGTGGCTCAAGCGGTTAAGTGCGTGTGCTCCACTTGAGCAGCCCAGGGTTCGCAGGTTCGGATCCTGGGCGTGCACGGATGCACCACTTGTGATGCCATGCTGTTGCAGCGTCCCATATAAAGTAGAGGAAGATGGGCATGGATGTTAGCTCAGGGCCAATCTTCCTGGGCAAAAAAAAAACAAAAGAGGAGGATCAGCATCAGATGTTAGCTCAGGGCTGATCTTCCTCACAACAAAAAAAAGAAGGAAAGTACCTCAACATAATAAAGGCTATATATGACAAACCCACAGCTAATATCATTCTCAATAGAGAAAAACTGAAAGCTATCACTCTAAGAACAGGAACCAAACAAGGATGCCCACATCATCACTCTTATTTAACATAGTGTTGGAAGTCCTAGCCAGAGCCATCAGGCAATAAAAAGAAATAAAAGGGATCCAAATTGGACAGGAAGAAGTGAAACTGTCACTATTTGCAGATGACATGATTTTATATATAGAAAACCCTAAAGAATCCACCAAAAAACTTTTAGAAATAATAAATGAATATGGTAAAGTTGCAGGATACAAAATCAACATAGAAAAATCAGTTGCATTTCTATACACTAACAACAAAATAGCAGAAAGAGAAATTAAGAATACAATCCCATTTACAATTGCAACAAAAAGAATAAAATATCTAGGAATAAACTTAACCAAAAAGGTGAAAGAACTGTACACTGAAAACTATAAAATATTGTCAAAAGAAATAGAAGACTCAAAGAAGTAGAAAGATATTCTGTGCTCTTGGATTGGAAGAATTAACACAGTTAAAATGTCCGTGCTCCCTAAGGCAAACTACAGAATCAATGCAATCCCTATCAAAGTTCCAATGACATTTTTCACAGAAATAGAACAAAGAATGCTAAAATTATATGGAACAATAAAAGACTCTGACTAACCAAAAGAATCCTGAGAAAAAAGAACAAAGCTGGAGCTTTCACTCTCCCTGACTTCAAAATATACTACCAAGTTATAGTAATCAAGATAGTACGGTATAGACACGAAAACAGACACACAGATCAACGGAACAGAATCGAGATCCCAAAAATAAACCCACACATCTATACACAGCTAATTTTCGACAAGGGAACCAAGAACATACAATGGAGAAAGGAAAGTCTCTTCAATAAATGGCATTGGGAAAACTGGACAGCCACATGCAAAAGAATGAAAGTAGACCATTATCTTACACCACATACAAAAATTAACTCAAAATGGATTAAAGACTTGAATGTAAGACCTGAAACCATGAAACTTGTAAAAGAGAACATAGGCAGTATGCTGTTCCACATCGGTCTTAGCAGCATATTTTCAAGTACCATGTCTGACTGGGCAAGGGAAACAATAGAAAAAATAAACAAATAGGACTACATCAAACCAAAGAGCTTCTGCACAGCAGAGGAAACCATCAACAAAATGAAAAGACAAGCTAACAACTGGGAGAAGATATTTGCAAAACATATATCTGATAAGAGGTTAATATCCAAAATATATAAGAACTCATACATCTCAACAACAAAAAAACTAAAAACCCAGTTAAAAAATGGGCAAAATATCTGAACAGACATTTCTCCAAAGAAGGTACACAGATGGCCAACAGGTACATGAAAAGATTTTCAACCTCACTAATTATCAGGGAAGTGCAAATCAAAACTACAATGAGATATTACCTCACTCCTGTCAGAATGGCTATAATTAACAAGAGAGTAAATAATAAGTGTTGTAGAGGATGTGGAGGAAAGGGAATTCTCATACACTGCTGGTGGGAGTGCAAACTGGTGCAGCCATTTTCCATTATGGAAAACAGTATGGAGAGTCTTCAAAAAATTAAGAATAGAACTGCCATATGATCCAGCTATTCCACTGCTGGGTATTTATCCAAAGAATATGAAAGCATGAATGTGCACTCCTACCTTCATTGCAGCATTATTCACAATAGCCAAGACTTGAAAGCAACCTAGGTGCCCACCAAGGGATGGATGGATAAAGAAGATGTGGTATATATACACAGTGGAATACTACTCAGCCATAAGAAACGATGAAATCTGGCCATTTGTGACAACATGGATGGACCTTGAGGGTATTATGCAAACCGAGATAAATCAGAGGAAGAAAGTCAAATACCATATGATCTCAGTCATAAATAGATAAAAACAACAACAAACAAACACATAGAGATAGAGGTTTGATTGGTGGTTACGGGGGGGGGGGGCGGTAAAAGGGGTGATTAGGCTCATGTGTATTGTGATGGACTGTAATTAGTCTCTGGCTGGTGAATGTGATGTAATCTACACAGAAATCAAATATAATGATGCACACCTGAAATTTATATAATGTCGTAAACCAATGTTACCACCATAAAAAACAAAAAAAGAAAGAACCAGAGTCCCTCGGAACTGAACGCTGCCAGCACCATGTGAGTTTGGAAGCACACATTGCTCAGTTGAGTCTTCAGATGAGAAACCAACCCTGGCTGACACCGTGATTACAACCTGTGAGACTCTAAACAGAGGACCCAGTTAAGTCACGCCCAGACTCCCAACCCACAGAAACTGTGAGATTATAAACGTTGTTTTAAGCCACTAAGTGTGTAAATTGTTATGCAGCAATAGATAACTAATACAGATTTCAAACTCCTTAAATGCAGAGGCTATGAATACAATGTGTTTTCTCAGCTCCTAACAGAGTTCCTGGTCATAATATACATTCAGTAAATATTTTACCAAAACTAATGTCAGCTTCACACAAATAAAATTGAGTTTAAAGTCCTTGCCATGTGCACAAATGGAATTTTAGACTACCTTTGAATGCCTAATTTCTAGAAGTATATTCCTTTGATATAAGACATCCAACTCTATTTACTGCTTTCAAAATAAAATAGGAACCCAGCAGATTTGATGAATAATAAAGGCTGTGATGGAAAATATTTCTTCATTCTGAGTCATTTTTCTGAAGTTTTGTTACTTTCATATAACCATACTTACATATAACGGTATGCCCCTTGTTTATGTATTCACTACCAAGTCAAACAGAATTCCCACTGACTGAGATGATTTAAAAGATGACATGTAAAGACAATACTCAGTGAGCAAGAAAATGTTTTTCTCTGTAGTCTCTGGCACCAAAAACAGCCTTCCTACTTTGCTTCTTTTTCTTTTAAAAATGTATTTATTTCTTGTAATAATGAGGAACAGTTTAACTTGGCAAATGAAAGACAGGGAGAAACCTGCAAGCAATTGCAGGTAAGCGAAGAGAAGTGTTTAGTTATTCAAACAGATTTCAGCAGAGCACAAATGAGGGGCAAGAAAAAGGAGCAGATAATAATCAATCCTTACATGGTGTTTGCATTTCAAAAACATCAAACGATTGTTAATTTGCAGTCACTGAATCCTCTGGAGGCAGTCTCACATTATGGACAGTTTTATCAAATGCCCTAGTGGGGCAAATTTTGTGGGCTGGTCTAACACAAGTGACAACCTAAGACTGACTTGAAATTGTGCTCAAGGCTAGCAGGCCTCCAGGCCGTGCTTTACACTTGGAGAACCAACCTCGTTTGTCTCAAAATATTGATGCTAGAGCTGTGAAACGGTTCCGGCTCCATGTTTGCAAACATGGAGTCAGGACACTGAGGTGTTATTCTAAGCCTATTACAGAAAGGGAATTGTAGCCAAAGAAAAGAAACACCCCCAGATCTATGAAGCGGCCACCAGTTACTATCTCTGTTAAGGGAGTAAGGATGTCTAACTAGTACAATACAGTTAACTGATTCTCCCTAAATTCAAATGTCATATTATCTAAAAGGAATAATTTTGTAATTGATGTTAAATATTTTAAAAAGATTTTTAAGATTTTTTAACTGTCAGTGTTTACTTTCAAATATAGAAAAATTATTGCAGAGCCTAAAACTCCACTCAAATTAAAAATAAATGCAAAATTTTGTCTGATGACGTTATGACATAGCATCACACTAGCTTTTGTTTTTAACTCATTTTCTTTTATGAGATCATCTTGAAATACTCAAAAAAAGGTTTGTACATTGTGCTTAATTTTGTTGACATCTGAAGAGATGCTCTTTTATTTGACAAAGAGTAATTTTTCAATTGTCAATCAAGAGTTTATAAACTAAGCTCCAAATATTTATCTCCCTGGAATTTCAATGGCTATAAAAAGGAGAAATGAGATTACTTATTCATATTGCAGTTAAAACACAAAAGTTTCAAAAATCCTCTAAGGCATTCTCCCTTTTATTCAACTCTTTAAAAGGGAAGAATGTAAGCAGTGGAACCATCATCAGTTTAATTAACATAGGAAATGTCTAAGGCAAAGTCAGCAATCTGGGACCTAATAAAAATGCCACATCTGAGTGAAATGAAAAACAACCCTCAACTTGCTTTGGCATAATCAAGTTTGGATTTTTCCAAGTTATATATTGTGCACAATGAAGCCTTGATTAGAACTGTCTAGAATACCTAGCAGAACTCTCCAATATTCTCACGGTAGGAAAAGCAAACAAAAGAGCTTTAGGGAAGTTTGGAAGTAGACAAAACTAAAATAATAAGCTAATGTGTCTTCTGTTTCAGAAAAGAGATGGAAAGGCAAGGTTCATTTGGGGAGTGTGTTGAGCTAAAATTCACATGTATTCAATACCATGATTAAAATTAAAAAAGGTCAATCTTTATCTTTTAATCAAATTTACAGACTTAGCAGGAACATATACTAACTGATGATTCCTTTCAGATTGTCTCATCAAAACTTTCCTCAAATTAGCCCTGGATAAGCCTTGAAATAGCACTCAATAGATACTTGATTTATCTGTCACAACTGTATGTAAATGAAGTGTCTATTACCTACAGAATGTCCATTGGTGGCTGTGAAGATTTGTAGGACTCAATGTCTCCCACACCCAGCCCATCATATAAGTCAAATGGGGATAAGTACACGTGCTGATTTCACGGGTTGGAGTAATGAATGTAGGGAAGGAAGACAATTCCTCTACCCTCTAGGTCCTTCTGGCTGGTCTAAGAATTAAATTGACAGGAGACAGAATAACAGGAGAAAATCAAAGTTTAATAACATGTATACATGGCAGAAGCACAGGAAAACTGAGTAACTCACCAGAATGGCCAAAGCCACCACCTTAAACATCATCTTCAGCTAAAGACAAAGGAGGATGTTGGGGGTAGTGGTTTAGGGCTTCAAAGTGGGGGGCAGCAGTTTACATAGAGATGGAAATGCAAATGTTTGTTTAAAAAGTGTTTGCTAGGCCACCTAAAGACAATGTGACCCGAGAGACAGAACTTGGATAAAAATAGGCTTGCTGGTGCTTTTCTGTCTACCACATGTATTTTACTTTATATTATAGTTATCTTATGGTATTAGCTCCTTCCTGGAACAGGCCTTCTAACTTAAATTCTTTCAGGCAGTTAGAGTGAAGGTCAAAGTTCCCTTCAGAACTTCCCTTCTTTTGCTCTTAAAAATAATCTGGACAAAGAGACACATTTTGGGTGGCCAATTCTGATCCCCCACAGAATACTTGAGTTAAGATGTGTGAAGCGTTTAGAACTGTGCCTGAAACAATCTAAGCTCAGTGAATAAGAGACTTTAGAAGAAGTATGAAGAACAGAGGAGGAAGTCATTAAGTTAACCTTGGGGATAACAGAAAGCTTCACAAAAGGGGATGCATTTGAAATATGAATAGGATATCTTCAACAGGGAAAGAAGGTGAGGAAATTCTAACCACATTACTCACTTGCTATTTAAATCCTTCAACAGCTTCCCAAAGATCTATGTGTGTGTGTGTGTGATGTTCCACCCACCACAGACATACACAAATGATATTATGTAAATGCCCTAATTGGGCTTGAAGGACCCATCCTGGCCTAGTCAGTTAGATTTTGCTAGTTATGGTTGCTCATCTGTCACTCTTCTCAGCCTAGCAGTCATCTGATCTGATCTTATTTCCATTCCAAGTGCATTTATTTTTCTCTTTAGTCCCCTGCATCTCTCTCAACCTGAGTCCCTCTTCCCACTTCTTTTTCCTTGCTAACTCTTGCTCATCATTTCAGGTGTCAGCTTCATATCATTGCCCCTAGGAAACCTTAAGGATCTTTCTGGACTAAATTGGATGAGCCTGTTATATACTTCCATAGGACCTTGTATTGTTTATTTTTCTATTGATGTGTAACCAATTGCCACAAACCTAGTAACTTAAAATAACATCCATTTATTATCTCATACTCTATGGGGCAGAAACGTGAGCAGGCTTGACTGGGTTCCCTCTTTAGAGACTCACAAGGCTGCAACGTGTTGGCCAACCCAGATGGACTCTTCTCAGGAGGGTCCAGGAGAGAATCAGCTTCCAAGTTCATTCAGATTTGGCAGAATTCAGTTTCTTATAATTTTGGGACTGAAGTCCCCATTTCCCTGCTGGCTGTAAACCAAAGGCCACTCTCACCTGCTAGAGGCCTCCCACCTTCTGGTCCCCTCCACCTTTAACCAACAATAGTGCACCAAATCCTTATGCTTTCAGGCTCTCTCTGTGACTTCCCCTGTTGCTAGAGCCAGAGAAAACTCTCTGCTTTTAAAAGACCTATGTGATTAACTCATGCCTACCAGGTACTCTCCCTTTTAGTTAACCCAAAACCAACTAATTGGAAACCTTAATTAAATATGCAAAAATTTCTTTCACCATGACATAACCACAAGGAGACTGATAGCCCATCATATTCACAGGCTCCACCTGTACTTAAAGAGAGGAGATTATACATGGATTAGGATCATTGGGGGGTCATTCTTAGAATTCTGTCTACTAAAGATTTCACATGCCCCCTTCTATTACCCATAGTTCATTGTAGTTGCTTGTTTTTCCTGATTATATTTAGCAAGCCCTAATTTAGCACTTATTTTGTACTAGGCGCTGTCCTACTATTTTAGGAAGATATTGTTTTTACATCTATTTTTCAAATGAGGAAAATAGAGGTGCATAGAGGTTGGGTAACCTGACCAAGGTCACACAGCTGTAAAATAGGAGAAGTGAGTTTCAGCAGGCAGACTGGCTCTGGAGTCTACACTCTCCAAACTACACTATGCCCTCTGCACAGCTAGAGCGCAACCTTCCCGACAGTAGATCCCTCCTGTTTCTTGTACTCCCTATGCTTACTTCAGTACGTAGCACTTAAGTATTTATGGTATAAATCAATATCAAATAAAACTTTTCCAAGTATTTTTTTCAAACAACACTATTGAGCAGCCGTGGCTCAATTTGTGCCATATTAAACAATTATGGCTCCATAAATGCCACTCATATGTGCCAGACATGAGTCTAGACATTGGGGAAACAATACTGAGCAAGTTAACATATTACTTCCTCTTGGAATTTGCCTGGACCTCAAGACATTCAAGTAAATACCCAAGTAGAATATAATCTGGTAAGTGCTAATAAAATTAAATTTCATTATCAGATGAATTAGGGGAATATGTGCCTAAAATATGATGTCTATCTGCTTTTTTATTGTTGAATGCTCCAAATCAGACCATGTAAAATAGTAATTTTGGAAATGACTTCAATAAAAATGAAATCCTAAGAGCTGAGATGTTAAGAAATCAGGAAATTAAATTTGAAGTTCTCTCGGCATCCTATTCTCTTTGTTACACTTTGAAATTAATCATATTCCCATAGGCAGAAAAGCTAATATAGGTAAGATCAGCAACAAGGATTTGCCCCAATTGCTACTATTCAAGAATATATTACTTTCCCTAGGTGCAGTTTGAGTGGAAGCACTTCAGATCACATCAGCACCAAAATTAGTCTTCCTGATTAATGTCATGTTTTATAACAAGAATTTGTAAAGCAGCCAGCCTTTGCCACTAGAAAATGGGGCATCTGTTAATGTGTGTTTATATCTGCCCATCGATTAGACTTAATTATCTTTCCCTGTGGTTTTCAACCAAAGAGGATTTATACGTAAATGTATGGCTTCTTTTGAGATTAGTAGAAATTCTTCATAAAGTGTAAAGGAGAGAGGAGCAAATGAAGTGAGTATTTATTAAGCAACTACTATGTGCCAGCTACTTTTGCTATATTATCCCATTTAAATCTCACAATAACTGCATGACATTTCTACTATAATCCCTAGTTTACAGATAAAACCCTTGAGGCTTGGTGAGATTAAGAACATTGTTTAAGATCATGCAGTTCACACCTAGGTCTTTCATATCTAGCGTTAACCACCTGTAGGCATCTAAGAAGAGTGTATGTCAATATATTTTGGAATAAAAAGTAATTTCCAGTTTGCTACTTCCAGAGGACATTTTAATTTTGTTTTGTTTTTTAATTTCTCACTTTAGTGTGACTCACAAAGCACTGTAGGAGTGTAGTTCTCTGGCTGGTGCATCCAGTCAAGAAAAGCAAATGTTCCCACAGTTTTCACTTCTGACATCACCATTGTGTCTGCCATGTCTCTTCTATCCTGATGATGTTCCGGTAACTTCTTGGCTCCACCTTCACAATCCTCTACTGTTTTGCACTCCAATTCCAATTGGCTGATAAAAATGGAAAAAAATGTACAAATGGTTCAAGTCTGGAGGGATTTTTTTCTGGGATTCAGCTGAGGCCCAAACCTTATGTCCCCCCAAATTATAAATATATTGAAGCCAAATGATCCAAATGGTCTAGTAACTGTTAAGAAGACCGTTTCACAACCAAAATGTAATTTGAAAATCAGCAAATTTGTATTTGCATTTCTCAGGTAATATGAAAATGATACTTAGATCACAGCTACGCTTAATAATAGCCCTTTTCCGTCCATTTCCTATAGTATCCTAAGTGCCTCACTTCAAGTTGTCTGAGAATTTCCCACTGAAGGCTTAGAACATGCATGCCTTATTTTTATAGCACTCTCTTTCCTTTTTTAAGCCTGCGTGAGGGATAAAAGGGGAAGAATTTTTCTTACAACTTAACCCTCAGAGGAGGAGGTGAAGGGAACGAAATTGCAACCAAAGCAAAGACCTGTTTACTACATGGGAGAAGGTTAGAAATATTCTAATACTAATAATTTACAGGATTCTGGACACTAGGAGTCTATATTCACTCAAAAATCTGAACAATGAAAACATCCAAACAGTGAAACTCTTCACCAAATATTTTAACAATTTTATTAATACATAACTCACATACTATATGGTTCAACCATTGGAGTGTACAATTCAATGTTTTTTCAGTATATTCACAGATGTTTAACCATCAGCCCAATCTAATTTTCGACATTTTTCTCATCTCATAAAGAAACTCAATAGGCAGAGCACAGAGGATTTTTAGGGCAGTGCAACTACTCTGTATGATACTATAATGGTGGGTACATGGCACTATACATTTTTCAAACCCATGGACTATAGAACACCAAGAATGAACCCTAGTGTAAACTATGGACTTTGGATGATAATGATGTGTCAATGTGAGTTCATCAATTGTAACAAATGTACCACTCTGATGGGGGATGTTGATAGCAGAGCAGGCTGTACGTGTGTAGGGTAGAGAGTATGGGGGAAATCTCTGTACTTTCCACTGATTTGCTGTGAAGCTGATGCTGCTTTAAAAAATAAAGTCTATTAAAAAAGAAAAGAAAAGAAACTATATTCATCAGCAGAAAGAACCCATCCCTCCATCTTCTTGGCTCTTGGCAACCACAAATCTACTTTCTGTCTCTATAGATATTGTCTTTTCTGGCAATTTCATATACGGTTATTTTAACTAGATAACAATCACACCAATGTAAATAACAGAAAATTATTTGCTAAATTGATGGATGTACTTCTGGGTTGCCCTAGGATAATGCCAACTTCTTAGAGTAAAATCTCTCAACATTTCCTCAAAAAAGCAAACTAATGAATAAGGAGAGGAAATGAAATCACATGAAATTGCCTTCTTCAGCATCTCTTGGACACAGAGAGTGCCACAATCCTCCAACTACACATAAGGAAAGAAATTAACACCGAATTCCAGCAGACATAACTGTGACCTCAATCCATAAACCTGTGGAAATAAAGTGGTGCCTTGAAGAGACTGGGTAGAAAGAGGGTAATGGAGCTCAGACAAAATCGTATCCAGGATAGCAAGGCCCAGTCAAATTACAGAAATTCTGAAACGGGTTTGAGACCTGGTAGATCTGAACACTGGCTATAGAAAAGTTACTTGAAAGAATGTAGGATCTGAAGAGGCAAATTCAAAACATGATCTGTTTTGGAAAAGGATGAAGTGAATAGGATCAGGAGGGCATCTTTTGCAAATTTGATGATAAAGGAAAGAAGAAAGTAAGGGGAGAATTTAAGAGTCTCAGAAACGAAAGCGAGCAACAAAATCTGACACTCCAGTCTATTGCCCAAAAAACCCCTTACTCCTGTATGTCCCCCAAACCTTTATTCCCGTACACATAAATTGTTATTGTAGATCCAATAAACAGAAAAAAATCCAGTCTAAAAAAATTTTGCATAAAAAATTTTCTCTAAAAAGAAAACAGAAAACTAAAATCAAAGCAATCTCCCCTACAACACCACCAAAGATAAACAACCACAAAGCAGAAGAAAATTATAAAACAGCACTCCAGCCTGGACTAAATATGCCTATTCAAGAATTTTCAGATATTTAAGGAAAGACCTAAATCAGAAATTCAAAAACTCAGAACAAAAATAGGCAAAAAATCAAGACGGTATAAAAGAAATGTTGACCAAACTCAGAAAGAAATTTAAGAAAAAGACAAAAAATTCTTACAAAAACTAAATTACAAGTGCCCAATTACATGATGTACTAGATTCAACTAAAAATCTTATAATTTAATAAGAGAAATTGAAGAAAGTCTTTAAAACCCAAATAAACAAAAACAAGAGAAAGAATGAAGTAAAAATGATCAGAGGAAAAATTCGTGGAAATGAAAGACAGGCAAAGAAGATCCAAACACTGTATAATTTGAGTACCTAGATTAAAAACCAAACAAACATATTTAAAACAATAACACAAAACAAACTTTCCAGATTGTGAAAAAGAAAAATTTTATTTCTTTCTCAGAAATATCTATGTGTTTTATTTTTCTTTATTGCCATACTATACTGCAAAGTATACCCAGAACAATGCTGAATAAAAGTGGTGAGAACAGACATCTTGCCTTGTTTCCAATCTTAGTAGGAAAGCATTTAGTATGATGTTAGCTGTTAGGTTTTTGTTGATGACCTTAATTAGTTTGAGAAGTTCTTTTATTCCTGGTTTATTGAGATTTTTATCATGAATGAGTTTAAACATAATCAAATATACTTTTTCCAGCATCTATTGACATGATCATATATATTTCTCCCTTATTCTGTCAATTTTTCCAATATTAAACACAGTTTCCTTGCAATCCTGAAATAAATGACACCTAGTCATGAAGGATCATTTAGAAATTGGAAAATATATATATCTTTGTTTTAATTAAGTGTATATATTATTTTAGTATGTTTATACACACATATATATTTAGTTTTCCAAAATTTAGATAAACATTTTTATACCTATGTTTTTTTGAGTTTTTTTTTTGTACCTATGGTTTTTTTGGTAGTTTTCTTATAATGTTGTATAATTTTACTATCAGTATAATGCTATCCTCATAAAATGTGTTAGCAAACGCTCTCTCTGCTACTTTTTCAAGAATTTTGAGTAGGATTGAGATTATTTTGTTCTTAAAGATTTGGTAGAATTTACCAAGAAAGCCTTCTGGACCTAGATTACCTCTGTGGAGAAGTTTTCAATTAGGAATTTAATATCTGTAATAAGTATAGGCCTATTCAGCTTTCTATTTATTCTTCTTCCAAATTTGATATTTTGTATCTTTTTTTTAATAAAGAAGGCATTTCTTTTCTTTTCTTTTTTTTTTTTTGGTGAGGAAGACCAGCCCTGAGCTAACATCTATTGCCAATCCTCCTCCTTTTTTTCTCTTTTTCTCCCCAAAGTCCCAGTAGATAGTTGTATGTCATAGTTGCACATCCTTCTAGTTGCTGATATTTTGTATCTTTTCAGAACTTTAAGTTGTCAAATTTATTGGCATACAGCCCCTGGGATTGTCCGCAATAAAATATCCCCATAATTGATGATCTATAGCAACCCACTGCTCTTACTCACAGATACAGTAAGGCAGGTAGGAAAAGACACAGTTAAATCTCGGACATCTCCTCATGGGCCAACAGACAGATTTAAAGACTACCTGTTCAATGTGTGTGTGTAGAAAATTTACAGAATATAATTTTGTATTGACAGCCTGTTGCAGTTTAGGTTCGCCCAAAATCAGGTATTGATACAGACATTAGCATGAGAAACAGAGATCAGGCAAAGGAATAAGGTGACCTGTGATTCAGTCCCAATCACGTTCTCAGCTGAGCCCCTTGGGAGTTCTGGAGCTGGGATGGCCCTTAAAAGCTGTCCTGACTTGGGGGGTGGGGAGCCAGGCTTTATATCCCCACATGGATTGGCCATCAGATGTGGGCTGCCTCTGGAAGGAGATGTGACCTTGAGTGAGGCAATTTTTTTCTTTAAGGGCCATCCTCTGAAAGCGCTGGCAGCTAAGGGTTGAATTCCAGCATCGCTCGCAGCAGCTGTGGGAATTAGTCTTTCATTCCTACAAGGGGGTCTAGGCAGCACATCCTACCATCCACCACACAGCCACCTTCTTGAATTACCACCATTGACAGATCAATTCAATTCATTCTCAAATGTTCATCATCTTATGTCCCATACCCATTTAAGTATGTCTGCTTATTGGCATGCTCGTGTGTGAAAAAATTTCACTGGCAAACTCAGTCAGCTGAAATCGTAAAGATGCACAGCCAAAATTTACTAATATCATGCAAACCAGGCAGTCTGTTCCCCAGATAAAAGTATAATTGTAGGAAATTGGCCTGCCATTAATTTTTAATGTGCTGTCTAATTTAGGTAGTATATCAAGGATACTTGTTGAGTCACAAAGTAGTATTTCTCCCTGCAACTTGTTAGAGGTTGCTAAATATTATGCTGTTGAGGCTAGTAAAGTGATTTGGTATAAATCCCTACAGAACAGTTCTAATAAATGATGTATTATTTATTCCATTAGCATTATTTGCTCTCTAAGTCCCCAGTGCTAATAATTCTAGTCTGCTCCTATTCTTTTACAAACAACAGATCTCAAAACAATAAGGAAAAGAATTTCTGTGGCCCAAATCAGAATCAACAGGCATAATCATATAAGGATTGCTTGCTTCATTCTGATGAATTTCTCATGATTTCTTCCTCTGCTAAGAAATAGTGAAGAAGGAAGGGTGAAAATGGCTTATTCACTACTGTCACTATAATTATTATGCTCCACCAAATGTCATCAAGCATTTAAATAAATAATGTCATTTCAGCGTAAAGAATAAAGTTCTACTCATTGTTTCCATTCTCAAACATATTAAGAATATGTTGCTTCACAGGAAAGGAGAGGGACAATTAATATGTACTGCACCTTAATTGTATGGTGGCGCCTTTCACGTGCCTGACCTCTCATCAACTGTGTTTCCTATCCTGATTCCAGAGGCTGTGGGAAGGGAAAATTGATAATGTCTCTGGTCCCTGGAGGCTATGCGAACACCTTGGCATTCTGGGGCTAAGGTAAAGGCATTTTGCCACAGACCAGTTTAATTCTGTCTAATTTCACCACCACTTTAATGGCCTCAGCTGACATATATTTTGCCAGACATATAGATAGTTGTACATACATATAGACCATGATACAGTAAGTAGAGATAACAGTCTTTGTAAAGATAGCTGCCTATATATATTGGATATGCATCTGAACGATACACAAACAGACCCTTTCCCAGTAGGAAATTAGGTGCTCGCTAACAGAAAGATTGGGAGTCACAAGCTTTTGGATCTGTTAACGGACAGTGCAGGTGGAGGACAGGTGGAATTATTCCCTAAGATGTTTCCGTCTTTGGGCATAGAGCTCATTAGCATTCCGCTCTCCACTCCCTTCCTCACTCCTCCCTGGGGTGGGGGATAGACAGGATTGCTAAATTTGTGCAGAATAAACTGGGCATTTTCAGCCGAGCTCTGCCCTTCTTCCTCTTGGGAGCCGGGAGCTGGCTGAGGGAGCGTCCTCGGTCACTCTAACAGCCTATGGCAGGAGGCCCACCAGTCCAGTGCTGTCTGGAACCATGTGGGTAGTCCCGACTCTGAGAGGCAGTGTTAGGAAGCTCACCTGCTCATGTGTATAAGGCATATGCTCCAACTGGCACTCACCAAAAACAAGCTGCTATGTTTTAACTCCGTCTGTATTCTTTGTTTTATTTCTGAATTTGTCCAGAACCTAGTTATAGAAGAAAAGTATACTGCTCTCTCTCCTCCAAAGATTCCCAACCTTTCCTACATGGGCTAGAAACTCTGAGACATGTAATAGAAGAGTGCAATGGAAGACAAGTGTAGGTGTGGAGAGGCTCTGGGAGGGGCCAAGACATATGACTTAGGCTTAGGCTTTACTGTTGGGCTGGGCGTTTTGAATTTGCATTTTTATTTTTTCTTTTTTATTGTTTGAGATAAATAGAGATTTAGATTTTAATTGTTGGGACATGAGAAAGAGATGTTAATTCTTAGAGAACATTGTATTTTGATGCTGGTGGATGAAAATGAATTATGGTAGCTTTGTCCACAGGCAAATGACTTTTTTTTTAGAGACTAGCGCTTAAACAAGGAGTGTTGGCCTTGGTGAAGGTCTAGCCTCAGTCAAATCCCCGGCAGCCTGGGGGCGTAGCAACAGAGACCCACTGGGAGGCCCTCAGCAGGTTGCAGGTGGCCCAGCTCTCTATAAAAAGCAGGCACACTTTCCAAAGGAGTTGTGGCTGAGGCCACGATCCGTTGTTACAGGTATTACAGGCTTTGTTGGGCAGAATGATGTTCGCTGCTCTAGGGTGCAAGTGAGCCGAGTTTTAGTGTTACAGAGAGCCCTAACGAGGTTCTGGCTTTAAATTTTTAGTGCCAGGCCTGGGGAGGCTTCCCAAATTATCCTTTTTTGGATGTTTTGAATTGTCTTCAGGGCCCAGAAAGGGAAACATGTTGTGATTAGCCTTGGATTTGTGAAGCTTGTCCACAAACTCATTTTGCTTCTAGATTGATTCATTATAATTAAAATGACAAACATTCTCAGGGAAACAATTTGGAGGGGCCCCAAATAGGACTTTAAATAAGAGGTTACAGTAGCACTAACAGTAGGCCAGGGATGAATGCCTCCCCACGAAAGAAAGAGAACGCTGTGGCCCTAGACAGAATCCACATTCAGTGCTGGAAGCAGTAGAAATCAAGAGGTTTTGCATATATTGCTAAGCCCCTAGAAAGGCACCTTAGCTAAGTTCCGATCTTTGGGACTGTTAATGATGCAGATTTCTTGACTTTGTGTAAAGACAGCAACGGCTCCTATGTCACTCTCTGAGATAGAAAGCAGTACGCACTGGAGGATCCTCCCCACCCCCAGATATGCACGTTGGCGGTGACTTCAACAGCCTCTTGCTCGAAGATTTATCCCAAGGGAGTTTAAATTTATAGGGAGTGGAGTACGACACCTGGTATAGACTGACGAGCATCCTTCTCCCCTTCTCTCAGAAAACACTGAGTCTCTGCCATGGTCTTTGTTAACATGAGTTTCTGGCAACATAATTTTGTGTGGGATGATAAGTCTAGGGACTAGAAATTTGCTTGTTTTCTAAATTTGGTGAGTATGGAGCCAGTGCTGTAATAATCTCATTTCTTATTGATCCTTTGGATTCTTTAAAGTGAGGTGTATCAGAGACTTGACATTACAAATTCTGAAGCCCTAATAGAAGGTGTAGAAGGAACAACACCTGTTCCTCTGAGATGCATCTTGGAAGGCAGCTGCTGAAAGAAGACGATCTCTACCCAGGCATCCAGAATCCCTCGGCTGAGACTGAGCTGAATAATAAATTTGGGAGGATAGTTTGGGTCTTAATTACAACTGAAATTTTAAACTTCAAACATTTAATTCCTCAGGGGAAAATAATTTGATATTAGACTTTAATTCATTCAGACTTTAATATATTTTGACTTGAACTTGAAAGGAGATTTAATCTTTGAACTCCAGATTTGCCCTGGGACTTTTATAACAGTGGAGGTCCTTATGTTCAGATGCGGAGTATTTCTATGGTGTTGGCATCCCCTTACTAGAGAAATTTTATGCTTTCTATCTTTTTGCTGTCATGAATCTCATTGAAGAATCTCTGACATGCTGTGGGAAATTGTAGCTGGACATAATTTGGAAATGGAAATAGAATAGAGAATGAATGTTCAACTTTGGATTGAGACTGGCTTAAGTTGATTTACTTAATGAAATGTACATATCCATTTCAGGACATTCTAGAGGCAAATTTTACAGTGGTGCAGGGGTCCCAGGAGAATCCAAAAGGGCAGGCAGTAAGAATTTGGAGAACTACCTCGTGCAGATTAAAGTGATACTGTCCTGACAACGTGTGCATCTCCTCCTCTGGGGGCTAAGCATGATATTATTATTTGAATGTAATCATTTGAGAAAAATTAACCTGGGTAATTTAGAGGCGAAGGCTTATTTCCCACTCCTCACGTTCCCTTCCATGTGGATGCAGAACTATCAGAGTAATCCTATAGCCTCTCTCTGACTTTTCACTCACTCCACCAAGGGAAGCTGACTAACTTACCTGATTGGAAAACTGGGGAAGACCAAACTTAGTGTGCTCATCTCCTCTCAGATTCTAAGTGTGAGACTGAGCTACTTGCAGGGAGGAAGCTGTCTTCTTAGTTTGTCCAGAGTCTAGACTGGTTAATAGGTTCTATCCTTGCTGGGGGGTGGGGAGAAAGAGAGGAAAAGAGAAGGGAAGGGAAACCAAGAGGAGTGGGGGTGGGAAGTCCATCCCAGTCCTATGTAGGCAAATCTGCCTTATCGTGGGATTTGGTATTAGCAAGCACGTGAGCTCCAACTTAACTCTTAACGTAAATATTGTTGATTCTTGTCCTCTATCTGTCACTTCTTGATTTGTTTCTCAATTTTCTCAGAACTGGGTTGAGGGAAAAGGGCATGATACTCTTTAATTGACCCACCTGAAGACTCCCAATAGGATCGGGACTGACCTCCATAATTTGCTAGTAATGTGATCTGGCTGTGTTTCCAAAACCTAGTTTGCTGATCTGCAAAACTAAAAATATAAAATCTACTTCACTGCATGGGCAATGAATATTAAACAAAATTTAGGGGATTACTAACTATGACATAATTTTAGATCTGTGGATAAATGGGCTGGCTAACGAATGCATCACCACAAAAAGAGAAAGACCGATTAATCCAGTCTCAAGCAGAGGTGATCGTTTGCAGACATCCCCATAGAGGATGAAAGCAGCTCAGAATCAACTCCATGGCGGCTGATTGACCAGAGTGAGGAGGAAAGGGTCAGCCAAGCACATCCATCTCCTTCCTGCAAACTCACCAGCCAAGGAATAAACTCGTTCCTCTCAGAAGGAGTGAGTGAGGGGCTCAAGGAGAAGAAGGGGCCAGAAGTGTTACTCTAATGGGAATTCTTTCATATGGAAACAGGAGTGGAGATTCAATATCACCCTCAATAACATATCGACACTGTATGCGTATATTAAATGAGAGGAAAACGTTTTCTTAAGACTACTCCATACAGATGTTTGAAACATTAGCACTAGAAGATTCAGATTTATAATCACTCTGTGAAAATCTCCTGGCTGTCATATGAATAGATTAGAACTTTTCAATCACACTGATAAAAGGAAATATAATGTCAGTGTGAATTTCCTTTGAATTCTTGTATTTTTTCATAGAAAGGACTAAAAGATGGATGTATTACCTCATGTCTAATCTAATTACTGGAGAGGATATTTCAAAATAATGAATTAGCTCTTAGCCTAATTGTTGACACAGTAAATGAGAATTTTTTTTTTTAGAATGAGAATCTCCTCCTTACTCCTGCCAGCAAATGCCATTTCTGGGCAAGATAGATTCATCTATTTATTGCAATTTGTATTTTTAAACCAATAGTTTGCAGAAGTAAATAGAGCAGAACTGAATTGAAATGGAGTTGGATTAGATTGGATTCCAGGTATCTCATGATGGCCTGCCTGAACAGATAAGGAAAATGAGGCCACAAGATTACACAATCTGCTTAAATTCACTCCCCTTATTAGCAGAAGACCTGGGGAAGGAATCCAGATTTACTGCCCTTGACAACACTCTTCCCTTTATGCTGTCTCTAATTTTCTCAGTTCTGAAGCAATGTTTTCATTTGTTTGTTGTTAATTTTATTTTGTTTTTATGCCTAGGCTTTTCACCTTAGTTGTAGGATAGAAACCAGTGGAAGAAGAAGAAACATAAGATTTAAGAGCTCTTTTTCCTGAAAAAAATTGATTTTTCTCACCCCATGTAGGAAATCCCTTTAGAAATTGCATAGCCACCAGGTTCAGCTGCTCTGATTCACCAATAGGGGGGCACTACAATATGGGGAAAGAAGATATTGCCCAAGAGATAACAGACCTAAGGATTAGCATTCAGTAGATCAAATGCATATTTTTAAACTTTACATAATGGAAAAGTTCAAACATGTACAAAAGGAGACTAATATAAAAAACTCCCATATGCCCATCACTCAGTTTCCACCATTACCAACACATGGCCAATCTGATTTCATCTATGCCCCTGCACTAGGTTACTTCGAAGTAAATCTTAGATATCAAAGCATTTCAGTATGTATCTCTAAAAGATAAGGACTTTTTCCTTTTTAACACAATCACAATATCATTATTACACTTAGAATGTTAACAATAATTGCTTTAAATCCAGTAACCTGATTGTCTTATATGTTTTCAATGGTTTGTGTAGTTTAATCAAGATCAAAATCAGATCTATTGCAATTGGTTATCTCCCTTCTAAACTACTGGTTTTCCTCCCTCTCTCTTTCTTCCCTTCAAATACATTTATTTAAAATATCACTTCATTTATCTTGTAGCATTTCTTATAGTCTAGAATTTGCTAGTTGCAACCCGTGGTTAATATGTTGATCTGTCCCCTGTATTTCCTATAAAATGGTAGTTAGATCTAGACATGATCAAATTCAGGTTTGACGTTTTTAGCAAGAATACTTCATAGGCAGCAGTGTATACATCCATCAGAAGGCACATAAAATCCTGTTATCTTTTTTTGTGACATTAAAGTCATTGATGGTCATTGTCGAGATCCATTATTGATGATATTCTAATTCTATAATCTTTCTTCATTTATTAGCTGAAATACATATAAAAACTCCTCAATATTTATTTGTTTACCTTGAGATGTAGGTTGTACAGGAAAAACAGAACGAATACCGGATTCTTTCCTGTTATGTTACAGTTATCTGTGACTGCATAACAAAACACTCCAAATTTAGTACCTTAAAGAGTAACAATTATTTTATTATTCTCTCTCACAGTTCTGGGAGTTGCTGCACTCAGCTAGTTGGTTCACATTTGGAGTGTCTCGTGTGATTGCAGTCAGACAGTGACTGGGCTCCAGTCATCTTGATAGCACATCCTCACTCACACGTACGGTGGTTAATGATGGCTAGCCACTGGGACCTCAGATAGTGTCAGCTGAAACACCTACACATGCCCACTCCAAGTAGCCTGGGGTTTCTCTAGCATGGTGGTTGATTTCTAAGAGTGAGAGCTGTATCATTTTTTATGACATAGCCTTGGAAATCACAGACCATAGTCACAGGCCCATGAGATCGGGGGCAGGGGGACATGGACCCCACATCTCAATGGGAGGAATATCCATGTCATAGTATAGGAAGATCACACAGGATGACAGATGTTGCCATCATCTTGGAAGATACAATTTGGTACATTTTATTTACGATTTTTTGCTGTCATTAATTGTTACAGCATCCACCAAATTTGAGCCAGTTATTGTTATTATCATTGTGAACTCATGGAAATAAATACATTTGATGAATTCTAGTCCATTGTAGTTTTGTTTTTATTCATGTATAAATTCATTCTTCTTTGGCAAGCAAGAACCTCTTTAAAAAGACACCTTAGTTCTTTTGATACAACTTCACTAGTTTTTGAAAGTCTCTTTGTTTTCAGATATGACATGACATTCCAGGCTTACGTTGAACATTTCTCATCCCAGAAGTGGAATTGGCCATTTCTCCAGAAGTCCTGCTTCTTATTTTTTAGGTAAAATACAATACGAGTTCCTTCTGATATTTCAAATTCAAAATCAAAACTACAGAATTTTTACTAACCTCTTTGATTTTTATATCTCTATTTTGCCTATGCCAAAAATCCTAATTCCCGATAATACTAACATATTATGTATGTTTTGTTCCACAAGTGCACCAATCTCAGAATAAATATCAACAATAAAATTACTTTTTATATCATTTTTATACCCAAATTTCTTGTACTCAAAATTTTATTTTGAGGTATATCTCATTATGGATGTATAATCACACTTGTGTTTTCAAGTCACTTGGAACAACTCTTCTCTGTGTGATTATGTGACCACTTCAATACAGAGTTAGGGTCACATGCTTTCTTCTCTTTTCAGGGATTGCATTTTTAAAGTTTAATTAGTTTTGTAAAATATTTACATAGTGCCAAAATCAAATCTGCAAATGAAGGCACATTGAGGGAAAACTAACTTTTATTCCTGTCTGCTACTGCCTCCCCCCTCCACTCAATGATAACTTTTTTTTCAATATTGGTTTATGTTTTTAATATGTGGAAATGCATATGTATTTTTGATCTCATCCTCCTCTTTCTTAGATAAATAGATGCACACAATACATCCTTTCTCCTTTTTTTTTTTTCACTTAATAATAAATTTGGAGATCATTGCACAGCAACATCTAAAAATATTCCTCCTTTCCTTTTGCAACAGCATACACCTTTGTTTGACTGCACCATTGTTTATTCAACTGGAACCCCACTGAGGACATTTGGGTTGTTTCTAGTCTTTTGCTATTACAAATAAGCCTGCAGTGAATAGCCTAATAATTATGTACTTTTTGTATTTTTGCCAGTGTTTTTTAAGGATAGATCTCTAGAAATGGAAGCTTACATTCATATGTAATTTTTCTGGAGAGTGCCAAATTCCCTTCCACAGATGAGATAACATTTTGCTTTCCCACCAGCAATATGTGAGACTGCTTACTTCCTACAGGCTTGACAAACATATTATCTTGTCAAACTTGGCATTTTTGCCAATCTGATAGGTTGTTTGTTTTTTTTTTAAACCGCTTTGTGCTTCAAAGAGGCACGTTTAAATATCAAACATGAAAATGTTACCATCTTAACTGAAAAGAATTCTATATCCTGTATTTAAAAAAAGAAAATCATATCATTTTCTTCCTCTTCCCATGACTATTCAGCAGCAAGTACTTTGTTGTGTTTCATTGCACATTATCTAGTTAAACCCATGTCCATAGTCTTCTGCGGTTAACAACACAGACAAAGAACTTGTTTCTGGGATGCATTTGACTGGAATTTATCCTCCTATACACACCTTGTCAGACAACTCCTAGTTTGAAATATTACTTAGTAAACTAGGTTGACCCAGGGCTGGTGGCTAAATCGGCTGATTGTCATCCAGCCTCAGAGGATGTGACCTCCTCCTCACCTGATACACCTCTGAGTCAGTGTGCTGTATCTACACGAAGGGACCAAACAGCCTGCGCCAGCCAGCCTCATAGCCTCATCCTGACAAGTTAATTTTCTCTCGCTTTACTACTTAACCTTCCTATAACCCCAATCTGTGCTGGATTTGATGATCAGGACTTGGGTGACCCCATGGTGATATGGGTTCTCTACCTGGTTTGTCTTCCATTGTTAATGAATGAAGAGAAAGGGAAGAACAAGTAGTGGTGGAAAAAAACAAATATTGAGTTGCATGTGTTTTTAGTTACTTAGCCAGTCGTGTACCTTTTGCGCAGTGATATTAGAGAGTTCTGATTTGAACTGCAGTTTTCTATTTGTAATTAACCCTACAGTTGCACCAAAAAAATGCTTTTCCTTCCTATTCTCTACCCTTGCTTTCTGTCCAGCATGGATTATTCCCCTTTCTCCACTCTTTTGTCCCCAATTAAACTCAAAAAAGAATCTCCTTTTTATTTTGTATTTTATTTTATTTTTTAGCTATTGAATAGTTTACTAGCTGAAGGAGCGCAAGCTGAGTCATGTCTTTAACTGTCTGTTTAAAACAAGAGAGAGCATTTGTTCAGGGATGAACTATTTCAGGTTACTCTTAAAATAGAGTCTTCATTTAAACAAGCTTTCAGGAGATATGGATGGACATTACAATAAGAAATTGGAATTGGGGATGGAAAATGCATTAGCAAGGTTTACAACTCAATCATAATTCTTATTGGATTCTAGACTTAGAATTGAATGCTTGTTGTGCCTGGATGGCAGTCTCTTTGTATCATATGACATGCAATTTTTTGCTTCAAAGAATAAAAATATCATTTTACTGACTATTACAGGATTTGTCTGATACCATGTAGGCCAACTGATTGCTCTTACATTTGGATTATACCAGTTCTAAATGAATCCAAATAGAGAAATATAAACTAAAGTATCTCAAATCTTTTTTTATAGAATTTTGTTGGTATGGGGAAGAGTTGGATAAAGTCTTGTAAGCCTGCCTTCTTATGAAATCTTTTTTAATGACCAAAAACATCTTCTGTGTTCTGAAATTCTCAAATCAATCAATTAAACAAACAAGAAACTTCATCTTCCATAGATTTCATTGCCAAACATTGCTCAACTGGTCATTTTCAAAAAATACCGACTACTATGTTATTTTATTGAAAGGAAACTGACAATTGAACACATGTGCCTTTGAGGATGGCATAAAATGGAGTTGGGTTTTACTGTTGTTTTTCCAGGCTTTGAAAAATATATTTACAGTCTGACTGAGAATAAGCTTTATTTAGCCAGATAAAAGTCACAGAGAGCGGTATCTGTCAGGTGTTAGTAGTATGCCCTAAAGATTCTTGCTCCAGTAGAGTCGAGTCAGGAAGAGCATTTTATCTGCTCACATCCCTCTCTTCATGTGTTCAGATGAGAGATATAGTGTGGATTAAACAGGTCATTTAGTGTATAAGTTATTTATTTTGCCACATATCTGAAAATACTTGTGAATTATGACTCATTTCAGAATAAACTACGTATTCCCACTCCTTCTCCACCCTGGCAAACGTACAGACAGGCAAAATATTATTGAGGCTAAAAGCAATGTCCTTGAAATAAATTGCAAGCTAAGAGTTTTATGCTGTAAAGAAGGAGAGGGAAGCAAAAAGAAAAAAGTCACTTTGGTCTCTGAGGAAGTAGAATATTTTCACAAAAATACGAAACAATCAAGAGCGGGAACGCTCAAGCTCTTGAACCAGGGTTATATCAGCCCCTCATATGGAGGATTTGTCTAACACACGCTTAAGCAGATGCTAACATCTGTCCATCTACCACATCGGTTATGACAAGTTAAGGGACTGAAGCAGCGGCACTTGCAAATGACCTTCCCCAAACCCTGACAATCTCAGCTTGACGTTGTCACCACGTGAGCAGCTGAAATGTGGAAACAATTTCTTTCAGGAAATCTCTCTCTCAAAAACCTTTACCTTTGTCCTATCTATTTTTTTCTGTATCTTAAAATTAACAAACATTTAGAAGGAATTTACACTTTAAATTTTTTAAATTTATTTTTTAAATGGGAGAGTGAAATTTGGTTACAATAACTCAAGTAGAAATTAACTAAACACTCAGAAAAAATTATATTTAGATGAAATTTATTCTGTGTATATTTTATCAAGTCAGTTTGTGAATAGAGATAATCAAATGACTATGACACTCGCTCATTTGGTAATGAGATGGCCTCCTCTCTTTTATTTTATGTGCTATGATGACCACAATCACACCCAATACAGTACTCTCCCTCCCCATTTTCCTCTGCCAAGACACACACACAAACACACACATATACACTTCTTCACTGGCTTACGTTTAATTTTTGTTGTTGATATTCTCTAGTATCTTAGGGAGAGATTTTCTTCTCTGTCTCACATATATGCTCTGACTTCGGTATGTAGACATTTATTAAAATAAGTAGAAGCCACTCTGATTTCCATACTCATAGCTTTTTTGTTTTGTTTTGTTTTGGCTTTTTTTAGGTTGTGGGACAAAAGAAAAAAAAATTATAGCAATATTCTTCCTGTCAATGGATGCATAAAATGATACAGAAGATGTCAACATCTCGGGAGGAGATGAGGTATTTGGAGCAGGACTTTCAGGGAGCGCTCTCAGTGGATGGCATAAAAATAAAAGTGATTTACTGAAAGCACTTTAATTCAACCATGTATATTCAAATATACAGATCCTTTAATAAATATTCATAAGATTTAATTTAATATTATTTCAATGCTTTTTAAATGGCCTCAGAACACAAGTTAATGAAGTTCGTAAGTATGAATTCATTTCATCTAATCATGAGGAATAATAACTCATAGTTTTGAGGATTCCAATGTGCTCTGCAAAGCACTCATTTCCTCACAAGCATTATCTCAATCAATTTTATTCACCTGCCTTTTATTCTTTCTCTTTCCCCCTCTTTCTCCTAAAATCATAATATATGTTTGCTCTCCAGGAGAAAGATTACTCTCTGTACAGGTCAGAGCAAATTTGGCAGATTTGCAGCTCATAAAAAGATTAAATCACCTAAATTCAAAGATTATTTAAAGCTTGTTATGGTCCAGGGTATTGAAATGGAAGAAGGCAGGGGATGGGTAGAGGAGGCAGCAATGCCCAAGGCAATAGCATAAGGATCATCTTAACCCAAAAAATCATTATTGTAACTTTTATTTGGACCAACTAATCTTGTTATTTTATATTCCAAATCCTTGATTTATAGCGTAATCTGTTTTTATAGTGTGACTCTCTTGCTTTACACAACAGTGTTTTTTATACTGTCCTTGCAAATTGTGATAATTTCTCATGCTAGATGTCTAAAGATTTTCTCACATGCAAATTTGTGTTAAACGTCATCTATACTTTTGATATGGGTAACTTTCCATTCAATTTTCTGCAAACATTACTTTTGTTCAAATGTTTAATTTTTTTATGGCAAATTTCTTCCAATGTCTACTTATGCTTCTTGATTGTCCAGTAGATAACAGGAAGTTCTCTCACCATGGAGTATGAATAAATTAGTAAGTTATATTAATGCTAGTTGTTATTTTAAAATTACTAATAAAAATGATCCTAAAATAAATGTTATAATTATCTCACTATTATATTTTCTATACAGATAGAGTTAGAAGTTTTTATTATGGAAAGATCTGCCATGAAAATTGTTTAGATCAGCTAGTCTTCATAATCTCATCTAACATTAGGATGTGTGAGAAAGAAAAAAGCCTTTTCTCACCACAAAGTCTGTGCTTTTCATAAAATCCTGAAGACAGAATTCAATGGAGCATTTGCTATAGGTGAGAGTGTCTGTAAAGTAATGGATCCTTTTGTTCCCCTTTGGTTATACAAAGGTCATGTTGATTTGCAGAGGGAATTATTTTATATTCATTATATATTAAGCATGTTTGAAAAATAAGAGGCTATTAGTGTTCCTAAATGCTTGCAAAATTCAATGGAATAGCCATCTTGCTCAGTACATTTTCCATTAGGCATGACAGAAGCAGTTAAATACAGAACTTCACTCTAAAATGGGCCATCTACATCCTGAGAACAGTATGCGCCAAGGTAGGCAAAGCATAATTTATGCTGTGCAAGAAAGAATTTATTTGGTTTGATTAAGTTGGAATCTCACTTGTACAATTTAATCAAATATTTTAAAGAAGGATTAATTTTTCTCAAGTCAGCAGTTATGTCACTAAGCTGACCCCTGAACACTTGGTTTGTTGAGTTTGCAATAATGATCCAGCTACCCCGTCTTTTTCCTTCTTTGTCTTTCAGTACAGTGCATCTTTACCTCTTTCAGAGGGAGACTATGCGTTAGTAGCAAATATTTTCGAACAGTAAGTCTTCCCTTTTAATGTATTTGCTAATAGGCTTTATTCCTTTATTTCTTTTACCAATCTCTATGGATACTTTTCCCAGTCAGAATTAACATAGATAGCTTTTTATTGCAACATACTTTCTTATGTCCTCTCAGATAAAGAATTAAACAAAAAACAAAGAAAAACCATCTGAAAATTCCCCAACAACTCTAAAAAAATCACTCTTCCTTTAAATATGTTTTCTATTCAGGAAAGTAGTGGCAAGCTTGTCTTGGTCTAATTCCAAATTAAATTCTTAACCTATTTAAGTGTACCCTAATGTAATGGTCTGCTTATCAATCCATCATTTGGTGCATCTGCTTAGACGTGGGCAGGTGGTCCCCTTCAGAAATACCATTAGATAATGATAATGATTGCAATTAAATGATAATGATCTTGGTCATTTACAACATGCAGAGTCATTTGTATAAATGATTTTTTATAAGTATGGCATGGAGTTGGTAAGGAATCAAAAGCTATTTTTTTGTTAGGTTACAATTCTTCTAAATTGATGAAAGTAGTTAGTCCTACGGATTTGGAAAAGTTTCTTGCGTTTTCCTATTTAATAAGGCAGATTACCTAATTCTTTTCGGGGCGTGTGTGGGTGCTTATACCAAATCCCCTTTATATGTCCACCTCCCTTCCAGACCTCTGCCACATGCCCTGCATCCTGGTTGGCTAAAAGGCCCCAGTACTTCTCAAGCTGTTCTCATGGTCATAAAGCCCCGGCGACCACAATCACTTCATCTTCTAACAACCCTACAGCCTCAGTCTCCTCAGGGGTGAGATCTGATCGTCTCCACCACACAGTCTGTGGTTTCTTCAACAGCTGTCCTGAGAGTCCATGTAAAATAACCCAGATGCCAGAGAAGTTAACATCTTGTGGGTCAGACTTTGACCAATGAGAGACCAGAGACAGGGAGGAGGAGGAGCCAGCAAGTAAACTTCGCTCCTTCCTCTCCTGAGACTTCGCGTGTGACCCAGGAACCAATTGCATTTTTTTGAGAAGCTGTGGCCCAGTTGGTAATGCCCCACCATGTTTTGCTGTCCCTTCTTTCTTGTCTCATTTCGCTTTTCGCTCACGTCTGCTTCCCTGGGACAGCATCCCCAATACAATTTTACTATATAATAATCTCTGTCTCTAAGGGACTCGGGCTGGAACTGAGCTCTTTAACTGTCCACATGTGTTTCCATCTGCTTGTCCTAGAAATTGTGGCGCTTACCATTTTCATAAAATGACTAAATCTCGTCTCCCGCACTCTCCATCAGAGACAAATCCAATTAACTGATAGGGTCCAATAATTGGCTGTTGTCTAGTCACCACACTTTCCAAAATGAACTCCTGGGAAAATAGTGCCAAACCAGATAGTTATTTTTAATTTCTCATATATTATGATTTATAGTGCAGCATGTGAATCAGTCTCACAGCATGAACTTTAGAAATATATTGGTGGTTTCTTAATTAAATATAATTAAATATAATTAAATAAATATATGTTTTGTATTTTCCAAAGGATTTTCACATGCAAGACACACACGGTTAACCTGAGACGTAGATAAGATACATATTCATGTTATTACTCTTCCAATTTACATAAAAATAAACTGAGGCTCGGAGTGGTTCACTGAGTTCTTAGAGTTGCCAATTTCAAGCAAAGATGCAAGAAATTCTAGATCCTTAGAGGAAAAAAACCCCTACAGACACCGGTGTTGACTACTTCTTGAAATTTTGCTCCCTTTTCCCAGCCAGGAAGAACATCTAGTTTATATGGTCAGAAAATCGCCTTTATCAGAGGAATAGATGAATTTTCCATGCAAAGAATGAAAACTGAGTAATATGATATTTATTAAATTAAGTATATTACTTTGCAGAAGATAGACTTTTTGGCCAAGTCCCAGATCTTAAAAGTGGAAAGTATCTATTAGAGAGACAGTTTTACTATCAATGTACAGTGATTCTCATTTAAATGGTTGTAATCGCCAAAATTGACATAAGCCAGAACTTTAAAAAGGTATGAGACACAAAGATTATCATCAGGCTCTAGGGATTGTCAGAACCTTCCCCACATAACTGCAAGGATCATCTAGTCTTCATAACAATAACAGTATGTCAGGCACCAGAAACAGTTTCCTCCAACACATGGCCACATGGTTTTCTGATTTGGAAAAGTAGAGACCCGCAATGATTATGTAGCAGATTATACTCATCCACATTGCGTACTGGTGCCTCAGAGGCAGAGCTATTTTTGAAGATGTCCTAACATCTTATTATGAATAGATATATAACTATAAAAAGAAATGACATATTGAACTTTGTATATTAACTATTCCCAGAAGGGATAACACATTGGGAAATAAACTTTAAATTTTAAAACATCTCAGTAACTCTCTACATGTACCATGAACTTTAATGGGCACAAATATCAATTTTGATGTTGCTTCAAAAAGCAAACAAAAAATTATCAAACAATGGCATAAGCCAGAAGATGGAAGCTACAAATTTTGACAGAAGCTTATAGAAGAAGATCCTAAGGTTTTCACTAGAACACTCCTCCACAAATAGCCTCCTGCATGCTGTATATGCTTAAGAAGGAAGTATAAACTGAGGTTGCAAACAGAGGGCTACTATCTAACAGCCAAGGCTGATCATAGGCTCCCTTCACCCTTGTGGCATCCAGCCACTGCTGAAGAACTGTTTCCAGTCTGGGATGCTACATTTGTGTGTGTGTGTGTTTGTGTGTGTGTGTGTGTGTGAGGAAGATTCACCCTGAGCTAACATCTGTGCCAATCTTCCTCTATTTTGTATGTGGGATGCCACCACAGCATGGCTTAATGAGCAGTGTGTCAGTCCGTGCGGGGATTTGAACCTGCAAATGCTGTGGGCCAAAGTGGAGCGTGTGCAAACTTAACCACTACAACACCAGGCCAGCCCCTGGGATGTTAGATTTTAAGGAGGACTTTCTTTTTAACTAGAATATACCCCCAAGAAATATAATACCAGTTATAAGAAACCTGTGAGAGAGGGAGACAGTTTTAAAAAACAGCACACCTCTCTAATAAATAATGTTTCCTGAACAGTTAGAGGCCTGGGGCTGGATCCTGGCTCCACGTCCTACCACCGTGGAAAGCTGGGAAGGGTACTTAACTTCTCTGCACTCATTTCTCCCACTATAAGTTTAGGACATCAGTCGCGTGTGTTAAACATGAAGGATCACTGGAAGGTCGCACGAAGTAAACCACCTCTACCACGTAGGACACTCTCAGGCATAGATCTAGCTCTTAGAAAACATTAACTATTGCTACTATGCAAAAAAGAGACAACTTTTTTGAGGAGAAATTAGACAAAATAGCTATCATCTAATTTTTGTTGGACCATTAGGTAGGAGAGTTAATATTATGTGTGACTAAGGATAGAACCAGGATCACACAATGGCTTTTTGAGACACAGGTGTAACACAACAGAAGGAATAACGTTCTAAAAACTAGGTCTATCCAGACATAGAAGGATAGGACAGGCTCAATGAACCAAGAGTGCCATTAGGAGGCATCCAAGGACAGGTTAGATGACTCCTGGTCAGAGAGACTATAGAAGCTATTCCTGCTTAAAAAGCCTGAACTACCTAATAACTAACACGCTTGTGTCTGTCCAAGTACGTTATAACTTCTTTAGAAAGAAAGGAACACGTCTTCTTATTTTTATATATTCTCATATAAAAGTAGTATTTAAGAAAATAAACATCTGTTAAAGACTCGATTTGAATGACAAGTATACCTTACAACGGCTACATTTTTTTGGATAGAACAACAGTCTGATAAAAGAGATAATCACTGTATTTCATCTGTTCTAACACACATATTTTTCACATGTTAACATCTCTGAAATGGAGATGTCTCTCAACAGTATCATAATTTGCGGTCTGTTTCTTTATCTGTGGTACATCAAATAATGGTGCATTTTACAGTGACGGTACCTTAGACTTGATGAAATACAGTATTTTGTGCATCTACTATGTACCGGGCACTAAGTGCTTTTGATATATTGTCTCATTTAATTATCATAATAACCTTTGGGTGGGCATTGTCATCACACTTTACAGGTCTGCTATAGAGAATTAAAGGGAAAGGCCTATGATCACGCAGCTAGTAAAGAGGCAGCCGGAATTCACCTGAGATTTGTCTGATTGCAAAGTTCATGCTGTTAGCCCGTTCACCAACATGCTCTTCTAAGAAAGGCTTGGATAAAGACTTTTAAAAAGAAAAACTTTTAAAGTCTCAGAGATGCTTCTATGTATTTACGAATGCTTCTCACGCTCCTTCTATATTCTCTGCTGGGTCGGATCCCGCAGCGTCAGAGCTGATCTGCAGTGGGAGCAGCTGTGTCATTTAGTGTTGATTCCCCGACCTAATCCAACATTAAAACACAATTTAATGTGGAGGTGAATCTGAGAAGCCAGAGCACCACTAGGAAGATTGTCTTCTTTTTAAAAATGACATATGATATCTGTTCAATCCCTTTTTGACAATATTTTAGTATAGTCTAAAATTCCCGACAATATTCTCTATAGAAAAAATGACTCCCAAATTTAAATCCTTTTATATCTTAAAATAACTTTGTCACAGCCTTAAAATTGCCAAATTGAGAAGATGACTTTTATAACACAATTTTAACATTAACTAGAAATGTCTTTTTTTGTGTGTGTGAGGATGATTAGCCCTGAGCTAACATCTGTTGCCAATCCTCCTTTTTTTGCTGAGGAAGATTGGCCCTGAGCTAACAACTGTGCCCATCTTCCTCTACTTTATGTGGGAGGCCTGCCACAGAAAGGCTTGATGAGCGCTGTGTAAGTCCATGCCTGGGATCCGAACCTACAAACCCTGGGCTGCCAAAGGGGAGCATGCGAACTTAACCACTATGCCACCAGGCTGGCCCCTAGAAATGTCTTTTTAAAAAATGTTTATATTCACATGACAATTTTTTAACTATTATTAAATTTCGACATTTTGAGAAATATTTTAAATAATAATAGAGGCAACAGAATTGATTATGAAGTTCCTCTCTAAACTGTCTTAATATTTGCTGTAATATTTGTAAGGACCATGATATAATCTTAGTTTTATAGCTATTTCAATTTCAAACTGAGGCAATAACAAATAAACTAAACTAGATTTAGGACCAAAATGAAGAGCTCAAGAAAAAATATCACAATAAGAGTGTTACCAATAAAAATCTATTTGGTGAAGCTACAAAATATCTATTGCTATTTTAACGTGCATAATCATTATATTCTAGATTGTTCCCAAATTACCAGTTCGAGATATATTGAAGTGCTGAAAATTACTCTACTTTAATGGCCGTTCAATATGAAGTGAACAAATATACAACATAGTCAATTTTAGTGGCCTCTTATCCTCCCTTTACTCACTCACGATGAAATGTGTACTATCAAAATGCTAGACAATCTTAGAATAAGGACTTGACCTGTATTTCTCTATTCCATGTTTGCTGCTTAAACTAATTTTTACTCTTCCAATTTAACTCTATGTCAAGTCCTAATTTAGGAGCCTTTTCTTTCACAGATCCTCCCTAATCTCTGGTAACCAGAGTGCTGTCAGTCTTGTCCATTCTTGATAAATTCAAAATGATCATTACAACTAAAAAGAATTTGTACTTCAAAAAAGAATTTCCAATCTTATAAAACCATCCAAGTTTTATATATATTTAGATATAACACATAATATGCAAATGTATTATACATATTTTTATATTATAAAATATAAAATGTTTAATATCTGTATTACATAAATAAAACAGATACATTTATATATGTTACAAAGAATGCACACACACACATATATGATACATGCCCCCTGAAAATATTAAAGTATTAGAAGAAAGTTTAAAGCTACCTTTTAAAAACCACACCCAATCTGAGAACAGTCTCCAGATCTCACCAAATAACATTTTCGTGTGAATTTCTCTAGTGCTTTTTTCCATTTCTGCATTAGATATATATTATTTTCTAAATGTGAGCATGTGTTTCATGTTAATTGTACCACACTGAACAGATCATTCTGAAACTTGCATTCTTTACCCAAAAGTATATTTTTATGTTATATGTTTATGTTGAATGTTATCTATTTTTCCATAGCAGTCCATAAGTTCACCTCTCTTTTCTTTAACTGCCCCAAATTATTCCAAGGTCTGAATGTGCCATAATTTATATAATTTATTTAAGTTTCCTTTTGATAGCTATTTAGGTTGTTTCCATTTTCCTTTTGGTTTTGTATTTGAGATAATACCGTGAACATTCTTGGTCATGCCACCTTGTATGCGTGTAGGAATTTCTCCAGAGTAAATATTTAGAAGTATAATTATTGTAAATTAAGAATGTTTAAAATTTTTTCGTAGAAACTATCCAATTGCCTTGCAAAATTACTATATCTTTGTACAATCACTAACAGTAGAGAGAGTACTTGTTCCTCAGACAATTGTTAACACTTGGTAGTTAAAGAAATTAAATTTGTTGCCAGTCTGATGTGAAATGGTATCTCATTCTTTTAATTTGCATTTCCCCAATTGCAAGTAAGTGGAACTGATCTTTTCATGGGTCTATTGTCTCATTCTTCTCATCTGACTTTTGACTGTTTATATGCTTTATTTTTTTCTTAGATACTTGTTGAACTTCTTTATCTGTTGTATGCTGTAATGTTTTCTACCAGCTTGTCACATATTTTTTAAATTTGTGGCATCCTTTGTCTTTGGAGATATTATTTTGACTTGACCAAATTTATTGATTTTTATTTATGTTTTTTATGGTATTTTTTTAAAGAATATCTTCTCTGTTCTAAGGTCACAGAGACATTTTTCTGTTTTTCTTGTAATATATTTATATACTTTCCATTTTTGTTGTTTGTTTGTTTTTTTTATGTGTTTATCTTTGGTCCATCTGAAACACATTTTTGTGAATCTCCAAAGGTAGGAATCCAAGCATTATTTTTCTGGGTAGATAGACAATTATCTCAATTCCATTTTATTAAATAGTTCATATTTTATTACCTGATCTGAAAAGATATTTTTGGTATATTAAATTTCTATATGTCCATTTCTGGATACTCCTTTGTGTTCTTCTAAATATCGCAATGTATTATTTACCATATTTTTCAATTATGTTTTAATATCTGATAGGGCTGCTATCATTCTTCAAAACCGTTTTTACTATTCTTCTCTATCTTTTTCATGTGAATTTTAGAGTTGGCTTTCATGTTCCATGAAAAATCCTGTCCCAAATTCCATCACTATTGAATTAACTTTAAAGATTATTTTGAAAATTAAAATTCAAGAATATCAAGATTTTACATCCACAAACATGATATATACCTCCATTTATTCAGCTCTTCTTTTAGATCTAGCTTTAAAGTTTTATGTTTTCAGCATAAAGGCTTTGCACATTGTTCTTACAAGGTTTATTCTTATCACTTTATAATTTATATCCTTATTCTGAATGGAAATATTTTTTTCTATATTTTTAATCAATTGTTGTTTATTTGTAAAAGAAATAACATTTGTACTTTGATTTAAGATTACTTTACTGACCCATTTTAATATTTCTCAAAATTTGTGAGTCGATTGTGTTGGATTTTTCTATGTAGAGGACAATATTGTCCACATAGAAGGATGCTTTTATTTTTTTCTCTCCAATATTTATTTTTCATTTTTTGTTGTTCATTTTGCAGAGTCTATGACCTTGAATAAAATATAAGATACAGTGCTGGTTTTGTTCCTGACTTTATAAAATCTTTCTAACTTTGAGATGTAGTGTTTGAGTGTATCCATGCTACACCAATCTCACCTTCACCAATTACTGGCTGTGTGACCTTGAGCAAGTTTTAAGCTCCCTGTGCCTTAAAAAGAAAAATAATGGCACCCACTTCATATGATTATGAGGATTGAGTGTGTGAGCATATGGACAGTGCTTAGAACAGCACCTGGCACACAGTAAGCGCTATGTAAATGTTAGCTATTATTATTCCTATTTTGACATTAAATATGATATTTGATATGAGTTGATGCCCTCAGGTCTAGACACAAATCTCTGGGATTTGGACCACCAATTACCAAATATTAGCAGAAAGAATTGCATATAATTGGCATTAGGCTTCAAATAGTACATTGAATAAAGTGCATTGAGGTAATTTGGGGTGGGATCTAAAAGAAAAGGGAAAAAGGTGCTCAAGCTCTTTATTGAATATCAAATATGTTCCAAGAACTGCACTAGATCACTGAAATTATTCTGCAGAACAACTCTTTAAGATAAGGAGCAGCAATCTTACTTTCAAAGTGAAGGTGAAGAATCAACCAAGGTTACATGTGAAGTTGACACAATAGTCAAATTCTGGTTGCAGTTCTACAGACCAAGAAACCCTAGGATTTGCAGGCTCCACTAACCTACAGGTGGCCTCAGAGGTCTGTGGATTTTTCTTCTACTTTCCTGTGTTTATTACAGGGAGAGCAGGGTTGAAAAGACAAGAGATGTTCATCCTGTTAAAACATAAACTCCCTGTGAGCAGAATCTGAGTCAATCTCAAAATGCAGTGCCTAGAATAGAGCAAGATATAAAGGCTTTAACAATATATATTTTTTTTAATTTTTTGTTTATTGCAGTAACATTGGTTTATAACATTGTATAAATTTCAGGTGTACATCATTATACTTCTATTTCTGCATGGGTTACATCATATTCTCACGTTCACCACCCAAATACTAATTACAATCCATCACCACGCATATGTGCCTAATTATCTCTTTCGCCCTCCTCCCTCCCCTTCCCTCCCCTCTGGTAACCACCAATCCAATCTCTGTCTGTATGTGTTTGTTGTTGTTATTATCTACTACTTAATGAGTGAGATCATACGGTATTTGACCTTCTCCCTCTGACTTATTTCACTTTGCATAATACCCTCAATGTCCAATCATGTTGTCACAAATGGCTGGATTTCATCATTTCTTATGGCTGAGTAGTGTTCCATTGTGTATATATACCACATCTTCTTTATCCATTCGTCCCTTGATGGGCACTTATGTTGCTTCCAAGTCTTGGCTATTGTGAATAACACTGCACTGAAAGCTATCCCTCTAAGAACAGGAATCAGACAAGGATGCCCACTCTCACCACTCCTATTTAACGTAGTATTGGAAGTCCTAGCCAGCGCAATCAGGTGAGAAAAAGAAATAAAAAGGATCCAAATTGGAAAGGAAGAAGTGAAACTGTCACTATGTGCAGATGACATGATTTTATATATAGAAAACCCTAAAGAATCCACAAAAAAACTTTTAGAAGTAATAAACAAATACGGTAAAGTTGCAGGATACACAATCAACATACAAAAATAATTTGCATTTCTATACACTAACAACGAAGTAGCAGAAAGAGAAATTAAGAATACAATCCCATCTACAATTGCAACAAAAAGAATAAAATACCTAGGAATAAACTTAACCAAAGAGGTGAAAGATCTGTACACGGAAAACTACAAAACATTGCTGAAAGAAATTGAAGAAGACACAAAGAAATGGAAAGATATTCCGTGCTCTTGGATTGGAAGAATTAACACAGTTAAAATGTCCATACTTCCTAAAGCCATCTATAGATTCAATGCAATACCTATCAAAGTTCCAACAACATTTTTCACAGAAATAGAACAAAGAATCCTAAAATTTATGTGGAACAACAAAAGACCCTGAATAGCTAAAGGAATCCTGAGAAAAAAGACCAAAGCTGGAGGTATCACACTCCCTGATATCAAAATATACTACAAAGCTATAGTAACCAAAACAGCATAGTACTGGCACAAAAACAGACACACAGATCAATGGAATAGAATCAAAAGCCCAGAAATAAACCCACACATCTCTGGACAGCTAATCTTTGACAAAGGAGCCAAGAACATACAATGGAGAAAAGAAAGTCTCTTCAACAAATGGTGTTGTGAAAACTGAACAGCCACATACAAAAAAATGAAAGTAGACCATTACCTTACACCACACACAAAAATTAACTCAAAATAGATTAAAGACTTGACTGTAAGACCTGAAATCATGAAACTTCTAGAAGAAAACATAGGCAGTGCGCTCTTCGACATCAGTCTTAGCAACATACTTTCAAGCACCATGTCTGACCAGGCAAGAGAAACAATAGAAAAGATAAACAAATGGGACTATGTCAAACTAAAAAGCTTCTGCACAGCAAAGGAAACCATCAACAAAATGAAAAGACAATATGTTTTTATATTGGTTGATAAGGAAACATACATGTTTATGTGACTCAAACCAAAGATTCTCACATACTGAGCAAACAAAATAACTATATAGTTTCCTTTCTGAAAGATTATCTCTGTGTAATTTTCATGTTGATAACAGTTTTATATTTTAAATTCTTCATCTCTCTGTAAACAGGAAAACTGTCAAAAACACAGGCACCAGACAAGGAATTTTTCCAAGCTTAGACTTACAGTCACATACAAATCTGCCTTGAATTTTAGAGACTTCACTTCCACAATTTTCTTTGGCAGAAAAACTGTAGTTGCCTTTTTCTGGGAAAAAAATGGTTTATTAAAGTTGTTTTTGTGGAAAAAAATGTTAAAAATATTCCGGTGATGAGGCACTTTTTATTTAATAATAAAATTTCAATAATATTTTTTGAGCACAACAAACCATCGAGACTAGCATTTTTAGTTATTCCATCTTGACACAGGAAGAAATTGAAGCACAGAGTTGTTAGATAATTTCCACAAGGTCACTCAGCAGGTAAATGCAGATACAATTCAAACTTGGGCTGGCCCCATGGCTTAGCGGTTAAGTGCGTGCGCTCCGCTGCTGGCGGCCCGGGTTCGGATCCCGGGTGCACACCGAGGCACTGCTTCCCCGGCCATGCTGAGGCTGTGTCCCACATACAGCAACTAGAAGGACGTGCAACTATGATGTACAACTATTTACTGGGGCTTTGGGGGGGGGGAATAAAAAGGAGGAGGATTGGCAATAGATGTTAGCTCAGAGCCGGTCTTCCTCAGCAAAAAGAGGAGGATTAGCATGGATGTTAGCTCAGGGCTGATCTTCCTCACAAAAAAAAAAAAAGAAAAAACTGTAACAAACCAGGGGGCTGACTCCAGAATCCTCATCCTTAACCACTAAGTTGTGCTGCCTCACATGACAGTTAAAATGTCTTAACTGTGTTTCCTTCTTAAATACAAATTTAATGCATAGAGGGATGGACCTCAAATAACTACTAGTGATGCCACATTTGCTTCCATGGCTAAAAATTCAGAGAGAAAAATATATTATTCCACACAGTTCCTGTACATCCACGGCAGGCTCAGAGCAGAGATGGCTAGTGTGTTCAATTGTACTTCGAAGGGCTTCCATCTGAACCTCAACTCCCACCGCCAACAATGCTCATTTTTTAAGGAAGATGAAGTTGTTGATGCATCTTTAGTTTTAGTATTTTCAATGTGTGGTCCAGCTACTGTGTTAGTTTGCCCCGCGTGACAACAGTCCTGCAAAACGTGTATGTGCTCCTGCTTCAGTTTTCATGGAGGAAATTGAGTTTCCCTCTTGGAGGGAGCAATCACTTGGCAGCATAAGTTATTTTAATGGACATCTCTTTACACTGAGCCTTTCCCATCTGTTTTATCCTCTAATTACAAATGCAGAAAGAACACAATTCACAATTGTGTCTTTATAGAAAAATATAAGGGACTTAAATGCAGGTTTATATCACAGCATCTGTTCGGCGATTTTAAATCTAGGAGGAACAAAAGGGCAGGAAACGTCTTTCCCTTTTCGATCCAATTAGCATAGACAAGTAAGAATTCATAGCACAAAGTTACCAAGATTGGTTCAGCCGGCAAAAAATGGAAAACTACCATGTTAATCTTGATCTGTGTTTTACTTTACATTCCATTTTTTCCTCTGATTCCAATAATGGTACAGAAATTAGCATTTTTTTTCAGAGGATAGGCAGAAAATTTACATGATTTCAACTCTCTCAATGACAAGAGTGACTCAGAAGCAGGACGTTTGTCATTTAGATGTAATTAATTTAGTCAAGAGAAAAGGCAGAAGGGTGCCTTACCTATTCGTAATATTCTGTTTGATAAAGCTCACAAACTTTTGAGTGGATGGGAATCTTCAATCTAGGCCATTTGGCAACTGAATAATAATGCTTCCTCAGCCTGGTGCCTAAGGCTGGATTCATTCTCTAACAAGGAAGAGATATTAAATAAAACAAGATCGCATATGCACAACTGGGCCACTCACTTCACATTTTGTAGGTTCGATTTATTACAGCAGTATCTTCTGTCTATGGTGGCTTAAATGTCTTTTCTTCTTAATTGTGACAGCTGCATTCTCTTGATACATCAATTAGTCTCTGAAATGCAGAATTTGTTCATCCTCTAACCAGCCCAGCTATTATCAATGTCAAATCAGTTCAAAATATACTGAGCTATGTAGAAACAATTTAAATTACCGAAGCATGCAGACACTAATCACCAAGGCACTAGGATATCTTATCTCTTTGGGACCACTGGAGCAATATTATAGAACACTATAACCCAGTCAGTGGAAATCCCACTCACCAGGAAATAGCTTAAATACATACTAGGAGACTCTCTAAGTAAAACACAGAGAAGTATAGCAATTATACTGTTTTTCTCACTATCACACTAAAATTAATACCCATAAAACCACCGAAGATGAGAGAAATAAGCAAAATTGAACAATAATTTGTGCCCGTAAAAACAAATTATAATTGGCCATCCTATTAATGTCCTAACTGAAAATAAAGAGAAAATGTAAAATTCAGTTTTTTATCTAAATTTTCATATTTTCTCAGGCACTTAAGTGCATCTTCCTTCTAAATTCTTCACACATAAGACGATCACTCTACTTATGAGCCAATAATGTAGAGATTATTACCCCATGTTTCCTGGCTATTATCTAGAGTACTAATGCTGTGAAATGGAGATGGGAGCAGTCCATTCATTCACCCTGTTAAAGTTAATAACCCAGTGATTTACAAGACATGACACATTTGAAGTCAACTGAATTCGTTGTCTCATTAAACAATGAAGACAGTGTTGAAAATATTATCCCCCAGTGCTTTGAACTTGCATCTGCCCCATTACATTTGCATTAGTGGGACTTCAAAGAAGTCATATGCAGGTAGCTAATTGTTATTCCTAAAAGAAGATATCATCCCTTAATTTTGATAATATTAGTGAGACAGGATGAGAGATCAGTTGGGCACATATCATTTACTTGCAGAAAATTTTACATGTGATAATTTCTATCTTCTCTTTCCAACTTTAGCTGAATTGGCATACATGACTTCTTCCCAATAAAGGAAAGCTGTTCATCCACCCTTAATTAACCACCCCAGTCTCCAGTCTACTCTCTCCATACACCAATATCTCTCCCCAAAAAAGTCCACTTAGTGGCCTGGAAAAAAAAGTCTGTTACTGGAGACTATAATGCAGAACTTCCTTTCCTCATACTCTGGAAATGTGCAAAATAATGGATGATGATGAAGGAGCAATGTTTTCAAAACTCAGTTGAAACGTCACTTCTATTAAATTTTTCCTGATATATCTCATTTTATTCATGATTTTCCTTAAGTATATGTTAGGTCATATTACTATTCTGTTTAAAATTCTTCAATGGCTTCTCACTGCAACCAAAAGAAAACCCAAAGTATCAGGCCAACTTCTCTGATTTCATCTCCCTCCTTTCTTATCCTTTTCACAAATCTCCATCTCGTGGGCCTTTCATCTGTACCTTACACATGTCAAGATTTTTCTGTCTTAGGCCTTTGTGCTTATTGTTTTATCCGCTTCATACCCTCTTCCTCAAGAATTTTGCATTCTGTCACCTTGCAACCATTCAACTGATAACTCAGAGAGCCTTCGCTAATAAATCTACCTATAAAGCAGCCCTCTAGTCACTATAAGATTATCCTATTTTATGTTTGTCATCCAATAACTAAAATGTTCTTTTTTGTTCTTAAATGTTCTTTTTGGCTTGGCTACATGTTTATTCTCTTTCCCCTGACTAGAGCATAGCTCTTCAGAATAGGGTCTATGTCCCCCTAATGCTAATGATTACATCAGTAATCACAGACTGTGATCTCGTTAACTATAGGCCATGAAATTTTAAAAAAATAAAGTTTTAACACTTTATGAACTCACAATAAAGAAAGTAAATGCCACATGTGCTAGAAATAAAGAAAGAAAAAAAGGGATAGTGATAAATGAGAACTGAAACTCAGCAACCCTTAAGATTTCAGACCCTGGGGCCAGCCCGGTGGCTTAGTGGTTAAGTTTGGCGCACTCTTCTTTGGCAGCCCAGGGTCCACAGGTTCAGATCCTGGGCTCAGACCTACACCATTCATCAGCTGTGCTGTGGTGGTGACCCACATACAAAATAGAGGAATATTGGCAAAGATGTTAGCTCAGGACCAATCTTCCTCACAAAAAAAACAAATATTTCAGACCCTTAGATAAGGTCTTGAGAGCAGGGGGCTAGGATTTTTAAACCCAATATTTGGCAGGAGAGTTTCATAAATCCCAGAGTCTGAAAAACCTCTATAGTCTGTAAAACAGGGATAGAAAATATTGATGCTTCAAGAGAGTCTGCCATTGGTCTGGAGTCCAAGTTTAAAAAAAAAAAAGTAAAAACAAAAAAACACCCACCAGAAATCAAATTCCAGGCTCTCAGCACAAATTGGTGAAGATTCCAAATTTATACAACTATGAGCACCTCAACATATAAATTAACATATAAAATCACATTCAGGATAATTCAAAACCGAGGTTCCTAAAGAAAGATCTTTAATAGAGACTTAGAAAGCATACTCTATTGTCAAGGTCCTTGTTACAGAAAACAAAATCTCCTTTAGGTAGGTTAATAACAAAGGAATTATATAGGGGTATTAAGGTAACTTAAAGAATTTCTGCAGGGGACACAAAACCAAGCTTGGTTGCTACATAACCAAGGAAGAGACATACGTCTTGGAGAAGTGAACATCACACCACAAGAATTTTCCAATAGCAAGTCCACTACAGCCAGTGTCCATTGCACAGTTCCTGTGTTGCTAGAAAGCACTCACTAGAACCTGCACCACAACTGCCCCATCTATGCTTCCCCAGATGTCTCAGCTATGTTTACCCATTTTCACCTTCCTGGTATCACTTGGGTGCTTCTCCAGATGGAATCTAGATTATAAGGAGAGCCTTAGTTTAAGAAGTCTGAAAATGTATATTTTTGCTTTTCAGACTCTATAGTACAGAAAGGAAGTCTAGAAGGAGTTATGAGTGGATATTAAATGAGCTGAGGGGGAGGAAGACTATCCTCTACCCACTCTGGATCCTTTCTGGCTGGGCTACAAATTAAATTGACATGAGACCGAATAGCAGGAGAAAATCAAACAAAGCTTTATAACATGCATACATGGGAAAGACCCACTGGGTGACTGAGTATTTTGACAAAATGGTGGAGGTTGTCTTCTTAAATAGATTTAGGTAAAGACAAAGGAGGATGGCGGGGGTGGGGGGAGTCAGTTATGGGAAATTACCAGAAAAGCACAGTAAGGTTATTATGCAGCCTTGCCTTCTGCGTTGATAAATTTCTAGAGACGAAGTCATGCCCTCTTCTTCCTGGTTCAGAGAAGGAGATACCTTTAAAAGTGGAGATTTCACTTACAAATGTAAATGTCTCTTGCAAAGGATAACTTCTGCTTTTACTTGGAATGGGCTTAGCAAGGACCCTCCCTGTCTATCCATACTCAGAGTTAAATTCTTTTAGGCAGTTTAGTGGGGGGGGGGGGGTCAAAGTTTCTTTCAGAGAAAATAAGGCAAAGAGACATATTTTGAGGTGGCCAATTCTGATCTCCCACAGAGCCTAACTGAAAATATGACTCTTATATCTGTTCTCCGTAAATGCGACCTCTATAATATGGATAGATAGGATAAGATTATACAATATGTTGTGATAATGTTTGAACTATATGCTAAAAATTCTCCACTAAACTGAAAATTCCATTAGGACAGATCATTCTGTGTGTTGATTCTTAGCACCTGGCATAAAATTCGCATAATATTTGTTAAATGAATAAATTCTAAAATAATAGATTATGAAACTCTAGAACTGAAGAGACACTATTTATTTTAACACAAACAGGAAAAAAAGGGATTTATGATAATATAAACTCCATGGTAGACTAGGGCATGAATCTGACTTTTAGGAAAAGCCTACCATTTTTATATAGGTAGAGTTTTTATTTCATGACAAGCTGGTATTCCAAGGAGTTTGGGTATAGATATTCAATAGACATAAATATTGGAGCATCTGAAAGCAAAAGGGACTAGTGAGCATTTTTTAAAGATAACTAGTGGGCCGGCCCCACGGCTTAGCGGTTAAGTGTGTGCGCTCCGCTGCTGGCGGCCCAGGTTCGGATCCTGGGTGTGCACCGATGCACTGCTTCTCTGGCCATGCTGAGGCCGTGTTCCACATACAGCAACTAGAAGGATGTGCAGCTATGACATACAACTATCTACTGGGGCTTTGGGGGAAAAAATAAATAAAATAAAATTATAAAGATAACTAGTATTTTATGGAGTAAATAATAGAGACTTAAAGAAAGAAAAATAGCAAGTTAGAGAACCTTAAATGCTGACTTGGGATTGATGAAAGTCATCGATTATGTTTAGACCATGGGTTTCCTTCCTTCTCCTCAACTTTGACAACCTTTAATTACTAGAATCCATGTTTTTAGTATTTCTATAACCTGAGTTTTCTATATTATAAAATAGGATTAGACCATCAAGAACATTAATCTTTTCTACACAGACAACAAAAGAGGATATTTATTCTATAGTATCAGAGAAAAAGTAAAATGGAATTTTTAAAATGTATAAGAGAGACTTCCGTTTCCCAGTTCTGTATGTAAGGATACATACAGATCTTGTAAGCTGCCACTCTATTCTAACAACAAGTAAAAAGCTGAATGTATTGAAAAATCAGCAGCCCTTCTAGGATCCATAAGAGAGGCATACCTCTGCCCTCCACTTTGGAAAGACCCACAAATGAATACAGAAAATAACAACTTACCAGAGCAGAGATTCACAGCTAAAAATCACCACAGGAACCAGTGCTGGGGCAGGAAAACCAGAGCTGTAGTTAACGAATTAATGGAGGCTCAGTATGGACAATGCTGAGAGCTAAAAACTCTAGGGGGACCCCGTCACAGGGAGGCACTACAAATTTGTGAGATTTACCTCCAGGAGCTCAAGCAGATTCGCACAGTATACTGCAGAAAAATCCCCTCATGCTTCTGGCAGGGTAAGGGGAAAGGAAGCATTTTGAAATACTCCAGAGCACTCTGTCCTTCTTAAGAAGGCCTGAACTCAGGGGAAACTGGCTAGCCAGAGCCCAACCTGCTGGGGTTTTATCAGAGCCAAACTCCACCAGGGAGAAAGGAAATGCCCAACTCTAGCCCACTCTAGCCAGCCCCTTCCACCTAAAAGTGGATAAGAAAAATTAAAAACACCGCTGAAGTTCACAGTCCAGAGGCACAGATTCACTGAGAGGCTGAGACCAAATCACAGGAAAATAGAGCTCGTCCCCTCCATCACCTCAGCACCACATTACTAACAGCTTATTTATAGCAGTTCCTTTTACTTAATACACCATGTCTGGCTATCAAGAAAAAATTACAAGGTATACCAAAAGGCAAAAATCACAACTTGAAGAGACAGAGCAAGCATCAGAACCAGACATGGCAGGGATGTTGGAAACATCGGACTGAGAATTTAAAACAATTATGATTAATATACTAAGGACTCTATAATAGATAAAACAGCACACAAATACAGATAGCAATGTAAGCAGAGAGATGGAAATCCTAAGAAAGAACCCTCCCCCCAAAAGTGCTAGAGATAAGAAAAACACTGTAACGAAAGAATGCCTTTGATGGGCTTACTAGTAGACTGGACACAGCTGAGAAAAGAATCTCGGAACTTGACGAATTCTCAACAGAAACCTGCAAAACTTAAAACAAAGAGAAACAAGACTGAAAAAAACAGAACAAAATATCCAACAACTGTGGGATAATTAAAAAAGGTGTAACATAGATTTAATGGGAATACCAGAAGGAGAAGAAAGAGAGAAAGGAAGAGAAGAAATATTTGAAACAATAATGACTAAGAATTTCCCCAAATTAAAGTCAGACACCAATCTGCAGATCCAGGAAGCTCAGAAAACAATGAGCAGAATAAATGCCGAAAAAACCCTATACCTAGGCATATCATTTTCAAATTACAGAAAATCAAAGATAAAGAAAGAATCTTGAAATAAGCCGGAGGGAGAAAAACACCTTACCTATACAAGGACAAAAATAAGAATTACCTCCAAATTCTCTTCAGAAACCACGCAAGAAAGAAGAGAAGGGAGTCAAACATTTACAATGCTGAGGAAAAAAACACTGACCTATAATTCCATAGTCCATGAAATTATTCTTCAAAAGTGAAGGAGAAATAAGACTCTCTCAGACAAATAAAAATTGAGGGAAATTGTTGCCAGTAGACCTGCCATGCAAAAAATTAAGAGAAGTTCTTTAGAGAGAATGAAAATAATATAGGTCAGAAACTTGATCTACATTAAGAAAGCAAGAGCATCAAAGAAGGATTAAGTGAAGGTAAAACAAAAATTTTTATTTTTCTTATTCTTAATTGATCTAACAGATAGTTTCTTCAAAATAATAATAGTAACAATGGATTTGATTATGTATATATGCTTATGATATATACATATCATATATATATACATACATATATATATACACACATATATGCTTATGTATGCTTACATATAAGTGAAATGAATGACATCAATGATACAAGGGATGGTAGGGAGGAATTAAGAATATTCTATTATACAGTACTCCCACTACCAGTGGAATGGTATGTGTTATTTAAAAGTAGACCTGTATTAGTCATGAATTCATATTGCAGAGAAAATGCTCAATTAAAACCATAAAAGGCAGAAAAAGAGTGAAAGGCAAAAATAGGAACAAAAAAAAGGGCAACAAGTAGAAAACTAACAAACATGGCAGATATTAATCCAAATATATCGATAATCACTTCGAATGTCAAGGGTCTAAATGCACTAATTAAAAGACAGAGATTGCCAGAGTGGATTAAAAGATACGACCCAACTGTATGTTGTCCACAAGAAGCCCACTTAAATATAAAGACACAAAAAGATTAAAAGTAGACGGATGGAGAAAAATACACCATGCTAACACTAATCAAAATAAAGCAGGATCTACTATATTAATTTCAGACAGAGCAGGCTTCAAAGCAAGGAAAGCTATCAGGGGTAAAGAAGGGCGTTCCTAAGGTCATCTAGGTTTTCTCCTATGGCTCTCTATTCTGTTCCATTGATCTATTTGTCTATTGTTTTGCCAATACCACACTCTCTTGATTACTATAGCTTCATGGTAAGTCTTGATGTTGGGTAGAGTCAGTTCCCTAACTTTGTTCTTCTCCTTCAACATTGTGTTGGCTATTCTAGGTCTTTTGCCTCTCCATATAAACTTTAGAACCGACTAGTCAGTATCCACAAAATAATTTTCTGGGATTTTGATTGGGATTGCATTCAATCTATAGATCAAGTTGGGAAGAGCTGACATCTTGACAATATTAAGTCTTCCTAACCACGAACATGGAATATCTCTCCATTTATTTAGTTCTTCTTCGATTTCATCCATCAGAGATTTGTAGTTTTCCTCATACAGATCTTGTGCATATTTTGTTAGGTTTATACCTAAGTGTAAGCACTTCCACTTTGGAAGACAGTTTGCCATTTCTTACAAAACTAAACATACTCTTACCATTACCATCCAGCAATCATGCTCCTTAGTATTTATCCAAGGGAGCTGAAAACTTATATCCACACAAAAACCTGCACACAAATGTTTATAGCAGCTTGATTAATAATTGCCAAAACTTGGAAGCAACCAAGATATGTTTCAGTAGGTGAATGGATAAATAAAGTGGGGCACATCCAGATAATGAAACATTATACAGTGCTAAAAAGAAAGGAGCTATGGAGCCATAAAAAAACATGGAAGAAACTTAAATATTACTAAGTGAAAGAAGCCAGTCTGAAAAGGCTACATATTGTATGATTCCAACTATACAATATTCTGGAAAAGGCAAAATATGGAGACAGTAAACAGATGGGTGATTGCCATGAGGGAGGAGGAGAGGGATAAATAAGTGAAGTGCAGAGGATTTTCAAAGCAGTGAAAGTACTCTGTATGATATAATTATGAATACATGTCATTATATATGTGTCCAAACCCATAGAATGTACAACACCAAGAGTGAACCCCAATGTAAACTGTGGGTTTTGGTTTATTGTGATTTATCAACGCGGGTTCATCAACTGTAACAAATGTACCATTCTGGTGAGTGATGTTGACAATGGGGGAGGCTATGCATGTGTGGGGGCAGGTGTATATGGGAAACCTTTGTACCTACCTCAATTTTACCATGAACCTAAAACTGCTCTAAAAAAATAAATTCCTTTAAAAAATAAGTATAAGACAACAGATTGGAAGAATCTTTATTTCTAAATATTTAGATGGAAATTCAAAAATAATTTCCATTCAGTGTTTATTGATAATAAAATCATTTAAACAAATATATGCAATTATTATTAGTAAAAATGAGACATTCTTTGGGATTTTTTCTTACACAATTAAGACTCAACCTTTGATGAGAGTACATTTTTATGCTACCGTGCTCTTCTTATCCCACTTCCAGGAGGTAGCACTCTTTCTTTTGCACTAAGAGCCAAATAAAATCAAAGTAAGGCTGGACGGATGAATGAGCAGAGCAAACCCCATACTCTAAAATGCTGTACATTTTCAGCTAAGTGGTAAAATGAATATCTGACTCTGTGAACCCAGCAAATACTCCAAACTTAAAGCTGAAGTAACCCTGTTGTTGGCAATAACATAGGTCATTGAGACATCTGGGAAAACGGAATAGCTGGCTTGTCTGATCTGACAGGGTATTATCGCAGAGCTCTGTGGTGTTTCAATGCCTCAGGCCATAGGACAAATTTGTAGCTGATCTGAGAGTAAGTTCAAGAGTCAAGATGATGCCAAAATATAACTCTTTTCATCAAGCCTCTGCTGAAGCTCTTAGAAAATAACAGAGATTTAAGCTTTTCACCTCTTTTCATTTTCCATTTTTAATGTCACGGGGGTTTGATAATAAGCAGCAAAATGATTAAAATAAATAAAGAGATAAAAAAGAGCAAAGAGTAAGTGCCACATATCGCCTCTTGAGGAGTTTAAAGCACATTTATGGATTTCATCTCATACTAAGAGATGATATTTAATTTTTCAAGCCTTGGCAAGTAACTTGAACAATGTTTGAAATATATACATTTTTTTCTATTCTTTCCCTCTGAAAGAAGTCAACATCCTACTCATCATCTTTTTCTTTCTTAGTATTTTGTCTATCTCCACTTCCAACTTGATTGGGTTGCAGTTTATTCTTTAGAAGGAGAGGTGCATATTTGTTTCCACCTTGTAAAGGTTATTTTTTCTTTTTCCTTAACACCCCAGATTTAATATTTGTTTCACTGTGTCTATTTCATTCCTAAAACATTCTTTCTGGAATAAGATAAGGTAAAAATCAATAAATCAAGCATTGTGGATAGATGGCCTCCCAGACTTTAATTCCCAACACATTGATCACACAAATCATTCTCTTCTGGTACTTAGTTTTTTATTATCGTTCACTGGACCATGATTATGAGCGCCCCCAGCAAGAGACACATTTTATTCATCTTTATTCCACCTGCAAGGCTCAGCACAAGACACACATGGTAGGTACTCATGCAACACTTATTTAATGATTGAGCAAATTAATAAATTAATTAGAGCAAATTTCACTTTCTTTTAGGTTTATTTCACATAGACCTTCTAACATTTATTCCCAAAATATATAGGAATTTATTTCCATACTTCAGTAACTAACATTCCTAGTATTTATAGTTTTATCAACTCCAAAATTTTCCTGCAACAGTAAAGCCCTATACTCTTAACTTTTTTATAGTCCATCCCTACAACTAAAAAGAAAATCCAACAAGTAAATGTATGCCTCATGTTAATTTTGCCACACCTCATGTTACTCCCTGTTCACATACTGGCCCCAAGTGGTTGGTGGGAGAAGAAAGAAAGCAGATAAACAGGTTTACTCTATTGTGTCTATCAATAGCCATACACTGTGGGGCATGTTGCATGGTCAGAGGGAAATTTCATGATTCCAACTCAAGTCCCCAAATTGCGCAATAAGTTAGACGTTCAGATAAAAATGTCTGTAAACACAAAACTGAATTTTTAAAGCTACTTTCTAAATGTTCAAAGAAAATTGATATAATTATGAGTTCAAGAATCACCCACCCTTCTGATGACGATACTGCATTTCTCACTAAGTTTTCACTGATAAACAGGATTTATCTGTGTGGTATAACCTTAAAAACTTCCTTTCTATAAGTTTAGTGTTAAAAATTATTACAATTAGAAATCTTTCATTTTTGCCATCTATCTGCAATGTTCACTTGGTTAACTTTATACATGATCACAGCCTCTATAGGTGGAAAACTATAGTCTCCTATAGATATCACTCCAGTTTCAAGTGTATAGGAAGGAATCCAGCCCAATAGGGAGGTTTTCAGTTCAGTTTTATAGTTTTTAATTCATAAAAGAGTGATGTTATTTAATTTAATAATCTCCTTTTCATTTTTGGCACTTTTGTAATTAGTGACTAATTCTAGTCTCAACTCTTCCACTGAGACACTGTGTTCGTTTAATGTTATTCAGATGACCAACGACTTTGATGGCCAATTATATGGAGACAATAATTGCAAATCTCTCTCCTGGTTCTCAGTTTCCCAAAGTTTCTGAGATGGTTTTGCACATTAGTTCCCACTGTGTTCATCTATTTTTGGCTGTGGGCTACACAGATTTGGAACAGTTGAGTACACTATTTAGATTTGGTAACACAGATGTCTCAAGCAATGATGAACTTGCAGACATAAAAATAATTTCTGTGGACAATCTGTACTGTGTATGTTAAGGAAAAAAAATCAATGTACTCAAAACACAAATTTTTTTGTGTGTGTGAGGAAGATCAGCCCTGAGCTAACATCTGATGTCAATCCTCCTTTTTTTGCTGAGGAAGATTGGCCCTGGGCTAACATCTGAGCCCATCTTCCTCTACTTTATATGGGACGCTGCCACAGCATGGCTTGACTAGCAGTGCGTCGGGGCACGCCTGGGATCCGAACCTGCGAACCCTGGAGCCTCCAAAGCTGAGCGCATGCACTTAACTGCTATGCCACCAGGACGGCCCCAAAAGACAAATATATTTTTATTGTACTAGGTTACCAATATTAGCAGGCACCCTTCTCTTTCTTTATTGGTTTACAACATGATATATATCTTAATAATAAAACTGTACAAACTTCACTGGGTATAAAGGGCTGGATACAAAGAATGGTACTAGTAATGAAGACCTATTTATTTTAAAACTAATTAAATGTCTTAGTTTTAATACTGAAGCTATTAGTTCAGTACTTTTATTTTGATCAATAGCTTTATCATTCTTAGTTCACGTATAACCTAAACTCGCCTCCATGTGGCAATAATATTAAAAGTAATAACTTTTTCAAGTGACTCGAGTAATAGTTACAGGGTGAACTTTAGCTCATTTATCCCTGAGTGAATACTACTAAAGAGAAATATTTTTATATATCATAAACTAGTTTGATTTATTTATAAAATGCTTACCCATTGGCTTAATGGTTTTAGGTAGAAGTCAATAGGGAAAGCTGTGTATTTTTAAGTCACTGTAAATTTTCATGTACCTAATAGCATAAATTTGAATCATGGTTTTACCAAAATTATATTTCACTTCTCACATAACTTTTTTTGTGTACATTGACATGCAGTCAGAAGACTGAGTTGTTTCTCGAATCTGTCACACTTAGTTGTGCAACCTCAACTAATTTACTTAATACCTCTGAGTCTCAATTCCTTGTAGCATAGGAATAATAATATCCTCTTAAAACTTTTATAAATATTAAAGAAAAGTATATGCACATAAAATTCAATATTTTTTCTAGTCCATATATAAGATACTCAACAAGTGTCGATTTCCTCCCCCACCCAGTCTGTGCTTGAATAGACTATGTTTCTATTTATCTCTATAACATGTAAAAATAGAAAATGTGAAAAATTTTACCTTTCTCCAGGGATTATTGTAAAACAATATAAAAATATAGACTCGATAAATAATAGTTAATAATCTTAAGTTATTAATAGTACTCTTACAGAAAGATCAATCCCATATGTTCTACAATAGGACCTTGTTATATTTGTATATAAACCAATCAAATAACACACCCTGAAATAAAATTGCTACATGAAGTAAACACTAGATACAATATGGTTTGTTTAGACAGAGTTCTGATCTCTAACATCACAATTAAATAAGAAGGATGGTATCATCTTTAGTCATTTATAAATGTTTAACAATAGTGGTGATTGTCAAAGTCCATAGTGATGTGGTACAAATAATCTGGTTGTGAGAAGTTGTCTGCACAACTTTCTGCCATTTGCTTCACCAATTTATTTCCCTGAATTTTTTTTCAATCCAATGATGACATAGAATAGGCATTGATTATCTGTGAAACAAAAGATAGCCTGGTGAAAAGGCTATTTAGTCCATGTAATATACTTGCTTGGGAAAACAAATTAAAAAGTATTAATTTTTTTGACTTAAAACTATTTATAGAAAAAGATCTAATGTTTTCCATATACTTTTACTTAGAGCTTAGATACAGAAGGCATATTATTCAAAGTCAGAGGGTTTGAATAAGTTTATTCCAAATAGTGAGGGTAATGGAAAGGTTCAGTTATAGTAACAATACCAATTGTGAAAATATGGTTCCATTTTCTAATATTCACAAGTTTTTCAAAAATATTCTGGTATTAAAGTAAAGTATAGCCCATTGAAACTCCAACCTACAATGTGTTTTGTATTTTATAATTTTGATTATAATTGGTGGAAACAGATTTCCATTTTTTTTGATCAGTGTGACCCAAATTGAGGTAAAGACAGCAGAAAAAAATCCCAGTTGTTATGACATAGCCACATAGAAGAGATTAGATTTTAAAACTCAACTTTTAGAACTATTTCAAGCACAAAGTTGTATTTATAGAAAACTATAACACAAAACATCACTTTCAGCTAGTTAAGGCTAGTCCCAGCACTGTCTTAGACACTTCTTTCTGGGACTTTCTGGCATTATCAACTCTAAAAGTTAGTTTAGATGCAACCCCCAGCAAACTCTCTGGTCACTTGTCCAAGCATAATGACATCCTTCAACAATCTCCTCATCGATGTCAGAAGAATAGCTATATTTTATCAGCAACCGTATTCATTATTTAGAGCACAATTAACGGACTTATTAGGAGATTTATTTACTTATATTTTATTTTTTTGCCAGGGGAGATTTGGCCTGAGCTAACATCTGTTGCCAATCTTCCTCCTTTTTTTTCCCTCCCCAAAGCCCAGGACATGGTTGTATATTCTAGTTGTAAGTCATTCTAGTTCTTCTATGTGAGCCGCCACCACAGCATGGCTACTGACAGACAGGTGGTGTAGTTCCACGACTGGGAAGCGAACCTGGGCCACCAAAGTGGTGAACATCAAACTTTAACCACTAAGCCATCAGGGCTGGCTCATTATATTTTATCTTTAATGAATATTTGGAGTTCCTGCTGAACAGTAATTTAATAATAGGAAAGATCTAAAATAATGCTAGTCAAATCAATGAGTTGTTCTTATTGTTTCTTCTAACCCATTGCTTTTGTTTGTAGAGAATTCCCACTCCCTGCGTAAAGATGTAGATAATGTTAATAATTATTAATTTCATAGCTTTTCCCTGATTTTATGAGAAATATTGGTAGGAAATGTATATTTTTTACCCAATGTTGCCTAAATGATTTGATAACAAAATGTTTTTACTTTTAGAAAAATAAATTTAATGTAGTAGTGGTTAAGAGATGAGGCTTAAATAATATAAGTTTATCTCTGTTCTTTCTATGATCCCCTAATATGAAAGTAAGTATTTTTTGAAGGAATATAAATCCAGAAGGACAAGAAAGACAAGATAATATATGACAGCAGAAGATAGATGTCAGCAATTTTTTGTCAACAAGAAAGTAGATGACTTAGCAGAGTGGAGAAAGCTTAAAAAACTTAAGTATTAAGTATTAAGGAAACTGATATGTGCTGAAGAGGCCTGGATCAATTCTTAGAAGCACAATTTCCTTAGAAGACAAGTGTTGCAGTCTTAACGTAGTTTATAAAAGAGTTGGCGATAGGCAGTGTGGAATGGCATGTGTGCTATAAGCAAGGCTATAACCCAAGTATAACCAAGAATGTCCAAGCCAGGAGTGGTCAGATAAGAATAATCAAGAATGTACAGTTGAGTAGTGATCAGACAGCCTTCTAAGGAAGCCCCTTACTCCAGATGTGGTTAATATACTTGTTTCTGTTATCCATATCTTAATTAGCATCCAAAGCTTGCTTGTTAGTATACTAAACATTGGTAAAATAGGTTGACTAGTTTAATAAATATTAAATATGAATTCTCATTAGTGAAATTAAAATTATTCAAGATAGGGTCATTGTATAAAGCTATTTTCGAGACTCTCCTCACTCTCGTCTACACCAGGTATGAGAAGCCAGCTAGGTCTATTCTCTTTATCTTGAGGAGGCTTTGGGCTGAAACCCTAAGGTCCTGTGTCCAGCTGTGAACTCTGGGTATTTTTGCTGAACTCCAATTATATGAGTTACAGAATCCTGCCCTGAAATCTCATTGTTTGCCCAAATCTACCACTCAGGGAAAGTGGTAATGAAAACATCTAAAGGAACCAAGAGCTGGGATTTCCTTGATTCAAGAGAAAAGATCATATGAACTGTTTCTTTTGTGTCTGTAGATGGTGCAAAACCTGGTTTGAGAATTACTTTTTTTATAACCTGGTAGCAAGGTAGTGGATGTGTTATCTAATGTCATTCACCTCAAAATTTCTTCAGTGGGCATCTATTATCTACTAAAAAGAACTGAAGAGTCGTGCATCAATAAATTGTGTTAGGTCTGTCCACAACAGTAGTTATTAAGAGTGGAGATAAGAAGAAAAGGACCAGCAGATATGTGCATAGGAGTAGATAGAGCCAATTCTCTCCCTGCCTCTTCACAGCTTAAATAGCCTCCTTCCCTCCATCTACAGAAGAGAAAGTTGTTCTCTGGAGAAACTAAACAAAGAGTCTCAGGCTCCTGAGACAAGGAGGGGGCAGGTGTAAGACCTGTGCTTAGAAAGTGGGGACATGAAGTTCTACATGCTGAATGCAGAGATCCCCAGTGCTGGACCCTCAGAGGCTGCAGTCCGGCTTATGACCCAAGGTTTAAGGTCTTTCCTTCTGTACACTGCCTGTCCCAAGAGAAAAGATCTCTAAACTTTGATATTTGGGGTCTCATGGTCAGGTTCCTATCCCAGTAAACTTAATCTGAAGTCCAATGGGAGTCCATAAGCCAATAGAGCCCCCCCCCCATTTCTTAGTGCCTCATCCTTAGAAATTACTGGACAGGCAAGCAACTCCAGATAAGTTAATAAAGTTTCCAACATGAATGAACAGACTAACACAAACAGATGAAAATGAAACTCAGAAGAAATAGAGAAACTCATGGAAAATGCAAGGAGTAGATAGAAGACATTTTCAAAAAATATAACTTTTGGATAAGAGAAGATTTTACATCTATGAAATGAGAAAGGGCTGCATTTTTAAAAAGTAATGATCAGATTATAAAAAATAACTATTAGTATTAAAATTATGATGCATTTTCTGGTCTTGCCAGTGAAGTAGTGGCTAAGTTTGCTTGCTCTGCTTCAGCGGCCTGGGGTTCACAGGTTTGGATCCCAGGCGCAGACCTACGTACCGGTTATCAAGCCATGCTGTGGTGGCGTCCCACATATAAAGTAGAGGAAGATGGGCACGGATGTTAGCCCAGGGCCAATCTTCCCCAGCAAAAAGAGGAGGATTGGCAACAGATGTTAGCTCAGGGCTAATCTTCCTCACCAAAATAAAAAGAAAAGAAAAGAAATTGTGATGCATTTTAAACATCAAAAAATGTTGAGGAAATCATCTAGAAAGTAGAACAAAGGACAAGAAATATAAAAAAGAAAAGACTTTTACGAACTTGAGGTCCAGCATCTAGCTAATAGAAGTTCTTGACGATGGAGAGAGAGAATGAAAGGAACACATTAAGAAAAAATAATAAATTAACTTTCTCAGAACTGGAAGGCTGAGCTGAGAAACTGTCCAGCAAAATATAAATGACAAAAAGCCTTAAAGCAAGGAACGTCATCATGTAATTTCAAAAGTACTTAGATAAAGAGATCTCAAATGTTTCCAGAGAGTTAAAAGAAACAGGGGTCTAGGAAATACTATGCAATGTCAGAAATGAGAACGGCTTGGGACTTCACAGCATAAACACTGGAGATTGGAAGACAATCCTATAATGACAGCAAAATCTGAAGGAGAATTATTTCTAACCTAAGAGTGTTATACCCTGACGCAATTCAATCACAAGTGAGGGTACAATAAAAAAACTCAAAAAATGCAAGGGCTCAAAAATATGTTTTTCAAAACCTGCTTCTCAAGAAGCCAAAGGAGAATGTGCTCCAACAAAATCAGGGAGCAACCCAGGAAAGAAAAAAACGTGGGTCCAAAATTGGAAATGGAGCATCCAACACAGGAGAAATGCCCAGGGGATGGCGCTGAAAGCAAAGGAAAGGACACTGAAGAGAAGCACCAAGGCACCGTGGAGCAGCAGGCTGAGGGAGCAGCCCCATGAGACCGGCCTGAGAGGAAATTACCCCTGGCACCGTGCTTGGCACATAGCGAAGATATGATCATCCAGGATGCAAGTGACCAATCGGGGCCGCCGCAGAGGCTCAGTCCCCCGAGCAGACAGCTCAGATGGACCAAAACGGACCACCACAATGGCATCATGGCGGTCTCCCTTTTAGAGCACTAGGTATAATATTCTCAGTCACTTGTATGTTTGGGGGTGGCATATGTTTTAAAGCACTGATTATTAAATAATGCAATTTATATTACAAATCTTGTGGCTAGATGAGGGTGTGGAAATAGAAAGAAATGGACTTAACATTACTATATTCTGGAAATATTAATCCAAATCAGGCCAATACCAAGACATTCCAGATACAAAATTGCCTTTTTTGTTGAACTTCTGCTTAAAAAGTCCATAAACCACATGTAAGAACTATTGAGTCTTAAGAAAAAAATATGGATAATCATAACTTCCTTTCAGTTTCTAATATACTAAAGGTTGGTTATTATATATAACATTCTTTTGTATATATTTTACAAGTTTAAACAACTCTATTATATATCACTTCATTGGCTCCATTTTCTAGGGTTTTGTAAGTGAAAAAAATCTGGAGAAAAAGAGAATAATTTCTAAAAAGCATAATAATTAAAATAATTCGATAAGAATGATATGTAATTTTTCAGAAAACAATTTATTGTCAATTTATCTAAACTTGGGTCTGCTTGTTCTTCCTTTTTAAGTACTTTTTGCTCATTAATAACTGTATTTCAAACTAAGGTGTTATTTAAAACAAAGGTTTATTGTTATACCACATAATTTAATTTTAATTTCATTTTTTGCTTTAATTTTATTTTAAATAATTAATTGTTAGCAGTTTGGGGGAAATATCAGGGGTAAGATACTCTATGCTATTGGTCAAAATGAAGCTTTTGGAATATCTCTGAATCCAGCAATCCTTTCTTCCTCTGCACCATTTTCCTTTTTTCACCCTCATAGCCCTCAAGTTGGGGAATTTACTATAATAGGTATTGATGTTTATACAGCATCTTCCACCCTTATGAGTATGAAGATGTATTGTTTCTTTACAGAGATGGATTGCATTCATTTTTTTGAATTATCAAGCAAAACCTATTTCAGAAGCACAGGCTCTTTGCAGACTTCCTACAGTAACCCTTATTATTCACGAAATCACAAGCCTCAAAAACCTGGAGAACTCAAACTGACCCTGTTATTACTTCTAGATAGAAATAGTGCTCTCTGGCAATGAGGTACCACCCCCCCCCCCAAAAAAAGAAAGCATCATAAAACAAGGATGTATACCACATGTTGCCTAACAGAGTAGTAAAAACTAAAATGGGCTTTGACACTCTGGTTTAGCCTGAGTGTGCAAAAGTGGGGAAGATTCTAATTCACTGTGGGTGAGAGTATAAATTCATCTCAAGAGAATTTTGGCAATATGTATAATGCACAATACATATATATGCATAAGGTTTATATTATACTGTTGTTTATAGAAGCAAAAAATGGAAACAAAACATCTATTTAGATAAAGTAAACTGTAGTACAGCCAACAACGGAATACTTTGTTATGATTTAAAACAAAAAGGTAAGGCTATAGTCACTCTCCTGAAAGGACATTCATAAAATACTGAGAAGTACAGAGGTCAAAGAATATATTTTATTCTGAAAGTATATACATCAAAATCTTAATATTGATACACTGGATAGTGATAGTTCATGTAATTTTAGTTTTATCTAATTTTTCAAATTTATGTAAAATTGTCATTTATTATTTAAATTATTTAACAAAGAAAAATCACATGCTATAAAAATGAAGAAACTGAAATTTCTCATGAAGTTCTGATAATTGCGGTATTTTTCATGAAGCCATGATAATTTCATGCAACATAGTATGCTTTCTAAAAATTGCTCAAGATTTTACAATGGTTTTTATAGTGTTGACATACTTGTCAGTGAAGACAAAGATCCCACTGATTTGATCCCATCCTTTGTTACTGAAAAGTTTGCAAGTGTAATGATTAAACACAAAAGCATAGAGAGAATTCCTGGTATTATTTTGTTCAGCTCACTTCTTCTGAAAGACAATAAACCTCTACTTCCCATCATTTAGAGTGTACTGAATTTATTGCTTTGTTTTACTAACTGACTCCTTTTTATCTATGGGTATGGACATAAACAGGTTTATAATAACTTTAGATTGCGCTCTTTAAAATCTGAATCCTATTCAAACAGCCACAGTATCATGCTATTTAATAACTTTGAAGCTTTCATTGTATAAATACCAAAAGTAAAAATGGATTACAGTTAATCTTGGATTTTTGGAGAGCTGCCAGAAATTAAAGGAAGCCAGCTTTCTCTGTATTGTTTTGAGACCAGTGACTTTTAGCCTTTTGTTTGTTTGTTTATAGATTGAGAATATAATGAAATCTATGGACCCTCTTCTCAGAAAAATGTTTATGCACATATAAAAATTACTTTTATATACAATTTCAAGTGTTCACAGAATCCCCTGAAGCACGTTTTTAATAGATAAATTAGAATTAGTGGATGAAACCAAGAGAGAAGCTGAATCCATTTCTATATTAGAACGGGTCTCTAACGAACAGAATTTTGCAACGATGTGTGTTGCTTCATTAGGCGCTCAGTGAGGATGATTAAGTATATTTTAGAAGCAGATTGGGTGAAATTGTAGGGAAGGAATTCCAACCTCCAAAATGAAGTTTGGCAAGATGACCGTGGAGAGCACTTTAACTCTAATTTTTTATTATTGGATTTAAATAAAGATAATGTATTTAATCCAATAGGTAGACTTTAAGAACACGAAGGCAATTAAAACACGTACTGCTTCACTACTCTCTGCCACTCTCTATTTTCTCAGCATGAAGACAATACAAGTGTTTGGTGTTCTCTTTCTTGGTCCTTCTTAGGACTTGTTTCAAAATGGTGGCCTGGCCACAGGCATTATCTCGTTGCATCTCTACAAACTCTTAAATTGATAGCAAACAAAATAAAGAAGTATAAATTCCACAACAATGAAGAAAATGGTGAAGATGCAATCAACAGGCAAGAAACTCAGACATTTTTGAAGAAGACGAAATGAAAAAAGATGAACCAGAAGTGGCGCTAAGCTCTAGACTGGAATAACTAAGAAGGAAACTGCAGGAGACAAAGTCAGAGAGAGACTGAACCTCCTCAAGGAGACTCGTCACTGACTGACTCAGGGACCGTGAGGTTAGCAAAGAGGAGAAGTCTTCCACCAACACAGGCTATACCGCTGCTATCAGGCACTTAGCTATGGATGAAAATCACAGGATTCTTCTCTAAAGAAACTGCATCATCTGTCTCTGCATGACCAGCACAACCTTGGAATGAAAAGCTGTAGAGCAGAGCTCTCCTTATTCAGCCATTTAGGAGCTGTCTAGTTTAATGGCCACTCACACCCACTCACTGTACATGAAGTCTGCTGAACTTCACACACAGACAGAGCTTCCGACTTATTCCTTCTTAAATGTGAGCATAAAATCAGTATCCAAGACAGACTGGAGGATATCTACAACATGATAGAGAAAAATCAATGGAAACATATAATTTGTATATCATAATAAGAATTTGTTTAAAATCAAATATATTTTTTCAGAGATACCAAAGAAGACAGCGTATCCATAAAATATGAATGAAAATCCGTGAACAAGAAATAGCTTTTAGAAATTAAAAAAAAAGTTATTGGAAGATTATTTAATTAATAGAAGATGAAAGTTAATATTTAAAAAAACCTTCTAGAATGTATAGAAAGAGAGAACATATGAGATAAATGATAAAGTGCAAAAAGACCTAGTCAGAGTCTATAACATCTGACTAAAAATTGATCCCCAAAAATAATGAAAAGGTAAAAACTTAAAAGTGCAAGGCAAGTTTAACAATTATTTTTAAATTAAAAAACAATATTCATAGCTAAACTTTCCCAGTGCTCAGAAATATGCTGGACAATGATAAGCACATTAATGGAGTTTTCCACAAATGAAATTGTGATCAACTCTATCCTGGAGTTTTCAGAAGTCATCAAATAACTTATATGTAGACTATGAGGTTTAATATGGCTGAGAATTCAGTATTAGAGGAGGGAAAGGTGAGTGATTCTACGAAGAGGGAGCAGCACATACAAAGCTCCGGTGTGGACAAATGAAAACTTTCTGTTGCCCTATGGTGGTCATTAAAATATTTAATAAGCACCAGCTCACGAGAACACATGCAGAATCAACTAGGATGGATGCCAGCTCTACACGACCAGTACAACCATACCTGGCCAAGTGTCATTCCTGCTGGTAGAAGCAGTGAAGGGCAAGTTCCTGGGCTTAATTGGAAAGTTCAAATGTTTGGTGTCCAAACCACAGTTTTAAAAATTATCAAATATAAGCTGGAGAAAATGAAATTATGAACACTAGAGGAAACGCAGAAAGCAGGTGTGGTAGCTTTGTTGATTTAAGGCATATATGGTCTTTTGAAGCGAGAAGACCAAATCTTTTTTTTTTTTTTTATAAAAAGAACACAGATACCTATGTGGTAATCTCTCATTGGGTTAGAAATAGCTGTCCTTTCTTTAAAAGTGATATATTACCTGGAAGTCTTCAATTTTAAACTCAAGAAGAGGCTTAATATGCTTGTACTCCTGGGCAAAGAAATTGTTGACTTTATTTTAAGGCAACAGATGTCTGATTTACCTTTTAATGGAGGCTTTGTTGATAGGCTCTCAGGGTTTCTTGGACACCAGAAAAAGTGAGAGAAGAGCTAAGAATTGGAAGAGGTGCTGGAAACAAAGATTTATTAAAGGCTCACCATGGTTCGGGCACGATACCCTATCCTGGGGATTCAGAGATGAATTACTGAGATGATAAACAAGAAAAAAATATCACTTCATAAGAGTCTTGAGAGGGGTAAATTTAGGATGATGGAACAAATGGGGGGGAAAAATTAATCTATTCTTAGAAACAAGACAACCCTGCCAGAGTCTTCAAATCTGATTACTGTACGCTACAAAAGAGCAAGAGTCTTATTTATTTTTTATTCACCTGAAAGCTGGGAAAATAGATTATGCTCAATTAATTTCAAATGAATTAATTAAATGAGTGATTATGGCATTTATGTTTAAACTGAGTTTAAAGAGTATTAAATTCACTATAGTCAACTTAATTTTCATATTTTAAGTTACAAATATTTTTTTCTTCAAAAATGAGGGGTTTTTTTTTAATTTAAAATCTCTGCTACTTCTCTGCTTCAGTTGGAGGAATCGTGGCCATAGTGAATTTAAAATTCATTCCAGTTCAAGAAATTTCATTTTCAAAAATGACCTATTAGAAGTTTCTAATGAAGAAGTTGATAAATTGAGTTGTGTATAAAAAGTAACCTTAAATTTCACATTCCTTATATAATACATTCATTTAATTTAGCATTTAATTATCATATTGATTTATCCATAAATGAAATTTGAGACACAATCCAGGTGATTTCTTGCATCTTAAGTTGTAGTTATTAAATCAGGCTTTTGGTTGAATTTTGTTATTTAAAAGTAAAGAAATAATTACCTGATCCTTCATACAATATTCTCCAGCATCCTCATTACTATCTTCTGCACAAACCACTAGAGGGCAAGACAATCTAACATATAAGAGCAGATCTAATTTCATCCGACAGAGGGCAGTCGCACATACACCAGGCACACAAGTCAGTATATTACATTACATGTCAGCTCTTCACATCTGCCATTTCCTTTGGGGATTTTAAGAGGGAGGGGAAGAGAGAAAGAAAGGAAGAAATGACACAACCCTCTCAATAACCAATTCATTGGCCGACTTCTCTGAAATTGTGAAGCAAGTGAGTTTAATAAATAATTTCCTTTTTTCTAGATTTAAATAGTTTAACTTTGAAGTGAAGAACAAGTTAGAAGATAAATCTTAACAAAGGGAAACAAGAAAACATGTGAAAATCATTTCCAATCAAAGGGACCAAGTGTTAACAGCTATATTTTACGTACAAACACAATATCCGGTTAACTTTAAAGGCTAAACAGTGAATCAGCAGTATAAATAATTGTTTATCAAACAAAAACTGGAGAAGGCTATAAGTGAAGTGACAAACAGGATTAGCAATTTCTCATAAAATATCTTGAAGAAGAAGCCTGAGTTAGTGGGAAAAGTCAAGAATCAGGAAGCTTGGGTTTTATCCCTGACTACTATCCGTTGGCTCTGTGACAATTGGGAGGTTGGCCAATCTGCATAGCTGTCAGTTGCCTCTTACGCAAAGTTATGGAAGTTGTGACATACATGATTTCCAAATCTGGCCGGTCATGGGAAACTTGGCTTTACGAGTCTCCAGGCCTGCTGAATTAGAACTGAATCTCCAGAAACGAAGCTCAGCAACATGTATACATATACGTATATACATATATACATATATACAACTTATATACATATATACACACATTATACATGTACAACTTAATATATTATATATATACATATATTCATATGCACGTGTGCATGCAATTCTAGGTAATTCTGATGATCTGTCATCATTGTAAACATTGGGTTAAAAGATGGCTAAGTTTCCTTTTTCACTTTAAAATTCTATGACTTTATGATTATTTATATATCACTCAGCTGGTATTTTGGGGTATATTTTTCAGGGCCACCACTAATAAAAAGAACAAAAACTCCATCACATTAAAACAAAATAGAACTCCAAAAAATCAATTTGGACACCAAGTTTCCAAGAGTCCTTTTATTTTTTATTTATTTATTTTTTTTTTTGTGAGGAAGATCAGCCCTGAGCTAACATCCATGCTAATCCTCCTCTTTTTGCTGAGGAAGACGGGCTCTGAGCTAACATCTATTGTCAATCCTCCTCCTTTTTTTTTCCCCCAAAGCCCCAGTAGATAGTTGTATGTCATAGTTGTACATCCTTCTAGTTGCTGTATGTGGGACGCCACCTCAGCATGGCCAGAGAAGCGGTACGTTGGTGTGTGCCCGGGATCTGAACCCGGGCCGCCAGTAGCAGAGCGCCAGCACTTAACTGCTAAGACACGGGGCGGCCCCATGATTATTTATATATCACTCAACTGGTATTTTGGGGTATATTTTTCAGGCCCACCACTAACAAAAAGAACAAAAACTCCATCATATTAAAACAAAATAGCACTCCCAAAAATCAATTTCAACACAAAGTTTCAAGAGTCCTTTTGATACCTTAGCATTTTTTCAGTTTTCCTCAGAACTTTCATTTTTTTACTGACTATTTGTCATTACTACTTTTGATAATATGTGGCTGCAATTGATTATGTGCATAATCATGTTGACTTTATTACTATTATTATTATTGTTATATCTTGACTTTGTAATGGCTAATTGCCACAGGAATGACCTTATTGTACCTGCTCTGACTCTGGGGAAAGGAGAAGAATTCCTCTCCTGCGAATTATCATGTCATCAGTACAAGTAAAATTCTACTTTAGGATAAAGCAAAGGAAACCAGACTGAGCCCAATAGCAATATCTGAGGAAAGAGAGATGGATTCTGGAAATGATTGGTAAATTTCAGTATAAAGCTTTTTACAATCTCACTCCAAGTAGGAGGATTCACAACATGTTTAACTTACCTTAGAAACATCATAGAAAACTTTCTTGTAAGTCGTCTAACTACCCAATTAAGTCTAGTGATAGAAAATGTAAAATGACTTCATTTTTGGTGAATATGTTATTTTTTTGATACACAATTTGATCACAAGGGCACGTCAATCTTTGTGTTATATTAGCGCTCTGGGAAGCACTGTAGAGTCTCGTGGGATTTTAACATAGTAATTGACATAGGAGATAAGATGCCTCATTAGAAATGAGTGACTTACAACCTTGAATCAGACGTGATATTGAAGGACAATCAAATTAATGATATTCTCACTAATCTCCTCCTTTGGTGGCCACATTACTTTTTAATCATATTCTACATAATTTTTCCGGAAGAATATAGGAGAATTTATGATTTTAGTGATTCTATGCGACATGGCACTTCCTGTGTCTGTGGAACAACAAAGCAGAGTAATTCTGAAATCAGACACTATATAAACGGTTTCCTTTTGCTTATCATGTTTTCTAATTGATTCTATATCCCTCCCCCCTTTCAGTCTCTCTCTCTCTCTCTCTAATGGTGTTAAAAAGTGCTCTCCTTTTAGGGGCTGGCCCGGTGGCACAAGTGGTTAAGTGCGCACACTCCACTGTGGCGGCCCAGGGTTCTCTGCTTCAGATCCCAGGCGCACACTGACGCACTGCTTGGAAAGCCATGCTGTGGCAGCATTCCATATAAAGTGGAGGAAGATGGGCACAGATGTTAGCCCAGGGCCAGTCTTCCTCAGCAAAAAAAGAGGAGGATTGGCAGATGTTAGCACAGGGCTGATCTTCCTCACAAAAAAATAAGTGCTCTCTTTTTAGTTTTGGACTAAAGCTTAAAATACATATTTCTATTTCAAGATAACACTTTAAAAGTTATTCTCACATAATGGCAGCAAAAATATAAATCTACAATTCCAAAAGAGCCAAACTGAAATCAACAGTAATTCAATTATTCTTTTTTTTTTTTTAGCTTATTTGTTTATTGCAGTAACATTGGTTTATAACATTGCAAAAATTTCAGGTGTACATCATTGTACTTCTATTTCTGCATGGACTACATCATGTTCACCACCAAAATACTAATTACAACCCATCACCACACACATGTACCGAATTATCCCTTTCACCCTCCAACCTCCCCCCTTCCCCTCTGGTAACCACCAATCCAATCTCTGTCCCTATGTGTTTGTTTATTGTTGTTATTATCTACTACTTAATGAAGGAAATCATACGGTATTTGACCTTCTCCCTCTGACTTATTTCACTTTGCATTATACCCTTAATGTCCATCCATGTTGTCACAAATGGCTGGATTTCGTCGTTTCTTATGGCTGAGTAGTATTCCATTGTGTATATATACCACAGCTTCTTTATCCATTCGTCCCTTGATGGGCACTTAGGTTGCTTCCAAGTCTTGGCTATTGTGAATAAGGCTGCAATGAACACAGGGGTGCATGTACCTTTGCAAATTGGTGTTTTCAAGTTCTTTGGATAAATACCCAACAGTGGAATAGCTGGATCATATGGTAGTTCTATCCTTGATTTTTTGAGGAATCTCCATACTGTTTTCCATAGTGGCTGCACCAGTTTGCACTCCCACCAGCAGTGTATGAGAGTTCCCTTCTCTCCACATCGTCTCCAACACATGTTGTTTCCTGTCTTGTTAATTATAGCCATTCTGACGGGCGTGAGGTGATATCTCATTGTAGTTTTGATTTGCATTTCCCTGATAGTGATTTTGAACATCTTTTCATGTGTCTGTTGGCCATCTGTATATCTTCTTTGGAGAAATGTCTGTTCAGGTCTTTTGCCCATTTTTTAATTGGGTTGGTAGTTTTTTTGTTGTTGAGATGCATGAGTTCTTTATATATTTTGGAGATTAAGCCCTTATCAGATGTATGGTTTGCAAATATCTTCTCCCAATTGTTAGGTTGTCTTTTCGTTTTGTTGATGGTTTCCTTTGCTGTGCAGAAGCTTTTTAGCTTGATGTAGTCCCATTTGTTTATTTTTTCTATTGTTTCTCTTGCCCGGTCAGATGTGGTGTTTGAAAAGATGTTGCTAAGACCGATGTCGAAGAGCGTACTGCCTATGTTTTCTTCCAGAACTTTCACAGTTTCAGGTCTTACATTCAAGTCTTTAATCCATTTGGAGTTAATTTTTGTGTATGGTGTAAGGTAAGGATCTACTTTCATTTTTTTGCATATGGCTATCCAGTTTTCCCAACACCATTTGTTGAAGAGACTTTCTTTTCCCCATTGTATGTTCTTGGCTCCTTTGTCGAAGATTAGCTGTCCATAGATGTGTGGGTTTATTTCTGGGCTTTCGATTCTATTCCATTGATCTGTGTGTCTGTTTTTGTGCCAGTACCATGCTGTTTTGGTTACTATAGCTTTGTAGTATATTTTGATATCAGGGAGTGTGATACCTCCAGCTTTGTTCTTTTTTCTCAGGATTCCTTTAGCTATTGGGGGTCTTTTGTTGTTCCATATGAATTTTAGGATTTTTTGTTCTATTTCTGTGAAAAATGTTGTTGGAACTTTGATAGGGATTGCATTGAATCTATAGATGGCTTTAGGAAGTATGGACATCTTAACTATGTTAATTCTTCCAATCCAAGAGCACGGAATATCTTTCCATTTCTTTGTGTCTTCTTCAATTTCTTTCAGAAATGTTTTATAGATTTCGGTGTACAGATCTTTCACCTCTTTGGTTACATTTATTCCTAGGTATTTTATTCTTTTTGTTGCAATTGTAAATGGGATGGTATTCTTAATTTCTCTTTCTGCTACTTCGTTGTTAGTGTACAGAAAGGCAACTGATTTTTGTATGTTGATTTTGTATCCTGCAACTTTCCCATATTCGTTTATTACTTCTAAAAGTTTTCTGGTGGATTCTTTAGGGTTTTCTATATATAAAATCATGTCATCTGCAAATAGTGACAGTTTCACTTCTTCCTTTCCAATTTGGATCCCTTTTATTTCTTTCTCTTGCCTGATTGCTCTGGCTAGGACTTCCAATACTATGTTAAATAGGAGTGGTGACAGTGGGCATCCTTGTCTGGTTCCTGTTCTTAGAGGGATAGCTTTCAGTTTTTCACCATTGAGGATGATATTAGCTGTGGGTTTCTCATATATGGTCTTTATTATGTTGAGGTACTTTGCTTCTATACCCATTTTATTCAGAGTTTTTATCATAAATGGATGCTGTATCTTGTCAAATGCTTTCTCTGCATCTATTGAGATGATCATGTGATTTTTGTTCTTCATTTTATTAATGTGGTGTATTACGTTGATTGATTTGCGAATGTTAAACCATCCCTGCATCCCTGGAATAAATCCCACTTGATCATGGTGTATAATCTTTTTAATGTATTGTTGTATGCGATTTGCTAGTATTTTGTTGAGGATTTTCGCATCGATGTTCATCAGTGATATTGGCCTGTAATTTTCTTTTTTTGTGTTGTCCTTGTCTGGTTTTGGTATCAGGGTAATGTCGGCTTCGTAGAATGAGTTAGGGAGCTTCCCCCCCTCCTCAATTTTTTGGAAGAGTTTGAGAAGGATAGGTATTAAGTCTTCTTTGAATGTTTGGTAGAATTCACCAGGGAAGCCGTCTGGTCCTAGACTTTTATTTTTGGGGAGGTTTTTGATTACTGTTTCGATCTCCTTACTGGTGATTGATCTATTCAAATTCTCCACTTCTTCTTGATCCAGTTTTGGAAGGTTGTATGATTCTAAGAATTTATCCATTTCTTCCAGATTGTCGAATTGGTTGGCATATAGTTTTTCATAGTATTCTCTTATAATCTTTTGTATTTCTGAGGTGTCTGTTGTAACCTCTCCTCTTTCATTTCTGATTTTACTTATTTGTGCCTTCTCTCTTTTTTTCTTGGTGAGTCTAGCTAAAGGTTTGTCTATTTTGTTGATCTTTTCAAAGAACCAGCTCTTGGTTTTATTAATTTTTTCTATTGTTTTTTTGGTCTCTATTTCATTTATTTCTGCTCTGATTTTTATTATTTCCCTTCTTCTACTGATTTTGGGCTTTGTTTGTTCTTCTTTTTCCAGTTCCTTTAGGTGCATTGTTAGATTGTTTATTTGAGATTTTTCTTGTTTGTTGAAATAGGCCTGTATCGCTATAAACTTCCCTCTTAGAACCACTTTTGCTGTATCCCATAAATTCTGGCATGTCGTATTTTCATTTTCATTTGTCTCCAGGTATTTTTTGATTTCTTCTTTGATTTCTTCGTTAACCCAGTCATTGTTCAGTAGCATTTTGTTTAATCTCCATGTATTTGTGGCTTTTCTGATTTTCTTCCTATAGTTGATTTCTAGTTTCATACCGTTGTGGTCAGAAAAGATGCTTGGTATTATTTCTATCTTCTTAAATTTATGGAGACTTGTTTTGTGGCCTAATATGTGATCAATCTTGGAGAATGTTCCATGTGCATTTGAAAAGAACGTGTATTCTTCGGTTTTTGGATGGAATGCTCTGTATATATCTACTAGGTCCATCTGTTCTAAGGTGTCGTTTAAGGCCAATGTTTCCTTATTGATCTTCTGTTTGGATGATCTATCTGTTGGTGTAAGTGGAGTGTTAAAGTCCCCTACTATTATTGTGTTACTGTCTATTTCTGTTTTTATGTCTGTTAATAATTGCTTTATATATTTAGGTGCACCTACATTGGGTGCGTAGATATTTACAAGTGTTATATCCTCTTGTTGGATTGTTCCCTTGATCATTATGTAATGCCCTTCTTTGTCTCTTTTTACAGTTTTTGTTTTAAAGTCTATTTTGTCTGATATGAGTACTGCTAGCCCAGCTTTCTTTTCATTGCCATTTGCATGGAGTATCTTTTTCCATCCCTTCACTTTCAGTTTGTGAGTGTCTTTAGGTCTGAAGTGTGTCTCTTGTATGCAGCATATATATGGGTCTTGTTTTTTTATCCAATCAGCCACCCTATGCCTTTTAATTGGGGCATTTAGTCCATTGACGTTTAAAGTAGCTATTGATAAGTATGTACTTACTGCCATTTTTTAACTTTTTTTTTTTTTTTCCTCAGTGTTTAAGTAGTCCTTCTCTGTTCCTTACTTCTTCTATACAGAATTGATGGTCACTTTAGTTTGACCTCTGTCTGAAAGCTGTACTCTTTAACTCCCCTCCTCCCTCCTTTTATGTTTTTGATATCATATCTAACCTCTTTTTTGTGCATTTGTATCCATTACGTTCTAATCGTGGAAATAGATAATTTTTCCTATTTGTGGTCTTCTCTTTTCCCCTTAAATCAGTCCCTTTAACATTTCTTGTAACACTTGTTTCTTGGTGACAAACTCCTTTAATTTTTGCTTATCTGGGAAAATTTTGATCTCTCCTTCCATTTTGAACGATAACCTTGCCGGGTAGAGTATTCTTGGCTGTAAGTTTTTTCCTTTTAGCACTTTAAATATATCGTGCCATTCTCTTCTAGCCTGTAAGGTTTCTGCTGAGAAGTCAGCTGATAGCCTTATGGGGTTTCCTTTGTATGTAACTTGACATTCTCTTGCGGCTTTTAGGATTCTCTCTTTATCTTTAATTCTGGACATTTTGATTATGATGTGTCTTGGTGTGGGCCTCTTTGGGTTTATCTTGTTTGGGGCTCTCTGTGCAGCCTGTACCTGGATGTCTGTTTCCTTCCTTAGGTTAGGGAAGTTTTCATCTATTATTTCTTGAAATAGATTCTCTGCCCCCTTGTCTCACTCTTCTCCTTCCGGGACACCTATAACACGGATGTTAGTGCGCTCGATGTTGTCCCAGAGGTCCCTTAGACTGTCCTCACTCTTTTTAATTCTTTTCTCTTTTACCTGTTCACCTTGGGTAATTTCTTCTAGTCTTTCTTCCAGCTCACTGATCCGTTCTTCTGTATCCTCTACTCTGCTTTTGAGTCCCTCTAATGAGTTTTTCATTTCCAGTATTGTATTCTTCATTTCTGATTGGTTCTTTTTTATATCTTCCATTTCTTTGTTGACATTCTCACTGAGTTCATCTATTCTTCTCCCCAGATCAGTGAGCATCCTTAACACTCTTAGTTTGAACTCTCTGTCAGGTAGGTTGCTCATTTCTGTTTCACTTAGTTCCTTTTCTGGGGTTTTGTCCTGTTCCCTTACTTGGAATGTATTCCTTTGCCTCCTCATTTTGCCTCTTTCCCTGTGCTTGTGTCTACGTATTAGGTAGGTCAGCTATGTCTCCTGCTCTTGGATAGGTGACCTTATGTAAGTGATGCCTTAGGAGGCTTCCAGTGTGCTTCCCTCAGTTCTCAATGTTCCAGGGGTGGCCCCTATGTGGGCTACGTGTGTCCTTCTATTGTGGCCTGTTAGCTCTCCCTATAGGCGCCCAGGGAGGCTGAGTTATGCTCCTGGACAGCTGTTGTAATGCTCAGCTGCTTGTAGTTGTTGTGGGCCCTTCAGTCACTTTATCAGGTGTGGGGAGCCCCAGCACAGTTGGCTGTAAGTTCTAATACCACATTTGTGTTGCGGTATTTCTTTTAAGTGAGTAGGCCCCCAGTGTGGCAGGTTGTTAGGCTCAGGGCCTTAGAATTGCTGTAAACCTCTAGCCTATTAGGTCTCTTGTCAGCTCTCTGAGGATTGCAGCTGGGTGGGGCTGGCCTCATGTTTTATTTTTGATTAAATTTAAATGATTACTTAAAAATAAAAACAACTTCTAAGTAGTTCTTTTACTAGCTGTTCAGGTTCATTTTAAATATATACACATTTTTGTTTTGGGGGAACAAGCTACAATGTTATATTCCATGCCCTTTTCTGAAAGTGTTCTTCAGGAGCCAACCAGGCCCAGAAAATGAAGTACTCAACCAGTCCAGAAGATAAGCAAAAAAAGTTGAATTAATTGGGGTAAATAGTACTTCCACATAACATCCAATTCGTGCCATATCCTGCAGCAACTGGAAATACAACTGAAGTTTTCAGAACTAATTTCATAATAAGAGATTAAGAATGGTGACACTTTACCACTATCGAGTAAAGTTATGAGACATGTTTATTTTATGCTAACTTGACTTCCCTGAATTACCTAGTTGGTAAACTAGTCACTATTAATTTGGCCGTTAGGAAAACCAAGGCTGCAGGAAAGGAATTCAACATTCAAAGATTATGTCACTGTCTGACCCATACACTGCACATCAGAACTGCTCAAATAATTTATTTTCAACATAAATATATACCCTCAATATAAGGTGTCTGATTAAATTAAGTACCACCTCTAGCCAATGATGGTGTTCTTTCTTCTTAGGTTTAAATTTTGTTCTTTGTTCCTGATTCATGGAATAGCTCACACACCCTTAGGCTGCCACACTCATCTGTAACAGGTGTATGGACTTTTTGGTATCTCCTCTGCGTTTCAATTTCTGTTTAATCCATGTACTGTGATTGCCATGAAATCTAGCTTTCCATTTGGTACAAATGGTGCCTCTTTAGTTTTTCAGATATGGGTTAGATCCTGATCTTTATCACATGAATAAAGAGAAACAACACATCTGGATTCCTCACCCTCCTGCCGGCTTCTCTAATTTCACATTAGTGTGATGGTTAAAAAAGGAAACTTATCAAATATAAAAATTTTAGACTATATATATCCTAAAAATAATCTTAGATATTCCGAAAGTCCATTCTAAGTGTCATAGTGAATCGTTTATATTTTGGTTTTTGTTTGTTTTAATGCACAAGAGCCAAAGCATTTCCCACTAAACTGTTGTCTTCTCCACAGAAGTACTTTTCATCACTGATTTCTAGGATTGTGTGATATACCACACCAACCATAATGTTCCTCTGAGCATTCAGTCGTCTTTGACTCTACCAGATAACCGCATTCCGAGTTAGCACTCTATGGAACCCAATTCTGAGTCACGAATCAAAAAAAGCCATGCAAATTTTCAGGCTCCTGGAATTTATATTCTCCCTTACTTTTCTTCATTCTCCCACCTTGTCTCCTCCTTTTCCTAAGTGCTCTGGAGAGAAAAATCCAGAAGCCCTTCTAAGGCAGGGAAATACAAGCAAACTTGAATCCGTTGAAGAGATAGATTCTCTTACTTCTTGGCCAAATCTAGAAGGTGAGCCAAAGTGATAGAAACAAGGCATTACTATATTTCTGGGAAAGGACTTCTCTGACTGTGTGGGCAAAAGGAATCCAAAAAGCATCCAACACACCCTATAAACACTGGTTTTGCTGTCTAGAAGGCCATCATTAATATGCAAATGTGTTATGCATAAATATGAAGCAGTTACATCATCTTGTGTTTTAAAAGGAAACAGATATAAAGTGGTGAATTGGGAAAAAGCACAGTGTAGGCGTCCCAATACCATATCTTTTCTACTTTCCCCTCAGGTTTATACAGTAGAATAATCTTATATTGTTAAAAGTCTGCAAAGGGTCTCCAGATTGTTTGGATCACCTATTTCATTAATTCTTGAACTATGATAGGGTGGACTTAACTTGTGTCTCATCAGATATTAGAACACAGTGGTGAAGTTCTTGAGCTGTGAAATCAGACTGCCGAGACTAAATACAATCTCTGTCGCATGCTAACTGTGCAACTTTGGGGAAGTTTCTTCATTGCTCCAAGAGTCAGTTTGCTCATCTGTAAAACGGAAACAAAGTAGCAGCGTCAGAAATATCCTGCGAGCTAAACCACTCAAGTACAAATGCCATGCCTGACGTTTAATAACTATGCAACGAACATTATTACTTGTATAATTTTTCTTTGTTCCTCTAATGCTTGCAATCAAAAGCAAGGTGAAATTCCTTAGCATCTGGGTCAACCAAAATCAAATTGGATAATCAATTGTGAGCTGACTTTAAGTGATGAAATATTATGGCTATGAAGCCAAAATACCATCAAATAGAGGCAGTGTGTTGGTGACAAAAGAGGGAGAATTGGTGCCAAGGGAGTATTTTTAGGTCCACTTTCTTCAATTACCAGCTATGTGACCTTGAGTAAGTCAATCTCTGAAGCTCAACTTTCTCATATGTGAAAAGGAATAACACAGATATCAGACATTTGTCCTGGGAATCAAGAGAGATCGTTTATGTAAAATTAAAACTATGAATGTTAAACTGAGTAAGGTAAATTTCATTCACTTTAGGGGACAATAAGAAATAGGAACAAATAAATAAACCCAAAACGCCACATGCTCAGCCTGAACCCCCTCCTCTGTGGAGCCTTCCCTGCTACTCCACTTTTCTCTCTCCCAGGGCAGTGTTAGCTTACTCTTGCCTCTTTTGTTAACTTCAGGATCCCTCCCTTGTCTGTCTCATAATTAATTGCTTATGAGTCTGGCCTACAGCAATAAAACGTGTCTTATTTGTTTCCATATCCCCAGCACTCAGCACAGAGACAAACTCAGTGAATGGTGCTCAGCAAATGTTTTTTTAATAATTGACTGAATGCTTAAATGAAAGAATGTATTCTCCTGACATTAATGATAGGATATATCATTTCTTAGGAAGGATAGCCCAGAAAAAAAATTCCATACGACTATTTACCTAACAATATTGCCTTCTACATGTATATCTCCAGTTGCATGTTCTTGGGATTGTCATGATTAGAAATGCCATGCTAATATTCCAGAGTTAAGAAAACATCTCTTTTGTTGGGGTCATAAAGACTCCAGCCTGCTGGTGGAACTGAAGCTTCACAGCCATCTGGAAAGAAAACTTGGAATCCTGCAGTAGGGCCAGAAAAGGGGCATTAGTTTCATGAATGTGGCACTTGTACAACTGTGTTGGAACAAAGCTGGCTGTGAATCAAACCCTGTGCTTGTCTGCCTGTCCTCCTGGAAGAGTTTATATGTTACATTGGCTACAAGAGACAGGCCAGAGACAAGCAGAAGAGAAGACAGAATGTCATTTAAAACACATTTCCAGACTCCTTCTCAAGTGAAAACCCAGTAACTTTGAGTGGATCCATGCCAACAATGTTTAAGCATTTCTATACATGATCAGATCACTCTCATCTCATCTTGACTTCAATCACATGTGAACCATAGAAGCCTGTACTGTCTAGGATACTGTAAGCAGAGAACCAGCCCTTACACTCAAGCAGAACAGATTTGGGTGGAGAGTCCTGGTGAACTCATAAACAATTTATAAACTGAAGCATTTAGCAATTCTTGATTAAAGGTTCAAGTCCCTATAGCTCTTTGCCAACGAAATATAGGGTTTCACTGTTTTCAGTAACCATCATGTGGAAATCTTGGAAAAAAATCCTGCTTGACAGCTAGACAAAATTTTAATATTTAATCAGCTAACCTAAAAAAATGCTTGTGAAGAAAATCCTTAGTATTGATATATGTATGAAATGCTTTATATAAATCTCTGCAAAATATTGCCCCTCTGAACTAAGAAGAGACAGGTTTTATAGTGACAGTGGCTAGGAAATTCAAACCAATTTTGAAAAAAGAAAAAATAGGGAGTTAAACCAGTCAGACTGAATGTCAGAAAATGAGTTGTAATTTTCCTTTAATACATTGTTAATTATGGCTCTCCAAATTCTAACTCGTCCACATTTGACAATACTGAATCAGTGTAAGCAATCAATTCTTCTTTAAGGTTGATTTTATTACCCAAGAACTGTTACTGATCTAACTATCTAACCCATCCCTTCCCTTCCAATTGAATGCATCCAATGACATTCCACTGCATGGAGCATCAGAGTCACAGAATGATGGTTAACTCAAAGACCTATCAAAAATTCTGTTAAAAGTCTGGAAATAGGCCAAAAATAAACATGCCAATATACTCAAAACAGAAGATTTTACTCAACTCACAGCTTCTCAAGATCAAGGACGGGATCTTAATCATCTTTTAATTCCCAGCACTTAGGACAGACCTCTACACTTAGTAAAATCTCAAAAGATTTTGGGCAAGAGCATGAAGGAACTGATCAAAAATTTCACAAAAGTAAAAATTTTTTCAGCTTGATATATGCTTATAAAAGCAAAATCAATACTGGAAGAATGTTAAGTACGTTACTCTGTTCTTTAAATTTAACTTTTAAATATCCCACCACAAGGTTGAAATGTATCTTTGCAGTAAGCCTACCTTAAGTGAGCAGAAAAGAGATTCAAGAGTGGAAAAAATGAGAAAAGCTACTGGGGGTAATGGGTGTGTAGACAAAGTGTAAGTAGACATGAAGAGGAAGAAAGTTCCAAGTACTACAAGGGAGGAAAAAAGTAAGTAGCAGAACTTAGTTTTATCACAAAATCAACCTTACTCATTTATAAAGAATTTCCTAAGGGATTTTTTTAAAATAACAATCGATGAAAAGATCTTTAAAGAAGAAAAAAGAAATGAATCACTTTAATTCAATCCAATAAAAGCTTTTCTTTACTTTCTGAGTAATAGATTCCCTTTGCAGGCCCTCCAAGGCCAGGCCTCTGTAGTCAGCATAAAATGAAGTTGAGCAGTTATTTGTTGAATTTTAATTTAAACAGTTGTAGATCAGAATAATTTAGGTCAATTATGATCAAGGTTCATGTCAGAGAGATAGCCTCCGGTATCTGAGTTAATGATCCCCTCTTCAGCGTGGTAGTAAAAAGAAAATTCGATAAGAGGTCAGGAGAGCTGGATGCTTTTTTCAAATTCACCATTTAACCAGCAACTTTAATCTCTCTGGGCCATAGTGTTATCCTCTGATCGCTGGAGATAATATTTGCACAATCGAGTTATTTTGATGAGCAATGAAACACTATATGTAAATAACTTTGTAAATATAAAGTGCTATAGAAATATAGTGAATTCATTGTGAAAACTCCCTCCCTATGTCATCCCATCACACTTTGTATAGGTCTCGTGAACTTTTCTTTAGTAGGGCATTTTAAGAGATATGGCTGAAAAGCAAAGTAGTTTGATATTAAAATATAAAAGTGAATATATTAGAGAAAAAAACAGACTCCAATGCACATGCATTAATATAAAACAGAGCACTTTTTGGAAAAATCATTTTCTCCATAGTATTCAGATTCTTTTAGGGCGTAGAAATACATATAAGATTTAACACTTTCTGATAATAACGTATAATTTGTCATTTGCCCACAATAATGCTCTTATTTATTTCGATGGAACTAAAATTGTTTGTTTCCATTTTACTAATGTTAAAATTTTATAAATTTAGCTCAGTATGTTCAAATTCATATACCATAAACATAGCTCTTTTAAAAGCTGAAAATGTCATTAGGCATTTTGTGTGTAACAAGTATTTAGAATGCACAATGCTGGCTTTTTTTGTCATTAAGGGTAATGATAGTTTGCACCGTAAGCCATGCAAATGTTGGCAGGAATATGAGGCCTTGTTTAGAAATTTTTGATTCATCTGAAACCTAACCTAAATAAAACTAGAGTGGGTGAGTCCACATAAACCAAAAACGCCAAACTCTGTGAATCTTTCCCCCAAATTTCACATCACTTGAAATCATCCACCCATGCATGTGACTTAAACAACAACAAAAACATTATCCTAGTTGCAAAGAAATTAAAACAGAATTTTCTACTATTCGTTCAGTGAAAAATAGATATTTTACTGTTCATGCTGCTACTGCTTTTCATGAAAGTTTGCTTATAGTGGAGCTCTGTTTAGATTTTCTTTAGATTTAATCATTAAACATAGTCACAAAATGGGAATACATGAAAAATACACCTGACATTGTCCAGAGACAGGGAAATTGTCCTTTTATAACTGAGGTATAGGGATGTTTTTGGACAGTAAAAATCATTTCATAATTAAGTTGAAAAATTATGTAAGATCAAGAAGAAAAGTTATCATTAAGGTGAAAAATTATTTTCTACTTGGCTTGTTAAATGTTATGTCTTTTTTTTTTTCCCTCCCCCTGTATTGACATAGCCAAATAAAAAACTATGACTTCTGTGGATGCATTAATAATACCTATCTCCAGAGCTGGGCTTGGCTTTAAAAATATATTCTAATATTAAAGATTGACAATTTTTTCATTAGCAATTCAATATAGACCCTTTGCTTATTAAAAAGCACAAACATATATTAAAATATGCATATTATTCTATCTCAATTGACCTGGGATTATAGAATTCTACTTTTAAAAAATGAAAAAGGAAGTAATCTTTTGGACAAAATGGGAATTTCTCTTTACTGTGAAATTGGAGAAAGACTCAGAGATGCTGTGGATCAGCGATTTCATTTTACTCATGGGGGGTTTCTCTAGCTGTTGGCCCTGAGAGCGCATGTCTGCTGGATTGTAAGCCTAGTGCTCTTTAGAGGCAATTATGGCTGCTCTTGAGTGCACAGAAACTTAAATTGAATGTAAAGAAAAATGTCTCAAGTGTACTTAGGAAATGTATTTTGCAATAATTTTCAATAGTTTTACAAGAAAAAAATGAGAAGACAATTTATATTTCTACTATCCTGAAAAAAAAACACATATTGGGGCCAGCCCGGTGGCATAGTGTTAAGTTTGCACACTCCACTTTGGCGGCCTGGGCTTCACAGGTTCGGATCCGGGCATGGACAGATGCACCACTTGTCAAGCCACGCTGTGGCGGTGTCCCATATAAAGTAGAGGAAGATGGGCACGGATGTTAGCCTAGGGCTAATCTTCCTCAGCAAAAAGAGGAGGATTGGCAGCAGATGTTAGCTCAGGGCTGATCTTCCTCACACGCACACACACACAAAAGACATACAACTATTAAATATTGAATTCTTTCTGTTCTCTGAATGGAAAATGTATGGTCTGGTATCTACGGGTATATATATCATAGGAAAGGTTTAGGAAGGTGGACATGTAATTCTAAGTAACACCTAGAATCATAGACCACTAACAACCAGGGTGGTGCAACTGAGACAAAGAATAGTGGAGCCTTGGGGCCGGCCCCGTGGCTGAGTGGTTAAAGTTAGGCGTGCTCGACTTTGGCAGCCCAGGTTCTCGGGTTCAGATCCTGGGTGTGGACCTACTCATGGGCCATGCTGTGGAGGCATCCCGCGTACAAAACAGAGGAAGATTGGCCCAGGTGTGAGCTCAGGGTTAATCTTTCTCAAGCAAAAAGAAAAAACAAAAAAAAAAGAGGAAGATTGGCAATGGATGTTAGCTCAGGGTGAATCTTCCTCGCCAAAAAAATAAAAATAAAATTAATTAATTACCTGGAAAAAGAATAGTGGAGCCGAGAGGTCAAAGTAGGAGGAAGGAATGAAGCAGCCCAAAATCCCACAGACCTACCGAAAGCAGAGGAAGATGGCTCACGATCCCCATTTCTCAACTTCCTGCTCCTTCCTTTCCCATATCACAGCAGCATGCATCTAGAGACCTTCTAACAGCAAGAATCTAAGAGACACTCACAGCACCCTCTGTATGGTAGTCTACCAAATGGATACCCATTAACATATTCAAATCATTTCCTATTGTTTGGCATTTATGTGCTATACAAGTCTTTGAATATATCTCTGAGTATTTCTATAGGATAAATTAATAGAGGTAAATTGGCTAAATTAGCAAATATAAAAATTTTGAGAATTTTAAGCCAAATTGCTGGTCAGGAAGATTGCACTAATACGTCTACTAGCGGCACAGAAGCAACATCTTGTTTTGAACTCTTGCCAACGTTGACTGTCAAAATAAAATACATGTGGCACATGTGTATGGTGACAGATGGCAACTAGACTTTTGGTGGTGAACATGATGGAGTCTATACAGAAGTTGAAATATCATGATGTACACCTGAAATTTATAATTTACAACTTTATAAACAAACGTGATATCAATTTTTTAAAAAATTTAATAAATAAATAAAAATAAAATACATGTATATTTTCTAATTTTAGAAACAAAACTGATTTTCACTTTCCAAAAAGAAAATACCTTTATTGTTTTCTCTGATGGTAAAAATCTATACATTTTCTTTATTTTTTTTTTTAATTTTTTGTTTATTGCCGTAACATTGGTTTATAACATTGTATAAATTTCAGGTGTACATCATTATACTTCTATTTCTGCATAGATTACATCATTTTCACCTCCCAAATACTAATTACAACCCATCACCACACACATGTGCTGAATTATCCCTTTCGCCCTCCTCCCTCCCCCCTTCCCCTCTGGTAACCACCAATCCAATCTCTGTCTCTATGTGTTTGTTTGTTGTTGTTATTATCTACTACTTAATGAAGGAAATCGTATGGTATTTGACCTTCTCCCTCTGACTTATTTCACTTTGCATTATACCCTCAATGTCCATCCACATTGTCACAAATGGCTGGATTTCATCGTTTCTTATGGCTGAGTAGTATTCCATTGTCTATATATACCACATCTTCTTTATCCATTCGTCCATTCATGGGCACATAGGTTGCTTTCAAGTCTTGGCGATTGTGAATATCACTGCAATGAACACAGGGGTGCATGTATCTTTATGCATTGGTGTTTTCAAGTTCTTTGGATAAATACCCAGTGGAATAGCTGGATCATATGGTAGTTCTATCCTTAATTTTTTGAGGAATCTCCATACTGTTTTCCATAGTGGCTGCACCAGTTTGCACTCCCACCAGCAGTGTATGAGTGTTCCCTTCTCTCCACATCGTCTCCAACACATGTTGTTTCCTGTCTTGTTAATTATAGCCATTCTGACGGCCGTGAGGTGATATCTCATCGTAGTTTTGATTTGCATTTCCCTGATAGTTAATGTTTTGAACATTTTTTCATGTGTCTGTTGGCCATCTGTATATCTTCTTTGGAGAAAAGTCTGTTCAGGTCTTTTGCCCATTTTTTAATTGGGTTGTTAGTTTTTTTGTTGTTTAGATGCATGTATTCTTTATATATTTTGGAGATTAACCCCTTATCAGATGTATGGTTTGCAAATATCTTCTCCCAATTGTTAGGTTGTCTTTTTGTTTTGTTGATGGTTTCCGTTGCTGTGCAGAAGTTTTTAGTTTGATGTAGTCCCATTTGTTTATTTTTTCTATTGTTTCTCTTGCCCGGTCAGACATGGTGCTTGAAAATATGTTGCTAAGACCAATGTCGAAGAGCGTACTGCCTATGTTTTCTTCTAGAAGTTTCATAGTTTCTTATATTCAAGTCTCTAATCCATTTGGAGTTAATTTTTGTGTGTGGTATAAGGTAAGGGTCTACTTTCATTTTTTTCCATGTGGCTGTCCAGTTTTCCCAACACCATTTGTTGAAGAGACTTTCTTTTCTCCATTGTATGTTCTTGGCTCCTTTGTCGAAGATTAGCTGTGTCCATAGATGTGTGGGTTTATTCCTGGGCTTTCGATTCTATTCCATTGATCTGTGTGTCTGTTTTTGTGCCAGTACCATGCTGTTTTGGTTACTATAGCTTTGTAGTATATTTTGTTAATTTATTTATTTTTTCCCCCAAAGACCCAGTAGATAGTTGTATGTAATAGCTGCACATCCTTCTAGTTGCTGTATGTGGGACGTGGCCTCAGCATGGCCGGAGAAGCAGTGCATCGGTGCACGCCGGGGATCCGAACCGAGGCCGCCAGCAATGGAGCACGCACCACTTAACCGCTAAACCACGGGGCTGGCCCTGTAGTATATTTTGAAATCAGGGAGTGTGATACCTCCAGCTTTGTTCTTTTTACTCAGGATTCCTTTAGCTATTCGGGGTCTTTTGTTGTTACATATAAATTTTAGGATTCTTTGTTCTATTTCTGTGAAAAATGTTGTTGGAACTTTGATAGGGATTGCATTGAATCTATAGATTGCTTTAGGAAGTATGGAAATCTTAACTATGTTAATTCTTCCAATCCAAGAGCACAGAATTTCTTTCCATTTCTTTGTGTCGTCTTCAATTTCTTTCAACAATGTTTTATAGTTTTTGGTGTACAGATCTTTCACTTCTTTGGTTAAGTTTATTCCTAGGTATTTTATTCTTTTTGTTGCAATTGTAAATGGGATGGTATTCTTAATTTCTCTTTCTACTACTTTGTTGTTAGTGTATAGAAAGGCAACTGATTTTTGTATGTTGATTTTGTATCCTGCAATTTTACCATATTCGTTTATTACTTCTAAAAGTATTTTGGTGGATTCTTTAGGGTTTCCTATATATAAAATCATGTCATCTGCAAATAGTGAGAGTTTCTCTTCCTCCTTTCCAATTTGGATCCCTTTTATTTCTTTTTCTTGCCTGATTGCTCTGGCTAGGACTTCCAATACTATGTTAAATAGGAGTGATGAGAGTGGGCGTCCTTGTCTGGTTCCTGCTCTTAGAGGGATAGCTTTCAGTTTTTCACCATTGAGGATGATATTAGCTGTGGGTTTCTCGTATATGGCCTTTATTATGTTGAGGTACTTTCCTTCTATACCCACTTTATTCAGAGTTTTTATCATAAATGGATGCTGTATCTTGTCAAATGTTTTTTCTGCATCTATTGAGATGATCATGTGATTTTTATTCTTCATTTTACTAATGTGGTGTATTACGTTGATTGCTTTGCGAATGTTGAACCATCCCTGCACACCTGGAATAAATCCCACTTGATCATGGTGTATAATCTTTTTAACGTATTGTTGTATGCGATTTGCTAGTGTTTTCTTGTGGATTTTTACATCGACGTTCATCAGTGAAATTGGCCTGTAATTTTCTTTTTTTGTGTTGTCCTTGTCTGGTTTTGGTATCAGGGTAATGTCAGCTTTATAGAATGAGTTAGGGAGCTTCCCTCCCTCCTCAATTTTTTGGAAGAGTTTGAGAAGGATAGGTATTAAGTCTTCTTTGAATGTTTGGTAGAATTCAGCAGGGAAGCCATCTGGTCCTGGGCTTTTATTTTTGGGCAGGTTTGTGATTACTGTTTCAATCTCCTTACTGGTGATTGGTCTATTCAAATTCTCTATTCCTTCTTGATCCAGTTGTGGAAGGTTGTATGATTCTAAGAATTTATCCATTTCTTCCAGATTGTCGAATTGGTTGGTGTATAGCTTTTCATAGTATTCTCTTATAATCTTTTGTATTTCTGAGGTGTCTGTTGTAACCACTCCTCTTTCATTTCTGATTTTACTTATTTGTGCCTTCTCTCTTTTTTTCTTGGTGAGTCTAGCTAAAGGTTTGTCAATTTTGTTTATCTTTTCAAAGAACCAGCTCTTGGTTTTATTAATTTTTCTATTTTTTTAGTTTTTATTTCATTTCTTTCGGCTCTGATTTTTATTATTTCCCTTCTTCTACTGATTTTGGGCTTTGTTTGTTCTTCTTTTTCCAGTTCCTTTAGGTGCATTGTTAGATTGTTTATTTGAGATTTTTCTTGTTTGTTGAGATAGGCCTGTATTGCTATAAATTTCCCTCTTAGAACCACTTTTGCTGTATCCCATAAATTCTGGCATGTAGTATTTTCATTTTCATTTGTCTCCAGGTATTTTTTGATTTCTCCGTTGATTTCTTCATTGACCCAATCGTTGTTCAGTAACATTTTGTTTCATTTCCACTTATTTGTGGCTTTTCTGATTTTCTTCCTATAGTTGATTTCTAGTTTCATACCGTTGTGGTCAGAAAAGATGCTTGGTATTATTTCAATTTTCTTGAATTTATGGAGACTTGTTTTGTGGCCTAATATGTGATCAATCCTGGAGAATGTTCCATGTGCATTTGAAAAGAACGTGTATTCTTCAGTTTTTGGATGGAATGCTCTGTATATATCTACTAGGTCCATCTGTTCTAGTATGTCATTTAAGGCCAATGTTGCCTTATTGATCTTCTGTTTTGATGATCTATCCATTGATGTAAGTGGAGTGTTAAAGTCCCCTACTATTATTGTGTTACTGTCTATTTCTGTTTTTATGTCTGTTAATAATTGCTTTATATATTTAGGTGCAACTACATTGGGTGCACAGATATTTACAAGTGTTATATCCTCTTGTTGGATTTTTCCCTTGATCATTATGTAATGCTCTTCTTTGTCTCTTTTTACAGTTTTTGTTTTAAAGTCTATTTTGTCTGATATAAGTACTGCTAGCCCAGCTTTCTTTTCATTGCCATTTGAGTGGAGTATCTTTTTCCATCCCTTCACTTTCAGTTTGTGAGTGTCTTTAGGTCTGAAGTGTGTCTCTTGTATGCAGCATATATATGGGTCTTGTTTTTTTATCCAGTCAGCCACCCTATGCCTTTTAATTGGAGCATTTAGTCCATTGACATTTAAAGTAGCTATTGATAAGTATGTACTTACTGCCATTTTTTAACTTTTTTTTTCTCAGTGTTTTAATAGTCCTTCTCTGCTCCTTTCTCCTTCTATATAGAATTGATGGTCTCTTTAGTTTGACATCTGTCTGAAAGTTCTACTCTTTAACTCCTCTCCTCCCTCATTTTATGTTTTTGATATCATACCTAACCTCTTTTCTGTGCATTTGTATCCATTACCCACTTCTCATGGAAATAGATAATTTTTTCTATTTGCGGTCTTCTTTTTTCCCCTTAAATCAGTCCCTTTAACATTTCTTGTAGCACTGGTTCCTTGTTGACAAACTCCTTTAATTTTTGCTTGTCTGGGAAATTTTTGATCTCTCCTTCCATTTTGAATGATAACCTTGCTGGGTAGAGTATTCTTGGCTTTAAGTTTTTTCCTTTTAGCACTTTAAATATATCATGCCACTCTCTTCTAGCCTGTAAGGTTTCCAGTGAGAAGTCAGCTGATAGCCTTATGGGGTTTCATTTGTATGTAACTTGTCTTTCTCCTGCAGCTTTTAGGATTCTCTCTTTATCTTTAATTCTGGACATTTTGATTATGATGTGTCTTGGTGTGGGCCTCTTTGGGTTTATCTTGTTTGGGGCTCTCTGTGCGTCCTGTACCTGGATGTCTGTTTCCTTCCTTAGGTTAGGGAAGTTTTCATCCATTATTTCTTGAAATAGAATCTCTGCCCCTTTGTCTCACTCTTCTCCTTCCAGGACACCTATAACACAGATGTTAGTGCTCTTGATGTTGTCCCAGAGGTCCCTTAGACTGTCCTCACTTTTTTTAATTCTTTTCTCTTTTACCTGTTCAGCTTGGGTAATTTCTTCTAGTCTTTCATCCAGCTCACAGATCCGTTCTTCTGTATCCTGTACTCTGCTTTTGAGTCCCTCTAGTGAGTTTTTCATTTCCAGTATTGTATTCTTCATTTCTGATTGGTTCTTTTTTATATCTTCCATTTCTTTGTTGACATTCTCACTGAGTTCATCTATTCTTCTCCCCAGATCAGTGAGCATCCTTAACACTCTTAGTTTGAACTCTCTGTCAGGTAGGTTGCTCATTTCTGTTTCACTTAGTTCCTTTTCTGGGGTTTTGTCCTGTTCTCTTACTTGGAATGTATTCCTTTGCCTCCTCATTGTCCCTCTTTCCCTGTGCTTGTGTCTATGTATTAGGTAGGTCAGCTACGTCTCCTGATCTTAGATAGGTGACCTTGTATAAGTGATGCCTTAGGAGGGCTGTAGTGTGCTTCCCTCAGTTCTCAATGTTCCAGGAGTGACCCCTATGTGGGCTACATGTGCCATTCTGTTGTGGTCTGTGTGCTGTCTCTGTAGGTGCCCAGGGAGGCCGAGTTATGCCCCTGGCCAGCTGTTGTAATGCTCAGCTGCTTGTAGTTGTTGTGGGCCCTTCAGTCACTTTATCAGGTGTGGGGAGCCCCAGCACAGTTGGCTGCAATTTCTAATACCACATTTGTGTTGCAGTATTTCTTTTAAGTGAGTAGGCCCCCAGCGTGGCAGGTTGTTAGGCTCAGGGGCTTACAATTGCTGTAAGCCTCCAGCCTTTAGGTCTCTTGTCAGCTCTCTGAGGATTGAAGCTGGGTGGGGCTGGCCTCAAGCACGGGAGCTCCCAATTGTTTCAGGCTTTGGAAGGTGGGGCAAACCCCCTATGTGGGTCTTTGAGAAGCACAAGTCTTCTGCAGCTGACAAGCCCTGCCACCCACAGGTCCACACACACAGTCAACACAGTCCTGCCCCATGTGCATGCTCCAACCTCCTGAAGTGGACCCAGTCTCTCCACGGCAGGAGCCCCACACACTCCACCACCACCCCATACTCTCCACCAACTCCTTGTGCACACCCTGCCCCACTGAAGTGGGCTCAGTCACCAGGCTGCAGAGAATCCAGTCACCAATCTATGCAAGCCCACACATTGCCTGAGGGCTTGTTGTTTGTGGAGCCAGTCTCTAGGGTGGGCTGCCTGCCCTGGTTGAGCTGGATTAAATCGGTGCTCTAGTGGGTGAGGCAGACCTGGGCTAGTAGGCCCCAGGGAGAACTCCAATGGGGTCTGTGTCAGCACACCCATACCAGGCCACACCAATGGCCATTGCCAATGCCCCAGTCCCTGGAGAGGTCTCACCTCTCACTGCAATGCACTCAGAGCCTATTAGGTGAGTCTCTTTTCACCAAAGCACTGTGCACCTTTCTTTCTGGTGATTTTCGGTTGCTTTCTGAAACAGGTAAGTTTGCGCGTGGGCCCTTTAAGAGCCGGTTTTAATTTCTTTGTGAACCAGCTTTTCTGTGGGTACTCCCCAATGTTTTAGTAGCCGGCAAAGTCAGATATTATGACACTCGTCTCGATTGTGCTCAGTCTACAAAATGCCCCCAGCGGGGGCGTTCCCGGCTCAGGGCCCCGCTCCTCCAGGGAGGCTGCGTATCTGTGAGCTGCTCCCAGGCAGCCGTGAGGGTCTGTGGCTTGTGAAGGCGGCGTTTTTCCTCTCCCGAAGGGAGTTTCTGCCTCTTCCACCTCAGTTAGGATTGTCCTTTGTTGCAGAAATTCCTCCTATCCAGCTTTCAGTTCTGTCTCAGGGGTAATTTTTCCACAAGTAGTTGTAAATTGGCTGTGTCCGGGGAGGAGGTGAGTTCAGAGTCTGCTGACACCGCCATCTTGACTTCTTTCTATACATGTTTCTGTTAACAAAAGTTAAACAATCAAAATGTTACTAAGAGAAACAAAAGCTTCCAAATCTCTCAACCTAGGGATATTTATGATTAACATTTTGGAGAATCTCCTTCAAAACTTTCTCTCTCCATCTATCTAACTATTCCAATAAGTGTAGACAAAAATTCTATAAGTGTGTTCATGCCATAATACTGTTTTATAAGAAAATTTTCACTCCACAATAAAGCATTTACATTTTTTCATGCCATTAAATATATATAGAGACAGTATTTTAATGGGTGTAAAATAATCTCTGTTTTTTGTATTCCCACACTTAATTTAACAAGTTATCTGCTAAGGAAAATCTAAGTTAGGTTATTTCCAATCTTTCTCTATTACAAACAGTGCTGTGATGTACACCTTTGTCCTCATATTTTTACATACTTGGGCAATGGTCCCTTTAAGAAAATATATTTTAGTGGGCTTCCTGGGTCTAATGGCATATACGTTTGAATGTTATTCTCCAAATCACAGTGAATGTGTGCTTCCCTTAAACCATCTGATTTGCAAAAATGGCTGATGAGATTGGTAGTAATATGAACAAATTTTATTTTTTTAAATATTGGATATCAAATGTGTCAGCATTTAGAAAATCTAACTCATATATCCACAAATCAATATTTTCCAAATGACCAATGCAAGATGTTATATAATCAAATATAGATAAACGGTCCATTTAAAGTGCAAGATAGGACAACGAATTTAAAAGGAAGAGTGAAAAGTTCATTGGTGTGGTTTCAGATTCGACATTGCAATTAACTTTTAGGAAGCTACCACTTGTCAACTGTTGGTGTATTATCAAAGAAGAACATCCACGATTACATGAATGGGCTCTTAAAACACTCCTCCCTCTTCTAACTATATATCTGTGTGGGGCTTGATTTTTTTTTTCATATATACTTCACCCAAAACAACAGACTGCAACCAACTGAAAGCAGAAGCAGACGTGAGAAGCCAACTATCTTTTTTCAAACCAGACTTCAAAGAAATTTGAAAAATTGTAAAACAATGTTGTTCTTCCCCTAAACATTTTGTTTTGGAAAATATAATTATCTTTCAGAAAAAGAAGCAGGTATCTATGTTAACAGGTCATGGATGTATTATTGTGATTTAAAATAAATTAATAAATATATATTTTAATTTCTTAGTTTTAATTTATAATATGGTAAATATCAATAGATAAGACCCATATAAACAAAAGTTTTGGAGTCCTCAATTTTTAAGATTGTAATGGGATTCTGAGACTAAAATGTCTGCAAACATCTGACCCAGTCAGTAGGAAGTTACTCAAAGGTGCACACGCCATAAACATCTGATAACCGTTGGGGAGTCTGATGGAGATCACCCCGCACTCCATCAGAAGGACGTCCAGTAATCTCTTTCTCTCATTTCCAAATCTTGGACAATTTTTCCTGACAGTACTTAGTATGTAAAGATATCACATTTTATTATTTAAATTCAGTACTTAAGATTTAAAATGCCTCGTAGCTCAGTCTTGAAGAGACACAGGAGTCTGCCCCCTTTAAATTATAAATTTATTTCATATGACTCCATAGGCAGTATGAGAATTCTGATATGAAATTCTTGTATAATAAACTACAGAACCGCAAAGCAACAACAAACTTTGTTTTCCTGAAGTCCCAAGTACAAAAGCATTAGGTTGTCAATTATGACGTTCTTAGAGCAAAGTGTGAATAAGAATCGTGAGGAGGGCCAGTGAAGGCACAAAATGAATCCATGAGAGACTTTTTGAAGGAAATAATCAGGAAGGAAAAAAAACAATTCCTGGTCCCCCTTGACAAACTCGGGACATCTGGTCACTTTAATGAAGCATATGGATACTAAACATTAGCTGAGTGTTCCTTCTGGTGTTCTTCTAGAATCTCTAGAACTCAAGAGACTGCCATTTCTTGTTTTAAAACAGGAAAAAAAAAAAGGAATATATTCGTACCATAAATTCCATGATACATTGAAGGTACAAATCTGTCTTTTAGGACAAATCAACCGTATTTATATGCCTGGAATTTATATTCCATGACAGGTTTGTATCCTAAGTTATTAGAGTATGGATCCCCATAGGCATAAATATTAGGACATCAGAAAACAAAGGGGACTAATGCATAACCCTTAAGGATAACCAGTATTCTATGGGGTAAACAATGAGACAATGCAACCGAACAAGTTAAGGAGCCAGCCATTTAAATCTTAAATTAAACCTGGAGCTGAGCAATCAATCGTTGATAGAATTTATAGTCAAATGAACCCTACATACAATTAAAGCAAGGGAAAAAAATACTTATTTGACACACAGTTTGGATAAAACTTCAGGAGTTATTGAATAATTAAGGTATGTTCAAGACGTCCGCTAATTAAGGTATGTAATTGGTAGGTAACCTTCCTACAAGTAACAAACTTCTTGAAAAGACACATCTGGAGAATCAGTAGAGACCCCTGGGGATGTCTGGAATTCTCTCAGCTCTTCTTCACTGGTGAGCCAAAAGGTTCCTCAGGGGAAATAGTTCAAGACATAGAAAAATAACTAAAAATGTCATTTTATTCAAGAAAGCCATCCCTGTCTTGTCCACCTTACTAAATGTCTTTACCTTTAGAGCAATCTCGTCCGTTTGTGTTTTACACATACCTTGAATTATAAATAGTGGCCTAATTTTAATTGTCACAGCTGAGGTGCCCAGCCAGCACAGACAAATAAAGCCCTGTCTGAGGATAACCAAAACCAAGACCAAAGGCAGGTTTGCTAGAGGGATGAAAAAACTTTCAATTTGGTGGGTGTTTTCTCAGGTGCAAACTGTTAAATGGAAAGCTCTCTCTCTCTCTGTTTCTCAGTCTCCTCTTCCTCCCTCTCCTATCTCTCTTTCTCTGTTTATCTTTCTTCTAGTATATGTAGGATGGTAAAGAAGATGAGAAAGGCCTATTGTTCTCCCACGGCACTTCTCTTGCCCCTCTAACAGCACGGGCACAAAGAGAGAATTGTACACCAAGGAGTTGGCAGTCCCTGCCTGACTTGTGTGAGCTGTTTTAAAATGTGAGAGCAGGGAGAAAAATCCCATTCCTGCAAAGCAGTTCAGCCTTAGAATTATCCTGAGGGACACATACACACACACGCACACACACACTTTTGGGGGACAAAGTTTTAATCTAGTCAATTTTAACGCTAAGTTAGGAAATTTATCCTACAAGTAAAAATTACAGTTCCAGAGAAACACATTCTTTTTTACATACATATGCTGCATAGACTTTGGTATTTTCAGTGCAGCCTCAATGTATAGTCACTCCTTTGATAACTGACAACTGCTCTGTGCGAAATATCAGCTCTTCTGTCTTTCTCTCCCCAAACTCCTTCCTATCTTCCACTATCTCTTCAGAAACTATTTAAGTTATATAATTAATAATGAGTTGATCTTTAAAACATGGGAATGGCAGGACTTTCTCCAAAAATAATCTGAAGTATCATTTTAGTTTACATTAAAGTCTAATTGTTTATAATAAAAATAAAAGTGCACTGCTCTTTCTGTGCCTGTTCTTCCATTTCAAACTGTCTTAATTTTACTAAAACTAAACTCCCAAGGTTGTATCTGCAATATCAAATCAGTCCAAACCAACCCAGCTACCCTCTGTAATTACCTACTCATTTCCCCACTAGATGCAAGACATATAAACTTAGTGATATAATTTTTTAAAATTTAATAGAAAAATTGGGCCGGCCCCGTGGCTTGGTGGTTAAGTGCATGCGCTCCGATGCTGGTGGCCTGGGTTCGGATCCCGGGCGCGCACCGAGGCACCACTTCTCCGTCCATCCTGAGGCCGAGTCCCACATACAGCAACTAGAAGGATGTGCAGCTATGACATACAACTATCTACTGGGGCTTTGGGGGGAAAAAATAAATAAATAAAATCTTTAAAATAAATAAATAAATAAATAAAATAAATAAAAATTTAATAGAAAAATTACATATATATGTAACTTTCTCCTCCATACTGCTCAAACCCTAACGATGTAGAAAATACTCCAATTAAAAAAAAAATCAAATCAAATCAAATCAAATAATTTGAAACAATGGCACATTAACTTTTTTCCTAATGTCTGTCTGTTGAACATGCCCCACATCCCAGATTAATATAATATCCTGTCCATTTTGATATTTTTGTATTTTTGGGTATTTTTTTAATTGTATAAAGATTTCTTCTCTAGATGTTAGTAAAAACTATACCTAGTTTTATTAAAGCAAAAGAAATCTGAAGCAAATTTATGTATCTTTGGATTTCATCTAGAAGAGTTAACACTAATTAAAAAATTGACAAATAAAAAATACTTGTTTGGATTTTGCTAAATTGGAGGCCCAAACTAAACTAACTGATTCTTACAGGGATTGCGTGGACCACTTTGTGTTGTTAGCAGAGGGCTCTTATCAGAAGAGTTTACTACCTAATGGCCCCCCTCTGTAAGCACACCCCAGGATCCACAGTTACTGCTAGAGGCTGCTATTTCAAGTCTCAGGACCCTCAGACCTATTCCCAGGTCGAGTTTAGCTTGGAACAAAGTTACAAATCACCTCCGTAGAATTGAATCTCTTTAAAATGAGGTTATTCCTTCATTTAACCTACTTTGCAGGGAGATTGTGAGGAAAAAAAAGTAAATTTGTCAGTAGTTCCAAAATCTTTAGAGATTAGTTGGTATGAGTTGTGAAATTTAATAACCAGAAACCTCACTTAAAATGGAGTCCAGAGCCAGCCCTGATGGCCTAGTGGTTAAAGTTCGGCGCTGTCACTGCTTCGGTGGCCTGGGTTCATTTCTCAGTCATGGAACCACACCATGCATCTGTCAGTTGCTGTACTGTGGCAGCGGCTCACAGAGAAGAACTAGAAGGACTTACCACTAGGATATACAACCTTGCACTTTGGGGAGAAGCAAAAAAATACAGGGGGATTGACAATAGACGCATCTTTCCCTGCAAAGAAATGGAGTCAGGACCTCTCACACCCTACTTCAATAGCAGAGCCCAACAGGAAGAAGAAAGACTTCCACTTCTTGCCAATGAGAGACTGTCATCACTCAGCCAATGAAAAGCCACTACACTGTGAACTCTCAATTGCTCCAATGCACTCTTTGTTTACAATAGCCCTTCCAACTTCCTCTTCCCCTCTGTAAAAGGGTTTCCCTTCCCCTTGCTGCTGGGGACTTGCACCATGTGGTCACAAGGCCCAAACTGCAATTCTTTGTTGATCCCAAATAAACGTATTTTTGCTGGAGAAATAACTGGCTGTCTATTTGTTTAAGGTCAACAGGGTAAAGGTTACAATGATAATTGCTTCTAAGGGCTTGCTCCTGATATATTAACAATATATGTCAAAGGTTTTCTTCAAAGCAAAATAAAAAATGCTTGGAAAACTGAAATCTGATGTTTTGAAAGTTAGTAGACCTGAAGCTTTGCTACTAAATAAATACATTATGGGCTTCACCAGGCATTTTTAAGCTTTATTTTCCCGACTATAAAAAATTAATCATTATGTTCCTCACTCTACCTTTTTTATGGAGAATATGATAGGATTAATTTATGTAACACATAAAAACACTTTAAGCAAACACCATCATATAAAATATGAGAACTATCTGAAGTGACAATGCAGAACAAGTTCTTATGCAAAATTTTTGTAAAGTTGGTGGAATTTTTGCACCATTAAATTCGTGCACTAGTCCCTGGTGCCATCTGTGGAACCACGTCTCTTTTATCAAGACAGAGCGTTATTAATGATCTGATCATTTAAGGATTCTTGAGTTTTGAGATGGACTCTAATATTGCCTTATCTTTAAGGAAAGCATGTCATATATCCTTTCTTTACAATTTTTCATCTAGGAAAACAAGGAGTGCAATGCATACCTCTTTCATAATTAGTGTTGTGAAAATTAATATTTTAAAGTTATTTAGTACTGAAATACAATATTTACTAGATAGCAATGAAGGCTGGCTTATTCTAGGCAGAAAGCATACTGTTTGCAAAATAAATACATCGTATATACCTGTAGTGTTGACAAAAAGTAAATAGATGAGAAAAGATTCATTGTTGAAAGAAGGCCTTTAAAAATTCTACTGTTAGAAAAGCATCCTCTAAGCATGTGAGGTAATTTGAACTTTTTATCCAGCTGTACATGAGGAGGGAGTTTCATGAGGACCTAGACTGCTGTGGGATCTGCCATGTGCGGGTTAAGTAGCCTGGAGATTGTCTGCCTTGGGTGAGTTTGTGAAAACTCCTCTGACCAATTATTCTTTGAGTAACTACATCCTAGAGTCTGTACTCTGAGAACTGACACTTGAAATCAGGGCTACTCAGACGGAATTCATGGCTCTTATTTTTGAGAAAATAAGAATTTATTTTAAAAGATTTATATTTGTGAAAGGTCCAGGCGTCATTTTCTGATTTTCACTCTCCATTTTTTTTCAATAACTTGTCAACGCTCCTCGATCTGTTTTGTCACTTTACATTTTGTATTTAATAGTCCTTACTAATCCTCACACTTGGAGAGTCCATAAACTTTAAGACACAATAAACTTTGAGATATAATATGGGCAGAATTTAGGTTTTCAATAATCCTTTGATTGAAAATGAAAGGCACAAAATCTCCTTCAAGGCACCCAAGGCAGAGTATTTATTAAAGGAACCTGGATAAGAACAAGTCACCACTGGTGCTGGAAGCCTCTTCTTGGCCCTTTAAATGTCTGAGGACCCTGGATTTTCCAATCTCTCTATACCCACAGCTAGAATCCACAATTAATAACCTGGGAGGTGAGGTTAGGCTGGTTTGATTGTTTTCTCTTTGCTCAACATTGACTGTGCCTCTGAATGTAGGCAGTGAATATATGGAGGTTAATAGGAAGATAATCAATAATGCCAATTAAACTCTCTCCTAGATTCATTTTGTGTGCCACTATTTCACACTTTCAGCTTCTGGGCAGTAATACATTTGGGGAGAAAATTTTCATATGGATTAGTGTATCTGTCTTCAGAATAATGGAAACAGAGACACAACCTCCCCAGGCCTCCACAGCTCAAGGTAGGGTCTGATGGGGTCCAAGATGACCCATCGCCAATATTGACTGTTGAGTCCCCAGGGACAATTAAATTTTGCTGTAAGAAAAGACTAAGTAAAGCAGGTAGTATGTGTTTTAACAGAGAATATAAAAATATTAAAACCAAAGGTTGTTGAGGTATAACTAAAGAACAATAAATTCCACATAATTAGAGTAAAATTAAGCTTTGGCATAAGGAGTCATGCATGAAACCACCGCCACACCAACATAGCAAATATTTCCATCCTCTCCAACCTTCCTCCTGTCCTTCATAGCCCCTCCGTCCTGCTCCTCACCAGGCAACTGCTGATTTACTTTCTGTTACCATAATTTGCAATTTACAGAATTGTCTATAAATGCATTAATGTAGTACACGCTGTTTTATTGCCTGCATCTTTCACTCAGAATAATGATTTTGAGATTCATCCATGTTATTGAATGTATTAATAATTTGTTCATTTTTATGGCTGAGTAGTGTTCCATTGTATGGATACACTATAATTTGTTTATTCATTCCAAAGTTAGATATTTGGGTTGTTTCCAGTTTGTGGCTGTTACAAATAAAGCTGCCATAACATTCATGTGCAAATCTTCATGTGAACATAAGTTTCATTTTGTTTTGGCAAATACCTAAGAGTGAAATGGCTGAGCTGTATGGCAGATAGATGTTTAACATTATTAAAAATCTGTCAAACTTTTCCAAAGTGGTTTTGCATTTTCACCAGAAGTATATAAAAGTGCAATTCCTCCAAAACACTTGGTATGGTCAACTATTTTTATTAGTTTTAGCCAGTCTAATTTAGCAGCAGCTAAAATCTCTGTTGCATATTTTCAGCCATGTGGCTGTTCTTTCCATGAGCTTCTTGGAGTCCCCTCGGGGCCTTTGCAAATAGGTAGCAGTTTATATGAAGATTTGGGGGTTCCCTACCTATGGATTCATCCTTTTCAGGATCTCCTCCTCAATCCGCAGCCACTCTGGAAGCCTCAAACCCTCCCCACTGATACCACAAGCTAATACGACTGTGGTTTTCTGCTTGAGTTCTGCACACCCCATATCACAGACTGACCCCCAAGCAAATATGAACACAGATCTCACCCGTATTTCAAGGATTGAATTCCTACCAAAATCTGCCTGCTTTGTGTTGCTCTCCAGTACCTTCTAACAAATAAATAATTATGAAGAAAAATCATTTTATTTGACCATATGCTCCCTACTCCTTTGGTTAGCATCTTTCTTTTCCCTTCCAAGTTTGTTAAAATAAATTTTAACTAAAGTGGACTTATTTTTCTTGCCACCCATTACCTACTGTATCTACTATAGAATGACTTAAATTTGTACCACTTGATTAAAACTTTTCATGTAAAAGTCACTAACAAGTAATTCCTCGCCAGGCTGAACTTACATTCGAAATTGTTGATCTTGCTTGTCTTCTACTAACTAGGTCAACTCCAAATTTCCAACCTCAACCTTCACCTTTAAATTTTTTACTTTTTAGTATTAATAAAGCTAAATGTTTGTGATGTTATTTTTTGTAAAAGATGGCTCTTTTAACAACTATGTAAGATTTAAAGTTTTGCATTGAGATATTAATACTTAAAACTATGTCAAGTAAGCTATAGGCATTAATCTTCATTTAAAAAGTAGAATTTTTGGGAAACTTTTATACGTGCTAAAAAAAATCAGTCGGGGGTCATAAAGTAGTAAAGATAACATTTTCTATGTATTTCTTCAAATTATAGCTCAACTACCCCTCAAAAATATTTTTTCTCTTAAATTTCCTGATATTGTTCGAAGAGATGCTGTTAGGAAAAAAACAAGGAAAGTTCTAGCTAAGAGAACATAACTAGGGAGCTGCTCTGCATCTGGCTGCGTCTCTGGAAAAATAATCCTCATGCCGATTAGATCCTGGACTTTACAGTGTTTTTATAAGACAAAGTGGTCAAGTTGGCTCAAATGAAAGCTGTAGCCAAATTTATAGGAAAAAATACCACACAGGCTTTCCAAGTACATAGCAGAAGACATAACATGAAGTCGAGAGACAGGTGAGCAGAAAATTTTCTCCAGGACTCAGGAAACAGATGTGTTGCTTTTGGGGACAGTTGGTGAAGAAACAGCTAAGGAATCCATAACATGAACAATCGTCCAATGCCTTCTCAACACCTAGAAGAAGCCCGGACATGTCTCCATACCTTAGAATGATAAATTTTACTGCTTTGTTTAATTATCAATACACTGAAATTGATAAAGAATCACATCTCAGATATAATTTTTTAGATAAAGAAATACTAAAATCACATTTTCCTGCTCTTTTAATTTTCAGTGATATCTGGATTTATCGAAAAGAAGTTGAAAATTGAGGACACTTATACAGTTGAATCCCAAATAAAAATCGCTGAAATGCTCACGATTCAACACATTATTATTGAATACCCATTATGTGCAGGGCACTGTGCCCAGGCCTGAAAGATACAGACACAGAAAAAAAATCAAGTTTAATACAATGGAATAAATGCTACAATAGAGGCAAATACCAAGCATGGTGAGTAAAGAGAAGGAAAGGATTAACTCTTCCTGAAGGTGTTACAGAGGAAAGGTCATTTGATAAGAGTTTGAGGGATGAGTAGGAGTTTGCTCATTCACAAAGTCAGAGAGGGCTCTCCCTACATTCAGAAAATGCTGCAGTAACCAGAGGATGAGGGAATGGTGCAAAGTGACCTGAGATGAAGCTGTGGAATGGTCAATGGGAGCCACAGCAGGTAGAATTATTGATGGCAGACTAAGAAAGGACACAGTCACTTTCAGATTCATTACTCAGGCCATTTCTGAGAATGACTTTGAGGAGGACAATACTAGGGGTAGAGGGACTTAGGATTTATTCTGTGTAAAATGTAGGAGTCCAAACCAGGACATGAAGGATATTCTCAATAAAAGTTCACGGAAGGAAGAAGGGAGGGAAGGAGAAAGAGGTTGGGAAGAAGGGAGGGAGAAAGGAAGTCATGTCTTACCCTCTCATTCCTCAGATGAGGAAACTGAGGTCCTGAGGGATAAAAGTGCCTCCTTATCCAGGCCACAGAAATAGCACGTTAGAGCTTCCAGGCCAGAGCATCTTATATGCAGGAGGGGAGTTTGACTTAGAGCGTTAATAAGAAACTTAAAAAATAATAGCATCTGCAGAAATTTCACTGTCTTTGCTGACTTATTTAAAATAGTAATTTTAACCTCAAGAAAAGCATGTGTTACTGATTGGAATGTAATGTTGCTGGCAATGTCTTTGTACATATTTTCCAAGACTTCATGGAGTTGGCTTAGATTTTTCTTTCCTTAGACCAAAGCTCATGTTTGCTGAAAGCCTGTTGTAGTACAATATGAGATTCCTCTTCTCATATGTCTGTTTCTATGTATGTCTTGATTATTATCAAACTTCTCAGGGTTATAGTGAAATTTTTTATCCCTACACTGCCTCCAAAACTTTCCAAAAGGTAAGATACTACAGATAGCCTCTCAGATAATATATTTTTAGCAAAGCTAAGTGTTCATTCACATTTTTCAGAACACACCATTTATGTCTAAGAAGAACCAAATGGGGATACATTTCCTCATTCTTTACACATTTAAATATCAACCCTACTTGAGCTAAACATCTTGAGTTCAGTGAGGTTAACTCTTAAAAACAAATGTGTTGTAATGTTTTATAACCATGCCACAGAAATAATTTAGAACTGAATCAAAAAAGTTTAGTTGACTCACCACAACCTATATCAATTATGAAATTGATGCACAGTTAATATTATCATAATTTGCAGGTTTCTATTTCTGTCAGTGCCAACAGCATTATTACAGGCTCCTGGACTAAAAGCTTTGACATCATTTTTGATTCTGCCCTCTTTTTGCCCATTATGAGTAATTTACTAGCAAGTCCATTTGTAACCTCTTACATAAAACTGCCTTGATCCTCCTAACAGTAATCTCTCCCTCATCTATATTCTCTTAATTCTTTTACCTTTATTATAGCACTTACTAAAATATAACTTGTATTATAGCCGTAAAAATATCTGTCTGCTCTACTGAGAAAAGGGACAATATCTCATGCAATTTTTTAACCCCCGCAATGCTTAGTTCTCCACTTATATACCAAGTACAGTGTTTGGCAAGTCATAGGCATACAATAGGCAGTTAAAATATATTTTTCAAACTCTAAAGATTTTAACTATCATCATAAGACATCTTCATATACCATTATTTTCGACGTTATTTTGTTTAAGCTCTCCACTGCCTATTCCGTCAGGTATAAACTTCTCTGTCAACTTTTAATAACTTTGACAATATTTTTCCACTGCACATTTCTAACATATTTATTACCAATTCCTAAACACATCCTCTATTCCAGAAATACTGGAATCCCAACTGACTTCTATCTCCACCCTTCCACAATCCTTGTTCTAGTAGTTTTTGCCCAAATTGGGATGCTGTCTTCTGTTCTTTTCCAAATCCTGGCCGTAATTCCGGATCCAGTTTTGGTTCATTTTGTCTATGACACCTTAAGAAATCACTTTGACCTCCAACGATTACCTCTTTCTATAAAATAGGAAGCACTCAATTAATGAGGTGCATGAAAATGCAAGAATTATTATGTTAAAACACGATATGACCATTACAACAAACATTACTAATAACTATGAATTTAAGTTCTTTACACTATAGAATTGCTGCAAGACAATGTTATCAACAAACTACTCTCTAATAATGGTTATCTATCATTTTCCAATTTCCTACAAGAATGACAAATTTATTAGTGCCCAACGAAGGAAAAGAAAACATTTATTGAGACAGAACCACGCTAGCCACCAGGCAGAGAACTTCCACACATTCTTTATCTTGGGATACTTTGCTGTTTGCTGGACAGCTCTAGTTTGTTAGAAGTCCTTAATCCAACTGAGAAGCCAAAGGTGTGAGGTGCATTACAAACCACTTCAAGACTCAGTGACTTACAGCAGCATTTATTCTCACAAGTCTTTAGGTCAACTGTGGTTCTTCCATTCTAGGGTGGACTCAGCTAGGCTGCTCTGCTCCAGATTGTAGATTTGTTCCATGATCTCATTCTAGGGCCTGGATTAAAATGGCATGTTCTGGGCCAGCCCGCGGCTTAGAGGTTAAGTGTGCACGCTCCGCTACTGGCGGCCCGGGGTTCGGATCCCGGGCGCGCACCAACGCACCGCTTCTCCGGCCATGCTGAGGCCACGTCCCACATACAGCAACTAGAAAGATGTGCAACTACGACATACAACTATCTACTGGGGCTTTGGGGAAAAAAAGGAGGAGGATTGGCAATAGATGTTAGCTCAGAGCCGGTCTTCCTCAGCAAAAAGGGGAGGATTAGCATGGATCTTAGCTCAGGGCTGATCTTCCTCACACACACACACACACACACACACAAAGGCACGTTATTCTCGTGGTTCATCTCCACAGCACCAGAGGCTAGCCAAATCCAGCAGGCACATTTAAGGCATCTGTTTGTGTCCACTAAACGTGTCCACTAACATTCTATCAGCCAAAGCACGTCAGACAGCCAACCCCGACATCAACAGGGAGTAAATATTTGCTGAACGGTAAATCAAACTGTCACAAATTATCTAAAACATTAGCAAATTCTTAGAACATTAGACACTGGGGGTGGGTAGGTAGAGTGGTTATCCATTAAAAACAGAAGTACAAGGAAACAGAGGTTGAAGGAAGATAACTTCCAAGATAATGCTGGAGGTGAAAATTAAAGAGGACAAATCTGACTTCAAGACAGGAGGCAGCATAGCCAGTGGGTTAAGAGCCTAGTTTTTGAAACTGGAGAGCTCCAGGTTTGAATTATGATTCTGCCACGTACTCTGCCCCATACTGCCACATCCTTGGGCATGCAAATTACCTCTTGTACTTCAGTTTCCTCACATTTTAAGCAGAAATTAGTAATATCTACTTCACTGGATGATTGTAATATGGAGTGGAATCATAAGCACATAGATCACTAAACATAGCTTCTGGTATAAACATAATCAATATATGTAGCTATTTTTATTTTATTGAACATATTTTCCTATTGTTATGCAACACCTTTATCTTCTGGAAATAGCACTTTGCTAAACTTATTTTAAATAAGAGGGCTGCTAATTATAGCACCCAGACTCTTAGCCACATTAATTGGTCCAAAGGATGCTTGACCTGGAGAGAGCCAGCTGCAGCATACGGATTTTAGTTTATTTCACTACTAATCTTAAATCTTCCAGATTACGACCAGCACCATCTTGAAATGAGGAAGTAGTGAGGATATCTTGTTATGACAAAAAGTATGGGCCCAACATTGCAGAATGGGTACCAGATATAAAGGGAGGGGAGGCGTGGATGTGAACGGTTTAAGCTGTGGGTTGCATTGAAAATATCTTACATCACACCTTGCCTCAATCTTACTGCTTTCTGGACCTTCAGCCACTTGTTCTATTTCAGCCTCTGTTGTGGCTGAACAATGCCTTGACCAAAGGCTTGAAAAGTGCTTGCATGCTTGGTCTTGCTCTCTCATACTCCTGCCATTGCCGGAAAACCAAGCCCAGGCAGGCCCACTGGCCCCAGGAGGAGGGTGAGAGATACTTAGAGCAGAGCCAGATGACCCGAGCTGCAGCCTAGTTCTGATGGTCCTAGATAACCCTCAGATGTATAAGCCAGCTGAGCCACTCAGCTGAGCACAGCCTAGATCAGCAATCAACCAATGCAGGTCTGTGAGAATAACTGATTGTTATTGTGAGCCTCTAAGTTTTGAGCTATTCGTTTTGTAGCTTTTTTTTTTTTTGGCAGAAACTAACAGACACGCTGACATCAATTTCTGTCCCTCCTTCTGATGGGTATAGAGGTGTAGAAGATATGGCAGACAGAGAATTTAGTTGGCTGTCCCAGTATTTGAACTCGTAAGAAAAACATTACACAGAATCCCTAGCTGTTCCTCTATATGTGATCTAGAACCAGGTCAGCAAACCATGGCCCTCAAGCCAAACCAGTCGGTGACCTGTTTTTGTATGGTCTACTAGCTAGGAATGGTTTTTATATTTCAAGGGGTCGTAAAAAATAAGCAGAGACAAATATGTGACAGAGACCTGCAATTCCTGAAATATTTACTATCCAGTCCTTTCCAGAAAAAGTTTGTCTACTCCTGATCTAGAACACAAGTCTCTGAAAGAACAGAATATACCAAATCCAGCAGGGATTGAGCTTCCTGTTACGTCCCTAGTCCTTCCAGGGCATATTGTCAAAATTCAGACTGGGTTTCCTAAGTCATGGCCCTACAAAAACAAGTCTCTCGTCTCAGTATTGGAGGATTTAGGGATGGGATGGGTCAAAGTAACTTAGGACAAATTTTATTCGTATTATAATCACGATATTTAAATTTTAGTAATGCTTATTTTTGAAATTATAAGAAAATATATGCTTATTTTAGAATTTTTTGAAAACTGACAGGTGTAGAGAAATAAAAGATCACGTTTAATTCTAGTAAGTAGAGGCAACCTCAGTTAACGCCTTAGTACAGTTAACTCCTTAGTATTCTTTCCATCTTTGTTATGTGCATAATGTTGCCCAGCTGAGATCATACTGAATATTCAATTATGTAACCTGGATACCATACTTAAGATTAAAACTTATCCAATTCTTTTTAAAAACTTTTATAAACATAACTTTAATGGATTCATTAAATTTCACTCTTGATAACATTAGGGCTATTAAAATATTCTTACATGTTTAAACATTAGATTGTTTCCAGTGTGTGTTTTTTTTAATTTTTAATTTTAATGTTAAAAATACTTTTTGGAATAAAGTCTTTCCTATCATTTCAAATTATAATCATAGGATAGACTCTAAGAATTGTGTTTACAAGATTAAAGATACATATATTTTAACTATTAATAAACAGTCCAGTTTTTTGCCAAAACAGTTCTATGATTTTACACTATACCCAACAGTACTATTCCCACCAAGTTTTGTGATCTTTGCTAATTTGATATCAATGTATTCCTTTGAGTTCATTAATCACATATATTTTTCCTTTTATAAAGAATTTTGACCCTTCACTCATTTATCTTTTGGCAGTTTTGATTTATTTTTTCTGAATCTGTATGTACTCATTACAAATTAAAGAAAAAAATTTATATTTGCTGCAGGTTTTTTCCCAATGTATTGTTTTTATGTGTTTTGTTTACACACAAACATTTTTATTTTAATGCTATTAAAGTAATGGATCTATTATTTTGTTATTTTGTGTTGTTTTATTAATATTAATGTAATATAGGCATATTGTAGGAAACAGAACATACAGCAACATAGAAAGAAGAAGATAAAAAATCAACAAGGCCTGTGATAACATATTAAAGGAAAAGAAAAGATGATGTCTCAGCCATTATACTATAAACATGTCTGTCCATAAATTGCATTGTAAACCCAATTTTAATCATTTCATAAAATTAAATAATATCTATACTCGATGTACTTAACCATTTCCTATTTTGGTCATTAAGGTTTTTATTAGTATGAATAATGTCTCAATAAGTATTTTGTACATAAATCTTAGATCATAGTTTTCACTGCATCTTTGGGATAAATTTCCGAAAGCAAAACTATTGAGTCAAGTGTTATAAACACTTTAGGACTAACAACTTCCTTTCCAGGATGTTAATTTACACATCCACCAATAGTGTATAACAGTGCATGCTCACAGAGCCTGTGATAATATTGTTTTTAAAAATCTATGCTAATTGGAAATGTGAAAATGTTTATTTTATATAAATGTGCTTTTCTGTGGTTACAATTATGTTGGGCATTAAATATTGTTTTTCAGCTCCAAATCCACCCTTCAATACCTGGCTTGGAAATGCTGACCAGGGCTAGGACTTGCAAACTATTTCCCTTGGGCCAGCTCTTTCCCTGTTATGTCCTGTGATGAGGAGGCATCAGAGGGAGACTGCTAGGCAGGAGATGGAGGATAAAAGACCCTCTCCTTGTTCGTCTGTTCCTGTCAGCCTTCCCAGCACCAGCTCTTCTTCCTGGCAGCAGCAGTCGGTTCTAATGGCAGTTGATTCGATTGTCTTTCCACACTCCCAGAATGATGCGTTCCACTCAGGGCTACCAGCACCGCCTGGGCAATGCCCTCTCCTCAGAGGTCTGATCTCAGCTCTGGAGAGTCCTCTTACGCTCTTCCTGGTTGTGAAAACACCACCCTCTTCCCTCTGTTCCTGCAGGTCTCTGGGTAGTAGCCCTCCCTGCAGTCACTATCTCCATTATCTCAGAAAATTCTATTGGAAGCCCTACACTAGTCCTTGAGTTCAAAAGTCAACCTAGGGCAGTGGTTCCCAAGTTTGTCTACACATTAGATTCACCAGAGGAACTTTTCAAACTTCCAATGCCCAGGCCACACTCCAGACAGATTAAATCACAGTCTCTGGGGGTGGGTACAGGCATCCTTATCATGATGATTATGATTTGAAGCTTCCCCAGGTGATTACAATGTGCAAACAGGTTTGAGAACCACCAACCTAGGGGTCGGTTTAAACAAAATGACAGGATAATTAACATTATATATTTTTCTATAACATTGCTATTAGGAAATAATCACCCCACTCCCCCTCACTCCCTATTGCCGATAACAATGGAAATGACTTTTATCTTTTTAATGCTGGGCTACCTCCATTTCTGTTTTTGTGTCAGGCCTAGAAAGAAAATGCATTCCTTGAATTCATTGGGTACATTAAAGAAAACTCTTCATCCTTCATGGAAAAAAAATGCTACCAGGTATTTTGTTTTCCTGGTAGGCAGGCGGGTTTGTTTAGAATGGCTTATAAGTGGCATTTAAAGGCACCGAAACAGCTGCAGTGCTCAGAAAAGTGTGAAATTCTTTTCTGCTTTTGTAAACAGTAGAGAAAACATCACCGGCATCTGAAGCTGCATCTGAAGCTTCCCACCGAATGCCCTGCAATCAGCAAAGGCAGAGCTAACCACTGCCAAGTGGGCCGCGAGCAGACAGGAAGATGTGATCAACATGGAAAACGTTCACTTGAAGCGGGTAAAATAAAAATGTAAATTTCTGTTTGAATTACCTGGCAAAGGCTAATTTCTGCCCACAAAACGCTTTGAATGTTTGGGAAACAAGAAATCAGAATTTAAAGTGCCTTGATTGGATTTCTGTGCTTCCTATTACTCCAAATGAGAGAAGAAGAAATGCAGAGGGAGGGGAGGGAGGGGGAAGGAAAGGGCACTCTGCAGCCTTCTTCCATGTAAATGAGCTCTTCTCCTTAATGAGCACTGTTCCTGCAAGTAATTAGCTGAATAAGGAATCTGAGTGAATGAATAATGCTAAATAAAATAAGAATTGACCCCAGTCCCCAGCTGTTTATTGAAGTGAACCCCGTATGAACCTTTCTATGGCTGTGGCCTCACATGCAAAGGCAAATGAATAACTGGTTCAGCTCAGCTAATTCAAACCGAAAATGCAATGCTTGTCTCAATTATCAGAATGTTCCAGGAGAAAATTATTTTTCTTGTGTTTTCCACTTCATTTGCATGTATAGCTTAAGATAATGTATTCACAGACACATCTCTTTTCTTCATGTATTTCCCATAATTTTCATACAGAGTAAATATTTGAGGAAAAAAATTACTCGTGGCTCATCTTCATTTTATTATTTGTCATTTCTTTGCATTGAAAGGAAAACGCTGCCTATCGTGTGTTTTCAGTTTTTCTCGTGTCATTCATGCACTCAATTCATTCGTTCAAAATCACTTAGTAAACTCTTACTGTGTGCTAGGCAGCTGGATAGCTTTCAAGTGTAACAAATGAATAAGGTATGGATGTGGTGAGGTGATTTATCAATATAATTAACTTACGATTGTTCTTTTTTTTTTTTCCTTTTCCACTTTGTAGGCAGTAGCCAGACTGTAGTATTTCCTTGCCTTGGGGATGTTGTTGGTGGCGGGTAAGGTAGCAGCTGCTTCTTTCCCAAATTGAAACAGCACCAATTCTATGAGTTGTAGTCCCTAGGGGGGGTACAGGTATATAGTGCGTGTATCAGACAGATCCAATTAGGAGTCAGAAACCACATAATAATTTGAACAAGGACATTTTAATATAAGGAGTTTTTAACTGTAGCAATGGGGCAACTACAAAAGAGAAAGAACTCTAAGGCTGGAGTCGGCAAACGTTTTCTGTTAAAGGGTCAGGTGGTAAATATTTTAGGTTTTGTGGACCTTTAGGTTTCTCTTGCAACCATTCAGTTCTGCCATTGCAGCATCAAAGCAGCCACAGACAAAATAAAAAGGAATGAGCGTAGCTGTGTTCTGATAAATCTTTATTTACAAAAACCAACAGCAGGTCGAAGTGGTTGACCCCTGTCCTAAAGAATCCCCCAGGCTGGAGACTGTGCATTCTGTGTGCACGAATGGGACAGAGCGCCTCCAGCAGAACGCAGAGGAGCAAGAGGAAAGAAACTGACATCCTGGGGAAACCAAAGACCAGCTCCTTCCACCTGTAATGTCCCTCCAGCGCCTCTACTGACAAGTTTAGCATCACGCTTGCTGTAAAGCAGGTGATGAAAGGGTAGATTGGGAACTGAGAGGTCACGAATTGATAATTGTCACAGTGAATAAGAATTCTTAATAACACCAGACAAATTCTACCATGGAACAGGAATGCATCGTAGGCCATGTCTTCAGGCGGACTTTATACAGTTGTACAAATTTTGTTCAACTCTCTCCTCCCCCTGTGGCTGGGCTGGCAAGAACCTCGAACCTCATTAGTTTAGTGTATCCAACCTCGCCAAGCTTGTGTCAAGCATCCAGAGGCCAAGTTACTGGGAACGGAGAAGTCATCTGATCTTCCAGTTGTCTGTCCACACAGGTTTCCATGGAAAATGTCCAGTGTATTGATCTGCAGAGCCATTCAGCTCTGGCGGTACCTGCTTTGTCCTATTCTTGCCAAACCCTCTCGGTTGCATCCAGGATTGGTTCCACATTTTGTTATTATATTTTGAAGTTTTGGATCTCAGCTTTAAATAAATGTAAAAAACGTTTATAGAATGGGATTCCTTTGCATAAACATATCTATTTTCATTTTTAAAGATAAACACATGTTTCAGTAGACTGTGGAAGACTTTGGGAAAATGACAAGGCTAACTCATTCTGGAATCCTCAGGATGCTGGATTACCTGCTTCCAGTTCCAGAGTAGGGCCTCTGCGTGCCTTCCCGTTCTCCCCCTTGCACGGCCACCCCCACACATGACACTGCCAGCAACAGCCACAACTTTTCTCTCCACTTAGCTCCCTATTCACAATGCCAGACTAGGTACCTTGAGCTCCTCTAGGAATAAACCCAGATGGAAAGTCAGACCAGAATCCCTAGAAACAAAAGGCCAATACTTCCCTGTGTACTTTTCCTCTACACAGAACAACAGTAGCAAGCACCCTGTAGGGGCACGTTCTCTATGTGCCAGCACTGTCCTAAGGACTTTACATACACTAACTCACTTAATCCTCACAGCATCCCCATGAGGCAGATACCGCTATTATCCCCACCTAACAGATGGGGTAACTGAGGCACAGAGAGGTTAGGTGACTTGCCCATAGTGAGTGGCAAAGACGCATGGAAACGAAGCATCTATGCTTTAACATCTTCACAGGTGATTCCTTTTTGTCAGCTTTACTGGGGTATAATTGACAAATAAAATTTCAGGTGTTTTAAGTGCACAACGATTCACAGATGATTCTGATCTGCAAACAGGATTGGAAGCCAATAATAAAGAAATGTATTTATTTAAGCTGTACATTTAATTTCCTTACATGACCTTATACTCAGTTCTACCAATATCATGGAGTTGATTGATTTTTTAGTTCTACAAAATTATACAGATGGAAAAGAGATGTCCATATGACATGTCACAGAAACCTTACCTTTAGTGATTATTTTGCTTCTAGGTTAAAATTAGAAATGTGCGTGATGGTTTTCTTCTTCCGTTTGGTCTCCCCTTATATCCCCAGAGCTCTGTAGCCGGGTGTTCCTATCACATGAGTTGCCTGAAGGGGGATACCCGGGAGGGGCTAGGACTGAAGTAGCTGTGGGCACCTGGCAGCCGATGCTGATGAGCAGCAGCGCTCTGGGAGCCGTGGTAGGCGTCCTAGGATGCCGTGCCAACTCTAGATACATCTGCCTGTATCTATATCATTATAGGCTATATGTAGATATTCAGATGATTATAATTTATCCCCCCAAGGGTAAAATTCCTAATTCCTGCAATATCCCACTGACTGTCCAACTCCAACAATGAACAATAATTGTTCCATTGTTAATCAGCGGTTAATCTTTTTAAACATTAACTCTTAATACCATATTGCCTCAGATGTTATTAAATAATTATAGTTTTCTCTCTACTTCTAAACCAAATCACAAGAAATAATGTACAGTAGTCCCCCTTTATTCACAGGGGATACATTCCAAGACCCCGAGTGGATGCCTGAAACTGTGGATAGTACCAAACCCTATATAGATTATGTTTCTTCCTAACGAACAGGAGGGTAGCGTATGCAGCATGGATCCGCTGGACAAAGGTATGATTCATGTCCTGGGTGGGACACAGCAGGACAGTGCAAAATTTCATCATGCTACTCAGAACAGCGTACAATTTAAAACTTACGAGTTGTTTCTTTCTGGAGTTTTCCACTTAATATTTTTGGACTGCAGTTGACCACAGATAACTGAAAATATGAAAGGTGAAACTGCGGATAAGGGGGTACTACGGTATAACTAGTAGACCTTCTATTATTTTATAATGCCTAGTTAAAGATGTTATGAGTTTAAGGAAGAATATAGATACTTCAGCCAGCCCTGGTGGTCTGGTGGTTAGGGTTCGGTACTCTCACCGCCATGGCCCCCGGTTTGTTTCCTGGTCAGGACACCACACCACCTGTCTGTCAGTTGTCATACTGTGGCAGCTGCATGTTGCTGTGATGCTGAAAGCTATGCCACTGGGATTTCAAATACCAGCAGGGTCACCCATCAGGGACAGGTTTCAGAGGAGCTTCCAAACTAAGACAGACTAGGAGGAAGGACCTGGCCATCCACTTCAGAAAAAATTGGCCTTGAAAACCCTATGAATGGCAGCAGAGCATTGTCTGATATAGCTCCAGAAGGTGAAAGGATGGTGCAAAAATACTGGGCAGGGTTCCATTCTGCTTCCATTAGGTCACTAGGAGTTGGAATCAACTCAACGGCACTAACAACAAAATCAAAGAGAAGTGTGAGGGGGAGTGACATCAGTAAGATGGTGGAATAGGAGGTCCCCTGCTTGCACACCCCTCAGCAACGATAATTTGGCAGCCACCCACAGACAAAAGTGCCTTTGTGGAAGTTATGGGACCAGGTAAGAGACTGTGAAACCCCAGTGGAACCCAAGACCAAGGAGGGCCATCTTGAGAAGGCAGGCCCAGATGAAGAGGTCACCAGGGCCCAGAGTTCTGGGACCTCTGTACTTCAGAGAAGGCAGGCCATGCCCAGGTGGTAGGCTCACCAACTGTGGTCCTGGCTACAAACCCAGAAACAGCCCTGCACCCCTGTGGATTCAGCTACAGCCCTGTTTCACCTTGGTCCTGCCACCGGTGCTATCCATCGAGGGACCTGGGTGGAGTCACACCCACCTATGGTCACTGCCCTCTTTCCCAGCTGTGGCCCCTGAGGCAGCACGTGACCTATCTCCAGCCCCTCTTAGCTGCCATTCCTAACCTCCCATGCTCATTCGTGCCCCTGAGGCCAGTTCACCAGCAGTGGTCCAACTACAAATCCTGTAGCAACCCCATACGCTGACTCCACCCCTCAAAGCCATGGTCCAGAAGCAGTCCTGCCTGCCCAGGTACCTGGAAGGAGACATGCCCATCAGTGTCCCCAGAGGCAGGCCCGTCTACATTGATCAGGCTGCAGATCCTGAAGTGGCCCTGTGACTCAGTTGTAGCCCCTCTCAGCTGCAGTCTGGGGCCAATCTTGCCCCCAAGGACCTGTCCAGTGAACTGTCAGGAGCCCTCCCAGGGACCCAGAGGGAGACACACCCATCTGTACATCTGGATGTACACAGATGCCTCAAATGTAATTTCTTCAAAACCTTTAGCTTCCTAGAATCTTAATCATGATAAGACTGCAACCCTGCCCCCCATCTCCCAGTGAGAAGCCTGAACAAGCCCGTTCACCTGTCTTTCTCATCACATCATGTCCAGGTGGATACCAAATCTAAGATATGCCTCAGAAATGACTCTTAAAAATGCATTCTTTTTCCATCTTTGCTGCCACTGCTTTTCGATTCAAATTTGTGTCACGTCTCCCCAGAACTGTTGCAATAGTCACCTGATTTTTTTCCACTTACATTTCCCACATTGCCTCTGGAAAAATCTTCATTTAAAAACATTATTTTGAATTTATAAAATAAAGCTGATCACCTCACTCCAAAATTTAAAAACCCCCAAACTCTTGTTTCTTGTTGGTTATTGGGTAAAGATTGCAACGTTTTGGTTTGGCAAACAACATTCTTCACAATGCAGCCCACCCTACCATTCAAATCTTCTCTTCCTCCTCCCTCTCCTGCCTCACTGAATTTTTATTGGGTCCTGGACACACCAGATCCTTTCATAATGCTGCCTGTGTATAAGATCCCCCCACTTCCTAAAACATTCCCTCGCACCTCATTTTTTTATTTGATAAACTACAATTAATCCCTCAGTACTCAGTTCAGATGTTAGGTCGTCAGGGAAACTCCTCTGGCACTGTTGCAAGACTCTGCTCCGTTCTCTCTGCTCCCACAGTACTTTTTTTCACATCTCTATAATATTATTACACCATTATAGTACCATTTATCTGTTTCTTCTGCCCAAAAGAGAGCGTGAACTGCTCAAGGGCGGAGGTGCTAGCGTATTCACTTTTGTAAAATGTCTCCTCAGCTTCAGCGGCAATAGCAAAATGTTTCTTCTAAGTGTTGTTCAGAGGATTCTCTTGATGTAGTGACATGGGCAAGAAAAAGTTTGCAGCGAAGTTAATGTTTGCTTTGTAGAAGTATTCATGTATTGGAAACTACCAGAACCTCCAGAGATATCACTTTCTCAACCACTTATCTTAATCCAGATTCCAATTATTTAGCCAACAGTGGGCTGAGTATTTTAGTAGGTACTCATTTAATTCTGTCAGAAGATGGAGTCTCTCCTTCTTTTTTTTTAAACAGTTTTATTTATTTATTTATTTATTTATTTTTTGTGAGGAAGATCAGCCCTGAGCTAACATCCATGCTAATCCTCCTCTTTTGGCTGAGGAAGACCGGCTCTGAGCTAACGTCTATTGCCAATCCTCCTCCTCTTTTTTTTCCCCAAAGCCCCAGTAGATAGTTGTATGTCATAGCTGCACATCCTTCTAGTTGCTGTGTGTGGGACGCGGCCTCAGCATGGCCGGAGAAGCGGTGCATCGCTGAGCGCCCGGGATCCGAACCCGGGCCGCCAGTAGCGGAGCGCGCGCACTTAACTGCTAAGCCACGAGGCCGGCTCTGGAGTCTCTCCTTAAGCTCCGTTTACTTTTTTCTTTCATTATTCTCCTTCCTCTCTTTTGTCAGCCCTTCCTAACCCATTTCCATGGCTCTTGGATCATTTGCTGTCCCATTTCTTAGGGACTGAGATCTACCTTCTCTGGTTGTGAAGGTAACTGGAGAGAAGAGGATGCAGGGGCGTAGATCAGGGACAGTGTGCCTGGACCCCGTGCCTGGCAGCACCACCTCTCTTCTTCCCACTGCCTCTACCCTAATGGAGGCCAGGTCCCAGAAGCACTGTCAAACCAGTGCAATCCCCTCTGCCTCTCCTCCTCTGCCTGTAACGGCAACTCCTGTAAAGAGTTACCCATAAAGTCACGTAAAAAACATGTCTAGATTTATGACAGCAGTCCTCATACATATGACAGGTTGTCAGATAAAAAAGGGGCTGGGCTTGTTCTGTGGGGTTCCAGAGGACAGAACTGTGACTGATCTCCAGAAAGTATAGAGAAACAAATGCCCTAACAATGAAAGCTAACAGACAACGGAGGAAGGGGCCTTGTGAGGAGGTGTATTTACCTTCATCTAAGGAATTGAAGTAGAGACAAACATCTGCCTCAAAACTTGTCAAGGACATTCAGGAAGAAGGGACTTCTGAGGTCACATCCAATGGGAGAATCTAGGAACTCTACGTAACATAAAAACTTCTCTTTCTCTTTCACTATTTTCTCACTAGAGTTCCAAGAGATTCAGGTAAAAATTATGAGAGCTACTGAAACACATAGCATATGCTTCTGTTAGCTCATCTTCTTGTCCTTTTATTGACCTTGTTGCAATAAAGACGCAAACCTTAATAGGGATGGCTAGCTAAGCGAAAGCTGACTGCACCCCATGACTTGGATTTACGAGTAATTCACTAGTAAATCTAAAGGGTTAATATATGTCTTCCTAAGACACAAAATTTACTAACAAGGAAAGAATGGACCTGTGAAGAAAAGTTTTAAGATATCTGTTTTAGATACTAACTTGAAATTCTTAGAGTAAACAACATATTTCTTACTTATGCCCTAATTGGGAACAATATTTTCTTCCTAAGTACTAAGGCATAGGAGTGAAGTCTCACAAAATCATTCCTAGAGTGATTTACAAAGTGAAAATTGTAGTATGTTATTGGGGGAAATTAGTTTTAAAATAGATTTGGCTTTTAACTAACAATTTGAATTATTTGTCAAGCTATTTTGCGTTCATTTCTCATTAGCGCTAACTGGTATGGCTTTGATGTCCCCCCAAAGAAAAATACTTGTTAATTTGCGATGTCTGTCACAATAATGAAATATTTCAGAAATTAGATCTGCAACTCAGATTTATGTGTGAATCCTCAAATGGTCCAACATGAGACTTTTCCTGTGTTTATGAAACACTTGCAATATCATAATATTATATTACCATGAAAATATTTCAACTTGTGTTTTCGAAATGGAATCACATATGTGAGAAATTGGACACCAGGAGGGTCGTAGCCATGAATAAATGGTTTATTGTGCTTGACTTCAAATGGTGGGTTTAAATGATGCTTAGAAGAAACGCTCACATTTACCTCCTCTGCACAGTTGGAACTCACATTGAATGCTTGTTAGGAGAAGTAAGGGTAGGTTAAATTTTACATTTGGAAATATATTGTTAAATTTTCAGATTTCAGCCACCATAAACCAAGAAATTTTAAAGCTGAATTGATTGTGACAACGTGAGGTAGGACGAATTAAGGGAAAATTATTGGGTTAAGAAGGAAGAGCCTTTAATCTTGTCCCAGTTTCACTATTAATTAGCTGTGATCTTGTGTAATTGGATTACATAGGTTCTAAGATTTCTTCGTAAATTTTATGACTGCAAAGATATCTACAATGCTTATGCGCAATTGCCTCTTTGGCTTTTATATTCCTCCCCTTCCTCCTTAAATAATAATTACTCTAAAATTAATTACACAAACTGTAAAAATAAAATATAAAATAGTACACAAAGGCAATACTCAATAAATAGTCATTCACTAAAAATGGACAATTGTAAATACACCATGTTTGCATAGTCACATTTCACACTTTGTTAAAATGCTATTAATGCTCTCTAAGTTACAAAAAAATGGGAATATATTTTATTTATTAATTAATTCATCCATTTATTCATCATATATTTATTAAACAATTATTATGTTTCAGGAAGTATTATAAGTGATATATATGGTGATAAACAAAACAGATATGGTTTCTGCCATTGTAGAGTTTATAATCTAACTATGGTGACCATTAATGGAAACTATTTAAATATTGAAGTACAAAGTGTGACAAAAAGCTATAAAGACTCAAAGAGAGCTCTGAGAGAGATTTACAGGGTGAAGTTGGGGTGTTACTTTAGATTGGTTGTAGCTTAGACATAATAAATTACCATATGGAACCACCTTGCAATTGAGACCACCTTGTACGAGGCAGTTTTTTGCTGATGGCGTTTTTATCAGGAATGACTAACTCCAGGGCCATGGTTTTAGGCAGCTTCCAGAATGCCAAGGAGAGAGGTGTGGCTGAATGCTGCCTTGTCTACAACCTCCTCCACATCACATTTATGGTCTTCCCTGACTCTGGACACCATCCCACCACCCCCTGCCAAATCATCAGTCTTAGTCATTCTGAGCTTCAACTGCTCAACCATTCTGCGTCTCTTCAAAAAACATTGCAGACCCCTGATCTAGAGTATTGTATTCTTGCCAAGGGCCATGTAGCTCTTTCTACTGGGATCCCAGTCATATCAAAAGACAGATATTACTTTTCAGTTTCTGAAAATAATACGACGTGGAGTCAGAAGACTGAGGATCCAGAGCCAGTTTCACCAGTTTCAAGAAGTCTCTCCATCTCTCTAGATAGTCAAGATGCCTACGATAGCTACCTTACAGGTTATTAAGAAAAGTGAGTAAGATGAATGAAAACACATTTTTGAAACTGCGTGTTGCAAAACTGCTAAATAATTGTTTGTCTTATTTTTTCACCCTCTCAAATTGTCTCAATAACACACATCTACCTTCCTTCCTTCCTTCTTTCTCCTCCTCCTCCGTCTTCCTCTCTCTTCCCGCTCTCCCACCCTCCTTCCCTCTCTTTTTTCTTCCTTTTCTTTTCTTTCTTTCCCTTTCTTTCTTCCTTCCTTCCTCTCTCTTTCTTCCTTTCTTTCTTTCCTTCCCTCCCTCCTTCCTTCCCTCCCTTCCTTTCTTTGTTCCTCTCTCTCTCTCTTTCATCTCCCTTCCTTCCCTTCCTTCCTCCCTCTCTTTCTCTCTCTCCTTTTTCCCTCCATCTCTCTCTGTTTCCCTTCCTTCCTTCTTTCATTCTTTCCTCCTTCAAGACTTTTTTTTTTGAGTTCCTACTATGTATCAGGCCCTTTGATAGTAAATGCAGTAGAAAGATAAATAAAAATGCTGAAAAGCATGGATGCTAGAATCAAGTTGAGTCCAAACGTATTCATCTACACTAAGTGTTTAGCACAGTTCCCAGCATATTGTCAGGGCTCAAAAACATTCAGAATTTACAGCAGTGGCATAAAGGCAGAAGTAATAAGCTTTACTTAGGAAGATTATGAAAGTTTTCACAGAGAAGAGACACACGGCTGGGTTTCAAGAGGAAAGAAAGAGCAACAATAACCTGGAAGGGTGATATTTTGTTCTCTAATTAATAAACTGAATAAGTGGGAAGAAGTCCACTCATTCATTCACACATTTACTGAGCACTACTAGTGGGGAGCAGGCTGGGCATCGAAAATATGAAGATGAATATGGTGTTATTAAGCAAGTATTGATAATGTTTTAGGAATGGTAGTGATACAGTTGTAATGCTGTTAGGTATGTGTGTGGTATATAAATGTGTAACTATAATTTTATATTCTTACAGATTTACATACTCATCTTTTAGATCTAGGTACTATCTGGATGTATGGGATGTGCTTCAACATAACCCACAGGGTGATGGGACTGAGTGGACAAAAGTGTGTATAGAAGAAACAAGACTGGACATGAGTTGATAAGCTGGATAATAGGTACAGGGGAGCCCTGCAAAGTAATTCTATGTGCTTTTATACATGTTTTAAATTTTCCTCAATAATAACTTTTATAAAACGAATATGGAACAGTTAGTCCTCCCTTTACAGTCAAGTGTGCAACACAGACACCGGATACCAACACGTGCCTTGCAATGTGATGTTTGCATAAGGCCATTTTTAAATAACTAGGGGATGAGAACCCCAAAGTTTATGAAGGATGTTGAGGTTCTGGGTGACTCTATATATGAATGCTTTTCTTATTCATCACATCAGTGGCTACCTTGATAGAGACCTTGGTGTGCTTCCTTTTTTAGTGCAAAGTAAATGGGAGGAGCAGGTGGAGATCTTGTAATATAACACCAGGCAGTTTCCTCATTCTCGTAATTATATGGCGCTTCCATTGAAGCTTCTAGAATACTAAAGTTCTTTCAAGAGATACATAATCCATCACTTTTCTGTAGAGAGATTCGAATTTGGAGGCAGCAAAGTGAATTCGTCATTATGTTGCCACTACATAATGAAAGAGCTGATGTGCCCTTATGTCAACATTGCTGTCTCACAGCTTTTACGATTTTACCTGCCTCCCGAATGTCTGCATTTAGTACCTCTTTCCAGATGTCTTAATCTGCATTTAATTCCTGCTTGAATCGAGTTTTCTCTTTTGCTCAGATTCTTAAGTTCTTTAGGCTCATTCACGTAGTTTCTCTATTCCTATAGTTGCTTGCCAAGCCACCAAATTTAATATCACTAACAATTTCTATCTTTCTTTTCCAGATCATTAAATAGAGGCAAATGTGTGGAAGGAAACTACAAATAGGGTTCCATTAATCAACTAAAAAAATAAACTTTCTGATGTTAAAAGGCATAAATATCTCTCTAACTGACATAAACATTCATCTGAGTTTATTCATCTATTTACTTCTTATATCTCACCTCTTTCCGAAAGAGAGAGGAGTTAGGGTATATTTACCATATGGATCATTAAAATAAATAAAAAGGTAGAATCAAGGCCATTAAAAGAAGAAGAAGCAAATATTAACAGAGGCTAGTTCAGTTGCCTTGACGATTAAGCATAAAATTTGAATACCCTGGAGTTGCACATTGATGTCTGACTATCTTCTTTTCTTATCACTAGTTATCAAAAGAACATTAGTTTTTATGTGTGAAAAGATTGAGACTTTTTACCTCTGTAGTTTGCCAGCCTGATATCCTAATTAAAATTAAATGCTGATGTCAATTTAATTGTTGGACAGTGAAATATTTAAGTAAAAATAAATTATATCTCTTTACTTTGTAATTATTAAATTCAATTGAGGTAAAATATATATTGAGTACCTTCTAGGTGCTATATAGAAAATGATAAAAGGGGAAATTGCATGGTAATATTTGCTTTGCATATATCATTCTCTATTTAAAGTGCAATCAATATGATGAGTTCTATAATAAAAGGATGTACAGGATATTATGGGAATGCAGATTAAAGGAGATATTCATTCTCCCTTGTGCGTAAAAGTGTGAGAAAAGCAAGTAAGGAGACATTTTGGACATTCCTGCCCCGGTAGAAAAAGCAAGACTCCAGGTGGCGGGCCCAGTGGAGCCATACAACTTTCAATCACTGAGAGCCCAGTCGTCAAACAGCAGAGACATCCATCCCCCTGTGCCCTGTGCAAATTCCTTACTCACCAAGAGTATAGCAGAATGGTTGCTGTTTTATCCACTAAGTTATATTATTTTGGGGATTAGGGGGAAGGAGGGTGAATTGTTATGCAACAATCAATAACCAAGACATTGATCAAGTTCAGGTCACCATTCTTTTTGCCTTGATTTCCCTGAGATCTTCCTAACCTCTCTCCCTGCCCTTTGTTTTTGTTGGTTTCTGTACTACTTTCTACATGACAGGGGAATCTTTCCAAACATGTTTCCGATTATATAACTTCCTTCTTAACAGCTTTCAGGGGGTCCCCACTGCTTTCAAAATGAACTCTAAATCTCCTCACGTGACTCTCCGAATCTTTTCACGGGTTATTCACAACATCACCTTGCTTATGTCTCTATCCTCATCTCTGCGTATGCTCCCTCAATTGTACACCATAACCCAGCCCTACTGATAACTTGCAGTTCTGACAAATATGCCACAGACCTCTCAACCTGTGGACGCACTTTTGCCACTGTCTGGAATGTTCTCCACTCACCTCAAGTTTCGCACCTTCCCTTTAATCTGGTTAACTCCTGTTTATTCTTCAGATTTCAGTTTAAATATCTTTTCCTCCAGATATTGCTTCCCCAGAAGTAACACCTGTAATACCTATGCTGTGAGCATCCCTAAAACCCTCCTGCACCTTAAAGTCTCCTGAAATACCACCACCGTGAATTTAATCTTCGTCTTGTCCCCATCCCCTGGGAAAGACTAAATTCTGCTAGTAGTTAACACCCATAAAAGCTAGCATGCTTCAACCATCATGTCAACTTCTGCCACACTCTTGATAAAATATATATTATATACATATATTTTATATATATATATATACGTATATATTATACATATATAATAGAAGTTTAAGGAACCTGATTTCCAACCATGATTAACAGTTTATCTCCTATTTTTGGAGGCGACTACTGAAGAATATTCAAGTTTGTGTGGCCATCCTATATAATAGATTATGCGTTAGAAACTACGGGTAAGACGCCTGACCCTTTCTGAGCTGTCATGGAGAAAAGATGTCCAAAATCTGTGCTGAATAAAAAGCTTTGGATCTCTGAGATAGCCTTCACATTCAAAGCTATCAGTGCCACCTCTTTCCGGGAAGATGGTAGCTCATAATTTCTCCTCAAAACTACAACTGCACACTATTGAGGAAGAAGAAATGGAGGCAGTGAGAGCCTGTGATGGGAAAGAGTGATGCACGAGTCAGAAGATGTGACAGGTCTCGTGACTTTTAGCAGTTCTGTGTAACAGCCCAGAACAGAGGTACCATGTCCAGTCTGTGCTCCAGGAAATTTAGGAACAGACACTGGAGAGAATCAGGGAGAATCTCTGAGAAACACATCGGGTCATGATTTGTTTGGCTTGGATTTGTTTCCTATGAGGTTCCTATTGACAGAATTTCAATCTGCAGCCCCCACTAAAATGCATAACTACTCTGATCTTGAGAGGTTAATTCTATACTTTCGTGGTTTTATACTAAGATGCCAAGAAATAAAGCCACACAGTTGTCATGGTTAGTCTTTATTTTTCTGATTCTTATGGAAAAGCTTATTTACATTTAGGCCTTTCTCTGGGTCTCTGCATGTTTCCTTTTTGCCAATAAATAATTTATAGCTTTCTTCTCCTCTCTCTACCACCTACATTTCCTCCCGGACTATCTCCCCAGTCTCTCTTTAACCTTTTTTCCCTAGAGAACATTGTCAGCTTCGACAACTTTACATGAATTCCTGGGGCCCCCATGGGAGTCCTGGACTCCACTCTGGAAGGGGCTGCTTTAGGGATCTGGTCTCTTGGCTCCCTGTCATATTGCATTTCAAAACAAGATCACTTGCTGTGACACAGCATGAGGCAAAAGCAGAAAATGCATCATAAATAAAGAATAAAACTATTGGGGAACTTGCTCTGCCAGTATAAAAGAAGAGTATCCAATGGGCATAAATTTCAACAGATCGCATTCAGTTGTTTCAGAATCTGTAAGAAATGAATTTATTTTTCTTATTACTGTATTTCTTTGCATTTGATGGGTCCTCAGCAGGCAGAGGAACTGTATACATAAACATTTCTCTGCAATCATGTAGAAATCTGAATCACAAAATGATATGTCATGCATTCTATTCTACTGTGTCACAGCAATCAACGGTAGCTAAATTTTGCTTGAACTTCCAAAAACATCAATTGATCTACTGATAATGTAGGACCAGAATAGTTGTAAATGATGGTAGAAGTAAACATTCCAATTCCTTTCACAATAGAAATGGTTACATTTAATACATTTTCACAGAGCCCTAGCTTTATATTACATGCACATTCAATCACAATAAATACTGTTCATCTACCATGGGTAAATATTATATTAAATACTTCAAAGAATTCAGAGACATATTAGACATGACTCTTACCTCAATGCCCTTAGTTCTTGATAAATCAAACTGTAAAAGAAATTCTCAGGGGAGAAAAAAAAATATATAAGATTAATTTTAAGGGTAATCAAGGATTACATATCTGATGGGCACGTGTGGAATTATACCCAGAAGAAAATAATTTGAGATTCATACCTCTAAAATTAAACAGATTAAGTAATTATCATTTCTTCCCTTCTATACATATTTGTTGATTGCTTACCACATACTTGGTACAGAATAAATATTAAGAAAGAGATAAACAATAGCTAAGATAGAGATTCACAAGTGGGGCAAGGTGGGAGGGTCTCCTTAGCGGGGGCAATGGGGGAAGTCTCCCAGAGAAGGCGTTTACACTGAGACCTACCAGAGGAGGAGGAGCTATGAGGGAGGTGGGAAAGACTAAGAGAAAGAACAGGGTAGTTTGGAGATGCGCATCACAGGAGACCAATACAGACCTTCCTCAATGCCAAGTTGCTTTTGGTCCCTAACACGCACCATGTGTTTTCACCTCAACGCCTGAAATAAATTTCCTCTTCCTTTGCATACCTTTTATTCATCCTTTTACTCTAAGTTCTGATGCCCCTTCCTCCGGGAAGACCTCTCCACTTCTCTCAGGCTGAGCTTCAGTGCCATTCCTTTCTCCCTGTGACTATCTGTGTAATTCCACAAGGCTTATGAGATTGTCTCCTCTAGTTAAGTACAAGTGATGTAGGGGCAGGAACTGTGCTTGGAGGGGATCTGTACCCCAGGAGCCTAGCAGAGCTCAATGACTCTGGCAGACATTCCGATTGCTACCGAATATCCATCCTTTAATTCATCCATCACCTCTATGTTAGATATTTTCTTCTCTCTCCTTACAAATTGAATCCTGTTTTGTTCTGAACAACAACTCCTGTCTTAAAATTTTCATTTTAGATTAAAAATAAATACTGAACTGAATGTCCCGGTCCCTCTTGCAGCAATGACAGCATTCTGACAATAACGTATTAACAGAAGGCTGCTGGGAATTTGGGGGAAGTTCGGCTTTGCTGATATTTGTGACACCCTCTCTTCTTTGTGACTTCCTTCTTTTATTCTAGAATACACACATGAGGCTGGATTATAAGAGGGAAAGCCATACCCTTGAGATGAAGAAGGAGAAATCTAGAAGTCTGAGTCGCTGACTATTTCCTGGATCAGCCACACAAGCATCAGTCTTTCTTACACGGGAAAATTAAGCCCCAACAACCGTAGTTGGGTTTCTGTTAAATGCACCTGGATGCAACCCTATCTGAGGAAGCATCTAAAAGATGGAGAACTTGGACAGGCTGCTGATAGTCAGACCCCGGCTCTACAACTGAGCCACATACCTTTGACAAGAGATATTCAGCTCCTCTAAGCCTCAGTTTCCTCATCTGTAAAACAAGGACAATAATAACAGCTAGTTCACAATGTTGGTATAAGAAATGAATGAGGTGATGGAAGTCAAGACTTGAACACATTATCTGGGAACTAATAATTACTTAATGAAGGTTAGGTATTATTACTATTAATATTATTCAACATGCTTGTTAAAAGAGTGAATGAATAAGAAAATTTTCCCTTCAGACTGTCTAATGAAGTTATCACATTTGGGAAAAAAATTAAAGAAATACATGACTGTACAGGCTCCAAAATAAACAGATGTTTAAATGAGTGTGTTACTGATTTTTCCCAGGACTTTTTTGTTTTAATAAACTTTTTATTTTAGAATAGTTTTAGGTTTTTACAGAAAAAATTGCAAAGATAGTAGAGAGAGTTCTCATATACCCCACATCTAGTTTCCCCTATTATTAACTTACATTAGTATGGTACATTTGTCACAATCAATGAACCAATATTGACACATTATTATTAACTAAAGTCCATACTTTATTCAGATTTCCTTAGTTTTTACCTAATGTCCTTTTCTGTTCCAGGATCCCATCCAGAACAACACATTACATTTAGTCATCATGTCTCCTTAGGCTCCTTTTGGCTGTGACAGTTTTTCACTTTCCTTGCTTTTTGATGACCTTGACAGGTTTGAAGAGTACTAGTCAGGTATTTTGTAAAACGTCCCTCGACTGGGATTTTTCTGATGTTTTTCTCATGATTAGGCTGAGATAATATGTTTTCCAGAAGAAAACCACAGAGGTAAAGTGCAATCCTCATCACAACATCTCAAGGACACACACTCTCCACATGACTTATCACAGTTGATGTCGACCTTGATCACCTGGCTGACGTGCTGTCTGTCAGGCTTCTCCACTAGGAAGTTACTTTTTTTTCCTCCCCTCCCATACTGTTGTCTTTGGAAGGAAGTCAATATGCACAGCCACACTTAGGACTTCAGCCAAACCTTAGGAGTGGGGAATTATGTTCCACTTCCATGAGTTGCCCAAAAAGATGGGCAACTTGAGTTTATTATGTTTATGATGATTATAATCACTACATTACACAATAGCACCACCTACCCCCTGGGAGAGCCATGAAGATTAAATATGTGAATACTTGGAAGGCTCTTGACATACTTCTCAGCAGCCAGTAACTGCTGTAAAACATTCAGTGTTCACCATTTTGCCCATATTACAATATTTTTGGACTCTTTATTTCAAAAATTAAAAATTTCCAGGAGGAGGGGATAATATCTTAAGCATATGCAGTATTTGAAAAGCAGCTAATTAGAAGTGAGAATATATTTTAAAGAATGACAAATATCTTAATAATTTTTTTATTATTATTTATTTTTTCCCCCAAAGTCCCAGTAGATAGTTGCATGTCATAGCTGCACATCATTCTAGTTGCTGTACGTGGGACGCGGCCTCAGCATGGCAGGACAAGCGGTGCGTCGGTGCGCGCCCGGGATCCAAACCCTGGCCGCCAGCAGCGGAGCGCGAGCACTCAACCGCTAAGCCACAGGGCCAGCCCAAGAATGACAAATATCTTAAAAGCAAGTATTCTATTATTTTTTTTTCCCATGGAAACAGCTTATTTTGACTCTGAGCATAGCTGGCATAACTTGTTTGAACTCTTTCTTTTCTAGTCAGTTTTCCTCTTCAGCTATTTCATCCCTTCCCTTGTGCAGAACTTTCCTAATGAATCGCTGGTGATTCAGACCTTTCAATATGACAGAGCCGGTACATCCACTGTACACCCTCTATTCACTAAGTGTCACTATTCCCATTTTGTACCTCTGTGCCCAGAGTATTCTGAATTTGATTGCCTGAAAGCTACTCCCATAGTAGATGCAGTATAGGAGACGTACTTGTCTGTACTTGTCTCTCTTCTGCCGTTAGGACACTATAAAAACAGAGCAAGCGAAGGTTTCTTTCTTGTAAAAACAACATTCTCCTGGAGTCAGATAGGTGTTTAAATATTTATCAAACTCTCCCACTTACAATTCCAACTTTGGGTTCAGCCTCATCATGAGTCATGAAAAGTTGTAACCTTCAGGGCTAAGATTCTTTTACTAAGGCAACTTAAGGAATTCTACCACCAGAGGCTAAAGAAAAATAGGTCATTGTTTCTGGTTGAATACTAGTTGGGAGACCCAGAGGGAAAATTTGACAGGAATTAATGTCTTTTCCGAGGATCCTGTAGTCAGCTGGAGATACAGCTGACTCATCAGTGGTCGGAACACAGACATCTCCATAGTAAAGGCCTCCTCCTGAATCCCTACCAACAAGGCCTTTCATGCATACAGAGTGGGCCAGAAGAGAGTGTCTACTGCTTCATGTCTAGGTTATAAGCATTTCAGTATTTATCAAATAAAGAGGGAAGCTGAATAAAATATGGCATCCATAGGTCATCTCTTGCTGTTTGCAATCTTTTCCGTTTGACTCTCTGCTACCTGCCAGTTAACATTAAGATTCACTGATATTATGGAGGCATCAAAATGTGTCATAACGAAAGAAGCTATGAGGAAGCCTGACCTTCTGTGCTCTGATCTCCACGTAGGGCACATTTTTCTGTAGTCGGAGGAGAGCTTTAAGGTGCACCCCCCAACTGAAGCTATGACAGGGAGGCTCTAAGCCTAACTTCATTTGAAAAGAGTCTATAAAAGAACCTATTAGCTCATTTTGTAGGTTAACAGTGGTTCAACCTAATAATCATTGTCACCGATACAATTAAAGCCATATAAAAATCCAAAATGTGAGAAGCTAATATTGCTATGCAGGAAGTTTCAGCATTCGTTATTTTTAGGTAAAGGGAAGAATTTTTTTAGGTTATGCCTCACAATAAAAGCTTTTCTCTTCCCAACACAAAGCCTGCATTTGTAAACTCTTTCTGTCATTACAACACAATTCACATTCACACACAGATACACCACACCCAAACACACACCCATGCACCCACACCTACACACACACACACAACACACATGCCTGCAGTTCTTAAGAGAAGACATCATATTCCATTTGTGCAATGAGAACTTGAGTTAGTTTTCAGAATATATTAGAAACAGGTAAACTTGCTTTAAAAATACATTTGATGAAGACCCTACGGAAAATCTGAACTTTGAACAAACGTAGTGAGAGGTCCTGAGAATCTTCTGCAATTAAAAGCCTTGCCCAGGGAAACAACCACTGCATGCAGACCCCGTGGGGGCATGAATAACAGGGGATGTAGAAGAGCAGAATAAGCAATGCCAAACTGATAGAGAAAAAAGAGAATATAGACCAAATCAGGGATAATTTTTCCTTTGATTAGTCCTGGGTGAGGGACTCACCAATTCCTTGAGAAGTTATTAGGAGTTAAGACATAATCTATATTAAATATATTTTATAAATTATTGCATGGGTTTTACAGTATAAAGAATAAATGAAGTCCTGTTGAAGATAGATACACAGGTCAGGTAACTCCAACTGATCATTTCAATCAAGATTCCAGTAGTTAAAAAAGATTTGTTGCTGTTGGGTATACAATTTGTTAAGATTACCTACTTATCACAGTAAACAAGATGTTGCTAACCATCTTCCTAGCCACAAAGATAATTGGGCTTAACTGGACATTTTATTAAAAATGTCAGCAACCTCAAGTGTTAGGTTTTATTTCCTGCAGATTATAGGAGGCCAAACGAGAGAATCGAATAGAACTTGCGTGAGCAATGTCTCTACTGGTAGATATGGCTTTTACAGCTCTTCTTGTGTGTAGGAGAATGGTGACAGAGAAAAATACAGACACAGTTTTCAGTTGCCACAGTCAACGCCTACAAACACAAGTGAATTTCTCCACCCCAGGCAGAGCAGACAGGAGGGGGCATTACAGCTCTGTAAAAAACTCTGTGGATTTTTTTTTTTTTTTCAATTTAGGTGTACTGAGCTATCACCAATTGCAAATTTCAGAGGGTCTGCCCTTTAACTCCAGCCATAACAAAAATACAAAACTCTGTAAGCTACAGAATGAATTGAGTGAAAGCAGAAGTGATTCAAAAGCTATAGTCAAGACATCTTTTCTTAAAGGATTTCAGATCGCAGCCAACAACCTTTGGTGACTTATATTTGATTTGGAGGTGCACAGCCTCTGCCCTTCCTGTGTATTTAGTACCAGTGGTAACTCCTCCTCTGAAGGTAAGGCAAAGTTTTGGCCTCGGGCAATTTGAAACCATAATGATCTCATTTTATTCTTCTTCGATATTATTCATTGGGGCAAGAGTCACAGGAGAGGAGAACGAGAATAAAATATCCTGAGACAGGCAGTTTCAATGATGCGGTTCCAACAATGAACATTCCAGAGATCTCACGGCAAGTCCTATGATTGTGATACTTCCTGCCCAGGAAGAAGTTTGGAAAGTCAATATACGCTCTGACACTATTGGCTGCGAAACTCAACCAAAGTTTCCTCAATCTCTTTCCCACCCTCAGTTGAGCAGTTTAATCAAATGTATCAGAACAGACAGCTGAGGTTCCCTTTTCACTCTGCAAATAATGAGCCCAACAGCCTGTGAGTTTTTACAACAGAACAGACACCTCCTCCACTGATGGATGACATCTCCTTCCAGCTGCTTTTAACAATTTGAAATTGATTGGACCTGCATCCTTTGAGGGATAATAGCCCCTCTTAACATTTTGAGAGGTGCACAACTTGAAATGGCTCATGGTATTTCATTTCATTGTTTCACACCACTCTTCGTTTAACCATTCAGGAAATGTAAACAGGACACTGCTTCACACTCCCCAGAGCTTGTAATGTTCACTTGTTTGCATGACACTGGCTGAGTAGCCTAATTAATTATCCGTGGGTGGTATATTACATGCCGTCACATTAGTCGGTTAAGTATGCATCGCCTGTATCGACATATACTCTGAAAATGTGATTTTTTGGAGGTGGTGGTGAAGGTGGCTGTTTTGCTCTTCAATGTTTAAATATTTAGTATTTATGTTTTATTTGACTGCTAAAATTTCAAAATTCTATAAGCAAAAGTAAACATAAAACATGGGAACCTGAAGAACAATTTAAATCAGAATCATGCCCTAAATATAACAAATTTCTGAAAGGCAAATAGTATTAGCTCAGATTTTTTTCAAAGGCAGTATCACGATCCATGTTCATCATTCACACTTCCGCAATCATCAGTGGTTCTTAGGTGGCTACCAGCCAAGGAATATTCTTTGTTCATTACAAATTCTTTAGACTGGTTTCCTAAGAACCACCTATGGTCTGAGAATATTCAATATGGGGTTTCAGTTCACGAAGTGCCATTACAATGCCCAGTCTGCTCTCTCTCTTAATACTTTGTATTTATTTCTAACTATATCTCAAAGATTAACCCGTTAAATGTTTTTACATCCACCTCAAATAGATTCTTTAACACTGGATTCCATGGAAAGTGACCTCATTAAACCTTTTGGGTGCAAATGCACAAAGAAACAAGCAAAAGACTATCAGCTCTTCCCCATCCCCAGATCCCTGCTAATAAATTTTATAATATGGGCATATGTGCTTCAGACAACAGCAGCCTCGTGGAAGAAAAGGCTTTATAGAATACCACCCTTATTCTGATAATTAGACAACAAGAGACCACAGCTCCACTAGCATAAATGACTCTGGTGAGAATTACGAGAAACCTTTTTTTATAAAAATCTTCTTCCAAATTGCACATGCATTTGTGACTTTTTAGAAAGGTTAGAGCTCTACGAGATCTGGAATCAAAACCTGATGTGACCTACATAAAAGAAACGCTGATTCTCTAATTAAACCAAGCTGTGGCTTCAGGCTCTGCAAAGAGCTGCCAAAAAATCATCCAATCAATCTCTCAACTATCCTCCAGGAATGCGGCGAGGAGGGCGGAGAGGCGAAAGATGGCTGTGAGGATGCGGAGGCCGGGAAAGTTCTCCTTCATAGACTTGCAGCATGCTGAGGGTCCTGCGTCTGCAGCACATAAGCGGAGGATGGAAAAGAGCTTTCGTGGAGGTGGGGACTGGGAAGCAAGGGGACCCGCAGGGGTTGAGGAGAAAAACAGACTAAATGTTTTAACAGCTGCCCTTTTTTTCTTCACGTATTTTGTCCAAGGATCCGATTTCCTTCCGAAGGGGTGGGCTTTTTATGAGGCCAGGCTCTGCTCAGCAGGGCCTGTTTACTCTGAGAAGCAGAGTCTCTTTCCCTCTTTATATAAACGCTTGCTTTTGAGGAGAGGGAAGGGGTGATGAGAAGAAAATGGAATATTTTAGAGTTCCCGTTAAATCAAAACCAGTCAGAAAATGCAGTGGAGAATTTTAAGTGGAGACTGGCAACAAATGAAGAAAAAAATAATCTCACATTCTTCCCCTTGAATTTTTGACAGGAAAATTGTTCTTCAGGAAAGATGGAATGTCATTCCTGTGTAACTTCCTCTTTCATTTCAGTTCCTCGATGATGCAGAAGGCATGTTAATTGAGAAGGATTAGAAAAATAATTCAGCTGCTAAAATTGGAGGCAAATAACTTGCAGAGAAGCAATAAAACAAATGGCAAGGATGCTTACTGTAAGGCAAACATTCAGAACTGCCAATATCAGATAAAGGGCAAATTCTATGTGAAAAGAGCAGTTATTTATTTTCTTTGCTGAAACTTCTTTATTCTAGCACTTAGGTTTTGCTATAGAGTATTTCTCCACGGAAAACATTTCATGACAGATGTAGTCTCTTTCTGACTTACTGCACAACAGTCATTCCATTTAAACATGTAGAGCATTAGTAACACATACGTTGGTTTATTCCATGAGAAGCATATATTCTGCTTTTGAAGAATTTGAGCAACCAACCAAATGTAAATCTTAATTGCAGTCAATGTTCAATTATTCAAGCAAATGTTGGAACACCAGATAAAAGGTACTTCAAACTGCAGATACTAGTCAGACATTTAAGTTTGTACTCATAACGTGCATTTCTGCACCACCCGGCTCACCCCCACCAACCTGAGGTCAGGCTGCTGCGTTTCTTACTTTTCATACTAACACCTTGTCTCTTCTCCATTTACCCTTCATCCCTGTCCTCTTGAGTTTCTAACTCCTGTGCTCTCTGAGCCTTCCCTCTCCAGGCTCATTTTTGCAAAGAAGGTTTCTCTTCATCATGACCCTCCCATTGCCAGTTCTAAAACATTGCATCCCTTTTATTCTGCACCACACAGATTTATGCTTGATTTCTTTCTCTCTCCAATTGTCCTGTATTTGGTTTCATGCATCCTATTTCCTCACCTAGATTGCAAACACCTTGTAGAGAAGAACAATACCTTATATTTCTCTCTAAAAAGTTGAAAAATCCTTTAGCACAGTACTAAATTTTCCAGTTTCCTGGACTGTTCCAGTTTTAACACTGAAAATCTCATGTCCCGGGAAACCTCTCGGTACTTGGCAAACCAGGCTGGCTGGTCATCCTATCAGCTAAGCATAAGTTAAATACCGAAAAAATTGTGATTGATTGTAGAAACATTGAATAATTATAATGATTTCATTAAATGGAGAAAGCAAAGGTGGTTATCAAATGACTTAAAATATGGCGGAGAAATATACTAACTAGTCAATATATACTATTTGCATAGATCTATTACACATGAAAGATATAAACAAGAGGAAGTAAAAGGCATGATTAATACAAGCCATAGAGGCAGATGGAGTATTGGTTTGTGTTAAGCTCAGAACTCAGTCCTCTCTATTTATTCTGTTTCTCTACTGGCCAATAAAATCAGTGAGAAGGAAGAGAATATTGTCCTACAGGCTTCCATAGGCTGGAATAAACATGACTGAAATTTCTCCAATTAGCCTAAAATTAGCTATACTCTTGAGCCATGAGCACTTTACCCTGCATCTCAATGCTTTGCCTTTTGTTTTTTCTTCTGCTGCCATAATCTTAATGTTTTTGAGTGCTGTGTTGCTGTGAGCTTGCTGGGCATACTTTAGTCCCCAGGGTTTGTGAAGAATTTTTATAACAGCTCCCAAGACATGAGAATTTTTATTCATGATGTTATTCTGGGAAATTACTTAAGCTTGGCGGACTTGATTAATTTTTCTAGTTGTATAACCAATAATAATAGTTTTACCATCTTCTATATATAGATCAATGTTTTATAGGTTTAGCAATACAATGACTTTGTTAAATAATTAATATATTCACTAAATTTTTTGAGTGTTTCCTTTTCAAGAAATCCTGCTAGGCCCTCAAGAAGGTGTGGTGGAGGTGGGCAGGTACAGACAAAGATGAGACAGGCCCAGCCTCTGTCCTCCAGGGGCTGATAATCAGATGGAGGAGGTGGATGCAAACACTGACATGGAATGGAACCCAACGCAGGATGGAAAGATCATGCAAAAGCACAACAAGGGCTATGAGTAGGATGTTGGAGATTAATTTTGGCTAGCAATCTTGGCGAAAAGTAAGAGAAGAGCTGGTTAGAGACTAAGAAAAATGCATTTATGGCAGAGAACTACATGAATATAGAGATTAGTAAAGCCATAGAAGCAAAAGAATAGAAGACATATGTGTACACTGATAGTAGACAAGGAAGAGAGATGAGGACATATGAGAGACAGGGACAAGGCTGTGAGAGATAGAATTGGAAAGGTAGGTTAGGTCTAGAATCAGTGTCAGAGAGGTGACTAATGTCAATTGAGCTTCAAATGGGAGACCGACACTGTACTAGGTAATGTGCAAAAGTTATTTCATTTAATGCTTTTTAAACCCTAAGGTAATTATTTTTATCCTCATTTTACAGATGATGAAACAGGTTTAGAGATGAAAAATAGTATACCCACATTCACACAGCTAAAAGCGAAAAAGCCACAAAGCCAGGACCCAAATTCAGATCTGTCTGCCTCCAAATTCAAGTACATTGAACTCTTTCCATTTGTTCCACATGATTTGGACTTTATTAGAAAATGCAGGGAGTTATTCAAGGTTTGCAAATGTGGGACTGAAAGGACCAAGAGAGCTATCTGGATTCATTGTACGGGTTGCATTGGCAGTTGCAGAGACTAAAGGTACGGGGGCAAACGGTAATGAAGATTAGAACCAAGCAAGTAACTGAAAAAAGCAAACATCAGAGAGAGATCTCAGAGGTGGACCCTACAGATCTAAGCCTTTGGGTTTATTGAGCACAAGTCATGAATGATTCCAGGAAACAGCCTGTGAGAACGTTGGTGTCATCTGTCACATTCGTAGTCTATCTGCCTTACTAGAATATGGGAAATGGGTATCAACCTTTCTCCCTGACACATTTGTAGATTTTTTAAGTACACGAATCATTGTTAGGAAAATCATTTTGTTTCTGCTAAACAGTAGAGCACTGCATCTCAGTTTGTCATATGAGCATTTATTTTGTGCAAGACTGTTCGTAATTCAAATGAGTCTCATCCACACTGAACAGAACTTTGTGTTTTTAGCAGTTTTAATGGTGGCTTTAATTCAGTCTGCAACTCTGTAGCTAATGAAATGCCTGGTTTACATAAAGGAGGATAGAATCTGTGGCAATGAATTCACGAGCCAGTTGCTATTCAAACACCAAATACATGGTATGGCTTCTTATCTATTTTGAAGAAAATACTGAGAAAAATTGTGTTTTGATCTTGCAAAAGAGAGATGAAGAGGGGGCTGGCCCGGTGGCGTAGCAGTTAGGTTCACACGCTCCACTGCGGTGGCCTGGGGTTCGCAGGTTTGGATCCCGGGCACAGACCGACACACTGCTTGTCAAGCCATGCTGTGGTGGCATCCCATATAAAGTAGAGGAAGATGGGCATGGATGTTAGCCCAGGGACAGTCTTCCTCAGCAAGAGGAGGAGGATTGGTAACAGATGATAGCTCAGGGCTGATCTTCCTCACAAAAAAAAAAAACAAACAAAAAGAGATGAAGAGCGATCTACAGTAGAATAATGCAAATACTTTAAAATTTCCAGCCTATTGGAAGGATGCAACTAAAAGAATAGTAGAACCAAAATTAAAATCAATAAACTAAATCTAAATGTTGGAAGAAGTGCCTTGACATTGAGAACTCATCCTTTAGTAGAAATCTGTCAGGATAGTTTCAACCATTCCTGCACTGGGGTTCAAAAATAGATTGGATAAAGCAGTAGAAATAATCTTAGTACAATATTACATCTGACAAAGAGCAGATGGCTGGAGTGGTCTCTAGTGGGTGGTTGCTCTTCTCTATTATTATGCAATGTTTACATATAGAAACGATGGTCTTTTCTAAGTCTAATAACGATGATGATAGTGATAATAACCCTAATTTATTAAACACCAATTTAATGAAATGACCCTCTGATGAAGGCACGTTGTCTCCATTTTACAAGGTAAGAACGTGAGTTTAGGAAGCTTCAAAAACTTTCCCAATGTCGCACAGCACACAGAGTGGCACATCTGGCATTCAAACACAGGCCTATCAGGCTTTGAAACCTGCAGTCTTTCCTCTGCTCCAGGGGCCCTCAGCCCTTGCTGCACGGTAGTAGCAGCTTTCACAAAAATCTTAATGCCCAAGCCTCACTCCTAGAGATGTTGATTTCATTGGTTTGGGGCAGGCCCAAGTGTAAGTATGTTTTTTTAAAGTTCCCTGGGTAATTATAATGGGCAGCCGGTGCTCACAGTCACAGCGCTGTACCATATACCACCACTCAAAGCATTATGACTCTCTGGGAATATAATTTGAAGAAAAAAACTAACCTCACGTCCACTCCTTTCATCCCCCGCCCCCCCCCACACACACACCACACACCACACTTTCAGATCACTGTTCTGAACAGAAAATTTTTAACTCTTCAGTTTAGATTGAGTAGACTGAAAGGTAGCAGATAATATTCAAGAAAACTCTCAGCCTCCAAAGAGAAGATCAGGGTGCTAGGCATCAATTCTGCCCTGGCGAAGCTTCGTTGGTATTTCTGACACAGAATTCTAGGCAAACTTTCTTCTGTGTAGGAAAAGCATGATGGCTAATGGCTACATATCTTTTTTTTATCTTCACCCATAAAATGTGTCTTATATTTGTCTGAACCATCTCTCAGACTTACCTACAAGAGATGCAAACCATGAACAAAAGGCTGAGGGTAGAGGAGGATGACCAAGAGAGTGCACTAACAGGTGGGTCAGAACAACAGAGCAAGTGGCTGAGGACAGGCCAGGAGCCGAGGAGGGTTCTAGGAAGACTTGACGGTATCTTCTGTTGCCAGTGTTGGGGTGAACTCTTTTCTTGTTCTAGACAGAGCATAACTAAGTATGACTACGTCAGTTTTAGTGTTTGTTTTTATAACTCTGTTCTTCCCTCGTATTGGAGGCACTCATAGTCTTCATTTACCTTGCTTTTCCTTTAACCCTTTTCTTTTCTCTCCTTCCCCTTTAAACTCAAACCACAAACACACCCTGTACAAATGTGTGCATCTTCTAGAATACAAGACACGCCCAGGCAGATGAAGAAACTGAGAGACAGAGATATGGATGATTTCTTAGTGCTTCACATGGGTCTGGTTCTTCCTTCTACACAGTGCTTCACGGTCTGTCAGGCGTGTGAAGGAGATACTCCAAGTGGTGACCTCTCGCACAGACTTGTGACAGTCAGATAGGTGGCAAAGAAAGTGACGCATCCCAGGATCTCCATGACGGTGTGACTTTGTCTAATGACAGGCACAACTGGAATTCTAGGGACCATGACAACCCCTCCCCACCACCACCACCACCGGGACTTCCTTTACCCAGAAGAGGGCTGGATATTTTAGTCATGTGGGCTCAGACTTTTTGTAGAATTGTTCAGGGGACGAGCATGGACCAGAGATTAGGAACATGAAGTTTGGAGACAGAGTCTGACACTTGAAACCCTGGTTTTGCAATTATCTGCTATATGACCTTGAGAACTTTTTAAAAATTCTCAAAGCCTCATTTTCTTCAGTAAAATGGAAAGGGAAACATAAGATGCTTTAATGGTTTAATGCTTTAATGGGTTGATATGAAGATTCAGAAAGATACGCCTATAAAACTCTTAGCATAGTCCCCATTCATTCGTGTGAAACACACTCAGTGAAAACCTGACTGAGCCAGGCACAACAGTAGGTGCTCAAGATTCAGCAGCAGCTAAAAGTGATGAAACGCCCTTCCCTTGTTGTGCTTACACTCCAGTGAAGGGAGACAGCAATAAACAAAGCAAAGAGATAAAAATGTATTGAATGTTAAATACAGAGTAAAATCTATCCTATGTCTAACACATGGAAAGCTTTCAGTAAATGTTACTGATAAAAATATATAATATCTCAGTATATCAACATACTTGCTGGATAAAAATGTGAAGTATTTTTCACATAACCCTATACATTATAGACGCTTAAGTAACAAATACGTTAAAGCCAGGTATAAAGAAATATGGCATCTTCTGAACTTTTAAAGAAGCGATTGAGCCAAAAATCCAAGGTTCAGTTGCGTTGAATCAGCTCTTCAATTGACGTTATAAAAAGGAAGCACACGTGCGGTCACACCGAAGCTAGTCCCCAAAGCTTATATAACTCTGGAGTGCAGCCATTGGGAACCAATCCCCAGCTCTAAAAGACTCCATCACTATTTCTGCCTGAGCTACAGACAAATGTGAGCAGCTAATACTGTGTGTGTTGTGTTAAACACACTTTCTTGCCCATTCCTATAAAGACCCCCCACATTTCCAGGGCTTTTAAAAAACTTTATCTCATCAGTGAGTGTTCCCTCGTCTCCATCACCTCAATAAGTGAATGAGCATTGCCCCAAACACTGCCCTAATCTTTTGCATGACTCTGAAAAGTCCTTTTTGCAAGCTAACAATAAACAATATATTTCCACTTAAAAATCAAATGTCATTTTTTCCATAAGCACGACTGTGTGAAGGCAGCTGATTCTCTATAGAGTCAGAACAATGTTTATGCAATCAAATGACCCCTAAAAAGCCATGGTTCAAGGCATCATGGAAACATAAGCCAGTCATATACAAACAAGCTGGGAACTTTCTCCTCAGAAAGCTTCTACAGGAAACACTAAATCTGCTGCTCGATTTCAGCAGCTACAGCTGGCAGGCTGCAGCATGTACTGCCTTGCTGTTGCTGGCACCATCGCTCACTTTCTGGCTGACAGAGCCCTAAGGAGGGTGCTAGCAGCCAAGCAGGTTTGAGCTATGAAACTATGAGTTCATGTTAAAGATAGAATTTACATGAAATGAACCGAGTCACAGTAAATGGAAAGGATTTGTCACTTGGGAAGGGACTATGTGTCTTAGTCTTATTTTTTTCCCAATATTAGTGCCCTAAATGTTTATAACTTGATTCTTTTCCCATGTACCATATACCTACTCCCTCTGTCTCATTCCCACAATATCACACTATCTCAACTATTTACTCCCTCTTTTGTTGGGCAGGCAATATCTCTGTATTTTTATCATTAGAACTAATTAGATCTGGGAGGGGTAGCAGAGCAAGGTGATTAAAGGTGAGCATTTAAAGCCAGAAAGACTCGCACTACTTACAAGGTGTGAGACTTTGGGCAAGTTATTGAAACTCTCTAAATCTCACTTTCCTCATCTATAAAATGGGGGTGGTGATATTATTTGGCTCGTATCTCTGTGGAGAGGATCATGAGATAATGCACAGACCATTAACATACTTCCTAGCACATGGGATGGATTTAAGAGAGCCTTCTTCCTTTTTGAAGGATTCAGTCTGGATGGTTGCAGAGGGAATCTGTCCACTTGGTTTTAAGTACATGAATACCTTTGGATGTAAGAAGCAGTAGGTACATATGTAAACCTATTGATCAAACTGAAAGCAGTTTTTCAATATCTTTATGTGTTGTTTACACATTGCATGTGAATATCTCTTATCTTTGTGAATGTGAAATGGTGGTGTGTGTGTAGGTGTGGGTGTGTGTGAGTATAACTTGATCTGACATAGAATGGATATGACCCCAAATGAGAGAGCCATTGTGTTCTTTTCTTCCAAGAGCCCCTTTGAATTTTCTAACCTTATCTTATTGTCTAGGGGTGATAGTTGGAAATTCCCTTTACATCCTGTTTATTCCTCAACAATTCCATCTTTTGTTTTGCTTGTAAATTTCAGGAACAGATTCATCCTTGTGCCCAGCAAACCACTTTTTGATTTGCATCCGTCCACTAGTTGGAGCTGGCTTCCCAAACAAGGTCCAGGAGAAGTCAGCTGGTTCAGGAACAATCTCTGTGTCAATGGAAAACTGGCTTTAATTATTTTAGATCATTATCAAAGAGGCCAACTGTCAGGAACCTATAAAAGTCATTTGAAATATATGTTCCTGATCCCAGGCTTACCTATTTTTATCCTGGATTGCAGGGTGAATAATCCAATTTATTAAAAAAATTTTTTTTTATTTAGTATCTGCTTTGTTCAAAAACATTCCTTTAGGACTGTGAGGATATAGTAAAATTTATGGTTACAGAATGTTATGGCTAGACAGGAGATCATCCCTTTAAATCTGTGTGAATAAAAACTATTCCTCTAGTAAGTGACAGAAAGCCACCTTAAACTAGAAGGGAAAAAAGTATTTTATTGAATCACAAAACTGAAAATTATAAAGGTAGCCTGACTTCAGATACAGCTGAATCCAGGTACCAAAATAATTATCATAATGCTCATTCTTATCATTCATATTCTCTCTCTCTCTCTTCCTCTCCAAACCCCAATTTCACAGCTCTTCTTTCTTTGTGTTGGGATTTAGTGTTAAGCAGATTCTCCCCACCTGGTGGGAGAGATGGTCCCTGGCAGCTTTATGCCTTTATGATTATTTCAGTGTATATATTTTCAAAATTAAAAGGGGTTCGCCTTCCCTTGGTTCCATACAGTTTACACACACACAATGTTCTAACCCTGCTTAGTTTATATGTTCAACCTTGGACCAATAACCCTGTTTGGGGATATGGAAAACTCTGAAGGCGCTACAGTGGGGAGCTGGTAGCCACGTGACTGACAGTCCCTCTGGAATAGGTAGGGGAGGGGCAATCCCCTAAGAAAAGGATGCTGGGAAGACAAAAAGAGATTGTTTGCCTCACAATTCTTTTGTTTTATAGATAAGAATACTGAATTAAGGCCTAAAGAGAACAAGTGACTTGTGCACGAGTAAACAGTTGTTGAGAATCTAAGAGTAAAGTTCAGGTTTTATGGCTCCATTATATCACGCTTTCCTAATAAGGAGGAGAGAACAACACACAAGTACTGAGATGCTGCTCAGCAAAGTGGTTGATGCAGAAGCCAGACACCCTGCTTTCGTGCTGAGGCTTACATCGTGCCTGTTCTGTGTCCTTGAAAAGATAATCAACCCTTCTGTGCCTTGGCTTCCTCATCTGTGAAACAGGGAGAAAAGCGCCCATTCCCTTGTGTTGTTGTGAGGAATGAAGAAGTTAATAAATGTAAAGAATTTAAAACAGTGCCTGGACCATAGGTATTATACAAGTCTTGATTCTATTTCTTCATCTTATTATTAAACGCTTACTAAAAGCAAAGTACTTTGCATGTATATTATGCCATGTAATCTCATAAAAACTTAATGGGGTAGACATGATCATGCTCACTTGACAGAAAAATGGGTTTCTTGAGAGATTAAACAACTTGCTCAAGATTATATCGTCAGTGAGGAGCCAGAGTTTGAACTTGTGTCTGTCTGACAACAAAGCCTGCGTTTGTACACCATACGAAGTGATAAATGTTACAAGACAGGTTCAAAGAAAGTGCTATGTGAGCCTAAAGGAGATAGCGATCACATCCCACTGAAGTGTAAAGAAATAGACATAAAGAAAGAAGCAACTGGCCCAGATCCTCAATAATTCAATTCAACGAATATGGATTTGTGCACCTACCCTATCCAAATACAGCAGTGAACATAATTGATAACAGCCTGGTAACTTCAAATTTAAATTGAAAAAGAGTAATTGGGCAGTTTAGACAACAGTCTCTAGATGGAAAGGTAAGAGCAAAGAACAAGGATGTGGTATAAGAGACATGATCTGGGATTATGGTCTATGTTGAATTACAGGATGTCATATGTAGAGGAGTAGGGTGAAAGGAGTTGGGGAATTACTAGATAATGCAATATTGTGAAGGCACCTAAGACCAGATGCTAAAGAGTGACTGATGCAGTAAACCTAGAGGATGGTGACAGATTACTGAGGGGGATGGAAAATGGAGCAGGACAATAATGGCAACACACACACACACACACACACACACACACGCATCCATGAAAAAATCTCCCCCCACTCTGCAAATTGGAATGATGTGAGCTGACTAGCTTATTGAATGATAAGCCTGTTTAATAAGAAAGAGAAAATTAACATATGTTACTTTTTTGGTAATGTTGCAAGCTTTTCCCCAAACAAATCACTTTTAATGCCATTTCCACTTCTAGGAAAATATCTTGCCTTAATTTTTTCGTACTTTGCATTTGGTTCTGCTCTTGTCACGGACAAGAGGTCGGACTATCACTAAAACATCTGCAATACCTATTTATAATGTTTTTGTCATGAATGAGAATGAGTAAGGTTTTACCACATACAAAAGTGCAGAAAAACTTGGCAACTTTTAATGTATTCTCCTATAGATTAAATGTTGCTAGGTCTTGTGACTGTATGAAAGAGAAAATGGGTGTTATCATGATTCCTCATAAAGGTAAGATGGAGATAAATGAGGTTTTTGGCTAAAGTATATTTCTTAACCTGTAGGTTGAATTCCAGAACATTATTATAAGCAATGAAGACACACTATGGCCACAGAAGGAGACTTTTTCGAACACCAAAGTGTGTTTAAAGATGGATAATATTCAGGGGATGAGAGTTTTCTGGGTGTCCAAATTAAATTTTAAAATTGACACGTGTGGCACCTGTCCTCTCATTTAATCAATAGTCAGTTTTCATATGCTAACAACATAGGTCTTGATATGAGAATGTGATGCATCAGTGCCCTCAGTTCCTTTCAATTTGTTACATTGCATTAAAATATTTAATCCAGAATAATTCCAGGTCATTTTGCAAATGAGAAGAACTGAAACTCACTGAGATTAAATGATTCACTTCAGGTCACACAAGTGGTAAGTGGCAGAGTCTAAATCAACACCCAGGTTCTCTGGTCCCCCATGCTGCTGTCCAATTTTATCAGCATTCATTTTTCACATCAAGTACTTATGTATTTCCACATATTTAACACTAATACAAAGTATGAAAGAAAGACCTAAATAACTGCTACTCACAGGAGCCTATCATTGAACTGCTTATTACCAGCAGTCCAGGAATAATCAAGAAAGTCTTGTTATATAAAAAACATCAGGTGAACTAAACAGTGTTTTTAGCAACTTGGTTGATTGACATTCTGGCCCCACCTCCTTACCTCACGCTGAATCAATAACAAACAGTTCTAAGATCCACATGGGTCCTTAGACCCCATGTTGAGTGACACTGGTGTAAATTCTTGTAAGGTTGACCTGAAAATCTGGGTACACTAAAGATTTTGCAATATCCAGACAACAAGGAGAAAAATACCCAAATAACCACCATAAATTGTGACTCCAGAAGGTTCAGTGACAAGGATTGACACTCACCTAATCAATGAACTAATTTTTCATTTTGCATTCATGAAACACACATACTCTAGGAATGAAGTTAATCTTCCTTTACCGGGCAATTTGTTTCTCTTCTTTTTTTTTTTTTTTTTTTGAGGAAGATCAGCCCTGAGCTAACATCCATGCCAATCCTCATCTTTTTGCTGAGGAAGACTGGCCCTGAGCTAACATCCGTGCCCATCTTCCTCCACTTTATGTGGGACACCGCCACAGCATGGCCTGACAAGCAGTGCGTCGGTGCGCACCCGGGATCCGAAGCTGGGCCGCCAGCAGCAGAGCGAGTGCACTTAACCACCACCCATGGGGCTGGGCCACTGTTTCTCTTCTTCACTCATGAAGACTCCATTCCCTACCAGCTCTCTCTTCTTCCCTCCATTCACTGTCACTCACTGCTCTCACATGTTGTACACGGGTAGCCAGGGCCATGGATCAAGAGAAAGAGGGAACGACTTTGCCTCAGTCAGATGTCACCTACAATTTTAAGGTTAGCTTCAAAAAGGAAGTAGAAGAGAAGGTTTTATGCCGAATGAAAGATTCTGCTTGACGATTTTATTCTCTCTAGTCTTGAGAAACTTCCTGAATAATAAATAAAGTACCAAGGTCACTCAACTGTATAAATTGCCATTGAGCAGAGTAGGTAAAGCACAGGAAGCAAAGCCACATAAGATAAGGAATATTTATAGCTGATTACAAACAAAATTTATCCTTTGTCTACCTAATGCCAGACTATTCTATCAATTCATTTCAAAACCAAAACAAAATTAGTACAATTTAAACACCAGGTTGAATTCTTCCCTTGGAGAAGTCTATAAAAACCCCAGGTATGGGCTGGCCCCATGGCTTAGTGGTTAAGTGCGCACGCTCCGCTACTGGTGGCCCGTGTTCAGATCCCGGGCGCGCACCAATGCACCGCTTCTCCAGCCATGCTGAGGCTGCGTCCCACATACAGGAACTAGAAGGATGTGCAGCTATTACATACAACTATCTACTGGGTCTTTGGGGGAAAAAAAATAAACAAATTAAAAAAACCCAGGTATACTCTTAAATTATATGTGACCATGCTAAAAAACCATTGGGGATTCTATGAAAACTTTGTTTGGATCCATCTAAACCATGGCATATTTTTGAGGGAGTGTTTCAGGAATTCCTAAAAAGTACAATATGATACAATGTAAAATCAAATATGTCTTCCCCTAAATGACACAGAAACTTTTCTTTAACTATTACCCAGTTGCCATTCTATACATTACCAAGACAAATTCTGAAGATTAAACTTTACCTCATTTGGAACATGCACTTTTACAAGATAATAAAAAAAGGTTACAAAATTTGGGGGCCTCAATCACAAAAGAAACAAGAGCTATGCTACTCCGGGAAGGATGAAGGGAAAAGCCATTTCCGTTTGTGATGAATTAACACAGATGGCTGAATTTGAATTACTATCAAAACGCTAATACAATATATCAATAACCAAAAATTACTTCAAGGGAAAATCTCATTATTTAAATATTTGCTTTACATATCAATTTATTTAAAACTATGAATTATTAGATTGAAAATGAGTGAGACCTGTACAAAATCTTACCTATCCTTGTTCTGATATCAGAATTAATTTCTAACAGGTCTATTTATAACTTCTTTTAATCAAAAACGAAGGTTTAGCACAAGTAATAAAATTATGTTATTTCTTTTGCCAATACTTTAGATTTTAATACAAATAAGTTCCAGTATTATTCATAATAGAGAAAAAAAACTGGAGGACTAGTTGAGTAAATTATGGTAATATACTTCGTGGCACATTAGATACAGGTATTAGATTATATTTATGCATGATAAGGAACAATGTGAAGAAAAAATTCATAAATAATGTTAATTGGAAAAGATACTAACTTGTGTGTCTACTACATTAAAACATCATGAATGCTAAATGTTTACATAAGGTTGATGAAATTCTGATTATTTTCTATTTTCCTTTTTAACATGTAGTTTATAAATTATAATGTTTAATGTAAATTGAAAGATAAGATGTATTATCTTAACAAATGGATTAACTAATAATTTAAAATTGGCTTAAACATATTTTAACCTAACATATTTTCTCAATAAAATGGAGTAGTAATTTTCAAATAAATGTGTTTGGCTTAAGGACATTTTCTGATGAAGCTGTGTTATATTTAAATTTAGCGGCCATTTTATGGCCTACACCAGCATATGAAGTTTTTATTTATAAAAAAAAAGATGAACGCTTTTTAATGAGTGGTTCCAGTTCTAGAATAATTTTTAAACGTTTCCACTGGAAATAACATATTCTCTATTCAGCTTTCACTCTGCCAGATACACAGGCTGATAAAATAAAAACCCCACCCAAAATGCCCCCTAGTTCATAGACATACTTTAAATTTACCTACTAAGGATCACAAAAATCATCAATTTTTGCATCACTTTAAGTAAGCCTGAATCTGTTTTCCTAATCATGCTTGTTAAACTGGAAAAGAGCAGGGAGAGCTACCAAATATTCATTCCAGAAAACAAAGCCCATGAAGAGTGTAATTATTGTGTTCTTTCTTTAAATCTCCTTGCCAAGAATCCCTACTGGATTAAGTATTCAACACCAAGAGATTAAAGATGTATATCCCTGCAGCTACCACTGCACACATCTTCACGTAATCACTGGGATTAGCTTTCCGAGGAAGTAGATCAAAGCTTTATTTCCTTGTGGGTATCCGATAATGAAAGCCAAAGCTAAGTCAAACTCTCATCACTTTTGCATCTATCCCGAAGCTACTGGTTCGAGAATAACCAGAATATGTAAAAGGTAAGGTCAGTGAGAAGAAAAGAAAAAAAAAAACTCTATTTCATATTTAACAGTGATAGCACTAGACAAACAACAAAACACAAACAGAAAATCTTTTGAAAGTGTTCATAGCATAATAATAATAATAATGCATAAATATTGACTCTTTGACAAAAGGTGAATGAACATGAAATGATATCATAATATATACCTATATAAACTACAAATAAATCAGCCCAGCTATTGTATATCATTTCTTGGCAATGAATTATGATGAATCTTTGCAATTGGCATCTTGAAGTTTGCAGCAAGTTTGTTGCAAACTAGAAAATATGGGGTTTTTAGTCCCAGCCCAAGTTAGGAAAATTGGCTGCTGAATTGAATAACTTAGATTTTAAGCATCTATAAATCAATTGACTTATTGTACTTATTGGTATATGTATAACCAAGCTGTGGAGTAGAGGTTTACTTTGACTAAGTCTGTATGTGTACTCTTGGATTCCACTTCTGCCCTGGTGTTGAGAGAGATCCGTAGAGAATTCAAAGGGGAAGAACTTGGCCTTTTGTCATTAATATTCCTATACGTCCACCAGAAAAACTGGAGTGCTCTGCTGTTAAGCCCATCATAGCCATTAATCCACATTTGATGAATCAGCCTTCTGTTATATATTAAGGAATAGGTTTATTTATCCATTGTTTAAATTCCCTTGCTTGAAATGCCTTTATCAGCAACATTTGTGAGCAATAACAAAAATATACAATATTGAAGGGACAGAAATATTGAGAGAAGAAACTCCTAAAAAGACAATTGTTTCCTCTGGGTATGTTTAAAGAGTTTGAATCTTCAAAAGATTTATCTTTTGCATAGACTAAACATTCTAACTCAGTAAAAAAACGACCTGTGCTTTCCAAAATCCCCTTCAAAGCTTGGAAACATTAGGACCAATATTTACGAAATTATGAGCTCTTGTGAAAGAACAAGAAAATCTTCCAAACTCTGGCTACATTTTTATCTGCATCTAGTTAAAGGATGGTGAAAAACTATCAATGCAAGCCCATTTTGGATGAAAAAAATGTTGTTTTTATAGTAATGTTACGGTAATGGTCCTTTGTAAGCATGTAAATATAGTTTTCAATAATGCTTGTAATGTCCAGAAAAGTTATCCACTCAATCACATCTTTTCTGGAATACAGAAATTATACAATATATTTTTATTTTATACTTCGAAATGTCTTATTTGCTAGTGTTTAAATTTCTCTTCTATTAATCAACCTATTATTTTAATCAATTTAAAATACATAAAAAATAATATTTCAAGAGAAAAGTAATATATTTCTCTTTTTATGGAGGTATATTAACTCTTTCATGCTAATGAGGAACTTACAAAAATTTATTTCTTTCATAAACTTTGTAAGATAAAAATGTGATCTAATTGTATATCTCAGAAAATAATCTTACATTGCTATAAATTGTAACTGCTAGTCTGGTGGCAATGCAAAGAGAAATTCAGTTATTTGCAACACCTTTAAACTCTTATAACTAGAAAATATAGATAATCAGGTTGAGTTCATGGTTTCTCAAATTATAAGTTAATAAGTGAATGTACTTTATCAGATTCCTACATGGCGATCCACACTCTGCAAGGTCATGGAGAATCACACGGCCTCTGGGCAGCATCTCATTTACCAAGCCGTTTAATCACGTGATCATGAAATCATGAAGTCTATCTCTGGGGAAAGTAAATCGTTCAATTTCTCAGTACGTAGAAAAGGAAGGAAGCGTTTGGCTTCTCTCTAGGATTTGATCTATGTCATTTCTCTGCCTATTGGCTTGAGGTAGCAACTTGCTGGAAAATAGGAGCTTAAAAAAAGATAATCATACAGAACTAGGTCAGTGTGCTAAAGGAATAGGAAACAAAAATGATGCTGAAATTTCTCACTTGCTGTGAAAAAAAAAGTGCACAGTAAAAATGCACAAAAGTCTCCAGACATATCATCTTTTATGTTGGCAATTCACACCTTGCCTTTCCTGCCTTCTCCAGCCATTAATTCTCTACCATCCTTCAAGTTTAGATTATACGGAGAAAATAGTAAAGCTAGAAAACATCTCTCCAGAAAGGGAAAAAGGTCTTCTAGTCTCTGTGATCATGTCTCTGTAACAATGAACAGTTCAACCACATTAAGGACCAGTTCTGATTACTGAACAAGCCCTGCTAACAACATCACCAACACCATCAAACTGACAACTGCCCATCATTGAGGGTTTACTCTGTCCCAGGGACTGGGATCAGCTCTTTCCCTCCATTATCTCATTTCATCTCTCAACAACCCAGCAGTGCAAATCGCATAAACAGCTGAATATCCAGAGGCTTTGCATGGTTAGACAACTTTCCAATATTGCAGCTGATATTTCGTGGAGGCCATTAGGCCCAGTAGTGTCACACTCTTGTCACTGAACTATGCTGTCTCTTAAAGTAATCACTATAAATCCATTAAACACATGAGACACAAAAATGATCACTTGTAGATTTTGCCGTAAGAATTTGTTAACGGTTTCTTCAGATTTAGAAATCTACACACACACACTCAAACTTGTGTACGAATTTTGGTTTCATTGCTCTTCATTTTACCCTTTGGATTGGTCCTCTCCAAATCATGCTATAATTCCTTTATGTGTTTAAAAGAACATTTTATTTGTGATGGCTATTTTTATGTTTTTCAAGGAAATGCTTCCAAGTCACTCTTTTCACATTGTCTTTTCCCGTTTTCCAAATCAGCTCACCTTTGTGTATGACCTTATAACCATGTCATTAGCTATAACAATGATTGATCTATCCTCCTTCCAGCCTTTAGCCATCTGTGCAAGCAAAACTTTCAACCCAGACATTTTAAGCATTAAACATATACTGAAGCTCTGTTCAATAGATCTTTCATAAATCCCCAGCCCCCAGCCCCAGAAAGTAAGAAAAGTCAGGTCATGAGCAGGAAGTAATGGAGACAAGGCAGTTTCTGAGCTGAAATTCAGACTCAAAGCTGGTTTCTTGTTGTCATGACTACGAGTTCCACATGCCTCAAGTCACTGGTTTCTGAAAAGAATGATGCAGTGTCTAGCCTTACAGCTGGACATATAAACCAAATTAGTCTGCCATGCCTCTACCTGCTTTGTGGTTATTAGCGAAAAGAGCAATATATCACACAATCAGTCAGGCAGCAGTTAAGCTCCGCACACACTGCTTTCTCAGATCTGTAACTCATTTTCTTTGGCTCCCCAGAATAATAGCTTGAAACCTGTGGGGGAGGGGCATCAAAGTAGTTTTGATAGATACTTTAGATTCTTGAATGAAAGATAAACCAGAAAGCAATATATAGTGTTTTTACATACTAACACTACCCTAGTTTTAAATCACACAAACATAAGAGGGTTTCGCAAAGTCTCTGTAACAGAGCTCAACATTCATTGATTTGCACAAGATTTTTTTTAAATGAAGAAGGTGTTTCAGGAAGGAGAAGCCTCGTTCGCCTGCTCCAGTTGTGAAATGAGAGCCTCGAGAGCTGAATTCTATTCCTTGCTCTCCAAGTGATTAATCGGATGACCTAGGGGAAGTAATTGAACCCAGCCGTGTAAAAGAAAATATGCACTTATCCACCAGAACAGGGTGTCTAAGTTGAATCCACACCTGCGCCATTGACATCACTGCTTCCTCAAGAAACCTATTAAGACCCCCTCTTCTGCTCATACTCTTCCCCTCGGTCTACCCTCGCTTGTCTCCGTCACCTGCTTTAAACTCGTCAAGTCTTATCACACCCATAAATAATGTAGATCCTCTGTCTCCTTCCTCCAGCTGGCTCTGTTATACCTCTGGTGTCTGCTGAAACAAAGCTCAAAGCTATGAAGTAGGTCAAGTCTCTCTCTGGCATCTCCTTTCCCTGCCCAACTCACTTGGGGCTCCTTTTTCAGGCGCTTGGCGTCTTCGTGCTGTCCACATAGCTGCTTGGGGTTTCACTCTACAGTATCCAACGTGGGCTTGCCCTCCCTAAGCAAAACTGTCGACGGTCAGTTTTAATGATTTCTCCCTATGTAACATGCTCTGTGTGGCCAATTCTCCCTAAAAGGAACTGGGTAAGGGGCGCTGCTTCCCCCTTTGTCTGCGAGTCTCCTGAGCTTTGGGTGGAAACTATCCAGTGAGCGGTCAAAGGCAGCGAGACCGGAGCCAGACTTGCTTCTTAGGCTTCTTAGGCAGGGTCACATGAAATTGGGGGGAAATGAGCGAGGGCTGTCCATACCACGGTATAATCCCGTATTGATAATGAATTTAATATATTAATTTGCTACCATTTCTAGAGAACATATTCACATTTTAAAAGGAAAATTCAGCTTACCTTAAAGGGATGAGTTTAATGATAGAAATTTCAGGTACCATGGCAGCCAGTGAGCCTGGGAAGTCTCTCAGGAACTTGGATTGGGTCAGGTCTGGAAGTATTTGAATCACGGTGTGGCAGAATTATTTGCGATTGAGAAGCATAGAGGATAAAAGACAATTAAAAGCACTGTGCAGTGGCATGGATTCAGCTAAAATATGAGTCAAACCATATCTCATGGTATAATCCATAATATACCTCTAATACGTTAGGTACCTGTTCTTTGTTTGGTGGGCACAGCATAGAATGCTAGATCCTTTGAGGATCCCTGTATATTGTTGATTATATTAGTATTCAGGATATTTTGCTAGAATTGCTTTCATATTAAATAAAAAAGCTGTTCAGAGACTGGTCCGTTGGCTTAGTGGTTAAGTTTGCATGCTCCGCTTGGGTGGCCCAGAGTTTGCAGGTTCAGATCCCGGTCCAGGACAGACGCACTGCTTGTCAAGCCATGCTGTGGTGGCGTCCCATATAAAGCGGAGGAAGATGGGCACGGATGTTAGCCCAGGGCCAATCTTCCTCAGCAAAAAGAGGAGGATTGGCAACAGATGTTAACTCAGGGCTAATCTTCCTCACCAAAAAACAAACAAACAAACAAACAGCTCTTCATTAAAATGCACGATGACCCATCTGATTTAGATTTGTGTTATTTTTTTTTCCCCAAGTACTAAGAAACAAGTTTAATTTAAATGATCTTACAATGCTTCCAGGAGACTGCAGCACACATTTGGTTTTGATGGTCCTGTAGGGCTTTAATGGATTATAGAACCCTTGAGGATATATTTGTTTTAGAAGCACTGCTTCTACACATAAGCAGAGATTTTAAAAAATGTGCACAGTTATTGGTATCTAGAGCTAGACTACTAGTTGTGTGATTCTATACATTAATGTGACTGTGCATATGTGAAAATATATCTACATGATATAAAAATATAATTACATTTTATTTTAAAGTAATTGATCACTAATTGATCACTTAATAACAAAGATCATGGAATACAGAGAGTAAGGTGGTGCATAAAGGAGAAAGAGTTATGATAAATAATATTTCTTAGTAGAATATTTATTCTTAAATTAATTACTCTGTAGCCTTAATTTTTGGAAGTTTTTGGAGGACAGATGGGTCAAAGAGGTGACCAGAAGTGGGGAGTGCAATAAGGAAGCCTACTTGTAACCATACAAGGGGAATATTTTGTTTCTACTTTCATTTATGGCAAACAAAAAAAAAAAACTCACTAATTTGAAAATGCCCTGAACAAATAAAATTAGTAAGCCTGCACCATCTACTTCCTTCAGGGTTGGACCATTTTGCTATATCACTAAGCAGTTCATTTTTAATATTAGCTAGCTCACCTTTCTATGTTCCACAATCTTTAATGTTCATTCCTTACCCTAGTCTTCTACCTGCAAGTATAGACCATCCATCTCAAGGGGCCTCAGACAGGAGGTGTGTGTGGCTTGAGAACTAAAAAGTAATTGTTGGAAAGGTCAGCAAGGAGTAAGACCACTATGAATGGATGGATTGATATAGACCGCCCAGATTAAACCTTCATTTCCCCAGTGTTCATCTTCAGTCAACCTCACAATATGCTAAGAAACATGTGACAATGTTTAGGTTTTTTTTTTTTTTCTTTTTTTAAAATGATTTTTAGATTAAATTAAATTTCTGCTGATAAGTGAGAACAAAAATCATTTTATCACCACTATCAGCATCAACACACCATCCACATCAGCATCCCGAGAGGTGATATAGGCTTCCAGTCCACCATGGCTGGGAAACACTGAGAACCTGCAATTCTGTGAGTTCCTTCCAACAATTAAATCATTAAGACCACAGTCCTTCAAGACCTCTCACTTTGCATCAAAGTGGAAGTAAGTGGGTGGGGTGGTCTATATCGTGTTCCACAAACTTCCAACCCCTCTTCTCCCACATGATCTCCTCTCTTCCCGGTTGCAACGGATTCCCTCTCTGAGGTACCATGTCTGATGTGTGACAATCCATTCTTAGTACGCAGTACCATGTGGAATAGTATAGGCAAGGCACTACCAACATCTAAGTAATCCACATACCTCAGCAAAATGCTTTTCTCTTTTCCACTCTAGCCAATCAATTTTCCTTTCCAACACTCCCTACATCTGAAAGAGCAGAAAGAAACACACCTTGCACACCAGATTTAGCCTCTACACAACTGTCCTCTCGTCTTCAGGGAGAAGCTGTAACCTACTTATTATTGCTGCTGCAGTAGTTGGTTTCTCTTAACTCCTTTCCCTGTAGGTCTCAGACACAGTTTCAAAGAGAACGGGGCCGGCCGGAAGCTTTAAGCACAACCTCAAGGCATCCAATTGTCCTTCACCTACATCCCCATACTATTCAAATGAAGCTACTGCACTCCAATTCTCTCTCTCTGGTTAAAAACTGAAAGTTGTTTCTCAACAGCTGAGGAATCCTACTCTCCTAGTGCCAAGCCAGACAAAGCCAGTGATTTGTTTTTCCTGTCAAACTCTACCAGCCCCGAGATATGTGATATAAACCTAAACTGCAGGGTACACAGTTTAGACGTTAATTGGGGAGCCTAATATGACAGGAAGGATTAATTGTAGCTAGGTGGAGTAGAAAGGAGACCAGAATTAAGAGTCAGAAAAACTGGGCTTCCCCAGACAATTCTGTCCCTAACCCTACATTTAAGCCAATTTAATTCACTATCTCTGTTTCTTAACCCAAAAATTGAGACTTTTATCTAAAACCTCCAAAATATTTTGAATCAGATGAATTATTTAGAAAATGAAGATAAACAAAATTCCCTACCTACCTCAGAGGACTTTCAGGAGTACCAGATGAACTAGCTGTGTGATAACTAATACAGTTACTGAGCCTCCCATGATCTCAGGTCACAAATTCTGGAAAAGACAATGGAATTACACTGGATATTGACTAAGATTTCTTCCTAACCTGCAATTCTGTGGTTTAATTAAAGTAATAAATATATAAGCTCTTTGAAATTTATACCAGTGTTATTACAAATATGCATAGAATGTTTTTATTTTGAATTGAATAAATGTCTGAGAAATCATCTATGTAACATAAAACTAAATTTTCAGCTTTTAAGGTATAAATGTTAAAAATAGTCTGGGAGGCCGGCAGTGGTTAAGTGCACGCACTCAACTTCAACGGCCCAGGGTTCTCAGGTTTGGATCTCGGGTGCGTGCCGACGCAGCACTTGTCAAGCCATGCTGTGGTGGTGTCCCACATAAAATAGGGGAAGGATTGGCATAGGATATTAGCTCAGGGCTGATCTTCCTCACCAAAAAAAAATATATATATATATATATGTTCTGGGATTTCCAGTGGCGTAGTGGTTAAGTTCGCACACACCACTTCAGGGGCCTGGGATTCACTGGTTCAGATCCTAGGCATGGACTTACACATAGCTCATCAAGCCATGCTGTGGCAGCATCCCATATACAAAATAGAGGAAGAAAGGCACAGATGTTAGCTCAGGACAATCTTCCTCACCAAAAAAAGTAAAATAAGAAAGGAAAAATTTCTGGGATTCCCTATTTGAAGTATGGTCATTTCCATTTTGGAGGAATGAAGATCTAAATTTTTCAAATTTTAGTAATCTTATAATTTTCACATAGAAGATGTGCACTTAGTACCATTTAATATACATGGAGCATTTTATATTTTCAAGGCTCTAATAGGCATTAATTAGATATTCCTTACATAAACCTGAAGAGTCGGTTATCACCTCATTTTATAGATGAGGAAACAAATGCAGTCGTGCACTGAGTAATGATGTTTCAGTCAACAACAGACTGCATACATGACAGTGGTCCCATAAGATTAGTACCACATAGCCTAGGTATGTGATAGGCTGTACCACCTAGGTTTGTGTAAGTACACTCTATGATGTTCGCACAATGATGAAATCGCCTAATGAGGCATTTCTCAGATAGTAACCCTGTTGTTAAGTGATGCATGACTGTATAGAAAATTAAGTGAATTACCCAAGATTACAAGACATATAAGTAAAGACAAGATTGCAAAAGGGTGTCAGACTCTCAGTGCTGTGCTTGAAACTGGGTCAACTCTTCCCACCACGAATTTCTGTATTTCAGCTTCTTTCTACCACATGATATACACGGTAACAAAAACAAACAAACCACCAACATTAATGTTTACATTTTAATGTCTAATTTTGTTGTTATATATAAATGCAAGATATAAGTGCCATGCATTCATTTATGCAAGATATAAGTGCCATGCATTCATTTGCATTTAAAAATACACTTTAGTTCTGAAGTCAATTTAAAACTTTACTTTAAAATCGACTCTTTTGATTTATTTATGTAGCTGGTATGTTAAACAAGCAAAGGCATAAAATGTGTTTAAGATTCTCATTTATTTATGGTTTCCCACTCTCCTATAATTCTGCTCTATGGAGGGAAGTTTTGGGTTGTTTTGTTTTCATTTGCTTAGTTTAGCTTTGTTTTTTAATTGGTGGATGTGAGGTGGGTAGGAACAATTTTTTGTCTCACGACTAGATCAACACTTTGGCAGTGTCATACTTTTTCTGGTCACTTGCAGGCAATAAATAGCCCAATGATCACATTAAGTTGCCAACACAATCGTTAGATTATCCAGTCCCAGATAATAATCCAAAATAGTAACATCATTAGATGCCCATCATTTCCCTCTTTCCAGCCAAGATTTTCCAAGATGGGGGGAAAAGAGGGGCGATGAAAGAATAGGAGAGGGAAATGCTAACTTGGCTGGTACCTGGCCTCATTCTCTGGGATTGGCAGATGTTTAAAGCTGGTTCTCAGGAGTTATTCTCAGATTTCTCGGGCAATTCCCACACTAGGTCCCTGTGTCAGTTAGGATAGGCATGATTATGCCGTGGTAACAAATAACCCCCCAAAATCATTGGCTGAAGATAACAAAGATTATTTTCTGCTCCCTCACCATATGCCTCAAGGGTGGGTGGGCAAGCAGGCTCTGCTCACTGTAGTCATTCAGAGATTTAGGTTAATCAAGGCTCCACATCACAACACATTCTTCTAAGATCAAGGCAGCAGAGAAAAGAACCTGGGTCTTACAGGGTGCCTGTAAGAGACGCACAACCTCGCCTTCCATTGGCCATACTGAGTTCATCAGGGCAGAGATTTATAACCCTCCTGCAAGGAGAGGCGCTGAGGATGGGTGAGCAGGATTGCAGACTACCATCCCATCTGGCTTCAATTCCCATGATAGGGGGGCGCGTCTTCAGCAAGACATCCCCAATCCTCCCCATGCTTCTGGTTTCCCTACCTGCCTATCCCATTCAAACTCTCACTTTCCTGGCCTTTCACCCTCTTCCAAAAACAACTCCAGGCCAAAATTTCTGTCATGGACTCTATATATTTTCCCTGGATTTCATGCCCCTTTGACCAGCCGTCTGGTCCCTCTAGGGCCACCATTAATTCCCCAAATAGCAGCTACTTTCTCTCTCAACCTGTCCTTGGACCAGCACAGCTAACCAGGAAGCTGGCGACACAAATATCCCCACAACTTCAGGAGTAACATATGACGGTTCTTATCTACCCTACCTTGGGGCAGGAGGTGCAGATTCACAACAAGGCAACAGCTCTCCCCAAAGAAATCTTGCAAACCCTCCTCTTTTTTCCACTTTCTCTAGATTTTTATATTCTTAAAGCATTTGAGGGCATTAAATATTGTAGAACCAGTTCTTGGCAGTTTTCTTTGACAGTTTTGTATATGGCCTGTCTCTCACGCACTTTGGTCTCTGACAGCTACTATGTCTTGACTCCTCTGTCAAAATTTCCACATTAACCCTCCATCCTTCCCTTTTATCCTCATCATAGAGGCTGGATGGTTCAAAATGATTATTTGTGGTCACGTTTGAACTATAAAACCCACATCCATTCTCTTTTTGGTAAACTTCCAGTGACACACATTCAGCCAGTATCACGGATTGGGTCAATCATAGTATCTAATTCCCAGATTGGGTCAATAATAGTATCTAATTCCCCTGGTCTCAATGAGTGGTTGAGGGATAAGCATGTGATCTGAGCTGTACCAATCAGGGTTCTTCCTTGTATAAGGGAAGAGAGAAACGTTTCTCTCCTTCCTCAGATTTCTAAAGGAGGTAGAATATCTACTCCCCCATAGGAAAGCAGTGTTGCAGGGAGCACTGTTACCACGCCTCCACACCTTAGGAGGACTGGCCAATCTAACTAGTCAGAGCTTGACTTTCAGTGGCCATGTGGTGGAATTACTTACTACTCCTAAAGCCAAGTAATAGACTCCTCCACCTCATTATGTGGCCTGTTTTAAGGATCTCTAAGAAATATAATAGTCTCTTTCTTCTTATTCCTGCCATGCAAAGTTAGGGTCCATTAGATCTACTTTCTAGAGACAAGTCTGACTAAAATGTCTCCCTCTATCTCATTTCTGCCAACCAAGGAATGTCTGAGGCTGGCCTCCAATCCTCTGTGAAGTTGGGTAGATATGTGGACTGAGTTTATTCTGTAGAAGCATAGGAAGTTATAAGACTTCAAGTTGAGGAAGGAGTCAACTCATTCTATAATCATCTATTGTTTTGGGGTGGGGTTGACTTTATGCACTGATCCCAGTTGTCCTAACAGTTGTTACTGTTTATTCTCTTTCAGTTAGAACTTAGCAAGACAAGAGATGTGAGTAATTGGCTCAGGAAACTTCTAGCACCTGAGAATATACTAACTGGAACTGGGAGAGAAAGAACTAGTTTCTTCTCAGATCATGGAGCTGGAGGAATGTAAGTTTGGAGTTCCTACCACACGTGGAGAAAATCCTCTGTGTCAGTAAAAAATAAATCCAACCCACAGAGAGGGGCAGGGGGTCTCAAAGGTGATGGCCTCCATGGTCTCCATCATCCCTAAGGCCAGCTCCATGCTTATGCTAACTGCATTTGAGTTACAAGAACCAATAAACCACACTTATTTGCTCATGCTAGTTTGAGTTGGGATTTTGACACCAGCAACTGAAAAAAATCCTAATTGATATAATCTTGGACTGCTTCTTAAGACTACCGACCACTTCCTCTGCACATTTTTTAGCAGCCTACTGCACGGCCCAGTGCACTGGGGATCTAACAAGAATATTGTTTAGAGCCAAACTATCCTTGGAAGGACATGCACTCACCTTTATCAAACACTCGCTTACTGACATTTACTAACTAGTAATAAAATAGAAGAAGTAGATGCACATACTTTGAAAAAGGAAATGGAAACACACAGGGAGATCTACCCACTGGCCCACAGCTGTGGCCCATGTCACAGGCACTCAACAATTTTTGGCTACATTATTCCCTTTATCACATTTGCTTCTTGAAAAAAAAAATCTTTGTAGTTCATGTCAGCTCTTAGAAATAAAGCCAAAGACCACATTTAAAATAAAGCATCTTTTTCCTAAGTGTTCACATGCAAGAGAAGAAATCTTAATATGAGGAAGGAAAGAATCATATGGATCTTTAGTTACCATAGAGAATTATTTTATAATCCATTCAGAATGGTCTTACATTTATGCTGCAGCCCCCTGTGTAAAATCACAAAACCATTATATTTGGTGAAAGAATTGAGAAATGTTAAGGGTTGTTAGCACAGTGAATTTTTATCACAAGGAAAATCTGCAAAAAGTTACATAGCATGGGTCTTTCTGTAATTATGATGCATTGAGAAATTATGTAGTATGTGGTGGTCCAAGCTGCTACTAGGGAAACACAAGGTTATGGGGGAGGGGAATGGTGTACTCCAGGACATAGGGATATTATTTTAAAATGATGTTTAGATGTGGCAGAGGTAGTGAATAAAATGAGTTTCTGTAGTTCTATTTCTTTATTTTTATATTAGCTGAAGAGCATGCTATATATGAAGTACATAAAGGAGGTCAGAGCCGCAAAGCTTCAATGCTGTGATGAAAATTGCCCAGAATGTGGAAGCATTTGGTAAAAAGCATCACTGTGGGTTGCAGGTGCTCACTCTACCTCAGGACCAGGAAGGAAAAATAATAAATAACGTGCATAGAACGTATAATGATATTCTGATGGATGTATTTTCCTCAAGGCGCTTTTAAGCACCTGTTGCCCTGCAGCGTCTGTGTTTTTGTTCTGGGTGCATGAAATGAGTAAGTCATTTCCGAGAAATGAGCTGGAAATTTGAAATATTTTATAACATAATTTATACTATATAAATGCTAAGTCGTACTATTCAAGGAACCAAGGTAATATCTTGTAAAAGACAAAGAGTTCCTAGGCTGTTGGAGATGGTATTAACTTAACAAGTAATAAGGGCTTCTCTGTCCTCTTCACCCTGCTCTCTGCTCTTTGCTTTGCTTTATGACACGTTTGCACATGCTTTTTCAGAGCCAGCAGAAGGTAGGAATGAACCTGCTGGAATTTCAGGTCTGCCATGTACAAAACGGGTCCTAGTCCATGTCATAGCCCTCAAACTGTGTTGTGAAAAAATATACCTAATTTTGAGTCACTTGATTTTTAAAACAATAAAGGTAAAATGATCTAGCTTTTATTTTTCAAATTCTTAGTGAAATATGATCTTAGTAATATAAAGGAGAGATTGAGATATAAGGGGTCATTTAAAGTCCTTTAGAAGATGTAGTTCTCAGAAACATCCCAAGACCAATAGGGATACTTAAGGAAAAAGAGAAAACCAAAAAGCTAAAAATATTAACAGATCCTAATCTGGGTTTGAATTAAAACAATAGAATATTACACATCTCATAATATTCACCAGATCTTTATTAGAATTAAGACCTCCGAAAGACAGAACATTTATATAATATGTAGGTATGTTGTGGGCATGTTGGTGACCACAGTTGAAGCTTGTTTTGTTTTTTTCTTTCTCGCCACTAGCAGAAGACAGAAAATTGCACTTAATTTGTATCCTAATCCAACCTAATTCCTTTTCTTACCAGTAAACTGTATTAATTGGTTTTCTGAACCCTACCTATTAGGACTACTAAGTGGAAAATAATTTGCTGTGAGCCTTCTAAGCACCGTGGTTGTCCCCAGTGCTTTTCCTCACGAGAGAGAGAGACAGAGACAGAAAGAGAGAGCCATGGGTCTCTCCGCATTCTGAACATAGCCTGTAAAATTTGTCCTGTCCTGGCCAAAAAGGGAGGGACGATTAACACGTGGTGGTGATTTTCAAGGAAAAATTAAGAAAAAAAATAGATTAGAACCTACAATATTAATTGGTCTTGCTATAAATATACTCCACATTGCACCTCTGAAAGAGCATATTATCTAGCTCTCCATTGTGGATGAACTCATATCTACTGCTTTAAAGAGGAAGAATGTGGAGTATCATAGCCAGCAGTGGCACCAAATGGTGCCTCTCCTCTTGGATTATGTTTTCCATAGACTTACATCTTAAGCATTCAGAAGAGAGAATAAAAGAAGTACTAGTAACAAGGAGAGAATAACTTTGACAGAAATTTTCCTCTGTGTCCCCAAAATATTGTTAAATGTAACAAAACTGTCTGAAAACAAAAGCAGTGATCACTAACTCCAACTAAAATCATTCCAAGTGGAGGATCATTTCAAAATATACCTGTTATTGATGATTAGTGCTCATTTTTAAAATTTTAGTTTTTTAAATTTTAATTAAAATAAGTATATTATACATACATATATATTATCTATATATATATCTAAATTTCTGTGAAATAGAGTAAAGAATAATAGGTTCCATTTGATCAGTGCCTATTGTACATCAGGCACTGTATTAGTCACTTTATAAAAGTTGTCTTATATATCCTTATGAGAATTCCATAAGCAACTGTTATTTTGCCCATTTTAGAAATGATGAAACTGAGACCCCAAGATATTAAATAGGTTTCCCAACATCAAGCATCCAGTAAGCTTTGGAACATATTCAAGCCTAGGATACTGGGACTTCAAATCCCGTGATCCTAAAGTTCAATATTATTTACATTTCAGAGATTAAGAAAATGATGTACTATTTGCATATCAAATACTTTTGTAAAGGACCTATTGAGGATACTGATTATTCTGCCTATGAACGTGAAGGGTTCCCTTCTCCTCCATCTTGTCCACACTTATCCAACACTCCTCAAAGTGCTTACCTCCCCGAAGAAGCAAAGGAACTGCTCAAGAGCTGTAATTCATGTCAGTTACCTTCACCAGTCCATCACACAGATTTCTTCAAAGAGCATTCCCTCTCTCACTTCCAAAAGAAAAAGGAAGTTGGGGGGCTGGACCCATGGCTTAGCAGTTAAGTGCGTGTGCTCCGCTACTGGCAGCCTAGGTTCGGATCCCAGGCACGCACCGACGCACCGCTTCTCTGGCCATGCTAAGGCCGCATCCCACATACAGCAACTAGAAGGATGTGCAACTATGACGTACAACTATTTACTGGGGCTTTGGGGAAGAAAAAGGAGGAGGATTGGCAATAGATGTTAGCTCAGAGCCGGTCTTCCTCAGCAAAAAGAGGAGGATTAGCATGGATGTTAGCTCAGGGCTGATCTTCCTCACAAAAAAAAAAAAGAAAAAGGAAGTTGGGCTGGCCCCATGGAGTAGTGGTTGTATCCAGTGTGCTCAGCTTTGGCAGCCCAGGTTCATCAGTTCAGATCCCAGGCATGGACCTACAATGCTCATCAAGCTATGCTGGCAGTGACCTACATAAAAAATAGAGGAAGATTGGCACAGATGTTAGCTCAGGGCTGATCTTCCTGAAGCAAAAAAAAGAGGAAGATTGGCAATAGGTGTTAGAGCGAATCTTCTTCACCAAAAGAAAAAAAAAAACAAGGAAATTAAAAGATAGGCTACACGTTACAGGGCAATTTTATAAAATTTTATGTGGTGCAAGATTTTTCAAACATTTATGAGCATATTTTCTTTTTCCTCATAACTTTTTTTCCCTGTAAACATTATAGCCTAAGAATAGTTTAAAGAAGGAAACTTTTTGGAGAGTGATGTCAGCAACATGGCATACTGAGCTGTTTCTTTTGTCTCTCCTCCTCTGTATTACAACTAAACAAACATTCATTGACCAATAGAGGATACCCATGCAGCACAATAGGATACCTAAGAGACCTATGCAGCTATATATCTGAAGGTGGAAGGACCGGATCCCGGGGAGGCAGTGGAAATAGGTGAGTGCAACTCTCCCCCTCCCCAGCAGCAGCGACCCAGATTGTGGAACCTTATACAGAAGCCAGCACAACTGTAAGAGGAGGGAGAGACAACACAGTGCTCATGTAAACACCTTCAGGGGGGTAGCACAGCCTGTGGAAGCACCTACTGTGCAACAGCAGCCCCGCCAGTGGGTATGCTACCCACCAAGTGGCCACGGCCCAGCCCCATCATGGGAGCCCCACCTGCCAAACACAGCAGCTCACCCAAACCACCAGCAAGCACAGTGCCAGCCCACGCCTGTGCAACCTACCCACTGAACACAGAGGTACAGAGGCCTCACTACCATGAGAGCAACCTGCCAAGCAGGTGTGGCCAGCCCACGCAAACGCATAGCAGAGCAGCCATATCTGCACAACTTCCAGAGCTTGTTCAAAGAAATAATAGCTGAGAATTTCCCAAACCTACAGAAGGAACTGAGCTTACAAGTCCATGAAGCCAATAGAACTCCTAATTGTATCAATGCAAAAAGACCTTCTCCAAGTCCTATAATAGTAAAACTGGCAAAAGTCAATGACAAAGAAAAAATATTAAAGGCAGCAAGGCAGAAGAAAATAATCTACAAAAGAACTCCTATCAGGCTTTCAGCAGATTTCTCAGCATAAACCTTACAGGCTAGGAGAGAATGGAATGATATATTTAAAATGCTGAAAGACAAAACTTTCAGCCAAGAATACTCGATCCAGCAAAACTAACCCTCAGATACGGTGGAGAAATAAAAGCTTTCCTAGATAAACAAAACCGAGGGAATTCCTTGCTACTAGACCTCCCTTACAAGAATTGATGAAGGAAGCCCTCATACCTAAAACAAAAAGGCAAAGGTTTACAAAGCTTTGAGCAAGGAGATAAATAGACAGACAAAATCAGAAAATTGCAGCTTTCTATCAGAACAGGTTAGCAAACACTTAATTATAACATAAAAGATAAAGGGAAGGAAAGCATCAAAATAATTATAGACACTTCAATTTAGTCACAAACTCAAAACACAAAACAGAATAATTTGTGACAATAATAACTGAGAAGGGGAAAAGAAGAGGGATGGAACATGCATAGGCTAATGGTGATAAGACACTATCAGAAAATAGGCTGTCTCATCTACTAGATCTTTTATACAAACTTCATGGTAACCACTAAACAAAAAATCAGAACAGATCCACAATTCATAAGTAAAGAGAAAACTATCACAGAAAACCACCAAACTGAAATGGCAGTCAGAAATACAAGGGAAGAGAAACAATGGAAATATAGAACAACTGGAAAATAAGAAGTAAAATGGCAGCATTAAGCCCTTATATATCAATACTCACTCTAAATGTAAATGGATTGAATTCTCCAATCAAAAGACACAGAGTAGCTGAATGGATTGAAAAACAAGACACAACAATATGCTGCCTCTAGGAAACACATCTCAGCTCAAAAAAGAAACATAGGCTCAGAGTGAAGGGATGGAAGATGATACTCCAAGCAAATGGCAAGCAAAAGAAAGCAGGTGTTGCCATACTTACATCAGACAAGGTAGATTTTAAGATAAAAAAGAGAATGAGAGACAAAGAAGGGCAGTATATAATGATAAAAGGACATTCTGCCAAGAGGTCATAACATTTATGAATATATATCCAACACACATAGGAGCACCAAAGTATATAAAGAAACTATTAACAGACCTAAAGGGAGAAATTAATAGCAACACAATAATAGTAGGGGACCTCAACACCCCACTTATACCAATGGATAGATCATCCAGACAGAAACTCAACAAGAAAATAGTGGAATTAAGTGAAACTCTGGATCAGATGGACTTAATACATATATATAGAACATTCCATCCAAAAACAGCAGAATATACATTCTTCTTAAGTGCACACTGAACATTCTCAAAGATAGACCATATGTTGGGAAATGAGGCAAGCCTCAGTAAGTTTAAGATTGAAATAATATCAAGCATCTTTTCCGACCACAATGCTATGAAGCTAGAAATTGACCTCAAGAAAAAAGCTGGGAAAGTCACAAATATGTGGAGACTAAACAACATGCTACTAAACAACCATTAGATCAATGAAGAAATCAAAGGAGAAATCAAAAAATACCTGGAGACAAATGAAAATGAAAACAGAACATACCAACTCTTATGGGATGCAGCAAAAGCGGTTCTAAAAGGGAAATTTATAGCAATACAGGCCCACCTCAACAAACAACAGAATTCTCAATTAGGTTTCTAGTTCTAACAGAACTAGAAAAAGAAGAATAAACAAAGCCCAAAGTCAGCAGAAGGAGGGAAATAATAAAAATTAAACCATAAATAAATGAAATAGAGACTAAAAAAACAGTAGAAAGGATCAATGAAACTAAGAGCTTGTTGTTCGAGAAGATAAACAAAGCTGACAAATCCTTAGCCAGACTCACTAAGAAAAATGAGAGAAACCTTAAATAAATAAAATTAGATATGAAAGAGGAGAAATTGCAATGGATACCATGGAAAAACAAAGGATTATAAGAGAATACTATGAAAAACTATATGCCAACAACAGATGTTAGCTTATGAACAATCTCCCTCACCAAAAAAAAAAAAAAAAACTATATGCCAACAAATTGGATAATCTAGAAGAAATGGATAAATTCTTATACTCATACAACCTCTAAAAACTGAATCAAGAAGAAATAGAGAATCTGAATAGACCAATCACAAGTAAAGAGGTTGAAACAGTAATCAAAAATCTCCCAAAAAACAAAAGTCCAGGACAAGATGGCTCCTCCGGAGAATTCTACCAAACATTCAAAAATGTAATACTTATCCTTCTCAAACTATCCAAAAAAATTGAAGAAGATGGAATGCTTCCTAACTCATTCTATGAGGCCAACATTACCCTGATACCAAAACCAGACAAGGACAACACAAAGAAGGAAAATTACAGGCCAATATCACCGATGAACATAGATGCAAAAATCCTCAACAAAATATTGGCAAACCGAAAACAGTAATACATTAAAAGGATCATACACCATGATCAAGTGGGATTTATACCAGGGATGCCATGATGGTTCAACATCCGCAAATCAATCAATTAACAAAATGAGGTATAAAAATCATATGATCATCTCAATAGATGCAGAGAAAGCATTTGACAAGATCCATCATCCATTTATGATAAAAAAAAAACCTCTCAATAAAATGGGTATAGAAAGAAAGTACCTCAAGATAATAAAAGCCATATATGACAAACCCACAGCCAACATCATACTTAACGGAGAAAAACTGAAAGTCATCCCTCTGAGAACAGGAACAAGACAAGGGTGCCCACTCTCACCACTCCAATTCAACATAGTACTGGAGGTTTTGGCCAGAGTAATTAGGCAAGAAAAAGAAACAAAACATATCCAAATTGGAAAGGAGGAAATGAAACAATTGCTGTTTGCAGATGACATGATTCTATATATAGAAAACCATAAAGAATCCACAAGAAAACTATTAGAAATAACCAACAACTACAGCAAAGTTGCAGAGTACCAAGTCAACTTACAAAAGTCAGTTGCATTTCTATACACCAATAACAAACTAGCAGAAAGAAAAGTCAGGAAAACAATCCCATGTACAATCAAAACAAAAAGAATGAAACATCTAGGAATAAATTTAACCAAGGAGGTGAAAGACCTCCGGAAGACTATAAGACATTATTGAAAGAAATCGAAGAAGACGTAAAGAAATGGAAAGATATTCCATGCTCATGGATTGGAAGAATAAATATAGTTAGAATGTACGTATTACCTAAAGCAATCTACAGAATCAATGCAATCCCAATCAGAATCCCAGTGACATTCTTCACAGAAATAGAACAAAGAATCCTAAAATTTACATGGAACAACAAAAGACCCCAAATAGCCAAAGCAATCCTGAGTAAAAAGAATAAAGCTGGAGGCATCACAATTCCTGACTTCAAAATACACTACAAAACCATAGTAATCAAAACAGCATGGTACTGGCACCAAAACAGACACATAGATCAATGCAACAGAACTGAAACCCCTGAAATAAACCCACACATCTATGGTCAGTTAATCTTTGACAAAGGAGCCAAGAACATACAATGGGGAAAGGAAAATCTCTTCAATAAACAGTGTTGGGGAAACTAGACAGCCACATGTAAAAGAATGAAAGTAGACGCTTATCTTACACCATACACAAAAATTAACTCAAAATGGGTTAAAGACTTGAATGTCCTGAAACCATAAAACTCCTAGAAGAAAATACAGGCAGTACACTCTTTGACTTTAGTCTTAATAGCATCTTTTCAAATGCCATGTCTACTCAGGCAAGGCAAACAAAAGAAAAAATAAACAAATGGGACTACATCAGACTAAAAAGCTTCTGCAAGGCAAAGAAAACCATGAAGAAAACGAAAAGACAACCCTGTAACTGGGAGAAAATATTTGCAAATAATATATCCAACAAGGGGTTAATTTCCAAAATATGTAAATAACTCATACAACTCAACAACAGCAAAAAAACAACAATCAAAAAATGGGCAGAGGATATGAGCAGACATTTTTCCAAAGAAGATATACAGATGGCCAACAGGCACATGAACTATTAGGGAAACGCAAATCAAAGCTATAGTAAGATATCATCTTATACCTGTCAGAATGGCTATAATTACCAAGACAAAAAAAAACAAATGTTGGAGAGGATGTGGAGAAAAGGGAACCCTCATACACTGCTGGTGGGAATGCAAACTAGTGCAGCCACTATGGAAAAGAGTATGGAGATTCTCAAAAAATTAAAAATAGAAATACCATACTATCCAGCACATATATACATTGGAATACTACTCAGCCATAAAAAAACGAGAAAATCGTCCCATTTGCAACAACCTGAATGGACCTTGATGGTATGATATTAAGCGAAATTAGCCAGACAGAGAAGGACAAACACTGCATGATTTCACTCATATGCAGAAGATAAACAAACACATGGATAAAGAGAACAGATTAGTGGTTACACGAGGGGAAGGGGATAGGGGGGTGGGTGAAAGGGGTAAAGGGGCACCTATGTGTGGTGATGGATAAAAAATAGACTATTGGTGGTGACAGTTATCAAAAACTGATAAATAATGGTGTACACTTGAAATTACACCATGTTATAAACCATTATGACATCAATAATATAGTTGAAAAAAAGAAGGAAACTTGAGAACCACACCTAACTATTTCATTTATTCTCACAAATACAGTGAAAGTATGGAAATAACTGTTAATCAACTTGACCAACATCAGCAGCAGAGTCCAGAATGGCCTGGATCTCTGAATTATATCATTTTAGTCAGTTTGAAAATGAATGTTTGAATATTTACAGAGTGGGACCAGATCATGATATTCAGTTCATGGACTACCTAGTAATGATTTTCTGTTCCTGGATTACACAGTAGTGACTAAATATAGTGCAGCTGGGGTTTTCCCCCCAGTATTGGAATAGATCACTAGCTCTTGGCTGAGCACAGGTGTATTAGTTTGTATGTATTTAGGAAACATGTTTTACTAGATAGAAAGATAGATAGATAGATAGATAGATAGATAGATAGATAGATAGATAGATGCTAATACTGTGAGAAGATAGATAGATGCTAAGACTGATAGAGAGCCACAGATTCATATTTCAGATCTGAAGTTTATTCTGAAGGGGATACATGCTCATTGAGTGCTGAACATCATCATTTGACAACATTGTTGAAATTATCATTTTCCTTTTCTTTTTTTCTTTTATTAAAAGTTGAATTTCATTGTCAAAATGAATCTATAATGGAATTCCATCACGTTGATATAAGAATTACTAATCATGTTGATATAAGAATTACTAGAGTACATGGAGAGAAAATATTTCTTGGATTGTTCTTACTGGTTATAGAAAGTCAGGAGTCAAAATGTCCGGAGGCAATCTATAGTAATGAGTACCATTCCGTATTAGTTTCTAGGACGACTGTAGCACAGTACCTCAACTAGGTGCCTGAAAGCAACAGAAGTTTATTCCCTCACAGTTCTAGAGGCTGGAAGTCTGAAATCAAGGTGCCAGCAGGGCCACGCTCCTTCTGGAGGCTCTAGGGAAGAATCCTTTCTTGCCTCATCCAGCTCCTAGTAGTCCCAGGTGTTTCTTGGCTTTGGCAACATAACTCCTATCTTCATGTGGTCTTCTTCCCTGTGTGTGTGTCTGTGTCCTACGTTCTTCTTATCAGGACACCAGTCATGGTGTCCTAAATCCAGGATGATCTTATCTCAAGATCCTTAACTAATTGCATCTGAAAATACCCTACTTTCAAATAATGTCAGTCTGTGGTTCTGTGTGGACATGACTTTTGGGGGGTCACTATTCAACCCATAACACACTCTCAGACATGGGCAAGAGAGACAGGCCCCTACCCCGGTCCCCACTCTTTAGAGGGCCTCACGTATAAAAAACACAAAATATGGCCCCATGGCACCACAAACACACACACAAAAATATGTTTATTAAAGAATACATGAGTGTCTCTGTAACTCGAGGTCTTGCAGTAAGCACCTTCACAGCCCAACCTGTAAGTGTAAACATCTACTTGGTGACTAATACAAATCAGGCCCCAGAAAAATGCTTTGCCTCATTTGTTGCTGTCTGTTCTTAGAGCAAAAGGCATCTATACAGTCTTGCATAGCTTAACGATGGGGATACATTCTGAGAAGTGTGTAGTTAGGGGATTTCACAGTTGTGTGAGCATCATAGAGTGTGCTTATACAAACCTATATGGTATAGCCTACTACACACCTGGGCTATACGGTACTGATGTTATGGGACCACCATCATACATGCAGTCTGCTGATTCAGTTGTTGACAGAAACGTCGTTATGCATCACGTGATCGTACAGGAATGCCATGAATATGTGGGTTGAGAGCAGTGGTTCTGAGCGCAGAAAGAGCACAAGTGGTGGAAACACTTAAGAAAGAGAGAAGACTCATTCATTTGCCAAATGCATTCTCTCAAATTACATGAATGAAACAGATTGTTGCAGAATAAAGTATGCAGTCCCAGCAGTGCTGAGAATTTACCTGCTTCTCATCATGCTCTAATTTGTGGATCTAATTTGTGACCCAAAATGTGTAAATTAGTACAGTATTCACCACAACTTTACCTAGAAGCTGAGGAACATTTTGCAATATTAAACAATATTACACTTAAACTTGTATTCACATTTTTTCTATTTATCTATCTATGTCAAAATCTGACATACGTTAAGTATGATACTCTTTACTTGGTCAGCTAGGGGAACACCGAACATGAGAATTGTAAATACTTCTATTTTTTTTTAATGTTTAATAGATAAACAAAATTTTTAAATGTTAGCTTTATTTAAATAATTTAGGTTTTTTATTTTTGCTAGTTTTAACTTGAAGTCTGCATTTTAATTTTAATAGGTAATATTGTATATTCTATTAAAAAACTGAAAAATAATTTTAATTTTTTACTTTCTATTTAATTTGTGTTTCTAATGATACTATATTAAAATTACATACACTTTGAAAATAATTACACTAATTTGTACTGTGATGAAGACATATTCAATTTATGTGGACTTTAATATTAATCACAATAGAACATAAATCAGAAAAAAATCTTAATTGTGTAATTTGTGGTTGTGCTGAAGAGAAGACAAAAATAAATTTGATGTAATAGATATATAATAATTTACAAATTATGTATGTCTTTATTGTATTACCCTAAACTTTGCCAGCTCATCAACAGAATACCCATATCTGCACAATAATGATTAAATTCATTTGTCTGACATTTTGGCTACTTTCAATTATATTAAAACCATAGCTGAAACATATTTTTAAATTATTATCATTGTAAACCTATGTCAATGCAAAAAGACAAAACATTTGTATTTACCGATTTGTTAGCTTAATTTATAATTGCTAAGTATTTAAATTACTGGAAAACAATATTATGTAGTCATCTATTTCATTCACGCTATATGAGAGAATGATTTGATTATTTAGTACTTTCTCTTTCTAGAGTGATGTATGGGCCTCCATTTGTTCTCTCTCCTCTGGCCCTGCAAATATTAGCTTTCAAAAGACAGGGAACAAGTGACTGGCAGGTGGACAACTAATTGTCAGATATTCCTATTGTATTCATTTGCTAGGTCGGCCGTAACAAAGTAGCACAGACTGGATGGCTTCAACAACAGAAATGTATCCTCTCCCAGTTCTGGGGACTAGAGGTTCCAGATCAAGATGTCAGCTGGGTTGACTTCCTCCAAGAACTATGAGGAAGGACCTGCTGCAGGCCTCTTTCCTTGGCTTGTAGATGGCCATTTTTTTCCCTGTGTCTTCAGACTGTCTTCCCTCAGTAGGTGTCTGTGTCCAAACTCCCTCTTCTTATTGGATTAGGGCCAGTCACATTGCTTAGGGCCCATGCTAATGACTTCATTTTAACTTAAGTATCTCTGTTATGACCCTATCTCCAAATGCAGTTATATTCTGAGGTACTGGGGGTTAGGACATCAACAAATGAATTTTTTCCCTGGTACACAATTCTGCCCATAACACCTACACACAGACATGTAGATATCTGCCCTTTGTTTTTTTCTATTGGTTGAACTTTGTCGTCCATAAATATTTGGGCATTTTTTGCAAGACAATTAATGTACGCCAGCTGATTTTTAGGCACAAAGGATAAAAGGTTCTGCAAGTGTGACCATTTTTCTGGATTTAATCTCATTTCCTCAAAATCATCAATAAAATTTTGTATGATAGTTGTTCAGCTAATAGATAGAATGTGGCATTCTTCCAAAAATCTCTTTTTGCTGTGCTGGACAGAGGAAGTTGTTCTCATCACCTTTATTAAGTTTTAACAATGCTTCATTTTTTTGAGTCTTATGCAATTACTCTTCAAGATAATAAACATGAGTCATTCTTTTATGATTGTTAATCTATTTTTATGTATCTGCATAATATGTAGTTGATGAACTTTAATAAAATCTGAAGTGAGGTTCCCTTGAGGCCATTTTCAGGTTGATTTTGCTGCAAACTTCAGTGAGTGGAAATTCAGTTAGCTCAGCATACAGCGTATTTCCCTTTAAAACAGATGAGCTAATGAGAAGCATGTCTGTGCTGGCCTGGGATAATGGCCTGGCCTCAAATACTGGTTGTTAAAACAAACTGCACACCACGCAAGACCTAACTGCCAACGATTCGATGGTGTAACGTAACTTAATTGAATATGCTTTCAGCTTGGAAAAGGTTAACAGGAAACAAGGCAGCAAGAACAAGCATGTCTGCAAATATGCTATCCAACTCTGCTTCTGGAAGAAATCCAGGAGATTACAGGACTAAACTAAATCAGATAATTCAGTCCATTTTCTTTTGTAAAGAAATGTTCTATCCCAAGTAATCAGTAAATAATTGAACTACTCATGGGTTCTACCTAGGAACTAAATGTGAGACTGACAGTTCTCATAACATAGAAATTTGGTCTACAGAATGGAATCCCAAATATTTCTTCTTTCTGTAAGGACATCCTTTTATACTTTCACCAAATAGTATATCTAATTGCTTTCAAATCATAATTTCTTCCACATTACATTATATTTTAGTATGCACATGTCTATCTCCCCTACTTATGGTAAATCACTGCAGGCCAGAAACTCTCTTTTTAATCTTTTTTTAAAAATTCACAATAATAATGTGTTAGACAATTAAAAATGGAAATAGGAATGGAATGAAAATAAATTTTAAATTCAAAAATCAGAGAATGAAAAGAGTCTTCAAGAAGTCAACTTGCCAAATCCCTCATTTTCAAGTAACTGGATGTCTACACCAGTGACAAGAATCTCACACAAATCCAGAAAGATACCAGGGAAGGGCTATGAGCTTTAAAAAATTTTTTTTTAATGCAAAAGCCAGTGGCAACATTCACTGCAGCCACAAGTATGTCAATGCATATTTCTCTTAGAGCTGGAAAGCAGAGAGTTGGTAGCTGGGTATCATCAGATCTCTATCCTTTGGACCCCACCCCACACAGATATGTGTTCAAGTCCAAGTCCTCTGACTCAGAGGCCAGTTTTCAGAAATGTAATGTCGATAGGCCTTGAATCCCCAGTGTGCTTTGAAACTAACATATTCAAAGTGCTTCTTACTTTATTTACTTTCTTTACAATTACTGAATATTTACATGGCTTATGCTGATTGAGACAAATATTCTGATATTTAGAATCAGGTTAAAAGTTTGTACGTGTGTGTGTCAATTTTCTATAGGCTTGTGATTCTGCCAAAAACTTTCACAACTCCTTAAGAGCAAAGACTATTCTCCATCTTATTTCCAAAGTCCCAAAAAAGGTCTGGCACATAATAAGTGGTCATATATATCTATTTGAGTTTGACAATCCTTAAAAAAAATGATGTTCTTGATGACACTTCATAAAGGCTAGCTTATTTTCTTACTATGAGGGCTTTACATTCCAGTTTCCTGTTTTGCAAGAGATTATTCTTTATTTACAGCCAACTGAAATTCTTCTTGTTTTAATATAAACCACTGTTTTCTCATTTATACTCCTGAACAAAGAAAACATTAATGTAGCATCCTTCATTTGTGCGTAATACTTTTTGACCATCAATTCTTATTTCTAGAGTTTGACCTTCCCTCCATAACTCGGCCATCTGCTATCACTGGAAAGTAGCTTGAATAGCAATGTGTGTGTGTGTGTGTGTGTGTGTGTGTGTGTGTGTGGTGGGGATGGCTGTGTTAAATGAAGATGGCAAATTGATTACTAACCAATTCCACTGGAGAAACCCAGGAGTTATGCATCACTATTTTATGCCCCACATGGGCACAGACCATTCTTAGAAGAAGAGAAGGAGATGCTGGCAAACACAGTGCTCTCTAGTAAATTGTATTTGAAAACCAGCAGCTAAAATATTAAAAAAAATAGGGGTACAAAACAAAAATAGGAGCATAAGACAAAAATTCTTACGAAACTTTACCAGAAATTTTCCAAACTGTCAACCAAACAGGTATGTGTCACCTGTTTTTTCGTGGTTAATTTAACTGGATGCTAGGAAGGTACACCAGGAATCATTTGTGTGTGTGTGTGTGTGTGTGTGTGTGTGTGTGTGTGTGTGTGTGTATGTTGGGCGAGAGGGGATTGGAAATTCCCAGCAACTGAAAAAACCTAGATTTGTTTGATGCCAAGATATGTTTTCCTACTATATTTGCTAGTAATTATCATATCCTTAAATCTTCAGAAAAATACTGCCTCCTGTTAGAAATGCTAGTTAGCATCTACAGAGTATACAACACTTCTGCAGTTCTCTGCTGCTTACTGATTTGGGGGACCTCAGTTAGAGTCTCTGGGCTTTAGTTATCTCATCTTCAAAGGAGGTAAGAATACCTCCCAGGACTGCTTTAAAGATTAATGGTGATAATGTCTATAAGCCCTGGCAAATAGTAGAAGTTCAATAAATATGAGTTAATATTTTCTTGGCATGGTACCTTTGGCATTGTAAAAACCTCCAAAATATTGGTGGAATGTCTGGTTGAATGAAAATATACTTTCTAAAGAATAATTTAAGAACAAGCCTTTATATACGAGCTAATCTGAAAGAGCTCCCAACAGTCAAATATAGAATGATTTGAGCAATAAAATAAATAATGTGATATCATATTATAACCCAAAGTATAAAGGAAATGTAAATGAGTCTATATTGACATAAATAATGATTGAGTAATAAATAAAAGGGAGAGAAGGGACAGATTTTCCTTATGAAAGAATGCCAAGTGATATATGTAGATATATACTCTCTCTCTCACTATGTAATCCTTCCTCCCATCTTGAATGTGGGCTGGATTTAGGACTTAGTGATCCTCTTACAAAGAATATAGTGAGAGGAGGGGAAAAATAGCAACTTTACAGTAGGGAAACACTACCTTAACCAAGTGATCAAGGTTAACCTCACCAGTGACGTCACATTGTTGTCACGTATCCCCGATACAGTGTGATGAGGACACTTCACATCTGTGGCGGTCATCAAAAAAAACCCATGATCCCAGTTTGACCATGAGAAAAATGTGAGGGACACTCTTCGACGTACCTGACTAGTATTTTTTAAAACTGTCAAGGTCATGAAAACAAAGAACGTCCGAGAAACTGTCACAGACCAGAGGAGACTGAGAAGACATGACAACTAAATGCAATGTGGGATCATGGATAAGTCCTGGAACACAAAAAGGACATGAATGGAAAAACTGATGAAATCCAAATTAAGTCTGAGGTTAGTTCATAGTAATATACTGATGTTAATTTCTTAGTTTTGACAAGTGTGCCAGGGTCTATATGGTGTCAGCATTAGGAGAAATGACGTGAAGGGTATGGAAATTCGGCAGTATTTTTGCAACTTTTCTGTAAATCTAAAATTATTCCAGAATAAAATTTCATTAAAAGAGAAACTTTTATACGTGGCCTCACTCTTTCTTCATTAACTGATATCAAATACAAAGAAAATCCACATAAGAAACTGAAATTCTGCCTCTTCACTGGTTCATCTGTAATATTGTAATACAGTGTTTAGGGAAGCTGTGAGGCTTAATCAACTCAAAACGCAGCATTATAAAGCTCTTTGAAATTCTAAGATGAAAGAAAATTATATAGGTATGTAAATAAAGTCTTAGTTTGGCCATTCAAAAATGTTCCTGGGTACAGGAGGCCTAAATCACAGACGAATCTCTGTAAGCTGTTTTCTCTAATCAGATCCATTCTGCCTGTAGCTGTGAGTGCACTATGCTGAAATAACTGACTGAAAATTGAAAAATCCAATCAATTTGACTATTTAACATCATGTATCATGCAGTCAGTCACAGCAAAAAAAGAAAAGAATTTTTCATGCTGATTTTATCTGTGTTTTGTTTTTTTCTCTTTAAAGTACTGAAATTTAGACTGCATGCAGAAACAGAAAGATATTTCACTGTCCATATGAAAACTGACAGGCAGCCCTTTTAACATACTGTGAAATGAGAGCCATTGTATGGTTGGTGGTCAATGAAACACGCTCTCTGCAGAAATGATGCAATTCATCTGGACTGGCTGAACTGCCTTCACGAGAGTTCCATATTTTTTGAGAAGTTTCCCAGCCCCTAATACTCAGGGTCCCCATTGGGTAATATTTAACAGGGGCTCTGCTCCACTCTCTGGATCCTAGAAACTTCCTCTGACACCTGCTCACCAGCCTTGGCTCCCAGCCTTTGACCTTCCATGTCACCAAGTTTGAATTTTTGGCTTTAATTGATGAATAAACTTATAGCAGATTGGCATATCTTTGGTTAATCACAGCCAGTAGATACATCCACACCAAAACCGTATATGATTTTGTCAGTGCAAACTGATGGTCAATCTGGTGAACAAAAGTTTTAGTTCCATTATTGACTAATCTGTCCAACTTTTATTGTTGGTTTCATCAGATGGTTGATCCCACTAATCCAAAATAGAACTTAATTAGGAAGTCTTCTTTCCTTGGTCTCAAAATGTTTATTTTTAAGTCAGTTAGTATAACAGAGAAAGCACAGGCTTTAGAGTTATACAGATCTTCCTAATAATTTTATTAACTAGATGTGTGACCTTGGCAAGCCACTTAAGTTCTTTGATCATCAATTTCTTTTTCTGTAAAATAATAATTAAAAACATCAATTTTACACAGCTATTGTGAAGATGGAATAGCTTTAAATATGCAAAAGTAATTAGAACTCAGCCAGTTCCCTTTTGACGTCAAAATGATGTTAGAGATAGTGGTTACATTCCAAGTAGCTCACAAAAAACTGGATAGCCAGAGTGTAACTGAAATATGTCTATCTCAATGAAAAAAATAGTGAAAAATATAGTGATAACATATTGTTGCCACATTTCTAACTAATGTAACATAGGGAATTTTAAAAATGAATTAAATTTGTGTTCCTACATGCAATCTAAATATCTTGACTGTTGGTACTTGAAAAAAAGTACATTTAGTAATGAAAGTTGAATGTACATGCAGTTTTCTAGTAATTTGTTAGTTTATTTATCTAACAAATGTCTTTTTGCAGGCATTATACTGGGCACTGGAAAACGGGGGAAAAAAAAGAGAGTGAGGAAATAAACATGGGAAACTGTCCTCTTGTTGCTTACAATCCGGTGAGAGAGATTTAGAACAAATTTTTAATTTGAGGCTAAGGGCCCTGAAGATGAAATGAGTGAGAGTGATGGAGACAAGGGTTTCCTTAGATGAGGGAAAGGAGGACGGTCAGGGTAGCGAGTCAGTTGCTTATATGTGAGAATGATCTATGGGGTGAAATAGTTACTAGTTGTGATTGGTGAAAACAAGAGTGGAAGGATTTGTTCCTGCTTCTGTGAGGGAATGAGCAGGAGAGAAAGGAAGAATGAGATGGTGAAGAGGAGATCCTGTTTCCCTTACGTGGTAGCTACACATGGAGGGAGGGGCTAAGTGCAACCAGCTGTTGGCATGTAGAGACATATGCTCGTGAGACTGACATTTGCCTCTGAGAAATGAATACAAGGGAGCTGATCCCAGAACAATATAGATGATCTGTTTTGGAAAATGTAAAAGTGAATGCAGCTTGTCTGGACAACAAGAATGTCAGCAATAGGGCTGCACCAAAAACCATGAGCTTTAGGAACAATAGTTTAAAAACAACAACCTGAAAAAGGATTTTTTTCTCAAAGTGACAAATGCTTCAAATCTGTGTGAGTCATCCTGGAATTTTCAATAAGCCCTATTGATAGAAGGGGTGACTCACTCTTGCCTAATAATTGAAAGAATGAAGTTTTAGAAATGCAATCGCCGTTCTCCAACATGAATGGTTTATTTCACAACTCAGAGTTTACCATTAAACAAATACAACTCAAGTCACAATGCAACGATGATGGATGTTTTTCATCAACATCCAATTATCATTCCGTCGGGCACTGTTGTCTGGGCCAAGAAAAACACGGAGTACGCATCTAGAAAGGGTTATTCTCTATACCTTTCCAAAATAACTTGCAGGACAGAACACCCCTTGCTGCATTTCTGACTTGTTAGATCATGTCTCAGGAACCTCTACCAGTGAATTTGGATGTTGTGTTATCACCTGTGCTTTACAAAGACTATTAATTTCTTTTGCTATTTGAAGTTAAAAAGACAGCACCTTCCATTTCTTTAATTTCTTCCATGAGAGCCATCTGCATCTGTGTGCTCTTCGTCTTTTGTTAGCTGTGAAGGCAGCCACTTAGGTATCTAGCGTGATGTGGGCTGTGGTGTGAGATCTTGTAGGACGTGAGGCGAACTGAGGGGATTTCAGAAAAACAAAAACAAAATAAAAACATCCCTTTGACGGGGCTTCAAAGGAGGCCATCACATTCGGGAACAGCTCTTCAAGAAAACACAATCACTTCCCATTTTGTTCTGGGCTAAGCCAGTGGTTCAAAAGAGGAGTGATGGATGGCTTGGAGGCCACCGTAGTAAAAGCACCTCGAGTTCACAGGGAGCCCTTTTGTCCCTGATCACTTTGCAAAGCAGCTCCCTCAAAAAGGTAGGAAGATTTCTCACCACTTCTGAAACTAGTCTCCTCGGGGAAGCGGCAACAGCTGCTTCACCATCCACACTTCCTTGCTGAGGAAGACAAAGAACCCACCTTCCCTGTCCCCCACTGCAGGGAGGGCTCAGCATTGAAATGTAATTAATGGCTCAATTTGAAATTTGGCCAGAACCCCAAGGCTAAACAACATACACTTACAGGGGAGCAAAAAAAAAGCTTTAATGAACTTAGAAAGAAGAGATCTAAAAATTATATCAAAACAGACAACACAACATATCATGCCTTGGCTTATTTCAGCAGAGAATGACCTGGGTGGGAGGAAGAGGGGAAAGAAGCTGGGTCTCTCGGAATTCTGGCTACACAGGGTGTGAACAAAATCACTAGGATGACTTTGCCTCACTTCTAAAAACTGGCTCCAACCTAGAATGATAATTAGGAAGTAGATCTAGCTTGAATTTATTATTAATTTAATCTTAACCTCAGTAAAAACTGATAAATTCCTACTAAGGACGTGGGTTCCTGTCTCAGTGGCCTACTCTAAAGCTCGTGAAGAATCTGGAAGAATGTCAGAGCAGCACTAGAGGCCTGAGCCCCGGCCGCCACCAGGTTCTTCTCCCCTGTTGTTGGAGGCCCACTGTGCACAGTACACAAGAACACAGGGAAGGGGGCAGCCAGCCGTGGAAATTCAAATTTAAGTCAGTTCTGCCAACATTTGTGGCCAAGCGGGCATATATTTTACAAGAGCTGTAGGGCATTGTAAAGTATATCCCAGATAAAATATGTTAAAGGGCAACTCTGGGATTTGGGGGGAAGTAGAGGAAAAAGAGACAGCCAGCCTTTGCCTTGAAACCCAGAGCACTGATGGGGAACCCATACCGAGAGCATTGACTACTCCAAAGAAACGGGCTTAGACAGCACAGCCAGATGCACCAGACATAGCACACAAAGTCCAGAAATGGTATTTGTGCATGAGCAGGACACGGTATCTGCCAAGTGGGATAGTGATTTCCTAGGTTCTGGGGCAGGAGGAACCCTGGAGGTCATCATTCAGTCTTTCAACAAACACATACACGGTGCTTACTATGTTATGGACGTTGTGCTTGATGTTGGCGGTATAAGTGATCAACCTGATAGACACTGCCATCGGGGAACTTAGTTCACAGGCAACAGTAATCCAGCAAGGGATCCATATCCATGGGCAGGCTCTAGGTCTCCTTGGCAGGAAAACCAGAGGCCAGCTTTCAGAAATCAGAGTTCCCCACTCTAGAAGGTGACAGATTACAGATAAGTAATGGGGAAACATGAAAATCAGAGTCTCCTCCACAAGTATTTTTAAGAGTAGGTTTCACAAAGCCATCGAACACCTTTGTCTGGTGAAGAGCAGGGAAGGAAAGGAGAAGGTCTTCATTCTGACCAATATGCCCATATGCTTTCATCTGGCCCCCTTGTAAACAAACCTATCTTGCCTTAGTTGAAGAATAAATTGTCTCAAGTAAGGATTAAAATATAAAAGTAATACCATGCTCTAAGGTTACCATTCACATATACTTTATTTATTCTCTAAACATTTATTAAGCATCTACTTTGTCCTAGGCACTGTGTCAGGTCCTTTAGATACCAAGATGTATATAGTATGAGTCCTGCCCTCAAGGAACTTGTAGCCAACTGGAGAAGACAGACAAGTAAACTAGCTGTCATGAAACAATATAGTAAATGCTTTAATTGCCTCTTCCCCCTTCACCTGCATCCTACCGGGATTCTGGTCTAGGGGACCCAAGATGGAATTTGGGTGCTAGAGGCCAGGGCTCAGGCTAGGCCAGGAAATCGTAACAGAGATGGACCGAAGCAGAAAGATCCACTTCAGAGTGAGACGAGTCAAACGCTCCAAGTGACCCAAAAGCAAAGGGACACTAAGACGAGGCAGCAAGTCCAAAGCCTGCAATACTGGGTGGATCTAGAATGAAGTGAAGTGGGGATTGAAGGAGAGAATTCGGTGTGATAGGAACCAAGAGAAGAAAGCTGCTCAAAAAGTGAAAATATAGCTTCTTGATCTCTGGTTTTTTAGAGAGGGGGAGGCCAAGTTAAGTTTCGGAAAGTCAGTACAGGGTAACACAAAGACAATGCAGAAAGCTCTGAGAACAGAGAGGGTGAGGATGGGGTCTCATTTGTGGGGCAGCAGAGATGGGGAGAGTGGCTTTGTGGAGGTATGAACAGAAGGAGTGAGGGTGATTTGATTCTCTAAGTTAACCAGATGGGAAAGAGAACATTCCGGGGAGAGGCTGCAGGGCAGCTTCCGAGACCCTGTCACAGGCGGCTGGATGGCCGGGCTTCCTCGGAGCAGCTGCAGGAGATGAGACTAAAGGGCAAGCAGAGTCAGCTTAATGTTCTTTTCATCTTAACTCTTTACTGGAGCAGATACAGGGAGAAAATGTTCCTGTTTACATTCTTTGGATAGCTGATCTATAAATCACAAACTTAGAGATTCAGGGATATTGTAGAAACTACCCAATAAAAATTATTTTTATTGACTCCCTCAAAAATTAGTTTCTATTTAGCTCACCTTAAGTCAACTAGAATTATTTGTGGCTTGCTAACTGTTCAATTTCTTCTTCCTTTCTTAGGAAAGCACTAAATCTGCTTTGTTCAGTTAAAAATGAACACTTAGCCCTTTTCATGCCCCCTGATGAAATTACAGGCCCTTATACGATCCCAGTACTTAATCACTGTTAAATATAAACTTAACTGCTGAGGCTTAAGTTGCATAGCTTTGATTTTCAGGTCTTCAACCTCTCATATATTTATTTTCTCAGATTTCTTGACTTAGAAATTACATGGAATAGATTCAGTCATTAGCCACAAATTAAAGATTCGCTGCAAGATTCTTCAGTCCTTCCTGGCTAACATTCGGTTGCTGGCTATTTATGGGATTAATCTTTAAACTCAACAATCCAACATTAGTGGCACTTGGTTGCTGTCCCATTGTTTAATCAATTATTTGGGCGCTTGTTGTGGTGGTAATGTGTAAAATACTGTTCTTAATGACAAAAATCCTACCCTTGGATCAATCTGTCCCCATATTACCTTAGCTTCATCTTTATGCACGTTCTTTTAAACATTACCAAATGTGCAATCACGTAAAATTAGTGATTAAACTTTTGGAACAAGTAGCTGGGATCATTTGGTGCTAATAGCAGCCAAGGCAGAGATCTGTGTTGTGCAGAGCAGGAAACTGTGAGCACTTTCATCAGGTCTATTTCTTGTTCAGCTTCATTTGTAGTCTTTCTTCTGGGTGAATTAATAATAATCCTTGAGCATCTCAGAGCACCTTTCTTATGAGAACACAAAGCATTCTCTCATACCGTCTCTAATTCCTTCTGCAACATCCCTGTAAAGCAGGAAGGGTCAGGTATTCAGACAGGAAACCAAAGCAGACGCTAAATGACTTTCCCCGGGACATACGGTTAGCCACGGACAGAGCCATAACAAGAATGTGAGTCCCTTGACATCAGGGTCATTGTTGATGCCATCGGAGTGGTGGTTCTCAAAGGATGATCTGTGAAGGCTCTCAGCTTATCCACAGGCTGGGCTGTGAACTTAAAGTCAGCTGCTGTGCCTAAAACACTTCCACTCTCTGTTACCATGAATTCTAGACAATGAATGTCTGGGATGTGACAATAGCTGTTGCTGGGGTGAGGGCTCCCATCTTTAAAAAACATAAAAATAATCATTTCCCTGAATCTTCCTTCTTTGGCTACTATTCCACTATTCCATTTCACTCCTTTCTTTCTTTCTCCTCCCCCCACCCCCAACAAGAACAGGACTGCAGGCTGCAAAGCTGGCACATCTTCAAACTAATAATTTAAATATTTGTTAGTGTGGATGAGAATCACTGATTTTCTATTAATAAAAATATTCCGGAAAAAACAGATACACTTAATATAATTCACTCCAACTGACTGACATGGCTTTAGTTCTTGCTCCAGTTTTATTTTTGCAATAATTTTCCAAATCAGATGACTTCTTAGGAAACATATTAAACTGTTTGAAATTTGGGCAATAAAATAAATCACTTGTTCCTAGTAAACAGCACCACACCCAGGCATCACTCAGTTTTGGAATTTAGCTGCTACGGCTGCTGAATTCAAAGACCAGGGAACTTCCACGTGTGTGCTACAAAAACACCAAAACAAAACAAAACAAAAAAACAGAGATGGGCCAGCATATATGAGGTGAAATTCTAATTTTTCACTGAGGGGTACAGTCCACTTTGGCGAGAGGAGAGTAGGACCAGTTTTCATTTTGCTAGTTACATAAAGAGCCCTGTGGAGATCCTGGAAATCACGGGCCCCACATTTCTGACTTTTTCCCCAGATCTATATGTCTGCAGCCCTAGCCTGTCTCAGAGCTCCAGGCTCACTTTCTCACTGCCTGAGTGAGAAATCCTCATGGAGGCCACTTCTGTACATCACTCTCAGTAGATCCACATCAACCCAACATTGCTCCTCCAAAGTCTGAGTGCCAATTGATGTCATGAGACTCAAAATTATTTCCTTCATGAAAACCTTCTTCTGCATTTCTATGATACTGAACTTCATTTGTTTACTTATTCACTCAATAGTTCATTCAAGAATCCATCAGCACTATTCTAGGCACCAGGAAACCAGAGAATCTCAGGAAACTGCCTAATGAGCAATGATAGTTATAATCCCAAAATTATAATTATTGCAGGTGCTACACCTAGCTCTGTTACCTCTTCCCTGAACAACTTCAGTAATCCTTTACAGGCTCTTTCTCTTTTGCCTCAATCTATCTTCTTATTCCTCCCCTCAATCTATCCTATTACTCTATAGCTGAATTACTTTTCTTAAAATCTTCTCCTCAAAAACAGTCCGTGCATTTCTACAGCCAATGAAGTCACCCACATTCTGGCCCTCTGGCAGGGCGCTGCGGAGGACAGAGCACTCACCTGCACCTGGGGGGACCAGGGTTCAAGGCTGAGTCCTACCGGCGATGTGAGGCTGACAGAGCCATTAACTACCACTTGCTTCAGATGCCTCACTTGGCAAAAGAGAAGACTAGGTTAAAAATGTATGCATTCTCAAGTCCTTTCTAATTCTGAAACTTTATGCTTCAGTTAATGTAGATACACTCCAGCTAAAAGACAATTCGCCTCTCCCATGCAGGCCCTGTCCCTCTGCCCCAGTGTCCTGACTCTGAAATCTCCTCTTCACTCTCCTTTTTTTCTCCCATCAAAAACCATGCACATCCTTTATGGTTTTGGTCAAATGTCATCTTTCTATCCTCTGACTGTAAGTGATATCCTCCTTCAAATTCTCCTATGACTTTATATATTCCAGTTTCTTAAATCAAGTATCCTGTACTTAAAGTGACTTGACAATTCACACACTATAAGTCTGATGCAAAGAAATGTAATTTAATCAAAAGCCTCTATTTCTCTGAATAGCAAAGGAAAAAATACCCATTCTAGGTACATAGTCGATTTTTGTTTAAAGCTTAGTCTCTTGCAGGTTAACTAGTTCTATTTTAGGGTACACGTTTTCTCAGTTATCCCACCCCCTAACATCTTCTCCTTTCTCCCTAGGTAGCTTCTAAGCAACAAGAGACTGCTAGCAAACATCATGGGGGCAGGGCTGGGAGGTCCCTGCCACATGGACAGTTCTCAGCTCCTCGCTAGTCTCCCTGAGCTATGTCACTTCATTTCATCCTTGGGTGAAGGCCTCTTTCCCTCTGCATCTCCTGGTGCTGCCCTGGCCTGGATGCACCTGCTGCTGGTGCCCACAGTGCCACCATGGCTCCTGACCCAACACACTGCCTGTTTGGCCTCTTCCTGCCCTGACATTAGGTCTCCTTGGTTTTTGGGCCTGGGAATTTCTGCATCTCCCCATGTCATACATAGGCTGCAGGGAATCAGAGTTGGGAGGGGCTCCATCTCAAATCCTCTGTAAACTGAAAACATGCACACACACCCCCCTTCATTTCTACTCTGCCAGAGTCACTCCAGGTTATTGTGGGATAAGTTACTGAGCAGCAAAAATTTATAGACATTAAAATTATACTGATTATTATTTTAGAATATGATTCCACTCATCTCCTCTGTGATTTACGTATTTGAGACTATGCTTTAGGGTCCCTACTGGAAGAAACCTGTGTTCAAATCTTGGTTTACTCTTCTCTTTATCCTATGCTACAATCTAGCCTTGGAAATTTGCAAATCTTCTGTCATATTTTTATATCAATTTATTAGATGTTGATTTTTCTCTTTTTTTTCCTTATAGATGAGAGAAGAAAAGCAGGTCTACGGAACAGGCAGGGTTTAGGAAACTAAATTAAATTCTTTCTGTTTTATAGCCAGGAATTATGAATATTTATCACAGAAGACAAATTTGAAAATTAGGAGAAATTTCACTAGGATTGAATGAATTACAGTGTTTATATGACATGGAGGATTTAAAAGCCAATATAATCTTAAATCATATTTACAAAAGTATCATATGCAGGCCTTAGAAAGTATATCAATTAAGATTTTATGCAAGTTACAGAAAGATGTGCTACATTGCTTTAAACAAAAAGGCTCTTAATATTCTTATTGTCTCATGCAACAAGCAGCATGGTGATGGCAGTCCATGCAGGGTATGACAGCTCAGTGATAGAATCTAGGAACCAGGCTCCTTTTATTCTCCAGCATCAGCATCCTGGCTACATCTTCATAGTTGCGTGAAGGATGCTACACTTCCAGGTATCTTGGCCTCATCCTAGACAAAAGGAGGATAAAAGATTCTCCCCCTAGAGAATTTTTGCCTTTTTATTCAGGAAGAAATGTTCTTACTAGAGACATCTACCTACATATCATTAGCTAAGTATATTTTACAAGTCCTCGCCACCTTCTCATAACTGGAAGAGAGTCAGGGACAGTGAGGGCTTTAATTTTCTTGCCTCTGTCATCAAGACACAAGGAGAGAAGAAGGTTGTGAAGCAATAGCCTGACTGTTTTTTGTACTGGTCAGAACACATCTGAAATAAGGTACTCAATTTTGAGTACCGTCTTTAAAGAGAAACAGATGACAGAACAGCTGTTGGTGAAGAGAGGAATATTTAGCCTGAAGAAGAGGAAACTGTGTAAAAAACAATGCCTGTCTTGAAATATTTGAAGGGCTATTGCAAGAAGAAGGAGATTTATGTTGTTCAAAAAGGCAGACCCAGAATCAATGGGAGGGTCCTACTGGGGAACAATTCCTACTTTATCTTAGTCAGAGCACATTTGTTTTCAAGAAAAATAAGCCTAATCAAATTAGATTAATATGAAAGTAGTTAATTATGATAACACAGAGGAATCATGGAGCATGAGGTACAACAGGTATCGCAAGACCTTAAAGCCATCAGGTAGCATCTCTTTTCCTTCTGTCCCCTCCCCTCCCCTCTCCTCTCCTCTTTTCTTCTCATCTTCCTCTCTGCCTCTGTCTCTCTCTCTCCCCATCCCACACACACATACATGGTCGTTCATATCTGCTTCACTCTGCACGTTTGCAGCATTTACCTCTCTCCACACTCCAGTTCTCTGCTAAACTCATCTTTTTTGTTCCTGGTCCACCTCAAGTATTCCAAAAGGATGAATTCTTACAGTTTAGAAACTTGGTTTCTGATGTCTACTCCAAATTTCTGAGAAAACTATCTCATTGGACCAGCAAAAGTCGTATATCCACACCTGGTTCTATCAGAAGTAATTAAGAAAACTAAGGATACATGGAACACAGAGCTATCCTTATTTAAACACTGACAAGGCAAATTCTCTAAGAAAACTTGTAGATAGAAAAAAAATCATGGGCACATTGAGTAAATACTCCAGCATCTGCCCTCTGCCATTCATCTGACTCTCTACTGTCAAATTAATCTTTCTGAAAGACAGTTCCGTTTATATCACGTGTCCACCTGTTCACAAGCTTTTAACGACTAGACTGCCTATAAAATACTGCCTTGCACTTAGGCTCCTTCACAATGTAGCCCCAATGCACTTTTCTAACTTGATTTTTCACTATGCCTCTCTCTTGCTCTAGTCAAATAGAGCTGTTCTACCCTTTCCCCTGCAGTTTGGGTGACCATACTTGCCGGTTTGCCCAGAACAGTCCCAGTTTCGTCTATTGCTTAGGTGTAATTACTAAAAGTGCCTCTTTTACTCTCCATTATGGCCCAATTTAGATGACAAAGAATGGTCCTTCTACCGAAAGGCCCATCCGCTTATCAAATTTAAATTCCCAAACCCTAGCTATTATTCAATATCTAAGAAAAATGCCAACTTATTTTCACTTAAAGCCTTCTCTGACCTAATAAGATCAATATAACGCCTCTCTCCTATTAACTCCTATAGTATTTTATTTGTTTCTCCTCTTTATTATCCTTCACACTTCCTATATTTTATCATAATTGAAACTTTTTACTATTCCTCTGTTCTCTTGGAGCACCCCCATTAATAATGATATGATTATCTTACTCTGGTTAGGAGGTGAAACCAAGGAATGTGTTCAGCTAACCTATGTGGTTCTCATACTGCAGAAATTTATCTGGAAAGCACTAAGAGAAGAAAATTGTATGGATGAGTTAAACCAACTAAAAGTCAAATTTTAAGGTTAACTCAGTGGCTGCTATAGGAAACTAAAACAAAATCCTTTTTTTTTTTTTTTTAGTTGCCTTCACTGTCAATTCTCCTTTAGCTTGGGAGAATGTTTGATGTATCAGCTCACACAACAGAGGTGGCTGGGCTGGGCACGCTGGTAATTCTGGACGCAGTTCTCTCCCCTTAGACTCTCTTACCTTTATGTGCAACCTGCTTCCTGTGCCCAGCTGTAAGGTCATAGAGCAGGGGCTCTCGGGGCAGACAGGCGTGGTGTCCAACCTGAGCTCTGTCACCTCTAGCTCTACGTCCAGGGTGAGTTACTCACTCTCTGGAAGTCTATTTCCTCACCCATAAGATAGAGTGTGACAGTGCAGATCTCACAGAGCGGGTTTTGAGGACTAAAAGAGATAACGTGTGCAATCTCCTTTGCACAGTATGATTCTATACTTGTATTTTTATCATCATATGGTTCAAATTCCAAGAAACGTGTACCCCTGGAAGCCCATGCAATTATTTCCAGGTTTTAATAAAGCTACAAATGCACCAAGTACTGCTGACAGTTGGAGTAAATAATATATCTCACATGCATAAATGCCATTATTTTCAAAAATATTAGAATTAATAAAATAAGAAATAATCTGAAAGTATTTTGACTACAGTGAATTTTTATTATTTTCTTTATTAATAGAGACTAACAGTGTTAACTGGTATCAGATGACTGACCATGATATTTGGGATGTTAAACCCTCCATATTTGGGTTGGTAATTCCTGCTTCCTCCAGAAGGCTTTCCAATTCCTAGTAGATCCTTTCAAAAGAGAATTTTCAGTTAGTTTAGCCGAGTCTCTATGACCAGCTGGCTATGATTCTCCACGACATACATACCTGGCTCCACTGGCTCCAGCAGGGCTTGGGCACTCAGACTGGGCTGGTGTCTGTGGCCAAGTGTTCTGGAATCTTATATTGGATGTGAGGGTGGGGACCACTTGCCCATGAATTGTGAGACAGGAACTGAAAATGTAGTCAGGCAAAGAGCTTTTAGAAGTATCAAATCGCATTCCCAGATGACTATGCACATATGCTGTCAATTAAAAGTTGCTGGGCAGGAAGGGAAAGTTCAGGTACAAACTCAAGGAGGTGCAGCTTAGGGGACCAAGGAGAGACAGCATTCAAAGTGGAGGCTACGTATGATGTGTGGCATGGAGTCATCCCTGCCCTGATGAGCTGGCAATTGCTTCAATCGTTGAGTAGAGGGCAGGGCATCTAAAATCTAAACTGGCGAGTGAGCACAGTTCCTAAATTCTAGTCCAGTCATGCCATTTTTTCATGTGTGTTATATCCTCTACTTGAGTGTCTGCACTTTATGTACAAAAGTAAAATCTGTCTCAAATTTATATCCCACGTAATATCTGGAAGAGTGCCTTGCACATATTAGGTGCTCAAGAGATATCTGCTAATTATTAGCACCGTTCAACATTGGAACGGGCTGCCTTCTCTGATGGTAAACATTACATGCCTGGAGGTATTTAAGCAATGTCTTGTTAACAACTGTGTACTGCAAATTGGGAAAGGTTTAATAAAACATCTGTCAGTGAGGTCGTAGAAGAATTGGACTTGAAGATATCCAAAACTACTTCCAAATCCAAGAATTAATGATTCTATATTCTGAGGTTAATGTCAATAGTCCTATGACAATGAAAATTTTGACTAAGAGTGATTTAATGGATAGTATTTTTGAAAATAATATTCAAGCAATATTATGCTTAATGGAAAGCATTTTCTTAATTTCCTATGGATTTTCAAAAGTGTATAATTGCAAATGTTCATTAGGATATAATTAAATAGTCCTCTTTCCCTAGTTACTAGTATGTGCCAGGGTTCCATAATTATACAACTAATTACAAAAGGAAAATGTATTCCTTCAAAATCAAATTTATTTTATTCCTTTTAGTAAAAATGCCTTGGCAAACCTATGAAAATTATTATAGATACAGAGAAGCTCTACTTTGGAGGGAAGACATTAAAATACGGCAGGGAGAAAAGAAAGAAAATCACATAATAGAGGGAAATATTACGTAATAATACTGCATACATGAAAATGCCAGAGAAATAACAGAATGCAATAAAATCTGTTCACCATCCACGGAGGTCCAAGTGTTTGAAGATGTTTTATGACCTTTGCCTTTTTATTGTACCTCGATTTTGGTTAGTTTATGGCTCTGCGTCAAGTTTACTTTTATGGAGGTTAATTCAATTTACACAGTATATTTTATTTTATAATATACTTAACAATAAATGGATAGTAATTTAGCCTGTGTGAGATCGAGGAAAAATGCCCAGGAACTAAAAACCTTTTAAAAAAAATGTGTTCTTTGAATTTAATAGCATGTGAACTATTTAAATAGCTTAAATTAAATTAAAGTCAACAAAGTTTAGTTAAAGTTATAGTCAAAGGAGAAATATTCTCTCATCTAAAAGAAAGTTGTTGTTCTGGGGTCATGACTATTTTTTCTTGATTCTCCGTGAAGAAACAGCTTTAGGTTATGAGGAGTCTTCAGGATTACAATCAAGTCAAAGGCTCATGGATTAACTACATTATATGAGAGCCAAAGAGTATTCTATGTCCACAGGTACAATTTCACATAGAACACGCCAGTGTTGGTGTGCAGAAATTGTTAACATGTCAGGCCAACCAAAATTCAATTACATTCTACATTTAAACGTGTAGCACAAATGATTGACGTAAAGTGGAAGTGGAGAATAGCGTCTCTTGCCAATCCTGTGCTGGGGGGCACTCAGAGATGCTATTTCCTAAGTCAAACAAGTGAAGGGTTGCTTAAGGCTTTTTGTCCGTTTCTCATTCAAATTGTGCAATGATGGACTCAGTTCTTGCGTTGGACGTCAGCCTGCTTCTAAAATGCAGGGTCAAGAGAAGAGTTGAGATGGTAGGAGACTTGCAGTGCTGCGTGAAACAGCCAGACCTGGCTCATGGTGTGCCATCCTGGCCTCTGACGGGGCGCAATCTTACTACCATCACATATGCTGTTAGTCTCTCTTTTTGTTAACTTGTCTTGGTGTGTTTTTTTTTTCCAGATGTATGGATTGGCATAAGGCATATGGGCCAACTACCTACTCCCATTCCCTCAATAAATCAAATTCTAGTGCTCTTAAAAAATTAAATTCTAATCAAGAACACAATCCCATTTACAATCAGGACAAAAAGAATAAAATGCTTAGGAATAAATTTAACCAAGGTGGTGAAAGACCTGTACACCAAAAACTATAAGACTTTGTTGAAAGAAACAGAAGAAGTCATAAAGAAATAGAAAGACATTCCATGCTAATGGATTGGAAGAATTAACATAGTTAAAATGTCCATCCTTGCTAAAGCCATCTACCTATTCAATGCAATCCCAATCAGAATCCCAACAACATTTTTCATGGAAATAGAACAAAGAATTCTAAAATTTATGTGGAACAACAAAAGACCCCGAATAGCCAAAGCAATTTTGAGAAAAAAGAACAAAGCTGGAAATATCATACCCCCTGATTTCAAAATATATTACAAAGCTATAGTAATCAAAACAGCATGGTATTGGCACAAAAACAGACACACAGATCAATGAAACAGAATAAAGAGCCCAGAAATATACCCACACATCTACGGGCAGCTAATCTTTGACAACGGATCCAAGAACATACAGTGGAGAAAGGAAAGTCTCTTCAATAAACAGTATTGGGAAAACTGAACAGCCATATGCAAAAGAATGAAACTGGACCCCTATCTTACACCATACACAAAAATTAACTCAAAATGGATTAAAGACGAATGTAAGACCTGAAACGATAAAACTCTTAGAAGAAAACATAGGCTGTACACTCTTTGACAGTGGTCTTAACAGTATCTTTCTGAATATCATGTCTCCTTAGGCAAGGGAAACAAAAGAAAAAATAAACAAATGAGACTACATCAAACTAAAAAGCTTCTGCACAGCAAAGTAAACCACCAACAAAACAAAAAGACAACCCACCAATTGGGGGAAGATATTTGCATATCATATATCCAATATGAGATTAATATCTAAAATATATAAAGAACTCATACAACTCAACAACAAAAAAACAAACAACCTGATCAAAAAATGGGCAGAGGATCTGAACAGACATTTTTCCAAAGAAGGTATACAGATGGCCAACAGGCAGATGAAAAGATGTTCAACATCACTAATTATTAGGGAAATGCAAATCAAAACTATAATGAGATATCACCTCATGCCCATCAGAATGGCTATTATTAAAAAGACAAGAAATAACGAGTGTTGGATAGGATGTGGAGAAAAGGGAACTCTCGTACCCTGCTGGTGGGAATGCAAACTGGTGCGGCCACTATGGAAAACAGTATGGAGATTCCTCCAAAAATTAAGAATAGAACTACCATATGACCCAGCTATTCCACTTCTGAGTATTTATCCAAGGAACATGAAGACACTAATTCAAAAAGATACATGCACCCCTATGTTCATTGAAGCATTATTCACAATAGCCAAGACTTGGAAACAACCTAAGTGCCCATGATTAATGGATAAAGAAGATGTGGTATATACAGACAATGGAATACTACTCAGCCGTAGAAATAGGTGAAATCTTGCCATTTGTGACAGCATGGATGAACCTTGAGGGTATTACACTAAAAATAAATAAAAAAATAATAAATAAATAAATAAAAATGAAATAAACCAGACGGAGAAAGACAATTACCGTATGACTTCACTCATGTAGAAGATAAACAAACACATAGATAGAACAGATTGGTGGTTACCAGAGCAGAAGGGGCTGGTGGGAGGGTAAAAGGGGTAAAGGGCACATGTGTATCTTGACGATGGCAGCTAGACTTTTGGTGGTGAACACTATGCAGTCTATACAGAAGTTGAAACACAATGATGTACCCGTGAAATTTATATAATGTTGTAAACCAACATGACCTCAAAAAAAATTAAATTTTAAATATCTAAAGCAACAATGTGGAATTAAATTTTTAAATGCCATTTTATTTAATGTTTATCTTTATCTTATAGGTAAATACAGATTTTTTAAATGAAAATAACCCCCAAATTAGTCACAAACACGTATACACGCACACACACAGCAAGATTGGGAGGAAAAAAAAGAAAACTTGCAAAATAGAAGAATAAAGACTATCGAACTACAGACTGAACTCCTTTTTTTTCTCTTGGCTTGGATGAAATGAAGCTGGAGTAATGCTAATCAACATTGCCATTTCCATGGAAACAATAAAAGGATGCCATAAAGTCTAATCCTCTATGCATGGAGGCCAAACTATCTAACTCCACTTTTGATTTTGGTTTGTTTATAAACGTATCTCAAATTTTCTTTTGCAATCATTGGTGCAGCAAATGTTGCATAGCACTTGGCACAATGCAGTTGCTGAATATTGAATGAAAGAGTTAATTAATGAAAGAATATAAGTTTCGGATGTCTTCAGTCATTTGTTTAACTAAGATCCCAATCAAAATCAAAAGTGTCTTTTGGGCTATCTTGTGAGTATTATAACAGAACAATTCTCTCATTTCTTAAAAGAAAAAAGGACTGACTTCTTTTTAATAATTAATTTAAACCCCATCATTATTCTTAAATTTTAAAATAAATTTTTAAAAGAATCCCTTTAATTACTTTAAAAGAAAAAACACAATTTCAAATGTGACTTTCTGGTGACTTGGTTTCCTGCTATTATTCTTTGGTTTGCCTACCTTTTCTATAAAATGAATGGTAAATAAAGTATCTTATTATCCTAGTTACTATCAGGGGTGTCGTAAAATAGAAAAAACATGAAGAAATATAATTCTAGCTATACTGCTGATCAGTTGTGTGAATTCTGGAAGGGGTTTAGCCTTTGGAGACCTTAGTTTCCTCATCTGTACAAAAGAGTCTCACTTAAGGGCTGCTGTGAGGACAAATGAGATATGAGTGCATTATAAGACACCATGTCAAAGTAAGGCATTTCTGCAATAATTATGTAAGTCACATTTCCCAAGTTAGACAAGTTAGAGACTAGAACATATCTAGGCAGAGTGGTGCAATAAAAAGCATACTAGGGGCCGACCCTGTGGCGTAGCAGTTAAGTGCGTGCGCTCCGCTGCTGGCGGCCCAGGTTCGGATCCTGGGCGCGCACCGACACACTGCTTGTCAGGCCATGCTGTGGCGGCGTCCCATATAAAGTGGAAGAAGATAGGCGCGGATATTAGCCCAGGGCCAGTGTTTCTCAGCAAAAAAGAGGAGGATTAGCATGGATGTTAGCTCAGGGCTGATCTTCCTCACACACACACACACACTAAATAAATAAATAAATAAATATTAAAAAAAAAAAAAAGCATACTAGACTTGGTGTCAAAAGACTTACATTCACGTCCCAACAGCTCTACCTCTGTGACCAGAGCCCTTAACCACTCTGAACCTAAGTTTTCTCATCTACAAAATGGGAATAGTAATACCTCACAGTGTTGTTGTGATCTAAGATATAGAGAAAATTAAGGAGAGATGGGAGCTAGTCTTTTCTGTGAAGGAACTAAATAGTTCAGCCTTCCTCATTCCATGGAGATGAAGGGCATGCATGGCTGCAGGCCCCTGGTGGCTTCCACCTCCCACCAAGAAGAATCCAGAGCCTCCAATGAAGGCAAAGTGTAGCATGTAACAGCTCTCTAGTTTTGTTTTTAAACTCTAGGGGTTCTCCCACTCACTTTGATAGCCTCCATCATGTTTTTCCAACACCAGATCCAATCTCTTCACGCAAGAGCCATGACCAAGAAAACAGAATCACTTGGCCAGAAGGCATCTTAGAGGTCATTTGATAGTGGTTAAATGTTTGCTCTTTGGTGTCAGCATTCCTGGTTTCTAGTTCCAGTTCTGTAACTTACAGGGTGTGAGACCTTGAGTAAGTTACTTGGTTTCTCTGAACCTCTATATTCACATGTCACAAAAGAAGAATTATAATATCTATTTCAGCAGATTTTGTGAGGATTAAGTGAGAGGATTAAGTACCTGTAACATGGTATATATTAAATAAACACTTGCTATTATTTGATTTAATTCCTTCACTTTATGGATTCAGAGAAAATAATAACAATAAATATAAGTAATGCCTGGTATAGCTCCTTGCCTTTTGAATGTATTTTCCTTATAATCCTTTTGCTGCCCCATGGAATGGCTTATTATTAGCACCATTTTGTAGAGCAGGAAACTGAAGTACAGGCAGATGACATAACCCACCCACGATCCGTTCCAGAACTCTTCATGCATGCAGGTCTCTCGACTCCCGGAACAGCGCACTTTCAGTTGGATCAGGCTAACCCTAAGGCAGAAGTATTAAAATAGCTAACATTCACTCTAAGTGAGGCACTGGTTGGTGATTTATGTGTGGTATCTTATTTAAACTTCACAACAACCTTACAGTAAAGATAGAATTGGAGTCCTCATTTCAAAAAAGTTAAAGTAACATGCACAGGGTCACTGAGTTATGAAGTGGTAGAGCCAAGTTTGAACCCAATCAGTTTCACATTTTATCATTAAACTAAACTGTCTACAGAGAGAACGCTATGCAGGAGTGCAGTGTTCAGAAAAGAACACGATCATTCAACAAGCAATGTTCAGCCTCTCTTTACCCAGCGTTATGAGAGGTGTGAAGGACACAGAATAATACCAATACACCAAAACCTTCACATACGAGTTATCGTGCCCCGCACTTTACATATATCCTCATAGCAATCTCAAAAAGTATATATTATTAACCCCATTGCAACTGGGACCCAGAGACATTATTCTTCACTTAAAATGGCAAAGCTAAGATCTGAACCCAGATGTGACAAACTGAGGCTGGAGGAGCCCAGGTTTTTCCTCCCAAGTAGAACTTGTGATAGAAGACAACTTGTCCAACTCCCAGCCCTGTGATCTTTCTGCCTCATCATGCAAAATAACCGTGACCTCTGCCCCAGGGAGCTCATACTGCAGATGGAGAAACACAAACAGTCAGAAAGCAACACAAGTTGATACGTATTGGAGGCTGCATCCAGTGCAGAAGGGACATGCTCTGTAGAAGTTCCAGACTGGCTGAGTCAGTGAGGATAGGAGAGGCAAGAGGGCAGAAACTCTCCACTTTAAGGCACATAAGAATCACCTGGAGGAATACCCTTAAAATGCAGATTCCCAGGCCGGGGAAGAAAGTATGAAATCAGAGCCTACACTGTTTAACAAACAGCTCTGATTCTGAAGCGCGTGCTTAAATCCACTACTTTGAGAAATAGGAAACTTGCAAGTATGCTGGAAAGAGCAGCAAAAAATTAGATTGGATGTGGAAGACAAGAGCAGATTAAGGAGCATTTTGGAAACTAGGCAAAGCAATTCACATTTGATATAATAAATAGGGAAGCCTTGGAGAAGGGGAGTGACAACAAGTGGGAGCTCCGTGAAGAATGACTTGACCAGTGAGAACATGACATGAGGAATAAAAGATAGAAAGGCCTGAATGAGAGGAAGGGGTGTGTTTTAGAAGCATTTCAAATGGGAAACCCAAAGGATTGGCAACGGGTCAGAGGGAGGGAATAAAGGAGACGGATGGTATGAGCACCTGGCCAGAGAAGAGGTGGCTGGGTCTGGCTGTGGATGTGCACACCTACACATAGCTGAAAGCCGACAAAAACTACTTTAGCTGCGCGCTGTGACAAAGGTAACAATTCTCTATGAAACATACAGTCATAAAAGACATAAAGTGCTCCTTTCAGCAACTCCTCTGTGATAAAGGAGGCCAAACCTCACATTCCTCATGGCGTCCTGAAAAGAACCCTTTTAAAAGACACAAATTAGAAAATATTTTGCTGATACTTGATCTCACCCAAACCGGGAGGCCCTGGGTTTGGCTTGGAAAGGTTGATTATTTAACTCTTCTTCAGCAGTTTTCTTCATACCTCTTCATTTTTGCCCAAAGACAGAGCAGCGAGAAACTAATACTGGATATTCAGAAAACTATTCTCTGAAAATCTTAAAATGCTCTACCAGCATCTTTTTAAAGTCCTTTTTGCAGTTAGAGGACAGATAAGGCGCTAAAATTGGATATCGAGTCCTGGTCTGCAGTGGGTAATCGTGCCACAAAGAAAAAAATCAATGAGATGAAAGTACAACTCAAATAATTTCACTTAAACCTGATAAACCTTCAATAACTGGGAGAATTTTCCAACTGTTTTCTTCTAACTAAAGGATCCAAGTCTTTGAAGTTTTTTCCATTAACACTTGAAAAATAGTAGCAGGACACCACAGTCTACGTAACGTTTAAGATGCGATCTAAAATGAAAACCTGAGGCTCAAAGGCTGCTCAATTAAGTGACTGGACGTGTATGTTTTCTTAACTAACCACACACTATAACTGAGCACTCCAGAGACACGGAAGGGTTTTGGGGGAAAAAAAGGCATTTTAATTGGACTACAAAGTCCAGTTCACTACTTAGAATATTAGCAAAAGTTGATGGATCAGCTCTGTTAATCTATGAACTTTGCACTTTTGAAAATTGGCTTTATACATGATCGTTGATATAATCTAAGTTTTTCAACTTGAGAAGTTCAGGTTCTATAATTGAGAAAGGAAAAAAAGGGGCCGGCCTAGTGGTGTAGCGGTTAAGTTCGTGGGTTCTGCTCTGGCGGCCCAAGGTTCACCGGTTCGGATCCTGGGCGCGGACATACTCACTGCTCATCAAGCCATGCTGGGGCGGCATCCCACATAGAACTACAACTCTACAACTATGATACACAACTACGTACTGGGGTTTTGGGGAGGAAAAAGAAAAAGAGGAAGATCGGCAACAGATGTTAGCGCAGGGCCAATCTTCCTCAAAAAAAGAAAAGAAGAAAGGAAAAACATGTAGCTTCTCTTGTTTAAGCAACTTACAGTAAAATAGAGTTTTTTTGTTTTGTTTTGTTTTGAAAAATAGTCACAAAACGAAAATAAGATATACTGAGAGTCCACCCACTCATCAAGGCATTGTAATTATTATAGCAAATTTTAGACATCTATGAGATGAACTGATCAATTTGGGCTGACATTAATAGCATTTCAAGTACTTCTATTCTAAAATTAATTTGATCATTTGAAATATTTAAATGTTATTTAAATTGTGGTCATTCTCACTTATTCGTTTAATTTATTTTTGAGTAAACTGAGCACCTACTATGTAACAGGCACTGCTGGGTATCCAAGAGAGGATGATTGAAATGTGTGGGAAAGTGGGATTATAAAATGAAGAGCTTACAGTCTAGTGAGAGAGAGTTAGTTACACAAATAGCTAGAATTTAATGTGAGAAATACAGTAATGCATAAATACCAAATGCTGTGGGAACACAAATATGAGGGGGAAGGTCTCATTTGAAACTGTCCATGTACCACCTGCATCATGGAGGGGTACGTCCCACGGCCCCTGATGCTGTTTAGTGGAGGACAGAGGGGGTAACAAAATGCAGCCGGGGATTCATAGATTTCTAGGCTGCATATATACATTCCCATCTTTGTCCAGGTGGATAATTATCCACAAGAAGAATTCAGGTCAGCTCTATCATTAAGGAAGTCCCTGGAAGTCAGGGTTTGGGGAAGCAGAGAACTCATGGCTATGAAAGATGTGATAGAGTGGAAACCAAGAGCTGTGAGAAGTTTAATCCCTGAGGAGTTAAATGGTCATTTGAGTGATCCTTTTCTATGGCTTACCTCTTCCTATAGGGCATCACTCAGAGACAATACGAAATTTGGTGGGCATATAAAGTCAAGTACGTAAATGACTCCTATCACAGAGTTAGGAAAACAGTTTAAGAGAGGTTCAAAGTACCATTAGTGCTCAGAAGAGGGTAAAGAACGCATAGTTAGTGAATAAGAAAGTAATTTATAGAAGTAAGAGCATGCAGCTTTGAACAGTAGTTTGAAATTCAATGAACAGAGAGACTGGAGGGGAAGAGCATCTTGGGAAGAGAGAATAGCATATCCAAAGGCCCAGAGAAGAAAAATGTTAGGTGTTTTAAGGAATGTTAGGTGTTTTACTCCTTGCAAGTAGCAAGGAGGAAGAGAAGCATCCTCAAGGACTGGAAAACAGACATAGGAGGAGAGAATAGCTTGGCAAGGCTGGGGATGGAGAAATGTGGATGGTGGGAGCAAAATAGAAATAGCGGCCGTGTAATAGGTAACCTGTGTTTACGAGCTCCCTGTACCCAAGCTTCTCAAACTCTAGGATAGAAGAAGAACGCCTTCTCTCTTTCTCTCCATAAGCAATTATGAATTTGCACTCTGTTCCTAAAAGGTGAATAGAAACGCAGGTATATTATCATGAACCTGAATAATAATACTAACGTTCATTGGGCTAGGCATTATGATAATAGATTATCTCATTTAAATAACACAACAATTCTATGAGGCCAGTAGTAGTAGTATTCTTCTCATTTTACAGACGAGAAAACTGAAGTTCAGCGATGTTAAGCTTTCCCAAGGTCACAAAGTCAATAAACAGAGAAGCCAGAATTCAAATACCAAATGCAAAACTGAAGAAAAGGATTTGTTCATGTGTTCTAGACATACGATCTCTGTAAGGGCTTCCAAATAAGTCAATTTACTCAAATAACTAATTTCACCATTTTTGTAAAACAGAAAAAAAAGATGAATCAACTGAAAATAAACATCTTATTCTGCTAGCAGCTCAGAGGAATGTTTCCCTTCCTTTCAATCAATCACAGGTTTCTGACAATCCTCACAGTCAGGCTCAGTCTAGCATAATGCTGAAAAATGCTTGCCTGAGCCTAAAGGTCCCAAATGACCTTGGATGATCAGATAATCCCTTTACTAAATGCCATCATCAAAAAAATTACTTTTTTCCCCAAAAATCAAATATCAACATGAGGGGAAAATCTACCTTAAATGAAAGCAAGAGATTGATCATAAGAAGAATTTTCTTGAAAATGTCACTACTCTGCAATGATTTTACTTTTCTTCCATACATGTAAAAAAGAAAAATATGCGTGTATACCTGTATGTTGTCTTACCTTCAAGTGACTCCAAGAAAGAGTCATACTTAAAAACAGAGCGAGTATTTCTACGTAAAACCCACAAAATGGTAATCATGATCTTTTCTTTAGTTTTATAAAGAGAGCCCACCCAAATGAATTCCTACATCCCAGATGGAAACTGAGTTAGATAAAAAAATAAAATAAAATAAAAATACGGGGTGAGAGGCGGGGGCCTAAATAAAATGCCTTTTGCAAATTCTCCAAAACTCACTCACACGGACTATTTGAATTATGTGTTGAATACAAGAGCTTATGAGGAAAATTCTCACTGTTAGAGAAGCAATAGACAAAGAGATAAGAAGTGGTACCAATTGCCTCCCCCTTTCTCAACATTTCCCACCTTTAATCTCAAGGAAGAATGTACCAAACCTCTTACTCTTTCCTGGAACGACAGAATCTCTCCAGTGCCTCTGAAAGCAGTGATCCTGATAAATAAAATGCCATTAAGTCTGAAAGCAGTCATTTCATGGACAACATTTAAATTGTTTCCATGTGCCTTCTTCTCGTGCGGGATCAATCGTGGGGATTGGTGTATTATAATTTTCCCTGACTAAATTGGTCTCTCTCCTTTGCTTTTTCCCCAAGGAACTCAATTTACCAGCCTTCCCTGGCTCCCCCTGTTATTTTTCTCTTTTCATATTAACTATCATACAAAGGACTAAAGTAAAATCCAAGCTCAGAGATTCTCATTTTTAACCATTGACAGGCATTTGTTTCATTGAAAAGCTCATTTAGCAAATTTATCCTACATTTCCATTCATTTTCTTGTAAATATCCGAGTCCAAGTTTTGGGACAATAAAGGTTTCAGTGTTAACAAGGAAACTAGAGTGCAACAGAATTTCAGTCTGTGAAGTGTTGTTTTATTTTTGATACATTTTACCTTTCAGATATTGATTTTTAACAATAATTAAAAGCGAACTTTAGAACCAGGTGCATTTTTAAATATACTTGAAATAGAAAATGGAAAAAAAAGGAACATGTTATTTGAATTCCAGTTGTGAAGCACATCTTTCGCCTCATTTCCATAGGAAATTGGAGAATTGGTGGTGTAGGTCTTACCAACTAGCTCTTGATCCTAGACACTGCAGCACTGATGGATTTTTGCTTTCGCTTTATTAATTTCCTTTAATACTTTGTACATTCTTAAAGGCAACAGCCAAGTCTCTAAACAAAATACATGTGCTAATAATGCCCAAGGATCTCTATAAATGAAGGTAACTATCTAAAGGAGCAATTTGAAAACAGTAGGATGTCCACCCCTTTCAAAAGCACATTTCTGTTTCATGGAATGCCGTATTGTCCACGTTATTCAAACCAAGTTGAAATATAAATGTGCAGAGAGGAGTCACGTTCTGGCACTTCTCAAATTTCCCCAGAGGGTCATCACCGGTGAGGAGATTGAAGAGGGAATACAAACACACTGTGGGGCTGGAGGGCAGCGCCCAAAGCAGCCCCCACCTCCAACTTGAGATTTCTTTGAAGTCTCATGATATAGCTTTAAAAGGCACGCAAATTGTGCCTCCTGCTGCCTCATGTGTCTGTGGGATTTAAAATGAAAATTAAAGTGCTTATCAGGATTAAAACTGACATATGAAAACAGTGTGGCCTGGCACTCCCTTGAGGATCTCCGGGGGCATGCTTACCTTTAATGATCATTAGCACAACGCTGCTAATAAGGGCATTGGCTGCTTTCAGTTGATTCCTCTTTTTTAAATGGACAGAATGGAGACAGAGAAGCAGGAACTGGGGAAGAGGCCAGGGTGAGGGATGAAGTGCCTTAACACAGGCGATGCATTGCTGCTCCTATGCAATTGTGGGTCTGGGAGGAAAAAGATGCCACAAGAAAGAAATAAGTGGCCAGAAGGAAAAGCTTAAAGGGAAACAGAGCCAAATTTATTCACAATTCTATTAGGGCCAAAGAATGATGCTAAATAGAAAATGTAGTGATTTGACTTGATGATTTAGAAAAAAAAATTGCTCTTAAAAAACAAGTGAAAAAAGGCAAGCAACTAAAACTGCTCTAGCAGAAAGGGAGAGAGAACTTCTCTTCATTTGCATACTTTAAAAGCTTAAAACTAAAGAATTTTAGTTTCTTGTATATTAAAAATAAAGTCATGAGGGCTGGTCCCACGGCCTGGGGGTTAAGTTCGGCACACTCCACTTCGGCGACTTGGGTTCAGTTCCTGGGCACAGACCTACACCACTCATCAGCCATTCTGTGGCAGCAACCGAATTACAAAATACAGGAAGATTGACACAGATGTTAGCTTAGGGCGTATCTTCCTCAGCAAAAAAAGTAAAAATAAAATAAAGTTACATAGTAAATTTCATTTTAATAAGACGTCTTCAATTACAAGAGATTTAGCAGAGTGTAGGCTATAATTGTTTTGATGACATATTTTAAATTAACAAAAGAAAAAATTATGAAGTGCTAATAACATATCAGAAAGCAATATGCCATCATCCTTGAGGATCTAAATATTGAGTGGAAGTATTAATTTCAATTAAAATTCAATGAAAACATTCAAGATTTGTATTAAAACTATATTATAGTGCTACCTTCAGGGGAATAAAAATTTGAATTTAAATATGACCCTAAAGCCAGGTCTCTTTCAGTCAAAAATATATGCAATCATATATCTCTGAAATTCATACACATAAAATTATTAAGTTATATCTTATCAAAAAATATTGAAAGAGATCGGTGTGTCCTGAGAGTACACATTCTGGATACTTAGTGATTATACTAGCAATTTGAAATACAGATTTTTAACCACAAACAGTACGGCTAAAAATCTGAAGATATGTTTAATCAGAGCAATCACACTTATCTTGTTTCTCAGCCTCAACCTAATGGATATGATTAGTTGATTGCTTTTCTAAACTCTTCATTGTATAAGTTCTCACATATCTACAAAAGATGAATTCCCATGTCCCCTTAACTTTAACAATTTTTCACCAATCTTGTTTCTTCCATCAACCCACTTTTTTTTCTTTTTTGTTTTTTTGGCTGGAATATTTTACAGCAAATCCCAGACATCATGTTATTTTATTTATAAATATTTCAATGTGTATATCTAATTGATTTTACATAGTCTCCATTGCCATTATAATATAATCCTTTAATGTCATACTTGATTATGTTTACTAGTAAATTTATCAATTGTATATTACTGAATAGAGTGTATAAAATTTAGTATTTCAATACTATTATCTGGGTGTAAATATTTAGTCTGGATATAGGCATATTATCCAGGTCTAATATTTTAATTGAATTGACTGGTAAGATCAGTTATAAACCATACTAAAGGACTTTTTTGTTTTGTCTGTTTTTTGCTATATTAACCAGTCAAATCAGCAAACCTCCCTGTGCTTACAGGCCCCATCTTAAAAATAAGCATCTGTGGGGCTGGCCCGGTGGCGCAAGCACTTAAGTGTATGCACTCTGCTGCAGCGGCCCGGGGTTCGCCGGTTCAGATCCCGGGCGCGAACCGACGCACTGCTTGTCAAGCCATGCTGTGGCGGCATCCCATATAAAGCGGAGGAAGATGGGCACGGATGTTAGCCCAGGGCCAGTCTTCCTCAGCAAAAAAAAAAGAGGAGGATTGGCAGATGGGCAGATGTTAGCTCAGGGCCAATCTTCTTCGCAAAAAAATAATAATAATAATAAGCATCTGAGTTTGTACGCACTGGACCAAACCAACCACATCATAGTCAAGTTATACAGATCCAGATTATGTAATCATTAAAATAGTTGACTGTTATTTATACAATTAGATTATGCAAAGATCACTCCAAAACAATTAAAATAGAGGCAGTAACGGTATGGAAGGAGAACCACAAAAACCTAGGTTTCAATCTCTACTCTACTACTTAATTAATGCCTCTGTTAACTTCAACTATTTAGTTAATAGTCTTAGTCTCAATAATCTCATCTGTGGTATCGGGATAAAAATGCCGTGATGGCTATTGTGAGACTAAGATGAGTTTAACGTATGTAAAGCAGCTGCCACATGATAAGTACTCAAAGATCTTTCCTCAATAGCTTCCTAATCAATGTCCAACTATTAAATGGAAGCAAGCTAAAAATTATCCTCAGTTCATATGGCTTTTTAACATCTTGTGTAATATTTCAAACACTAACTATCCTACTTGACCACCAATAATAGAGGGTAATCATTCAAAAAATACTTATAACCTCTCAACCTTTTCATTAGATAGATGTATGAATTTACTTGTTTCTTTTATGTTAGACAATATAGTAAAGAAAGATAATTAGCAGTCTCAACTTTACTTGGAATAAATTGTTATGAAATAAAACCTCTCAGTCATATTTCTCTCAGATAGGTAGCTCAATGAGATGTGTACTTTGGGGATCAAGAACTTTTTGAAGTGGTTATTATTAATTTTTCAATTTTCAGATGAAGAAACCAAGGCTCAAAGACACAATAAGGGTCAGAATAGAAACTTAGACTGTTGCCCAAAACCCAACGCATCCCAGTAACTTATGTCTCCTCCAATGATTTGAGGATAATATGAAAAGCAATCTATTCGTCCCAGAAAAGGAGGAGAAGACATTAACACAGATTTGGATGTCATACCCTTTTACTCTATTGTATTGGAATATCAAAACTAAATTGTGATGTAGCTATGCAACAATGACCTTGTGAAAATAGCACACATACACACAGGTAAAAACCCACCTGTTCTAATAATCCCACTGTGCTTTTGCAGCTCCCTGAAACTCTCTTTGTTGATGAAGATGCTTTTTAATGCAGCAAGGTTGAGGGTTATTGATCTATAAAAGTCTTTATAATTTAGCAGGTGTGGAACTGTCTACAATGCTTGGGCCTCAGGAGTGTGATTTTCCATGACGCCAAGCTGATTCTTGGAAATTTACATGCTGCTATCTGTTTGACAATAAATTGCTGGGTAAATCCTTTATGTGATACACAGGCAGGGCCCTTTATAATAACAAGCTGTATATCTTAATGGCCAACTTGTCTTTTTTCTTTCCCTTTTTTTTTTTTTTTTGGTATTGCTTCTAAAAACTGGCCGTAATCTGCTGCAGACATCACTTATAAATAGAATGCATAGGTTCTGTAGAAAGCAAGCAGTTGGTTTAGCTTCAGATTTCACCCCAGAGTACTCATTGCATTGTGTTGCTTCCCTGAGAAACTGATAAGATTCAGTTCTGATGATTTCTTTCTAAAGGAGAAAACATATTTAAGGGCACAAGCCCCAAAGCCAGACTGCCTGGTTTGAATCCTAGCTCTGCTAATTACTGGCTCTGTGATCTTGGGCTTAATCTTCTGAGCTTTAGGTTCCTCAGATGTGAAATAAGGAAATACGTAAAATTGTTCTGACTCCGTAGGATTGTTTTGAGGATAAAATGAGTTAAGACCATTGAAGGTTCTTGAAGAGCACCTGGTACATAGTAAGTTCTCAATAAATATGAATCATTGCTCTCATTAACATACATAAATGATCTATCATATAAGTCATATTTGCATGCCTATTTCCTGCCAAGCATAGTGCCAGTTACTTTCAAAATATTTTAATCAATTTTCATAGCAATATTTAAGTACATGTTTTTCTCCCTGTTATGCTAATAAATAAACTAAAACTCAGAGAGTTTACTTAAACTGCCTAAACTCACAGAGCCCGCAAGCAACAGAGCTGAGAATTGACTTGACGAGCGAGGGGCGTAGCGGATGCACTATGGCAGCCTCTTGTTCAGCCCTTCAGGCGTCTGCAGATGGGGACACGATGTGCTTATACTGGTACAGAGGTTGGGGAGGTTTTCTACACTAGTTAATATCAATATTATAGTTTATTTTTAAATGCAGCTATAACAGTTAATTATTGTGATGATGGAAATATTTTAATAAGCTTGTGGTTTTGCTAGCAGGGGCCAGCAGAAGTCAGCTGGTGGATGGGCCACAGAACTTTCTCCTGGGGGAAAAAAGCCCATGGATCAATGAGTGTAAAGTCAAGCTCTTTCCTGCCTCATAGTCTTCGAAAATGCTATTCCTTCTACCTACATACGCCACCCCCCACGCACACCCTTTCACTTTTTCATCTTAATCTGTGAGCTGAAGTTCTCTCAGAAGAAACTCACCTGACCAACCTATATGATCTGTTAGTCTTTATATCACCACCCTGTCCATGTTGCTTGGAGCCCTCTTCACAATCTTTAATTTAATAATATGTTTACTGGCTTGTTGAAGACCTCTCTGCTTATAAAGATAAGATCCATGAGGGAATGGACTGAAGTAAATATTCAATAAACAAATGCTAAATAATGAATGAACGAATAACCCACACATATTTAGATTTCATCTCACATTTCTCAACTTTCTGGCCTTAAATAGATAACTTCTAGTCTCCCAAACATTACCCTTCATTCATAGAACTCTTTGTTTTTTAGATATATCACAATATCTTTAAAAAAAATCATAATTCTCTTAGATATATAGCGTTATAACTCACTTTAAAAAAAAAGAAACCCATCAATTAACCTTTTATTTTATATACAAGCGAATTGACTTTTTTCCTCCATTAACGTAAAATATACATTTACAAAGGATACATTACAAAGTATATATTACAAAATGAGGACAATAACAGAACTGAAATCATAGGTTGGTTGAAATGATTAAGTCATGAATGTTAAGCACGCATGTAATTTATTGTTATTTTTAATAACAATGACGAGGATGGGTTTTTATAACCTTAGCATCGCTATTGCTTGGCATCTTTTAATAATGATGAAAAATCACTAATGCTACCCAGCACTGTGTTTGGCATAAAACAGGCAGCCCATAAATATTCATTGTTGTTCACAATTTAGTATTATAAACTTTTTTCAATTTAAGAAAATTTATAATACTAAATTTTAATAGTTCAATTATTTTAATTAAAGAAAGAGTATTCATCTTGCGAAATGTGACAAAACAACAAAACATGGCTTTTGTTGTTTTGTGTTTCGTTTTTTTAAATCATAGCTTCCACAATCAGACACACTGTCTCTGCAGAGCGAGGACAACTGCAGAGAAAGGTCAGCACGCGTGTGGGGGGCAGTGAGCAGTGCTGCGAAAGAGCAGGCACCCAACGGTCCGTAGAGTCAGCGGTCCTCGCAAGTGGATAAAGCATCACACGCATCCTAATATAAATGAACAGGAAATGTGTTTCAATGTACCCAACTTGGACTCCCATCAGCTTTTGGATCAAGCAGCGTGACACCTGCCATTGAGGGAATCAATAGGACGTGGAGGATGAAGGGCTGGTTGTGCTGATTTGAGCCACAGGAAATGAAAAAACTATTAGTTCTTCGTAAAGCTCCCAGTCTCCTCTCAGAGAAATAAAGGGGCGTCTTTAAAGAAATCGTGGTTTTGGCAGGCAGTAGGAAATAATCACTTCTCTGACTGTATAATCTTAACATTAATTGCAGAGTCTATTTACTCTTCAGGTGTGGCACAGAACAGGGGTTGGAAAACTCTTCTATAAAGAGCCAGATGGAAAATATTTTAGGCCTTGGGGCCGTACAGTCTCTGCCAAAACTGCTCAATCTCCCCACTGTAATAATGCAAAAGCAGCCATAGAAAATACATAAATGAATGAGTGTGATTGTGAGTCAATAAAACTTTATTTACAAAAAGCCGGTAGTGGGCCGCAATTCGCCTGCAGGCCTGACTTCTGCTCTAGGACAGTGTCAAAACAGATGTTTCTTGAGTAATTGCCTTATGTCCAGTCCAGTGGAATCTCTTTCACTTTCAAAATCCTCTTTGTTACTTTACTCTCTAAGGTCACTTTCCCCACCTGTTGTTGTGAAGGTTAAAAATGAAAAACTCCAGCTTAAGCACCTGGGGCAAAGTATCCAAAACAATTCAGCTCAATACATAAACATAGACCCGAAACCTAGATTTCCTGGTTGGAATTCTAGCTCTGCCGCTTACTAGCTGCGTGGCCTTGGACAAGCTGCTTAACTTCCCTGTACCTCAGTCTCTCCCCCTGTGAAATGAGATAATGATAGGACTATTTCACAGGTTATTGAGACAAGTTGAAATGAGTAGATGTATGTAAACCGTTTAGAACAGTGCCTAGCACATGCTAAGCACTATGAATGTCAATTACTATTATTATTGTTGTTATTGTTATTATAGCTTCACAACTCTCGGTCACGCTAAATACTGTTTTCTCCATTTAACTGAACATCAGGAAGAGCTGCATGAGAATGTGGTATAAAGAATGAATGTTGGCCCAGTGGCGTAGCAGTTACGTTTGCGCACTCTGCTTCAGCGGCCGGGGGTTCACAGGTTCCGATCCTGGGCACGGACCTATGCACCACTTATCAAGCCATGCTGTGGCAGCATCCTATATATAAAGTACCGGAAGATGGGCACTGATGTTAGCCCAGGGCCAATCTTCCTCAGCAAAAAGTGGAGAACTTGCAATGGATGTTAGCTCAGAGCTAATATTCCTCACAAAAAGAATGAATGCTAGGAGAGGCAGAGACAGGATGGGCTAGAGTTAGGTTGTCAGAGATAAAGGTGGACACTCAGTTGGGGCCCAATTATGCAGAATGTTAAATAAGACAAATATTTTGGACTTCATCTCCCAAAGAAGAGAGGAACTGCCTAGAGAAATTGCTACTCTGGACCTAAATCTGATGAATGATGAATAATCAGTTGTTGAAACAGACATGACTTTTAAAAACCATGTACAAAAGGTTTCAGAAAATAAGAATTACAAAAGAAAGGGCCCCAGAGCTCCTGTACTCTGAGCATCATGAGAACAACACTGACAACTTTGCATGGATTTATGCACATGGAACCTGAGTGGTTCCCCCAGAGCTCCTATTATCCTCTCCTTTACCTGGAACAGGGTGGGGAGGAACAGGGAAGAAGGGCTCAAAGCCAAAAACTAAAATAAGCTTTTCCCAGAATGTAAGGGTTACAGCAAGAAGCTAAAGCCAAAAATAAACTAATTTTTCTCACACAAGATTGAGGAAGGAGAAGAAAATCTAGTATAAAGGCAAAGCCATTGTAGCAAATACACAAGGGAGGAGACAAGAAGGAATACAAATACTTACATAAAGAGATAAACATCAAAGTGAAGTTACAAGGTGTATCCATCGGTAATGGGCCATACCAGCAGAGGTCTATCTCCAACAGCACATGGCAGTCCAGGACTATGTTTTTAAACACAGCCTCAAACTTCAGATTAATATGGTAGGATCAGCAGAAGGCAAAAATGCACTGTAGTTCTGGACGGCCAAGAAACATCCCTGCAGTAGCTGGCCCTGCGGTCCAGGGACGCGGAGGAATCTAGTATAGACCTTATTTATCTAGAGCAGTGCCATTTAGTAGAAATATACTGCTATTCACATGTGTAATTTAAAATTTTCTTGTAGTCATATTTTAAAAAGTAAAAAAAAAGTGAAATAAATTTTAAGAATATATTTTACTTAACCCTGTATATCCAAAATATTATCATTTCAATGGAATCAATATAAAAATTAACGAGATATTTTACATTCTTTTCTTCATAGTATATTTTCACAGTCCATTTAGTATTTTACACTTACAACACATCTCAGTTCAGATAGTAAATTTTCACTGGTAATATCTGATCTATATTTAGATTTATAAAATGTACAGTTGGAGAAGTAAACTCACAAACCCAAGTTGTTCCAAACATATATAAAAGTTCTCCAATAACTGAATTGAATATTAGTTTTTAAATCTAAATTTATATTAATTAGAATTAAATGAAATTAAATTTCTGTTCCTCAGTCCCACTGGTGACATTTCAAGTGCTCCATTAGCCACATGTAGCTAATGGCTACCATACTGGACAGCTCAGAAAACTAGAGAAGGGTTAGCCCTGGACAGGCTAGCTAAAGGAAGAACATCAATAGTCTGATGGAAAGAAAGTGCTTGAGAGACTGAATGTGTTTAGGGTTTAGAACATTGTTCTTAAACCATATTTGTATGGTTGTATTATATTTTATCTGTCTCTATATCACAGTATTTAGGATTTTATGTTAATAGTGTGCTTTAAGTTGCAATTTTATCACAATTGAGGGCAAAGAACTATCTTTTATAATTATTTTATAATCTTTACGATGCTTACCATAGTGCAAGAACATTGTGATTGATCAATAAACAGTTGATCAATTCATTGATTTAACTGATTATATTGCAGTTCTTCATAAACACTTTAAATACTGAAAAGTCACAGGTTATTCTGATCAGTACCCCAGAGAAAAGTCTTATAGGAAAGAAGGAAACATTGGCTGAGATAAAAGGAAGAATTTCTAGAGATGAGAATAGGACACAAAGCTCACAATAGCTAATTCTAGGGGCAGCAAGTTAAGGGGAGTACAAAGTAGTTTCCTTTGGGGTAGAGTGGAGAGTATGAGACAGGATGTGGCTCAGAGGTAGTCTACAGTGTTGAGAACCAATCGTGAAACACAAAATTAAAGGGGAAACTTCATATGAAAGAGGAGCCATTGCGTGCGCATAAAAATAAAAGAAATGGAATAATCAAAATAGCACTCAAAGAAAATTAATTCTGATTGTAATGTATCAGATCCTGGAGAGGTCATAGCAGTCTTGGCACTATTATTTATATCTGTGGAAATGGTTGGGCAGGGGGTAAATCAGAAGATGCTGTAGTTAATGCTATTAAAACTGGCCATGAAATGATAGAGTACTCATTTTAAACTGTTCATAGAATTTCCAAACATGGCTAAATTTTAGCCAGAGAATATTTTAAACACTGGGTAACTCTGGCTCCGAAGTTGTGTGCGAGGTATCCTACCCAAGTGCACATATGGCTGAAAATGCCTGGAGTCATTTCTGAAAAATCAGGTGGCTTATTTAAACACCTATTTTTCATGTATCAACAGATTTTTCCAGTGGAGGAAATGGGGGCAGTGCAGTTCTGGGCCCTTCTGACCCCTCCAAAATGTTTGACAGTCTGCAAATGATTTAATAGTTAGAGTTTGTAAAGCCAATAATTTCCGTCTCTGCAACTTTTTGAAATATAAACACATGTGATGAATTGCGTGTGGATAGATGAAATTTCTGAGCAATTCTACTGACCAAGGATTCAAGAAGTGACAAGGCAGAGATCTGCCTGGGATTGAATTATTGAAAAATATTTTTTGAACCTTATTTATTTTGCTAAGAGTAGGCAGTGCCTTGTCCTACATAACTGCAATGAACCAGGGAGCCCTAACACAGGGAGACTGGTTTTCCACTTTGTAGGGCAGAGAGCTGCACTCAGCATCAAGCAAAGTCTTCCCCTGCAGTGCCCCTTCTCAGAGTATTATGACTCAGTCAGGAAGATCTCGGCAGAATTGTAACATAAAGTTGAGTTGACTTCAAGATATTCCTATCAACATCTGGACTCCCTTCCATGCCAGCTCCTACTCACAATGTTTTCAGCGTCCCAGGTCACTGTTACTGATCAATGCCCCCTATAACAATCCATACACTACATCGTATTGACATCACAATTCACCATTTCTGTCTATCGATCTGTTCACTCTCAGATAAGCTAATCCTTGCTAATAGGCTTGTTGGTTTATTACTTTTTACTAATCCCAGACAAGATAATGTCTTAACTAGATTAAAATGTACCAAGACTTTTAAGTGATCACTAACAGGGAATTATAGATACCAGGAGCAACCCAGTTGTAAAGACAAATTGAGGAGACTGAGTTCCTTGGTATCATATAAACAATATTTACTGGGCAGACACCTTCTCCAGTTGTTTCTAGGAATAACTCTGCCCAAATCCTGATGCACGTATTCTACAGGATTCATTTATCCAATAGATATGCACTGACTACCTCATGTATAGTGGACACTATGCTAGATATTGGCAATACAGTGGTCGGTAAGATGTGGTTAGTATTCTCAAGAAAGTCACAGTCAAGCATAGTAAAAAACATTAAATAATAATTACAACATAATAAGTCCTAATGAGCAAAGTCCAGTGAGGATATAGAGAAGGGGAAAATCAACAGTTTCTGGAAGATTAGTGAAAGATTTTATGTGAGAGGTGAAAAATGGGCTGAGTCCAATTAAAAGGATGAGTAAATGAGTAAGAGTTTACCAAGCAAAATGAAGAAAAGTCTTTATAGGCAGGTGAGGGAGGGAGAAAAGAGGATGGGAGAGACAGAGCAGGGAGGGAAGGTGAGAGAGGGAGAGAGAGAGAGAGATAGACCGAGATTCGCAGGAGATTTTATCTGACCAAATAAAACTGGGACAAGGAAATGGAGAAGATGGCGATTAAAGTTCTTCTCTCTACCCCCTGAGAGAATATTCTCTTCACAGTATGAAGAGAATAACTAAAAGAGAGGAAGTAGAAATTTCTGAAAGAATTTGAAATGAATTTACATCTAACCCCAGTGGGTCTAGTTATAAAGTAAACTTACTTCCTTCTTGGTCTCAAAATATCCAATTAGTGGAGTTGCCTTAAGAATAATTTGCATGTCTCTCTTTTAATACATAGATGAAAAATACTTTGTAAACTCTAACAATGATTAAGTCAAAATTTCCTTTGGTGAAATATTATTAAATACATTTCAACGTGAACATTAAAGCCATTTTTTATATACTGCCTTATCATGAAATAGCAGCTAACACTTACTAAGCACTAGATACCAGATACTCCCTAAGCATTGAATATATATTAACTCGGTGAATCCTCGCCAGCACATGAGTTAGGTATTATTAAGATCTCCATTTTACAGATGAGGATTCTAAGGCACATATAGGTAGAGTGACTCGTTCAAGATCACACAGTGGGTACGTGGCAGAGCTAAGATTCAAACCCAGGTGGTCCGTTTCCAGGGTTCAGGTTCTCAATTACCACACAACGCTATTTCTCATAACGGTGGAAAGGCAACTACCAAATGTATCAGCTCTGATAAAACAGAGAATCTGAACAAAATTTTTAGAGTCATATCCTCCAGGAGTCATGTCAATAGCAAATGTCTATCTTATGCTGCTTTGATAGTCTACTAAGAGAGCTTCAGTTTATAAAGATTCTGATGAATATGAACAATGAAGCTATATTTAAGTGAATATGATTAAACTTTGAAAAGGAATCATCTCTAACTCAGAAACCATTTATTTGTGTTACCATTTTATGCCAGTAGATAAATAATCGCTTAAACCAATCCAGCCACTGAATAATAATCCTCCCTAGGGTGACACAGGCGGAGCCTCTCCCTATTTAAGTAAATGCTGACAGCAGAACCTGCACTAACAAGAGCCAGATGGTTTAGAAGAATGGGACTTCTCTGCTCCAAAATAGAAAACATTTCCATGAAACCTGAGGCTTGTGCTTCCACCCCAAGTCTGTCTTTTGCAAGTTTCTGTGTGTGCACATGTGTATGTAACGTGTCACATATGCATGATTGCAGTGCAATACTTCTTTAAAAGCATAAGAACTTACCCAAAATGGCGGGGTAAGAACTTACCTTCTATTTATCAAGTGAAAATTGCCCGGCCTTTAGTTATGTGGGGTGTCCTGACAGCCCTACTTTCAGACACAGGTGTGAAGAGATCAAATGTTACATGTGCATAACTGAAGAATATTTTTCCTCCTGAAAGAAATAAGTCAAGGTGAAGCAAACTTCATTCTTGTGTTGTATGGAAGGCAACTTCTTTGTTAGCAATAAAGACCGTAAGTTGCTCACAGATATCTGGCCACTAAATATAGAAAGGAGTTATTTAAAGCCAGTAGAATGTACTTTACTCCCTTAATGAAAAGACCCCAATTATTTTTCAAAGCCAATATTCTCCTTGAATGAAAGAAAGCTAAGGTGGAAATCAAAAGTGGACATTAATCTCAGCTCTTGCTGCCCAGAAATCACTCTACCCTTGTTACCTTAATCTCCTCTTTTGATAATTGAAGATAATAATGCCTCATAGGATTGTTGTGAAAATAACAATAAAATAATTAGCATACACTAAATATTTGCAGCTTGGCAATTCATAACTGATATGAAAACACTTTAAAATATTACCAATGCTATAGAAATTGTATTCTTTCTTTAGGCTGATAGTTTCAGCAGAAAAGATTTATCCCATTTTCTATGTAAGAATTAAGCTATTCTTGTATCAAAGTGGATAAAGTGTTCAGGAGAAAAAAAGTTTGCCTTACTAAAACACAGTCTTCACAATGTGTTAAGTGTAGATGATATTATAGAGCAAGAATAGATGAAATTGTGTTTGATGGTAAATACGTAAAGATCTGTAAAGGGGAGAGAGTTGGGGTGGTGGAGAAAGCTAGAGGTTTATTATCCATCACCAGGCATTTGGTTTCTGCACTGGGAAGCCATGGACAAAACGCTAGCAGCTGGAGGAGCCCATCATGTTGGTTTCATTAGCTTCGAAGACGTATTCTGTGATCTCCATGTTGTACAATCGTGTAAGTGGACTCCGATGAATGACTAAAAGCACAATTACACCTGCTACTCTAATTCAACACAATTGAAACTAGTAAAAAAAGAGGAAAACATCCTTCTGTGAATATCAGCCATCTTCTTTCTTTTTAATAGGTTTAAAAGAAGGGACCTCATAGATAGCAACAATAACGGGTGAGCGAGGCTGACTTTCACTGATATGGCTGCTCAAGGCTGCCTTGATGTCAAGAGGATTATTTAACCAAATCTATCCAATTAAATATGGTATTATATACCATTTAGCTCTTCCATTTTCCCAAAACATCAAAAAGAACTGTTGATAATTTGTTCCTTTACTATAAACTATGAAAATCTTTGCTGTTAAAAATATGATCCAGGGCCGGCCCTGTGGCTTGGTGGTGAAGTGCACGCGCTCCGCTGCTGGCGACCCGGGTTCGGATCCGGGCGCGCACCAACGCACCGCTTCTCCGGCCATGCTGAGGCCACGTCCCACCTACAGCAACTAGAAGGATGTGCAGCTATGACATGCAACTATCTACTGGGGCTTTGGGGGAATAAATAAATAAAATTATTAAAAAAAAAAAAATCTGATCCAGGGGTCGGCCCTGTGGCCTAGCGGTTAAGTTCCGTGCACTCCACTTTGACCACCCAGGTTTGGTTCCCGGGCACAGAACCACACCACTCATTGGTGGCCATGTTGTGGTGGTGTCCCACATACAAAACAAAGGAAGATTGGCACAGATGTTAGCTCAGGGAGACTCTTCCTCAGCAAAAAAAAAATAAATAAAAGAAAGAAATACATGACCCACAAAGCCAGATTGAGAGCCTTTTTTCCTTCCAGCCAGCACCAGCTTAACTATTACCAAATTTGTCCTTTTATTTTTAGTCTGAGACTATTTTTGGAATTTAAATACTATCATGATAACCCTTTTAAACTATTACATCCACAACTCAGATGCTGAGGACAGAGCATGAATATGTGTACATTTGGAAAAATAGTCTGTCTGTATTAATTGTCTAAATTTTTTGTAAATTCAGCCCAACATTATAGATTTTTTTAAAGAACATTTTTGCATTGTATTCAACTTAATTGTCAATGCTTACATATCGTCCTTCAGGCTTCCTCCTTCCCCAGACGCTTTTTGTACCATCTGTTGGTCTAAAATAAATAATAAATACATAAAGAGAAGGTATGCCAATAGCAAATTTATTGACAAATTTAAAATTTGGAAAATTTCATAATGGGACAACACAGAGTTTCAGAAGAGGATATGCACCATCGTGAGTTCCTCCTTATGATCCCAAATTTCAAGAAGAATCTATGTGAGCAATGATCTCACTAGAAAACACAGATGCTGGCATAGAATGAATGCCAAGATGTCCTGTTTGAGGTTTCAGGTACCAGGCACCTCACTGATCTCTCACAAGTCACATACTGGGAGATGTTGTGGGACTCAGGCATAGATTCACCCTGATATATATTTGAAGTTATTCTTCATTTAAAATCAAAATATCATAAAATCTGGTTAAAAATATTTTAGAAATTGTACAGAGGCTGATGCCAAAATGAAGTCCCACTTTGCAAACATTCCTAGAAGAGTTTTCCGTTGTCAGAACATACCTCCTACCTAGACAAGTCTCTACAGCTTCTGAAGGACTGAGGCATCCAGCCCACGGCACATGTTCATTTGCTCACAGATGATGTAACTACAGAAGTTGCATTTTCCTCATTGTGTTTCCTTCAGAAAGACAAGTTTTAAAAAAATGAGCCCCAGCTTCTCCCTGGGGAGTGAAGGGTTTGGACCACATATCTAGCACCCCAGCTTTTAAGGCTGCCACTGAGGGATGTGTCCCTAATCACCCAGGTCTGATAGCTAACAGGGCTTGCATCCACGAGTCCTATAGGATTACAGCAAAAAAAGAAGCATTTTTTTAAAAGGTGCAGGAGCACCCCCTGCAGCTATGCACCGTGGCTCAGCACAGAGGAAGCCGGCAAAAATGCCCGTCTCCCAGTTTCTCCCCAGAAGTGGTGTGATTGCACGGTTTCCCAGCTGCTGCCTGAGGGTCCAGCTTCTAATCCACCGGCATCTAGGTGTTGACTGCCACCCTCCCTTTTGGGACACTGAGGGATCTGGGCACACCCTTAGCTACAGAGAGCCACGAAGAACAAAGACAATGGCTTGGATAATCACAAGATTTGAGAGGCAACAGAGAAGTTCAGGCCATGCTGATTGACAAGGTTCACCTCTCACATTTATCTAAGTCTCAGAAACCAGCACAGAGAGTAAGGAAAATGAAGAAACAAGGGAATATGTTCCAAACAAAAGAACAAGATAAATCTCCAGAAAGCAGTCTTAATGACACAGAGGTAAGTGATTTATCCAACAGAGTGGTACGTGTATATGTGTGTATACATACATATATATACACATACATACATACAATGGACTATTCTTTAGATGTAAAAAAGAAGAAAATTCTGCTGTTTGCAATGAGATGGATGAACCTGGAGGACATTATGCTAAGTGAAATAAACCACATAGAAGAAGACAAATACTGCATGGTATCACTTATATGTGGAATCTAAGAAAAGAAAAGTTGAACTTGGAATCAGAGTACAGTGTTGGATGACAGGAGGAGCTGGGGGGTAGAGGAAATAGGGAGAGGTTGGTAAAAGGGTAAAAACTTTTAGTTATAAGATGAATAAGTTCTGAGGATCTAATGTAGAACATTGTGACTAAAGCTGATAACACTGTATTATATAATTGAAATTGGCTAAGAGAGTAGAACTTAAGTGTTCTCACCACCAACAAAAAAAAAGGTAAATATGTGAGGTGATGGATGTGTTAATTAATTTAATGGTGGGAATCCTTTCCTAATGTATGCCTATATCAAATCATCACATTGTACATTTTAAATATATTACAATGAAATTTGTCAATTATACCTCAATAAAAAAATGATAAAATATGTTGAATCCATTACAACTCTCTGAAGTCATATTCCATACAATTTCCTATTTAAACTTTACCAGATATTTTTACGCCATACATCAAATTTAAGCCAGAGGTATAAACTATCTTTGTGAGTTAAAAAGAAAAATCTAGGGACAGGCCCCAGATTTTTAACCACGTGGCGTAGTGGTTAAGTGTGCATGCTCCGCTGCTGGCGGCTGGGGGTTCAGATCCCGGGCACGCACGGATGCATCACTTGTCAAGCCATGCTGTGGCGGCGTCCCATATAAAGTAGAGGAAGATAGACACAGATGTTAGCTCAGGGCCAGTCTTCCTCAGCAAAAAGAGGAGGATTGGCATGGATGTTAGCTCAGGGCTGATCTTCCTCACAAAAAAATAAAAAAAAAAAAGAAAAGAAAAAGAAAAATCTATTTCTAACTTCACATTCCTTGATTTCAGTCAAAGATTCCCAAAAGATTTAATACTCTTTCAAGCTGGTTTAAGAATGATCCTAAATCCCAAATAATTTGCTCTTATAATATTAAGAAACAGGATCAGTGATATAAATTTTTTTACTGAGGAATTATAGAGATTACTAGTATTTAAAATAAATATCATAAATTAAATATTATATTCAAAACAGTATTTAATTTACTAACTTTAATTCTAGAATTTATATAAATGGAATCGTATGGCATAAGTAAGTACAGTATATACAGTATCTACTCTTCCTTGCCTGGCTTCAGCACAATTATTTAAGGATTCCTCTATGTTCTTATATTTATCAATTGTTCACACCATTTTATTGCTGAGTAGAATTCTATTATATGAATATACTACAATTTGTTTATCCATTTATCTGTTGATGGACATTGAGGTTGTTTCTAGGTTTTGCCTATTATGGATAAAGTTGGTAAAAAAAATACTCATGTAGGTATTTGGACATATGCTTTCTTTTCTGTGGGGTAAATTCCTAAGGAGTGGAATGGCTGCATCAAATGGTAGCTACATATTCTAACTGTTTAAGAAACTGCCAAAGAGTTATCCAGAGTGCATTCCTACCACATCCTGACCAATACTTGGTATGGTCACTCTTTTTCATTTCAGCCATTCTAATAGGCCCATACTGTAATCTTATTGTGATTTTAATTTGCATTTCTCTAGTGACTATTTCAAGCATCTTATCGTGCCCTTATTTGCCATCCGTATTATCTTCTTTAGTGGTGTCTGTTCAGATCATTTGCCCATTTTTATTGGATTGTTTCCTTACTATTGAGTATTGAGAGTTCTTTTACATATTCTGAATCAAGGTCTTTCATCAGAAATACGCTTGGTAAACATGTTATCCCAGTCCATGTGTTGTCTTTTCATTCATTCTCTTAACTATCATTCAAAGACCAGAAGTTTTTAATTTTGAAGTCCAATTTCTCAATATTTTCCTTTATAGATGTTTCAAGTATCAGAATATTTCTAAGAAACCCTTGCCTAATCCAAAGTCACAAAATTTTTCTCCTGTTTTCTTTTAGAAATCTTATAGTTTTAGATTTTACATTTTGAACCACAATCCATTTTGAGTTTTATATTTGGTGCCAGGTGTAGATCAAAGTTTATTTTTTTTGCACATTTATATCTAATTGCTCCAACACCATTTGTTAAAAAAGATTATCCTTTCTCCACGGGCTTGCCTTTGCACCTTTATTGAAAATGAATTGACCATATGTGTGTGGGTCTATATCTGGACTCTATTCTGTTCCACTGATCTATGTCTATCTTGATACCAATACCACACTGTCTTGACTACTGTAGCTTTATAAGTTTTGGAATCAAGTAATTTAATTCTACCAACCTGGTTCTTTTTCAAAGTTGTTTGAGCAATTCTAGACCCTTTCCATTTCTATATAAATTTTATAATCAGCTTGTCAATTTCTTTAAAAAAGTAGTCTGCTGGAGTTTTGATTGGGATTCCATGTATCTATACATCAATTTGAGGAGAACTGACGTCTTAACAATAGAGAGTCTTCTGGCACGTTAACATGGTATATCTTTCTATTATTTATGCCTTTTTTTCTTTCATCATTTGTACATAGTTTTCAGTGTACAGATCTTGCACATTATTGTTATATTTATCCCTATTTCATATTTTATACTATTATAAATGGTAATGTTTTCTTAATTTCAATTTCTGATGTTTAGTTACTGATTTATAGAAATGCAATTGGTTTTTGTGTCCTACAATCTTCATCTTGAATCCTACAATCTTACTAAACTTTTGCATTAATTCTGGTAGCTTTTTTGGTAGATCTCATCAAACTGTCTACACAATCAGGTCATCTGTGAATAAAGACAGTTTTACCTCCTCCTTTACAACTAGTTGCCTTTTATTTCTTTTTCTTGCCTTTGCATTGGCTAGAACCTACAGACCAGGACTGAATAGAAGAAGTAAGAGTTGAAATATTTGTATTGTTTCTGATCTTAGCGGGAACTCTCAGTCTTTCACCATGATAACATCAGCGGAAGGTTTTACTGAGATGCCCTTAACAAGTTGAGGACACTCCCTTCTGTACTGAGTTTAGTGAGAATTTTTACCAGGAATCAAAGTTGGATTTTTTCAAATGCTTTTTCTGCATCTATTGAGATAATTATATGGTTCTTAATTAATTAATAAATTACACTGATTAGTTTTCAGATGTTAAACCAACACTGCATTGCTGGGATAAACTCAATTTAGTGACAATGTATTATCCTTTTTATAAATTGTAAGATTTGATTTGTTTACAAAATTTTTTAGAATTTTTACATTTTTGCATTTGTGCTTATGAGGGGTAATGAGTGTAGTTTTCTTTCCCTGTAATGTCTCTGTCTGGTTTTGGAATCAGCGTAATAATACCCTCATAGAATGAGTTGGGAAATATTCTCTCCTCTTTAACTTTTCTGGAAGAGTTTGTTTAAAATTGTATTATTTCATCCTTAAATGTTTGGTAGAATTCACTAGTTAAAGCACCTGGGCCTAGGGTTTTCTTTGGGGAGACATTTATGACTATGAATTTAATTTGTTTATTAGGTAAGCTATAAACATTATCTATTTCTTCTTGAGTGAGTTTTGGTAGTTTATGTCTTGCAAGAAATTTTCATTTCATCTTTTTCATCTAAGATGTTGCATTTATTCCTAAAAAGGCATTCTTTTGATATTTTTAGAATTTCTCTTATTCTTGACATACGTAATTTGTGTCTTCTCCCTTTTTTTGTTAATCACCTGGACTAGAGATTTATGAATTTTATTGATCTTCTCAAAGAACCAAGTTTTGCTTTCCTTTATTTTTCTCTATTGTTTTTCTATATCCTATTTCAATGGAATCCCACTCTGACTTTTATTATTTTCTTTCTTCTGCTTACTTTGGACTTAAATTTCCTCCTCTTTTTTCTAGTTTCTTAAGTGGTAGCATTTAATTTTGACATGTTCTATTTTCATTTTTGTTCAATTCAAAATAATTTCTAATTTCACTTTTTATTTCTTGTTTGACCCGTGAATTACTTAGAAGTCTGTTATTTCCTTTCCATATATTTGGGAATTTTCCAGATAATTTTCTAAACGTATTGAGACTGTTTTGTGGCCCAGAATATGGTCTGTTTTGGTAAATGTTCTCTGTGCACTTGAAAAGAATGCTTATTCTATTGTTCTGTGGTGGAGTGTTCTGCAAATGTCAACTAGGTCTAATTGTTGATAGCATTTTTCAAGTGTTTATACTCTTGCTGACGTTCTATATCAAATTTTGAGAGCGGCTATTGAAATCTTCGTTTATAATTATAGATTTGTCTATTTCTCCTTGCACTTTTTTCAGTGGCTACACTGATTCACACTGTTTTCAGAGAAATCTGCTGTCGTTCTTTTTTTTTTTTTTTGGAATTTATTTATTTATTTTTAAATTTTTTGTTTATTGCAGTAACATTGGTTTATAACATTGTAAAAATTTCAGGAGTACATCATTATACTTCTATTTCTGCATAGATTACATCATGTTCACCACCAAAATACTAAATACAACCCATCACCACACACATGTACCGAATTATCCCTTTCACCCTCCTCCCTCTCCCCTTCCCCTCTGGTAACCACCAATCCAATCTCTGTCTCTATGTGTTTGTTTATTGTTGTTATTCTGGTGTCGTTCTTACCACTGCTCCTTTCTATGTAACATATCTTTTTATCCTCCGGCTGTTTTCAGAATTTTCGCTTTGTCACTAGTGTTGGGCAATTTCATTGTGATATGGCTTGGTATAATTTTCTTCATATTTCTGTGCTTAGGATTTGTTGTGATTTATGGATCTGTACATTTGTAGTTTTCATCAAATTTGGAAACTTTTCAGCCATTGTTTCTTCAAATATTTGTTTTGCCTCTCCCCCTTCAGGGACTCCAGTTACACATACAGTAAGCTGCTTGAAGTTGTCCCATCTTGATGATGCTCTAGTCAATCATTTTGTACTTTTTTATCCCTGTGTTTCATTTTGGATAGTTTCTATTGCTGTATCTTCAATTTCACTGATCTTTCCTCTGCAATGTCTAATATGCAAGTTAATTCTATCCAGTGTATTTTTCTGAGAAATTGTAGTTTTCTTCTCTAGGAATCCAATTTGGGTATGTATCTTATAAGTCTCTACTAAATGTTTTAAACATATGGAATACAATTATAATTATCTTAATGTCATTGCTTGCTAATTCTGGGTTATTTTGAACCAATTGATTTTTCTCCTCATTATCGATAGTATTTTCCTGCTTCTTTGCATGCCAGGTAACCTTTGATGCAAGACATTATGGATTTTTTCATGGCAGGTATTGGATATTTTTGTTTTCCTGTAAGTATTACATTTTGTTCTGGGATGCAGCTAAGATACTTGGAAACAGTTTGATCCTTTCAAACCTTGTTTTTAAGATGTGCTAGGTGGTATCAGAACAGCATTTAGTCTAAGGTTAGTTATTCCTCACTAATGAGACAAGACCCCTTCTGAGTTCTCTACCCAATGCCCTATGAGTTATGAGGTTTTCCAGCCTGGCTGGCAGGTACCATCCACAGCCCTGTGTGAGTGTCTATCACTCTTCTCTCTGATACTCTTAAATGGTTTTCCTCAGCCTCAACTATTTTCCTCACACACATACAGGTATACATGTCTACCAGTACTCTGCTGACTATTCAAATGGAACTCTCCTCAGGTCTCTCCACTCTCTCTCCATTGACAACCCTCTCTCCTCTGGCACCGTATCTCCTGAACTCCAGCTTTTTTGATCCGCTCATATCCCAGCTCCATCTCTCCTACCAGGGGGTCCACCAAGCTCTGCCTGGGTTCCCTCTACCTGCACTATGGCCTGAAAACCCTCTCAAGGCAGTGAGCTGAGGCAATCATAGCGCTTGCACCATTAGCTTCCCGTCTCAAGGATCATCAGCCACCACGGCCTGATGCTCAGTGTGACTCATATATTTCATCTTGTTTTCTAGTTGTTTCAGACAGGAGAGTAAATACAGCCACTGTTACTCCATCTTGGTTGGGAGCAGAAGTTGCAAAAGTATATTTCCTTTGTTAAAGCTTCCAAATTGTTTTTTAAATTACGTATATGAATTTATGAACTTAGACATCTTTTTATCCACAGGAAGGTATAATATCTCTAAGTATGAAAATAATTTCTTATAGGAAAACATACTTAATTCAACAATGTGTAAGAAACACATAAAATTATCTAACACTCCCTCCCAATCACTTCATTCTTTAATGAAGTTGTGCAAAAATTATTCATTCAATATTTACTCAGTCTTCTTGGGCTAAGCCTTTCACTAAAGATTGGAGAGAACAAAACCTGACAAACCGTCCCCCTCCCCATGATGCCCTATCCTTTGATTTCAGGAGAAAAAAGAATTGCTCTTGTTAAGAACATATTAAAGCACAGTGTTAACTATTTCCTACAAGATTTTTCCCCTTAGCCCCTACAGTATCCTCTTAGAGAGAAAAAAAGTAAAGGAGATTTCCACATTTAATATATCATTAGGCATGCATTTGAAACTTTCTCATATATTTTTATTACAAAAAAGTTTCAAATTGACATTAAAAAAGTGTAAGTTAGGAAAATTTTAAGGCAAGCAAATGACTGTGAAAACTCTAGTGTCTCTCTGTCTTTTCAAGACTCGGTGTGAACAAAAGAAAGAGAAACTCATCTCACCTAGCTAAGGAAGCACGTAAGCAAAGGCTATCCCCTCTTTCTTTCAGGAGAGTAGAATCTCACAGGCTTATAATTTGGTCAGGAGGAGGGGGGAAGGCAAGAGGAGTCAACTGACAGGTAACCGAGAGTGGGGAAGGTGTGGATGAGAAAATTCGTTTTCCACTTTTAACTGTATTTCTTCCTTCTTTTCTTTCTTTCTTTTTTATCACAAAGTTTCATGTTTATGTTCTATAATATTGCAAGTAACTTGCATAATAAATAAGATGATGTGAGCAGGAGCTAATGATTCTATTTTCTTCTCTTTAATATATATATAGACACACATACATGTGTGTATACACATGTATAAATTTTTTATGATATTTCAATTTAAAACTTGGAATTATAATAATCAGATACATTATTTACACTTGAAATGAGATTGTTCTTATGAAAATTTCCTATTAATTTTGACAAACCTAAGTTTGAAACTTAGAAACATTGTTTGGATACATCCTAGAAATCAACGAATTTAGTTTTCTTAAGAGTGAAATAGGACATTATCAATGAGTGGTGTGCCCAGAATCATAAATGGCATCAGTAACACCAATAACTTTAGGACAGGAGTTCCCGCTCCCAGTGACGGGGCAGCAGCAGCTGTACTGTGTTTGAAACCAGAGCACAGGGGATGGAAGGACACAGTGTCATGCTGGCATGCCTGATTTGCTTAGAAAACATCTCACATGTTTAGCAGCTCAATTAGAAAATGAACTTAATACATTAAACCCAAATCTCAATCATTTGAAATCTCTTCCATCCATACCTCATCTCCCCTCTAGGAGAAAAGGAAAAATTTCAATCAGAATAAATATATATGAAGAATTTATGTAAATTACTAGGTAAAATCAATACTAACCAGAGAGCAGGGCAATATGATGTGTATCCAACAATATAAAACTTCTGAAAGTGGTTTAAATTTACGGGACTCTTCCACAGTGCCTACCAATATGTCTTATACCTAGGATGCACGACCAAATGATTTTAGACAAATTGTATTCACAACCGAACTATGGATAATCACCTTTTATTGGGCAAATTCCAAGGCTGAAGATTAGAGAATTAAAGAATTGGTGTGTCACTTAAATATTTTTGGAGTTTACCCTCTGGACCTTAATGAACTTATCAACGTATGGAAACTGATCCATATTACCGCAATCTTCAAGGTTTATGACAACATCTTAGAATCTTTTCTATTTCTGAGAGGATAGATTAGGTATCAGTGTCCAGCTTATTGTAGGCATTCACTAAATGTTGAACATACTGAGGATTCGGTGAATGAATGCCCTTTAAGAGCAAGGACTGTATCTTTTAGGCTCTAGCCCTTTACCGTTGCTAGTTAGACAATATTCATAGCATTGTTATATAGGATCTAAATAATTGAAGAGTTTCTAGAAGCTGAGAAAAAGTCACGTAAAACCTTCATTTTGGGCAGGCCCGGTGGCTTAGCGGTTAACTGCGTGCACTCCGTTACTGGCGGCCCGGGTTCGGATCCTGGGCAAGCACAGATGCACCGCTTCTCCGGCCATGCTGAGGCCGCGTCCCACATACAGCAACTAGAAGGATGTGTAACTATGACATACAACTATCTACTGGGGCTTTGGGGGAAAAAAAGGAGGAGGATTGGCAGTGGATGTTAGCTCAGAGCCAGTCTTCCTCAGCAAAAAGAGGAGAATTAGCATGGATGTTAGCTCAGGGCTGATCTCCCTCACAAAAAAAAAAAAAAGGAGGTAGGGGGAAGAGATAGAAGAAAGTAAAAGTATATTAAACATCATGTCTTAAATAGAGACGCTCAAATATACTCTTCTACTCAACTTTGAAAATGAGCTGAATAGAGATTAAACATAACTTTGGATAATTTAAAGGAAACCACTTTACAAAAATTTTACTTTCCAAAAGAGTGGAGGACATAATAGCCAAGAAAACATTGACCACACAGACAAAAGACGAATAAAAATTTTAAAGGAGCAACAAGGAGAGAAATACAGAAAAATTATAAAGCAAAGGACAACATGATAGGAATGTACATCCGTTATTTAAAAATTTCCAAGCATAAAATGGATAAGCAGTTCACGTTAAAAGCCTTCTGAATTGTGGGGCTGGCCCGGTGGCCAGCAGTTAAGTGCACGCACTCTGCTGCAGCGTCCCAGGGTTCTCAGGTTCGGATCCCGGGTGCACACCGACGCACCGCTTGTCAAGCCATGCTGTGGCAGCATCCCATATAAAGTAGAGGAAGATGGGCACGGATGTTAGCCCAGGGCCAGTCTTCCTCAACTCAGGGCTGATCTTCCTCAAAGAAAAAAAAAAAAAAAAAGACTTGTGAATTGAGTCAAAAGACAAAATCCAACCAGATGCTGTTTATAAGAAACATATCTAAAACAAATATCACAAAAATCTGAAAAGGATGAACAAATATATTTTAGGCAAATGCAGAATAAGTTTAGGTGCTCCAAAACTAAGAACAGAATAAATAGAGATCAAAATCAAATAAATAGTTTAGAAGAATGAGATTTTAACGTAATAAAGGGTAAGTTTACATTACATATATAGGAGTGATGTATATTTTTATGCCCTAAATTATATTTCATTAAACATGGTTGAATACAAGGAGAAACAGGCAAAATCACAATAGTATAACAGACTTAGTATTGACGATTATTCTTTTTTTTTTTAATTTTTTGTTTATTGCAGTAACATTGGTTTATAACATTGTATAAATTTCAGGTGTACATCATTATACTTCTATTTCTGCATAGATTACATCATGTTCACGACCCAAATACTAATTACAGCCCATCACCACACACATGTGCCGAATTATCCCTTTCGCCCTCCTCCCTCCCCCCTTCCCCTCTGGTAACCACCAATCCAATCTCTGTCTCCATGTGTTTGTTTATTGTTGTTATTATCTACTACTTAATGAAGGAAATCATACAGTATTTGACCTTCTCCCTCTGACTTATTTCACTTTGCATAATACCCTCAATGTCCATCCATGTTGTCACAAATAGCTGGATTTCATCATTTCTTATGGCTGAGGAATATTCCATTGTGTATATATACCACATCTTCTTTATCCATTCGTCCCTTGATGGGCACTTAGGTTGCTTCCAAGTCTTGGCTATTGTGAATAACGCTGCAATGAACACAGGGGTGCATGTATCTTTATGCATTGGTGTTTTCAAGTTCTTTGGATAAATACCCAGCAGTGGAACAGCTGGATCATATGGTAGTTCTATCCTAGATTTTTTGAGGAATCTCCATACTGTTTTCCATAGTGGCTGCACCAGTTTGCACTCCCACCAGCAGGGTTTGAGAGTTCCCTTCTCTCCACATCCTCTCCAACACATGTTGTTTCCTGTCTTGTTAATTATAGCCATTCTGACGGGCGTGAGGTGATATCTCATTGTAGTTTTGATTTGCATTTCGCTGATAGTTAATGATTTTGAACATCTTTTCATGTGCCTGTTGGCCATCTGTATATCTTCTTTGGAGAAATGTCTGTTCAGGTTTTTGCCCATTTTTTCATTGGGTTGTTAGGTTTTTTTTTTGTTGAGATGCATCAGTTCTTTGTATATTTTGGAGATTAAGCCCTTATCAGACGTATGGTTTGCAAATATCTTCTCCCAATTGTTAGGTTGTCTTTTTGTCTTGTTGATGGTTTCCTTTGCTGTGCAGAAGCTTTTTAGTTTGATGTAGTCCCATCTGTTTATTTTTTCTATTGTTTCTCTTGCCCGGTCAGACATGGTGCTTGAAAATATGTTGCTAAGACAGATGTCGAAGAGCGTACTGCCTATGTTTTCTTCTAGAAGTTTCACAATTTCAGGTCTTACATTCAAGTCTTTAACCATTTGGAGTTAATTTTTGTGTATGGTGTAAGGTAAGGGTCTACTTTCACTTTTTTGCATGTGGCTGTCCAGTATCCCCAGCACCATTTGTTGAAGAGACTTTCTTTTCTCCATTGTATGTTCTTGGCTCCTTTGTCAAAGATTAGCTGTCTACAGATGTGTGGGTTTATTTCTGGGCTTTCGATTCTATTCCATTGATCTGTGTGTCTGTTTTTGTGCCAGTACCATGCTGTTTTGGTTACTATAGCTTTGTAGTATATTTTGAAATCAGGAAGTGTGATATCTCCAGCTTTGTTCTTTTTTCTCAGGATTCCTTTACTTATTCGGGGTCTTTTGTTGTTCCAAATAAATTTTATGATTCTTTGTTCTATTTCTGTGAAAAATGTTGTTGGAACTTTGATAGGGATTGCATTGAATCTATAGATGGCTTTAGGAGGTATGGACATCTTAACTATGTTAATTCTTCCAATCCAAGAGCACGGAATATCTTTCCATTTCTTTGCGTCTTCTTCAATTTCTTTCAGCAATGTTTTAGAGTTTTCTGTGTACAGCTCTTTCACCTCTTTGGTTAAGTTTATTCCTAGGTATTTTATTCTTTTTGTTGCAATTGTAAATGGGATGGTATTCTTAATTTCTCTTTCTGCTACTTTGTTGTTAGTGTATACAAATGCAACTGATTTTTGTATGTTGATTTTGTATCCTGCAACTTTACCATATTCATTTATTACTTCTAAAAGTTTTCTGGTGGATTTTTTAGGGTTTTCTGTATATAAAATCATGTCATCTGCAAATAGTGACAGTTTCACTTCTTCCTTTCCAATTTGGATCCCTTTTATTTCTTTCCCTTGCCTGATTGCTCTGGCTAGGACTTCCAGTACTATGTTAAATAGGAGTGATGAGAGTGGGCGTCCTTGTCTGGTTCCTGTTCTTAGAGGGATAGCTTTCAGTTTTTCACCATTGAGGATGATATTAGCTGTGGGTTTCTCATATATGGTCTTTATTATGTTGAGGTACTTTCCTTCTATACCCATTTTATTCAGAGTTTTTATCATAAATGGATGCTGTACCTTGTCAAGTGGTTTCTCTGCATCTATTGAGATGATGATGTGATTTTTATTCTTCATTTTATTAATGTGATGTATCACATTGATTGATTTGCGAATGTTAAACCATCCCTGCATACCTGGAATAAATCCCACTTGATCATGGTGTATAATCTTTTTAACGTATTGTTGTATGCAACTTGCTAGTATTTTGCTGAGGATTTTTGCATCGATGTTCATCAGTGATATTGGCCTGTAGTTTTCTTTTTTTTGTGTTGTCCTTGTCTGGTTTTTGTATCACGATAATGTCGGCTTCATAGAATGAATTAGGGAGCTTCCCCCCATCCTCAATTTTTTGGAAGAGTTTGAGAAGGATAGGTATTAAGTCTTCTTTGAATGTTTGGTAGAATTCACCAGGGAAGCCGTCTGGTCCTGGACTTTTATTTTTGGGGAGGTTTTTGATTACTGTTTCAATCTCCTTACTGGTGATTGTTCTATTCAAATTCTCTACTTCTTCTTGATCCAGTTTTGGAAGGTTGTATGATTCTAAGAATTTATCCATTTCTTCCAGATTGTCGAATTGGTTGGCATATAGCTTTTCATAGTCTTCTCTTATAATCTTTTGTATTTCTGAGGTGTCTGTTGTAACTTCTCCTCTTTCATTTCTGATTTTACTTATTTGTGCCTTCTCTCTTTTTTTCTTGGAGAGTCTAGCTAAAGGTTTGTCAATTTTGTTTATCTTTTCAAAGAACCAGCTCTTGGTTTTATTAATTTTTTCTATTGTTTTTTTGTCTCTATTTCATTTATTTCTGCTCTGATTTTTATTATTACCCTTCTTCTACTGATTTTGGGCTGGTTTGTTCTTCTTTTTCCAGTTCCTTTAGGTGCATTGTTAAATTGTTTATTTGAGATTTTTCTTGTTTGTTGAGATAGGCCTGTATCGCTATAAACTTCCCTCTTAGAACCGCTTTTGCTGTATCCCATAAATTCTGGCATGTCGTATTTTCATTTTCATTTGTCTCCAGGTATTTTTTGATTTCTTCTTTGATTTCTTCATTGACCCAGTCGTTGTTCAATAGCATTTTGTTTATCTCCACATATTTGTGGCTTTTCTGATTTTCTTCCTATAGTTGATTTCTAGTTTCATACCATTGTGATCAGAAAAGATGCTTGGTATTATTTCAATCTTCTTAAATTTATGGAGACTTGTTTTGTGGCCTAATATGTGATCAATCCTGGAGAATGTTCCATGTGCATTTGAAAAGAACGTGTATTCTTCGGTTTTTGCATGGAATGCTCTGTATATATCTACTAGGTCCATCTGTTCTAGTGTATCATTTAAGGCCAATGTTTCCTTATTGATCTTCTGGTTGGATGATCTATCCGTTGGTGTAAGTGGAGTGTTAAAGTCCCCTATTATTATTGTTACTGTCTATATCTGTTTTTATGTCTGTTAATAATTGCTTTATATATTTAGGTGCACCTACATTGGGTGCATAGATATTTACAAGTGTTACATCCTCTTGTTGGATTGTTCCCTTGATCATTATGTAATGACCTTCTTTGTCTCTTTTTACAGTTTTTGTTTTAAAGTCTATTTTGTCTGATATGAGTACTGCTACCCCAGCTTTGTTTTCATTGCCATTTTCGTGGTGTATCTTTTTCCATCCCTTCACTTTCAGTTTGTGAGTGTCTTTAGGTCTGAAGTGTGTCTCTTGTATGCAGCATATATATGGGTCTTGTTTTTTTATCCAGTCAGCCACCCTATGCCTTTTAATTGGAGCATTTAGTCCATTGACGTTTAAAGTAGCTATTGATAAGTATGTACTTATTGCCATTTTTTAACTTTTTTTTTTCTCAGTGTTTTAGTAGTCCTTCTCTGTTCCTTCCTTCTTCTATACAGAATTGATAGTCTCTTTAGTTTAACCTCTGTCTGAAAGCTCTACTCTTTAACTCCCCTCCTCACTCCTTTTATGTTTTGATATCATATCTAACCTCTTTTTTGTGCATTTGTATCCATTTCCCTCTTATCATGGAAGTAGACAATTTTTCCTATTTGTGGTCTTCTCTTTTCCCCTTAAATCAGTCCCTTTAACATTTCTTGTAGCACTGGTTTCTTGATGACAATCTCCTTTAATTTTTGCTTCTCTGGGAAATTTTTTGTCTCTCCTTCCATTTTGAATGATAACCTTGCTGGGTAGAGTATTCTTGGCTGTAAGTTTTTTCCTTTTAGCACTTTAAATATATCATGCCATTCTCTTCTAGCCTATAAGTTTTCTGCTGAGAAGTCAGCTGATAGCCTTATGGGTTTTCCTTTGTATGTAACTTGATTTTCTCTTGCGGCTTTTAGGATTCTCTCTTTATCTTTAATTCTGGACATTTTGATTATGATGTGTCTTGGTGTGGGCCTCTTTGGGTTTATCTTGTTTGGGGCTCTTTGCGCTTCCTGTACCTGGATGTCTGTTTCCTTCCTTAGGTTAGGGAAGTTTTCATCTATTATTTCTTGAAATAGATTCTCTGCCCCCTTGTCTCGCTCTTCTCCTTCCGAGACACCTATAACACAGATGTTAGTGCGCTTGATGTTGTCCCAGAGGTCCCTTAGACTGTCCTCACTCTTTTTAATTCTTTTCTCTTTTACCTGTTCAGAATGGGTAATTTCTTCTAGTCTTTCGTCCAGCTCACAGATCCGTTCTTCTGTATCCTCTACTCTGCTTTTGAGTCCCTCTAGTGAATTTTTCATTTCCAGTATTGTATTCTTCATTTCTGATTGGTTCTTTTTTATATCTTCCATTTCTTTGTTGACATTCTCACTGAGTTCATCTATTCTTCTCCCCAGATCAGTGAGCATCCGTAACACTCTTTGAACTCTCTGTCAGGTAGGTTGCTCATTTCTGTTTCACTTAGTTCCTTTTCTGGGGTTTTGTCCTGTTCCCTTACTTGGAATGTATTCCTTTGCTTCCTGATTTTGCCTCTTTCCCTGTGCTTGTGACTACGTATTAGGTAGGTCAGCTATGTCTCCTGCTCTTGGATAGGTGACCTTATGTAAGTGATGCCTTAGGAGGCCTGCTGTGTGCTTCCTTTAGTTCTCAATATTCCAGGGGTGACCCCTATGTGGGCTACGTGTGTCCTTCTGTTGTGGCCTATTCGCTCTCCCTGTAGGCGCCCAGGGAGGCCGAGTTATCTCCTGGCAATGCTCAGCTGCTTGTAGTTGTGGGCCCTTCAGTCTCTTTATCAGGTGTGGGGAGCCCCACCACAGTTGGCTGCAATTTCTAATATCACATTTGTGTTGCAGTATTTCTTTTAAGTGAGTAGATCCCCAGTGTAGCAGGTTGTTAGGCTCAGGGCCTTACAATTGCTATAAGCCTCCAGCCTTTAGGTCTGTTGTCAGTTCTCTGTGGATTGCAGCTGGGTGGGGCTGGCCTCAGTCATAGGAGCACCCAATTGTTTCAGGCTTTGGAAGGTGGGGCAAACCCCCTATGTGGGTCTTTGAGAAGCACAAGTCTTCTGCAGCTGACAAGCCCTGCTGCCCACAGGTCCACACACACAGTCAACACAGTCCTGCCCTGTGTGCGTACCCCGACCTCCCGAAGCAGACCCAGTCTCTCCACAGCGGGGGCCCCACACACTCCACCACTGCCCCACACTCTCCACCCACTCCTTGTGCACGCCCTGCCCCACTTAAGTCGGCTCAGTTGCCAGGCTGCAGAGAATCCAGTCACCAATCTATACAGGTCCACAAGTTGCCTGAGGGCTTGTTGTTGGGTGGGGCCAGTCTCTAGGGTGGGCTGCCTGCCCTGGCTGAGCTGGATTAAATGAGTGCTCTGGCGGGTGGGGCAGACCTGGGCTAGCAGGCCTCAGGGAGAACTCCAACGGCATCTGTGTCAGCATGCCCACACCAGGTGACACCAATGGCTGCCGCCAATGTCCCAGTCCCTGGAGAGGTCTCACCTCTCACTGAGCTGCACTCAGGTCCTATTAGGTGAGTCTCTTTTCACCACAGCACTGTGCACCTTTCTTTCTGGTGATTTTCGGTTGCTTTCTGAAACGGGTGAGTTTGTGCGTGAGCCCTTTAAGAGCCGGTTTTAATGTCTTTGTGAACCAGCTTTTCTGGGGGGTACTCCCCAATGTTTTAGTAGCAGGCAAAGTCAGATATTATGCCACTCGTCTCGATTGTGCTGGGTCCACAAAATGCCCACAGCGGGGGCACTCCCCGGCTCAGGGCCCCGCTCCTCCAGGGAGGCTGCGTACCTGTGGGCTGCTCCCAGGCGGCCGTGAAGCTGCGGCTGGTGAAGGCAGCTTTTTTCCTCTCCAGAAGGGAGTTTCTGCCTCTTCTACCTCAGTTAGGATTGTCTGTTGTTGCAGAATTTCCTCTTATCCAGTTTTCAGTTCTGTCTCAGGGTAATTTTTCCACGAGTAGTTGTAAATTGGCTGTGTCCGCGGGAGGAGGTGAGTTCAGAGTCTGCCTACGCTGCCATCTTGACTTCTCCCCTGACGATTATTCTTGAACAAACCAAAATTCAGAAGTATTACATTTACATTTCAATATACCAAGGTAAAATGAACACAACGCTAAAAATTCACGTCTTAAAAAAAGCAGAAAAATTGTTTTTCAGGAAAGACAGGAGTTATTGCATTTAGAGAGAGCTAATTAAAATTTTGAAAGGCAAACCTCAAATAGTCAAAAACAATAAGAACGTAAAAGATAATATAATTGGGTTTATTTCACATATGCGTACACACACGCATACACACATGTGCACACATCAGACTGTGTACTATATCACTCATGGAATATTTGTAAAGAGTAATAGCATGCTGGAACACACAATCTCAAAAAAGAAAAGTGAAACCAAAGCAATTATCAAAAATACAATAAACTTTTTCTGAGTTTAAGAAAGAACTCCATAAGAAGATTGAAATGTCACACATGTTCCAAATTAAACCACTGATAAAAGCATTCATACTTACATATATTTCAGCAAAGATTTTGGAATGTAAAGACATAGAAGATATTTCAAAAATAATCCAGACTGAGAAAACAGGTGTTCTATGATGGAAAATAAATCTGGTATCTCTCATCCTTCTCTGCAACTGTGAATTTCTAAAACAATGGGAAAATGGCAAGACTGACTCTGAATTCCATAAGCAGTGAAGTGGATATAAAGACAACAGACATTATCAGAGAAATGAGAGGCCTGAAAATGTCCCAAACATACCCCTTTCTTGAAAGTATCGCATGGCAGCACCACACTAGACAGTTTGCGTGTATGATTTCATTTCATCCTCATATCATCCCTACAATGTAGGTCTTTGGTGCCATTCATAGAAGAGACTGAAGCTTATATTAAGTGGCTGCCCCAAGATCACACATCTACTGCAAGGTGGAGTCAGGATTTCAACCCAAGTCTGTTTGACACCAAAGTCCGTGCTCTTATTTGCTAGTTTATATAATTCCCCTACTAGTGATTAGGACATCTTTCCATCAAAACATTAGATCAAAAACTGTGGCATTTCATGACTATACAAGGGCTCCCTAATCACCCCCATAGTCTTCCAACTGTATGTCTTTCATGGTACCCATCACCATCCTCTTCCTCTTATTTTTCTTCTTTTGAGCCTCAGGTGGATAGAATTGAACATACCATGTGTCACCCGTAGTTCATTCACGTCCTTCTGATTTGTATTATTTTTTCCATCAAATACTATTCCCAATCCCATTCCTTTCCCTCCTACGTGAGCAGCACTCTTTTTCGTTTGTTGTCTTTCCTTCCAATCTACCTTCCTAATAATTGCATTCGTGGTCTCTACAAATTCCTGATCTATTGTTCTTCTTTCTCCCTTGGAAGCTGTTTTGTTTTATTTTTTGTTTGTTTTACCTAAAGCACGTGGTTCATATTTGCCTGTAAAATATTTTCTATCCCATTACTTTCAATTTAGTTAACTAGTTTGCCCAAGGTAATAATTGAAAAGGTACTCTGACACCAAACACTCGACACTAGCTCTCTAATGCTCCTTAACAGAGGAAGAGGGAGGCCAGAGGGCAAATACAGGGGAGTTTATGACCAGCGACTTCTCATCCTCCTGCCTAGATTGAGAGTAAGAGCAATGATCAAGCAATCTGGTAAAATATATATATAACATAAAGTCAAACCAGGAAACCTCTCTTTGTGGCGTTTAAAATAACGTTGGGGCTGGCCCCATGGCTTGGTGGTTAAGTGAGCGCGCTCCGCTGCTGGCGACCCGAGTTCGGATCCCGGGCTCGCACCGGCACGCTGCTTCTCCGGCCACGCTGAGGCCGCGTCCCACATACAGCAACTAGAAGGATGTGCAGCTATGACATACAACTATCTACTGGGGCTTTGGGGGAAAAAAAATAAATAAATAAAATCTTTAAAATAACGTTGCCTTGCAATATTTGAAAATTATTAGGAAGAATAGTAGGTGATGATCAGCAATGGAAATATGCTAAAACACATTTCTGATAATTTTCTAATTTCTTCCTCTCCGTTCATCAAAAGTCTACCTCATTCCTTCCTCAAAATCCCCTCAGCTTCACAAGACCTTTTCAATAATAGAAACTAATCTCTTCCTATATCATTGAAATGTGCTATTTATTAGAGTTAGTCATGTTTGAACTATCTCCCAACTGGACTGTAAACCATCTTTGCCATTTCTTACAAAGAACCTTACGCACAGGTGCCCAATAAACATTTGTGTGTTGAATAAGATAGTGCACAAAACATCATGACGTATTTTATGATTTTAAAACATTGAATACGTGACTGCCACCACAGGAAAAAGAGGATAATTGAGATAATATATGCTAATATATTTTGAAAACACTCAAAGATAAGTATTAACGTATAACATAATATCAGTATGTTATGCTTTTTATTATTCCCATGATCTTAATCAACAACTCAAAACTGCCTCTGGGGGCCAGCCCCGTGGCATAGTTGTTGGGTTTGGCACACTCCTCTTCAGTGCCCCGGGTTCGTCACCACTCGTCAACCATGCTGTGGTGGCAACGCAAATACAAAATAGAGGAAGATTGGCACAGATGTTAGCTCATGGCTAATCTTCCTCAAGCCGAAAAAAGAGGAAGATTGGCAACAGATGTTAGCTCAGGGCAAATCTTTGTCAGCCAAAAAAAAAAAAAACAAATCTGCCTCTGGCTTCTAGGGAATTACCTTGCTTTGAAAGTACTTATCTCTTCTTAGAAAACTAATTACTTTATTCTTTTTGGTATTGGTTTTACAATTCTGCTTATTATAGTATTGCTATAGAAATGTTTTTGTCCCCCCAAAATCCATGTGTTGAAATCTAATCCCCAACAAGATGGCATTTGGTGGTCGGGACTTTGGGAGGCGATCAGGTCATGAGGGCAGAGCCCTTATGAATGCGATTAGTGCTGTTATAAAAGAGATCCAAAGAACTCCCTCACCTCTTCTGCCCTGTAAGGTTACAGCCAGAAGAGAACTGTCCACGAACCAGGAGGCAGGACCTCACTAGACACCAAATCTGCTGGCACCTTGATCTTGGACTTCCCAGACACCAGAACTGTGAGACATAAATGTTTGTTGTTTAAGCCACCTGGTATTTTTGTTATAGTAGTCTGAACAGACTAAGACAAGGATGTAAAATATTTGCATCACCCATCCTAAATATTTAATATCTAGAATTTTAAGCAATATAAAACCCAACTTTATATTTCCATGAATTTTATAGAGCTCTCTCATCATGATTTCTTTGTATTATAAGCATTTTCATCATATGCACAAAGAAAGGTAATACTTTGAAATATTTATGCTATTTGATTGAATATTTTATTGTAAAGAAGCAATTTCAATAGAACTTTGAGCAGATTTCTTTGCTGTAAAATTCTTTCTACATCTTTAGTACATTTTAAAGAAAAATTCTCATGTTCAAATTATTGTTAACTCTATCCTGAACCATTGTAGATAAAATGTTTGTATTGATTTATCTAAGAGAAACAGAGACCTGCCCAAGAAAACTTTTTTAAATTACCAGATGAGCCAGATGTTTAAATAAACGTGTGTGTCTTGAGACATTGCCCAAAGTTCAAGATAACCTGGTTTGTGTAAAACTATAGAAATGTGTGCTCTTCATCAAGAAATGCCATTGCATATGGTCCTGCAAAGCACTTGTCTCTGGGGATACACGGGGATTTTTTGGGGGGAAATAAAGTATTGAAGGAGAAAGAAAAACAACAAGAAGCTTGCCTTTGAAATTTGGATCCCAGGTCATTCTGGGCTTGAATAGAACAAACCAAGACCTTTGTCACTACACAAGTAAGTGGAAGTTAGTGTAGACTATTGGTTAGCGTAGACTCTTCAGAGCCCTCAGTGAACCATAATAGCTAAATCCAGCTAGGAGACTGGTAGCTGGGTCTCTTTACTGAAGACGGTCAGCATCATTCAGGAGAGCCCTTAAGGAGAATTTGATCTTAGAAACTACATACAAAGGCCATGCAAGCCTCAGGTGCTACTCAGAATTTTGACTTCTTTGAAATGCTCTTAGACATTTCACGTCTGTTTAGTATAGTCCTTTCCTAAGAACGCTCTTGACTGAAACTGAATCAGAATCCTCACACTGCACTCTTCAGTCTACCCTCCTCTGAGGTTCACTGTGAAGAATTTCTGTTAAAACTTAAAGCCTCGGGCTGGCCCCATGGCTTAGCGGTTAAGTGCGCGTGCTCCGCTGCTGGCGGCCCGGGTTCGGATCCCGGGCGCATACCGACTCACTGCTTCTCCGGCCATGCTGGGGCCGCGTCCCACATACAGCAAGACGTGCAGCTATGACATACAACTATCTACTGGGGCTTTGGGGGAAAAAATACATAAATAAAATTTAAAAAAATAAATAAATAAAGGCGTATGCTTTAAAAAAAAAAAAAAAACTTAAAGCCTGAAAACGTTTGCCTCTCCTGAGCCATGGTTGTGCTTCCTCTGATCTGATAATGAAAATTAACTAACTGACTAAGACTCTCTTTTCCCTCGGCCAAATCTGAGGTTCAATAATAATAACTATTTAGAGTCTAATCACCTGCATATACTTCTCCTACGCTGCACTTGACTTTCTACTTCTAATTATGTCTCCCTTCCTCTTTATTTTCTATGTCTACTTTATCATTATTATAAATATGTGTTCCCACTGTAGGATGCTTCATATCCTTCAGGGATTAAGGTGGTGAATAAGTAAGGAACTAAATGAGGACTTATAATCTGTCTCTTTAATACCTTGATCTACCTATTAATTTCTTTATCCTCTGTCCCTTCCCAAGACACCCTCTCCTCAGTAAATGGCTCCATTGTCTACCCAGATCTCATGCCAAAAACCTAGGAATCATCTATAATTCTTCTTTTTTCATCATCCTTTACATAAAATTCATCAGGAAATTCTATTGGCTCTTCCTCTGAATTACATCCTACTTGATTTTTTTGGATTTTTTTCTACCTCCATCTCTGTCACTTCTGCCCTGGAATATGTTTATACCATCCCTTTTCTGGATTACAAGAGCTTACTAAAAATTCTCCATTCTTCTCTTCATGTACTACAATTACTTTTTAAAAAGACTTTATATTTTTAGAGCAGTTTTAGGTTTATTGCAAAATTGAGAGGAAGATACGGAGATTTCCCATATACCTCCTACCTCTACATATGCATAGCCTCCCCCGTTATCAACATCCCCCACTAGAGTGGTACATTTGTTACAACTGATGACCTGCATTGACACATCATTATCACCCAAAGCCCATAGTTTACATTAGGCTTCATTCTCAGTGTTGTATAATCTACAAGTTTGGACAAATGTATAAACACGTGTATCCACCATTATAGCATCCTACAGAGTATTTTCACTGCCCTAAAAATCTTCTGTTCTCTGCCTATTCATCCCTGCCTTCACCCCCCAACTCCTGGCAACCAATGATCTTTTTACTTCTCCATAGTTTTGCCTATTCCAGAATATCATATAGTTGGACTCATTCAGTATGTAGCCTTTTCAGACTGACTTTCATTTAGTAATATGCCATTAAGGTACCTCTGTGTCTTTTCATGTCTTGATAGCTCATTTCTTTTTAGTGCTGAATAATATTCCATTGTCTGGATGTACCACAATTTATTTATCCATTCACCTACTGAAGGGCATCATCGTTGCTTCCAAATTTTGACAATTATGAATAAAGCTGCTCTAAACAGCTATGTGTGTATTTTTGTGGACATAAGTTTTCGACTCCTTTGTGTAAATACCAAGGAGTGTGATTGGTGGATGGTATGGTAAGAGTATGCTTAGTATGGTGAGAAACCGCCAAACTGTCTTCCCAAGTGGCTGTAGGATTTTGCATTCCACCAGCAATGAACGAGAGCTCCCGTTGCTCCCCATACAATTACTTTTTAAATAGAATGACTTTTAAAATATAAAGCAGATATTCCTCTCTTCTGTTTAACACCCCTTTGTGGGGTTCCACTGTACTTTAAACAAATTCAAAGCTTCTTTCTATGGCCAACAAGGTACTGCATAATCTAGCCACTGCCTATGTCTGTCCCTTCAGTCACAATGACCCAAGCATGAGGGCCATCCTTCTTCTTCCTCAGACATGCCAAGCTTATTCTCATTTTTCCACTTGCCGTTGCCTCTAGTCAGAGCACTCTGCCCCAGATTTTCTCACAGCTGCCTCCTTCTTTCAGATCTCACCATCCTACCTCAAGTGCTGTCTTCTCAGAGACACTTTCCCTCACTATCCCCCACCCCCGCCAGCACCATCATGAAACTAACATTGCCTACTCCCATCACTTGCCAGTTCTTTCCTCAGTTTTATTTTCTTCGTTGCACTTATCTCCATCTCTGTCTTATTATATTTATTACTTATTTATCTTCCACCCTCCAATATAAGTTTCTTGAAAATAAGGGCATTGTCTTTCATGAGTATTGCTTCACCTCCATATCCAAAAGCACACAGAATAGGTACTCAATAAATATTCATTGAATTAATGAATGCTTAATGTTTCTTAAATGTAAAGCTCAACTACTTGAATTAGACCAATGAGAAATAATAAAGAATAGTAGGACACACTGCCTTCTAAGAGCTAAAATCTATTTGGAGAGACAAGGTCAATACATAAAACACAGTTAAATAAAAATACAAGGGGAATCTAAGGAGGGCAAACAATTTGCCGCTATAAATGACTATGGCAAGTTCAATGAACAGTTGAGAAAAGCAGCCTTTCTAGAACTTGTGAAGGACCAGAATTCACTGCTTTTAGAATGCTAGGTTGAAAAATGTGGAGTTTAATCTTTTGGCTATCCATCCTGTACAAGAAGTAGACAGACTACATGTGTTAAAAATCTGGCTCTGCCTTTTTTTTTCTGGATTCATTTCTATGTTTCTTAGTTTCCTTATTCATAAAACAGGAATAATGATAATACTTAACATTCACTCAACGTTTTGAGAGCATGAATGAGGCATTAATCTAGAAATAGTTAAGTTTTGACTTAAAAAGACAAAGGTCCTATTCTCATTGAGTTTTCTTTCTAATAGGATATTATTATAATAAACATATGCATATATATTATGTGAGATAATACATGGAAGTGCCTAGTACAGTACCTGGTACCAAATAACCACTCAGAAATTTAGCTCTTATAATTTTTATTAAGTATTAGGAAACATTAGGTTTTAGAGCAGAAAAAAATGTTGAAAGCAGTGTTTTAGAAAGAATAATCTGTAAGAAAGAAGTAGAAATGGTTAGAAAAGACTGAAATTAAAGGAAGGGAAACCAGTTATGACTTTTGTAGTTTGTATGGCCTCCTATCATTCTGCCAAAAGTAAGCATAATTCCAAAACTACATCCTCGATTTTACTGGGGTTCTGATAACCTTCCTTAGGGTAATTCAGTTGCCTCACTCTTGCCAATAATGGATTCTGGCAACAACTGCATCTTGGTAGCATACTTAGAACCAAAAGTAGATAATAAACACAGCAAAGACTATACTACATTTCAGCATACTCTCAATTTTTATTTACTTACTAATCACATGTGTCTAATATACTGTGTATATTAGTACTGGGAATTCTCCACAAATTAAATACTTTCTGAGATCTGACAGTTCAAAAGTTAGTAGAGAAAAATATATATAAGCATATTCTTGGGAAGTGGTGGACAATTTAATATGGAAGTTCCAAGAAGGAGCAAATGACTGTCAGAGAAGACTTCATGGAGGGGATAACAAGATATTCAAGAATGAATAGGAGTCTGCCTGTCACGAAAGGAAGAAGAAATAATAGCATTCTTTACTGATAATAAAGGCAATCACTAACACTCTTTGAAGGCTGACTATGTGTCAGTCACCAAGTGTTTTACGAGGATTAACTGAGAATCCTAATAATAAATCATGACAGCTACTATTGTTATTCCTGTTTTGTAGATGAGGAAATTAAAGCCCAGAGTTATTAAGTAACTTGCTTATGGACACCTAGCTATGAAGCAACAAAAGATGTATCTGAACCCCAGGATCTAATTCTAGAACCTGTGCTCATACCCAGGTCATACTCTTTCTCTATAGCATATACTGCATTCCACCAACCTCATATCAAATTAGTGTTCTTCACCGAAAACAAACAAAGTTAAAAGGGAGAAATAAACAATCCTACTTTGAATCCTGATCTATCCAGCCACCCCCAATGTGGATGGTTCCTTAAACACTGATTTCCCACGTGTTATGAAAGCAGAGAGTATAATCTCCTTACTTCTCCCTTGGTCATGGGACAGAAACATAAAAGGCTTTTGTGCCACAATCAATTAGATTTGGAACAAGATATCCATCCCTGGGAATCACCTGCTACTTCATCTATCAATGTCACCAAAAGTATTGGTGACTTGAAACAGCAAGGTCAGACAAGTAAATACTGGAAGAATTAGGAGATGCCCAATTTTATCAATAGTTTTCCTTTCCAAATTGGTACAAAGCAGAAGTTAGAAAAGCATAATCATTCACCGTAGGGGCGTTGCCTGACCACGAGTATGGGAATGTCAGAAATGAGAAGGGAATTTAACACACTATGGATATTTTGGTTTTATTGAGAAAATAAACCCTCTAACAATCAAGAGATAAAACCAATCTTTCAGACTAGTAGAATATAATTTCTACATTATAAAAAAATGGTGCTTCTTTACCTTTTTCTCAAGAGGGCATCAAAAGATAAAAAAGATATGAGGAAAATGTTTTTTACAGTTAAAGCCAAGCACGAGGACTTTCTTAGTAGTGCACATAACACCTGGAATATAACCCAGACTTCCTAGTAACTAAACTAATTTTTAGACCTATCTCAATGTGGCTGTCTAATATCTAATTTGCTGATTTTAGCCTAAAATAATCAAGTAAATGTAAACTCCAAAAATCAAGTAAACCTTGCCTATTTCCAACAATTCCATTTCCATGCAAGATATATCATTTTGTAATATACTGCATGAATGGGCCACTTTATATTTTTATGTATGTTTTAATGGTAGCAGCATAGCATAGTGGTTACAAGAACAGATTCTTGAGGTCGACTGCCTGCATTTGGATCCTAGCTCCTCCAGTGGCTGGTCAGATAACTTTGAGTTAGTCGCTTAGCCGTCCTGTGCTTCAGTTTCCCTTCTGCAGACGGGTGAAAGCATTAGTGTGTACCACACAGGGGTGTTGTGAGGATCGAAAGAGTGAACACATGTAAAGCTTGTAGCGCAGAGCCTGGCACACAGTCATTCTAGGTCAGGGTCTGCTATCACTTGCTAACGTTGTTTTGATCTTCAAATTAACCAAGATATTTAAATAGGATAGATACGAGCACTTCTAGTTTTTTTATGCACTACATCCTTGTAGACTGCATTTCATGTTTGTGTGTGTGTTTGTGTGTTAAAATCCTGATTACACACATGCCCCGTGGCCTCATTATGAATTTCACCATGCCATGCACACAGTAGGCTTCCATTAAGTATGTTATGATAGCAATATGGATGAAGATGATACTGATGAGTTCATGCATCAGTTTGTTGGACATTGGTAGGAACTTGCATAGAACTGGATAAAAAAAGAACAATCAGAAATATAATTCCTCACTGGGCAATATTAGCAAACAAAAAAATGCAGAGACAGGAAATTCAGATAGAAAACACAGGTTCTGCCTGTACTATTATTTAATAGTGGAGGAAATGCAGACCCTACAAGTTTAAATGGTTTGCTTATAATGACTGTCCATTTCTAAAGAATTAAAATAACTTGCTCATAACTGTCAATGTTTCTTTATGTTAAGTGCCTATGTATCATTTGTTTGCATTATTTGAAATGCAAGTCAAACCACAAACACTGTTGGAGTCACTAGGTGCCCTGGTCCCCTTCCCGGGCCCGCTGGTCAGCCAAGGGCTCAGCTCTGCGTCTGCTCTCAGATTGTGATCGCCGCAGGACTCTTGTTTGGACTTGGCCTCCTCTGCCACCTCTCCTCTCATATCAGACCACTGCCAGCGCCCATCTCATCACCCTGCTTCAGAGCCAAAACCTCCAAGGGATTCCACTCCACTATTTGTTCTGACAAGGAAAATAACCCTATTTGTCATAGACAAATTGAAGAGTATTAGTAAGAACATAACCAAATGTTGCAAGAACTTGTAATCATATCAGAGAAAGCCCACATGAAGACCTGGGTTGATGGGTGGGAAACAATGAGGGATCAGGTGTATCTGATAACTGGCTGGGGCAACGTGAAAGGCTGAGACAGGGAAGAGGAACTAGACTTGCTCCTCTATTACCCCCAGATACAGACCTACGACTGGCGACTAAACTCAAAGGAGATAGATTTGGACTTAAGATATGAATGGATTTATTGACAATGGGAAGATGAAATACGCTCTTTGTGTGGTTCTGAGATTCCTGTTCTGGAGCTATCCCAGCAGGGCTAGACAACAATGTGCCAGAGATGCTCTAGAATGTGTCCCAAAGCTACCTGGCCGGGGAAGCTGTATTGAACGACCTTTGAAGTCTCAAAAGTGGGACTATGTGACTTTACAAAACCATGGAATATAAGTAAGAAAACCTGAATAAACTGTTGCTCACAAAAATATTTTCTATGGGAGTAAAAGGGAGCTTTCCAATAGCAAGATGTGTTTTCACACATCTAAAATTAAAAATGTAATAGGCTAGGGAGGAGGGCGAAAGGGATGATTAGGCACATGTGTGTGGTGATGGGTTTTAATTAGTATTTGGGTGGTGAACATGATGTAATCTATGCAGAAATAGAAGTATAACAATGTACACCTGAAATTTATGTAAGGTTATAAACCAATGTTACTGCAATAAAAAAAGATAAAAAAATGTAATAGGCTATTAAATGTGCATATATATGGTCACAGTACTAAACATTTTACCTACTCTTGTGGGTAAGACTGTGTGCCCCAAAAAGCCATGTTGAGGTCCCAACCACCAGTACCCTTGAATGTGACCTCATTTGGAAATAGGGCCTTCATAGACACAGTCAAGTTAAGATGAGTTCATACGGGATTCGGGTGGGCTCTGAATCCAATGACCAGTGTCCTTATAAAGAGAGAAAGATTTGAGACACACAGATACAGAGGGAAGAAACCCATTTGCAGACAGAGGCAGAGACTGATGTTATGCAGCCACAAGCCAAGGAATGCCAAGGATTGCCGGTAACCACCAGAAGCTCGAAGAGGCAAGGCAAGATTCTTTCCTAGAGCCTTCAGAGGGAGCGTGACACTGCCAGCCCCTTGATTTTGGACTTCTACTCTCCAGAACCGTGAGCGAATCAATTTCTGTTGTTTTAAGCTTCCTAGTTTGTGGTAATTAGTTATGGCAGCCCTAAGAAACTAATATACGTGCTTTATTGGATTTATTTGTTACGGCCATACTATGAAAAGTATTATGATTTCTAACGATGGATGAAAAAGCTAAGATTGGAGAGGTTAGAAAACTTGGTCCAAGTCACACGCTAGAAAACAGCAAAACAGCGCTCCATCAGGTTCGTATTTCTCCGCATCACATTCCCTGCTCCACACTCCATCCTACAACACTCACTCACCTAGAGACCATCACACACTTTAGCACTGGGGGCGTGAACGTTATCTGCCTTATGCAGCAGAGACTCAGTTTCCACTGAGCTCTTTTCACCCCTCCCAGAGGAGCCCTGTGTCTGGCCATCATCAGTGTGAGCCAGGAGTTCTTTCAGGACCCAATCTGGGTGGGAGAGGAAAGGTCCAGGAATAAAAGCGAAGCACAGATCCACTGGGGCCTCCCACATCAGCTCTGTGAATACACTTCCTTAGCAGCCACACCCTCCCTCTAGTCTCACATTTAATAGTATATAAGATATTTTATACGCTGAATTATGATTTATTGGGAAGGAAATATAATCAAAAAGTCTGTATTGAAAACTTTCAATGTGGAGATAAAAAGGAGTAGCTTGTGGGGCCAATCCAGTGGTGTAGCAGTTAAGTTCGCCTGCTCCGCTTCGGCGGCCCGGGGTTTGCGGGTTCAGATCCCGGGTGCGGACCTAGGCACTGCTTATCAAGCCATGCTGTGGCGGCGTCCCATATACAGTAGAGGAAGATGGGCATGGATGTTAGCCTGGGGCCAATCTTCCTCAGAAAAAAGAGGAGGATTGGCAACTGATGTTAGCTCAGGGCTGATCTTCCCCACCAAAAAAAATAAGTAGTAGCTTGTGCAAATAAATATTCTTAGTTGTTAGTTTAAAGATTCAGGAAACAATCCTGGGAGGACAGTTTGAAGTCAGCGCTGGCTTCTATTTTAGTTAAAGAGCTGATCTAAAAGTATCGTAAGGCTTTGTTACATCTTTAAATGGATTTTTTAAACTGTGCATAAAGAAAGAAACAAAGAAAAACAGAATTATGGATGAGCTTCTGAGGACCTTGACGGAGGCTGACTTTCCCCCTCGCACACGTGGTTATCATCTGGATGCTCATCTGCTCCTTCGCCAGGAGAAGGAGTTTTGGGCATGAGGAATTTGTTGGCTGGTGGTAAGCAGCTGCCAGGCCAGCTTCCAAGTGGTTACCTGCCTCGGCTGAGTGAACCTTCTAAAATATTTATATATATGTGCCAGCAAAAACTAAACAATGTACCCAGGTGCTTTTAAAAGTCATGGAAATACTGTGTCATTGTACTCAGGGAATTGCTAAATTTTACTTCTGAGAAAATAATGCTTCACTACAGTCATGCTGGAAGAAATTTATGTATGAAGATATATGAAAATCAGATTTATCCATAAGAGTAAACTACTAATATGGTCTCAAATCTCTAGAATACAGTGTGAATATAGACATAGGTGGAAAAGGTCACTCAGCCCGAGCAAGAACCATCTCAACTCCCAGGACGAAGCAGGATGGTTTGTTTCAAAGGGGAAGCCCCTAAGCTACAGGTGACTCACCTTGGGATGCGATGCACCCATCATTTGTTGAGTAGATGCTTGGTGTCTTAAAGCAACTGGGATTGTAGCGGTAAGCAAACAGCAAGGCAGGGTGGTGTGGTAAGTGGAAAAAACATGGGCTTTGGAGTCAAGTTCCAAATCCCAACTCGAATGTTCACACCCTGTGCTGTCCTGGCAACTCAGCCTTTCTGAGCGTCAGTTTCCTCTTCTGGGCACTCAATCGTCCCGTCAACCTCACAGGCTGTTCCAGTATTATCAAATCAGATTGTGCATGTGAAGCACCTGGCCAGGCCTCGCGTGCATCATCCTGCCTCAACAAATGTTTGTTTCTCTCTTTCCCTCTGCAATTCTCAACCTCTCCTTGATAGTAACCTCAGTTTTATATAGGGCTTACTCTACTCCCAAAGCCTCCAAGTATCAGACACAACCGTCTGTCTCTCTTGGTCCCTGAGACGGGAGGCTACATGACATGTTCAATTCCTCCCCCTGAGAAAAAGCTGTTGTAAAATGTCTGAGATCTGTAGGTCATGTTTAGGATTATGTACTTATTCATAGTAGTAATAGGAGACACTGAAGAGCTTTAAAAGGACTTTCTCTTTTAAAAGATCATTCTACCAATGGAGACTGAACAGTGGAGACAGGAGGGGATGCAAGGAGACTTCTGCGGTAGTTCAGTGAAGAGACAGCGAGATCCTGGATTGGGGGAAAGGCAGGTGTCCATGGATATAAAAATAATTGGACAGATTTAAGGGAAAATTACAGGTAAAATGTTGGACTGGAGACTGATTAGACATGAAGTAGAGGGAGAGAAAAAATCAACGGCACATCTCTAATTGAGAAGAGCTTAAAATAATATCTGGCACATAATTAACAGTCAATAAATGTTAGCTATTACTATTTTTATTTTTATATCTACTTTATGTTAAAATATACTCAAATCACACACAAATTTGATTTTTTGATAATACAAAATTATGAAAGGATTTTTATAGTTTTGCTTCTGAAATTCTTTGGCTAGGCATCTCAGTGAATTTATTATTGGTTATATTTTATGATAAGCATCTTGCATATTCAGGAATTCTTACAAAAAGGGAAATTTAAACTACAGATTGTTTCCAAATGTCATGAAAATTTTATGAATACTAATTTTAAGAGTTAATGAAGGTGATGATATTACATTCTGCAGACATTTAATTAAACATTTATCCGTGCTAGTTTTACAGTTTTCTATTTCAGATTTTGGAGCACATCATTTGTTTTCAGGACTCGAATATTTTCAAGGGGCCTTAAAAAAGCTCTCAGGACCTAAGTCACATGACTGTTGTGCCTAATTCACAGAATGGACCTGAGATGGCAGACAACTGAGAAAGAATAAAATGAAGCCAGGATCATAACACATCGGATTCTGCTAAAGGGGACAATTTGGAGAAAATGACATCACATGATCTAATTTTCCTCAACTTTTATTAATTGGTTCCCAGGCTATCTCGTCCTTAACCTGGGGAGTTTACCAAATGTCACTGTAGTTTAACAAACTCCGTTTACCCTTTTCATCTTATTTGTGTGTAAATAAGGGCTTAGTAAATATGCATTTTGTCAGACTGTTTAGAATCAAAATCACTGCATGTTGATAAGCCTGTTTTCCAAAAGACGCTACCTCCATAGGACAGCATTTTTGACCTTGAAAGGACGTGAAAAATCATATGATTCAAAAAGGAGAAATGACTTGCGAAGATCATGTAGCAGCTACTGACAGCACCAAGGGGGTCACTTCCAGAAATATTCTGCTTAGTTCCTACAGGTACTGGTGGCTTGAAGAGACACATGAATGCTAGCCAGCAACTTACAGCCTAGAATCTCTATATCAGCTCACAAGGCATTCAGAGTGTTCATACTCTTGTCCCATATGTAAAGGTAAAGCCTTTAGAACTCACTCAAAGAACAAATTACAGAGATTAAAGTGATGGAAACAAGCTGTTAGGAAATCGGTTATTTACCATGAATTCTATTCAACAGACTTGGATGCATTTAAGAATTTGCCTGAAATGTAAAATGATAGAAAAAACTCTCTACTTTTTCCATATTTTCCAATGGAAATCATTATAGCTAATGGGATTTCCTCAAGTGATTTACTTGATGAGTTACAAGAAATGACAAATGGATCCTTGATTCATTTAAAGAGTAACTTTTATTCTGGACAGTTCCTACCTGATATTGCTAGTAGGAAATATCATGAGAAAAGTGAATTCTGTACTGATTTTCCACGGGGAGACACTGGTCATACTACAATGCGGGAAAGTGAAATACTTTCAGCGGTGTTGTGATAAAGAAGTTCTAACTACCAGAATGATTATTCCTTTTCATTGCAGCTACCGTTCATTGAGAGCTTACTATGTGTCATCTGCAAAATAGGATCATTTAATCTTCACGACAATCCCAATAATTAAATGTTATTGTGTCACTTTTACAGATGAAGAAACTGAGTCTCAGAGAATTTAAACAACTTTTCCAAAGTTACACAACCACTAGGCTTCAAATCCTCATCTGTATGATGGCATGGCCTTGCTCTTAATTCTATATCAGAATTACATGGTATTAGTCAGTTGTTAGGCATTTCCAAAATTATCCCTGTAGTTAGTTACAAGAGCCTTAAAATCAAGCTAGACTTCTGACAAGAGGTGGAGAAGTGAGGTTCCTATCTGCTCCAGTGCTGTTGATACAGCTGAGGTCATCCAGAGAGCAGGGGAAAAATGATAGTTTTGGAAATGGCTGACTGATAACTCCTTCCGAAGCACTATCCTAAACTCAACTCAAGACTCCCATGGACCTCTACCTACCCCAGGGATGCCGCCAGGGGCTCAGGAAATCCCGCAGCCCGTGCAAATACAATCACAACTACAACTCTGGTTGTAAATAGCCCAATTCCCTAACTGGAAAAAAAAAAAAATGGCACGTGTGTTGGGATGGTCTCGTCGCCAACTATCCACCCACAGTTTCCCGTTATTCTGAAATCATGCAGTGAGAACCATTGCTCAGGGACAAGCCCAGAGCGTCTCAGAGTCCCAGAGTCTCAGAGTCGTCGTAGTTCCTCACTCTGGGTTACCCCTCTCAGGCAGCAGCAATACAAAGCAAAGCAGGCAGGGTAAGCCTTTCTCGCGTACGAAGTAAAGAGAGCACCAATGAAGTGCGATTTCAGGGGAAGGAAATGGTCTCCTGCCCACACGCATGAAACAACGCATTTGGCGAGGAACAATATCTACAAGTACTAAAGTATTCAACTGTTAAATGAAAAAATTAATTAAAGCAGACAAGTTGCATATCATGTATAATCCTACAAATGATATCTTTAATTAACTCATTTTAACTGACTAAAATTAAAAATTTATGTGCTCAGACAGCCTCAAAAATATGTCCACACTACATTACAAGATTTACATAGCTATATCTTGAAATTTATTCTTTCTAATGTGAATCTTCATGGTAGAATAAATACCATTTTTTTTGTTGTTTTGTTGTTTTTTTAATCAGTAAAAAGCACATTAACATAAAATTTAGCATCTTAACCATTTTTAAATGTACAGGACAGCGGTGTTAACTATATGAACATTGTTGTACAACAAGATTTCTAGAACTTTTTCATCCTACAAAACGGAAACTCTATACCCATTGAACAATTCCTCTTCCCACCCTCTCCCCAGCCCCTGGCAACCACCATTCTACTTTCTAAGAGTTTGACCACTTTAGATACCTAATACAAGTGGAGTCATGCAGTATTTGTTTTTGTGACTGTCTTATTTCACTTAGCATAATGTCCTTGAGTTCATCTGTGTTGTAGCATATGACAAGATTTCCTTCTTTTTAAAGGCTGAATACTATTCTGTTGTTTTTTTAAATAAGCAACTTTTCCTACCATATAATACAAGCCAAAATATTTAAATTTTTCACAGAAAATTATACTTCTGCAGGAAACAAGAGACTTGCCCAGCAAGGTATTCGTCGGCAGTTTCCCACATCACTTCCTAAACCAAAAGTCTTCCACCATGCTATTTTAAGTTTAAAAATGTAAGCATTTCAAATGATATTTTGACATTTCCCTTTTGGCTGCACCACATGTGAAAGAGGGAAGCGTGCAAAATGTGGGGAGGATAAGTGAGCATCTCTTACTTGCCAAGCTTCAATTAGGAGGAGACACTATTTTATCAGTATTTGAATAAGTTTTATTTCCATGGAAAACATATGAGACAAAGAATTATAAATATTAACTCTGGTAGACAAAAACTGAGATAAAGTCTTTTCCTCTTCATACTTAGGATTTGCTGAAACCCAATTTTATCAATGTCTAAGTTGTTTTCTCCTTTAAAACCAGATAGAAATGTTGACTTTATATAGATTTAAAAAATTCCTATGTTGATTGTGATCAAATAGTGTAAAGCTATCAAAATCTTTATTATTTAAAATACTTTTCAAAGGATTAGGTGTACATTATTAATAAATGCATACTTGCATAAAGAATTCATACGAGCAGATATAATAATCCTGGAAGAATTAGGTATGTGGTCATGAGGTACTGCCTGGAAAACGCAATCATTTTGGTTTAGAATGGCTGTATTTTTCACTCTTCTATTCTAAAATACTTTCACTTATCTACATTTGTGGGACATTGATCACAAGTGTCAACCGGCTTCCTCATAAACATTTTGTCAGAGCAGCTAATAAGTAAAAATTAGGCAAAGAGAAGAAATTACACTGCTTGATTTTTGTCTTTCTCTTCCACACTCCTGCTCTTCCCAGACTGGTCGTGGACTTTCACTCCTGCAGGCCTTTTCAGGCTCCTCCCTCAACTGTGATGTTCTTCTCTGTCCTACTCTCACTAAACCCTAATTATCACTCGAAACTCAATTCAAAAGTTACCTCTTCAGGGGCTGGCCTGGTGGCGCAAGCAGTTAAGTGTGCACTCCGCTGCGGTGGCCCGGGGTTCGTGGGTTCGGATCCCAGGCGCGCACCGATGCACCGCTTGTCAAGCCATGCTGTGGCGGCGTCCCATGTAAAGTGGAGGAAGATGGGCACGGATGTTAGCCCAGGGCCAGTCTTCCTCAGCAAAAAAGAGGAGGATTGGCAGATAGCACAGGGCCGATCTTCCTCACACACACACACAAAAGTTACCTCTTTGGGGATCCTCTCCAGCCCCCCGCCCCAGGTAAAATTAGCCTCTAGTTTAGCACTATCACTTTCTATTATAATTATTCATTTGAAAATCTGTCACCCCACCACATACATAATTCTCAAGGACAGGGACGATGCCCTATTCATTTTGGGAGTTGCAGCACGTATTACAGCACCTAGCACGTGCATAATAGGGGCTTAGTGTAGGTTTGCTGATGGTCTTACACACACACACACACGCACGCACTCACACACACGGATTCTGCTCATTCTTAACATACTGTGCTGTCTCCAGCAGCTTCTTTCACCATCTGCAAAGTAGATTAATAAAGCTTTGCAGTGAGAGTTTTTTAAACTATACAAATATTTTAAAAATATTCCTTAAGGTACATTAACTGATTTGGGGAGAAAGTACTTTAAGAGAAAATTCAGATCTTTAAAAATGTACATACGGGGTGGCCCAGTGGCATAGTGGTTAAGTTCGTGCACTCCGCTTCAGCGGCCCAGGGTTCACGGGTTCGGATCCTTGGTGCAGACCCACACGCCTCTCATCAAGCCATGCTGTGGTGGCATCCCACGTACAACATAGTGGAAGATTGGCACAGACATTAGTCAGGGACAATCTTTCTTAAGCAAACAACAGGAAGATTGGCAACAGATGTTAGCTCAGGGTCAATCTTCCTCACCAAAAAAAAAATATATATATATATATGTATATACACACACACACATAGATGATGCCAATAATTATCATACATTTGATAACTGGGCACCAGGCACCCACAGGGGAGTTCTTTCTGGTATATTGTAGAACTTTCCCTATGCTCTTTAGATTGTAGCCAATCATTATTGCTTATGATTAAAGTGTGACGATTATAGTAACAGTAAGGCTGAGAGCATTTATTCCATTCAAGAAATGACCCCAATAAAGACAAGAGTAGGTAACACTGATACAGAGAAGGGCATTATGTAACAAAACTGTCTCAAAGTCCAAAGGAGCTCTCATTTTAACAGTTATTGGTTAATGTGGTTAAAAGAAATAGTTCAAAATGAATAGTGCCAATCAAGTTCAGAAAGCATTCATTGTTTGCAGATGATTCTCATCTCTTTTGATCTGATGTGCGTTAACCTCCTACACCATTTAGTATTTCCCACTTCAAATAGCTTACACAAACCAGTCAGAAAAAATACAAACAAAAACATAAAAACAACCACCCCCGCACCTCCCTCCCCCGAAACATTAACACATTACCAAAACCACGCACTGAAAATAAAAAGACCTCAAACTTGCAGCTGGAGAAGGGCTGAGAGAGAATGTTCTTAATACTTCTCTATTCCCTGAAATGTGCAGAGAGCACTGTTACTCACTAATTCAATATAGAAAAACTAAGAATTAGCCCAGCTCCATTTCTCTACCTTGCAGACTAGGAGTCGGATGTCTAGCAACGATTTTATTTTAATCAAATACCATTGCAAGTAAACAATTTGGAATTTTCACGGAGTTTGTAAATTTACATTGCATCTTCTCTTTCCCTTTTCTCTTCCTCTCTCTCTCCCTCCCTTTCTTTTCTTCTGTCTCTCCTTTCTTTGTGTTTGAAAGAAATCTAACCACCTTTGACTTTGCTCATTTCAACAAGACCATTCTAGATTTTTCCTTGATAGATCTGAGTAAAAGAAAATGCGTTAGCGGCTGTGTTTCCCCCACGATTTACCCAAACTACCTCACTGCCACAGTTCAGAGATGCCAGCAGTGAAGTCTCGCCAGTGACTGACTGCCAACACCCCTGAAATATCAATACAGTAAACTAGCAGGCATCAAAGAGATTCCTAAATCACACCGAGGACAGTTTTATTACCCATAAAGTAGAAAACCCACACAGAAGAGAAGCTGTCCTGGCTTTACTGTTTATTGGCCAGGTGGAACTGATTAAGAATGTGAGAATCTGTGGCACCAATAATCGTGGGCTTCTTGTGTTCAACATAAGAAAGGGTTTCACATAACCCAGCAAAAGCAGGGCATTCGTGCTCAAGAAATGCAAACTTGGAGCTATTTATACTCAGGCCTGGGCTAGACAGGCTGGCTCAGAGGAAATAACATTAAGAGAGGAGTGGAGAAGGCAGAGAAACGACTCTCAGAAACCACAAATAAAGCACGGCAGATTACAATTCCATTGCAAATGAATGTAAAGATGACCCCAAGTGAATTCAGCAAAGGCTGTATTAAAATGGATGTTTAGCTCACAACCAGGCCTGGTTTCATTTGGAACCCTCTTTACAGTGGAGGCTCAAAACTGCATTCCCTGCGGGAGATACTTTCTTGTCTGTGGGCTGCTTTACCAGAGGCAGAAACAGGGAAAGATGCCACTGAAGAGTAGCAGCCTGAAGAAGCTAGATCCGGGAGAGGGGCATTTTCTCTCTATTCCTTTCCTTGAGGAAAGCAGCCTGTTTTATGAAAATCCTAAAGTAGAAGAATCCAGAAAGACGAAACAAATATAATCGATGGTCAGTATTCCTGGTGTGCATATTCTTTACTTTGCCAAAGGTTTTGCTGCGGCATTGTCTTGAATGTGTTCCTAGCATATTTTACAAATGGTTTTATATTAAAAAAATGATATGCCCTTACTTTTCCAAAGGCATCCATCACATAATCTAAGATCACTATGTGAAGAGTATGCCAAAGAACGTATATATCATATTTACCATACAAAAACAAATTATGACCACTGAAGACTACAAATTACAATAAACTGTCCAGAGAACTTGATAGTTTTTCATGGAATAATAAGTAAATTCAGACATAAAGAAAATAAGACAAGTTTACGGAATTACTTAGAAGTTTGCCTTTTCTTTTTTTTTTTTTTTTTTTTTTGGTGAGGGAAATCAGCCCTGAGCTAACATCATGCTAATCCTCCTCTTTTTGCTGAGGAAGACCAGCTCTGAGCTAACATCTATTGCCAATCTTCCTCCTTTTTTTTCTTCCCCAAAGTCCCAGTAGGTAGTTGTATGTCATAGTTGCACATCCTTCTAGTTGCTGTATGTGGGACGCGGCCTCAGCATGGCTGGAGAAGCGGTGCGTTGGTGCGCGCCTGGGATCCGAACCCGGGCTGCCAGTAGCGGAGCGCGCACACTTAACCTCTAAGCCACCAGGCTGGCCCAGAAGTTTGCTTTTAATGAAATCATTCAGTCTATATCAGATAAAAATTCTCACCAAGGATCCGATTTTCAAAACTCTAATAATTTCAATGATTATTCCATCAAAAACTTTGTAACTTACAATATCAATTATAAATGATTATCAAAGGGAATAAACTTCACCCTAAATATGTGGAATATAATTTAGTTAATAAAAATAGCTCTTTTACTGAAGGAATTAAGACTAAAACTTTAAAGAAAGGAACTAGGAGCACATGATTTGTGCAGAGAAAAGTGCACCTGTTCACAAATTATGTATCAGTTATCAATAAAATAAATGTGGAAACACAACAAGTAAAATTAGAGCATAGAATTTGGTTACTATGGTATATATTACGCCAAAAGAAAAAAGAAAAAGCCAAATCTAACTGTATCAGTATGTATGAGAAACCATTCTCTCACAGTACACCTGTGATTACTTAGAGCATAATTCTTTGTGATTCTGAGTGTCAAAGGTCATCAAAAGCTATAAAGCAAAGCAAGAACCTTTCAAGCATTTGGTAGTCTCTCAATGACGAGTCCTAAGACTGGCTTAACATTTAGAGTTGAGTTTCAGAACCTCTAAATTCTGTTCCATTTTAAAACTGGAAGCAACTCATTTCACTCAATGATCACTTTCAACTTGAAGGATTTGGACATTCCTGGAATGAAGCGGCTGTCTACTCCCTTTATTATGTTTCCGGTATCCACATGTAGACGATCAGGCATGAAGTCATGCAACAGCTGTCTGGTCATACGGTCCACCTACAATGCAGTGGTTAATCTGCAGCTGACAAATGGTGTGCAACCAGGTTCAATGACAACGTAATGAAGGGCCTAAAAAATATGCATAAATTTGAAAATGGGGGTGGGGTGAGAATAACAAGTGAGATTATTTTATTTACTTTATTAATGTCTAGACTTCTACCTCAATAAACAAATTGTTTTGATTTTGTTTTCATTTTAAATAACTCAATTAAATTTCTCTCAAGATTTTCTGAGATATATTACAATTTGTCAATATCTTATCAATCCTAAAGCTTCATTTAGAAAGTTGATTTCAGAAAGGAAAATTTCCACAACTGGCAAGCAGGTTGTAAACCTGCTCAGAGAATTACGGGTCATGACCCAAAACAGGAGGCAAAGTCTCCTATGGAAGAACAGCTTTGTTTGCTGAGTCAAGGTCTAAACTGATCACAAGTCAAAACGTGGACAAGTCAGGAAGGCACACAGCCGGCAGGGAGGAGAACACACGGGAACGCCTAACACCGGTAACATACTGCACCCAGTGATGAGGGCCTCCTCCAACCAACCTGCCTAGCGACGAACCAAAGTCTCTCCACAGACCCAGGTTCACCAAGGCCCGATAAGCACCCTGCTTCCTCCACTCCCACATATGGACCCGAATGTGCCTATTCAGTCTGGAATGTATTTCCCCAGTGCCTTGATATGTTTTCACCTGCTTGGAGGAATTTGAGCTTCTAGAAGTCTCCCACCAAAGAACCGGGGAAAATTCTACCTTCATTTTGTGTGACCCCATCCCCAAACCCAATTTATTTTCCACAAGATAACCATACAAAGCACACATTTGATCACATTTTTCTGCAGTTTGAAACCTTTCAAAGCAAAAATAAAAAAAAAACTTCAAATTTTTCTCATTAAAGCCTTCCACCTTGCCCTGTTAGATCAACTTAGGTGCCCTGGGTATAATCCTAAAATACTGGTTGTAATTTATTATTATTTTTATTAATATTGTTATTAATATTATAATAATTATTTTTTATGATTAATATTATTATCATTCTTATTATTTTCCACCTTTCTCTGCTAAACTATCAGCTCTGTAAGTCACTGCTTGTTCAATGCTCCTTCTCTAGCATGGTGTCTGGCATATAATAGACACTCAAAAATAGTGTTGAATGAATGAATGAAATGTATTGCTCTTGGTTATTATTGCTCATTTCTGTCTTACAGAAAGTATATTTTGGAAGAGGAATATTTGCCCTGGAAAATTAAAGAATTCCATGCTCATGGATTGGAAGAATTCATATAGTTAAAATGCACATACTTCCTAAAGCAATCTACAGATTCAATTCAATCCCTATCAAAGTCCCTATGACATTTTTCACAGAAGTAGAACAAAGAATCCTAAAATTTGTCTGGTACAAAAAAAGACCCTGAATAGCCAAAGAAAAAAAGAGAAAAAAAGAACAAAGCTGGAGGTATCACACTCCCTGATTTCAAAATATATTACCAAGTTATAGTAATCAAATCAGCACGGCAATGGCACAAAAACGGACACATAAATCAATGGAACAGAATCGAGAGCCCAGAAATAAATGGACACACATCTATGGACAGCTAATTTTCAACAAGGGAGCCAAGAACATACAATGGAGAAAGGAAGGACTCTTCAATAAATGGTGTTGGGAAAACTAGACAGCCACATGCAAAAGAATGAAAGTAGACCATTATCTTACACCATACACAAAAATTAACCCAAAATGAATTAAAGATCTGAATGTAAGACCTGAAACCATAAAACTTCTAGAAGAAAATATAGGAAGTAAGCTTTTCAACATCAGTCTTAGCAGTATCTTTTTGAATACCATGTCTCACCGGGCAAGGGAAACAAAAGAAAAAATAAACAAGAGGGACTACATCAAACTAAAAAGCTTCTGCACAGCAAAGGAAATCATCAACAAAATGAAAAGATAATCTATTGATTGGGAGAAGCTATTTGCAAACCATTTATCTGATAAGGGGTTAATATCTAGAATATATAAAGCACTCATACACCTCAACAACAAAAAAACTAACAACCCAATTAAAATATAGGCAAAGAAACAGACATTTTTCCAAAGAAGATATACAGATGACCAACAGGCAGATGAAAAGATGTTCAACATCCCTAATTATTAGGGAAATGCAAATCAAAACTACAACGAGATATCACCTCATGCCCATCAGAATGGCTATAATTAACAAGACAAGAAATAACAAGTGTTGGAGAGGATGTGGAGAGAAGGGATGTACACTTGAAATTTATATAATGTTATAAACCAATGTTACCTCAATAAAAAAAAATTAAAGAACAGTATTTTAAAGACTATTTTCTTTCACATTTATATGTAATACAGAAAATATGCTATATTATATGTAAGCATATACATATATCTTACATAGATTCAGGACTGCTGGGGCTCCTGCCATTTGTACATTCGCAGGACACCAGGACCTGCCCCTTCTTGTCATTGTGGTCTCATGAACTCAGCACAGTTACGTAACCTTGGGGTGGTATTACAGAGGCAAATGAAGCTTATGGGACCACCACAAATTACCCCTGGTGGGTGAATGTTCACATCTCTACACAATAAGAAATAAAGAACATTCGAAGAAGAGCACAAAAACACCCTTGCTTAGACCTTTGTTTAAATGTTCAAAGGTTCAAAACACCACGTTGGGGGTAGATGCAAATTATTACTGGCATTGGTCAGCTTTGCATTTCAGCTCTCCTCTTCCTCATTACAATTTCAAATTAAATTTTGTTTTCTTTAGGTTCTTCCCTACACCAACCCCCAAACCCTTTTTTGTAGGACAAATCGATTTCCATATGGTGCATGTAGCCCCGACAGGAAGGCCTTCAGCTACCCTGGGCTTTCTGTGTTCTCCTGATTGTTACAAACTACCCCGGGGAACTGGATTCCCTTGACCTTTAGCTTCCCTCTTCCTGCACTCCGAAACAGAATCACTTACAGATGAAGCGCGGTGGAAAAATTGCCAACATTTGGGTGCTAAGAAAGCCGAGACTCCCTCCAGAGTAGTTGTGTGCACTGTGTTTTCTTGTCGTCCACTGATTTTCAGCCCCCGATCTGAGCCAAAAGTCACAAAAGAAAGCTGAGGAACTTAAGGTTAAAAATGGATTTTTTGTTTTTAGAAAAGGAAAAAATGCTGTTACATCAATGTGTTTTATTTTTGAAACTTAATTTGCAGGCACCTGCATGTATAGACCTTAAAGTTCAGGTCTCAAAAAACCCTATTCTTATAGAAAAAAACCTCAATTCAATTAAACAAACATTTAAAGGGTACCTAATTTGTGCAAACCACTATACCGAGTACTGTGCAAAGAATGCAAAATAAATAATACATAGTTAATACTCTTTTGAAGATAGAGGCCAATGGTAGAGGCAAATGCACTTATGCAAAAACTTAATATACTACACTGAACAAATTCACCTTTTAGAGTACAGCAAGCACAAGTCTATACATATATATGTACACACACACACATATGTGTATGCACTAGTGCATGAATAAAATTTTCTGTAATTATCATAAGGTCCTTGCAATATATACGTTATTCCTAAACAAGAAGGTTAAGAAATTTGCCCAAGGTCACACAACAGGCAAACCAGCGAGTGGCAGGGCTAGGCTCTGAAGTTCAGTCTCCCTGGTACCAAAGTCCATGTTCTTCCCATGCAGTCTTCAGTCATGATCAGGGTACCCTTAAAAGCAAAGGGGGATGAAATGACAGGAGAAAGAAAGACAAATAAAGCAAGAACAAGCTACTGTCAACACAAAGATGAGTTAGTCACTGATGTCTATGACAAATCAAGACACACGAAAAATCTTTTCAATCCCAAATTTTTATTTTTCAGCAAGTAGATTATAAAACTTGAAGAAAGAAAAAGAGAGCTATTCTCACCTCACACATTTCAATTTACACTGAACCTAAACTGGCCCCTCAGAATTGTTGTCAATCATCAGCCAGTTCTTAATAACTTAAATTATTGGAAATTTCACCATAAGTCAGCATCTTGGACATAATAGAGAACCTGGACCAAATATAAATTGTAATAGATGCAAATGTGATGTGATTTTGTGTACTGAAATACTAAATATTCCAACAAATACAATGTTCATCTCTCTCACAGATGCATTGAGAACTCCAAAAATTAGACAGCATTCTTTTTGACATTTAAATCAGGCCCACCAATAAATAAAAGAAGTCATAACATCTCCTACCACAAAAATCAGGTGTCTACTAACACAGGAAAGTTAGGAATTGAAGCACTTATCTGGAAAATTCAAGGTGCTCAACTATGACATGAATTGAGAGCCTGGGGCAGAATACATCATAGAGATTAGTTCAAACCCATCTCAGCTGCATGTGTGCATGGGTCAGACACTCAGGGGCCTCAAGATTCACATGGATCCTCAACAGAGAAATCTCCATGTGGCCACTTTCCCAGTCACTGTCAATTACTCCAAAATCTGCACATACTCTTTCCAAGTAATTGCAAACACCTGATCAACTTAAGAACCGAACAAAAAGCCAGGACATTTAAGAAGTTTGAAAATAATCTTCTAAGACCAGAGACCATGGCTACTGGACTCCCCTAAGATTAAAGCTCTGAATATTGATCCTCCAAGATCTATGGGGTAAAAATTATGTATTTATTTAATTTGAGCTTCAATGACTCAGGACTCTCGAAGCCACACTGAATGTTCCCAAAGCACCCATACAGCCATGAAGAACCACGAGCTGAAGGGAGGAAAAAAAATAAATTCTCTACGTTCCCATCTCCAAAAATTCACTTTTGAAAGCAAGGTTTTCCCTCAGAGCTGTACCAATACACTTAACAAAAAATATGTGTTATGACCTTAACATGCGGCATTATCTCATGTTTAAGCTTCCCCCAAACATCTAGTTCCGTGTTAGCACTAGTTTTCCTTAAACAAAAAGCCTCCTGAGAGGACATGGAACACGGCAGCCACCACAGTCTCACGGGAGGATCCCCTATTGGAGAAACTATAGAAGGCTGTTTCCTGGCATCTCCAGCCGGCAAGGGCTACAGGGCAGGACACATCCCAAAGAGACTTTCTTCGTCACTCTCTGGGGCTTCTACCAAGTTGACTTGGCCGCACACGTGTCCACAGATATCAAGAAGAACCTAAAGCTTTACTGTAAGGGACAATTTTGTCCCCTGGGACTGGGCAGTGAAGTAAAAGTGTAAAGATAAACCTTTATGGATGCATCATAGCCTAGTGCCAGAGCAGGTGTTTCAGAAAAATGAGAGGATCTATTTTGATGAAGATAAAACCCCTGTCGAACATCGCCCTTCCCAATCCAAAGCACATCCCCTAAGACAACCACTGCTAGCAGTTGGGTATAGATCCTTCCAAACCGTTTTCTATACATTAGCATACAAATATGAAATCACAGAGCATGTATATGCATTTTAAACAAATATTGCATTATTTATTCTTACTTAAATGTACTCTTCTTTTTTAAAATATGTTTTCAAAATAAAAATAGAGTTGTCCCAGAACTTTTTCCCAACACATTAAAATGCCACATTTATGAAATATCAAATTTTGATTTACACATGGTCTGGTTTTAGGATTCTGTTGTATCCCATTGATTCATTTGTCTAGCCCCACACTGTTTTGATTACTATTAACTCTTTTTATATGTTTTGGTATAGAGTAGGGCAAATGCCTCTTTTGTTTTCCTCTTTTTAAAAAATGCCTATTCTTGGATATTTTCTCTTCCACGTCAGATTCAGCTTGTCAATGTGCAGGAAAAATAATTTTGAAATTTTAATATGAATAATACTTAACTTAGAGATTAATTTGGGGAGAATTCACAATTTTTTCATGATTGAGTCTTCATATCCATGATCATTAAATGTCTCTATGTTTATTTAGATCTGCCTCTCTAAGCCTTCATAAAATTTACTTTAATTATTTGATTTACTTTTATTCATTTATTTTCCATTATTATCTGATACTATTAATACCTACTAAGCTATCTCCTACTAATGCCCAACTACTATTCTTTTTCAAAAATTTCCTACCTCCTCTTACCTATTTATTTTACTAAATAATATTCAGTATACTTTTTATCTAGTTCTAAAGTAAAAACCATATTTACCTTCCTCATTATGAAAAGCACACATACTTCAAGTAGAGGTGAGAAAAGGGACACTGGGGGAATTTTTTTGTCGTTAGCGCCATTGAGTCAGTTCTGACTCCTAGCGACCCTGTGCACAGCAGAGCGGAACCCTGCCCAGTCTTTTCGCGCCATCCTCTCACCTTCCAGCGCTCTATCAGACGATGCTCCACTGCTATTCATAGAGTTTTCATGGCCAATTTTTTCAGAAGTGGCTATGTTCCTCTTTTTAGTCTGTCTTAATCTGGAAGCTCTGCCGAAACCTGTCCACCACGGGTGACCCTGCTGGTATCTGAAATCCCAGTGGCATAGCTTTCAGCATCACAGCAACACGCAGCCACCACAGTGTGACAACCCACAGATGGGTGGTGTGGTTCCCTGACCCGGACACAAACCCGGGCTGCAGAGGTGAAAGCCCCGGATCTTAACCACTGGACCCCCAGGGCTGGCTGGTTGAGGGGAGTACATTCCAGCAAAAAGGAAAAGCTTGTGCAGAGACAGAAAAATAGGAAGCTGCCCAGTATGTTTGATGAGTAAACTGTGACATTAGGAGCACAGATTTGGGGGTAGCAGGAAATATAAGAGTGGGTCAGCTCATGGAGGGCTCACGTGTTCCAGGATTATAATACAGGATTTGACTACAACTATGTGATGGCACAAATTTAAACCTAGAGTTCCATCACTAGCATAAAATCACTATGTATTTTAAATATGATTTCAAATATAAAGACTCCTAGTACAGACGAGGGATGAATGCTCACTGACAGGTTAGTCACATTCCGGGTTAAGAAATCCATTTAGGAGGGATGTGTAAAATCAGTAAATGAGCAGCATCAGAGAATGCAGACTGAGCCACATCAGGTGGATAGGCTTTTCCCCTTAGTTGTAGAAATTAGAGAAACAAATGCCCTAGGATTAGCAAATAACTATTATCCTGAACAGCAAAAGCAAATGAATTTTAAAGAAAGAGGGGGTGAAGAATAGGAAGATCAGGGAAGGGGGCAAGTGAAGAGGTTTCTAAGAACCATGGGGCAGTCGGAAAAGGCAAGTGTGCCCAGGTAGCCTCTGGCTTGTCCTTCTTCCCTCACCCTGCCTTCAGGTAGTTACTCCTCTTGTATCCAGCCTCCCTCTTCTCCCACCCCCCCGTTGCTATTTGCCCTGATGCTGCTCCAGAGAAGCACTTTTCTTTACTTCCCCCATCTAGAGAAGTAACTCCTGGCCCTTTGCCATGGACTGTGTGCTCTGCTAGATGGCAATAAGGGGTCACCTGTGCATCAGATGAAGTGATCCTACTAGTGAACGACTTAGTTCTCTGCTGCTGCTGCTTGAGCACTCTTGTAGCTTATTTTCAGGTCAAACACTCACCTTCAAAGACTCCAGTAGACAATTGTGGTCAGGGAGCTTTTAGCATTTCTATAATCAAAGGAAGCCACTCAGTAGAGTGGCCCTGGTAGGAATTCTTGAGCAGAAATAATGTCAAGAGGAAAAAGAAAAGCTGAAATCTAAGACACTGTCTTGCCTAATGCATCTGGTTACCTTAGAGGAACATAGTCAGTACATCAGAAAAATAGAAAAGACAACACACTGATGGCCAAGTTAACTCTGCCATATAAAGCTTAACCCTGGAATTTCCTGTATTTGTATTTCAATTGTAATTCATTTTCTGGATTTATTCTCTTCATTCTTCATGAGAAGAGTCAGAGGAGGGGTCGTGGGGAGGAGAAAGGGAGGACAGATAGGAGAAAAAGAGAGGGAAATAGGGAAGGAAACAAGAGAAAAAGAGAAAGTGTTCAAAAGATTTGTGAAGCTAACATTTAAATGATCGTGCCCTCCCACAAATGAGAAAAAAGTCCTTAGCCTGAGGAAGAGGTATTTTCAGCAGACATTTCAAGAACACTCAACACTCAAAAGAGGCATGAGGCGTCTATGTGTTTTGATTATAGCAAACACCATAAAACACTTAAATGAATACTCCCATAAATAAGACTATTAATTCACCATTCATCTAGTTTATCTTCAGTCTTGCCTCTCAAACACCAGAATGGTAGTTTTGGCTGCTCTTTAGTTATGCACATAGAAACGAGGCTCAATTCCGACCCAAGGGTAAGAAAGGAGACCTGACGATGCTAAAACATCACCCAAAAGAGCACCCACGCCACATGGCACAGCCCATAGGAGTAAAGTCCTAGCTCTCAAATTTCTTTTCTTCAAAGTTGTAAGAAACTGAACCAACTTAGATCTGTAGAGCTGTGTTCATTCAGCAATTGAGCAACAGGACACTCTGTTCACCTGTGGCTTCTCCTGCTTGGTGTTGCAAACAGCCCTGGAGCACTCTCTAATTTCACGCAGGGAGATCCCTTACATGCGTAATTTTGGATGACAATTACACAATTCTTAAGGATCCAATTTTTTAAAACAGTGGTAAAAAGCCTTATCAAAAAGGAATTACATCTCAATCTTAATCTGCTTTTGTACAGAAAGTTATTCTGCATGTTCTGAAGTTGGCAGGAATGTCTGTGAAATGCTGGGCTTGCCTGACTGAACCTGGGAGAGAGGCGTTTTCCTTTCTGTTTATGACTCTGTGGCCCTGAGTTTGCCATGTGGTCTTTGTCTTGCTTCATTCACGTAATGGATGTAACCAGTGGTGTGCTAGAGCGTGCTCATACTGGCTCCTGAGTGCTGACTGTGCATGTCTCTTCCCAATTCCACGTACAGTAACTTTGGTAGCTTGAAATTGGCCATGGAGGGAGTCTTTACACCACGGACATGGGCAGAGCTTTTTTCCAGAGAGCCAGCTGTTAGACATTCACCACACAACTGAGTATAAAGTATGGTATGCATATTCACAGTGTACTAGGGAGTTTTAGAGACACTATTGGAAAGTGTTTGACTTTGCCATTTCCTATGTAGATTGTAACTATTCTGACTTTAAAAGTGATCATCAAAGCAGTCCATATGTTTATTTGAACAGGGTTTATTATAAAGTATTAAAACCATTATAAAAAATCATTAATGAAGAGCTTTCTTCCACATTATTTTTTAAAACAACCAACTTTCAAGTTGGGATTGGTCTCAGACTAGAATTTAATGTGAAGTGACGTGTGCTTACTCATGACACATCTGGCCCGTCACAAACTCCATTTGCCTCTCAGCATCATGGGGGCTTTACTAACGGTGTCATTAAAGACCCTCAAAAGATATCTCACCCTGTACCCTTAAGGGTTACTTAGAGCTGGCAAAAGCTCCAGAAGCAAGGAGCTAGGAAGTTTGTTGCGTAGTCTGGAGTTTGGGTAATCTGCTTCTCCCTCTTGGGTCAGCAAGGATAACAGAATGGACCAGACCACACCGAAGTGACACCACCTTTGTGCAGAGCTAAATGATGTTCCTTTTATGATCAGGGCAAATCCGTCAAGAGGGCCTCCCAGAAGGAATTATGCACTTGCAAAACCACAAACCATGGACTTGAGTCTGTTTCTATTAGAGAATTCTTTCCCAGACATTATGTCACTTTATTTTTCTTTTAACATTGTTTATGAACAGGTCTACAACTATAGTACAGGAAATGTGTTGATTATACTTATCACAATGAAACTGTTTTCCAAACACTTTAAAATTTTCAGGCCGATAAAATAACTTGGAACATCTTAGGCAGATAGACAGTTTATTAATTAAATAGTGTACATATTCATTTATGAGATTATTTTCTATTCCAGATACGCAGACCTCATAACTAACTATTCTCCCCATGGGATTGAAGCAGGCATTTTATATAGTTAAACACACAGAAAAAAATGCATCAATTTTTCAAATGAATGATTAAACGCTCTGAGGTATTCACAAGTTGTTTTTTCAAGCTGGAAAAGTGTATAGTCAAGCATTTCCTGAATTTTCAAAGCAATATCAGCATAATATATTTACAAACAGTTTATTAACAATACAGAATCAATGGCTTTATAGTTATGAAGGATGAAGTCTCAAAAAAAATCAAAGAACTACAGAATTTAGAAATCATGTCTGATTCTCTAAAGTTACAGATGAAGAGGCCAATTGGTGAGATTAGACAATTTGTTGCGGACCAGCCCCAGTGGCCGAGTGGTCAAGCTCCTTGTATTCCACTTTGGCGGCCGGGGTTTGGTTCCCAGGCATGGACCTACACCACTCATCAGTGGCCACGCTGTGGCAGCTCATATACAAAATAGATGAAGATTGGCACAGATGTTAGCTCAGGGTGAATCTTTCTTAGCAAAAATAAAAATAAAAATAATTTGTTGGAGGTCATATATCTGGTAGGGGGCTGCAGCCTTGGTATCAAACCAGGCATTCTGATTTCCAAGAGCATTTTTCATGGCACCATAGTCTTTCCAAGATATGCAATCAACATTCCAACATAGCATTTGAGTGTTACAGTTGTGCCTCCGTTTCTCCAACTTTAGCACACTTCAAACACTGGTTTGTTTGGTGTCTTCATTTTTAAAATTATATATTATAATGAAGCACTGTTACAATGCATATGTTGAAATACAGAATTCACACTTCTAGGTTAACCAAGTTATATCCCATTTTACCTGGCACTATATTTCTGGAGATTTGTTCTGAGTCCAATATAAGACAATATATTTCAGTAAGAATTATGATTCACAGTTAAAAAAATTAAGGCAAAAAGGTTGCTTAACATATCTAAACCACAGAGTCATAATTAAAGTCAGGTCACTGCTTTCTTTCAAATTAGATTGCTTTCCACTTAACTATACATCAATTTAATTTTTAGTAACACAGAGGAAAACCACAAGAGCAACTCAGTGGCTTCAATTACCCACAGCCAACACTCACTTACAGATGCCTCTTCAGGGACTATAATATAGGCTCACATTGGGGAAAATCCACAATGTAATGGAGATATCACATTCAGAATTCAGCCCCCAGCTGGGAAAACCCTGGGACTCTCTAAGATGGCGGTCATTCTTTGGAGGAGTTGACTGTCTTTATTCTCTGAGCTCTACTCAATCTCATAGTCATCTCGTATGTGTGACTTTTTATTTGTAACGTTTACTTATTAGTTTCAGACTTAGAGTTGAAAGGGGTCTTGAAGATCTCACGTAATGCAGGAAGTCCTTCAGCATCGCAAATTGTCATCCAGGTTTTACTTAAATACATCTATTGAGAGGGAATGTGTGTATTCCGTTGTCAAAAGTCTTACAAAGGCCCTATTGCAATGCAACAAGAAGTGTGTATCATCTGTGGTATATTTCCCCCAAATTCATAACATCAGTCTAAGCATAAGAAAGCATCAGATACACGGAAAATGAAGGACATTCTACAAAATGCCTGACCATTAGTTTTTTAAAAGTGTCAAAGTCATGAAAGTGAAAGAAAGCCTCAGAAACTTTCACAATTGGAGGAGATACAATGACTAAATGCAATGTGATATCCTGTGCTAGACATGGGTCAAAAAAAATACATTCCCCAGTAGAAAAACTGAGGAAACCTGAAAGTTAATTTCTTAGTTTTGATGACTATACCATGGTTATATAAAATGTTTACCTGAGATATTACATTACATACATGTTGACATTAGAGGAAACTCGTGAAGGGTATATAGGAAGTCTCTGTGCTAACTTTGCAAATCTTCTCTAAGTATAAAATTATTTTAGAATAAAGTTAAGTAAAAATTCCTAAAGAGATATTATTTGAATGACTAAGAAGTGAATGTTAAAGAGTGAATTTTTACCTTCAGCCAGTCTCTAACATTTTTTGTTTGTGCCTTAATCATCAACATTTTGCTGAGAGACAGCATAAGAATGAATGCTCAGAGTCTCCTTTTGAACTCAGTTTCTGCCACTCACAAATCTAGACACATGTCCTCGGCTATAAAAGGTCATGGTGATTGGCACAATGTATGAGCTCAATAACTATTAGCCACCTACTGAATGAAGGCACAGAAAATGACGTAGATAATATCCAAGCAGCGTCCCCAAACAGCAGTCCCCAAATCTGGTTGAGCATCAAAATCAATTGGAAAACTTATGAAAAATACAAATTCTCAGGCCTCATTGCATTTTTATAAATCTCCCCAGGTGATTCAAATGTGCAGCCAAAGTTGAGAGCCACTGTTCTTTCATATTTAGAGTCTCACCAAGGCGGTGTTCTTTATACAGTGTTCCTTGAAAGTCAAGAATTTAAACCTAAGCTTCTGACTAAAGAAGCAATAGATCCTTTATAACAGGGAGCATTATACATAGTTCTACCTTCCCTGAGGGAGCATTGGAAAAAGGGCATTTGTATGTTATTTAAGGAAAGCTGTAACTGCAGGAACTTAATCTCCTAGCTGGTCCTAAATGCTATTGCATATTTATGTATTCTCATTGTAATCACTTTGTATTTAATCATTCTCTTGCTTTCATTTCTCAGTTTACTAGAGCCAAGAACAGGTCCTTTCATTTAGCTGGAGTTTGCTCATTCAATTACTTAGCTGTCGTTTTTCAGAAAATGGTCACGACAAATTTGGGCCCAGGTGGGACAACCTGCCTGGGACACAGGATGATAAGAAAACACTGAGTGGAGAGAAGGAATAAAGAGGGGACATTGAATAAGGATTTACATTTTCACCTGGGGGTCAGGTCTGTTGGTTAATGAAGACAGCATATATTTAAAATATCCTCCAACACATATGTGTGTGTGCACACGTGTGTGTATGTATGTATGTGTACACACATACATATACACACATGTACATATATATATATATAAATGTATATACTTACATAAAAACCTAGATAAAGCCATGTAGATGGTTTTCTGACTTTTGGAGTCCAGGGAAGAATAGATAGCAAGATAGAACCTACCAGGGGGCAAGAAGAGAGAGCATGGTGAGTAAGTAAGACTGGGGTTTGGGGATGAGATTGATAAGGACAGGATGAAAGAGAGAAGTGAAGCTCTAAACAAGAAAATAGCGAACAGCAGGTAGGTTCCCAAAGGAAGCAAACCATATTTTCAGCTACCGAGTCACTCCGCCACCACTTTGGATCTACTCACTTCATTGGTTCTGGCTTCTGCTTTGAGAATAAAGACATTTGCAGAGGACTCATTCTGCCTTTATTTCATAATGTACCCTAAAATTCCCATATTCGTGTGAAATACTACTTTAGAACAGAGTTCTATTTTGTTATTTTATATTCATGTTACAAAGAGATCTGTAAGAATTGTGATTAAAAATATTGTGTGTTGTGCCTTTTAAGCATCTGAACGTGCTTTGCAATCTTTGGCCTAATTTCTCTTCTTGCTGTGTCCTCTTAAAAAGCTGCTCTGAGAACACAGCTTATTCAAAATCAATGGGCAATCCATGTGTGGATTAGCTCCAGGGGTTTCTTACAAAGATAAGGCAGTGGCTTATTAATGAGCAAAGGTCAGGCTTGAGTTAGAGAATGGTTTCCCCATTGCTTAGCCCCCTGCCTTCTCTCCTCACATCACAAAAGCTTCTAAAATGTAGGTGCTCCAGTTAATTAACTTCTAAAGAAGATTTGGGGTTTATTTGTAGATGTAGTTTTTCAAAATTGACTTGTACTTGTTATAATTTGGAAAAGTGTGACATTAAAATGTTTTCATAGCAAGCAATAATTCTACTTCTAGAAATCTGTCCTAAGAAAATGATCAGAAATGCTCAGATTTATGTAAAAATAGCTTCATCCTAGCATAATTTATAATATCAAAAATCTATAAACAATCTAAATGCCTCACTTAAAGGGAATAATTACATATAATAGGATACAGTCAAATAATGATGCCTTAGGTGGCTATTCAAACTATGTTTACGAAGAATTATTAACATGGGAAATCTTTATGATAATGTTTGTGAAAAAAAGCAGAATGTTACACTGTTTCTAAAGTATGAATTAAACTAAATATAAATGAGTATGTATATGAGGCAGCAGAGAGTAATAGTTAAATGTTCAGACTCTGGGGTTAGACTGCTTCAATTTGTGTTCAAACCCTCCACCACGTTACTCTGTGCTCTCAGGCAAGTTACTTAACCTCTCTGTATTTTAGTCACCTATGAAAGGGGAACAGGAATATTTTTATGAGGATCAAATGAAGAAATTTATATAAAGCACATAGGATATATATAAAGCACTACTCTAAGTGTATAAATTTCCTCATTTGATAAATTCAATAAATAAGCTATGAATTTATTGGTTTGTAATTTTCAATAAATGTTAGCTGCTGTTATAATTGCTGTTATTATTATTATTATACTATTATTGTTATTATCAACACTTTTTTAAATCTAGGAGAAAAGAAGAGCCAAATGTTTACAGTGGCTACCTCTACATAGTAGGTCTAACATGGGATTTTAGTTTCTATTTATATTTTTCTGTTTTTTATAAATTTAAGACAAGAGGCATGCAAGGCTTTTAAAATCACAGAAAAATAAAATCACCTGATGTAAACACAAAAAAAAATATAGCTGCGATGATTTTCAAACCTTGAAATGCCACAGTGCCTGCCCCACTTTGATTCCCACTGCAAATAAGGAACACACGTCACACGCCGAACTTCTAACACGCTGGTGTGTTATTTCCTCTAAGTTACTGACTTCAGCTTCTTAGAATAAGAAGGGTTTCCCCAACTGCTGAGCTGTAATTTAAGCCTGTTCCTACCCACATAATTGTTAAAGGGAGACCAACCCATGCCTAATTGATACACTTTATTTATGTCTTTTCTTTGAAGGAATACCCTTAAATATAACATAGTCAGTAATGGGTATTGGTTTGTTTTGTTTAGTTATGCTCTGTCTCTATCATTAAAAAATATCATTCAAGTAAAAGATAAAGATCCATGGAATAGAAAAGAACTTCCAATTCTGAAGCAAAACTACATCAACCCAAACTAAATAAGAAGGATTATTACCACAGAAAAGAGTGGAAAAACTATCACGGGATTTAGATACCAACAGTGACACATCTTAATTTGTTACACATGCTGCCACCCTCAAGTGTGTAAATAAGATTTGATAAGACCTATAAGCTTTCCAAGTCTCTGATTTATTTGTCCCTTCAGTCCAACCACCTAACACTCTCTGCAGAGCTCAAATTTCTACTCTGGGAATCCCATGTCATGTTTAATTCAATTGACACAGGCAGAACCTCCCCTTCTGAGAAAACCTTACAGGCTCAATTTCAAAAGAATCTTTTCATATGTTTTATATTTACATCTATAAAACTGGAACCAACCAAATTCTGGGACAAATAACGTACCAGTGCTAAGATAGGTTTGTTTTTATTTTTATTTTTTATTACTTATGCATTACTCAGGACATGGTACATTGTACCACATAAATGTTAAAGCTGAAGAAGTCCTTCAAACCAATTCTCTTGACAAAGGGGATAATTACAAAATAAACCAGTTATAGCTGGTTTATAAGATCAGAGTTGAGGCGGCAAGCAGAGACAGTATTTCATTTATTTGGCAGCCAGATCCCGTCACATGTGTAGGGAGCAAAACTTTCAAACAGACCCAGATTAGATCATCCCCAGTAATAAGAGGATGAGCCTACTATTTGAGACCAAATACAATAAAGAATGGGCATACTTTTAAAGAAAAAGCAGTGAAAGAATGAAACAGCAACCCCACATTTGATGTCAAGTGCTAACTGTATGCCACTGGATGAAGCACTAGAATTCAAGGCAGGGAGCCTCATCTGTAGCTCCTGTTGTGTGACCAGCTCTATGACCTGGAACGAGTTACTTCATCCTTCCAGGTCTTAGTTTTTTTCTTCATTCTGAAAATGAATGTTTGGGGCAATATATGCAAAATATGTAATATATGCTTAAATATATGTAAATGAAATTAGCTTTTTCTCTATTTCTGCCTCATGAATTAAAACAAAAAGCAGGTAGATGGATTTTTACCACATTTGGAGGACCTTTTGGAATGATCTGACTTAAGAGATAAGCTCCATGGAATATTTACTTTGGAAGCTTAGTGGTATCTCAACATAAGACAGTCTCCACTGCCCAAGGACTGAGAGGAAATAGACTGAGATTTCAAAGTCAAAAGGGCAGACAATCCAAATTTCAGGGATTGATTAGTAATGGAGCTTCTCCTTATGTGGGTAACTCCAAGAGCTAGCTCAAGGGTGAAGAGTGGTAGGAACTTTTATTAATTTGAAGATTGCTAATTATTTTTGTGGAACAGTGCCAGTCTAGTTGTAACATAGATTTAAGTTGGCATAGAGAGAGAGGGAGAGAACTATTGCTTTAATGTGTGTTTGCAAAGCACTTCAGGGTGGTCTTCTGGGAGCAGTAGGTATCCCTCTTCTTTCCACAGCCATTCCACTCTCACTTCACTTCCTAACACCTTCTCTAGGACCCACTTTACCCATTATCTCCGAATTGAAATATTTTCAACCATTCTTTCTTCTCTGTCTCATTTTCCACATCCTAAAATCATGCCATGCGTCTTTCCCTAAGTCTAAAACACTCAACACCTTGTATCTACCAACACTCTTAAGAGAGTGTTGTCTTTGCTGTCACCACTCCCTCACCCCCATTCACTACTCAACTCACTGCAATTGGACTTTTGATCCTATACCCTACCAATGACTCTCCACACACCCAAATCAGTGGCCACCTCTCCGTCCTTGTGCTGGCCCTCTCTGCAGCATTTGATGCTGTTTGACCTACTCTTTCTGGGACACTGCACCCATTGCCATGGTTTTCACCACTATCTCCACATTAGTCTTTATCGTTGGCCCTAACCTCACCCATGAGCTCCAATCAGCTCTACCTGCTCACTGGTTATTGCTCCCTGGATGTACTGTAGACATTTGAGACTCAAAATCTAGATCCATGAATTTTCGCTAAATCTGCTAATCTTTATTCCATTAATCAGTTGGTGACACCACCATTCATTCAGTCACTCAAACCAGTAGTTACCTAGGAGTCATCCTCATTTCCTTTCTTCATCACCTCTCTAACTCAGTTGTACACCTAACTAGTTTTTACTTCAGTGTCTAACTCCATTCCCAATGTCCTCAATAACTCACAGAAGAAATGTAGTACTAGCCTCTGAAACTGACTTCATGCCCCAGCCTCAACTGCTCAAATCCATTCCTCCCTCTGAGTTTCTCAAAGTTCTGTCTTCAGCTCTGTTTTCTCTCTGGAGTCTTTTCCTGGACCATCTTACACACTCTCAGGTGTGCAGTCATTATGCATCAGGCACGTAGCTCACTGTGATAATCACTACCCTTAACTTGGATCCCAAAGATTAGTATAAAATTACCAGTTGTCTGGTGGATATTCAGCATATAACAAACCTGACAACAAAAAGTTAACAGATTTTCTTCTCCAAAAATCTCATCCTCCTTCTCCTGCATTCAGTATTTGGGTTAATTGCAACACTCAGCAACGTCTAAACTAAACCCAATTCTTTTCCTCCCAAATCTGCTCCTTCTCTTACCTTGGAGAATGCACTGGACTCTTCAGAAAAACTGGGAATTGTCTTCAGCTCCTCCTTCTTGATCATCAGCCACACCCACAGGTCAAGAAACAGTGCTGATTACAAGCCTTAAATGTCTCTTTCAAATACGTTCTTGCTTCTGTGTTTTGATTTTCTATTTATTCATTCTTTTCTATTATGAAAGTAATTTAACTACATTATTTAAAACTCATAATTAGAGAAAGAAAAAATCCCACCAACTTGACACAACCATTTGTTAGCATTTGGTGTATTTCTATTTTTTTTTTGAACGCCGCTTAAAATGTAGCCATAATTATAACATGTGTAACTTATATTCTGCATATGCCAATTAGTATTTTCATAACTTTTCTTCATGATACTACACAGACCTTATGTTATCATCTTAAATGGCTGCAGTAATTAACCTAGTGCATATTCCCACATTTATTTCACAGTTTCCCTAAAATGAATTCTTTGGGGACATCTTTATTCTGGTATCCTTGTTGAACTTCCATAGGCAGTTGGAAATTTGGTAGATAAGACAGGCAATATTTCTTCTCCATTGGTCACCCACCCAGAGGGCACAGGTATTGGGACTATATCCTTAAATCACACAGATCACAAATATTACTATCATAACACAAATGAACACTTAATTCTGGTCTCCCAGTAGAATCTCCTACACTGGGAGTCATTTAGTCTTCCTTACCCCAGAACCATAGTAAAGGGTTTAAAATATGGGCTCTGGAATCAGAGACCTAAATTCAAAACCTTGCTCATTCATTTACTTAGCTTGTGACTTAAGTCTGATTTATTCAACTTCCCTTGGCCTCAGTTTCCTCCTCTATAACATGATGATAATAATAGTAAGTACTACACAGTGTTGTCAGGAGGACCAAGAGATGGTATAAGAGATACGAAGTCCTCAGTCAAGTGTCTAGTGTATCACAAGGACTAAAGAGTATTGACCCTTATAATCATTTCTCAGTCTTCTGGAGTAAAGTTTAGACTCTGTCATTTATGTTCTTATTGCTGTGGAGTCAATAAGCCTGAGCCTACTTCTCATTTTTCACTTTATTTACTACACACTCTTGGGTTTTCCTGCCTGTCATATTCCTCCATCCTCCATCATTGAGAGACAGTAAACAGCCTGAGTGAAGAGGGATTCCAACTCAGTCCATGGCTTACCATATTGTATGTCACCCTCAGAGAGAGCTGCGGACATTGCAACCATTTGATGCATTTTAACCATGGATCCCACCCAACCGACATTGAGGTTGACTTCTTGTTACACAATCTCAAAGAGCAAAACATGCATTCATAGAATTTATTTTGCCTAAGAAGTTGCTTGGACTGAATTTTACCAAACTGAAAAAGTTTTTCAATTGTAATGATTGAATATATCCATGCCTTTAATCAACGCAAACATTGTTTTGGTCACCACATATTTTCTCCTACTTTTTAAGAAAGTCATGAAATATTGTTGTTAAATTTCTCTAATGAATGAGTTCCTTGATGAGAATATCTCTGATATTCCATGTGTATTTATTTGATCTTTTCCTTTTCTCATTTTTTACTTAGATTGATATATGGAAACCTACATAAGAAGAGCAAGTGAGTGAAAATAAACTATAATTAGAAGTGATCAACCTACTTCTCCACCCCAAAAAATCCCCCCCAAATTGCAAAGACTAGCTACATCTTTAGGAAAACCTAACTTTTCCTCTTATGTAAAACATACCAAAACATAACAAATGAGGCACTATACACATGCTATTTTGGTGATTAGTAACTTATTATTAAAATATTACAAATATGACATTAACAGATCACCTGCTTGATCCGTTTGAGAAAATTACTATGGAGACTTTTCAAGTTTTCATAAAGAAGGAAAGTTTCTGTTCTCTTTGTCTTTATTTTATTTTAAAGTATTTCTGAAGTTAATTTCTTATAGTAGCTGTGTATAGCCCCAAGCGTTAAACAATCTAATTCAAAAGTCAAGATTGAAATAGTATCTCCATAAAATATAATTAGTAATTCAAAGGCAATATTTCAGGTTTCACCTTGAAGGCTGTATGTTTGTCTCCTAAGACAATGCATATTTTTAAAATCCTAAAGTAATCCCCATTCGTGTAGTTAAGACACGACTTTATTGTTCTTACTATTAAATGGGGGGAAAAGTTTTGAGCCATTAAAGGTTGAATGTACCCAATAAAAAATAGAGCAGGAAATTCAACTATTATTAGTTCAATTTGAGTTGTATAGGCAATTGATTTAAATGATTCACACCAAACAGCAACAGTCTTCCCCCCTTCACAAGGGCTCTCACTTTCCTTCCGTTTATTCCCTCTATCATTTATTATAACCGAGTTGCCCACAGGAAGGAGAAGCTCAGAACTCAGAATTTAAATGCATGTAAGCACAGCTTTACCCATTTAGCTCTTGCAGACTGCTAGGAGTGAGGTGTGTATGTTCAATTTTTTTCTCTAAGGATACACCCCAAATCACAGAAGAGTGAGATATGTTCTATGAAAGCACAACCAGCCTTACTTAGTGAATTTGCCCTTTCCAAAGTCGTTGAGAGAAAAGTAAATGTACCAAAAGTGTGAGCTAAAATAAATCCACTTGTATCATCCGATGTTTCTTTAAAGCGATGGAGGAAAGGAGCAAAGAGCAAAGCCAGATGGCTGATAGTTCTCCTTGTAAAAACATGATTATAAATAGATCAAGATAATGTCAGTGAAAAAAAACTTAGTTGTTTTTTAAAAAGACACAATTGTTCCTAATCATATTTTATATCATTATATTCTTGTCCTGTCATTTACCAAGTTTTTATTGCATGCTATGCAATACAGTAAGCATATTAGAAACACTAAGTCCCACAAAAGTTATCTGAAATAGAAAGCATTACACCCATTTTACAGATCAGAAACTGAGCCTTAGAAACATTAAGAACATAGCCAAAGATCACTCAGGATTTGAACCCATGCTCTTCACCACCACGGTAGGTGGATCACATTTCTCTCTACCTTTTCATGTTCGAAGCAGCTCCTCTTTGCATGGTGCCAGGTTTTTGGTCATTATTCGTTAAATAATATTAATATGACCTATTCTTTCATTATTTTATGTCAAAATAAATGCTGTTCAACTTTCCTTGGGAATTTTTACAACAAATTTTTGTTTTGTTTTTTCTATTTTTTGTTTGTTCCAGTAAACACTTCATATAGGCTTTTCTGGGGGCAAAATGACATAATCAGATCACTCGAAATTTCCTCAATAGTTTTTTCCTCATTTTCTTATTTTCCCCAGGTGCTTAGAAAATAAAAAGAAGGCCCAAATCGTGGACAACAACAATAAAAATTCGCTAGGCTCATCAGTCCTTCCCATCATCTCTACCCAATATATTTTGCGGTTATATCTAAACTGCAAAAAGTGTCATGAGTGCACTCTTTTCTCTTGAATTACATGACCGCTGCTCCTTATGGTCTACATGGACTACATGATCTACATAAGACTATGGGCTACACTAACAGTCTCCTGACTAGTCTGCCTGATACTCTTTTCCTCCTCTCTGGTTAGTCCTGAATACCTCTACCAGAGTAATCCTCCCAAAGCATTACTTAACTTGATCACACATTGTAGTTGAATTGATATTTTGTTACAAATATCACATGGACAAAGGTATATAAAATATATATTTAGCATTTAAAGAATAAAACAAAACCCACACCCGAGGATCTACCAATTGGGTTAAGGAAGAGGACAACAGCTCCAGCACCTTAGAAGCCCTCTTGTGGTCTTCCCAGATCATTCTGTCCCTCTCCCAAGAGGTGAACATCGTCCTGCGTTTTGTATTAATCATGCTATTGCTCCTCAATTTAGTTTTGTCAACTTGTATGTGATTCTAAAAAAAATATCGTTTTAGTGTTGCCTCAAATGGACTCATACTGTACGTCTTCCTCGGTGACCTGCTCCTTTTTCTGAACACTGTGTTTTTGAGATACATGCATGTAACTGTCTCTAGCTGTGCATCCAGTCTCTGTTGTATCGTATTTCTTTGTACGAATATTTCAAAATAAATTTATCCATGTTATTGATGATATACATTTGTTCATATCATCTTGAGATGATTCTAGTATTTTGCTATTAGGAACGTTCTCGCACAGGCTTCAGGTGTACGCGTGCTGAAGTTCCTCCACATGTGAAAGCATGGATTGTGCATGGACTGTTCTGGGAGGTGATTCCAAAAGGTTTAAATCCCGTGTGATTTCTCTTTCCTCTGCACCAGAAGTCAGCCAACTACAGCCCATTGGCCAAATCAAGCCTGCTGCCTATTTTTGTAAATAAAAGTTTACTGGAGCACAGCCACCAATCGGTTACATATCGTCTGTGATAAAATGGCAGAGTCGAGTTGTTACAAGAGACTTATGGCCTGCAAAGCCTAAAATATTTACTATCTGGCCCTTTACAGAAAAGGTTTGCCAGTCTCTATTCTATGTCCTTGTAAACACTTGGTATTTTCCGACTTTTAAAATCTTTGCCAATTTGGTGCATATGAAATATCTCATTGTGGTCTAACATGTAAATATACTAAATTGAATTTGATATAATTACTAATGATGTTTATCATCTTTTCATATGCTTAGGAGCTTTTCCTGTTTCCTCTTCTGTGAAATGTTTATTCATGCCTTTTGCCAATTTTTCTATTAGCTTTTGTTGGGTTTTCCTCCTGCCTTTTGGAGCCATAGGAGTTCTTTATACATGGTAGTTAGCAATCATTTTTCAGCGACCCATGTTGGAAATATTTTGTCCCAGTACCTGGCTTATCTTTTACTCTTTTTACTTATGGTGTCTTTTGCTAAACAGAAGTGCTTAATTTAGATGCATGTTAAATATCTTAAGAGATGATACCCTACGCCAACACCAGCATATAAAGATATTCTGTTATATTGTATGAGATGAGACAGGGCTCCAATTTCACTTTTTGCACAGGGATTATCACTTTTCCCAGCAACGTTTATTACACTATTCATTCTTTCCCATTGATTTACAATGCCTGTTCTTGCAAAAGTCAAATTCCGACTAGGAAAGGATCTGCGTCCAGGTTCTTTATTTGGTCCTATTGGTCTAATTGTCTTTCTCTATGACATCACACACTGTCATAACATCTTGTTGGGTGAGTAACACCACATTGATCATCTCTGATCTTCCATGTATATATTTCATAATTAGTATATTTAAGTCCATGAACAATCAAATTGGAATTACTTAGAATTTTTAGATAAAATTTGAGAGAATTCACTTCTTCATAATATAGGGCCTGAGCACATGGTATATGTGTCTCTATTTAGGTCTTATTTAATGTCTTACAATAAAATGTTGTAATTTTCTCCATAAAAGCCATATGTATTTTGATAGTTTTTTTTGTTGGTGGTGGTTATTCCTGTTGTTAATTTTGGAGATATTAGAAAAATGCATTTTTCTGTTTTATTTTAATTACATTTGCTGATTGTTACAGGAACATGAATACAGAATTGAGTTTTGTATTTTGATTTTGGTATCAAACTTACAAAACTCTCTTATTGACTTATCATTGGTTAGAAGCAATGATAGTGGGCATCTTTGGCTTGTTCTGGATTATAAAAAGAATGCTTCTTACATTTCACACTAGGTACAACATCTACTGTACGCTTCTCTGTATGGCCTTCTTCAGGTTCAAGAAATTCCGTTTTATTTCTAGCTTGCTAAGACATTTTATCATGAATGGATGTTGAATTTTGTCAAACTTTTTTGTACTGTATTTATTAATGTAATTACTTTTTCTGTTAGTCTGTTAATGTAATAAATTATATTAGTTGGTTTTCTGGTATTAAACCAACCTTGTACTACTAGGATAAACAACCTAGTTTATTAATTTTGAGCCTATTCTGATGAAAGCATCTAAGGTTGTAAAATTCATTCCAAAATTTGCTTTAGTTTCTACGCACAAGTTTTGTTATATAACATTTTTGTTAACATTTATTTCTAAATGTTTATAATTTCAATTATGATTTTTTTTAATCTGTTAGTTCTTTGAAAATGTGTTTTTAAGTGTTTTGTCCTCCTAGATTCATACTTGTCATCAATTTCTAACTTCACTGAATTGTGTTTAACATCTATGAGCTGTATGATATCAATCTTTTGACATTTGTTGAGGGTATCTTTACACTCTCAGATGTAGTCAATTTTCATAATGTTCCCTGTGTGCTTGAAAAGACTATTTATTTTCCAATTGTGGAGTGTAATGTTCTCTTAATGTTAAACAGATCAAACTTGTTAATTGTACTGTGCAAATCTTTATAGCCTTGCTGATGTTCTTGTCTGCTTGACCTACCAGTTCCTGAGAGATGTATTATAAGATCTCCTACTACAATTTGAGACTGTATTATTAGGTAAATATAAGACCAGAACTATTATATCTTAGGGGTGACCTGAATCTTCATCTTTAAGAATGCCTCCTGACAAAGTTTACTTTTTCTGATAATAATATAACCACACCAATTTTATTTACCACTGAATGGTAAACAATTTTTTTCCATCCTTTCACTTTAAATCTTTATCCAAAAGTTTTAAGTGTATATCTTGTGAACAGAATACAGCTTGATTTTTGTATTTGTTTCAAAATTCAATCTGACATTGTTTTTTAACTGGAGAGTTTAGTTTATTTACATTGATTGTGAATACTAATATATTTGTTTCTATACTCTTTATATGTGATTTCTGCTTTTTCTGCTTTTCATATTTCTTTTTCTTAGTCAAGGAAGTGGGCATTATTGAAATTTTAAAAAATAAAAAGAAACTTAAAAAGTTTTACACAGGTAAGATGTACTCATTGTAGAAAATAAGAAAAAACCTATAAGGAATAAGAATTTTTTAAATGCAATCAAACCTTCCATATTCATTACCTTTGTGTATACCTATCCATATTTTTATTATTTTTCATATATTCAATTAGATTTGGAATAATGAGATTTGTTCACGTACATAGTGTTGAAGTTTTTTGATGAGAAAAATTATACTATAAAATAATATTTGAGGTGATTTCCTTAACAGTATAGGATAGGTTGGAGGAAAGAGATTAGCATCATAAATGCAAAAGATAGAGGCTGCTGTAGTTTTCAGAGCATAAGGTAAAAGCATGGTTAAACATGCATTTGAACACTCAGTATATACTTATCCTGGATAAATATGTCACTAAAATAAAAGCCAAAAGAGTCACCCTAAGTTTGAAAGCAAATCTTCACATCCCCACCATTATTAATGTGAGACACTGTTTTAAGTCATAATTCAAGCACAGTTTAAAGTCATTGAAACTTAGCTCTTTAATGATATCATAAATCTCGGTTGAGTGAAATAGAAATCAGCCCACTTTCGCAACATCTTGACAAGTGATTCGAAGGTGAATTAGTTAATCAAAGGTCTGTTCATCTGCATGTCAAGTTAAATTGAGGCGATAGTTTCACTGAATTAACCAGTTGTTTAAATGTTGCATAAATATAGCCTTAGTTTTAAAATTAAAATCTGGCAGCCTTTCTTTTGAAGGTTGCCAAGTCTGCAGCTATTAAAGTTTGTCCCATCCCAAGAACTTTCCACTTGTAGCTGTCAAAGATCTTTTTTCTTAATTAAGCCAAAATAGCTTGATGTCTGAGCTACTTCCTGATCGCAAATTAAATGTCTTTGGAAACAATTCTACATCTTCCAGCCCTACAGGCCAATCCATGGTTCTCTTAAGATTTATGTACACGTTAGTGGGGAAAGCAGGAGGAGATACTGCAAGGAAAGCGGACACTGGGCAGTGAGGCAGGTGTTATGACAGGAGGAAATGTGGCCTTTGGGAGTTTGCCACTGTCCTGAACAGTTTCTATAAACTCAGGCCAGCCTTGTTTCCACACTGTGAGGAGCTTTTAGAAAGGCATCCAATATCCTTACCTTGCAGAGTTCACCGTCTTCCTCCTGAACACCCACACTGATCTGTCCTGTGTTCAACAGCTTAGTCCTTCCAGTTCAGGCATCTGTGTAGTTCTCTGAAAATGGCCACATACCACTTTTTAGTCCTGATATTCAGCATCATTTTCATTTCCCACTTTAAATTTCTTCTTTGTCCTTTTATTTATTTCAATACACACACAACTCTTTTGAGCACGTAAAACGTGCTAGGTGCCAGGCACTTGGCTAGGTTCAAGGGATCTCGTGATAAATAATTTAGAAATAATTTATGCATTCTCACAGCTCATGAATACATGACCTCAGAACACAGATGGCAAAGGCATTATCCACGTTCACTCTTGAGCCGTCAGACATGCTGGATAACCATCCTTCCCCATACAACCCCAACCCAAGAGGCTTTATTTTTGCAATGACTCAAATAGACAGTCCTTCTGCAAAATGTGGCCAAACAGGACCCAGACAGATGTCTTGGGCAAAGGCCACAATCTGCTCAGAGTCACATCCCATCAGATCTGGGCACACGGGTGAAGGACTTGGAATATAAGGAATGACTTCACTTCCTCTGTGCTAAATATAGCTGCTTATTTTTAGTTGCTGGGTGTTGTTTTCCTTTTCCCATTTTGGGAAACTCTCTTCAATGAAAATTCAATGGTGAATCATCGAGACCCCACAAGGAGAGAGTTGTGCTCTGTGGAGGACACCTGTGGAGAGGGCCACCATGGCAGTTCCCGCAGACTAGGTCTGCTGGGCACACAGCCATCCCCCCCAGGCCGGCTCTGACCCAGGTTACAGTAATGCTCACGGTTTGCTTTAATCCAACCAAAATAAGAGTAGGCAATCTTAAAGCTTTTAAAGAAAAAAAAAAATCTAGTTCTACCTTTGACCCAAGCTGTTTTTCTTCAAATATTTAATGTTCAAAGGCACCATATGCTTATACTTTTATATCAAACCAGAAAATCACTCTTATTCTATTTGATCACCCTCTTATTTTAATTTGCAGACTTGTTTAATAACAAAGCATAGGCTGGAGTTTAGCCTACTATATCATGTGTATAACAATATCAGAACCTTTTTTCTTTTACTTATTAACTAGGAAATACATAAAATACTGACCTTGTGGGTAAATGTCTTTTGCATCCATTTTTAATCACTATTATGTTGCTAAAGAGTTGCAAGAGTGAGGTTTTAACATGGCTCCTGGGAGAATTATGCCAGTCTTTACGGAACACATTGCTCACAGCTGTGGTGAAATAGCCATCACTAAAAATCACAGCACTTTTTATTCCACGTCAATGACATCATTGGTATGTTCTAACTATAATTCACACGTGAGAAGCAGTTGTCTACCAATATGAAATTATTCTCAAACTGATTCTAACAAGGGGAGGGGGACTGTAACATAAAACAATTTTATGATTTTATTTGCATTTATCATTAATGTCATTTTCCAAATATTTTGGATAATATTATCAGAAGCTATAACTTCTCATCCTATGACAGTAGATAATATTTTTCAGATACTTCTTAAGGTAATAATAGGAAGACACCTTTCTGTAAGACCACTGTACTGCCCAAGATTCCTCAGCTTTTCAATCACACATGTTCTAAAGTGTATGTTCCATAAAGACTTTCTGTTTAGAAACGTGGCAGTGAGGCAGTGAGCGCTGAAACCAAAATTGGTGTCCTCTGAGAATCTGATAAAGAATCTGAAATTGTGATGGGAAGATACTAGTAACAGGTGGATTATTATAGGGTATTTAGTTTCCCAATGGTATAGAGTAAGAAAGAGAGAAACTAGCAGAAAAGGCCCATTATTAAGTCTCTGTTCTCTTATCTCTGATATTGACTTGCTCCATGATAACTTGAATGTCACCCTATATCCTTTATATACAATATAAAGGATTGGACAAAATTAATTTTCTGATTATTTTACAGAATGAAATGAGCCCCAAATTACTTTTTAGTTAATAAGAACTAGCTTTCTCCTTGACTTCTTTCATCCAAACAGGAGAACATACATCTGTTCCATTGGGAGAATATGATCAAGGAAGCAGACGGGAGGGGAGGGCAAGGAAAGAGCGCTCGTCTTCAAGGGACACATTCTGCTCAAGGGGAATATTTGCAACTGGAAACACAAAGCCTCTAATAGGCATTCATTTAGAAATCCAGCCCACGTAGACAACCTCCCATGATGTGACGGCTCTGGGGATTCAGACATTCACTGAAGTTTCGCTGGTTCCTATTCCATGCCAGACACTGTTCTAGGCACCAAGTGTCAGTGGAACAGGACCAACTTCCTACTCTGCTGGGGGGCTTACCTTCTGGCGGAGGACATAGAAATAATAATAATAATAATAATAAATACATATACAATGTAATTTCAGGTAGTGATTATACAAAGAAGAAAAATGAGTAAGGTAAGGCCCAGAGACTGTTGGGGAGCAGGGAGGGGAAGAGGAGGCGATTTTGAAGCTGTGGTAATGAAAGTTTCTCTAGAAGGTGAAATTTAAACACAGACCTTAATGAGGTGAGAACGAGCTAGGGGGTGATCAGGGAAGCTCATTCCAGGCCCCAGGCCAAATGAACAGCAATTGAAACTGTCCTCAATAACCTTGATACATTCCAGAAATTAAAGGGAGGGGAACACGTGTGGTGTTGCCAGAGGGAGAGTGGTCCTAGATGGGGCAAAGTGGTGGGAGATAAAGATGGGGAAGTGAGCAGACCCTGAGGGCCTCACAGACCACGGTAACAACATTGGATTTTATTCCAAGAGTGAAAGAAACCATGGGAAGTTGTTGAGTGGGAAAGTAGAGGAATCTGGTTTATGTTTAAAAAGAAGATTTGGGCTGCTTTCTGGAGAACTGATTATAGGAATTCAAGAGAGGCGTCAGAGTTTGGGTAAGAGGCTCTTCCATTAATCCAGGTGAAAGATGATGATAGCTGGAGTGGCGCAGTGGGAGTAGAAGTGTTGAGACTGGTGAGAATCAGATATATTTTGAAAATAGAGCTGACAGAACCTGCTGATCTGGGAGGTGGCTTTTGTAAACTGTGAGGGAAGGAGAAGAGGCAAGGATAACTCCTAGCAGGTGGAGTAGCTGACTGGGTGAAGGTGGTGCCACTAGCTGAGATGGGTATTCACAGATCATTAAGACAGTCCCTGGCCGCAAAGACTCAAGGAGCTCATACCAGGAGGAAGAAGCCAACACACACACACACGCACACACACGCACGCACACACACCTGACAAGGGTTGTAATAGAAATACACTCAGGAATTTCCTGATCTCTGGATTTTCCATAACTTTGATTTAAGTGCTTCTTCTTTTGCCTTTAGCATAAAGAGACAACTGAATAGTCTTTCAGTGCTGGCTGATTTTACAAATTTGTTTGTACAGCAGCATATTCTTTATTGTTATATATCATATAACTATCTATTGCTTCGCACCACAGAATATATTCTCCTTGTTTATGTAAATATACAGAAAGTATTCCTCTTTTTCCCAAATTTCTGTGCTGGACCAAGGCAACCATGATTACTCAAGATAGAATCATAGTGTCTTTCTGTACTCCACAAGATTCGTCTGTATTTGACAGAGCAGGGTGGGAAGACAAGAGTTTCATGCACTCATATAAGGGTTTCATCACCCCTGGAAAGAAACCACAAGGAAGGCTACATGGTAAAAGGAAAACTAGTCCCATACAGTTCCAGAGTAGCAACTTGCAGATTCTCAAACTTTGGATGGTGTGTTAAAATGTAGATTCCCACCCCCCATCTCTAGGATTCCTGATTCCGTAAGTTGGGAAAGGGGCCAAAGAGTCTGTATGTGTATTAAGCCTCCCCCGTGTCTGATGCTAGAATTATACTGACCACCCTTGGAGAAACACTATCATCTCTAAGTTGTTTCACTTTATACTGCGCCTTCTAAACAGTAGACAGAGGAATCATATTCAGTATAAAGTTTTAGAACTATGGATGATGAAAGATGAGAGCTATTTTAAAGATTCTCTGACCTAAACCTCCTTTTATTCTTTTAAATATCAGAATTTTAAGAAGCTGATTGCTCTTAATTTCAGATCTAGTCACATATAAAACACATCTTAAAGAAGTAACTATAGTTACCAAATATGGATTGCCTTAGGATATTTTAGTTATTTTTAATGGAGGCAAGCATACTACATTTAAGTGATTTCATAAAAGCTGATTAATTTTTTTTTTTTTTTGCCTAGGGCAAAACTTTTAGAAAGAGCTTTTGTGACTGCAATCAGTATGTTCAAATTATGCATAATTTTGTTTCCAGCATTCTCGTCTTGGATCACAAGAAGTCAAGTATAATTACCAACAAGATGGAGAATTCTACCCTCACCTCCAGACAGATAGCATGTACTCTCATTAACACTATAGGAAAAGATCCAAAGTTACATGGAAAAAAATATAGTACATTTTATTGTTCGCTTCACAAACATATCAATTTCAATGAATAATCATCAACCTCAGGAAAATGCTCATCAACTTCTAATGCTATAGAATCCTTTTGGGACAGACCCATCGGCCATCGGCGTTTAGCGTAATTAATTATTCATGTTTCCATTAACCTCCTACGGTGAAATAAAGGTTTGGTCCAAATTCCTGTTTTTAACATATGCTTGGCTTTTAAGAATTTTACCACTACATTTAATGTTCTAGGACAAACTGTTCAAATAAGCTTTATTTTTAATAACATATTTAAGAAATATCTGAAAAAAATCGATACTTTTATATGAATTATTTTTGTGTATAGACTCATAAAGTCATGGATGAGAGTTCTTAATATGAGATGATAATAAAAATTCAAAAATTAATTCACAACTTTTAACACAGGTGAGCTGTGTCTCTAGCACTTTCTCTTATAATATTAGAAAGTATAGATTTTTATCAGAATTCCAGTAAGTTCATTTTCATCATGTCTATTATATTATTCATAACAGAAATTATTCATTATGGTGATGAATGGCTTAATAAATATAAATTAAGATAATGAAAGTTACTGTCTTCTAACTTGAATTGGGTCTTTGAAGGTGAGAAAGACTCTACCTCAAGCATCATTGAGAGGACTTGGGTAGAGTCCCCTAAAGAGGAGAAGCCTCTGAGATGTTCCTGGAGCAATGGACTTGAGGGTAACCTTAAAAAAAGCTGACTGGGAAACTAGAATTTAAAACTAGACAATTTGGGATACTTAAAAAAAAAAAAGTCTCCTTAAATTCTACAGGAGTTAGCAAAGCATAAAAATTAGCATTAGCTAATAAACCAAAAGCTAAAAGAAAATTCTGCTACCACGTATAAAGTATCTCACCTTATAATATTGAAATATAATCTCTAGTATTAATATTTCATTTTTCTGGGCTTCTTGGATCTCATATATCTCATTCATGGCTCCCCTAATTAGGTGCAGCCCTGGACAAAATTGTAAAGAAAGCAAAGCCTGTATCCCTTTCTGCATCTTTTTCCTCCTCTGACTATTAACCACCTAGGCTCTCCTGCAAGCCATATGGAGTTTTATAGAACACTGACCCTAAAATGCCAATGACACCTTATGCCACGCTCCTGGAGTGTGGGGGTGTATCGACACCGCAGAAGAGAACTTTAGGGATACAGTCATGCCTGAGCACATACAGTTAATCTCTAATGGTTAGATTTCAAGCACCACTCTGACACCTAGGCAGGATGTCAACCTTACAAACTAGAACCTAAAGGGACTGATTCATACATCCACATGAGACATCTTTTTCCGTAAACTTGCATCAATGAAGAGGGGAGGGAAAAAGGAGGGAAGGAAAGGAGAGGGAGCGACTGCAATCAACCACCATCAAGAATTACCAGGCAAGTTCCACGCTTTGCTTATCGTTCCAGAGAATCCCTTCTCTTGAGCATGATGGCAGGCTTTAGGAAACTTGCTTTTTCTGACTCTAGTGGAAAGCAGTGTAGCGTAGTGGTTAAGAGGGTGCACTGTGGAGTCAGATCGACTGGGTGTGAATCTCAACTCCAACATAGGCAAGTTCCTTAGCATCTCCATGCCTCAGTTTCCTTATCTGGTAACATGCGGATGATACTTACAGGGTGGTTGTAAGAAATCAATGAGGGGCCGGCCCCGTGGCTTAGTGGTTAAGTGCGTGCCCTCTGCTACTGGCAGCCCAGGTTCGGATCTGGGCGCGCACCGACCCACCGCTTGTTTTGTCTGGCCACGCTGAGGCGGTCCCACACACAGCAACTAGAAGGATGTGCAGCTATGACATACAACTATCTACTGGGGCTTTGGGGAAAAAAAGGAAAAAAAAAAAGGAGAAGGATTGGCAATAGATGTTAGCTCAGAGCCGGTCTTCCTCAGCAAAAAGAGTAGGATTGGCATGGATGTTAGCTCAGGGCTGATCTTCCTCACACACACACAAAAAAAATAGAAATCAATGAGTTAATACAAATCAAATATTCAGAGAAGAGTAAGAGCATGACAAAGGTTGAATAGCATCGTTCGTGGAGTTGCGAGAGTCTCTCACTTCCCCTTCGCCATACTCGTCTGAACGAGGCAAATAAACAGCAGACATTCCTGACTCTCATGAGGGTGTTACATAGGGGCAGAGTAGCGCTCGTGAGAAAGTCTTAAAAGAGTTATAATTATGTAATTTGCAAGGAAGAAAGTTCAGGAACACTTCTGGTCATACCTTCTATTTTGTCCAGAAAAAAACAGAAAAGCTCAAATGGCAGCACCAGAGCAAGAGGAACTTGTTTGTGTGGGCTGTGAAGACGAATGCTCTGACTGAAAACCTTGTTCAAGTCTGCAGTAACTACGGTGGGAGTGGAGGAGGCTGCGGCAGACACGGTTGTGCCTGGGCAAGGGCATAAGCAAGGTGTCTTGAAAGCTTCTTCATGCTCCATGTCAGCATTTCCGTGCAAATCTTTTTGTATGAATGTATAAACGTGATAGAAGTGTGAAAAGCTTTGGTCTAAACACTTACATTTTAGCAAGAAAGTATTTGTTCTGTCTTTACTATGACAGGAGCCCAATGTCGTGTTGAAACTGACCCCATATAATCAAAATTCATCTTCATTCTCTATTTGAAAATATTTATGCGGAACGATGTCGTGAACCCTGTAGCTTGACAGTGATCCTTATATTTAGGAATAGAAGCAGAGTTTTTAACGCAGGGAACTTGATTTTGAGAATATTCATGACAAAAATCACCTTAATAATTTGATAGTCAGGCCTGGGTAAATATCAGATGCGTAAGAGGATGAAACTATAAATAAAAGCAATAAATAACTCATTCATGAGCACTCTTATGGCTTGGAAATGCAAATTAATTCTTAGAATAATGTATAGGGCAACTGTTCATCCAAGAAGTAGGAGAAAAATATTCTGCAGGAAAGTTCCCAGGAGGAATACACGAGTCTTTTTAGAAAATATGCCTAATGACTCTTTTTGACCACATGGCATAAATCATAATACATTGAGTTATGCAGTAACATTTTGAGACAGCAAAATAAAATTCCTATTAAAAATTTCAGGATATGTATAGTATGCTGTCATAACACATAGATTGAGGGTTTTATATTAAGGTTGTAAAATGGTTTTTTTGTTTTCTATTTTAAGATAAAATATTATTGTCCCCATTTTATTCGGGACTAATAATTGAGGGTTTACTTAATTCCAACATTCCAGTGGTCAATAATCCCAGCAGCAGGATGTTTCTGTAGTTAACTCACTTTATCTCCCTCAATAATGAAAAGAAAACAGTAATTTGGAGAGTTAAGTAATAGGAACTAGAATCTATATGGGACTGTATAGTTACACAATACGACTGTGCAGCAATCTGTTATTCTTCACCCCATTGTACAGGAAAGGAAAATGTGGTAGAGAGTGGTTCAGAAAGCCAAAGTTACTTATGACCTCACTGTCAGACTTCTGACCACCTTGCATCCTCTGTAACAAATCCTCACGCATGTGGATGTCTGCATGCCAGATAGGTGGGCTATTTTTTACCTGTTGAAATTTCCAGTGGAGTCTTAGTATTGCTGCTGGCTAGAGAAAAAAATGGAGCAGAGATTGGAAGAAGAGGAGAAAGAGTGGAGAAACTGGAGACCACTGAAAGGATCTGTTGCTGGGGAAGGACACTCACCACTGAGGAGAGTCTGGTGGCGGTCACAGCCAGGAGCCTTCCCCCATTCCCCACCCCCAGCTCGGGGCTCCCAGCTCCCGGCAGCTCCGGGCAACACCCACGTGATTTCCAGAGGACCCAGGTTTGTCCACAATTCGAGCTTTCCTCAGAGCATACATTATTCCTTAGAGGCTGACTTGAGAAATGAGTGAAATAAAAGACAGCATATGTTTAATTTGTGGTTAAGTGAACGTTCAGATAACACTGTTTGTTTTCAGTTCAAGTAATATCGCACAGTTGGCCAACTTGAGAGAAACAGATGGGTGGCTATCTTCATTTTTCTAAATATTTTCTAAAGCGTTAAGACATGTTCATAGCAGGGGTTTTGTAAAATAAGATTCTATTCTCTTGCTCTCTAAGTGAAGCATTGCATTTTTTGTGAGAAAAGGGGGTTATCTATTTCTTCTAAAATGCCTTAATGAATGGGAAAGATATGCTTAGGTTACAGAGCACAGCAACATTTGCTTTTGGCGTCATTATCTGGGGATTTTTGCGCTTTTCTTCCTCCTTTGCCTTATCTCTTTTCCCTTTTCACAGTTCACATTCACACAAACTGTGTCATTCATTGTAACGATAAAGCAAGGCCTGAGTGTTTAGCTTCCATTCTTGTCCTTGGATGTTAAAACTGACAGCTTAGCACCTCGATTACTTTTTATCAGTGAGTCATTGCCCTTGCCAGCACTCAAGATAAGAAAGTCTCACACTTGCCAGAGGGAGAAAAAAAAAAAAACAGGGAAACTCAGAGGAGCACTGGGCTGGGTTATACTAACCACAAAATGGACGGTAGGAGGCTGTTTTGAAAATGGATGGGGCTTGCCATTCACCAGGACAAAGTTATAAACGAGAAACGGTCTGGTGTGATGTAGGTAGTTTCCAATGGAGAGTCAATTTTCAGCTACCGGGTTAACCAGTGTAAACCTCTGAAGGAGTGGAGAAATCCAACACTTTCTCTCATTTTAATTCAAATGTTAAAAGACCTCCAGTCAAAATGAATCTGACTACGTAATACTAAATCCTTATTTATAAGAGATTACCCACAAGACCTGAGAATCAACATTTGATACCACTGAACTGTGTGTGTGTGTGTGTGTGTGTGTGTATGTGTGTTTATATAGAAAAACTACATCATGAGAGGATCAAAGAATTCACCGACACATTAAGACTATTTCTGGGTCACTGGTATTCATTGATAAATTTTGGGAGAGTAAACAGAATTTTATGTTCCTTTTTCCCCTCTATTACAGACCATCTTCCCTGGCACTCTGCCTTCATTCCTATCGTCTGCATACTGCAAAAGAGGCTGCCCGGGGCCCTGAGGGACCTCAAAGACATTCGGTCCTCACCTGCTCAGGTGAATACCCAGTGGAAGTTCTGCCCTGCGGTTCATGAAGGGTTTGAAAAGTCTGTGAAAATATTACACCGATTTAATGTTCCCATGTGGGACTGGATCCTCCTCCTACAGATTGCATGGCTGAGGACAGACTGAGATGGAAGATAGCCATATCTAATGCATGCTACATCCTTTCCATGGTATCCTAGTTTGCTCTCTCAAAGACCATCTGAGTCAGCATAAGCCACTCCATAAAACATCCTCTGCTGATTGACTCCCAATTACAACTGCTTTAAAGTGGAACAACAACTTAAGGGTGCTTGCAAAGCAATCTATGTGAAGAAATCTCCTAGATTTATCATTTCTCCCCAGTTTTTACAATTGTCTTGCCCATACCTAATTTGATAGCATTGTGTTTTAGTGATTGTGTTAAAGAATCTTCCCCAAGCTTCAAATTTATTATCATAGAAATGAAGTACTTTCTGGTTGCACTTGCATTTATTTGGTTTACACAATATTTAATTTAATTGCATAATTATAGATATAAACAAGCCTGGAACTACTATGGATCAACATCCGACTGCTAGGCGCAAACATGCAAAGGTCATACTAGGGAGGGGCTGGCAGCCTCTAGATTTCAGCTAGTCCTGGGCATTAGTCAATAAATCTTACAGAGGGAACAGAGAGTGAAAGCTAATCCAGTGAACTAATAAGCGGAAATCAGATAAGAAAGTTTTTATTATATTCCCAACTTATAGATGGAGAAACTTAGGTACTGAAAATTTAAGTAATTTAATTAACATCATATCTGGTAAAACTCTTAAAGGATACATGGTTATGAGCAAATTCTAAGCATTATCTAGGAAGTAGTAAGTGAAAATAGTCAATTACACTCCAGTGAATACTGGATGTGCTGGGAAGGCACGGGAGAGATAGCTAAAGCAGGACTCAGGAAGCCTTCTCCAAAAGAGAGATGCTTAAGTTGAAGCACAAATCAACCAGGCAGAAGAGGGACAGAGCATGATGTGGACAGAGGGACCAGCATGTGAAGGACCAAAAGCAAAGAGCGCAGCATGGGAAGCACATTGCAAGTAGTTCCTAGAGTAAAAGGGAGATAATTAAATAAAATGAGTTGAAGAGGTAAGTAGAGGCCAAGCACACAAAAGGCTGCATATGTCACTCTAAAAGAATGTAAACTTTGCTCTGAGGACAATGGGACCCCACGAAACAAATTAGGCAGTTGAGCTACAGGCTCAGATGTGAGGTTTCAGGATATCACTTGACTGCATTGTGGAGAGAGGACTGGAATGCCCTATAGGAAAGAGGCTGTGGCAGTAATCCAAGCAGAGCTGATGGTGGTCTGAACTTGCATTACGTCCAAGGAGAGAGAGATAGGAGATACATTCAGTTGCTAGAGTTTTCAGAGGATCTGCTAATTGATTGAATGTAGAGGCGGTAGTGAGACTGAGGAAATCTTAAGGGTGAATCAGGCTTCTGGGGCAGTCATCTAGAGGGAGGGAGGTATCACCCCCCGAGAGAATGAACTCAGGAGGAAAAGCAGTAAGGTTCAGGGGTGGTGATATTTAATTTTAGATATGTGACATTTGAACATCCAATTTGAGATGACCTCTGGGTGGTTGAATATATGGGTCTAGAGTTTAGGAGAAATATCTGGCTAGAAATATGGATGTGGTAAATATCAGCATATAGGTGTACATGGAATTCACAGAAGATGAAATACTAAAGGAGAGGATAGACTAGGGAAAATGAGCTAAACCTCCCCGAAAGGGTAGCCAATTTCTGACTATCTGTGACGTAACGTGTATAATGGCATATTTCTTCTTTTTAAAAACTCCAATGCATTAAGCTTGATTTTCCTTATGTGAAGTAGATGGGGGAGGCTGAGCTGGAAAATCCATAGCATGACTGTGGTGTGTCTCGACCACTCCCAAGCAGGCAAAATGATTACTCAAAGCCCAGGTACCATCATTATAAATATTTTTAATTGTACATCATCAAAAATGCTGGTGAGGTCGGTGCTAATGGTAGCTGGAAAGAAGAGGCTGGGAGATCACATCTAAAGTAATGTGCTTCAGTTTCAAAGTGAGTCTCTTCCCTCCCCTAGGAATTGGCATGCTTACACAGGTGACTTGCTAGAGCGGAATTCAACAGGCATTAGCGTTCAAGTCTCAACTCTACAACCCATCTCCACTTTTCAGTCACCAACAGTTGAAGCAGCCCCAACGAATGCTCTGGCAGTCAGCATGCAAGAAACGACGACTGAAGAAGTGGAAGTTTAAAAGAAGCTTCCAGTTTTTGCCACAAACAAACGAGTTACCCTCTCTGAATCTATTTCCTCACCCAGAGGAGGAGGGCGTTGGCAGATGATCTCTGAAGTCTCCATCAGTTCCAACATCCTGTATCACCTGCAAGAATAAGTTAAGGCACAGACTTCACTGGGAAGTCCTGTGAGCCTGAATCCACCGCCGGCAGAGGAGGCAGGCAAGTACTTCTAGCCTGTAGCCTTCTCAATGAGGATTTGTCATCACTCAAAGTCCAGGTGGACCACGGTGCATATATTAATTTCTTCCTCCACGGTCCTAGTTTTCATTTTGCTCTGAAGTATTACCGTGACTACTTTTTTCCTAGCTATTGCATGCAATCTATGATTGGTATTCTGGTTTATTAGAAAGCCATTTCCCGTAATTTCCCCCCAGCTCTATCAGTGCACTACGCTGGCTATTTGTAACTCAATATACCATTTCCAACTTTTACATTTTATTATTGTTTTTATTTGTGGAGCCGACATATGGAAAACAATGACAAGCATTAATGTTAAGAAAACTATATTTTCATTGAAACCATTGTTTCATCTGTGAATGGGAGGATAACATACATTTTTTAAACTTGGAATTGAAAGGCTTCCTGATATCAGAGTTAACTTTGGACTCCCCTGAAGTTCCCCTAAATACCTCCAACTCCGAGAGCTGGCCTAATATTTGCTCGTTTGTCTCTTCACTCCCCTTTTCTCTTCAACTGCATTTGATGTATGTTTCCCAGGACGTAGCGGAGGCTTCTGGCCCGAGAGGCTGGAAAATGTAACTCCGAATTTCCTACAATCTCAGCTGCACTTTCTCCCGCACTCCCGCCCGGGGACTGGAGCCTTGTTATTGTCACGTGGCCCGGGCCGGGGGCTGGCGGGCCAATGGGCGCGCGCCGGCCCCTGCTCGCCCCGCCCCGCGCCTCGGCCGCCGGGGACTGCGCGCTCCGGGCCGGGAGGAGGCGAAAAAGTTTCTTCTGCGGGCCGGAGGGTGCGCGCGCCGGCGCTGCTCGCCCTGTAGTCCGCGCGGTCGGCCGATCCTTTTGGCTTCCCTCTCGCTGCTCCGGGGCATGAAAGGGCTTCGCGGCTTGCAGTAAAGGAAAGGAGTCTGCCTGGGAGCGCGAGAGGAGGGCGCGCGCACGCGGGCCCGGAGCGCGGGCGTCCACCCTCGGCTGGAAGGTGCGGCCGGCCCCGAGTGCGGAGCGCCGGGCCGAGCCAGAGGCCGCACGACGGCGATGGGCGCGCCGAGGCTCCGCGCGCCCGCGGCGGCGCTGGGGCTGCTGCTGTGCGCGGCGCTGGGGCGCGCGGGCCCGGCCGAGGGCGGGCGCGGGGCGCTGGCGCAGCCTTCCGGGGTGGCCGCCGAGCGCCCGTGCCCCGCTCCCTGCCGCTGCCTCGGTGACCTGCTGGACTGCAGTCGCCGGGGGCTGGCGCGCCTGCCCGAGCCGCTCCCGCCCTGGGTCGCGCGGCTGTAAGTATTCTTCCTGCGGGCGGAGGGGAGCCGGCGCGGGGCCAGGGCGCGCGGCGCGGAGCAGCTTTTCCCAGGGCAGCTCCTCCGGGCCCAGGCCTCGAGCGGCGCTCCGCGGGGATGGAGAAGGAGCCGTCGGGGCCTCAGTCCCGCTCCCTCAGGGCCCTGCGGGCCGCGCAGGTGGGCCCTTGGCGCGCCCCGCCTTGCCGCAGGTGGGCGAGGGCAGGGAGCCGCTGACAACTCCAGGGGAGAGTCAACATCCTGCGCCTTGAGCGCGCCCGGGGGGTCGGATGCGCGCCCCTGCCAGGCCGGGGCGGGCGAGGGGGCCGCCTGCAGACTGTGGGAGTTCGCAGCTCTCCCTCTGAGAGCTCACCTAGAGTTCCTAAGTGGTTCAGGCCCCTTGTCCTGTTACCACTCGGTGATTAAACGCGCTCCTTTCCTTTGGGAAGCCCCCTCCACAGAGTTCGGTCACTGTGCAAACTATGGTCGACATCCTTTTGTTGTTCTCTCCCCTGTGCCGAATTTCGCATTAGAAAGCTCCATAAATCCCCCTCCTCGACCAAACTGTAACACATCCTCGTTCCGGTAAGAAGTTGGCAAGACTGATCAGTAGGTATGGAAAAGAAGGAGCTAGAGATTTCAGAACCAGGGGCGTGATTTCTGTAGTTTCTCAGCACGCCCAGACGGTTTAGGGGAGAGCGCTGGGTGCTGTTATGCAAGTTTTTGGACGCTAGCTGTGAAGTCTGAAAACCTGAGATCACTGCCAACTCCGGGGAAGAACAAGGAAGAAAGTGTAGTTTACTTGGAAAGGTTGATTCTCTCCAAATGTCTCCTTATTCTCTCCCAGCTCTAGTTTTGTTAAAATTGGAGGACTTGGAGGACTCGTGTAAAATGTAAACAAACAATCAAAGCTCGCGTTTCTTTTTTAAAAAAAATAGTCATCCTGTTTGAAAGCAATAAAAGTGCAGTCCACCCTTAAATCCTTAGATTTGGGGCTGGCAGAATTGCAATGGAAATTCTAAGTTGTTAACTCTAGTAGACTATCCTAACGTCCTAATAATAGTGGTAGAAAGTTTGGTCAGCAGTTTAAGAAATTGTGCTTTTAAATCATTGTGCTGATCAAAATCTTTATTTGTGAATTGTAGAATTGTTGACCATTAAAAGCGTATTCTTTGTGTTAATAAACCTTAGTTTAAGCAAAAAGTAGAATTAGGGAGTTTTAGATTGGTATTTAATCTCTTACCGTGGGTTGTCTTTTTTAGTAGTTTTTATTACAATTGAAGAAGGAGATAAGGGCTTTAACCTAAAGCAGGAAGACTTTCAATTAGTTGTGGCTAATTCTGTTCAATTGCCTCTGGTGGAGGTCATGCTGCCTTATTCATGAAATGTGAATGGCTCTATTGACAACATATGGGACTGAACATTTGAATGACTGGAGGTGAACACCTATGAAGAATAGAGGGATGAGAAGAAGAAAATGAATAGAGTGCTTCCTGGGGTGTGTTTAGAAATGCTTGGATCATTCAACAAATCTAACTTATATTCAATAGTGTCAGTGTCGAGCGGCCTACTGGACCATGCAGGGTGCAGTATACTTTTTTTGTGAATTTGGATGTCTTCAAAAAAATAACTGTATTGCTCTTGATTAGAAGTTGGGTTAAACCAAAAGGGGTTTGATACCTATTTAAAGGTTGTTTTAAAAGTAGCTGACCTAATTAGGATTTTGTTTTGCAGATAATTTGGTGGCACACTAAAAACAAATTACAGTTTATTTGGTTAGCACAATCTTTAATTACATTTCCGCTAGCAGTAAATTGTCTCAATACAAGTCCACATTCCTTAAATGTATGTGAAAATAAGTTCCACTTGTATAAATAAGCACTAGGTCTGTTGTCAGAAGCCCCACTGTGATCACTCATTGGACAGCTCTGTCATTCTTGTGCTTGTGTGACTTTTAACCAACTTTGTAGTTGTCACCAAGCCATGTGGTCTAAATTCTTTATTGTGTTTCTTCTGTTTGTGCCTAAAATTCTAGAAGTCTCCTGTCTCTACCTTTGAAAGAAGTAAAACCCCTGGAATTGAGCTTTAACTTCTCTGTTCCTTCGTGTTTCGAACAGGAGGCATAAGATAGCTGCTTCTTAAATTTTACATCCTTAGAAAAGTTTTAATTAGACTGTTTCCGAGTTCAGAAGTAAGTAGAAAAGTGCCTCTTGTTCTTCCGCATATCTCAACTTCCTTTTCCTTAGGTAATTAAGATAGTAAAAGTTTGCCTTAGGCTTAGTTTATGAGAGCACTGTTCAGAAAAAGTTTGGTGTCTGTGTTCTGTTTTATTTGTTGAATTTGCAAGTTAAAAAATCAATCTGTCTACTTATTATACATGTGTGTATGTATTTTTTCACTTTATTCAGTTGTGATTTATTGCCGTAGGAATCCTATGTATGAAAAGTTGAATAGTTTGAGCTATAAAATAATAACGTTGTAGTTAGTTCTCCTTTCAGAGTAACCTTTAATACTTTAAGGAAAGTGGCTCTCAAAACAGCAACTATGTGAAGTGTTGCTTACAACTGCTTTTAAAGACAGACTGAGTTTACATCTAGACTTCGTGCTTACAAAGAGTCCTGAACCCAAGGAGGAGTGCTCCTGAGAATATGTTACTTAGCCAAAAGAGGGGAAAGTTACTCAATTGCCAATGAGAGTTTCAAGTATTTGATCTCACTGAAATTTCAGAATTATTTATCTTATTACATAGAAATGTTTGAGTTAGCTGGGCTCAGGCAGGAGTCCGAAAGGTGCTCACTGCTGGTATGGCTTCTTTACTGTCTGCCTGTTATAAATCCTCTGCTCGGTTCCTGAGTTGGGGCCGGGGTGGGGGTAATAGTCCTTATGGTTTTCACAGCTGTTTTTCTATATTTTCCAGACTAAAACTTGAACAGAGCAGGCTGATTTATGAGTCACTTTGGATCCGTGTCTTAAAACAGCTATAGCCTGCCTTGTTTTTCAGCTTTCCAGATTTCTGCTGAATTAGCAGCTCTGCAGGCCCCCGTGGGATTGATTAAGAAGCTGGGCTGGATTTGCATTTTAAAATTTGACTTGGAAGTCAGGTTTCCAAAGCTAAAAGGAAGAAAATGATAGCTGGAACCAAGTGTTGTAAATTAATTATTTTCATGTATATTTATTCTCTTGCTCATATGCAGGAAGAGAAACTTCTGTCTACCATGTAGAGTTTGATTTTCAAGTATTTGGCCAGCTGAGTTCTGGGTAAATAGTTAACACCTCCCTGCCTCACCACCTTTCCCATTTGTTAACCTCGCTACAAAAAATTTTTTCAAAAGGTTTCCTGGGGAAGATGATCATTATTGGAAACCTAAAAATGAAGAATTTGCCTTCTTGATTGAATGTTCTTATGGGTTTAAGAAAACGACATTGTCCAACTTGGAATTTGTTTTTAATAGTCTAGCCATAAAAACAGTATCAGGAAGATTTAGGAAAAGGTGACATCCTTTAACTGGAGAGTAATCATTTCTGAAACATAAGCTGTATTAAATCTAAATTTAGGTGCATTAAAAGTTTCATGGCTTTAAGTATTTAGCAGTAAAAGTCACTTAAGGGGTGATTTTTTTCCTCCCACATATAATGTGGTTTTAATAGTACAGAAAACTCGGGAATGGAAGTGAGTTGCAATAACTGAAATGTTTAAGGTTGCCAGCTCCTGCTTCTGGATCAGGAATGAGTGGTCCCCAGCATGTGCACTGTTCTCTGAAGGTGGTTTCTCATTTTAAAGGTCCTTTGTTGGAGATCTCATCCCATTACTTGTTGGAAAAAAAGTTCAGCACTCAAATCTCTTTTCTCACAGCATTGCCCTGTGAAATAATCCTTAAAATGAAGTGGAGAGTATAGTCTTAGTTTTTCTAATTAAAAAGAAAATCACCTGTATTAACTGTAAATGCCAGATTGGGTTCCCCCCCCCTTCCTTTTTAAAACTTGAAACAATAGGGGATGCCATGTTATGTTGGTTCAATGTCCTTTAGTTAAGTGGGTCCAAATGAGACTTTCTGTTGATTCAGGCTACCTCCCAGGTGAAGGACTCTTTTCCCTGGTTGTTTTTTAAGCCCTGTGGGAAATCTGGGACTGTCTGTGGTGCAAAAAGCACACGGGTTTTGTTTGAATCCTAACGTGAGTTGTTGGGCTCACGGCTTCCTGATGAACTCCAGATGGATGTGAGCTGGGCTGCGAGGGAAAGTGTCTGGCTCCAGCGTGGTGAGCATGCACAGCAGTGGTTGTAATTGCAGGATTTTTATAGTTTAAAGACTGTGCCAGATTTTTTTTCGTGTTATAACTCTACCAGAACAAATCTACTCATGTCTGTTACTGTCTGGTAGGTCTTTAGGCAAACATGTTTCAAATAAAATCTTTGCAGACTTTTTTTTTAGGTGAAATAGAGAAATCCAGGTTTATTCTCAAAACAAAAATTCAAAGACAGAAAGATCTCTGATTTCTAATTGTTAACTTAATGGACATGCCCTAAGGAACACTGCGTCTCTGGATGTGATTTTTCTGCCTTTTTCTCTTTTTTGGGGGTACTTATGCATATAACAAATGGTTTGTGCTTTTCTCCAATCAAGTTTGGTTAAAACTTTGGTTATTTAAAACTATTCATTTCTGAACACTGAAAGAGTTAATTTAGTAAGTGTTGGTTAACATCTTTCAGTGGGAGAGCTTTAAGCCATACTGTGTGTTAGCCTGGTTTTCAGTAGCTGCTCAACCATTTCATTTCATTCACCATTTTGAAGGCACATATTCAGTATGTTGACACACATAGGGAATATAACCAAATATTTGATGGATTTTGTTGCATATTTTGAATCTTAAATGCTGAATGAGATGACTTCCTAGCCTAGATTATTGCATATGTAGGAGTTTTGTTTTGCTTTTTCTTTTTTAAATAATAATGTCCTGTGGAAATTGTTACTAAGTTAGATTAAGTCTTTGAGTAAGAAGCAGATTTATTTTAATGATTGAAAGGAAATCTGTTCACAGGTTTCTATACACTCTGCTGAACTTTGTTAGGTGGTTGATGTGGTTTAAATTATACGTTATATTACCAGGTATTGAGATTTGGGGAATTCAGGAAGGCAGAGGGTTCAGGTTGTTTTCTGTGCTCTCAAAACACAGAAACACACACACACACACACACACACACAGACAAAATGATACTTTAAATAATTTGGTGCCTTAACCGAGCAAAATAAGTATGTGTGAAAAGCAATTTCTATTTTGTTTGACTGTAATAAGGACACTGATGCTTAATTTTATGATAGTAAAAGAGTTTCTTCAGAGGTTTGAGTCCCAGCAGCCTGCCTAATTAGCCACTTTTCATAAGCCATGACTTCAGCACATCACATTGGAGGTGAGGGGATGGTAGGGGCTGGGGAGGGTGAAGCAAAACAGCCAGTTCACAAAAGATCTGTTCACCCTGTGCCAAAGCACATCTCCTAAAACGTTTGTGGGCTGAAAGCATCTGAATCTGCCAGCCTCCGAAACTAATTTTGTTCTCCGAGTTTGTAGTTTTGAGTTTGGTGTTTGGGTTGCCATCTAGTTTATGGAACAGGATGGACCGGTTATTTCTTATGTTGTCAATAGTGTTGATAGAGATCTTTCATAAATCCACTCTGTCCTGCACATCTTTAAGCGCTATTAGTGATTTTTCGAAACTACTTATAATTTTATTTTTGTTTTCTCCTAGGGACTTAAGTCACAACAGACTGTCTTCCATCAAGGCAAGTTCCATGAGCCACCTTCAAAACCTTCGAGAAGTGTGAGTCTTAGTTATTTTCTCTTTGAGGTTTGAGTGAAATATACTACCCATCACACTCTTTAACTGTAAAGAACGTTTGGATATAATAAATTATTTAAAATTTTTAATTTGGGAGGTATCTTGAAATAATTTTATAAATTTTTCACCTCTGTGAATTACAGCTTATCTAATCAGCTTTTTTTCCCTTTTTTGTCATTTATAGGAAACTGAACAACAATGAATTGGAGACCATTCCAAATCTAGGACCAGTCTCAGCAAATATTACACTTCTCTCCTTGTAAGTGAATGTTGGCAGGATTTCTCATGTATGTTTGCAGGGACCATGAGTGGCACTTCCCTGTGGGCTAGAGCAAAGATCTTACCAGCAAAATATGAATACTTCCTTCAGTGGATAACGGAGAAGCGTTCTTTAAATTAGGTGACTTGTTTTCCAGCTCTCTCTTCCTCCTAAATTTTAAGTATGATCATAACAACACGTTTTTTACACTTTGTTGTCATGGCTGAAATGGTCTCCAAGCTTCAGAGAAGCCGCCCTCACCGCATAGAGACGTGTATTTGATTATATTGTGTAGACTAGGACTTTAATTCTGGTATTACTCAATGGTTGGCGTGGATCTCTGGATTAGGTATTGCATAGTTCCTACTGGAGAATGATGGGAGTTGTTTTGTAAGGAGAAATGGGAGTTGGTAACAAGACTTTGGAGTGTCCTATTAAGTGTGATGCCTGTGGAAATTGAGGTTCAGAAACATCAAGGCAAAATATCAACTTTATACAGTTAAAATTATATTATGTGATTGAAGGTAGAAATACCATTGATGGTATTTTGCAAATATGAGCTTTCAAATAGAATTAAAATTGTGTTAAATTTTCTCTATTTTTAGGGCAGATAACATGTTTATATTCATGCATTGGAGATGTTTTGGAATAATTTTGACTTTTGGCATTTAAAGGTAGCATTTAGAATGTGCATGGTATAATTTCTAAAATTAAGTAGCTTAATTAACCTTAATCTTGAATAATTTAAAAATATATTCAAGCCACAAAAGTTAAAAATGTTTTTCTCTTTTAAACAACTTAAGAGAAAACCACCATTGTTAGTTGCTTCTGGGAAAGGTGTTGGGAGGGTTGAAATTATACAGTAAATTTCAGGAAAGCTATTCAATTAATTAAAGTGATCACTACCCAATTGCTTACATCTGGTGATTTATAGAGGTTTGTTTTTACTGAGTGCCCAGGTCAGCTAAGTCACGGGTGCAGCCGCTGTGTCTGCTTTCCTCTGTTTGAATAAGAACTAAGTGACATTTGATACTGATGTGGTTTTTCCAAAGATCAGAAACAGAAAGGAATGAAAGAAAAAGCAGTTGGTATTTGACAAATAAACTGAATGTAAAAAACATTTTTATGCTAGTATTAATGCCTGTTTTCTTTGTCTTTCACAATGGCTTAAAATTTTGGAGTCTAAATGGAGTACTGGTTTTGCTATCTTAAACATCTTGAGCTATTCTCGTTTGACCACTGGGGCCTCTTTAAATTCCAGGGAATGCCACCTCACCCCTCTGTCCTTGCCCCGTGTATTGGCAGATTCTGTCAGCGTGTGCAAGAGAGCCTTGAGGGTCATTGCATGCTCCACGGCTGAGAGCGTCTGCAGTGGGGTTGTGGAATCTGCGTGGGGTGGGGAAAGCAGGCTTCTCTTTGGCAGGGTATAGAGTTGAAAGCATAAGAACTTGTAAGGAAATTAGAAAGTTCTATTGGGAATAAATAACCTCGTGATTTTATACTTTAAAGCTATAATTTGTCATTAGAAAACTGAAATGAAATCTGGAAAGTTAGAAGCCTTCGAAATTTGAGCTCTACTCCATATTTTTGCGTTTCACTGTAGTGAGTGCTGAATAATCTTTACTGAACTTGAATAATCTCGCTTTCTTTCCCCTTAATTTGTTGCAGTACATGTAACCAAGGATTGCTTTGTTCATCTTATATATCGATAGATCTTATTTATTACTTACATTACATAGAATCTGCAAGAGTCATTTATGTGATGAGCCTGGTAATTCAGTATGGATGAAAAGTTATATTCATGCCTATGAAATATCTTGAAAAATTTGTTTCTCTGCTGTTTTCTTCTACACATTTTGTTTTCTCCTGTAGGCTTCTTTGGATATTGCAATACACAGTCATTGTTTCTAACACACTGTTAATTTCTGTCTTGTGTTGTGTAGGGTAGAACATTTTCTTTTACATAGGTGCACTTGAAAATAATCAGAGCTAAAAGTCAGTACTTAAATACATGTCTGAAATTTCAAAAAAATTTGTTAAACCGTATAACATGACTCAGATTCGAAACTTGCTGTAGCACCACAGTTAAATCCTGTATCTTTCAAAGTAGTTCTCAGGACTGATTGACTTTCTATCAAGATCTTTTTTTCTTTTTTTTTTACATTTTGTGGAGGAAAACATTTTTCTGGGTAATTTGCACAAGTTAAATAATTTGAAAACATGTTCAAGAAAAGGAAAAATAGTTGGAATCTTGAGCATAAGATTCCATGTCAGTCTGTATTATTTCTGCCTTGTGCAGTGCGGACTCACAGCTTGGGGGGCTGGACAGAGAGAAGACTGTACCTGGTAAGATCTTCCTCTTCTCTCAGCTGCAGGAGCCAGGAGCTAATATTGGGTCAGATGGCGCCCCATGTCCAAAGATGAATTCATGTAGGGACCAGTCCTGGTAATGTCAGGGAAGCCTGGCAAAATGCCAGGGTCTTGGGTTGATGGTTGGATGAGCATTGAACTTCCCTGTGAACAAAGCTCATCTCTGACGTTTTTTAGAATCTTTCAGAATGTAAAAGACCTGCATAGGCTTGCTTTTCTTTGAATCCCACACTGTTCTAGCTCAGCAGTCAACTGGCATGCTCAGGGCAAGACATGGTTTGTGTTTTTTGTTTATTTTTCTCTCACAATTTCCTAGCCATGGCAGGAGGTGTATTTTAAGGGAAGAAATGGAATAATCTTTGGAATGAACATGTCTAGTAGTAAAACTGTTGACCTGGCATAAGTAAGTTGACTTTACCAGACGTGGTAGTTCTGGCTTCCTGTGATTGGCATGAGCTGCCCAAGCGTTGGGCATTTTTGAAACCTGTGACCTGGGTTAGGGCAGGTTTGAATCTGTGAGTTATATAACATTATTCATGAACAAAAGGGCCCTTAGTGGTCATGAAATAGAGCTAGCTGGGTCTAAGTCTTGACATTGATGGTTTATACAGAATTGCCCAACGTGCAGATACCTGGTGTCTTAGAGTTGAAAAGGTCTAGATCAGTGAGTGTCAAAGGGGTATTTGTTAAAAATGTAGATTTCCTGACCCCATCTCTAGGGATTCTGAATTAATGGGTTTGAGTGGGGCTCAGGAATATCCATTTTAATACATCTACCTTGCTGATTCTGATCAGATTGTATAAATATTTTTGGAATTACTGATAGGGCCCAGTTTATCATAGTCAAATAAGCCTTTTCTCATTTCTTATCTCAAAGGGAGAGCATTTCTCTCAAGCCCATCATTTTTTTCATAATCTGTCATTTTCCTGGAGACGACATTGTCATTCTTCTAGAGAGGTTATTACGAATATTGATCACCTTTGCTGGAGGGACCCTCACATGTGTGCTCTATCAGTGGAAAGCCATTGAAGAGATTGAAAGCAGAGTGAGGGGGTCAGATTTGCTATGGGAAATGTCACTCTGGCTTTAGTGTGGAGAATGGCTTGGAGGTGTAAGGAGGATGGTTTAGAGGGGGCAGATGATGAGGATACCCATGCACTAGACCAGGAGTGATAATGGCACTGTCCATCTACAGTGCAGCTCTGTTATGTCCATAGGACGGGGATCAGAAGCAAAGCTCAAGTCAGATGGCTTGGAGTTAATTGCTGTCTCTTCCTTTTGCTGAGTTTGTGACCTTGGGCAAGTTTTTGTGTGTCTGTCAGTGTTTCCTCATCTATAAAATGAGGATAATAGTAATGCCTACTCATAGGCTTGTTGTGAGGGTTGGGAGACAGAATACACATAAAACCATCTGGGATACACTGAGTGCTTGGTGACTATGAGCTGCGGTCATGAGGGTGATGATCGTTCATTCAGGTAAAATTTATGGAATAAATAAACAGTGCCAGGCTCTATTTTAAGTGCTGGGAGCACGGTAGTGAACACAGCAGACAAACTCGCTTGTCATGAAGCTTCCATTCTAGTGAGGGGCGAGGAAAATAAATAAATAAACAAATTTGAAAAGGAAAGAAAACTTGAGCTTCTTGATAAATGCTGTGAAGGAAAAGAAAGGACAGAGGGACAGAGCACTCTGACCGGTGCCCTGTATGTGGTCAGGAAAGGCTTCTTCTTGAATATTAACCAAATCCTGCTATGTGCTGGGTGCTGTTTTAGGGTCGAGATTCAACAAAACAGACAGAAATCCCTGCCCTCGTGGAGCCCACCCTCTCATGGAGGGAGAAGGATAAGAAGTAAAACAAGAGATGGGATCAGAAGGATAAGCAGCTGGGGAGGAAAATAAAGCAGAGAGAGGTGTGGGAGGGTGTGTGGTGGGAGAGGGTTTACAGGTTTAAATGGGAGCTTGTGGAGGGGCTCACTGGGAACATGACACTGAATCAGGGCCTGAAGGTGAGGGAGGGGGCCATATGTGCTTCGGGGAGGGGGGCTCATCTCCTTAAGCCTCCCCTGCCCTGTCCAGGCCCGTCTTGCCTTGTACATGCAGTTGTTAGATGGTAATGAAATGATTTTGTTTGTATTTTTCTCCCTGACATGACTGGAGGCCTCTATGGCTGACCCTTGCTTTCCCCAGCGCTTAAAACAAGTGTGTGGCATACAGTTGGTGGGTAATTAGTGAACGAATTAAAGAATATTTATGGAACAGCCACATGCACTTAGCATTATTCTTACAGATCTACTGTAAACTGAGTAAACTAGTGGCTAAAGATTTACAGTGGAGACAAAGCTTTACCTGTGTTTTACTTGTGTTCAACTATACATGCTTGGTAAAAAAAAAAAAAATAATAATAATTATGGAGCTGGCCCCGTGGCTGAGTGGTTAAAGTTCTGCATGCTCTGCTTTGGTGGCCCTGGTTCATGGATTCAGATCCCAGGTGCACACCTACACCACTCGTCAAGCCATGCTGTGGTTGTGACCCACATACAAAATACAGGAAGATTGGCACAGGGGTTAGCTCAGGGCAAATCTTCCTCAACAACAACAAAAAATAAATAATAATATAATTAATTATAACAACAGCAATAACAATAATTAAAGAGAAAAGAGCAAGAGAAGTAATTTAAGTAGTGTCAGGATTCAGCTCCCTACTCGAGCCAGTGAGCACATGCCCTGGAGTGTGTGGGAAACGAAAGTTTGTGGGGAATAAAAGTCCCCTTTGCCGTTTGCCTAAGTGTGAACATCTTGGCCCACTGAGGATGACCTTGGTCTTCAGAGACACAGGATTTTCGTAGCCCCTGTCCCCAACACACATGTGAACTACATCATCAGGTCTTGAACTAAAAATTCAAAATACAAAACAACAGGAACAGCAACAAAACACAAAATTGATATGTTCCGACGCTGAAGGAAATACTGGCCCTATAGGACTCATTGAGAAGGGAGGGGCGGGGATGGGGTAGTAGAATATGTCTGCGTAAAGTTATGTTCCCAGGGCATTAAGGGATCTTCAGGGGTGTATTAACGATAGATGGTTTTGCCCCATCCACTGGCTTTGGAACCCAGTGCCCTGTGAGATGTGGTTCCATGACATCACGTGTGCTCCTGTATTGGAGATGCTTTGGGATGCAGGAAAGCATGCGAGTCATGCTCCTCCCTCAGGGGTGTATCTGCTACAGAGAACAGTCCTGGGTGGGAAGGAGTATTGGCAGTTCATGTGGCACGAACAATAGTTACTGTAAACTTCTGAGAAGGGTGGTGATTTTTCTTTTCTTTGGTTTTGAAACTCCTACAAGTGCAGTGTGTGTGGTTCTCCGGTGGCATTTGTCACACATCTCGTTCCAGCGTAGGACTCCTGTCTCACTGAGCTTTTGTCCCCTCAGCGGCCCAGCCGGTCTCTGGCACATAGGAGGTGCTCATTAAAGATCTGAGCGGACGGTAGAGATCATGGCCCTTGTGCACGAGTGAAGAGACCTGAGCTGGGGATTGTCTTGTCTCACACTAGTGGCCCATCTGACCTTAGGCAGAGTTAATTAACTCTCCTTTGTTTATCTGTAAAAACAGTGTCAGGTGTCTGCCTGGCTATCTCTGGTTCCGGTGAAGGATCAAATGGCATAACGTACATGAAACGGCTCTGGAGAGTGTGAGCCGCAGCAGCTGCTCCCGTTACACTTGCAGTGAGCTTGGCAGAGGAGCCGAGACTAGAGGCAGTGGGCCAAGGAGGATTCTCGAACAGGAGGGTCACAGAAGGAAGGCAGGATTTAGACCCATTATCCTGGCAGCAGTGGATGAGGGAGGGAGCAAGAACTTTGCATTTGGGATGAATTTTTAGGAAAACTTTTGGTCTCTTCATATAGTTCAAGAAAATTGGTGAGCGCTCTATTATAATTAAGAACTGAACAATATTTCTAGTCCAAGGCCTTGTGTACCCTCTAAGGTGGATTTTGAGCTGTTCAAAGTGCCCAACACCACTGCCTGCTATGTGCTAAATGTTGGGGAACAAAGGAAAATAGGACTTGGCCTCTGCCCTCAAGGGGCTTTGAGTAAGGAATAGCAGGGGAAGACGGACCATAGAGAGATGCTCCAGCAGAGGGATGCCCTGGATGCTGGCGAGATGCCTGGGGCTGTCCTGTGCAGAGGAGGGCTGTGGTTTCAATATTTGTGGAGTGTGAGGGGGAGGAGAAGGAAGGAGACTTGGGGAAGCTGGTAGGCATCAGCTTAGGTGGTTTACAGGTTTGGGGTGGTAAAGGACTGTTTTTTTAAGCAGGGGAATGAAATGACTACCTTTCAATTAAGCACAGGATCGGTGTCTCCTCTTTTCTAAGTAGTCATTAAACAGTGTTCATGTTCAAAATCAAGTGCCATAAAGACACATAAGTAGTGTAACTTTGATAACTAACAGTTATGACTTGCCAAATACCTGTTATCCATCCATCCTTAGAGCTGTTCTGTGCTCTGAGCCCTGCTATATGTTAGGGCCATGTATCTTTTTTCCACAAAAGGAAATTGGCCATGGGATGGGAGTCATCTGAGCATTGACTTCTGTATGATAAAGAGTAGAGTTGAACTAGTGTTTAGAAATCAGATCTGCAGTATTCTGTTATCTGTGTATTGAACACAGCACCATGTTAAGTTGCATTTCTTATTACATTCCAAAAATCAGACTAATAAAAAAACCAGTTTGGGAGACAGTGATTTCAGAGACTGTTGTTTGGTTGCATGGCATAGAGTTTATTTAAATAATTCATCAAACTCAATTTATAACTTTTAAAATATATTGATATTTTAATAGTTCACAGCTCGGAGATAAAGCTGCATATAGGGAAGGCAACCATCATGTACATTTTCAAGTGATAATATAGCCAAGTAATTTTATAACTAAGCAGTATAGCTCAGATAGTTGTTAGTTGTTTTTTTTTTTAAACCAAAGCCTATCTAAGTCAGTATTTGAAAGGAGGTCACCAGCTTGTCATATTAATTAAGGAAGTTGGGGAGAAGCTTCAACCAAAATTAGAAGTTACGTTTCTGGGGAATCAGGGAGCTTTGTTCTGGTTAAGTGGACACAAACCATATCCCATCTTTACCCACTTCTGGGTATAGATGAACCCATGGAATTTGACCACCTTAACTGAAAAACTCATCCCAGAATGTCTGCTCTATGATGTGGATGAATGGACTAGTGTCTTCATACGCAAAGGACGTTGCATTAGCGGGCTACAGCCCTCCCCAGTACAAACAAGCCAGACGTTACTGTGTTTAATGAAATACGCTCATGAAGCTCGAGTCCTACAAAATAAACACATAAACATCTTACTATTGTGTTATATTCTTTTATTGGATTTTAAAATGTTTGTATATGATTTGCACATAAAAGAGAGTTTACCATACACAGAGCTGTGTTTGTGACAAACACTCTCTAAGTTCATCTTCACATTTAATCATAAACTGGTCCTCAGAATACAAGTTTGCGAGGCTTCTGAATTCTCAATTTAGAATAACCGTATTCCAAACATAGATTTGTGATCATGTCACAGCTCTTTAAACCCCTCAGGAATTTCCCACTGCCCTTAGATCAAGAGCAGAATCATTCTCAAGACATACAATGCTCTGTGTGATCTGAGTCTTCTTTCCTGTTGAGCCTTCTCTAGAATCAGTCCTCACTTGTAGGAATGTGCCAGCTTGTTCCTGCCTCGGGTCCTTTGCACTGGCTTGTCCCTCTGCCTAGAATACTCACTCCCCCAACTTCTGTTAACTCAGACTTAGGTTTCCCCTTATACATTTTCACGTCTCTATTATTTACAATGTCTACTTGATTATCATATAAGCAGTCATATTTTTCAGTTGCATATGTGTGACTCTTTAATGTCCATCTCCCCCACCAGAGTGAAACTTCAGAAAAGCTGAGATCACGTCTGTTTCTAACCCATTGTAACCCTTGCAGTAGCACCGAGCCTGGCACATGGTGGGCACTCAGTACGTGTTTGTTAGAGGAATGACCGAATGGATGGCCCAGTCCAAATTAATATATATAATTAATTGTAGAAGAAACTGTTCAGTTAACCTTTCTGCTCCTGCCTCTTCCGACACACTTAAAATTTTCATTAACAAAACTTGGTTTTTCCAAGCTAACAACGTTCTTAGATTTGACACAGTGATCCCCTGGGTAGCTTTCTTCAGTAGTGGTTCTTGGAGCCCATAAAGTTGACCCCCGTCCCTTGAACTTGAACTTCCAGAATAGCTTGCCACAAAAGCTCCTGTATTTCCAATGTTTATCCTGAACCTACACCATTTTTTAGCCCTTCCCTCAACTTCATTCTAGCCGTTTTGATTGCAGCTTTGAAGTATCAAGTACAACTTCTGCCAGAGATTCTCTATGCTGAGTGAAGCTTCTGCTGCCAACACAGACAAAACAATGAAGTTACAGCCAGTTGCTTTTCATGATCAGGGTGGCAAGATTCAACATGCTTCTCTGTCCTGGCCTACTTGTCCTCCTCCTCTTCCTTATTTGAGTATCTCTGCTATCTTTCGTAGACCAGAGGTTCAGGGCTGTAGTTGGATAGAGAGACCAAGACAATGAAACAGGCCTCTAAGCAGTACCACCCCTTCTTTGGCTGGCTGAAAGTTGCTTAGGTACTAAATTCAACACATGAAAGGAAAGGCAATTATAAATATACGCACCTCCTTTATAGCACTTAAAATCACCTGCCTGGCGGTCTCCCTCCCTCTCTGTGACACTTTAGCCCGTAGACAGAGAAGTCTCTGGAGTGAGGTTGAAGGCACAATGAAATATTAAGGTAATAATATTCATGCTGCCAGTACTGTACAGCACAGGATAAACTTGGTGTGCATTCTTGGACTGTCGATTTTCTGTCACGAGCAATTTTAAATGTTGTTATAACAAATGTATGGAGTAGAATCAAAAAGAGCGTAATTTTTTAGAAAAAATGAGATGCTTTTTGAGCTTAGTCACTGGTTGCCATGTAATCCTGCACAGGGTATTGGCCTAGAAGTAGAGGGCAGTGTTCTTTAAAGGTGAATGGATGTTCACAGAATCGAGAGAGTAGTCAATTGATTGTATAAAATGGTGAGGGGGATTAGAAACAGTTTGCTATGTTATATAACTGGTCGTAACCCATTTTTTGTTAGTTTTGGGCGTCTGCGTGCAAGCCTAGTAACTTAGAATTGGAAGACACCTTTCTCCCTGTGGAGAAATCTCTGGAAGAGAGGTTATCCAGGCTCCCCTGAGCACTTCCAGGGACAGAAGCTCGCTTTTTGGGGAGGAGCCCTTCCACTGTGAGTAGTTCTGATTGCTGGGACTTTTTATTTGTTAAGCTGAGCTCTGCCCGTCTGCAGCTTCTCCCTTTTATCCTCGCTCTGTGTGCTGGGAAGAACAACGTCCTTCTATTTTCTACATAATAATAATGACAAGTCTTAAAATATAAGGTTTTCTTAAAACTTTCTCTTCTCCTGGCTCAACTTCCATATCCCATATCTTATATGACATGACGTCGAGACCAGTGCAGTCCAGCAGCCCTTTCTGCAGTGAAGGGATTGTTTTGTATCTGTGCTGTCCTCTGTGGTAGCCACTAGACACGGGGAAATTGAACACTTGAAATGTGGCTAGTGTCCCTGAGGAATTGAGTTTTAATTTCATTTAAATTTAAATAGCCACATGTGGCCTGTGGCTATTATACTGGACAGTGCAGGTCTGGACTCTTAAAGTCTTCCTCTCACACACCTCGTCTAGTGTGACAGTGTAAAATATGGGGCCCGGAACAAGACAGTTGAGATGGGGTCTAATGCAGAATATGATGGGATCATCTCCCTTGACCAGAATCCTGGACATTAATGAAGTTTGAGATTATGTTAGCATTTTATTGACCGTGTTGTGTTATTGGCTCATATTGAGTTGTGGTCAGCTGAGATCCTTAAGTCTATCGTCATTTTCATAAGAATTGCTTTCAAATAGGCCTTTTAAAATGATTGATTAAAAATTCAAAACACTGCCTTATCCCGGCTTAATTTTTCTAGTTGCTTCTAGACCATCATTTTAGTACATGGGGAGGGTTGGGATCATGATTCATCCCATGGGTGAGTTGTAGTTCTTTGGCATTTGCACTTGGTTATTCACACCTCTATCCATAGTCATAACAAATGTTGACAGCACAGGGCTACAGGTGGACCCAGTAGCAGCCACTAGCAGCTTCTTCCCTAAAGGTCCGTGGCAATCTGTGGATAAAAACAAGGGATGTGAACTCATGCCTGTAGGACCATCACCACCGTTTCTATGTCTTATTCACAAGGAGAAGTTAAATACTTGGTGAAATCAAGACATTCTGTGTCTGCGATGTTCGTAGTCCATTGGTCTGTGAACCATATCAGAAAGTAAAATGACATTTCTTTGGCCTGATGTGTTCACACAGACGTAATCCTCTATGTGATTACTACTTATTAACTTGAAGTTCAGAATAATGATGCCGTGTTTTCCAGTTCGAACTATCGTCTTAAGTGAAAATTCTTTATATAGGCTAATGTTTGGTTAAAATCTCTTATACAAATCTAAGATGGATGATTCTTCAGTAAAGAAATTACAGTAACTTTTTTGAGGGAAGGGTTTGTGGTTTATTATGGGTTTTAGAGAAAAGTTGGTTTTATTCTTTGATTGGGTTTCTGTTGAAGACTTATTAGGCATGGTGGACTGAATGCACACATTTCACTCTGTTCCTTCCTAAAACCCCCTTAAAATGCAAGTAAAGGACTAAAAAAATGCACACTGACGGGAACAAAGAAAATAGGAGAGGAGACATTCCAAATGAAAGATGCCATAAAAATTTTGCAAGCAAACAGACAAATTGTAACTGACTTAAAGGAGAAAGTAAAGTGGATCCCGGAAGAAGCCAACATTTTTTTGCTACAGAGACTCGGACTAGTTCGGGAATTCAAAACCTGTGAAAGTGGGGATGCAGAGTGGGACTGAAAATGGGGGATTGGTTGAAACTCTTTTATAAAAAGCAGTCAGACCTCCAGGTTCCTCCACCAGGTTCCTCCTCCTCAAAGCCCTGTGACTGCCCCTCCCTTTAGGCAGCAGCAAACTGAAAGTTTACTCCCTGGAGAGTTGAAACAGAAAATCCCTGGAATTTGGGACACAGACCCAGCAGGGCAAGGGGTGGGGACTGAGGACAGCATATTCTGCATTCGGGGAAATTAAGTCAAATCTGAATACTGAGGGTGAACACCCACCCCCCACCCCCACAGCTTATTTTCCTCTTGGCCCTCCCAGACACTAGCAGTCATGCTGACACCACCAGACGGGACATTGGAGGATTTGAGCAGCAAGACGTGGAGATCCCATCATGAAATAGGTACCCCTTCACCACCTGGGGGGAGAATCACTAGTCAACACGTCCATTCCACACAGCCCTCGGTAAGCTTTTGAGGGCTGCCTTTTATTAACTGAATGGAAAGCCAGTGATCACCAGACTTTTGAAGATGTTTCTAACAGTGAAGTCAGGGTCTGAAACAAACGGGAAAAGGGAACCAGAGACCATGGAAGGAGAGGGAACTTCAGAACCACCTAATATCTCTGGAGAGAGAGGAGAGATGTTATAGCTACAAAACAAGAAAAGAAAGGTGGAAAATAGTGATAATAAAAAAGAATATTCAGAAAATAAGGAGGAACTCTTAAAAGTTAAAAATATAACAACAGACGCTTTAAAAAGTGGTGGTCATAGAAGTGTTGGAAGAATGTTGAAAAACTCTCAAAAAGAAGAACCAGAAGACAAAGTGATGGAAAACAGGAGAGGAAGAAATGAGAAAATAGGAAGATCGGGTAAGAAGTCTAACACCATCTAATTGGAATTCCACAAAGAGACATCTGTGGAAATAGGAGAGAGGAAATTATCAAAGATATAAAAAAATTTCCCAGAACCAAGAAACTCACATTTCTAGGTTGAAAGGCCCTATGGAGTGCCAGCAAATGAAAAAAGAAAAAAGACTTACACTACTGTGCAATTTCAGAATACCAGGAGTAAAGAGAAGCTGTGAGAGGAGGAAAAAAATAAAACACAAAGCCAGTCCCCTAGAAGGACTGATGTGGCTCTCCGGGTGTGCTCCTAGCAGCATCAGCATCACCTGGGAACCTGGTAGAGATGCAGATTCTCAGGTCCCACCCAGACCTACCGGAAGAGTAACTCTGAGGATGAGGCTCAACAATCTGTGCTTCAAGAAGCCCCTCCCCCCAATTCTGATGCCTGCTAAGTTTGAGAAACTCTGGGGTGGGGAATCAGCACGGGCTCTGGCTCCTCAAACTTACATCCGTGATTGCTGTAATAGAGTAAAACAATGTCTGCAAATCATAGGGGAAAATCTTTTCTGTCTTTTTTTTTTTTTTTTTTTGTGAGGAAGATCAGCCCTGAGCTAACATCTGTGCTAATCCTCCTCTTTTTGCTGAGGAAGACTGGCCCTGAGCTAACATCTATTGCCAATCCTCCTCCTCTTTGTTTTTTTCCCCAAAGCCCTGGTAGATAGTTGTATGTCATAGTTGCACATCCTTCTAGTTGCTGTATGTGGGATGCGGCCTCAGCATGGCCCGAGAAGCAGTGCGTTGGTGCGCGCCCGGGATCCGAACCCAGGCTGCCAGTAGCAGAGCGCGCGCACTTAACCGTTAAGCCACGGGGCCGGCCCGGGAAAATCGTTTCTAATCTAAACTCTTTACACACCCAAACTGTCAGTCCTATAAAGACATTTCCAAACATTTAAAAAAAAAAACAACAACATACCTCTACACTTGGTTTCTTGGAAGGTTAATGGAGGATATGCCCCAGGGAAATGAGGGAGTAAACCAAGGAAGAGGAAAACTGGGCAGCCAGGCGGTGGGACTCCAACAGAAGAAAGAGGTGAAATCCCCCCAAAGTGAGGCCAGGTTCTGTAAGAGGCTGCAGTTTTAACATGATTGTATGAAGCCTCTGTAACAAATCTGTCATTTGCAGTGTTTGTCACCCAGTCCAGAATCACAACTCTTCAGAGCTGGAAGAGGTCATTCCGTTTCATTTCCTCCCATTGACAGATGAGAAAATCAAGATTCACCAAGTGTAGTAGATCAAGACAGAGGACCAGGAACAGAATCAGTCTCCTCGCTGGGGAGCTGTGGTTGGAATTGCTGCTTCAAAGGGACCCTTCTTTTTTTTTTTTTTTTTTTTTTTTTTTTTTTTTTAAAGATTTTATTTATTTATTTTCCCCCCAAGGCCCCAGTAGATAGTTGTGTGTCATAGCTGCACATCCTTCTAGTTGCTGTATGTGGGACGCGGCCTCAGCATGGCCGGAGAAGCGGCGCGTCAGTGCGTGCCCGGGATCCGAACCCGGGCCGCCAGCAGCGGAGCGCGCGCACTTAACCACTAAGCCACGGGGCCGGCCCAAAGGGACCCTTCTTTTAACAGGTTGATTAACGTATGGAATCACAGTTTCGTGTTGACTTTTTCTGGTGGCAGCTATAATGGTCATACCGTTTTCTGATGTACGTGTGCACGGTGAGCCACAGTTTAGATAATCCTTATGGGCCAATCTAAAGTTTGACCTAGAGTTTCTGGACTAATCCTAATTCCTTGGTCACTTCAGGGTCTTTAGCCCATTCATTTAATCCTGAGTTCTGGGAACCAAAGATGAATTAGAAGTTTGCTCTTCTCACAAGTAAATTGCAAGCTACTGGGAAGACTCAAGCTCACAGCTTAACCACAGCAGTGGTCTGGCATGTGAAAATGGCTGTGGAAGGCCTCTGCCTCAAAAGAGAGGTAGGGAAAATTTTTAAACTTCACTAAATTAGAGATAATTTTTATACATAATTAAATTATTTCAGATTAAAATAATTGTTTAGTAAGGATCTTCTTTAGCATCCTAAATTAAGGGATTTCCCCTTAAATTTCTGTTTCCATAAAGGGCGAAATTGAATTTACGCTTGGGGATCAAAAAGGGTAGTTTTGCATGTAGTGTGAATGGGTTTTTGACCCATATTTCTTTTGCATTTTTAACATGTGTTAAAATTGGCACAAGAATAGGGCCTGATTATTGTAGGACCTCTGTATTAAAACATTGTGACCATCTTTATCATGTTTGTGATCCTAAAAGATCATTGTATTTTATGTTGTGACCTGGCTTTTACCGAAAGAACTGACTCTGCTTCTTACAGTGGCTCATTTGCTGCTTAGTTAGTATCATTAATTCTTAATCAAGAATCTTTCTCCTTCCAAAAGATTCCTCAGTTGGCTTTATTCTTTGATGCCACAGTACCAGTGGACCAGTCTAAACATGTGTTCTTTTAATGAAACTTCTTAATTACCTTTTTAGAAAAAAGATGAGCAGAGACAGTTTATTTTTATCTGCATGGGAGAGGTTCTTTGCTTGCCAAGTCTCTTTGTTAAAAGAAGCCTAATATTATGGGGTGTTAGTTATTGCAGGCAAGGTAGTTTTCAAGGAAGCTTTTTTTTTGGTGGCAGGGGATTATTGTTGGAAATCTAAGTGACCTTTAACACTACATGTTTGCAAAATGTAGTGTTTTCTTTAACAACTTGTAATTCCTTTATAAATGGTGCTAAACTGGTTGCTTGCAAGTTATATATAGAAATCAGTATTTCCTTGGGGCCAGGCCGACAGCCCAGTCAATACAGTTAATATGCTTGCTCTGGGTGTATGGAATGACCACGGATTCAGCAATTTGTTAGCTGCAGTGACTGAATTGGACTTAAGGGATGTGGTTAGAGTAATGCATTCTAAGAAAAGAGGGCATTGCAACATATAAAAAAAAAAGGTTTCAAATTAAATTTCACCGCAAACACCGTCTCTACAAGGAAAATGCCACATGCACATACCTTTTTGAAGTAGCCAGGATTGCGTGTCTTTACACATCATGGCTGCGAAGCCTTAAGCTGCCTGTTATCTTGTGCAACGGGTAGGAGACAGTTCAGACTATTGACAGATAGTTCTTATTCATCAAGAAGCTACAGTTTAATTGGTTCAGGAATTCCAGTGTGAAAAAACCTGATATTCTGGTTCCTCACTAACAAAGAATATTTCACTCTGTGACTCTCCTTCCAAGAGTGCATGAAGTTCTTTTGAGACTCATAGGCTTTCTGGAGACGACAGTGAGTCACAAGGTAGAACCACTCATCGTCACACGAAGTGGTCCTGTCTCTAAGCTCATAAATTAGCCCAGGTTTACATTTAGTGCAGGTGTTCAGAGTATCAGAACAAACAAGCATATTTCTTACATATGAGAATAGCACATTTTTCCGTTTTCCTAGTGATTACAGACACATTAAAATGCCAGTCCTGGGCTGTCCTGGTCGGGAACATCTCACCCCTGAGCAAGCGGGGTCGCTAGTGTGCACTCCGTGCTTTGGAAGGCCTCCTATATCAGCAACACACAGCGCAGCAGTGACAGACAGAGGGAATGGGACTCTGAACTGGGTCCCCGGGGCCAGAGGCTGCAGAGCTGGAAACCCGAGCTTGTATGTCAGGGGAGGAGACAAGCAGACCCTGTGCCCTGGGAACCAGAGGAAGAGCAGTGCTTCACCCCAAAGTGGGCATCTAGGCAGACAGTCACCATCACCCTAACACACCATCATCTGTCCTCTGCTCCTGCAGATGGTGCTTCTGTGCCTGGTCTTGCCTGCCTCCCATCCAGTCTTTCTGTCAGTGCTGCTGGAGCAGCCTTTCTAAGATGCACGTCTGATATAGTCACCCCACCATTTGAAATCCTCCATCCTCCTCCCCTTACTTCATCTTGAAATAAGGCCCAAATGCCTAACATGGTTTACAGGGCTCCCCTTGACCTGCTCTCATCTCCTCCCATCTCTACACTATCTTCTCACTCTGGTGACTGCCCCCATTTGCCAGCCGGTTCTCCTCCACTAGAATTTAAGCTCCGTGAGGTCAGGGACTAGATCCGTCTCGTTCATTGTTAGATCTTCAGCACTCTAAGAGCAAATACCATCATAAGAAAATGGTAAGTCTTGTTTGCCTCTGCATTTTAAAGGTATTTGGCAAAGAAGGCTGAAAGGTGAAATTAGCGAGAAAGTAGAACCATTATTGTTGGGCCTGAGAAGCCAAGGCTGAAATACGTGACAATCCTGTTTTTCCTGTGGCCTCTTGGAAGCCTGAGAGAACCATCTTCGTTCCTACCAACCAAGCCCCCAGGGATAAGTCCACAAGGGACTAATTATACTTGACCTCAGCAATGGTTTGACTGTGGAACACCTTGTACTATCAACAGACATAGATGACCAAAATATTCGTAGTCCTTAAGATGCATATGCACAGGGCTGAAATACCTTCCAATACCTGCAGTACCATATTGTGATCTTTGAACAATGGAAAGATGGCATTTCCACATTAACTTAAGTAATGGAAAAAGGTATTCACACAGTGTGTTTTGTTTTTTGTTAAAGCATTGCACATTTCCCGCCAAAACTATTAATTAACTGCAATGCTTTTAACGTGTTCATCAGTTTTGGCATTTACCCATATTTGGAGAAAAGCGAAAGCTGGAGTTGAATTGAATCTTTGTCTTCTAGAAGCAGCTATTTGTGAGCCACTCCATTATGAAATATGTTTATTTTGAGGGTTTTCAGTGATTAAAAAGATTGTTTAATCTAATTTTTAATGTAGTTGTCTCCTTTTTTTTTTTAACCCTTCTTTCATGATATAAAGCAAATTTTTTTTAAACTGGTACATATCAGGTGGTTATTTGCTAGTTAGTCTGAGAGCTAATGTGAAACTGGTGTTTGGATTTAATTCCATTCCTTTAGGACAGAGTTCTCATTTTGTGATACAGGGACTATTCTCCTGGCAGTTGTGAGGGATTTTTGTGCTGGGAAGCAGTGCTCACAAAGACGGCCCTGTCCACGCTCCATCTCTCCCTGAGCACTTTCACACTGCCATTTAGGAGGTGTGCAGTTCAGGAAATTGCTGGCTTTGGCTGGAGCGTACTTTAACTGCAAGGAAAATTTTATTCGTCACTCAAGTAATTGGCAGTTTTAATACCTTGTTCATAATTACCTTATAAACAAACGAATATATAAACCAAAGATTGTATGGCCTGTAATCTAACTCGTAGCTCTATTTGACCAATGTGATAGACACCTGTGGGTCTCCCTCTCCCTCCCACAAAAAAACAATTTGCTCCATTTATTGCAAAAATCTATAGCTGAGCGTTTGCTTTCCTGTTGTTGTTAAATATAAGCATAGCTGTACTTGCCCCAGACAGCCTGGGGGCCAAAACCAGATGCAGAGTTTGATGGGAGGTAGCAGCTAGAGACAGGGGAGGGAGCTGGAGAGAGAGGGGTGCTTCGGGGTTACTCAGCTGTCTGTGGGAGGACATCCTGGTAATGCAAACATTTGGGTTATGTATTTAGGAGAACATTTTTGTCCCCAAAAGCGTGGTTTTGTTTAACCCACACACCCTGACCCTAAGGCCTTGTGGCTTGTCTCTGGGACTAAATCCATCTCCGGGACCTAGAAGTTGACTAATTGTCTCACTTGCATTACCCTCTACCTCACAGCTAGATCAAGGCGTTTAGACACTGGCGAATCCAGATGTGGGAAATGGTCAAAATCAGAGGTCATGGCTGACTTGACTCTAAACAAAGTCTGTAAGACTTTATGGGAGTCTGAGGGGCTTGATATTTGTGACTTGTACACAGGACTGCTGATCCTTTTTTTTTTTAATCTTACTATTATCACAGACAAATTCGGCTCTTAAGATATGTACCACCCATGCTTGTTACCTTGTGTAGGATTACTTCAAAAAATGGGGTTAAGTTCTCCAATGACTTGGATCAGAAAGGACGATTCCCCACAGTCCTTAGAAGTAACATAGGGAAGCTTTTAACAACATTTTGAGAAGTTCTGCTATTTTGTTGTTGTTTCCATAGAAGACGTACAGCCCATTTTCTCCTCTGCTTCTTTCTTGTGGGGAAAGCGGCACCCGATGTTTGCACACATTCAGGAGGTAGATCTTCCGCTCTGGTGGATGCTAAATACGTGCAAACCCCTGGGGGCCCCCCTTATCTACCTGGGGTGCAAGCACAGACTGGGGGGTGCTCTGTTTCCAGGGCATCCTTGGTGTTGGCCTGATGACTGCTCAGTGAGCCAGTGCGGATCCCCACATTAGTGTGAAACCAGAAGTTCAGCGTTCTTGCGAGGGTCGGAGGTGGTGGGCCTTTCTGGAGGTGCATCTCCACGGAAGAACTTAATTGCCAAAATGTTTGAAACTGTTCTATGAAACAAGCCCTCATGGATTGCTTTGGGACCAACACGGTTACTCTGTGAGGTGGCTTGGGAAGTGCTTGGACTCATTTGGTTAGAAGCCCTAGTTTCCTGATTTTAGTATTACCTATAATATCTACAACAGAGAAATGTCATTGATTAAATGGCATAATATAGGAAAAATGCTGAGCACAGGGCTTGGCGTCCGATATGTCGTCAACCTCATTACATTCCGCACAGATTCTAAGACAGAGGGGTAGAGACCTGTCCCTGCTTGGAAGGAGCTCCCCGTGTGGCAGAGACCGCCAGGGTAGGTGCTGTGTCGAGATGCAGTACAGGGTTTTGTGAAAACACGTCAGAGTGCACCTACCTCAGGAACCTCTGAGATGGTGCGAGGCCTGTGAGTTATAACAATGCAGAAGAGCTGACGAAACTCAAAGCGCCGTAGAAATGCATGTTGCTAAGAAAGATACACGTGTATAGGAGATATATTGTCTAAGTTTCCTCATTAAGTGAAGGTTAACTACTTTAAACTGCATATCAGTTTAATTCCTGTTTGCTAGCAGGATGGTCATTGAATGCTGAATTTCCCCTTGGAAGCTGATGACCTTTTAAGAGCGTTGATTTGGCCCCTTTTTTGTGTTTTCATTTGTGGCCTAGTAGAGTGCACATAAATAGTGGAAATGTTCTGTATGTGAACTGTCCTGTTTGACAGCCACCAGGCACATGTGGCTGTTGAGAACCTGAGATGTGGCTACTGTGACTAGGAAACTGAATTTTAACATTTAATTTTAATTCATTTAAATTTAAAGAGCCACGTGGGCTGCCATATTGGACATCATGGTCTGGTGTTTCGGATTGTTAATGTCAAAATTTTTAATCTAATTACTCCTAGGGATTATTTAGAGTGGGGTGCTCTTCTGTAATACTTCTGTAATATTCAAAGCCCTGGAGCGTATCCACTGGTTTTGAAGACTGTGGCAGTGCTTTGAAACTTGCTGTTTCTTAAAGAAAGAGACATCTCTCTAGCATGGCTTTAAGAAAGCCGTGTATTTTAAGTTCATTGGCACCTGTAGTGTGTGTACTTTCCAAGAGAAGAATTAGAAATAGATTAGGAATCAAGAAGAAGGAAGAAGGAACTAACACATCAGTGCCCGGAATGCCATCTTGGTCCTAGGCATTTTTACATACCACTTAATAAAATGATAAGGAAGGACTGTTAACAAAATAACATAAAGAAAAATCAAACCATTTGCATAGTGTTTAGATAACCACAGCTATTAAACACACCCATATTTATATAGGAATATTTTTCATATATTCTAGTATTATGATTTACTATTTAATGCAAAATCAAAGTGACTAAAGAGTTGCTGTTTAACTTTTAAAAGTTAAAATATGGAAAATCAGTTTTCCATATTTCTGAAGAACGAGTTAGGAATAGAAAATATTTTTCACCTTTCAGGTTGTTGTACCATTAACCCTGTTACCTGTGCTATCCTTTGATTCTAGAGCTGGCAACAGGATTGTTGAAATATTACCTGAACATCTGAAACAATTTTGGTCCCTCGAAACTTTGGACCTGAGCAACAATAATATTTCAGAGCTTAAAACTGCATTTCCACCTCTACAACTCAAATATCTGTAAGTCAAGATTTCTTTAACAAAAATTTATACCTATGCTGAAAATACCGTGTTATAATTAAAAAAATTGACTTGAAAGTATAACGAACTCTGCCTATTTTACTGCTGGTGGATCAAAAATGTAAATTTCTTATCTTACTGACTTGTAATTTGCTATAAGCCCAGATAACCACAGTCTTCATTTTGTGTTTACACCTCTGAATTACAAAAAAATTAGACATCCTTTGACTGTTAGAAAAACAGTATGGGGTGAAAAGTGCTTCTTTTTAAAAAATAATGAAAATTAAACCATTTCTGTGCTTCATTAGTAAATGAATTTCATAAAAAGTGGATAAGCATCTCTAACAAATTTTTGTAACCTTCAAATATTCCAATATCTCTTTCCCGAGAAATATCTGTGAATCTTACAGTATTGGTCCACAAGGACCTACAGAGTGATTATTTTAAGTGTCCATTGTTACAAATGATGGTTAGGTTCTCTGGAGATTCTTTATGATATAGAGAATGCATGCACTTCAGCTTCCAAAGAAAGCAGAAAGGGAAGCTCATCTTCAAACTTTCAACAGGTATATCAACAGCAACCGAGTCACATCGATGGAACCTGGGTATTTTGACAATTTGGCCAACACGCTGCTGGTGTTGAAGCTAAACAGGAACCGAATCTCAGCTATCCCGCCCAAGATGTTTAGACTGCCCCAGCTGCAGCACCTGTAAGTAAAATGCCCTCTTAGATGTTGTTTCCTCACCTCCTCTAAACCCTTGGTGTCTGTCCCCTGAAATCCACAATGTGGCAAAAAGAGTTGAGAAGCAAGAATGTGGCCGAGTGCCCTTTGAGAGCCCGAGTGCGGGCTCCTGCCTGACGAGGCTCCTTGGGTTGTTACTGGAAGAGTGAACAGTGTAATCACTGAGCAGTCTCCATACAAAGGCGTCATTGTGGCACTGAAGAAATTATGGGGACTCTCAACAGCTGTGGTTTATGAGACTAATACCGACAACTGCAGGAGGCTCTGATAGCTTAAGTGGCTGTAAAGAACTGTCTCGTTAATAATGGTAGAATGATCTGTGAACAGGCTCCTACCGTATCGTGGTTTTCAACCTTGGCTGCACATTACAGACACTTGGGGAGCTTTTAAAAATCCCAATGCCCAGACCACACCCTAGACCAATTACTTTAGACCCTCTGGGGGTAAGATCCAGGCTTCAGTAATTTTTAAAACTCCTCAGGTGACTCCAGGGTGCAACCAGTGTTGAGAACGACTGCCTTAAAGAGAAAGCATTCAACTAAGAAGATCGTGAAACAGAATGACCGACTTTTGTGAGCAGCTTGAACAGGATAAACTTGACGGCCCTGCTCCTGAATAGACCTAGTGTTTTCACATGACATTCGCTGTTCTCATGCTGGATAACTTAAAAACAAATATTAATTCATTTAATTCTATACGGAGGGACATCAGTTTAGAAATTAAAGTGTAGTCTAGTTTCAATATTGTATTATTCCAAAAAATACATCACACTTTGCAGAAGGAAATTCACTCACTGCTAATAAATCGAAATGGTTCTCAATAAAAATGTTTAGAAATTTAAAACATTCTGTGTAATTTAACACTGGCTGGTTTAACTATATTATAGTAATGTCACATTTTATTGCTACCTCCAGAGTTTGTCACATAAGCTGACCATTTATCTGTAATTTCCAATGCAGCGAGCTGAACCGAAACAAGATTAAAAATGTAGATGGGCTCACATTCCAAGGGCTTGGTGCTCTGAAGTCTCTGAAAATGCAAAGAAATGGAGTAACAAAACTGATGGATGGTGCTTTTTGGGGGCTGAGCAACATGGAAATCTTGTAAGTGTGGGTTCTCACAGTTTCTACGCAGGTATTATGAGCGTAGATTGCTCAGTGAACATTCAGTAGCTTTTATTTGAAATCCTATGTTAAAATCTCATAATTTACCATCTTATTTATAATTTAGTATTTAGTTTTGTTTCAGGTAATGTGACTGAGAATTTATAAGCACATGGAATTTTTTTGCTGCTGTCTTTATATCACAAAAGCTAAACATCCAGTAACAATGGGACTGTGTAGTAGGTTGTAATCATATGTCCCCTTTGAAGAGACAAGATAATGAACTTTTGATCTTCCTTTTGATTCTTATGGTAAATGTAGGCAGCTGGACCATAACAACCTGACGGAGATTACCAAGGGCTGGCTTTACGGCCTGCTGATGCTGCAGGAACTTCATCTCAGCCAGAATGCCATCACCAAGATCAGCCCCGATGCCTGGGAGTTCTGCCAGAAGCTCAGTGAGCTGTGAGTTGCCTTTATTCTCTTCAGCTTTGAGAGCAGGGATCATGCCAGAGCATGAGCTTCTTACCTCTGATCTGTGAAATTTTCATAACAGAGTTTCCAAGGTGACAGCTTTTTTCACATGCAACCTAGTCATATTTTTATTATGATAAGTTGAAGCCAACTCTGCTGTTTCAGGTCTGAGGCGCACAGGCTGAAGCAATGATGGTTATTTTCAAATAAACAGAATGTTTTTTATTTAATTACTAGGATTAGAAATAATGTTTATCTGTGTATTATTAAGAAGGTAGACTTTTAAAATAAGGATTTTTCTGGTTTACGTATATTACCTGTTTTTTGGAAAACAAATCATGTTGTGTTGGAAAAGAAAAGCTATTATTTGGTTTTTGTTATTTTTTTCTTTACAGGGACCTAACTTTCAATCACTTGTCGAGGTTGGATGATTCGAGCTTCCTGGGCCTAAGCTTATTAAATACACTGCACATTGGGAACAACAAAGTGAGCTACATCGCTGATTGTGCCTTCCGGGGCCTTTCCAGTTTAAAGACTTTGTAAGTTACACATTCTGCTCTCCATCCATGAACCTAATTGGTTCCTAAATGTGCCCACTTTTCTCTAAGCAGATTTCCTTTGTTGTGAAGGAAATGTGTGCAGCCTCAGAAGTAGTGTCTTAATCTTTCCCAGATCAGTTTGATTAAAATCGGTCCATTTCATCCATATGTGTTTCTTAAAGGGCTTAGAAAGGACAGCGATCAGATTGTTTGGGTGATTACAGTTGGCCTTCTCAGGATCTCCAGGAAGTTGGTAACCGCTCAAGAGGGAAACAATTTTAAATCCACTAATTTTTCTTTATAATATGCAGATTAAAAATTACCCCAAGCGAAAAGATAGACAAAGGGCAGCAGAGGAAGATGCCCGTTTATCATACCAGTGGTATCCAGACTTGACCTCTGTCCTAAGAAGAGGGAGTTGGATTAATTGACCTTTGAAAAAGCTCTCGAATGTTCATTTTCATGTTGTGCAATGGGCTTTTGATTTTTGCACTGTCAGAAGCCTTTTCTCCATTCCCTATTCGAAGCATTACATCATTGGAAGACATGCTGTATACTTTGGCGAACTCCTGCTTGTGTGGTTGGGGCAGTGGTTTTAAAGTTTAATGTATTTTTCAGACTATTCAAGTCTTTCAGAACTTAGTCATGTTGATAGAGGAATTAATAGGGCCAGAGTCGACTGTCCTGATTTCGGGTAAAACCATAAAATGTTGAGGGAGGGGGGCAGGGTGTGAGTGGTATGTTGGAGCGAGAAAAAGTTTTCTATTCTTTTGAAAGGGGTGGAGTTGATGTGGGGGATTATGAGGAATTTATTACAAATTACATCCACCTGGGTGGTGATCTTAGACTTCAGAGCATGCCTCTAAAGAGAATGCTGTGTCTTGTGTTCGGTACCTGATACTAGTTTCAGGAACATTCCTTTTCTTGATTAGGGATCTGAAGAACAATGAAATCTCCTGGACTATTGAAGACATGAATGGTGCTTTCTCTGGGCTTGACAAACTGAGGCGGCTGTGAGTATGGTTTGCTTCACCCTCTGACCTGAACATTTTGCTGTGATTTGAATCAGTTCCATAGGTTGACGTCTTGGAAGAGTTTTAGAAATAGGAGCTTAAATGGTTGTTACCTTTTGTCATTTCGCCAATGAGAGCTGTTGTAAGATGTGGATGGCTTTTCTTCCTTGGGTACAGTGGTTTTATTCAACACCCTGGTTAGTTTAAACTTATTTTAATATCTGGATAATTTTAAATTGTTTTGAGTGCTTAGACTCTTGGGATTATCATTGTGTAAAGTTAGTGCCCCTACTAAGTTCAACATTTGACACTTTCGATGTTGCACTCTGCTCACGGGAATTTTTAAATGAAGTGATCTAGTGTCCACTGATAATACTGCAATAGGGTTCAAGCAATACAGGATAAAAATATGCTTATATTTACCCATAAAGTGGCTTTGTAGATGGCTAAATTCTGTGTTTTAAGCAAGTGGTCTTCAAATTGACTTACACATGGCCCTAAACTTCTGTGGATGATGAAAGTATCCACGGGGAGGGAGGATGAGGTGAGAGTCTCTACTATTAGCTGCCTTATTTATTAGAGTTCTGAGACAGTTTAGTTGGAATAAAGTTTCTTCTGTTCCTAAAAAACAGTTTAGTTGGAATAAAGTTTCTTCTGTTCCTAAAAAATCTTTGAAAATCACTGCTTTAATTTAACCATCAGAGGAACTTATCAAATACCTGTTTGTACTGGGTTTTCTGTTGAATGCTTTGAAAACCATGCTGAACTGTATTACCGAAATAAATGGCACAGATATATTTTTACAGGATATATTGTTTAATCAAAAGAAATAGAATTATTCACAAGTGATTTAAAGAGCAGTTCTTTTCATGAGAATTCCACCTCAAAATTGCTTTTATTAACTGTTCCAATTTATTTTTTTTTTTTTTCCTAGAATACTCCAGGGAAACCGGATTCGATCTATTACCAAAAAAGCCTTCACTGGTTTGGATGCATTAGAACATCTGTGAGTAGCTGAATTTAGTTCCCCTAAAGGTAGCCTGAGATGATCTGCTTATGTGTGATAAAACAAACTAGAATGTAATTTTGTCCTTATCTTCTCAGTACCGTAAAGACATTTACAAATCTACCTGTCCTCTACCTACCTGCCTACCTACCTGTCTATCCATCTGCCTATCTATCTATCTATGTACCTGTCTGTGTATCTGTCTATATCTATATGAGGTAAACAGCTACATATTTTCCTTTGTGTTCAAGGACCTTGCTGCATAGCATTATTGGGTTTTCTTTTAGTTATTTTTCTCAAGTGGTGATAATTTAATTAAAAAGAACCCTATCATTTATTGTGCATCCACCACACATCAGGCACCATGCCAGGTATTTATATATATTGTCTCATTTACTCCTCACAAGAAAACTATTCAATAGCTATTACCTTTATTTTTAAGTTAAGAAGTGGAGGTTCTGAGGGTTCGTTGATTCCATCGGACAGTTAAGGAGACTTGGATTTTAAAGATCAGAAAAGACAATTCCTGGCAGTCCTTGACTGTGACATTAGGCGGGTATTAACACTACTTGGAGAACTTTTGTTCGTTCATTGTTACTGTTGTTTAATTATAAAACAGACGACCAATTTGCCCCCTTCGTTGTTCTTTTTCTTATTCTCTTTTACTGCTAACCCATCGGTTAGCAACTGGCTGAACCAGGACTGAAGCCAGGGCCGCCTCTGCCTCACAATGTCCCTACTTCATGTGAGCTCTGGCCTTCACACTCCCTGCCCCTGCTCCCCTCAGTCACTCCTGGCATACATTTTTGAAATGACATTTAGGAGCTCAAATATTTTCAGCCCCTGGCAGAGCGAGCTAGCCAACCTTGATAGGAGTCAGTCCTGCATGAGCACCAAACCACCCAGCTGCTCGTAACCCTGGGCATGTGTTTTACACTTGTACAGTGAAAATACAGAGTAATATAAAATCTGTGCTCTCTGACTGTTAAGGAATGCTTGTAGCCAGAAGTTTTGATATCTGTTAAGTGGGACAAAAAGAAGTTATCATTTAAAATACATATTTGGTTTGTAGCCACCTCTGTGCTGTGTACAGAGAGTGACGATTTAGCTGTTGTCTGTGGATCACCTTGTTGTCATCTTCTGACTTACCTGTCAGTCTGAGGGAGGTTTGGATTGTAGCCGTACTGACGGTGCAGCAGTTCAGGCCGTGGTTGGGTGATTCTACAAAGCAGAAATTGGAAGGGTGGACCTATATGGCTGGCCTTACTGAAACAAATTTATTTTCAAAGGGAAACTAAGCAAAAGCGTTTGTCATCTGACCCGTTCCATTTCTGGGAAAGTAGAATTAGTGCATCAGGGGAGGATTAAGCTCTGCTCCAATTTTCTGAACCTTCTCGACTCTCCCAGCCCATGGTTGGTACCTTCATTCTGTCTTCTGCTGCCACTTGTCTCATTACAAATCCCTTTCTGTACTCTGACTCCTGTAAGAAAAAGAGCAGTAATCATTGTGGAGAGTCCTCTCGTTCACACTGCTTGTAAGCACTAGTTAAAAATAAAATCAGCCCAGGATATTCTCTCGTTTTATGAATGTCCTGCCTGAAGTGTTTGTTTTTTTTAACAAGTACATCTTGTCTGAACACCTTACTGTCTGCTGTGTGTGGCAGAACAGGCTAGTGACCGAGGGTGTAGGTTTTGAAATTGAAAATAATTGAGTTCAGATCGTAGCTGCCCCGTTCTTGTTGAGCAAGGTAGTAATACCATTTTCTTTTGGATTGCTGTGAGGAATAAATTTAATAATATGTATGTAAATATGAATCACTTAACACTGCATATCATAGAAGGTATTCTATACATGATGATTTTTTTAAAGCATAATTATGAGGAATTTTATTTGTGTATTTAGAAGTTACTAATGGTTACTAATTTGAATAATGAGAAATACAATAAAATAATACAGGAGAACAGCTTAGGCCCTTATGCGTCAAATAACCTGTCCATGGTGATGAGAAGGGACTCTCTCACCGTAACAGAACCTGCCTCCGGTACAAATATCCTTGTTCTCCCATCAATTCAGGCTTCCTAATGGGTTCTTCGAGAGTCACCCCATTTGTGCATTTCAGCACATAGAGTATTTGTTTGGTGAGTGGGGTGAGCAGTGTTGGCCCAACCTTTGTCTGAAGGCACTCAGTGACTGTAATTCACTCTAATGTATCTGTTTTTGGTTGTTTTCAGAGATCTGAGTGACAACGCAATCATGTCATTACAAGGCAATGCATTTTCACAAATGAAGAAACTTCAACAATTGTGAGCTTTTCTTTTCTTTCCAAGAGTTTCAAATAAAGCGTAGAGGGGGAAACCATCAAGGGGTGTGTTATCCTAGATTATCTAGAACAACTGTCTAGCACATTCTTAACATTACTTAATCTTTATGCCGGAAAGCAGAAGGAGTTGGTTATTGGCTCTCTTTGCTGAAAAGAGGAGTTTCTTTTTCTTTCTGTTGTGAATTTGCAGTTTAAATTTGTGGGACCTGGTGCCTAATCATAGTGACAAGTTTTCCATAGGAAGCTATTTTTGATATATCAGCACTTCTAGCTCAGTAGGTAGGTAAGAACAATAACAAAAAATGGTACTAGTTAACATTTCTTGCATTGTAAGATGGACTCTAGCATATTTATTACATGGGATGTGTGTATTTGGTTTCCACATTCATTGCTTTGTTAATAGTTACTCAAGTTTAGTTTACTTGTAGAAATCTGCATTTCATACAAAACAAATTGAACGTAATTACTCTCCCCAGGCATTTAAATACATCAAGCCTTTTGTGCGACTGCCAGCTAAAATGGCTCCCACAGTGGGTGGCGGAAAACAACTTTCAGAGCTTTGTAAATGCCAGTTGTGCCCATCCTCAGCTGCTAAAAGGAAGAAGTATTTTTGCCGTTAGCCCAGATGGCTTTGTGTGTGGTGAGTATAACTCTTGCCTCTGCCTTTTATTAATTCTTCTTTTTTTTTCTCCCATTTGTCCAAATAATGGTTTTGAATAAATTTATGTTCTCTTAATAAAGCTTTTAATTCTGCAGAGGTAGATGAAAATAGATCTATAGTTGGCTGACTATTTTAATTTTATAGATGAGAAAAAGAGTTTTCTAAAATTTCTTCGTCTTTGGTCTGGCCTCAGGGTGGTTTGGTAGAGAGATGATGGTGTTGGATCTTGGGAGAATTGGATAGTCTCAGCCCTCCTACTTAAATCCCTTAAGTCTCAGCCTGTGCGTCTGTGAAATGGGGGCTCTGCTCTCTGGCCTCCCCGACTCCTTGGATTGTTGAGAGACTCACATGAGCTCAGTGAAGAGACTGAACAAAACTCTGTGCAAATGCTATGTGTGTGGAGTAGAAAGAGAAAATTATGAGCCAGTGATTTATAGGCTGCTAAAAATTTTACTATGGGCGGGTAAAGCATTACAAGTAATAAAAAGTTTGAATTTATTATAAATAAATTGAAGGTCCATCGTTTTAGCATCCAAGCATCTCAGCATTGAAAGCCTGCTTACCCAGACTTCACATAGCGGGTTAGCAGATCTGGATTAAACCCCAGCGTTCGCCTCCCTGGTGCAGCCTGCTCTCTGCGACGCTGCCCTGATGCTTGCTGGTCACTGCCATGGAGACCTCTGTAAAAATCAATGTGCGTCTGGGACGTGAAATCAAAATTTGCTTAAATTTAAGCACGTGTGTTAAGATATTACAGAACCTAATTTTGCATTGGCCTTTAAAAATTTATTTAAAACTGCTTTGCCTACGATTGTTCAGTTAAGTATAAGAGAAATATATTTCTTTAGGTTGCAGCATTAAATAGTGCCAGCAGTTTCTGGAAACAAAACATCTGGTGTAGCTTTTGGATCTAAATAAGCTTTTGGCAACCATCTGTAAGGGCCTGAGCTGTGTCTTTCCCATGGGTATTTATTTTACAGTTTTCTAGTCCCAAGATATGAACTCTGTTACTTTGAGACATATATATAGTATCCATAGATTTTTTACTCCCTCCATGGTGCATCTGAACATTGATTTACCAGATAAGAATTTTAGAAGAATCATACAGGAGAAGAAACTTATAGCATGCAGGCATGGAGTTGGAGTTATGAGAGCATCCCCCACACCCCATTCACACGCGCACACGCATTATTTTTTCAGAGCACCCAAATAATACATTTTGGTAGATCTACAATGTTTCCTTCTGGGTTTAGACCATCTCTGAGAAACTGAAGTTCAAAAAGGTAACCTTTCCAAAAAGTAACAGAGAACTAAAAATAACTGTTTGGAATGAAAGAGTTGCTTAGCTCTAATTATAACGTGGCTGTGACAGTGTAGCACGGCGGCCTGATTGATTGTCCATTCTGTATTCCAGGCCAAAGCCAGGGTCTTGCTGTGAGCTTTGGAGATACTTTTTCTTTCACTACATGGTTATTTTTTCTGCTCTACCTAAAAATTACTGCTCTTTAATATGGGTTCTGTTTTTGGTAAATGTGGATGTTAGTTGCTGTCTTTAGTGATAATTGATTATCATTATTGATGTTTGATTTCTTACTTTTGCTGCTCCTTATTTATGGAGAATATGGGAAAAATTGCGGTTTCTAATGGTAGCATTTAAAGATGATCCATGAGCCTGGAAGTTTCTTAACTGATTTCTCTTGTATTTATATAAAAAAAACCACGAGGGTTCTGGAATAAATATATTCCAAAACAATAGTCCCCTCTCAGTTAATGATTGATAAGTAGGTCTCAGTGTATTTGAAATGAATGAATTACTTTATAAACACTCTGCTGGGCCGTCATTTCAACACTGAGGCCGCCAGTCCATCTGTGAAACATACACAAGGGTGAACCCCAGGCCGCTGTTTGTTTTGAGTTTCTTGGTGTTCAAATCAGAGCAGCATTTGGACTCTCGGGTCTTCAAGTGGTTTCGTTTCCTCCTCTCCGTTTTGAACAGATGATTTTCCCAAACCCCAGATCACGGTTCAGCCAGAAACCCAGTCGGCAATAAAAGGTTCCAATTTGAGTTTTATCTGCTCGGCTGCCAGCAGCAGTGATTCCCCGATGACTTTTGCTTGGAAAAAAGACAATGAGCTACTGGCTGATGCTGAGATGGAGAATTATGCACACCTCCGGGCCCAAGGGGGTGAGGTGATGGAGTACACCACCATCCTGCGGCTCCGCAACGTGGAATTTTCCAGTGAAGGGAAATACCAGTGTGTCATCTCCAATCACTTTGGTTCATCCTACTCTGTCAAAGCCAAGCTTACAGTCAATAGTACGTGCTGTGACTTTTCCTTTTGTGTTTAAAGACACCTTTTAGAGACAGGAGCCTGGTTTCCTCTCTTCTTCTATTCCTAACCCCGTCCTCTGTTCTCATCGTTCTCCACCTAACCTTTCCTTTCCCTCCCTCGCCCTCCACAAAATGAAGATTCTTGGTTATTTGTATCTAAGCAAGCAGTTAGTACATTGAAGACACCATACTTAGCGTGGTGGGTAACACAGGGATGAACCAGACACGTTCGGCTCTTTGGGATTTCACAGTAGTGGTCTGATGTGGGAAGCCACGAAGTGCAGTGTCAGAGCACAGCACCTTTCACTCAGAGATCTGGGTTTGAGTCTTGCCACTCCTGCCTATAGCTGTGTGACTCTCAGCAAGTTATTTAACCTCTCTGTGCCTCCATTTCCACATCTTTCAATTAGGATTTGGAATAATAGTACCTACCTTATGGAGGTATGATAATCATTGAATAAAATAATTTGTGTAAAAGAATTAGCAGAATCCAGGCATTGGCCTGGAATACAGTAAGTGCTCGGTAAATGCTTTATGTGTTGGCTGCTGTTAATAAAAGTATGTCATCATTTGCTGTGTGTGGCAGGTATGCAGTTTTACAATAGGATCCTTGCCACTTTATCACTTAATCGTTTGTATCTTCCATGGTGGAGGGTTTTGTATGTGATTCGTTAATACATTCATTCAACAAATGATGTTGAGGGCTGACACTGAGAACAATTTTGCATTTAAAATTTTAGGACAAAACACACATCTAAAGTCACAGAATGGTCGAGCCAGGAGGGACTTTAAAAAAGAAAAGATGGAGTCAATGGTCAAGGTGTAGATTAATTGATTTGCCCAAGATCTCGCAAATAATTATTGAGGAAACTAAACAGTGACTGGGAAATCGCAGAAAGACCTTCAGTCTGAAGATCAGGTGACCTGTGTTTATCCTGACTCCATTGTTTCTGTACCTGTGTCACCTGGAGGGCATCCCTTGATCTCTCCATCTCAGCTCTAGCCTCCTTGTCTTGGGATTGGAAATAACCCCTGCCTTACCTGTATCAGGGACGTTTGTACGTATCAAAAAAAGGAATGAAAATGAACCTCTGAAACTCCGTAGCACTAATGCCCATGTTATTTTTTGGATTTCAGTGCTTCCTTCGTTCACCAAGACCCCCATGGACCTTACCATCCGTGCTGGGGCCATGGCGCGCCTGGAGTGCGCTGCCCTGGGGCATCCAGCCCCGCAGATCGCCTGGCAGAAGGATGGGGGTACAGACTTCCCTGCTGCGAGGGAGAGACGCATGCACGTCATGCCTGAGGATGACGTGTTCTTCATCGTGGATGTGAAGATAGAGGACATCGGGGTGTACAGCTGCACAGCTCAGAACAGCGCGGGAAGCATTTCTGCAAATGCAACCCTGACTGTCCTGGGTGAGTGGATGATTTCAGATTCTGTGATGTAAGTTAGTCTTAAAGATCCTAGCTCACCCGAAAGCCCTAAGTGTCAGACGTTGTTCGGGGAGAGATGATTCACAGGACACTGCCCTTTCCTGGAGAGAACTAATGGCTTCTCAGAGCCTTTGAAGTCAGACGCGCAATACATCTTCAAGTCTCGGGCCGGTGGGATGACTCTGCTCCATCCGCTCTGAGCAGGGGGGAAGAGGGAATGCTCTGAGGGTTTCCTTTTTGCAGGAATCACCATCCTCTGCTTTTCCCCTCATGCAGGGTCTACCAATAGTCCTAACACTATAAAGAACATGCAAGAAAGTAAACGTATGAACGAATTGGGAAGGATCTGCTCTCTTTTCTCGGGACCCCGTACCACTCTGGAAATCAGAGTTCATCTTTCGTCTTTGACCTAAACAGATGCTTTTAAAAAATATGAACATGTTAATCATACGTATATCTTTGAGAGTTAATCAAAGTAACGCATGAACACCAAATAATAAAAGTACATTATTTTCAGGATTTTAATATAGGCCTGGTTATCTGGCACTAGAAAGCTTCCCTTTAAAAATTTAAACATTCTTGTTTTCTTTTCATCCATCAACACACCTTTGTGCTTGAAATTATTTTTGTACATTTTCTATTTCTAAGAAATGTCTAAAATGTTTTGCTTTGCCACTCTGCCACCATTCCCCAGCCTTGTCAAGAGTAAGGGAGATTGAGATAAAAAAGTAGTAAATATTATCCTTAACTGGCATTATAAGTAAATGACAGCCAAATAATGAAATGAAATCCCAAATGTTGAGTACATGTTTAGGCTCTTAAAGAAGCAAGCACATTAAGTTGTGGGAGAATGCAATTTTAGGTTCCAATTTGACTAAGTTCAGGTGCTAGGTCTTACGATATGCAAAACCTAATTTCATTTAGGAGATTAAAAACGTAACTTGTCATTTCAGAAACACCATCATTTCTGCGGCCCCTCTTAGACCGAACTGTAACCAAGGGAGAAACGGCCGTCCTGCAGTGCATCGCGGGAGGTAGCCCTCCTCCCAGACTGAACTGGACCAAGGATGACAGCCCTTTGGTGGTCACTGAAAGGCACTTTTTCGCAGCAGGCAATCAGCTGCTCATCATTGTGGACTCAGATGTCAGCGACGCTGGGAAATACACGTGTGAGATGTCTAACACCCTGGGCACCGAGAGAGGCAACGTGCGCCTGAGTGTGATCCCCACGCCCACCTGCGACTCCCCTCAGATGACCGCATCGTCGTTAGACGATGACGGCTGGGCCACTGTGGGCGTCGTGATCATAGCGGTGGTTTGCTGTGTGGTGGGCACGTCGCTCGTCTGGGTGGTCATCATCTACCACACGAGGCGGAGGAACGAGGATTGCAGCATTACCAACACAGGTGTGTCAACAGAAGCCTGGCACCGGGTGTGGTGTCATGTGTTCGTGGTCTCGTGGTAATTTTCTTCTAAGAATGTGTGTCTTGCAGTCTGAGGCCGTGTCAGAAGGGTGACTCATTTGTTTCAAGCTGCAGAAATATGGTTAGCTAAAAATAACACCCCAGCCCAGAATAAAGCTAAATTAAGATTAATGCTTTTTGTTAAAACCTCATCCGAATATCGTGTTGGCTGTGAGATACAGTCCAAATCACAGAGTGAACAACTCCTTCACAAGATGGTGATGGAGAACCAGGAATAAGCCCTCAGTTGTGAGGTTTACACTCTGCCGTAGTTTTTGTTGTGTCTTATGTATTCAGGCATTTAGGGAGGATTCTAGTATTAGTGGGAGAGGGGCTATGACTTGACTAATATGTGCCAACACCTATATCGATGAATGATACTAAGCCTGGAATATGGCAGAGATCAAGCTTAATTCAAGAGCTTTGATACTACCCCATGAAAATTCCTAAACCTTTATCTTTTTAAACATTTGTCGTTTTTGAAATTTGGGAGGAGCATCTCACAGGCAATAAAGTAGAAAACCAGCTCATGCTTCCCAGAGCAGCAGATCCTTGGTTTGCCTGACCTGAATCCTGCCCCATCAAGATGGTTTTGCAGAGTAGATTTCTTTGATTTGTACGGAAACCAAAACAGTATATACCGTTCATCGGGGAGGCCTGTGGGGCATTTATGATCATTCTTGTTAATAGAATGCTATTGTTTGATTACAGATGAGACCAACCTGCCGGCAGATATCCCTAGTTACCTGTCCTCTCAGGGAACACTGGCTGACAGACAGGATGGGTACGTCTCCTCGGAAAGTGGAAGCCACCACCAATTCGTCACTTCTTCAGGAGGCGGATTTTTCTTACCACAACACGACAGTAATGGTAGGTATTTAAAATGAACGTGGGTATAGTTGTTTTGAAAGAATCTAATGGAAAATCAAGTATAAGATTAATTTTCATGAGAAATTGATACACTGATATATTTAGGACCTGGCCCAAGATCACTAGCAAAGCTGAAATTAAATAGTTTTATGCCCTTCTCTTAAATACTAGAAAAATCTTTGTTTCTGACACTAAAAGAAGACAAGTGGGTTAAGTAAAATTTAATTCCTCCGTGCAATGTAATATTTTCGTTACGTTGTAAATGTTACTTGGCCCTGAATGTTCTCCGTACTTAAATGACATTAACTGGTTTCATGCGTGGTCTTAAAAGTCAGATAATTTAAAATCATTCTATTAGGGAAATCTAATTCTGACTCTTGCTTTCAGAATTGTATGGTTTTAAGAATAATAATAATAGAGGCAGCATAATACAAGAGCGCAGGCTTGGTTCCAGACCCACTTCTGACACGCACTCCCTGTGCATCTTTGGGCAATTACACTCCTTCCCTATTAGGTGTTGTGAAAAGTGGATAAAACGATAACGGAAAACTACATGGTGCTTGGCACACACTGAGGGCTCAACAAGTGGAAGCTGTTGACATTATTTTCAAACGTGTTGCCGTCTTTTCCCACGAGTGTGTATTGAGTCTCTGCTTTGTGGTCGGCTCCATAGTTGAGAGGGAAGAATATTTGTTTTCAGTTTCACAGTTTAGTCAGTGATGAGACAAAAAATTCAACAAATAGGGGCCAGCTTGGTGGCATAGTGGTTAAGTTTGCATGCTCTGCTTCGGCGGCCTGGGGTTCGCAGGTTTGGATCCCGGGCACAGACCTAACACACCACTTGTCAAGCCATGCTGTGGTGGCGTCCCACATGCAAAATAGAGGAAGATGGGCACAGATGTTAGCTCAGGGACAATCCTCCTCAGCTACAAAAAAAAAATTCAACAAATAATTATAAAGTGTTTGGCAAGACAGTGATGGAGGGTGTAGAGATAGAAGAGAAGATTTGAGCATAACAATGGGCGTTTTGATTAGACTCATTAGGTTGGAAAGAGCAGAGACCCAGGCTCATTCGAATGTAGCAGGGTTTACTTAAAAAGACATTTACAAAAGTGTAAAGGGACAGAACTGGAACATAATAGTGCTTCGTTGCGTGGACGCTGGGGCTGGAGATGGGTCAGCTCTCTGAGCAGCTCTGGAGGCCACAGCACTCCTGAGTCACATTCGGCACCTTTGCTTCTCTCTGAGACCACCCCCACCCTCTGACTGCCCAATTCCTGCTCCCCGGGCACATGGCCCCTCATGGCATCTCTCACCCTTAGAATGTCTCTTTTCCTTCAACTGCTCTGTCCACTGCTAATGGCATATCATTTCTAGGTTGTTTAGCTCAGACACTCACAATAGGATTTTTTTTTGGCTGAGCTTATCTTTGAGCTGGGCAGTGAGAGATCTTTGGTTAAGTGCCAGTCCCTGGTCCTGGTCATCTGTGACATTCTGGAGGAAGGGGGCAGCGCTGATGGCATCGTGTATTGTAAACCACGCCTGCTTTGTTTGCAGGATCTGTACACAGATCAGTTTCTCTTGGAAACCAGGTGGGGCCAGCAACCAGGTTCACACATGCAGTACAATGGTTAATCAAGTATCTATTAGTCAGATGTCTCAAATTTACTCAATTACTAATCCATAGGCCTCAATAAATTTTTTAAAACTCCTACTATAAATTTCTGCAATTTTTTCTTTTATATGGCGTTTTACCCAAAATTTTCATCTGTAAAGATGGAAAATGCCAAAAGTGGAGAGAAATGGTACTTGCATGGAATGGGCTCAGTGACTGAGATATGTTTTAAAGGGACATGCCACGTGGACAACAGCAGTGAAGCCGATGTGGAGGTTGCCACAGACCCGTTCCTTTGTCCCTTCTTGGGATCCTCAGGCCCTGTGTATTTGAAGGGGAGTGTATATGGCTCAGATCCTTTTGAAGCCTATCATGCAGGTATGTGGTTCTCTTATCTGAGTTCTGTTTTCTGGAGAGACTTCTAGAAACACTAACTCCATCTCTTTCTGATCCTGCCCCCCAAATTAAAAAGGTTGTGGTCCTGACCCAAGAACAGCTTTCGTGGACCACTATGAGCCCAGTTACATAAAGAAAAAGGAGTGCTACCCATGTCTTCATCCTTCAGAGGAGTCCTGCGAACAGGGTGTGGGTGATGCAGGATGGCCTTCACACGTGAGGAGGTTCATCAGCTCCACTTACTCTCAAGGTGAAGGACCCGGAGTGAGAAATGTGTGTCTAAACAAGCCCTCTCTAGATTTCAGTCCGAGTCTGGAGCCAGCATCAGTAACTTCGAGTAATTCTTTCATGGGTAAGTTTATGAAATTATTAGATGCCTTGACTCAAGACCCATGTTCCAAGTTGCTTGTGGGAGAGCAACGAGAGCTTTGAATACCAAACTGGTGAAAAATGTTTTCTGTTTATTATTTTTTAATGATGCTGTCATGACATTCTATTAGTTAGCATAGATGTTTCTAAAAGCAAAGTCAGACATGGGGGATTTTACTTGATTATGTATTTAATCCAGACTAAGCCTTGGGAGCTTTCTGGGTACCACTGTGTGTGGCACCATCCAGAAAACAAGAGTTTGGGGGTGACTTAGGAGCTCATTTTCTCAACCATGTGGAAAAAGTGGTTTTGGGCTAAAACAGCCTTTGGGGTGGAGTTGTGTGCACTGCATGATTGTGGTTTGGGCTCTCTGGTGGCTCATAACTGAACCCGCCGTCAAAGTCTGGACAGAGTCCTACTTGGCAGCCAGGCTGAACCCCCTTCAGAAAGGAGACCATCAGAGTCTTAACGCCCACCTTGGTGGTGGAAGACACTGGCTGGCACCAAGATTCATTCGTTGATTTTTCAGTCTAGTGCAGGGGGACAATGAGATGGAAGATCTGAGATCATCTTTTCATTGGATGGAGATATGGGAAAATGAACCACAACTGGTCTTGTTTAAAAAAAAAAAAATAGATTTTTAAAATATTTTACCCAGCTTTTAAGAAATTTTATGTTTTGTCACAGTATAATTATTTATATTCCTTTTTGAAACAGTGGAAATAATATCTTTTATATGACTGAGGCAAGAATTTGAGTCAATTGAATAATATTTTGCTACTAAAGAAGAAAGGGCAAGACGCAAGGATATTTGGACAGAAATTTGCTATATTCTGGCACAGGTTACTTGTAGGTTGCTATCCAGATGCCCTTTGTGGAGAACTCTGGGCTCTTGAGTACTGAAGCTAGGATTTGGGAGAACTTCTATGGGAGAATTTCATTGCTCAGTGATTGAGATTGCTATAGGTCATGAGAAGTGATAAAGAATGGATGCATTTATTCAGTAGATATAAATAAGAGGTGTACAGATATCTTCAGCTCCCCTCTTTAAGTACTGTCTCCATAACACAGATACACATACACCAGAGTACCATAATGTGGACTTTTAGAAAATGCTTGTGCATGTTTACAGGGTAAGATGCTCCTTAATTTGAAATGTGTTTTATTGATTTAAATGCCAGCAGAAGGACTCATATGCTCAAGGGGTTTCTTTCTTTCAGGCACATTTGGGAAGTCTCTGAGGAGAGCTCACCTGGATGCCTTTGCAAGCTTCGGTCAGTCATCAGATTGTCAGCCAAGAGCCTTCCACTTGAAAGCTTGTTCTTCCCTGGACTTGGACTCTGAGTCAGAGAAAGATGGGAAAGAAAGGACAGATTTTCAGCAAGAAAATCACACATGTACCTATAAACAGACCTTAGAAAACCACAGGACTCCAAATTTTCAGTCTTATGACTTGGACACATAGACTGAATGGGACCAAAGAGAGTTCTAACATACTACCTCAAGTGGACTTTTATTTAAAAGAGACAATCCTATGTTTTTAAATGGAGTTACGAATTTTAAAAGGATAAAATGTCTTATTTATACAGATGGACCAAAATAACAAAAAGTTATAAAAAATTTTATACTGGGAGTAACTTTCATATAAGAATACCTTTTTAAACTATTTTATAACTTTGTTTTATGCAAAAAAAAAATCTTATGTAAATTAATGGTATAGATTCATGACTATTTTATGTATTTTTATAATGCCAGATTTCTTTTTATTGAAAACGAGTACTAAAGCATTTTAAATAATACCTGTCTTGTACCTTTTTTGGATAGAGGTCACTTCATTTTATTTTGCACATTACATTTAATAAAATGTGTCATTTTGACGCCAAGCCCCATCTATACAATAACAATTTTTATTGCTTTCACCACACTGTAGGCTCATTTCATATTATCGTGTCTCAAATTGATGAAAATTATACTCAGCACATTAAAATATGAGCAAAAAACGAGCATTCTGCCTACCTCCCAGGGTTGTAATGCAGATTCAGATCAGGTTACTGTCTGAAAGCACATTGTAAATGAGAAGGAGCTACAAAGATTTGGGATACGTTAATTTATTTCTAACTCAATGAACAAAAAAAGATTTCTTGTTATGGTCTGGTGTAGTATAGTACAACCACCATTGCTTACATCACTGCTCAAGCCATGTTTCCTTAATTATAATACTGCCTCCTGTGGTCTCATGCATTGTGCTTTTCCAAATAGTTTCACGTTTACCGCCTCTTTAATTATAACAAGAGTGGTTTATTGCACATTTCTATAGTTAAAACGGTTGTGGGAGAGGTGGATTTTCATCCACTGTTCAGGTTGTAATGGGATGCTGATAGAATTCTTTCTTGTTCTTATTGATTTTCTGCTGGATGAGCAGTTCTTAGAGAAGAGGTACTTCTAAGCTATTCTGCAGAATTTAACTTGAAGAATTAAAATTTCTAATTTGGTCGTCATAGTTCTGCTTCTTAAAAACTGAGTATCAAATCTGTTACTTAAACGCATAAAACTATTTAAAATACTTGCTTTAAACAGTATTTAGGTGAAAATGTCATTACATGACTGGCATATATACACCCAAAACATGAATATAGTCATTTCCAAAACTAAGTGATATAGTTTGAAGTAACAGAATGAAACAAACTTAAGTTTAATAACTCAGATGATGAAACTGGAATTTTTTTCTTTAGTAAATCCTTGTTCACATGTGTAGTTTAAAGAAAAACTGTGTTGCCCAATATAAATTAAATTGGCATGAAAGGAATTAATATAGCACGTTAAACTTTAAAATCTACTAGCCTGTTGGAGGTGTGAGTTTATGCTGTTGTCAGATCTTTGTGAGAGGATTCAATATATTGGGGGAAGTTCTCTCGCTTCGTGAGTTTAGAGCTTTGTTGTTTGAGAGTCAGAAGCCTGGAACCCAGATTGCAGTAATATTTCCTCCTTTCATTTAGACACCCGAGTCCAAGCCAGGAAGTTGATCCTTCCTTGGCCCACCGGTGACTAAGTGCAGAGAAGTGATTTCATATGCTTTGGCTTTATCAAATTGCCAGATTTTCAAAATCTTATTGTTAATTTGTCTTCATCACTGCCAGATGTGGTGCAAGCATCGATAGGGGCCTATTCAGTGATTATGAACTTCTTTTAAAGGATTTAATTTTTCCAGACTTAAGGAAAAAGGTTTAAATCATTAACGCCTAAAATTCGAAACTTAGATTCACTGTACGTCAATATGATTTTCCCCTTTTGCTCTGCCTATGTGCTGAAACTTGTGGATTGCATGTAATCTTAGCTGTCTAGAGAGGGAGGAGCACAGTTTCCCTCTGACGTTTGCATGAAAAGAGTATATAGAATTTTGGGACTCCATATTTAATTAGCAAAATGAATCTAGTAAGTATTAAGATATCCTAAAATAACAGAAAAAAGGTAGATAAATGTCAAATTGCTTAGCTTATTTATGATAAGTACTTAAAAATTTCAATTTAATCTTGCTATACTTTCTGATACAAGACCGGTTCATGTACAACGTATCTTAATAGATGTTCACACAACTTTTTGTGTGTGTGTGTGAGGAAGGTTAGCCCTGAGCTAACATCTGTCACCAATCCTCCTGTTTTTGTTGAAGAAGATTGGCCCTGGGCTAACATCTGTGCCCATCTTCCTCTACTTTATATGTGGGACACCTGCCACAAGCATGGTTTGATGAGTGGTATGTAGGTCCACGCCTGGGATCCGATGCCGTGAACCCCTGGCCGCTGAAGTGGAGTGTGTGAACTTAACCACTATGCCACCAGGCCAGCCCCAAGATGTTCACACAACTTTTGTATCATTTTTTTCTTAATTCCTCTGTTGACGCTAATGATAAAATCGTTACTGTGTGTAACCTTATCTGTTTTTTAAGATATTGAGGAAGAAATAGTCCTTAATCGTGGTAACACTTTATAAAAGTTAAATATCTGCAGAATATTTATGATTTATTTTCACAGCATCCCTATAGAAAGAAACCAAAAGTCATTTCTCAGACTAAAGCCATTGGTACTATTTTTTAAAGATTGGTAGAAAAAAGAAGTGATTTGGTATTTTTACACATTTGAGGGGTTTTAATCCTTTAGATGTAATGTAATAGGAAGTAATTTATAACCAATATTACAGTAGATGTGCTGCACTGGTGTTTTTCAAAGAGAATGAGAACCAAATGTGATTGCAAAATGACTTCTCTGTCCGTCCCACTCTTGGAATCTGCAGTAATTGGACTTGTGTAATAGGATAATTTAGAACTCACTATTTTTTAAGACAGCATTCAGTTAACACATTGAATAATACAATGTCCTGCCAAAAAACTATTAGTCTTCAAAGAGAGGTACAGTTTCTCCATGAATTGAAGAATTTCAATATTCCAGAAATATCCAGTTACCAGAACTGATCTTTTCCATGAGGCATTTCTTAAACTAATCTATAATAAGAGACTGAAACAGTCTTGAGAGGTTTCAGATTTGACCTAAAATGGCACTGACCTAAAATGGCACAGAGGTACTTTAGTTGGTATTTTCTTTTAACAGAAAAGAGAGTTTGCCCACATATGTTTACTGAATTATCCCAATATTTTTGTACATTTGTGTTTTTTGAGAAATCTGATAATGGTGGCATGTCTTTTAACAAAGATGTTTGATATTACTTGAGGTATATTATTATCAAGATAAAACATACATGAAAGTCTATATCATAGATTGAAATGTATATAATTTAACAAATCCATTCTTGCAAAAATTGCAAGTTATTTTCCATTCCCATTCTATTTAATGTCAAGGATCTGAATTCCATATCCTCCTATCTGATGATTGATATTCGTGAACACAAGAAAATCTAACCAATATTTACATGTAGCTTATTAGAATTACTTTTTTTTAATTATAGAATTTTTGAGGATACATCTTTTTTTTTTTGTGAGGAAGATCAGCCCTGCGCTAACATCCATGCCAATCCTCCTCTTTTTGCTGAGGAAGACCGGCCCTGGGCTAACATCTGTGCCTATCTTCCTCCACTTTATATGGGACGCTCCCACAGCATGGCCTGACAAGCGAGGCGTCAGTGCGCGCTCGGGATTGGAACCCAGGCCGCCAGCAGTGGAGCGCGCACACTTAACCGCTAAGCCACGGGGCCAGTCCTTGAGAAGACATCTTAAAGAATAAGGCAAAGCAATTCACAGCTGTTGCAACTCATTCTCAGATTTCTTCTACAATTATGTCCTCTTTTCATACATCTTTGTTGGGTTTCGTGGTTGATTTTTCTTTTTTAAAAATTTTAACTCTTTCTTCAATCACATTTGAACAGAACACCTAATATCTTTATGAGATTTTTGTCCTTGGTTTGGTAGTTATTTTGATATTTCTGCATATGGCTTTGACTTATAGCTCAGAGTTGAAATTTGGTAACAACACACTGACAGTTGTCAAACATTTTTTATATACTTAGTTGTATATTTTGCATAGGTGATGTGAAAATGAGGAAGATGATCCTTGTCCTAATTATCAGTAGGACAGGAAACATGTTCATAAGTAAATACTTAACAATGCAATGTGTTAAACGCTATAGATGAGTAGGGCCCCGTAACTGGCGCTAATTTTGTTTCTATTTCTAACTGAACCACGTGGAAGTGTTACGCGCACTTCACTCAGCGTGTGCCAGAACAAGCTGATGGTCTGGTTGTTCCCACCTGCGTCCCCAAACAGTTACAGTTCTGCTACTCCCTTTCTTGTTTCCTCATCAGTAATCACCGTTCCTGTTGATTCTGCACCTGAGTTTTCACAGGCTGTTGATGCCTTGCCTCTTATCCCATTGCCACAGCCAAGTTCAGACCCTTATCTGTCTCTTGAAGCAGTGTCTTCTTGTCTCTTCCCCAATTCATTGTTGCAGTATTACCAGAATTATTTTTTTTAAATAGATCTGAATCGGTCACTTTCCTGTTTAAAAACTTCCGATGGCTAAACTTGAAATCCTAGTTACAGTGTATAAGACCTTCAACACATTGACCCCAGCCCACCTTTTATGCCGTAACCCCTCCCCACCCCCACTCCCACCTTGCCAACAGTGCAGTACTGTAGCCCCTGACCTGCCCCTGACCTGCCCCTGTGCACCTCTGTGGCTTTATTTCGACATAAAGAGTTGAAATTTGGTAACAACACCCTGTCAGTTGTCCTTGCACATCTTTTCTCATCTTTGGTTCAGCAAACATTTTTCGAGTGGCTGCTGTGCTAGATGCTGTCTTAGTTGCTTGGGCTATAACACCATTAAAACAAATAATTCTTCCCCCGAGAAACTCCTAGACAAATGACAAAATTATTCCTCTGAAATGTTTTTTCTCTTCTCTCGTCTGGCAGAATCCAGCTCCTCTCTCAAAACCAACCTTTCCTTTTACCCCCAGTATCGCAACTTTTCCCACAGACCTTTATATGAACCGTGGTGAGAAAATCATGGGGAGGCTGTTACTTACAGAGCCAGCTGCGATGTCGTGGTATGAAAAATACTGAGAACAGTTAACCTGTATGTCAATAGGACATTTTCTAGGAAGAAATAAAAGAAGTCAAAAGATCTGCATTTTTTTGAAATAATCACGGGATGATTTGTCTAGCACTCAGCGGGAAAATCAACTCGTATTCAGTTTGCTAAAGGTAAATAGACAGCCAGGTGTGTCAACAGATTTTTTTTTTCTGCTGTAGGAACTGGACATATGGCTGCCCAGCTAGCACTCATTTCTCAACCACCTTGCTGTTAGGCATGTCTGTAACCATTTGACCTTTCTTCCCAGTGGAATGTGAACCAAGGTTTTTTAGGCCCAGTCCCCAAAACCTTCACACACACCTCCTTGCCCTTTTCTTGCAGCTGTCTGATTGGAGAGCCGTGGCCCAGAGCTACTCTTCCTTGAACTCACCTGTAGAAGAGCCTGGGTCACTGAATCACTGTATGGAATATGGTTTCCCCACCAACCTGGAATATTTGCTTTGAAGGCTTACTTACGTAAGTGAAAAAGTGTATTGCACTTGAACACTGTATTTTGGGTGTACTTATTAGAGCAGTTTGTACTGCCCCAACTTGAAATAGTAATTTTAATGTGAAGAATTGCCCAAGATCCTTATTGACTTTGTTGTGTATTAATTTATTAAGCTCCCTTCTAAAAATGAACAGCTTGGCCTCAATGACCAGCCCTAACACTGATGCCAGGACCTGGGTTCCACTGTTGAGGCAGGTCATTAAGCCTCTGACCTCACTAGCAGTTAGTGTGTGTCCTCTTGCAGGAGTACATCCTGCAGCTGTTACAATATCCTACAATATCCATCTTGAACATGGGTGCAGTTTTAAAGGAGACTTATCTAGTATGTTTGGTCATTAAGATTTTTGCTACTGTTTCAAGGATGCTGGACTCCTAACAGCACATGAGCACCAGCAATGTGATAGGCTCTTGGGATATCAAAAATGAATGAGACGTGGCTTGGGTCACTGAAGGAGTCTTCTCTTGAGGGAGTCACACTCTGATGAAACAGTGATGATTTTCCTATGGTAAAAGTTATAATAAAAGTAGATACTAATATGATCAACTAAGTAGTGGATGTGATTTGCCTTTCTTAGGACACAACTGGTTATAAGCTGATCACTACCAGAAAAAAAAAGTGCTGCTGCCCACACGGCATAGCTCCTTTAAGTGCACTTATAATTTACGTATCATAGTACACGGATGCTGATATCCAAGAAGCTCTACGCTAAGAGTAGTAGCAGCAGTATAGGAAAGGAAAAGCCATTAAATCTATGCAAAGTTTCGTTGTGATCAAAAGTTAGAATTTACTCAATGTTTAAATTTTATAGCTATATATTTATAACTTAAAAAATTTTATTATTGACATTTTTTAAAATCTGAAAACTACTAGCTCCTAGCCCTCTCCTTGTTTTCCTCATTGAAACATAATTATTGTTGAAACAATACTTTTCAGACATTAGACATCAGGCATCACAGGGCAGCGATCCCCAAGAAACGGGAAACGAATGAGGTGAGCCCTATGACTCCAGGTGAGCCCTATGCCACCAGGTGAACCTTATGATGCCAGGTGAGCCCTGTGACTCCAGGTGAGCCCTATGATGCCAGGTGAACCCTATGACTCCAGGTGAGCCCTATGGTACCAGGTAAGCCCTATGATGCCAGGTGAACCGTATGATACTCCACAAGGCCTATGATACCAGGTGAGCCCTATGACTCCAGGTGAGCCCTGTGATACCAGCTGAGCCCTATGATACCAGGCTGTGGCACAGGAAGGGAGAGCCAAATGGAGCCCAGTCATCCACCTGAGTCAAGGAGGCAGAGCTGGGAGTCTGGGAAGGCAAAAACACTAGGGTACTACATAAAAGAGAACTGCACAGACAGAGAATTCCAGAGATCTGCAGAAGGTCCCCCTCAAGTCTTTAGTTGAGTACCAATCAGCACATGCATGTGAAGCAACTACCCAAGGCCAGGGGAAGAAGAGCCTTCCAGAAGGACTAGGAGGAGCAATTCCCGAAGCCCCCACAGGAGCAGTAGTTCTTGCCACCAACCAGCGTGGAGAACCTCCCCGTTCAAGGGGCATCAGGTAGAGTACCACGGACATTGCCTCAGCAGTGGGGCGAAATTAGCCTAAACACTGCTCTGGAACCACCTAACAAAGCTTCGAAAGCAAGCCTCAAAAGGATCAAGCCATTTCCCAGTAACTTAACTGTCTTCCAAAACAAAGCTGGAGAATATTTATAGGCATACAGAAATATCCAGCACTCAACAGGGTCAAATTTATAATATTTGACATACAATAAAAAGTTACTAGTAAAAAATTATTTCCTGAAGCAGGAAAATATGACTCATAATGGAGGGGTGGAATCCATGGCTAGAAACATACCTAGAACTGAGACAGATGATAGAACTAGTAGACGGGATATTTAAACACTTATTATAACTATATTCCATATATAAATAACACATTTATCTTGTTAGAGAAGTCAAGACTGTATTTACAAACAATGAATACAGTGGAGGCTTTGGTCCTCCTAGGAGAGGTCAGAGAAGATTTAACAGAGGAGGGCACATTTGAGCTGAGTCTAAAGGATGAGTGAGAGGTGGCAAGAGGGAAGGGAATTCTAAGCCCTGGAAACAGGAAACAAAATCAAAGAGAGGTGAAGGCAGGGGTTATTCAGGGACCAGTGAGCAGCCTCATGTAAAAGAGAATGTGATTGACGTGGGGACTAATGCAATGTAGCTAGAGAGAAAATTTGCCGCCCCTCCATCTTAATCTCTTTGTCCTCAACCTGTAAATATGGTTATATGAGTCCTATAAAGAAATATTCATCTTCCCTTAACCTCACCTTTACATGGTCCTCTCTCCTATTTTTTTCATTCAAACTTCTCAAAAGCATAATTCCTTTTCAAATAGGGAGATAGAAATTTGCTCAAATTCAACTGAAATTGCTTTTGCTAAGATCACCAATCGAGATCACAAATATTCCTAACTTTCCGATTTGATCATGTGTTTGCAGTCCTTAGACTGGACTAATCATCTGTTGTTGCATCCACCTTTCTTTCTGAATCTTTGCATTCTTCTAATTCTGCTCGTGTTTTGCTGATCCTTTTTTCTTGGTCTCCTTCATTGATGCTTCTTTCATGGTCTACTCCTTAAAAAGCAGTGTTGCTCAGGGGTTAACCTCATTGGAGTGTCTAATGTCAACCTCTCTTTTCTACACCAACTTAATTTTTTATTTACTTGGTGAATCTTTTCCGACCCTGTCATTTTCAATCTTTCGGTGTGATTTTTAAAGTAAATTTCACGTATATGAGGTATCTAAAGTAATCAAATTCATAGAAACAGGAAGTAGAAGAGTGATTACCAGGGGCTGGGGGAGGGGAGAAGGGGAGTTGTGGTTTAAAGGGTACAGAGTTTCCGGTTTACGAGATGCAAAAGTTCTGGAGATCTGTTTCACAACAATATGAATATACTTAACACTACTGAACTGTCCACTTAAAAATGATTAAGATGGTAAATTTTATGTTGTCTTTTTTACCACAATAAAAAAGTGTATGTTATTATCAGAATGTTCCCACAGTTTTCCCCAACATGTTAAAATGTTGACCTTCACGAGGCTAGGTTGTGGCTCCTTCTCGGCTCCAAACTTGGCTGGCAACATGCTAGGCAAGTCCACTTGGGGTGGTAACCGCCCCCCTAACCACTCACTTTCTTTAATCATTTGTTTGCCTCAGTTAATCTTAAAATTTTATTTTGCAAAGAGGCAATTTTAGACTCCTCATAACATTTGGAATCCTCAAAATACCAATCGAAATAGGCGTTCCATTCAGTTTGGGAAATTTCAGAGCTGTGGTTGTTCAATTCGGTTTTAAGAAAAGTAAGTTTTGGGGAGTTCAAAAGTTCCCCACAATGGCCCCTGATATTCTAAATTACTTTTGGTTAAGTCGGTCCATTTAGTTAGAAGTGCACATGAGGAATGACCGTGGTTTAGGTAATCTTTACTTTTTAATAGAGGAGTTCAGCTGTTACCATTTGAGATTGCTAATATATTTGGTATTATTTCTGCCCTTTTATTTTTTTCTGTTTCCCATCCTTTTTCTTTGCTCTTTTCACTTTTTTTCTTTCCTGACTTCTGTTAGATTGCTGAAATTTTTCTTGTTCACTTTTCTTTACCCTGGCAAATTTGGAACTTATTGGTTGTATTTTTATTCCTTAGGAAGTTACCACTATAATTTTAATCTACATTTATGTCTCTCTCTTCTTTCTCTTTCTTTCTTCTGTTTCATTTTTTTAAACAACAAATAAAGCTTCTCTGTCCTTCTTTCAAACAATTAATGACTTAAAACGTTTTTCCTATGCCCTGAGTTCCCACCGCTTCCTACCACCCCTACCATCTTCATTGATGAGTCTAGATTTTTTTTTCCTCATAGTTTATTATATTGACCATCATATATTACCATTCCTTCAATCAGTTTTGTTTCATTAATTAATTTTATTAATTTTGGTTCATTTTTCTTCTTGATAAGCTATATTAGGAATTCTTTTAACCTGTTGAAAGCTACATTCTCACGGCTTTTATGGGTCTAAAGGTATCTTCATCTTGCCTTCACTCTTGAATTATGGTTTAGCTCAGTATAAAGTGTAAAACTGATGATAGTTTTCCCTTGGAATTTCAAAGATATTGCTGCGTTGTCTCCTGGAATCCTTTGTTGAAAACTGTCCTCGGTCTCATTGTCATTCTTGTGCTGTTCACCCATCTTTCCTCTCTGGTAGCTTCTAAGACTGGTCCATGCTTGTCAATTTTACCGTGATGGGTCTAGATGTGGGTTTATTTTATTTAATATACCTGACACTGAGGATGCACTTTTAATCTGAAACTCATGTCATCAATTTTGGAAAATTATTTTTCAGAAAAATGCTTGTCTGTCTTTCTGTTTGTTTTTGAATTTTCAAATCCCTTTAAGATGTGTTTTGGAGCCTCAAATCATCTTTCATATTTTTCATTTACTCTTCTTCTGTGTTCTTTCTAGGTAAATGCTCCATAATATTTGAATTCTCTAATTCTTTAACTGTATTCTAGAAGGTCCTCTTTTTTTAAAGTCAAGAACTTTATATTATATATGTAGATATAATATGAATTATATAGAATACAGTTATATATATATATATGATTGCTAGTTGTTTGTGGCTTTACCCATTTGTTCTTGAGTTACATCTGCCAGTTTGTGTTTCACAAATTAATTTTCCTACGTGTTACTTTTTTGTGTCTCTGAGAATCTTAAACAAAATGATTTAAAATCACGTAGTGTTTGTTCCATTATTTTTATTTTTTCAATATCAGCACAATCTTCTGCTTGTCCGTCTGTTGACTGTCTCTCCTAGTGTTAGTTTGGTTATGGTTATGTGCTTTGGAACTTTTGTTTGCAGGTTTATACTTTTCTTTGTTCCTTTTAGGACCACTTTTCCCTCTATGATGGTTTTACAATGCCTTGGGGCACCACTGGACCCCTGGTCCAGAAGGTGGATTCATATTAGGAGCTGGGGATGCTTTGGGGCACTTCTCGAATTCAGTCACAGGAGCTGGCAGGCGGCTGGTTCAAGTCCAGTCTGCCTCCTTCAAGCACTGCAAGTGCACAGATTGACAAACACCTTAGCTCTGTTCAGTGGTCACTGCTTTTTCCAGTGCATTCCACAGGTCGAGAACCCTGCCCCAGTGTCCAGCTTCATGTAGACAGCCTGGCTTCATTCCCTTTGGCACTTGGGGAACTTTTGGCTCTTGGTCAAACTTCTGGTTCCATCTGCCAATTTTCTGACTTAGAGCTTAATAGAATCATGACTTTAGCCTCTGTTACTGCTGTGTGTGTGTTGTTTTTGGTTACTTGAGTCTGGTCCATAGAGATGTTCATCTCATTTTTTTGTGTGTGTGTGTGTGAGGAAGATCAGCCCTGAGCTAACATCTGATGCCAATCCTCCTCTTTTTTCTGAGGAAGACTGGCCCTGGGCTAACATCCGTGCCCATCTTCCTCCACTTTATATGGGACGCCACCACAGCATGGCTTGACAAGCGGTGCAGCAGTGCACGCCTGGGATCCGAACCTGCGAAACCTGGGCCGCTGAAGTGGAGCTCGCTCACTTAACCACCGCGCCACCAGGCCGGCCCCTGTTCATCTCATTTTTGAGTGTGGCTATGCCATCTGTATATGATACACACATACATCCTTACATGTATACATAGATATTTATATTTGCTGGGTGAAGATTAAAGCAAGAAATCATAATGTCATTCTGACCAGAAAGAGATCTTCTAATTCAAGTTGGAATTGACTGTGAAACAGAAACTGAAGAAGATACCAAAGTTCTAGCTTTTGTGATTAGATGGATGGTAGCACCATTAACTGAGATAGAGAATGTGCTAAGTTTAGAGAGAGAAGATGATGAATTTTATTTTATAGAATTTGGAACTTATTAGAAAACGAAGTAGAAATTTCAATAGGCTGTTAGAGAGTATAAAACTCAGGAGAGTGAAAAATGCTCTAGATGGAGAGAGGTGCACATTCGAGTGTTAGAGTCTGTGTCCTGCGAGATTATGAGATGGAGAGAGTTTGTAGGGTGAGTAGAGAGGACAGTCAAAAGTGTAGGGGACAGATAGATGAAGTGGAATCATCAATGGAGCCTGGAAAGAGTTTTCAGAAAGATAGAAGAAAAATAAGTAGCAAAAGAGAGATTTAAAGTGTATTAATTGCTTAATATTCATCCATTCATTTAATAAACATGTATGGAGCACTTTTATATGTCAAACATTGTTCCGCTTGCAGGGAAACAAGGACAAACAAAGTAAATAAAAGTTGCTTCCCTCTTTGAACTTATTGTGGAGGACAGATAATAAGCAAAATAAGTGAGTCAAATATACAGCATGTTACATGGTGACAAACGCTCTATTGATACCTTGTAATTTCTCAGTGAGTAAGGAGCTGGCTGAGATGGAAAATAACGGAGGAGGTGTTAGAGATTCAACACCAGCACAGTGGGAAAGTGATGGTAATAAAATATGCAGTATGGAGCCTAGGCTGCCCTCGGGGGCTGCTTGAGTTTGGTGCGCATTTATGGTACATTTTTCTGCAGTCTTGTTCCACTGTGCAGGTGCAGGCATGGAGAAGGCAGAGATCTAGATGTATTCAGCATTTGTATTTCTGTCATATGAGAACAATGAAGCAAGGAGTAAAGGATTTGGAGTGTATGCAAGGGATACCTTTAGTGATTAACTGGAATTGAGCTGAGTAAGAAGAAGAGATGAGGACAATGGTGTTACTCTCAAGAAGGTTCTATTATGTTCTGAGCGTTGCTGGAGTTGGAGACCTACAGGAAGTGTCTTGCGTGATTCTAGAATCATTAACACGCCATGTTTGTCGAAGTTTGTAATCCTTCAGTGTTGATGATGCTTTTCCAGTCTTACAGATGAGAAACCTGAGATTAAGAAGAGTTAAATGGCTTCCCCCAGGCCAAAGAATACTAGAGGGTCCAAGATTTGAATGCATTTCTTTCTCACATCAATATCAATGATACGTTCCTTCAGTATCAATTACAAGGGAAAGCTCCAATAGAATGCAGACCAGCAATGGTCTTTATTTTGGGTATTCATATGGCTCTGTCAGAACAATGTCAGAAGAGCAGTGATGGTAGAACCCAGGTTGTGGTGAGTCAAATAGTGTGGTTTGACGACACACAGCAAAGGTAGATGAGGTTACCAAGAAGGATAGCAAGGAAGGGAGGCTGAAAGATGAGTTTGTACCTTGAAGGAAGGAAGCATTGAAAGAAGTTACTCTTGGGCCAGCCCCATGTCTTAGCGGTTAAGCGTGCGCTCTCTGCTATTGGCAGCCTGGGTTCGGATCCTGGGCACGCATCGACGCACCGCTTGTCCGGCCGCGCTAAGGCGGCGTCCCACATACAGCAACTAGAAGGATGTGCAACTATGACATACAACTATCTATTGGGGCTTTGGGGAGAAAAAGGGAAAAAAAACGGAGGAGGATTGGCAATAGATGTTAGCTCAGGGCTGATCTTCCTCACACACACACAAAAAGTTACTCTTAGGGTGGGGTAGACTTGAGTGAGTTTATAGACTTGGAAGAACGAACCAATGAAAATTATTCTTAGCAAATACGTAAAAACTTTGGCTAATTGGGAACCACAGTATCTCAGGTGGATTTTAAATAAGTGAGAGGAATAAAAGCCTACTTAAGAGATTAGGTCACAGCAGGTATATTGTGACTGGAACCTGTAATTCCTAATCCTCAATTAAATAATTTTCATAGTTTGAGCTTGTGAATTCTAATGTCATTTTTCTTCACACACTAGGTCCCCAACCTATGCCCAAATCTAAGTCAGACAATGCACATCCACCAATACAATGCTTTCTAAAAACTCAAAGAGATGGCTCATAAACTCTGGATTCCTATTGGCCACATGTTAGAGATTAAGGTATGAGAGGGTAAGCTAACTCTTTAATGATGTAATTGTTATATGGTTAAATTACTACTTAGGGACCACTTTAATACATACTGGTAAACGTGGTCAAATTATGTATCTACCTTTCCACAATCAAGAAGTCTTGACAACTTTCTGACAGAAAAATTGGAAAGAAATGTGTAAACTAAACCTATCTAATGTTTTAATATTCACAACTGAGTTTATTTTCAGGGAGCCCATATTTTTGGAAATGTCTAGGAACATTCACTATGGAATAAGAGAGAAGTGTGTTAAGGGGATGAGAATGAGAGAGAAACTTCCTAATATAAACAAATTAGATAAAATATCACCGATGCTTTTTATTTATCTGTGGAACAAGCATTTGAGAATATTATACAAATAAGACAAATGTGTATAATTTAATGACGCACGTCGGTGTAGTGGTGAGGTCCCACATTAAGGAGTCAGACATCGCTGCTCTAACTAGAGTTACATTAAGATGTGAATTATTTAATATTTCTAAGCCTCAGTTTTCCTATATGTAAACTGGAAATAACACCTACTTTCGAAGGTTTCAGTGAGGATTATAAATAATACAAAAGAATATGGTTCCAAGCACCTGGGTTAGATAAAGATAGCTACAGTTATTATTTATTTTGCTCTTACTATTACTATTATTGAATAACATGGAGCAAGTAGGAAACCTGGTTTCATTTCCACCAGTGAAAATCTTTGACAAATTCTTTCTTTGTTATGGAAGAATAAGACTTGCTCCTGTACTTATCTCACTCTGAAATTGTAGATTTAAATGAAAAGCCATATTTATGAGCAGATGTTAGAGGACAAAGATGTTGGGTTCTCTATCTGGCCTGAAACTACACTTTGAGTGTCTTTGGAAATTAATTTTTCTTTCCTCACTTGTGAAATATGGTTAATAAAATAGGTACAGTCTTTGTCACAAGAATGCTGTAGAAATCAAGGGAAATGACATATATAAAAGCACTCAGAAAACTGCAGTGTTCTGTAAAGGCTGGGTGTAAGGGCCCAGGACACCACAGGCGAAGCTGGATTCCCATATTCTTATTGTAGTTGAGCTGACATTTTTTGAATGATCCTGGGGCAGGTCCTTTAACGGCTCTTGGGATCAGAGGCATCTCTGCCTCTGGGGCAGCTCTAACTGCTCAGGACCCACTTCTGGGTCCTGAAGAAAGAGGACCCAATGTTGGCCATGAAGAGAAGCTTTATTCAACCATAATGCACCAAATGATGTTGTGGAATCCCTTTCTGTTCTGTTCTTCAGAGTAGTGACATCACCAGCTCTCTAGAAGACTTTAGTTCCATTTCAACACAGAGGAAGAAAAATGAGAAAATGATTGCTACACTTTTTTTCTAGGCTTTATGGAATTTATTCAGGGATGGGGAGAGTGGAGTTGGCTGCAGCTAATTCAACAAAGGTTCGTTGAATTGTTTGTGAATAGAAATGTGCTGTCATATTCTGTTGGGGAAGGAAAGGCAGTTTTTTTTTTCTTTCTTTTTTTTTTTTTTTTTGTGAGGAAGATCAGCCCAGAGCTAACATCTGATGCCAACCCTCCTTTTTTTGCCGAGGAAGGTTGGCCCTGGGCTAACACCCCAGCCCATCTTCCTCTACTTTGTACGGGACGCCACCACAGCAAGGGCTTGAAAATCGGTGCGTCGGTGCACACCCGGGATCCGAACCTGCAAACCCTTCGGCTGTCGGTGAAGTGGAGAGCGCGCACTTAACAGCTATGCCACCGGGCTGGCCCCAGGAAAGGCAGTTTTTAAAGAGACAATGATAAATAAGATGAAGGAACAGGTTCCTGTCTATCCCCACCACTACCTAAAAAGTGTAGTCCCCAAGAATGGCGGGGACAGTGTCCAGAAGCCAGAGGGAGAAGTGATTGATTCATCTGGCAAGATATCCCAGTGGTTGTGATATTGGAGGTGAATCTTGAAGAATAAAGGGCTTTATTTTCCTTAAAGTAAATTAATTAGAAGAACTTTGAAAAACAATATGGAAGTTTACAAAGAATAAAAGTGGGCTGTAATACCACTACCCAGAGGAACTACTTGTTAGCATTTAGGCGTAAATCCTTTTGCTATCCTCTATGTGTAGACATACATATTTCCAAAATGCCCACTATAACATTCTGGGGCACACATTCTTTTACAATACATATCAACATGACTTTGAGTACCTATCTTACAGGCTATATGATGTCTCTCTTACTTCACTTCCGGAATCCCACCCCTCCCCACCACCTCCCATGAGAACACCAGCACTCTAAGAGATTATTTCTAATTACCATTACTTTACAAGCAGAAATCACATTGTAGCCACATCCTGCTGTCGCCACCCAGATGAGCCATGATCCAGGCACACAGTGATCCAGGTGTGCAGTGACCTAGGTACATGGTGACCATCATGTATGTAGTGACCAAGGCATGCTAGGTACTCCGTGACCCAAGCACATGGAGACAGAGGCCCACAATGACCAAGAGCTGCTGCAACCCATCCACGTAGACACAGGCACATGAAAGCAAGTATACTTTGGCCAAGACATACTATGACCAAAGCACACTGTGGTGGCATGACAAAGGTATACTGTGTCAAAAGGGCTCTGTGACCAATACACTGGGACCAAGGAGCACTATGGCCCAAGCATGGTGTGACCAAGAGGCACTCTGACCAAAGTGTGCCAAGTCTAAGGAGTCTGTAACCAAAGCAAGTTGTGATCAAATCCCATGGTGCCCAAGGAGCACTCTGACAGAGGCACACCATGACCCAAGCCTGCCACCAGGGCCTCTGTTAACCAGCCAGTAGTTCTCTGGGTGCAGTAGAAGGAGGCAGGCCCTTCTCAGCAGTGGTTACCCCATACCCGGTGGCCCAGATAAACCTAGGTAACTCCTATCTCTCATCATCTAGCTCTGTGGTCTCCACACTCACACCATGCCCACCTCCTATCATCCCCTATCCCTTGCCCTACACCTCTTGCAGAATCTTCAAGATGGCAGTATGTCCAGCAACTGGAAGGATGTGCAACTGTGACATAAACTATCTACTGGGGCTTTGGGGAAAAAGAAAAAAAAAAAAAGGAGGAGGATTGGCAATAGATGTTAGCTTAGAGCCGGTCTTCCTCAGCAAAAAAAAAAAAAGAGGAGGATTAGCACGGATGTTAGCTCAGGGCTGATCTTCCTCACAAAAAAACAAAACAAAACAAAACAAACAAACAAACAAAAAAGATGGCAGTATGTAAATCATTGCTCACTCACATACCAACAGATGCCAGGCACATAATCTAAAGGTGTGAACTAGACCAGATATGATATGTTAGGGAGTGGCAGAGACTGTGGTATCCATCAAGGAAGCCAACAGGTAAAATCGTGTTGGCCAAGACACTCAGGGAGGGAGCTCCACTGTTTGGGAGTTCTAGTGTAAACCGTGTGTGCCCAAGAACCAATGTTGTGGGGCCAGCCTGGTGGCGCAAGTGGTTAAGTGCGCGTGCTCCGCTGCGGCCCGGGGTTCACCGGTTCGGATCCTGGGCGCGCACCGTCACACCGCTTGTCAAACCATGCTATGGCGGCGTCCCATATAAAGTGGAGGAAGATGGGCACGGATGTTAGCCCAGGGCCAGTCTTCCTCAGCAAAAAAAGAAGGGGATTGGCAAGTGTTAGCTCAGGGCCGATCTTCCTCACACACACAATAAAAGAACCAATGTTGTAATGAATGAGCGTCTTGGGCATTCTCCCCCCTCCTGCTGATTTCTCCAGCTTCCCTCAACTTGAACCTAACCTCCAGGTGTTTCTAAATGAGTAATATAGATTTATATTTCTAATCCAGGAGGAGCGGAATCTGACTGTAAAAAAGAGCTATTAAAGCTAACTACTATTTTTTGTAAATGAAGGCTGTCAGAGGAAAACATCTTGAAGGAGTTTCTTGGTTTTTTTATTCCCCCTCCCCCTAGGGAAAAATGAAGCTCACCTTTTAGGGCCAGGTGTTCTTTACAGTGAAGTGATAGCATGGCAGGGAGAGGCCAAGCTCCCTCAATGTTTCACAAAGCAATACAAGTTTAAGCTGGGTTTGTTAACGTCTGTAATTTTAAGCGTGTTGCATAAAAATAAAGCAAAGAGAAAAACATGATGTTTACGTTCAAATGTGCTTGCAGATGTCTCACGTCCACAGGAAACTCGGCAGGCAAGTGGGCAGTCTGAAGTGCGCCCAGGCTCACCTCCACCCCTACCCCACCTTGTTCCTGCAGACGCTAATATAAATCAATTAGAGGCTGACGCAGCAATTGGCTGCCTGACAAATGTTCCATAATAATGCAGCTCAAGAGAATGTGGAATTTCTGAGGTGCTGGTTATAACGCTTTCAATATAGCTGTAAATTCCATGCCATGTCAGCACAGGTGGAAAGCTGAGTCGTAAATAAAATGTTTCCCCAATTCCTAAAGAGCTCCCTAGATGATTGACCAAAGCAAGTTGTGATTTAATTCAACCACTTAAACTTTCAGGGAGTAAAAACCAGAACTTCATCAAATTCAGACCAAAAAGGAGGAGGGAGGGGTGAATGTGTGTGCAGAGAATAGAGGAGGGGAAGAAAGAGAAAGACTACTGGCAGCCAAGTATTAAAATGAGCAAGGGGTGCTCCCGCTGAAGCAATTAGAGTACTCATTATTTGGAAAATGGTAAAAGAAAAGACCATGGCTAGACATGTGCTCAGTTCCATGGGAGTAATTAAAGGAGGCACACCACTTCTCCGCCTCCGTGGACCACAGCGTGTCATGCCTGCGGTGACTTAAATTTTCCACTGTATTTTAATGGCTAATGATGGAAGCACTCATGGTTCACGTGGTCCTACCAGATCCCTCTTCCACGTTGAGATGCCTTGTGGACTTAAGCCAATTACCTTATTTGAATGGGAGATGAAGGGAAAACTATAGTTCTCATGAGTTTTCTCTGGGAATCTCTCCCCAATCTCTCCTTCTTTCAGAGGCTTTTAGCATAACTCGGAGAACACAGTAGACACACCAGTACTACAGTGAAGAATGAATAAAATCAGAGGGATGTCCTCAAAGATGCATTATTTCAGGACACACAAGATAAGTAGGGCATTATTAGCAAGTTTAGTTGGAGACCTAAAATTTGAAGATAGCCCAAGTGTGACTTTTTTTAAATGGAGTCTCATTACTCCGTCATTTGCTCTTAATTCTCTATAGTTGTAGATGTCATTATGTCCAAGTATATTTCGATTATTTAGGGGAGGATAAAAATCTCCTAGAGATGTAAGTATTGGAACATATTACTATCTGAATTGATGTTAATGCATAATCTTATTTTCAGAGAGACGGCTAAGTAGAGTGAAAGAACTCTTATTGCCAAGATAGTAATTGGTTTTATTTTTATGTTCTTCCATTTCACATTTTATCTAGCTTCTCTGCCAAAGTTATGAATATCTATGTATATGCATAGATGTGTGTTTGTGTAATTCTGAGTATGCTCTGAGGATACTTCTACTAAAGAGACTAAGTACCATAAGTATATCATTAAATTCCTCTCTGATGTAATAGCTATAAAGATATTACAGAGGAGCTGAAGATAATATAGTCTATTATCTGTGAAATGATGAATACTTTTCATATTTGTGAATTGCCGTTGTGCTTATTTTACTGTTCATGGGACTGATTGTGACTTTCATTGGGGACATCAGTAATTCCTAGTGTATCTGAACTTCACAAGTATTTATAAATTTCTTAACTCTTGACTTGTACTTCAATAACCCTAATTCACCAAGTATTTTTATTATCAATGTTGTCAAACAAGACCAAACCCCTACTTAATCAGAAGTAATTAAGCAATTAAGAATAATTATCTATTTTTTAATTTAATATATTTTTGTTAATTTAATATATTTTTGTTAATTTAATATATTGTAAACGTTTATTTCTTGTTATAGATATTATCTATGCATTCTCATGGTATATAAGACCTGAAAAGCAAATCTTCCACCGTTTCTGCAAACTTCCTACTCTCTGTTCATCGAGCGTTACCTTCAGCGATATTTATAATCAAATGTGCTATGCTTTTCCGCTTCCCCAGGTCTTAGCACATAATATATTCCCTTTTCCAGAACCTAAGTTTCCTGTTTGTTCTATTATCGCCATTTGATTACCTCTCAGCTTCAAGATCCCTTTCTCCAGGAAGCTTTTGCAGACTCCCTAGACAAGGCGGGTGCTCCCAGGTTCCCTGGTCTTTTTATGCCTCCTATTCTTCTGGACGGTAATTTCAACTTCCTCTCTCCACAAGCTTCCCAGACCTCCTCATCCTCCTTTCTCACTCAGCTAATTTTATGGAGAAAATAGAAGCAAACAGTAGAGAAATTTCACAAAATCCACCACTAACCATTTATCTGCGTATATGCCCAAATAACTTGCCACCTCTCTTGTTATTTTGGATGAACTGTCAATTCTCCAACCAAAGGCTTGGACCTTCTGTACCGTTTCCAGCTTATGCGTCACCCCAGATGAGTGCACTTTCCTTGTCCTCTGCCTGGAGCAACCTAAGAACAGTTTACACAATCAAAGAGCAGGCTTCGTGCTGCCCCTGCCACTCCTGTTACAAGTCAAGAAGCCCACTCTGGGCATTGTTCCCAGTCTCCGGAATCATTGTGGGAACAACACAATGGCAACTTCCCTACCCTTTTGCTATGCATACACACCTCTTGCCTCCCACCTCGGGTCTTCCCTAAGCAAGACAACTTTGACAGATGGGAGGTGTGAAATGTTGAACAAATTCTTCTTATTTCTCCCCTGGATGGACTGGGACTTACTGACTTCTCTGATATGGTGTCTCTGAAGTTGTCCTGCAAGACTGAGCAATCAGTTTGTCACAAAGCTAGGGTCAGATCAGTAATATTCTCTTATTTTTGCTCTCCTTCCTTTCCCACCACACTCCCTTTGTCCTCATTTCTGCTTCCTTTCACCCACCCAATAAAATGTTCACAAGAAAGCCTTGTTTTTCTAGGGAGCCCCACTAAGACACTCTTTGCTGTGCACTAGATCCTCTCTTGCCTGCTCAAGGACACTGTTCCAGTAATCTCCCCTCTCTTGCATCATCAATTTTTCTCTCTGTTCTAGATTTTTTAAATGAGGTTACAGACCAGTGTTATTTCTTTCTTATTAAAAATAAAAATCTGGTTGCCATGTGGATGTCATTTCTTTCTCCGTTTGCTTCATTTTTCTCCTTTTTCTTTTTCTATTTTTCAAATCACAAAACTCTTGGAAGAGTTGTACCTAACTCCTCACCTCCTATCCTTTCATGAACTCACCCCCTCTAGGCTTCTGTACCCACCTCTTCTCTAAAATTGCTTTTGTCATGGTTGCCTATGGCTTCCATGTTTCCAAATTGAGCGGTCACTTCTCAGTCCTACCTCTACCCAACCTACCAATAACATTTGACAGTTGATCAATCCCGCTTCCTTAAAACATTGTCTTCTCTTGGCTTCCAAGATATTGATACTGGTTTTCCTTCTACCCCAAGGACGGCTCCTTCTCACTCTCCTTTCTTGGTCCTGCCTCACATTCCCAGTCTTTTAAAACTGGAGTCCCTGAACCTCATCTCTTCCCTAACGACACCCAGTCTTTTTGAATATTATCTTGTCCAATGACTTTAAATACCATCTAAATGCTGATGATGCTCATGTTTATATCTCTAGCCCTAATCTCTTCCCTGAATCCCCTCTGCCTCTTTGACATCTCCATTTAAAAGTCTGTTAATAATCTCAAACTTTACATGTCAACCACTAAACTCCTTATCTTTCCCTCTCAAAAGCTGCTCCTCCTGTAGTCTTTCTCATTTTATTTAATGGCAACTCCATTCTTCCCTTGTTCATTAAAAACAAAAAGAGTCACTTTCAATTTCTCTCTTCCTGTGATACCCTAGTTCCAATCCATCCTCAAATTCTGTGGACTCTGCTTTCAAAATAGATCCAGAATCCAGCAACTTCTCATTTCATCGTTTGCCACCAACCTGTTCCAAGCTACCTCCATCTTCATCTGCATTATTGCAGTATACTCATAATTGGGATTCTTGCTTTTGTATTTGCCCTCCTTCAATCTATTCTCAAGAAAACTACAAGGCTATTTGTATTATAACACATAGGTCATGCCCCTCCTATGCTCAAAACACTGCAATGACTTCGGAGTAAAAGACAAAGACCTTTACATTTGTCTGCAAGGCCATATAGGAACTGGATTACCCTTGTTTCTCTACACCTTCATGCACTGTGTCCTCTCCTCCCTCACATGGACCACTTACAGCTCCCGGAAAGCACCAGCCATGCTCTCACCTTGGAGTCTTTGCCCTTGTGGGGCCCTCTGCTTCTGCTTAACTCTCCATCCTCTTCCTTTCCCTCTTCTGAAATGGTCCTACTCTAAATATTCATCTGGCTCACTCCTTTCACTCCATTGGGTCTTTAGTCAAATACTATTTTCTCTGGCAGGCTCCCTTTTCTCTTTGTCTATTGCAAGTGCTCAGCATTCCCCCACGTTCCTTCCTGCTTTATGTTTTTCTTACAACTTCCCACCATCTTACCTACCTTGTATTTTATTTATTCATTTTTCTCTCTTCCTTCACTGGAATGTAAGCCCCACAAAGGCAGGGATCAGTAGGTTCATGACTAAATCCTCAGTGTGTGTGGCAGCACCTTGCACACAGTAGACACTTAGTGAATATTTATTGAGTAGCAGCAGGCAGCTCTTCCCTCATCACAACATCTGCCACACTCTACAGTGAAAGCTTGTTAAACGGCTCTTCTCCCCTACCTGAGTGAGCAGTTTGCTAGAGCAGGGTCAGAGTCTCTGTTCTTTTCTGCAGTATCTCCAAAGACTAACAGAGAGCTGGAATGGAATTAGATATTCAGTAAACATTTATTACTGAATTCAATTTTTCTCTTATCCACATGAATTACGAATTTATATGCTTTTAGATGAGTGATTTGCTAAAGTTTAAATGATGTCAATGGGAACATTGGCTTTTGACTTAGCCCAGGACAGTCACAGCCTCTGCCTCAGTTTTAAGAACCATTCAATCTTGTTAGTTACAAGCACATTAGCAAGATTTCGGTTGGCACTCATCACTTAGATGAGGGGCAGTCCTAGAGATCATGTCCCCATTACCATGTTAGAATTTGAACTATATGGTTATCTAAACCCAACTTCCCTGAAATGCCTATTGCAATGTCTCTCCATTCTCCACTCCTTCTTTGTCTTTTTTTTTTTTTTGTGAGGAAGATCAGCCCTGAGCTAACATCCATGCTAATCTTCCTCTTTTTGCTGAGGAAGACCAGCCCTGAGCTAACATCTATTGCCAATCCTCCTCCTTTTTTTTTTTCCCCCCCCAAAGCCCCAGTAGATAGTTGTATGTCATAGTTGCACATCCTTCTAGTTGCTGTATGTGGGACGTGGCCTCAGCATGGCTGGAGAAACAGTGCGTCAGATCCGAACCTGGGCCGCCAGTAGCGGAGTGCGCACACCTAACCACTAAGCCACGGGGCCGGCCTCCTTCTTTGTCTTTTTAAGGAAAACAACAACACACTTTTATTATTGTTGTTCTTATTATAAAAGTAATCACTGTAAAGCCCTAGAGACGTTAAGAAAGAAAAGAAAATTCAAATCGTCTGTCATCCCTCTGTTCAGTGATAAAGCTGTGTACACATCGTATTCATGTATTATCTACATGTAATCTGATCCTATTTTATACGTTATTTTCCATGTAAAACACCATACATACAAATATATATATAACATTAAATATTATGTATATATATATCACACATATATATGTAATACAGATATACTTTTAAAATATATAACTAGACTTACGGTGATAAGTCTAGTTATATAGATAACTATATAACTGGTGGTGATAATTTCTCAATATAAACAAATATCGAATTATGTTGTACACCTGAAACTAACATAATGTTGTATGTCAATTATACCTCAATAAAAAAAGAATATATGTATATCATAATTTATTTAACCATTTTCATATTGTTGGAAATTTAACTTAATTTTTCTCTAACGAAAATAACATGTTGATAATGTTACTCATTTGCTCAGAACAAATGTCTAGAAAAGGAAATATTAGATCAAAGGATATGCACATTTAAAACTTGATCTATTTTGTTCTTTTGAAAAGCCGAGTCAATTTACTCTCAACTAGCAGTGTATGAAAGAGACTAATTTCCCACACCTTATCAGAAGTATTATGATGTCTATAAATTTTTGACAATCTGAGAAATGAAAGATGGATTCTCATTGTTATTTTAATTTCCCTAAAAATTCTTTAGTGTTTGTCGAATGCCAAACACTTTTTAGAGCACTTAAAATGAATGCCCGCATTCGACCCTCACAGTAACCCTAGGAAATAGATACTATGAGGTAAATGCTACTAATACCGTCATATTACAGGCAAGGGAAATAAGGCACAGAGAAAGTAAGTACTTTTTCATAAGTTAAAATGTTAAACTGAATAATTTGCCCTGGCTTGTAGCAAGCCTGGATTTGAACATACATTGTCTGACTGAAGATCAGTATCAACCCCTAGAGATGCCTGTGAAAACTCTCCCTCCTAGCGAGCTGAAGATGCCCTGCCCTCACCCACCTGCATGACTCAGAGCCCACAGTTTTGCTCAGCTAGCTGCAATCCACTGTTTACAGTAAGCAGAGCTAAGGATTCCTAGCGCTCCAATCTGTCTAGTCAGACAGAATGGCAGTCACCTGATGAGAAAGATGGCAAATATCCTGGAGATAGTCCTCACCTTAAATATCTCCTCAATTTCTGGTCATAGGGCCTGAAACTGCACCACTTTTTGGGTTTTGACAGCTCTGTCTGTGCAAAGAACCTTTGGAAGAGCCCTCAAACCCGAGTGGTGGTGCCACTTCAGGCACTGTGACAAAGAAGTTTAGGATATATGCGTGCCGATGCTTTCAGCCAGATGCAAATTCTTCCTTATCTAAACCCATCTGAACTGAAACCTCTCTTACACAGATAACGTATATGCTGCTCTAGATTGGAGTTATTTGTGTTCTAGGTCTCTATTTCCCTAGAGCAAGCTCTCGAATATAGTTTTGTTTCCTACCCAGTGCCTCTCATAGAGTAGTTACCCAGTATATGTGAGTTGGTTGGAATAAAGTCAGTGATTAAAAACCATAGAAAGACAAACTCTCCAAGCACAGAAAGGAAAATAAAAAATATTTTGTCATCATTACATTTTGGCTTGCAGAATCCATTAAAGAAAAATGTATTTATTATTACTCCAGGTTCTCACAGTTATGCCCCAAACTGTCTTTTGGTGGTTGCCTCCCATTATTCTGCAACAACTTCTACATCTCCTTTAGCACAGCCCTCATGAACAGAAGTTGTAGGAGCTTATCACGCAAAATCCATTTCTTCTGAGAAGTCCTATATCCTTCCTCATACAGCTGTCCACATCCACAGCTGTGCTGTGGACAGCACAGTTATGCTCTTCATTCCTCATTTGAACCTAATTTACTGAACAGTATTGTCAGTTACTTTTTACATGTTTATTTTCTGTCTGTGTAGCTGGACCATTAATTCTTTGGTGGAGCATACTATGTCTGGGCCTTTTAAAATCATCGTTTAAAACCATGCCAGTGCTTCAGTTAATACTAAATAAATATTTATAAACATAATTAAATTGCCTTCCCAGCACACGTAGTATGTCTAAGAGTCTTGATAGGCAACTAAAATCTCTCTCTAGAACCTGCCCTTCACTTTATCATTCATTTCTCCTTTCTTTTCTTCCTGTTTTAGCCCATTGTACCCAGGGGCTGCTCAACAAATGTTAATGGCCACGATCTTTTCAATCAGCAACTTCTAAAGTGGGTGATTATTTTCTATAAGTGACAAGGGAGATACTGTTTTCCATTCATGCTAATAAAAGACTAGACTTATGAAGACAATATCTACAAACAGTGAATGACAAAACTAAAGTCCTTAGTTCTTCCAAAGCAAATAGGGTCCAGATTCAGGAGGAAAAGGGACACCTATTGTTCAGGAGATGCTCATTGGTGTTTCCTGTTGTTACCTCCTGCATTGATTCACTCCTGCTTCAACAATATGAGCTATAAATAATAGCATATCTAATGCAAAGTGGTACTTGCCAGCCCTGAGTAGCACAGGTCATCTGATACCAGCACCGTTTGGTTTGTCAAGTTTATTGGCAGTTCACATGTTCGGCAGCAGCTGTATTTTAATCCATGCCCATTTAAACAGCAGGTCATTGAAGAGGGGAGAAGAACTATGTGAAAACACAACTAAGGCATGTTTTTAATATTACTAAGGAAAACCGTGAATTATGAAGGAATAAGTCCATTAGGGTGCCTGGTGAAATATGACTTCTTTGGATAAAATTATGGCTCTGTAATTTTAAAGAAAAAAAATGAAAGGTTTAAGTTTTATGTTACATGTGACCTATATTAAAAATAACTTCTCGTAAAAGGTCATTGTCAACAGCCAAGAGGACACTGACTTTTATGCGGTCAATTTGTATTTTTTTTTGAAGATGGAGAATGGCCCAGTGGGGATAGTCTGTCATCCAGCCTCAACTACAACACCTCCAGTGGAAGGAATTTCACTATACCTTGAGGCAGATACAATAATATAACACAGCAACAACAGCCTTAGCTTTATTATAGCGCTGTTGAACATTTCCAATGGTAAAGTGAAAGCATTTTGAAATGGGCATAGTACTCCTACAAGGCATCACGAATACAGAGAAAGCCATGTCTATCCAGAATTCTAGAGCAATTAGTTAATCTGTACAACATAATTATTAAAAGCTGATTATCCCTTTAAATATTACACAATGTGTGTTTCTAAAGCATATAGCCATCTCTGACGTTGTTAAAAAGTTTGCCCCAAAGATAATTTAAATTTCTATAAATGGCTCACAATCAGCATTTTAAATAAAGCCTCTCATTTATGCATGTTTTGTAATTACAAAGCTATATTATTCACATTTAACACAAAATATTTACTGTGTGCTATATGTAGTATAAGCAGTGGCATGACATCCATACCTTCAAGACAGTCTCAAAATGAGACGGTCAAAATTTTAAAACAATGTGGGATGAGCAAACTGGAGAAAAGGAAAAGGAGCATTTAAACTCAAAGTTGCAAAAGACATAATGGAAGGTTCCCAGAGGAACTGATAAACCTAGAATGTTTGTGTGTTAATCAGGTAAAAATGGAGGGGGCAGGGTGAAGGGAAAAGGAAAGCAGTTCTAGGCAAGGAAACAGCATGAGCCAAGGCACAGAGAATGACCTATTATACAAGGACTGGCTGAGAAGGAAGGAGACAAACAGCTGAAACTATGGTCAATGGATGTTTCTGTTTTGCTTTACTATGTTGGAGATGGAGAGAGACAATATAGTGGAAGGAATGAAATCAAGTCAAGATAGAGAGCTTGGTCTTAAATAGGAAAAGGGACACCTTGTGAGCCTGAGGGAAGGAGGGAAGAAGGAGAATAGATGAAGGTAAGTTTGTGGGAAAACAAAATTCAAGGAAGTTCACATCTGGTCAGTTCTTAGGATATTTGCCAATTTTTTTTTCATGTGGTCAGCTTTAGTGAGGTATAATTTACATATGATAAAATTACCAATTTTAAGTGTATACATTGATGAATTTTTACCAATGTATACAGTAGTGTAATCATCACAATTACGACATAGAACATTCTCATCAACCCAAAAAGTTCCAGTATGCGTCTTTGCAGCCAATCCCTCCCCTCCACATTTTAGCCCCTAGAAACCACTGATCCGATTTCTGTTGCTATAATTTTGCTTTTTCTAAAATTTCTTATAAGTGGAATCATCCGATCTTTTGCATAAGGCTTCTTTCATTTGAGATTCAAATGTGTTGTTGCGTGTTTCAGTAGTTCATTCATTTTTATACATGAGTAGTAGCCCTTGTATGAACACACAATTTATCAATTCACCAGTTGATGGACATTTAGGTTCTTTTAAGTTTTAGGCTTTTATAGATAAAGTTTCAATAAACAATCAAATACATGTATTTTTGTTTACATAGATTTTTATGTTTCTTGTGTAAATACCTAGGAGTAGAATGGCTGGATCCAATGGTATATATGTCTAACTTTTTAAGAAACTTTCAAACTGTTTCCAAAGTGGTTGTACCATTTTACATTCCCACTAGCAGTGTATGAGAGTTCCAATTGCTCCACATCTTCACCAATACTTGATATAGTCAGTCGTTATAATTTTAGCCATTCTAATAGGTGTGTATTGGTATCTCATTGAAGTTTTAATTGCATTTCTTGAATGATGAATAATGCTGTGTATCTTTTCACATGCCTGTTTAGCATTGATATATTTATTTTGGTAAAGTGTTCATTCATATATTTTGACCATTTTACATTTGCTTTCATATTATTGACTTTTGGAATTCTTTTTATTTCTGGATACAAGTCCTTTATCAGATATGTGATTTGCAAATATGTTCTTGGAATCTGTGGCTTGATTTTTTAATCTCTTAACGGTGTGTCTACCAAAGAGCAGAAGATGTTAATTTTAATGAAATCCAATTCCTCAATTTTTTCATATATGATCATGCTTTCATATATGATCAAAGGTGTTGTATCTAAGAAATATTTACTTAACCCAAGGTCACAAATATTTTTCTCCTTTGTTCTTGCCTACAAGGTGTAGGTTTTATATTTTGGTCTATGATCCATTTTTTAATTAATTTTTGTATATAGTATAAAAATACAAATATATATGGTGTGTATATGGTATATGAATCAAGTTCTTTTTTTTTTCTTTTTTGGCTTATGGCTATCCAATAGTTCCAGCACCACATGTTAAAAAGATTATCCTTACTCCACTGAATTACCTTTGCAATTGAAAATCAATTGATCCTATATATGTGGGTCTATTTCTAGACTCTATTATGTTCTTTTGATCTCTTCATTAATCTCCAATACCACACTGTCTTGATTGCTATACCTTTAAAATAAATCTTGAAGTCAGATAGTGTAAATTCTCTGTAGTGGGCTGAATGGTGGCCACCCAAAAGATACATCCATGTCCTAATCCTTGGAACCTGTGAATGTTTTCTTGTAATGTCTTTGTCTGATTTTGATATCAGAGTAACGCTGGCCTCCTAGAATGAGTTAGGAAATCTTCTGTCCTCTTCAAATTTCTGGAAGTGTTTGTATAGAATTGATGTCATTTCTTACTTAAATGTTTAGAAGTCATCAGTGGGATCATCTAGTCCTGAAGTTTTGTTTATTTGTTCATTTGTTTGTTTTGTAGGAAGTTTTTAAAGTATAGATTTAATTACCTTAATAGATATAAGGTTATTCAGGTTATCTATTTCTTCTTGAGTGAGCTTTGGTAGTTTGTATCTTTCAAAGAATTTGTCCATTTCATCTAAGTTGTTGAATTTATTGCCATAAAGTTTTCTATGATGTTTCCTTATTATTTTTTTAAATAATTACAGAATCTGTAGCGATATCAGCTTTCTCATTGCTAATACTGGTAATTTTTGTCTTCTCTCTTTTATTTTTGATGATTTGTCTAGTAGTTTTTCAATTTTGTTGAGCTTCTCAAAATAAGTCTTTAGATTTCAGATTAATTTTCTCTATTACTTTTTTATTTTCTATTTTATTGATTTCTACTCTGCCTTTACTGTTTCTTTTATTTGGCTTACTTTGCATTTAGTTTGTTCTTTTTCTAGTTTATTAAAGTGGAGGTTCAGGTCATTGATTTCTTCTTTTCTAATGTATGTAGTTAGTGCTATAAATTTCCCTTTAAGTACCACTTCAGCTGCACCCTACACATTGTAATTTCTATTTTCATTTTCATTCAGTTCAAAATACTTTCTAATTTCCTTTTTGATTTTTCCCTACTTCCTCAAGTTATTTAGAAGTATGCTATTGAGATCTCAAATATTTAGAGATTTTCCAGATATTTCTCTGTTATTGATTTCTAATCTAATTCCATTGTGGTCAGAGAGTTCAATTTGTGTGATTTGAGGTTTGCATGACCTGACACTTGCTTTCTGGGTCAGAATATGATTTCACTTGGAAATGCACTGTGGGCACCTACAAGGAACATGTATTCTTATGTTGTCACTGGAGTGTTTTATAATTGTCAACTAGGTCAGGATGGTTCACAGTATTGTTCAGGTCTTCTATACTCTTATCTTTTTTTTTTTTTTTTTGGTCTACTTGTTCTACCAATAATTGAGAGACAGTGTTGAACTCTCCAAATATATATTTTGAGATGTCTCTTTGCAATTCTGTTGTTTTTGCTGTGTTTATTTTGAGCTCAGTTGTTAGACACATAAACATCTAGGATTCTTACCTCCTCTTGATAAATCAACCCCATTATCATTAGAAATACCTTTTTTCCCCTTGATGATTTAATTGTCTGAAATTAATAAACCCATTCTAGTTTTCATTTGTTTAATGTTAACAGTATATTTTTCTCATTCTTTTACTTTTAACCAGTTCTGTCTTTATACTTAAAGTCAGTTTTTTGTAAGTGGAATATAGGTGAGTCTTTGTTTCTTTTTTTTTTTTCTTTGTGAGGAAGATCAGCCCTGAGCTAACATCCATGCCAATTCTCCTCTTTTTGCTGAGGAAGACTGGCCCTGAGCTAACATCTATTGCCAATCCTCCTCCTTTTTCTCCCCAAAGCTCCAGTAGATAGTTGTATGTCATAGTTGCACATCCTTCTGGTTGCTGTATGTGGGACGCCGCCTCAGCATGGCCAGACAAGCAGCGCTTTGGTGCGCGCCCGGATCCGAACACGGGCCACCAGTAGCAGAGCATGCGCACTTAACTGCTGAGCCATGGTGCTGGCCCCCGAGTCTTTGTTTCTTATTCAGTCCTACAACCTCTGCCTTTTAGATATTTAGACCATTAACATTTAATGTGAATATTGATATGGTTGGGTTTAAATATGCCATCTTTTTATTTGTTTTCTAGTTGTCACATCTGTTTCCTTTTTATTCTTTGTGTAATTCTATTTTATCTTTGTCATTGGCTTATTAGCTGTAACTCTTTGTTATATTACTTCCGTGGTTGCTTTGAGGTTTATAATATACATTATTATTATTTTTTTTTTAGGAAGATTGGCCATGAATTAAGATCTGTTGCCAATCTTCCTCTTTTTCTTTTTTCTTCCCAAAGCCCCAGTACATAGTTGTATATCTTAGTTGTAGGTCCTTCTAGTTCTTCTACGTAGGATGCTGCCTCAGCATGGCTTGATGAGCAGTGAGTAGGTCCACGCCCAGGATAACAATCGGCAAACCCCAGGCCACCAAAGTGGAACGCATGAACTTAACCGCTACACCACCAGGCCGGCCCCTATAATATACATTTTTGACTTATCACACTCTTCTTTCGAGTAAGTGTTTGTCACTTCATATGTACTATACAACAGTAAACTTCCATTTCTCCCCTCCCAGTTGTGTTATTTATTTGTTTTATTACTACATATGTTATAATCCCACAGTACACTGTTATTATTTTTGTTTTAAACAGTTGACTATCTTTTTAAATAATAAGAAAAAAAGATTTTAGATTTACCCATGTAGTTACCACTTAGGGTGCTATTCACTCCTTTCTGTAGGTTTGAGTTTCCATCTTATACCATTGTTCTTCTGCTCCAAGGACTTCCTTCAACATTTCTGGTTGCGTAGGTCTGCTGGTGAAGACTTCTTTCAGTCTAGGGTTACTTTTTCCCCACTGCTGATCCAATGTTCTTCTTAGTACTCTAATCTATACCCTGTCAATTCTGAAGTTTCTACCCTGGCTGTTGGAGACAAACACTATTCCTGGAACAGTGTTGGGTACCGTTCCCTCTAATTCTTTCAGGTGGTTCTTTTTCCGGCCTTAGGTAGTTTCCTCACACACATCCACTGATAAGTCCTCAACTGAATACTTGAGGAGGAACTCTGCAAATTTCTGGGGTTCCTTCTCTGTGCAGTTCCCTCTTCTCTGGTATTCTGCCCTGTGAACTCTAGTCATCCTGGACGCTGAGTAATCACTGTCCACTTCCTCAACTCAGGGAGACCATCGGGGTCTGCCTGGGTTTCGCTTCACTGTGCTGCTTGCTGGAAATCTCCTCCAAGTAGTAAGCTGAGGAAATGGTAGGGCTCACCTCGTTGGTTTTCATCTCTAAGGGATCATTTCCCTTTGTCGTGAAAGTTCAATGTCGTGAAGTTCAATGTCGTGAAAACTATTTATTTCATACATTTTTCTGGGTTTTCAGTTGAAAGAATAAATCTGGTTCCTGTTACTCCATCTTGTCTGGAAACGAAGAGGCATTGAATTTTAAACTGTATTTAATTTTAATTAATTTAAATTTAAATAGTCACATGTGGCTATATTGAATAACACAGAAAGTGCTGATTACAGAGGTATTCACACTGAAATTTCGTTGAACTGTGCACTTAGGATTTACATGCTTTTGTGTATGTGTAACACTTCAACAAAAAAAATATTTGAAGAACTAAAATATTTTCCTAAAACTTGCTCATTAGAAGGATCTTTTTTTTCTGGATCACTGATCAAGAAAGCTGACAAAAGTTTTTGGGGTTTTCTTTAATCATAAAATTTTAGCAAGGAAGAAGTAACCAAATAACGCCCTTATTTTTTTTTCCAGGAAAAATAAAAGGATGAGTGGTAAATAAAGCATGTCTACTTAAACTAATATACTACATTCACATTATAAGATTAAAGATGCTGTCATCTTTAAATCCTAGTGAAGTTAAACTGAGTGATAAAAGATCCAGAGGGTGTAATATCTTTACTTAATATCTTATACCTGATTTATTCTTTGTTCATACTTGACTCAGTTTGGTTTAATTCCTACCTTTTAAAAAGTTTTTAAAATATATACATAGTCTTAGCTGGCTCATTTTGACTCATTCTTTGTATATGATAGAGATCTGAGGAGGCGATGTGTATTGATAGCCTGAGGAGAACTATAAAATGGGTCACGTTTTTCATTTTTTGTGTAATTCTATATTTGTCTACAAAACCAGGAATTTTTTTGGGGGTACAATTATTGAATACTTATTTAAAATGGAGTAATAAATCATAATAAGATACTAATTTCTGAAAGCTGAAAAATACCACAAACTTGACAAAATCCAGAAAAAAATGACAAAACGTGTTTACTAGTGAACTGCCCAACACCTCTGTAATATTTTTCTGAACTTTTAGCTGTCTCTTTATATGATGAAAAATTTTTTTATAATCTTCCTGTAGAAAGATGAGGAAGAAAATTCAGTCTGCTGGAAATTTGGGGTTATTTTATTATGAAAAGTTTTTTTCAACATCCGACTCATTATAATGTCATGTAAAATTTTCAGAGTTGTCAAATTTGGGATAAGCTCTATCTAGTTTCCTTCATCTGTGAGCTATAAGATTTTATTTTTTTTCCAGCTTTATTGAGATATAACTGACATATAACATTGTGTAAGTTCAAGCTATATAATGTGATGATTTGATATACATATATACTGTGAAATGATTACCACAATAAGGTTAGTTAACATATCCATCACCCCTTTTATTTTTGTGATAAGAACTTTTAAGTTCTACATTCTTAGCAACTTTCAAATATACAATACACTATTGTTAACTATAGTCGCCATGCTGTTACATTACATTCCCAGAATTTATTCATCTTGTAACTGGAATTTTGTACCCTTTAACCAGCTTTACCCATTTCCCCATCCCCCTGCCCCTGGCAACCACCAATTTATTCTCTGTTTCTATGAGTTTTAGATAACACATATAAGTGATATCATACAGTATTTGTCTTTCTCTGTCTGACTTATTTCACTTAGCATAATGCCCTCCAGTTTTACCCATGTTGTCATAAGACAGGATTTCCCTCTTTTTTATGGCTGAATAATATTCCATCGTGTATATATACCACATTTTCTTTATCTATTCATCTGTTGACAGACATTTAGGTTGTTTCCGTGTCTTGGCTATTGTGAATAATGCTGCAAGGAACATGGAGGTTCACATATCTCTTTGAGATAGTGATTTCATTTCCTTCAGATATAAACCCAGAAGTGTGATTGCTGGATCATAAGGTAGTTCTATTTTTAATTTCTTGAGGAACCTCCATACTGTTTTCCATAGTGACTGTACCAATTTACATTCCCACCAGCAGTGCACAAGGGTTCTTTTTTTCCACATCCTTGCCAACACTTGTTATGTTTTGTCTGTTTGATGATAGTCTTTCCAACAGGTGTGAGGTGATATCTCATTATGGTTTTGATTTACATTTCCTTGGTTAGAAACATTGAGCACCCTTTGTGTACCTGTTGGCCACTTGTATGTCTTCCTTGGAAAAATGTCTATTTGGGTCCTTTGCCCATTTTTTAATCAGATTATTTGTGGTTTTCTGCTATTGAGCTGCATGAATTGCCATCAGTTTTGGAGAAGCTGAGTTTCAAGGAAGTGGAAGAGCTTGGTCTACTTTGATGTTCTGAACAAAAAGGTATTATTTCACCATTGTTATTATTTTTAGTTAGAAAAACAAGAGGATTGAATGGTAACTCTATTAACTGGTAACTAAATTCTCCCTTCCGACACAGACTGATCCAAACATTTTTAAGACAAAATTATTCCTTATTATAACAGTTCTTATTAACTTGAATTCTTATCAATGATTCATTTCTTTTTGTGGATCTTGAATGTCTTATGAATATTACAGAGTGGCTCTCTGGAACAGACTTTTTAGGTGACCATCACTTATGAGCTGTGTGGCCTGGGCCAACTTACTCTAAAAACCTGTTTCTTTTTCCGCAAGATAATGGTAATAATATAATAGAATATAATAATAATTGGGTTATTATCAAGTTTAAATGAATTTATGTATTTAATCCCAAATAGAGATTAAGAATGTAATATTGCAACTGTTATTCTTTTACTCTCAAAATCAGACCGAGGAATAGATAAAATTAGTAGTTAAGTGGAATCATGCAAAAAAAAAAAGAATATTTTCATGTAAGAATATAACACATTTCTTTAAGTTGCATTTACTATGTGCTTTAAAAATCCCCTCTTAAAAGTGTGTTAGTGTCTATTTATCCCCTTCAAGCAAAAAGAAACTTTATAAAAAATTAAATGGACAAAATACAGCAATATAAATAGTGAGATCCAAATTTTTCGGTGTGTATTGGGAATTTCACCTTTATTTTACAATTTTTTCACCTAGTAGCATGAACAATTTGCCCCTAACGAAATTAAAAGTGCCTTCAGGACAATCATAATTACATACTAGAAGAGAATTTGCCAGCAAGAATTTTATTATGAAATGGGGTTGCACTGCAAAATACTTGTTTCAGCTACAAATGGGAAAATAGCTTCAATTAGTTCTCTGAGGAACCTTGATTTATGTAGATTAGGCATGAATCAAGGAGTTTAAGTTACTGGCTTTACTAAATTCAATTTAAGGTACTACTTTGGGATACCGCATAAAACACTTCATTCAGCAAGTATTTATTAGTGAGATAAAATGAAATAATCACTTTATGCTTCTGGAAACTATCATGATTTTATACCATTACCTGTAGAAAAAAGTAAAATATTTAAAACCTATATATAAATAATATGAATTGAAATCCATAACTGTGTTAAAAAGTTATAGAAACTAGAAAACCTGATACTTTTGACGTTTGTATTTAAATGCCATCTTTTTTTTTTTTTAATCTTCAGGTAACGAAAGCAACTTAGAGAAATTTAAAAGAATCCAGACAGATATATTTCCTTACTTCTAAAGCAAGAGTTTCCCTCTGTGGCACTAATGTTCTAGAAGCTTCCAGCAGACCCAAATAGGAGCCGAGGCAGACATGATACTGTAGTTCTGAGAAGCATTTGACTCACAGGAATGGCCTTCTTTCCTTAAAATTGGAGATGTAACAGGGGCAGCCCTGTTTAAGACAGTGTGGGAGAGAGATGCAAACAGAGACTAGTTTTTTTTACCTTGCCTCCTGCCGGCCTTGGTGTTGCAAGCAGAGTGGTGTTATACTTCAGAGACTTTGAGCTGCAAGTAAGAGAAAGTCAGCTTGAAATGATTTAAACAACAAGGAACATTTATTATCTCACAAAACAAGAAGTCCTGGGGGAGAGCAGCTCCTAAATTGGTTAATTTAATGGTTCAAACACATCATCCAAGAACCGAGACCCTTCCACACTTCCAGATACAACACCTAGCAGGAGAAAAAAGTGTTCCTTTAAAAGGGAGGAAACCTTTCCCCAAAGCCCCACAGCTGTCTTTGCTTCATATCTCATCCGCAATTATTGGTCATATGCTCTTTCCTAAGCCAATTACAGGCAAGTGGAATGGGATTATCCTCTTTACCTTAGACCATGGGTAGGAACTCTTTCTCTGGAAGGGGCTAGATGGTAAACTTTTTAGGCTTTGTAGGCCACACGGTCTCTGTTGCACTATTCACCTTTGCTGCTGTAGTGCAAAAGTGGCCTTATATGATATGTAATGTACAAATGGGCACGGCTGAGTTCCAACAAAACTTTATTTATAAAAACAGTTGGCAGGACGGATTTGTTCACAGGCCATAGTTTGCTGACCCCTGCCTTAGACCAAGTGGGATTTACTTCCGACACTCTGTGAAACACATGAGGTATCTGTTTGGGTACAAACATTTCTCTTTTGTTCTTTTGCTTTAGGGTCATGCCCAAGAATTTAAAGCTCTTCTGTGAGTTCTGAGCCTCCTGATCAACCTTTTTTTTTTTTTCTTGCCTTTTTCCACTAGAAGGAGTCACTGGAGAATCCCAATTCATTTGCCCATTTTTCTTTCCCGAGACTTTTGTAAGAAAGTATACCTGAGTGTTCTTTTAAGGAAAGACTCTCTGCTAAAAATAATCTCTTTTACTCAGTCTATTTCCACAAGTTAGATTCATTTGGATTAACAAACACCAATTTTGGAATTAAGAGAGGTATCATTTATTCACAACAATATAATTTTTAAAATTTAATTTGGTTGTTTTTCTCTTTCAATTCTGATGAGAGATATGTGATGTCACAGAAATAAAGGTAAGAAAGAGGAGTGAGAAATAGGGAGTGGCTTTCTGCTTCAAGACTGTGAACTGAGCACGTGTTCGTCTCCTCCCTTCCTCTCCCTTTCTTGATACTATATTAAAATGAAAACAAGGGAATAAAAATGTTATAAATCCTCAACAATGAAGAGAATGGAGAGAATCTTCAGAACATAAAGACATGAACAAATTTCTGGAAAGTAGATAATAAAGTATCAGAGTAAAGAAAGCTAGAATGACCTCAACATGTGAAGAAAGGGCTATAGGCAAGGAGGGTGCCTATGTGCCCAGCACAACCTTGGCGAGGCTTTGCAGTTAGGCGTGGTGGGATGGTGGGTATGATGAAGACCAGAAACAATAAGAGGGCCTGAGAACAAGGGACAGAATAAAGATGGGTGGAGAACCTTGCCTCTTCGTGATTTTTTTAATCATCTCTCTGTCTGTGACGGCTTAGCACTTCTCCCAGGCTAAATATCGGAGGATTCATCTCTAAGAGAAGCCTTCCCCTGGGCTGTTCACAATAAAGCAGAGCTTTTTCATCAGAGCTCTTCCTATTTACACAAAGTTCTATCCTCTCATTCATTCATTCATTCACTCACTCACTTAATTCAGCAAATATTTATCGAGAGTTTAACAGGCAGTGGAAAAAAAACAAAGTCTCTGTTCTCATCTAACTTACAATATTAAAAGGATTATCAGACATGTGAGAAAAGCTGTGACATGAAAGAGAAAGAACAAAATGTTTTAATAACCTAAAATAAAATGCACTCTGGCTGGGTTCTCCACTCACAGTGTCACAAGTCTTGGAATGCAAGTATTGGCCGGGTTGAGTTCTCTTCTGGAAGTTCTTGGGAAAAATCTGCTTCCAAGCTCATTCTTGCTGTCAGAATTCAGTTCCTCATGGTTGTAGGACTGAGGTCCTTGTTTTCTTGCTGGCTGTCACCTAGGACAGCTCCCAGCATGTAGAGGCCACCTGCATTCCTTACCAAGTGACCCCCTCCCCCTTCAAGCCAGCAATGGTGCATTGAATCACTTTTGTGCTTCCAATCTCTGGCTTCCTTTTCTGTGACCAGCAAAAAAAAACTCTCTGTTTTTAAAAGGTTCATGTAGTCAATTCATGCCCACAGTAATCTCCCTATCTTAAGGCCAACTGTGCCATAAACATAACCTAGTTAATGGGAGTAAAACCCTTCACATTCACAGACCCTGGGATTAATAGGGCATGTAGATTAGGGTGGTAGAAAATCTTGGGCTACATCTCAGAATTCTGCCTACACTGGACCTTTCATATAAAATTTCAAAACACCAAAGTGATTAAAAGATTCCAGAGTAGGGAGCCAGCCCGGTGGCGCAAGCGGTTAAGTGCGCGCGCTCCGCTGCGGCGGCCCGGGGTTCGCTGGTTCGGATCCTGGGCGCGCACCGACGCACTGCTTGGCAAGCCATGCTGTGGCGGCGTCCCATATAAAGTGGAGGAAGATGGGCACAGATGTTAGCCCAGGGCCGTCTTCCTCAGCAAAAAAAGAGGAGGATTGGCGGAAGTTAGCACAGGGCTGATCTCCTCACAAAAAAAAAAAAAAAAAAAGATTCCAGAGTAGAAAAAGCATATCACATACACTGCAATGAGAAACAGACCAGTATCAGACTTATCATCAGCAACAATGGCTTCAGAAAGTAATAAACAATGCTTTCAAATTTCTAAGGGAATTCTTTTTTCAATGTAAAATTATATTTCTAGCCAAATTATCACTCAAGTATATAGGCAGAATAAAAATATTTTCAGATATTCGAGGAGTCATAAAATTTTTACTTCCATTGTACCCTCTCTTAAGAGTTAAGGGAAAGAGAAAATCAAAAAAGAGAATAACACCAGGTTCAGCATACAGTATAACCCACACAGAAGAGCAGTGACACAGATGCCCAGGACGGAAGCTGCTTGGCAGGTCTAAATAGTCACAGTCTAGATTGGAGCAAGCAAAAAAAAAAAGCTTCAATAGAAGCCTAGATTTCTTCCATTCTAAAATGCCCATAATAATAGTACCTACTTTATAAGGTCATTATAAAGACAGAATAAGTTAACATTTGTAAGTGCTTAGAACAGTGTCTTACATTTATAAACACCTCCTAAGTGTTTGTAAAGTAGATTTGGAGGAAACAATAGAAAAAGCTAAAGAGAGAATGGTTCGTGAGAGATGGGTCGGGATTTTTGCTTTTTATTTGAGTTCTTTCTATTCTATACAATTAAAAAAAAAAGTGGTGACCAACAGTGTCAACTCCTTCAGATATATTAGATACGAGAATGTCTAAGATATATCAACTGTATTTAGCAGTAAAGAGGCAGCTGGTATTTTAGCTATGGCAGTTCAGAAAAATGATAGGGATTTAAAAAAGAGAAAGAATTTAACTAGTTTAAGAATAATAGAAAGTGATAAGCAGTGTAAATAATTCTTTCAAGAATTTGACTTTGAAGAGGAACAAAACAGCATGGCAGCAAGAGAAGGAAGTAAAGTTGAAGGACATGATTTTTAAAAGGTTAAAGATAACAAGGAGAGAGAGAAAAGGCTCTACCTCGCCCCTGGTCATCTCCATCAGTTCTCTCAACAGCCCAAATAAAACATAACAGGAATGTCATACTTGGATATAGACAATGAATGTATTTTTTAAATTTTATAATAAAGTGTCAATAAAAATATCTTCAGAAAAATTGCTATTTTTATTGATCTCTAACACATAAGTTAAGTAAAGACAGAGAACTTGTGATGCAAACACAACTTTGAGACGGTCTGCAGGGCGATGCTGGAGTTCTGAGCTGTTACCTGTGAGAGCCCGGGTCAGCAAGACCCACAGGGAACGACCCTGACTGCCCTCTTTGTTTTCCGCCTGTTTGGGCTCCATTTCACCCCAGCACGTGAAGAATAGTAGCCACACATAAATATGCAGACCAGTTGTCTCCAGAACAAGGGTGGGGTCAGATCCATCTTTTACACCAAGTAGTGTCCAAATGTTGGTTGTCTCCTGTTCCTTGGAGGAGGATCCAGGTGAAGACTGAGTGGTTGACTGGGAGAGGGCTCAGCTCGTCTTTCTGTTCATTTTGAAGTGGGTAGGAGTTTCCCATGTATTTTTTTGCAGTTTGGGGACCATCAAATATATATTCATTGAACCAGTACTTCAGCACAGTGCTATTCAAAGTGTGGACTGTGGACTGTAGACTGATGTTGGCCCAGGAAGCATTTGTTACCAGTGTGCGATGGTAATTAAAGGTAAGCATTTATTTTTATAGACATTTGACAGAGTATCTTTATATCTTTTCAACTTAATCCTAAAATAGTTGAGTCTGTATGTGATGTCTTCTTTTAAATTTCACTTTCCTAGTAATTCTTTTTTTTTCCCTAATGCATCATCATCAGAAAGGTGATAAATCGAAATTTTTTTAAAAAATCCTTCACCATGGATAATTTAATTTTAATTTTACGCTTCAGAGCACCTTCTATGGGAGGCCTGGCCTTGAGAGGACTTGGGTTCCAGCTCTCCACCTGCTGGCAAGGGACCTTGGGGAGGCCACTTAACTTCTCTAAGATTTCATGTCTTCATCCTTCATGTACAGGCAATAATTCATACGTCAGAGAGCTGCTGTGGGGCTGAAATGAAATAGAGGATTGGAAATTGATTGGTTCTCAATACAGAGGGAACAGTCCTAGGTGGACGGGCCGCCACAGTTGTTCTGTGTGTGATTAAAGAAAGAATCTCAGCCATTTCTATGGGAAATCCTGCTTCATAAAAATGCTTTGTGTCTTAACTCATTTTCGGGTTCTTTGGCAAAGTAGCTCACTCAGATGTTGTTTGTTTCGAGCTGTGCAGTGACGGGTTTCTTTTCAGAGTGATTAGTGAGCAAGTCCACTGCTCAGGCTTTTATCTCCCTTTGCATTGTCTTGCTTGTTGGCAGAGCCTTGCATCGCTAATTTAGTGGGTAATGAATGAAATATGGTTGGCAAACCCTATAATGTTGAATTATAATGTCATTAATCTTGCACATTCCTTCCGTAGATTCCGCTGATCTTATGCAAAGCAATTGGACCTGGCTTACCTTCAGAGACTCATCAGACTACCTGGGGGAATGCAATTCCTTTAAGGTCTCTTTTCTGTTTTATTTTTATATAATCATGCATTTTAGTAGCTGATTGAGATGGGATCCATGCATGAGAGGTTTACAAAATTTGTATCCAATTAACAAAGGCCAGTTTATACTCTGTAGCTGTAGATGCATTTTTTTTAAACCATCAACTGTAAATTTCCATGAATTCACTCTTTCTTAACTCTTTTCAGACTTTGTGTTCAGGATAGAAATTGCCCTTTTCAAGAAGTTTTACCTGGCTGGGTGTAAATCTATAATATCTTGTCAGTAAAATAGCCCCAGAGGGATAATGTTGTGCAACTATTTCAATCCTTATACTAACTACATTGGTTTGATCTGTCTCACCATCATCATACGGAACAGGTTTCTAGGCCATCTCCTCACCTCTTGCTTAGAGAAAACTGTCAGATTTATTTGGCCTTACTCAGATTTAAGATCATATATCTTTTTTCAGAGCTTAGGGCTTCTAATAACAACAAAAAGTACTGAAACAAACCTGTTTTCATGGCTGCCTTTCAATCAATATACAACACACTTTCTGTTTTGTCTTCACCAGAAATAATTGAACTTTGCATCCCTGCTCTCCTTAATTATGTCAAACATGTGGGATACAATATCATCTCTAAAGTGGAAGCTTTTTGAAATGGCATTGTGAGAAAGGCTTAGAAAAAGTATTTTGTAAGCCTATGACATCAGTCTAGAACAGGTTTTATTGCCTTAGAAGATACTAGCATCCTCCTAAGATTAAGAAATTGCTATAATTGCTATATGAACAAGCAGGCAGAGAGATAGTTTTTCCTGATAAACTTTAAGGTATTTTAGAAAAGAAAGACAGAGTAGCTTTAAATATATAGTCTCCTTTCTTCACTTCTAATTGCCCAAATCCTAACCCTCCACACCATTGCCCTCCATTCTTCCTACTCACGGCTTCAGTTGGCCTCAGTTCTTGGTGACACAACTGGAATAATATCTGTGCGGTTGAGTCACTTGGAGAGACATCTGTGACATTCACAGAAAAACAAGCAACACATACAGAGTGAATTTATTGTTTGGGAAGGCCATGGGGGTTTGCGTGTTAACTTTTAGGGACAAAGGAAACATGAATTGTGGCCACCATTTATGCCATGTGATATATTCCCTGCTCTACACTTAATTCTTAATTAATTGCTTTTATCAGTTAGACTTACCAGCAGTATTTTACCTTTTTTAATAGCTGTTCATTTTCCTGACGCTTTTCCTAGTTTTCTTCAGTGGTCTCTAAAGGGTACTATTCTTCTGACGCGACAGATGGACATAACTTTACAAGAAAGTGATTTAGTCACTAACGTCCATGTACACAGACTATTCTCACTAAGAAAATACGTCAGGTAAGGATACAAGAGCAGTCTGGCTCTTGAGAGAAACCGTTATCTTACAAGCTGAAATGGAAAAAGACTTTCAGATGAAATTATTTTTATTAGAATTGTTCCTGAGGAGCAAGGATATAGAAGCAGAAGGCAGGTCGTAGAACAGAGATTTTCCATCGTGACCTTTCAGAGTCTGGAGGTGGTAGCTGGTGGCAGCAGAGTGGGTCCGACTATTTGGGGATGCGATGTGGAAGGAAAGCCATGGCAGTATATTCTAGAGATCTGGAATCACCACAAACAGAGCTCTCATTTCTCTCTCGGCTGGGTATGGCTGCTTCTGTGCGAGAACCCATCAATGTCGACTTGCCTTATTGATCACGCATGTCCCATGTCCATTAATTCCTCCTGTTCCAGGTCAAACCTTATCCCTTCTCTGTTTGAAAGGAAGCAGATGGTACATCCTCAGTGTCGTGAAGGACACCATTAAACTTATTCACACAAATAAAACGACTCTCTTTAGTGTAGATCCATTTCTATATTTCTATGAATCCATTCTGAGTTGTTAAATATGCACTCATTCCTGAACTGTATTCATTGAGTGGCTACTGGGTACCACTGGCTGAATCAGGTGCTGGGGAAAGCCCCACGCCTGGTCTCAGAAAGCTTACAGTCTGTTGTGAGGAACTTAGCCATTAAAGGAGAAATTAATTACAATTTAAAATATGAATTACGATTCCAGCAATAAATTAATGCACTTTATAGTAAATCTTTTGTGTTGAGCATAGTGTTTTCTTTTGAAGCTCTTCTTGTTTTGAAGCTCTTCTCTTTCATAATATTGTTTTATTCTGTACAACACAAAAAATTGAAATTTTCAATTTTGCAGGTAATGGAACTAAAGCAGAAAAGGTGAGGTGATTTTCCAGTCACACTTGTACGTGTTCCCTGTCCTTAAAGCATATATGCCTCTTTATTATCACTTTATGCAGTAACGTGTTGATGTTAAGTTAAATAATTAATTCCTACTTCCTACTTTGTCATACATAGTGGAATTCCATTTCTTATCATTCAGATTTATCACTATGTGGATATGAAGTTTTTTAAAAAAATTTTAAATGGAATTTTTAACAGAAGATTTCAAAAATATAAAATTACAGGAAGTTCTGAATAGTGCAACACATGAGGAATATAGAAAACCAGATAGGTAATTAAGCAATTAAGGTGAGAGGGCAGAGGAGGAAGGTTTTCTAATTGGAGTGATGGAACTTGAAAAACTGACAGCTAAGAAATGAATCAGTCTAAAATCACATAAGGAACCTTTTAAAAATGCCTCCTAATCGTACCCCTTTTGTTTGGTGCTTACACAACTTCTCCTTCTTTAGGTTACTTTGTCTTCACAGTGACTCTGCAGGATGGCCAGGGCAAGTACGGCCCTCCTGCCTTTACAGAGAAGTTTAAATCTTGCCTGATGTTACCTAACTAATAAGAAACAGTGCTGAGACCCAGACTCAAGTCTTCTGGGTTCAAGGCTACTATGCGTCTACCACACAACAAGGCCCTTCCCTTCCCCTGCTGTCTCTGAGTGTGTCTGATAGCTCCAAAGGTTCTCCATGACCGATGACCAGACAAAAGGAATCAGCTTCACAGCACCAAGACCCTACTTTTAGAGGGAACTTCAGAAGTTTTGCAAAAGTATTTCATGTCAAATGCAAAATTTAGAAAATCTAGAGAGACAACAAAAATCACCCATAATTGCATCAGTCACACATAGCCAGGTTTAAGATGTATGTATACATCCTTCCAATCTTTTTTCCTGCTTCTTATTTTGTTTTTTACAAAAAGAGATTATATAACACTTCTACTTTGCAAACTGCAGTTTAAAATTAGCAATATATATTTTGTACATTACCCCATATTCATATTTGTCTACCGTATGATTTTGAGGCTGTAATATTTCTTTTGCAAGAATGCACCTTAATTTAGTAATTAATTTATTTAACCAATCTCTAATTGTTAGGTACCATTTTCTTTTTCTGCCAATATGTATATGGTAGCAGTTTTGCTGATGTTTCCCTGGGTTCAAAAAGAAAGCCCTGGTTTGTAATGTTTGCCACATTCCATGGTGTAAGTAATTCCACCACTGCCAATTCCAAGTTTCCAACTGTATAACAGCTGGCTTGCAAATTTCCTAAAAATTTAACAATAGGTTGCAGGCTTGTAAGTTCCCTCTCCAGCACACCTCTTCAGGGCTGGGACGTACGTCCTTTTAGCTAAACTTTTCTCATAAGTCTTATTTTTTGTTTTTGATTTCACAAAGAGAAAATACATGAAAAGTTATTTAATGATAAATATTAGAGTGGTGTATACAAGCTTATTTCACGGTTAATGAAGATTGATTATCACTTGTGATGATTATTGATATTCGTGTATTTTTGCAGTCATTTTTTCTTAACCAAACATTAAGTAGTTTTTTTCTCTCTTTCTCTCTCTCTCTCTCATTTGTTTTTAAAGACCTAAGGAATCTGGGATAATCATTGAAATAAATATAAGATTTAGAGGTTACTAGAATTTGTAAATTTAAGCTCATTCTCAGGGCCACGTGCAGTAGTGTGATAGACAGGTGGGGACTGTGATACCAGCTCCGCCAATTAACAGGTTGTTAAATTTGGCTATTTACCAACCTCTCTGAGGCTGTTTCCTCATCTCCAATACAGAAACGATAATGTTTATTTCACAGGCTTATTGCGAAGGTGTTCTATAAGATTTAAAGACTCTTTTGATGGCGAGACACGTGATGACATTCAGATAGGTGAAAGGCAGAGCTCTTAGTTACTTACAGGAGTGGTTCCCAGGGACGAAGCAACAGCAAGTGGGGCTGTAGAGGGCAGCTCTTGTATGGGAAGCCAGTGGGGTTAGGTAGGTTTCACAGGCTTTCTGTGGATTGGCTAATCTGAATAATTTTTCAGGCTCCAGGGCATAGAGTTTGTCCCTTAGTGTCTGGTGTCTGGTTCCAGGGGTGATTAGGGCTGATGCATAGTGGCCTGGAGTGTGAGAACTTAAGGGAAGTGGATGGGATGTGGACTTAATCAGCTGCTCAAGAAGAGGGACCGACCAACCTCTAGCCAATCCCAACCTCTGGGGAGCCAAGGGTGTACAGTACATTTCTATACAGTAATACCAAGTAATACTAGTACCTTTTTAAATCCTTGCATTACCCCTTTCATCCACTGGTGGCAGCAGGAAGAACTATGTTCCTACAACGTTAACTGGGTCATGACAGCATTGAAATATATATACGAGTAAATGAATGAGATGATATATGTGAAACACTGGCCAGGCACCTGGCCCAAAGCCTACTTTCCTCCTCCATCACCCTCCTTTAAAGCCTCTCATAGGGCAGGAAAATGAACATTACCAACGGAAACTGTCACAGAGTACTTTTTAACCTTTGTGGCTTTGCCTGTAAATTGCATGTTGGGATATCAGTGGTTCCTTACATTCTGGAGTCAAAGGCTCATTGAGAATCCCTTGAAAGCTATCAGCAGCCTCCCCTGAAACGTGTAAGACTTATATACAGAAAATTTTGCTGCGGTTTATTTTGTTGCTTTAGAACCTGCACTTTACAGAAGGATTTATTTTGGTATTAGACAGCTCACTCTGCCTCCATTTTCTTTTCTGTCGAAGCAGCTTGGTCAAAAGAGATCATAGGCCTTCACTAAAAGCATGTTAGTTACTGCAGGGCATTGGAACAGAAAGTGACCGGATTAGCATGGCCAAAATTATTCCCCAAACAATCCAGGTCAGTAGCGTCACAGTCCACCTCGTCAAGCTGCTTAGAATGGGCTGTCTTTAATCCTCAATAAGAGTGAAACTTCTTCCTCAGGTTCAATCAAGTCCTTTGAGACTTGTCTTCTGGAAAATCATAGATTTTTGCACATAGTGACAAAGAAATTTATATTCTGTTTCTATTTCTTATAAACTTCTTAAGGAAATTCTTCTTAAAGAAATTTTTCATGAAAGGGACAACATCATAGCAGGAGACAAGGCTTCTTTCAAGACAATTGGCAAAAATCTTTGATGTGACTACATTCAGATGCATTTGTAATAATTAATATAGCAAATATTTCTTAAGCACCAACTCTGTGTCAGGGCCTCCATTAGGCTTTAGGGATACCAGGGACCAGGAAAGATAATTACTGCAGTGAGCCATGACGATGTGGAGAGCTTCTATCTTCAGCCAACAAAAATCCCCAGATGTGCTGCCAAATGTTTCAAATGCCCTACCTAACCATAACGTCTCCACATTTTTCTTCCAAAGACACTGTACTTTTCTTTTTAACAATCCAGAGACATCAATTTCTTTGAAGTTTCCAGAACAGACATAAAATAGGAACATATTTCTGATGGCATCATGATTTCCATATTCAACAAATATATTGAGTACCGACTGTATGCCATCCACTGTGATGCGGTAGTAAATAATGTGGACCTGGTCCCATGCCCTCTAGGAAGCTGTGAAGGAAGAAAGCTAGGAACTCTCTGCATTTGGAGACATCAGTCATTCCATCCAGTTTATGCTGAAGGAAAATGGCACATCTGCCAATTTCTATAAGACCTTCTTCAAAATATTAAGTGAAATATCCATATTTCTGGAGTAGATGATGTAGACAGGGGCACAAACCACAAACCAAGGCACGAACCACTTCTCCTATTTCCAAAGGAGATTCCTTGAAGCCTCTCCAATTTGCATCACATCTCCACTTGGCAGTGCAATAAAATACTCACAGAGAGCTTCGGTTGTTGTGTTGGGACTTAGAGTGAGCATTTATAGTATCGTCTATCGCATCTTTTCTAAAAATTCCTTTTTCTGTAAACATATAGTTGAACAGGAGCTACCATGTTTCTGTAACATGATCCTGTTCAAAGGCCACAGCCATTGAACTAAGAGATGGACACCTGGCCCAGACTGGACAAATAAGTCTTTTCTCTGGGGAATTTGGATCTATACTTAAGAGTTTAAGAAAAGCATACATTTAAGAAAGGGATATCAGAACTACCTAAAAGAGTCTATTATCTTAGGCTTAGAATTATAAATCAGATCCTATTTCTCTCCTGATTAAAATTGTACAATGATTTGCCAGTGTGCAAATATCTGCATGGCTGTCACCGCACGGCTCGCCAGGACAGCCTCTGCCACCTTCTTGAGTTCACTTTTTGTCACTCTACTCCTTACTCAGCCTCACTAATCTTTCTATCTCTGAAATATGGCTTGCTCAATCAAGTCTCAAAGACTTTACATTTAGGCTCCTCCTAAAAATTGAAATAATCGTTTTCCACTGTTTTCATGATGGACCCCTCTTCATCATTCAAGTTTCAGTCTTCCTTCACAACTTTATCTAAAGCAGCCTCCTCCCCAAGTCACTTTGATTTTCTTTACCCTTTTTCGTTTTCTTTAGCATCCTTATTATTACCTGAAATTATATTATGTTGGTGTATTTGTTTACTTCTTACTTCCTTTCCCTTAATTACAATGCACTCTTCTAATTGATTTGTCTGACCAGTTTCCCTCTAGCCCCAGTGCCTAAGAGAGTATCTGGCACATTGTGGCAATCAATAATCAATATCAATAAATATTTGCTGAATGAATGAAGGATTGAATGATCCTATAACATATAACACTTAGGAAATGCTGTCATCTTTGTTTTCCACTGGTTGGACCTGAGAAGTTGAGGAAGGTACAGAGTGAGGAGGAAAATGAAGCAGATGTGCTAAGATTAGCTTTGGTGGGAGACTGAGGGTCCTGAGAGCGTTCAAACCCCTAGTTCCAGTTCATTCCTCAGGCTCATATGTATTCCTCTTTTCTTCCCTGAAATGTTCTTAAATCCCTATAATCAATCCCTTTTTTTACTGAAAGCTAATTTAAGATTTCTGTTACCTCTAATGAAAACAAAGTTTTTTTTTAAATTGAGGTGTGATTTACATATAATAAAATGCACAGATCTTAAGTGTTCAGTTTGATAAGCTTTCACATTTGTAAGCATCGATGTAACAAGTACCCAAAACAAGATATTGAACCTTTTCATCACCTCAAGGTATTCACTTGTGTCACTTTCCAGGAAGTTCTCCACCCCTCACTTAAGAGCAATCACCTTCTGATTGCTATGGCCATAGATTAGTTTTGCCTGATCTTATAATTTGTATAAATGAAATCATGCAGTATGTATTTCCACATCTCACATCTTCCGTTCAGCATAATATTTTTGACATCCACACTTTGGCATCACTGAGTCAAGACTTCATTAAGGTGTTTCTTTTTTATTGCTAAATAGTATTCCATCGTATGGATGTACACCACTTGTTTATCCAAGAAAGAATTTTAAGTGCAGACATCCCACATTGGCAAGTGAAAGTCATGGGGAGGGGGGATGGTGAGACTCCCTTATCCAGGACCAGGAGGAGAACTGACACAGCTGTAGTAGCAGAACTGTTGTTATCTATCTTCTTTTGTATCTTGTATCCAGGATTTTCAGGGGGCTGGGTGGCAAATGTCGGAATATTTTAGTATGTTGACTACTTCATTCAGGCTTCATGAAGGGTTTTTCACAAAATGAGTAATGTCCAGTTCACGGTGGCTCAACTGAAAGCAGCTCAAAGACAATGGCATATATTTACAACCTCTGCCTTTGACCAGCTAGCGGTCAGAACGTCTTTTACCTTGCTGAATTGCAGAAACCAAATTGCATTCTATTCTGAAATTAAAACAAATAAATTGGATTCTAGAATCAGAACGGGAACATCTGGGAGGTCCCAGAGAACTTAAGGCTCCCTCCAAAGCACCAATACTGCGGGGGTGGACACATCGATGACCCCTCTCTTTGCAAAGCACGTTCAGCTGGAACTAGAAGGCAACCTGGGATTTGGGGGCTTATTACAGAACAAAGGCACAAACTTCTCTGTTCCAACCTATTGTTTTCCATCCATAAGAAAGAGCCTTACACTGAGAAAGAAAGGGATGAGAAGAATCCTGAAGTCTGATGCTATGAAGCAGAATCCAAGAAAACAAGACCCATTTCAGGCTAGAGATTCAAAGAGCACAACTCAACAATGTTTTTCATTGGTTATTTGAAAATAGAATTATCTCAAACAAAATTGACAGACAATTAACCAATATTTTATAGAAGATGTGTTCCCAGAAGACCCAGTAAGGCAAGACCCAAGAACAGGCATGTTCATAAGTGAATTACGAAGGTGATTTAGCCTCCTACAGAGAGATCCTCCAAAATCCCAACCTCAAATGGAGTTCCTGAGGAACACTTATCATAGGAAACCCTCACAATCAATGGATGGAATAATCTAGGAATTCACTTCACTTCCAAAGAAGAGAGTTAACAAATGGATGCCCAAGATATTTGTTCATCTTATAATTTAACTCATATCCCTTTCCATCAAGATATGCTCTGAATCAGTGAACAATTTACATTGCCACTTTTTTCATTCTTTTTTTTTTTTTTTTTTTTTTTGTGAGGAGGAGTAGCCCTGAGCTAACATCCGATGCCAATCCTCCCCTTTTTTCTTGAGGAAGAGTGGCCCTGAGCTAACATCCGTGCCCATCTTCCTCTACTTTGTATGGGACGCTGCCACAGCATGGCTTACCAAGCAGTGCATCGGTGCGTGCCCAGGATCCGAACCTGCAAACCCCGGGCCGCCGAAGTGGAGCACATGCACTTAACCACTTGCGCCGGTCTTTTTTCATTCTTTTAACCAAATATAAGTTTTATTGTAACTATACCGCTTTTCTTCCCCACCATTGTTTATTAGACATATTACTTGCTGTAAGAAACCATATAAATAAGTGATTGAAACCGAATACAATAGGATTTTGTAGCACTCAGAAAGCCTGGCCCAGCTCATTATATCAGAATGCAGGGCAAGTACGATTTGGGGTCAAAAAGCCACTGTTTGAATTTTCACCCGGGAAAGGTGGAGAATTTTAAGCAGGACATTTTTGTAGTTACATGTAGAGAATAACTCTATACATGTGCTCTGGGGGACCAAGGATGTGCAGTACGTTTCTATGCAGTAATCCCAAGTAATACCAGTACCTTTTTAAATGCTTGCATTACCCCTTTCATCCAGTGGTGGCAGCAGGAACAAGTATATTCCTACAATGTTACCCCTGACCACAACTGAACAGTCTGTGCGTACACATCTGCCCCAAGCTGGGTCAACTGGATCCCTGCCCGGGAATTTTGGAACTGGTACGTATGAACAAAGCAGATCCTTTCTGGGTTGCTCAACTTATTCACATTATGGAAAACTTGGGTATGTTGAGGGCCATATTTTCTATCTTGTAAACCACAGATGAGAAAAACGGTGGAAGCTGACCTGCAGAGACAGTACTAAACACAAATGGACACAGTAAGAAAAAAGAGAGTCCAAACTAGTGTCAATGTCTCTTGTTCTAGTTTCTTTCTGAGATCCAGGTAATTCTTGCCTTTAAGTTCAATGAGATAACCTAATATCACAGTAGTAATTTCCTTTTTGTGCTTGAACTAGTCTGAGTTAAGTTTCTGATGGTTGTAAACGAAAAATGTGTAAAGTTCCAACATTTCACATTGAGCTTTCTTCTCCTGAAACCCACATTGTTTACGTACGCTGGAAACGTCTTATTCGACTTTATGCTTCTTTTGGCAAAAGCACTACCACTACCCCCAACAGCACTGTTCACGTCCCCCAGCGTTGGGTAATGGAAGCAAAACCAAAGTATCTGTAAGTTTCATCATACTACTTTTTTCTTTGACGTTTTCTAACTTGAGCTGTGCCTTATATGAACAATCTGTAATGAGATATTCATAGTAGTCATGCAGGATACGTTTTTTCCTAATGTTTATCAAAGAAAAATTATTCTAGACATCATAACATGACAATGATGACAAGCATGTGACATTTAACTGTCTACAGTAGTGCCTCAAGCCACTGTACAGTTGCCTTAATAAATACTTTAGTAATTTGAGAACAATTTGTCCGAAGGATAATTTTCAGTGTAATAAAAACAAAATGAAAGAAAATTCATTTAGAACAATCCTGAATTCTATCCTTGGACCTCCTTGGAGGCCCATGTTCCAGGATCTTAGAGGATGTATTTTTCTTTCATTACTCAAGCATTCGTCTTAGATACCCATCCCTTCCCAGCCCAGAAATGAGTTGGCTCTCCCAGGCAAAGTGGGCTGCCACTGATCTGGAATACGAGTGAGAACTGAGGTCTGTGGGATGGAGGAAAGGGTCCCCCTTGTGAGTCATACTCTCACTCTCCAAAGGCCAGAAGCACATGAACCAGAAGGTACAGACGGTATCAGGACCTCTACACCCCCAAGGCTGTGGCTTGGTTTCTTCTCTAGTCCTACATATTAGTTTCACTATGTTCCAAAGTTTCATTTTTAAATACATGGTTGCTTATTCCAGCCTAGGTTGTGGGGAAAGAGCACTCCACTTTTTTTTCTTTTTTAAATTTAATATGCTATTCTTCTTTTTTTTTTCTTGGAAGATTGGCCCTGCCCTAACAGCTGTTGCTAATCTTCCTCTTTTTCTTTTTTTCTGCCCAATGGCCCAATACATAGTTGATTATCATAGTCATAGAGTTACAGCTCTTCTACATGGGATGCCACCTCAGCATGGCTTCATGAGTGGTAAGTAGGTCCACGCCCAGGATCCGAACCGGTGAACCCCAGGCCGCCTAAGCCAAAGGTGCAAACTTAACCGCTATGCCACTGGGCTGGCCCCTACTCCACTTTTTCATGAGTGATTCCACTTACCTCTAAGTGCGTTGATGGCAGTGCCCTCATTTCTGCCTTTCTTTTTCTCAGTTCATTTGTGTTTAATCTAAAACATAATAAATAATTACAGAACATTATAGCTAGCAGGGCCCTTACTGATTGTCAGACAGCCCCCCATCCTTTCACAGACCACATGACTGAGTTTCAGAGATGTGAACACATTTGTCCAAGGACACAGTTAGTTAGCAATGGAAGTAGGGTCTTGTGCCCAGGACTCCTGACTCTAAAATTATTGCTTTTTTATGACACCAGACAGTGCAGGGGAAAGATTTCCGGTTTCTTTTTAATCTCAGAAATCAGCTATGTAATATTTTTCTAGGTAGCAAGCTCTTACCCATTGCTTTTTTCCTGAAATTTTCAAGTAATTCTCATGAATTATTCCAAGCATGTGGAAATCAGGCATCAAAAGAGAGAAGCAGAAATAATAGAACACAAAGCTGCAAGCAGGTGCCTCCCCTTTAAATGGGGGATTTTAGTTTCCAAGTACTGATCTGCAAGAAGACATCCGAAATGTCTCAGAACTAGTTGCTATCCGATGCGGAATCTGCCCTGCTGCTTCTGCTAGCCAGCATTTCATTCCTTCTTGTAATCACCTCTGCATTTATATTTTTAAAAATCCGGGCACCTAATCCTTGTCTTGATACTCAATTCTTGGTATTGCTACATCGAGCAAAAATGTGTATCCTGTCCCTGGAACGTTGTTTTTTGCTTGTACTCTTTTTCTTTGGCCTGAGTTGAGGTATTGGGAATTTCAATCACTGTAAAATGGAAGGGAAACACTGTTTTCATGTTAAAAGAAAAAAAAAAAGATGAAAACGTGAGGCAGCTCCCTTAGGCGAGATTAGAAAGCCTCCAATGGGCAGAATATTATACAGTTAGCTGATGTTTTCAGGACTACACCATTTCTCCATCTTCCAAAAATTAGACTTGGATACTTCTGATCTGCTTTAAAGTAAATAATAAACAACACTGTCCTGATAGATCCCTGGTACTAACCTGCTACAAATTTCAATGTTGTCAGAAGATGCAGAATGACACATGAAGTTAAATACTCAGAGGAAACAGAACTGATGGGTTTATCAAATGTGATTGGCTTTATCCATCAACCTTGAGGTTTGGAGTCAGGGGAGGGTGACTCCAGGACCTCCCTACAAATGTCCCTTTCTGGCACCATCAGAAAGTGAGGACTGGGGCTGGCCAGGTCGTGTAGCGGTTGAGTTTGGGCACTCCGCTTTGGCGGCCCAGGGTCTGTGGATTTGGATCCCAGGCACGGACCTATGCACCAGTTCTCAAGCCGTGCTGTGGCAGCGCCCCATATAAAGTAGAGGAAGATGGGCATGGATGTTGGCCCAGGGCCAATCTTCCTCAGCACAAAAAGAGGAGGATTGGCAACAGATGTTAACTCAGGACTAATCTTCCTCACAAAAAAAAAAAAAGAAAGAAAGTGAGGACTAAGCTGAAGAGATCAGAAGGCCCACCAGCATGCCATTGTCAAGTGTGTGTTGTCATTTTCCATTTTAATAAAGTATTGTTATTTCACAGGGTAGTAATAAATCACTGCACTCTTGCTAATAGGAATTGGTGTGTGCTACCAAATTATTTTTGCATTTGCGTGATCAATCTCAGTTCACCTGAAAACTGAGGAAATATGAACCTTCTTTGTATCAATTATTCTTTATATCAATCCCTGAGAATAATCCATAGGAGGAAGAAGCAATCAGCTACGATATAAGCAACAGATAAAAGCAGATAAAAAGAGCTGTGACTGACGCAGCAGCAGAACTCTCAAAAATAGACTTATTTCTGACCTAAATGTTGCCAGGGAAGCAGATTCCTAGATGCGTCTTGGGGCCTGCAGCTGCCAGGAATGTTTTCTGGGTGGTCACAGAGCTCATTAATCACTTCTCTGTGTTCACTAGCCTGGTGGCAGGTTGATGTGCAGAAGCCTAAAGGAGTGGGTAAACCTGGCAAATCTCATCATTTCATTGGCTTGCCTAAATCCCTTCAAAGCCCAAACTCCTTTGCATGGCGTACGAGGCATTTCCTGATGTAATCCTAAACCCCTCTTCCGTGTCATCTCTCCCTGTTCCCTTTGTCCTATCCTAAGCTTTCAGTTTTGCTTCTGCGCCTTTGTAAATTCAGCTCCCTTGGTTGTAATAACCTCCCTCCCCTTGTAAACCTGGTGAACCAGAGCTTCAAAACTCAGCTCGAGCTCCACTCACCACAGACAGTTGATTACTTCCTTGTTTCCTCCTTGTCACACGGTTTTGTAACTTTCTGCTTACTATTGTAACCATTGTTTACTATTGTGGCTACTGTTTACTACTGTACCTATTGTTTACTGTTGTAACTATTCTGTAAGGGCAGGAACCAACTCATTCATGGTCTTATCTCAGCACACAGCACAGTGCCTGGCACAGGACTAGTGCTTAGTGAATGTCTGGAGAATAAATGAGTGAACGGATACAGCCAATGGATGTCTAGATTGTGCCCAACAATGCCCGAGGGAATTGTACTTTTATTGTAGAATCCAACCATCCACTAAATTCAGTGTTCTCGGTCTTAAGGGTCTAAAATGTGGGTTTGGAAATAAGGTCCAGAGACAATGAAAATCCGGAGATCCCAAAGCCAGGCTAAGTATGGAACTGGAACAAAGGTTGGAAGCCAGAGACTGGCTTTTCCAGAGAGAGAAAAAGAGACAAAGACACGAATCTGAAGTAGGACTGAAGATGGTAGGGTGGCCCAAGGAGAATGGAAAGAAGACAATTATGGACAGCAAATGGTCCAAACCACGCTCAGGTCCAGGTGTCTGACCATGCAGGGAAAGGTTACAGAAAACTTGCTGTGGGTTCAGGAACAGAAAATTCAGTCACCAAGGGCAAAATAGGAATCCACTCTGTGAATGTCTCAGAAACAAGGAAGAAAATCTAAGATCTAAGGAATAGATCAACAAGAATGTCTCATCTCAAGTCATTTACTTGCCTCTTTCTACTTATACTTTTCCTGCCAAGGACAAACCCCAATAACAGAATTTCAAGAGGGACTATCCATACCTGTGGAGTGCTGAGAGTAGTGTTCAATAGTTAACCGTGGAGTCAGACTGCCTGGGCTAAAAGCCTGAGTCCATCACTTTCCAGCTGTGAGGCATTAGTCAATTACTTAACCTCCATGAGCTGTAAAATGGGGCTGAAAATAGCAGCTATTTCATAAAGCTATTGGGAGGACTGAGTGAGTTAATCCACGGGAAGAACTTAACTCAGAAACTGGAAGATTCAAAGTGAGCAGCCAGGCAGTTAATTACGCTTTTAGAGAAATTCAGAGTAAGAAACACATAATTTAATTTTTCTTGTAGAACTAAAATAGATTCTCTTTCTATATATTTGTTTTCATCAAATAATTATCACAATGTCCTTTAGAAGGAAAAAATTTACCAAATAAAAAAGATACCCCTTTAAGTAGAAATAAGAACATAGACATATAGAGCTGATCTAAAACTTTACAAAGGAAGTAGAGTTTTATTGACTGGTTGATGTATTAGTTCAAATAAAGGTTTGGTTACAGCTTTTTTAAAAAGCAGTTGCTTAAATAATATAACAGTATAAAATAGCATTTCATTTTGCGTATATAGGCAATTAAGAATTGGGCCCATTGTTCTGCAGTCTTCTGGACTTCCGGCTTTCTCTTCCACCATCCTACAGTGAACCGGCATGGTCTGCAGAGTTCAAGACAGAGCTCCAGTCATCACATATGCATTCCAAGGATCAAGAAGGGAGGAAGAAGGGGATACACTTTTCCTTTAAGAATACATCCTAGAAATTGCCACACCACTTCCCTACACGTGTTATTGGCCAGAACTTAGTCATTTTACCACAACTAGTAGCAGAGAACACTAAGAAATAAAATCTGTGTTCAAGCGATGCTATACTCAACTAAAAATTGGGGACTGTCTTCCTGTAGGAGAAGAGGAGATATTGGGGGCAACTAACCGCCTTTGCCAGAGCAGGCTTCCATGTTCTCCACGTGGACTGGGGTAATAGTTTCTAACTCTACTGTGATAAAAAGCATTTATATGAAGGGAATTTGTTCGCCTATTAGTAACTCATTACATCAAAACTAGACTTTCACGTGTTTCTCCACATCCTTATACTTTGTGTCAAGGTAATAGATATTTGTCAGTTATCTCTGACTAAAATGAATTTCTCTTGTTGCAGAACTAGTTCTCAGGCTAAAAGTCTGATTTCTAGATGAGAAGCAATATTTGGGAGCTGTTTACTCCAGACTGAAGTAACAGAAACCATGGAGAATTTGAAACTGCATCATATTTTTTCTTGATCAGTGGCCCTTTGTCTATGCTGTTCCCGTTGCCTCTAATTATTTCCTTTCTATCTAGCAAATTCTTACTCATTCTTCAAAACCCGTCCTAAACTTTCCATCTTGGTGAAGTCTCCTCCAGTCCTTCTAGGCACGTTGAGCTTTGCCTTTCTCTATCCTCCCACAGCACATGGTTTTTCATCTCTGTTATCATACTTGGCACATGGTGTTGTGACTGTTTACATTCTTGCCCTCTCAAGTCGGCTGTGAATTTGGGAAGGCGCACAGGTGCTCAGAAATATTTGTTTAATGAATGAACAAATTGACTCCTCCCCCAATAGGAGATAATTTTTATGGCGTTATTTCAGAGAAAGTTTTTTTGATGAACAGAAATACAACATGGGGCCGGCCCCGTGGCTTAGCGGTTAAGTGAGCGCGCTCCCTACTGGCGGCCCGGGTTCCGATCCCGGCCGCGCACCGCGCACCGACGCACCGCTTCTCCGGCCATGCTGAGGCCACGTCCCACATACAGCAACTAGAAGGATGTGCAACTATGACATACAACTATCCACTGGGGCTTTGGGGGGAAAAAAGAAAGGAGGAGGATTGGCAATAGATGTTGGCTCAGAGCTGGTCTTCCTCAGCAAAAAGAGGAGGATTAGCATGGATGTTAGCTCAGGGCTGATCTTCCTCACAAAAAAAAAAAAGAAATACAACATGAATAATAATAACCACATCGATGATAGTGGTGCTGGTGGCAGTGGAGCTGCTATCATTTTTCTTGAGTGTAATAAGAGTGGCTGAGTGTGAGGAACTTGACATGTAACATGTCAAATCTCTATAAAACCTTTAAAGTTAAGTATTGTTGTCCACACTTTACAGCTGAGACAGTTGAGGTCCAGATAGATTGCATAGCCTGCGGGTGGTGGAGTTCTCTACCCTAAACTCTGCTACGAATTATGTTCCTGTATTAGCACTTCACTCTCTTGGGTTAGGCAGAGCGCACTAACCTCTCTGGACGTCTTCTTTCAAATGCCATCACTCTGAGAGGCGCTGTCACTGATGTTCCTGGCACATAGGTGGGCTTCCTTTATTAGATCCTTCTCCTTATAATGGAAGGCACAGGAGATGCACAAAACACTGACGGAGGAGAAAAGGTTAGAAATGAGAGCGGAGTGGCCTGTGTTCCAGCTCACAGTCTAGCCTGGGATTGGCTTTCTCAAAAGGATTGGCTATGCCAGTGAAAAACTTTTCATCCCCTCCTGTCCCAGCTTGCCTGATGACCCGCCAACGAGTGCTTTACCTGTGTATTCACTTCAGTGTCATTCCATGCACACACTCATGTACAAGCACATATGCACATAACCTCTTCTCCTACTTCGCAGAGAAAATAATCCCAGCAGACTGAAAAAGCCGTCACTTTTCTGCCATCAAATCTATAAACTTTCCTGCATCCTTCAGCTCATCTCTTTTGCTGTCGTTCCTCCTTTTGTTCAGGAGATAACCCTCTACCTGTGTTAGAGCTCCCACATCCCCCATACTTGCCCCCGAACCTCACACCATTCATTATTTGTTTATTTCTTGTTCCTTTAATTTCTTTCTGTTGCACCCTTCCCACCATAATTTAAACATATACAATTCACTTTCACGTTAAAAAAGAAACCACCATCTTTGCACTGTACTTCCCTTTTGATTGTTGCTGTATTTTTTTCCTCCTTTACAATGCCTTGAAAAAGTTGCCTGTCCTCACTGATTCGCCTACCTGCCACTCACTCCTCAGCTCCCTCCAATCTGTGCTCCTCTCCCAGTCCTTCACCCACAGGGCTTCCTGCAATCATCGCCATGAGTTCTGTCAGCTGAGCCAGTGGACATTTTTCTGTTTTCCTGTTCTTTGACCCCCTCAGCAGCAGGTGAGATTGTAGACTACACTGACTTTCTTGAAACACTCTGCACTGGGCTTCTGTATCACCAAACTCCTGTTTTCTTTTACCTCTGACACTAATTCCTCTCAGTGTCCTCTGCTGGATCACTGGCCCCTGCCTGGCCTTTGATTTTGAGTTATTCAAGGCTTTGAACTTGGTCCCTTCCTCCTCTTACTTTGTATTCTCTTCCTCATGATTTTACCTATGCCCACAGCTTTAATTACCATCCATTTATGAATACTTTCAAGTGAGCATCTCCGTTCCAAACTTCCCTCTGAGCTCCAGACACATCCAACAAATTGCCAACTCAACATCTCCAGCTGGAAGTCTCAAATTAACCACAAGTGTAACCAACTTAATCATACTCATAACTGAGCTCATGATCTCCTTCCTCAAATCCAGCCCTTTACTAGTGTCCTCTTGCTTAATAAGTGACATTACTATCTATCCAATTGTTCAAAGTGGAAACTTAAGATTTGTTGTTTTCTCTCAAGAAAAGAGTACAGTTCTGTGTGGCTTGATTTGCTATCAGCCTGAGGTGACTTTGGCATATTGTGGTAGGCAGCCTCTAATCCCTAGTCAGGGATCCTGCCCCCTGGTATTCTCACTCTTGTGAATTCCCTCCCCTTAAGTGTGGTTTAGACTTGATGATTCACTTCTAATAGATGGAATATGGCAGAGGTAACGATGTCATTTCTAAGATTAAGTTACAGAAAGACTGGCTTACATCTTGCCTTCTCTCTCTCTCTCACCACTTGTGCTGGGAAAGGCTAGCTGCCACATCATGAGGTCACGCAGATAATCCTGTGGGGAGGCTCATGCATCAGACGACTGAAGGCTTTAGTTGCAAATGGGATTTGAAGAAAAAAAATCTCATTATTGTCTTATTTTGTATTTCTTTGATGACATATGATGTGGAGCATCTTTTCATATGTTTATTTGCTGTCTTTATATCTTCTTTGGTGAGATATCTGCTAACGTCTTTGGTCCATTTTTTTAATTGGGTTGTTTGTTTTCTTATTGTTTAGTTTCAAGAGTCCTTTGTATATTTTGGATAACAGTCTTTCATCAGATACGTCTCTTGCAAATATTTTCTCCCAATCTGTGGCTTTTCCTTTCATTCTCTTAACAGGTCTGTCACAGAGCCACTGCCCCTTCACAGAGCCCTGCCAATAACTGTAGGAGGTTGGAAGGGGATTCTTCAGCCTTTTTTTTTTTTTTTTTTTTTTTGGTGAGGAAGATTGTCCCTGATCTAACATCTGTTGCTAATCTTCCTCTATTTTTCTTGAGGAAGATTGTCCCTGAGCTAACACAAGTGCCAATCTTGCTCTATTTTGCATGTGGGACACCACCACTGCATGGCTTGACAAGTGGTGTGTCAGTCTGTGCCCAGGATTCAAACCTGCAAATCCTGGGCCACCAAAGCAGAGGGTGGGAACTTAACCACTATGCCATTGGGCTGGCCCCCTTCAGCTCTAATTAAGCTTTGAGGTGACTGCAGCCCTAGCTGATGGCTTGACTGCAACCACACGAGAGAATCTGAACCAGCTAGACTGTGTGTCGTTTTAACTCGCTGTTTTGGGTAATTTGTAATATAATCAAAGATAACCAATTAGAAGAAGGAGAACATGCTCTTGTGGACTTAGAGAAACAAGATGGCTTCCTACCAATAATAATTTTATCTTTTTGAAGAGATTGCAACACAGACTTATGTAGAGTATTGCATAGGTATTGACCCAATTAAAAACAATTAATTTACATGTTTTCCTATAAAATAACCGATAGCAAAAATTTGTTTTTAGTGTGAATTGTCTTTTTTAAAAGACTTCATATTTTTAGAGCAGTTTTAGGTTCACAGTAAAATTGAGAGGAAGGCACAGAGATTTCCCATATACCCACTTCCCCTACACATACATATTTTCCCCCGTTATCAATATCCCCCACCAAAGGATACATTTGTTTCAATTGATGAACCTACATTGACACATCGCAATGTGGCAATAGTTAACTTAATGTCCATAGTTTACACTAGGGTTCACTCTTGGTATTGTACATTTTATGGGTTTGGACAAATGTATTATGACATGTATCCATCATTATAGTATCATACAGAGTATTTTACTGCCCTAAAATTTTTATGTGCTCTGCCTATTCATCCTTTCTCACTGCATTCCCTGAGTTGTTTTTTACTTCTGAAAAACTTTAACTGTTAACAAATATAAAAAAGATGAAGTTAAATATCCATGATTCATGACCTCTAGGCCTTGGTCAAATAACCTGATAAGGTTTATGCAACCCATTATTGACCCATCCTCACCGTCACTTCTTCTGGTGAAATGTTGGGTGACAAGGTTTCTATCAGCTGCCCAACGACTTGTGGGAATCCCCCACAAGTTCAGCACATATTAATATATCCCATTTTCTGTGTATGGGTTTTTAATTCAAAGCTAAGATTATGAGATATTTTCACTTCTATCTTTTAAGTGAATATAAACAAATTCTAGTTTGTTTGACTCTCAATCCCCCTTCCTCATTCTCCCTCCTTAATTTGCTTCTTATCTGCTATTTCTTTTTTTCCACTTTTCTCCCCAAGGATAATGGTCATTTATTTTTCATTAATTTTATACCCAATCACAAAGGATGCAGGAACCAAAGGCAAGAACAATATAATAAAGAGTAGTAACATGGGCAATGACTAGAGTCAAACCGTATAGCTCAGGTAAAAGCAAAGATGCAAGTTTTAGTTCATTTCTTCTCGGAGAAGAATAATGCACGATAGCAGTTTTAGTCCTCTACAATAACCAGAAAACTCTCCAAGAAGAGCAAATGCAGGCATCCCAGAGCATTGAAACAGAAAAGCATAACTTTCGAAAGAAATAACAGTAGAAATAATCACATGGTTGAACCAGAGATAAGAATAAAAAATTTCTCCACAATAAATACTAGAAACTCAAACAACTCAGTACCAAACTTTTAACATGAATAGGTAAAAATAATTTAAATTAAGAATGGAGCATGCTACATAATTGTATGTAATAAGAAAAATTTTTAAATATTCAATCATAAATTATTGAGAAATCTTTGTGATATTGAGATTTTGCATTAATTGATAGATAGTATCTTTTTTGGAACCAAAATGGCTGTAAGAGTGGGTCATATATCTTCATTTAAATTTGATACTGAAAATAAAGCCTGATTATTTAGAAAAGAATCTTCTGATAACTCAGATTGTCTGATTTTTTTTTTTTAAACTGGGCAATTGCGTGGGTGGAAAAGGTATACAAATAATTGCTATGAAGACATTAATCAAACATTGCTGGAGAAAGTATTATTTAGGAGAAATCAGAGCAAAATGAAAAAAGACTCCTAATACAACTAGATAATTCAGTGTAAAATTTTAGAAGTTATTTCTCATCACCATTCATTTTTTCATGAGCTCATGGACCCCTATGAACATGGCACATGATGGGAAACTGATTGATCACAGTAGATCTTTTTTTAAAACAACACTGAAGAATCTTCCACTTTGGAACTAATCTGCCAGTTGCCATGCTGCTGATAGATCTCTGGTTGCACACATCCTTCAAATTAATGAGACAGACACTTTTATTCATTACCATTTCTTGACACACACATACATACAGAAATCTACCCCCAAACATCACTAATATCTATAAATACTTTTGCTTTATATCTTTGATAATTTCCAATTAGCTACTCTACTTGTTTTGTTTTGTCAATTTTGTCTGTTTAAAGTAGTCTGTACAGGTTTTCTTATACCTCTTTTATATAGAGAACTCAAGAATAATGATGGCAATGGTTACATTAAATATGTTTTCTTATAAAAAACCAAAAGATCATGCACAAGAAATATGCCTACTATGCAAATTATATAAAATAAAAAATTCATTGGCTGCATCTCAACTATATCATGATAACAAAGTGTGATGAAAACCAGCAGTAATTCTTTTTTTATTGAGATATAATTTACACACAATAAAATTCACTCTTTTAAAGTGTACAACTCAGTGGATTTTAGTATACTCACAAAGTTGTGCAGCCATCACCATTTCGTAATTCCAGAATATTTTCATCACCCACAAAAGAAACCACATACCTATTAGCCGTCATTCTCCATTCCTCCTTCCCTCCAGCCTCTGGTAACCACTATTTGTCTCTATTTGCCTATTCTGGACATTTCATACAAATGGAATCACATAATTTGTGACCTTTATGTCCTGCTTCCTTCATTCAGCATCGTGTTTTGAGGTTCATCCACGTTGTAGCATACTTCAGATCTTCATTCCTTTTTACGGCGGAACAATATTCTGTTATATGGATGTACATTTTCTTTAATCCATTCATCATTTGATAGACATTGGAGTGTTTCCACTTTTTGGCTATGATGAATAATGTTGCTATGAACATTCATGTACAAGTTTTTTGTGGAAATATGTTTTCAGTTCTTTTGGGTATATGCCTAGGAGTGGAATTGCTGGGTCATATAGTAATTCTATGTTTACCATGTTGAGGAACCACCAAACTGTTTTCCACAGCGACTGTACCATTCTACATTCCCACCAGCAATGTATGAGGGTTCCCATTTCTCCACATCCTCCCCAACACTTGTTATTTTCTGTTTTGTTTTGTTTTTAATTTTTATTATAGCCATCCTAGTGAGTGTGAAGGATTGTGGTTTTGATTTGCATTTCCCTAGTGATCAGTGATGTTGAGCATCTTTTCATGTGCTTATTGGGCATTTGATAATATTCTTTGCAGAAATATCTATTCAAATTATTTGCCCACCTTTTAATTTTTATTACTAGGTTATAAGACTACTTTATATATTCGAGATAAAAGCTCCCTATCAGATACGTGATTTGAAAATATTTTCTCTTATTGTGTGGATTATTTTTTCACTTTCTTGATAGTGTCCTTAAAAGCACAAAATTTTTTAATTTTGATGAAGTACAATTTATCTATCTTCTTTTGTTGCTTATACTTTTGGTGTCGTATGTAAGAAATCATTGCCTAATCTAAGTCACAAAGATTTGTGCCTATGATTTTGTCTAAGAATTTTATAGTTTTAGTTCTTGCATTTGGCCTTTGATCTATTTGAATTAATTTTGTATAATTAAGGGGTCCAGCTTTATTCTTGTGCATGTAGATATCCAGTTTTCACAGCACTATTTATTGAAAAGAATAGTCTTTTACATTGAATTGTCTTGGCATGTTTGTTGAAAGTTAATTGACAATAGATGTAAGGGTTAATTTCTGGACTCTCAATTCTATACCATTGATCTAGATATTGATCCTTATACCAGCACCACGCAGCTTTGATTGCTATAGCTTTGTGGTGAGTTTTGAAATTGGTAGGTATGGGTCCTCCAAATTGATTCTTCTTTTAAACATTATTTTAATTATTCTAGGTATCTTGCATATTTATAATAATTTAGGATCAGCTTGTCAATTTCTGCAAAAACACCATCTAGGATTTTGATAGGGATTGCATCGAAGCTGTAGATAACTTTCAGGACTATTGTTATCTTAACAATAATAAGTCTTCCAATCCATAAACTAGGATGACTTTCAATTTATTTAGTTTTTCTTTAATTTCTTTCAATGAAGTTTTGTAGTTTATCAATGTGCAAGTCTTATACTTATTTAGTTAAATTTATTCCTAATGATGTTATTGTAATTTGAATTGTTTTTGTAATTTCATTTTTGGATTGTTCATTGCAAGTGTATGGAAATAGAATTGATTTTTTATGTTGATCATTTATCCTATAACCTTATTAAACTCACTTTTTAGCTCTAATAGCCTTGGGGAAGATTTCTTAGGATTTTCTATATATAAGATCATGCCATCTGTAAATAGAGATACTTTTACTTCTACCTTTCAAATATGGAAGATGTTCATTTCCTGTTCTTGCCTAATTTCCCTATCTAGACCCTCTACTAAAATATTGAATAGAAGTGGCAAGTATGGACATCCTTGCCTTGTTCCTTGTCTTAGGAGAAAGCATTCAATCTTTCACCATGAAGTATGATACTAGCTGTGGAGTTTTTATACAAGCTCTTTATCAGGTTGAGGAAATTCCCTTCTAACCTGGTGTGTTGAATGTTTTTATCATGAAATGGAGTTGGATTTTGTCAAATGCTTTCAAAGCATATATTGAGGTGGTCATGTGGTTTTTGACTTTTATTCTATTAATTGGTGTATTACACTGATTGGTTTTCCTATGTTGAACTAAACTTGCATTCCTGGGATAAATCCCACCTGGTCATTTTGTATAATCCTTTTCATGCATTGATGGGTTAGTTTTCTAGTATTTTGTTGAGGATTTTTGCATTTATATTTATAAAGGATATTGGTCTATAATTTGCTCTTCTTGTGATGTCTTTGTTTTTGGTATCAGTGTGGTACTGGCCTAATGGAATGATTTGAGAAGTTTTCCTTCCTCTTCTACTTTTTGGAAGAGTTTGTGAAGTATTGTTATTAATTATCCTTTAAATATTGGTAGAATTCACCAGTGAGGCCATCCAGTCCTGGGATTTTCTTTGTGGGAAGTTTTTTGATTACTGATTGAATCTCTTTACTTGTGGTCTATTTAGATTTTCTATTTCTTCTTGAGTCATATTCAGTAGTTTGTGCCTTTCTGGAATTTTTTCATTTCGCCTAGCTTGTCTAATTTGTTGACATATAATTGTTTGTAGTTTTCTCTTATAATCCTTTTCTATTTTTGTAATGTTGGTAGCAATGTTCCCTTTTCATTGCTGATTTTAGTAACTCGAGCATTCTTTCTTTTTTTTCTTGGTCTGTCTAGCTAAAGGTTTGTCAGTTTTGGTATCCTTTCTGATAGAAGCTCAGCTGAGCTGGATAGAGCTGAGCTACCAGGTGTTGGAGTAGCCAATTTAGACAAAAGCCAAAATAAAAGTAACAGTCAAGCTTTTAATCCCTTACTGAGATAGTATAAGCAAGAGGCTAAACTGGAGAAAGTGCTGATTCTCCCCTGTTCCATTTTCCCCCATGGAATGGCACTGGTCAATGGTCAGGCTAATCAGCATGGATGTGGGAGTCATTTCACTGTTGACAGAGCCCTGAACAAAAGGCTCCTGCAGTTTTATGAACCCAGGAGCCAGGGGAAAGGCTGGGAGTGGAAAAGTACTGAGTACTGAGTCCGGGTGAAGAAAACTCTCTCCAGGATTCCCCCATTCTTTCCCTGATAAGGTGGTCTCTGCAAACGTGACTGAGGAAGGTCTCTGATGAAGACTCCAGATGAGGAGGTCTTTGAATGAAGGCTCCTGGGCTAGGAATGCTGAGTGCATATTTTGTATGATTTCAGTCTTTTTAAGTTTATTGTGATTTGTTTTATAGACTAACATATGGTCCATCCTGGAGAATGTTCCTTCTGTACCTGAGAAAAATGTATATTCTGCTGTTGTTCTGTGCAATGTTTTACAAATGTCTGTTAGGTTCAGTTGATTTATAGTGTTGTTCAAGTCTTCTATTTCCTTGATGATCTTCTGTCTAGCTGTTCTATTTATTATTGAAAGTGGGGTGTTGAAGTTTCCACTTAATAATGTTAAATTGCATGTTTCTCCTCTCAGTTCTGTCAGTTTGATTCTGTATTTGGGAGCTCTGACTATGATTAATATATATTAGTGTATATATATGTGTGTATATGTGACTAATATTATATATGTATTAGTCATATCTTCTTGATGGATCGACCCTTTTATCATAGAATATCCTTCTTGTCACTATTAATAATTTTTGTCTTAGTCAATTTTGTTTGATATTAGTATAGCCACTTCAGCTTTCTTTTAGCTACTCTTTGAATGGTATATCTTTTTCTATCCTTTTACTTTCAATCTCTTTGTGTCTTTGAATCTAAAGTGTGTATTTTGCGTGTAGTTGGATCATATTTTTTATTCACTCTGCCAATCTCTGCCTTTTGAGTGCAATGTTTAATCTATGTATGCTCAATGTAATTATTGATAAGGAAGGATATATGTCTTCTATTTTGCTATTTGTTTTCTATACATCTTATGTCATTTGTGTTCCTCTACTCCTGCTTTCGTGTTAAATGGATATTTTTAGGGGACTATTTTAATTACCTTCTGGTTTCATTTGCAATATATTTAAAAAAATTTTTTTTTGGTAGTTTCCTTGAGGATCACCATTAAGACTTTAATTTATAACAACCTAGTTGTTCAGATTAATACCAATTTAATTTCAATAGTTTGCAAAAACTTTGCTACTATAGAGCTCTATTGCCTCCTCCCTCTTTTGTGATATTATTATTGTATAAATTATGTATTTACACACTAGATCCCCATTGGTACAGACTTAAAATTACTTCTTTATACAGTTGTCTTTTAAATTAGATAGAAAAATGTGTTATAAACAAAAAATGCATTCATACTGTCTTTACATTTACCTATTTAAATTTCTTTACTGGTTCTCTTTATATCTTCATGTGGATTTGAGTTACTGTCTAGGATCATGTCATTTTAGCTTAAAGAATGACCTTTAGTGTTTCTTGTAGAGCAGGTCTTCTAATGATAAATTCTCTCTGTTTTTGATTATATGAGAATGTCTTAATTTCTCTTTCTTTTTTGAAGGATAATATGCTAGATATAGAATTCTTGATTGGCAATTTTTTTTCTTTATGCACTTTGAAAATGTCATCTTGATGCCTTTAGGCCTCCATGGTTTCTGATGAAAATTAGCTGTTACTCTTATTGAGGATCTTTTGTATGTAGTAGTCATTTCTCTCTTATCACTTTCATGGTTCTCTCTTTGGCCTTTGGCTTTTGATAGTTTGATTATGATATGGATCTCTTTGACTTTATTCTACTTGGATTTCATGGAGCTTCTTAGACGTGTAGACTAATGTTTAGCTTCAAATTCGGAAAGTTTCACCATTAAGTTTTCAAATATTCTTTCCACCCTTTTCTCTCTCTCGTTTCTTTCTAGGAGTCTCATTATACATAAATTGATCCATTTGATGGTATCTCACAGGACTCTGAGGCTCTATTCATTTATCTGCATTCTTTTTTTCTTTCTGTTCCTCAGATTAGATAGTCTTGATTGACCAATCTTCAAATCTGCTGATTCTTCTGCCAGCTGAATCTTCTGTTGAGTTCCTCTACTGAATTTTTCATTTCAGTTATTATACTTTCCAATTCAGAATTTCTCTTTGGTTCTTTTCTATAATATCTATCTCTAACGGCTCTATTTGATGAGACATTGTTTTTTTATATAGTTCTTTGAACATATTTAAAATAGCTGATTTTAGGCTAGGCAAAAGTCTCCATCTAGTAAGTCTAATGTCTGGGTTTCTCTATATACAACCTCTGTTGACGTTTTTCTCCTCCTTGTGCATAGGCCCCACTTCCTTGTGCTTTTCATGTCTTGTAATTATTTTTGAAAACTGGATGTTTTAAGTGATGTAATGTGGCAGCTCAGGAAATCAGATTCCTCCCCCTCCCCAGTGTTCGTTGTTGTGGCTGTTGTTTTATGTTGCACTTTGTTTAATTCATTTCCTGAACTAATTCTGTAAAATCTGTGTTCTTTGTTATGTGTGGCCACTGAAATCTTTACTCAGTTCACTTAGTGGTCAGCTAGTGATTGGACAGAGATTTCCTTAAATGCCTGGAACCAGTGAGTCTCTCAGCCTTTTCTGAGAGGCTCAGTGTGTGTTTGGGGGCATGCCTTAAAAGCTCAGACAGACAGTTTACAAATCCATCTTAGTCTTCACTTCCTGATTGCACAGAGCCTCAATGTCAGCCGTAGGTAAGTTGTTAGGGTCTTTTCAGGTCTTTCCTGGGCGTGTACACAGCCCAACTCATGCACATGGCTTTTTAAATTCTCAGGAATATGTCAGAACTTTTCAAAGTGTCCTCTGGACAATTCATTCCCCAGGTACTAAATTTAAGTGCTTTGTTCCGCTTGTTGTTTGCCCCAGCTGTTATCACCACTTCGCACAGTTGTGATGTTAAACAACTACCACTGATTGTTTATGACAAATGCCCCAGGGAAAAGGCTGTTCACACTGAGAGAGCTCTGAGTCAGGTCAAATAATGACAAGCTCTGTGAGAGGGCTTTCCCAGGGAACTGTCTGAGAGGCCAAACAGTGACAGTTACCTGGGAAGGAAGACTGAGGAAATCCAACCCTTTTTCCCTCTCCAGTGTCTACTGGGCTACTGACTTTCACTGTGATTGCAGGATTGTTGGTTTCTAAGGCTCTCACAGAACTGGGGAAGGGAGGTGAGACTAGGACAAGGTAGATACCACAAAGCTTGCTTTTCTCACTGAGATTTAGCCATTTTTCTTAAATAAATGATCCCCAGATATTTGCAAGCCTTTGGTTAATTTCCAGAGTTCTTAAAAGTTAATTTGGACCTTTTTTTTTTTTTTTTTTGCCAGTTTTCTTATTGTTTTTATAAAAGAGAGGATTTGGGGAGGTCCTTACTCTGCCATTCCCATTGCCATCCAGCATCAGTTCTTGAGATGACATTCTTCTTTGTCTTTTCCAAAGGTATTTTACTGAAACAAACTATAGTCAGGAAAATATATTAACATACCAAATATTTAAATAGAAAACTTGTACAAGCATACCTCGGAGATATTGTGAGTTCAGTTCCAGACCACTGCAATAAAGCGAATATTGCAATAAAGTGAGTCACACAAATTTTTTAGTTTCCCAGTACCTATAAAAGTTATGTTTACACCATGCCGTACTCTATTAAGTGTGCAATAGCATTATATCTAAAAAAACAGTGTACATACCTTAATTAAAAAATACTTTATTGCTAAAAAATGCTAACCACCATCTGAGCCTTCAGTGAGGCATAATCTTTTTGTTGGTGGAGGGTCTTGTAAAAAATGTAATATCTGTGAAGCACAATAAAATGAGGTATGCCTGTATTTGTATTTGCTTCTTTGTTCTTAATACAAATATTTGTTGAATTAAAAAAATTTTTGAAAGAACACTTTTAACATGTTAATAGAATTTAAATGAGTTTAATAACTTTTAGTTGTGGCATCTTGGTATACACAGGTTTACAAATGATGAATTGGCTTGAAAACCATTAGATTGAAAAGAAAATGATGATCTGAGGCACAGTCACCGTTATTATTCTTACGATTATTATTATTGATGATAATAACTATATATTGAGTTTTGATATGTGAAATGCCCAATACTTTTTGGGGGGAGAAATACAAAGCAAATAAGACTATATTTACTATTTAATACAACAAATTCCATTACATTATTAATCATTATAGTCATCAGTTACCAGTGTTTAAACATATGCAATTTATTACTACAGATAAGTCAATAAATCTGGTGACCTTTTTTTCATAGAGTAGTAAAAAAGAAAAGATATGATGGGTCTTAATGATTAAGAAAGATTTTCTGCGTTATAGCTTTCATTTTCTAATATAGTGTACATAACTTTTACAACAATGGCATTTTTGTCTTTTACAACAAAAGAAATATAACCTTTCCATTGATGCTTATTTACTGCTCTTATTTATTTCCATACTTTCTAGCATTTCTTCATGAATACAAATAGCACAAATTGTTTTGACTAATGTGTTCATAATTTTATACTGGGCTTAGAAAACAGTATTCAAACCAACATAAGCAAGAAAGCATTTGCTGATTCCTTTAATATGCAAACTATCAGATGCCAATTAGTTTGGTGATCCTTTCCATTGCAATTGCATGTGTGTGGGCAGGAACGCAGTCCAAGTTTTCATTCCTTTTTCTGTTTCTTGTCTTGTTGGTTTTAGACTACTGCTATTGGATCCAGCTGAACCCTTCTCACAGTGGGTAGGCCTGGAGATATCTTCTCCCCGTATCCTTCTTAATCTCATTCCCCCATTGGTGGTAAGCATCTTTATTTTCACCCAACTAAGAATCTATTTGCTTTCTGACTTTTATTGCAAGATGAATATTTGGCCCATAAAAATTAAAAAAGTAAATATTTTTATATCTAGAGAGAATTTTTACATTTCAATGAGAGATTCGGTGGATAGACTTACTGTAATCCTTTGAAAAACATTTTATGCAGTATTAGATTTAAATACTCCTTGTGAGTTCTCTTCTAAACTATAAATGGGCAATCCTCAAAGGAGTAAGGTAGAATCTTATATTTGAATGCTTGTCCAAACTATTTAGATTCTTTGGGTCTTTAAGACTATATTGAACAAAACACTAAATTTTATTTTCCTTGATGATTCCGAAAATTACCTTTGTTGTAGGTAAGAAGGTTTTGAGGGAAATAGCATAGTCTTATAGTCTTATCGCCACCATAATAAAGCTGTTTAGAGAAGAAAAAAATTACAACAAAGTTTCCAATCTTACTTTAGCCAGTAAAATTTCCTCATGTTTACCTAGTAGATCTAGAAAATGGCGGCATAATGGACTGATGAGCTTGATGTTCACTTCCCTTTACTTACCTTGTTCTTGTGGTATAAGTGCTGACGAGGAGGCAGACTTGAAGAAAAAGACTAAACTGAATGCCAGGAGGCTTAAGTTCCAGACTTGTGTTTCTACTCTAATAGATCCCATGAAGCCAACCTAAATGATTAATTATTCTTTTAAATGATAATAATAACACCTATCCCTCAAATTTCAGAGATGTTGGAAAAAAAGGAAGATTAAAGTGCTATACACATATGAAATATTATTGCAGATATTTGTGTTGTGAAGGAGAGAAGTGGGCAAAATTGAAAATCTTGTTAAAGGCTGAAGATAAGAAACAAGGAAACAAACTTGTTTAATACATCTCTCTAAATATACGGAGAATGAATCTGAAGTGTGGGCATCATTTTCTTCATATTCCAACCTGAGATTTTCATACGTTTATTTGGCATTGGTCATTTCCGCCATTATTTCCACTACCATAGTGATAGTGTGAACAAAGACTACATAAGAAAGACCCATGTTTATACGGTACCATTTGCGGCAGACGGTGTCAAGCATTCACCAAACTAGTTTCCCTTCCTCTTGGGCACACAGCTAGACCACAATTCTCAGCTGCCTTGCAATTAGAAAATGCGTGTGGCCAAAGTTTAGACAATAGAATGTGTGCAGAAGGCATGTAGTGCATTCACAGGTCTGGACTTTAAAATGCTTCCATGCATAATTCTTGTGCTCTTTCCCTATCTTCCAACTAAAGGGAAAGGAGTCCATGGGCCCAGAAAAGAGGAAAGCTCAAGAGGACAGGAGCCTGGCTCCTTTCCTTTTCGTTGTGCTAAGTTACTGAGATATGGGGATTGATTATTACATCAGGTAACCTCTCTCTACTAATGCACTATCGTATTCAGTTTAATGTAAAATTCTGGCTAGGCGCATTACGAAAAAACTGTCTATGTAGTCAATTTGAAGTAAATATTTCCCATGATTATTTGACAGACTATGAACTAAACAACTGATTAGTTGATCAAACCTTCAAAACTCAACTTGGTATTTGAGTATGATATTTGTAAGTATAGCCATAGTGTCTGCTCTCTGGGAGTTCAAAATAAAACACAGTTTCCCTTTGATACATGAATGAGGCGTCACGCGTGGCTGAGTGTCTGGGCTTCCATTTGTGTGTGGGACCTGTAAGCCTCATGCAAGAACAAGACACAGTGCTGGCAGCTGGTGTTATCTCTAAGACTTTCAAAGACGGGGAGCAATTGAAGAACAAGATGAAGAACTGCTGACATATTTGGCCAAGATAAATGAGTTGAATGGAATTTATACCAAGTTGAGCAAATATTGACTTGGACAACAAAGTTAAACAAGAAGAAAACAAAAAGATAATGTTGGATCTGAATTTTAGAAATACTAGCTGAAATTTTCTTGATGTTAAGAGATACACATTGGGGCTGCAGTTTGTAAAGAAGTATATCTTATCCAACTCCCAAAATATGCCTAAACTAGGATGATGACTACTACGCAGTTTGAAAGATATTAAGCCTTCTAATATGAAGTCAAAGCTCACTCATGAGAAAAAAGAAGTCCCATTGTCAATCAGTCAAATGCCTTTCTTCATCATAAAGGAAAAGAACATCAACAATAAAATTGTAATAGCAAACTTAGAAAATTTGAGTTGCTGAATATTATAGGTGAAAAATCACTATACAAATGGATATACTGAGAAATTAAGTGAAAACTAGGCCACCTTTCAATATTTCAGTAGATACAAAGAAAAACATTCATGAAGGGTCTCCGTGTCTTGGGCATGAAAGCAGAGAGAAGCTCAACTATCACAGCTTGAGTAGCAATATTGAAGCAGGAGCATCAAAACCTAGACTTTTAAAATGAAAGAGGCCATTGAAGGGATAGATCCTTTAGTCTGGCTAGACTCCAGTCTAAATTATCATAATTATGATACACATAATGAAGTTCAAAAATACAGTGTGTAAAGAACAGCAGGTAGTTGTGGTTTCTTAGTCTGAGGGAAGATTGAGAGAGATCTTTCCATAAGGTGACAACTTTATAAGCATTGCACATGCCTAGTTTCATGCTATTTTCCATGAAATCAATGATGGCTCTGAAGGACCCAAGATTGATAGACTTAATTAAGTTGTTAGAAAGGGTCAATTTGAGTAAGGGAGTGAAGGCCCTATAACTTGGTGATTTTGTTCTGTGACTAAAGAGAGGTAAGCTTTAGTCTGAAAATGATGGATCCTTTCCTCTGTGATGTTTTCATTGCTCAGAACCTTGGCTTCCCAGAAATTGTAAGAGATGTATATGTTAAAGCCATTTCAATCTATGATTTCCACTGAAATAACTGCCAGTTAATATCCACATATGTAGATATAGATATTATGCCTACCTAGTTTGTTGACCTAAATAACAGATTCATAGTGAAGAGAAGCAGAGAAGAACAAGCAATCTTACAACTGATAACTTTCAATAAATGTGGACATTTCAAAGTAACTAACGTACCAAATTTTATTTTGCAGAACGAGGTAAAAATTAGAGGCAATTAGCTAGATAATTCAGGAGAAGATAAACACAGGGTGGATTACTTAAGCAGTTCAGTACTAAGGCTTGGGAAGTAATTCAAATAGATGAGTAATGACATTAATTTTATTTGTTTTGTCAATGACAAAGGGACCCTTATATGAATATTTTCCTAAAAGATATTCCAATGATCATTTATTAATACTTGAAAATAGTTCTTGAAAGAAATTACCTTTTATTATTAACATCTCTCTTTTAAAAAGAGAGTTTTTATCAGGTTTTAAAGACCTGATATGAGAAAATTATGTTTTTATTTTCAAAGTCTCTGCATGGTTTCCAGATTTTATTCAAATGGTTTTCAGGAAATAATGGTACATAAAAAGGGGATAAAGATGGGAATGAAAGTTAGCGAAGCTTGCTAAAGGGGTGTGACACTAATAAATAGCAGGTGTTTCCAATTTTTGTAGTTAGTGCAGTAGAGTCGATTCCAACTCCTAGCGACCCTGTGGCCAGCAGAGCGGAACCCTGCCTGGTCTTTTTGCCCCATCCTCTCCCCTTCCGGCGCTCTATCAGACAATGCTCCCCTGCTATTCATAGGGTTTTCATGGGCAATTTTTTCAGAAGTGGGTGGCCAGGTCCTTCTTCCTAGTCTGTCTTAGTCTGGAGGCTCCGCTGAAATCTGTCCACCATGAGTGATGATATTTGAAATACTAGTGGCATAGCTTTCAGCATCACAGCAACACGCAGCTGCCACAGTATGACAATGACAGGTGGGCGGCATGGTTCCCTGACCAGGAAATGAACACAGGCCACGGCAGTGAGAGCACAGAATCTTAACCACTAGACCACCAGGGCTGGTTGTTTGCAATTTACTTTCTGCAAACTCACAATAAATTACTAGACAAAAACCTACCACCCCTCTCCTCAGAGACTGTTGTTCTTCTTTGTGTTTCATATGTAATTACCCCGTATGCTGGCCTCCTACAGCAAAAGGGAAGAGGTTCCTATTGGTTTCCTCTTCTCCATTGTTTCGTCAGCCAGTGTTAAACGTCCACATTCAAGTGCACTGAACAGCACAGGCAGGAACATGCTGTGTTGAAGGGCAGCTTCATATGGGGGAGAATGTTTGTCTTGATTGATAGCAATTGGTAGTTGGGGCTTCCACCGTGTTTCTATGTCTGTAATGATATCTGAAGATACTTTAAATTCTTATTCATGATGTGTTTCTTTAAAAAATATTTAATTAGAAACAACAGAAGGAATAGGAATTTGGTTATTTTTCTATATACTTAAATGTGAATGCATTTTTCTCTACCTGTAGCTATACTGCCTGGGTTTGAGCGCTGGCTCCACAACTTACTAGCTTTATAGGCAAATTAGTTAACCTCTCTGTGCCTTAATTTTATTCTTTATAAAATGAAGATAATAGTCCTCCCGTTCATTTAGGGTTATTATCAGGATTATATGAGACAGTGCTTGGAAGCGCTTGGTACGTTGGGTGACGCATAATGAGTATTCAATAAATGTTCTACTAATACTTGACCAGGTAGTTTTGGCGTTAACCTTTGCACTGATGAATTTCTGAGCCAGATGCAACTAAAAGAATTTATTTCGCATCATCTTTTGTAAGAACCCACCTGCATAGTCCATGGGCTGGATGCTCTTCTAAGTTCACGCTGGTCTTCACCAAGCACTTACTTCCTCATCATATGATGTTTCATACCAACTGTTCATCATGTTGGAAACTGCTTAAGGTTTAGACTTGAGAGTTGTCAGGTCCATTTCTAAGGACCATTGGCTTTTCTTCAATACACTAAAAAAAATACGGAAGCCAATTTCTTGTTAATAAAAAAGTACTTCTTCCTTTGATGGCATTTCTTCCCCAGATATACTTAATGCTCCCTCTCACCTGCTTCAGATTTTGCTTAAATTAATCTTCTCAGGGAGGCCTTTCCAGACCTGCCTGTTTAAAATTATAGCACTGCCCTTTACCCCCAACTCCCCAATGCCTATCTTTCCTTTTCTGATTAATTTTTCTCCAAAGTATTTGTCATGTTCTGACAGTCTCTGTTTTGTTTATTTTTATTTATTTTTACTATCTTCTACAAAAATGTAGAAGATAGTAAAAATCCAAGTGGGCAGGGACATTTTGTCTGTTTCACCCACTAGTCTATTGTAAGAGCCTAGACCAGCTCTTGGCACATAGTAGGCACTCAAATAGTTGATGTGTGAATGAATGAGTGAGTGAATGATGAATGAACAACCAAATTGAGTTTTTGTCTCTTTCTTTCTCTCTCTCTCTCTCTAATCCAAGGGTTATTTATTAGTTAGATTTTCTTCTTGTGCCTCTGTTCTGCTGCAATATGCAGAGCATGGTTTTACAATCCAACGTTTTCAGAGGGGTGAGTCATTTCCAAAATTGTTTTGGACAAAAGAAGCCACCCCAATTTGGAGGTCATAGGTACCTTTATCTCACCAGTGTGACACCATTAGATATTTCCTCTGGCTGTATCAGTTTAGAATTGTAATTGTTCCATCACCCTATAATGTCACTCACCTAAACTGTGGAACGGCGTAACAATAACAATTGTGTTTAAATGTAGGCATGATCTAAGTTTTATGATGTGTCTTGGAAAATAGCATTCTGTGCGTGTGCTATGAAGGATATACCTAGGAAGTGAAAGTTCCCAGGGTGGATATCAGTTTTTGTTTAACTGTCAAGATACTGTATTTCATAAAATGAAATCTTTCCTTTCTAATGAATTTCCCAAGCTTCTTCTGACAGGCAAATTACTTTGCTCAATTAAATAAATCAGGTTTGGAGTCTTCAAAACCTCGCTAGCTGGTCAGGACACTTGTGTTACCTGGGATGTGTACTCCAAATGGATTAAACAGACCTCACTCAACATTAACCTACCTGTTAGGGATGAAATTCCTGCCTCAGGGAGCAGATGGTGATGATTTCAACAGCAGTGGCTGAATCTGTGTGACATGGTGCACTCCAGACCGTCACAAAAACTCCATACTCTCTGTCTCCTACCTATAGATTTTCTCACCTCCCTCTCTCCCTCCCTCTCCTCTCCCCCTCCCCTTCTCCTCCTCCTCCTCCTTCTTCCTCTTCTTCTGAAAATTTCCAAGAAGCTATGGACCTGTCCTTACATTTTATTTTTCTACAGAATCTTAAAAATTTAGAGCTGAAGTGGCCTTCAGAGACTATCTAGTCAGTAATGTGAATGCAGATCCATCAACAATCATTTATTTATTTGATACATATTTATTGACTGCACAATATGCTCTAGACGTAGGTGCTGAGTTACAGGGGTTAGCTCCTAAAGTCAGTGGTCAAAGATCACAAGCTTTCTGGTAGATGCCACAATACAACTCTACTCTCATTCAAAATGGACTTCTATCTTCAAACAAAAGATGAAGCTCATTTTAAAGGTAAATAAAGATAGCTCACTGAAATGAAATGTGATAACTTATTTGTGGACACAATATTTCATCCCCAGTAGAGTGAGCACACAAAAAATTCCAGAGAGTTATTAAAGGTTTGAAAGATTTAAAAATGGGGGGCGGGTGGAGGGAATTAGCGACTTTATGAAGATGACTTCCAGATTTGATGTGAACACTGTCTGGCCTCCAGACATGACCCAATCAAGCACTTCTGCTATACATAATGAATTGTGTAAGGTTTCCCAAAACAATCCGATGTGGCTAGCCCCATGGTTTTGAGAAAGCTGGAAATACTCTGGAATTCTGAGGCAGATATTAAATATAAACATAGAGTTAGGCATTGATGTTTGAGTAAATGAATTATTAAAAGCAATGGCCAATGCAAGAATTGGTATGTATAAAGTCTTTGCCTTTACTGAGAATCAGGTCAACTAATGATAACGAAGGGGTTTCCTGCCATAATAATTAATACCAACTCATAGCCATAAGGGATGCAATCATATAATATTTTGGTTATTTTCAAAACATATCAAATCCAAAATTAATGGGACTTGACTTACTGGGGACTGTTTAAACAACTCTCTTGAAAACTATCCTGAATATTTGCATTCTTTAAATATACCATGCTGTCTTGCATGCCAGTGTTTTTCACATCCGTTTTCTTTTATCTATAATCTGCACTCCCTCTTCAGTTTACTCTCCTGAGTCCTACTTGTTTGTTAGGACTTAGTTTGGAGGCCACCCTTTGTAGCAGTGTGTTCCCTTCTTAAATGCTTCTCCAGCAATCAATTCTTAACCTTTATCACAGCGGGTGTCATAGCCATCTAAAATTGCTTGTGTACTTGTCTATATTCTCTCTAGACCAAGAACTCCCTAAACACAGCAACTGTGTTTATTTATCACTAAAATCCCTGATACCTCACCAATTTACTGGCAAATCATTTGAGCCTAGTAAATAATTCTTTAATGTTGATTATTATTGAATGAAGGCAAAAGAAGCTGAGATTAACATGAATTTAATGTTTACTTTGTACTCTTACTTCAAATTCAGCAGCCTAATCTTTGTTTTATTCTTTAATAGATTGGAATAATAATGTCTCTAGTATTCCATGGTTAATTATAATATTTACTTTTGGTTCAAAATAAATTTCTTTTCTATATTAAGGAAGGACCTTCTCATTCCCTACTTATAAAAGTGTTTTTTAAAAAAAATAAAGAACGAACATTGTGGTCATAAATTATTCATACTTCTCTAATGTAAACATCTTTAAAAAGTCAGTCTTTGGATATGTCTTTATTTTCTTCACATGTATGCTTGATTTATGTTTTATTAATTTGACTTATTATTAAGTCTGCTTTCAGAGTACTAGACAGACTGTTTGCTGTGTGGCACTCTATTTTGTTGACCATGAAAGGACATGTTTAAGTGTGTGCTTTGTTAGGAAATGAAATGGGAAACTAGGATTGTTCTCCGGATATTTGATTTGCCATAGCTTAGTCTTCTCATGGTTGTCTTTATACTTCAGAAATGCTTATTTGCCATTTGAATGACCATATTTGGAAAGTGGACACACTATGATACTCTTCCTCATGGTTTCAGATATTTTTTTAACCAGAAATGCTCCACTTTTTTATTGGACACAATATCTTATAGGTAATATACATGCAATGAACATCCCTGAGCTTTATCCATCCCTAACCCTCCTCCCAGTTTGGAGACTTATAACTGATAATTTATTCATTTCTGTATTGTTTAAATATTTTACAAGAATGTATTAATAATCAAAAAAATAAATTACTAATTTATAGTAAAAAAAAAAAATGATTAAGCTGCCTAGGTGAATAGACTAAAAGTAAGCTGACAATTACCCCCATTGGTTTGTTAACCTTGGATACTGGTCAAGCAGAAACAGGGTAGCAAAGCCCTACACGAAAGCAGTTATAAGATACAAGTTGTCATCTTACAAAATCATCTACTTGTGCCTTTGTGCATAACCTGATTCCAGTTTTCTGCTGTTCATAAATAATTTTTGAGTGGTTCTAATATTATCATTAGTTAATACCAATGATTAACTTCTCTTAATCTATATGGCTTGTAAATGACAACATCAATTATTACTACACTTGGTTGTGCGGTCTAATAGTGGCAGTCAAGCAATGCTGTGTGTGGATTGTGGGGGGTAGGGCACGTTGATTCTGTTTCGTCCAACTAATCTGAAACTCAGTCAGTGATAGAAATTCATAAGCATGCAGATTGCAGTAACTGCCCTTGCTTGATAATGTGGTTCGTATTTTATCTGCTAGGTTAAACATAATTATGTGTATTTTTTCTAAATACAGATATAATAAAGGCCAGTTCACAAGGGGTTGCTGATGAAATGCCCCAAGGTGTTATCCCTCCCCATAAAAGTAGCTGAAAATGCATTTATTTTGTATAGTTTTTACAAACCAAATTTGTGGAAATGAAGCAGGAATACTTGTTTGCTTGTAGCAATCCAGGGCATTGATTCTTGAGTCACATTGGGAGGGTGCTTATAAAGTCTGTGCCAAGGCCTATGATATGGGGAAACCCCTCAAATGCATAAGCACGTCTCTTTTGCCTCACAAGATGTGAGATGTGTACCATTGTGTTCAATTATTCTCTTGAACTAATCTCAATGTGTTCTAACAATAAGGAGTAGAAACCAGCAAATTAGAGAACAAAATAGATTTCTTGTGGTATGATGGGAATGTTGATCCAATCTCTTCATTTTACAAATAAAGGACTTGAAGCCTATAATGATTAAGTGACATTTACAGGGTACATGGCCAACTAATGGCAGAGCTGGACTCAAACACAGGTCTCCTAATTCCTAGGTAAGGTCTCTTTCCTTGACACTACATCATAGCCACTAGAAGGGACACTAACCCTAGAAGACCCTTGTTATAGGATCCAAAGTCCTACGCTCATTCTTTTAAAAGTTCCAAGGTACAGAGCATGGAAAAGTCAAGAATTTTTTCTTCCTTTTATCAGAGTATCTTTTTAATGATTGTAGCTGTCACTTTTAGAAATAAGGTAAGCTTGAGGATGGTTCAGTTTTGAGTATTTTAGCTTATCTGTGTCAGCAATGTCACCTCCATAACAACCTAAAGCCATCTCTTGGCTTTTTTCTTGAAGACATGTCTTTAGGCAGGGAAAATGATTTGTGGTCTCTGGAGTGAACTGCAGAAGAATAGATTTCCATTACAATAGCCCTATGACAAGTACAAGGTGTTAATTTCACAGAACACTCTACCAACATAAATGACCTGCTCTCCAGAGGCCTTTTAAATGGTAGTCTCTTGGTACTATACTGCCCAGAGCAGAAGGCTACGAGCAGAAAGACAACTGCCAGGTGAAGATGACTGAAGGTACTCTTATGGCTAAAATCACCCACAACATGTTTTCTTATTTTTCCGAAAAGAAGAGAATGCTAAGTGATGCATTTTCAATGCTAGTGATTACTGTCTTTGAAATGGAGCAGAAAATATATGTATGGATTGCTTTTACCATATTCTAATACCTTACTGCAGGGACAAGATAACCACTTAAAACTAAGTCTTATGACTCTCAAATGATACTGACACTCTAATTAATCATACAGAAATTCTCAAGATACCTCACATAAATGCTACAACAAGTAGAGAATATTTATATTACATGTATGTCAATATGTCATATGAAAATCACCATGATAGTTCCATACAACTTTCACAAATTTTAATACCAATAACCGTATTACAAAGCCATCTGACCAAATTTTTCCGACGCGACAAGTGGAGGTGGCATGGAGAAGCTGCGGAGGTCTTAATAAGTAACAAAAATGGTTGAAGAAATGGGAGCTGTGGGAATATGTTAAAGGCAATTGTGTTATTTAGGACAGGGAAGACAAGTCTGGGGGTAATTTAGTAACTACATTCATAGAGTATTCGTATAGTCCCTCCCTGATAGGTACAATTACAGAGCACATGTAAAGTACAAGATTATTTCCAGGCTTTTGAACGTATTCAAATATTTTTCTCATTTAGCTCAGCTTAAGCCTTGCACCTCGGGTGGGAAAGCAAGCATGGGGGGTTGTATTCTGCTTTGGCGGTATGACACAAACTTTATGCAGCTCTTTCAAATTGAATTTCTCCACTGTTTCTAATCTACATTTTAGTGACTCTTTCACTTTATGGAAGATTCTACCAATGCATTTAATATGGCAATGTTCTTTAAGCCAGTGCCTAATGAAGTGTCTATGGAAACGGCTTGCCTTTCAAGCTGCTTTCTTGCTTTATGAGGGTGTCTTTGACTTGCTTACAATTTACTATTGAATGTCAGAAGATAAAAGGACCTTGGTATCCTGGTAACAGGTGGGGTTTTCCTTTTCATGCATCAGTCCTTAAAGGTTTACTCTGGAATTCAGCCCATAGCGTTGAGCAAAGCTGACTCTGTCTTGTGCAGCAGAGCAGCGTGAAGGAGGATGAGGGGAGCATCTTTATGTGTGTGCATGCGCATGCGCGTGCTACAGAGAAAGGGCACTTAGCATCACTATCTTTGTCTTTGGTGAAAACGTTATGATTTTCCAGACTTTCAAATATATTTTATGAGGCAGATAAAGTTTCAGAGTGGCTGTCCAAAACTGTCAATCATTCTTATGTTTCTAATTGTTGCCTAGATGCCTCCTAAAATAGCGTAACGGAGGTTTGACACATTTCTCTCTCGTTTGATTGCCAAGTTCACAAAAGGAGTAGTTTAACAATTTTGATTGCCTTTGGTTTAGTCACAATTGTCACTATCTTGCCTATAGATTCAACTACATTTAAAGATTTTTTTTAAAAATCATTTTCTATACTTTAACTTCTTGAACTTTGGACACTCTTATAAAACTTCTATAAGGGAGAAACTTCACACATATTTATAAGCAGATATAGCTGACAACTCCTTTGCTCGATGGAAATTGTTTTGTAATGAATTTTTCCATTTGTTTTTCTTCATGTAGTTTACCTTGTCCTATGTTGTTATTTCAGAAATACGTGATCTCTGATTATTTTTCATATTAATAAGGCATATCAAAAGATTTCCAGTATCTGACAACAATTTATTTTGCAATTGGTGGAGCAAATGGAATCCGTATGGACTCTCTACATGAGAGCATAATCATACCGATCTAAAGGCGTGGAGTCATTCCAAGGTGTGAGCCACACTTCTACGTACTTGACGCCAAGAAGCTTTGTGTTATATTTTTTCCATAATATATACTTTAGTTTTGCAGGAATATTGCTTCGTCTCTGGAAATGAGACATCTACATGTCATTTAAATGGATGACCTGTGCAATTTGTCTGAAGTGATGTTTTTCGTAAGCTGAAAGGAGAAAGCTAGAACTGACAGTTTAACATTCCATCAACTTGGAACAAAAATATTTTTGTCTTTTCTTTCAAAAAGAATGAGGGATAGAAGATAGTTCTTCAAAGTTGAAAATATAAAAAATGAGATACTTTACTGAATAAATAAATAGACCATCTTTGTCTTCAAACAGGGAAACAAGTATAGAAACAACAAAATAGAAAACAAATATTTTATAAATTTAGACTTCTCGAATAAATTCTTCCTTGTGATGCAATCTAATCCTTTCTTCAAGTGAGTGATTTTAGCCTATTAGAAGAAAGATAATATTCAGTTTTGTAATAAAACTGACCTCCAAAATCTGTCACGAGACTTCAAAGTGAGCTGCTGCAAGCTTCCTTCACCTTTAATGGTTCTGCTAGTTCGTTAGTTACTGCCAAATGGACACCAGCCAGGAAAACCTCCAGAACTCTCATTGCAGAACATAAATATGGCATGCATACGTTTATTGGTTCGTGTGTATCCAGCTTACTTGATCACGTTTTTTAATCTATTCCTTCCTTCCTCCTGAGCAGTGGAAATAAAAAGAAATATACGTGAATGGCCTGAGAAAATGATTCTAAGTTAACTTTTTTGTATTACTGTATTATGTGTGAATTTGCAACAATAAAAAGTTATCATCCAACTTTCGTGTTATATTCTCAATCTGGCTGTGCCTACCTTTTAGTCTTGCCTCATAAATGCCCCCGACCTCCTTTTCCATGCCCCATCGCCCTCGCCCCCCCTTCCTGTGCTACAGTCAACACGAGCTCCTTGCACTGTGCTGTCCATACAACTCGGGTGCGTGCCATCTGCCTTTGTTGTCTCTTCTGTCTTCACTTTGAACGCCCAAACCTTGACCATCTTTCAAAATCCAGCATAAATAACCCTGCCAACTGAAGTATTCTTTTTTTCCCTTTCCCCAGAAAAGTCGATTGCTCCTTCTTCTATGCTCCATATCGCCTTCAATACACGCCTATTAGAGCATGTATCATGTTTTATCGTACATTTGAAATTCATATATCCATATTCTTTAATAGACTCTCATTCCTTGTGGACTGCAACCATATCTAATTTATCAGTGCACCCCTCCTGGCATATACCCAGAAGGTACATACCTGTACCTGGCACATAGTAAGCATTCAATGAATGCTTGTTGAATTAATTTGTATTTGCAAGCTGTTATTATCAAAAGTTGCAATAATTGATAAAGAGAACTAGACAAGGAAATATGTGTTTAGCAAACTAAAGTATGTGCTAAACTTAAATTCAAAAACAGACATCACAGATAGTGTTTAGTTAGTCTATTAAATATTAACTATGTGTATATAATAGTAATTCAGAATTTTAGACAATCTTATTCTTTAATTAGTTCTTTTGGGTGAATAATTTCTTATTGTACATGTATGACAATATTGATTGACAGGATGCTTGCAGGTTAGAAACTTTATTATAGCATTATCCTATTTATGTAAATATTAAACCCAACTATCAACAATGGTTATTTCTCAATGAACAGTTCTAAAATTATTATTATTTCCTTTTTACTTTGATACTATATATGGTGAAAATATGTCATTTGAATATAAAAATAATAATTTATTTTAAAACATTCAACCTCATGGCATTTTAAGCCAATGAAATGAAATATATATTTTTAATTTATGAAGATAGTCAATGGATCTTCATATACCCAACAACCAAATTTAACAATTATCAATTTGCTTCATCTAGTCCCTTTTCTTTTTTCTTTACTAAAATATTTAAAGCAAATTCTAGATATCATGTTTTTTCGCCCCTACATCCTCCATTATACAACTTTAAAAAAGGCATTTTTTATATAACTGCAATACAATTATTATTTGTAAGAAAGTAAAAATTAATTCCTTGAGATCATCTAATGTCCATAAATAAATTTTATGTTAAAAATACCTTTTTAGAGTTGGTTATTTTGAAACAGAATCTAAAGAGGATTCATACACATTAGACTCATGTTGTATGTTTTCTGTCCCAGACCTAGAGTTACCAATTTTCTCAAGGAGCTCTGTTTCCTTTTCGTATGGTGTGAAATTCAGACTTCAGAGTCTGGGTGCTAGGTAGGTTCATTTTCATTGGGTTTTTATTTCATTGGGTTTTTATTATTTCTAGATCTTTTCAGTAGACAAAGCTAGAAAATACATACTTCAAAAAAATTTAGTCCATATGGATATTCACAATTAAAATTTAGCACTATAGGATTTTTAGTTAACTTCTTTGATTTTATGCCTGTACCTCTTTTCTCTGACACCAAAAATCTTGGTTTCTAAAATGTTAATGTATTTTTTATTTGCATTGTCCTATAATTTATAAAATAGCTTTACAATAATAAATTAATATCGCTATTAACAACTAGACTGCTAAATCAAGTTTAATATTGTTTTTAACTCTACTTATCTTCAGCATGTGGTTATATCACAAATTTGATACACAGATTCATTCATTCTGTTTTCAATTTTAATGGGTTTTTGATTTGATTTTTAAATACATAAAAATTATATTTTATTTGAAATATTAGAATAAATTATTTCTGCTTAAAAATAAATTTTAATTGTCATAGGAAAATATGGAGTAAGTGAGAAAAGTTAAGTATAGTATTGTTTATAGATATCAACTATTTAAAAATATACTTAAAGAAAAATACTTCAAGAAAATATACTAAAATGTTGGCAGTAGATCTCTCTAGAGGATGTGCCTCAATGTGAAATTCTGTATCATTTGTATCAAGGAGAAATTTTGTATCACTTACTAACAAAATAAAGGGTAAGTTATATTAAAAAATAATTTTACCTCCAATTTTTCCATTCTAGAATATGTTCTTATACCTATTGAAAAAATTACTGCTAAAAGTAGTTTTTAAAGTAATTTTCTAATAATGGCCTTTCAAAAAAGGGCCTCTAATGATTACCTGGTTTGTTTCTCTATTTGTACAAGTTATAAACAAAACCCAAGCTAATAATGATTTATAACACAGCAAACACGGCTTAAGCTTCAGGGCATCCCTGAAAGGATGCTAGAAATGTGTTCACATGGTCATATGTTTTGTAAATTTGCAAACATATTTTAACCACATTAAGACTGCTGTCTCTTTCCACTCTGACTTTCATTGTCACCTTTGTCAGGTGGCATTGAAGTGGCAGCAGGCATTTCTAGGATCAGGCTTAGGGAAGCTGCGTTGGAGATAACTTTAGTTTGGATTTTGTAGGATATATTTATGCACTTTGCTGTCATTTTCAACTTAGTAGCAGCTGTCCCAGTGAAAGAACAGCTTCCAAGAGAACTGCTAGTACCCGCGGTGCTGACTTCCAGGGCTTTGTGGACCAGAGTGCAGGGCCAGATGTGGCACCTTTACGTGAACATGAGCTATTGCTCTCAGCACTGGGAGTCTGGCGTAGTCATGGAAAAATAAAGTCTGAAATGTAAGGAACAAGATGCTAGCCTGGGGGAAAACATCACGATCTTGAGATATATAATCCTGTAAGCTGAAGATTTATTTTTCCTCAATTATCAGTCAAAAAGATATTCTCTCCTGTCAAGAATATACTAAGTAGTGCAGCATATAATATATTTTTTTAATTTTTTGTTTATTGCAGTAACATTGGTTTATAACATTGTAAAAATTTCAGGTGTACATCATTGTACTTCTATTTCTGCATAGATTACATCATGTTCACCACCAAAATACTAATTACAACCCATCACCACACACATGTACCCAATTATCCCTTTCACCCTCCTCCCTCCCCCCTTCCCCTCTGGTAACCACCAATCCAATCTCTGTCCCTATGTGTTTGTTTATTGTTGTTATTATCTACTACTTAATGAAGGAAATCATACGGTATTTGACCTTCTCCCTCTGACTTATTTCACTTTGCATCATGCCCTCAATGTCCATCCATGTTGTCACAAATGGCTGGATTTCATCGTTTCTTATGGCTGAGTAGTATTCCATTGTGTATATATACCACAGCGTTTTTATCCATTCGTCCCTTGATGGGCACTTAGGTTGCTTCCAAGTCTTGGCTATCGTGAATAAGGCTGCAATGAACACAGGGGTGCATGTACCTTTGCAAATTGGTGTTTTCAAGTTCTTTGGATAAATACCCAACAGTGGAATAGCTGGATCATATGGTAGTTCTATCGTTGATTTTTTGAGGAATCTCCATACTGTTTTCCATAGTGGCTGCACCAGTTTGCACTCCCACCAGCAGTGTATGAGAGTTCCCTTCTCTCCACAACCTCTCCAACACATGTTGTTTCCTGTCTTGTTAATTATAGCCATTCTGACAGGCGTGAGGTGATATCTCATTGTAGTTTTGATTTGCATTTCCCTGATAGTTAGTGATTTTGAACATCTTTTCATGTGTCTGTTGGCCATCTGTATATCTTCTTTGGAGAAATGTCTGTTCAGGTCTTTTGCCCATTTTTAATTGGGTTGGTAGTTTTTGTTGTTGAGATGCATGAGTTCTTTATATATTTTGGAGATTAAGCCCTTATCAGATGTATGGTTTGCAAATATCTTCTCCCAATTGTTAGGTTGTCTTTTCGTTTTGTTGATGGTTTCCTTTGCTGTGCAGAAGCTTTTTAGTTTGATGTAGTCCCATTTGTTTATTTTTTCTATTGTTTCTCTTGCCCGGTCAGATGTGGTGTTTGAAAAGATGTTGCTAAGACTGATGTCGAAGAGCGTACTGCCTATGTTTTCTTCTAGAACTTTCACAGTTTCAGGTCTTACATTCAAGTCTTTAATCCATTTGGAGTTAATTTTTGTGTATGGTGTAAGGTAAGAGTCTACTTTCATTTTTGCATATGGCTATCCAGTTTTCCCAACACCATTTGTTGAAGAGACTTTCTTTTGCCCATTGTATGTTCTTGGCTCCTTTGTCAAAGATTAGCTGTCCATAGATGTGTGGGTTTATTTCTGGGCTTTCGATTCTATTCCATTGATCTGTGTGTCTGTTTTTGTGCCAGTACCATGCTGTTTTGGTTACTATATCTTTGTAGTATATTTTGAAATCAGGAGTGTGATACCTCCAGCTTTGTTCTTTTTCTCAGGATTCCTTTAGCTATTCGGGGTCTTTTGTTGTTCCATATAAATTTTAGGATTCTTTGTTCTATTTCTGTGAAAAATGTTGTTGGAACTTTGATAGGGATTGCATTGAATCTATAGATGGCTTTAGGAAGTATGGACATCTTAACTATGTTAATTCTTCCAATCCAAGAGCACGGAATATCTTTCCATTTCTTTGTGTCTTCTTCAATTTCTTTCAGAAATGTTTTATAGTTTCCGGTGTACAGATCTTTCACCTCTTTGGTTAAGTTTATTCCTAGGTATTTTATTCTTTTTGTTGCAATTATAAATGGGATGGTATTCTGAATTTCTCTTTCTGCTACTTCGTTGTTAGTGTACAGAAATGCAACTGATTTTTGTATGTTGATTTTGTATCCTGCAACTTTCCCATATTCGTTTATTACTTCTAAAAGTTTTCTGGTGGATTCTTTAGGGTTTTCTATATATAAAATCATGTCATCTGCAAATAGTGACAGTTTCACTTCTTCCTTTCCAATTTGGATCCCTTTTATTTCTTTCTCTTGCCTGATTGCTCTGGCTAGGACTTCCAATACTATGTTAAATAGGAGTGGTGACAGTGGGCATCCTTGTCTGGTTCCTGTTCTTAGAGGGATAGCTTTCAGTTTTTCACCATTGAGGATGATATTAGCTGTGGGTTTCTCATATATGGTCTTTATTATGTTGAGGTACTTTCCTTCTATACCCATTTTATTCAGAGTTTTTATCATAAATGGATGCTGGATCTTGTCAAATGCTTTCTCTGCATCTATTGAGATGATCATGTGATTTTTGTTCTTCATTTTATTAATGTGGTGTATTACGTTGATTGATTTGCGAATGTTAAACCATCCCTGCATACCTGGAATAAATCCCACCTGATCATGGTGTATAATCTTTTTAACGTATTGTTGTATGCGATTTGCTAGTATTTTGTTGAGGATTTTCGCATCGATGTTCATCAGTGATATTGGCCTGTAATTTTCTTTTTTTGTGTTGTCCTTGTCTGGTTTTGGTATCAGGGTAATGTCAGCTTCGTAGAATGAGTTAGGAGCTTCCCCCTCCTCAATTTTTGGAAGAGTTTGAGAAGGATAGGTATTAAGTCTTCTTTGAATGTTTGGTAGAATTCACCAGGGAAGCCGTCTGGTCCTGGACTTTTATTTTTGGGGAGGTTTTTGATTACTGTTTCGATCTCCTTACTGGTGATTGGTCTATTCAAATTCTCTACTTCTTCTTGATCCAGTTTTGGAAGGTTGTATGATTCTAAGAATTTATCCATTTCTTCCAGATTGTCGAATTGGTTGGCATATAGTTTTTCATAGTATTCTCTTATAATCTTTTGTATTTCTGAGGTGTCTGTTGTAACCACTCCTCTTTCATTTCTGATTTTACTTATTTGTGCCTTCTCTCTTTTTTCTTGGTGAGTCTAGCTAAAGGTTTGTCTATTTTGTTGATCTTTTCAAAGAACCAGCTCTTGGTTTTATTAATTTTTCTATTGTTTTTGGTCTCTATTTCATTTATTTCTGCTCTGATTTTTATTATTTCCCTTCTTCTACTGATTTTGGGCTTTGTTTGTTCTTCTTTTTCCAGTTCCTTTAGGTGCATTGTTAGATTGTTTATTTGAGATTTTTCTTGTTTGTTGAGATAGGCCTGTATCGCTATAAACTTCCCTCTTAGAACCGCTTTTGCTGTATCCCATAAATTCTGGCATGTCGTATTTTCATTTTCATTTGTCTCCAGGTATTTTTGATTTCTTCTTTGATTTCTTCATTAACCCAGTCGTTGTTCAGTAGCATTTTGTTTAATCTCCATGTATTTGTGGCTTTTCTGATTTTCTTCCTATAGTTGATTTCTAGTTTCATACCTTTGTGGTCAGAAAAGATGCTTGGTATTATTTCAATCTTCTTAAATTTATGGAGACTTGTTTTGTGGCCTAATATGTGATCAATCCTGGAGAACGTTCCATGTGCATTTGAAAAGAACGTGTATTCTTCGGTTTTTGGATGGAATGCTATGTATATATCTACTAGGTCCATCTGTTGTAGTGTGTCGTTTAAGGCCACTGTTTCCTTATTGATCTTCTGTTTGGATGATCTATCCGTTGGTGTAAGTGGAGTGTTAAAGTCCCCTACTATTATTGTGTTACTGTCTATTTCTGTTTTTATGTCTGTTAATAATTGCTTTATATATTTAGGTGCACCTACATTGGGTGCGTAGATATTTACAAGTGTTATATCCTCTTGTTGGATTGTTCCCTTGATCATTATGTAATGCCCTTCTTTGTCTCGTTTTACAGTTTTTGTTTTAAAGTCTATTTTGTCTGATATGAGTACTGCTACCCCAGCTTTCTTTTCATTGCCATTTGCGTGGAGTATCTTTTTCCATCCCTTCACTTGCAGTTTGTGAGTGTCTTTAGGTCTGAAGTGTGTCTCTTGTATGCAGCATATATATGGGTCTTGTTTTTTTATCCAGTCAGCCACCCTATGCCTTTTAATTGGAGCATTTAGTCCATTGACGTTTAAAGTAGCTATTGATAAGTATGTACTTACTGCCATTTTTTAACTTTTTTTTTTTTTCCTCAGTGTTTTAGTAGTCCTTCTCTGTTCCTTACTTCTTCTATACAGCATTGATGGTCACTTTAGTTTGACCTCTGTCTGAAAGCTGTACTCTTTAACTACCCTCCTCCCTCCTTTTATGTTTTTGATATCATATCCAACCTCTTTTTTGTGCATTTGTATCCATTACGTTCTAATCGTGGAAATAGATAATTTTTCCTATTTGTGGTCTTCTCTTTTCCCCTTAAATCAGTCCCTTTAACATTTCTTGTAACACTGGTTTCTTGGTGACAAACTCCTTTAATTTTTGCTTATCTGGGAAAATTTTGATCTCTCCTTCCATTTTGAACGATAACCTTGCTGGGTAGAGTATTCTTGGCTGTAAGTTTTTTCCTTTTAGCACTTTAAATATATCATGCCATTCTCTTCTAGCCTGTAAGGTTTCTGCTGAGAAGTCAGCTGACAGCCTTATGGGGTTTCCTTTGTATGTAACTTGACATTCTCTTGCGGCTTTTAGGATTCTCTCTTTATCTTTAATTCTGGACATTTTGATTATGATGTGTCTTGGTGTGGGCCTCTTTGGGTTTATCTTGTTTGGGGCTCTCTGTGCCTCCTGTACCTGGATGTCTGTTTCCTTCCTTAGGTTAGGGAAGTTTTCATCTATTATTTCTTGAAATAGATTCTCTGCCCCCTTGTCTCGCTCTTCTCCTTCCGGGACACATATAACACGGATGTTAGTGCGCTTGATGTTGTCCCAGAGGTCCCTTAGACTGTCCTCACTCTTTTTAATTCTTTTCTCTTTTACCTGTTCACCTTGGGTAATTTCTTCTAGTCTTTCTTCCAGCTCACTGATCCGTTCTTCTGTATCCTCTACTCTGCTTTTGAGTCCCTCTAATGAGTTTTTCATTTCCAGTATTGTATTCTTCATTTCTGATTGGTTTTTTTTTATCTTTTCCCTTTTTTTGTTGACATTCTCACTGAGTCCATCTATTCTTCTCCCCAGATCAGTGAGCATCCTTAACACTCTTAGTTTGAACTCTCTGTCGGGTAGGTTGCTCATTTCTGTTTCACTAAGTTCCTTTTCTGGGGTTTTGTCCTGTTCCCTTACTTGGAATGTATTCTTTTGCCTCTTCATTTTGCCTCTTTCCCTGTGCTTGGGTCTCACGTATTAGGTAGGTCAGCTACGTCTCCTGCTCTTGGATAGGTGACCTTATGTAAGTGATGGCTTAGGAGGCTTCCAGTGTGCTTCCCTCAGTTCTCAATGTTCCAGGGGTGACCCCTATGTGGGCTACGTGTATCCTTCTGCTGTGGCCTGTTTGCTCTCCCTGTAGGCGCCCAGGGAGGCTGAGTTATGCTCCTGGCCAGCTGTTGTAATGCTCAGCTGCTTGTAGTTGTTGTGGGCCCTTCAGTCTCTTTATCAGCTGTGGGGAGCCCCAGCACAGTTGGCTGCAAGTTCTAATACCACATTTGTGTTGCAGTATTTCTTTTAAGTGAGTAGGCCCCCACCGTGGCAGGTTGTTAGGCTCAGGGCCTTACAATTGCTGTAAGCCTCTAGCCTATTAGGTCTCTTGTCAGCTCTCTGAGAATTGCAGCTGGGTGGGGCTGGCCTCAGGCACAGGAGCACCCAATTGTTTCAGGTTTTGGAAGGTGGAGCAAACCTCCTATGTGGGTCTTTGAGAAGTACAAGTCTTCTGTGGCTGAGAAGCCCTGGCGCACACAGGTCCACACACACAGTCAACACAGTCCTGCCCCGTGTGAGCGCCCCAACCTCCCCAAGTGGACCCAGTCTCTCCACGGCGGGAGCCCCACACACTCTGCCACCGCCCCACACTCTCCACCCGCTCCTTGTGCACACCCTGCCCCGCTCAAGTCAGCTCAGTTGCCAGGCTGCAGAGAATCCAGTCACCAATCTATGCAGGCCCACACGTTGCCTGAGGGCTTGTTGTTGGGTGGGGCCAGTCTCTAGGGTGGGCTGCCTGCCCTGGCTGAGCTGGATTAAATCGGTGCTCTAGCGGGTGGAGCAGACCCTGGGCTAGCAGGCCTCAGGGAGAACTCCAATGGCGTCTGTGTCAGCACGCTCACACCAGGCCACAACAATGGCCGCCGCCAATGTCCCAGTCCCTGGAGAGGTCTCACCCCTCACCGAGATGCACTCAGGGCCTATCAGGTGAGTCTCTTGTCACCGAAGCACTGTGCACCTTTCTTTCTGGTGATTTTAGGATGCTTTCTGGAACGGGTGAGTTTGTGCGCGGGCCCTTTAAGAGCCAGTTTTAGTTTCTTTGTGAACCGGGTTTTCTGGGGGTGCTCCCCAATGCTTTAGTAGCAGGCAACGTCAGACATTATGCTGCTGGTCTCAATTGTGCTGGGTCCACAAAATGCCCACAGCGGGGGTGCTCCTGGCTCAGGGCCCGGCGCCTCCAGGGAGGGCTGCGTACCTGTGCGCTGCTCCCAGCGGCCGTGAAGCTGGCGGCTTGTGAAGGCGGCGTTTTTCTCTCCGGAAGGGAGCCTCTGCCTCTTCTACCCCAGTTAGGATTGTCCGTTGTTGCAGGAGTTCCTCTCATCCAGTTTTCAGTTCTGTCTCAGGGGTAATTTTTCCACGAGCAGTTGTAAATTGGCTGTGTCCTCGGGAGGAGGTGAGTTCAGAGTCTGCCTACGCTGCCATCTTGACTCCGCCCCCTCAGCATATAATATTATAAACAACCATTTTGACTCTTTTTTTGATATGAATGATATACTTAATAAGCTCAAAAAATACTTCTGAAATTTAAAAAGATGTTTTGAAATGTTGTAATACAATAAGTGAGAAATTGCATATTACTGTAACATAAATGAAAAGCTTCTTTTATTATCTTTAAATTTAGGTATTTAAAAGCACTAAGAGAAAAAAAATCATAAAATCAAGGGAATAGGAAACAAAAGTGATAAAGATGAATAATTAAGTCAATAGAAATTATTTTTACCTCAAGAAGCAATTTATAACAAAATTTTTTTTCACCTTATCAAAAGCAATCATCCATTAAGAGGAAGATATAAATTTCAAATTAAAGTATAGACTCTGCTTGTTTGTTAATGTAATTAATGAAGAGGTATGAATTAATTAGAAAAGTATTTAGTTTCATGTTAACTAGACACCAAATACTGACATTGATGAAAAAATAACTTAACAATATACCACTACAAAGAGCGTATATAAAGTGCAAACTGCTTAGAAGTGTCAAAGATTCCAAATGTATTTAATATTGTCCCTACACTGTAAAATATCCCCTAAAATCAGGTTTCATGTGTTATTTATTGATCATTAATATTTTCTCAATAGTCATCTTAAATGTTTGAATAATATTCCTACTAATGGGTTATAAAGATACAAGTAACTTCCCTAATTACCAATTATAAAATAGACTCAGCTATCTTTATATTCTAGCTGTAGAAAATGGTACTCCAAATTTGTTGGTATGTCAAGATGTGATTGAAGAGTATGCAACCGAAAAATGGAGGAAAACACTTGGATTATAGAGGTACGTCAGGCGGTTTAATAATATTAGCTTTTTTCCAGTTTTACTGTGCTTGGGTTGTTAGTTTGTTTTTTTTTAAATTTATGTCTTGTTATGATTTCTCATTCTAAGCAAATACTCACTTTAATTCCTAGGTGCATTTAGTAAAGGGAGGTCCCCAACGTTGTCCAGGCTTTAGGCCCCACAAACCCTGGACCCCACTGTGTTCTTAACATAAGGCTAAACGGCCATAATTAAAGATGTAAGGGTTTGGTAGGGAGATTGAGGGAAAGGAGAATGGAGAATATACAAAGAAACCTTGAAAGGAGAATAGGAACTCTGCAGGGATTTATAAACAATAGATAAGAGTTCCCAAAAAAATTAGAAAAAGTTGAACTTGTATCTTTTAGAATCATGAATGTTCTGTTTGTTGAATTCTTTCTCATTTATTTATGATCCACCAATTTATATAGTAGTTGAGTCTGGTGACAATAAAAGCATATAAAATAAAATACTAAAATATAAAAAAAAAAGTTTAAAAGTCAAAATCTAGGAAAACAAAAAGTAGATTAAGATAGTGAGATCAAAAACCAGAAAGAACAATATTTTGCAGGCCATAAAGAGCAATACAAGCGTTGGCCGAATTGTAAATTTGACTCTAACCTTCCTGGCACCAAATGACGGGGAAAACATTTTCATGCATAGTTTTTCTGTCAAAATCAAAATCAGATCACTGCCCCAGGGGAACAAAAGCTTTTCTGGGCATTTGGCTCTATATAAAGTATTTTAAGGGACACTTTAATATAGGGAGAGATGCAGTGGACAAAGTCCTCGAGATATTCTTGGAGCAAACACAGTAATAGGTTTAAATTGCCTGTTTCTATGACAGCTGTACAATATATTTGTTACCCCATGAAAGCTCTACTGGACATTTGTTGCTTTGGCTGCCCAGAATTGAGTCCACTTTCAGGGGAGTTTCAAGCATCCCAATTCTTTTGGAAAGAGAGTTTTCTCTTGATAAGGACAGTCAGCTAACCTGGTGTCCCATCCTCCCTAGGTTGGTAGTCGTGTTAGGTTAAAGTATAAGCAGATGTAACAAAGAAACTGAAATAAATGAGGGGGGAGTTTATTTCTCTTTCTCATAGTAGTAACCACATCAGGTTGGCAGATCAGCTTTGCTACAGAACGTCATTCTAGCACCCCGATCCTTGCATACTGCTGTCCTGTCATCCCCTAGTCGACTGTCATCACCTGGTCTATCAATGCTGGTCACAGCTAACATGTCCCACATGTCCATGTTGCTGCATGTGAGGATGAGAAAAATCAAGTCCTGGGGAAAGTGGCTTTATCTTTAAGGGAACCTGGAAGTTTCGATCATTTCCAATCACATTGTATTGACCAGAACTAATTCATATGGTCATGGTTGCAAAGGAAATGTAGTTTCTAGCTAGTTACATTTAAATAATTTATTTAAAATTATCCTTTTAAATAAATGGATGAGCCTTCAGGAAAGTGAATGAATCACTCCAAATTCACAAAAAACTGCAGGAGAACAAGTGGAGAGAGGTAGATAGTGAAGGAGTTGCTGGAATCCCCAGGGAGCATGTGAGAATCCAGTTGGCTTAAAGCTTCCACATGTGTGGGGGAAAGAGAGAAACCTTGGACCTAACTAGAGTGGAGAGCCAGATCACTGCCCCCTTTGGAAAGTCAGGATTCATGAGAGATCATATCTGCAGAAAAATAGTGAAAATGTTTTAAAATGCACTTTTTCCTTTTTCCCCCCAGCTTTATTGAGGTATAATTGACAAATAAAAATTTATGTATTTATGGTGTACAATGTGATGATTTGATATAGATATACATTGTGAAATGATTATCATAACCAAGCTGATTAACACATCCTTCACTGCACATAGTTACCTTTTTGTTGTGTGTGGTGAGAACATTTAACATTTACTCTCTTATCAAATTTCAAATATATAATATGGTATGATTAACTATAGTCACTAAACAAAAATCAGTTGCATTTCTACACTAACAATGAATTATCCAAAAAGAAATAAAGAATACAATCTCATTTACAATTGCATCAAAACCAAAATACTTAGGAATAAATTTAACCAAGGGGGTGAAAGATTTGTATGCTAAAAATTGTAAAACATTGATGAACAAAATTGAAGACAACACAAATAAATGGAAAAGTATCCTATGTTCACAGATTGGAGGAATTAATATTGCTAAAATATCCATACTACTCAAAGCAATCTACAGATTCAGTGTAATCTGTATCAACATTCCAATGGCATTTCTTACAAAAAAAGAAGAAAACAATCCTAAAATTCATATGGAACCACAAAAGACCCCCAAATAGCTAAAATGAACTTTTCATGAGTACATTTGAACATGAAATGTACTTTTCATATTTTTCCTTTTTATGACCTCCCAACTCTTGAACGTTCTCTTATATCTTGATAACTACATGAATTAAACACATTACATGTATATTTCTCTTTTTGTCTCAAGAACTATCTGATAGGAAGATGTCTGTTTTGCTTCTTCAGATTAGGTTCTCTTTTACCAACATTACTATCATATGACCATCAACTTCCTTCTGTTCATTTCTATAGAAGAGTTTGGACAGTGTTGGGAGCTGAATGCGATTCTCTCACTCATTTCTTCCTGCACAAATATTCACAGAGGCACCAGCACGCACAGAGCACTGTTGTGGGGGCTGAGGATGGGAGCTTAAACAAAATAAACAACAAGTACAAATCCCCGCTCCTGTGGAACTAACATTCTAGTAAAGGAGTAAATAAACAAACATAATTTTACATGCAAGTAAATTATCTGAAGACATAAAAATAAAGGGTGGAGAATGGATAGGAAATATAGGGAAAGCTTCCCTGAAAACATGACATTTGACCAGCAACCTAGCGTGACAGGTTAGCCACGTGAAGGCGTAGGGGAAATGTACCCCAAGAAAAGAAATTGGCAGATACATAGACCTTAGAGTGGGAATAGGATGTGTGTTCAGGGACCACAAGGATGGGGGGTTGGAACGGAGTTAAATGAAAAGAAGAGGCGGGGGACAAGAAATGGGAGCAATGGGCTGGGGTCAGATCATGTAGGGTCTTCTGGCCAGAGAAAAGGCTTTACATTTTATTGGAAGTGTGCTGGGAAGCCATTGTTAGGTTCTGACTTGATCGGATTTACATTTGCTAGAATTACACTGGTCACTATGTAGAGACTAGACCCTGCTGGGATGAGTAAGAATAGAAGCCTGGGCGACTGTTGGGAGTAACCTAAACAAGAGATGATGTTGCGTTGGACCATGATGATGGGGAGAAGGGGTCACATTCGGGATGTATTTTGAAAATAAAGCCAAAGAGCTTTTATATGGATTCAGTGTGAGATATGAGGGAAACAAAGAATGTAAGCATCAAGTTCAGTTTTTGGGCTTGAACATCTGTGTGAACGGGGAGGTCAGAAAGCCTGAGGAAGGCTGAGTGTATGGGGGGATACAGTAGAGATTGATCAGTAGTTCAATTTTCCACATATTGTTTGATATACCTATTAGACACCCAAGCAGAGAGGTTGAGCTGGCAGTTAGATGTGAGTCTGGAGCTCAGGGGAGAGGCAGGCCTGGAGATACATGTGTGGGAGTCATCACTGGTGGATGGTATTTAAAGCTATGAGATTATGTAAAATCAGCTAAGAATAGAGTGGCAGCAGAGAGGACTGAGCCCCGGAAAAAGCAATAATTAGAGCTCAGGTAGAGGAGGAAGAACCAGCAAAGGAGTCTGAGATGAGGCGACCCATGAGGATGGAAGAAAAGCAGGAGTTTGTGGGGCCCTGAAGACAAGTAGCAGTGTTTTCAGAATGAGGAAGTTGTCAACTAACATCAAATGCCACTAAGAAGTCAAATAAGAGAAAAACTGAGAGTTGACCGTTTGACAACTTTGAGGAATGTGTCGAAGATTGTCCTACAGATCTTTCAGGTAAAAGGAATGAAAAAAGGTTAAATTGACTGTAATTCTACCTTGCCTGGAGTAAGGGAGAAGGGAGGTGGAATGGAATCAGAGCTTCTATGGAAGACGATGTTTTCAGTTTGCTTTTTTCTATCTTCTTTTTGTCAGCCCTGAGCCGAGACAGAGTACTCATTCTCCCCCTGACAAGATTGCCTTCATTATCAGCGTGTGTTGGCAGGGCCCCACCCTTTGCATGACTGGGACAGTCTCAGATAAGCTTAAACTAGAGGTCAGGGCTGCCTTGGGCTTCCACTCTGGCCACGGGCATGCTTCCCGGAGCCCTGATGGAATCGAGATGGGCCTCCTGACTGCCTGACATCCTGTCCTCAGCCTTGTGACTTGGCCCCCTGATGGAGGAGTAGTTGGTTGGGAGAGTTGTTCCATAGCTTTTTCCCACTTAGTCCCCAGGTGAAATATGTAAAGTCATGGGTAAATCTGGAAATATCTGCACTAAAAAAAAAAAAAACAATTTCTTGTAATTCTTTTTTCCTGTGTATTCGCAACTGATAACTAGCATTCAAGGATGATACTGTTTCCACCTATTTTAATTATCTGTCATAATTTCAATGAAAAGCTGGATGGGACAGGATGATTCACCTACGCAATCCACTGTCTTATCCAGATGTAAAAGTGTGGATCTTTCTGATGGTTTTGTTTGAGCCAAAGACCAAAGTCAGAACTTATAGAAGAGGGACCCTTAACAAGGGGTCCATAAATGGGCTTCTCAGCGTCTGTGACCTTCCTTCAATCATATGCTAACATGTGTATATGTGCAAGTGCGCGTGTGTGTGTGTGTGCATTCACAAATGTGTACTTTCTACTGACAGGAGTAAAGCTTTCTCTAGATTCTGGGAGGGGTTTGTGATTCAAAAATGTGTCATGAACAGCAGATAGTTTAAGTTGTATTCTCTGGTGAGAACCTGCAGTAAACGTATTTTGTATTGTTCTGGAAAATGTATACTTTGGGAATCAAATGAGTGGATGATGAGAAACGTATATTTTCATAGAATATAAGAATCTAACCAAGATTCTCACATGGATGAACCACCAATTCGCCTTTTTGTAGAGGCAATGCTTGTAGCTAAAGCAAAGAATGTTTTTTTCTCATTATTTCCTAAAGTATATCTTAATTGAAATTTTTATTGAGAAAATTGTGGATTCACATGTAGTGGCATGAAATAATACAGAGAGATCCTGTGTTAACTTCACCCAGTTTCCCCTTAACAGTGACATTTTGTAAAATTATAGTATAATACCACAACCAGGATACTGACATTGATAAAATCCACCTGGCTCATTTGGATTTCCCAGTTTTACTAGTACTCATTTCTCTCTGTCTTCCACCTTCTCCCTCTCCCTCTCTCTCTGTCTCTGTGTCTTTAGTTCTATCTAATTTTATCACATGCGTAGCTTTGTATATCCACCACCACAATCAAGACACTAAACAGTTCCATACCCACAAGGGTACCTTGTTGCCCATTTATGACCACACTCACCTCCCTTCTCTCCTCTATCCCTAACCCCTGACAACCACTAATTTGTTCATTTCTAAAATATTTTCACTTCCAAAAAAGTTATATAAATGGAATCATATACTATCTAACCTTTTGAAACTAGTTTATTTTGCTCAGCATAATGCCTTTGAGGTTCATCCAAGTCACTGTGTGAATCAACAGTTTGTTCCTTTTTATTGCCAAATAATAGTCCATAGTATGGATGCCCCATAGTTGATTTAACAATTTACCCATTAAAGTACATCTGGATTGCTCCAAGTTTTTGGCTATTATAAACAAAGCTGCTATGAACATTCGTGTACAAGTTTTTGTGTAAACATTAATTTCCATTTCTCTGGGAGGAATGCCCAGGAGTGCAATTGCGTGCTTAATTTATTAAGAAACTTCCAAACTCTTTTCACAATGATTGTATTTACATTTCCACCAGTAATGTATGAGTGATCCAGTTTCTCTGCATCCTTGCCAGCATTTGGTGTTGTCACCATTTTTTGTTTTAGCAGTTCTGTTAGGTGTGTAGTGATATCTTATTGTGATTTTACTTGTGTTTCCCTGATGGTTAATGATGCTGAACATCGTTTCATGTGCTTATCTGACATGTGTAAATCTTCTTTGGTGAAATGTCTGTTCATGTCTTTTGCTCATTTTCTAATTGCATTGTTTGGCTTTGTTGAGTTATGAATTTTGGGAACTGAGAATTTTGGCATTTGAGTTTTGAGAGTTCTTTATGTAGTCTAGGCACTAGTCCTTTTTCAAATATGGGATTTGTAAATATTTTATCCAAAACTATAGCTTGTCTTTTGATCCTCTTCACATAGAATTTCACAGAGAAAGTGGTTTTAATTTTGATGAGGTTCAATTTTTCCATTTTCCCTCTTATGGATCATATTTTTGGTGTCAAACCTAGGAACTCTTTTTCTAAATACTGAAAATTTTTTCTATGTTTTTCTTCTAAAAGTTTTATCATTTTATATGTTACATTTAAGTCCGTGATCCACTTTGAGTTTCTTTTTGTATAAAGTGTGATGTTTCGTCTATCATTCTTTTTCTATAGATGTTCAATTGTTATAGCATCATGTGTTGAAAAGAATATCCCTCCTCCATTGAATAGCCTTTGCATCTTTGTCAAACATCAGTTGGGCATATTTAAATGGGTCTGTTTCTGGGTTCTCTCTTCGGTTCCATTGATCTACATGTCTATCCCTCCACCACTATCACAGTGTCTGCATTACTGTAACTATATGTAGCTTGATATGCGGGAGAGTGATTCCTTCCCACCCTATTCTTCTTTGTCAAGATTGTTTTAGCTGTTATAGGGTCTTCACCCTTCCATATGAATTTTAGAATAAAGTTTACTGAGTACAAAAAATCTTTCTAGGATTTGATAAAGAATTGCATTAAAACTATAGATCAATTTGGGGAGAATTGACATCTTTATTAGGTTGAGTATTGTAATCCATGAACACAGTATGTCTAAAATGTATTTTTAATTATGTAAGTAATACATAAGTATTTTTCATTCTGAAAATTTAAATGATCAAGTAAAATTAGACCTCTTATCCTACACCCAGTTCCAGTTTTCTCCAAAATAACCACTCTTATCAATCTTTTTCTATGCACTCATTTAATATGATTTTGGATTGCATAAATGACATCATACTAAGTGAATTTTTGGCAGCTTACTTTTGTCATTTAGCAATGTGACTTTGAAATCTTTCTCTATCAACACATATAGATCTGAATGATATATCATTCATTTTAACTGCTTTGCAGTATTCTACGGTATGGACATATCATAGTTTACTTAACAGTTTACTTTTTGTTGGCATTTATTGTAGTGGTAGAATTTCTGTAGATTGTGACCTTAAGCAAGAGTTAACAACTGCTTTACTCTATAGCAAGGCACATTTCTACCATTAGGTAGGAATGACCATTTTCACAATAGAAGAAAAAACATTGTATTCTCCCTATGGGCTTCTTCTTGAAGGCAGAGATGTATCTGTCTTATTTTCACTTATCCTCAGCACCTAGGATAGGGCCTGCCACATCACAGCCACTCAAGAAATATTTGTTGACACTGGAGAATCTTGTTCTGTGTTTCTATAAAGCCCTGGAACTAAAGTGGATATTGATATAGGATATATAGGAGTTCCCATTCACATTTATCAGAATTATAAAATGGTACACATTGTGTTGCTGGTTTAGAAGGGTCAGAGAAAATCTAAAGCACTTGGAGTTGACTGAGATAATAGATATAAATTATAAATTGCTTACAAACTAATGTGTAAAATTTAAATATTAATTATTACTATTATTATCAACCTGAATCATCTTTCTTGCCATGTGACCTTGATATCCACAAAGGGGCTAATATATATTTTATAAAAGACTGGCATTGAAATATATCTGAATTGAAATTACAGCTCTACTAATCTTTGTGTGTGCATGCATGTGTGTGTGTGTGAATCAGCTACTGAATCCAGTCAAGGGTCTGAGCTATCGCATTAAATGGATTGGTAAACAGGAAATTAAGGGAGGAGATGAGGTTAATAAGAACCAACCAACAAACGGTCGCCAGTATCTTCTGTGGCAAATGTGAAATAAAATAGAAATCATTTGGTAAGCTTGCTTCACAATAGAGATGTTTACTGGTTCAGCTGGGGGGAAGATCCTGGCCAAAATGACACCAAGAAAAAGGGCAAAAATCTTTATATGTGAATATATTGTTTATCTTCATGATGAAGATTTGTTCACAAAGTTGGATTATGTAGCGTTTTTTTCTCCAGGGTGTAACACTCTCAAACAACAACTGCAAGGCAAAATTGTAAATATTTTCACAGCCATGACAGGATCATGGCGAGGTAAATGAAATGTGAGAGTCAGATGAAAAGACTTGATTGTGGCAGCTCTAAGTTATTTGAAAATCTCAGTTCATTTACCTGTGATGAAAATTACAGTATTAGAGATAAAATAAAGGACAATAACATCAGACATATTTCTTCACTAAACTAGTTATTTGAGGAATACTTCTGTGAGACACAAAAAGAAACTGACCAATGGATCAGATACTCTTTCAGTTCTTGATGTGGCAAGAGATACGACCTCATAGCAAAGAGATGCAGTTATCAAAATTTCCACCAAGAGTATCCTTAAATATTGCACCTTACCACTGATTTGTGACACTCTGGGACTCCCTCCTCATTGATAGCTGGCATGGCTAACAAGAATGAAATAAAAAAAAAAAAAATGTTGCTGCTAAGATCCGTATATACCTAAGCATATTGGGCCATCATGGTAAAGAAGCGTATTTACGTAGACATTGAATCTGATGTGAAGTGTGAGTTGCCTTCGATTCTTTAATTTTTTCCAAAATCGATTATGCTTTAGTACAATGGCAAATTATCCATGAGACAATGACTTGAGCATGACTTTCACTTCAAATCTATTTGTTTTTTGGGGGTAATTTAAAAATTTTTAAAAATTGAAACACATGGAAAATTGAATTCTTACAAATTTTTAAGAGAAAATGGAGATCTTAAAGACTTTTTTTTTCTAGCCATGGCTGCTTTGGGCTATTATTTAGAACTAGACAAGATCTATTTTATAGGATGAAGTGACACAAATGCCATGATCACAAGTGATGCACAGATGTATGATAATTTGAGCATGATGTGTTTCTGAATACTCTCTTCAGATTATTGCATTTTCTTCTCTGTCTGATCCTCAGAAACAGCAAATGTGAAAGAGCATTGATGAATTTAATTACATCTGTGATTTCTGTATGCATGAGTCATGATTCCAGCATCACATCTCTTCTGGGAAACCTCCACAGCATACAGATGCCTGCAAGCTCCATGTGGGCTTTATTTATAATGTAAGCTCCTTGAGGGACATGACTAATATTTTGATGTCCTTCATGATGACTAAAATGCATGTAGTGATGCCAAATCATATTTGGGGAGTAAATGAATAACTTGATGCCAAACTTAGTACAAAGAAGTGATGCTGGGAAGTCATGTGTTAGCTATTATTATTGCTCATAGCTGTTTTCTCATTGGTGCTACTAAACATGTCGTTGACAAAACAAATGATGTATCCTAGGGGAGTGAAGTTTCATCTTGTCCTCCAGGCGCTCACAAACAAATCCCATACTTTGGAATTTAGATCTATGTCAGTCAATCCATTACACTTTCTTGAATGTATAGGAAGCATGTGGTAGAGGGGCTCAGAACCAAGACCTGACGGTGAAATAGATCAAGCTCTGCTGTTTCCAACTGTGTGATCTTGAGCAGTCTCTCAATCTCTCTAAGACTCAATTTCCTCAAATGCAAAAGAAGGATAATAATAGTGTATACTGTACTAGGTACTTGTAAAAATTAAATTGGTTGACATATGGAAAGTGCTAAACATTGTACCTGGCAAAGACTAAGGGCTTAATAAATGATAGTTATTACCAAGTGGTACAGTGAGATACTGTAGTGGACACCAAGAAGGACCAAGCTTGGGCTCTGCCCCCAACACTTTGCCATCTAGTCTGAGTTAGCAAGATGTACTTATAATAAACTCCAAAAACACAATAAGGAAGTGCTATTGCACAGCATACATAGTAACCATTGAGAGAAGAGAAAGAACAAAGAAAGTAGAAGTCAGAAAAGGAATCACAGAGGAGGCAGAATATGAAGTGGGCCATAAAGAATGAGCATAGTTTCAATAAACTGAGGAAGAAATGTGGGTTGAGAGAAAGGCACTAAGGAAAAGAGAACCATGTGAACAAGAGCCCAGAAGCAGTAGTGAGCACGGCATGAGTGGGAGGCAATGAGGCGATGGACTGATTGGGATAAGGGCTCATTTTAGAAGAAGATGGAGATCTACTCAGCTACAAGGTGATTCTAAATAGAGAAGATGGAAAACAGGAAGAAATTTGTATTGATTTTACCATGAAATTAACAGTTATTATAGCATGTGGGGTAGAACAATGGCAGAAAAAATTATGTTTAAGGAAAATTAATATGTATCTCATGCATTGATACTATAAAACCAAATTATGGCACTATGAACAGTGGAAGAAGTTGAGTTGTGAAGCCAGGTCAACTGAGGACTTGGCCAACCCTACAGAGAGTTTTGAAGCTGGGATGACCCTTTGGAGTTGTCCCCAGTTGGGTGATGGAATGGGCCTTTATACCCCACATTGATTGATCATTGGCAATGGGCCACTGTAGGAATGGGGTGCGACTGGGTAAGGTGGCTCTCTGAACTGATGCCACCCCTGAAAGGAGGGCCAATCTTCTGGCAGCAATCCCAGCACCTAGGGGAATAAGGCCTCCATTCCCAATGGAATGTCTGGCCCACCCACCACAGCATCCACCACAGCTGTCAATACTTTTAAAGGAGCCAAATCCAGAATAGTGAGAATGGTGACTGGTCTAGTCTAATTATTTCACTCCCATTTTTCCTGCCCTTAATTTAGAACTCTTCCTTATAGTACAGGGTTGCAATGGGGAAAAAAATTAAAACAATAGCTGGGCAACTAAAACTGAGAAAAACAAATGATATTTCTACCTAAGTTGCTGGAAAACACCAAACGTGGTTTCAATTCATAAACAGCAAAATCTCTTAAAATCTTCTTTCCCCATTTCTTTCCTCCTTAGTATCTCATATGAAAGTCAGCTGCCCCAATCCCCTCCCCCAACTCCCATCACCAATTCAAACCCAGCCCTGCTGCTGTGTTCTTCTTTCCCTCTTTGCAGATCCATTCCAGGCTCATCCACTGGAACTCTCTTTGCTGTCAGTAAACATCATCCCTGCTAGTTTGTGCTCCTCTCTGATCTCCGCCCCACCATTACTCCAATTTTTTACAGCAAATGTCCAAGAGCACATGTAACAGACACAACCTTATGCTGAAGGTTAGTTAATTGTTTCCTGTCTTATCCCTATTATGGCCTAACTCTCTACATATTATTGTAATGGCCTGTTTGTGTTTGTTTTATCCATAGTCTCATTGAAGTGTCATTCTCAATAGATGCTAAAAGAATGTATCAAACACCTCTCAGCCCACTGTTTACTCCAGAGATTTCTGTGGCAGCCAGTTTTGCACAGGTATAACCTGACAGCATCCCACTTCTGCTGTATCATGTGTCACTTGTCGTCAGTCCCTGGTCTTCTCAAACACTGTGATCTGGGACACCTGTGGACACCTATCTATCTCCCATTCATTCACCAACAGTATGTAGAACAAGAGAATTAACAAAGGGCAGCCCTGGGCCAATGAAAGATGGGAGCTGGTAAATAAATGCTCCCTTTCTCCAGTGGACAAATCTGAGGCACACTCAGTATGGCTTGTCAGAAGGCCCTTGTGGGATTGAATTCCAGTTTCCCACAATGGTGAACCATTTGAGAACACACCTTTGGGTTGGCTTTGCCTCTTTCCTTGGTCTTCCTTTTCTGTTTCCTGGGATCACTTCCCAAAAGAAACTATCTGCACATAAATTCTTGTCTCAGGCTCTGCTTTCTGGAGGAAACTCAGAGGAAGAAATAAAGGCAATGAGTGAATGAATGAGTATAGAAGAGAACTCTATAGTGGGACAGTTTTCCTAGGTAGTCAAGGAAACTGTAAGAATTAATTCTCTGATTACTCCAGAGATGCAGAAAGAGCTTCCTTGTTCTATTATCCTATCAAACACTTTAAACACTTTACATGTGATGCAAATGCAGATCTCTAACCTAGACTTCCTGGTGTGTGTGTGTGTGTGTGTGTGTGTGTGTGTGTTTTAGTTAGCTGGAATGCATTGAGCCCCAGAATAGTTTCCAGATACCACGACTGCTGTCACATTCTGCTGAGCATATGTGTGTGTTCCTATATGTGTTTGTGTTTGTGTAGGCAAGAAGAAAAAGGGTAAGATACGCTTTATAGAGCTTTTGCAAACACTGATGAATTAGAAGCATGAATTAAATCACTGTCCATTTCTTTATGGGCCTGTAGATAAAGCAGGTAGAGCAGAACACCTGGAACAGGATAGATTAATTCTTGGAATTTCGATAAACTACTACCTGCCTTTGAGAATTTACACAGGAAACAAACTTTCTTTTGATAAAAAAATGTGTATCAAAAATTTTGCAGCCTCCTTTCAAAGTGTTCCTTTCAAATCACTAATTTAAAGAGGCTTAATTTTCTTATGCTTTTGAAATTGGTGATGGGTGAACGTGAACATGCCATTTTCAGCTAGAATTAGACCTCTTATTGCAATGAGATCTGATGCTATTTTCCGGGTGTACCCACCTTCCCCTCCTCTCCATACAGTTTCATCTCCCACATTTACCAACATGCTTCCTGGGTATCCATTTTTAGTTCACTGAATCAAAAAGATTAAAATTATTTCTAAACCACACTATAAAATCATTTATAGGGACAAAACTCTATTGAAATGTCTATTCAGTTTGAGAGATAAAAATGGAACTATGGATTTCTATGAAAGCTGATTTGGAGGGGAGATACTATACTTGCCTTCTTGTTAATCCACAAATACTTGACAATTGCTATGTGTGAATCACTGTGTTGGATCTGTAGCAATTACAAAGACCTATAGTAATCCTTCCCCCTGGTGAATTCTTCTTGTACAAAATTCAAGCATACGGAGATCTGAGTCACCACTGCTGTTTTTCACTGGGGCTGCATGAGAGTGGGCTTATGTTGTTGCTCTGCATTAGCTGGAAAATGGAGAAAATTATCTCCCTCTCTCCCTCTCGTTTTGTCTTTTAGTTTCCTTCTCCTTCTCCTTCTCTCTCATTTTTCTTTTGAAGAATAAAGTCTGGGAGGCAAACATAAGGGTTTCAGCAAAGATTTGTGTCGCATGAGAACTCCCCTGTTGAGAAGCTGTTGGCTCCATGTATTCTGAAAGATTAGGACTAAGAGAACACCTGGGTCCACAAAGGGCTGAAGCAGCCACATCTGTCAGAGCAGGGATGGGAGGTGGAGAGCAGGCTCTGAGTGGGGACAGCTGCAGGGACAAGTAGCAGAGGAAACTTGCTCACAGGACAGCTCATCACAGGTGACATAGACCAGCAAAGAAGCAGAAACCAGAACTATTCCCACATCCCAGGGCTTAATGCGCCTGTTCCCAGAATGTATCCCAGTGTTCAAGAGATAGACATCAGACGCAAACGCAATCCCAACTTACATCAAAGGAAACGTGGAATAGCTGTACAATTTCTTGCGTTTTAACAATAGTATAAGTCAACGGAAGAAATGATATAACTAACCCTTGGTGTGCCTTATGGAAACTTCAGAATGAGATCATAACTGATTTTTCAGGTTTCATTCTGATAGATGAAAATGTTTTTAAAAAACTTCATAAAATGTTTGGTTGAAGGAGTCAACAGCATGGAATAAGCGACATTATCAGACCCTAGGTTTTATCTCTTGGACAGGAGGTGAGTCAATCTCAAAGAGTCAATTGCATCTTCCAACAATGCTGAAATGTCTCAAGATGTTGGCAAACTTGAAACAAAGCAGATTCTAAAAGCAGAAGCGTTTTTAGTCTAAACTTTAAAACTTAAGGATGTCATAGTAAAAACTGATCTCTCTTCATGAATACCATTTAATGTTGATTTTACGCACCAAATATTTCTTGAGTGCCTCCCATGTGCCAGGCACGTAGTTGTTGGTTGCTACATGATTCACTACAATCTTAGAAAGATATGCAATGAGGCTTTGACAAAGATCTTTATATTTTATTTTGTTTCGTTTTTGTTTAACCAAAAGAGTAAAGAAAATAATTTCAAAAAAATCTGAAACACTGTAGAGAAACATACAAATGGGCTGGCTGGGAAATTAGCCTAATAGAGTACACATGTGAAAGAGCCTGGCTTCTCCTCCCTGTGACCACCCATGGGCCGTGGGATCTGTCTTTCTCCTCTTTTCATCTTCACGGCCACCATGATAATCAAGGCAGCAGTAACATCTCAGGGTCAAAGGCAATTGAAGATTAATTTCATAATACCCATCATTACTTATTTAAAATGTTTAAAATGCTATTACTACCCATTGTTTAATGTGCTCCCTTTAAGTAAAATAAAAGAAAATTTAACAGAGTTAAAATGTTTTCCTGTAAATTTACCCTTATAAAGTCTTAATTTCTCCTCACTGGGGGTTTGGAGACGTCTTCCTCTAGCCATTGGGTTGGATCACTATAAAAGGTCTTAGAGCTACACTATCCACTATGGAAGACACTAACCACATGTGGCTATTTAAACTTAAATTAATTAATTAAATAAATTACATTTCAAGTGTTCAATAGCCAAACATGGCCAGTGGCTACCATATTGAACAGCACAGGTACAGAATATTTCCGTCATCTAAGAAAGTTCTCTTGGGCCCCTCAACCTTAGAATTACCTTCAAGGAGCTTGTCCTGAGATACTTGGCAGAGCTCAAGTTAAGAGCCAACAATACAAGTTATATTGTCATTGTCATGTTGTACAATACAAGTGCCAAGTGACTGGTGATAGTAATTAGTACTTCGGGAATCAGAAGAGAGGGAGTTCACTGTGAGTGAAGTGGTCAGGGGGAGCTTCATGGAAAAGGCAGGATTTGAGTTGAGTACTAAGGGATCATTAGCATTTGGGCAAGCAGCAAGTGGCAAGGGCATGCTAGATGATGGACAAATCATGACGCAATATATAAATGTTAAATAATTTAAGCTATATTTAGGGCTGTGAAGTGAAAGTTCATGTTTAGAAAAGTAATTTGAAATAATATTGTGGATGATCTTGGAGGCCAAGATGAGTGACATGATGAAGCACAGTTTTAGAAAGACGTTGAAAATTCTTGAAAACTTTCTGAGGTCTATTTTCTGTGGAGGCTATATCAGCAGGATACTGATAGCCCAAATAGTGCTTTAAATGTGAACTGGAAAAGGATCCCTTAAACTTAAGTATTTTTAAAGTTAGTATATTTTAATATATCTATAATAACAAGTAAAACAAATATAAAATGACTTTTGTGTAAATTACACAAATCAAAGTAGTAAACATAAAATTACACACAATTAAAATTTTAATTACAATAATAGGAACTCAGAGTTACAAGACATAATTTATTATAAAGTAATTCTACATCTTACTTTCGTAGGAAACAAAACTCTTTATGATTGCTTCAATGCTCACTTGTGCTATATCTGTACAGAAATTACTAGATTTAACTGTCTTTTTTGTGGCATTGTTCTTAAAAAATATACAAAAGGATTCAAGGTTCAACAATTGGCCTACACCAAGCTCCGCTGTAACCAACCAATTCTGAACTCACACGCCAAGGTTTTGTTTAAACCAACCAATCAGTTTCACAAGTGAAACTTGGTAGCTTTGTGCTTGAGTTCTGCCCTAGTTTCTGTGTTTCCTTCTATATGAGTAAATCCTCAATGTTTTAAACTAATTGCCTCAGAATTATTCTTTGATGGTTAATCCAAAAACTTCTTCCTACTGGCCTAATCCCTCTATGTTTGATCAGATTTTCTCTGTCCCATCAGGCAGAAAGCACAGCAGAGCACTCACTCGGAGTTGTTATTTTTCCTTGATTAATTTCATCATAATTCTTCAAATTAAGTGTCATAAAAATATTTTAAAAGGCCATGAAATTTTTTATTGACCATAAAGCTATTTTTTCAAAATGGTATTGTCGTGTACAAAATTTAAAAAAAGAAATTGATTTTGAAATTTAGTTTTGAGTTGTGAACTGATAATGGGGTGTGAGGTCAAAATAAGTCTTCTTTTTCTAGTACTTCCTATGTTGGAGAAATTGTATCAATGTAAATATACTCACATTTTGTTTGGCATCAATGATATAGACTTTGTAAATACTATCACTTAATTTTTTAAAAATTTGGAATCACTTTGATGCTTTCAAGGACGTTATGTATATTGAATTTTTGTTTATGCATCATTTCACTTAAAACATTGAGCCAAAATATTACTTAGAAAATAAATATCAGAAAAGATAGCTTTGAAATACTTTTGGCTTGTGTTCTGTAATTTACTTCTTTATTAATATCACCAGCAATTTCTATAAGAGCACACACTGCATCTAATTGAGTTTTAATGGCCTAATGGCGGTGACTTAAATTTCTCATTGTGGATTCTGCAATGGTTTCAAATTTGCATTTGTTAAATGTGTTTTCCAAACATTTCAATATTTCATTGAAGCCAAAGAGTAGTAATTATATAGCCCATGGATAATGTTAAAAAAGGAAAAAATCTAAGTGATAGTAAAAGAGTTTTTTGCTTCATTACAGAACAAGAAATTTAGAATGCTTAGAACTTTTTTCCAGAATGTTTTGTAGCAAATTATTATGTTTTCCATGTTTTCAAACTGAAATAATTTAGAATCCCACGCTTCTAAAATTTTTTTTCTTAGATTCATTCTTTTTTATCTAGTCTATTAAATTTGTTTGTTTGTTTATTTATATAAAACCCTTCTCCAGAATCTGATTTTGTATTTCATCCCTTAGATAATATGCAATATTATTTATTGTCAATGTCTGTATTCTGCATAAAAGTTCTGCCATAATGCTTTCAAATTTGGCTTTGGTATCTGCTAAATGCAAATTTCCATTGTCGTGCACGTAAAGTTTCTTGGATGATTTTTCTAGATGGTGAGCATAACCTTGCCGAAAACTGAATCAGGTATTATGAGTTCAAAAATGGCACATCAATATTTTTATCGTTAGTATATAATGTTTTCATCGTATCACTGATAATTATATCCATAAAAACAATTTCAATTTAAAAACACTACCATTGATGAGTATTTCACTTTGCTCATGTTTACAAAAATAATATAAGTGCTGCCGATAAAAATGGTACAATCAGTCTCTAACTTCAACTGATTTTTCCATCCAAAGGGTTTTAAATTTTAAAAAATTACATAATCATCAGAGATAATAAACTAAATAGGATGCAATGGCTTTTTCACCATTTTGAAAAATTGTGTCTAATAAATTTCTGAAAATATCATATTAAATCCATCTTTTGGAAAACTAAAATTTGTTGCTTATTTAGACTATGTACCTAGACCAGCAGACAGTGTGCTTGGTGTGATAATTTTTTTGTGATTTTCTGTTCCTTATTTTTCTTGAAATTCTGTAGTAATGGCTTTCGTGGAGACATACAGTCAAGTTACCCAGGCTTCATTTGCACCCTAGCTGTGGCCACATTCTGCTCACATTAGGCACTCTGAAGTACTTTTCATTTTCTTCTATCTTTCCATCTATTTTCTCCAAAATTTTATTCAATGATTATAATAGTTTTGTTGTCTTTTATAATAGTTTTTCTGGTTTTTTTAGCTACTATTTTTTTAAAAAGTTTTTGAATATCTAATAATAGTTTAGCATTTTATCATTTAAAACAATTTCAGATATATTTATCTAATAAGTTGCTAAATTTTGTTAGGAGTTAATTTTTGTACTGGTGGATTTTTCGTAACAACAAATAATCAATAACTATCATTTATTTTGTGTCTCATTACATGGTAATCTCTAATTTATATGTGTGAAATACTTTAGAGGTTTTTAATGGCACATGGATATTGCTTATTGCATAGTGATTCATACCACAATGAAAATACTTGTACAGTTAAATCAAGAACTCAGTAATACTATCTGGTACAGTAAATAAATAGCAAATGAAATTAACTAAAATATAGAATGTAAAATTTAACCATTTACTAGTATTAATAGGAAATTTTTTAAATTAGATATTTGCTGATCACTAAATACATCAGCTATAAGAACATCTTATTTATCATCAAAACATATTTTAGATATGGTCAGATCAACAAGTCTTTCAATTATCAGACTTGTTCCTCTTTCATAAGTTAATGTGGTGTGACATCATATGTATATTATATATAATGTATAATACGTCTTAGAATAACATGCTTCATTCCCATTGGTAATAAAACTGTCATAATATATCCATTTTTGTAGAACAAGACTCTGCCACCATCATAAAATTGTCAATATAAATATGGAAACAATCCATCTTCATAGTCAACAGCTGTAATAAAAATACTGACATTGTTACAATATAAAAAATATATTTGTGATGTGCATAGTGTTCTGATGTGATGCTGCCCCATGGAAGACAGAGGTTGAGACTGCAGTTCCTTCCCTTTTGAAATTTAACATAACTAGAACCTTTCTGATGGATTGTGATGGTTCCACATGAGGTCCACTGGCAGGAAAGGATCTCAAAGACCCCCAAATGAAAGTCAACAAGAAAGAAGGAAGGTTCTGTACTACTGCCCAGGGAGCAGTTCCAATGCCTTGAGTTCACAAGGAACGACATTTTGGTGTAGCATGGAGTGAGGCTGCATGCTCCCCTAGACCTAGACATTCCAGCATGTGGCTTTGCCTAGGAGCAATGGCTGAGCATATGAGCATAACTTAAAAATAAACTTCTTATTTGGAGGCCCTAAGTGTGGAGGCATGTTGCTGCATGCAGAGGGAGCTGGATCACCAATGGTAGTGCAGTAGACAAAGGTGCATTGGTTGTCAGATGGGCAACTGACCTAGACTGTCACTTTTTAGTTGTGACACCGGGGACAGTGATACAGGGCATGATACAGGATGGGCCAGACTCCCCAACTCTCCCTTCACTTCATATTTGGAAACAGGTCTGACCCCTTTGGATGGAGGAAGCCCAAACTACGAGTAGAGAACTCCTTCAAAGAAAGATGTTGGATTTCCTATTAATGTGAGCCTGAGAGCTTAATTGGAAAATAAAAGAGACATATTGATATTTGTACCACAAGTAGTTCCTACAAGTCATGATTCTAATCAATTCCTCTTTTGGATTAAATTAGCTCGAGTTATCTTCATTAGATGCAACCCAAGGTGTCCTAACCAATACAGAAGAGTTACATTTTGGGGACATGAACTGATCAAAATCCATGTCCAGTTTGCCTGTTTTGTAAGTGAGTTCTACCTCCAATTATTAATGTGTTATAACAGTCTGGAAACTGAAAAATAGTGTATTATATTCAGTAATGATAATAGTGCAATATGAAAATGTAACATCACTAAGTCGTCTTGTAACCAACTTTCCCCCGAAAAAGCAAAGTTAATTGGAATCTCTTCTGTCAAAGGCCAGAGGTGATTTCCTACCTCAAAAGCATCTCCAAACACCTGGTTTACGTGGAGATTGGTAAATTAACTCAGAGCAACATGTTGGTGTATGGAAGAAGGTTTAAAATCTTCTCGATTTATTCAATGATTTTACAATAAATCAACTGCCCTCTCTATGCAGTTGAACAACTGGTCGATTGGCCAAGCATCACTATTTTGTTGTTTTCTGTAAAATGTTATAGTGAGTAAAATTATATGTTTATGGTTGCATTGCTTAAAGAACACTCATGCAATAGCTTTGATTTACCAACCTAATTTATATCCCCATGAACTGCCACTCTCAGCTGCATTTATCTTCTTCCTTTGTCATCCCAGTCTCTTCTAAATACCATTGTTGTAGCTCTCGGTAATGCCATTATTTTTCTTTAATCTTGAAAGAACACAGACAACTTCACAAATAAATTATTTGTTATATATCTTTGGAGAGTATTTTGATAGATAAACAAAGTTGGTTGTACAGGAACTTTAAGCTTCTTTAGGGTGTTATATTCTTTTCTATAGTTGACCAGCAAATCTCTTCAATTTCAATTGCTTCACATAAAATCATACTCAAACAACTTGTTTGTATATTTTTAATTTCAAATGTTAGATCATCCTTTTTCCATCTCCCTGTTGAAAATGAAGTTTGGAAGAAGATTCTGAATAAATTAGTTATTAACGTTAAGGAGTTGGAATAAGAATATTTACCCCATCATTTTATTTCTGGTACAACATATGTTAATGCTTACCAGACTGATATGAAAAAACAGTGACGGCACTAGCCACGCATTAAATAATATCGTGGCAAGTTCTGTTAAAATGAAGAAAGTGAATGACTCCACGTGTACTGTTTCCTGGGTCAAGAGATATTTGATATTTTTCTAGAGTCCAAACGCCACCTATTGGTGGGAGGTTTCTTTACAAAGTATATTTAAAAAAGCAAAAACAAAAAATAAATAAAACCACAGGGCAAGTTAGAAATGGATGAGGTATATTCACCAAATATAGGGATCCGGCAAGTGTCTTCTGGTTGGTTCTGAGAAAACGAATATTTCAAGAGAAAATTGTGATATTTAATATTTTTTCCACTAATATTGTTTCTATTTCCAATCTTTTGGAATTTGGTTGCTTAACATATTCATAGAAATCATTGTTTTTCTTGAGATTACCTAAAAGTTTTAGACTTAGAATTGTCTTTTGTTTGTACCATGGTTATGGACTAAACTAGAAGGGAGTTTCTGAGGGAGAAGTATTTTCAAAAGCAAGTTGAGAAAGAGAACATGAAAGTAATTTTCAGGTATAAAAATTGGTCGAAGTAAAGAACATGTCATAGTTATAAAATAACCCAAAAGACAGTTGTGTAAATTGTTTGAATGGAATACAATAATCAAAGTAAAATCAAACACTAAAATTCAGAGAAGGAAACTATCATCAACTAAATAAAACATAAGAAAACAATCCCAGTAAAGTAACAGATATTCATACAAAAGAAACAAATAAGAGAGAGGGAGGAAACTAATCACAGGAATTCCTGTTTCTACTTTCCTCATTTAGCTGGAACCTTCTCTTGATTCAAGGTCTCAAGTCCACTCATGTGATTTAGATGCCGTCCCCCGACCTCCAAAAGCAGTCTACGCAGATTTCTATCATAGGACTTTTTCCATTGCGCTGTCACTGTTTATTCATGTATTTCCTCGATCACGGGGGACTGGGCATCAAGTCTTATTGCTGTCTGTATCTCTGCTGGCCAGCACAGTGCCTGGACAAAATAACTGCTCATAGCTGTTTGTTGGAAGAAAGAATTAGCGCCACGTTTACAACTCCTACAAATCCCAAGTGGGTGATTAAAAAACATTTGCTGCACTTGGCATCCAGGGCGCCACAGTGTCTCGGGTTTTTCCTCTGCCTCATTGACTGTTCCTTCTCCGTCTCCTTTGCTCATTCCTTCTTATCACCCAGGTCTCCTAAGGTTGCAATGTCCCGAGCCTCAGTCCTTAGATCTCTGTCCCATCAATACTCACATCTTTGAAGACTTCATTCAGCCTCCTGGGTTTAAGTACTACTAATGACCCACAAATGTGTAATTTCAGCCCCTTCCCCTCCCCAGAATCTCAGATACACATATCCAACTGTCTACTGCACATCTTCATTTAGATGTCTAATGGCATCTTCAAACTTACGTCCAAAACGAAAGCCCTGATTTCCAGCCCCCCAAATTCTGCTCAGGCAATGGCAACTCCACACTGCAGTTATAGACCAAAATCCTGCAATTATTCTTTCTCTCACAACCCAGATCCAATATGTCAGCAAATACTATTGTCTCTACTTTGAAAATATAGCCAAGTTCTGACAACTTCTTACTGCCTCCACAGCTATCACCCTGACAAGCCTCCTGATCAATGGTTTTCCTGCTTCTGCCTTTTCCAACCCATTATGTTTATTCCCAGTGCAGCAGCCAGAGTGATCCTATTAAATGTAAGCTGGATCATATCAGTCCCTGCTCAAAACCCTCCAATGGTGTCCCATTTCACTGAGTAAAAACAAGAGTCAATTTAATGGCTTAAAGTCCCCACGATGGCGTCCCTCTCTGACCTCATCTCCTACAGCATCTCCTGCTGCTGTTGCTCGCTCAGCATTAGCCACACTGACTTCCTTGAAATTCTTCTGACAAACCTTTCGTGACCTCCCTACTTAAAGTTACAAACTCTTCCCACAAACTTTCTCTGTTTTATTTTACTCTCTTAACTTATAATCCGCTAACATGCTCTATGATTAATTTATATTTTCAATTTTATTTTCTCCTTTCCTTTACTAGAATATAAGCCCCATGATGTCACAAATTTTTATCTATTTGGTCTAGAACATTTCTTGGCATATATTAGATGTTCAATAAACATTTATTCAATAAATAAGTGAAAATTTTATTTATTCATTCATTTGCTTACTCAGCAAATATTTATTGAAGACCCACTATGTTCCAGTTACTATTCTAGGCTGTTTAATCCAGTCTCACCGCAATCAACCACCCATCTCTAGGTTTTTGGCTAATTCTGATGACTTTTGGCTGGTGTCACGCATAATCTAATGAATCACCTCTTTTCCATTCCTTACCTTTGCTCTTCCTCTATATCATTATGTATGAGTTTCTTCTACTCTCTCAACTGCTATTTTATCTATAGTAGTTTACTCCTTCCCACCTTCGTCTTCCCCTTTTTTCAGAAGTGAGATAAAAATTACTTAAGTAATTTAAGTACCAAAGAAGAGAGAGCCATATGCTTTAAATTGAACTTGAATGTAATGAAAAAGCAAGTTTCCTTGGCCCCTAAAGCTTATAAGTGTCCAAGTCCTTTTCATACCTATAAAATATTTCCATCCATCTCCTTTTCTCTTTAACTTACTTTGTGAACACCTTCATCCAATATACATATATATTGAAACACTTCTCCTTGTTCAATTTTATTATCCTTTCCATTTTAATAGATTATGTTCTAATAAGATCTTTTATTATTTTATATTATGTGTGTATGTGTATATGTGTGTGTATATATATATATATAAGAGACATATAGATATCACTTGTGAGAAGTTAATTCTGATTATCATCTAAAAGATAAATTTTTATAATACACTTTATGACTTTCTTGTCATGTGAAGACCATCTGCATTTTAAAGAACAATCTTAATTAAAATCCACTTTCCTAGGCATTCTTAAGCTAAGTGGCAGATGAGATGTGTAGGCTACATAAAGACAGTAATTTCTGTCTGTTTATTTTTCACTGATGAATCTTCTGCACCTAGAACAGTGCTAGCACATAGCAGGCACTCAGTAAATAGTTGTCGAATGCATGAATAAATGATAAGAGATGAGAATGAATAGCAAGTAAACTTAGGTAAAGGTAAAGACGTCACTGGTGAAGATGGATGACCCAACTGAAAAATTTATAAATTAGTATGAGAGGGTGCTAATGTTTTTTACATATTTGACTTTTTAAAAAGCACAAGTTTAGAGGGCTCATAATTTTCTTTTGATTTCTTGGAATATGGGAAAATATGAGCAGGACATTAAAAATCCTAGCCAGGTGAATTTTGAAGGGGTTCGTACAAAGCTAAGTGTTTTCCTCCATCCCATAGTGTTACATTCAAAGAAACATGGACTATGAGGGGTGTTCTGGAGTCTATGGAGCCCCAGCAGCACATTTGAAGTGAGTGTTGGAGCTTTCTTACCATAGAATGGATGCATGAGGTCTCAAATCTCAGAAGGTAGGATGAAAGTAAATATCAAATGAGTATCCAATTAGATAAAATATTCACAGCAAGAGCTAAATAAATAATATCCATAAGCTATTTTTAATGATAGTCTAGCAATTCCTTGATTCTGTATTATACTCACAGCTTTTCGTGCATGCACCACCCACACAATCATCTGATAAGTGGATAGAATCTTACCATAGTTTATAAGCATTAAATTACAACTAGAATCACCCATGTCAAATACAAGAGAGACACCTTTTAAAATTGAACTTAGAAAATCCTTTTTCCACATCGCACTGGATAGTTCCTTTTTCAAAATCTGTCTCATATCCCACAATGTAAATACGGTGGTCCAGGTTGGTTTGACACTGTTAAAGCAAGTTTATCCAAAGCAAAATGAAATATATATATATATACGTATATATATATATATAGATATATATATCTTCTTTTCTATTCAATAGCTTGAGTAACAGAAATATTTTAGGAAGCAGAGTATAATCATCTATAAGTATTTTGATCTCCCAAATGGTTATGTTCTTAGAATTCTTGGCAGAAGCCCAGAGCAAAGGTTAGCCAGAGACTGGACTCCTTGATTTTTTTTCTCTAGGACCTGTTGCAATGCAACCAGTAGAGAAAAAAAAAAATGACGATGAAAATAAGACCCCTCTGCTAGCATGCCACTAAGAGGAGATAGGACAAGTTCCAAGGGGGGACATTCATTTTCCTAATTCCTGTATCAGACGATGCCTACAAGGGCAGGGCTCCAAGCTGATCTCTCTATTATTCATCATAGAATTCATGACAAATTTCTTCAGTTGAGACTGGATCCACTTTCTCATACATTTTCAACCAGGAATTGTGTGATAATGAGAAGGTATGTTACATTTTAGATACCATAATTTTGCCCATACATCCAACTACCAATTTGCTCACCACAAATGTGTTTGGCTTACACATTTTATCTCTAAACTCTTTGCTCTGACATTCTATAAAATTATGATTCTAATGTAAACCTAGATATAATGGTAAATCTTTCAGTGAGGACTTATCTACCCTAAAACTATTAAAAATTAGGAAAAAGAGCCATTTGTATTGTGAAAAAGGATACCATTATAAGAGTGGACTTCAAATGGAATTGGTTAATTTCTGCAATTCTTCCTCTAAACACTAAATATTGTGCTACAGTTACACAGTGGAAATCTAGTGACCATTGGAAGTTTAAGCATGTTGAAAAATGAGCATTTCTTCACATTTCTCTGAGGAAATAAAACATGAATAGAATAAAGTAAATGTGAGAATCCAAATATTATTTCAAGTTTTTAAAAGCTGTAGCTATTTAATATTTTACTTGATTAGAATGTTTAAGCTAATGATTGCTATCTGAATATATGCATTGGTTTTGTCCTTTACAGAAGAATATCAAGATTAAAATAAAATTAATAGCAACTCCACATTAACCTTTGAGATTACTAATTACTAATTAAATTGGCAAATGAGCTTCTGCCAGAAAATCTCATTCTAATTCCATAAAAACCAAAGTTTAAAAGCAGCTTCATCAAGTCAAGAGATTGGGAAAAAATGTTAGCTGTATCTGATTATATCTAATTTGTTCTCCCTCTGTTCTTTCAGCTTGCCTCTATAACCACACTGTAATATATCACACACTTTTTCGTCATCCCAGATGTGTCTTTCTTTGATGTTTGTTAGTTCATTCATTCATTCACTTGTTCATTCTCTGTATCTGTCAGCTTTCTTTGGTTGCAATCTACAGAAATGGACTGTGATTAGCAAAGCAAAAATGAATGAATGAATGAATTATTGCATAGACATGGCATATCTCACAAAGTCAAAGGAAAGATGGCCAACTAGTCTTTTTTTTTTTTTTTTTTTTTTTTTTAAGTAAAAACCAGAGGCTCTCCAGTGATCTAGGAAGGAAAACAGATGGGTATTCTATTATCTTTACAGTACCATTGTATTGGATGAATGTGCTCCATATAGTGTGTGTGTGTGTGTGTGTGTGTGTGTGTGTGAGAAAGAGAGAGAGAGAGAGAGAGAGAGAGAGACTGATTAGTCTAGCTTGGGAACATGCCCACCTCTTAGCCAGGGGTGGGCAGCACCTGCATAGAAATGCTCTCCAAGACCATATCCATTGGTGGATAGGTAGTTTCTCAAAGCCAATTTGAGAGCGCAGTTAACCAAAGACTGGAGAATTGATGCTGGATAAACTAAAACAATTAATGACCACTATAAAAAGGCAAATTTATTTTAATTGTAACCCCTACTTCTATTAGCTCATATGCAGACAGACAAACTCATCATATTTCTCTTGTAAGGATGTTCGGATTATCCCTATATTTTTTCCCTTTACTGCTATAAGCAAAGCTGTGATAAACATACCGACAACGTATGTTGGTATACTTATCATTTTAATTTGTGATAATTTTCTATAAGTGGGATTCTTGAGTCAAAGGGTATACAAATTTTACGTATTGGATACATGTATGTAGGGGCATAGGAAAACATCTAGAAGGGGATATACCAAAATGTAGTCAGTGGCTACAACTGTGGTGTATTTATAATCATGAGGAAGTCTATCATTAAGTAGAGTTGGAAATTCACTCAGAGGAGAGAAAACTTCCTAGATTGCTCCCTTTGCCTCCTTGCTGCTGCTTCTGTACTAGGAATCTGACATTTTCTTCTCAAAAAGAAGGTTTTAAATGGTCTAGTGTTCCCTTACTTCAAGATAAAACCTTTTTATTTTGATATAATTTCAGACACAGAAAAGTTGCAAAAATAGTACAAAGAACTATATATAGCCTTTATCCACATTCCCCAAATGTTAACAAGTTACTTTTGCTTTATCTTTCTCTCTGTCTCTCTCTCTCTCTCTTTCTCTCTCTGGATAGGTAGGTAGGTAGGTAAGTAGATAGATAGATAGATGGGTAGATAGATGATAGATAGATAGATAGATAGATAGATAGATAGATAGATAGATAGATGGAATTCTTTCTGATCTGTTTGAGAGTAAGCTGCAGAAATAATACCCTTTTAACCTTGTGATACAGTCTGACTCCATTTTCTGATGTTACATGACAGCTTTTAAAACTCAGCCCCTCATTCCCTTCTGAGCAATCGGATGAGAAAGCCTGATGCTCTTTCCTTTGGTGCCGTCGGGAAATTCGGACTGTGCAAGCCCCTGCCTGTGTGGGGAACCCTCAGTCTGCCCCCATGCCCTAACCACAGTGAAAACCCTGAACCAGTCTCCTGTCCTTGCTGCCTCAGACCTGCTTGGGAGGCCTGCCCTGCTCTCCCAAGATACATCAATTGTGTAAGCAAGAAATCTTTTCATATCCTCTTTAGGCGTCTATGGCATCATAAATCTCAATGATGGAACCAAATTCTGGATGAGGATCCATCCTATACCTAGAAAGTGATAACAACAAACTCTAAATACAATCTCTTATATAATCACAGTATAATTATCAAAAGCAGGAAATTAACATTGATACACCTTTATTATCTAATCTACAGACTGTATTCAGATCTCTTTATTTGCCTCAACAATGTTCTTTAAAGCCAAAGAAAATCTTGGATTATATTATTAGTCAGATGGCATGTATTTTTACCTCCTTTACCTGGCGCAGTTCCAGAGCCTTTCCTTGTCTTTCATGACATTGCCATTTTTGAAGAGTACTGCTCATTTTTTTTGTAGAATGTTTCTCAATCTGGCTGTAATGTTTCTTCATAATTAAATTAGGGCTGTGTTGTGCTGGCAGTTCCCTTTGTTTCTGTTTGTTGGCTTTGTGTGTTTTTGCCCTAACAAAGAGCTTCTGGTATTCCTATTGCTTCTCGTCTCTCTCAGGTAGGAACAAATCCAATACAAATCCACACTGAAGTCTTGAGTGTCCAAAGGCTGAGCAAGACTGTTTCCTATCGGTCCTCTTGTGATGGATTTAGAGTGATAGAAGGTGGGAGTTACCGTGAGGTGGTCAATAAACCCTTGGAACATTAGTGTTTTTGAAAACTTTGTAAAAGTTCTTCTCTCTTGAGTCAGGCTTGACTGAGATCTGACATAAGAGACGCCATGTTAAAACCTCCTCTTTAACAAATCTCTCTGCCTCTTTTGTTAAGTTACCCTAGAACTTCAAAGGGCTACCAAAAACTAAAGGGAGGGGTGTGGTTCCTAGTAATTGTAACACTATTACTAGGTGTTGAACTGATGAGCTTTCGCATTTTAATGTAGACCTTCTCGGATTATGCACAAGAAACATATACTCCTTTCATAATCAGAAAATAAATAGGATAAAGTTTTTCCATTAAAAAAAAAATCAGACCTACCCCTGACCAAAACTGTTTCTTACTCTAATTACTATTCTCTCCTTCCCTTTGAAGCTAAGTTCTTGAAGGAGTAGTGGCTACTTGATGTCCCCACATCATATTCCATTCAGTTCTCCAGTAACCTTCCCAGTGTCACTTCTCGTCATTTCTGTGGCACTTGATCCGTTTGGGCCACTTCTTCCTTTGGTATCTGATTGAATATTGTCTTTATTTTCATGGCTTGCTGCTCCCACCCCATGAATGTTGTCCGTCCTCAGGGTCCCACACATGTCCCTCTTCTCACTGTTTAGTGAATTCATACACTTCTGTAGGCTCAACTCCCACTTTTCCATGATGATCCAACATCCAAACACCTAGCCATGTTGTGTCTCCTAACCTCCAGGATCTTTGGTCCATCTGCCTGGTAAACATTTCTCCTGTGAAGACTCACAGGCCCTTCAACTTCAGTCATTGTCTCCTTCATGCCCTTGACTTGCTTGTGTGCTCAATACTCTCTTGGATAATGATTCTAAGATTCATCCAATCATCCAAGTCAGAAAGTAAGTGTCATGTTAGATCCTTCCATTGTTTCCCACATCCAAGTCCTATTGAGTCCAGCTCCTATATATTTCTCAGACCCATTCTCTCCTTTTCTTTACATCCCCTCTACTGTCTGGCTATAATGAGAAATTTGGCATCAATTTGCAAAAATCCCATTCATTATACATTTCAGAAATTTCAATTCTATACATGTCTTTGTTTCTTCTACCAGCTTTCAAATATCTCTACACTTGAAAAATTCCCCTTATCTTCATGACAACATTAATAGTAAATTTATATGTTTGGTAAAATCTTCTGGAACTTTCTCTTCTCAAAAATCACAGAAAATAGCTGAAAAATATGAACATTCATGTTATTTGATCCATTGATTTAGAATGAGTGTCCAGTTCTTAGTGAAAACAATTGAGACATTCAAATGTTGCTTTTTAAATTTCTTTTGGCAGTGAAAGGCTATCATCTTTTGTCATTTCTCCTGGCATTATTCTTCATATTTGATTCATTTCTCTATATACATATCCATTTTCTTACACTATGTTGTTGCATGGTTGACCTCTCAGTGTCCAGGTTCTGATCTTCAAGGAGCCACTCCGAAGCTCGGTGTTTCCCTGGTCATTGTTCAAGTCTGATTTAAGATGTTTGCTAATATGTTTGTGTTTGATTAACTTCATCCAAAACTTCAAACAAGAAAAAAGTTAACTCAGAAAAGAAAGATTCCATTCAGCAGAAAGCAAAATATAAGCTGATCTTCTTGGATCCATATTTCCTATTAGATCACACAGTACTTCAAAGGTTGAGATTAACTTTTCAAAATGTGTCTTTCCTACATGCTCAGCTTCATAACAAGAATCCCAGCTTGTCAAGGAAAGTCTTTTACTATTATACTTTCATTCTGCTGCATTTTCTGGTAATGAGGTGAGACTAAAAAGAATAAATAATTTTTCCTCAAAGCTCCAAAAAAATGACAGACCTGAAGAAATACTTCCACTAGAATGATTTCTGCAAAGATTCAGAGAATGATTATTCATAAGGTCAAATAAGAACTTGGGATTAATTGTTTAATATTTCTCTGAACACCAGTGAGAAATCTAGTCATTGCTGCAACATTATATCCCTCAACATTGTGTATAGTTAACAAAAATTCTGGAGAAATGCAAATTTATGTATCTTAAGAATCTATACTAAAAATAACACAAGATTTGGAGAGGGCAGGGCTGAAAAACAACAATGAATCATCTTCTATAAGCACGGACGATGGGGAAGAGCAAGAAAATGTTGGTAAGAATCAACATGTACAATATATATGTGTGTGTGTGTGTGTGTGTGTATGAGAGAAAGAGAGACAGAGTCAGAGAGACAGAGAGAGAGAAATAAGAGATACAGAGACGGAGAGACAAAGAGAGACAGAAGGAAAGAGAGACTAGTAAAGACCAAGACCAAGATTTGATACAGAAGAGATAACTAATGATATTTTAATTCACTCTGATATTGCTGCTTGGCTAGTACCGGTTCCAGATGATTTGAGAGTTAATTTGGTTAAGAGAGGAAGTGAACTTCTTTAGATTAAAGATGAACCTTTCCAGTTCAATGAGAAGGAAAAAAATAGCAGAGGAAGTGGTCGACACATGGCAACTTCCTGGTTTTATAACTCTTTATCAAATGGCCAATAAACAAATTGAGAACTTGATTTATTCAAAATCAAAAATTTTTTGCTTCCTTTTTCACTGAAGACAGTTTGCAGATATTGAGACAAAAGCTGGAACATACAGCTTTGTAACGAGCTTTAAAACACAGTGGAAATACAATCCTCAAGTCCCTGAACTTGAGATATATGAAAATTTCTGCTACTTACAAAAACGGAAAACATCAGCAATGCTACTGAGACTCCCAAAAATTGTTTAAAACCCATCATACGGAAATGAATAAAGAAAGGAAAAATGAGGAGACATTTTTCATCATCTTTTTGATATAATTAGGTTTTTAGTTACACAACACCTTCCCTTCTGTGATCATAGAGAGGAGTCATCTACAAAGGAAATTTTTAGAGTTAGTAGAATTGCTCTCAAATTACAACCCAATTTTGAATGAATATTTTGTTAAAATTAAACATGTTATTCCTTCTGAAGGAAAAATAATTTCAGATTTGTCCCCAAAGTCATCTTCTGGAAAATCACATCAAAGAAAAAATGGTAGTGGATACTAAAAAAAAAAAGTTGAGATTATTTTTGATAGCTGAGCTAAAGCAAATGATGGATTGTCAATCCCACTCTCAAGAGTCAGAGATTTTCCCAATGATAATCTTTACTAACAGCTTTAAGGTTAGAGACACTCAAGAGACTCAGACAGAGCAGAGAGGTCTGGAGCCTCTCATGTGTCTCCATGGGTCCATCTTCTCCACGTTGGACACAAGAACAATAGACAAGGTCTCCTGAGGTTTTTTTTGCGATTCTTCATACTTCAAAGAACATTAAACTTCTGAAATATTTTCATGTTATACCTCAGAATGTGGTATACAGCTTAGCTAGGGAGTCATGCCTAGTAGATAATGGGTTTATTTATTATAAGTAATCCTTTCGCCAGAGACATCCTGACGATCAGACCTCTTCTTCCTAGCAAATATCATTAGTTTATTTACCTGGAGGTCCAGTTGACAAGGAGCATAGATTAGTCTTCTTTTCTTGCCCCTAGAGGTATACCTCCTTCCTATTAAGGGAGTGAGTGGATCTCAGGCCAGCTTCTGTAATTCCTTCCTCCAAATAGCACTCAATGTTTCACATGCTGAACAAATGTACAGAGTGAAAGGATATGTCCATCTTGAAGATGATAAAATTAAAATAAAGGAATCTTTCTTGGGCTTCTTTCTCATTTCTGGAAAGACTGCTACCGAAGTAACAAGAGAGACTTTAAAACAATGGATAGTGATGGATGGGAAATAATGACAAGTTTGGCAGAGATTCATAAAAATCCCCATTCACTATAAATCTAGAAATTTCAATAATGTCTTTGTTTCTTCTAGCAGCTTTCAAATGTCTTTGGAGTTGAAAATTTCCCACTAAATGTCTTCACCAGAAAACTCTTCATACATTTTTGTTATATTTGATAAAATATTCTGCAGTTTTTCTTCTAAAAAAATCAAAGAAAATGGCTGAAAGATAGCAAACTTTGATATTATTTCATCCATTGCTTTAGAACAAGTGTCTAGTGCTTAGTGACACTTGAATTGAAGTATTCAAATATTACTCTTTTCATTTGCTTTTTTGTTTTATGAACTTCAGTGAGTTGATGTTGTTTCTTGTTGGTAAAAGTACTCCATTCCAAATCTCTTTAAAAAATTCAGAATAACTAAGAACCAGCTGCTGGTTTCACAATTATCTTGCAAACAACTACAAGTTTTTTCCAAATTTCTGCAGGACAAAAAAAAAAAAAATCCCACAAATGTTTATTTAATGTTCTTTGTATCCTTCTAAAAATTTTGTACTTTGATCTTTTAATTACACTAATACAGTAATAGTTGTGTAAATCATCATCCAGTAACAAATAAGTGAATTTTAATAAAATCAAACACTTGCAAAAGTACAATTTAAGCAACTATTGTCATACCATTTATACAACATTCTATTTTCTTGATTTGTTCTTTAGTTTTAAAACAAAAATTTAAAAATACACTATATTTTAAAGATACATTTCATATTGGTAAATATTTCATATATGAAGTAAAATTGCCCAAATACAGTTGAGAAGTCTCCATAATAGTACATATTATTTTTGTTGCATGTATGTTCTTATGACAATGAAATATAGCTATGGTATTGTCCAATACCTCTAAATATCTGAGATAGCCTACTTAGAAATTGCTAGTAATACTCTTGTCATCAAAATAGCTATAATTTATTTGATGGGAAAATAAACACAACATGTGCCTTACAATGCATTTTTAATGGGCTATGAATATACTCAGTCTAACCACAGACTGTTAGTCTATTCCCTGGTGACTGATATTTCAACTCAGTGTGTAAGACAGTCTTCTCTAAGTATCCTACACCCCTAGCAAGTATGTTCTAAAAAGCTTGCCAAAACAAAAACACTTCTGCCTCATCTATTACCACTTATATGTACCAATTTTGCTTGCTCACATCAACAACATTCTACTTTTGCTGACTTTTCATAATCCACAAAGTGTTATGTTTTCTTTATTCATTCCATCTTTTATTCAACAAATATAAAGAATGAAAATACAAACATAAAAGATGTGATTCCTTCCTTTAATGAGGTAATATCTAAATGAAAAGGCAGACAAATAAATAATCAATTTTGGTAGGTGCCAACACAAAGCCTCCTTAGGGGAAGAGAAGGGATCTATAGAGAGTTTACTCTGGAGGCTTCGGGGTTTGAAGGACAGTAGGGCTTGAAAAGTTTTTAATTAAAAAGGAATAAAATCATATTTTCATTTAAAAAAAATCAATTTGGCCTCAAAATTAAATCTAGAAAGTCCAGTTAATAATCACAATTGGCATCACATTCAAAGAAGGGAAACCTAGAAAGGAAATTTATCAATATGGCAGATGGGCAGAAATGGCCATCAAACTCTTGTGTGCACCAAATATCGGATTATTCACCTTGCCAGAAGGTTGAACCACTGCTGATTCATCTTTGTATAATTAATACAAAGACCGTAATATTAAGCACTGGCTCAAAAAATGGGTTTTGAACCAGACTTAAGTTAATATTTCTGAAAATTAAAACTTGAAGCAAAAATTCAGAATTATCTATGTATCACCCATCCCTCCCCCAAAAAACCCAAAGTAGACAAATAATGCAAGAGAATTATTTTTTATTAGCTTTCCAAATAAATTGGATTTATATTCATCTTTTGTTTCTTTTAGATTCAATGAAAGGCACGAAATGGTAGAATTATTTCTATAAATTGTCAACTAAGAGAAGCAAATATCCAGAAAACTCACAATCCTCAATTTGGCTACTGGGTAATTCAGAACTGGCATAATTCATTCAACAAACACGTGCTGAGGGCCCCATGTACATCCAGCACTACAAATAAAAAAGAGTGGGAGTTTCTAATTTAGAGGACCCTGTTTTAAAGGAATATAATGACTATGGAAATTACCATAGTTTTTCTTTCCTGGACTTCTTACTCATCTCCCATTTTCCCGAGTATTCTTTTAGTCACTTTAGGCCTCACACTGCAAAAGGAAATTGAAAACAAAACCTGCTGTAGGGTCAGAAAGATCTGACAGGAGGGTCAGCGCCTCCCTGTACTAAGCACCCCCACCTGCTACTGTGTCCCTGGTGAGGAGATGGGGGAAGCAGAACACAGCATACGTATTTAATGACAAACCTGTGGTGCTCTGGTCAGGCTCCTTTTGAGAACTTCCCCTGCCTGTAGGGAGGGAGCTGGAGGAATCACTGGCATTGAAGACTAGGTGAGTCCAGGTGATTTACTTGACAAGGCTTTCTGAATATTTTGGATAGCTATAGTGTGTAAGTACGACCTGGGTGCTTCCATGGTCACCACAGCATGAAACATTCCCCAAAGAAGGCTCCTGTGCCAGTTTGCTCAGCTTTTGAGGTGTAGGTCCCTTGGCACACCAAGCTTAGATGGATGGCATGACTGCAGTGGGGTACAGGAGAAAAGTGCTTGGAGCTGCTATGGTGGCAAGGAATGTGATCTGGCCACAAAGCTAGCATCACACAGTTTTGGGAGACTCACTCTAATACCTGACTCTTGCAACTTCTGGGTATAAATTATATAAAGCATATCTTATGCTAGTGAATACCTGGCTTATCATAAGTACTCAAAAAAGGAGAACTATTATAATTATTACTATTTCTATCATCATCATCATCATCCTCTTCCCTCATGAAGGACAATGTTCTAACCACCGGTCCCAATTATGCCCAGCTGAATCAAAAATTGAGATGATTTGTTTTCTAATTTTCCGGGTAAGATTATGCAAACAAGAGAGAAGCAGTAACATTTACAATGGCTTGAGGATGGTAAATAATATGCACCTCTCTTCTCTTCCAAACTATACAAGTCAAAGACCAAGACCATCATAAATGATGTCTCATGGTCATGGCAGCCATCTTGCTCTGCCGTGCGTTCATCCCAAGGTGCACTGTGGTATTCTTCTTATTTTTATCTTTTAAGCCTGTAGCACTGGGGATATTGCAAACAATCAGCTAACTTACTCTCAAAAGGAAAAAAATCAAGCAGTGGATAGACAGTGGGTGGATCGGGGTGTTGAGAAATAGTCACCACAAGGAGAAATGCTTAGACATAGACATTTATAAATAATTAAGTTATTATTCTTAGTTGTCTCTTTTTTCTCCCTCTCTCTACCTCCCACCCAAGTTGAAACAAGGATTATATTACCAAGCGAAGTTTGAGTGTTGTGAAATAAAGAGCCTAAGATCTGATGGTGCGCCTTATTTCATCTTCTTCTAAACATGTTATGGCTCTATAAACTGATCCTGTAAGATTCACTTGTTAGATGCGTTGAGATCCAAAATAAAGATACCTTTACGAAAATGCATGTAAATAAAATGAAGGACTCAGAGAATGAGAAGATCCAAAATTGAGTCTGTTATATAGAATTCTCACCACAGATTCAATATTATATTTTAAAACCTCTGTATTATTTCAGCACACTTTGATGTTAGTAATTAATTAATTTTTTATTCTCACTGTCCTGTAGTGTAATTTGTATTTAAGGTATTGTTTCCGTACTATAGAAGATACAGACAAAAAAGTGATGAAATCTGGGGAAAGTCACTTATTTATTAGAACTAGAAAGTTTTATTTTATTCACGCCTCAATTATTTACTGGACACTAAATAGTTACCAAGGACGATACACTGGGCTCTAGAAGTGAGGGAGGGATCTATTTTCTGGATTTGAACGGCCATTTTGGCATGTTTATTAGAAATCAAAATTCTAAGTGTGGTTTGTTCATCCATCATTTCAAGCAAGTTACTGATAAAAAGGCTTGAGAGTTTCACTATGTATTCAGACAGCTGTGCACACTGAAGGGGACAGATGTGGTTTCAACAGTTCTCTGATTGAATTCCTATTTAACACCTGTGTTAGAGAACGCTGGCCCATTTTTATGAGAGTGAGATCACCTTAGCATTTTCCACCTGTAATTTTGAATAAAGGGCCAGCCAACCCGGGAGGGAATTCCCCTCAAGATGTAGTCTTTTTTTGCGTGTCCACCTGCATTTGAACTCATTCATCTCTGTCCAGTTTAATAAGCTGAGGGAAGGGGAGAATCCATTAACGGAACTGAAAGTTTTTCTCCTCAAAAGCAACTTGTTAAGAAAACAAAGTGGTCTTAACACACACACACACACACACACACACACACGGAAGCAAGATTTGGCACAACCTAAAAAATAATAAAGCTGGAAACATTTTTCTTCAGACTCTAGTGCTTATTAAACATTTAAAATAAATCCAATGAAAACAGTTCATGTGTGACTTTGCAGCAAAGCCATGAGACTGTTTATTAAACTAAAAATACAAAATATTCCAAGGTATTTTTTTATCTCACTTTTATTGTCTGAAAGGTAAGTATGAAAAAGAATTATTCAAATAAAGTGGATTTTGCTTTTTAAAAAAATTACACTTAATTTAACTTACATACAGTAAAATTCACTCTTTTTGGTGTATGTTTGAATGAGTTTTGACTCATCAACCTGAAGTTTCCCTCACACTACCCTTTGTTGTATGCCCCTTTTCTCACTCACAACCTCTGACAACCACCATAGTTTTACCTTTTTTTAAAGAATGGAATACACATGCAATTATACAACGTGTAGCCTTTTGGGTCTGGCTTCTTTCACACAGTGTGATTCATTTGAGACTCATCCATGTTACATCAATAACATATTCCTTTGTATTGCTGAGTAGCATTCCATTGCATTCATAGACCACAGTTGTTTATCCATTCCCTAGTTGAAGAACATCTGGGTTCTTTCTAGTTTGGTGCAATTACGAATAAAGCTTCCATAAATACTTGCCTATAGGTTTTTGTGTGAAATAAATTTTTGGGTAAATTACTAAAAGGGAAATGGCTGGGTAAAATGTTAAGTTTATGTTTAACTTGATAAGAAAGTGACAAACTACCCTCCAAAGTGACTATACCATTTGTGTTCCCTCCAGGAACGTAGAAGTTCAGATGCTCTGCATCTTCACCAGCATTTGATATTATTAAATTTTTTTTTTTTTAATTTTAGGCATCCTAACAGTTGTGTAGTGGTAGACTTTGCTTTAATAAAGAAAATTTTTTTTTAAACTCATTGGTAGGTAGGAGTTATCAACAGTGACTGAGGTTCTCACTCTGGAACTTAGCCCTGCCCGTTGGTCCTTCTACAATACGTCTTACCTGCCAGAGTAGCTGAGATCCTCAAATACATGCACTCACAGGCTAAAACAACTCGACACCTAAGGAATTTAATTACCTAAATGAAATCCAACAGCTCAACAGTGTATGCCATCTGAAGCACAAATATTAGAATAGACCAACCAAAACTTTAAAATAACCCAACCAAATGTATTGAAGGAGATAACAGAAGGTATTAGCAACATGATAAAAGCAAAATATTATTAAAAGGAACAAAGTAGAAATATTAGTTATCCCAAATATAATAGTCAAAATAAAGTCCACAATAGATGAGTAAGATGAATAAGATGAATAAAGAGTAAGATGGACGTGGCTGAAGAAGGAATCAGTGAGTTGAGAAGACAAAACAGAGATAACAATACAACTCTTATTTTCAGGATTAGAGATAGTGTATGAAAAGTGCCGATGAAATCCAGCCATTTGTGACAACATGGATGGACATTGAGGGTATTATACAAAGTGAAATAAGTCAGAGGGAGAAGGTCAAATACCGTACGATTTCCTTCATTAAGTAGTAGATAACAACAACAACAAACAAACACATAGAGACAGAGATTTGATTGGTGGTTACCAGAGGGGAAGTGGGGAGGGAGGAGGGCGAAAGGGATAATTCGGCACATGTGTGTGGTGATGGGTTGTAATTAGTATCTGGGTGGTGAACATGATGTAATCTATGCATAAATAGAAGTATAATGATGTACACCTGAAATTTATACAATGTTATAAACCAATGTTACTGCAATAAACAAAAAATTATAAAAAAAAATAATAAAAAAAAAAAGAAAAGTGCTAGACCCAGAGTAGGCACTTAATACATACTAAATATTCATTCTTCCACCATAAATTCTAGATACCATTTTGACAACATTATGGACAGTAATGTTTCCAAATGATCTAATAACTTTGGCCTCATAACTTTAGTTAAAGGTGTGCACAGTTGTGTAATGTATTTCACTCTTTCCCCCTTCCCCTGTAATTCCTGTTTTCTTCTCCAGTTCCCGGCAGTATACGCCACCCACATCTTCATGTATCTGTGGCTGTGTGGGATGTGGAAAAGCAGGAGCTTGAGAGTTTCTGAAGTCAGAAAGACCTGGGTTGAACCCCACGAACTTGAGAAAGTAAATCAACCTTAAGTCTCAGTTTTCTCATCCATAAAAAGGGCATAATATTACCCACCTCACAGGATTCTTCGTGATGATTAAATTGGATAATGAATACTAAATGTCTCGCACAGAGCCTGGTACGTAATAGATACTCAATAATCAACCCCTCCATACTCTTCAAAACCTGCACTGTTCCCAGTGTCTGATGCTAAAATTCATTTAACTTGGGGAAAACACTCAGATTCCACAATTAGAGATACGCCCTACAAGGCAAATACACTTGGGATAAGTTATGCTTTGAATAAGCAACCCATTGACAAATTCACACTGAGGCATAATTTATTGATATAAGCCTCTTTCCAGAAAATAGAGGTTTATTAGAAGAGAGAGAGAGAGATGAGAGTACTGGATGTCTGAAGTAGGAAAAAAACGGATGGCGGGAGGATATACATAAAAAAGGAGATCTGGGTCCACTGAAAATCAGCTTTATCTATTTTAACTTTTTGTCTGAGAATGGTTATGTGTCTCAGAGCCTAGCTTAGAACACTATTCTTGTTGGATCTTGGTCTTCAGGCAGCCGACTATGTTTATCAGCCATATTATAAATGATTCTGTGCTTTGTAATAAAGCTTTTCTTTTACTCCCAATAATAAACACAGGCTTTATTCTGAATTCTATGCTATAACAAGTTGTGTTATAGTAAAACTTTATTGTGGTGCTTGAAACTTTCCCTTTCCAAAGTATAGTCAAAGTCCCTTTGGAGCCAATCAATGCAATTCCTGGCCCGAGTATCAAATGATGTGAGTCTTGCCTGCACATTCATCTTGGAGAGATGTGAATCTGGTAATGACAGATATGTGTATTGTGAATCTGGTAATAACAGCCTGTTTATTGACCACAGCATCACCAGCACTGCCCCAGCCCTCTCATAAATGTGAAATGCTATCAAAAAAGTCATTGTTTTTTCCACGTGTACTAAGCACTACATTTATTGACTTCTTAAATAACATCTCAAGATAACATTGACATCAATTTTTAAATATGGTTTCCAAGATCAGAGCAGTGGAAATCTTAGTGGAGTGTTTCTGAGGTGTGTTCCCTCCTCTGAATTTCCATATTTACACACTTGTTTGTTTTATCATTCAACTGTTCCGTATGTAGAGCATTCATTTCTCATAGTGTTAGAAGTGCATTTGGAAAAAAAAAAAAGCAATACTGGGTAGAAATTTTGTCTATGTTATGAGTTTCTGGAAGACAGAAAGTACATCTTATTTATCACAACGTTCCTTTCATCACTGAGGGAGAGTTATTCAATACCCAGTATGTTTCAGGCATTGTATTAAGCGTCAAAGATCCTGTAACAAGACAACTTTACTGCCTGCCAGCAGGACACAGTGGGAATGGGGTACATCCGAAACCTCTAGTGTATCTGGCGGAGTCGCAAATATCTAGCTCCACCCAAGGTTTACTGAATCAGAATCTCTGTTGGGTGTCCCAGGAATTCCACCACATCAACTCTTGTGGGTTCAAGAATGTGTCTTGTTCTTCATTTTATTCCTAATGCTAAGCAGAAATCATGAGAGAGAGCAGACACTCAATATCTATCTGTTAACTTCGATCATTCCACAAATATTTGAGTTAGTGCCTTCTATGGGCCAGACATTGCTCTAGACAATAATCCCCTTTTTCGTGTAGTTTACATACAGGAAGAGGGAGAGCGACAATGAACATAATCAGAGAAGGCAGTCAGCACTATTAACTCAGGAGTCAGATGACGAAGCCTCCTTGAGAAGGTGACATTCGAGCAAGGCCTTGAAGGAGGTGAGAAAGTGAGCCTGGTAGATATTTGGGGCAGGGGGTCAGGGGAGAATCCCAGGAAGAGAGAACAGCCAGAGTCAAGAGTATGCCTGGCATGTGAGAGTACCAGCCAGTACCCTCATGGGCCAGGACCAGTGTGAGCTGGAAAGAGAGGAGGTCAGACAGGTAAGGAAGGGACAGATCCTTGTAGGCCATGGTAACAACAGTTAAATGAGAGAATGAATTAATGACTGAATGAGCTAATGAATGAAGTTGCCACCATGTCATGTGGCAAGTGCTAAGTAAAGAAATTCAGAGGGTGCTCAGAGGAGAGCCCATTGTTGTAGGCATTCAAGTACTGTTTTAATATTCGATATTTTCTTTTTGCAGTTAAAAGGTGCATTTTACAACATCAATCTTGCCATTGGCTAGTGAACATTAAATATGGTTCTAATAAGAGCAGTGCTCTTTCTGTTTTCTTTTTTCTTAATAAGTGCACTATTTTTAAAGAGGAAAAAATCCTCCTATTCTTGTTTTTCCTAAGATAACTAATTAACCAACATGGCAGGAGTAGGATAAAAGCCTTGTGTACTGTCTTTCAACCAAGAGTTCCTTCCATGATCTCACATTGTTTCAAGGTATGCAAGATATCTGACAGATCAGTTCTATAATTCCAAGTGCCGTAAACCAGACTGGCCACCTTAAACTAATATAATGTTATATGTCAATTATAATTCCATAAAACTGGAAAACAGAAACTCGACAGTGGCCCAAAGTGACTGCCCTTATATTGACTCTCTCTACCAAGTAAAAATAAAATGAAAAAGGATTCTATATAGTATCTAGTGCATTGATGTTTTCTAAGGTTACAGCACAAATCCTCTTGTAGAATCAGATATTGTTCTTCAGAAGCTTCAGTCACATCCGTGAATGATTCACACATTTTGATAAGATTATATAGATTACTTTGTCATAGAAAAGCTAGTTTTCTAAACAAACAAACGAAACAAAACACACACACAGCCCTAAAGAAATAACTGCAGAGTCAAGTTTCAAGAACATACTAACAGACAAAAAGAGAGGAAAAAGAAGAAATGTTATGTTTTCAGCCTAATTATTTTATATGAAATCATCAAACTAATTTCAGAATCTCTGCATTTTTTTCAAACTGTATATAGTGGTGGATTAATACATTTTGTGTTAATTTAATTATATTAGGATTATTAAAGATATATTTCAATGTAATTCATATATAATAGAATCATAGTTTTACATCTGACATTAATATACTGCTATATTTTAAATTTAAAAATTTTTTTCTCACCTTTTTTTCCAAGCTTTTATGATGCTTTTTTTTTTTAATGACATGGAATATTTGGGAAATGTAATTCTTTGTGTTTGTCTAACCTTAAACAGGTCATCTCACACTGTTCACTTTATTCTCTGTTCCTTATGAACAATCTTTCAATATTGAAATAATTCTTCACGGAGCTATTATGTAGCATTCATTCACATAAAGTAATTTCTTTACTTTTACTGCACCCAAGGAATTGTGCTAATTTGGTGATTTGTAAAACCATCTATATCAGCAGAGTATATGTAAAATGATCATAAACTTGTATAAATGAACCCTACAGTCCCACATAGTTACGAATTATTAATTTCTTTGCATTAGATTAGTATGTTAAATATTTTATGCTATGGAAAAATGTGTTACACATACATTTGAAGTTTATGTTCTCCTTGGGAACAATGCTGGAAAATACATCACTGAACCCTCACATGCATATTAAAAATACATTTTGTTTCTTCTGTGATTGTTGGATTTTTGTCATCTATCTGGAGAGCTTAGAGTAAATAAGAGGTGAAACACTGAGATAGAAAGAATCGACAAAATACAGTCTTTATGTTTATAGTCTGCAGTCAGCCACGCGATTCCATATTTTTACAATCCCCTGAGCATGAAAAGCTCACCAGCTGTGCATTAGTAAATTCAAACATTGTAGTTTCAGGTTCTAACCTTATAGTGTCAATAAAAACACAATTTGTGGCTGGGAGATGTTGTTTATGGAAAAAAAATCTCAACAGTGATACTTAAACTATTGTTCTTTTTTAACAATGTGCCCTTTTAGCTGAAATTAGTTTATTTAAATTCAAAGACTCTAAAATTCACTGATCTCATGTAAAATAATCTTTTTTGGTGACAGAATTGAGATATTGATCAGTTTAAGCAAATGCTTTAATAGAAAATACTAAATAAAATTTTTCTTCTCTCTAGCAAGATTCCCCTCTCCACCGACTCTCATTTTTCCTCCATTCTTCTTCCTTTTTCTCCTTCCCTCCCATGGAATGTGTTTGCTTTTTCCTTTCTTGCTCCTTCCTTCACATTCTTTTCTTTCCCCCCTCTTCTTGGCTCCTTTTTGCCTTGTCTTTTCTTCTCTCGTTTCCTCATTAGGGCTCTGCTTGCTTCCTTAACCTTTCTGGCTGTTTCCCTCTTTCATTTGGTTACATTAAAACTCCTTTTGGCAAAATCTCTCCTTTAGATACATCAGAGCCCTTGCATGAAATGCCTGGAAAATTAATTCCATGTACCTTTTAGGAAATCTTGCTCACAGCTGCATTTTTCCATGAGAGATGGTTTCAAAGGCTACATAAAAAAACCACAGCCAAATGAGGCAAAGTTTAAGTGAGAAAACATGTGTGGAGCATTAAGCCAAGTGACAGAACAGGGTTACATTTTCAGAGAAGCAGAGAAGTTCTGTAAATGCCTTTCAAATAAAACAAGGACATTTTTTTAACTTTAAAAATAAAAATCAGATTGCCAACACAATAAAATTTACAAAAATAAAATTCACATTAGGTTTGAAAGACAATTATAGCTCAACTTCTTAAACGACTGGTGAACAGGAAGCACATATGTCAAAATAATGAATTGTACCTGATAACGAGAGAGAGAGACATTCAGCTAAAAACATTCCATCCATTTATTACCATTCTTTATTGGTATTTGATCATAATGATTTTCCTAAAGTCATAGTCTGCTAAAAATTCTGCTGTTTATCAATTTTCCACTGATTTGTCATTAATTTATGACATCTTCTTTGACAAACTTACATATTTTCTCTTTCCCCTTTTTGACAATGGTCTTTTTTTCCACTGATTTTTTGAAATATGGCAAACACACAGAATTGATATAAGAAATACAAAATTAGTAGCAGTAAATGATTAAAAGATTAGATAATCTTTAACAAATTCCCAGTACAGAGATTGTCCTGAAATCTCTTTGAACCTTTTGTGTAGGTCATGGAAAGTATCTGATAAAGTAGCAACATTTTCTCTCTGCACTATTCTACCTGTTTGAGAAGAGATAATAAAATAATACCTTATATTTCTTTACAGCTTCCCAAGGTTCAAAAGACCTTTCATACATATTCTTATTTGATGTAATCATTTTATATCTTTGAGGGGAATAAAAGGAACTGTTCTGTCTGTTTAAATAGTTCAGAAAGAAAAAGTGGGAATTTCTATAAGAAAATTGAAAAAAGTTAGGAGCTGAGAAGTTATCTTGGCTTTATGCAGATAGATATTTACCTTAATTCTGGGCCTCACAAGTCAATTGAGAGGGAATTGATATAAAGTAATAACTTTATTACCAAGGATCTCTGCTAATTATGGAAAAGGCCTCTCATGAGGAAGTAATCAGGAATGATTTTAAAAATGAAGTTTACACATTTATGATCATTTTACTCTTCTGCTAGTCTACGAAGATCGAATATGAAATATGACCTTTGTTTAGAGAAATCTCCACCCACTCCCTCCACCCTCAAGCTAATTAGTTTGAGTTGAAGAACTGAGTTAAAAGTACAAAGGAAGTGCCTTCTCTCCAATAACCTGTGAACCTCTCCAATAACTGATGGTTAAGAGTTTCTTTCCAATTCTATTCTGAAATGTCTAAGGGACTGGAGTGGTCTGGATCAGGTCCAAGTAGCAAAAAAAACAAAAAGGAAGTTGTTTATAGAGTGACTCTAAAATTCATTGGCCAAACCAGAACACTCTTGAGAGTGAAGAGGGCTGCAGAGCTATGGAGCACCATGACGAGGTGAATCTTCTTGCAGGGAAGAGGTTGGAGATGTGCCAAAACAAGGAAGTTTCTACTAAATAATAACAGTAACATACATAAAATCTATACAGAACACATAGTAAGCAATGACTTTGTTAGGAAAAGACACTCAATTTAAATGTTTCTATCTTTCTGTTTTTTTGTTTCTTTAATTTTAAAATTATTTTTATCAAAGTAAGACATAGGTCAAAAAAAAATCAAATAATGATATAAAGCTGGAAAAAAAAACCCATGATACTCTGACCTCTCCCTTCTTTACCTAGTCATCAACGGCAACCCCTTCAAACTCTTGTATTGGTTAATATTTATCTCCATACCTCTAAATAACGTATGTGCTCTAGTTTGCATAGTTTGATGTTATCTATTGCTTTTAATCAGAGCAATTGAGGATTTTCAGTCCTTTCCTATGCCTTCTCTAGTTTCCAGATATGATTTTACTATAATTTTTGGTTAAATTAAAATTCTAGTCTTTCTCCCTTACATACTTGTTACATTACCTTATGTATTTATAAATAGATTTTTAAGGCTCAATCAGTTTCAGGTTTTACATTTTTTTAATAGCAAGATTATCTCCTGGGTAACATAATTCCATCAGGAAGTACATAATTCTGGTTAGCTCTCTTTTTGTGATGTTGGCAGCCACTGATGATCAGGACTGCATCTATTAATTGATAAAAGGTTGCAAAATGGTGATATCCTAATTTTATCATTTCTCCTTCATTTATAAGCTCAAAAACATTTGTAAAGATAAACTTACTCTCATAAATTATTTTGTTTCCCAATATTATAGTTTGAATAGGAAGTGTAAGATAAATGCTATTTGTTTCCCTATATTTACCAAACTTTAATTTAATGAGTTGATTTCCTGGTTTCCTCCAAAGATAATCAGTAAAGTACCTCTTGATATTATTATGAATGCATAGATGTAAACATATTTGATGTATTTCAACTATGTTCCAGAATGCCATGGGATGCAATCAGCAAAATTTAAACTGCGAGAAACTCTGCAGGAAAAATAATCTGTTTTCTATAAGAAAAAAAAAATTGCAGAAAAAGAAAAAAAAGAAATGAAGGTAGAACCTATAGATTAATAGAAAGTCAAAAGACATATTAACACATTGCAATAAATGGTTATTTGGATCTGGATTCAAGCAAAAATATCATTAAAAAAAGGAAAAAGTTTTTATAGGAAAATTGAGGAAATGTGAATACTGAGTGGGTAACTAATAATATTAAGATATTATTGTTGATTTGGGGAATAGAATGATGGAAATGTTATTTTAACCTATAGAATGATGGGTTATTTTTTAAAGGGGTGATAATTTTAAAAGGGTTAATAATTGTTGCTGTTGGGTGAAAAGTACAAGAGATTTATTACACTATCCTTTATAATTTTGTATGTTTGACATTTTTGTAATAAAGCTTTAAAAATTTCTATTCCATGTTTTTCTTATTATGACTATATCAATATTGTTCAGTGTTGTGCCATGTATTTTTATTTTATTTTCTTACTTGAACAACATTTTGTTTTTCCTGGAGTTACAATTGCCTTATTTTTTCATTTTCTTTGAATTTACAGCTAAGTCTTTGCACACCATACAGTAACTTTGTAAACATCTCTCAACACAGTATCTCCACAGTCAAACCTATTACATAATCTATTGGTTTTTTTTTTTTTTTTTCTTTTCTTTTCTGAGAGGAATCCATACTGAAATTGTCCATCCTTTTGTTCCAGTCTTCACTACTTGCTCTGTAGGTCCAATTAACAATTCTCATATTAAGAATTCCATTGCCTTTCTCTTCTTTTGTGTCCTGTTTACTGCATCTTCTTGTTTTCTTTTCTCCCTTATTTTGGTGGAGCACATCCTTCAGAAGATTTCTCAGAAAAGTACATAAGAGACAATTTTTTGAGATGGTGTTTGCCTGAAAATATCTTTATTCTATCTCCACACTAGATTGATCATTTAGCTGGATACAGAATTCTATATTGGCAATAATTTTCACTCATAATTGAAGCTACTGTTCCATTGTTTTTGCAGTTTCTGATGTGTGAGAAGTCTGATGTCATTCTTGTTCATAACCCTCTGTATGTGACTTGTCTATTTTCTTTGAAAAAAAAAAAAGGTTTAGGATCTCTATGACTAGTGGTCTATAAATTTATAATTAAATACTTTGTTGTGTAATTATTATAATACCTTGTCCCATCTTTCGGAGTGTACTGATTTTAGTTTTTTGGAAATTTTATTATGTTCCCTACATTTATGAATGCTTTTTCTGAATTCTTTTTTACTTGTTTTAGTATATCTTCTTTTATACAAGAATCTTTCCTTAAATATCAGGTGATCTTTGGCTGCCCACTCATTCTTAATGATGACATTCTGAAAAGCTAATTAAGAAATATGTTTGCTTGAATACAGCTTATTAGTTGGTAGGTTAAACTCTAGGCTGACCAAGTGATCAGCAGAATTTTTTGTTAGAGAACCTTGGATTTAAGAATCTGCAGTATTTTTCTTTGGGACAGTTAAGTTTCTCAGAGAAGGACACACGTCTCTTGTCAGGCTTGGGAGTAGAGGTGGGAACATAAGCCTGGTTGCCATCATTCTGGCAAGGAATATGGCTGAGGCTGATCACACTTCTCAATATGTTAACTTTCATTTTATCCCCGTTGTCAATCCAGCATCTTACTCATACAGATAGTTTGCTATATTCTTTGGGTTACACCTGGCTATATTATTGATAACAGTCCACCTGGTGCAATCAAAGGCAGGCGTAACACTTACTCACTGGTAATCATCCTATCTGGGTGTTCAAATTGCAGTTATAATATACCTAGAAAAGAATAACCATTTTTTTCCCAGCTAAATTTGAAAACATAAATCTATTAAGTGATGGTAAATATCACGATGGTAAAGAGTTTAAAGAACTTGTGACACATGCTTTATTATGAAGCTCTAATCAAACAATGAATTCAAATAAGATTCACCTCTGTAATGGGTGAACAATATTTGATGGATTGAGATATTCTAAAGTGTGTGTTCAGATTGATGTTGATGTCAAAATCAATATTATAGCAATATGGCAGTGAATGTACACATACTCACACACGCATATACACATCTTATAAATGGAAGGAGAAAATCAACTGTGTTAATTGAAGTAAAAATTTTCCGTCTCTTTCCTCTAATAATTCAATAGGATGGAAAATAATGGTGTAGAAGTATAACCATCTTTATGATCTTTACCCACATCAGTACCTCTGTAATGAAATGTCTTTGTGGCCTGAATGAATTCGCTTTAATCTGGTGAGCTCATCAGCTTCTTCAGTAACTTTCTGTTGATGAAGAACAAATATTTAGCTTCAACCAAAATATACAAACTAAGCTCCAAGTTTGTATACTTAATTTCTTACTGAACAAGCCCAACTTAACATTTTACAGTTACCTCAAACCCAACGTATTCAAAATTAACTTATCATCATTTCCAGACACTAAGGTCCTCCTCCTGCATTCATTCTCAGATTCATGGCATCACCATCTGCTCATTCTTCCAAGCTAGAAACCTGGGACACAGAATTCTCTTTCAAACTCACACACACACACACACACACACACACACACACACACACATCTAATTATTCATAAAAGCTAGTCAATTCTATCTCTCAAAATTTCTGTCAGATTCAGTCTCTCCTTTGCAGATCTATTGTTGTCATTATCATGAACCAGACTCTTTGCACAGAGCTCCCTTTTAAACTCCTCATCTGTCTTTAATACCGCCACCAGATTTGCCTCTGACCATAAATCTGCATGTGGCACTCCCCTTAATAATGTCCCTGTGACCACCCACCACCCGGAGAACAAAAGCATACCCTCTATACCCTCATGACTTGGCCTCACTAGAGCGACGCAAACATGACTTTCTCCTTATGTGTCAGACTTTCCTAGGACACAGTGGTTTTCTTTTCCTCAGTGCTGTTCTGTTTCATCTAACTAGGATGCTGTTTGCTCCCACTCCCCAGGTCTGGCCCACTCTTGCTTATTTTTGAAACCTGGAACAGACGCTTTTCTTATCTCCTGTGGGTAGAATCTGTCATTTCTTTATCCAGTTATTTGTTCATACCTATGCCATGCCACTTGTTACCTTTGACAGTAATTTACTTAAATTATCCATAACTTACAAGATACAAGTTAACTTATAAAATTTATCAGAGATCTTACATTTAGGGCTCTCTAAAATATCAACAAAACATAGTTGAAATTCTGTAAGTTAAATGGGTACATAGAACAATTCTACATAATTCTATCAGGTCAGTGGTCAGTCCAGCGACCTTAGGGAGCATTCACTAGACCCAGGTTGGCTGTTAAACTATATTACTCTGAAATAATGGAAATTTTGGTGAACAATTCAATCGACTGTGGTATGAGAAGGAATTTAAATAAAAACTAAGAGTCAGAAGTAATTTTCATGTATGACATGTCCATGAATTTTAAATCTTTGAAAATTGAATTGTTTTATTTCACCATCAAAACTTATTTTTTTTTCACTGTAACAGGATAAATTACCACTACTTTCTAATATTTAAAATCTTACATTTCTACTTTTTTCTCACTTCTATTCTGCTTTTCCAAATATAAAGGATTTTCTTCACTTGTTTCCAAAAAGAATGAAATGGTTTTCACATAGTGATCCTTGGGTTGATATTTAAAATATATCCTGTGAGATGTTGGAAATTCAACTCAATTGGAAAAACATATGCTGATTTTCTGCTTTTTGCCAGGTATTGAAGTAATATTCTAGCTGCTTTGGAAAATTGATGGTGTGATACAAGTTAGAGACTCTGGAATCCAGGGTCAGAAGATTTGGATTCAAACCCAGGCTTCATCATTACAAGCTGCATGTGCCCATGCAAGTCACTAGAACATACGTTCTGTAAGGACTTTCTCTGTTTCAATGGTATTTTCTTAATATCTTCCTTGTCTCAGCCAAGGCAAATTTGGTTGGAAACACAGAAATTCTCTGAGTAAATGTTTGTGTACTGTTCACAGTTCTATAGAGAAAATAGAAGCCTCTATAGATATTTTAAACAGAAAGAGATTTAATACAGGAATTAAATGCCTCTAAAATTATGAGAAGGGTTAGAGGAGCTACAATGAGGAGGAGCTACAATAGCTCTACCAGTAGAGCTATTGAGTGCAAGAATTTAAAGCCATAGCTTTGATCCAGGGATCAGAAACGCCCCACTACGCCCTCAGCTGCCTCCTGACACCCACGTGGCCGGCAACTAGACAGGAACTCAGAGTCAAACGTCCACTCCAAGCCACACACGGCTTCTCAACACTCATGACAGTAGACCCTGTTTGCCAACAGGAACAGCAGAAGGATGATAGCATCCACCTCACTCACCAGCTTCCAAATCTTGCATGAGTATATCTAGGTGGCATGCAGAACTAGCTGCGAAAGAGTCTGGAAATGGAGAATTTGGCTTTCCAACCTCTGAAATTCAAAAAGACACATCGAAGGAATAGAAGCTGAGTACCTGTTAACCATATCCAGCCTGGAGAGTGTGGAAGGAGGGTGATTTAAAAGGCTATACAGAACTGGGTGGCATTTAAGGGTGGGAAATGAAGAGGATGTAGCTGGACATATTCAGACGAGAACCGGAAAGGGAAAAGCAGCGAGTGGCCTTAGGATACTCACTGTCTCCCAAGAGCTGTGCATTTTTATCCCCATTCGTGCTCTTCTCCTCTTCTCTCCCTCTCCCTCACCACCCCCCGCCCCGGCCCTCTTACACAGAGCTCTATCCCATGAACTAAACAACTGGGGGGTGGGAATGGGGGTACGTGAGGGTGAGGGCAGGAAGTAAATTACCTGAAAAGTGCAAGAGACTGAGCAGGCAAGAATCTTTTTTTTCTTCACGTCTCCCTGTGTCTGTCAAGGTATCTAGGACAAAGGACATGTTCAACCGGTGATGAATAAATAAATAGATGCATAAATAGACTTTGCCTCAGTTTCCTCACATCTAAAGTGAAAATGATAATATTTGCTCAGTCCTCTTGTGAGGATCAAATGAGATAACCAAAAAAGGCTTATATAAATGTTATCCCTTTTTTACGAGACATGCATCATTTTTATCATTATTTTATTTATTTATTTTTTTTTGTGAGGAAGATCAGCCCTGAGCGAACATCCATGCTAATCCTCCTCTTTTTGCTGAGGAAGACCAGCTCTGAGCTAACATCTATTGCCAATCCTCCTCCTTTTTTTTTTGCCCCAAAGCCCCAGTAGACAGTTGTGTGTCAGTTGCACAGCCTTCTAGTTGCTGTATGTGGGACGTGGCCTGAGCATGGCCTGAGAAGCGGTGCGTCGGTGCGCGCCCAGATCCGAACCCAGGCCACCAGTAGTGGAGCGCGCGCACTTAACCGCTAAGCCACGGGGCCGGCCCTTATCATTAATTTTAAGATGTTAAAGTAGGAGAAGAACAAAAGTATTATTTAGAACAGCATTTTTCTATATGCTCTGCTATGGTTTGTAGAGCTGTATTATCTGATGCTGGGTCTCTGGTTCTCAGTAAATACTAATTGAATTGAAACTACTTGTGCATTCATGTGTTTAGTAAATAGCATAGATGCATCCATCCATGAGATAGTTTTATCATTGCTAATAACAATCCTTATTATTTTCTTTTGTGAAGTCATCTGATAATTGACTGAATTTGCAACTGGGAAATTCAAGAACGAATCCAAGTGTCAGTCTATGGAACAGTTACCCCAACACTAGTACATTCTGTTCATTCTCGATAGACTTCAATTTATTCCAGAAATATGATTCCAGTACTTTCACGGGGCATTGAACTATAGATAAGACAATTTCAGCCATAAAGTTCTATACTTTTGGTGGCACTAAACAGCAATAGATTTCAGTATAAGAAGTTAAATCACTGTAACACTAAGTTAACCCACTTCAGAGCTCTAAGTAAAGACTTCCTGGGAACCAAATAAGAAAGGGAAAAGAAATAACTTTATTGGAGGACTACCTTGATCGTTTTTATTCACTATTGTATTCCAACCTTTTATTGACTAGTTGGACCTATGTCAAGTAATTTAGAGAGACTCATCTTTCTGTCTTATAAATATTAAGTGAGTATCTAGTATATGCCAGGAAATATTCTTGGGACATAATGATGAGCAAAATAAAAGTGACCTTCGCCCTCAAAGAACTTATACTTCAGAGAATTTATGAGTAAAAAGCCAGTTACAATGCACTGAAAAAATATGATATTAGTATGCTATGGAAAAACACAATAAGGACTTTTAGTTCAGCCTCTCATGGTCAGAAAAAACTTTCTGGAGGAAGTAAGAGCTAAGCCGGACCTAAAGATGACTAAGTCTGAAGCAGAGACTACAAAATGTGTAGTGGCAATATGTGAGACTGCTGTAGGACTTTGTCTAACGTGCTAAGGCATTTTGATTTAATGAAAAGGGAAATGGTGGACTTTAAGTAGAGAGGGATGTGAGCAAATTTGCATTATGGAAAGATCAGTCTGGCTGTGTAAGATGGACTGAAGGCCTGCGTGAGTGAAGGGTGGACAGGACACTTGGGAGAAAGTCTTAGTGACAAATGTGAAGGAGGATGGTGGCCTGCACCAGGGCAGAGCTTGTGGGGACTGAGAAAAGAAACATGGTAAATGTTTAAATGAAAGAATCTCGTGATTCGATAGAGGAGTGAGGATGAGGGAGAGGTTATGGATGATACCTGTGTTTCTGATTTGGATTGGACAACTGGAAGGATGAGAGCACCATTCATTGAAATTGGGAAATAAGGAAGACAAACAGAATTCCAGAAGAGGTGATGTAAGTTTTGAGCATTTTGAGGGTGAAGTGCCTAAAGGCATCTGGGTGCAGCTATCCAGCAGTACTTCTATTCGGTTCTATAAGTAAGTCTGGGAGAGCTCCCTGAGAGGGAGATCATGGAAGCTAGGAAAGTAGGAGAAATTCCCTGGGGAGAGAATGTAGAGGGCCTCTGACAGACACCAATATTGAGGGCCCCAAAGTCTAAGAAACAGGCAGAGGAGAGAAGCTTTCAAAGGAAACAGATAGGACGGGGAAAAAAGCAAGTAGGAAAACTCTGGGTCATGAAGCCAATGTAAAGGAGTGTTTCAAGGAGTGAGTGGTTAACAGGTTAAGTGCTACTAAAGGACCAAGTTCAATAAGCATCGAGAAGTGGTCTATTGGGTTCTCTGGGTCACTGTAATGGGCAGACGCAATACTGCAATGAATTGGAAAATGTGGGAGAAGTGAGGAAAGGAAGCAAGGAGTTTAGACAGATGTCTCATAAAGTCAGACTGGGAAGGAAGTGGAATGATGGTTGTGGGGGGCGTTGGATTGACAAAAGCTCTTCCTACTTTTTTTTTTTTCAAGATGAGAGAGACAAGAGTAATTTTAAATGTTGAAAGGGAAAAACCAAAACATCAGAAACAGAAAGGTGGAAAGTATAAGACAGAGCAGATCCTCACCTGAAAGAGGGGGAGATGAACCAGAGTCAGGGAAGGATGGATTGGCCTCAGATCCATTCAATCATTAACTCAACCAATATTTATAGAATGTTTACTCAGTTCTGGAGATACAGAAGTGAAAGGAGATAGAGGTGGGAAAAAGGAAATAAGTTTTGTGGAGGAAAAGGTAAAAAACAGAGAAACTGAAGGTAAACATGGTAAGAACAGAATTTGTTATTAAATGAAAGCATTAATTCTTTGGGAGGCATTGAATTTAACAGCATTTTCCAGTCTAATCTCCTTAATTGTGCTTTGTTTGTAAGCTTTCTTCAAAACCATGTCTGTGTCTTTATCACCTTTCATGTATATTGAATCTGAGGTCAGCTTGTTACCCCTAAGGGAGTTAATCAACTCAGTATTTTCTTCTTGGCTTTACACAAGGCAGCTTACTTATTACAGGGCAAGATTCGTTACTCAGTCTTGGATTTGTTTCTTTAATGTCCACAGGGATGAGGTCAAGAGAGCTTATTGCAAATCACTAATATTACTAGATAAGAATAGTTACAAAGCCAAAAAATAATAATAGTAATGGGGAGCTGGCCATACCCTCTGCACCTTCAACATTTCTTCATCCAATTGAATCAGAATCTTTTATGAAATTATCAGTTGGTGCCATGGAGGCCAAAATAGAACAGAGTGCCCTTGCACAAAGAAGGGAACCACACACAGCTTCCGTGCTGAGGATGAAAGACTCTGAGGCAGAGGAAAATAATGTGTGCGGGTCTTTCGCATATGCTGTTTAGGGCTGCACCTCCAAGGAATAAGACTGATGATTTCATGAAACGTTCTGATTCAACTGCTCCTTTCAAAAACACTTCAAATGGTGGTGATGAGGGATATCAAAAGGATAAAACGTTTCTTTGAGGACTGTGTTAATTTATTTTAGAACAAAGAACAAATATCCCAATTGACAAGGTAGGTGATTCAGTCCTTCTGATTGTAGTGACAAACTTTATAGAAAGACCAGGTCAGGGGGAGGCTGGAAGAAATTCCTAATCAATTGAGCACCAACTTTCCTATGAAGTAAGTCTCTTAAGTTAACCTGACTGGAATGTGTGTGCTGACAGCTAGACCCAGAGAAAAGTCAATGAGAGTGAGGTCTGGAGAGGGAAGTCAGTTGACTGAAAGCCAATTAATGCCTTTGCTCACCAGGCTGCTAATGACCCCTTTGTGGATGCAGGAGACAGACGCCAACAGAGGCAAAGGAGAAATAAAGATTATTTTGTCACAGCCAGCTACCTGGAGTCTAGTCAGAAAATGTACTGGATTTGGAGTTCAAATTTTGGGGTGTGGATTCCTACATTCCTCAGGTTAGGCTAGATGTGAGACTGACAACAAGTAACTTAATTTCTCTGTGCTAAAATGGAGGCAATTTCTCAAGAGTAAATTACAGAGCTCTTGAGTGTCTTAAATGAGATAATATGCCTTAAGGCATTTTGTAAACTCTAAAATGCTACTCAAGTTAGAAACTTTTTGCAGTTATATATATATATATATTTTTAGTGTGTCCTTTTTATTATTTTTTTTAATTAATTTATTTTTATTTATTTATTTTTTGGTGAGGAAGATTGGCCCTGAGTTGACATCTATTGCCAATCTTCCTCTTTTTGCTGAGGAAGATCGGCTCCAAGCTAACATCTGTGCCCATCTTCCTCCATTTTGTATGTGGGACACCACCACAGCATGGCTTGATGAGAGGTGTGTCAGTCCATGCCCAGGATTCAAAAGCAGGAACACTGGGCTGCAGAAGCGGAATTCGCAAATTTAACCACTACGCCACTGGGCCAGCCCCTGTAGTTATATTTTTAAGAATTAAACACGTAATAATATATTAGAACTTTAAAAAAATCATATGAATAAAAGGCAGTAGTAAAAATGTCACCAAAATAACTGAACAGGCATAAGCATGAACTCAATGAAGCTGAATGAAAATCAAACTTCTTGCAATCACTGATAGCAATCTAGAAGCTGAGACGGTGGTGCCTTTTAAATGATCGAGTAGAAGAGATGGAGCAGAAAAGAAAAGTACGGGAAACCACATCTTCGTCCCGCCTTCATCACGACTCGGTAAGACATTTCGAGAAAGAATCCGATGCAAACTGCTGAGGATTGTGCTTAGGTTGAGTTTTCTTTTCAGGGGCAGAGACGATAAGTTGCTTCCTCTCTGTTGTTTCTATTGTATTTAGTTCAAGTGCTTCCTTTACCCCCAATTACAGAACGCTGGTGCTATGAAAAGATGTTTAATCTCACTCAGAATAGGGTTATACAAATTAACACCACATCATTTTCCATGCATCAAATCAGCAAAAATTCAGATTTCGATGAACGTATGGTGTTGGCAGTGATGTGAAGACATAGGTACCTCCATACACTGTATTGCTGGTGAGTGTGGAAACTAGCATAACTTCAGTGCGTGACAATTTGTCACCATCTATCAAAAGTACAAGTTCAGGGGCTGGTCCGGCGGCGCAAGCGGTTAAGTGCACACACTCCACTGCTGCGGCCCAGGGTTCGCCGGTTCGCATCCTGGGCGTGCACAGACACACCGCTTGGCAAGCCATGCTGTGGCGGAGTCCCATACAAAGTGGAGGAAGATGGGCACGGATGTTAGCCCAGGGCCAGTCTTCCTCAGCAAAAAAAGAGGAGGATTGACAGATGTTAGCTCAGGGCCGATCTTCCTCACAAAAAAAAAAAAAAGTACAAGTTCAGTGACTAAACAATCCCACCGCTAGGAATTTATCCTGGATTTTGCACATATGAGATGATGAAATGGCATAAGTACAAAGTTCTTTATTGCAGAATTGTTTGTTATAGAAAAAGATTGGAAAAAAATTTGAAAGTCTCTAGGATGTTAGTGAAATGAACTATGGAATATCAATACGATGAAAACTATGTGCCTATATAAAATAATGAATAAGGTCTTTAAGTATTGATACAGAAAGATCTCTGAGATATATGTAAAGTGAAAAATATTAAAGTATAAAACTGTGTGAAATAATCTACTCTTTGTGAAAAAAGGGGGATGATAAATATATCTTCATATTTGTATTTGCATGTATGCTAAAATCTCTGAAAAAATACACAATAAATTAATAACACTGCTTACCTATTAGAGGGTGTTTATGAACCAGACTATGATGGAAGGGAGACTTTTTACGTTTATACTTTTTGGGTTTTAAAACACATAAATATGTCATGATTTCAAAATTAAATTAATTAATTTTTAAAGATATTATTTGTTTGGAAATCCGTCTTCCCCACCAGATTGTGGACTATGCCTTGTTCATTCCCACGGTCTCATTACCTTGCTGAGTACACAGCACATAGCACCTGCTCGACAAATGCTCACTAAATAAACACTGAATAATAAAATGCTGTAGATTAAAGTTTCTTGGATGAAGGGCAAACATTCTGCCTTAGTTTCCAAAGAGAGTTCTTTATGTGATGAAAGTGAGTGATATTTTATGAAAAAGACATGGAGGAACAGCAGAAAAGTGACTGAGAAGATAAGAAAATGGATTTCAATGCCAAATCTTAGGTCTGGAAGTGGTTCATTTTCTAATTCTTTCCAGAGCCTGTGGGCCAAGGTTGGGGTGCATGGAGTGAGGAAGTAAACTAAAAATGTACTGTGAAGAGGGGCCAGCCCATGGCATGGTGGTTAAAGCTCAGCGTGCTCTGCGTCACCGGCCAGGATTCACGGGTTTGGATCCTGGGCGCAGACCTATACCACTCGTCAGCCATGCCATGGCGGTGACCCACATACAAAGTAGAGGGAGATCAGCACAGGTGTTAGCTCAGGGTTAATCTTCCTCAAGCAAAAAAAGATGAAGATTGGCAATGGATATTAGCTCAAGACCAGTCTTCCACAGCAAAAAAAAAAAAAAGTACTTTGAAGAGAGAGACAGAAAGAAAGAAAAACACAAGAAGCAACTGCTTCTACGTTGTGAGAATCCAGGTGATTTGGAGTGTTTTTCAGTTTCAGGAAAACTATTTTGTTTAGTGGACTCTTGTTTTTTTAAATGATAGTAGATTTTAAATTTTTACTTCATGCTTTTTTTAATGTTTGTTTGATACTGTTTTCTGAATGCTTTTTCTTTCTCCCAGATTCTAAGTAGTCAGCCTACCTACACCCAGTTTAAGTATGATTGGTTAACACACAGCTTGGGTTGGATTGCATGGCTTGGAACAGTGGTTCTCCATCTTAGCTGTATATTGGACTCCGCAGGGAGCTTTAAAAATTATACTGATGCCTGGGTCCCACCAAGATAGTCTGATTTAATCGGTTTATAGAATGGCCTAGGCATCAGAATTTTTTAAATCACCTCCGAGTGATTCCAATATGCAGCAAAGTTTGAGAGCTACTGATTGATAGCAATCTTCAGCCTTTGCATAAACAATCTTCAAAATCAAATGAACAAGAAATTGTTTATTTTGAATAATTAACTTTTATAATGAAGACTGTGAAAATAAAATGTCATATCCATTTTCTTTCCTCTTGAGGGTAGCCAAGTATTCACTATGTTTATCTTCTTAATATAGGAGCTGCGTGTTGTAACAAGGCCTCACTTGCTTCGTAGTAGTGGTCGCAGGTAGTAGCTACGCCAAAGGACAGCTTTGAGAGTCTTTAGATTGTTACTGCCCCGTCCCCACAAGTTTCCCCAGTGCTGTGTAGGAAAGCCTTGGGACACGCTCTCGAGTTATTCATCTGTGTTTGCTCAACAACAACAGCACAGCTGTAGTAGCAAAACATTGGAAGCAATTCAAATGCCCAACTCAGAAGAATGGATAAATAATTTGCTTCATATTGCACACACACATGCATGCACACATGTGCAATAAAAAATAATTAACTGCAACTGTATGTAACAATATGGAGTAATCTTAGTGACCTAATACAGTATCGAGTGCAAAAAACAATTCTCAGAAGACTACATACAGCCTGATGCCCTTTCTAGAATTTTCCAATTAAACAAAGCTAAGTAATGTATTGTTTAGACATTGATATATCCTAAAACCATGGGGGAAAAAAGCTACTGATAAAGAGAATGATAAGCTCAAAATTCAAGATGGCAATTACCTCTGGGAGAGAGGAAGGAGTGCGATGAGAGAAAGCATAAAGGTAGATATAAGTCATTGTTAATGTTCTAGTTCTTGGTCTGGATAGCAAGTTCGTGGGTGTTCATCATGTTTTTAATAACAGAATTCAAAACTAAGCACATGAATAAGAAAGATGGAAATAAAGCTTCTTTGTAACGGAATCATTTAGAATTTGTTCTATAAAAGTATGGTAAGCTTTTACTTTGTGTGCATATTTACTCTACTTTTAAATAAAAATTTATTTTGGTAGTAGAGTTAATGTACTAATAACTTTTGTTTCCAACTAACGCACTCCCTGAGACTGAAATAATGTTTAGTTTGTAAGGAAACATTTTTAACTTTGCAATCTGAAAAATCACTTTGATAATGAGTAAGTGACATGAAAACAACTGCCTGGAATAGCGTTGAATTTTGGCAATCTCTAGAAAGTGTGACTAAGTAAAACGGAGCTACTTCTTCACCAGCAACTATCTGAATGGAGTATGAGTCCCCCCCCGCCCCACACTTCTTCCTCGGCTTCTTCCTTTGCCTGCTTACTTCCCCCAATAGAAATAAAATAAAACTAATAACCATTGTGTAGAGCTTTACAGTTTATAAGAAGAGCTTAATTTAATCTCACGTCTTGGTCTTAACTCTGTGAATCATGCAGGGCAAAGATTCGCTTAAAACAAGACTATAGATGGTCGGTACAATATAACACACTGGTTCTGAAGTGTGGTACATACACTACTGATTCCACATAAGACAAATTTCAAAGTATGTATACATTGTTTAGTATTAATAATCAGACATAAAATTTTACTATTTGTGTATTGCTTTTAATTAGTATTAATCCTATTTATGGCAAATAATCTTGTTTTTCACTTACAGTAGTGGCATAAACTTGCCTTTTAAATAAACTTATTTTAATAAAAATGAATTTATTTAAAGAAAACTCTATTTAGAGCAGACAAAAGTTATGAGATGTGATTAACTGAAATGTAGAAAACCTCATCCTGGCAGGCAATATTCAAGTATATGTTACTATTGGAAAAAAAAAAGAAAATATGCATGTTTAAGTCACTTACAACTAAGTTAATTTGACGACTTACTTGATGAGGGATAATTACTGTTTTTCCCATGTCTCACTTTGAGGAGCTAAGTACTGGAGAAATAATAGCAAAAATATTAAATAAAAAATATTTTTAAGTGAAAAGTCCATATCCTCATGGAACTTACAGTCAAAAGAAAACCCAACAAGGTGAACAGGTGGCTTGTGTGTCAATAAGGAAGTAAAGATACAACCCTAGAAGAGAAGATATCCCATTGTTTGAGTACAAGCAAAAGCTTCCTGAAGGAGCCAACATTTAAACTGAAGAATGTGATAGAACATGCCCAGGGAAGGGTGTTCTAGGAGGGAGGACAGAATAGCATGGACTGATACTTGGAGGAGAGAGAGCATCAGGCTTTCAGTGGACTCCAGGTAGATTGGGAGGACAGGATTAAACAGAGAGAGAATTGAGGGTACCAAGAAATAAGGCTGAAGAGAAAAAACAAGTAACAGACCAGAAAGAGACTTGCCCCTACAGATCAGGGTTGTACTAGCAAGCAACATAAATGGGCCCTGGGTCACATAAAAAGAAAAGATTTTTTGGAAAACTATCAGAGAGAGGCCATGCATCCTATGAATAGCAGACACTGGCATGTTTCCCAAAATAAAATGGGGGCTCAGATGTAGAAATAAAACAAATAAGACTAAAAATGAGAGAATAAGACAAAAACATGTTCTAACGAACTCTGATTTCATCCGTAGGCAACCAGGAATCGTAAAAGGGATTGACATGTACAGATTTGCATTTTGGATAGCTAATTCTTGCAGGAGTGTTTTAAATTGGAGTCAGGGAGAGGAGATTGAGAGCTGTTACAGTGAAAGAACTGAGAGATGATGGGACCTAAGTAAGGGCGGTGGTTGTAGGGGAAGAAGAGAATGGGACAGAGTAGAGTTGGGAGCCGGGATTGATCAGACTGGTGACAGAGAATAGGTGATCCATGCTCTGCTGCTGCTGACTCCGGATACCCTGAAAAGTCATGGCTTCAGTGGCTTGGCTTTCATGAAGAGGGAGAAGAAAAATCCCAGATGGGGATGGATTTGGAGACTGGAGGGTTAACTGCTGCCTCATCCTGAATATTCCTGTGTGGTCCCAGAGTCCACAAAACACAACCGTGTGGAAGTTATCTATTTTATTTTCAAACATCTCCTCTTTGGCTATAACACTAACACTAACCTTGACTGTCCTCCGTAATGGGGTGTAAATTTATTAACACCCTTTAGTCACTTGCCTGCAACTATATATTTTGGCTGCCTCCCAAGTCTTTAATTCCTTTATTGATGCATTTCATGATGGTTGTTGCTTCTGTTTAAAAGCTTTTTGCCATCTCTGAGTTTCTGGAATATTATCTGTTTCTCTCCCATCCATGCTTTCATTAAAATTAATTTTCTCAGCTTCTCACGTATTTCTACATCAGGCAAAGAATTTTAGATAGATACCACCACCTAAGCATGAGAGGTAAAGATGAGGGACCACCGAGATCTGAGTAATGTTATTTTAATTGTAATTTAAAGCCAAAAGCAAAGACTTAGTGAAAAGCTGTTGTCATTACAGTTGTTCCATGCATGAAATGAACCATCACACATTGGAAAACAAGAAATCATTCCAGAGTGGCTTAGTTATAACAAACGAAATGAGTTCCAACAAACTGCTTTTAGTCCCACGGCCAAAAAAAATGCATTCTGTTGGTATTTACGATTTTTTTCCTACTGTGGCATTATATTCTGAAATGTTATTTCATGTTATGCTCTCTTTGTATAACATATTTGCATCACATAATGAGAGAAATGACCAGCTGGTCTCTAATAGTTACAAAGCCCTTTATTGGAGGCAGCAGGTTGATGGCAGATGGTGATTTGAGGTTGAAGTCTCACTAAGAATAGATTTGCAGCACCTTGTTGATGTGAGATATACAACCTGCGCTAAGTCTGTGAGAATGACGATAGGGTGGTTTACTGAGATACTAATTTGCATTTTGTTCTCACTGTATTTTTTCTTCCCTCATCAAAATGGGGAAAGCTTTTTGGTTCAGTGTATTTGAGTTCCAAGGCCAAAGGCGAAAGTTACTCAAAGACAACTCCTCTTATTGGCTTGTTTTTGAAAGCCTGAATTGATTAAAGAAATGAATGAGAGGAGGAAGAAGGGAAAGTACGTCTTTGGGTTGGAAAGCTGGAAGGACAATTCCATGTCTTTGATGGAGGAGATTCTGAAAGCCTGGGAAGAGGAAGGTAGTACTTGACAGAGTAGCAGGATCGACCCTGACTCCTTTGTCAACAGGTCGTGCATCTTGCAAGGCTGTGCACCAGGACCAAGACCACCACTTCTGTGACCACGCTTGGCACAGGTATAGCAGAGCCACCCAGATTTAAAGGGACCATAGAGACACAGAGTCTTCTGCTTTTGTAATGATCATGAAAACTTGAATAATAAAGTTCTTTCTAATCGTCATATGGAAGACAAGAAATGCTAATGTTTCATCAACTGTCTAGATCTCTATTCGCTTGCGAGACCTTGGAAGTGCAGGACCTGGACCACTCCAACCCAGTCCCATACCCATATGACTGGCAATGAATTTCTCACCATCTCGACGATTAGAGAATTAGAATCTGGTTAAATATGATTTAGAATGATAGTGTGATATTTCTTGCGCTGGAATATAGTAGAGTAAAATTCAAACCCTTCACAAACGTGAGAAGACAAATAATTATTTAAGGTAGAATAACATAAAAGGAAAAGGTTTTGAAGATATGCTTCCAGATCACTCTGCACTTTAATTATTTTGATAATTACGAGAAGAATAGCAGATAAGCACAGACTGGGGCAGAGGGGAGAGCAGTTTCCTGAGAAGTAGATTTGTATCCTTAATCTGCAACTCACCACCATTTACAATCGATGTTCCTGGGAACATTTGCTTTTCTGTCCTGAGTCCCTCATGGGAGATGAGGACAAATCCCAGCTCTTCACCGTCCAGTGTATCACTAACCTTCACAAACGAAGATCGCGCCCCACCCTGCTCTTCACCAGGCTAAATGATCCCACTTCTATTAGCTTTATCTCTCAATCTCTAGTTTGAAGGGTTTTGCTCTTTTCTTTGCTCTCTTTAAAGCACTTCTCTTTCACATTCCACCAGCAGTCTGTACCTGAGCTCATTAGAGGCAGTGTGGCATGGTGACAAGAACCAGGGACCAGGTCTGAGGCTGAAGCTTGTGGGTCCTTCAGAGGCAGCTGGAGCTTGTTCACATCCAGGATCTGCCTCTTCCCAGCTGCGTGACCTTGAGCCAGTCCTTTAAACTCTCCATGCCTCAGTGTTCACAGTTGTATTTATCTTATATTTTTATTTTCTGTATCTTATGATGTTTTGACATCTTGGTGGCCTTGCAGACGTGGAGAGAGACTGCTTCTCCCAGGACTACTTAATCCCTAAAGATAGTAAACAACTTACTAGGGAGCATGCCTTTCAGATGCAAACCAACCCATACTAAGTCTATATACCCCTCTTTATCTAACTCTCTTACACCACGTCAATATTTTTTCTGCCCTAAAGCATCCCAAGGCCAGGTACTAGACAACTAGAGACCACCCATAGAGCCCAAAGTTCACTGAAATTACTCAAACCAGCCAATCCTAAACTGTTTGCTCTGTCCTGCCTCGCCTCTCCTATAGAAACCGCAATAAAGCTCTGTCCTACGTTTTCCTCTTGCTTCTGCTTCTGTCCAGATCTGGTGCTTCCCTGTGGCCCTGCATGGTCTGGCATGATCTCTTCTCTGGGGAAGTGTAAGTAATAAATTCTTTCAATGGCATTGACCTCTCTGTGTCATCACTTGGTGACCTCTGTAAATTAAAATTCCATGGGTACAAATGAGACGACATGGAAAAATCAGGATGATGGTAATAATAGGGTTGCCACAAGAATTAAAAGACCTAGAATGTGCACATGTATAAAAAGCTCTATGAACATCACTTCGTGCACAGTAAGTGCTTAATTGATGCTGTTTATTTTTAATAAACTTTAACAAAGAGTTGTTGAGAACTAACTCTCTTCACCTCACTTCCTCAGTTGCTCATCTATTAAGGGGCATCTGATGACAGTATGTCAACAGCAAAGGAATATCTTGATGATCAATCTTGACTTTTTTAAAAAAAAGCAATGAAAGAACTACATTCATACACACTATTACTTTGGAAAATTTCAACAATGACTATTGCACCTTAACCTGAAAAAAGTATGTTGCTGTTAGGGCAATCTTATTGCTCTAATGATATCAACAAATAACTTCTTGAAATTACTGGATGCTTAAGGCCAATTTAAAGATGTCATTTTTATCTTCTGTAATCTTGTTCCAACTAGACAGCTTCCCCAGGGGGCTTTCAGCTGCTGCTAATTCCCACTCTGCCCTTACTGGGAAGGAAAGGGGTAGGGGGCAAACACACCCAGGTGGAAATGACTGTCGCATCCTCCCTTTGTGCTGGAGAAGGCTCAGCCACGTTTCTGAATAATTTCCAAATCAGAACCACATTTTCTGCCTGTTTTCTCATGTTTAGTATGAACCACAAACTCTGGCCTAGGGCATTCCACTCAAAGGCCACTCTTGACTGTATTCTTGCTGTGACCTGGGTCCCTGAAGCCCACTCTAGTCTGTCTACTCACCTCTGAAGCTATCCCAAACCCTTTAGTTTCAAGCGATGTAAGGCACACACACAGAAGGGAGCTGTAAGAGGATTTACAGAGACGGGAAGAGATTTTCTGCTAAGCAACAGTGACACAAAACTTCTTATGTTAAGCGCGGATGCTCAGTTCTTTGCCCCACAGCTGTGGTAGAATGAAAGGGGATATGAGAACAAAAAGAAGGCACAGATTCTTGAGAACTTTAGCAGCATCACCATCACCTGGAGGACTTGTTAAAATGCAGACTGAGTGACTTCTGCGTCTGAGAAGATGGAGTAGACATGCTTTCCCCTATTCCTCCCCCTGAGTACAACAAAACACTGGACATCATATATATATAACAAACATAAGAAGATTCTGAAAGGTGGACAGAAGAAGGTGGGCTGACTAGGACCTTGAGACCCAAGAAAGGACACAGCAGTGAGTTCCCTGAGTTTTCTTTCTGCTTCATATATCCCAGACTTGGAGTGCATGAAACCACCAACCAGGAAATGCCAATATTCTCAGATGAATAAAAGCCTCAGCAAAGGACTCAGAAAGGAGTAGCCTAGCAAGACAGAAACTTTTAGAAAACAACAACTCCACTCCAGCAAAACACTACAGAAAAAAACTGAAGCCACACCGTCCCCTGGGCCAGCAATGGCTGAGTGGGGAGCGTAGACTTCCATCCGAGTGAGGTTGTAATGAAGCATTCCAAGTTCCCAGCTGGGGTAGTGTTGAAACAGGTCAAGCAGGGAGCTAGAACTTTCTTCCCTTCCAGCCATCAATGAGCTCCCACCCATGTCGGTGGAGATCATGTGGGATCCTGGACTCCCATCACCACCCAGAAGTAATGAGGCCTCCTCCCCACAGTGTCAGTGGAGACCAGGTGAGGAGCTCAAACTCCCACCCCCACTCAGCACTAAGGAGGCTGAGGGGGGAACCTGGACTTCTACTCCCACCTGGCAGTAACAAGGTGACACACCACCCCTCATTCCCCAGCCAGAGCAGTGTCAGAGAAAGCCAGCTAAACCAAAAGGTTTAAATAAGATCCAGAGTCTTCTAACATTAAAAAAACTGTCCAAATTTCAATTGAAAGTTACTCATCATACCCAGAATCAGGAAAATCTCCGAGTGGAAAAAAAAGGACAATCAATAGATACCAACACCAAGAAGATGGACATGTTAGAATTATTGGACAAAGATTTTAAAGCAGCCATCATAAAAATGCTTCAATGAGCAATTAAGAATGCGCTTGAGATAAGAGCAAATGAAAACATCAAAAATCTCTGCAAAGAAATAGAGTCTCAGCAAAATAATAGAAGATATAAAGTGTAAAATACAATAACAAATAGAAAAGCTCAGTGGAAGGGATCAAGAGTAGAATGGAGAAGACAGAGGGAAGAATCAGTGAGTTGGAAGACAGGACGATAGAAATCACTCATACGAACAACAGAGAGAAACTGAGGAGGAGGAGGAGGAGGGGAATGGGGAGGAGGAGGAAGAGCAAGGGGAGGAGGGGAGGAGGGGGAGGAGGAGGGGGAGGAGGGGAGGAGGGGAGGAGGGGGAGAACAGAGCCTCAGGAACCAAAGAATTATAAAAAAAGATTTTTGTTTTTTTGTATCATTGGAGACCTGAGGAAAGGAGTAACAGGAGGGAGCTTAAAAAGCACTCAAAGAAATAATAGCTGAAAACTTCCAAATTGGCAAGAACCCCAAACAAAATAAACCCAAAGAAATCCATGCTGAGACACATTATAATTAGACTTCTGAAAACAAAAGTCAAAGAAAAATATCTTGATAACAGTTGGAAAGAAATGACACCTTACCTGTGGGGGTAAAACAATTCAAATGGCTGCAGATTTCTCATAGAAACCATGGAGGTCAGAAGGAAGTAGCACAATATTCATCAGGTGTTGACAAAAAAAAAAGAAATTCAACTCAGAATCTTATACCCAGAGAAAATATCCTTCAGGGATGAAGGGGAAATCAAGGCATTCTCAGAGGAAGGAAAACTAAGACAATTTGTTTTGAGCAGACCTACAAAGAATGGCTAAAGGCAGATCTCTAAAAAATAAAGAAACTGATATAAGAAGGAATCTGGGAACATCAAGAAGGAAGAAAGGACACAGTCAGCAAAATTATGGATAAACATAATAGGCTTTTCTTCTCATCTCGAGTTTTCTACATTATGTTTGATGGTTGAAGCAAAAATTTTAACATCATCTGTGTTATAGATGTGATTCTAAACGTGTATAGAGGGGCCGGCCCCGTGACTTAGCGGTGAAGTGCGCGCGCTCTGCTACTGGTGGCCTGGGTTCGGATCCTGAGCATGCACTGACACACGGCTTGTCCAGCCATGCTGAGGTGGCGTCCCACATACAGCAACTAGAAGGATGTGCAACTATGACATACAACTATCTACTGGGGCTTTGGGGAGAAAAAGGGGAAAAAAGGGAGGAGGATTGGCAATAGATGTTAGCTCAGGGCTGGTCTTCCTCAGCAAAAAGAGGAGGATTGCCATGGATGTTACTTCAGGGCTGATTTCCTCACACAAAAATAAATAAATAAATAAATAAATAAATAATAAATAAATGTGTATAGAAGAAATACTTAAGACAATTATATTATCAATAGGCAAGGTAAAAGGTCATCAAGGGAGGTAAGTTTTCTATACTTTACTTAAATTGTTAAAATGATGCCAATAAACTTTGATAAGTTATGTATATATAATGGGAATGTAAAATGATACAGTCACTCTGGAAAATAGTTTGGAAATTCCTTTAAAAATTTAATATGCAACTACCATACGAGCCGGCAATTGCACCCCTAGGTATTCATCTCAGAGAAATGATGACTTATGTTCACACAAAAACCTGTTCACAAATGTTTATAACAGCTTTACCTGTAATAGTCAACAAAGAAACCCAGATGTCCTTAATGGGTGAATGGTTAAATGAACTGTGCTCCATCCGTACCATGCCTCTTACTCAGCAATAAAAAGGAGCGAACTATTGGTGCAACAATCTGGATGAATCTCCAGAGAAAAAAGCCAATTGCAAAAGGTTATATGCTGCATGATTCCATTTATATTATATTCTTGAAATGATGAATTATAGAAATTGAAAACAGATTAGTGGTTGCAGGAGTTAAGGAGGGGGTGAGGGCAGCAAAGTGAGAGTGGCTATAAAAGGGCAACCTGAAGAATCCTGTGGGGATAGAAATGTCCTGTATCTTAACTGCATCAATGTCAATATCTGGTTGTGAACTGTACTGCAATTTTGCAAGATGTAACCATGGGGGAAAACTGAGTAAAGGGTACAGAGGATCTCTCTGTATTGTTTCTTACAAGTGCATGTGATACTACAATTACCTCCAAATAAAAAGTTTTAAAAATGCAGATTGCTGGGCTTTACTGCTAGAGATTTGGATTCAGTAAGTCTAGGGTAATGCCTGGTAATCTGCATTTCTAAGAAGTTCCCAGGTGATGCCAAAACTGCTGGTTGGGACCACTACACTTTGAGAACCACTATCTTAGAAAAAGGGGGATTTTTGTTTCTAGGCAAAAGCCCACATGAGGCATTATACCAGAAACTCTTTCCTCCCATCCCAAACCAAAATGTTAATGTGAATAGCCCCTTCTAGGGAGCTTAAGTCCAGAAACAAGAGAAAGAAGAGGGACTGGAGAGAAGCCAGTCTTAAGGCTAGACCTGGGCTGCCATAGTGGTCAGCAAGACCAGAGTGATGGGACCAGAGAAGTCTCTGACTCTGTGGTCACGGAGGTACTCTTTACCATAGTGGTCCTTAATCCTGGCTGGGAACCAGAAACATCTGTGGTAAAAACACAGCTTTCTGAATCCCACCACAAAACTAACGGAATCGGAATCTCTCTTGGAGGGCCTGGAATTCTATACTTTTCACCATGCTTCCCCAGTGAGGTGTGCACAGTAAAGTTGGGGAAACACTGGCCTGGGGACTTGTGATGTGGATAAGGAGTAACCCAGGAAGGAGTACAGGGCAAGCTGCCGGTGTAGACGGTGTGGAGCACCAGGGGCTCTAGGTGAGAGGCAGGGCCTTCCCTCCCCTCCAGATAGAAGGGCTTCCCCTTCAGCAGTTTTATTAGCTGCCTTTTGTGGAGCACCTGCTCCGTATCAGGCCTGACACCAGGGACATTGTAGACTAATTTGATCCTCACCATAGTCCTGGAAAACAGCTATCATTATCCTCATTTTCTGTGAGGAACTCAAGGTCCAGAGGAGTTAACTGTTCAACGTCATAGACCTGATAAGTAATGGAGCAGGGCTTCCAACCTGGGTCTTTCATCTGGCTAGACTCAACTTCAAAACTCACTTTAAATCACAGTACCACTTGGATTCTCCACTACAGTATATAAGAATGGAAATGGTAGGAGCAAATAGCAGGAGAAAGGTGAATCAATAACATCAGCAAAATAGCAAAAGCAATAGCTAAAGTGGTGACGGAGCAGATAACAGAGTGTCCTGGGGAGGGGACTCAGCCTATGGAGTGTGGGCTGGTTGCAAGAGGGAGGTAAACAGAATGAGAGTGGGGCTAAGGTGGACAGAGAGGGTGCCACGGGGTGATGCGACGCTTACCACTAATACTATGAAATTGGTTTATTTTAAATTAAAATGGAAATTTCTCTTTACAAAATAAAATAATGCTATACAAATTATATTTAGAAAGCCATATATGCTTTCATAAAGACACTTAGCATATTTTCTAGGGCATATAATCTACCAGAATAACATAAAACCACAATGCTTCAAAGGAGCAAATGTCATCAGATTTGCTCATTTCCAGTTTAAATATTCGTTTTCCTAGAACACATGTCCTACAAATAATCTAGCACCAATATAAAACACGGCACAACATATAGTCCATTAAATTTTTCCCATTGTGCTTTCTCTGTCATATGTTTTAATGTGATTTTATTAACTGCGATAATTGCTCCTTTACTGCTAATGATAATATAATACTGTTAAAAATCAAAGTCCGAGGTTATCATTGTTATGCTTTTCACCTGCCTCAATACTTGCTCTCAAACTGTGTGCTTGACTCTCGAGTTAATGTAGGCTTGTGTTTCCTGTGCTTGAGCCAACTTGGGCTCTTGTCCTGATGGTTAATCCAGGGCTATGCTAACTTCTTCCTCCAAATTTCCACTCTTTTACTTCACCCCAGGAAGATAATGCCCTTCCCTATGATTGTATGGATTAAATGTAGTAATAGACGTGCAGTGTCTGCTCTACCGTCTGCTTTTAATAATGAATAGCTAGTAAGAGTGTAGTAGTAGCAGCAGTGGTCCTAACTGGTGGTAAACAGCAGCAGCAATGTCCGAGAAAGAGCTCTAAAAAAAATGAGCACTGAATATATGTTGTTTTGCTTAAAAAAAACAAGATTTTACTCTTGTATTGTTCAGAGGGGAAAATGCTAGTACCTGGCCCATCCAAAGAGATGTCTTGAGTTATCATTGTTTACTGATCCCAGCCCCTAGGCTCCCCACTTACTTTCCTTGCTCTGGGTCCATGCTAACGAAACAACCCATTGGTGGTGGTTCTGCTTCCCATGTAGATTTGCCGTCCAGGGGGAGAACACACTGATCATCTGGCATGAGCTCCTCAGGCTTTTCATGTTTTCTCTCGTTATAATTTTAGTTTACAAAAAAAAGAAAGAAAGTGAAATATCTCAACTTACAAAAATTCTAATTTAGCTATTTCCTCTTTTATTCACTGGGTTTTCTACTGAGTAGGGAAAAGTTTTCTGCACAGTAAGGAAACAATCAACAAAATGAAAAGACAACTTAGGAAATGGGAGAAAATATTTGCAAACTCTATACCTGATAAGAGGCTAATATCCAAAATATATAAGTAACTCATACAACTCGGTAGGAAAACAAAAACTTGATTAAAAAATGGGCAAAGGACTTAAGTAGATATTTCTTCACAGAAGATATACCAATGGCCAACAAGTAGATGAAAAGATGCTGAACATCACTAATCATCAGAGAAATGCAAATCAAAACCAGAAAGAGATATCACCTCACACCTCTTAGGACGACTATTATAAAAAAAAAAAGATAACAGGTGTTGGCAAGGGTACGGAGAAATTGGAACCCTTGTATACTGTTGGTGGGAATGTAGAATGGTGCAGCCACTATGGAAAACAGTATGAAGATTCCTCAAAAAATGAAATATAGAATTTCTGTATGATCTAGCTATCTCACTTCTGGGTCTATATCCAAAAGAATTAAAATCAGGATCTCAAAGAGATATCTGCATTCCCATGATCATTGCAGCATTATTTACAATAACCAAGATACGGAAACAACCTGAATGTCCACCAATGGATGAATGGATAAAGAAAATGTGGTAGATATATGGAGCATTAGTTAGCCTTTAAAAAAAAAGGAAATCCTGCCATATAAGACAACATGGATGAACCTGGAGGACATTATGCTAAACGAATTAAGCCAGTCACAGAAGGACAAATGCTTGATCTCACTTATATGAGATATCAAAAATAGTCAAACTCATAGAAGCAGAGAGTAGAATGGCAGTTGTCAGGGGTTGGGGAGAGGGGAAAGTTAGGACTTGTTATTTGCTGAGTATGAAATTTCGGTTATGCAAGATGAATGAGTTCTGAAGATCTGCTGTACGAGTTCTGAAGATCTGCTGAAGATAGCATCTGCAGTTCACAATACTGTGTTGTACACTTAAAACTTTGTTAAGAGGCTAGATCTCATGTTACCTGTTCTTACCACATTTTTTTTAAGGTGATCATTGAAGGTGTTTCTCCAAGAAGAAAATATCAAAATAATATTAAATGTCTGTTTTTGGTTTCCTATTATGAAAGAAGCTTTTTTAAAAATAAATTAAGAATGATAACAGTAAATGAGAAGGGTTCAGAATTCCATCCTGGCACTTCTATTAATAATGGCCTCTGACAGGTGCCTTTCTTTCTCTGGGTCTCAGTTCCCATCTATAAATGAGGAAGTTGGTCCAAGACACTATGCCAAATGAAATGTGTGTCAATGAGGGTTGCATATCACCAGGAACCTATATTTATCTTCTAGATCAATACTGCTCTCTGCTAGATATAAAACGTATTTCTAAATTGCTTCTCATCACCCCAAATGCAAAATAGTTATAGGGATTTTCAAACAAACTAAAATGTGGCTTGGGTTGGTATTGGTAATAACAGACAGATTTTCACAGCTGTTGAAATTTTGAGGCATGGCTGACCAGCTTCCATTGCAATATTGACCTGGTTCCCCCAAAATTTTATTCTCAGCCAATGTAGACGTGGTAATTAAACTTCTAAAGGGAGATCCTTTTTGGCCACAATGTATTATTTCTTTTGTTAAAAATTCGTGGCTTCTTTAGTTCTGCTAAAAACTGGGCTTTGCTTTTTAGCTTATGTATCTGGAAATTTGTGGAAGAGGAAAATAGAACTACTCTGTCTTTCTTCCAGATTGTTACTCAGGTCTCAGTTGTCTATGAAATCAGTCCATTGTTACTAAGTTCTTAGAAATCCGTGGAAATACCAGGAAAGTCTCTAAGGTTTATTGGAGTGTGTATATATTAATTCTGAGGCAGCCCACACATTTGTTCTATGTGGTAGACTATAAAATTTAACTCATTTATGATGTGTATCTTGCCAATACCTTATAATAAGATTGGGAAAAGGAGTCACTGTGAACTGGAAATTTGACTTTTCAACCAAAGTATGTTTTGGAAGATGTGATGTTTCAGGTAAAAATATGCAACTGTGATTTGGATTTCTATATAACCTTGCTATTTTGGAATCAGTCTCTGAGATAAATACCAAAATAAACAGATAAATGCCTCCAGAGTAAAGCTAATATGAGATTTCAACTCTGCCTCTTGCAAATCTTAGTGGCATATTACTCTTAGTCCTATGGAAGAGTATCTTTGAAATAATTATTTTTAAAAATTATACTGTACAGGAAAATATCCAGAATAATGGAGGAAAAGACACGAAGACAGTGCCAGCCTTCTTTCACCAGTTCATTAGGGAATGTCCATTTTGGTATTAAGAGTCATTAATGTGGTGAGATTTTTTAGGCATTGTGAATGGAACAATATATAAATATTACTATTATTACAAGTTTTCATTTATTGATCATTTATACCCTACACAGAACAAAGCATCATACATGCATTATTCCCCAACAAATCCATGGGACAGTACTGTAAACAGTACTATCATGACTGTTTATAGATGAGGAAATTGAGATTCCAGGAGTTGAAACGAATTTTTCAAGGTCACACTCTTATAAGAAGGATGTGAAATTTGAACCCAGGCTGTCTGACTCGGTAGACCTCCCTCTAAAGAAACCAGATGTCATGAATTCCACTAATGAAATATATCATCCTACAGTGACCTTAACTTAAAGATCACCTAATCAGACTACTCATTTGTCATAACGATAGCCAAAAATGTTAGATGATCTGTGCTATATTTGCAGTTTCAATCTACAGACTTAGCCAAAAAATAAATTTAATACTTGGAATTTCAAGTCTGAGATTCTGACCACTTTAAGCAGGTCACATATAAAGGAAAGAAGGCTCAAGGGATCTAAAAGACACAGAGCAAACTTTGATCTAAGCTATTTCACTAGGAAAGGAGAAAAGACCTTTCTGGAAGAAAAGTCTAAGATTAGAAAATAAGACAGATATTCTTGGAGTAAATTTGCTACTTTACCTTTAAAACACTGTAAAGAAAGGGAACTGTTTTGAAACTCTTCTGATAAAAATAGTTTTCTTAATAGAAAATGAGAAAACTTGACTTCTTTTTAAGTCTCTTGATTCCTGCTCTCCATCTCTCTCCACTGGAGTACAAGGATCTATTTTGGAGGTTAGGAAACTCCACTTTGCTGCCTGTTTCTGTAAATAAAGTTATTGGAAAATAGCCACCTCCATTCATTTAGGTATTGTCTATGGAAGCTTTTGCATTAAAAAAGTAGTTGTAATAGAGATCATATGGCCCACAAAGCCCAAAATGTTTACTATCTGGCAATTTATAGAAAAAAGTTTGCCAACTAGTGACCAGCGTAGTCTGCAGAGGAATTCGGGTAACTCTTGCTTCCTCCTTTCTAGCTCTCTGAAAGTTCTGCCTCCATCTTTGTTTATGCATTCCCCACTTCTCCTGACATTTTATTTTGGAGAGTTGGTTAGCTTAAGAGTAAGGGTGCAGACCTCAGAATCAGACTGCTGAGGTTCAAATTCCAATTGCTCTGTAACCCTGGCAAACCTACTGAACTCCTATGTGCTTAAACTGTGGCCTCTGTGGCTCCTGCTCCCATTTCTGCTCTAAGATCACTGTTTTTGGTCACACTTGACCTTCATCTCTGCTGTACTAAAACAGGCATCTCAGGGACCAGCAGTCCCTGTGCTTGCTGCCAGGCTGGAATCCTGATGGGGTTCACCTGCTGTCCTTTCACACAAGACGAGAAACCGTGGCCTCACATTAAGCTTTCCATCTCTAGTCCTCTATAGCGGAACATCTCCTAGGATGTTCTTCAAGTTACTTGTGGATAATATATCCAAGCTCGAAGGGGAAGGAAATCAGTCCTTCTTCTCCCCAAGCAGTTTCCAGGAGTCCCACAGGGTGCACACTGCTGGCTTCCCTCACCAGGAGGCCTACTGCTGTCGAGGGTCTGCTACATTGACTGCCCACATACCATATCCACAATCAAATCACTGGGTGAGGATGCTGAGGCCCTCTGTGTCCTGTGGAAAACACCATATAATAGAATGAACTCTAAACTAGGAGGGAAGTTGCCTGGATTTTAGTTCTGGCTCTACCCAAACTTGCTTCATGACCTTGAGCTATTCTTTTAACTTTCCTGCACTTTTCTCTTCTCACCTCTAAAATCAGGCCCACTAGATAATCTCTAAGGTCCCTTATAGCTGTAGGATTTTTATGATGCTATATAATCCTGAACTGACTACAAGGGACACTTAAAACTTGCCCAAATGGAGTCTATTCAAACAGAATTCAACCTGAGTCAAGAAGACCATTGACTGTCTGGGCCACTGAAGCAATGACCTTGTCTTAGGAAAAGGGATTAATGGGTCATCTCCCCTGAAGGTCCTTTACATCAAACAGTTTCAAAAATTGCAGAGAAAAAAAAATAGTTTGCATAGTTTTTTTAGATCTAGGCCAACCATTTCTTGCAAAGAAAAAGAAATGACTTACTTTTCTTAGCAATAATTTCTACACCTCAAGCTATATTTTAACATAAGCCTCTAGGCTCCTGGCAGAGGAAATATATATTACAGTATATTGGAAGAGTTTAAATGTCAGATTTATTCAATGTTTTCAAAACAATAGCTTCAATAAAAGGGGAAAAAAAGATATCCAAGGACGAAATTTGGGGGCAAAGATTAAAGTCCATTCGTTTGTGTGAAGAAGGAGAAAACGATGATATGATGATTTGGGAGATTAAAATAATATGAAAGTGTAGACATTTGAATTTCTATAACAAAATAAAAATTTCAAACTATTCCTGATACATTATGAGAGGTCTTTATTTTTAATCCTATTTCAAGAGAACAGGATTAAAAGTATTGAATTTTGGTTTGTAAGAGACATTCCTCAAATTCCGTTCCTGAATAAAGAATGAATATACTAAGCGCAGGTATTTGGCTTATATTGTAAATATTGTAAAGAAGTCTTTGAGAACATGTTCGTGGGCCATGTTGATCAGTGACATATGGAAGACTATATTTCTCAGATGCTATTTCAAGAGTTTTATCACTTCTGTTTAAACCCATTTAAAATGAAGAAGAGAGAAATCAAATTGTCTTTTGTTTTTGTAATTTATGGAGTCCAATAAATGAGTCCTTACAAATAGACTTACAATGTTTTTTTCAAAAGAAGATCTAGAGATTTCTTAGCTTGGACTGTGTGTGTAGAGGGGGTTTTGCAGAGAGGAGGTGACAAATAGAAATTGATTGTTCATATCTTTATCTGCAGAAAAGACCTATGTTTAAGCCACTCAAGTAGCCTCTGAAGGGCATGGTAGCGCCCAAGATTGAAGGATGACCCCCTCATGAGCCCAGCTTCTGCTGGCTCCAGCCTGTTGGCTTAGTAGCACACTCACAAAGCTAGAATTTCTGGAAACACATTCAAAAACATTAAAAAAACTCAAGATGGCCTTCAAAAATTCATCAACAATGACAGAATAATTATTATAGTCTAACAATGATTCCTGTCCTCTATGAAAGTATCCATGAGTTATCCCATCACTCACTTGGACCATCAGCACTGCACTGAGGTCCTGTGTGAGTAGAACCGTTTCTTGTCTGCACCTCACTCTTAACATACTTGAGACGCTGAGTTCTCTTCTTGAATGTTCTAATAAACAAGTCCTCTAGATTTTGCCCTGGCTAGCCCACGTGCTGAGTCTCCTACTTGCAATCCCACCGATGTGTACCCTCCTCTACTGGATACATAAGCCTCTCAATCCCACATTCATCCAACAGCATCCTGTGGCAACGTGTATACTCACTTGTAGCCAAAGCAAATTTTACACCTTGATCAAAATTAATTGGTGCAACGACTTCAGAGTAAGCCAAAGTACCTGGGTTCTGATAGGCAACCACCAAGTGATTTAAAAAACAAACAAACAAAAACCTGTTAATTCAATAGACTTGAAGTTTTGTTTTGTTTTGTTTTGTTTTGTGTGTGTGAGGAAGATCAGCCCTGAGTTAACATCCATGCCAATCCTCCTCCTTTTTTTCCCTTTTTCTCCCCAAAGCTCCAGTAGATAGTTGTATGTCATAGCTGCACATCCTTCTTAGTTGCTGTATGTGGGACGCTGCCTCAGCATGGCCAGACAAGCGGTGCGTCGGTGCGCGCCCGGGATCCAAACCGGGGTTGCCAGTGGAGTGCGCGCACTTAACCGCTAAGCCATGGGGCTGGGCCCAGACTTGAAGTTTTAACGATTGAAGATTCTAGGGTGCCTGATTTTTATGTTATGATTTTTAACCAAGGCATATACAAATACACTTTGGCACATACCACTCTTTCCAGACCCATCAAGATTTAAGTCATATTTTTAAGGGTAGCATTAAAATGTTTACTCTACAGTGTTTAAGGGTCGTGCGTATTTGGTTTAGCTACTCTGTGCTGCAGCAATTTTCATGATTATTTTCCCTTTCAGAACTTTTATTGTAATTTTACATTCATCTTTCGAGAGGCGGCATTGTGTTTTCATTCAGCTTACTAAGTGACTTGGACATCACAACCAGTTGGAAGCATTTGCCCTTTGTGTGTGTCACTCTTCTGGAGGCAGAGGATAGCAGGGAGGGTTGTTAATGAATTGGGAAGATTATGTGGTATGGCATTTTAGTGCTCATTTGTATCGGTCTACTAGAAGCTTATATGTCACCCAAATGTGGCCCCACTTAGGCTGTCAACACTGTGCCCAGTATCAGAGTGATTGTAAGTTATTCCTGGAGGAGCACTGCCAAACACATAACAGGGCTTCACAGTTTTGACCTTCTTTCACGTAGTCCCTCTTGCCACTAGAGCCTGGCACAGAAGACAGGACTTCCAGCTGGTACTGTAGGTACCTTGGGCCACCAGAGGTAATGAACATGTCTGACATTTACAGTTTGGTCTGAATTCACAACTGTAGCAAATAGCAGGAGTTGAATTAATGAGTGACCAATATGCAGAGATACAGACCATCTCAATGGAGACGTCCCTGGAGTGTCAAGGCTTACAAAAAGAAGTAAACACATTTGGAAGCCAAGAATGGTTTGCGGATTATGTGTGCTAAATGTGCAATCCTCAGCAGGAAAAACACAGCCAGGTATCTGAGGCAGAAATGGAGTGTGCCCATGCATGTCGGGGGAAAGGATTTTTATCTCTAATAGGCACAGCCAGCTTAATAGGAAACTTGCACCTGCAGTTTGCACCAAACTCAAGACTTGCATAGTCATCTATAGTGCCAAATACTTCTTTATTTGACTGCCTGTTGAATAAACGCAGCAGAATTGTGAAGTATTTTCTGACTGTGAAGGAAATTAAGCCTTTCTTATCTCCCTCAAAAAAAAAAAAAATGAGAAGAGTCCATGCTCCTTTACTCCTTTTTTATTATTATAAAAGAGATACATTTTTGTTAAAAAATTAAAAATGCTAAAAGAAGGTTATAAAAATCACCTCCCATCTTCACCACCTTGGATAAACCCCATCAGTAGTTTGGTTAACGTTCTTCCAGTCTCTTTTCAATGTATGTGTATATGATTAATCCAAAACATACATAATATGAAGTATAAAGTATAAAAATATACAACCTGCTTTTATTTCTCCTCACCAAAATATTGTGATCATCTTTTCATGGCATTATTCTTCCACTGTTTCGTTTTTAATGGCACACGATATTCCAGTATAACCCTACTGTAATTTACCTAAACAATCTCATGCTGTTCGACATTTAAGTCCAACTCTTTTGCTACTGTAAGCAATGCTGTAATGAACATTAAGAAGAGACATATCCCTTGAAACTGGTTCCACTTTTAGTATTTCTGAGCGTACTTTCTGCCATTCCCTCCATTCAAATTGACCATGCACCACCTGTTCACGGAGCATCTAGCTCTCTTCTTTATCTGGAACTTTGCTGATGTCCCAATAAGGAAATGACAGGAAATATTCAAAGAGCTGTCATGTAGAAAAGGATTTATAACGGTTCTATGTTTCTCCTAAGGACAGAACCAGAACCAATGGTGAGAAGTTACAGGGGAGCAGATGTCCACTCAACATGTGAACTTTGAGCAATGAAATAGACTGAGCTGTAGAGCAATGAGTTCACGTCCAAGGTATTCAAAATCCCTGAGTTCAAAATCCCTGGTATTTCCAGCAAGGGCTGGAAAGATGTCTGTCGAGGATCTCTTAGAAGAGATTCTTATTTTGGATGGGAAAAAGATTAGATTAGACTTTTCTGAGGTTTTTGTTTGCTTATAAGTGGAAACTTTCCTCCAAATTTATGTGAACCATATATAAACAGAGCAACATTTTATTAGCATAAATATGATTTAATACATTCAAACTTTTGACACTTACTGATTGTGAGGTAAGTCAATAAGAAAATTTGAAAACTGGTGGTACACAATATGTTTAAACTTAGGTATCTGACATGTTTGGGGACACCTTTTTTTTTTTTTTGTGAGGAAGATCAGCCCTGTGCTAACATCTGCCAATCCTCATCTTTTTGTGCTGAGGAAGACTGGCCCTGGGCTAACATCCATGCCCATCTTCCTCCACTTTATATGGGATGCCGCCACAGCATGGCTTGCCAAGTGGTGCATCCACGAGTGCCTGGGATCCGAATTGGCCAACCCCGGGCCGCCGCAGCAGAGCACGTGCACTTAACCGCTTGCGCCACCTGGCGGGACCCGGGACACCTTTATTTTTAATAATTTATAAATACATAAAGTATAGTTTGAAAAAATCATTTTGAATCAAACAATTACAGAGTCCTTGAACTATCTCTGCAACCTTCTGGTTTTGTGGAATGAAGACTGAAAACCAGTGCACTAGACTCTCCTGAAGAAGCTGTCTAGTTCTAAGTTTCTAAATGTTTGCAAAATTTTGAAAGGATTATATCGTATGATCCAGTCTCTTGATTTAAATGTTGCTATATTTAGTGCAGTGATACGTCTATTGATGGAATGTAACAGTTGGAGGGTGTAAATAGAGCATTGTTGATCAGATTGAGGCAAGATGTGAACTTGGGATCAAGAGAAAGCCGGATCGAGTTTGCATTGGTTCTCGAACAAAGAGTTCAGGCTAACAGGTGTGGCACGGGAGAATGGGTCAGCCAGCAGGGATCAAAAGCCTAAGATAATAAGAGATGAAATCCAGTTCATGGGTATTGATGGCAGGGAAGGGTACCAGCAAGGAAGAAAGTAACCTGTTACATGGCAAATTTTGCCCAAAGCAAGGAGTCTTTCTCTTCTTCCTGCTAAAGTCATATCATACTCTCAAAGGCTGGATAGACTTGAGTTCAAAGTTATAGGTTAGTAAAAGCTCCCGTTTTTGATGGCATGAAGATGCAGAGACAGAACAAAATATCAATGACACAAAAAGTTTGTGGATGGGCAGTTTGATAAGCAACTAATTATGCTTAGAAATAGTGTTGGTTGGTCTGATAAAGTCTTTAAGGAGATTTTCTAGGCTAATGAGCACATGGTGCCCTCTGGGGTGAGAGAGTCTAGTGTGATTATATGAGGAGAAACTTGAAGATTAATTTCTCCTCCAGTCTGAAGCAGGGAACGAATGAATCAGGCTCAAACCATGATGCTATTTCCAGGGCAGCACAGACTCAGCCCTTGGTGTTCTGTCTAACAAAACCAAAACAATTAGGAAGACATATATGTTTTTTAGAATGCTAGTGGTCCTCAATTTATTGACTTCTTCATCTACATCTACATAAATAATACCCGCAGATGTCATTTCAGAGACAAAAGCCGCTAATACACACATATAAATATATACGTATATATAATATTTATATATGGCTATATGTTATACAATTATCCTTTGATTTTGAAGGGATACACTTATTCATTAAGTAATCATTCATTAATTAGCTATTTGTAGATCTCCAGTGAGCTAAGTATTGCTGGATACATAACTAAATGACTTCTGTATTTAAGGAAATTATAATGTTGCTGAGAAACACACAATATATACTTTTAAGCAGTAGTCTCATGCTATATGTTTTGCAGATTGTTTCCATGTATGTTATCTCATTTGTTCCGCAGTATTTCAGAAATTTCCAGCTGAAAAGTCCTGGAGATCACCTCCTCCACCAGGTGTACAGATGAGCAATGTGAGACCCAGAGGGACTATGAGTTGCTTAGAAAATTAATATCAGAACCAAATCTTCTGACTCAAGAGCAATGCACAGACCACATTAATTCTTCTTGTGAAATAGATCTGCCAATGCCTCTTTTTCTTCATAATAATTCTTCATATGAAGAATATATGAAATTCTTCATATAATAAAAATTAATATACATTTAATTTTCAGTTTGTCCAGTTCAATTCTAAGTTTATCAAATAGCTTGAACTACTTTTCAAATATTTGAGGTTTGGCTTGATATAAATCATATTTATGAAAAACATTTTATTTTAATTTACAAGGCTGTATATATATTTTAAGGGAGAATTAAAACATGTTTCTGATTCATTTACAATTAACTCAACCTTTTATTTTACAGTAGTTATTTGATGCTTAGATACTTCACTGTGGCTTCCAAATCATTTCTCCCAAAAGTAGAAATCATAGTTCATTAAGATTAAATAAATTTACACCTAAAAAATCATCAAGTATGTCTCAAAATTAGTGTTCATAATATTTTATTAGATTTCAAACTTAATAAAAATTGTTCATTTTTACTAAAGCAAACTTATTCTCCATTTAAAATTTTTTCCAGCCCCTTATGTGCTCTGTAGATAAAGTGATTTTATTTTACATTTTCTCAGAATCTTTTAGAATATATATATACACCACGGTTATTAAAATGGCTTTTGTTGTCAAAAAGGAAAGAAGGAAGCAAAAAATCACTGGATCTTTTTAAAAAAGTAATAAGATTTTTAAATGAATACCTCTGTTCACCATTCAGACATGAGTGAACTTGGCATTAAACCCGTTCTTAATTCAATCCATGTGTTCAGTGCCCACTACTTTATTTTTAGTGCCACCATTTAAAACTGCCTGAAATACTTCGTAGTGAAAATTATCAAAGAAGACAACATTCCCAACATAATAGACATATCTATGTTCACCAGTGAACCATCTTTTCTGATGTGGTAATGTTTATCTCATCTCTCTCTATACCAAATACACCTTTTGAAAAATAGTCGAAAATGTTTATGTCAGGGAAGTTTAACCACTAATCATGTGGTCTATTCAGCGTGGCATTTGAGTGTAAACCAATAATTTAATGCAGTGTCAAGTATATATACTGGATTTTAAAAATTACTAGCAACAAAATAGAAGATGGAGGCATACTATCAAAGTATAAAATTGTAAGAGGCCATGAAAATGAGCAACCTCAGTATATTTACTAATATTCTGTAGATGGGGTTGTCTGTAGTGGCAAGTGCCTTGAGGAAGTTCAGGCTTTGCCACTGGTTTTTGACCCAGTGAACATCCTAGGAACGAGAAGCCACAGAGCGACTGAGAGCAACGTGCAGAACCTGAGCTCAACCTGGGACAGACAGCAACCAGCGAGCCCTGCCAGTTCCTGCCCAAGCTTTCCTTGCTGGTTCTCCGCTTTCCAAAACAGCCCTGCGAGTTTCTCAGAAAGACCTGATTGTACTGCCTTGAACTACAATTTCAGTCTCTATATACTTCAGAACCAGAGCTTCCTGTTTCAGCAGGAATTCTTGGTATTTACTTTTAAAGCCAAAAATCAGAAGTTTCCCCATACTCAAAAACTTTTCATTTCATATGAGTTGCACATCAAAGGTGCATGACCAGGTAGTTTTTATTTGATGAGATCCTGCAGTTTTAGCTTCTGGGGTAATATGTTTCGTGCAGAATTTTTTCTTAAATAGTTGTTTCATTTCTAATAAGAATCCGAAAGCATTGGTGGGGGTGGAAAGAGTAAAAATTTGTGTAGGTGAGTTCATAATCCATTGCTTTTCTAGTTTTAAGCATAATTTTTAAACATAATTATTGCTATTATAAGAAGCAGAGTGGTCTAGAAGAGAGACGACATAAAGTGTTCAGAGGTGCGAGGGACCTCAGGAGCATAGCGCTGAATTCCTTCATGCACAGAGGTAGCCTGGCAAGGCTGAACAGTTTCTCTGCGTGCCAGCAAGTGGCAGATCTGCTATTCAGCTTCTGAATCCATGTCTCTTGTTCTCTCTGCTCCAGTACCTGTGCTGGGAGTCAGAAAACATGGTCTTAGCTTCCCACCACTGTGTGGTCTTTCTAGGCCTCAGTTTCCCCATCCGTGAAATGAGGGAGGCTAGATTAGATGATTTTAAGGTCCTTTCTAATACTAAACTTCTGTGTATTCTAGACAGAAAGCTGCATATTTTTAATTTATAGAAGACAAATTTAATTTGAAAAATGCAAAATTATATATTTTGTCTTCGAATCATTTTTGAATGATTGGAATTATTAAATGAGATAATGTGTGTGAAGGTCTAAAAATGCCTGATACTCAGGAGATGGTAGCTCTTAATATTCTTGCTTCCTCCTAGGAAGCAGGAATATTTTCACCCCTTTGCCAAAATGTCTTCTGTGCTATTTCCTTCAGGACTTGGGCTCACCTTGCAGCCTGGTCATGCTCCTGAGAGCTTCCTCTCGCCAAACTAACAGTGCAAGTCATGGGCAGGAACGGCTTAAAGAAGGGAAGCAGGGGAACTGTGAAGGGGTTGGGGTGGGGAGATTTGGAGAAAGTGTTCTAATGGAGAGAAATCTCATAATAAATAACAAAAAAGAAAAGACTTCAAGTGACATCTTTTTTTTTTTTTTTTGGTGAGGAAGATTAGCCCTGAGCTAACATCCGTGCCAGTCTTCCTCTATTTTTGTATGTGCAACACCGCCACAACATGGCTTGATGGGTGGTGCATGGGTCAAAGCTGGGGATTTGAACCCACGAACCCGGGCCGCTGAAGCGAGTGCCCGAACTTAACCACTACGCCACTGTGCTGGCCCCATTAAAGAGACATCTTCTAAGAGTTCACTACTCAGAATAATTAAAGAGATCAGATGAATTCCTGGGGATTTCCTGATAACTTCCAATCACCCAAGACATTGAGACTGTTAAGTATTCAATTAGCAGCGCCCAAGGTCACCAAGGAAAGTGTCTGCTACGACTCTGAGGGTTCTTTACGCCCCATTAGACCATGCTCCAGGGCTTAAAGTGGCTAATACGCAGCTAATATTCCCATCTTGCCTATCACGTATCTGTAACGCATCTTGCTGCAAGTCACCATTTTGGACTGCCTTTTTAACTCCTGGTTGTTTTCCAGACGCTTGGCAGCTGTAGCTGTATATGTGATATATACCAATTTATCCAACTAGTCACTCCGACCTTTCCAGTAAGCTGAGCCCCACACAAGCTTTTCTTCCAAAGCCCACTATGAAACAAACACAACCACATGGTGCGGCAGGCTATTCTCAGTCAACAGATGACAATAAAAGGGAGAATGGGCGACTCCTAATTTCTACTATCCAGGAGTCCTGGCTGGGTTCAAGAAACGATCCCTGGGGCAAGAGCCAAGTTTCTAAGCCATGAGGGTACCATGTAGTGCTCGGAAGCAAGAATCTGCTAAATTGTATCCTTGTATCCTCAAGAAATGAAGCCACCTGAAAGAAGTTCATTTATACTTGGGGAACTGGTTACTCAAGCACAGAATCTAGCCCCAAGGTTAATATAGCGTCTCAGGGATCCACGAAATTGTTTCTGTGCTCAAAGGGGAAAAGGAGAAACAAGGGAACCGCTTCGGCTACTGTATTTGCTTTCCCTGATGGTACTGCAGAGCCCTTTCTCTTTCAGGACTCCAGGAATAGTTTTCGTCTTGAGACAATCTGTACTAATGGACTGGGTACTGGCCTTCTGGGAGTTCATCTTGAGTTTACTGCTGACTGGTAGACCAGGCTGCAGCTAGCTACCCTTTGCATTTTCAATTTCCTTATCCGTGAAATGCGAATAACTGTGTTTGCTTCTCCACCCCACAACGGCCTTTGTGATTAAGTAATTAACGTGCGTCAAGTTCATTGAAACTGGAAAGGACCATATAAACACTAAGAAGTATTATTATAACAAATCCCAGTGGCTTGTCTGGTTAATTTCCTGCTGGGTCAGACAAAAGCAGAAACTGAATTGGATTCGTAGGATGGGTGTGACAGCATTTCGAGTCGGCTCTACCATGATTGCTTCAGATTGTTTACAGCAACTTCCAAGTGTGATTTTTCCCCCCAAGACAAGAAGAGTTTGAGTTAAATAACATTCTTTCATCCTATGACTATGGGAAAGATGTATCACTCGTTTCTAATCCCAAATTTTATTTGACATCGTCCTCCATTTTATAGTACCCGAGAATGTATTTAGTACCCACATACTGAATGTGTGTAGTGAGAGAGACCAAAAACCTTGACTTTGTTAAACAAACTTCTTTGTTCAATTTGTTACTGGTGTGTGTCATGCTCTAAGATTGACACCAAGTCAAAAAAGACACAGCCTGTTTTGTGGGAGGTCACAGTCTGGTTGGGGAGAAGGACCCACACATAGACAACAAAGATGTGAGGGTTGCATGGGTGTTATCGCCCAGGTACAAAGATCCTCCAAGAGTGAACTTCCTCAAATAAAAACCCAATCGTGCTATTCCATTTAACACAGCATTCAGGATAAAGTACAATCCTTAATATGGACTTTATAATCTGGTTCATGATTAGCATCCCTCACCATCCTTACCTTCTCTCCCTCACCCCCAGCAGTCGGGTGATTGCTACTGTCCAGTTCACCAAATCCACTGAGCTCTCCATCACCTGCAGGCGTTAGCACGTGCTGCCCCTTTGGCAGGAAAAGCGTTTCCCCCTATATCACCTCCTTCCCCCCCCGGCTCCTCCCCCTTTGCCTAATTTCTGGCTCGCTCCCAATGCTTCAGATTTCAGTTTAGGGTCACATGCTCCTTGAACCTTCCCTGCTGTCTCAGATCATTTTATGTGACTCTTTCTCGACTTGAATTTCTCCTATCTTAGCAATTACTGCACAGGATTATAATTGCCTGTCTTCTTGTGTTTTGCACTAGACCGTTAGGTCAGGGACGGCAGCATATATCACTGATAGAGCAGCAGCATAGCAAGTGCACAATATATTTATTTGAGTGAATGAATGAGTGAGTGTGAGTGAACGAATAAATGTGCAGTCTACCATAACAAGTGCACAATAAATCTATGTGAGTGAACGAATGGGTGTAGTCTAAGAGTGTAGCCCAGAGCTGTTAAGTGCATAATTTAGCTACAAGAATATGAAACTCTTTCTGTTTCATTTCTCTGAGATTGTTTTTCATCTTGACGAAATTATGTCTAAAGCTAGGATCTGTAGCTATGATCACTTTCTTATACTATATCTCCTCGACAAGTATATACTGCCCAAGCAATGAGTTTCTAGTTTTTATGCAATACTATTACAACAAAAATATCAACCTCAAGTGACATAAAAGTCTTAGTGTACTTTTAATTATTAACTTTAAATTGAGTTTCTGTGTAATCCATTTCATTCATAAAGGGGGAAACAGAGATTTATTGACATCTTTGATCACAATATCCACATCGAATAAGATGTTTTTCAAAAATTTTAACGTATGTTGTCAATTTTCATTTTCCCTGAAAATCCATTTTGACATTGATCCAAACCCATTCTGTAAAAATTGTATTTTGCCGCATATAATTATGTACTTCATGTTGCTCTACAGCTGTTTCATCAATCAATCAATAACACCTATTTAGTGCCTGCTAGGAAAGTGCTCAATGCTGAGATGGGGGCTATGGGGCAAGAGAGAAAAAGTGTAATTAGTCTGCTTCCTGGCCTCAGGCAGTGTGAAATCTAGTTATGGAGTTAACTGACATGTACACATTGACTTAAAAAATCAAAATGATTGTATAATAGGTACAACTCTCTATCCACAAACTTAGGAAAATATGAAATGTACTTCTCTTTACTTCCTTGTTGCTCCAAGTGTGGCCTGAGAACCAATAGCATCAGCGTCAATGAGAAGCTTGTTAAAAATTCAGATTCTCAGGCCTGGCCCTGGAACTATGAATCAAAATCTACATTTTAACACGGCCCCAGGTCATTGGTGTGCATGTTGAAATTTTTGAAGCATTGTTCAGGTAGAATATTTTTCAAAGTAGTCTGCAGAAGACCTGCATTGGATTACCTGGAGGCACTAGTTAAAAATGCAGATTCTAATGTGACCTATAAAATCATAATTTCTGAGTATCAAACCCAAGATTTGCAGTTATATAAAGCCCCCCAGGTGAACTATAAGCTACTAAACATTTGAAAACCTTTGCCACACTACCTAGAAATGAAGTAGATTCCAATAATTATGGAAATGCAGTTATTGTTCAATAAATAACATACAAATACGTGTAAACATTGAATAATGCATTGATAAATTTTGATGGAGAAGAAAAGAATAATCTGATATGTGTTGGATTGATCACAAAGGTACAAAATGCTTAAATTTCCAAAATATTTTAAAATTATATTCCACTGCATTTTCACTAAACTCAACAAATATTTATTTAGCACCTGCTACAGGTAAACTATTGTATTGTTGCTACAATGATTAATTAACTGAATGTACATTTATTAATTTTCTATTATGTGTCAGGGCTGCACTGGGAAAACAGCAATATAATATGATATAGACTCTTTCCTCAAGGAAAACTGGTGAAGGAATGTTTTGGAGTTTTCTTAGAGTTTTGCTTATAAATATCTCACCTCAACGTGACGGCAGGGAAGGGAAGATGAGCAGTGGAGGCTTGTTTGTGGAAATCTCCTAAAAAATATAGTTTATGAATATTTTATCTTAATAGAAGAAGTAAACAAATGTATTGCTCTGAGTATATTAAGTAAGTGTAATTCTACACTTATCATTGAGACTAGAACACAAATATTTCAGCTTTTATTATTACTAATCTTTGTCACATAATTGTGTCAAGCAGAATAGGCTAAGTTATCCTGCAACAACAAACAGCCTGAAAATCCCAGTGGTTTGAAAACAACAAAGTTTATTTGTGTTCGTGCTTTATGTGCCTCATATTTGACCAAAGGTCCCTTCGTGGTCGTCACTCAGGGATTGGGGCTGATGAATGCTTCATCTTCACACAGGTTTCCATGATTGGAGAATCAGGGAAAAGAGAATATAATGGACAAACCATACGCTGGCTCATGAAGCTTCTGCCTGCAAGTGACACATGTCACTACTGATCACTTTTCATTGGCCCGAACAAGTCACATGACTGCCCAAGCTCAACAGAATGGAGATATATAATCCTTTGGCATGGAGGGGCACCAAATATTTATGTAATCTGTCATAGGAAGCAGATAAAACGGTTGATTAAATACTAATTAAACCAACAAGACTTAAGCTCCAGGTTCTAGTGTCATAGTGAGGGCTGTAGTTTAGTGAGAAGCAGGGTTGGGGAGGAAAAAGTAACAGGGCAAATCCCTAGTCAAGAGTAGAATTGCTGTGGTACACATCTTATTTGTTCACTGAATGCCCTGACACTCAGTTTAGTTCTTCTGACTTTCCCCTTCAAACAAAGAACCAATGAACTAGACCCATTCAAACAATTGTCAAACCATTTGTATTCAAACCATTATCCAGAGGAGTCGTTAGCTCTTTTCCATGACCAATCATTTCTTTCACAAAGACAAATCCCTCAATCTTGAAAGCATTCAGTTTGGTGACCAAAGGTGGGAGATATCCACTAGCTAGGCGGTTCATTTTCTTCTCCTTTGCCCTCACACCAAACAAAAAGTCTTATTTTCTTTATTTAAATGCCTGGTATTAAGAATGCTCTTTCCAGGCCGGGCCCATGGCGTAGTGGTTAAGTGCACGCGCTCCGCTGCTGGCGGCCCGAGGTTCGGATCCCGGGCGCCCACCAAGGCACCGCTTGTCAAGCCATGCTACGGTGGCATCCCATATAAAGTGGAGAAAGATGGGCATGGATGTTAGCCCAGGGCCAATCTTCCTCAGCAAAAAGGGGAGGTATTGGCATGGATGTTAGCTCAGGGCTGATCTTCCTCACACACACGAAAAAAGAATACTCTTTCCACTGGTTTATGTGGGTTCGGGAGGCATGGGATAATCCATTTCCCACCGTTCTAACTCCTTCACTAAATAAAGACAGGTTTTCTATCTACCATAAATAAAAATTACAATGCATTTGTTAAGGACTGTTATTAGAGATATAAAGATAATGTGAAAAAATGGGTAAAACGTATTTCTTGCTTTCAAGTATCTCATAGTCTTATGTTGTATAAGGATGTGCAAGGGTAGAAAAATTCTCATTTTTCAGAGCAGAGTGTCTGAGGCAGAAAATGTAGAATGAGACCAAGTTGCCTGAGGACTCCAATGCTTGGCACACAATGGACAGATGTAATTAAAGAAAGCCAATCTGGTGGTGGTGTGCATTTAACGGAGTGGAGGGACTTGAGTCACAGGGACCAGGCAGGAGGATATTGCATTAGGCTGGAAAGGACAGACTGACAGAAGTAGAATTTACAAGACTGGCTGACTGACGGGAGGTAGAGGAGATCAGAAGAAGAGTCAAGGACCATTGACCACCAATCTTGCTCTCTCCCTCTAGAAAGTCCATACCTGTTCTGGAATTCTCCATTGAAAGACAATAAACACCAGGATTCGGGAAGTCCACCTAAACATGAAACCACCATGTAAACAGGACTTTAGAGCTTTTCCCTCAGGGCCTGGTCTTTTTTTTTTTTAATTTTTTGTTTATTGCAGTAACATTGGTTTATAACATTGTAAAAATTTCAGGTGTACATCATTGTCTTAATGAGAAGAATAACTACGACCAGGTTACAAATGTCAGTCGTTGCCCCTGCAGTTGAAGTTACAGCCCGGTAGTAAGCTCTCAGGCCCCTTAGCAGGCCTTTTATGTCTCTAGGATTCTCCCTTGGATAACCTTGACCTGTCAAAATGCGTCCTCCCTTAAAACCACTCCTGTTGCTACTTATTTTCTTGCCAATGAAAATTCCATTCTTGTTTATGTGGCATTATTCCTCTTCATTCTGTCACTATTAAACAGGGAAGCAAATTTCTATGTTTCCGTGGTAATATGGAGATTTTACTTCTGAAATCCTTTACGTAAGAGAAGAGATGATTAGACTTGGTTGGGTTGATGAGATCCTCTGAGACCATGTGGGCCCAATAATAGAGTTACATGTGCCCACTTGGCTCCCTCTGATCAGTGAAAGGCCACGGAATATGTGAAGGGAACCATTAGAGGTCAGTAAGAAGATGTACCTGGTCTCTTTCTTCAAAATCCTCCTACCTAAGTAATATTCATAAAGCTCCTCCTGTTGATGGATAATATGTGTCACTAAAAAGAGAGACATGGAGGATAACAATGATGGAGCAAATACTGTGAGGAGATGGGGGAAGGAAGAAGATGAGGGGAGGAGAGGAAAAAGTGAGAAGATAGAGAGGAATGTTATGTCAATAGGAAGTGAGTTAATCTATTGAGAATGAAAGCTGTGGAAGTGGGAATAAGACATTAGCCAAGTGGCACTTTGGGTTTCTAACAGCGATATGGGGGTATCCGGTAGGGCATCACGATCTTCATGCAGCGCTGAGGACCAGCTGGCATGACCAAGCAGGGATCTGTTATAGATCCATTTATCTCCTTTCTGAAGTCCTAGTGGGACAAACAACCCGAGGTGTGGATTCAGCGTGGACAGATGAGGACAAATGAGGCACAAGATGAATAGTGCTTTTCAGAAATGTACATATTGCTGCTTCCAATTTCACCCAGACACCAGCGAATGGACTGGTGGAGCAACTATGTGAGGATTCAGAGATGTCAGGGAATTTTTGAAGAACCTCTATGGGAGTGAAACCCCTAAAGATATGAGTGGTTGCTGAGGCTCTATGCTTTCGGCTGTGAAAGACCCCTCCATACTAAGATAATTCGTATTTTACGTTTAGGGTTGTTTTTTTTCTCCCCTTAACTACTCCCATTCAGGGACAGCGTAAAGAGCTTAACTCAGGGAGGGGTATTAACTGATGGGAATTTTATATGCTATTTTAAAGAAAGTGAAAGCTGATGTCTTGTTCCCCTTTTAATGCTGATTTAAATAGGGTCTCTGTCATTTTACAGCCATGCTAGAGATCCCCAACACTGATTAGGCATACAGATCCCATGAGAAGAGAGGGACTGAGAGGGAGATACAGACTATCATAAAACTATTTTAGAATCCCCAAGGCAGGGACAATAATTGCCAAATGCCTTTTTCATCTTCAAATCTGGAATCTGTATATCTTTCAAGAGAAAACTAATCCCACAATTTATGATGCATTTATGACTCATTTACACTTAATTTATCAAAGCCACACTTTTCAGATTATTCTCTGATAACAGACAGACTACAGGCCTCTTTGTTAAGCCACTTTAAAAGGTAATTCTTTGAGTGTGAAGAAAGCAGACTTTACCCAAACTTACAAGAATTTGTTCTTGAGTTTGATTCAACCCTGAGCTTGTAGGATTTCAAACATGAAAAAACCTGTTCTCCAATCTAATTATCAACCTCAGCTTTAACTGATGAGGCATATTTTATTTATCAGACACTTATGTCATCAAAAGTTTTAACCAACTCTATATTGGGAGAGACCTGGCTTCCGTCCAGTTTATAATATGCTATCTGATCACCCCAGAGCCACAGGGCCAGCAATTATCCAAGTCATCTATACTGACAATAAAAACAGATTAGCCATCTAAAACAAATGGATTTACAATTAGGTCATTAAGAAGATGGCCACCCCTCTAACCCCTTATCTCCATCTCCGTCAGAAAGAAGGCCAAATAAGTCTACTCATTTCCCATTGTTTCTCCCCTAACCCCCGAGGTATTTGGAGAGTGAAAAACCTATAAACTTTTCCCAGTGCTTTTTGTCTTCTGCCATCCTCCTCCATCCTGCCGTAGGTCATTTAAATAAATGTTTGCTGCTTGAATCCATTTGTCCTGGTGGCAGTGATTAATGCACCTGTTTGGTTTAATTTTATATGCATTTTATATCACCCGTTGTGCATTTTCAGACTTATTGAATAAGTGCTCCATCTTTTCACACATAGTCAGCTGCATTTTATTTATATAATGTGTATATGTGTGTATATCTTATTTTTAAAAAATTATTTTCTTTTCCCTTGAAAATATAAATGCCTACAGCTGTAACTACCTACCTGCCTGTCTATGTTTGTTTTCTAATGCACACGCTACAAGGCAAAAGGAAGACAAAGCTTTGAGCTTAATAACTGGCTTTACTAATGTAAAACAAAACAGCTTCAAATTTTAACGCTTTATTGACAATGCATTAGATAGATTTCCTAATAACTCACCCTGAAGCAAATATCTACACTTTTCTTGACAAATGGCTTGGAGTTAGGGGCCTTATTAATATAAATTTGTAGGCATGATTTTTAACTGATTTGTATAAATTAAGTTTCATTAGTGTGGAAAGTCCCATTTTGCTTTTAGGCAAATATTATTCTATCCTTTTACTTGCAAAGATTATTTAGTACCAAGACTATTAGTTTAAATCCTACACTAGCCAATCAAAATTCTAAATAGGATTCTTTTATTCTTTGCTTCATGTCAAATAAATAGATCTGCAAATAAGACATACCATCCCAATGCCACCTGCTACTTCCAACTCCATCACCAGGAGTGCAAGGACCGTCACTAGACCTAGTGGATTAAATTACTAACCTCAAGACTTCTTCTTTTCTCTCTTCTATACATTAAAAGCAATGTTTGCTCTTCAATAACTGCCCCTGCAATTTGAATATGGTGCCGCTAAGGAGCACTGTGATCCAGAGAATGTTACCCAGGAATAATTATGACCAAACACACACACACATACACCTACACACACACATACACACAGTACTAAAAGTCTAAAATTAAACAAAGGCTCTTGACTAAAACATTATGCTCATCTTGACCAAGAGTTTCAACCATGATCTTTAACATCTCCAAATTATTTAAGGATTCTGCAAAGCTCTGCAAACTTCTTATTCAATTTTTAAAATATATTTTAAACTAATTTTAAAATATAATGAAAAAGCAAATTTGCTACTTTACCACATTTTTGCCAGCAAGAGATCATCAGCATGTTAACTAGGACAGCTAAGTTAACTTACTTTTGTGCCAATCTCAGACATAAAATTTCTCCTGCCACATCTGCATATATTTCGCTTCTTGCAAACACAACTTTACATGGTAGCTCTGTGGGGTTTTTTGTTGTTCTTCATTTGATTTTAAAATTCAAACCTGAACTTGTCTATACCTATAAAGGGTAGTTTCTCATTAGCATAGACTCTTGTCATGGCATAATATTCAATTAGGAAACAACACATGAATTTATTATAAAAGTTCACATTTAGTGAGTACTTACCACATGCAAGGCAACATTTTAAGTTTTTTACACAATCTATCTCATTTAATTCTCACACAACCTTATACACTAGGTACTATTGTTAACAAAATTTTGAATAGATGGGGAAACTGAGACACAGAGAGAGAATTAATTTGCCCAAAGTCATGCAGCTGGTAGGTGGAAATAGTGGGATCTAAACCTCAGTGGTCAGGCTTCAATGCCTACGTTGTTGGCCATTACAGCCAACTGTTTCTCAGACATTTTTTAAAAAAATGAAACTTTTAAGATATATAAATATATCTTTCCACGTTATATCTAATCGTGGAAAACTCTGATATTTGTAGTCTATGAGATAGAGGAAAAGTGTCTTTCATTTGTTAATGTAACTCTGTTAAGCCATTCATGTGCACAATCATGCATCCAACAAGTATTCACTAAGAATATATCCTAGTTACTGGTAATAAAACATAGAAAACACAGTTCTTGCCCTAAAGTTCACAGTCCAATTTGTGAGACAAGCAATTCCAGATCATAAAAGACTCTAAGTGATATGATAGACTACAACAAAATTCTGTGGGAGCATGTAAGAAGGATACCTCGCAGACTGGAAAGGAAAAGAAGACTTCCTAAGGAGAGTGATGCCTGAGCTGAATCTTTAAGGATGGATGAGTTGATGAAGCAAATAAAAGTGGGAAAGCCATCTGGAGAGAGAAAGTCATCAGTGGGGTCCAGGTAAATGATACAGTATGGCTAGAGTTCAGGGTTTAATGGCGGCAGGAGGGTGGAGATGTTGAAAGATGAACTTGGAGAAGTAAGAAGGATGAAATCAAAGAGGGTCGTATGTGCTATGCAAATAGTCTGGGTGTTGGTATGCAAGGAAAGAGGAGTCCTTGGAGATTTTAAGCAAAGAAGTGACCTGATAAACTTGAGGAAAAGAACTAAAAAGGGAAGCAGTGAATGGATGAGAAAGGCAGTAGGTATAATCCAGATGGAAAATGATTAAGCCTGAAGTAAAGGAAATGGTAGTTCCCACAGCAGTGGGGAGAGGCTTGATTAGGTGAAAGTCTCTTGCGAAGGAGAAGAGAAGCTTTGATCCTCTGGTTATGGAGGATTAGAATGAAAATCTGGGACAGCTGGCAACTTTGTCCCCTAACCAAAGAAGAGACGAGTCTGTGGTAGAAGATAATGACAACATTTACAAAGAAACAGAAGTGAGACATGAACAGAATCCTTGTCCAAGTGTTATTAGCAGATTGCTCTTTGCACCTTTTTTTCTCTTTTCACCAGTAACCAAGAGCCCTTGAATAATAAAAGTAGGAAAATCCCAGCACCTACTTTTAAACCAAAGATTATGATAAAACCTGACCCTGTGTACACCTCACTTTATTACCTCCTTAACTCTTTACTCTGCCACTTATTTGGTAACTTTCAGTTGCCAATATATTCAAATAGTCAACAAGAGTTCCACCAGAGATGATGTCTTTTCCTTGTCCCTTTTCCCACAGTTTCCATGGTCAAGGACATACTCATTCATTTATTCAGCAATTGTTTATTGAGTGTCTGCTACTTTAGGCACAGAGGATAAAATAGCAAAAAAAAGAAGTCCCAGCTCTTGTAGAGCTTACATTTTTATAGAGACATATAATATAATCAGAGAGTGTACAGAAACTCGGGATTATCCCATACGGAAAATAGTTGATTTGAAGGTGTATGTTCCCCCTTGGCTGAAGTAAATTTGATTTTGCTTGAAACATTGCTCAGTCTTTTCATAGATCTCCCACTTCTACCCTTGCTTGGCTAACTGTTCTAGATCCTTTAAGTCACTGCGTATTTCCTTGCTAAGTTATGTCTGTCCCATCATGTTGATAATGCCGTATATTCTGGTTTCACCTCTTACTGGCTATGAGTACTTGGATAACTTCCCTTCTAAGAGTCAATTTCCTCATCTGTAAAATAAAGGATGTTCCATGAGTATTAAATAGAACAATTCATGTTGGGGGCTCAGTATAGTGATGGACACATAGTTATACCTCTTAGCTATGTTGTTGATGATGATAATGATGATGGGGAGGAGAAGGTAATGACCAAAAATTACTGTGTTTTAGGCATTAGAAATTATCAAATTTCTTGGACTAGATCAGGGGCTCACAAACTTTTCTGTAAAGGCCCAGATGGTCCTGCAGGCCTTATGGACTCTGGTAACTACTCCTCTCTGCTGCTGCAGTGTGAAAGCAACCATAGACAACATATAAGCAAATGGGCATGATTGTGTTCCAACAAAACTTTGTTTACAAAAACATCTGGTGGATCAGGTTTCTCCTGAGAGTTGTAGTTTGTCATTCCCTGCACTGAATCATAGGATTTCCAAATCTACGAGAGTTTTGCATGACAAATTTGTGCAACCTAAAGGATTAAATATCTTTTGGCCAAAAGCTTTTGGCTGACTTTCAAAAGAAGCTATTTAACTTTGGAGATAGTTAATTCAAATTTAAAAAATCAAAACTATCAGTTAAATCAAATAGGAAATGTAGAATCAACCCTTGTATGCCTTAAATACGGCTTGACATCATACAATGAGTCCCCAAAGTGCTAAAGAGGTAATGATCATGAGCAAGTGTTATAAAAAAATAGTGTGTCACCATGAGATTATACCTAACTGCTGATGGCCAAAAGTGATTTCAAAGAAATTTTAGATTTTGAATGTGAGGTTCAAGACTCAGACTTTATGAGATTTAGGAAGAATATAGTATGTAGTAGTATAGATGAATATAAGCTAATTCTGTTAGTTTTTAAAAAAATACTGTGTGCAATCAGTAAATCATTTCTTTTTTTTCCTAAAACTATTCTTTAATTCACGGTGCTATTTTACTATGGACAGCATCTAAGAATTAATGAAATACAGTATTCCTTTCATGAGGAAGTTTGTTTCAACAGAAATTTTGTAAAAGTAGAGTTAAGCTTAGGAATGTATTCATGTTTATCCAGTACCATTTAAAGGAGAAAACCCGATTCTGGCAGACATGAGTATTTCAGGGCATAATACAGACACAGTAATGGAAGAAGAATATTTTTCCAAGCTTGAATAAAATATTCCATAAGAATAGCAACTCTTGGGGCCGGCCCTGTGGCTTAGCGGTTAAGTGCCCACGCTCTGCTACTGGCGGCCCGGTTCCGATCCCGGGCCCCCACCAACGCACCGCTTCTCCGGCCATGCTGAGGCTGCGTCCCACATACAGCAACTAGAAGGATGTGCAACTATGACATACAACTATCTACTGGGGCTTTGGGGAAAAAAAAGGAGGAGGATTGGCAATAGATGTTAGCTCAGAGCCGGTCTTCCTCAGCAAAAAGAGGAGGATTAGCATGGATGTTAGCTCAGGGCTGATCTTCCCCAAAAAAAAAAAAAAAAAGAATAGCAACTCTTTTTATTATCAGATATGGTGTTCATCAAACTACCTACCAATTATTCATGTAATTTTCCAGATAGTAGGATAACAGAAACAGATCATGTTCCATTATCTTAATTAATAATAACTACTACTTATTGAAGGTTGACTGTGACTCTAGCCCCATAGAAATGACTGTATATGAATTAAGTCATGATAGTGTGATGAAATGGGACTATTATCCTCATTTTACAGATGGGGAAACCGAGGCTTAGCAAATTATGCAAGTTTACACAGCTAGTGAGTGGTGGACCTTCATTTAAATCTAAGACTGATTCACCCCAATACCCGTACTATGAACCATTGCTCATTCTTGCCACAGGAAAGAAAGAACCACCCACCAGAAACTATTCTGTGTGATCAGCTCAGCTCTCTTGAGCTTGGCTGATGTGAATCTGTTGCTAAGCCTATGAAGTTGGGAACACGTCTTTGAACACCAGGTGTCCCAACGCTGTAAGTGCCACAGAACTGACCTAACCAAACTTTCCACTAAGAAATACATCTACTAGTTTAACTACACAATTAGAGTGGTTACTGTTGATAATTTTCCTAAAGGGTAAATAAATACAAGGCACAAGTGGGCACAAATTCTAGAATCAAATTGCCTGGGCTCATATCCCAATATCCTCACTTCCCAAGGCATGTGGCCTTGGACAGATTACTTAAGCCTGAGTTTACTGATCTGTAAAATGGCGATTCTGTTTGGACCTGCCTCATAAAGTTATAGAGCAGATTAAATTGAGATAATCTACCTTAAATCACTTGGTACAGCACTCAGAACACAGTTAATGAGCAACAATTAGTATCTTAAAAAAAAAAAAAAGCCATGACTCAGATAGTTGATTGGCAGTGTTCAAAAACAATCTTTTTAATGGCCCTCTCTACTGTACTGAGGCCAAAATGATTGACTGCTTTGTTTTCAGTAACAGCCCCACATCTATGGTAGAGCACATATACTGAGAAAAGTTCCAAGTTTTAAAATGTCCCTCATTTTCCCCTTGACATGTCCAGTAAATTTTAGACAATATAGGAAAATGCAAGGTGTCCTTCCTAAATGGCATTTCAAACATGAAACCCATAATTAGAGATTTGACAAGCCAACCCAGTGTCTGCCCATTTAATGGGGTAGTCAGTTCCATCCTGATGTTCACTACAAATTTCTCAGTAGTAGAATTATTTAAATATGTTGGAAGCTGTCCTTCAGGACTACTCGCTTCAGTCATGAAAACCAGAAGATGAATTACCCGGCTGAAGCTGGACCAACGGTGTTCTGCAAACTTAAGCATTACATTTAAAGACTGACTGGGGTGGGTGTAATCCTCTAAGACTGCAATTTATGCCACGCCAACTCCATTGAGTCAGATCAGCTTGTTCCAAAACGAGTCACATCGCAGCTATCTCATATATGCAGATGAACATCCATGGAAACGTTAATAAAATGGCTGTTAGTTAAATCTGACAGCTTTGAGATTTGGGAGCCAATCTTCCAGATAAATGCAAAATTAACTGGACAATGGCTCTAATCTGAACCTAGCCTTTATATCTGACTCTATGTCTGTTTCTGGCATTTTTCTAAGTGCGTGTTTAGAAATACCAAACAGAATAAATAGGCACGTTGCAGGTAATGTGTCTTTCTTTCCTCTCCAGAACCTGTAGCATAATTCTGAGTTTTAGAAATGAAAAATTACAATCTTATTTTGCAAATGAAGAAACTTAAAGAGATGATGGAAAAGGACCATGTAGCATTTGAAGGTGTTAACATTTTTTAGATTCCAGCATATAGCTTAAAATTAGTTTCAGTCCCTAAGTGGATCACAGGACAAATATTATTACAGACAATAATTGCAGAATCAAATAATTCCCTTGTCAAAAAATAAGATTAAAAAAAACTATTTGGGACTTCTTTTTTCCCCAGGAAAATATTTATTAGTGTGTGTTTATTAATAATAAAAAGATGCTTTAGGTGATTTATCATCACCTAAATCTTTAATTTACTTCTGCTGTGTTTTAAGGTTTTCTTTTTCTTTCTTTTCATTATAAATATTCTCTGGAGTATCAATTACAAGTAGTTCAGTACACTCAATGTACTATAATAAGTATTAATGAAGTATTTGCAGCTATGGCACTTTCTATGCTTCTGAAAGCACTTTTATGAATAATATTATTGATCACTAGACTAGCAAAATCTTACTCATCCTTTCAGGCCCAATTTAAACCCCATCTCCTCCATAGCACTTTTTCTAATCACCCCAGCCAGCCGAAAAGACATCTAATCTCTTAGAGTACCTATTTTCTGCCCATGCACCTGTTTTTTATCTTTTATTTCCCATGACCATTAGTAACACAGTTATCTGCTCATTTGTACATTTATTCACCTACTCATTCATCCATTTATCCTGTAACAAATATTTCCTAAGTACATTTTATCTGTTAGTCATTATGCTAAAATCTGAGGGATATGAATCTGTAATCAGCTTTTGGCTTTGAAGATTATAAATTTTGGTGAGTAAATAAACTTGTGAAATGTTAAATTACAGATAGAGTAATTGCTTTATAACAAGTGTATAATATATAATAAAACAAGAGAATCAGAGGCCAGAAAACTTAGCTCTGCCAAGGGCAGTCAAAGAAAACATGGCAGAAGAAAAGACATTGGGACTGGCTCTTACAGGATGCAGAACAGTTTGCTAAATGAAGAAGAGGAGGTCTCTTCCAAGAAAGACTAGGAAGTCATACAATGGCATGTGAGTTTTCACAAGTGGGCACATTTTCACTGGCATTTCACGTCTTGGCCCAGATACATTACTTCCCAGTGGCCACTTGGGAAGAAGTCTTTTAGGAGCTTGGAGGCTTTCTCTGTTCATACTTGAATAGAAAAGCAGTCACATAAGTGCCTGTCTGGAAAGGGGCCTGCAAGAATGTTAGAAGTTAATCTTCCAAATATCAGAGTAATTAAATACTCCTCTAACTGAGACCCCCTGTTTAGATAGAATTCTTTCATTTAGAGGACATAGAAAGAATGAATTGAGAAATCTAAGGTTTGTTGACACAGAACTATAAAATCTGGCCCTCTGGAAAAACACATACAACAGGTGTCAGGACTGGACACTAATCTTTTTTGTGCGAGATGCATGCAATACTGTGAAAAGACATCTTGGTTAACCAGAATGCTCAGGCTATCCATGTAGAGACAGTTACCTGGGAAGTCCTTTGTTTCACCACTTTTAGTTGGAAAGTTTAAGTTTTAATTCTCTTTTCTTGGAATGAAGTGTACTAAAGATTCCTAAACCTCTTGTTAATTTGTTGGGACTTACGTTGTGTTTGTATTTTTGAACTTCACTTACTACTAGACAGTACCAAAATGTATAAAGTAAGGAAATTGAGATCCATGGTCAGTGACCTCAGCAAAATAAGTTGAGTTCAGAGGAATTCACTAATAAAATCCTATTTTGTTTGTGTAAATCTGAGTAAATCGGGAAAAAATACAATTTGGAGAACTGGTTTCTGCTAACTTAATGTGGGGAGTGAGGTGAGAAGGGCATTTGCATCATTAAGCTCCACTCTGGTTAGATTCAAATTATTGTTATCTGTCACAGCAATTCTTCTAAGCTTTACCTGTAGCTATGATGGCTATATGTTTCTCAGCTAAATCTGGCAAAGGAATTTTTGACAATTGAAAAATGTATTTAAATGAAGTGTTTTATTAAAGATTTTTTAAGTCACATTTCATTAGATATTTGCCAATTTAACTTTTTTGATAGAAAAAATTATGTTCTAAGAGAAGCAGTCCCAAGGCAAAAATCTGTGCTCGAGTGATGTATTAAAGAAGCGCCCCAGGAAAACCATGGAAGGGAATGGAGAGGAGAACAATTTAGGGGAAGAAGGCCAGGAAGGTGCAATCTCAGTGCCTCGGAGTAGGCTTCAGACGGGTCCTACAGGAGCGCTACGGGGTGTGAGTTATGCCTCAAAGTCGTCCTGGCAAAAACAAGAAATGTGGGCTTTCATCCTCCAGCACCCACTGAATTAAGGCCACCTGGAGGTGCATGGAATTTTCCAGGCACTCTGTCTCTCTGAGCATGCAGACAATGTGCCCTGTGGTAGCCCAAAGGCAGGCCACAAAAAAGACACAGGTGCTAGCTATTGGAAACAAGATAGTATATTTAAAAAAAAAAAAAAAGGAGAAAAGAGAAAGAAAGAGAGAAGAGGAAAACGAGAGAAAAAGGCAAGAAGAGGAGCAGGAAAGAAAAAAAGGGAAGGAGACAGGGGGAAAGAATAGAGCAGTCAAAGGGGAAGAGATACAGGAGATCTAAATGGCACACTGATAACAGGCTCATGTGAAATAAGAATCTAGGAAAATGCCAGATGTATAATCTGATACCTATTTTAATTTTCCTTACTTGCCTTGCCTGCCACTTAGGGAAACTTCATTATGAACCTATTAACCCCAGCATCCAGGGAGGCTAGAGTACTTAGATGGGGCAGGGATGAGGACAAATCACTACACCTCATTCACATTCTACCCACTACTCTCCCTTTGGATATATCTATGACACCTTAGTATCTGCAAGGAACATGTTCTAAAGAAATTCTGTCCAGGTCAATTATCACAATCCTGTCCTGTGTAGTGGTTGACTCTTGCTTGTCATTGCATGCTTTCTGAGCTCAAAATTTGGTAACCCACATTGGGCCCCCTGTCATTAGTGTGAGGTGAGAGATTATGCTTCTGTATGAAATAGGCAGGTATATATTAGTTTGATTTCTCATCAGGGAGAGAACTTTAAGGTAATTTGCATGCTCTGATGCTCCAAGATAACTTAAAACTTATCTCTGCTTTCCTTGACATTGATGAAACAAGACTATACCCACAGGCGATGGCTCAAGGTCACACTTTGGATTTTCCTTCATCTTTGATTTCCCTGCATTGGATCCCTGCAAATTTATATTGGTAAAATGAGCTCACTTTGTACTGAATGACCTGTCTTAATGAATACTGATGTTGTGTAACTTCTCATACGAGTACCTCTGTCAGATATTTACATGACAGTCTCCAGTGGATAGAGCAGGTTAGAATATAACGGTTCTATGAATTCCTTTCTGCCCATGGAGCTAAATTTTTCCACCAGTTTCAATGAGATTTTTTTTTTTTAAAAAAGGAAGTAATTCTACATTCTGATAAAGTTCTGTGTCTCAGACCCTTTCTTTCTGTTATATCCTCAAAGCACGTATCTTAATATCACTATTTTTAGGACGTATAAAAATACTACTTACATGTAAAGTTCTCAATAAATTTAAAGCATTGATTGTTATAAACATTAAAGAAAGCAGCCAAATAAAACTTGAAATTAGTTGTATCTGTGAAACTCTTAAATTAAGAAAAATTACTGGCTTTTAAATTTAAAAAAATACTTATACACACATTGAAAAAATAAAATCATAATGCACTCTCATTGCCTAGCAAGAAGCATCACTAAAGCTTCCTGTGCATTTAAAAAGATCTTATAATATGTGCATACAAATGGATATATGCATCTATAGATCTTCTATTTCTAAACAAATATTGGATTATACTATACGTATTTTACAAATTGTTTTATTTTATTTTATTATTTTTTTATAATATTATTTATTTATTTATTTTTTCCCCCAAAGCCCCAGTAGATAGTTGTATGTCATAGCTGCACATCCTTCTAGTTGCTGTATGTGGGACACAGCCTCAGCATGGCCGGAGAAGCCGTGCATCGGTGCGCGCCCGGGGTTGCAAACACGGGCCGCCAGCAGCGGAGTGCGCGCACTTAACCGCTAAGCCATGGCGCCGGCCCTACAAATTGTTTTATCACTGAACAATACATCATCAACAACTTTCCACACCAGTCCTTAAGATCTACTGTACTCCTTTTAAAATCTTCATAGTAGTGCGTAATATGGAGGTACCATAACTCTTTTTATCTATTCCCTATTAATGGACACTTACATTATCTCTAAATGTTTGCTCTAATAGATAATGCTCCAAACACCTTCTTTTTACCCTTACACATACAAGTATAGATTCCTAAAATGAAATTGCTAGAGCAAAGGGTAAGCACATTTTAATTGTTGAGAAATATTGCTAAATCATCCCAAAGAACTGTACCAAAGTCTACTTCCCCCAACAATGTGAAAGAGTTCCCTTCACTCTTTACCACCACGAAATTATACTAATATTTAATTTTTTTATTATGATTGGTGTTTGTATTATCTCTATGAATTGCCTGTTCTTACTTTTTGCACATTTTTAAAATTTGGTCATTTGTGTTTTTCAGATTGATTTGTAATGTGTCAAGAATATTATTTGGAAGGGTATAAGTTATATGTATTTTATCCCAATTTCTTCTTGATGTTTTGCTTATAGTATTTTTCCCTGTTAAGAAGTTTTAAGTTTTCAATCTTTTTTCTTTTATGGATTTTGGGTTTGAGATTTTCCTTTTTAATCTATCCTCACCCCTAAATTTAAAAAAAAGTTTCTATATTTTATTAAACAAAAAGTATAGTTTTTAAATATTTTTCTTTAAGATGTGAAATAGACGTATATTTTTCTTGCCCTAATTGGGGAAAAACCACATGCTGAATTGGCCCAAAACCATTTACTGAACAAGCCATCATCTTTCCACAGACTTGAAACATCACCTTTACCGTACAGAAGAACCTGTTCTAGAACCTATTCTTATACCACTACCACACTGTTTTAAACAGTGTACCTAGGTGACATTAATTGATTTTTTTAAGACATATCTCTCTTTATTAATTTTTTACAAATATATTTGTCTCTACTCTTCCAGTACACCTCATATTTCTCTTTGGTGTTATTTGTTTATCTTAGCCAATTAGATAGAACTTCTGGAATAATGTTAAATAATACCACTGCCTGGTAACGTCTGTGCTTTTTTCTTAACTCCAACTGGATAGGCCCTAATGGCTCACTGTTAAGTATGTTCGTTGTTTTGAAAGGCCACTGTCTTTGTCTGCCTATCAGCCTCTCCGTTACTTCCAGGCTTTGGTAATAGGCCCTGCCCTCTGTGTTTCTGGGAATGTGGCTCCTTTTCAGTCAATCATAGTATCCATTTCCCTTGACAGAGTGATTGGTTTGAAGATGAGCACGTGACTCAAGCCCAACCAATAAAAAATCTTCCCCAGAATTTTTCAACTGGTGCTTGCAAGGGAAAATCTCTCTAGCCTTTCCAGGAACAACACCAGAGGTGTGTGAATCCGAAGCTGCTAGCAGCCGTGTTGCGTGGCATCGTTTCATGCCATATGGTGAATCCTTAAATTAAATAAGAGACATTGAGGCTCACCACACGGATAAGAATATGTTGAGGGAGAGAGCGAGCGGTAAGCATTTAGTTCCTTGAGCCAGTGGTATCAGAAAAGAGACCACCTCCACTGTCGCTCTTTGTAGACCACGCGTCTCTTTTTAACTTCATTTCAGAGAACCATTTTTACCTGAGTAATGAAAACTTCAGAGATTTCTCTACTGTTTTCTGGACTTTTTGCCTCAACTCTATCTCTCAAGTCTTCTTTCTTCTTTCCTGGAACTCTGTTTTTAATGATATTCATTTTATTGTTCTGGAGTATTTGCCTTCCCATACATCTATTCTAGTCGTAATCTGGCTTGGTTCTCCTTAATCTTACCAAGATCTGCTTATTTCTGGTTCCATGGCAATATCGTTATAAACTCCATTATCTTCCAAAACTGTAAGCTGAAGATCTGTTGTATGTTCGAACTCTCAGTGGGTGACTGAGTCGCAGAATTTTCATTTTGGAATCCCCCTTCAGTTTCACTGACTCCAACTTGTCATTGCAACCCCAAAGCAGCATAGAGGTGACTAACTCTCAGGCCTGTTCATCTAACCTGTGTTTGAGTCTGGAGCTCCACCTCCCAAGAACCTCCACCACCCTGATGTTCACTGGAGGTACCAACCCATTACATCTAACTACCCTAGGAAACCTTGGGCAAATCATCATTTGGATCAGTTTATCCATCAGTAAAGTGAGATCATAATAACTACATTAAAATTGTGATAAGAGGATGAAATGAGACTGTAAATGAGATTGCATGTGTAAAGCATGTAATGTAATCCGTGGTAAACAGCACCCATAAATAGTCATTATTATCATTATCCATCAAGTGAGTGGTTTTCAATCCTAGCTGAACATCAGAATCACCTGGGTTACTTTTTAAAAAATACAACATTTTCTCTTCACTCCTCCCCGGAGTTGAGGCCTAGGTGTCTGCAGTGTTGGAAAGTCCCATGGGTGATTCTGCTGAGCATCTGGGTTCTGTGAAAATCTTGTGTATGTCAACCAGTTTCATCTTTCCAAAGCTCCAACTTCTAGAAAGATCTTCCTTTTATTAAGCTAAATTTAATTTCGACTCATATTTTCATTTTTGGCCTTGAGGAGTACATAGACCAATCAAACAACATTTTCTTCTTGAAAGTCCTTTAGACACATAAAAACAGCTATTACCTCTCCCACTTTGTCTTTTCTCCTCTTGGCTAAATATTCCCAGTTTTTCAACCATTCCCATACAACATGAGTTTTAAGTCTCTTTATCTTTCTAGCATGCTAGGCTTCAGTGCCTAGGACAAAATGCAGCTCTCCAGAGTTCTTCTGACCAGCCACAGACAGAGGGGTCCTATTACTGCCCTACATTGGCATTAACGTTTGTTTGTGTTGTTGTTGAGAGGTTGGGAGCAAGGTGCTATTAACCACAGTGGACTCGTACTGTGCTTATTGTCACCTAAAACCCCCTATTATCACCTACAATAAGATCCCCTTCTCTTTCTTGGTGCCATCTCACCACATTGGGTAGCTGTGCTTCCTCATCCATGAGGAAGATCTGATATTTATCTCACTCACATATCCTTTTGTTGGAGTCAATCTGTCCTGCCTCTTAGGTTTTGCTTGAATCCCAAATCAATCATCCAATGCAATTGCTACAATTTTACAGATTTGAGACATTATTTTAACACAAGAATAGTAAAAATATTGAATAGGACAGGAATGAGAGAAGGCCTGGTGCATACCAGTAGAAAATACCTTTTCTGTGTGTGTGTGTGCATAAGTGTCACTAGACTGAGAGGCTGGTTCTGAATCAGAGCATCTGGTTCCAATCGCAGCTTCTCTACTTGTTACCTGCATGACTCTGGGGAAGTGAATCCAGTTTCCTGTGCCTCAATGATCTCTTCTATAAAATGGAGATAAGATAATAATGGGATCTGACACCTAGGGTTTTATGAGGAATCAGTGAGAGCTTCATGTGGAGCAAGATAAGACAGCTGACGAATGATGAACGCCGGGAAATGTTGGGTAGGGGCGGGAATTGAGATTCAGGTGGTGCCACTGCTCACCACTTAGGAGCCATTTGAGAATAAGCAAGCTATCTACCAACTATGAACCAAACTTCTCCTCTGTGAAATGAAGACTATAACCATATCAACTTCACAGGGTTATTGTGAGGATTCCATGAGATGATGCATGTAAAGTACTTAGCACAGTAGCTGGTACACAGGGATCACCATATTAAGTTTGGCGTTGTTGCTATTCTTTTTGTTATTTACAATATCTTTCAGCTCTTTTGATTCCCTGTGCATTGTTCTTGCCATTATTTTATATTACCCAAGCCCCTCTTTTCAAAACCAAACTACTTGGCCATCGGTGCCTAAATAAATCTTTGTTCTTTTAAGGAGAATAAAATAAAAATTTTCCTGTGTAACCTTCTCAATTTTTATACCTTTCCCTACAATAGACTTTTAAACATACTGCTTAGCATATCATTTCAAAAAGTTAATAAATCTTTGATGCCCTTTATTTTTCTAGTTCTGTTTCCAGTTTCTTTTATCACATGCAGAAAATCATGCTATGACTTTAGAACAGTGCAACTGTTAATTCTGCAGCCTTGAATTGCCCTTGAAATAAGGCTAAGTTGTCTTGCATTATTATTATTGCAAGATTCTCAAGTTAGAAAGAAAAAATCAGTGGAATTAAGGACGCTTTCCTCTACCTCTTACTAATACTTTATCTGAGTACATATGAGTTATCACACAAAATCTCCACTCAGGTGCCAGATACAAATGAAAGTTCCTATATGGAAAAATAATGATTGATGTACTCAATTGCTCACTGAGAAGGTCTTCCCTGGGGCTCTCCTGGCAGGTGGAGATGAGAAGAATGATGTGTCTGTGCTCCTGGCAGCCATACGTCCATCACACCTCTGCTTGCTCACCCTGACGTCTGCTCACGTTGCTAAATCCCTCTCTGCAGATGCTCTTAGGTTCTGATTATCCTCTCAAGAATTATTTCCTTGGCTCCTGACTCAAGCTTGGCCTCCATCTTTCTGCTACAGGGCTCTGTAGACTCTCCTGATCTCGGAACTCTCTCTTTCTTTTGTCCTTTTCTTGCAGATTGACCCATATGAATCTACAAACTTGTGCCCCTCTTTCTCCACGTCCCTCTTCCCATGTCTGGCTCCCAGATGAACTGACCCCAGTCACGTGCAATCTGGAATTCTATGAACTTGGTTGGCTATTACTGTGAGAACTTGGTATAAACACAGATGATAGACTCCCCAGTTCTTTGGGTCTTGAGTGGGGTATAGAAATCTGTATGATTAACAAGCTGCCCAGTTAATCCTGATGGACCTCTAAGCTTGGGAGCCACACAAGTCTCTACCACATCAGTTTCCCTAAATCATGGTTCAAATCATGCCAAGTTCCTCCTCAAAATACTTTAATGTTTCTCCAATGCCTACAAAATTAAATTCAAAATTCCCAGTCTGATATATAAGATCACCATAATTTGACCCCAACAATTATCTACTTTTCTCTCCATTACTCCCATGTACATATCATTTGCTCTAGCCAAACTCTACTTAACACATTCCACAGGGCTTCTGGCCTCCACAATTTAACAAATACCTTGCCCTCCACCTGGAACACCCTCTTCCTACCTCCTTCAGCTGTTGAAAACCCTTCCCATCTTTTAAGAGTCAACTGAAACTCTACATCAGACCCTTCCTAACCTTTGTCCTCCACCTTCATCCCAGATGGAACCTTCATTTGTTCAGTCAACAAGTATCTACTGAGAAGCAACCATGTGCCTAGTGACGAGGAAGGCACTGGTGATACAGTGCCTCATAAAATAGAGTCTTCATGGGGCTTATAGTCTAGCAGATTTATGCATTCGAACGCTTACAGCACTTGGTTTATGCCTTTCGTATGACATTGACCTTGTATAAGTTATTTGTGTGCATGTCCTGTGTCCTCTCTTAGACTGTAAATTCATCTGCTGTGCCCTGCAGCATCTGCCGTAGGATTGTAACATGGCTGGTGCTCATCAAAGTGTTATTGGACTGAACTGAATTCCTCCACAGGGATGAGCACAAAGTAGATGCTCCGCACTGATTGACATTAGGCACTTCAGCTGCTGTGCATCGTTCTCTGCAATAGAAAATATGCTTTGTGGACACCAAAGGAGAGCAAAACAGGCAAAACATGGCTAAATTTTCTAAGGATAAATGTGCTTTCCTTACAGCATCCTTGATATTAGAATCTGAAGCTAGAATACTTTGAATTACCCTTCAGAGGAAGGTACTGAAATAATTACAAACCCATGTATGATTTATCAGCCACGTTGGTGCGCTGAGATAAGAGAATACACGCAAGGTGCCCATGTCAGCTTACTTCTCAGGAATACAGCTGAAGAGTTTCCTTTCTTGAAAACCTCATGATAGGCTGGTCCAAGAAGAAGTAATAGTAATAAAAAAGCCTTGGAAGTATGTGACTAGCCTCTAAATTCTGCAATAAATGTGCTTTGTTGAACATTAGTGTCAGCGTGTCATAACGTCAGCTCATTTGATGTGGCATAACTCCTGTAAGTCTTCTTAAAATGCCAAAATACAGGCTATAGCTCTTTTTTTTCCTGTGCAGGAAATAGGAAATAGTAATAAATTTCTCTGCTGTCGGCAGGCTGCTGGACAAGTCTGTTTCCAGTCTCCTGGGCTGGTAGTCAAGTGGTTATACTCCTGAAGAATGTGAAATGTTTCTCCGTGGGTATCCAGTGATTGGTCTCCTGTGTTTACTAAGAGGCTAAAAGGCAGCATTCCCAGGGAATGGAGGGCAGTCAAAACCTGCGGAAACTCCTCGTTCAGAAACAGGGTGTGCCGACACCATGCTTCTGTGCCCAGCATTGCATCGAGCAAATAGTAGAAATTCAATAAATACTTGCTGACTGGCAAATGTTGAATGAATTCTAGCTTCTTACTGCTGGAATGTACAGAGCCTGGGTCAGATGCTGAAAGAACACCTTATAAATCTATGGAGCTTATCCGTGGGGTATCCAGGTGATAGGGCTTCGAAAGAAGTCCAGAGAAACATAATTCAATATATGTTGCCAACTTCTCTTCTCCAATTAGTTTAGAAATATCCTATTATACTAGCAATTATAGGCTTCTCACAGGCAAGGTATACAACTCACACATCTTGTGTATCCTCCATAGTTCCTGCACACTTCTGAGCACACTTGATGCATGTTTATTAGCTAATTAAGAGAGGAAGCAAACAGGCAAGAGGAACCTTTGATGTTGATGCACATGGCAAGCCCACACACCCCAAGAGGAAATATGGCTTGGGCCCCCACTGGGGCCCTGAGAAACAGCCTCTTCTACAATTCCTATCCCCTCCTGTTTGTCTCAGCTTCTCCTCACTTGTTCACACCTCTACTTTGTCACTGCTGGGGTCCCAGAACTGTGCCTGATGGATGACAGAAACTAAACACACATTGGTATTAGTATCCTTTCCCTCTCTCCTCATAGTTAGGACGGGCTTTTCTTCCACCTGTCAGATCCCCTTCCTGCATGATGAGCCTATCTTTTTGTCTGGCTCTGTGGAAGTTCTTGAAAGCATAGGAGGCCACCTTTGGCCACTTTACTAACCTCCTATACTGTTTGGAATAACCAACAGGAAAGTTTTCATTTTTTTTTCCTTCAAGGATATCATTTCTCAGTCAAAGAGAAGTGTAAATCTGAAGAGAGTCAGATGATTCCTTCAGGGTTGGCACACTCAAAGACATTCAAAGTCACATAAACCTTTCTGAGAACAGGTGTGCCTTTAAGAGTAGTCCCACGTACATTCTACTGACACTGTCAGTGAGAATGCTAACCCTTCCACCAAGCCTGAAGGACACTCTACTTGGAACTGGTGTCCCAAGCCAAATCCTCAAGGTGGGCTATTTCCTTCACCCACACTCAGTACCTCAAATTTTACATCAGCCAGACCATATATTAAAGAAGCATTGTGCATCCAGATAGTGAAGGAGCTCATCAGATTTGTCAGGACCTTACAAGGGTGGTGTGGCTTTGTGAAAAGACTCTTGGATTAAAGGAAAGGGCAGACTTCCTTTTCAGCCCTGAAAAGTCACTTATTAACTATGTGACATTGGGCAAGTCACTGCACCTGTTTATAACCCTCTTTCTTCAGAGTGCACGTGTGTCCTACAAATCTCATAGACCTTCTGAGGATTTTGTGAGTTAATGTACATGAAAATGCTTTGACGTGCTACCCACCTATAAGGCAATGGCTATACTCTGATATTCATAGAGATGAGGCAACAGTCCTATAACTACTGAACTCTGTCTTCATTCATTCACTCATTCAATCAATCAACAAATATGTGTTGAGTGTCTATGTGCCAGAAAGTGTTCTAGGTGTTGGAGATATAGAAGTAAACAAAACAAAGCCCTTGCCCTCATGGAGCTTACATGCCAGTGGAGACAGACAAACAATAAGATAGGTGCTATGAAGCCAAATGAGGCAGTACTTGGGGTGGGACCTGAGTTGGGTGGGAGAGTATAATATTATATATAGGGTGGGCAGGGATGACTCCTCTGATACAGCGGTATTTGGGCAGACCCCTGAAAGAAATGAGGGATAAAGCCATGAGAACGTCTGGAGAAGCAGCATTCCACTCGGAAAGGACTGCCAGTGCAAAGGACCTGAGAAGGGCATGTGCTCAGTGCCCTCAAGGAACAGGAAGGAGGTTGGTGTGGCTGAAGCTCAGTGAGCGATGATCAGAGTGGTCAGAGAATAGTCCAAGGGGGACAGGAAGTAGTCAAGGCACAGACTCGATATTGTGTTGTGTGTGATGAAAAGGGATTGGAGAGCTTTGAAGGGAGGGAAACAAGACCTGTCATTCTTTTTAAGGGGAACTCTCAGATTGGAGGGTAGATTATAAGAGGGCAGGAATGGAAACAGAGACACCAGTTAGAAGCATTATGCAGTAATGCAGCAAGAATTTAGGATGATCTAGATTAGGGAGTTGATGGTGAAGGTTGTGACTCTGGATATATTTTTAAGATAGAGCCAACAGGATTGCTGATGTATTGGATGTAAGGTGTAGAGAATAAAATGAGTAAGGAATTATTCCAATTTAAAAGCACGTTTTCTTTTGGGGGGTAGGGAGTGGGAAGGAGAGGAATTAAAGAGATCAAACATAACATTATTTTTTCCTGAAATATTATTTATTGAGTTCCTAATATATATGACATGATATCTGACCTCAAAGGAAATCACAATCATTTGGGTAAACAAGACCTAAATGACAAGTGGGAAAAGTTAAACAAAAATATTTAACAGAGAATTAATTTCAAATCTCATAGTTTAAAAATATGTGACTGTTTTGAAATGAAAAAATAAGGTAGTGCATCATCTTATGAAATTATCTCTGGATGGTTCATTGATGCCAAGGTTGAAACCCCAATGTTGCTGTAATTGTGCAATTAGGAACCAATTAGCCATGGTAGCCACCACAATATAATACAAAAGTCGACTTTCCCTAACTCAGTTTAGTTTGGTAGACCTGGGTGCAAATGACGACTCTGTCACTTATTAGCAGTGTGACCTCGGGCAGGTTCCTTATATGCTCCAAACCTCGTTTACTCTTCTGTAAATTCTGAATGATAATGCCAGCTGGCTCGTGGGGCTGTCTTTGAAGATGATATACGTGTGATATTATATCTGACACAGAGCTCTCCATAACTAGTTGCTGCTGCTGCTGCTGCTGTTACTTCCTCTGCAAGGCCTCTCCTGTGCTCTACAAGTCTGCCTCACTCATGTGGGTGCTTACTATTCAGTGTATTCTTTTTACAGAGAGATCTGGTCTCTGCCACAAACAACTCAATGACAAGAATTGTTCTATATTCTTCACGTTCCCTGAGTGCCTGGCACTGTGCTGAATGCTAGAAGGAGAGGAAGATGTATCTGCCACTTGACACGCAGCAATGTGGTACGAGGATGTTTGCTAATAGGAATGCAGCAGTGCAATATGGGAGCATTTGCTGATTGACCAGCAGTAATGCAGTATGGGGTGGAATGCTATCTAAATTATAAAGTGATGAAAAATAGCGTGAACTTCGCAACTTTGCTCTTCTTCAGTTTATTAATTTGGAAGTGCTGCCATAATAGAGTACCACAAACTGAGTGGCTTAAACAATAGAAATTTATTGTCTCAGTTCTGGAGGCTAGAAGTCCAAGACCAAAACGTTGGCAGGATTGATTCCTTCTGAGGGTTGTGAAGAAGAATCTGTTCCATGCCTCTGTCCTCCTTTCTGGTGGTTTTCTGGAATCCTTGGCTTGTAAAAGCCTCACCCCAATCTCTGCCTTCACCTTCACATGGCATTCTCCCTGTGTGCATCGGTGTCCAAATTTCCCATTTTTATAAGGACACTGGTCATACTAGATTAGGGGCCCACCCTCCTCCAGTATGATCTCATCTTAACTAATTACATCTGCAACAACCCTACTTCCAAATAAGGTCACATTCTGAGGTATTGAGAGTCAGGACTGCAACACATGAATTTCGAGGGAACACAATTAAATCCATAGCACGGTCATGCTGCATGCCGTTCTGCATGCTTTCCATGTCCAGGACCTTGGCTTTCTCCTGCTTCCCTCGTCTTTATATTATACAGTTCTGTTTCCTAACTAGTATTTCACAAGCCCACACCCACGGGTCACCTATGGCAGTGCTCTGTATTCTTATCACTGCTGACTTGCCACCTTACAATTCAGGTCTTGTGCTCTGGAAAGGAAGGAAGTTTGCTATCTTGGGAACATTCCAGATTATAAAAAACAAACAGAACAACTTGTTTGAAGGACCCTTTGATGACCCACTCATCATTCCTACCCTCGTGCTGTCTTTGCTTGTGCCTCCTTACTCTCTGACCTTTCCTCTTGGCAAACTCCTTCAGACAAAGAGTTTCCCTCCTCCTTCAGCTCAGCCCACCCTGGCCGAGGATCCCACATGCAGGCCATGCATAGAAATGAACAGCATAGGCACCACAGAGCAAGGTTAACGAAGAGCAATTTTAATTCTATGGCCATCTCCACACCCCTCATCTCCATTTACATTTTCAACATATGGTTGGCTTTTTAACGTCGCTTCAATGTTTTCTCTTGTATTTAATTATTTAAAGATTTAATAACAAACTGCTGAGAATCAATTGCACACAAGGGACACATTTCTTTGAATTCTTGCCCTTTTTTTTCTGCTTTTGCATAAGAGTTAATTTAAGTCATTGAAAACTAAAAGCACAAAGCTAAAAGGGGAAAAGAAGAAAACAACTTAAATGCATTCTGAAAAGGATATCTGTAGGTGAAATCAAGCCCTCAACAGTATCTGATGTGTATCTCTTATCAGCAATAGGCAGTAGTGATAACCAAAGAACAGCAAAATAAGTAATTTTTATTCCATTTCTATCTAATAATAAAAAGTCAGTAGCTTACACGTCAAAGATTTTTTTTTAAATAAATTCCTTTTGGGATTGGTTCTGAATGTTGGGGACAAGGGAGACAGGAGGATAAGCACTGCTATAGGGCCCTAGTCCTATTGACAGAGAAAGGGATTTTTTACATCACTTTCAGAATTTTAAATGGTTTGTTACCTAATATTTTAGGATCTCATTTTCCCATTTGTAACTATTATCTGGATGAGCTACTCCAGTTAGGAAGACATTTATTTGTTAACATATTTGACTTATATGTTCTGAATGACCGACTCTGCCAGACAGTGTGCCAGGTACTAACGATCCAGCCAGGAGAAATGCCAGTTCCACCCCTGCCTTCATAGCCACTCACATCCACCTTTGAGGAACAGAGTCAACAAAAGGACGGTTATCATGCATGCACTCTGATGTAGGAAGGACAGAATACTTTGGAGGCCAAGAGGAAAGATATCTAATCCACATTGGGAGGAAATGGGAAATGCTTCCTGGAAGAAGACACATTATCATGAGACCTGAAAAATCAACAGGAGCGTGACTAATGAAGTGCAGTAAGAAGGATAAATAATGGACTTTATGGAGAATCCACCACTATTCAGTCATTTCCTACCTGTAAATTTTAAATAAGAATTAGAAACTAAGCACATATTTTACATATAACTCTGGAAACTGTTCTAAAGTCAAAATCTCATTGAATTTCTCTAGAGAAAGGACCTCTCAAATTCTCACCAAATGGCTGGTCTGACACCATTTGCTTGCTCCAGCTAACATAGCTAAGAAAAGAAACCCAATTCTGCACGGCTGACCATGGGGCTCCCTGGACCAGAACTTCTTAAACTCTTGGAATCCCAACTTTTGGACTGTCCAAAGGATAGTCCAGAAAAAGCCAGAGTGGAATTAAGAGACTTCTCCTCACTTTGAACTGAGGGTTCATATCTTTTGAAATTCCCCCTGTGCCAGATTCCTTAGGCCCTTACATTGTATTTTCACACCTCTTTAAAATTGTGATGCTTATTTGCGAATCAAAACGCAATTTAAAATATATATACCAAAAAATATTATATGCCATCATGAACTTTTTTCCAGACTATATAAAGTTCATTTCAGATAAATTTCTTGTTTCAAGGGGCACACATTTATGAAATAGAGTTAGAATTGTTTTAAAAAGACAGTGAACAAATAAATCTTTCTTTTTTAATATTCAGTGATGTTCCTCCAGGACTTAATTAGTGAAAAAGTTAGTCATGACTTATCATCCTGAGCACTGTGACAAATCTTACCATCCTATTTTACAATGCATCCATTTTTTCTGCCAAATTAAATCAAAGACACAATGCTATTGGCTTTGCAAACTGTCATTCAGATCATTTTGGAACGTGTGTTTTTCATAAACAACATTTATTCCAAAAGGATTTTTTGACCACCTATTATGTGACAAGAACTGTCCTAAGGGTCTAGAGACGTAAATAAAACAGACCCAAAACAAACAAGCCAAATAAGTTTACATTTTAGTTGGAGGAGATAAAATAAACAAATAAAGCAAATTATATAGTATATTAAAAGGTGGTAAGAAGAAAAATAAAGCAAGTAAAGGAACGGAAAATGCTGGTATGGGGTTGCTAGTTTAAACAGAATGATTGGCAGGGGATGCTTAAGCAATCTCTTGAAGGAAGAGGGAGAAGAAGCCATGTGCTTATACAGAAGGAATGTTCCAGGCAGAGGAAACACTTAAAGGAAAGGCCCAGAGCTGGCCTGGCACATTCGAGGAGCCCCCAGGAGGTCGGTGGCTGGAGTGGAGTAAACAAGAGTGGAGGTAACGAGGGCCAGGTTATGTGGGACCCTACAGGCCCTGGAAGGACATTCCAGCTTTTACTCTGAGTAAAAAGGGAAGCCCTTGGAGGGTTTTGAGTGGAGGCGTGACATACTCTGACATTGCTCTGGCTGCTGTGTTGAGGATACACCATAGGGTGACTAGAGTGGACACAGAGATCAGTTAGGAGGCCACTGAAATAGGTCAGGCAGGAGATGATGGTGGCCTGGGCTGGGGTGATGTGGCTGAAATAGTGCCCAGAGGTCAGATTTAGGGTCAATTTTAAAGGCAGATCCAATAGACTTTGCCCATAGGTCGAAGGTGGGGTATAAGAGAAAAAGAGAAGTCAAGTGACTCCTCAGTTTTGGCCTGAGCACCTGGAAGGATTGGGCTGCATCTAACTGAGCTGAGCAGACTTCAGATAGGGCAAGTTTGGGCATATTTTTCTTAGAAGGACATAAAAAATATGCCAGTACACTTTCTCATGTCTCCTTAAAACTATGGTATAGATTTTCAAACTCTCAAAAGTGAATTTGGTCCCAGTACAAACTGTTGTAGATTAACAGCATACTTTATCTGGAAAGCAGTTACTGACAAACTCATCTGAGTGGAAAAATGAAAAACAGACCAAAACACCTTCTTTGACAAAAAACGATTATTTACTCTTTATTCATAAGTGCTGCCCCTTTGCTATTTGCCATTGACATTTCTGGCTGGAGCTGAAAGGCAGACATTTTCCTAAACCCAGTAATTTCCCTCATCACTTCCTTTGGCAGAGATATTTTCCAAGCTTGCTGAGGGGCTCAGTCTGGCCTAGGCGTGGCTGGGACCTGAAACACAAAGCATAGGTAGCATATCACTGGCCCCATCTTTTCAACTGACCTCTATTTTACTGTTCTCTGTTCCCACTAATCCTACACTCTCCTTGAAACAATAAATCTGAGTGACTCAACCCCACTCACAATCTTTTTCTCCAATTCCTCTCCCTGGTAATTCATTTCATGTTTATTACCCTCCTTGTGTGAAATAGTTCTGCCCGAACCACCCATTTGCTTTCATTTTCTGAAATGTTGAAACATCTTATCTTCTTTTTTAGACCCCTATTATGTTCACTTCATCAAACTCTCTCATAAATCTGAAAATCGACATCAACATGATCTTCATCATCTTCAAATAGCGCATGTTAACAAGGAGTTGATGTGGTCTGAGATTTACTGCAAGAAAGCATCCAGAACAAACTACAAACCACAGCCCAGTAAAACAGAGTATCCTAAAATTTCCTTCAAAGGAATGAGTTGTCTGATGAAGCAATGTGTTCCCCATCCTTTGAGAGACTGAGGCAACAATGAGAATATTGTAGAAAGGATCTTTGGGTTGAGTAGAGGGTTAAATTACAAATTATTACTATTTCAATTTTACCAATAATATACTTGAGTTTCACTTTCCTTATAGAGTCATTGTAAGGATCATTTGAGATATTCATAAACAGTATAGACCAGAACCTGGCAAATAAAATATATTTAATAATTGGTGGTTGTGCTAGTAATAGAAGTGGTAGAAATAGTAATGAGTTGTTAGGAAAAAAGAGGAAGAGAGAAAAGAAAATACAGAAAAGTAAAAGAAAATTTAGAATATCCTGTAACATCTCTAACCAGAGAAAATCATTTCACATCTTTGATATTTTCTTTGGGATGGATGGATGGATGGATGGATGGATGAATGGATGGATAGGAGAGAAAGAGGGAGGGAGAGAGAGAAGAAAGGAAGAAGGAAAGAAGGAAAGGAAAAGACAGAGTGATAAACTCTGAAGTCTTCTTTTTGTCTTAGTACTTGAATGATAAGTTGGTGGATATAGGGTTCTCGGTTCAAAATCATTTTTCTTCACAACTTTGTGGACATTGTGTCACTTTTTTTTAACATCCTGTCTGGCAACTGAGCATTCTGCTATTAGTCTGATTCTTGCTTTCTGTAAGCAACTTCTTCTCTCCCTTAACTTATGGAATTTTCTCTTTACTTTTGCTCAGAGGTTTCACAAACATGTTCCCAAGCGTCTTTTTTTTCTGTTTGTTTTAATTTTCTTCCTTCTATGTCAAGTCTTTATTCATATTAGAAATTTTAACTCTATTTATTTTCCTTGCTCATTTATCCTCTATTTTCTTTCCTTCTTCTACTATTATTAGACAGATGTTGGATATTTAGACATATCTTCCATATCTTAGCAAAAGGGGCAGCCATTTTCTCCCTCACAGTGAAGAAGTTGCTGATCGTAGAAACTTTGACTGCAATGAATGGGAGAATGTGAGCCAAGAAGGAGTTTGCTTTCTGAGCCCGGGAGCTCCTTGTCCATTGACTTATTCCACTTCTTTCCCCAGAATCAATACCCATGCTGGATGTTCCCATAAATCAATTGCCCCATTTGTTTAAAGAACTGTTCTTGTGTCAGTAAACTGCAGCAAATGCTGATTCAGCCACTTAGCAGTGGAGACTGGAAAGTTGGTCTCACAGGCCTTTTAATAATCACTACACTAACCAACCTTTGGCTTATTTCCATTTGCAAGTCTTACGTCTCTGATCTAAGGATTTTTCCTGAATTTAGTGGGAAAGACTCACTCTTGAATCCCACTTTCACTTTTATGGGTCACAAGTACTCTTCTATCTATCCAAGTCCATCTGCTTTGTGTCTTCCAGAAATTCCTTAGCATTCCCGTGTCTTCCAGAAATTCCTTAGCATTCCTGGCCTGCTGATGTTGCCTTTTCCAAGGGCTGCCAAAAATATGTTTGTGAGTTTTTTTTACTGCCCAATGGTATACAATGGCTCTGTCTTTTTTGGGTTTCTAGTTTCACTATGGGTTTATCCTTATTTTTATATTTTTTTATATCACTTAAGTAGGATGACAGACAGAGAAAAAGCAAGTGGATTTTCTTACTCATACATCTTGAACTGGAGTTGTGAATTATGTTTTAATTGTTCATTTACATACCTGCCTATCACCACTAGATTATAAGCCCCTTGACGCCAAGATCTCCATATTACTTCATTTTTGTATACCTGCCCCTGACACAGAAGATACAAAATAGAAGTTACATAATGAATAAGTAATTAAATTAGGTAGAATGGCTAGAAACAAATATTTTATTACATTAAGTGTACATAAGTAAGTAATAGAAAATAGTCATCTGTTGAACTTGTCACAAAGTGACAGGAGACGAAATTTTTGCTGTGTCCATTGCACTTGCATTGTGCAATGCTGATAGGGAAGCTTTTTAAAGAATGCAGCATTTTACGGGAGCTCAAACAAGGTCCCAAGACTGGTTGGGGAGGAGAGATCATGAGAAGTAAATGGAGAATTAATTCTCAACTGCTCTCCTCAACCTGTCCTCACGAGTTTCCGTCCCTGTCTTGTGCCCTCTACACTATCGATCACCTCTCCTCTTCTCTGAATTCGTGCTTAGCTTCATTTCCCTGGCTACAGTTTGGTTCCCTATCCCAACTTCCCTGATTCAGGTTACCTCGGTGGAATCCACGTCTGGCTAAATTCAATCCCCACAATCTATTCCTTCCTGCTGCCCTTCCAGGCTGTGCCACAACCATGCTCATCCCAGCCCCACACGTAAGAACTGGACAAGTTTGTTCATATTTTTGCCTAACTCTTCTAGGTTTCATATTTAACCCTAATAAAATTAGGATCATAATTCCCTCTCTGCCTCAGTTCAGGGATAACAGTAAGCTGAAGGCACCATCATTTATTTTCAGAGCTTCCAAGAAGTACAAATAGCGACTAATATGCAAGAACCACAGTGATCATGAGCAAAAAATATAAAGTAATAAAAAGTCAATTCACCAAGGCTTCCCAAGCTACTAGCCACTTGCCTTCCCCCACCAAAAAAAAATTGAAAGAAGTGATGAATAAAGATTTATGTGCATTAACAAGTCAAAATAATTAAACCTGATTTTTCTAAATTACATGTAACAAGGAGAACAACAAAGATTATTGTAGCACCGTAAGGCAAAGAGAGCTTATGATTGAATAAATTTACATGTTTTATTGTTAGCCATTCTAGCAGCTAGTGTAGCCGCCATTTCCTTATCTGAAGAAGTGCTGTTTTAGGTCATTTTGAGGCAGTGAGTTTAATGAGCTGGAAAGTATATGCTAAGAATTTCTACCTGTGGCAAGAAGTTATGCATTGAGGTATTACATTTGTAATTCAGGATTGAATCTTGATTTAGATTTGTGAAAATGGGCTAGTTTGTGGGGATAAGTGGGGTGCAAGGTATTAACAGGAGCAAGTTAAAATAAGTGAGAGAAAATAATCATTGGAGATAAATTCACTCAGTCAAAGTCTCATTTTATCATTTGCTCTTTTTTCAGGCTTTATGATGGTGAATAAATTTGGATATTTTCCAGGCCTTAGAAAAAAGAACTTTGGAGAAGGTGACTGTGACAGGAACTGGTCAGCCTTTCACAAAACCCATTTCCTCTACTTCCAGGACCACATGGAGGCAACATTTCCCAGCCACCTTGCATTGAGACATAGCCTCGTTCTGGAATGTGCGCATCACCACTTTCATTACAGGTCCACAAAATCCTCCCATGTGTGATTTTTCCCTTTCTTTCCCCATCCTCTGGCTGAATGTGAAGAACTCTGAGTCCCTAGAGGAGGATAGGACCAGAAGATGGAAGGAGTCTGGATCTCCAAAGGTCACATGTTAACAAGGAACGCCCACATTGAACAGTGACATAAATAAGAAATAAGATTCTGTTGTGTTTTGCCACTGAGATTTTGGGGTTTGTTTGTTACAGCAGCTAGCATCAACCTTACTGATTTATTACACTTACATATAAGTTGCTGGCTAGCCTTTCAAAATTAGAATTGATCACTATGGCAAAGGAATTTTGGAGAATCTTAATGACCATGGAGGTAGGAATACAGATGGTGAAATAGATGGTGAAAGGTAAACCAAAAGCCTGGAATAGCAAGCATCTTTACCTCACCTCACTTAAGCTAAACTTTTCCGAATCTTCCTATCATATAGGACAGAGGGATACAACGGTACCTCCTCAGAGGCCTTCATTCATCACATTAACTCCAACTAACATCACTACTACATGGTTTTCTTTGTAGAACTAATCACTCATTATTTTAAATTCTCTTTGACATTTATTTATTTATTTATTTACTTATTTACTGATTTTTGCTGAGGAAGATTCACCGTGAGCCAACATCTATCGCCATTCTTCCTCTTTTTCCTTGAGGAAGATTCACCCTGAGCTAACATCCATGCTAATCTTCCTCTGTTTTGCATGTGGTTTGCTGCCACAGCATGGCTGCCGAGGAGTGGTGTAGGTCCATGCCCAGGAACCAAACCCGAGCTGCCGAAGCGGAGCACACTGAACTTAACCACTAAGACATGGGGCTGGCCCCCTAGACTGTTATTATATATTTATTGTCTATCACCCTCCCTCTTGAACGTCAGCTCTATGAGAGAAGGGACCTCGCTGGTCCTGTCACTTCTTGATATCCAGCAACTTGAACACTTGATCTATATTAGACACTCAGTGGTAATTTTGGTTGAAATAATGAATGATCTTTGATGTCCACGACTAAAAGAATTTGTTTTTTATTATTAAATTCCTCCTCCAGTCAACAAATATTAATGTGACTTTAAAAAAGTGCTCTCAATGAGACTATAGTTCAGGTGAAGAAAGAGAGGACATGATAGAGTGAAGCATGACAAATGGTGAAAGATAAATGCTAAATTTAATGAAGGTGGTAGGATTCAAGTGTTTATAGAACTTCAGAGCTAAAGAATGAGTAGTTAAGAAAAATTTTATAGGAAAAGCAGCTTGAGTTAAACCTTAAAGATCGAGTAGAAATTGACAGCCTAGAGATGTGCTCACCAAGTGAGATGTGCTCACCTCAAAGGGGGAGGGGGTGTACAAGATGTCTACTGGAGCGGAGGGAGAAATTATTAGAACTTTCATTTGTATTCACTTTTTATATTTTTTAAAAATGAGGTTTTGCTAATATTTACCATATGAATTAATAATATGCATGCATACAATTTATAAAATAAACATGCACATGTTATGGGGGAATGTTCATAATCAGAAAGTTTAAAGGTTGCTTATGTAGAGAGGGCATTTTAGTGAGGAGACATGAACAAGGCATGGGTGCAGGAAAGCACAAAGGGGCATCATTGTACCCTAGCTGGGACAGTGCAAAGGGGCATGTAGGGGTGTAGTGTAAGCTAAAGTTAGAATAGAGGGTTGTAGCCAGATTACAGGAGCATTAAGTGTTAGTAAAAGCATTTACATTTGATTGTTGGCTCTTCCTCAACAGAATATCCCCATGTGCCATGACTGCCACCCTAAGAGAAGCCCCCATCAGTTAGCCTCTGGGTGACTGCAATACCTTCTAACTCATCTCGCTGCTGCCATGCTGGCCCCAACTGTCTGCTCCTCACACAGTAGTCATTGTGACATTTTTTCAATTTAAATAGAATCATTCCACTCCCTTACTCAAAAGCTTCAAATGACACACCATTGCACTTAGAATAAAATCCAAATTTCTACCGTTTCTGTATGGTCTGCTCCCTGCTTATTTTTCCAGACTCATCTTATATTATTCCTGTCCTCACTTCCTATATTCAAGCCACATCAGTCCATCCTTTTGTTTCTCCTCATACATGCAAACTCTTTCCTCCCATAGCATTGTTGCACTAGTTGTATCCTCTGCTTGGAGTGTTTCTCCCCGTGGATGCATAACATGCCCCTTCTCATTACCCAGACTTCCTCTGTTTTAGGTAATTTCATACATACATATCATTAATTTTATCTTTCCCACAACACAGTGCAGTAGGTACAGTGAAAAAGGGTCAACTAGATTTAAAATATATGTGTGCATAAATGTATGTATGTATATACATGTGTGTGTATTGATTAGCTTACAAATTACTTTAACTTGAGTCTATTTGATCCTCACCCCAATTCTATCAGGGAGAAACAGATTTATAGAGGAAAGAAATGGGATTAGAAAGATTGTGATATCACCAAAGTCACAGACAGACTGTAAGTGCTAGACCAAGGATTCAACTAATGTCATTTGGCCTCAAAATCTAGTGGTCTTTTGACTCCATACCCCATGGAGGCAAAGATAGTTTCAAGAAGTGAGGAGAGGCAACAGCATCTCTTAGAGAGTCGGCAAAGAAACAATGCATTGATTAGGAGGTCAAGAGTGGCCTCTGATAATATAATGAATCAACTAACACATTTGTTGAATTAAAACATTCATTAAATCCCTACCACGTGCAAAGCACTGACCTAAGCTAAAAGCAGCATAAAGAATGGTTCGTATTCCCTAAGAAGGAGTTTTCAAAGAACAATGGCAGCAGAAGTCAAATTAAATGAAGACAAGATAAAATGCTCTGAAGAGAATGACACACCCAGGTCAATTCTCTGAGAATTTGGCTGTGAAAGGAGGAGACACCAGCTGGGTAACAGGAAGGAGGAGCAGGTCAAGTGAAGGTTGTATTCAAGCGTCAAGGCAGCAGGCAATTGGGTAGATTTCGGCTTTTCTAGCTTGATATTGTTTTCTCGACTTTGCAGCCTATATTAAGAAATTTGCCTTTTCACCTCAGGCCTCCAGTTGCCAGCATTTCAGTGGTGTCATCAAATTGACTTTTCCTAAGGTCCTCTTCAGGGAGCGCATGTCAATATTGAAAGCTCAGTATGTAGGGAGGGGTGATGTTGATTCACAGAAAATGCCCTTCTGATGACTGATGCTCTTGCTGCCTCAAGTTGGCAGAGTGACAGATTGACCCAGAGCCTCCCAGGATTTGGCTGATCCTTGGGAGTAAGATGAGAGCTTTGGAAAGTCTCATTAATAACTCTGATGGGGCAGAGGTCACTTGATAGATACACATCTGCCTTAGCATACTCATTGGTGCTCCAGAAACCTAAAAGTAGGAAAGAAACTTCCAAAGTCTGCTTACTTACTCCAGAAGGGTAGAAAGACTGCTGAATTTAGCTCAAAATACTTCACTATCAGATCTGAATTCAGTTTACAGTGGGTCCCTCATTAACATTATCTTAAGTTGCTGATATCATCCTGTACTGCCCAATTGTCCAGTTCTGCCTTTGAGGGACATTCCTCAAAAAGCTCTGCATATAAGAGAGTGGAGCATGGTCCCAAGGTGTGCGGTAATTTAGGGAATTTTCTATGAATTCCCTAGAAGAAGAGGTTAAAGTACGACAAGGAAAGAAACTGGAGTTAAAAGCTAGATATGCTGAAGGCATGAGGCCAGGACATTACAGAAGTCAGCCTATGAGTTAAGTGGTCAATGGTTGGATACAATGGAACACAACCAGGAATATGGTGGGTTAAGTCAGCAGACTTAGAATTATATTTATTAATTAAGAGAAACACTCAATATTCTCTATAAGCGACAGGCAAACACAGAATTTCTGGGGAAGCTCAAGATTTAGGTATCATTTCCCTCACTCTGGGTCTTGCTCTGAAAGCCTGGGTGATGATGCTACTTCTTGATTCTAGCCCAAAGACTTCCTGGTATCCAGCTTGTCTGACATCTTATAAATACCCATTTCAGATCCTTCCTCCACCATGTTGGGAAGTTGTCTCCTGGGTGTTCCACAGCTGTTGAGCTCAGGTAGCCCTAAAAGGCTAACTATCATGGAGGAAGGTAGGTAAGAATCCTTATGATATATTCCAACGGAGTTTTTTCCAACTTTTTCTGAGTATTACTGGCCCTCCATGCCAGCCTCCCATAAGTACCCAATTGCTACCCTGACTTGTTCCTTTTTTCTAACCTTTTTTCTTCTCTCATGTTTCCCCCCGACACTCTAAAGGAGAAGAAAAGGTAAAATCCATTAGCCGTGAGAGTAACAACTGAATACCCCGCCAATGGACAATGAATCTGAACATTTCTCCTGGTCTGTACGATCAGCATGAATCCATCATACTTTGGAAGACATAGATATAATCCACAGATGTTAACTTGAAGATTTATCTTTGCTCACAACAGTGTGAATAAGTTGAATACGTTATTTTAATGGATCCAGAAATGGCTACATCTAGGTAATATACCGAGAAGGGGCAGGACATTATCCAGTGGTTCTCAACCCTGGATGCGCATCAGCATCATTTGGCTTTCAAAAGATACTGCTATCCAGGCCCCCCTCCAGACCAATTAAATCACAATATGTGAATGTGGGTTCACTCTTATTTGTCAAAGCTCCCAGGCTGTGCTCTTCTGCAGCAGGCTGAGGACCCTGACACCAATCTCAGAGGAGTGTAAGTCCTCGGATTGGATGCTGGTCCCTGCGCCACCACTCCCTTGTGCTGTGACCTTGAACAAGGTACCTAACCCTTTGGGTCTGAGTTTCTTCCTCCATAAAAAGTCTTTGGCCCCCTGTCACTTTCTCTCTTTTTCCTCTCTTTCACTTGGACTAAATGCTCCACAAATACCATCCAATTTTAAAAGTTTATGACTTTCAGTGCCAGCAAATGGCTCAAGTGGGGTTACTTTGGCTTCTCAGATCATAGAAAGATCTCACGACAAAAGGCACTGAAGGGGCCAGCCCTGTGGCTTAGCGGTTAAGTGCGCACACTCCAGTGCTGGCAGCCCGGGTTCGGATCCCGGGCGCACACCGACGCACCCCTTCTTCGGCCGTGTTGAGGCCGCGTCCCACATACAGCAACTAGAAAGATGTGCAACTATGACATACAACTATCTACTGGGGCTTTGGGGGAAAAATAAATAAAAATAAAAATTTTTTTAAAAAGGCACTAAACTCATTAAGGATAGTAGAGAAATGGTCTAGGGGAAAAGACAGGAAACAGCTGGTAGGCAACCAGGGATTTAACATGAGCAACAGGGCTGGAGGAAAGATCCAAGCTTCCCAAATGTCAGACTTATGAGGAAAATAACAAGGAAAGAATTGACCGGTCTGTTGACAAAGCAGTAAAGCCATGGCAGAATTTTGAAGGGACAATATCAGAATATTGGTGGTTCCATTTTTAAATTTTCAATTCTATACTTTGCAGGAAATCAAACAAAATAAATTTGAGAACCTAGTCTTATTTTATGTGAGTGCTATACCTAACACATATCTCTCTATGTATCTATTCAAATACACATATTCACATCTGTTAATATCAATACAAATGTATTCATATGTTCAATGCAGTTTATCATGAAACAAATATTCATCGAGCACCTGTTACATGTTTTACGTACCGAGGGTACAGCATACACAAAACAGCAAAAATTCCTTCCCTACAAAAGCTTACATTCTAGTAGAGAAGAGAGACTATAAACACGATAAGTAAGTATATGCTGATAAACACTAGATAGAAAAGCATCGCAAGAGAAAGATATCAGAAGTGTTGGGAAGGGGGTGTAGTTTTAGATAGGGAACCAGAGAGAAAAATAATCCCATATATCTTATTTGGATTTAGATCCATTTAATTTAGTTTTCCGTTTGTAAACAAGGATTATTTGCCTTCCACTCCAGGTTTGTTGTGAGGGTTAACTGAAGTTTTTTATAGTCCTAGATAGGGTGTCTGGTAGGTAGTAAGGGTCTCAATTAGTAGAGAAAGTGAAAGGAACAGTAGAGACTGGATAACTAACCCAGAATCAGCAGCAGGTCAATAGTAGAGCTGGAACCTAAACTCAGAGCTTCAGTCTTCACAACAGGTGCCTGCTCCTTCACATCTCAGCCCTGCAGTGTTGTGTTTGAAGAGTGGTTCTGAGTATTTAAAGTTACGGCAGTCACACCATACCTGTGGAAAAAATGTGAGGTCTACAAGGGCAGAGACAGATTATGGTTCCCACTATAACCCTGGAAGGTAGTAAGTACTCAAGCAATATTTGTAGAATATTAATTCTACGTAATACTCTAATTTCTAAAGGTAACTCATAAAATTCATCAAATATTAGCTATGGAAATGCTGCACCTCTGTAGGTGTATTTGGTTTTACACTGTGTGCTGAATGAGACACGAACACATGTTTAACTAAATTAGTGTTTTGTTTATTGATTCAGTTTACTTTAGATTATGCGAGAATAAGTGGATTTCAGGTTTGAAATAAGAATACAAAAGGTACCATTTTGAATAAATGTTTACTTTTTCAAGTCCTTTCTATCACCGCGGCATTTCAATGCCCCATATTCTGAGTTCCCAACCTATTTTCTCTGTAAGTAAAGAGGGTAGCATTATATCTTAATCACTACACATGCTGTTTCCACTTCTAAATTCCTTACCCACTCTTCAACCTCTTGCCCCCGTAATGGACACCACTCTTTTGACAATCACTTGTGCCGCTTTAGGACCTCAATTCTGTCCTATCCTCCTTGGGTTCCCAGCAGCCTTTGAGTATTAATGCAATCATCAGTTTTCCCTGAAACTGTCCCCTCTCGGCTTTCAGAGCTTGGGACTTTGGTTGTTTGTCCTCTCCTACTCCTCCTTCCCTATCTTTCTGCATGGATGCTTTCCTCTCTCTCTGCTCCCTACATGTTGTCATCCCTCAGAATGTAGTCTTCTTTCCTCGTCCCTTCTCCCTTGGTTAGTCTGTTATTATTGTTTCAATCATGACTTCAATTATCATCTTCGTGAGGAATGCCTCTAATTCAGTCTCCAGGTCAGACCTCCAGGATGGCTTCTTGGTCTGCATTTATACAAGCAGGACATTTTCTTGGGCATGTTTCTCTGTTCTCGTATGCATAGCACATCCAAAATTGAATTCTTTATCCTCTGGTCTTTTATCCCCCGCCATCCTTCTCCTCTTTCTGTGTTCTCGGCTTCTACTTATAGCATCACTGTCCTTCTAGTCACCCAGGCTTAAAAACTCCACCCACTTAGCTACTTGTTCCTGTCCCTTACTCCCTGTGTGCGATGAGCCATCAAATCCAATACGCTTTGGTTCCATGATGTTCCTCGCGTCCATCCCTTTCTTTTAACTCCTTCTGTTGTGATCAACATTAACTCTTACCTATGTCATTGCCTCATAGCACTGCTCAGCCTCCCCACGCCCTCCAATCCATCCTCCACACTTCCACGGCTCTGCTCTTGTTCCAGTCTTTCTGCTGTTCCCAAACCGAAGCTCAGAATCTTCGCATCTAAAGCCCCAAATACCCCTTTTCATTTCATTTCCTATCTTTCCCTCCTGTGTACAGTTTCCACTGCACCAGATCACTCCCCATTCCTCAGACTTGGTGCCTTGGTGCTTTTGCTCCTATGGTGCCTTGCTCCTGTAATGCATTGCCCCCTCCTCTGCCTACCAAATCCTTCCCCTCTTCCTTCAAGGTCTTCCTTCAAGAAGTTTCCCTTGGTTCTCCCAAAGCGAAATAACATTTTTCACTTCTGTGCTCCACTAGCACTTTATCTGTTCTTTTCTCGTCGCTCATCACACTATCTTTTGTAGTTTTATCTTTAGTTTATCTTGCATAGTTTTAAGTGTACATGTTGTAGAGTCATTTAATCATGTGACTACATGGTTCCCTCCCTACTACTATTCATTGTATTGACCTAGCATATCCCCCATAACTGTCCTATCATTTCGGTTATTGCCCGAATGGCCACCAGGCTCAGCTAGGCTTCATCATCACCTTTTGGCAGGTCTAAGCTTCCTTTTGCAACCTAGTACCCTCTCAGGGTGAGCATCCCCAAATGCCCAGCGCTGCTCACCCTAATAATGACTCTCCTTTGAGAAGGGCAAGAAATTTCAGTGAACGTGTAGTGTTTCTATCTCCCATTTTCCTTTCACTTAAGGTTGCTAATCAATTCTTCTTAATCACCACCTTTCCCACCAACCTCAAAGACTCAACCATCTTCCTGTTCCTTAGGCTAAGATCCTTAGAGCAGGGTCATACTGCAAAGCCAGGGGCACATCTCTCAGGAACCTCTTCATTTTGCAATTCGAAATGCATGCAGAAGCCCTGCCTGGCTGCTTAGCTTCAGGGCTGAGAATTCAAGCAAATTCCCTTGCCAGAGAACATTACGTGTTTACTTAGCAGCAAGGAGAGCATTTGCTAAATAATTAATTGTAAGCTCAGGATCTTCATGAACTGTACTCAGTTCCTGGAATCTACCCTGAAGCACCCTGTGTGCTACCTATTCATAACTGTCACCAGGGCTATAGATCTACCTCTTACGCTTTTGATTTTTCTTTCTGTTTTCCTCTAAAGAAAAAAAATATGAATTCTCAGCTGCAGTATAATTTTAAAGATCTATTTTGGTTAGTCAAAAATGGAGAATATGGAAAAGCTTTTCCCTGGGACGCTAATCCTCCAAATGCTTACATTTGAATTTGTCCTTGGCATGCTGTTTCTGACATTCCAGCTCACACAGCCGCAAGTCCTTTGCCCAAGCATGCTTTCCGTCTTTGCTTTTGTCTGAGGGCTTAGTATAGTAGACGACAAGTGGTGCAAATTGTGAACAAAGTGGGCCTCAGTCCAGAGGAGATTGATGGGTCATATGAAAGCAGACCTGTGCAAACAGTACGAAAAATAGTTTCCCATCGCCTTCTAAATTCATTCTGGCCAAGTAAAACTTACAGACCTGAACCAGATAATAACTCAAAATTAGCTTCATGATAAATAAATACTCTAAGTCTACCCAGAATTATGCGTTTTTTTCAACATTGTATTGTGGCAACAAAATATGTTGTTAAGACCTGCAAGAAATTGCTGCACTGAAACAAAGGCTCATAACTGATATAAAAGACAAAGGATATCAGTGATGCTCAGGTGTCCAGAAATGAAAATCATACAGTTCTGCAGCTGTGAACAATCCTCAAGGCCAGCCCTTTTAGGACATTGAGGCTCAGAGAGGTCCAAGAGCTGGCCCAACCAAGGTCTCACAGTTATTTTATTAGTGCTAAAAAGAGATGAAAGTTTCATGACTCCAGTAAGTCATGCCACCAAATCAAACCACAACTCATATTGTACATGGGAGGTAGCCTTTTGGGATTTGCCCAGAGTTTACCAGAGAAACCAGATTTTAAGAAAAAAAAAAAATCCCATCAACTGTTAAATAAAATCTCTTTAGGAGTGAGGATGGGATAAGGATGATGTAAAACAAAATCAAAGTGATCTCAAGCTTGAAGGCCTAGTAATCATGCATTAAAATAAACAAGAAATACATTTGCTACCGATGGTCTCTCTTCGTTCTCCACCCTTACATTTCCTCTGTCTTCCTCTTGCTTCCATCTCCTTTCTTTCCTTTCCTCTTCCCTCTTCTACTAAAGAATCCAACCAAAATTGGCCAGTAACTGTTAAATCAAACAAGCCAGTAGGGAGAAGTCTCTGCCACTTACCTTTAATTAATCAAATGACAAAAGTGAAGAGTTGCTCAGAGCCAGCTTCTGGGGTTCTCTGCGAGAAGGGTGCTCTTGGGGTTCAAGAGCTGTGAAGGCAGCTAGCAGCCTTCTTCACTTCATTAGAAACAGATTCAACCTGATTGCATAAGTATTTTGGTTGGGTATTTAAAGTGACTTAGTTTAAGTAGCAGCCATCCCTGGCTGAGCTGTCAGAGCCCAACGTATGAGGACCAAAGAATCACATCTTGACAAAACTTTTTATCTCCATGGAGATCTAGAAGCTGTAGGAAAGCTCATCACGCTGCCCAGTTCACCCTCCTCACAGCCCACGCACAGCCCAGCATGGCCTTTTCTCACCACTGAGCTTCGTCCGATCAAATGATTATGCACTCTTCTGAGGCAAAAAGGTCCCAGTGGTACCAGACCTGGTGTTTTGTGTTTCATTTTTCAATATACAGTACAACTCTTAAAATTTGTCCCACAGCAAACCCATGCAGAAATTGCGCCCATACTGGTATTCCCTTGGCAGGATCCAAATTCTGGTTTAGGTTCTTTGCCAATTTATTTCTCTTACCTACCCCAACCTGGAGTTTTCTCTAACATTCCAGTGCCAAAAGTTCCAAGGGCTGTGTCTTACTGAACTTTTAACTCTTGCCCTAGTGCTGTGCCTGGAAAATGGTATTTCACATGTTTGTTGAGTGAAGGAATAAATAAGGACTCAGATTTCTGCTCCCACCTTGGAGCAGTGTCTTTGGCTTTCTCTACCTCTATCTTCCCCTCCACTCAGGACACTTTCCTCCTCTCTGAAGGTTTTCTGCAGTCTTTCTCACATAATCGTACAGGCATCTTTCAGCTGCAGATTCTATCTGCTTTCATTATGGGGCTGGACATTGAGTTTTTCTAACTGGGTCTTTTTTTCTAAGGCGACTGGAGACATTGTTAGCTAGTATATCATTAGAGTGATTTCTCAGTGGCTAACCAAGTTGTCGTAGGCATTTAGCACTGCCAAATAGTAAAGTTCTTTGACACTGCTCGGTACCTAAGGCTCCTTTATTTATTTTTATAAAATATTTAAATGCTTTGTTGTGCACTTAAAACAGCTCTAGAGAAGTGCGGCAAGAAACAAGTCGATAGGGGGATTGATGGGGCTTCATTTGTAGAATGCAGAATTTTATAATAATTCTGAAAGCAGATTTCTGGAGCATGAGATGTTTTCAACTTTGTTATTGCTTTTAGAACAACATAATTTTCTATATGAGCAGCATCTTGGGACTGTTAGGAATAGAATTAGTGAGAGAGGTGACTTTATTATTTTTTTTTTTCTTGGCAGGTGGCAGATCATTTTCCTTTTTATACTTGGCAGCTCTCTTGCCCTTGTGGTATGTGATCGGTAGATTCAACAGTTTAGGGTGTTTGGTTTCCAACTTTGAGTGAGAGTAAAGTGAGAAGGATTAATTCTGAGAACTTCCAACAATAGTTAATAAAGAGGAAGAACTTTTTTTAATAATGTTTTTAATCCTGCTTGTACCAGACCTATTACAGGGTAATTGGTCGCTTGATTTTATCAGGCTGGGGAGTCTGGAAATACTTCCTTGTATTGATTAAGGACTTAGCATTTCTATGCAACATACCTGCTTGCACCTCAGGCACCTTGCATGAATAAAGGTGTCACCATCTCAAGACAGCCTGATAAATTTGTTGTTTTAATTAAGTTGTATATTGATTCCAATCTTTTATTAAATTTGATATGGAAAGGGACTGGGGTGGACGGTAGGGTCTTTCATAAAACTTCTCCACTGAGAGAGAACAGCTTTCCCACCTATTATGAAATGTGTCCCACACACTCTCTGAAGGATTTGTGGGCCATGGTCACACCAGCTGTTGGTTTCTATGACAGAGTCTGTGAAAAGTGACCAGGGTGGAAAGGAAGTTTACTGCTTCCTTCAATAGAGGGCCTAGGGAAAGATGCATCCCAAATGCCAGCAAGAATGAAAACTCCTGAGTGGACAAGTTAGAAGGGCATGAGACAATTCAGGATGGGCATTAACTCCATAAAAATCAGAAGTCAAATATTCATTGAACATCACTGGCTTTTAAGAAACTGTGGGTCTGCCTACCCTGGAAATCTATAATCTCAGGATGTTAGCTCTAGATGGGACACCAGGGACGAAATAACTACACCAACCCCCTCACTTGCCATATGAGAACACGATGCCAAGAGAGTTCAGTGACTTAGCCATGGTGAATTGAAGCAGAGAGAGAACTATAATCTACACACTGAGACTCCCGTCTGGGCCTGTGGATATGGCTGTGAAATCTCTAATATCTGGTTAGCAATGCTCAAGTTTATGCTGTGAGTATCATAAGGCTTATTTTGAGAATTTTAATAAAAGAGGCAAGAAGGAAGCTAGAGTACATATTTAAAATAAAACTTTAGCTGTATCATATCCAATAAAAAAAGGAGAATGGATAAATCAATGCTCATACATTGCACTTTAAATTCCAAGGGTCCTCACAGTAAGATTTTTCCTATGTAGTTGGTGGGTTCACGCCAGCTGTTTTAAATCTAGTTCTCCAAGCTTAGGGAAGAAAAAAACTTGTAAAGGTCCTACCTAGCATGTATGTACACAAGGCAAGGAATGAATTAGTTTCCCTTTTTGGGCATTTGTTCAGTGAAACAACGGTCTTCTCTGCAGCTCCCATGGACATCCTGGGGAAATGCTGTATTAGTTTTCTATTGCTGCATAACAAATTACCACAAACTTAGCAGTTTAAAACAATTCTGTAGATCAGAAGTCTTGTATAGCATGAGGGTATCTCTGCTCAGGGAATCACAAGGCTGAAATGAAGGTGTTGGCCAGGCTGAATTCTCATCTGGAGACTCCAAGGAAAAATCTGCTTCCAAGCTCCTTCTTGTTGTTGGCAGAATTGATCTCCTTGCAGTTGTAGGACTGAGGTTCCTGTTTCCTTGCTGGCTATTAGCCAGAGGCTACTTTCAGCCCCCAGAGACCACTCACGTTACTTGCGATGTGACCTTGTCCATTGTCACAGCAGCAATGACGCCTAAAATCCTTCTCACCTTCCAGAGTCTGACTTCTTCTTCTCTAATCACCTGGAAAAGACTCTTGCTTTTAATAGGCTAATGTTATTAAGTCAGGCCCACCCAGATAATCTCCCTATTTTAAGATCAATTATTTTGTGAGCTTAATTACATCTGCAAAATCTCTTGACAGCAGTGCTTAGATTAGTGTTTGATTGAATACCTGGGAGAAGGTGTGTGCCCCAGGTGCCAAGAATGTTGGGCCATCAGAATTCTTCCTACCACAGACGGCATGGTGGTACCTGTCCAAAGTCAAGAATGATGCTTCCTTTCTTCCTTGAGAAATGCTGCTACCCAACACTGAAGATTCAAAGACCCAGATAGATGATTTTTATTTAGTGTGAGCCCAACTCCTAACACGTATTTTTATATTTTAATCTCTATACTCTAAACCATCTGGATTTGGATGTGAAACAGGCATAACCATACAAACATATTTCTGAGAAAGACTCCATAAATTTCATCAGGTTATCAAAGGGCTTGGGATCTTCCACTCAATCATGATCCTTCTACTCCCGCCAGAATATTGGTAGCCACTGTTTTATTCCTGTTGGAAGCTTCATGTCATTCTCCCCATATAGGAAACATGAGCGGTTAATAGAAAACCCCAAGATTCCTTCTCTCTCCCCAAGCATGAGAAACAATTCACTTGTTACAGTCGTGGTAAGTCTCCATTCCCTTGTGCCCCTGCAGACCTCAAGGCCTTCATTCTGTTGGGGACTGTTGGCCTATGGACTCCTTGGAAATTACGAGGCTAAAACGCAGCTGATCTTTTGCAACTCCAAAGGACTCTAGGCTGCCTCATGAGTACAATGAGTTATCATTAGTAGGTGTGACGCAGTGCAGCCAAGCAGGAGGAGGCCGTGTGTGGAATGGTTAAGAGAGCAAGCTGCAAGTCAGCCTGGCTGGGTTTGAATCTTGCCTCCACCGTTACTCACTGGGTGACCTGGGGCAAGTTCGATCACTTCCCTGGGCTTTGGTCTCCTCATCTTCAAAAGGGAATTCATACTAATACTCATTTACAGGGTTAATAGGTGGATTAAATAAGATAATACATGTAAAGTACTTAGAAGTTACTCAAATGCTAAAGTTGTTTTATTATACTATCATTATTGTTGTTATAATTCCTCAGCTCTTGTCACCATCTCTCTTTTCTGAAGCAGGCATCCATCCTGGGCTTTCTGGTCTTTTGGATTTATTCCCCGACTCATTCAAGGTACCCTCTTTAATTGTCTGCAACACACCATCACCCTCTGTCAGAGCTCGCTGAGGAGGAAAGCGTGTCAACCCAAATGTAGAGGAACTGATAATAAACCCACAAAATTGCCAACAAAGCCCTCCTTCTGTAGCTCTTTGTGCAAATAGTCTCCAACACATGCCATAGGTGCCTGGGAAATAAACTTGGAAAATTATTCCCAACCCAAGATGATAGTGCCATAAAAGAAATAGGCATAAAATCTTGGAAGAACTAATGTAGACAGAAAATCTCATTATTTCATCATTGGACAAATGTGGACTACGGCCAGAAATCAATGATTGTAGGGAATGTCAATGCTTTCTGAAGAGATGGAAGGGAGAGGAATGTAATATAGAACACCAAGCAGCTGTGGTAGCCTCTAGTGCTGTAGACGGTAGGTAGCCGATGCATTCTGTCATTCGGTGTAAAAGAGAACAGCCTCCCAGGAACAACGCCATGTGGGGGGAGAGTGAGTGACTGTGACCTGAAGCTAGAATTCCAAAGAAAATTAAAGGAATTATAATAATAGAGTCCTGAGTCCTTCTGGAAAGACATCGAAAAATAGCTTTGAAAATGGGATGTGAAATATTACACAGAGACCTAATAAGACAATATAAAGGGCCAATTCATTATAATAAGATATTACATTATTGTCTTCATTGCTTAAAATATTTAAAATGTCAATACTCAATAATATCTCAGGAAAATACTGCAAATTTGCTTTTTTCACAAAGCAATAATGAGGATAACAATGACGATAACGGTTAAGGGATGATGATGATATAGGAACTGTAATGTTCAACCACGCTAGTTTGGAGAATAAACAATGTCACTCTACAATAACAACCCCAAGGTAAGTGTGTCTCTATCCAACGTGGCAGTGAAACCTGGGCTCTCCCTGGGCTTCTCAAACACCTTCAATATCCATCAATATCAGAACATACTCATGTGCAAGGATTTGGTTTTTGTGACTTCCACATTACTAACAAAGCCTGAATCAGAAGTACCTTGCTGAGACAGAGGATTCCACAACTATTCACCCAAATGTTGCTTTGTTCCCAAACTTGCACCACTGCCACTGCTACTACTGCTACCATCAAAGACAGAAGTTTGGTTTCCCCGTCTGCTGACTTCGTCCAGATAGATGTGCTGGGCCATTTGCTCCTGTTCCATCAGGATGTTGCATTTTCACCCAGAAGGCCCTAGTGTCTTGCACAGGTATGGAGGCTGGTCCAGCTGCCCAGGCTTCTCTTACCATAGGTGTGAATTATCTTCTGGGGCCCTCCATCATAGTCTCCTGTCAGTTAGCTCTGGGTCAGTACTACCCCAGATATTTAGGGATATTTTAGTAATTATAAACCTCAATGGGAAGGCATTAGTACGTTTATCACTCTTCTTGCACACTCTCCTCTGCTGTTATGTAAATTCATGGGTGAAATAGATTTAAGGGCTGCAGGCTCTGCCCAACTCACCCAGAGCAACATCCATGTTCTATATACCAGTGGATATGACAGGGGAAAACACAGCATGACTCCATGACTCCATCTTGGTTCAGATATTACAGCCTGAACCAAGACCCTCTTAGAGTTCAATGTGATTTCACAACAAAAGCAACATTAAAAGCAGATAAGACTACTAAGGACTTGCTATGAGCCAGGAATTGAGCTATGCAGTTTACTTGTTAAATCAGGTATGGGGAAAGCTGTGGGTATTATCCATCCAAGGGTCACAGTTCCTCTCCATCTGTGAGCCTGTAAAACTCAAGAAACAGGCTATCTGCTGCCATAATACAACAGTGGGACAGATATAGGATACTAATTACAGACATTCTGGTTCAAAAGGGGAGAAAAAAGAAGGGAAAAAGACGTGACTAGTCCCAAGAAATTTCGAAATCTTGCCAAGCAGATTCCATTTGGTTTCAAGGCCTAGGAAATCATCCTCTGTGGCTCATGGCTCCAACCCCAGGAGTCAAGTCTCTATTCTAGGAGTCATCCTTCTGCTTTCATGAAAGATAGCATATATTTGCAGCTGAGTAGTTTTTTTTTTTAAGACTATTTCTCAGAGAAGTTTTAAGGTTCACAGCAAAATTTAGAAGAAGGCACATAGATTTCCCATATAGCCCCTACCCCCACACATGCATAGACTCACTCATTATCAACATCTCCCACCAGAGTAGTATATTTGTTACAGTTGATGAACCTACACTGACACATCATGTTCACCCAAAGTCCATAGTTCACATTACAGTTAACTCTTGGTGTTGTACATTCTGTGTATTTGGACAAATGTAGAATGACATGTATCTATCATTATGGTATCATACAGAGTATTTTCACTGCCCTAAAAATCCTCTGTGCTCTGCCCATCTCTCTGCCGGCCCCCACAACCCCTGGCAACTGCTGATCCTTTTACTGTCTCCATGGTTTTGCCTTTTCAAAATGTTATACAGTTGGAATCTTATAGTATGTAGCTTTTTCAAATTGGCTTCTTTCACTTAACAATATGCACTTAAATTTCCTTGATGTCTTTTCATGGCTTTATAGCTTTTTTGTTTTCAGTGCTGAATAATATTCTATTGTCTGGATGTACCGCAGTTGATTCATCCATTCACCTACTGAAAGACATATTGGCTGCTTTCAAGTTTGGGCAATTATGAATAAAGCTGTTATAAACATCTAAAACATGCAGTTTTTTGTGTGGATGTAAGTTCTCAACTCCTTTGGGTAAATACCAAGGACAGAAAAACTGTCTTTCAGGGTAGCTGTACCATTTTGCATTCCACCAACAATGAATGAGAGTTTCTCTTGCTCCACATCCTCATCAGCATTTGGTGTTGTCAGTGTTCCGGATTTTGGCCATTCTAATAGGTGTACAGTGGTATCTCTTTGTGTTTTAATTTGCATTTCCTTGATGACATATGATGTGGAACATCTTTTCATATGCTTATTTACATCTGCATGTCTTCTTTGGTGAGGTATCTGTTTAGACCTTTCACTCATTTTTTAATCGTTTCTTATTGTTGAGGTTTAAGAGTTCTTCATATATTTTGGATAACAGTCCTTTACGTAAATGTTTTCTCCCAGTCTGTGGCTTGTCTTCTCATTTTCTTGACATTGTCTTTCCCAGGGAAATTTTTAATTTTGATGTAGTCTAGCTTATCAAGTATTTCCTTCATTGATAGTACCTTTGGTGTTGTCTCTAAAAAGTCATTACATACTCAAGGTTGTCTACATTTTCTCCTATTTAGGAGTTTTATAGTTTTGCCTTTTACATTTAGGTCTCTGATCTATTTTGAGTTAATTTTTGTGAAGTGTGTAAGGTCTAAGTCTAGATTCATTTTTTTACATGTGGATGTCCAGTTTTCCAGCACATTTGTTGAAAAGACTATCTTTGCTCTGTTGTATTATATTTGCTTCTTTGTCAAGATTAGTTGACTATATTTATGTGACTCTATATCTGAATTCTCTATTCTGATCCATTGACCTACTTGTCTATTCTTTCTCCAATACCACACTATCTTGATTTCTGTAGCTTTATAGTAACTCTTGAAGGTAGGTAGTGTCAGTCCTCCAACTTTGTTCTTCTCCTTCAATATCGTGTTGGCTATTCTGGGTCTTTGCTTTGCTGTATAAACTTTAGAATCAATTTGTTGATAGCCGCAAAATAACTTGCTGGGATTTGGATTGGGATCGCACTGAATCTATAAATCAAATTGGAAAGAAGTGACATCTTGACAATATTGAGTCTTCCTATTCATGAACATGGAATCTATCTCCATTTATTTAGTTCTTTGCTTTCATTCATCAGAATTTTATAGCTTTCCTCATATAGATCTTGTACATATTTTGTTAGATTTATACCTAAGTATTTCATTTTTGGAGGTGCTAATGTAAATAGTATCGTGCTTTTAATTGTGCAACCTTACTATAATCACTTATTGGTTCCAAGAATATTTTTGTCAATTTCTTCCTTCCCAATCTGTATACATTTTATTTCCTTTTCTTGTCTTAATGCATTAGTTAGAACTTACAGTATGATGTTGAAAAGGAGTGGTAAGAGGGGACGTCTTTGCCTTGTACCTGACCTTAGTGGGAAAGCTTTGAGTTTCTCATTATGAAGTATGATGTTAGTTGTAGATTTTTTGTAAACATTCGTTATCAAGTTGAGGAAGTTTCCCTCTACTTCTAGTTTACTGAGAGTTTTTATCATGAACGGGTGTTGGATTTTGTCAAATGAATTTTCTGCATCTATTGGTATGATCATGTGATTTTTCTTTTTTAGCCTCTTGATGTGATGGATTATGTTAATTGATTTTCAAATGTTGAACCTTTGAACCTTTCATAGCTGTGATAAATCCCACTTGGTCATGACGAATAATCTTTTTTACACATTGTTGGATTTGATTCAGCTGAGTAGTTTTACCAGCCTATTTCTTGCTTTTAGAATGTTGGAAGTCCAAGAGCCTTCCTTCATTTCATATCCTCTGTCCATTTCAGTCAAAGCTAGGAGTGATAAGAATTTCTTAAGCACTTCGTTGTTCTCCCCATGGGTATTTACTTCATTAAACAAGAAGATCCTCTGCAGATCTTTCCTGAATAATCGAATCTCTGTTTCTGGCTTCTGCTGAGTGGCTGAGGGATTCATGAGTCATACACCTAATGTCTTCAAAGAGCTTTCTGTGTGACTGAATTTTCTCACCTTCTGATCCTTCTGAGGCACTAGCAAAGGTTATCCAGCCACACACTTGGCCTTGTCTCCAAAGCCCACTTTTCTGACGTTGAATCTCCCAATACGGATAGCCTGAGAATTTCCAAAATCATCAAGCTCTAGTTCCTTTCACTAGCAGAGTCATCAACATCCATATTTCTACTCACATTCCAGTCAAGGCAAGCTAGACTTTTTCTATCATGCTGTTTCTATCAAATTTCTTGCAGCTGCTGCCCACTGCTCAATTCCAAAGCCATATCCACATTTTCAAGGAATTTCCTACAGCAGCACCATACTTTCAGGTACCAAAACCTATATTTGTCCCCTATGGCTACTGTAACAAATTAGCACAAAGTGGCTTAAAACAACACAAATTTGTTATCTTATAGCTTTAGAGGTCAGAAGTCTGAAATGGATCTCACTGAACTAAAATCAAGGTGTCAGTAGGGCTGTGTTCCTTTCTGGAGGTTCCAGGAGAAAACACATTTTCTTGTCTTTTCCATCTTGTAGAGGCTGCCTGCATCCCTTGGCTCATGGTTCCCTTCCACCTTCAAAACTAGCAATGGCCAATCACGTCTTTCTCATCTTGTAACACTCTGACTCCGACTCTTCTGCCTCCTCTTCTCCATTAAGGTCCCCTGTGATTACATTGGGCCCATTCAGATAATCCAGGATAATCTCCTCATCTCAAGGTTATCTGATTAGCAACGTTAATTCTATCTGCAACATTAATTCCCCTATGCCATGTAATATAACATATTCACAGGTTCCAGGGATTAGGATGTGGACATCTTTGGAGGCCATTATTCTGCCCACCACACTTACACTATCTCATTTAATCCTCATAACAATCCTGTCAGGTGGACGTTATTATTATCTTCGTATTGCTGATATGACAAAGGCTCAGAGATTGAGTTGCATGTCCAAAACTGGTCTGTGTAGGGTCCATTACACAACTCTAGTTTTATAGCTATGTGTGTGTAAATATCCCTCTCTTAGAGAAAACTAAGGTCCATCTCAAGCACTATGTTTCAGACTTTCCCAGCATATCTTTAAATATTTGTGTCAGTTGTGGACATTATCAATGTTTTTGTTGGGGTTGGGTTTATGAGGAAACCTAAGAATTTATATGTCTACCTCGAGTTGCTATGGTATTCCAAGTTACTTGTTCTCATAGGACCAAGAAGTGCAGTGAGCAGATGAGATGGCCCTTAGCTGCTAGAAGATTCTATCCTCTGCAGGATGATGGAAGATGATGGATGATGAAATAAATGGACAACTTGAATGTGGCTCAGATGGAAAGAGATAAAAACAGATTGGTCAAAAACAAATTGGCCAAAGCAAATATTTGGTTGAAAGTGAATTTTCTGAGTCACTTTTTCTGATACTTTTGGTATACTATGGAGGAATTTTTGGCAAATTTTTTTGTGTTACTTTAAAAATTTCCCAGTTTCCCCTACATTTTTTTGGTTTTAAAAAATTTTTCACTTATTTTGTGTCTCTTCTGAACCGTCTGTAATAAAAAAGTAAATGTTGGAAGCAAACTCGAAGCTCAACACCAGTAAAATCACTGTGGCCCAGTTAAGATCATTTACTCAGTGCAAAGAAATTATAAACCGATGATGGAAAAGAATAATTTTCATCTGATTTTCACATTTTGTGAGCACTGGCAATTAAACAAAACAGGTAAAATTGTTTGAAAAATAGAAATTTTAAAGAAAAAAACTCAAGTTGAAAAATTTATAAATTGTCCTTTTAATGTTTTAAATATTTGTTTCTTCTTTCTTATTTTGTTATTACAATGTATTGCCCAGCATTGAAATATCAGAAATACAGACAAGCAGAAAAACATATACATCCATAATTCCACTCTCAGAGATGACCATTTTATTAACTCCAGAGTAAATCTCTTAGAGATTCTTTTCCAAGTTATATGTTATATATATTATACTTGCATTACATATTATCACAACAGAATCATACTTTAAAAACTACTTTGTAAACTGCTTTATAAGCCGAACACATCATGAATATTTCATGTCAAGATATACATTTCTGAAACATACTTTCTAATGGTCACATAGTATTCCCTTATATAGACATGCCATAATTTTGTTTAACCAATTCCCTATTGTTGTACATTTAGGTTGTTTCCACCTTTTAGGAAATAATGCAGAGTAGGCATTATTAATTAGTAATTAATTAATTAGTAATTAATTAGTAATTAGTAAATGAATTAGTAAAAAAATATGAAAACAATTTAAAAATCTAAAAATGTGTACAAAATTGCTTCAAAAAGCACAGAGTGCCACAAAACTTCAACTGTAATAAATCAATATGATCAATAGGTAGGGGGAAATCAATATACAACTTAAGAGTATTTATTTTTTGGTCTATTCTTTTTGTCAATTGTTATCTGGATCATTTTTCCCCAATTAAATTGCTTTAACTAAATAATTTAAACCAAGCCTGGTTCAGTGAGGAAGCTCTTTGGTTATTCATTCTGTCACATGGTTTTTCATCAAAGTTAAAATTAATATTGAGAAATGTGCCTCTGATGTGAAGGAAAAAAACTTTCTGCTACCTCAAGACAGAAAATTAAATAGCCTAGTGTGACGGCATTGGGAAGCAGTAAAGAGAAAACAAGTGATTAGTTTACTGGAAGAATCAAATATTATTGTTCTGAAAATGCCAAGATCATATTAATCGGAAATATGAAAATAGAGCTGGCAGTCGTACCTTGGGTTTACATCACATTTTCAGGTGAGACATTTCCAAACCAAAGTCATCCACCTTGGCTGCTAATGCTGGCAGAGATAACATTGCCCAAATCCAAATTATGAATTGATCTCCGTGAGTCATTTGTCCTGAAATTTTAAGTAGACGCTGTACCTTTCCCTGTGAGAATCGTCTGTGCTGTGGAGTTCCAGGATAAATGCAGGAAGCATCATCTGTGCTTGTGGATTAAAATTATTTCTAAATTGTCACCTGGCTGCCTTTCTTGTTGCAACACTAGTTTAGTTAAAATGTGTCCAACAAGCTAATGTCTCCTTTAAGCCATGTTAAAAACGTCTATACTTTACCAAGATGTGACACTATGTCTTCAAAAACTTTTGGGAAAGGAAATTATTTTCTCTAAATGTAAATGATCAAATCTTTCAAAATGATAAATTCAGCATTCTGTATTATTCTAAATGCAGATTACCTATAGCAATTTAATTCAGTTTATTGTCTAGTAGAATTTAACATGGCCTGGCCAAAATTTCATTGGTTAATTCAAAAGAAATTTTTCATTCTTGTATATAAGCGTTATTTTTTCATTCAGCGTTTATGGGTAGTTACCATATGCTAGGCATTAGGTATATGAAGATGAGGAAGAAAAAAAGCAAAAGAAACTTTACATCAGCACAGTGCCCCCAGGACTTAGAACAGTGCCTGGCATATGGTAGGTTCTGTATAAATATTGAATAAACAGAAGAGAAGGAGAAAAGGGGGAAGGAAGGGAGGAGAGTAGGAAGGAAGGACAAGGTTTCTTCCCCTAATACCTTACAGATCTTTGTGTAGAGTTATAGAAAACTCTGGGCTGGGAGGCAGGACACTTGGGTTCCCATTGTCTGCCACTAACCACCCAGAATCTGGGAATGTTATTTCTCTTCCCTGGGTTGTCATCTCCAGAAATGCAGGATTTGTGCTCTATTTCAGTGTAAAGTTCTAGAATGCTATAAATAATACTTTATCCACAAAAGCGGTCACCTATTTTTCCTAATTGCCTTCTGTGCACACACAGTAACCCTGGTGGCAGAAGCTCAGCTCACCTTTCTCTTCCCCCATGCTCTTCACTAAAAAACGTCGGACCTAAGGATAATCATCTTCTTCTAGCGCTAATCCTGTAACCAAAGGATAAATATTGTTTTCTCCTTTTTGGCCACATCCTAGCCTTTCTCTTTTCTCTTTAATGAAGGAAAAGTAGCCAGTTCGACTTTGCCCAGATAAATAGCCCGGTGCATGCAACTCTAAGTCAAAGAGACCAAGTGGAAATGCAGGCTCTTCCTGTGAAGACGAGTGTTCTAAAACGGCTCAGCTGGCTTGCACCTCAGTAACTTCTTTCAGGTGCCACCCCTAAAATCTGCAGTAAGTCTAGGGAAATGAATTTGGATATTAGGACACAGGAGAAGAAAATAAAGCCCCCTGGTCTATCTTGCTGTGGTAGCAAGCATTGAGATTGCTAATGCTGCTTTCCTGTCTCTGTTTGGCAGCCGCCTTCTGGGCTTCCATTAAAAACCTCTTGTATGATAATTACTACTTTTTGCTTCTTCAAAATGTCATGGAGCCTATTTAGCCAATAGATCACCTCATGCAAGGCTACAACGTCTCTTTTAAATATTGCATTAATCATTTAAATGTCCAACGACATGAGTTATTAGCTTGGCAACAAAATGGTTTTCCTCTTGGCTCTTTTTATTCCTTCTCCTCTTATTACAGAAAAGCCACACCAATACTTCATGATGGAAACTTATGTCATGTCCTCAGGGTCTAAATAATGCTCCTTTGTTTCCACCTGTCATTCAATGTGTATACAATGCCGTAGAGGCATTGTAGAGGTGTGCCTCCCCGGTCATGCCCATCAGGGATGTGGACCACCCCATTGTGCACATCAACTGAGGAGAGAGAGTGAAAAGAATCCAGGGTGATGTGTCCAAGACCTAGAACTGGCCTAGCTCTGTCACAGACCAGCTGTGCAACCTGGGGAAAGTCAATCAACTCCCCTGAATTCTTCTCTAATATGAGGGAGTTATAAAGATCATCTCTAAGCTCTGAAATTCTGTGATCATCAGACACTTTACTGGCCGAAGCATTTTAGAGAGACTAGACAGTAGCTATGGCAAGAAGCTTACATTGTAAACTCTGGTCAACAAAGGGCATAATGATTCACATAATATATGAAAAGAGTGGTTGGTGTTGGGATATATATGGTACTCCCTTTCTGAAATTAGGCTGGTAATGAAATAAGTGCTCAATTCTTTGGAGCAGAAGACCTTATCTCATATCCTGCATCCGTCATTTATGATGGCCTTAGGGGAATTTGCTTAAATTATCTGACATCAGTTCCCTCACTTGTAACACAAGTGTATATATCTATCTCTCATCTGTGATATCGTGAATGGGCTGCTGAGTCAATTTGGAGAAAGATGTGCCACGTCGCTGCGTCTGACTGGCCGTGTCATGGTGCTGTGATTACACGAGTCTGAGTCTGCGCTAGCGTGGCTGAGGGTCTCTGCGTCATGGGGACGTCTGTGCACTCTTCATGTCCTTATCCCTCTGGGTATGTGACTGGGCTTGTCACAGCTGTGTGGCTGAGAGCTGCTAGGCTTGTATGTGATTTCCACCCTACTGCCTTACAGAGCTGCCGCGAGGATAAAATAAAGTGAAGACCATGAACGATTTGCTGCATTTATATGGTATTTTGTAACTTATAAAGGGCTTGCCCACATGACACCTGTTTTTTTGGCATCCTAACAGCTGAATGAGGTGTTTTATTACTTTTATTATTATTATTGTATAGATAAGGAGATTTAACTGATTAACTTAAAGTAAGTCAGCTAATCAAGGGGAGAGCTATAGTGAACCTAGATCTTTATCATGCCCAATACTTCATTTATGATTTTTTCCCATTATATACCCACCTCTTTGTGAAAGAGTTACAAGGTCTATTGTAAAGCACATTACAGATGTAAAATGTTGTTGACATTAAGGAAAATTCTGGAAGAAAAGCTATGCAATTGTCTTTTCCTAGGTTATTTATTGGTTAGATTTTCCTGAGTAATTGCATTATTTCCTACTTCTCTACCATTGTGTAGCCAAAGTTGATGGCAAAAATCAAGAAAGAGACATGGTTTTGAATGTCAACTGGTAAAAAACATTTGAAAGATCTGCACTGCATGCTCCGTGGTTGAAATTGTTGTAACGTCTGCTTAGTGCTTTCAGTGTGGGTGCTGAGCCTGCACCTGATCTGCTCTGTGGCCAGGCCTTTCTCCAGCAGACATTGCAAAGGCCTCGTCTTGCCTGTACTAAGGTTCTGTGAGTGAGTCATCAGCAGAACAGGGCATGAGCCGTGAACTCCTTCTACAGGGTCAAGGGGGAATTTTCACTAAGCCCAGTTCCTCTTTCTTACCCCCCGGTGATCCCTTGCTCAGGGTGGGAGCTGTTCCCTGGTCATGTGCTCCAAGTTTCCTTAGCTGTCACAGAGAGTAACAGCAGCTGCCTTGCAGGATTAGCGTGAGCACTTATGAAACAGGATGCCACAGTGAATGGTGTACACGGTAAACCACCATCTTAATACAGACATTATTACGAGGAAATCACATCCAAGATCTTTGTCTTTTAGCACAGAACTCCCCTCAACTGAGCCAAGCAGCCAGATATAGTCGCTTCATTTCATATTCTGACAATCATTTCTTAAACACTTATTGGGGGGGGTAATTAGTTGAATAAACTAGTTTCATTAATAAATATTCTTAAATCAAAGGGATCTATCTTTGAAATTTGTTATCTAAGCTTTGTGCATTTGTTTACTGCTCTCTTTGGAAAAATGAATAAATCCATTTCTCTTATTACTTGGCAAAGGAGGCCTTTGAAGATGCCGTTTATGCATGAGAGGCTAGCTTTAGGTCTATACCGAAGAACAATTACAGTCACAGGATTCCATAGGTCCTGAGGCAAGAAGCTAACAGTTGTTATTATTTTTGCTATTAAATTCCATTTATTTAACACACAGTGTATGCCAGGTTCTGAACTAAATGTTTTATGTACACCATTAGTTCATTTATTTATTGAGCACATACCACGTGCCGGCTGCTATACTCAAATAAATCGTTGAGAAGCCAGAGTTCTGATCTCTGAATAATAACATGCCAAGTTTAAAAAAAAATCATGAATCATGATTTTATGGGCCTCAAAGGGTTTCAAAAATATAAATGCTAAGAAAACTACAGAAATGTTTGATTTACATTTTTCTTTTGTTCACTTGTTTGTTTTACTAGATTCTGACACCTTTTATATCAACTGGATATTATTAGACTGCTTTCCAGAGAAAAGCCGAACTAAAGTGGTTTAACTGGAAAACACTTACTTTTGCTAAATAACAAAAGCATGGGGGTAGACAATACAAGGTTCAACAGTGCTGTTAAGGACCCAGGTTAATTCTATCTTCTTGCCACCCCAAACTTAGAGTTTAATTTTCTTCTTCATGATCATGCAATGGCTGCTTTACCTCCAGGACTGCATCCACATTCCAAGCAGACCTCCTCATGAAGTTTTGTCAGATAATTCAGGGAAAGAATCTCTTTCCAGCTGTGTTTAGAATTCAGGATATAAATTATAGCTTCCCCCATAGAAAAGTGATCAATGTATTAATGAACAAATAAAAAGGATGAGATTCCTTATTATAAGGAGAATAGACCATCTTCTAGGTTCTGTAAAAAAAGAAACAAACAACCCCATATAACTATGGGAGAACCATAGGTTAAGAAGGAAATTAAATGGACTTGTGCCTGGAAATTGTCTCTAGGAATCAAATTTGCTCAAGGGGGAACTTGAGGGGTTGGAAAAATATGCATCACTTATACTATCAGAATAGGAGCAGAGGAAGAATGAAAACAAAGTAAAGACAAGTAGATTAAACCGGAGTAAGAAAGCTGCTTCTCTAAAAAGGATATATTAGTCAGGGTTTCCCAGAAAGACAGAACCAATAGGACCTCAGGGAAGAGTTGATGTTGTAGCCCTAGTTGAAGGGCATCAGCTGACAGAATTCCCTCCTCTTCCAGGGAGGTCAGATTTTTTTCTTAAAGTCCTTCCACTGATGGGATGAAGCCCACCCACATTATGGTGAATAATCTGCTTTACACAAAATCTACTGATTTAAATGTTAATCTCATCTAAAAAAAACACCTTCACAGTAACATCCAGACATATTTGACCAAATATCTGGGTACCATGGCCTAGCCAAGTTGACACAGAAGATTAATCATCACAGGGACTATGGAGATCCTTAAAAACAGGCCAGGCAGATATGAAGTGCAAATTATAATGAGTTTTCCAGAGTGTCAGGATCTACGAAATTATTGGGAGGTACCCTCATAAAACTCAGAGATTCCATATTAAAAAAATAAATAATCCCTTGAATTTCAGGATAGCTATACCTAGTGGTTACAGAAAATTTGGACAGAGTTGAGAGAGTAAGAACAGCATGATCATAAAATACTCAAAGGTTATTATAGTACACTATCAAAATAATGGCCCCCAATGAATCATGCCTCCTGTTGTCCATTTCCCTTTGCTGTGTCACTTTGCTACGCCTCCCATCCAGAGATGGAGCCCATTTCCCCACTCCTTGCATCTGGGATTGTCTAGTGACTCTTGACCAATAGAAGTCAGCAAAACTGACGTCATGCAAACTTCAGGGCTTACATGATCTGACTTCACCCTCTTGATGTTCGCCTGAGACCACTGTGCTGTCAGGAAACCCAGGCACGTGGAAGGAGAGGTTCAGCTATCCCCACTGTGGCAGCTCAGTCCAGTCCCCACTGACCTGCTGGGCCTGCTGGCTACATGCAGCTTCATTCATGAGCCCAGAAAAACTCAGCAGATGAACAGCCCTGCCAACCCAGAGAATTACAAAAAATAATAGGTCATTTTTGCTTTAAGCCATTAAGTTTAAAAGTGATTTTTTGGTGCAACTATAGAAAACTAAAATATAATTGCAATTCATTTATTTTCATGGCTGGCTGCCTAGTAATCTACTGAATAACTTCAGAATTTTTAAAAATCCATTCCTTTCTTGATAAACATTTGGATTGTTCCCAACTTATTGCTGTCAAAAAATGCCACTTATGAACATTTATATACATTTATTTATATATATACATTTATATGAACAGTTACACAAATCCAAGAATTTCTCTGGAGTATACACCTGGGAGTAGAATTACTGTTATAGAGATAAGCATTTTCAACTTAACTATCAAGCTGCTTTCCAAAATACAAACCATGCAGAGATTAAAAAAATAAACCATTTAAAAAAGGTTAGTAAATAAACTATTTAAAGTAAAGAATTTTTTCATCAAAGACAAAGAAAGGAAAAGATAAGCAACAAATTGGAAAAAAGTATCTACCTACATTTAATTAACAAAGAATTAGTATACATAACACATAAAGAATTATGAATCAATGGGAAAAACACAAACAACTTATTAGGGAAAATATAAACAAAAGTATCACAGAAGAAAAAATAAAATGGCCCATAAACATATAAAATGAATCCCAGTTCATTAGTAAGCAAGGAAATGCATTTCTTAGTGAACCCAAGATATTCCTTTGCCATTTTAAAGGGAGTCGGTGATATTGGTAAAATGAAATTTAGGTTATATCTCCTAACTATCTACCTAATAAATTTATCTCTTGAACATTCAAAAATAATAAATCTGGAATTGAAATGGTGATGGTAAAATACACAATGTTGATAAAGGTGCAAGGAAAAGTAACACTAATTCTACTGGTAAGAAGGTAAATTAATACCACATTTCTAGGAATCAATTTGTCAATATACACCAAATGCTTTTAAAGTATGTATACCCTATGAGTCAAGAATTTCACTTCTGGGAATTATCAGACAACTGCAAGGATATTTGTGCTATTATTGGAACAGCTATTATTGGAACAAGGTTATTGCAGGCCTTGACCATACACCCTTCTAAAGGATCCTTCCAGAGAGGCAAGGCCAACTTTTATACCAGATAAACCCCACCTCATCCTGCCAGAGTTGAATGAACCAAGAACCTAGCCATCCTAAGAGTAAGTAATCCATAGACTCTGGACAGAAATCTGATTGGTCAGACATAAAATGATGAGCAGGGACAACAGGAAACCAAGAGACTAGAGCTGTTGGTTACAGACACAGGAGCCAAAAGAATAGATTAAGAGTGGCCATGATATATTAATAGGGGCAGAGAAAGCCATCACATAACAGAGACGAGAGTTATGCGGAAGTAGAGGAAAACTGTTTGTAAAGAGAATGAAATAGATGCACAGAGAGCAGCTACCATAGGGCTGCTTTAGACTGCAACGGCTTTCTACGTGCAGCTCCAGCCCACATACATCATTACAATAAAACACCTTTTCATTGAGGAGCCTGAAGCAAGACTCTTTCTTGAAACCAAAAAGGTTCTCACTAAAATAACCCCAGAATGGAATAATGAGTAAGAATGTAAAATTGTGATGCTGAGGCATATTAACTAAACTACAGTTCACAATGATAAATTTTTATCTCTTCTATGTGATATGTGATCTGCACCCTTGCAATTTAATTCTGGGGAAGAAAATTATTAGAAAGCCTTTTTGGCTATAGGATCAAGCTATGTTTTCCGATCTAATCCCACCAGCAATATACAGCATTTTGAGCCCACCCAAAATAAGTTAATAAAATTAAAAGAAAAGGAAGCACATTACAGAATAGTGTATCTAAATATTTGCATTCCTTTCTTGGTATTTACATGTAAAATATGTCATAAACACAGACATATATAGATCAGAAAGGATGTACATGAAAATATTAACTGTGGTCCTCTCTGCATGGTGATATTGATTTCTTTTTCTCTCTGGGTTCTTAGTGAAACTGATAATTTTAGAAATAAATACTTAGATACTTTAATGTGAGATTGTGAATATTGGTGCCATTGAATATCACTCCCATATATTTCTTCCATGGGAAGGACCAGTTCCATAGGAGCAGCTTGAAGATGCTGATTCATGCTCAAAAGTTTCAAGCTTACTATCATAAATGAGTGCTACTGGCCAGAAACACAAGATAAGGGTCAACCCTGCAGTTGGATGTTGGGAAGATGGTGATAGTTTTAACTGAGCTCCTGGCTGAGCCCTTTCAGGACTGAAGCCAGGTACCTGAGGGTTACTGTAAATATTTAAGAAGAACATGATTACCCTTCCACCTTGTTCCCAACACAGACACAGATGAAAAGAAGTTAATCTTGTTCATTTGCTGTTTTCTTGTTTAACCTGAGGGGTGACTCAAGAGTCACAAGGACTTATGAGCTTGTTTTGCAGAAGAAAAAGAATGGCCTTAAGGAAGTTATGGTCACCAGATAACCAGCCCCCAGCTACCGTTGATGCCCAGAAGTCTGATTGCCCAAGGGCTTACCTGGAGTGAAAGAAATAGGAATTTCCCCTTTGTTTCTCTGAAACTCCTCCTCCCATGCCCCTTAGCTCTATAAAATCCCCTACTTTCTTCTTTTGTGAAGGCCATTTGAGAGAACCTATCCTCCTGCCTTCCCGTTTTGGCCAATTTGAATAAACCTTTCTCCATCTCCAAGCACCCTCGATGTCTCAGTGATTGGCTTATTACGCATTGGGCACACAAACTTAAGATTAAAATGTTCAGTATCAGGACCACCACAGCTGGGTCTCTTGATTGTTCTATTCACAAGTGCCCTGCTTTGCTCATTCGATTTAGGAGGAAATGCCACAGACTGTTATTGACAAAGTGAGTTATTTGATGTATTGTTCAACATCAAAAAGCTGTTTTAATGAGAAAAACATTAGTAGCTGAGTTTTTTTATTTTTGTGATAATGTTTTGAATTAAAACTCTCTAATAAACTTATCATTAAGGTTTTATAAGATGGTTGTTCAATGTTGGTTTATTATTACAGACTATTTATTTAGTAATGACTTTAAAATAGATTCTATTTGTAATCTGCAGCAAATAGGATTTTAATAATCAAGAAATTGTTACTTTTATGCCATGTTAATCATTAAATTGAGCCAGGAAATAACAGAGTTGAATCAGATGAAAACATTAAAGCTTTAGCAGGAGCTGGATAAAACCATTTGATCATTTGAGGTTTACCTATGAGTTAACTCATTGTTAAAAGATAATGAATGATTTAATTATTCCCCATCTGTTAGAAATTCAATTAAATGTTGTTTAGTTTCTGTAACCACAAACCTCCTGCCATCAGTCCACTCTTAGTATTATCCCTATTGCATATTGAGGCCACTGGAGGGTAACCTACAGTTATTTGAAGAAGGGAATCCTATTTTAGATCCATGACATAGCTACACTCTAAATTTCATCTGCTAGATTTCATTCACTCAACATTTATGCAGTGATATAAAACAGTAGATCCTCCGGATACCCAGACACACTTAGTCCTCCACCCTCAGCATTCTTCTGACACTTGAGAGGTCTCTCTGCACTTATCTTGCTGTGTTGCCATGGTATATTTACATGGCTACTTCTTCACAAAATGATGAGTTCTCTAAGGTCAGGGATGATATCTAATTTACTATAAAGCAAAGGGACAAAAAATATTATCTAAGGACAAAGCTGACTGTACCAACTTTTACCCTTAAGAAAAATGCCATAGTTCTATTAGACAAAAAGGACTTTTGATGTGCTCTCTTCTCCTCCCAGAGACTTTTGTAGAAGGGAGAAAAGACAAGACTGAAATTCCAAGACCTCTTCCAATTCTTTTGTGCTGTTACACAATGAGAACTAGAGAACACATCCCATTGTTTAGCATTTTAAGTGCAGAGTTAAGTGTTTCTTCACATAGTCAAAGGTATACTCAAAGCAGTGGAATGGAAAGTAAGTTGCTTACTCATCATAGTGCAGTGAGGAGAACTGAGTTTCCTTGGGGTACTTAGGGATGGGGGTTCCACTAAACTGAAGACCTGAGAGTCTTGGAGAAGGGCGTCAAACCATCTGTGGCAAAGGACCAGTTTTTTGTTGTTTGGGTTTTGTTGGGGGGGGGGTTTAATTTTCAATCATCACTGATCAATTGTATATAAATGCTTACTCTCAGTTTCTGTACTTACCTCATGATGGACTGATAATAGACCACACTTTGAGTAGCATTGGTCTAGACGGTGGGGAGGTTGAAGGACTCTCAAGAACAAGAATGTCTAATATGTATTCAATTTTAAATAGTCATTGCTGATATAAATGCACCCTTTATGTCACCAAATTTTTAAATTGTAATCAACACGAAAATGCTTTGTGAGAATGGATTTTGTTTGAGTTGTAGTTGAGGGTTAAGGGGTTTTGGAAAATAAAAAAGGGATAGAGTTCTGTGTCTTGATCAACACAGAGCAGAAACAAGAGAAGGGAATAGATGGTAACACACAAAAGTTCAAGGAGATCAAGAAATTGAAGCCAGAGTGACTTTAAGGATGTAATCATTGTCTATTGCCGACTCCTCAAAAAGACCACCAAAGACTTATAGATTAAGCAAAGCCAAGTTTATTGCTCATTGCAATAAAAGAGATCATTACCTTGACAGAGTCTTAGTAACATCTTGAAAAAAAGAGTACAAAGGAAAGATATTTATAAGGGTCTGGTTTAGAGTGGGTCCTTCATTGTGGGAAAAGAATTGGGTAGAGATTGTGACATAATAGCTTAGAATTGGTAGACATAGTGAGGACACGGTTCTAAAAGGAACCTTGAAGAGTAAACAGTCTTTTGATAAACCCAGTTGATTAATCTATTTTTCTCAGAAAGAGGCTATTTACCCTGAAGAAGGCTACTTGCACAGTCTACTATTGAAATAAATGGATTTCTAAAACTTCATGAGATAGACATACTCCTGCGTGAGAATTTCCTAGAAAAATAAAGTCAGGTTAATGCAGAGTGTTGAGTAGTAAAGTCTTGCTAGCGTAGACAGTAAGCTACAGGTTTCAGTTTTGAGTTACCAGCAAATGCAAACCCGGTGGAAGACAATAGATTTCTCGAAGGTTTTAGAATAGGGAGGTTGATCTCATGTGACATCTGGGTTATATTTGTTATCCCTAGCATCCAGCAATGACAGGTGCATAGAGTGACTCGACAAATACTTATGAAAAAAGAATGAATAAGTAAGTAAACAAGTGAATGGACACATCGCTCTAACACTGTTTATTTCAAAGCCTGAAAGCTCCAGTTTTTCACTATCGTAATGACTTCTTATTTCAGAATAATATATTTTGTTCAGAGGAAAAAGCAAAAGCAACCATGTTAAGCTTCAAATATGAGCATATGAGCATGTCTGATGAATGACCGTAGACCCACCGGCATCTTACACAACTCATCTTGAACTGTTTGGAAATCTGGTCTCCCAGCACCAACCATGTGACGCTGAAAGTGACCATTCATAAAGAAGTGGTGTCTGCCGTGGGAGGCAATCAGAACCCTGAACTCAGAATCCTGCCTGATGTATTTGATGTGATTCCTCCTTTTGTGCCATTCCAATTTCCGCTTGGAGAGACTCACCGACATTGTGGCTGACTAATGGGGCTCTCTCTTGTTAGGCAAACAATAAATTCAGCTTTGTTTCGAACCTTAATTTGGTGATTGTTTTTTCTTAGTGCTTAACGATTTTAATAGAATCAGAATCCAGAAATATAATGGAGACATAGACTATTAATAAAATCCCAACTCCATTGTCAATGAGATTCCAAAGCTATAAGTATTGTTTTCTCCAAAACTGTAGTCCAAAACTACATACGATTAAAACTGATAGTCGTGTAATTTTAAAATGCAGTCATTAAAGACTGCGGCATATATATTGTGGCTGAATGGTCATGTATTTCAAACAAATATTAAAACATTCTGTGGACAATGGCAGACCTATTTGAAACCAGGACTGCTCCCGGAAAATCTAGGATATTTGGTCATAAATCCAAAAGTATCTCTACCCACACTGCTTTAGTTGTGCACTTTGCTTTCTAACACTGTTTGAAATTCCATTAAACATGTATTTGAACCAACAGCATTTTTTAAAATTTTTTTTATGTAGGTCACTATAGCTTATAATATTGTGAAATTTCAGTTGTACATTATTATTTGTCAGTCACCATATAGATGCATCCCTTTGCACCTTGCACCCGCCCCCTAACCCCCTTCACCCTGGTAACCACTAAACTGTTCTCTCTGTCCGTGTGTTAGTTTATCTTCCATGTATGAGTGAAATCATACAGCGTTTGTCTTTCTCTGTCTGACTTATTTTGCTTAACATAATACCCTCAAGGTCCATCCATGTTGTTGTGAATGGGACGAGTTTGTCTTTTTTATGTCTGAGTAGTATTCCATTGTGTATATATACCACATCTTCTTTATCCAATCATCAGTCGAGGGGCACTTGGGTTGCTTCCACTTCTTGGCTATAGTGAATAATGCTGCAATGAACATAGGGGTGCATAAGCCTCTTTGGATTGTTGATTTCAAGTTCTTTGGATAAATACCCAGTAGTGGGATAGCTGGGTCATATGGAAACCAATAGCAATTTTTTTTAATGTAAACTTCTCCAGGAGGTACAGGGTATTATTCATTTGTATATACTCATTTATCTATTATGAATTTGGTCATATAAAGACATATGATTTTGGCACTTGGCATCAGGGGAGTGCGAATATGAGTCTGCTACCTCAAAGGCCTGCTGAGGACAGAAAGAAAGTGCTGTGAACCAATAAGCCCTGGGAGAGCAATGACAAGAGAGAGATGGGAATATCCTAGTCTAAACATTCAGGGGACATTTCCCAAAACCAAATTATAAAGGGAGGTCTGGATTTCACTCTATTTGTGAGTTGGGACCTGACTGTAGTACTTTTACGATATCTTAGTCACTGAAATGCTATGATATCTGAGCAGAAAGGGAGAGATATCTCAGCTATATAATTTTAGAATATTTTAGTTTTGTTTGTCTCTCCAGCTGAGCTCCTCAGCCTGAGAGTCTGCATTTAAAATGTTCTGTTGGAGTATTCAGTTCATTTATTTTTAATTAAAATGTTATTAAGATTATAAAACTGGTAGGAAGATTCAAAGCAGACAGTACAAATTACATATGTGATATGGGGACATTAAATATTTACCCACCTGCTGATTTCAGTCACATTACAGCGAACAGCAAAAAATAACTATAGCTTCTAACTTAGTTCTTTTTGGTTTCCCACCAGGCGTCCCTGGGCACCCCTCTCACTCTGTTGTGATTCAAGAGTAAATGCTTCTTTCTGGCCTGAGAGACTGCTTCTAATTGAGCCTTGCAAATAAGTGATATCTCACCAGTCTACCAGGGTGGAAAAATGGGAGGAAAGGGAGTTGAGAGGCAGTCACCTGTTATCATCCCAGATAAGAAAAGTCAGTTTCATTATCTCTAGAGCCCATGGCACAGGTGTAACCTGGGCACCTGGAAATGATTGAAAGAGCTCAGTGCAGATTAAGATGTCTCTGACAGTTAATTCCAGGACCCGCAGGAAAGGTGATTTATGCAGAAGGGCAATAGCACTACAGTTACCTGGCTCTGGCACGACTCCTGTCCTTGGGGGTAGACAGTAGAGATACTAAAGAGAACAGGCCCACCAAGAACCCATAGTTTAACACGAAAAGAAATTACAGCTATAAATCACTTTTAAATTCATGATCTATCTTATCTTTTAACAATCCATTGAGGTTGAGAACAATAGTTAACATAGGGGAGGTTTAGGAAAACGAAATGACCTACTCAAAACCCTTCTAGAGGTGTAGGTAGTAGAGTGGCCATTGGAACCAGCTTCTAAGTCCTATAGTCTGTCCACTATACCAAGCAGGGGATTCTAGGTGATACGTATGTATGTATGTGTGTGGGGGGTGGGGCACGTAAGAGAGAGAGAGAAACTTCTGTGTAGGATATACAAACCCTGTGGCTTCTTACCCTTGTTTCTGCAATGAACAGTTATATTAGTTGATATCTTAGCTATGCATTTTTAGAAATATTATACTTGACCCACTTTGGAATGCTGGATCAGCTAATCTGACCATCAATTGGTTATATCACATTACTTTTAGAGGCTTCCTAAAATCAAAGTTAATGTTGGTATATATTTTTATTAAAGAGAATAAATCCAGAAAGACTATATATATACTTTTTTTCCCTAAATGTCACTCAGATAAAAAGCAGGCACTCTGAAAAATGACAAATATTTCAAAAATAAAGTTGATTATAAGCGCACGAATATACAATGGTTTGGGAAAATAGGGCAGGCACTGGAAAGAACTCATTAGAGCAATCTTTCCCAAAGAGGGAAAAAAATAACAGTAAAGTTACTCCTGGGTTTCTTAGGTAGCAGAAGAAATCCTAAATTATATCAACAGTTTGCCTTGGATCAGAATCTGCCTTTTTTATTAATTTTAAAGCACAGAGCTAGATATATTTTCATAAATCCTGAGTCCAGCATGCAAGTGCAGGCTGTGGGGCTGGTGCAAAGTGAGGTCCAGTAGGGTCCCCACTAGAGTGGCCAGCAGCGTCACTGGAGAAGGGACTGGCTGTGCAGCCACCAAATCTAATCCTCTGCTCCTCTCAGAGTTTCTCTGGGCTCCCTAGGGTCATTTAATTCATTCCTTTTCTGTTTAAACTTCCTAAACTGACCTTTATTTTTTGAACACCCTCGCCCAGAGATAAATGCAATGTGCATTCTCCACATAACGACCAGAGGGAGATTTCTATGTAAACATCAACACACAACACTCCCTTGATCAAAACCTTCTGATGGACTTCCCATTGCCACCACACTACGGCCCAAACTCCTTACCAAGACTGTGGGCCCAGATCTTGACTGTAGAGACCTCTGCTACAGCCTACATCCCCATAGGATCCACCTGCCTGGCTCCTTCCCCTCTCCCTGTCAATCACTCTGCTCCAGCCACACTGGTCTCTTTCTGTCCCTCAGACATACCAGCTCCTTCCCATCTCAGGGCTTAGCACCTGCTGTTCCTTCTGTTTCAAACACTCTTTTTCCAGAAATTCATATTTCTGCCTCCCTCTCACCATTGAGATCTCAATAAAACAGTCACTGTCACAGTTCCTAGACCACCCCACGCCCTCTCTATGACATTCTCTCATTTTTCCTTCTACTTATTTAGTTCTCACATGTCCAGGAAATTATTTTCTTGTTTTGTTCTCTGAACTGCATATTGTCTATTCCCTCATAAGTGAATGTGAACAACTTGAGAGTAGGAACTCTGTCTTATCCCAGCATTTAGAACAGTAGCAAGAACATCATAGATATTCAATAAATATTCACTAAATGATAGACTTTAAAAATATCTTTGAATATTTTGATGAAGTTTTAATTGTAAAAGAGGTATTTATTTTCTAAAAGAAAGCAAGGAATTCTCATTTGAGATAACTTGGAAGACATAAAATATTACAGAAGAGAAAAGAAAAATCACCTTTATTTCCACACCCAGGGATAAGTACTATTAACAATTTGTTCTATTTCCTTCATGCATTTTTTTCTATGGAACATAGAGAGAGCCACTTTACATAATTGAGATTATGTTCCGTACTGTACTAGTTTCCTGGAGCTGCTGTTACAAATTACCACAAACTGGGGGGCTTAAAATAACAGGGATAGGCAACTGACAGAATAGGAGAAAATATTTGCAAGCTATATATCCGATAAGGTGTTAATAGCCAAAATATGTAAGGAATTCCTACAACTCAATAGCAAAAGAAAGAAAAAAAATTAATAACCCAATGAAAAAATAGACAAAGAACTTGAATAGACGTTTCTCCAAAGAAGATATACAAATGGCCAATGAAAAAATGCTCAGCATCACTAATCACCAGGGAAATACAAATCAAAACTATGAGATATCACCTCACACATGTTAAAATGGCTATCATCAAATGATAAGTGTTGGCAAGGATGTGGAAAAATTGGAACCCTTGTTCACTGTCAGCGGGAATGCAAAACGATGCAGCTGCTATGGAAAACAGCGTAGAGGTTCCTCAAAAAACTAGAAATAGAATTAATATATGATCCAGCAATCCCACTTCTGTGTATGTATCCAGGAAATTAATATCTGGATCTTGAAGAGATATTTGCGCTTGTGTGTTCATTGCATCATTATTCACAATAGCCAAGAGGTGAAAATGACCTAAATGTCCATCCATGGATGAATGGATAAAGAAAATTTGGTATATACATACAATGAATATTACTCAGCCATAAAAAAGAAGGAACTCCTGTCCTATGGTACAACACAAATCTTGAGGACATTATAAGTGAAATAAGCTAGTCACAGAAGGACAAATACTGTGTGATTCCACTAATATAAGGTATCTAAAGTTTTCAAACTCATAAAAACAGAAAGTAGAATGGTGGTTGCCAGGGGCTGGGAAGAGAGGAAAATGGGAAATTGCTGTTCAACAGGTACAGAGTTTCAGTCATGCAAGATGAATAAGATCTGCTCTACAACACTGCGCTCACAGTTAACAATATTGTACTGTACGCTTAATATTGTTAAGCGGGCAGATCTCGTGTGTTTTTAACACAATTTAAAAAATAATTTTTTTAAACAGAGATTTATTCTTTCACAATTCAAGAGGCCACAAATACAAAGTCAAGGTGTCAGCAGGGCCATCCTCTCCCTGAAAACTCTAGGGAAGAAGTCTTCCTTGCTTTCTCCTAGCGTCTGGTGGTTTCTGCCAATCCTTGGCATTGCTTGACTTGTTGACACATCACTCCAATCTCTGTCTCTGTCATCACATGATCTTTTTCTCTGTGTGCCTATGTCTCTGTGTGTTTACATGGCTTTCTATAAAGACACCAGTCACTGGACTTAGGGCCTACCCTAATCTAGTATGACCTCATCTTAATTAATTACGTCTGCAAAGACCGTATTCCCAAATAGGTCACCTTTTTGGAGATCTCAGTCCCTGCCAGGACTCACCTCAACTTCTTTCAGGCTTTACCCTAAGACCCAAGATCAAAGATGTACTTCAGCTCTCAAATGACCCTGGCCCACTCAGTCCCCCTATTCCTGATCCTCTGGGTGAGGCATTTCTATTCTTTTGTGTGTGTGTGTGTGTGTGTGAGGAACATCAGCCCTGAGCTAACATCCATGCCAATCTTCCTCTTTTTGCTGAGGGACACCGGCCCCGAGCCAACATCTATTGCCAATCCTCCTCCTTCTTTTTTCCCTTTTTCTCTCCAAAGTCCCAGTAGATGGTTGTATGTTATAGTTGCACATCTTGCTAGTTGCTGTATGTGGGACGCAGCCTCAGCATGGCCCGACAAGCGGACCATCGGTGCGCACCCGGGATCCGAACCCGGGCCGCCAGTAGCAGAGTACGTGCACTTAACCACTAAGCCACAGGGCCAGCCCCAAGGCATTTCTATTCTGACTCCAAGGACAGACAGATTCTTTGCTGTCAGATCATCCTAGACTAACCTTGCATATTTCTTCTTAATCATTGCTAGAGATTTCTCTGATTTTAGCCCAGGGAAGTTGACCTGTAGCCCTTAAACCATTTCTTTTCGTTAGTTTTATTTATTTGAGGCATATTCACCACAGAGATTCTAACACTGGTTCCACCCTTCAAAGAGGTTCAACTTCTTCACATGTTGCTCTAGAACAGCACTTGGATCTAGTTTCTTAGGGGCCTCCTGTGTAGATATTCTCTAACTAGCTTATCAAATGTTGACTTACCTGCTCTTTGGAAAGCTTATGAACTGTTGAACACACTCTTGAATTTCTGGGATTCCACCTCGTTAGAAGAACAGAAAGAACTAGAATATACTAAGCTAAGCTCATTTCTGGTGTACCAATCAGCCTTATCCCAGGAAAGTACCCCGCAAACAATATCAAAATATGTTTGAAAATACAACAATATTAAAACATTTTTCTCAGAAACATTAAAGACTTCTGGTTAGAATTGTTCTCAGGAAAGCTGGTTGTTGTCATAGCAAGTATAGGAAATAAAGGATGTGAGAGGAATTAGAGAGGAGACTGGTCAGCAGGTCATTTTGAGATTAGAAGAAATTTTGTGAACTGAGGGGAACGGGGAACAGCAGTCATGAGACTTCTTTTCAGTTTAACTGAAGTGCCACCATGACTTGGCCAACTTTCCCACATGTCGAGGAAATGTGTCATTGACATGGTTTAGACATGTGTAGAGTATTAGAACATCTGCCTGAAAAAGACTGAGTGGAGTGCCAATGGGGGAAGATGACAACACAGAGCTTTGATACTGATGCTTAAGCTAAACAACATGCAAAATATGAAATCTCTAGGTAGTTTGTGGCAGTAGAATACCATTAGATCCAACAAGTTTTTAAAATCCTACATGTCCCCATGCAACGAAGACTGGAGAAGGCAGGATACTTTGCTTAACAAATTACAAATATTTGAGAAAACAGAACATTTTTTGTGTTCTAAATAAAACTCTTAGACAAGATACCACTGTGCTTCTTACAAAAATATTAAAATAATCATCACAGAAACCATAAAAGTGGTAAGAAATTAATTTACTGACTAGAGTTTAAAAAGAGTTGCACTTAGGGGCCTACCCCGTGGCGTAGCAGTTAAGTGCGTGTGCTCCACTGCTGGCAGCCCGGGTTTGGATCCTGGGCGAGGACCTACTCACTGCTTGTCAGGCCATGCTGTGGTGGCGTCCCACATAAAGTGGAGGAAGATGGGCACCGATGTTAGCTCAGGGCCAGCCTTCCTCAGCAAAAAGAGGAGGATTCGCATGGATGTTAGCTCAGGGCTGATCTTCCTCACAAAAAAAGAAAAAGAGTTGCGCTTAGACCCTATCATTTCCAGGACTGAAAATTGCACATTAAATGCCACTTTTAAAAAATAATTTTTTGGCCATTTTTCTTTAAAATTCTAAAGAGAAGGAAGTGTGGAACAAATATCTTTGTACTTCCTCAGGCACAACAACTATGACATGATCCTTTTTATCATTCTTGTATGCCTGTGGAAAAATTCAAAACCAAAAATATGATTCAATTTAAAAAACTTTAACCTTATTTCACGTGATGCTGTGCTGTTTGTCATTAAGACAGTTCTGATTAAAGGTTTATTGACTCAATAGATACTCTCTATTATATATTACTGTTTTAAAAAGAGCAAAGCTGACTCATTAGTTAGAAACCAGCAAAGCATGCAAGTGTTTTGTTCAACTGACAATAAGAGAGAGAACCAGTGGAAATTTACCACTGGAAAGCATTATCACCAAAAGATATTCACTGAGCTGACAATTTTTGACATTTCCCATGTTCCTTCTGAAAATATTTGTGTTAGAATCAGACCTTTCGACATCACCAGACAGCATGTGATTGATTTCCGTGTGATTTTTCAAACTCTGGAAACTGAAGTACAAGTAAAATGGGCAAAGTTTCTCTGAATCCACACCCAAGATCCAAAGCCACACCCAGGGTCCTGCTGTCTCATCGCTTCTATCCCCACCACCAACAACACTAAGGCTGCACTTGAACGAGAATATGACCTTGTGTAACCCATGATTCTAAAGCCATAAAAAAAAAATCAAAACAGAAGATAACAATCAAGGGATGTGACTAATAATGACAATAACAATACTAACAAAAATAGCCTTGTCTCTGACTGGAGGGGAACATCTGGGTCCCTTCTCTCTCCCTGGCAGGGCCACTCAGATTCCTACTCCAACCACATATCCTCCGTGGAGCCCTTCTCCCGCACTTGCCGCAGTGTCTTGCTGTCTGCCCTCGAATGGCCTGAGACATGTGGTCTCCTAGTTTCTCCTTCTTCTGCTGCATCTACCCCAGATTCTTATTACTGCTGCTGCTGGGACTCAGCCTTGCCATCACCCCCGTTACTGTTCCTCCTACCACAACTTCTATGCCATCACCGAGTGGGTAAAATGCTCTTCTATGCTCCCAGGCAGTGTGCCCTATTTCAGAGTATGGGTTTGACTTTTATGCCAGCAGGACTCTACCAAGCGCCTCTATCAGGGCCTTACACTGTTCATTCCACTGACATGGGACACCACGTAACATCACTTCAGAGCAGGGGACCAACTTTACAGCAGCTTCAGGCCTGATGGAGCAATGGGACGCCCTTCTGAAGGCGCGGCTGAGGCTCCACCATGGAGATGATACTCTGTGAGAATGGTGAGCATCCTCCAGGATGCAGTACACACCCTAAAACAACGACCTTTATGTGTCCCAATAGGTTGAATACATAGGTCCAGGAAGCAAGGGGTGGAAGTAGTAGAGGCCCCTCTTGCCATCATTCCCAGGGCCTGCCTAGGGCTTTGGGTTCCTAACCTGGCATCTTTAGGCTCTGGGTATCTAAAGGTCCTGGTTCCCAGAAAGGGAAGGCTTCTACATGGTTAGAGTTCTACTTAACTTTCAGCTACAGCTGCCACCCAGTTTCTTTGAGTCCTTTGTGCTGGGAGACCAGTAGGCAAGGGAAATTACCAGTAAATTGGCAAGATTAATAACCCTGATCATAAGGAGCCAGGACTGCTTTTACACGATAGGGGCAGGGAAGAATATGGTTGGCATGCAGGTGCCACTGTGTATCTCTTGGTATTCCTCCACTCAATTTTGGATATGTAGAGTAGTTACAGCCTGAGAACGGTATGGTGACCGGGGGCTCAGAACCCTCAGGAATGAGAATCTGGTTCACTCTGCCAGGTAAGCCACATAAGATGGCAGCAGTGTTAATCAGGGGTGAGGGCAATCTAAAATGAGTAGTAGAGGAAGAAGAAGGTGAGTATCAGCAGTGACTTTCAGACAGCTACAGTTGCAAAGAGCTGAGCTGGACCCCCTAAGCTTCCCCTTTTAAGTTTCATAAGGAAACAAGACCGATCAGAATTTTGGAGGAGTTGATCCCTGAGGAAGTGATGTTAATTTATGAAACAAGTGGATCCTAGGGATAGACAGTGGTGGGTGGTGCGATGTGCCATCTAGATTTCCCCTTCGAGATGGAGGCACTCATTCATCTAGCTTCCAAGAATGTGCGCTGATGACAGGAATTGCCCTCAGCCAAATGGAGCTGCCTCCTCTTGGGGTCAGCGGGTATCCAATGACCAGTCCATGAGAGATTTCAAAGGACCAGCCCCCTCACCTTGATATGACCTGACTCTGAAAGGTCATCCCAGTGCCAGAGCTCCAAGAGGGCTTTGCTGAGTCACATCAACCCAATTCAACTTTTTCCTCTGCCACTAGTGTTTCCCTTACTCCTTCACAGTTGCTGTTCAGCACTCCTCCATAAATATTCTGTACACAATCACAGAATCTGTTTCCAGGGGAACCTGACCTAAGACAGTCTCATGAGCCTTGATTTCTGCATTTGTAAAACTCATAGCAACACCTACATTATAGGGTTGCTATGAGGATTTAATGAAAAACTACATGTAAAGATCTAGCGTAATGCCTAGTTCATACAATATTCAATAAGTGCTCATTTTCCTATGGTCCTATTACTGAGGAATTCTTGGTTTGCATGTCAGTAGTGCATCACTATCACTAGAATCTAGAAAGTCTGTCCTTTAGCGTCTCCCAAAACTAAGTGCTATAAGAGAGCCCTCAGTATTTCCCATGCCCTCTCTCCCATTGTAGTTTATCTTCAAGCCTGAGTCTCCTAGTGTCAAATTTAAGCCTCTGAAATATTTTGTGGGGTCTGTGGCCTTTCTCCTTGGGGACGCAAGAAAAAAGTCCCTCAGGCCATTTCTATGAAGGAAAATTATTAGATCTGAAAGAGAAGTGACTTTCAAATTATTTCTAACTTGATTATAGTACATGTTTGAAGACCATAAAATGAGAATTTGAAGATCTGTTATTGATCTCAGGAAAATGAATGCCCAATTCTGGGCATTCAGTTCTTAACCTGGAAGTCCCAGAGTTGTCTCTGGAAGGATAGCAAGCGGAGAGTTTCTCTATTTTCTTCTTAGTGGACCTCAGAGCTCTAGCTAAACAATCCATTCTGCTAAAAATGAATGGGCAGCCAACCACTTTCCTCTCTGGTCAGCTTTCTATCTGAGTGGAAGGCAGGCTGATGGGGTAAGGTGAGATGGCTGTCTAAGAGGAAACTCTCACATCTTTCTGTTAAAATTATTCTCATCACTCTGTCCAACCTTCTGCATCCTTCATCCACTAATCTAATCTCCTTGCTGTCTCCAGGGGCACTATAGTCCCTCCAGCCTTTGATACACCATACCCTCCATTCTCAAAGTGGTCATTCTTTGACCACCACAAACCCTATAATGTCTCTCTCTTCTAGAATCCCATGGCAACTAGAGGCTGTATATCAAGCATGCAAATGCATTTCTTTTATAGTTCTCTCTTGTTTTAGATATGTTTGTTTTGTCTCTTTATTGAAACTAAGAGCTCCTTCAAGGGAGAGATTCATATTCTAAAAGAACTTGGAGATGATACTCTGGGAGAATGGTGAACATCCTCCAGTGGCTATCTTCCAATGAATATTGATATCCATTATCCCACTAGCTATGAAATCAAATATGGCATCTGTTTATCCGGGCAAAATAAAGGCCTAGATCATACCATTCCCACTAAAAGGAGCCAGGGGTCCTTAGAGAAATAACTGATTTTAAAGCTTGAGGAAGGAAAGAATGAAATAAGTCTAGAACATCTTTCTAAGAAAATGAAGATATGCTCGAAGAATAATGGGGACATATCAAAAGGACATAATATCCAGTTTGAGGAGCTCCCTCTGGTCAAATCTGACATTGAGCATCAAATTGAATACTGGTTTAAATGAATTATAAATCATTGAGTAAAATAAAGATCCATGAGATTATATTCTGAAATCTAATCAGGAAAATTTTTAAGATTGTTTGGCTCCTTTCTTTCAGGGATATTTTGTCTCAATTTCTAGCCACTTCAGAATCCCAAACTTTGCCTTTTAATCCTCAGGTCAATAAGACTATGACTTTCCCATAAGCCTCATGAGGACAGGAAGTACCTTCAGAAGAAGAACCTTATGTATGTGGATTTCACCCAGTGTGGTTTTCTTCTTTCAAGTGTTGAATTCCCTCCAGTTCTTGCTAGCTTTTGGATATATTTATAAAGAGCCTATAATTGTTGTCAGCAGGAGAGTTTAACACAAGCTATTTGTTCATTACTGGGAGACCTAACCTTCCCACTGGTTTTCAACACTGGATTTCAGGTCTGTGCTGATAGCTCCCATCAGCCCTACCAGGGGACTCCTACCAGATGAGTGAGCTAGGAACCACGCTTTGTTGTCCCTGCAGCTTTTCATTTTCTCCATGCAAGTGACCAGGTGTCTCCAGCCCCACTCCTAAAGCACCCAATCGCACCATGGTGCTGTTGCGCTCCTAGCTGGCCATCTAGTTCCTGTCTGTGATTGCATTGTTCCAAGCCTCCTTCAGGACAAATGCAGACAGAAGCAAAATCAGGAAGTACCTGTAAACACCCCGAGGAAAGATAGAAGATGCCTGGGGGGAGGGAAAGGAGAGCAGGAACCTCAGCCATACCTGAAAATGGGTGGAGAGGAGGTGCTGAGGCCTGGGATGCTAGGATTTAGAACAAAAGCTTGTCTTTTGTGGGAGCTGTTTGTCAATGTCTGTTGGTATTGAAGAAAGAGTTTTATTACTCTATTGATGCTGTCTCTTTGTCCTCCCTGGGACCACTAATCCCTTAATCATTCCCAGGAGAACCAAAACTGTAATTATACTTCCAGCTACCCTTGACTCCCTGTGTAGCCTGGACATCACAGCAACGTCAAACCTCCCTTCTCTTCCATGGATTCTTTTGTCTCTTTTCCCTTCAAAATCAGTCGTTCTTATTTCTGAGCCACCTCTATTACTAATCTTTTTGACTTCCTTTAAAAAGCGAAACTACATATTTTCTAATGAAAAGAAAACTCACCCTCCTTAGGAAATTGTACTTGTCTTTGAAAACTATGTAGCCATTTCAGTGGGAAGGGCACAAAGAAAAAAATCATTATAATCGTCTTCAACTCTAAGACTGCGGTTTAGTAAGACGTGAAGAGCCTCAGGTTATGCGACCTAGACCAATAGTTTCATTTATTAAAGAGAGATAAGGTGAGCCCTAGGCAAGCCCAGCTGCATGCTTCTTTTCTGACTTTTCATTGAATGGTTATCAGTTGTCACTTCGGCTTGCAGACCAACATTAAAAAGGATGAAAATATTGCTTTCTTGGTTCAGATTCCTATTGAGACAACTTTTGGTCAGGCTATGATGTTCTGACAAATTAGCCCAGGAACACAGGGTGGGAAAGAACTGTATTTCTGCTTGTTATCATTTTTAATATTACCATAGCAGTTATTGCTCCATATGCTCCCAACTCTTCACTTCTCACTCAGGAATGGGATCCGTGTAGATTATTCCATGGTAAACACCTAACTACATTGTGAACTTGTTGGGTGGGGATCTTGTTTTAAACACCCACAGCACTTGGCATATTTCTGGGCACACAGAAAGTACTCAGTAATTCTTGCTTGACTGTATAGTACACAAGTTGTTCAATATTAATAGTCTATATTCAACCTCTGTTTCCCTGAGTGTCAAGAATCCACACCAATTTTATGCTGGTTCTGTGTCAATAACAATGTCTTTTTTCATGGGTTTTGTAAATACAGTGAGAAAATCTTTAATAACTCTAGTTAATGGGTTTTATCTTGAGCTTTTCCAGTGCTTAGTAATCAAATTGGAGGAGATAAGGCCTTTTAGCACACTCAAATCCAAGTGATAATACTTCACGTTGTAATGGCGAGTTCTATTTCAGCACATTTCATACTAAGAAACAGTGTTGATAAGTATGACGTTGCTCAGAGTGGTGATAATGCCTTAAATATGTTTGAGCTGTCAGAACTCACTAAATAATTTCAAACTTTCCTTTGCTTTCTGTATTCTGCAAACTAAAATAGGGCAAATTACTGGAGAGAAAAAAATGTCTCTTAGCCTTAGTCTCTTTGCTTGTTAAAAGAGGAATAAGAACACCTGTCTAGCCTACCTCTCAGGTTTTTTGTGAGGGTCAAATGGGATAATGCATGAGAAAATGATTTGTAAACTGCAAAGCTTTGCACAAATGCAAGTTATTATTATAATTTGCATTGTACACAGGTCAAAGACTCACTGGGCAAAGATCCATTCTAAACTTGTAAAATAAACATTTTGAACCATATCTAAATCTACAGCATGTAATGTGAATGTGAACTATTTCTTTCTGCGCCACAGATCAATGATGATACTGCCTAGTCACTTATTTCATCTGATGGGCCCCTAAATAAAAATAATTAAAAGCTGATCTGCATACTACATAGTCTTCATTGCCATATAGAGCCTTACAGGTTGGTAACAGATCAATTAATCAATGTTTTCCTCACGGCCTGTCAGCAGATAAATCTACCAAACCAATCAAGAGTATTATGGGCCTACAGTTGCGCAGGAACGAATTTTGCGGCTGCTAAGCCATTTCTCTTAAAAGGAAAGGGTGAGAAATGATTGTTTTACCTCATCTTTTCTGCAAGCATAAGAAATTTCCAACTTATGAAAGGGTTATGTTGACAAAGTCACAGTAAGACACTTGGAATCCGTGTGTAAACTTTGCAATGGAGACAACACTGGCACAGAGAACCTGAGATACTCTGAGGAGGGCCTCGTATTTTTCTTCTCTTAGCACATGAGGGAAATGAACCCCACCAGTGTATTCCTCTGTGGGTAAGAAACAGCACAGGGTGCTGTTTCTGAACCTACACAAAAGAATTGATAATATTGTCACTGCTCTTGGGAAAGGCATGATATTCCAAGGTGAATATACTTGTATGTTTGTATATTCATTTTGGTGTGTAAGACAATAAGACATTTTCATCAAGCATGGAAACCATTTTCATTTTAAATGCAAACTTCTAAGTAAGGAAGAATTTTAATATTTTATTCCCCTAACAAACATGCCTCATTAACACATTTCATTTGTGACTAAATTCCACCTCATTTGGTTTTACTTTTTCTTTTATTTTCTCTTTATCTGAAAGAGATTTTGATAATGGGAGAAGTGCAGGGAACTGATTGCTTAGACAGAACTGGCCTTCACTGTACTCAACTCCCTAGGCACATGGGGCTCTTAAAGTTTTCTTTTCCCTTCTGGAATATGAAAAGCTTAACGCACAACAAACCTTGTCTTGGGAAAGTTATCCCAAATAAGTTCTAACTTCCAAGATAGCGGGTGGTGGATTCTGGGTAACTGACATTGATTTATGAGACCCTAGAAGAGTTGAAATCATGAGTCCTCTATCTGCTTCTCACTTTCCTTTACCCTTCTAACCCCTTCCTCTAGATAATTTACTTTGTGTTGTAATGTACAGCTGGAAATGAAGTTAGATTGTGTTTCCATCAATGATATTTCAATCCTTTCAAAAAATTATCAACATCTGGGTCCCACTTCCAAATATTTATTTGGTTTGGGGTGAGACCTGGGAAGTAATACTTTTTAAAATCTACCTGGATAATTTGAATGTGTGGCTGAGATTGAGAACCACAGTCTAGAATGTAACATGTAATGGATCTTGGAAAAACTATCTTTTTTTGGGAAATGCTATGGTTTATGGGAATTAATGTTTATATTATAAACTGTTGCATGGTCACATGTTTTAAGGAAATGTACTTAAGTTTACCAAATGTGGTGTGTATGAACCTTGCATTGATGCATTCCTATGTATCCCGTTGCCCTGTGAAACTTAGGATAAGTGGAGCATATGAAAGAGTGATGGAAAAAATAATCTACTTTCAGAGATTCAGAGGGAACTGCAGAAGCTCCCGTGAATGTCCCAGGCAGAAGCTGCCAAAGGTGAGTTAGATTCTAACCAGGCTGCTGAAAAAAGTCCCTTTGGTTGATATTGAGAGTAAGAAAAAGAAAATGGAAGAGGAAATTGTTTTGTATATACCTTGAGTGACTAATATCTTTAGGGAAACAAGAAGAATAGATTCATTGGGTGGGGAGAGCAGGTTTAATTTCTCTGTGAGAACAAAGCATCAATTTAATAGTGGAACATGGGGAGCTGGAGAGTTTACCTAGTTATATAATAAAGGTGGCATCTTATCCCAGTGTAACTCAATTAAAATAATATCCTGATATCTTTTGCAGGCTTCTGGAGAAAATAAGCAGAAGATATTTATGAGTTCTGTGGGAATAGGAACTTCTCACTTCCTTGGCCTAAGCAGATAGAAGCAAGGGTGGATTGGAGAAGTAGCTTCTCAAAGGTATATGTAAGACATCTCAGGCTGTATTTACTTTCTTTTTTAAGGGGAACAGCAACCTCTCAGATGGGTCATTGGATTAAATGATTTCCTTTAGGAGGAGCTCAAGACCCAGATATGGTACAAAAAGAGCCAATTGTCTAGTAGAGGTCAAGGACACTTAATTGGGTTATGGTGCTGGGGAGTGGAGTTTTCACAGAAATGAGCAGGGATCTCTACCTCTTTCATGGTCGATTTCTCTCTCTCTCTCTCTCTCTCTCTCTCTCTGGCTCCACCTTACTCTATCTTGGATACTTGCCGCCTCCTTTTGGTTTGCTTTGTGTTGCTTTTCCCTATTTTATCTCTTCTCTTAAAGCTGGTGGGATAAGAGCCAATTATACAGATTCTCCAGAAGGACAACCATCCTCCCTTTCAATTTCCCAAGTCCTAGAGTTCAAGGGGGAATGGAGGAAAGGAAGCTTAGAACGTGATTTAAGGCTGCTCTGCTGTAGGCTGAAATGAGATCTTTCTTTCCCTTGGATTCATCTTTATCATCTCCCTAAAGATGATAAAACTCCAGTTAACATGAAGATGTGGTCCTGGGAAAAGGACCCAAGAGAGTCCTTTGGCCGACTCCTGATCAAAGGTCTTGGAATAGATGCACAAATGGAATCATTGAGGCTCCCATTCTGTCTATTTAAGTTCACTGCATTTGGAAATAAGAGCCCCACATTAGAAAACTAGAGAAGTGGTGGGGTCAAATCCCCAGCTAACCTACTTGTAGAGCTTCTTCAGAAAACCACAATGTCAGCAATGTTGGTTGAAAATGCAGAGATTGGGACCTGGCCATCTCTATTTCTCTCCATGGGATATGCAAAAATTAGCAGTCAATGTTGATGCCCTCTGTTTTCACCACTACTTCCTTATCCCTCGTCCTTGCTCAGCTAGAGTTGTTTGGTTTAGTAAGACTCGTGCATTCTATTGCTTTGATTGGTATACCAAGTGAATGTTATGACTGGTCTTATCTGCCTGTCCCAGTCAGCCTACCATTTTTAAGCACTGGTTTGAGCCACATTTTTTAACGAAAATACCTAGAGTCTCTGTAATTTTTGTTAAAATGCAAGATTCGCTATGTCTTCCCCTATCTTCCACCTCAGGATATCTGAAATTCTGCACATCCTCTGGTATTGGCTCAGAAAAAAAAAAGGACCAATATTCTTTGTGAGTTACAAATTAAGCACTAAAGCTCAGAAGTCACTGAGCACTCATTTCTAGAATCTGGTACTAGACTATTACTCTTGTTTTTAAAAAGTCTGTTTTCCTGAATTATGCATTGAGTAGGATGAAAACAATAATTTGCTGTTTTGTTTGCCTGTTTGTTTTAACAAACTCACATTTTAATTACTTAATTTGTCATTATTCACCTCTGATTAGAATAAAGGCAGATATTTCTCATGGCGCTGCAGACTAAATTACAAATGAAGGGGAACATTAGCAAATGAGAACATTGCAGTTATTTCATTATAGTGAGATTCAATTTCCCTCTCCAAATGTTTGTTTTACAGCCCAGCTCTTTAGGAAAAGGGCACAGAGGCCATTTAGATAAGTTCAGCAGCCCGGATTTTCATTTCATATCAACAAAGATGAAGATACAATCACTCAAGACCAAAAATAAAGTATGATCAGAAGATATTGTTCTCCAGTAGGTTCTCTTTTGAAAAATTATGGTATTCAAGTGCATTCCAAGTTCAGGGACTGAAGTGTCAAGAACTGCGAAAGGTCAGAGATTTGTCCCTACTTACAAGGTAACAAGTTACCCAGCCACAGTTTCATAGACTCTGGCAGAAGACATGAGACTCCTGGGTCAGAGACAAAGGACTTTACAACTCACAGTACAGCAAGCAGCATGAGCTTTGTGTTTATGTCAATGCCTCTCACCCCCATGGAGGCAATACAGAACAGCCCATGTGGATACTGAGAAGGCAATGTGTTGCAATATAGCTGAGGAATCCCAAGCTTAAGGATCTCAAATCTTTTATAATGTGCTGCAAGCAAATCTACCCCAACCTTTGTCCCAGAAGGATACATTATCTTTATTATACTGGAAAGTAAACCAATCTTCTCTCTGTTCTGTAGAGAAATATTATCCCTATCTTCCAAGGCTGTTCCCTATACAAACATCCTTGAAAAGATAATCCAGAACAAAAGACTTCCAGTGCCTCTGCTAACAAGACATGCAGAAAGATCCATGGAGAATGGTTCCCCAACATGGAAGTTGCTATGAAGCACCCCATCAAAGTCTGTTTTAGTTCACATATTAATGAATAGGAGCACATATTTTTTTATTTCCTAATAACCCATCTCCTCCCAAGTAAACCAGGAACTCCTAGAAGGAAGAGATGGTCTTGTTCGTCTTCATATCTCTACAGTACAGCCCAGAACCTTACACCTAGTAAGTGCATGATAAATGTTTAATAAAAGAGAAAATGATTGGAACCACAGAGAAAATTTTACTTTATGATGTATCTAAAGATGTAAAATATGTCACATTAGGGAGAAATTAATTTTAATATTCATTTGTTATTATATTCAGAAATAAACTGATCCTTAATAGATGTGGGTACCTGTGTGTACCAAAGACTCTAGACAAAAGTTTTCATTAAATTTTTCTTAAAAGCTCTTTTATGATTAAGTCTTAGAATAGGGAGCTTTTGCCAGGCAAAATGGTTAATTAGTGTGCTGTGAAAGTAGCTAAGATAGTTCCTTGACCTAGGTCTCATCTCAGTATTTATGGAATCCTCTTAATGGCAGGTAGTTAAATTTTAGTAAGTCTTATATGGTTTAGTGTAACCACCAAAAGTGATTACTTAGAAACACTGAATTAGCCACTAGGAGAAGAAGTCAGAACATCTCAACATCTAGTCCTCAAATTTTGACCTTTGCCTCCCAAATACAATGCTGCTCTCTTAGATTTAGTATCTATTCTTGTGGATCATCTTAAGGATGTATGACTACTGATGATCATTGTATATATAAAACAACAAAAATAATGACATGGCAGGTCTTAAAATAGTCTTCAAGTTTTAAGGCAGCTAGTAAAGTGATGCTGGAGCTTAGAAACAGAAACTCAGAGTGACTGCCAAGGCCCTGACCAAGGGAGTAGGCAGGAAGACTAAGACTCCTGATCTACTATGGCTCCCAGGATGGGCCCAGAGCAGGACAGAGTAGAGAGGACACCCACATAAACCCATGGGTGTGTTTATAACGCATTTAATGGGCTTACATGACACAGTAACATTCATCCTGGAGTTGGCAAAAATCAAGCTGGCTAGGGGCAGGAATTCCATTTGAAAATACGACACTAATTTAGAGTAGATCTGTGGTCAAGGTCCAGCAGCTCTGTTTTCCTATGTGATGTAAGCTTGGGTTAGTTAAATAATCTGTAAAAATGTCTGTGATGATACCCACCTCACAGGACGGCTTTAGGTATGAAGTGAATTAATGTATGTAAAAGGGCTTCACGCACCATGATATGAAGGGTTATTATCATTGCCATGTAGACATGGTACAAAGGCAGCTGGGTTGCATTAGTGGCAAGATGGAATAGAAATGTTGTACCCCACTCCAGGCCTCCACTGAAAAATAAACCAGACAACCAGGATTTTGGCAAAAATGATAGAAGGACTGTTACTAAACCATGTTCATTTTTGCCCATCTCTCAGAAAGCCAAACACTGAGATGACAAGATTGCAGCAGAGAGAAGGTTTTAACCACAAGGCAGACAAATGAGGAAATGGGAGAACGAGTCTCAAATCCACCTTCCTGAAAATGGGGACTCAGGGATATTTATGGGGGGCAAGGTGGTCTGAAGTGTGGAGATAGATGATTGGAGGTCAGGAGAGGTGAGGTAATTGATGATCTGCCCAAGCACAGTCGAACTTCTTGCCTCTTCATAGGACACATGTTCACAAACTGGTGGCGTTAGCATGATCTGAGAGTGGAGTTTTTAGCCTCGTGATATCAAAAGGTCATTTATTGGGCATCTGCAAGGGCCCAGTTGATGGATGGGTGGTCTAAACTGGCCTGAACTGGACAAGGGGGTCCTAAATCCTGAAAAACAGCTCAAACACCCGTTATCATGGTGACCCAGGCGCCAGGGAGATGTTATCTATAGGAACCTAGTGAGAGTCAGAGAGTATATTGCCTAAGCAGCACGGTTAACAATGGGTGGGTGAACAACTAAAAACTATAATCAGTAATTGCCAAAAAGAAAAAAAACTTTAGTTACTAGCTACCTAATCATCAATGGCTAACTGTTTACCGGTTTCAGGACTACTGAATTAAAAAGTGAGAACTAAACAGATATCTCTTTGTCAATATTGTAACAGCCATGAAATGTCTGAGGATTAATGTTTGAGCTATGTGATTTTCAGGTTGCATAGCGGATAGGCTTCTAGAACTGCAATGGGATTAAATTCTTTTTTAATTAACTTTTAAGCAAGTCTGTACTCCTAAAATCCTATCATCCTACATTAAGCCACCAGGTTAAGCACAAAGGCTCCTCAAGGATGGCTTCTCTATCTTGTGACTTTCTTACTATTTTAGCCTTTCTCATCTCCAACTGAAATCTTGAGAGATCACAAGAAAATAACTTTAGTCCCTGTGTGTAATTATAACTCTAAATAAAAATGGCATTTATTTCATTAATATAAGTGTGTTGATGCAAGATAACCAATAAGGTGACAAGGTAACAAATAAGGTGAGTTTTACTTGAGCCAGAGTGAGGATTACAATCCGGGAAGGCCTTAGAAAACGTTCCAGAGAAGCATGGTTTTCAATAAGTCATATTTTTTCAGAACAAAGAGCATACGTTAAAGACATCCAGGATACATTTTCAAAGTTTCAAAGAGGTATTTAGTTGCCAGTTAGCAGGTCAACATGACTCTGATATCAGGAAGGGAACTAATATGGGTGTTACCAATAGGGCATAGGAGAGGAAGTATGTATTCTTATCTTAAGAGAGTGCATTCTTTACTTTAATGGTTAAAGCAGATGTACAATGCATGTTTGATAGGCCATAAGTCAGGCTCTTTAGTTCAAGCTGAATCAGTTTTGAACCTAAATAGTTAGCCTATATACCTCAATAGGTGAAAATCTCTTGTCAAGTGGAAAAAGTTTTGTAAAGATACTGAAAAATGATCACCTTTTAAATGACTTTTCTTAAATATGTGGAATGAACAGGTTGTGGTGGGCTGGAAAAGAATTCTTTGATTCACCTAAAAAATTTCTGCACCCTTTGGTATTTCTCCAAGGATGTAAGTTTTTCTTGGGTGCTAGTGTATGACTAACAAATGTCAAATGGAAGGAAGAAAGAAAGAAAGGAAGACAGGGAGAGAATGAGGGAGGAAAGAAGGAAGAAAGAAAGAAAATAAGAAAGAAAGAAGGAAAGTGAAGGGGAGCAGAATTTGCCCCCAAAATATGCCTCTTTTGCATATTGATTATTTTAGACTGAGTTTGGGGGGCGGGGCGGAGATCAGCCCTGAGCTAACATCCATGCTAATCCTCCTCTTTTTGCTGAGGAAGACTGGCTCTGAGCTAACATCTATTGCCAATCCTCCTCCTTCCCCGCCCCCACCAAAGCCCCAGTAGATAGTTGTACATCATAGTTACACATCCTTCTAGTTGCTGTGTGTGGGATGCGGCCTCAGCATGGCCGGAGAAGCGGTGCCTCGGTGCGCGCCCGGGATCCGAACCCAGGCTGCCAGTAGCAGAGCGCGTGCACTTAACCGCTAAGCCATGGGGCCGGCCCAAGACTGATTATTTTTGAGAAGCAGCAGACACAAGAGAAGCTCTGAAAACTGAGTAGAAGTTACCCTTTTGAAAGAGACATTTACAGTTACAAGGGAAATCTCTGTTTGTAAGGGTATCTCCTTCTCCGTACCAGGAAGAGGAAGATGACTAAATCTCCAGAAACTCTTATCAATGGAGAAGGCAGCAACTTAAATCTGCATTATAACCTTACCCTTATATACTTTGCTTTTCCTGGTAACCTCCCATAACTGCACCCTCCCCCCCAACATCTTCCTTTGTCTGTAGCTGGAGATGGTATTTAAGGTGATGGCTTCAACCATTTCATGGAGTTACTCAGTTTTCCTGGGTATCTCCCATATATACAGGAAGTATACATGCTATTAAACTTCAGTTTGTTTCTCTCCTGTTAATCTGTCTTATATCAATTTAATTAGCCCAACCAAAGAACCTAGAAGAGTAGAGGAAAAGATTTTCCTCCCCTACAAAAGAGAGAGGGAAGGAAGAGAAGGAAGAAGGGAAGAAATGAGGAAAAGAAGGAGGAAAGAATGAAAGAAGGGAGAGAGAGAAAGGAGGGAGAGAGGAAACAGAGAGGGAGAGGATAAAGGAAGAAAGAAGACAAAAGGATGAAGGAAGAAAGATGACAGGATAAAGGAAGAAGAAAGAAGAAAGGAAAGAAGCCAGGAAGGAGGGAGAGAGGGAGAAGGAAAAACGCTTATCAAAGAGAATGTTAAAGAAATGCAACCTTAACAATCAAGAAAACTAGTTTGAACTCAGGTATAAAATGACCTGATACAACATAACTTCTCTCACTGTGGTCAATCTAGCATCTCCCAGAACCAAAGCAGGGCATTTGGACATGGTCTTTTTGAGTCAGCCATTTCGACATACCTCCAACTGTGGACGTAGTGAACATTTCTTACACTTATCCCATCCCTGAGCCTCAACCAATTCTTTTCTCTCCCTCTACCCTTCATTCCCTCCTTGCCCGGCCTCTCACTTCACAGTGGGTCTCACCCAATGCCTGAGTCTTATTTCATCCTGAAGCCTCACCCTGTCTCTGAGCCTCAGGTAAATATTGAGTGAGGTGGTCAATTGGGGTGAGAATGTCAATTGACCCCATTGCTTAGTAGTTCAAAATTTTAAATGTTAAAGAGTGTCTTCTAAAAAAGAAAAAAGTTATATCAGACTGTCTTGGCATCAAAATGCTCCCCCCTCTATACGGCAGCACTAAATTGGCTACATCCAATTGTCTTGTACCTGCTATTGAGAGGCTCTTGCTTTCTACTGGGATCATGTTTTCATCATCAATTGTCCAACAAAGACAACTAATTCAATCTTGCATCATGGTTTGGGAGAGGCCCTGAAAATTTCTAATTTGCTTCCTCTTGGTCAATAACTCTAGACTAGTGCCAATTTAATCAGGCCTTTGGCTCACAGAAAGTGTCATTTACTTTAGTAGATCAGAGCAATTGAGGGTTGGTTGCTTTTTTCTTTTTTCTTTATCATGAAATAAAGAATGCACTATTCCCCCTTAGGGGCTCTTATTCCACACAAATGCACCTTCATCTGAATTCTTGAAAAGAAAGCATTGACTTTGCCGTAAAAGACCTGCTGTGATACCTAATTGGTGAGTTACACACTGTTCCCCACCCTTACATCCCTCAACCCTTCTCTCTTCTAGGCCCCGTTTGTCAGCTGTGTAATTGCTTCCTGTTGATGGTTTTCCCTAATTTCCAGATTCCCTAATCTTTCTTTTACTACTTGGTGTTGCACCATCAGCTCTTTGTTAATATTCTCTGGTGCACATTGACACACCCTTCCTTCATCCTTCCAGGTTCTTTGATCTCTTTAGCCCTATTCCTACACCTAAGAGTATAAGCCCAGCACCACTGGTTATGTCCTTTCCACCTACTTAGGCCTCCTGATCTGTGAATTCCCATTTCTCTTACATCTTTCTGATATTTTTCCAGGCTTTTTGAATAGCTAGTCAATGTCTCTTCTTTCCCTGGTTTATTCATCATTTTTACTTCATTTTCACTTCCATTTAAGCTTTCATTTATTCAACAAAATGTATTGATTGCCTATTATGTACAGGATCCTGCCTATAAAATTTCCATACCAATTACATCAACAACAGATTCCTATGCATCATTCATATCCAAACATTTCTTGGTAGACATATTTTGTGGATATATGGTAAAAGTCATAGGAGGAAAGCCCTTCTCACAGTTACAACAGATATTCCAATTCACTGGAACACAGCTCTGTTAGTGGAGCAAATATATCAAGAGTGTGTGAAGTTAATGCTGCTTATGCGCAGATGCTTGCTGAGAGAATAAGGGATATTTGGGGAGTTGGGAGAGGAAAATTCAGCCTTAAATGACTAGCGCAACTCCACAAATTATTTCAGAACTACCATTACTCTACAGTAGAACATAACCTTGATCTAGCTTTAAAGGTCAAAACAATTAGGAAAATAATTGACATCATACCTTTATTTCATTGTAAATTACCTAAATCTGTGCTTGCTAGATTGCATTTCAATTTCCCAGATTTCCCAATTTCCCAATTGCTCAGAGTTCGTCCAGGTCCTCTTAGCATGGTGGAGGACAATTTTTAATAAAAGATTTAAGAAAAAAAGAAGGAAGAAAACAATCAGAACAACAGAAAAAGAATCATGGAAATCTGGTCGTAGGGTTTATGCAGAAAGATCTTTATTTTGGACTGTGCTGCATTGACTTATGATGAATTTTGTTTATGATTGTCTCAATTTAGGAGATTTGCACCCTCGCTTAAAGAGTGCTCAGAAGCTAAGCTAATTGCTTATTACAATTCAAGAAGAGGAATGTTTAAGTCAGATCTCCCCCTCAAAATAACTCCGAAATCCAAAAAAATGGAAGGAATAAAAAATAAAAACCCACTTCACCAAAAGGACAATTTGGGGTGTATGAAGGAACAGTTTGTACTTTTGCTGAGTTCAGAAAAGATTCATTTAGAGGGCGACTATGAAATCGAGCAGCGAACCAGCAACTTAGTTAAATTGCTGGCTGGAGGGCAAGTCGGCTCTGGGCGCAGCTTTTATCCTTCACATCCCTCATCCACAGCCGGGAACGCCCAGCCCGAGCGTTTGCGGAAGTGCGGCACTGCCATCTACAGGAAGTCTCCCCCAAGCACGACATCCCGGGTCAGGTCACACCACCCAGTCGGCCCGTTTTGTGTGCTATCATTACCAGAAGACTGGAGTTAAATTTTCATTAAGAGGAATCACTCTAACTGTGGAACATCCAGGTCGTTGTTTAATTAACATCAGCAATAAACAGACTTAATAACCTTAAGGGACATGTTTCCCTGTTGGAGGGAAAGCTGTTTTTAAACCTAAAAGACTTCCTTCAAAGAAATAAATCAGTAATGCATCTACTGTATTCTTCTTCACTGTCAGAGTACAATTATACAAGCAACAAGCGCTTAACTAGGAGCAGAACATTTTCCCTGACCTTCATCTAAAATAGTCTCCAAATACAGAGTTCGTTTTCTTCCAAGAACATATAGAGCCATGTGAATAGGATTCCTTTTTTTTTTTTTTAAATAAAGCACACTTGAATATTTGGTATTTGAAATATGATTAGAGGTTCCTATCTCTACAGCACAGCTTAACTCAAGGTGGTTTATGTAGACTTAGTCCCCAAATGATAGTGTGGGTCTATTCAGCACATGATGCCCCATGCAGAAAATACAGAATTATTCCAGAATTGAGCCTCCTACAAAGGTATTTCCAGTTTTTATTCCTATTGTTTCCCCTAGACAGAGCAGAATAAATTTTTCATATGAGGCCAAAGTTGACCAATAAACTCAGAGAAAGTTCAGTATCAAATGAAACAATTGCTCGCAGACTGGTTTAGACAGCATTGTCTCTGCTCAGATAGTAAGTCTGCATGCATGGTTTGATAAACCGTAGACAACAGTATGCTAAACCATCCCAGATCTTCCCCCCCTCCACACACACACACAAAAAACATCCTCCAAAGACAGTGGTTTTAGAACATTTTAGAAGCACACTTAAAAGGATGCAGAGGGCACAGAAAATGAGAGATTTCTTTCCCTGCTTTCTGGTTGATCAACTGCAGTAGCAATGCTGACAGTGAAAATGATAAGAAAATCAGAAGGATAATTAGAGCTCATTTCTACTTGAAGCAACAGCCTGAAATTTTCATTGAATTTACACAAATTAGAGAAACATCAAACTTGACATTATCTCATCCTGAAATTTCTCACTCCTACCAAGGGCATTCATCTTCTCAGCCGGACCAGGGTGGGATTGTAGAGGAAGGGAATGGTGTCTTGTAAGTTTATTGCTGCTGCTTCCTACCATTATTTTTCTTCCCTCTGTTTCATCTTTCTTCTTTTTTAATTTACTTTATCTTGCTCTATTGTTTGCATCTTTGAAAGGAACTCTAAATCCTTTTCAGGATAAAGTGGGAATAAAAATAAATAGGTATATAAATTTTGCTGCTGCAGTTTATGACTACCCTTATACTTTGCACTCTTAATCTCTCTCTGGAATGCTATGGATCTGTCCAAATGGAGAAAACCGAGCACGTCAATTATGAATCTAGTCACTTCCCATGACTGACCCCATGTGGTTACTGTGCAGCTTCCCTTGCCCAGGAGAAAGGCGATGGGTGTAGCCAGCTCACCATGGCGCCTGGACAAGGAACTTCAGCAGAACTAATGGAACTAGAGTTCCTTCATCTGTGTATTACTTTCCTGAGGCAGCCAAAACCAATTACCACAAACTGGGTGGCTTGTAACAACAGAAATTTGCTCTCCCACAGTTCTGGAATCCAGAAGTCTGAAATCAAGGTGTCTGCAGGGCCATGTTCTCTCTGAAGACTCTAAGAGAGGATCCTTCTTTGCCTCTTCTAGCTTCTGGGTTGCCGGCATCCTGGGTGTTCCTTGGCTTGTAGATGCATCGCTCCAATTTCTGCCTCCATCTTCACATGGCTGCCTCCCCAGTGTCTCTGTCTTCACAGGGCATTCTCCTCTCGGTATCTGTGTCCGAATATCCCTCTTCTGAGAAGGACACCGGTCATTGGATTGGGATCCACCCTAATTCAGTATGACCTTATTTTAACTTGATTATATCTACAAAGACCTATTTCCAAATAAGGTCACATTGTGAGGTACCAGGCAGGTATAAATTTGCAGGGGGCACACACACTATTTGACCCAGGACAGTGTGTAAAACTGGAATCATAGTATCTACCTGTTGTGACAAGTACACAGGACTCTGCGTGGCACATACTGAGCATGAATTTAATGACAGCTCTTATTAAAATCCAACCATACCTTCACTTCTCATAACCTTGTCCACAGTGATGACTGTTCTATCAGGATCCCGGACTCAAATTGTCTTTTTTGTTTTTATTTTTATATGTTTCTCTTTAAAGAAAGCTTTATTGGTTTACTTTCAATATTTTACATTGTTTTCCAAAAAAATATCAAGGAATTATATTTACATACATTAAGCAAAATATTTTTCTTTAGAAGACAGGGAGCTACACTAATTATTTGACACTCATGGTGGGAGAGTGGGTAAGGTAGAAGTGTGGTGCAGAGAGCTTATGTTACCAGAAGCATCTGCTTTGAGAGAAAACAGCTCTTTTATCTTGGCTGCCCTGGGCCCTCTTCAGAATTCCATTCACCCCCACCTCCTGTTGCTTCCAGAGACTGTGAGTAGTACCCTATTTTCCCCCTTCTCCCTCCAATAATCCAGAGAAACTAGTGAAAGCTTAAAGAAGATAGAGCAAAGCTAACATGGAAAGACATGTTCAGATGTAATTCAGAGCAACACCAAGTAATTATTAGACTCGAGCATACTCAAAACAGAACCTTCACTGAGATAGAGAAATAAGAGATTATTATATCCATTTGATGTTCTTGTTAACCTAATAGCCTTTCTCACCATCACTCAAGCTCCAGAAAAGTTTGGCATGAAATGAATACTGGATGCTATGCTCTTGCCTCATTTAAAGAGGACCAGCTCCAAGTTTATCGTGGTTCAGCAACAATTCTGGTTTTAAAATATTTTAATGTGTGTCTTTCCCACCATTAGGTGCGTACAGGCTTCACTTGGCTGGGATAAATGCCCTGTACATTCAATACACAGCAATGCCTGTCCAGTCACACATCCCAGAAGCCATTCCTGGGATTCTTGGTGCAGAGCACATTGATGACAGTGTGGGGACCTGTGTGTTGGTGCATATTACCAGTGTGCCCATAAGGTGCACAGGCCATGCAGAAAACCACTGTATACATGGTCTCTTCCCACTGCATGCTTGTTTTCTGAATCAAGGGCACACATGTCATAGGAAAACTGGAACTTTCTTCTTTTAAGGGGAAAATTTGGAACCGAGAGTTGATGTTTCCCCATCTATGTGGAAACGGAAGAGTCACTTAAAGCTAATACAACCTCTTGTAATTTAAGCCAGATCCAGGAAGGAACACGATAATACTGGGACTTATGATTAAGAAGTGGTAAGACTAGAGTTATGTTAAGAGGAAGAATAGTCTTTCTTCATATAAGAGACGTCTATGTTGTCTCTAACAGAAGCTAATTCTCACTTCAGTATGGAGCATCACCTTGTAAATAAATCAGTGCGAACCTCCTCTTGGCTCTGGCTGATGAGAAGACCAGGATGGAATTGGAAAACTTCACCATGAAGCTAAGGAAGTTTCAGCTTCTGGTCCCCATGAGCACTGGGAGTTGCTGGGAGATGTAATGTTCTAGCTGGTCAGGAAAAGCCAGGTTGCAGTCAAGAAGCGTTTCAATGTAAACATTTCTGGAAAACTGTCTAAAAAGATCTAAAGACACACTGAAAGATGGGCTCCAATAATTAGTTGTGAATATCTATCTCCTATTTTTTATTCATAATTTTGTCTTCTTTTTCCGAAACAAAAAGTACCTCAAAATTGAGTTAGCAGAGGCAAACGACCATGGCCGGTGGGTCATGGCTGAAGGGTGGGGCAGGGAAGTGGACTTTCTTCTACTGTCAGGTGCACTGGAGTTTCCCAGGCAAGGAGTTGGAGCATCTGGCTACAGACCATGTAAAAAGATACTAAGTGTAAAGAAGGAGGTGACTGCGGAGAGTAGGCGTTCACCTGCACACTCTGCTTTCAAAAGTCGTGACCTCTAGTCCTCTCCTTGGATGGACCAAGGGTAAAGTAAAACTATTCCTTTCATAAAACTGTTCCTTTCTTTAGAGCTCTAGCTCATCGTTTATAAAGAAGCTTCGAACTTCCGCCATAGGACTTGTGGGTGAAGAGGAGGTCCTCAGGAAGGGACGGTAACCACTCCTGGACTGGTGTGTGGGGCTTCAGAGAACTTGGGGCTGGGAAGACATACCCTGGTAAATTCCTAAACAGATTTGCCATTGGTTTTTGAGAGACTTTCATGGCCCTGTAGCCAAGAAAATCCCAAAGCAAGAGAAACATTAAGAATGAATTCCCTATGCCTCATCCTCCCAAACATATTGACAATAAACAATTCCGTTTGAGATTAAAAACAGGCCTCCGCCACACCCACATTGCACATGTACACGATTGGAGTACATGCTCTGCTGGTTTCAGATCAAGGAAAACAAGACTGTACAGAACATCTAAAATTTAAATTACAATTCAGGTGGTGATGATGCTATCTTGTGGGAGATAGAATGTATGTGTTTTGCTCTAAAACATGACTGTAAACATTGGGACAGCTTATTGTAAAAATAAATAAATTTCTTGCAACAATGAACCTTTATAAATGTGTTTGCCTATTCTTCTAGGAGTATAGTACTATCTAAAAGCGCGGACACTGATTACATTGGGAGCCCAAACATTTTTATGAGAAAAAAAAATATGTTACACTATTTAAAGCCTTCAGATCTTCCAGGGGGAGAAAGTTGTGTAATGATGCTAAAGACCCATTATGGAAGAGAGAGGAAGGAGACCAGAGACATCCCCAGAGAACCAGAAGGATGGAGTGAGTGGGCAAACCAATTGGAAAATCCGTAATATTATTAGATTTTTGAAGACAAAAGCCTTGGTTTATTCATTTTTCTATCTCCTACTAAACTTATTACAGTGTTCTACACATTATATAACCTCAGTAGATATTTGTTGAATGAATAAATAAAGTACAACAGGTTAGGCTTAACTGTACAATGGTAGGTACCATGAATTAGGTTAGTGGTTCTTAGAATAATTTAGAGAGCTTTCTAAAACTATGATGCCCCACCCCAGGCCCATTAAATCTGGAATCTCTGTGGTTGGGACTCAGAAATACATAGATTTCAAAAGTTCCTCAGGTCTTCCTGTTATACAGAGAACAGTGAGGTCTAATAAATTGAGTTGATCTGCCAAGATCCCTTCCAAGACCAAGAGTCTGTGACTTCTAAAATATTATTAGACTCTTTGGATGATGTATCAGTACCAGGTGTCTAAAAGCCCTTTAGTAGTAGCAAGGATAAGCTACATAATTTGCAGGACTCAGTGCAAATGAAAATGTAAGGCTCCTTAACCAATATTATTAAAAATTAAAAATTATTAATAATTTCAAGATGGCTACATTAGAACTTTAAACCAAGCATGCGGTTCTTATAAGCACAAGGCCATGTGACTGCACTGGTCACACACTCATGAAGCCAGCCCTGTCTATAGCACCTAGCCCTTGGAAATAATGACCTCATAGTCTTTATTTACATCAGTGCTGCAACTCTTTGTCCTCGGACTGTCAGAAGTGAGGTGACTCTCGTTATGCTCTTTGTGCTCCATAGAATTTTAAGAGATAAAAAGGATATTGGAAGAAATCTGGCCTAACTTTACATCCAAAGAAGGAATTCCCTTCAATTTGCCTCTGGTATGGAAATCAGACAAATCATCTAGTGACCTACAAAAAGTGACTTATCTTCCCATTGTTTTATTTTCCTCATATGTAAATGAAGATAGTGATGTCCACTGCATCCTTTGCTGAAATGATTAATTGAGATGTGTGACACACATGTGCTGTTTCCCCATGGTCCACCATGGTTGCTCTGAATCTATTTTAGGGCCACATTCAGCACTTACTGGTTTCCAGAAAACATAGTCAAAGCCACAGTTTGTTAATAAGGAAATGTATATTTTGCAGAAGATTGTGTACGGAGATGGGAAAAAAAGATTTTGTACTGAAGACCCCACAACATAAATACCATCAAATTCCCCATTAAGCATCTCTGTTCTTTTCTCAAAGTTTCTTTCCCTTGGAAGGTACCTCACCTCACACTTTTTTCTTCCTAAAATTATCACCCTCAAAATCTCCCCATCCTTCCTCTATTATCTTGAAAAATTGAGCTCTCTCCTTAGTTTACAAACAGAATTCAGGGAAAAAAAAGAAAAAGATCTTGTGAAGCACTTGAACAATGACTATCTACGGCTCCTTCAGTGTGTGAGCATCTCAACACGACCCGCACCCAAGAGGCTTCTCAAGATATCCCCAAATGGTGTGGTTTGGAAGAGTCTGCTGCCAAGAAAATAAGGTGTCCTCCATAAAATCACATGGTAAAGTGACTCGTTCACAGTACATGTTAATTCCCTCGTTCCTCCCACCTTCCCCACTGTTTCTGCCTGAACAATTCCAGAAATGAGAGGGGTTCGCTCCCTCACCAGGTAAATCCATTCTATTTTCAGCAGCTCTACTTGTTGGAAAATACTTCCTCATTTTGACCTAAAATTTGAATCCCTGTAACTTTTATCTGAAGTTTATCATTCCCCCGGGAAAAATTAGAGCAAGATGGCAGCTTCTCCCTCCATTGGTTTATCCTCAGTTCATTGACTGCTCTTCTTGTGATAGACTTTCCAAATTCTGGACTATACTGGCTTCTCTCTATTGAACAGTTTCCAATTCTCCCCTTTTAAAAAACATGGTAACCCAAACTAACTATAGTCTCTAAATGTGATCTGTGATGTAATGTAGACTGCCAAAGGACCATTTCTTCCCTTGATCTGGGCACACTCTGAATAAGCATTTAATCAAAGCATCTCTCAATTTCCTCAGCTCCTTGGGCAGCCTTCTCAGGAGACTCTTGGGAATAGCACAGGGGTAGAAGAGGCGCACTGATGCCAAGCCTTGTGGTTTAGCCACTAATCATGCTGAAGCAGGCCACCCAAAGCTCAGCAATCAAACACAGAGTGGCTATGACTCAGAGTAAAGGCATCAAGCAGCATTAATTCAAGTAGCAAAAGCCCCAAGCAACAGACTTCTTGTTCTAAAGGCTATAGTTGAACCCAGAGAAGAAACATCACACTCAATGACAGCTTGCCTGCTCCTGTCCCCTAGAGATCCAACCAAATGAACACCTGCGATATCTCAGGCACTGTGGTGACACGTTCTCATTCTCAAGCCACTTAGAGCCTGATGATGGTAAATAAGTAACTGAATAAATAAGGAGGCTATTACAAATTAGAATGAGGGCTATGAAGGAAAATAATAGAGTGTAACAAGGAGCAGGATAAAAGGAGGGGCCTACTTGAGGTGTGGATGATCAGAAAATGTGTCTCTGAGAAGATATTTAGGTTGACATCTGGTGGAAGAGAAAGAACTAGCCAGGCAAAGAGTAGATGAGGAGAGGTTGTGGCAGCAAAGGGCATGATGTGTTAAAAAGTAGAAAAGTATACACTCTATACTTGGATTCCATGGAGATTTCTCCTTCCATATAGTCAGGGAAACGTCAGTTACCTGCTTTATTAATCACGGGAATATGATTTTTGGTTTGCTTTGGTGCTCTCTCTCATCCTGGGAAGAATGAGAAGTTTGATTTATTCCACTGAGTAGAAGTTCACTACCTGGCTTGGGTATAAATTAAAAGTGGCTGTCTCATATGTGCAGTATCATGGCACTTCCTTTGGCATGCCATTAAAGATCTCCTTGAAAGCACTGGTTTAAGGATGTCACTATTATACTATTTCACATCATTGTTGAGTGGACTAATTTGAACTGATTAGCATAGATTATTAATAATTAAATATTTGTAGCATGACCCAAAGAGTAGTCATCTGAGTTTCAAGTTTGCAGTTTGGGCTTGAAAAGGTAAAAGACATTGTGATGGATCCTGGAAGCTAGGAGTCAAGGCAAAATGGTAGAGTTTCTGGAGTGTGGAGACCACTGGGGAGAAGAAAACACAAGCATTTTCTAGTAAGAATCTCAGGTCTAGAACAGTGTCCAGAACATTGGTGGGTCCTGAAAAATTAATTATTCATTCAGCCTTGAAAGGGAATGAAATTCCGATACTTGCTACAACACTGATGAACTTTGAAAACATCATGCTAAGTGAAATAAGCCAGATACAAAAGGACAAATATTGTGTGTTTCCACTTGTATGAGATACCTAAAGTAGGCAAACTCATAGAGAAGTTACCACGGGCTGGGGGGGAGGGAAATGGGGAGTTACTGTTTAGTGGGTTTCCATTTGGGATGACAAAAACATCCTGGAACTGGATAGTAGTGATGATTGCACAACATCGTGAATATGCTTGAAGCTGCTGAATTACACACTTAAAAATGTCTAAAATGGTAAGTTTTATGTTATGTATGTTTTACCACAATAAAAAAAATTTTTAATTAAGAATTCAAAGAAAGCATTGAATAAATACTTGTTTACTGATACCTCCACATGACTGCAATAAAGATGAAATAACATGACATATAAAATGAATGCAAATACTCATTATCATTATAATTATTACATATTCTGAAATTATGTTTACCCTCTGCATTATCAGAAGACCTCAGAGTTGAAACACAGGATGCCTGTATTCAGAAAGCAGACTTTATTAACAATAGGGTTATGCAAATGTGACCACAAATATTACTCATTAGTCCTTGAAAGTCCTAGACCACATTTCTTCATCCTCAGTCTATCAAATACATTGATGTCAGTGACTAAATGAGTATATTTCACAAATCTACTACACATATTCATCTTAGTTGACCTAGGAAATGAAAATTTTATTGTGGGATCCCTCCATGTTTTTTTACACCAAGCCTAAGTCAATAAAATTTGAAAGCTAAGCAGTTTCTAATTTTGGTTTACACATTTTTTTGTAAACTACAAAACCCACCAGAGACGGATTTTTACGCATAATAAAAACCTGCATAGTTTTCTCAGAAGGGGGTTTCAGACCACAAGACCCTCACTGCTCTAGAAAGAAAATGCAATTCCTGATCCGTGACTGCTAGTCCACCCACCTGTCCCTTCTTCCCTAATGAGATGAAATTATAAAGGAGAGAGCAATTTGCTGATATCCTCCCCTTAGCTGATTTATACTTCTGCAATGTGTGTCAAATCTTTTCTGAATTCTTCTTGCTGCATATATGAGAAGACATTTAGAAAAGGGTTTTGGAATGCTTTTAATCTTCTAAATCAACAATAAAGAAAAAATAAAGCAAAGGTCAAGGTTTTGATACACTGCTTCTAAAATACATCCCACACTGAGTAAAAGGCCATGAAATCATCTGTCAGAGCTGACTTTCTTCTAGAGACTACATTCCAAGAGCGTGAAGAGAGCTGGAGTGGCTGTTGATGGTTTCTTAGATTCCAATGCACCTTAATCATATTCACAAGCCTGTACTTTTTCATCACTGCAGGAGCTGACAGAATTTTGTGACAATTCCGGGAAATGCTTTCAGATGGTCCCTTCTATGAATTATGAATGTTTCACAAAGCTCTGCGGTAAGTGCAATAGCCTTGTTCTCCACCAATGTGGGGGCTGATTAGGAGGCAGCCTTCCTTTGTTTTTGTGCCTTGAAATTTAACATTCTCTTCAAAGAGTTAGAGAAAATAAATTTTGATAAGATAAATAGGCTCTCAGTTGTAAACAATTATTTTTTCTCATAAATAATTGTATTTATTTTATGTATTAGAGAAGATAGCACAAATTTCACAATTTTCTTCACCAGAATGTGCTTAATGTGATAGTGAATAGATTTATAAGTGACTCCTTTTAGGTGCTAATAAAAAATATCCAGGTGATTCTCATTATTCCTTGTAGTTATGTTCTATAAACACTGAATTAGTGCACCATTGCTTCTAAGGGAAATACAGACTTGAGTTCCTGCTAGTCTCTGGTCACATTTTCATCAACCGAGCAATACATAACCTTGTTTAAGTGTGTCTCTGTTTGAAGACACCCTGTTTAATACATATTGTTTTTCATTAGCATTGGACTCACAGCCAACAGCACTATAACTCATGCCTGAATGAAGTTATCTGAAACATATTTTCTCCATAAGACACATTACGGCCTTGTTGCACTTAGAAATGCTAGCCAGCACTTCAGCACTACGCTTGGGGGCCATTTTAAACACTGAAATCATCAAGTAAGCACACAAATGGAAAAAAAACGTGCACTAAATAGACGGCAAAAAGGACCCTTGTTTACAGTATGAGAACTGAAACAAGAAGACAGTGGATCACCTTGTTTGACCTCAGCTGGAAACGTGTGCATCAAGCAGCTCGAATTTTTCACTGCTCTGTACAGGTCCGTGAATGACCTGTACTCAACGTGCCATTGAGTATTGATTTGGGGCTTACAAGTAAACTTTAGAGAATATGTGAATTCCCAAATATGAAACCCACAAATAATAAAGATCATCTTTATATGTATTCACCTGAGACATCATCTCTCAGCTTGGAGACAATTTTTCACTTCAAAACAATGGTCAGTTGTTTCCTCACACAGTGAGGAAAGCCCACCCAGTTGTGAGATCCACAACAATGGTTGTACCTGTTCTATTTCCAGAGTCTCTAGATGGTCTTATAATAAAAGCTATCTTGCTCATTCCTCTTTGTTCTGAATGAATTTGGTGTTGTGGCAAGATTGGCAACTGTCTGACCTGATGGGGTGAGCAGAACCTACTGGACTGTTTGACGTTCATAGTCGGGCAGCTTCTGGTTTGGAAGTTCTGAACCATACCCCATGACAGGCTGACGCAGAACCCACGTCTTGGTGCAGTAGGGTCCAGGGAGTCACTCAGATGACCAGGTAACCACCCAGAGGGTCAATTTGGAAGAGAAAGGAGACTGTGAAATATGAGAGAATGGGGCAGGAGCTGAGAGGACATACAGCAGGAAGGAAGGCAAGGCTTCAACAAGCTTCCAGGGTACGTGTCAGCATTTAGACCACAAACAGAAAGTGCTGGAATTTCCATTCTCTGAGATGTTCGGTATGTGAGTCCCAGACTAGGAAAATTACTTAGAATCATGCAAAACTGGAAAGAAATTTTATTTAATAAGCATTAAGTTTTGCTCATGCTTAACAGATTCTCAACTGTATGACTTCAGAAAATACAATCTGTACTTTGTCTCTGAGGTAACGGTTTACCACAGGCAATGATAAAAATCATACAGCTAGAATAAGCACCTCAAAATCATCTGTCCAACCCTCAGCTTCCCAACCGCTCTGCAGAGATATATGTCTATTTTATTTCTAAATATTACCAAAAGTAGAAACTTTTTTTTTCGTGAGGAAGATTAGCCCTTAACTAACATCTATTGCCAATCTCCTCTTTTTTGCTCAAAGGAAGATTGACCTTGGGCTAACATCCAAGCCCATCTTCCTCTACTTTACATGGGACGCCACCACAGCATGGCTTGATAGGCAGTGCATATGTCCGGGCCCAGGATCCAAACTTGTGAACCCGGGCAGCCGAAGCAGAGCCAGTGAAATTAACCACTATGCCACAGGGCCGGCCCTGGAAACTTTTTTTTTTTATTGAGGTAATAATAGTTTATAACAATGTGGAATTTCACTTGTACATTATTATTTGTCAGTCACCATATGAATGTGTCCCTTCACCCCTTAGGCCCACCCCACTACCTCCTTCCCCCTGGTAACCACCAAACTGTTCTCTCTGTCTGTATGTTAGTTTATCTTCCACATATGAGTGAAATCATATGGTGTTTGTCTTTCTCTGTCTGGCTTATTTCGCTTAACATAATACTCTCAAGGTCCATCCATGTTGTTGCAAATGGGACAGTTTTGTCTTTTTTTATGGCTGAGTAGTATTCCATTGTATATATATATACCATATCTTCTTTATCAAATCATCAGTCGAGGGACACTTGGGTTGCTTCCACTTCTTGGCTATAGTGAATAATGCTGCAATGAACATAGGGGTGCATAAGTCTCTTTGGATTGTTGATTTCAAGTTCTTTGGATAAATATCCCGTAGTGGGATAGCTGGATCATATAGTATTTCTATTTTTAATTTTTTGAAGAGTCTCCATACTGTTTTCCATAGAGGCTCACCAGTTTGCATTCCCACCAGCAGTGTATGAGGGTTCCCTTTTCTCCACTTGTCTTGGTGATTATGGCCATTCTAACGGGTGTAAGGTGATATCATAGCGTAGTTTTGATTTGCATTTCCCTGATGATTAGTGATGTTGAACATCTTTTCATGTACCTATTGGCCATCTGTATATCTTCTTTGGAAAAATGTCTGTTCATGTCCTTTTCCCATTTTTTCATTGGGTTGTTTGTTTTTTTGTTGTTCAGCTGTGAGTTCTTTATATATTATGGAGATTAACTCCTTGTGGGATATACGATTTGCACATATTTTCTCCCAGCTGGTGGGTTGTCTTTTCATTATGATCTTTGTTTTCTTTGCCTTGCAGAAGCTCTTTAGTATGATGAAGTCCCACTTGTTTATTTTTTCTTTTGTTTCCCTTGTCCAAGTGGAATTCGAGAAGATCCCGCTAAGACTGATGTCAAAGAGTGTACTCTCTATATTTTCTTCTAGGAGAAAAGTGGAAACTTTTAACTATCCATTGGTAGCTCATTTCTGTGGTTTTATTGCAATGAATCTCTAGTCCATGAATTTCCTTTCGCTAATGATAGAACACTATTTTTATGACATACAGATGGCTATCCAAAGAACTCTCAGAAATTATTCAACTCCTACTAAGTCACTTGAAAAAGGTCAATAAAGGAATTTTCTAACAAATGAGTACTTTCTCCACAGAAATAGGGCTACAAGATTCTCTTTCTCAACAAGACAGCACAGAATGGGGCAGGTTCTTTGTTGTTATTCTTCTAAAGCATTCTCTAGACACTTCCTCCATGGCAGTTTTATTGTGTGGTAATTATGTGTTTATTGTTTGGTTTTCCTCTGGATCCCAAACTTCCTGAATGAGGGGATTATGTCTTACTCATCTCCAGCATCCATCACAGTGTGGGACAGTAAGTGTTCAATACATGCTTTATGAATGAATACAATCATATGCCAGGTCTGCCTCCATCTACGTGCGTTATCTTGTCACTTACATTTTGACTTTATTTAAATAACAAAGAACTGGGAAGGGGTGTATGGAATTTCTAGTATCCTAATGGCATCCCAGAGCCAAACAAGCATTCACAATAGTATTATCTGAAGTATGGGAAAAGTACTTGATTCTAAAGATTAGGGTTCCAAGTCAAATTCCCTCTCTTTGGACAAGTCATTGATTAAGCTTTGAGCTCCAGTTTCCTCATCTGCAAAGTAGTAATAATTACTATCTTGTTGAGAGTTACAAATAAAATAATGGATGTGAAAATATTAGATGAACTAAAAGTTGTGCAAGCGTAAGTGAGTTCTATTAATTTAGCTCTAATCACGCAGGCCTTCTATCTGTTCCATAAATGCATCAAGTTCATTCCTGCCCTGGGCCCTTTGCACATGCTGTTCCTTCTACTTAGAATGCTGTTTACTAGTTCTTTTCATGGTTAATTCCTCCTTCAATCGTGTTTCTACTCAAATGTCACCTCCTCAGAGATAACCTCCCTGACCATTCCCACTAAAATAGCACCCCTGGCCCATTTCTCATTTTAATATGCTTTATTTTTTCCTGATAACACTTATTGATTATATTATACTTGTTTGTCTATTGTGTCTCTCCCACTGGAACACAATTTCTTTGAGGGCAGAGACTTTGTCATTTGTTGTGTCCTTAAAAGTTATAATGAGCCACACATAGTATATGCTCATTAAACGTATATAGAATGAGTGACTAGGTGTGCAAATATAAGCCAAAGAATAAAAAATACTAATGATGAGATGAAATTAAAGCCAGGGAAGTAACGAAGATGAACAGGAAAGTACTTGATCTGAGATGAACCCTAAAGCAGAATTTTAGAATTTTGTAAAGGAAGTTCTATGAATTTTTCCACAAGCATAAATTATGAACATCTCAAATTTATATATAGCTTGTAAATTGTTTGAGGACAAAGAACTTATTTTTATCTCTCTGTACACCCTCTCTCCCATTGCCAAGCAGAGAACCTAGTGAAACTAGGTAAAATGTTAGTTTATTGGTTTACAGAGACATCACTTCAATACAATGCCCCCTGACAACTTACTAGGGTATTGATCTTGTACTAATTCAGAGAAAAGATAATGGCCCCTAGACAAATTATAGACATTGTTTATGTCTCAATTATATTTCGTGGGGATGTTTTGCCTAAATAAACACAATGCTTGTAAAAATCTGCTAAAAATCACAGCCTGGGTTAGAGAGGAGTGCTCAAGAATCAAAATTTATGGACGAAAATGTCTGTCCCTCCATGGATTTCCCTTGTTTCTTTCTCTTTTCTTGCTGTCACAACTTTGCAAGCTCAATAAAGATGGTGATAAATTAGGTGAGGAGAGATGGCTGGAGGGATGACTGGAGAAGGAGAGAAAAGAACAGAACGTAAGGAGATGGAATCCACGTGAGAATGGATGAATATGGCAGGAAACCTATGAGCCAGGAAGATCTGTATTGAATGTGTACCTTGTCAATGACCTATTGTAATGAAAGCCAACTGCACAAAAACACCTACAAGAATCTTGCAAGCTGTAGGAAAAAAATCATGGGGGAGTTATTTAGCATGTGTATAAAAATTCCATATTAAAGAATTAATTATTTGTAATCAATTCATTCTGCATGTATATATTAAATACTGACAGTGGGCATGCCATTACCAAACCATGAAGATTTTATTTTAATTAATATTAATAATATTTGTATTACATTTAAAAGAATGACTAGGACTATTGTTCAGTTACTCAAATTTGTCAATATTTAGGCAGCCAAATCTATCAATTCATTACAACAATATTTAACGAGCATCCACTACATTTTGAGAAATCAGTGCAGGATACTCAAAATACATGACCTATTTTCCTTGCTCTCAAAGAACTTACATTGAGATGAAAAGAAATTAGGTAAACAAATAACTGTATCTAATAAATAACTGTGTGCATAGTCATCAGATTTGAGTTTTATAGCTACATGTGAAAAAAGAGCTGGTAGGGGTGCCAATGGATACTCAGAGACGATTTCAAAAAGGAGATACCATGTATGCCTTGAAGGGCATTCACCAGAGGGACAAAAAGGGAAAGGACATTCCAGGTGGAGGGGAAACAGGGGCAGAGGTAGGAGTTGACATCATGAGAGTAGGTAAGATCTCTTTGGGGTGAGTGGGCAGAATGAGAAACAAGAGATCTGATTTCAGAGCTTCAAGAAACACCAACATCTAAGGCTTGGACCAAGTAAAAGGAGTTGTGTTAAATGGTTACTCCAAATTTCCCAGCCCCTCTTGCAATTAGGTTGGCTCCTGTGATTGGCTGGTGGAATATGGGAGAAAGTGGTGGGTGCCACTCTAGGCCTGATGCGTGAAACCACCTTGTTTGACCTTCTTTCTTTGTCTCTCAGCTGGATGCCTATGCTCAAGACCACCTGAAGCCATGAGGAAGATAGCAGAGCCTCCATCAACTGAAGTCCCCAACTGGCTCTTTGAAACAGTCCCTCACCCCCAGCTCCCACCACTACTACCACTGCCTCCATTAGACTAAGACATGATCAAAAAATAAACTTATTATGTTAAGTCACTGAGATTTGTTACAAGACTTAGCCTAGCATGATGAATTCAGAAAATTTTATTTGAAATTGCAATATAGTACTAATAATTAGGGATTTACACAACGATTTGAAGAGCCAGGGTACCAAGGTGAAAGAAAAACCACAGCTAGCCTTCAGGAAATTTGGATGGATGGGAATCATAGGGAAGCTCCTGCTGATAATCTCCCCTGACTCTGCACCAAAGCAGGTGATTTGCAGGAGCTCTTCTAGAAGCTGCTGTAAATCTCATGTCTACTGACTGCACACATGTCTGCCTGTAGCTGCCACCAGAGAAAAATGGCTTTTCCTTTCCTCTATCTTCCAAACCTCATGCAGTGCTTCTTTTTGGCAGAATCTAACCTGGAACCCTGCTGGAAGAAGAATTCTGAAAGACTTAATTTGGCTACTTCTACCCTGAGATGCAGAAGAGAGTTTGAAAGGTAAACAGGGATGATACTGAGTTGATATCAATCTGGCCCAAGAAGGAAGGAGGTGGGAGGAGAGAAGCAAGCTTCCCATGAACTCCAAGGAGGAGGGAATTTAAGAAGGAATGGTGTCAATGTCACAGAGATGCCCTTTAGGAGGAGCACTTAAAAAAGCCCTTTGGAGTTACCAAAATGATCACTAGTGACCAATGGGAAAAGAGCTCAGTAACATTGTGGAGTAAGTGCCTGACCCAGTTGAGAAAAGGTGGGACGTTTGGATCAAAAATATGGAAGGAGAGAATAAGTTTTAGGGTGGGTGTCAACTTACGTAACTAATAAAAGACAGGATTGGATCACAAATAAGGAAGACGATAGTAGATTTGGGAAGGGGAGCTAAGCAGTGTGACTGAAGAAAGGTGGGCAGGAATTCAGGAGATCCTTATTTTGAAATCCAACAGTGATTTCAAAATGTATAAACGACATATACACAAGGGGTATGAGAGAATGTGTGGATCGGCAGGGCTGGAAAGAACCTTAGAGAGTGGCTACACCAAGCTTTTCGCTCTATAAGTGAGAAAACAGAGCTCCGTGTTGGCCCAATGAATTGCCATATGTACACAGTAGAGACTAAAATACAGGACCTAGAATCCAGGTGGAATCAGGGGTTGCAGCTAAACCAGACAGAAAGGACCTAGCTCTGCACCACCACCACCAACCCTTCACTCCCAGTCAGATATAGGATTGAGAGGAACTTCCCCACGGCTAAAATTAGTGGGAATAAGAAGGTAGAGTTTTGTGCTACCCTGTGTCGGGCTATCTTCTACAATCAAACTCAGCGTCTGTCACAAGATCTCGCTTGCCACTACACACTCACCAAAATTGTTAAACCTAAAAATACTGACAATACTGTGTGTTTAAAGATGTGCAGTCAGTGGAAATCCCACAATTCTACTCCGAGGTATGCCCAGAGAAATGTGTGCCTATCCACTAAAAGATGAACAAGAATGTCTATAATAAATCAACTCATAATAGGACAGATGTGGAAACAATCTAGATGTCCACCAACAGCTGATGAATAAATAAAGTGTGGAACGTTGATAATAGAATACTATGCAACAATGAAAAGAAAGAACTATTGCTATACACACCAACATGGATTAATCTCAAAAACAGTGCATTGAAGGAAAAAAGCCAGACACGAAAAAATACATGCTGCGTGATTCTACTAACATGGAGTTTAAGAACAGGAAATGTTAACCTACAGTGGGAGAAGTCGGAAAGTGGTGGTCACCTTTGAGAGAAGCAGGATAGTGATGGAGAATGCACATGAGGGAATCATCTGGTTCTATATCTCTACATAGGTGGTGCTTACACGGGTTTTTCATGTTATTCATGGTAAGTTAATTAACATTCTGAATTTCAAATTCCTCATCTATACAATGAAATCAATATTAATACCTATACATTGTGTCATTGTATTAGATAATTAGATAAAAGATGTGAAGAGGCCTTGTGAACTCTAACACCCTCACATTAATAACAAGCACCCTCCGGAATACTACTATTATTTTATACGGCTACTTGAATACAGATTATGTGTGGGTATTTTCAGCCTGTGTAGCCAACCAGCCCAGCATTTATTATCTGCATGACTCACAGAGTAGGGAACATAAGAGGACAGTGATCAGGGCCCAGTTTCAAGGGAACTTTCTCTCCTAGGAATCAATTTTCCTGTAAGGCCCTGGATGGTTGATGAATAGAAGCATTAGAATTAGCCCACACTGAAGGCAGGGAGCTTCTCTTTAGTAGGCTCTTTGCAGTTTCTTCACGGAAGCATAAGAGATTAGGGAAAGGTGGGGAGATGCACAAAATTGGATGATATGTTTCCAAGGCCACATTTCTAGGGAAAAGTCCCCACAGTGTAGGAAAGAAAGAAAACTAGCAGCCACATAGCTGTTAGCCCGTCATGCTCTGCAAAACCCCTGTTTTTGAAATCTCTCTCTCCTTCCCTGTTTCATGCCCATTACCACCTGCGGGGCATCACTGTATAGCTTTCCTCTCCTCCAGGAAGACTTTGGGGATTAACTCTAGACAACTCGGAACACTTCTTGACTTTGCCGTCTTCTAAGATTTCCCATTCTCCCCTTGTTAGTAGGATACTTTGTCATTGTTTGGATGGCCTTTCATATGTATCCTTTGTAAACAGCAGTGTCTTCTCTTCCAGGAGGTTTTCCTTCCACACTGCTTTATAAAATTGTTCTTCACAGAAGAAGTGCTCAATTGATGTTAGCTGGAACTGTGCCTGTCACATATAGGCGCTAAGTAAAGATTTTCTGGGCGCCGGTCTGTGGCATAGCAGTTAAGTTTGGCATGCTCTGCTTCGGTGGCCTGGGTTCACAGGTTTGGATCCTGGCATGGACCTACACCACTCATCAGCCATGCCATGGCATTGACCCACATACAAAATAGAGGAGGAAAGACTATACTTTCAGGGATCATTTCTATAGTTCGTTACCAGAGAAGTTTCTCTGAACGTGTAGAGCACCCAAAATAGAGGATCACTGGCACAGATGTTAGCTCAGGGCGAATCTTCCTCACAAAGAAAAAAAAATGATTTTCTGAATGAAGAATGGATGAGCATGAATGAAGGACACCTCACCAAATCTGACTAAATGCCCCCATTAGGGCCTGGAATAGTTTGGGCACTAAGAGTAATAGAGCTTGATGTGTATTCAAATGAAGTATCTCATTTGTAAATTCTAGTTGACTATTCTTACTTTTGTTGAGATAATAATCTTAGTTAATTCAGGAAAGTTAATTTTTTGTTTTGCTTATTCAAAATTGCATAAGCTTGTTTCAAACCTGTCTTATAATCTATTCCACCAAATTTACGTTTTTGGGATTTATGTTACAAGATCAACAATGGCCTTGAAAATAATTGCATGGCAGTTGCGAAAGGAAGAAGGTAAAGTAGAAAGTGCACTGGACTGGGAGTCAGGAAACAGTCTCCCACTCAGGTCTTCAACCACCACCAGCAGCATCAACAGCAGCAGCACAACCACAATAATAATTGGTGACACTTCCTGAGGGCTTACATGCCAAGCCCTGAGCTGCGTCCCTTATATCTCATTTGGTCCTCACAAAAGTCTCTATGAAATAGGTTAGAATACTCGCATCCAAATCACATAAACTTGCTGAGCTTCAGATTTTTCATCTGCAAAGTCAAAGTGTTGAAGCAAAGAATAACAACTTACAGCTGATTAGCATATGCATTTCTAAGGTGCTTTCGTAAGTATTATTTAATTTGCCATTCAAGTTACCCACGTGTTATTGAATTTCATGGGAATAGCCCCGAATTCACTAGAGACAGTCTTGGGGGCCAACTGCACACAACATGACATGTGAAAGTATGCAAATCAATTTCCAAAATTCCTGCAGCGTTGTGTAGTTTCATTGGAGTTTTCTTGAGGAGACCGAGGAAGATGGTTATATCACACAGCCTTCATAGCTCACTATCTTTCCTGCTCATACCCCTTGGCTTCTCCAGACACACCTCCTCTCCTCTTACACTGACAACCCTGCCCCTGTTATTAAAAAAAAAAAAAAAAAAGGCAAGTCTAAAAACATTAAACAAAACAAAAACTGATGGTTAGTCAAAACAATAACCACCTATAGCCTGTCAGGCGTGCTCGTGGGGAGACTTGATCATCCCACAAAGGCTCACCGACTCCATGAAGTAAGCAAGGCAGGTACTAGGAGACCTATGGCTAGTTTGCTGCAAATCCAGCCCTTGAATCCTTGACTCCTGACCCCTGGCACAGTGTTGTTTCTACTATAACACAAAATGCTCTCTAAGGGTTCTTCCAGCTCTGAAACAGTAGGATTCTTTGAAATGTAGAAATAAGTACAATGCAATAGTGCAAATAAGGCACAGCGTGTTCTTCAGTTTTTGAGAATTACCAAACTCAGTTTTCCCATCCCTGTTTTACAGGACATATGGATTGAATTTGGAGTTACTGCCTGGGACAGTCCTTGTGCCAGTGACGGTCACGGTTCAAAATGCCTGGGATCACTTTCAGAGATTTACATCCCTGTCTCCTAGGCAAAATCTGAGAAAAACAAAATAGAAGGAATTAGCGTTCGTTGAGTGTCCAGAACGGGCCAGGCGCTCTGCTTGGCACTTACACTATACTCCTAACAGCCTTTCAAAGAGGGCATTATTCCCATTTTATTTATAAGAACACTGAGACACTGGGAATCTAAACCTCTAGTCGAAGTTCACACAGCTCGTAAGTAGTAAAGCTAGATTTTGAATCCAGATATATTTGATACAAAAGCACCAGAACAATCTCTCCACTACACAGCGCAGTATGCTAAAACCTGAGAAATTTAACTACCCTGATAGGCACACACATTCTGTATCCTTCGTTCCCTTTCTGCCAGGAAGGCGAGAGTTCAGAGCAGGTCTGCTCCTGTCTAGAGCACTAGTTGTTAGCCATGGTTAGGAAAGTCCATCCAGAATCAGATATTTCAGCTCGAAATTTTTCCTGTTTAAGATTTCTAGAAAAGGGACGGCTGACCTTCTGCCAGACTTTTATGATAAGACTAGCAATTATTGTTACAGATGAAAGATGGTGATAGGTTGAATTGATATATGGTGATGATAAAGATAGCCAAGGAGACATGGATTTGAGAGGCATTAAAAGGCTGAAATGGCAGGGCTCAATGCTGGATGAGATGTGGAAAGTAGGAGAGAGGAACCAGAAAGTTTGGAGAGATTTAAGGAATCAAATCATGTGGGGTCTTTTAGACCTAGATAAGGAATTTTGAGTTTGTTCCAAGTGTAATAGAAAGAAGAGATTTAAGAAAGGGAGAATACGATCTGATGTATGTTTTAAAGGGATTGTTCAGGCTCTGAGTCAATGTTCCCCACTCTTGCTATTGAAGTACAAATATAACCAAGCAAAAATATTTGGAGCATTTGTCTCTTAAAATAGCATTATGCTTGTTTTCTTCATAGATTTTACCATGATTTATAATTATACATTTTTTTAAATTTACTGTCTGTCTTTCCCACTAGATTTTAAGGTACATCAGGACAGATTGCGTCTGTCCATTGTATGCTTACTCCCTAGTCCAGTGTCTGTCATATATTGGCTGCTGAAATATTTGTTAAAAGATTGTTACCTCCTAAAGCTCCCTGGGATAAGAAAGGAGTCAATATTATCCTTGTCCCCTGCAATCATTTCCAGGCCGTTGTTTGACAGCCATCTTTCAATAATCGCTCTTTTTTCAAGGTCCATGTCACCTACTGCTTTTCCAATTTTCCATTTTCTACAGGCTCTTCCTCTTCCATCACAATTTTAACATTTCCTTTACAGTCCCACCCTCCCTCAGTGTCATGCTGCTGGTCTTGCAGCACTTTTATACCACAGTTCCTTAAACTTTGATGCTCAGGTTACTGTCATCTCCATTGTATTGTAGCCTCCACAAGCCTAGCCACATCTCAGCACTTTCTGCCACTAGAGCCTCTTGTAGATCTTACTCACTCACTTCTGCTGAGCCTAGCCTTCATCATCATCACCTCCAAGCCCCTCCCCTCCTTGTTCTGTTCTCCCAGCCCATTATCCCCATCCTGGATCACGTCCCTCTATGTCCAAGCTGGACGGCATGATTGACCATTCAAGCAGTACTCTCAGGAGCGTGCTGTGTGCTCTCACTCTCTTTCTCTACCACACACAGTTGTCTTTTCCACCCTGGGAAACCCCACTGTCTGCTTTCTCTGATCCACCTCACGTGTGGCTGAGTATTGCGGAGAAAATTACAAACGTGGCAGGATCACTTTAAAGGCACACTCTCTCCCTTCCAATTTGTCTCCTGTGCTGCTAGTCAAATATTTCAAATATCTGTGGTGGATCATCTCTCTCATCATCCGAGATCTATTCCAGATCTCTTGTGCTGTCTCCATGCCCCAAGTTTCCACACTGTCTTTAGTCACCTATGTCTATCACTTACTGATAAAATTAAGATCGTCTAACTTAAATCCTTTCAACAATTTTCTCCCTATCTACTTGTCTTTGCTCTTTCACTAATCTTTTCTTCCTTCTGTCTCAGAGAAAGATTGTTCTGTTTCCTTTTTTTCCCAAGTCTCCATTTTCCTCTGTGATCTTGGTCCTAACCCCTCTTGCTTCTTCCAAGATATTGATCTATCAATTATCCCATCTCTTTCTTGAACATTTTGTGTGTGTGTGTGAGGAAGATTTGCCCCGAGCTAACATCCATTAGCAATCGTCCTCTTTTGTTTTTTTGCTAGCCCCGGGGTAACATCTGTGCCAATCTTCCTCCACTTTGTACGTGGGTCACCACCACAGCATGGCTGATGAGTGGAGTAGGTCCGCACCCGGGATCCGAACCCGTGTACCTGGGCCACAGAAGTGGAGCATGCAGAACCCCAACCACTGGCCCCACTTTCTTGAATATTTTTTTTTCTCTCTCTCTGTACTGTTTCCTTTCCCTTGACCTATAAATATAATTATATCCTCTATCTTAATAACAAAAAAAAAAAATCCTTCTAGGAATTCTACTCTCCCTCTGAGTCATTGTTCCAGAGCTCTCCCTCTTTCTTCTTACTACAAAAGGCAATTTAAACTCCCTGTCTTTATTTCCTAAGCCCAGCTCACTCAAAAAATCTCCTGAAATCTTACTTCCAAAGCTAACAAGCTGCTGAAATGCTTTCTCAAAGGCCCCTAGTGCCCTCCTGGTTATCAAGTCCAGTGTATTTTTGTCCATGTTTATCCTTCTTGATCTCAAGTTAATTTTATGTTTACTACCTCTTCCTTCTTAAAATTTGTTTTTGATATTCAATCTATCAGTCATTCATTCAAGAAATATTTGTTAAGTACTATGTTAGGCAGAATAATGGCTTCCAAAGATATCTACGTCTTAATCCCTGGAATCCACGAATAAATCATGTTATATGGCAAAGGAAAATTAAGGTAGCAGATGGAACTAAGGTTGCTAATCAGCTGGCCATTAGATGGGGAAATTATCCTGGATTATCAAGGTGAACTCAATGCAATCACAAAGGTCTTTAAATGAGGAAGAGAGAGGCAGAAGAGTCAGAATCAGAGTGATGCAATGTGAAAAAGACTCAACCAGCCATTGCTTACCTAGAATATGGAAGGGCACCCCAGCCAAGGAATGTGGGCAGCTAGATGCTGGAAAAGGCAAGACAAGGGATTATCCCCTAGAACCTTCAGAAGGGAATGTAGCCCTGCCAGCACCTTAATTTTAGCCCGGCGAGACTCATTCAGACTACTGATCTCCAGAATTGTAAGATAATAAATTTGTGCTACTTTAAGCCGTGAAATTTGTGAGAATTTGTTACAGCAGAAATCGGAAACTAATTCAAGTATTAACTAAATTCTATGCATTTTTCTAGACATTGCATCATCTTGATTAATTTTCTACCTCTTCATCTCATTCTTTTTTACTTCCTTCTGAAGTTTTTCTTTCTCTCCCTATCTCTTAAATGTATATATCTATCCAAGGTTCTACCTTACGTACTCACTTTCTCCATTTAATAATTCATCCATCCAATGACTTTAAGCATAAATTCTTGCTGATGTGGTTCCACTTTTATCTCTTTGCCCATTTTTTCTCCCAAACACTAGCCCCATTACCAAATGCCAGCTGAATACCTCCCCCTGGACACTCCACTGGCACCTTAAAGTCAACAAGTCCAAAACGAAAGTCGTATCTTCCCACAGAGTAAATATACCATGAATCTAACGAAGTTTCCACTTCAGGCCCTTCCCTGTCACAGGTCATTTCTAGGGACACGTAAGGGGCCCCAGAATATGTTCACATAGTCTTATGTTTGTGAAATTTGCAAAAGTAAGATATTTTAACCAAAATTGGTCAAGACTATTCTCTCTTTCCAATATGACTTCAGCTCTATCACACTTTCTTTCATGTCAAGTGGTATTCAAGTGGTCTGGGGCATTTGAGAGATATGGCTAAGGGAAAGATGATTTTTTTTTTTTTTTTTTGGTTTAATGGGATACATTGATGTGATTTGCAGTCACTTCAGTACATAATTAGATTATAGGTAACCATCTCAGAAATAATCCTACTGGCCTATTGTGTGAACTCATATGCTAATACAAATATGTCACACCTGCAAAACATATCACAATATGAACAAGTCCTTCTGTGCCTGCCACCAGAAGTATGTGTGTAGTAAAGGAGAAACAAGGGTTAAAATGTATAAAACAAGAAGCTAATCCGTGGAAAATTTCTCCAATTATCAGACAGGTAAAATTATAAACAAAGAATTTGGTTTTTATTGATGCCTAACCAAAATGGAAGTTCTCTTCTGTTAGGAAATATAATTTAGTGAGTACAGTTATAAACACAACATGTTTTTTTCTTTTCCCATGGGCATTGCACAAAACAGAATTCATAGAATTCCTGTACTTGTAAGACATGTTTACTTTTGTTTGTTCCATAACCAGTAAGACTATCTGTGGGTGAAGTTGCATGCTTCATAAATGCCAACCATTAACTTTAAAAAAATTTTGATTAAATATATCAAAGTCCAAATTACCTTTTTATTCTTGGTCTAGATAATTATACTACAAAATCATTGTCACATGAATATATGATCAAAGAGTAGGCAGCCAAAAAAATGTAAGGGCATAAACTCTTTTAGAGGCATATCAGGAAGTTAATTAAGAAAATATAAAATTTTTCTGGAATTTTTATTTTTGTGATATTTGTTAGCTTTTTTAAATTTATAATTTGATGTGATGGTTTTCCTAATTCTAAATTAAGTTTTACTTTTTACCTAATTTTTATTTATAATTGTATATCTTTTCCTCAAAGACATCCTCCAAATTTTATGAGCTTCGATCCCTAAAACCTGGATCCACTCCCAACCTTCCTTCAACCAAACTTGATATTCCTTCAGAGCATAACCTGTTGTTGACAACTCATTCCAGTCACCTGTGCTAGAAATTCTAAAATTCAGGGCCACTCTAAAAAGATGGTGGGGGGCTATAGTGCTACATCAGGGCTACATTTATGGATAGTGGTTGGTGTACATTGGAGGATAGAGTGAGTCCTCTGGACTGTGCCGTAAGAATACACTTACAGATTTTTTTGATGTATTTTATACATAAATGCCCTATCAGGAAGAAATATACCAGCTGAAATTGCGGATGTGGGAGAGAAAGAAAGAATAAAATGTCAAGATCCTGGAGAGGGGGACAAATGGTGCTTTATAGTGGAAGGGCAAAGCAAGAGTGGAGACAGAGAATAAATTGTAATGTTGTAACTAAACAACTCAGAGACAACGTTAAGAAAAAGCAAAGGCATGATGCAGGAACTTAAAGAATTAATTTCTTGATCTGAGCCTGTTCACCACAGTATCTCTCTGGGGTGTTGATTAGGGTACTTCACAGGGTACCAAGCAGAGCCAGAAATTAGTCATCTTTAATTCTTCTCTTCCTTCACATCCTCCATCCAATCAGTTGCCAAATCTCATCAAGTCGACAAGCTCTATCAAATGTGTCTCCTCCCTTCCCTTCCCACAGTCACCACACTAGCTCAGGCCTGCGTGGTTTCTTGTCGGCATTATTGGAATGGTCTCTAACCAGTTTCCCCATCTATAGGTTCTCCTCATGTGCAGCAATCATTCCAAAATCATTAATTCCCATTCTTCACTAATGAATTAAACTTGGCTATTGAAAGCCACACAATAGGACATCAATTCACCTTCTCTGCCTAAAGTGTCAGCTGGTAGCTCTCATCAGTCATCTATAGAGTCTCATAAACTGAGCATGTCTGAGACAGAGTATTTTATTTTTTCTATTATGAGTATATTTTTCTTTGTTCAAATATTGTATAGGCAATTCAATAGGCTGATTGGTAAATTTTCTCAGGACCTAGATATTCCCTACACATTTAACTCTCCCTCCTGCTTCTGCTAAATTTCACGTGCCTCCCATCAATTACTTCCTACAAAATTACTCAATGACTAGTTAGTCTCAAGAGAGAACAGGGACAGAAATTTGGCTGGGATCAATCATTATGCTCTTCAGTGGGATGCTGACTGTGTTTGTGTCTCACTGCAGAATGAAGGAATTATACAGATTTAGATCCCAGAAAGGGAAATCATATATATATATATTCCACTAACACATGGGGAATTCAGATCTTGTTGAGACCCAAATGCAGCCTGCTGTTGCTTAAAAATCAAAACACTTAGACCAATCTCCTGCTGATGCCCTAAAGGCAAATTTACACCCCTCCCCAACGCATACTTCTTCCTCTGTCCAACACTATCACCTCCCAATTAAACATTCCTCCAAAATCGATTTCTGAGGAACTTCTCCATCTCTTTCTTTGAAAAATCTAGAAGGACAGCATGAAATTTTCAAAAATAGTCTTTAGAGCAATGGAAAATATAGGTTTTCTTAAACTTAAATTGCTTTTTAGCTGTGAGATTATTTGCTTTTATACTGATTCATACTAGATTATATTTTATTTGTTTTTAATGTATGCTATGGCAACCAAGTATTTTTTTAAAGGACAATTAAATACCCCAAGTGAAGGGATTAGATACTTATGTTGAATATTAACATATTCACAGTGAAGACTCCATGAAAGATAGGACTAAATATGTGCCCTTCACGTGATACCCTTTTTTCCAAAGCGTGATGGTTGTGAGTGAGGGATTTGCAAAATGATTTGTCCAGAGGCTGCTTTTCTAAAGCCTCAGAGAACGCAGCTGTCAAACTGATAGAGCGCATCCTGACTCCACCAAGACGACACAACATGTAGAAGGAACATCTCAGGAAATTGAACTGTAGAAACAAACACTTCTTTCACCATGTTTAAGAGCTGTAACTAGGGAGGACAGCCTGGCATCCCAAATCATCTCTATTGAACACATTTCTCATTTAGATGTGCATGAAAATCGTGAGATTCTTATTTAGAATTTCATATATTTTCAGCTATTTTTCTTCTCACTTAGCATTATGCCACATTTCAGCTGACCTCTATTTCTTGAAGTAAATTAGAGATGAAATTATTTCTTCCCGATTAGCGTCAATGAGATGACATGTATTCAGCTTTGCTACCCTAGCAAACCCTACTTTTGAGGAGAAATGCAACATAGTGCTTAGTGGATCAATTAAATTTTTCTTTTTCTGTCGTGTGTATGTGTGTGTATGTACATGTGACTCGCAGATTTTGGATTCGGTTTCCAAACAGCAGCGCGTTGTTTCATCTTTTCCGTGAGGCCTCCAGGAATGAGCTAAAGGGACACAATTGCTAATAAAATTTTACAACAGTAAACTTGGCTTGAAGAGTTGCTGGAAAAACCCCACTGATGGTCATAAGCATTCATTCATAAGAATGCACACTACTGAGTATATGTGGGACAGGGTGTTTTGCTATGCCAAAAGCGCATTTTCACGCTGTTGAATTTATGCATTTCCCGCTGCTACTCAAAAGGGTTGTCTGAATGTTCAGGCGGGGGAGAGTGCTCTCTGTGGGAAAGTACTCCTCTTCTGTTTGTGTCAAAAGGTCTGACACGTTCTCCAGTCCCCATTCAAAGGTAATTTGCAGACTATGTTAGATAATCTTCAAAAATTCTACCAGGAAAGAATACTGGGTTGATTTTCGCTTAAAAAGAAAAGGCTGTAAAAAGCATATTAGGAAGGGAAAAAACGGTGTTAAAATGGAAACCAAAACAGGCATTTGCGAAAGATAAATGTAACATCCCCTTCACCCTCAGGAAATGAAATTTTTCTGACAGGGTCAGAGACTCTGCTTGGCAAACCTTCTTAAATTAATTACCTTCTTGACATTTTAAAGGAAGGTTTCAGATTGTAAATTTAACCCAGACAAAGCATTCTTTTTAATCTTGTCAGTATGCAAACTACTTTGTACTGCAGTCTGTGAATTATTTATCAGAGGAACGACCCCAAAGGGCAAAAGGAAAAAGCAGGCATATTTGATCTGAGATTCCGCAGCTAGATGTAGTTCTTTGCCTTAGGTCTGTACCTGTTGCAACTACTTAACTTTTTCTGCTTTTGATGTTTTGAATACCCTAAGCATTCTTTGTCTCTGAGAGGAAGACATTCGGTGCTATTTTATAATGCGCTTATTAAAATGAGTAAAATATACGGCTCAGCAGGTTTCATATGGCAGCCCCAGTCAGGTTGGTGCAAGGAACAACAGGCTTCTTTCAATATACTTTCACATTATATATGCTAGACAAGCAGCAGGGTTTTTGTTTTGTTTTGTTTTGTTTTGTTTTGTTTTGTTTGTGAGGAAGACCAGCCCTGAGCTAACATCCATGCTAATCCTCCTCTTTTTGCTGAGGAAGACCAGCTCTGAGGTCACACCTATTGCCAATCCTCCTTTTTTTTTTTTTTTCCCCAAAGCCCCAGTAGATAGGTGTATGTCATAGCTGCACATCCTTCTAGTTGCTGTATGTGGGACGCGGCCTCAGCATGGCGGAGAAGTGGTGCGTCTGTGCACGCCCAGGATCCGAACCCAGGCAGCCAGTAGCCGAGCGTGCGCACTTAACCACTAAGCCACCAGGCCGGCCCACAAGCAGCGTTTTAACTTACTCTTGTGCCCATGTGAAATGGAGCCTGCGGAGGTGAATTGTCAAGGAAACTAACTCTTCCAAGTATCGATAAACTGGTGTACATAATATTTCAAAAAACATTAGCAGATTAGTTTAGGACTTAAAGAAAAAGGAAAATTTACAAGGCCCAGAAGCAATAAAACAAAGTTGTGGCTTCAGTTCTAGAATTAAGTGTTCTTAGATTAAATGATTTTGGATGAAGAACACGCATGCAATGGGACATGTTTATTAGTTCCAAACCATTATATATGGATGCGGGGCTGCACTAGAAAGGCAACAGGGCACGTCAAGCCACAGAGAACAGTGTGTGTTGCCTCGAGTGAAAGAGTTTGTAGAGTGACGGCAAACCTCAACTTCGAAAAACATCCCAACGGCTTAGGTCCTGGGAGATTGGATGCACGCACAGATCACGACATCCTACCTGACAAGTCTTCGCCTGCCTTGCTTCTCCTGCTTCTCAGGGAACCCCTGGGCTCCCCCTGAGAGAAAGGGAAAGATGCAGCATCACTGTCCCTTCTCCTGCCACATATGGTCATTTCACTTTGAACAGACATCCGCAGCCCAAATCCAGCTGTAAACAAAAACTCGCAGCACGCACAGTTATATTTTTACATGAGACACTCCTCCCAAAACTAATAAAAGAAATAAATGTGATAACTATAAAAAAAAACCCTAAAAGATACACATAATTTTTCATTTAACTCCTGAAACTGATTTATTCTCCTTTGAAATGTTGATTTATCATAAGATAAAGCCATACCATTTATTGAGTGATTACTACGTTCCATGCCCTTGCAACTCACCTGTGAGGTGGGTCTTATTGTCCTCTTCCCGTCCACCCCAACCTTTGTTCACAATTGAGGAAACTGAGGCTTGAGGAGAGATTAAGTCTCAAAGCCATGGTCCTGTAGCTAATAAAGCTGAGATTCAAAACCAGGTCTCTATGACCCCAAATTCCATATACCATGCCTCTCTAAAGGTGAAATGTGAGCTTAAATTCATTTGGTTGCCTGTAATTCTTCTCTTCATTCACATTAAATCTGGTAGAAGTGTGATACACCTAGCATAGTTCACTGAATAAAGAGCTGCACTTTATTTTTTGAGTCATGCTAGAGATTTTTCAAGCTTGCATTCATATCTTAACAATCTATCCCCAGAAGCAGCTATTGTGTACAGTTTATTTAAACCAGACAAATTAAAGACAGTATATAAATCTGAGTTTCCATGGGTATGTTTTCTAGAAAAATTAGGTAGGCTCCTACCAAGGATACAGCATGCAAATAGCAGCGAGTAAATATAAGTTGGTTAGTCTGTGCTCTCTCAGATACACAGAGGATTTACCTACTTAATAGGACTTAGAAGAACAAATCCCCTGAGCATCAATGAAAGAAACTGGGCGCTCTGAGGTTTATCCTTTCATAGAGCTGTCACACATACTAATTCAAGGACCACAAATCTCTGGCTCGCTTTTTCTGATAATTCTGCTTTCATTCACTTCTTGAATAAGCACCAAATGCAGAGCACTTGATTCTCCACACCCAGGTCGTCTCCATCTGGTTGAACCTGAAACGTAAGAGCCAGACCCAGGGAAGATATCCTTTTAGAGTCATGGCATATTAGATTTCAGAACTGGAAGGAGACGTAGAGATCATCTAGTCCAAATCTGTTATTTACTAGGAAGTGAAGAGACGGATACTAGGCCACCCACCTTGTCTGAATTAGAGCAAGAACCAACTAGACCACACACGTCTTGAGACTCATCGTGACTTTGAGACAGATATTTTCTGTTTTAACATCACCTGGATTAGTCAGGGTTTTCCAGAGAAACGGAACCAATAAGATGGATAGATACAGCTATAGCTATAGATATAGATATAATATGGATATGGATATATAAAGAGATTTATTATAAGGAACTAACTTATATGATTATAGAGGCTGACAAGTCCCAAAATCTGCAGGGTGAATCAGCAAGCTAGAGACCCAGGAGAGCCAAGGGTATAGTTCCAGTCTATACCATTGATTGGCAGGCTTGAGACCCAGGAAAAGCCTATGTTTTAGTTCCATTCCAAAGTCAAGGAAAAACCGATGTCTCAGTTCCAAGACAGCCAGGCCGGAGGAATTCTCTCTTACTCAGGGAAGGTCAGCCTTTTTGTTCTATTTAGGCCTTCAACTGATTGGATAAGGCCCAACCACATTAAAAAGAGTAATATGCTTTACCCAGTCTACTGATTTAAATTTAATCTCATCTAAAAACAGCCTCACAGAAACACCCAGAATAATGTTTTACCAAATATCTGGGCACCCCATGGCCCAGTCAAGTTGACACATAGAATTAACTATCACATCACCTAAGCTGAGGATTGTATTCTATTAATTCACATATCAGTTAGGGACTGATTGCTACATTTAAAAGTTTTTAAAAAAGCAATTCAGATATTCATAAAATACTGTAATTATTATCAAAGTTAAAATAAGGAGATATGCTTTTGTGTATCTATTAAAAGGTTACCAGTTCAGTGATGAGGTCACTTTGCATTTAACAAAAGCCTCAATGACATTTACTGGCTCTGTCCAATGTTTTGAACTGGATGTTTAAATTATTCTTTCTGATTCTCTAAAATACAAGAGCATAACTCACAGATGTAAATAATATAATTAATCTTAAAGTCTAATTAAGTTCAATGTTTACTTAGACATATAAATCACTTAAGCCAACATATAGTGAAAATCTAGGGTACTGTAATTTGTTTTCTAAAGGATGTGAAGGGCTAAGGAACACTTTTCCTCAATTGTACAAATATAGTAATACGTTTTGTCTAGTTCTCCATAAATATTCAATACCAATGGAAATAAAACAAGTTTGTCATTCATTTCTTTTTGTACATTATTGTTTATCAGTTACCATATAAGTGCATCCCTCCACACTCCCCTTCCCCCTAGCCCCTGGTAACCACCAAACAGTTCTATCTGTCCGTGTGTTGGTTTATCTTCCACATATGAGTGAAATCATGCACTGATTGTCTTTCTCTTTCTGGCTTATTTCACTTAACATAATACCCTCCAGTCCATCCATGTTGTTGCAAATGGGACGGTTTTTTCTTTTTTCAAGGCTGAGTAGTATTCCATGGTATATATATACCACATCTTCTTTATCCAATCGTCAGTCGAGGGACACTTGGGTTGCTTCCATGTCTTGGCTATAGTGAATAACGCTGCAATGAACATAGGGGTGCATAAGCCTCTTTGGATTGTTGATTTCAGATTTGTTGGGTAGATACCCAGTAGTGGGATAGCTGGATCATAAGGTATTCTATTTTTAATTTTTTGAGGAATCTCCATACTGTTTACCATAGAGGCTGCACCAGTTTGCATTCCCACCAGCAGTGGATTAGCTTTCCCATTTCTCCACAGCCTCTCCAGAATTTGTTGCTTTTTGTCTTGGTGATTATAGCCATTCTAACAGGTGTAAGGTGATATCATAGTGTAGTTTTGATTTGCATTTCCCTGATGATTAGTGATGTTGAGCATCTTTTCATGTGCCCATTGGCCATCTGTATATCTTCTTTGGAGAAGTGTCTGTTCATATCCTCTGCCCATTTTTTGATCAGGTTGTTTGTTTTTTTGTTATTCAGTCGTGTGAGTTCTTTATATGTTATGGAGATTAATCCCTTGTCAGATATATGGTTTGCAAATATTTTTTCCCAGCTGGTGTGTTCCCTATTCATTTTGATCCTGGTTTCATTTGCCTTGTAGAAGCTCTTTAATCTGATGAGGTCCCACTTGTTTATTTTTTCTTTTGTTTCCCTTGTCTGAGTAGACATGGAATTCAAAAAGATCCCTTTATGGCTGATGATGAGTAGTGTACTACCTATATTTTCCTTCAGGAGTTTTATAGTTTCAGGTCTCACCTTCAGGTCTTTGATCCATTTTGAGTTAATTTTTGTTTATGGTGAAAGAAGATGGTCTACTTTCATTCTTTTGCAAGTGGCTGTCCAGTTTTCCCAGCACCATTTACTGAAGAGACTTTCCTTTCTCTATTGTATGTTCTTAGCTCCTTTGTCAAAGATTAGCTGCCCATAGATATTAGGTTTTATTTCTGGACTTTCAATTCTGTTCCATTGATCTGTGTGTCTGTTTTTGTACCAGTACCATGCTGTTTTAATTACTATCACTTTGAGGTATGTTTTGAAGTCAGGGATTATGATGCCTACAGCCTTGTTCTTCTTTTTCAGGATTGCTTTAGCTATACGGGGTCTTTTGTTGCCCCATATGAATGTTAGTACTCCTTGCTCTATTTCTGTGAAGAATGTCCTTGGGATTCTGATTGGGATTGCATTGAATCTGTAGATTGCTTTAGGTAGTATGGACATTTTAACTATGTTTATTATTCCAATCCAAGTGCATGGAATATTTTTCCATTTCTTTATGTCATCATTGATTTCACTGAATAATGTCTTATAGTTTTCATTGTACAGATCTTTCACTTCCTTGGTTAAATTTACTCCTAGATATTTTATTCTTTTTGTTGCAATTGTAAATGGGATTGTCTTCTTGAGTTCTCTTTCTGTTAGTTTGTTGTTGGTATATAGAAATGCAACCGATTTCTGTAAGTTGATTTTGTACCCTGCCACTTGGCTTAGTTGTTGATTATTTCTAATAGTTTTCCAATGGATTTTTTAGGGTTTTCTATATATAAGATAATGTCATTTGCAAACAGCAAGAGTTTCACTTCTTTGTTGCCTATTTGGATTCCTTTTATTCCTTTTTCTTGTCTGATTGCTCTGGCCAGAACCTCCAGTACTGTGTTGAATAAGAGTGGCGAGAGTGGGCACCCTTGTCTTGTCCCTGTTTTCAGAGGGATGGCTTTCAGTTTGTCCCCATTGAGTATGATGTTGGCTGTGGGTTTGCCATATATGGCCTTTATTATGTTAAGGTACTTTCCTTCTATACCCGTTTTGTTGAGAGTTTTTATCATAAATGGATGTTGGATCTTGTCAAAAGCCTTCTCTGCATCTAGTGAGATGATCATATGGTTTTTATTCCTCGTTTTGTTAATGTGGTGTGTCACATTGATTGATTTGCGAGTGTTGAACCATCCCTGTGTCCCTGGTATAAATCCCACTTGATCATGGTATGTGATCTTTTTAATGTATTGCTGTATTCTGTTTGCCAATATTTTGTTGAGGATTTTTGCATCTATGTTCATCAGGGATATTGGTCTGTAGTTTTCCTTCTTAATGTTGTCTTTGCCTGGCTGTGGTATCAGGGTGATGTTGGCCTCGTAGGATGTGTTGGGAAGTGTTCCATCTTCCTCTATTTTTTGGAATAGTTTGAGAAGGACAGGTATTAAGGCTTCTTTGAATGTTTGGTAAAATTCTCCAGAGAAGCCATCTGGTCCTGGACTTTTATTTTTGGGGAGGTTTTTGATTACTGTTTCAATCTCTTTACTGTGATTGGTCCAATCAGGTTCTCTATTTCTTCGGTTTTGGGAGGTTGTATGAGTCTAGGAATTTATCCATTTATTCTAGATTGTCCAATTTGTTGGCATACAGTTTTTCATAGTATTCTCTTATAATCCTCTGTATTTCTGTGGTATCTGTTGTAATTTCTCCTTTTTCATTTCTAATTTTATTTATTTGAGCCTTTTCTCTTTTTTTCTTGGTGAGTCTGGCTAAGGGTTTGTCAATTTTATTTATCTTCTCAAAGAACCAGCTCTTTGTTTCATTGATCATTTGTACTGTTTTTTCAATTTCAATTTCATTTATTTCTGCTCTGATTTTTATTATTTCCCTCCTTCTGCTGACTTTAGGCTTTGCTTTTTCTTCTTTTTCTAATTCTGTTAGGCGTAGTTTGATGTTGCTTATTTGGGCTTTTTCTTGTTTGTTCAGGTGGGTCTGTATTGTTATGAGTTTCCCTCTCAGGACCGCTTTTGCTGCATCCCATATGAGTTGGTACAGTGTATTTTCATTTTCATTTGTCTCCAGATATGCTTTGATTTCTCCTTTAATTTCATCAATGATCCATTGGCTGTTTAGTAGCATGTTGTTGAGTCTCCACAGCTTTGGCGCTTTCCCGGTTTTTTCCTTGTAGTTGATTTCTAACCTCATGGCATTATGGTCTTAAAAGAGGCTTGTTATGGTTTCAATCTTCTTAAATTTATATGAGCATGCCTTGTTTCCCAACATATGGTCTATTCTTGAGAATGTTCCATTCACACTTGAGAAGAATGTGTAATCTGCTATGTTTGGATGGAGTGTTCTGTATCTGTCTATTAAGTCCATCTCATCTAGTTTTTCATTTAGGTCCATTATCTCCTTATTGATTTTCTGTCTGGATGATCTGTCCATTGATGAGAGTGGTTAAGATCCTCTACTATTATTGTGTTGTTGTTGATATCTCCTTTTAGGTTTGTTAATAGTTGCATTATGTACCTTGGTGCTCCTGTATTGGGTGCATATATATTTAAAAGTGATATGTCTTCTTGGTGGAGTGTCCCTTTTATCATTATATATTGCCCCTCTTTGTATCTCATTACCTGTTTTATCTTGAAGTCAACTTTGTCTGATATAAGTATGGCAACACCTGCTTTCTTTTGTTTGCCATTAGCTTGGAGTATTGTCTTCCATCCTTTCACTCTGAGCCTGTGTTTGTCTTTAGAGCTGAGATGTGTTTCCTGAAGGCAGCATACTGTTGGGTCTTGTTTTTTAATTCATCCCACCATTCTGTGTCTTTTGATTGGAGAGTTCACCCCATTTACATTTAGGGTAATTATTGACATACGGGGGCTTGTTGTTGTTATTTTATCTCTCTTTTTCCAGTTCTTTTGCATTTCTTTTGTTTCTCGTCCCATGTGTTTCGGACTACCAATTTAATTTGGTAGATCTGTATGGGGGTTCTCTTAGGTTTCTCTTTCTTTATTGTGTGTGATTCTGTTCTGATTATTTGGTTAGTGGTTACCATGAGGTTTGTATAAAAAATCTCATGGATGTGATAGTCCATTTTTTGATGGCCTCTTGTTCCCTTAGACTAATTGATTTGATCCCTTTCCTCTTCCCCTTCTAAGTTGTTATTGTCACATCTTATTCCTTTTTGTGTTGTGAGTTCATGTTTAATATGATGAGGTTATATTTATGCTTGGTGCTTACCTTCCCTTGATCTTTGGTTTTATAATTAAGTGTTTGCTAATCTATTTTGATAGAGGACTGCCATTTTTCTGGTTTTGTCAACCTATTTTCCTCCTTGTTCAAAACTTTGAATCCCCTTTCTCTTTTTTTTGTCAGGGATGAGGGTCTTCTTGAGCCTTTCTTGTAGTGGGGGTCTTGTGGCAATGAACTCCCTTAGCTTTTGTTTATCTGGGATAGTTATTATTTCTCTGTCATATCTGAAGGATATTTTCATTGGATAGAGTATTCTTGGCTGAAAGATTTTGTCCTTCAGAATTTTGAATACATCCTTCCACTCTCCTAGCCTGTAAAGTTTCTGTCAAGAAATCGGCTGAGAGCCCAATAGGAAATCCTTTGTACATTGTTTTTTTGCGTAGTTCCCCTTAATATTTTTTCTTTGTCATTGACTTTTGCCAGCTTTACTACTATATGCCTTGGAGAAGGTCTTTACATGTTGATATATTTAGGAGATCTATTTATTTCATTCACTGGTATTTCCAGCTCCTTCCCCAGGTTTGGGAAGTTCTCAGATATTATTTCTTTGAACAAGTTCTCTGCTCCTTTTTCCCTCTCTTCTCCCTCTAGAATACCTATAATCCTTATGCTGGATTTCCTAATTGAGTCGGATATTTCTTGGAGAGTTTCTTCATTTCTTTTTAGTATTAGTTCTTTTTCCTCCTCCATCTGGAGCATTTCTGCATTGCTGTCCTCAATATTGCTAATTCTTTCCTCCGTATTGTCAGCTCTGATGCTTAAGGCTTCCAGATTTGTCTTTATCTCCTCTACCGTGTTTTTCATCTCTAAGATTTCTGATTTTTTTTTTTTAATACTTTCAATCTCTTTTGTGAAGAAACTCCTGATTTCATTGACTTGTCTGCTGGTGTTTTCTTGTATTTCATTAAACTTTTTTATGATGGCTATTTTGAATTCTCTGTCATTAAGGTTATACATTTTCATGCTTTCTGGGTTGACTTCTGGGTGCTTGTCATTTTCCTTTTGGTCTGGAGATTTAATATATTTTTGCGTGGTGTCTGTCGGTGTTGGCTTACTTTCCCTCATAGTGAAAGTATATGGTCGCCATTTCCCCTTGCTGCCTCTGGGTGGGGGTCAAGGGCTGTGTATTCTGGCCCGCCTCAATCTGCGGGCACTCTCGTCAGATTCTGACTGATCTGAAGCATGGCTAAGTGGAGGCTGCTGGGGGGGAAGCGTGGGAACAGCTGGAACTGGAGCGCAGCTAGGCCAAAGCAGCTGGAGCTCGGGTGCAGGTGGGTTGAAGCAGCTGCAGCTGAAGTGCCGCTGGGCCAAAGAAGCAGGAGCTGGAGTGCTGCTGAGCCAAAGAAGCTGGAACTGGAGTGCGCTGGGCCAAAGAAGCTGGAACTGGAGTGCACTGGGCCAAAGAAGTTGGAACTGGAGTGCGCTGAGCTGAAGAAGGAGGAGCTGGAACACTGCTGGGCTGAAGAAGCTGGAACTGGAGTGCAGTGGGCTGAAGTTGCTGGCACCAAGTCAGCTGGAGCCTGAGCACAGGCCAAACCGAAGTAGCTGGTGCTGGGGGGCGGTCAAGCCAAAGGAGCTGGGGGCAGGGCATGGTCCAGCAAAAGGAGCTGGGGGCGGGGCACAGTGGAGCAGGGGAAGCTGGGGCCGCAGCTTGGTCCATCTGGAGCAGCTGGGGCTGTGGTGCAGTGGGGCCTGAGCTGGGAGTGCCTCTAATGCAGAGGTGCAGGCTCACTCTGCTGCTGGTCGGGCCTGGGCACCTGGGGGCCACAGCCTCTGGGGATAGGGCTGAGCTGAAGCGCCGCTGTGCTGAAGCACCAGGCAGTGGGGGAGGGTGGGGTGGATGAGGGGGCACTTACTTTTGCCTCCACGATCTCAGAAGTTTCTCACCTCGCTGTCACTCTGCTCTCCTGAGGGGCTAGCTTGTTGAAACTACACTTGCAACAGTTCCACTCCCTCCATAGGGGGATCCCCATGGGCTGTGAGGTATCTTAGAGAGCACCGATTTTCATGTGGTGAGCGGCTCCTCCCTCTCCTCTGAGAGCCATGTGGTCTGTCTCTAGATTACAGTCCTTGGAAAAGGAAGGGAGATCCTCTTACCTCCTTCCACTTACTCTGGGGATTCTAGCACCTCAGTCCTCAGGTGTATGGCTTCCTGGGTGCCTCAGACGTCTCCTGTGCTGTGTGAATAGCTTTTGCTGGAATATGAATATCTTTTTTGTTGTGTCTTAGAGGAGGACAGTTCAATGGGGGAAGCTCACTCCACCATGATGCTCAAATCTCTGTCATTCATTTCTTAATTAAATTCATAGAAATAGATGTATATTTAAGACCATGTGGGTGGTGGTTTTAAAATATATCCACAAATTCTTTGGTATTTCTCACTGCCAGAGGTAGAGCTTAATTCCCCCTTCCCTTGAGTGTGGAATAGACTTAGTGACTCACTTCTAACAAATAGTATATAGCAGAATGGATGGTGGACAATTTCTGAGATTAGGTCATAAAAGATGCCATGGCTTCTGCCTTCCTCTTTCTTGGATTACTGTCTCTGGAAGAAGCCAGCTATGATGTCACAGGGACACTTAAGCAGCCCTATGGAGAGATCCATTTGGTGAGCAACTGAGGCCTCCTCCCAACATCTAGCAAGGATCTGAGGCCCCCTGACAACAGCCATGTGAGATTGAGCCAGCTTGGAAGTAGATCCTTCAGCCCCAGTCAAGCCTTCAGATGACAGCCCCTACTGAGGCTTTCACTATAACTGACTATAACAGGAAAGATCTTGAGTCAGAATCATCTACCTAAGCTTCTCTCACATTTCTGATCCACAGAACTGTGAGATAATAAATATTTATTGTTTTCAGCTGCTGAGTTTGGCAGTAATTTGTTTTGCAGCAATAGATAACTCATACATGTAAAGTCTAAATTGCCATTATCATAAGACTTTTTGTCCAGAAATTATCATTCGCTTACAGTATGTTACATTAATAATTTATAGATCATGTATTTTTAAGCCAAACTAGATTTATGTGTGTTACTATAGGAATAACACAATTTTAATATTTGTAAATTATTTTCTTCATATGAATATCACCCAGAGCACAAGCAATAAAATTATTTTTCAGTGTTTTTGTGAAAACAGTGGTCTGCTACAATAGCAGAAACTTTAAAGTTACTTTGAAACCCACTTTAATCTTTTTCCTTTTTTTTTTCTGATTGTGATGCTACAGTTTTGTAAGAAAATATAAATTCTGCTAGTACTTTCATTTTTTTATTTGCAAAGCTCAAGCATAATTAAAAGCACAATTAATTCTTTTAAATAAAATCTCCATTATAAAAAGTAATTAAACATTACCTATAGTTATTTATTGAAGATTAAAAATCATTCTCCTGTCTGTGTCAACTCATTTTTAATTCTTCTCTTTACTCATCTATTCATTCTACATTAGGATTCATTTAACTGATCCTTTATTCTCTATGCAAATATACATTTTTATTCTTTTCTAACCACTCTCTATCCTCATCTCTTTCCTGATGTTTTCATTCCACCCCTCCAGCCAACACTAACCCCTCTCTTCTCTTTACTTCAGCTGCACTTGTAATGTAGCTCCTTAAAAGTAAAATACGATATTGTTTACATCAACTTCCAACTACTTCAACTATGTCACTCTTGTCTCTCAAACAAGACTGCGTGCTCCTTCAACTGTTTTTTCTTCTACGTGCTTTTGATGCCTAACCCTGTGCTTGGCACACAAGAAGCACTCAGTAAAATTATGTTGCATTGCATTTATTTTCTTCTCCCAATGGTCCGTGCCACCTAGTATCTTATTCTCTGCTCTTGAGAAGAGCCTTATCTGGCACTAAGCACAGCTGCAAAGAAAAATAGAACTGCAACAGACAGGATGCAGGGAGTTATAGAAAAAAGAGCTAGCAAGAAGAGACAAGGCCATAGCACTCTCACGCCTTCTAAATACATTCCTGAATACACATCAGCTCCAGGGACACAAAATCATTGCGCCTTCTCTCTTTTTTATTTTTCCTTTGACTCTCATATTGACAGAGTACAAATATGTAGGCAGTGTCACTTTCAGTAACGTTAGCACTGAGGGTGCGCTCATATCCACCCAGCCAGCTGAGATCATCACTGTCTTATACTCGACTGTATATTTATGCATCTTTTAGAATCCCAATGTTTACCAAATGCCCACTGCAATGTATTCTCCTTCAGACATTTTCTATTGTCTATAATAGAGTTGGCATATAGTGGTGGCTGGTTTTACCTTCCGTATGTGTAGTTGTTCATTGTACTTCCTAATCTAGCATTCAGTATTTATTTTTCATCATTGACAGTTGACTGCTCGGTTTCAAATATTTGAGAAAGAGACAAAGTGAGAGAAAAGTAAGTGAGACATGCTGATAACTCAGTTTAGGTGTGTTAACAATAATAGTTTCTCATAGAAAATATAAGAGTGAGGAAGATGGCAAAGAAATACAGGGTGGGGTTAAGGAGAGTCTGCGTCCTCTGCTAGTTACTATCAGGCTTTGTCATGTGTCTCCTGTGGCGACTAATCCAGAGCAGTCTTTTGGATAGTTTGTTCAGATTTGCTCAGCTCTAGAACTATATAAACACACGATGATCAGGTTTGGTCTAATTATTTTCTCTAAACTTGCCTTTGCTCGGTCATTTTTCTCTCCTAAAACTTGTTGGCTAAACAGCTTTCTTAAACTCTTTACTTTCACAAAATACTGATAAATAGTATGAAATAGAAAGAAGAAGGTAAGAGAGTAAAAAATGGTGTGAAGAGCAAATATAAACATTTTATTAAAATAGACTAGGTTTGTGTGGATGACAGAGAACCCTCGGACGGTAGGAGTACAGCAGGCTTATCATTTTGCTTTATTTAGGGATTTATGTTGTATCTTAAAGAATGAGTACTGGTTTTCTAGATGGAGAAGAAATGAAGAGGAATCAGTCAAAAGGAAGATATGGCACCACAGAAAGACATAGCATGTTCAGAGAAAGGTGAGAAATTAGGTATGGCTGGAGTTTTGTGTACCTGCTGGGGAGTGGTGGGTGGGAAAAGATTCTGACAAGGTATATTCAGACTAGATTGTGAAAGATTCTGTACTCATCCATTCATTCAAAAATATTATGAAGGACCTACTATGCACACTGCACCAGATGGACAAGACCATCATGGGCCTTGCCCTCAGGGCACTTATGATCCATGTATGTCATGAGAGAGTTTGAACTTGATCCCCTGTGGGGATGGCTTGCTAGACTTTACTGGATCACAACTTTATTGGATCATAACTCTGGCAGTTGTGCTTTGGGTTTTCTGGGGGTGTTGGGGCTAGGAGACCAGTTAGAGGGCTGTGGTGATGGTGAACAAGATAAAAAAATAATAATAAGATGAGGGGTTTAATAAGGCAGTAATGGGAGGTGGAAAGGAAAGTTAGATTTGGGGTAGATTTTTGAAGTAGAATTGACAGGATTACCTAGCTAAATAGATGTGGACTGTGAGGTCAAGAGAAACAAAGGGAAGGAAATCCCTGAGGTTTCCAGTGTGGAGGACAGAATGAGTGGGAAGAGACAGGAAAAGGAGGAGGAACAGGTTTGTTTTGGAAGAAAAGGAGTCCACTTCTGAATCTAAGTCTAAAAGGGGCCTCCAGAACTTCTTAGGTGTTTCATTAAACAGCCCTAATCCTAAAAGCCACCTTTCCCTCCCCTCCCCTCAGCTTTACCCTTTACTCTTCTCGACCCAAGGACTTCGGGAAGGTGGGGAATGTGGATAGAATCAGGGCATCATCAGGGTGTGTGGGAGGGGACCTGATCGGATGTGTAAACTTTGGGCCTCGAAACACCCACAGCACAGGTGGAAAATGGAGCCCTCAGGGACTACTAGGTATCTGATTTACATGATGTCAAATAGCAGGTTGTTTGAACTGTTTCTTTTATTGGATTGGATTTTTTTTAACTGGCTGAGCAGAATGATGACTTTGCCATAGCATGCACAAAAATCTTTCTCACTCATAACATACAAACACCATAAATCTACTTCCAGCACGGGTTATAGGTAGGTCCAGCTGATGGCGCGGATAAGTTTATGTGGTTTGATTTCAGATACATCGGGAAGGGAGTCTACCCCAAATATCTTCTCCATAGGCTGGAATTCCAACATGAATGGACCCATTTATTTGGTCCAAACAGGATCACCCTACAAACCTACCACAGTGTTAATGTGCATATTATGGATGGGATGTGCTTACATATTTCTTATCTGAAATACTCTTCCCCATGTGGTTTACCTCATTTTTCAAAGCCAGTTCAATTGTCACTTCCTCTCCACTTATTCTCTTACTTTTTTGTGACGAGTGTTATAAAAAGAGGAGTTAAGTATAAGCAGTTGAGGAGAATCTTGGGGTTGTTTCCTTGCCACCAAATCCAGCCTCCCACTTGGTATAGGAACAGGCTCTCCAAGACCCTGTAAAAGTCCCAGCCAGGAAGTGCCCTGTGGACCTGGAAAAGCACTTAAAGCCAGAGTCCCAGCTCAGCTGGCTGTGTCACTCCAAACAAGTCAGTTCTATACCTGTTTCAGAGGCTTGTTGTTTTAACATGTACAAAAATGCCTTGTAAGCTGTAAGGAACTACACCAAGGCAAGTGTGGGCTGGGAGCTCCGTTTCTCATGGGTAGTCCCATTGGATGGTTAAAGCTGTCCAGAGGAATATAGAGGACAGAGTTCAGGCTCTGCCACAAATAATTTGGGTCTCCGTCTACTCTCTGAGTGGCCTTGGACAAGTAACCTTCACCCCAGGTCTCCTCATGTGTACCATCAGAGTCATAGTGCCCGACTTGGGCAGGGGTTAGTATAAGAAACATGCGGGCCGGCTCCGTGGCTTAGCGGTTAAGTGCGCGCGCTCTGATGCTGGTGGCCCGGGTTCGGATCCCGGCTGCGCCCGGAGGCACCACTTCTCCGTCCAACGCGAGGCCGAGTCCCACGTACAGCAACTAGTAGGATGTGGACCTGTGACATACAACTATCTACTGGGGCTTTGGGGGGAAAAAAATGAATAAATAAAATCTTTAAAAAAAAAAAGAAACATGCAAAGATACAGATAACAGACTGATGTTCAGTAAATGTTTTACTTTTCTGGTGTTGGATTTTGTTTTTGTTTTATAACTGCTGGTGGTGGTCTCTGCAATAATCCAGAAGAACTGTTTCACACGGCAGCCCTTCATACATTTACAGGAAGCTACTATGACCCTCCCATCACTTTCTCCATCAAACAATTCTTCTTTCTTTAATTGTGCCCCTCCCAGCCTCCCATCAAGATTCCTGGGTCCCTCACTGTTCCACTATCTCTGGGCTTTCCTAGCCTGTCTTCATTTCCTACAAAGAGCTACCCAAGGCTGCCTTCCAGTCTGCAGCGGAAGTGTTTTTGCTCTCTGGTGGTAATTACTTCTGCTGCATCTGTGTTTACTTTAGAACCTGTGGCTAAGGTAATTAGCTGGCAGCTGGCTAAGCCTTAGATAATAATGTGCCTGACATTTTAGGTATCTCTTTTCTAGAAATCATTTTTTTCCTTTACTTCACTTACACAGTCAACAGACAGTAATGGCAAATCGTCCCTATGTGGAACACAATTGGGATTCCTTTTCATCTGGGAGAAGATCTGCTTTTTTAAATGTGGTGGAGTTCAGAAGGACTGCTTCTACACATATTCCTCTATGTTTTTTAAGTGAAGAACATTTTCATTTATTTGCTAAACACTCATTGAGGGCCTACCATGTATAGGGCCCTAGGCCAGGTGGGCTAGAGAGACAAACACAAATATGACATCATCCCTTTCCTCAAAAATTCTGAAATTTGAAGAGAGATGGACATCAAACAAACAGATGTCCATGCCAAGTGCTGTGGGGATGTAAATGCAGGAGAGGGCATTCAGGAGGAAACTCAAGAGCAGAGTCTTCAAGAGAAAATAGATATGTAAGTATTTACTGGGCGTATCGGAGGATCCAACCGAGAACTTCCTTCTGGACCGAGAAGCATAAACAAAATTATGAAGGATTCACATCCTTGACACAACACCAAGACTAGGCACCTAGGATGCAATATTTAAGGAGGCATTGCAAGTGCAGGGGCAGACAGAAGCCTTCAGAAATGACACTCCATGTGCACCCTGTGAGAATGAGTACCACCTTAATTTTTTTTTTTTTTTGTGAGGAAGATCAGCCCTGAGCTAACATCCATGCTAATCCTCCTCTTTTTGCTGAGGAAGACCAGCTCTGAGCTAACATCTATTGCCAATCCTCCTCTTTTTTTTCCCCAAAGCCCCAGTAGATAGTTGCATGTCATAGTTGCACATCCTTCTAGTTGCTGTACGTGGGACGCAGCCTCAGCATGGCCGGAGATGCGGTGCGATGGTGCGCGCCCGGGATCCGAACCCAGGCCGCCAGTAGCGGAGCTGCGCACTTAACCACTAAGCCACAGGGCCAGCCCGAGTGCCACCTTAAATTTTGGACCCGATCCTCACTCACCTCACCCTGATCCTGGCCCCGATATATATATAAGAATTTGTGTGTGTCGACAGAACCTATGCATTACTGGAGCACTGTTACTCTACTCCAAGTGTTTATTGATTTATGTAAGCCCAGAGGTGATCAACTCTCCAAGCAATTAGTTCTTACTCCTCTCCCGATAATAAAGTTGAGCCTGACCTCATCTAACCCAATCAAACAAACTCATGTTAGGTAAATGAGGCAAAAGAAAATTAAAATTCTAAACACCCATAATCCCAGTCATTTGATATGTGATAGATTACAATCATCCAATATTTCCTTTATACCTAAGAAGCTATATATATCTAGATGTTTTAAATTAAGTTGTCTGTGGGAAGAGAGTGATTTGGTACTAAGACCTAAAACACAAAATAGTTAATGAAGCCATTTATTCTTGGGACTAAAAATAAAGATTTTATAGAAGAGAAAATAAAAGGACATACCAGTGAAACAACTCCCCAGATGGGAGGGAGGGTGTTGATGAGTCTGCTGTTACACAAGTCTGTATACTGAGACATAATAATTATCTCAATGGCTTAGGCAGGGCAAATGTGCACGATAAAATCTTATAAGATAAGATTACTAAAAGAGTAGAAATCATGCAATTAGGTAATTGCAGAGTAAACTTGAATGATGATAATAGCAGATGTGTAATGCTATAGGAGAGCTTCTGTACCACCCAATGGGATAGCAAATATATTATTTCATTTCTATTCTTCAGCTAATCCTACATCAAAACTGCTTAATGAGAAGCATGTGAGACATCCGTTAAGTTTTCCAGTTTACTACATTGAACATCAGTGATTTGTTAAGTGAACCTATTATTCAAATTTGACACTATTCAAAATTTGTTGCTTAACAGCCTAAGTGTTCATTAACATATTGATATATACATAGGATATTTTTTCCAGCAAATTTTAATAGCTTTGGGACTGTATTTGACTTATTGCTGTAGCGCCTTCCCACTGCAGTCTCCACCCTTCCCCCACATCCTCAAAGCCATTCATGGCTCCAGGCCTTCTGTCCTACACACTCAGGACCCTGATTTCCTGTCCCGATTAAACCTCACTGGTGAAGCTGACATTGATCTTGCTGAGCATGGGATTCCCACACACAGCATGGCGTCTGGCACATAGCAGGTTCTTACTGAGTATTTGTTGAACAAATTATGCATTGATGACTACGTTATTATGCGTCACTGGGTAAGGGTATATGTCTATTCCCAATTCAGCAGCCAGGGTGATCTTTTATTTTATATATATATAAAACATCTATTTTTTTTATTTATTTTTTTTTCCCCCAAAGCCCCAGTAGATAGTTGTATGCCATAGCTGCACATCCTTCTAGTTGCTGTATGTGGGTCGCGGCCTCAGCGTGGCCGGAGAAGCGGTGCGTCCGTGCGCGCCCGGGATCCGAACCGGGCCGCCAGCAGCCGAGCGCGTGCACTTAACCGCTAAGCCACGGGCCGGCCCTATAACATCTATTTTTTATTTTTTTATTGACATACGTATATTTGACATACAACATTGTGTAAGTTTAGGTGTAAAACATACTGATTTGACACATTTATATTATAATATGATTGCCATTGTAGCGTTAGCTAACACCTCTATCACGTCACATAATTACCATTTCTTCTAGAGTTGGGAATAATTAAGACCTAGTCTCTTAGCAAGTTTAATGTTTATGGCACAGTTTTGTTGTCTATCACCACTGTACTGTGTATGATGTCTCGAGGACTTATTTGTCTATGAGTTGCAAGTATGTACCTTCAACATCTCCCATTCCCCCACCCCCAGCCCCTGGTAACCAACATTTTACTCTCTGCTTTTATAATTTCGGTTTTTTCAGATTCCACATATAAGAGATATCATACTTGTCTTTCTCTGTGTGACTTATTTCACTAGCATAATGTCCTCAAGGTCCATCCATGTTGTTGCAAATGGCAGAATTTCCTTTTCTCTCATGGCTGAATAGGGGTGGTCCTTTAAATATAAGTAAGTTCATGTTCCCTCTGATGAGAACTCTCCAAGGGCTTCGCATGTCACTCAGAGGAAGAGCTCAGGCCCTGGCAGGGGCCTACAGCCCCCGCGTGATCTAGCTCCCCCTCCCACTGGGCCCCATCTCCTCGTCCTCTCCCCTTCTCACTCTTCCTCTCCAGCACACTGACTTCCCTGCTGCTGTTGGGTTTTGTTTTGTTTTTGACATGCCAGGCATGCTGCCTCCTCAGGGCTAGAATTCTTCCCTTAAACTTTTCAGCATTCACTTGGCTCATTCCTGCCACTCTTCAAGCCTTTGCTCCAATCCTGCCTTTCCAGCGAGGCCTCCCCCATTGCTGGCATTCCCCAAAGTGCTCTTCCCCTTCGTCCTCACAGCTCTTGTCTTTCTAAAATACTATATAATTTACTTATTAGTACTATTGCGTCTTGTTAGCCCTCTGTCCCCGTTAGAAACTAAGCTCCTCAGGGCAGCGTTTTTGTCTGTTTTGTTTAGTGATCCATCCCATGTGCCTAGAACCATGCCTGAAACATAAATATTTGCTGAATTAATTATTTGCAGATGGCAGCTGAATAAGCACTACCAAATCTAGTATATTTTGTAAGTTGTATATCTTTTTCTTACCTTTCTTTATCCTAACAATGACTTTTGTTGATAGGCACTGTTACTATTATTCTCATTTTTAGATGAAGAAATTGAGCCAGAGAAGTTGAACGGCTTGCTCTTTGGCCTCGATAATGTGAGTTGGTTCACTCAACCTCCATTTGTGCCTTCTTCTATTCGGAGATATTGAAAATCTAAAAGCTACGTTTCCTAGACTCTCTTGCAGTTCGAGTTGAAGGCACACTGAGAGACTGCAAGGCAAAGTGAGGCGGAGGCCGTCCTTCTGCCTTTTTGTCTGTTTCCACTGGCCAGCATGGTTGTCGAAACATGCAGAATCTCTGTAGCAGCATCCCAGTGTCCATTCCCCAGTAAATCTTTCTGAGTGTTGAGAAGCCATTTTGGAGATAGTAGCAGCAGCAACACTTCCTGATTTGGCTTCCTAAGCCCCGATTCACAGACATGGTGTCCATTCTTCAGCTTTCTGGACATGAGGGGCACTTGAAACAAGGGAACAGAAGCAGTTGTGTCAAGGTCTTGATTCCACATGGTCCCAGGGTGATCTCAGGAGTGACAGTTCCTGGAACTTCTCACGGTAGGTCAGTTCTTATGGTTCTGAGAATCAGAACTGGAGGCCAATTTACAACATACTCCTTCAACCCTTCCCACAATTTTGCAAGCCCCTAATTCCTTATATTAAATTCCTCTCTACTTAAAATATCTAAGGTGGCCTCTATTTCCGCTCTGAATCTGATGGATAAGGCTTCAGGTCACATCATAGAAGCTAGATCCTCCTTCTAGTTCCACTCACTTCAGCAAACTATTCCCGCGTGCCTTTCGTAAACAAGACACCGGATTAGGCCCATGGCTACAAATGCAAATATACAATAGTGCATAATAACAGTATTCTCTCGAGATCATTCCCATCTGCAGAATTTGGGGAGCCCTGGCCCTTTTCAAATCCTCACAGTTCAGGGGAGCTCCAGGGGCTGTTTCTCATGTGCTTCCCAATGCCACCCCCTCTTAACCCTTGGCAGCTTTCTCCCCTCTGTGACCAGTCGTAATCACATGACAGCAACCTTGCTGTTCCCAACACAGGTTAAAAATGGACAAAGTGCCAGGGGGGAGATGCAACACCCACTGCCATCCGCAAGCAGTGGTCTCTCCTCCATCCACGCTCCCCGGGGGAGACAATACTCCTCACTCCCACTCGTGCTGCACTCCAGAGTCATAAAGCAGCACTAGGAAAATAGCCAAGGGTCCTGGAACCATCTGCCAATTGACGACTGTGAGATTTTAAGAAATTTATTTAACCACTCTGGGCCTCAGTTGCCTCAGCAGTAAAACAAACAAAAACATCTATTCTGCAGGGATGTTTTGAGAATTAAGTGAGGTAATATACGTAAAATGTTTGGCAAACTGAATATACATAATAAATATAGCTAAAATTTAAATACTTATTATGTATCAAGTTATATGCTAAACACTTACATACATTTAATTCTGATTAAGCTACAAGATATCCCCATTTTATGAGGGAGGAAAACTGATTACTGCTACTACTATTATCGTCATCATTTCCCTATACCCTCGTGTTTCTCAGATATTCAAATAAGACAGCTCTCCAGTTTGTTACAATTTTCTCTCCTCAGAGCTTTCCTGAAGGAGGCAAGTGGCCAGCCCTCAGCAGTGCTGAGTGAAGAAAACTCTGAGTAACATGGTCCTTGACATATTTAAAATAGGCTCTCCACTGTCAGTATCCTTGGACCAAGCCTGTGAACCTTAATCTTCCTTTCCCAAGAGTACGAGAATCTTCCCAAGAGTCTTCTCAGCCCCTCATGTTCATACGCATCCCCCCCAGGAGACGTGGTGACTCCCTACTCCTCTAGATATGTCAGACATTTCTGAACCCACAGAAGGCAAACAGATTGGGCCATAACTTTCTAATACCCATCACCAACACCTGTACTTTATATAGATGAATAAGACATGACCCTGGTCTCAGGAAGCCTATAACCTTATTATAAAGATGAGAAAAATAGATGTTAATTTAAAAAACTGTCCAGATAGAGGGATAGTATGGCATGTAAATAACAATAGTGAGAACACAGGCTCTAGAGTCAAGAAGCTTCCAGTTTCCATCTTTCCTCTGAATATTCCAACACTAAGACCACGGGCAAGTGACAGAGGATTGCTGAGTTTCAGCTTCCTTGCCTGAAAAATCAGATATCTATGAGGACTAAATGAAATGCCTGTGTTGGGTTCTAGGCATGTAGTAAGCACTGAAGAAACAGAGTTCTTATCATTTTCACTTAAACTAGTTTATGAAAACTTCCTACAGAGTGCGGTGGACACTTCTAGCATCTTATAGGTTGAAAAATCTAAATTAAGTCACTGAAAAGAGAGCAACTATCACTTAGAACAGGGATAATGGAAGGATTCACCACTTTTAAATCCATGGGCTAGAAAGCTAGAAAGTGTTCATTACTGTACAGATGGTGAATTAATAAGTACAGACCAAATCTTTGTAGCTCATCACGTATTGGTATCACACTCTCAAAAAGACATGGTATATAGTGCTGTGATAAACTACTCTTTCAATAGCTAATATAAAAATGTATTGCACGCTGAGCAACACAAAATATTGACATGAGTTTATCACGGGTCAGTATTTACTCCTCGAGTAAACAAATTTAGATATTGAATGTAGCCTAAATCAATTACTCTTTATTATTCTTTCTAGCGATGATACTATGTTCCAGATGAATAGATTTCTTTTCAAAATAATCACCTCCATTTGCAATTACATTTTGACACGTTTCTTCTGTTATGTAGATTTTAATTACCTATTCCAAACTTAGTTACTATAATTAGCCCACCACAATTTTAAATTTTTATCAGTTTTATTCCTTTGCAAAGACATGTGAGGGAGATAAGTTATTAATGATTTCTGCCTGTGAAGCTCAGAATTAAATACCATCAGAGTAGAGTGGATGACAGTTAAAAGAGGAATTGCCTTCTAACACAGTCTTACCCACCTGCTTTATATCAAAATGTACAGTTTCTCTGCTGTACCTTATGTGACCCAGGTTCTGAGACCAAAATTCCATGTCTGATACCAAGGCTCTGAAATAAAAATAAACAGCAAATAAATGCAGTGGGTGGAGTTTGATAGACATCACTGACTTTATGAGAGTAAAGAAATATATGTTCCCATTAAAGAGTTTGATTTCTGTCATGTCTTCGAGAGTCCCTTTTACCTTCTTTGTTTCTTATCACCCAGATTCAAGACTTCTTGTCAAGTTGGAATCTTTCTTCCTCACCCTTGACTTTCAGTCAGCCTATAAATCTTATTCCTCCTTCCTTTATCAACTTACTCTCTGCCTAATTATTCTACAGTTTTCATCTAAAGTCAAGTGCTTGGTACTTTATGTCTGGATTATTGCAACAGCCTCCTACTGGTCCTCCAACCTCTAATTTCTGCCCTGTCCAATTCTTTGGGCACAACACCACCAAATTAAGCCACATAAACTACTTTGAACACTTCACATCCTTGATCAAAATTATCAATGATTTTTCAGACGCTGCAAATATAGTAGGTGCTTAAATTTAAATTGAGTATATTAATAAACACATGAATAAATATATATATGCATACCTATATATTCATGAGAAAGCTCTAGAAATATCTCCACTCATATTTGTACCTCAAACATTATATACTTGCTATGTTTATAAATCCTCTGCTTTCTTTAATTGCTAATAGACCTGTGTCAAAAAGAAAAAGAAATAAGAAAATACACCCTAAAAATGAGAATGCTCACAAAGAAAGCCCCAGAATCAGCAAATTTTTCCAAGCACTTAAGGAAAAATAATACCAATCCTCATTAATTTCTCCAGATTATAAGAAAAGGAAATACTTTCCAACTCATACTTCAAATTTGGAAAGAACATGACACTAAAACGTAACAAGGATGTACAAGAAAACAAGTTAAACGCCATTTTCTTTCATCAACAAAAATGTAAAAATCCTAAACAAAATGCTAGCAAAATGAATCTAGCAATAAATGAAAATGATAATACATCATGACCAAGTCGGATTTATTCCACAAATGAAAGATTGGGTTTTACATTAGGCAATCAATGTAATGCAACACATTAACAGAAGATAGGAGAAAAATCATGTGATTATCTTCACAGATATAGAGAAAGTATTTGACAAACAATATTTATTCATGATAAAAGCTCTTAGCAAATCAGGAATAGAAGAGAATATCTGTAATTTACTAAAGAGTAGCTACAAAAGACCTACAGCAAATATCATATTTAATGGTGACACATAGAAAGCTTGCACAAGAATGAGATGAAGGTGATTGTTATCATCACTTCTATTTAACATTGTAACGGGGTCTTAGCAAGACATTAAGACATGGAAAAAGAAGGATTAAGAACTAAAGAGGAAGAAATATAACTGCCATCTTATCTACAGACAATTGTACATATAGAAAATTCAGTGATTGTACATATAGAAAATTCAAAAGCCTCTTCAGATACATTATTAGATATGATAAATGAATTTACTAAGGTCGTTGGAAACTAAATCAACATATCAATTTTATTTCTACATACAGGCAACAAATGAACATAGAATGGAATTTTTTGTGTGTATGTGAGGAAGATTAGCCCTGAGCTAACACCCACTGCCAATCCCCCTCTTTTTTTTTGCTGAGGAAGATTGGCCCTGGGCTAACATCCACGCCCACCTTCCTCCACTTTATGTGGGACGACGCCACAGCATGGCTTGATGAGTGGTGCATAGGTCTGTGCCTGGGATCCAACCTGCAAACCCCAGGCTGCTGAAGCAGAGTGCGAGAACTTAACCACTATGCAACCGGGCCAGCCCCGACAATGGAATTTTTTAAAATAATACTATTTACAAAAGCAACTAATACCTATGAATAAGTACAACAGTAAATGTAATGTGAAAGACCATTATACAAATAACTATAAAACATTGTTAAGAAAAATATAGAAGACCTAAATAAAGAGAGGGATATATTATGTTCGTGAACTGGAATACTCAATATTGTCATGATGTCAATTCTCCTTAAATTTATGTATAAATTCAATGCAATTCAAATCAAAACCTTAGCAGATATTTTCATGGAAATTGACGAGTTGATTCTAAAATTCCTTTGGAAATGCCAAAAGCCAGAAATACCCCAAACAATTTACTTTCTTAAAGAAGAAAATAAAAAGTTCAAAGTTTATATTGCCAGATATCAAGACTTATTATAAAGCTATAATAATTAAGACAATGTGAGACTGTCTGTAGAAAGATAGATACATAGAACAGAATAGACAGACCAGAAACAGACCACTATATATACAGACATATATAAAAAATATAGCAATGCACATCAGTGAGGAAAGGATAGATGTTTAAATAAATGATGTTGGGTCAATTGTAATCCATATGTGGAAAACTTGAATCTTGACCCCTTACCTCACACCATACCATTCCATATAAATTATAGATACAAATGTAAAAGGTGAAATAATAAATTTGGGGGGAAATAATGTAGAAAAATAGTATTTTCATGACCATAATTTAGGCAGATATTTCTGAAATCCCTCAGGAAAACAAACAAATGAACATCAGCTAACAAAAGATTAATGACTTGATCTCCATTAAAATTAAGAACTTCTGATAAATAAGAGATACTATTTAGAGAGATAAAAAGAAAACTACAATAATATACCATTGGGCACCAGAATGGCTAAAATTTTAAAGTCTTGTAATACCTAGTGTTGGCAAAGATATAATGCAGCTGGAATTTTCATACACTGCTAGTAGGAGTGTAAAATGCTACAAACACTTTGAAAATATTTTTGTAGTGCCTACCAGAGCTAAACTTACATACATATCCTGTGACCTAGAAATTACATTTCTTTGCATATACTGCATAGACTCTCTCACTCATGTGAACAAGGAGGCGTGTATAAAACAGTCACTTCAGCATTGATGGTAATTCCAACTTAGCTGCTGGAGAACAAGAATTTTATTTGATTATAGTTGCTGTATCCCAATTACATAACAGTGGCTGTCATACATTTTCATAGTAATGTTGAAGCAGTAACCATAACAATTTAAATGGCATATGGAACTTATAATAGAGATTAACTAGCTTATCATTGAATAACACTGTTTTTCTTTATTAAACTAAGATGATTAACAATAGTTACCTCTTATTGAGTCTACATGACATGCCAAATGCCATGCTATGTGTTTTATATAGATTTTCTCCTTTAAACCTTACTACAGCTTCAGAACATAAAGATAATTATCCACATTTTGTGAGTAAAGATAACGAAGCTAAGAACAAAGTCACTTGCCCAAAGTCAACACAGCTACGAAGTTAACTCCAAAGTCAGTTAACTTTCCTTCTAATGCTTGTATCTTTAAACTCATTGAAATACATATTAATTGAGATTGCATACAGAAGATGACTAAACTCAATCAAATTACAACTAAGCCAAATTAGGCATCACACTGGAGTATATTGTGAGATACATCGCTCCCAAAACATATAGTCATTGTTTTGATTTAATAAATTATTAAGTAGGATACTAATTTATGGGAAGTTTATTTCAGTCCCTGTAACACTGAAGATGAGATATTGTATTTACCAGCAGAGTGATGAAGATCTTTTGATAAAAGAAGAGGGTATACATATTTGGTCTCTCTGGTTTACTAAATACTGTAAAACCTATATGTTAGGTTTACACAGTGCTGTCCCAGCAAACCAAATGTTCCAGACGAGGCCGTTTGCAGTTGACTGAGTTCCTGCATACACAGGAGAAATAGCCTTCCCCTCTTGGACTCTTCTGAGACTCCCTGAGCCTCACCCAAGCCTCTTGGTGACTCTGATAAATGAGCAAATCCGGTCTTTAATCCACCTTGTAGGAACTTAGATGAATTAATGAGTAAATGAGTATTGATTCTACTAAGGGAAAGAACCTACTATATGTATGATGCCTAATGTCCTGGTTTCTGTGTGTTATATTTTAAACGAACCTGAATTACTCTTGCTGAGCTAAGCTACAAGGAGTTAAACAGGTTAAAGTGTTTATGCAGTCAGAAAATTAAATGTTAAGTGATACAGAGTGGACGTCACTACTCTTCGGGAAGGAAGGAAGCAGAATCATTATTTTAATGCCCTGGAGCCCAAAAGATGAAAGAAAAGCTAAAGCATCAACGATAATGACTTAGTTTCACTTGGAACGGAGATGGTCTCTTATTGACAGCTAATCGAAAAGGAGTGGTTTCGGACAAAATGTTGGTTAATGTCCTCTGTATATTTAACGAGGGTGGTTATAATCAGGAAGTGCATGGTTATATTGTTAAATAATACCTTTGAAGTAGAGCTAAAGTTACAGAGGAAATACTTCAGTGAAAGTCATTGTAAATTTTTAATTAGGTCAGAAAGCCCCAGCACAGGTACTAGTAATTCCAATATGGCTTTAGCCCATGGTGAATGCAGTGTGTTACAGTTGAGGGACCCTTCCTGGGGCTGATCTCTTATTCAACTTGTGGGTTTTGCATGGATCACTAGCCTGCCTATCTCCCAAAGATGTAGTTAACAATACTAATTTCCTTTCCGTGAATCTAAGCTTTAAAATTTATATTGCAGGTGAACAAATTAATCCTCACATTGTCGCTGAACATCAGGTCAAATTCCTAAACTTTTTTCAGAGCAGAAATCTGTATTTATGAGACATTTACAAGCTCACAGAAATGACAAGTGATGGAGTTTGGGATTAAGAATTTAAATTTCCAGTGTGTCATCTCATATCCACATGATTTCAAATCTCTGTGACTTAAATTGTATATGTAAAGAGCAAATGATCTTGTACGGTGTTTTCATAATTCCTTTCTTATTTATTTATACATATCTATCCCTATTCTAGTAAAGATTTAAAGTGACACATTGAAATGCAATACCAAATGGCATAAAATCTAACATGAGAAGCTGAAGATGAGAAAAGGGGGACAATAAGGAGAAAAGGTAAGATAAAGTCAGAATTAACTTCTTTTATACAGTGTAGAACCCTTACATTTGTGAGAGGTGGGACACACATTTTGGAACTTTGCCTTCTTGTGGCCAATGCAAAGAGACAATCAGTGTCCCTGATATAAAAACAAACATGATGCTCATACGGAGCACAATTTATTACTGATTCTAATACCAGAAAGAAATTATTCACCTGCAACCACAAAAAGAGAACCATCTGTGATGTAATGAATGACCACCTCAACAAAAAGACAACACATTTCACAGGGTGGGTTCTTGAATGTCTCGCAATCTAAACAGAGGGAATACATTGGGGTTTTAGGGAATAGAAAATTTCTCTACTTCCTAAAAACACAAACTGCTGGTTTTGTCCTTCCTGCTTAGTCAGGGAATATTACTTGTCAAAAAGACCCCAAGACAGAAATTATTGCTTGACTGATACTGTCAGCTGGGCTGGCCCCGAAGCAACCACCTCTTATTACCAGTCATGTTTTCCCTTCCCTGAGGTTGTCGGAAACAAATGGGGTCAACTCATGCTTACCTCTGCCAAAATTGTTTTCCTTACCAGTCAGAGATAGGAAGATCTAAAACTACAAATGTGGGCAGACATGGTTTTATCAAATTCAACTTTCTTAAAAGAAAATACTATTAGTCAAAAATAAAATTAGGGAACCATTTGACTGTGTTTCAGGACAATACTTCATCACTGAGAAGTCTAGATTGAAAGTATGTTGTTGCAAGCTTGGATGTTCTATTAATAGAAAATATCCACAAAGAAGTAGGAGCCACATGGCTCAAAGTGTCAGCTTTATTTGTGGGCTAGGTAAGTCCCCAATAGCTATCAATGTACAGGATTTTGGGATAAACTGTGCTGGCAAACAGGGCTTGAACTTGAGGACAAAAGTGGGGTATTATAATCTCTCTCCACTTAATTGAGGACATTGGTCCCAAATTATTGGCCTGAAATGTTGGGACAATGAGCAAAGATCTGGTTCACTGCACAAAAACTAGAATTGAAAGGTGACTTCCTGGAGCCCCACCAGAAGCAATCCAAAAGAGAAAGAAAAGGCAAGAGCAGTGGCCTTTAGCACATGAATCCCGCCCACTGATGTAATGTGGTCCAGTGGATGTAAACTCTTACTAGTCAGCTCTGCTACTCTCTCCTTTCTGGAGAAGAGAAAGTTCAAAGTATAAAAGGAGAGGCAGAAAGCATTCACTCCAATACTCCTCACTCACAGAGAGAGGTCTCAAGCTCCGTCATCCATGAAAATGAGAGGGAAGGTGAATAACGGCTTCCAACCAAGCAAGGCCAGTTTCATGGGTGTGTGACCCGTGCAATCACACAGGGACCTGTGCTCAGGGGGGCCCTGTGCTTGGTTCAATGCTCTGCTGTCACTGTTTTAAAATTCTTAATAATTTTTGAACAGGGACTCATATTTTCATGTTGCATTGAGCTTACAAATTATGTAACTGGTCTTGCAACAAAGAATTAAGACAACAATTACATTAGAAAGAGTGACAGTCAGCCAGGGGCAAAAATTGTCTAGATATGAGGGAAACTGACACCAGGGTCAGTAGATGACAGCAACCAAAGGAGTAGTGGTTAATATAATCTGATGGCATGAGCTTCGAAGTGGGGGTGGGGGTAAGGAAGGAGGAAGACAGGAGTGAAGGGAAGGCCTTTCTCAAATCCAGGCCCAGTTGTTTGAGGGTTATGGGAGAAAAACAGCCAGTGCTTGAAAGGGCTGCAGGAGAAGCAGTGTCTTCAGGGATAGTGATTCTTGGTGTGTGTGTGTGTGCATGTGTGTGTGTGTGTGTGTCAGTGTTTTCACACCCAGAGAGATGGAGCAAAAGAGAAGAATCCAGAAATTTTAAACCAGCAAATGGTCATATAAGGTGAGGCTAGTGTAAAATTCTGATTATATAATCTGCACAAGAATCACAATCCTGGGACGTGGTAAGCTATGGACGCCCCTGATTTTCTAGGATGAGATTCTTTGAACATCCAAGCTTGAAAGGTCTGGGAGAAACATTAGGAAGAATCTGAGGATTCAGCTGAGGAAAAAAGGCCCTGATTCCCCCAATTTATGGGGAAAATTTTCCCTCTGCTGCCTTCCTCCAGCTGTGCTTCTTATTGGCTATCATAAAAGAAAATCAGAAATCAATAAAATGCAGGAGAGACTAAGAATGAGAGAGAAAAATTATTTTTCAATATATCAATTAGGAGATTCAATACTAAAAGAGCTAAAGGAAGATAAAAGATAAGGAAAAGAAAGGTTAAAAATAAAAACTAGAATTCAAAAGAAAATTAAAGGTTACAAGTTTTAAAATAATGTTAAATAGATGAGATTTCAAATAAACTATAAAAGACCGATAAAATTCCACCCCAAATTGTTTTACTTATTTGTTCATTATTCAAAACTAACAAATGGTTAACTTTGTGCTAAAGCAGTATGCAAATAACATTCATGCTTCTCTCCACCACAAATAATAGACATTGATTTTGTATTCAGAGTGACTTTGATGTCATATAAATAAAAACAACCAAACAAATAAAACTAAAAACACAAAGAAAAGAAATTAGGCAATGGTACAACATGGCCAAGTAGGATTTATTCCTGGAATGCAAGGATGGTTCAGTATATGAAAATTGATCAGTGTAATACACCACATTAACAAAATGAAAGGAAAAAAACACATGATCATCTTCAACTGACGCAGAAAGAACACTTGACAAAATACCCTTTTATGATAAAAACACTCAACAAACTAGGAATAGAATACTTCAACATAATGAAAGGCATATATGGAAAAACCCACAATGAACATCATACTCAACAGTGAAAGACTGAAAGTTTCTTCTCTAAGATCAGGAATAAGGCAAGGATGCTTGCTTTCATTGCTTGCATTCAACATAGTACTAGAAGTTCTAGCCAGAGCAATTAGGCAAGAAAAAGAAATAAAATGGATCTAAACTGGAAAAGAAAAAGTATAATTATCTCTGTTCACAGATGATACAATGTTTTATGTAGAAAACCTTAAATATTCCACAAAAAAACTGCTATAACTAATAAACAAATTCAGCAAAGTTACAGGATACAAAGTCAATATACAAAATTCAGTTACATTTCTATACACTAACAGTGAACCATCCAAAAAGGAAATTAAGAAAATATTTACATTTAAAATAGCATCAAAAGAATGAAATACATAGGAATCAATTTAACCAACAAAGTAAAAGACTTGTACAATGAAAACTACAAAATATTGCTGAAAGAAATTAAAGAAGACATAAATAAATGGCAAGCTATCCCTTGTCCATGAATTGGAAGACTTAATATTGTTAAGATGTCTATACTACACAAAGAGTGATTTAATGCTATCCCTATCAAAATTCCCATGATATTTTGTGCAGAAATAGAAAAATATATTCCCAAAGTCACATGGAATCTCAAAGAACCTCAAATAACTAAAATAATCTTGAAAAGAACAAAGGTGGGGATTCACACTTCCTGATTTAAAAACTTAACTGCAAAACACAGTAATCAAAACAATGTGGTACTGGCATAAAGACAGACCAATGGACTAGAATAGAGAGCCCAGAAATAAACCATTACATATGTGGTCAAATGATTTTTGACAAAAGTACCAAGACCAATCAGTGGAGGAAAGACCAATGTTTTCAACAAATGGTGCTATGAAAACTGGATATCTACATGCAAAAGAATGACACCATATACAAAATTAACTCAAAATGGATCAAAGACCTAAAAGTAAGAGCTAAAACTATAAAACTCTTGGAAGAAAACATAGGGCAAAATCTTCATAACATTGAATTTGACAGTGATTTCTGAGATATGACACCAAAGGCACAGATATCAAAAGCAAAACTAGAGAAATTGGACTTCATAAAAATTTAAAACTTAAGTGCATCTTAAGGCACTAACAACAGTTTAAAAAAGCAACTCACTAAATGGGAGAAAATATTTGCAAATCATATGTCTGATAAGGGATTAAGATCCAGAATATACAGAATTCCTAAAATGTAACAACAAAAATCAAACAACTGGATTCAAAATGAGCCAAGGACTTGAACAGACATTTCTCCAAAGAAGATACACAAATGGCCAAATAGCATATGAAACGATGTTCAACATTACTGATAATTAGGGAAATGCAAATCAAAATCACAATGAGATACCACCTCACACCCATTAGGATGGCTACCATCAAAAAATATAATAATAATAACAAGTGATGACAAGGATGTGGAGAAATTGGAACCTTTGTGCACTGTTGGTGGGAATGGCAAATTGCACAACTGTGGTGGGTAACCATATTGTGAGGTGGTTCCTCAAAAAATTAAAAATCAGAAATTTTTTAAAAAATTAAAATTTACACAAAATTTAATTGAAAACCATATAATTCAGCAATTCCACTTCTGGATGTATCCCCAAAAGAATTAAAAGCAAGGTCCTCAAGAGATTTTTGTACATTCATATTCATAGCAGCATTATTCACAATAGCTAAAATGTGGAAGCAACCCAAGTGTCCATAGAAAGGTAAACTGATAAGCAAATTGTGGTATACACACACAAAAGAATATTATTCAGCCTTAAAAATGAAGGAAATTCTAACATATGTTACAACATGGATGAATCTTGAAGACACTATGCTGAGTGAAACAAACCAGTGATAAAAAGACAAATACTATATGATTCCACTTAAACGAGATACTTAAAGTGGTCAAAATCAGAGAAACAGAAAGTAGAATGCTGGTTTTCAGGGGCTACAAGGAGAGGAGTAATAGAGGGTTATTGTTAAATGGATATCAAGTTTCAGTTTTGCAAGATGAAAAGAGTTCTGAAGATGGATGGTGGTGATGATTGCACAACAATACGAATGTACTTAATACCACTGACCTGTACATTTAAAAATGGTTAAGATGTTAAATTTTATGTTATGTGTATTTTACCACAATAAAAAATAATACAGGACTTCCAGTTGAATTTGAATTTCAGATGGACAGTGAGTGGTTTTGTAGTGTAAGTATGTCCCAAATATTGCATGCAATATACATACATTCCCCAATTTTTTGTTGTTTATTGAGAGTTCAAGTTTAACTGGACTGTATTTTATCTGATGATCCTATAGAGGAAAGACAGACAGAAAGAGATTAGGCAATCCCAGGAAGTTTCCTGAAGATGGATTTACCACTGCCTTTCCTGCCCAGGTCAGCTCTGTCTGGCTCAGCGGTGTGAACACATATTAACAACCTAATCAAGGCATAAGCTTTTACTTTTGCTTTAAAAAGCATAATCTTTCCCAATATAGATATAAACGAGACCTGGTTGGGTGATTTTGGATATTTGGCTATTTCAAAGAACAGGGAGAAGAAAAGAGGTGCATGTATCTTTATTTTAATTCAGGATACTCTAAATGAGCAAAGCTTTTTTACCAGAGAAATTCTGTCTTGGGAAAAGGAAGAAACCTGTGTCTAAGCTCTTTATTCCTCCTCGTCCTTTTCTAGCCTCTGCAAATGCTTGTGCAATTTTGTTTATATTAATGGACTTGGATGTTAAGGCTATGAGCATCCTTTAATAACATGAAAATAAACTATTCCATTCCATGCCGATATTATCTCCCAAATTTCTTCTCTCCTTCAATGAAACTTTCCAAGCTATCTATTTCATATACTAATATTTGCAGATAACTGCTTTATATTTCAATATATTAAGTCATTTTATTCCATGCCTCTCATTCTATTACCTTGATTTTAGTCTCAGCATTTTCTTTCCGCAGAGATTCAGTTTATTGTTCACAATGTCTGCCAAGGTCATTTACTCTTAAAAGTTCAAACAGGCACTTCTACTAGATGCAGACTTTCATCTTGACTGCTGAGCTAATACACCATATATTTTCTCCTGTTATATCCACAGCATACACATGCTGCCTTTTTTAACATTTCTGTTTTCTTCTTTATCTTATTACTGGAGAAATTCCTACATCTTTCTAAGGCTTCTGATAAATTCCTCACAATCATTTCCTTTTCCTCTCCTCTCCACATGATACATGCACTCATCTCAACTCTTAGCCTTTGCCTTCCCTACATCCAGTCATTTATTTTCATTTCATGACTAAATGTCCAGTAATGGCAAACAAATTTTATAAGACCTTGCTTTTCAAATCTCACGTGAGCCCCTGATAATTCAAGTTTGTTTTTAATTCCTCGAATCATGAAATTTCCTTGTTTCCACTGAGAGTTGAAAATCGGTTTTGAATAGTGGCTTTTAGGATTTTGCCCAAATAAAAATAGAAGAAATTACTTTCAAAATGAAGACAAGAAGGTTTTCCATTGTCCTAACTTTTGTGCTTTTGTCCTTAACAATATTTTAGGCTACAAATGGCATCAAACATGCCTTTGAACACTCCCACTCCAATCTCAAATCAACCATGTTTAGTATCACTTCATTAGATTTTACAGTCAATACCACCATTACAGACTTGATTAAATGGACTCCACTGGGTTCTATAACATTAATTATAGCTGCACCACTCCTGCAGCCATCAGAGAACACTCATTATGTAGGACTCCACCCACAGAAGGAGAAATCGCTATTTGGGTGATGTCTTTTCAGAGGAGATCTGTAGTCTGTGATCTCTACAATATAAACTATTTGAGGAATACATCTGATTCTATAAAACTTTGTGGGATCATTTTACCTCTCAAATATTAGAACAGCAAAAGAAATGTGTTCCAGTGCTAGTCAGCCCAATTTGGTTTTTGCATCCTACTTCAGCTATGCCTGATTCTACAATAAATATGGTTTCCCTAGAATTAACCATTATTCAATAAATGTCTATTAAGTAGTAGTTAGGTTCCCTACTCTGTGCTAGGGCTCTAGAATATGCAAAGATAACATCCCAATCTCAAAAGCTTTATATAGGCTATAATATCAATGTGTGCAAAAACTATGAAGTTTACAATGTACCTGATAAAACAAAAAAATGTGGGTTCAGGAATAAAAGAGTTCTTAAACCCTGTTACCTTTTGGCTCCTGTTACTTCCCACATAGGAATCGTTCATGTTTACACCCAATTCTGGGGTGGGTAGGTTCATGGAACAAGTGGCCTGGATATCCAAGACTACTTGGATTTCACAATAGTGACCTCCACATGATTAACTAATTCCTCCCAGATTTGGGTTTTTCTGCTTGTAGAAACATTCTTGAATAGAGGAGAGGTTAGAAGCAAAGAAATTAGTTGAAAGGAGCCAAAACATTATGAATAAAATACATATAAAATTAGAAAACAGTAAATTTAAAAATATATTTGTGTTTATACAATCATTTATACCTGAATCATGCAGGCATGGCTCTTGGTTTAATCAACAGCACAACCTCACTAGGGATTTGTGATCCAAACCAAGAAAACCCACAACCAGGGACTTGGTCCTCCTTCTGGCTCTTTTTGCATGTCATCCTCTTCTGTCCTAATCACGGTGCCCTCTTCTTGAACCAAGGCTGGACCTTGCTTCACTGGCTGTGCGTGCTTAGGCTCTCAGTTTACTTCCTCGATTGTGATAAGATCCTTAACTGCAAAAATGTCATTGCTACTGCTAATATTGCTTCTTTTTTGCCTTATCAATTATTCTTTTTCTTTAAATCTGCTTCTAAATGAAATGCCAAAATTCTCACTCTACGTGGGAGATCATTTTATTTCTGTGAGAAGAAAATAACAAATTTTTCTCTTCTTTCTATAGGAGAAGTCATCTTTATCTGACACATGATCTTGAAAAAGTCTTACGGCTTCTAAACCCAAGAAGATACTCTCTCTCTATTTTTCATGTCAAAATCTTCTGACAATGAAATGACAGTGATCACTCTGGGCAATTTGCAGCAATTGGTTTGAGGCCAGCAGAGAAAAGCATTAACCCTTTCCTGCTTATCATACATGAATCACACTAACTTTGCTGGAATTGGGTCCGGTGCCAGCAGCAACTTGAGCCATGGCATTCAAGGAAGAATTCAAAGAATTCCAGAAGAAATTCAGGGGTAAGATGAAAACAGCTGTTTCCTATTTTCCATACACTGGTGACAAAGACTCTTTGCCTTACCAAACTTTAGTCAGGCTCATGAACCTTCTCCTAGGCTCATCTGTGCACTCCCTTGTAAAATCCAGTTTTAGCAAGAACCCTGCTAAGTCAGTTTAGCAAGAACCCCCACCCTCAATATCTGATCATCCTTATATCTGATCAGGTTCCTCATCCTCTACCATCCCCCAGGTGATGGCTGATCACCCTGGCCTGTCTTCAGCAAGAATCCTGTTAGGTCAGTTTAGTCAGAATCCCCCCTTCACCCCGATGTTTCCTCCTAGTAATATTCCATCCACTGACCCCCACCTTGCTTCTTGGTTACAAATTTCTACTTTCCCAGGCTATATTTCGAGTTGAACCCTCTCTCCTCCGCACCCCAACTGCAACACCTCATTGAAAATCTTGAATAAATTCTGCCTTACCATCTTTAACAAGTGTCATGAATATTTTCTTCTTTAACACTGGCTGAAGGGCAAAGGCAATTTCCTCTGTTCATCCTGGGCTCAGCTGAACAAATCACAAAGAAGATTTTCAGACATATTCTGCCCCCTCACTTAGGCACATGACTTTTTCCTCCAAAGAGATTTCTTACACATTAAACACAATGTTATTTTTAAATAACTGTGCTAGAATAGTCAGTCTCTTCAGAGAAGAATGTCTGCTTATTCTGCATTTTTCCCAACTGCAAAGAGTATCATCTCTCTGCAGCTTTGCTTTGAAGAGCTCTTAAAATTGCCCTTTTTAGAATGAGCTTCTGATGTGTCATCATTAATACCTCATCCCATGTGTCAGCCTTCATCAAGTGCACTTGCCAATGGAGAGTTTTCCAAAGCTGACACCTCAAGAGGAGTGTGCAGCCATCTCCTGAGATTCATTGTGAGTTGCAGTGACCACAGTCACCCCTCAAGTCAAGTGACCTAGAGAGTCTGCAATACAGCCAGCTGTACCTGCTGCAGGTAGCACAACGGATCCAGAGCCCACCTGCAATCTGTGGACTTTCTCGTGGACTTTCACAGAAGCTCTGTTTATTCAACAATGTGCTTTCTTTCAGTGACATCTGATTGTGTGTAAATTTAGTCAAGAAATATAGTAACAAAATATAATGAGCAAGCAAATCTTTTGGCCCAGTGTTTTCCAAATTTGCCTGATGAGAATCTTATTAGGGGAGTCCACCAAGTATACAGAATTCCACTGAACTATACTACAAAGCTAGATTAGTCAAAACAGTACGGTATTGCAAGAAAAACAGACACTAAGACCAATGGAACAGAATTGAATGTCCAGAAATAAAACCACATATATCTGGGCAAGTAACGTATGACAAAGGAGCCAAGAACATACAATGGAAAAAGGAAAGTGTCTTCAATAAATGGTGCTGGGAAAACTGGACAGCCACATGCAAAAGAATGAAACTAGACTGCTATCTTACACTGTACACAAAAATAAACTCAAAATGGATTAAAGACTTGATTGTAAGACCTGAAACCATAAAATACACAGAATAAAACATAGGCAGTAAGCTCCTTGATGTTGGTCTTAGTGATGTTTTGTGGATTTGACTCCAATGGTGAGGGGAAACAAAAGCAAAACTAAACATGGGACTACAACTAACTAAAAAGCTTCTGCACAGCAAAGGAAATCATCATCAAAATGAAAAGGTAACCTACTGAATGGGAAAAGATATTTGCAAATAATACACCTGATAAGGAGTTAATATCCAAAATGTGTAAATAACTCATACAGCTCAATAACAAGAACAAAAAAAATCTGATTAAAAAATAGGCAGAGGATCTGAACAGACGTTTCTTGAAAGATATTCAGATGGCCAACAGGCACATGAAAAGATAATCAATAGCACTAATTCTTAAGGAAATGCAAATCAAAACCACAATGAAATATCACCTCACACCTGTTAGAATGGCTATTATCAAAAAGACAAGAAATAACAAGTGCTGGAGAGGATATGGAGAAAAGGGAACCCTCATATGCTGTTGGTGGGTATGTAAATTGGTGCAGCCACTATGGTAAACATTATGGAAATTCCTCAAAAAATTAAGAATAGAACTACCATATGATCCAGCTATTCCAGTTCTGGGTTTTTATTCAAAGAATATAAAAACATGAATTCAAAAAGATACATGCAGGGCCGGCCCCATGGCGTAGTGGTTAAGTGTGCGCACTCTGCTGTTGGTAGCCCAGGTTCGGATCCCAGGTGTGCACTGACGTACTACTTGTCAGGCCATGCTGTGGTGGCATCCCATATAAAAAGTGGAGGAAGTTGGTCACAGATGTTAGCCCAGGGCCAGTCTTCCTCAGCAAAAAGAGGAGGATTGGCATGGATGTTAGCTCAGGGATGATCTTCCTCACACACAAAAAAAAGATATACACACCCCTATGTTCATTGCAGCACTATTTACAACAGCCAAGATATTGAAATAACCTAAGTGTCTATAAATGAATGAACAGATAAAGAAGGAATACTACTCAGCCATAGAAAAGAATAAAATCTATCTATTTGCAACAAAATGAATGGACCTTGAGGGTATTATGTCAAGTGAAATAAGCCAGAAGAAGAAAGACAGATACCATATGATCTCACTCATATATAGAATATAAAAGAAACAAACAAACAAATGAACAAGTGAAATAAACAAAAACAAACTCATAGATACAGAGAGCAGATTGTTGGTTACCAGAGGGGAAGGGGGCTAGGGAGTGGGTGAAATGGGTAAAGGGAGTCAATTATATGGTGATGGATGGAAACTAAACTTTTGGTGGTAATCACGTTGTAGTGTATAAAGTCGTACACCTGAAACTTAGACAATGTTAAAAACCAATGTTACCTCAATTAAAAAAAAAGAAAAGGGAAGGGAGGAAGCCAGGGAAGAAATGGGTTGGGACGTCCTCTTTAAAAAGAAAATACAGGCGGGCAGCAGGGGGACATTCGGGAGCTAGTGTGTGTGTAAGGGAAGGTGGATTTGAAGCCTGGTCATTGAGTCTCTGGCTGTGACTCAAGATAAGTGGGTGTCCAGGGTGCTCCTTAGTCTACCTGTGTAGCTTGTGGGAACTGCCCCCAGACCACATGTGAACCCCAGGGACACAGGAACACTGTGCAGTTCCTGGGGGCCAGCACACAGGGTAAGCACTCAACACTGAGAGCTTCATTTGCTGAAAAAAAATGAGCAGGGAGTGTCATGACCAGCAGCCACACTGTGTCACCATAAAATTTTAACATGCCACTGGTGACTCCAGCGGGCAAAGTGCCTCCTTGGAACTTCTCCAAATCCAGACAGCCCCTCCCAGAACCTTTGTTGCAAGCTACTGACGTTGCAACACGGGAGGGAAGGCAGCGGGATTCGGACCTTGACAGGCGGGGATTGGAGCCAATGAAAAAGGCAAGATGTATACTCTGCAGCCAATAACAGAGGCTGAAGGAAGTGATGTCAGTGGAAGTACAAGGGACGGTAGGGGAAGTTTGGTAACCAGTCGTCTTGTGCTTGTGAGAAAAGTAGAAGGCAAAGATGTTGGACTGAAAAGTTTTGAACAAAAGCTACCCATCCGACTTTGACCCATGTGAGATCCCGAAGCTTAAGCTCCCAAAGACCGGCGGTAGGTGGAGCGGTTGATGGGCCCCTTCACCACGAGGTGTGAGACGTGCGGAGAACACGTCTACAAGGGCAGGAAGTTCACTGGGCCGGCCTCGTCCGCTTCTGCATGACCTGCTTGCCCTGCTGGCGGAGCTCGCCTTCAAGACAGACCCGGAAGACACAGACTATGCCCTGGAGCCGCACGGAACTTCCGGGCCGAGGAGCTCCTGGAGGAGGAGAAGAGGGTGCGGAGGGAGCGGGGGGACGAGGAGCTGAACAACCCCGTCAAGGTGCTGGAGGACCAGACCAAGGACACCAATTTGGGGATGGAGGCTCTGGAGAACCTGCAGGAGGTCAAGGCCCGGAGCCAGCGGCAGGCCCACGTGGCCTGTCAGGCCAAAGCCATGATGCGGCAGCACCGTCTGTCCCAGGAGGAGCATGAGAGAGAGACAGCGGCCTTGGTGGAAGAAGCTAGGAAACAAAGACTGCTGGTGGACTCCTGTTCAGAGGAGGACGTTGCTGCTCCCGGCCCGCCAGCCCAACCCCGCCATCCTGGAGGAGGCCCCGAAGGCCAAGAGGAAGGGGGAGAGCTGGGAGGCACGCAGCTCGGGCCCCCTTGGCAGCAGACCCCAGCTGTTGGGCCTGGTTGTGATGAAGAAAACAGACCAGACAGCACCCGCCCCAGGTGCCATGAAGAAGGGAAGGTAACTGCATCTGCCCAGCACCTCCTCCCTGAGCCAGCTGTGTGCATATGCAGACAGCGAGGACAGCAGCGGCGGCAACTGAGGCCCCCTTCTCGGTCCAGGCCATTCCTCCGATCAAGGGTCGCACATCTCGCTCCAGCCGGTGATGGGGCAAGAGGCATTGGCACCAATCGGAGCCACAACAGGACAAGCATGAACCTCCTCTGAGGCCAGCGGGGCCAAGGGCTTCAGCTGAAGGACTCCGTTTCTCTCTTGTACCCCACCCACCAGCCCTCCAGGACCTTGGGGTCCCCAGGTCACATTGGCCCCCTCCCCCCAGCACCGAGTGCAGGGCTGCAACATCCCTGGAGCGGTGCTCAGCTTCTGGCAGACCTTGTTGCTCCTCTCCTGGACAGTCTTTGAGATGTCAGCCCTGTTTTGGGCATGTGAGTGAGCACACCCACCCCTGGTTGGCTCCATCCCTTCCCGCCACAAAACTGTTTGGAACCAGAATAAATAAAAGGAACTCACCAAAAAAAAAAAAAAAAAGTACAGAATTCCAGGCCAAACCTGACACCTACTGAACTAGAATCCACAAGGGAGAGTCTGATGGTTGGTATTTTTATCAAAAGTTGCCAGTGAGTCTTAAGTTCAAGAAAGAATGGGAAACCCAGTTCTGGCCCATCAGCAGGGAGTCCAACATGAATGAATCATTGACTAGTGAACAAAATCCAAGCCCCCTTAGCCCAGCACTCAAGGCCTCTACCATCTGCCACTAGCCTACCATCTACTCAGCTCAAGTCAAAAGACAGTTGTGATATAATGGAGCAAGCACTGGAATCAGAGCCATATCTCATAAATCCTCTCTCTGAATTTATCTAGCTTTATGACTTTTGAGAAAATTACCTAAACTCACTGTTTCCATTTGGTTGTCTGTAATATGATAATAATAATTCTTACCTCAAAATATTGTTGTGAGGATTAACTTATGTAATATTAAACCAGTTTTTATTAAATGCTATGTGAAATTCTATGCTAGGTGCTCTTTCTTCTTAAGTGACAAACATGTCATAGTCAATAATTATTGATGGAATAAATGAACTATAATAGATGGATAAATAACAGCTGTTTAGTATAAAATGTATAAAAATAACATAAGTTATGACACCGTATAGCTTTTTAAATAGTTGTTTTCTATTAAATATACATTTAAAGTGTTTATAGAAGAGAAGAAAGTTGGATAGAGGGGATGATTATGGAGTCGGTTGTCATAGGGCTGTGCCTCCATTCTTGCAGAGTGTCCCTTCAGAGAAAGAAAAGAATCATTTATAAATTGGCTAGTCATTGCTGGACTAGCTTCTGAGCACAAATGGAGGTAACAAACCCTCACAAGGATGCAGAATAACCAGATCCGGAAGCAGCAGTGAGGAGAGTCCCATTGTGGGGTATTTTACACGTGAGGTGTTTTATTTAATTCCAGGTACAACATATGAAGAGTTACTCTAACAGACTAGAAGATGATGAGGGTGTAATTGATTTAGCAAACACTGCTGAGTTTCTGCTAAATACTGCTACTGTACTAACTTTGAAGATACAAAGTATTTTTCTTCAAAATGCTCAATATTCAAATTCCTCAAGCAACTCAAGATCTGTAAGGGAGTGAGTGAAGTAAGTAAGCAGGCTATCCTCTACACTGTCCTCTCAAAAAAGGAATTCTGCCCCTCCTCCCAAGATGGAGAACTCTTGCTCTGGCTGGTCAGATCCTATGACATTTTGGGGGTCATGTTTTCTAGGAATAGAGCTTTCAAATGTGGGTGGACTCCCACTCATGGCTTATCTTTCTCTTCTGCCCAAGGAGACACAGAGGTAAATCGAAAAATTAACCATGGCCGGGTCCAGGGATGGTTTCTTTCATTAGATACTTTGTCTTTTTCCCATGTGACTGCCAGGGTGGAGACATGAGCAAGGCTACATCTTAGGCTAGCTCAGCACTGGGCTTTGGAGACAAACATGCTGTCTTTTGTGTCTTGTTCCCTGACACTGGTGGGTGGGTGTTGGACAAGCATGTCCTTGTCCCCTAATGATAACAACCAAGGCTTGGGTTATTTGGTGGGGAATCTAATGAACCTTGCAGTCTGCTTTAGTTTGAAGTTATTTAAGCATAACTAGCTTAGGAAAAAAAGGAGTTTTGTATTTGGTTAATCTAATCTATTCAAGCTGTGCATTGGAGTTTAAAGCCAAAGCATTAAAGAGGTCTATATAAGGAGGAAAAATGTGCAGATAAGAGGTGCGAAATCCTAGCTGGGAGGTAAGGAAGAAGCAATGAGAGACGATTTCTAGAAGAAAAGCCAGCCAGGCAAAGAAAGCTGCTAAGGATGCTCCCCACAGAATGAGCACCATGCACCAAGCCTTGGGGGTTTAATAGAGCAGAGAAAATTTAGAGATTCAGCTGGAGTGAGGAAGCTGGAAACAATGCTTCAAGAGAAATATTCGAAGGAAACTAGAATGTCCTGTCTTTATAAAAGAGAGCTTGAGTAGAGGCGTTCTTACATTGTAAGGATATCCTATGGATGATATATTGGGCTCACTCTCATTGCATGGAATGAGGATGGAATTAGCAGCAACAAGAAAATGACCAGGCAGTGGACTCCACTCAGTATAAAGTCTCTTCCTACAGGAGCTAACCAACAGTGAGGGACTGCCTGCCCCGGGATTTGTTCAGGAGGAACCAGAGAGACACGTGTGAGTGTGTTAAAGAGGACTCCTGTGTCAGATGGGAGCTCAGCGCACATGGCCTCCTGTCTTTCCACCTCAAGATTCTATCACCAGACAATTCTTGGACACAATTCCATGCTGAAATGAAATGAAAATGAACTCTCTCTCTCAATACCTCTGTATCTAAATCTCTCCCTCTGTCTCTCTTTGTCTTTCTCTCTCTCTCTCTCTTCACCTATCTTAAAGGGCAGGAAGATGAATATTGCATTCAAATACTGCAAACTTTTGGTCAAAACTGGTTAGGACATGGTTAAAGGAGAATTATATATTTCAAACAACAAAATACATTTGAGCTAAAACTCTTCAAAAAAATAATTCTATATTTCTTTAAAATTCAGAAGGCACTTGTAAACCTTGCAGGACCTCACATTTTTTACCTTATATATATCGTAGCATTTACAGCACTGTATTATAATTTAGCTGTTTACATTTTCCTGTCAAATAAACTACAAGCTCCTTTAAAGCAAGGACTTCTGTTTATCTCAGTCTCCTTGTCCATTACATTGCCTGGCACTCAAGAGGTTCACAGCAAATTAATGAATCAATCTCTTGATTATCACAAATTTTTCGAGTTGCAGCATCTTAGTGCATTTGCTACAAAACAAGATAACAGAGTTCAATGCAATGGTATTGACATAAGCGTTCATTCTCTGTATCTCTATAACCTAGTTTTCATTTTTCTTGCTATTACGATTCAAAGGATAAGGCTCTCCCACATTGAAATCTCAAGTTTCTGATCCAAACCTTGCTTTGCTCTTGTTTTTCATTATTATTGCTGGTAGTTTTTAAAAGTTGACTTTTTTTCTTGTTTTTTAGATTTTCCTTGTTATCTGTCAGGTAGAGTGAAATTACTAGCCCAGTTAAGTGTGGGTATATGTAAGTGGCTGTGTGTTAGGCATGCATAAAACCTTCAACAGTCTTTCCCTGGCAGTCTGATAAGTTCTCTGAGGGATGATCAGCTCTGTTCATTTGATGATGCTATCTGATATTTGATTGACTAGGTCATTTACACTTTCTTATCTGGTTTCATTTGTTTGCATATTCTGAAAGCGTAGCCAGGATCAAACTCTCTGAGTCAAGTCCCTTTAATAATGTAGAATGTTCAATTTCCTTCCAGGCTTCTCTTTGTGTGGGAGTTTTGTTTTTCCCTCTAATGACATATGTAGTTTTCACAGGAGCTGAATGATCACATGCTTCCTTCACATCCCCACAGTCACATATCTTATTAGAACCCTTATTATCCATAAACAGCAGCAAATTTTGTACATACATTTGCCTCTGCTTTATCGTGGCTAGGTGCTGGGATTTGTCACATTACATTTGAGGTTTAGCTCTGGTTTCTTGGGGAAACTGTGTTAGCCCCTTATAGATTTAAATATTATTAGTAATATTAGGTTATCTCTATATGCTGAGCACTGTGCCAAGTGATAGAATGATAAACGGCAGCCACTGTAAATTCTTATGCCCAAAAAGCATGAAATTAGACCCACAGAATTAAACTCACATGGAATAAAAAATTTAGGGGCGAGCAAAGCTGAGTTAATGTGTTAAACAGCCCTCTCTGGGTATCAGACATAGCCTCCTAAGTTTACAAACAAAGTTTTCAGATGGACGCAGGCACAGCCAGATGAGGAAGAGCACAGAGCATGGAACTTCATAAGAAGACTCCATGGCAGAACCGCCCACCTGTCCAGGTGAAGCACACTGACCATGAAGTGATGGAACAGTAAAATCCCTAAGTCTTTGCTGCTCCAGAGAAGGCTAGTGGTCACTCAGGAAGACACTTCATGATAGAAGATAAGTTTTCACAACGAGGTCAAGAGAGGTTGTCCAAAGGAGAGCATCCCCTCCAGGAATCTCCCTCCTCTCTCTTTTTTTAACCATATGTTGAATGCTTAATACATGCCAAGCACCAAACTAAGCACTTATCATACATTATCTCATTTAATCCAAATCAAAACCATTTTGAGGAAGATATTTATGTTCCATTTTAGATGAGGAAACTGAGAAGCTGAGAGGTGAAGTAACTCACCCAAGGTCCTCACATTAGTAAGTGGCAGTAGCATATAAATCAAGATCTCTCTTTACACAATTCACACTCTTCACCATACGCCAGGCTTCTAGAGCAAAGCAAGCAGTTAGCATTTTGTAAAGCATATTTGAGAAAACTATCTCCTTAGAATCCTCTTTCTAAGTATTTTGACTGAACTTTGAGCCTTTTAAGATGCAATGAATAAGACTTAGTAAATAGAGATGTGACTGCAAGACAGAGAGAGGCATAGACCTGAGCAGCATAAAGCTGAATTCTCTTGACCATAATCAAGGTTCTAATGCCCAGAGTTGTAAAATCCAGGTAAGCAGCACATCTTCTAAATGCCATTTTAGCAAGGTTCATTTCTGCCTGAGATGCTAAACATCACAGCAGCACACATTCTCTCAACACACAATAATCATGTTGCATAAAAAATGGTCCGATTCTGGGAAAGCAGGCTGAGTAGCTTCCGTTTGTGCCTCACTCTGCCATGCACAGAGATCTTGCTTCATTATATGGGCTTTCAGTTCCCTTTAGCCTTATGATGTTTGCCATGCTTTGTAACTGGAGATTTCTAACTTTATGTATTGAGCATATTTGCTTTGGGAGAATTTTCCCTTCCACTTTAGCATCCTTCTTCTAAGGGGTGGTGATGCCTCTGTGTAGAAGTTGGATTCAAGTAATCAGCAGATCCATAAACACAGTTGCTTGTAAGAAACATAGATTTGATCCATTTTTATGAAAATTAGCCCTTTATTAAAATAGTTGTGAAATATTTTTTTAAATACATAGTGTTTATGAAGCCAAAGTTCCACACAAAAACATAGGTAGAATTTAATCCCCATTACTCGAAGTATTTACTTATTGATTGCAATAAGTCAGATGATTCTGACTTTATTCTGGTCCCTGGATTAGAGGTTCCTCTCTCACTTGCTCCAGTGCCTGTCATAGGATCATCCCCCGCATGAGATGTGGGGCTCCAGAACTCCTAGCTAACACTGCAGCAAAGATCTCTGCAACCACTTTTGTAAGCTAAACTCAATCTGACGACTACCTTCTTCCAGAATATGCCACTGAAAACTTCTCAACACTTTTGGTCTTCTTCTCTATATGGCAGAAGTCCAAAATGTGAACAAGTGTCACTTACCTAAAACATAGTGGGAAGGCCACTTCCTGTACTGGTGTTGGCATTTCTGTGCTCCAATTCAACTACAGAATCATAGATAACCATTCATTCAATAATATCCACTCATTAAGCTCCTGCTATGTGGGGCACTGTTCTTGGTGCTGAAAATACAGCAGAGAACAAAACCAAGTCCCTACCCATGAGGAGCTTACATTCTAATAAAGGGATTAAAAAGCAAACATATACTTTGTCAGATGATTACACATAGTATGGGGGCGGGGAGGTGCAGGGTAAGGAGGCTAGGTATTAGGAGGTCCAGTGAAGAGGGGAGTTGTGCCATTTCGGAAGGGTGGTCAGAAAAGACTTCACTGATCATGTAACATTCGAGCAGAGACTGAAGGGAGCAGAGAGAACCTCCTACACAGAGGCTCTGAGGCAGGAGCATGTCTAATGGTTTAGAGGAACAGCAAGGAGACCAGCGTGGTCAAAGTCGAGTGAACAAGGAGCAATATGGCAGCAGGAGAGGCCGAGGAGGAAGCGGATCTCTTGCCTCTCCTATGTGATCTTAAAAATGCTTAAAGGAGGAAAGTAGGAATTTTACTGACTTTTAGGTTGAATTTGAATTGTGAATATGGTAATTAAATGTTGATGACCAAACTATGAGGAAGAAAAGACCTCAAACTGGTTGGATAATGTCTGGGAATAAAGTGGCAAAGAGCTACTGGTACATTTAGAGAAAAACCAGTTAGGTGATAAATATCTAGGTTAAAAGCCATTTATCAAGCACCTCATTAGTGTCAGGTTCTGTGCCAACTGCCAAAAAAATCCAATGTACACCACACTGCTTTTTTTTGTTGTTGTTGTTGTTGTTTTGGTGAGGAAGATCAGCCCTGTGCTAACATCTGCCAATCCTCCTTTCTTTTTTTGCTGAGGAAGACTGGCCCTGGGCTAACATCCATGCCCATTTTCCTCCACTTTATATGGGACGCCGCCACAGCATGGCTTGCCAAGCGGTGCCTCGGTGCGCGCACAGGATCTGAACCTGCAAATCCTGGGCCACTGCAGAGGAGCGCGCGAACGTAAGTGCTTGAGCCACCAGGCCCACCCCACACACTGCTTTTTTATCACATGTAGAACTCCCTACCTGCAAAGCATAAAATTCCTCATGACTGATCCCTTTCGGTCAGAAGGAATAACATTTATAATGGGCTGTGTGCTATAATGAGAAGAAATGGGATTTTAAAATAAATCTGGTTTTAAACCCCAGCTCTGAGATAAGCATATAAAGTACTCAGTGAGTGACAGTCAGACATACGATAGGTTCTCAACACATGATGGTAATTTTTTTTTATTATTATTTTAAACAAGAGTGAAACATTTCCTGTTCCAAATGCTGTTTGAGCTACCAGGTAATCAAACTTGAAGTGTGCACAAAAAGACTTTCATTAACCACTTCTCACCAGTTTTCACAATTTACAAATTACCTCAGAAGAAAACACTGTATGTTTCAGATATCTATTGCTGCAAAAGAAACTACCCTAAAACTTAGTGGCTTAAAATAATTTTTCATCTCCCAGCTTCTGCATGTTGTCTGGGCTCAACTGGGGCAGGTCTCACTTGGAAGCTGTCACGCAGCTGCCGTCAGACAGCAGCTGGGACTGGAGTCATCTGAAGGCTGGACTAAGCTGGACATCCAAGATGCTCACTCACATGCCTGGCAGCTGCTGCTGGATACTGGGTTGGAGCTCAGCTAAAGGTGTCAACTACAGCTCCTACGTGTGGCCTCTGCAGGCGGGTTCTGCGAGGAAGTGCCCCAAGACTGAGTGTCCCAAGAAGTCCAAGCAGAAGCTGAAAGCCTTCTTCTGAGTGACCTTCAGAAGTCCCAGTCACTTCTGCTATATTCTAGTGGTCCAGACAGTCCTGCTGTGTGAAGCAGAGAGCACACACAGGGAGGGAAGGAAGTGATGGCCGCCATCTTGGAGACTAATGTGGACAGCACAATACTTGGAAATCGCAGTCAGAGCTGGGGTCCTTTATTATGGAACATTCTCGAATACCACCTGTAAATAAGGCTTTTGCTTTAATGACAGAGATCTTAGAATTTATGTGATTTCTTTTGTCCAGAGTTTCCTATAGAGAGTGAGCATTCAATAATGTTGCTAACTGATTAACCAGGCCTCTGCCCCCTGCTTCCAGCTGTTGCGAGTCTACAAGGAAATTTTGGATGTGTAGGATCCTTAAGTTCTTACACTGAGTTAGCGCTTTTGTCCAGCCATGTTGTACCTCTTAACACAGAGGCAGCAGAAAAGAATAAAAATAATAGTGGCCACTTAATAGCTTTAGTCTTCAGGAAGCATATTCATATTCCTCAATTCACTTGATTTTCACAACTACCCACCTGAGGTAAACAGGCAAAGCAATATTACCAACACGTTCAGCAGAGGGGTAAATCTCAGAGAAGTGAATGGCTTGACCAACACATAGCTAGGAAACAAAGGAGCTATAACTTGAAAACTTCAGAAACTAGATTCAACATCCTTGCTACTAAATCACACTATTTCCCCAGCAGATATCTTGAGAGAGTGCTGGATTACCTTCCATGGTATCAGTAATAGTAATAACATTTATTGAACACTTATGTGCCAGGCACTGCACTAGGCACTTTGTGTATATTATCTCATCTAATCTTTTTTCTTTTTATAATTTTATTTATTTATTTTTTACCCCAAAGCCCCAGTAGATAGTTGTATGTCATAGCTGCACATCCTTCTAGTTGCTGTATATGGGACGTGGCCTCAACATGGCCAGAGAAGTGGTGCGTTGGTGCTCGCCCAGGATCCGAACCTGGGCCACCAGCAGTGGAGCGCGCACACTTAACCGCTAAGCCACGGGGCCGGACCTATCTCATCTAATCCTCACAACCACTCCATGAGATTGGGAGTAGCTTTATCCCTGTGTTGAATCAGAGAAGCTAAACTCACACCACTAGAAAGTGGCAGAGCCAGCATTTTAATCCAGACAGTCTGAGTTAGTGCCTGTACTCTTAATTATCACATTTTGTCAAAATATTATTGCAATACCTCGAAACGTCTAACATCTCATATAATCACTATGAAGGTAATAACCAAGATTTATTTGAGCCTTTCTTGAATCAATTTGTACCTATGTCTTGCGAGAAGACTTACTAAAAGTTGGACACTGCTTATGAAAACTAGAGATTAGTTTGATTCTGATGTGGGTGGAAAACTTGTTTTGTTTTATGGCCGTATGTGCTCTTGATCTTGAATAGCTATCTCATATATGTGTGCCCTTCTTCACAAGGGAAAACATAAACAAGAGTATGGAGAGGTCAACACAGCTCTGCCTCTGCCAGTCACGTAGCATCTCTGAGGCACATTTTAATCACATAAAAATCTGAACTTGGATAAGAGGCTCTTGGAGGCCTCTTCCAACTCTAGGGTCTGTGATTATGCCCCATAGTGCCACGAGGCTTATGACCTCCTGAGGGCCAATTGTGAGGGCACGTTTGCACAATCAAATGTAGAATTTCCTTTCTAAGTAGTTGGTATCCTCTTGTATATTGGCAGGAAGGACAATGCTTAAATTCCTGCAGTATATTAACATTTTTGCCAACACCATCTTATATTACGCCTCTAATGTAAATGACAAATATGTTTATGGCCAAAGAAATATAACTGAGAAAACAGCTCTGCTTTGCATGATATTCTGGGGAAGTTTTCTCTTCCACGGTTTAGCCTAAGAGGATGTGTGATATAAAGAGAATACTGAGCTGACAGTCAAAAGCCTTCTGTCAGGGCTCAGTTCACAATGCCTGTGACCTTGGCTAGGTCACTCTCAAGCTTGTTTCTTCATCTGTAAAATAAGAAGCCTAGGATGAGGTGATCTTACAGTCCTGCTCAGTTTTAAATTTTACATTTAAGCTTGTGCTGATAGTCAGAATTTGAAGATAAGAATATAAATGAGAAAGCACACTATTTCCTTTGTAATTTATATGCTATTTTGTGCAGCAGAGTTGTGAATACATTTGACATAAGGTGAAATGAATAGATATTAGTGTTACTACATAAAAAATCTTTCATATTTCCTAGGAAATGAAAAGGTGGAGAAGATGACAAATCAAAACCTCTTCTAACCTGTCACTTTAAAATGTCCTGACTTCCTTAAAAGGAAAAAAGATATAGCAATGTATACTCTAAAAGTGAGCTGGCTACACCAATTCTTGGTTTAGAAAATATTTTGGTTTTATTCAAAGGCTGACTTATTTGGTAGATAAGATATTCTTAGGTCTAACATGCTGTAATTTTAAGTGACTGACTTAAAATATTGCTCATTGGATGAAGTTTTGCAATCTGTCCGTGCAGAGATAGAGTCATTTCCTAAATGAGTTCATTTTCATTATTATTATCCATGGCAGGTGCACAAAATGATGTGCAGTGAAATGAGCAGGACCAGCAGATGCCTCCTATGACATCAATGCTGGTTTTCCCTTGAGGCCCCTTGTATCCTGCTGACATATCTCCATCTTTTTTCATTCTCCCTTAGGGTCACAAAATCAATTTGTTGCCAAGAACCTTGACAATCTTGTTCTACTTCTCAACATTTGGGATTGCCATGATATCATTTTCCTGACCAGGAACCCTCATGTTCTATCGCTCTCCTTTTATTTTTGTTTCTTATTCACAACTCGTGAACCTAACTTCCTTGGGTTGTGCCTGGAAACCACACAGTTATAAGTGGTATCTAATTTCTCTCTATTATAATTACATAATAATGGTAAAATAACATAATGAGTGTTATTAAAACAACTATGTCAAAACTGGTTCTTGATTTTATATCTATGTGTTAGTCATTCCCACATCTAAAACAATCATAAAAATTCCAAGTTTGAAAAGTAGATGAGTTTACTAACTCACTAGCTCAAATTTTAGAAGTCAGTAATAGGCACTTTGTGTATAGTTTAATTATTACCCTCCCAAAAGACTAAAATAAAAATTAGTGGCTCGATTTTATGACTAAATGCAAGGGGATGAAAAGAGATGTTACTTGGCCTTATGGAAAAAATAAATCCTGAATATAGGATGCCAAATTTTACATATGATTTAAATTTTATATTTAATTTCTGGTTTATAATTTATTTAGCCTATATCTTGCCTCTCCAAAGAAAGTATAAGCTCTTCGAAGGTAGAAAATACGTCTTATAATTTTTAGCATCCTGTCCAATTTAAAGCATCTAGAACAACTTTTTCCTAATAGGAACTTAGCAAATATCTATTAATCAGAGAACAAGAATTCTGCCTTAAATAAGCTAAAGATGAAGCGAAGACTTCCTTCACAGCTGGTTTTAATATCAATCAGGTTTGGCACTGTTCTTTCTCTACGCCCCATTATAGTTTTTCAACTAGTACATATGTAAGTCAAGATATCATTTTGTCAAAGCACCTTACATTAACAATTTCTAGAAGGGAATCTTGCTTAGGGGAAAATATAAATGTTTTTTGAGATCCTTGTTTAAGAATCTGTCAATAAAAAGGAATATTATGTGTTTCTCTTTGTATTTTGAAAATATTAGAAAATATTTCTTTAGTTGTCCTCCCACTCAGGACACTGGAACTCACCTCCCTGCACGATTATAGCCTGTGTGCTCCCCAGTAACTGGGCAGGGAGAAGGGTGTGTCGAGTCAACAGTGAAGCTGGGCTTTAAGCCAGTACAAAAGTCAAAGCAAAGAGCAAATATGGATGTAGAAAGCAAGAACCAGAAGTAAATTCTGGATTGAAAGTTTCTTACAAAAGAGGAATTCAATCACAGAATTCAAGCTGGAAAGCCAGAGGGAGTCAAACCAAGAATGGCCCATTATGGTGGCAGCAAATAAAAACGACCAGCTCAAAACCAAGGAACACTGAAAGCAATAAAGCGTTCAAACTGAGAGGCATTCCCAGGGCCCTCACAGAATTCGGATGGATGATACACTGTGGCCTCAGTTGCCTTTTATTCCCTTGGGAGGTGGTTTCTAGCCACAGAGTCCTTTACAGATATCAAAGAATTTTTAAGATATCAGAAGATAGCAATGGAGAGTCACTGAGATTTCCTCTGTTACCTATTTTGCCTCTTTTACATCTTTTGGGGAGATCAGACCATCCGCATGTAAAGCAGTAACAAATTATGTGGCTGTTTAAGTATCGAGTGAACGTTAAGCAAATAGGTACGATGATACTTTACAATTGGTGACTCCAGCTCCCTCTCATTACATCTATTCACCAAGGAGTCTGTAGTGTCTTTGTGTAAGCAGCTACTGGTTTTGAGATTTAAAAATAAAATAAAGCTTACTTTCAAGTACTCTTGTCCTTTCAAGAATGGCTTTAGCTCAAAAATCAATCCTAAAAGTCTAGAGTGTACACGAAGGTCTTTTTACTTCTCTGTGAACACGTTTATTTAAATGCCCTACCTATCTTCCATAATAATACAAGAACTTTCACCAAGTTTTGACACCTAATTTATCAGAAAATTTTTCCATCATTAAGAAAATGGCTCTCTAAAGCTATCTTTACCCACCAGCAATTAGGGAAATTTAAGATTTATGAATCAAAGCTTAAAAAGTTGTGAAATGTGAATCAATTATTTGACCTCTACTAGGCCAGAAATCCAAGAAAGTTTTGGCTGCTAAACTTGGAAATTTTCACTTTTTATGCATGGATTAGAAAAAAAAAATCACCACTAATACAACTTTTCTTCATTTAAGCTCCTGAGTTTTTTAACTTGCCGGGATGGTTAACCAGCATGTTTGAATACCATTTTTTATAAAGGAAAGGAAGGCTTTTCTGAAACCATTCTTAGTAGCATCCCATGTTTTAAAATGAATTCAATTCAATCACTTAGTATTTTCCATATATTTCCTAGCCAGGCTTTTGTGTTAAACTTGCCAATTTAAAACTTAACTCCCTTATGTTTGGGGGGGACTCTTCGGGGACATATACCATTCATATATAGTTTATATATATTTAAGATGGATAATTTTGTTTACAAGAATTTTACTTTTGTAGAAACACGAGTTCAAGCATTTGTTGCCATTTTAGATTTGAGAATTTTGTATTATCAATCCAAAATTTTATAAAGTGTGGGGGAGTTTAGTGTCTTCTTCAACCCCTAAAAGCACTGCATCGTGTATGGATGAAACTAGTTTAATGAAAATATACTTAGAATTCTAGTTTAAGCAACTTAAGAAGCAGTCACAGATCCTTGCACAGCCTATATGACAGTGGAGGTGAAATGCTTAAGAGGATGGTCACTGAGTCTCAGGGCCTTCAATGGGATAGAGGAGAGACTTGATGACTTTACAATGGAAGTGTCCTGAAATCCATATCTCTGCCAGCGTGATTCATTTTTATCTCGGACCCTAAACCAGAAGTTACTCTCTTCACCGAAGAAGGCAGCATAAAACTCCCCAAGGCCCAGAGCCCCGGGGCAGTCCACACATGAAACACAAGAGGGCAGAAGTCTGATCCTTGGGTTAATCAAGCAAACGTGCAGCAAGCCAGTGCCTGGGTAATAAAATTCCAATGAATATAGTGTTGCATCCACTATGAGAGGGGGATGAATCTTCCTTAGCAATACCATGAAAAGATTCCGTTCTGGGCAGAGGCGAGAGCTTGTGTAAAGACCCTAAGTCAACAGAGGATGATGCAAATTGATCACTGTGATTAATTAGAACTTGGATTTTCCAGAAGCCCAGAGACTGTGACATTTTCATCTGTTTATCCTTCATGATACCTACAGATATCTGTAGGATATATTCAATATGGACATAATTTTTAGAGCTGGATTGCTGTTGTTACCAATTATCTTTTTCCAAGTGAATGCAATTCTTTTAGTAATTAAGTTTCAATATATTCTGGGAGTTTCTTGTCAACTTGGTCTTCAGAGAAAAAACAGATTTCAGGTATAGCTTATCAGGTGTGTAGCTATCGATGCCCTGGCTAATGCGGATCAACAACTTTAGTAGAGTGGGCCTGTGGACATTTCCACTCTCAACTTTATTATTGTTTCATTTTACTAAGGACTGCTACTCTTCTTGTGAATGCTAATATATGTTCGCTATTCCTTGATGAAGGAAAAATGGTAAATCTTAATTGTGTACATTTGTTTCCCTCCAGGAATCATTAGTAATAATTTTACTGTACTTTGTTATGCAAGTAATACTTAACGAGGAAAAGAAAGTGGCCTTCGCTGCAGTAAACAGTGCCAGTCTCTTGCTCAGTTTACCATTTTCAGTTCACAGGCTGTGGCACCACCATAGAAACAAGTAAGAAGTTGGCTATGTGTGTGCGTGTATGTGTGTGTATACATGAGCACACTCTTCCATACAACTGAAAGTATCATTCTACATCTCCAAGTGCAAATTACACAAAAAGAACATTTTTATTTAGAACTATGAATCAGACACATTAGTTGTAATATTTGACATGACGTGGAATCAATCTAAGGAGTTGGTGACTTACTAGGTCCCTGAGAGTTGTGTGAAATATGATCATAAACAACACATGAATAGAAAAATTTGGATATTTTAAAGCAAATAATCTCAGGACCCAGAAAGACCACTCTGAAAATTCAATCTCCATACCTGGAGAATTCTGCCTGTCATTTGCGGCTGGCAAGGAACAAGTCAGAGCATTCTGCTAATAATCTTTTGTGCTTATGGTTTCCCAAAGAAGCTATTAAGCGAGGTAAACATAAGTTGTGATATCAAACTCTCTTTTAAGGAAAGTTTCCTTTTTCTTGGATGAATGCCAGTGTAATTGTTGAAGGAATGATTAATTATGTGAAATTTTTCATTACTGTAGTGTAATGTTGCTGCTACCTGCTTTGGCTTTGAACTTTTCACAAAGGAACTAACACAAAAAGGTTATTAAAAGTTTTCCTCAGAAGTTAAAAATTTGTCATACAAATGAAGAAATAGACAAGTGCCTAAATTCAGTATTAATCAAAGATGCTAACCCTTTAGAAGCTGATTTTTATGTGACTTTCATGAATCCATTAATCAAGAGTACACCAAGAGTTAGCTGGGTTTCAAGTTTCCAAGATCTACAAGATACTTATTTTTAGAGCAATGAGACCATCTGTAACCTTTAAAACTGTTGTAAACGAAACAGAGGGGGCTCTGGAATTTCTATAAAGAAGGGCCTCAGGCCTGTTGGAATAGAATACTAGAAATTCTTTTGATGATATATTACATAGCAACCACAATCTTTTTCCTTGGATTACATATTTATTTGGTAGAGGTTGGAAGAGGCAGAGATTGATCAAGATTATGAGAAACTCAAAACTCCCCTCCCCTGGGCATCTCCATTAAGCATCCTGGTTCATTTTCTATAATGCAAGGTGCAAACTACCAGTGCATCCAAATTTGTTTCTGAGCCTCACAGCCTTCTGGCCTTTATGTTACTGCATGAGCTACATCAACCACATCCGACAGGGGCCAGTGAGGAGGCAAGAGCATGGTTGCTACTGCCAGGCAATCTGGTTTGAATTGTGACTGCAGTATTTATGGGCCGTATGACATTGGGCCAGTTAATTGACCTTCGTGTCACTCAATTTTCTCATGAATAAAATGAGGGAAATTTACAATATTTCCTCATTGGATTGTTGTGAAAATTGAGCGAATGCCTGATAAATAATAAGCACTATATAAATGTTAGCTAGTATTTTCATGCATGATGGGAGGAAGTCCAAGGCTGAGGCTTCATGTTCCCAACAGAGCAAAACTCATGGGGTACAGGATGGTGCAATGTGAGAAGAATTTTTGTCTTGATGTAGTGGTTCTTCGTGTTAATTGTTCCAAAGAGAGAAAATAAATAGCCACCAGGGAACACCTCATAAAACAGGCTAACATCCAATCCCCATTATACATGGTGAGAAGACAAGACAGAATGCATCTTGTCTAATCCTATAAACCCTAATATACAATGGAAATTATTCACATAAGGTTGAGTATCCAAGAGCAATGGAATTAATGGGCTCTGATTTGTTTTTGTGCCCTGTATACTCACAAATATGCAAAAGTGACCTATACATTTGAAATGGCCAGAGAATGTAACAGCTTTTGATAATAATTGGGTAGTTCCATTCTTTTGTTCCAACAAAAAGACGTGAAGGGCCTAAGAAAATATTACTTCTGTGACTGTGGCAATGAGAAGAGACAGAGGGGAGTCAGGTGGAAGTAAAGCCGGGATGTCTAGATGCCTCAGAGCATCTTGATGGGGTTCCTTTTTGGGAGGGTAATAAAGTTCATAGATAGAGAGCAAAGAAAAGGATAGCAGAGGACAGAGGCCACGCAATCTTGACTATGGTGTGGGGAAGAGCCATGGCGGGAAGATCTGAGTTTCTAGATAGATATTCAGATTTCAGTGCTTCCCAGAGGAGTGTTGCCTCCTGGATGAGAAACAGCACTGAAAAGACATGGTCCAGAGTATTTGAGAGTCTTCATGCAGGGGCAACTATATACTCACACGGCGGTGCATGCACACCCAAACATCTTGCTAACAGGTAAAACAACTTTTGTGGGTTAACATCCAGAAATAGCTTTTAATCTCACTTGTAGCACCTGGAAACGATTCTTAAAATTTGTATACTCTCAAACATCGTGCTTTTATTTCTCCTAAATTATACCTTTGGGGTTTTTATTTTTTCTTTTAGCAAACATGTGAGCTTAATTTTGCCCTTGTTTTGATTTTATTCTAAGATTATTTCATATGTTCCTCAAAATTGGAAGGGAAAAGGGGTGATTTGTTGCTTTATAGTTCTGGCAATTTCCCACAGCTAAACCTTCTGAAGTATGATTGAATTACAATATAAAGAATAAACTGTGACTTAATCTTCATGGTTCCCAAATGCTCTCTGTGTAGTAAGATCTATTATTATCAGTTGCTCAGTATTGTCTCTATTATTTATTAAGTTCTCTCCACACAGAGCTATAAAACCAAATGAAGATGTCAAAGTTCTGCCCTGTGGTTTTATAATCTACTCATAAAAGATGAACCATTTAGCTAAGTAAAAACCTTGATGTACCTACTCTGGGTCATTCATGATCTCCTCTAAGGTCATGCAGATAAACAAAATTAGACATTATTTAGCTACTTTAGGAGATATTTGTTCTGTTATTTATAGTACTCTAATCCAAATATCTCAGTTCTTAGTTCTATTAGTCCCAAGGAAAACCAGAACCAGAAGTTACCTAATAAGCCATTTTCCTTATAAGAAAAATGGAAATGTATACATCAATAATGATAGGGCACATGGCTCCCTAATCATACTCATGAAAATGCATGGGAAGCAGTGTCCTGCTTGGAAATTCAGACCATTCACACTAACCCAGGTGCACACTCAACTTGACCTCCACTTCTGACTCTAATATATGCAGGTATTTCTTAGAATCACTCTGTGGCAGAGATGCTTCGGGCAAGGATGAAGTCAGAAACAAAAATACGAGTACAACACAGAACACAAGGAACTAGTTTCCAGCAACACAGAGATTGACTTGGCAGGAAATTCTTGCAGGAAATAGAAACCACAAGAGAAGAGACACAGGACCAAGAGGAAGAGGAATGTAAACCAGCAGAAACATGAAGCTTTTCCCTTAACTAAGTCCTTTCACGTATATGAATCTCATTTGCTGCTTACAATGTATTATAGGCAGTAAGTAATCAGGTTTCTGAGGAATCTCCCCCAATGGTATTTAAACACGAAAGTTTTAATTTTTCCAACCTCTACTTTCAACGGTGCTACGTGTAACTGTCCCAACATCATTCAGTATTATCTTGGGAAGACTCCACTTTTTTTAAAGATTTTTTTTTTTTTTTTTTTTTTTATTTTTCCCCCAAAGCCCCAGTAGATAGTTGTCTGTCATAGCTGCACATCCTTCTAGTTGCTGTATATGGGACGCGGCCTCAGCATGGCCGGAGAAGCGGTGCGTCGGTCCGTGCCCAGGATCCGAACCCCGGGCCGCTGGCAGCGGAGCGCACGCACTTAACCGCTAAGCCACGGGGCCGGCCCTAAAGATTTTATTTTTTAAGGCAGTTTTAGGTTTACAAGAAAATTGCACAGAAAGAACAGAGAGTTCCCATATATCCCCATCCCCTCCCCACAGTTTCCTCCATTATTAACATCTTGCTTTAGCGCAATACATTTCTTACAATTAGATCCTATTTTTTTTTTCTTTTTTGTTTCTTTATATGGCCTTTTCTCATCCTTGTTCTTACCTGTTATTTGCCATAGTCTTTCCCCCAAAAGGCTAGTGGTTGTTCATGAGACACCAGAAAAACTACAGCTACGAGTGTGGGCTCTGGTACTAGGCTGCCTGGGTTTGTATTCCAGCTCTGCCTCTCACTGCCACATGATCTTGGGCAAGTCATTTAAACTCTCTGCGCCTTGGGGATAATAATACTATCTACTTGTAGAATTGTTATATCAAATGAGTACATGTAAAGGACTCAGAACAGTGCCTGGCACAGAGTAAACTCAGTAAGTATTAGTGTTATTGTTTTATTTTTACCATTATTACTACTCCTCTTACTCTCACACTCCTAGTTCTCAAGCTCCCTCTGTGCCAGTTTGACCCCAAGCCCAAGCACCATGTTCCTAATGACAGAGCAAGAAAACAGCTCACAAATGGCAATGCTCTAGAACCTGGGTCAGGATGGACCTGAGACTGTTAGTCAAGCTGGGGCCAAAGGGGCTTGGGAGGAAGTTCGGGAGGAGCCATGCAGAGCAGCCCTCATGGGCTCATATATACATGGAGGGCAGGGCAGTCATTAGCCCTATCCCATCCCACAGCCAAAGCTGATGCCACTGCCTTTTTCTCATAATTTGCTGGAGGTGTGGGGTACTCTGGAAACAAAAGCATTAGAGGTAAGTGGGATATTTTGGGGGCCTGGTCTGACTGAGGTTTTCCCGGCAGCCCTCTGCAGCGTCTGAAATCCAACACCTGAAGGAGACAAGGGGGTATCGCTAAGGCACCAACAGAAGGAACATTGGTGAGACACGAGTCCTGTCTTCATACTCCATCTAAGGAAATACAAACCGTCCTGTCCAAACAGCATGATGCCTGGGAGTGACTTCATAACCATCTGGCAGGCATGTGTGTGCAGTGAGAGATGGGAAAGGAGCAGATGAAGGTAAATATGAAACGATGGCCATTTGTCAATAATTTTTGAAGTTGGGTAATAGGTACATTGGGATCTGTTTCACTTTTTCCCATTTTTTTGTGTGCCTGAAAATGTCTATAATAAAAAAAGAAAAAAATAAATAAAATTAAGCCAAACCTTCTGCTCTAATATATCATTAAAAATTGAGGGTGAGATTCTTCTTGTATTTTATCTGAATTCCTGGTCAGCAGCACAGTTCCCCACAGAGAGTAGTACTCACTATATAGACATTGATTGAATGAATGTTGGAGAGTTAAAGGTCAGAAACAGAATCAATATACAGAGAGACCAACGGAGAGAAATGCACAAAAGTGTGCACGTACACACTTGCATACACACACACACATATGCTGGGACCAGGGATAAACTCATGATGAAAAACACTGGTTCTGCCCTCATGTAGCTTAGGCTGCTGCTACATATCTATTTCTCTTGATCTTGTCAACCATTTGCCCATGCGATCAGGAGGCTTGGAGCAGAGTGGGAGCTGGGGAGAAGGATGCAGTTACAGGAATGGGCTCGGGAGTGAAATCATCTAGTTAGGCTTATGCTTACAAGGCTAAGAGACGATTGGAATTTAGACTGGCTCAACTCCCAGCCCTATATTTTGTTCATTAGACTTTCCTTCCTCTATTGAACATTGATCAAGCCCTTCTATCAACTACCTCCTGCATCAATTCAGGCCTTATTTGGAGATGAGATGCATAATTCAGGGACAGGACAACAGGCCGGCCGGCGGGTCTCCAGTATTGACGCAGATTCAAAACTTGTGAGAGAAAGTGTGTCTGCCCAAGGGTTTATCTGAAAAAGTGGCTATGAGAGTCGTTAATTTAGCATTTGGGAAGGTTTTTAAATGCAGGAGAATTTAAGTATGGAGCCTTGTTTTTACTAAGCCAAGTGTGTTCCAGGTTGATGATTTACCTGTCTATTCTGGTATGCTTTGGGAAGCCGGTTGTTCCTGATGCCTAATTTATATCTGTGCTCTTTTACACTGGAGAGGACAATAATAAAACACCTTTCTCCAAAAATGTTAGTGTTAGGGACTAGCTCCACAGCAAGGGCATTAGTTTCTAGCTGAAAATATAAATGAAAGACCTCAGATATTAGAAATATTGAAAAAAGGAGGTGAAAAAAGGGCAGTGATTACCCAGAGGAAGAAGGAGAGCTGCCTTTATCTTGCATAGATACATTAAGCATCTCTGATTGGGGACATTGTAGAGGGAGAAGGTAAATTGCATTTAAAGAAGAAACTCCTACAGTACACATTAGCGTGATAGAGTTTAGAATCCTGAGACATTCTTGTCACTTTCCGAGAGGGTGAGAATCTGGGTACCATAGAGAGGATGCCAGAGGAGATAGAGTGGACCTGGCCTAGACTCTGGATAGAAAATCACTAAGATTCAGCCAGCTCTCAGAGCTCTGGGAGTTCCCCGCACTGAAGGTCGAGACATGAGAGATAGAAAGCTGTATGCCAAGGACACAGTTCAGTCACATCTGCCAAGAGGCCACAAAAAGAAGTCAAAGGATCAGAGTCAGAATATGGTTTGTTGGGATCACAGAGAGGAAGCATCAGGCTGTCGCCAAACACCAGGCCATCACTTTGTATAAACAGGTGCCTCACATGGAAGAGAGGCAACCTCGGAGATGCTTGGCAATCACTCACAGGGACACATGGACCTGGAGAGAAAATCTGAGAAGAAGATCAAGCCAGAAGTCAGCCCCTCCAGCCTTTACAGTGCCTGGCATATAATAACCTCTCAATAGATAATTACTGCATAAATTAATGGTGTTCGTGGGGCTTCGCTTGTGTAAACTGTCTTCCCAGGATCATGTCAGGTTTACCCCCCTGACACTTCCTCTCCTCACCTCCACTGCCATTTAAATGCCCCTGAGAGGAAGGGAAAGGGAGGGGTTTATATGAAGAGAGGAGATTGGGGATCATCTGCCAGATGGAATGCTGGAGCATGGGGTGAAACACGAGTTAAATTGTGGCCAATGTCTCAGATTTATAGGGTGGACAATTAGACCATTACTTAGGCTGACCTTGAGTGTCAGAGTCTTTACATCAAAACCAGGCAACTTTCTGATTGGCAATAACTGTAATAAAAACAGCTTTCTTAGCAGGTGGGTTTCTCAGAAATTTTTAGAACCTCTTCATTCAGGTCCTAGTTCTCCTGGTACCATTAACCACTGGACATCTGCAGCCTAAAAAGTTACCATGTCATCACTCCATCTGTGTTAATTTCCTAAGGCTGATGTTACAAGTTATCACAAACTTGGTGGCTGACAGCAATAGGAATTTATTCTCTCACAGTATTGGAGGCCAGATGTCCAAAATCAAGGTCTCAGCAGGGCCATGCTCCCTCTGAAGGCTCTAGGGAAGAATCCTTCCTTTTCTCTTCCAGCTTCTGGTGGCTCCTGGCATGCCTTGACTTGCAGAAGCATAATTTTCATCTCTACCTCTGTCTTCTCCTGGCCTTCTTCCCTGTGTGTATCTCTGTATCTTCTTCTCAGGTCATTGGATTTAGGGCCCACCTCAAATCTAGGATAATTACATCTGAAGATCCTTAACTAATTACATCTGCAAAAGCCCTATTTTCAAATAAGTTCACTTTCTGAGCTTCCGAGTGAAATGAATTCTGGGAGGTCATTACTCAGCCTACTATACCACCTAACTCATTGCAACTGTGAATACAATTTGAACCTGTCCACCACCTAGCTTTTTGGGGGACCAATCTACATTTTTTCTGGCTACCTGGAATGACTTGTGTCTGAGTCAGTTCAGGCTTATAACAGAAAACCTTAGACTGGGGAGCTGGAAGTCCAAGATCACGGTGCCAGCACGGTCACGTTATGATGAGAATTCTCTTCTGGATTGCAGATAGCCATTTCCTTGTTGTATCCTCATATGGTGGGAAGAGCAAGAGAGAGCTCTCTGGGGTCTCTTTTATAAGGGCCCTAATCCCATTCATGAGGGCTCCACCCTCATGACCTAACTAACTCTCAAAGGCCCTACCGCCTAACACCATCATATTAGGGGTTAGTATTTCAACATATGAATTTGGGGAGGATACAAACATTCAGTCCATAACAATTGGTCAAAAAGTAAAATAAAAACCTAATAAATATAAACTACTGTGGGAATTTTCACAGTACAATCTTTCTCTCATCATCTATTTTTTATAAGACTTGATAAGAAAAATGAAGTCACTCAGTGGAGGCTGTATGGAGGACAGAATAGCATTTAAATTCTTCAGCCTCTGAGCAGGTCCAAGCTTCTTTGCCAGGCAACTCTGAGTCAAATAGCTAGAGTTTGCTGGGAATAAGATTATTTCTTCAAAAGGACTTCTCCACTTAGGTGAGAAAGCTCTTTAGCACGCACGCCACAAACAAACCTCATTCTCCACTTGGATCTACAGAAATCTTCAGAGTTGCTCATAGTAATAGAGAAGCCTGATGCCATTAGAAGGTATTCATGTTCAACTCTGCAGAAATGTTGTTGTTTGACATAAAACTGTCAAAACACATTTTCTCTGTTCCTTTTATTATTGTCATAAAAATATTACTTTAATAAAGCTCTTTACCCCAGAGGCATAAAATATAAGGCCAAAAAAATGAATTTGATTTTGTAAAAATTAAAGATTTGCATTCAACAAAAGATGTCATGGACAAGGTTAACAGAGACATGACAGATTTGAAAGATATTTGCAATGTCTGAAACTGACAAGAGATTCCTGCCATCAACAAGGAAAACACAGGGACCCCAATAGAGAATAGGCAAGGAAAACAGTAAATTTACAGAAGATGAAACACAAAAAGTCAACATATAAAGAGAAACGTTAGTAAGACACATTAGTTTAGAAAAGGTAAGTTAAAGCAATAATGGGATATCACTTTATACCCATTGGACCCGCAAAAAGTAGAGAGCTGGATCATGCCAAGCTGGCAGAAACACAGGGATGTAGGAGCCCTCCTCACTGCTTGTGGGAAGGTAGACCGGGAAGGCATTCTGGAGAGGAAGTGGCTGCAGTTATTTAAGTTAAATATATAATTTGTGCATATGCCTTATTAATCCCATTCCTGGTTATATATACTCCACAAAATTATCATACACATCATTAAGGGGACAAGTACCAGGATGTTTGCCATGACACCACTTCTGGAGGGGGAAATCAAAGATGATCTGGGTTTCTCACACAGAGAAGTGGGTAGGTCAAGTGTGATGGATGTGCCCCATGGAGGATATGCAGCAATTAAAGGCTAGGGATAGGATATTCACTCAGCACAAGGTAGATCATAGCGCTCAGAGAAAAAAGGTAAAATGATAATAGTGAGAAGAAGATCTGTAGTGAAATACAGTGTAACATATAAATTAATGCACACAAAATAATAACTCCTATTTTACAAAATATAGAAGCAAAAGAATCACAGCAAAAAGGAACATGGTCACATATTGAAGAGTGGGTAGGGAGACAGGAATAGGAAATGAGGATAAAAAGGAACAAACAACATTACAAAGTTCCTATTCTCATAGGAGAATCTAATAGAACTTTGGAAGCTGGGAATTTTCACAGTGCAGCATTTTGGCAATCTGGAAAGGGCAGTGAGATGGAAGGAAAAAGAACAGTGTTGTTCCTTTTAACTGCATCCCTTTCGGATTATTGACCATAACACAAAACAAGTCAGAACCAGTAAGCATTGACATCCTTGATGTTTCTGAAAATCAAAGTAAAAAGAGCCATTTCTTCCCCTTTTTTCCTTTATTCAACCATTATTAAGTGCCCATTACGTGTGAGGCACTGTTCCAGGTGCTATGTGGGATACTCCTTTTTGGGCCTCCACTTTGTAGAGCCTGTACACTGACAGGCGAATTCAGAAGCTCCCTGACCTCCTCTTCTACTACAAGACCAACAGCCTGGGCCCTGAAACTTGTGCCCAAGACAGAAATCTGGGGAGTAACCTTATGAATAGCTTTCCTTCTCCCTGTTTCTCCCCAGCACAGCTCAGCTTTTATATCTCCTAAGAGTCTCTCAGAAACACTCTGAGAATCTCCTAACTTCTTAAACATAGCAGAATTCCACACTCCCTGCCCCCCATAGTACTGGGAGAACGTGTGCTAGTATACAAGAGAATGAGGAAGCCACCCAACCAACACTTCTCTTTCCCCTTTCCCCAAACTCATCTTAATTAAGAAAAACATAGTTCGGAAAAGAGGTGTATGCTAGAATCAAGCAGGAGGGAAGAGCCCTTTTCTCCTTTCTGGGTCACAGAGAGCTCCTGAGCATGGAGAATTATGAAAGAGGAAAGGAGGAAGACAGTACGGTATGCCCCCCATCTCAAAGGCTGCCAAGTCTGTGGATAAATTTTTGCCTGCTTAAGGGTTTATGAAACTTCTAACTCTGGAAAGAAAATTCAATTTATGCTTAAATCTACTCAGTAAGCCCTACTCAGTCAGCCCTATTTAATGGAGCTAATTATCTGTTGTTCAGTTCTATGTAGGATCCCTCTTCCAATCGAGAAACAGAAATTGACTGTAGTAATTAGAATTGAGAGCTGAGTTACGAAATGCAGATGTATGCTTAAAATGAAATATTTTATTGTGCTGGTCAGTGGTACATGAATTATTCAAGGTGTAAAAATGAATATCGTATAGGCTAACAAAAAAAAAAGCACTTGTAAGATTAATTTTAGGAATGGATATTTTAGGCCAAATTCAAAACTCTTCCTAATTCCCTTGAACAGAAATTTAGTTCTCTATAAGAATCCCTATATTTGATAAATTATGTTTGGTGTGCCTCTCTAGATTTTCAGTTATATATATTTTTATAATCTTTGGTGGGAAACTGAAGGACAGAGATGAAGTTCCTTCTCTTCTTCTAGTTTTAAGTATGACTTTGGAAGAAAAAGGTATCAACTGGAAATGAAGAACTAACCTTGAAACAGGGTCAAAGACGAGGACTTGGTCTTCTGGACCTGGCCTATGAGAATGAGGGTCTTGAGATCAGATTCTTGGGTAACCTCTGTACTGAGAGGGCGGGAGGAGAACAAGGAGCCACGGGCATAGAGCCCCAAGAGATGTGGGAGAAGAATTAGCAGAGTATATCATCCCAGGTGTCAAGGCATTTCAAGGGGCAGGAAGTCAAAGGCTGCCAAGAGGCAACAGGGAATGAAAAATAAGAAAATTACACTGAATTCAAAAGCTTGGAGGTCACTTGAAGAGAGTAGCTTCTGTGGAGTAAGTAGCGAGGGCTAAAGTGATAAAGCATAAAGTGCAGAGTAGGAAGCCAATCATCCATGATTATTAATACTGTAATTTCATCTCTCAGAAGTGGAGGGATAATGATGATTACAATAATAGTAACCACCACTTACCAGACACTTGCTATGTGCCGATAACTGTGCTAAGTGTTTTATACTTATTGTATACTCATTAGTTCAACAAATACTTATTAAGGACCTCTACCTCCAAAATATATCCCAATTTCATTCACTTTTCATCATCCCCTCTGTGGCCACACAAGACTAAATTCCCTCTTCTCTTGCCCCAACTGCACAAGCCTCTCCTGCCTCACCCCACCTCCATAGTGCATTATCTGCAACAGCAGACAAAACGTTTAAATCTACTTTGATCAAAAAAAAAAAAAACCCTCCAATGACTTTCAATTTCACTTACATAAAATCCAAACTTCTGTGTGTGTGCAAGTGTGTATGTGTGTGTGTGTGTGTATCACTCCCTGTCTGTCGTTCACAAATTCGATACATCCTTAGCTTACTGTCTTCACACGAGCAACACCTAGGATGAGCAATACCTAGGATGCCCATTACGGCTAACTCTCTGCCTTTCACAAAGACAAGAAGTCTATCTAAAGTCTATTACTGTGTGGCAATTTTAACACATAGCTACAAATTCTTGAATGTTCTTCCCATCAAGAAGGGAAGTCTCTGTCCCCTGCCTTTGAATTTGAGCAGGCTTATGACTGCTTTAATCAATAAAGTACAAGGGAAGTAATGCTAAGTGACTTCTCAAACTAGGTCATAAAAGGCAAGTCAGCGTCTGCCTTGTGCTGCTGGAACACTTGCCCTTGCAGCCCAGGCTACCATGTAAGTAATACAACTACCCAGAAGTCACGATGCTCTGAGGAAGCTCAAGCCACATGGAAAGCCATATGTATCTATTTTGGTTGATGGTCCCAGCTAAGCCCAGAATTTGAGATACCCCAGCCCCGGCACCAGATATGTGAGAGAGGAAGTCTCCAGATGATTCCAGCCATCAGCTATTCAAGTCACCCTAACTTGTTTGACCCTTCCCAGCTGAGTCCCAGACATCTAAAATCAGAGATAAGCCATCTCCACTGTTTCCTGTCTGAATACCTGACCAACTGAATCAGTGAGCATAACGAAAAATGGTTGTCATACTCTACTAAGTTTGGAGTCATTTGTTACACAGCAACAGATAACTGAAACACAGCCTACAACAGAGCCTGGAAGAGAGAAGAATAACGCAACAAAACAGACAGACGTGTCCTGAACATTATCTAAACAGCCAGGCAGATTTTAAGTTTAAGAAGAGGGTAGGATGAGCTAAGAATATGATTTTCTTACAGCAACATATGATGAGAAATGAGAAATTAGAGTCCCCATAGTAAGCACAATGTGAGTCAATTACGAGGCTAATTGTATGCCAATAAAGGGATGAGGAATTGGAAAAAGAAGAAGGTTTCTTGGCACAAGAGTTATTGGATGAAAAGAAGAGAAACATAGTGTAGAAAAAAGAGGCTAAAAATTTCAAAAGTTTTCATAGTGTTTAGGAACTTTGCCAGCAGCTTCTAACCTTGTGAAGGTTAGCTTTCTAGTTAATATCTTTGTGCAATTTATGGAATGAAACTCAGTTAAATTGGTCTATTTTTGATGATGTGTTCATTAGGTTCTTTAGGTCTAGCAATTCTCTACTACCCAATGTAAATCAATTTTCTTTTATTAATGGAGGTATCCTGCAATTACAGCTTCAGATATCTTGAGGCTTGTCAAAATTATGTTGGCTTAAGTTAGAACCTACGATGATCAATAACAGAAAAACGTACTTAAAAAGAAAGTTTATAATGTTATTCTGCTCACTATGGAAAGTGTTTTTCACTTTTTCACTGTTGCTTTCTTTAATAGGTAAAGGAAAGCATTCTCGAACGCCAGCGTCCTCCAAGTGATGGTATTACCTACGTCTATTTGCTGGCTAAACAAAGGTCGAGGAGTGACATTTCTCATTGTTGCTTTGAGTCAACTAAAAAGTTTCACATTTTGTGAGTTCAATGGGATTCAGAAAAAGTCTGAAAAGAGAGGTTTATATTTCCAGGACAGTTTACTTTCCCATAAAGTGATAGAATACATTCTTAGCTCAACCATCATATAGCTTTCCTTCTCACTCTCACTGTGACTTGAAAAACTCAATTATCACAATGTTTCATATGGGTCTGGATCAGCTCTGTAGTTACAGATGGACTTAAAGTTCTAGTAGGTTCCTCCACTAAACTCTGATAATTCTAAGGGTAGAGTTAAATCTTTATTTCTTACTTTATCACTTTAAAAAATGTATCACATACTTGGCTGGAGGATGAGAAAAGACGGTAAAGACAGGCATTAAAATGACCACAGCTGGAGGCCGGCCCCGTGGCTTAGCGGTTAAGTGCGCGTGCTCCGCTACTGGCGGCCGGGTTTGGATCCCAGGCATGCACTGACGCACCACTTCTCCGGCCATGCTGAGGCCGTGTCCCACATACAGCAACTAGAAGGATGTGCAGCTATGACACACAACTATTTACTGGGACTTTGGGGAGAAAAAGGGGGGAAAAAAAGGAGGAAGATTGGCAATAGATGTTAGCTCAGAGCCGGTCTTCCTCAGCAAAAAAAAAGAGGAGGATTGATGTGGATGTTAGCTCAGGGCTGATATTCCTCACAAAAAAAAAAAAAAGAAAGAAAAAAAAATGACCACAGCTGCCCCTGGCTAGGGTGCACTCATTCTATTTGACTCTTTTACACAGCATCAAAACCTACTCTATTCATTAGCTCTTCCAGGAAACGGGCCTCATTCAATTAGGGTTGCCAAATAAAACACAAATATTACACAGGACATAGTTATACTAAAAAATTATTCATTGTTTATCTGAACTCAAATTTAACTGGGCAGCCTGTATTTTTATTTTCTAAGTCTGGCAACCCTACCTGTAATATTACTGGAAGAACTATTCTTTGTTTGAACCCCTCCGAGCCCTCCTGGGAATACCTAGGATTTGATACTAATGCTGTTACTGAAGAGCTATATTAGAAGTTCAAACAAGTGAAATCCATATTCCACACATACAAAGCTTTCAGTGTCTGGGTTTCACATAGACAGTGGCGTTTCCTGAGCTGCCTTGGTGTTTAACTCCTCCCCACCCACACGCCTGTACACACATGCATGCACACACATATGCAGGTAATTAGCACGTGCTCCTCTCACTTTCTCCTCCAACAAGATGGAGCAGATCTTGTAAGCAGGAAGAAAAACTTCTCCTCTACGTCCTAGCACAAGGGCCTTCCTGCAACCACCAGCCAGGCTCTGTGAGGCTGCACCACCATCATCTGCTTTGCTGAACATTTCCACTTGATGGACCACAGTATCATACAATCGAACATCTCTAGAAATAGAAACTTGCTTATCCTGAAATAAAAAAGGGAACAGTTTGGGACCAGCTCCATGGTCTAGTGGTTGAGGTCGGTGTGCTCCGCTTCAGCGGCCCAGGTTCGGTTCCTGGACACAGACCTACACCACTTGTTGGTGGCCGTGCTGTGGCAGCAACCCACAGACAAAATAGAGGAAGATGGCACAGATGTTAGCTCAGGGTGAATCTTCCTCAGCAACAACAACAACAAAAAAGGGAACAATATGTGTTACGGGAAGATTCCAAATCTCTCTTTGCTACCATTTTTCCCACACCAAGTAAAGAATAACTCCACTCCACACCAGGTCCTCTTTGGGTCTATCAAAGGCCCAGTCGCTGACTCAGGTCTACCTCTTTGATAGTACTTCTCTGTATTACACTCTTTTTGCAGTTAGAAATAGAAGGGATTAACAGTTCTCTAGTCTAAACCTCATATTTTACCAGCGGGCACCCTGGGGCCCAGAGGTGACATGACACACTGAGGTCAGAGAGGTAATTAGTGACCAATACTAGACAAGGTTCCTGGTCTTCCGACAGTGCCGTGTTCTTTCCAACGCCACCCTGTACCACCCTCAGCAACTCGGCTTTGTCAACTAAGGGTTGATCAAGTTGAATCCTAGGAAAATAATTTTTGCTATGCAGTCTTATAAGAAATTGCTTTATAAAACAGACTGTTAATTTGCCAACTTATAATAAAGAACCATCTCCTTTGTGGGATAAACAACTTTTTATCTAGACCAGGGTTTGGCAAACTTTCTTGGTAAAAGGCCAGATAGTAAATATGTTAGGATTTGCAGCTATATGGTCTCTGTATTTCTATTTCCAATACAATGGGGTGGAGATCCCATTTTCAGCTAAAATATTTAATCATTGGCTATTTAAGGTCTCCTTGTGTGGCCGCCATGGACGTGCCCCACACAAACCTCCTTTTAAGAGAATCTGCTAGGAGGAATATAGTTCATTAAAAGCCTCCAATTGCCCCACTTTTGGGACCACCGAGGCAGCATTTGCACCAAGATTACATTTTCCTAGGGCTATTCTCAGACAATAGCTGAGCACGGTGGAGGTACTAGAATAGGCCATTCCTGCCCAACATGGGATTACTCTAAAGCAAGGGTCAGTAAGTTTTTTTCTGTAAAGAGTCAGATAATAAACATTTTTTATTTTTCCAGTGGTATATTCTCAGTTGCAACTACTCAACTCTGCCATTTTATCATGAAAGCAGCCATAGAAAATACATCAACGAATGGACACGACTCTATTCCCATAAAAGTTTATTTACAAAACCAGGTGGCAGCTGGATTTGTCCCATGGACCATAGTTTGCCAATCCCTGCTCTAAAGGGCTCAGGGACTTGGTTCAGGGACTCCCCACTGACCTGGCCAGAAGCTTCTCAGAACTGCACTGTAATCTGAGCTCTTGCTACACAATCTTCCCATCTTTCTCTCCTTTCACAGGTGTCAGACCTGTTTGCTCCTGCTCTCCCTGCCCGTTCCTCCTCCCTTTTCCTTTATTCTTCATAGGCATTTCACCCAATAAAATCTCTTGCACATCAATTCCATGTTGGTGCCTTCTACTCTGAAGACACAACTGGTCCTCCATGCATTTATCTCAAATGTGATTGCCAGACAGTAGATTCTGTGTAAATAATGAATAAATGAGACATGAAGTAAAAATTACTGCATTGGTCCCATTCAAGAGAAAAGGATTAGCTAAAAATAAAGTGATATACACAAGCCAAATATAATATAGAGTGGAAAAGAGGGAGAAAGTATGATTAATGGAAATTACAATGGACTGGCCTCAGAAGATCCGAGATGAGCTCTTGCTTTGCCATTTTCTGGCCCTGTGGCCTTCAGCTCTTTAAGCTCATCTCAGAAATGGGTTAATCCTGCTTTGTTTACCTCAAAGGATTGTTGAAAGAACATATGAGAAAACAAATGACTGTCAGTCATGACACTACCTGTGTTCGACACCACATTTGAATCAGTGCACCTCTTTTCATCCCTAGTCAGGTCCACAGCATTTTGTTGAGGAGTTGAGTTGTTGATTTTAGAGGAAATATAAGATTATTCCATGTAAAGGGGTAGCAACATTTATACATGCTTCAAACAAGTTGTTCTGGCTGGCTCTTGTCAGTGCTTGAGGTAGGAGCAGCCGACACTGCAAGCTTGATCCCCTCACTAACCAACTGATTTTGAACTGAGGACAAATGAGGCATCTCTCACCTACATCAATAGCCCTGCTTCCAAAGGGAACAAACTGTCACCATTACAGGATCAAATGCTCAAAAGTTATATCCTGTTTACACTGGACTGGGAGTGTCGTCTTCTGATCCCAAACACAGCCCACCACTGCTGGGCTCAGCCCACAATTTCTCACTGGCCCCTCCTGACTGAAATGGCTTTGTATTCATTCCCCAGATACGAAAGGAGGCAAGAGAAATAACTGAAAATCTCCTCAAGTTTGTAGCATTTTACTAGAGCGAGGAGGCACAGAATGCAGCAACTAGGGTAGTGTGTGCCTGTATGAGTTTCAAAAGTCAACATCGGTGTATTGGTGCAGCCTACATAAAATAACTCTTGTCAAGAGAATGGACTGAGAATAACAAGCAAAAGGACTCAAAATGAAAAAACAATCATGTGAAAGGGGAAAGGCAAGAGGCTGAGGAAATGTCTTCAAGAACATTTGTGGAATTGTGAGAAATTAGCATCAACCCAAGGGAAGAGTTGCAAAGTTTACTTATTCATTCATTCAAAAACATTTATTGAGTACCTGCTATGAGCCAGGCACTGCTCTAGGTACAGGGATTCTGGGGTGACCAAGACAGACAAGAGTCTGCTTACATTTTATCCTGAGAAGATAGACCAAAAAAGGAGCACATACTTCAAAATTACTTTCAGAGGATGACAAAGGCTATGAAGAAAATAAACTAAGGTAAAATGGAGCAGAGAGAGGAGAGATAATGTGGTCAAGGAAAGCCTCTTTGAAGAGGTCACATTTGAGCCTAGACACAAATGATGCAGTGGGGTCAGCTGCAGGATGACTGAGGGAAGCGGTTTATGGGTAGAGGAAATGGCAAGTGCAAAGACCCTGAGGCAGGGACAAGTTCAGACCATGCCAGGAACAGAAGGCCAGTGTGTCTGGAGTTTAGTGAGCCAGGGGAAGAGGAGTGTGAAATAAGGTCACAGGGACACACAGGGGCCAGATCACAGCTTCAAGACCACGACGAGAAGCTCAGACTTTGTTCTGAGTGAAATGGGAAGCCGTTGGTGGCTTTTAATTATCAGATTAATAGGTGGAGACAAGCAGATCAACCAGCCTGACTGCTTGTTAAAGATATAGACCTTGTTTTGTCCACCTCTCTTTCCCTTGGGACCTAGTAGGTGCCTAACACATAGTGTGTTCTCCTTAATGCTCGTTGGACTGAATTGAGAAAAACAATTTATGTCCATCCTGCACTGATCCTTATATACTCTGAGCCTCTTGAGGGGTACACTTGTTTCTTATTCTTTTTTCTAATTTCAGTGACTGAAAAAATATATGGTATTGCACTTTTCAGAAATGTTTGTGAATCAATGGATGAAGCAGATACTGAAATTATAGTAAAAGGCACAGTTGATACACAGATAGATTCCATCAGGGGGAGAAATGCTATTTTCAGGATCCACTTTAGCTAGGGAAACACTTTTGGGAGTGAAATGGAGCTACTGTTAATAATTGTGTGTGAAGTGGGCCTATCTTGGGCACTCTGGAACACATGGTCACCCCGATTATAACTTTTATTAAATTTTTGCAAATCTTCAACTCTATCCATTGCTGCATTGGTTCCATCTTTGCCAAGAAAACTTCTCATGACTAATTTTTTTGTTTGTCTTATTTTTAAACCAAGCTATCGAGGACAATAACATCTAGATCAGTCCTCCAGTTAGAGATTAACTTGTGAATTTAAAACGTAGGTTGATCTCACTTCTTCCATCGAGAGACCGATGTGCTATTGTTGTTTTTTTCCCCAAACCATTGTTTGTTGACATATTGACCCAATCACGAAGTCATGGCATACTGTTCTTTATAAAGCTTTTATTTCACATGTATTATCAACCTTTGGAATCAAGCTGTCTGTCTGATTTTTTTGGGATTTTCTCCTTTTTAAATACACCTCAGACCTATCATTTTCAGCAACGCATTGTTGCTTGTGGTTTGTTTGTTTTCCCTTTGATGAAGCCAGCGGTATAATATAGCACTTTACCATACTTGGCTTTCAAACACAAGTGATTTTCCCGCAGTTTTGTCAGTGGTAGGAATGAGAAAATAGGTTTTGTCTAAACAGGTTCTCTAATAGAGTAATCCTCGTAGGCTGGATCCCTAAAATCGTATTCATTCGTTTAAGTTTACTTTTCAGTTGATTTGCCAAAAAGCCTTGGTTTATCAGAACAGAGCCTGGATAGAAGGGAAACATAAAACAAAAAAATAAAATGGCAGAGTAGAAGTTTTCTATTTGAGTCTGCAGTTTCCTCTCTATTCTTCTGAAAATTGGCATGGATCAAAGCGCAGCCTGGGGAATGAGGGAAGCACGAGAGTGCCTACCTGAAGTGGCCCCTCAGAGGTTTGTTAAATTGAATTCTAATGCTGTAAGTTCAGCTTCACACAGTAATGTGACTGCCCAGAAATCCAGGGCTCCCCAGAGGAGCTTGGAAAATGCTATAGTTGTCCTCTACTTACACGCAGCAAGAGAAGCTTGCTAATTCTCTACGTCAGTCCTAGAAATGGAAACCAACCACCTCCTGAAAGTCACTCCAGCTTTTCTGCCCAAAACATGCCAAGATTAGTCCTGTTTGGGGACAGCTAAAATAACTGATCCCTCCACCTGAAACACGTTTCCCCCAAATCTTCACACGACTGACTCCCTCTCTCCATTTGGCTGAGACTTCATCTCCATAGAGCAGCCTTTCCCAACATTAGTCCCACCCATTATGCTGGTTTCTTTTTTAGTAGCATATGTGTCTGTCACTTATATGTCTGTGCGTTTACTATCAGCCCCTCACATTCACACACTCCCAACTAAGTTCTCTGAACACAGGAACCTTGTCTGTCTTGTTCACCCTTATAACTCAATGTCTGGAACACTGCCTACACAAAGTAACGCACAGTAAAATTTAGATAAATGATGAATGAATAAATGAATGCCCTTCAGGGTCAGCCCCCTGAGACCTTCTGCAATAGGCATCCCAGACCCCTCCCTTGTGGAGCACCCACTAGCTACTGACATCTCTCTGGCACTGAATCACCACTGCTTTGGATTCTGACCTAGCTAGTTCCATGCGTCCTTGTCCTCTCTCTAAACAACTAACCTGTGGGCAGCTCAAGGCCACAGGCCGTGCCTGGTCTTCTCATAGTGCATTATGTTTGGGTGGTGAAATAACTACTTCCCTTTCTCTACTTTGAGTTTCATGTAGACCCAAACCACTTCGGATTCATCCGTGTACCCCCTGCATTCAGCAACAGAGCCTATTACATTAGAAGTGCTAACGACAAGTTTGTTGAACCACAATTATATTCCTTTAACCACTAGTTCAGTATGGTGGATATTAATGCTTCCAAAAGAAATATTCTTATCTCACTCCAAAATAATCCATAATCTTCTTTATTTTCAGCTTGATTGAGATATAAGTGAAATATAACCTTTTGTAAGTTTAAGGTGTACAACATGTTAATTTGATTCACATATATATTGCAATATAATTACCATTGTAGTGTTAGCTAACACCTCCACCATTATCTTCTAATTGGGAAAACCAAGAAGAGACATTATGCAATAAGAAACCAAAAAAAAATGGTATTCTATATGAGTTCAATAAAAGTGCTCTTTAATGGCATCCATTTATCCAAGGATTGACTAAAGTCCTTTATTACCTGATAGATACCAAAAGCAAGTTCAATGTTCCCGGCAGGCAGGTTGTCTCCTGGGTGCCCATTGCATTTTCCCTACCAATTGAGTTCTGTACTTACCCATAGTCCAATATATTTGTTCCCAAATCTATTTTGTTAGTTGTTTGTTATTACAATTGCACAATTTAATTACTCATTTGGTAAATTTTTAAAATATAAATGAGAAAAGAAAGAGGATTTTGTTTATATGAAAATTAAGTCGAAAGTCTAGAGAGACTCAGTAAAGATATAAAAAAAAATTTCCATTCAATTAAATCTACTAAGATAATTATAAATGAACAGGGAAATTTTGTAAAAGTCTAGAATAATTCTGTCCCCAAATCATTCCATGAATGTCTTTAAAGAAATTGAAATGGGAAATCAGAGAACATGCATTACAGGTATGAGTATTCCAAAAGGAAACAAAACTATAATTAAATAAATGGCTTTGACTGTAAATCAACATATTGGAAAATGAGTATTATATGTATGGTGATCAAAAAAATGTTTGCAGTATGAGTGTATCATTATTTTAGTATTCTCTACATTAATAGACTTTTTGAGTATCTTAACAACTATCAGTTCTAATTTCAGTTTACATCAAGATCTTTGGATGCATCCAACAGAGGTCAATTTTAGCTAACTTAAGTCCAAAAAGGAATTGAATATAAGGAAGTGGGTAGTCATCAAATCAAAGGGAAATCTGAGCAACCAGGTTCTAGAAATGACAGGAACCAGGAAATTTTCAGTGATCTGGGGAGTAGGACCTAGAGAATGGAATAGTCAGGGAGACAATAATACGATTATTTAGTCCTAACCATTTTTCATCCTGTATTCAAGATATAAATTCTAAGGTGAAAGACACTATTTGTCTTACTTTGCATTACATGCCTATCCTTCCCTTGGTGAAGCAAGATATCTTGACTGAAAGTTCAACTAATACTGCAGGTGATGGAGAAGAAATAATTCTCCGTAGGTAATAGAGGTGCTGTTATCAGAAAAAGGGGAAATACACCCTGGGAAGGAAGATACATAAAGAATCCAACGCACAACTAAACATCCATTCAATGGCAGATAAGAAGAAAGACATCCTTTAATGTGCTCCATGGTGGTTATCGAGACTTTTTTCTTTCATCCAACAAATATTTACTGAGCATCTACTCTGTGCCAGGCATTGTGCTAGGTGTCAAGGGTCTAAAAAGAAAGATATAGTTCCTGCCCTCCTGGAGGTCACAGGCCAGTGGAGGTGGCTCCTGAGTCAGCAGACATTAGAATGTAGTGTGTTGGAGATGTTCAAGGTAAAGAATGAGATCCTTGAGGAGCATGCTCCTAACAGCCTGAGGACCTCAAGGAAAGCTTCCCAGACGAGCTAGGGTTCAAGTTGTTCCTTGTAGCTTTTGTGAAGAGGTGAGGACACATTCCAGACAAGGGAAATATGGGAAAAGTCAAAATTATAAAAACTATGTAACAAAATAAAACATGGAGAGAAGATAGAGAATGTGAAGTAGCGGGAGGAGACTACCACTTTTTTAAATAAGATGGCAGGGAAAGCCTCACTAAGAAAGTGACACCTGACAAAGGTGAGAAAGTGAGCTATGTGGCTATCCGTGGGAAGAGTGTTCCAGGTAAAGGCAACAGCAAAAGTCCAGAAGTGGGAGCATGCCTGGACATTTCTACCTGGCTCTCTCTCCTCAACTCAATTTGTCTAAAACTGGGCTCCTTGTCTTTCTCCCCTACCCCATCCATGAAACTTGTTCCTCCTCCCAGGTTCCCTGGTTTGAGAAATGGCACTACAGCTAAACAATCCAGAACCCTAGGACTCATTCCTGACTCCTTCCTCTTCCTCTCTTCTCTTAGGTAGTCATCACCAGGCATAGTTAATCTACCTTCTAAATATCTCTCAAATCTGTTAATTTCCCCTTCACCTCCACCCTTGTCCAAGCCACCATCATTATTCACTTCGATTATTGCAGTGGACATCAGAACCATCCTCCCTGCCTATTTCCAATCCACACAGCAGCCAGAATGCATTTTCAAAAATGCAGACTAGGGGCCAGCCCCATGGCCTAGTGGTTAAGTTTGGTGCACTCCACTTCGGCGGCCCAGGTTTGGTTCCTGGGCACAGACCTACACCAGTCCTCGAAGGCCATGCTGTGGTGGCAACCCACATATAAAATGGAAGAAGATTGGCACAGATGTTAGCTCAGGGGGACTCTTCCTCAAGCAAAAAGAGGAAGATTGGCAACAGATGTTAGCTCACGGTGAATCTTCCTTAGCAAAAAAAAAAAAAAAAAAAATGCAGACTAGATAATGTCACTTACCTGTTAAAACAAAACAAATCAGAAACGATGGTGGCTTTTTATTGCCTATAGGATTAAATCCAAATCTATGACATGGTTTACCAGGGCATTTGGCCCCTGTCTACCTTTTTAGCCTCATTTCATGTGACTCCCTTCCTTGCTCACTATGATCCACATTAAACTTCTTTCAGTCCCTCAAGAATACCACATTCTCCCTCCCCTTTAAGACTTCCTAATGTGTTCTCAGTGCCTATAACAGTTCCTCATCTACGGCAGCACCATCACCTTCATCTAGATAACTCTTCTTTATAAGACTCAGCTTGAACCTGACTTCCTCAGTAAGCCCTTCCCTGTGTCTCTGTTCCCTCCCATTGCACCCTGTATTTCTCCCATCATAATACTCATCATGTGGTATTTTACACTACTGTACTGATATAAGCCGTGTGAGAGGTTTCTGCCTTCGCTGTGCTATAGGGTGCTCCTCTGGGGAACAGAAACTCTGGAAACTGTTTTGTTTTTTTTTTTTTTTTAAAGATTTTATTTATTCAGTTTTTTCCCCCCAAAGCCCCAGTAGATAGTTGTATGTCATAGGTTCACATCCTTCTAGTTGCTGTACGTGGGACTCGGCCTCGCGTTGGATGGAGAAGTGGTGCCTCGGGGCGCTCCCGGGATCCGAACCCGGGCCGCCAGCATCAGAGCGCGTGCACTTAACCGCTAAGCCACGGAGCCGGCCCTGGAAACTGTTTTTTAATTGGATCATAGTTTGCAGATATTTGTTCCTCACTTCTCTGCAACTCACAGCAAGAGTCCTGATTGTGTCCACTGATGACCACGAAGGGAGAAACTTTTCCCTACCCACTCTTGACACCACCTTATTACCTGGTACCCTGATGAAGGTTCAGGTTGTTCTTTCTTGTGGAGTGTAAGCAGTTTTGCAAAGACAAACAGAGTTGGGTTGGGGTCGTGGGATGGAGGACTATGCTTTGTCACTCTAGTCTTATTCTTTCACTCACTTGTATACAAGCAGAAAGGTCTCACTTCACAGGATTTTAGGAACTGCCCCACTTGGATAAACCCTTGTTCCCAAACTCTTCCCCTCTCTCTTCAAACTCCATAGTACTGTCCCTTTAATGTCTTTTCTACCTAGTGTCTACAATCTCTCCACCTCTTCCCAGGCTGCTTTACCCCTCTCTAGAAAAGTAATCAACTCTTAGTCCTTTGGTCCCTTCTTGTGTTCTACATATTTTGCAACCCACGTTAAGTATCAATGGCCTGTCTTCTCTTCTCAGTTTTGTTTTTTTTTTTTTTGTGAGGAAGATCAGCCCTGAGCTAACATCCATGTCAATCCTCCTCTTTTTGCTGAGGAAGACGGGCCCTGAGCTAACATCTATTGCCAATCCTCCTCTTTTTTTTTTCCCTTTTTCTCCTCAAAGCCCCAGTAGATAGTTGTATGTCATAGTTGCACATCCTTCTAGTTGCTGTATGTGGGACGCGGCCTCAGCATGGCCAGACAAGTGGTGCGTCAGTGCACACCAGGGATCCAAACCCGGGCCGCCAGCAGCGGAGCGCACGCACTTAACCGCTAAGCCACAGGGCCGGCCCTGCTCAGTTTCTTCTGGCTCTTCATGAACAGAGAGAATTCTAGTGCTGTGAATGGAGAGAAAACAATGAAGATATCCTCTGTGTTGTAGTGATTTTTCCTTGGAAAATCCAAAATCAAACACTATTATAAAGATTTCTTTTGAAAATTCTTTGCCGACTTAAACTTGGAGTTAAATACTACATTAAAATTTCAAGGATAACCAACAAAATAATAGAGGTAGACTAATAAATGCCAAACCAGAAGAGAGAAAAAAGTGGAATGCACAAAGCACATATAACTCAATCTTTAAAATAAAAAAGGGAGAAAAACAGAAAAAGTGCAACAAATAAATATCTATAAGAGAGTTTAAGAATTCCAAATATATGAATAATCATAATAATTATTAATAGACTAACTTGCCAGTTAAAGAACAGAGGTTGTCAGATTGTACATATACATACATGTGTGTGTTGCAAAAGATACTCTTAATGCCTAGAGACATGGCAAGTTCGAAAGTAAAAGAAAAGTATATCAGACAAGCACAAAGCTATATTAACATCAGATAAAACAGAATTTAAGACAAAAAATTTTAAATGATAAGAATATTGATATGTAATGATAAAAATTCAATTCACAAGGAAGATAGGAATTTTCTAAATTTTAAGCACCAAAAAAATGCCTAAAAATATATATGAAGTAAAATTGAGAGAATTATAGGAGTAAATTGAAAACTCCATCATCACGGTCAAGGATCCCTCAATTATTAATAAGTGAAAAGCTAAAAAAAAAATAAAATATTTGAACTCAATTAATAAGATTAATCCAAATGACCTATTTCAAACTCTACACTCAAGAATGAGACAATAAATGTTATTTTCAAGCACAGGTGAACATTTACAACAAATGATTAAATAATAGACAAGGCATCAGTGAACTTCGAAACATCAGTATCATACAAAGCATTTTCTCTGACCATGCTACAATTATGTTAGAAATTAGTAACAGAACGCACCCATACAGTGGACTTTTAAAAACACACTGTGAATAACTTCATGGGTTCAAGGAAAAATTATAATGGAAACTTAAATTTTTAGAACCAAATAATAATGAAAATACTACATAGTAAAACTTGTGGGATGCAGTAAAAGTGGTGGTTATATTCACATACTATAAAGATTGGCTTGTGATTTAAGTATCCAGTTAGGAAATTATTAAAAGGACAATAAAACCAATCCAAAGAAAGAGAAGGAAAGGAGATAACAGTAAAAATTCATGAAATAAAAATATTTATAACTGAGAGAGTCAGTAACATCAAAAGTTTGTTCTTTGAAAAGGCTAGCAAAACAGCAAAAGCCTCAGGCAAAACTACTCAAGAAAACAGAGAAAAGATATAAATAAACAGTATTAGGAAGGGATATATGGGACAAAAATACATATATAGAAGACATTTTAAAAGAAAATAAGGTAATTCTATAAACAATTTTATGCCAATAAACTTGAAAACTTATACAAAATGGACAAATTCCTAGAACAACATACCGTACCCAAATTGACTTAAGAAAAAAAATGAACTGTCCTATAACTATTAAAGAAATTGGAGCAATAAGTTGAAATCCTCCCACAAGGAAAACACTAAGCCTGGACAATTTAGAAACAAATACAACCAACCTCCAAGGAACAGAATATTTCAATCTTAAGCAAATTCTCCCAGGAAATAGAAAAAGAAGGACTACTCCTCAACTTATTCCGTTGGACCAGTATAACACTAATACCAAAACCAGACAAGGAGAGACCAAAAAAAAGGAAATTACAGGCCAATGTAATTCATGAAAATAAATACAAAAATTCTAAATAAAACAATAGAAAATTTAATTCAGAGGTGCAAAAATGGTCTAATATTAGAAAATCTAAATCTATTTATCAGATTTAAAAAATCCATAAAATGACCCAGAAAAGGCATTATTTCTGTTATGGAAATGCTAGAAGCAGTCTGTTAAAATCAGGATGAGAATGACCACTATGCTTGCTCCTATTTAACACTGTATTTGGGGTCTTAATTGGCATGAGAAAAGGCACATGGACTATTTTGAGCCGAAGGCAATCAAGACCCAGCAGATTCAAGAAACTTTTACGTCTCCCTTAACTACCTGAAAGAATGTAGATGGGGGCCTGGCTCAGAGAGAAAGTTATTACCAGAGATAATTTTATGTGAGTGACCTATCTGTATGGCAGCACAAACATCTAATTGCCAAAACTCTGCCCTTCTTATAGTCCTGTGAATTACCCTCCTCCCCTTTGAAGCCCCAAGCCCCTGTCCCATTCCCTAGCTCAGGATGATATAAGCCTCAATTGCTCAACTTGTGCTTGGGTCTCATATTCTTATGAGGCTCTCATGCATATGTAATCAAATTTTTTTTCTCCTGTTAATTTGTGTTATGTTAATTTGATTATTAGACCAGCCGAAGAACCTAGAAGGGTAGAAGGAAAATTTTTTCCTCCCCTACGCATGAAAACAAAAAAGCGTAAGAGAATGGAAACTATTCTTTAATAAACAGCTAATGTGCATCAGACATTGTTCTAGGTGCTCATAAAACTATCTTACCTTTATTACATTTTAGAGCATTGGAGACGTGGATTTGAACCTTGGCTGTCCTTTATTAGTGGTGTAAACTTTAGAAAGTCCCTTAATCTCTCTAAGTCTTTAAGTTCTTAACTGTAAATAGACAGTAGCACCCTAGCTACTATATTTAGGAAATATTAAAAGATCCAAATGAGCTTATATGTAAAAGAGCATTGCAAGCTGTATGCAAATCAAAGAACAGTGATGATTTTATTGTTAGTATCTTATACATAGTAATTCTCCTATTTCACTATACACAAATATGGCATAAAATATGAAACTTGTAACTTAAAAATATAGCACTTCTTCCTTCCACTATTTTAAGCTTATCACTATTTCCTGGGAGTCCTGAATGACCTATAGTAGGAACTGCTACTCAGTGAACTGTGCTGTCTTTTAAGACTTAGGCCATCCTCTCTCTGTGCTGACAACTGGGAAGGAACTTTGGACCAAATATCTCAAAGAATATTTTCAAATTGTTTCCCTTTAGAGAGTAGTAGTGAAATGATATTTTCTAGCAAGTAGAAATGACAGATGATTACCAGGGTTAAAACATTTAGATTCTCGCTTTCCCTAAATGCAATTCTGCTTCTTGCATTTCCCAAATGCAGTGGAAATTGAGTTGAATTAGTCTTTACACAAACTGGGAAATACAGTCCTGATTTTAATATTAAATTATATTAACGAGTAAACTGTAAGTAGGTTTCCTCTCAAGGTTTTCCAATTTTTACATTTATTAAGTGAACCAGAGTAGTAATTTTCGGTTCATGAGAAATAACATAATTATGACAGAAAAAGTTGTCTGAGAAATTGTATTAAACTTGAACTATACCAGATCAGAATAATTCTGCACTCTCAAACTCTCTGGGTCATCAAATACATTTTCCATAAAACAACTAAAATTTCAAAGTATCTTCAAATTCATTACCAAAACTCAAGCAATGCTAATGATTAAAATACCAATATAGAGATATTTGTACTGACACCCACGTCTCTGGTTAAGATATGAAAGCAAGGTAGATGGGTAAATTCATCAAAGCATGCAATTTGAAACATGATAAAAGAAAGTCAAGATACTAATCCTTACCCAATAAAGAGAAATAAAACTCATCTCACTTTGTAGCTATTTTCAGAGCATGGAGATCTTGCTAGGAGAAGGAAAAGCATGCTAACCCCATTTTTATTACATGGGTACAGAGCTATTCCATTACTCAGTACAATGAAATTGAACCTTCTGTCAATAGATGGAAATATCTGGATTTTAAATAAGTGGTTTTATTCCCCACACTGACCCTATTGGTCCAAAGAGGCTAGTGGTTCAAAACTCCAGAATCATAAAGTAAAAGGCTATCTTTCACTTCCTCTACTAAGGACATCTCTGAACTCCAGGAGGTAGCCTTGAATAGGTGACCTCCAACTAAAAATATTTAGTCAGAAAGAATTTTTCTGAGTTGATGTTGGATTTCTGTCAGGAGAAATTATTTATACCACAGGAAAAAAATGAGAAAACAAAGCTTTCACTTTTTGGCATACAAAGCAATAGGTTCATTTGTTAATACGCCTTTTAGGTTCATTATCAAAACTTGAATTGAACTTTTATGGTACATTAGCTGAGCTATTTCTAACATTCTTTTGCAAATGTGAAGATTTATGTCAAAAATTGGCTATCTGTGACCTATTTCTAATAAATAAATGGATAGGTGAATATCGGCTGCCTCTGCAATTCCCACTAACTTGAAAACTGCTTACTTAGGACCATTTCGGGATAATTCTAGAAAGTCATAGTGATTTTCTGGGACCATACAAGTGATGAGACTCTGAGAAAGTAATTACATTACCATAGTTTTACTCTGGAGTTCAGTATAATGAAACTGAACCTTTTGTCAACTGTTAAATATATTTCAGATTTGCTGAAGCAATCAGTGTAGTGCTAATGTCTTTGAGTTGACTTTATAATTGAGACAATATGAGCCTGACTGAATGTAGTTGTTATGATAGAAAGCTAATCTAAACCAAGTAGGAACATGATACACTGCACACGTTCTCAACCAGGTCCAACTTGGTCTATCAGTTTTGACAGTGAATATATCAGACTGCTGAATATTTTATTGTTGTATAACCACCAAAGATCCTGTGCAGGCAGGTAAGATATTTTAATTTCTCCCCCTCTGGTGAATACTGGATTTATCAATGTCAGGAGTGGCACAGTGCAGTTGTAAAGTAAAATTTTCTTTTGCATTTCAGCAACGGAGAACATCTCTGGCTGCCAACAGTATCTGCATTTAAATTCTTCAGAATCACCATTGCTTGTTCTTGCAAAGGACAAGCATTAGGGCCTGAATGGCCTTTGAAAGTCATCTCATTTGGATTTGAGTGAAGACTAAATTATGTATCTTTCCCATGGAGGAAGAAAGAAAGTGGATTAAAGAAGAAAGAGAACTGTTTGAAATGCATAATGTCTTTCCTAGGAACTAAAGGAATTGTATTCAGAGGAAGCTGAATTCCAGACTGGTAAACATGTCAGTAATCCTCTCATTGTTTACTGAAAATGAATCACTTCTCGATTTCTGAAAGGAAACAAAGAAATTCGTGCGCTCTGTGTTTGCTAAGGCTATAAATCCTCAAGTTGAGGCCACTTTGAGCTCGCTGAGACTGCTGGCATGGTTGAGTCATGCTCTTGTGAACGCCATGGCACAGTGCCAAGAAGAAAGTCAGCAGAGTTGTTGAGCAAACTGTTGGTAATGCTCCAGGAGAATCAGCCTTCAGCCCCATGCCCACAGTCAGGTCACAATGATTTATTCCTCTGTGTCAAATGGCAAATGTATTCAAGCTGGTAAAGGTCGGTCTCCATGGCAACGGGTCCAACTCCTACTCCTGGAGAGAAAGCTGGAAACCATTTTGGACACTTCTTATTGGCTTAGGAATGTCAGCTGAACTTGGAAACCTGCCCAGACTGTATTTTGCCATGACTGGTAGAGAGAGAGACGGGATCCTGCCCCGACTTCTCAGCACCACAGTCATGAAGATGCACTCTTCTGCACTGGAAATACCAACCTTCCAAAAAGTTTGTGACACTATATTCCCGGTTCCTTGGACAAAGCCCACTTTAGGTAGTGTTCTGTTAAAAGATAAACTGAGGCATTATAAAAATTGTAAGTTTATTTGGCAAAAATTGATTCGAATTGGGCAGCGTCAAACCAGAAGTGGTTGGAAGCGCTCTGCCAGAAAAGAACCAGGAGAAAGACTTATGCAGAGACAGGGCAGAAGCAAAGAAAAGAAATTATTTGATTGACTGTAGCTTAAAGCCTAGTGGCTCTTTGTGATTGGCTGTCCTTAGCATTATGATTTCATAAACTTGAGGCATTTAAGGCTTAGATTTTGGTTTGCTTACGCAGGCCTCCACAGCATTGGAGCACCTCAGTCTAATGGTCTTCTTGTTTAATTAATTTCACAGTTCTTAAAATATTGAATTTCAAGGAAATGACACAGCCAGTGAAAACCAGTACAGCTGGCATCAAAAGATGGAAAGAGCTTCTCTCTAAACATATTTAAAAATTAAGGAGAGGAAATCAAGATGGTGGCATAGGCAGAATCTGAACTCACCTCCTCCCACAGACACAGCCAATTTACAACTGCTAGTGGAACAATTACCCCTGAGACAGAACTGAGAACTGGATAAGAGGAACTCCTGCAAAAACGGACAATCCTAACTGAGGTGGAAGAGGCAGAAACTCCCTTCTGGAGAGGAAAAATGCCACCTTCAAAAGCCGCCAGCTTCACAGCCGCCGGGAGCAGCCCACAGGTACAGAGCCTCCCTGGAGGCACGGGGCCCTGAGCCGGGGAGCGCCCCTGCTGGGGACATTTTGTGGACCCAGCACAAACCAGATGAGTGGCATAATATCTGACTTTGCCTGCTACTAAAACATTGGGGAATACCCCCAGAAAAGCTGGTTCACAAAGAAATTAAAACCGTCTCTTAAAGGGCCCACACACAAACTCACCCGTTTCAGAAAGCAACCTAAAATCACCAGAAAGAAAGGTGCACAGTGCTTTGGTGAAAAGAGACTCACCTGATAGGCCGTGAGTGCATCTCAGTGAGGGGTGAGACCTCTCCAGGGACTGGGACATTGGAGGTGGCCATTGTTGTGGCCTGGTGTGGGCCTGCTGACACAGAAGACATTGGAGTTCTTCCTGGGGCCTGCTAGCCCACGTCTGCCCCACCCACTGGGGCACCAATTTAATCCAGCTCAGCCAGGGCAGGTAGCCCACCCTAGAGACTGGCCTCACCCAACAACAAGCCCTCAGGCAACTTGTGGGCCTGCGTAGCTTGGTGACTGGATTCTCTGCAGCCTGGCAACTGAACCGACTTCAGTGGGGCAGGGCGTGCACAAGGAGCAGGTAGAGAGTGTGGGGTGGTGGCGGAGTGTGTGGGGCTACCGCCGTGGAGAGACTGGGTCCGCTTCTGGAGGTTGGGGCATGCACATGGGGCAGGACTGTGTTGACTGTGTGTGTGGACTTGTGGGCAGTAGGGCTTGTCATCTGCAGAAGACTTGTGCTTCTCAAAGACCCACATAGGGAGTTTGCCCCACCTTCCAAAGCCTGAAACAATTGGGTGCTCCCGTGCCTGAGGCCAGCCCCACCCAGCTGCAATCCTCAGAGAGCTGACAAGAGACCTAAAGCCTGGAGGCTTACAGCAATTGTAAGGCCCTGAGCCTAACAACCTGCCACGCTGGGGGCCTACTCACTTAAAAGAAATACTGCAACACAAATGTGGTATTAGAACTTGCAGCCAACTGTGCTGGGGCTCCCCACACCTGATAAAGAGACTGAAGGGCCCACAACAACTACAAGCAGCTGAGCATTACAACAGCTGGCCAGGAGCATAACTCAGCCTTCCTGGGCACCTACAGGGAGAGCAAACAGGCCACAACAGAAGGACACACATAGCCCACATAGGGGTCACCCCTGGAACATTGAGAACTGAGGGAAGCACACTGCAGGCCTCCTAAGGCATCACTTACAGAAGGTCACCTATCCAAGAGCAGGAGACATAGCTGACCTATCTAATACGTAGACACAAGCACAGGGAAAGAGGCAAAATGAGGAGGCAAAGGAATACATTCCAAGTAAGGGAACAGGACAAAACTCCAGAAAAGGAACTAAGTGAAACAGAAATGAGCAACCTACCCAACAGAGAGTTCAAACTAAGAGTGTTAAGGATGCTCATTGATGTGGGGAGAAGAATAGATGAACTCAGTGAGAATGTCAACAGAGAAATGGAAGATATAAAAAAAAACCAATCAGAAATGAAGAATACAATACTGGAAATGAAAAATTCACTAGAGGGACTCAAAAGCAGAGTAGAGGATACAGAAGAATGGATCTGTGAGCTGGACGAAAGACTAGAAGAAATTACCCAAGCTGAATAGGTAAAAGAGAAAAGAATTAAAAAGAGTGAGGACAGTCTGAGGGACCTCTGGGACAACATCAAGAGCACTAACATCTGTGTTATAGGTGTCCCAGAAGGAGAAGAGCGAGACAAAGGGGCAGAGAATCTATTTCAAGAAATAATAGATGAAAACTTCCCTAACCTAAGGAAAGAAACAGACATCCAGGTACAAGAAGCACAGAGAGCCCCAAACAAGATAAACCCAAAGAGGCCCACACCAAGACACATCATAATCAAAATGTCTAGAATTAAAGATAAAGAGAGAATCCTAAAAGCCGCAAGAGAAAGTCAAGTTACATACAAAGGAAACCCCATAAGGCTATCAGCTGAGTTCTCAGCAGAAACCTTACAGGCTAGAAGAGAATGGCATGATATATTTAAAGTGCTAAAAGGAAAAAAATTACAGCCAAGAATACTCTACCCAGCAAGGTTATCATTCAAAATGGAAGGAGAGATCAAAAATTTCCCAGACAAGCAAAAATTAAAGGAGTTTGTCACCAAGAAACCAGTGCTACAAGGAATGTTAAAGGGACTGATTTAAGGGGAAAAGAGAAGACCACAAATAGGAAAAATTATCTATTTCCATGATAAGAGGGTAATGGATACCAATGCACAAAAAAGAGGTTAGATATGATATCAAAAACATAAAATGAGGGAGGAGGGGAGTTAAAGAGTACAGCTTTCAGACAGAGGTCAAACTAAAGAGACCACCAATTCTGTATAGAAGAAGAAAGGAACAGAGAAGGACTACTAAAACACTGAGGAAAGAAAGTTAAAAAATGGCAGTAAGTACATACTTATCAATAGCTACTTTAAACGTCAATGGACTAAATACTCCAATTAAAAGGCACAGGGTAACCGATTGGATAAAAAAACAAGACCTATATATATGGTGCATACAAGAGACACACTTCAGACCTAAAGACACTCACAAACTGAAAGTGAACATTGCAGTGTTATTCACAATAGCCAAGACTTGGAAGCAACCTAAGTGCCCATCAAGGGACGAATGGATAAAGAAGATGTGGTATATATACACAATGGAATACTACTCAGCCATAAGAAACGATGAAATCCAGCCATTTGTGACAACATGGATGGACATTGAGGGTATTATGCAAAGTGAAATAAGTCAGAGGGAGAAGGTCAAATACTGTATGATTTCCTTCATTAAGTAGTAGATAATAACAACAATAAGCAAACATATAGAGACAGAGATTGGATTAGTTGTTACCAGTGGGGAAGGGGGGAGGGAGGAGGGCGAAAGGGATAATTCGGCACATGTGTGTGGTGATGGGTTGTAATTAGTATTTGGGTGGTGAACATAATGTAATCTATGCAGAAATAGAAGTATAATGATGTACACCTGAAATTTATACAATGTTATAAACCAATGTTACTGCAATAAACAAAAAATTTAAAAAATAATAAAATAAAATAAATAAAAATAAAAATTAAGGTATGGCGGGAAAAAATAGCACATCTTAAGTGTTGGGTGGATTTTCTAAGAGGTCTGTTTTTAGCCACCAGGTTCATAAAAGTCATTAAAAAGCAAATAGAGCCGCTTTTGCCAAAATAGTAACAGTATCATAATTTTTTTTAAATATGAAGGAAACAAGCTAAAAACGCTTTTCACATCATCTAACATTTCAAATATGTCAGACATTATTCTTACATAAATCTGTGCTCCTGGGTACATTAACTAAACCAGAGATTTCCAGCATCTGGAAAGCTTTTTAAAAATACAAGTTCCTAAGCCTCACCCCAGACCCACAAAATCAGAATCCCCAGAGCTAGAACCCTTGAATCTTTTTTTCTTTTTTTAATGCTCCAAAGTCATTCTGGTGTTTGGGAATCATCAGTCATAGATGGGATGGATTTAAGTTCCTTCAGGAAAGACACAATAAAACTTGTAAAACAAATGAAACTCCTAAGATTTAAATTGTGTTTACCCCCTTAATTATATCTTGAATAACTAATCCTGAAATTCGTAGTTTGCATTTTCTAAATAAATCATTTGGTTATCAAAATTTCAATGTTGCACTTAAAAAGAAAACTTCTCACCTGTTTTACTCTACTTATGATAGAAACAATGTGTAGGTTTCTAAAATTAGCATGTGATATGATTAATAATACAATTTAAAGGTTTATACATGTCAGTGGTTTCGTCACAACTCAGAAATTCTAATAATTAGTGCTTTTGAACCCCATTTAGCCTGAGTGCTAATTTGGCCCTGCATCTCGTTGAGCTTCATTAATTAACTTGTCACCATGTATTTAATAAGTTCACAATTTATCTAGTTCGGTAGGAAAATAAATGAGCAGCAGCAAGCAAACTTACTGGTGCTGGTGTGTGTTGCTTTATTTGAGGTTTGCTTTCTTTTTTTCTTAACTAATTTTGGGTCATGCCACCATTAACATAGGAGTCCCAGGCATGTGTTGTACACCAGCTCGTGATGATAAATCACAATGACTGAACATCTCCTTTAAGTGAAGTATTAATGACCATTACAGCCTGTGACAAAGACTGCTAAGTGTCCTGCCTGTCAGCCCTGGCCTCCAGCAGACCCCCAACATTATATGGGAGACGATTAACCTCCTGTCTTATTTAAGCCACTGTTACTTTGTCTCTGTTATAGTCAAACCAACACTTAACTAATACACAGCCATTGCTGGTTGTTCAGTCCATTTTAAGGATACTTTAAATCCATGCCTATCATTTTGGCATTGCTAGTGTTTGGAATCATCCAAATTCTGCAAATACACACACACACACACACACACACACACACACACTATCCAGTGACAAACAGTCTCTCCTTGACCAAACTTTAGTCAGGCTTCTCTGAACTCTCTTCTCAACCAGGCCCTGAGTTTTGGGCTTCCATGTTAGTCACTGCATTGTCCAATTTTAGCAAGAATCCTGCTAAGTCAGTTTAGCCAGAATCCCCCACCCTCAACCTCTGATTGCCCCTATATCTGATTGGGTTCCTCACTCCCCACTGTCCTCCAGGTGATGTCTGGTCACCTGGTCTGCCTTCAGTGAGAATCCTGTTAGGTCAGTTTAGCTAGAATCTCCCTACCCCTGATGTCTCCTCTTAGTAATTTTCCATCCACTGATTCCCACCCTGCTCCCAGGTTATAAATGATCACTTTTCCTTGCTGTATTCAGAGTGGAGCACCATCTCTCTCCCTCGTTGCAAAATAGTCCCTACCCTATTGCAACAGTCCTGAATAAAGTGTGCCTTACCATTCTTTAACAAGTGTTAAGAATGAATCATCTTTTTCTTTAACACTGGTCAATAAGGCAGTAGAGTCTACACTGATATAATATTTATGTTAATATAGTAGAGATAAAGCTAAAAGGCAAGCTCATAATACGTAAATGAATCTTGGATTCAGGGGTTAGGTATTAAAAGGGTTACAGTCTTTCCCCAGGTTTATTGTATCTATAGTAACTCATTCTGAATGACATCCTAGGGAAAAGGAAAGGGAATAATTGGATAATTAGAAATCAAGAATTTTTAATGTGACTTATGAACACATTGATGAACATTTAGCCCAAACCCTCAGTTAAAGAAGTCATAATCTCTTTGCTACAATTGTGCCCATATTGAGACATCTTTCACTGGACTATTTGCCCTTGATGGAAATTGGTAAAGTTATCTATGGGAGAAGAAGAAGAATTTTCCCTCTATCCTTCTTGGCTAAGATCCCCTATAACAAAAGACAGATTAACAGGAGAAAAACAAACAGAAATATAATAACATGTATACCTCTGCTACATGGGAGACACCCAGGAAAACTTAGTAACTCCCTGAAATGGCCCAAGCCACCCATCACATTAAATACCATCCTCAGCCAAAGACAAAAGAAAGATGTTGGAAGTGGGCGGCGAGGGGAGGCCAACTATGGAAGGTTACAAAGAAAAGCACAGGAAACGAGGGTATAGTTGTTATGCAGATTTAAGTGAGTGCCTTCTCCATTGATAAGAGTTTCTGAAGATTTAGTCATCTTTCTCTTCCTGGTACACAGAGGGAGATACCCTTACAAATGAAGATTTCCACTATAAATGTAAATGTCTCTTACAAAAGGGTAACTTCTAGTAGGTTTTTAGAGCTTCTACTCTGTCTGCTGTTTCTTAAAAATAACCAGCTCAAGACAATCCTTATGTTATAGGGACATGTTTTGGGGTGGCAAGTTCTGCTCCCCTTCATATCATTAAGAGCTTTGATACAAATCAGCAATGGGGTGTTTTCTGCCATAAGGGCAAGAACTAAATCATATTCTGCCCCAAGAATGTTTAGATAGCAGATATGAAATCTATGTTAGAGAGAAATTGGCTCTTAGTGACCAATTTCCTTAAGGAGGAATGATCTTTCTTTCTTAACACCTGTTTTTTTTTCCTTCTTTTATCTTGTACTCTATCTTTAAAGGTGGATCTTTCAAACTTTTGATTTACTTCCTTTTTTTGCTTTAAAGTACTAAGGCCTGAGTATACCCCTTCTTTTTTTTTTTTTTTTTTTCAGGGAAAGATTCACCCTGAGCTAACATCTGTTGCCAATCTTCCTCTTTTCCCCAAGGCCCCAATACATCGTTGTTTATCCTAGTTGTAAGTTGTTCTAGTTCCTCTGCATGAGCCACGGCCACAGCATGGCAACTGACAGATGAGTGGTGTGGTTCTGAAATCAGGAAGCGAACCTGGGCTGCCAAAGCAGTGAGAGCACCGAAATTTAACCACTAGGCCATTAGGGGTGGCCCTTGATTTACTTCTTTTTGCCACTTTTTTGTTTGTTTATTTTTGCCACTAAATCCTTTCAAGTGGTTTCCAAGGCAATACATGCTTTTGTAATGAATGTTTTTTAAACACCTTTTTAATTTTCCGCTAGAGTATAGAGGAACAAAATTTGCCACCTCAATGTGTGTCTCTTTGGCATGAGGATTATTTTAGGCTGATTATTTTCAAGAGACAAAGGAAGAGCTTTTACCTCCCTCTTAACTGCCTACAAGAATTTAGATAAAGGGCCTGTTCCAGGAAGAAGCACTATCATCAGAGATATCTATAAAGAATATGAGCTAGGTGTGATAGACTGGGGAAAATTTAACAAAGCCTGTTTGATCAAAGTCCTCTCTTGGTGCCAGTGTCTCTGCATAGCATGGCAAACATTTGTTTACCAAACACTTGCTCTTCACATCTTCCTGTGAATTGTCTTCCTTCCCTTTGACGCCCCAGAACTCTACCTGCTTTTCCTTAGCTCAGAGTAGCATATACACCTCATTTTGCCTGATTGTCTTTGGAATATCTCATATTTGTGTGGATTCCCCATATGAACGAAATTAAATTTGATTTTCCCCTGTTAATCTGTCTCATGTCAATTTAATTCAGCTGGAAGAACTTAGAAGGGTAGAGGGAGATTTTTTCCCCTCCCTGACAAGAGTTACACAGACAACAATACCCCATTATTTGTCTAGTAAATATATTTTATTGTGGATTGTTTATGTTTTTCATTTTGAGCTTCTTTATACAATCAGACTTGCAAAAAAGCCAGTTTTACAAAATGTAAGAGGGAAAATACTGAGTGTTGGAAATGTTCGCTGTCTGGTCTGATGCTCTATACACCAGCATAACTTCCCTGCTCTTCTCCACATTCACTAGAAAGATTCACTAGAGGAACTCCAGCATTTGGTCAATGAACGAGTGAATGTAATGCTCCCTGAAAAGCAAGTTCAGATTATTTAGATAACACAGAATTTTGTCATATAAGAGCACCATTTTCTGCTTAAAGGCTTGTCCTCCACCAGGTATAAGAAAGTGTCTCTCTTATTTACTGTGGAATTGCCTGCACTAGTCTAATGCTGGGCACTGAGTATATGTTCAGAAAATATTTGCTAAATCTTGCCTGCCACAAACAAATTATGTGAGAAAAACTGGTGGAATTTTCTTATCTTAAAGAAGTAAAATCTCCTTAAATAATACACTCCACTATTTCATCATTTCAGTACTTAAAGATGGTCTTCCTCATGCTTAACTCCAATCACTTCTGCTTTATTTTAATTCTATTTCCTCCTATCAGGGCTCTGACTCCACTGTAGGGGAGGAAGACAATTCCTCTACCCTCTAGGTCTTTCTGGCTGGTCTAAGAATTAAATTGACGTGAGACAGAACAACAGGAGAAAATCAAACGAAGCTTTATAACATGTATACATGGGAGAAACCCAGAAAAGCTGAGTAACTCACCAGAATGGCCAAAGCCACCACCTTAAACACCATTTTCAGCTAAAGACAAAGGAGGATGTTGGGGGTAGCAGTTTGGGACATCAAGAGTGAGGCAGGCAGTTTACATGGAGATGGAAATGCAAATGGGCCAACTATAGACAATGTGACCTGAGAGACATGTTTTACATTTCACTACAGTTACCTTATAGTATTAACTCCTTCCTGGAACAGGTCTTCTATCCAAAATTCTTTTAGGCAGTTGAGTGGGAAGGTCAGAGTTTCTTTCAGAATCTTTTGTCCTTAAAAATAATCAAGCCAAAGAGACAAATTTTGGGGTGGCCAATTTTGATCCCCCACATCACCTATATACATGCCAGCCTTTTCTTTCTACTCATTACATCATTTTTAACAAGTTTATGACGTTGGAAACTTTTATGTTTGTCAGACTAAGAATAGCTACCCAATCCATGAATTAACATGTTGTTTATCACTGGTCACCTCTTCAATTAGATTGTCTCTTCAAAGTACAGTATCAGTAACTTACTTTTTAATTCTGGAAAAAGCATCTTCCTTTAAATAGATTTTTTTCATCGTCATTTTCTGATTGTAGAAGCACAGTTTAAGAATTTAAAATATAACTAGAATCATCATAATACATAAGAAAAATTTTCACTGCAGAAAAATTGACCACAAATTCTTTCAGTTGCCACAGTTATTTCAATATTCAAGATTTATAATTTCCCTCATAAAGCTATGACTGACCTAATATGTTCAATATAAAATAAATAGGCCTTCATGTATGTCACTATTCTGTACAAGTACCTTTAGTGGTGCTCCATTGCCTAGTGAAAAAATATAAATCCCTTAGGTTGGCATCCAAAGCTTTCTATCTTATGGCCCTGATCTTCCTTTAGTGCCAAATCTAAGTACCTTATGTTACAACAAAAATGGACTATTCGTTATTCTTCAGACATGTCTTTTACTTTGCCATCTTGATGACTATGCTCATTCTCTTCCTGCTGCCTGGTGTAACCCCACCTGTCTAGCTCACCTCCACCTGCCATTATTTTTACTTGCTTTTAGCCTCATTTTAATTGTCACCTCTTTCACATGAGTTTTCTCGATTCTATCAGTTGATTCAAGAATCTCCTCTTCCACTGAACTAGCATAATGCATAATTTGTTTCCCTCATAGCTCTGACATTTTTGCCTTTCTTGGCATTTCTTGCTTTACTCTCTTCTTACATAAGGGTAAATCTCAAAATGAAAAGAGTGATTGTTTTTATTCATTGTTATAGCCCCAGCCAGACCAACACAATGTCTTGAACATCATAGGTCCTCAGTAAGTGTTTAGTGAATATGTCCCTTTCCTATGCCTGCTGTAACAAATTACCACAAACTCAGTGGCTTAAAACAACACAAATTTATTCTCTTACAGTTCTGGAGGCCAGAAGTCCAAAATCAGTTTCACTAGGCTAAAGTCAAGGTGTTGGCAGGGCCATGCTCCCTCTGGAGGCTCTAGGATAGAATCCATTTCCTTGCCTTTTCCAATGTCCAGAGCTGCATTCTTTACATTCCCTGGCTCACGGCCCCATCCTCTATCCTCAGTGTCAGCAGGTAGCATCTTCAAATCTCTATTGGCTTCTGCTACATCATATTCTCCTCTATATGAAGTCTTCCTCTACCTCCCTCTTATAATCATATGTGGTTGCATTTAGGGCCCACCTGGAGAGTCCAGGATAATCTACCCATCTCAAAATCACACCTTTTAGCATATAAGGTAATATTCAACATTTTGCCAGTATTCACAGGTTCCAGGGATTAGGACAAGAATATCTTTGGGGGCCATTATCCAGCCTACCAGAGCGAGTTTAATCTAGCAGCCTTCACTGCTGCTGTTAATTATTTTTTGCCACTAGATGGGGTGGTGCTAGTGAGCTCTCTGACCAAGACAAAGCTATGTGTCTTTTTTAAAAAGTAATTTTGTTATGTGACCTTTTTGATAAAAAGAGGACTAGGACCCTGAGTAGTTTACAAAGTGCTTTCCTATTTAATCATCAGGACAACTCAGTGAGGCCGGCATTGCTACTGTCTATGTTTAAACTATGAGGAGGGCCTGCGCAAAGCTGCAGGGCTGCTCTGCCAGCAACCCACGTCAGGCCGGCTGCTTCCTCTCGACACCCCAGAGCCACCAGCCCTTGGTTTCCTTCTGGACATATTTCCCACTTCCAACGTACCCTCTTCTGTTAAAACTTTGTGAGCTACACACATTTAGAGGCTTTTAAAATGTCGCCATTCAACGCAACATTCAAAAGATTCACACATGCTTAGTCTCCATCTAATGAAAAGTTTCTCCACTAACAACATCTGATGTCCCCAGAGGTACAAATTCAACCCTAACAGGGTTCTGCCTGTAGGACCTTCTGAGTCCTCTGTCCTGGGAACTGACTTGGGTCTTCCCTCTTTCTCTCCTAGCCTTGTTAGAGAGCTCTCTTCAGGAGCCTCACTTACAAGCTATTTCTTAGAAGGTAGTGACCACCTTTTAATAAGAACCGTCTACTCCTAATCTGGTAGGAAAATGGCTGCCTCTCTCCCCTCCCTTCCTTCCTTGAGCACAGTCTAAGTTTTTCTGATAGAGTCAGACTCCATAGGCACAGCATACCACACCACAGCACCCTCCACAATCTGAATCCTGCCTGGGCCTTTACCCACTCCGCACACAGAACTGTGTCTTCGCACATGGTGTGGCCTCTAATTGAAATACCCACCTTCATCTCCTTTGCCTGCTTGAAAATATCTGCTCCTCCTTCAGGGCTTATCTCCATCTACCACCTCTGTGAAGCCTTTCCTACATGACCTCCCCCAAGTAGACCTGGACCCGCCCTCCTTTGTCCCACAGGCTATCTAGGATCCTTTTGTCTAAATAGTACTGTCACACTGAATGGTTGGTTGTCTATCTTCTCACAGCATCCTGGAAATTCCCCAGGGGCAAAAACTGTTTAATTTGCATTTGTCCTTAACTTTTCTGTATCTCAATTTCCTCATTATAAAATACTGATAATAATAATTCCCACCCTGCAGGGTTGTTATGAGGATTACAAGAATTAAGTGCAAAATCATTAGAACAGTGCCTGGCACATAGAAGTGATCAATAAGTGCTAGCTATTATTATTCATGACACTTATCACACTCTGACATCATCTTTATATGTTTGTTTATAGTTTCTCAACGTGCTTAGAATGTAAGCTCCATGTGGCAGGATTTGTGTCTCTCTCGCTCACTGCCGTATCCCCAGAGCCTTGGAACTACATGCCTGGTACACGGTTTGCATTCAAAAGTTTAGTGAACAAATATGTGAATGAAGGAAACTCTAGCATCTTACATTACACCTGTTACGTAGTGGGCACATAGTATATGTTTTCTTAAATTTAACTAAATTATTCTTTAATATCTTTTTTTACATATCTGATTCTAAAACTGAACAATTGCTTCCTCAATGAAGTATTTTCCTCAGTTTTTATGAAAGACAGAACATTACCTCATCGTAACCTAAAATCCCTTTCTAATTCACTTTGGTTCATGGTTTCTTTGTCTCCAGTATTTTCTGTCCAGTTAGAAAGGCTTTTGGCAGGTTTTCTCTAGGAGTTAAAGAAACTTTTTTAAAGTATCAGTCAGGATGCCCATTCAAATTTAAATTAATTAAATGTAAATAAAATTGAAAATTCAGTCTCTCAGTTGCACTCGCCACATTTCAAGTTCTCAATAGCCATATGTGGCTAGTGGATACCATGTTGGACAGTGCAGATATAGAACATTTCTATCAGTGCAGAAAACTTTATTAAATAGGCCTGGTGTAGGTTATGCTGCAGTAACAAACCACACCAAAATCTCAGAGATTTAGCACAGCAAGAGTTGACTTCCATGCACTCCAAGTCCACTGCAAGCTGGGATGACTCTGGGGTCCTATCCTCCACGTGCTAGCTCAGCATTACAGGCCGTTTTGGTCTCGAGGCCCTTCTATATCCACACATACTCCCATGACCACTGTAGCAGGGGAAGAAAACATGGAGAATCATGCACCAGCTCTTAAGAGCTTCCACCTAGAAATGACAGCTGTGCCTAACTGCAAGGACCTGGGAAGCCTAATGCTCGTGTGCACAACAATAGAAGGAAATTAGTAAACATTGGTGATATCTGCCACATTAGGCACGACTGTCTGTGTTCAAACTGCCTCCTTGTATGTACCAGCTTGTAATTAACACTGTACGTGTGAAAATACTCAATATAGCTTTGGGAACACAGTAGGCTATCAGTAAATGCTACTTCGCTACCTCTTTCTCTTTGCAATAGCTTTTTATATGACATCCCACGTTCCGGCCTCAGCCGCGTTTAATCCATTTTCTATAATACCTTCAGAATGACCAGATTATTTTCCTGACTTACAGGAAATCTTTCTACAGTTCCTCACTGAATACAGATTGAAATGCAATCTCTTTAACATGATATCCAAGGCCTGCCAGAGTCTGACCCACCTGGCCTCCCAAACTGATCTCCCGCTGCCCGCTGCGCTCCGGCAATATTGTGCACGTGGCTGTTCTACTCCCAGGTCCTGTGTATGATTCCCCAGCCTTATGCTCTCACTCTGTCTTCCTGGAATGTCCTCCCTCTCCTTCCCTACCCATCATAGTTCTCTACACCCTTAATATGCCACCTGCCTTGACTTCCTCAGTTAAAACTAATCTTTCCATGCCCTGTCCTCTCATAGCTCATCTCTTACCCTGGTTATGTATCTCTTATAAAGCAGCTTGAGGAAAAGGATGAAGTCTTACTCATCTTTGATTCTCTTACTCAAAGCCAGGAACATAATCTGTGCTCAGTAAATGTTTGATGAATTTAATAAAACCTGCCTCTGGGGAGCTTTCCTTCAGAAATTTTCCACCAAAACTATTAGCATCTTATAAGAAAAACAACATAGCCACAGATTAGAAATACAACCTTTTTTTTCAACAAACATTAATATAGTATCTCTAATATTATAGAATGAGACATACTGCAACCAAAATGACTTGGGCTGAAAATATAAAAAGTAGATGAAAACCTTAAAACTAAAAAGAAATTACTCAATGCTTTATTCCTAATAGAAGTAAACATTTTATTTAAGTAGTGTTGGATCAGCATTTTCTAAGACTTTAGAGAAATGGAAGATTATATTTTAAATACGTTTTAAGTAGAAATCAGAAAAGTTAGAGCATATTTAAAAATAGTCCACAAGAATTTCCTGTGTCCTTGAAATATTTGTGTACGCTTCAGTGTTATAAGAGAAAATGACGTGAATTACCTCCAAAATTTCAATATCATTAAGAAGGCATTGAAAAGAGATAGTGAAGCCTTAAATTGAAAAAAGGAAGTATAAGGAAAGATGTGATATAATTTGTTAAATTATATAAGAATAAGAGGAAATATTTCTTGAAAGACTAGAAAATGGGAAAAGGAAAGACTTTATCTCAAAACATCTGGAGATGAATGATAATCACTTCCAAATAGAATGAAAACCTAGGAGAAATATTATCTCAATGATAGTCTACATAAAAGGAGAAATGCTGGGAGGTTTTTCTTAGTCACCTGCAGAGATTATCTGTAAAACAGAAGATAGACGACAAGCAGATAAAGATATAACAGGCTATTTCCTAGGAGAGTGTTCTGTAGGGTCTCTGTAGGAGAAAGGATCTTACAGCTGATTTTTTGATTAAATTTTTAAAAGTTTAGCTCCATTAAAAAATATGCCCTCCTTCATTTTCAAAGAATAACAGGAAATGTATAGTCACACTTTCACATACCCCTTTTGGAATAAAGTAGTTGATTTTCTCAAGGGTGGCTCATATCATCAAAACATCATGGTGGATGAGCTCCTACCCAGAAAAGTCAAGGGAAAACAACACTCTGGGATGAGCCAATCGCAAAGCAGTTAAAGAGTATGTTTGTGCCTGCGTAGCTGGCAGGATTCTTGAACCCTTCCCTTTGATTCTGCTGTGCTGCCCACATTAAATAGATTCACTCGATTAAAGCAGGATCTCCTGGGATCAGGGCTACAGCTGTAACCCCATTCAGGCAGTGAGCTGTGCTCAGAGAAAAGCTGTTCTGTAGCCACAGGAGGTCGCACTCTGGGGGTCGTCAGACTCACAAATTAATGCCATTGGTCACAAGAATCTGGGTCAGGATCCTTGAGCAGAGTAGGGGAGATAATGTCTAGATTTAGCTTTGGAAAGTTTTCTAAAAAAAAAGTTTCTGAGGACTCTGCTGCTGAGTCTCCACTCAACCTAGATGACAAATCAGCCAGCTTGGTCTCACTTTGCCCTAAGTCCTAAATGTGTTGTAAAGCAAAATGAGAGTCTCTGAGAGAATATAAACAGTGCAGACCCCATTCTAGAGAGCAGCACAGACCCTAAGAGATCCACACCTATCAGGTCTAGAATAAGCACCTCAGAAATGGGGCCGGCTAGGAAAGACTTGTGCTGTCCCATATTAGACAGAAAGAGTCCTGTGTGTTCCTGTGGGTCCCTGAGCCGGATTCTGCCTTGTCTGACCTTGTCTGATCTCAGTCTGATTACCAAGCCTGAGCTGGTCTGAAACACATATCTTTTCTTAGCATCTGATGCCTCAACCTGTCATTATGACCAGTCTTCCTGACCTGTTCTTGCTTTGGCCTTATTCAACACTTAGTTCTGATCTTTGCCTATCTCTTAGGCTCCCTGATGCCATGTTTCCCATCCACTGATGCCTGCTAGCTCAAATCTTCTGCAGAAACTGGCAGAAGCTGCAGAAAAAAAAATGGCCCTTTGCTCCAACTGGTCCAGCAGGAAGATATCTGAGCTGCAGCCTGGGCAACACGGAGGGTAGACACTCATCATCACACACTCACTCTCAACACACCTCCCACCTTGAATGTCCTGATATCTTCCTTCATGATGTCTTCTCTGCAAAAGAAGCCTCTTTCCATCCACTTCTCCCATCAGTGCCCATCTTTACCTCCATCCACCCTTTAGGATCCATATCAAATGTCCCCTCCTCTAGGAAGCCTTCTTAGGAAGAAGGTTCTCATAGACCTTGGAATATGTATCTCACTACTATAGCAATTTTGATATTTAATTACAATTATTTTTTCAACCTCTGTCTTCTGTATCCTCTGACCTTGGTAAAAGCTGAGGACATTCCTTTCCTTTCCTCTGTGCAACCTTAGCATTTAGCACAGTACTTGACTCACTATAGATGTTTAATAAGTGTTTCTTATATATATAAATATGGCTTTCTAGATCACATAGTTCTAGGTAGCTTCCAGATAATTAGAAAATGTCTCCATGTCACTGTGTTGGCCCCAGTATTATTTTCTCTTTGCCAACTAGGTGCAAGACAAGTTCAGAGGAGCCTGAAATTAGTAATCAGTTTCTTCACCAAATATCTGCTATAAAGGAAGTTGAGGCCATCCAGCCATCAACAACTTCCCTTCTAATATGATCAGCATGCACTTTTGGAGGTTCTGAGTCTCCACCTGCTATGGGACGTCCTTGAGTGGATGACTCTTGCCCCCCCTGCCAGACAATGGAGAAATCTCCTTACTGAAGAGGAGTAACCTTTTAAATGTGGTTAGCAGTTGGGGAGGGGGCATCTCAACCACCAGATACTGCAGCTGCAGCAACCATGTAGAAGACCCCTTGACTCCATCAGTGCATTCAAGCTGAATACCAGGGACCTGTATGCTTAAGAGGGTGACCCTGGAGAATTGGTTCTAGAAAGTTATCAGTGATCCATTCTCAATAACACTTCAGGGAAAAATCTACTCATGTCTTAAAATCGAAGGACACCTAGAATTTGAGCAAACCGTCTGCAAGGGTTTGCAAATCAAATTGCTGCCATCTCAGCCCAAACCCAGGCTCTCCTTCCAGGGAAAGCTGAAATGTTGCAGGTAGGTCCCCTTTGGCACCCTGGTCGAGTTAGAATGTCACATAAGGGGGGCAACTTAATGTGGCAGTTAGAAGCATTGGCTTTGAAGTCAGGCAGATCTAGGCTCGAAGCAGCTCTACCACTTAGCCTCAGTGTGATCTTGGGCAAATGCTTTAACCCATCTAAGCCTGGTTTCCTATCTCTAAAATGGGGATGAAACTTCCTCATAAGACGAAAGATTAAATGAGATGACTAATAAGTATGCAGCATTTAATAAACAACCAATAACTACTGTTGTTGCTACTGTTGTTATTATACGTCCTTGCTCTTCCATATTCTAAGGTTCCTCATCAAGGAGACAGACCACCATCACATATGAAGCCCTAAAGAGCATCACCATCCAAGATTCTGAGACCCAGGCACGCATTCTTATCCGAAGCCAACCCCTGGATTTCACATGGTCTGGGGATCTGTGGTGTGGTTTGGGCATCATCAATGATCATCAGCTGTGAAATGATGCTTTCGTACATGTATTATCTGTCACGATACATACAATATGATATATAATCCTCTAGTTCTGAGAACTAAAGAGATGTGATAAGGTAATGAGCTCCCTAAGGGCAGGAATCAGATCTCTTATTGATTCAGCACCTACCATGCATCGGGAATATAATAGGCATTCAATAAATATTTGGTGTAATGGGAAACTGAAACTCCCACCCCTAGCCTATGAGTCTGGAGTTAATTCATTCATTTCAACATGTACCAATCATCGTAATAGGTGCTGAGAATACAGAGATAAGATACAGCCCTTAACCTCAAAGAGCTTACACTTTTGATTGCATTATTTTACCAAACTCCATTACTCACTCCCCTTTCAGGACGATCACTTAGACCATCCCTAAGATTGAGCACCAATCTGTTTCTGCTCTAGAAATGATATAATTCAAACATGGTTACCTCTAGAAACACCAGTCCCCAGCTTTTCTATTCCTAGCACTCATTAAGCCAGTACTGGGGCATGTAGGGTTCATATTTTCCCCAACAGAAACAGAGCCAAGTTGGTTAGGACTATGACCCTCGAAGTCAGGTAGAATCCCAACTCCCCGCACCCATTAGCAGTAGTAACATATTTATTGTAAAATCTCTCTGATACACATTTTTATTTTTAAATCTCAAAAAAAAAGGCTAGTAATATTTATCTCACAGTTTTGTCATGAAGATTATGTAAGATGGTGTGTATGATGTACTTCATACAGTGCCTGGCTCATAGCAGGCATTTAATAGAGTAACAATATTGTCCCAAGTCTAGATCATAAGAAAGACAGTGTCTGTCACGTTCATGATTATATCCCCAACACTTAACACAGTGCCTGGAACATAGTAGGCCCTGAATAATTATTTAATGAATTAATTTACTAACTAATTAATTAATTAAGGGCATGGGTTTATTCAGCCTCCCTCTTCTCTCACCTTGTCCCTGTAACAAGAAAAAGAATAAGCCAAGTTAGGCCAGTCAGACACGATATCACCATTTAATAGACCTCAATGGTTAGCCATAATTGAAACAAAACTAGTGCTCAGGGGGACACGCCTCCAGGTTAAAATCAGGGTAAGGGACAATCTTTGAGGCATATCTTGGCCATATGGACAATTGTGGCAATTGGCCTCTGTAATGCTCTCTCACTGTTCCAGAACTTCCTGAGCAAATCTTCCCAGGTCAGTAGACCTCTGCAGAGTGGTGTCCTGGAGGAATGCTCTCGAACTCTTATGCCCAAGATGGATCCTCTGCCAGTTGTCTCCTTCATCCCTGAGTCATTTGTGTCAGTTAAGAACTGGGTTTGTCTGCAAGTTACAGAGATTTGTTTACAGTGGTTTAAATGCATAAGGGTTTGTTATCATCAATAACAAGAAGTCTGAGGGTAGCAGCTGCTGTCACTGGTCCAGCAGCTCAAAGATTTCAGGGCCAAGGTCTCTGTGATTCTCTTGGCCTTCTCCTCACTGTCTCCAGTGTGCAAATATCAAGTCTGTATTCCAGGCATGAAGAAGAAAATGGAAATCCAGAAAGCTTCTGTAGTAGGAAAACAAGTGTTTCCAGAAATCCCACACTTCAGTTTGTGCATCATTGGCCAGAATTCTATCACATGGCCTCCCCTAGGTGCAAGAAAGATTTGGAAATGTACTGATTTTTTTTTTCAGCTAGACATATGCCGCCCTCAAAAAACTCAGTGAGTTAAGCAGAATGGAAAATGGAGATGGAGAAAGAAACCAGAACACTCTGCCCCAACATTGCTTCTCTCACAACTTGAGGCTTGGAATGAGTGACAACCAGGGTTTCTTACGGAAGTCTTCATCTTTAATCACCTCCTCTACCAAGCTGTTACAGAAGTACGAAGTCTTTCAATGGCTGCCTAAAGCCTACTGTTGTTCAGCCTCCTGAACTGGAGAGCTAGCCCCGCTACCAGGTCAGAGACAGTCATTCTCCTTAGAGAAAGATGGTTTTAGTATAACAGTAAGGTCAGTCTTATCCCCTGTCAAGAAAAACTGCTTCTCTCCCCTCATAAGAAGACATCTCCAGACCAATAGAATAAACTGGATCCATATTTTTTTCATTACCTTACGTATCAAGATGGCAAATGAGCTTTGCCCTCCTGCACAATGGAGTCCATATAAGAAGCTTCACCATACCCACATAGCTTTCCAGCAAGTTAAAGAGTCTCCTATACTGACATATAAGTACCCCCTCCTCCCACACACACACCATCTTCATGGCTCCAAAAAAAAAAATTATCTCACAGAGCACCAATATCCCCAGGTCAGTTTGGAAATACACCTAAAGCAGCCTCTAAAATCTCCCATGAACCAAACAGCCAAAAGATGGGCCTAGAGAAATCACTTGCAATGAAAAACAAAAATACAACCTCCACCAATCTTCCCAGCTCTCTAAAAAGTTAGGCAATGAGTCCACTCTCAATGGAAATTTCCAAACTCATAGCCTATGAACTCTTAACTCCCCAAATGCACAAATAATTACTCCTTTCACTATATTGAACCAGGCACACAACAACACCTTCAGTTCACACTCCCAGATTTCAAGCTGATTCTCCAGATCAGTAGAAATGACTACTTGATTTAGATTAGAGGGAACATAGCTTAGAGACCTTGAGCCTCATTCCCAGCTGTGTCCCCACAACAAGGGTGGAGTAGGATAACGAGAAAGATATCACAGAATGAGAAAACAACTGTCAACTAACTGCCCACCTCCCGAGCTGAGGTCTAGAAGAAGATTTCAGTGAAAACATTGGGCTCTTCAGAATCTGGCCTCACTTACCTCTCCGGCCTCACCTCCTGCCGCTCCTCACTTTGTACTGTTTCCCCACCAAGCCATGCTTTCTCTAACCCATTTATACATGCTCTTCCCCTGCCTGGAACACTTCTCCACCTCATTGCTGCTCTCTGCCTGGCTCACTCCTACTTGTTCTTTAGGACACAGCTTGGACATCACTTCTGAGTGGGATATCTCACCTCTGAGCTTCCATTCAACTTCCCTCATCAAGCACTTGTCATATACGCAACTATAACATAACTCGCACATGCCTTGGTATCATCCTCCCCCTCCTCCCATCCCACAGTAAGTTCCACGAGGGCAGCAGCTCTGTCTGCCTTATCACAGATGCGTCCTTGTGCCTGTAACTGTGACTGGCACATAGTAAGCCCTCAGTGGAAGTTTACTGAATGAATGAGCGAGGTGTCTAACAGCAGGTACAGACAGGTGGCCTCATGTTCCATCTCAGAACGTACTGGCCAGATTTTTCTCCAGCTCAGATATCTGGACTCACCCTGCTGCTAAGAATATGCAGATGAAGGGAAGAAACTTCAGAGGATTCACTGGATAGCCCCACAACCAGGGACACAACTCATTCAGAGCTTAAGCCGTGAAGGGTCAGAAGCATCACATTGCATGCTGTCAATCAATGTGTCTATGTGAGTTTCTTTACAGGTTCGGGAGAAGGATTGTTTAGTCTTGTTTTCTTTTGTTTACAAGTATTCCTATATTATTTTCCTCTTCCGATCAGTTACAGCTGGGTTTGTCCAAGGCAATTTAGACATCTTGTATAAACTCAACTCCCACCATGATTTAAAGAGAAATAAGCATACCAAAACGATTGTGGTCCCCAGACAAATCATCTTAGCCTTTTGTCACTAAAATTGAAGTAGATACTATAATGTCAGGAGAACCTCAACAAGCCGCAGGGAGAAGAAATGGAGAAAAGCATAAAATGAGTTGTTTTGGTTTAGATTCGAGGCTGTCTCTGCACAGGCAGAACAAGTTTGGCTGAATCAAAATCTACGCCTCCAGTGTGTTAGCCTTGTCCCAACCAGGCTGTAGGTAATCTGGGGACATCAGACCATATCCTCCACTCTCTCTTCTCCTTTAAATAACACAACTAACAGCTCCAGCAAATGTTAATCTCTCCCCTCACAAGCCAGCATAGAACAAGGTTTAAAAACTCTCAAAACGGCTACCACACTCTACTTGGCATTAAAGACCTAAGTGTATGTATCTGTCGCCACAACCAGTTGTGAACACCTAAAAGGGTCTTGCACAACTCCCAGCCATCTGGTACACTGCCTGCTTAGGTCTCTTGATATTTCTTCAGAAGGGGGTGATTGTCAAAGAGAATTGGAATGTTGAGCATTTAATTAGAGCTCACTCAATAATTTTCATTGTCTAATTGATGTTTAATTCCATGACATCAACAATGTTCAATTCTAATAATACTTATGCTTTTCACTATTTTCCCCCAAAACCTTGTGACCGTTTTGCTGCAGTGTAGCTTGAGTGTTTTTAAATAGTTATTGAATTGCTTCAAAATTCCATTAACTTTTACTTTTTATCTAGCGTGCTCATTCGTTTAATCCATGAAATTTGACTAATGGAAATTGATTTCTTTCCCTTAAGTGTCATTTTCTCTCCACATCTAACCCACATCCCCTGTTGCTAACTCATAGGTTTCGATGCAGACATTTCTGGTGTTAAATTTGTAAATTATCCTTATATTTCTCACACTTGGAGAATATTGCTTTGTTACCTTTCCAGGGGTATTTAATCTAGAATGTTATGTTCCATTCCAGGGGAATTTTCACTTTTTTTTTTTTTATAGCAGAAGCTCAAATGAGATCATTACTATCTCATGAACAAACATTCAAATGCCCCTTATGCTCCAGGTCTTCCGGGGTGGTTGCTGCTCTTATCATTTATTGCAATGATCTAGGAGTCATTCATTAAGTAAAATAGGCCTTAGTACTACTCAGTGGGCAGGGAAGACAACTATGGTTATGCTTGTCTTTGGTCATTCCTACCTGCTATTAACTATCTGTGTGACCTTGGGCAAATCACTGGACCCCTCTGAGCTTCAGTTTCCTCATCTGTACCTGAGTCACAGGGTTGCTGGAAGATCTGTATAGGCAAATGTTTGGGAAAGTTCCAGGAAATGTGCCTACCACATAATAGAGATTTAAATAAGAGTCCATTATTTTCCCTCATCCTCTTCCTGAGATTCTCCACTCTTCCTGTTCCTGTTCAATACCCTGAGGGCCTTGCTGTCAGCCTGGAAAAAAAATTAATCTTCAAAAGAAATGAATTTGGGGCATCAGAAGAGGTGACAGGGAGAATCCTGGGGCCAGAAGAGCCTCCCAGTCCCGTCATACTACATCGTTTTGGGCTGTAGCTTCTACCCTCTCCCAACGGCCTGGCCTCTGGGCTCACTTATACAGCCAGGCAAGAAGAGAACAAAAAGTTGAATTTTTCGGGATTTTTGAAATTAAATGAGTCACTTGGGAGCAGTGCATCTTCTCTCTGAATTTTGGTCACAGGGTCCCTATCACCCTAATGAGAAGAGAAGAGAACAAGATAAAAAACATCTTTAAAAAATTAAAGACACGGTGGCATCTGTGAAGCAGGTGTCTTGCTGGCTGTCGGCACATTACTGCTCCCCACGTCCCATTCTCTTGAAAGCTTTGTGTTGCTGTACTTTGAAATTCAGCAACAAAATAAAATGATGGTTGTGGTCAGGTGTATCTTCCAGCTTTCCAATTCTCCTGTAAGGTGGGGATTTTCTCGAGGATTTTAAATGCTTCTTACTTTTATTAAGTGTCAGTTCTGCTGCTCAGCAGTAATTAAACTGAAAGGAAAATGTCAAGAGTGATAAATTACTATTACAGGTTTATTCTTTCTTTTCTTTTTGGAAACTAGTCAGCCCTGTATCATGAGATTCTAAAATATTAACTTTGAGAGTATTGAAGGAGAAAGCCTTCTTGCTATGCTATTTTCAAGAAATGATGTCTCAAATCCATATAAATTATAAGGTCTATGATTTAAATATAATCCATGGTGTCTGAATACCCTGTGTTTGTTCAATTTCATGTAGAACTTCTTGACCTTAAAGTAAGCTACGACAGCTGAAACAGGTATTTGTGGCCCAGGTTGCTATATGACTAACAAGAAATAACTTTATATTTCAATATTCAACATAGGGAATAAAGTGGGGGTTAGTGAATGAGTTTTCTGAATAAAGTCAGTCATTCTTAAAGCTTTTAAGAGACAAATTTCCAAGTGCCTCTGGCATTTCCATTGAATCCAAATAGAGCCTTAGGGATCATGAGGAAGAGTATTCAGAGCCAACTATTTTTTCTGAGCATCGTATTCCAGACTGTAAGTCTCATTATTTGAGATAATCAAATTTCCAGCTCCTTTCTCAAACAAACAGAAGATAATACAATAAACAGGGTGGAGGTATGGAGCAATTCAAAGGCCCCAACAACTGATTAGTTTTGGATGACTATATCCAATTGCAATGAGGGTATGCATAAAATCTGGAAACATAGTTTTCGAATCAGCAGTGTGTATTAGACAGAGTTCTCCAGAAAAAAAAATCAAAAGAACTATATATGTGTGTGTATGTGTGTATGTGTATATATATAGAGAGAGAGAGAAAAAGACAGATTTATTATATTATGAGAAATTGGCTCACACAATTACAGAGGATAAGTCCCATGATCTGATCTCTAGTCGGCAAACTAGAGACCCAAGAAGGCCAGTGGTATAGTTCAGTCCAAGTCTGAAGGCCTGAGAACCAGAGTGCCAACATCTTCACTACATATAGGAAAATGATCAGAGAGTTAGTTGATGGCAAGTAAAAGAGCCAAGGATAATAAACCCTAAAGATATGATTATAATAGCTAACATTAATTGAACATTTATTATATACCCAGCTCTGTTAATGTTTATAATCACATTTCATATTCACAACGACCCATTTTACAGATGAGGAGCCTGAGGCCCAGAGAGTTTAAGTAGCTTGCTCAGCATCACCCAGCTATCAAGAGGTCAGTAGGTCTGACCAGAGTCATTGCTTTTACCCACAATTCAGTGTCTCCTCTCATTTCATGAGGAGCAAGGATTGTACCCAAGGGTAAGAGGAATCATGGTCTGGAAGTATAACAGAGGGAACCAGCAGAAGAATAAACTCTGAGAAGTCTTACCAGATTTATTTTAATACTTAATAAAAATATTAACATGAATTGTAGCTCAATTTTTCAGGTTCTGCCTGCAAAGTTGCAATTTGATACTGTGCCAAAAAAAAAAAAAAAAAGGATAGCTAACAATTAAATGTCCAATTTTTGTAGGAGACAACTGTTCTTTTGGGCAAATAGCTTGTATATAGATTTGAGAGTATTTCATCTCTTGTGAATAAAAGAACGTTATGAACAGAGGACCTGCATTTCAAACTCTTTAATGTGTTTTTTCAAATCTACGTCACTCCTTTCAACCGTAAAATTTACAGTTTATAGAGTTAGATTCTAAAAGCTTGCCATATTACTATGCATTTATTTTATTATGCAGTTAAAAACAAGATTATAAAAATAAGCATTTTATGTTCTATTCAAATCAAATTTTCTAACTAATCCTTTCAGTAAAAGATGAGAAAACTTCACATATGTACACTTTTTTTTTTTTTTACTGTAGAGCTTACCTAAAATAGCAAGTTGAATATAGGGTTAAGGACTTGTGAATTTATGCTCCTTGTCAACAAAAATTAATTAGAATAACTCCACTCCAGCAGCACTAATTTCTAACAGACTTCCAAATTACTGATATTCTGTCCCCCTATTTCTTCTTTTGCTCTCCCCATCTCTTTCTCTCTATCTCCTGAAATCCTGCCAATTCTCACATATTAACAACAATCACGTATTACACTCCAGCCCGTAAGGATCAATCACTTCTTGCCTCTGCACAAGGGCAAAGCAATCAGTTGATCTCTTGGCATTATACATTGTGGCAGACAGACTCTAAGATGGCCCCGCGATTCCCATCTTCGGGTGTTCATGCCTTTGTGTAATCTCCTCCCCTTGGGTGTGGGCTGGAACTGTGACTTGTTCTAACTGATAGAATGTGGCAAAGATAATGGGATGCTACTCCCTTGATTATATTCAGTTATATTAGACTCCATCTTGCCAGCAGACTCACTCTAGAAGTTCTCCTTACTCATTTGATGAAATAGGTAGCCATGTTGGAAAGACCACATAGCCTCCAGGAACTAAAGATGGGCTCCAGCTGACAGTCATTAAGAAGCTGGGTCTTCAGTTCTACAAGGGCAAGGAAATGAATTCTACCAACAATCTGAGTGAGCTTAGAAGTGTTTTCTTCCCCAGTCATGCCTCCAGTTGAAAAGGAAAGGTGGCTGACACCTCCATTACAGCCTGTGGGACCCTGAGGAGTAGATCTAGCTAAGACATGTCAGACTCCCAGCCCACAGAAATTGTAATAATAATAATAAATGTGCATTAAGTCACTAAGTTTGTGGTTAATTTGTTATGCAACAAGAGAAAACTAATACATATCTTCCTCTGAAATCTTCAACCCAAATACCTCACACTGAAACCTCCCCATTCCTCTAGCTCTGTCTCTCTGTTGCTTGACTTCAGAGAATCCTCCAGACTCTGACTCCCCTTCTTCTTGTCTATGTATTTGCTTCCTCTTAAACATACAATATTCAAATTAGAATCCATGGTCCATCACTACATCCACTTTCTTGCCAATAGCCTCAACAACCTGTTGCATTTTCTTCCATAGCAAATATCTGGCCAATCCCAAAACCTGAAATAAACTCACTATTTTCTTTCTCCATTCTTACCTTGTGGTCACTGAGAAAATCATAAAACTGCACAAATAGGTGATACTGAAATTTTACGGGTACAGAAACATTTGTTTTATTAAAAATAACCAATGTGTGTGCATTTGGCAAAGAATATTTAAAAAGTGACTGACGAAGTACTAGATGCAAATTTAAATGAGAACTCTCTCCACTGGTGGATAATGCATAAAAAGGTGACTTCTTTAGTATTTACATAATGCTATTTCAACTACATTTTTAAGCCCTACAAATGCTTAGTTATTCAGTAATTCCTGATAAGCCTGGCTCAAGGCAGCACAGGAAATGGTGATTCCAAGATTCTTCCTTGTGACTCAGGAGAAGTCATGTCATAGGCTTTCTGTTCTCATTTCAGGAGCAGTAATATCCTTCATGTTACTTAGCAGACAAAGCTACTTTGATGTTGCAATTTGCTTTGACTTAGGTATTATCAGTTAGAATGCCAGTATCTCCTAAGGGCATAATGGACTTGTTTTAATGGTTTACAGTCCTTGGGAAGGTCAAAGATACGGCTAAACATTTTGTCAAATGTGTTAGATTGATTGCTCTTTGTTACTGTCTTTGTCATATACTAACAAAAACTCTCAACTGCTTTTTTCCCCACAGATGTTCCTAAACGCACCATTTCTACATTTTACTTTTTTTCAGATACAGAGAATCCAGAAAGTAGGCAGATAGTATTATTTTAATGAATGCTACCTGTTTTATAATATTAATTTAACCACTAATTAAGAACAATTACATTAAGTAATTAGCATCATATATTCAGGACAGCTTTGTCATTTGAGAGCTAGTGTTTTTTCAATTCTAAGGGTATATATTCTTAAAATAAGTAGAATTTTTGTATTTTATTTGTATTTGTAAGTATGGCAGGAAATTTTCTTCTTTCTACTTTTTTACTTCCCTAAAATATCTTAAATTATTTCCTCTTCTAGCTTTAGCATTTCTGTTTTTTCCCTCTCTTCCTTTTTTTTCCTAACAGTTCCACAAAGATACTTCTAGGACATCAAAATCTAGATCCAAAAGATGTTTTATTCTCTTTCTTTCCTAGGAATTATGTTTAGTTGATAATGGGTCACAAAATAATGTTTAAAAATGAATACAGTATTCATTTATTCATCACTCCTTCTAGAGCAAGCTTCATGCAAAGCTATGAATTCACTTCAGTTATGTGCCTGCCAGATTCTGGGAAGTAAGTGAAGTTAATCGTAAGTTTCCTTTATTCCCTGTCTACCTTCTTTTCCTCCTTTCAGCCACCGCCTCCCTATATCAAAGGAAAAAGTACCATCTGACAGCTAACTACCAGCCTTGGTTCCTTTCCATAAGAACCCATTCATTCAACAAATGTCTACTGAATGCTTAATATATAGAAGACGCTGTGCTAGAAGAGTTGCATTTCTCCTCACTATTATGCCCTTACCTTCTGCCTGAAATAACTTCCCTGTGTGCAATGTGCTTCACCTGAGTTCAGGTCTCAAATTGGTCAATACTTCTCTAGGAATCCGCCCTTGACTGAGCTCAGCGCCCCCACGACCACATGATCCCATGCCACTTTTATTTAGCCCTTTTGTATCACTCTGTGTTACAATTATCTGTTCACTTGTTTGTGACCCTCATTAGACTGTAAGACCTTTGAGGTTAAGGACTTTTTCCAGTTGGGATTCCCCAATGCCTAGTAAAGGACCCGACACATCAATGGTGCTGAATAAATATGGAGTCAGAGAGGAAGGGCAACCACAGTGCTATGGGAATCAAAGAAGCAATAGATTAACTTTCCTGGGAGGATTACAGAAGGCTTGGTGACTTACGAAGGGCTGAGTAGGACAGAGAGAATTTGGAGAGAAGGCATTTCAAACAAAAGAAAAAGTTAAGCCAGTTATGATGTAGGCTTTGTGAAAGTCATGGAACATGGTGTAAATTGGAACCAGAATGCTGGATGAAGGTTCTGGCTTTTATTGTCTACAGTCAAACATATTCTTAAACTAGATTGGGGCAAAACCAAAAATAAATGAAGTAAAATTCATCAACTTCCAACTTCCATTTGAGATGATCATTGTCCACATACAATCTCCACGTTTTTCCTCAAACTGCTTTTATTAACCTGATCCCACTATCTAAACTGACTTTGCACCCAAATGCTGAATGTCCAGATCCTACCTATGCAACAGGTCTGCTTAGGTGTCAGCTCCTCTATAAAACAAACTATCAATAATGTTAATAATGATGATAACAACTGCTGATTATTGAAAACCTCTCATGTCCCAGGGACAATTTTAGGCACATTAAGCAAGCTTCCAGTAATCTTATCAACCCCAAAACATAGACATTTTAATCTCCATTTTATAAAGAGGGAAATAGACTCAGAACTCCCAAGGTTAAAAAGGAATGCCGGCAGTATTTAAACCCAGATCCATTAACTTCAGTTCCTACACCCTCTCTACAATACCACCTACTACCTGGGTTTTTCTTCTTCTGGCACCAATGGCACCTTATCCATATCTCAATTATAGCCACTGCCATGTCTCTCTTGTAATTATTTTTGTACTATTCTAATGCTCCCTCCTTCAGAGAGCTCTTTATCTTGAACATCCTGTGAGACCCCACCAATCACCACACAGTGCATAAATTATCCATTGTGGTCAATAGACAGTTGTTGAATGAAATACTCTAAAGGTCATTTTTTATAAGAGCCCAAATTTAGCTGCATTAAGAAGATGTATGAGGGCCGGACCCGTGGCTTAGCGGTTAAGTGCGCGCGCTCTGCTACTGGCGGCCAGGGTCCGGATCCCGGCGCACACCAACGCACTGCTTCTCTGGCCATGCTGAGGCTGCGTCCCACATACAGCAACTAGAAGGATGTGCAGCTATGACATACAACTATCTACTGGGGCTTTGGGGGAAAAATACATTTAAAAAAAAAAGATGCATGAAATCAACTTGTATGAGGTGTTAATTATGTTTGAAGCTAAGCTCTTCAAAACTGTTTTTTGTTGTTGTTTATACAGTAGTAGGAAGGAAAGAAGGAAGGAAGGAAGGAAGGAAGGAAGGAAGGAAGGAAGGAAGGAAGGAAGGAAGGAAGGAAGGAAGGAAGGAAAGAAGAAAGGAAGGAAGGAAGGAAGGAAGGAAGGAAAGAAATCCCATCATTGGAATGAGATGTGTTATCACTGATCACACAGGCTTAGGGGGAAATCATCTTTTATTCTTATTCATAGAAGAAGGCCTATCCAATGCCCTTTTTCAAAAGGTTTTGGCTTTCATCACAGGCCTTCTCTTCAGCTTTTAAAAAGAAACCTTGGCTAGTAACCAGCACTCTCATTTCATAAATATACACCAAGAGTAACATGATTCTTCCCCCTACAGAAGCAGGGAGAAATAAATTTCTACCCTCTAATATATACACATTCAAAGCCTCTGGAGTGACCTGCATGTTTAAGTTTTCATCTTTGAAAATTTAACTAAAGCAATAGAGTTTAACCAAATTGACTACATAGCCCAGTTTAAGATTCATTCATTGCACAAAAATTAAGGTCAATTTAGACCCATAAATAGGGCCTCTATTGCAGTTGTCACCAGAAATAATTTTGCTTATGTTTGTGAAGTCAGATTTTAGTCATTTCAGCATTTGTTCGTATATAGGCCATTTCCCTTTGGATTACATAAGCAAGATGAAATGTATAAAATGAGAACTCAAAGGAAAGAAAGCAGTTTGGATACAGAGAAAAACATTCTACTGTTATGCTACCCTATGATGGAGTGTGTCTGTGTTTGTATGTGTGTGTCTGTGCTCTGCTTGTTGTATCCTGTGGAGATGATCTGAACAAGGTGCTAGCTTTGAAATGAAACATACGTGAGAGAGCTACAGAGCTAGGAAGAAGCTATAACACTGGCTTTAGTTAATTAAGACCCAGTCAAAAAATATGTTCATATTTTTCTTGGTTTTTGACCTCCTAACATTTTTGATGAATGTATATTCATAGTATCAATCTCATTCTATGAAATTAATTACACAATTTATAACTTGGATCTAGTATCCTACCATGCCTATTTCCTCTGAGATCTGATATATCCAGCCAGACAGAAATGACAAGTTAAGGAAATTTTATACAAGTTCTTCGTTTGGTCTTCAAGTTTATGTCATTGCTTCAGTCTCAATTTCCCTTTGTCAGCAAAGGAATAACTACCCAAAAAATGTACCCTAAATACTCAATCAGGATGCATATAAACATGTCAGAAAGATCTGATCACTCCAAGACTGAGGGCTTGTGGACTTTTTATATGTGGTGGGATGGAATAAAATCCCCATCCCTGATAATAGAGGAGAAACTTGGTTGTCAGAGAGAAGCTTGATGTGGGAACCACCCACCATCTTGTATGGCTCCAGCTCAAACATTTTCTGTAAAATCTGCAAATTAAACCATGCTTTAATTTAATAGAGTCAGATTTATTATTTCGCAAGAAGGGTCAAAGACATAGGAGGAATATTCATTCCTTACATAGACCAAAATACATAGTCTTTAGAAGAAAATTAATTCTCACTGTGTTATGTATTTAATGCTAGGTAAATGGATCTGCCAGATCATGGATGAATAGTTAACTGGAGTTAAAGCACTAACTACTTATTATCCACCTCAACCATAAGCCTAGAGTTTCTCTCCTTCTCTCTATGGAACAACAACAATAACCAAAAATTATTATAATAAGAATAATAAAAGCATGATCAAATGATTCCATTTCTACCCAGTCAAAACTTAGGGAGACAGAGTGTACAGGACACCAAAAGGAGCTAGGGACAGGACTGTTATCTTGTGAGGAAAGAAGTATACTATGAGGAGAGGGAGGAGGGGTCAGAAAGATACCAGTAAAGGGACAGCTGTGAGATACATCTGCTGGGAACCAGAACATGGGACTGAGTACTGGGGAGATTGACACAGTCAAGGGACAAGGGAGATGGTGAGGCTATGTCACATTGTTTAGACAAGGAACTGAGTTGGCTAAAGAAAGACAATTCCCAAATTTTGGGCACTACACTGCTTTGGGATAACTACTTGAAGCCTTCTTAACCCCCCACCAGAGGTTACTGTGAATTTAGTCTAGGAGAATATGGCCAACATCTGAATGAGATGAGTGGGGTGAGATGAGGAGATGGTAGGTGAACATGGCAGCCTCGGCCCCTCATTCATCTGACATGCACTGGTCTGCCTTTCACAGATTCTGCCCTGAGAGGATTTCCAACATGCAGATTACTGCCCTGCAGTAATTATAAGTTTAATTCCTTGACATCCATGCCCCTGACCGTGGTGAAGACAGGCCCACAAAGGACAGGAAAGGAGGAGAAGATGGCCATGGAGATGGCATGAAGTTTCCCAAAGACGCATCTTACATCCCCTATTCCTGAGAAAGAGGAGCCCAAAAGAATCACCTTTCATCAATGTTTCTGAACTCCATTTCTCTGGGACCACAGCTACTTTTTCAGAAAAAAAAAAAATGATGTGACCTGTTTGAAGGGTAATCAGGAAGCAAGAGCTTTTTAAAAATTTTTCCAGACCTTTATAAAGCTGAAGAGGGAACCCCTCTCTCCTTCTCTAGTAGGCTTGAAAATTTATATCTCACTCCTTCATTTGAGCTGAAGCTCGGTACCCTGTATTCCATTCCACCCATCAATTCTAAGAAACAAGACAGTCAAGCAGTGCCATCTGCCTTGAAGGCTCCTTTCCCTCTTCTCTCCGGGATGCATGCATTCATGAAACGCTGGGTCACGTCTCCAGCTTGCATTCCCCTCAGCAAGAACTAGGACCAAGCAGCTATTTGCCAGACACCAGGGTCAGCTAGAAGCCACTCTGTTATTACTAATTTAAGTCTAATTCATTAACTAAAGAGAGATCTATATAGGTGGGAAACTACTATTATCTACTACTTCTTAACATCATGAGAGCACATTATTTGAAGGAAGATTTAAAGAAAGAAAATAACCAAGATATAGTTAAAATGCTCAGCATATTAATATAAATTAATTTTAATCACTGTGGAACTTAATCCAATCTTGGTTTTATCTTTTCTAAAGAACAAAGACCTCAGTTCCATATTCACTTCAGTGTGGGAGCACTTCTGTGTTCACTGAATTTTATTCCCAAGGTACCATGCAGACCTCCTCCAACTCTTGTCACGAGCCACCCAGGAGGGTACTTTCATTAATTTTCTAACCATGTATGGCTTGCCATTGCTTAGAAGGGTGTCCAGCCCTGCACTGATGCTCTGCTATTTGATCATTCTAAAACATATTTTCTGCTCTTCTTCTGCCTTTTTCACCTGCTCCAAACCAAAGACAGCAATCTCTTCTCAATGGGAACTTATGGGGTTTCTCTTCCTAACTCCAGGCCCATGCACCTTCCATGAACCTATGAAGACCTGAATCACTGAGTCACTGGAATACATTTCTTCATTTGTTCTAACAAATTCAGGCCTGATTGCTAATAGAAGAGCAACGTAAATACTAACGCTGAATAGAAGAAAAGAGAAGTCATAAAAAATGTACTAAGTACGTTTCCTTTAACACCCTTTACTCCATTTCAGTATTAAGTTTCAAAAACCCAAGTCTTCTCCATTAACCAGAAAAGGCCTGGCTGCTTCCCCACAAGTTGTCTAGAAGGGACACAGAATCCCAATGGCTGCTCTTCTCGACTTCCTTCTAAAATGCATTGTGACTTTGTCTCCCCTTATTTCTTACCCCGTCATCTCTCACCTTTACCAAAATAAACCCTTGAGCTGTATGAGATTATAGTATTTTTAGGTACCACCTGTGAATTTAATGCATTTTTCCTGATATCTATAAATATTTGTATCTGTTATCAGCATATTGTAGTTTGGATATTTACAAAGGACAAAAAGAATTCTAAGTATTTCCCTCGGTGTAGGGGTTAGCACAGTAACCCATGTAAAAAGGCATTTAATTAATGGATTACTGTCATAGTAAGAATCGAGATCATCCATCTACTGCTCTTTTCATTACCCTATACTGCCCTATTCATAACCAGGATGCATTTCAGAAAATGAACAATCTCTCCATTTCCATGACTGACCACTCAGGGAAATTTGTTTGTCAATATAATAACTGTAATGTGATGATAACATCTCCCACAGTTAGATTTAATGCCATGTGGATACATATAGATCGAAAATATGGATCCTGTCAGAACCAATGAATTCACTCCAGAAACGTGTTAGCAATATGCAAGAGCAGGTAGCTGGGACAACATTACAGTGATACAGAACTGATAGAAAGTGTGTAGATCCAGTCTACAGTGAGTTCAATAAGGCAACGTGACCGCAGGATAACTCCTTGTCAGGTGTTCCTCAAATACAAATGCTTGGGAGTCATAATAATGATGGAAGCAAATCAGGATTACAGTTCAAGATTATGAGCATTAACTTCAACATAACAGAAAAACAATCCATTATTTATTTTAGAATCCTTCACCATATCATTTCATGGAGTTTTGCTTTGGGGAGCTGAAACATAAGATCTGGCCCAATACGCTTGCCCTGAAAATGCCCAAGAGGAACAGTCTCTTCCCAAACAGCCCTGCTTATGTTGGGGCTGGAGGAGCTCAGTCAGAGTTCCTGATTCTATGAAGATTTCAGCTGGAAAACAGACAATGTGTAATTAAAAATGTAAAATGTTTACTTCCAAATAAACTTCCCTCCCCACTTCTGCCCCAGCCCAAGCTCCTCACACAAGGGACAAATGACCACTGCTTGGGATTAGGAGTGAGGAAAGAGTAGGGGAGATGTTTGCATCGGTACCACAGAGACTGATCATGCAAAACTTCAGTTAACTAAAACTCAACTGGATGATCCCTCGTTCACCAATTTTTTTCCACTTCCTGATCCCACAGTCCACCTCAGCAATCACTGTAAGTGCAAAAGCAGTTAAGTACACTCTTGCTTACACAAGTACACAAGTAAAAAGCAAGAATTTGCTTTTTAAACCAACACATCAGGGAGTACATTCCGCAGTCTGTGTGCCCTCACATTCTCTAGTTTTACATTGGCCATTTATGTTCAGATTAATGACACCCAAAGTCTTGCAAGATCTTCGATCCTCAAAAAAACATTCAATATTAGCCATGAAACTATACTTGCAAAATCAAGAAGCATTTTTAAAACCGTCAAATTAAAAACAGCTGTTTTTTTAATCTCTTGTTAAGTAAAAATTTCAATTAATCAAGAGTTCATTCCCTCAGCATTTTTATTGATCATTGTATTACTTTATAAGTGATTTGGAAATTATCCATTCTTTGGTATAATTCATACATCTCTTCCCCTTCATTTGAGTAACCAAAAAGTGTCTGCATCTGAAAATGAGCTTGTATGATTTTAAATAAACAGTTAACACCATTCATAATGGGTTCTGCTTTCAGGAATTTTGTGCTTAAGTCCCAGAGAGAAAAGACTCTCAAAAGGTATTTTCCAATAATGAATTCCAAATCTTACGTAATTTCCTTTCAGGGTCTATTTTGTAAAAATGTGACTGTCCACTCAGTCTATCCTTGAATCTCCATGGACCCTCAAATAACATTGTTCAGTCCAAATTCCATCAGCATACTAAAAGTCAGACTTAAATGGAAGGCAGTGTGAGCATTGATTGAGATCTTAAATGATAAAATAGCATGAAATGATAGGTTATGGTTATCAAAATAGCAGCCACTCACAGGTCCTATCTATTGTGTGTTTAATATGTGTCACTGCTGTCCTTTATAATATATATAATCAACCAATGAGCCTCATTTCATAAACCACATCAGACATGTCAATTTATAAGCACAGCTTGAGTATACCATTAGGGAGAAGCAGAATATATTGAAACCCTCTATTAACTAAACTTTTACTGCACTCTACTTTTATGAGAGAAGCCAATCACAAGAAAATTCAAGGAGCAAACATTTTAAAATCCATTAAATCCTAGGGTTCCATGCACATTAAGGCCACAATCCTACCTCAGAAGATTTTAGTCATTTTTTTAAGCAATAGGAAGATTTTTTTCCAAATAAAACAAAAAAAGAGGAATTATTACAGTTAAGAGAAGGCATGCGGGGGGCAGGAGTTAGTTCTCGAGCTCTACCCATTTCTACCCTGTGGATCAACCAGACAGGACTGGGATACGTTATGGTATCAAGAAGTCCCCAAATCTCAGTGGCTCAAAATACCAAATGTTTATGTCTGACCTATCTAGGCTGCAGAGGCTCCACGTTGACACATACTTCTATATTGCCATGGAAGGAGAAGAGTGACATAGGTACTCAAGCCTGGCAATTCAAGCCTTCTACCCAGACTGACACTTATCACTCTGTTTCTATTTCCTTGACAAGAGGAAGGACATGGCCATACCTAATCTTAAAGTGGTAGAAAGTCCAATCCTTCCAGGGGAATATGATAGTTGTGGACAGGACTCATGTCTGAAATATGTCAACTAGCAGTGCCAAAACTACAGCACAGCTCAAAGCCATTGCCCTCCATGTCTTCCCTTAGTGTTATTCAGAATGAGATGTCACAAGATGCAAATTGATCAAGAAAAAAACTACTTTCTTCCATACAGTAGACTTATTAGGAAAGTTAAGTAGACTAATGTATTAAGGAAAGATCTTAATAACAAGAAGGATTTTCAGAATATTTTTTCAGTAAGCTGTGAAATTCAATTAACGATAATACAATTTCCAAAATATATCATCTAACTCAGATTTACCTGTTTTACTTTTTAAATGAGGTTCAGTAACACAACATAAAACAATCTTCACAAATTACAAGAGAACTAACATTTCCTTATCTTCTCTTTTCTGCTGTCAACCTAGTTATATGGTCAAAAACCAGAAGCAAGTGAAAAAAGACTAAAGAGCACCAGTGAAAACAACTTCTATGGCCATCTACATTGTATAAGAGCTATTGTCACCCTTAGGTGACTATTGATTTAATATGGTGTGTAAAATGGAGGTTATCAGCTTACAAAGCATGATTAGCCTTACCGATCCTCATTCGTTTCCTATCATAAAGTAGACACAAGAATAGAGGAAACAGAAATGATCAAAGAACTCCCAAAAGCAGCAGTAAAAAAGAGACAACTAACTGAAAAAGACAGCTGGAAAACTGTCTAGAAAAACACCTCTATTCATGAGGGGTGAATAGTCTGCACTTAGCAATCTACCCTTTGTATATTACAGGACAACCTAACAGTTATGTTGATAACGATGACCCTAAGTCATGAATAAAATATGACAGTATAATGATCTTGGGTCCATCATTTAGGCTCATTTGTGTTTAGTTTTATTATCTAAAAATAAAGGCATAGAAATAACTGATCTCCGGTCATTTTGTGATTCTATGAGGCTGTAAACAATTGATCATCGCTAGCAAACATGAACTAGAAACCTAAAGAAAAAAATGAAACTGAAATAGGGTAAGGAATTAGGCAGGGAGAAAAATCAATGAAGCAGGCTGCCAAAATGCTTCTATGATTAAATAGGCTGAAATTATAATGCATCAGTCATAAAGATTTTGGTTGCAAATAAAAGCAACCCACCACAAATCAGCTAAAAGAACAAAGAAATGAATTAGTTCTCATCCCTGGAAAGTTCAGGAGTAATGTGAGTTTGAGGTTTGGTTTGAGCCAGTAGCGTAAAAATGACCACAAGGAAACCCAATCTCTGTCTCGATGCTCTGCCTTCCATAATATCTACCTCATCCTAAAGCTACTCTTCTCATGGCTGCAATATGGCTGCCAACAAATCCCAGGGCTACGTACTGTTTTGTCCACATCCAACATGAAAGAAAAGGGCATCTTTATCTCAGCCTTCCAAGAAAAAGTCCTGAGATTCACTGCAATTTGTCCAGGCTGGGTCTCACGTTTGTTCTTCAACCAAACACTGTAGCCAGGTTGTAGAGTGTGGTTTGGCCTAAGTCAATGAGGGCCCACTTCAGAAGCTCAGGATGGGATGACCTTCCCGGATGCATACATGCCACAAAAGGAAGGATAGATACGCCCCCCAAAAAAGTAGGAATACTGTCAAGAAAAGGAAAAGGATGGTTGGCAGATATTAAGTAAATGTCCACTGTTCATAGAAGAAAGCAAGATAGGAAAGGAGCTATTTAACAAGCTATTTTAATTTAGTGGGAAAATACTTAAATACTTAAATAGCAAAGCACTGTGCTAGCCACTAATAGGGTGACACAGAAGTAGTTAATACATAGCCCCTGCCTTCCAAGGAACTTACAGTCTAATGGAGGAGAACAGACATGTAAACAGTCGATTAATATAAGGCAGAATAAATTAAGTAGTGTGGCCGCAGAGACACAAGGGGAGGGGTGAGGAAGACCTTTAAAAGCTCAGTTTCCACAAGAGCAAAGCCTAACGAAGCACACCCAGCGTACTGAAAGCGTCAGTCAGACAACCATTTACACATCACAGAAGATAAATAAAATTTCCAAAAAATAAAAAGAGCCACAGGTAATGTCCAGCTATTAAAATTAGACAGGACTATCACAGAGGGTAAAAATTTGTCAGCTTATTTTGTTTCCCAGAGAGACACTAAAACAAATATTCAAACAATTTTAAAAATCCTAAGCAAAAAGCTTAAGCAACGATCTTAAGCAAAATACTAAAAGAAATGATCAAAATGGCAGTGAAGAGTCAGGCCTCTTCTCCAGTGGAGCGTCATGCTCTTGATGAACGTCGGTCATTGGTGTCCTAGAGACTGAGGTTTAAGTGCAGAACCAGCAAACATTCATGAGCACCTGCCATGCTATGGCAGCTAAGAACAGTCCAGTGGTGGAGAGATACACACAAGCAGACCATTTCTACAGAATGTTTTGAAGCAAATTTTGATGTAGCTGGACTATGGTTAACCAAATCCTGGCTCTCACCATCCCCACTTCCACCCTGAGCAAACACCCAAGCACATTGTCTTCTTAATTAGGGAAACATTCCATTTATACCATACTTTTAATTCTCCACCTCCCCAAAATTCCATCGAAATGACCAACAGAATACCAAACTAAGGGAAATTCTGCATAATTGCTAGAAACTAGGGAATGGCAATATCCGCATGACAGAAACATTGGGGAATTTCTGCTAGGTATCATGTAAATGAAACCAGATTGGAGCAAGGGCGTACCTAACCCACAACTCCTTGTACGAGAAGGAATGGTTGGCCAGGAAAGTAAGTGGACAGGCGTCCATGAGAACTCCTACGTCTGACAAGCAGAGACCACCCTCCATGAGGACAAACAGAAAAATCACAGGATACATGAAACAACACAACACTTCAAAAGAAGGGCATCTTGCTAAGAAATCAAAGAAATCTCCTCCAATGAACTGTGAAAACTAAACGGAAACTTTAGGTAGCCGTTAGGAGAGAGTTTCTGAGATCACAAAAGACCTCATGAAATGAAAACCGTAAAATCCAAGTTAAATACTACATGGAGGCAAATGGACAACAGATCCACTATTTTAAAAAAGTAAAAGTGAGAAAAGAGAGAGAGTAACAGGTCAAAAAAAAGGAGGCAAAGAAGACAGATTCTAGAGATCCAATTCATTACAGTAAGAAGTCCAGAGGAGACAACAGAGAAGAAGCAAAAATCAAGAGCTAATAGAACTTTCCTAAGCTGAAGAAAGACCGAGTATTCACATTAAAATGGCTTACCAAGTAGCAGGTATAATTTGTCAGAAGATGCTGTATTAGTTTCCTAGGGCTGTCATGACAAAATACCACAGACTGGGCGGCTTAAACAACAGAAATTTATTTTCCCACGGTTCTGGAGGCTAGAAATCCAAGATCAAGGAGTCGGCAGATGTGGTTTCTTCTGAGACCTCTCTTCTCGGCTTCCAGATGCCCACCTTCTCTCTCTGTCCTCACATGGCCTTTCCTCTGTGCCAGCACACACCTGGTGTGCCTTTGTGTGTCCAAATTTCCTCTTCTTATGATAACATCAATCAAATTGGATTGGAGCCTACCCTAATGGCCTCATTTTAACATAATTGCATCTTTAAAGGCCCTATCTCCAAATACAGTCGCACTCTGAAGGGGTTATGGTTTCAACATACGAACTTGGGGAGGGGAGACACAATGCAAGTCATAACAGATACCAAAACCAAGATGTTTCCTGGTCATTCTTTTCATTTTAAGGATTTTTTAAAAAATGATATTATCAGAGCAGAAAAAACTAACAACAAAGTAACAACAACAATAAAATCAAGCTCATTTAGTTTTTTCACCTACATTGTTAAGCACCAGAAGTTTTCACTGGAAAAAAGTCTGCAGAGTTGTGCAGGGAAAAAAGATCTGATTCAAAGAATCTATGTACAATCAGGAATACAGAAAGGCATTCTCAGACATAAAAAGTGCAGAATGTATAACACCCATGTACTCTTACCAAAAATAATTACTTCAAAAATTAAAAACTCAAAAATTGATGAGTTGTGGTATTAAAAAAATGCCGCATTATTCACAATAGCCAAGATGTGGAAGCAATCCAAGTGCTCATCAATGGATGAATGTGGTATACATATATACAGTGAAATACTACTCAGCCATAAAAAAGACAAAATCATGCCATTTGCGACAACATGGATGGACCTTGAGGGTATTTTGCTGAGCAAAATAAGCCAGAGAGAGAAAGACAAACACCGTACAGTTTCCTAATATGTAGAAGATAAACAAACACATGGATAAAGAGAACAGATTAGTGGTTATTAGAGGGTAATGCGGTGGGAGGAGGGTGAAAGGGGTAAAGGGGCATATATGTATGATGACAGATAAAAACCGGACGGTGAACACGATGCACTCTATACAGAAACTGATATATAATAATGTACACCAGAAACTTACACAATGTTATAAGCCAATATGACCTCCATAAAATATTTTTTTACATTGTAATGAGTAATGAAGACATTTAAATGGAGAATTACATCTAAATAATTGTATATGTCATAAAATGTAATGTATTTTTCAAATAATAATATATAATTATTTACATAAAATACTTGTGATATAAAAATACAACATAAAATAAAAATCTGGATCTAACATACCAGATCATATAAAGGAAATCTAGAGGAGGGGAAAGAAGAGGGAAATAAAAGAATACTAAATGAGAGAAAAACTAATTTAAATATAGTGTAGTTAATAACATATGCATTAATTACATTGAATAAAAATAGGATAAAAACGTTTAAAGTTACTTAGAGTAGCAAAGAAGAATATTCCATATGGCAAGAAAGTTTTTTAAAGGAAGTACCAAAAAATAAAAAGTAAAAAATAAAATTATAGAGAATCAAACCTATCACTTATGATAATAAATATGAATGGATTAAACTTCTTTATTAAGACCCAATAAAAGATCCAAGAATGGTTTCTCCTTTGTGTTTTTCTTGAGTTTCTAAATTGACTTCAATAAAGACGTTTGAATTTTATAATTATAAAAATGATAAATATTGTTATAAAATATAGAAAAAACTGACTAGATAATGGAGCCTGTGTTGACATACACAGCGTTGTAAATTTGCCCATTCTTGCAATCTCAACTAGTGCTGCCGGGGACCACACTGCACAAACCTCAGAATGCCCCTTCTCAGGCAAACTGGCCCATCCACAGTCCCTACTGAAGGATCAGCACTGTGCCTCTGACACTCACTGTCTCCCCTCCCTCCTCAGCACCGACAAGAGAGGATTAGACAGGTCACGCAAGGCCAACCAATCGTGGGCTTGCTTATGGGTGGCCTGGTGGGACCAGAAGAGCTGGAACAATTAGATTCCCTTTCGGGATATAGTGGAGCTGGAAATATGGGAAGAAGAAGTCAGTTAGCAGTGGGAGCCAGAGCTACTCTGCTCCTGCTAGCTCCCTGGGTATCTCTGAGGCAAATTCTCCCTTTTCCAGAGACAACTTGAGCAGCTCTCTGTTCCAGCAGCCAAAAACACCAAATCAAATACGATGGGAAAGTGGAAGATTCCATTAATTAAATAATCTGCTCCACATCAAATTTAAAAATTGACTGAGTTGATTCACTTTTAGCACATTGTAAGGATGTGATTTTTAGTCCATACTCTACAGTTAGTTATTAGGAACTGTGTGTTAAAATTGTTTAGATAGAGTGACTAAAACAATTAACAAGTCGCCTGGTGTTTTCACATCTATCCGAGTGAACACGCACGTTCTTCTATCCATAGATAAAATCTACACCTTCATTGATATTCATGCAAACATGAATATCATGTTCAGGCCTATGCCTGTTGCAAATTTCTCGTTATTTCTTTTGGGTTGAAGGAATGATAATAAATTGAATTTAATTGCTTACAATAAAAACTTTGTCTTATGTTTCACGGTGGCTGATAGTTTTAAAAATGGTAGTGTCCGGTTACTGTTTCTCAGAATCAGCCATCATTGTCATGTTTCACATTGGCTGTAGATATGTTCATTAAAAATAAATAAATAAAAGTCCTCGAAGTCTATGTTCACTTGCTACCTTGCCACTGTGCCATGTAGGACCCATTCGTTAAGCCAGAATTCTGTAAGGGTTGCTGCCTTCCTTGCTTGCTAGCTTTTGAGTGGCAGAATCTTCACTAGAATAATCAAGTGAGATCAGCCAAATACAGATCTATAAAGAAAAAAGATAAAAAGACAAAAAACTTTGTGTTTCTAATGAAAACAATGATATGATGGGTAGAGAATGACTGGACTCACACTATAGTTTTTATTTCTTCAATGAATGAATGGATGGATGAACAAGTGAATGAATAACAAAATTCATAAATAAGTGAATAAAGAAATAACATTAAAATGAAACGAACACTTTAGAAAAAGCTTACATTTCAGTTAAACTAAACAATTATACATGGAAACAATGGATACTTTACTGTAGTGTTAATGAAATTAATTTCTAACTCCTCACTTTGGAAATAATGGGGGAAAATAGCCTTTACTAGAAAAAACTAAAAAGATAGTCTCCATTTTAGTTAAATATTCTCTCTTCTTCTCAGTTTCTGCTGATTCTTTTCTGTATGCCCCACATTGTTGTGATCAGGAATACTTGCTTCTTAGTATTTCAGAGCCTATGTTACCAATAATGGAAAAATAGCTTCTCCTTATGCACTTGCTCAATGTGCACTATAAATGCAGTCTTTATCGATGGTACTTACAAGGAGGAATTCTTTTATTAAGTAATTTCCAAAATGCCAGCTATGTCCTTTATTTCTTTCCCCAGGAATGGTTTTTCTTTCTGTGTGCATGTTCTCATAGCACTGTGCCCACTTGCGCTCTCTCTGTCTCTCTGTTTCTGTCTCCATCTCTGTCTCTCTCTGTGTCTCACTCTCTGGATGGTGTGTATTCTAATGCCACAGCAAAAGAATGGGGTTTTTATATTCTGGTGCTTTTGGTAGAAAAACTATTTTCTGAGCAGAAAACAGATTCCCCTATTGGATGAAAATATAGCCACCATATCACTTCTTCTGCAGTCCCGTTAAACACTGCCTCTCTCTGACAGCTGCTAGGGAGTTTGACTGAAGAACCATTTTGGTATTGATATTTGAGTGTTCTCATCCTACCATTCAGCCTTTCAGTAAAAATTTAATCTAATCTATTGTGTCTTTCTTGTACTCTATTAAATTAACCTAGAATATTTTTCCATCATCAACTCTTTAAAAGCAGGAACTCCATGGTACCTAAGAGTATCTTTTATATATGTGACTTAAATTAATTTGAAATGACTTAATACTGTTTGGGGCTTAAAAAATGTGGAAAATAGTATTGTGTATAGCAGAAAGTGATCAAAATATTCAATATGTGGGGAAACACCAGACATAGGAAAAAGTAAAAATATTAATAAATATAGTCCAAAATACAATTTAACTTATTACATGGATTTGGAGATATATTAAGTGTTAAATCACATCTCTTAAAATGCAACTTCATAGAGTAAAATTCTAATGTAACAGAGTTATTCTTTGGGTTTTGTTCTCCCACCTGAGCTCTATAATGAGGTCTGATCTCATGGATTGGCCTGGCTAGCCAAGAAAAAAATGAGATAGAACTGATGCGGGGAAATATCTTGACAATGAGGTCTGCCATGTTAGAAAATCATTCTGAAATGGAATTGTGACAAGTATCAGCTCCTGGGGACATAGAAAATTAGTTTGCTCAAAATTCCAAAAAGCATGCTCAAGGAAGGTGGTTTCAATCAATTCAAAGGAAGAGAGATGGGCTCACTAACCTGCCAGGGCTATTCCTTTCCTTTTGCCTCTGAACGTGTCTGAAGCACATTAAGAAAACATTTATGTGCTGCTCACCTTGAATGCAAAGGGGCACACCGCAGATCCCACACAGCCCATGCAGGACCTTCCATTTTCAAGTTTACAAAGAATAAAATAAAATTAGAGCTCGTCACCTTTAGGGGGAAAGAAAACAGACTCAACTCATGCAGCAACCTGAACTGCTCAATCTTCAGTGAAGAGTAACTAGAAATGGGAGTGCGTGGCAGCCTATTCTTAGGCACAGCCAGTGATGAGGTTTTCCACACAATGAGAGTGACTTATGATTGTTCTCGGAACCTGAAACTTTCTATCGCCTGACTCTGGGGTCATCGAGTCCCACTGACTTTGTTCCCAGCCTCACAGCTTGTGGTCGTTAAGCTGCAGGGAACTGTATTCCTAGCTCTCCCCTACACCTACGTAGTGTACAACCTATGTACTCAGACTCCGGGAACTAAGAATTTTGGACACTTCAGAAAGTAATTTGGGCTGAAGCTTATCTCATGTATGAAGAAAAGATTTCTAAGATATTAGTATTATAGACAAAATTGCAGCAAAATGAACAAATTCCTGGCACAGACAGAATCAAGATGGCCTTCAGTTTCCCCTCAGCTTGAGTAAATCTTAGACGGGTATCTTCTTCATCATTGGTCCCTGACTCCCCTTTTCCTAGGGCATTTGTTTTAGAAAAACTGTAAATGTAAGTTCTTTCTCTTCCCCTTTGAGATTCAAATCTTCTACAACCCAGGAATATCTTTCCCAAGGACCTAGAAGTCATCCCTTCGGAATGTAGTCATCAAGAAAGATAGCGCCCCTATCTCCCAGTCTCTGTGGAAGGTAGGAGCCTAACTTCCATAAGTGACAACTAACAAACATAGATGGCCTAATCACATTGGCCAACCTCTCCCAGAACATCCTCTGGTCCTTTTCTTTAGCTCACCCAGCATTTAAAAATCCTCCCACCTTTTGTTTCAGCAAAGTTGAGCTCAACCTCTCTTCTCTGCTGCAATAGTCTCTCTCCCTATTGCAATAGTCTTGAACAAAGTCTTCCTTGCCTGTTTAACTGGTCCAGTGCAATTTTTCTTTTACAAACAAGGGTTGGCGATCTCATCATCCACTATCCACTTTTTCCTTACTTTTAAAACCCAATTCTACTGAGGGCAACGATATTCCCAGCTAAAAGATTACGTTCTCCAGCCTTCCCTGCAACTGGGTGTGGCCGTTCCTGTTCCAGCAGCCATCTGGACTAGATGCTCTGTGCTAAGGATGGCTGAGGAGCAGGGGTGACCGAGCCTTGGAGCCTGGTAACCTTGCGGAACTGCCGTTAACGCCTCAACTGCTTATGCTCAAACTTCCTTTGCATGAGAGAGAAATACACTTCTCTCTTTGCTTAAGACGTGATTTGGGGCAGGGGGAGGAGAGGCTCAGACTATATATAGAATAAACTTTTCAAACTTCCTCCGAAACCTCAAAAACATCTATTTCACATATATCTTAGGACTTGAGGGGACATTAAAGATCTAATCCTCACTCTCTATTTTACAGATGAGAAAACAGAGGAGATCCAAAGATTTTAATCAGCTTGACCAAAATCCTTTATATGGGCCAATAGATAAAATGTAAATTATTACTTTTCTCCAGTGCCCAGCCTGGTGCCTGATATGTGGCTCCTTATGCGTTTAGTGAATAAAAGAGCATGTAAACAAATAACTTAAAAAATAATTATAATAATTATTATTATATCAGTGGTAACTGTTATAATAGGCAAATAATTTGATGCAGGAGTACACAGGAACATGCCACTAACCACTCTACTTGCTGCTCACTTTATACCACCTTTGAATTTGCAAACTTGTGTTTGGAGATATTTATTTTTAATTCCTTAAATCAAACTTTTCACTAACAAGAACTGGCCTTCATGTTAGTGATTTTTATATTGATCCTGGCAGGTACCTTGTTCAACACACAGAGTCTGGCTAAAATATTCAGTGGGCTCAATTCTCTTTATATATGAATAGAGCTATCTGAGTCCCAGACACCCTTCCTCCTGGGGATCTGTTGCTCAAGATCTGTGTAAATTTATGGCAGTGAAATAAAAATATTAACCCTCAATTGGATTAGTTCTGCATTGCACGTAAATCCACACCAAAGTTGCCAAACCAAAGTGTAAATTCTTTCCTATGCCGGCTTTTCAATCTTATTGTTAATTGTATTTTAAAATTTGCGAATATTTAAAGTCAAAAACACGGATGCAAAGTTTTTACTAAGACACAGGTTATATCAAACTGCACTCCTGGTTTTTTTTTCCATTTATTTTCAGAGGTGTTAATACACAGGAGAAAGTACAGGGGAGCTTCCTCCGGTCTCTGTTACTTTGCTTTTGTGGAGCTGTTTCCTCATCTGTAACGATGGTGTCTGACCAGACTGTACTCCAGGTCCTGTTAGCTCTGATAGCCTATGATATCATGGTTTAACTTCTACACTGTGTGATGCAGGGATTGCCTACTTCCTGTCCCTCACATGCCATGCAGAGAAGAAACTTCTCTACTTCCAAGGAAGGAGGGTACAGGACAAACACTTGGGGTCCCTCTCCATCCCCTCACTCACTCACTCACTCCTCCCAGTGGAAGGAGGAGTGATTTACCTGAGGGGTGATGCAAGGAGCACCTGAAATCTACAGGATCTTGTTTACCAAGGTGAGGTCGTGGCATCAAAAATTGCACAAGCTGAATCTTCTGCTGTCTTGCTCTCTTGGCTCATGTGCCCTCATGCAGGGAGCTCTGCCCCTTTGCCTCCTGCCACAAACAGTACTTTCCTCCACCAGGAGATCCAATATTCTGTAGTGTCTTTGCTCAGAGCTGATAGGCAAGTTTCAACTAGGGTATGAGATAAGACGCCAGGCCACCATTCTCTAACTCAGCTTTCCTTGTATAAAGCTGATGCTGTACTTTAATCCATATTTGACAACTGATATCCTCTATCAATTACTGAGAACACACGTGTAATAACTGTCCCAGAAAAGGGCCCAAGCTGGGTATCCTCTGCACATTCCAGAAAGTCAGACTATGACCCTGTCCTAGAGGAAGGAGTATGACTAAACCCTGGAGAACTATGGCTGGGCCTCAAAATCTGGGCAACATGGGAAATGGGGAAGAAATTCACACATGGCGAGTCAGGGGAAGACAAAAATGAACTGCTCGGAGTGTAGTCCACCGTGTGACGGTGTTTGCCTCCTTTTCCAACTTAGCCCCAAAAGGAATTTATACCTAGTACTTTCCAAAATAATAAACTTAAAGAGTAAGGTTAATGATCAACTTCTATCATCAGGGAATCGGTAAAAAACAGACTCAAACTATTTCATTCCTTAAGACAATAAATAGATAAAGGAGTTCGCAACCATCAGAAAGAAAGGAGGCTCTCTCTCCTCTCCCACTCAGCAATGGGAGTGGATCAGCGGTCAGCCATGTCTTGAAGCAACGACAGGAGCAGCGGCCATAGCTAAGAGGAGCAGACCAAATACAGAAAGAAGGCAGGAGAATGGATACTGTCTGCAGTCATGGTCAGAGGAGACAGGATGCTATGGAGGAACCCCAGGGGAGACAGCCGGGATGGGACCCCGGAATGTCAGGACCTGGTGACTAGAGTTCAAGTAACTTGCACAGCTCACCATGAGATGCCAGAGGATCAGTCATCACGACATGTATTCTTAGACCAACACTGTCCAATAGCAACATACTGCAAACCACGTAGGTGAGTTTCCTAGTAGCCACATCAAAAAAGCAAAAATAAACAGGTGAAATTAATTTTAATAATGTATTTTATTTAAACCAACATATCCGAAATATTACTTTCAACATTTGATCAATATAGAAAATTATTAATATACTTTTCATTCTTTTTTTAATATTGTCTTTGAAGCCCAGCATGTATTTTACACTTAAAACACAGCTCAAGGGGCCAGTCCGGTGGCGCAAGAGGTTAAGCGCATGCACTCCGCTGCAGCGGCCTGGGGTTCGCCGGTTCGGATCCCTGGCACGCACTGATGCACTGCTTGGCAAGCCATGTTGTGGCGGCGTCCCATATAAAGTGGAGGAAGATGGGCACAGATATTAGCCCAGGGCCAATCTTCCTCAGCAAAAAAAGAGGAGTATTGGCAGAGGTTAGCACAGGGCTGATCTCCTCACCAAAAAACAAAAAAAACACACAGCTCAATTCAGACTAGCCACATTGCAAGTGCTCAGTAGCCACATGTGGCTAGTGCTCATGACATTAGACAATACAGTCTTAAACTACACGCAATAAGCTAAGTGCAGCAGGAAACATGGAGGTAGTGTGTGTGTGTGTGTGTGTGTGTGTGTGTGTGTGGATAAAACATCTCCCAACAGCAGCAGCAGATGTTAACTTTGAACTCTACAGACATTACTACTGAACCAAACTGTGGATGACGTTATTTTTCAAAGGAGATGATGTTCTTAATATATAGCCAGTGTTTACCCTCATATTGTGGGTTTCATCCTAGAGGCAAAAAAAAAAAAAAAAATGTTTTGTTTCAGAATATCACAAACCTGGCCACATAAAGCTGCATTTTACAATCCCTGGCTCTTACATATTCAAGATTGGCCTCTCCTGAGGAAATCTCCCCCTTCCCTTACTGCAATTCTGGGTTCATGTGAATACATTGGCCACGACGTTGCCTCTGCTCCCCAGAGCAAGTCATTGCCTCTCATCTCCATGGGCATCAACAATGGCTGATCCTGTAAATTGCCACGGAAAATTCGTCTTCTCTACCCATGAAATCATTTTCAGATGTGCGCTAGTAAAAGATTAGCCAACAATGAAAAGACGTTGTCATCAAAATTTACGTCGACAAATGGGTTTCCTGTCTTCACTTTGCATACTTCCTTTGCATTTGTGAAACCGGAGACACAGCTGATGATTTTTAAGAAAAATATATCCTTCTATTCCTCTGAAAATGTGCTCTGGAGAGAATAAGATGTGTTGCCTAATATCAAAAAAGGCAATCTTGTTTGAAAAATAGGCCTTCTGTCTTGCACAGAGACAGCTGATAAATTAAAACAAAACAGAGCTTATTAAGTAAAAGAAGATACAGAAGATAATGCAGCCTGAAGGCAACCTCAGCTTTAATGCCAACAAATCATAGCGTTTTTACAAGTTTTTTCCTACTGATTTTACATTAGAAAAATGAATAGCTAATATAGCAAAAGCAAGCATCTTCTTGCAAAAACATATATATCAAGGATAGAACAAATGCACTTCTTTTTTTTCGCTACTGAATCAAATTCTAAACTACAGCCATTAGCAGTCACTGAATGATCAATACTCATGATTGACTTGCTTGGGCACTTGCGAAACTAGATTTTGACAGCAGGAGTTAGTGTGGTGAGCTGGTGAGAAATCACACAGAAAGAGAACTTTGGGTAAATAGTGAATCAACAATTTCATCATGTGTTAACTTCGCTCGTCTTGCAATTTAGTCCTAGAAGCTCAAGATGACTGAGCGCGACCCCACAGAAGGGACCCAACTTTTTGAAATCCTACAAGAAACACATCATCTCTTAACTCAAAATCTTAACCTTAACCTCATGTTCTCATTTAATCATTCAGACGCACCCAATCTCAAAAGATATATTCTACTTGTTCATATGCTTCTTCATCATTATCCCACTTTACCTTTAAGCCCTGAGGCTAATTTCTCCCAATAGTGGATGTCAGTAAATGATGGTTAAACTCTCTTCCATTAACATTGGCATCCTTTTGAAATGGATTTCACTAATTAATTTTTAGGTCTTGTGGCCCCAAAGTTACAGAAACTCTCTTGACTAAGCATCCCCAGTAGCAACCCTGCAGCCCCCTTTTGGGAATGGAGTTATGGTGGATAAAACTTTATTATTTTATTTTCTACTTGAAAAGTGGGAAGAAAATGTTTGAAGACAGCCTTATTAAATAAACCTAAAGAGTAGCATAAGGTTCTAGAAAGAAGTTTTACATGTCAACATATGTTGAAAGCTAAATTTTTTAGTGGCACATTTTTTAGGAAGTCTACAATATGTGATTATTCAGTAACTCAATTGATTTTCTGTTGTGGAATATTTTTTATAGTGTATCTCCTATGTGAATCACTGAAAAGAAATAGGTAAAATATGCCTACCCAGTTGTTTTCCCAGTCATTCTCCTCTGGCAGTTTCCTCCATTGCAGTCACCACTATCTATCCACAACTCATACTGAAGAAAAACGATGAGATCAAAATAATATCTAGGTGACCACAACCCATGATGGCTCCAGGCCAACCAGAAAAATTCTACCCAGAGAACCTGGAACTTTAACTTAGGGAGTAGCACTTGGATATGCTGGAGAGTGCCGTGCAACCCAAAAACAGATTGTGTTGGTGACAATCACTTATCTGTCCATATCCCCTGCCCTTTAATTGTGCCTGGAGACCCTGGATGTCACTGCAAAGGAGCACGTGAAAGTCAGCTGGGCCACGTTCAGGGTCACGTATACACCCTCCTACCTGGAGCCATGGCCCCTTGCTCTCACATATTGGTTCTATGATTCTCCTGGCTTCACACTCAGATTCTCAACATCAACATCAAGAGCTGCTTCTTGTGACCATTTTGAACTCTCTTATATGACTTGCTATCCTCCTAACTTGATACCCTACTCTAGCCCCCTCTCTCTACCGTCCCTCCAGAAGAGAATGATTGTACATTTCCTGTCTGAACTCCTGAATGTCACATCTGTTTGGATTCTTCATCACTGTGTTCCATCTGCCTGCTTATATGATGCTCATCAGTTACTTTAGCTTGAGAGGGACTTCCTACCTAGGCTATACCCTTTGGATGTTATGTTTGGACAGGTAAAGCTAAATGCTGGCCAGTACTGGCAGCTAAATCTATCTCCTCCCCACCCCCCACCCCCAGTGCCTGCCCCACTCCCATGAAAGGGATAGTCCCATGTCTTATTTATACCTTCTTCCTTCCCCACCCCAAGTCACCTCCCTTCCACTTAGTCTGCCACATTCTTGCATAGTTATCAGGCCATTCCTAGCTCTTTCTGTGAAAATAGCTGCCCTTAAAATGATATGGATTTCAGGGAATTGAGCAGTAGTCAAGAAGTTGGACATCTTTTCTTCTCATTCTAAGTTTAGCTATCAATGGCACTTCGCTGTTTCCTTTAAAGTCATTTTCTAGAACATCGAACACATGCATATTCATCAGCTGCTATCTATATTAGATTATCCATGCTTCTGCCTTCTTCCATTAGTGCAGTTGATCAAGAGCATTATAAAGTAGGGCTATCCTATGAAGTCTGGATTTTGAGGCAAAGTGTATGCAGACCTAGCAGATACTCTTGCTGTATTTGTTGACCTCTCATGAAGGTGCAAAGGAAACTGAAAGCTTCAAATATTTCAAAGGATTTGAAATGGTTTGGGAGGAATTTGATTTCCTTAGAAGACTTTTCTAAAGGGAATTGCATTGTGAACTGTTATATCACATATACATTTTATTGCCATTTCTGTTCATTCAGTCATCCAAACACCAAGCTAGAGCATTGGACCATTGGACACAAGGATGATTTCCAAGAAGATTAGGGAACAAGGAAAGTGCAGAATGGGTTTAATGACTCATGGGTGAAGCATTAGTCATTGGTCATAAACCAATATGGAACCAGATACCCTGGGAACGAATTCAGGCTGCAGAGCAACAGGCTCTGCGGGTTCCACTTAACAATTCAAGCCGCTGACTCAACACTTCCACTGAGTTCACACAGCAAATAGCCCTGTTACTTTATTCTATTTCATCTTCCATTTAACCTTTTACAATCAAGGTCTCTTTTAGCATACTAGAACAACATGAAAAAGTGATTTATGGGAAAATATGATTCATAAGAGAGAGAACAATGACCTAAAATACACAAACACACACATTAATAAAAGGCTACAATGGTTAAGCTAGGAATATTTGTTTAAAATGAATGCATTGGAATATAGCTTTTAACATAAGGAGTGTCTAGTGGTTTCACGGATGACTGGGAACTAGGAATTCTGACTCTGCTTAATTCTGCTCACAATTCAAGTTATAACTTAGTCTAGGTGAATCCCTTGTGTGCTCTGACTCCCCATTTAGGACACATGGGAGGAATGTGTACCATCGCAGGCCTTGCCACATTTCTGAAGGCTTCTCTGACCCTTCCACTTTCTGTAAAGTAAATTACTCTCCTCTCTATACCACCTCTCTGTCCTAAAGGTATTTCCCCCTCTGCACATATCTGTTGTATTAGTGATTTACCATCCGGTACTATCTGTCTGCCCACTGCCTAATTCCTCATACGCTATTAAGAGGGATTCCTCACTGTTTAGGGCTAACAAACAAATTTGGGCAGGGATCCAACTGGGCAATCCAACTCAAGATTTAAAAAAAAAGTAATGACTTTAGACCAACTGACCTGCATTGTGGGTCCCAGTGTCTTGAGATTTCTGAGCCCCAATGTCTATATTCAGTTAAACAACCAACAGGCTATGTCATACGAAGACCATAGATTTTGAAGTCAGAAAGGCTTGGATTCAAACCCAAACTCTGCCTCAAATCCACTTTAATTCCCTCATTCAATAAGTATATGTTATGCATCTGCTATGTTCCAGACATTGGTCCAGATGCTGGAAGTATAGCAATAAACAAAACAGATAAAATAATTGAAGAATTGTGCACCTGGAAGAAACTTTACAGATTTTCTAAGTTTGATTGGGACACACCCATGCCCATTTGCTTACTTACTGTCTCTGACTGCTTGCTTTAGTTCTGTAACGGCAGAATTAAATAGGTATAACAGAGACCATATGGACCAAAAAATTCTAAAATGTTTATTTTACAGAAAATGTTTCCTGTGCAGAAAAAAATTTTTGACCTTTCTTTAAGGGCTGCTCACTTTTCTTATTGAGTGCTGGCTGTATACCCAAGCATTCTTCTAGGCTTTGGGAATACAGTGGTGAATAATGCACATGCCCTGTCTTCAGGGAGCTCATGGTTTAGGAGAGACAGGACAAGTCAGTGGGCCATTAGTTTCCCATAAAGTAAGTAGATCTTTCCCTGTTTTGTCCACCAGTGTATCCTAAGCACCTAGAATAGTGTCTGGCACATTGAAGATACTTAAGAAATATTTTTTAATGAATTAATTTCATGTTTCCCACAGGAAGTGGTATCTCAACAAAAAATTTAAGGACTTTCCAGGCAACTAGGAAAAGAGAGAGAAGAAAATGTATGTGCAAAGGCCAAGAGGCTAGTGAATACATGGAATATGTTCAAGAAAGTAGATCAGTAGATCTCATTAGAATGGGAAGTGAGAATGGTGGAGAAAGAGGCTGGAGCAACGGACAGACCTTGCAGAGTCTATTAAGACATGCTGATGAGTGGGGACTTGAACTAGGAGCAAGAGGCAGCCACAGAAGGATTTCAAGGTTGAGTGTGACGTGTTTAGATAAGCACTTTAGGAAGATTGCTCTGGCCACAGTGTGGGCACTACAGGGGAGGCAGCACTGGAGGCCCAAGGGTCAATTAGCAAACAGTAGTAGTCACTCCGCAAAGTGACACAGGAAAATCTTCCCTCGAGGAACAAGTCTAAGTCCAGGCCTCCTCAGGTGGGTGGTTCCAGGTGTTTGGGTGTCTGTGCTCCTTGGGCTGATGTGAGACATGATTACCCTAAGCTCAGGAGAGGCGGGACAGCAAAGCAAGGGACAGACAACTGGGAACTATTAAATGATGAGGAAATGTGCTGTTAGCAGAAACTGTGGTATTTTGAAATTATTGTTAGAGTAATTGGAGCTTTTAAATAGATATCTCAGAAAATCCAGAGACTCCCAGTCAGCAAGAGGAAAGGAATGCTTATCTTCTCTGAAAATTATTTTCACTTAAAGCTGATTCATGACTCAGTAAGGGCAAACTCTTCTCTTCGTTTGAAACCCAATATGTGGTTTCTGTTCCTAGATTTTCCTCTTTCCCCGTGGTGAGCAGACGTGCAGAAAAGTCATGGGTCACCCGGGAGACCAGCGAGGCTGCCCTCAGGAGGCACTATCAGAGGGCACACGTTGTCTTGCTCAACTCATCACTGTCCAAGGTCCTGGCGTGAACCTTGCATGTTCCAAATCTCAGGTCCTAGAGATCATCAGACTCAGGAAGGCTGACTCAGGCTTACTAAGTTCAAGAAAGACTGAACTTATTATTATACAACCAACTTATTATTTTGCAATGAAAATGTAAGCAGTAGAGGGTTATTAGCATCTTCAGTCTGGTGTGTATTTTTTCTCTATAAGCAAACAGCTAAATTATAATCATAATATTTCATGACAAGTATAGAATTCATACAAAATAAATTAGTTATCTGCTTTGACTATGTGGTGGCATTGGACTATGACAGCCTGAGATGGACATTCCACCATGCTGGTGGCCTTCCAATGGGAAACAAATAGTCAAAGGCCCTTAGCCAAGGCTCCTTCTCCCCTGGATAGTTCTAGGAGGACACTTGCCAACATTTGCCTCTCTGACTTTCCATTTTCTGTTCTTCCACTTCTGGCCCACTGCAGTTCTGTATGATAAGTTCTCTCTTTAGATATGTTAATCAGGTTATAGTCCAGGCTTGCTGACTGCATTTAAAGTCATTCTCAAAAGTGACTTTCATGTCTTTGTCTTAGCCTGCTAGAAGCAGAGGGCACTTCTATTCCCTGGGTTTCCAAATTCTTGGGCTCAGTTTCCTCTTACTCCCCTGTGCAGATACAGTTCCTGATGTTCAAATATTTGCCCCTTGTCCCACATGTATCTAGAAGCCAGAAGCAGGACTTGATTAAGATAGGACCTCATACATTACATGCTTTCCTTACTTTTTACTAGAGTGAATTTTTCTGCATTTGAAACCTAGCTTGCTTAAGATATCGTTAAAGCATTCATATCCTCTACTGATTAAATTTCAAGATCTCTTGGACGTAAGAGACAGAAATATCACTGCCACTTACATGGTGCTTGGTATTTACTGGCACTGAACTAATCACCTTATATGCATTATTTCATTCAAGCCTCTAAATACTCTATGATGAAAGTATCCTTACTCTCCACACCCTCCATGGGGAAATTGAGGCTCAAAGAAGATAAGTGGTTCTCCAAGGTCACTAAGTGATACAGCTGTAATTCAAAACTAGGCCCATCAAACATCAAAGCCTGTAAGCTCCCCATGTTCACAAATATTAAGGAATTAACCAGGCTTACTCTCAGATAGAGCCTGGCTGTTTTCCATATTCACGGTACTTCTCAACTCTGTCCAGAATCTGGAAGATTAAGTATGTTGTATTTTGATGGTGGTCTATCTGGCTCCTCTGATTTTGACTTTGTCCAAATGTTCCCAACCTGTGGCTCTAAATCTTTGATACTGGCAGCCCCGTGGTGTGGCTCATCACGTCCACACGGCCTAGGAATAGGTTGAGAAACATCACTTCATGTTGCTATGATCTACCTTCCCCTCATCACACACTTCCAGGCGCTAGTACTCAAATCAAACCAGCTCATCTCAAATTGTTGCAGGGTGGATTCTAACGCTTCCCAGGTGTGGCTCTGCTGACCTTCAAAATATCCACTCTCTGGGGCCGGCCCTGGGAAGTAGTGGTTAAGTCTGGTGCATTCCACTTCGGCAGCCCAGGGTTCACAGGTTCCAATCCCAGGTGCAGACCTACACCACTCATCAAGCCATGATTTGGCAGTGTCCCACGTACAAAATAGAGGAAGACGGGCACCGATATTAGCTCAGGGCTAATATTCTTCAAGAAAAAAAAAAAAGAGGAAGATTGGCAACAGATGTTAGCTCAGGGCAAATCTTCCTTGCCAAAGAAAACAAAAAATCCACTTACCTACATCCCCAGAGTAAAGAAGAATTTGTACTGATTGGTCAGAGAATGGTGTTTCATTTATCTTAATACTGTACAGTGGCTCCCAAACCAGGTTAATCATCAGAATCACTTCAAAGACTTTTAAGCACATGGATTCTGAAGCCCACTCTAAGAATCAATAAATTTGAAAAGCTCCAGGGCTAATTTGGAAACTCATCCAGGTTTCAGAACCCCAGTGCAGTGGATACACCATGGGTGCTGGGAGCAGAAGACCTGGGTTTAAGTTCTTGTCTGCCACCACGTGATCTTGGGCAAATTAATCTCTTGGGGCATCAATTTCCTCTTAAGCAGAGGGAGGTTAGAAAATACTTATTTCTTGGTACGTAGAAGGGAGGTGAAAAATATTCATGCATAATTACTTTCATTTATTATTAACTTACTTCATTTAGAAAGCCTAAAAGTAAAAGGAGCACATGGTCCAATTTTGGATTCATTTTTGGCCCTTAGTTAATGTATCTCACCACATTCATCCTTGAGTTCAATAATTCCAAATTTACGACAAATATGGCCATAGCTATCCCTTATAAAAACAAACATATGCATTACAGCTATATTTAAAGAGAAGCCAAGAATCTTGAGAAGGCTTTTTTGTCCTCGAGGTATTAATTTGTCTGTCTTTGGGGAAAGCGTGTTTTAGATTTCTTGCTATCAATCCTTCATTTAATATGGAACTTCATGAATTCCAGCTGTTAGTCACATAATTTCTCTCCACATTTGATTTCTGGGCTTTTCCCTTGTCTCTAAATCCTTCCCATATGTTAGTCGGGGGGCCTGGACTGGGGGTGCAGAGGACAGGAGGCTCAGAGCTGCCCTCTGTCCAAAGGCTAGAGTGACGTGTGGGACCACATGACGAGGCCCAAGTGCCCTGATTAGGAGGTGCTCTCTGTCTTCGTACCAGGCCTTCTGCCCTCCAGGCTGTGGCAGCCACCTGCTCCTTATTTTCCTGAGCTATTCTCCAATTCACCATGTTTAAAAAAAAAAAAGTATACTTTTTTAAGCTGAAACCACCCCTAGACTGTCTGCGTTCTGGCATTTGTTTACAAAGGCTCTGCGGTGTTCTTGCCAAGGGAAGAAGAGGAAAAAAATTCCCTACTTCATCTTCAATTTAACCTTTTGCAATCAAGGTCTCTTCTAGTACACTAGAAAAATATGAAACCGTGATTCATATGGGAAAGATATGATTCCTAAGAGATGGGACAGTGGCTCAAAATACTCACATACATAAGTAAAAGGCTGCAATATTTAAGCTAGGAATATTTGTTTAAAAGGAAATGCACTGAATGTAGCTTCTAACATAAGAAGCGTCCATTGGTTTCACAGTCGAGTTGAAACCAGGAATCCTAGGGCTGTTAAAGTTTGTCAGCAGTTCAGGTTGTGCCTCGGTCTGGATGCGGTGGATCCCTCGGGCGCCCTGCCTCTCCATCTCAGCACACATGATGAGGGACCAGACCACCTCAAAAGCCTCTGAAGCCCTCTCTGGCCCCTCTACCTGACAGAAAGTTAATTACGCTCTTCTCTGGAACATTTGTCCATCCATCGTAGCCCGTACTACCTTATTATAATTTTGGCGACTTCTTCAGCACCCCCAACTAGGCTGAGCCCTCCTTCAGGTCAGGATTATACCCCATTCATCAGGATGCTCCCCAGCCTTCAGTACCCAGCTCTGCGTCTGCCAAATCCTGCATATTTGTTGCTGAACTTCACCAGTGGCAACGTCTGTTTGTAGAATCAAGGAAACTGTGTGTGTCAAGTATTTGTGATATGTTCATCTTAAACCATTTTTCCACAACCCTCATTCTTCCCTTACTCTCTGCCCTAAAATATTCTCTTGGTGGACTGTATTTGGAGGGCTTATTTGATTCTGAGCACCAGCTCTTGAAATGTATGTGGAGAGATGAGAAAACGTCCAGAGCTCAGCAGAGAGCCTGGCGGATAGCAGATGCATCAGATACCTCTTGTGCCCATTTCTGATTCTCTTGGTCCTACCTGTCCCTAATTCCAGCCACTGCCACAGGACCAGATTGACTTCCCACAGGTGCCTGTCAGCACTTGCCTCAGATCCAGCCTCCTGCCTTTCGCTGCCTCCTCAGGGCTTCTCTGCTGAGAAGTGAGGTTGTGGCAACTCCTCTGCTCAGGTGTGTGCAACCTGAGAACGAGGGAGAGTGAACACCTCACTGGGCAAACTTCTGATCCATGGGGGTGGGAGTCAATGGGTAAATGCTTCCCTTGGACAGTCCTGAGACACATTTCATATGGCTCCTTGGGCCCTGCCATGGGATGGAGCACCCTGTTCCCCAAGCGGTGGCCAAGCTGAAAATGCATCCTTTATTGACTCTCCCTCCTTCCCTGCATGGCTCTCCCATCCCTCACTTCTGCTCCCTAGATCATACTCCCCAATAAAATGTTTACACATAAGCTTTGGCCAGTACCTGAGTGAATGGATCAGGATGATGAACGTCTACAAATGGTGTCCCATGGTTCACAAAGAACTAGGGCAAGATTCTTTTTAAAAAAACAAAGACCTTGAAAGAATGTGCAACTTGTCACATAGAAGAAAGAGCAGATATATTTTGTGTTGCTCCAATCAAGTTAAACTAGACCCACGAGTGAAAGTAATGATGAGGAAGACTTTGGCTCAATGCAGAGTTAGAAAAATGTGTAACAGAGCTGGCCTCTCTACCTGTGTCCTAGCTGCCAGCTTTCCTCTCAGATCCATCCTGCACAGGATTCACAGAAGCTTCCTTTAATCAATAGCCCTTTAATCAAGTTATCCCTTGTTTGAACACCTCTAATAGCTTGCAACTCATTTAAGGACCAGATTCAAACTCTGGCATTGGTATTGTTTGGCAATACAATGGGCTGAATTGTGGGGTAAGGAAAGCTCTGTCACAAGAAGTGTTCATTTGTTGTCAATAAGACTCTTTCTCAGTTCCTTCTTTCCAGGTGCCTGCTAGTCACTTCCACTCTGGTGTCCATTGTTGCTTTGTACTTGGTCCATCTAAAATAGAGTTCATGTCCTCGCCAACCTCCACTAACCTACTTGCTAGACTTTTTTATTTCTGAAGTGGTACTTTCCCATCCCCTGCTGAATTCCTAACCATGGACAAGACTCTGCCCAAATGCTGCCTCCGCAATAAATTCTTCCCAGTTCATCCTCTTCTATTTTTACACGCCTACATTACATCACTCAACACACACAGTCAGAGGTGCTGCCAACAGAAACAAGTCTGCGAACACTTGGAGGATGGAGACTATGTCTCATTCTTTTTTTTTTTTTAACAATCTCAGCACCTAAACAGTGTCCTGAACACCATAAGCACTTGGAAAATATTTGGTAAGTGAATCACTTAAACAATAAAGTAGTGTTAAGGGGCGTGATTCCTCAAATTACCACCGTGTGAAACCTGAGAGTCATTGTCGCCCCTCCCCTCAAATCCCACAGTCAAACACCAATCCGTCTTGCTTCTCTCTTCTAACCCCTCTCCTCTCCTGGTTTGTATCTCCGTCTCCCGGATCCAGTCTGGGCATTGAGTCTCATTCAGTAATTCCCCAGCCATTGTCTCTCCCTCTAGGCACTTTCAACACATTTTAATATCCATTCAGTGTGGATAAAAACACCAGATTATTCTTTCTTATAGTCCCACTACTGGTTTCCCTCTACCCATGAGATGAAATCCAAGTGCCTCGTCCAGGAATCCGGTTGTCTTCTGGTCCTATCTTGCCAGCTTTATTTCCCATACTTCTTAAGTCAAACTGGGGTGTTCTCCTCCATTTATTCCCTACTTAATCCCCTGGCTTCTGGTTTCTTCTGCATGGCCAAATCCTACACTTTTTAAAGCACTGGTTCAAATCCCCTCACCTCCATGAAGACCTTCCTAGTGACCCCAGTCCTGAGTGCTCACTCCATTCTCTGAATTTCTGATATACTTATTGCCTACAACCATCCTCTAAGATTGCCCTTCACCAAAAAAACAAAAAACCTGTGAAGTCAAACAAGTTTGGGAAAAGTATATCTATACGTATTATGATAACAGTTAACACCCGTGGAGGGCGTGTGCCAGCCATTAGTTTTCTGGATGCTGTTGTTGCAATTACTCCTCACAACAACCCTGAGGTGATGTTCATATCTCAGTCTACAGACAAGAAAATTGACGTGACATATTTGACCCCCTTAAGCCTCAATTTTCTTATCTGTAGAGTAGGATTCAAACCCAGGCAGAGCTTGTGACGTGCTCTTCTTGAAGAGATATAGTTGGTCCAATTTTCATGTCTATAAAATGCAGTGCAAACAGAAGAGCTCGCCAGTATCAATGTTATTTTTTTCCTCAACTAGACAGAAGCTCTCTGAGGGCAAACACAGCCCAATTCCACTTTGTATCTCCACAGCACAGAGCACAGTAAACGCCCATCCCCCAATGAGGTGGTGGATTTTTTTCCTTCATTTTCACGTTATTAATGAACTCTTTTTAATGTATAAAAACAATACATTATAACTTTTTTGTGTGTGTGTGAGGAAGATCAGCCCTGAGCTAACATTCATGCTAATCCTCCTCTTTTTGCTGAGGAAGACCGGCTCTGAGCTAACATCTATTGCCAATCCTCCTCCTTTTTTTCCCCCAAAGCCCCAGTAGATAATTGTATGTCATAGCTGCACATCCTTCTAGTTGCTGTATGTGGGACGCGGCCTCAGCATGGCTGGAGAAGCGGTGCCTTGGTGTGCGCCCGGGATCTGAACCCCGGCCGCCAGTAGCGGAGCGCGCACTTAACCGCTAAGCCACGGGGCCAGCCCCATTATAACTTTTCAAAGCACTTTCTCTTCCATGAATTCATTTTATTCTCACAACAATGCTCAGATAGGTCAGTATTTTCAGAGCTTTTCATATACAAGAAAATCAAGACACAGAGAAGTAGATGATCTGCCCAGAGAAGTTAGATGATCTGCCCAAAAGTGAGCATCTAGGATTTGGCAAGTAATAGGCTTCCTACATCTCACTCTGATGAGCATACAATCCTCACGCACCTGACACCAGGGTCCCCATCAGCATGTCTAGAGGGGCTTGGTTGTCCACATTGAGTAAGGCCCTTTATTTCACTCAATCACCACTGGACTGTTAAACTCAGAAATATATAAAAATGTAACTGTTCTTTTAGGAAAAAAATAGTGAAGGCTTTCTGTTGCATCTATCTTGAATGTATTCAGGCCACTGTTTTGTGGAAATTAAATCACTGTCTCTCTGAAGTGAATTACCAGAGAAATACATAATATTACACCAAATCAAGCCCCTGTTCCTTTCGTGACTGCTTCACTGTTCTTAACTTTTTTGCTTATCTAATCATGTCACTTGTTTGTATTCAGTATTTGAACCCTATATTGGAACATAAAACATAATGGATCTCCTAACATCTCTTGGCGGATATGTGTATGGAAATTGTTCACACACAGGCACAGACGTGTCCTTCGCTGCATACAGCTTGGTCCGCATCTCCTATTCTCAAGGCCTTTGCCTAAATAATGGATTCCAGTATTTCTATTAGCAGCAATCTACTTTCTCTCAAAAACTCCCTCTGGTCTGCAGGGGAGGTTGTTTTCAACGAATTTTTCTGTTTTTTCCTTTCCCATCATCTTTTTCCTGATCAATGTTTTAGTCTAACTACTTGATTTTCAAATTACCTTGTAATTACCAAGTGTTTAGCTAATTTTAGCTTAATTCCAAAAAGTGATTTTCATTGGTGCCATCTATGTATTTGTCTAATCTTTTCCTTGGCAATCTTGAAGCTAGATGTGAAATTAATTGCACCCTGATTTTAACAATGCTACCCGAACTAGCTAGCTGTTCTTTGAGGAGGCATCAATTAAAAAAAAAAAAGCATTCAAGCTGATGGATAAAAGAATTAGGATCCCTCAGCCTGAAAAAGTGTCAAGGGGTGACTATAATGGCCTTTAAGTACATAGGAGATAATGGCTAGTTGTGGGAACTACAGGGAGAATAGAACAAAAGAGAATAGGTTTTAAGAGGGAACACAGAGATTCAGAACAGAGAGAAGTAATAAATTGCTATCTAAAGACAGGACCGGTGTCATCTGCAAGTGGGACAAAGCCATGGAACATGTGGTGTTTTGAAGATTCCCAGGAGCTCCTGCTCCCCCATAAGCTTATCTTTCCTGCTGGCCTTTAGAGAGCTCTCAATCCCATCCATCACTCATCCTTCCCACACTTCCCAAGACTCTCTTTTAAAATCACATAGTCTTATGATTCATTAAGTCACAAGCGTAGCAGTATGGCTTATAAGACCAGCAACATAATTTGTGGGGCCCCGTAAGAAATGAAAATGTAGAGTCCCTTGTTCAAAAATTAAGGATTTCAAGATGGTAACAGCAGAGCATCAAAACCAAATGTGGGGCCCTTCTAAATGCAGAGCCCTGCGCAACCGCACAGGTCACAAGCCAAAAAGCCGGCCATGATGGCTTAGTTTGGTAAGATGTAGAAAACAAGGAGGTTGGACCATGTGGCCTCTAAGATCCCGTAAGCATCTATCAAATGATGGACCTAGATCCAGTGCCTAATCATGGAGCCACCATCCTCATGAGGTCATGGTGGTGGGAAGAGGCCATCATGAGGAGAGGTGGAAAGGAGAGTGAGGGGAGATGAACATGAGCTCAACTCACCCTGCGGGTATGTGAGGGCCTGCCCTGGGTGAAGGGTGATAGGATGAGCACAGGAAAACCTGCAAAGTAAGTCTCCCAGTCTCTGGCCCTTCCACTGCTGATGCCCTTTCTCTCCAATACCCTCAGTTGGTCCTTAGCCTCCAGAGAAGAGCCCCCTCTTCTCAGCCTTGACCAATCACCATGTTCCCTCCATCCAAGGCTATGGGCCTATGCCTCTCTAGTCTCTGCTATAAACTGATAAGATTGATACAAGCTAAGGTGTTAATAGCTAATAATGTGTTAACATCTAAATCTATTATTTCTAAAATGGTTCATTTAAAAGGAAAGAAAAGATGATGAAACCCAACCCTCCAGGGTCTAGGAGAACAGCCTAAAATGGAATAAGATAAATCCAAAGTTTAATTTAAGGTGGTTTTTTTAATCATAAACATATATGTGAATTCTACCTTCTAGATCACAATATAGTTGTGTCTATTTTCATATTTTTAAGAGACTTTAATATGTCAAATTACATCTAGAACAAAATAAGTTGTCTACATTTTCATTACTCTCCAGGCATAAACAAAATATTTGATCCAGTACAATTGTGACAAGAAGCCACATTGATACATGGAAGCCAGTCAGTTGTTATTTTATTTTACTTTTATTTGGAATAATAAGGAGTTCAAAAACACTAGTTCATAAGGTGACAAAACTCATTTTTCAAGGGCTTAGCTGTGGGGTTTTACCAACGCCAGTCTAGAGCCTCAGCTCTGGAAAATTGTCACTAGCCCTTGCGAACAATAAAATTAGCATATGTTCTCCTAAAACAGAATGTCTGGCTCATTTTGATGTAACCAATTCTCTAACAGCCGAAAGTTTCTTCATAACACAAAATTAATAAGTACGAACTTTTCCAATCATGTACTCTTAGAGTTGTCCAGAAAGGGTGAAATTGGCCAATAAAGAAAAGGTAGATTTAGTAGATTTTCTTATGCATTCTGTCACCAAAACATTTATGAGAACAGAAATTCAAACTTAACCCTGCTCCGTTGATTCCACACATAAGAGTACAAGTTGATGCTCCACATTCATTCTGTGGCTTCACCAAACTGCTAGGGGGAAATGCTGGTCAACCTCCTTGAGTCAACATTGGCATGTTAATTATTGGTTGCATCTTAATAAATACCAACAAGAAAATAATTGCTGTCATTTGTTGACCACTTCTCATCTCACAGACCAGGCACCACGCCCAAGGCCACGCATGAATTACATCAGTCACCTGATGCTCATCATAAGGATTAGATGAACTAAGCACTCAAAGTTAGCTAATACTAGCTATTTTGCATATGTTATTTTCTTTAATCCCTGTAACAATCTCATGATTAATAAATTAATAAGATTAAACTACTAAATAACAGCTAGAATTTTACCCCAGTTCAATAAAATGGAAAACCTGTGTTCTTTTCCTTCCACTGCATTCTAACTAGGTCCAAGACTTGGCCCATAGGATTTTTTTCCAAGAATCCCTCTGCTTCAGCCCCGTTCCAGGAAGCTGTCTCCACTGACCACCCCAATGAGAAGTGCCTGCTTCCTTTGTTTTTTCTCCTGTTGGTAATATTCATTTGACAGTTATTATTTATTTCCTTATTCTTGTGTCAATATAGCTTCTCTTGGTAAAAAAGGTATTGCTAGGTAGTGGCTGAACCCTTGAAGGAAACCAGCCTGAGTGAGCGTTAGTTCCAGATCTGGAGGAGTTGGCAGTTAGAAGGGACACTGTCATATGTGCACAGGCAATTACCAGAAGTTTAGGAGAGGAGTACCATGGGAGAGATACAAGCAAAGTGCCTCCAGAGTTCAGAGGCAGGGGTCCTCTCAGGTGTGGGGTCAGGGGAAGCTTCATGAGGAAGGTGACATGTGGGGCGGGCCTTGAACCACAGGTAGGATTGGAGGGGAGGGCCTCCCGTCTGACAGCTCATAGCATTATTATGGAATTAGGAGTAGTTCAGTTAAGCTGAAGGGATAGGACCATGTGAAGTGGAAGTTAGGGCTGGAAAATCGAGGGAGGTAAAAAAAATGCCAGGACAAAGGTTTTATCATTTATTCCCCTGACAAGAGGGAGCCATTAGGAGGCATGGGGACAGGAAGGTGGCTTACTCAGAGCTGGGCTTTTGGGGCAAAGCGTGCTGCTAATGCACAGCAGTATGTATAACGGAAGGAACAGGTGAGAGGGAGCCCGGGAGACCAGCTCGCAGCTACCGCCAGAGCCGAGTAATGAGAGCCTGACCGAGGGTGGCAGACGAGGGTGTGGAAGGAGGGCGGGTGCAGGGACCCTGATGAGCTAGGCTTGGCGGAATTTGGAAAGTGGCTGGGGAAGGGAAGGGTAGAGAAGGGATGTGGGAAGAAGAATGTGGGAGGAAAAACCCACCTGTGGCTGGAAGAATGTGGGCACCAGGCTTCACCAATCGTGATGGGCATGCTCAGAGGGAAAAGCAATGCGCTTCCATTAGGCTACAGGGAGCCCCGGGTACAGCGCCTAGAACACTCCCTTCTTCCTTTCTCTCCCTTCTCTTCATTGTCATTACAAGTGTACATTTTTTCCTTTAGAGGTGTATTTCCGTATCTACTCACCATGCCCTGTGAGGCCCTCCATGACCTGACTCTGGCCAAGCCTCACCAACCTTCGGTTCCTCAAACATAACAGGCTTGTTCCTCTCAAGGCCTTGCACCTTGCTCTCTCTGTCTGTAACACTCCTTCCATCTCCAGTCTTCACCTGGCTGGCTTGTCAGCATCACCAGACCTCAGTTCAAAGGCCGTTTCCTCACAGAGGCCTTCCCTGACCATCCATTCTAAGGCAGCCCCAATCCCGCACTCCCAGCTGCTCTATCCCATCACCCTACTGTATTTCCCACATGGCACTTCCCGCTGTCTGCAGGTTTCTTGATTATCATCTGTCTCCCCTCACCAGAAGGTCAGCTTCATGAGATCAGGGATCTCATCTGCTTACCATTACAAACCTAAGACCTAGAATGGGGCCCAGCTCCTCATAAGCACCCAAGTAGTCCTTGAATGAATCAGTCTACTGCACCACATACCGTCCTCATGACCTGGCTTTCTTCAGGGAACACAGCTTTAACCACAGTCCACTTGTCCAATCAAAACACACCTTCATTGTGGTAGCACATCAATAACAATGACAGACACTTCTATTATTTCTACTACTGCTATTACCACTACTCCTTGGTACCTATCACATGTTCAGTGCTTACCATGTACCAGCTAAAGTACTGTTCATTTTATACACAGCATCCCATTTACCATTGTTACTAGCCTCATTGTAAAGAAGAGGATCCCAAGATTAATTTAATGAGGTTATAGGACTTGAAAGTCATACAGCCAGTAAGAGGCAGAACTGGAGCTCAAACCCAGTTTTTTCTGACTCCAAAAAGGGAAAGCATGCTCCTTCTCCTGTCAAAAGCATGTGCGTCCAAGTGTGAAAGTTTGAAAAACACTGAACTAAATGATGGAAACCGCAATGGGAGAGGGCCCAAAGAAAATGATATTTCTAAACAGCTTTGGAGGACCCTGGATTACAGACAGGAAGGTGAATGCATTCTTTGAAGGAAAAAAGGAAAATGCTTTTCCAAAAACAGTCTTAGCCGGTCGGTTATCCTTTGTTAACTGTGTCAAGACAATCATTAATCACTCCACTTGAGAGAGACGCGGTTATGAAAGTGGCCTCCCAAGGCAAGAACAGAGGTTGGGTTTGCAGGAAATGCAACCCACTGAGAAAGACAGGCTTCAAAGGCCAGCAGGACTCCCGCCACACTCCGCCCTGCCTGCTGCTTTCACCTCACAGAGTCTCAGCAAAGTTAGGGAAATGGAGCTGGACTTGTAGTCAGAAGGTGGGAGCAAAAATCGTGCCAATTTTTTAAGGATATTGTAGATTATTGGAGTGGTGAGTGGGTTTCCAATATGCAGCACATACCCCGATCTCTCTAATCCTTCTAAATTTAGGGTCCATGATAAAAAAAAAAAGAGGATGAGAGAAAAACATGAGGTTTTCAAAGCAATATAAAATTTAGAGCTTCCTAGTTTATAGTCAAAGGAATTTAAGACTTCAGCAGGAAATCTAAGGACCGTGGTTATCACGTTGCTTAGGCATTTCAGACGATGCTGTACTCAGCACGCATCCTATTAATATTGGGGACTATATTTCCTTTCTCTAATTCTTAATATTTGATCATTTTTCAAACAGAAAAACATAGTCTATATCCCTGCTGAATTACCCACGGAGAAATTTTTTTAAAGACACAGCAGTGTATCAGTAGAATTTGTTGGATCTCTTGTCTCCACCTTAGAAATGGTCCTTACATGTGCACGTCTCATGTGTCATTAATTGATTTTAATACTTCATTACTAATGAGTTCTTCTAGAAGCCATATTTCTGTACTGCTGGGAAACAATCTTTAAAGAAAAAAAAAAAGCTAAACCTGAAATAGGAAAGGTTAGTCCTCTATTATCCTCACATCATAGAAAGTATGGGTGCAATTCTGTTTTAATAGCAGAATAAATGGTATAGCCATAATGTTTCACACTAATAAATTAAATTTGGGTCGCCAATGTAAAATAGAAATGTTTCTGATAGTTATGGCCTGGAATAAGGAATCTGAAAAAGAAGTACAATTGCTCTGGGAAATGTTTCTTTGTATTTAAAAAAGGAGGTTATCATTTTAACATTTCTCTTAACTTTGCTAAAAATAATAACCATGACAGAATGCTTTTTCCCCTAACAGGGAGGCCAGATGGAAAAAAATAACTAAAGAACCACAGTGACCCCTAGTGGGGGGGATCAGAATCACTCTTCATGCTTAGTAAGTAGTGAACTACACAAAGCATTTGTGGGCAAAAATGTTCTCCTTCTACAAGAGAAATAGAAAGAAAATGATAGTATTGTTGATGCCAGAAAAGGATTCAGTATTCATACCTGGATCTGACTTTATTAGTTACTAGAAGTTTCATAATTTTTTTTTAAGTAATAGTTTATGTAGTTGTAATCACCTCATATGCATGATTTTTCATGGTGATTTACTTTTAACGTGGCAACTCAAGCATTTCCCTATATTATTAAAAATCTCCATAAACATCCTTCGTGATGTACCATAATTTATTTAACCTTTTCTTTTTTCTAAGAAACTTTAAAAAAAATTTAAAATATTTTAAAAGAAATGAAAATTTTGCAGAGGAATCCAAATAAGATTAGCAAAACATTGCAGGGTAAAGAAGGTCCTTGGGCAATTGCTTTAAGAAACTCATAGAGATGATTTGTAATCAAAATATCAATTATTCAGTGATCCCCTACTGTGTTCAAACTGCTAATGTTAGATACACACTGTGAAGGACCCAACAGAAGAAGTGATGCTGGGGGATAGGAGGAGGGTGATTAAAGACACCTGCACGTAAACAATGCAGGGCCGTGCACTGAAGCAAGAACTAAATACCATAATGAGCTGAGGAGATCAGAAGGGTGAGAGCAGCCAGCCTTCTAGAAAAGCAATCAGCAAAGCCATCAAAGGGGTGGACAGTCGAAGAGGAGAGGGGAGGTATACTCAAGACAGAGTGAATAACAGAAGCGAAATTACAGAGCCCGGAGCTTGAATGGTTTTCCCGAGGGATGGAGAGTAGATGGTTCCAGCAGAGGGCTTAGGAGGAGCGCTTCTTCTAATACAAAGCGAAGCAGGTGGAAAGAAGATGTGCTGAGCATCATCCATGTCCCAGTCACCATGCCAGGAGGTTTATGTACTCATCTCACTCACTCCTCAACACCTTGCCATTGTGAGTGTCATTGCCATCATTAAGATGAGGAAGTTGAAAGGCTCAAAGGGGGTGATTCTTGGCCAATAAGTGGAAAAGACTAGATTTGAACCCAATCAGTTGTCCTGTGTGGATTCTGTTTTCTAAAGTGGGAAAATCTTATCCCTTGCAATCGTTTTTAATCTATTCACTTACTTAGAAAAAGAAAACCCTTTTATCATAGAAAGATTGGAAGTGCATTTCAATGAAGATTCTGTCTCCGTGATCACAAATGTAGAATATGTAGCTTCTGAATTAATTACAATTGCAATAAATGGCCTAAACTCTTTCAGACTCTTGAAACCACAACCTTCTCTTGTATGTGGAATTCATGAAGGCTGAAAACCATGATATGAACAGTAAGGCTGCTAAGCCGGCCTATGTAAAATTGCAGGGAGGGTAGCCCCTCCCTCTCTCTCCCAAAGCAGAGTGGTGGAGTGAGTAAGGACAGCTGAGGGGCCTCTTGGGATGGCATTTGGCTGTGCTGGACCTGCTCTCAGACAGCCACAGGCCCACGATATTCCTACACAGAAGAAAACTAACATTCACAGCACCCCTACCAATTGCCATATGCCCTTCACGTATGCCATGCAGTTAAAACTCATGCCCAGCCCTTGGGGTCAGAGAACAGGAACATTGTGACTATGCATTCAGGGGCTCAGGGTTCTCACATTCAAGAAATACAGTCCAACAACACACGGTCCGTTCAAACTTGAGCTCTCTACTTGCATTTCTCATATATTCTGAAGGGAGAGTATAGGTCACAGCAATACTCTTTTTTTAATATATATATATATATAATTTTATTTATTTATTTTTCCCCCAAAGCCCCAGTAGATAGTTGTATGTCATAGTTGCACATTCTTCTAGTTGCTGTATGTGAGACGCAGCCTCAGCATGGCCAGAGGAGCGGTGCGTCGGTGCGCACCCGGGATCTGGGCCCGGGGCCACCAGCAGTGGAGCCCGCGCACTTAACGGCTAAGCCATGGGGCCGGCCCCACAGCAATACTCTTAAAATCCCCTGTCTCTCCTTCACTTCCCTTACCAAGCATAACTACACCAGCACCTCTCATATTTCAAAACTCCTCACAAAAAAATTCATTTTTCCAAATTAAAAATTTTTGCTCCAAAGACATTGTTAAGAATAAAAAGACAAGAGGCCGGCCCAGTGGGGCAAGCGGTTAAGTGTGCGCACTCCGCTGTGGTGGCCCGGGGTTCGCCGTTTCGGATCCCAGGCACACACCAATGCACCGCTTGTCAAGCCATGCTGTGGTGGCATCCCATATAAAGTAGAGGAAGATGGGCATGGATGTTAGCCCAGGGCCAGTCTTCCTCAGCAAAAAAAGAGGAGGATTGGCAGACGTTAGCTCAGGGCCGATCTTCCTCACAAAAAACAAAAAAAAGAATAAAAAGACAAGCCATAGACTGGGAAAAATGTATCCGCTGGGAGGAAATATTTGCCAAGCACATATCTGATAAAGAGCTGCTATCCAAAATATACAAAGAACTCTTAAAATTCAGCAATAAAAAACCAAACGACCCAATCAAAAAATGGGGGGCCAGCCTGGTGGTGTAGTGGTTAAGTTCACACGCTCCCCTTTAGCAGCCTGGGGTTCACAGGTTCAGATCCCAGGCGCAGACCAACACACCACTCATCGAGCCATGCTGTGGCGGCATCCCACAGATAAAATAGAGAAAGATTGGCACAGATGTTAGCTCAGGGCCAACCTTCCTCATCAAGAAAAAAAAAAAAATGGGCAAAAGACCTGAACAGACACCTCACTGAAGAGGATATACAGATTGCAAAAAAGCACATAAAAAGATGCTCAGCAGGGGCCAGCCCAGTGGCGTAGTGGTTAAGTTCACGCACTCTGCTTCGGTGGCCCAGGGTTTGCAGGTTTGGATCCCGGGCACAGGCCTACACACCACTCATCAAGCCATGCTGTGGCAGCATCCCATATACAAAGTAGAGGAAAGTTGGCACAGATGTTAGCCCAGGGCCAATCTTCCTCACCAAAAAAAAAAAAAAAGATGTTTAACATTAAATTGCAAATTAAAACAGCGAGATACCACTACACACCTACTAGAATGGCTAAAATCCAAAACACTGAGAACACCAAATGCTGGCAAGGATGTGGAGCAACAGAAACTTTCATTCATTGGTGGTGAGAATGCAGAATGGTACAGCCACATTGGAAGACAGTTTGGCAATTTCTTACAAAGCTAAACATATTCTTACCATATAATCCAGCAGTTACACTCTTTGGTATTTACTCACATGAGTTGAAAATGTGCATCTACAAAAAAACTTACACACTGATGTTTATAGCAGCTTAATTCATAATTGCCAAAAATTGGAAGCAACCAATTGACTGTCAATAGGTAAATGGGTAAACAAACTGTGGTACTTCCATACGATTGAATATTATTCAGCAATAAAGAGATATTTGCTATCAAGCCACAAAAAGAGATGGAGGAACTTAAATACATATTGCTAAGTGAAAAAAAGCCAGTCTGAAGAGGCTACATACCATATGGGCAAAACTATAGTGACAGTAAAAAAAATCAATAGTTTCCAAGGGTTGGTGAGCAGAGGGGGAGGAAGGATAAACAGCTGGTGAACAGTGGATTTTTAAGGCAGTGAATCTCTTCTGTATGATACTGTATGGTGGATACATGACATTATGCATTTGGCAAAACCCATAGAACTTTACCAGACAAAGGGTGAACTCTAATGTAAACTGTGGATCTTAGTTAATAATAGTGTATGGACACTGGTTCATCAGTTGTAACAACCGTACCACACCAGTGCACATGTTGCTAATAGGGAAACTCATGGGACGGGGGGTGAAGCACGTGAGAACTCTCTGTACTTTCTACTTATTTTTTCTGCAAACCTAAAACTGCTCTACAAAAATAGTCTATAATTGTATTTCAAAATTATTTTCCTCTCCATTTAGAAGTGGCCACAGGAACCACCCCCTAAACACCCCACAAGCTCTTGGGGCGCCAGAACACACAGAGAGATGTGTCCTTCTCCTCACTGTATTTCTCTTGAGAATGGTTTTTGACCCTCTACCTTTCCTCTTGGCCATCATTGTGTTTACTTGGGATTAATTTTCATCCCATCCTGCTGGTTATTCTTATGGCCCTGTCACAGAACCCTGTGCTCTGTGTGATGCTAGGTGGCCTTATGAGAGACTCAGAACAGAGATGGCCCACACATCCCCGAGTGGGGTTCTTCGTGGAGAGACAGAACTTCCTGGGAAGCAGGAGAGGTTGCGCCACGAGAAAGCAATGATAACCCGGAGATGACAACAGAGTGTTCATTGTCTTCCCAGAGGGACACCTTGCAAAGGAGCTCAGAACTGATTGGTGAGGCCCCCAGGTGCCCAGACAGAGGGACCAGGGACAAGGTCAGCCCACAGGGGAAACGACCCTCCCTGCTTTGACCGGTTGTTCAGAGAAATCATTCTTCTGAAACTGCCCCTTCCTTTGCTCCTTTGTGAAGCTTTTGTTACCAAACTGACACTCAGGATCCAGGTCTCTCCAAACCTTCTTGAGTCTACTTCAGAAAGACCTTTTAGGAAAGGCCTACTTTGGGAAAGCTGTCCATATCAAAGCACTCAGGGTTTTCTGGGACAGGTCAGAACTGAAAATGAACCATCTAACAAAATCCTCAAAAACAAAACTGTGTGGGAGACTCACAGTAATCATAACTAACAGAGATACTGAGCCCCAAGTTGGTGCAGACCATCCGCCCTCCACAGTTGAGTTCAAAAATGACATCTCTTAGTTGGAAGAACTCATTTATTGGTTTTGAGAGTTAAACATGCAAGTAATCTCCTGCCCAATCCCTTATTTTCAAGGGTGAAATTTTTCCTAAGGCTTTCACTCACTCTTCTCGTCTGATAATCGTCAGTCTGACAAACCACTCAGGAGGAAATATTTACAACGCGGTACATACGTTCGTAGTCTATTGTTTTGCCATCTGTTCATGGAAAACTATCAATACCAGCACATATTTATACATTGTCCTCTAGTCTTCCACTACCTAAGCAGTAAACACCAGCAGAAATTTGGCAAAGAGCTATAAACAGCAGATCACCTTTCACCGAGATGCACAGAATATTGCCGAGACACACAGAATGCATGGGATTAGATAGGATGCCAATTTAATGGATGCATTCCACAGAGAAAACCATTTTTTTCATACAACTTCAATTAAAATAAAATTGTAAAAATGTAGAACTGGATATTTTTAAAATGACATCCTGCCTATAAGAAATATAACCATGATATCATTTTAGAACAATTTCTACTGATTTACAATATTTGGCGTGGACATGTTCCCTTCATAATTTTCAAACTGTTATGTAGAAGCTTTTCTTGACTTTTGCTAGTAAGAAAGGGTATTAAATTTACTTCATGTTTCCTGAGTATCTGTTTTGAGATTATTGCTCATTATATCCTCCTTATAAACATATGGAGAATTTTACAATCTTCTTAAAATATGGTAACGCTACTAGAGAGTGTTCTGTGATAACCCCAATTTAAATTTACATTTCTCTGGGTTTTGATCTTTGATATTATTAAAGATTCATCCCTTTCATTATGGATTTGATTTAAATTTCAGCTGAACTCTTCTGAATTCAAAGCAAAGATTGATCTAAATAGGGTTGAGCATCATACATTTGTGGGATTGCTAACCTAGCTGACCCAAGAAATGAACAAATTGAGAAGAGATGGTTAATTCTAGGTTTATTGAATCTTGACTAAAGTTAAGCAAGTTATTACTTCTCTTACAAAATCTCAAGTAAAGGTAGAAATAGGATACCCTTACAGAGTAACTGTTCATTTCTTGGGTTGGTTCACTCACCCTGATAACAACTGGTCCTAATATACCCCTGTGGTGGGGATTTGAACCTCAAATGGACAAGCTTTCTTTGCTCCAAGAAAACCTCCCTTGTTTGCTCCCAGTAAGCATCTCAAAGAGGCATAGTTTTTGTCACCATGGATACCAGGAAAGAAGTGTGGGCGGATCTGCATAAATCCATAATCACTAATCACTTCTGGAAAAATCAACCAGAACTATAAGCCCTACTGAAAATGATCCATTGCATCATTTTGAATAGAAACAAATGTACCTTCCTCCTCCATTGAAATAAAAATTCTGAAAGCTGAAGCTCACTGCCATGTGTCGGGCTCTACCTTACCCACCATGAACGCCTATTCATGGAAAAGAGTAATGTCAATCAATACCATAACTATCTTCACTTTCGGTTCTAAATCCAATGGAAAGAAAATTATTGCAAAACATACTTTATTTTCTAATATACTAGGATCCTACCTTGACTTTAGCACAGGGACAAAACATAAAATTAAAATACTAGATTCTTTTTATAATCAAGCAAGGAAATATTTCTGCCAAAAGCCCTATAGTGTAAAGACAAAAGCAGATGATTAATATGAAGGCACCATTTACAGAAAATCTGAACATCATTAAATTAATATATATTTTTAAGCTCCAGCCATGAGCCAAGCACTGAAGTTATTAAAAGAAATTCAAAACCTGTCATTTTCAAAAAGCTTACACTCTGCTTAGGAAAATGAGATATGCATACCAAATTAACTTGTGAACAGCAAAGACTGTCGAGTCATAATCTGGAAAAGATGGCACAGATAAGTACTACAGGGATCAAGAAACAAAGATCTTTCTGGGATGAAGTAATCAAAGAAAGGCTTCCTGGTCACCCCATGATTGCAATATGTGTTCCATCTCCAACTTCTGGTCCACGTTCAGGCAGGAATAAGAAGGAAGCAAAATGAGGAAGGATGTGTGTCTATATTAACATTGAAAATTTCCCATAAATCTTCAGAAGACTTTGATTGACATCCCCTATGACTACCCATAGCTGCAGGGGAGTCTGAAAATGTAATTCTTAGCAGTACTCATTGTTACCCCAAACAATACCACGGTTCTATTGCGGAAAGTGGATACTGGGAAGGTAGCTAGCTGCGTGAGCCACAATATCTAAGTACAAATTGAAAGAAGATAGTTGGTTATAAGAGTCTGGAGTCCAGGGAAGTAGTTAGAGATATCAAAAATAGTCATCATCCTGTAGAGGATCTTTAAAGCCATGAGACTTGGTAAAATTAGTTAATTAAAAAGTGAAGAAAGAGAAGAAGACTTCAGGCTGAGCTTGGAAACCTTTCAACATTCTGAGGTCCAATAGAGAAGGTAGCAAAGAAGATTGAAAGGAGCAGTCAGAAAGGCAGAAGGAAAGCCAGAAGGACGTGCTGAACACTGCTGAGAGGTCACGTTAGAGACGACAGAGGAGGGCCACTGGATTTGGCAACATGGAGATTCTTGGTAACCATGAAAAGAGTAGTTTCAGTAGAGTAATGAATTCATGGGTCAGATTGGAATAAGTTGGAGAGTCTCTAGGAGGCAAGAAAGGGGGCCTGAGGATTGAAAATTATCCCAAGAAGCTTTGCTATAAAGGAAACAAAGAGATAAGCAATGACAGCAGATATGTGACTTCAAGAGAAGTTTGCTTGTTTTGTAAGTGGGAGATACTAGAATATGTTTCTAGGATGATGGAAGACCTTAAATTCCAAGTTGAGAGGTTGAGACTTAACTTTGGAAACACTGTGAGTTTTTAAGCCAGAAAATGACATGATGAAGTCAGTGTTTTAGGAAGATTCATCTGAAAAGAGCTGTCTATAAATTGTGTAAAATTGGAAAAGTATACATAGCAATGAAAAGTGCTGGATGTCACCCAAAGGGAGCCGACTAATGCAACAGAAAATGGCCTTAAAGAGGCTCCTGAGGTAAGTCAGCTGTGAGCCTTTCAATGGCTAAAGAACGGGCCCCAGAAGGGGTGTTCAGAATTGATGCCTCTACAAAACGTAAAATTTAAAGGTAAAGTCTGTCTCTGAGAGACTGCCGTAAAAACTCCAAACACTATAAAATATCTGAGGATAAAATATTGAAGACATCACTAAAATCTGCTAAATATTAAATGGATGAATGTGTTGGATCAGCACTTATTTTTATTCTTATAATTTATGGAGCTGAGTAAATGTATATGGTACTTTATAGAACATAAAGCACAAAAGACAGAATTCCTGTCCTGTGAAGTTTACAGTCTCATTTGGACATAAACTAAAACACTGGACGATAACCCCTAAAGTATTCTTTTCTGCCAAAGTGATTGGAGAAGACACGAGCGCCACCAACACATGGATCGATGTTTTCCATGTCCCAGTCCACAACCCCAACAGAAAACCTTGTTAGAGACCATGGTTACTTACCAATTTCTATTTTTATCTGTGTTCCGTATACATTCTGAAATAATTGGAAGAGAAAATGTGTTTATTTTCATGGCTCCTCTCTGATAACAATTAGGATTTATTAAAAGACTCAAATCATAGAATAAGTCTAACAGAGGCATGGAGGTCATAGCACTCAAGCAGCCCAATCAAGTCATTTTTCAGACGGAGGTGACAGCCAACAAGGTGGAGGTGAAGTAATTCACCCGAGGTCACCCACCAGTTAGCAGAGCTGGAACTCGAACATGAGAACCCCAGTGCACAGTCTAGTACGCTTCCCCTTTCTCCTTCAGAAGCAAATCAACACACAGAGGTACCATTTGATTATTTCGCCACTGATTTTCATGAAAATCATGTGACTCTTCGATGCTGTTTTCTCTGAAACTCATCCACGTTAAGCTGTGCTTTAACAAAAGCACCAGCAAGGAGTTCAGGAGCAGCTTTCTAAGGTCCAAATCCCAGATTCTGAGAGCCCAGAATCAAAAGATTGGCCATATTTAACAAGGAGCCATCTCTGATGGAAGGCTTGTCTGTTTCTTGAGTCCACCTTGAAAGTTTTCTCCCTAGAAATCGGTTGGTGCCCACTCTCAGCAGTCACATTTAAATCGACCTAAAAATGTAGGAAAAACTTGCCATTTGTGGGATTTGGGCATCTAGAACAGCAGCCTACAGAAAACAGCATACAATGTGTGGTAGATTAATTGACTGTGAAATTAGAGTTTAAGCAACAAAGCTTTTTAAAGTGTTAGGAATGTAAAGAAGCATGTAAACAAACTGATTTTCATTATTTGCTGAAGTAAGAGTTTGCCTTTTCTCCATGCCTTTCTTTCTTCCTTTCTCTTTATAAATGTCTTACAAGCACTAGCTCTGAGATCATTGCATTTAAAAAACTTGCCTAAACACCACTCCCTGAAAAGGGAGATTTATTTGTAGAGGTGAGTGATTCTTAGCTAAAGTGATCTGCACTGGTTTCTGTGGATGTTAAAAGCTAATAACGCAATATACAAATCAAAGGTGTTGTATCAACGTTATGATGATGAATAAGAAAGGTGAACGGTCATTATCATTGGGCAGTTTAGTGATTGCCTGGCACTTTACTACTGCAAAGGACAACAGAGCAAATTAATCCAGCCCACTCATTTTAAAAATGAGGAAAATGAGGGCTGATAAGGAGAAGTGATTTGTCCAGGAACCCGCAATGTGTTAGAGGCTGAGCTGGAGACAGAACCTTATAAAGTGTAAGGAATTACAAAACTACATCCCCAAGGAAGTTCTCTTGTGTGATATCCTCAGGTGTTGGCGTGATACCCCCCACCAAACCAAACCTGTCAGATCCCTTATTCTTGCCCAAGAGCAGCCTATGGGTCAATGACTGAAGGTGACCAGGACTAAAGCCAACTTTAGCTAAAGCCACGGGAGATGAGGCAACCATTTTGGAAGAGGAATGCTATTAGAATATTTGTTCCATGGCATTTAGCCTATCATCACAGCAATATAGGCGACATTAATGCACTCAATCAGACACAAAAAAAAAGCCTTCAATTTTCAAAATGTTCGTTTTTTTCATTTCATCAGAATTCTTCAGCATGCTCAATTTGGCTTTTCTATTTCCAAACACCATATTGCTTTCCTGCATGAAAATCATTTGATAGGGTACCAGTATAATGATTACGGACAGACCATCTGATGAACCGTCCATTTGTCATTGGCTTTAATATGATCTGTTGGCTTTTTTGTATCATCTAGCAAAGAATAGAATATGCCAACATTTTCGGAAAGACGTATGGAAACTTCTGTATTCGGAATAAGAGAATTCATTGCAAATTTAAAGTCAAGATATAAAATATTTCCCCCCCAAAATTTTAGGTTTTTCAAAATATTGCCAACTCTTTGAAGGCTAGTTACAAATATGATGATGAGGTCAGGCTCCTAATTTGCAGGAACACCTATAGGATCACGAGACCATCAATTTGTGACTTCCAGTTCTGGTGGATATATGCTAATTGAGAGAGAGAGAAGCAGTTATAAAGCTCAGGGGAAAATATTGTGAGTGATCAGGGAAGGAAGAGGTGGAAGATAGAGTATCTCCTGCCCGCCTACCTTCTTCGTACAATGGACAATGTAAATGACTGACGCCTATGGATCCATTCACTTTGCATGAAATCCCTGCTTCTGGGCTATGATATCTTCATCCCAGAGGCATTCTGTCTCCAATTCCAGCTATTTACAAGCTCAGAGCTCTCATCATCCCAGTGAGACCCTCAGTGGAGACCACCCAAGTCAGGGGAGGTCTTACCACAAGGAAGGGGCAGAAGGAAAAAACAGCTCCCTGGGGGTCGTTTTTCTCGCTTGGGCACTTGGTCAACAAATTCCAAAAAAAGATTTGCTTTTCACATAGCAACAGGTTACTCCTCCTAAGCAGTTTATCTAAACCAGGGTGAGAACCTCCCCAATGGCAGAAATGAAGTTTCTGGTCTCAAAATGAATTCTCCAAATCTAGGGGGAAGGAAGATGACAAAACCCAACCTCAGAATTTCCCAACCAATTCAAGTGATAGTAGTGTCAGTAGTGCTGTGCAATGGTAAATAGGTCATTTACTCATTTGCTCAGCAAATGTTCATCAAGTGTCCACTCTGAGCCAGGCACTGGCCTAGGTACTAGCAATACAGCAGTGAACAACAGACCAGGAAGGTGAGTAAATATATAGTATGTTAGAGGGTGATAAATACTATGGAGAAAAATAAAATAAGGCAAGAGAGAAAGACAGGGACTCAGGAAGGTGCGCCAGATTGCAACTTTAAAGCCTTACTGAGAAGATGACATTTGAGTAAAGGCCTGTAGGAGGTGAGGGAGTGAACCAGGCAACTATCTGGGACAACAGCAGGGGCAAGAGCAAGTTCAAAGGCCCTGAGGCAGGAGTGTACCTGGCATGTTGGAGGAATTGCAAGGAGGCCAGTATAGGTGGAGTGGAGACAAGGAGGGGAGAAAAGTAGGTGGCCAAGACAGAGAGAGAACATGTAGGGTCTTGTGAATCACAGTGAGGACTTTCACTCTGAGTGACATGATCTGACTTACATTTTCAAAAGATTATTCTGGCTACTGTGTTGAGAACAGACTGAATGGGGTGGGGGGCGGGGGGGAGCGTGACGTGGGAGCAAAGGTGGGAGACCAGTTAGGAAGCTGTTACAGATGATGGTGGGGGGCAGGGAGGCAGCAGCAGTGATGGAGAGAATGATGGGTTGTGGATATATTTGCAGATAGATCCAATAAGATTGGCAGATAAATTGGATGTAGGGTGTAAAAGAAAGTCAAAGACTTCAAGGTTTTGAATCTGAACAGCTGGAAGCGTGAACTGAAATGCAGAACACTAAAAAAGAAACAAGTTTGGAATGGCTGATCAGAAGTTCAGTTTGGGACATGTTAAATCTGAGCTGCTTCTCAAACATCCAAATGAAGGGTGTAAGGATCTGGATCTGTAGGTCTAGAATTGGGAGAAGAGATGTGGGCTAGAGTTGTGAATGTTGGCCACTAACACAACACTCCTCCACCGGATGATCCAGCTTCTGTGGTGTCTCTTCATGTTCAGAACCTGATATTCCTTCACGCCCCTTGACTTAAGGGGGCCCTGTTTCTATGGACTTTAGTTATTCAATGTTTTTCCTCCTGTAGAAATGTCTTAATTTCAGGCTCAAATGAGTAACTGGAAAAGGAAATTATTACTGTTCTAATATCTCTAGAACCAGAGCTTTTAAGTTTTTCTCCATTAGTCACTAAAGAACCTTGAAGGAGACTCTTTAAAAAGAAAATTAAGTAAGGAATTCTCTGGTAGAATTATTATAGAATTTATTTGTGACCCTCTTCATGGTAGTTTTGTGAGAGATTCTCAACATGTCATTGCTACGGCACTGGAAACATTCAGTTTGTCATTTTTTGCATTGTAATTAAAAGTTGCCTATAGACTTAGTTTCCTCAAAATAAAATCTTTTATTTCTTCTGACTAGTTTCCAAAATTTGAGGATGCATTATTGCCACATTTTAAGATCTAAGAAGACTTTCCCTGGTCACCCAGGCCAGACATTTGCCTCCCTTTAGAAATTTGATAATCCAGAAATAGTTCAATCTCTATGTTGAGCATCTCCTCCAAAAATCACCTTAAAGCCGCCTGTGGTTAAATGGTAAGGAGGAGAATCTCTCCACACCAGACTGAGATATTACTAAGGAGTCAATAAGCCAATATTAGAACTACTATTTTCTATTGATTTTGGCAAAATCTTAGGTTGTGTCTGTCTTATGCTGAGTAGACAGAGCACATCACACAGCTCAGAGAATGGCTGTGTTGTGCAAAGGCAAGAATCTTCTCCTGGACTTGGAGTCAAAGTTGTCTGTTCTGGCCACAATAATGCCTTTTCCTTAGTTTGTGACAATGACAGTGCTAAGTTACTCCTAAACTCTAAATAAGTAAAAATGAATCCCACCTATCTAACATAGAACTTGTGAGACTTCTCCACGCCTAAAACCAAAGGAATTAATTTCTTCCCACCTACTTCCCAGCTGTCAAATAATTGTCCTGAACCTTCTTCACTATCCCCTTTCTCAACTAATTAAAAACATAAGTAGACACATTTAATCAAATCCCTTTCTTATCAAGCTCACCCAAAAAATACCACTACATATAAGTCAAGTACATCTTTCTAACGTACCCTGATTTTTTTCGTTTAGGACTTCAAATCGACTCCTAGAGCAGAAGTCAGCAAACTTTTTCTGTAAAGGCCAGATAATAAACATTTTAGGCTTTATGAGCCATAAACTCTGTCATAACTGCTCAGCTCTGCCACCATAGCACAAAAACAACCATAGATACTATGAACATAAATGGGATGGCTTGTTCCAATAAAACTTTATTTACAAAAACATGTGGCAGGCTGGCTTGGGCCCACAGGCCCGAGTTTACCAAGTCCTCTTCTAGAGCTTAGGTCTGAGCCTCTCTTATTCCTTCCACAAATATGAAACGCCAAGTCTTCAGTAAACATATCGAACTCACTCCTTACTTTATAAACTAAAACTACAGATTGAGACTGTTAAATAAGAAACAACAGTATAATCATTTATAATAAATATAATGATCCTACTAATAGCCTACAATTGATCTAAAAAAATCATTTACTCAAATAATGCATTTCATCAAACAAGAAGCCTCAGTCAAATAAAGCATACGTTTATGATATTATCTGCCAGAATGACAAAATACAACTGCTATATAAGAAGCAAGTTTTCAAATTTTAGGGATTTACCTACATGAAAATAATTTCAACTTTTATCCAATTGCAGTATTCTTAGCTTGTAAATAGAGACGTCAGAAATAATATTTGGAGATTTTAAAACATATACTCACATCTAGGTGACCCATCGATAGGGACTTGAAACACTGATGAGTGCTTCTTAAAATTCCCAGGATGATAGAATCACAACAGTGGATCAGGGTCTCAGATTCTCTGTGACTGTGTGATGCTCGAATGAGCTACTCTAACTATTCCTTACTGAAACACTGTGTATGAGTACTAATTTGTTTGGGGGTCATAGAAACTGTGGTAGCCAATCTCTAAGATGGCCTCCAAGGAACCCCACCCCAGGTGTTGTCCCTTCTCACATTGTACCAGGGTTGCTCTGTGTGACCAACAAAATAAAGCATAAGTGATGGTACGTAACTTCTGAAATTATATTCTAAAAGACACTGTGGCTTCCATCTTGGTTGCTCTGCTCTCTAGATCACTTGCTCAGTGTGGCCAACTGCAAGTCACGACCTTCCTGTGAAGGGGCCTACGTCGTGAGGAACCGAGGCCTCCAGCCAACATCCACATGAGTGAGCTTGGAAGCAGATCCTTCCACCCATGGGAAGACTGCAGCCTGGCCAGTAGCTTGCCTACAACCTCCTGAGAGACCCAGAGCCAAGGGTCTCCCTGCTAAGCTGCTCCTGGATTCCTGACCCTTAAAAACTATGTGAGATAATAAATGTTTGTTGTTTTAATATGCTAAGCATTTGGAGTAATTAGTTACATAGCAATAGATAATTAAATAGAGACTAACAAATATCTAAAATGCAAATTGGCTTGCATGAAAACAGATTGTAATCCATTTGTAGTCAGTATAGGAAAGACTGACTAATTCAAAGGCAGACAAGAAATAAAATCTCGGGCCGGCCCCGTGGCTTAGCGGTTAAGTGCGTGCGCTCCGCTACCGGTGGCCCGGGTTCGGATCCCGGGTGTGCACCAAGGCACCACTTCTCCGGCCACGCTGAGGCCGCGTCCCACATACAGCAACTAGAAGGATGTGCAGCTATGACATACAACTATCTACCGGGGCTTTGGGGGAAAAAAATAAATAAATGAAAAATTTAAAAAAAAAAAAAAAAAAAAAAAAAGAAATAAAATCTCTTCAGCTGTTGCAGCTAGACCCTCAAATGTGGCTCACACTGATGGGATCCAGTCATTAGTACGAGTTCAAGTAGCCAAAGTTTGAGGCAATATTTCTGCTGAGGCCATGTCCCGGCCCTGAAATTCCATCTTCCTTCCTTCCACCAATGTCAGTGTGCAGATTTCATTCATTCCACATGGTCCAGGTCAGTGCTCAATTCCTTCCCGAAACCTTTTCAGATCACTTCAGCACCAACATGCTGCTGCCTTTTCTCAATGTCTATTGCATTTAATTCATACCACAGAGTTTATGACTGTTAACTAGGAATTAATTTAATCTCCCTAAGTACCTTGAGAGCTGAGCATGTTTTTATAGGAATTCTCTACTCTCAACTCACCCCCACCCTTGTCTCGTGATATTATTCATTCATTAGCAACCAGATCCTGTTTCATGACCATTTTAGCAATTCTGAGGCATGTTCTATGCTAGATACTGTATACAACACTCATTATCAATTTTCAATCTCTCTCAAGGTTCCCCCTGGATTCTGGGCCTCCTAGCCTAAAAACCACAATTCCCAGACTCCCTTACAGCTATGATTCTGGATAAAATTTAGGTTCTGCTAGTAAGATGCACTTGTGTGATATTTAGAAGGTGGAAAAGAGACGGAATACTTATCTTCTCAGTTGTTATTGGGAAGAAACAGGCTCCAGCCAGCATGAGTATCAGTAGCCCACCAGCTTAAAGGCTGTAAGGAAGATGTAAAGGCAGTAATGATGGCAGGAGCTGCAGTTTTCTGACCTTAGGTCACAGCCCAGTCATGATCAGAAAGTCAAGAGGCAGCCCCTGCCTCCAGGCCTTCCAGTGATTTTGGAAGCACCTAATTCCTCGTACTAAATCCCTTTCAGGGTAAGATGCCCCGTTGGCCTCTGTTGCCTGCATTGAACTCTGACTGATGTATGTACCACGCAGTCTTCCTTTTTTAAGCCTATGCTGATGACCGGGTACTTTTTTTTAAGTTTCATTCATTCATCCACTCAGCTCTCACTGGACATTTGCCAAGTGAATAGATAAGTGGAGAAGAAAAGGAGGTCTCAAAGGAGAGATAATAATGTGGGGTTTTGATAATATGCCTGTGGATTCTCCAGGTACGGATAACCAACAGAGAGTGGAATCAAGGGTTGCAGTTAAAGACAGAAGTCAGGAGCTTCCTTCAATACTCTGCTTGGTGTTGGTGAGACGTCAAGAGAAGAGACAGCACTCGCTGTTTGTTGATTACCTTAACTGAGTCTGAGTCAACACTAATGCAACCATTACTTCAAATAAGTGGAAGCAATGAGAGAGGATGAAGATGAAAATATCATAGTTAACCCCAACTTTTCTTAAATGCTTGGCAGTGAGACAAACCACTGTTTTATTACCATAAAATCTTCAACGACATTTCAGTAACTGCTATAGTACTTTGAGGCCAGTTTAAAAGAATCAGATTACTTTCAACAATTCTGCTTGCTTCAGCAAAATTCAAGAAAGAAAAAAGGAGGTATTAGCAGAATTTCCTCAGACAGGGCTTCTAAGAACTTTGGCCATCCAAATTATTCCAGCAAAGCCCTCCCAAACTCCTAGGAGGCATAGAAAATTATTGCTACTTAAATATTTAGTGTTAATTAAAACAGGCATATTAGTTTTCAATCATATTTATGATAGAATTATATTTTTAAGTGTTATGTGTATGCTTGATACTACATTAGAGCCTCAACTACGATCAAAGTATATGGTACATTTACACCCATTTTTACAGCGTTTGGATCACAATTTTATTATTTTAAATTATTATAAATGTTTATGGTAGCTGTAGCTTTATCATATTGTTAGTAATGTTTATAATGCCGTGGTGCTCAGAGCCGAATATTAAGCACGTACCCAATCAGGACGTGTTTCTTCTACATGAAACCTACACTGTAACACGTTGCAGTCAAACTTAGGCCCTGTCTCTACTTTTTTGCACATCTCCCACAGGACTTAGAACAGTCTGGGATACAAAGAAGGTGTCTAATATTTTCTTGTTGCTTGAGTAAATGCTTCAGTGTCTGTACATCTGTAAAAACATTCTGTCTCTGAAAAACTAGTGATTTCTTGACTTGACATGATCTCCTCTCTTCCAACTCTTTTTTGTTCATCCTTCATTCATCCTTCTACATATCAAAGGGTTTCCTGACCCCAGTGTGGTCCCTGATGAACTACAGAATACTAAAATCATGAGTCTGGTGGAGATTAAAATGATTTCTCCAGTTAATTTCCTCTTTTCTCTGACTGTCTCTATCCTAACTGAACCTGTATACTTGCTCTCTGAGCCTGTGTGCTAGCCCACAGTCAAGTCTCTTGCCTCGGTGTCACCTGCCTCTATCACCCAGTCATTCATTCCACCATCAGACATTAAGGATCAACCCCCTGCCAAGCACTGGGAAGGCCGTAAAGCATGTGGATAAGAGCACAGGCTCTGAAGCCAGACTGCCCGTGTGTTCATATCCTAGCTCCAACTGTTACTAACTGTGTGTCATTAAGTAAGTTACTTAACCTCTCTGGGCCTCAGTTTCCTCTTTGATACAATGGAGATTAAATTAGTACCTACCTCACAAGGGTATTTTAAGGATCAAAGGAGTTAATATACATCTTTTAGGATAGCACCTGGCACACAGAAAGTGCTCAATGAATAGAACTAGTCTTGGGAATACAAAGTTCATTGGGAAATCCTGCCCTCAGGGAGATCACAGTCCAGTAAGGAATGCAGATAGTCAATCAGTCATCATTTACAGCATAAATGTTGTGACAAAGGGAAGCACAGACAGAACTAAATGTTTAAATTAGCCTGAAAGTCTGGGTAGGCTTTCCACAAGAGTCAATATTTGAGCCAAGCTCTGACAAAAATGTATGGAGAAGACATTCCAGCCAGAGGCAACAACATCACAAAGGCTTGGAGATGGACAATTGAAAATGGCCAGAGGGATGACCAATGGTTCAGTTCACTGTACCAATGGTGCAGTGAGTCACGGAAGCCAGAGGGGCTGGTAGGGAAGAGATGATGACGAATCTTGCATGACACCCTAAGGGATTTCAACTTTAATGATCAAGTCAGAAGGCGCTATTGCATAACTTGGATTTTGAAAGGATCATTATGGACTTAGGGTAGAAATATATGTGTCAGACAGCTCCAAATTTTAAGATCTGCAGAAAAAGATAAGAAACAACCACTGTCTTCACTTTCTCATTATCTGTTATCATTGTACTCAATAAGGATTTGTCAAATCTCTGTTCTATGCCCTCGCACTAAGCCAACATTAATGCCCTTAATGAAGTTTACTCAAAATAATAACTTTAAAATTACACATGGACTCTAGATTCCATTATGTATGCTATATTAAAAGAGAACTTCAGACAACCTATATTTGATGGGCTCTACTAGAAAATTAGTAATGTGGCAGCCTCCATTGTTCTATGAAATTTCTATTCATTCATGAGGTGAATCTGCCCAAAGATACAGATGAGGATCATAACTCTATTTTTAACTTCCTATTCTTCCCAAGTGAAAACTGGTTAATTATATTTCAGAAGTAACCTTTTCCTTCCTTTAGATTGGTAATGGTGTCAAATAATTTCATAATGGATAATAAAAGTCCCATTAGTGTTATGAATTATATTAGTATGAATCTTTTCCAAAGTCTTAAAATGTTTTAGCTGATATTTTAACTGTCTTAAAATTATAGTATAAAGTACTTTTTTTAATTCTCTCGTGTTTCAATCCCCGCTCACCCAAAACCAGCGATCTTAACCACTGCACTGTATTAGTTCAAGTTCTCCTCTCTCTTATACAAAGCATTTAGTTATTCTATATCTGATGCTCTTACTGTTTCTGTCCCTGTATGCTCTCAAACAGGTTCTTACATTGCAAAAACAAGACTAATTGTCCAAGGAGGCTCCTTAGGACTCAGAACACTCTATGAAAGCCTTCTAGGATAGTGAATGCTAAGTGGAGAAAAGAATTGCTTCCAGACCAAGTGATAGTATTTAAAGGTCCTTTGCTGGGTAGTTGTTTCCCGTCTCCATTGTAACTGCTACACACACTTAAAAGCCACCCTTTCTCAACAAAATGCTGCCCCACGAAAATTTTGCTGCTTCTGAGTTCCATGCCTCCTTTTGAACGTCACAAATACTTTGATGGCAATTTGAATTACTCTGAATATCTCTTTGGCATTCAAATGACTAGACTTGGACTATGACTACATGAATGCAACATATTTATTTGAGAAGGAAAAAACTCAGTCAGGCGCTGGGACATTTAATTCCCCCCAAGACAAATAACAGATTTATTAAACTTTTTACTAATGCCACAGAATTAATATGATGTGGATATACCCTTAATTTTTTTACCTGTAGTAGGTTGCATTCTTTTTTCCTTGCTGCATAACAAATTATCACAAACTTAGCAGCTTAAAACACACGTTTATCATCTCGCAGCTGCCATGGATCAGGAGTCTGGGTGTAGCGTAACTGGGTCCTCTACTCATGGTCTATCAAAGCTGCAGTCAAGGTGCCGGCCAGGCTGCAGGTTCATCTAGAGGCTTGACTGGGGAAGAATCTGCTTCTAAGTTCATTTAGTTGTTGACACAATTCATTTCCTTGCCTCTGTGTGACTGAGCACCCTGGTCTGAGTGGTTGTCAGCTGGAGGCCACCCTTGGACCAAGAAGGCAGTGCAGTTCCCTGCTACGTGGCCCACCCGATAAGCAGTTCACAACATGGATTTTGCTTCTTCAAGACCAGCAGGAGAATCTCTTCCTCCAGTCTGTTAAGACAGTGTCTTATATAACAAAATATAATCATGGAGTGACGTCCATCACCTTTGCCATATTCTGTTGTTAGAAGAAAACCATAGATTCCACCCCCACTCAGGAGGAGGGGACTCAAGGGCCTGATCCATCAGGGTTCTTCTTAAGGGTGTACCCGACACGTGGATGCTGGAGCTACTACTCTCTTCCGTGGACCGCATCCTATCCTTTCATCCAAAAGGAGATAGAGTACAAACAATCTTGTTGCAATTTCATTCATTGTTTGGGATTTTACTACCGCCAAGTCATTAACACAGCACCTGAAATAATAATATTCAAAGAGAAAAAATTAGTACAATTAGTACACTTCCTCCTACATTTTGAGACACCCTGCTGAGGTTTTGAGATACCCTACTGAGGCTTAAAAATAATTGTGACAGCATGGCTCTGACATTTTCCAGAAAAGCAAATAGGATTTTCAGAGTAGAAGAGCACCTACCTACAGTGCCTCCCGCTTATCTGACCTACGTCAGGCTGGTAGCAGTCAGCTCAAGCATTCACTGGGTTTCTATTGAGTGTGTCTGCAGTTCACCTCCTCAGCATGCCTGCATTTTCTGCATCATACCTGAGGGTGTTCTCAAAGGGGTTAAGCCTGGGTGTGGAGGCATTGCAGCACTCTATCAAGAAATCCCTGACAAGATTCTCTTGGTTAAATTCAACCACAGACCACAGTTGGAAAAAAAATGAATTTCTTCTTCACGTTGTAATTTTCCAGCATAATTCTTATTTCCTAGGAATATTTGGCAAGTTGACAATCGTACCTTGGACCATTTCTGCTCCAGGATATACCATGACTGGAATCCTTAAGAATTTTTCACATCAGAACTAAAAGCCATTAATAGAGCATAGCATCGATCCTCATGATTTTTGGCTTTGTCAAATGCAACTCAGGGCAAGAAGGGATTACCAGAGGTCTTATATTGCAGCTTTTAGTATAGGTTCAAAAAAAAATTAATGCTTCAAAATGTTTTCACCAGAGCACAAAAAAACAATGACTTGGCATTCTTTGACTCTTGTCACCTCTCCTTATCACTCCTAACATCATCACTGGTTACATGACCTCACAAAAGGAATACTCAAAACTACCTGGGAAATCTACACAAAGTAACAACTTGAGGCAATTGTCACAATGATTAAAGAAAACCAAAACAGAACCCCAAAAACATTTTCTTCTATAAAAACTAGAGTTGAAACAACTTTTTGCTTTAATAACATAGATATTATGAAAAAATGGGGAAGAGAAACAGTTAGCATTTATTTTTTAGATATTAATCTCAAATATCTCCTTTACTTTGCATGTGTAACTAACCGTAACAAGAAAAATGAGCCAGTATTCCGAAAGATGAACATCTACCCTCCTTCCTTCATTCATTCACTCACCAGACATCAACAAGTCTGCAAGGTTCTCTGCTGGGCTCTTACACGATCCTAGCCCTACATGTTTATGCAATGTGATTTGCGAAATATGCACTCAGTTCTAATGTATACTAAATTAAGTGAAAAGTGAACCAATAATCTAATTCCATTGAAACATGCACACCAGTATTTACACCTGACTATCGGTGTTCAAAAGAAAGACTGGACAAGGGTTAAACGCATATTTCATTCTTTTCATTTACTTCTTATCTCATTTATTTATTCAAGATGAGTATATTATTACACACCAATTGTATGTACAATCCTTAGTTCAGAATAAGTGTTATTATAAAAATGTATTCCCAAAGGCTGACTTCAGTATGCAAAGTCTACGAAAGTATTCACTGCTTATTTTCATCCTCTATTTTGAGCTATTTTTAAAACTAATAAAGGACTCTTGCTTTCAAATAGTACGTAATTGTCAACATAGTCTTTAAAAGTAGATAGAGAACAAAGTCAGACTTCCGCATTCAACTATCAGATAATTCTGAAGCAGGCTGGTTCCTTAACCTCGTGAACCTATGTGAATTGAGTAGAAGGACGGTGGGGCACTGCGGACGGGGCAGGAGTGGAATTGTGAAGCAGTAACAGTTCGGAGCACAACAGACTGGAGGTGAATCCCTTTGTGCACCCTTGGGAACCTTGCTTAACTTCTCTTGGACTCAGCATTCTTTCATCTGTAAAATGTGTGTAAATAGTGCTGCAGAGGTAAACCCTAAATGGGATAATGTATTTGAAACACTTTGTACATAGAGCACACTTAGAAAGAGTTGCTATTTCTTCACCTATAAATTGGGGGTAATAAAATACCCACCTCACATGTTGTTGTGGAATTGCATTGGTAAATGTGTGAGGAAATGCACAGGTACAGCGCCTGGTGCTCAATAGATATCAAGAGACATTTACTATAGATGAATGAGTGTGTGTACATGCATGCACATGTGTTTGCCAAAGTCAGTATATTTATTTTATTTTCTGAACCATCATACAGACTGGGAAAGAATTAAATTGTTACATTGGGAACTATACAAAATAAAAAGTCTAGTTTGGCCACATGTCCCATAGTCGATATGGTTGATATAACCTAATAAGATCCTATTTCATTAGCCTTGTAAACAATGCCCCAGGAAGCTCTGAGGTTGCCGCTATCTAGTAGGTAAGTCTGCTTTCGTTCTTTTACCCTTTACGATCATGTCTCATGACTTCATCATCACACTTGGCTCTCTTCCCCACTTTGCAGGATTCAGGCTTGCCCACCCTGGCTCCTAATCTCTCTACTAGTTTTCATTCCCTAAACCTTTCAATATGACCCAAATTGAAAATGATGCATGAACATTTGTTCATTTGGATAGTAAGGTTTGAGATTTACTGCGACTTCTTTGAGATTGGTTTAAGATATTTTTAAACCATTAACAGGTCAGATCTTCCTTCTAAAGGCTTCATCTTGAGAAAGTAGCATTCCCCATGAGCAGCAAGTGTTCTTTCTTCAAAAGCAAGATAAATTGGATAGTAGATTGTCATCTCACTGATGAAATGGTCTATCAATAATGCCAGTTTCTTTAAGTATAGACCTGAGATCTGACTAATGATTGTAAAAGATTTGAATACCTAATATTTTCTATGCTGATATATAATAAAATAAACCCTGATTTATAGAGCTCTGAACTCTTTCTCTTTGCTTTGGTCCATCAGCAGATATTCAAGCCATTATTGTAAGTTTACCCACCATAGAATATTTGGTCTGTGGACAAGAGAATTTTCTGATTCAGTTTTATCATTATTCTATTTCAAGCATTATCCAAACTAATTTCTGATCTGAAAATACTCTCCCACCTTCTCTTCCTTTGTATTAGAGGATACATAGACTCAGCTACAAGTTTCATAGGCCAAAAGTAGCAGCGTCTTAAGTAAGGCAGAAACTCATTTCTCTCCAGTCTCAGAGGGTGGAGAGCTGGTAGGGCAGCCAAGCTTTGTAAAGTCATCAAAAGACTCAGCTCTCTTCCTTCCTGTGGCTCCTCTAGCCCTGCCTGGGCTCCTGCCCTCATTCACATGGTTCAAGGCGGCTTGTCTCCAATCTACATTCTGAGCAGCAGGGTGAGGAAGGTGGTGGGAAGAAGGGGCACACTCATCCCTTTAAGAACCAGTTTCAGAAGTCGCATGCATCACAGCTCTTCATGTCTCCTTGGCCAGTGCTTAGTCACATGGCCACACCTAACTGAAAGGTAGGTTTGGGAATATAGCCTTTGTTCCAGAGCCAGGTGCACAGCTCAAACCCAGGGGTTCTATTACAGCAGAAAAAGGAAAGGGAATATTGAATCACGATTATTGGTCCCTGCTGCATATTTTTTAGAAATCCTGTGATCATGAAACAACTCTGCAAAGAATTTTCTCTCAGTAAAGACATCTAGAATTGGGAGGGGGGAAAAGTTAAACCTAAAAGAAAAATAAAGAATTACCATTGTGGATAGAGGAAGGCTGATAAAATTAAAAGGCAAAAAAAGTTAATACTAAAAATTCGAACTTTACAAATATCTCTTTTCCATCTCTTTTTTGCTAATAACACTGAGTTTTCTAAAAGTTTGTCTATTCTTAAGTGTCAACAGGACATAAAGTTCTCCTAATTTTTATTTTCACAATTTAGGGTTTTGGGGTTTTTTAATGCAGCATTTTCCTAGAATGAGGTTGTTTAGGAAACTTAAAGAGCCCAGCTTTGCCTGCTGGAGCCTACAGAGAGCAAAGCTGTTTAAGAGGTTTCATATTAAAATCACTCATTTGGAGGGCGGCGGCGGCGACACGCAGGAGGAAACATGGAAGACTACCAGGCTGCTGAGGAGACTGCTTTTGTTGTTGATGAAGTGAGCAACATTGTAAAAGAGGCCATCGAGAATGCAATCGGTGGCAACGCCTATCAGCACAGCAAGGTGAACCAGTGGACCACAAACGTGGTCGAACAGACTTTAAGCCAACTCACCAAGCTGGGAAAACCGTTTAAATACATCGTGACCTGTGTAATTATGCAGAAGAATGGAGCGGGGTTGCACACAGCAAGTTCTTGCTTCTGGGACAGCTCTACTGACGGCAGCTGCACCGTGCGATGGGAGAACAAGACCATGTACTGCATCGTCAGCACCTTTGGGCTCTCTATCTGACCACCGCATCCAGTGTGATCTCACTCCTTTTGTCTCTGCTTCTCTCTTCCATCTTCTGACCACCGGCCATGAATTCAGTGAACACCTTTCTCCTTCTCTTTAAGTGTGTTTCTTGTGGCATCTCAAAATGTAGAGAAAAACCCAGTGACTGCACTGTTCTGTGAACTGCACACCCTGACTCAGAGGACTCGTCACCACAGGCAGGCAGAGCCTGCACGCCGCTTGTCTTAACTCTGAATCTTTCTTTCCAAAGGTGCTCCACACTGAAATCTGTTGGTGTGAAACTTTCTCTACTCTCTGAAATGATTCAAATACACTAATTTTCCATAAAAAAAAAAAAATCACTCTTGTAGATATTAACCTTATGAGATATAAACACCCCTTGAAGTAGGTAGAACAGAAATTCTATTTCTAGTATTTCTAGCCTGGTGGCAGCTGGTATTAGCAAAATGCACTAGCTTAGGGGCCCCACAGCCTGGGCTCTGGCATTGAATCTTCTTCTTTCCAGCCATGTAACCTTCAGCAAGTCAAGTAATCACTCTGTAACTACTAACAGCTTAATTAGTTGTAACAGAGGTGCAAGTGGAAATGTGTGTGCTCAAGACACTGACTTTTTTTTTTTTTTTTGATGGATTAATATAATATGGTGTCTAACGGGACTATTGATTTCAGTACTACGGGGACCCTGCACTGAAAGGGATGTGTGTATTTTCTTAAAAGCAAATTCAATAAAAACTGTCAATCTGATCCTGCTATAATTGGCACAACACCAACCTGGGGATCAAAAATTTTTCCACCCCAAACTGTGGTCCTTTTTAGCAGTAGGCGTCTCACAAACCCACAGGTTTGGTTTCACGTTTACAATGAGCTTTCGTCTTTCTGTTTTTCATGATGGTTGAGGACAGGGGTCCTTAAAAGTCCTCTTCAAAGATGGGCTTCTTTAACTTGTCCCTCTTTCTGTGTGAAGCCTGAAAATTATCAAAGATGCTGATTCTATTTCTGAAAGTTTTATACTGCAAAAGTATGCATTAAAACATATAGCGATAGAATGCAGAGTAATCATTCAGGAGAGTAATCATTCACTAAACAAACATTTATGAAGAGATGACCACATGCCAAGCTAATGGGAACCGTAAATTAATGGTTTAAAATACAGTAACATATGAGGCACTGAGCTCTTCTCAGAGGTGGCAGCCCAGTGGATGAGACCATCACATATACACAGAACTACCAACGGGAACAGAGGTGCCTTGGTGGGGAAATGTGGAGAGAAGGGGCCATAACACAGTGGTTAAGAAAAGCTTGAGCTCTGAGCTCAGAAAGACTGGAGTTGGAATCATGGCTTTGTTGCATAGTAGCTGGGGGACAGAAATTAACATTATTAATAATATGCTAGATAATTGTCTCTCTTTTATTGTTTCTACGGTACCATCAGCTTTTCAAGACATGAGTATGATCCAGTTGAGGAACACGCCTGTCTCATCTCTCTTCTACTTTTAATTTTCCAGTTAGTATGCCTCTGTCCCTGAAGGTGCAAATGGCCCCATTGAGATGAGAATAACTGAGGTGGATAAAGGGATGACTGAGGATATTTCAAAATCCCACTTAAACCTTTTCCTGGTGAAAATACACAAGGAAGAGCTGTTTTGACTATGATACAAAATCCTTTTTTGGCAGATACTTTAAGGATTAAACAGAGATTAAATATCTACCCTCTTCAACCTCCTTCCAAAAGGAAGATGACAAGAAATGTTAGGTATAGCCAAATCAGGTTTGTACCAAGCATTGCACAAAACCTGGGTTGTTTTTGTTTGTCACAGCAAAGCCTGAGTTGCCTTGAAGTGACCTCATAGGCTATGAATGCCAGAATGTGAATAAAACAGAACCATCTTGAGTCTTTAAACTTAATGCTTGAAGGAGAGAGAGTGGTCCTCAAGAATAAAGCTTGTCCTCATCAAATAGCCAGTTCTCATCAAACCAGGTGATGCCAGAGAAAGAACATAAGTGGAAAATAAAATCAAGGCTGTAAGAGTTTATTTAATCTTGTCATTGCCTCATCCTCTGCCCACTTTCCAGAAAACCAGATGGACAAAAGATGGTAATCTTGAAAAGCAGCAAAGAATCAAAATTTCATCTTTTTCCCAAAGAAACAGAATTTGAAAGCCCATTCTGATTTTGGTATGTAACAATTTTCACGCTTTCTTTTGTTGTTCTTGGGTTTTGGATTTGTTTGTGTTTTTTTAATATAAAAGGAATTGTTTTGTTTTCTTGAGCTTTTGTCTCTCAAGTTCATTTCACTCATTTCAATATGTTGTAACACTGGCTGAACACTGAACAAATTTAACTCTGAGTTACCACAGTGTTCTGTTTTCAATCGTTGAGATGACTGGTACTAAGGCCTTGTGCTCTTGTGGGAGAATTAATTTCTCCCCAGATCTTCCTGAAGCAACACCAGCTCAGCCACTACAGAGGTGCAGTTCCACAGGTACCCAAGGGGCGGCTCATTCTCAGGAGAGCAGGATGTCACGACCTCCACTGTCTTTATCAACACAAAGGGAATTCGGGGCTAAAGAATTACATACTTGAATCCGACTCATCTTTAAAGCAAACAAAAATCATGTCAATTAAGCAACTGATTTTATTTTATATAACAATATTTTGAAATATGGACATGTTGGGTAAAAATCTTGCAAAACGTTGTGTTTGCAAACATATTATAAGCTGTCTACAGAAATGTTTTGGTCTTTGACTCCAAAATCCATGATACATTTTTGTTTATTTTTATTTTATTTTCAAGGATAGAAAAGGAAAACTGCTTTGGTCTAATTTAATTTAATGATTTATCCTATAGGTAGTAAGACGAGTGTAGAAAAGCTGGTAGTGGAGATAATGGTGAAGGTGGCAGTGGTGGAGGTGATGCTGGTTTTTAATAAATGAGTTATCTTTGATTTTTTTTTTTATTTGAAGTTTAGGAACTATAAGATGAACCAGAAGCAAACCAGCAGGCCTAGGTTACTTTGGGAATTCATAAGGCTCACATTTTGCATTAGAAATATTCCACAGAGGTAGTAAGTCTAGCTAGAATATGGTCTTTTGAGGGACAGAACATATTTCTGCAAGAAGTGTAGGTGAAAAAGCATCTAAAGAAAAAAGAGTGTTTTAAAAAATAAATGAATAAAAAGAAAAGAAAAAGAAAAAAATATTGGAAATACCACAAATGAACCTGTGTTAGAATTTTATTTACTATATACATGATCTTGGGCAAGCTACTTGACCTCTCTAAGATTCAGTTTCTGGTCAGCAAACGAGGATAATAATGCCTACTTCAAGGGCTGTTGTAAGGTTCAAAATAATTAAGAAATATAAAATATTTAGCCCAGAGTAAGCACTGAACAAATATCAATTCCTTCCCACCCCCATTTTCTTCTAGTGTTCTCATTTTTTCTTTCAGTAGAATAAGACTGTTTTGATAGAATAGGATTAAATGTCTTTGAAACACTAATAAAACATATCAAATAATCCCACAAATTAATTCAATATAAGACCTGTCTCCAATTGCACAACCTTTTGTAAACCAGAGACACTTAAGACTTAATATGTTAAGAGAATAGAACGTCTTCAGAGACAGGCCTAATGCATACCTAACTGTTCGACTGTCTTTGTTCTGTTCCATTCAGTACATCACCTCCATCATTTGTTCAATCAATGTCTGCTCTCAAGAAGAAAGAAATTGATTAGATACTACTTCTTAGTAACATATGAAGCTTCAGTCCGAGTCACTAACTTGGAATTAAAAAAGCAATTTTTGGTGTAAGTAACACTTCTATTCTATCTCTTTCCAAGAGAAGAATGCCTCATCTAATAACCTGTGTCTCTGAGGTAAATGAATGCATTAAAGCTCTTAACACCCCTTTGATGGACTACAAATGGTCACAATACAGGACAATATTTGAGCAGTAATGATTTGTGCTTTCTTCTTAAGTGTAAGCTGATTGCAAAGGCTTCTAGACCGTATGAGGTAAATAGCTAAAGGGGTCATGAATCTTAATAGCTTCCAAATCAGAAAGATCTGCAACGTATATGCTCTGACTGGAGTGTGAATGGAATGTATAAATATTAATAGGTCTGGCAGAGCCTCTGCAGACAAGCTGTCTAAAATTTCACAGTAGGAAGATTGAAGTTGCAGTGTACGGAGCAGACGTGAGGCTCCCACCTGGAAATGAACTGTCAGCATGTGTGTAAATACATTTTTCCTGAAGCGACATTTAACACTCGGTGCTGCCCTGACACCCAGCAATGCTATGCATTGATATTTAACTCCAGTCCATTATTAAAGATTATGAACATGTAGACCAGGCTCATCTCCAGAAACTCTAAGACAGAGCACCCTAGTTTGAGAGTCTCAAAATACAACTTTGAAAACAGTACAAAATCCCTGGAAGACTCTAAACCAGAACTCAGCTCCATCACCCAATGATTTCCTTGCTATTGGGGCACGACTGGGGCATGGGTAACATCCTGTTCTCAATGGACGGAACACATGGGCATTGATTGGTCTGATCAAGATAGATTTCAGCTTGCTATTATGAGTAATACAGTGAACTGCAAATAATAAACGTTAGTAAAAATGATACCATAAAGAAGAAAATTAGTTTTAAAATAAAGTCTATGTTGAACAATAAAGAAGTTTTTGTCTTTTCTAACCGTAGCATCCTGGAAAGAATAAGAACTATATATTAACTTTTCTGTATTTTTTCCTATAAGCAGGGACCCCGTTCAGAACCAAGTATGTGAAGCCTACTTCGCTATTCATAGATAATAGAAAGAAAGAACAGAAAGATGAGGTATTCTTAGGAGTAGTGAAGAGAATTTGGTCAAATGAGAAAACAAGTCACACTTTCCTTTATATCAATATTTGTGAGGGAAAGGGAAATGCACTGAGATACTTGTTTTATATTGGCTTACGGATGTTTCTGTTTGTATTTTCATGAAGGGAATGAGATATTGATTTTAAATTTTTCTGACTTTTGTTTATCCTGAACAAAACCAAAGCCAAAAATTTCTCCACCAGCCACTCCTCTCCCTCCAAAAAATAATATTGACCATTATTTGCCCTCAAATGACAAAGGCAATGAAACCCTCAATAAAAAACAAAAACTCAATAGGTTTAAAGTTTTACGTATCTGATTCCTGTTAAAGATTTATCAAAAATTTGTGTTCACCAACTTGAGACTCTCAAGAGAAATGACTTGAAATTTGTTGGATTTTTCAAACCGAAGGCTGCCATGGACAGCGGAACCAACAAAGTCTTTTCACACAAGGACAATTTAAAATAATTAATTGTCACCCCAAAATAATTCAGGCTGAAAGTAAAGTTTAAACCCAAACACTAGTCTTAGTGTAAGACTCATGATCGCCCTGGCTACATTGGCCAAGAAAGTTACCATGAGGCGCCACCATTTGGCTAGTCGTTCACTGCGTCTCCTACAGGGGGCTCTATTTCATAAATAAATGAGCTCCTGGAAAATTGGGGACATATCAAACCTGATCCTGCCACTTAATTTCAGACATGTTGTGTTTTCATCTCCAGTAGATCTTTCGATGTGAATTATTCCTAACACTTTAGTTTTAAGTTGCTCTGTCTTTTCCCTCCCTCCTCCAGCCTCTCTGATAAATTGTTGGAAAACCCAAGGAACTCCATGGTAAAGCTTTCATAAAACTAAATCATCTTTTAATAATAGTCAATCCTCAATTATCTGCTTGCTACATTTGGATTTCTTTAAGCTGCTACCCACCTGTGTGGACATTTAGCAGAGACTAGAATTTCATTAGCAATTTTTTTCCCAAGAAAATTCCAACTCTACTACAAACAGAAGAGTGTCCTGTGGGAGTGTGACACCAAGTACAATCCTGGTTAACACACGTCAGGCATCAAAATCCTAGAGCAATTAGTACCTCAGTAATCCCCAAATTACAGATGTATATAAGATTAGATCTGCATTCCAAAGCTGTCAGCCTTCAGCCTGGAGCCTGCAGATGAAAGAGCAGTCCTTAGAAGTCACTGTGGAAGGCTTTAGTGTTATTATGGTCATTCAGTGTCATAGTGTCCTTCTGGCTTTTTATATTTCCAGTCAAACTTTATTTTTGAAATGTCTGTCTTTATCTCCCTAACTTCTGAAACTTGCTCCTTTCTATTTGAGTGATGAATAGGGCACAAGTGCCGTGTTTATCCCAAGGTTTAGATTTCTTGACTATACAAAGACAACTTTAATTGCAACTTTATATGTGATCGCATTCAATATGTATTGATGTCGTTGTTCATGATATGGTTGCTAGAATGAAAATTCGTTCTAATATTATGTTCTATTTCTTGAAAATACAAAAATCAGTGGTCCATCAGCACAGAATTGCATTTCTGAGATTTACTGTTGCAGGTCTGTGTATCTCAAACAAAAGTTTTCTTGTCTTGGGCACTTTCAAAGCCAGTAGAGAACCACCCTCAGCTGAATGACAAATGTCGGTTAACCCAAATACCTCTTTTGTAGTCATGCTTTTCACTATTGAGCAAAGTAGATGCTTTTGCAGATGGAGGATGAATTGGTAACTGGCTGTGATGAGTAATGAAAGCATTTTAGAAAACTAGAAAGCCCACAGGTTTATCAGACAATGAAAATGGTTTAGAAACATAGAACTAAGTGAAATGTCCACACTGTGTGATTGATCTCAATCTTTACATTTTGGGATATAGGAGGTTCTGCTCAGGAGACCACAGCTGGCAAGCTCTATTACTCTTCTTTTCTATTTTCCTGTTTTAAATTGGTCAGAATTCAGCTGAATGTCTTCAGTACACCCCAAGAGGCTTTGGAGCTAGGATATAGAACCGTGTACCCGTATGTAGGCAAAGGGCTTCATAACTCTCCGAGGTCAGCATAAAACTCAGTGTTCTCCTTCCAGCTGCCAATTCTCTTACAAAACTCCGGAGTTGGAACAAAAGTATTTTACTGAAAATTCATTATAATTACACATTTCAACATTTTTAGAACCTATTTCTACCAGAGAATTTCCAAAATCACTGTGCCTCTTCTTTTCATTTTTCAAAATTTACAGATTAAAATACACTTTACGGAGTGCTTGCAAGCATATCATTCAAGCAGAGATATACATTGGTTTCCCAGGATAAGCCATTAAGGTGGTTCTTAAATGTCTAGATAATACTACAGGGCCTGTATTTACATACAAATTAGGCCCAGCACATCAAACAAAAATGTCATGACTTTTAAATTCTGCCATTAAATTCTGCACAATAACTTCATATTCTTCACTTTAATAATTAGCCTGCCTGAATCTGCATTTACCCCGATAGGCATTTTTCAAGTAGCTTTGCTTACCTTTATTTTTTATGAAATATTACCCCTCATCCCTAGAAGCTTAAGATATTTTCACACTACTTAAGATACTTTAATTTCATGATATTATTGTAAAGGAAAGACTAGCAGTATTTTTGTTATTGTCACTGTTAAGATAGTTAAGGGTTTTTTCTGCCTCACACATGGTCAGAGTCTTGGTGACTTGCCCACGTCTAAACAGCACCAGATACTGATAAGCATGTGATAGCTCAGTTCATCTCTGTTTTACCAAGGAGGAAACTAACGATCAGAGAGAAGAAATGATTTCTCTGCCATCACATGGCTAAGAAAGACAGACTAGATCTTCCATTTAAGTCCTCTCCTCAATTTAGTCAAGCAAAATAGTCAAAAATATGGAAATGCAAAAACATGATCATTATTTCTAAAAGAAACTTGCAATTCTGAACTTTGTCAAAATCAAAGTCAATTCTACTAGATGTGGATAAAATGTAGTATATAAAATGGTATGAAGAGCATTAAACTGTCATTGCAAGAAGTTATAACGTCTAATTTATTCCTTTCTTACTAAGAAAAACCATTTAATTATAGTCACACACACAGTGTGGTTAAACATTAACTAGTCTTTCAACATCACTGTTAATTATATTAGACGATCCTAAAGGCAATTTTTATCTTGACACAAACGTTAAAAACAAGTTTGGGCCAAAACAACACGACAAAAGAGTGAGAACGTGAAGACAGAGTAAAAACCTAACTTGTCTCGCAAGGAAATTTAGCAATGTTTCGGGAGCCTTAAAAATATGCATGCCCTTGACTCAGCAATTCAACTTCTAAGAATGCATCCTAAATTAATAATCTTAATTTTGAAACAAAATAATTTGAGCACAAATATGTCTGCTAATGTTTTCATTTACAATAATGAAAATTGAACACAAGATAAATGACAAAATATAAGACAATTGTTCCATAAATTGAAGCATATCTAATGAGTAGATCATGCAGTGAGTAAAATGGTAATTAAGTATACTGCATAATGGCGTGGAAATGCATATGGTATATGTGAAGTTTTAAAAAGATATAAAAATATACATACAGAATGCAATATATATAAATAATATAATGTAAAACATTATGGAGAACAGACTAGAAAGATATATACAAAAATATAATTAAGGAGTGAGTTTATGAAAAATTTTCTATTCTTTCTATTTTCAGGTACTTAAAAATTTTTTGTAATGATGATTATTAACTTGAAAATTATAAACCTTTTTTAAAAGTAAAGAAAAAAGGTCACTTTTAGTTCTAGTAATAGAGAACGCAGTAATTTGAACCAATCCTCTTGCTGAGGGCAATAGAAAAGCTGCATGAAATAAAAAAAAATCTACTTGAAGGCATCAGAGACTTACCAAAAGAAGAATAACTGGGCTCAGATCTTAGAAAACATGAAAATCCAGAGAAGTGAGCTTTTCTTTGGATCTACTGTTGCCTCAGGACAAATTCCTGAAGAGGCTGCAGAGAGTGAAGCAGCAATGTTGACAGTCTCTTCACCTAGTGGGACAAAATTCAGAGCCCAGACCTGCTAAATGGAGAAGCTTAGATAAATCCCTAGTGTTTGGGGTTGGGATCCCAAGACCTGCATCACATGCATAAGGGAAAATTACAAGAAAACCAGCCCTCACAGGGACTAAAACTCCCCTTTGAATCTTCTAGATGGCCCAGAAAAAAATCTCAATTCCTAAAATTGGGTTAAGGTGATCGTAGGTTACTAATGTTCCCAGGCTCCTGGCAAAAGCAAATTCTCTCTGAACAAAGAGACCTTCATCCTAGACTTCAAATTATTTCCACGACTTTTTTCCCCTGTGGAAGATTCGCCCTGAGGCACACCCATTGCCAATCTTCCTCTTTTTTTTTTTTTTTTTTGCTTGAGGAAGATTAGCGCTGAGCTAACATTTGTGCCAATCTTCCCCTATTATGTATGTGGGACACCACCGCAGCATGGCTAGACGTGTCGTATAGGGATCCAAACCCACAGACCCAGGCCCCCAAAGCAGAGTGTGCAGAACTTTAACCACTCAGCCAAGGGGCCAGTCCCTCCACAATTTTTTTTTTTTAATTTTTATTGCAGTAACATTGGTTTATAACATTGTATAAATTTCAGGTGTACATCATTATACTTCTATTTCTGCAGAGATTACATCATGTTCACCACTCAAATACCAATTACAACCCATCACCACACACATGTGTGGAATTATCCCTTTCGCCCTCCTCCCTCTCCCCTTCCCCTCTGGTAACCACCAATCCAATCTCTGTCCCTATGTGTTTGTTTATTGTTGTTATTATCTACTACTTAATGAAGGAAATCATACAGTATTTGACCTTCTCCCTCTGACTTATTTCACTTTGCATAATACCCTCAATGTCCATCCATGTTGTCACAAATGGCTGGATTTCATCGTTTCTTATGGCTGAGTAGTATTCCATTGTGTATATATACCACATCTTCTTTACCCATTCGTCCCTTGATGGGCACTTAGGCTGCTTCCAAGTCTTGGCTATTGTGAATAACGCTGCAATGAACACAGGGGTGCATGTATCTTTACGCATTGGTATTTTCAAGTTCTTTGGATAAATACCCAGCAGTGGAATAGCTGGATCATGTGGTAGTTCTATCCTTGATTTTTTGAGGAATCTCCATACTGTTTTCCATAGTGGCTGCACCAGTTTGCACTCCCACCAGCAGTGTATGAGTGTTCCCTTCTCTCCACATCCTCTCCAACACATGTTGTTTCCTGTCTTGTTAATTATAGCCATTCTGACGGCCGTGAGGTGATATCTCATCGTAGTTTTGATTTGCATTTCCCTGATAGTTAATGTTTTGAACATCTTTTCATGTGCCTGTTGGCCATCTGTATATCTTCTTTGGAGAAATGTCTGTTCAGGTCTTTTGCCCATTTTTTAATTGGGTTGTTAGCTTTTTTCTTGTTGAGATGCATGTGTTCTTTATATATTTTGGAGATTAAACCCTTATCAGATGTATGGTTTGCAAATATCTTCTCCCAATTGTTAGGTTGTCTTTTCATCTTGTTGATGGTTTCCTTTGCTGTGCAAAAGCTTTTTAGTTTGATGTAGTCCCATTTGTTTATTTTTTCTACTGTTTCTCTTGCCTGGTCAGACATGGTGCTTGAAAATATGTTGCTAAGACCGATGTCGAAGAGCGTATTGCCTATGCTTTCTTCTAGAAGTTTCATAGTTTCAGGTCTTACATTCAAGTCTTTAACCCATTTTGAGTTAATTTTTGTGTATGGTGTAAGGTAAGGGTCTACTTTCATTTTTTTGCACGTGGCTATCCAGTTTTCCGAACACCATTTGTTGAAGAGACTTTCTTTTCTCCATTGTATGTTCTTGGCTCCTTTGTCAAAGATTAGCTGTCCATAGATGTGTGGGTTTATTTCTGGGCTTTCGATTCTATTCCATTGATCTGTGTATCTGTTTTTGTGCCATTACCATGCTGTTTTGGTTACTATAGCTTTGTAGTATATTTTGAAATCAGGGAGTGTGATACCTCCAGCTTTGTTCTTTTTCCTCAGGATTCCTTTAGCTATTCAGAGTCTTTTGTTGTTCCATATAAATTTTAGGATTCTTTGTTCTATTTCTGTGAAAAATGTCATTGGAACTTTGATAGGGATTGCACTGAATCTATAGATTGCTTTAGGAAGTATGGACATCTTAACTATGTTAATTCTTCCAATCCAAGAGCACGGAATATCTTTCCATTTCTTTGTGTCTTCTTCAATTTCTTGCAGCCATGTTTTATAGTTTTCGGTGTACAGATCTTTCACCTCTTTGGTTAAGTTTATTCCTAGGTATTTTATTCTTTTTGTTGCAATTGTAAATGGGGTTGTATTCTTAATTTCTCTTTCTGCTACTTCATTGTTAGTGTATAGAAATGCAACTGATTTTTGTATGTTGATTTTGTATCCTGCGACTTCACCGTATTCGTTTGTTACTTCTAAAAGTTTTTTGGTGGGTTCTTTAGGGTTTTCTATATATAAAATCATATCATCTGCAAATAGTGAGAGTTTCACTTCTTCCTTTCCAATTTGGATCCCTTTTATTTCTTTCTCTTGCCTGATTGCTCTGGCTAGGACTTCCAGTACTATGTTAAATAGGAGTGGTGACAGTGGGCATCCTTGTCTGGTTCCTGTTCTTGGAGGGATAGCTTTCAGTTTTTCACCATAGAGGATGATATTAGCTGTGGGTTTGTCATATATGGCCTTTATTATGTTGAGGTACTTTCTTTCTATACCCATTTTATTCAGAGTTTTTATCATAAATGGATGCTGTATCTTGTCAAATGCTTTCTCTGCATCTATTGAGATGATCATGTGATTTTTATTCTTCATTTTATTAATGTGGTGTATTACGTTAATTGATTTGCGAATGTTGAACCATCCCTGTATACCTGGAATAAATCCCACTTGATCATGGTGTATAATCTTTTTAATGTATTGTTGTATGCAATTTGCTAGTGTGTTGTTGAGGATTATTGCATCGATGTTCATCAGTGATATTGGCCTGTAATTTTCTTTTTTTTGTGTTGTCCTTGTCTGGTTTTGGTATCAGGGTAATGTCGGCCTCATAGAATGAGTTAGGGAGCTTCCCCCCCTCCTCAATTTTTTGGAAGAGTTTTAGAAGGATAGGTATTAAGTCTCCTTTGAATGTTTGGTAGAATTCACCAGGGAAGCTGTCTGGTCCTGGACTTTTATTTTTGGGGAGGTTTGTGATTACTGTTTCGATCTCCTTACTGGTGATTGGTCTATTCAAATTCTCTACTTCTTCTTGATCCAGTTTTGGAAGGTTGTATGATTCTAAGAATTTATCCATTTCTTCCAGATTGTCGAATTGGTTGGCATATAGCTTTTCATAGTGTTCTCTTATAATCTTTTGTATTTCTGAAGTGTCTGTTGTAACTTCTCCTCTTTCATTTCTGATTTTACTTATTTGTGCCCTTCTCTCTTTTTTTCTTGGTGAGCCAAGCGAAAGGTTTGTCAATTTTTTCTATCTTTTCAAAGAACCAGCTCTTGGTTTTATTAATTTTTTCTATTATTTTTTTAGTCTCTATTTCATTTATTTCTGCTCTGATTTTTATTATTTCCCTTCTTCTACTGATTTTGGGCTTTGTTTGTTCTTCTTTTTCCAGTTCCTTTAGGTGCATTGTTAGATTGTTTATTTGAGATTTTTCTTGTTTGTTGAGATAGGCCTCTATTGCTATAAACTTCCCTCTCAGAACCGCTTTTGCTGTATCCCATAAATTCTGGCATGTCGTATTTTCATTTTCACTTGTCTCCAGGTATTTTTTGATTTCTTCTTTGATTTCTTTGTTGACCCAGTCGTTGTTCAGTAGCATTTTGTTTAATCTCCATGTATTTGTGGCTTTTCTGATTCTCTTCCTATAGTTGATTTCCAGTTTCATACCATTGTGGCTTGGTATTATTTCCATCTTCTTAAATTTATGGAGACTTGTTTTGTGACCTCATACGTGATCAATCCTGGAGAATGTTCCATGTGCATTTGAAAAGAATGTGTATTCTTCGGTTTTTGGATAGAACGTTCTGTATATATCTACTAGGTCCATCTGTTCTAGTGTATCATTTAAGGAAAATGTTTCCTTATTGATCTTCTGTTTGGATGATCTATCCGTTGGTGTAAGTGGAGTGTTAAAGTCCCCTACTACTATTGTGTTACAGTCTATTTCTCTTTTTATGTCTGTTAATAATTGCTTGATATATTTAGGTACACCTACATTGGGTGCATAAATATTTACAAGTGTTATATCCTCTTGTTGGATTGTTTCCTTGATCATTATGTAATGCCCTTCTTTGTCTCTTTTTACAGTTTTTGTTTCAAAGTCTATTTTGTCTGATATGAGTACTGCTACCCCAGCTTTCTTTTCATTGCCATTTGCATGGAGTATCTTTTTCCACCCCTTCACTTTCAGTTTGTGAGTGTCTTTAGGTCTGAAGTGTGTCTCTTGCATGCAGCATATATATGGGTCTGCTTGTTTTATCCAATCAGCCACCCTATGCCTTTTAACTGGAGCATTTAGTCCATTGACGTTTAAAGTAGCTATTGATAAGTAAGTACTTACTGCCATTTTTTAACTTTTATTTTTTCTCAGTGTTTTAGTAGTACTTCTCTGTTCCTTTCTCCTTCTATACAGATGGAGGTCTCTTTAGTTTGACCTCTGTCTGAAAGCTCTACTCTTTAACTCCCCTCCTCCCTCATTTTATGTTTTTGATACATATCTAACCTCTTTTTTGTGCATTTGTATCCATTACCCTCTTATCATGGAAATAGATAATTTTTCCTATTTGTGGTCTTCTCTTTTCCCTTTAAATCAGTCCCTTTAACATTTCTTGTAGCACTGGTTTCTTGGTGACAAACTCCTTTAATTTTTGCTTGTCTGGGAAAATTTTGATCTCTCCTTCCATTTTGAATGATAACCTTGCTGGGTAGAGTATTCTTGGCTGTAAGTTTTTTCCTTTTAGCACTTTAAATATATCATGCCACTCTCTTCTAGCCTGTAAGGTTTCTGCTGAGAAGTCAGCTGACAGCCTTATGCGGTTTCCTTTGTATGTAACTTGTCTTTCTCTGGCAGCTTTTAGGATTCTCTCTTTATCTTTAATTCTAGACATTTTGATTATGATGTGTCTTGGTGTGGGCCTCTTTGGGTTTATCTTGTTTGGGGCTCTCTGTGATTCCTGTACCTGGGTGTCTGATCTTCCCTTAGGTTAGGGAAGTTTTCATCTGTTATTTCTTGAAATAGATTCTCTGCCCCTTTGTCTCGCTCTTCTCCTTCCAGGACACCTATAACACGGATGTTAGTGCTCTTGATGTTGTCCCATAGGTCCCTTAGACTGTCCTCACTCTTTTTAATTCTTTTCTCTTTTACCTGTTCAGCTTGGGTAATGTCTTCTAGTCTTTCTTCCAGCTCACAGATCCGTTCTTCTGTATCCTCTACTCTGCTTTTGAGTCCCTCTAGTGAGTTTTTCATTTCCAGTATCATATTCTTCATTTCTGATTGGTTCTTTTTTATATCTTCCATTTCTTTGTTGACATTCTCACTGAGTTCATCTGTTCTTCTCCCCACACCAGTGAGCATCCTTAACACTCTTAGTTTGAACTCTCTGTCGGGTAGGTTGCTCATTTCTGTTTCACTTAGTTACTTTTCTGGGGTTTCGTCTTGTTCCCTTACTTGGAATGTATTCCTTTGCCTCCTCATTTTGCCTCTTTCCCTGTGCTTGTGTCTACGTATTAGGTAGGTCAGCTACGTCTCCTGTTCTTGGATAGATGACCTTCTATAAGTGATGCCTTAGGAGACCTGCAGTGTGCTTCCCTCAGTTCTCAATGTTCCAGGGGTGACCCCTATGTGGGCTACGTGTGTCCTTCTGTTGTGGTCTGTTTGCTCTCCCTGTAGGCACCCAGGGAGGCCGAGTTATGCTCCTGGTCAGCAGTTGTAATGCTCAGCTATTTGTAGTTGTTGTGGGCCCTTCCATCTCTTTATCAGTTGTAGGGAGCCCCAGCACAGTTGGCTGCAAGTTCTAATACCACATTTGTGTTTCAGTATTTCTTTTAAGTGAGTAGGCCCCCAGCATGGCAGGTTGTTAGGCTCAGGGGCTTACAATTGCTATAAGCCTCTAGCCTTTAGGTCTCTTGTCAGCTCTCTGAGGATTGCAGCTGGGTGGGGCTGGCCTCAGGCACAGGAGCACCCAGTTGTTTCAGACTTTGGAAGGTGGGGCAAACCCCCTATGTGGGTCTTTGAGAAGCACAAGTCTTCTTCAGCTGACAAGCCCTGCCGCCCACAGGTCCACACACACAGTCAACACAGTCCTGCCCCATGTGCACGCCCCGACCTCCTGAAGTGGACCCAGTCTCTCCACGGCAGGAGCCCCACACACTCCACCACCACCCCACACTCTCCATCTGCTCTTTGTGCACGCCCTGCCCCACTGAAGTCGGCTCAGTTGCCAGGCTGCAGAGAATCCAGTCACCAATCTACATAGGCCCACAAGTTGCCTGAGGGCTTGTTGTTGGGTGGGGCCAGTCTCTAGGGTGGGCTGCCTGCCCTGGCTGAGCTGGATTAAACTGGTGCTCTAGTGAGTGGGGCAGACCTGGGCTAGCAGGCCCCAGGGAGAACTCCAACGGCCGTCTGTGTCAGCACACCCACACCAGGCCACAACAATGGCCGCCGCCAATGTCCCAGTCCCTGGAGAGGTCTCACCTCTCACCGAGATGCACTCACGGCCTATCAGGTGAGTCTCTTTTCACCAAAGCACTATGCACATTTCTTTCTGGTGATTTTCGGTTGCTTTCTGAAACAGGTGAGTTTGTGCGTTGGCCCTTTAAGAACCGGTTTTACTTTCTTTGTTAACTCGCTTTTCTGGGGGTACTCCCCAATGTTTTAGCAGGCAAAGTCAGATATTCTGCCACTTGTCTTGGTTTTGCTGGGTCCACAAAATGCCCACAGCAGGGGCGCTCCCCGGCTCAGGGCCCCACTCCTCCAGGGAGGGCTGCGTACTTGTGGGCTGCTCCCAGGCAGCCGTGAAGCTGGTGGCTTGTGATGGCAGCGTTTTTTCTCTCCAGAAGGGAGTTTCTGCCTCTTCCACCTCAATTAGGATTGTCCGTTGTTGCAGGAGTTCCTCTTATCCAGTTTTCAGTTCTGTCTCAGGGGTAATTTTTCCACGAGTAGTTGTAAATTGGCTGTGTCCACAGGAGGAGGTGAGTTCCGAGTCTGCTTACGCCGCCATCTTCACTTCCCCCTCCCCTCCACAATTTTTTAAATGCAACATTTAGATACAATCAAAGATAACCAGGCATACAAAGATATGAGACCACAAGAGCAAAAACAACAAAGCAAAACAGACCTACAGGGGCTCTAGATACTAGAATTTTTAGACACAGATTTTAAAATAAATCTGCTTACTATGTTCAAGGAGCTAAAAGACAATTTTCACTTTCACTAGAAAGTTAGAAACTAAAAAAAATACAGAGCAGATTAGCAGATTTTAAAAAATAGCCAAAACTATGAACTAATAGATTTAATAGCCCATTAGATACAACTAAATAAAAATTAGTGAACTACAATATAAGTCAGAGAAAAATAACCAGAATAAAGCATAGAGAGACTAAAGAATGGAAAATACAGAATAGAGGGTAAGAGACATAGAGAATAGTACAAATGATTAGCATACATTTAGTTGGAGTCCTAGAAAGAAAGGAGAGAATAGGGCAGAAGCAATGTTTAAGATATAATGGTAAAAATTTTTCAAAACTAATGAAAGATATCGATCCACAGATTTAAGAACCCTGTCAGAAAAGGAAATGAAGGAAAACTCAGGGTTTTTGCTGATTCAGCTCTTTTACCAATGGGCTATATGACCTTGGGCAAGGCATTTCAATCCCCCTGGATATCTGTTTCATCATTTGTAAAACAAAAGCATTAGGTTATATAGTTTCTAAGAATTTACCAAATATGTTCCTAAGAACAGCTATTATTCTCAATCATAGTCTTTATTATATTGTAATCTTACAGACATTTCAAAAATCCTATACAAAGACATATCCCATATCAGTCAGTAACGTTATAAGCCTGTATGTCTACTAGTCTGTAAAATCCCCCTGTAGACAGCCTTTGGGTTGTTCAACAAAACCAGGTCATTTTCTCTTAAAGAATATTATTTGAATGTCCATGTGCTATCTGATACCTGAGATGAGTGAGAAGCAACTCATGGCCATTAATAGAGTAACATGAACTGGATTTGTTTATTACATTGTATTACTGTCAGTTGACAAAGAATTATGCTGAGGTACACAGAACAAGTAAGTTTCAATGAAAGAAATCCCCAAGTCCAGTAAATGATATAGCTAGCAGCATAAATTATAATAATAAAAATGTAAATATCATTATTAAATTTTCCAAATTTACCTAAACTCTATCAACTTCATTAAACATAAGTTATAATATTTATCAGAGTGTCATTTTATTAACAATAACAAACTGTAAACACAGAAACCAAAAAGGAAATTGCAAGAATAGCAATGTTTTACCACCAAATTATTTAGAACAACTTCTATGATCCCTAAATCATCTCATATTTTTTAAAAAAGATAGAGGAAACAGAAAAGAAAAAAAACAAGCAGAAATCACAAATAAATGATATTAATTAATATTCTACTTGCATGCCATAGGCAACATGGCTTTTTGTGTGTGTGTGTTTATTTAAATAAGAAACATACCTCATTAACCCACCTTGTTCTTGAGCTAAAGATAGGGTACAACATTTCTATTACCATGGATGAAGGCTGTGGAACTTTTCTACCAAACTAGTTTTACATTTACTGATCCCTTATAATCACTTCTTAGAGCAGTTGTAAATAAAAAACTTATTATATATCACATTGTAGTTTGAGGAATGTACTAGAATTTCTTGAATGGATGACTCAAAGGTAATTTGGTAAGAGTGTTTTTTATTAGGAAAAATAGAAATAGAAATCCCATGTGATTTCTAATATTCAATGAAATGCAAATTGAATGTATCTCCCTGTTAAACATCAGAAGGGTCAATGTATAAGTTATTCTCTAACACTCAGATTCATGCTGTGAATTTTAAATTCTAATTCCATAGTTCATTTCTCTCTCACCTCACCACTGACAGTATCTGCTCAGCCCTTCCCTGGAATAAAGTTCACTGTTGTGGGTGATAAAGGGATCGAATGTGGCTTTTCCTAGCTTTCCTGAAGCACTGTGTATGCCATTTCCATTTGAGGTCCGGTAGGTCTTACTAATCACGCAAATTTGCAAAAATTACAAAGCTCTGCAAAACGTTTGGAGTAAGTTCAAGAGAACTGGGTTACGTCGAGCTAGTATTAATATCGAGGAGGAAGGAAGAGCATTGAAGCCAAGCACATAAATAGGGCTAGTGTCTTGGAAAGTCATTAATGTAGAATGTGGTTTACAAAGAAATGCTATCTGTGAAACCCAAGCATAACCCTGCAAGATCAGTAATGCGAGCAGCTGACACTCAGCAAATACAAACCCAGTGCCGTTGTTCTGCAGCTCTAATTATGCATTTTATACCAGCCGCAGGAGAGGAAATATCGCCAAGTAATGCACTTAAGGAAAAACAGGCAGGGAGAGGTCCCCTCAACTAAGAATATTTTACGTGTAATGAATGGTAACGTGTTCAGAGCACTACAGGTAAAATCTATAACAACAGTCTGCACATAAAGGTTGGGGCGCAATATGTGTGGCCCAAATCCCTCACTCCTCAGGGGGAAACTGGGAATTGGGAGTTCCCTCTTGCTTGTAAGGCACTGGGCTGGGGGTGGAGTTTATGGTGACAGTGTGTATCAGCCTTTCATACTCCTTCCAATGTGGGTATTTTCTCAGCCAACTGATGTGTAGGAGCCACTCGACTAGTTTCTGGATTTCTTTCAGAGGGAAGTGATCCATGTTTAGCTATATATTCAGTGTGTCCTGGGAGGAGGGAGATTCAGGACCCTCCTAGGTCGCCACCTTGGTGACATCTCTCATGCATCCTTTTATCCATCCTACCACCCATACAGTTCATGAAAATAGTAGGTGCTCAATAAACATTTATTTAATGAGAGTAAAAGAATATTATAAAATGCATTCGAAGCAGAGCTATAAAAGTGAAAAATCAAACTGGTCACCTTACCAAATAATCTTCTGATTTTATTGATATAAATCTAAAAAGAAATAGCTATAGATACACAAAAGTAGGTCAGGTTCCTAGAAAATACATTTACCTGGAAGATTTCTTTCCCCAACATTGCTCAATAAATAAAGTATTTCTCTATTTTAGAAAACTGAAAATTAACAAACTCATTTTTTTCATTTATACAGTTTTAGGAAAAATAGTATATACATAGCAATTATAAGTGGAACTATACACTCAAATAGTTGCTACTATCAAAATAGTGAGTGGTTAATAATATTTGGACTATACTTACTTTGAACTGTGTTTTATGGGCTAAGCATGGGTAAGTAAATTGTTTATGGACAACAAAAAGGCCAAATCCACCATCTAGAAGAAAGGCTCTGAACTTTAACTTCAACTATTACAAATATATCTTATAAAGAGACATTATTTCTTGCAGAGTAGGGTTTTACTTTCTTTGGTGGACTTTGCACCATGAAATTTTAGTAAAAAGTGTCTGTGAGGAGGTTACAAGAAGCTGACTATAAGAATTTTGAAATAGACCGGTAAGTAATTGTGGCATTGAAACAGTATTGTTTTCACTGAGCTATCTGTGACAAAAAGAAAAACAGCTTTTGTCAGTAATTCTGAAGTATATACTAAAATCCAAAGAAGGAAGAGTTTTCTTACCCAGTTTTTGTTTTTTTGTTTTATTATTTTTTTTAATACCTTGTATGCTTGTTCTCAAACTTTCAAGGGCATCAAAATCTCCTAAACAGATTTTTAAAACACAGATTGCTGGACCCCACTCCCAGAGTTGCTGATACAGTAAGTATCCGGTGGGACCTAGAATCTGCATTTCTGACAAGTTTCCAGGAACTGTCTGTACTGCTAGTCAGGGACCATACTTTGAGAACCACTGTTCTGTACAGTTACTAACAGTCTATTATGAGAAGGTAACTTTCTGAAATATTTTCCAAACTAGGAACACTGAGAAAGAACCCACTTTTACTTTACACAAGACATTTGTTTAATTTGGTGTACAACACCCATTTGTATATTTCAAATTCTACCATAATATGCCCATAGAGGAACGCGTTTATTATTTTATAAAACCTGTGACGGATTCTTGCATGAAGGGAAAAATGCTTTGGTAAATCAAAAAATCATGTGGTAGAGACTTTAGTGGAAAGATGTATACTTTAATTGATTTTATCACCCACAGGACCTCACATATTTGTGGACACATAGTAATTGCTCAACAGATACATGTTGACTGATTAACAAATAATTCCATTTTGTATGGAATATACAAATCTGGGTTTTGATAAATCTAGTTCATTTTCCTAACCCACTTCGCCATATCCATTATATGGAATGTCTTGAACTCCAAAGTCATCTCTAGCCACCATCTCCTGTATCCAGCCCTCCCTCTAGTTTTATCTTCATTTCAACCATGTGAAAATCTTAGGTTCCTTGACCCTTCATGTTCTCATATCTTTCAGCTTCCTTTGGTTCCAGGTCTTTCCTTCCAGCTCCATGATGGATTATCTCAATCATTCCCCCTACATTTTTCACAACTATCCTGTCTCTTTTCGCCTGGGCCACATCCTTTCAACAAAAGCTCCATCCTGGACCACACCAATCATCCGTGTCGCCATGGCTGCTTCACTGCATCTGAGGGGGAAAAATCACACAGCCAGGCAGACTGGCGCTTCTGCACATCTTTGACCTCCCATCTCAGCAGATCTCTCAGTTCTACCTGACACGCTACACACAGGAATGCTGCCTTTCCCATTCTCCTGAATAGTGATTCTAAACTCCTCCTCCCACGCTCTCACTCTCAGAAAATGACTTTGCCACCCGCTTCACTGAGAACATTAAAGCCATGAGTCAGCCTCTCTCAACATCCTCCCCTTTCTCTCACAGTCCTTTTTTACAGAGCAAAGGTATTCTTTTTGAGTTCTGTGGTGGCCAACCTCTAAGATGGACCCCAGTGGTCCCTGCCCCCTGGTATTCACACCCACACATAGTTTCCTCCCACATTATACTAGGATTAATCTGTATCAACAGTTGAATATGACAGAAGTGATGGTAAGTGATGGTATTAGTCCAACATTAGGTTGTAAAAGATACTGCAGCTTCTGTCTTGGGCTTTTACCCTTTCGCTCTCTCTTGGATCACTTGCTCTAGGTGAAACCTTGTCCCAAGCAGCCCTATGGGGAGGCCTCTGTGGTGAGGAACTTAAGCTTCTTGCCGACAGTTTGGAAGCAGCTGCTCCAGCTCCAATCAAGTCTTCAGAGACTGCAGCTCTGGCAGACGGCTTGACTGCACCCTCCACGAGATCTTGAGCCAGAACGACCCAGCTAAGCAGCTCCCAGATTCCCGACCCTCAGAAATGTGTGAGATAATAAATATTTATCATTTATGCTGCTAAGTTGTAGGGTAATTTGTTACACAGCAATGGATAAGTAGTGCAGAGTCTATGACGAACCTACTCACCTCCTCTTGCCCCTCCAGAGGCACTATTCAGTTATCTCTTTCACCTACATTTCAAGCTTTCCTATTCTGTCTCCTTCTCTATATGAGTTTGCTCAAGTCTGCTTTTTCTCAAAAAACACAAACAAAAACCACTCCTTTATCCCATATGACCTCTCTGGTTGCCCCCCTTCCTCTCTCCTCCTCTTCATATCAAAATTCCCAAAAGTAATGACCTGCCATCCAGAATTTTTAACTGCCACTCACAGCTCCACCCTCAGTAGCCTGCCATTCACTTGCACAACTTCACTAAAATGTCTCACAGAGGCTTCTAACGTGTTCTACGTTGCCAAGGCCAATGGCTATGGTAAGGAGTTTGGATTTCATTCCAAGTGAGAAACAGACAAGAGGCAGCCAACTGCAGTGGTTAAAAGCACACGCTCCAGAGCCAGACTGCCTGGGAAGCAGGAAGAACAGTGAGAGAGAGGGCTATTGTAGGAGCCGGGAGGGAAATGATGATGACTTCCTCCGAGATTGTGGCAGAGGAGCTGGAAAGAAAAAGAAAGACTCAGAATATTTTTTGGAGATTGAAACAGCAGAACTTGCTGATGGATTGTTTATGGGAGGAGAGGGAAAAGAAGAAATTGAAAAGGACTTCCAAGTTTGAGGCCTGAGCAACTGGTGATGGGTGATGATTTTATTGAGATTTATACCTCAAATTTGGGGAGAACAAGTTGGGAGAGGAAGGGTGAAAATTAAGAGTTTTGGCATTACATTTGAGATTCCTAGCAGACATCCACATGGAGATATCATGAAATAAAATGAAATGTGTCATATACTGACCACTAGTAATTTCTGTCCATTTTTAAAATATGACAAGTGAATTCAAAAACATCTATCAGAAACTGTTCATCATTTGCATATTTTAGCAAGTATAAAAAAACTACTTTCCATAGTTCAGCAGTTCTTCAAATCCTCAGCGTTTGGTTTGTATTTCTTGAAATTAAGGCTCACCTAGCATTTAATATTACATGAGCAATCAGACACAGCAACAGAGTTCAAAATCGGTGACTTGCAGAAGCAAAGTCTGCAGGGATTTTAGGTGCCTGATTAAAATATATAGACAGCATATAACTTAGGGTTACGTTTATCTCACGTTCTGCTCCCATAACTTTGGCCCCAGAGGAGAGATAAGACCCAGCATATTAAGCATCCATCAGGGAGTCTAAACACCAACATCTAATCTGAGTAAGTCTTTTATTGGGTCACCATGTTCTAACACATATACAAACAATTTAAACTCTTTATTTCAGTATGAGAAAAGCAATCACAGTAAAAATAGGATAAAATAAGTTAAAATAAAAAATAATGCTAGAAGGAATAATAACAAGAAGAACAACTCAAAGAAATAGCAAAAATAAATAATTGTTAGTGATCAGAAATTCATTTAAAAATATCAAACATTATCTGGATAATAAATGGGCACCTGGCTAACACAGAGACATCTACTATCAACTGAACTAGCCTCTGCAGAGTCTTAGATGAGAAAGCTACCTGATCAGCTGGAACAGCAGCAATACCCTGTATTTGTACATCGATTTACTTTGCACTTTGCTATACTTCATTTCATGTGACATGCTATCCAATTCGAGTCACTTGGCCATTCAGCAAACATTAATGATCACCTCTTTTGTGGCAAGTACAGCATGAAGCATTAAAATGAAAGACCCAGGCCTCACTCACAAGGAGTTTACATTTAATGCAATAAGTGCTGTCTGTGATAGGGTAACTTAGCAAGATCAAAGGGGTTCCTACCTCATCCTGCAGTAAGGAGTATGGGGGAGAAGGAGAGTTGGGTGCTCATATCTCCAATAAAATGATACTTGAGCTGAGTATTGATAGTATGTAGCAGTTAAGTTCTCAAGAACCGGAAGAAGAATGTCCTTGGCTGAAGAAACACCACATGTGGAAAGGATGGCACCAAGAGCTGGCAAGACCCTGCTGGAAGGTTTGCATATGATTTAGCTTGATTGAAGCATAGGGTGGGTGTGGGAGAACTAGAAGATAAAGAAGAGGAGAGGAAGGTCATCAAAGTCTTTGCATGGCAGATGAGGGAGCTCGACTCGGATCCTAAAGGTCACAGAATGCCACCAAAGGAGTATAGTAAAAGAGATGACATGAGCAGACCTCAATTTTGGGTATGCTGCTTGGCCACTTCTGGGAGGGTGGATTCAAGGGCTTGAGAATCTAGAAGCAGGGAGCCTTTTCTTGTGATTATCATGAAATCCATGCCCTATAAAATTCCAGTAGACACTTGGGCTCTCACTTAGATCCCATTCACTCATATTGCAGATTTACTTACAAGAAACTTGAATATTTGGTTTCCTAGACCACAAAAGATTAGAAATAGCAAATTAGTAGGGGAATGAGGGATATTAAATGCAAAGATATAACAGGTAACAACCTAACAACAAGGACAAACACAGAAATAACTAAGAAATAAAAGTACAGTAGCTTGAAGTCATTCAGCAAAGAGGCTTACAAGCCTCAGCAGGAAGACCTTAGTGTACAATAGCAGCTGTTTATGATGATAATTCAATACATATTTACTGAGTACCTTCTATCTACCAGGCACCATGTCCCCAAAGATAAAAGAATAAATTAACCAGGAAGTGATAAAATGCATGTTTGGAAAATTTCTGTTAAAAATGATTTTTTAATGCCTTTATTTGGATGATTAGCTTAGGCAGAATGCCTCATTCCCCCACAATGAAGCTTTGTCAAGGGATTTTCTTTCTGTTTTTCTTTCAAGAACGTTTAATACACTATGGTGAATTTGAGTAGAGACTACTAGCACAGATTTAAAAAATGGAGATGAACTCTCTCAAGAAAAAAATGAAGAAAAGAATAAGATATGATATAATCCCTACATCACCATTCACAGCTGTGTGATTGAGGCAAGTCACTTACATAATTGGAATCTTATTTTCCTCACCAGTGAAATGGGGCTAATCCTATCCATCAAAGTGTTACTGTGACATTCGCATAAATAGTAAATAAAGAAGGACTTTCAAACATAAAGCACTGTGTAACTATAAAGTAATAACAGAATTTTTATTTCCACATCAGCTCATCAAGAACATCACCCCAAGTCTATCACTGCTTGGGAATTTTCTACTGTGTTGCTGCTGCCATCATCAACACTGTCACCCAGGGAAGTTCCTAAAACATTTTCCATGTCTAAAGCTTTGTTTTTAAGTTGTGCTTGTTTACAGGAACCAAGGAAGAGCAATGCCGGGTGGCCAAATGTCAGAACCAGTCCAAACCGGAAAGGTCCAAGATGGCGATGGGGTGCTATGCACAAAAGGAAACGTGTGCAAAAAGTGCTGTGTGCAAAAGGAAACATGTGCAAAAGGTGCCATGTGCAAGAAGGGAAGATCTGCACATGTCCCAAATGCCCCTGCCCCGAGCGATGTTGCTGAGACCCCTCCCCCTTCACATCCCATAAGAACCCTGCACACTTCCCTTCGGGAGAAGGTGTTTTAGAGCACGAGCTCTGCTTCCTCCATTCATTGATAAATAATCACGTTTCTGCTCTGCTATTCTGAACCAGGTCTCATTCTATTGGTGCGAGCAGCTCAGGGCAAAAGGACCCACTTGTAGGTCACTGGTCCCTTAGGGCTCAGTAACATCACCACCCCTCACTACTGCAGCCAGATCCCTTACCATGGGTGATACAGCCCCTCACTCCTTCACAGTTATCTCTATATGCCACCACCACCCAGAGACAGCCAGGGTGTCTCGGAGGCAGGGATGATGATCGCAGGATGCAGATGGATAGTAGGAAACCTTCTGGTCATAGATGACTTGCCTTCATGTTTCACATAGTTGATAGAGATCAGCTTTATTGGTTAGCAACTAAATGTTGGTTATCCCCTTATTTCAAACTATAAACATATTGAGCTGAAGCAAGACATTTAAACTGAGACCTGAAATCTGAAAAGTCACAGTTATGAGCCAGAATTCATATTTTGATAAGTTATAAATGTCTTTCTCTTTGCTCCCCTATTCTTGTACTTCTTTCTCCCTTCCTCCATTCTTATTCCCAATGAATGAGTCCATGAAGATAGAAATTTAATTTATTTTAGTGAATCTATTACTTGTACACAATGCCAGTAAATAATTATATTATGAAATGAGCATTTTTAAAAATTGTATTATTCATCTGAGAATAGTGCTTATTACCCAGTTGTTCATCCCATAATATCTTGCCCATTGCTAAGCAGAAATATCCTCTATCTTGCCCTAACCAGCTTATCCTCAGAGATTTTTAAGACAAATATAATCACACCCATAAACTCCTGAAAACTCATTCAATTCTCCTCACTGTTCTTTTAAAAACTTCAAATTTCTTAATGGTAACCTTAATGGTTTAAGGTACAGCATGACTGATACCTCTCCAAACCTACGTCTTACCACTACTTACCTTAAACTCTATGTTCCAGCCACACGGAACTCCTTTAAGTTCTTCAATTGCACCGTGATTCCCTTCAGCTCCAAATCTTTGGGTATACTGTTACCTCTATCTCCAACATAAATTTTCCCTTCACACACCATCTGGTAGGTTCCTATTGATTCATCACACTTCAGCTGCAATGTCATTTCCTCCAGGAGGCTTTTTCTGATCCCTCCCACCAATGCCAAGATTGGTGTAGGTTTGCATATTATGTGCTCCCATAGCACCCTGTACTTCCTCAATAAAGCATTTACACTACTTTGTAATTGCCTGTATTCCTCACAAAACTGCAAGGTCTGCAAGGGCAGCAACCATTTCTGTCTTGACTCACAGTTACATCTCCAACATCTAGCAGAGTCTAGCTATAGGCACTAAACGAATATTTGTTGCATGAATGAATGAATCTCAAACTACCAAACACAATGTTAGATACAGGATGTATAGTGGTGTAATGTCTTTCCCTTGTGGGACTTGAAGTTTAGAGTAAAAGATACTAACAAGTAACAAATAAGTAATTGCAAAATATAAGGTTCTGTAAAAAAAAAAAAAAAAGGCAAGTAGTCTACTTAGATGGAGAAAAATTACATAAAAAGATCTAGGGGAGGACCTATTTTAATTCAGTCATCAAGGAAGGAATCACTGTGGAGCGGTATTTGGAGTGAGACTTGAAAGCTGACAAGAAGCCACTATGTGAAGATCTAGGAGAATGCTTCAAAGAGGACAGTGAGTGAAAACTCTAACAAGGAAAAAGTGTGGCAAAACAACTTTAAAAACGCGGGAACACATGATCAAGGAGGAGAGATAAATAAGAAAAGAAGTAGGCAAAGGCCTGAACACACAGGATCCTCAAGACCAAATGAAAGAATCAGAATTATATTCCAATGACAATTCAAGTGCAAGCCATTGGAGAATTTTAAGTAAGTTAGTGACATGATTCAACTTACATATATTTTTTTAATTGCTCTGCTGCCTGTGTTGAGAATGGATTGTAAGAGGCAAGAGTAGACAGAGAGAGACCAGTTAGGAGCCAGTTGCAGTCTTCCAGGAGAAAAATGAAAATGCCTTGTTGAAAACAAAGAGAGAAAGTAGAAGCTAAAACATTAAAGCTTGCTAATGATTTGGGTGTGGGCAGACAGGGAGACAAAGGAATGTAGGATAAGGCCCCAGCCTTTGGCTTGATCCACAGGAGGAATAATAGCATCACTTATTGAGATGTGGAAGACTTGGGCATAAGAGTTTTCCAAGAAAAATGAAGAGTTTCATTTTGGATATTTTAAATTTGAGATGTCTATAGTCACATAAGCAGTTGAGTATATGAGTCAGAAGCTTCAGAAAAAGGTCTAGGCTGAAGATATAAAATTAAGAGTTATTAGCCATTAGAAATAAATGAGATTACATAGAGAGAGTGTATAGAGAGAGAAGACAACAGGATGTAGGAGACAGGCATGATGTACTTTCCTTTTAGAACTGAAAAACACGGTCTCTAAATTAAGACCTCAGTGGCTGGGATAAATATCTGAAGAGCTGAGCAGCTATGCTCAATGGATCGGGCATAGCTAAAGAGAGAATTGATGAGTCGAAATAAATCTGAGAAAATAACTCATAATGAAGCAAAAAGAGATGTGAATCATGAGAGAAAAGTTGAGAGATGAAAGATAGAATGAGTAGGTCCAATATACATCTAATAGGAATTCCAAAAAAGATAATAGAGGACATCAGGGAGAGAAAATATTCAAAGACTGAAAGAGTACACTGGGTTCTGAACAGGACAAATAAAGAAAAATCTACAGTTAAATTTCTTTTTGGCACTGCAGTAGTTGAAAGATACTAAAAGTAATCTTAAAAAAAGACATTACCTGTAATGAAATGATAATTAGGCTGAGGATCTGCAACAATAGATGCCAGGAAAAAAAAGGAAATAATAGCTTAAAAGTAATCATGGGGAAATAACTCAATCTAGAGTGTTATTCTCATCTAAATTAGGAAAAAGGAGTCCATGTAAAATAAAAACATTTTCAGAATATCAGAGGCTGAGAGCATTTACACTCTATAGACCCTCTCTGAAAGAACTACTAAAAGATATACTTCAGCAAAAAGGAAATTAAACCAAGAAGAAAACAAAACAGAGTAAGAAGAAATATTGAGAAAGAAATTTTACGAACATATGGGTAAAAATAAATAAACATTGACTTATTTACAATGATTATTGACTAATTTGGACAGAGTGTAAAGAAACAAGGTTGAACTAACATAATAGACAAAATTTACATGAAATATGGTTGGTGGAGGAGGCTGGGAAATGGAGTTAAAACTTCCTAAAAACCCCCTAAATTGTTCCAGAGGAAAATAGAGACATTGACTAACTTTAAATATTATGAACTTAAGGGTAAATACCAATTTTAATGGTAAACAGTAAATTTTAATGAAACGGTAAATTTTAATGAAAAACAGTATAAAAATAGAATATGTAACTTTCAAAACAGCAATATAGAAAAAGCAATAAAGAAATCTGAATCATATGAGAGAAGGCAGAAAAGAGTGGCAGGGCAGGAAGTAAGCAAGGAAAAAGCAGGGTAAAATATATGGCATAAATAAGTACAAATACAGCATTAATTACAATTAATGTAAATGGATTAAATTTGTCTATTAAAAGGAAATAAACAAGATAAATTTAAAATAGAAACAAAGCCAGCTATAAACTTCTAATAAAAGACATCTTTAAAGTAAAATTAACAGAAAAGGAAAATTATATTCCAGGCAAATACAAACAGCCAAAAGAAATCTGGCATAGAATGTTAATATTAATAAGGAAAAAAGCATTAACAAGAATAGGAAGGGACATTATAATGATAAAAGGGGAAAACCATGAACCAGTAAGTATTAACATCATAGTCTTTTAATTATAGAAAGTAATACATCAAGCAGAAAACGTTAAACAAATATAGAAGATTGAAACAACACAATAAACTGCTTGAACTAATAGGTCTATAGAGAATCTTTCATTGGTAGATCTCAAATACATATTGTTTTCAGGTAGACATGATACATTTACATAAATTGACCAGGTAATAAAAATCAAAAGAAGAGTTAACAAAGTCTTAAAGAACTGATAATAGAAAAACAATAGTCTGGACACAGAAATAAACACTTACTAGGGTGTTCACTGATGCATCTGTATGATACCATAATAACCACAAACAACTTAAATGTCCAAAAATAGGAGAATTAATAAATTGTGGTATATATGTATAATAGAATACTATAGAAGAGCTAAAGTAAATTAATTAGGACTACATGTCAACATGAATAAATCTCTAAAATATAATACTGAGGGACAAAAGCAAGAGGCTGAATGATAAGTATGGTAAATTTATGTTTATTTATGTAAATATTGAAAACTTTATATATCATTTATAGTTGAATATATATGCCTTAAAGTATCAGAACATAAATTGAAAGGATACTTGCCAAAATAATGATAATGGTGGCCTCTGGGAGTGGAGGGAAAGGTTTGGGACTGGAAAGAGGTTTTATAGAAATTTTCTATTCCTAGAGAGGCAGTCATGATTAAGAGCGCAGACTCCGGAGAGGGGCTGGACTGCCTGGCTACAAATCGTCATCTTGCCACTCTCTGTGTCTCAGTTTCCTCATCTGTAAATTTTAGTTGATAATATTTTCTACCTAATAGAGCTGCTTGGGTTTAGATTAGCTAATGCATGCAAAACACTAGAACAGTGCCTAACACATTGTAGCCACTCAAGAAATGTGTTAACTTTATTTTTTTAGTTGAGATTTTTTAAAATTAGTAAATGGAAGATGAGAAATTGGAGAGAACATGTATAGACAACTCTTTGGAGAAGTTTGGCTATGAAAAGCAAAGGAAAATAATTTACAGTTAAAGCAGCATGTGGGGTCCAGGGGGGTTTATTTAAAATGGGAGATAGTTGGGTGTGTTTGTAAAGTAATGACAGTGAACCAAATGAGAGGGAAAAACTGATGGTGCAGGAAAGAGAGGAAATAGCCTAAAGGACAGAGTCTTTGATGAGACTAGGAAAAAGGGCTCACAGCACATGTGGGAAAATAAATCCTTAAGGAAGGAGAAACAAACTTCCATTTATTTCAGGAAAGAAGGAGAAAAGGATATAGACATGGAAGTTTGGGAGGAAAGACTGATGAAGGTCCCCTTTGTTGATTTTTGCTTTCTCAATGAATTTGAGGAAAGGTCTTCAGTGGAAGTTCAAGAAATGAGAAGATGTGAGTCCATGTGGCAAATGAAAGAATGAGCTTGCGAAAGAGAAGCAGTAGGACACTGTGCCAGTGTTGAGCTTGCATTGAGGATGGTGATCATGAGATTGCACTTGTTCCAAACTGCCTCTCATGTAGCATCACTTGGCTATGTGGGCATACGATGGAGAAGGTAGACGGCTGGACCTTTCAGAAGTATGGATTTACCAGGGGATAATGTAACAATTCAATTATATTTTAAAAAGTTATATGATTAAAATTATCATGGATTCAAATTGGACGAGGAGGAGGGGAATGAAGACAAAAGAGGGCTGAGGGATAGAGAGAACATGGATTAAAGGTCTCAGGGTCTTCGAAGAATTGTTTCCATACATGATGGAGGAGGTAAACAGAAAAGATAAGACATTGCTCAGAGAATGAGATGCATGAAATTATTTTGAAATTTCGATTTTAAAATTGGAGCAGTAGAGAGAATGCATAGCTGAGTTGGAGGGGAGGAAATATTCACTGCAGACACTGAGAAGCCAGAGTATTGGTTAAGTCATCTACAGAATGGTGAAGGTACTCAAAATTGAGGAGTAGATAAAACACTGTGATCAGGTTCGTATTTTAGAAACATTCCAGCTACAATGAGGAGAATGGATTGGAAGGGATCAAGACTGGAGAAAGAGAGACCATTGCCAAACCCCTGTGAGATCATGGTGCTTTAGAGTAAGATTGCGGTAGGGAAGATGGAAAGAAATGGATATTTTCAAGAGATGCTGAGGTAGTAGAAGGACTTTGTGTTTTGTAGTTGGGGGGTGGGAGTGAGGAAGGAGTCTAGGCAGCAAGACCGGGTGACTGAGGCAGAAGCTAGTGCCACTCTCTGAAAAAGGGAAAAGAGACAGAAGAGCCTCTGGGGACCATCGAAACCACCAGTGATAAATCACCTAATCAATATAAATATAAATATATCATGGAAACAACAACGACAAAAATCAATATCTAGATATTGAGATTCCAGCTAAGGTTTATAGTTTGAATGTCGATAATGCATTTCAGTGGTTTGATACAGTTTCTATATAATAGCAGTACACAATGAAGTCTTTCAAGTCTAAAAGAAAATTTAAATATTATTGGTCTCAACAAAATTGATTTGCCTGTAGATTAAAGGACTCCCAAACATCATAAAGATTAGATATTAAAATAAGTTATTTCAATTTCTTAATAGATGAGGCAATATCTGGTTTTTAAATCTGCATTTTAAAAATCGGTTAAGGGCCAGCCCCGTGGCTTAGCGGTTAAGTGTGTGTGCGCTCCACTACTGGCGGCCTGGGTTCGGATCCCGGGCATGCACCTACACACTGCTTCTCCAGCCATGCTGAGGCCATGTCCCACATACAGCAACTAGAAGGATGTGCAACTATGATGTACAACTATCTACTGGTGCTTTGGAGAAAAGAAAGGAGGAGGATTGGCAATAAATGTTAGCTCAGAGTTGGTCTTCCTCAGCAAAGAGAGGAGGATTAGCATGGATGTTAGCTCAGAACTGATCTTCCTCACAAAAAATATAAATAAATAAATTAAATTAAATAAAAAATAAAAATCGGTTAAGAAGCATAACATCAGTGAAACTCAATTGGGCTAATTATTCTGGAACTCTCGCTAAAGAAATTAGTATTGTGCTCCATAACAGACAACTTAAATATTAAAAATATTTAACAAGTGGGGCCGGCTGGTGGCATAGCAGTTAAGTGCGCGTGCTCCACTTCAGCGGCTGGGAATCATGGGTTCGGATCCCGGGCGCGCACCAATGCACCACTTGTCAAGCCATGCTGTGGTGGCGTCCCATATAAAGTAGAGGAAGATGGGCATGGATGTTAGCCCAGGGCCAGTCTTCCTCAGCAAAAAAAGAGGAGGATTGGCATCGGATGTTAGCTCAGGGCTGATCTTTCTCAAAAAAAAATAAAAATATTTAACAAGTGAATATATAACTTTGCTGCATGTTATACTTTCTCAATAAGTTCATGTTGACTGAGCACAGGTTTTAGAAAAAGCTATTTTTCTAAAAAGTTACTTTCACACATCTTCCATTTGCTGAACCTCAACCTTCTGAATATCATGGAAAAGTCAACATATCAACTTGCATAGTAAGAATTTGTGATTCATTCAAAAAATAACCCAATATCCATGTTAATTACTGTGATTTAATTATGGCATCATCCCCTTTTCCAGAATATTTATGAATTCTTCTTTGTGTAATCCCAAGGTACATTATTAATACACATCCAAGGACAGTGTAGTTCTAAATATTAACGACCCACGAAAAGTGACTTTGGGCATGAAATTTCATAACAGTCGATTTTTGTCTTTAATTCCTCATATTGCTTGATTATAGAGGTTTCAGTTCGGCGTGAGTATTGTTTTATTCTTTTTTTTTTTTTTTTTGATGTTTTAATGGTTTCTAACATTGTGAAATTTTGGGTTGTACATTTTTGTTTGTCCATCACCATATATATGACTCCCTTCACCCCTTGTGCCCACCCCCCACCCCCACTGCCCCTGGTAACCACAGTCCAGTTTTCTCTGTCCATGTGTTGGTTTATATTCCACATATGAGTGAGATCATACAGTGTTTGTCTTTCTCTTTCTGGTTTATTTCACTTAACATAATACGCTCCAGGCCCATCCATGTTGTTGCAAATGGGACGATTTTGTCTTTTTTTATGGCTGAGTAGTATTCCATTTTATATATATACCACATTTTCTTAATCCAATCGTCTGTCGAGGGACACTTAGGTTGCTTCCACTTCTTGGCTATGGTGAATAATGCTGCAATGAACATAGGGGTGCATAAGCCTCTTTGGATTGTTGATTTCAGGTTTGTTGGATAGATTCCCAGTAGTGGGATGGCTGGATCATAGGGCATCTCTATTTTTAATTCTTTGAGGAATCTCCATACCGTTTTCCATAGAGGCTGCACCAATTTGCATTCCCACCAGCTGTGTATGAGGGTTCCTGTTTCTCCACATCCTCTCCAACATTTGTTGTTTTTTGTCTTGGTGATTATAGCCATTCTAACAGGCGTGAGGTGGTATCTTAGTGTTGTTTTGATTTGCATTTCCCTGATGATTAGTGATGTTGAGCATCTTTTCATGTGCCTATTGGCCATCTGTATATCTTCCTTGGAGAAGTGTCTGTTCATTTCCTCTGCCCATTTTTGATCGGGTTGTTTGTTTTTGTTGTTCAATTGTGTGAGTTCTTTATATATTATGGAGATCAACCCCTTGTCAGATGTATGTTTTGCAAATATTCTCTCCCAGCTGGTTGGTTGTCTGTTCATCTTGATTCTGGTTTCATTTGTCTTATAAAAGCTCTTTAATCTGATAAAGTCCCACTTGTTTATTTTTTCTTTAGTTTCCCTAGTCTGGGTAGGCATGTCATCCGAAAAGATTCCTTTAAAACCAATGTCAAATAGTGTGTTGCCTATATTTTCTTCTATGAGTTTTATAGTTTCAGGTCTCACCTTCAGGTCTTTGATCCATTTTGAGTTAATTTTTGTGAATGGCGATAGCACATGGTCCACTTTCATTCTTTTGCATGTGGCTGTCCAGTTTTCCCAACACCATTTATTGAAGAGACTTTCCTTTCTCCATTGCATGTTCTTAGCACCTTTGTCGAAAATTAGCTGTCCGTATATGTGTGGTTTTATTTCTGGGCTTTCAATTCTGTTCCATTGATCTGTGTGTCTGTTCTTGTACCAGTACCATGCTGTTTTGATTACTATTGCTTTGTAGTATGTTTTGAAGTCAGGGATTGTGATGCCTCCTGCTTTGTTCTTTTTCTTTAGGATTTCTTTAGCTATTCGGGGTCTTTTGTTGCCCCATATAAATTTTAGTATTCTTTTTTCTATTTCTGTGAAGAATGTCATTGGGATTCTGATTGGGATTGCATTGAATCTGTAGATTGCTTTAGGTAATATAGACATTTTAACTATGTTTATTCTTCCAATCCACGTGCATGGGATATCTTTCCATTTCTTTATGTCATCATGGATTTCTTTCAATAATGTCTTGTAGTTCTCATTGTATAGGTCACCTCCTTGGTAAGATTTATTCCTAGGTATTTTATTCTTTTTGATGCAATTGTAAATGGTATTATCTTTTTGAGCTCTCTTTCTGTTAGTTCATTATTAGCATATAGAAATGCAACTGATTTTTGTAGATTGATTTTGTACCCTGCAACTTTGCTGTAGTTGTTGATTGTTTCTAATAGTTTTCCAACAGATTCTTTAGGGTTTTCTATATATACAATCATGTCATCTGCAAATAGTGAGAGTTTCACTTCTTCGTTACCTATTTGGATTCCTTTTATTCCTTTTTCTTGCCTAATTGCTCTGGCCAAAACCTCCAGTACTATGTTGAACAGGAGTGGTGAGAGTGGGCAGCCCTGCCTCGTTCCTGTTCTCAGAGGAATGGCTTTCAGTCTTTCCCTGTTGAGTATGATGTTGGCGGTGGGTTTGTCATATATGGCCTTTATTATGTTGAGGTACTTTCCTTCTATTCCCATTTTATTGAGAGTTTTTATCATAAATAGATGTTGTATCTTGTCAAATGCCTTCTCTGCATCTATTGAGATGATCATGTGGTTTTTATTCTTTGTTTTGTTGATGTGATGTATCACATTGATTGATTTGCGGATGTTGAACCATCCCTGCATCTCTGGTATAAATCCCACTTGATCATGGTGTATGATCTTTTTAATGTATTGTTGTATTTGGTTTGCCAACATTTTGTTGAGGATTTTTGCATCAATGTTCATCAGCGATATTGGCCTGTAATTTTCTTTCTTTGTATTGTCTTTGGTTTTGGTATCAGGGTGATGTTGGCCTCATAGAATGATTTAGGAAGTGTTCCATCTTCCTCTATTTTTTGGAATAGTTTGAGAAGGATGGGTATCAAATCTTCTTTGAATGTTTGGTAAAATTCACTGGGGAAGCCATCTGGTCCTGGACTTTTATTTTTTGGGAGGTTTTTGATTACTATTTCAATCTCTTTACTTGTTATTGGTCTATTCAGATTCTCCATTTCTTCTTGGTTCAATTTTGGGAGGTTGTATAAGTCTAAGAATTTATCCATTTCTTCTAGATTGTCCAATTTGTTGGCATATAATTTCTCATAGTATTCTCTTATAATCCTCTGTATTTCCATGGTAGCTGTTGTAATTTCTCCTCTTTCATTTCTAATTTTATTTACTTGAGCCTTTTCTCTTTTTTTCTTAGTAAGCCTGGCTAAGGGTTTGTCGATTTTGTTTATCTTCTCGAAGAACCAACTCTTTGTTTCATTAATCCTTTCTACTGTTTTTTTGGTCTCAATTGCATTTATTTCTGCTCTGATTTTTATTATTTCTCTCCTTCTGCTGGCTTTGGGCTTTGTTTGTTCTTCTTTTTCTAGTTCTGTTAGGTGTAGTTTAAGGTTGCCTATTTGGGCTTTTTCTTGTTTGTTAAGGTGGGCTTGTATCGCTATGAGTTTCCCTCTCAGGACCGCTTTTGCTGCATCCCATATGGTTTGATATGGCATGTTATCATTTTCGTTTTTTCCCAGATAGTTTTTGATTTCTCCTTTAATTTCATCAATGATCCATTGGTTGTTCAGTAGCATGTTGTTTAATCTCCACATTTTTGTCACTTTCCCAGTATTTTTTTCATGGTTCATTTCCAGTTTCATAACCTTATGGCCTGAAAAGATGCTTGTTATGATTTCAATCTTCTTAAATTTATTGAGGCTTGCTTTGTTTCCCAACATATGGTCTATCCTAGAGAATGTTCCATGCGCGCTTGAGAAGAATGTGTAGTCAGCTGTTTTTGGATGGAGTGCTCTGTATATGTCTACTAGGTCCATCTCGTCCAGTTTTTCATTTAAGTCTAATATTTCTTTATTAACTTTTTGTCTGGATGATCTATCCATTGCTGTAAGTGGGGTGTTAAGATCCCCTACTATTATTGTGTTGTTGTTGATTTCTCCTTTTAGGTTTGTTAATAGTTGTTTTATGTACATTGGTGCTCCTATGTTGGGTGCATATATATTTATAAGTGATATGTCTTCTTGATGGAGTGTCCCTTTTATCATTATATATTTCCCTTCTTTGTCTTTCTTAACCTGTTTTATCTTGAAGTCTACTTTGTCTGATATGAGTATGGCAACACCTGCTTTCTTTTGTTTGCCATTAGCTTGGAGTATTGTCTTCCATCCTTTCACTCTGAGCCTGTGCTTGTCTTTAGTGCTAAGATGTGTTTCCTGAAGGCAGCATATTGTTGGGTCTTGCTTTTTAATCCATCCTGCCAGTCTGTATCTTTTGATTGGAGAGTTCAATCCATTTACATTTAAGGTAATTATTGATATATGAGGGCTTAATGTTGCTGTTTTGTCACTTATTTTCTGGTTCTTTTGCATTTCCTTTGTTTCTTGTCCCATTTGTTTTGGACTGCCAATTCAGTTTGGTTGTTCTGTCTTATGATTCTTCTAGTTTTCTCTTTGTTTATCATATGTGGTTTTGCTTTGATTATTTGTTTAGTGGTTACCTTGAGGTTTGGGCAAAAAATCTTGTGTATGAGATAGTCCATTATCTGATAGCCTCCTATTTCCTTATACTAAGTCAATTCAGTCACTTTCCTCTTCCCCTTCTAAGTTGTTCTTTTTGTACCTTATTCTATCTTGTGTTGTGGCTGTGTGTTTACAGTGATGAGGTTAAATTTATTTTTGGTGAATTTCTTCCTTTGATCTTTGAGTTTAGTATTTAAGTGGTTGCTAACCTATTCCGGTAAAGATCTACTATTTCTCTGATTTTGTCTACCTACTTTTCTCCTTCCTCCAAGCTTTGTGTTCCCTTTCTCTTCTTTTTTTCAGGCCTGAGGGCCTTCTTGTGTATTTCTTGTAGTGGGGGTCTCATGGCCATGAACTCCCTTAGCTTTTGTTTATCTGGGAGAGTTACTATTTCCCCATCATATTTGAAGGATATTTTTGCTGGATAGAGTATTCTTGGCTGAAAGTTTTTGTCTTTCAGTATTTTGAATATATCATTCCAGTCTCTTCTAGCCTGAAAAGTTTCTGTTGAGAAATCCGCTGAGAGCCTGATGGGAGTTCCTTTGTACGTTATTTTTTGTTTTTGTCTAGCTGCCCTTAATATTGTTTCTTTGTCGTTGACCCTGGCTAGCCATACCACTAGGTGTCGTGGTGAAGTCCTTTGTCTGTTAATATATATAGGTGTCCTGTTGGCTTCGCTTACTGGTATTTCCTGCTCCTTCCCCAGATTTGGGAAGTTCTCAGCTATTATTTCCTTGAATAGGCTCTCTGTTCCTCCTTCCCTCTCCTCTCCCTCAGGAATACCTATAATTCTTATGTTACATTTTCTAATAGAGTCAGATATTTCTCGGAGTCTTTCTTCATTTCTTTTTAGTCTTAGTTCTCTCTCCTCTTCCATCTGGAGTATATCTGTATTCCTAACCTCTAAAGTACTAATTCTTTCCTCCATATTGTCAGCTCTGTTCTTTAAAGATTCCAGATTCTCCTTTATCTCCTCCATTGTGTTCTTCATCTCCATCAGCACTGATTGGTTTTTCTTTATGATTTCAATCTCTTTTGTGAAGAAACTCCTAATCTCATTGAATTGTTTGTCTGTGTTGTCTCGTATTTCGTTGAGTGTTTTTATGATAGCTATTTTGAAATCTCTGTCATTTAGTTTACGGATTTCTGTGTCTTCGGGGTTGATTTCTGGGTGCTTGTCATTTTGTTTCTGGTCTGGTGATTTCATATATTTTTGCATTGTGGTTCCTGTGTTGGTTTTATTTTTCCTCACCCTGGAAGTCTCTGGTTGCAATTTCCACCTGCCGCCACTGTCTGGTGGTAAAGGGCTGTGTAGTCTAAGCCCCCTGCGCTCTGCCCCAGTTTTTCTGCTGCGATCTGCAGTTTTGTTTTTTTTTTTTTCCCCCCGCTGCGATCCACGGGTCCAGTTGTTTGATCAGGTCTGCCTCGGATCGCTAGGTCTGGTCGGTTGAGCTGCAGAGTCTGGGTTGCGGGAAGGGGGGAGCTCTCTCTTTTGCCCCCTGGGTCCCTGACGTGGGAGGCTTCTCGTTTGCCCCTCTTTATCTGCTCTCTGGGGTGCTCAGATGTTGATGGTAGCCCTGTGGCTCCTCTGAGTCCTCTGTGCGGGAGTTTCCCACTGGCTGAGAGAGTCCAAAGAGCCACGGTTTCCCCACCGAGGGCTGCCCCTCCCCCCTCTCTGGGAGCCACGCGGACCGGGATCGCTGATCTGATGGGGAGGGAGCGGAGTTCTCCTTACCTCTCCCCACTTCCTCCGGGGGCCCAGCACGTTCCGCTCAGATGTGCGGCAGTGTGGATCCCTCCGCTCTAGGTTTTCACTGTCTGGGATTCCGTTGTTGGTCTGTGACTGTTGCTTTTGTTGTATCTTGTCGGGGGAAGAGTTCACGGGAAAGCTCACTCCGCCATGATGCTGACGTCACTCCTGTTTTATTCTTTTTGATCGAAGGTTAGAAATTACCGTATTATAATAATCGAATTTTTAAAAATTTAACATAATGTAGTCTGAGGCAGTCCTTGAAATTTTCATTTGGTTGTAAAATATGATCTTCTGTAATAATTAAGCACATAACGAATTTAAGGGATAAAGAACAGTGGCTTTATAAGATTTATAAGAAGTGATTTACATTACTGAAAAGCAGTAAGAAATTTTTAACATAAATGTAATCAGAATTCACTGGACGCCTTTTCTATTTGTCTTGTAAAGACAGGTCTCTCTGCTACAAATTTTTCCATAGTTATTAAAGAAATTCAGTGCTTTCCTTCCTCACTTGTAATATAAGTATTTAAGGATATATGAAATTCTTAAGGCACTTTACTTTCAGGTTTACATGACTAATCATCAGTGTGGCTATTTATAACTATTGTAGCTTCAGTAATTTATAACTAATTCTCAATTATTATTTTATGCAGCTTAATTCTAAACATGGAAGTACACTCCAGGAAAGTCTACAAATAAATATTGCTTAGCATTTTACCATTTGGAATGCTTAAATTTAATAAAGATGTCAAAGACTTAAGGAGCTGGAAGAGGGCTAGAAATAAACTAATATTTAGTAAATATTTCTGATAAAGAAAGATTGCCAGATTCTGAATTAATTTCCCCCAAACAATTAAAAGGTGGTTAATAACAATAAGTATTTGAAATTGTATTAAAATCGTTGACCATCTGTGTCATTCTTACCACGACAGAACAGGAGAAATGGGTAAAAGCTCATTATAATAAGTAGGGTTCCCTCAGGGCTTGCAATGTGCTAAGCACTTTATTACATATTATCTGAATCAGTCCTTATAACCAGCCTATGAAGTGGGTACCATTATTGCACCCATTTGAGAGATGAGGAACCTGAGCCTTTGTATGAGCAGTTTGCCCACAGTCTCCAGAAGGCCATGCCTGCCTGACTCCAAAGGCTGTTGCTCTCCAACTATTCCTCTTTCTCCTCTCCGGGTAGGATAGAGTGGTCGTTAAGAACACAGACAGCATGCTCTCCCAATTCTTCTGTAGCCATTTTTAAAAATATGATATGCCTTATCCTTGTTAAGAGATTTAGGGAATAGGCTAAATATGACTTCATAGGATTCCTTCTAAGTCTGATCCAATCAGCGTCAAGAAACTTGGTCCTAACATCATGAATGTTCTTGACTTTAGAAGCCAATAGTGACAAAGGGAGACTGACAATCAACAGGCTGCAATGACAAAGTGTAGCCACTTTTTCCCATAAGCCTTTATTCTATTTTGAGCACTTGATGCTTAGAGCCTCTAACTGTCCAGTCACACCTTTCCACAGCTGGAAACAGGGACACTGATTCCTGAGATCCAGTGGAAGCAAGGCCCTCTCTTGCAGAGATTTTCCGTGCCCCTTAAGAAACACTAGGGATTTCTCTAGCTTCATGACTGCTACTTTTTTTCTTTCTGCCCTTGTACTAAATTTTGGAGTCAAAAAGCTGGAACAGCCTACCAGGGTTATCTGCTTAACAACTCCAACACCAGGTAAAAATACCCTGCTCAGCATCTCTGATCAGTGTGTCCCAGCCTACATGGGAATCTTTCAGGAACAGGAGCCCAATCAGCTTATAGAGAGGACCATCTGAACTTAGACCAGCTCTAATTACCAGCCTTCTCATTCGGAGCCATAATCTGCTTCCCTGTTATTTCCAACCTCTGCACCCAGGAAAATCTCTCTGTTGTGATCAATCCTTCAACTTTTGAAGACAGCAATCAAATCTCCTTTTGGTCTCAAATGCTCCAACTAATGCCCAGTTCCTTCAAACATTTCTCGTTTGGCATGAATAGTCAGACCCTCTACCGATTCTGTCAACTTATTCTGTCAGTGACCTTCTTAAAATGTGTTCCACCACCAGAACTGCTCAGAATGCCCCAGACATCATCTAATGAGTGTCAAGTACAATGGAGGGTATAGTCCCTTATAGCCTGGACATCCTGCTGTCACGGATGTGACCTAAGATTGTACTGGAGTTTGGAGCAGACGAATCACACAAGTCAAGCATTGAGCTCACAAAGTGCTTCCACGAATTCATGTTAGCGTGTTTACATTACGTTGTTACGTCTGTGGCGTGCATTATCAATAATCTAAGCACTCCCCAGCACCACAGCAAAGCTTTTACTCAAAATTTACTTTCCCATTATTTTGCCCTATAAATTACTAGACTCTTGCCTCTGCATAAAACTAAAAGCTGACACATATTGAGCTCTCACTATACGCAGCAGCTGTGCCATCACCTACACACCTGATCTCCCAGTGTCCCCACAGGACGGGGACTCTCTCATCATACCCATTTTTCACATGAGGAAAGTAAGGCTTAGAAAGATTAAACAAGTTTTCCAAGGTCACAATGCTAGTAAATGGCAAAGCCAGGATTTAAGCCCAGTTGTGTCAAAGCCCCAGAGGCTCCCCTGACCTCGTTCTTTCTACATCACACCCACGCCATCCTCAAACATATTCTGTTGTGCAGTTACGGCTACTTGTTTTCTCCTTCCTCATTAAGTTACAGTGTAGAGCCCTCTGGATCCATCTAGAGATCCGCCAAGCTCTTCTCTGATCCTCCAGGAATTGTCTGAAAACAGCAGAAAGCTAACTTGAGATAGACTGAGCCACCACTAGAGAACGAACTCCTCAAACTGTTTACTACACAGTTAATCCATGCAAAATTAAATACAATAAATTATAAACAATGGAGAGAGGGATGCTAGTATAATTAATGCCTGTTTCTCAGTCCACAGAAACTCTTATCCAGCTGCCTAAGACAAACTGTATCCATGATAAAACATTCTGGATTTCTCCTCTTTTCTTTTTGCTCAGGTTTTGCTCAGCCTCTTCTGCTCTTGTCATTTGCCAACCTGGACTGGGACATTCACACCTTGGCATCTGGGACTCGTCACTATCTGTACAAAATTAGTAGTCTTTAATCTGCAATTGTAAGTAAGTGGTATTTATCCACAATATTGTTAAGGAGGCTTTCCTTCCCTCCCACATGCTCTGCAAGACAGACCTGACACTGACTACCACTCCATGCCAGGGACTTGTATCTCTTTGGTTTGTGAGGCTGTGGCTCGCTGTCTGGGGGTCTCCTGTTCAAATACCTTTGTGTTCTGTCCCACCCTTTGACAAGGAAGGAGGTTATGTTAACTTCTCCATTTGGTAAAAAGAAAATCTTAAATCATGGATGCCAGCTAAGACCGATTTCTCCATTAAGCAAAAAGTCAATGCCATGACGCTTGCTCTGGATTAAAGCTCAACATCTTTGCTGATTGCAGCAGACCAGAGGTCTAACCTTTTATGCCCAGTGCCATGTGGGCTATTATACCACATTGGGTTATATGATATCCAATGATAAGAGTATTTTCTCATTCTCTCCCTATACCCTCCCCTTCTTCTGACAAACTACATAGATTGTGAACTAAAAGCCATACAAAATATGTCATAAAATCAATAGCACATTACACTGTGTAGTGGACAATTATATCTTTGGGCAGATGAGAACAAATTCCTCCCTTCTTTTATTAATAGCACCTGGTGTTCTATAAGGGCATTACTTCTCCGTTGGGTACAGGGGGATAAGATTATTAATTAAAGAACCCAGCTGGCACTAAGCACGTTGGGAGAGGGGGGAGGGTATGACCATAGTGATCTGGTCAGATGCCCCTCCTAGGAATATGACCACCCTGAGACCCTGTTCCTTCTAATAGCAGCACTCTGATGAGCCCAGACAGGAGTTCCTGCTCCATGGATTCCTGGAGCACCCTCAGTCCTTCTCCTGCTCTGAACCTAATTTTCCAGTGTTCCTGCTCCTCCATATCCTTCCAACAAATTCCCTTTTTACCCAGAGTCGGTTTCTGTTGCATGCTTCCAAATAACCTTTCCTGATACTCATCTCCATATAGCCACCGCTTTTGGACATTGCCTATGTCTTAAGTAGCAGCATGCATACCAGATCACGTCTTCATCTGTGGAAAGAGAATGAAAACTAAACATTTCCGTCAGCTTTAGCATTTTGCCCAATTGAAGCTCAATGTCATGTAAAATTTACCAGCTGCTCCCATGGGGCTTTCCGTAAGTAGCACACTATTTTGTGTTTTATGTCTATTTATGCAGCGTACCTACCACTTAGTGGTCCTCTTGGGCAAGGACACCTCCTTTCTTTGATTTACACTCTCACGAGAGCTGCCTGTATTTGAATTCTGAGCTTGTTGTTTATTTGTCCATCTTTCTGCAAAGGAAAGGGGTGGCATGAGGAAAAGAAAGTAAAGTTTATGGCATACTCCGTGATCAGTAACAGGGGAGGTTAAAAAATTCTGACTTGGAGCACCAAGAGATAAGGAGTGGAAAGCAAGCAGACCTTACTACCTCTTGTTCTTTTAATTCACTTCAAACAGCCTAAAGCTTCTGTTAAGTAGCTCCAGGCGGCTGAATGTTTTTCCTATCAAGATAATCCTTGCCTAGTTATGAAGCCCTAATAAACCTTTAACACAGCCTTCTAGTGGTCTCCTTACTGCCATCTACCTCTGAGTTTGTAGAGACTTCACCCTCAGTGAAACTCGCATTTGCACTAGTGTCAGAGCAGAGGCCAGGAAGTCCCTAAGATTGATGGAGATGAGAAGGTAGCCAGCACTGGAGGCCTTATTTTGCATGTGTCAGAATGTTTATATTCATTCAGTGCTGTTTCCTTCCTGTCAGAGAAGTGCCAAAGCCAAGAATTCATTTTGTTAATTCAGTGTGATCTGTTTTTCATCTTTTTCCTCGCACCTGAAACACCTGCTGTCAGTTTATATCTCTACTGCCACATATGGGAAACTCTTGCCATTTATAGAATGCGAGGAAGCCATATCCATGGTCTTCTAAAATAAGCCTCATTTTTACCCACCTGAATATTTTTCTTCCTCACTCAAGTAACTGTGACATAAATATAGCATAAGAGTGTTTGCAATATAATAAGGCAATTCATAATTGGGACCAACAAGAGATGTAATATGATGTTATGCTTCTTTCACCTCAAACACATTAAGTTAAAGCTGTAGAATACGAATGATGGTTGTCTTTGTCTTTGTGCCACCAAAGAAACCCATGAAGATAAAGAATGAGGGCATATGAAGAAGAGTGCTCTTTTCCAAACCTCCCTGTCATTTCAAACAGCAGATGCAACATAGAGTCAGATGAGAATGGAAGCCAGCAGACAAAAGGCAGGAACTGGGAGGAAAATCTGATGTCTCTAATCTGTTAAAAAGAGTGGTTTTCATATTGCATGGTCTCATGTTCCTTACAAAGGAAATCAGAACAATGTGCCTTCACACACAAAAAAGGAAGAAGGTGGGAAAGGGGCAATTGGGGGTGGATGCGAGTGGTGAGGAACTCTGGAAAGATGTATCACAGACCTTCCCTGAAATGAAGGATGCAAACGCGCTCTGAGCCACGATAATTTCTCAGCGGCCCGTGCTGTTGCCGCAGGAACTGCTGTGATCAGTGCAGTTACTTACTTCGGCCTCATTTTGAACAGCCTTGGCCTACGATACTTTCCATTTCAGAGAATTGGAATAAAGTCTGAGGTTGGAACACATCAAGAGACACAGCACCTTGTGTATCCTTTACCAATATATCTTTAAAAATTATGGAGACTAGCAGACACTCGTTCTTTTCTCCAAGACAGCACGCATTACAGTTCAAATCTGCAAACAAACCTGCAAAAATATGCCAGGTTCTTATAGCAAAAGAGACAATATTTGGTAGGAATTTGAGCTCTGTGGATCAAAATCCCCCTCCTCCTTATCTTTTTAAAGAAAACAAGAAATACCACATATGGAATAGCTGGATCCATTTTGGTGAACATATGGTCGTTCTTGGAAAAATAAGCATCTTTTACCCCCCCTCATTCCTTTCTAATGAGCATCCTCCCCATCTGTATTCATACCACCGTCGTCTAATAACTTCTTTTCTTTCCCTTTTCCAGTGTGCATAACATTTATTTTAGAAGTTATAGTCTAATTACTGTGGCAAGACGAATTCAATATTCTGTATCAAAATGTGTACTATACTAAACAGAATCGATATGTTCGTATTATACCGCTTGGTTTCTTTTAACTATTTGGTAGCTAAACATATTGTAAAAAGGCAATTTTAATAATTCTTTGCATTTTATATTCCCTTCATTTTATTAGTTGTCATTTTATCAACACTCTGATTACTCCATAAATTAAAGTTATTTCTAGATGCATTTTTTCACCTAATAAAATACAAAATGCGTAATACAACAGCCTAAGTTTACAGATACATGAAAACACATTAACAAGACCATGTAGCCCAGTAGGAAAAGGTCCAGACTTTGGAGTTGAACAGAATTGGCATTGAATTCAAGCTCTACCACTTACTAAAACTATGTGACAAGTGACTAAACTTCTCCAAGACTTTGTTTGCTAATAATTAAAATAGGCCGGATAATGCTTATATCACAAAGTATTGTAAAGTGTAAGTGAGAAAGTGGAGTAACATGCTTAATACAGTGCCCGGCACAGAGTAAGTGATCAAGAGAGGGCAATAGTGGTGGCGGTTGTGGTATAATGGAAGGAGAAATGGAGTCGTATCCAGGATGCCTGGTTCTATTCCTGGCCCCACCATCGACTGGGCATGTAGCCTTAGTTTTCTCATGAGCAAAGTGAAAAGGGATGGACTAGATAATGTCTTAGAGGGAGGGACTAGATGATGACTAGTCCCTCCTGAGACTGACATTCTTTAGATCTTTGATAAATGTTGATTATAATCTAGCACATTCTTTCGTGCTATCTCCTCCACCTGGTCACTCTTCCCTGGGCTCTTCACAGGGCTGGCTCCTCTGCTGCATGGGTGTCTCAGCTCCATGTCCCCTGGAGAGGCCTTCCTTGACTACTCTGCATTGAGGAGCAGCCTTCCACTCACTCCTCACCATCACCAGCTCACTCTTCATCACATCACCCTGATTGTTTCCTTGATCATGCTTGTCTATCATCTGCCTCCTCCCATGAGATTGTTAGCTTCATGAGAGCAGTTATCTTTTCTGTCTATTCACTATTTTATTGCCAATGCCAACAACAGTGCCCTGGCACAGCATAGTTTCTCATTAAATATTTATTGAATGAATAAATATCACACCCAGTTATAAACCAAGAGAAATGAGTGCACATGTCCACAAAATATTCCCACCAGAATGTATTCAGCACCTTTATTCAGAATAGGCAAAAACCAGAAACAACCTGATTGTCCATCAATAGGAGAATGGATAAACAAGATATTTGGATTTCCAATCATTAGAGTCATATTTTGTGCAGTATAAGCAGGCAAAGAACTGGAGCATCTTAACTGATATACATAGCACACATGACTGAATTTCTTCACTTCAGACTGCCTACTTTCACATATGAATGTCCTCTTAGATCACGAGGTTTGATGAAGCCTCGGCAGCATTTGCTCCAAGCCCCTCATCGACACGAAGTGACGTGCCCAGAGTTACATAGCTGTTAGCGAGTCAAGGCGAGAACCAAGGCTTCTTGACTCCTGATTCAGTACTTTTTCTACGGCGTTCACCCCTCTGCTGCTTCTTGAGGCAATATAACATAATGGAAATAACCCCGGAATAAAACCTTGGTTCTACCACTGACCAGCTGTGTGACCTGTGTGACCTCAACCTCTCTTGGCCTATGTACCTCTCTCCATGTTACAGAGATGTGATAGTACCCATCTCAGAGATTCGCTGTGAGGGTACCCATCTCAGAGATTCATTGTGAGGGTAAGTGAGATAATGCAAGAGCCAGTGGCATAGTCATTACTCAATGGAAATCAAGTGTGCCATATCCTTTGAAATAAATTCCGCCTGATATGGGAGATGAGTCACAGTCAAATCATGAAAGCCAGTCATATCTTCAGACCAGAAAATCCCATAACATTCTGCTTGAAAGTTAAACGTATTTAAATATCTGTTTTCACTGGCTCTTTCCACTAAAATTTCCCAGCTTCTTCTAAAAGCAAATAAGTCTCTTAATGCGTTAGTGGATATTATATTTAATATTGTAATTTATATTTACATTAATAAATGTAATATTGTATTGAAATTATTTCTTTCACAAAGTAATATATTTGCATTTTAAAAGTCATACTAGATTACTTATAGATACATGGCATTTTGGAAAGTTGTTGAAAGTTCTTGTACATTCATTTTCTGCACAAAGGTAAAGGGTCCCATTTTAGACAAAACCACTGGAATTTTCTTTTTATACTTCTAACAAGTTATTTGAGCTTAAATATTTCAAAACTGAAGGCTGTTTGGTTGAGATAAATATGTGGAATTAGCAGGGGATGGGAAAACACTTTGAAAAAGCCAAACAAATGAAGCAAATAGATATGTAATTGTGGTCCAAAATCATAAGTGGAAGTTGACAGCAATGCCTCCTCTTCAGGAAAAATGCACAGTTTTTCACAAAATCAGTGACTCTACAAATGGTCCCATTTCTTTGTCTCTGCAAAATCTGGAGCTGTCTTTTGTTTTTGCTAAGCAAAACCTAAAGCTAATGGGTACACAGGTCGTTCTCTGTTGTTAAAATGTCAGAAATGGCATTGCATTTTTGCATGACCCTTTTGGAGCCTGTAACAGGTGGTGGATGGGGGTTAAAATCCCCGCAAGTCTAAAGGGCGTCCCCAGACATGTGTGATCCTATGAGCGAGCCACATCAGTACATTAAGAATCAAGCACTTTTCTTGTCGGAGGACAATTTGATGGTGGGAAAAGCTTTACATTTCCTCTGTTGTTTCTGAAAAGAAATCGGAAATATACTATTTAGATTCTAAGGCAACTAAAATAGAGGCATTTTGTGGCAGATGGGATTTTTATGAGCTGTTTGTCACCATATACCAGTCTTGTTAAGAAGCAATCGTTTTCTGCTTCATTACACTAAGATAGCTCTGTTTAGGGTTCCACTCAGCTGTGAAATGATTTTAAAACTTCTATAAGGAGTAGAGATGGGGTTTTTTAATATAATAAAAGAGTGTTGACAAAAATGTACTAAAACACAAAAAAAGTGGTCAAACGCATTATTTTTTGTGTCAGGGAAACAGAGATACGCTGAATCTCCTACTTAGGCTTAATCTGTTCATTTATGCCAACAGAGAAAACTACATAATACTTTTATTTTCTTCGCCTAAAAAAGGTAAGAGTTCTTTTTATGTTTTTACATTGCCTTCATGACATATATCATATGAATAGAAAGGGACAAGCACTTGAGTGAGGAGCAATCTCAGCTTAAAATATGTAAAAGGAAAAACAAATTTAGTGAATGCAAGAAATACATTTTTTAGTGGTTTTACTTTTCTCAAAACTAAGCAACTTTTAGGGTTTTTTTTTTTTCATATTTGACCATGTTTTTAAAGGATCAGCATTGGGACCAGGAGGAGCCTCAATTTTGTTATTTTAACGATTATAAATTTATCTTGTCACCTTTCCTGGCTTTAATCCCCATTCAGTGTAATTCAGGGGAGTCGGGAGGGCTTGGGTCAAATCCTGGCCCAGCCACTTATGTGACCTTAAGTACATTAATTAACCTTTCTGAGCCTCATTTTCCTCCTCTATAAAAAGATGAGTAGTAACACAAACCTTACAGCATCAGTTATCTATTGCCCAATGATGCTACATAACAAATGACCACATGATCTCAGTGGCAGACAATAACAAACATTCACTTAGCTCACAAGTCTGTGGGGTTCAGTTGATTTAGGCCGAGCTCAATCAGGCTCAGCTGTGCACACTCACGTGCCTGCAGCGTGGCTGGCCTGCTCGTGTCCGGCAGCGTGGCTGGCCTGCTCATGTCCGGGGTTGGATCTGCTAGGGCTTGGCTTGCTGTTGGCAGATCTAGGACAGCCTCAGCTTGTACAGCTAGGGCGATTTGGCTCTGCGTCATGTGTCTCCCATCCTCCAGCCAGCCAGCTAGCCTGGACTCATTCACATGATGTGGCAAAGGTGCTAAGAGAGAACAAATCCAGTCACACGAGATGTTTTCGTGCCCTTGCCTGTATCACATTTGCTTACCTTCAACTGGCTAGAGCCAGTCACATCGCCCAGTGCAAAGTTAGGTGGGAGGGCACTACACAGTTGCACGGCAAAAAGTGAAGAATTAGACCATTAGCACCATCAATCTGCACACACGTTGATGTGTGTAGAGACTGAGCTATCTTGTGAAGGTTTACGAAGCCTCTAGCACAGCACTTGGCCCCCAGGACACACTCAGTAAGTGTTAGTTTCCTTCCCTCTCAAATGTGTCTGGTATCTTTAAGCCCCACCTCAACTAATCCTCTAAGATTTTTATTTGTCCATTCAAAAGGTCAAGTGAAAATAAAAATTATTATAACAAAGGACTTGTAATTTTCTCTCCTTCTCAAACCAGGGTACTCACCCTCAGGGAGACAAGAAATCATGTGACATGCCTTCATTAAACATTTTATGCAAAGATTGGGGAAATGAAATATGATTTTTATACGGAAATACATGCAGATGTAGTATGGACAGCTTTGGACTCCACTGGAATGGGGTGGCATGTAACAGGGTCACTCTGCTCTGCTCTTCAGGGTGAGGGTATTTCAGAAGAGAAGTTTGACAACCTAGAGAGATGAGCCTCTACGTCTGAGACTGTTCTGTGAAGTAGGTGTTCCCTAGACACATGCAGCTTCTGAAACTGTTCCCCCAAATTGCAAGGCTTAAATCAGTACAAGGGGCTCTGAAGCAAAGTCAAATAGGAACAGAGGAAAAGCACACCCATGTTTATCTTCCAAGCAAATGAAGTTTGGCTAAGCAGGGGGAGGATTCTGGAGAGAGCCTATTTAGAGGAAGGCGGGGGATGCTTTTTGTCGCCAAAGGTAGGAGCAAGCTCACCAAAGAAGAGATGATGGAGTTTCTAGTCCTGAGGGCTGCTGTGGGAGCTTCCACAGTCCCCAAGAAGCTGGAGAAAACAGTCCCACCTCTGTCACCTCAGACGCACCACTCAGGCTGGTCCTTGGCAGGGCCAGACTCTTCCGCCCTTGGAGTGAAATGCTTTGGCCTCAAATGCTTCCGTGTATGAACCAAAATCGCCATAGAGGCAGAGGGGAGGAGCATGACCAAGCGCTTCCTGAGATGGGACTCAGCCCAAAGCAGCCCCTCCCCCACCCCTCCCTCTCCTAATCCCTTGAAGGCCTTCTTCTATCATTAACATTTGTAAACTCTGAATTCTACTTCATAATAGCCCCTGCTAGTTTCAATGGCATAAAAATTTTTTCTTTATAATCTTTGAGAAAAATAGATACCCTGGGAAAAAGCGCCGAATAACTTTGCCTATGCTTTGCTAGGGTGCCAGAATAAGCAGTAAATGCCAAAGCTAGAATAAAAGAACAAAATAAACCTGAGGAAAGCAGGAAGAAGGGATTAAAAGATAAAAGCATAAACTGACTGATTAGAAGACAACAAAATTTTTATATCCATCTAAAAGCTACTCAGTGAAAAGACAAGTAAAACAAAAATGTGACACTACCACGGAGGAAATCCAGCTTGCTACCTACACTAATGAATCCGGCCCTACACTAATGAATCCGGCTCATCACGCGTTCAATATCAAAGCTCAACAGATACCGGAGGAAGACTGGTGGTTCGAAAGAGACCCATGACTCAGAGAACAGAAGAACTTTGTCATAGTGTAATCAGTATCCTCTGAGATATTAGGATTCTCAGCAGATTATGAAGAAAAGGGAACCATCGGGGACAAGAAAGATTCTTGGAAATGAAAAACATGACTGCCAAAATAAAAAATTCAATATACAGAGCATGGTCTGATTTTGTAAGCCGTCTATGTGTTTGACTATGGGGAGGTCTGAAGCTTATAACCCAGACTGTTGACAGGAAATTGCCTCTGAAAACCAGAACAGGATTGGCGGCCTGAGCAGGGGATGAACTTGCACTACTTGGTGTAGTGCTTAGGAACACAGGGTCTGTAGTGAACTATCGTGGTCCGCACCCAGAAACTCCACTTAACTAGCTGGGTAACTTTGAGCAAGTTACTTAATTTCTCTGTGCCTCTATTTTCTCATCCATAAATATGGGACTATTCATACTACCTAGGATGAAATATATATATAAATACACACACAATGGAATATTATTCAGCCATAAGAAAGAAGGAAATTCTGCTGCTTGTGACAACATGGATGGATCTTGAGGGCATTATGCTAAGTGAGATAAGTCAGACAGAGAAAGACAAATACTGTATGATCTCATTCATGTATGGAATCTAAAAAAAACCAAACTCATAGAACTAGAGACTAGAATGGTGGTTACTAGGGGCAGGGGGTTGGGAGAAATGTGGTGATGTTGGTCAAAGAATACAAAGTTCCAGATAAAGATAAATAAGTTCTGGAGATCTAATGTACAGCATGGTTATTATAGTTAATAATACTGTATTCTATATTTGAAAGTTGCTAAGAGAATAGATCTTAAATGTTCTCACCACACATAAAAAACATGGTAATTACATGACGTGATGGAGGTGTTAGCTACCACGATGGTGGTAATCATTTTGCAATATAGAAGTGTGTCGAATCAACGTCATACAGCTTAACCTTACACACTGTTATGTCAACTATATTTCAATAAACCTGGGGGAAAAAAGAAGTGTAGCTCTCAAACACATTAATTTATACTGCCCTGTTACATATCACATTTTTTTAAATATTCTTTCACTCCCTCTCCTTATGCGCACATTTACCTGAGAGTGGACAAAGGAAAGAAATCATTTGTTTTTACCCCTCATTACTAAAAGATTTAGGGAAAAGTTTAAAACCAGGAGTAATTAATATTTCAGTCTTGTGTGTCAGAAAGAAAGAGAGAGAGAGAAATCCAGCTGATGGAATCCTAACTCCCAGCTCTTGGCTCTGTCGTGACCACAGAAGTCGGGCATCTACAGAACTGCAGGTTTCTGAAACTTGGCTTAAACTGATGCCCAAACAGCGACTGAAGATCATCTGTAATGCCTTTCATTCAGATCGTTATTACACTGAAGCAAGTTCATACCGAGTTTGTAGGTGCGACTAGAGATTCTCCTCACTCTATGCCAAGTTGGATAGTTCTGGGTAGTTGTGATTGTGTAAATCTAGCACATTTGAAATATACTAGGGGAGTTTGAATTTTAAAAAATCTTATGGTGAATCTTTTTGTAAAGCAAATTATTAACTCTTAATTTTCTTGTTGTGTAAAACCAGATTGTGATATGTGACATGTTTAAAGTGGGCTAAATCTCTAATTCTGCTTTTATAGGGTGTGTAATCTCCCGAGACTGAGAGCATCAACATTCATGATTCCGTGAGATATGCATCCTCATGCCTTGGATTAAGCAAGTGCAGTTTTACTTGCCTAATTAAGGGCAGAGATGGTGGCCTGGTGTTTCCCTTCCTCAACCCCACTCCATCTAGGGACTCACAAGTGCTTGAGGAAACTATACAAACATTCCTGTTTCTCTGCCTCACACACCTGAAACCAAATCCCATAACAGGGAATTAACCTCACTCTGCTCAGAACCCTACAACTTCTCACCTTTTTAAAACTGGTTCCCTTACTACTCTCATGCTTCTATTTTCAATTATTAAAGAAAAACAAGCGCTTTATCAAAACCAAAACTCCTCTCATAAAAAAATAAATAAAAAACTACGTCTACTCTCTACCAGGCACAAAGCAAATATTTTTTAATTCCTGTCAGCTTGAGGGTTGGGTGCCTGGCTGAGTTGCTGAAATATATTGTGTATACATGTACCATATCCTTAAAATTAAAATGCAATAATGTTCGCTTAACTCAAAAGCCCTAGTCAATGCAATTCAATATTTTAATTCACTGAAACAAACATGTTTTGAAAGCTGATCTGAGCTAGAAAGCCCCACAAAGGAGAAAATGTTAGTAAAGCAAAGGGGACTAAGGAGGCAAGGGAGAAAAGTAGAAAAAAGCATCGTATATTACAAAGGCAGAAGAAGATAGATTTTTGATGGTCTAGAAACCCCTTCTGTTGTGCCCTGTGCCTTATGAACACCAATTCAGACATCTATGGGTACTGCTATGGGAAAAATAAATGTCATTAGTCCTCTTTGTGTCATATGTATTGTGATTTTTTTTAATGAAATTAACTGTAGCTAGTTTTCACATGAAAACGTTTTTTAAACTTCAGAATCACACTGGCTAAAACCTCTATCTGACACCATGGCAAATGATGCCTTTGTGAGCTGACCTCTATTTTTTAATGTTGCCCTTAAAAAATTCATTATGGGAAGGAGAGGACCAAAAGAAATTTCCTTCCAACATATTAATAGCTCTCACCAAGACAATTAGGTCACTGCTGAATCAAGTCAGAAGCACCTCCATCTCTAGAACATATTGAATGTTTTAAAGGATTTTTCAGTACATTTTGTAGAACATCCTCAAATGCAAAGTATGACTCACCCTTAGAGACTGGGCTCTTTTGGACCTTTCAGAGAGTCAGGGGGCCAGAGACAAGTTCCATCCTAATGCATCTCTGCCTAGCACTTTAGATGGAAATGACACTGCCATGGGTGTTTTAGGAATTAATGCAAATTACAATGTAGAGATAATAATGTCCTGAACTAGGGCAGTATCCATGGGAATGGCAAAGAGGGAATGAGTCAAGAAATCTTGAGGAGGCAAAGTGAATGTGGTTTCTTAACTAACTGGATGCAGGAGGTCGGGAGGATGACAAGAAAATTTCTAGGTTGGATGAATAAAGGGGAAGGTAAGATGGTGAAGTTTAAGACACAGAATGAAGGGGAAGGAAGATCAGACTTAAGGAAAGAAATGAATTCCATGTAGACATGTTGAGTTTTAAAAAATTTTAGGACATACAACAAACAATTGGAAATTCAGATCTGAATATCGAGAGAGAGAAACAAGTTCGGACGAATGAGATCTGGGAGCCCTACATATGGTACCATGAAGTTCAACCCAGGGAAAAAGACGAGATCCCCTGAGGAAAGACTGGGGAAGAGAGCTTAGGGCAGAAGTTTGGAAATGGCTGAATGCAATGAGTAGGCAGGAGAAGATAAGCCATTCATTCATTCATTCAATAAACAGTTTGAATTAAGCAACCCCTTCCTTCTACTTTGTGGAGAGAATTTGTTGGGTGGGTGCATGGACGGGGAGGAGACGCTACAAAGTTCTTTGTCCTGCTGTAAGAACAGTGTGGGATAAAAAAGACGGGCTGCTTTCCAAAACAACCAAGTGTGGGTGTCCTAAACGTGTGCAGCAAGAATTCTGGGGGCTATGTCAGAAGTCTCTGGACAGGGTCGATGGGAAACAACTTCGAGCGCAAGGCTGAAGGAAGGGGGTGAGGTCGGCACACTGCCCCACCTCTCCACACAGCCCCGCCCTCGGTGCCTACCACCACTTCTCACTCTCTTCTCTCACTCCAGGTTCTTCTTCCAAAGCCAACAAAGCTTAGACCAAAATGTCAGTCATTTTTCAGGTAAAGAGGAGGAGTATTTACCTGTTTGGGACAGTAAAATCATTCAAAGTAAAGAACCAAGGCTTCCTGCAGTAAGTGTACACGTAAAACTCACATAAACACACACCTCAGCAAATGTGTTCACGGCTTCCTTCTTGGTCTAATGGAAGTTTCTGGACTTTCTTTATACTGCCATCTCCTCCGACATAGTTCCCTTCTCTTTCTCTCCCATCACCGTGGCTTAATTCTGACACATCTCATGCCTTTTGTTTCTGCGTGTATCTGAATGGCCATCTCCAGATAAGTGGCTCTGGGCTTGCCTCTGCCTCCTGTAACTCCACTCGTGCCTAAGTCCTGCTCTTGCTCCCCCTTCCACATCTACACTGACCCTAAAAGCACACAAGGTCATAGTGTACTGTTAGCACGTGTGAGACCTATGCATATCAGCCGGCCAAGTCTCTTAGGCGAGGTGAGCCTCCTCTACCAGCTGCAAGGAGGGTACTCTATAGAGTAGTTAATGTCGACAGAAATCCTTGTGTTAAAAATGCAGAGTGCCATTGTGGCCCAAGCCAAGGGAACTCCAAAAATACGTTAGAAATAAGCAGCCTTCAGAGAGTCATATTGCTCTGAAGACATACATAATTTCCTAAGTAGAATCTCCTTTTTATGAGCTAAAACATACATTCCCATTTTTGCCAATGTTCAGGATTATTGGGTCAGAATAACTACTTTAAGTAAACATTCATATGTTTCCATTATTTTCTGAGTAAAGAACTGTTCAGATTCAAATATATGCACTATAACTTTGCAAAGCATTGTTTTCATCACTTCTATACTTGTGTTTTTACTACAAAAGCTCATTGTTGCTGATCTATGGTATTTTTCTTGACATCAAATTATTTGCTATATCTATCTAATTCTTTTGCCCTCTGTACAATATTTCAATTTAGAAAGGAATATCAATATGTTGTCTCTAGTGCTCAGAATACTTTTATAGCGAAAAATCTAATGGCGTATTCAATCACCCTATTATTGCTATCCGTGTATCTTGATACAATGGTAAATGCCTGAGAAAGCCAAATTGCTGAGGGAAAAAAAGTGAGGTCATCCACAGGGGATATGTGTATAGTGATTATTACTGGGTTCATGTTTTCAATTCTATCACTCCCTGTGACCCATTTGCCCTTAGGATATGACTGTTGAAACAAAATTATTTCACTTATATTCCTGTTAACGGGAACTGTAATTTTAGTCAGCAGCCCTCTGTGTAACAAAAGACTACACCTTCTAACAGTCATTCACGAGGTTTAGAAATGCACTATAATTCAAATAAAATTTCTCTTGTAAGGTAATGGAGCATATGACCCTTTTATGATAAACTATAATTTTTGGGTGCGTAATACAATTGTTCCATCATTTGGTATTCCCAGATGTAAATTATAGATTAACACTAACACATCCCACTCTGCGTAGTTCATACACTACCTCATAACACATCCTTTTGTTTTCTCGACAATGATTTAAAAGTGTTACAAACTTCTGCTATATGCAGAAAGAATATTTTCCTAATCTCCTTAATCTCCCTTGAATCTCTCTAGCAGAGTGTTCCTCAGAATTATTCTTTACCACAAGCCCAACTAAACAGGTCCCTAAAAGAAGTCTAGGTAATCTTGTGTTCTTCTATTTACTTGGCTTCCATAAAGCTAGCACCGTGACAGGATTAGAGATGAAGGAAGTAAGACATCTGTGAAGAGGCTTTTCTGTTGTCCCAGTCTGTCAGCCAGAACTAGGACTCATTTCTGTTAGTTGTGTGTCCAAAAGACAAACAGGATTCTGAGTCCCTAAAACCAAGGCCATCTGTCTATCATGACAGAAACACGGCAGTCACTTCCTTCAGCAACACGGCCAGTTCACCTCCATATTTTCCCAGAGGCACATGAAAGAAAACACTCCAGGAATATGTGCTTTGTGGCCTGGCACCTGGACTTGCCTCGCTCTGGCCCTGGTGAACTGGGCCAGGCCAGTGATGGGCCTCAGGCTCTCTCTTGCCCTTGGCACAGGACTGGAGGACAGCCAGCCTTTTCCTCCTTCCATCTGTGCCCCACTGTGGTCTGCTTCTTCCCCGGGGAGCCTCCAGGTTAAAGCATTCCTAGACAGCTTCCCACGGGTCAAACAAGCAGATATAGAGAGAAGCGGGTGCCTGTAGCCCAGCCCCTGATCCGAGCAGGGCGGAACTGTCCTCATCCTGCATCTTCTCCTCCCACGTTGATCCCCAACCCCGAGCCCGAGCACGCCTGGCTTGGCTTCCAAGTCTCTGATAACATATCAATGGGAAGTATTTCCTGACTCATCTCATCACAATTTTATCTCACCATAACTGCTGTGTGGAAGGAAGAAAAGAAGAGAGGGGGGAAAAAAGAAAGGAAAGAAGAAACCAAGGGAGGCAGGGTGAGAGGGAGGAAGGAAAGGAAAAAAGGCCAACAGGCAGAAAGACATTGTTCCTGATCAGTTCTATTATAACCCCTCCATTTCTCCAATTGAAAGCTACATTTCTTACTTTCTACCCCATCCCAGTTTGGTGACCTTATTAGGAGCCCTTGACCATTCCACTTTACCCTTGACCCCTCACAGGTCGAGTGAGCGGGCTGGAGAGAATGTTGACCTCCTCCTAGAAATGAGGGAGTATGCTGAATACCCTCCAGCTCAGCACCCTCAGAGAAGACCAGCCCTCAACCCTGAGTGTCTGCACGAGCTTGGATGGAACTGTTTGTAACTCCCACAGAGCAGGCTTTTCTGGGCTGGCTCCATCGTTGGTTTCTTTGCTCACTGAATTCTGACACAAGAAGGAAATGAGGATAAATAGGTTCAAAGCTTTTCAGCTCTTTTCCTTTCATAAAAATTAAAGAGAAAACAAAAAATTAAAAAATAATAAGATAGAAAACATTTGAAATCAAGAAACGCTGAACTCCCAAGGTACACCATTTTGTCCAAAGCCTGTATGTTTACTAAAATTATACTTCAGGTAAAGTCTATTTTAGACCTTGAGTATTCTGGGAATCATCCTGCCAAGATTTACTGAGAACTAAACTTAACGAGAGTCATTGGAGATAAAAAGAGAGGAATCAGAGACCCACTCTATCAGTCAGAGTTCAACCAGAGAAGCAGAACCAGTAGGAGACGTGTGTGTGTGCCTGTGTGTGTGTGTATGCGTGTGTGTGAGACAAGGAATTGGTTTACACAATTGTGAGGGCTGTTTAAACAAACCCAAAGTCCGTAGGGCTGACGCTCAGAAACGGAAGAGGGGCTGGCCCGGTGGCGCAAGCGGTCAAGTGCATGCGCTCCGCTGCAGCGGCCCGGGGTTCGCCAGTTCGGATCCCGGGTGCACACCGTCGCACTGCTTGGCAAGCCATGCTGTGGCGGCGTCCCATATAAAGTGGAGGAAGGTGGGTATGGATGCTAGCCCAGGGCCAGTCTTCCTCGGCAAAAAAAGAGGAGGATTGGCAGATGTGAGCTCAGGGCTGATCTCCTCACAAAAAAAGAAAAAAAGAAAGGGAAGAAATGAGCAAGTTATTACCCACGAGCACAGGCTGAGGCTCCTGTCCATAGGCAGTCAGGAAGACAGATAACGAGCAGGCTGGAGCCCCACAGGCAAAAGCTGAAGCTTACTGTCCACAGGCCATCGAGAAAGAAAAATTATGAGCAGGCTGCAACCCTAAGATCCAGAGGAGAGGGAAAGTAAATGCAGACCCAGCAGCTGTTGGAGTCTCTGAGCCCAAGGAAGAACTCCTTGAAAGGGCTCACCTGATTAGGTCAGCCCCACCCAGGATAATCTTCCTTTTGATTAATTTAAGGTCAACTGACTAGGGACTTTAAACTGCAAGGTCCCTTCATTGAAGCACCTAAATTAGTGTTTGATTGAATAGCTAAAGACTATAGTTCAGCCCAGCCAAGCCGACACATCAAGAAGCCATCATACCCACTGTCCCCTAAATCTAGGTGGGGAACTCCACTAATCTACATTTATTCATTACATGAGCACCTACTGTATGCAAAGCCCTGTGCTATGAACTAGATTAAAGTTATTTTATTGCACAGAAATCTACAAAAAGGAATGAAAAGTAAGGCAACAGCAAGAGCAGAACTATCTAATGAATAAAACAGAATTAATGAAGTAATGACAAGGACAGAAGGATTTAAAATTAAGATAAATACAGATTTTTAAAATTACATTAGGAACCAGTGCAAAAAAAATGGTTTCCATAAAAAAAAAAAAGATAAGAAAAGACATTTGGATTGGTGTAGTATCAAAGTCATATTAATATTGATGTGTAATAAGATTCTCAGAGTACAGACCATGGCTTGGTTGATTTTCCCAATGAAGCTTCCTCAACTTATAAAAATTTATAAATACATAAAATATGTTAAAGGGAAGATTATACTTAAGAGTTCCTGAGAGGATTCACTCCAATTCTAGGCTATAAAAATTAAATTTCATCCTCAATAGAAGTGTATGTTATAAAAACAACACATCTATCGTTGTTTTGGTTATGCTCAAGAGAATGAAAGATAATGCAAAAATACACTACAGAAAAGACAAGAGGAAAAACAAAGTCATAAGATTTTGCATATATTTTGTTGTGAGAATTGTCACACTCTTATGAAAGCTGAACTCTCTGTGTTTAATAGTGTAACCAGCATAAAACTGGGCTTCCTAGAGTCCGTTCTGAGCCCCATGGCACATCCGAAGTCTGTCTCTCATCTCTCAGCAGCTATTTATCATACTCTCCCCCTCCCCATATTTATTCATTCATATTCTCTCTCTCTCTCTTTCCCTTTCTCTCCTCCTGCCTCTGTCTTTGAATTTCCTTGTCCTCCTCTCTCTTCTCCTTTTTACTAGAGAGTAATTGGCCTATTCTTGGCTCCTGCCATTCTCCTCCCCACTGCCCCCCACATGTCATTCAGCACAACAGAGGCCATGTCCCAGGCCAAGAGAACAAAGGATCTTTCCTCCATGGAAAGTAAGGGGAGCGTACAATTGCAAATACTCATCACCTTATATAATTTTTTCCTACAGAGCAGTAAATCTCCAATGCATTTGCAAGTAATAAATCAGAACTAGTTATTTCATTTCTCAGATGCAAAAAAAAAACAGTCAGAAAAAAAGAAATATGCTCATCTCAGGTGTCACACTGAAATCAAAACACTGTGTTCTATTTGTTCATTTGCTGAACTGCTCTTAAGATTTTTATTTCTCTAGATGAAATGCAAGGTATTTGGGACCAAAAAAGATAAAGGTTATTCTTTATTCGATTATCTTTGAAGTAATAGAAAAGGAATCTTATGGTCAGGAATGGTTTTGAGACAGAAAAAAAAATCCACTGTTGATGCCCAGCATTATTTGTGCCTGAGATGGAAACCAGATTTGTTACAGCTGACTTCCGATTATTCCAGGAGCTGACTGGGCAATTTGTGGATTTACTGGAAGCTCTGCCTCTCTTCATGCCTTCCGCTTCAGGGATCTTGGCCCCTGCACTGCAGGTCGGGACTTCTCTGGGAAGGTGAACAGGGCCTAGCGGAGCCGACAGTCCATTCTGCTCGCCCACTACTTGCTAAAAAGCTTAGTGAGATGCTTAAAAGAATTATTAAAATTAGCTGTGCAGATTTGGGGGGCATTTCAATTACCTCTGCTATGACTGTCCCTCATTATTTTTCATATTCAAGGGTAGGCTTCATATTCAGGCATGCAATTTAATCATCCAAATTCATTATTCAGGCTGAATTAACTGAAAAAATGTATAGTAATAAGACAAGTTAATATTTAGTGTAATAATTTCAACATTTTAAGTCCAGGGAACAAGGTTCAATAAAAATGTTTAATATTTTTATTTTTGAGAGGATCAAGATGACCTGTTCTACTTATTCACTCAAGATTTTCTCTCAAGATTTTTATTGCTTGAAGTGAGATGCAAAACCTTCACTATTTATTTAAAAATTTGTATTAAAATTTTTTAAATGCTTGTCAAAACCTCAAATGTCTGCCTTATTCAAGCACAAAATAATATGTCCATAGTAATGAAATACAAGAAATGAAAAGTCCTGAGAACTCAATTCAGAAAATGCAAGATAGAGAATAGATTAAAAATAAAGACAGATGCGGGCCGGCCCTGTGGCGTAGTGGTTAAGTTCAGCATGCTCTGCTTTGATGGCCTGTTTTCACAGGTTCGGATCCTGGGCACAGACCTACACTACTCATCAGCCATGCTGTGGCGGTGACCCACATACAAATGGAGGAAGATTGACACTGATGTTAGCTCAGGGCGAATCTTCCTCAAGCAAAAAAAATAAATAAAGACAGATCTTTGCATGCAAAAAATTGGTGTCAGAGCCACATAATGCTGAGCATTATGACTCTATCAATATGTGCCCAAGTCACATGCCTCACTCATGCATTCATTTATTCATTCAATAAGCATTTCATTTCTTGAGTATCAACCATATGCCCGGCCTTGAGGCTACAAATAGAAGATAAGATGTGATCCCTGGCGAATGTGTGAGAGCCACACACTGCAGGAACTGGAAGCAGTGAGGGTTTAGAACAGCACTTTGAGAGAGGCTGGCTAAGGAAAATGCCCAAGTCCCTCAGTAAACAGAGCCTTGTTGAGTTAGTTATGAAAGAAAGGGGACTCGCGCCTACAGCTACACCCTGTGTGTGTGCAGATGCGGGGCTTGTATGAAACACCGGAGCAAATGGGGAGCCTTGTCCAGAAAGAAGCCGCAGGGAAGATGGAAAATCAGCTGCAGGAGATCTGCCTCAGGTCTCTGCCTCCAGTGGTGGCAGACTACGAGATTTGGACCAATCCTCCTGACTGTGTCTTTTCTGGCTCACTGTTGAATCTACCCACAAGCCAGTTTGTTCTGTCACTGAACCAGACCACAACGGAAGCAGGAAGTCTGTAGGGGCCTCAGCTCCACCATCTGATGGGGATTGTTGTGGATCTTCTGGATCTCACCCAGCAGACCCAGCATCTGGTGCGCAAGGAAACGAGCCTAAACATCTGAGTGGCCCTGCTTTGACACCCCACTCCATAGCCAGCCCAATACCACTGCCTTCTCCTATTCAGTCATTAACTCACGTGTTCATCCAATAAACATTTATTGGCACTTGGCATGTGCTAAGTACCATGCCGGGGACCCAAAGGTAAACAAAACTGAAAGGTCCCCTGTCCTCATGGGGCACTTAGTCAGGAAGATAGTTTCTAGAACCAGAGCTCCCATCCTCAACTCTAAGTCATTCGGCTCTACTCAGAAACCATGCTCTTGCCAGCATTCTGCCCACTCTGGGAGGTGGGATCCTTGGACCCTATCTAAACTTGCTCCCTTATATAGTGGGGGCCAGGCAATAAGGTGGAACTGGGGGAGGAGAGAGAAAAAAATGCAGCCATTTTTAACTGTAGCTATGGAGAGAATCATATCACCAAGCCAAGAGAACAATCTGAAAACAAATCTAAATGTACACTGGATCCAGGAGTCAAGTAGTGCAGTCAAAATCTAGGTCACCAAAACTGAGAAGAGTTTCCAGTAACAAGTCGGGCTGATACGGGGCCAAAGCTAAGCGTTAAGTCTAGCAGCCACATGGCAGAGGAGAGGGAGAGAGTCTAAACCAGCGTGTTGAACAGCCAGGCCCTGTCCCTTACCAGCTATGTACCTCAACTTCCCCGTCTGTAAAATGGAAACAGTAATAGTACTCTCCCGAGGCCGTTGTAAGGATTCAATGACTTAATGCATTTAAATTATGATGTCTGGCACACCCTCAGCTCCTGGATAAATATTAACTCTTACTGTTCCTCTCCTTGGAGAGGTCAGAGAAACCATCAACGAAGGCTTCCTGAGTTTCGGTTTCAAGTTTCAATTTTCAAGGGACCATTATCTTCCGTTCCACAGACTGCATATGCCACCCGTCATCCTCACAAGAGACCAATTAAGATATAATAGATTCTCTTGGTGGGTTACATGGCTGCTGTGTAGTCAGAATCTTAAGGCAGAGAGGCACAAAGAGTTCTTTGATAAAATATTACTAATGTTCATGGAGGGTGACACTGCAAAATAGGGAAGTGGAGAATGAAAGAGTCTAAGATGAGAAAGAAGACCCCTGAGCAAGCTGGTGGGAAACCCAACCAGAGCCTCACCTGAGAGACCCAGCTTTGGCCCTCCTGGAATGGAACTGCTGATGGCTCATCTTCCTAAAGAGAATCTTTAATTTTAATTGCCCAACATTTAAAGGGATTAATCTACTTCAAAATTTGAATAAGGCCAAGTTGTACTTTAAATTTTTGCCTGAGTCCACTCTTTTACTTCTCGCCTCATTCAACTCCAGGAAGGGTTTTCCCTCCATGAAGAATTTTGAGGCACTGTAGTTTACTCTATAAATCTCTGGCTTTTGTTTTCCCCTCAGCAACATGCTTTGCTGTGGATCCAATTTTGTGGCTCACAAACAAAATCTCCTCAGAAATGTCCTGGGAAGCAGCCTCAAGAGGGCTGCCGGGGCCTTGAGAGCCTGTATTTCCTCCCCCGTGGAGAGCTGCAATGACCCAGCCCGGGGACCGGAGTGAGGGGAGAGGGGAGGAAGCGGCATTCAGTTGTCAGAACTTACGTTTTGCAGTTTGCCCTCCTAGCTACTGCGATTTCTTAGCTCTTTTCTGAGGTTATGAAACAACTCATATCTTAATTGGCACATAAACATAAATTTATTAGAAAATCAGGCATGTTCTAAGGGGCAGTTGAATTATTACCTTATTCATGACACCTATTTATATTATTTAAGGTGATTCAGTTCAACTGTGGATTTGCAAATAGATGGAATCATTTCCGGAAAAGTAATAATAACAAATCAATGTCTTATTCCAGAATTATAAAAGCATAAGCCTCTTTTTAAATAACTACAGTTGCATGTCAGAACATCTAAACAAATGTGTAGTTAAGAATGATTGTTATACCTTAGGGACTTAGTTTATACAAGACAGATTAGCAAGATACGAGCCTCATTATGCATGGAAGTCAGTTGTTTTTCCATGAATTCAGCACAACACAAGGTCTGGAGTTGCAATTCATAAAGAGAACGAATGTGAAGACTGAGTGCTGTTATGACATTAATCTTCATGAATGTGGAAAGAAGTGAATTATTATCTTTCTCTTTGTGAGGTGAGGAGAACTGTTGTAACAAATTTGAATCTTGGTGCATATCGGAGTGTGAGAGCCGGAAGGGCCTTGGAGAGTTAGTCTAATCCTTCCATTTACCCAAAGGAGATGGAGAATGAACGTTCTTAAGAGACTCACCCACCTTTACCTGGTGAGTTAATGGCAGAGATGGTATAGACCTCTGAACTCCCAAAATCAGGGATCTTTTCATTGACCCAAAAGAGGGGTAAAATTTCACCTAATTCCAGTTTTTCTAAACAGTCCAGAGTCTTCTATGTATGGGCCTCCTTTAACTCACTCAACACAGGATCCTAAACTAAATATAAATAATCAGTCAATTTTTGACTGCTTATTGTGAGCTAACCCACTCGTTGGTATTTATCTACTTTTCGTCTACATTTGTACTATGCAAATTCCACCATCGATAAGTTCTTGGCTCTGTTAATGTTCTTTAAAGTTACGAATCTGAGCATTTTTTGTGCAGGGTTCAGCACCATGACCTTTTGCGGAAGGGTTCTAGGCTACACAGCTTTGGTCGTGCCCTCACATATTTAACTCCTATATTTTAAAATTCCACGGAAAATCTATTGACATGCTGTTAAGTGTAAAGAATTGCAATTTCTGGGGGAGTTGTTAGGGCCCTTTTTGGAGAAGCAAGATTCCTTAGCAAAGAAATAAAAAGTATTTTTAAAAAGTAAAGTTAGCAGTCACTTCTGTCATTGGAACTGTTACTAATTATAAACATGTATTCTATTAATTTCTGTCAGATATATCAACTTGTGAAGAGGATATACTAGCAGAAAGGCATTTGGAAACCAGAAAAGAAATCAAAAGATTTCAATTTTAAGCATTTTTTTCCTTGCCAGGGAATACAAGGAAGGAAGAATGGTAAGACTGGCCCCCAAGTCTGACTTCACCACCTCCTGCTAGTGTGGCCTTAAGTCGGTGTTTTAACCCCTGAGCCTCAGTTCCCTCCTCACTAGTAAAAATGAGTGTAATTCCTGCCTCAAGAGTGGATGTAAGAATGAAACTAGACAACATATATGAAGCATCCTGCAGAATGCCAGATCATGACTGGGGCTCAGTGAATGCTAGTTTATTATCTCTTCACACATCCCTATTCACTCTCCCTAATCTCTCTGCCTTGGTTCCTAATCTGGATAACCTATATTACAAGAGAACTGTAAGGATTAATTATAGGATGATGCAGAGAAAGGTGTGGAGCATCTGACTCATTGCAAAAATCCTTCCCTGGGAAACAGGATTGCTAAAAGAAAAATATATAACAGAAAGTTCTCCTTCCAAGACTTAAGACCCATGGAGGAAGCACAGGTAATAGAATGAATTGGTAACCATGCAAGGTGAGAAGAGAAGAACTGGGAGATGGAGGAGAGAGTCTTCTGGCTTAGGCAACTCAGTGAACAAAGGTGCCTTGAACTGAGCTGGGCACGGTAGAGGCTGGGATGAGTAGAGACTATGAGGAAGGATGGCATTGGGTTTAGTTTGGGTTGGTAACGGATTGAGTTTTAGCCATTGCTATGGTCTGAATGTTTGTGTCCTCCCAAAATTCATATGTTGAAATCCTAATCCCCAAGGTAGTGGCATTAGGAGGTGGGGCCTCTGGGAGGTGAGTAGGTCATGAGGGCAGAGCCCTCACCATTGGGATTAGTGCCTTATAAAAGAGGCTTCACAGAGCTCCTGGCCCCGTCCGCCATTAAAAGTGAAAAGACATTGTCTATGAACCAGGAAGTGGGTTCTCACCGGAACCTGACTGTGCTAGCACCCTGATCTTGGGCTTCCAGCCTCTAGGCTGTGAGCAATAAATTGCTGCTGTTTCTAGGCCACCAGTACGTGGTATTTTGTTATAGCAGCCCAAACAGACCAAGACAGACATGCTGAGTTTGGGTTTTACAATTCTCTAATCATCCCTCCAAAGAGACAGAGGTCCCTAAACAAATGCCTCACGCTTGTGCATGCCTTTAAAATGACCTAATCTGCAAGAAACCCCTTTATAAAGCAAAGAGTCATTTGATAAAACAAATCCTTAACATACGTGTTTAGTGAATTCCAACTTCAGTATCTCAGGTTTTCCTCTGCACGTGTGCTCATTATGATCATTAAGAACAGATTTTCTAACTCATTGCTCTGGGAATGATGACTGCCAATTCCAAAACTTGTCTGAGCTGTGCACCACAACTTATCAAAAAAGATAAAGGTTTATTCTTTATTTGATTATTTTTAAAGTAATAGAAAAGGAATCTTATGGTCGGGAACGGCCACAACTTCCATTCAGTCCCGTTTATCATCTCAAAATTAAGTTGTCGTCTTTGTTCAAAAGGAAACAATTTGGTCTTTAGAAGCACTTTTAGAAATCACATATGAGTTTCTCAGAAATTATCATATTTAACACCATGGCTTTTAATTTTTGCCGTAGTTTTCAAGAAATTTTCCCTCCATCCAAAACCTCCTCCCCTCCCTACACCGTATGCCACCCTCACTCCCCCGCCGCACACAAAGAATTTTAAGACCTTTGAAAGACGTAAGAGTTCTTACTTCAGAGGTACCATCTCAGTAATGTAGCAAACATTAAAATAAGCCGTGGGAATCACTTACAGCTTTAGGTTAAGTTGCAGCAGACTAGTTGATACAATGTTATGTTCTGAAGATATTCAAATTAAATATTGAACAATTTCAATTTTGCAGGATTGAGTTTTTGTTTTTTTTTTAATTCTGGAGCCCACAAAGGAATTTAAAATTTCAAACATTGTTGTAGGTGATTGAAAATCTTGTAGTCCGTGAAGCACTTTTTCTGCAATGGTTACTGGATGAAATAGTCCCAACCACAAATCCTCCTCAAAGAAAAAGATAAAACATTAGCACTTTCAGATATTTTTGCTGATTTTTTTCCTCTCACAACACAAAGCATTTGTATCATTTTAAATGTTTCTTATCATGGGCTCTTTTGTCCTGATGCAATAGTCGGCCTGGAGCATCAAGATGTTTGGGAATTGTTGATTAGCTGATTGTTGATTGTCCTGGAGGTGGCGGTGCCACCTCTCTTCCTGCCATGGGATTCACTAATGCACCCAGGCCTGGTGTGGAGTGACTGCACAGCCAGCCAGTCTTGTGCACTTCTGTCCTGTGACAAGACCTCTCCTCAGGCCCTTTAGGCCTAAATGGTCCAACTGAGGCCTAAGATAGAGTTCAGTCATCCATGGAATTGTGCTCCAATTTCTATAAATTTTGGAAGATATTCACAGGAAAGGTTACCAAAAGCAAAATGCGTTTATTTAAAAGACTTGTCTCGGGGGCTGGCCCAGTGGCGCAAGCGGTTAAGTGCGTGCACTCCGCTGCCGCAGCCCGGGGTTCACTGGGTCGGATCCCGGGCGCGCACTGACGCACTGCTTGTCGAGCCATGCTGTGGCGGTGTCCCCTATAAAGTAGAGGAAGATGGGCATGGGTGTTAGCCCAGGGCCAGTCTTCCTCAGCAAAAAAAAAAAAGAAGAGGATTGGTATCAGGTGTTAGCTCAGGGCCGATCTTCCTTACAAATAAATAAATAAATAAATGAAAAATAAAAGGCATGTCTTGCCAAACTGTCAAATATGCAAATAAGTCTTGGGTATTTGCCTTGGCAGAAATCAGCGGCAGAAAGATGCTGAAAACTGAGTTTCTCTAAGTTTGGAGCTGATTTCAGAAGCTACGTTGTTAGCGTCCTCCCAAGGCTGAAAGGCCAAGGATGAGCAGGACCTCGAGCTGCTGCCTCTGTTTCTCCTTCCTGCGCTCGTCACTCTGCGAATCTAGGTCACACTTGAGGGAAAAGAGGACAGGAGGAGAGGAGAGTGACGTCAGCGGAAGTGGACTGAAAGCTGTGCAAAGACGTGCATTTCTCTGCGACTTCTCAGACGCTCAAATCTACGTTCCTCTCTGTGAAAACAATCTGAGTCGAGACAGAAGGAAGCAAAGGCCTATTTAGCCCGTAATTTGACAATATTCTCTGGACAACTTTTTCCCTTTAATTAGATAGCCAGTTTCTTTTGACAATGAAAGAAAAGTAGTTCTTACAATATTAACTTCTTAACGACCAAGGTTTTGTTGAATTGAATGTGTTCATTTAAGTTCTGCATTTCACTCCACATGAGACGGTGTTAGAGAATTGATTTAAAAAAAAAAAACCCTGCAGCACATGGTAATTGCAATTTATTGATGGTATTAATCATTTTCGTTCCTGTTTTGTTATTTTGTATACGGTTTTAAAGCCTGGAGAACTTAAGTGGAAAAGAGGGAAATTGATTTTAAAACCAAGTTAGGTATCTATTTTGACAAAAGATGAAATCAAAGGAGGATTTTTTTCCTCATCTATGAATAGAAATTCTGCGTAATATTATGGCTGATAGAGTATTGATCTTCCCCCCTCCTACTTTTGCAATGTGCTTTGGAGCTGCCTGTTATGTATTTTAAATATGCAGGTCTTGTGTTACATTCGGGAAAACATACATATACAGAAAATATATTCTCCCCAATGGGTCTAGGTATTTCAGTTGTCAGAAATCTATTTCACACATATTAGTCTAGCCTCAGACCAACTGTGACGCCTGCAAGAGGAATAAGTTGAAATCGGAGAATTCAGCAATAACAGCTCAATGAAAAAGACTGATGTCAAACCAAAAATAATTTCAACCTGATTTTTAATTATAGGCAAAAAGAATAGGTGGAAATGCTCACAAATACTTATACTTCCTGAGATGCTTTCCCCTCTTCTCTCTACACGTCCCCCTCCTCATTCATACTATTTGCAACACGGAAAAATAATTAGCTTTGGTGGCAGGGCTAGCAGGCCCTGAAACTGACATCTTCAATCTTCTTACCAATTCCATCTCTGAGGACGAAAATGTAAGATGCAAAAAAAAAAGAAGGAAAGGGGAAATTGTTACATATTTGAAGTGAGACTTTGTAAAGCACAAAAGCCAAGTGTGATCTCTCTGTATTAACTCAATCCAGAGTCCCCAACTTCTAACTTAATTCTGCAGTGGGAAAGTCCTCACGAGAAGTCGATGAGTTAAGGCGGGTTATAAATCTGGAGTATGGATTTGTCTGCAGTGAAATCAAGAGAAGGCAGCTTCTCTAGAAGGCAGACACCTCAGACTGGGAATCAGAGGTGGCCTCAAATTAGCTGTGCTGCCTTGGGCTTGTCGCTCAGCCCTTCTGAGGATGTTTGCTCACTGGTGATATGGATGAGTGGGACAGGATGACATCCACAGTCTCTTCTAGTTAACTCTCAGCCAAAAAGCAGTGACTGAGCAACTGCCTTGGGCCCAACTCGGTGCAGGTTGAAGCAGAGGGCTAGGTGAGGGTGAGCAGGCTGGGTGTGCGTGTCCTCGCTCCCCCACCAGCCTCGTAAGTAACCTGAAGGCAGATCTCAGCCGCGTTCCTCTTCCTTCCCCTGTAGCACTTAACACAGTGCCTAGCAAAATAGAAGCACCCCACAATTTTGGGGGGAGGGTGAATGAATATATGAACCTTCCCATAGGAGTTTTATAGTCCCCCTGGGAAAATATCACAAAAGTATCTTTCTTGTAGTGGTGGTTGGGGGAGGGAGGGATAACTAATATAACTAAGAAACATGATGAACAGCCCTCAGGGATCGCATTCATCCTGCTCAGAAGCAATAAATTAAAATAGGACATGATAGTGTTCTCCTGAATTGAAGAACGTGAGCCCAGTTTATAATCGAGAGAACCCCAAAATGAACAGGTGTTGTTGCTCATCTCTCCAGCTACCCCTGAAATGACTGAGGCCTGGAAAGGAACTTGCTTGCAAATGATCACGAACTCAGTGGGTGCAACAGCTTTCCACCAAGAATTTTACCTTGGTTAATGAAGTTTCCTTCCTTGCAAGATGAGAGATTTTAATCCCCAGCGAAGTGCTCATAGAATTGCAAACATCAGAATTCCTTTCATGATGCTTGAAATCATTTCTTTTTAAAATAACAAGCTTAACTTTTAAGGAGAAAGGACGTTTAAATAGAAGGGAGGAAATCTTTTCCAAACGGTTTTTCAGTTTTCACGGCAAAATCACTGAAACTAAAGCTCCACTTGATTTAAAAGTAAGCAGGATTCTGAACCTCAGCCGCGGCCGTGGCATCACACAATCAGTTTCTTCCCCTGAGAGCGCTGTGGCTAGGAGGCTGGGAGGTCTCTTGTTTGTCAGTCAGGGAGAAAGACAAAACACCAAGGTGTCAGTTGAAGAAACATATTCATGCTTCTCTAATGCCTCCTAAAAGTCCTCTGTCAGAAAAACTACACGTGTTCCAGTCTGGCTCATTTTATCTCCTTAGACATCACATATCATTAACCATCTCAGTCTGTCAAGACAAAGAGCTGGAAAACATTTATATTCCAGAATCTCTCAAATACCAAATAGGTCTCAGATATGAAGTGCACTCTGGTTATCAATTACTGTTGGATATTCGAGGTGACAAGCTCCATTCTAGGTTCTTAGCTTTTCCCTCCCACCATCAGGCTCAGAGGATTGCATGTGAGAGGCACAAACAGTAACCACACTCAGGAGGATGATTAACTTCACCCCAAGAAAGGAATAGCCTCTCTGTTCCTCTCAGACATGGAGAGACACACAGCACCCGCCATGACCATGACTTCCTCCCAGGGAATGCTCAGTGTATGACTGGCTCCCAGATGGTGTCCTCGGAGGGATGGGAAAGCCCACACTCTTCCTCCCCACAGCCAAAGCTGTCTGCCCCAATGGTCTGCCACACATGAGTCCCTGAGTTAAAGCTTTGCCCATAACCAAACATCCAAGACGTAGTGCTGCCAATAAGGACAGAGTTAGGTAGACAAGCCCGAGAGAGGGTCTGAACAGGCATCACAGAACAGTGAGTGTCTGACGAGGGAGGAAGAAAAAAAGGCAGGTCGTGGAAAGAAAGGACATAGGGTTGACTAAATCTTAACCTACTTTACGACTTTGCCTGAACTTGCAGCTCTGAGATCCTGAACAGGAGCCTCACGGTGATGAGAAGAGCATCCGGGGTCTGTGGGTATACAGGTAGTAAATTGGAACCCTCGGCTTCCAGGGCTCCTGTAACCACCACCCCACCACCCAACACAATGGTTTTGAGTTGTCACTACACACTTTCTAGCATTCAACTCACAAATTCAAACCTGTAAGCTTCTTATTTTATGAAATATGGCTTTTTCATGTCTAAATACATTTTGTTCCAAATATCCCAGTGTCTTCCCATCTTCTTACCTTTGTTGATTTTGTTCTCTCTGCAAGAAAAGCCCTCCCACCTTAACAACTTAGCTAAATAGTACTCATCATTAAAGACTCAACTCCTATGCCATCTCCTCTGTGAAGATCCTCATTAAAGAGTGACATTCCCCACTTCAAAACCTCCACAGCATGTTTATATCTGAATCACAGAGTGTGTGTGAGAGTGTGTGTGTGTGTGTGTGTGTGTGTGTGTCACAGCACATCAAAACTGCCCAGAATTCTTATGTTATCTAAACTCTAGATGCAGGTTGGCTGGACAGGCAGAGTGTAGGGTACACCCCATCCCAGTTCCAAGGATAAGCCAAGCTAGGGCATTCAGTGCATCCTAGTCTAGGTCTCTAGCTCTGACCAGTTCCCCCAAGCAATGGTTTTCCAGCATCCTCACATTGTACGGTTCTAAACAAAATACTTTAGCCTGGAACTAATGATAGCAAATAATTTTTACTGACATTAAAATGAGGCTACCTCCTCATAATTGGGAAATGGATCTTCTCACTGTGCTCCCCTCCCTGGTCCTAGTGTGTTCACTTAGCTTTTACACCAGTTCTACTAGTAAACCTTTCAAATGAAAGAGCTAAGGTAGTTCTGTATATTTTTCCTTAAAACTTCACTTCAGACTTAGAAAACACATGTAGTTATCAAATGAAAAGAATACTATTTCTGTATTACACTATTCTTTGGACAGTAAGGTAACTATTTTTTAAATGTTTCTGATTTGATTTAACTCTATGAAATTAGGTTTCCCCTATTTATAATCTACTATATGACTAATATGTGTAGTCTTTACCTTCAAAAGCACTCAAAATAAGGAATTCAGTATGTTAACTCATTATTTATATTTACATTAGCCAGATATTTAAATTAGCTTTTTTCTTTTTCTTTTTTTTATCTTTTTCAAGTTTTTAATTCCTACCATTATGCTTCTTAATGGTTACCAGTATTGATTGACAATATTAACCTGAAAAAGGAATAACAAAATGCTAAATCTTCAAAAAATAAACAGTCATAATATTTTAAAAATGTAATTTATACTAAGATCAAGCAACTCGTGATATGCAACACTTTCTATAGGCAAGAATAGCACATTCATGGGTTTATGGCACCCACAGAAAGTTTGTAAAAGGTTTAAACACTACCTTCATAAGATAAACTTGGATTTTAAAAAGTATGTTATACTCACAGAAATCCTTCCAACATTATGATGGGCCATATAAATGTTACTATTTAAATGTAGCAGATGAATGTATTACATTTTAGATACAGAATAATATTAATTCTAATTAGGAGGAAGAGAATTTATATTAATTGAGCACTGACTTGAGTTTGCCAGCCACTTTTAACATGTTATATCATTGTGCAACCAAGTGCACTGAGTATTTAACTTTCCGTTTTACAGATTAAAAAACTGAGGATCAGAGTGACACTCCCAGGTGGCTGAACTGGAGTTTATATTTAGTTTGACTCAAAAGGCCATAATCTTTTCACTATACCGTGTGGCCTCCCTAAATTAAGCCTCTCTTGTCAACAAGTCTGTGACGACAGAGATCACGTGACACCCAGGAGGGGGCTAGGAGAAGACAAGAGGAGATCATCAAAGCCTTTTCCAAACACTCAGTGCACAAAGACCCTAGGAGATTTCAAACTAGTCATGAAGCCATAGATAAAAACTTGAAAATTATCTAGTGTAGCATAGAATTACAGAGTCACGAAGTGACATAGTACTTCTTCATCCAACTATACCTTACATCCTGAGGTCTAGGGTATTTTCCAGAACAAGTGTCTACAGAAAACAACTGATACAAGCAATATAAAACAGAAAATAAGTCGTCTGTTGAGGGTGATGTGGTGCCACCTTCCCCACGAGGGTAAACCAGACACTAAAATTTAGAGACAAAGCAGAGGCATCGCTTCTGTATCCTGCATACCTATTCTTTTACCTAAAACTGTCAGAAAGGGAAGAGAGGGGCGTGATCTCAGAATAAAGGGCACCATCAGACACTTGTTACAACATGGCTTTTCCTAATTCCATCGCTGTCTCCAATCCCTAGGGCAGTGGGCAGGTACCAGGCCCTGTACTATGCACTGGAGGTTTGGAGTGGACACAGAATAGTCGTGGCCTTCCAAGAGCTCACAGTCTAGTTAGGGAGATAAGGCAGGTACACTAACCACTGCAATTGTAAGTAAAACATCAGACTCATCATAAAGAAAGACATACAAGTGTTCAAAAGTAACAACCATGACCTCGTGGGTGCCATTTGGAATTGGTCCGGTGGGTGGGATGTCAACGAGTGGAGGCGGGGCACCACCAAAGGCATAAAAGAGTGAATATCTCCCAGAATTGGTACTTGGTTTCCTGGGCTGCAAGTTGAAATACAGTTGGTTGGTGCCATGCTGTGGAGGGCCTGGCACACAGCAGTAAGGATTCTTTATCCAACTGGTGACCTTTGAAAGAGCTGTTTCCATAGAGCGGAAAGGTCTAAAATTAAACGACAAAGTGTGATTTGCACTCACGAATCCAGTGACCAATCCTCCCACTCTTTCCCTTCCTCTTCTCGGGCTGCTGAAATTTCATTCAACACCTGAAACACCATTTTCTCATGCCCGATACCCCTTGGAAGATTTAATGTGGTGACACATTCAAAGTAAAATAAACAGAGTAATAAAAAGAGAAATTGGAGTGGCAGCAGGAAGTGTTGGTAGCAGGAGATTGGCCAAGAGAAGAGATCAAGTGTTCTTGAAGATGGGAAGACGTCCACCCAGCCACCACTCACAGTCCCCTGCAGACAGTGAAGGCCAACTGCTGAAAGGAGAGGAGGCTCCATGTTTCTTGGGCATTCAACAGATCCACAGGCAGTGAGTACAGAGGTTAAGCATGTGAATTAGGAGTCAGACAGAAGCCAGTTTGGACACACACTTACCAGCTGTGTGAACCTGAGCAAGTTACAACCTCTCTGGCACTCAGTTTTCTTGTCTGTACAATGGGAATACTAGGAGTCTCTGCCTTGCAGGGTTGTTGGAGAGAAGAATGAGATGATGCAAGAAAAAGAACTTAGCCCAGTGAGCCCTAGAGAGGACTTCTATTATCACATATAACTCTACATGGAAATAGAGGTCAGCTAGACAACCCTTTCCTGCATTCAGAGACTAGAAGACACAAACCCTCCCTACCCCAGTGTGTGTGTGTGTGTGTGTGTGTGTGTGTGTGTGTGAGTGAGAATCAGAAAAATTTCTCTCTCAAATTGTTGTTTTCTTATAAGAAAGAACACTCCCCAGAACCGTGGGCCCCTTAATGCTGTTCTGGGGAAGTGTTAGAAATCAAACCACTACTTACATGGGAAGGGGAAAGTAGAAAGGAATAAGAATTGATTTTTGTGTAGATTTGGCATGCAGAGTACAGGACTAGAAAAAGTCACCTTAACTAAAGCAAGATTCTCAGGATGTGAAAATCAGATGTATATGTACCAGAAAAGGCAGATGTGTATGTACCAGAAAAGATGTGCACTGATCACACACACAGGCAAAATACTATTGGTTAGATTACTACTGTGAAAACACAGCTCACACCTATCCTATCTTATTATTTGGGACATCTAAAAGATGTCACAGAGGGGCCAGCCCAGTGGCATAGTGGTTAAGTTCGCACGCTCCACTGCGATGGCCTGGGGTTACGCGTCACTTATCAAGCCATGCTGTAGTGGTGTCCCACATACAAACTAGAGGAAGATTGCCACAGATGTTAGCTCAGAGACAATGTTCCTTACCAAAAAATAATAAATAAATAAATAAAAGACGTCACAGGTCTGAGACCTCCAGGATGCACAAAGTGAGGCTGGGGAGCGCTGGTGAGGACCAAATGTGCCCATCTCCCTGGGGAGAGTAGGGAGATCAGCAGTCACAGGGATCGGCTTGATATGGGGCAGAGGCTGCACGGGACGATCAGGGACAACTCACCTGGAGGAGTGGGGCCGCAACTCGGTTTAGGACCAACAAGGACTGTGGGACTTGAGCCTGCCCCTGTGGCTGGGGGGCCCTAGAGGGCTCTGGATGGGGCCACATTTAGCCCACAGGCTCCCAAACTCCTCCAACAGAAACTTGAAGAGCTAGTGAGAATCACACTGTCACTTGGCTTTCCTGAAAGTGCCCAGAGCTAAAGACTCTAGAAAATGAGAACACCCTCAAAATAACCACCTATGAAAATTCAAAGATGCTGCTTCAGGTTACTCTACAGAAATGGTTTCACTGAGTCAAAGACCCAGAATGCAAATGGTCACTAACAAGCATTTCTCCTAAGAGCCTAGTGTTTGACTGAATGCCATCTTTTTCAAGAAATTTTCTGTGTATAGACAGAGCCTTAGTCTTGTTTACGTGAAGCATCCAAACATTTTGACAAATTAACTGTCCTCTGCCAAGCCAGAGTCCAGGGACTTCCTTGGGGAAGAAGTTGAGAACAATTAGCAGTTAAAACACAGCTGTGACACAGAAAACCACCATAATTCTAATCCCCTCCACCTTTCAACAGAGGAAAACAGAAAGCACCTAAAAATGTCCCTTTAACACTGTGACCCCACTGAGGTCACAGTGTTAAAGGAAAGTTCCTAACACGTCCTGGACATGCCTACAGTATCAGAGGAAGCCCGACAACCACACACCCATTCGATAGACAGCACTTCCGTCTTCTCTAGAACCCCCGTCTGTGGCTACAAACTTGTGATTTATTTAGTTAAACATCCCTAACGTGACCTTTCCTGGATGAGAGAAATATATCAATGTAGTCCATCCATAGAAAAGAATTATTGATTTTTATCATGGAAAATCCAACCGGAGGAATATTACACTTGGATTTAATTACTTTTGTCAGCAGTCCGACGACTTCAAGGGTAAAGCCTAGGAAGAACCTCTAGCGGGTAAATGGAAAATCTCCACAGCTCCAACTCTCTCTAGCAGGCGATGACCTCATTTCAGCGGGAGTCGGGTTTTACCTTGAGTGGTGTTTTTATGAGTCTGTTTGAGGAATGAAGAATCAAATATTAAAACAAAAGATCTTAAACTTGGAATGAAAAATCACAAGGTAACATAGTCATTTTGGCTTTTATATACTGCAGCCTGTTAAAGCTAGAAGCGTCCTTTGAAATCACCTCGTCCAATTCTTTCACCTTACAGATGAGGAAGACGGGAGCCAAAGAGCATTGGTGACTTGCCCAAGGTCATCTCTCTCCTTAGAAATGCTCTTTCCACTACACGACAGTGACTTCAGATTGAAATTTGCTAAGTAGGGCCGGCCCCGTGGCTTAACGGTTAAGTGCGTGGGCTCTGCTACTGGCGGCCCAGGGTTCGGATACGGGGCGCACACCGACGCACCGCTTCTCCGGCCATGCTGAGGCCGCGTCCCACATACAGCAACTAGAAGGATGTGCAACTATGACATACAACTGTCTACTGGGGCTTTGGGGCAAAAAAAAAAAGGAGGAGGATTGGCAATAGATGTTAGCTCAGAGCCGGTCTTCCTCAGCAAAAAGAGGAGGATTGGCATGGATGTTAGCTCAGGGCTGATCTTCCTCACAAAAAAAAAAAAAATGAAAAGAAATTTGCTAAGTAAACTGCCATTCCCGGTGCATCCTTTCGCTATTGGTACTAAAGGACACTAGGTCCTGGCAGATGGGCTTCTCCTTTTTCTCCTAAAAGGGTATTACACTCAATACCGTGGTTTAACTGTTAAGTACCTCTGCATTTACAAGCAAATTGTGTTCAAAATCTTTGTAAATCAGTGGGTTAAAATTCGAACTATATTTTTCCCATAGAAACAATATTGGAAACGGTGGGTTAGTGCCAAAACAACCCATAGGGTTGTTTTTAAATTATGGTAAATTGCATAAAAATGCATAAAATGCATTTAGATTATGCAATAAATGCATAAATTGCATTTAAATTGTGATAAAAGTGCAATGCCATAGGTATTACAGAAAATACATTAAGCGGCAATACTCTTGCAATTAAAAATTTTGAGAATATATTAAAGCAATATTTTCCAAAGTAAATTATCAGATTTTAGTTATCTTGAATGTCGATGCTTAAAGTAAAGGAGTTTTAATAAGTATTCATCTAACAAGAATATACTGAGTACCACCAGATTGAGTGCCTGCTTCCAAGAAGCTACAGCAGCCTGGAAGGGACAAGAAAACAAAGAGAATGAGAAGGTCAGAGATATGCCTTAGGAGCAATGAAGCACAATTGCCTGGGAGATGATGAGGGCCTTTCAGAGGAGGTGACTTCTGATCCAGCACTCAAAGGAGGAGCGGAAGCCTGACAGAAAGATGAAGAAAGGAATGTCATCCCAGGAAGTAGACAGAAATGTGTCTAGGCTATTCTGATGAGAATTTGCGCACTCCTGGGGACTAATTATTTCTCATTTCAGTTAAGAACGTGGAGCTTCTCTTTTTGCTTGATACAGATATTTCTCTAGCATTGCTCTTGCTCCTCAGGCGTAATGAAGATTGCATTCAGCTATGAATGAAGCAGAAAAAGGACCAAAAGAAAAAAAGCTTATGGAGCAAGAACTGGGAAGAGGAAGGAAGACCCAGCTCAAATGCCATGTGTTTTTCTTCCCTGTAGGAAACCAGGTTCTTGATTCATTTGTTTTCAAATCTTTCAGAGCCCAGTGCGTGGCGTGTATTAGGAACTTAGCAAATGTTTATTTGTTTGAGTTAAAAGTCACAAAGTTCCACAATGTGATACCACTTTACAAGCAGTACGAGGATGGCTGTAACAAAAAAAAAAAAAAAAACATAATAACAAGTGTGGATGTAAGAGGATGTGGAGAAATTGGGATCCTTGTACACTGCTGGCAGGAACGTGAAATGGTGCAGGCACTTCAGAAAACAGTTTGGGAGTTCCTCAAAAAGTTAAGCATAGAGTTACCGTATGACCCTGCAATTCCACTTATAGGTGTATACCCAAGAGAAATAAAAATGTATTGACACAAAAATATGTACATCAATGTGCAAGGCAACACTATTCGTAATAGCCAAAAAGTGGAAACAACCCAAATATCCGTCAACAAATGAATGATGAATAAAATGTGATCTATCCATACAATGGAATATTATTCAGCCATAAAAAAGACTAAAGTACTGATACATGTTACAACATGGATGCTTTGAAAACGTCATGTTAAGTGAAAGAAGCAAGTTACAAAAGACCAAATATGGTACAATTCCATTTGCATGAAATGTCCAGAATAAGGCATACCTACAGAGACAGAAAGTAGATTAGTGGTGGGGCCGGCCCAGTGGTGCAGCAGTTAAGTGCGTGTGTACTACTTTGGCGGCCCGGGGTTCGCAGGTTCGGATCCTGGGCATGCACTGACGTACCACTGTCAAGCCATGCTGTGGCAGCGTCCCATATAAAGTAGAGGAAGGTGGGCATGGATGTCAGTCCAGGGCCAATCTTCCTCAGCAAAAAAAGAGGAGTATTGGCATCAGATATTATCCCAGGGCTAATCTGCCTCACCAAAAAAAAAAAAAAAAAACAAGAAAGAAAGTAGATTAGTGGTTGCTAGGGCTGAGGGATGGGGGAAAATGGAGAGGGACTGCTAATGGGTACAGGGTTTCTTTTGGGGTTACTGGAAATATTCCAAACTTGATCATGGTGATGGTTGCACAATTCTGTAAATATACTAAAAACCATTGAACTGTACACTTTAAGTAGGTGAATTACATGGTATGTGAATTGTATCTCAAGAAGCTTTTTTTAAAAACAGTCACAAGTTAACCACACGTATGAAATTCCTTTATCCATTCATTCAACAAATATTTTTTAAGCCCTCACTCTATGCCAGGCACTGTTAGAGGCCTGACACAAAATAATAAACAAGACAAAATCCCTACCCTCGAGGTATTTGTATTGGGTGGGGGTCAATAAGCAAAAAATCAAAGGAACTGGATAAACACAGTGAATTGAAAACAGACCCTTCTATATGCCCCTCTCTCCTAAATCTCAGTAAAATGACTGCTGAGGACTAAAAAGGTGTAAAAAGCAGAGACAAAGATAACAGAATAGAAAATAATCCCAGACAAGGCATGACAACAAAATTTTCTAATACAGAAAGCAGATGGACAAATGATATCTTAATATGTCCAATGGAAAGGCATTAAAAGTTTCTAAGCAAGTTAAGTGACTTGAATTAACATTGAGACCTTTACTCTGGCTGTTCGTATGGATAATGAAGCAAGAGAGTAGAAGTCTCACAAGAGAGTAGAGAATAATTAGATGCTATTACCACAGTCCAAGTAAGTGAAGATGCCACTTGCACAGTGAAGACAGAAAAAATGGGATTGGATTTGGGAAGTATCTTGAAGGTAGAATCAATAGGACTTGCAGATAGAATGAACATAGGGCATGAGGAGAGAGAGGAATTAAAAGTGACCGCTAGATATATTAGTTGAGCAGCTAGGTGGATGATGTATCATTTACTGAAATGAAGATGGAGTGGGACAGAGGAGGAAAGATTTGGGGATGGGGGCAAGGAATTGGGAATCAAGTATTTTGGACTTGTTAAGTCTTACATGCCTGTAAGATATCCAAGTGCCGAAAATGAGTGCCAAGTACATATTGTGTGTATAAATTGACTGGAGATACAGACACAGGAGTCATCAGCACATATATGGTGCTTAAAGTCATAGAACTAAGAGGAGAAGAGGTCTCAGATCCAAGCCCTGAAGCATTTAGGGGTGAGCCACAGGCTCCAGCATTTTGCAGGACACTTCTTTTGTTCTTTAAGTTTACTCGTGAAATATTTCACCCTATAGAAGTTTTAAATTATCTTCTAATGCTTCTGCTTTCCATGCCATGTTAAGACCTTCTCCACTCAATATAATAAAATTATTCTCCTATACATCCTTCTAGATTTTCAATATTTATATGTATATCTTTGGCACAGCAGATGGGCTAAAGCTTTGAACAGATGCAAAAGGCAATAAGCCAAGGCACTCATAGACCTCACATCATTTGTTTCCGCTCTAGGGGATCCCTGACCTTTGTTGTCTGACGTCCAGCATCTTGAAAACCATCCCAAATATGTTTTTAGCACATTTAATCCGAATGAGGACATACTAAGTATATCATATAGAGCAATTTCATTTTTATGCAAATAAAGTATGCAGCCATAAATACATACATACTGATAAATATGCACATAATTTAAGTTTATTCCTAGATACTTTATTCATTTGTTGTGATTGTAAATGAGATTGTATTTTTGATTTCTCTGTCCTCTAGTTTGTTATTAGTGTATAGAAATGCAACTGATTTTTGGCTGGCCCTGTGGCTTGGTGGTTAAGTGCGCGCGCTGCGATGCTGGCGGCCCGGGTTCGGATCCCGGGTGCGCATCGAGGCACCACTTCTCTGTCCATCCTGAGGCAGAGTCCCACATACAGCAACTAGAAGGGTGTGCAGCTGTGACACACAACTATCTACTGGGGCTTTGGGGGCAAAAAATAAATAAAATCTTTAAAAAAAAAAAAAAAAAAAAAGAAATGCAACTGATTTTTGTATGTTGATTTTGTATCCTGCAACTTTAAGGTATTCTGATTATATCCAATAGCTTTCTGGTGGATTCTTTAGGGTTTTCTATATATAGAGTCATATCATTTGCAAATAGTGAGAGCTCTACTTCTTCCTTTCCAATTTGGATACCTTTTATTTCTTTTTCTTGCCTAATTGCTCTGGCTAAAACTTTCAGCACTGTGTTGAATAAGAGTGGTGAGAGTAGGCATCCTTGTCTTGTTCCTGTTCTCAAAGGAATAGCTTTCAGTTTTTTGCCACTGACTGTGATGTTGGCTGTGGATTTGTCATATATGGTCTTTATTATGTTGAGGTACTTTCCTTCTATACCCATTTTATTGAGAGTTTTTAATCATAAATGGATGTTGGATATTATCAAATGCTTTCTCTGCATCTATTAAGATGATTATATGATTTTTATTCTTCATTTTGTTAATGTGATGTATCACATTGATTGATTTGTGGATATTTAACCATCCTTGGATCCCTGGATCAATCCCACTTGATCATGGTGTATGATCCTTTCATGTATTGTTGCATTTGATTTGCTAATATTTTGTCGAGGACTTTTGCAACTATGTTCATCGGTGATATTGGCCTATAATTTTCCTTTTTTGTGTTGTCCTTGTCTGGTTTTGGTATCAGGGTAATGTCGTAAAAAGAACAAAATGAGTTAGGAAGCATCCCGTCCTCTTCAATTTTTTGGAAGAGTTTGACAAGGTTAGGTATTAAATCTTCTTTGAATGTTTGGTAGAATTCACTAGAGAAGCTGTCTTGTCCTTGACTTTCATTTTTTGGGAGCTTTTTTGATTACTGTTTCACTTTCTTTACTTGCGATTGGTTTACTCAGATTCTCTATTTCTTGTTGATTCAGTTTTGGGAGGTTGTATGATTCTAAGAATTTATCCATTTCTTCTAGGTTAACCAATTTGTTGGCGTATAGCTTTTCATAGTATTTTCTTCTAATCCTTTGTATTTCAGTGGTGTCCATTGTAATTTCTCCTCTTTCATTTCTGATTTTATTTATTTGAGTCTTCTATCTTTTTTTGTTAGTGAGTGTGGCTAAGGGATTGTGAATTTTGTTTATCTTGTCAAAGAACCAGCTCTTAGTTTCATTGATCCTTTCTGTCTCTATTTCATTTATTTCTGCTCTGATTTTTATTGTTTCCTTCCTTCTCCTGACTTGGGGCTTTGTTTGTTCTTTTTCTAGTTCTTTTAGGTATCTTGTAAGATTGTTTATTTGAGCTTTTTCTTGTTTCTTGAGGGAGGCCTGTACTGCTATAAAATTCCCTCTTTGTACCACTTTTGCTGCATCCTATAAGTTTTCATATGTTGTGTTTTCATTTTCATTTGTGTCCAGGTATTTTTTTATTTCTCCTTTGATTTCTTCATTGACCCAATAGTTGTTCAGTAGCGTGTTGTTTAGTTTCCACATATTTGTGACTTTTCCATCTTTTTTCTTGTAGTTTATTTCCAGTTTCACAGCATTGTGGTCAGAAAAGATGCTTGATATGATTTCAATATTCTTAAATTTACTGAAGCTTGCTTTGTTTCCCAACATATAGTCTATCTTTGAGAATGTTCCATGTGCTCTTGAGAAGAATATGTATTCTGCTGTTCAGGGATGGAGTGTTCTATATATATCTATTAAGTCCCTCTAGTCTAGTGTTTCATTTAAGGCCACTGTTTCCTTCTTGACTTTCTGTCTGGATGATCTACCCATTGATGTAAGTGGAGTGTTAAGGTCCCCTACAATTATTGTGTTGCTGTCAATTTCTCCCTTTAGACCTGTTAATAGTTGCTTTATATACTTTGGTGCTTCTGTGTTAGGTGCATATATATTAAGTGTATGTTTTCTTGGTAGAATGTGACTTTTATCGTTATATAATGCCCATCTTTGTCTCTTGTTATCTTTTTTGTCTTGAAGTCTGTTTTGTCTGACGTAAGTATGGCAACACCTGCTTTCTTTTGCTTGCCATTTGAATGTGCACATAATTTACAAATTCATAGAAAATGAACTGGAATGATGTATACCAAACTATTAACAGTGTTTACTCTCACAAATGAAGGAATAAAGGTGAAGTAGGAATCACTTTTTATTTTACTTAAACACATTTTCAATGTTTTAATTTTTATAGTGAGGATGTGTTATCTTTATAAATTATTATAAAAATAATTAAAATGTTGATATGAAAATATTGAATCATTACCCCTAGCTATCCTCTTCAATTCAGTGAACTATGTTGAAGAAGGGGTGTCTGCCTGTGAGTGACTAGCTCAAATGTCAGTTCAAATGACACTGTTTCCTCCACACTGTGACTTCCCTTTAAGGCCTCCTAGACTGTATCTGTCTCCCATGTTTTGAAAAGCTAATCACTTAATTCAAATAATATGAAAAGGAGGACAATTTAAATCAACAAATGTATACCTTAAATTCCATTTGAGAAAAATAACTGCATCAACTGTAATTTGAAATATAGCTATAGCTATTACCATCCCCACTGAAACTTTCTTGCTGGTAGAAAGGCTGTTTTGTCTCCAAAGAAAATAGGGAGGCTGTCAAGCAATTCCACTACATGGTACAACCCATCCCTAGTGTCTAAAAATTTGATTTCTTGTTTTGAATACTGTATTTAAGTTAGATGACAGGTTTTGCATTGTAAATTGACGGGGAAAATTCTTGTGCAACCAAATGTCAATCTCATTTCCAGAGCTTAGGACCCAAAATGTAAATTCTACTATGTATTTTGAATGCATTTTGAATAAAAGAGTTCAGCAAGAGAGACGAGTCTAGATGTAAAGAAATTCTTCTTAATAGGTCTCAGAGTGGGATGTCAATCCCTCAAGTATTTTGAACCTAGGGTGGTAAAAGAAAACTGTTGCTCTACTCACAACACTTCTGACACAAATGTGTGGGTGTTCCACATTAAGCAATTCTCCAGTTCTCTGCAAACACTAACTGGGTGTCCTACTTTAATTAAATTCTGACACTAACTACCCTGAGTTACCACAGACCCCACTGGTTAATGGCTTAGTCCCATAAAGCTGCCCCCTACTTCAGATGTCAATCTCAAATAGTGGGTTCCCAGGTTACCCACACTTCTATCTGACTTGGCTACAAATCAGGGATACCCATAACTCCTCCTCAGGTTCAACAATTTGTTGTAATGGCTCACAGAATTCAGGGAAACACATTACTTATGTTTACTGGTTTATTATAAATGATATTACAACGTATACAAATGAACAGCCAGATGAAGATGTATAGCAGGGTGAGGTCTGAAAGGATCCCGAGTGCAGGAGCTTCTGTCCCTGTGGGGTTGGGGTGCACGACTCTCCCAGCACATGGATACTTTCACCAACCTGGAAGCTCTCTTAACCCTATAGTTTAGTGATTTTTATGGAGGTTACATCACATAGCTATGATCAATTATTAACTCAATCTCCAGCCCGTCTACCCTCTCCAGAGGATGAGGGGTGTGCTGAAAGTTCCAATCTTCTAATCAAGGCTCGGTCTTGGATGAGCAGCCCCCATCCTGAAGCTATGCAGGAGCACCAAGGGTCACCTCATTAGAACAAAAGACATTCCTATCACCCAGGAATTTCCAAGGGATTTAGGAGCTCTGTGTAAGATGCTCCTATCACCCCCACCACTCAGTGAATTACAAGAGTTTTAGGAGCTCTCTATTAGGACCTGGGTGCAGAAACCAAACATATATTTCTTATTATGGCACAGGTGGGTCACCATATTATAAAATATTATGGTATATGTCAAACTTTTCTTTCTAGAGACAAGGAGATGACATGGATGCTCTCTGGAAGTCCCTTCAAGCTTTAGGCTTCATTTAAATTTGTCACATATTTTGCACTCCTGTAAACACACACACATGCCATGCATGCACGTGTTTAATCTTCAGACTACTTTGGATTTTGAGTAGATGATAAACTTTCAAAAGTGCTAGAGCTTTAGCCATCAGGACTATAGGAGAAAACAGAATTTAATACTTTGAGATTCAATTGACTAACATGTGAAAGCACCTAGAAGTGTGCCCAGAACCTGGTAGAAGCCAGGAATGATATTCAAAATATTTCACCATCTGTAAGGCATGGTCTTCCACCAATCAGAACAAAGACCAGCTATAAACCTTTAGTAGGAATATTCCACAGCACACTGGCCAAATTATCAGTGCTAATAAAAGCTCAATAAATGTATGGATTTTTTTCTTATGTGTGCCTCTGTTCACATAGAGTTTGTCAAACTGGAATTAATATTGATAGGACATTATTATCACAGTATATATGTCTCTTAATTGAGTTATATAATTGTATTTACATTTTGTTCATTAATCTCTTATTGATACTGGAGGACTACGGAAAGCTATCGCCCAAGAACTTTAAACTAAGAGAAATAAGATCTTCCTTGGAGAGTCAGACTATGAAATCAGCTTGTACTGGGAGAAGTTATCAGCTGTAATAGCTGAAGAACTTCCTCAAATTAAGTAATCTGAGAGTAACTCAAAGCAAAGTTTATTATCATGTTAAAGCTGTGGAATATCTAAAGTCCAGAGAGAGAAACAACAGAAAATATTCAAAACTGCCCCCTGTAAAAAGAAACGCAGGCACAGACCTAGACTAGGGTGCCCTGGCCAGGTTGTGGGGCCCAAGTCCAGGTTGCCCCTAGAGGGGAGGCTGGAGAGATATTGCTAAAGGATTTTTCCTGAGATTAACTAAATTCCTTTCATTTTGACCTACTTACTGATTTGGTAAGGAATACTGAAAAATGATCTGCTCATATGGCCCTAATCAAACAGCTCATTCTGGTTCCTGTGAAGTTCTTTCTCACTGTAAATTAGGAAATTGGCATTTTGATGCCTAAATCAGCTGCAAGTGCATTTTAATTAGTGTGAGTCAGCCACTGGGGCCTGATGACCTCCCAGTACTCATACGAGAGGTAGGTGGCAGGGCCTAGTGCTGAAGACTACAAGATTTTAAGTCCCATAGACTGTGTTCAAACGCCAGTTCTGCCTTTCTAAGGCAGTGTGATCCTAAGCAAGTTTTAACTTCCCTAAGCCTTGTTTTACACATTGATAAAATGTGTATAATAATGCCTCCTGTATAGGGTGAGTGGAGGATTAAACATGGCAAAGCTTGTGAAGTGCAGTCATCATTATTAACAGTGAGTCTCTGGGCTTTCAAAGCAGGAGGACACATCCCCACAACCAGCACCCCAACACACTCCTGTGAGTCCCACCCACGTAACACCTTATCTGTTGTCTCCCAATGTCTGCAGACATACTGAGTTATGTTTGCCTGGTGTCTCCCGGATGGGCTCTGAGCTCACATTCACTTTGCATTCCTGGTGTCTCTCTCAAAATGTGTTTGCTTTGTTCCTTTGAATCGTTTTAAATTGTGAGAAAACAACCACACTACATGAACAATGAAGCTGCAGCACATCTGTAGAGTTTTTACCACACATCTAATAAGACAACAGTCGTTCCTCTCAGCGTAGTGATCATCTAGAAATGGAGAGGTGTACACAGCGACTGATAGCGATGTTAATATTAGCATTTGCTTAATTTGATTCTCATAGAAAACTGTGGTGTCTCATTATTACTGCCCTTTATTTCTAGATTTTAAAAAAGAAAAGACTAATGCTCATAAAGTTGAAGTAACTTACAAGGAAAGGCAGACTCAGAGTGAAACAGATCCTCAGATGTCTTCCAGGTGTTTTTGACAACTTTGCACCACCACTGCCCCCGACACACACACACACTCACACACATACACACACCAACTAGTTGGTATAAATCTAAAGCTGCCAAAACATATTTGACAGGAAAGATCTGTTGGTAAAAAAGAAGAAGAGGCAGATATTTAACAGAGCAAGAGAACAGAAGCTGAGTCAACGCCATGCGTGTGTTAAGAGCCTACATCAGATCAAAGTGCTGCGGGGAACTCTCCTCCCTCATTCCTGATTATTCCGCCTGTGGAAAGGGAGCTCGAGAGTGTAACTCTTGGGCTCTCTCTGCCCTTGTATTCACTTAGCCCCCAGGGAGTTGGAGTGATGGATCTGGTTAATAATTTGGCGCAATTTAACAAGGCATGCTCTGCTCAGCTCAGCTCTGCCCCGTCTCCTTGTGGGAATGGAGATATTTGAAGGAGTGGGTGTTCTCTGCTGCTCTTCCCTCAAACATGGAGGTCTTCCCAGGCCCAAGGCTGCCATGACTGCAAGGGCCACTCACTCTGATTTGCAGGCTTCTTTAGCTCTCGCACCAAGCCGTATATTCTAACTTTGCCTTGATTGGTAATTAAGGTGATCGTTTGGCCTCCACCTGCTTCCTTTGCTTTATTCTTAATTTAACTAAAACTCAGGCTGGAAAGAAGACTGTTATTTATTGAACTACTCAACCACCCTTATGTATAAATTCTGATGTTAGCAGTGTCACCTTGGGCAAGTGGTTATCTACCTGGTACCCAAATTACTTCATCTGCCTAAGCCTCAGTTTCAACATCTGTAAAGTACACTAAATACCACTCCGATTAGACAAGAGCATGAAACAAGATTTCATATATACATACATGAGGCGTTCTCAAACCGAATCAAGCATCAGAATCACCTGGAGGGCTTGCTAAAACTCAGACTGCCAGGCCTCACTCCTCATCCTCCACCCCCAGCTTCTGATTCAGCAGATGATGCCCAGGATTTACTGATGCTTCTGAACCAGGAACTACACTTTGAGAACCACTGAGATTACACACGCACATACTCATACACACACACACCTGCAAGCACATTTGGCAGACATTTTCAATTGTCACAACCAGAGAGTGTAGGAACTGCTACCAGCATCTACTGATCTATTGAGCAGAGGCCAGGGATTCTGCTAAAAATCCTACAGTGCATAGGACAGTTCCCACAACAGAGAATTATCTGGCTCAAAACGTCAATAGTGCCAAGATTGAGAAATCCTGCTCTAAGGCCTCTCCTAAGACCCTCTATCTACAACTCAAGCATCATGCCTACCTATTTTCCACACACACAAGCCTTTCTTACCATTTGATAGATACTGGACCCATTAGAAACCCATTAGGCCAAGGAGAAGCAAGTGGAATAGTCAAAAGGAAGCTTAAGTTTGTTTCATCAGATTATATTAGATATGTCAACACAGAAGGATTTTGGTGAAGGAGAAGAAGGAAGAGTAAGTTGTGAAACCAGAGGTGTGTAGAGGAAAAGATTTCTGTAAGACAGAACTAGAAATCTGTAAATAAAGACTTATAAACATGCAGGATAGATATATAATCATTGTTTAAATGCAGGAATATAAAACAAATTATATACAAGTTGCTTGTTCATTAAATTTTCATGCTTGGAATGTTCAGAAATGTTAAGAGCTAAGGAAAAATCTTTTTCTCCCTGAAATTTTCCTGAGCTTTTTCTATCAGCAAATAAACAAGACACAATTTTAGTAGTCAGCAGTTTTAGGAATATGGAGTAGTTTGTACTTTTTTTCCATCTATTTGGAAAAATTATATGGGCCTTCCACCATAGTTCTTTTGAGTGATCTTTTCTTGCTCACAGAAAAATTTGATTGGAAAAAATATTTTAATTTTTTAGGATCTGGGTTCTAGCACATGGGTTTTACTACTTGTTCTGTCACGACCTCTCTTTGCCTCAGTTTCCTTATTGGTGCAGAGCACAAGTTTCAGAAATTAGAAACAGGCAGTGTGCGGGCAAAACTAGTCTACATAACTGCCATTTTTTGACACTGCAAGTTTTTTTCAAACTTTGGGCATATGAGTTTGACCCCTGGCCTACTTTCAGTATCCACTGAAAATCCAGGAAAGTCCTTGAGTCACTCCAAGTCAGGAATTTACTGGCATGGGCCTTCTTTAGCCTCCTGGGAGAGACTGGGCTGATGCTAGACCCATGTCTCTGACCCCCAACCCATCAAGAAATAGTCTCCTGGGTGCTTTACATCAGGCAGAAAGAACTTGCTGGAGGGAAGAGAAAGTTCAGGAAACAACCTTGGTCTGGAGCTATTGTTTGCCAGTGACTAAAGAACTTAGGAGAAAGGCACACTCAATTTCGAACTGCCTTCTCTTATATCCCCAGGAAAGTCTGCAGGCTCCCTAAAGAGAAAGGAGCTGTAATAAATTAAAAGAGGGGCTCTGGTTTTTTAAAAATACAACGAACTGAGACTCAGTAAAAAGGGAGAGCCAAATGACAATTTTGTGGCCCAATACCAGACGCCAACCAGACTGGGGCAGGGGTAGCACAGGTGAGGACAGGACGATGAATTCACATCCACGAAAGGGCCCAAATTTACATTTGTTCTGTGGTTTCCAAATTAAGCTTAATGTATAATCAGTGTATTTGTTATATTAAAAGTGTTAATTTATGAAAAATAAACTTCTGAAATGTAGCCCAATTTTCTTAGTCTTATTTTGCTATTTCTTCCTTTCTTAACATAAAAGGAGCTTTAACAAATTGGCCTGAGGCCTTTCTCAACCTCCAGGCAAGCCCATTTGGAGTTCAACATTGAAGCAGAGCAAAGAACAGCTAATGGACCAAAGTGCTAAACCAGCACGTCTGCCAGCTCCAGCCTCCAAGAGCAGTTCCTCTGAGACGAAGTGGAGAAAACTCTGAGAGACCTTGGGGTGCTTGAGTGAGATGGAAGCTTGATGGGGGAAGGAAACGCTGCACAGCTGTGGAAGGATAAAATGGGAATAGAACTGTGGGCGTCTGGGTTTACCCCAGCACACTCCTCGCCATTGCCCTAGGACAAACAGCGCCTGCCCCTCACCTGGTCCAGCTGTCCTCCGGAGCAAAACCAGGACAGAATGGAAACCCAGTGCTTGTGTAAAGAGCTGAGGAAAATAGCCCTAATTAGCCCTGGACAGTTGCTTCTCCACCCTTGCCCCCATCCAAGCCCCAGAGCTGGTGAACAACCGTGGAAGGAGAGTGCCCAAGGTTGCTTCTTCTCGTGGAGGAGGAGCAAAGGGTAAAACTCTGAATTGGGAGTTGTTTTATGGGTGAAGAGAAGACAGAAAACCAAGAAGAAATATGAAGTATAAAATATGCAATAGCGAAATAAAGAATATAATAGAAGAAATAAATGGCAGAATGGAAACACTCAGGAGATAAATCAGAGAACTAAAAGAATAGATTCCTCCCAAAAAGGAAGAAAGAGAGGACAAAGAAATAGAAAATGTAAAATAGAAGCTAACAAAGATGGAGGCTAGAAGTAGAAGTGCTAACATTCAGACAATAGGAATCCTGGACAAAGAAAAATGTAAAAAATAAAGAAGATCTCTCTATTTTTGTGTGTGTTTGAAATTTCAAAGATAATATTTTTAAGGTGATTAGAAATATTTGAAAAAATAATGAAAATAAATTTCCTGACATTAAAAAAAAAAAAAAATGAAAGACCTTAGATTGAAAGTGCCATAAAGTGCCAATGAGGAGAAAGAAGAAAAATCTCACTCTTACTGCAATTTAAGAATATCAAAAGCAAAGAGAAAGTTCTAAATATTAGAGAAAGAAAGAGCAATCAATATAAAAAGAAACATTGATATCACAAAACATATCAATAAAAAGAAAATCGATATCACGTTTTCAACGATAACATTGGATACAAGACATTGGAGCAATATTTTCAATACATACCCCAGTGTATTATTACCAAGTTAGGGTTTTCCCAATACACAAGAATGACTTAACATTACAAAATGTATAAATATAATTTGCAACATTGACGAATTAAAGGAGAAATACCAGATGACCCTCTTAAAAAACACAGAAAAATTATTTTATAAAATTCAACATTGATACACGATTTTAAAAAACACTTATTAAATTTGTAATCAAAAGGCATATTCTTAACCTGATAAAGCAATCAAAACCCTAGAGCAAATATTACCCTAAACAGAAAACGTTAGTGGATTGGCAAGATGATCCCTAGGTCCCCAGCACTCATAGGCATGGCTGCTCCAGAAAAGAAGGGAGGTAATTTGGGGGCATAGGCCTCTTTGAGGGAACTCTGAAGTGGGGAGCTTTATACATGTAGGAGACAGCGTGAGAGGATGAGGCAAAGGGGACCCATATGTGGCAAAGAAACAGGGACACAAAGAGGCACCTAGGAAGGGGCTACTTCAAAATTGTCCCTTCTTCCCACCTTGCCTTTTCCAGAAGCCAATTCCAGTGTCACTAAATCTTGATGGAACCTGCCTTCTCTCACATTCATTACCTGCAGTAGTGATAGGAGGCTCTGGGAAAGGTCAAGGAGACTCTTCACAAAGCGGGCCCAGGATCCCTGCAGGGCAACACAGGGAATTGGGGTCCCTGAAGGACTGAGCATGTGCATCATTCAGCAGAAACTCTCATGCTCAAACTTCAGTCTCTGAGGACACCGGAAAGACCTTCAAAAGTCAGGCTTGCTTTTTTCTTTTAGGTTTTCATTACCCTTCTTTCTATAGCTTAAGAAATCCAAGCAAAATGTAGAATGGTGGGAAAGAAGGTGGATTCCTTATGTTTGGGATAGCATGTTGGGCTCTAACCTTGCAAAGAGCTGGCTCTTTTCCCCACATAGCAACTGAGGCAGCATATTTCCCCATATGGCATATGTCCTGAAGCTGTAGAGCATGCAGTGTAAAACAGAAGCTAGAAAGGGAAAATGCTGTCCCAAGGAGTGTGCAATCTGTGTTTAATCATGAATTTACGTACCAAAAAATACCATGGAAGAGGGTGCTTAAATCTCAGAAGTCTAGGGTCTGCTAAACTATTTCCTTTGTTCATTTTATTATGAGGTTTTTAGGACTGGATAAAATACAGAAAACCCAGCATTCATCATCTATGTTATTAGATACCACATTTATTTTATAAGAAGAAAATATCTATTATCAGGCAGTGTGTATTAAGAGAAAGAGAGAGAGAAGGCACTCAGGGCCTCTCTGGAGAGACATCCGGAATCCGGCCCTCCTTACCATCAGAGTGCTCCAAGTTTTTAATTTCCACAGTTAATCCACATTATATTTTATAGGACATGATTCTGAGATGGAAAGTCGAACTCTGCAATGCAGAATAAACTGAGTAAGGAATTTAACAGCATTGCAACTGAATGAGTTGTTACTCATATGTTTGAAAATTTTAAGGAAAAAAAAAAGCCTTGGAACAAAAGAAAATAACCACAGATGTCATTCAGGCACACATGAGGTGAGAGTTAAACTTCATATTAAAGAATGAGTGGATCTTCAGCAGTGGGGGAAGAACATTCTGGGAAGAGGAAGCCCACGCAGAGAGGAACAAAGCACAAAAAAGCAGAGCATGTTCAGACACCAGCTCATTTTGCAGAGTGACAGAGGCACGGGGTGCTCGTATCATTAGTGAGGGGATGAGGCTGGAGAAGTAAAAGGAGGGGCCACATCCTAAAGAGCCACATATCCCCATTTAACATTCAAGAACTTCTCTGCTGCAAGTGAAAAAAGACCCAATTCCAACTAGCTTAAGCAAAAAGGGGGAATTTATTGTTTCACAAAACTGAAAGATCCAGGTTTAGGCTTCATGCACAGCTGGATTCAGGGTTCAAATGAGATTGTTAGGGCTCAGGTTCTCCCCAGCCTTTTGCTGGGTTGGCTTTATTCTCAGACTCCACATGGAAATTTCCAGAATCAATTCCAGAATCATAGCCCAAGGTCAGACTAAGGTAAGGTGAGGAAGGCACAAAATTTAAGGGGGCAACCAAAAACTCAGTAACCGAGACAAATAATATTTTAATGTAATATTTTTTAAATTCAAAATAAAAGCAAAGAAATCCTTGATGAACAAAATTTTAAATAAAGACAAGATCAGTATTACTGATTTTTCTTTTGCCTCAGGCTCCACGATGGTTCCAATTTGAAATAAAGACAGAATCAGTAACAGTGCTACTGATACTAGAGGAGTGAATGGATGCTGGGCCTGGGGAGGGCACAATCTGATGCCCACCACATCTTGGTTAGAAGTTTCAACTTTATCTGTAGGCGATGGATAGTCATGGAAGAATCTTAATCAGGCAAGAGGCATAAAGACAATGGAAGGAAAGAAGTGATGCAGGGATCGGAGGAAGGAAATTCAGGGACAGGAGTTAAGAGGCCGTCAGCCCAAGCAAGACATGGTCAAACACAGACATAAAGCAGCACCAGCTGGGGGTGGTAGGGGCACAGGGGACAGGGGGGACAGAACTGAGAGGTACTTAGGGATAGAAACAGTAGAACCTGGAGAAATGAGGAATGAAAAATGTTGACTAGTCAGAGGTAGTTCTCTAGTTTCTGGCTCCAGCAGCTGGTTAGATGGCAGCACAATAACCAGGATTAAGAATTCAAGACATGGGCAGGTTGGTGATTGGCCCAAGGGAGGGTAGGGTGAGGGAGAGATGCGGTTCTAGACATACTGACACTGGGGTGGCTTATCCAGTGGGCAACGGGATCTGAACTGAGAAGCGGCTTTGAAAGGGATCAGCATATATAAGGGACAGTTGAAGTCCTGGGAATTACCAACTTTCCCCCGGGGGTATGTTCAGAGGGAGGAGAGAAAACTGAGGATGAAATTGATATCATTAGGAGATGTCTCCAGTGCAATTTGAAAAAGTAACCCTGGCCCTAATATACCTTCCCTGTTGATCTCCTAGAATTTTCTACTCCTAGAATTTTCACATTACTCCTGCCTTGGATTAAGTCACTAAAAGCATTTCAATGTGACACAAATGCTACCTTTAGACTTTAGACTTTAACTATACAACTTAACACAGCTAGGATAACCACCGAGAGAACATAGAGCATGGAACTTCCAAAAAGGAGAGGGACCTGGCTCTGTGGCCCAATGGGTAGCGCATCAGACCTCTAGACAAAAAGGAGAGGGGAAAATGGAAGGAAAAAACACGCGCTACTTGGTAGGTTTGTCACCACCTTAAAACCTTTAGTTTATCATTGGTTTCTCAGATTGGGCCTGAAAGAATTACAGAGTATTTTAGGCTCCCTGATACACCTTTTGTACACTCCATAATGTCTGATTAAATTGGAGAGTTAAGAGAAACAGAAACAAGAAACCCAAAGAAAGAAGGACTTCAAGGTGGGGTCTGGGGTCTGGGCCCACTGTACGTTTCTGCACTTTTTTCTCTCTCCCTCCAAGTTAGGAGTGAAAGGAATCGGTCACCTCTGGAGGTCCCTGCTGGTGCCAAGTGTAGAAGAAATATCAGAAGGCACCATCTGACTCTCACTGAGGGGCAGACAGATGGAGACTCACCCTTCTCCCTGTCTTTGAACAGAGGGGCCACAAAATAAAGGAAAAATATCTGAAATATCCTAGTATTCCATCAGGAAATGCATGATTCAGTAACAGTCTGCACTGTAACTTTTTAAAACGCCCAATAAGTTCTACAACAAGGAGAAAGATTACTTTCATTTGCAGCTAAGGCTGGAATCATTATTCTTTATAGTGTGACATTTGGCAGAATTTAAAAATCTCTTGTTATTCTAAAACTTTAGCCTGTTTTTAATTAAGACATCCATGTCAGTTGAAAAATGTGGCATATTTGCATAGAAATAACGATAGCAAACCAAAATCTTAATTTTAAGCCATTTTAATCACTTTCCCAGACACGCTGGTAATTACTTCTGGTTGACACCACTGGAGTGCTTTCCAACAGCCCTGAATATATTCATATCAATTGAAATTTTCCCTCGCGCAGAAAGATGAGATGCCCAGGATAACTCTGGGAGTGGGCAAATCACATTTTTCATCAGTGCCTAATAATTAGCAGAAATTCATTACACTGTGTTTGTTTGAGCCTGAACAATATCAGTCTGTAATTACTGGTAGCTTAGGGCAAGGTAAATATTTGATGTGATGCTGGTAAATCAGTTTTTAGTGATACAAGGAGTTAGCTGATCGTGTATTTCTTTAGCTTTTAATAAGATTGTAAGTATTAACCACAAAGGTGAGACTGAACCTTCCCCATCTGTTGTGCCTTCATGCTGCAGACGAATAACAGGAAAGAGACTGCCCGTGGAACACCAAGCTAATGAACCCCTGGAGGACCAGGGCTGTCTGCTTGGGTTAAAAACAGGAAATTGCTTTTAGCAAATTCAGTGCAGGAAAAATAGCTACAGCAGCCTTATCACTGAAGTCCTGTAGCCTGTTACAGGGCCAAGCTTTGGCCTAGTTTTGATTTAAATCTTTAATTTTTTTTTTTTTTTTTTTGAGTCCGAGCACCTGACACTAGAGGCAAATTTAAGCTTTCCTTGTTGGTTTACTAGATATTTTTAAGTCTTAAAATTAAGCAATATTCTTTATGTAATAACAGAGCAGGTAAGTTCCACAACAATCTTCTCTGGTGGTAAATACAAAAGAGCCAATAAATGTGCATAGGACTTTGTAACAGTCAAAACGTGAATACCTACACACATCTCATTTACCCCACTGCAGCTCAGCAAGGCAGGCAGAGCCGGTGGTATTATCGCCGTTTTAAGAATGAGAAAAGGAGTCTCAGCAAGGTCAAGGCACTGACAGGAAGTCACAAGTTTAGTCAGTGGTGGAGTCAGACCCGGCACAGACCATCTCGCCCCAGGTCAGGACTCTTCCCACGACATCACGTTTACCTCTGGGTCAGTGTCAAGACCGACAGCAGTGATGGCTTCAGACCCAGAGACGACTGCCTCTCTCCGGGCTTAGGAACACTGGCAGCACACTACACCACATGAGGGGCACCACATGAACAGCTCCCAAACCACAACCCCCCAGAACACCATGTAAAGACCCATCTAACTGGATTGAGGGCAAACCAGAGAAAAGTTCCCATTTGGAAAGCAGACATGGTGGGCATCAGTTTAAGCCTCTTGAGCACAGAGATTATATTTCTCCCTTCTCTGTATCCCACGACCTAGCACAGTACCCATGTGGCAGAGGCTCAGTCACTATGTGTCATATTCATGTGCCCAGCTGAGAGGAATGGGGAAGGCAGAGGCAGAGGAATAAGGTAGGGCATACTGATCCATTCTCAAACCCATGTCAGATTCTTCTCACAATGGAGTTCCAATCAAACCCTCCTCCGCTCAGAAATCATCAGGGTTCCATATTGCCTACCATGGCCTAGCATTCAAAGCCCTCATCATCAAACCCGCTTACCCCTAGGATCCATCCAGAATGTGTTGTTGTTCTTTCTGGAACATGTTCTGGTGGTTCTCACTTCTATAAAACTGGCTCAAGCTGCCCCTTTGATGCTCTCTCTCCCTTTGATGTCCTGCCCATCTGTTCAAACTCATCTCAAAGGCTGTCTCCCCAATGAAGACCTTTCTGGTTCCTCCAAGTGAATAAGATATCATTCTCCTCTGAACACCTATGACTGAACCTTTCTGTGTTTATCCTCTTACTCTTCCTTAAATAGGTTGAAGTAGATGAAATTACCAATATTCATATGCTTCAACCTGAAATTAACATTTTCCCCACGTTTGAGAACTTCCAGAGGACTGGAACTGTGTACTCCTCCTGGTCATTGTCCTCTGCAATGCCTGGCCTGAAAAAAATGAATAATTTTCAGTCAACAAAAAAAGTTATTGGTTTTTCCTTAAATTCTTCAGTTTTCTTTTACATTATAATCACTCTGTAAAGTCTATCAGACCTCATCCCTACCACCACCATCTCTCTCTCTCTCTCTCTCTCAACATTGAATCCATTCTAGAAATGTCAACTTCACGATAGTTCCTGAACTAAAGCTGAAGACAGTTGATTATCATATCTAACTACAGCCCGCAGAAATAAATATGAGCTTCGAATTTCATTTGTTCTTCTACTCAGCTAACATGCATTGAGGATTATCATTTTGCCAAATGCTTGGAGCCACCAGATAGGCACGGCTGAAATATTCGGTCTCTGTCTTCCAACCACAGTCCAATGGGGAAGACGAGCAAGAAAGCCAATGACTGCCATAGAATGTGGCAGGTGCTATGAAAGGGTCACACAGGGTCCTATGGGGGCACAGAGAATGGCCTCCTGATTCATCCTATAGGTGGGAGGGGGAGAGGAAAGTCAAAGAAGGCTTCCCAAAGAAGTTAATTGACTCTTGAGATATAAGTTTACTAGGTGAAAAAACTGGGAAAATGTTTCTAGGGAGAGAGAATAATGATCAAAGACAGAGACCTCTGTCAAAACACCCATGTTGGTAAAATAATAAGTAATTTGTAGGGCGTAAGCGGAGGAGGTATGGCAAGAGAAGAGACTGGAGAGGTAGGAAAGGGTAGATCATGGCGGACCTTGTGTATCAAGGCAAGGAGCTTCAACTTTATCCTGAAAGTGATTTGAAACCATTAAAGGGTGAGGGGCATGTGTGCATGTGTGTGTTTATAAATTATAAATATATGTAGAGAAGAATGGATAGGAATTCTAAACATACATAGCAGCTAAAGGCTATGCATTATGGTTGACAGTACAGAAAATAGATTTGCAAATTAATATCTTTACATAAAATTATAAATTAGTATAGAATGAGTTCTAGAAAGGACAGTTTAGAGATCATCTATCCAATAACCACTTTTACACATGGGGAGATGCAGGGTCTTGCCTCTGGTCATACAACTTGGGATCGTCTAGGCCAATGATGTTGCCAATAATAACCCTTTATTTTTATCATTATCATTTGTATCAAAAATGTGTTTGAATTAACAAGAATCTTATTTGGCTTGTATTTTCATCAACAACTAAGGTTGTCACTATCTCAAATAGTTTATATAACAAATTTAATTCAAATATGAGCTATATCCAAATAAGAAAGAAATGGATTTTTCAATGACAGGAAAACAGCAAAATCAGTGTGGTCTTTTGGGAGGCCACATACTTATGTCATTGACACCCATATCAATGATACATACAACGTCATTGACATTGATGTGAGCATGTCCTACAACAGCTTTCGAACTCATGTTCTGAAAATGCCTCTGAAACTCAGGAGTTAGCATAGCTCAGTGGTTAAGGTTGGCCTCCTGAGCCCCAGAGTGCCTGGGTTCAATCTTGGCTCTGCCCCTGACTAGGTGAGTGACCTGGGTGACTTGCTAAACTGCTCTGTGTCTCAGTTTCCCCAAGTAAGGAAAAAGGAAAAATAATGGTACCTCCTTCTAGAGTTGTTATGAGGATTAAATGAGCTACTACTTATAATGGGCTAAGAATGGTGCCTAGAACATGACAGGTAGTACATAGCCTGTGTTACAAGACCCTCCATCTCTCCATATGTAAATGTGGTTATTAGACAGACGATCTCTAACCTGTCCTTTCTAGAACTAATTCTGCAACCCATGAGACAGTTGCAATGATAAGTTTCTAATCACGCTTCACTTAAAACCAACAAACAGAATCCTAAAACCAAACTCTAGAAAAAATATTCTAAAGCAATTTTATGCTGTGGATGTTAAAGATATTAGTTCATCATTAACCATTATTTGTAAAATATGAATATTTATTCCTCTATTTGTTCAATGTTCATTACTTAACTTTTGGAAAATCTTTTACATGTCTGTTTACGTTTTTAAAACCCCCAAACAACAAAAACTATACTCTTTGAACTTGCTCTCTAAGATGCCAAGTCCAAGTGGGCACTTGGTGATGATGGGCATTAAGCTGACACACAAGCTCCTACGCCACCTTTAAGTGTCAGCTTCACTTGGCTTTTTGATGCCTATGCGTATATTTCCTTTCCATTTCCTTTACTTTGAGTTTCTCTTGAATAGGGGAGGGACAGTGGGAAAGACGGTTTACCACTATCTTTAGACAGATTTCAGTGATTTGTAATAGCATTATATTCCCACTAGGTGCAGGCGGCGTCACAATTACCTTTGTGCTAGCAGGGTCTGCAGCAGGTCGTTGAAGACTTGGGGCAGGCTTACTTTACAGGCGACATGGGGAGAGACCTACAAATGAGGAGAAATGAGGAGAGGCGATGATTTCACAGCAGCACACTGTTTCTTGTAGATCAAAAAGCCTTGCTGGTTGGGGCCTCGACTCCAATCAATGGGACTCCAATTCAGACTCCAATCAATGGGACGAAGTAAATAACGCTGGAATGAAACTGAGTGATTCCATATTTTGTGAGAAACAGCAACTTACCAAAACACACAAAGAAAGGGGACATGTCAGGAAAAATGACCCTGGACACAGATAGAATTAAAACTACTTGAAAAAATCCCCTCAGAAAAGCATGACAAGGGGCTGGCCTGGGGGCTTAGTGGTTAAGTTCGCACGCTCTGCTTCGGCAGCCCAGGGTTCGCAGGTTCAAGTCCCGGGTGTGGACCGATGCGCGACTCATCAAGCCATGCTGTGGTGGCGTCCCACATACAAAAGTGGAGGATAATGGGCACAGGTGTTAGCTAAGGGCCAGTCTTCCTCACCAAAAAAAAAAAAAAAAAGAATGACAAATTGAGCTATTTCAATGCCACTTCTTGCACCATCTGCACTCTAATCAAGTGCTTTGTTGGATAAAATCTACACATGGGGCTTTTCAAACAATAGAAGATTGTTTTAAGAAAAATTTTACAAAGAAAAAAGTTAAATCTCCCTCACAATACTCTGGACATAACAAGGCAAGGTCAACCTGTTGACCACCAACCAAAATATAACATTTGTCTAACTGAAAGGAAAAAACAGGTTACAGATAAGCTAAAACACTTGAAACTATAAGGTCCTCCCAAGTATACCCACATTCACAATAAAGTATTAAATAATATTCTTGTGAGAGACAAGTGAAACTAGTGAGAATCTAGATCTGTTCCAAAATTATAAATGTGTCACAGCCCTTGCCAAAACAGCCCAGCCAAGAGCTTAGTGACTCAGACGAGGGTTTGTGGCACAGGGGGTTGAGTTAATTAGTGAAGACAGTATAATAGAAACATTCTCTTAAAGTGGAAATGCTTCTATATAATCTATTTGAACTGCTACAAAAAGTATTTTTTTTAATGAGCTTCCAAGGGTTGAAAACAAGATCAGAGGACAAGAACGACATACGAGATGTATTAAGCCAATGAGGTGAAATTCCTTCTGCTGTCAATACCTACTTAGCAGACACAAAATGCCTGGTGCAAAGTCAGTGTTCTCAATGGGTAGCCTCGCCCACAACGTGGGTTTGGTACTCCAGAAGCATCTCTACTGTTATTTGTAAGTAAGCCTCATATTTGCACCAAATCTGCTGATATTAATGCATAAGACATGCATTTTCAGAGTACATGTGCAAATGTAGGAATATCAAATTGCCTAAATTCAAAGAAACAAAGAATTTTCCCGATGATGACATTACAACGGCCTGCTCCTTTTCTCACCAGCTACGGCACACCTTCAAAGGTCAAATCGTTTAGGAATTAAGAAATTCACCTGTATCATTTCAAGAGATGTGCCGGATGAAATCCTTAAAGAAAAGATCGGCAAATCCATTTTTCAAAATTGTCCTTGCTATCAGTTTGTCAAGGGTGTCTGAAAAGAGTGCTTTGTGATCAAAGTGCTTTCCATAGAAAATATATACATTTCCACTCTGTTTCAAGATTGACAGGAATAGCCGATATTAATACACTTAATTATTTATGGTTTGACCTTTACTTTTCACGGAAATTCAAAGAGCAGCTTTCCTTAAAAAGTCAAGATAATGACCATACTAACTTTCTGAATATAAATCAACTTTTTTAAATTAAAGGTGTACGGAATACCATTTTGATTTCTTTTGAATAATGAGATGAGAGAAGGAAATCAAAAATAGAATTTCAATACACCAGATAATCTCTTTAATTTCATCTCTTAGACAAGTGTGTACTCAGTTCCTCCTATGAGCAGGGCACTGTACTACATATAATGAAAGAGGAGAGTTAGAAAAAAAAGACAAAATAGGGACTTCCATTTAAGAAGGCAAAACTTTTATTAAGAATGCCTAAGAATTTGCCTCAGATGGTAGAATTATTAATAAGATGACGTTAAAAATGCAAAGTAGTATATCTATACGGGAAAAATCATTTGATGCAAAGAGTTTATAACAGCTCGGAGAACGACAAATAAAGGAATGATTGCTGTCAATTTAGGGAGCACACAGGTTGGTTTTCTAGGAAAGATTTTTGAAGTTAAATTTTGAATGGAGTCTGGAAGGAGGTAGCTTCTCAGAACCTTGCTTTCCTATAATGCCCTTGCGCTCACCTTTCCAAATCATCGCTCTGTTTAAGCCTCTGTTGTTCATTTGCTACTTAGTATGTGTCCGTCACTGTGCTGGGCTGGGCACTGTAAATGCAGAAAATGAAATACCTGAATCCAATCCTCAGAAGGGGAAGTCAAGGAGAGTCCCCTAACTCAAAGTGATGAGAGTGGTAATGGTGTAACCCATTTACAAGAGAAAAATGGTCTACCTGGCAAGTTAGAGATGTTTTCTGAAAGACGGAGACCAAGTTGAGTGTCGAGAGAGGAACAGAAGTTGCCTGAGAAGAGTGAGCGAGAAGGCCATGGCAGGCATAACAACCATACAAAGCTTGCAGGGCATGACGGTAGAAAAGCGCGTGGGGCTTCCAGAACAGCAGGCAGCACCAGGTGACTGAGGCTGGCTGCTGGGCCTGAGAGTGGGAGGAGTGTCAGAGGGCTACGGGGGATCTGATGGAAAGCTGATGGGGCCAGAATGTAAAGAAGGTTATGGATGTACAAGTGTGTTTCCTCCCTGGCACTAAAAGCACATCCAGAAAAACGACTATTTTTTTATTATTTACTTTTTTTTTCCCCCCCCAGCATTGTTATTCCATTGGTCTGTAAGCCAAGGAGGCAAAGCGTCTCAGATGCTCACACTGTATTGTTTGGTATTGTTCTAAAATTAATCTTTGTGAGGGCAAGAGAAGCACATATGTAAGTGTTTCCATGTTGGATATTGACTTGCAGCACTAATTTCAGTTCTTAAATAGAGCAATCTTTGTTATTCAGAAAAGACTGATGCATAATATGGGATAAAGACTGCATTTATTAGCAAGCACTTCGCTTAATCAGCCTGATAGTTACTATTGGTGAGACAAGTGCTTATGAATTATGGCATTGCTTTTGGCAAAACTATTTATCTGTGTGACACGATATGTCACTTTTGAACTTTAACTTGACATCCATAAAATTACATTCTCATCAAACTGAAAGATCAAGTTTTCTGTGCTGACTCACTTGGGTCAACATTTTGCAACTGCCTGGATTTACCACTTGAACCATAAACCCTTTGTGAATAATTTTGTGCACTGATGTTTGATAGCCTAGGGCACAGATCATAATTTCTAAGCAGAAGAAGAGGTGTCAAAGCAAAAGGCATCTCCCTTCTGCATACAGGATGACTTACTCCAACGTGTATTCTCATCAGGTCATGTTTAAATCACTGGATAAACACTAACTTTGTTGAGTCCCAAAAAGAGAGTAAACAGCACAGTGGCGTATCCTTTATTTCTTAGGGTTAGCGAGGAGCGACACCTCCACTGCCAGAGGATTTTCACTAGTGTAACAGGCGTTTGTCACAACTTGGGGTGATTCCCTTCTCTAGGTTAGGCTTAATTTTAAGTTTCTTAAAAATAAGCAATGAGGTAGAAATTTCAGAACTGACCAAAAGACCTAGAGATGAGTCAAGAGTTATTCTGTCCTTAATTCTCTACTCGAAATAACCCTGCACAGCAACCAGGTGTTACTGCTCTTGTCTAAGCCCTGTTGGTGAGGCGGATTCTTTTTTCATATGAACAAGCAGATTTGGACCTCTCACTCTGGTAAATAGCTACAGAGGGTTTGGCCCTCAGGCAGGTGGCTGCTTGAAAGAGGAAATGACCGAAAGCCCCTTATAATCTCTTTGGACAGAAATGATGAAATCCAGTCATAACTCAATTACCCCATTTGAGGATTTTTAAATAAGCAGGTTTCTTGCAGTCTTTACTAACCACATCAAAGAGCAATCTGGCATTCTTTTCAGAACAAGATTTTTCACAGCAATTTTACAAGTACAAATATCCTATTTGGTGCAATAATGTAAACTTTGTCTTCTGAGAAAAGTGCATACCAATTTGGGTGACATTTATGTAAGAAACAATTTGTTAGCTGCAAATCTTTCCCAAGGAAAAGGAAGAGAAACATTAAATATGGTGATTGTTAAAAAATATATATATATGGTGATTGTTATGATGACTTTATTAAGGGCTCCTGGGAGAAATGATGACAGAAGTCCTTATTGCAGGTGGAAAGTTTGAAAACAAATCTTTGGGAAGCGCTCTGCCCTAGGAAGCACCTGAAATTGGCATGTTGTTGGCTGGAGTAACTATAAAGAGGGAAGAGAAAGTGCCTGGGGTTTTAGAGAGATCTGCAAGAACCACTCGGCTCTTAGCTAAGGTGATAGTGAAATCTTGAGAGAAAATTGGACCTAGTGTTAGATAGTTAGCACTTACAAGAATCTCTCATTGACGAGATTTGTCATAAACCAGTTTTGGTAACATAGGTACAGAACTTGCAGATTGTCAAATGTTAAAAGGCCAAGCTCCTAAGTTAGATAACTGAGAAAAAGATATATCACTTATGATACTTTCTGTTGCAACTAAGAGAAAATTCAGTTTGGCCTGGATTGAATAGCAAAATGGATTTATTAGCTCACTTCACTAAAAGGTCCAGAGATAAAGAGGGCTTTAGGGGCCGGCCCCGTGGCTTGGTGGTTAAGCGAGCGCGCTCCACTGCTGGCGACCCGGGTTCGGATCCCGGGCTCGCACCGACGTGCTGCTTCTCCGGCCATGCTGAGGCCGCGTCCCACATACAGCAACTAGAAGGATGTGCAGCTATGACGTACAACTATCTACTGGGGCTTTGGGGGGAAAAATAAATAAATAAAATCTTTAAAAAAAAAAAAAGAGGGCTTTAGGCCAGGCTTAATATCCCACTCAGCCACAGCAGGAAACACCCAGCTTCTTTCAGGCCTGACTCTCTCGTAATCACAAGTAGCTCCCAGGGCTACATGCTTCCTTATTCAAGCTCAGGGGCAAAGGGCAGCTGTCTAGGTACCACCCAGAGAACCTCAGGAAAGCTCCCTTTCCAGAAAATTCCAGAAACATCTCCTTAACTCTCATTGGTGTGAATCCTGTGCCCATTCCTGAACCAATCCATGTGACCAGTAACCAAGGCAGATATCTTGTCAAGTCATAGACTTTAAGTCTAGGACTAGGATGTTTGTTGTTTATAAGCCACTCAGTCTGCGGCTGCTTGTTATAGCAGCCTGAATGGATACCCAGGGAGCCCTCGGGGATCAAAAAGCAGGAGAGACATCATCTCCAGACAAGAACAGTTGGCTAGGCTGCCACCACCCCTGCTGCAGAACACCACCACCATCAACAGAAGACACTGCTTCCCTCAGCCATGACTAAATTCTGGCTGTCTTTTCATCTTTGAGTCACTCACTTGACAGCCAAGGTCCTGGACCGCAGTACCTGATTGTCCAGGTCTAAATCGTGTGCTCGTGCCTTGGCAGCCAAGAAGTGGTGAGATGGAAATCCTGCCTCCCACCAGGACTACACCTGATGAGGGATCCCCCAAGAATAAGAAGGAAATTGGATACTGGACGACCAAATAATAACGACAAATGTCTGCTACAGATTAGTTTCTCTCGATGACCTTCTATCAAAGTGTATTGTTAATCTGCTTAAAACCAATAGATTTTGGAGGAGTTGTGGCCCTGGATCATGGCCTGGTGACTAGAAAACAAACAGCGGTGACCTTAGTAATAGCAATGAACTCAACCACCTTCTTTAAAAGACACACAGAAATATTTGGAGGAATGTTTTATGAATCAAGGAAGGAGTTTCTATATTCCTATAGCCTCAAGGTTCCACATATGGGTGGGGAGAAGCTTTCTATTTGTTTCAGAAAACATGATTTTCTTTCAATCTTAGAAATCGTCACATTCCACATGTCCATGAATGAATCTGTCTCTCTGAAAATCTTGCTTAAAATTTCTGGTTAATCAAGAGAACGTCATCGTTACAGACAATCAACACTTTCTATGAGTAGGACACTAACCTTGATAAAGACAGAGGGTTTATTAAAAGGAAGATGTAGATCCTTTTGCAGCAATGTTTCTGGAGGAGGGCACTATCGTCATTTTGGGTGGCACAATTCTCCATCGTGCAGGACTATCCCAAACATTGTACCATATTTCATATTCCAGGCCTCCAGGTACTAAATGCCAGTGGCACAGCATTATAATAATCACTATAGTCATTATAATAACAAAGATTGTCACACATTTTCAAATGCTCCCTAAAGGGACAGCACCACCACTAGTTGAGAACCACTGGTTTACAATCTAGCTGGGGAGACAAAATATACAAAAAAAGATCTGACAACTAGAGAGCAGTGAGCATAGGCTGGGAAATGACCCACAGTGGCACCTAGCACGGTGCCTGACATACAGAGGTAGGCAATAAATGTTAAGTGAATGAATGGATGGATAAACAAATGAAGATGGGACTTAACTGGATCTTATAGAACGGTAGTACCCCGAATCCTGATGGAGAGTGTGGAGAACAGTAAATAGACCTATTGGGCCTGAGTGGAGGGTTTCTGAGTAGAAGTAGAGTCCAGGTGGAAGAAGGCCATAAATGTCAGGCGGGAGTTTGATTTTCCCAGTCTGCCACTTAACATGTGACTTTGGACAAGCTAATCAGTTTACTGCATCTGTGTTTTTAATCTGTGAAATAAGGGTACCTGCCTCATATAGTAGTTGTGAGGATGGAATGTTAGAAAACCTAACCCATGCTTAGTATATAGTAGGCTAACAATAAACAGTAACTATTATTACAGTCCTGCATCACCTAACGATGAGGATACATTCTGAGAAATGTGGTGTGAGGTGATTTCATCGTTGCCTGAACATCATAGAGTGTACTCGCACAAACCTAGATGGTGTAGCCTACTACACACCCAGGCTATATGGTACTGATCTTACGGTGCCAATGTCGTATGTGGTCAGTCGTTGACCAAAACGTCATTATGTGGGGCATGACTGTTTTACTATTCTTATTATGTCACGACAGCAAGTTAGATTTCAACTTAAAATATTTGAGTGGGAGACAGTGAGGTGAAGAAAGAAACAAGTACAGAGTGGTGTGAAGACGACGGAATTGAGGTATAGAAAAGGCTGGAACTGGAGACCAGTTAATCCAGAGCACTGGGTTTCTGCACTTTTCACTTAAAATAATATGGTGCCATGACAGGTTTTCTTAGTTCCTAGATCACATGTTTTTTAAAGTCCTTACAATAAGATATACACCATGATATTAATAGTATTCACAAATCAATTTGTGATGTGGGTCTTATTTACCTCTTTACGTTTATAATATTTTTAAATTTTTTCATGACAAATCTTTTTAATCTGTTTTATTGTTATAATTTTCATGTAAATATTTTTACAAATAAAAGGACTTACAATGAAGTCAATATTGAAAACTCAGAACACTTTAATAAAGTCCTCTGATCATTAGTTGACATTTATTGAACAGCTTAGATGGACTGAGCAAAATCTTGCCACTAATGTCTGTCTCGAACGACCAGCAACCCGCAGGGAGCCATTCATCGCAAGTGACCACGTGGTTTCTCCATGAAGTGGATGTACCTTCTGGGCAGGAATGGATGGGACCCAGGGAAGCAAAGAGAGAGGAGAAGGCCAGGGTTTTGTTCCCAAGTTGCTAGTGCGCATTTACTTTCCCCATGACTTTTCACATGATGTCCCATCAGAGAGGGTTTCTTTCATTATTGGGTAATTATTTGAACTAGGTTAAAATAAAAAGCCATTTATTTAAGACAAGTTTTTAGGGCATTGCTTTAAGTTTCCCTCTGAGTTTATCAGGCTACTTTTCATATAAAATGCAATAAGCGTTTGTTGATGTGATACATTATACAAAATATAAGGCAACTATAACAGCAAACAGTGATTGTTACAGCGACAAGGCAGCTGTATTCAACACTGTACAAGGCAGCTGTATTCAACACTGTACGTATAATTATGCTCCCACCTCACAATCGTTACAAGTGTGCTGTACGAAATTGGAGGCAAATTACCAACAATAGTGATCTTTGCATTTAAATGTGTATATAGCTTAATTTGTACCTTAGCTTGTAACATGACAGAGAAATAATTATTTGAAAAGTGAAAGAAAAGTCCATCAAAACGGTGATTTAGAAAAATGTAGGGTTTTTCTCATTTTGTGTGCGTAGACACAGCCATACAGTGAAGTTTCTATACACGCTGTGAACTGGAATGTTCATGTTCTTACACTTCAGCTGCAATTTGGTCTAATTTATCAAAAGGTCTCCCACCTACCCTGAATAACTGAATTTAACTCGTCAACATGCAGTTAACATTAGCAGCTTCTTAAGACATTATTTCAGCAAAGGAATTTTTTTTTAACCTTATACCCGGGGAAAATAAAGACATAAAGGGAGAATATGCTCCACGATTCCTAGTCTGAGCTTGTGGATTGTCTCCCTCCAGGATTAGTCACAACAATAAAAAGCTACTTGGTACTGAGCACTTACCATGGACCAGGTACTGTGCAAAGTGCTTTCCATACTTTGCTTCTTTTAATCCCTCCCACAATGATCCTTCTCAGGTGAAGAAACCATGGCTCAGAAGGAGTAAGTGACCGCCCAAGGTCACCTAGCTTACCAGTGGCAGAGCCAAGATTTAATCCCTGATCTGTTTGACTCCAAAGCCCTCACTCATGACAACTCCACCCTGGCCTCTCCTCACGGGAGCCCAGAGCCATCCTGAGAGATAAACGGCCCGATCAGCGACTGCATCGGGCCATCTCCAGTGGTGCTGTGTATCTCTCAGGCCATCCTGGGGATGCTGGATGTCTTTTGTTAATATTCATGTCGAGTAAAAACCATGCTTTAGAGAAAAAGACCAAATGATTATAGCATGCGCTTAATGCTGCACTTACTATATGTCAGGCGCCTTCTAAATATAATACATGTTTATTTTTAATCCTCAAAACTCTACAAGTTAGGTATTATTACTGTCAGCCCTGATTTACGGATAGTAATTTGAGACATAGAGAAATTAAGCAAATTGCCTAAAGTGACATGGCTGGCAAGTGGAAAAGCTGAGATTCAAAGGCAGACAGGCTGGTGCCAAGGGCCAGAGTCCCAACCACCGCTCTCCACCACCTCTCACAGACACCATGCCCTTGTTCGTGCATTTCCCACTGTCTCTGTGTAAAACAGTGGCCAAAGCTTTTAGAAGCAGCTTCACTATTTGAGGTTTAGAAATTAGACTTCTTTGCAAAGCGTTTGGGGATGTAGAGATAAATTATTCAATTCAATAAATAGATATTCTGTTTGTATGTTCGTGTACTTTTTTTGTACAAAACACTCTGGACTTGTATTTTCTTTGGCATGACCTAAAGGGGAAATAAAGAAGAGAGAAAATCTTATGATGAGAAAAATGTTACGACCATAATACAACGGCTTTTTAAATATATATAGACTCTAAGACCTTTCTTTTAGAGAGATAATATCTAACTGGCTTTAAGAAGATTAGCAAGTGTAAGACAATGCATTTGAATTGCAAAGAATTAATATTTAACTTGGTGTCCACGGTACATTCTCAGGCACTGGACAAGGTGATTTTAAAAAGCAAAATAAGGAGATAGTGGTGTTCACATAGCACTCGATGCTGTGAGCCAGATTCACATGACTTAATCAGTCAATTAATGCAATAATTCAATCCCCTATATTAACCCTTTTCCTAATATAATCTCATAACCTTTGGCTCCATAAAAACAGAACTTATACAAATCAATTAAGCCACTGCCCATTGGCTACCTCAGGCAGAAAAAGGGAAATCTCTCATCCAACCATGCTCCAGGGCAGAAGAGAGAGACTGGAGGCTGGGAGATAAGCCATTTAACTGAATGCCCCCTCTCTCCTGATTTAATTATACTGCACTAAATTGACTAACAAGACCAAAATGAGAAAACCCAACCAATTATTAAGAATTGGGTGTATCCATTGCCCTCCATACATTATTGGCTTGATTCACTTCGGAAGGCAATGCAGATCCAAGCAATCCATATATTTAAGTAGATTCTTCTCCCTGGGAGAGAAATAGTTTTGTCATAGGGCTGAAATCACCCTGCATACAAGAAAGGGCACACAGTGCAGAAAACTGAGACCTAGGAACTAAAAAGAGGCTTAAATAATCCAAAGAACTAGTGGAGCTCTATTTTATGCTGTGTATGGTTGCAGAAATAGAAATAACCATCATTTACTGAGCACACACTGTGTGTGAAGCACTTGCTAAACATTAGGGGCAATGTAACGTATTGGGGCAGACACAGTATTAGTAATCAGAAAACCCGGGGTCTGCTTCTGACACCTCCACCTGAGTGGTCTTTTTGATGTTTACTTCCCTCATTTGTAAAAAGGGGTCAACAACACCCATCTGACTGAGTCACTGTCAGGATCAAGTCAGATAATGTATATATGGCAGAGATTGCTGTAAGGGCTCCCAATTTTTAGGTAGGCACTTGGCTACCTAGAATAAATACTACATTTCCCAGACTCCCTTGCAGTTAAGTGTGGGCATGTGACTACATTTGGCCAATAGGAAGCAGGCAGCAGTATCATGTGGTAGTTTTCATTCACCATCCTTAAGAGGAAGCATGTGAATGCACCCTTTGCCTCTTCTTTGTCCCTTTCTCCTGCCACCTAGAATACAAGGACCATGAGGTTACTGCCACATGTGGTCAAGCAAAACGATGGAAGGAGACTGGGTTCCAACACCGGAGAGTGGCATTTCCCTGATCCATCAACCCAGACTTTATTGGAAAGGGAAAAAAGCTTCTATCTTGCCTAATTCACTGTTTTATTTTGGTTTTCTGTACAACTCTGCTGTTGTTCCTGTTGCTGTTGTGAAAATATCATCCAAGCATATATCTCATTGGGGTGGTGGAGAATGGAGAAAGACAGAAGAGAGCATTTATAGCCCAGCAAACAGAAAGCAAACCAGGCCTTTCTCAAATATACCTTGAGGGTCCAAGTTTCTAAGCAGATAGCCTCTTCTCTTTTCTGTATGTCTACTTTTACATGGGCTGGACACCAGCTCTAAAATACTAAGATTCTATCACCCAATGCTATTACTCCAACAGAATGTGAGCTCAGAAGAAAAGTCCACCCACCGAGGAGGTATCAGGTGACGGCCTTAGGCAATGCAGCACAAGCTCTCTGGATTACCTGGAAGAAAGAAGCTGCAGCAGTCCGGAACCAGGCTGGGTGAGGACTCCAGAGATGGATTTGCTGTTTGGAGATGAGGGCTATAAGCCAGACAAAAAGAGTGATCGAAATCCCAAAGAACTAACTCTCCTCTCCCTTTGGCTCAGAGGAGAGGATCTATCTCTACAGCCCACCTGCCCACACTGAGCACAGTCATGTGCATTGCTGATGTCCAAGTGTGTCCCCTGCCAGATTCACTCTCCTCAACCTTCTCCTAAATGTTGATGATCAGATCTGGCCCCCTTCCTGCCCTCCCTCACTCTCCAGACGTGCCACAGATGAAACGGCTAGTCATTTGCCTTTGTCACTGTTGCTGTCAGTCCAGACTGTCAGCCAAGAAGACATGCACACCAGTGCCAGCTCAGCAGGGTGACATTAGGCAACTCAGTTTCTTCAACTGTAAAATTGGAGTGTATGTCAATTATATCTCAATAAAACTAGAAAAATAAATACAAACAAGTAAAAAATAAATTGGAGAACTAGAAAAATCTCATGCTAACATCCTTTCCAACGTCATAGTCATTGATCCCATGCAGCCGTATGCAGTGACCCTCAGAACCCAGAGAGTGTCCCTAGTGGAGAGCAATGGCACTTGTGACAGCATGGCCCCAAAATCTTCTTACCAGAAGTTGGCACTGTAAAGATTTTGTGTCAATGTGATCTTTACTTTGAAAAAAATCTCCTGCCACTTCTGCCCACTACAGGTAACCTCCCTCGCTCTCCCCTGGACTCATGTCAGGCACAGGTGTACAATGGGAAAACTTGTATCCTCTCTCTCCCGTTCTCCCCACCTTTAATGGCACCTCTCCGCCCCTAGGCCTCAGTGCTCCTGAGGTCAGAAGAAGAAGGATTTGCCCTAAGATTCACCTCCTGAACGCCTACCTGTCCTCAAGGGTCAACTCAGCATCACCTCCTCTGGGAGACCTTGCCTAACCTTCCCAAGTGGTTTTGTGTTCCGTCTGCTGCTTCTCGGGTAGCCTGTACATGACTCTCTAATAAGACTCAACACCTGGTGAGGTATTACATGTGTGTAAACATGTATCTCCAACTAGACTGACAGCTACATGAGAGCAAGAATCAAATCTTACTGATATCTGTTTCCCCAGATTTTAGAAAAGCACTTGACAAAAAGCAGGAGTTCAGAAAATATTCGGTGACTAAATGAGTAAGTGAATGCTCTGCTATTATCATTCAAATGTATTTTTAAGTTCCGGGATTACCTTGGGAAGGAGATTTTGGCATGCTCTTGGGTAGTCAATTACATGACTCTACATATTGTTAACCTGATACTTTCTACTGAAATTGAGCCACTTCACTTTGTTGGGTCCTCAGTGAAGACAGAGAACAAGTCGGCACCATCTATGCCTCTCTGACCTGGCTAGCGGTTCCCAGGCTGTAGAATGGTCACCCTGGGAAATGCAAGAAGGAGGATGCCCACTTCAGAGGTCATTCTTTAACACTCTCTCAAACTGGCAGCCAGTGCATTGGGGACAGGACAGAAGCAGAGGGGAAGGTGTCACCAAAAGAGCTCAATGCAGGTTGGAGTAGCAGTTTTGCTACTGAACTGTGGGTTTTGTCTCTATAGTCCCTGGTGAATTGCTGCAGAGTTGCAACTTCTCAAATAACCTGGTAAACCTAGAAAATAGGCACACCTCCTGGGGGCCAGAGGGTGGGAGTTTGGCCAGATTTAACAGCTGAGCACAAGAAAATAGAAAAAGAAAATGGCCTGGGAAGAGATTTTGTTTTTCTTTAGTTGGCTTGGGGGAAGAGAGCTATTGCTGTTCTTCTGGAGAAAGTAAGGAAGAAAGAAGAACAGTGGTGGTATCAGAAAGGGATGGAGTCAGGGATCCCTGTCATCATACTCCCTGCTAATACCAAGATGTGAGCAGGAGAGGATAACTGAGGAAAGGCTCCTTGGAGGAAGAGACATAAGCTGGATTGTCCCCATGGAGAGCAGTGCCCCCAGCTAGGCTGTAGAACATAAAGTGCCCTGACATGTTGGTTAATCCAAAGTGATGGGTGGTTATTCAAAAGTCTAGATTTGTAAAAGATTCCCTTTATCAATGCAACCAACAGTAACTTAGGGTATTGTTTTCCTTTGATAAAATCACTATTTCTATAACCATGAGTCCAAAGAGCTTGCAAAACCTCTCATAACCTGACCCTTGCCTACCTTTGGAGGTCCATATAAGTCATTCTAACGTGCAGTTCCCGTCACACGTCAAGCTGTATGTTCCCACCCCGTGCAATGCCTCATATCCCTGCCACCTATTGGACTTCTAGACATATTTCAGAACTCAGCACAAATGTCTCCTCCTCTGTGAAGCCTTCCATGATCCCCACAGATAGAGATAAATGTCCCCTCCAACATAACAGCCATTGCAGCGTTTTCCTGATGCTGCAGTGGTTTGTCTACATGTCTGTCCTCCCCACTTGACCGTGAGCTCAGACAGAGTAAGGATCACATATCTTTGTATCCCCAGAACTCAGAACTTAGATATCTTAGACTCTAAACAAATTACTGATAAATTTATTAATCATCAATGAATCAAAAAGTAACCAGCTGTCTAGCTAAAGAGATGTCTTCCATAATCTGAGTGGACTCAAACTCAAGCTCCCCCCAGAATAAATCAGATAGTGGATATCAGGAACATCCTACCCCAAATACATATGTATATTTATATTATATATATATATATGTTTTATATATATATTCCATTTTAAATATATATATAATGAAATGTTAGCAAATCTCTTAGACTATTTTTTGTAGGTAGGACCAGGATGCACAAGTTTGAGGATTATTAAACACGTACATACCCTACGACCCAGCAATTTCACTCCTAGGTTTATACCCAAGAGAAATGAACACATATGTCCACACAAATATCTGTACCTGAATATTCATAGCACCTTTATTCATAACACTTAAAAACTGAAAACAACCCAAATATCCACCAATAGGTAAGTGAATAACAAATTGTGCCATATTCACACAGTGGGATATGAATATTATCCAGCAATAAAAAGGAAAAAACTATGAATACATGCAACAACATAGATGAATCTCAAAACAATATGTCAACTAATTATTCCATTTACAAGAAGTTGAAGAATAGGTCAAAAAGAAAAAAACACATCTACAGTGGTTGTCTTGGGTGGGAGGACTTGACTAAAAAGGGGCATATGGAAAGTTTCTAGGATAGTAAAAGTGTTTTGCATCTCAATTTGCATGATGATAACACAAATGTATATATGTATCAGAAGTCATTGAACATAAGATCTGTGCATTTTACTGTATATAAATTATTCCTCAATAAAGAAAAAAAAGTTTGTGGATTACTATTTTGTAAGACCCATGCACTTCAAGAAGTAATGCTGTAAGCATTTTTCCTTGGGACACGGAAAACCTCAGGCATGTTCTGTTGGAGACATCCCCTCATAGGACAGAATATATGGCATTATACCAAGCATAATGACAGTGCCAAATATAAACCCTTTTAAAAATGACAAACTGTCAGTCTATCGAGGAATCAAAGAGTGTTGTTCAAAAGCCTTCATTAAAATTTCACTTTTGCTTGCCTGTCATAATAGATATTAAATCAATTCTCTGATTATGAATTGCCTATTACAATATTGCCTATTATTTTTAGCCTCTTTTTTATGAGAGTGGAGAAAAATATTTTAACTTGAGGAGGCAATCAGGGAAATGTGATTGCAAGCGACAGCGAACAAAGGCATTTTAGGAAGCTGGAGTGATTGGCAAGTGCTTGGAGATCTGTGAATTAAGAACTATGTAGCATGTGCCCAGTTGCTCAATAAGAAAGTGCTTTTGTTTTCGATGATCTGCACAAAGACTTCAACTGGCATCCGTGGTCAACAAATTTACCCAAAACCTATATCTTATATCTGCTCAAGGGACTCAATTCAATGTTTCTCAGCCTTTATTACAAGACACCGTCCCCAGTGCCCTGGTGAATACTGCAGATCTAGAAACCCCTTTATTTATACACACACGCGCACACACACACACACACTTATCTTCCACCTGTTGGATGGGCTTGGAACTTTGTTCCAAACTTTCCCACTTATTAGCTCTGTAACCTTGAGCAAGTTACTCAACCTCTCTGTTTTCCAGATTCTTCATCTGTAAGATGGAATAATAACAGAATGAACCTCAAAATCATTTACAGGTTAAATATGATTATGTGTTTGGCACAGGATCTAGCTCATAGTAAATCTCAGAAAATGCCCAAAGAAAAGCAACCAGACCATGAGACTTTAGAGATGGAAGAGACATTCGACATGATCAATTCATAGATAAGGATACTAATGCTTAGAGAGGGAAATTGACTTCCTAAAATCACGCAGACACTTGATGGCAGAACTGGTACTAGAACACAGATTTCCTGACCCCCAGATCAATGCTCTTTCCAACACTCCTGCTCTTTTCTCTTCTGTTCCCCAACTCTTACTATGCCAGGTACCCAGGAATAAGAGGACACTGAGATGAGCAGAGTCAACAGACCCATATTCTACTCCCAGACTGACACTTCTCTGAACTTCTGATTTCTCTTCTATAAAGTGAACAGATTGGAAACATGACTGCAAAGATTCTGACCAGCAATAGCGTTCTGTGATTCTATTAGCAAACCTAAACACTGCACCATTTTTATGGGTGAAGAGTGGGACAGGAATCACTTACAACACCATCTACAGTCTTCTGCTCTGACTGCGTGATCACCTTGTAAAGTTGTCCAGTCTTGCACTTACCCCCTTATATCTCCCTCCAAGGTGCTCACCCTCTGCCTGGAGCAAGGTGGGCAGGAATGTCATGAGCACAGGTGAGGCAGGGAAAGGAGATCTAGGGAGGCATCTCTAGCAGGAGACTAGAGAGTGTTTTCCTCATGCCTGATGGTTCATACAACAGGTATCTGAATCAAAGAGCAACCAGCAGTTCTATAAGAGCATATAGCATGTTTTGTGGAAATAAACAGTAGACAAGGTCTAAGAAATAATTTCAGTTCTGTCTCCAGGATAATGTGTGCCTCTTCTTTCTCGACCATGAAAAAGGGGCTCATTTACAGTAACAGGTTATGCACACACGGGTTTTATAAGAACTACAGGGTGTAGTAAGCATATTCATGTCATAAGTTAAAGGAAGAATGGAGGTGAGCTAGACCATTGTGACGAGAGAGGAAGCCGACTCATCGTCTTCTCCAACAGCTTTTAGATAACTTGACAGACCTAGATGCACAGCAGAGCTCCTGAAGTGGTGTGAAGGAGGCTGGCAGAGAAGACAGTACAGAACAGAGGTCAAATGAATGGGGTGGGAGGGGATCACACCTGTTCTCCAGGCAGAATTAGGAACATGAAATGGCTGCCCTTCTTATCCCTGAATTCTTTTTTCCTATAAACTTCACATAGCCCATCATATCCAAGGGCAGAGCCAGAAGAGCTGATCCACACAGGTAGAAACAACTGGCTGAGCATCTCATCAAACATGAAGTGAAAGTAAGGACATTGAATAGTCCTGCCCTTCACCCAGGGAGAGGACAATGCAGGGATTCCTTTCATATGATGACAGAGGTAGGAGCTGAGGATGCTTAGCTTAGAGAAGAGGTCAACTTGAGGCAAAGAGGGAAGCTTCAAACATGTAAAGGGCTAAGACATGGTGAAGAAAAGTGGTTACTTCTCCTTAACTAAAGTGAACACAGCTCTCACTGTCCCTGGGACAGTCCTGGCTGTGTCTGTTGACCCAGGGCCAGTTTGGCATTCATCCCGTTGGAAGTATTTGTATTAAAGCTGCATTAAGATAACTCAGAATGGGTTTGGTAGACTTCCACTTGGTACTTCCAGCTTCGGCCATAATTCTCATTTAGCTTTGTGTAAGACCCACATGCAGGGAACAGAGATCTAACTTCAATATGTGGTTTCTAACCGAAAGATGATTGACAATTCATCTCTCTCTTCCTGACCCTTTACAGGGGCAACACAACTAAGACCTCCCTGTCAAGAACAGCATGCAAGGTGCTCACTCGCCCACATCACAAAGGATACTCATACACAAATGCTCAGGAAGAACTCCTTCCCTTCTCAGGTGTGGGAGAAGTATTCAGCACTGCTCTCTCTACTAGCAACTGGGTGAATGAGCCAGGTAGACTAGCCAATGAGATGTCTAGATGCACCGAGCCAGGCCCCGGTTCCTGGATGAATGAGAAATGTGGGAAATTAGAAATAGAGTTTGCACAGTTCTGCTATAGAGTGCGACGTAGAAAGTAACTTGAATACTCTCACTAAAGTGATTTTGTCATTCGTTGTATGGAGTTTTATTATTTTGTGATGCTTTTTTATTTTGAAATAAACTTTTTGGCAGCAATGATCTTTTGGAATGTTTATTAATAAAACATTAACCCCATTTACCATCCTCCTTGGGGGCTATAATAATATCATTGGCCACATAAAAACCTGAAGACACAAATCTCTGAAAAGCATCAGCACCTACTTCAGAAGTTATTTTAAGTAGACTGTGCCCAAAGATAAAGATTTAACACTTTCAGGTGCAGTAGATATATTTATCTATTACTTTGTGAGGCATGACTTTTTATTTAGATCAAATGACTGTTCTTCTAAATTAATTCCACTTATTTTATAATCCAAATATCTCTGTGCACATACCAAAGGTAAAGAGAAAGCTGTGTGGATTGACTCCAGAAGCAGAAAAACCTCCCAATTAAAAATTGTCAGTTTTACATTAGTGTCATCACTGAAGTTTCAAAGAGAAAATCAGTTCATTCCAATAGTAGCTCCAATATTCCTACCCGTCTCATGAAAAAGTTTAACAGTGAAAATTAAAATTTCTATGGTGGAAACATAATTTTTGGAGTATGATGTCATGGTCAAAGCAATATTCTTACTAAATTAATGAACCTGTGGAAAGAAAAGCTGAAAAGAAAAGCTTGATAAAGTCCATGTGTTCTAATCCTGCTGTGTCGACGGCTGTTCTCATGTCTGATGTATTTCCTAGCGGCAAACAAACAAACAAACAAAATATATGCATATATTTGGAAGTGAGCTATGGAGCTCAAAACCTATGGAATGGAAATGACTTAGAATTGGTTATGGTACAGACATAATTCATAACTATGTTGAAATAAGTTGTAATATTCTACCCATAAAAATAGAAGTATAGCAGTAACACTTTACAAATGTTTTCATTTATATACATGGTTAGAGTAATTGAACTTCAAAAAAATTTAATGAAGTTGATGTAAAACGAAGGAAAAAATTTCCCGTCAATTAGGATACTTCAAAATACTTCAAAAAACTATGCATTCTAATTATTTGTAGCTGTTTTCACTCCTTTTCACTCTCAAAACTGTTTTGGTTTTTTTCTGAAAAGGTCCTGATGGGCACTCCATCTAAAGCTTAGGAGAGCAAAATTAATACAATCAGAGGAAGGTAGTAAGAGGTAGATTGCAATTCACAGTAAGAAAGAGCTTCCTAACGAGTAGAGGTATTGACAAGGGGAGCACGGTGTGGTGGGATGATCACCTACTACAACGCCCAATGAGAGGTAGCTGATTCCGTTATTGACAACGGAATGGGCCACTTCACGAGGCCAGGAGCCCACCACCACCGGGAATGTTTAAACACTACCAGTGAAGGAAGCTGCCCGAGTTGAAGGAGGATCCAGAATACCGCTGAGGCTCCTTTAAATTCTATGATTTATCTATTCAACAAATAATCATTGCCTTCCTTGCATTGCTTACCCTGGAAGAAGCTAGCTGCCATGTCATAAGGCATCTCACACGGAAACCATGTGAGATGATAAACATTTGTTGTTTTAAGTTGCTGAAAAAAAAATTGAGTGCCCACTACGTGTTAGGCACTGTTCTAGTGGTGGAGAACAGTGGTGGTGATTCTATTGTGTAATAATTGCAGGAGGCTCTAATAATCACTTGGTATCTGCCTCCCAAAAAAATGTGTAAATAAGTCAAGAGTGGTGAAAATAAGTGTGTGAAAAGGCTCTGAAAACTGGTCAAGAGAAACACAGATGTGAGCTTTAATAACTGTTCAACTGAACTATACACTTAACATCTTTACTCTGTCCTTTATTTGATCATTAGTTACACACATAGCTGTTTTAAATACTCTACAGTTACAGTCTTCCAGGTTCAGGTTTTCAGATTTCTGTTTCTTAGGCTGGGCGCGCCTTAATTTGTGTTAACTTGTATTTACTTTTGTGAAGTCTTTCTTCCACATAAGCATGTTCTGTCTCCCAAAATAGCTTATATGAATCGTAAGGTCAGAGTCCCATCTTGCATTTTCCTGCTCAGCCCTCGCAGTGCTTAGATCAAGGTTCAGTACTCAAGAGTGCTCTTGGGAGATGGGACTGGCTGCACAAAGATACTTTCCTCTCCATTTGGTAAGAGTAAAGTCTCAAATCGGTGGCAGTTTTTTCCTATAAAGAGGAAGCCCCATTCTTGCTCCTTCATTGTTCCTGCCTCCTACTATTCTCCCACGAAATGAAATTTTATTATGACCAGAATTCAGCAAGCAAAACTAACATGACTCAAATCTGTAAAACCCTGAAAGTACTTCTCAGTATAATGGAAATTCAAATCCACTGGTATGCCCAGCAGCTTTTGATCCCAAGAAAGATAAAAACCTGTACCTTGATATCTAATTCTGTTCCACTCCCTTTAACCGTGCTGGGATCCTTTTGTCATTATTTTAATGTTTCTCTGCATAAATGGCTGAGCGCCTTCATTCTGTGCTCGTTCTTGAGAGCTGATCTGAATCACACCCACACAGCGTATTGTGTGAACTTGCAATTATTTCCTGTGAACATTCTGTGAATGTGTTGAAACCAAGCATGAACATTTCCAGCCAAATTGCAATTTTCTTCCGGACCTTTACAGCACCTCCAGTTCTGAAAACAAGGAGCGTTTGTCGTTTCTAACGCAAAATCTGTGGATGCTCAGTTTGCAGAGGCAAGGTTTCCAGTTCCCACATTCATGGTTAATGTTTAAATAGTAAACCATAAATAGTATTTGGTCAATCCCCACTCCTCTTCCATTCCACACAACTGTTACAACAGAAAACTTCCACAACAATTGTACAAACAAAAGGGGCTCCCCACTGTCTCTTGATACACACATAGTTGGGAAAATATTTGTGAAACTATTATTAATGTGTGGTTCGTGTTCCCTGGCAGCCATTCCTCCATTACGGTGCAAGGGGAGGGGGAAGGAAATGCCACCAACGATGTTGAGGAAGGCCCTACCATACAGGAAGAGAAAATGGAAAGCCTTCCTTGTCCAAATCCCAACTGAATACGGGGAGGAGAGACCAAATGCCCACAACTTCACTTGTCCCCTCTGAAGTGGAACTCTGGGAGTAGAAGGCACGATAGAAACATCTAGACAGACAGATACAGGGAAGCACAAGAGCTTTTGGTAAGATTTATGATTGACATGCTTCCCTGGACGTAGCTTGGGGAGTCTGGGAGGCTACAGGCGGGGCCCCATCCTAAGCAGCCTGGAAACCAAGTGCAGCACTGGAAAAGGGAGGAGGCTAAACAGGGGAGCCCCGGCAGTGCTCCTGGCTTCCCACGGCCTGGGCAAGGCGTGCAAGGGATCTGGGACCTCCCACCTGCTCTGAAGCAGGGGTCAGAGATTGGACTGGGCCTGTGGGGGATCGCGATCAGGACCAAATGACTGCAGCATTCAAGGACAGACCATGAATGCAAAACCATGAACTCAGTATTGGGGGCCTGATCTCAAAGTGGCCAGACAGGTCCATGTCTAACACTAGTACAGGGCACAGTAAAGACCAGTGAGGAGCCAAAGGACACTGCATGGGTCTGAAACTCCCATCTCTGCCCTGCTAACATGAAGCCACACATGCCCCACACCTTGATCCATCGAGGCGCCATCTCAGAGGGGGAGGGGCAGGGGGAATGGGAATCTGAAAGATGGAACATTTACCCAAAGGGGACCAAGTCATCTAAGAGAGACTATTTAAACCTGGAGGTACTGGGATAGCATAAACTGACAAGTTTAATTTCCACGCCTACCCCTGACTACCACCACCCAGCTGAGTGTGGTCTGGTAAGGAAGAGCACATCAGTCTTAGGGAACAGAGAAACTCCATTCACTTTGCACATCTGTGGGAGGCATGTGAATTTATCACACCACTACCCACAGGCCTCAGTGCTCCTTTGCCATCATCCAATGCTAAGATACTCAATTTATTTCAATTTTTTTTTTCAACCCCAATGTAAGATTTCCTTTTTTCTGTTGGGTCTTATCTCATCAAGATGTACCTGAGAAAATTTTGAGAACTGGAGAAAGATGCCCCAAAAATCCCAACGCTGCCCTGACAAAGCCAATGGAGAGACGTCCGCAGACTGCTGGCTGTGGGGTCCCAGGGCTGCATTGACTTAAAAACATAATTGGAGAGAGGAAGAAGTGTGTGCATGCGCAGTTTCACCTGCTGGTGCCAAAGGGCTCTGGTATTCATCCACTGAAACATCCACAACCAGACTAGGGGGCAACAGGAGCGTCTCAATGTTCAGGGAGGTCTCTAAATTTCCCCATCTTATTTGTCCTAAATGAAACACACATCCCCTCGCACTCTGTAGTGCCCTCAACAGTGGCTGCAGACTGACCCTGTGGTAGGAGGCTACAGTGAACCACCACGACACACAAACACACACACACACGCGTGCACACACACACACACACACAGAGCAATCATCTGTACACGGCGCCCTGCTCCCCACCACCACACCATCACCCAGGCAACGAGGCAAATCCGTCCCCTCCCTCGTTCCACCTGCAAGATCTCCTGCTTGAGATTCCACATCACTCTTTGGTAAGTTATTTTCCTTCATTCAAGCTCGTCCTTGATGTTCCATTAATCTCTTCACATTCTTTTTGGAAAGAAGAAGTGAGTGAATAAATTCATTTTATTTTTATAAAAATAAAAACCATTCAGATGAACCTGGGACAGGAGGAAGAGAGCAGAGCGGGTGCCTCTTGCCGGGCAGGCCAAGGCCCTGCCGGAGATGCCGCCGTGATTTGCCTTCCCTGATCCTTCAACTGCTGTAGTCAAGGCTGACTCTGCCCACAATTTCCTCTGCTTCCCTCCGTCCGGGACCTGCCATTGTTTCGGATTTGGTTCTTCAAGCCTGAGACTCCAGTCTAAGTCATGATGTCATAGACCTTTGCCTTTAACTAGCCTTGCTCCCATGGCAGCAGCCAACATCTGCCTTCCCTGTGCGCGCTCCTGTTAGAGAATACACAGTCATACTCTGGCTTCATTTTTTAAGGTGCTAGTTCTTTCTTCACTTCTGCCTTGTGAAATGTCTCTTGTCTCGCACATCTCAGGAAATAATTAGCACATGGGAGGTCTGTTATTAAAAAGCAAAAAGCAAAGCATCCTCCTTCCAGATCATTCGCTGCCTCCCTGGGGCCGGGTACTCATTGGATGAAAAGTCCAGGGCACATCGATTATATTTCCCAGAGTTGTTTCCTTCATTTTTACTTCCAGAAATTTTTTTAATACTCTATCAATATTTAACTATAGCAATTATGTTTCACTGGCAAAAGTGCTTTCCATTATATAAGGCAGAAGGACAACATTTGTGTAGTCCTTGTATAAAGATTCTTGTTCCATTACATCCACTAGGGGGAAAAAAACGTAATAAATAATTAACTAACTAACGCTGTTGCCATGAATAATAACATGGTCAGCAAGGACTTCCATCAATGCACAAGATCTGTCCTGTGAGGATGCCCCGCCTGTGATTGTACACACACTCCACCCCTGCTCACTCCCGACGCAGGCTCCAGGTGCCTCTTCCCATCCCGATTACACCCCCTCTCGTTGACCTTGCAGCGATGTCGAGAGCCGAGACCTGAAATCCCGAGCAGGGCACAAGGTTTTCTCAAGGGAAGCGTCAGCTACAAGAAGATCCCTCAGCCCAGCGTGTCACTGTCCAGAGCCTGGACCCCAGGGCTGTCCTCACAGGCTCTGTGAACTCTGGCCACTGGTCTGACCTCCCCAAGACTCTTCCCAAGGACCGACCATGCGACTTCCACCAACACAGTTTAAAAAAAGAAGCCAAGTTCTCACATGAAAAATAGACTGAGCATTTGTCTTCCCAAATACTTCTAGAACTCTAACCTCACAAAGCTGTTCATAAAAATTATTGATTCAAAAAATTAGAAGCTACCTTCTTAGCACCACAGCTGACCGGTTCTCCCATCCTGGCCACCAGTGCACTGAGGCTGCTCACGGCCTGGACTCACTATTTGTCCCACGTGGCATTTTCTGCCGTTGCGGCTCCTTCTCTGAAGAATGCAGCTCTCCCTGGAAAAGGGGTAAAGAAGACCAAGAAGTCGTCACGTCTTACCTGCTGTCACCTTTTCCTGAACATGGAAGAAAAGCTCTTCATGAGATTCCCTGAGGTTTTCATCCAGCTTCACCCTAAAGCTGGAGTCTAGGACTTTACACACTTTGCACTGAGTGTATCACGTATTTTCTACTCAAAGACGTCTCTGCTGTAACTGCAATGACCTTCTCTACCACAGCAACACTGTGTTGCTCATGTCTGTAATTAAGAGACTACGGATCGTCTCTAGCAGAATTAGCTGATAAATTCAGTGGCAACAATTCACCCCGCTAGAAGAGTGAAGCAAGCTTCAACCAATCACGTTCGGGATTTGGTTGGTTGGGAAAAGGTAGCAGGGCTTAGTTTAGATGCCCCGCTATCTGTTTGATGTCCATAAGGAAAATATTGCTCATGATCTTGAAGGATTCTTGCCAAAAATGGCTGCATGTTAAAGAATACAAGGAAGTAAAGAATTGCACGGGTACCAAAACTTGGTGCAGAATGTAACACGTCAAAAGGAACAGAATCACACAGCCAGTGGGGTGGAGCAGAAGCCTGTGCAGAGCGTCTCTGCCTGGCAGGAAAGGAGACGAATGCCAAGAGCAACTCAGATTTGAAGCTGCGGACAAAGAAGGTTCTGTGAATGCATCTCGGCCTCTGGGAGAGAGCAGGAAGCAGTTCGTAGTCTGAATGGAAACAAGTCTGCATGACACTGAAACCTTTCTCTGTCTAATGTTGGTCCTGAAACTAACCCTTCCCTTCATTAAAAATGAATGTTTGGAATTTGGCGATACTTACTCGTGTCTCCCCCAGCTCTACAGTTTTTCATTTTTTATGATTGCTTATAAATAAATTGCTTTTCATTAAGTGTCATATGTTATGAAAGATTATCAAGTTATGGTTTAAATTCATAACTCAATCTGCCACCTTGAAACAAAATTAACAGCTGAATTGCAGTTTACAAAATTCTAGGGAGGGAGGGAGGGAGAAAAGAGATTGGAAATAACCCACTTGTCTAAAAGTAGGGGAATAGTCATCTATGCAATGGAATGTTTACAGGACCATTAAAGTCATTTTCACAAAAAAATATTTTATATTGTGGGGAAATGTTCACGATATAACATCAAATGAAAAAAAACAGGAAATAATACATTATAAGGCAAATTTTCTGAAAATAAAACAACTTAGCCTGGGTAAAAATACCCCAAAATATTAACCTTTTTTTTTTCTTGATGGTATAATATAGGGATTTTTATCTTCTTCTTTATATTTTTCTGTGTTTTTTACAATACACACATGTATCTTTTATATTCAGAAAAAAGGTGTTATTTTTAAAAGAATATCTCAAACAGAAGAGGGTTGATCAAAGATTTAAGCATATAAAAAGATGAGTTAGAGGGTCAAAGAGGCAAACGTTGGCAGCAACATTCCAAGTACTATCTGGGGTATGACCCTGGAGGTGACCGTGGCTGATACAGGGACAAATGCAGCAGGCTGTCTTAACGCTCTAAGAATTCAGATTATAACTAACTCTTCATTTTTTCATTACATTCTCTACACTATTGCTAGAAAGTTCATTTTAGGTTCACATGTATCTGAATTAAGTGGGTAAAATGTATAACCTGTAATCATCTCCTACCCTCGCCATGTTTTATGATTTTATGCAATGATTAAAACAAACTTTGGGGCTGGCCCTGTGGTGTAGCGGTTAAGTGCTCGCGCTCCGCTGCTGGTGGCCCGGGTTCGGATCCCGGGCGTGCACCGACTCACCGCTTGTCAAGCCATGCTGTGGTGGCGTCCCATATAAAGTGGAAGAAGATGGGCATGGATGTTAGCTCAGGGCTGATCTTCCTCACACACACACTAAATAAATAAATAAATAAAACTTTAAAAAAATAAAAAATAAAAAAATAAAACAAACTTTACAGGCATAGAAGTTTAGTCTTGTAACAAGACAATTTGGCAGCAAGACAGTCCCTATCTCTTTATATTGCATGGAAGAAAAGTCCAGTGAAGGAATCTGTCCCTTATGGTAGAGAACAGAGAGAGTAATCAATTTTAATCTTTCTCAAAAATCTTCAACTCAGTTGATTTATCAGTTGAGCTATCCAAAGCTCTTCATTTGGTTTATTAGATCATAAATCCCATTTAATATCACACAGAAACTAAGCAATTTTAAGTCCAAGTAGATTGTTTACTAGTTTTCCTTTACTTAAAGATGATTTCCTTCTTAAGGAGACTTATGCTTCTGATTACATATTTTCTTTCTCAAAGAGGGAGTTTATATGGTTTCTGTAAACAACTCACCTGTTGGCGACAGCACTACCCAAGTGTATTAGACAGTAGCCTTCGAGATGTGGTGTTCAAGGTGCTGGAGGCATCTGTGAATACATTTTACATAGGGAAGGGAAGTTTTGGTTAATACAGTAAGTCAGTGAGGTTGAGGAGGGTTAAGATGCTTCTACTGGACTTTTCAGAACTATTTGGCCTTAGTATCTGCACAGAACTTGTTCCCCACACCCTACCCTTCTCCAGAGCACCAACATTTCTCCAAAGTCTGACACTTACAGCCCTCGAGATTTAGATTCCTCGCCAGTATTTATCTGTGTTCTCCCAATGCCTAATAGAATGCATTCCCTAAACAGAAGCTTATTGAGAACCTCCAACTTAACAGGTACTGTAATAGGCGCTGGTTTGAAGGCACTGAACAAGATAGACACGGTTCCTAGTCTCATAAAACTTTCATTCGATAGGGAGAAATAGATGAGGAAATATATAAACCCAATTTCAGCTAGTGTAAGATCAATGAAGAAAATAAAACAAAGTAATAGAATAGAAAATGATGGGGATGAGTACTTAGATCGAGTGAACAGGGAAGGTTCCACTGAGTTGGAGAAATTTACAAGCAGAGAAGGAGCCGCCAAGAAGAGAGCAAGGAAGGAGCACACAAAGAAGAGAAGTGCACATTCAAAGGGCCTGAGGCAGAGTAAGTGTGGTTTGCGAGAGGAATAAGCAGGCAGCCAGCCTGGCTGGAATCTAGGGAGAGGAGCACCAGATGACATTAGAGAGGTGGATCGAGGCCAAATCATGCAAGATCTTGTAAGAAGGAATGAGGATGGGAAAAAACCAGAGGCTGCAGTATCGTCGCCTGAAAAAGTTACCATCTGATCTATAAGACTTCAGGAAGATGATCCCTCTTTGATATAAGGGGCGTTGAAGAGACCCGGTCTATATCATTTCACTTCAAGCCAACCCCAACACTCAGCTTTCCTATCAGACTCAGCTCAGGGTATCTCCCCAGGACTGTGAGTCAGAGGCAAGCAAGTTGGTCTTTCTGTAGTCATTTTCCATGGAAAATGCTTTGGCTTTCCCTTTCTCTTTTGAAGATATCACACATTTTAATTGTGGGGAAGGCAGAGCCTAACCAAGGTCCACACACCCAACTGCCTAATCAACATCTCCTCAGTACCTCAAATTCAGCCACAAATCACTCCCACTCGTCCTTCTCTGAAACCCAGCTCTCTTCTAATGTTTCTATCCAGGGAACAACACCCCCATCTCTTCAGTTTCACAAGCCAGGTATTTGGGAATTATCCAACGCCTTGCCCTTCCTCATGCCTATATTCAATCCTCACCAAGTCCTCCTAAAAGTCTCTCAATTCCATCTGCTTCTCCCCAGCTCAACCACTCTGAGATCTCTGATTCAAACCACCATCACACAGCAAGCAACCCTGAGCTGGCCTTTCCACAGTCGCTTTTGTTCTCCTGAGATACACTGCAGCCTGAATGATCATAATGATGCTTACAGCTCTGCGGTGACTTCTCAATATACTTAGGATAACCACTAATCCAGCCTACAAGGTTCCGAGTGACCAGGCCCTTGTCATTCTCTGTAGACTCATTTGTATATCTGTGCCCTAGCCGCCTTGGCCTCTATCAGTTTCTCGGATGCATCAAGTTTCCTTTCATCTCAAGGTCTCTGCCCATGTTCTTCCACTCCACCTCTTTCCTTCACCTGGTTAAGGTCTACTCATTTTTTAGATGTCACCACAAACATCACTTCCTTAGGAAAGTCTTCTTGGTTTCCTATTTTATAGCTTCATTACATCTGTACCTTTCCTTTATATCATTTATCAAAGTTTGTAAATGTATGTTAAATTGAATGATTATACTATTGGATCAGTCTTCCCTACCAGTCTATGACCTCCATGAGGGCAAGGGTGGTGTCCTCTTAGTTCACCATTACCTGCAGCATCTAATACAGAGCTGGGCACCTAATAGACACTCAACAAATATTTGTTGACTGAATGAATGAGTTGTAACATCCATGACTGTTCAATTCCATTCACACACAATACATGGCACAAGCTAGGGTGCTGTGGTTAATGTAAAGTAACAAAATGTGACCCTACCTTCAGGAAGCTTTAGAGATGAAAACAGACATGTACTAAAAGACAAGGAGTGAGAAGCATGTGAATATTAGAAGTAGTCAGAGAAGGGAGAGATTCATTCCTGAAAGATGGGGGCAAAGTTAAGAAATGTGGTCTAAATCCTCAACTTTTATCTATGCCTTTCCTCACTCTCCTAAGAGATTTTATTTCATATTCTACTCAACACTTTAGCTTTCCAAAATGAAGATCTAATTCTTTAATCTAGTAATCTGTATATTGGACCAAAGTATATAAAGGTGAAATGGGAAAAAATTAAGCACTTTCCTTTTCAAACTTTAGCCTATATGTTCATTCTTCTCCTACCCAAAGCTGCTTAGAATGCCATCGGAAGATCTGAACACCAGCTCTCACTCTGCTCCAAACGTGCTGTGTGTGCCAGTCAGCTTGGGCCGCCATAACAAAATACTATAGACTGGGTGGCTTAAACAACAGAAATTTATTTTTTCATGGTTCTGGAGGCTGGAAGTCCAAGATAAGGCTGCCAGCAGGGTCAGGTTCTGGTGAGAGCTCTCTTTCTGTCCTGCAGATGGCCAGCGACAAGGAAAACCTCACTGTTTTTTCCTTTTCTCTCACACTCACAACATTTCTGACACCAGATGTGTGGGGGTTTTCCCACACCTACCAGTTCTCCGACACCAGCCAGGTGTCCTACAATTCAGTTCAGTTCTGACACTGACTGGAGTAGGTGCAGACCCCGCGGGATAAAGGCTCAGTCCCACAAGACTGCCTCCCACTTTAGTTGCCAATTGCAGATGGTAGGTCTCCAAGTTACCTACAACTTCTGTGTGACTTAGCTACAAATCAGAGGTTCCTGTGACCCCCTCCTCAGGTTTGATAATTTGCTAGAGCTGCTCACAGAACACAGGAAAACAGTTTACTTACTACTGCCATTTTATTACAAAGGATATTTTAAAGGCTACAAATGAACAGTCTGATGAAGAGATACATAGGTAAGATCTGGAAGGGTCTCAAAATCTTCTGTACCCGTGAGGTTGGGGTGCGCCGCCCACCCAGCACGTAGATGTGTTCACCAACCCAGAAGTTCTATGAACTCTGTACTTTGGGGCTTTTTATGGAGGCCTCATCACATAGGCATGATAAATTATTAACTCAATTTCCAGCCCCTCTCCCCTCTCAAGAGAATAGGGGTGGGGGGGGCTGAAAGTTCCAAGCTTCTAATCATGGTTTGGTCTTTGTGGAAACCAGCTCCCATCCAGGAGCCTACCACGAGTCACCTCATTAGAACAAAAGATGTTCTCATCACCCAGGAAATTCCAAGAGATTTAGGAGCTCTGTGCCAGGAACTGGGGGCAGAGACCAATATATTTTTTTTTTCTATTATTTCACAGCTACCTTCTCACTATGTCCTCACATGGTAGAGAGAGAAAGAGAGATCAGGCTCTCTGGTGTCTCTTCTTATAAGAACACTAATCCTATGTATCAGGGCCCCACCCTGTGACCTCATTTAGCCTCAATTACCTCTTTGTAGGCCCTCTCTCCAAATACAGTCTCCTTGCGGGTAGGGGCTTCAACATATGGCTTTGGTGGGGACAAAACTCAGTCCATAGCACTGTGTGACCTTGATCAAACTCCTTTAGCACTCTGGTCTTCATCCAGATCAAGTCTCTGCAACTGTCGCCCACAGGCCAAATCCAGCCTGCCTCTTGTTTTTGTATGTGAAGTTTTACTGGAACACAGCCACGCTTAACTACATATTGTCCTTGGCTGCCTTTGCGCTCCAGTAGCAGAGTTGAACAGCTGCAACAATGATCTAATGGCCTGCAAAGCCTAAAATATTTTCTATCTGGCCCTTTACAGAAGAAGTCTGTTGACCCCTGACCTAGATGATCCCTTAAGACTCTTCTAGCTCCAGCATTCCAGGATCCTATTCATACCTTTGGGCTAAAACATCTATTAGTTCAAGTCTTCAAGTTCTGCAAAAGGCTTTAGTGACCCGATGATTGCTTTAATAGGTATTAAACGCTTACATCATCGACAGAGGTGTTTTCATTAATCTCACATTGTAGCTAACCTCTGATTTACTAAGTGAGCTTAAGCAGATACGGAACAAAGTCTTTCCATGTAGTAAATGCATTTTGTATCTCTATAGCCAAATACATTCTCATTAAATCATTGTTTTAGGGGCTCTGTTGAGTACCTAACGTAGCAAGAAAAGACAGAGAGAGCTAGAAGTGCTCCAGCCTCACTGGGTTCCCCTCTCGGCACTTGTGTAGCCCCTCTAATCTGCACCACAGGATTTGGCATAGAGACATGTGCCATTTTGAGTTGCATGCCATTTGTGTCATTTGTGTTAGCCTGGTACCCCAAGCTGGACAGTTAGCGCCTTGGGGTTAAAGATCATGCTTTCTGAATCAAAAAAGCATAGCATTAAAGAGCTGGAAGAGACATTAGCAATCGTAAACCAAGCTTTTCACCTCACAAATAATAAACTGAGACCCAGACCAAACAAGTAACTTGTCTTACTTCTTTTTAACTGTCAGGGTACGTATCAAGTGCTAGATTCAGAATCTGTTTGGCAAGAACTTGAAGAATGATAAAAGAAGGAAATTAGAAAAGGAAATAAGGAGGAAAAGGAAATTTCCTGGGTCCTGACTTGAAAGGTTTTGGGCGGAGTGTTCTAGAAAACACTCTGAAGTCTATGTTGTCATGTATCTCTAACATAGCATTTCCTAACATGTAATCTGTGGAGCACCAACCCCAAGAGAGGCTCCAAGAAACCACGCTCCTAGAGTTAAACAAGTTTGGAAAAGCCTCATACTGTGCCCCACTCTTGGAGAACCACATGCACATTAGCATAGCAAGGCTCAGAGCTTTGCAGCAAATGCACCAGATTAACAATGCCAAACATTTGGCAACAAAACATCTTTTTTTCATAGAACATCTATCAACATTCTGAGAAAAAAGAATGAAATAAAGGTTTCTCAGAAATCACTTTAGAAAAAAATACTTTGTATCTGGCACTAGGCAAATTCTATCTAAGAATATTCCCCAAAACGATTTTGCACATTTACCCAAGTAATTCTCCCATTGTGTGCCACAAATCTGAGGAGAAAAGAGGCTATCTTTCTCTTTGTAAAATCATCCTACATCGAGCTCCTATCTCTCTCTTCACTGTGACTTACCTGCCTCCTGGATGCACCAGGTGCAAACTCTAGACTGCCCAGGAATCCCTCCTTGCTCAGGGCTTTTTCTTTGAGAGTGGCAGGTGGGGGAGGTGGACAGGGAGGGGTCATGAAACCAGGACTGCCATGATCATAGCAGTTGAAAACGGATGGATTTCCCTAGGGAATTCCTCCTTGCTGGTTTTAGTGGTATTTGTAGAAGAGAGAGAATTATGCAAGCAGCTTTTGTATGTTATAACCCTTGGGATCTCTTTTAAAGATAGTAAATATTAGACTTAATTTCTAATTGAATTTGCTATAGCATCAGCTACAAGCCTACTTGTCTGGTACAATTCTCAAGGAGAAATGGTTTGGAAAGACTAACCAGTCTCTAAATTTTGACTGACCATTTTAACCCCTTGAGACGGATGCTTCTAATTTTGTCCACTTACCTTCTGTCATCATTTAACAGCCCAGCATTCAAAGAGTGTAAATAAAATCATTCTTTTGGCCTATGTTGTAAGTGGGCCCCCCCTATTTCCTGTGCTCCCTCGGGAGGTCCAAGCCCACATTCTCATTCTCCCCAGTGTGACATGCCTGCTTGTCTGGCCTGGACCTCCCACCTGTCATTGCCAAACCACCCAGCGTACACTGAGTCTAAACCAAATCACTCTGTACCTCTTCTTTAGGCCCCACTTTCCATCCTTCGATTCTGTGATTCTTTAAAGTGATTCTTTTCTCTCAGAAAATGAAAATTCCTAAGCTGCTTAAGACCTCAAATCAGGTCCATGCCAATATTTAGTAAAGCTAAACATACACCCTCCCTACAGCAATTGTACCCCTGCGTAAATACCCAAGGGAAATGAGTGTGTACGTCCACAAAAGACATGTAAAAGATTGCTCATAACCATAACAACCAAAAACTGGAAACAAGTCAAATGCCCATCAACAGGTAAATAGACAAATAAATTGTGGTATATTCATGCTACTGAACTCTAAACAACAATTTAAAAAAAAAACATACTACCAATACACACGACAGCACAGATTATGTTCAGTGAACAAAGCTAGACCCAGAAGACCACACGCCGTATGATTACATTCATATAAAGTTCAACATTAATAGTGGTAGAAATTAGAAGAACGGTTGCCTCTGGTAGGGGTGGGGGAAGGGGAAGAACTGACTAGAAAGAGGCAAGAAGGAAATTTGTGAGGTGATAGAAATGTTCCATTTCTTGATTAGGGTGATGGTTATGTGGATGTGTACATATGTAAAAATCTTTCATGCTGTATACTTAAGACTAGTGCACTTTACACACTTTATTTTAGGTATGTTACACGTCAAAAAAAAGTGAAAAATAGAAGGGGAGACCTAGCCAATATCAGTGATACTAATAGGTGAACAGTTTGCATGAGTTCTGGCATCCTAAAATAATGTAAATGAAAAACTTTATGACACTAGTTTGCTACTTCCAGTTAGTCTTTTTATCAAATATCTAACAGGAGCTTGATTTTGATGGTGTGATTTTGTTGGTTGGTTGGTTGATCTGTTTTTATCACTCAGTTTGTCTCACAGCTTCAAATGGCCATCATTGTCATCTTCATCCAAGGAATTAGTGCATGTTCGTGGAAGTGTCAAAAAACTTACATTTTTTATTATGTATACTTCTTCAAAGTTTGTACTCTGAACCATGGATCCGAAAAGCTGTTGACAAGTGATAGAACGTTTGCACTGGGAAGGATATTAGAAATTAGCGGTCAACCTCATTTTATAGATTAAGAACATGAGACCTATAGGAGTCTCGTGACTTGCCCCAGGTTAAAGGATTTATTAGTGGCAGAAGTAGGTGTAGAAACCAGCTCTCCTGAGTCCCACTCTGATGCTTTTTACTCTTATATCATTCTACCAATACAAACATATCACAAAATTATTTCATCTTCTCAGAAACAGAGGGAAATATCCAAGAAAGACAAAGTCAGACAAATTTGGGGCTTGGTTAAACCAGTGGATAATTGCCCACTATCTAATGGCAGGTGAACTCTCAAGTCAGGCCAGTACACTGAATAGACTTTCACTCTCACATATTAAATAGAACTGAAACATTGATGTTCTTCCAAAAAGAGAGTAATTTTCTCCTTCTCAGAATGGCCACAATAGTATCTTTCCAATTAAAAGTAGAATCCATTCAATTGGCACCCTGCTAAAGAGCAAATTGATTTAATTATGGCAAGAAAATATCAGTATAATCATGGATGTCAAGTGATAAAAGTAACAAATTAATGGAATATTTTTTGAGAGAAGAAAAGGTCTATTTAGGAGCCACGTGTAACTTGGTCTTCAGGCTCAGTCACAATACTAATGAAGCAAGTTGGTGTTTAAAACACTCCCCAGAGACTCTCACTGCTGGCCAAGATTGGAAAGCAGGAATTAGATTTACCTTCCCACTTAAAACAACCCAAAAAATGGACAAGTATATGAAATAATGGTTTTTAAGACATAGCACATAAGCAACAAAGAACAGTGATTCCAAAAAGACAGAAAACAAATGAGATGAACCCCACAATTGCTACAGCTTACTGCCTTGATAGAGTTTCCATGACATTACACAGGGAGGGGGAATCCTGACAGGGCCCAGCACACAACCTGAGACAAGGAGATAGAGCAGGCACGTGGGGAGACCAAGACAGCTGGAGTATACGGGACAGAGTATTGGAGAGGAGGGAGATGCACCAAGACATAACTCTGGATATCTGCAGAGGGTCTCCCCCACTGATTGATTCAGCTGAGCATCAATCAGTGTATATGTGTGAAGAAACCACCTGGAAGGCCAGGGAAAGACCACCTGAAAGGATTAAAGGTAACGATGCCCAGCTGTTCCTGCCAGCCAGACTGGAAAACCTCACAATTCATGGAGCACTGGGTAGAGTACACAGAAGTGACTTGCATCAACACTGGGAAATAATTAGCCCTAGACTAAACGTTGTTCTGCCCCATAAATAAACCTTAAAACCAAGACCCAAAAAGATCAAATGTTTCAAGTAACTTAATTGTGCCCATGAACAAAGCTCAAGAATATTAACAGGAATACAAAAATATTCAGCATGTAACAAGGTAAAATTCACAATGTCTTCTATCCAATCAGAAAATTACTGGACATGCAAAGAACCAGGAAAATAAAACCAAAAATGAGATGAAAAATCAAATCAGAATTGACACAGATGTTAGAATTAACAGACAAGACATTTAAATAGTTATCATAACTGTATTCCATGTGTTTAAATGTTAAATAGACACGGAAATATAAAAAGACCCAAATTGAACTTGTCTAGTTGCATACAACAATGTCTGAGATGAAAAATACACTGGATGGAATTAATGGCAAATTAGACATTGCAGAATAAAAGATTCAGTAAACTTGTAAACAATAGAATAGAAAATGTCCAAAATGAAACATAGAGAGAGAAGTGAATTTTAAAAAATGAACACAGCATCAGTGAGCCATGAGAAAGCTTCAAGTGGAGTCCCTCAAGGTGGGACAGGGTACACAGAAAAAATATTTGAAAAAATCACGAACAAAATTTTTTTCAAATCTGATGAAAATACCAACTCACAGATCCCAGAAGCTCAGAATTCCAAATGTAAGAAATATGAGGAAAACTATATCAAGACACATTATAATCAAATTGCTCAAAACTGGTGATAAAGAGAAAAATCTTAAAATCAGACAGAGAAAAAAGGCACATAACTTGAAGTGGAACAAAGATAAAGATGAAAACAGATTTCTCCTTGGAAATAATATAAGCAGGAAGTCAATTGAACAACATCTAAAATACTGAAAGAAGAAAACTGTTAACCTACATTATATACCCAACAAGAATATATTTTTTTAAGTCAAAAGCAAATAAACTGAACTTCATAAAAAATTAAAACTTCTGTTCTTTGAAAGATACTATAAAGAGAATGAAAGACAAGCCACAGATTGGAAAGAAATATTTGCAAAATTATTGGCTAAAAAGACTTGTATCTAGAATATATAAAGAATTCTCAAAACTCAACTACAAGAAAATAAACAACCCAATTTTTAAAAATGGGCAAAATATTTGAAGAGACACTTTACCAAAGAAGATATACAGATGGTAAATAAACACATGAAAAAATACTTAACTATATTGAGTGGCTAAAATTTTAAAGGCAGACTATATCAAGTGTTCACAGGATATGGAGGAACTGGAACTCTCTTACATTGTTGGTGGGAATGCAAAATGGTACAACCACTGAAGAAAACAGTTTGGCAATTTCTTTAAAAGTTAAACACATGTGTACCACATGATCAGCCTACCCCAATGTATTTATCCAAGGGAAATGAAAGTGCACAAATACTTGTACATGGATGTTCTTAGAAGTTTCCTTGTAATAGCCAAAGACTGGAAACAATCCAAATGTCCATCAGGCGATTGGGTAAACAAACTGTGGTACGTCCATACAACAGAATACCACTCAGCAATAAAAAGGAATGAACTACTGATAAATTCTACAACATGAATGAATCTCAAAATAATTATACTAAATGAAAGAATCCAGACCAAAAAAAAAAGACAATGCACACTGCATGATTCCATTTACATAAAATTCTAGAAAATGCAAACCTAATCTATAGTCACAAAAAGCAAATGAGTGGCTTCCTGGTGCAGGAGGATAGGAAGGGATGATTGGGAAAGATTACAAAGGAGCAAGGAGAAATTTTAGGGGAGGTGGATATGTTCACTATCTTGACTGTAATGATGGTTTCCTTGGTATAATCATATGTTGAGACATCATACTGTACTTTAAAAGCATGCAGTTTATTATATATCTAAATAAAGCTTTTTAGAAAGAAAAAAAGACACTCCCCATGATGCCATCTTCTGTTTCCTGAATGCTGCAATTGAGACGCATTATTTGTATTTTTTTATTTATATATATATAATAGCTGTATTCTATAAATACAGCTCAGAAATATGATTTTTTTCACTGCTATCTTCCTAAATAAGTCAAAACTAATATCTATTTAGACAATGCACAGAGAGAGAAAAGCTGTTACCACCTAATCAATTTCTAATGAGCTCCTTTCATTTGGGACAGGACATCAAACTAAATTCTACTAGAGACTTGCTGACCTCACAACTTTATCTATTCCTTTCTGGCAGAGAACTGGAAGGGTGCCCATACGGTCTAATAGCCTGCTGCACCTTTCTCTCCCACAAGACTCCTTTGACATCTCATAGTTTCTTTCGGCAAGAGAATGTTAATTCATCAACCAGGAAACCACCTCACATCACAGGACCACAGACACCACCTGGGACCAGGGATAACATCACCATCTGTGTCTGAGCCAGACTCACCAGTCCTGGCAAGCGATGCCTGTTTTAGGCACAAGGTGCAGATGGCCATATGGTAGAGACAGTCAAAAAATCTGTAAACTATCAGCTTTGAGACTAAAAAGATGAATGATGGCAAAACTGCTGACATTTCACCTAAAACCATCATCTCCAGTGAAAAAGAAATGAATACATTGCAAAACATATATCTTTTTGCAGTTCAATGTTTCCCTCCCTTTCTCCCAAAGCATCTGAGATGAAAGTTTCTTCATTTATGCATTTTGCTAGAGTTTGACTACTTAGCATTTTTCAAGAAAACAATCTGTGAAAACAATTGAAGTAATTTTTCTAAGTTCAAATCTCTACAAAATTAACTGCTTTCTTAATTAAGAAAGCAATTGTTAGCAATTTTCAAATTACCAATGAGCTTCCAAATTCCAAAAGTTTTACTTTGTCAGTCATAGTTCGGAATTGAGAACTTATTACGCAAGAAACGATGCTCTTATTTATTGATTCATTCAGGAAACTTCTGGAGGCCTGCCTAAAATATTGAAGCCCTTGGGGATTCTGAAGGTTCAGGACATTGTTTCTGTACACAAAGAGTTTTTATTCTAGTAGAGAAGATACAGATACGCAAAAAAATAAAATAAAATAATAAATATTCGTGTAATATAAATTGGTATATGGTAAGTACTATGAATACCCTTTAGACCAGTGTTTCTTAAAATTTGGTCCATGAGCCACTAGCACCCCAATTCCCTAGGATTTGATTAAAATGTAGCTCCTTGAGCCCTATTTTAGTGCTCCTGGACCTAGATCTCTGGAAATTATTTATATGAACACTAAAGTTTCAGGACAATGGTATAAGTGGTACGTGCAATGTACTATAGGAATTTAAAAAAGGAAAATCTCTTTTAGCTGCTATGGTCAGGGAAAAGTTTAGAAAATCAGAATTGATTAATAGGATTTCATTACGTGGAAACTGAAACTCAAAACATTCCATGCAGGTATTCTGACATCCAGAACAACAGAGTTAAGGAACTCCAAAAATCCACTCCTCCCATAAAAGCAAGGAGAACACTAGCAACAATTGTCAAAATCATCTTTTTCAGAACTCTAGAAATTAGCCAAAGGCTTGTAACAATCCAAGGATTGTTTTTTCTTAAAAGTGGCTGAATTTCCTTAAGAAATAGGGAGCTTTGTGGTGTTTTAAATTGCCCTATTCCCATTTGCCTCTCCCAAGCTCTGCAGTAATCTTGAATGCCAACAGGCTTGCAATCACAATAGCCATGAAAACCAGCAGCTCAGCAACCAATGGAGGTGGGAAAATGGATTTAGCGTTCCCCAAAAGCCCCACTGCACTATCTGGCAGCTCCCTAAAGACCCCCACTTCCAAGGCTCATCTTTATTTGACCTGACTCAGAGCTCTTTCAGTGAAAACAGCCTTCTCCCCTTGGGCATTGGTCAAAAACAATCAGCATCAATTGTTTAATATTACAGCTGCCTGAGGCAGCAATAACAGTTGGGACAAATGAGAGGGTGACTAAAAAACTTAAAAGGAACAGCTGTGAAATGAGATGTCCATGGGGACTTTGAGAAGTTGTGACCTATTGCTGGATATCTAGAAGGCCATATGCAGGGCTGTGTGTATTTCTCACCTCTAGCTGACCATGAAGTTATGGGCATGCAGGAAGTAAAGGCTAAGGCAGTGTTGTAAACTGTCTGCCATGTCATTGAAACCATTCCCTAGCACACACACACACAGAACCCCTCAGCAAAGGCTGAGAGATTTATTAGTACAAGATGTTTAAGGAACTATCTGTCAAATCACTAGCTGCCCACTATGCTAACTGAGTAGAGACTTCAGTGGTCACACATAACAAAGAATACAAACTACAGAATTAGTTCTGGAAAGTCACTAAGCAAACAAACAGCAACAACAACAACAACCCCAGGGGAGGGTGAGTGAGGGGTGGAATCTGACTTCTGGAATTCCTATATTATATTATTTTAAATGTCCCAATTTTAAGAAAAAGTTATGAGACATGGAAAGAAATGGGTAAGTAAGACTCATGCAGGCTGGGGGAGTGGGGTGGGGAAGCAATCAATACCAGCTGTCCCTGAGGAAGCCAGATGTCAGTCTTTCTAGACTAGGGCTTTAAATTAGCTATTATAAAGATGTTCAGAGAACTAAGAGAACCTATGTCTAAAGAACTAAAGAAAAGTAAGAGAATAATGTCTCACCAAATAGACAATATCAATAAAGACACAGAAATTATAAAAAAGATCCAAATAGAAATTATTCAGTTGAAAAGTACAGTAACTGAAATGAAAAATTCACTAAAGGAGGTTAATAGCATATTTGAGTCAACAGAAGAAAGAATCAGTGCCCATGAAGATAGGTCAATTGAAATTATCTAGTCTGAGGAACAGAAATAAAAAAGAATAAAGAAAAATGAACAGAGTTTCAGAGACTTGTGGGATACCATCAAACATACCAAGATACACATAATATGAGTCTCAGAAGGAGAAAAGAGAGAGAAAGGAGTAGAAAGAATATTTGAAGAAATAATGGCTAAAAACTTCACAAATTTGATGAAAAAATATTAATTACATCCAAGAAGCTCAATAAACTTCAAGTAGAATAAATCAAATATATTCATACCTAGGCACACCATAATCAAACTATTGAAAGCCAAAGTATTCCATGCAGGACAGGAGACAGTAAAGGGTCTGGATTGTATATGCATAGAGTTCTGGGAGAAGTAGAAGATGCAGTTGGGATCAGGCTACCAAAATAGTCCTGGGTTGACGTGATAAAGGCCTGAACAAAAATAGCAGCTTTGAGAATAGAAAGGAAAGACTAAGGTGAAACATTATAAAGGCCAAGTAGACCTGGAGGCTGATGCCATAGGCAGGGTGTATGGGAAGCATTCAGAAATGACCCCAAGTTTTCACATGCCAGTCATTGCAAGATGGCAGCTCCATTGGCAAAAGTAGGGAAATCAGGAATAGTTGGCTAGAAAAAGAAGAAAAAATATGAAGTTAGATTTAGAATATGTGGGGCTTGAAGCCCTGAACACGCAAGTAGAAACCACCAGTAAGGGATTGGAAATGTGGGACTGAGAGAGAGAATGGAAAGGCTGCAGTCCTGGTTTGCTCCCATTGACCTGGCATCCCACCCAATTTAGCATTTGTCCCAGACAACAGTGTTCCAGTTTGGGCAATAAATTTTACAGCCACTCTATCACTGAGGGAGAAAGTGAAAAGACAAGGGAAGCACTCACAGGACAGAACACTGGGCAATGCCCATGGATAGGTAGGTGGAGAAGGATCAAAAGCCAGTTATGGAGACAGAAAAGCATAATCAGAGAAGTAGGAAAGTGTACTCAGAGACGTGAAGGAGGAGCATGGCGGGGGAAAGACGGCTGGCATTGATGTGGTCTCCAGAGACCCCAGGAGAGCAGGTTCCATCAAGTGGTGGATTATTAAAGGTCCAGATTTTTTTTAATTTTGTGATTCAAGAAAGTAACAAGTTAGAAGATAGTTTGTTTTTTAATGCTAAGCATATTTGCTGACTGCTAGGAGCTAGCAGAGATGAAGTGATAGAAGATAAAGTAAAAGCCAAGATCATGAAAAGAGTGAAGTCTCATAGGAGGTGAGGACTAGAGGGAGGAAATGGTAGAGACAGGAATTAAAACATCATAGAAGTGGTTAACTTTGAAAAGTCAAAGAACTTTTCTTCAGAATGGATGAAGGCAGAAAATGTTTAAAGCAATGAGAGGTTGTGATAAAGGATGAAAAGAAGAGAAATGAAGGCACTGTCATTCCCTGGGGTCAGGGATGGCCCTGATTTATCTAGCGTAGTTGTACCTGCCCACTTTGATTCAAATCCCAGCACTGCCACCAGTTCTGCTATTTCAAGCAAGTTATTTGACCTCTCTGTGCTTCCATTTCCTCATCTGTAAAATAAGGATAATAATGTCATTGTTGTGAGTTGAGGTTGAATTTATACAAGTAAAAGCACTTACAATAGAGTCTCATATATAATAAGCACTCAGTTGTTATTATTTACATAGTATTGTTTGTAGCCACACTGCCTTGCATGATCATTGGAGCTCTCTACATGTTCCATGAATGGATGAAGTCAGAATCAAGGTAATCTTCTGGGAGCTAGGATGTGAGGATGTTGTTGAAGAATAAAAATCAAGATGAGAATTCTAGAATTCTACAGGCAAAAATAAAGTGACTAATAATTGAGGTTCAGGTTAATGAGGAGGCTCCTGAAGCCAAAAGGAAGTTGATGGTCACTGGCATGTGATAAGGATGAAGAGAAGGTTGGGTAGATGTGAAAGTCTGTGAGGGGAAGAACAGAGAAAGCTAAACGATTAACTCTTCAACATTGCCTGATACTGAAATGCCTTAGTTATCCCCGTAGTGTCTGGGAGACCACATTAGGACAGCCCACTACAGAAAAGCATTAGCCAATTATGTACACACACGGAACCCAAAGGAAGATGCAAAATATCTTTGTTTTCCATGTTGTCATCCTTCAGTTAATTCAGTCCATCTCCAATAAGCATCTAAAGTTCTACTCTCTCTCTATCTCTCTGGACTTCCTCCCTTTTCTCTCTCCCCAATTCCCCACCTCCTGCCTCATCTCCTTGGACCTTTACTACCTCTTTTTCCTCCTTCCAAGTCTCAGCTTCATCCAAGTGGGGCAACGTTTCTGTATGAAGAAACTTCAGGACTTTCAAATCTTTCTCAAGTTAATCTCTTTAAAGCAAACTTTTGATATATTATTATGCCAACATAATCTCTACCCCTTTATTCCAATTTACAAAAAACTCCCTTCATATTGAGATGAGAGAAGAAGAAATAGAAGATGTCAAGAGCAAAGAAAATCCTGTCCTGCCAGGTAACCATTTTAAGCACAAACTTTGTCCCAGCCTCTAGAACAGTGTCTAAACATGGTAGCTCCCTAATAAATGTTGGATGTATGAATAAATGAATAAATATAAACTCCAAAGTAAAACATGACTGACTTGAACAACAATGACTTGGTACTCACGATTGTCTCTCTCAGCCTATTGTTTGCTAACTCACTCTGTGTTCAATTGGTTGCATTGAGTCCCAATTTTTCACACCTCCCTGTATCCACACCCATTGGTAGTGTCTTCTCACAATGACTCTGGTCTCAGCCATGTGATTTGCTTTGGTCAATGGGAAAGCAGCAAATCTGACTAAGCAGAAGCTTGGAAAAACACTTGCACATTAACTGCTACGAACATGAGAATAAGCCTCAGGTAGCTTGCTAGAAAGATGTGAGAAATATGGAGGACAAACGAACTGTCTTTGTCAAGGTCATCCTAGAACCACCAGCCACCAGCCTACCCACCAGCTGACCACACAGATGCATGAAAGACCCTCATCAAGATCAGCGGAACCACCCAGCTGCCCCTTTAACTCATGAGATATAATAAATGGTTATTGTTTCAAACCACAATGTTTTGGGGATATTAAGCAGCAATAGCTAATTGATATACTTCCAAACTCCAAATCCCCATCTGGCTACATTAGACCGGCAGCACTTCTGCAGAGGTAGGAGGGGGTCAGGGGACCATTTGCATCATAATCCATGTTATACAATGCAGAGCCCGTATGGCTTTAGGCAGCAGCACTGCTGGGAGAGCACTAGAATAAGGAAAACCACTCTCTCCTGCTTGCCCTTCACCTTAGTTACATAGGGAGAGAGGGAGAAGAAAGTTAAAGGCAGCTTGAGCTACCAAGACTAACTGCATATTGCAAAAGGAATCATTTCGCTTGACTGAACATTTCCAAACAAGTTTCAGCTCCTGAGCATTTCAAACACAGAAAATAATATAAATAATGTATATGTGTGTGTGTATATATATGTATACACAGATATGCATTTATATCTATATGGCTCCTAATGAATCATTGCAAGGGACATTTTGAATGTTAAAATCGTGTGAATTTCCACACTCCTTCTATCTAGCTTTCCAGGCACCAGTCCCATCAATCTCTAAACCCTGACACCAGGCAGTTCATTGTTTTTCAAATTTACGACATTTTTCAGTCCACTGTTTTTAAACTATCACCCTCAGTGGGTAGCAGGCACAACTCATTGCTACTCTCAACTCCCACTGAGCTCATCGAACTCATCGCCCTAGGAGTGATGTGCTAGCAAAATTTTCAGTTGACTGATCTCCAGGATGGCAAATCCTCTCTGTGTGCTTCTCCTGGTGACATCATTAGTTTTGTCCTCCACTCTTACCCCAACCAGAAATAACTAAGATTGTGATTGTCCATCCCAGACACAGATAATGAAGATGAGGAAAATAGAAAATAGAACCAGCCATCTCATCCAATCTCTTGGTGGGATGGAAGACTAACTCTCTCCCAGACACCCCAATAGTTTTATGTCATTGCTGCAGAATGTCCCTATATTGCAGCATCTATCTGGTCTCTTGAGAGACTATTCTGAATGTGATTCTCAGTTTAAACAGGCTTATTTTGATCTGCTGAATTTTCTCATTTGTTTTCTGAAATGCATGACTTATGGGCTTTATTCTCATCTCAGGCAATGGCCTAATTTCTCCCAGTGTTCTAAAAGTAATTGCATGGGGTTCAGTGAACATGGAAGTCTGTTCCTCCTCTCTGTCCTTCGCTGGGCATTGGGTGTGACGTTAGGCTGGAACACGTGCCTGGAAGGAGGAGTCAGGTAACCAGGTCCAGTGGACTCCGTCCCTAACCAGGAATATGGCCCTGCACAAGTCACAGTCACGTATGATCTTCAGGTTCCTCAGCCACAAAATGAGGATTTGGATGATTTTCAAGGCTTCTTTTAGCACTGAAAGCTTACTATATTATTCACAGATTTTTGTCATATTTCCTTTTACTACAGTAGAGAGTATATGCTTATTTCAACATTTATAGCATTTCTAATCAGTATTTTTCCTTATCTAAATTATGTGCCTGTATAAAATTTTCATGAGTACGTTTTTAGTTCCCCATTCCATCTTGGGGTTGGAAGGATTTGAAAAGTAATGAGGTAATTCAGTCACTCAACAAACATTTATTGGGCACTTATTATGTGCCAGGCCCTAAGCAAGGGGTCTGGGAAAATAAAATGAAAGTGATTATAATACTGATGTTCCTAATTATTTCTTTACAAAAACATTGATTGAGAGACTTTGTCCCAGCCTCAACCCAAAGTACACATCTAGTCTAAGAAAATGTTTAATTCAACAGATAACTATATTATACCCAAGAAGAGGCTGAAACCTTTTGTTAAAATGGTATTGATAATACACACCCTCTAGTTCATTCTAAAGAGAGAGTGAGAAAGTGAGTTGAGGTCTGAGAACTACATAAATTCATTAAATTGCCTAGCACAATGTCTGGTATAGTAAAGAAGTGCTACTATAATTTTTATCTTCCTGTCCCTCCTTCCCTTTCTTTCCATCTCCTTTTCCCTAGAATTAATCTGACTTATCTCTCCCTCTTCCTACCCCAGCTATATTCAGAGGATACACTGTCAGAGCAGCAGAACCATCAGGCATCTTCTTCATCCCCACTTCCTACACTCGTGAAAGACAACTGCTTTCTTTGGTTCTAATCCAACCATATTTCCAACCCTCTGTTCAGTACCTGCTTATACCAAAACAACCTGGAAACCAAGGAGGTGATAGGAAATCTCATATTATCCATAGTCTGCTGCATATTAAGAAACTTACAGGGCCGGCCCCATGGCTTAGCGGTTAAGTGCCCGCGCTCCGCTGCTGGCGGCCCGGGTTCGGATCCCGGGCGCGCACTAAGGCACCGCTTCTCCAGACATGCTGAGGCCGCGTCCCACATACAGCAACTAGAAGGATGTGCAACTATGACATACAACTATCTGCTGGGGCTTTGGGGGAAAAATAAATAAATAAAATTATTAAAAAAAAAAGAAACTTACAGAAGTCTGATTTAACCAGGAGACCCAATAGCTCACATTGGCAGAAAAAGTCTACATCTGCGGTTCTCCACTCTCTGACGTGGCTCTTCAACATGGAATCTGGTGGGTGACCACATCTTTACCTAACAGATTTTCCTCTGTTTTTTTGTTGCTCCAACTAATTAATTTAGATGCAACTCTAATCTCTAGTGTCCCTCCCCACTAGGAACTAAGTGTATTAGAATGAAAACCTTAGGTAATTTGCTTTTCCAAGTATAATGTAGACTCGTTAGTGACGGTGTACGTCATTAGAAACGATAATTTATTACCACACAAAGAAAAGAAATGATTCAAATGGCTTTAAAACACAGTATTTGGGCCATACTTATTTAATGAGATATATTCAAAGATAAAAAAAACCCTTAAACTTTATGCAGTAATCTGATTGCTAGTAGTAATGTTAGTATTGTTACTTTTAACTATTTATGTATATATAGTATGATAATGCTATAAAAAGTAAGTTGTTATTATTAGAAATCCAGATTTTCACTGTAAAAGAGGCAAATGTGTAATTTTCTCAAGTAAAAACTCAACAAAGTTAAATTTGAATTGGAAAGTTCGGAATGAATTCTTGGGTTTTTTTTTTAATACACATTTCCCAGCTCTTGTCGACTGAAAAGGCTTGCAAGCGATAATAGCTCAGTGACGAGCACCACTATTGACCAGATTTGAGACTCAAATACTACAAACCACTAAAAGGAACCAGGACTGCTTGGAGAAAAAGCTGACTCCAGACTTAGGGCAGGAAATATACAAGATGAGCTTGGAGTATTTTGTTGCTCTGGAAAGCAAGGAAGCCAACAAAGTTTAAAAGACTTTTCAAAAGGTCACAGAAACCACCTTAAGGGGACTAACCATCACCAAAACAACAAGGCAACTTACTGAATAGGAGAAGGTATTTGTAAGTCATGTATATTCAGGCAGAGAACCTAAATAGACATTTTTCCAAAGAAAACACACAGATGGGCAACGGGCACAGGAAAAGATGCTCAACATCACTGATCATCAGGGAAATGCAAATCAAAACCACAATGAGATATCATCCTGCCTGTCAGAATGGCTATTACCAAAAAGGCAAGAAATAACAAGTGCTGAAGAGGATGTGGAGAAAAGAGAACCCTCAGACACTGCTGGTGGGAATGCAATCAATGCAGCCGCTATGGAAAACAGTATAGAGACTCCTCAGAAAATTAACAATAGAACTACCATATGATCCAGCTATTCCACTTCTGGGTATTCATCCAAAGAACACAAAAACACTAATTCAAACTGATAGATGCACCCCTATGTTCATTGCAGCATTATTTACAATAGCCAAGATATGGAAACAACATGAGTGTCCATCAATGGATGAATGGATAAAGATGTGGTATATATATACAATGGAATACTACACAGCCATAAAAAGAGGGAAATCTTGCCATGTGCAATGGATGGGTTTTGAGGGTATTATGCTAAGTGAAATAAGTCAGACGGAAACGACAAATACTGTATTATTTCACTTATCTGTTAAACATTTTTTTAAAAACAAACAAACAAACCAAAACCAAAACAAACTCATAGATACAGAGAACAGATTGGTGGTTTCCAGAGGGAAGGAGGTTGGGCAGCGAGTGAAATGGGTGAAGGGGAGTCAGTTGTGTGACGATGGATAGTAACTAGACTTCTGGCAGTAATCACTTGGTAATTTACACAGATGTCAAGTTAGAATGTTGTACGCTTGAAACTTATACAATTCTATACACTAATTTTACCTCAATAATAAAAAAAGAATAACGATTGCAATTGATTGAAATAAACTGAATATATAAAAACCCATGAGGAAACTTTTTTAAAAGATAAAAAAAAACCTTTGAAAGGAATGAATTTAGTATTTATCTTGCCTTTCTTTTAAAAAAAAAAAAATTTATTTCAGAATACCAAACAGCTCTAGTTGATGACAGAAAGCTCTTCTTTAGAGAAGAATTCCAACTCATAAATGTAGCAGGAATTACAGCATTAGAAAATCACCATTTTGCAACCCTTAATGGAATAGTTGTTCAGGCAACCATCAACAGTTGCTAAAACAACAAGGTGAAAGTATAACGCTAACTGGATATTCACAAGGCGCCAAAGTAACACCCTACTGAAAATTTGCTAGACATAAGGGGGAATATGCAACTTTACAACAGAAGGGTAAGATGATCACCCTTAGCATCCCTGAAACTAGAAGATAGCATATGCCTCCCAATATGATGTAATATGAAGTACCCAGCTACACCTATGAAGTATTCTTGTCAAAAATGTTGAACCTGAACTTAACCAAGACTTTAGCTTCGGTTTATGGGAAATACAAGAGAAAGAAGAACAGGTTAAATGCCATCCTTCAGAAGCAATCCAACAAATCAGAATGAGGAATATTCACCATGACAACTAACCTGGCCGTTTCAATAAGTCAATGACATGAATGAAGAGAGGAGGTAAGGATACTGTTAAAGATTAAAATGGACTCAGGAGACATGTCAATCAAATGTGTGTACTTAATTGTATTCTGAATCAAACAAATTAATTGTTAAAACAAAAAAAGGACACTTTGGAGAAATTCAGATATGGACTGGGTATTAAATGATAATAAGGAAATATTGCTAATTTTGTTGGGCATTATAATGGTATAGTGATTATGAAAAAAAGTCCTTATTTTTCAAGATATATAAATATGTTGAAATATTTAGGGGTAAAAAACATCAGATCATCCGGAATTTGCTTTAAAATTCTTCAGCCAAAAAAAAAAAAAGAAAAACAAATATGGTAATATGTTAATAATTGTTTAACATGAGTATATGAAGCTTCATTATGCTACTTTTCAGTTTCTATATGTTTGAATTTCTTTCATAACAAAAAGTTAAAAGAAAAGGTTCTTTAAATACAATGAAAAACAAAGCCCCTTGCCTCCTGGAGACGACCTCATGATGGCTACAATTATTTTTGGAACAGGGAAATGACCATTGGCTTTCAGAATCTCTCTACAAACATCTGAAGTCTTAATTCTGTGGAGAATATTTTGGTATTCTCTGTTGTTTTTCCCAAGTTGGGGATTATATTTCTTCCGAAATCTTCCTTCCTCTAAGACGCATATCAACTGCCACCTCCTTCAACAAGTCTATTCATTCATTCATTTAACAAATAACTATTGGATGACGTCAGCGTGCTGGATCCTGTACTAGACACAGGAGATATTGTAGAAGCAATAAAGACAGTTCTTGACTCTCTTGGAGCTGACAGCCTATGTGACAGAGACAAGTACAGAGGAAATTACAGTGCACAAGGAGGCATGCTATGATGGGGAAATGGAGGGACCATAGGAGAAGGACCTAATCCAGTCTGGAAGGAGTGATTTGTGCATTGAGAACTGAAGAGCCAGTAGGAGTGAGCCTGGGGTCAGGAGACTAAGAGTAGTCCAGGCATAGGGAAGGGCATGTGCAAAATAACAGAAGTAAACATGAACACGGCATGTTCTTGGAACTTGTGATGGTTCATTTTATGTGTCAACTTGATTGGGCCATGGAGTGCCCAGACATGTGGTCAAACATTATTCTGGGTGTGTCTGTGAGGGTGTTTCTGGATGAGATTAACATCTGAATTGATAGACTGAGTAAAGCAGATTGCCCACTTTAATGTAGGCGGATCTCATCCAAGCAACTGAAGACCTGATAGAACAAAAGGGCTAAGTAAGAGGGAATTTCACCTGCCTGACTGGTAGAGCTGGGACGTTGGTCTTCTCCTGCCCTCAGACTGGAACTTATAGCATCAGCTCTTCTGGTTCTAAGGCCTTCAGATTCACCTTGGAACTACACCATTGGCTCTCCTGTGTCTCCAGCTTGCTAACTGCAGATCTTGGGTCTTCTCAGCCTCCACAATCATGTGAGCCAGTTCCTTGTAATAATATATATATATCATCTCCTATTGGTTCTGTTTCTCTGGATAACACTGACTAATACCGAACTGAAAAAGTTTTAGTAGGTCTAGCACGTGAAGTTTATGTTTGGGGATGGGAAAAGGGAAGGGAAGGAGATGAAGTTGGAGAATTAAGCAGGAGTTCATATACTGAAGATTTTATCCCAAAGGGAATGAGAAGCCATGGGAGGATTTTAAGCCTAATCAGATTTGCAGTTAAGAATGTGTTGGCTGTTGTATGAAGAGTAGATTGGAGGGGGCAAGACATGGGTCAGGGACCGGTTAGAAGGCTGTGGTAGCATCTCAGTCAATAGGATCTCTCCATAGCACTCTCACAGGGCATTTTGAAGCTCACTCATGGCTTTTATCCCTTACACCTTGAAGCATAGATATTTATGCATATATTTTCTCTCTCCTTCTAAAAGTGGGAGTCAGGTCTCATCTTTGTTGACCTCACATACCTAATAATACTAGCTAGCTCTTAACACTTACATGCCAAACAGCTATATACATAAAATCTAATTCTCACAATAACCATACAAGATAGCTATCATCCCACATTTGCCGAGGAGGAAACTGAAATTCAGAAATATCAAGTATTTGTCCAGGCCCACACAGCTGGTAAATGACAGAGCTTGGCTTCCCACTCGAGTCTGCCCTGCTCCAGATCTCACACTCTTTCCACTATATCATGCTCTCCTGGACAGTGCTCACCCCTCAAATGTGATCAATAAACACACAGCTAAGTTGCAAGATGTCTGAGTCCAATCTTATTAAACTGTAGGCTTTTCTTTTGATGTGTGCTTGCCTACAGATGGGAGGAAAAATAAGTTATCCATATTTCAGTTTTTTAAATTTCTAGAGTACTCTGTAGAAGGGTCCTTTTTATTCTCCCAGTGAGTGTGAAGGTGCATTTTTGGGATTTGCTATATAACAGGGTAAGTGGTGAACTGGCTTGACAGGTGCTGTCAGAAGGAGGAGAGGAACAGGATACTGGAGCCAAAGAGGAAAACCAAGTCTGGCCAAGAGCATCAGCGGCAGGCTCTGGTGCAGTTCAAGGAAACATTAAAGGCTGGCATCGCTCCCCACTTAATCCATAATGTAACTGAGCCGCAACTCTAATGCTTTTAAGAAACAAGAATCAGCAGAATTTTGCAGCTTTAATAGAATGTATAAGCAACTAAAATTTCAGGGAAGCCATCACTTCGTTACCTCAGCAGTCATATCCTGAACTTGTGGCTGCTCTTTGTAAAAAATCCTTTTATGTTTTTTCACACAAATGGAATTAACATTTTTCCCTCTGTGGCATGAGCTCTTGGTAGATGAATGCTTTAGTAGATTGCAAGTAGTTTTTCAATGTCACATTTCTATAACAGTGTTATGGAACAAAACTAATTGTTGTCTATATTGGAGGCAATTCTATTCACAGCAAGATAAATTGGATTTCTAAACTGTGATTTCCATTGTGTTACCTCTATGTGTCATGAAAGTTGTCCTGATGTGCACAGCAGTCAGGCTACTTACTTATACAGTGAAGTCCAGCTTTATGCTGAATCCTTCATCTTCCTCTTCCTGAGGGAGGGCAGAAGCACAACGGAAGCATAATTGTAGACCACCATCTAATAGAAGGGGTTAATAAGGATACGCTACTCTAAATATCAGTATGAACATTCAAAGCCTACGAGAAAATAATCCATTCCCTAAGAGGATGAGACATCACTGTGAATTGTCCAATTTATCACTGTGGAGTTTTGTGTGTATGTGAGGCTTTTTCTCTCTCTCTTTCTTTTTTTTCCCCCCTTTTTTAATAATACTTTTTAGACATATGCATACATATAACTATTTTGGAACATAAACCACCATCAATAAAAACAATCCCATCTTGCAATTTGTAAATTTGGACTCCAAGAATCTTAACTTTTAATATATTGGGCAGTGCCTTGGGTAGCATTTTCACAATCTGAAAAAAAAAAGATTTGCTAAATGAATTAATAGAGTAAAAATATTACGGAAAACAAGATGGGAAATGTGAACGTTCACACTGTTGTAATCAAAAGGCAAACTCGAGGCAGTAAAGCTTAAGACCATGGACTCTAGAGCCAGTCTGCCTGGGTTCAAATCTTGCCTCTGCCACTGTTGTGATATGGACAAATTACCTAACCTTACTGTGCCTTAGTTTTCCAATCTGTAAAATGGAGATCATAATAGTATGCACCTAATAATAGATTGTCATGAGGGTGAGAGTTAACAACACACTTAGAAAAGTTTCTGGCACACAGTAAACACTCAGTGGTACAAGTTAGTATTATCATTATTATTATTATTATTATTATTATTATTATTATTATCTGGAAGCATCCTTTTCTAAAACAAATAAGTGATGAACTAATCATAGTTCTATCTTAGTCACTCTGGAAATTTCCCGAGAATCTGTAGCAGGCATTGTGTTGCCTCATTCACATTACTAGGTATCTTTGAAAGTAAGAAAACTGCATTCCTTTAAATAAAAACTTTCTATAGTCCAGTTTTCCCCATGGTTACTTTTTATTGGTGGTATTTTTCTATATTTAAAGTAAACCTAGGCTGTCCAGCCAATACCTGGGCCTTTTTCCTTTGTATCCAGTCAAATCCTTATAGTATCTTTGAAAATATTACCCCCTACAACATCCCCACAGTGAGGACACAGATAAAATTCCTTTGGTTTTTGGCATGGGTCATTTACGTATATTGGAAATCATACTTATATCTTATTTGTTAAATGCTAAAGGGAAAGGAGACATTAGACCCTAGTGCGTTTCACAAAGAAGTGAAATAGAAAAAGAGTGAAAAAAAGTAACACTTTCCTAGTTCACTTGGATTAAGGAACGTCCATGATTACACAAGACGTGGTTTCATAAGCAGCGAGTCAAAGAGGCTATATCCATATTTCGTGTTCATGCAAAACTGCCAAATGATCTGTCCTGAAATTTAAATTTTTCTCTGTCCCTAAACTGATTTTCTTGGGTCCAAGGAATGTGCATTATTCATCCAGGTAGTATCTAGTAAATATAGAGTGTGCAATAAATACTTATTGATCTAAACAAACTTGAATGAGCACATAGCACAGCCCTGGGCTCATGGGAGGCACTCAAATATTTTTTGAATGAATGAACCAGAGGGATGTTGATGGAAACTGGTTCCAGGTGATCTGTCTTACAGGTTGTGATCAAGATTAAGAAAGAAAGAAATATGGAGGGCAGAATGGAGACCATCTCTAAGTAATAAACATAGATACATACCTAATACATGCATTCACATATACAACCTGAAGCAATCTCAATAATTAACATTCAAAAGTAACAGGAACTTTAACTACAAAAGAAAAATCCATAATTTATATAGATAATGAAAATATTAAGCAAACTGCTTTCGATCTAACCCACCATTTATAATATCCTTGATCAGTTCTGGAGGCAGAAAATTTCCTCAATTTATGTAGTTTTGTAAAATTTATGTAGTTTGGGCTTTTAAATCTGAAAAAAGGAAAGAAAGTTTGCGAAATGTCTACTGAGATCTAACTCCTGTATCTCCACTCATCAAATTCAAATCTAGGGTAACCATGTGTCAGCATCATTCTCATCACTGGACCTGAGAGCTGAGCTCAGTCCTCCCACATGACTTGATTATTCCTAAGATCTTTCAAGACATTTGAAAGTCCCTCAAACTCTCTTACTCTTCTGAGCCCCTGCCTAGTCCAACCATGATAGCAGACAGGCTCCAGAATGGTTACGTCAAGGGTTGAAATGAGGGGGAATTACCTCTTTCTACCCAGACTAGTGTGTCCATCCTAAGGAAGATGCTGAGTAGAAAGGGGTAACCTATAGTATAATTGAGGATGCTTTCTCCATAGTAGAAATATGCATGAAATTTCCCCCAGATTTCTTTCATATGCTCCCATCTCTCAACACTGATTTCTGTTCAGCTTCACTGGGAAGTTTTCATTTAGAATAGTATATTTAGGTATTTAAAATAGCCCAAAGAGAAGCCATTCGCACATTCTGTAATAGCCCCAAGTAAGATCAGTTCCACTGAGGCATATTGTACAATAAAATAAAACAATTAAAAGTCATCAAAAATGTTCATAATTCAGAGGAGAGCATACGTACCTTCACAGAGGGGATGTAGATGTTACACTGAGATTTGTCTTGTTTTCAAGGAAACTAAATCAGGGCCAGAAGGAAGAAATTCTTGCTCCTAAGGCTGACCAAAGTAAGGATAACCAACCCAACTTGCCTCTGCAAGAATGTTTTTCACACAGCAAATAAAACTTCTGGTGGAATATTGAAGACACCAAGAAAATAAAGAACCCTCAAAGCCCCAAAATCAAGAGAAAGAAGAAACACAAGGAAGCAGAGTCTCAAAGCTGACATTTACTCTGAGAGCATTTGACAGCCCCCAGAGTTCTTGAACTTCCTTTTCTAGCCTTGAAGAGCATAAGGGACCATCTAAAGTGGGTTGTCTAATAGGAGATCCTCTCCCTCCATAAATCTGGAACCACAAAAGGCTACACTCACAATGTCACGTGCACTAGACACCAACCAGCCCCACCCAAGGAGGCAGCAGTGAAATTGCCTGTCCTAAATGTTGTCACTAGATGGGGGTGAGGGGGAATCTCCCTTGAGAATTCTTAACACAAGCTGGTTCTCTCAAAAGTTTGTAACCCAAATACATGATACCCTGGTAGAATGAAAACTCTTAAATAGATCCTTTAGAATAAAATGGTCCCGTATTGGTGGGCCCCAGACACGTACCAGAAACAAATGCAAGTCCTCTCTGAAAGGACCCACCTTCAACATCAGGCTCAAAAATTCCCATGGATAAAGTACTAAGAAAAATGAACTCAGAGTCAAAATCCCAAATCACAGAAGGATTTAAGGCACCGCCAACGAGAGCCGGTAGAAACAATAGACAACATGAATTAACCTATAAACTTCAGATATTGGAATAAACATACAAGTATGTTTACTATGTTTAAGAAATAAAAGGGATATTGAACACGTGACTCAGAGAAAATAGACTTTGAAAAAAATTTTTAATAGAACCCTTAGAAATGAAAAATACAATAATTGAATTTTAAAACTTGGTGAACTAGTTTACTATAGGAATAGACCCACTAAAAAGAGAATTCATGAAATGAACTACACTGCTGAAGAAATTAGCCAGAATGCAGAAAAGACAGACAAAAAGATTGAAAACACAAAACAGATGTTAAAAAGCAGAGAGGATAAGCACCAGCCCGGTGGCATAGTGGTTAAGTTCGCACACTCCGCTTCAGCAGCCTGGAGTTCACAGGTTCGGATCCCAGGCGCGGATCTACACACTGCTCATCAAGCCATGCTGTGGCAACACCCCACAGACAAAATTGAAGAAGATGGGCACCTATGTTAGCTCAAGAACAATCTTCCTCAGCAAAAAAAATAGCAAAGAGGATAAAGTGAGATACAACGAGGGAGCTAAGCCAGTGAAGTAAGGCAAGAAAAAGAAACAAAAGTACTGGAAAGGAAGAAACAAAACTTTATTTGCATACGATAAAATATCTATATAGAAACCTCTCCAATAACATGGGACCCAAAGATAAAATCAATTGCCTTCTAAACCTACAGCAAAAAGCCAAAAAGTGTACTTTTTAAAAAAGGTATCACTTATGGCATTAAAAAAAATGTGAAGAACCTAGGAATAAATATACCAAAAGATCTTCATGAGAAAAAAATTATAGACTTTATTAATAGGTATTAAAAATATCTAAATAAATTAAGACATATATCATGTTAATGTATAAAAAAATAATAATGACAAAGATGTCAGTTCTCCCCAACTTAATTGATAGATTCCAGTCAATTCCAATCAAAAACTCCACAGAAAATCTTATGAGTCTTGAAAAGCTGATTCTAAAATATATATGGAAGAGAAAGCAGCCAATAAAGGCTAAGATACACCTGAAGAAGAAAAACTAAGTGGGAGAAGTTGTTTTATGAGACATATATAAAGCTATAGTAATTAATATATTGTGGCATCTGCGTTGGAATAGACAAATATACCACCTGAGCAGGACAGAGAACCCAGAAACAGGCCCACATGTTTGGAATGTGATTTATGGCAGAGCTGTCATTAAAGAGCAGTGGGAGAAAGCTGGACTTACAATGGGTTACTCTGGAACAATTAGTTATCCATATTAAAAATGGGGTGAGGAATCTCACCACACACACAAAACTCAATTCGATATGGATTAAAAACATAAACATAAAAGGCAAAACCATAAAATATTTAGATGACAATCTAGAAGATTATCTTATGACTTTAGGGTAGGGAAGGATTTCTTAGCAAAGCATGTGCACACATACACACACACCTAACCATAAATAAAAGATGGATAAATTTGACTACATTAAAGTTAAGACATTCTGTTCACCAAAAGACATCATTAACAGAGCGATAAGGCAAGGCACAGAGAAGGAAATTTCATTTGACAAAATGCTCAAATCCAGACTATACAAAGAGCTATTACAAATGAATAAGAAAAAGACAAGCAATCCATTAGAAAAATGGGCAAAGACATGAACAGGGATTTCATGGAAGAGGAAAATATGAATTTTCAATAAACAGAGGAAAAGATGCCAATCTCCTTAGCAATTAGGAAAACGCAAATTAAAACCATAATAAGATATGACTTCACTCCTGCCAGATTTGCAAAACTTTAAAATCACATTATCAAGTGTTGGCAAGGATGTGGAATAACAGAAACAGTTATATCCGCTGGTAGGAGTGTAAGTTGGTAAAAATCATTTCGGCGTTATCTGATGAAGGTGTACATCAGCTCCACTCCCAGACAAACTAGAGAAACACTTGCCCGTGGGAACCAGGTAACATGTCCGAGAATGTTCCGAACACCACTGTCTGCCTTGGGGAGGGGGACGGGGCTGGGAGCTGGAAACCAGAACCAACTCAAATGGCCATCAACAGAGGAATGGATAAATAAATCATGCTATTTCATATAATGGAATTCTTTGCTGCCGTGAATTACAGCTACGTGCGACAAAGTGGATGAATCTTAGAACCATGGTGAATGAAAGAAATCACCAAAGAATACTTATAATATTATTCCATTTATACAAAGTACCAAAACATGAAAACTAAATAATATATCATTTGTGGACACAGAGGTATGTGGTAAAACTATCAAGAAAAACAAAAGAATGATAAACACAAAATTCAGGGCCATGACAACTCTGAATATGGAGAGAAGGGATGGGACTAGACGGACACCAGGGGACTTCAAAGGGAATGAGAAAGCACAAGTCCTTTAATTGGGTCATGAATTGCTGGGAATTTATTGTACCGTCTTTCTTTAGAGCTTCAACGTAGTTCACATATACTCTTTTGTATCTCCACAGTATTTAATAAAAAAATTTAAAGAAGAAAAGACAAGAAAATGACAGACAAAATATCTATCACATGTGTAAGACAAAGGATTAAAAGCATAAAATAAAATGATCCCTACCAATTACTAAGAGAAAAGGAAAACAACACAATAGAAAAAATGAGCAAAGGATATGAACATGCAGATCACACAATAAGAAATGCAAACGGCCAATAAATATATGAAAAGACATTAAACTTCACTAGTCATAATAATGCAAATGAAGCAGAACTATATTTCACCCATTAGATTGGAACCATTTTTTTAACTATGATAATATCAGGATTAGCAAGCATATGAAGAATGAACTGACAAAGTCCTGTGGAGGGCGATTTGATATTATCCATCAAAATTTTAAATGTAAATACTCATCCACCCAGCAATTCCATATCGAGGAATCTATCTGATAGAAATACACATACATTTGACCAAGTTGTATATGAAATGTTCATGGTAGCATTATTTGTAATAATGGAAAATTGGAAACAATTTAAATGCCCATCAATATAGAAATAGTTAAATGAGAACACAATTGCATTTTATCATTTTGAAAAGTTTTCAACTGCAAGTAGAAATTGTATCTTCAATAGAGGCTCATTTTTATCACATACCAAAAGACTGGATAAAACTAGGGCCAGTGTTGGTTCAGCTGCTCCACATTGTCATCAGGACCCAGGGTCCTTTCATCCTTCTTCTCCTCCATCCTGGTGTGTTGATTGGATTGTTGTCCTCAGCTCTTCACTAGCTCCCTCTGCAGGATAACCTTGCAGTGTGCTGGAATGGGCTGAGGTTACACTTGGCCTGGCAACAGGCATTAGCCAGTTGAAGGCAGGTGGAAGCAACCGTATGTGCTAGTTCTAAGCCAAGGTCTTAAGAGGTGTCTCGTGTTTCTACTCACTCTCTTGCACTCCCGTGATCCATCATAAGAAGACCTACCTTAGGGAGCCACTGACACAGAAGAATGAGGAAATACATAGAACAGACCTGAACCTAGTTCACAGCTTGGAGCCAAGCCCAGCCGATCTCAGGGGAGCCCAGCAGAGCCAGAGATAATTTGCATACTGTGAGCAAGAAAACAAATGTTTGTTATAATCCACTGAGATTTCACGGTTGTTTGTTAGACAGCAGAACTGACCAATAAACTTTGCATGTTGACTTTCCATCCTTATGCCTGTGGCCTTGTGGTCTCAAGATGGATTCGAGCTCCAGAAATCACAATCGTCTTCAAAGGCAGGAGGCTGGGGATGAGAGGAGAGGAGCCAGGGTGGGGACAAAACCTCCTTGTGATGCTTTTGCTTTTTTATCAAGGAACAAAGATATTTCCAGAAGCCTCTCTGCCAACTTCCCCTTACATTTCATAGACCAGAACTGTGTCACCTGGTCACTCCAGCTGTGAGGGAGGATGGGAAGTACACTCCTGCAGAGAGGACCGTGACTGGCAGGAGGAAGGCCTGAGATCAAGGGATACCTGCCCTCTACAGAGACAAAACCAAGATTTGCTAGAAAAGCATGGATAACAGTGTGTCTACCACACATATTATGTAATAGTAGGCAAAGGTCAAACAGAATAAAGTAGATTTATATGTAGTGGCAGGAAAAAAATCTCAAAGATCTATCATTCAAAAAGAATACCAGGGGGCCAGCCCAATGGCGCAAGCGGTTAAGTGTGCACGCTCCACTGCGGTGGTCCGGGGTTCGCCGGTTCGGATCCCGGGCACACACCGACATGCCGCTTGGCAAGCCATGCTGTGTCAGCAGCCCATATAAAGTGGAGGAAGATGGGCATGGATGTTAGCCCAGGGCCAGTCTTCCTCAGCAAAAAAAAAAAAAAAAAATGAGGATTGGCAGATATTAGAACAGGCCTGATCTCACAAAAAAAAAAAAAGAATAGCAGATTGCAAAACAATACCTACAATATTCTCACTTATGTTAAAAACATAAGAAATACAAGTTTGGGTACATACATATATATATGTAAACACACAGAAAAGGGTCTGACAGACACGAACCCAGCTCTTTCACAGCCGTCACTACAGAGGAGGAGGTAGCTTGGGAGGAGACTGTGTTTAAAAGGACTTTCTGTATTTACTCTATGTTCTTACTCCTGCATTGTTTGAATTTTGAAGGACATACAATCATTTATGGATTACTCCTTTAAAAATTTAGTTTTCATTAAAAAACTAAAAGCTGTGTAAGAGAACTTAACACTGAAAGAGAATATGAGCTTTTTTTTTTCAATTCAAATGGTGAAAAATGTTTTTCTCTATAGTCCAATCCATTTCTGGCTCCTAGGAAGAAAACAAAATCACTCAGATAAGAGGCTTTCTCTGCCCATTGCCAAGTCTTTAAGACAGAAATCCCCTTTCAAGTCCTATCTCTCTTGCTAACAGCAGTTTCATTAAGAATGTTAGGTTACCCAACATTAATCCATACACCCCAGCCTTTCCTAACTGGCCAACTCAGAAACCAGCTTATTTATCGTTGGAATTGTTTATTGCGAGATGCGCTATCTTATACGCACACTTGCTACCACCTGTGGGAGACCTAGGCACTTTTGTATAAATTCAATCTGCCTGAAATGCAATCACTCTTCACTTTAGAAGGCACGTGTATAAAATCAAAGACATTACAAAACCCAAATGCTAAAGGCCACTGAAAAAGTAGACTATATCTTAAGTTCAAAAAATCATTTTTATAGAAAGTATTCTTATATTCTAAGCACTCTTTTTTTTTCTTTTGGTGAAGAAGATTGGCCCTGGGCTAACATCCGCTAAGTATTCTTTTTTTTTTTTTTTTTTTGCTGAGGAAGACCAGCCCTGAGCTAACATCTATTGCCAATCCTCCTCTTTTTTTTCCCTTTTTTTCCCCAAAGCCCCAGTAGATAGTTGTATGTCATAGTTGCACATCCTTCTAGTTGCTGTATGTGGGATGCGGCCTCAGCATGGCTGGAGAAGCAGTGCCTCAGCGCGCGCTGGGGATCTGAACCCCAGGCCGCCAGTAGCAGAGCCACGCACTTAACCGCTAAGCCACAGGGCTGGCCCCACACTAAGAATTCTTTTTTTTTTTCCCCAAAACCCCAGTAGACAGTTGTATGTCATAGCTGCACATCCTTCTAGTTGCTGTGTGTGGGACACGGCCTCAGCATGGCGGAAGAAGCAGTGCGTGGGTGCGCGCCCAGGTTCCGAGCCGGGGCCCCAGTAGCAGAGCGCACGCACTTAACCGCTAAGCCGTGGGGCGGCCCTAAGTATTCTTTTTAACGTAAGAAAGATTTCTAAATGAACCAAATGAGAAAGAGTGGGGCATTTGTTTCTTTTATAAAAGTTCTTATAACAATTCTTATGGAAATTTCATTTTATTTAAAAAAATTTATAAACTTGAAACCATAAAATACTTTCATTTCAATTCCATTTATTAAGAGCTAAACTGGGAGCTGGGTCCCAAAAAAGATAAATAAGTTGCCTTTTCTCCCTACAAAGAGCTTATCATTTAGGAAGAGATGCAGAAATAAAAATAGAGGAATTTAATGAAATGGGTAACCAGCTTTAAAAGGATGGAAATGTAATGAGACAGAGAAAATTGTGTTTTCTAGAACTCCTTTCAGGGAAAATGTTATACGAGGTTGGAAGAAATACTTGGCTAAGTGGCTTTGGGGAGGACTGTGGCTGGCGAAGGAAGGAGATGAGAACCGAGAGGAGCACACTGTGGGGTGGCGGTGGATGCTGCCTCCCGTGTGCCGCGGTCTTGCTCGGAGGTGTGCGCAGCAGGAGGCGCCCCTGGTGGTCCTGCCGTTTGCTCTGCTTCGTGCACAGCTCAGCCTGTCCTCCAGACAAAGCGTAAGGAGAGATCAGTGTGGTGTTTTAGGGTTTGAAACCACCAGAAGCACTTTTAATCATTGTTGCAAAGAAATAGCAAACTGAGTTTCTTGTTATCCAGAAACACACTGAGGTCTATATTGTGTAGACAAAATGTTTTTTAAAATTAAAGTTAAATTTGTGAGTGTCCACTCTACTATCTGATGCCTGAGGGGCTGGCACTTCTCTTCTCAGCTCCAGACCTGCGTCCATCACCTCCAGAGTTAATCTCCTCATCTCCCCCCAGCAAGCCTGCCTTCCTTATCTTTGCCAGTAAAACCCCATGGACCACTTTACCCACACGAGGGACATGGGAGGCAGACTTCACTTCTCTCTCGGCCTCCCCGTCTACAGTGAGTCCCTTTCTGACCAAATCTACCCCCCAGGTATCTTTCAAATGCAGCTCTGTAAACCCCGTGCTCCATGTCACTGCCTTAGTTCAGATCCTTGTCATTGCTCCTTCTTCCCCACAATAACTCTCTGTGTGATGTCTCTGCTCCAGTCTCATCAGCTTCTAGCTGTTCCTCTTTCTACTGCTGCCAAATGATCCTTCTAAAACGGTCATTTGATTATGTTATATTAAAATTCTTCGGGGCTACCATCCATCAACACAAACTTCAACTCTTTAACATGGTGTACAAGTGTGTGCAGATCTGTCCCTGCCAGCCTTTACAGTGTCACCTCCTGTCACTCCCCAATGCAAATCCTTTCCTAGCCACATTAAATGACTCACGAATGCCACATGGCCTTCCCTGGGCCCGATGCTGTAGTGAGCACTGGAGATAGAACAGCGAACAGGAGGCTGTGGCCCCAGTCCTCATGGAACTTAGAGTGTCCCTGTGGGTCCCTGAAAGTAACACACTCTCTCAGGCCTCTGTACTTCCACATGTGCTGCCTCACTTGCCCCGAGTCCTGGCTTGTCAAAGGCGTCACCTCGCTGACCCAGCCAATGGCTAGCTGGGTGACCTAGAGAGAATCACTTCACCTCTCTGGGTCTCAGTCCTTCATCTGTAGCATAACTAGGCCCCAAATGATCTCTAAAACTTCTCCCAACTTTTGCAAGTTATAAATCTAAAGAATAATTTTAAATTTCAAAATTAGACGAGAAAGAGTCCTCAGAAATATCCCAACAAATAGTGATATTCAAACTATTGTAAACAGCACTGTTAACATGTCGAAATTGCCAAGTTTTCTTCTGCTGTCACAAAAGAAAGGATCCATATTCTAGTAAGATTTGCCCTCTACTGACACTTAAGCCCAGACGCCTTATTACAGTGTAGCTTTATTAAACTAAAGTATTTTATAAATTAGGAAACACTAAAAACGCTTCTGTCGAGAGGGAGTCAAGATGGCGGCGTAAGCAGACTCGGAACTCACCTCCTCCCGTGGACACAGCCAATGTACAACTACTCGTGGAAAAATTACCCCTGAGACAGAACTGAAAACTGGATGAGAGGAACTCCTGCAACAACGGACAATCCTAACTGAGGTGGAAGAGGCAGAGGCTCCCTTCTGGAGAGGAAAAACGCCGCCTTCACGAGCCGCCAGCTTCACGGCCGCCGGGAGCAGCTCACAGGTACGCAGCCTCCCTGGAGGCGCGGGGCCCTGAGCCGGGGAGCGCCCCCGCTGTGGGCATTTTGTGAACCCAGCACAATGGAGACCAGCGGCATAATATCTGACTTTGCCTGCTCCTAAAACATTGGGGAGCACCCCCAGAAAACCCGGTTCACAAAGAAACTAAAACCAGCTCTTAAAGGGCCCGCACGCAAACTCACCTGTTCCAGAAAGCATCCTAAAATCACCAGAAAGAAAGGTGCCCAGTGCTTTGGTGACAAGAGACTCACCTAATAGGCCCTGAGTGCATCTCGGTGAGGGGTGAGACCTCTCCAGGGACTGGGACATTGGCGGCGGCCATTGTTGTGGCCTGGTGTGAGCGTGCTGACACAGATGCCATTGGAGTTCTCCCTGAGGCCTGCTAGCCCAGGGTCTGCTCCACCCGCTAGAGCACCGATTTAATCCAGCTCAGCCAGGGCAGGCAGCCCACCCTAGAGACTGGCCCCACCCAACAACAAGCCCTCAGGCAACGTGTGGGCCTGCATAGATTGGTGACTGGATTCTCTGCAGCCTGGCAACTGAGCCAACTTGAGCAGGCAGGGTGCGCACAAGGAGCGGGTGGAGAGTGTGGGGCGGTGGCGGAGTGTGTGGGGCTCCCGCCGTGGAGAGACTGGGTCCGCTTGGGGAGGTCGGGGTGCTCACACGGGGCAGGACTGTGTTGACTGTGTGTGTGGACCTGTGGGCAACAGGGCTTGTCAGCTGCAGAAGACTTGTGCTTCTCAAAGACCCACATAGGAGGTTTGCCCCACCTTCCAAAGCCTGAAACAATTGGGTGCTCCTGTGCCTGAGGCCAGCCCCACCCAGCTGCAATCCTCAGAGAGCTGACAAGAGACCTAATAGGCTAGAGGCTTATAGCATTTGTAAGGCCCTGAGCCTAACAACCTGCCACGCTGGGGGCCTACTCAGTTAAAAGAAATACTGCAACACAAATGTGGTATTAGAACTTACAGCCAACTGTGCTGGGGCTCCCCACACCTGATAAAGAGACTGAAGGGCCCACAACAACTACAAGCAGCTGAGCATTACAACAGCTGGTCAGGAGCATAACTCAGCCTCCCTGGGCGCCTATAGGGAGAGCTAACAGGCCACAATAGAAGGACACACATAGCCCACATAGGGGCCACCCCTGGAACATTGAGAACTGAGGGAAGCACACTGGAAGCCTCCTAAGGCATCACTTACATAAGGTCACCTATCCAAGAGCAGGAGACGTAGCTGACCTACCTAATACGTAGACACAAGCACATGGAAAGAGGCAAAATGAGGAGGCAAAAGAATACATTCCAAGTAAGGGAACAGGACAAAACCCCAGAAAAGGAACTTAGTGAAACAGAAATGAGCAACCTACCCGACAGAGAGTTCAAACTAAGAGTGTTAAGGATGCTCACTGATCTGGGGAGAAGAATAGATGAACTCAGTGAGAATGTCAACAAAGAAATGGAAGATATAAAAAAGAACCAATCAGAAATGAGGAATACAATACTGGAAATGAAAAATTCATTAGAGGGACTCAAAAGCAGAGTAGAGGATACAGAAGAACGGATCTGTGAGCTGGAAGAAAGACTAGAAGAAATTACCCAAGGTGAACAGGTAAAAGAGAAAAGAATTAAAAAGAGTGAGGACAGTCTAAGGGACCTCTGGGACAACATCAAGCGCACTAACATCCGTGTTATAGGTGTCCCGGAAGGAGAAGAGCGAGACAAGGGGGCAGAGAATCTATTTCAAGAAATAATAGATGAAAACTTCCCTAACCTAAGGAAGGAAACAGACATCCAGGTACAGGAAGCACAGAGAGCCCCAAACAAGATAAACCCAAAGAGGCCCACACCAAGACACATCATAATCAAAATGTCCAGAATTAAAGATAAAGAGAGATCCTAAAAGCCGCAAGAGAATGTCAAGTTACATACAAAGGAAACCCCATAAGGCTATCAGCTGACTTCTCAGCAGAAACCTTACAGGCTAGAAGAGAATGGCACGATATATTTAAAGTGCTAAAAGGAAAAAACTTACAGCCAAGAATACTCTACCCAGCAAGGTTATCATTCAAAATGGAAGGAGAGATCAAAATTTTCCCAGATAAGCAAAAATTAAAGGAGTTTGTCACCAAGAAACCAGTGCTACAAGAAATGTTAAAGGGACTGATTTAAGGGGAAAAGAGAAGACCACAATTAGGAAAAATTATCTATTTCCATGATTAGAACGTAATGGATACAAATGCACAAAAAAGAGGTTAGATATGATATCAATAACATAAAAGGAGGGAGGAGGGGAGTTAAAGAGTACAGCTTTCAGACAGAGGTCAAACTAAAGTGACCATCAATTCTGTATAGAAGAAGTAAGGAACAGAGAAGGACTACTAAAACACTGAGAAAAAAAAAAAAGTTAAAAAATGGCAGTAAGTACATACTTATCAATAGCTACTTTAAACGTCAATGGACTAAATGCTCCAATTAAAAGGCATAGGGTGGCTGACTGGATGAAAAAACAAGACCCATATATATGCTGCATACAAGAGCATGTATGCTGCATACTTCAGACCTAAAGACACTCACAAACTGAAAGTGAAGGGGTGGAAAAAGATACTCCACGCAAATGGCAATGAAAAGAAAGCTGGGGTAGCAGTACTCATATCAGACAAAATAGACTTTAAAACAAAAACTGTAAAAAGAGACAAAGAAGGGCATTACATAATGATCAAGGGAACAATCCAACAAAAGGATATAACACTTGTAAATACCTACGCACCCAATGTAGGTGCACCTAAATATATAAAGCAATTATTAACAGACATAAAAACAGAAATAGACAGTAACACAATAATAGTAGGGGACTTTAACACTCCACTTACACCAACGGATAGATCATCCAAACAGAAGATCAATAAGGAAACACTGGCCTTAAACGACACACTAGAACAGATGGACCTAGTAGATATATACAGAGCATTCCATCCAAAAACCAAAGAATACACGTTCTTTTCAAATGCACATGGAACATTCTCCAGGACTGATCACATATTAGGCCACAAAACAAGTCTCCATAAATTTAAGAAGATTGAAATAATACCAAGCATCTTTTCTGACCACAACGGTATGAAACTAGAAATCAACTATAGGAAGAAAATCAGAAAAGCCACAAATACATGGAGATTAAACAAAATGCTACTGAACAACGACTGGGTTAACGAAGAAATCAAAGAAGAAATCAAAAAATACCTGGAGACAAATGAAAATGAAAATACGACATGCCAGAATTTATGGGATACAGCAAAAGCGGTTCTAAGAGGGAAGTTTATAGCGATACAGGCCTATCTCAACAAACAAGAAAAATCTCAAATAAACAATCTAACAATGCACCTAAAGGAACTGGAAAAAGAAGAACAAACAAAGCCCAAAATCAGTAGAAGAAGGGAAATCATAAAAATCAGAGCAGAAATAAATGAAATAGAGACTAAAAAAAAACAACAGAAAAAATTAATGAAACCAAGAGCTGGTTCTTTGAAAAGATCAACAAAATAGACAAACCTTTAGCTAGACTCACAAAGAAAAAAAGAGAGAAGGCACAAATAAGTAAAATCAGAAATGAAAGAGGAGAGGTTACAACAGACACCTCAGAAATATGAAAGACTATAAGAGAATACTATGAAAAGCTATATGCCAACCAATTCGACAATCTGGAAGAAATGGATAAATTCTTAGAATCATACAACCTTCCAAAACTGGACCAAGAAGAAGTAGAGAATTTGAATAGACCAATCACCAGTAAGGAGATTGAAACAGTAATCAAAAACCTCCCCAAAAATAAAAGTCCAGGACCAGACGGCTTCCCTGGTGAATTCTACCAAACATTCAAAGAAGACTTAATATCTATCCTTCTCAAACTCTTCCAAAAAATTGAGGAGCGGGGGAAGCTCCCTAACTCATTCTACGAAGCTGACATTACCCTGATACCAAAACCAGACAAGGACAACACAAAAAAAAGAAAATTACAGGCCAATATCACTGATGAACATCGATGCGAAAATCCTCAACAAAATACTAGCAAATCGCATACAACAATACGTTAAAAAGATTATACACCACGATCAAGAGGGATTTACTCCAGGTATGCAGGGATGGTTTAACATTCACAAATCAATCAACGTAATACACCACATTAATAAAATGAAGAACAAAAATCACATGATCATCTCAATAGATGCAGAGAAAGCATTTGACAAGATACAGCATCCATTTATGATAAAAACTCTGAATAAAATGGGTATAGAAGGAAAGTACCTCAACATAATAAAGACCATATATGAGAAACCCACAGCTAATATCATCCTCAATGGTGAAAAACTGAAAGCTATCCCTCTAAGAACAGGAACCAGACAAGGATGCCCACTGTCACCACTCCTATTTAACATAGTATTGGAAGTCCTAGCCAGAGCAATCAGGCAAGAGAAAGAAATAAAAGGGATCCAAATTGGAAAGGAAGAAGTGAAACTGTCACTATTTGCAGATGACATGATTTTATATATAGAAAACCCTAAAGAATCCACCAGAAAACTTTTAGAAGTAATAAACGAATATGGTAAAGTTGCAGGATACAAAATCAACATACAAAAATCAGTTGCATTTCTGTACACTAACAACGAAGTAGCAGAAAGAGAAATTAAGAATACCATCCCATTTACAATTGTAACAAAAAGAATAAAATACCTAGGAATAAACTTAACCAAAGAGGTGAAAGATCTGTACACTGAAAACTATAAAACATTTCTGAAAGAAATTGAAGAAGACACAAAGAAATGGAAAGATATTCCATGCTCTTGGATTGGAAGAATTAACATAGTTAAGATGTCCATACTTCCTAAAGCCATCTATAGATTCAATGCAATCCCTATCAAAGTTGCAACAACATTTTTCACAGAAGTAGAACAAAGAATCCTAAAATTTATATGGAACAACAAAAGACCCCGAATAGCTAAAGGAATCCTGAGAAAAAAGAACAAAGCTGGAGGTATCACACTCCCTGATTTCAAAATATACTACAAAGCTATAGTAACCAAAACAGCATGGTACTGGCACAAAAACAGACACAGAGATCAATGGAATAGAATCGAAAGCCCAGAAATAAACCCACACATCTATGGACAGCTAATCTTTGACAAAGGAGCCAAAAACATACAATGGGGAAAAGAAAGTCTCTTCAACAAATCGTGTTGGGAAAACTGGATAGCCATATGCAAAAAAATGAAAGTAGACCCTTACCTTACACCATGCACAAAAGTAGCTCCAAATGGATTAAAGACTTGAATGTAAGACCTGAAACTGTGAAACTTCTAGAAGAAAACATAGGCAGTACGCTCTTCCACATCGGTCTTAGCAACATCTTTTCAAACACATCTGACCAGGCAAGAGAAACAATAGAAAAAATAAACAAATGGGACTACATCAAACTAAAAAGCTTCTGCACAGCAAAGGAAACCATCAACAAAACAAAAAGACAACCTAACAATTGGGAGAAGATATTTGCAAACCATACATCTGATAAGGGCTTAATCTCCAAAATATATAAAGAACTCATGCATCTCAACAACAAAAAAACTACCAACCCAATTAAAAAATGGGCAAAAGACCTGAACAGACATTTCTCCAAAGAAGATATACAGATGGCCAACAGACACATGAAAAGATGTTCAAAATCACTAACTATCAGGGAAATGCAAATCAAAACTACAATGAGATATCACCTCACGCCCGTCAGGTTGGCTATAATTAACAAGACAGGAAACAATATGTGTTGGAGAGGATGTGGAGAAAAGGGAACTCTCATACACTGCTGGTGGGAGTGCAAACTGGTGCAGCCACTATGGAAAACAGTATGGAGATTCCTCAAAAAATCAAGGATAGAACTACCATATGATCCAGCTATTCCACTGCTGGGTGTTTATCCAAGGAACTTGAAAACACCAATTTGCAAAGGTACACGCACCCCTGTGTTCATTGCCGCATTATTCACAATAGCCGAGACTTGGAAGCAACCTAAGTGCCCATCAAGGGACGAATGGATAAAGAAGCTGTGGTATATATACACAATGGAATACTACTCAGCCATAAGAAACGATGAAATCCAGCCATTTGTGACAACATGGATGGACATTGAGGGTATAATGCAAAGTGAAATAAGTCAGAGGGAGAAGGTCAAATACCGTATGATTTCCTTCATTAAGTAGTAGATAATAACAACAATAAACAAACACATAGGGACAGAGATTGGATTGGTGGTTACCAGAGGGGAAGGGGGGAGGGAGGAGGGTGAAAGGGATAATTTGGTACATGTGTGTGGTGATGGGTTGTAATTAGTATTTTGGTGGTGAACATGATGTAGTCCATGCAGAAATAGAAGTACAATGATGTACACCTGAAATTTTTACAATGTTATAAACCAATGTTACTGCAATAAACAAAAAATTAAAAAAATAATAATAAATAATGTTTATGGACTGGAAAAAAAAAACGCTTCTGTCATTCCTGTTCGCTGTGTGGTATGCTGTTTTTCCATGAAGTCATTATATAAGTGCATTTCCTGAATTTCAAGGGAAAGGAAAGTGACCTCACTTGTGAAAGGCTGTTTCTCTTGCATCTAACAAAAATAAACTGGGCCTTTGGCATTTTTTTCCCTGGACACCTAAAATCCAAATTTATACCATTGAATTACAAATAAATCTCCTGGAACAGGATCAGACAGTGCCAATGCTACCTTCAGCCCAAAATAAAGCTAGCTTTGATGCATTTTTAACCTGAGTTCATAAATTAACTTTCAGAGAAAAATCTTTATTTTGAGGTGGAACAAAACTGTGAAACTCACATATAATTAACCCAATCATAAACAGTTTGATTTTGATTCTTTCACTAGACTTTTAAAGGAAAAACGTTTTTATCAGAGCACCTTTAAAAGTGTATTATTATTGTACTGGTGTCAATTTCCTGGTTTTGATATTGAACTAGGGTTATATAAGATGTTACTTATATAGCTAAGGGAAGTAACATGTGACTCTCTGTACTATTTTTGCAACTTGCTATGAGATTATAATTATTTCAAAATAAAAAGTCAGGGTCCACCTCATGGATTAATGAATCTAGTCAGTGACCCCATATGCCTGCTAACATCACAAAAAGAGAGACAAATAGAATATCACGCACCTGCTAATGGAAGAACACAGCTCCATCCATGAAGGAGTCTCACCAACAGGCAAACATGAATATGATCAAATCTCCCCACTACCAATTTATAGGAAACAGAGGAACTTAAGAGACATCACAGGGGTGCAGTCAGCAAGGCCCAGACTTTGGGAAACTCTACAGAACAAATGATCTCATTTCGTCAACAAATAAATTGCAAAGAGAGACACAGAGACAGAGGGAAAGAGTCGGACACAGAGACAGAGAGAGATACAGAGACAGAGAGAGAGGGATATGGGGGAAGCTGTAGATAAAAAGAGGATTAAATATCTTATCAACCAACTGCAATGTGTGGACCTTATTTAGATCCCGATTCAAACAATCTGTAAGACTAAAAAAATCCCACAGCGTTTAAGAGATAATTGGAAATTATAACATTCATTGGACATCTTATGATATTAAAGAATTGCTAACTTTAAAATGAATAATTAAAAGTCCAAATATATATATATATGTCATACTTTTCTTGAAGTATATTCATAGCATCTTCCTAAATGTCTACATTAAGCATTTTTCTATGGAGGGTACAGTCCCTGAATTGCTGTAATCAGACGCAATAATGAAGCAAAGCACTGGCCCGCAGGGAGTACCTGGTCACCACGAGGAAAGAAAACAGGGAGGTGGAGAATGAGACACCAGTCCAAATTTGTCCTTTTCAAGTGAGATTCCATGCTCTTCGATGGAAATATTAAACACTGCTTGGCAAAGCTACATACGAGATGGGCTTCTTTCCCCAGCCTGGGTGGTTCCAGACGCAGGCATGAAGAATGCCCGACTGGAAAAGCCTCTGCTCCATTAGCCTGAGACATGGTTGAGGAGAATCTTCGATTACCACTCTTGTTCTCAAGTGTTTACTATCTGGACAAATTACCACTTCCACCTAAGTTTCCTGCAGCTCTTAGCGGAAAGGTAAGTATTTTTCAAGTGCTGACTACATTTTAATTTTAGAAGTCTCGATATTTTAAGTGTGTTTTCCCCTTTGCCCAGGAATTTTTCAGCAGAATTTCGTTGACATCTACCTCTTTCAGAATTATTTTTCTTTATTATATTCAACGTCCTTCGGGAATGTGAGAGTAGAGTTCAAAGTTTAATAATCCTGGTTCCCAGGAAATAGCTGAGAGTTTATAAACGCACCAAGCCTTCCCAGGAGTAGGCTGAATTGGGGTGATTGCCCTAATCCTTCCATTTAAGGGCACTGCTCAGCTGTAATAAAGAACTGAAGATCCCTTGGGATGGCAGCAAGAGAGAAAGGAGGTGGCTCCTATGGTTGGTTTTTAAAATCTCTGAGGAAGAGCTATATAGATGTACATGGATTTCACAGATTTGCACGTCAACCCAGATATCAGCCTCTGCCAAACCCCCACCCACCCAGCTACCCATTCTATGGTGACCTCCTTCCAGCATATTTTTCCTTTCATCAGCTCCTGCGTGAAATTCAAGCTGCAGATGCTTTTCTGCACCAGGAGCGACTATCGTTCCAGCCACAGCCTGGAAGCCCTGGACCACAGCCCCTCCTGCTGCCTCAACACAACATCACCATTGCTGAATGGGGCAGCCACATTTTTCTGTGCTGCCCACTCCTTTATTCCCTCACATCACCCCTAAACCTGGTTCTCTGTGTCTATCAGATTTTGCTGAAAGGATTGTTTGCAACAATGAAATCAGCAATTTAATATTAAATACCCTGTTCTTAAAAGATCTTGAGCCACTCCACTTAAATTCATTCATACAAGAAATATGTATTGATCATCTACAATATGCCAGATATTCTGCTGAGCTTGGGGGTTATATTGGTCAGGGTTAAACTGCAGATAACAGAAACTATACCAGCTAGTTTAAGAAAAGAGTGATGTAAAACAGAATTTAGATGCTCTAAAAAAAATCATTGTACAGACAGGAGAAGCCTCCAGGCTGAGCAAGGCAGCCACGGGAGCAGGCTGCTCAGTTCTCTCTTCAAGAAAGAAACTGCTCCGAGAAGTGTAGTTAGCTGACAGCCTCCAACTGCCAGAGTCCACCGCAGCACCCACACGGGGCCACACATTCTCCAGGCTGCTCCCAGCCTCTGACTGAGCACAGCGGGGTTTCTAGACCAGGCTATTCCTGCCCAGTGCCGGGTTCCTCTGATGAGCACTCTTTGGTTACGGACTCCCCATGGGCCTGGCCAAGACTTTCTCAGAGCTATGCTGCAGTCTCAGGCTCTTCCTATACAATCCTTCTTCCTTCCCTCTAGATGTCAGAACTTCATCATGGTCTGAAGCTCTCCCTGCCCACTCCTGCTGCCTCCCCCTTGGCTCTTCACAGGCATTTCCCCAATAAATCGCTTACACATCTAATTTCATCTTGACATCTGCTTCCCAGCCGACCTGAACCGACTCACTGAGCCTCTAGCAACAACTCCCAGAACAACGCAACAAAACTGGTCCACCAAACCGGCCACAGCTGCCACGCACGATCCTGAAGTCGGAGCTTTGGGTAGCCACCCCCTCAATGGCTAGATTCAAGGAACCTAGTACTTGTGATGCTCTCTGAGCTGCCACATCTTGCTTCTCAACAGCCACAAGTTTGGGAAGAGACACTGAGGTCCCTGCTACAGCTGCCATGAGAGAAAAAAAAAATACACCCACAGGACCTTGCTTGCCAGGAAAAAAATAACAGAAATGGCAGAAGTGTGGCCTCTCCCTCACAGCATTCACGTTGGGCACCTCAGATCACCTGGTAACTTGGTGGCCCATGGTTAAGGTCAATCTCTATTAAGGTCTGCCAGCAAGCCAGAAGGTATTTCTCGAAAGGAGTAGCTATCTGGAAAGGATGACAGAGCTTTGCTCAAAAGCCTAAAGGCTGCTCTAGTATTTATCCATAGGGGTCTGCCACAGACACTTCCAGAACCACTGGATGGCCATATGTTTGTCTTTTTCTTATTGATTTTAGGAATTCTGTGTATATTCTGGAAATTAAGACCTTGTCAGTTATATAGAATTGAAATTATCTTCTCCCAGGTTGTGGCTTATCTTTTCATGTTATTTATATGCTTTTTGGTGAACAGGGGTTATTTTTAATGAAGTTGAGTTTATCAGTCTTTTCCTTTACGGTACACGCTCCTTATATCTTGTTTTAAAAGCCTTTCCAACTCTGAGGGCATAAAGATATTCTCTAATATTTTCTTCTAAAAGTTTTAAACTTTCACCTTTAACATTTAAGTCCTTTGTCCTTCTAGAACTGATTTTTGTAGTATGGTCTGAGTAGTAATCCATTCTTTTCCCATAAAGACAGCCAATTTTCCCAGCACTTTCTATTGACTATTCCATTTTTTACCACTGATCTGAAATATACCATTTCTATTATATCCTTCCATATATAGATGGGTCTGTTTCTGGACTGTCTTTTCTGTTGCATTAACCTATTTATCTGCCCAAGCACCAATGCCACGTTGTCTAATACTATACGCTGCACAATAAGTTTTATAGTAGGGTCAGTTCCCCATCCCATTGTTCTTCAGGAATGTATTGGCCATGCTTGGCTCTTTGCTTCTCAATTTAAATTTTAGAGAAAGTTTTTCAAGGTTCAAAACAATTCTTTTTAGGTTTTTTACTGGAATTTTATTGAATCTATTGATCAATTTGGGGACAAGTTACTTCTTAATGATACTGAGTCTTTCCATCCTTGGAAATGATATGACACTTCATTTTTAAATGTCTTTCAATAAAGTTTAATGATTTTCACCATAAAGGTCCTGTATATCTTTGACGAGATTTATATCTAGGTACCTTTTATTTTGTACCTATAATAAATGTTAGATGTTAAAATTTTATGTTTTAACAATTTGCTGTTGATACACAGGAAATGCATTTGATTTTGTATAATAGTTTTATATCCAGCAATCTTGTAAAACTCTATTGTTAATTCTAACAATTTGTCTATAGATTCTTGGGGGTCCAACAATCATATCATTTGAAAATAATTACAATTTTCCTATGGCCTTTCAAATTTTTGTATTTCTCACTTCTTTTTCTTGGCCTGTTCTACTGAATAAGATATCTAGCACAAAGTTGAAGAGAAGTGGTGATAGCACACATTCTTGTCTTTTAAACAGAATGTTTTTAACAATCCATCATTACATATCATGCCGTTTTCACTTCTTGTCTCTTAGCCCGGACCCACCCCTTCATGCTCTGCTCTGTGATGTCAAGGCTGGGACCCTGCACACTACATTTCCCAGACACCAGCTTCTTGTTAGATTCTGCCCATGAGAGGTACTGGTGAGAGACTGGAAGGCAGGAGGAGAGTAGAAGGGATTCCTCTTTTCTAGATCCTGCTGACATTCCTCCTACAACAGCTAACAGCTTCAGCTCCCTTAATCTTTTGACCCCCCCCCAGCACCAAACCCCAGGGTGCCCCCTTGGTGGGGAAAGCTCTAGTTCTGCAGCACCACTTTAGCAATCACCAGCTGATGGCCCCTGAGGGCCAGAAGGTGGTTTTCCTCAGGGGCATTAAGATATACAAGCTTCATAAAATGAGTGGAGAATATTCCCTCTTTTTCCATTCCTAGAATAGTCTGAATACAATTTATAGTCTTTTATTTGAATGTTCAACAGAATTTGCCTGTGAAGCCATCTGGTATGGTGGTTTTTCTTAAAGAGAAGATGTTAAACTACTGATTTAATTTTTTGAATCATTATAAGGTTATTTAGGTTTTCTATCGTTTCATAAGACTCTTTTTGGATTTTGTATTTTTCAAGAAATGTGTCCATTTTGGCTAACAAAATTATAGGCAAAATATTATTCATTATATTCTTAGATTTTTCTCTTTAATCTCCACATCATCTGCATTTGGAATTTTTTTCATTCCAAATAATTTCTATTTGTGCCTTCTCTCCCTTTTTGGTCACTCTTTCCAAAGGTTTGTCAATTTTATTAATCTTTTCAAAAATACAATGTTCCCTTTATATTATTGTTCAGTATTTTGTTTTTTAATTATAATTTCTTCTTTAATCCATAAATTTTTTAGAAGTATGTTTTCAAAGTTCCTAGTATTGTGGGTACAGTGTTCTATGTATGCCCATTAGACCAAGATTGTCAATTGTGTTATTGAAATCTTCTATACCCTTTCTGATTTTTTTATCTGATTAATTTATTAATTACTGAGAAAAATAGCTTAAAATCTCCCGCTCAGGTACCAGATATGTCTGGCAGCCCCATCTCTTGTCTCTTTGCAGCTCTTTCAATTTTTGCCTTATATGTTTTAAAGCATGTTATTAGTTTATACCAGTTTAGAATTTTCATATCTACATAGTGAAGTGAACCTTTATCTTTACGTGGTAACCCTCTTCATGTCTAATAATAACACTCTTTCTCTTAAAGCCCTTTGTCTTACTTAATCTTGCTACATCATCTTTTCCTGATCCTGTGGACTTTATTATAGTTATCAGTCTATGCAAGGAATTGAAAATGGGTGGCCATGTCCCAGCCTCTTTGTTCAACAGGCCCAAATGATTCCAGCATATTTTTTTCCTTGTTACAACATGATAGCTTCTGAATTCTTTATGGGCAGATTCTCCTTGCAGACAGCCTTCAAATGATCATCTACTGCCACAACAGCAGCAACATGCCAGACTTTCCTCCTCGAAGCTTCCATTCAGTGGCCCTATAAGCAACTATATTATGCATATAGGCATTACTCCTTTATCTCTGTTGGCAAAATTATCATTGAAAGCTGCATTGATGGAATTCCATCTGCCCTGACCCCAAAAAGGGGTCCTATAGTAACAGTTGCTTTTTATCAAAGTATGCAAATAACCACTTCAAATGTCTTCAAAAGTTGAAATAGTACCCTTTTCTCAACTCATTTATCAAGCTCATCATCAACATGAATCTACTAACCTTTCTTGAACAAGATGGCTACCATGACTGATTAAATGAATGTGTTAGAAGATAGTTGACTGAAATCTAAGTTGGATATCAAGTGCTTCCTTTTAATCATGCACCTGTTCACGATGACACGCTGTGGGTGTGGGACATAGCAGAGACGACACAACAAAGTAGAAGGGAAAAGTATGCTTCGCAACAGTCTCAATTCTGTTATTTGGTAGCTATGTGACCTTGGGCACATTAATCCATCTTGTGCTAGATTTTTTCATCTGTAAAATGGGGATAAAAAGATCTACCTCAAAATGTTGGTGTGAGGACTAAATCAATTCAAGTATATTAAAAAAATAAGCATTCAGTAAGTGAGTGTTCTCTTCGTATTTCTTCCCAGTCTAGGGAAAAGATTCTTCTTGAAAGCAGCAATACAATTGAGCTGATGTCTGTGAAATGAAAATCCAAAACATTTTTTTTTGAGAGATCACTCTTCCAACAATGGACCAGCTCTACCATTTGCCTTTCGTTACTGAATTAAGTCCAGGCTCTGCCTAAGCAGAACAGAACTGAGCTAAAATCCAGGAAGTCTTACTATATCCATAGGAGGGAACAATAAACTGAAATTTGTATCATCAGTTTTAAGTAAAAAACTCTGCTGGTATTCCTCAGTATTAAATAAACTCCATACATACCTTTTTAATTGCTAAAGCTAAAAAACTAATAACTATTATATAGCCTGAAACCTTGGAGCCTTTTTAAGCTAGAATTCAATTCTAGAATTTTAAACTAGAAGATGTCAGAAAGCGGCACCTGCTGGCAAACTGTGATACTGCATCCCATTGGGTCATTAAAGAAATGAAATGGACCGCGTGGCCAGTGAAAATCCCACTGTCCCGGAAGCAGTCCTACATTCACATGGAGAGAGCAATCTTCCCTCCCATCTTTTGATCACCCTCCCCCCACCCGAGTCACCAGCCTGCCGATTTGCCTCCTAAACAGCTCTCAGGGTCTTCTACATTTCATGCCCCTGCTCACTGCCCCAGTACAGGCTGCCATCTTTTATTGCCTGGATTCCAGGAACAGCCTCCTGAGTGATTTCCCGGATTGTGGTCTATTCTTCATACTGCAGCCATGTCCTTTTTATACAACACCATCATAATCATATCACTCCCTGCCCAGTCGTTTCTTATTAAAGAAGTAAATCTTTTATTAAGAATTACCAGATTCTCCTCTTCACCATGGGTGTCATTCCCTCCCAGCAGCATCTCTGCACAGCCTCCCTCCCTTCTTCGCTCTAGCCCAGTGAACGTGGCTCAGTTTCTTTGTCACATCATGCATTCCCACCATGTTGCTCTTACCTCCATATCCTCACTCTGCTGTTCCGTTTGCCTGGAACCTCTTCAACCGCGTGCTACTCACTTTACTCTTACTCACCCTTCAAGGTCACCTTAGCTTTCATCCCCTTGGAAATTTTTTCTGACCTCTCTAGAATGGACTCTAGGCCTTGTTCTAAATTTGTACAGTAACTGTTATTCCTCTATGGAAGCTTTCATTTCCTTGGAAATTTTTTCTGACCTCTCTAGAATGGATTCAGTGGCCTTGTTCTAAATTTGTACAGTAACTCTGATTCCTCTACGGAAGCTATGGTTTAATTGTCTGCCACCCCGTCTAGACTGGAAGCTTTGTGAGGACAAGAACACATCTACTTCATTCATCCCTGTAATATCAGCACACAGCACAGTGCCTCAGTAGGAACTTAATGAATATTAACGCAGTAAATTGAAATCTAGTATATAGTCAACTGAACCATCTAAAATTGCCTTGTTAAGGTCAAAACTGTTAAATATTGGCAATTACATGTGTTCAACCTAATAGATGCTGCCAATTTGGGAGAAGAAACGAGTCAACAATTGATATACATTACTAAATAATCAACAAATGTCTTTTTAAAAATATAAACTTCTTGGTTTTCACCAAAATGTATTATCCTGGCCATATACACAATTAGAAATCCACGAATTCAGGAAGTGACCTTCAAAAGGAAAACCAAAAACCTGTGTTAGCTCATAAAAACACAATGACTAGCTAAAGTTAACTGTCCGATCTTCACGAGTATTTTGGCTAATAAATGAATTGCTGACCTCATGATGCTAAAATACTGATCATCACCTGGCCATGCACGCAAGGGAGTTAAATCTAGAACATTTTCCGTTCTGCCCAATTCTCATTGCAACTGTTACTTTATCCACCATTCAATACAGTCATGCATCTCTTAATGATGGGGACATGTTCTAAGAAATGAGTCATTAGGCGATTTCGTCATTGTGTGAACATCATAGAGTGTACTTACACAAACCTAGATGGTGTAGCCTACTACACACCTAGGATCTATGGTACTAATCTCATGTGACCCCCGTTTATATGCCGTCTGTCATTGACCGAAATGTCGTTATGCAATGCATGACTTACTTCCCCCAACTGAACATCACCACCCATCGTGTGCAGCCCCAGAGCAGTTGCCTTCATTTGAACAGGCAAATCCAAAGAAGCAAACCGCTAGTTAAATAAATGCATCTGTGCCTCCTCTGGAATCCGCTCATACTTTCAAATAAATGTGCTGAGTGGGACAGAACAGGAGAATGGGCTCCAGGACAAAAGGAAACCTGTCAAGCAGATGTTGCTTTTGTGCACTGACTATTCTTTAAAAGTTTCGTATAAGACTAAGAGAAGGCAGGGGTCGTTTTCTTTAGCCTGTTTAAGTGCGTGCTCTACTCTTATATGCAGAGATGACCTGGTTCTCTTTCCAGGTGCAGTGGATTCCTCACCAACGTTCAGGGACGTGGACACTTTTGTGCATTACACAGTCCATATTAAAACCCCCATACAAAATTACTTATTCTTGCCAGAATACACTGACTTTCTACATCTGTTTAGTACTGTTCTGGCTTAAAATGGCCTTTTTTACTTAACTTCTGGTCCCTGGTTCTTATTGGCTCCAAAATAATTATATTTCATGCTGCGACTTCTCCCATTTTCTTCTCAGCCCAATGTGATTTGAGGGAGAATTTAGAAAAATCTATTTACCTGTGGTTTTGTTTTTATTTCTTTGAGGATGACATTATTTTAATGTAATTTTAAATTTAGTAGTTTTACTTCTCCTTATTTAAAAAAAACTTTTTTCTTGAGATAAAAATGGAAAATTTAAAATGAACACCCCACTGAATGTTAAGCTGAAGATCCACGGATGTCTTGACTCTCTCCCTTCTTGCAGTCATCTCTCTTGACGTGAATATACAGTGTTTGAGACAAGGAGAAATTTATCTTCTCTCCACTGTATTAATTTGATATTGATAATTCTATCTAATATTGAAGACCTAGGCAAAACTATAAGAGACGCATTAGAAATAGGTATGTCCCATGCCATAAATCAAAATGTGCAGTTGAAGAACATAGTAGATTTTGGTGTAAATAATGATTTACTCAACTCGTGCAATGCAACTTTCAGGGCAGTGGAAAGAGAAGTTGATTTGAGTCAGAAAACCTGGGTCCAAGTCCCCAACACCCTGTTTCCCTACTGGGTGGCTCTGGGCAAGTCTCTTAAACTCTCTGACCTGGTGTGCCTGCTCATGGTCGTGTGAAGATTGATGTGATCATTGATGCTGTGTGGAAATGGAATGCGATAAATGTCACTTGCTTCATTTTCCTAAATCAAATTAAATCTGGCTCTCTCTCTACCATGGACACTGTTGGTGACCTGCCCAACATCCACTCCAGTACTCCCCCTTCCTAACCTGATTTCTTCCAGACGTCCACCCTTCTCCACCCCAGCCCCAGGCCCCTTGAGTGAATCCTAAGTGTCCTCACAGGACACCGTGCCCATAAATGGACTGGAAAGAGGCATAGGGTGCAATTCTGGCTTGAGATACAGGGAAGCTGGGAAGCTTCTGGAAAACATTTCCTCCATCTTTGAAAGAGACACGGAAATAGATAATCTCTTCTCCACTGGATATAGGCATGTCTAGATGTGAAACTGGGGCTGCAACTTACAACCATGAGGGAACACAGCCTGAGGACACGACCAATGAGCTGAAGATGGCAGAGAAGAAAGCTGAGAAGAATCTGGGTCCTCGGTGGCATTTTTGATCCACAGGGCTAACCGACTCTTCAGCCACCCTGCCTTAGCACTTCATGCTGTCTACAATGATAAAGTTCCATATTGTTTCGACAGCTGAATCCAAGCTTTTGTTGTTTGTAGCTAAAAGCATCCTAAATGCTACATACCCCAGTATTCCAAGCATGACCAGAAGTCCAATACTAGTCATTTTTTTAAATCCCCTACCTGTTGGATCAGATAAGAACCCTGGGGCTTACAAGGACTAGTAGGATAGGAGTTTATGGCAGTCATCACTGCTGTTACTCCTCGCCCGGGCCCTTGAGATCCGTTCAGAAGGGGCCAGCTCACCTGACGGTCTCACTCCCTCTGTAACAGTTTTGGCCAAAGGAATAATCACTGAGGTTCCCAAGGCCTCAGTCTAAAAACGAACCTAAATAGCTATACCCACGTGTATCAGGCAAAATTCTGATCCTCAGGACCTTCAGCCCCTGGTGTTATACCTGTGTATGTTACATTATATGGTAAAAAAAAGACTTTACAGATGGAATTAAAGTTACAGACTTTAAAATAAGGGAGTTACCCTGGCTTACCAAGTGGGCCCACTGTGACCACATGAGACTTTAAAATGTGGAAGGAGGAGACAGAAATGTTAATCAGAGAAATGAGACAGAAGAAGAGGCGGGAGAGGTTCAAAGCGTGAGAGGAACTCGACCTGCCATCACTGGCTTTGAAGATGGAGGAAGGGAACCACAAGCCAAGGAATGCAGGTGGCCTCAAAAGGCTAACGGCCCTCAGCTGGCAGCCAGCAAGGAAATGCGGACCTCAATCCACAACCACAAGGAAATGAATTCCACCAACAACCTGAATGAAGAAGAAATAGGTTCTCCCCTGGAGCCTCCAGAACAGAAAGCAGCCCTGCCAACACCTTAGTTTCAGCCTTGTGAGACTCCAGTGAGCCCACCAGACCCCTGGCCTAGATAATAAATTTGTATTGTTTTAATTCACTACGTTTGTGATAATTTGTTACACCAGCAATAGAAAACTAACACACCACATGTGGTTCTCCCACATCCAGCTCCAGAAGGCTCAGGGTTCTGTCACCCTCAGAATCTCCAGCCCTCCACTGCTTTTCACACTCTTGGGAGATCAAACTACACCAATGGAGAGCAAGCCATTCTCCTCCTTTATTCTTAAAGCATAAAGCCCTCAACTACCCTACAGTCACAAATAATTACACACACACACTCGCACACCCTGATCTTCCACACGCAAAACGCAGTGACAAGGTGGTCCTCCCTCTGCCAGACAAATCTCCTCCCTCTAAAACACATCCCAACATCAAAACTATTAACTCTGGGGCCGGCCCGTGGCTTAGCGGTTAAGTGCGCGCGCTCCGCTACTGGCGGCCCAGGTTCGGATCCCGGGCGCGCACCGACGCACCGCTTCTCCGGCCATGCTGAGGCCGCGTCCCACATACAGCAACTAGAAGGATGTGCAGCTATGGCATACAACTATCTACTGGGGCTTTGGGGAAAAAAAAAAGGAGGAGGATTGTCAATAGATGTTAGCTCAGAGCCCGTCTTCCTCAGCAATAAGAGGAGGATTAGCATAAGCTCAGGGCTGATCTTCCTCACACAAAAAAAAAAAAGTATTAACTCTTCACCTGGAAACTAAGAGAGAAACAGAAATATAACCCCCAAAAAAATCAACCTCATTTTTCTGAATTAACTATGGAAATACCATTCTTGGCATTCTGCAAATGTTGATATTAAAGGTTCTATTAATTTTTGCTTCTTCATAAGGAAACCAGATAATGCTGTCAGGAAACCCCTTCTGTGAAAATAATCACTTATCTCTTTCCAGATTCAGAGAAATAGTTAGAGCCATTAAGAATGTTAGCTTTGACTTTGAATAAACAAGGTAAATCCTTGCATCCAAGGTAGTCTTTACTATTTTTCCTCTATCCTTTCTTGCTAAACATACACACACACGCACACACACAACACAACACAACCCTGATGTCTTTCAGTATCTTCTGGTGCTGTTTCACACATGTTCTACAAGTGCAGTGGGCTTTGTTAGCCTGCTAACAGACTGCATTCAAATTAGGTTGGCCCTGATTGGTTGCTTTTTAATGATCTTTCCTGTTTTCACATTTTTCTGCATGTGACTGAGCCAATCAGTCTTTCTGACACTAAAAACTCCAACCATCAATTGATTTCTGTGTATGTATATGTATATACACACACACACATATGTATAGACATATACATAATGGTTTTTATATATATATTGTTTGTGTGCATATTAATGTTAATATGTGTACATCTAATCTACTTATATTGCTATTTGGGAGCAAATATTATTTGCATATAGCATATACATCTTTTTTGTGCATTACTGTGTTTCCCAAAGCCTGGTCTGAATGGTAAAAATGAGGTCACATTAACAGTAAACAGAATTTCTTTGATTTTTTTCCTTCATACACTATTTTGGCCACTCTAGTTCCCCTCGGGGTCTCTCCCATTATTTCCAGGAGCCAGGGGGGTGTCCTGTGTGTGCTCAGGAGCTCAGCCCTCTCAGTGACCATATCGTTATAACTGCTGCTGAGACTCCCAGGAGTCATGGAGACCCTAAAGAGTCAGTCAGGGCTAGAAATATAAACAAATACCAGTATTCAAATGGAGTGAAACCAAATGAGATCACCAAGGAGGGTAGTAGAGAGAAAAGGAAGAAGAGCCAAGACCAAGGACTGGGGGTCTCCAATATTTAGAGGCTAGTTAGGAATGGAAAAACTAGCAGAGGAGATGGAAAAGGAGCAGCCAATGTAAATTATTAAGTTGTCATAATTAATAGCATAAAAATGAAACAATCTAAATGTCACAAAAGGGCATTTGTTAAATAAAGTATGGAACATCTATGTAATTGAATACCATGAAGACATTAAAATGATTGTGAAAACCTGTGTGTATTGATGTGGAAGATGGTTATGAAATATTAACTGAAAAAATGGGTCTCAAAACAGCATGTATAGTATGATTCCATTTTTTAAATTAAAAAGTCTGGAAAGAAACATGCCAAAACATTAGTGTTAGTGAGATTTTTGCAAATGTGTCTGTTTTTGGTTTTCCTGCAATGAACTATACATATAATAATAAATTTCTTTTATTTGTTCGATTGGGTTAGAGATGGAAAAGGTGCTCCAAGCCTGCAAAGCTAAGGGCCCATGTATGCCAATGTCCTCAAGTTTCAGCCCATGGAAGTCCAGCCTCGATCACTCTTAACCCACCTCACGAGTCTTAGGTTTTGTAGGTTGCCATAGAAGTAACTGAGGTTTAGAGAAGTAAAAATTAAAAATGCAAATATGTCATCTAAGAGGATAATATTTTATGCCAGCATTTTTCAAATATTTTTAGCCACAGAAAGCTGTATTTAAATTAAATATTTTAGGAAATCCAAAACAGATTAAAATGGAACTACTGCAATTGAGGGGAGTGAGGAGAAAGTGGACCCCAACCAGTTCAAGTTACCAAGAAGTTCCCAAGGGAAGAAGAGCAATATCACAGTAAGAGAGGGGAAGTATCACATAAGGCAAGCGCAGATTACCTGAGTTCAAATTCTAGCTCCACCACTAACCAGGTCTGTAATTGATTAAGCACTTACTATCTGCCAGGCAACGCGCAAAGTGCCTTGTCTGTGTTGTCTCAGTTAATCATCAGAGGATTCTATGATTCTACTATTATCATCCCCATTTCACAGACAAGGAAACTGAGACACAGAGAGATTGAGTATCTTATCCTAGATCCCACAGAAGAGGAGGGATCTGAACATAAGCATCTGATTTCAGAGTCCATGTTCTTAACCACTACATTGAACTGCAGTTGTTTTAAAACCATTAAGTTATCATCATTTGTATTAGTCAGGATTCGCCAGAAAAAAAGAACCAATAAGATATGTATTTATATAGAAAGATTTATTTTAAAGAACTGGCTCATGCAATTATGAAGGCTGGCAAGTCCAAAATCTGTAGGGTGGACAGGCAGCCTGGAGACCCAGGAAGAGCCAAGGTTGCAGTTCAAGGCCACCAGGCTGGAGATCTAGGAAGCGCTGATATTATAGTTCACATCTGAAGGCCATCTGCTGACAGAGGGAGGTCAGTCTTTGCCAGGACCTCAACTGATTGGATAAGGCCCACCCATATTATGAAAGGCAATCTGCTTTACTCAAAGTCCACTGATTTAAATGTTAATATCATCCAAAAACACTCTGACAGAAACATCCAAATGTTTGACCACATATCTGGGCACTGTGATCCAGCCAAGTTGATACATAAAATTAACCACCACAGCATCCATCCCTCAAAACATTGGCCAAAAAGGCCCAGGAAAGGTAGTATTAAGGGAAGGACTGGAACACGTTTGGATATGGGGTGGTCCAGTGAAACACGCCTAGAAGGGACATCATGGAGAGGGCCAGGGACCCACTAAACACATTCAGTACCTAGTGAAAGAAAGCCAAAAAAAGGGAAGAAGCAGATTCACTCGGCCCCCACATTCTCCCAGGCCTATCCTAGTAAATCTAATCTCTTAAGTGTCTTCCTATCTGTCGGTCAAGAGTCTTTTGGCTGAACGCCCATTTGGTCAGGAACTCCTCAGGGTGGAACAAGGCACCCTTGGTTCAGGGGGTCCATGCTGAGCTTGGGCTACAGAACTGCTATAAAGCGTTATTGGATTTCCACTCAGCTGGGGGAAGGTGTGGTCTTAGACACTGAAATAAACACCTCCTCATTTGGGGCTGTTAGTTCAAGAGTGCAGGAAGAGTTGTATAGAAACCACACCTTGTCTGGAATCCTTTACTGTAACTGCTCAACATTGTGAGAACAACAACCTCTTTCTGTCCTTTTCCCCACATGGATTCAGTGGACCACACAGAGACTTGCCTGTCATTAAGTGTCCACAACCCAAGGAAGTTCTATCCACTGTCTGAGAAACCTGCCCTGAATTTAGACTTCACCCATAGGAGTTAATGACTTAGGTACCAATGGACTTGGCTTCAAAGGAAAATACGTCCACGTAGGTTAAAATATGGAACCAAGTTGTCAGTGTTCCATCTTCTTTTCTAGCCAAAGGGCAGCGGGAAAATCTGGGCCTGGCTGGGTACAGCATCCTAGAGACTTACATGAGCTAGAAGACAGTAGAGGGTAGGGTTAATCACAGAGACCATGGGACCTGGTGTGAGTTCAAACCCTGGCTATGCCACTAGTTGCATGACCTTGGGCAAGTCACCTAGCCTCCTGTGCCTCATCTGTAAGATGGAGATGGCACCAGTAAGAACAATGCAGGCATATAAGCCCTGGCAGCTAGCTGAAGTACATGGCATGGCTTCCCTACCAGGCATGTGTCAAGGTCATAGGGGAAAACAGAGGAATTCCAGCTACCAAATAGAATCAGGAAGAAAGAGTCCAGGTAAGGAGACATCACAGGAAAATCAAGAGAAGGCCATATCTCAGGGACTTCAGATTGTGCCAAGAGCTTGGTTCATGGTGACAGGACAGTTATAACCATTTCCAAATCTGCTGGCCTTTCAATAGTTATACCAAGCAGTCATTATAAACAACTGGAATGGACCTGGAGGGGCAGCAGGACCAAAAGAAGTTCCTCATGGGAGCAATTTCATATGTAGCAGGGTTGCAAATTTACTTCCACTACCCTCAAACTCCCGAGAAAATGGAGCTTCAATATTTTCTTATTAATTACGCTCTCTTACACACATTCCCTTCATTCCTTGCAAGCAAAAAGGGGAAACTAAAAATTCTAATCCAATTCTATAATTTCAGGCCAATCCCAAAATCTGAACAGAGTCCTTAGTTAATTTGATGTCTTTTGAATAAATGTTCAGTCTTTCAGATGTCCTTGCTGCTTCTCTTGCCCAAGATGATGTCCAAGGAAGGGAAGGAGTCCTTCGTTCCACATGGTGTCCCCTGCTGCAAAATGCCTAGACTGGGCTTGTTCCTGGACTGGTAACTTTTAGGAAGCAGCCAGCATCTGGAGGGGTGCTAGTGTCTCCTGCAGAAGCCTCTTGTGGCTCCACGATGGCCTGCTAGTTCTCCCTGGCTGACTCTCTTGAGCTCTGTGGCATCCTTCAGCTGGCCACTGGTCTATGTGGCCCAAGGGGGCACCTTCCCTTTGCCATGCCAGATCCCAAAGCAGGCCCTGTGGCTCTCATTCAGTCCCCTTCTCCATCCTCCTTGGGTTGAGGGAGGCACGTGGACACTTCTAATCTCCTCCACACCACAGAAATTGGTGAAGAAATTACCTGGGGGAAGAGGATAATCCATTCACCTTCCAGAATTCCAAACCTAAATTGAAACAAAACTCCCCTGTCCTTGAAGGTCTTATCCAACCACCTACTTCCCCCGTTCCTGTTTTTCTTCTCCCAAGGCTGAAGGGGTGAATTTTCACTTCCCTTTCCTCTCTTGCTGGGACTTGCCCATCATCACTTTCTCCTCCTCCTTCCAGATTCCAGGCTCATGACTAAGTCTTACTGTGGAGTAGCACTCAGGAGAGTAACAAAGATCATCTTAACAATAACATGAGCTAAACTGAAGCTTTATCATAAATATGAAACTCATTACTCTGAGAAGAAAAGATCCCTACAACATTCTCAGAGACCCCCAACACCCCGCCCCCCCAAAAAACAGGTGAGGAATGATTTGAGGGTGTCTTTGTATAAGTCAACACAGATGGCGTTTGAATTTGTACATAATTGGGATGCACAAGTATATCTACAGCAACGAGGTGTGCAAAACCCGTGATTCCCAGACTTTGACCACAGGAGAACAGGATGTGACTGTTATGCTAATCAGCTCATTAATATCATGAATACTATTAACAAATGAAGTTGATTATCACTGGCAAGCATTCACTACAAAGAGATAAGCTGCCGTGCTCCAGCCACACTGATAACTATTTTGCCGTGTTTGTCCAGAAGCTCTCTTTTCATCTTTGCTCATTTATTACCACTAAATGGATAAATGCCTGGGAATGTGGGCTCAGCTCATTATTTATATATATTACCTTGATTATCATTTGACCTCATGCACATTCCAGTTAGAAGAACCCCACAAAATATCACTTCTATTTATAACACAGCCTCATCTGCCAAGTCTACAGAGAAATAACATCCTAATTGGAAAGAATAAAAGGTTACCTTTGCGTGTAAACTGCATTCATTTAGTCATCGATTTTATTTCTTCCTAATTATCAGTGGTTGTGCATCTCCTGGTGGCTTGGATATAGTTGTTTTCCCTCCTAATAACTTCTGAGAAACAGAAACCCTAATGATCAGATCAGTAGATTGGGAAGCTGTGGTTTCAATGTGCGGTGTATTGGGGCCATCAAAAATTAAGAAATATTCAGGATTCAAACTTTGACTTCCATAAGACTGTAGTTCTGAGGCCAAAGGCCTATTTTTACGTGACTGCTTCACTATCTGTGTCATTAAATGTGCATCTTCTTTGTAGTTTAAGGTAAAATAATGCTCTTGCCAATACACCAGAAATTAAATATACATCTTGTCACCGGCAGCTTTTCTTGCTACCCATCCATATGAAGTGAAGTCATGGTTCTCAGTTGTGGGTTTTAAACTCTTTGAAGAAAATGATGAAGCTAACCTCCCCTGGGAACCGTCCTGGTCACCAATCCTCAGCACTGACGGCACGCACAGCCACCTTGCTCTCTCCCCGTGCCCATCTCATCTTGCCTCCCATTCACTGAGTCACTCCTTGTATTGGTCTGCTCAGGCAGCCATAACAAAATACCATAGTCTGGGTGACTGAAACAACACATATTTATTTTCTCACAGTTCTGGAGGCTAGAAGTCTAAGGTCACAGTGCCAGCCTGATCGGACTCTGGTGAGAGCTCTCTCCTTAAGGTGCAGACGGCCACCTTCTTGCTGTGTCCTCACATGGTGGAGAGAGCACTGGAGTCTCTTCCTCTTCTTATAAGGGTATGGATTCTATCAGATCAGGGTTCCACACTTATGATCTCATTTAACCTTAATCACCTCCTTACAGACATTCTCTCCGGTACACTCCCATGGGGTGTTAGGGCTTCAGCATATTAATTTGGGGGGGGGGGGAGGGGGTCACAATTCAGTCCATACCACCCCTGGCCCTGGCACACTGATGTTCTTATTCATCATAACATGCTATCCTTTCCCCCCAAAAAGGTTTGAGAAAGCTGTGTGGTGAGAGTGACTGTTGGATGGCAAAGCTCATTCAATTCACCAGGCTACATCATTTTTACCATTTGACTCCAAGGGGCCGCTTGCAGAGGCCAAGACAGAAACTTCTCAGGGAGGCTGTCAGTGTTGATGGAGTATGGAAGGGGCTGTTTAACCAGAAGAGGCGGCTGTGGTTATCTGAGCAAAGACTGGCTCTGACTGTGGAAGGATGGACATGGGGCTAGCCTTAAGAGTGGACTGTCACCTACATTGTAAGATCTGAGAAGCACCGGAAACATCCGTTAAAAATACCTCCCTCATTGGCCTGATGCTGGGACTAAAACTTCACTGTTAGAGATGTATTCCACTGAGTTAAGGAAAAGAGGGTCAGTGTAGTTGTCAGCTCATGGAAAATGGAGGGAGAAGAGGAGACCATTTCTTAAAATTTTTTCCTAGATTGTAAGAGCCTCAAGGGAAGGAACAGCATTTTGGTCACTTTTCAACCCCACTGCATCAAGCACGGTACCTTTGCACAGAAGTGGGTGCTCAGTAAGTATGTCTTGAGTGACTGAATATTGCCCAAAGGATTTGGATTCCTATCACTTCCACATGCCAAGTGCTGGGTAGAACTTATTATCTTTATTGTTATCTATGTCACAGTGTATATTTGTCCATTTCATTTTCACTGCCTGAGCCAAACTGAGTGTGGACGCCATACCAGGCCAAGCAAACAACCCAAACAGTCACGTGTTAATATTCACTTCTTCCCAGGCTCCTCCCCACTTTGTGAATGTGTTAAATAGAATGCAAGCTAGTTTCTGTTTAGCGCAGATAGATAACAGTAAAAGCACAACGGATGTGCCCTTCACACTGCAAATAAATTTACTCTTTAGCATTCCAACCCTGGATTCATTTACTGTATTTTCTGATTGTTCTTTTATCTAACAGCTAAATTTTCTGCCTTCTTCAGTTTGCAGTATTGGAAGCATTTTTGTTTTGAAATTGTACCTTTTACTAAAAGAGTTGGCATTAAAAGAATGAAAAAGTTAACAAGGTCAGAAGTCCTGCCCCGAGGCACAGACTTGGAGTGCCACCTGATGGAAAGACGGGGCAGCTGGGTAAGGTGCCCCGCCATAGCCCGGAGCAGGGCGCCAATGCCTGATGATTTGTACCTCACACAGGCCTGACCCGTGGGATCTTCTCTAAATGCCGATGTATGTGCTTCTTGATCTAGCCCAGGCACACCTGCTTGTAAGGAAGGATCAGCATCTCCCTTAAATTAGCTCAAGAAAAGGGGCTCTGTTCAAAGATACATCTCTTGTGGAATCCATGGAAAAGCAGGGCAAAAACAAACACAGAACTCAGAGGACAAAACCAGAGCTTGTCTGGGACTCTCCGCCCCACGCGTTCCCCAGCCTTCGCACCAGCAGCGCAGTTAAGGCGTCTGGGCTCTTAATTCCCTCCGTCTCTGTGACCTAGCCCCTTGCTATGCAATGTGTGGGCCTGGGACCAGCAACACTGCATCACCTGAACTTGTTAGAATGCAGAATCTCGGTCCCCACCCCAGCCCTGTTGAACCAGGGTCTGCATTTGAGGAAGATCCTCAGATGAGGAGAGAGGCGGGGGGAGAAAGAGAGAGAGAGAAGGAGAATGAGAATATAATAGGTTGGCTGCTTGGCAGTGGACTGGCCATCCCTGAGGGCAGGAGGCCACCCTTGATTGATTTCTGGTGGTGATGGATGAACAAAAAGCCATGGTTATGGAGAGAAGTTAGGGATGGTAGGCAAACTGGCTCCACTGCATATTCCAAATGTGTTTCTGAGCTCCAGCGAGCCTGAGTACATTCGGAGTGTTTAGTTCCTGAAAGAGTCTACACTGTGGACGCCTTCACAGTTGTTACCACCTTCGTGCACCTCTCCTGAAATTAGGCATCCCTGTGTCTCAGGTGACTAGAAATGTCGAGTGTCATTAGCGGAGTGGATGTTTGGCCCTTTATGAACACTGTTGTCATACCAGAAAAATAAATTCAATGCACATATAAAACTAAAGAGAAAGGGGGCTCTTTATAATTCTCACCAGTTCAGTGATGCAGTAATAAGCTCTCATAGCCTCTTCTCTGAAACCTGAACTCTTCCAAAGCAGCATCTTCACCGAGGCCCTCGTCTCGGGCAGTGGCTTCCATCCCTGGGGTTACCCAACAGAGCTGCGGGTCATTTTCTCCTTAGGGTTTAAACCTAACTTGAGGAGGCAAGCTTGTGGGCAGCTAATTAATAGATTTTTTATTTTTTACAATTGCATATACCTGGTATTTTTCTGATTAAATTTCCAAGCCGATTAAAAATGAGACCAGAGAATTAATAAGCATTTGTTCCCGCCTTGCGGAGCTGAAAACTAGCTGGGGAGGCCCCCAGGCAAGCTCTTGAGTTGGGAGCGTGCCAAAAAAGAGAGGAAGGCTGTAGGCACAAGAGTCAGAAATAGGATAGGCAGAGTTTTTCTCTCTCTTTCCCTCTCTCCCCTCATACAAGCACCAATCTTTTTATGCTCCAGTTTTCAGCACACAGAAATTTCTGGTTCTTATCTATTAGCAGCCAGAAATACAGAAACCTCTCCAGAACCACAGGCTCAGGATTTCAACTATAGCCATTTACTGTGTCCTGCCAATCAAGACACATTCAGGGGTGTTGCTGCTCCCTGGGGCCAGCCAGCCTGAGCCCTGCCCTGAGCTCCTGGGGCTCTGCTCTGAGCACACCCTCCCTGTTAGAAGAGACACTGGCAACTCACCTTGGTTACGAATGTTCAGATGCAACCACGATGTAAAGAGAGATTAGGACCTAACAGAGGCTCTCTCTCCTTGACGTCATTTTATAAATACACATATATAAGGAAACAGAGGGAAAGAGAACTTCAAAGAAAAATTTATTAAAACAGGTGCCCACAACAGCATCTGTAGGTAGATGCTTTGTCAAACCATGTAGTTCTGATGGGTGTTTCCAACATATTCGAGGTGGGCACCTGACCCAAGATGGGCCAAGCGTAAAGTCTCAACCCTCAGTCACTGGGATTGGTCCAGAAATAGACATGTGACCCAAGTCCAGCCAATCAGAACTCTACACTGGGTTTTTTCAAACCTGAGCTGAGGAAAGAGGACCTTTCCTCTCTGGTCTTGGAACTGTAAATGTGTGAGGCTGGAGCTGCAGCAGCAATGGTCCCAGTCACGTGAGAAGCCAGTCCAAGCAAACAAATTGATGCTCGAAGAAGCCAAGACAAGCAGTGGAGAGCAGGAGTCCTCACAACGTTCAGGTTCCTGGTTCCAGGAGTCCCTAATGCCAACTGCATCCCTGACTTTTTCTGCTTTCCCTAATCCAAATTCAGTTTTTATCATTTGCCACCAAGAGAGTCCTAGCTAATACGCCTAGACCTTCTACTGCTGCTATCGCTGCCCTCAGTGAACCACCCCCCCCCTTTTTAAAATGGAAATACCTCCTTAGAAATAAGGAGAATTGATAGTGTAAAGATCTACACCATAACGCAATCAGAAGATCTGAAGGGATAAGAAACGAAGAAGCATTTCATGTCCAAGCACTTTATGCCAAGATCAAATTGCCATTTTTACACAAATCTTTATTATTAATGGAATATAATGTCCCTGGATTCTTCTACTTACATGGATTGCACACACCACACTCACACTCACATCTGGGTGTGCAACAGCCAGAAGGTGTCCTGTACTCACTCTACAGAGAGCATTCCGTAGGTTTTTGCCAATGCAGAGGATAGAGAATTGAACTGGACATCAGAGACCATGTGACCTTGGTGACATGGTCACAAGGTCACCACACTGGGACTCTGTTGTCTCCTCTTAAAAAGGACTTTTAAAAAAAGGAAAAAATACAAAAAACACTGTTAGAACTAATAAATAAAATAAATTCAGCAAAGTAGCAGGATATCAAGCCAACACACAAATATAAGTTACATTTCTATACGCTAACAATGAACAACCTGAAAAGGAAATTACAAAAACAATTCCATTCACAATAGTATCAAAAAATAAAATACTTAGGAATTGACTTAACCAAGCCGGTGAAAGATTTGTACAATGAAAATACAAAACATTGCAGAAAGAAATCAGAGAAGACGTAAATAAATGGAAACACATCCCATGGTTGTGAAAACTTCATGGACTGGAAGACTTAATATTGTTAAAATGTCAACACTACCCAAAGCAATCCACAGATTCAATGCAATCTCTATCAAAATCCCAAAGATATTTTTTGCAGCAATAGAAAAACCCATCCTAAAATTCATACGGAATCTCAAGGGACCCCAAACAGCCAAAACAATCTTGAAAAACAAGAACAAAGCTGGAGGACTCACACTTCCTAATTTCAAAACTTACTACAAAGCTATGGTAATTAAAACAGTGTGGTACTGGTATAAAGACAGACACACAGACCAATGGAATAGAATAGAAAGCAAATAAACCTTCACATATATGGTCAAATGATTTTTGACAAGTGTGCCAAGACCATTCAATGGGGAAAGGATAGTGTTTTCAACGAATGGTGCTGGGGAAAACTGGATATCCACATGCAAAAGAAGGAAGTTAGACCCTCACCTAACACCTTATGCAAAAATTAACTCAAAATGGATCCACAGTCTTACTGTAAGACTTAAAACTATAAAACTCTTAGAAGAAAACATAGGACAATATCTTCATGACATTGGATTTGGCAATGATTTCTTGGATATGTCACCAAAAGCACAAGCAACAAAAGAAAAAATAAACAAATTGAACTTCACAAAAATTTTAAAATTTTGTGCATCAAAAGGCCATATCCACAAAGTAAAAAGGCAACCCACAGAATTAGAGAAAATATTTGTAAATCATATATCTGATAAAGGATTAATATCCATAATATAAAGAAAATTCCTAAAACTCAACAATAAAAAAAGAAACAACCAGATTAAAAAATGGGAAACAGACTTGAATAGACATTTCTCCAAAGAACATACACAAATGGCCAATAAGCACATGAAAAGATGCTCAACATCACTAACAATTAGGGAAATGCAAATCAAAACCACAATGAGATACCACTTCACCCCATTAGGATGGCTACTTTCAAAAAAACAGAAAACAAGTGTTGGCAAGGATCTGGAGAAATTGGAACCCTTGTGTACTGTTTATGGGAATGTAAAATGGAACAGCCACTGTGGAAAACAGTATGGCTGTTCCTCAATAAAATAAAAATAGAACTACCATATGATCCACAATTCCACTTCTGGGTATATATCCAAAAGAATTGAAAGCAGGATTTCTAAGAGATATTTGTACACTCAGGTTCATAGCATTATTCACAATAGCTAAAACATGGAAGCAATCCATATGTCCATTGAAATATGACTGGATAAGCAAAATGTGGCATATACATACAATGGAATATTATTCTGCCTTAAAAAGGAAGATAATTCTGACATATGCTACAACATAGATGAACCGTGAGGACATTATGCTAGGTAAGATAAACCTAATTTTTACAAAAAGCCTAATTGTCACAAAAAGACAAATACTGTATGATTCCACTTATATGAGATACTTACAGTAGTCAAAATCATAGAGACAGAAACTAGAATGTTGGTTGCCAGGGGCTAGGGGTAGGAGGGAGAATGGGAAGTTGTTTAATGGGTACAGAGTTTTAGTTTTACAAGAAAAGAGTTCTGGAGATGGATAGTGGTGATGGGTGAAACAACATTATGAATACAATTGATATCACTGAACTATATCCTTAAAAGCGGTTAAGCTATTGAATTTATGATATTAAATTCTGTTGTGTATATTTTACTACAATTTAAAAAGAATTAGAAAAAAGAAGGAAAAAAAAGGATTGTAAATTGGGTGCTCTCTAAGCCCTTCTAGCTTGTGTCCAGATCTCATTCTCTCTTTCCAGCCAAATCTTGCACTCTAGTCCTTCTCTTCATGTCAGCCACATCAGCCTCCTTTCAGATCCTCAAATGTACCATGCAAACTGCTACCCCAGGGCCTTTGCATATGCTGTCCCTTCTGCCTAGAATGATCTCAGCCAATTACTTCCCACCCCCAAATTGACTCCCACTCTTCCTGAAGACCTCAACTCAATTATTTTTTCTCTTTGCTCAGAGAAGCCTTTACTAATCTCCATGAATAAGTCCATTCCCCTGGCTATATACTCTCACTTCACCATGCACCTCTTCTCTAGAGCCCTTAGTATGCATCACAACTGTAATCATATATTTATTTGTCTACATCCCCCAGGAAATTTTAAGCTCACCATTGTACTGCACTGCTATCATCTTTCACAGAACCTGATATAAAGCTCAATAAATATTTGTTGGATAGATGAGTCTATTGGCTAGGGTAAGGCTAAACCACTAAAACAAAGAGACTCAACATTAATTTAAAGATTGAAAAAAGAGTTTGTTTTTCACCTAAAAAAATTCATGTAAGTGACTGGCTCTGTTCCACACATTCAGCGACCCAGGGTGTTGTTTTCTTCTGCATGTCCAGGTTGAGTTTATGGGTTCCAGCCAGTAGGAAGAAAAAAGAAAGCTTGGAGATGCATGTCCAGGCATCTGAAGTCCCAGAGCTGCAAGGGGCACACATCACTTCTCACATCCCACATGGCAACACCTCACTGCAAGAGAAGCTGATAAATGTAGGGCATGTGGTGGCCAGGTGCCCAACTACAATTCTGTTATTATAGAAGAAGGGGAGAACAGAATTCATGGACAGTTAAGGGTCCCCACCACGTAGTGAATGAATGAATGAATGAGTGAGTGAATGAATGAGTGAATACAGTCCTCCCAACTTCCACATAGCCAGCACCATTTGCCCCTCACTTTCTCTGGCTCTCTGACAAGGCCACCACAGTCAACAATGGGACACCCACTGCCCAACAGCCAAAGTCGCATGTCTTCTCATGTGGCCAGGGCAGCTGGCACCAGTGCTGCTGAACCTGTTTGTTTGTGTTCTCAGACCCCAAGAAAGATCAACTGAAGCTGCTCCTCTCCTTCTACTCACTCTTGTATTGCAATTCCCCTCTCCCTGGAATTCAGGCTTGGGTCCACAGTGGCTGGACTGGAAGGCAAATCAAGTCATGGTGCTGAACTATACGCAAAGTTAGCCCAGCCCTCTAACACTGGACCACTATCCTGGCACCAAGTTCCTAAGCAGAGTCTCTTTCTTCAGGTTGAGTTCTTTCCTAGGAAGCTCATTGGTCCTTTGTGCAAAGACTCCTGGGAAATTACCCCGCAGACCATCTTCCTGACCACCCAGGCTTGTTTAACTAAAGGATTTCCCAGAGACAGTTCTCAAATTAAGACCTCAACAGTATGGGATAAAGAAAATGTGTTCAAATTAATTCACTTATAACACATTTTGAGATGATCATGACTCACAGGGTTGTCAACAAACCAGAAAAGGGTGTATATGCTGTTCCAGTTACGATTGCTGCATAGCAAACACCCCAAAACTTAGTGGCATAAAACAGGCATTTTGTTATGCTCACGGATTCCATGGGGCAGGAATTTGAACAGAGCATAGCAGGGAAGGCTAGTCTTTGCTCTCCGATAGTTGAGTATTCAACTAGGGAGCATCAAAGACTGAAGGTTAACTCAACGGCTGCGGGGTGAATCACCCGGCAGGGTTTATGCTCACATATCTGGTGACTGACGCCAGTGGTCAGCTGGGATGTCAGCTGGGCTGTCGGCTGGAACACTATACATGGCCTCTTCGTATGGTCTCTCCACCTGGGTTAATTGGGCTTCCTCATATCATGCTGGCTGGGTGCCAAGAGCAAATGTCCCAACAGAGTAAAGCAGAAATGCATGGCATTTTTATGATCTCGCTTAGGAAGGCACATAGCATCACTTCCACCATACCCTATCAGTCAAAGCAGGCACCACCCAGGTGCGAGAAGAGGGGACACAGACCCCACCACTTGAGGAGAGGAATGTCACAGGCACATTGTGTGAGCATGTGGCGTGGGAGGGATTGTTGCTCCCATCTTTGGAAAATACAATCTGCAACATATGTCCAGTTGCCTCTGATAAAAAGCAGAATTTTTAAAATAAACAAACCCATTAGCAATATTTTTGAGACAGTAAGGATTTCAGAGTTTTGCTTTAATGACTTGAGAGGCAGAGTAATATAGTTAACGCAGACAAAAATACTTTAGTTCTATTAAAAAAAAAAATCAGAGCTAATAGTCCTCAATGGCTTTGAAGATCAACTGGCCAAACAGGCATGTGGTCACCTGTTTGTACAGCATGTGTACAATCAAAATGAAAGAGTGGAATACTGGATGACTAAGGAATTACTTCTACACCCTTAGTGGCATGACGAACCATAGGGGAAAGGAGACGTTCCCCTTGCAGCTTGTATTTCTCTTAATATCTCTCTTTCTGTCCCTGAGTAACCCCAAATGTCCACAGGCCTCACCAGCCTGTCAGGTCACAGAAACGACAATGCCCACATCTTGCTGTTTTCTGGCCTCCATTTACAGTCACAAGGTTTTGCAGCCATCCCCACCTCCCCAGCCTCAAAGTCTCACACATTCTGAGAATCTCCAAGTGTTATTATGCTCAGAAACAAGTCTGTTCACTCCCTTCTGCTCCAAATGTCCACTGCCGAAGAGCCACTTGAGGATGTGTCTGGACCCCACCACAGCTGCCAGTGTCCCTCACATCACACCCTGGGGGCCACAGTCTCAGCTGACGCTCTGGCACCACCTAGAGCCCTCAAGTAGCCCAGCTGCACCCTGGGAGAATGGTCTTCTTGCCAACGCTGACACACAGACACCCAAGCCAGTGTTGCTGGTCTGTCAAGGCTCACAACATCCCACAATGAAGTGACACCTTCTCTTCTACTGTCTCCCTCCACTGCTGCCTGAAACACCTTTCACTATCAGAGTCATACCAACAGAAACACTGTGAAACACCGGTGCCCACACCGATCTCAAGGCACACATCCTTAGGGAGCCAGAGCAGGGTTGGGCTCTGTGCAGAGGTGTTGGGAATGGACTACGAGAGAGAGAGAGATGTGGCAAAGGATTAACAGTTGGTGAATCTAGGAGGTGTAAGTTATATATCTGTTTATTGTTCTAGTATTTCAATTTTTCTGTAGGTTTGAAATATTTCAAAATAAAAAGTTGAGGGAACAATTTAAAAATAAAAGGACCATAGAAGACAAAAATAAAATTACTTTCATGATTACATCCTAAATCTGGTTCTGTGTATAGATTATAGTCATAAAAACAAGAAATGGTGACAGCCCCAGACTAAGGCATAGGAGTAAGCGTAGAAGCTAGATTCGAGACAAATCTCTGACTGGAAACAGGAGGATGTGGCTGATCGAATGTAGGGTGTGAGGGAAGGAGGAGTCAAGGGTGACTCTATGATATTAGGTATGATATTAGGTTAGGATAGACGATTCAAGCAGAAGACAAGAGATAACAACTTCTGTTTGGACACGTAGAGTTCAGGTTCCTACAGGATGTCCAGGTGGAGACGGCCAGAAGGCAGACTGGACGGTGAGCGAGAGCTCAGTGCTCAAGTTTTAGAGACTCAGGAGTCACTAGACGCTGGAGCAGGTGCATGCATGAGATCATCCAGAAAGGAAGAAGGAAATCGAGACGAGGGGAAGGTGAGGACAGCTGCAGGAGGAAGCTGACAGGAGTCGGTTTCCAAGATGAAGCACCTGGTGTTAATCCCGCACTCCAGGTTGTCTCCTGCTATAATTCATTCCTGGGCAAATTCCATTTCTCATTAACATTTCTTCTTTCTTTAGATTGTTTTTTATTATTTCAGTTTTATTATGCTGGTACAAACACCAAGTACTTCCCCTAATAAATGGCCTTTTTCATCTGTTATATCACCCAAATGAATTCAAGTGCTGATAATTAGCAAGGTTTACACAACAGGTATAGTTTCTTGATAATAAAGTCAGACCATTATCGTTGATTTTTCTTAATGGGAGCATTTTGTTTTTGAAATAAACAGCAGGCGCTAACCAAAGCTATCTGGATAGCAGTAATCTTCAACTCTGATCACAACCTGTTTGCTACTCTCCTGAAACTAATCATAATTCCAGAACAAAGTGAAAACATTAGGAGATTAATAAAAGCCATTTTATCAGACAAGACTTATTCTTCTTTAGTACTGTATTTATCACACAAGGGAAAATCACTTTATTACATGGGCAGCAATGCATTTATGACAAGGCACTTGAAAAACAAGTCTGATGCTCATTTTGAAATTCCATTTCTTGGTAGTCATAAGCCATGCAGTCATCAGAAATCCTTTAAAAAGAAAAAAAACTACCACATGCTTTTAAGTGTTTTGTTCTTAAATAAAAGGCCTTGGCAGACGCATATGCTACAGTTTGGACTGCTGATACACGGTTTATGTTAAATCATCAATGAAATTCAATAGTAGGCCATACTAGATCTAAATAATTAGGCAAAAGAAAGATTTTTTTAATTATTCAGTAATTTTATATAGTCAAGCAGATAATTCCAAGGAAGGGGGAAAGGCACATTGAAGATCAATGGGTAGATCATTGGCCTTGTTACCTAGGTGTCACTGGCTTACCCCACCAGCCAGTTCAGAACGCCATGGCTCTGCAAATTATCTGCCCCACCCCAATTCCACCCCTAAACAAATGTTTCTGGGAGGCCCTGGATGTGGTAGAGATTTCCCATCAAAACCCATTTTCCCATGATATAAAGTTGTAACTTGGAAGCAGCTGCCCAGCCAGAGAAACCCAGTTCCCACTCCTTCCACAGTCAGGTGGAAACACCTAGCCCATTCTCACTGTGAAGGGGGGTAAGAGTAATGCATGCCACTTCTGGACCAAGGCTTTGAAGAAGCAGGCATCTCTCCTCCGTGCTCTCTTTTTCCGCCGTCCACCAGCTCGATGCAAATGACAGCCAGGTCCCAGGGGACCGCAGAATCTCCAGATGGAAGTCTCCTGAGCCCTTGAATCACCGCCTGGAGAATCACTCGCTGACCACTAGACTGTTACACTCGCAAAATATAAACTCCTATTGTGTCTGAGCCGTTATACATTTTGGGTGTCTATGTTGCAGGTGGTTATCCTCTCTAAGACACCAGAGGATGACTCATGGGCTCATAAACAAGTAAAATCAGCTATCCAGTCAGCTCCTGTGCACCACAGCTTTCCTTCCTCTGTTCCGCTCTGCCGCCCCGAGATGAGGAATCTCAGTGTCAGCCAGGTCCCCCTGCATCTGCTGGGCTTCCCCACTCACACTACCTCAGTCGGGCACATCTGCCACTTCTGCTGGGATCACCAGATGTCACTGTCTCCACCGCTGGGGCCCACTGCCTCCACTGGCACTTCCCCCGCATGTTCTGGGCTCTGCGTGTGCTCTGACCCGACACGACCCTTTCTGCCTTTTTCTGCCAAAAAACCCTTTCTGCACCCTGCTACCTCCTCAGCTGGAGCCCTTGAAGTACTGAAACTCCTCCAAGCTTTGTGGTCAAGTTGATAAGAGTGTCTCTCTCCATTTTGATGTTAAACTCATTAGGCTTTAAGCAACTTTCAAGCAAGAAAATCCAATTAATGGTGACTTAAGCAATAAAAGCATTTGCTTATCTCACATGACAAGGAGTCTGGAGGTACAGAGTTCCGGATTGGTGCAGCAGCTCCACACACCATCAAACATCTGATTTCTTTCTCTCTTGACTTTGCCATTGTCGTCTGTCAGCTTTTCATTCTTAGGCATGTCACCCCTTGGCCACCAGATAGCTGTCACATATCCAGGCAGCACATCTTCATACAACATCAATTGGGCAAAAAGGTAGGAGAGCTTTTCCCAGAAGCCATCTGCAGATTTCTGCTTATGAGGCATTGAGCAGAACTCCCTATGTCATGGTCACCCTGGCTCCAGAGAGCACCGGGAAAGGAAAACTCTGTCCAAATGAATGAGATTGCCATTAATAATGAAAACCAATCATGATTTTAGCCCCTGTAGCTCAGCCCCCCAGCAAACAAGATTGTGTTTGCCAAAAAGAAGGGAATGACTGTTGGGAGTAGAGGGCCAACTAACAGTGGCCACCACAGATCCCAATACAGCAGTACTGTCTTCCAGTCACAGCCAATTTAGTCAAAGGCTTCTCTGTCTTCTGCGACCCAGACATGAGTCCACGGAGGACTGGCCATGTACAAGGCTAAGTGGCAGACATCTGCTCTCTATATTATACACACACACACACACACACACACACACACACACACACACTTGCTGTGCCTATGGTTTTGATCATGGGTCAACTTTTATCAAGCCCATCTCTCTCTCTTAATATGAGAGATCATCTAGTCGTAATCAAAAAGGCTTCCATGCAGCATGCCCCACCAGTTTGAGACATGAGCTCACCACACATGTGTGTAGTATATCCCATAACAGTCACCGCTGGGGCTCAAGCCACAAATTACCAGCCCAGTCCCATCACTTTTCATTTGCCTCGACAGAGCTGGTCTGACCGGACTTCAAATTGATAAGCACACCACTTTCGATGCACACACGCACTGGTCAGAATGTATTAGAAAAAAGTCTTATCCTAGAACTATACATTCCCAAAAGAAAATATTGCTGGTGTTCAAGTCACATTAAAAATAAACACTAATAATGACAACAGATCGTTTATTCCATATTAAGTGCATTTAATTGTGAGAAAAATCAAAGATTGCCATAGGGAACACACTGCTTGTCAGGAATGGTGTGTGTTAATAATTCTGAGAGAAAAATTCTAATTCATCCACAACTTCAAAGGGTAACATTTCCCAGGGGAAATGAAATTAATCAGAGAAAAGGAAAATGCACCAGAGTTAAACGCATTTTTTTTAGGCTCTTAATATTTTCCTTCAACCTATTTAAATGAATTCCCAAAATGATGGGCTCTGGTTGGTGAAAAACTCCAGAACAATCTGAGATGAGGCTTCCTGATCATCTATACTCCACACTTAACGGCAGTTCACAGGTCTTTGTGATAAGACAGGCTTTGTGATAAGACGCAGCTGACACCAGGCTTCTGACAGAGTGAATTTATTAAAATACGTTATCTATCGAGGTGGTAACAGGGAAGATGTCTTCGGGGCTTCGGTTTAGGTCGGTGAATTCTAATCTACATAAATTTCCCTGGAACTGACTGTAAACTAGTTAAATGGTTGGCTGGTGACAAAAAGATGAGGAAAATAATGAATGCATACAAAGCAGCACGAAAGATTTGGAGGGATTTGTATCTGCTCTGTAATTATGTTGGCGCATGGGAAATTAAAATTCTTCTTGGCCTCCTCCTTCCCTTCCTCCCTCCCCTCAGGCCTCCTCATCTTGTCCCCAATAAAAGAGCTCTTGGAGCAAATGGGAATGGTAGTTTGAGGTGGAAGAAAACAAAGAGAAAGGAGACGGAGAGGGGGCATGAAAAGAAAAGATCGCCCAGTGAGGGCTCTCCACGTTCCCCAGTGAGGCAGAGGGCTCCCACACAACCAGGAAAGGCTATTTGAACTAAAATGCCTGGTCAGTTCAAGGAAGAAAAGAGTTCAGATGAATTTTTTATCTTACATTTCTATCATTACAGCTTGCACATTGGAGTAGGATTATCTGTTTATGTTATTGCTCTAGACCAGGGACGGACAACTACGCATCTGTTTTCGTACCACCCTTAAGAATGGTTTTTACATTTTTAAATGCTTACATTTTAAATGGTTACATAAATATCTACATAATACTCTCCATTTTGCCTCTTGGCTCACTAAGTCTAAACTGTTTACCCTGGTCCTTGAAGAAGTTTTCCAATCGTCTCTGTAGATGAGACCTGCAGGGGGCAGCACTGCTCCCAACATTCTTACCTCTTGGATCTAGTAATGCCTGGTGGTTGGATGGGTAAAAGAAAGTTCTAAGAGAGCATCCTGGAACAGGGGTAGACATTTTTCTCATTTGCAAATGAACAAACTAAGGCCTAGAGATGCTAATTGGCAGGCCCAAAGTCTAACAGCTTTTTAGTGGCTGAGCTAAAACTAGAATCCCCACTGCAACATACCACCCGGATCTGGCGATGCCAACATAAAGCATTACATCACCTTGCAAAGACTATCTTTCGATCAATCTGATCCACCTGTGTGCATTGGTAAGCTAGAAAGGCACAGCTATTGAGAGTGTACCTCGATGAAGAGAAACAAATGCATTTAGTAGGAAGTTCCAGAAAAACTAGTCTTACTCCTAAAGAGAAGTACAGTTTGAGACTCAGTACCTGGGTAAGTGACAAACCTGACATTGTCCTAAACAATTAATCTATGACTACATGGACCTGTTGGGAAGACACTGAAAAACAGGTTTACTGTGAGGTTCAAAACTGATTTGTAACATACTTAACGGTAAACTGAGAGAGAAAAACACACTGACAAAATAAAAATAAATTTCTTTCACTATGTATGCTCAGAATTACATCAGAGAGAAAATAATTGGCTTGGTACATTTTATGTCCATTTTGAATATCTCAAGTGATCAGAGTTTCTGACTATTTCCTAGGGAGGCTGCTCCCTAAACTAATACTTCTCGTTGTCATTCATGTTTTCCAAGGCAATATCTCAAGGTCTAATGGGTTTATTCCCCACTCAACACAGATGCTGAATTAAAACCTTTCCATTAATACCCAAACTGTATTATAATTTTTTGCTATGTTTTCAAAAGCTTGAGGATATAAAATCTTGATGTGTATATTTTAACAAATATTGATACTTTCTTTGGAATTTGGGAGGAAAGAATCCATGAATTGGGTATAACTGAACACTTTGACCTGCCATCTGGGCAGTTGTAATTAGCCGAATGCTATTGCATAGGTGAATTGTGGCTTTATGTTATCCAGACAGTGTTAGAGAAAAACCCTTCCTTCCCCTCTCTGGAGTGTTCTTTTGCAAGTCTTGCAGCTCTAGTTAGTTCAATGCTATTTATTTTTACTTGTGTACATTACTTTAGTTCTCAGGAGTAATGTTCAATGTTTAGCAACAATAAATTTATTTCCCACATGTCGGTCTGGTTACAAAGCTGATACAAATCCCTCTAAATCTTTTGTGCCGCCTAGTATGCATTCGTTATATTCTTCATCTTTTTGTCACCAGCCAACCATTTAACTAGTTTACAGTCAGTTCCAAAGTAATTTATGTAGATTAGGAATCATAGCCCTCCAGGCATCTCACCTGGCCCTCTCGCTGGTGGATGGGTTCTTCTCTATCACATCAACCCTTCATACAACCTCTTTATAGCTGGGGCATTGGCTTTATTTAACCTCCAGCTTCAGAACGTACACTCTCTAACCGTAATCAATCAACCAACAATTATTTATTTTCACCCATGTAATGTTCTCCTAAGGAGTCGCTCTGGGTGAAAAAATAAAACCAAAATAAATGACAACAGATGGCAAAAAGGCAGTATTAAACAAGTGATTTTTCAGAGTTGATCTAAACTTGGCTGAGGATTCCAGAAAGTCTCATTTCAAAAGCGAGGGTCACACATAAAGGGGAGAGGGAACAAAGTGATCCTCGACTACAATGTCTCAGTTTTAATTTATAAAAAGATGGACCAGGGGCCGGACCCATGGCGTAGCGGTTAAGCGCGTGTGCTCCGCTGCTGGCGGCCGGGGTTCAGATCCCGGGCGCGCACGACACACCGCTTGTCAAGCCACGCTGTGGTGGCGTCCCATATAGAGTGGAGGAAGATCGGCACGGATGTTAGCTCAGGGCCAGTCTTCCCTCAGCAAAAAGAGGAGGATTGGCAGATGTTAGCTCAGGGCTGATCTTCCTCGTGCGCGCGCGCACACACACACACACAATAAATAAATAAATAAATAAATAAATATTTAAAAAAAAAAAAAAAGATGGACCAAAGACAACCAAGGCTAAAATACATTTTTACTCTTTAAGCTATATTGGACATTTTGTACATATGACTCCAATGCGACAAAAATCCTTTGTCCATTTAGTCTATATGAAAAAGGGACAACGTCATTTTCTCGAAGGTTAAATCAATCAACAAATATTTATTGAGTCCCACTGTTTACTCTGTCTTGTGTTAAGAGCTACAGGGAATGTCATAATTGGCCCCAAAGAAGTGATGATTGTAGACCCCTCAATCTAAAGATGTCAAGGTCAGGGAGAAGGCCAAGTCCAGAAGGATGAACAGCACGGAGAGAAACAAAGTCATATCTATACACCGTTTTTCTCTGTCCTGTTCTTTGCATCTCTTCCACCCGGCACAGGGTGGTGAAGCTTAAGCTGGATCCGTTAGGACGTGGGTGCCATTAAAGATTTTCAAGCAGGGAGAGAATAAGGCCATAGAAACCAGAGCAACCAACTTTTGTCACAAACAAGGGGTTGGGATGCTATTTACAAAGTTCTGTTCTAATTTTCTAAAGCCCTGATGAAGTAATTCACACACACACAAAAACAGCCTTCAGTGAGACTGTATCTAGACCATGTTCACTAGATTTGTGCTTCATTTATGCCTTTTTAAAAATTACATTGTTAGGAAAATGACCTCTGAGAAGCACCAAATTTATAAATTGTGTGCTTTTAGAAATTTGATCATGAGAGATTGAGTCAAAACGAAAGATTTAAGGCTGCTCAACCCAAATGAGCTAGACAATACAACCCAAACCTTCATCAATTGCAAACAAAAATTCACCCAAAGAGAATTATGGTGCTAAGTAGGTAAAACTGATCAACAACATACTGAATTTTCTTACTGAAGCAATTAGGATATTTGGATTATTGGCTATTTGGATTATCCAATTAGGATATTCTGGAATTTTATTACATTTGACCATGTAGTTATGGGTGATTGTGTAATTTTTTAATCCGCCATTATTTAACCATGTCTTCAGGTTAAAAAAAGAAATCATGGATCATGGTTTCCACTGTGGATTAGTAATTAATCTGTTCCTACTGGGGCTGATTTTCCATGCTTCTTTTCATACAGTAAGCTTCTTTCAAAATTATTTTAGTCTTTTGGAAGATTCTGAATGAGCAATAGCCCAATCTCCATGAATAAACACGTTACCGATTTCTAAGCGGGCTTTCCTGCCTCTGCGTTAGGGACGGCTCAGGGGCAGCGCCGGGAGGCTGTGTGCGATCTGTCTTCGGCGCCTCTGCTTTGATGGTGACTAGAGCAGGCAGGCTCCCTTGGCTAGTTTGCACGTTGAGAGCACTTCTGGCAGGTGTCTGGCTGAAGATCTAAAAGCCCCTCTCTCGTGTGAGCAAGGGCCAACTCGTCTCAGTGACATGAATTGACAATAAGAAGCATATTCAACAAACTTCAAAAATTCTTTGTACCCCTTTTTTAAGCCATAAACCTATATTAGAGAACATTTGGGACCTAATGCTTTCTATTGTGTCACTATGCCCTACTTCCCCTAGTTCCCAACAGCATAAAACCTTCTAACATGTCACCACTTCTTAATTCTAGCAAACAGAGGCAGAAATCTCCAAGTCTGGTTTTTTAAATTATTTTTTTTAAATCCTTTTCAATTTCTGATCTTGCTTGCATATCACTCACTTGTTTTCTATACAGAAGTGCCTGAATTATGCATAAAACCTTTTAAAAAGCATTTTTCAGATAAAGCACTTTGTATTATTAAGCATTGTAAAATTATTATGGCACATCACTTTTATTATGTAGCTCATTTTAAATGGGCCAGAATATTTTAATCATCCAAGAAAAGCCATAGTTTATAGCTTAAAATTGAAAATATATCCGCACATTTTTTCCATAAAATATGCATGCGTGATTTTGAGCTCCATTTAACTAATGTATTTTGGAAATATGTTACAATGGTAAATGCAACAAATCTCAGTCAAGGAAAAAAGTAATATAAAAAGTGTGATTAATAGCAATATATTTTTTTTTCATTTTACAGAAGTCCCTATTTTATAATATGAATCATTTTACAGAGATAACCTCTGTATTTTTATGCTGTTTATCTAAACTGTAGTATATTACAACTCTGGGTGCAGAATTGCAAATTATATCAAAGAAACAGAATGTCAAAACAACATAAATTACCCATAATGCATTTGCAAAGAAAAAAATTGCATCTCTTAAAGAATTAAAGAGTAATCAAAAATATCAGATAATGCCCACAGCATGGATGTATGTAGGTTCAGAAAGGTAATATATTTGCAATCATATTATTGAAAACTATTTCTTAATTGAATTAGTGACGTGAACATGAAAATTGTTAGATCATTTGGATTGATGATCTTCATAATCAGCTCCTGTGAGCATATAAAACATGCGTGGTCCTATATGTAAAACAGACATTGCCTTGATGGTATCACTTTTCTCAGACGCAACTTCACAGTAAAACTGAGCCAGTCTTTAAAATGTGTATTAAAAATTTTGGATGAGAGCACATTTCTATAAGGCAAAATTGGTTTGTGGTTTCTACTGTAAGAACGAGAATTACTGTGCACAGTATAGGAAGTCTAATTTCTGGTTTGCATGGTTGGGTAGTAGCTAGAGTTTTCAGCTCCACCACACATGTCGTGAATAAAAATACATTGAATTTACATAGCTATTTCCTCAGTGAAATTCCAAGAATTGCATAATCTCATTTAGACCCATAACGTCTCTTCTAGGAGCCACGAAGTAGGAAATGTCTCCATTTTAAACAATGGAAAGGGGAGGCACATAGAGATTGGACCACACTTTGCACCAAATGGATTAGAAAGTACTTCTCTAGTAATGGCAGAACTTCTAACTTTCCCCTTAGAGAGAGTCCAAGAGTGCAGTCCCTGCTGATCATGTACAGGTGCCACATTTCCACAGTGGCCAGCATTCAGACCACCTCCGGAAGACAGACAAGCCTCAGGACCGGGAGAACCAGAACTATGCATTTTCAACCCCCCAGCTCGTTTCCCCACCTGGCCCACCACCACCCAAGCTGACACTCACACCACCTAACTCTGTTGCAGGACTGTGCCTTCTAGGCATCCCTTGCCTCAGCCTCCAAGGACTCTGGTCTCCCTAGACTTTGGCTTCTACAAACTGGATCTTCTCTGCTTATTCCTTTGGATTAGCATATCTAACAACGAGGGGCTCTCCCCCTCGACTTTGACTTCTGTGCCTCAGTTCTCTTTCCTGGCTTCTCCTCCAGTGTGGGTGTTGCTGGTCATCTTTGAATCCCACCTGAGGCTTAATGCTCCTACACATTACTCCCTAGGACAGGCCCCAGCCAGCCTATCAGCAGGCTGGATCCCCTTGGCCCCAGCTCCCACTCTAGGGCAAGCAGCTCTTGTAGCAGTGGACTCTAGTGCACTTCTAAGTGATTCTGATGGCCTGAACATGGGGCTAAGGAGAACAGAGCCACAGACCAAGACCGCAGGCAGCCTCGCCATTCTGTGGCCAAAAGTGTACTGCCCAGTGACTGGCCAGCAGTGCTGCAAGAGCCTAGTGTTCTTCACAGGGGACACAGGGAAAAGATGAAAGCAATTTGCAACTGGACAAACAACTCCAAGATGCATATTCTGCAAGCACTGGAATGCAGCATGATATGCTAGGAAATGGCACCCTGTATAATTGTGGTCTTCTTGCTGGAAATCCAGCACCATGGCCCTACGGCTCCTGCGATAATCTACATTACTACAAAAAAACAAAAACAAAACTAGCAGCACTTGGGGCTTTTCTGCTGAGCAACAAACCAGTTTCCTGAGACACTCTGAGTTGTGTCAGTGGGCAGCTCACAAACGAGACCACTTTAAGACAGGCTAGATGCTGCCTCTTGAAGGTAGAGTCTGGCCTCCAGAAGCCACCTTGACTATTTGACTTGGCCTTAACAAGTATGCCCCACAAACTCTGGCATTTTCTCTTGGTGCTGATCCTCCCTGGCCGTTTCCAGACTGGGCTCCGCCTGCTTCCATAACCTCTCACCATCATCCAGCATTAGCTCTGCCTGCTCTTCAGTGCTGGTTACCAGCGAGCCCTGCTGGTTACCAGGCTGGCCCAATTAGTACCTCATTCACTGGAACACACCCAAGTACAATGTCCTAGTTCCCCCCTACAGCCTATCCCAACTGAGCATCTGGTTAGAGTGATTTGCAATCACTACTATCCACTCCTGCTCTCACTCCCAACCTCTCCAAACAAAAAACAAAAAATTATATATATTTTTTTTTCACCAAACATCCATTCCCTGATTTTTGCTTTCTAACGTAATCCTGATTTTGTTCAGTATGGAAGTGGGCCTAGCTAAAAATATTCTCCTTCCCAGACTCCCTGGCAGCTAGTGTGGCCCTGAGACTCAGTTCTGAATAATAGATGCAGAAGGAAGTCTTTGGAGAGAGCATCCCTCTCCAAACAAAAAGATAGACTCAGAGGCAAACATGTTGGGCCCTTCTTCCTCGGGTGTGGAATGTGCATGTGGAGCTAGAGATGGAAAAGCCAGCTCACACTCATTAGGCAACAAACCTGAAGACAAAGCGTCCATGTGAAGGACGGCAGGATGGATGGACAGAAGGAGCTGGGACTCTGGTGAATTGTGGGGCTGCTTCTCCAGACTGCCCACCGCTGGACTTCTGTTATAAGAAAACAATAAACCCCTTTTTGGTTAAGGCACTGTGGTCAGATTTTTCTAGTTTTCTTTTACTCGTAGCCAAATGCATCCCCACCCGATACATTGCTCTCTTTTTGTCCCGTTGAATTCCAACTAGACTGGACTATTGTTTTCACATCCTAATGGTCACAGCTCAGGGGCTCACTTTCACACCTCTTGGCTTTTTAAAGTTTAGCTAGAAATACATTCCAATGCTTCCAATACAAGACTAAAGCTCCTTTGTTTTTTGGGTAAAACATAATAATGATGAAATAAAATAACACTTAAGCATGAATACTTCAAGAATACACCCAGCCTAAACCAAGGGAACAGGGAGTAACCAAAAGAGCAAATCATCTCCCCTCAGAAGATCCAGGCCTGCGCCCCCTCTTTGTTGCTCACTAGTTGTGTAGCCATGAGCCAGTCACCTGCACCTCTCCAAGCTTCAGTTTCCTTAGCTATGAAATAGAGATAACAGTAATGTCTACTCATGAGATTGCTATTAACATTCAATGAAAAAACATATGTATGAACAATATTAGTTATTATTACTGGCCATAATAATTATCAAAGAGAAAAGCCTTTTCTCCATATGAATAAAAATGCGTTTTTAGCTAATTTCTTTTCTGAACGTATTTCCCATAATTTTGGTAATAGCCTCCTAACCCTTTCCAGGCAGAAGATAAGATAAAGGCACTAGAAGCTACCTTTCTTGTGGAAGCTCGATTCTCATTAGAGGTGGCCTGAAGAGACCCTGAGAAGAGTTCATCGGTCCTGGGTTGGCTGCATTGATAACACAATGCATCTGGGATGCATTGAAGACAGACCCACACTAGCGAAGCGCAAAAGAGCAGGTTACGCCCCCTCGCATAAGACTCACAAAACCAAGCACCCAAAACAACCAAAACCAGAAAACTGGAAATTTTCTAGTGAGTAGATGTTGAACATTCATTAAGGGGAATTTTTTTCACTTTGTATACTGTGAATTTATCTATTCTTCTCCATGACTTAAATAAAGATCATCCTCCAGATTATACGAGTGTGACCCATATTATTATTTTTCAGAATGTATAGACTCAGTAAAAACTATTTGTAAAAATTTGTCTTTCCTTTCCTCCTTTCATTTTTCCACTTATGAGTAATTGGCCATAAATATCCAGAAACTAAGATTTGGGAAGAATTTGAGATAAATCTTATAAACTTACAGAAGAAAGTACCTAAAACCAAGGACTTGGGCATTTCCTAAAGATGCTGAAAAGCAGTGCATGTTTCTAAGCTTCTTTCCACAGTGACAACCGCTCTCCTTAAGTTGTCATTGCCATTTCCATAATACTTAGATCCTGTGATTTAAAATGCAAGTATTGTCTGCAATACGTAGCACCACGCTGATGAGGGCTACAAAGATTTCCTTACAGAGTTTAGACTTTTGTCCCTTCTGTCAAGGTTGGTAGTGTCACTGTCTTCGTTTGTGCCTGCGTTTCATGCGGATCTGGACATTAACTTCTGTACCAATTTCTACGAATACTCATTGCAACCTTGTTGATCATCAAGCCTGACAAGGTTAAACTTGAGAACGTGAAGGTCGGTGGAAAGCAGCCTGGAGAATTGTAGTCAGGGAAGCGTCTGGGTGTTCCCGAGACTGTGAAAGAAGAATGTTTGCAGCCCTCCTCACATCCCTGAGGCCTGAATCCAGCCCACCCTCCTAGTCCCCGGCTCTATCCCTAGGACACCCAGCTCTGAGTCAAAGGCCAAGCTTGTCACATTTCCTGTGGGTTCTCAACACTGCTGTGTAAGGGAAAGCACATCATTTGGAGTTGGACAGAAAGGGTATTGACCAACTTGTGCAGCTACTCACCCTCTCCAAAATGTCATTCCTTCTGCTATAAAATATTTAAAAATACCGACAACATATGAGCACCTTCTTACATTTCTGGAGTAGAGATTAGAGGAGGCTAAATGGTCTGACTTCTCCCAAAAGCAATTTGTTATAAGAAAAAAAATAAACCCCTATGTGGTTAAGGCACTGTGGTCAGATTTTTCTGTTTTTCTATTACTTGTAGCCAAACACATTCCTACCTACTACATTGCTCTCTTTTTGTCACACTGAATTCCGACTAGACTGGACTGTTGTTTTCACATCCTAATGGTCACAGCTCAGGGTCTCACTGTCATACTCCTTGGCTGTGTAATTTTTCTCCTGTCTCCCACCTCTAGCTCTCTCTTTCCCTTATTACCTAAATCCACTTTCTTCTCTTGGGGGCAAGGACTCTTCTTCCTTAGAAGAGAAGAAACAAACACGTGCAGAGTTCTCTTTGGCAGTCAGGAAAGGAGTGGGACACCTACCCCCTCAGGCAACTGAAAAGGGAAATTACCTCCTTTTTTATTGGAGAGAATCTGATCACAGGAGAGTTAATGCTCTGAGCAGAAAGACGTCCTGCCTGAGTCTTTTCTTCCGTCTTTCACCCAACAAATATGTATTAAATACCTACTATGTGCCAGGGGCTGTCCTAGTTGCTAGGATGTATTTAGTGAGGGAGGTAGACAGTAAGCGAAACATGGGAATGACAAGATCAAATTTACAGTTTTAGGGATCACCCTGCTGCAGTGTCTAAAATAAACTGTAGGGGGGAAGTGGAGATGAGTTACAGGCCGTAGTGAAAGTGGTCAAGGAAGGAGGCGGTGCTGGTTGGGACCAGCGTGGATGCAGAAGACACGAGGAGAAGTGCTTGCATTCGGAATGTATTTTAAATCTGGCACTGAAAGGATTTTCTGATGAATTGGATGTGAGGGTATGAAGGAAAACAATGGCAAATGCCAACGAATTTCTCCTGAGCAGGAAATAGTGGTGTCATTTACTGAGGTGGGAAGCACTGGAGAAGGAGCATGTTTGGGGAGAAATGGAGTTTTTCTCTGGCCATCTTAAGTTTAAGATGACTATTCAACACCCAAGTATCACCATCAAGTAGGCAACTGGAAAAGCAAATCTGGAAGGCAGGGGAAAGGTCAGAGCTAGAGATAAAAATGTTCAAGACGTCAGGATATAGACGGCATTGTGAAAGACATCACTGGATCAAACCATTTTGGGGATAAAGGATAGACAGAAAAGAGAAGAGTGTTGAGACCTGAGCCCGGGACCATTCCACAATGTAGAGATTTAAGAAAAGAAGGAGGAAGAGCAAGAAAAGGAGCCTAAGAAGGAATATCCAGTGAGGGAGGAGAGAACCAGAGGAGCGAGATGTCCAGGAGGCCAAGAGAAGCAGAGTTTCTCAGAAGGAGGGAGTGAGGAGAGCGCCGAGGGACGCTGAGGAGTGAGTTTGGTGCCCTGAGCGGGGGCGGCGGGAATGACCTTCTGACTGGAGTCTACTCTAGAGAGAACAGGAGGCGAGAAAGTCGAGGTGGTGAGGACGCAACTCTTCCGAGAACTTTTGTGTTTAAGGGGAGCAGAAGCGCGGGGCAATAGCTGGGCGAGGATGAAGAGTCAACAGAGACAACGTGGAAAGGAGAAATGCAGGACGACAACACCAGTTTTGTTTCAGGCATCTGAGTAAGACCCCCAGGGAGAGCAGCAGGTTTGGGGGAGAACATGTGGAGCTTGGCTTTGGAATCTGCGTTTGAGCTGTAGACACCCAGGACCTGGCGGTTGGGTTCACAGCTCTGAATGAGCTCAAAAATAAATCTAGCTTAGAGCTCTCAGTCTGAGCCATTTTCAAGTGTCCACAAAGGCCTATGACGTGTGGTCATTTGTAATATTGCTCAGATATAAATTTGAATTACACACTCTACTAGGCATCTGTGCAGGACTGAATTATTTAGCTGGTGAATGAACTCAGCTGACCACCCAGGATCCACCCTCAATGCCATTTGTTCGTACTTGAAAAACGGTATTTTTTTAAAAAGAATTTGTTTACAAAAGAAACCCAGTCCTCGGAGTCAGGAATGGCACAGAAGGAGAGTTCTAGGAAGATGATGATTTTAGCTCATGAAATAGAAATCGTTTGGGGGTGAAGGATTATATACTGTTGTGGCCCTTATAAACTTGGAGACTTGCAAAGATTTTGAGACATATTTTTATGAATGCCAAGCGTCTACATTCCTGCCCCTCAGGTCCAGATACTGGGTTCTGTACATGAACCTCTGTGCTATCAGCAGTTGCCCTCCCTGTCCCCCTCCCCCATTCATGCCCATCTCTGCAGCGTCGCTCATGGTCCTACCTGTCCTCTGTCCAGACACAACCTCTTGCATGAGGCAGCAACAGGACCATCTTTCTATACCAAGGGATCCTATGGGCTATAAAACTACTCCCACTGGAGTTCAATGCCTATAAGCCTCCTGTGTCAGTGGACGAGCTGCCTAGAGCAAGTGCCCCACTGCTACTCACTACAGAGAAGACAGTCTCAGTGCATAAAGCTTGACTTCCCACGGGCTCCTCTCTCTCGAAGAGCCATCTAACTGATGATGGGGCAAGAGTCTAACATGCACTCGCTCAAGTTTCCCCATTAGGTGGGTTAGTGTATTCACACCACTGCTCACCTGTGACCTGTCTCTCTGGACTTGGAGCAGGCCCCAGTCCTCCACGCAGCTGGCGGGGTAAGTGTCTGCTCTGTCTACCCAATAATAACCATCATCATCACAATCATAGCTTACTTTGCACCAGGCTCTGTTCTAAGTGCTTTAATCTTCACGGCAACTCTATGAGTTAGATACAAGTATCTCCATTTTATAGATGAGAAGCCTGAGGCACAGAGAGGAAAAATAACTTGCCCAGGATAACACAGTAAATAAACTAGTAAGTGGCAAAACTGGGATTCCAGCCCAGATAGTTTGCTCTGATGCTCCCCAGGTGGGTCCCGTGATCTGGTAATGGCTTGGCGGAGCGGGGGAGGTAGTGCAGGGAAGGGAAGGGCGACAAGTTTGTAGTAGTCCATTTTGGTGTATGGTTCAAGCCACATTCACTAACTGAGCTTTAGGCTTTAAGTTTAAACTGTTTGTTAATTTAATTTAGTTTAATTTTTAAACTGTTTGTTAATTCCTGTCTGACTCCTGTGTCTAATTCTCGGTTGGTTCAGTGTTTGACACAGAAAAGGTTGTAAATTACTGCCTCCCTGAGAAAGCCCATCACTAACCTGGTCGAATTTTACTGAAGTAGGATAAAGGATTAAAAATTAGATAACCCCTTCCTTCCGATTTACTCCTGACATCCCCGCCTGAGTAGGAACCACACTAGGGACACTTAGCTGAATTAGGGAGTGTTCACACTTCCCTTGTCCAAGGACTAGCCTTTCTTCATCACCATTTTATCAACCCCTACCTTGGTCTTCTTGGTTCTCCGGCAACCTTATCCACAGCTCAAACTTCTCATGCAACCTCAGGTTTTCCCCCATGACCAGTAAGACTAGAGGAAGGCAAGGAGTCCCTTGTTCATTGGTTAGCCCAAGGTCTCTGAGGGGCCAGAGACCCAGCGTCACGTCCTACCCATCACTAAAGCTCCAAGAGCACATGATAGCCCACTCTAATCTCTCACTCACTTTACTATAGCAGAGTAAAAGTTACTATGGTCTAAAACAAAAATTGTCAACAGTTCCTTACTGAACACCCATTATGCACCTGGAATACAGCAGTGAATAAGAGACAAACGTGGCTTCTCTGTGGCTGCTCTCATTTTAGAATTCATTCAGCCTTGTGTTAAACAACTGTGAGGCATGTGAATCTATATCTTCCTTCTCTAAGTCCCAGAAAAGCTGAGTGACGCTCAGGACGAGGCCTGAAAAGGTACTTTTTTCAAAAGTAGGAAGGCCCCTGCATTTCTCCAAAGGATGATTTAGAATAGGGGTTTTAACCTAAACTTCTTGGATAGCTTTCATGGAGCCTGCAAATCTTCTGATATTGTTTGAAAATATTTGTATGTATACACATATGTGCATTTTTCTCTGGAAAGGGTCTATAACCTCATTAGAACCTCAAAGACCTCCATGAACCAAAAAAGGTTAAGAAACCACTGTTTTAAAGCAGCCTAAAGAATGAACTCCTAAGGCAGAATCTGGTAGGGGTTTGATCACACTCTGAATCCTGGGGCTCTGGTCACATCACTAGGAGACACCAAGTCAACTGGATGTCAAAAGCACATTGGATACCAAACATACAAAGTCTTCTCCCAGCTGTCCTCTTGCACAGTGGCTGCTGAAGGGGCTTCCCATAGGCTTTCTCTTCCTCAAAACTTCTGTTCCCACTGTTCCCTGTAGCGGAAGAAAGCGGGAGACAAGACATCCACACACTGAGAGCATAAAAATCTGTGATTAGAATCTCTCCAATCAAAAAGAAGTAAGTTTCCCTTTCACTTTTTTATTGAGTTATATTTGATACACAACATTGTGTGAGTTTAAGGTATGCAAAATATTGACTTGATACATTTTCCCTTTAACATGTTATTTTAATTTGTTAAATTATGAGGCTCTGGACCTCATAATTAAGCACAAAATAGCAAAGAGGCAATGAAACACTGTCAGTCTCTCAACTTGGAGAGTCTCTTTTCAAATATCCAGGAAATCTATGGGACCATATAAAGATTCATGATATAATGATAAACTCAACATGACTAAAACTAGTCATTCTTTTGTTAAAATAAGGTGCTTATATTCATGTCTTGATAAATTAAAAAATAACTCTCCCACTTTCCTCAATGTCCCTCTGTATTTTCTCCCCCTCCTCTGAATTTAAATACCTTAACTTGCTACAATTCTGTTGCTTCCTTAAATTGTATTTTAAAAATTGGCAAACATACATATCTCCAAAAGGAAGAATGACATGCTACAATTTGCCCATTTCACATATCAAGGCACAGCCTGGGGCTTCCTTTTTACTCCTAGGGAATTGAAATATCCACTATCTAAGTGAAAGCTTCTAGGGGTATAGCTTGAAATTTATACACAATGGAACCCTAAACAACCCACCGGGGAAAATATTGCAACCCACAGCTGTTACAAACCGCTCGTAATATTCAAAACTTTCTCAAAGCTGTTTCTTAGCAAAGTCTTCATCTCCTAATACAATCATTTTGCCAATCTTTCTTTTAATGTTTTGGTTTTATAAAATTGATTTAGAGTAAACCTGTGACAGGATGATAGAGAATACGGTATCCCTTTCCATTGACATCTAATATAAAATAGTTCACAATATGGAGTGGGGGGACAGGGAGGTATATTTTCTACCTGGCAGCAAACTTCCTCTTCAGGAGAAAATCGTGTCTTCTCGATGGCCTCTTGGGTTGTGAAAGGGAAAGCAGACAATAGCACCATCAAGGACAAGACAATGAGAGAGCTGAATTCTTCTACATTTTTTTTTTTTAATGAAAGGAATTTTGAGTTGTCAGGAGCAAGGAGGGGATTGCAGATTAGAGAGAAGAAGAGATGACAGAAGAAGGAGGAAGGAAAAAATGGCAGTTAGCAAAAAGCCAGGAAGCTGGACTTTTCAAAACAGGGGCAGATAATATTCAATTTTAAGTCATCTACTACAGGTGTTTTGCTTTGATGCAACTCCCATTTTTACCCTGATATCTTTATGAAATTCCCTGCTTTCATGAGTGATGTCAGAGGTAAATGAAGGAGAACATATGGTGCCCCACATTTTGATTGACCCAGGGCATAGACAAAGGAATAGACACAGGAGTCAAGATGACAGTGAATTTGAAAATTCTGAGAAGCAGGAAATTAGACCAATAAATGACTAAGAGGACCAAGACATCCCCTGGGAATCTAGCGATGTCGGAGGGATGCCTGTCACTTAGGCTTTGTCAGATAAGCAGAACCACTATACGGGATTTGCTACAGGGGTTACACCTTATACCATTGTGGGAGCTGTTGAGGAACTCTGTGGAAGGCTGTTGCCTCCTTGTCTTTTGTGCATCTGAAGTCTCTGTAGAGCCTCAGGACCAGCAGTTGGGAAGAAAAGGTGGACACGGAGAGGGGAGAGAAAGGACAAACTGGAACCCACGAGGACAAACTGGAGCCCTCATCTCTCTCTTGCTACCTCCTGCCTGGACAACACAGGTGATCTGCAGAAAGAGCTGGCACTCTTCACCACGGAGCCACACACACACCTGGCTTAGGATTCGGAGAAGCTGAGGGAGGTGATCCAGCAGGGGCTAGAGGAGCCATGGGCTTGGCTGCTGCCTTGTGCTGACAAGATACACCAGCAGATCAGTGACAACCTGTGTGAATTCAGAGTGACTGGTATTCCACACCAAACTTCAACAAATAGTGGCTCACTGTGGGTAATAGCAAAAGAAATCACTCCCATTTTCACATGGTTTTCCTGGACCCATGGATCCTAGAGACACAAGAAACAGCACCATATATTGGTCACTGATTTAGAGCATATACCACATCCTGGAGAGCTTTACCTCTACCCTGCAAGGTGTTGCTACCCAGCTGGCATGGAAACTACATCTTCAAAAGGCTATTCCAGTATTCTATCAGGCCAGCGACTTCAGAGTGATGGGGAACATGGTAAGATCAGCGAATTCCATTAGCACGAGTCCATTGCCACACTGCAATTGCTATTAAATGAGTTCCTAGGTCAGGAGCAACGCTAGGAGAATACCTTGATGGGAATCATATTATGTAAGTCCACAGATGGTGGTTTTGGCAAAAGCTTCGAGGGCAAGTGCCTCTTCCAAGATGGACGTGGTCCAATGCAATCAACCTGCCACCAGGTGGCTATATCATCCTCCCGGGAATGGTGCCATGTCAGGGCCTAAGAGGTTGTCTCTGCTGTTGGCAGGTCGGGCACTTAGCAGTGACTACAGACAGATCAGCCTTAGTGAGCGGAAGTCCATGTTGCTGAGTCCATGCATAACCTCCGTTCCTGATGTCATGGCCACTTTGTTCATCAGCCCATTGGGCAAGGATGGGGTGGTGGGGGAAAGCCTGATTGACATCCACAGAGCAGGGCATCTTTCCACCTGATTATTAAGATCCTCCTCTACCGAGGCTGCTCTTTGATGAGCAGTCACATGGGACAAATATCTTCATGCTCTGTGCCCATTCAGAAAAATCTATCCACACACCTTCTTGTCATCAATTTCCCAGTGGTGGTTTGTTTTTTGTGTGTGTGAGGAAGATCAGCCCTGAGCCACCATCCGTTGCCAATCCTCCACTTTTTGTGGAGGAAGACTGGCCCTGGGCTAACATCCGTGCCCATCTTCCTCCACATTATATGTGGAACTCCGCCACAGCATGGCTTGACAAGCGGTGCATTGGTCCGCGTCCAGGATCTGAACCTGCGAAACTCAGGCAGCCGAAGCGGAGCGTGCAAACTTAACTGCTATGCTACCGGGCTGGCCCCCAGTTGTGTTTCTTCTTAGGTGGACACAAACATTCAGTCCATAACACTGCTATCAGGCCAAACCATCAGCCACTGTCTACAAATCAATGTAGAGCCATATCTCAGGCCACCTCTTCTTCCAGGAAAAATAAATAACTAGACTCACTCCTTGAACTGCTGTCCAACAATAGGATTTCCCTTCACTACTGTACTTCAGAGCCACCTCAGAGCGGGCCAGGAGTACTGAGCTTTCTGCTCTGGGGAGGTGCCACCATATCATGCAGATCCATAAACCAGGCCTGAATTTTTTTCTCCCTCAGTCAACATTAGTCATAGGGAACTCCCCATGAGGCCATATGTGTGGGTTGAGAAAGAGAAGGCAAGCTAGCAAGAGTAGAGGCCATAGACATCTGGGCCGCTTGCTCATTCAACCTACTTGTGCCTTCAGGACCTACTCAGGCTGTGCTGCACACCCAGCTTTACGGATTGGTGGGCCAGTCAACACCCAGTTTATAATAGGCAGCTCGTGTTCATTTGCTGGCCCATGGCCAAGTGATGAGTCTCTACTAAGGCCCAGTAGCAAGCCATAAGCTGTTTCTCAAAAGAGGAATGGCCATCTACAATGGATGGCAGTGCTTTGCTCCAAAATTCTAATGAAAGTATGAACCACAATTCACCTGTAGGGCCTGCCAAAGGCTCCATATGCATCTCGACCTATATAGACACCGCAAGCACCATCGGATCTGCTAGGTCCCACGGCAGAGCACGTTACACAGCAATCTGGACCTGTTACAGAGCCTTCTCTTATTCTGGGTGATGTTTTGGCCCATTTCTGCAATCACTTGAATATACACATGATATATAATCACTTGTATTTATTCTCCACTAATTTAGAACTTAAATAAGGAAAAGACGGCTATTTATTGTGTACTCCTCAAATACTCTAACACATAGAAGGTGGGGACTAGGGCTAATCTTCTTTAAATATTTAAGGAAAGGGCAGCCCCATGAGGCTGGAGCTCTTCAGGACACCCAGAGACCAGCATGTGAAAGATATTGCTCCTAAAAATGGGGGAAAGGGCCAAACAGTGATGACTATGAGACCACTTCTCTGATGCCAAAACAGTTTGCTGCAAAGTGAAAAAATCAGTTCATCATCTCTTTGGTTTTCTCCACTGCACTAAACATCCAGTTTGACTGATGGACCGGTCGTTTTGGACCCACAGCCTGTAACTAACAATCCTACGCTCCCATGAAAAGTAAGGCCTTCCGTGAAATGGAGAATCGTTTTGACTATGTGAACATTCTAGTTCCAAACTCTTTGCTCCTTATCTTATTTACTTTGTATTCTTTCAGGCCAAACTGAACAAAAATGCTAATTTAACCCAGTTTAAAAAACAAAGAGTACAGAGATTTCACTTGAAATGGGATCATTTTTATTCTTGTCATCTCTGCCTCGGACACAGACATTTAATATTTAAATGTGATTCCCTGCGAAATCTGGACTTTGAGCGTTTTGTGGCTATGACAGGATTCAAATTTCAGGTTCTACCTTGTGCAAAAATATCATTTCAAAGTGTGTGCCCCAGGAGAATAATAATAAACCTGAGTCTTGGCATTTTTTAAAATGAACTTTTTCCCGAGGTCTCTTAAAATATGGCTTAATCTCTCTCCTTCCTAGACACCAGGAGTTAAGCAACGATGCCTTTCATTTTCTCCCAAGTTCAGCTGGAATCTGTTACCAAATTGCTTATTGTAAGCAGAATGAGTAATTGCAAAGTGAAGAAAGATTATTGTATCAGCATTTAATACATTAATTATAATATTTTATAATATGCTAATCTTGCCCTTTTATTCTATTTAAAACGTTACATTAATTGTCTCTAATTAAAATTTGACTATTTAAAACATGTCTGTTGTTTTCTTTTGTTATTAGTATAATCCTGAAAACACCTGCCCACAATCTACTAAATTCTAGGGTTGTGATGATTAATAGTAACGAATCCTGCGAAATCACTTTTTATCCTTAAGCAGTCTGAACAAATTGGGCCATTAAAATATCTTAGCTTAAATGCTGCATTGCTCTGGCATGTTTCATAAAGTTGCATAAATTCTGTCACTTTACATCCCATAAATCATATAGAGTAAGAGAAGCAGCGTGCAGGATTTAACCACATGAAGCCCACTTCTGACCGTGGCCTGGCAAAGCTTAGTGGGCATGTCTTTCATAAAAACATTTATACAATTATGGAAATAATAGTCTTAAGGTTTTTCTTTAAAGGTGATTTTCTTGTTTGGGTTCTTCCAGACTCTTTCCACGGTCTCTACTGTAATACTATTCGAACGACTTCCTGAAAGAGAACTGATTTTAAGCAAATAGACACTGTAAGTTCCATATTTTGATGTATGCCAGAATGACCAGCTAATTCCTGCTTTAACGAGAGTTGCATCTTTTGCTGTAGGCTCTTTATATGACTAAAAAGGTAATTAACAGAAAGATAGGAACATTAAGAAAAAACATTATTATGCCTCTATTCAGCCTTTTGTTTTCAAAGTTTGTTATGGTCTGTTTTTATGAATTAAGACCTTCTGCCTTGATTCAATCCATCAACAGATTAAAGAAATTTGAATTTTACATCAGGAAGCCAGAATCAGCAAGTATTTTCCAGGCTTATCCTACTGCATCGTTGGCATACGTGGCAACCAGATATTCCCAAAACTTGAAGATAAAGCTAAACATGAAATTGAAAAAAAAATTCAATGACTAAAATAAATTGTCAGAAAAGGTAGGGCCGGCCCCGTGGCTTAGCGGTTAATTGCGTGCGCTCCGCTGCTGGCGGCCCCGGTTCGGACCCCGGGCGCGCACCGACGCACTGCTTCTCCGGCCATGCTGAGGCCGCGTCCCACATACAGCAACTAGAAGGATGTGCAGCTATGACATACAACTATCTACTGGGGCTTTGGGGGAAAAAATAAATAAATAAAATCTTTAAAAAAAAAAAAAAAGAAAAGGTAACCCACCTTAGGCAAGAATCTGGAAAAAATGGCTAAGAAGTTTCAGTACACCCAAATTCCAATCATGATTTCAGAAGCTTGATTCTATTTGTGGCGTGGTTGATTGCATGGTGAAAGAATGTTAGTGGAAGAGTGAGCCTGATGCCAAGAAAAATGCAAAGGACTTAGTACCCAGACCCCTTGGCAGATACTTCCCTAGAGTAGAAGTAGATGCCCCAGGATCTCATAATTCCAAGACTCCAGACACTAAAGTCACCCGACCAGCCCCCTGGCTCTGATTGCACACTGCTACCACCTCTGGGGTATAATTTGGCTTCCCAGGAAAATTTTTGACAGGAGTGACTGTTGAAAGATAATATTCTGGTCCCCTTGGCATTCGTTTATTCAACAACTACTAATGAGCAACTTCTATGTACCAAGGACCCTGCCAAGCACTGGGCATTGTAGTGAATTACTGCCCCACGGACTGAAAGTCTAGCCAGAGAGCAGACATTAAACAAATTACCAAACAAATAACTGTATAATTATAAGTTTTATTAAGTGCTATGAAGGAAAGGTAAGAAACAATAACTAGAAGGACTTAAGTTGGATTGGAAGGTCAGGAAGGCCCTCTGTGTGGAAGAGATGTTGAAGTTGACATCTGAAGTGTGCGGTAACCAGGCGAGGGCTTGGGAAGGAACACCACCGGCAGAGGGACCAGCAGGTCAGAGGACTTGGGGTAGGAAGGGCTTGCAACATGTGAGGATCTGGATCTGAGATAATACTAGTGTGAATAAAGGAGAAGGGGGAAGGGGAAGTGGTGCTTGAGATGAAGCTGGAGAGGGAGGCAGGGCTCAGACCATGCAGGGTGAAACCCCTTAGTCTGGACTTTATTCTGATAATGACCAGCCACAGAAGGAGGTAAAGACCAAGAGGGACAAGACCCAACTGATGTTCCTGAACGATCACTCTGGTCACCCCGTGGAGAAAGGACGGAAGGGGGCAGGAGTGAAAGTGGGGAAGCAGGTTGGGAGTTATTGTGGAAGTCCAGATGGGAGATGAAGATGCCATGAGCTAGGATGGAGAGAAGTCGTTGTCCATTATAAATGATTGAAGTGTCATTTCAATTTATCCATCAGTCTCTTCTGAGTTTGGCCACAGGGATTCCATGCCCAACTCGCACTGCAATCCAGATTCTGCACCTGTAAGCTGAGGGCTACACTCTGGAACAGAACAACCGCACCCAGCTTCTGCCTCCCCAGGCTCGGTCTGGGTGACCAGCTGGCCTCCCTGGATGCCATCCTATCTCCTCTCACTCCAGATGCAACCTTTTGAACAGGAGATGCTCTTAAGTAAATTAGCCTTGGGAATAGGGATGTATAAAGAACGTGAATTAGCGAGTTTGCCACTTGTTCTTCCTGTGGTGAACACTGGCCCCCTTTGTAGCTGTAACAAGTCACTCAGATCAAAGTTAAGAGTTTGATCCCCCTTAGAAAACCCCTGTTCTCCAACCAATCATTTCTTAACTCATAATAGCATCTACCGAGCACTCACCATGTGCCATACCCTGTTCTAAGCACTTTACATGAATCCATCCATCTCTGGCCTTTAAACCTTGGGGTGCCCCAGGGCTCAGCCCTGGGCCCTCTACCTTATCTGGACTCACTCTCTAAGTGAGCCCATCCACTCCCATGTTTTTAAGTGCCATCTATATGCTGACAACTCCCAAGTTTCTATCTCCCCGCTCTTGAAGTCCGGATTGCTATACAACCATCTCCTCAACATCTCTGCTTGGCTGGCTAATCATTATCCACCTTCCCAAACTGAATTCTTGATTCCTCCTCCCAAATCCCAAAAAGTAAACCATTTCCCTTAGCATTCCCTATCTAAGTAAATGGCAATCCATTCTTCCTATAGGAAACCTTCTGTGGAGATAGGAGATGAGGTCCGTCTTTGCTCTCCTTGTTCCATCTCCTCACCAAGCAGGGACAAGAAAGGGAGGGAAAGAGGGAGAACGGGCCTTGTGGTGATGGGTGCTTCTGTCTTTGGAGGTCAGTACCCTCAGCAGGGCAGTGCGCACTGCTGGATCTCTCTGTCATGGGACATGTTTGGGGTCTTCCACTCCCTTATTCCAGCAGCAGTTTCTGTAAGTAAACCCCATAGTAAACCTCTTCCTGTTGCCGATATCTCATCTCTTTAGGCAGTGACCCCACTGCCACCTTCTAGAGAGTTTTCTCTAGCCCAAAGGCTATTCCTTTGTCAAACTCAGGCTGTTCCCACCGTAGTCCTTTCCCCCTGCTCTACAGTCAGGAGCACCTCCAAGAGTCTCTCCTTTCACACCTCCCAAAGAGAGCCAAGCACCCATTTTTGAGTCCAGTAAATTCAGAGAACATGTCAGCTCTCTGTGCAGTCCTCCTGAATCCCCCTTCACTTGACTTAAAGTGGGAGGAAAAGGGGGAGAAATGCAGAGCACTCTGACAGCTATCTCTGCAAAGAAATTCTCTTGCACCAATCCCTTTTCTCATCACTCTCTTCCTTTCTAATACACAGTCTGAAGGTAGGCTGTGAGTGGCTTTTGGGCCACCTATTAGCAAGTCCTACAGAGATGCTCTCTTTAGAATCCCTCAGCAAACTCTCTCATCTCTGCTTGTCTCTTAATCCTCTCTTTCTTACTTCTTTCCCCTTCTTCTCTCTAGATCTACACTGTCCAATATAGTAGCCACTTAGCCACTTAATTAAAACAATCAAAATTAAATAAAATTTAAAATTTAGTTCCTGTTGCACTAGCCACATTTCAAGCACTCATTTCCATCATCACAGAATGTCCTACTAGATGGCACTGCTCTAGATCCTTGTCTTCCATGGTTTACCTTACCTCACATGGCTATTGTAGGCTGCACATAACCCAACATGGCTGCCCACCCCAAGTCTGTATGACCGTTCTCTAAAGGACGGTCCTCCAATGCCAACAGGTCTAGGCACGAAATGTCAAGGAGCGAACAACGTCAAGTGTAAAGAAAAATAGGTTGTGGCGGTAAGAGAGTACCCACCCAAGGAGGAAGCCAAGACAGCCCCAGCCATTGTTGCCATGTGAAAATGCGAGCCAAGCAATGCCAAATCTTTCCAATTTCAACAGTAGTGAGGAATATAGAGATTTAAGTAAAATCTCAATGATGTGTTTAAAATTAAAATGTTTTTTTCCTAATTATACATGCTCCTTGTAAAATATTCAAGAGATACACAAATGTATGTAGAAGAATAAATATTACTTGAAATCCCATTGCTCTGCACTGGCCACCATGAACATTTTGGTGACCTTTTTTTTTTTTTTGGTGAGGAAGATTGTCCCTGAGCTAACATCTGTGTCAGTCTTCCCCTATTTTGTAAGTGGGATGCCGCCATAGCGTGGCTTCATGAGCAGTGTGTAGATCCATGCCCAGGATTCAGGCCATGAACCTCGGGCCACTGAAGCAGAGCATGTGAACATAACCACTACACCACCAGGCCGGCCCCTTGGTGACCATATTTTTATGCACAGCACCTCCTTATACATACAAGTATAATTATACCCAAGTGGAATACTATACATGCTACTTTTTATCAAGGACAACTTTTTATGATTTTTTCCTTGCCTTCCCCATGCTGCCTTTTTGATTTTTCATTGTTGGTTCAAATATTTTCAAAAACACTCTGCAGGCCAAACAAAACAGGTCCAGCTTGAAGATTTTCAGTTAGTCATTTTTGCCTTACACAAGCCCTGACTCATTACAGGCTCTGTGTTTCTTGGTTCAAATTTTCTAGAGAAAAAAAATATAATATTCCATTGGACAAACCATTAACCAGTCTACTCCTAGTCTTATCAGCTATGGAGGAGGCCTAAGCCCGACCCTTTAATGTCAGCTGTGGGTAGAGGCAGCTTCCAGACAAGGGAGCTGAGAGCTGCAGAAGCCTCAAAAACATTTCCACTGTACACTAAGTAGTACAGCAGAGTGGTTAAGGGTAAGATTTCTGAAGCCACACTGGATTCAAATCCCAAATCCATCACCTTACTGCATGACCTGGGTCAGTTACTTAATCTCTCTGTGCCTAATTTTCTTTATCTGGAAATTGAGAATCATAATAGTACCTAACTTATAGGGTTGTTCTGAGGATATAAGTGCAAAAGTCTTAGAACAGTATTTGGCCCATGGTAAATATTAAATAAATGTTAGCTAATGATAATATTATTATTATTATTTTCTTTATTTTCCCCCATCTGAAAAGTTTACAGTTGCAAAAGTTTCCATTCAACAGGCCCACTGAAAAATGCTCTTTTCTACACGATAAATATCTCTGTAATACAACAGGAAGAATTTGCTTATATTTCAGAAAATTGTGACATCTAAAGCATCTACTGTGCTTCTGTTTTTCAATGGTTCCAGACTAACCAAATTTCTACAATAGTTTCTACCATTAGTTTATATGACCTTGTAAAGAATGAGCTTTCATTCAAAAATGAGGCAGACCTGCTTCCTACCCTGAAGGAATCTTCAGCCTAGTAGAGGAGTTTAAATACATCACCAATAACTATAATTCAAGTAGAAAGTGATAGGTGCCATTAAAAGGGAGTAAGTAAGCCCTTAAATTGTTGCAGAACCCCCAGCTGCATGCTCCCTCCTTGGATTAGAATTTAGTCCGATTGCCCTCTTCAGCAAATTAAGGGTAATTGATGCTAATGGAGTTATATAGACTATGATGTGAGGATAAAACTTTCACACTGTGTATTGGTCAGAAAAGGGTATGCTGCAGTAACAAATAAGCCAAAAGTTGCAGTGGCTTATAAGAAGAAAGCTTACCTCTCGCCTATCATAAATTGACAAGGGGGTCTGCTCATCACAGTCACTCAAGAGTTCAGGGTGACGTAAGATCCATCTCAACATACGCTTTCATGGTAGTAAGAGGGAGAGTTTTTTTAAAAAAGCATGACCAGTCATGTTTCTTAACATTTCTGCCTGGAAGAGACACCCTCCAGTTCTGCTCACATTTCATTTACCAAATCCAGTCACACAGCCATGCCCAAGTTCAGTAGGGTGGGGAGGTCTGAGCCTGCCAGCAGGAGGGCCACTGCATGCTTGTGAGCAGCAAGACATCTACCCCTCTGCTACTCAAATATGCAACTTTTGGTTGCAACCAAAAAAGTATCTCCCTTTATTTTCTGGAACTGATCTCATCTCCCCCTGGATCCCAATTCCCAGTGATGGTGAAAATTCCCATCCAGGATTTCTCTCAAGTCCTCTGATTACTGCTAACTCCCGTTCCCTAGGGACTCTCAACCATAATATGAGAAGGTGGACCAAGGCCCTCAGGCCGGGTCCTATGCCCTCCTCTTCCTCTCCACATCCCGGTTCCTCCTGAGCGCCAAGCTAAACCCTCCAAATTGTGGGTTCTTGTTACCTAAAGGGAAGCTTTTGGAATTTTGAAAGGCATGTTCTTTTCAACAAAGCCTGGCTTCCAATAACTGCCTCACTGTAGATTTAACAAATCTAGTGTAAATGCTATGAATTAGACAATGACAAATCAACTACGGAAAACATGAAACTCCCTTTATATCTGCACACAATTTTCTTTGACAAGCTTCCGCTCCCACGTGACAAGAGGAAAACCAAATTTAGTCCAATCCACCAAACTTGGCCCAGTCCAGCGGTGTCTTTTAATCTACTTCAGAAATCACTCTCTCAGTGAATATCAGCCAAGTCTCTTTCCCAGTCTCCTTCTCCTCCTTCCCTTTGACTCTATGCCCTGGGGAAAGGGCAGGATTGCAAACCAGGCGCTGCCCCACAACTTCTGCAGGTGGGTCCTGGGCTTGCAGAAAAACTCAGGCATCCTTGCCACACCATGTGATGGGGACCCAGACACTCTACCTCCCTCAGCTGCACCACTCATGGTTCTTTCATACCCAGCTGCAGCCAGGCACGTCTGTCAGCCCCTAGTCTTGGTAGGAGCCCCCAAGCAGGAGGAAGTTGAACCAGTTCTTCTGGGATCACAGTCATTTCAGCTCACATCTGACAAGCTGTCCCTGGGCCTGGACCTGGGTAATGCGTGGGTGGGCAGTCATCAGAGAAGGGAAGTGGAACTTGCAGTCTGATGTTTCAAGTTATTTCCACACATAAATATTTCATGCATGATGCCCCCATAACTTGATCTTTGAAGGTCAAGCTCTTGACTTAGCTCTTGCTCCCCAAAATGTCTAGCCTAATTCGTACTTTTGGAATACTGATATATGATCTATAAACCAACACTTTGGAAAGGTCCTGATCCATTCCCTCACATTTCCTCTGCCTCCTTGGTCCCAGGTCCCTACGGCAGAGCCCACCGATGCCTTCTGCCACAGGTGGGAAGCAGTGTAATCTGGGGGCTAAGATTCACAGGTGCTCTATTCAGAGCAACTGGAGCATAAGCCTGGCTCTCCAGAGACCCTCAATCAATCAAGAACCGAAGAGAAGCCAAGAATTGGGTCATGTCCAAAGAGGCAAGGTTGGGCCCTATTTCTTATTTTATTAGGAAACATTATTTATCTGTCTTCAGGTCAATCTAAATGATGACCTTTGAAACTTTTACACTTTTTCATATTTTTTCCACGTTCTGAGAAACAAGAAATAGAATGCTCTCTCTCTTTCTCAGCATACACACACACACACACACACACACACACACACACACAGGTCTTAAAAAGAGAGGGAGTATTCCCCAGTTGTTTTAATAGTCAGTGAGATAATATATGTGAAAAGTTTTGTAATCTGTAATAGGCTTTGAAACTGTAAGTCGAAGCTAGTACAGAAGGACGATTTTTTATTATGTCTCTTGAATAGGTATACTCATGGAATGTGGGACTCCCCCTTACTTGGCAACAATACAACACAGTAGACATGACTATAGCCACTGGTGTCACAAAGGCATGGGTTTGAACCGGGCTCTGTCACTCACTAGCTGGGACCCTGAGTAAGGTTCGTGACCTCCCTGAGGCTCAGTTATGCCATCTGTAAAATGGAGATAATAACACCTATCTCAGAGGAGAGTTGTGAGGATTAATGCATACTTAACATTTAACAAATGTGTAACATTATGGATCACAAAAAGAGCTCAATAAAGAGCCCATTATTACTTTTTACTACTTTATTTTTCACTTTTTTCAAATGATGTCACACTTTTCTTCTCTTGGACCCTTCCTCAGTAATCCAGGAAACCCATTCCTGGGCGGTGGGCACTCTCCTTTTTGAACATGCTTTACACGGTGTTGTAGAAGAAGGCTTGATTGGGAAATAATATCAAAAATAGGGCCTCTCAAAACATTCGGCATCATCTCTCGTCTTGGAGAGTCATTAGAAGCTAAGCAAGAAGCAGGGGTGACTGTGTCAGGCCAGCCCACAGGGGGTCTCTAGCGCCATGTCAACCTTCGCTCAGCAAGTATTTGGCACTTTCCAGCCTTATTACATGCACTGCATGGTACGGGATGAATGACACTGCGCGCAGCTCTAAGAGTGAGGGCTCTGGACAGATGAAATGTGCTGCAGCTTGTAGACAATTCCCCCTTCTTGGCTAACTCATCTTCTAAGCTCACAGAAATGCCAGTGAGTCCCACGTCCTTGGATGACCTCATTATACAGATCACTTTGAATTTGCTCTAATTTCTATCGAGTAATTCATTTTAAAACTTTGGTAACTATTATTAATCACTACTGCTGCTCCAGGTGAGGGCTACTGAAATGAGTTAAAAATATTGATGCTGGGCTGGCCCTGTGGCTTAGCGGTTAAGTGCGCACGCTCCGCTACTGGCGACCTGGGTTCGGATCCTGGGCGCGCACCAACGCATCACATCTCCAGCCATGCTGAGGCCGCGTCCCACATACAGCAACTGGAAGGATGTGCAACTACGACATAAAACTATCTACTGGGGCTTTGGGGGGGAAAAAAGGAGGAGGATTGGCAATAGATGTTAGCTCACAGCCGGTCTTCCTCAGCAAAAAGAGGAGGATTAGCATGGATGTTAGCTCAGGGCTGATCTTCCTCACAAAAAAAATATATATATATATATTGATGCTAAGTGTTAGCTATTAGCAGCATTGGCAGTAACTTAACCCATCCTCTCACCTATATTCAGTTATATGTCATATAAAAATTTTTCTGTTTAATTTCTTATGTTTTTTCTTCAATGATCCAAAGTATTTAAAAGGACAGCATGTTTTAGAAAAGGTTTATTACATCTTCTTACCTCAAATATTTTTCATGTAGCTGCTCATGGTCATTTTAATATCATGAATTAACTGTCACCAAGCTTTTATTAAATAGTTTTCAATAACGTATGATTTATAAAGTGTCTTGCATTGAAACATGTTTCCATTTTTTTCTTCGTGTAGCATAATTAAGATTGAAATATTACATTTGCTCATGAGCAGGTGTACTCCTGTACAGTTCATATCTGTGACTACTAAGAATGAGTATATAAAAAGTAAATAAAATTAAAGATACTTAGCATAAATGGTTCCCTTCAAGATACACCGCCCGTGTTAAAGTGTCTGTAGATCTGGCGCTCATCTCAATGGGCAACCAACAGATGGAGGGCTCCGTTTGCCACATCGCTTTGGAGCTTCTAAATGTGCCTGATGGGAATTCCATTACTTCACCAGCTGTTCAGGTGACCTCCTTGCCATCTGCGTGCCAGATTCAAAATAGATGAGGCAGTTTTAAGCAAGATTTTAAAATACAACATAGGCAAATATAACCATACTTGACATATTTACTCTAGTGCAAAAAACACAAATCTATCCTTTCTGTTTTAACCCCTGGAATTGTGGGCTATATGGTTTTTCATCTTCTGGGTCTTTCTGCAAAAGGGTATTTAATGCCCTTCTACAGAGGGAGAAATTTTAAAGGTGTTTTTTTATCACATACAGAAGAGGGCAATACAGTTTCTTTTCTGGGGTAAAACTTGATATAGAGTTCTTGTTTTCTTATCAAAAAGAATTAAATGATTAAAAAGTAGAATTTGAGAGACGTCTGGAAGGTATCCTCAACTCGGAAATATCTTCCCTCCCAAGGCCTGACAAAATTGTCCATGAGTGCTGCCTTATTTGGGGTTCAGCAGTCTCTGTCCAGGCCCCCCTTTTATAAAATGCAAGAAGCGGAGCCCGGATTGAAACCCAGTTCCATTTGCGAAAACGCTCTTGTGCTTTTCCCTACAACATACTGCTTCCCTTGGAGAATAGTCACTAACAAAGAAGAGTGAAGGCGTTTTCTTCCTAAGCAAGAAGAAAGAAATTAGTACATGAAAACACTGAGCAAGAAGAGAGGAGGACACAGGAGACGGGCAAGGGCACAGATGAGGAAGCTGGGAGGTGTCAAAGAATAGTGTACCTCAGTTTTGCCTGGAGTTGGCCATGACTTGAGCATGACTTCTAAGAAGAACTCTGTCTACAATGTAACCTAGTGGTAACGACTCCACCTGAAAGACCTCCTACCTGAAATTCCACTTCAGTGGTCCCTGTTTCTATAACACGGATTATGATACGTCAGATTGGACTGAACTAGATATGGAACATCCAGCTATTTTTATTTGCTGCCTTATTGAGCAGATTGTGCAATAACCTTTCAAAATATTGCAGTAGCAGTGAGCACCCCTACCGCCAGATTGTATACCATTTCCTAAAACGAAAAAGCCTCCTTGAATAAATGACTCATTCCAAGTCTGGGGCAGAAAATGCATTGCAATGAGTCTGGGAAACTTTCAACAACGAATGAGTTCATGTCATAGGGAAATAGGACCCGTTAAAGGGGCCCCCGTGGCCTAAAGGAAATCAAAAAGAACAATATGTGCAATGGGTTGAAACACATCAATGCCATGAAGCATTAAAACACATATCGATGCTATGGAAAAATAACAAGGAGGAGGAAACTGCTCTTGGTTAAAACAAATTTAGCAGACACACAACCAAATGCATTGTTTGGTCCTTGCTTAGATCCTGTTTCAAAAGAACCACCTGTAAGAAGATGTGGGACAACTTGAATATAGACTGGGCATCAGATGATATTAAGGAATTATTGCTAATTTTGTTAAGTGAGATAATAACTTGGTGATTATATTTAAAAAAAAAAAAAACTTAGCAGAGATGCAAACAGAAGTATTTACAGGTGAAATGACCTGTTTCAGGAATTTGCTTTAAACCATTTTAGAAAAAAAAATGGAGTAAAGGAAATAGATGAGATGAAATTGGCCAACTCTTTATATTTGTTGAATCTGGATGATAGGTGCATAGAGGTTCATTTACTATATTCTTTACCTTTTTATTTAAAGTGTATATTTAAATTTTTTATTTTATTTAAACTATCTTCAAAATTAAATCACTATTTCAAATTTATTAAATTACTTCTAAAATTTAAAATATAATATAAGGCTTTTTATCCATTGCACTATTATTCCTATGTCTACATGACACCAAAATAATGAGGTGAGATGAGAAAGCTTTCATGGTAGCCAGCCTCCAAGACGACTATTGATCCTTGCCTCCTGGTATTCATGCCCATGCGTAGTTCCCTCCCACATTGTTTCAGGGTTGGTCTGGGTGACAGTAGGAACCAGTGGGGGTAATGGTGTGTGTCTTCTAATGCTAGATGATAAAAGACATCTCTACTTCTTTTTTTTTTTTTTTTAAGATTTTATTTATTTATTTTTTTCCCCCCAAAGCCCCAGTAGACAGTTGTATGTCATAGCTGCACATCCTTCCAGTCGCTGCACGTGGGACGCAGCCTCAGCATGGCAGGAGAAGCGGCGCGTCGGTGCGCGCCCGGGATCCGAACCCGGGCCGCCAGCAGCGGAGCGCGCGCACCCAACCGCTAAGCCACGGGGCCGGCCCGACATCTCTACTTCTGCTTTTCTCTCTTGGGTCACTCACTCTGGGGGAAGTCAGCAGCCATGTCACGATGTACTCCAGCAGCTCTGCGGAGAGATCTATGCAGCACGGAACTGAGGCCTCCTGCCAAAAGCCAACACCAGCTTGCCAGCTACAAGAATGAGCCTCCTTGGAAACAGATCCTCTAGTCCCAGTCAAGGCTTTGATGATGCAGCACTGGCCAACATCTTGACTACAACCTCGTGAAAGACCTCAAGCCAGAACAGCCCAGCTGAGCCACTCTGTATTTGTCAGCGTTCAATCAGAGAAGCAGAACTAGTAAGTAGTATATGGATTTATTAAAAGGAATTGGCATATGAAATTGTGGGGGCCGGCTTAGCAGTCTGAAGTCCATAGGGCAGGCAATCAGGAAGGAAAGATCACGAGCAGGCTGGAACCCCAGGGACACAGACCAAAGCTGTTGTCCACAAGCGGTCAGAAGGGGAGATCCCAAGTAAGCAAGCAAGGTGGAACTCCATGGCCACAGGCAGAAGCTGTTGTTCACAGACAGACCCACCCAAAATAATCTCCCCAATTTATAGTCAACTGATTAGGGACTTTAATTACATCTGCAAAATCCCTTCACAGCAGCACCTAGATTAGTGTTTGATTGAATAACTGGGAGAAGGTGGGTGTGTGTTACAAGATGGCTGTCACTTCTTTTCCATCCTCCAACTCTCACAAGATGACATCTCTAGTAGCCTGCTGTATCTGGAAACGTACTAGAAAGGGAATTCTGAAGAATATGGTTTAGCCTAGCCAAGTTGACACACCCGAAATTCCTGACCCACAGAAACTGTAAAAGATAGTAAATGTTTATCACTTCCCTAAGGCTCCAGGTTTTGAGGTAACTTGTTACAAAGCAGTAGATAACTAATACAAGTTTGATTGAACCAATTATCCAAAATCAAGCATAACAACTAATGAAAAGTTGTTTCCTGAGGTCACCTGAGGTTTATTAGATTTATACTTACTGAATTTGAATAGTATTTGTGAGTGCATAATATTTGTGTGTAGGTGTGGTTTGGGGGAGGGGTTTATTTATGGGTGCAGGTGGGTTTAAACACAGTCTTCATTGGAATCAGATTAGCAGAATAACAAAGTACAGGAAGACACCTTGGTTGTCTCTAAAACACCTCACAAGTCTTGGAAACTGCTGGGGAATAGAGAAAAAGACTTAGAAACCCAAATTAAGGCAATCTCCCTGACCCACGATGCCTCAACCCTGAAATGATCCTAGAACCTTAGGTGTGGCATGAAAGGGGACAGATTTTATAGTCAGACACACCTGGGTTCTCGTTCCAACTCCATCTCTTACCAGTTATGTGACTCTGGCCACTTTACATAACCTTCCTGCTATGGACTGAATTGTGTTCCCCCAAAATTCATATGTTGAAGTACTAACCTCTAGTACCTTAGAAAGTGACTGTATTTGGAGATGGGGCCTTTAAAGAGGTAATTATGGTTAAATGAGGTAATAAGAGTAGGCCCTAATCCAATATAAGTGGTTCCTTATAAGGAGAGAAAGAGACACCAGGGGGACACTCTCACTGAGGAAAGACCACGTGAGGACACAGCGAGAAGGTGGCTATCTGCAAGCTAAGGAGAAAGCCTCAAGAGAAACCCAACTAGCCAACACCCTGATCTTGGATTTCCAGTCTCTAGAACTGTGAGAAAATTGATTTCTGTGGTTTAAGCCACCCCGTCTGTGGTATTTTGTTATGGCAGCCCTAGCAAACTAATATACTTCCTGAGCCTCAAGTTCTGCATGTATGAAATAATAATATTTATAGCTCCCCGGGGCCAGAACTTCCTTTAGGTGTCAGAGTCTTCGGGGGTTTAAAAACAGACAAAAATGTGTGGTCAGGATGAATCTTGGATTTTATTAAAGGAATGAAGTCCAGCCTTGGGAGTCGGGCCACTTTCCAGGCACACCTGACTCAGAGGTTTTATAAGCCAGAATGTTACAGTATTTTCCCAGTCTTCTCTGAGAAAACACCCCCTCCAACCACCTCACATAACAAAAGGGGAAGGAGAAGAGGTTCCTGGGGCTATCGTGTCCAGGGCCTTTATCTGCTTTGATAGTCCATGATTTAAGAAAACCAATTTGTGTTCTCCATTGTTCTTTCAAGACAGCAGTTACCCGCATTTTCCGTATTAGTGAACCTGGTTCCTATCAGGGAAATGTGGGAAGAGGGAGGAAAAGGTGTTTGTTAAGAAATAAGAAGGATCTGCTAAAGAAATTAGTGGGAGTACAGAAAGACAAAATAAATAGCCATTCTGCAAATACCTGGACGTTCACAGGTGTGCAAAGCCCTTCTGCTTTGGTATCTTTAGGGGAAAATGGAGAAGGAGGAAAAGAAAATTTTCCACCTCTCAAGTTCCAATTTTAGTTTAATATTAAAATATCTTGTGAGTAATGACTTTAATATTTCTTAATATCAACCTCAAAAGGTTATTATGATGATTAATACAATAACTTACAAAGCACCCAAACTATAGCAGCCGCTCAATAAATGCTCCATCCTCTCTCCTTCCCTTAGGATGACAAGGTCAATGCCTTGTGCAGGTTTTGATATCCTCCAGCCTTCTCCTTTGTGTCCCAACAGGCCCTCTCTCCCTCATACACACACACACACACACACACACACACACACACACACTTCTTAGCCTGGTGTTTTTAAAGACTATAAATAACAGAAGGCTCCACAAGGAAATTCTATGAAGTGAGGGATTTTCAAGGAGCATGTCACTTCCCCACAAAGGAATTCACCAGAAGTTGTCTTCTTCCCCTGCAGGCCTCAGTGACCCTGTGTCTAGGGTTTAATCGCTGGATTCATTTCAATTCTGCTTTCTAGCACTCTTCCCTCCGCACATTCCACTCCTTCCAGTCCTGACGTGAGCGATGCGTTCCCTTGGCGCACAGCCTGAGTGGCACATCTGGGTCTACAATGCTTTGATTTATACCTCACCTGTTTACCTCAAAATACCTCTTCAGGAGCAGAGAAGCCATTAAGTGTGGGTTAGAATCAAATGGTTCAAACCCAAAAAGACTTTAACATTTGTTCTTTTCAGAGACCTGCTTGACAGAATTTTATAAGCACAGTTTAGATTAGGCAGGATCTCAGAGTCAATCTCGTTTCCTTTTCTTAGAGAGGGTTTTTCTTTTCCTCCTGGCGAGGGAAAGATTTGGGAACAATATATATTTGTTTGATCCACGAAAGAGTAGGGGAGCTGGAATGTATTTATATCACTTTTTTAAAAAAAGCATTTAAACCCAGTGCTCAGTACACAAAGAGATGCCTCCAGAAACTGAAAAAGGATGAACCTCAACATATTTAATGTCAGAAACTGGCAAACAGTTCTAAAGGTTGGTTTCCAAATCTCTGCCCTAAAATCATTTCTTTCTCTTGGTGCACGGACTCCGTGGAGCCAGTGGACCAGAGAAGGTGGATGGATAATTGGACAGCAGCACAACTCATGCCTCAGCTGGCAACCTTGTAAAGGCTTTTAAATCCTAAACAGCAACTGGCCTTTCCATTCCTCTTTTCCTCTTTCCGGCTGATGTCTGCAACAGACTTTGCCGCCTCTGTTTCGATGGGCCTGAAAACTCTGTCCAGTGGCTATATCAGCAAAACCGCCCAACAAAAACCATCAGAACATAAACAACCAGCCATTTAATAGCACAGGATGTTTCCCGGTTTCCAAGTTTCTGCCTAATGGGAAAATCCTGTTTTCATTTTGGCCTGCAATGGGAAAGTTGTTCATCTTCTGAAAGATGGTGAAATAAAACAGTCCTTCCATTTGGTCAGTAAGTACATAAAGAGAGCAGAATCTATAACCCTCAAGAGCTCAGCGCTGGGAAAAGGCAGAATGTGGTGCTGCAGGTCCATGTAAGAATTCTTCATCATAAGGATTAACAGCAGGCTTGTGGCTGAGTTGTTTTTGAGGGAGCAAATCTCCTTAGCAACACTGAAATGAAAAATTTGGTATTTAAAATATTGATTCTCAACTCTGGCTGCACATTAGAATCACCTGGGGAGATTTTTAAAACTAGAAATGCCTGGGTCCCACTCCCAGAGATTTTGCTTTTTTTAAAAAATCTCCACCAAGGATTCTGATGCACAGCCGAGATTGAGAATAACTGACTTAGAATGGGGAGAAAGCTCACAAACAGAGATCGGAGGTCGGAGCCCGGGATACAGAAAGAAATGTCCCAGAGCAGATCAGCCTGACAGACGAAGATCAGCAGGATCTGGATACGCAGGCAAAGGAGACTACACAACTGTCATGGCCTGTGGCGGCTTCCTACTGGAGAATTTGGGTTTTGTGTCAAAACTTGATTGTGACCATATACAGTTTGTGATATTTTTGTAAGGTCATTGTTCAGTAGAGTGTCCCAGCCGAGCCAAAACTGGAACGAGCTCCTCACTGCTCAAACCGTAGTCCTCAGGGCAGCAGCAGTGGCACCACCTGGGAGCTTGTTAGAAACGCAGATTCCTGGCCTCACCCGAGTCCTGCTGCACCAGAATCAGCATTTTAACAAGATACCCTCAGGTAATAAGTTTGCTCATCAGAGTCTGAGAAACAACGGTCTTGCTGTTTGTAGAACTGACAAGCTAGTGATCCCTCCAGAATTTATTTTCATGAATTGATAAGAAGGATGGATAGGATGGTTGCTCTGTTAATTTTATTTGTGGTTTGGTTTAATTTGCTAAAGAATAGGGGTTTAGTGCATGGGTGTTTGGAGAGAAAGGAGGAGACAAGGACAATGGATGATGTGGTGTCTCAAGCCCTTGCAGAAAAAAAAGATGAAGTCAGAAGGTGAAGAAGCTTTTTTCCTGAAAGACTCAGTGAGACTCTGGTCACACAGGGTGCTCTTCCAGAATCTAGATGAAGAAGTGCAACAACTGAGAGAGGAGGAGGAAAAATCTCCTCACTTCTGCCCAGCACCCAACACTGTACCGACACAACCAGGATTGCTGGGTTGGGAGCACTGGTGGATAGCAGCCTCGGCACATACCTTGGCATATTCAAAGAGGGTATCAACCTCAGAGGCAAGGATGAGCTCCTCATCAAAGCAGCACCTGAGTATATGTGCCCAGCACACAGCAGGCATTCAACAAACATCGATTGAAAGGATAGGTGGGTGGGAGACACCACCAAGAGACTTCGGGAATAAATGGAGGGAGAGAATCTGCAGGGGGACTGAGTACGACAGAAATGGAGATGGTGCAAAGAATCATCAGGACGTGAAGATGAATTTATGCGACCTCATTTACACCCATGACAATACGAGTGTCATCATAAGGTCCAAACCAAAGAATTTCCAGGTGGTGTCGCATGGAGTACGTGGACCCTCACCTGACAATTACTGCCAAAATTATGGTCCCCAAAACTCATTATTCTGAAAATTGGTAAAGAAAAAAAATAAAGCATTTATTCTGCCTCCCCTATATGAATTGCACCTCAGAGTAGCCAAATAGCTGCTGGGAGAAAGTTCTTAATAAGAAAATCCCAGTGTTGGGAAAACTGGATATCCACATGCAAAAGAATAAAATTGGATCCCTATCTTACACTCACAAAAATTAACTCAGAATGGATTAAAGACTTAAATGTAAGACCTGAAACCATAAAACTCCTACATGAAAACATAGGAGGTAAGCTCCTTGACATCAGTCTTGGCAATGATTTTTTGGATTTGACACCATAAGCACAAGCAACTAAAGCAAAAATAAATACGTGGGATTATATCAAACTAGAGAGCTCTGCACAGAAAAAGAAACAATCAACAAAATGAAAAGACAACCTATGGAATGGGAGAAAATATTTGCAAACCATATATCTGATAAAGGGTTAATATCCAAAATATATAAGAAACTCCTACAATTCAATAGCAAAAAATAATGATAATAATCTGACAAAAATGGGCAAAAGACCTGAACAGACATTTTTCCAAAGATATACAAATGGCCAACAGGTACATGAAAAGGTGCTCAACATCACTAATCATCAGGGAAATGCAATCAAAACCACGATGAGATATATCACCTCACCCCTCTTAGGATGTCTATTCTCAAAAAAACAAGAGATAACAAGTGTTGGTGAGGATATGGAGAAAAGGGAACCCTTGTGCACTGTTGGTGAGAATGTAAATTGGTACAGCCACTGTGGAAAATAGTATGGAGTTTCCTCAAAAAATTAAAAATAGAACTTCCATATGACCCAGCAATATATACCCCAACTTCTGGGTATTTATCCAAAGCAAATGAAATCATTATTTTGAAGAGACATCTGTATTCCCATGTTCATTTCTAAGCATTATTTACAACAGCCAAGACATGGAAACAACCTAAGTGTCCATCAACGGATGAATGGATAAGGAAAATATGGTATATATGCACAACGCAGATTATTCAGCCTTAAAAAAAAGAAGGAAATCCTGTCATTTGCAACAACATGGATGAACCAGAAGGGCATTATGCTAAGTTAAATAAACCAGACAGAGAAAGACAAAAACTGCATGATATCACTTACATGTAAAATCTAAAAAAAAAAAAAAAAAAGTAAAACTTAGAAACAGAGAGTAGAAAAGTGGTTGCCAGGGGCTGGGTGGTGAGAGAAATAGGGAGAGGTTGGTAAAAGGGACAAGCTTTCAGTTATAGGATGAATAAAGTCTGAGGATCTAATAAATAACATGGTGGCTATAGTCGGTAACTCTGTGCTATAGCACTGAAATTTGTAGCAGAGTAGAACTTAAACGTTCTCATCAAGAAAAAAAAGTAAATATGGTGAGGTGATGGATGTGTTAATCAACTTGATGGGGAGAATCCTTTCACAGTGTATACGTATATAAAATCATCATGTTGTACACTTCAAATATCTTACAATTTAATTTGTTAATTTACCTCAATAAAGCTGGAGGGGGAAGAAAATGTGATACACACACTGGAATATTATTCAGCCATAAAAAAAGGATATCTTGCCATTTGTGATGACATGGATGAAACTTGAGAGCATTATGCTAAGTGAAATAAGCCAGACAGAGAAAGACACATACTGTCTGATCTCCCTTATATGTAGAACCTAAAAAACACCAAACTCCTAGAAACAGAGTACACTTGTTCCTCGATATCCATGGGGGATTGGTTCAAGGACCCCCGGGGATACCAAAATCCAAGGATGATCAAGTCCCTTATATAAAATGGTAGTATTTACATATAACATATGGGATGATCCGCATATCATCCCATATACTTTAAGTCATCTCTAGATTACTTATAATACCTAATGCAATGTAAATGCTATGTAACTAGTTGTTACACTGCATTGTTTAGGGAATAACGACAAGAAAAAAAAGTCCACACATGTTCAGTACAGACGCAACCATCGCAGGCCTTTCCATCTGCGGTTGGTTGAATCTGAGGATGCGGAACTCTTGGATATGCAGAGCCAGCTGTAGATTGGTGTTTGCCAGGGGCCAGGGGAACGGGTGGAGATGGTTCACAGGGTACAAACTTCCAGTTCTAAGATGAAAACGTTCTGGGGACTTATGGTGACGATAGTTAATACTGTGTTGTATACTTGAAAGTCTCTAAGAGAGTAAATCTTAAAAGTTCTCATCACAAAAAAAAAAAAAAGGTAGCTATGTGAGGTGATGGATGTATTTAACCTTATTCTGGTAATCATTTCACAATATATATTTATATCAAACCATCACATTGTACACCATAAACTTACAAAACATTATATGTCAATTAAATCTCAATAAAGCTGAAGGAAAAAAACAAAGAAAGATAATCCCAGCTAAAAAGTAGTAAGAATGGTAAAATATCACCACTTGGCAATCCCTAATGAAATAAAAGGTTTAGGCCAGCAATTCTCAAGCTTTACTGCACGTGGGAATCACCCAGGGGAGCTTTAAACACACCGATGATGACTAGATCCTACCCCCAGAGATTTTGATTTGATTCACCTGGGTGTGGCCTAGCACTGAGATGTTAGTGCCATTGAGTCGATTCTCACTCCTAGTGGCCCTGTGTACAGCCGGGCGGATGCGCCCTCCTCTCATCTTCCCACGCTGTCTCAGACAATGCTCTGCTGCTATTCATGGGGTTTTCATGGCCAATTTTTTCTGAAGTGGGTAAACAGGTCCCTCTTCCTAACCTGTCTTGATCCAGAAGCTCCACCAAAACCTGTCCACCGTGGGTGACACTGCTGGTATTTGTAATACCAGCGTCCTAGCTTTCAGCATCACAGCAACATGCCGCTTCCACAGTATGACAACCGACAGATGACAGATGGGTGTGGTGGTTGTCTGACCAGGAAACGAACCCAGGCTGCGGTGGCAAGAGCATGGAATCTTAACCACTAGACCACCAGGGCTGGCAGCACCTAGATGGGGGAGGGGTCAAGTCTCCCCAGGTGATTCTAATGAGCAGCCAAGGTGGAGACTATTGATATAGACAACGAGCATCAACGGCTGCTGGAACAATCAGATGGAAAAGCAGCTGGTGTGGAATAGATGGGTAACAGCTAAACCCACCGATCAACCCTAACATCACAAAAAGATGTGACGCATTTGGAAGTCCCCAACAGCACCTATGAAGTATTCTTGTCAAAAAGTCACCCTGAATCTGATCAAGCCTCTTAATTTAACTATCACAGAAAATAAAAGGGACTTACAGGAAACAAAGGACACCCTTAGGATACATCAGCAAAATTCAAAATGTGGGAAAGTCTACAGAACAAATAATCCACTTTCTTCAACAAATAAATCATTGAAAAAATAATAATAAAGGAGAAGGAATCTATAGATTAAAAGAGTCATAAAAGATGTATCAACTAATGCAATGCGTGGACCTGATTTGAATCCTAATTTGAACAGACCAACAGTTAAAAAAAATCATGAGACAATCAAGGAAATCTGAATATTGCTAGATGTTTGATGATATTAAGACATTTATGTTAAATCTTTAGGTCAGCAGAGCTTTTCCATAAAAGATGAGATAGTAAATGTTTTAGGCTTTGTGGGTCTACAGTCTGTTGCATACTCAACCGTGTCATTGTAGCCTGAATGCAGCCATAAACAACACATAACAAATGGCTGTGGCTGTGTTCCAATAAAATGTTACTTACAAAAACAGACAACTGGATGGACTTTTCCAACCTCTGTTTTAGAGAAACACTCAGAAGAGCTTATAGATGAAAGTATATGATGGATGGAATTTGCTTCTAAACCTTCCATTGGAGAGGAGAGGAATGTGAGTGAGCAGTATAAAGGAAACAGGGTTGGTGATGAGTTGATAATCAGCTGAGGACGGGTACATGGGAGTTCATTACACCAGTGGTTCTCAAAATGTGGTCCCTGGACCACCAGAGTTAGCAGCACCTGGAAACTTGTTAGAAACGCAAATTTCAGGCCCCACCTAAGACTTATTGAATCAGAAACTCTGGGGGTGGATCCCAGAAATCCGTGCTATAACAACCCTTCCAGTTCTAATGCACGCCACACTAGTCTCTCTCTGTGTACTCTCCCGTATGTTTGAAATTTTGCATAGTAAAAAAGTTTTTTTTTCATCTGATTCCCAAAGTGGCAGACAAGAAAAGCACTCCCTGTCAGGAAATATCAATTGTTTTAGATAGAGTATGATACATTGCTACAGCAGAGAAATTTAAAAACTCAAATGAAACAACCTTTTTTGAAATGCTCATTAGATCTGTTACTTAACTCAAAACAAATGACTAGCACACACACATTTTTGTATAGTCCTGGGCTTTTTAAAAAAATATTGTTATTAAAACAGAAGCTAACCCACCAAAAGTTTATTTTATATATACTATCAGCTGAATATCTTTATCAATTTTTCAGGGAAAAAGTAAGCTATTTGATCTGAAAACACCTCTAATATCAAGAATGTCTTTTCCTAATACTCTACTTTGTTTTTTATAGGTATCAGGTATTATTTTCCAGATTTTGTGACATTTTAACAAGGATTTACAATATTTATTATTATGATGTCTTGAGTTCATGGGAATTGAAAAATGTGCCAACTTTCTTAACCTCATCACCAACAGACTTTTCAACCTTCTCATTATGTCAGCAAATAGTTTGCTATTGTTTTGGCAATGAGGTATGTGGAGCACTTCTCCATTATTCTTCAAAATTTATTCTAGTTATTATAGAATGAAGATGCTCTCTGTGTAGCAAAACAGTCTGTCACATGCCATTTTGTTGCATAAATTCACTGCAGATCTCTGATTCCTCTATAACTAAGCCCTCCTTTGCCAGTATCTAAGTATATCGATCACCCATTCTAAAACCACCGATGTTGACAAGAAATCTAGAAGAGGCACCCAAAACATAATATGTTGTATGTAATATAACGCGAGCAAGGTTACATCGTTTCTAGATCTGGATTTGATTTGCCTAAATGACTTTAGTCTATCAGGATTAAAATACACTACCAAACGTTGTCATTTTTATGTTAAATATTCAGCATCTTAAAAAGCATACATTCTACAGACTAACTGATCCAGGCACATTGTATTCAATCTGTATAAGACACAGATTCTCCTCTAATGACAAAGTGAATTATTTTTTTCAGTTAAAAATAAGTTAAGATTATTTGGTTGCAAGAAATAGAAATCACCTGGCTAGTTTAAGGAGCAAAAGGATGTATGGGAAGAAGAGAGTGTAACTCACAGAATGGAACAAAATGTGGAATAAAGAGCCTCAGGAAGGGCGGGAACAAGAGCAACCCCAGAGAAAAACCGAAGCAGGGCCTGGGGAGTGGTCACGAGGGTAGTCCGGCAGGGGTCAGCAGTGCCGGCCATCGGAGGTCTCTCTGTCCCTCTTCTCAAGAACGTAAATGCCTTCCAGCCCCTGGCCTGGGTCAGGAGTCATCATGTCACTGACTGACAGTCCCATGAAAGCAAAACTGGGGTGCTGTTAATAAGGGGGATTGCTGATGGAAGGCAAAAATAACGAATGTCCACCAAAATCATTAATTTTAAAACATGGGCAAAATACCACTTAAAAGTAAGTCAATCACAGGAATCTCTCATTCGAGTAGAAGCCACTAAAAACGTTGTCCGTAACACGGTCACACACAGGAAAAAAAGATACATGACTAAAAATTATAGCTAAAGTATATAAGTTTGAATCATATTTAGCCTAATAATATAAGGGGTTCATTCATTCATTCATCCACAAATATTTAGGCACTTTCTAGAAACTGAGGATACTACACTGAAAAAAAAATTTTTAATTTCTGCCTCATGGAACTTATATTTTAGTCAGAGGGAGACAAACAATAGACAAAACACATAAGTAAATTATGTAGTGTCTTAGAAGGTGACAAGTGCTATGGACAAAAGTAAATAAGGGGAGGGTGATGGGGGATGGGGAGTGCCGGGTCAAGTTGCAAATTGAAAGAGAGTAGTCGGGGAGGGCCTCACTGAGGTGACATGGAACAAAGACTTGTAGGGAGAGAGGAAGTAACTCAGGCAGGGATCTAGAGAAAGGTATTCCAGGAAGAAGGAACAGTAGGTACAAGGCATTGAGGCAGGTGTGTACCTGGGGTGTTCAAGGGCCATGAAGAGGCTAGTGTGGCTGGAGCCAGTGGAGTGAGCGATGGCAGAGGAGTTGGAGGTGAGGTCACAGGTAAGAGGGTGGCCTGGTCATGTCAGGCCTTGTAGCCCACTGTGAAACCTTTGGCTTCTCTCTAAGTGAGATGGGGAAACCACACTGCAGAGAATTAACGCCCCCACCTAAGAATTCCTTCTTTCCTTGAATCATCTTTCTGTTCCAAAATCTATCAAAAATCAAGACATTCTTTCCCCCTAGCTCTCAAAGCCTATCTGTATACTTCGTAGGTGCCTAAAGATTTCTGCAATATCTAGGCATTGTCTGACTCCCAGAACATTGCTACTCAGCTGTGTCAGTCAGTGTCCAACTGGGAGACAGAAACCACACAGTACTTTTAACAGGGAAGGTTTAACTACAACAGATTAGAGTAATGAGGCATGAGCTAACAAGAAGTAAAGAAAACTCTCAAGAATATAAGAGCTGCAGATATAAGGAGCAGCTGCTACTCCTAGAGCTGAGATAGAGTGTCAAGGAAGAGCTCCCCTTCTCCTGGGGCTGAGATCCATACCTCGTCAGAGAGAGCACAGTCATAGCTCACTGGAAAGAGAGTAGTTGCTGAGGTGCCATTACTGTTGGAACTTGCTGGAAATCCACCCTCTGGGGTGCCAGAGAAAGGCATTCATAGGGGGGTGCCATGCCTTAGAACTTGCTGCAAAGCTGCACAAGGGGGTCCCAGAGGAAGCTGCTGGATCCTGTTGGTTGCCATGCACTCAGGAGCCATTCCCTAAAGGAACCAGATGCTGGAGAAGCCACACACTGCAGGAAATGAGAGCCAAAGAAAGTTGTCCTCTGCAGTACCAGTCTGTAAGGTGGAAATCACACACAGGGCAGGAGGAGCCTGCCAAGAGAGCACACTGGAACCAGGACAAAAAAAAAAAACTCTTTCTCCTCCAGTATCCCTCGAGCGCCCTCTACTGACAAGACTTAACATCATGCCACCTGGCAAAGGAGAACTATTTCAAGGGCCCTATTCCATTTTCATGAGCAGGCAATGATGTATGGACTTGAAGACCAGAGGCAATAAATTGATAACTTGCACCCCAGCTTTTCTTATTTGGATCCAATATTCACATCATAAACTGTTGATGAATTGTAATATTATACTTTTCTAAGTGTTGCTACTTTTAATGCAAGGTACCCTCCCACCCAAAAAATTCCCAAACCATGCCTTTGTGTGAAGCTCCAGCTTCTGAAAAATAAAGTATAGCCTATCCATTCTGAAAGTTCTATGCTTAGAAAATACCTGAATATCTATTTAGGGCACTGAAGAGTCTCTTTGTTAAATAATGCCCTGTGTAGGTCTGGGTGCATGCTGTTCTATGTAATCATAAATTCAATTGGTTTTACTCACTTCAAATTTTTGGGTGGGGGAGGGCAAAAGGGGTAAAGGGCACGTATATATGGTAACAGATGGAAACTAGACTTTTGGTGGTGAACACAATGCAGTCTATACAGAAGCCAAAATATAATGATGTTTACTTGAAATTTACACAATGTTATAAACCCATGTGACCTCAATAAAATAAGTTTTTTTAATTGTAAATTCTTGCCTATTAGTATTTGTTTTTGTTTTTTCTTTCTGAGGTAAGCACACAATTGTTGTCCTCTTCTACTCAGACGTACTATAAATGAACAGCCCAGTAAGATATCTCATGGTGGAAAGAGCATCCGCTCTCTGTTGGGCAGACCTGGTTTTAAATTCCGACGCCATCCCTTTCTGGGTGTGCAGCCTTAAGCAGACCACTTAATTTCTATAAGCTTCAGTTTCTTCATCTCTAATTGGGACAATAACACCCACCTTGCAGAGTTTAAGAAGACTATCTGGAGCACCTAGTAGAGTACTTGCCCCAGAGAAAGTACCTATTTTAAAAGATGACCTGGATCTGTGAATTTCACTGCTCTGCTGTTAGGGATTTCATTCAACTGCCCATGGTTAAAATTATAAGCATGCCAAGTTAATTCAAACTTTAATTCCAAAGACAGCCACAAAAACATAAAATAAAGCTTTGCAAAGTGTTCCACTAATTACTGCAGAATTTCTAAACAATATTTCACAGTTGTTGCAAGAAAAACAGTAATGGGCTCAGACACCGAAGGTTAATAGAGATTCTCAGAAACATTAGCTCCCCCATAGCTGCCTCTCCCTGACTTTCGCTATTCTTTTTAATGAGATATGGCTTTTAAAAGTGAAATTCCCTTTCCTCTTAAAAGTGTCTTGCTATAATAGTTCTATTTTCAACTTAACGTTCAAATAACTACTTATGGGGAAATGAACCACTTCTTTACGTAGAATGCAACCGTTGACGACGGTTTACCAAATGGAATGAGATGCTACACTAAAGGACTGTGAAAATAGGGCTCAAACCTGAGGTCTGTGCACTTCAGTTACAAACACCAGAATGAACGCAGACTCAAATTTCGCATTGCTTTCATCTAGTTTAATCTAATCTCAATTTCCAAAAACTGCAATGGACTCTCTAGACCCTATGTTCCTTTGGTTCATTTCACGTCACCAATGTTTTTCATATTCAGACCAGACCTGATGCCAAGTATTTCTTCTGCTTTTTGAAGTAGATGTAGCCAGAGAGGAGTGCAGTTCTTCCTTGGCAAGAGCGTTCTGAAGTTTCCTCTAAGCCAAGTGAATTCTCAACACAAGATCAGACAAACAAGCATATAACAGAACCCAGGTGTTAGACTAATTACTAATTTAACCATAAACGAAGAAAAGAGAAATATTAATCCCTGATGCAAGTGGTTGTGTTATTACAGAATCCATCATAATGAAGTAACAACCTCACTTTGCTCAGAGGTTAACTGTACAAATGGTACTGTATTGACTGAATGTTAATGAGTTGTGTGTGTGGCAGCAGGGAAGCAGGAGACGGCAGAAGGAAGCTACTGTGATGGGTAGATAAGTACAACGGAAGTCATGTCTTGGGTAACAAGCAGGATTCACGTCACATCTCAGTCACAGCACAATTTCTTTAGCTCTGTTTATAGTAATCTGTGGGATTATTTGACAGCAAGATGACATTTTGACTTGGAACAATTTTTTTTTCATGCAGAGCATAATTACCCACTGATATTGTGATATGCAATTAGACACAGCCAATCTGGGCAATTCAGATTTTTTTAAACACACAAACAGTGGCTATGTTGTTCATTAGCACATGAGGTTCTTCAGTCCTTGTATATGGCCCTTTTGGTCTAAACGCCTTGGTCGTATGCAATGGATGCATTCTGAAATTTTTTTTTAAGTCTTTAATTGTCTCTGTGGTTAAATAGATAACTAAGCATCATTTCACAGTGATTTGTGATCATATTCGATCAAGTATTTTATTTTATTTTATTTTATTTTATTTTATTTTATTTTATTTTATTTTATTTTATTTTATTTTAGTGAGGAAGATCAGCCCTGAGCTAACATCCATGCCAATCCTCCTCTTTTTGCTGAGGAAGACTGGCCCTGGGCTAACATCCATGCCCATCTTCCTCTACTTTATATGGGACGCCGCCACAGCATGGCTTGACAAGCGGTGCCTCCGTGCGCAGCCGGGATCCGAACCCGGGCTGCCAGCAGCAGAGCACGCACACTTAACCGCTACACCACGGGGCCGGCCCCCCATTCTGAAATTTTTTAATTGCCTATTATTTAAATTAGAAGTTTCAATTTTTAGTTATTTTATTGATGTCATATTGGCTTATAACATTGTATAAATTTCAGGAGTACTTATTATTACAGTTTCTGTATAGACTGCATCACGTTCACCATCAATAGTTTAGTTTTTATCCATCACCATACATGTGTGCCCCTTTATCCCTTTCACCCTCCCCCCAACCCCTTCTCCTCTGGTAACCTCTAATCTGTTCTCTTATCCATGAGTTTGTTTATCTTCCACATTTAAATGAAATCATATGGTATTTGTCTTTCTCTGTCTGACTTATTTCACTTAGTATGATATCCTCAAGGTCCATCCATGTTGTCGCAAGTGGCACAATTTTGTCTTTTTTATGGCTGAGTAGTATTCCACTGTATATATATACCACATTTTCTTTATCCATTCATCAGTTGATGGGCACTTGGGTTGCTTCCACATCTTGACTATTGTGAATAATGCTGCAGTGAACATAGGGATGCATAAATCTCTTTGAATTGTTGATTTCATGTTCTTTGGATAAATATTCAGTCATGGGATAGCTGGATCATCCGGTATTTCTAATTTTTTGAGGAATCTCCATACTGTTTTCCATAGTGGCTGCGCCAGTTTGCACTCCCACCAGCCGTGTATCAGTGTTCCCATTTCTCCACATCCTCTCCAACATTGCTATTTCTTGTCTTGTTAATTATTGCCATTCTGACAGTGAGGTGATTTCTCATTGTAGTTTTGATTTGCATTTCCCTAATAATTAGTGATGTTGAACATCTTTTCATGTGCCTGTTGGCCATCTGTATATCTTCTTTGCAAAAATGTCTGTTCATATCCTCTGCCCATTTTTTGATCCGGTTGTTCATTTTTTTGTTGTCAAGTCAAATTTTTAAATATAGAACCCTGGCAGCTAAAACTAATATCTCTGACAGATCCGATATTTATTGTATGCAGACTGTTTCAAGGAACATTATTTGGCTCATATTCTATCTAAACCCATTTAACCAAAAAATCTATACTTTAAAGAAATTTTGTTATAGTGTAAAACGTAATATGCTGGAAATATGTATGAATTCTTATAAGTCCAGTTGTTTTATTTAAATTCACCGAGGCATCAGTAATGCACCACATTGAGTATGTGAAAGAGAGAAAACCTCCTTTTATATCCTTTCCAGGTTTTGCCAAGTTCAGGAAGGGAATTCTTTCTCTGGAGAGAGAGAATGTGTGTGTGTGGTGTGTGCATGCACATGCGTTCATATTTGTCTACATTTAGCCATCTCTCAATTAACTGCAAGGTTTTTTCCCCCATACAGATTTCCCTTGCCATCACTCAAAACCACGCTTCTCTATCCTCAAAGGGTATTCAGGAGAAATCAGTACAATATAACATTAGCCCAAAAAAAATCATTAAATGGAAGAGAAGTCTAAAATAAATTATTTGTTATATGTCATAATCAAATAATTTAAGCATCAACAATGTGCTTAAAATCATGAAAAATACAATAAATATATTTTCTTTCTGTGGTATAGATGATATTTACAATATACTCAGAAAACATTGAAAACTGTATAGTTCTACATTATGAACATTTCTTTAGTCAAAAGCAAAAAAATCACACTAACTTCTTGATGTGTTATCTGATTGCCAGAGACCAGCAGAAATACTAAACTTCTGCAATGTTCGTCTATAACATGGGATGCTATAACTATCTCATGAGGTTTACTGTGAAGATTTAATGAGATAAAGCAGGGATCCACAAACTATGGACCAGGAGCCAAATCTGACCCACCGCCAATTTTTTACAGCCCACAACATAAGAATGGATTTTATATTTTTTAATCGTTTTTAAAAAATCAACAGAATAGTAATATTTCATGACGTGTGAAAATTATGTAAAATTCAAACGTCAGAGTGTATAAATAAAGTGATATTGGAGCACAGCTACCCTCGTTCGTTTTCGCCTTGTCTATGGCGTCTTTCACACTACAATAGCAGAGAGGAGTGGTTGCACAGAGACCTTATGGGCTGCAAAGCCTAAAATATTTACTGCCTGGCCCTTAACAGAAGAAGTTTTTCAACCTCCGAAATAAGCAGGAAAATCACTTAGCCCAATGCTTGGCCCATGCTTGGGACTCAATAAATGCCTTAGCATATTCATATATATCACATGGACTAAAAAGTTTTGGTGTTCTAAGTGCTGTTTACGACTGCAAAATGTAGTGTGGAGACCCAGCTCAACAGAACAGCCAGGCCACACAGGGCCCCTAAATGGCTTTCTCCACCCCTACTCCCTCCCCCAAGATGTGCCTCTATTAGCCTTCTGCTCTGCAGAGAGAGTGGAGGGGTGTCTTCTATGTGCCTCGCTTGTGGCCTTCAGTGCTCGTTTAGATTATTGCTCAGAAATACTCCTTCCCACCCCCCCACCATCTTTCCGGGTGGAGTGTACTTAGAGAACGGCCGAATGACTTCTTTGGAATGGAATATGAGCAAATATATCATGACATAGCGGAGTCCTCATTTTCAGAGTATTCATTCTAGACCTCAGCTACAAGAGAAGCAAAAGTCATTAGAGCTAGAAATAATCCACAGATGAACTGGCCACCTATAAAATTCGTCCCCACTTCAAATTTTCCTTGCCTCTGGGGTCATTCCTGCCCATCAGATCAGAACCTTAATCTTCTCCCTCAAATGTCCAATGTTTCTGCCAGATAGGACCCAAGGTCCACCCTCCTGGCCCATGTGTCTGCAGCCCACACGGTTGTTGAGGTTACATTTTTAGGTCTACAAGAATACTAAAATGGATAATTCACAAACATTAAGCCTCAGTTAAATTTATTCTTTCTGCCAGCCGCATGGAAAAGAAAAGCTCTGGTAAAAACATAAAATGCAGTCAGGTGGGGTGACAGCCCATTTTTGCATGGGATCAGCTTCAGATTTTCATCTAGAATAGATGGTTTCCAAATTCATGTGTTTAAAAGTGAGGAAAGAGAGAAATTGGGTTTATAGTCATTTCAGGAGTAAATGGTCTATGACCACCTTGGCATCCTCTCTTGAGAGTCCTACTTTCTCTTGAAGTAATTTAAAAGAAAAAAATTGGATGAATGTGTCATCATCATTTATTGGCCCACTGAGGAGTTTGGCCAAGCGAAATATCTTCTCAGAGAGGCCTCAAACCATCACTCTGGTAGGGTTTCCTACCAGGCAAGGTATGTAGTCTTTACTGTCATTCTCTAACAGCAAAAATAAAAGATTTATGTCATCAAAGAAGAACAGGGAATCCTGCTTAAATGGACATTGCCTCTGAAGATCCCACACCACTAGAATTCTTGCCTCAATTATGTAATGAAATTATCCAAATGCTTTCTATTAACACAATCCACCCTGATCAGACTTCTTTCATTCCTTGTTCATTTTTTAATAATATTTTTAACTTTAAAATTTTTTCTCTTAAAAAGACTTTTGATGTGAATATCCGTAGCTAATATAGTTCAAGTCCTATTTTAAAGTGACCTCTTGGGAGGGGAAGACCTGCTTCTTTCCAAGGGCACTTTGGTTGCTATTTTCCATTTACAAGAAAGGGTATATTTCCATTTTTTAGCAGTTAGACAGGCATAAATGAATAAATTATCATTTGCCTACATTTAAATCTTATAATCTAAACTACTGGAGAGCTGACTCCAATTGATTTATTATTGTTCAGAGTTATTGTTTGCCAACTGAAGCCAAATGTTATGGTAAAGGACAAGTTACTAACCAAAAAAGCGATGCCTCAGTGCCCTAGATTTGGGCACAGAACTCTTCCTGTGGTCCGTGATTGAAGATGGGGTGGTCCGATTTTCTGCTGCTCATGCTCTAGTGAGTCTATTTGGTATGCACAGTCCATTCTCAACCATCTCTGTGAGGCTTTGGGCTTCTGTAGACGGTGAAATTGGGTTTTTACTCTAGTATACCTCATTGTCCAAGGGCCAGACACATTCAGGTACACTTAACTATTACCCAGAAGTCTCAGTGACTTCTCTTGTTTCTGAGAATGAAACCATGATCCCTCACATCAGCCCCTCCACCTAAGAGCAGCAACTCCAGCAGCCTACACATTTATGTGCTTCGATAGACATTGCCCATCCTCAGCCACATACAGATTTATTTTTCTCACTGGACATTGCAGCCTCTTTCAGTTAGAAGGGGCCATGTGACTGGTTCTGGCCAATAAAATGTGAGAAGTGACTTGTGTCACTTGTAGGCTGAGGCAGTGACAAGACCCTGTACAATTCTTCAGCCTCTCTCCAGTCTCTCTCTTGCCCTGCTGGGATAGAAACATTCCAGACAGCAGAGCTGCTGTCAGGCCGGTCCCTGAGTGACCACATGGGGCAGAGCTCCACCGCCACCCTACCCCACACTCCATGCCCCACCACCTGCCCACTCAAACTGGACGAGCAGCTTGAGCAAGAAAGAAAGCTTGGGTTGGGCCATCAAGACTGGGGGGGCTAATATGTTACTGCAGCATAGTACAGCCTATCCTGACTAACACAGCAGCCATCGTCTCAGTTAGGTGAAGTTTATCACTTCATCATGACATCACTGTTATTCTGGCCACAGTCCTGAGACGGTCATTAGCAAGAAAGATAACACAACTTCTGAATCCCCTTAGGGAAAAAAATTACTCAATATAAGATTTTTTAAGTGGAAAAATGTTAGGTTAGATAGATAGAACTATATATAGAAAGAAATACATTTCTGAGCACTTAGGATGTCCCCAACACTGTTCTAAGCACCTTATGTATATTAGCTTATGTATTCCTCATAACAACCGTGTGAGGTAGGCGCTATTATCCTTATTTTATAAATTTATAAAACTGAGGCTCAGAGTGGTTAAATAGTCACCCAAGATCTCACAGTTTGCATGTGGTGGAGCCAGGACTTGAATATAGCCGTCTGACTCCAAAGCCCACGCTGATGTGGGGGTTGATAACATACGTAGTACTCTGAGTTTACTTGATAGATACAAACAATTGAGTTTCCCTTTGAGAACATCATAATTCTGGAAATCATCCTACTTGGGCTATGGCCAACTTCTCTCCATCAGGCAAAGCCTGAGTCCTCCTACTCACCAAGGGATTCTGCTATTTCTATCATGTATTGAATATTTTGGAGGAAAAGTAAAATAGTTTTTATAATTAAAGGTCTTTATTTGGACCCTTTTTAATTTTTTTATTATGAAATTTTCAAACATCCAGAAAAGTAGAGGAATAGTATAATACACTCCCATATACTTCTCATCATCTACCTCTTCACAATCCGTTTACCCCCTCAAGTCCCTCCCCCCACATTCTGGCTTCTGCCTCCAGTATGTCATTGACGCTCATCAAAGTTCCCAATGACCTCCTTGAATCATAGTCCAATGGATGTTTTCCAACATTTTTTCAGCATCACTCTTCTGATCTATCTTAATCTTCTGACACTCTTGAGAAGACACTTCCAATATCATATTAATATCATAGCTAATATTCTTCAAGAACTTTGTGCCAGCTGCAGTCTCAAGCACTTTTTATACATCATCTCATTTAATCCTCAAAACAATGCTGTGGTTACTATTATGATCCCCATTTTCAAAATGAGGAAACACGCAAGGCATAGAGAAGCTGAGTAAATTTGCTTTGGATTACACAATTAGTAATAAGTAGAACGTGGACTGGAAATGGGGTCTGACTCTGAAGCTCATATTGTTCACCACCACACCATACACTGAATCTCTCTCCTCCCTGTCTTTCAGTACATCACTCTTTCCTGGAGTTACTTGTGTCTCTCTCACCCTCCTTCTCTGTCTCCGTTATGGGGTCATCTCCTTCTCTTCATCTTCTAAGTGTTAGTGTTCCCTAGGATTCTGCCCTCCATGTTCTTTCTTATACTCACTCCGTTTGAAGGACCTCACCCATGCCCAAGGCTTCAATTTCCTCATCTACGCCAATGACCTCCAATCTATGATTCCAGCTCAAATCTCTTGCAAAAATGACAGTTCCAACATTCTCATTACCTACTAGACATCACCTCTTGACTGTCCCATAGCAGCCTCCACCTCAGCACGTCCATTCATCATCTTACCCTCAAAATCTACTCCTCTTCTGTGTTGCTGGATTGGAGAAATCGAATCACACAGTTGTCCACCAAGTCCTACCAATTCTGTCTCCAGAACATTTCTTGAATCTATCCCCTTCCCTCCATCCTTGTGAGTTCAAGTCCATGCCATTTTTACCTTGGATTACAGCAAGTATTTAATTATTGCCAGCCTTGTCCAATCCATTCTCCAAAAATTTTTCAGATTGATTTTTTTTAAATACAGATTTTGTCACATTACCTGCTTGCTTAAAATGCTTCAACAACTTCCCATAACCTTCCATATAAAATCTGAATTCTTTATTATGGCCTACAAGGCCCTGTGCAGTCTAGCCTGGACCTAGAACAACTGCCTCAGAATTGTCCCTCACCACCACTCATCTGCATTCAACTCTCTAGCCATGTTGTATCTCCCTGAAACTCTTCTTAAGTGCTCATAATCTTTCATATTCCATGTTCTTCTACATAATGTCTAGATTGTCCTTCCACTCATCCCCTTCCCTGCCTCCTGCCCCTGTACACCAACACAACCTCACATATTCTCTATTTGGCTAATTCTAACTCATCTTTCAAGACCCAGTTCAAGAGTCATCTTCAAGGACCTTCTTTGACCACCCTCTCGCCACTCCAGTCCAGGTTTGGGGTCCCTCCTTCATGGTCCCATAGCACTCTGGACTTCTGAGGCAGAAACTGTAAGTTGCCTACTCAATATCCTTTCTCCTCTCTCCTTACTAACACAACTCAATTCTGTTCAGTGTACAATGTGTCCAGTTAAAACTACTCATCACCACAGACTCCCTTGAGCCAGGAGTGATCACATGACCTACTTTGGTCAATGATATGTACGTAGAATTCTACCGGGTGGGTCTTCCAGAGAGCTATGGTTTTCCTAATAAAAACAGATGGACTTAGCTGGCACATGTCCCTGCCATTTACCCTTTTCCTGTCCTCCTGCCTGGAACATGGTCAGAGCACCCAGAAGAGGACAACCATCTTGAGTCTACGAGGATGAAAGCCAGACACTAAGGATAGAAGAGCAGGAAGGTGGATGGAGCTGGAACTGTGCAACTTCCTTGAGCATTTCCACCAGCCCTGGACTTCCTTCCTCTGGACTTCTTGTTGTATGAGAAAAATAAACTTGCATTGGGTTAAACCAGTACTGTTGAGTTTCTGTTATATGTAGCCCAACACAGTTCTAGCTGATAAACTCTCTCTTTTTTCTTAGCACTTATCACATTGCGTTGTTTATAGTTGCCTACTGTCTGAGTCTACCACTAGACAATAAAGTCTATGAACACATGGGCTTTCTGAACACACTCCTCTTCTGCCTTGTCTCACATCCTTCTGGCCTACTTTTTAGTCCAGCCTTGGGCATGGCAACCAGCAGGTGAAAACTGACAGTGCATTCTCTCAGCTGCACCAGTACCTCTTGCTTCCTTTTGGGGGTTCTCTGCTTCTGCTGGGGGGTCACTCAGCCGTTCTGATTCCTGCATAAACTTGGAAATGAAGGGAGTTAAGACCCTCAAAAACAATCTTTATTCAAAAGATTGAAAACTGCCCACTTCCATATCTCACGTGGGCAGTTCTGAAGGGCATCCTACACAGCTTCTCAGAGTGTCCCCCGTGGGACTGACTCCTAGCTGCCCACAGTGGTAAGCCAGCTCAGTAACACTTCGCTTCCTTCTCTATTTCATTATTTCCAGTTCCCACTCCTGTTTACTTCCCAAAATAACACTCCCTACCAGCAAGCCCTTGCCAAGCTCTGCTTCTGGGGTGAACCTGAGCTGAGACAGCTGTGATTTCATATCTCACCAGCATGTAGTGTGGTGCCCAGTTCTTAACAAATATTTGTTCATTGATACATAACTGAACAGATGAAATTCTTTTCCAGTTAGACCTCTTTGTGAGAACGGCTTTTTATTTTATCAAAACATTATAAACATTTGAAAAGATAGGGGTGCTCATAGGGGTGGAGTTTAATAGCAGCTAACTTCCACATGAAATACTGGCCACAGAGGAGAGAGAGAATCATTATAACAATGTCAACCAGCTTTCAACTACTTATTATGATCAAGTAGATGGGATCCCCAAATCATCAATATGAAATTTATTGTCCTAAATACAATCACACTTCAGCACTAAGCTTTGACTTGTTGACGATTTGAACACTTATGCAAATAAAAGTATATAAAAATTAAAAGATTTAGTTAGGAAATCAGCAACATCTATAAATACACAATCATTTTTTCTCAAAGGATGTGACTTCAGTCCCAAAACAAATCTTCAAATCTAAAACAGCTATAATAATGTTCCAACCAATAATTTTATATTATCATAAAATCAGAAGAGAAGTAACTAGTTTTCAGGATAATAAGAAAATGTTAGCAATAAAGCATTATGAGAAAATATGGGGCAACATTCTTTTACCATGGGCTTTGTTCTTAGATCGATGATTTGATAAAAATTCATGTGTCCCTTTCTATTTATTTTTTAAAAGAGATTTTTAAAAACCTACCACAGTAAAGTGCCTCTAGGTCTATGCACAGTGCCTTAGAAATAAAAATTTATTATCAAAGGATGGCTATCATCTCAGCTCATCCAAAGAGCTCCTCCTAGTGTTTTTTCAAAATATAAAAGGAGTCTGAAGAGAGGGATTTTGACTGAACAACCAGAGCATGACAAAAACAAGGAGTAGGAACCAAAAGAGCTAAAGCTTCCAAGTCAGAGCTGGGTCTCTGACTCCTTGAGCAGGATGAGCCAAAGGGCAAACTCCAACTGGACACAGCCCCCCGGGATTCTCAGGGCCTCCCCCAGGGTAGGCTGCATTGTCCAGGAGCTGTGCCTACTTGCAGCTTCACAGGGGCTTCTGGCAGTAACAGCTTAACTCAAAGACATTCAGCTCTAATAAGAAAATAGCATAGGACAGAGCAGTGGGAGAGTGTGTTTGAACAAGGCACCTCTTCCCATCGTCTCTGAACACTCCTTCAAGGGCAGCCTCTGCACATGTCTCATCTTAAAGAGGAAGCAAAAGGTTTAATTCAGACATAAAGCAATTATTTTTAAAATGAGTGGTTAGTAATAAGTTTCTAACTTAACTTAGAATTAATTTCTAATTATCCTAATTGCTTAATTAATCTTGACATTGTGGTGAATGGGCAGTAGATTTTGTTTTTCAACCTGTGGGCATGAGGGTACACGCCTGAGCCACCAAGAGTAAACTATAAATGCAGAAAATAAGATGGGGAGGTGAGGAAGAGGGGAGGAGAAGGAGTATGAATGGGGACTTTTTCTTCTTACTTGATATAATTCCATATTATTTGAAATTTTTACAGTAAGAATGTTTTTGTGTGTAACTTCTGAGATTTTATTTTTTAAAAGATCATCTAAATAATGTTATTATCTGTGACATACTTACTCGTCCAGGGAGTGATCTACGCTCTCTTTGGTCACTTTGGTCAGTCATTTGACACACTAGCTCCTTTAGGTCACCCATCCCCAGACCAGGCACCGCAGGGCTTTGAAGACCATCCTGAAATAGCAGACATTTATGGAGTGCTGACTATGTGCCAGGCAATGCCTCAAGAACTTTACCAAACCTATTTCATTTAATCCTCACCCAAGTATATCAGTCCTAGGATTATATCCAGTCCTCAAATAAAGAATCAAGGTACGGAGAGATTAAGTAAATTGCCCAAGACCATTGAGTTGACCTGGATAGAGCTAGGATTCAAACCCCAGCAATTTGGCTTCAAGCCCAGCCCTTAACCGCTGTGCTATTTTAGCTCCACAAAAATGAAACACTTCCCAGTCTCTGAGGGTTTACAGTCTAGCTGTGGAGAAATAAAGTAATCAGTCACAAGGCTACGTGCCAAATGGTATGACAAAGATACACGCAAAGGAAAAAAGAGGAAGAAAACTTGACTGAGTGTGGTTGGGAGGGGTGGGGAGAGTCAAGGAGAGCTTCCCAGAGGAAGCCCCAGCCAAGCCAAGAGCTGGTCTCCCCACGGAGCTAAGGAAGCGGAGAGTCGTGAACATTGACTGCACGCCTGCCATTTACCAGGCACGTGGTGAGTGTTACAGATCATCTCATTCGACCCCTGTAACAGCCCTGGGAAATATGTGGTGTTGTCCCCATTTTACTGATCAAGAGACTGATACCCAAAAAGTAAAATAACTCGCCCAAATTGAACAGTTACCAGGTGCCAGAGCCAAGGATAGGAAACTTTATCCGTCTAACTCAGAAGCTCATGTTCTTTCCACTCCCCACACCACCCCCCCACACACACACACACACACAATAGGAGGAGAAAAGGGGAAATAGGGGGCTGGCCCAGTGGCGTAGTGGTTGAGTTTGGCGCTCCACTTCGGTGGCCCAGGGTTGGCAGGTTCAGACCCCCGGGGCAGACCCACGCACCGCTTATCAAGCCATGACGTGGCAGGCATCCCACATATAAAGTAGAGGGAGATGGGTACAGATGTTAGCCCAGGGCCAATCTTCCTCAGCAAAAAGAGGAAGATTGGCAACAGATGTTAGCTCAGTGCTAATCTTCCTCACCAAAAAAAAAAGGTAGGGGGGAATAGCACGTATAGACGACGGATAGACATACATTAATAACATCCTAGCATGAGAAAGCTCCATGCTCTCAAAGAGACCAACGCCATCCAACCACAGAAGGGACTCTCTTATAAGATGAACTTCCATCCCAGGAAACGTTTGTGCAAATACAGACATCTGTCTGCTCATCGTGGAAGACCTAAGGTGAAAGTTTAGACCACCCAACCCCTAGGCACCCATAAATCTAGAGATAACAATATCCACAGGATAATTCTGGGTTTCCACGGTCACACGGGTACCCTGGGAAGTTAAGTGTAGCCACAAAACAAAGTACCGCTTAGGACTAGTTTTGTGTCTGTGACTACACGTCAGTTCTATGAAGACGAAGATGGAGTCTCAACCTCCTTGTCATCCTGGTCAGAGACCTCACTCTTCTCAAGGTCACCCATAATCTTTAAGGGACAAATCTAATGACCATTTCTCTGTTCTCATATTACTTTCTCTCTCAGCAGCAGTTGACACTTCCTCCCTAAAGCGCTTTTTAATCTGGTTTCCACAACACCACAGCGTTCCAGCTTTCTGCCCTGCCATGCTGGCTATTTCTTCTTCCCCCTCTCCTTTCCTGGCTCCTCCTCTCCTTCCCGCCCTCTGCACTGGTGTGACATAGGATGCAGTTCTGGACCATCTTCTCTTGGGTCTATACTCTCTCCCAAGATCAAGTGGTCCAGTCCCTGGTCTTCAGATGCCATCTATATGCAAATGATGCCCAAATTTAAGTCTCCAGCTCTGACTTATCTGATATCAGTGGTTTGGTGTCCAGAAAGCATCTGAAACTAACCACATTCAAATCTAACCCTTGATTTCCAACCCCTGCAACTCTTCTTTCCCATCTCAGTAATTGCTTAGGACAAATACCTCTTTCCCTCAATCCCCACTTCTAATCTATCTAACATATCCTACTGTTTCTCTCTCCAAAGTATATTTTGGCGTCAACCACTTCTCTCCATTTCCAGTATTTCCACTTTAGTCCAAGGCCCTGGACTTTTCTGAAATAGCCCAAATTGTCTTCCCGCCTCCACTCTTGCCCCCACAGTTGTTCTCCTCACAGCAGCTAGAGTGATTTTTTTTAACTCTTCAACAGCTTCTGACTACACGTAAAATAAAATCCAAACTCCTCACAGGGCCTTATGAGGTCCCACACAGCCCAATCCCTGCCTGCCTCTGCTTCTTCATCTTCCATTCTCTCTCCCTTGTTCACTGGCTCCAGCTACAAGCACTCCTTCCAGTGCCTTCAATATGCCAAGTTTGCTTCTGCCTCAGGGCCTTTGCACTTGCTGTTTCCAATGTTCGAAATGCTCTTCTCCCTCACCTTCTCATAAATGACTCCATCTCCTCAAACAACACTCTCAGAGAAGCCTTTTCTTACCCACACCCTTCACTCTCAACCACATTATCCTCTTTCATGTTCTTTATAGACTCTCTGTTCTTTATAGACTCTCTGTTAACTTTTTCATTGTCTTTATTCCCCCTGGAAAGTAAGCTCATAGAGAGCTATAACTTCATCCATCGTGTTCACCAGTATTCTGGTGCCCAGATGATGCCTGGTACCTCATAGGTGCTCAATAGATATTTGTTGAAGAAATGAATATAAGTATTGAAGAAAGGTTTTTGGCTAACTGAATATAGTGATGGTTTTATGCCACAGCTGCAGTTACAGGTGTCACAACCCTTGATCTTGTTATACACCAGTGATTACAGAGTCCCGGTTTGCCCAAGTTGCCCTAACAAGTTTACATTAGATGGGTGACCTGTTAGTGGCTCTGGAAGAGATTACAACCAATAACTCTCGGGCTCAGCTCCTTCTGTTTTGCATTCTCAATTTCTTAATGTAGAAAACAGAGTTTAAATGATGAATTGGCTGTTTCTTCCAGAACCCCACAGAGTACTTATACAAAACGAAGAGACACCAAGGCAGAAAGCCTGATAACGGTGCCAGTTTGGACCAAGACATAAATTATCCCATTTATATTGTCAGATATGTGTCTTGTTCCCCTAGGGAACTATCCAAAGTAATGTCATGAGCCACTTCTGATTTCATAAGGAAAATTCCCACATGGACATCCTCTGCAATTCCTAGTGAGTTTGTTAGGTCCACTGCAAATACATTTTCAGAAATGTCCCTTATTTTTAGATATTAAAGCAAATCTCATAAGGAGGATTAAGGATTAGGTGTCATTAATGTAAAGAGAAAATAATCATTCTTAATCATGACTGCATTATGTGGAAAAAAAATGACTTCTTTTCATCGGATTTTGGTTAAAACCATTATACTGAAATTGCCTTCTGAAAAGTTGTCTCAGGTAACTTATTTATAGTCATGATGTGGACAAACACAATTAGCCATCAGTATCCTATTATTTCTACACTGTTCAGTTATTTGTGACCTGAATAAATAAGGCCTGGTGGTTTAATAGGATGAGAAGTCTGCTAAGATACATAAAGGCAAAGATAAAACCTCTCATCTGTTCTCTCCAAGAAGATGAATTTGATTAGATGGGGACACAAGCCATGACGCTCCCAAAAGCATGGCTGTATACCCAGAGCCTTTCCACGCGGAGCCCTACTTCAAAGGTACACACGGAAGAAGTAATGGGGCTGGCTTGAATAAGGTGATTCAAGAGGAAAAATCTTTTTTTTGCTATAGGTATCTGAAAACCTCAGGAAAATACATTTCAAGATTGAATTATCTGGATTATTTTTCATCATTTGTACATTTCCATTTGCGTATCTAATCACAACTGAATATTTCATTTCCAACTCCTCGTTAATGATGCAACTACGAATTAATTTCATTTTCCCTACTGGTAGTTCGCTACATTGCCCAATAAGGTTTTAAAAGGTTCTTAGGGAAAAGGTGCCAAAATAATGTAAAATATCACATCTCTGGAGAAGAAAGGCTAGAGATTTCTGGCTTAGTGATAACTCGCCAGCCATCAAAATTACTGAAAAACACCTGAAATTTTTTATTCTTTAAACTCCAAATCCTTTGACCTATCCCCTGATACAGACATCCACATCCTTCATTTGCTTTTGTTCATCTAACAAATGACATGAGGATGGGATGCACTGTTGAGATGAAATTGAGTGTGTGTGTGTGTGTGTGTGCACTTGAGTGTGAAAAGGAGAACATCTGTTTTCCCAGGGTGTGTCAAAGATGTATGATTCTTAATGACTTCTAGCTAGGATTTACTCGTAATCAAACCTTCAAATTTCTCATCCTCCAAACATCTGAGCCATACTAAATTGATGGAAGAAAATTGTAACTATTCACGGGGGGAACAAAACAGAATGTGGCCTTAAGAAGTCATTGGAAACTCTGTTATCCATTATCAACATCCTACTCTAAACGTTGGAGAAATAAGATCACAGACGTTAAAGTTACATTCCTATTCAAACTAAAGGCATTTTTGCCTCCTCATCAAAACTGTAAAGTCCTCTACAACAAGGTCTGGGTCACATCTCTGGGTCCCAGCCTATGCCCTACAAACAAAAGATGCCAAATACATGTTTTTTAATGATAATAATAATGAACTGAGTCATCTTAATTCCTACCATGAAATATATTCCATACATTTGCGCATTAGACCCATGTTTCTCAAAACATGTTCCCAAAAAGGTACATGTCTTGCAATATTGATGGTTGCTCTACTAAAAATGGAAGGAGAAGGGCTCCTTAGTCAATTAAGATTGAGAAACCTGAATCGTACCAAGTTAAACACATCTCACCGCCACAGAATTTCTTAAGCAACTTTAGAACATTTTTGTTCATTGAGAAATTCTAAAAGAGGGTTAAAGTTTGTAACATTTCCCAAAATTGTTTAACAAGGAAAATTTATAAAACCTGGAAGGGCACCAGTGTCTTTCAGAATAAATCTGGGAAATGCTGCATAGACAAATAATAAGTGCCCACTGTATGCAAAAATAGTGTCCATGGAAACGTGTCCTTTCTCTCATCCTCAGTTGTTTGTTTTTTATCTGTAAACAGATGATAATAACACCTACTTTACAGGGTTGTCTTGAGATTGAAATGAAGTCAGATACGTAAAAGAGCGAGCCTAGCGCAAAGCAGGCCTACAGTGAATGCTCCTTCTCTGTCCATATAGGCAGGACTGTGGGGAAAATGAAACTGTTCTGAATTTAACTAGGCCTACACACACCTGTGAGGTGTGTACATTTGAGGACAGAATTGCAGCACGTGACACTCCATTCTCTGGTTCAAGAGTCAGGCCAGGCCAGCAGTGGCCATCTGCCATGCCAATGGGGATTTTTACTTCCTTCCCTTGATAAACTTCCACTCACCACTCCCTTTCTTCATTAGACCAGTGATCACTCACACACTCACACACACTTGCAAAGACCCAAGCATTCAAGCCGACACCGGAAGCACAGTGCTTCCAATTGCCAACACCAGCTAAAGTATATTTCTTAGCTGAGGATCTTGGGCAAAAGAAATACATCATTAGGTCAATGCAAGTGCTGAGCACTACACTAGAACTGCATTTAGTTTCTAATCGGTTTTAGCAACACTGCATGGCAAAGGTGACTAAAATAAATATTTAAATAAAATCTAAGTTGCACAAAGCCTTGCAAAAATGAGCCTTTTGTGATTCAAAATTCATCGGTGATACGTTAGCGCCCTCTGCTGGCAAGATTCTCCAACCACTCAGATTGTTTAGTCCTGCTTTAACCTTTTTTTTTCTCTCCTTTTAAGAACATGCAGTGTTTCATTTTGGTTCAATTTTTTTACACGTAAATTAGTAAAAATTATTAATAGAATCGTAACTAGAATGCACTGAATTGTTTAAAAGTATTGTCTTTTGTGTTTTAATTCTCACCTCAAAGATGTGTCTTGGCCAAAAACAGAGATTTCCTATTGAACTGTAATCATGGAGTGCTCTTTAAATTGTAAAATATTTCCATAAAAGGAGATTTGGGTAGGTATCCTGCTAGCATAACGTATAGGTTCCAATTTTTATTAAGTATAGATATAATCTACTACTCATTTTACATGGCTTATTTCTGAGGGTTGCCAGATTTAGCAAATAAAAATATGTCCCATGTACTTGCATGGGACATACTTATACTAATAAATACTAAATTATTGAGTAAAAAAGTATCCATTGTTTATCTGAAATTCAAATTTAACTGGGTTTCCTGTATTTTTTCTGGAGTCCTTACCTATTTCCAAATGTGCTCTGAATTTGATAATTGAATTCTTTTCTCGGGTGATATTCAGCATTTATCCCACCATAATAATGAATAAAAGCAAAACATCTCTTTTTCTGTTTTCTATTTCTTCCCTCAATTTTGTGAGGCACTGAATAGGTTTTAACATGTAAAAGCTTAAAGCAGAAGATTGAATTAGCAGTGTCAGCTAGGCATGAGATTAAAAACATTTGTTCTTAAAAGAAAAGTTATTTAATGGATGGATTGAATGAGAGAAATCCTGAATTCCTAGACTTCTTTTATGCAGCAACAAAGATATTATATAAAACATACACAAGGTTTCATTTTGCTTTGTTTTCAGAATGGTAATTTGAAAATAAGGGCACTTAGACGCAACATGACTCGAGGGCAGTGAGTCTCAAGCCTGCACAGTAGAATCACCTGTAGAAGTTTTAAAACTCAAGGATACCCAGGCCCCACCTGCAGACCAACTAAATCGGAATCGCTGAGGTCAGGTCCCAAGTAACCTTAAGGCTTGCAAGCAGCAGAGGCGATTTTAATATGCAGCCAGGGGGGCAAACCACTGTCCTGGGACACCACTGTCCTGAGACCGAGTCCCTTCGGGGAGTGCTTCTTGCCCTTGATGGGCATGTGAATCAGTGCAGATTGATTGAGTAGAATCTGGGCTTTTCTAACTAGTTTTCAGTTACACAGTTACTGCTGGACCAAGGACCATGCTTTGAGGAGCAAGATTTTAGGAGAAGCCGTTTGTTTCAATATGGAATTCCATGATGTCTGTGTGACCTGAAAGTGCAGATTACTTACGACCGCGTTACTGTGATGGTAACTGCCAGAGAAACGAAGGGGAGAGGGAGGGGAAAGAAAAACCTATCTTAATGGTTCTGTGGTGGGTTACTGCATCAGCTGAGTTATCTTACTCTTTTCTGTCACAGTATCCCTCACTGGCCAAAAGGACTTAACATTTGCTCCCTGACTTTTCAGAAATGGTATGAGAATTTGCATTAGATCATTTTATATGCAGCATCTCAAATAAGCGGTAATTTAAAGCACACAAGTTTAGATCATATTAGAATTTAGCTCATAGTTCATTTCCATCAGACCTTTTTTAACCATTTTAGTCCGTTGGAGCTTAAAGCAACAAAATGCAGATTGTGCAGCCATGTGAAGCTGATCAGATCAACCCTTGAAAGTATAATTGGTAAATCTCCTCATGTGCTTTTGAAAAATTAATCAAGACAGGTTTGATGAACCTTTGCTGAGAGAGTCTCTTTGGGACAAGTGACTTGGTTCCCAACGTTTTGTCACAAAGGAAAATGCCAGTGGCAATCCCAAAGTGACCCATTTACCTCGCTTGGGTGGAGCAGAATGACTTCTTAAGCACTGCAAATAATTCTGCTGGTTTAAAGTCAATTTGGTTAATACAATTAAATGAAACTATTTGATCCTTCAGGTTAAACACCATCATTTTGACTCATAGATTAACATTTTAATATGGAAACAGCCACCATAATCTTCCAATGCCTTCTAACAAGGCTCTGTGGGGATTTGTTGTAGAAAGCAGTGCATACAGTGTTGTGTTTAAAATCTCTCCAGAATTAGGCATGAGACTTGGTATTAAAATATTTCTTCTTCAAGCACACATATTTTACCTCAAAGTCAATGCCCTTAGAAGGTCTTTTGCCTGCAGTCACCAGAGAAGGCAGACAAGTTACAAACGATGCCTCAAGTTCCACTCGATAGCCAAGCTCCCCACCCCAACACTTTCCAGGTTACAAGACCTACCTGGAGCACACAGGTATGGTCAACTACATTTTCAGTTCTCATTTTAATGAATCAGTCAATGGTTTGTAACACTGGCAACCACTCCTTCTCTTGGAACTGTCTTCTGTTTTTCTTGTAGAGTACTACTCCTTCTTTTGGTTTCTTTGACCACATTTTCTCCATCTCTTCTTTCTCTGACAAAACCTTAAATGCTAGTATTCCCCCTTTTCTAATCCTGGGCCCTCTTCCCTTCCCATTTTATTTATCGCCTTTTATTCTTATGGCTTCAACTATCACCGATAAGGTGATAATCCCATCTGTAGTTATGGCCTGGTGTCTCCTCCAAGCTCTAGATTCATGATGTTCAATAAAGTAGCTACTAGTCACCTGTGGCTAACAACCTTAAATTAATTAAAATTAAATAAAATTTAAAATACCATTCCTCAGTCACACTAGCCACATTTCAATACTCAATAACCATATATGTCTAGTGTATACCACACTGGATAAACTAATTTCATCCTCACATGAACTTCTGAGGCACTTAGAGGGATCAAAATCATAGAGACAGAAAGCAGCACGTTGGTTGCTGGGGTGGGGTCAGGGAGTAGAGATGGGAGAGTTATTGTTTACCGAGTATAGCATTTCAGTTTTGCAAGAGGAGAGTAGTTCTGGAGACGGAGGGTGGTGATGGTTGCACAACAATGTGACTGTGCTTACCACCGAACTGCACACTTAAAATGATTAAGATGGTAAATTTTATGTATATGGTAGCACAAGAAAAACAAAGAAACAAACAAGGTTTGTACTAAGTACTTTTAAGAGTTGGGGAAACTAACGTGCACTGTAGCTTTGGAAATGGGTATTTGGGACTCCTCATTGTCACAGACAGCTGGTGCCAGCAGTAAGACTCCTGAAAGAGAATCCAATTAAAATGGGGACTTTATGATAGACAGCTAAAAAAAAGGTGTGCTTGGGACCATAGCTTGAAAAGTGAAACGAAACTGATGAAAATAAATTCATCACATATTTAACATCTAGGTTAACATTGCAACTATTTTCTCATACTTAGAACAAAGACTCATTAGTTATATTGACATGGTTGGAAAAAAATTATGAAGAATAACAATAAGTGAATGTGTATGTAATTAATTTTTTTAGATAATACATGCACATGTACAAAATTCAAAAGGTTTAAAAGTCTACATAGTGAATAGGAACCCTTCCTCTCTCTCCAATACCCAACTCACCTTCCCTGGTGGAGACTTCTATTTATAGCTCATTGTATTTATTTCCAGGGATATGCTATTCACTTATAACATATATATATTCTGCCTCTCTCCTCCTTTTCCTGTTCAATGCCCTGATGTTTTCACTTAACAATATATCATGGAGAGCTTTCCATGCCAAGAGCATGTGTATTTAAATAACACCTGTCAAATTACTCTCTCTAGAGGTTATAGTCAATTACGCCCTTACTAACAATGTATGACAGTGTATATTTTTGTCCCCTGTAAATTTCATAGGTGAAAACTGTATGTCATAGTTCACACATCTCTTATTATGAGTAAGGTCACACAAGTCTTATGCTTAAGAGGTATCCATTTGTATTTTTGTGTGTGTGAGGAAGATTAGCCCTGAGCTAACATCTATTGCCTATCCTCCTCTTTTTGCTGAGGAAGATTGGCCCTGAGCTAATATCTGTGCCCTTCTTTGTCTACTTTATGTGAGATGCCTGCCACTGCATGGCTTGATGAGCAGTGCATAGGTCCGCGCCCGGGATCTGGGCCTACAAACCTGGGGCCACCGAAGCTGAGCGGGCAAAATTAACCACTACACCACCAGGCCAGCCCCCATTCGTATTTTCTGTTCATGTCATCCACGTATTTTTCTGTTGAGCTGTTTTTTTTTTTGAAGATGTAAAAAATTTATAGTCATCACTTTATTATGAATAACATCAACTCTGTCATGACACACTGTTGAAAATATTGTTTGTCTTTTATTTAACTTTTTTTGAAGATTTAAAAAATGCCATTAAGTATATCAATATCATCTTTTATGGTTTCGTGATTTTTGTGTTACTTTAGGCTTTCCCATCCTAAGATTATTAAAAAAAAACAGTCTATGTTCTGGTATTTTTTTTTCTTCTCCTCAAAGCCCCAGTGCATAGTTGTATACTCTAGGTGTAAGACCTTCTAGTTCTATGTGAGCCGCTGCCACAGCATGGCAACTGACAGCTGAGTGGTGTGGTTCTACGACCTGTAAGGGAACCCGGGCTGCTGAAGCAGAGTGCGCCAAGCTTTAACCAGTAGGCCGTAAGGGCTGGCTCTGTTCTGGTATTTTTATGGATTTTCTGTCCATTAACATCTTTGATATCTCTGGGATTTATTTTGTAGAGTTAAGGATTTAACTTAATTTTTCCAGATGTCTCCAGTTTTCTCTATACCATTTACAGAATATTTCATTCTTTCCCACTAAATTTTCCTTTCTGATTTGACACTCAGGTCACATAGCTTCTCCTCTCCCTGGGAACTGGATACAAGTTTCCTTGGGATCAAGGTAGTTTGTTCAACATTGTCCCTCTCCATAGCCCTTCTCCCCCGACCCTGGCCTCATTCCAAAGCCTTCACCAAGAGGATCTCCTCTCCTCTTTCTCTGGAAGTCTCTTTCCCCATTGACCTGCTACCTCCTCCTCATACTTCAGGTCTCAGTTGAAGTGTCACTTCCTCTAGGTTGGTGCCATGTTCTATATCCCCAAATCACTCCACCGGTCTTCGTCCTTGGTGCAGCTGTTCCCCACGATGACAAAGATCCAGTCTGTGCTGGTCACTGCAGTATCCCAAGTGCCCACCTCAGCATGTAATAGAGAGTGCTTGAAAAATATTTATTGATGAATGCAACGTCTATTTTTCCCCTGAGCTGATTCTCCTCCTCATGCAGTGGCTGGGAGAAGGAGAGGTAGCTGTGGTTCCCTCAGTGAGCCCTGAGACCACCCACCTGGAGGCTCCTCAGGGCCTCCTATTAATAAATGGCTGTTCCAGTGGCCTGCCTGGTCCCCTCCAGACATATCTGGCTTTGACCCTATGGAGCCAGGTTTGGAGGGCACATATAGATTTAGCCTTTGCTCTGGGACTCTGTGACTTATTAATTTTCAGAAAAAAGAAGCGTTATGTTAGGGGAGTTTTCTTAGCCCAGTTTGAGTGTTTTCTCCTCTTATTTTACCACCTTGGATGTGAGGAGCATGAATGCAGTTAGCACACAGAGAAGCTGCCACTTGCCCCTTAGGATGTCACGTGATTTTTGTTTCCTTTTAATTTAGCGTTGGTACCTGTTGAATGAACAATCTTGTCTGTATAACATCCCAGATATTCTACCTGGTAATTTCTGTAGAACTAAATTCTGCTCTTGGGGACTCTAACACTTGCATTGTAAAAGTGAGAAGTAGAAATCAGCAGGGAAGAGAAAGAAGAAAGAAAATAATGTGAGAAAAATGCAGGTTATTAGCAGAATGCTTGGCTACTGCTTCTCAAATATTTTAAATTCAGAAAAAAGTTTAAAAATTCAAGCACAACATTATCGTCAACATAAATTACCATTTAATTAATTATGCACTCAGGGTATTGCTCTGAAGTGAGTTTAATTAACAAATAACTAGGTTTGGTAATATCTTGGCTGTATATCTCTATCCCCTGGAGAAGAAGAAGTTGAATTGTTGAAATAGCATGGTCTGATTGCTGCAGACTAAGATTGTCCTGTTTCATTCTTCAGTCTGCCCTTCCTTCTCTCTCCCAAGGGCAGAAATGAACAAAATGAAAGTTTTCTAATCGTTTAGCACTCAATTTTCTGCCTAGCAAAGACTGTGTGGTTATACCAGTTCTCATAAGATTTTAGTTTAAAAAAAAAAAAACAGATGATAGAATTTAGAATTCAAGGCATATTAATCTTTAACTCATTTCCCCCAGTTAAAAAAAACTTTATTGTGGAAAATTTCAAACATTTACAAAGTAAACAGAATAGTGTAACAAATATCCTTGCACCCATCAATCAGTTTGGACAATTTCAACATTCTGCCATCCTGTTTAATCTATACCTCCACCTAGTCTCCACCTGCCATTAAATTATTTTTAAGGTAAATTTTATATATGTTGAGAGGCCCAAATATTAACTGTACAGCTTCAACAACGGATACATCTGTGTAAGCCAGAGCTGAATGAAGATATTGAACATTTCCATCAACGCAGAAAGTTCCTTCTCTCTCTTCCCAGTCAATTCTTTGTCCTCTCCCCCACCCTCCAGGCAACCATGTTCTGATTTTTTTTAGCATAGATTAGTTTTGCCTGTTCTATAATTTCATATACACGGAATCATCAAATATGTACTTTTTATCTTAAGCTTCTTTTAATTAGCGTAATGTCTGCGAGCTTCATTGATCTTATTGTGTGTATCAGTAATTCATTCCCTTTTATTGCTGAGAAGTGTTCCATGGTAAGAATCTATCACAATTTGTTTATTCATTCTCCTGTTGTTAGACATTTGGTTGTTTCCAGTTTTTAGGTACTATAAATATAAAAGGCTGTTATGACCATTCTTGTACAAGTCTTTTTGTGGATCTGTTTTTATTTATTTTAAGTGTAGGAGATCAAGATTTGGCCACCCTGAAATATCTTTCTTTACCTTGATTGTTTTCTCTAACAGATATTTGACCTCCCCCACTAACTGCCTAAAGAATTTAACATAGAAGACCTGTTCCAGGAAGTAGTTACTATCATATGATGGCTGCAATATAATGTAAAATAGATGTTACAATAGGAAAGGCACCAACGGGCCCCTCTTATCAAAAATTCTGTCTCTTCCTGGCCACATTCTCTAGGTGGCCCTGCTAGGAGTTGCCAGACAAACATTTATAAGGGAAATCTCCCTCTGTAAAGGTATCCCCTCTGTGTGTTGGGAAGAAGGCAGGGATGGACTTGTCTCTGGAACTCTTAATCAGTACTGAAGAAAAGGGCTTAAATCTACATACTCTTGATTACTGTGATTTCTGTCTCTCTGGTCACATTCTCTATAGGTGGCCCTGCAAAGCACTGTCTGACAAACATTTACATTTCCCTCTTCATGTAAGTTGTCTTCTTCCCCTCTGAAATCCCAAAACACCACCCACCCCCAACATCCTCCTTTGTCTTTAGCTGAAGATAGTATTTAAGATGAGAATCTCTGCTATTGTGTTGAGAAACTCAGTTTCCCTGGTTTCTCCCATGTATACATGTTATTAAACTTGGTATTATTTTCTCCTGCTAACCTGTCTTTTAATTATTTGGCCAGCCACAAGAACTTTAAGGGAAAGGGTGGAGGGGGATTCTCCCTCTTCCCCAACATAAGTATACCTAGCATGGAATAGCAGAGTCAAAGGACAGGTGTGTTTAACTTTATATGAAACTGCCAAAACTTTGTCCAAAGAGTTTGTACAGGTTTACATTTCTACCAGTCGTGTATGAGAGTTCTGTCTGCTTCGCATCCTAACAAATATTGTCAGCAGTCCACTACGTTTTTGCTTTTCTGGTGGGTGTGTAGTGGTTTCTCATCGTGGTTTTAATTCTCATTTCTTTGATGACTAATGATGTCAAACATTTTTCATGCGTTTATTGACCAATTATGTATCTTCCTTTGTAAAGCATCTGTTCAAGTGTTTTGCCTATTTTTCAATTAGGTTGTTCATCTTTTTATTACTGAGTTATAGAAAGTCTTTATATTTTCACATGAGTTCTTTGTCAGATAAATGAATATATCCTCCAGTCGGTAGTTTGCCTATTCATTTTCTTAATATTTTTCAATTTTTAATTTTTCTTTAATTCTGAATGAAGTCTAATTTACCAATTAAAAACATTTTATGGTTCTTGCTTTCTGTGTCTTTAATCCAATTTTAGTTCATTTTCGTATATGGTGTTAGGTAAAGGCCCAACTTCATTAGTTTGTATGTGGATATCCAGCTTTCTCAGCATCATCTTTTGAAAAAACTATCTTTTCCCCTTTGAACAGTCTTGGCACCCTTGTTAAAAATCCTTTGACCATATATGTGAGGGTTTATTTTCTGGGCTCCCTATTCTAATCTATTGGTCTATAAGTTGTCCAGCTTTGGGGGGGGTTTTGTTGTTTTTTCCTTTTTTCAAGATTGTTTTGGCTATTCAGGGTCCTTTGAGACTCCATATGAATTTTTTTTTTAATTTTATTTTTCCCCCAAAGCCCCAGTAGACAGATGTACGTCATAGTTGCACATCCTTCTAGTTGCTGTATGTGGACGCGGCCTCAGCATGGCCAGAGAAGCGGTGCGTCAGTGTGCTCCCGGGATCCGAACCCGGGCCGCCAGCAGCGGAGCGCACGCACTTAACCGCTAAGCCACGGGGCCAGCGCCTCCATATGAATTTTAAAATGGGTTTTTCTGTTTCTGCCAAAAGCATTATTGGGATTTTGATAGGGATTGCACTGAAGCTGTAGATCACTTTGGGTAGCATTGACATCTTAATATTAAGTCTTCCAATCCATGAACATGGAATGTATTTCCATTTATTTATGTCTTCTTTAATATCTTTCAGCAATAATTTGTAAATTTTCATTGTACCAGCCTTTCACCTGCTTGTGTAAGTTAATTCCTAAGTATTTTATTCTTTTTGATCCTATTGTAAATGGAATTACTTTTTTAATTTCCTTTTCAGTGTTCATTTTTCGTGTACAGAAATACTGCTGATTTTTGTGTGTTGACTTTGTATCCTGCTACTTCACTGAATTTGTCTATTACTTCTAACAGCTGTTTGTGGAATCTTGAGGGTTTTCTACATTTAAGACCCTATCATCTGCAGAGATAAATTTATTTCTTCCTTTCCAACTTGGATGCCTTCTATTTCTTTTTCTCGCCCATTGCCCTGGCTAGGACTTCTAATAATATGTTGACTAGAGGGCAAAAGCAGGCATCCTTGCCTTGCTCCTGATCACAAAGGAAAAGTGTTCAGTCTTCCACCATTGATGTTTGTTATGTTTTTCATACATGCTTTTATTGTGTGGAGGTAGTTTCCTTCGATTCCCAGTTTGTTGAGTGTTTTACCATGAAAAGGTGTTGATTTTGTCTGCTTGTCTGCTGAAAGGAGAGCAGGGAAAGGGGCAGCACTGATCGTTGAATGAACTATCCCCAGCTTTCATTCTTTGCACGTTTTGATCATGACGACAACTCAGTAAATGTTAGAATGAGATGGGGACATTTTTTCTTTATATTCAATGTAAATACAAACAGTGGTCACCTATAACATCATATAAGGGCACACTTCACAGGTTTCATAATCAAATTTTTAAATAATCACATGTAATAAAAACAAATCACAATAATAAAAAATAAAAAACACAAGTACAAAGTAGAAAATACAAAAATGTAATTTATTTGCCTTATGTGCCAAATGGTTAGCTATAAAGATATGACTCTTGCCTTGGAGTTTAAGGCAGTTTCATTTTTTGCCACGGTTACTTTTTCTGATCATATGCTAGAACCAGCATCTTCTGTGTTTTATCTGTATTTACTTGATCATTTATGTTTTATACGTTTGTGCACTCGAGAACCATATTTTCCTCATGATCACTGAAGCTCTGTAATATAAAATGTCATTGTCTTCATATATTTGAGTAATACCGATCACGGTTTTGAAAGTCTCTATGAGCATATCTTGCATAAGTCTTGTTATGTGGGATCCTTCCAAAAGGTTCATGGTCATTGAAACAAGATTCAAAAACTTCATCAACAGCCTTTTGAGCTACTTCTTTGCTGATATTCCTAACGGCCAGGATAGAAAGAATGGCTCTGTCTCGCACACAAGTCTGAGGAGAAAGAAAAGTATGTGGCTTTAATTTTATATGAAAATTTAATCACGAAATAATATTTTATATAATGTCTGAACCACAATGAAAATTAATGTCCTCCCATATTATTTTACTAATTTCTGTCATGCCAAAGAAGAAACATAACTCTTAAATTATGAAACATGTTTAGCTCAATCTAAAATTATTTAGGTATAAGTAAGACCTACTCCATTTTCTCATCTTTTCCCATAATATAAGCAGATGTCATTCTCTGAAGTTCTAGGCAATGTCTGCCAAACAATAACTCCCAATTTGCAAAATCACAAAAAATGTCTATAAATAAGGTTCTGGTTGAATTTTTAACAAAATTTAAATATACTTTACTTCTGCGTCTTTCTTCCTTAACTTTTCAGTTGACCAATGCTAGATAACTTTTCCTTCAAGAAGGGCACTCTCCCCTGGGGGCAAACTACACATATACACACACAAAATTTGGAAGAGTCTTAATTTTTCAGGGAAGAAACAAAATCAAACAACTTTTTTTCCTGAGAGTTCTTTGCATGGGTACTAAAGTTCTCTACCTAAGAAAATAATTTACCTAATGTTATGTAGTAATAGACTAGAATCTCTCAGTACTCTAAATATTTTAAGAAACATAAGGTCTGCCATTCCAATTCTTGGAGAGCTTTTAATTCATTTATTTCTCCCGAGGCCCAAATTAAAACCCAAAAGAATAGCTTTTAACCTTTTCCTGAAAAATAAACAAACACTGGTTCTGATGGCTGTGCGTCCTGACGATCACTGATTTTCTCTGCGTGTTCCATCCAGTGTTACTTCGGCCCGGTCAGCATGCCCGAGCTGGTGATGCTCACTAATATTGGAATAAAAATGAGTGCTTCTCAACCTAAACTACATCAAACACTGATTTTAAAAACAAACCCCAGGCATGAAGAAATAAGAAGGAGAGGAAAGACCATGAGGAGCCATGACAGCAATTGCCAGAAATAAAGGAAATTTCTCTCCTCCAGGGAAACACAACAGTGGTAAAATCTGTCTCCCACGGGGTTGAGAAACACAAGTATAGACCACAATTCAGACTGATTCCTTTCCAGAGGTAATAAATTTCAGTTCAAATAACTTGTGCAATTTTCCAACCAGTTACCATAACTGATGTTTACATTTCTTGGGTACTGGCTGGGCAGAAGCAGGGACTCCATTCTCTAAGACTCCTCTCCCTCAACCAAACTCCCACTACCTCCACATATCTTCCGTCCTGTTGCTGGCTGTATTCGTTTTCTGCTGCTGCTACCCCCGGTAAGAAGAGGAGAGACTTCTCTCTCAAAGACTCTGGGCCCCGGGTCACGTGCCTTCACCACAGTGTCCTCTTCTCTGGGTGTGTTGACGTGCGCCCTACTTCCACCCTCTCCACCAGAGCCAGAACGCACAGCCCACTCAAATGCAGCCTGAGCTGATTTACCGAGAAGCAGGGACTGCAGGGCGCAGAAGACATGCAGCACAAGCCAAGTAAGTGGCGTATCACTAAGCTGACTTGTCACAGGCTGAAAGCCTAACAGCTGATCCGAGTAATCACCTTTCCAGGCAGCAGGCTTGTCTTCTGGCTACCATTCCCTGAGTTCACAGTTTCTCTTAGGAGTTCACTGTGACTTTCCACCCTCCACTCCAGAGCTGAGTGACTCTCTTCTCTGGAGAACCAGGGGCCTTCCTGTATTTTTCCAAGCCTACTCTCACGGTATCTGGTTGAAACTGCTGTCCTGATGCCCCTGTACCTCACAATCTGGCCCAGCAAGCTCTTCCCATAGAAAATCTCTGACCAGCCTTTCTCCTAAGTGTGCACACAGAGCCCCTTGGCTGCTGTGGGCAGAACTGCTCCCATTCACTATCAGTCCACCAGTTCTATACCTCCTCTACCCATGTCCATCTATCGTGGATCTTAAACGCTTTCTAGCAGGATGATCTCATGTATAGTCACATCTTTTGTTTTGTTTACAAAATCTCTCTCAGCTCAGTTCATCATAATCAAGTCTGTGCCAATCCACAGCTTAGCTATCACATCACACATCCCTTAAAGGTGTGCTAATACACAGCATAACTGGGCCGCAATGCAGCCTCTCTTCTGAAAGGTGTTACTTTTTTGTCTTGAGAATATTGTGGTAGTTTCAAAATACAAGTCCAGGACTGCTAGGATAAAGTTAGACAGGCTGTGATTTCACTTCTATTCCCTATGCACCCCCATCCAAAATTATCCCCAGAGCGAGATCAGAGCTCTTTTCACTATTAGAATCATTCACTTAGTCATACAGTTTGCCCATAATTACAAAGCAGAACTAGAGTCCATCTATTTGGCTTAAATGGTATACATTTTTGTATTCTTCTCATATAAGTAGTTCTTTCAAATTTCAAATACTAACTGTATTTCTCATTTCTTCATTCATTGTTTCCACTCAGCACTTGAAGGTAAGTGATTTCATATGTTAGTTTTTACCTGATGGTGTTGTTTTAATCCAAAGTGTAACCTGAATATTTCATTTACGAGTGAGCAGTCTCCACTAAGGTTGGCAGCTCGAACCTAACATAAAGACAGAAGGCAAACAAAGAGAAAGTAAGAGCTCATGCTCTACACCTTTAAATCAGCCGACTTTTAAAAACTGTAAAAGAATATAAAGGTAGCATGTTTTTCTGAGAAAGAGTGCCTGTAAGGCTTTTTTAAAGAATTTTTTAAACTCTACTGACTCAGGAAGTTCTTCAGTTCAGAAAAAGAGCCGATATACAAGAGCTAAGCGAGACAGTGCCAAATACACCAGCGGAGGGTCAATTGCCTACCACAGCAGATGTTCCAAACTTCACACTGTAGCCTAACCAACAGAACCAATTTCTTTTGGAACCGAAAGTCAGAGAGTTGGACCTTAGAGTTAAAGCCCATGTCTCCACAAGATACAAACAGTTCTAGAAACTACCAAAAGGACTTCAAGAAAGCATTCTTCCAAAGATCTACAAACTGAATTTCAATGTGAGCTTAAAACTGAAAACACCAGTATCCAACACACTACGAGCATATGAACCCCCCACCCCAGCCCAAATCACTGAAACTCTCTTGCACCTTCTCTTGAACCCATGTAAGTTCACGCCTTCCTCCAGGGCCTCAAGTGTCCTATGAAAAACTAAGTGGTACAAAGCACAAAGAATCAAGAACATTCCAAACTGGTCATGCTATGAGCTTGACAGCCTGAGGTTAGGACACATTTTCTTTCTTTTTTTTTTAATTGGGGTAACATTGATTTATGACATCACATAAATTTCAGGTGTACATCATTATATTTCGATTTCTGTGTAGATTACATCATGTTCACCCCCAAAGACTAATTATCATCCATCACCACACACATGTGCCCAGTCACCCCTTTCGCCCTCCTCTCTCTCCCCTCTGGTAACCACTGGACACATTTTCTAATTTACTATATTTTTAAGGTAAAAAGCAGCTTTCATAGATGGAACTACCCATATAGATTCTACAGTCAACCTAACCACATTTTTGCTAATTCATTACCATCAGAATGGCCCATTTCTTGTTATTTCTACAATAACATGGCCTCATTCCTCTGAGGAGCTCAGGCACTTAACACACTTTAACTAGCTAGCAGGCATTAATTCTCATAACACCTGAGAGAGACCTATTTAAAAACTCAGGTTTCAGTCTACTATCCAAACAATATGAGTTATAATTAGATGCAGTGGGGCCGCTTATTAATTTCAAGGGAAAGAGAAAATAACCTAAGTTATAAAGTATAAGCTTGAAATTTATATTAGTTTTCTTAACTTCTCAGCACATTGCACTCTTCAATTAATGAAATGCAAGCATGAAATACATATGTCTCTCTAGGAGCAAATATACACGTGTACTTCTGAGAGCAACCCAAAGTGCTCAACAAATATCTTTTTATGTTGTATTTTTGAGACTAAATGTTTTACTCTGGAACAAACAAGGAGCTTCACCTACAGCAGGCAGCAGAGCAAACCAGTTAAGAACTCTGACTGTAATCCTGACTCTGCCTCTTCCTAATCATGCGATCTAAATCAGTGCTTCACTCTCCACATGTACAAGACAGGGATGACAGTAGCTACCTCATGGGTGGTTGTGAAGACTAAATAAGAATCCACACACAGAACAGTGTTTAGCACACAGCCCTCAGTAAATGTTAACTACTATTATTTTTATATTATATAGTTTATTCCACACAAAAAATAGTTTATTATTATAATTAAAGTCAGTCATCACTCTTACTAGGATTTAAAGGTTATATTTAAGACAATTCTAAAAAGATACTTAAAATGTCTCATTGTAATCGATAGTTAAAAATGGAAATTCAAGACTAACATGGAACTATGACAGTAAAAAAAGGAATATGTTTAAATAAATTGTACTTGAATAAAATGTTCAAACACAGAGTGTTCTGGGGGAAAAAGTATCTTCCACAATAAACTCACCTCTGAGCAGGCCAGATGTCTGACATTGGTGAACCAGTTGACATGAGCACGGCAATGGTCAAATGCATGAATGAGCTCGTGGGTGACCACTCTGCTCATGTGGGCCTGATTACTGATATTATTCTGGCACAAAACAATCTAGGAGACACCAAAATAAGAGAAGTTTGGTTATTTCTCAAATCTACTCTCATTTCATAGGTTCCGTCTTCTCTCTCACAGGAGGGGCTCACCTGCTCAGAACGCCTCCCCCCACGCTTCTCCAGCGACCCCACACCTACCCATCCGTTGAGGCCCAGTCCTAACCACATGTGCTCCAGGAAGCCCTCCCCAGTGACCGACTTCTCCCTTCTCTTTCTGGACTACAACAGCACTAGGCTTAAGGACATTTATTCACATGCCAGCCCCACTGGGCTGACAGTACCAGTCTGTCTTGGCCTCCACAGCATTATAGTAAGAGATGGGCTTTGGAATGAAGCAGACAGATTCAAATTCCAGCCCCAGTCTTTACTAACTCAGTGACCTTGGGCAAGTTTTTTAACCTCTCTGTGCCTAGTTTCCTCAACTATAAAAAGGAGATAATTAGAGTACCTACCTCATAGAATTGTGAGAATTAAATGAGAATATAAGTAAAATGCTTCATATCAAGTTTCTGAATGAGCAATGAATCAACAATGAATGACCACCACTGTCCCATTCTACTAGAACTGCCAGGAAAAATCCTCAGCAAGACCTTCAGAAAGAAGTGCAAAAAGCCAACAGCACACTGAGCAGGACCCTATAAGAATAATAAAGACATGAAGGATCCTCATAATAACAGTTACCATTTACTGTGTACTTACTATGTGCCAGACACTGGGATAGGTGCCAGATATTTTATATACATTCATTCAACATTCATTTATCCAACTAATATTTATTGAGACCTATCAGTAGATTTGAAATTTACTAATGGAGATAGAAATTAACCAAATATTTACCAAAATGTTTAAATACATGCAACGACAGTTGTCACGAAGAAGCAGACAGGTTGCCATGAGTCCACTCAATGAGAAAGCCTGACCTGGTCTGGAGGTTGGGAAAGGCTCCTCTGCAGAAGGAATGTTTAAACTGGGATCTAATGGATGAATAGGAGTTAAATCTGAGGAGAGGGGAAGGGAGCATTCCAGACAGAGAACACATCTATGCAGACAGCAGGCGGAGGCTGAAGGAAGAGCATGTTTGAGAAGCTGAAAGCAGACCTATACTGCTGCAGCACAGAGCTGGAGGTGGTAGGCATGAGATAAGGCTGGTGAGGTCACAGCGGCCAATCACTCTTTATCCTGAGAACAAAGGGAAGTCGCTGAAAGGGAGTAATGAAAGAGGGGTGCTTTTGTTTTGTTTGTATCCTTTGACTATAGTAGAAAAAATAAGCAGAAGATGAGCAAAACTGGATGCAGAGAGATCAGTTGAAGGCTAATGAAGTATTCTAGGCAAGAGATAATGGTGTCTGAGCTAGAACAGTGGGAGCTTAAAAAGGTATTTAGCAGGTAAACTGGACAAAATTTGGTGATGGATAGAATATAGGAAGGGAATCAGAGAGATCAAGGATGATCCCTAAATTTCTGGCATGGGTAATAGGATGGATGGTAATAGGATAACTTTCACTGTGATATGCAAAACTAAAAGACCAGGTTGGGTTGGGATGAGGGATGGCATAAATCATCATTTGGACTTGGACATGTCAGCTCTGAGGTGCCTGTAAGTGCAGGTGTCAAGTGAACACTTGGGTATATGGATGTGGAGGTCAAAAGAGAGCTCTGACCTAGGAATATAAATGAGATCCCCTTGGCAGAGAATAGAGTAAGAAAAGAAGGGCTCTAACACCGAGGATTAAGGGAGTTCAACTTTTAAGGGCTGGTAGAGGAAGATGAGCTAGCAAAGGAGCAACCAGAAGAGAGTTGTGTACTGGAAACCATGGGACGCGAGTGTTGGCATTACCTGCAAAAGTCAAGCATATGCCGACTATGTGACCCGGCAATTCCACTCCTTGGAGTAACTTTTGCACATGTGCACCAGAAGAAAAGGTGAAAAACATTCACAGCAGCGTTGTTCATAATAACAAAGTTGGAAACAATCAACATTAGATAGTGCAGTATAGACACACAATGGAATACTATACAACATTGAAACGAAATAAACCAGAGGTGTACACAACATGGACGAATCTCACAATGTTAAACAAAAGAACTGTTACAGAAGACTATATACGGTATGATTTCATAGAACTACCAAGTATGTATCACATATAACTCAAAGTATTACAAAGCTTAAAAGTAGGTAACTAGGGCCAGCCCGGTGGCTTAGCGGTTAAGTGCGCGCTCCGCTACTGGCAGCCCGGGTTCGGATCCCGGGCGCGCACTGACGCACCACTTCTCCAGCCATGCTGAGGCCGCGTCCCACATACAGCAACTAGAAGGATGTGCAACTATGACATACAACTATCTACTGGGGCTTTGGGGGGAAGAAAAAAAAAAAAGGAGGAGGATTGGCAATAGATGTTAGCTCAGGGCTGGTCTTCCTCAGCAAAAAGAGGAGGATTAGCATGGATGTTAGCTCGGGGCTGATCTTCCTCACAAAAAAAAAAAAAAAAGTAGGTAACTAAATAACACATTACTGGACTGTACACATAGATGGAAAAACCTTTCAGAAAAGCAGAGAATGATTATCACAAAGTCGGAATAAGGAAGGGAGAGAGAACGCGATCCAAGGAGGGCACTGAAGGGGCACAGGCTTCTGAAGTCCTGGCAACGATCTATTTCTCAAATCTGTGTGGCAGTTACACAGGTATTCATTTTACTATCATGGCCAAAAGTGTACATGTAGGTTTTTCACTTTTATGGATAAATGAGATACGTCACAATACAAATTTTAACTTAAAAAAATAAAAGGAGAGAGTACTCAACTGAGTTCAACACTGCTGAGAAGTAAGATGGGGGTTCAAAATGTCCACTCCATTTAACTCTGGTGGGGAAATGAACTTACCAAGACCCATTCTGAGAGCCAGAGGTATTGTGATTGTCAATTTACAAACAAGGAAACTGAGAAAAAGGCAAATGACTTGCCCAAGCCCCACAGCTAATAAGCAGGGGAGTGGGATTTGAACTGCAATCTACCTGACTCCAAAACCCAGAGCCCTCACCCCTGTGCTATACTGCTCTTTCCCATGATTAATGTGCAACAGCTATAAACAACCAAAATACATACAAAATTCCCCAGGAAACAATTAAGTGTAGTTAAATGTGAGTCATACATTCAAGATGAAATAGTTACTTATAACACCTTTATCTACCCTCATCACCTGATATAATCCATCTACCACCTCCAAGACGCTGTCAAAACCCGCCAATGACTTAAAACTAATCACATTTATTGAATGCTTACTACACTTACTGTGATAAGCACTTTACAAGAGGTATCTCATTTAATTCTCATAACCATTCTACGAGATAGATACAATCATTAACCATAGTTTACAGGTGAGAAAACTCACTCCCCTAATCAACAATTGTGAAAGGTATATCACTTTTCACCACGTAAAGGTGAAACTCTTCAGCGTTGCACCCAGAGCCTCCCACCACACGGCTTGTCTTTCTTTCCATCCTACTTCCCCTTATTCCCCACACATTCCTGCCCTCCAGCTAAACCAGATAACACGCCATTCCCCAAATACACCTTGTGCTTTCCCAACCTGCCACCTCCGCTCATGCCACCCCTGCTTTGGGTGACAGTCTTTGTCTTCGTTGCCTCTGAAGAGGCTTTGTATCCTCTAGCTGAACCTGTTGGCCTCTTTCAGTCGATCACATCACTGTCCCATTGTGGTAACCACACTCACCTATTTTATCATTGTCCGTGTTGACCTCTTGTGTCCCCTCTGAGAGCGCAAGCCCCTTAAGAGTCAGGACCATGACTAGTTCATTTTTGAATCCTACACAAAGTCTACAAACAGAACGCCCAGCATGTGGAAGGTGCTCAGCAAACATCAGGAGAGAGAACTGGAGGAAAGAAAATAACTCAGCAAAAACGGGCCCACCTGAGATGTCGAAGCATCAAAACCTCCGCTGACGTTCCCATTACAATCTTCACAAGAAAAGTGTCTGTCTTTGTTAACAGCACTAAAAGGCAAGAGGGGATTAAAGAGACAATGTCCAGGAGCAGTATGTGTGTGGTGCAGGGGAAACAGGCGACCCGTATCATAAATCCCTCCACCACTAACACAGATGAAACCCGGGAAAGCAACTTAAACACCTTCGGGACTCAGCTTTCTCACCTGTAAAATAAGGAAACTGTCTGCAAAATCTATCCTAGTTCGAATTCTAGAACAGGATTCCATAAAGCATTTGGTCGACTGATGAAGAACATATTGGAAATATGCTGGAGTTCCCACCTCTAGGCCAGAATGTTAAGAAGTCGAGCTCAAGTCACCTCCTCTAATCCCCTCAAAATTAAACAACACCTAGAAGGCTCCTACACAACAAGCGGAGATTTCTTCCCCATTAAGGAGAATGCTGAGGCTGGTGTAGCGGAAAAGCCAGGTTTGGTAATTACTTATAAGAAAGATTTGAGTGTTGTCTTTACTAAATACCTGAGGTGAACGGTAGAGCCAGAGACTTAGAGTTAGGGCAGAAGACGTCCAAGGAGAACCAGGCCCCCCTGGAGAGAAGCAACCATCACCACCATCCACCGTATGGAAAAGGCTTTGTGGCAAGAAGTGAAAATCTGAAGTTGTTCCAGTTTTCTGGTTTTTTGTTTTTAGCAGCCAGCATATAGAGGAGCACTTCAAAAAGATGTACTTACCAACCCGAGTGCTTCATGGCATCAAGTAGAAGTTTGACGTACGGATCTAAAAAGATATTGATTCAATTATGTATGCTAATAGGAAAAACTGGCACCAATTAAATTATCCAAATAGCAGTATATTATCAAAAAGTAATGCACAAATCTTAATGAAGTAATGCTATCTTAAAATTGGTAAAAATAGATATGAAAAAACAAGCTTAAATTAACATAAAAGCAAATCTTTAATGAAATGAAATAGTGATACAAATGCCAAGATGGGTACTGCCAAACATCTTAGATAATATCAAATACGCTTTTATAGGCCATTTTTAGTTAAACGATCAAACTCGTATAAAAGCACATACCAAAAGACTGAGGGAATTTGGGGCCACATACATAGAAATGAGCAGCAGCACAGTATCCAGATTAGAGGAAGGCAGTCAGTAGCCCCACTGCCATCTGTCCTGGTCAGACCTCACTGGTAACAGAGTGTCCTATTCTGAGACCACACTCTAAACAGGACTGCCAACTGAAGCGCTTCCATGGGGGAAGGCGACTAGAATAGTACAGGACTCTGTTCAGTAAGAAGCAAGAAAGGATTTGCGGATTTGGAAAGGAAAAAGAAAACTAGGACCACGGTAGTTTCAAGTATTTGAAGGGGTGCCATGTGGGAACAGATTCAGTCAATATTTGTTCAGAGGGCCAAACAAGGACCAAAGGGTAGAAGTTACATGGGGCAGATTTCAACTTAGTACAAGAAAGGATTTTTCCAAGAATTAAAGCTGTCGATACAACAGATGAGTAGCCTCAAAGAACAGGTAACCCGTTCCAGCAGAGGTCTATAAACTCTGATCAGCAACGGCACAGAGGTTTTCCTGCATGGGGGTCGACAGGCCCAGACAACTCCCGAGGGCCCTCCCACTGCTAAGAGTCTACGAGCCAGTGACGATAACAGGAAAGTACAACCATCCTAAAGGCCTCCAATATCAACTTGTCACACAGGCGTCTTGTCTGAGAGAATAATGCACAGCAAATTATATGACATAAGAAAAACATGGAAAAAGAAAAGAAATCAAGGGTGTGTGTTTTTTTAAAGTGTTGAAAGCAAAAAGAGGTGAGTAAAAGAAAAGTAGTGAAGGATGAGAGTTATAGGTTACTGCTTTACTAACCTGCGCCTCTTAAGAGTGTTAACAGTAAAGCTATTATAAGCATTATTTAGTATATATCAGGTGTCAGGCACCATATGAAGTGCATTATTATTCAAGCAACTAAGAGAACTAAGAGATTCAAAAGTCTATAGTCTTCTTACTAAAAAAAAAATATATATATATATATATATGCAGGAAGCACAGTGGTTTGGTACTTCACAAAGGACCTGCAAGACTTAGAACAGATTTGCTTTGTAGAAAAAGGTAACAAAGGTCTCCCGTGAGGCCTGGTTTCTCCCATCACCCCTGCCCCAGGGACAGGATGTTAAAGCTACAGGTTGATGCTTTAATACCACCAACAGCTTCTGCCAGCCACCCTCCCCTTGGAAGGTTGAGGCATGTTAATTCCACCAGGGCTCATATTCCGCGCCCTCCCCACATCCTATCTCAACTCCTCCTCCGCTGTCTGTCTCTTCTGCAGTAAGAACAGCTCCCCTTTATTCAGCTCCTGACATGCTGGCACTTCACATTCATAAAATCCACTCCTCACAACAACTCTAAAAGAGGTATTTTTATCCCTCCCTCTCCTTTTTTTTTTTTTTTTTTTTTGGCAGATAAGGATAGAGGAGATCAGGGAGTTAAATCACTCTTCCACACCTAATAAGGAGAGGGACCGGAATTTGACCCCATGTCTAACTCCACAGCCCATGTTCCTTTCACTGCGTTCCACTTTGAAATATCTTAAAGGCAGGGTCCCTACTCATCTTTGTATTTCCCCACACCAGAACCCAGGAGGCATTCAATACACATTTGCAGAGGAAATAACAATGCCATCATTCCCTGAGGCCCCCTCCTCCTCCCACCTCCCCACTCCCTATATGCAGGTAACCCCAACAAGGTTGGAAAATCCGGGGGTGCTTGTGACTTGTGAACCGTGACTGGCCAGCTCTGAAAGAGTAACCTTGCTTTGGGACAAGTCTGTTGAAGATTCTGATTTTCTAAATGTATCTGAAGTAAACTTAGGAACTCGATGTCAGTGTAAAGGAGCTAAGAAATCTCCTCTAGTGCAACGTCCTGGGACTAGAGAGAAATTGGTCAGTGGGTAGTTGTGTCCCTATTTCACCCACAGCATTGGTGCTTAACCCTTTGGGGGCCGTGGGCCTCTTTGAGAATATGATGAAGCTATGAACTCTCTCCCCAGAAAAATGCACTTAGGTGCAGACACACACGATTTCGCAGTCCGCTTCAGGGGTTTCTACACTGAGGCCCATCGACGTACGAAGGTTAAGAACCCTTCCAAGGAAAAGTAGTTTGCAAAATTGTTTTTGCACTGCCGGCAGTTTAAGTATGCCTTAACGAACGCGGCTCTTTAAAACTCTGCGCCACCCGGACTCGAAGTCCCCATATTGCTGTATAATTTACATATGAAATCGGAGGATCTGTCAGACCTGTGAGTGTGACGGAAATGGCACACTCCTAGGCCGCTCCTCCTGCATTCCACAAGCATAGTGCTGAAAAGGGTCTCAGCGCCTCCTGATGGGGAAACTGAGGCCCAGACCCCCACTCCCGCCCCCAGGAGGCCCATCTAGCCTCTGCGCTGAGAGGCGGGAAGCCGGCCCCCGCCGCCCCCGGGGCTGACCCCGGAGCCCCCTGGAGAGGGGCGCCCCGGCCCGGCCCTGCCCGCCGGGTGTGACACCGCCCCGCCGACCCCGGCCTCCGGGCCACGGCCCCTACTTGTCTCCAGCGTCTTCAGGAGCATGAGCGGGCACTTCTGGTCGTTGGTGAAGAAGCCGGAGAGGAACCCCTCCTGCGGGGGCTTCCCCTGGGCCGGCCGCTCGGGGAAGACCTGGCACGCGCCGCGCTGCTGCGGCGGCGGCTCCCCGGCCGCGGGGCCCGGCCCGCGCGCGTCCCCAGCTCCTGCCATGCCGCCCGCCTGCCCTGCCGCCGTCGCTCCCTCCCGCCTCAGGCTGCTGGGGCTCAGGCACGGAAGGAGAACCCCGCCCCCGCCAACCCGACCGCCCAGGCCCTCCCTCCGCTGGGGGCGGGAAGCCGGCAGGGGCGAGGGCCGCTGGGCGGGGCCGAGGGCGTTGGGCCGGAGGGGGCTCGAAGCCCGGAGGGGGACGCTGAGTTGGGCGAGAGGCGCGGGGCGGGGCCACGGGCGCGGGGCTGGGCGGGGCGAGCAGGGCAGGGGGCGCGCTGGGCGGGGCGCGCTGGGCGGGGCGCGAGCTGGGCTGGGAGAGATGGGCGGGGAGATGGGCGGGGCGCGCTGGGCAGGGGCGGGAGCTGGGCGGGGAGATGGGCGGGGCGCGAGCTGGGCGGGGGGAGATGGGCGGGGCGCGAGATGGGCGGGGCGAGACGGGCGAGGAGATGGGCCGAGGGTGCGCTGGGCGGGGCGCGAGCTGGGCGGTGGAGCTTGGGTTGACACGTGCCCTCGCCGGCTGGCTGCGTCAGTCTGCCGTCGGCGTCGCCGCTGCTCCGCAGCGTTGTTGTCCGGTCCTCATAAGCGTCGTTCTGCAGCCCGCCTCCTCGTTTAACGCCATCCTCACCTCCTAGCCAATACTGGCAACTAAGTCCCCTTTTCCCTCTGAAGCTCTCTGCCGTCCTCCCACTTCCTGCCTTGTCATTCAGCAGGCTGTTTGCAGCCTCCGGCCTACCTCTCTCCTGGTGCCCCAAGCTATATTGAAAGCAGTGTTTTTCAGAAACGTTTGAAAGCTACAATTATGACTGGTCACATCAAAATCTTCAAAACATAGGATCCAACTACTTTTTTTCTACCTCATCTGAGCCTATTCGCCCACCCTACTCTCTCGCCACCCCAAATAACTCTCTAATAAGAAAACACATCCTGTTTACTTCTACCTCCGAGCCTTAACTCGAACTTCCATCTTTTAGCCCCTTTTCCTCAGTCCTTATGATCCGGGTCTTGATCAAATCTACCCACTCCACAAGGCATTCCCAGATGCCTCAATCAAAATTAGTCTTTCCTAATCTCCCAAGGCACAAAGTACTTTGTCCCTGTTACGGCTTTCATCACAGCCTGACAGGTTTTAACTAACTTGTGTTTCTCTTTTCCCACTGAATTACTCAGTTCAGCTCACACATTTATTCAGCACCTACTATGATGGGCCAGGCAGAAACAGAATAATAAGAGAATTGCTGAGGTTGAAGAGGAGCATATGGTTTATATAAAAAACACATCTAAATAATACAGGCTCAAGAGGCCTTAAGGATTATGAACAGTAGCTTACATGTCACAGATGTTCAATAAATATTTAAATTGGGTGGGATGCTAGGATTATTCACTCTGAAATATTATAAAAATATGAACACCTCTGAAATACATAGACTACTAATGCTATAAGTAAAAAAAAAAAAAGCCACTTTTTATTGGGCTCGCCTTGGATACATTATTTCTAATCGCCACCACAACCCTGCAAAGTAAGTATTATTATCACTATTTTGCAGATAAGGAAAGTGGGCTTGGCAAAATTGAATAATTTATCCAGGATCACACAACCAGCTTTCAATCTAGTTAGGGAACTAAACACACATATATGGAAAACTAGACCATTGCAAGTTAATGTGATTAGTCTGGAATACTCAAGGAGGCTAAATAGGGAGGCTGAGGCCTGAAATGGACCATAGCCTGTAAACATTTGAAATAATATTTGATGTTATTCAGCTACATGAAAAAGTAAAGCAATGCAAATTAAAAGCTGCCATTTTTCCCTACCAAATTAGCAAATATATTTTCAATATTCATTCTGCAGGCAACAGAGAGAAACCTAGAAAACATTTATTCCAAAATATGATCAATAGTTGTCTAGGCATTGGAATACTTTTATTATATTCTTCTGAATTCTCCTAATGTTCTACAATAAGCACGTAGTACCTTTATAATCAGAAAAATAAACTTTAAAAACTTGAGTAGGCTTTGGATGCCATATGTGTAACTTCACCCACTTACAGTATAAAGACATAGGGGTGAAATGGGAAGGCATTAGGGAGAGAGAGGAAGTGCAAATATAAATGACTAAGTTAAAAAAAATAAATAATTACCACAAAGAAATGAGAGCATGGGCAAAGATTTAGCTATAAGGATTTTCATTTCTCTGTTGCAGCACTAATTAAGAGCAAAAGGATGGAAACTGTTCAAATGCTCAACAAGAGGTACAATGGGGGGCCAGCCCCATGGCTTAGCGGTTAAGCGCTAGAGCTCTGCTACTGGCAGCCGGGGCCTGGAACCCCAGCGCGCACCCATGCATCGCTTCTCTGGCGGTGCTGAGGCCGCATCCCACATACAGCAACTAGAAGGATGTGCAACTATGAGGTACAACTATCTACTAGGGCTTTGGGGGAAAAAAAAAGGAGAATTGGCAATAGATGTTAGCTCAGAGCCAGTCTTCCTCAGCAAAAAGAGGAGGATTAGCATGGATGTTAGCTCAGGGCTGATCTTCCTCACAAAAACAAAAAAAAAAACAGGTACAACGGCATACATGCAACCGTGTTGTTGAAGTGTCTTTTTTAAAAGAAATATGTTCCTAGAAGTTTTTTTAAGTTACAAAACAGCATATACGACATGACACCATTTTAAAATTTTATTTATTATAGGCTTAGAAAGGAATTGGAACACTGCTCCAAAGTGTTCACAGGGGTAGTTTCTGGTGAGGGGGATTTGGGTTTTTTGTTTTGTTTTGTATTTGCCTTCATTTTCTAAAGCAAAAAGAATTTTCTTATAGGAAGTGAGTTGTTTAAATATATCACAGCAAAAAATGAAGTTGCATATAATTTTAAAGCGCTTTCCACCTTTCAGCTTTTTAATAACTAACGTCTAACCCATCTATCCCAGGATAGCAAAAGCTCAGTGAGATTATAGCCTTCCCTGCTTTCCAGTCATTGTGAACGTTGGGAGAGAACACAACAGCCCCCACTGCCCTCCGCAGGAACACACCACACAGCCCACTAACCCCACAAGGTAGGAATGGCCAGGCGACTGACGGACATTTACTTCCGGGAGGAGTCAGCCCTCCGAACCCGGAAGTGACTAGGAGACGGCGCGCGGCATTCTGGGAAGAGTTACGGAGGCGGGGTTGGGCGTCCGCTCGCTGTTACCAGGGCAACCGGCGGCAGTTGCCGGTTATCCGCGGTCTGGAGAGCTTAGGTGGAAAGGCTGAGATGCTCAGAGGTCATTTGGGATGAGCGTAAGGGGCAAGAGGGCCCTTTTCAGAGCAGACTGTCCTATCAGGAGGTTATCCAGTAGTGCCCCGCGGGAGCGCCTGCCCGGGGGATCTGGGTCAGGCCGTCTTGTTCTTTGAGCCTTTCGGTGAAATGAAGTGTGGCCCAGTACCCTCTCACTGTCACTTCTCTAGCTTTCTGCCTCGTGTTAGATAATGTAAGTTCAGAATTTCTAATTTACGTTGTAATGTGTTCCAATTTCAAAGTAAATTATTTTAAAATTGTGGAAAATTTTAAAAACAAAAAAGAATTTACCGGTCATCCAACTACCAGAAGTAATTTAATATTTTCAAGTATTACCTATCAGTTTTTTTCTCTGCATAAATATTTTTTACATAGTTGAGTTTATTTGGGAAACATTATTTTGTATCCTGCCTTCTCACACATATGTATATATATGATATAATTGTGTTATTAAAACCTTAGCAACAAAGAAGGCATTGAAGACCTTAATGTAAATCTGTTTGTAGTGAGTTGAAGAGACAGAGAAGACGTGGATGCAGCATGTGAAGACAATTCTTTCAAGAAGTTTGGCTGTAAAGGAGAAGAGAAAGGTCAGCAGCCAGAGGAGAATGGCAAGTGAAAGAAAAAAGCTGGGGTTATTCTTTAAGGAGAAGAGACTTAGTGATGCTTATTAGTATAAGAAAAAAAACTGGGAGTCAGAGGTTAAAGATTTGGTGATGCTTATTAGTATAAGAAAAGAAACTGGGAGTCAGAGGTTAAAGATACTGCCAAGAAAGAGGATAAGTGAATGAATCCCTAAAGAAGTAGGAGAAAAGGAGATCCATAGATCAAGTACATAAATTAGCTTAGGTAGGAGGCAGAACCGGGAAAGAGGATGTCAAGGTAGGTATGGATGTTAATCATTTAAAAACTATTACAAATTGGCAAAGGAGTAACAAAAGTATATCAAAAAATATATATAAAAATGGCCAATAAATAGGTATGTTCAGCTACGTTAGTAATAAATATAAATGGCATATTAAATGCATATTAAATTGGGAAAGATTAAAAAGAAATAAGATACCTATTGGGCAAGGGTTCAGTGAAACAGACATTGAAGGTGGGACTAGAAACTAGTACGTCTCCCCCCTCCAGTGGGCATTTTATGTATCAAAATTCTTAAAATGTGAGTCTGGCCTGGTGGCGTAGTGGTTAGGTGCGTGTGCTCCACTTTGGTGACCTGGGGTTCATAGGTTCAGATCCCAGTGCAGACCTACTCACCACTCATCAGGCCATGCTGTGGCAGGTGTCCCACATATAAAGTAGAGGAAGATGGGCACGGATGTTAGCTCAGGGCCAGTCTTCCTCAACAAAAAAGAGGATTGGCAACAGATGTTAGCTGAGGGCTAATCTTCCTCACCAAAAAAAAGTTAAAAAATCCATAACGTGTATATACTTTGACTTAACAAGTATACTTCTAGGAAGTGCTCAAAAGGAAATAATCAAAACTGCACATATATAAAGCTGAGTAGGGTTCATTTCAGCTTGTCCACCAGTAGATAGGTTAAATATATATTACACCCATACTTCTTAGACATAGATAACATGGTTGCAGATAAGAGAAGTTTGCTCATTAGTTGAAGAGCATCTCATATTTTCTAGAAAGGGAATGTGGAGTTGCAGTCAGATTGACCTCACTTACCTTGATACACAATCAGTGGGATGCTTAGAACAATTAAAAAGGATGATGTAGAAGACTATTTAATGATAAGGAAAGATATAAATTACATTGTTAAGAGAGAAAAGTGAGTTATGAAAGCAGCAGTATGTAGATTCTTACAACATAGGGATTTTTTGTTTTCATCTATTCTGCTCTTCTCTGTATTCTAAATGATAAATATATTTTGTAAGGACAAATAAAATGTTGCCCTTTTAAAGAGGTGAATAAGTTTATAAGTGGGATGGGAAGTTGGAGAAGTGTTCTCCTCACGTCCTTGAAGTAGATGATGGCTCTCTGAAGTATCAGATCAAAAGAAATAAGATGCTGGGGCTGGCCCAGTGGCGTAGTGGTTAAGTTCACGTGTTCTGCCTCAGCGGCCCAGGGTTTGCTGGTTTGGATCCTGGGCGCGGACCTACACACTGCTCATCAAGCCATGCTGAGGTGGTGTCCCACGTAAAAGAGCTACAACTCTACGGCTATGACACACAACTATGTACTGGGGCTTTGGGGAGAAAAAAGAGGAAGATTGGCAACAGATGTTAGCACAGGGCCAATATTCCTCAAAAAAAAAAAATACCCTATTTAAAAAAAAAAAGAAGATGCTTTGACAAGCTTTCAGAACTATTTTTAAAAGTGTATTTTATAGATGCATATTATTTAGTGATGCCCCACCTCTTTCACAAAAGGTTGAGTGTGCTCAGAAAGAGATATACAATATAATAGGAGAAAATGATTGGAAGAGAAAACAGAGGCAAAAGGTAATTGGAAAACAAAATAAAGGCAGAGGTAGGTTAATACCTAAAAAAGTTCATGCCAATAGATGTTAGCTCAGAGCCAGTCTTCCTCGGCATAAAAGAGGAGGATTAGCACGGATGTTAGCTCAGGGCTGATCTTCCTCACAAAAAAAAAATAAAATAAAATAAAAAATAAAGTATCTTTAAAAAAAAAAAAGTTCATGCCAAACAGTCCTGTGTAATTGCTAGAAAGGTGCCACCACAAATTAGGTTCTGAAGTTCCTAGCAAGTAAAGCAAAGGGAAAACATAGTTATAAGTTTCACATGTTCTATGAGATTTTTTTAACTTGCTTAAGAGAAGTATAGTTTTGGTATAGAAGCCTGATAAAAATTTCTCCCAAGGTCCTCATAAGGGAATAATATGAGATTCAGCTTTACCATTGTATTTATTCTATTTTTATAGAATTTGGGACTATCTCAGAAAGGTTATACTCATATTCATTAACTCATTAATTACAAGCTCTTATTAAGTACTGTGAGAAATATAAACACATGTAAGACAAAGTACCTGCCCTCATCTATTGTGAAAAAATAACTATAATATATAATAGCATATTTATAATATGTGATGAATAACTAGTACGCTGAATAATTAGTATGGTGAATACTAGAATAACTAATATGAATAACTATAAATCAAGACAGTATTTGAGGCAAAAGGTGAGATGAGATTTCTATATTACATAGAATTACTTTCAACCAGCGAGATCATGGTCAACCCATCTGTAAGAGGGGATGTTATTCCCCTTTTACAGATGAGGAAACTGAGGCTTACAGAGATTAGCTAAATTGTCCAAGGTCACATGGCTGGTAAAGGACAGAGCCAGAATTTCAAACCAAGTCTGTCCCACACAAACCACCTTCTTAACTACTATACTTGATAGAAGAGATAGCATTCAAGTAGACTTTAAAGAATGGAAAAAGTTATGTCAGGCAGGCATTGGGAAAGCATAATCTATGTGGAGAGACTAGCACTAAACAGTATCAAAAAGGTTAGAGAGCATAGTATATGTTTTGGAGATCACACACACACACACACACACACACACCTGGGATTATGAAACATATGCAGGTAAGCACTAGAGAATAAGGCTAGAAAGACTGGGGGGTGACAGATTTTTGAGAATCATAATCTTCTAGAACCCCACAGGAAAGTGGCCTCATTTAGGACATGGTTTACCTGATAAAGGTCTCAGGCCTCAGGGCCTGATAAAGCAAGAGTTTTAAGCACAGAGACCTCAAACCTGAAATTCTAGGTGAGGGCCCCAGGTGGGGAATTTGAGGGACACTGTTCTAGATTAGGGATTTACCCACCAAGGTGAGGAAGAGGTCTAATGACATATAATAGAATCCTGTTACACATTAGCTGTATAAAATTGGTCAGGTAGTGTAAGTTCTTTGGGCCTCAACTTCTCCATCTCTTAGAGGATAGAGAGAAGAGGTGGAAGGAGACTGTGAGACAAGATGACGACTTAATTCCCTTCTAGCACTAACATTCTGTGATCATGTAGGCCAGAGACTGCAAACTCAAATGTCCAAACTAAGGATTAAGAAGGTTTCATAAATGAGGGATGGACTAGATGTAAGAAAAATGAGTGATAGAGATTAGAGTGGTACTTTAGATGTCCCATCTAGAACTCCAGCGAATTCTTGCAAGAATGAGGACCCAGTGTTGCCAGATTTTCTGGTTTTTCAAGAGAAACAAGAATGCCATATTTTTAAGAATATTTTACAGAACAAACAAAACATCTCTGCTGGCTAAATATAGTTCATGGGTCACTAATTTTCAAGCCCTGCTATAGATAAAAGGGCCTAAACAAGAACAAGTGTTTGAAAATAATTAAATATGAAGAAAGAGGAAGAAATCAAAGAGAATACCGAGATTTCCCCTGGGTAATGAGGAGGAGATGGTAACCTTAATATAAATACTAAAATCAGCCGAAGGTTTGGAGAGAGAAGGCACTTGACCATTTTGTACACAGGACAAACTTTTCAATCATAGGTGTCCACAGCACATGAATCAGATTCAGCCATTGAGTTTGAAAAATCTGTGGGATTGTCAAGGGAAAGGGTGCAGGAATTGGAGGACAGAAGTTTGGGGAAAGAAGATGAGAGAGGAGTTAAAGATGTAAGATTCATTCTCTCAAAGTTTTATTAAACATATATCACAGTATATATTTGTTATCTTGTGAGACTATAAATCCTATGAGGGCAGAAACCACATTTGTTTCTTCACCACTTATCCAGCACCTAGCACAGTGCATGGTAGGTGCTTAATGTAGGTTGAATAAACGAATGAATTAATACAAGACGCTGTGCTTCACAGTATAGGAGATGCAGGGTTGAATTAGAAAGTGTTCTTAGGGAAACTTGTAGGCCAGAAGGTAAGACAGGCCTTGTACATAAATAACTAATCCAAGTTTGAAAGTAGTGCCATTTGAAAAAAAAATAAAGAAAAAGAAAAAGGCACCATGGGATTCAGAAGAGAAAAAAATTTTTCAGAAGATTGGTTCATGCAGCTGTTGGGAGGAACTGATCAGAAGCAGCTAAATAGAAGGTGCATACCTTTCTTTTGAAAGTAAGGAAGCATTTGAGACTGCCAAGATAGTGAATAGAGAAACAGTTTGAAACCAGAACCTTGAGACTCCCCACATGTAAAGAAGGTGAGGAAGAAGAACCAACAAAGTAAACAAGGAAGAAGTCTGAAAGCTAAGAGAAGTGCCTGGCTGGTGGCCTAGCGGTTAAGTTCGCTCGTTCTGCTTCGGCACCTGGGGTTCGCTGGTTCAGATCCTGGGCACAGACCTGCTCACTACTCATCAAGCCATGCTGAGGCAGTGTCCCACATAGAAGAGCTACAACTCTACAACTATGACACACAACTATGTACCAGGGCTTCGGGGAGGAAAAAGAGGAAGATTGGCAACAGATGTTAGCGCAGGGCCAATCTTCCTCAAAAGAAAAAAAAAGCAAGCAAGCTAAGAGAAGCACCAGGAGAGAGAATTTCATGGGATCTAGGAATCCACATTTCAAGAAAGAAAGGTCAGTCAGTATTGTCAAATAGTACAGAGGCAGCAGGCCATCAAGAAGAAGGATCTAAGGCCATTGGATTTGGCGATTAGGGAAATCATTGATAACTTTCAACTAAACAATTTCTTTATAATTGACCAATGAATATAAGGAGGGGAGCTTAAAAGACCAGTAGAATTAAGAGGCTTTTGATTTGTTTTGGGAGGTAGGGATGGAGTTCCTTAGGAGCGGGGAAAAAAGAGAAGGAGAGGATTCAGTTGCACAAAAGTATCAATTTATGAAGCAAGATTTCGGAGCATCTAAATAATAATGAGATCAAGAAAGGAGAGAAGAGTCATTTGTCAAGAATCAGCATTACAATTCTAACAAATATTATTCAATAACGAAGATAATATTTTTTTACTCTCTCAACATATTTTCCTACTCAGTTACCTAGTTTCTTTTCACCCTTATGGCCCCAAAGTAACTTTTGATATGCTGAAAAATAGTATTAGAACTTCAAGTTGGTAGTATTTCTTGATGCTTCTTTAAAATCCTCTTTTTATACGTAAATGGGTATTACAGTACACAACTCCTGCATTTTTGGTTACTCCACATGCCTTCCTTTCAGGAAACCTTTTCTCCCCAACTGTAGCTTGTGTGGTTCAAATGGGGCTGATTCCCACCCCCCACTCCTACACTTGATCCAGATCTGGCCAATGACAACCATCATTGGTACTTCTGCTGGTACTATAAGGAAAAAGACTCTCTTCCTCTGATGTTGCAGGTGCTAAAGACCATATAGGCATGGAGCAGACAGTCCTCTTTGCTGCCACATGGAGGCTTGTCTAAAATTGAAGCCAAAGAAGCCAACCTGGAAGACAGAAACCAAGTCCTGATGACAGTATTTGAGCCCAGGAATCCAGACAGGCCTAAAGACTAGCTTTACCACTGGACTTCCCAGTTAAATGAGCCAATAAACTCTCTTTTATGCTAAACTTGGGTTTTTTCTGGATTTTTGTCATTTACTACTCAAAATATCCTAATGCATCCTAATACATCATTAAATCAACATTGTTTCTTCTATGCCTTGTTTTAAATTTGTTACTCTATAATGTACTCTATAATGTATTCTACTGTTCTCACTAAATTAATCCACAAATTTAGTACAATCCCAATCTTAATCCCAATAGTATTTTAAGAGCTTTTTTTGTTGTTGTTTGCTTGTTTTGGAACTAAGCAAAATTACTTCAAAATTCACTGAGAGGAAAAAAACATTAAAATACCAAGAAAATAGGGGGAGAATTCATAAAAGGGAATTGTATAATCAGATATTAAATATTAAAATATATTATAAAGCAAGAATAATAAACATAAGGTGGTAATAGAGTAGGAATAAATAGTCATGGAACAGAATTCAAAGCCTGAGTGTGTGTATATATATATGAATATTTACCATATTTAATATATGGTAAGTCAAGAAAAGATTAATTCAATAAAGTATTTAAGGACAATGAGCTAGATTTGAAGGAGAAAAATAATTAGGTCTTTACCTTATTCATCATCCCAGAATAAATTCCAAATGGATTTATGACTTAAATGTAAAAATTGAAGACAGATTCTCAATATATATTGGTTGGCATATAATTGATACAATATTTAACAATATCTGCTAAGTTTTTAAATATATCTTTTGACATAGCTTTTCAATTCTAGAAATTTAGCCTATAGAATCACAAAATATATGTATAAAGATAAACATGGATAATGTAGCACTGGAATATCAAATACAGCATACACACGCGGAGTAATTGAAGAGGGAGTGTCTGTACCATCCATTCTCAAAGGGGCAATTTCACAGCCAAGGAGGTGAGAATTGGTTCTTGTGGGGGGATAGAAAAAAACTTATTTTTTATGTATAAAGGGCAAATATGCATAAAGTACATAAACAGATTCATAGTTTATGTGTGGTATTGAAATTTCATGGGGAGGATGATTAAGAAAAAAATGTCAAAAAAGGCTTCTTAGGGGGACAATAATGGCAAAAAGACTGAGAAAAACTCATTTATACAATTCGGTACCATGCAACTGTTAAAAAGAATGAGGTAGATGTATGTATATTGAAAAAGAGGATGCCCAACATGTGTGAAGTTTTAAAAAAGCAAAAAGTACGTATATATTATATATAATATATAAAGTATCTATTGTATATAAAATATATATATATATATAAAATGTTGTGTTTCTCTTTGGGGTTAAAATTACAAGAAATATTCAATTTTATGTCAAGTATCATATGTGTACATTTTTGCAACAGCATTATACTAAAAGATAAGCTGTAAGAATAAATGAATATTGGAGTGAATAGTTTCATAGTCTTGTGATGAGAAAGGACTTTTAAACATGACTCCAAAGCCTAAAACTATTAAAGTTTAGGTTAAACTACATAAAATTAAAAATTACTTTTTTTTTTAGTGCCGTGGAGTCGATTCCAACTCCTAGCAACCCTGTGGCCAGCAGAGCGGAACCCTGCCTGGTGCTTTTGCCCCATCCTCTCCCCTTCTGGCGCTCTGTCAGACGGTGCTCCACTGCTATTCACAGGGTTTTCATAGCCAGTTTTTTCAGAAGTGGGTGGCCTAGTCTGTCTTATCCTGGCAGCTCTGCTAAAACCTGTCCCTGATGGGTGACCCTGCAGTATTTGAAATCCCGGTGGCATAGCTTTTAGCATCACAGCAACAGGCAGCCACCACAATATGACACTGACAGACAGGTGGTGTGGTTCCCTGAATGGGAAACGAACCCAGGCTGCGACAGTGAGAGTGCCGGATCATAACTACTAGACCATCAGGGCTGGCTTAAAAATTACTCTGTGGAGGGAAGGAAAACACCCACTCCTCCTGCACACCCACACACCATAATTGAAGTTGAAGCAAGAACAAGAGAAAATATTTGCAACATATATAACAAAAGGTATATGTTATTAATATACAAAGAGCTCTTACGTGTCAATAAAAAGGTCCAGGGCCGGCCCCGTGGCTTAGCGGTTAAGTGCGCGCGCTCTGCTGCTGGCAGCCCGGGTTCAGATCCCAGGCACGCACCGACGCACCGCTTCTCCCGCCACGCTGAGGCCGCGTCCCACGTACAGCAACTAGAAGGATGTGCAGCTATGACATACAACTATCTACTGGGGCTTTGGGGGAAAAAAATAAATAAAATTATTTTAATAAATAAATAAAAAGGTCCAGCACCCTAATAGACAAACCTGGGAAAGAACATAAGCAAATAACACACACACAGACTACAAATGGCTAATAAGCATATGAAAATATTTTTATTTTCATCCATTTGTGCAAAAGTGAGAGACTAATATGAACTCCTGTGTACCTCACTCAGCTTCAACTCACACCCAATCTTGCGTCCACTCCCTCTCCCACTCCAATTTTTGAAGCGAATCCAAGATATTTTATCTGTAAATAGTTTAATATGTACCTCTAAAAGATAAGGATGCTTTTAAAACATAATGCCATTATCATACCTAAAAAACTTCTAACAATTTCTTCATAAAATCAATTATATCTAATCAGTGTTCAAATTTTTGTCTTATACATTGTTTATAGTTAGATTGAGGTCCATACATTACAATTCATTCATATATTTCCTAATCTATAGATTCTCTCTCCCTCCCTCTTTTTTTCCTTGCAATTTATTTGAGGAAGTAACTGCGTTGTTTGAGCTTAGGGGTTTTGAGAGTAGGCCCGACCCTAACATTTACAGACCTGGGACAATAGCACAAATGGAGCACCAAATACCATATATCTAAATATTTGAATGCTATACCTCCAGCTAACAGTTACATATGTTCTGTACTCCTGCCTTAACAAATAAACCCCCTTAACGACCTAGATGGCTAAATTAGAATTTAGAATTCCCAGACTTCTTAGAATTCCTCACTGGATTGTGCTTGCACAGGAGAGCTGGCACTTGGGCCACAGGCTGTCCCCTTCTCTTCCCACCCCTGGCTCCATCCCCTTCTCAAGGATACCCCAGCCCACATGTCCAAGCTCAATCTACGCCCTCTGTAGGCAGCCATCCCTAGCTACACAGTCCAGCCTTGGGATGATGAACCAGAGAATAGGCCCATGCAGGCCCTGAAAGCAGGCATGGGTTGTACAGACTGGGACGTTCAGGTTCTAGGGAGCCAGGACATGGTCTGGAAGAGGAGGCGTCAACTCTAGGTGGGCATGTCCCCTGGGTCCCGTGTACTTCTCAGCCCATCTGGAGGGGCACAGCTAGCAGAGGGCCAGAGCAGGGCTCCTTGCCTGGGTCTAAGGACTGTACTGCCATAAAGTTCCCCACAGTCTGAGTTTTGCTGATCATGTCCCGGAGATGTCATTAAATAGGTTTCTTTGTTTCCTCTATTTCCTGTAAATTGATACTTAGATCTAGAAGCTTGATCAGATTCAAGTTCCACGTTTTGGGAAAGAATATTTTATAACTGAGTGTTGCAGACACCCATCAGGAGGCACATAAAATCTGGTTGTCTTTCTTTGTAATGGGGTTATAATTAAGATAAAGTAAAATGCACAAATCTTAACAGTTTGGTTTAGATAGTTTTAACAATTGTGCACAGCCATGTAGCTTACTCCCAAAACAAGATGTAGAATATTTCCATCACCCCAGAAAGTCCTCCCATGAGTCTCTAGTCAGTTCCCCTCCACCCACAGAGCCAACCACCTTCTTACTTCCATCACCATGGAGAGTCTTGCCTGTTCTTTGACTCCACATAAATGGAACCGTACAGCGTGTACTCTTTTGTGTCTACTTTCTTTAACTTAATGTAATATTTTCTCAATTTATCTGTGTTGTTGCATGTATCAGTACACTAGTTCATCCTTTTTTATTGCTGCGTAGTATTCCATTATGGGAATATACCATAATTTATCCATTCTCCTCTTTATGGATATTAGGATTGTTTCCAGTTTGGGGCTATTACGAATAAGGCTGCTATGAACATTCTTGTTCACGTCGTCTTAGGGGCACTTTCATTTCTTCTGGGTAAATACTTAGGCGTGGAAATGATTGTTTAAAAGAGACCATCAAACAGTTCTTCAAAGTGGTTGTACCATTTTACATTTCCAGCCACAATATATGAGAGTTCCAGGTGCTCCACATCCTCTCCAACATGCATTGTTGGCAATCTTATTAATTTGTGGTTGTCTCTCTTTTTGTGCCCTTAGCAGCTATTGATTATCATTACCTAGACACATTAATTTATTAGGGTTTATTAAATGGTGTTATTCTAATTCTATCATTTGTTTATTTGCTGAAATGCCTCTATAAAGAGAAACTTTCCTTCAACATCTATTTGGTTTCCCTGAAATACAACAGGAAAGGCAGGATTAATGCTTAATTCTTTCTCTTTATTTACCAATTTTCAAAATAATGACTTGGTTCTCTCACGTCCATCAAAGATTGCCAGTGGGAGGCTTTTTTTAGTATCTTTATAGACTCATGAACTTAAATATATTTGATGTCTTTAATCCATTTCAGTTATCATACTTATTGATGCTCAAACTCTTCTATCTCTAGCCAGTGGGAATCTCTTCAGATTAGCTCCTGAGTTCTTTGACACAATTCTCTAAGTCTTTTTGTTGTTGTTGTTGTTGTTTATTATGGTAACATTGGTTTATAACATTGTATAAATTTCAGGCATACATCATTATACTTCTATTTCTGCATAGATTACATCATGTTCTCATGTTCACCACCCAAATACTAATTACAATCCATCACCACACACATGTGCCTAATTATCCCTTTCGCCCTTCTCCCTCCTCTCTTCCCCTCTGGTAACCACCAATCCAATCTCTGTCTCTATGTGTTTGTTTGTTGTTGTTATTATCTACTACTTCTAAGACTTTGATGGCTTCCTTGCCTTCTTAATGAAGGATGTTCCAGACTCATCTTCAGCGTTTCCTGCCCCAGACGTGGAATCAGCCATTTCTCCAAGAATGGTTCTTTTTTAGTGAGAAATGGTGTTTTTGAGGCCACAGTCTGGTAAGGGTGTTTATTGCTACTGGGTAGTTCATTGTTTCTACACCTTTGCAGTGGGCAGAGCTAGGAAATGTGTTGTTTTAAAGATGTAACACAACATGAATTTATATTGATGTCCAATTCAAAATCGAGTGCCCTCATCAGTCTTACATCTGTATCTCCTTTCCCCATACCTAAAATCCACCATAATTACTCATTTGCTTTATCCCACCATTTACAAACAACAGCCTCAGAATAATGATCTTGGCACTACCACCACAATATGATTACTGAAAACAGTTTTGGGTTTTTTTGTTGTTGTTTGGAGGGGGGAGGCCATTTTTGTACCTCTTTTTGTTATTAGGCTATCTTCCAATAGGAATGTATAGTCAATTACTGTGTCTGTAAGTCATTCGGAAAGGTTCCTCGTGTGTGGTTATGCCACCAATTCAATACATAGTTAGGTTAATTTGTTTAATTTTGATTTCAACTTTTAGGGACTGCATTTTTAAATTTAACTTTGTTTTATAACTATATATAATATTTATATGGTTCTAAAGGCAAGTCTACAAAACTTTCTCTATTAGAGAAAAATCTAGCTTCTTCCCCTGTCCTGTCTGTGCTGATCCCTCCCTTACCATATAAATAACCATCATTTTTATTGTTTATCCTTCTATTTTTTATAAGCAATTATATATATTTATATAAAATATATATATTTCCATTCTTCCTTTTAAAGTTAATGGTAGCATACTATGCACTCAATTCACTCATTTAAAGTGTACAATTTAATGATTTTTAGTATATTCACAAAGTTATGCAACTATCATCACAATTTTAGAACATTTTAATTACCCCAAAAAGATACCCTGCATGCCTTAGTTACCCCTTTTGAGTCCCCCATCCTCCCTACCCTGGGCAACCACTAATCTACTTTCTATCTCTATAGATTTGCTTATTCTGAATATTTGATATAAATGGAATCATACGGGTGCCAGCTCAACATAAGGTTGACGTAAGGGAAGCCATATTGTAGAAACCATATTGTAACTTTGAATGACCTCTGATTAACTAACCCAGACAAGCTCTGTGGATTTTATGGCCCCTCCCAGCTGCTATAAGTTGATAACTTTGTTCTTTTGAGTTCCTTAGGAATGCCAGGGGTCATACCCCTGGGCGAAGAGTCTATGCTGATAGCCATCATCAATGACAACTGAAATATCAGAGTGTAGGGCATTGCTCTGGTCTCTGATGCATATCCAGTAAAACAAAAGACTATCAGGAACTAAGATCAGATGGATGCCCCCACCTGGAGACCAGATGCCTCCCCCACACGGAGACCAGCCCCCTATATAACCGGCCTGTAGTCTTCGTTCTGTAAGATGGATCTTTCAGATGAGTTGGCCAACTTCCTCCTTGCTAGCAAGCTGTAATAAAGTCCTTTCTCTCCTACCTCCTTGCCTCTTGACTATTGGCATGTCTTGCAGCAGGCAGACGACCCCACACACACACCCGCCTTGGGCAGTAACAAATTAATATGTGGTCTTTGCAGCTGACCTTTTTCATTTACCGTAACATTTTCAAGGTTCATCCATGTTGTATGTGTATTGGTACTCCATTCCTTTTTATTGATGAATATATTCTATTATACGGGTATACCACATGTTATTTATCCATTCATCAGTTGATGGACATTTAAGTTGTTTCCACTTTTTGGCTATTGTGAATAATGCTCCTATGAACATTTGTGTACAAGTTGTTGTGTATGTTTTCATTTCACTTGGGTGGAATTGCTGGGTCGTGTGTTAACTCCATGTTTAACATTCAGAGGAACTGCCAAACTGTTTTCCAAAGCAGCTGCGCCATTTTACATTCCCACAGCGATATGGGTTCCACATTCTTGCCACTACTTGTTGTTGTCTGTCTTTTTGACTATAGCCATCTTAGTGTGAGTGAAGTGATGTCTCATTGTGGTTTTGATTTGCATTTCCCTATTGCTAATGATGTGGAGAATCTTTTCATGTGCTTATTGGCCACTTGTATATCTCCTTTGGAGAAATATCTGCTTAAAATCCTTCACCTGTTTATCAGTTGGGTTATTTGTCTTTCTATTGTTGTTATAAGAGTTCTTTATTCTGGATACAACTCCTTTATCAATATGTGATTTGCAAATATTCTCTCCCATTCTGTTGTTTTCATTTTCTTGACAGTGTCCTTTGAAGCACAAAAGTTTTGCTTTTGGGGGGCTTTTTTTGATGCACTTTTATTTATCTACTTGTTCTTTTGTTGCTTTGCTTTTGGCATCATGTCTAAGAAGGCTTTGCCTAACCCAAGGTCACAAACATTCACTCTGATGTTTTATTCTAAGAGTTTTATAGTTTTAATTCTTACATTTAGGTCTATGATTCATATTATGAGTTAATTTTTGTCTCTGGCATGAGGTAGGGGTCTAAATTCATTCTTTGCATGTGAATATTCAGTTGTCTTAGCGCCACTTGTTGAAAGACTACTCTGTTCTTTCCCTGATTTAATTGTGTTGACACCCTTGTTGAAAATCAGTTGACCATAAATGTAATAATTTATTTCTGGACACTCAATTTTATTCCATTGATCTATATGTCTAATATATTATTATACCAGTACCACACTGTTTTGATTACTATAAATTCATAGTAAGTTTGAACTCAGGAAATGTGAGTCTTCCAATTTTGTTCTTTTTCAAGATTGTTTAGCTGTTCTTGATCCCTTGCATTTCTATATGAATTGTCAATTTCTGGAAAAAAGCCAACTAGCATTTTGATAGGGATTGCATTGAATCTGCAGGTCAATTTGGGAAGTATGGCCTTCTTAGTAATATTAAGTCTTCCAACCCATGAATATTGGATGTCTTTCCAATTATTTATGTCTTCTTTAGTTTCTTTTAACAATATTTTGTAGTTTTCAGAGTACAAGTTTTGTACTTCTTTTGTTAAATTTATTCGTAAGTATTTTATTCTTTTTGATGCTACTGTAAAGGGAATTGTTTTCTTAATTTCAAATTCCTCCTTGCTTTTTTAATTTATCAGTAGATCTGAAGACACTCCATTGTAGTAAATAAAGAGACTCCTCATTCCTCTTTACAACTGCAATTGTTTTCTTAGTTTATGGTTTAAATTTTTCACAAGGATTAGATATTTGTACAATTTAATAAAAAGTTATTATTTATTTTGAAATAAAATAATTTATCCATCAGATAATTACTTTCATCACTGGTTAATAGATGTGGCAAATATTAATGTGTTAGAGATGCCAATAATTGCCTGCCAGCTCTTATATTCTTCTAATGGAACTTCTTTTGTGCATAGATTTTCTTTCCGTAAAGGACCGTTTACTGGAACATATAACTACCTACCATCACCATCACTGATTGAGCCAGGGGGTGTGGCACTATATCCAGTGTCAGTCACTCTTCTCCCTTCTTCTAGTCTAATGGAAAAACTTGCTTAGGTATCTGTGTCCAAATGCATGTGACAGGCTGAGCACCCCCTCCTCAGCCTATGAGGATGAATCCTGATTCATTTAAGTCAATCATGACAACTGCTATTTCTCTTGCCAACTCTGCCAATGAGATGCCAGAGGGAAGTCTTGTAGAGGCCTTCTGGGAAAGTTTTTCCTGCTCTTAAAAAGGAACACAGGATAGGGACAGTTCATTTTCCGTCTCCCAGTATTGTCAACCCCTGAAGCTGTGGCAGCCAACTCAGAATCATGAAAGAAGCCAACCTCAGAGGAAAAGCCAACATGCTGAGGATGACAGAACAGAAAGATAGAAGGAGCCTGGGTCCCTGTTGAGGTCACTGAGGACATGCCCTAGCGCCAGACTATTGTTATATAAGATAATAAATGTTTATCAGCTTTGAATTGGGTTTTCTATTACCTTCAGCCAAGAGCCTCAGACTGATAAAAGCACATTCCTGACTCAATCCCTAGGCTGACCAGCTGGACACAGGAAAGTGCACGGTGTCACTTAATCACATTGATGCCACGCATGGAGGGAAGGCCCACACATTTCTGCTTAAATCTACAGCTGCTCTTCAGCTCTAGTCTCTCTGAGGCCTAATTCCAATGTCTCCTATTTGCAGCATGCCAGGAAATTTAATCCCCTTTGTTGCAATTATAATAGGGAGACACTTTAGCTCAAGTGTCTCCCTATTTCTTGAAACCAAATGAATCTGACTATTGGAAGAGCAATTTGGAAAAGTTAGTACCTTGGAAAATATCCTGCTTCCTTAGAGAAAGATATGGACCTTGTCACCTTTAGCCTAAAAAGCATAATAAACACCATATACTGCCCTTTACCCTTCTAGTGACCCCTATAACAAACTAAAGAAGGAGCCAAAGAAAATCCATTTGATGGGGAAATGTGGAATCAGGCCTAAAAACTCCATAGAAATTTCTGAAGTATGTTCCATATTTTCAGGAAGCTATTACATTCCATATGGAAATTGATAGGTTTTTGTTTTATTTTGATTTTGCTCAACCATTTGAGACTTAGTTTCAGAGATTATGACCCTCTCTCCTAAGCACTTCAGCATGTGTCTCCTGAGAACGATGGCATTCTCTTACTTGAACATAAAGCATTATAAAAATTGGGAAATTTAACATTTAGACAATGCTATTATCTAATATACAGTCCATACTCAAATTTCACTAATTTTCCCAGTATTCTCCTTTATAGCAACCTTTTTTTTCCCAACCCAGAATCACATATTTCATGTAGTTATTATGTCTCTTTAATCTCTTTTAATCTGGAACCGTTCCTCAGCCTTTCTTTGTCTTTCATGACAGTGGCATTTTTGAAGAGTGCAGGACCATTGTTTTGTTCCCATTGTTTCCTCACAAGTCAGTTCAGATTATGTATTTTTGGCAGAAACACTATGTGAGCAATCTATGTCCAGCATGTCAGGAGACACCTGAGGTCAGTTTGTATCCTTTGTGATGATGTTGTTGACTTGGATCACTTAGTTAAAGTGGTTTCCACTAGATTTGTCCTCTGTTTTTCTCTTTGCATTTCATAAATAACTGTGGGAACATACTTGAAGACTATGTAAACATCCTGTTCCCCTACAAATTTTCTAGAACAAACTTTTAGCATCCACTGATGATTTTTGCCTAACTAAGTTATTACTATGCTAATTGCATAAATGGTGCTTTTCCATTCCTTCTATATTTATTACTGGGTATTCTACCGTAAAGAGTCTTCCTTCTCCCTGCCCTCTCTGCCATTTGCTTGCTTGTTTGTTTTCAGTGTCAGTATGAACTCGTGGATTCTTTTTTATTCAATGGGATATAATCCATTAACGTCACTACTCATTCTAATGCTCAAATTATCCCAGGTTTGGCCAGGAGAAGCCCATCAGCTGGCTTCTATACTTCCTGGCACAGCAAGTGTCCCAGGCTCATGTTGCATGTCCCCTGGCCAAGCCACAGAAACAGTCAATGCCTCAAGATGCCCTGGTTCCTTTTAGAAGGGAACGGTTTTTAGAAACCAAGATTTGAGAAACAGATCTCTTCACTGCTACACACTCTTTTAGCACACAGAGCTAGGAAATACTTTTTAAATAAGAGAGAGAGAGAAAGAGAGAGAGAGGAAGGAAGGGAGGGAGGGATGGAGGAAAAGAAAGAAAGGGAGGGAGGGAGGGAGGAAGGAAGGGAGGGAGGGAGGAAGGAAGGAAGGTAGGTAGATGAGAGAGAAAGAGAGAAAGAAAAGAAAGAAAGAAAGAAAACATGAGTTTTTACCAATCCAGCCCCACAGGGTTCTCCTTGCCTTTCCCCATTCCACATCTGTACCTCCCCTCCCTAAAAGTGACCACTCTGGCTCCCCACAATGTCAGAATGGTTACTTATTGCTCAATACTACAATGTAGACAAAATAGTTTCAGAATTGCTACCCCTGTACCACTAACAGCAATAAACCCATTAAGTGGAGTTCAAGATTTCCGTTGCAGTTCTCTGTGTTTAGACTGAGGATAGTCAAGGTAGTATGTTCAAACATTTCTTAGATAAGATCTTTTTTTTTTTTTTTTAATTCTATGTGATTATCCATTTGATGTACAGTTCAGTTTCCTTGTTTCTGTTTGTATTCAGTTTTAGGGTTTCTTCTCCAAACTTGTTGAATTACCTCTATTTTATAAATATGTAAAACATTAACACGGTTACAAAAGCCAAAGCACACACAAATGCTTACCCAGAGAAGTGTCATTCTCTCCCTGTATCCCTTCCATTCTGTTCCCACCCTCCCCCATAGGTAAATTTCATTAGTTTCTGCTTTATTCTTCCAATGCATCTTTTTGTAAAAAATGAGCAGCTACAGGTATATTATTTCCCCTTATTTCTTACCCAAAAGGTAGCGTACTATATATTCTTTTTTGCTCTTTGCTTTTTTCACTAAGCAGTAAAACCTGAAAATCACTCCATAAAAGTTGCGTGGTACTCTTCTCCTATGTATATTCAGTCTGTCTCCTGTGTGTACATATTCAGGTTGTCGTCAACATTTTGCAACTGCAAGTATACTTCACGGTGTAACCTTATACGTGTGTAGTCTTGTATTGTTAGGATGTTTCGTCAAGATAAATTCCTACAGAATTGAGGCAAAGGGTAAATTCATATGTAGTTTCCTTAGATATTGCCAAATTCCCTTCTCCAGGGACCATACCATTTTGCATTCATCCCAGCAACCGATGAGAATGCCTATTTTTCCACAGCCTTAGCCAACAGAGTTCACAATGTTTTTTAAACCACCAGTGATGCTCATTTTTTAAACAAAATACAACCACCATAACCATCATTCATGTCCATCTATATATCTAAAATTGATGCTTTTCTCAAAAGAATTTTAGGTGGAAGTCTGTAGAACTATAAGCACCCCTTGCATCCATTGTTTTCATTTTGTGGATTTTCTATTTGGATTTTGCTTTTTCTTTTTTTTTCCTTGGCAGCTATGCTTTGGAACAATGTGGTTAAGGTTAAGAACCTGGGAAAAGGCATGGTGCATGCCCAAAACTTGTAGTCAGTCTGGCTGCCACCCAGCAGCAGGCTACAGCAGAAATATCATGCCCTGATGATAACCGCTCAAATTTATACCCACACACCTCTGCCATTATCATTGTCTCAAAGACTACGTTTTGTGTTTATCTTCCCTGCAAACTTTATCTTGGTTTCACTCCCATATTTTCATCCTGTACAAAATAATTTTCCACTTTTGGAAGCTTTGGCACAAAGAAACAAGGAAATGCTAAACCTATGGGTTTGAAACTAAACATCACCAAGAGTTATACCCAAGGAGAAGACAGCAGACATCCGATGTTTCTTGGGTCTGACTAAATGCACGCTGAAATCCCCAGAAGCTCAAGGACGTTGAGTGAATAGTGGATAGAGGGCTCATGCCTTTAAGCCTGACTTTGTCCTTACTGTCCTCAGAATCCCAGGCAGGAAAAAGCACATCTGTCAGCGGGCAAAGATGGTGTCAGCAGCCTCAGGCACAGCTCCTCTTTAAAGTCAAGCAACTCACGAAGGTCTTCCTCTTCCACCTCCTCAGAGCCACTTGTCTGGCTGTCTGTGAAGGAAGGGCCTCCAAGCCCTTGATCTATGAAAGGTGGAGGAAATCACTCTGCTAACTCCAACACTGCATCTGACACCTTTCCCCACTGATGCCACATTTCTACTGTCTTTCCTTTGCTCTTTTCTCTTACCCTTCACCCCTCCTTCCCTTGGCCACTTCACCAAACATCCACTACTACTCCATCAATCATCCATGAGTACTTCACCAGTATCCACTAGCACTCCAGAAATCATCCACTAGAACTTCATCAATCATCCACCAGTACTCCATCAATTATCCATGAGTACTTCATCAATCATCCACAAGTATTTCACCAATCGTCCACTAGTACTCCATCAATCATCCATGAGTACTTCACCACTTCACCAATCGTCCACTAGTATTTTAACAAGGCTATTGTGGTCCTTTCCTTCCCTGGCCTGACAGGCTACATGGCATATTGGAAACAGCGCAGGCTTTGGACTAAAAAAGTCTCTGCATTAATGAGCTTTATGACCTTGGACACATTATAATAGTCCCTCAAGGTCTCAGTTTCCTCATCTGTAAATGGGGATAATAAGATCTACTTTGTAGAATTGTCAGATTAACAATGATGGTTTTAGTGTCTGACACATTAGTAGCCTAATGTAACACTGGTAGTGTTAGTGGTAATGAAAGAAGGAGAGAAAGAACTTCAGCTTTCTATGAAAAAGCCCCATGTGAAGAAGGCCAGAAAAGTATCGTTATTCTTTTTTTTTTTTAATTATTTTATTGAGATTATATTGGCTTATAACATTGTGTAAATTTCAGGTGTATATTATTATATATCGGTTTATGATATAGTATAGACTGCATCCTGTTCACCACCAATAGTCTGGTTTTTATCCATCACCATATATATGTGCCCATTTAGCCCTTTCACCCTCCCCCACCCCCTTCGCCTCTGGTAACCCCTAATCTTTTCTCCTTATCCATGTGTTTGTTCCACATATGAGTAAAATAATATGGTGTTTGTCTTTCTCCATCTGGCTTATTTCACTTAGCATAATACCCTCAAGCTCCATCGACGTTGTCGCAAATGGCACAACATTTTTTGTCTTTTTTATGGCTGAGTAGTATTCCGTTGTATATATATACCACATCTTCTTTTTCCATTCATCTGTTGATGAGCACTTGGGGTGCTTCCACGTCTTGGCTATTGTGAATAATGTGGTGATGAACATGGGGTGCATAAATCTCTTTGAATTGTTGACTTCATATTCTTTGGATAAATATCCAGTAGTGGGATAACTGGATTGTATGGTATTTCTATTTTTAATTTTTTGAGAAATCTCCATACTGTTTTCCATAATGGCTGTACCAGTTTGCATTCCCACCAGCAGTGTATGAGGGTTCCCTTTTCTCCACATCCTCTCCAACATTTGTTGTTTTCTGTCTTGGTAATTATAGCCATTCTGACAGGTGTAAGGTGATATCTCATTGTAGTTTTGATTTGCATTTCCCTAATAATTAGTGATGTTGAACATCTTTTCATGTGCCTGTTGGCCATCTGTATATCTTCTTTGGAAAAATGTCTGTTCATATCCTCTGCCCATTTTTTGATCGGGTTCTTGGTTTTTTTCTTGTTGAGTTGTATGAGTTCTTTATATATTTTGGAAATTAACCGCTTGTTGGATATATGATTTGAAAATATTTTCTCCCAGTTGGTGGGTTGTGTTTTCATTTTGTTCATGGTTTCCTTTGCCTTGCAGAAGCTTTTTGGTCTGGTGTAGTCCCATTTGTTTATTTTTTCTTTTGTTTCCCTTGCCTGAGTAGACATGGTATTCGAAAAGATACTGCTAACACTGATGTCAAAGAGTTTATTGCCTATATTTTCTTCTAGGAATTTTATGGTTTCAGTTCTTACATTCAAGTTTTTAATCCGTTTTGAGTTAATTTGTGTGTATGGTGTAGGATAATGATCTACTTTCATTCTTTTGCATGTGGCTGACCAGTTTCCCCAACATCATTTATCAAAGAGACTTTCCTTTCTCCATTGTATGTTCTTGACTCCTTCATTGAAGATTAGCTGTCCGTAGATGTGAGGTTCTATTTCTGGGCTTTCAATTCTGTTCCATTGATCTGTGTGTCTGTTTTTCTGCCAGTACCATGTGGTTTTGATTCTTTATTCTTTATTTCCTATCCATCTTCTAATCTGGGCTTCCTCACTTTAAAAAGTAAATGATTTTAAAGGTCTTTTCCAGGCCGGCCCCGTGGCTTAGCGGTTAAGTGCGCGTGCTTCGCTGCTGGCGGCCTAGGTTCGGATCCCGGGCGCGCACCGAGGCACCACTTCTCCAGCCATGCTGAGGCCACGTCCCACATACAGCAACTAGAAGGATGTGCAACTATGACATACAACTATCTACTGGGGCTTTGGGGAAAAAATAAATAAATAAAGGTCTTTTCCAATACTAAAAGTCTATTTTTGGGGGTCGGCCCTGTGGCTTGGCAGTTGAGTACGTGCACTCTGCTACTGGCGGCCCGGGTTTGGATCCTGGGTGTGCACTGATGCACCGCTTCTCCAGCCATGCTGAGGCAGCATCCCACATACAGAAACTAGAAAGATGTACAACTATGACATGCAACTATCTACTGGGGCTTTGGGGAGAAAGAGGAGGAGGATTGGCAATAGATGTTGGCTCAGAGCCGGTCTTCCTCAGCAAAAAGAGGAGGATTGGCATGGATTTTATCTCAGGGCTGATCTTCCTCACAAAAAAAATAAAATAAAATAAAATAAAATAAAAAAGTCTATTTTTAATAAAATAAAAAGCAAACATTAAAATAGATGTATATTAAAGGCCTATTACATGCAGAGAAGGTCGCATAAGATTTCGTTATGTCAGCCAGATTAAATTAAAATCTGCTGAAAACATAATCTTTAGATTTTCATTTGTTTCTTCCTTTACACATTATTGCCAATGTTGTCATTGTGTACATGATCAAAGGGAGCAGCAAGTGACAATCATTCCTCTACATAATAAGTACTTCCGCCTCCGAGGCTCTTTTCATATATACGTATGTTTGTATATATGTGTGTTATTTCATAAAGCTTGTGCCTCAAAAATTCAATTTCAATGCTTCATTAATCTCTAAACCTGTACTGTCTAATGTGGTCACCACCAGCCAGGTGTGGCTACTAAGCACTTGAAACATGGCTAGTCCTAATTGAGATGCGCTATAAGTATAAAGTACACACTGGATTTTGGAGACTTAATTTGAAAAAAAGGAATGAACTATATCTCATTAATATTTTTATATTGATTACATGTTGAAATGATAATATTTTAGATATATTAGATTGAGTAAAATATATTATTAAAATTAATTTCATCTTTTCTTTTTACTTTTTTTAATGTGGCTATTAGAATTACCTGAGTGGCTCACATTCTATTTCTACTGGACAGGACTGCTCTAAACAAATAGGAAGTCTGTATAACATTAGTAATGTCTGAAACAGTACTGTCACTAACTTTAGTTTAGTAAATTTAGTTTACTAAAGAATAATATCTATGGAGGTTTTTTTCCTGTGCATATTCTCTGGGGAATAAAATCAATACCCGACTCTTAGTGATTTTTACATTTTAATTTTTTGGAGTGACCCTCAAATCAGTAGATATCAGCAGCTATCTGATGGAGACTGACTGTCATACTCAACAGTGTGGCCTCGTTCCAAGGAGCCCAGCAGTAAAAGATCAGGCTGAGATGGCTGCCTTTCAGCTTCAGTATCTAGGAAATTCATTTCATTAAAACTGAATTAGATCACTGAATTAACTAAGTGCTCTCCTGGGCACTGCGACAGCCTCTGGTGGAGACAGCACGGCCGTCACTAGGAAGCTCCTTTTACTTTGCTTGTCTCCTCTGAACATTACCATCTGCAAATGTTTTCAACCTGAATCCACAAGATGTGCTTTGGTGGGTTCACAAACCTCTCGAAACTGTATTCAGTTTTGTGTGTATATGATTCTTCTAGATAGAAGATCCATGACTTTCATCAGATTCTCAAAAGGGCCCAAGACCCTCAAAAAGTGAAGGACCACTGACATAGAAATTAGGTAGTACCCTACCTTCTGTATTAGTTTTCTGTTGCTGCAGTAACAAATTACCATGATTTTAGTGACTAAAAACTAATTTATTATCTTACAGTTCTGTGGGTCAGAAGTCTGACATGGACTCACCAGGCAAAAACCCAGGTGTGGGCAGGGCTGCTTTCCTTTCTGGAGGCTCCAGGGGATCCGTTTCTTTGCTCACTCAGGCTGTGGGCAGAATTCAGTTCCTTGCAGTTGTAGGACTGAGGTCCCCGTTTCCTTGCTGGCTGTCAGCTGAGCACTGCTCCCCGCTTCTAGAGGCTGCCCACATTCCTTGGCTCATGGCCCCCTTTTCCATCCTCAGAGCTAGGGTTTGAATCCTTCTTGTGCTTCAAGTCTCTCCTGCCTCTCCTGCAGCCTCATCTCTCGACTCATTTTCCGGCCTTTCTCTTCCACTTTTAAATGCTCATGTGATTACATTAGGCCCATCTGGATAATCCAAGATAATCTCCCTATTTTAAGGCTTACAACCTTAATTCCCTCTGCAAAGTCCCTTTTACCACATAATTTAACATTCACAGATGCCAGGGATTAGGGCGTGGCATCTTTGAGGGGCCATACGTACCACACTTTTCCACCCACGTTGTGCCACTTGCTCCGTTCCAAGCACAGAGAAGGTGAGGCTGGTGACCAGCCCCTGTGCAAGGTGTCCACAGCAAAACGTATGGAGGCAATGTTTGTCCTCAACAGCTTCCTCAGTCTTCTTTAGTTACTAATTAGTGAAGTACAACCCAACCCCCCCACTTACAGGCTCAGTATACTTAACATGCAGCAGCACCCACTCCTCCTGCTCCTCAGGCCAGGCTGTGACCTCCGTCTCTCTACCTTTCCTCCTCTTTAAAAAAATAAAGTTCTACAGTTACTGTCTGGAAGGGATCTAATAAAATAAGTCACTCTAAAGTGTTAAAGACTGATAAGCAGGGGGCTAGCCCGGTGGTGTAGTGGTTAAGTTCACGTGCTCTGCTTTGGCGGCCTGGGGTTTGCAGACCCGGATCCTGTGCTCAGACCTATGTACCGCTCATCAAGCCATGCTGTGGCAGTGTCCCACATACAAAATAGAGGAAGATTGGCACAGATGTTAGCTCAGGGACAGTCTTCCTCGAGCAAAAAGAGGAGGATTGGCAACAGATGTTAGCTCAGGGCCGATCTTCCTCACCAAAAAAAAAAAAAAAAGACTGATGAGCAATAACCCTTCCCTAATACCCTTAAAGCAAAAAAAAAAGATTTGCAAGATTTATTAAATCACATAAGAAAATTTGTCACTAAATTTCTGTGAATGGAAATTAAGCTCTGTCCAAGGCTTATTAAATACTTGGGCTCACCTGCGTCCTCTTTTTTTCTTTTTGTCATCAGCAATCAAGCTCATTCACTTGGTTTTATCTTAGGGACCACTATTCACCCTTCTCCCTTCCAGGAGACTCACCTCTTGTGCCAGACCTTCAGCCCCAGCTCTGCACAAAGTCTCCTGGAGAACATCGAGGGACTGTCTACTTGTGTGTGTGTGTGTGTGTGTGTGTGAGGAAGATCAGCCCTGAGCTAACATCCGTGCTAATCCTCCTCTTTTTGCTGAGGAAGACCGGCTCTGAGCCAACATCTATTGCCAATCCTCCTCCTTTTTTTTCTCCAAAGCCCCAGTAGATAGTTGTATGTCATAGTTGCACATCCTTCTAGTTGCTGTATGTGGGACGTGGCCTCAGCATGGCCGGAGAAGCGGTGCGGCGGTGCGCACCCGGGATCCAAACCTGGGCCACCAGTAGCGGAGCGCGAGCACTTAACTGCTAAGCCACGGGGCCGGCCCAAGGGGGACTGTTCTATTGTTAAGTTTATAGACAACCAGGGAAGGAGGCTGCATTACAGAGGGAAACTACTGTCTCCTTTGTAAAGGAAATCTGCCCTACATAGTTCTTCATAGCGTCCTTGTTTTTTAGAGAAATAATGAAATGTAAAAAGGTATTGGGAATAATTATCTTCATCAGTATAGATGGTGGTCTCAAGGTACAAACTTCCGTTTATAAGATAAACAAGTTCTGGGGACGTAATGTACAGCGTGGTGACTATAGTTAACAATACTGTATTGTTCATTTGAAAGTTGCTAAGAGAGTAGATCTTAAAAAGTGCTCATCACAAGAAAAAAAACTAACTATCTGACGTGATGGATGTTAACTAAACTTACTGTGGTAATCATTTCGCAATATAAACAAATATCAAATCATTATGTTGTACACCTTAAACTAATACAAAGTTATATGTCAATTATATTTCAAGAAAACTGGAAAAAATAAAAAAACAAAACTAATAGATAGTACTCAATGTTCCCATTTGCACTGTCTTAGGCCTTCATCATCTTTCACTGAATTATTAGAGCAGCCTGTTAATGAGTTCCCTGCCTCCTTCTCACTGCTACCCAAAATATTTTTAGAACATAAATCTGATCCTGTAATTGTGCTGCTGAAACCCTTCGATGGCCCTCCACCCCACCCTCCCTCACCTCTTCCAGCATAATGTTCAAATTCCTTAGTGCCGTGACCTGCCCCCAACATAACCTCTTCAGCCTCCTCTCTTACCACTCCCACCATCATCATCATTCATTCATTCATTCAGCAAGGATTTATGGAGCATCTACTACGCACCTCACACCATACGCCACAGCCACATTTGCAGTGCCTGAAAGCCCAACGCAACGTCCCGCCTCCCTGCCTGTGCCTGCTAACTGCCGGGGCCTCCCCCTCCTCTCTCCACCCTCACCCAGCCTCCTGGGAAACTCCCTATTCTGCAAGACACAGATCAGCAGCTACCTTCCTCTCTTTCACGCTTTCAGTGACCTCCAGGTGGAGGTGGCCATTCTGCGTCTCTGTCCTCCCAGCATGCATGCTCTGCCGCTGTTACTGCACCTGTCACACTACAGGGCATTTACTTGTTTATTGGTCTGTCTTTTCCTCTACGCTTTTAATCCTTGAGGGCAGGGCTTTCCTGTGTCTAATCCATTTTAGGTCCCTAACAGCACTTAATACAGAGGCTAATAGTAAAAATTCAGTAAAATTTTGTTGACTAATTTCTAAAATCTTTTCCAGCTTGAAAATTCTGTGATTTAGGCACAGGATAAAGATCAAAATATAATAGTTGAGAATATGTCATATATCTACACACCACTCCACACAAACTTGTAAACTTGGATTTTCATATTTAGGGTTTTCTTAAATACCCTGCGGGTAGTAGGCAGCAACTGCAGATGCCACGCCCGTGTCGGTACTCTCCTGGCCCATCTCTGAGCCTCATCTGCTTTATGGGTATTAAATAAACGTTAACAATTAACTCACTTCCTTCCTGATCTATATCTTTATTTCTGTAATACCAAACGAGGCAGGGAAGGGATTCCTAGGGTGTCATACCACCTCTTGCCACGAGAGGACAACAGGAAGACCCGGTTTGTGTTAAAAGCCTTCCGGCCACCAGAGGGACCCCAAACCCCAGTTTATGGAGGCAAGGATTTAATTTAGATCAGGTGGACTTCCGAATCAATTTTCCTTTATTCTCTCTTTCTGAAAAGTGAAATCTCTCCCCCAGGTGACCAAATACCTGGAACTTGTCTAGAGCTGTATGTTACTTTGCTTAGGAAGAAGAAATGTAGGAAGAAAGAGGAGCCACACTGAGAACTTCTAAAAGATGCGTTAGAAAGAGAGGCCCTCTTCAAGGACCAGAAATTTGCATGTGGACTGAGGATTTGAGTCCAAAGAATTCCTGTTAATTTTTTTAAATGTGTTAATGGTGTTTGGGTTAAGAAAAAAACATACATAACTAAAAGCAAAACACACTAACTGAAGGTACCCAAAATGTCCTGGGAGGTGGGTGGTGGATCCCAACCACGATCATAGAATCATCGAATTAGATTCTGGAAAGCCCGCCGCCTGGCCCTGGTGGCTCAGAGGAAGCTGCTTTTATCTTAAAGGGCAGCAAACTCAGAAGAGAGATTTTTCATGTTAGTTCTGGACAGGCCCCTGGAATTTATATTCTCCTAAAATGTTTCAGGTCCTCCCATGAAAGATGAGTGGTAGTATTTACCTCAAATGAGAAATTTCCATTAAAAGTCATGATTCACACCCAGATAGTATGAAAAGCCTGCACTAGGGGTGCTGGGACCCTCATTCATGGGATCTGAGCAGGAGAGGCTGTCTGGGGAGCCTCGTCACTATTTTAATTTTGTAGTCCCCAGAAGAAAGAACTCATGTCCTGCTTCTCACCTTCATAGACTGGTGCTATTTCTCCTGTGCTAAGAGAAAACTGTTCATAGGGAGGCTGATCATAGGAGGTATTTTTAACCGAAAAATAAATGTTAGTACCCAATCGCCCACAAAATGTCGGCGATTAAAATCGCCACAAAATGACAGTCGTTAAGTACTTCATTTGTTTGTTTGTTTACTAATTGGCCTCTCAACTAGACTGTAGGCTCCGTGAGGGCAGGACCTGTGTCCTGTTCACCACTGTCTCAGCTCTTGGCAAAATGGCACAAAGTGGGCATTTAGGAAACAGTTGTTGAATGAAAAAATAAATGAACAGAAAGTTCAGGGTCATCCAAATTCTACCAAATGCAAGAGGGGGAGTAGATGGAATCCCAGCTGGTTTCTGTTGAACACCCTTTTAGGAGTGAACGGGACTGTTAAGACTATTGCTCTTTTTCAATAGAGTCCAATTATAATTACTGTTCATTTACCTGTGTTCTCCTGGAAGGACTACTTAAGCCAATTACTAACATTAAAACATAAAAATGTGAAATTTCACTGTTGAGATGGCAATCTATTTAAAATATGTCCTAATTTTACTCTCTTGTTAGAGGTTCTCCTGACAAATCTCTCTATGAAAGCCAAGTCCTCCTAATTGAGCCTGATCTCAGTAGAACCATTAATACACTGCTGAGAGCTGGGCTGGGGAGTGAGCTAGGCCCAGGCTGAGGCCCAACTTGGCCATCTACAGCTGTGTGACCTGGAAAGAGTCAGCTTCCTTGAGCTTCCATTTCCCACCTAATAACGCCTCCCCTCAGGGCTATGTGCCCGGCACAGACTGGACCCTCAGTACTATTCACTTGCCCTACTCTCACCACCAGCCAAGAGTAGCCAAGCCACCTAAGACACCTCAGACTCACTTATCCAAGCATTAGTAACATTCGTCTTAAGAAATAAGAACGCAGGCCCTGGCACCATGGCCCCAGCTCAGACTCTCTCTCCAGTCTCCACTTTTATATCCGCTTCAACATCAGATGGACACCCACCGTGCACACACACTCTCTCCACCTCAGTTGTCCCTGCTTACACAGAACTGCGCTGGTTCCCCTGCTGCCCCTACAAAGTCTCCAATTACAGCTTTTTACTTTATTGCTCAATATGGCCAAATGTTCAGGGGCTAAAGAGGGTGACTGTTACAGAGGCTAAGGTTTCCATAATCCCACCGTCACTGGGCTGCAGTCAAGGCGTGTACACACCACATACAGCCACACACGGCAGAACAGAGGCAAATTTCTTCAACATTCAGAAACCTTTACAAATCAACTAGGAAAATCAATTAAGGAAAAGCAAACTACCCAATAGAAAAACGAACACTAAAAACAGAAAAAGAATGCAAAAAGCTAGTAACCCTGTGAAAATATGCTCAGGCTTACTCATAACTAAGACAAATCAAAACCATGACATACTGTTTTTCACCTATCAGATTAACAAAAATTAAAACTGATAATGCCCAGTGTTGTCAGGAGTGTGAAGAAACAGGCACTCGTATACGCTAGGTGTAAGCTAGGCAATGAACAATATTGAAAATTTAAGTACAAAACTCAACTACATTAAATCAACTTCTGTTCATCAAAAGTCACCCATTTAAAAAGCGAAAAGATAATCAACAGATTGGGAAAAGATATTATTTAACCCATAACAGACCAGTAAGCACAATATAAAATGAAATTCTATAAATTTATAAGAAAAAGACAAACACTCCAACAGAAAAAATGGGCAAAGGCAATTCACATAAGAGGAAACATGCATGGCCACAAAATACGTGAAAAGACGCCCAACCTCACTTCCATTCCAGAGAAATGGAAATGAAAACCACAACAAGCATTTCACAGCAATGAAATTCGTAAAAATTAAAAGGTAGGACAATACCAAGTTGGACAAGGATGTGGAGTAACTGACTGCAGGTAAGGGCGTAAAGCCACCTGGGAAAACAATTCCTAATGTCACTGAGGATCCCCAGAGTCTGTGAACCAGCCGTTCCCTCCCAGGCAAATACCCTAGAGAAATCCCCACACTGTGTATGACCAAGAGATACACACAAGAACGTACACAGCAGCATTGCTTGCAACAGAAAAAGCCTGATACAACTGGAACGTCCATTAACCAGAAAATGGACACGTTAGTTGTGATATATTCATATAATTTAAAGTTTTTCAGTACTGAAAAGAAATTAGCTCAAAAATGGTATTAACGTGGATGAATCTCAGAAATATAATATTGAAGAAAAAATGCAAGTCTCAGAAGAATACATACAGTGAAGTACCATTTATGTAAAATGTGAAAACATTCAAAGCATTGCAGGGAACCATAAATACAAACCAAATTCAGGGTCCTGGCATCCTCTGGGTGGAATGGGAGGGGTGACAAATAGGGTGGTGCAAAGGAGCATTTGCCTGTGTTGACCATGTTGTTTTTCAAGCTATTTTTATTCTTTATGTCTTAAGTAGCTCAGAATAAAATTTTTTAAAATGTGTGTACACATACTTTCACCTAATTCCACTACTAGGAATTTATCTTACATATATATTAGCATATGCACAAGCATGCAAAAATATATACAAAGATGCTTATTATAGCACTTTATAAGGGGAAACAACCTAAATATGGGAATATTATATAGAATATTCAATGAAACACCAGAGATAGACAATCATTAAAAAGAATGAGTTGGGGCCCGGTCTGGTGGCGTGGTGGTTAAGCTCACACGCTCCGCTTCGCAGCCCGGGGTTCATGGGTTCGGATCCCGGTCGCAGACCTACACACTGCTCATCAAGCCATGCTGTGGCAGCGTCCCATCTACAACATAGAGGAAGATGGGCACAGATGTTAGCTCGGGGCTAACCTTCCTCAGCAGAAAGAGGAAGATTGGCAAGGGATGTTAGCTCAGGGCCGATCTTCCTCACAATAAAAAAAAAAAAAAAAAAAGAATGAGCTAGACCTGTACATCAAGATCTATATTTAAGTGGAAAAAAAAAATCATAGGACTAGACCATTTGTGGAAAAATCTTAGATTAGATGTATATACACACACACATATATAACAGAAAATTTCTGGGTCACAAGAAACCATTAACTTGGATCATCTCAGGGGAATGAGAATGGCTTATGAGAGGGGACTTCTACTTTTCATTTTACACCCTGCAGAATGATTTGCATTTCTGTTTTTACTATTAGTGTGTATTACCTTTATAAGGCAAATAAATAGATAAATCAGTGGAAAAAATACATAACAGCATAAGATTAGGATGCTGGTTTACCAAGATTTTATTTTAAAAGCAAAAATCATATGAAATTCTTTTAATCATTTTTTTATGCTTCTCTCTTTGGGGAATTGATACCACTTAAAGAAATGAATCCTAAAGGTGGCTGCTTTGTACAGGATGATAACTAGTACTGCAGTTAGAGTACATTATTTGTGGCTCTTTCACAGCTTTACATTACTATCTGCAGAGCCTGTTACCAATATTTGCTTTATTTCAAATCATTGTTTGAAAAACCATAAACTGTTTTTTCACCTCAAAGAGTTTGTTTTTCAAGAAAGACATTCAAAGAGGAAATAAGGCCCCGAGCACGTGAGCAGAGCAGACCAGCCTCCCCCAGCCAGGGTGGTTCCCGGGCCCTGGTGACATCAGGCTTTGCTATTCATCGCGTCTGACCAGAGACAGCACACCTGGCCGCCTGCCCTGGGGCAGTGCTGGTCCTGCTCAGCTGGTTCACACTCCATGCAGCTGAAACCCAGGCAGAGCCGGGCTGTTGGCATCATTGCCAAAGACAACACTTGGCTCACACAGTGAGCACACCCAGGGGGCTGCAAAGCCTTCTTGGGCTCCAGCCTGGCCTTCAAAGGCAGGAAGTTGTGGCTGAAAAGGAAGAGAAAGAAGCAAAGTGTAAAGACAGAGGGTGCTGGGTCACCCCAGAAGCAAAGCCCATTTCCCAGCCTGGCCTGGGGGCTGGGAGTGGGAGCAGCCGAGCAATTGAGACTCAGAACCGCCCCTCTCCACCGACACCAAACTGCTGCCTGTGTCTAGTTTGACTACTGAGTAGTCAAATAAAATTTATTTCCAAAAATAACGTGCTAAAAGTAAGTTTGGAAATCTTTGAACTAGGGGGTCCTGATAGACGTGTGGTTCTCGAACACAATCATAAAACTTTTTACAACATTCTTCCATTTCTTCAGCTGTAGAGGGAAAAAATGGCAGACTAACACCTGCCCTCCCGACCTTGCAGGGCTGCTGGAAGCATCAAATGAGGTCATAGCCATCTCAGCTAAGAGGCGCTGGGGAAACAAATTTATTATTTCCTTCCTGTATAATGGAGGGCATATCCGGTTCAAATAATTAGTCATGCAAACAAGACCGTGTGTTTCTTCTAGAAGGAGAAGAAGAAGGAGATGAAGAGGAGAAGGGGTGGGTAAGAAGAAGAAAAGCAATAACAGCTCAGTTATAATTTATTTTTTTATTTTTTAATTTTTTTGCTGAAGAAGATTCACCCTGAGCTAATATCTGTTGCCAATCTTCCTGTTTTTGCTTGAGGAAGATTCACCCTGAGCTACATCTGTGCCAATCTCCCTCTCTTTTGTATGTGGGTCGCTGCCACAGCATGGGCTCCGATGAGCCGTGTCATAGGTCCACGCCCACAAGGGCCACCGAAGCAGAGCGCACCAAACTTAACCACTAGGTCACGGGGCCAGCCCTCAGTTACAATTTTAAAAGGCAGAAACTGTTCAAGTGCCTGCCACTTACAGGAGATGGGGGGGTGGGGAAGGGAAGGGTGGAGAGGAGGACTCTTGTATTAAGCACTTTCTGTGTGCCAAGCATTGTGCAGCGTGCAAGATGCTTCATATGTTTCCCTGAAGCCACACAGAAATGATACAGGTGTTGTTATCCCATTTTACAGATCAGAAAACTAAGGTTCAGAGAGAATAAACAACTTAGCCAAGGTCAGGCTGAGACACTACTCACCCAGGCTGGCTGCTTCCAGGGTGCATATTCCCTCCACAGCCTAACGGGGGGCCTCTGGCCCTGTTCCTCTTTCTCCCTCTCTGTTGTCTCCCTGAAGGTCTGAGGTATCTCTTCCATCCTCTGGGTTATTTCCTCTGTGCGGATCCTCTGCCCTGATTTCCAGCCCCCTGGACAGTTCCCAGTCAAGATCCCACTGTCTTTAGAAACAGTCTCAGAGGAGCCCCTCACCTGCCACTCACACACCCCTCCACTGGGGGAAGCTCATCTTCTTCTCCCAGCCCAAAGCTCAAAATCACCATCACCTGCTGGTCATTTCTTCCCTTCGCGGTACACACAGTCACTCAATTATCTCGAGTCTTTCTTCAAAATATCTCTTACCTTTCACTTCTCATTTCTGCGTTTTCTCTTCACATCCTAGCACTGTGAGCCTTATGTCTGCCTGGTTTCTGCAGAAGCCTCCAGCGGGTCTCCCTCAGCGCCTCCAGTTAATGCTGCCAGATGCCTCACCCCATGGCCGGCCCGGCCCGGCACGCGCCTTCACAGGATCACACCCTGCCTTCCTCAGATCCGTCCACACAGCCCGTCACTCGGCGCCCGCATCTGGGCCCCGGGCCTTCCAGCCTTGCGCCCCACTCCTCCACTCCCCGGTTCCTCAGTTAAGCAACAGGACTGCTCACTGCACAGCACCCCTACCCACTTGTGGCCCCCAGATCCCACAGCTGGCTGTCGCCTCCTCCCTCCTGCCACTTCTCAGGCAGGCCCCCGAGCCCTCCCTGCAAAGCAGGCAGGGCTCGTTAGCTGTACTGTGCATCGGGCAGTCATTACACGCTGCCTTGTCACTCTTCTCTGCAGCCCGGAACGGGCATTGACACAGACTAATGCTGTTTAATTTCCCCCCAGTCCGCGTCTCATCACCCCTGACAGCATACACCACTTGAAGGGGAAGACTGTCTACTAGGTCTTAGTTTCTCCCTACAGTGCCTAAAACGTAGACCGTAGGTGCTTAATACATGTGCTGATTTCCTTTTTCTTCCCACATATGTTGGCCTCAAACAAATAAGGCTGGTCAGAATAATAAGCATGAGCGCTGGAAGCCTGATTTTGGCCACCACAGGTCTCCCTCAGGCCAATTCCATCCTAACCCCTCAGCTCAGTTCCCTCACAGGCGTCAGGGACATCAGCGGCTCTCAGGGTCGCTGGTCTCCAGGGAGGTCTCGGACAGACATCCCAGCCCAGCTCCGCCTGCTCATTTGGTGATGCTATTTCCATGGCCTTCCCTAGTCTCCAGCTAAAAGGAAACATCCCTGGGGGAGGGAGGCTCCCTAAAAACCCTGAACCCTGGCACCCTCATAGGTGAAGCCACCTCCAGCCCGGGACACCCCTGCCCTGGGGAGAGAAAGAAGACACTGCACCTTTAAGTCTGCAGCCGGTTGAGAAAAACAAGCTGTGATTTATATAAGCGGGAAAATCATGTGATTTGCAGGAACGCTCCCTCCTCTCCGGCCCCCTCCCCGCGTCGCCTCCAGCCCATCCCAGAGGGGCCCCGGCCGGCGGGGACAGGAGGGGACGGGCGGGGCGGGGGAGCCCGAGCCTCCATTCACAAAGCGGGGCCGGCGGGCCGAGCGCGGCAGGACAGGGGGGCCTCCCGCCCTGCGCCCCATTCCTGCGGCCCCGGGGGCCCGGGAGGGCGGCCTTCGCCCCGGGGCGCGGCAGAGTGTGCCCCACAACAGTCTCGGGTGGGCTACCTTTAGGAGGGTGGGAGGCCCCGCCCCCGCCGTCCGCTGCCCCCGGGGTGGGTCGCACAAAACCCGGGGTCGCCGCTGCCCCCGCGGGCTGCAGATCATCCCCTCCCCTGGACCGGGTCGGCCTGCCCCCTTCGGGAGAAAGTGTGCAATGGAGAGACGGAGGCTTTCCCCCAACTTCTGAGCGAGGAAGAAAAGCCAGGGGCCCCCACAGACTGGCTTCTGTGTCCCAGAACACCCAGCAAGGGGGAGAGCAATTTCAGAAATAATTTGGTGGACGTGATGAAAATCAGCCATTTCTAGAGCTGAGAGGCGGCTGTGTTTAGCCCAGGGGACCTAGCTTTGAGGAAAAAACCCATGTGGCCTTTTCAGACAGACCCAAGGAAAATAAATACATGGTTCAGAGCCCTAAGAACCAGCACAGGTCTTTTAAATATTAGAGGGAGGGTGGTGTAGCTGCGAGGAGCCCACACCCACGCGGAGTCAACTCTGACAGCTTCTGGAGGAAGGAAACCCTCAGGTCCTCCTGAGATGCAGGAACTGTGGAGTGGGCAAGACTTGGAGAGGCCATCCTCCTGTCTCTGGAGGAATATACCAAGCCCTTCCAGGAAGTGCTTCCAGTGGGAGAGGATGAACAATCCCTTCCAACACCAAGCCTGGGAGAAGCTGGGGGCTTTCTCAGGGAGAGGAGCTGGGAGGAGAGGTAAGAGTTCTCAGTGCCATGTCATTCCCAGAAGCCACAGTGATGGGCTGTGAAACTGCCCAAGGAAGGAAGCCCATGGCTTCTCAGAGTAACCAATTCCAGGGGTTAAACCTTGTCACAGAGAAGGTTTTCATTCCATTTTAGTCCCCTCCCTTGGTCATCTGCTGGGGATGCTAAGGCATAGGCCCAGTGCTGTCACAGGGGAAAACCATGATGCAATTAACCAAGTTGCTAACACATCATCTTCCATGACCTCCAGCGTGGCCAGCAGAGCTTGAAGTCCACCCTCTGCATCCCACAGAGCCAGCTGGGCCCTGAGAGGTCATTCTGGCCCTCCTCCAGTCCCCCGTCTTCCCAGAGGGGGGGTCTTGATGCTGAGATAGTTTCCAGAACAGTGCCTCAATGCCCTCTGTCACACCAGCAGTACGAAGATCCTTCCTGAAGGGGGAAGCTCAAGTTAGGCAAGTAGTCTTGATTATTCTTTAAATCCTGAAGAAGAAAAATACAAGTTAACATAGGGATTCAAGAGAATAGCACTCCATGCATTCAGATAGATACCAACTTAATTCATTCAGTTATTTAGTGAGCTCCTTATGTATGCCTGGCCCTGAGCTGGGCAGCAGGTAGGGAGTGGGGACTGAGGGGCCCCTGCCCTGAGCCCTGACTTTCTGCTCCCCTACTCTGCCTCCCAGGACAGGAGCCTGGGAAAGACTTTCCTCTCCTCCACCAGCGTCCATATGTCCCCTCGCCAGCCCACACCCAGCATGTGCTGCCCCCAGTTCCAGCTGCATACGTCTCACATGTCGGCCAAGACCTCTCCTATCAGAAGGCGATAGCTCTCTGGTGGTTGGGTGGTGGGTAGAAGCAGTAACGCAAGGGCTTGTCCAGAAAATGAGATCAAAGTTGGCAGCCTCCTGGGCCCCTCCTAAAACTTATAATTTAGTTCAGGCCCCACTTCACTCTGTGCCACTGGCTGTCTCTCTTTCTTCACTGGTTCTCTGATATGCCTAGCTGCCCCCATCCAGGTCTCCTCTTTCCTAAGGTTCCTGTGCCGGGGGCCCACCCATTTCAGAGCCCTCCCTGGTGATTCCAGCTACCATCTTCCTAAGGCGGTTCACCCACTTCCACAGGGGGGCCTGAGCCCTGCAGCCCCCCCCCCCCACAGCTGTTCTGTAACACTCTGCAGTGAGGGTGCTCAGCCGTCCACTCTTAACCACAGGCCTGTCAGCCTCCACCGTCCGACCCTCCTAGACCGCACCAGCCCCTGCCTTGTTCCAGTCTTTTCCTGTGTTGTCCTATTTCTGGCTTCCCTCGGCCATTCACAAGCACAGCCTGATAATGCGCAAAGGGAGACCTAGCAATAAGCCTGTGGTGAACAAACATTTTAAAGGAACAAACAGAAATGATGGCTGCAAAGTAAAAACACTCTGGAAGCCACAAACTTGGTTACTTTCAGAGAAGCCAGATCTGGACCTCTGAGGGTTTTTTTAAATGCACGAAGGAGTGCAATGAGTGAATGAGTGAAATCAGCTTATCTCGGACACTGTCTCTTTCAGAAAGCGGCCTTGGAAGAAAAAAGGCGCCCTAGCCCCTGCCAAATTCCATTCTGTTTCAAATTAGCCTTCCAGCAAAATGAGGGGGCTGCACTCGCTGGTCTTGAAGATCTCCACGCACCAAAGCTCTGAGGCTCCCCAGTTCTGCCAAACCACCTTTTAGAATGCGCCACATGCTCATAACAGAGCAGAAAATGCAGCTGAAGCTCAGAATTTGGCTTTCCCTGCAGGATCTTCAGGCCTGTTTCCCTCTCTCTCCTTTCCCTGAAAGGGCCTCTGGTCTTTCCCAAGCTGCTGAGTAGAAGGGAACACACAGCTCCCCCAGAGCAGAGGGGCCTGCCAGAGGGAAAGCTGGCCTGGCCCCAGGACAGGCTCGCCTCTGATTCTGCAGAGACATTCCTCCCTCCCAACTGGCAGGGAACTTCTAAAACTTCTGAACAGCACATTCTTGGGCCAGCTCAGGCCCCACGGCATCCTGAACCCCTCAAGTTTATAAGCTCAAGCTTATAAACTTTTGGTGGCAACTAACGTATTTGGCAAACCTCCTCAAGTGTGAGCCAAGCCAGGCCCTTTTCCCCAGGACCCAACTGACAACGAGAGACTCAGCTGGGACAAAAATGGGGTCCAGCCAGATGAGCCCTGAGCCTTGGTTCTCTAGGCCAAGGCTGGAGAGGGCCAGAGGGAAATGTCCTCAGCCGGCCTCACCGCCACCACGCAGGCTGGTCCTGAGATCGCAGGATGCATCAGTCATTCCGGGCAGGGCTCCAACCCCAGCCCACACTCAGCCCAGGACCTGATCAGAGACTCGCCAAGCATTCCCAGTAACACGAAGCTCGCTTTCCGTGCCAGGCTCCTCTGGGGTCTCTGGGCGGGAGCAGGCGGACCCTCTCATTGGGCTCCTGCTGTGTCCGGGGGTCCCAAAAGCATCTATCTCCATCAGAGACCGTCACAGCCCCAGATCTCTGCTTTCGGGCAATTTTAAAGAGAATGTTGTTTTGAAAGCTCAAGACATGTTCTGGGCTTGGCTTTGGTTCTAGCTCCATCTCCATCTCTCAAAAAACAGTCCTCTTCCCTGTGAATATGGAAATGCTGGAGGCAGTAAGCTGAACTGAGGGGACCTCAGAACCTCTGCTTCCTAAATTACCCAGGCTTGCGCCCTGTCTAGATTTTGCCACATGATCTCCAAGAAGAGAAGATCCACATCCATTCCTTCCTCTAGGCTGTCTACCTGGAATGCCTGCCCCTAATATTCAAGAAGATGTGAGCCCCATTCCACCAACTGTGGGGACTCCATCATTGTGTCCCCCCAATCTCACAGTCCGTTTCATGTCTTGCCCCCACCACCATCTCTGTGCCCAGGATTCCCCAGGGGGTTCTGCTTCCTCTGGTGACCTCCAGCTCTGATTTCCTGTGTTTCCACCTCCCACCTCCATCTGTGTCTCACCTCCTGAGGCTGCAGTCCTCGCCCAGGGCCTGTCGTGCTCGGGCTGCTCTGTCCCTGCAGTCCCCCCTCCAACTCACACAGTTGGACTTTCACTCAAATTTGGGGTAATGGAGGAGAATCACAGTGAGCACGTGAGAATCTCCTAATAGACATTATGCTCCTCAAAATGCATCATACATTCCCCACCTCGGAAATTTCCCACTATTTCCTAAATCCCAACTTATACTATCTTCTCCAGCCTCTCTTCTCCCCGAGACCCCTCTATCCAAACTCTAAGTTCCTGCAGATTTCTCTTGCAGAACAATTTGTCTTGCCTTCAGCATGCCCAGAGGGTCCCCCTGTTCCCCAGAGCGCCTTCTCCATCAGGTTTCATCACAACATAAGCCTCAAAACAGAGGACGCCCCACCCCTGGAATGATAAAGCACAGCCTTTTGTTTCTATGTAACACTTTCTTCCTGTCATCCCCCACCACCACCCCCTTACATCTGGTAACCCTGACAGTCAAGGAATCCACCCTAAAGTGCTCCTGTTCTTTTTTCTAACTCCTCTATGGCATGGAGAACTGCTAATCAACACCTCTGTTGTAGTTGAAAGTGATGATCCAATTAAAAATAAGTCAGCATAAGACAGACAAAAGGACAAATATGTATGATTCCACTTACAGGAGGCCCCGAGAGTAGTCAGATTCCTAGAGACAGAAGGTGGACCAGTGGTTTCCAGGGGCTAGGAGAGGCGAGAACAGGGAGTTAGCGTTTAATGGGTACAGAGTTTCAGTGTGGACAGATGAAAAGGCTTTTGAAGATGGGTGGCGATGGTTGCACACCAGTGTGAATGTACTCAGTGCCATGGAACTGTACACTTAAAAATGGTTAAAACAGGGCCGGCCCAGTGGCGTAACGGTTAAGTTCACGCACTCTGCCGCGGCAGCCCGGGGTTCGCAGGTTCGGATCCTTGGCACGGACCAACGCACCGCTTGTCAAGCCATGCTGTGGCAGCATCCCATATAAAGTAGAGGAAGATGGGCACGGATGTTAGCCCAGGGCCAATCTTCCTCAGCAAAAAGAGGAGGATTGGCACAGATGTTAGCTCAGGGCTGATCTTCCTCACCGAAAAAGAAAATATATATATATATGTGTGTGTGTATATATATATACACAATTTAAAAAAGGTTAAAACAGTAAATTTTATGTTGTATATATTTTACCACAATAAAAAAAGTAATGCCAGCAACATTCACTGACCCCAAGAAAGACTTGCAGTTAATTCAACAAATGGGGGCTTTTTCCTTTGCCACCTTGGATCCCAGAGCTCTGTGAACACCTGTCATGGAGTCCCCAGCTAAGGAGAGCATCCTCGCCGGCTCTCAGACTTGGTGGTCAGTCATCTCTCTGCCAACCCCACCCACATTGCTGTAGGCGTATTCTCCCTTTCCAAATTGATGGAAAACAGAAGAACCACAGAGGAGTTGCCCCTGAAACAGGGACCTTCAGACCTTGGTTCTGCACCTAGTTCAGTCATTAACTAGCTGTGCACTCTTGAGGAAGTTATTTAATCTCTCTATCTCAATATCCTTAGAAAGAAAAAGGAGAAGATAATAGCCAGCCCCAAGTGAGATAATGGATGTGAACACACTTGGAGAAGTGTGTGCAAGCTGGTTTCATCATGTCTTATTTCACTTTGTCAAACTAAAAACATCGCAAACATAAGGAGTTGCAACCTGAAAATAAGGAGGTAGACAGCAAATAGCTCAGTAAATACAACCCAAAATTAATATTTTGATCTTCAGTCAACATCCCTAAGGCGTCACCCTCATCCAAGGTGGAATGAAGCAAAGACCTTCACAGTTTGGTGTCTGCCACGAAAACCCCATTTCACTGAGACACTTATTTTCGTTGTGATTAGCTTTTATTCAGAGCCAGGATCTGGCTTTGCCCACAGGAGGCCCATCACACTGCTTCGGTGATGAGGTTCCAAGCAGGAGCATAGTCAGGGAAGGGAAGACAGGAGAAGCCAGAGAGAAGAGCTGTGTCCTGTGAGCACGAATTCAAAAATGGCACCTTCCAATAATGTTCAGATCACTCGAAAACGTTGACGTGACTGTCGAAAGACTGGTGAAAAGGTGCCAGCACAAGTAGGGTGGCTACAGGACCACAAATCCCATCAAGAAGGTGGTCCGCAGCTTCAGCTGGCTGTGTTGGCTGCCCCTCAGGCTGACCAACAGCTGATTTCGCCACTGTCAGAAGGCGGCCAGCCCTGGCTCTGGCTCCAGAGGAGGCAGGAGGTGGTACTCCTCTCCAGTGAGAGTCCCTCTTTCCCTCAGGCCTAAGGAGGAAGTTCAGGTCACTCAGGGCCCAGGTGAGTCCACACCTGGCCCTTCCCCTTCCTCCCTTTGGCCAGCTCTACCTCACATGACCCTTTCTGCTGCTTCTCTCAGCTTCCCTTCCCTTGGAGGGGAGACTTGTCAGTGGCCCTTCCCCACCTCCTTGAACACCCCAAAAGGCGAGGTCCCAAGACTCCAAGTCTCCAGCCCTGGCCACACCTCAGGACTGTCTCACAGACCTCCCAGGGACCCAGCTCAGCCCAGATGGAAGTCATCTGGGTAGGGCTTCGTACTGATTTCACCAATAATTACGTTATGCTCATCCACACCCATTCCCACATCACCTCCTCCCGAGTCCCCTTCCCACTCACTCAGGCAGTGCCAAGAAGGGAAAATGGAAGCAGACCCAAAGGAACCCAGGCAGGCAATCTAGGGACACAACCAGGGCCCAAGGCTTGGACCACGGACAACTTCAGGCTCTCGACCTCATCAGGCCCAGGCTCTCCCACAGCCACGGCACCTCAGCTGCAGAATCCGTAACATAAAGCAGCCAATTCTTCCCTAAGGCACAGGAAGGGGTATGCAGAGATTTCCCAAGAAGCTGGCTCCCTTCAGGGTGGCCTGTTTCCCTTCCCTCCTCTGGGCCTTGGGCACTCCGGGCACCCCGGGTGGCCTGTCCTTGCTGCGGCCCCAGAGCCAGCCAGAGGCGTCTGCGGGTCACCCGACCCCAGGGGCAGAGGTTTGTTGTGAGGCTCTGAGAATGTCGCTAGGAGTTCCAAAGTGTCCTTCTTTCCCATTCTGTGGGTTTTTAACTTTCTTAGTAACCAGGCAAGGCTGACCAAGGGGACTTTGACCCCATGGGCACCTGGAGGAAGAAACTGTTCCTGCAGATGGGGCCTCATCCCGCCATCCTCTCAAAGGCGGCCTGTTCAAGAGCAGGCAGCTCTCACGCCAACCTGACCATACCTCCCGGAGGAGTTGGGGCAGGAGGGCAGGGCTGGGGGACCTGAGCAGTCACTCCGGCTGGGAGCTCCCTGGAGGGGGAGGGAACTCAGGAACCCCCACGTTCCTGAAAGAGCCGGAGTGGTTCCTCACAGGACAGCGTGAAGAGCCAATAGCCAGACCTCAGCACAGCCTGAAATGTCTGAGCCACCACCTCCTCCTCCACTGGCCACCCCCCCAACTCCTCCGTGGAGGCCGGGGTGGGGGACAGGGGAGGACTATTACCCCCTACAGGCCCTCCCGCTTCTCACAAAGGCACCCTCTGTCACAGCCTCCCGTGCTGCCCCTGTCCCCGCTCTCCCCCACCACACGCATGCACTGCCTGCAGGAGCAGCTCCCTAGCGTGTTCATGTCGGATGCTGTCTCCCAAGAACGTGCTGGAACAGGCTGCACATGACTAACTGCCGGGGTGTCTGTCAGGCTCAGCAGACGTAATTACAGGGCCGCCGGCCCCGCGCAGCCACACCTGGCCGTACAGTCAACAGCGCTTCTTCCTGTCGAGCTGGGGGGAGCTGAGAGACAGGGAGGCGACAAACCACAATTTGAATCATTTGGAGAGAAGCTATAAATATAATAATGAGTCATTTGTAAAATATAATTTCATCCAAAAGCCTGGAAAAAAGGGGAAAGAAGTTCTTATGCTATTTCAGGATAAGTTGTTCAAGGGTGTTCTGCCAGAACCTGGGGAGGGGACCCAGCGGCCCACCGGGGGCTGGGCTGGGCTTCGCGCGCGCGCGCACACGGCCACCCCCGCCCCGCGCTTCCCTCATCATATCCTGGGACTGGAACGCGCACGATTCGCGGAGTTCTCTCCTTATAGGAGAGCTGATAAGGATCGTGAACAAGCAACCTTGAGTCCAGGCTGTGCAGCTGCAAACAGTTTAGGGCAGGCACGCTGTTGTTTTTGGCAAACCCTTCGCCAGCCTGGGGGCCCTCACAGCGTTTCATGCTCAGGGTGGCTTTTCCAGTGTGGCTCCAAGGTCTCTTCCAGAGCACTGGGAAGCCTCCATTCCAGCCCTGGGCCCCAGCTGCTCTGGGGAGAAAGGAGGAGCCTTACAAAGCTCCATCTGGGGAGTGGGCAAAGGTCACTCGGCTGGACCCAGGTCACCACTCCTGTTCGTGGTAGTTGTGAAGAACACGAGCTGTGGAACTACATTTTTTCTAGGTTCAGTTACAGCTGGGCCACTGAGTATCTGTGTGACCTTAAGTAAGTTACTTAACCTCTCTGGGCTCAGTTACTTCATCTATTTCATGGGTTTAATAACAGTATCTTCCTCAAATGGTTGTTGAGAAAATGAAATGAGTTAGTAAGTAAAGCACATAGACTAGAGCCTGGCATGGTGAGCACTCGGTGATGTTAGCTAATAAGCTTCCTGTTACTTCTCACTGGGCTCTTGGTGCAGCAAGAAACCACAGGACAAAGGCACCATGACGTATGTGAGGGACCCTGGGCCACCATGGATAACCAGGGTCAGGTCCTCTGGCTTGTCCTTCCGCCATTTCATCATTCAGCTTGCTTGTTGACCCTGAGCAAACTCCTTAATCTCCATGGCTGAAGCGTCCTCTTTATCCCTCCTGCCGTGCAGCTCTGCCTCTGAACTGAACTGCAGGCAGCTCAGGGCAGGAGGGAGCATTCCACCTCAGGGTTAGAGCCAAAGTCAACTGGTCCTTTGAAGCCCCTGAGTGCATACTGAGGTTGGTTCTCTTCCTCTCCTCCCCTCTTCTCTTCTCTGTCTCTCCTTGCCCCTTTCCTTCCTCTTCTTCATGCTAGGTCTCTCCTCCTTCCTGGTCTTCTACCCCCAGGGCAGAGCTGGGAGGGTGGGATGAGGTTAAAGTGCTTGAAGCCTCTGTCTCACCCAAACTGCTGAGTCCTTGTCCCCTGTTGCTGAGGGTGGCCTTGAAAGCCCTCAACAAGATTTCTTCCCCGAGGTCCCCTACACCAGGGAGGCCAGAAGAGGTCAACAGAAGCAGTCTCCACTGCTTCTGGGGGGTCAATATTCTGCATTTTCCCTTCTCAGAACCAGAGCCCCACGGCCAGCCTGAGCCCGGAGGGAAAAGTGGGAGGACATTTACTCAGCAGGAGCCTTTTCTCCTGTAACTGCCAAACCACCACCCCTCTCACGAAGAGGGCACACCTCCATGCTGTCCCCATCCCACCCCAGCTCTGACCTTTCTCCTCTCCTGGCCTGGGTAACTTTTTTTCTCCGATAATTCTTTAATATACCTGTCAGTGTTCACATTTCCCTGAATGTCTTATAATTTTTTCCATTGTTACTTCGAATTAGGAATCTAAACAAGGTCCATACATTGTGATTAACTGATCTGTCTCTTAAGTCTCCTGTAGTTTGTAGTACCCCCTCCATGTAAATGTCAATCTCTCCATTCTCTCTTTCTCTGCAATTTTTTTTGTGTGTGTGAGGAAAATCAGCTCTGAGCTAACATCTGCCAATCCTCCTCTTTTTGCTGAGGAAGACTGCCCTGGGCTAACATCCATGCCCATCTTCCTCCACTTTATATGGGATGCTGCCACAGCATGGCTTGACAAGTGGTGCATCGGTGCGCACCCGGGATCCGAACCAGCGAACCCCAGGCCATGGCAGCGGAGCGCTCGCACCTAACCACTTGCGCCACCAGGCCAGCCCACAATTTTTCTTTTTATTAAAAAAAATCTGGTTATTTATCCTACAGGATTTCCCAAGTCTGGATTTTTTTTTTTTAATCAAAATACAGTGGTGTCATTTAACATGTTTCTCTGTCCCTTATATACCCTGTAAATTGCTAGTTAGTGCTGGAGACCAGATTCAGGTTTGATTATTATTATCATTTTTTGCTTCTGTTTTTTGACAAGAGTACTTCACATAGGTGGTGAAGTGTGCCTCCATCAAGGTATATAATGTTTATCTCTTTTTTTGTCATGTTGTCAGCCATTGTTGATCATTGCCTAGATCCGTTCATTCATTAGGGGGGTTCAAAATTGTGATATTCTAGTTACATCATTCCTTCTTCATTTATTAGATGCAACACTGCATTTCTAGTGCTCTTTGTTGCCTCCTTTGCATCCCGACTTCTATCTAGGATAATTTTCCTTCTGCTTGAAGGACTTTTGTCAACATTTCTTATACTGCAGATCTGCTGGTAATTAATTCTGTCACATTTTGTCTGAAAAAGTTTTCATTTCACCTTAATTTTTGAAAGACTTTTGTTGGGTATAGAATTCTAGGGTGAAAATTTTTTCTTTTGGTACTTTCAAGATGTTGTTCCATCTTCTGGCTTTCATTGTTTTCAATAAGAAATCTTCTGTCATTTTTATCTTTGTTCCTTTGTACATAAAGTGTCTCTTTTTCTCTGCCTGCTTTTAAGATATTCCATTTAGCATTCGTTTTAAGCAATTTGATTATGATGTATCTTGGTGTAGTTGTTCAGTTTCTTGTGCTATGGGTTCATTGAGCTTCTTGGATCTGTGGGTTTATAGTTTTCATCAGATTTGGAATATATTCGGCCATTATTTCTTCAAATACATTTTCTGCCTTCCCCCTTTTCCCCTCCAACTACACATATATTAGGCCCCCAGAATTTTGCTCACAGATCACTGATGCTCTGTTCTCTTTTTCTTTTCTCAGTCTTTCATTTTGGATAGTCTCTATCACTAAATCTTCAAGTTCACTCATTTTTTCTTCCTCAGTGTCTAATCTGATGCTAATCCCATCCAGTGTATTTTTCATTTCGCATTATATTTTTCATCTCTAGAAGTTTTATTTGGATTTTTTAATATCTTCCATGCCTTTATTTAACATGCTTAATCTTTCTTTTGCTTTCTTGACCATGTAATTGTTTTAATGTCTTTGTCTACTAATGTTCTTGTCCTAACATCTGTGTCATTTCTGGGTCTGCTTCTGTTGACTGATTTCTTTTTTTTGTTATGGGTCATATTTTCCTGATTATTTGCATGCCTGGTAATTTTGGACTGGATGGCAGACATTGTGAATTTTACCTTGTTGGGTGCTTAATATCTTTTTATTCCTATAAACACTCTTGAGCTTTGTTCTGGGACACAGTTAAGTTACTTGGAAACAGTTTTATCCTTTTGAGGCTTGCTTTTAAATTTTGTTAGTTGGGACCAGAATATCCATTAGTCTATAGCTAATTTTGCTGCACTGCTGAGGTACCTTCTGAGTACTCTGTCTGATGCCTTGTGATGTATGTGGTTTTCCATTCTGGCCAGTGGGAACGTAAACTATCCTTTGCCCTGTGTGAGCTCCAGGGATTGTTTGCTCTGCCCCTTTTGGGTGGTTGTTTCCCTGGGCTCAGGCAGTTTCCTCACACACATGCTCTGACCAGTACTCAGCTAAAGACTCGAGGAAACCCTCTGCAGATTTCTGGATATCTCTGTCTCTGTCTTTCTCTCTCTTTACTTCTCTGTCTCCTCCTTCCTCTCTCTACATCTTGCTTCTCTCTGGTACTCTTCCCTGAAAACTCTAGCTGCCTTAGCCTCCCTGGACTCCCTGGTCTATCTCCTCAACACACAGAGACTGTTGGACTCTATCTGGGTTCCTCCTGGAAACTCACAAGGCAGTAGACTGGACAATCACAGGACTCGCCTCATTTGTTTTCCCTCTCTCAAGGATTGCTGTCCTGTGCTGTCTGATTTTCAAAACCATTGCTCCATATATTTTCTACAACTTTTTCATTGCTTCAGGTGGGAGAGTAAATTCCATCCCTGTTTTTCCATCTCAGCTGAAACCAGAACTTGGCCTGGGTAACTTCTACTTAAGTTTATATATTCAGCCCAGGACCCTGCTCCCAGAAGAGTTCCCTGCTCCCCACCATCATCTCTACCACTCCATATTGGAGTGAGCTTATGATACCCTACCTGTGAGTGTGATTATTGTTCATGAGTCTCTCTACAGGGCCACTGTGTCGCTTCCTAGTCTGTGAGCTCATTTGGGGTAGGGTTGTTTCTACACACCTTTGTATCCTCTCTGGTGTCTGGCATACAGTAAGTGCTGAACTAAATGTGTAGGAGAATGAATAAAGAGAAATCTGTGGTCACTTGGCCACCACCAACTAGAACCAAACAACAATATAGCCATACCCATAACTGGTATGTGCTGGTAGACTTGCCATAAACAGTGGGCACTAACTCAGACAGCTGTCCTCTGGGCACTTCCCTCTTCCTGAGCTGAGGTGGCCATGTCCAGAGCACTCCCAAGAATGTGGCTTTAAATATCCTGACCTTGACAATTCCACAGCCTTTGATGGAGGGTGTGTGGAACTGAGACACATGAGTCACCCAAGGTGCCAGAAAAGTGCTTCACTAAGACTCTTAGAACACTCCCTGTCCTGAGGTGTGGTAGAGGGAAGAAAATAAACACGAATAAGCCTATTAAACACTTTCTCTGACGTTTGGCACGTTTCTCACCCCCACAGATGTGTCCAGAACTCTCTGCCTGTACAAGGGACACTGACAGAGGATCCCAGGCATATTCATTGCCAGTTCAGTGTCTGGACAAGGCCACCCCAGTAGGTGAAAAGCAGGATCAAGCAGAATCAAGGAGCAGGGGAGCAGGGGCTAGAGGCAGACCAATCTCTGGAATCACAGTCTGCATACTTCCCAAATCCACCTTGGTCCTAGAAACCCATGCTTTTCGGGTCTGGTAGACAAGGCTCTACCAAGCTCCCACTCTGTGCCCTACACAGTGCTAGATACTGTGAGGACAGAAGAAGTCCTGCTGCCTGTCCTTAAGGAATTTAATAATTTCCCTAAATGCAATGTCTCCCAAAGTGGTGTTCCCTAGTCCCCTGCATGTGAATCATCAGGGACATTTATTAATAATGCATATTCCTGAGCCCAATCCCAGACAGAAGGAATCATATTCTTTGGGGATGAAGCCCAAGAATCTATATTTTTAATAAAACATCTTATGTACATAAAAGTGTAAGAATTACTGCTTTAATGTTTTATCCCTACGAAGGTTCTTTCACTGCATTTGGGGACCTAAGAATTATGTTAGGACTTGAAAAGTCTTGGCCCTTGTCATCTGGGCTTAGAGTTTCTTTGGCACGATAACTCCTTGGTAGGTTTCCAGTCTGTTTGCTTCTGGTAGATTCTATGAGCTAGTATATAAAACCAGAGATCTTGCTGAGACCAGTCTTTGAGTCTGCAGTCTGGTATGGGTATTTCTTTCCCTAAGCAATAGGCCTTAGTGCTCTTCCAGACACCCAGGCTCACGTTTAATCTTGAACTATACCTTAGAACAATTGGGGAGGCACCCAAGTCTGGTCCTTGTGTGTGGGCCGTATCCCACTTACATGGGCTTGATGGTTCGGTTCCCTTTGTCTTGGAGGGAGTCAAAACCAGGAGGTGCTTAGGAATGGGCTAGGGAACAGGTTCAATCCATATCCCAGTCTTATCTCATGCAATGCATTCCCCCATCTTTACTTCTGCTTATACTAACATACCTTGGGGCAAAGCATTTAGGGTTTTCCAGTCCTGCCAGTTTCCAGAATGTCAGCCATTTTTTTTTTTACCATACGCAGAAATTACTTCTCTTAGCAAAGCTGTATTTTCTTTCTTCCCTGTTTTTGGATGGCTAGTTTGAACATAAGTTTACCTCTTTATAGTACCTTACTAACAGCAACAAGAAGGAGCCAGCCCAACACAACACTCTAAATTTCTCTACCAAGAAATGTACTGCTGCAACCACAGTAGGCATGTGACCTACATCCCAGGACACCATAGGAAACTGTATAACTGTCTATATTAGACTGCCAGCTTCTCACCCAAGATGTAGAGGTTCTTACTGCCCTTCATCTTACCTCCTTAGTTGAATCAATTCCATTTTTTAGGGCCTGCCTCTTGGAACTCCCCATTCATGGTACTAATTTCTGTACTAGTTAAGACTCTTTCAGTTGGAATAAACAAAAATCTGACTCAACTAGCATAAACAATAAAAAGAATTTATTGGCTCACATCACTTTAAAGTTCAGAGAAAGAGGTGGCTTTGAACAAAGCTTGATCCAAGAGTTCCTACAATGTCACAAAGGACTCAGTTTCCCCCCTCTCCCACTCAGCCTTTCCTGGTGGCTTCATCATCATGTTTCATACAGTGGCCTTCCAGCAGCTCCAAGTTCTCCCATTACAGTCACAGAGTGGCTAAGGCAATTCCAGACTCACATCCTCATACTAGTAACTGCTTTCCCAGTCCTGAGACTCATATTCTCTCATTCATGTGAAATGAGTCAAGTGCCCATCTCTGAACCAGCCACTGTGGCCAATGTTCTGGTTAGCTTTGGGATAGTTGGGGATAACAGTCCATCCCACCCAAATCCCATGGCTGAGAATGGGTGAAATCCTCTAAGGGGAAACCATGTACCGAAGCAGGAGGTAGGGAATGGCTGCTGGGTAGGCAACCAACAAGGAGTTCATAGCCAAGTGGAAAGGGAGACAGACACCTACACGGTGTTACCAAAATGAGGTTAGGACTGTAACAGAAATGGGATGACATTAACCAGGGGAATAAAAGAAGGTGCTCCTAAGTCTGCCTGGAGAAATTTAGAAAGGCTTCTTGAAGGAGTAGAAGATTTCCAGGTAGATAAGGAGGCAAAGAATGAGGGAGGGCATTCCAGGCAGAGAGGAAAGCATGCATGAAGGCATGGAGGCTGAGAAAGTCTGGTGTCTTCAGGGCATTCCAAGACCTGCTGGAAAACAAAGGAGGAGGGAGCGGCTGGGATAGAGGGGAGCGCCAGCAGACGGAGCTGGACAGGTAGGCAAGGTCAAGCCACAAAAGGCCCCCTAGCCACACTGTGGATTTAAGAAGTTATCAGGCAGGTGACAGGGAACTTCTAAAGAGAATTTGAACAGAAGAATGACATGAGACTTTTGTATCAGAACAAGGATTCCGGCCACAGAGGGGAGGATGTCTTGCAGGGGTGCAAGATCCCAGACCTGGTCCTACCCATCTCCGCATCTCAGTGAATGGCATTATCCTTCTCCCTCTGTGGTGTCATTAGTGCTTCTCACCTAACAGGCCCAATCCCCCGCCAGTCACAGGGTGAGACTGCATTTTCCTGCCCCCTTGAAGTGAGGTGAGGCCACGAGACTTGATTGGCTAAAGAACACTGAGTGCTATCGTAAGGGATCTGCCACATCCCCTTTCCCCGCCTCAAGTGATTATGGAAGCAGGTACCGAGCCGCAGCCTCTGTGACAATGGTTCTTGATGACAAGAAACTCTCCTAACAATCTGTGATAGATACATAGCAATAGTGAGAAGTAAACCTTTGTTGTATTAAGCCATCGAGATGCGGAGCTTGTCTGTTGCTGCAGCGTAACATAACCCATCCTAACTGATGCACTGCGCCTTTGCCAAGCCAGAAACCTAGGCCTCATCAAGGGATCCTCCCTTGCTCTCACTCCCCACCTCCACATACTTTGGAGTCTACCTCTAAACCTCTCTCCAATTCATCCATTTCTCTCCATCCCAACTGTCACTGCCTTGGTCCACACATCATCCTCTCCTGCCTGGTCAGCTGCAGTCTTCTCCCACTGCTCTCCTCTCCTCTAATCTTGTGCGAGCCACTAATTTTTTTTCCCTACTTAAGCCAAAGTGATCTTACTAAAACTCAGATCCAGCCCCTTCACTCTCCTACTTTAACTCCTTCAGGCTTCCCATTTCCTTTAGAAAAAAGTCAACACTTGTTAATAAGGCTCTCAGGATCCCATATGATCTGGCCCCTCTTTGTCTCCAATCTCTCTTTTCTCTTCCTCCTTCAGACTTCAAAGAAGCTGACCTGGGACCGGCCCCATGGCTTGGAGGTTAAGTGCGCGCGCTCCGCTACCGGCGGCCCAGGTTCGGATCCCGGGCGCGCACCGATGCACCGCTTCTCCGGCCATGCTGAGGCCGCGTCCCACATACAGCAACTAGAAGGATGTGCAGCTGTGACATACAACTATCTACTGGGGCTTTGGGGGGAAAAAATAAATAAAATAAAATCTTTAAAAAAAAAAAAAAGAAGCTGACCTTTCTTCAGCATCTTAAATTCGCCATGCTCTTCCTGAGCTCTCATACATGCTTTTCCCTCTGTCTGAAACTCTCTCATCCCACCTCTGCCTTGATAGTTCCTACTCAGTCCTCCGATTTCAGCTGAGATGGCACTTCTTCCTGAAAGCTTTCCCTGAGCCCCTAGTTCAGGGTTAGATACCCCTCTATGTACTTCCTTGTGCTTACAGCACCTTGAACTTCTCAGATTATATCACTTGTTTGGTATCACTGGCACTCCATAAAAGATAGGGAGGTCAGCCTCATGGTCCTCAAGAAATGACCACCTGAACTAAGGGGTGGCTGCGGAGACAAACGAGGGTGAGGGTGATGAGGGAAGCAGGTAGAACGACTCCCATGTTTCAGGCCTGGGTAATAGAGGGATACTAGTGTGACAATAAGGAGTTTAGATTCCATCATGTAGGTGACGGAGCTGCGGCAGACAACTTTAGGTGCCCACACTACACGTCCTTGGCCCACCTCAGATCCGGCTGCAGCTGCAGCAGAGGGTCCCCCACCCACTGACCACATCCCTTCTCAGTAGCTGCCATATCGCTGGCTTTCTGCCTCGGGGGAAGCCTGGGGAGCTCCCTCAGCCAACATACGGGCAGCCCCAAAATATAGGGAGGTTAATGTCCCCAGCACAACCTTCCAGAAATGGGAGATGAGAGGGGGGAATAGATGTCCCAGCCTCCCGTTCTTCTGAGGGACAATTTGAGATACTTTCTACTCAGTTCCTCAGGGGCCCCAGCCAGATGAGCCCCAGCCGCCCACCGTGTTACCAGCTCAGGAACACACTCTGTGGCTTTTCCTCCTCCCCCACCTCACTCCCCTCTCCCCTCCACTGCTGTTTCCCGGGACCACCTCCCACCTAAACTCCCTGAGCCCACAGCCCACATCCAGGTCTCAGCCCTGCTCTCATCCCATACAGGGGCCCCTGAAGACATTTTGACAGAGGAAACAAGAGGAGAAGCAGATCGAAGGGAAGCTGTCAGTACATTAACCACATGTTTACTGTGAGGGGTCCTCAGGGATGTGACCTCTGCTCAACCTACAGAACCTTTTTGCCTTTTTTTTTTTTTTTTTTTTTGGTGAGGAAGATGGTCCCTGAGCTAACATCCGTGCCCACCTTCCTCTACTTTGTATATGGAATGCCGCCACAGCATGGCTTCATGAGCAGTGCGTAGGTCCACACCCGGGATCTGGACCTGAACCCCCGGCCGACACAATGGCGCACGCAAACTTAACTGCTGCGCCACTGGGCCAGCTCCCTTTTTTGCCTTCACTTGTCACTGTTGACCTCTCTCTTTGACGTGCTTCATGGACACACTACTTCCGTGGTATTCCTCCTGTGTTCCTGGCTACGACTTTTGGTTTCCCTGGTAAAATGAAGCTGATGGTGTCAAACCTGGGTGGTGGGCACATGGGCGGTTGTGGTCATAGTTTATGCCTTTGTGTGTTCTACCCTTTCCAAAATACTTTTTAAGAATAACTTTTAAGTGAAGTTTCTCATGTCATCTCTTTTCCGTCTACCCCAGTTGTTCTCAAATGTGTGCAAAAGCATATTCAGGCATCCCCTTGCCCTCCTGCCCTGGCCCCAGCTATTTTTCTGACCTTATCTCGCACCACGCAATCTTGTGCTGATGTTGCTCCAGCCACACTAGCCTTCCTCCTCGTCCTCAAACACACTGATAAGTTCTCTATGACCTTTGCACTTGCACAGCCACAAATGATAGATGCCACTACGTGATCCCTGCTCAAATGCCACCGCCTCCAAGCAGTCACTCTAAAATAGTGCACACACACACACACACACACACACACAAGCTCTATCATACTGACCTGTTTTATTGTCTGCATAACACTTATCACTATCTAAAATTATCTGGTTTACTTATGTGTTGACTTGGATTTTGTCCACTAGCTCCGTATTATCTAGCACTCTAGTAGGTGAGTTCCTGTTTACCGCTTTATCCCAACTCCTGGCATATTCAACTGCTCAATAAATATTTGTTGGATGGATGACTGGATGCATGCCTACAGAACTCATGAGAGAGAGCTGGGGGTGTAGACTTGGGAGCCGTTATCCAACAGTAACAGTTGAAACCATGTCAAGAATTGGGTTGCCCAGTGAGAGCAGGGAGGAGAAGTGAAGAAGACAAGAATAGAACCCAGGAGACACACACAGAGTGGGAAAAGGAAAAGGAGCCTGGGAAGGAAACCATGAAGACACGGCCAGAGAGGCCTCGAAGAAGCACTGGAGGGAGACCTGCCCTGGAAACCAGGAGAGAAGAGAGTTCAGGGGCAGGAAGTGGGGACAGACACAGCAGGGAAGGGATTGGACTGAAACGTGCCCATTGGATTCTGGTCACTAGGAAGTCACCGGTGAACATCCAGTTCCAGAAAAATGAGGGGCAACTGGCAACCAATGAAAGACACTGGATAAATGCCTCGGCCTCCTGCCATTTTGAGGAACAATTCTGACGTCCTTCAGAGGGTCCCCAGCAGGACAGAGCCCCAGCGGAACAAGCTCAGAAGTACAGCCTTTATTCGCCTGTCTTCCTTTCCTGCTTCATTCTCCCTTCTCCCTTCTCTCTACTCCCTCTCCCCTGCTCCCTGGGATCCCCTCCCACATAAACCATTAGCATTTGAATCCTCTCTCAGGCTCTGCTTTCAGGGAAATCTAACCTAGAACAGACTAGTTGCATTTCTCATCTCTCTCTCTGTCTTTCAGGGAGGAAACGAGACTTTCCCTTACATCTCATTCTCCAGAGCCGGTCCGTGTGCCCATGTCTACACTAATCATAACCACAGGGAAGGGGATTATTATGATTGGCTTAGAAGTCATGGTCCATTCCCTGGGGCTGGACATACCATCCATTGAGAACACGAGGCCAGATCCTGGCTCCCTCTCCAAACCATCAGGATTCCCATGACTAATGAGTGTGGGGGCACCTCACAAGGATGACACCTCTTAACCCCTGCACATCCCCCCCCCCCCCAGCACCAACCACAGCTATGGACTACTGGGCATTCAGTGCATACCGCTGCTCTACAGGGCACTGTGCTGAGAGCTGGGGGCCACAATGCAAAGACCATAAAATAGAATTCCTGACCTGAAGGGCTGTATCATCTAGACACATTATATACACAAGACTATGATGCAAACATACAGAGAACAGCACAATTGGTTCTAAATCAGAGAAGGAAGAATGATCAGTCAGGATGGACCACTTTATGCTGAAGAAACAAACAACCCCTCAGGCTTAGCTATCCCACACTACACAGCCCGCACAGGCGACAGGAGGTTCTACTGCATAGTTTCATGCTTGTGCCAGAAGCCAGCCTGACCGAGCAGCCAATTCTGGATATTGCTGAGCAAGAGGGAGAGAGAGCTTGGGAGGGTTTTGAATTAGCAATTGAATTCTTGGCCCAGAACTGAAATGTATGACTTCCAGTTACAACCCATTGGCTAAAACTGGTCATGTGGCCCTATCCAAACTCAGAGAGCCAGGAAGTGAGATCCTACCATATGCCAGGAGGCAGAGAGACAGAGGTATTTGGTGAACAGTGTAAAGACTTCCAGAAAGCATGAAGGAAGAATGACATTTGAACTGAGCTTTGAAAAATAGTTTGATCTTCAATAGACGAAGTTAGGGGCGAGGGAAGAGGACCTGCCAAATAGAGGGCTCTCTAAGAGAAGTCGCAGGGGCCTGAAGCCTGGCCAGTGTGACCAGTGCCAGGCTTCACCAGGGGGCGAGGATCGGGCTGGGATTGGAACCAGACAGGAAGGCTGAGTTTAGACTGTGAGGGGCTTTGAATATCATAATAAAGATTTTATATTCTAATAGACTATTGACAAAGGGAGCTACCAAAAGATTTTTAAGCAGGTAACTAACATGATCTGATTTGTATTGTAGGAAGATAACTTTGGCAGTAGAATGGGAGACTGGAAGGGAGTGAGACCAAAGGCTGGGAAGCTATAGGAGGCTGTTGTAAGAGTCCAGGCAAGCGACAAGGAGGAACTGAGACAAGGGAGGGGCTGGGAGGACGCCGAGAAAGAGACAGATGGGAGAGACACTTCTCATCTAGAAAGGATCACTGCCGCTTTTTTCTTTTTTTTTTAATGAAAATATTCAAACATACACAAGAGAAGAGAAAATAGTTTAACGATCCCACATATACCATCACCCAGTCTCAACTGCTATCCACACGTAGCCATTTTTGCTTCATCTTCGCCCCCCCACCCCTTCAATCCACTACATTATTTTAAAGTAAATCCCAATTACCATATCATTTAATCTGTAATTTCTTTGTTATATGTCCTAAAAGATAGACTTTTTAAAACGTAACTACAATACCATTATCACAAAAATTAACAATAAAAAAATTAACAGTAATTAATGTTATTAAATATCCGGGCCAATAGCAAAATTTCCCTGATGGTCTCATTTTTTCCCAGTTGGTTTGTTTGAATCAGGATCCAAACTAAGTCCACACATTCCATTTGGTTCCCCCTCTTTCTCTCTCTTGTCATTTACTAGTTGAGGATTCTGGGTCATTTGTCCTAGAGAATTTCCCAAATTCTGGATTTTGCGGATGGAATCCCCCTGTTGCCATTTGACATGCCTGTCCCTCCTGCATTTCCTGTGAGCTGGTGGCTGGATCTAAACCTTCCCTCCTCTGAACAGAAGCAGAGAGAGGAGAAGGGAAGGGAAGGGGGCCATTATTTACACAGCACCTACTATATATATGCCAGGCACTGTGCAGGGTCTTTGTAAAAATTATCTCATTTAATCCTGCCCACAACCCTTTGAGGTGAGAACTCATTATCACTGTTTTGACAGATAAGGAAATCGGGACTCAGGGAGGTTAAGCAAACTGCCCAAGCTCAAAAAGCCCAAAAATGAAGGGGTTGGAATGCGGTTCTATCTGACTCCAAAGCCCCTTCTCTTCCCACTGCCCCCGGGTGGGGAAGGGGCTTGACATGATGGCAGTGCCGGGAAGAAAGCCTGGCTATCCTGACTCCTGGGACAACTTCGGTATTAATAACAGATATTGTGACTTCCCATGTGCCAGGTACCTTACATACGTCACAAGGACCTCAATGATGGATGCATCATTAGCCCCATTTTACTGGTGGGGAAACTGAGGTCCAGAAAGGGTAAGCGGCTTGCCCTGGGTACTGCAGTTGGAGAGCAGCAGAGCCAGGATTCACCCCCAGGTTTGTCTGACGGCAGATCCCATTCTTTGCACCACTGCCCTATGTGGCCTTCTCCTAGTGGATGGCTCCAACCTTCCTGGTGGCCGTGGTGGGATGGAGCTGGGTGCAGAGACAGGAATTGGCAGAATGGCTTTCCTAGCTGGAGTACTGGAGAGCAAGCTCTTACTGTTGGCCCAGAGTGGATCTACTCCTTTCTGCCATATTCCCCAACCAAGGAACGGCATATACATATACTCGGCATATACATATACTCGGCTCATGGCAGTGAGGCGGCGAGGGAGGGCCAGCCCACGCCCTGCCCCATGAATCTCCGCGGCAGACCCCCTTCTAGAGCTTTCTCAGGAGGCCCCACTCCCTGCTGCAGCGGGGCAATAATCCAGGAGGAGCCCCTCAAAGAGGAGACGGGGGCAACGCTCCCCGAGCTAGGAAGCCCTGTGAGCAGGCAGCTCTCCCTGCCCAGAGCTGCCATGGACAATCGGACAATCGGAGAGAAAAACCGGGACATGCTCCCCAACCGGGATATTTTGTATGCTTTGCACTTGCTGCTGCGTTTCCTTCATCTAAAAGCTCTAAAATTTCAAATAAAAAGGTACAATGAAAGCAGCAGCAGGATAAATAGCCACAGTGATCTGAGCTGAAACCCTGGAAGCTTTATTCACATCTTTAGAAAAATTCTGAAGGCTCCTAGTAGCAGCTGCAGTACAAAGGCTCACACTTTAATTCTAAGGCTGCCAGAAATAGGTCTGTCAGGCCTGAAATATCACTGCATTTCATTACTCTTAAATGTGCATTACCATCTCTGCCTCGTCACCAGCTGGGGGCTTCTCCAGACCAGCTCCAGGGAGAACCAGGAAGCTGGGACTCGTGGGGAAGGGGAGAGGATGAGTTGAGGCTAGAACACGAGGACGGGAAGGAAGACCTAGAGCGCTTAAAGCCTCAAAAGGACCAGATGAGACGGAGAGGCCCACACAGTGGAAGATCCTGTTATTAACACGTCCCCAACAGGCAGGCACTTGGGAGAGTCTGAGTCACCAACTCGGGCGGTGAAGCCAGGAGGAGGCAGGGAAGAAGCAGGAGTGGTGGGGTGGCGGTGAGGACAGGTGTTGAGCAAAGACTGAGGCCTGAAGAAGCTGTGGGTAAAGGGCACTGAGGCCTTCATGCCTGGCGGCAGGTAGGAACCAATGGAAGGCAAATTAGGCCATCAAGGCTGGGGAGTCTGAAATCATAGGCATGGGCAGCCAATGAGAACTCTTGGAGGGAGAGGGCTGCTGGAGGTTTGGAAGTTTGGAGCCTGGAGCAATCTGCATGCTTATAATAAAACTGACACTCAGGGCAGCTCTGAATAATTCAGCAGCCACTGTGATCTCCTTACAGTGCGTGTCCCTGGGGTACAAAGGGAGAGGGGCTGGCTCGGCCCAGGCGGGCTGCCGTCGCCTGGCTCTCTGAAAGGGCGTGACAGATGGGCCAGCGCTGGCCACCACGCAGTCACGCTCCACACGGTGATTGGTTTTCAAAGGAGGACAGGGTTTGTGAATGGAGCCAGCTTGTTGCTTGCCACCTTCAAATGGACGCTGTGGGGTCGCATGGCCAGCCAGGGCCCCCTTGTGAATGGGGCATCACCAGTGGGTGGTGAACAAGCCAGAAGTGACTCCCCGTCCCCTCCCCCTGTCACTGCTGAGGCTGAGGCGGTGGGAAGGGGGAGCAGTGCCCCTGACCCTTCTCCCTGCTGACAGGTTTAACCCTCCACTGGTCCTCTTCTGGGCTAGCCCTGTATGAGTTAGAATCCAGTTAGAATCCAGTTGGTACATCCAGCTGCATGTACCAAAAAAAACGTTAGAACAAGAGAGTTTATTTTCCTCTCATGTAAAGAAGTCTAAAGATAATAAGAACAGACCTAGTTTGTCAGTTCCACCACCATCAGAGACCTAGGCCCCTTGCATCTTGTGGCTCTGCCATCCTTACTCTTTATGTGCCACTCCTGGCCCAATATGGCTGCTCACGCTCCAAAATTATGTCCACATTCCGGCCATCAGGAAAAATGAAGATGGGAAGAAGGGGCCCAGGGCACATGCCAGCCATTTTTTGCAATTTCCCAGAAGCTGCCACACAAAAGCTTACACTTAATAGACCACAACTTAGTTAGACGGTTACACCAAGCTGCAAGAGAGGCTGGAAATGTGTTGTTTGTATATAGGGCCACTTGTTTGCTGGCAGACAGTTCTCCACGGTTCTATTCCATTTCTACACATCTTGCAAGTGAAGCACTGACTGTCCTTTGTTCCAGACGATCATTTCCAGGATGTAGTGAACATCCATGGAAGGTACACAGTGCCTTCCTCCAGAGCAAAGGGCGAATCTTATAAAAGATTTGGGTTCTCCAAGTTCGGGTTCCTCTCCTGAAGTGCAACCCGCTGTGTGTGCAGGCACCTCCTGGCCCTCTTTGTGAAGCCCTGTGGGAACTGAGGCTGATACTCTTCTGCTGCTATTGCTGTAAGTAATGAACTGCCCTTCGTCTCTGGCCCAGGAGTCTTAGCTGCTGCCAGCAGCTATGACACGGGCTAATTTGTCAGCTTATAAAGAGGACAAAATCTCAGACCTTCACAGTTCTTGACAGTGTTCAGCTAAGAATCAGGGTTTCTGCAGGGGGAGCAACTAGAAATCTACCACAGGCCACTTCCTAGCTACTCAACTGTCCACCTAGGTGTTTTCAGGTACCTCTGCCCCTCCTACAACCAAATGGAGCAGCCTTCAAGTGAAACTCCAGCCGCTTCCAGAATCCCAGGAATGAAATGCCCAAAGACAGGTGGCTAATGCACCTGCTCATCTCCTCAGCTCTGAGTGTTCTCTCAGGGCCCGTGGTCTTCGTTGTCCCCATCTAGTCAGCTCTCAGATTGAAGGAGGGTGCTGAATCCTGCTCTGGGCTCCACATCTGGAGCGACCTTCTCCTCCATTCCCTGAACCAAACTGCACCTCCTTCTCCATCCCCCACCCCATCTCCTCTAGATTCCCGCCTCCCCACTCCCTGACCCCACTCTCCACCCTCCCACCAATGTCTCCCAGGTCAGATACCCCGCAGCTAGAACCCTGTCGGCCTGCCCTACAATTGCCTCCCTGCCCGAGGACAGTCCTCCCGTGGGCAGTGAAGCTGGGGCCCAGCCGGCCTGCTATGCAACACCCCATCCCATCCCCCACTCAAGATGCTCATATGTGTGTGGAGGGGACAACTCCAGCTCATTCCCCCCCCACCCCCCGCAGCCTCTCCTGTCTTCATCCTGCAAGCCAGAACTCCAAAGTCACGCTTAACTCCTCTCACCTCCCAACCTCCCTCACCACCCAGTCACCAAGCCTGCCTCCTAAGTGTCTCTGGTGTCTGTCCCTCTGCCCCAACCCCACCACCCTGGTTCACACCCCACTGCTTCTCGCCCAGGTTCTCACAGCAGCCGCCCACCAGGTGCCCCCAACCGCCAGTCCTGGCTCCCAAGAGCTTCCCGAGTGACCATTCTAAGAAGGAGACTGGCTCGTAGCCCTCTCCACTCACTGAACAAAGTTCAGACTCCTCACCATGGCACCTAAGAGCTGACTGCTCTACCTTTCCAGCTCGTCTCCCTCCCATCCTCTCCCAGACACCCTCATGCTCTAGCCACACTGGGCTATTCTGCAGTCCCGAAAATGCCCTGCTCTCAGACGTCCCTGCACTTTCACACCTGCTATCAATTCTGCTGGGACTGCCCTTCTTCTCTCCTCTCCCTGCCCCCTTCCTGGGCACCTACTACTTCCTATCCATCTTTCAAGATCCATCTCAAGCATGACTTCATCCGAGAAGCTGTCCTCTGCTCCTCCACAGTCCTGGCAGCTGGGCTCTGCCCCTCTGTGCAGCCACACAACTGTTTACACACGTTATCTCCACTAGGCCACGTCCCCCAATGTACACAATTATTTGTTAGCATTACTTGTCTCTTCCTCCAGACAGTGAGATCCTGGAGAGCAGGAATCAGACTTGTTCGTCTTTGTGACCCAGCCATGCTCAATAAATCCTGGCGGACTGAATAAATGGATTGTTCCTCACTTCACTCATCTCCAAGTCCAAGGCCAGCTCAACAGTGAGCTGTGACCAAGTAACAGAGCCCAACACAGAAGTTGCTCCCCTGAGGGTTTCAGGCTGGAAGATGATTCCAGGACGGAAAAAAAGGAGCAGGGAGGGGTGACTGGGGGTTTGCCCCTCACGAAGATCAAGGAATGGGAGCCAGGTGATGAGGGACACAGAGAAGAATCAGGTCCCAAAGGAAATGAAGACCTGGGTCAGATCACCCGGGAGCATGTCCATCCTCTTTCAGGTGTGTGCATGGTGGGGGGAAGGGAGCAGGGAGGGGAGACCCAGTGTAGGCCACGATGAGGTCTGGATTTGTAACAGCTGCTCCCAGAGCCAGCTGGCAGACCCAGAAGGAATCCCTTAATAGCACTCTCAGGAACCCCAGAGCTCAAGGTGTTTCCTAGGCCCCCATGACAGCGAGCTCAGTCCAGTGCCCGAGACTGCCTCCTGCCTCATTGCTAAGGAGAGCGACTCCCCAATGAGATCTGGATCACATATTAAAAGGCTTCAAGCCCTTAATGCAAATGTGATATCCTGGATTGGATCTTAGAACAGAAAAAAGACACGAGTGGAAAAACGTGAAATCCAAATCAAGTCTGTAGTTTGGCTAATAGTACTGCACCAACGTTAATTTCTTCATTTTGACAAAATTACCCTGGTTAGGGAAGATGTTAACTTTGGGGGAAGCTGGGTGAAGGGTATAAGGGAACTTTCTATGCTATCTCTGCAACTTTTCTGTAAGTTTAAAATTATTCCAAATATATTAAAATAAAACAAAACCAAAAATAAAAAAGACTTTAAAACATAAGCTCAAGATTTAAGAGGCAGTAAGAGAGAGAAAGCATAAGTTTAAACAGAAGGTAAAGGAGCAAGAAGAGAGGATATGTGTTGAATTCTAAGGATCTGAAGACCGTTGCCATCCCCATTGATCCACTCAACAAACATGGACTCAGCATCTACTCTGAGGCAAGCGTTGTTTCAGAGCCGGGGGTACAGCAGTGCTGGAAATAACCAAATTCCTGTCTTCCTGGGGCTTATATGTCAGTGGGTCTGGAGCTCACTCTGCTTATCTAGCCCACTCCACCCTACAGGCTCTGCACTCAGCTCCCAGGACTGAAACGTGGGGTGGGTTCCTCTCCCTGCCACACCAGGGTCCAGGAAGGGCTCTGCTGGACCTGAGAGGGTCAGAGGCCTGAGGTGGTTCCAGAGAGGGCGCTGAGTCGGGCGAATTCTTTTCAGTTTCTGCCTGTGCCTGGGCTTTCTTGTTTGTACAAGAAACAAAGTACTAGGAAGAAACCAGCTCTGTCCCAGAGACGTGCTTAAGTTCAGCAGGCATGAGCGTGTATTTAAAGGCTGAAAGCGCTCGTATTCATATGATTGCTGTAAATATTTAGATTCAGACCAAGAACTGGGTTAGGACCTCTCTTCTGTAGTTACTGCAAACCCTCTTCTTGCCGTCGTCAAAGAATCCTCAGAATTGGAGTAAAACATCGAAGCAAACTTTGCGCGCGCGCCCTGTGCAGGGCGCCGGACTGGGCGGGCAGCCTGGCCCCGCTTGATGGCCGAGGCCAGGGGCGGGCCCATGTCCCCATCGCGGCCTTAGGCAATCCCGGGGCAGCCAGACTGTACCCGCCGCGCCCCGCCCGCTCCAGCCTGGGCTCCCGGGGGAGGGACCGGCGGGGGCGCCGCCGGAGGCACCGGAGACCCGGCCGCACCCCCGAGGAGGCCCACGCTGGCGACCCGGCCGCGCCCCGCGAGGGGCCCAGAGCGAGCGGCCCGCCTGGCCCCGGCCCAGCCGCCCTCGCCCTCGGAGGGAAAGTTGTTGCTCAACCCTGAGGAATGCGGAGCCACAGCGGCGGCGGAGGAAGCGGCGGGCGGTGACGGCGACGGCCGGCGGGGACCGCGCTGGGGCGGCGCGCAAACTTCGCCCCAAAGTCAACAGCGGGCCCCACGCGGGACGCGGCGCCGCCCCAGGCCCCAGGCCGGCCACAGCCTGGAGGTGACACCGCGCGCCCGGGGCCGCAGCGCGGGGCCGGGACGGCCAAACCCATGCCCCCGCCCCCAGGCCACTTGGGAAGAGTGGCGACAGGCCCAAGGATGGAGGCAGGAACCTCCCACTGCAAACTCCAGGAAGGCGGGGGTTTGTGTCTTCTATGTTCATGATTAATCTCCCGCGCCTGCAGGGTGCCCTGAACACAGTGGGAGCTCAATAAACACTTTTGAAAGAGTGCTGTAACCCCTCCGGGCCTCAGTTTCCTCCTCGGTACCAAGAACGGTTCGATCTCCGAGGCCCCCAGCAACTCTGCAATTCTAGGCTGCCGAGATTAAATCCCGTGCGCACTGCTGTGGTTTTGCTTTTAGTTTTTCAGGGACATTTTTAGTGCTACCCTTTATAATGTGCCAGGAGTGAATCTGACACCAGATGGCTTTTTTTTTTTTTTTTTTTTAATAAGAAAGAAGACAAAGAGAGGGAGAAAAATATTTTCCAACTGGCAGTGCTGACAGTATTTTGGAAGAGAATCCAGGGAGGCAAAGAGGAGCTGTTTCAGCCTGATTCTTCTCTCAGCACACTCTGCCACTCTGGCCTCAGCCATAAATGGGGTAGGTCGTATGGGAGCTTTTTATAGACGAGGCAAGGGAACCTCATCACGGGGAAACTCCACCCCGCTTAGTACTTGCTTTGTCCTCTTCTGCTGTCACAGGGGACTGGCCCCTGAGCCACAGGGTTATGGATTCCAGCTATAGGCAGGGCTCTGGCTAAGGGCTGACTCTGGTGTTAATTAGCAGAACAGAGAGACACTTGGCAAATCAAATACTTGCGCCGCCTGCCTGGGTAACGTTAAGGAAAAATAGCAAAATGGCAGTGTCTCTTCTGGAATTCCTTTTCTCTTGGATCCCAACTCCCTCACCTCACACAGGGCGGAGGGGAACTGGTCCTCACTCAGAATGGCCTCGAGCTCAATTCTTAATGCTGTGGCAAGAAGAAGGGAAATTCCTAGAATGAGCCAATTTGGCAGCGTGTATGGTGGTGTCAAACCGGGATGCTGCAGTCTCGCTGCTTGGGTTCAAACCTCGGCTGGACCAGTTACTAGTTGTTTGACTATGATACGTGACTTTATCTCTGTGCCGTGGTTTCCTCCGCTGTAAAATGGGATAATTAAAGTCCCCACCTTGTAGGATTGTTGTGTGAATTTAATGAGATAATAGAAGAAAAATGCCAGTGGTCTGCCTCTTCAACAGACCAACAAGGTAAGCAGTCAGCGTTTTTCTTGTTTGTTCATCTACAGATCCCCAAAACTAGGACCTCTTGCTGGGCAGGCCCCTGAAGAGCCCCACTGTGGCACCGTCACCTTGGGGCAAAGGAGTCTCAGGCCAACTGACTGCTCCCTCCCTCCTCCTTCTTCACATCCCCAGGTGACTGAAGGAAGGTGGCACAGGATGAGCAGAAATCATGTGTCAGGCTCCAACTTGATGAATCAGCCCCAAAGGGATCTAGGGGTCTCAGTAAGAAAAAGAACCACCCTTAACCCTGGGGGAAGAAGAGAGGAGTGGGCAAGGAAAAGGAGGACTGTTGGTGCCAGGATGGGAGGTTGTGACCAATGCAGTAGACGGTGAGGGGCTTGTAATGGCCACCTGTGGGATATAATCCTATTGGGTGTCCTTGACTTTCTGCTGGTAAATTATTTTCTGTTTCAGATGCAGTATTCTTTTTTTTCTTTTCAGTGAGGAAGATTGTCCCTGAGCTAACATCTGTGCCAATCTTCCTCTATTTTATACATGGGATGCCACCACAGCACAGCTTGATGAGCGGTGTATAGGTCCACATCCAGGATCCGAACCCGCGGACCCGGGGCCAAAGCAGAGGGTGTGCAAAGTTAACCACTACGCTACTGAGCCGGCCCCCACATGCAGTATTCCTGAATCCTTGACCAGCAAGCCATCTTGAGGCCAGGTCTCATCTTCCTATTGTGGTAACTACCCGGACAAACACCCAGCAGAAGCTACACGAAAAGTAAACATTTTGGAAGTGCTTATTGATTGGTTGAGCTGTTTGTTATGGACTGAATGTTTGTGTTCCCCTGAAATTCATACGCTGAATTCTAAACCTCAATGTGATGGTATTACAAGGTGGGACCTTTGGAAGGTGATTAGGTCGTGAGGGTGAAGTCCTCATGTATGGGATTAGTGCCCTTATGAAAGAGATGCCAGAGAGCTCTCTTGCCCCTTCTGCCATGTGAAGATACAGCTGGAAGACAGCCATCTATGAACCAGGAAAACGACCTCACCAGATACTTCGAATCTGCCAGCACCTTGATCTTGGACTTCCCAGCTTCCATAACTGTGAAAAATAAATTTCTGTTGTTTGTAAGCCACCTGGTCTATGCTAGTCTGTTATCGCAGCCCAAACTGAATAAGACTTGTTAAAACAGGGGAGCAGGTCGGAACTGCAGACAGGATGGGCAAGAGGAGACAGGAGGCAGCTGGGCACCGAGAGACCAGAGGGTCATCTGCTGGCCCCAAGTGTCTTCCCTTCAACCTACAGGCTCTCCCTCCAAATACTCCATTCAAACTTTTCCAGCCTCTAGAAAGTCAGTGTCACCTAAGTCCCAGCCTGTCCTGCCACGGGGGAGGTGATGTCCATGCCAGGCCTGGGAAAATACGTCTCCAGCTACTCTGTCAGTCTTGGCCCACATGAGCCTCCAAGGCAAGCTTTGCTGCCATCTCTTTCCGTTTCTGGAATGGGCATTGGACGCCCAGCCAGAACAGAGCCAACTGCTGCCCTGAGACATCTTCTGGAATCTCCACATGGTTCTTCACATGGCTGGCTCGTCCCCACTCTTTAGGTCTCCTCTTCAAAGGAGACTTTCTTGACCACCTGCATCAAAATTAACCACGCCCCTAAAATCACCATCCATCATCTTATCCTGTTTTTGTTATTTACATGCTCAGTGTCTCTCCACCCGACCCAGACTGAAGGTTCCACGCGAGCAGGGATCCTGTCTTCTCCTCATCACTGTATCCCAGCCCCTTTCACAGTGCACGTATACAGGAAGTGTCTGCTTAACGAGTGGTGGTCCCCTTCTCCCTGAGTTATTCCCCTTCTTGCTAACATTTTCAGTCAATTCTTATCTATTAGGTAATTCTTGTGTCTCCAAAATGCCTTCTTTGAAAACTTATTAATCCTCCCCTTTAGCCATCAGCTTATTTTCCCCTCCTTCACCCCACCAACCACCAGGAAAAGATACCTGGTATTTATGTGTCAGGACCTTTTGGTCGAAAGCAACAGAAAACCAACTAAAAGCTTAAACAATGAGCAAGTACATCATTTTTCAGAGGCAGAGAGGATTAATTCCACCTCCAATAAGGTCAAGGCTCCAGTCAGCTTCTCTGTGATTCTGTGGAGACCCCTGGCCTAGGGAGCTCCTCCTTATGTCTCATTGGCCAAGGTCACATCACGTGCCTATGCCTAAACCAATCATTGGCAAGGAGGCAGGAAGCACCCTGATTGGTTGCTTAGACTCCACATTCACCTCCTGTGGCTGAGAGGGCTCTCCTTCCCTGGGTACAGGCCAGGTAAATTTGGAAACAATATCAAGGCTTACCAGCACAGCAAAAATGTATGGAGTGGCTGTTGAATTCATGAGCTGCCCGATAACCTTCCAATAAATTGTTTTTCTGCTTAAGTTAGCTAGAGTTGGTTTCTGTGGCCTGTAACCACATAATTCTGGCTGATGCAGCTCTGGGGCTGCTGTCTGAGGAGTGGCAGGAGCAGTGTGCACAGCCAGGGGGAATGACGTCAGCACACATCCATGAGATAGAACAGAATGGCCACACACAAGCAGACGTGAAACAGCCCTAAGACCCCAGGAGAAGTCTGTGGGTTTTGGAGAGCTGAGTTGTTAGGGTGTACAGCCAGAGGCTGTATATTTCAGGTGCCTTTACATGGCCTCAACCCCCAGGCCATGTAACCTGGGAAAGTGGGCAACATGGATGCTCATATTGAAGTGAAGTGAAGTGACCACCCTCCCTTTCTAAAACTCCATCCTTCCTTGGTGTCTAAGAGGCCATCCTTCTAGATGACTGGCCTCGCCTATGCACTTCCTTTCCTTCAGAAGACTTGAACAATTACACAGTCATGTTCTTCCCCCTCATCACTCATCCTCCTCAGGGAAGTGCTGCTTCGTGGTTCTGCACTTGAGTAGCTCTCCCACCTCTGGACCCAAGACTCCATCAGCACTCTGATCTGCCCCACCCCCAAATCTGAGACTCAGATTTTCTTTCTCTGACCTCAAACTCCTTTCCTTCCTCCTTTCGGCTCCCCACTCTCACTAAGTCTACTTTGAAGAACTTGGTCCAGTCCCTAGAACATAATCAACATCTGATTAGTGGTTGTCAATATTGTCTTATCCTCTCCTGCCTCATGGAGAATGGTCCGCCCCAAAGCCAGCCACTTCCTGCCCCCGCTCTAGTTCTGGAACGCCCCCCACCCCTCTCACACTCTCTCTCCGAGCTGGGTGTTACTCCCCACTGCTTACTACCTCCATCCCTGTTTCCTGCTGTGCTCACCACTAATTCTCACTGTCTCACCTCAGCTCGGCCTCACTGAGGCCCAGTCGTCCTTGTCCTCTCTGGGGGCTCCCAATCAAAGCCCCTCAGCAGCTCTTCTAAGCAAATGAAGCTCCTTTCCTCCCCCTGCTCACCCTCCTCCTACTGATAACCCACTCCCCCTTGTCAGCAGGCGCAAGAGTGTCTGGCACAGACTTCACTTCTGTCCACCTCAAGAAGAAATCTCAGACTTCTGGGCACAAAGCGGTGGAGTAAAGCCCTTCTGTCCCCTGTTTCTCTCAAAAATCACCTGTCAAATAACAAGGGGAATAAGAAACAGAAACCCAAACTCCATCTTCAACTAAACTAGGAGACCCTTAGAATCCCGGACCATACTCTATGAAAATAGAAAGTGACCAAAGCAATCCTGAAAGAACAAAGCTGGAGGCATCACAATCCCTGACTTCAAAATATACTGTAAAGCTATAGTAATCAAAACTGCATGGTACTGATACAAAAACAGACACATAGATCAACGGAATAGAATCGAAAGCCCAGAAATAAAACCACACATCTACGGACAGCTAATCGCCGACAAAGGAGCCAAGAACATACAATGGAGAAAGGAAAGTCTCTTCAGTAAATGATGCTGGGAAAACTGGACAGCCACGTGCAAAAGAATGAAAGTAGACCATTACCTTACATCATCCACAAAAATTAACTCAAAGTGCATTAAAAACTTGAATGCAAGACCTGAAACCATAAAACTCCTAGAAGGAAATATAGGTAGTACACTCTTTGACATCTGTCTTAGCATCATCTTTTCGCATACCACGTCTACTCAGGCAAGGGAAACAAAAGAAAAAATAAACAAATGGGACTCCATCAAACCAAAAAGCTTTGCAAGGCAAAGGAAACCATGAACAAAATGAAAAGACAAGTCACCAACTGGGAGAAAATATTTGCAAATCATATATCCATCAAGGGGTTAATTTCCAAAATATGTAAAGAACTCATACAACTTAACAACAAAAAACCCAAGAACTCGATCAAAAAATGGGCAGAGGATATGAACAGATGTTTTCCCAAAGAAGATATACAGATGGCCAACAGGCACATGAAAAGATGTTCAACATCACTAATTAATAGGGAAATGCAAATCAAAACTACAACGAGATATCACCTTACACCTGTCAGAATGGCTATAATTACTAAGACAAAAAACAACAAATGTTGGAGAGGATGTGGAGAAAAGGGAACCCTCATCACTGCTGGTGGGAATGCAAACCGATATAGCCACTATGGAAAACAGTACAGAGATTTCTCAAAAAATTAAAAATAGAAATACCACATGATCCAGCTATCCCAGTATTGGGAATTTATCCAAAGAACTTGAAATCAACAATCTGAAGAGATTTATGCCCACGTATGTTCATTGCAGCATTATTCACAATAGCCAACATGTGGAAGCAACCTGAGTGCCCATCAGGGGATGAATGGATAAAGATGATGTGATTGATATATATACACACACACAATGGAATACTATGCAGCTATAAAAAAAAAAAGACAAAATCGTCCCATTTGCAACAACATGGACAGACCTTGATGGTATTACGTTAAGTAAAATAAGCCAGACAGAGAAAGACAAACACTGCATTATTTCACTCATATGTAGAAGATAAACAAACACATGGATAAAGAGAACAGATTAGTGGTTACCACAGGAGAAGGGGGTCAGGCAATGGGCAAAAGAGGTAAAGGGGCACATAAGCATGGTGACGGATAAAAATTAGACTATTGGTGTTGAGCAAAATGCAGTCTATACAGAAACTGATAAATAATAACGTACACCTGAAATTATACAATGTTATAAACCATTATGACCTCAATAAAATAATTGAAAAAAAACTTACATTTAAAAAAAAAGAAAACAGAAAGTGGATGGGAGAGTGGAAATGACCCTGCAGACCCTAGGAAGGGCAGGCCAAAAGCATCCAGAGGCACAAGCAGCAAGCTGATTCTTCCCTCCAAACCCCAGAAAAGCTCCGGAATTGGAAGTAGCAAACAAACTAGAAGGCAGGGGTCTGACAACTGGGAGCCTGTTTGAAGATCTAGTTAAAGAGCAATTAGATGATCAGGAAACTCAGCCGTACCCAGCAAAATCGAGTGACTGATCGTCTCCCCTTCCCCACTCATGCAGGCAACAGGAAGATTGATTCTGGAGATATTGAAACACAGAGATTCTGGACTTTGCAGAAGACAGGGGTGGAGAAGAAGGAGTGGGATCAAAAACTGAGTGGAAGTCGGCATTCTGAATTGTGTTACTCAGCCTGCTTGCCACACACCTCTCCCCACCTCCCCCACTACACCAGGTCTAGGACTCCACGCAGGCAGGCTTATAACCTTCGAGCAGGAGACTAGACTAGAGGATCCTATTCTGGAAAAACCAAACTGTGCCACTGATACTGACAACCGGGGCTCCCCAATGAAAGAGGCCATCCAGCCACCGAACTGCCCTAGATGAGCCACACCCAGAGCTTCCAACTGGCTCTCTAGTGCCTCCTTCCCAAAAACGAGCAGACAGCCAAGGAACACCAGACATCAGAGGAAAGCCTCCGACACGATCCACATCAAAACAACAGAGGAAACAGAGACAATACAGGGAGAAGAACATTTCAAATCAATATTCTCAGAAAGATAAGATACTGCACGCATCCAGAGAGCAAAAACATGAAATCACTGTGAAAAGAGAAGAAAAGAAAAAACAGGGAACATGAAAACCCTCTTGAAAAATTTGTTTTAAAAAAGAAAAATAGATTGGGGTTTAACATTGAGGATATCTCCCAGAAAAATAGAAGAGATGGTCAGTAAGAGAGAAATAATAAGAATATTAGAAGATCAATCCAAGAGGTCCAGTATTCCAAATAATAAGAGTTGCAGAAATTTCAAAGATAATAAATTCTCAGAACTAAAGGACAAAAATGGTTAGAACAGAGGTTCTTAAACTTTAGCATGCATCAGCATACCTGGAGGGCTTGTTAAAACAGATTCCTGGGAACTATCTCCAGGGTTTCTGAATCAGTGGATGTGGGATGGAGCTCAGAATTTGCATTTCTAAAATTTTCCCACAGGTAATGCTGATGGTGCTGGTCCCGGGGCCACACTTTGTAAATCACTATTAGATTAAAAAGATCTATCAAGTGCCTAGAAAAATGACCTCTGCTAGTATGTTATGACATTTCAGTATATCAGGGATAAAAGAAAATCCTAAAAGTGGGGGTGGTGGGGGCAGGGGGAGGTGAATTCAAAGTGTCAGGAATCAAAATAGCGCGAAACGTGTCAACTGCAAAATTAGAAGCTGGGAGACAGAGGAGCAATGTCTTCAAAATTCTGAAGGAAAATGATTTTCAACCTAAAATTCTATACCCAGCCAAAACTATTAATGAAGAGTGAGGGGTGGAATAAAGCCATTTCAGGCACAAAAAAGTTTCTGAAATGTTACCACTCAGGCACTCTTTCTCAGGAAGCTACTGGAGGATGTGCTTCATGCAAACAAGTAAACCGAGAAAGAGGAAGACACTGGGTCCCAGAAAGAGGAAAAGGCAAAAGAATTCTTAACAACTGGCAATGGGAAGTCCAAGGGTGACATGTGTGCTACAGGCCTGGAGAGCAACACATCCAGAGGGAAGCGGAAGGATGGAGCGCCTCAGGACAAATGTCTCCAAGGAAAAACAAAACAGAACCGATAAGATTATAAGACAGGTTTGGCCATATGCAAAATTGTACTGAGAAGGCGTTTACAGAACTGTTGAAGGGTGTGGGAAAACGGAACCAGAGATTCAAAGAAAACCAAGCAAATAAAAAATGAGGCAATTAACTCCAGGAAAAACAAAAAAGTTGTATAAGAAAGGAAATGCAGACAGAGCATACAACAAAGTTATATTAGAAAAGGAAATGTAACCAGAATACTTGCCTCAAAAGTAAACAATATTTTCAAAGTCATAATCACTGAACATAGATTTAACCATAAATTATGATAAAAACATAACGGGGCTGGGGGCAGGTGAAGAGGCAAGTAAGAGAACCAACATCTTCTCTACCGAAACAACAAGTCAACAAATTAAATAGGTGAATCCAGAACGGCAGCACCTATATTCTTTAGAAATAAGAAAGGAAATACCAGCAGAAACAGCTAAAAGAGTTGAAAGTGGTTGCCTCTGGGGAGTAGAATGAAGATTGGGAAAAAGGCCAGGGGGATTTCTGTTTTTGTTACAAGCCCTTTAGAAGTATTTGATTTTTAAGCTATGTGTATGTATTATCTTGACAAAAATAAATATTAATTTTATAAAGCAACTATAAAAGGAAGTGTCACATCCTCCACCACACATGCCTGCAGGACCCTGTGTGGACTCAAAGGAGCAGGGGTCTCCCCACCCTCATCCCCGCCCCGGGGGCATTATTCATCAGCTCAACCCTCTTCCTCTCCCAGATGCAATCTCTCAGTAGGGCTATACACCAGCCCTACTGAATTGTCAGTTTCCAGAACAAGCCCCTGGGACTTTGCATGCACTGTGCCCTCACCTGGAAGGCTATTGCTTCCTACTCCACTCTCACCCCAACTGACTAATGAGAGTTTATACTTCAGGGCTCAGTTTAGATAACACTTCCTCCACAGCCATCCTCCTCCCCAACCTAATCTGGGCCGAATGTGCCTCTCCCTGCTTTCATACAGCTGTGCTTCCCCACTGTCACTTTCAGCACACGGAACCGTGAGTGTCCCTCGCTAGTCTGCCTCTCTCACTACACTGTCAGCTCTATGAGGGCAGGACCCCTGTCCTATTCACTCTAGCCCCAGGAAGGGCCTGGTGCATGGTAAGACCGTCAACGATCATGCAAATGGTTGAACACACCACTCATATTTAATAAGGGCTCAGTAAATACTGGAATGAGTGAATTAATGATTCCCCAAAAATGCAGACCTCCCCTTCCATCCAAAATATGCCTCCCTTCTGCCATCTCCATTCTACAGTCCACTCTCTCTCTGTCCTACAAGGTCATACTTCTCAGGCAAGTTGGCTGCAGCCAGTGCCTCAACTTCCAATCTATTCACTCCTGCCTCAACCCCATAAAGGAGCCAAGGCCCCTTCCTGTGACTGGGGTCGGCTTTCTAACTCTCTGAGTTTCCACTAGAATGGAGTCACCAGCTTAGGGACTGTCTGTCTGCCCAGCCCGGAAGGAAATCAATCCCCTCTTAGTTTCCAAAGTACAGCTCTCAGAGGTGTGGGACCCAGGCTACGTAGAGGGGACACCATTAGCTCTTGACTTCGGTCTGCCTAACCAGGACAGATCTCTACACTGAGCGACTGGCTCTCCCCAGTCTTCTCACCTCCTTGTTCATTTTGCAGGCCAAGAGCTGAGATTCGAGCCCTTCAAGCTGGCATGCCTTGGTGACTCCCGGCCAGTGTCTTCCAATGGGAAAGGTATGCGGCCCCTACGTGGGTGCAGGGAGGCCCGGAGTTAAGAAGCCTGAGTGCTCGGCAGGGGCCAGACACACAATAGGCGTTGGAGGGTAAGACCCGCCGTGCATCACTCCCGGAGCCCTGGAGGCCAAAACGAATCTGGCCTCCGCGAGGTCTCGGGAAAAGGGAACAGAATCTGCATGCCTGGAAAGCCTCTAGGTCGCCAGCCAGGGTCAGGGGCGTCCTGCCGCCCCACCCCCACCTCACCACGTGACCTCAAAGGGCCGCCCAGGGTTTGGAATGCGGCGACCTAAGCAGTGCCCCCAGAGGGGCTGGCGGAGCGGCAGAGGGAAGGAGGGAGGGCCGGAGGGAGAGGCCGCACCCAGGGCTGGGACGACTGGAGGGTGGGGGTGGGGCGCAGGAGGGGCCCCTTCTTTCCTTTCCCCACCAGGCCAGCGCGAGGAGCGAGGGAAGGAGGAGGTTTGGCTTCGTCCAGGGAACCTGTAAATACAGGCCGAGTAACTCGATCTGCTCCTGTCGCTTCCCTATTTAGGAGAAGGGCCGCCGGAGCCAGGAATTAGTGGCTGCTGGGGGCGCAGGTCACGTGGCCGCCCAGGACTCGGTGGGGGGAGGGAGAGGCTGAGCTCCCGAGGAACCACGATCGAGGGAGGCGGGAATCCCGGCCAGGCCTGTCGGCTCCCGCCCCAAGTAGTTCCATTTGCCCTTATCTTACAGTCTCGCACACGACCATGGGGAGTGGGGGGTTGAGGGTCTGGCCTGCGGCGGGTATGTCCACCCATGCGCCCTTTCTGAAGGCCTGGGCGAGGTGTGTCTGTCGGTTCCACCAAGCCTCAGTCGGCTTTTGTCTTTTTTGGAAAGCCCAGGTTAGATACGACATGACTCCCGAGTCCGAGGCTCCACTGCCTGTGGGGGCCGGTCAGGCTCCAGGCTCAGCTCCGGGTCTGGGACTCCCCGGTCCTGGCTGGTGGAGAAAGTGCCTAGGAGGCTGGCATCCTGCCTCCCAGCCTCCCTGATCAGTGGCCCAGGAGATAAGCAGCGCCCAGGGAAGAAGGTGCCCACTGGGACTGGCTTCCAGCAGAGCCTACTGTGTGCCAGGCTCCGTGAGGGGCAGTGGGGGTGTGAAGAAAAAATGAAGTGCCCGCCCTCAAGGAGCTTAAACTGGAGGGGAGACAGTCAAGTTAACCAGAATGAAAACACAGGAGCACAGAGATGCATCCAAGTCAGACTGGGACCTGGGAGGATTTGAGGACGAGGTGGCACTTGAATTGTTTTTTAAAGGATGAAGAGTCACCACAGGGAGAAAGGGAAAGGGCATCCAGGCAGAGAGAACTGCCTGTGCAAAGGTATGGAGGCACAGGTGTCAAGAAATCACAGGTGCTGGGCTGGCCCTGTGGCTTAGCGGTTAAGTGCTTGCACTTCGATACCGGTGGCCTGGGTTCGGACCCCGGGCGCGCACCGATGCACCACTTCTCCAGCCATGCTGAGGCCACGTCCCACATACAGCAACTAGAAGGATGTGCAACTATGACACACAACTACCTACTGGGGCTTTGGGGAGGAAAAAGGAGGATTGGCAATAGATGTTAGCTCAGAGCCGGTCTTCCTCAGCAAAAAGAGGACTGGCACGGATGTTAGCTCAGGGCTGATCTTCCTCACAAAAAAAAGAAAGAAAGAAATCACAGGTGCTTAGTTCCTCTGGACAGAAGCGTGGGTGAGTGTGGGGAAGGGGTAGGAGATGGGGCCAGTCAGCCCACAGGAACCGGAGCCGGGCATCTGAGCTCCTCCTGAAGGTCTTGGGGAACTGCTGAATCATTCCATATCGACAGGATGAGATTTGCATCTTCGAGGAGAGCTGGGGATGGATTTGGTTTGGGACCTAGAGAAGGAAAGAGGTTTTGGGAAGGAGCCTGTTGCCAGCCTCCCCTGAGATAGCAGCAGTGGGACTGGAAAGCATGAAAAGGCCGGAGAAAGACTTGTGAGGGGAAGAGCTACAGGTCTTCAGGGTGCAGTGGGGGTGGGTATGAGTGGGCAGGGTGAGTCTTGGGTGACCTCAGGTTTCTGGCTTGCGGAAATGGGCAGATGATGGATGCAGAAGGAACAGATTTGGAGGAAAGGCTGATGGTGATGACAGTAATATTTATTATGCACTTCCAGTGTGTCAGGCACTACACACTTCACCTATCTCATTTAATCCTCACGATACCCTATAAAGTAGGTACTCCTGTTATCCCCATTTTAATAAGAAAACTAAATCAAGAGGTTAAGTAACTAAGTGGCAGGGCTGGGATAACGAGCACGCCTGCACCTTGCAGAACGCGGCATCCCACATCTGAAGCCCAGCGAGGTTTCCCAGGCGTCCTAGAGCCGCTATTCCACTACCTCCCGCTCCTCCTCCCTGTCCAGCCCCCAGCATCTGGCACCCCCACAGCTGTTCAGTCACTGTCACTGCCTCCTTCAACCCACCGCGCCTCACCCCCAGGACTTTGCCCTGAGCAGCCAGGACAGGACACACGAGCCATGTGACAGGACAACACAGGGCTCCAGAACCCTGGTGCCGAGACCCCACCTTCCCAGTGACCATACAGAACGGAACTGAGATGTTGCAGGAACAATCAGAGAAACCAAGATAATGGATGTGTTCTGTTTGTCATAAAAATAAAAAATGTTTTTAAATGGAACAGTTCGGTGACATCAGAGGGTCATGAAAGTTCTCCTTGGCCCAACCCTGTGTTTATTTTCTGTGGGGAAAGGGGCAGGGTTCTGGAGCAAGTGTGCACCTCCCACGGAGGAAGCTCCTCCAGCTCTGTTTCCCTTCCCCAAACCTCGGCTCAGGCATACGCTGTCCAATTCTAGTAGTCATGGGAGACAGACGACAGCCACTCCTTTGAGCCCCACTCTCACTCCCCCACTGCTTGCACTTGCCTCTCACTGACTTTCCACCTTCCGGGTGAAGTAAAGGGATGGAGCAGGTAGCTGACCTGAACGAGTGCCTCAGCTTTCTCTTGGGAGAGTTGTTGGGCCTAGAGAGCCCTGGCTTCAGCTGTCACCCTTGAACCTAATTAATGGGCCTACCCAAAGTCACACAGCCAGCAACTGGCCCAGGGCCTGGAGGCAGGAGGTTATTTACGAGGCTGTTTTATGCAGAAGTTAGAATGTCCACTTGCCTCCCCTACCCCCTTAACTGCAGAAAAGAGGCCCACCATGACCCCAGAGAGCTTTCTGGGTGGAGACGTGTAATCTAGGGACAGAGCTGTGAGAAGCCCTTGGCATGCAGTCTGGGCCCTGCCTATCTGTTTCGGGGGTTCCAGTTCCAGTAAAGCTACCACTGCCTTTGTAGTCTCTGGAGGCACAGAGGTCCTCACCAGGCCTCTCGGAGACCCTCCGTCACCCAACCTCTCTGCCCTGGGCTCTCTTCGTGCCCTTGTGCCTCTGGTCTTGGAAGAGTTTCTCTCTGTTTTCTTATACATAAACCTTTCTTGGACCTCAGAGCACGAGGTACTTGAGGGCCATCTCCTCTGCATCTTCCAGGGACAGCTAGAGCCCCACATACAGAAGGCATCCACAAGAGATAAAAGCAGTGTTGTTCCAACTATAGGTCACAACCCAGTGGTGGGTTGTGAAATCAATTTAAAGGGTCATGGCCAGCACTTAAAAATATGAAATAGAATACAATAAATACAATAGAAATATCAGAGTGTGTGCACAGAGCAAGGATAAGTATTGTCCCATGAAACTTTTGTTATCTCACAATATAAAATGTGTTTCTGGCTGTGGGTCACTGAACCCCCAGACAAAAGAACACTGGTTAAGACATAGAGTCAAGACTCCTACAGCAAACATATAAAGGCTGCCTGCTCTGTGTCAGGCACTGTGCTGGGCACAGAGACCCAATATGAATAACACAGTCCCTAGTCTCAATCCATCCTCTGGTTGGCAGGTCAATAAGCAAACTAACAGTTGCAAGACATGATGTTAAGCACTCTGAGAGAGTATGCAGGAGACTATAAAGTCCTCATGTGACAGTGGGTATCTGGGAGGACTTTCCAGAGGAGGTGATGCAGTCAGAATTCTGAGCAAGAAAAGACAGTGACTAGCTTCTAGTATCTCCTCCATCCTATAGATAGGAAAGGAACTATGGGAAAGTGTCAAGAGTTCCAGTCTTGAAGTCTAAAGACAACTTCTAGTCCTACCTCCTCTGCTTAACAAGCTGTGAGACTTTAGGTGAGTCAGTTAGCCTTTCTAGACCCTGTTTCGTCATCAACAAAACGGGCACATCTGCTATGTCAGCTTCAAAGAAGTAAGAGATCAAATGAGACAGATAATCTATGTGAAAGTACTTTGTAAACCATAACAGAGGAGGGATGTCTCCATAGATGAGGAAATGGAAGCGTGGAGAGGTGACGTGTCCTGCCCAGTGCCACAGAGCTGCCAGCAGCAGCTCCCCTTCCATCCTCAGTCCTCAGCTCTGCCTGCACCCCTCCTCCTCCCACTGCAACTGAACTACCTTGCAAGAGAGCAGGGGCAGGGCCCCAAAAAGCCCCTTGGAAACCTACTGAAGATTTACCTTAAGAATCCTATTGTTTTAATGATCCTCTGATAATAACAGGAGGTAAATATGTGAGAACTCCTCCCTTTGCCCTTCTGTTAATGAATTAGGATCTACACCAACTCAGTGTTTCAAGTTATGTAAGCATCATTCAGATCTTCTGTAACACTTACTTTCATTTTGGAAAAACAGCATTTCCATTAAAATGGTGTTATATAAAAAGGTTTTGTGTCTGTATGTGTAGGAACAGAAGGAGCAGGCAAGCATGAGCACTGTTAAGGCACACAGGCACGCACATCACCTCACCTGTCCTCATGGGGAGGGACCATGGGGAGCAGGTGTTGGATACTACCTGGCCAGTTCAGATGTGACCTACCTATCCCCTGACCCCCCGTGAGACCTGGTGCATGTTGGTCATTGGGAACTGCAGCAAGAATGCCATTAGCTGCCTCCACCCACTAGGGACCAGAGAAGTCTTCACCTTTCTGGAAGCCCCTTCCTGGGCCGGGTGAGTTCCATTGAATCATAGACGGTGAGGGTTGGAAGTAGCTCAGAAGTCACCCAGTGCAATTGCACTCTGCATCACTCTTGCCGGCCTTGAACAGCTCCCTTCCTCCCAAGGCAGCCACTCACTTGTGGACAGATGTAGCTGGAAAAGACCTGAAATTGAGCTGAAATTTGCCTTTCTGGAGCTCCCACTTCTTGGGAACAAACGTACATCCTTCACCTACAGCCTTGAGCAGGAGGCTCATGAGAGTCCAGGAGCCAGGGGAGGGTGCCTGGGGCCCAAGAGCAAGGAGGGAGCAGCAACAGTCCACAGAGCTGAAGCTCTTCCCTTAGAGACCTCTATCCATCTAAACTGAGCTGGGACTATGGGGGTAACGAAGTGGGCAGGGTTAGGGTGGAAGGAAGGGAAGAAGGGGGAAGCCCTGAATGGGAATAAGTGATTGGCTTTGAGCAAAGTCCTGCGCTTCATGTCTCATTTGAAGGATGGGGGTCAGATCGTCCGAAGGTCAGTTCCAGCTTCGATTCTCTCGAGTTCTGAGACCACCTACACACACATCCCTGTCGAGATTCGATGGTTGTACTGTTCTATATGAAACACTGGGTCTACGATTGGAAGCCCAAGCAGGAAGAAAACTGCCCTGCACCCTCCCATCCTGGCCCGACCTGGGTTAGGCTTCGCGGCTTGCCCTGGTTACCCGAAGGGCGGAACCAGTCCACCTTACCCGAGTAGAGTCTCAGAGACAGGAACCCCAGCACCGAGTAGGGAAACGTGAGCTTTGGAGTGTCCTTTTAAGTAGTTGGGAAGGGGGTGTGGCCGAGGAGACTGGGAGGCCGCAGCCGGGCTAGGGGGAGTGGCCCGGGGGCGTGGCCGCAGCGACTGGAATGTTGTTGGGTCCTCGCACCGCATAGTAAGAAGGGGCCACGCCCCCTTTTTCCGAGCGGGCCAATCGGAGCGCCGGAGCGGTTTCAAGTCTCCCCCGCCAGCCTGCCCGCCCGCCACCCCACCCCCCTCGGGGATTCGCTTTCTCTGTAACAAAATAGCAAAGCTCCGGATGTTCCGCAGCCCCGGGCGCTCACAGGTGGAGGGTCCCGGGGCCTAGGACGGTGCGCCGGAGCGGGAGGCGCCGGCAGGCCGTGGAGAGGCCGGGTCTAGAGCCGCGAGGCGCGCGGGGGTGGGCGCTGCAGCCGCGGGTTGTTTATCTGGAGTACGGAGGGGAGGGGGGAGCCTGGAAACCGCCCCGTGTCCCATTTCCTCCTCTTGTTTTCGCTCCGGATTCTCCATGTTGGACCCAAACTGAGGAGCCCGGAGCTGCCGCCGGGGGATCGGGGCCGGGGGCACCCGGGGGAGCCGCTGCCCGGGCCGCCCGCGCTCCGTACAGGGCGCCTCCCTTACCGGCCCAGGGAGGGAACGAGAGCAGGGATGTGAACGGCTGTGGGAGTCGGAGTCTCGGGAGCCGGAGCGGGCCCCCGCCCAGGCCCCCTAGCCCAGCCCAGCCCAGCCTGCGCGCCCGCCGGTCCTCCCGCCCAGCCAGCCCGGGCCCGCGGGATTGTTAGATGGAACACGGCTCCATCATCACCCAGGCGCGGAGGGAAGACGCCCTGGTGCTCACCAAGCAAGGTAGGGGCGGCAACTTCCCAAAACTTTGCGTCGCCCCCGAGCGGGGAGGGGGCTAGCAGAGCCCTGAACCCGAGTCCCGGCTCCTTGACCTCCCGGGGCTCAGAGCGGACGATGCCGACCGGACCCCCTAGTCCCTCCGCCCCCGCGTCCCGTTCCGCGCTCAGACCCCCGTGGGGGCTGCGCGGGGCCCTTGCTCCGGGCGCGCGAGGGGGAGGGGCGTCATCGCGCAGCTGTCAGCCCATCCTGCACCCCTTCCCCCCGGACAGAGAGACGGAGGGGTGGCGCTCGAAGCGCGAGTCCACCCGCGTCCGTCCCTTCCCGAGTTGGGGGGTGGGGTCGTCACTTTCCCGCACCGCGGCGCGCGGCTGCCCCAGGACCGCGGGGAGGGGGACAGAGGGGTCTCGAGCTGGAATGGAGCCGGGACTGGTGTCCAGCACTTCCCAGGGCCCCCCGGGCCCGCGGTCGCTCAGGCGGCGGGCAGTGACGGCGTCCAGCGGGACTTGGGACCAAGTTCACCGCCCGGAGGCGGGGGCGGCCGCGGTGGGGGAGGGGCCGAGCCCTGGCCGCCGGAGCTGGCGGCCCGCGGCCCTGCGCTGGGCCGGGACCGGACCTCGGCGGCGCGGGGCTCCCGCCGGGAAAGCCGCCCCCGCCGCTGTCGCCGAGCACACCGGCGCGACCCCCGGCGGGCTGGAGCCCCCTCCCGGCGCGGCCCCCGCGGCCCCGCGCGCACACAGCGCGTTTGTTTGGCCCGGGAGCCGTGTCCCTGGTTACATAATTCGCCGGATGGCAGCAGACCCGGCGTGTTCCTGAATCGCGCAGCGGAAAAGTGCGAGTTCTCCGTGGGCAGCGGCTCGGGGCCCCTGCCTGCCGAGGGTCAGGTGGACACCGAGGGGATCGCGGGCCCTCTCCGGGGTGGGTTTGGGGACGCGCGGGGGAGGCCGAGGCGGGGCCCGCGGGGGGCGCTCGCGGAGTTTGGTCCCGGTGGAGGCCCCGAAACTCTCCCCCTCCCCCACATTCCCTTTCGGGCCTTGAGGAATGAGGAATGAGTCTAAAATAGCGGAAAGAATTTCCGCGGGGAGTGAGGACCAGCGTCGATTTTTCTAAAGAACTTCCCGGACTGGGGCCACCGGGCTCTGAGCTGGGGAGAGCACGCTCTTGGGACCAGATTCAGAGCGTTCCGGCCCTTCCCCCGACCCCCCAGAACCGGGCATGAAGGGCCAGTGCTGCTGTTGAACTTACTGAAACCTAGAGCCTGGTGCGGGCCTAGCTGCGGGGCCTTGGTGTCGTCCCACATCCCCCTGTTTGGCAATGTTAGTCAGCAGATCACTTATTCTTGGGGTTCACGGTCCCAAGGAGCTCCCCCCACTTCCCTAGGGGCAAAGAAATTGGGCTGGGGGCAGTGTGTGCTTTAAGCGTGTCTGGCCCTTCATTCAGTAAGCCTGCTCTAAGGAGGGGTACAGCCTTGCCTGCCCAGATCCCAACTCCTTCAAAAACCTGATTCTCCGCTCTCCTGACTGCATCACTAACCAGGTGGTGACCTAGGCTGCACCGTCACCCCGGCTGCTCAGCTGTGCCAAGGGCTGAAGGGGGAGGCTTTCTGTGTTGATAACTTCACTCCTGACGCTAAACGCTCTGGTCCCATCCTCATCCCAAGAAAGGACCGAGAACTAGCAGGAGGTGAAGAAATTTGTATGGGAGGATTCCAGAGGGGGCAGTGTTGGTGAGAAAGGAGAACAACCCTGTGCTTCCCCACTCGGGTCCTCTCCTCCTGTAGGGGCTCAGGAGGGTGCCTTCTGGGTGAAGGGACCACCCCAGGAGGGAAGGAAAGCTGGTCTGCTTAAGGGGCATCTTACAAATCAGAGCTGGAAGTTGCATCCACCAGGGTGCATGGCGCGGAACAAAATAGATGACAGCAGAGAGCAAAGCAGCTGGCTTCCTAACAGTGTTCCGTTGCTGATGTTGGTTGGATCTTCTTGGAGTTTCGGTTTTCGTTTTCTTTTTTTGTGTGGTTTGTCCTTTAAACTTATTCCTGAAGGATCTGCATTTTCAAGCCAGCAGCCATGGGTCTGTCTCTCCCCCATGTAATTTGATTGCATTCCAGCGACGACATACTTTCTTCCTGCACTGCCTGGGCATCCAGCAACCAGCAAGCTAACTTTCCTGCATCTTTAAACAAATGCTGCATCTTAAAAAAAAAAAGTGGGGGGTGAGGAGCAGATGTTTTAATTAGCTCCTTTAGGAGTTCCTTGCCCTCTCCCCTCTCCGCAGTGTCCTGTCTCTAGGTCCTGCCTCCTTTTGGAAAAGGGGAAGGAGTGTGAGGCAGTTTATTAATAAGTAAATTTCTAGAAAGAAACAAATTGGTCCTAGTTCTGGTGGTTTTTGAGTGAAGTTGTTTACCATTGCAAGTTTTTTTCTCCTTTAGCATTCTGTTCTCGGAGCTTTAAGACTGGCTGGTTGTGTTGGTGACTCAAAAGTAATTAGAGTAGGGAAGTAGAACAAAGTTGCTGAAAGCATTGATGATAAAGGGACCCAAATTGGATCATCTTCCCAGACAGATGGGTGAGATGGCTTCCTGGTACAGCAAGGACGGGGTTGTGTGTAATATCAAGAGTAAAAAGAAAAGTTAACACCAGTCTGGCCAGAGAATGGCCAGTTCTTGCAGCGCCATCTGAGGGTGTTGCCCTGTTGTGGGAGGTGGTGCCTTGGGCTTTGGGGTTGGATGGGGGAGAGCCCAGGAAACAGGTCCACCCTGAAGCTCCCAGCGTGAAATGAGAGAGGAGGCAGCCTCTTCCAGAGCTCCCAGCCACCTAAGGGCCCTTTGGGGAAATCAAGGCCTTTTTTGATTGCTGGGAGACTTGATGCCCCTTCCTTCCAGGGAGAGGAGGAAGCTTTGGGTTGTCATCTCCCATGTGGAACTGAGCACGTTCTGGTAGCTGACCATCCCTAATAAGAATTAGGATGGTGGCAAGTTTTTCTGGCTCTTGCTTTCTCCCTGTAAGGGAGAAATTCTGCTTCATTCTCTCATGAAAAAGCCCACACACCTTTCACTATGGTTGTAGCTAGGCCCTTGACTTGAACAGCTTAGCAGGAGTCTTGTCGGTGCTTTCTTCCTTAGCTTGCGCTGTGTATGTCCCGGGGGGCGTGTTTATAGCCGACTCCTCCTGCCCCACGGGCTCCTCTCCCCTCCTGGCCCAGTCTGCGTTGTGGCCTCTGTGGCTGCGAGGCTCACCCCTGTGTCCCCTCTGGAGTTTCCCCCATCTAGGAGTGGGGTAGGAGCCTGTGTGGTGACTTAGGCTTGTGTTTGCTCCCTCCCCAAGGACGCCAAGGGATTGCTGCTAACTCAGCAACAAAGTTTGTAAAGGCCTGACCTCCTGAGGCTGGGAGTTTGCAGTTCTGCTGCTGAGTTGGACTTGCAGTTTTCAACTGAGCAGAACTTAGGAATTGCCTTGAAAAACTCTGGAGATGGCAGAGGTGGTGGTGTTCCTGTCTCCTGTCTCCCTTCTCAGCTATGGGGGTCTTAAAGAAATTGGGTGGTTGAGAGGTCCCATTTCATCCTCTCTGTGGGACCTTCCCAATCCTTTATCATAATGGACATTGTTAAAATGGTAACTACTGTAGAAGTCATATCTCTAGCTGAGGTGAATGATGCTCCCAGTCTCTCTATGGAGAATTAATTAATAGCGGTGTTCGTGACTCAGTATGGGAGAGAAAGATGATATGTAAATATATGCATATTTATATACAAATATATATTCCTTCCTCTCCCTCAACTTTCTTGCTGCTCTGTTTTGGGTAATTTGGAGTATTGTCTTTTATGCCCATCTTGGGAAGTTTAGTTCTTGGGGTGGGGGTGGGGAGGCAGGGGCAGCAGTTAAAGTGTTCATTGTTACTTCAAGGGATTGTTCCAGGAGCAGAATTGGTTGCTTCAGGCCTGGGTACAAATCCCTGCTTTCCCTATTCCCAAAGAGACCTGACAGATCACCTTAGTGTTCTGAGTGACTTATCTGTAAAATGGGAATGTTGATATCTACACTTCTCTGCTGCCTGGTGCAAGTAGGTAATTGATGAATGTTAATGGCCTTGCTTTTCACATGGCCAGACCACTCTGTTCCTCCTCCACTCCCCCAACGACACAGTGCGAACAGCACACAATCATGTGGGTTTTATTGTTAGACAGGTGGCCGGGGGTCAGAGGGGACTCTGATGTGGGGGCTTGGGCCTTCTGGAAGGATCAGCCTCCGAGGCTCACGCACCGCCTTGCTGCACAGCCTTCTTTGTGTGTGACTTGGGCTTGGGTTTTAGCTGCACTAATTCAAGTAGCACGTGCCTTGGGGCTTTTGCCGTCCTGCCTGGCGCCTGGGCATCTGGAGGGGGAGGAGGCCAGGGCACCATGCACCTCCTCCGAAGAGTCTCTGAAGTCTAAACCTTCGGAGCAGTTGCTCGGCCTCTCAGAAAGGGATATAACGAAGGCTTGAGACAACCGCGTGCTGCAGTCTCTTACCGTCTGCGTTTGCTTTGAGAGTTAATGAACCCAGTGAGATTCAGATTTCTTTTAGGGACTTCTAGTAACAAGGAGAGAAAAAAGACACTGGGGTTTTGAAGAGAAATAGATGTTCTTAAGCCATGTACCTGCTGCTGTGGTTTTGGGCTACAACACTGAGAAAGCACAAAAGCAGCGCTCTACTGCTTTTCATCCTGCCTCAGGCCGGCCAGCTTGGGAAGCACAGAAGTTACTCACTTGTCTTGGGGACGTGGGATTGGGTGTGGCCCTAACAGGATTCCCGCCCTCTCCTGAAATGGAGGAATAATTCAGCTGCGATGCAGATGATCTCATTAACGTGCAAATCTATGAAGGAACTAGTAGAAATCAAAGTGGAGAAGTTGCCTTAGAACTGGAAGCCTCTGGACCAGAGGCCACCAAGAACAGCGTTTCTTTGTCCGGCCAAGTGTCCAGTCTTCGGGTCTGAGGGCCTGTACCAGCGCTATTATTGCAGAGGGTCTTCCAGCCAGCACGCAGCCTCCCTCTAGGCAGGAGGTGCGCATGTCCTGTTTTATTTGTCAGCTATTCTAGGGGTTAGCCTTGAACCTGATCTCTGAGTGGACCTCCTGACATTGCTTTCCCTTCCAAGTACTCCTAGTCCTCCCCACAAATCAGGCTTGGCTGTTATTCTCTTTTTATTGTATACCTTCTTTTATCTCTTGACGTATGAATGGCTTTTGCATTCTGTAGAATTTGCTCTGTCCCACCCGCACTGTTCTCAGGGAACAAACGTGGCCTCAACCCCAGTGAGAGCCAGGCAGACTCGTGGGAAGGCTCAAATCGCATAACACAGGCCTGTGAAAACGCCCAGGCTGGAGGCTGGTGGATCCCAGCCCTTCTATTTCCATAGCAGAAAGGGGCTAGGGCCTCTCCTTCAGAGGAAAGAGACCCGCAGGAAGAGACAGCAGGCTTGGGTCTTTTGACTGGATGATAGGATAGAGTAAGTGCCCTTGAAAGGAGAAGCAGACCCTGGGGCCCAAGTCTACTGAGACCTGCAGACACTGAGCCAGTGAGATGTGGTGGGGGAGGGGCCCAGGGGACTCCGGATGAATCAGCCTCAGGTCCCGGAAGGGTTAGTCAAGGACCACTGGCAACCTTTAGACGTTGGCCCTCAGCCAGGGGCACAAATCAGAATCTCCTGGGATGCTTACTAAAAATACAGACCCCACCTGAGTCCTTCTGAACCTGAGCATGAGCAGGTGGGCCGGGCACGCGTGTGTTCCAAATGCCCCCTGTGATTCTGACAGGTGTCCCTGGAGAAGAGCCAGGTAAGCACAGCAGTGGCCCCAACTGCCTGTTTAGCCCCGAGCAGGAAGAGTGCCCTGGAGGGATCCAGTGTTGCTGTTTATTAAAGGTCCTCTGACTCCTAAAGGGGAGTCCTGAAGTTTGCTGAGTGTGAACGGACAGTGGCGATCACAGACAGTATTTATAGAGCACTGACCGTGGGCCAGGCACTGTTCCTAGCATTGTGTATCTAGTGTCTCACTTAATCCTCACACTGACCTGGTGAGGTAGGAATTGTCCCCACCTGGCAGGTAAGGAGACCTCTGCTGAGGGACTCAAAGCACCTTGTCCGGGGGAGCGTGGGCTCGGAGTCAAGCCTTCACCGTGACCCACACCGCCTCGCGTTTGCACTGTGCATCCCGCTCTTGAGAGTGCCTTTGAGTTCAAGCTTCAGGTGATCGGAAGCCACCTTGTAAGGGGCCATGGAGTGTAGGGGCCACGGACCTGTCTCGATTGACCTGCGAGGAAACTGACCCCCAGAGAAGTTGTACTTTAGTCAAGACCACAAAGCTTTTGAGAGGCTGACGTGGGGAAGAGCCAGCTTTCCCGACTTCTGGCTCAGTGCTCTCACAGGTGGACACACCCGGGCTGGTTGGCTGTCCCAGGTGAAGCCGAGGGGTGTGGAGGAGCAGGTGAGGTGTCCCGGGAGGTAGGACAGGCTTCTTGGCAGTCCTTCCCTGGCAGACTCCTTCCAGACCTTCTGCAGAGGCCAGCCATGAGAGGAAGGAAGGAAGGAACTGGTTGGCCAACCTTAATGAGCGTGAGTGTGTATGTATGTGTGAGACTGTGATTGGTTTTTGTGGCGTCCCGGAAAAAGCCATTTCCCAGGCCTGGCCCTGCTACTCCCTCTGTGTGACCTCTGGATGAAACCTCTGTGGTCTCCTTCAGTGTGAGCCGTGAGATGGAGACTGAGATAAAGGATGAGAGCGCCTTGTCCGTAAATACCAGCAGCTGACACTGGCTCAGCGTTCACTAGGGCCAGGACACACCCTGAGCGCCTTGTAGTTCTCATAGCTCTATGAAATAGGTAACGTTAGCCTTCCCATTTTACAGGTGCAGAAACTGAGGCCCAAGGCCACACGCTTGATGTGTGGCAGAGCAGGGTTCAAACTCAAGTCCGTGGCCTCTTGTATGACCACTCTGTTCTCTGGTCAGAGGAGAGACAGTTGAGGGTCCCTGGCCTTGGCCTGTGCCCTCGCTCCTCTTACTCCATCTCACTCTCGTGTGTCACCTAACGCGGGCTTCCATAGCTCAGGGGGAAGAGGCGCTGGATTCTCCATGGTCTTCCACCAAATCTAAGCATTCCAGGAATCGAGGCGAGAGCCGACGCAGGGGCTAAAGCAGCCACAAAGAGGGTGTTGGTGTCCTGCTTGGCAGGTTTCTCTCAGCCTGCTAGCCTCCCACCGGGGGCTGCTCAGCACCTCCTCAGGGGAGAGGGAGGCTTAAGGTGGGCAAGTGTGGTTTCTGGTCCCCACAATGCCGTCTCTGCCCTAGCTGGGGCTGCGTGGGGCCAGGCTCCTGATGAGGGTGGTGTCTCAGGTCTGTCCCTGCTGCCGCTCTGGGCTGTCAGACCACTTCCTGACATCCACCAGGAGCCCTCTGGCCTGGGGGCCTGGGGCTGAGGCTGAGTCTGCTGCTGACACTTCTTCTGGGAACCCCACCCCCACCCCAGCGTGTTTCTAAAGTATGTTAGGGGCCGGCCCCTTGGCTTAGCGGTTAAGTGCGCGCACTCCGCTACTGGTGGCCCGGGTTCGGATCCTGGGCGCGCACCTACGCACCGCTTCTCCGCCATGCTGAGGCCGCGTCCCACATACAGCAACTAGAAGGATGTACAGCTATGACATACAGCTATCTCCTGGGGCTTTGGGGGAGAAAAAATAAATAAAGTATGTTAGAGCTGCCCAGGAGGGGGTTTTGACAATATCTCTTTTAAAGGCTGATTCTGAAATTGATAGAGTATCTTGATCCTATTTTAGAAGTTGCCAGGAATCCCCTGCTCCCAAAGCCGAGTCCTTCTTAAGGGAAAGTCCCTGAAGTCAAGGTCCTATGTTGAGATCAGTGACCAGATTGCGGAAGGGGGCAGGGAAAAGGCAGGAGGCAAGGTAGTAAGTGACCTGTGATCCCCACCCCACAGGTGGCATTAAGGAGCCAGGACTGAAAGAAGTCCTCCTTTCTTAGAAAGAAGAGAGAGAGTGATGTAGGGAGCCCTCCTGCCCAGAGAGGGGGAACTAATGGAGACACGTGTGTAGGTAGGATGGCCCGGGTGCTGGCCACAGGCAGAGCACCGGTGTAGAACATGCTGTGTGAGCCAAAGTGTGGCTAAAACTACTTTTAAAAAGTCCATGCCAGCAGGTTCACAGCTGCTCTTTGGTACTTGGGAGGTAGCGCTGAGCTGGGTGAGGCCCTGCCCACCTTGTCACCCAAAGAGAACGGTGTCGGCAGTTGGGCATTGTGGAAACTGGTATACCATCCACGTTGTTTCTTGTCTTTTCTGTGTGGGGGATGTTTAGGCATCTCTCACCCTCTTGTCCCCCTGCCAACTCACCTGCTGGTCCAAGAGCCCTTCCGTCCACCTGGCACTTTAGGGCCAGTCCTTAGCCAAGGCACAGATGCCCCTTCCTGAGGCCCTGGGAGGACTCCTCTCCATGGGGAGCCCCAATCAGATGTGTCTTGGCTGCAGGGCCCAGGCAGCTGGCCAGCAAGGGCCGGAAATGCTCCAAATACTCTCCTTCCTCCAATAGCTAAGGGGAGGGAGGCCCCTCAGAGAGGCCATTTTATAGTGATAGCTGGACTAAATCCTTTGCTGGGGGGGGATGGGAGATGGTGTAGAAGGAAGTACTTTTGAGGGATAAACCAAGAAAGCATCCTTCTACGGCTTGTTAAAATCCAATAGCCTGAGAGCTTGCCTTCTGCCAAACCCCAGGCGGGTGTACGAGGGGTTCCTTTGCTGGGACACGAAGCTGTGTTGTTGGCAACGCTAATATCTGAATCTGACCTTCAGAAGAAGGTTAAAAATAGTGTTGTCCTGGCAAAGCCAGTCTTCGTCTATGTGTGTCTGTGTACAGATGCCTGTACATGCACAAGCTTCTTAAGAGGCAGAGACGAATAGTGTCCCCATCTGGTGCTTCGAGGGGGCAGTGGTGGTGGACACAGGGAGAGGGCATTGTTGATCTCGAGTGGAACAGCCTCACCTGCTCTCCTGTTATTTGCAGAATACCAGATGGGGAGTTTGCAAACTGGAAAACAACTTCTGTAGTGGATTTGGGAGAAGGTGTAGGGGATGTCTTGACTTTTTGGAACCTGTTCATGATCAGAGTTCCTCTGGCGCCTTTCTCTCATCTTTTCTTGAGCTTCAGCCACATGCTGGAGGTGAGGCTCCTGACCTCCTGTTGCTGGCCTCCTGGAATAAGGCCCACAGTGTTGCCAAGTAGTGGTCATCTCCCCTTAGATAATTAACTAAAACAAGCGCAGCATTCAGCTTTCGTTTGCACAGTGCATCTCTGTGCGAACAGTATGTTTGTTGATCCTTTCAGTCAGGAGTGAGGTCTTGCTGTTCTCCCAGTTAATGGATGAGGAAACTAAGGCTCAAGGAGGCTGTGTAGCTGAGTCAGTAACTGGCAGAGCCGTGCCCCAGCCCAGGTGAGCCTCAGAGATGGGAAACACCTCCCGTATCCTCCCCTTTGTACCCTGCCTCAGGAGGAAGCGGGGAGCTGGGGGCGGGGTTGCCTGGCTTCCTTGCTCTCGACCAGCTGCACACTGCCTTTTTAAGCCCAAGCTCCCCCGTTAGGTCTGCACTGGTCATCTTGACGTCCAGCCCCAAACCAGATGTTTAGAGCAGGGAGAGCAGATGTACGTCAGCAGCTGGGCAGGAGGGGAAGGCTGGGGGCCACAAAGCAGGTAGCCCATGGAGGAGGAAGGAGTGCGAGTGACCAGTTATGGGCTTCATGGCGCCCACTGGAATCCTGCCCTCCCTCATGGGGAAACTTTGCCATGAAATGCCCACAGGCCTGCAAATCCTCCTGTGCCCGGTGTTCCTCTCCTGGGGAGGGGGCCAGTGCCCTTACCCATCACACACAGGGGTGGGGGGGAGGGGTGCCTGCACCTGGCTGTCAGGGACACAATGCTGAGCGCTGGCTGAAAGGAACCCTTTGAAAGGCTCTTTGACACCAGTTTCAGATCCCACTCTGGTGTGTGTTCTCCCTCACCCTTAAACCCACTGAACAAAGCGGGTCTTGGACCAAAGCTCCTGGCTCCAGCTTCTCCCCGTCTCCCATTGTCCTCTTGATCTTCCAGAGGTAGCTGCTGGTCAGAGCAGGTTCAGGGCTGGGGTGGGAGTACAGCGAGTCCTGGAGTGGAGTTCCAGGGCCTCGTACTGTTTTGCCCCTTGCACCTTTCATGGGCTGTGCAAGAGGACAGCAAAGAAGAGAGGCCAGACCCCAAACTGATCCTTGACCAGCCCAGCCTAGACAGGAGTAGAGCAGACGTTCTAAGAGACCTAGAGAGTGCCCACAACCTCCCAGTTGTTGTAGGAGGGGACGCACACGATGCCCCTGAGCTCTTGGGGCCCCCAGGGGGCAGTGGTTAAGAGCCCTGGCTGTGGGTTCAGGCAGATCTGGGTTCAGATCCTGGCTCTGCTGTGATACTACCTGTGTAATCTCCAGCTGGTTAGTTAATCTCTCTGTGCTTCAGTTTCCCTTCTGTAAAATGGGGTATTAGTGCCTACAAACGGGTTTGTAGTGAGAATTAAATGAAGTGATGTCAAGTCTTAACACAGGCCTGGCACATCATTGGTGCTCAGTCAACGCCACTGAGGCCCAGAAGGACTAAGTGGCTTGCCTCAGGTGCACAGCTCCTTCAGAGCCCACCTCCTCCTCACATAAAGGAGTCCTTTCTGTTTCTGTCTCTTCTGGGCTGTTGTAAACCAGTGAAGCCTTCACAGGTCTTGGCTCTAGAAGTGATAGAGGCTGTGGATGCCCCCAGAGTCATTCGCTCAGCCAGCCAAGGTTCCTGAGCAGCTGCTCTGCAGAAGGCTGGAGGCTGATGAATGTCCCTGGCTGAGGCCCCGTCAGGAGGCAGCCATGTTGAGGGGAGGCTGAAGAGGCCCTGATAGATTCTCAGGGGCAGTGTTTGTAAAGATAAGGACAGACAGCCAGGAGAAGGATTGAGAGAAGTGGGGCCCCAGCAGGGGAGGGGGTCGTGAGGGACATCTGCAGTATTGACCTTGCTGTTGTGGGTCTGGGGTACGCTCCCCAGGCACCGCTGCTCTGTGCTCTGCTTTGAGCGCCTGCCCCCAAGGTCAGGGCGTTTGTGGTCTCTGAGGCCCAGGGGCTGCCTGGTCACATTGTGTTTTTGAGAAGACCCTCATCCCCTGCAGAGTCCAAACCAAGCTGAGGAGGCCCCTCCCGCCCCGGTCTGAGGCTGAAGTGCTTCTGCTTATTGGGCCTCCCGTGGTGGCCCCAGCGAGGCCTCTCCGTGGCCCCAGCCAGCTGCCCCTTTCACCTCCCTGCCTCTCAGGATTACTCAGCCTTCACAGCGTCTGTCACTAAGATGCTGAGTGCGTTCTTGACGGCCTCTCTTCAGGAAAGGCTCGGGCTGTGTGGCCTTTTAAGAAAGGCTCGGTGCCCGGGTTAAGCCTCTGATTGTGGTTCTGCGTGAAGAAACCATAAACCAAGGAAAAGCGGTGGTTCAGCTTTGGTCTTGGGCTTTGTGTCAGCGACTGCTTGAGTCCCTGGGCTTGGAGTTGAATGTGAGCCATACAGGCAGGTGGAGAAGCCGTCCTTCCCGTCCAATTTCTGCCTGGATTTTTAAGAGTAGGAACAAGTCCAAGGAGCCTCTCATCCCACTGTCTGTAGGTGCTCGGCTCTGCTCGAAACTTTGTCTCCTTGATGCAGGGGCCTTGGGGGAGGTCCCCAGCGCAGCCTCTTTCTTCACAACAAAATCCCTAGTGCCTGGAAATCTTGGTCCTTCCACCGGGGCCAAGAGCTGGAGAGTGAAATCCAGGTTTTTAGGCTAATCGCTGGGGAGACCTGGTCATTTTCTAAAAGGTTCCTAATGGCCTAGCAGTGTCAAGAGATCTAGCCTAACTCAGGGAGGGAAGGGAGAGAGAGCTCTGGCCCCACCAACCGGGGCGCCCGCTGCACCTGCAGGCAGCCCTCGGCCTCTCTGGGAGTTAGAGCTGGTTGTCCTGGGGCCGTGCTGACGGCAACTTGACTGCTCCTCAGCGGCCATCTCCTCACCCTTGGTCCTGGGGGATAGTTTGGTTTTCTCTCCTCCTCTCCAGGGCACGGGCAGCCCAGTAACTGGATGTTAAATGGCTCTCCCATCACCACTTCTGAAAGGGCCACTACGGTGGGTGGTGCTCTGAGGACTGAGACTGGGTGGCCCCCAGCACATTGCCTGCCCCTTCCCTCCCGAAAGGGAACAGCACCGTGAAACTTGTCCTAGAGCCACGTTCTGTTTGCCTTTTTTCCCCACAGACAGAGGCACTTGCAGTGTTTATTAAAGTGGAATGGGTGGGTTTAATCCAGGGCCCATCTCCCCCCAGGCCTCGGGGAGGAGACCTGTGGCTGAGGACCATTCTGGCAGTGGTTGTGCGGCGCCACCTCCTGGCCACAGTTCCCATCTGGTCTTCTTCCTCTTGCTCAACATTTGCCAGAACAGTTCATCTAAAAGCAAAAGGAACTTGAGGAAGAGATTCTGAAGTCTGTTTCTGGTCGACCCTATGATGCTCGTAGCTTTCTGTATCAGCGTGGCCTTCCTGGGGCAGCCTGGCCAGGCCTTGGTGTCTCTGAAGCCTGAGTCGTCAAGGCCGGACTAAGCAGCTGTGCTCTAGAAGCAGGGTCATCTGCCTAGCACCCATGCTGGATGTGTGTCTCGCGGGGTTACTCTGCATGTGGTTTACGATCCATCGGGCCAGGCCTCCCATCTTTGAGGGGAGGGAGTGTTAAGGAAAGTGCTTGGAGTGTGGGAAGGAGACAAGGGTGCAAAGCAAGAGCACAACGTCTTCCCCGGGGCCGCGGCTATTCTGTTTTCTCCTCTGGGCTCAGTTCTGCCGCCACTGACCCAGCATCCAGGCAGGCTGGCCCTGAGCAGAGCTGCAGTGCCGCCGCCGCCCCCCCCCCCGCCCCCCCCCTTGAAGGCGCAGGTGGCTCTTGTCTAGGATGGGCCATCTTCTGGGAACTGGTGTCAGGGAGGATTTTTGTTTTTGTGAGTTAATTTTGAGGGTCCCTTCAGTGTGTGCTGCTCCCTGAGTGGCAGGACACCTGCCTTCTGTACCTCGTCCATCTTTGAGTGCCCCTTCTCCGCCATGGATGAAGAGCAGATCCCCTGCAGCTCATTTCCTACACAGACAGTGGGGATTCCTGCTGCTGTGTCTGCTTTAGAGAGAAGGCGTTGGAATAAACATGGACGCTTCACTGTTGACTGTATTTGGTTGTTCGCCAAGTGCGTGCTAGGTGCCCTGGTGGAGCTTCCAGACTAGAAGGATACCGGCCCTGGGGGACGTGTGCCCAGAGACGCCCTGGAGCTAACACCTCGTCACTCCCTCCGCTCTAGGCCTGGTCTCCAAGTCCTCTCCTAAGAAGCCTCGTGGACGGAACATCTTCAAGGCCCTTTTCTGCTGTTTTCGTGCCCAGCATGTTGGCCAGTCAAGCTCCTCCACTGAGCTCTCTGCGTACAAGGAGGAAGCCAATACCATTGCCAAGGTAGCTGGGTTAGGGTGGCGTGATGCCTGCAAGGAGCGGACTGCTGCTGGGGGCCCCGCAACCATGGCAAGTGGGCAAGGATGCTTTGCCTGAGGTCGCAGAGATCTCTGGCTCAGCGGAGGCCCTTCCTCTGTGCTTCCCATGGTGGGCCGTCTTCTTTCTTTTGCTTCCCATTTGCGAGGTGGGCCATCCAGATGTCCCTGTGGTTTCTGGGGGCCCCTGCAGTCCAGATCCTTCCAGGTTCCAGGAAGTGTGTAAGGCACTTTGCATATATTGTCTCATGTGATCCACATAGCAGCCCTGCGAGGAGATTCCCAGGATTCCCAGTTACAGCCGTGGAAACCGAGACCCAGAAAGTTTACATAGCCCCTGAAGAGCAATGGTTAATAAGTGGTGGTGTCAGAGTTCCAGCTCAGGTCTTTCTGGCTGTAAACCCTGTGTTTGTTGTTGTTTACTATGCAAAGCTACCTTCCAAGCTACATGACTTTTGGGGAACCAGGGAACTGAAATTCTACCAGACTGCTGATAACCTCTTCCAGCACTCACCTGTGCCTGTGAGAGGTGTTTGGAAACGTGTGGGTGTCTTTGATCCTCACAGTGACCAGAAGACTTGTATGGTGTTTCAAGGGTGGGGACAGCCCAGCCCAAAAATCCTCCTGCCCCCCAATGCCATTGGTACTTCTTTCCGAAACACCAAGGTCTGGCTGTCCTTCCTCTCTGAAAACCAGGCCAAAGACATGTCCATCAATGAAAAACCATTTCAGCATCCAATAGGGGAATAAAGTACAACATGATGGTGTTACTGAGCGATTCATTTTTACAACGAGTTCACAATAACATGGAAAAGTATTGAATTGCAACATTAAATCAGAAAGCAGAGTGCGAAATTATATATAATGGAAAAAAAGACTGCTAAAACAAACTTGAAGGAAATACACTAAAATGCATTTTCTTTTTTTAAATTTAAAAATGCAAAAACAGGGGCCAGCCTGGTGGCGTAGTGGTTAAGTTCTGCTTCAGTGGCCCAGGGTTTGCGGGTTCAGATCCTGGACGCAGACCAACGCACTGCCTGTCAGGCCATGCTGTGGTGGCGTCCCATGTAAAGTAGAGGAAGATGGGCACGGATGTTAGCCCAGGGCCAATCTTCCTCAGCAAAAAGAGGAGGATTGGTAACGGATGTTAGCTCAGGGCTGATCTACCTCACAAAAAAAGCAAAAACATTTTTTTCTAAGTGCTAGGATTTTAATTTTTCTTCAGGGTTTCCGTTAAGAACACTTAACTACTTTTCACAGCCATAATATTTTTATTATTAGCAAAAGGCAGGGGAAGCCTTTCTGATCTCTGCACTCCACCTGCCCTCACGTTTCAGGCCCCACAGTGTGGGTGCACGTTGGCTCATCTAATGTTTTGTAGGGGCTCAGGGCCCCCACGTATCCCCCCAAGGAGGGCAAAGAAAACACCCGTTCTCAAGGAGAAGCCCAAGTTCCAGGACTAAGAGGTACACCACGTGGTGAGGAGTTTGATTGTGGTTCTGCCTCTACGTCCCTGCATCCGCTGCTTGAGTTCCTGGTCCTCGGTGTCCAGCTGAGAGGCAGTGGCAGCGAGAGCAGGGGCACTGTCTTCTCCATCCATCATCAGCCTAATGTGGAAAGGAAGCTCTGGCCTTTCCCCTTTCCTGCCTGGCCCTTAAGTCACTTTTGTCATGTCAGGACCCTCCAGGGGGCTGGGGTCTTAGGGAGAAAATTACCCTCCAGGCCTGAGGCGGAGCAGTGGCCTCTAGATAGGTTGGGTTGGGGAAGGTGCGGCGGGTCGGCTCACTATCTCCTCCTCTTCCACAGTCGGATCTGCTCCAGTGTCTCCAGTACCAGTTTTATCAGGTATGTTTATCTGACGGGGTACGTGCTCAGAAGCCCAAGACCCTGTGATCCCTGCTAACCCTGTGGGGTGATGCCCCCCTTTCCTGGCTGGCCATCTCCCTGCCCTGAGAAGCCATTTGTTCCACATATTTGCTGAGGGCCCGCTATGTGCAGGGCATTCGATTCTGGGGGGACAGCTGATGTCCCTCCCACAGCAGCCCTGGCCTCCATCTCCATGTCCATATCACTTCGTAGGCCCAGAGGGAGGCTGAGGCCAAGGAGCCAACTCAGTCTCTTCTTTCTCTCTCTCAGCCTTCAAGCGGCGCCTCTCCTGGGTTGCACTTGGGGGTCTTCTGTCTCCCTGAGGAGCCCAGCTCTTCCCGGAGTTCTGCTGGGGGAGTGTTGGGGCTTTCTTGGTGGCAGATCTCAGCAGCCTGGCTCTGGTTTTAGATCCCGGGGACCTGCCTGCTCCCAGAGGTGACAGAGGAGGATCAAGGAAGGATCTGCGTGGTCATTGACCTGGATGAGACCCTTGTGCATAGCTCCTTTAAGGTAACCTGACATCAGGAGGCTTTCCCCCACCTGTCTCTGGCTGTCTTGTGAGCCTGACGACAGGTGCTATGAGGTGGCCTCAAGCTGATGATAGGAGAGTGATCAGAAGGAGAAGGAGAGCCTCCAGCGTTTTGGCCACACTGGCGTCACAATATCCGGAGGCCGCCCTGAAGAAGGTTGAGTAGGACCCCCTGCTCCCCCAGTCACTGCCAGCAGGCTGCATCTGCCTGCAGTCCTGTGGCACAGAGAGCCGCCGGGACTGTGCCCTGGGCGGGCCTAACGGGGTTGAGTCAGCCCTGCAGCCTGTTCCTCTCCTCTTTATCAGGATGTTTGTTGACTCCAGAAGGCCCTGGAACTCGCTCAGCTCAGGTAGAATCGGGGGGGGGGGGGGTGCGTAGGGAACAGCAGTAGGAGATGTCACACTCAAGGCACTGTGGTGAGAACCGCTTAGTGGGATGGTAGGAGGAGCTTCCTGGAGTCGCTGAGATCCCGCCCAGGGGCCTTGGCAGTGGCTGTGGCAGGGACTGGGGTGCAGTGGGGCTTCTTGTCTCCTTCCCACCAAGGTGACCTTGTTACCTTTCCTGCCTTCCAGCCCATCAACAACGCCGACTTCATAGTGCCTGTGGAGATCGAGGGGACCACCCACCAGGTGAGCCACCTGCCAGGCCGCACCCAGCCCGGGCCCTCCGCCCCCTCAGGGCTGGTGTTCCGTCAGTGATCCCTTCCTGTACCTCCAGTCTCTCTTCTTTCATTGGCACCTTTCACAGTCAAGGCTTTCTCATCTTAAAAAAAACATTTGGCTTCTGTCTCGCTTCTAGCTGCCACCTTTTATCTCTGTGCAGCCAAGCTGTTTAAATTAAATAGTATTACTTACTAACAGCTGTCATTGCCTGATCACCCCCCCATGTGGTCAGCGCTGTTACATGATTTGTTACACTTTCTTTAATTCTGAATAGTTGGTGTCTCTTCCTTTTGTAGGCAAGGAAACCAGTACTAGCTGTTTTCTCTCCTCCCTGTGCCCCCAACTCCGTCTAGCTAGGGAATTTCTTTCTCTTCAGCCCAGGCATCTCCTCTGGGAGGCTTTCTCCAGCTCCCCTCCCTTGGGGTCCCTGCACTGCATTCTGCCCCAGTAAATGCTCGGTGCATATCTGTCAAAGGGCACTTGACTCTCAGTAAGATCAGGCTGTGGCCCTGCATAACCTGCTCAGTCCAGGGTTCAAGGGCGTGTGGTGTTGATAGTGAAAATCCATTTACTCAAAACATTTGGCCAGCAGGCCTCCAGCTGGCCCAGGAGTCCAGGACCGTCAGGAACAATGCCCTGGTAGCCCAGATGGCTTGTTTGCGTGGCCTGGTCAAATGGAAGAGTTCCTTGCAGGGAAGGGGTTTGAGGCTTCCACAGGCGGTCGTCGCTATCCCTTGTCCGTTGAAGCTTTCTTCACCGACACCACCCCCTCCCAACTGAGGGGCCCTGCCAGGCCCAGTGCCAGCCCCTGCTGGGAACCAGGCTTGGCCCTTGGACTGCCTGGCCTCTGCCCAACAGCACTGTACAGTCTGGTTGAGGGTATAGAGATGTACAAAACCCACAGGGAAAGACGAAGGCATGTTTCTGAACAGGCAAATACACAGTGTAAACTCCTGGTTAACCAGAAGAGGCGTGAATAATGACAAAGGGATGAGACTCAGATGGGGGGCTACCTACAGAAGGTGAGTTTCCAGCAAAGAGTGGTGAGGAGATGCCAAGCTTGATGAATACCCAGGAACTTGTTGCAGGTTGAAGAAATGGCAAACTGAAAGGGAGCCGAATTGTGGCTGCCTAGAGCAGAGCCAGGAGGGGTTTGTGACTGGTGGCCAGTTCAGGCCACCTCCGGGGGGGAGAGTCTTGGCAGGCATGTGCTTGTTTAGCAGGGAGTGACATGGATAAAAAGAGCTTTGAAGGAATGGTTCCAGTAGCACCTGTGTAGGCTGGACAAGAGAGAAAGAGCCTGGAGGCAGGGAAGTAATAGAAGACAGACCCGTGAGGGACATGCAGCCAATGAACCTTGTAGGCCAAAACATGCAAGATCGTGAAAGGTGGACATGAGGGTTAGGGGCAGCAGGCAGGGATGAGGACACGATGGGTGGGGGTTCTGGAGCAAGACACTGTAGCATGTCTCAACTGCTGTCCTCTAGGGGGAAAGGAGTCACTTCTCCTTGGTGCATTTCAGAGAGGCTGTGTGAGGGCACGACCTTGCCTGATGGTGACCTGGACAAACTGTCCTGCCAGAGCCAAGGACAGGACACTCCCATAGAGGCTGTGGCTGGATTCAAGTAATCCAGGATAGGCTGTTTCCATCTGTGAGGCCTATTCTTGATTACTTGTTTCTGGAGGCAGCTGATGGTTCACCGCCCAAAGCAGATGGCTCCTGGGACATGAGTGTATGCGTTTCTTCCTGAGCTGGGTCGAGGTTGGGACCACTGAGCCAGCAGAAGCCTCATGAGAAGGGGATGCTAGTGCCCTGGTCTGTGGGAGAAGGCTTCCAGCCAGGTGGTCCCAGAGGCTCAGGTGCGGGCGTCTGGACAGAGTAAGGTCTGAATGTACTTGCTGCTCTGTGTACGTGGTGACCGTGACCAGTGCTGCGATGCTTCACTCTCCCAAGGATGCCTTCGACAAGCCTTTCTGCTTTCCCTCAGGTGTATGTGCTCAAGAGGCCTTACGTGGATGAGTTCCTGCGACGAATGGGGGAACTCTTTGAATGTGTTCTCTTCACTGCCAGCCTGGCCAAGGTACCTGGGGACAGGAGGGGAGCAAAGAACTGGGAGCAGGTATGGCTGCCACAGGGGTGGTCCAGCAACTCCTTGCTGGTCCACAGGATGCCAGGACTGCCTCCAAACAAAAGCTCCTTCTCTTCTCCCAGTATGCCGACCCCGTGACGGATCTGTTGGACAGGTGTGGGGTGTTCCGGGCCCGCCTGTTCCGTGAGTCCTGTGTGTTCCACCAGGGCTGCTACGTGAAGGACCTCAGCCGCCTGGGAAGGGACCTGAGGAAAACCCTCATTCTGGACAACTCGCCTGCTTCCTACATCTTCCACCCGGAGAATGCAGTGAGTGGTCCCGACATGCCCACACTGCAGGGCATGGGAGTCCCCACCCCTCGAGGGCGAGGGAGTGGGCGGTGGAACCGTGGGCGTTACCAGAGGTGGAGCCAGCCAGCCTCCGGGGGCTCTGGGACAAGGAGGCTCTGGGCCTTCCCTGGGGGGAAGAACTGGCGGTCGGGAGATTTATGCCACCTTTTCCCTGCCCCAGGTGCCCGTGCAGTCTTGGTTTGATGACATGGCAGACACTGAGTTGCTGAACCTGATCCCAATCTTTGAGGAGTTGAGCGGAGCAGAGGATGTCTACACCAGCCTCGGGCAGCTGCGGGCCCCTTAGCCTCCCCTGCTCCCAAGCAACAGCCATCCCAGTCGGGGACTTTCCTACACTGTGCCTTCACGATCAGCCTGACGGAGTGGAAGCTGGAGCATCTCACTCAGTGGGGCCTGGAAATAGAAGTGACTGGAAAGAGCTTTAGGACAGGTTAGATGCCGAGTGGCCAATACCAGACCAATGATACCCAGAGCGGCCTGCTCCTTGAGTTGGGTTCCCAAGATTGCGTGTGTGTGTGTGTCCTGCCTTGAACTGTGGCCCTGGGATATAAGTGTTTCAGGACAGGGGAGAAACTGAAAGATCGAGACTCTCCCCAAGTTAGTCTGTTTCCTCTCCAGTCACCCTGAAAGCCCCTGAGCTCTTTGGGATTAAGACTGTTGAAGGCTCCGTTGCCAAACCCATGGCCTTCCCTCAGTGTTGTGAGGCTTATGCCAAGGAGAAAGGAAGGGTCAGAGGCTACCTTTGGGTGCCTCAGGCACACACCTTTCTGAAACCTTTTTCCAGCCACCTGCTGCAGACAGAAAGACGACATTTCTGGAAGATGAAAGCTTGTTTCCAGAACCGGCAGCCCCAGTGGCCATCAAGTTCTGTGGCCCAAGGGCTGCTCTTGCCTCCAGCAGAGTGCCTGGCATGAGCTCCTTCTATGTCTCCCCAAGGCTTGGACGCTCGGCCTGCCTTCCTCACCACCTAGCCATAGTCTTGAACCTGTGGGGAAGGAGGTCTTCTCCCTGCCCTGGAAGAGAAACTGATTTCCGTTCTTTTGACTCTGTTTTAAAATTCTCTTTCTAAACTGGGAGTGTTGGGCCTGTTTTGTTTCTGACAAAGCTGCCGTCCTGGGCCTGAGATGAATGTGGGAGGCTCTGGGGGTACAGGGAAGAGGAAAGCCCCAAATGTCTGTGTCCCCTTGGCTTGTAGATCAGCTGAGCTCAGGACCGTGTCCCTAAGTCTGCTCTTCAGGGATTCTCTGCTGGTGCTGGTGCCAGGACGTTTGGTCCACAGCCCGGGAAGGGCGCTCCGTGCCACCCCTCCTGTTTCTTGGGCAGGGCCTGCTTCGTGTCTTCCCCCAGGGCCTGGCCTGTGCAGAGCACTGTCTGCTCCAGCCCTCATCCTGCCTGCCTGTCACTTTTCCTCTCCAGGGCCTCAGAGGCGCTCCTGCTTCTTCTGGGCTGAGGGGAATGGGTGTTCTCGTCATCAGTTTGCCAGCCTAACGCACATTCCTCCCGCCCCTGCTCACAGGTGGAGTGAGCCCTCCACACCTGCGCTCTGCGTGGCTCCTGCTGTCCGAGTTTCTCAATAGTGATGCTTTAAAAAATAGTCACAAAACAGAAGTTTCCCCAGGATGGAAAACAAAAGGGGAAGTGCTGCTGTAATTGGGAGCACAAAGGGCCCCCCGAAAGGGAGCCCCACCTCAGCATCACTGCCTTAGCCTTGGCCTCCCTGGGGCTGCATGGGGTTTTCTCCTCTCTACCCTGCCCCTCTGGAGGGAGGGACTTCCTGTCCCCATCTCTGTTTTCCTTGGGGGCAGGTGTCACAAATCATTTGTAAATTGCTTCAGGTGCGAGGACTCAGGACTCATCCCCATTATCTTTCAGCGTCCCCAGTTTTGAGAAAACCAGGGGGGAGCAGCAGCTCGGTGTTCTGAGTGGCAGCTGGCTGACGAGCACTTTCTCTAGCATTATGATGCCACCTCCCCTCCTTGTCCCAAGGTTGGAAGGCCTGGTCTTTCCCTTTGGTGTCACAGAAGTGGAACAGAGTCCCCAGGGCCCATGTGGTCATTTCCCACAGCGTCATTCCTTGGTGCCCACAGGGTCCTGCTGCAGGTAGGGGAGGAGGGCTCAGTGCCAGCCAAGAACACCGTCTCCTGAAGGAAAGTGGGAGCTGCCCTAGGCCTCTTTCCTCCTATTTCCGGAGGGGCCTCTCTCCCAAGCCCGACCCTAGGGCTTAGCCCCTGGGCCAAATCTTCTGCCGTCTAGGCCCAGCCAAGCTTTTCTGACTGACTAAGCAATAAGGCTCGAAGCTGATCCAGTTCCTAGGACCCTTTCTCTCTTCCTTTGGGTCATGTTTTTCCAGGTGAAGGAAGAGCCTGTGCCACCCCCTTTTCTATCAGGCTTGTCTAAATGCTCCGAGCGTGATTCGTGACCAGAGCTCAGATAGCTTGGTGACCGTGTCCCTGCTGCTTCTGCGTGAAGCCCTGCACCACAGGCCTCGTTCCCGGCAGAACCCTACCCTGCCCACCTGCAGTTCCTCAACAGAAATGCCATATTCCCACTTCCCCTCTCCTCCCTTCCCCAGAGAAGCAACTCGGCCAAATAAATCTAAACACGGAGTCCGTCCATGTGGACCAGAGCCAGTTGAAGTCATTATTTGCTGGTGGTTTCGAGTTTCACAGTGTGTTAGGAGCAAGGGATGATTGCAAAACTCGCTCCCTGGAGGAATCAGGCCAGACTCAATTTTGGAGGAAGGCAAGATTGGGAGAGAGCCAGTTCATCCCAGGATCTGTTCTAGGGCTTCCCACCAGTCTTTACCGTTTAAGACTGGTCTTCCGGAGGCAACAGACCACCAGGCCTGGTCAGCCCCAGTTCAAGCCATGCCAGGAATCTGCCCACCTGCCAGGTTCAGTTCTTTAAGGTGCCTCTTCAGGGACACAGTGTGTCTCTCTGATTGGGCTTCTAAATCAAAAGCCTGATGTTCGTGTCCCTCTCATAGGGGGAGCTGTGGACACAGGACCAGTGTGGAAAGGGCCGGGTAAGAGTTTCTGCTCTGCACATTGTAGAGGGGACGCTCGGCAGGCCCACGGGTCCCGTACAATAGAGAGGTTGAGTGAATTGGCCTTCAGTTAATCTGGAACCTTCTATTGAGTTCCCTCCTGCCTCCCAAAGATTTTGACCATTTTGTAAGTCTATAAACTCACCTCTCTTAGTAGTGGCCCAGAAGCTTCTTTGTGCTAAAAGCATGAGAAGTTTAAAGGCAGTCATTCCCTGGGAAATGGATCCCATTTTATTCTGCTGCCCCACCCTGTTCCCGAGGCCTCGTTCAGTAGGGCCGCCCCCTGGCAAGGCTGTCCTGCCTCCCGTGCCCAGCCAGGCTGCGTGTCTGTGCAAGGTAAGCCTCTTCCCCTTCAGGTCTTCAGTTGGTTATTTACCACTGTTGTCCCTCGGTCACTTTTTGTAAAATGGGGGTTTAGTTTTGTCTTTTTTTTTTTTAAACGCTGGTAAATCTTTGCATTAAGCAGAGGAGGGAAGGCAGAGGTCTGGCCTGGCCTGCCCCTGGAGCAGACCCTCCTCTGGGCCCAGGAGCCGCTTTGCTGGAGTTATCCCCAGGTGGACGCGTTCACGTCGTGCCACTTTCCCCTTCACAATACCATTTGGAGGGTGGGGATCTGCTTCCCACTGTGACTGGGCTATGGGATTCTGACTACCTTGCTTACAGATTCATGGTTTGATAAATTTGTTGTATTCAAAAACTTGAAATGTAGGACGCCATTACGTGTCTGTTTATATTTTTGGAATATTTGTATTACTTACAATTAACTAATAAAAATGGGTTTAAAAAACCTGATCCAGGAATGGGAGCTGCCTTCTGACCCTGCTGTTCATTCGGGCACTTACTGGGCACACCCTTCATCCCTCACAACCCCTGTCCTGACGAAGCCTGAGCACCCAGGCTGCGCAGGCCGTTGCCTCCGGCTGGGAGACCAGCTGTAGACTCAGCACACAGGCTTCTGCTCAAGGTCATAGAAGTCGGGCTACATTAGCTCTTCCCTGGCCCCCGTTTGGACCCAACTCCATTGCCATCCAGGTGCTTAATAAACTTATGGTTGGTGTCCTATTGACTTCTGGAGATGAACCCGAACCCCCAAGGGACTTGGAGTCTTTATGCTGTGCCCTGTCCTGATTCTCCCAAACCAGGAGCCCTGAGTGCAGAGCCCAGCATGGTTCCTGACACATAGTAGGCCCTCAAATATTGACTGGACTGATGTATGACCCCAGGGAGCAAAACAGAATGACCTAATGACATGCTCCTGACATCTCTGCTAGACTTCCCCTCTGAGAAGTACCCAGAAGCTTCTCAGGGAGGGCTTGCCAGCCTGGACATCCCAGGTGCTCAGTGGGTAGCGCCAGCCCCTGCTTCCTTTCCTGTCCTCAGCATAATGCACCCATATCTACAATACGGCAAATTTCATATCCTCCACCCCTCTTCCCTGCATTATTGATGGGCTATGCACTTTTTAAAAATCAATTAGATCAGGGTGTGGAGCTGGAGTTGAAAGAGAAAAGAAGCCTTTAAAAGTCTGCTCCTCTTGTTTTGCTGTTTTGAATAGGAACAGATAAAGCTTTCCCTCTGGTTTGAATAAGTCAAGCCCAGGGCTGGGTCGGCCGTGATTGGCCAGGATGAGGAAAGTGTGGTTAAGACGCAAACACAAGCAAATAGAACCCAGCGTCTGTGCGGCCATTGCTAAGCTAAGGCAGCAGGACCTGGAGCCTCTCGCTTTGAGGTGGTTCTCCAATACTGCCGCTGCTTCCTCGCCAGAAAACCGGGAAGACCGCTGGGAGAGAAGACGAGGTAAGGTCCATTGGTGTATGGGTGCGTGTCAGTAGAGCCATCCTACTGAACAAGGAAGAAAGGGAAGGAGGAGGAGACTGAAATTCCCCTGGCTTTGTCTTCTTGGATGAGGCTTTTAAACGGTTAAACTAGGAATTGTGACCAGTTTTGCAAACTTCCTGCTGAGAAGTCAAGGCCCTTTTTAGAGACCACTGAACAGATAAGGGCACATTTTCAAAAGCCAGGAAAGATGGAGAAGACCCCTTTCACCTATCGCAGAGAGACAGTACGGGGCAAGACAGAGGTTCAAACCAGCTTCCTCTGCTTGGGGTCCATTCATAGGGGTATCTCGGTAAGAATTAAGGACCACTGGCTTTTAACCTGGGGTTTCAAAACTGCACCCCACTCCAGGGGTATCTGCAGTCACTTGAAAGGGTGCTGAATTAATAATAGGACTTGGGGTGGAGGGAGGGAGACACCGAGCTTTGGGGACTTTGATGTCACAGATGGAATCACATTTTCTGGGTGTTCCAGTGTGGCAGGAAATCTCTTCTTCAAGCATTTCCTCTCCTGCATTTGGGGGACCCTGGCCCAGTGAGCTTCTTCCCGACTGGGGAGTCCCTGCTGGGAAATGGGCTTGCTTTTGGCCTCTGAGACTCACAGTCCTAATTAATGCCAGTTGGTTTGGCTTTTACCAGGTGGACACTGCTCTGTCTCCAAGGAATGAATTCATTTGCCCTTGTCCCCTTCCCCTATTTGGGTCACGGCATTTGCCTTTAATGACTGAAGTCTAGGGTCTGAAGAAAACCTGAGCGAATATTTCCTGGCAATTCCTGGCAGCACAGGGTGGGGCAGCGCAAGTGATCAAATTAAGTCCTCAAACACTGGCTGCTCCGCGTCATCGCTCTGCCTTAGTCCTGCTACAGTGGGAGACAAAGGGAGCTTGGTTTTTGTGTTTTTGCCAAAGTCCATACTACAGAATGGCCTATATTCTCAGAACCTGGCTTCATCCAGCAAGGCTCAAGGGAAGGGACCAGACATGTTCCTCCAAACAAGCACACTGCCTCCAAATAGCACATCTCCATACAGTCCTTCCTGGGGGTGGTTTATCCTGTGTAAATCCGTCAAGCCCGTCCTTTTTCCTGTGCCTCTTAGGAGCATTCATCAGTTATGCATATCATCATCAGATTGCAAGCTCCTTGAGAGCAAGAACTGGGCAGGCATTTTAATTCCATAAAGTCCCATGTGGCCATGGATGTGTGTAGGTGCTTGATAACCCTAGACACGCCTCGACTAGAGATCCACAGGGACTTCTCTTCATCGCTTCCTTCCTCCCTCTCCCTTGTGGGCGCCACAGCACCACTGGCTCCTTGGGGTCTGGGAGTGGGGGGACGAGGAGGGCTTCTGCCCACAGACAGACCAGGCCACGCCGCCTTTCCCTGCTGGCACCTGAGCTGTCCCAGCCCAGCCCTGCCATTTATTTTCCCTTCTGTGAGGCGCAGGGAATGTATTAGTCATGTGACAAAAGCAAGACGGGTTATTTGAGTTTTAGGATAGTTTACTTTAATAAGTCTGGAAAGTAAAAGCCCAGAGAGAAGGTCCAAGAGTTGCCTGTGGAAAGGACCTGGCAAGCAGGCGACCTGGAAAGAGTCAGAGGGAATGAGAGTGGGAGAAGTTTCCGACTCAGTTTGGAAATTTATTCCGACATAAGCTTTTCTCCCTACATGCCACTGAATTGAGATGAGTTTAGGAAGGGTAGTGGTCCATCAGAGTGATTAGAAGCACAGGCTTTAGGGTCAGATACAGATTTCATTCTAGTGCGTGACCTTGGGCAAATTATTTAAGCTCTCTGAAGCTCGGTTTTCCTGCAACATCAGATGAAGAAAATATACTCAGCTTATGAGAATTAACTGAGATAACAGAAAGTGAATCAACAGAGGACCTAGCGTATTTACTACGCCTTCAGTAAATAATCGTGGCTATTGCCAGAGCTCTTAACAAGGGAAGTGGCAAGTGGGAAGCAGAACTCCCATGGGGGTCCTCCGCCAACCAGGCTCAAGATGTGAACTTGGACAAGTCATTTCCCCCATGGCTGAGATAGTGCAGGGATGCACCACAAGGCCGCGGCGGGACAGCTGACGAGAGGTTGGGAAGTGACTTAGGAGAAAAGCTGGACGGTGCCCACTGTGAGCGCATCATCCCCTCAGCCTGCTCTGTGATGTTTCAGTCCCGGGAAGACCAGCACCATGTCTCTGAGCAGCGCCTTCAGGGCTGTGGGCAATGACCCTGGGATCATCACCTGGAGAATAGAGGTGAGCTTGGCTGGAGGCACACCCTCCTCACCACCAGACCTGGGGGCGGGGTCTGGCAGAGTCTGCTAGGTGACAGCCCTCCTGCTAGCCTTAGTCTCCAGCCTGGGGTTCGCGAACAGTGAGGGGCAGCGTCAAAGTGCACGTTCTCCTATCCTTGACCCCTCCCGGGAGCTCAAAGCAGGTGGAGGAAATGCTCCTAGCCCTGGAGAGCAGGCCTCCACACAAAAATAAGCCTGCCCTTTATCCAGCCATCTGCTCAGTCCACACTTCCAGTAAGTGCCCTGAAGGGATGGGTGGGGCCCAGGCCCACCCAGGAGCCCCGAGACTCCTGGTTGCTTCTGTCGGAAGAATGGAAGCTGTCTTCCTCAGGACACGCTGGCTCTTGCAAAGTGGTAGGGGAGGTTTGGGTGGGTACTGCACAGATCCGGGCACGGCTCATCCCTTCTGCCAGGGCTTGAGCCCCTCTGGCTGACTCACAGCTCCAGCAATCTGTAGCTGGGACCCACCCTGGCCTGGGAGCTCCACCTGCCAGAGTGAGGACCTCTCCCCTCAACCTACCTCCCTGTCCTGAGCCCACTAGGTGGCTGCTGCATCAAACCCAGAGCCCTTAAGGCTCCCAGTTAATCTAAAAACTAATAGGTACTAAAAGAGTTAGAAAAACCACGGTATAGTTAACATTTTTACATTTGACACAAATTTTACATAGAATACATGCAAGTATGAGAGCAGGTTTCCCTCACTTGGAGGCACTGATGAAAATCCACATCTGAGGCCATGTGAATGGCTCTCCTGGGACAAGCCACACATGCAGGTGACAGATCAGGGCCCTGGCCCAGACTCCAAATATGGGATACTCGTCACGGAGCGCTGCACACCACCGGCTCTCACCCCCCACAGCCTCACAGAATCCTGGCGTTCTGCTCTCAGACCTGGGCCAGTACTGGGTGGTCAGAGTGGGGAATGGTGTTGGGGGCGCCGGTGCAGCTGCTCAGAGGCAGAGGCGGGGTTTTACCTGATAGCTTATATCCAACTCTTCCCTGCAAAGGGCTGGAGGGGGCTCACAAGGCTCCTCACGGTGCAGCAAGATGAGCAGAGCAGGCTGTGGGGAGGAGGATGGGGCGAGAACAGGCACCCAGATTCAGACCCAGGGCCATGCAGGCAGAGCTCAGCAGAAGCCAGAGGAGTGGCCTCGCTGATCCTGTGACTGGCTGCCACGCCCTGTGAGATCAGTGGGGACATCTCCCCTGCCGCCTGTGCCAAATGATGGAGAGAGAAGGAGGCTTGTTGCGGGGGGAGGGGGTACGGGGGCGGAGAGGAGGGAATGCAGCCTATACACACCCCTTGTCCTTCCAGAAAATGGAGCTGGCACTGGTGCCCCTGAGTGCCCATGGCAACTTCTACGAGGGGGACTGCTACGTCATCCTCTCGGTGAGCACCAGCCCCACCCCCATCCCGTTCCCATGAGCTTCTTCTCTGAGAGCCAGCTCTTAGACTCCATTGAGAGATCTGCTGATGATGCTCATCAGGCCCTGGCACCATCTTGATTCTTCCTCAGTGTGAGACAGAACAGGCCTCCAGTTTGACTATCAAAGGCCGTTCTTAGGCCGGGTTTTTAATTTTGCATCAGCGGGTGGGGGTGGGGCCCTCAGGCTGAACTGACAAGCAGCATTCTCCCTCCCTGGCCCAGACTCCGGATTAACGTGGTGTGGAGGAAGGCTGGATAAATACGAGGCCATCTCTGGCCTCAAAGTGCTCATTCTAGTTGAGGAAACAGTATCCCACAGGAACGGTGCAGATGGACGGGTCGGCACTGTGCCAGCTGTGGCAGTGCAGGGGAGCAAAGGAGCGGCAGGGTGAGGCTGCAGTCAGACGTGGACAGATCCCCGCTGGTCCCCAGTTATTCTGAGAACAATAAGTTGTCAACTTGCCCCAAATCTGGGGAGGAATTTGGGCTGCCACAGCTTGAGCCACACAGCAGGTGTGTACAGGGCCCTGCAGGGGGTGGGGAGGCCCTGAGCCTCCAAGGACAGGACACAAGCAGCTGTATGCTGCCTTCTCCCCACGCCAGAGGAGCTGGCAGCAAAGTGGGTGAGCTGGCCCCTGACCTGATCTCTCCGGCTGCCTCCCAGACCCGGAGGGTGGGCAGTCTCCTCTCCCAGGACATCCACTTCTGGATCGGGAAGGACTCCTCCCAGGATGAGCAGAGCTGCGCGGCCATCTACACTACGCAGCTGGATGACTACCTGGGGGGCGGCCCCGTGCAGCACCGAGAGGTCCAGTACCATGAGTCCGACACCTTCCGTGGCTACTTTAAGCAGGGCATCATGTGAGTAGTTATGCGCCAGGCAAGGACATAAACGGTAGGCAGTTTACCAAGGAGGAAACCCGAAGGGCCAATAAGTACGTGAAGAAAGTAATAAGAGAAATGCAAATCAAAGCCGAGCTCTCACTTTGCCTATCAGAATGGCACAGACTCCAGAGTAAGTGGTGCCAGGTGTTGGCGAGGCTGTGGGGAACAGGAGCCTTGTGTCCTACTGGTGGCGGGGAGGACTGGCATGGCAGAGAGAAGTCTGTGGCCACTGCAGCAAATCCCACTCCTGGGTGTATAATTCAGGGGACTTCTCACGTAAGTACCCCAGTGCATGAGGGCACATGAACCAGAATGTTCACAGCAGCATCATTAGTGGGCTGGGAAGCTGCAGGCAATGTAGAGTGCCCATCACTGGGAGACTGGACAGGAAAAATACTCCACGACTCCAAGGAGTACTATGCCACAGCTGGAAGCAATGGATTAGATGCACACCTAACATGTGGACAGATCTTAAAACACGGTGCTGGTGAACACAGTAGGAAATAGACTTGAAATACATAACAGAATGCCAATTTCTGTTTTAAAAAAACACATGCACACAAAACAGCAGGGCACATTTTACCAGAATGGAGATAAAAAGATGGATGTTAAACTGTTGGAATGGATGCCTGGCGGGGAGAGGAATGGGAGTAGGGTATGCAGAGAACAAGGAATACGTAAATACTTAAAACAAGAGAGGGGTCTTGTAAAGGCCAATGGTGATAATGTTCCATGAACCGAGGAATTTAATTAACTCAAAACTTTGCATTTGAGATTGAAAACAAAATGAGGAATTCCAACGAGCTCGAGAATTCTGAGGCTGGTCCAAGGCCAGCTTCTTGCAGGTCGGCAGTCCCCACTGACTGAGGATGTGCTGGGCACAGGGCACCACACGCAGTCACCAGGGAACCCAAAGACAAAGCCCCTCCCTCTGCTCCAGGGTGGCTGTCTTTGGGGCGCTTGGGATGGAGGCTGGGTTGGGGTGAGTGCCAGGGGCAGGAGAGCTGATTCCTGGAGTAGGTTGGTCTTAAGGCCGTGGTGTCATTAATGCCTCTGCTGCTGCCCGACTGTGCCCCTTTCCACGTCACACTCATATCCAGACAGTTCCTGGAGCACAAGCAGCTCTTCCGTGCTGCGGGGACTTATCCCTGATGTCCCCTCCATCTGGAGCACCAGTCCTCTGGTTGTCGATTACTATTCCTCTTAATATCTCAGCTCAAATATCACTCCTTTGGAGAAGCTGGCCCTCACTGCTCTGTCAAAAAGTCCATCACTGAGTCTACCTCTGTGACAGCAGTTACACGCCATCTATATTCACCTGGCTTATTTACTGTGGTCACCTCCCTGGGCAGAGGCTGCATCTGTGTAATTCACAGCTGTCCCCCTGGAACCTAGCACACAGCAGGTGCTCAATAATAACTGAGTGGATGTTCCCTCAGCTACAAGAAGGGGGGTGTGGCCTCTGGGATGAAGCATGTGGAGACCAACACCTATGACATGAAGCGGCTGCTCCACGTGAAGGGGAAGAGAAACATCAGGGCCACTGAGGTAAGTCCTGCCCACTGTCTGTCCTGGGCCCAGGGCCTCTCCACCTGGCACCTAAGAATTCCTCCTGAACAATGTCCAGCTCTCTTCTGCAGGTGGAAATGAGCTGGGACAGTTTTAACCGAGGTGATGTCTTCTTGCTGGACCTTGGGCAGGTCATCATCCAGTGGAATGGCCCAGAGAGCAATGGTGGGGAGCGCCTGAAGGTATGGCTCTTTCCAGTCCCCGTGCTCTCCCCTGTGCCCCAGGCCTGGTCACGGGGCCCGCACTCTCTCAGGGGCCTTTCCTTCTTCCTTCCTCACTGGCTGTTCCCTGAGATTCAAGCTGGACCCCTGCCTTTGAGTAGAATCTGCTTTGGAGATAGGCCACGCATGTGAGTCTGTGACTTGGCCCTGGCTCCTCAGCATCAGAATAACTCCTGTGTCTGGGATCCAGGCTGCTTCTGCTGAAGCCATCAGGCAGAACGGGGGCCCAGAGTTTCTGAGTCCTTCTTTGACAGGCTATGCTTCTGGCGAAGGATATCCGCGACAGGGAGCGAGGGGGCCGTGCTGAAATAGGAGTGATCGAGGGAGACAAGGAGGCGGCAAGCCCGGAGCTGATGAAGGTCCTTCAGGACACCCTCGGCCGACGCTCCATTATCAAGCCTGCGGTCCCTGACGAGATCATAGATCAGCAGCAGAAATCCAATATCATGCTGTACCAGTGAGTAGCTAAACCTGGCTGCTGGTTGGAAGCTGGCGTAGGGAATGGATGTCCCCTAGAAAAGCAAGCATTTTGCTTGGCTCCTCATTTGGGGGTACAGGCATGTGGCTTTCTTTTAGTCTTTTTCAAATGCTGCTTCTAGAAGGAACTCAGTGTTCCCCACTCAAGGAGGCAGCTACTGTCTTTTCTTGTGGCAACTCTTCCTGGTCTCTTGGGGAGCCCCTTCCTTTACTTGGGCCTATACCTGCCCAGGGATGTGGGCAGGATAATGGTCAGGAGAGAGACACCAAGTCTCATCTAGAGAACAGAGTCCCTCACGTTCCTGTTTGCGTGCAAGCCACACCTGTCATAAGAAGTCCCCTCTATCCAGAAACTCCACACTAAACAAAGCCAGGACAGTATCAAATTGACTACAACACGCTTGTAGAAGAGCAGACACAGGCTAACGTCTCCCCTTCTCCAGTGTCTCAGACTCAGCGGGGCAGCTGGCAGTCACAGAGGTAGCAACGAGGCCTCTGGTCCAGGACTTACTGAACCATGACGTAAGTAGAGCTCAGGTGGGCCTAGCTTGGGGTAGGCAGGCCTGGCTTCAGAGGCAGACCCTGGGGAAAGGCCTTCCCTACGGTCTTGAGCAGCAGTGACCACTTTTACCCCTGACTGCTTCAGGACTGCTACATCCTGGACCAAAGTGGAACCAAGATCTATGTGTGGAAAGGAAGAGGAGCAACAAAGGTTGAGAAACAGACGGCCATGTCCAAAGCCCTGGTAGGAGCTACACCTGTGCAATATTGTCCAGAAAGTTCTGTAACACTTCTGATGTGCTCTGAGAGCCACAGTAGGCACCTGAGCATCTAACATCGCAGTTATATACACGGACTTCAAAGTCAGACAGACAAACTGGGATTCAAGTCCAGGTGTAATAGCATCTCCTGGGGCTCTTGTGAGGATTAAATAGTATTTGTTAAGCACTCAGAACAGTACCTGGCACACACACCTGTGTAATAAAAGGTGGCCGTTACTATTGAAGGGGACATCACATATAAAGGTTAATGGCCATGTCCTCAGGGAGCTTATGATATCGTGCAGACCCATGTGGGTGAACCAAGCAGGACGCACTTACAAAGCAATAAATGGGCAAATGAATGTGCTACAGTCACCAGAGTACTTGAGTGCTGACAGAATACAGTACAGAGGATCTTGGATGACAAAATGTTCCACTCAGTCCCTTCCTTGAGGCAGGTAACTTGGTCCCTAGACAGAAGTGAGTTAGAATTTGACTCTGAGTCTCAGAAGGGAGCAATCCTACCAACTGGCTTCAAAGGGGTGAATCATCAGCCAAGCAAAGGACCCAGTGCATTCCCTGACTGACCTGCCTTTTGGGGGTGGGGGTGTCTGCAGAGCTTCATCAAGATGAAGGGCTACCCCAGCAGCACCAATGTGGAGACCGTCAACGATGGTGCTGAGTCGGCCATGTTCAAGCAGCTGTTCCAGAAGTGGTCAGTGAAGGAACAGACTGTGGGCCTGGGGAAAACATTCAGCATTGGTAGAATCGGTAAGATTGCACCCGATTGTCTTCTCACTGCTGGGGCTCTCTAGAAAGGCAGGCACGGATGCTCTTCACTCACTTGGCTTCTCCCAACCCATTCTCTGCAGCTAAAGTTTTCCAGGATAAATTTGACGTGACTCTGCTGCACGCCAAACCAGAGGTAGCTGCCCAGGAAAGAATGGTCGACGACGGCAACGGAAAAGTTGAGGTAAGCCCAGTGCCTCAGACCCCCGGGCAGGCAGGCAGCAGCACTGGCTCTCCCGGCTGTTCTGCTGGAGAGGAGGGGCAGGTGCTCTCCTTTGTCACCTCTGGCACCTCAGGAGTATTCTCAGAGGTGTCGAGTCTGCAGAGGCTTCCCACAATTCCTCAGGGAAGTGAAAGGCGGATACCCTGTGTACTATCAATAACTCCCCTGGCAGATACATTCAAATCATCTCTGGGCCATGATGGGGATGCACCTGACTAGGGAGAGTCCAGTTCTTCTCGGGATTCAAATCATGCAAATGTGCTAAGCCCTCGCCACCAGTGGGGAGGGGCACTCTGAGTGGATGGTAGTGCCTTATCTGTCTGGATTCGCTGTTAAGCGTGGCCCAGTTCCCTTCAGGTACCTGTCTCTTCAAACAGGACCCCCATCTCTGGGAACTTGTGTCTCTTTCTATGCCCAGGTCTGGAGAATTGAAAACCTGGAGCTGGTCCCCGTGGAGCAGCAGTGGTATGGCTACTTTTATGGGGGAGACTGCTATCTGGTTCTCTACACGTACGAGGTGAGCGGGAGGCCGAATTACATCCTGTACATCTGGCAGGTAGGCCTGGGGCAGGCTCTCGGCCTTGGGTCCTGGTGCTTCCTCTGGCCACTGAGGGGGCGGGGTAGTAGAGGCCAGTCGCTCCCCTCTCCCCACTGCAGGGCCGCCACGCCTCACGGGGTGAGCTGGCAGCCTCGGCATACCAGGCAGTGGAGGTGGACCGGCAGCGTGACGGGGCCCCTGTGCAGGTTCGGGTGACCATGGGGAAGGAGCCACGCCACTTCATGGCCATCTTCAAAGGGAAGCTGGTTATCTTTGAGGTGAGAACCCTCAGAAAAAATTACACCATGAGCAGGAGTGCTCAGAACTAACAAGCCAGGAGGGGGCTACAGTGGAGGGGAGGAGGGGCGGATACAGACAAGAAGGGGGTTAATCTCTCTGACACTCAAGTGAATCCCACTGCCTAATTAATGTTCAGGGTCTTTCCTCATCTAACCCATATCACCTGTGCAGGTGCCTTACCCACCCCACCCCGCCAGCTCCCTAACCTACACACTCCACTCAGTCAGGTGGCTCTCCTCACTAGACCTCACATGCGCCTTATCAGGCCCCTCCCCACAAATGTGCCGCTTCAAATTCAAGCCCCACGTCTTCCGTGAAGCCCTGGCTGAAGCACTACCAGGAATGTATAATGTCACATGCTTGATATGACACAAGCCTGTGGTCAAGTCCTAATCTTGTCATTTATTAGCCAAGTTTCTAAGCCTCAGTTTCCCCATCTTTACCGTGGGATAATACCTGCTTCACAGAGTTATTATGAGCATCAGTGAAATGATGTAGGTAAACCACCAGCCACAGAGCGGCATATAATAAAGGTCTCAGAATGAAAGTGAATATTATTGGTACCATAACCCCAGCTCACCCCAACCTCTCCCAGCGCTATAGCCTAGAAGCTCCTCAGGGGCAAAGACAGTATCAAATACATCAGTGTTCTCCACAACGGCTAGACTAGTGCTCTGCTCACATGGTGCTCCTTAGAACCAGACTTTGCTTTTCTCCTTCCCTCTAGGGTGGGACTTCCAGGAAGCGAAATGCCGAGCCTGATCCTCCAGTAAGGCTCTTCCAGATTCAAGGAAATGACAAATCAAACACCAAGGCAGTGGAGGTTCCAGCCTTCGCCTCCTCCCTAAACTCCAATGATGTCTTTCTGCTGCGGGCCCAGGCAGAGCACTACCTGTGGTTTGGCAAGGTAGGATAGCTGGGCCCAGCAGTCACACCAGTGCCAGGGAGCCAGCCCTGTGCCTGCCCCCCATCAGCAAGGGCAAAGGAACTGAAGAGCAGGCTGGAACAGTCCTCAAAAAGAGGAGCCTTTTTCCTAAAGGCTCTTCAAAGGGACTGCCAACGTTCCCCACAATTAGGCCTCCACTTAGAAATTCACCGACAGTACTACTCATACCCAGGTGACAGTCCATAAACTTCTACACGGATGGAGGCTGGGTAAATCAAGGTTTCCATACCAGTTTGGTGGATTGTAATTGAACTAAAACTAAAATACTAAAAATATTATTTTTGTCAATTCAGATTGCATCTTCATTAAAAAGCACTAAAATTGTTTTACAAAAGAGAATGGAACAGGAAAAGATGCTCAACATCATCAGTCATTAGGGAAATGCAAATGAAAACCACAATGAGGCACCACTACACACTTATTAGAATGGCTAAAAATAATTGACAATATCAAGTGCAGACAAGGATGCAAAACAACAGGAACACTCACACATTGCTGGTGGGAATGCAAATACAACCTTTGGAAAGCAATTTGACAGTTTCTTATAAAACATATGCTTACCATACGATCCAGCAACCCTACTCCTGGGTACTTACCCATGTTAAATAAAAAAACTGTCTTGACACAAAAACCTGTCCACGAATGTTTATAGCACCTTTATTCGTAATCACCAAAAGCTGGAAGCAACTCAACTGGAGAAAGGAGAAACAAAGAGTGGTACATCCACACAATGGAATACTATGCAGCAACACAAAGGAACAAGCTGTTGACACCCACAGCAACAAGGGTGAATCTCAAATGCATTATGCTAAGTGAAAGAAGCCAGACTTAAAGGCTACACAGTGTCTGATTCCACTTAGGACATTCTGGAAAGGGCAAAACCATGGTGATGGAGAACAGATTAGTGGTTGCCAAAGATTAAGGATTCGGGGAGGGCTTGACTACAAAGGGGCAGCCCGAGGGAATTTTTTGCTGGGATGAGGCAACTGTTCTGTATCTTTGTATCTTTGGTGGTGGTGACATGATTCTATACGTACGTCAAGACTCCTAGAACTGTGTGACAAAAAGAATGAATTTCCTGTATATAATTTTAAAAATAAATTTAAATTTTTCTCTCAAAAAAAATAGAATCAAAAGTAGGCGCTAAAATTCCAACTGAAGCCAAAACAAAGGTGACTCTTGTGAGCATCCACCGTAGGTTTCAGTCTAGTCCTGTTCTTTGCCACCACAGTGTCCCCCACAACGTTCCCAGCACTAGAACAAACCTATCCATCCCCCCGTCCTGAGGTACTGTGGCTTGGTAGCTGATCCTGGCTACAATGAGCTATTAATCTCAGAAGCTTTTTTCCCCTACATCAATGTGCCCGTGTGTGACTAACACCTGTGCTCTCCTCACCCCACTCTCAGGGGTCTAGTGGGGATGAGCGGGCAATGGCGAAGGAGCTGGCCGGGCATCTCTGCGACGGCACCGAGAACACTGTGGCCGAGGGCCAGGAGCCGCCTGAGTTCTGGGACCTGCTGGGAGGGAAAACTCCGTATGCCAATGATAAAAGGTACGGGATCACAGCATCCCCTCCTCCTGGCGCCCCCTGCCTGCCATGCCTGTGAACTGCACAGGATTTCTAAGCAGCTGAGTTCCTCTAAATGGACTGTATTACAGACTACAGCAGGAAATCCTGGATGTCCAGTCCCGTCTCTTCGAATGCTCCAATAAGACTGGCCGGTTCATTGTCACTGAGATCACAGACTTCACCCAGGATGACCTGAACCCAGGTGACGTGATGCTCCTTGATACCTGGGACCAGGTAAGACATAGCCAAGAGAGCTTGGAACAAATGACAAAGATCCCCACAGTTTAGGCTATTTTTTGTGTAGTACCTCCACCGCCGAATAAACCCAGGATAGCCCTGGACCACCTCTAGTCAATCAAACATTCATCAGTGGTGACCAAAGGAAGAGGCTGCTTTTCGCCAGGAATGGAGAGAAAAAATGTTGTTTAAAACTCAGCATCCTGGGGGCCGGCCCGGTGGCGCAAGTGGTTAAGTGAGCACGCTTCACTGCGGCAGCCTGGGGTTCACAGGTTCAGATCCCGGGTGGGCACTGATGCATGCTTGTCAAGCCATGCTGTGGCGGCATCCCATATAAAGTGGAGGAAGATGGGCACGGATGTTAGCCCAGGGCCAGTCTTCCTCAGCAAAAAAAAAAAGAGGAGGATTGGCAGATGTTAGCACAAGGGTGATCTCACCAAAAAAAAAAAAACAAAAAACAGCATCCTGGGAATTTTCCCACCTTGCTTTGGGAAAATCAGGCCATCCTATCAACATACACTTCTTTCTCTCAGGATCAGGCAGGCTCCACACCCAGAGACAAGGGCCTTTTAGAGAACAAAGGGGTGTGAAAGGGATATCTTCAAGGCAACCCCTCCTCCACATCCCATTGTCTGCAGTTCAGCTCAGCAAACACACTCAGGACCCCCTCTGTGCTAGTCACTGTACTAGGTGTGGCGTCACCAAGGTGAAGGGCCCTGCTCTCAGAGGAGGGCTGGAGGGCTGGTGACAGATTTGACAATGCGTAGGAGGTAAGGTGGCCAGCCTTGGTGACTCACTGGATATGCGGGCATCTAGGATGACTCCCAGCTTACTGCCTTAGGTGACTGGGTGGATGCCGTTCACCAAGAATGGAGACACACATGGCAGTTTAGAAAAGAAGAGCTACTTTTGGGGGTGTTACATGTGAGGTGCTTGCAGACAGCCGAGAGGAGGTGTTTTGCAAGAAGTTGGATTCAGGAAGCTGAAGTTCAGAGAGAGAGCTCAGGACCGGAGATGCAGATTTGGGAGATACATGTGGCAATTGAAATCACAAGTCAAGCTGATTCTGGGAAATCCTTTCTCTGCTGAGGCTGTGAATTGTTGAGGGCAGTGCACATGATCCGGCACTTAGTCCTTGGCGTGGGCACATTAACAAATACGCAATCCCTACCACAACAGGTGTTCTTGTGGATTGGGGCCGAGGCCAATGCCACAGAGAAGGAGAGAGCCCTTGCCACAGCCCAGGAGTACCTGCACACTCACCCCAGTGGCCGAGACGCTGACACGCCAATCCTGATCATTAAACAGGGGTTCGAGCCTCCCATCTTCACAGGCTGGTTCTTGGCCTGGGACTCTCACATGTGGAGCGTAAGAACAGGGAGAGTGGGGAGACATTTGTCCTGCCAGGGGGCTCAGCATTAATAGCACAGTGGGAAGGTGGAGTACTCTCGGGCTGAGTGCATCCCCAGGACCGCATCCCCTGACTCCCCCTCCTCTCCCTGCTGTTTACTTTTCTTCTCTTTCCCACCCACCACAGCACTAAGTCCAGCTAGAGAATTCACAGTTTGTCCCGGGAATAAGCAGTGTGTGGAAGTAATAAAACGTATAAAGTATATCTACACGTTATCTTTTGAGCTGCACAACCATCCTGATAGCTAGGGCAAACACTCTTTCCCACGTTACAGATGAGGAAGCTTAGAGGAGAAGTTATTTGTCCAAAGTGACAATTAACCAGTAGGAAGAAGCCAGGATTTCTGACTCCTTGTCAACTGCTCTGTCTTCTATCTTGTATGAAGGATTGAAGGGGCGCCAGCAAAGAATGCAGATCATGTTGAACCCTTCCAACCCTGCATGGACCCAGAAGGGAGGAACTTTCATTGTTGCTTATCCCTGAAATGTCTTCTGATTCCCTGGCTTTTTCACTTTTCCCGAAAGTACAGACAATGCCTGAGGTGTCCCTCCCCTATAAGTAGCACCTCATCCTGTGTTTTCCATCTCTTCTTTCCAGGCAGGGAAATCATATGAACAGTTAAAGGAAGAGCTGGGAGACGCTGCTGCCATCACGAGAATCACTGCTGTGAGCTCGCTTTGCTCTTGGAGAAGCAAGTCACGTGGGCAGCCAGAGTCAGAGAGAAATGGCAAATGCTACAGGCGCCACATGGGGGAAACTCCCTCATGTCCCTCTCGTATCCCTCTAGGGGTCTATTTTGATATAAAGATTGCTTTAATCAATAGAAAAGCAGGTCAGAGCCAAGTTTCTTATTTTACTGCCTTCCAGAGTTTAGAAGAGATTTGCTGTTTAAAAAAATAACAAAAACAAAAACTAGTTTTAATTATGCAACTCGCTCATTCAGGGCAGATTAAATTGACTGGCCGTATTTTTTAGAAATAACAAGCTTCTAACCCAAATGATATGTTTCTCAGTTTCTGACAGTGGAGTCCACAGAAACTCAGGAAATACTCTGATTTTAATGGCTAAGCGAGTCCCACAGCTCTTTGACATCAGAATGAGTGCATGGCACCGTGCGGCGGCTTTGTTCTCGTGCTCTACAAACTCAAGATTCCAAAGCTAATGGCGATGTAGCATCTCTAAACTGTATTTAACAAAAGTATGACTTCAATTTGAAGTCATTTAAAGGCTGGAAATGTAGATCCTAAGTGCCCAGAGAAGGGATGTGCTGACAATATTTAAATGAGATTTAAGCACAGCATTTATGCCAAACTGACTATATAGGATTTACCTTAGACTTACTGAATCAGCTTTCCCAAGACAGACCCCAAAATCTGAATATTTTAGATTCCCAGATGATTCCAACACGCAGCCAGGTTTGGGGACCACTGTTCTAAAAGACGATTGCAAAGGGTAAAGTGGTATAAACCAAAATGTTAAATATCATATACACGGAACTTCGAATGCGCAGACCGTGAACGGTCCTTTACCCTGTGTCTACATTCTTATCTTACCCAGGACATGAGGAACGCAACCCTCTCCCTGAATTCTGAGCTAAAATATTACCCTATAGAAGTTCTGTTGAGAAATCAGAATCAGGAGCTGCCTGAGGATGTGAACCCTGCCAAAAAGGAGGTGAGTGGCTGAAGGAACTGTGTCTGATGTGAGCGGAGCCCTCCTTGAGTAAAGCATCCGTCTCAGTAGATGGCCTAGGACAGTTCTGGCTCATCGCAGGCACTCCATAGACATCTGAGTCACCCAGTAGCTCAAGTCAGAAACCCAGGTCTCCCTCTCGATTCTTTTTTCTCATCTCCCACACCGCTCCATCTGCTAGCCTCTGTCCACTCCTCTCCATCTCTCTGCTGCCAGTCTGGTCCAGCCATCATGGACTATACCCCTGTCCCTACAATCTGTTCCCCACATAACAGCCAAAGGGCTTTTAAAACAAAGGACACTGGGCCGGCCCCGGGGTGTAGCGGTTAAGTGCGTGCACTCCGCTGCTGGTGGCCCGGGTTCGGATCCCGGGCCCGCACGATGCACCGCTTGTCAGGCCATGCTGTGGTGGCGTCCCGTATAAAGTGGAGGAAGATGGGCACAGATGTTAGCCCAGGGCCAGTCTCCCTCAGCAAAAAAAAAAAAAAAAAAAAAAGAGGATTGGCATGGATGTTAGCTCAGGGCTGATCTTCCTCACAAAAAAATAAATATAAACAAATAAAAATAAATAAATAAAATAAAACAAAGGACACTGTTCTATCTAAAACAGCTCGACTGGCTTTCCACTGCACGTAGAAGGAATCCAAAGTCCTCTCCAGGGCCTCCAAGGCCCTCCACAATCTGGCCCTTGCCCACCTCTCTGATTCCGTCTCACATACCACTACCCTCTTCACTTACCACCCTGCAGCCAGTGGCTGCTCTTCTGTTCCTCGAACATGCTCATTTCAGCCTTTGAGCCTTACATTTGCTATTTCTCCTGCCTGAAAAATCACTCTCCTCCCAGGTCATCACAGAGCCAGCTCCTTCTTCTTATTTAGGTCTCAGCTCCAGTGTCTCCTCCCCAGGAAGGCCTAACACTGCCTCCCTCAGCCCCTCCAGACCCTTGATACCATTCGTTGTCTCTCTCTCTAGTAATATCCTTACGGGCAAGGGCCTTGTCTGTCTTGTCTTGTTCACCATCATATTCTCAGCTTTTCAACACCTAAAACAGTGCCTGGCAGATTGTAGGCACTCCTTAAGTTATGGCTGAATGAATTAACATATTCTTGTTGAATTAATTAATTTTCCCCTTGAAGGATTTGATTTGGGAAGGGTCTCTGGATTTTCCAGTGTTTTATCTAACCAACTCTTAAGTATCTGGAGTACAACTTGCTTGAAAACAGAGGCCACGTCACAATAATTTTACTTGGATAGAAAATATTCATTAAACATCAACACATAAATGTTAGGAGAATTTTATGCTCTCAACAAGAGCCACTTGATCTTGCATTTGAAAATGTCTGGATAAAAATGGCAGATAAGGGCATAAAGCAAGGAAAACCATCACTCGATTTAGCTCTCCAATCAGCCAAAACCTGATGTCTAGAATTCATTCATAATATATAATCCATTTATTGTCCTTCTGGTAAGAAACTGGTGCCAGGTGGGACCATGAGAGAAGTGAATCCAGTCAGTTCTTCCACAGGCCAAGATGGGACTCCACAACCTGAAGAACTCTCCAATGAATAATTTAAGTCTATTACAGACTTTGAAAAATTCATTCTACTTTCCCTTCAAGGCCCTACCTAGGACTCTCTCTTGGGTCCACTCTCCCCGCCTCTGTTGGCATTGACAAGTGCCATGGCTTCCTTCTAACTAGAAACTTTGTTTTATCTTGTAGACTTACCTCTCCGAAGAGGACTTCATTTCCGTGTTTGGCATCACAAGAGGGCAATTTGCTGCTCTGCCTGGCTGGAAACAGCTCCAAATGAAGAAAGAAAAGGGGCTTTTCTAACACAAGAAGGCATATGCCTATTGCAAGACCATGGAAGAGAGCAGATAGTGCCAATATCAGGAAAGAATTTATCTACCAATTTTTGCCTAACATCTACCTACTTAATTTAGATACAATAGGATCTGCAAATCACAGCATGTTCTCCATTTTTCTCATCCCTGCATTCCTTAGTTGTTATACACCTAGAATGTTAACCACCCACTTTTTGATCTTTGAGGCTTTCTGGCTAAAAGCTTCAGCAAAAAGCACTAAAACTGCATGAATCTTGAGAAGTCAAAACTAAGAGAACAAAAAAACCAAGTTTAAAGTGTTTAATATTGGGGCAAGGACCTAAGTTTGTCTTAAATTTTAAGATTGGTATTCCTAAAACCTATTCAACCCACAAATCATTGAAGTTATTCACATATATACCCTAAAGTCAAAGTCCAAATGCCCAGATCTGTATGTGCCAGGTTTTTAACTTTTCCAATAAAGATACCTGCATGAGCAAACGGGAAGAGTCCTCTTCGGCATTTTGGGCTTGCGTTATGGCAACTATTCTGTGTTACACTGGGAGGAACGTGTCAGCACTGGGGAAGTAAACAGGCACTACTGAGTGAGCTCTCTGCATAAGTGGACCACTGTAATTCCTGTTTCTGGCACAAGAATGCCAAAATATGCCCTACAGCTGTCCAGGAAACCTCAGCCCCCACCCATCCACACCCTATTATCCAAAAGAGAAACAGGGCCATGTGTTGTTAGTCAGTAATGAGGCCAGAACCAGCGTGTATTCCACTGCAGAGAGCCTTCAAAGCATGCTAGACATCAACACATGAACCACATCTTCCAGACAACTTGAAGTTTGAGTCAATTCCAAAGGAATCCATGTGGCAGAAGTAACGTAACTGGGGAAGTTGTAGGATAGAAGCCATAGTTGAAAGCATAACAAAGCAGAAGCAGAACAAGAGAGTTCTGTGTCATAGGAGTAAGCTGGAATGCGTTAGAAATTGGAGGGACACGAGGGTACACCCACGCTGAAGGGTGCAGCAGCTCTGGCTGGTGCCTGTTCTCCTGGACACCGTCAGTCACCTCTGTTAGGCCCACCTGTTTTCTAAAACTTGTCACAAGCAAGACACAAAAGAGCTAAACTCAGCATTACACAAACAAGGAAAAGATTCAACTCTCTTTATTATATAACAATTTTATTTAATAACTTTACCCATTAAGTTTATCATTTCATTATAAACTCAAATGAAAAACAAATTCCGGGTTTGAAGAGGCTTAGGAAATAACTTCTTGTTGTAATAATGTCCACAACCAAGAATTAACATTTCCTCCTGGGCCAAAAGTCTCTGGAAGCTATTCAGCCTCTGCTGCCTCTCCGCCTTCTCCACATTCAAACCGTACAAAGTCTACTACGGACACCCCCTGGGGCTCCACATACTGTCCCAATGTGATGGAAGGATCCAGCAAGTATGGCTGGGACAGCATCTTGGTTTCTGCCTCTCCCCCAGGCTCATCGTCCAGGGAGCCAACAGAGAGAGGGGCCATGCCTACCACATGCTGCCCAAGGCGGCGGCCAAGGTCTTCAAGGTTTGCTCTCCGCTCAGACATCTCACAGATGACCAGGGCCCCATACTTCCCCAGCACCAGGTTGTGGAGCGAGGGACTGTGCATCGCTCCATGGACGTAAGAGCCAACATAGAACCCAGCTGGCACCTTCACCCATGCAGCTCGTTTAAGACTCATGTTTTCTCCCAGTTTCCCTACAAAAAAGCAAAAACAAAAAACACACTTCCAGAATATGATGCCTGTGGTAGTACCAAAATATGCACAGAGGTGGCCAAGTCTGGGAGACAGTCCTCTGCACTTGTGGATATGCTGTAAGATGGAGAGAGACCATTTTCAGTTTAAAGAGGAAAAGGTGTGTGTGGGGGGCAGGGGATGGAGAATACCTTTATGGAGCACCAACAACGTGCCACACGTAGCCTATTTAAAAACATAGGCTATGGTATCACACTGGACTCAGGTCCCAGTTCTGCCTCTTATCGGCTACATATGACCTTAGGCAAGTGACTTAATGACATAACCCCATTTACTAATTTATCAAGCCTTGGTTTCCGCATCTGTAAAATGGAGATGATACCACTTAACCTGAAAGCAGGGTTATTGGGAGAAAAAAAAGAAGATGATATATGTAAAAGCACTTATCGTAGCTGGCACGTGGTGAACACTCAAATCCTGGCTCTCATTACTGCATTAGCTGTAGTGCAGAGGCTCAGAGAGCTGAAGCAACTCGCCCAAGGCTACAGAGCTAACACACGGCAGAGCTGCAATTCAAACTCCAATCTGACTCCAAAGCAATTAACTACTTTTTTCCCATCAAGTTACCATCCCTCCCGAATTCCACCAAAACCAACACAGACAACTCCTGATCACTGCTGGAGAAAGTCCAAAACCAAAAGCCCCAAAAAATCCCAAACACCATGTCATTTGACAGTTTCAACTTCCTCCCATCAAAAATAAAAAGATAACATTTTCAGATTGTTTATAAGAACCAAAAATGGATTCCAGTTTTCCCCTTTCTCTGAGGAAGCTATCCCCTCTAAGAGAAGTCCAAAAAGGCCACAAGGTAGGCAGGGTGGGAGAATAAACAAAGGAGTCTGGGTGAATACTCCTGCAACAGGCACAGCTCTAGCTAATCATAAGAGGGGGTCTCCAAAAACCAAAGGGTTTAACAGCTCAAAGCATCTACCCAATAGTTAATTCCCAGAAACTGACAATGCTGAAACACCCAGTTCTTCCAGAATTTCTTAATAAGTCCCATACACGGCTGTCTGCCTGGTTTCTCATCCATGACTCACTGAAACATAATACATACTTCAAGATGACCTGATAAAAGCAGAATTGATGCTTTGACTGGAAATATTAGATGAGCAGTAAATTCCCAGCAAGCTCCAACCCTAGCCCTACTTCCCTTCCTCCATTAAGGACACGCAGGAAGAAGGCAAAACCCCCCATAACTAGTCCCCCCATAATGATCTGGATATGATTCCTGTAGCCAGTGGGTTCTGAAAGAATGTACCTCCACCAATTCAGGATCAGATTTTTTAAAAAGAGAGTTCAATTTCCTAAACATGATGTCCTGAAATATTCCTGGATCACTTTACAAAGAGGGTGATGTACTATTTCCCCCATGGTGTATAGCAACATAGTCAAGTGGAAGTCAAAAGGCCACCTCTGCCTAAAGACATGCTTTGTTTGGTCAGCACAGTTATGTCTGCAGTGTGTTGAAAATAATTTTAATCAGTTGGAAATAGCTAAAAACTGAGATTTTGGAGGCTGGCTGTGGCCTAGTGGTTAAGTTTGGCACACTCTGCTTCGGCGACCCAGGTTTAGTTCCTGGGCACAGACCTACACCACTTGTCAGCGGCCATGTTGTGGCAGCGACCCACATATGAATTGAGGAAGAATGGCGACAGATGTTATTAGCTCAAGATCAATCTTCCTCAGGAAAAAAAAAAAAAAATCGAGTTTTTTTTGCATAAAAATCTAAATTCTTTTAAAGGAATTTAAAAATTCTAATGACACTGGGACCCCATTTCCCCCAAGGTAACAATTGGCCAGAGCTTGGTACTGGTTTCCTTCAGCAGACTGTGAGCTCTTCAGGGTGCCTACCACTCACCAATATCTAACTCACTTCTCACATTCACATTATCTGACCCTTGTAGGCACATGGGGTGGCAATTCTTGATCTAGATTTGGAGGAACACCAAAGATACCAGGAGACCCAGTTCTTAATTTCCAGTTCCCAGAATCCTTACAAATACTCACCAATTGCTAAGGCCAGCTGATCCTTGAGAAAGCCTTCTGTCTCAGGCCCAGCTGGAAGCTCAGAGAGCTCAGAGGAATTCAAGAAACCCTAAGCACACAAAGAAAATGAACATGAACCAGTTCTGTACTACCCAAATTATCAAGAGACTAGGCAAAAACAGCCTATTTCTCAGAAAATTATTTAAGACAACTACGTATAAATAGATGATGTTTTCATTAAGCCAAAGATGTTAAAAATTGATTAACAGTTCCATTTTTATAAATATTTTATTCTATCACCACACCACCCCCAATTCCATCCCAATCCCATCCTCTGGCTTAACTTCTTAGAATGTAGTTTCCTAGAAATCAGGAACAATATTTTCAAATAATCATAAAATGTTAAAGGTAAAAGGTCTGCAGATTGTTGGTAGGAATACAAAATGGTGCAAATCCAATGGAGGAGAACTGGACAATAGCTAAGAAAACTACATATACTTTTATTGTTTGACCCTGCAATCCTATTTCTAGAATTTACCCTAACAATACACTTCCAACAATATGAAAGCACACATGCACAAAGTTATTAATTGAGCAATTATTTCTAGCTGTAAAATACTGCAAACAGCCTAGATGTCCAAACATAGGAAGAGACTGTGGCACAGCCACACAAGGGAGTACCACAAAGCTGGAAAAAAGAAAAAAAAAGATCTCTATGAGCTGCTTTGGAGTATTTCCAGGATATATTATTAAGAGAATAAAAGCAAATTAAAAGAGTATATACATATTATCCCACCATTTGTGTAAGAAAAAAGTATTTGGATAAATATGCTTATTATTGCAAAAAGACATAAAGGATAACCAGAAACCAATGAAGTTTACCTGTAGGAGTAGATAAGAACGGGGTAGAAAGGAGAGAAGAGGGAGTAAGACTTCCCTGAGTGTGTGTGTGTGTGTGTGTGTGTGTGTGTATTATAGTTTAACTTTCAGAACCTTGTTAATGTTTTACATACCAAAAATAAATTAACAAGGATTTGGGGTAAAATCAAAAATTGACTAAATAGAAACATAAGACTCTAACTGTATTTGAAATGAATAACAAAACCTCACAGATGGGAAAAAAAACTAATCCAAGTAACTTGCAATACAGTCCTTTGACCACATAACTTCAATGTAGAGACAAAAAGAACATCAAAGAAATCTTGAACACTTTAGTAGGTCTGTTATTTGCAGTGGTCAGATATAGTAACTCTGACACAATATAGTGTGTATTGTAACATGGAGCAAATAAGTAAACATAAGTTTCTAGGAGGCAGAGTGCCCACCATGAGAGAAGGAAGATACAAATACCAAATGGAGGAAGGAAAGGAAGAACCCTGTGGTGCAGGATTAGAACACACACACGCACACGCTCTTCCTTGCTCTGTCTGCAGAAAGAGGAGAGCAGCAATGACATAGAAGAAATAAGCATAGCTAATGCCCAGATCTTGGTTTCCAAAAACTATTCCCCCACTAAAAAGGGTCAGGACTCCTTAGAGAAGTGGCCAATTCCATGGCTGGGTCAAGGACAGTATGATATAAGCCCAGAATATCTTGTTACACCAAAAAGTAAGGAAATATTCAGAAAATAATGAGGATATATCAAAAGGACAATGGAGCCAGCCTGCACAGGCTCAGCCTGCACTGGCCAAATCCAGGGCTAATTTGAGCATCAAAATGAATAACGGGTGGCCGGCCCAGTGGCGCAAGTGGTTGGGTGCACGCACTCTGCTGCAGCGGCCTGGGGTTCACCGGTATGGATCCCGGGCGTGCACTGGCACACTGCTTGTTAGCCATGCTGTGGGGGCGTCCCATATAAAGTGGAGAAAGATGGGCATGGATGTTGGCCCAGGGCCAGTCTTCCTCAGCAAAAAAGAGGAGGATTGGCATCGGATGTTAGCTCAGGGCTGGTCTTCCTCACAAAAAAAAAAAAAAGAATAACGGATTATATGATGAATTGTAACCTTGTGTATAAAATAAGAACCCACAGGTCAATGTTGGTACTAAGTAAATCATTAAATAAAGGGAGAAGAAGAGAAGTGTCTTTCTTACAGTAGAATGCCAACTAATAAAACCAATACATGTAAAAGAAATTATAGGAGTTCGAAAAATAACCATTATGCAACTATCATAGTAATACCTGCTCCTTACTAAAGTCATCAATGGATGCTAAAACCTTTAGGCAAAAGTTTTTTGGGGAACTAGATGTTTACACAGTCTCAAAGAATCTCCCATACAGATTACTTATTAATTATGAAGAGGAACATGGTTATTTTACAGTGGAGAAACCTGCCAGAGACTACCTTTACCAAGACAACAAAATTAACATCATCAATAACGGGACCAACATGTGCCGCCTGAAGTGATGTTCCGAGAAAAATACAGGATAATTTACTTAATATTCCTACAAAAATCCATATTCTGAGTTTAATTTTGAAGAAACAGCAGACAAATCCAAATTGAAGGACATTCTAAAAAACTGTCCTGTACTCTTCAAAAATGTCAAAGTAACAAAAGACAAAGAAAGGCTGAGGAACAAACAAAGGAAACTAAATAGACCTGACAACTAATTGCAACATATGATACTGGATCGGATTCTGGATCAAAAGAAAATTGCTAGTTGACAAAATATGAATATATATTGTATATTATATAAATAAAAATATTGTATCGATGTTAAAATTCCTGAATGTGATTACTGTACTGTGACTGTAAAGGAGAATGTCCTTGTTTTTAGGAGACACATGCTGAAGGATAAAGGGTCCTGATGTCTGCAACGTACTCGCAAAAGGATAAAAAACCAATAGTGATGATAATAATACATATAGAGAAAGTGATAAAGCAAATGGGGCAAAATGTTAACAACTGGTGAATCTAGATAGAAGTACACTGTAGTTTATTTTTGTTTTTTTGTTTAGTTTGAGTTTTTTTCAAAATGAAAGTTAAAAAAAATTAAACTAAAGACCAAAAAGGAAAAAAAAAAATAAAGGTAAAAGGGACCAAAGTCCCTTGTTACAGATAATGAAACAGAGGCAAAGCAAAGTAAAGTGAAGAGCTGAGGGCTACACATAGAGTTACTGGCAAAATCAAGATTAGAATTTCTAGTTCAAGCAGCTCATCTACTCAATACAATTCTAAAAAATAATCTCCACACGGTTTTCCGTATGATATGACTATTCAATGCTAGTAATAGTTAACATTTACCACGAGATCTCAAGAGAAGGATAAATAGGAGGAGAAAAACACACAAAAAATTGTTGTGAGTAGCTGGTTCATTTCTGCCTTGACAATAAGGATGAATCAAAGGCAGACTGACGTAATTCCTTCCTTGATCCTTTTATGGACAAGAATATGCTTATTCTCCTAAATTGGGCCTTCTCCAGTATGTGTATTTAAAAATCCTTTTCTCAGGCCATTCTAGATTACCGAATACAAAGCTTTGCCCGACTGGGTGGACTCTACCCCAATGGCATTCATTCATTCATTCAACACAGACTTAATGAGTCCCAACCAAGTGCTGGGCCTACTTCTCTTTCACCAGAGACACAGTAGTGAAAAGACAAATTTCCTGCCTCATGAAGCTTATATTCTATTGGGGAAAACAGATAATATATAAATACATAAAAATGTAACACATAAGCATTATAAAAAAAATTTTTAAATGAAACAAAATAAGAGGATAGAGCAACAGGAGGAAAGGTATCCCTCTCCAAAGAGATCACATTTAAGTAGAGACATGAAGTAAGGGAGGGAGACATAAGAACGTCTGAAAAAGGGAAAAGCTGGGGGGTGGGGAGGGGACAGGACGGGACACACGATGACCATGGATGGGATGACAAATCCAGCATGCTGGAGACAACCCCAAAACTCACTTTACTGTACGTAGAGAGTTGATCCTTTAGGCTCTGACAATGCAACATGGTTCCAAGGGCTACTTGCTGCACCAACTGCTGAAATCTTAAATTTCTGGAAACAAAATCTGTCTCACAGTTTACCTGTGGGAACAAATTGATGTTGCTGTATAAGCTGTTTACTGATAGTTTCCAAAAGTGCCTTCAAGTTGGAGAATAAACCAAGGTATTGATAGAACAAGCTACAGACTCAACAAAACAGAAATAATTGACTCTAGAATTTTTTAGCTGCAGTTCCTCTTGCAGCTTGAGGCCAGAAACTGAGTGAAGTGATTCCTGCTCTGCCAGTGAGTTGGCAATGACCCGCACATTCAGAAGGTGGTTCCACAACGTCTCCAAGGGACTCACTATCGGTTCACCACTTGCCTGCAGCTGCACGCCAAAATCACCTCCAACCCCAAACCACTTTTGCTGTCAGCTTATCTCCTTCTCTCACTCTAAACAAATCCACATCTGAGTCGTTACCAATTGTGGTCCCTAAACCCCCTCTAAAACAGCTACTAGCTATCTATCAACTAATTAATATAATTCCTAGCTTTAAAATCTGACTGTTCCGGGGCCAGCCTGGTGGCGCAAGCGGTTAAGTGCACGCGCTCCGCTTCAGTGGCCCAGGATTCGCAGGTTCGGATCCTGGGCACACACTGATGCACCGCTTGTCAAGCCATGTTGTGGCGGCGTCCCATATAAAGTAGAGGAAGATGGGCACGGGTGTTCGCTCAGGGCCAACCTTCCTCAAGAAAAAAAAAGGGGGAAGACTGGCATCAGATGTTAGCTCAGGGCTAGTCCTCCTTACAAAAAAAAAAAAAAAAAAAAAAACTGACTGTTCCAGGAAACAATCAATGATAAGGTGTATGGCTACACTAGACTCACATTTAAGAGTAATATTCTAGACTGCTAGACCTTTTCTCATCAACACACCTGTGCATTTCTATACCTAAATGAATCCACAGCTAATAACTGTGGTCACATGGGTTTCATTCCAACTGCCTTTTTTTTTTTTTTTTTTTTTTGGTGAGGAAAACTAGCTCTGAGCTAACATTCGATGCCAATCCTCCTCTTTTTGCTGAGAAAGATTGGCCCTGGGCTAACATCCGTGCCCATCTTCCTCTACTTTATATGGGATGCTGCCACAGCATGGCTTGACAAGCGGTGCATCGGTGTGCACCCAGGATCCGAACCTGCGAACCCTGGGCCGCCGAAGGGGAGCACGTTCACTTAACCACTGCGCAACCGGGCCGGCCCCCCAACTGCCTTTTATGGTTCTCAAACACCTCTTAAGAATGCAAAGGCTCTACCACAAAGCCTTGCACCCAAGGGACAGCTGCTCTTGGTATCAGGAATTCTGACAACTCACCTCTACTAACACCGACGTGTTTCCTTCCTGCAGCAGCCCAATCAGCCCTTCTTTAGTCTTTCTCCCATGGAGCTTGGCAGCTTTGCTCCAGCCCTCCTTCTGGGCCTGCTTATGGAGCCAGCTCTCTGCCTAGAAATTGAAAAGAAAAACGGCAGATGACAAAGTCACAGAATTTAAAACTGAATGGGGCTCTAAAATATGTTCAGATTCCCTAATTCTTTCTGCTTCCCCTCAATCCTATAACAGAAACTAAAGTAATCTATCATTTACTGGCAGCCTACCACTAAAGCCAAACACCGGACACTGCGCCTGCTGCTTTGGATAAGCTTCATCTTCACAACAACTCTACGGGGCAGATAGTAGTATTTTCATCATATAGACAAGAACAACGCAACTCGGAAAGATTAAGTAATGTTGTCCAAGGTCATAGGGTTAGTGTGAGGGCACCATGATTTGAGTCCTGATGCATCTGACTCCAAAACTAATACAAGCCCTTTCAGCTCCAAGCACCAGGAAACAGCCCAGCAGTCTTGCATGAAATAGGGTTTATGAATCCTGGGAACCTGAGTCAACTGCTTCCAAATAAGACAGACTCAAAGGGTGAGGTTGTCACTTATGTCCGAATCCTATCTAGGGCTCTGCCGTTATGGGTCATTCGGCAGCAGGTCTGACTTCTATGCTCCCCAGCTACCTCCCTAAGAGACTGAGGTCGGGCCCTCGTACCGGCCCTGCTCCCCACCACCCCAACCTGTTTGAGATCTCCGTCACAAGTCTCCAGAGCTTTCTTGCAGTTTACAAAGGAGTAGCCCGTTTTTCGCCGCAGCTTCATGAGCAGCTCCTTGCTGGAGGCCGAGGATGACAGCCAGGACCCGGCGTGAAATGAGTGCCATGGCTGGGGCGACCGAAGCAAAAGGGGCTCCGCCTGGAGGGGGTAAGAAGACAGGGATGAGAAGCAGGCAGCTGCGAAAAGCCCCAGGGGTGGAGAGCACGCGGGCAGGTGGGCGACCTTAGGAGAGCCAGGAGCTCAAGGAATGGGGGCTGGACCGCGCAGAGGCAATGAAGTCGGGGCAAGGGAGGGATGGAGTCGAACGGGGGTTGGAGGAAGGGAAGCGTGCGTCCCGGGGGCCCAGGAGACCTGCAAGAAAGGCAGGTCGGTGCCGGGGCGAAGACCCCTCCCCGGCCAGCGCCGGGGCCGCGCGACCAGGCAGACGCTCAGCGCTCGCAGCAGCGACATCTCCCTGGCCGCTGTACACCGCAGTCGGCCGGCGCCCCGGTGACGTCACAGGCCGACGGCGTGGCGACGGGGCCAAACCTCTTCCCCGGACGCGCCAGACGAGCGTGGCGCCACCTGCTGGCCGGAAGGGCACACTCACCTCCCCTACTTGGCTTATTGAGACTAAGTGTCACAAGGAATTACCCCCATAGGTAAAATAACGCCAACCATGCGACAAAGTTGTCACAAAATAACAGTCCAAGACATGTGGTAACATTTTATGTTTCTTTATTTCCAATGCCCTTTCATATTCATCATCCATTTATGACTCATGACAAACTTGTGAGGTGGGAGGGGGGCGGTTCAGAAATTTGGCCAAGGAGGCCTGAGGAGGTAGGGGTGGAGTCCCTTCCACAAACCCAGTAAATATTTGCTGAATGAGCAAAATATTTGTTGCCCGTCAACTGCGTGCCAGGAACTGTACTAGCCTTCAGGGGCTCAGGGAGGAGTAAACCACAGCCCTACCCTCCAGGGTAATCTAATGGTGAGAAAATAGGGAGCCAACAAATGACACACAAGACGAGGTAAGTCCCATAAGATGAACAAATAGTTAAAAGGTCTCAAGGGAGAAGGAAATCACATCCAAACAGGAGGCTCAGGAAAAGCTCTTTCCAGGAAAGAGGCTGAGAGTAATGAAGATTCTGACAGGGAGAAATAGCCCTTCCAGGCAGGGAATCATCAACAAGAAGGAAGGAAGAAGTCAGAGGATCTTGGTACAGATTAGGGAACAGAGAGTAGACCTTCTGTAATTTGGCCAGAGGTTGCAACACATGTAGACACCAGCAGGCAATGAAGTCAAGGGTAATCTGGGTCACATGGGAGAGACTGAGACCAACCAGAGGAGCGTCTTTCTTCTATAGGCAGCAGAACCTAATCACAGCTGATTCTGGAAGATCACAAGAGTTTGCAGTGTGGCTTGAAGGGAGAGAATGGAGGCCAGGAGGCCAGAGGAAGGTGATATGTGGCCCAAGGAGTAAGTAAAGACAGCCCCAACCACAGGAACCACAGTGGGAAGGGAAAAGAGGGGAGGGCAAAAAACACTAAGAAGGAAGGACTGACAGGGCTTGGAAACCTAAAGAAAAATCAAAGAAGAGGAGAACCCAGTACTTAGTGATTAGGGCTCCAACTCTGAAAAGAGTGGAGAAGCTACAGTCCAAAGGAGAGCTCTGCTGCCGATCCCCAGTTCAGGGCTGGGAGGACGTGACCCAGTTAAAGCCATGGTCCCAGCAGACTCTATCTCAAGAAGCAAGAAGTGGGTGGTCTGAGGTTTCTTCTTCCCAGGCCCGCAGCAAAAGTCTGAGTTCTTTGGATGCAGGAAAGATCTTTAATGCTCATTTCTTTCCCTTTAAAAAAATTCCATTAGAATCTGGTAAAAAAAAAATCCATTCTGTATAAAAAGACAACAGCAGGACTGGAAGGGATCACTGACAGTCTCTGCAGCCACTGCTCTCACATCCATTTACCTCCCCTACCCCTAAAAATCCTGGATACCCTCCTGTCTTCCTCCTCTGAGAACAGGAGCTGGGAACTTCCTTTGTGCTCTACCCCAGTGCTGTGAGGGCTCTAGGATTCCTAGCAAGCAGGCGCCTCCCTAAGAATATCTGGGGAAACAGAGAGGGAAGGAGGAAAGAGAGAGGCAAGGGAAATCCATACTTTTGATCCTGTTTATGGCTTTGAAGATATGGCAGTTCCTTCCTTAGGACAGGGGCTCAGAGGAGCAGAAGGGTGACGTCAAGCAGGTCTTGGTTCCCTGTGTCTGGCCCTATAGATGTTGACATTCTCATCCTCATCCCGCTGGGCCAGCTCCAGGTGGAAATGCTGGGGCAGGAGGTGCTGAAAGAAGCTCTCCGTCCTGTGCTCCTCTCTCATCTTGGAGGCCAGATAGATGGTGCCCTGGGGCCCACACAGGTGTTGGAGGGTGCCCAGCAGCAGTGGGAAGGTGGGCTCCAGGTACACGATATCAGCCCCCAGCACCAGGTCATAGTCTCCAGGGAAGACATGCTGGTCAATCCCCCAGGACAAGGCGCGGACCTGGGCCCGGCCTCCAGTCGGCACATTGGCCTGGACGTTGGCCTGGATCTGCTCTAGGACCAGGGGCAGGTCAGTGATGGTAACATCCCCCCCTGAGAGAGAGGAAGGAGGAAAAATGCAAGTCAGAGGGACCAGCCACAGGGTCTCGGCTCCAGAGACCTCAGGGCCTAGAGGACAATGTCTTGACAGCCCGAAGCCCACAGTCTGGCTTTTAGTCACCCTAACCTCCATCTCCCCGACCACCGTTCTCATTACTCTACATTCTACAACATCAACATTCTCTCTGAGCTAATCTTCAACCTCTCAGCCCAACACACAACAATCATATGTCAGCAGAAGCCTGGGCAGGACTGAGCTGGAGGTGGGCTGTGCCCCCACCCCCTACTGACACAGACCAGCCTTCACGGGTCTGGAAAGCTTCCCAGGAGACATGACCTCGGCTCAGCCTTAAGGACAAGTACAAGTTAGTCAAGTGGAGCTTTCCAAATAGAGAACAGAGTACAAAGGCCTGGTGGTGAGAGCATGGTGTATTTGAGGAAGGCTGGATCTTAGAGGATGTGGAAGGGAGGAGAAAAGTGTCACGACATGAGAGTAAAGAGGAAGATCATTATGACATGCTAAGGAGATTCAGGCTTGATCGTGAGGGCAATAGGTTTTAAGGGTAGAAGCAGAGGGTGAAGATGATCAGATGAGCACTTAGAAAGCTTCATTCATGCAATAAATATATGTATTGAGCACCTACCAAGTTCTAGGAGTACAGTGGTGAGCAAGACAAAGCCTCGGCCTTCCTTGAGTTTTATTATAGAGGTAGAGACACACTAGGTACTGCAAAACGATTTAATCATAGTCACGACGACCATCATAGACACAGGAAGTACTAAGAATTCATTCATTCATTCATATTTGTTATGTGCCTATATGCCAGGTGCGGAGAATATGGCAGTGAACCAGACAGACATGAATCCCTCTACTCATGGGGCTTACAGTCTAGTGGCAAGAAATGGACAAAAAACCCAAAACAAATAAAATACACTGTACATCAGATGGTAATAAGTGCTATGGTGAACGGTTAAGCAGGGAAGGATAAGAAGTGCCTGAAGGGCGGGGCAAGGAATGTAATTTTAAACTGGGCGGTTAGGGAAAACCTCACTGAGCAGATGATGTTTGGACAAAGACCTGAAGGAAGTGATGGAGCAAACCACGTGGATCTCTCAGGCTAAAATGTACCAAATGAGGGACTAGCAAGTGCAAAGATCCTGAGGCAGGAGTGTGCCTGGCAGGTCTGAGGAACAGCAGGAAGGCCAATGGCTGCAGCAGAGGAAGTGAGGGGGATAAAGTAGGGGCCAGATCCTAACCAGGGCCTTGTAAGGAGACTGTGAGAAAACCAGCTTTTAGTCTGGGATAGGAAGCTATTGGAGAATTTTAAATGGAAGAATGGCATAAACTGACTTATGCTCTAAAAGGATCACTCTGGCTGCTGTGACGAGAAAAGACTGCAGAAGGGCAAGGTCAGAAGCAAGGAGACCAGTTAGGAGGCGGCTGCAGTGACCCAGGCGAGAGATGATGGTGGTCTGAACCAGGGCAGAAGCAATGTCTAAGAAGTGTTCGGATCTTGATTAATTTTGAAGGCAGAGTCAATGTGATTTGCTGACAGATGGGATATAAACTATTAAAAAGAGAAAGAAGTCGAGGATGGCTCCAAGATGTTTGGCCTGACCACCTGGAAGACCGGATTGCCATTCATTTAGATGAAGAAGGCTGCAGGAGCAGGATTGAACAGGAAGATCATGAGTTCGTTTCTGGACACTTTAACTGTGAGATGTTCATCGGACAATCGCGTGAAGATATGGAGTAGGCAAGAGGCTACCCAAACAAGTCTGGAGAGAGAAATGGGAGAGCTACCGAGTCATCAGCCTATGCACTTAAAGGGCATTTAAAGCCAGGAGGTGATGGACTGCTTGGGAGTGAGTGTAGACAGAAAAGGGAAGAGCCCTGGGGCACTCAGATTCTCAGTTGTGAAGATGAAAAGGAACTTACAAAGGAGAATGGAAAAGAGAGCCAATGAGCTGGGCAGAAAGCAGAAGTGGTGCCCTGGAAACCAAAGGAAGTGTTTCGAGGAGGAGGGAGTGTCACATGCTGCCAAGTCAATTTAGGTGGGCTCATAACTGACCCCTGAACTTAACATGGAGCTGGAGACGAGGCTCACAACCTTGACTAGAGCAATGGCGTGGAGGGGCCACAGCAGGCGGTGGAGGTGGGGGTCTGGAATGGATTGAGGAAAGAATAGGAAGAGAGGAACTACAGACAGTGAGTATTAACTCTTTTGAGTTTTGTTGTAAAGCAGAGCAGAGAAATGGGGTGGTAACTGGAGGAATATGTAGATCAAGAGTTTCTTCTGAGACAGGAGAAATTATAGCATAATTATACACTTATTTATACATATATATTATATATACACACATACATATATATGTGGAATGATCCAGAGAAAAGAAAAAACTGATAACACAGGAGAGACTTGGGGGGGTCGTTTGCTGGAACAACATCTCTAAGAGGTGAGAAGGTTCGGGGTCTCGTGACAAGTGGAGGGCTTGACCTTAGCTAGAACATGGCATGTTCACCCATGGTAACAGGAGAGAAGGCAGCTCATACAGACAGTTAGGTGAGCAGACGCTGTGATGGGAACATGTGGACATTTTCTGTGAGAAAAGAGAAGAGACAGAAAGAGACAGGAAACAAAGTCATCAGCTGAGGGTGAAGATAGGTGGGCTGGCAGCTGGAGGTTTGAAGGGCAAGAGGGTAAGACACACGTTTAGGAGGGCGGAAGAATGAGTGGAGGAGGGGAGGGTAATAGGCTTGCTAGGCAGCGCGCTTAAGGGCACACCTGAGGTAGTGACACAAATTTAAAATGAAACCAGTCAACATGGTTGTGTATATACTAGGAGGGCCTAAGCTAGCCTGGGAGTGGGAGTGTCAGGGAGGCCTTCCAGGGGCCGAGCACTGCAGGATGCATATGCATTAACTGGGGGGCACAAGGATTTCAGACATGAGAGTACGGCCGGCCGTGTATGGCTCCAAGGCAGGGAACATCCAGATAGGCTGGAGGAATGGACAGAAGGGCAGTAGGGCAATAGGTAGCATAAGGAGGGTAGGAGGGATGGGGGAGGCACAGAGGAAGGCTAGAGAGGGAGGCAGGACCTTGGAGGCCACACTAAAGGTGTTGGTTCTATTCTGAAAGTAACAAGAAGCCATTGGGCAAGGAGTCGAAGCACAAAGACAAGTTTGAGCAAACGTAGTAGTCCAGGCAAGTGATGGTGGCGCGTGGACTGTGGAGCCATCAGTGTCGATGGAAAAACGTGAAAAGATTTAAGAGATTTCTAGGAGATAAAATCAATAGGACTTGAATCATGGACATAGGGGTGAGAAAAAGGGACAGGTCAAAGGTGATATCTAGGTTCCCCACCTGCTGGATGGTGGTCTGATTCACTGAGATGGGGAAGCCTGAGGGAGAAAAGGTTTGGTGAGGAAAGATCACAAGATCTAGTTTGGGCACACCAAACTTCCCCATAGGAAAGCTTGAAGACATTTGTGAAAATCCCGGGAAGAGACGGCCTGAACTAGAGACGGTGGGGAGAGGAGACAATTGGGTAAGTATTAAGGACCTATGACCCACAAGATTGGCTCATTATCACTGGAGAGGGCAAGGGACAAGATGACACCCAGATTTCTGGCTTGGCAGCTGAATAGGGAGCAAAGGAGGAGGAGCCAGTCTGGAAGCCAGTGAAAGTAGGTGTTCCCGTCCATATTACATGCCTTTTCTCCCATTTTAGCATAAGTGCCCACCTCTCATCCACCATCCTTCATGGAAAACTGCTGTTGACTCTCCCTCGGTTCTTTCTGAGGCCGCTGTGTTCACACTGTTCACCTCCTCCTCAGACAGAGCCTCTCCTTGATGGATTCCGGGGGTCAAGGGGACCATGGCCAGAGCATGTCCACTGGCTCTGCACATATCCTGCCACAGTTCTCTGGCTGGAATGTCTTCCCTCTCTTCCCCACTAGACCATAATCTCCCCAGGGAGAGGAAATCTGCCTCACTCATTGTCGTATCCCAGTACCTGGCATGATTCTTGGCACACTGAGGACTCCAAATACATGTCGGTTGAATGAACAGAAGAATGAACACCTGCCTCTGGGAAGACTTCCCTGAGTGTGACCTAGTTGTGTCCCTATGAACAAGGACATGTTCATTTGCATTTCTAAGGAGATGACATCATAAGTGGGTTTTGTTTTTGTTTTTTGGTGAGGAAGATCAGCCCTGAGCTAACGTCCATGCAAATCCTTTTTGTTGTTGTTGTTGTTGAGGAAGACTGGCCCTGGGCTAACATCTGTGCCAGTCTTCCTCCACTATTATATGGGACACTGCCACAGCATGGCCTGAAAAGTGGTGCATTGGTGCGCACCCGGGATCCGAACCCAGGCCCCCAGCAGCAGAGTGTGGGCACTTAACCGCTATGCCACCGGGCCAGCCCCCGTCACAGGTGTTTTTAAATGAGTGTTTTCGGTGTGAGGTTTTGCCTGCCCGTTAGATTATAAATTAAGAACTGTTTCGTTTGTAGTTTTTGGTTCTTGACAAAAATGAAGCAAAATTTTCCTTATCTTTTCCTTCCCCAAGTCTGCGGGGCCTAATTCCTACTCCACTTCCCACAAAACACACCCAACTCTCAGAAACTCATAAGCTTGTTTTTCCCACGCAATCAAAATCTAAAATATATTCATAATAAAGTCATAAAGCACTCAAGAGTTTTCATACCCGCAGGCTGCTCCCCCTACAGGGTGCCCCTATATATGCATTTTGACAGAAGTCCACGTCCAAGGCAAAGGAGATTTTAAGTGACAGCGTTGTCCATGAAATAAATCACAAAGAGCAAAAATGTAGAAAAAAATTCCTACCAAAGGCTGCCCAATTTTTATTTCCTGCCCCCAAATCTACCACCTTGGGTGCTTAACAGCCAATCAGCGCTGTCTGGCACACAAAGGCAGGCAGACACACACACAAAGAATGCTTGTTTAAAAAGAAGAGACTGGGCTGCTCTCTAACCATTCCCCTCTCCCAAGAACCCAGAAAGTGACAATTTCTCCACATCCCCGTACCCCCAACCCCTTCCCGCCGCATAGCTCACGCACCCTGCAGCGCTGCCAAGATCCCCACGATGCCCGTCCCTGCGCCCAGTTCGATCACTTTTTTGCCTCGGAAATCCACATTTTGACTTTCGAAATAGTTGCACAGGCTCAGAGCCTATGAGAGAAAAGAGAGAAAAAGAGACTGTCGCGGGGATGGCTCCATATGGGAGAGGGAGAGTCCGGGTTCCGGACCTCCCGCAGACCCTCGCCCAGCGCCGCCCACTCCTCACCGCGTCCCACACGCGCGCTGCCACCCCCAGGCGGGACCCGAAGTTCTGTGTGATGTTCAGGACGTGTCCACAGAAACAGAACCGGCTCTTCTCCGAATAAGAGTCGGCGAAGAGCCCAACCTCCCGCGGGAACACGGATTCGGGCTCCGATTCAGGATCTGGGCGCGGGTCCGCCATGTGGACGCCGCGGCCAGCGCTCGGATCCGGATCTGTAGCGGGGTGGGGGGCGGGGGCCGCGGCCGTCTCGGCCTCCCAGCGGCACCGAGCCCCGCCTCCCCGAGTTTGCCCTCCTTCCTCCAGTTTGACTTCCCGGAGGTGGAATGAGGAGCTGCCCCTCCCGCTCCGGTGCCCAGCGCACACCAGACGGGACTCACGCCGGACCACGCGGGTCAGCCCCGGCGGACCGGTCCGAGACCGGGGAGAGGGGGATGATTAATTCTACCGTAGGAAGCGGGGTCCCAGACCCCTCTCACCTGCGGGGTGCACAGGTGCCTGCAGCCAGGAAGGTAACCCAGACTAGGCAGAGCAAGCTAAGGAAAGAGGCTGGGCGCCGGGTCTGGCCTTGCCGGCCCGGTTAAAGACTAGCGGGGTGGAGGCGCCCCCCTGCGCCGGGCCCCTCCCGTCCTCCCGGTCCTCGCCGCCCTGCCCTGCCCTGCCCAACTCGCCCTTGGCTCTTTAAGGGGCGGGGTCTGCTCTCAACGTGACTCACTGCGTCATCGTCGTGCGCCCCGGGCCTCGGACGTGGGCTCGGTGGAGAAACTCCGGATTGGGGATCATGGCGGGAGCCGAGGCTGGGGATGGGGCCGGAGCCGAGGCCCCACAGCCCCAGAAGCGCTACTATCGGCAACGTGCTCACTCCAACCCCATGGCGGACCATACGCTGCGCTAGTGAGTGAGCAGGGGGAGAAAAGGAAGGGCGGAATTCTCAGAACAGCCCGGAGCAGCCCGGGAGAGCGATTGCGCTGGCCCGGTGGGAAGGGTTTGGGGTAGACCCGGGAAGATCAGCGGAGTGACGTCAGCTGGGGGGGGGGTCGGGGATTTAGCGGAGGGCGGAGTTGGCGGGTTGGGAGGGGGCGTGGCGGTCAGGCCGAAGTCTGGGTAGCGGTGGAAGTCTGGGAAGAGAAAGAAATTTTTACTGAGACTAGAGTGATGGAGGCAGAATGTCGTTGCCATTTCTCAGTTTCGTTTGTTGGATTTAACAAAAGTACGAACGTATACACAATCCCGCCCACGCCTTACTCCATCCTCTTCCCACAGAGAACACAGACAAAGTAAGGTCCCAGGGCCTTAGGCAGCCAGTCTGTGGGGAAAGGGGAACTTGTGCCCCAGAAAGGAGAGCTGCCTGGCCGGAGTCATATCAACCCCTAGAAATGGAGATGGGCAGGTCAGCAATCATGGGCCTCATGATGGGCCTATGATTCACACTGGGGGTTAACGGTGGTTTCCATTGTGTCTCCGAGAGGCCACAGGGCCCACGGTTACCGAATTTTCGAGAAACCTTCCTCCCATCTACCTCCCACCCATACCCATCCACCCACCCACACTTAGTACCACTTCTGCAACAGTATGACCAACCTTCTCACACTTCTCACATCTTCTCTCCAATAGCCCTGTGAAGCCAGAGGAAATGGACTGGTCTGAGCTATACCCAGAGTTCTTCGCCCCACTGACTCAAAATCAGAGCCACGATGACCCAAAGGATAAGAAAGAAAAGAGAGCTCAGGCTCAAGTGGAGTTTGCAGACATAGGCTGTGGCTATGGTGGCCTGTTAGGTAACACTCGGGCTCTTTCTCTGGGGCAAGGAGAGGCAACACCTAGGTTCTGCCACCTCAGCAGGTTTGGTGGGGGCCATAGTTGGCCTTTCGCCTTCGGACCAGACACTGGTGCTGTGACATCATGTGAAGAACCTCCACCTTCCTTCTACTCTCAGTCGGTAGCCTTTGCCCTGGAGAAGGGAGGGGGCTGCCTCCAATGCCTCTTAGAACTTGGGTTGTCCTGTCAGGCCCCACCCCTGGCCCCAGTCCCTGCGTGAGCCATTTCACCTGCCAGGTGCCGGGTCAGTGAGCTGGTCAGCACAAGCATCAGAGATTAGTCACTGTAGCTAGTGATCCTGAACTGTCTTTCTCAGGATTCCACCACGCCTCTCCCCCCTTCCTCACCAGCACTCATTGCTCCACTCGCCTTTGCGAGTTCCTCTTGTATTGTCTGTACCATCCCAGCCGTGCATGCCAGGCCACTTCTCTGTTTTCAGGTTACCTTCCCCTGGAGGTAACAGCGGGACAGAGAGGAGAAGCATGGTGCTTGGTGGCAGAAAACCTTGGTTCAAGTTCCAGTTCTCCCTCTTCTTAGCTCTGTGACCTTGAGCATTTCTGACCCTCAGTTTCCTCATCTTCACAATTTACACAAAGTGTTATGAGGATTAAATGAGACAACGTGTGAAAACTCTAAAGCACTTGCAAATACACATATATTCCCAAGCCCTCCCTCTTCCAGTCCTGGTGACAATTTTTGGATCTCCCCCAGCCCCCTTCTCCAGGATGGAATGGTCCATTTGGGAATCTCTCTGTCTACACTTGCCATTCCTGATTGTGGTAGTTGCAGACTGAGGCTTCCTTTCCTGTGTTGACCCCTTTGCATGTCCTGCAATTATGAAGTTGATGATTCCATTCCTATTTCTGTGTCCAGTGGAACTGTCACCGCTGTTCCCAGACACGCTGATTCTGGGTCTGGAGATCCGGGTGAAAGTCTCAGACTATGTACAAGACCGGATTCGGGCCCTACGAGCAGCTCCTGGAGGTGGCTTCCAGAACATCGCCTGTCTCCGTAGCAATGCCATGAAACACCTTCCTAACTTCTTCCGCAAGGGCCAGGTGGGGAGGGGCCCTGGTGGGTAGGCTGGTAGACAGGCGGGGCGTGGAGGCCGGGCTCTCACCACCCTGTCGGTGCGTGTCTGTCTCACAGCTGACAAAGATGTTCTTCCTCTTCCCTGACCCACATTTCAAGCGGACGAAGCACAAGTGGCGAATCATCAGTCCCACACTGCTGGCAGAATATGCCTACGTGCTGCGAGTTGGGGTGAGTCGGGAGTGGGAGGGAGGGTGGGGTGAGTGGCCTATTCAGGGACCTTCCACTAAGAATTTAGTGGGGGTGCATTTAGGACTCATACCATCCCTCCCATCATCTCGAGGCTCAGTTGCACGTAGCCCCCTGTCTAGGGTTATTTTGCATGTGCAGGGGCTGGTATACACCATAACAGATGTGCTGGAACTACACGACTGGATGTGCACCCATTTTGAAGGACACCCCCTGTTTGAGCGAGTGCCTCTGGAGGAGCTGGTAAGTAGGGGGCCTGAGGGAAATGACGAAGATGCAGGCCCTGTCCAGAGTGGTTCTGTATTCTTTGACTGCAGCTCGGTGCCAGGAGGATGGGATGGGAGTCTCTGGGCCAGAGGCAGTCTGAAAGGTGGGCAAGGACTGATTAGACCTTTCTTTTTCCCAGAGTGAAGACCCCATTGTGGGACATCTGGGCACCTCAACCGAGGAAGGAAAGAAAGTTCTACGCAATGGAGGAAAGAATTTCCCAGCCATCTTCCGAAGAATACAGGATCCCACCCTCCAGGCAGTGACCCCCAGTCCCACCCCTCCTGGTCACTGACTGCTTACTGTGCCTTAGCTGGACCACATCTTCCAGGGACTAGAAAGAAGATCAGGACCCCTGGACTTTCCCAGCTGAGACTACTGGGGCTGAGAGGCAGCAGACCCTCTCAAAGAAGTTGGGGAACTGCCCAGAGCAGAACTCTGGTGTTCACAACTACCCTCGACTCCTCTCACCTTCATGCCCCCCACTGCCACCGGAAAACGAAAGAAGCTGGTTGAGAAGGTCAAAAGACCTTGGACCAGGAGGGATGTTTGGAAGGGTACAGAGTCTTGCCCTCCCATAGCATTCCCTTCTCCTTCTGGGATCTCTCCTCCTCAGCTGGAGTGAGGAATCCCATTCTCCACTGTCCTTCTAAACTGCCTGCTAGGCTCAAATCACCTGTCCACTTGTGTTTCCTTTGCAGTGCTGGGGATAGATGGATGCGAGTGCACGTGCCCGTGCTGTTTTCTCAGGATGTGTGTATCATGTGCCTTCTCCCATCCTCCCATCCTCTCCCTGCCAAGACCTGACCTGGGGAATCTGCTCCCTTTTTTGTGGCTGTCTCTGGAGAGTCCCTGGGAGGGTGTGGGGGTGGAGACCCTCTCCTTTTTCGTGTTGACCTTCGGTTCCAGAACTTCAGAGCTGACTGGCTGGCATAGAGCCTGATGGGGGTGGGGTGGGGAGTGGGGGAGTGAGGAGCAGAGAGCTAAACTGTGGAGGATTCCGAGGCTAAAAGTAGAAAGGGGCTGCCAACTAGGAAGCCCCCCAAAGGGGACTGAGTCAGCTGGAGATTCAGAACACTCAGACCTTGGTCCATCCAGGAGCCCAGAGAACTCTGAACTTTTTCAATTTGCAAAAGGTTCCTTCATCTCTGCTCCTCAAGCCCAGAATTCCATGGCTGGAAGGACAGGGCTTGTTGACCTAAAGGACCCCTCCCCTCCTCAAGGAACAAAGGTTTCTAGAGCTATTTTAACCCATTAACCCACCGCTATCTGCCTAGGGTCCGGTACAGGGGGAGGGGAGATGTGGCAGCCCAGGAACATTGTGGTCACATACAGAGAAGGTGCAGCCAAGAACTTGGGGACAGCTACAGCTGTGCCTTTTCCCGTAGGAGTTGAGATGGGGAATTCCTGAGGATGGGCCCAGGGGACCTGGATCCCTGGGGAAGTGGTGGGAATACCAGGGACTGGCTGTATCTTGGTCACCTAAGCCTCACTAAATAGCCTTCCCCAGCAAGAGATCTTTAGGCTGCTGGACTAGGGCATCAGCCTGGGAGGAGAAATTGCTTCAGGCCTCCCCTCCCAAGAGGGTAATTGCAACATGAGCCCCAAGGGAGCCGTGAAGGCAGCCCCAGCCCCGCCTACTGTTTCTGGGTGCTAATCCCCTGCACGGACCACTCAGGAGAGGAGATTGGCTGAGGAGTTTGGAGGGGGGCGTTGCCACTACCTCCCCCAAGGGTTAAATAGGGGCTCAGGCAAGCGGGCAAGATGCTCAGGAGAAGAGCTCTCTGGCACGGGTTCCCTGAGCCACACCATGACCCAGACCCTCAAGCTCGCCTCTAGAGTGTTGCATCGCATGGGCTGTGCTCCCGAGCTGGGCACCTCGCTGGGCTCCAGAGGCTCCTACTCAGCGCCCCGGAGCTTGGCGGACATCCCAGGCCCCTCTACGCCCGGCTTCCTTGCCGAACTTTTCTGCAAGGGCGGGCTGTCGCGGCTACACGAGCTGCAGGTAGAGGGGGACGCTGTTCCCGGGACTGCATGCTGGGGAAACTGGCTTTGACAACGCCAGAAAGGACAAGCTAGTGCAGAACGTAGCAGGGAGGGGTGGTGAGAAGGGATGCCCATGAATTATGGAAATGACAAGTTGGGACTGGGGGCGGTGGCTCTACTGGCATGGAGTCCATCCCGACACCCAGCAGAGGAGTGCGCTCAAAAAGCGCTTTCTCGCTGTGCTGAAGTCTGGAGGCCGGGTAGGTCCAGGACAAGTGCGCGGGAGGCGAAAACGCACAGTACCTTCCCTGCGCGTTTGGCTTAAAGCTGCACGCGCTCCTATTCATTCGGCGGGGGCTCGCCCTGGACAGACCACGTGAGGAACCTTTAGGGATTTCTCCACCTCGGCTCGGCCCAAGTGACCAAAGAGAGGTCAGAAATGTCTGCTTTGTGCAACGTTCCTCCGTTTTGCCCATCACACTCAAACTTCCTAGGAATGGGAAGTGGGGGAAAGAGAAGGAGGAGAGATTTGCAGCATCAGGCCATACACTAGCTTGGGAGCTGGCGAAGGAGTAGATGCTCCCCCTTCCAAAACCCAGCCAACGCCCTTGGTGCTGGCACAAGGCACAATCTGGGAGTCCCCGGCCCGGGTCTCCGAGTGTCTGCTGCGCCGGTTTCCCCAGGTGCACGGCGCTGCACGCTTCGGGCCGGTGTGGTTGGCCAACTTCGGGACGGTGCGCACGGTGTACCTGGCGGCCCCTACACTCATCGAGCAGCTCCTACGACAGGAGGGGCCCCAGCCCGAGCGCTGCAGCTTCTCACCCTGGGCCGAGCACCGCCGCCGCCGCCAGCGAGCTTGTGGACTACTCACCGCGTGAGTCCTCTCTGGCTCCAAAGCCCAGACGTCCCGCTGTGTCCCTCTCCTGTGGCCGGCACGGAGAGTCTGTGTGGAGGTGTAGGGGGAAGTTAGCCATTTCCCCCAACCTTCTGATTCCCACTCTAGTCTGTTGCGCTCAAGTTCAGGTAGAGCCCCACACTCGCCCCCCGCCCGCCTCCTTAGCTTCTGAGGCCAGAATCCTGGGAACCGGCGGTAGGGGCTCTGGTACCAGAATCCAGATGGAACGTTAAGATTCTGTGACTCAGGTTACCCAGGAACCCAGGCCCCTCCGGGGCAGGAAATGAGTAAAGAGGAAGGGGAATGGAAAGCGGGCGCAGGCAGGGGCCGGTTTCTGAAGCCGGAGGGAGCAGACGCAATCCCTCTCCTGGCCACCCCAGCCGGACACAATCCTCTCCACCGAGGACAGCCCGGTCGGGCCGCCGCCGCGCACCCCCATCTGCACTGAGGCACCCCCTCTTCGCACCCCCGCAGGGAAGGCGAAGAATGGCAGAGGCTCCGCAGCCTCCTGGCCCCGCTCCTCCTCCGGCCTCAAGCGGCCGCCCGCTACGCCGGGACCCTGGACGACGTGGTCCGTGACCTTGTGCGACGACTGCGGCGCCAGCGGGGACGGGGCGCTGGGCCGCCCGCGCTGGTTCGGGACGTGGCAGGAGAGTTTTACAAGTTTGGACTAGAAGGTGAGTCCCAAGACGGTTAGGGGCAGGCGTAGGATGCACCCGGCCCGGGTCTCCCCTGACAGCGCCCCCTCCCGGCCAGGCATAGCCGCCGTGCTGCTGGGTTCGCGCCTGGGCTGCCTGGAGGCCGAAGTGCCCCCAGACACAGAGACCTTCATCCACGCGGTGGGATCGGTGTTTGTGTCCACGCTGCTGACCATGGCGATGCCCCACTGGCTGCACCGCCTCGTGCCCGGACCCTGGGGCCGCCTCTGCCGGGACTGGGACCAGATGTTTGCATTTGGTAAGGCACAGAAATAGGTGGAGACGGGGGAAACGTAAAGCTGTTCTGGAGGAGTGAGGCATCCCTCTACCTTCTCCCGGTGCAGCCCAGCAGCACGTGGAGCAGCGCGAGGCCGAGATAGCTGTGAGGAGCCAGGAAAAGCCTGAGGAGGACATGGGATCTGGGGCGCACCTAACCTACTTCCTGCTCCGGGAAGAGCTGCCTGCCTCGTCCATCCTGGGGAACGTGACGGAGCTGCTACTGGCCGGGGTGGACACGGTGAGGGTCTCCCTTCAAGTTGCGAGCCCCACTTCCAGACCTTAGCCTCCCGTCTCAGGGGCCATTTTGCTGCTGCAGGGGATCCATGATGGCCTTCTACGCCAGCTTGGCTTAGCACCTTCTGGGCTCCAGACTGCCTCAGATTCTGCCCCCTATACTGGGTCCTCACTCTCAACACCTCTGATGCTCTCACCTGTCCCCTCAGGTGTCCAACACGCTCTCCTGGGCTCTATATGAACTCTCTCGGCACCCCGAAGTCCAGGTGGCCCTGCACTCTGAGATCACAGCTGCCCTGGGTCCTGGCTCCAATGGCCACCACTCAGCCACTGCTCTGTCTCGGCTGCCCCTGCTGAAGGCCGTCGTCAAGGAAGTGCTGAGGTGAGGGGGCAGGAGAGGAGGAGCTGGAGAAAATGCTGGGGAAGGGCTGGGGAAGCTGATAGTGGACGGGGGCAGGGAGAGGGAGCAGAGGAAAATGGTACTCCCCTCCTGGCCAAGAATGGGTTTGGAAGTTGAAGGGGGATGAGAGAGAGGCTATAGCCCCCAGCCTCACCTTGCAGTTTCTCTCTTGTGCCCTGCAACCCAGACTGTACCCCGTGGTACCTGGAAATTCCCGTGTCCCAGACAAAGATGTTCGTGTGGGTGACTATATTATCCCAAAAAATGTGAGTAGAGCCTATGGGCCCCCTTTGCTAAGCCATCCCTCACTATCTTGGGCCTGGTCCTGTTCTCAAACACTCCCCATAGGCCCTTCAAACCCTCCCTTTGGCCTGAATGCCTCTCTCCAGGATGTAATGAGGCAGTGGGGGAATCATTCCAAAAGCAGCCCCAGAAAACTTCCCCATCACCAACCAGAGCCTGCCTTTGCCCTGGTCTGTATATCCTCTTCCCATGGCTCTCTGTGCTTTCGTGGGCCCAAATTGACAAGTTTGTGTTCCTCCTCCACCAGACGCTGGTCACACTGTGTCATTATGCCACTTCAAGGGACCCAGCCCAGTTCCCAGAGCCAAATTCTTTTCGTCCAGCTCGCTGGCTGGGGGAGAGTCCAGCCCCACACGCATTTGCATCTCTTCCCTTTGGCTTTGGCAAGCGCAGCTGCATGGGGAGACGCCTGGCAGAGCTTGAGCTGCAAATGGCTTTGGCCCAGGTGAGTAATCTGGACATACTGTCCCCAAACGGGAGAGACCCTAACCCTCAAAGCCGTGAGCTCTTCTGACAGCATAGGAAAACATATGAGACTTGGTAGACCTAATTCTCTGAAATATGGCAACCCCATTACAGGCCTGGAGGGTGAGCGAGGGTTTTTGGACTATCTCTTTCCTGACCATAATCCCTCCCCCTCATTAACCAAGAAGTCCTCTACCCACTACAGGTGCAATTCCAACCTTGACCCCCCCAACACTCATAACGCCCTTTACCAATCAAGCCCACCGTTGTAGACCCCTCCACAGTGAGAGCCTTCTTCCTGCCTTTCCAGATCTTGACCCACTTTGAGGTGCAGCCTGAGCCAGGTGCTGCCCCAATCAGACCCATGACCCGGACTGTCCTGGTACCTGAGAGGAGCATCAACCTACAGTTTGTGGACAGATAGTCCCGTGGAAGGAGGCTGTCATCATTGCTCTTCCTCTCATCATAGGGGTTTATTAGACACAAGACCAAGAGATGCGCATTCCCCCTGAGGCCTGTCTGTCTGACCAAACTGGTTCGAATGACCATAGCAAACTGCTTGAGGCAGGCCTGACCAAGGTGTGAAGTATGCGCGTGGCCTGACCCAGCAGGCCCCCAGAAAACCATGGTCCCTCTGCCTGCTCAGCTCTTTTCCTTTCATATCATATGCATCCTCCCAGGGCCAACTCAGATTTTAACTAATAATGCTGGGTGGTCTGAGGAAGGATTCAACCACTGCCCTTTTGGGGGTTCTACAGTGTTCACTGATGCTGCTGGCTAAGCAGCATTTGTCACGGCATGAGCTAAGTAATCGAGCATCTGGTCTGCACCTGGTTGGTCCTCTCTCCTTGCATGTGAGCTCTTTGAGAAGAAGGATGAGGCCTTATTTGGTCTTTATATCCCCTGCCAGGGCCTATCTCTGACTAGGTGACACCATACAGATTCTCAGATTGAATCTGGACCAGGTGGCAGAAGGGATGAGCAGCTTACCACGCTCTGTCTGTCCTCTTCCTTTCTCATCTTGCCCCTAGGAAGGTGAGTCTGCCCTTGCCTGGTTTATGATTTTTTTAACTCTCCTTGGCTCTCTGGTCACTATTAGGTTGGCTTGCCCCACCACTTATTTCCCAGGCAGAGACATCTTTGGGCCTGTTCCTGCCCAAGCCTTCCTTTTATATATTGAAATTTTTTAATATTCATAGTTTTGAAATAAAAGAATCGAATGTTCCATCCTTGACTTTTGACTTAACTTCTCTCCCACTCCCCCTTCCTACAAGTCCTGGAGGCAAGACCCTCACTCAAACTCCCCACCGAGGTTTCTCAGGTCCTGAGAGTGACTCCCAGAACAATGGGAGGTCTAGACACCTGGGAGAGCGGTTTGCATCACAAACCCAGACACGTGGGCCGGCCCCGTGGCTTGGCGGTTAGGTGCCCGTGCTCCGCTGCTGGCGGCCCAGGTTCGGATCCCGGGCGCGCACCAAGGCACCGCTTCTCCGGCCATGCTGAGGCCGCATCCCACATACAGCAACTAGAAGGATGTGCAACTATGACGTACAGCTATCTACTGAGGCTTTGGGGGAAAAAAGAGGAGGAGGATTGGCAATAGATGTTAGCTCAGAGCCGGTCTTCCTCAGCAAAAAGAGGAGGATTAGCATGGATGTTAGCTCAGGGCTGATCTTCCTCACAAAAAAAATAAATAAATAAAACAAACCCAGACACGTTTCTGTCTGTAGTGGGAACAGCCAAGTCTGGCTCCCTGGAAGAGATTAAGGGGGTGGTGGTGAAAAGCAACTGCAAGGGTGAGGCTATAAAAATGGGGGGGGGGAGCTGGGGATTTGCAGAGATGGCCAGAGGCGGCTGACTCTTTAGTGGAAGAGCTTTTGGAACCTGGACTGCAGGGACCGAAGGGTGTCCTAGAATGGCCACTCTGCCCTCTCTGAAAAAGTTGCTCAAAGGTAACTTCCTTCAGAGAAAGGGATACAGGCAGAGAAGTGAAGTCAGACACACAGGCTGCAAGCCAAGTGTGGGGGTGGCCAGAGCCCTGGGGCACCAAGGCAAGAAGAGGGGGGTGGGCAGAGGGAGCCCGTTTCCCTGAGTCAGCCCTCTCTGGCCCCCCAGAGGCTGGGCTCAGTTCTCCCCTTGTGGTGTATACAGATTAACTAATTTTCCATACAAATAAATCTCTCAGCACACTCCCCATAGCTCCCTCTGTAGCCTAGATTGCCCTCCCATGTCGGGACTTGCCCCCCTTCCTCAGGAACTGCTCCCCTCCATCCCGATGAGCTGGATGGAGATGGAGATTTCACTTCACACTTCCCCCTCCGCCCCACCACCTCAGCCCCCTGCCCTAGACATGGCTCCCTGAGCACAGAAATTCCATTAGCCACCAGCCTTCTGGGGGGATCTATTTATGTAAGATCTACAGAGGGGCAGGATAACCTGAGGTCCTGTGCAGACACCAAGATTTGTGTGTCTTTCCTGCCCTACCTCTCACTCCTTCTCCATTGTACTCTCAGTCTCCACCCCGACTCCCTTATCACTAAGCTCAACTTGAACCTGTGACCTGACTTTTAGATTTGAGCTTTCAGGGAGAATAAAGCCCAGCTTCCTTTCAGACCCTTTCCCCTAGAATCAGTGATGAGGAATCTGCACACCCACACTCCTCAAGGGGCAAGTAGGACTGAGGAGGGCAGCAGTTCCTATGACCCCTTTCCTGGACAAGAATCTCTTTAAGTTGGAAAAAGGGAAGGAGAGAGGACCACGCTGATTGCTTGTCCCAACCCCCTTACCAAGACCTCCAATGGTGCTGAAAGGGAGAGGTATGTATTGTCTCACTTGGCCTGAGTGAGGACCCAGAATAGAAATGGAGATAGTGTGTTTGTGTGTGTATGTTCTTGGGTATGTCTAAGCTTCCATGTGGGGCCATTGCGGGGGACAGCCCAGGCTTGGCACAGGAAACCCCACCTCTGTCATACCTACCTGAACACTATCTGCCAGGATAGGTACTAGTCGTCACTTTGATTTGCTGTCTCCTTTCTGGTCCCCACAAGCTATTCTGTGAATAGCAAATCAGTAAAGTCTGGCGCTTCTGTCTTTCCAGGTGGGGAATGTGGAGGGTTATCTCTGGCAAAACAATTTCCCACCTGAAAAAGGCAGGCTCAGGCTCAGTCCCCTCTCCACTTTGATCTCCTCAGAGGTTGGAAGTGATACACTTCCACACTTCCAGGTGACTCAAACCTGAGTCCAGCTTTGGTTCCTCCTCTCCCAGGCAAGTCTGGTGCCAGCACCATGGACAGCAGCCAAGACCCCTTTTGGAGAGGGTAGGGGATGACCATTTCCTGGGCAAGGATATGTGACCTTTAGTAGAGAAGCATTTTCCCCAAAACTTCCCCAGGGAAGAGGCAGAGCAGAACCTTCCCTGAGAGAAGGACCAATAATAGGAAAGTCTTCTGGATCTGACTTTAGCAATGTATGAAGTAATTATTTTAATTGCTGATGAACAGTTCACTTAAAAGACACCATCATTCATATAATACACAGCCCCAAGGCCTCAGGAGAAAGGGACCAGGCTTCAGGCTGACCCACATTTTAACCAGTCCTTCCCAAACCTTTCCTCTAAATAACTACACTGCTGCCTCCAAGGACAACACCTTCCAGTTGATGCCATCAGCTGGGGCACAGCAGGATCAGAGCTGTGGCCCTGAACTGCCATAGGAGTGGTTTAAACTGGGGTTGGAGACTCATAACATTGGCGGATTCTGTCCATTTCACTCCAAACGAGTCCAAGTTCACTTCACACCACTTCTCTGGGTGAGCACATTACCTGGGAAGGACTAATAGCACCCACACAATCCCCAGAGCGAGAAGGATAGCTCCAGCTTCCCCTAGCCCCTAGTGTTCAGGGGGTTGGAAGAGCTCTCATTCTTGCAGATAACCACCATCCTTCACATCTGCATTTCCCTCCAAATTTCCATATCTATTATGACACTCAACACGAATTTCCAAGGCTTTGTGCAACTCCAGATGAAAAACACATTTTAGAATTTGTTAACCAGCTACTATTTGAAATAAATGGACCATCAACTAATCTAGAAGTCTTTTTATGCCATCACTAATTTTCTTTGCAATGGCATTCAACCTGTCCCTCATTTATCCTTATTCCAACCCTATGAGGTAGGCAGGAAAACCACGGTGGAGAGGTTTTTTTAAAATCACACAACTTGCAGGTGGCAGGTCCACCCCTTAGATACCTCTGAGCACTGCCACCTAGCAGCCAGTGTGAATTATTCACCAGCGAGGAGGAGTTCACCTCCAACTCAGAACCCACTGCTGCGTTTGGGATTTGCAACTTCTGCAGACAAACCTCCCCACACCTCCCAACCCTCCAGAAAATCCCCAGATGAGAAAGGAGTCTCCACGTGCATATAAATGATTCTTTATGCCCTCCCCCCATGCAATGGGGGGCGGAGCAGGGGGAAGTCCCCCCCCGCCCTCATGCAGGGAACGGGAGGTCAATGTATACTAGTCTTATTGCCAGCTGCCCTGTGGCCATGGGGGTGGGGAATGGGGGGTCTACAGCCCCTTTCTTCTGGCATTGGTCCCCCTTCACCAAGTCACCATGGTGGAGCTGGGGGGCTGGAGGCCCTAGGAGCTGAGGTAAGGACGGTTCTCTAGGGAAGAAGAGCTGTTCTCCCCACCTGCCCACTGGCTGCCCCAGGATGAGTGTGAGGAGCTGTCAGTGGGGGCTGGAAGGTCATCCAGGTGTCTCTACCCAGCAAGCAGTAGAGGCCAGACAATGTCTCCAGCTCGAGGCTGCCCACAGAGATCCTCAGTGGTAGGGGCAGTGTGCCCCAAACACCTTGTCCAGGTGGTACCTCCAGCAGCCATGACAGCTCATCTCTGGCCGATGCATTGACTCAAGATCCCTGCTCCTGGAGTCCAGTTCAGACTGTGGTGACCCTCATCACAACTTCACGGCCAGAATGGGAACTGGAACGGGCATCTGGTGGCCGCAGCTGTCCAAGGAGGTGCAGGATTGTATAACCACAGCGCTGAGGCAAGAGCGTCCGCATGCGCTGGGCAGCCAGGGGGCGGTTGGTGGCCCCAGAGGGGGGGCCCGTCCGTGAGGTCCTGGGGCCCGGCTTCCCTGCCGTCCCTCCCCCTGCATCTCCTCCTATGTCCTTGGTTTTGTCATAATTCAGGACCTTCCACTGCTGGTTCACTGCCTGCCAGCGCTTGAAGATACGGTAGACAGAGGAGCCTTCGTGGACGATGAGGCCTGAGCAAGAGGAATAAGAAATCCAGGGTCAACTGCTGCCCAGACCTAGGCCAGAGGCACTTAAGTAAGCATTCCTCCAGAGTGAGGAGACAGGGTTGCAAAGGGCCTGGAGAAGAAGGGAAGGGAGGGGGCCCAAGATAGTCCTAAAGGCTCCCAATGGTAGAAAATGTGGACATGAAGCTAAGGGAATGGGCAGGGAAAGTTAAGTACGTGAGTTGGAGGAAGACGCTGAGCAGGTAAGGGGGAGAGAGGTGCCCTCACCTATGCAGACAACATCCATGAAGCCGTACATGCCGTAGCAGATCTGAAAGAGCAGATCCTGCCGTTGCCACTTGGCTGAAGGGCTGAGTGACGACCAGATGAGCCAGGAGATGCTGGCGACGAGGAAGAGAGAGCCTAGCACTATGGCAGCAATCTGGACCTTCTCGATGACCGTCAGGGAGATGGCCTGCCACTGTGTGGGAGAAAGGGCTTCAAAAAGTCACAGAAAGAGATGGAGGTCTGGGTGATGGGTGGCCCTAAGAGGAGGAAGCCCCAGGAGCCTTCTTGAAACCCTTCAGGCAGGATTAACATCTGTCTCCTCTGTGCCCTGATGAAAGCTAGTATGTGGCACTTCTCATGTTGCTTGAGACCATTTGTCTGTCTCATTTTAGAGAGGCAGGGTCAGGCAAGTGCTCTGAAGCCAGACCATCTAGGTGTGAATTCCAAATCCTAACTCCATCACCTACTGGACGAGTAACTTTGGGCAAGTTTTTAAATCTCTTTGTGCATCAATGTCCTCATCTTTAAAATGGGGCTAATAAATGGTACATAACAAGATTATTATGAAGATTAAAAGAGTGAATACACACTAAGAGTTTGACATATAGAAGACACTACATGTTTGCTATCACCATCATCATCATCATCATCATCTCCTTTTTCGTCGTCCCAGTGCCTAGAACAGTGCCTGGAATACAAGCGGCACCCAATAAATGTCTCTGTGAATAAAGGGAGGATTTACAGACAGGCGACTGTGGTAATGGTGGGGAGGGGTGACTTTGAGGAAACAGTAAATGGATGAACAATAGGCTCCCTGGAGGGTCCCTGATTCTGACTGCTGAAAGGCCCTTGCCCCAGTCTGAGAGCCCTCTCCTTGCACCTCACCTGCAGTGGGTTCTTGGTGCTGATCGCCAGGACCTGGTACTTGAAGTAGCAGAGCTCACAGCTCCAGGAGCCCCTCTCGCTGATCCAGCGAATGAGGCAGGGCTGGTGCGTGCAGCGCACTGAGCCGTCGCAGCGGCAGGGGCTCAGGAGCTCCCCCTGGAGGAAGAGTGAGGAGGGTCTCTCTCAGCTATCACCATGCCGACCCCACAGAGGGAAACCTCCTCTCCAGGTGAGTGATTCTTCCACCTTAAAAAAAACTCAGGCCTTTCACCCAGAACAGGGCAAGAGGCTAAGGATGCTGCAAAACGGAAAAAAGCTGGAGCTCAAGGTAAACTTCCCTGACCAAAGAGATGAGGAACAGAAAGGGATGGGGGACGGGGCTCTTCTCTTTCCCTAGAATTTGGGGAGGGTGCTCTTCAAGGCTTCCCAAATGGAAGTCTACCTCTTAGGATTTGGAGGGATGGGAGCCACGCCTTCCTCCCCAACCCCATCACTGTAAAGTACTTCACAGATGAGGTGTCGACTGGGGTGGGTCACCGTCCTCAGTTTCCAAGTATCAAAAAGAGGGAGAAATCCTAGGAATGGGAGTGGAGGGTGTTCCCCTTTAATTAACGAAGAATTTCTCGTGACACAGAGACACCCCCACCCCGCGCCCGGCACTATCCCGGGACAACTTCGTCCATAACATTTAAACAAAGAATACTCTTTGGAAGGAGATGAAAGTTGCGCAATGGGAAGTGAAGCTAAGTGCCCGAAGGAGAGAAATACTGAGAGAGGCAAGGGCGCCGGCTGGGCCCCGCCCTTCAAGGTGCGAACAGAAGCGCTGTCCTCTCTGCCCACCTCCGACACAATAGGCCCCTCAGCCTACGGAGACCCTGGGGTCAGACAAGTGGGGGAGAAAGGCTGTCCTCGTTGCTCGGTGAGAGGGATTTTGAGCCCTCCCAGGAGGAAGCCCCACCCCTTCCTGAGGACCCCTGACCCCCCTCCACCCCAAACATGCGCTCTAGGAGTCTCCAGCCAGCCCCCCAACCTCATTCCATCCCCACTCCGGGTCCTGGGTCCCGCCCAGCCTTCTCAGGCCCCGCCCCCTGTCCGCGGTCTCCCCGGGCGCCCCAGGTGCGCGCCCCCACCCCTCCCCGCCCGGCGGCGGGTCCGGGCCTCACCTGCTCCGGGCCTTGGAAGCAGATTCGGCACTGGGGGGTTCGGAGCCCGCTGTCCAGGCTGCTGCTGAGCGACAGGGCGTCCAGCGCGCCCGGGGGCGGCGGCGGCGGCGCGGGCGGCGGCGGGGGTCCGGCCCGCGGCTCCTTGTCGCCGGCCAGGCCCCGGGCCCGCGGCTCCGACCCGTAGTACTCCTCTTCGTCGCCGTCGCCGTCCCGGGTCGAGCAGCCGGCGAAGGGCGCCCAGCCGCAGCCGCCTCCCCCGACCCCCCGGGGCTGCGGCTCGGCCCGGGGCCGCCCCCCGCCCGTCAGCACCAGCAGCTTCAGCTCGTTCAGGAACATGCGGAGCCGAGACTTGAGCATCGTCCGGGCGCCGGGGGGCGGGGGGCGGCGTGCAAGGGGGGCTGTCGGGCGGCGGGGGGAAGGGAGAGGACAAGGCCGGGAAGGGGGCGCGCGCCGGGAAGCCGAGCCGGCCGGGGTCTTCCGGGCCTGCGGGCGCGTTCACTGCTGCCGCCGCCGGGGCTCCAGGGCTGGCGGGGCCGAGAGGGCTGGCGGCCCGGGGGCGGCGGGGCGGGCAGCCATGGCCGGGGCAGGGGGCGGGGAGGGGGGCTCAGGGGGCCGCGCCCCGCGGGTCCGGGTCCGGAGCGGGCCGTGCCCCCGAGGTTACGCGCCCGGGTGCTCCTGCGGCGGGGCCGCCCCCCATCGCCGTCCGTCTGGCCCCAGCCCCGCTCCGGCTCCCGACTCCGGCTCCAGCTCGGCTCGGCCCGTGCGCTCGGCGGTGGCAAATGGCGGCTCCTTCCGGCGGCGGCGGCGGCGGCGGAGACCCCCCCGGAGCGGCGGGCGGGCGGGGCAGGCGGGGCGGGCGCCGGGGAGCCGGTGAGGGATGGAGGGAGGGGCGGGGAGGGGGAGAGGAGGAGAAGTGGCCGCGGCTGCGCATCCCCGCCCTGCCCCGCACGAGCAGGTGTCCCCAGGGGCGGGGGCAAATGTGCGAGCCCGGGGGAGGGTGGAGCGAGGGGAGTGGCCGAGGAAGGGGAGTGTGCACACGGGTAGGAGAATAGGTGTGTGAATGGGGGGGGTGAGAGGGTGAGGATGGAAGGTGCGTGGTCAAAGACGCAGGTGCACCTGGGAGGGAGAGGCTTGTGCAAAACGGGAGTGTGCAAAGAAAGAGCTACACAAGGGTAGGAAGTGTGAGGGAGGTGAGTGAGCCAGAGATGGACTCAATAAACACTTTTACACAAAAGAGCGAAAAGTGTGCACGGTGAGGGACCATGGAAAAGAGATGAGTGTGTAAGGGATGGAATCGGATTGTATGAGAAACAGAAGTGTGTAATTGTAGTGTGGTGAAGAAGGTAAGTGAGCAAGAGAGACAAGAGGGCTAAAGGGATGAGAGTGTCTTTCCTGGTACTCTCCTGCCCCACCACACTACACTGAACACACACACACACAGACACACACACACACACTTAGCTCTTTGCTTTTATGAGGGCCTTGACCCTGAGATCCAGTTCTACCCCCTCATCACATTATTCCTCCCTTACACTTGCGTCCTCCCTCTCCTCCCCTTTCCAACCCTCAGGGAAAAGGGATTCCAGGGGAGCCCACTGGGTTAAACACATTGGGAAAAAATTAATTAGTTAAAGAGTAATTAACAGGAGAAGGGAGGGTATAGAACCAGGGACAGACTCCCATACTAAGGATTCTCAATAGAAAGTGAATAAGGTGAGTAATGCTCTTATGAAGCATTCAAATGTTTTGGATGGATGAATGAATGAATCCGAAAAAGGGGCTGGAACCCAACCAGACATAGAGGATAACTTCTATTCTAAAGATAGTGAGCAGTAGTGGGCTTATGTGGAAAGTGAGGCTGAAGTGGACCCTGCTGGTGCAGGAAGGAAGTTTGACATACTCAGAGGCACTTATCCTTCCAGAACGTTTACAAACCAACCGGTCCTAGCAACAGAGCCAGTGAAACTCACCTCACAAACCCCTTAGCCAGGTCAGACCTTGAGGTTTTTCTTACTAGTGTCCTGGCTGCCCTTGTCAGCAAGGGCCCAGAGCTACAACTATCAGAATGCAAAGAGGGGGAATTTGTACTGACGTGTCTTCCATTTTGCCTTGGAGCATGGTTTATATTAGTCTCAAGCCTGAACTTTTACATTCTTGGTGATATGCTTAAAAAGAATAGAAGTCAAGGTGAAAGGAGTGGCAAATAGAGTAAGAAAATGGTTTCCGGTTTCAGACAATTTCTCACAAATGAGACACTGATCCCTTCCCTCCCTTACTCCCATCCCCCAGAGGGCTGGGAGATAGAGAAGTTGGAGCCAGTAAGACAAGGGAAGCCAGAGAAACCTGCCTGTTGTCTACCTGGATGTCTGAGCAGAGGTCATTTGAGAAAAGTCCGTGTTCTGGGCAGGGGCAAGGGCTAAGAAAGCTTACAGTGGAGGAAAAGAGGGAAGCACGATGACCCCAAAAAAGGAGTCACAAGGTTTCCAGAAGGGCACAAGTCATTCTCATGCAATACAGTGGTCTGGGGTGGTAGTGGTGGTAACTTCCTTGCACATGCTGGCTCCTTTATGTATCCGTCTATATACGAGGTATATAATATCATACACATATATATACACACATACACACATATATCATAGCATATTAGTGCTGGAAAGAACCTTAAAGTTCAAGTATTCCTGTCTCCCGCTCTTCAATAATTTCTCTGCCAGAAGGCATCTGGTCTCTGCCTTAACACTCCCAGGGAGGGGTGGAAGTTGGGAAGACGGGAGGGCACTGACTGCCACTCTTCCTGTCGGATCACTGTATTAATCTGCCTTCCATCAATCCGTTAATTCTAGTTTTGCCCTCAGATGGGCATTGTCTACTCTCTATTTTATAGGACCACACTGTTGGCTACATCTTTACAGATAGCCTTATCATTACTTTAAAGGGCTAGTGACCGAAACACCAAAAAAACCCACAAACAAAAACCCCACATACACACAGGAAGCAGGCACTCTGTAAAAATTTGTTGAATGAAAGAGTGAAACAAAGACACAAATGAGAATATGTTTTCCGATGGCGGTGGAGCAGAAAGGCGACAGCACCACCTCTCGTCCCCCGACCGCGCCCACCCTGCCATGCAGAGAGACAGACATGTAGCGAGACTAGAGCTGCACTCAGGCTCGGCCCGCAGCCCAGAGTTGGGATCTGGGTGGCCCGGGTTGCCATGGCACTGCCTTGGACTCCACCTTCTCTCGTCTCCCCCCGACTCCCCGCCAGGGTTATGGCAGCCAGTCACACGTCCTGCCGCGTAACCACACCTCTGCTCCTCAGAGCAATGTCAAGCGGTCACGTGTGATAGCAACAGATCACGTGGCCGCCATTGCCCCTCCGCCCCCTTCCCCTTCCCGCCCCCTTCCCGGTCTGAGCCGCTCCCGGCTGCCCCTTTGCGCATGAGCGGCTGGTCACGTGCCCCGAACGTCCGGCAGTCGCCCCGCCTCCCCAGTTTCCGCGCGCCTCTTTGGCAGCTGGTCACATGGTGAGGGTGGGGGCCGGGGGGCCGCTCTAGCCCGCGGCCTGTGTCTATGGTCGGGCCCGTAGCGTCCAGCTGCCCCGGACCGAGCTCGAGTGTATGGCGCCACAAGAACCGGCTCCGGGGCCCCGATAACGGGCCGCCCCCGCAGCTCCCGGCACGGGGTGAGGTGAGTGCGGCCGCTTCCCAGGAATGGAGACCATTCTTGCCCTCCTCGGCTTCCTGCGCGGACTGGTTATGGAAGGGTCGCTCGAGGGCGGGAAGTGGGGCAGGGGGTGATGTGGTCCTTTGTGATCGTAGGGAGGTGTAATTTTAGGGACTGGGGTGTAGGATCTTTGATGCTGGGGGTGTGTCGTGTGGGGTATCCCCTGTGCGGGACGCGATGGTCCCAAAGGAAAAGGCATTTTTTCTTCTAGGGCCTCACGTGGCAGGAGGGGTTGGGGTTAGAGTCATTGTGTTACCTGAGGGGCTGGCCTCAGGGAAGACTGGGGAAGGGACGGGATGCTGGCGGTGCTGTCTTCGTGATGTCTTTTGCGTGAGTCACTTTGTTGTTGCAGGCTCATTCCATGCGAACTCTGGAAGGGAATTTCGGTGGTAGCAGTTTCTGTGATTCTAGGGTCTCCTCTGATCTGAGAATGGCTACCCCTCGATACGAGCCAGTGGCTGAGATTGGTGTTGGTGCCTATGGGACGGTGTACAAGGCCCGTGATCCCCACAGTGGCCACTTTGTGGCCCTCAAGAGCGTGAGAGTCCCCAATGGAGGAGGCGCTGGAGGGGGCCTTCCCATCAGCACAGTTCGTGAGGTGGCCTTACTCAGACGGCTGGAGGCTTTTGAGCATCCCAATGTTGTCCGGTGAGAAAGAAGGTAGAGGGTGGGGAGTGGGTGGTAAAGGGGGAAAGACAGCCTTAGGCAGGGAGTGGCGGTCAGCGGAGAAGTGGAGACCCTGAGGCAATAGGGGAGGCCATGTTGGGTCAAGGGGGATTGATCAGTGAGTGACGATTTGTTCTGGCCAGGCTGATGGATGTCTGTGCCACCTCCCGAACTGATCGGGAGACCAAAGTGACCCTGGTGTTTGAGCATGTGGACCAAGACCTAAGGACGTATCTGGACAAGGCACCCCCACCAGGCTTGCCAGTGGAGACCATCAAGGTGAGAGGGGTGGGCAGACACTGAGAGGTAGATTGGGACCTTTGTAGTAGAGCCTGTTGTGATTTCAGGTATGGTGCCAGTTTCCAATTCCTCTGTACCTCCCCCTTCCAAACCAGGATCTGATGCGCCAGTTCCTAAGAGGCCTAGATTTCCTTCATGCCAACTGCATCGTTCACCGAGACCTGAAGCCAGAGAACATTCTTGTGACAAGTGGCGGGACAGTCAAGCTGGCTGACTTTGGCCTGGCCAGAATCTACAGCTACCAGATGGCACTGACACCTGTGGTCAGTAGAAAGATGGCAGCCAAAATGGGTTCAGGTTGGGGGTAGGAAAGTGATTGCCCATAGCAGTTGAGAAGGCATGTGCGTCGTGGTAACCCATAGGGCCCTCATCCGCTCTTCTTATTCCGCTTAGGTTGTTACACTCTGGTACCGTGCTCCGGAAGTTCTTCTGCAGTCTACGTATGCAACACCCGTGGACATGTGGAGTGTTGGCTGTATTTTTGCAGAGATGTTTCGTCGAAAGTATGGGACCCGAGTATCCTATCTTGAATTTCCCAAATCTCTTATTCATCAAGTACTTCCATACCCTGTCCGTTCTCTCACTTGAGTGCTACTGACCACCTTGTCCACAACCAGAAGCTCTGAATGTCCTTGAATTAGGAACTTGATGTGCCTTTATTCTCCATACCATCTGTTTTGAGCCACTAAGCATTAATCATTCCACTACCATATCTTTAAAAATAACTGCTACCCTGTGTCTCTTCTCACCTTAGGCCTCTCTTCTGTGGAAACTCTGAAGCTGACCAGTTAGGCAAAATCTTTGAGTAAGTGACCAGCAAGGGGGAAAAGAATTTTCCATTCTTAGTCCTTCTCTTTTTTTAAATTTTTTTGGTGAGGAAGATTGTCCCTGAGCTAACATCTGTACCAATCTTCTGCTCTTTTGTATGTGGGATGCCCGCCAAAGCGTGGCTTGATCAGCAGTGTGTAGGTCTGCACCTGTGATCTGAACCCACAAACCCCAGCCGCCGAAGTGGAGTGCGTGAACTTAACCACTACGCTACCTGGCTGGCCCCCAAGTCCTTCTCTTTCTGCTGAGCCCTGGATGGCAACTGGCTGTGCCCCTGGAGATGGGGGCTGGAGAAGGACCCTCCTGACCAGAATTCTCCTGTTTCTCCATAGCCTGATCGGCCTACCCCCAGAGGATGACTGGCCCCGAGATGTGTCTCTACCCCGTGGAGCCTTTTCCCCCAGAGGGCCCCGCCCAGTGCAGTCAGTGGTGCCTGAGATGGAGGAGTCTGGAGCACAGCTGCTTCTGGTACTGGGCTTGGGCATGGGCACCCAGTGAGATTGGGGTGAAAAACGGAGCAGTATAAAAGGGACCCAAACCATAGATAGTGGTTACTGAGACTTGGTTGGTGGATGGGTTCATTTTCATTGTTGGCTGTGAATGGCCGTCCACAAAGAGGGATATAGAAAATAGCCTGGGTACTGTTGTGGGTGAGCAGAAGTCTTTTTCCCTCATGGCTTTCTGACCTTTGCCTCCCCTTTCAGGAAATGCTGACTTTTAACCCACACAAGCGAGTCTCTGCCTTCCGAGCCCTGCAGCACTCTTATTTACAGAAGGCAGAAGGTAACCCAGAGTGAGCAGTGGAGGGGCTGCAACAGAACCAAGAGAGGAGAAGCTGTCATTGCCCTTCTCTGAACACTTGAGTGGAGAGCCCCCCGCGGAGAAGGCCCCTTCTGCCTTCACCTTTGAGGCTGTGGAGACGTCTCCCCAACTTTTTACAGAGAATATTTTGCTGCCTTAATGACATTCCCCTCCCACCTCTCCTCTGAGGCTTCTTCTCCTCCTGCCCCTATCTTCTTATACCGAGGGGTCTGTCCCTTGTTCTTCCCTTCCCTACCCTGATATCAGGACCCTTTTTTATACAGGAAAAACAAAACAAAACAAATATGGTCTTTTTTTTTTTTTGAATGTTTCCTTCTCTGATTGGCTTTGCCATTTGTGGATGTGGGAAAACCACTGGGAAAATGGAACTTCCTTGCAGAATTGTAAGGCCTCTCCTCAGGTCACAGGGCCTCCATGGTCGGGGAGCCCCTCGACTGGCAGCAGACAAGAAAAGGCACTTAAGCTGCTTCTTTGAATATAGAGTTTAAATGGCTTTTATTTTTATATTCACTGAACTCCCCCAAACTGGCTCCTGCTTATTACAAGCAGGAGTTCTTGGTGGCTTTCTCCCGGGCTCTGTCCCCGATTCACCCTTGGAGCCAGGCCAGGATGTGGAAGGGAGAAGAGGGGCAACAGAGCCAGGAGTGACTCCAACCCCATCCCATCTCATGCACTCCCAGGAGGCTCCCCTGTCCACTTGGGGAGAGAGGGGAGAAGTTCTTTATTCTTTATAATCTTGCTCCCACTAAAACATGTGAAGGCGTAAAGCCCAGCTATTAAGTCGTCTTTAGGCGATGTGGCAAAGGGCCTTTCCTCTTTCTCAAACAAAAAGGGCTATAGACCCTAGGTTTTCCCTAAGGGAGGGAGAAAAAGCTTAGGGAGAACAGAGAGCAGGAGAGAAATCAGAAGGCTCCACAGTCTCATAGAAAGGCACTGGGGTTGGCTCGAGGATCCTTCTGATTCCGAAATCTCATCGCTAGCCAAACACCCAGGATCTGTAGAAACAAAAGGAGAGAGATAAGCAACCAATTCTGAATCTGGGGCTAAGACTTACAGACATACTGAAAGGGTGTATATGAAGGAACTGGAGAATGTTACCTCTGTAAAGCTAAAGAAGAGTCCAACACCCCCCAGGATTTTCAGGGCTTCATCTGAATGCTTAAGAAACTTTTCTCCACACATCTGGCACGTGGAGCTCCGGCTCTTGCAGATCTGAGGATGAAACGTGTGTGTGTGTGTGTGGAGGTTGCAGAGTTGCTAAGCTGCTCCATCCCAATACCACGGTGAATGGCTCTAGAAATCATTTACTAGTTCAGGGTCGGTATCCTACAGACAAATCCCACTTAGCTAATTCTTTAGCCTCTGTATTCATCCTCCCTCCCCCCTCCAGCACACAGTCCCAGTACAAGAGAGCTACTAGAGAGAGGCAGTCACATTCAAATGTTTAAATCTGCCAATTTGGGCATTGTCCTTCCCCAGTTTTCCTACCCACCGATCCCCCTGCTCCCTCGCCAACTCACTGCAGTGCAGAAAGCATAATCTTGTTGATACAGGGTTGTAAGGTTGAACAAGCCACAACAATCAAAACTTCTTTCCAGTTCATCCCGGGTCTTGTTGCTCAGGACCCACCAAGAAGCATTGATGACATCTGTCTGGAGGATATAGGCAGAGGGAAATTATTTGATGCTGCTAACCTTAAGAACCCCCCTACATCCTGATCTCAGTTCAAGTGCCTTAATTTCCCTGTTCCAGCAAAGGGAAACGTTCCTGAGAAGCAAGGTGTGTCACAGTTATACAGACACGATAATAAGTATCCACTTAAGGTTCTCCTAGATCATCACCATGGAAAATTAGCCAGACATCCCAGAGGAAGCAAATGGCTCAAAAGTCTGGAAGTAGTGGACCTAAGAATGATCTCTGGGGCCAGACTGAGAGGAGGGAGTTAAGAGGTTAAAGAGAGAAACAGAACAAAGCAAGTACTTGAAAGGGCATTCCCTTACCTGTTTGCTTCGGTTAATAGCCAGGCATGAGCAAGAGATTCCAAACTGGAAGACGAAGACCAGACCAAGGATGATCATGTACTAAGCGGAAGAGTTATGGGAAAAAAAAGTCCTAGATTCCTTTATGTTCCACCTATGATAACCATCTGATCTAATCTATTCATAGAACTTACCCAACCATGTCAGGTGAAAACAAAATCATCAGCTCTTGTTTCATAGAGTATGGTATAGGGCAGGGCAAGGAGACATGTCCCCAAGATCCCTGAGGTTGTTACCCTTCTAACTTCTTCCTAGTGGTCTCAGCCCTCCCAAGAGCCCCGGTGCCCCCATCACTTCAGGTCAGGATACAAAGAATAGCAGTACTTGGTGGTGGTTGACAGCACCCACCAGTCCAGCCACCGCGATGAGGAGAAGGAAGACTCCCACAGCAATAACTCCTCCGATGATGTGGATGCTGGACACCAGACCCAGGCCCTTACCCCAAGCAGCCACTCCAATGAGCAACAAGCCTACCAGCTACAGGAAACAGAGAGCAGGATACGTCTCAAAGAATTCCAGCATGCAGCACAGCCAATGGCCATACAGGGGGGCTTGGATAAAACAGGAGAACTTGAGTTGTGTGTGACGAGGTCCTGTCAGGACCAGAAGCATCCCTGGTCACTCCTCCCATCGTAGGTCAGAATGGCTGGGATGGGGGTGAGGGGTAGCAGGGATAGTAGTCTATGAATATAAAAACGGAACCCTTAGCTTCAACTAACACTCCTATTTGGGGAGAAACTGAAGCTCACAGGAGGGAGGCACGGGACTTTATGCCCACAGCCTTCATTTCATTCCCCCCACCCCCAGACAAACCCTGTGGTCACCGGAAGTCTCCCCTCTTCCCACGGAAGTCCCCAGGAATTCCCTCGTCGCCGGAAGTTCCCGGGAATCTTCCCGGAACCCCCAGTACACCCCTCTCCCCACCGGAAGTCCCCTAGAGATTCTCCCCACTCGCCTTTCCGCCCCGACCTTCCCCTACCTCCAAAACCTTACCATGTAGACCACGTTGAGCGCGCAGAGCGCATTCTTGGAGCAGGCAAAGCCACCGCAAACCATCTCCCCAGCTTTGGGGACCCAAGTGGTCCCAAGGTCTTGGGGGGAGGGTCTTGGGGACCGTCTTCTTGGACTCTGACGGCTTCTGTCTCTTTAAATCGAGTCCAGCCAAACCCAGTCCTCTGCGCCTGCACCGCCCCACCCCTGCCTCTGGATTGGCGAAACTCGAGGCTAATCCAGGACGTCGAGGCCCTGAGTACCAATCAATCTGCATTGCGTCACTGACCCGCCTGCCGGCCCCTCCTTTAGGTTCTTTATTGGATAAAACTTAAAACTGGGGGCAGGGCTTCTAGAGATTCTCATAGGGACCAGAGCCTCAACTTCAAAACCCCGGATTGAAAGCGGAGCTTTCTGTGGCTTGAGCTGGAAGAGGGCTGGTCTGGTGGAGGACGCTCTGCAGAAACTCCGGTGAAGGGCCAGAAGGGGCGGCTTCGAGAGCAGGGAGAAGGGCTCCTCCCCTTGAGGGAGGGCCCTTCCCCGCCCCTTCCCCTTGTCCTGCAGTGACCTCACGATGACGCCATTGTTTGTTGTTATTGCGTCACACTCCGGAACACCCAGAGGAGCAAAATATTGAGCCATTTAGCCTGACCACAGAGGCGCCGGATCACCTAGCAACACCTAGCAAATCCTCACATGTTTGCAAGTGTGTCCACTAGTACTCGTATCCTGTGCAGTATTTCCTCCTAATGGGGTGTGAATATGCTAGAAATTCAGTGTGAAAAACAGCAGCCTCAGGCTGCCACATTCCTGTATGTGACAAAGCCACAGGTACAGACATGGGTGTGCTCAGCATCTTCAGAGCACGTGCCTGATCCAGGGCTTGCAAAAAATGACAAAAGGCGGGATCTGGAATATGAATAAATATGAGAGGAGGTGGAGTCTCCACATTTTCACTCTGGGGGTGGGCACAGTGGTGGATCAATATTTACTTATTATTGAATCAGTGCTTTGACACACCGCCCTTTTCATGGGGATGGGAAAAGGCATAATCTCTCCTTCCCCCCAAGAGAAGGAAGCAGTCTGGTAGGAACACAAATGAAAAACCTCCCTCCAGCTCCACAGAATGATTGAAATTTGTGTGTGCTTAGATCCTGTGACTGCATAAGCAGTATGGTCTTACTGCTAGAGTTAGGGCTTTCAACTTTGCCACTCACCAACTATGTAACCTTTGGCCAGTTACTGAAGCTCTCCGGGCCTATTTCCTCATCTATACAATGGGGATAAATAACCATACACCTACATCTTGGGTGGTTGTGAGAATTGAATGAGTTAATATTGCAGGATGCTTGGAACAGTCCCTGGCACAGAGTAAACACTCTGTTAGTGATTATCATTCAGGCTGTTTTACAGCGTCCTGTGGATAATCCCAACCTCTGTTCCCTTGTCTCCAACTACACAAATATTCACACAGTTATAATCCCCTATCCTTTGTAAATTAATATCAAGAAGACATGCAGGAGAAAGACATTTGTCAGGGCCAGAAAGGCTTGAGTCCTGAAACAAAGCCATTAGATCAAACTGCCCACCTTCCCCCCTTATCCCCCTGCATTTTCATTCTGCCCTTCAGTGCCTCATCCACCCTCTTCTCTTTCAGGTCCTAAATCAAAGGCAAGACAGTGGTATTAGGGGTAAGGTTAACTGGTTGGCAGGCATCTTGGTTGGGTGATGTAGTGAAAAGGGCATCAGAAGTATAATCAGAAGACCTAGATCCATATCTTTGTTTCACCTCTTACTGGCGTCTCTGGCTTCAGTTTTCTTTTCTGCAGAATAGGGGTAATAATCCTACCCCTCAGGCCTGTCATAAAGATGATATATATGAAAGTGTTGCAAACTATTAAAAGTGTTATAAACAAGTTCATTATTTTATGAAAGTAATTGAACATGGCATGGTGGTTTTGTCTGGTTATAGGTTACTGTCCTCCTCCATGACCCGTTCTTCCCATAACTACTTGGCCCTTTTTTTTTTTTTTTTGGAGGAAGATCAGCCCTGAGCTAACATCTATTGCCAATCCTCCTCCTTTTTTTCCCTTTTTCTCCCCAAAGCCCCCCAGTAGATAGTTGTATGTCATAGTTGCACATCTTTCTATGCACATCTATGTGGGACGTGGCCTCAGCATGGCCAGACAAGCGGTGCCTCGGCGCGCGCCCGGGATCCGAACCCGGGCCGCCAGTAGCGGAGTGCACGCGCTTAACTGCTAAGCCACGGGGCCGGCCTGTACTCGGCCCTTTTAAGCAGGAGGTGGCTCCAGTGGGGTAGCTGACTGAGGAGGGTTACACTGCAAGATGTAAGCATGCAAGACTTGTGGACGTGTAGAGTAGGGGGTGAGTACAACTGTAAGCTGGAATCCAGCAGGGCCGTAAGAGTGACAGACCAAGTGTATATGGACTCCTGTGAGAGTCTGAGACTGAACACAAATCTGTATGTTACCAAGAATTTGGGATCACACCTGGGACCTGGCTTGCCACATTCTGCCTGCACCAACTCATCTTAATTAGCCACCTCCCACAGGAAGCCCTAGGAGGCTTGTTAAGGTCTCTCCATCCACCTGGCTGTGGAATCGTCGTCGCAGGGGCTGGCTGGCAGAGCTGATGGGCCAACGCTAGAGGGGGTGGGAGGTGAGGAGGTAGTGCTGTCCCAGGCTGTGGGTTTGAAACTCACCAGTCAGGAAGTGAGGCCGACAGACGGAAGGGCGGGCAGGGGCGGGGAGTTCTGGGGCACAGCAGAGGGGGCCTTCTGGGGCTTGGGGGCTGCAGGGTCATGGCCTTCAGGGCCAGAGGTTGCTATTAGCCTGGCAAGACAGGTCTGGGCAACATGCATGCCCAGAGGCAGCTGGCTGTAGCTGCAGTGAGAGCAGAAGTCAGACGACATGAGGTGGCCAAGCAGGCTCTTAGCCGCCTCAGGAAGCTGGCAGAGAGGGTGAGTGACCCCGACCTTCGGGACAGCATCCAGGCCTCACTGGACAGCGTACGAGGTAAGAGAAGGGTTAGCTCCCAACTTGGGTGTCTCGGGGACCAGCAGGGGTATAGATGGGTTTGCCGGGTCATACATCACTTCCCAATCAGCCACTTCCTAGTCCCCAGGATGGAGCTGGCACTCGGGGGGAAGAATACATTTGGAAAGGATGGAAAGAGACATAGGAGGTGTCATTCCTCCTCTTTCCCCAATTCTGATCCTTCTCCCAAGGGATCAAAATACAGGTCGCTGCTGAGGTGACCTTCTTGGCAATAGAGAAGTGGGGGAGCGTGGGGAAGACAGGCCGTAACAGACATATGGTCATCTTGGACCCTGCCTGGGGAGTCCTCGGCAGGAAGCAGTCTGGGAGAGGAGGCTCTGGGACTGGATAATGTGTTGATTCCCAGGACCCACGAAGGATCGGTGACCTCTTTTTCTCCAGCTGTAGAGAGAAACACATACACACACATGGAAATCCACCATGTGGAGAATCTCAGGCTCCCAGGCACACACTAACCCTCACACAGCATGCTCTGCACAGCCGAAGTGCAGAGAAGTCCCCAAGACTCTTCTCCGTCCCCTCTCTTCCCCGTGCTCCTGTTCCTGTCTTCCCCCCACACACCTTCCGCTCTACCTCCTTAGTGCCATTAGAGCAAGTGATGACAACACAGGGAGGAAGTGCTGCCATGGCAACACCATCCGCCACATCCTCCTGCCCACCCCTGCCTTCAGTCCTGTGGTGGGGCCCTGGCAGGAACAGCTTCTCTCCGTCCACAAGGCCCCACCAGTCAAGAACTAGTGGAACTGGAGGTCATCTGCAGTCTGCTCTCATCTCATTCACCTCTGAGGTGGCAAGGAGCTAACAAAAGTGGGCTTCTTTGCTCATGAAAGGTGTCTGGGAGAAGTACATCCTCCATCATATATCCTGCTCTCTGCCAGCCTCTCCGTCCTTAACTGCCTACCTGGGGTGGGGGGAGGTCAAGAGACCATTCTTTCCATCAAGAATGCCAGACCTTTCTGATGGCAGAGGCCACCAGAGCAGGACGTGGGGAAGGAACAGTTAGGTTCAGGTTCCTAAGGGGACAGTCTGATCCCCTCCCCACTGCCCGTCCAAGGCTAGTGCCCCTCTCCTCTGTCCCCCACCCTTTGCCAAGAAGTACGGCTGACACCTTCCCTACAGCCTTAGTGGCTGGAAAGGCAGACCTAGGGGGAGTGGCCCCTGGGGCCTCCTAAGGAGGAACTCCAAGCTCCGCCCCTGTAGGAAAAAAAAGGAGGGGTGGGGAGGAAAAAGGTTTAGGCCTGGTAGAGGAGCTCCCTTAGCTCTGGAGAAGGAGGGAGGGGGAGGAGGTGGAGGCTGAAATCTCTGACAAGACTCCACTCTTCATAAGCGACTTGTTCCACTCTTTCCCTAAGAGTCAGGATTCTGTTCCCATTGAACATAAAGAAAAACTGAGGGCACCAAAGGAGGGAAGGGAAATTAAGCCAGACTCAACAAATCTCCTTCACCCTCTTTCAGAAAAGACTACTGAAGGGTCTTCTGTCCTGGGGATGGGGTCATCCTGGCGCAGCAGGGAGGGGACAGGGGAGGGCGAAGCTGCTGACCTCGGGACAGCACCGCGGAGGGATTGGGTACAGGTCTCGGGAGAACAAAGGACACCCAGCAGCCTGCCACCGCCCCCCACCCTCACCCCCTACCAGGCCGAGCACGCCGCCGGCTCCTACCTCCAAGAGCCGCCCACGACAGCACTTATTATAGTCTCGGCTGCGTCAGGAGGGTGGGACGCCAAATTAGGGGAACGCTGAGACTCCCCGAGTCCCGGGGAGGGTCTCCAAGGCTGCGGGCAGTCCTCGCCCCACTCCCGCCCCACCCCCGCCGGTCTCAGCCTCTGTTCCCCATTGGCCTAACCCCTTCATCCTTCTCCCTGGGCTGGAGGACAGTGAGCCTTGAACTCCAGGGTCCCTAGAGGGGTGGGGGGTACAGAGCAGAAGTTTTCCATTCTGTCTCTTCTTCACCCTTCTAAAAGAGCCCCATCCCAAAAACCTCAGGAGACTGAATGGGAACCCAAAAAGAGGCCAGGTCCCGCTGCCCCAACTGAGGGGCTCCTTATATTCGTGAGCGCCAGATACCCCACATGTGGGTAACCAGACGTGAGAGTGGTGCCTCCATTAACCCAAATCCCCTGGCGGGTCCCCCCACCCACCATACACACCGATCCCTCCTCTCTGCTTATCCCCGCTGTTTCTGAGGCACGCTTGGAGCTACGGTTGCTATGGAGACCGGATGCATTTTGATGGTGGGGGGGTGTCAATCTGTAGACATATTCCTTCTCCTTCCACCTTGAGCTGGAGCCTTTGACTCACTTTTCGGCCTGGGCTCCTCCAGCCTCCAGATCTCTCCCCTACGGAGGCCCCCCTTCCTTGTACCCTGCTAAGTTCCGCGTTTGTCCGAATCCCCAGAGAACACTTTCCAAGTTCACTTTGGGACAGTTGGGTTCAAGTCGTGGCCCCGTCAGTGTAATTGTGTGTGGGGGTGGGCGAGGGGGCTGGATCACAGAGAAAGGAATGCGTGCAAGTACCTGGGGGCGACAACGGGTCTTGGGACTGGGATTTCAGAGCTCCCCACTTTCCCACTTCAGCTTCCCCAGAATTGGCAGTGACCCCGAATTTGCTCCCTTTTCGCCGCGGACTGTCCACCCATAGACTTATTTTTACCCTTGTGCTTAAATGCCACACCCAACAGTTGCCTTCCCCGTCTTTTGCTAAGGGAGGGGGCTAGGTTGGTGGAGTAGGTGAGTCCAAGTTCCAGGAAATCCAGCCCAGGATTTGGAAGGGAAATCCAGTCCTGGATTTTGCACCGCCTTCGCAGACAGCCTTGCTGGTGGAGAGAAGGTGGGGGGGGAGATAGGGTGGGGGGGGGCGGGGGGCCGCCTCCTCCTCAATGTGAGGGGAGCGCCCGGACACAGCGCGCATCCGGACCCAGCCGAGCCCCGGCGAGCCCCCCGGACCCTTCACCCGGATCTCACGCCCCTCCCCTCCCAGACCCCAGACCCGAGGGTTCCCACCCTCTCCGGCTTCCCTCCTTCCTCCCCCGCCGGCGCCTGTATCTCCATCCCCAGCATCCTCCCCGCGCCCCAGAGAATCCCCCGCACGACCAGCCCCATTAGCTTCCCACCCTCCTAAAGACCCCCTCTCCGACCCCCATTCGCGGCCCCTGTCCTTTGAGTCCCCATTCCCCGCCCCTGCCTCCCCCGCACCGGTTCTTCTTCTCCCCAGCCTCGGGTCCCTCTTTTTTGCCCCCTTTTCCTCCCTCTCCTGTATTTGCCCCCACTCCTGTCCTCCCCGCCCTCCCCCGCCCATCTCAGCGCCCCCACCCAGGCCGGGGTGCACGGTCCGGCGCGCCTCCCTGGAGCAGCACCAAGGTCCCGGGGCTCCAACGGGGTGGGGGCGCAGGGCGGGGAGCATGGGGAGGGGGCGCCCCGTGTGATGGGAGGGGGGCGCAAGCGGAGGCGGCGGAGGCGGCGGCGACAGCGGAGCCGGGCCGGGAGCTCAGCGGGGTCCGGGGGCTGCGGGCAGCGAGCAGGGCGGCCCCATGGCCGGGCCCCCCTGAGGCAGTCCGGGGGAGTCCCCTCCCCTCCCCAGCTCGGGGGTCTCGGGGCCCCATGAGCCGGGGCGCGGGCGCGCTTCAGCGCCGGACAACGACCTACCTCATCTCACTGACCCTGGTCAAGCTCGAGTCGGTGCCTCCGCCGCCGCCTTCTCCGTCTGCGGCCGCAGCCGGCGCCCTCGGGACCAGAGGTGCCGAGACCGGGGATCCTGGCAGCCCCCGAGGCGCGGAGGAGCCGGGCAAGAAGCGGCACGAGCGTCTCTTCCACCGGCAGGATGCGCTGTGGATCAGCACCAGCAGCGCGGGCGCGGGGGGCGCCGAGCCCCCCGCCCTGTCCCCGGCTCCGGCCAGTCCGGCCCGCCCCGTCTCCCCCGCTCCCGGCCGCCGCCTCTCCCTCTGGGCCGCCCCTCCGGGGCCCCCGCTCTCCGGGGGGCTGAGCCCCGACCCCAAGCCCGGGGGCGCCCCCACCTCCTCCCGGCGCCCCCTGCTCAGCAGCCCGAGCTGGGGGGGCCCGGAACCCGAAGGCCGGGCGGGCTGCGGCGTCCCCGGCTCGTCCTCCCCGCACCCCGGCACCGGCAGCCGGAGGCTCAAGGTGGCGCCTCCTCCGCCGGCTCCCAAGCCTTGCAAGACCGTGACCACGAGTGGCGCCAAAGCCGGCGGGGGCAAGGGCGCGGGGAGCCGTCTGTCATGGCCCGAAAGCGAGGGCAAGCCCAGGGTCAAGGGGTCAAAGAGCAGCGCCGGGACTGGAGCTTCTGTCGCCGCCGCCGCCGCCGCCGGAGGAGGGGGAGCGGCAGCCACGACCTCTGGTGGGGTCGGGGCTGCGCCTGGAGCCCGAGGGAAGCTGTCCCCTCGGAAAGGCAAGAGTAAGACCTTGGACAACAGTGACTTGCACCCGGGACCGTCTGCCGGCTCTCCTCCTCCGCTAACCGTCCCAGCAACCCCGGCTCCAGCCGCTGCGGTCACCGCCACCTCCGCGCAGCCCACTGGGGCTGCACCTCCAATCACTCTGGAGCCTCCAGCTCCGGGGCTAAAACGGGGCCGGGAGGGGGGCCGAGCATCCACTCGAGATCGCAAGATGCTCAAGTTTATCAGCGGCATCTTTACCAAGAGCACGGGGGGGCCTCCTGGCTCCGGGCCCCCTCCCGGACCCCCGGGCCTGTCTTCTGGCAGCGGGTCCAGGGAGCTGCTGGGCGCAGAGCTCCGCGCCTCCCCTAGTGAGTAGGACCAGGCCCTGAAGACAGGGAGGGAAGGGCACCTGTAGTACTCGGCGTGGGGTTGGCGAGCGGGCCGCAGGACTGAACTAGGAGAGCTTCTCTCTTGGGTGGGCGGGAAGACCCAGGCTCACTCCTCTGCTAAGGACTGGGGCAAAGAATTAGAGGTCCTGAAGGGGGGTGAGGAGCTACGTTGTGCGACATGAGAGGCGACTTGATTTCAGAGGGACTCAGAAAGCCTCAGAGCTGTCTGGGAAAAGGATGCCCTTGGTCAGAGTGACTGTAGGAAATCGCACCCAGAGAAGCCCCAGACCCCACTCCAGCCTCAGCTGGACTCGGGGAGCGTGGAAACAGGGCTTTGCCCCGCCCGGAGGGACACTGAAGGTGAAGGGGATGAGGAAGCCTCAGTTTCTCCCGAGTACTTGGGGCAGGTGGTGTGAAAGTGACCTTGCGGGCAGCTCCTCGCCAGGCACAGGTCTTCCCCCGGGCTGAGAGCAGGCCAGTGGGGCAGCAGGGAGGGACTCCGTTTCTTTCCACGCGGTGAAGGCGGATTGGGCAGTGCAGGAGTGCGTGGGGGCTGGAACGTGCTGAGTACCTGAATGCGAAGTGAGAGGGGGCGGGTAGGAAGCCTCACTTCCCCCACCGCCCACCCTGGCCCCAGAGCAGCGTCGAAACTCCCAGGGGGCTGACCAGGAATGACTCAGGGGGGCGGAACTGCAGCAAAGGCAATTCTTACCCCCGGAGACTTGGGAGGGGGTAAGGAGAAGGTAGTGTTCTTTTTCTGGGGGTGTCTTTATCTTATTTTTTTCTGGAACAGAGAAGCGAGGGACTCTTGGTTCGGCTCACACTCCCCGGAGGGGAGGCGGGTCTGGGAGCGGGGGCGGCCCCCGGGGTTTGGCTCTGGAGCGGGTGGGAGCAGATGGCTCCGGATCCCAGAGTTCCCGCCGCAGCTGCGGCGCCCCGGGAACGTCCGGCCAGTGTCAGGCGCGGGGGCTGGACCCGGCGGGCCTGGCGGAAGGAGCATCCGTACCCCCACCCCCACCCCCGGCCTGTGGCTTCTCTCGGCCTGGGAATGGAGGCCTTCCCCACAGTTCTTTTGGAGGGTACTTGTGGGGAGGGTAAGGGAGAGGGAGGCATAGGAAAATGCAAGCTCCATTCCTTGGGCTGTGGAGAGGGGTCAGGGCCATCATGCCGTTGACCTTGAAAAAGGGGAGGGATATCCCTCACCTCAGTTTCTCTCTTGTGAAATGGAGTTGAGGAAAATCCACTCCCTTCTATGTCCCAGCCCCTTCTCCCAGGATTTGCCATGGGAATCAGTTGGGCGGGTGGAGAGGACACCCTCTTCTATTCTCCTTCCAGAGGGAAGAACCTGCTGCTGTCAGAGCCCTGGTGCCCGGGTCTGGGGCAGGAACCTACGTTTTGGGATGTGCTTTAAGGGAGATGCCAACTGAAGTATTTTTGTCTTGCTGGCTCCGTTGCTAAGCAACCACTGAGCGGCAGCAACAGCTGTGGGGAGAGGACTAGGATGGGAGGACTGGGGACCACTCTCAAACCTAGCCTTTCCACTCCACTCTCCAGCCCAGGCAGGGTCCTAGGGGTTAAGAGAAGCTGCAAAAGATGGAGGGGTGGCTGCGGGTTGGGAGTCCTCCTGAGCCTGGAGCATCCCCTCTTATGGTTGTTTCTCCATTACAGAGGCTGTGGTCAATAGCCAGGAATGGACTTTGAGCCGCTCCATTCCTGAACTGCGCCTGGTAGGTAAACCAGTCTGCTTGTCTGTACCAAGGCTGACTTCCCACCCACTGTACTCTCAACTCTCCCCCCTTCCCCTCTTCCTTTCCCCGACTCTGTGAGAACGGGGAATAGTTTTCCAGTTCTCCTGAACTTCTACCTTCATAGCACCGACCTGGGGCTTGATATGTCCTCACAACTTTTTCTTCTCTAGTCTCCTTTTTCCTGTTTGTCCATGGTCCTCTTCCAGGCTTCTCCTCATTATGGCATCTCCCCTTTGGCCCTTCATGTTCTATTGCCTAGAACTGGGTAAAACTTTCCAACTAGTGCCTGGGGCTGTGACATGCCCTCTCCCCCCATCTAGTATGTTTCCTAAACAACACACACAAAAAAACTGGTATAGAGTTGCTGACATTCTTGAGCTTGTGGTCCACTTCGAGCTTGGGATCATTTCTTACCACACTCACGGCCTGACCCCTCGAATGCGCTCTCCTGACTGACTGTCATCCTGGCCCTGTAGGACCGTCCTTGGATGATTTAACACTGCCAGTCCCTTTGAGTTCTCTGGAGTGTCCAGACCCAGGCATCCTGCCTCCTTTTAATTCTCACAATCTCTGCTCCACAATTTTGTCCTCAGGGTGTGCTGGGTGATGCCAGGAGTGGGAAGTCATCGCTCATCCACCGATTCCTGACCGGTTCATACCAGGTGCTGGAGAAGACAGAGAGTGAGTTCCCGGGAGCCCTAGTAAGCTAAGGATTGAGGCCAGGGATCCAGGATCAATGACTAGGCAGTGTGACAAGTGACTAGTCAGGTCTGGAGACCAGAGGGAAGGAAGAGGCCACGATAGCTGAAGTACAGGAAGCATGGGGAGGTTTGGTGACCTGTGACCTCTGACCTACCACTTGAACTCTTCTGGACAGGTGAACAGCACAAGAAAGAGATGTTGGTGGATGGACAGACTCATCTAGTGTTGATCCGAGAGGAAGCTGGGGCACCTGATGCCAAGGTGAGGGGTGTGGTGATAGGGTGGGCAGGCTGGCTGGGGTCAGCACTGGCCGAGGGAGAGAGCTCCGGTTTCCCAGGTCTCCCTCTGGGTGGCATCCGGAGGAGTGGACTTGTCTGACCCTCCACTTGCTCCCTCACCCCCCGCAAGTTCTCAGGCTGGGCAGATGCTGTGATCTTGGTCTTCAGCCTGGAGGATGAGAACAGTTTCCAGGCCGTGAGCCGTCTCCATGGGCAGCTGAGCTCCCTTCGGGGGGAGGGACGAGGAGGCCTGGCGCTGGCACTCGTGGGGACACAAGGTAAGGAGGAGCTGAGGAAGCACTGCTTTCAGGGGGTCCCTGAGACACCGTCGGGGTGTTCCCCAACATAGGTGAGAGCTTGGTGAGGTGTGGAAAAGGCCCCTTGGATTACAGAAACCCTCTGGGAGGAGCCCGGTCTCCAAATAAGGGACTCATTAAACCAAACACAAACTTCCACAGACCTGAGCAGAGAGAAGGGGACTCGCTAGGGAGGAAGGGACAGGTATAGTAGCAGTCTCCATCCCTCTCCTGAGATGTCACCTACCTGGTATTCTCACACTGCCATTTCCCGATGCCACCACTATGGGACATGCAGAAAATGTCAGATCCTAGGGTGAAGAGAAAGCCTTTTCCATCTTCCCCTTGCCACAGCCGGGTCAGGCTGACACCTTTTAAAGGTAAGAGAAAACACAAAGGGGATGGTGGAGAGACTAGAGGACAGAAAACGTTTTAGTTCTCAAAGCAGTGATTCAGAGGCTCTCAGACTTCTCAGCTAGGAGAAGCTTCCACAGGCGCAGCTGTGTTGGGCTGGCAGGACTTTCTGTCTGGACTCCTGTCCTGCGGGTGCCTCCTTCCGCCTGTCGCTTGCCTCCTCATTTCTCGTTGCAAGGAGCAGTCCACCTGCTACCCGTGGACACTCAACCTTTTTCTAGTTCAAATGCCACGTGTCCTCCCTCTCAGTTCAGGGTTCATCGAGTTTGCAGGGCTGGGTGACTGGCCCTCATGGGTCTCAGCCATTTCAGACCTTGTCAGGAAGCTCTGCTCCCCCCTGGAGTATTCGTTGAAGACACACACAGAGCTCACCCAGCCTACTCATACTGCAGCTGGGCACGTGAACTGGGCCCAGTACTCAAAAAAGGCTTATCCACTCCCAGTCCCTGGTCACAGGAGGAGTGTTCTCTCATCCCCTGTCCCTAGTGGGGGCAGGGACTGGGACTGGCCCAAGGGAAAGGAAAGCAGGGAAAGTGGAGGAGGGCCCTCATCCAGTCTGGCTCTTCCCTGTCCCCTCAGACAGGATCAGTGCGTCCTCCCCTCGGGTCGTGGGCGATGCTCGAGCCAGGGCTCTATGCACCGAGATGAAGCGCTGCAGCTACTACGAGACTTGTGCCACCTATGGGCTCAACGTGGACCGGGTCTTCCAGGAGGGTGAGTGGGGAGATGCAGGCGTACGTGGGAAGCAGGGAGCTAGAGGCCTGGGATATTCTTAGGGGTCGCACATCCAGGCCTCTCTCTGTGAGTGACAGGAAATCAGCCCATGTGGGAGGGAGGAGGGATGGGGGGGTCAGAGAAGGTTTGCTGAATAGCCACAAGGTCTTTCGGGGCAGGAGGAGCTGGCAAGGCTACAGGTTGTGCAGTGGCCACAGAGACAAGGAAGTTGGGGCCTGTGTTATCGCCTGGGAATTTCTCAAAGCTGGGCACCCAAAGGTGGTCTTGGGTGTCTGCCAGCTCATGCCTCCTTCCCCTCCCCTCCCCTCAGTGGCCCAGAAGGTGGTGACCTTGCGCAAACAGCAGCAGCTTCTGGCTGCCTGCAAGTCCCTGCCCAGCTCCCCAAGCCACTCAGCTGCTTCCACTCCGGTAGCTGGGCAGGTGAGTTGGGGTCTCAGGGTCCACAGGGGGGCTGGTGAGAATGAGAGGAGGGGCTGGTGATCCAAGGACAGGTACAGAGTACTCAAGGAGGTTCCACGGGGCGCAGATGGAAAAGGCCATGACACCGTTTGTAGAAAGTGCAGTGGACTGGAAATCAACCAGGTTTGAAACACCATTTGCAATGTCCTTGAGCAAGTCACCTAAAGCTCCCAAGGTTGTCAGGAAAATTGTATGGCATAATACTTGTGAAGTCAACCTTTGCAAAATTGAAAGCACTATGACAATGCTAGTGAGGAGTTTTATTATTAATGATAAGACAAATAAATGGTGACGAGATCAAGGAATGTCTCGAACTCCTCGTAACTAGATGTGACTCTAGCTTAGTGGGGTGGGGCATCTTGGCTGTTCTGCTGACTCCTCCATCTGCCTCCAGGCTAGTAACGGCGGCCACACTAGTGACTACTCTTCTTCCCTCCCGTCCTCACCCAATGTTGGTCACCGGGAGCTCCGAGCTGAGGCAGCTGCAGTGACTGGATTGAGCACCCCAGGTTCCCTGCACCGGGCAGCCAAGCGCAGGACTAGCCTTTTTGCGGTATTGGACGTGCTGACCCCCCATCCTCTTGTCCCCTGTTGCCTGCCCATCTTCCCTAGGCCCTAGACCCCTCTCTTGGGCCCTTCTTCATCTGTCCTCCCTGTCCTTCCATCACTGTATCCCTCTATCCATCCTCTAACTGATGCCAATAACCATTCCAGAATCGTCGGGGCAGTGACTCTGAGAAGCGGAGCTTGGACAGTCGGGGAGAGACAACAGGGAGTGGGCGAGCCATCCCAATCAAACAGGTGGGTGGTCCAGGGGCTGGGGCAGGCTGTGGGTAGCTGGTCTTTTTTTTTTTAAGCTGAGGAAGGTTCGCCCTGAGCTAACATCTGTTGCCAATCTTCCTCTTTTTTGCTGAGGAAGATTCGCCCTGAGCTAACATCTGTGCCAATCTCTCCCTGTTTTGTATGTGAGCCACCACCACAGCATGGCCTCTGACAAGTGGTGTAGGTCTGCGTCCGGGAACTGAACCCAGGCCATTGAAGTGGAGCGTGCTGAACTTAACCACTAGGCCACTGGGGCTGGCCAGTAGCTGGTCTTAACTGGCTTTTCTCCCAAATGTCTCCTTCCATACTCCAGAGCTTCCTACTAAAGCGAAGTGGCAACTCCTTGAACAAAGAATGGAAGAAGAAATATGTGACCTTGTCCAGTAACGGCTTCCTACTTTACCATCCCAGCATTAACGTGAGTGGCAGAGACTGGCTGGTCACGCTGGCCGGCCTTGGCTGCCCCTCCAGCTCCACCAGTCTGTGTCTCTGACAGACACCAACATCATTTCTTGGAAGCTCCAGTCCTGTTCTCTTAAGTTTAGCACGCATGTGCTAGGCACCTCCCATGTGCCCATGCCAGGGATGGAAAGGCAAATACACCTCCCCAGGAACTTGCAGGCTAGTGGGAGAGCATGGAAGAAGGACCTCTGCCTGGCCTGCCATTCAGGGAATGCTTTCTGGAGGAGACAGTGCGGGGCCAATCTGTCGGGCTCATCCCCTAGAAACTCCTCCCACCCAGTTGGCTCCCAGAGTGCCCCCCTAGCCCTCTCTAGCCCATACTATTGGCTGCTTCCCAGCACCACCAAGGACCCCAACCTTCCCTACACTCTCAACCCCTGTACCCCTCCAGGATTACATCCACAGTACCCATGGCAAGGAGATGGACTTGCTACGAACAACAGTCAAAGTCCCCGGCAAGCGGCCCCCGCGGGCCATCTCTGCTTTTGGCCCCTCAGCCAGCATCAATGGGCTGGTCAAGGACATGAGCACTGTCCAGATGAGTGAAGGCCCTGGTGAGTGGGGCTCATGACAAAGGTGCAGGACGGGGGCCAGGGCTGGGGGAAGAGGAGGGGTAGTAGGGAAGTGGGGGCTGGGACTGGATAAGTGGCAAGGTGGGTGATGAAGAGGGACCACATAGGAATGGGGCTTAGAGACTGAGTGGCTCACTGAGGTTTTCTCTTCTTCCCCTTCTGACAGAAGCCACCACTCCCACCCCAAGCCCCAGCCCCAGCCCCAGTTCCCTGCAGCCACCACCAGACCAGACATCCAAGCACCTGCTGAAGCCAGACCGGAATTTGGCCCGAGCCCTCAGCACTGGTCAGTGAGGGCCCACCCTGCATCCACTGGGCTCCAGATCCACATGGGATGCGGGTGGGAAATAAAATTGGGGTGAAGCTTGGAGGCTGGAATCAATGTGTGAGTGGACACAGTGAGCATCCACTGGGTAGCAGGCACCAAGCTCCGTCATACCAGGTTTATCATAATGGTTAAGACAAGTGGGTTCTAGAGCTGAATTGCCTGCACCGGAATCCTGGCTTACCACTTAGGCAAGTGACTTGACCTCTCCATGCCTCAGTTTCCTCGTCTGTAAAGTGGACATAATAGTTTCTACCTCAGAGGGTTGCTTTGAGACTTAAACAAACTGAGAGCATTGTCTAGCACACAGTCAGCCATCAGTGTCTGGAATGTTTGGAAATACATATATTTTTTAAAGGTAGCAAGTAACATTGTAACAAGTGATCCTCATAAAAACCTTGTCACGTCAAGATTATTATCCCCATTGTAGGGATGAAGAAACTGCGGCTCAGAAGGTTAAGTGACTTGCTCAAGGTCTCAAGGCCAGTAAGTGGCAAAGTCAGTATTTAGGTGCAGGTCTGACTCTAAAGCATTCATCTGCCCTCCTCTCCAGGAATGACCAAGGGGGACCTCCTGGAGAGGGACAGCTGAGGAGGGGGACCCTAAAATGCCAAAGCTAGTTCAGGGGAGGAGACAGGCTATGGAGAAGTTAGGAAATCTGTGGAGGGACAGCTGAGGCAGCTATGTCCCCCTCCCTAAGACTGTGCCCCATCTGGAGACCTGAGCCCCCTGAGTCGGGAACCTCCTCCTTCTCCCATGGTGAAGAAGCAGAGGAGGAAAAAATTGACAACACCGTCTAAGACTGAAGGCTCGGCTGGGCAGGCTGAAGGTGAGGCCCCGATGGGCAGTTCCACTCCCACCCTGGACCCTCACCCCCACTCCAGAGCCCTGGCCTAGCTCCTGCAGGAGGAGGGAGAGTGCCTGGCTGAGTCCTTGACTGTCATTACCACTTTGCACATAACCTAGAGAAGAAATGGATGGAGACCCCTCAGCCCTGTCCTTCCTCCTGTTCCCCAGTGGATGCCTTTTACCCAGGTGGTCCCCAGCTCCCATTCTCAATGACCCCCATAAGTCTGTAGCTTCCTGTTCTCACCTTCGACTCCTCTTACTATCCCAGCTCCCACACCCAGAAGCCCCCATGGCCCCCAGTGACTCGGCCCCTGACCTCAGTGCCCCCCATTGACTCCTCCGCTCTTGGACTCTGACCACCCAGCCTCTGTTCCCAAGAACTTCCTGATTGCCAAGCTCTCCCACAGCCCTTGACCACAGTGACCCCCATTCCTGCTCCCAGTGACCCCTCAGGCCCCTAAGACACCTCCTGAACTCCAGGGTCCCCTCCTCCGGGGCCTGTGACCCAGCTCCTGTCCCCTTCTCCATGTTCGCTCAGATCCTGACCATCCCTTCCCCTCCCAGAGACCCAGCTCCTCACTGGTCATGATAACCTGTCCCCAGTGCCCCTGCTCTCTGCCTGGTGTTCGGACCCAGGTTCCGGATCTGCCTACTCTCATGGCTCTTGGCTTCTGCTCTACTCTGCTCCGGGGCCACTGACTTTAGTTCTGCTTTCTCTCCCCACCTGTCTGTCCTGCTTTGTCTCTGGCACTCTCTGTCACTACCTCTCTCCATCTCTCCATCTGCCTCTTTTTCTCCTTCTTTTTTGGTCTCTTTCTCTGTTCTGCTCTCCATTTCTATCTCTATCTCCTTCGCTTCGGGAAACCAGCCAAGCGCAAAATGTGGAAACTAAAATCCTTTGGTAGTTTAAGAAATATTTATAAAGCAGGTAACAAGCGGGGAGCCGGAAGGGGCGCTCAGCTGGGGTGCAGAAGGGTGGGGGTGCCCCTGCCTTCCCCTGCATGTGCTTGGGCTTCCTGCTCTCCCCTACCCTCTGCTTCCCCAACCCCTCTGCCCCACTCCCAGGGGCTTGGGATGGACATCAGGGAGGAAGGGTTTGGGGAAGGTGGCCCCTGTTGGAACTCTGTCCCTCAAGACCCCATCCCATCCCATCCCGCACCCAGAGGAAAACTTCGAGTTCCTGATCGTGTCCAGCACTGGTCAGACGTGGCACTTTGAGGCAGCCAGTTTTGAGGAGCGGGACGCCTGGGTCCAGGCCATCGAGAGTCAGATCCTAGCCAGTCTGCAATGCTGTGAGAGCAGCAAGGTCAAGGTAATCGGTCGGAGGGTCAGGGGGAGAGCAGAGGTGGGTGTTTGAGGAGTCCAGAGAGGAGCTCACAGGGAGAGTCATTACTAACCCCCACACTTTTTGCAGCTACGCACAGACAGCCAAAGCGAAGCCGTGGCCATCCAGGCGATCCGGAATGCCAAGGGGAACTCCGTCTGCGTGGACTGCGGGGCCCCCAGTGAGCGCAAGGGGGCAGTGGAGGGGCATGGGAGGGAGCGTGGTTGGCTGGAGTTGGCGAATGCTGGGGTGCCCGTGCTGCTCGGCCGGCGGGGAGCCGACCTCTGCATTCCGTCCCCAGACCCCACGTGGGCCAGCTTGAACCTGGGTGCACTCATCTGCATCGAGTGTTCTGGCATTCACCGGAACCTGGGCACACACCTGTCCCGCGTTCGCTCGCTCGACTTGGACGACTGGCCGCGGGAGCTGACCCTGGTGCTGACGGCCATTGGCAACGACATGGCCAACCGCGTGTGGGAGAGCGACACGCGGGGCCGCGCCAAACCCACGCGGGACTCCTCGCGGTACGTGTGAGGGAAGGGGGGGACTTAGGGTGTGCGGCTGTGGAGAGGGTCCCCTGGGTAGGGGGTAGAAGTCCTGGGTAGGGGGTTCCTGGAGCCCTTCCCGTTGATCCCTGGTCTTGCAGGGAGGAGCGTGAATCATGGATCCGCGCCAAGTACGAGCAGCTGCTGTTCCTGGCGCCGCTGGGCGCTCCCGAGGAGCCGCTGGGCCGCCAGCTGTGGGCCGCGGTGCAGGCCCAGGACGTGGCCTCCGTTCTCCTGCTTCTCGCCCATGCGCGGCACGGGCAGCTCGACGCCAGCGTGGAGGATCCGCAGCTCCGCTCCCCACTCCACCTGGCAGCTGAGCTCGCCCACGTGGTCATCACGCAACTGCTCTTGTGGGTACGTGAGCGGGCATGGTAAAGGGGTCTTGGAGGGCTCCGTCTCAGAACGGCCAGGTGCGGGGGAGCCTGACATCCCCAAAGCGGGCCTGGACGTCCGGGGGGCCGGCGGGCACGGGGCGCGCGGTAACGCGGCGTTTCCACCCTCCAGTACGGCGCCGACGTGTCCGCCCGCGACGCGCAGGGCCGCACCGCGCTCTTCTACGCCCGCCAGGCTGGAAGCCAGCTGTGCGCCGACATCCTCCTTCAGCACGGCTGCCCCGGTGAGGGCGGCAGCACGGCCACCACCCCCAGCGCGGCCACCACCCCCAGCGCGGCCACCACCCCCAGCATCACCGCCACGCCCAGCCCCCGCCGCCGGAGCAGCGCCGCCAGCGTGGGCCGCGCCGACGCCCCCGTCGCGCTGGTATAGTTGCGCAGCGGGAGACAACCCCACTCCCACACGGGCCGGGCACGACACACCGGGTGAACCGCTGGACAGATGCACCCACTCACCCCTCCATCTGCACCCCACCGCACGGGAGCACTTCTTACCCCCACGAGGGCACAGCCCCCACGCCTCCCGGAAGACACAAACACACCTCCCTCTCCCCAACGAGGCACGGAGACCCCAGTTCAACACGCCCCCTCTCCGCTGTTTCCACACTCGGATTGCTCTGGATCTACCCGCTCGGCGTTTGCGAAAGGGACGCCCCGCCGCGGTACCTGCTCCTGGGCGCTTGGATGTGCCCGCTCGCGCCCCCTAGGGGCGGGGGAAAGACTCAGTCCTGCCTGTGTTTGACAATCTCACGGCGGGAGCATATACCCAGGCTGGCTCCTGGGGAGACGCCACGCCAGAGGGGGTGGGGGTTAGTACGTGGGAGGGCTAGCCCTGGGACTTGGGGCCAATACGGGGGACCTACCCCTTCCATGCTAATCTCACTGCCCAGTGAAGGGGGAAGGGCAGCGAGGGGCAGGACCCCTGCTGCCCATGGGGGTAGGGGGTCCCCAACCCTTTCCGTGAAAGGGACCATGAGGAGTGGAAATCAGGACGTCCCCCCACAGCCACCCATGGATGGAAGCTAAAGGGCCGGGGGAACCAAGAGCCTGAGTCCCTCCTCACTACTATCTTGGGAGGGAGAAGTGATGGAGCAGCAGCAGCCTAAGGGGACTGGGGAGGGGCCTTGTAATTTATTGCTTTGTTCCCCAACAAGGGGGTGGGGGCGGGCAGGGCTTGGGGAGGGCTTTTCAGGGTAGGGGAAGCCAAGGGTGGGCAGAGGGTGGGGTGGGGTGGGGGTGCTCTCGGGTTGTGAGTGTCTGTGACCGTGACTGCGTACCTGTGACTGTGCAGCGCCCGTGGTGATCTGGGGTAGGGGGCACCCCTACAATGGGACCCCTCCCCCACTATTCTTCCTGTCCAGCCCCTCCCTCCCACTGGAGCAGCTTCAGACCCATCCCTCAACCCCGCGATTCCTCCCAGCCAGAGCTAAGAGGATGTGAGGTGGCTGGGAGGGTTTCCAGGCCCCCTGCTCCATCCCCAGAAAGGGGGTGGTGGGGTGGACTTCCTCGCCCAGCCCTGCCCCCCTTCATCAATCCAGCCCTTGGGCCATCTGTGTCAGTGGTTTCCGGTCTCTTTTTTTTTTTTCCAGCTAAAATATTTTGCAAAGGACCAGGTAACTGAGGAGGGGAGAGGGGTGGAGGCAAGGGGGAATATCCCCCTCATCTCCTCCGAGGCAGATGGTGTGACTCTTCAACAGCAATTAAAGAGGAAGTGATTTTGTCTAGGGGGTGAGCTGCTGGTCTGTTCTTGAAGAGGCGGGTCAGGGAAAGGCCTTGGTCAAGGTGGGGAACTGGAAGCGGAAGACGGCAAGCAGAGGGTGCCTCCTGCTGGGCTGGTGGCAGGGCTGTATCCAAGGGCACGGAGGGGGTAGGTCAGATACTCCATCCTGTACGGCAGTTCTGGGTTCGTGCAGTGGAAGGAGACAGGCAGGTCAGAGCAACAGTGGGGACCCAGGGAGCAGAGGTCACTGACTCCCACAATGCCTCCTGTTCTGGGAAGGAGGTGGGGTATGGAGCTTAGAGGACAGGGGAGGGGGCCGCTTGGAGGGGTGAGAAGATGGGGTAGCTTTGGTTAAGAGCACAAACTTTGGAGTCAGATCTCATTTTGAAACCAGGCCCTCCACTTCTTAGCTAAGTGGCCTTGGGCAGGTGACCTCCATGGCCTCTGTTTATTTGTAATGTGAACAATGTCTGTTCAGAGGGCACCTGGAAAGGGCTCCAGCTGTGGCTGTGAAGGACTGCCCCAGGCCAGCCTGCTCACCTTGAGCACCTGGTGCCAGAAGTAGAGCTTATAGTAGGGGTCCCTCTCCTGGCTGGGAGGGAAGAGATGGAAGATCTCCTGGCCACAGAGGTCGCTGGTGTCCACAAACTCCATGGCCAGCTGATGCAGACATTTGCCCACCTCCCTGTCATCTGCAGGGTCGCTGAGGCCAGCGCTGCCTCCACGAGCTGCAGCGCCTTGTGACTTAGCATGTAGCCGGTCCTGCCAGTCCTCGTGTGCAGCCAAAAGCATTTGACCTGGTACAGGGGCCAGGTGGGATGGTGTTGGGCCAGCAGCCAGTGCAGGCTGGGCACAGCCATCCACATGTTGTCAGCCACCTTGACAAACCAGTCAATGGCCCAGCGTCTTCCGATAGAGTTGGTTTTGGCCCTCAGCCTCACAACAGATATTCAGCTGCAGGTATGCCATTGAGCTAACAAGGTGTGGTTGCAGCAATGGCCCCAGGTCGCATTCACATGGAGGCCCTGGTTCTGAAGGGTCCTAGGCTGGGTGACCACCCAGCACAGCAGCTGGACCCGGGAAAGGTGGATTCAGGGGTGCCAGGGCAGTGCAAGGTGTAGATGCAGGTGTGTGGTCTGGGAAGGCAAAGTGAGAGGAAGAGGGGGACATAGCAGAGATTCAATTGGAAGACCTGGCCATTCCCCCTTTCAGCTCCAAGACCCTGGACTCTCCACTCCATCTCCACTTTCCTTCTTGGTGGCAAAAGCTTAGTCCCTTTCTCAGAAGCTCGAGAGTGTGAGAGAGTATGAGGAGGGAACAAGGACCCTAGAGAGAATGACGACCACAGGGAACCACCAGCCCCACAGCAAATGTCTACACTGAGTAGCCTGCTGGATTGTCTTTGGCCCTGTGGGAGATGGAGTGACACAACATGAAGCCCTCCAGGTTGCGGCAGAATGGGACTCTGGAAGGGGACCCCCTGGGGGGATGAAGGGGAGCTGCTGCCCCTTCACATCCATGCCAACTTCCCAGCTCACCTGGGGTGTCCTCACATGGATTCCCGCTGCCATCCGCCATCCGCCTCCCCACCCCTTCCTGGTTGCCATCTGCCACACACCCTGCTCTCCTCCTCTTGTTTGCCTTAGCACAGCTGGGCAGACCAACCCTCTCCATGGGAGTTTTACCAAAAGCCAAAGGGAAATAAAAAGGAACTTATTATTGAAAGTACAAAATGATTAAATCTAGCGAGGTTTCCAGAACTGTTTTCTGATGATGTTAGGACTCCACCCCATCAAATCACAGCTACCCCTCCTGCCCCAGCTTCTCTCCCCACCCTCCCATTCTAACAGATTCTACTGTTGCTTAGATTCCACCATAGCTTCTGATCAGCTTTGGAGATTCCTTCCAAGACTCTTGCCTCCAGGTACGGACTAGTCTCTTCAGAACTCAGGAGCTGGTTTATTACAATTATTGAGCACTTAAGGTAGGCCAGGGACCATGCTAAGAGCATGACACACACATATCTCCTTCAACACCCACCCTACGAGGCCAGTACAATTATCCACAATCTACCCCTGAGAAAACAGCACGTGAAAAGTGAAATGACTTGTTCGAGGCGCCACTGATAGTAAATGGAGGGGCGAGGATTTGAACACAGCACTCTGACTACAGCTGCATTTGAGGCAGTGTCTCAGATCTTGCACAGGTGAAGCCTCCATCCTCTTAAGATACACAAATGATCTGGGCAAGCAGGGTTTTACATGGCTACCCATTCATATTTCTGAATCAAACAATCTAAGCATAACACGCACACTAAGCACTAGTCCACAGTAGGCAGGAAGAGGGTGTCTCATAGAACTTCCTTCAACAACTGAATCCCTCACTTTCCACTCTTGAAGACGTGTGAGTCAGTGCCCTCTGTCCTATGTTGTGAGACAGTGGGGAGTCTTCAGCAGGAACGCTGTACACCTCAGAGATGGGGAGCAAGAGGAGAAAGGGGGGAAGTGAGGGGACCCACATCTGCAGTTGGCAGTGAGGAAGAGCTGGAGGCATCCACCCAGGCTCATCCACCGCTGGCATACCAGGAAGCTGGCATGTGTGGGCGGCAGCCCTCTCTGAGCATGGCCACAGGTAGAGGTCTTTTCTGGGAAATGTTCACATGGCATGGCCAGGTGGGGAGGGGGTGTGTGTGGCAAGTGGGATGCGTGGCATGCTGCAGGGAGGGAGGTCGGAGGTCAGCAGGAGGATCCCCATGGTGGGGTAACTCCGCGGTGTGCACTTCAGCTTTCAGGATGTAAAGAGGGAGAAGAGAAGGAAGAGACTGGACAGAGGAGGAAAAGGAGGGACGACAGTACTGCAGTGTCTCCGTCCTGGCCAGGCCCGTGGGCTCGTTTATCTGCCCTGGGCTCTTCCTGTACACCAGCCCCCATGAGACCACCTGGGAGGTGGAGAGCACAGAACGGGATCAGAGTGTGCCCTCCACCCGGAACAGAACACCAAGCCTCACCCCTACTTGAGACTCCACCCCACCTACCACCCAAAAGAAAAAAAAAGATTGATGGTCCAGTTCTTTATTTAGAAACCTGATTGTTCAGAAACCTGGTGGGTGGGTCTGTAGGCCACCCTTTTCACTGGGATTGTGTCAGAGGTGGTGGGCAGCTTTCTCCCATTTCCTCGGCAACTCGGAGGCGGACTGTAGGGAACAGTGTGGGAAGGGAGAGGAGCAGGGAATCCGAGGCCAGGCCAAGGGAGGGGTAAGGTGACTGGAGACAGCAGTAGGGCAGGTGTGGGGGGCCTGCAGAACTGCCCCTATTCTTGCCCTCCCTGCTCTACTCTACTCAAAAGATGTCACCAACTCTCCAGGGAGGGCGAGGAGAGGAACCGGTAACAGGGGAAGCCAGAGGGAAAGGAGGGGGAGGTGGGGAGAAGCCTGGGCAAGCAGAGCTCCCAGGCCAGGGGAGGCCGTGAGGGCGGCTCTCAGCAGTCACAGCAGCATACTCCCCCCAGGCCCCTCACACCCCAAGGTGAGGCTCCGAAGTCTGCAGCTGGCTCCACTCTGCTGTTTGCCTTCAGGGCCCCGGGGGTAGGGGGCGGGGAGGAGGCAGGGCCGTCTAGGAAACTCTGGACTCCTTGGCGAGCAGATGGTGCAGTGGTCTCAGAAGTCAAACTCGTCCAGGTCCCCAGTGCCCTCCTCGCCTCGAGAGCCCCACACCCGGCGGTAATTGCTCTCCAGCTCTTTCTGCCGTTGCCGCTCCTTCTGTGCCTCTTCTGCTCCCTGCACCTGGTTGGAGGATGGGGGTGAGTGCGGGAGGATCCAGGCACTGGCAAGCATGGGGAGGGCAGCGGTTGTGGGGAGGGCAGGGGTTGTGGGGAGGACAGGGGTCGTGGGGAGGGCAGGGGTTGGGCACACACACTTCCTCGGGGGCTCCTGCTGGGTGCCCAGACACCCAGCAGCCAAGACCACCAGCCTCCTCTCACAGATGAGGAAACAAGCTCAGACAGTGGCAAGGCCGGGACGTGCCTGTGGGACTCTAAACCCCGCTCTCAACACCACAGTGTGCTGGGGTGGGGGTGGGGGGCTGGAGGTCCAGGACTTGGTGGTAGGATGCCTCTCACCAAGATATTGAAGAAAATCTCCTTGAGGTTTTTCGTGTCCTCATCAGTCAGCCAGTGCGCATCCTCCTCAGTCCCTTCAGTCCCTGGTCGGACAATCTTGATCTCAATTTTCCCTGGAAAGGAGTGAGATGGGCAGTGAGAGGAGAGGAGGGTGGGAGCTTCCGTGCAGGTCCTCTGCCCCCCAGGTCCCCAGCTGAGGTGTCCAGTCCACCTTGACCCAGCCCCTCCACTTCAGGCAGCAAGCCCTTCCAACAGCTCTTAAGCCAGCCCCGCCCTCCAGGGCCCACCTTCGGCCGTGAGTCCCTCCCTCTCCAGCAGCTCTTTCACCAGCCCCTCGATTTGTTTCAGCTGTGGGTTTTCCCGTTTCATCTCGAGGACAGTCAGATCCTGATTGGGGCCTCTGTGACGGAGCTTGGTGACCCGGACCCGGACTCTGTGCTCAGGATCCTCCTCTTAGAGGGGGAGACACACAGGGAGACACAAAGCAGAGCCGTGACTCCAGGGTTAGGGGCAGCGATGGTCACCTCTCCCTAAGCCATCAGCTGGCTTTGGCAGTTATTCCATCTCAAACACATATCTGAGCCAGGGCTCACAATAAACTAGCGCCCCCCTCCCGATTCCAGCCGATAACACTCCCTCCACTGACTGTAGTCTCCCTTCTTCCCTCTCGACCCAATAATTCGGCCCATCACCTACAGGAAAACAACTGTGTTCTTCAAAGCAAACATCAGGCCACCTGGGCCTACAGAGAAGTTCGTTTTAAGAAGCAGATTGGAAAACTGTGGTTTGGCACTCCACAGGTTGATACTTGAAAGATATTCCAATGTGTATAGAGATAGTGGGATAGAAGGTTTGAAACTGGCACCTTCCCTTTGGAGTGTCTGATTTCTGCTCCCACAGGACCCTGTGGAAGGGACACAGGGAGGTGCAAGGAGAAGGGGTAACTTCAAGTCTGTCCCCGCAATTGGCTTATGAGCAGCTGGGCTGCCTATTCACACTCTGCCAGCTGGGGCCTCTGCCGGCGCGAGTCCTAACGGTTCACAGGCTGCGTCCTCCACAGATGTGCGGTCTTCGGCGCACAGGCTCACAGTCATTGGTTAATAGCTACTGACCACCCACTACATGCTGGACGTCCAGAGGCAAGCCAGAACACAAGACAGACATGCTTTGAAAGCTGCTTCCCAAAAGGATAAATAGGAGGTAACCAGGCAAAGGGATGGAGGCAGTGGGAAGAAGGCAGGAGAGAGAAAACAGTGTTCCAGAAAGAGGGAAGAAAGTAAGCGCTCTCAGAAGGGAAAGAACATGATACGCCAGCTGAGGGATGAAGACAAGGGCCGTGGCCAATCTGTCCTGTCTGTGTGACACTCTCACCTGCTGGTTGGGGTGTGGGAGGAGGCTTTTTCGGGACAACCCGCCTTTTCCTGTGCCTCTTTGCCAGCTCTGGACTCTGTTTTTCCTCCAGCCTCTTGATGAGTTTGTTGAGAGTGGACATCAGGGCCAGCATTGCCCGATCGCGCTCCGACTCCTTCTTCAGCCCGTCAGGGTCCAGCTCCTTCTCTGTCTGGAATGCCCAAGGGGGTAGAGAGTCAAGGGTCTGGGGAGGGAAGGCCAGTGGTCCATACTCTGCAGGAGACTTATAGCTAAATGTCACTCCTCTCTCTCTGATCCCCCTCCCCCACAGGCCCCCCTTTTAACTCCGTCAACAGCTACCGCTTCAGAGTGCCCTGTTCTGTGCCCCAGCTGTGCCAGGTGCTGCCCTTCGCCCTCGTGCAGCCCCTTGGCCTGTCCCGCGCCCCAGGAGCAGGCTGCTGCAGAAACGCCAGGGCTGAGCGCTGTGCTCACCTCCTGGATGATGCTCTCCAGCTCCCGCTCCACGCCAGCCTTCACCTCGGAACGGAGCCGCTCTCGGTCCGCCGGGAGCAGGATCCCTTCCAGTTCCTTCTCAAATTCTCCCAGCAACTGCCGTTCATCCTCGTCTTCATCTTCATCCTCATCGTCCTCCTCCTCTTCTTCCACCTCATTCTGATGTTCTGGGTCACCCCTTTCCTTCACCTCTGGCTCCCTTTGAGGGACTTCTGCAGCAGCATCTGCAGGTTGCTCTTGGCTGGCACTTGGCTTCCCCTGGGTGGATGGGGACCAGGAGAAAGAGGTAGACAGTTAGGGTGTCAGTAGAGACACATGGTGGGGGGCAGACAAACAGTGGCTGTGTGTGGTAGGGGGTACTCAGGAGGAGTAAGGAAGGGAGTCAGCTCTATCGAGCCCAGTCCAGGCCCAGGTCGGGGGTGGTTCTCCACATGCTCCCTGCAGGGAGGCAGGTTCCAGCCCTCCCTTGAGCAGAGCCCATACCTTTTTTGTTCCACCTTTCAGCTCTTCTATCAATCGAATCAAGTCCGCAGGACTCCGAATGACTTTGACCTGCACGTTGTTCTGAAAATCTGAAATGAAAGAATAGGAATGGACCCATTGTCTCCTAAATTCTATTTTGACTTCCTAAGGAGAGGAGTTGAGGAGACCAAGGAAGGACATGGCTCCTGCTTCCAGGAGCCACCTGTCTGACAGGAAGGAGAGGGGCCAGCATCCCCCTCCAGAGAGCACTGTCCTAAGGCAGACCCACAGGTGAGAGAGAGAAGGATGCTCACATGCTGCTAAGTCCCCTGCTCTTCACACACTACTGAGCCCTTCTGGCAATCACCCCAGTTTTTAGGACTACAGAAGAGATTTTGGGGCCAAGGGCTCCTCTTCCCTGGATCCTGTCCTCCTGCTTCCACAAACAGAAACCATTAATGGTCTCTACCCAGTTCCAGGCATTCTGCTGTGAACTACTGATTCATTCTCACTTAATAACATGACAACTCTCCAAGGTAGGGGTTATTACCCACATGTTATAGGTGAGTAAATGGATGTTAAGTGAAATCGTCCAAGATTACCAAGTCAGCAAGTAGTGGAACCACTGTGTTCTGCTACCTCCCCAGAATAGAACTGCTGTCTACAAAGAGGACTAACTCCTGTAAAAATGAGTTTGCTGCTGGCCTCCCAGTGTTTAGCTCAACCCCATCCTGCCAACCTGAAAATACATTCCTTCAGTAAAGGAGCCGTGGAGGGTTCACTCACCATCGGGAGAGCCTGGAGCTGGATCTGCTGCCTCAAGGTTTGGTTCCTGCTCCTGATGAGGAGAAAAGGGCAGAGTCAAGTCCACAAGCTTGTTTATGCCTGCCAGACTGTTAAGGCAATGGTTCTGGGTATCTCCTTGCATCCCTAGTTGGATGTAGGTCATCTCACAATGACTTCAGCTCAAGTGGCCCTCCATCCCAAAGCCCAGGTTCAGGCTAGGAAGCTGGCTCTCACCTCAGCCTGTGCCTCCTCCCCTCCTGGGGCCTGGTCCTCTGACTCCTGAAGCATCTTCCAGAAATCTGATTCCTTAGTGTCATCCTTGGTTGGGCTTGCACCTGGGATACAGAGAACAGGGAGGAATCTGAAAGGAGGGAAGAAACAGATGGGAGCAAATAGAATGGGGTACCTTTCCCTCCTCTCTTACTAAGGGGTTGGGGCCCATAGTACTTTTCCACCCCACCCCCAACAGTCGGCACAGGACAACAGACAGGGGAAGGGAAGAAGTGGAGACGAGCTTCATGGAACAGGTGAAACAAGCTCCTACCTGCTCTCTTTGCGGGCACCATCCCTGGCTTTCTCTCCCTCCACATTTGAGGGTCCGGGTCTTGCAGCTCCTCCAGGATTTTATCTCCATACTGCTTTGAGTCTACTGAAAAACAGCATGCAGGCAGGAGAGGGACAACTTCCTCTGGGCTCTTCATGCTCTATCTTCTGCTGTCCCTCCCCATGTCTCTCCTTCCTCTCCTCGTGCTTTTAATTACTCACCAGCTTGCCTCTGAAGGTAGGCCATGTATTCCTCAGGCTGCAGGGCAGGGTGGCAGAGAATGGCCTGGGGGGCAGCACTGGGGGGGGGCCGGAGGAGGGGGTGGGGGCAGATCCGAGGAGTCCGAACGGTCAGCACGTAAGAGCAGGACAAGGGCTCATCCACACGATCAATGTAGTCCCCAGAAATGCCAGCACCCTCATCACAGAGGAACTGCCAGGACAAAGAGGGTGAATAAATAGTAATTACCACCAATAATTACCTTTAGTTCTTACAGCAGCTGCGTTTTATTAAGCACTCATTGTGTGTCAGACACTGTGCACACATTGAGTAGATGGCACTTTACATACAGTAGCTCATTCAATTATCACGAACACCCAGTGAGGAGAGTATTAGTATCTCAACTCTCTGGTTTGATGCAATTAAGGGATTTGCTCAGGGTGACCAGCTAGTAAGTGGTAAAAACAGGAATTGAGCTCAGGCAGCTCAACTGTAAGTAACCAGTTGATTTCTGTTCCACATTCTTGCTTTACATAAATACAGGATGTAGAGACTTAGACATATTTGATATATATATATACTTATATGTATTTGAAATATATATATATATATTCTTTGTATGTGTGCATACAATAAAAAAAACTTCAAATAGTTCTAAGGTCCTTGTATTATTCAGAGAGAGAGTGAAGATATCAATTAATGTTTGCCTTTGATAAATTAAGTATGCACCACTGCAATTTCTAAAGTAGCTATTAAAAGTAAAAGAGAGAGAGGCCCCACTTCTGGAATGGCAGCAAGAGGAGCTCTGCAGACACTCCCTAGTGAAATTCCATAGAGAAAATTTTTTAAAAACACTAACATTTAAAATCTCTGGAAATTTTCCTAAGGACATACAGCAAATTAAGAAACATCTATTCAAGAAAATCGACTAAATCTTGAACAGTGAAAGTTGATGGCACTTGGGCCATGAGCTGTTCCCACCCTTTATGCCCCCAACTCCCACCCCACAGCTCAGTTAGACAGATGCTCCACTCCAGGTGAGTGTGGTCAAAAAAATGGGGCTTCCTGTCCCCTCAGCATCCAGTCAAGGGATATAGTATTTCACCAGGAGGGGCAGGCCACAAATATTTCTCAACCATCCCCAGTTCCAAGCTGCAGAGACTAAATGCCTGGTGAATGTGGTCAAGAGATTGAGGACTCCCTTCCTCCACCCAGCCCCACTCACAGGGCAGAGGCTGTACCTCAGGTGTAGCAGGATGAGAATACTGGGGCCCTGATCACCCTCACCCCACATCACTAACAGAGTAGAGGTTTCATAACAGAGATGCAAACTGAGAGGACCAGAGGCTATCACCCCTGCCCAGGTCCCTGCTCATTAAATAAGAGTGTCACTCTGAGAGAACTGGATCACTATCCCTGACACCAGCTCCAGAGCAGGGGCTTAGAGATTTTGCCCAGGGGGAGAGGCAGTCCATAAGAACAGAGACTTGATGTGAAACAGAGTATGGGGAAGTTCAAGCCTAAGGGCACTCTTCAAAGCTCTCTCTAAAAGAATTGACTTTATATGAAACAGAGTATGGGGAAGTTCAAGCCTAAGGGCACTCTAAAAAAAATGGAGATTAAGCAGTTAAGAAGAGGCTGGTAGCTCCATTAGAGCAACAAGCTAAACCACAGGCCAGCCAGTTTAACAGAGAGAACCAAGGAAAGAGACAGCAATTAAGAACTCTCCTGAGGTCAGAACAAACCTAAAATATTTGCATCAAAAACAACCTCTGTAGGGCCGGCCCTGTGGCTTGGCGGTTAAGTGCGCATGCTGTGCTGCCGGCGGCCCGGGTTCGGATCCCGGGTGCGCACAGACGCACCGCTCCTCTGGCCATGCTGGGGCCGTGTCCCACATAAGGCAACTAGAAGGATGTGCAGCTGTGACAGACAACTATCTGCTGGGGCTTTGGGGGAAAAATAAATAAATAAAATCTTTCAAAAAAAAAAAAAAAAACAACCTCTGTAAAGGGGCCCAAATTTAATTAGATCTGACTACAGAGCAACTTATGCCCCACACGTCAAAAACTATAGAGCAATCAGCCAGCAATTAGCGGAGCCTAACAGCTGGGTGTGATACCAGCAGCGGCAGACAGCTTAACAGATGAGCAAATGAGACAGTCAAAGAGAGCCCGGCTGAAACCACTGTCATCTAGGGTGAGTGTGTGCATGCCTAAGACTGCGCCCTCAGAGGAGTGACATCAAAGGTTTCATACTGCAGGGGAAATAGGCTTCACTAAAATAGTCCAGACAAGTCACTAAAGAAATAAACAAGCAAACAACAAAGACAAGTCTTGTGGTGGAGGGCAGGATTCAGTATCCAGAGTTGCTAAAATATATTACCTGAAATGTTCAGTTTTCAACAAAAGTCATGAGTTATGCAAAGAAACAGTTAAGTGTGACCCACACACAGGAAAAAAAGGCAAGTAACAGAAAATGCCTGTGAGATGGCACAGATATCAGATTTCATAGAAAAACATTTTAAAGTAGTCATTATAAATATGTTCAAAGAACTAACAATTTAATCATACAAAGTATGTTCTCTGACCACAATGGAAGGATATTAGAAATGAATAATATAAAGACATTTGGGAAATTCACAAATATGTGGAAATTAAACAATACACTCCTAAGTAACCAATAGGTCAAAGAAGAAATCACAAGAAAATTAGAAAATACTTTGAAATGAATGACAATAAAGACACAACATATCAAACCTTATGGGATGCAGCTAAAGCAGTGCTTAGAGGAAAATTTTTACCTGGAAAGACAATATTAAAAAAGAAGAAAGATCTCAAATCAATATCCTAAACTTCCATTTTAAGAAACTAGAAAAAGAAAAGCAAACTAAACCTAAAGCAAGCAGAGGGAAGTAAATGATACAGATTAGAACAGAAACAAATGAAATAGAGAATAGAAAAGCAATAGAGAAAACCAATGAAACTAAAGGTTGATTTTTGAAAAGATCAATAAAAGTGACAAAACTTTAGCCAGACTGACCAAGAAAAAAAGAAGACTCAAATTAGTACAATTGGGAATGAAAGAGGGGACATTACTACCAACCTTACAGGAATAAAAAGGATCATAAAGGAATACTATGAACACATATATGCCAACAAATCAGATAACAGATGAAATGGACAAATTTCTAGAAAGACGCAAACTACCAAAACTGACTCAAGAAGAAACAGACAATCTGAATAGACCTATAACAAGTAAAGAGATTGAATTAGTAATCAAAAAACTACCCACATAGGAAAGCCTGGGCCATAAGAGTCTACTGGTGAATTCTACCATACATTTAAAAAATAATAAATACCAATCCTTCTCAAGGAATACTTTCAAACAATTCTATGAGGCCAGCATTACTCTTATACCAAATCCAGACAAAGACATCACAAGAAAAGGAAACCACAGGCCAAAATCTCTTATAAATATAGACCCCCAAATCTTCAAATAATACTAGTTAACTGAATTCAGAAACATATAGAAAGAACTACACACCATGACCAAGTGGGATTTATTCCAGGAGTACAGGTTGAGTTAACATAAAAAAATCAATTCGTGTAATTAATACAGCCTATCAATAGAATAAAGGACAAAAGACACATGATCATCTCAATGGATACAGAAAAAGCATTTGACAAAATTCAACATCTCTTCATGATCAAAACATTCATCAAACTAGGAATCGAGGGTAACTTCATCAATCTAATAAAAGGCATCTATGAAAATCCACAGTTAACATCATACTTAATGGTGAAAAATTGCATGGTTTCCCCTTAAGATCAGGAACAAGACAAGGATGTCTGTCTGCTTGTGCCACTTCTTTTAATTTTATTTATTTATTCATTTTCCCCCCAAAGCCCCAGTAGATAGTTGTGTGTCATAGTTGCACATCCTTCTAGTTGCTGTATGTGGGACGCAGCCTCAGCATGGCCGGAGAAGTGTTGCGTCGGTGCGCACCCGGGCCGCCAGCATCAGAGTGCGAGCACTTAACCGCTAAGCCACGGGGCCGGCCCTTGTGCCACTTCTATTCAAAATTGTACTGGAGGTTCTGACTAGGGCAATTAGGCAAGAAAATGAAATAAAAGACATCTAGATTGGAAAAAGTAAAACTATCTTTATTTACAAGATGACCTGATCTTATATATAGAAAATCCTAAGGAATCCACTAAAAAAAACTATTAGAAGTAAATAAATGAGTTCAATAAGATTGCAGGATATAGGAATCAATATTTCTACATGCCTGTAATGAACAATCCGAAAATAAAATTAAGAAAATAATTCCATTTGCAATAGCATCAAAAAGAATAAAATAATGTAGCAAAATAAGTATAAAACATAGAAAACTACAAAACATTGCTGAAAGAAATTAAAGACTTAGGGCTGGTCTGGTGGCACAGCAGTTAAGTGCTCACACTCTGCTTTGGCAGCCCGGGGTTTGCAGGTCCAGATCCCGGGCACACACCAAGGCACCGCTTGTCAAGCCATGCTGTGGCGGCGTCCCATATAAAGTAGAGGAAGATGGGCACAGATGTTAGCCCAGGGCCAATCTTCCTCAGCAAAAAGAGGAGGATTGGCACTGGATGTTAGCTCAGGGCTGGTCTTCCTCACAAAAAAAAAAAAAAGGAAGAAATTAAAGACTTAAATAAATGGAAAGATATGCAAGTTCATAGATTACAAGACTTAATATTGTTAAGACAGCAATACTCCCCAAATTGATCTTTAGGGATTCAATGCAATCTCCATCAAAATTCCAGCTGCCTTCTTTGCAGAAATTAACAAACTGATCCTAAAATTCATAGGAAAATTCAAGGGACTCCAAAAAGACAAAACAATCTTGAAAAAGAAGAACAAATTGGAGTTCTCGCACTTTCATACTTCAAAACTTGCTACAAAGCTACAATAATCAAGACAGTGTGATGCTCACATGAGGACAGATATATAGACCAATGAAATAGCACTGAGAGTCTAGAAATTAACCTTCATTTTTATCATCATTTGATTTTCAACAAGGTTACCAAGAGAATTCAATGGGAATAGTCTTTTCAACAAATAATGTTAGGTCAACTGGATATCTACATGCAAAAGAATGAAGTTGGACTTCTACTTCCTACCATATACAAAAGTTAACTTGAAATGGATCAAAGACCTAAATGTAAAACTATAAAACTCTGAGAAGGAAACATAGGTATAAGTCTTCACGGCCTTAGATGAGGCAATGGTTTATTAGATATGACATCAAAAGCACAAGTAACAAAAGAAAAAATAGATAAATTGGAATTCATCAAAATCAAAAGCGTTTGTACTGCAAAGGACACCCTCAAGAACATGAAATGACAACCCACAGAATGGGAGAAAATATTTGCCAATCATATATCTGATAAAGGACTTGTATCCTGAACATATAAAGTTTACAATTCAATAATAAAAAGACAAATAACACAATTCAAAAATGGGCAAAAGGTCTGAATAGACATTTTTCCAAAGAAGATAGACAAATTGCTAATAAGCACATGAAAATATGCTCCACATCATTAACCATCAGGGAAATGCAAATCAAAACTACAACGAGGGAGCCTGCCCCGTGGCGTAGTGATTAAGTGCGCGCACTCCGCTGTTGGTGGCCTGGGTTCGGATCCCGGGCGTGCACCGAGGCACCACTTGTCAGGCCATGCTGTGGCAGTGTCCCATATAAAGTGGAGGAAGATAGGCACAGATGTTAGCCTGGGGCCAGTCTTCCTCAGCAAAAAGAGGAGGATTGGCAGGGATGTTAGCTCAGAGCTGATCTTCCTCACAAAAAAAAAAAAAACCACCACAATGAGATGCCACTTCACACTCACTAGGAAGGCTATAGTCAAAAAGATAAAAACAAGTGTTGATAAGGATGTGGAGAAATTGAAACTCTGATATACTACTGGTGGTAATGTAAGATGGTGCTACTGCTTTGGGAAAAGTCTGGTAGTTCCTCAAAAGGTTAAACATAGGGGGCCAGCCCTGTGGCCTATTGGTTAAGTTCAGCGTGCTCCACTTCAGCGGCCCGGGGTTCAGTTCCCAGGCGTGGACCAACACCACTTGTTGGTGGCCATGCTGTGGCGGTGACCCACATACAAAAAAATAGAGGAAGATTGGCATGGATGTTAGCTCAGGGCAAATCTTCCTCAAGCAAAAAAAAAAGAGGAAGATTGGCAACAGATGTTAGCTCAGGGCGAATCTTCCTCAGCAAATAAATAAATAAATAGTTAAAAAAAAAAAAAAAGGCTAACCAGAGAATTACCATATGATCCAGCAATTCTACTCCTTGGTATATACCAAGAGAAATGAAAACATATGTCCACACAAAAACGTACTCACAAATGTTACAAGCAGCATTGTTCATAACAGCCCCAAAGTGCAAAAAACCCAAATGTTCACCAACTGATGAATGGATCAATGGAATGTGGAATATTATTTGGCAATAAAATGTAATGAAGTACTGGTACATGCCACACATGGATGATCCTTGCAAACACGGAAAGTGAAGGAAGCCAGACAAGGTCACACACTGCATGATTCCATTTATAGGAAATGTCTAGAATAGGCAACTCTATAGGGACAGAAAGATTAGAGGTTGTCTAGAGCAGAGAGTGGGGTCAGGGAGTCGAATGCGGAGTAACTGCTAAAGGGTAGGGATTTCTTCTAGGGTGATGGCAATGTTCTAAAATTGATTGTGACGATGGTTGTACAACTCTGTCAATATACTAAAAACCACTGAGTTGCACACTGAACTGTATGGCATGTGAATTATATCTTGATAAAGCTGTTATTTAAAAAAAATAATAAAAGAAAGAAACAAAGTGCATAACTTCCTACTCAGATGAGAGAAAAGGTGGCATGATTAAGACAAAATGAAACAACATAAAAGCAAGAAAGGAGAGAAAAAGAAACAGAACAGGTGGAACAAAAGAAAGCATAAAATAAAATGTTAGACATAAATCCAAAGCTCTACATATAGAATAAAGGGTTAAAATTTTTAAAAATACAACTATATACTGTTTGGAGAACACATTTAAAACATAAGACTATAGGAAGGATAAAAGTAAAAGAATGGAAAAACACAGTAAACAATTCAATGAAAGCAAGAGACTTTAAGTAAAAAAATTACTAAGATAAAGGTCAATTCATAATGTTAAAAAGTTCAATTTATGAGAAAGATAACAATTTAAATTGTATGTCATTTTTTATCTTCCTATTGTCTGTCTCCCAAGTGGAGCAGGAATTTTTGTCTGTTTTGCTCACTGAAATATCTCTAGCAACTAGAACAATGCCTGGCACATAGAAGCACTTAATAAACATTTGTTGAATAAATTAATACATAGCCCCAAGATACATAAAGCAACAACACAGAATAATAATGAATAAATTGAAAGAATAATAAGGAATAACAGACAAATCCATAATTATAGCAGGAGACAAATCAGTAAGAACACAAAAAGTTTGAACAGCACAATGAACAATCATGACCTAAAAGACATACAGAAACACTGTCCCTAACCACAGAGTACATGTTCTTTTCCAGCACAAAGAAACATTCACAGAAATCAGCATATGCTGGACCACACAACAAGTCTCAACAAATTTAAAAGGACTCAAATTAAATGGTACAACCATAAAACAACCTGTATAATTATGAGATATAAAAGATAATCAGGGCAACTTGAAAATATTGAATATTTGGGGATAATAAGGAACTACTGTTAATTTTTTAGTGTGATATGGTATTGTGGTGTGGTTATGTTTTAAAAAGAGCTCTAGGGCCGGCCCTGTGGCTTAGCAGTTAAGTGCGCGCGCTCTGCTACTGGCGGCCTGGGTTCGGATCCCAGGCGCGCACCGAGGCACCACTTCTCCAGCCACGCTGAGGCCGCGTCCCACATACAGCAACTAGAAGGATGTGCAACTATGACATAAAACTATCTACTGGGGCTTTGGGGAAAAAAAAAAAGGAGGAGGATTGGCAATAGATGTTAGCTTAGAGCGGGTCTTCCTCAGCAAAAAGAGGAGGATTAGCATGGATGTTAGCTCAGGGTTGATCTTCCTCACAAAAAAATAAATATATAAAAATAAAAAGAGCTCTAATCTTTCAGGGATAAATATAGAAATATTTATGGATGAAATGATATGATGTCTGTAATTTGCTTCCAAATAATTTGGGAGTGGAGGGGGCAGTGCAGGGACATGGGCAGGGGACAGATGACATGAGACTGGCCATATCTGTTAAAGCCAGATGATACACAGGGGGTCATAGGACAATTATCTCTGATGTCATATGTTTTAATTTTCCATAATAAAAATTTTTAAAAGACAATCTTTAAATATACATAAGCTGCATCCAACAGTTATACTTTTAAGATATATTTACACATGTACATATGTATAATGTAATAATCTTTTGTAATAACAAAAAATTGGGGGGGAAAACTATTTTAATCAGTACAACAATGATGACAAAATGATGGAACATTTGTACAATGGAATATTCTGCAGATATAAGAATAAAGAATAAAACTCTAGATGTACCGCCATCAAAACATCTCTAAGAATTATTGTCTAGATCTATAAAAACAAGGTACAGAACATATGTGTAATAAACTGTATATGGTGTGTAAAAAAAAGGGAACAGGAAATAAGAATCTCTAGTCCTGGGGCCAGCCCGGTGTCATAGTGGTTAAGCTCGCATGCTCCGCTTCAGCAGCCCGGGGTTTGTGGGTTTGGATCCTGGGTGTGGACCTACACACTGCTCATCAAACCATGCTGTGGAGGCATCCCACATATAAAAATAGAGGAAGACTGGCACAGATGTTAGCTCAGTGACAATCTTCTTCAAGCAAAAAGAGGAAGATTAGCAACAGTTATTAGTTCCGGGCCAATCTTCTTCACTCAAAAAAAAAAAAAAAGTCTGGTCCTAATTGCTTGTAAACGCACAAAGAAAGGTTGGAAGGACACATGTAAAACTAAGTGCAAGGTTACCTGTGGGGTTGGGAAGGGGAGGGCACGATGGGAACTGAGCAGATGGGCGATAAGTTTGGGAGAGAGAATTTTTGTTGTACACCTTTCTGTACTTTCTGGGTTTTAAATCATGGGAAAGTATCCATTTAAAAATTAGATTAAAAAATTTAAAATAGCCATAAAAAACTTGTGAGAAATATCTAAAGTAGTACATGGAGATAAATTTATTTATATTATTATTATATATTATATATATATAATACTATATATATATAGTATTATAAATGAGGAAAAGCTAACAAAGAATGAGCTATGCATTCGTTTCAAGAAGTTGCAAAAAGGACAGCAAAATAAACCCCAAAATGTAGAAGGGAGGAAAATAAAGACTAGGGTGAAAATTAATAAAATAGAAAACAAATACAATAGAGAAGCTCAACAGGGCCAAAAGTTGGTTCTTTGAAAAGACTAGTAAAACCGACCAACGTCTGGTGAGATTGACCAACAATAAAAGAGTGAGACAAAAATAACCCACGAGGAATGAAAACAGAACTTAATTACAGATGCTTCAGAGATTAAAAAGATAATAGAAGGATATCATGAAGAACTTGACGATCTGAAAAAATCACATGAACTAGACAAATTCCTAAAAAATATAACTTACTAAAACTGACCCAACTAGAAATAGAAAACTTTGAATATTCCTAAAATTACTAAAGATAATGAATCAGTAGTTTAAAATCTTCCCACAAAGAAAACCTAGACTAAGAGGATTTTACAGGTAAATTCTAGCAAACGTTCAAGAAATAAAAAATTGCAATCTTATACACTCTTCAGAGTATAGAAAAAGTGAGAATATTTTTGAACTTATTTTTCGAGGCTAGCATAACCTTGTTACCAAGACATGATAAGGACTATACTAGAAGGAAAAATTACAGGTCACTATCTCTCAGGAGATATATACAAGGGTCCTTTAAAAAAGTAGCAAACCAAATCCAGCAAGATATAAAAGGGATAGTCAAGGATAGTACATATGACAAAATCGGGTTCATCTCAGGAATGTAAAGTTGGTTGAACATTAGCAAATCAATAAATCATTTCATTTCAAATGAAAGTTTGGCTTAATATTAGGATATCAATTAAGTATATTCATTTAACTCAGTTTCATATTAATCAATAAATACTTTAAAAGATGATCAATCATTAGGAATCAGTGAAATGCAAATAAAATTAAACATGGGATACCATTACACACCCAATAAACTAGTAAAAATTTAAAAGTCTGATAATATCAAATACTGGTCAGTATATGGAACGTTGGGAACTCATACATCGCAGTAAGAATGTAAATGGCAACAAAAACTTTGGAAAATATTCTGCATTGCCAAATAAAGTAGACATGGGTTCACCTTCATATTCTATGACCCAGCAATTGTACTCCCAGGTGAAATTCTCCCTAAAGAAATTCTTGCACATTATATTAGGAGGTACATAACAGAATGTTGTTCACAGCAGCAGTTTTTGGTAATAGAAACTGGAAACAATCCAAATGTCCATGAAAGGTAATTTGGATGGGCAGAGGATGATGAACTACACAAAGGAAAAGGAATACTAACTATGGAGGCAAGTAAGTGAGCCACTGCAGCCACAGCCAGCAACATGGATGACTCTCACAAACATAACACTGACCAAGAGAAACAAGTCCCAGAAGACTTCCATGTATGTACTTGAGATGTTTTCGTTTTTTTGTGTGTGTGTGTGAGGAAGATCGGCCCTGAGCTAACATCTGCCAATCCTTCCTCTTTTTGCTGAGGAAGACTGGCCCTGGGCTAACATCCATGCCCATCTTCTGCCACTTTATATGGGATGCTGCCACAGGATGGCTTGCTGAGCGGTGTGTTCGTTCGCGCCCGGGATCCGAACGAGCGAACCCCGGGCCACCGCAGCGGAGCGTGCGCACTTAACCGCTTGCGCCACCCTGCTAGCCCCTGTACTCGAGATGTTTTCATACAATATGATGCCATTTGTATAAAGTTCAGAAAAAGGCTAAATTAAATGAGATGCATACACAGATGGTAAAGCTCTACAGAAAAGCAAAGGAATTATCCTCATAAAGTCAGGAGAGTAGTTGCCTCAGTGGTAAATGGAAAGAGAGGGATAAGAGGGATGTGGTGTACAGGGCCACGGAGGAGCTTTTAAGGTACTGTCAGTGTTCTGCCATAACCTGAGATGATTAGACTGGTATTTCCTAAAGGAATAATAAATTATTCCTTACACGATACAAGTATGTTTTATACAGTTTCATGTATTGTGATATGTTTCACAATAATTTTTTAAGTGTGATTAGGAAAAAATGGTCATAACATTAAGGCATAAGAGGAATATAAGAGGAATAATTTATCATACAGATATCACAATTCTGGAGGCCAGCCTGGTGGCGTAGTGGTTAAGTTCGTGTGCTCTGCTTTGGTGGCCTGGGTTCACAGTTTCAGATCCCAGGCACGGACGTACACACCACTTATCAAGCCATGCTATGGCAGGTGTCCCACATATAAAATAGGGGAAAATGGGGACAGATGCTAGCTCAGGGCCAATCTTCCTCAGCAAAAAGAGGAGGATTGGCAACAGATGTTAGCTCAGGGCTAATCTTCCTCACACACACACACACACACACAATTTAAAAAGATATCACGATTCTGATTTATATGCACCTAACATAGCCTCAAAATATAGAAAGGAAAAATTAACAAAATGGCAAAATCCACCATCACAGTGAAAAATTTTTTTTTATAATTTTATTTATTTATTTTTTCCCCCAACTATCTTTTGCCCAGTAGATAGTTGTATGTCACAGCCGCACATCCTTCCAGCTGCTGTATGTGGGACACGGCCCCAGCATGGCTGGAGAAGCGGTTCGCCAGTGCACGCCCGGGATCTGAACCCGGGCCGCCAGCAGCAGAGCGCACGCACCCAACCACTGAGCCACGGGGCCGGCCCCACAGTGAAAATTTTAACACACCCCTTTCAATAAGTGTTTGGTCACCTGAACAAAAAATTAGTAGAAAATTTGACCGACATAATTAGAGTCTTGAACTGAATAGAGAAAACAAATGCTTTCAAGCATAATCAGACCATTTTTTAAAGTTCACCACAAAGAAAGTCTCAACGATCACCAAAAGAATTATTGACACAAAATGGCATAAAATCAGAAATCAATAGCAATCATATAAAAACAATGAAAATAAAACACATTTGTTTACAAATATAATAAGCATAATTCTAAGTAAGTTCTAAATCAAAGAACAAATCATAATGAAAATGGAAACACCACATATCAACACTTGAGGGATGCAATCAACATAGTCCTCAGGGTGAATGGATCAGGAAGGAGAAAGTGAGGGAATCATCCTGCACAGGAACTTAGAAGAATAGTTACCACTCTTATCACAGACAAAGGGATAATCTAATACACGAAGAGCTCTTATAAATTGAGAAGAAAAAGATCAACAACCCATTAGGAAAATGAGCAAAGAATTTGGATGGTTGAAAGAAAAGAGTAAAGGAAAAAAAATGGCTCTTAACTATGAGTAAGATTACAGATCTTTTCCTAAGAGAAATGCAAGTTAAAACCATATTGAGAAATCATTCTTTATCTGATGCCTATCTGATGATTGGGCAAAATCCAAAAGTTTAAAAATACACTGGGTTGGCACAGCCGTAGGGAAAGTGGCATGCTCAGACATTGCTGGAAGGAGAGTAATTTACCTAAACAGGGTAACTTGGCAGGACATATAAAAATTACACAAGTCTACTTCCAGGAATTTAATCTATATATACTCTGCAGGTACAAGATTACTGAGCGCAGCACTTTTTTATTGTTTAAAAAAATAAACTAAATGTCCATCAACAGGGAACTATTTAGGCAGATGATGGTATAGGTGTATAAGAGAATAAGAGCACCTATAAAAAAGAATGAGAAAGCTTTTTATATACTGATTTGGGAAGAGCTCAAAGATATACACTTGTATCTGCATTAAAAAAATCTCCGTATTGGGGGGCCAGCCCCATGGCTTAGCAGTTAAGTGCGCGTGCTCCACTACTGGCGGTCCGGGTTCGGATCCCGGGCACGCACCGATGCACTGCTTGTCCGGCCATGCTGAGGCGGTGTCCCACATACAGCAACTAGAAGGATGTGCAACTATGACGTACAACCATCTACTGGGGCTTTGGGGAAAAAAAAAAGGAGGAGGATTGGCAATAGATGTTAGCTCAGAGCCGGTCTTCCTCAGCAAAAGAAAAAAGGGGAGGATTAGCATGGATGTTAGCTCAGGGCTGATCTTCCTCACACACACATAAAAAATCTCTATATTAAAAAACATCTGTGAGTGTATAAAAGGAAACTAACAATGGTTACCTTTCTTATGGGTATGGGAACAGGCTGATGAGTGGAAAGATGTTTAATAAGACTTTTCTCTGTATACTTTTTTAAGCGTTTTTATATTTGAGCTATGAGACTGTAATACCTATTCAAAAAATTAAATATAGAATTTTTTAAGTGTGAAAAAAAATCCAAGAAGTTAGAAAGAGAACAGAATAAATACAAAGAAAGGAGAAGGAAGGAAATAATAAAGATAAGATAATGAAGAGGTTAATGAAATAGTAAAGAGACAACAGAGAGGATAAACAAAGTCAAAAGGTGGCTCTTGCATTAACGAAATAGACAAATCTCTGGCAAGACAGATCAGCAAAAAGAGAAAAGGCAAAGTTAGTATTAGGAATTACAAAGAGGATATATCTACAAAAACACATTATGAAAAAGTAAGAAAACACAATAATTTTATGCTAATACATTTGAAAAATTTAGACAACTAAATGATGGCCTATGAAATTATAATTTTTTAATGCTTCATGACATAGTAAACCTAAAAAATCTTATAATCATTAAATAAATTAAATCAGTAGTAAAAACCATCCCCACAATACACCACTACTATGGTGTATTGTGGGTATGAGGCAGTTTTACAGAGTTCTCCCAAACCTTTAAAGAATAGATTAACTCCTATCTTAGCAAATGGTTCCAGAGAACAGAAAAAGAGGGATGCTTCTCCTGGCATTTTACAAGCTAATATAACTTGATACCAAGACAAGATAGCAACAAAACAAGACAACAAAATTATAGACCAATACACTTATGAAAATAGCTGTAAAAATCAATTAAAATATTAGCAGACTGAACATATCAATGTATTAAGAATACTTCATGACCATGGATTATCCCAGACATGCAATGGTAAAAAACCTTAGAAAATGGATTAATTTAATTCACCATATTAAAAAACAGAGATGAAAAACCATACGACCATCTCAATCACTATAGAATAAGCATGTGTTAAAATTCCACACCTAACCATGATGAAAATATTGATCAAACTAGGAGTAGAATGGATCTGTATTCACCTGATAAAGGGTGTCTGCAAAAATACTACAGGAAAACATCATGTTAATAGTGTAACTTCAGGAGCACTCCCTCTAAAGTCAGGAACAAGTCAAGGATGTCTACCATCACCACTTCTATTGCACTGGAGATATAAGAAAAATGAAATGTAAAGGATTAGAAAGGAAGAAACCAAAAGAGTCCCTTTTGCAGATAAGATTATTCACATAGAAGATCCATGAGAATCTGCAAACTATTACAAATTGAGAGAGTTCAGCAAAGTTGCTGAATACAAGATCAATATATAAAATCAATAATGTGACCATACACCAGCAACAACTTATCAGAAAATTTAATTTTTAAAAGATGCCATTTCCAATAGCATCAAAAAATATAAGGTACCTTTATACTTGAAACATTTGCATACACACACGAGATACAAACAAAAGCTACAAGGTATCCAGGACTAATTTCACGTGAGATGTACAAGCGCTTCATTGAGAACATTAAAATCTTACTAAAATATAAGATAATAAGTAAATAGAAGTAAATATGTTCATAGCGGATGAAAATTCAATATCATAAAATATCAATTCTTTCCAAATTAATCTAAAATTCAATGTAATTCCAATTAAAATCTCCAAAAAAGTTTTTCAAAGAATTTGTCCAATAGCCCAGTTTTGAAGAACAAAGTAAAACGCATCCTATCAGATACCAAGACTTACTAAAAAGCTATAGTAATTAAAACAATGTGGTATTGGCACAGGAACAGACAGATTATTAAAACAAAAGGGAAGCCAAGAAGAGATGCACATGTAGTAGGGAACTTGATAAATGACTGAGGTGGCACTACAAATTAGGGAGGAAAGTATGGACCACACAACAAATGATGTGGGGACAACTGGTTACCCAGATGGAAATAGGCTTTTCTAGGTCCCAAGCTTACACCATACATTAAACTAAATTTTTATTGAATTAAAGCCTGAAATATGAGAAGAAAACTTCTAAAACTTGAAAAATATAGGTGAATAAGAAATGATTTAATAAAAGATACAAAAAGCACAAACTATAAAGAAAAAGATTGAAAATTTTAATCATATTGGAATTAAAAAATTCTTTTAATTAAAAGTACATTTAAGACACTATAAACAAAAGAAAAGGGCTGACAGAGAGAATGTAGGTGACTAAGGAATTAACTCCGGGGGCCAGCCCCGTGGCTTAGCGGTTAAGTGCGCGCGCTCTGCTACTGGTGGTGCAGGTTCTGATCCCGGGTGCGCACCTACGCACCACTTCTCCAGCCATGCTGAGGCTGCGTCCCACATACAGCAACTAGAAGGATGTGCGACTATGACATACAACTACCTACTGGGGCTTTGGGGGTAAAAGGAGGAGGATTGGCAATAGATGTTAGCTCAGAGCCAGTCTTCCTCAGCAAAAGGAGGAGGATTAGCATGGATGTCAGCTCAGGGCTGATCTTCCTCACAAAAAAAAAAAAAGGAATTAACTCTGGAATATATAAAGAATGCCTTCCTAACTCATTCTATAAGGCAAGCTTTACCCTGATACCAAAGCCAGACAAAGATATTACAAGAAAAGAAAACTACAGACCAATATCCTTTGTGAATACAGATGCAAAATTTCTCAACAAAATACTAGCGAACCAAATTCAGAAGCATATTAAAAGCATATACATCACGATTTATGTGAGACTTATTCTGGGAATATAAGGATGGCTCAACATACAAAAAATCAATCAATGTGATATACCACATTAATAGAATAAAGAAAAAAGCCACATGATCATCTCAGTTGATGTAGAAAAAGCATTTGACAAAATTCAATGCTCTTTCAAGATAAAATCAGTTGATGAACTAGGAATAGAAGAGAATATCTTCAACATGATAACGCCATATATGAAAACCCACAGCTAACATCATACTCGATGGTGAAAGACTGAAAGCTTGTCCCCTAATACTAGGAACAAGATAAGCATGCCCGCTTTTGTCACTTCTATTTAACATAGTACTGGAAGTTCTCATCAGAGCAATTAGCCAAGAAAAAGAAATAAAGGAAATTGGAAAGGAAGAAGTAAAATTTTCTCTGTTCACAGATGACATGGTATTACACACGGAAAATACAAAAGAACCCACACAAAAAAATTGTTAGAGCTAATAAATGAATTCAGCAAAGTTGCAAGATATAAAATCAACATGCAAATATCAATTGTATTTCTATACACTTGCAACGAACAATCCAAAAAGGAAACCTTTTAAAAATTTCATTTACAATAGCATCAAAAAGTAAATACTTAGGATAAATTTATCCAAGGAGGTGAAAGACTTATACACAGAAAACGAGAAAACATTACTGAAAGAAATTATAGAAGACACAAATAAATGGAAAGATATCTCATGTTCAAGGACAGGAAAACTTAATATTGCTAAAACAGCAATATTACACAAAGTGATCTGCATACTCAATGCAATCCCTATTAAAATCCCAATGGCATCTTTTTATAGATATAGAAAAATTCATATTAAAATTCATATGGAATCTCAAGGGACCTCAAATAGCTAGAACAATCTTAAAAAAAAGAACAAAGTTGGAGGACTCACACTTCCTAATTTCAACACTTGCTACAAAGCTACAGTAATCAAAACTATGTGGTACTGGCATAAAGATAGACATATATAGACCAATGGAATAGAAAAGAGAGCTCAGAAATAAACCCTCACGTATTTATCAGCTGATTTTCAACAAGGGTACCAAGACCATTGGAAGGGAAAAGAATAGTATTTTCAACAAGTGGTGCTAGAAAAACTGGATATTTACATGCAAAAGAATGGAGTTGTTACCTTACATCATATATAAAAATCAATTCAAAATGTATCAAAGACCTAAATTTAAGAGCTAAAACTACAAAACTCTTAGAAGAAAACATAGGTGAAAATCTTCACAACCTTGGAATAGGCAATCATTTCTTAAGTATGACACCAAAAGCACAGGCAATAAAAGAAAATATAGATAAATAAGACTTCAACAGAATTAAAAACTTTTGTGCATCAGAAACACTATTAAGAGAGTAAAAAAGCAAACCACAGATTGGGAGGAAAATATTTGCAAATCATACATTTGATAAGCAATTAATATCCAGAATATATAAAGAACTCCTACAACTCAACAACAAAAAACAAATTACCCAATTCGAAACTGGGCAAAGGATTTGAATAGACATTTTTCCAAAGAAGATATACAAGTGGCCAATAAGCACACGAAAAGGTGCTCAACATCATTAGTCACTAGGGAAATGCAAATCAAAACCACCATGAGATACCACTTCAGACTCATTAGGATGGTTATTATTTAAAAAAATGAAAAAGCAAAATAACAAGTGTTGCAGAGGGTGTGGAGAAATTGGAATCCTTGTGCATTGCTAGGGGGAATGTAAAATAGTGCAGCTGCTGTGGAGAATAGTTTGGCAGTTCCTCAAAAAGCTAAACATAGAATTACCATAAGGTACATTCCACTCCTAGGTATATACCCAAAAGAACTGAAAACAGGGACTCAAACAGAGTCTCTGTTTAATAATATTTAATATTATTAAATATTCCATAAAAGAAATATGCCATAAAAAGGAATAAAATTCTGATATATGCTACAACATGGATCAACCTTGAAAACATTACGCTAAGTGAAATAAGCTAGACTCAAAAGGACAAATATTGTATGATTCCACTTATATGAGGTACCTAGAACAGTCAAATTCGTAGAGACACGAAGTACAGCAGAGGCTTGGAGGGAGGGGGGAAATGGGGAGTTATTGCGTAATGGGTACAGAATTTCTGCTTGGGATGATGAAAACGTTCTGGAAATAGATAGTAGTAATGGTTATATAACATCGTTAAGGTACTTAATGCCTGAATTGCACACTTAAAAATTGTTAAAATAGGGGCCGGCCCGGTGGCACAGGTGGTTAAGTGCCCGTGCTCCACGGCGGCCCAGGGTTCGCTCGTTTGGATCCCGGGTGTGCACTGACGCACCGCTTGTCAAGCCATGCTTTGGTGGCCTCTCATATAAAGTGGAGGAAGATGGGCGAGGATGTTAGCCCAGGGCCAGTCTTCCTCAGCAAAAAGGGAAAGGACTGGCAGATGTTAGCTCAGGGCTGATCTTCCTCACAAAAAAAAAAGGTAAAAAAAAATTGTTAAAATAGTAACTTTCATGTTATGTATATTATACCATAACTTAAAAATAATAAAAATAAGTGAAGAATGCCTATATGTAAAAAAAAAAAGTGAAAAAATGGGCAGTGCACCAAATTCACCAATAAAACATACATTCCTTGTAACCCAGTGATTCCACTTCCAAGTATTTTCCCGGAGAAACTGTGCACGTTCACAATGAGACCTTATTGCAGCAGCGTGTGTAAGAGCATTAGAGTCCAGAGTACAACATGGCGACTACAGTTAATAATACTGTAGTGCAGGGGCCGGCCTGGTGGCAGAGCAGTTGGGTTCCTGCGTTCCACTTCAACCGGGGCTCACCAGTTCGGATCCTTGGTGCGGACCTACTCACCGCTCAGCAAGCCATGCTCAGGCAGCATCCCACATAGAAGAACTAAAGGGACCTACAACTAGGATATACAACTATGTACTGGGGCTTTGGGGAGAAAAAAAGAAAAAGAGGAAGATTGGCAACAGATGTTAGCTCAGGGTCAATCTTCCTCAAAAAAAAAAAAATAATAATAATACTGTATTGTGTATTGAAAGTTGCTAAGAGAGTAGATCTTAAAAATCCTCATTACAAGAAAAAAAACTTTTTGTAACTATGTATGGTGACAGATGTTAACTAGACTTATTGTGGTGATCATTTCACAATATATATAAATACAGAATCATTAGGTTGTACACCCAAAACTCACATAACGTTACATGTCAACTATACCTCAGTTACCAAAAGAGCATTAGAGTTGAAACCCAACTGTTTCTCTATAGAGGAATGGGTAAGTAAACAATGAACACCATGCAGCCATTAAAATCATTGAACTAGATCTCCATGTCATACCACAGAAACAGCAAAAACACTGATTAGTGAAAAAGCAAGTTGATACCAATGATGTATACTTTTAAAACACAAAACAATGTATATTGTCTATGATATGTGTATCAGTTAATAAAAGTACAAAGCAAGCATGGAGATGGTTGTGGTTGTTGCTGGAGAGGAAGGGGAGGGAAGAAATGAGAGGGTGGGCTTTAACTGTATCATTAGCATTTTATTCCTTTTATTTAAAAAAACAGATCTGAAGCAAATATGGCAAAATGTTAATATCTGTTTAACTTGGCAGTGAATTTGTGGGTCTCTGTGACCTTATTTTCTGTACGTTTGAAATGTTTCATAATTATACATTTAAAGGAAAAGACCTTGGGCCGGCCCCGTGGCTTAGCAGTTAAGTGCGTGCGCTCTGCTGCTGGCGGCCCGGGTTCGGATCCCGGGCGCGCACCAACACACCGCTTCTCTGGCCATGCTGAGGCCGCGTCCCACGTACAGCAGCTAGAAGAATGTGCAGCTATGACATACAACTATCTACTGGGGCTTTGGGGGGAAAAAATAAATAGATGAAATCTTTAAAAAAATAAAAATAAAGGAAAAGACCTTAAATCTCTCTGAAATCTTAACTAAGAATTGAGATAGGGATCCAAATTCATTTAATTCCAGATGGCTAATCAATTGTTCCCAAACCACATAGAAACTGCACTGTTATCCAACACTATGGACACTGCTGCTACCATGGAGCCATCAGGCTGACAGAACTTCACCAGGCCTGCCCTGGAGCGGGGTTGACTCACTCACGCGGACAACGAACTTCAGTGGTCCAACAGGATATAAAAATGAGAAGCAGCTAGATAGTACGCCCTCAACTTCCTGTCACTCAAACCTCCAGACTCCCCAGCAAATACACCTGCTTCCATTCTAGTTACAACCTGAGAGCCCCCCTCTTCGGGATAACTGCCCTCCCTGTGTTCCCCCTCCAGCCCTGCCCACGCTTCTTCTCGTTCCTTCTCCTGTCCCTCAACCTCTCCTTTCTCCTAGGTCCACCCAACAGCATTAAACACGCTCCCATCTTAAATCACAAAACAACAACAACAAGGTACCACCCCCCAACCCCACAGCCCCTCTCACTCGTGCTCGCCTTTTCTCTCCCCTTTATCTCCAGACTTCTTCCAAGATTTCTGCCTCTTCACCACGTTCCTCACCACCTCATCTTCACCACCTCGCTGAAACTGCTCTAGCAAAGATTGCCAATGGCCTCTGTCATTAAGTCCGACCAAAGGACAGATCACGGGTGACTGGCAGGAGAGGACTTACAGATTTTCCTCTGGTTCCCCTGCCCACCATCTGAATTTTTATTTCCATGTGCATGCTTTGCTTTGCTTAAAATAATAATTCCCATGATCACCCACAAGTAGTTTTTAATTCTCTTCTTCCCTGAAGGTTCAGATGCAGCCAACACCATGGACCAGTCCCTCCTTGGGACATATCCTTCCTGGGTTCCATGTCACCCTAGTCTCCTTTCTGGCCCCTTCTTTTTGGCAAAGCCCCCTTCTGCCCATGCTTCCAGAGATGGCTTCCTCAAAGTTCTGTTTCACTTTTCTCCCTATATACTGTTTCTTTGGGGGGGATTTCGTCCATACTGTGGCTTCAACTATAACCAATATGTTGATGACGCCCAGCACTCTGGGTTCAGTTCAGATCTCTCTCCTGAGCTCCAGACCCACAGATCCAACAGCCTCCTCAGATGTCTCTACTTGGATGCCTGCAGCCACTAAAATCATCATATTCAAAACCAAGATCATTTCCTTCACCAAACCTACTCTTCTTCCCACTATACCTCTCTCAGTAACGGGAACCACCACCTATCCAGTTGCTCAAGCCAGAAAACTGGGAATCTTACTGTATTGATGTTGCCCCCTAAATCTCTCCAAAAATTCACTTTTCTTCATCCCTGGGCCACCTTGTTTTCTCCCCTGGATTACTGCAGCCGCCTCCTAACCGTTCCCCCAATCATTTGCTGTCCTCCAGCCAGAGTGAACCTTCAAAATCAAAATTGAATATGTCATCATTCTGCTTAAAATACACCATTGGTTCCCCCTTGTTTCTCAGATAGTCCAAACTCCTCAACATAGCGACAGAGCTTCATGACCTGTAACTCGTCCCCTAACAACTGTCCGGCCTTGCCTCCCACTCCCTTCCCACAATTCCCTCCAGTCACTGCGAACAGCAACCAGTTCCTGGGGTTGGCCATTCCCTCTGCGTCCAGGCCTTTTGCAGTTACTGTATCTTCCACCTGGAACGCCCTCCTCTTCCCTCTCCCACTCCTCTATAGCTGCTGGACTGACTCTTCCTCCTTCAATGGCCAGTTCAAAGGTCACTTTCTCCACAGGCCTCCCCTTACCTAGACCTGGTTAGTTCCTTTATCGTGTGCTCCCCTGTGACATGTACTTTACCCGTCAGAGTATTTGTCCTGCATGTTGTGGCTGTTTATTTAATGTCTCTCTCCTGAGAGCAGGACTGGGTCTCTCAGTCACCGTTTTACCCCTAGTTTCTCTTATAGTGCTCGGCACAGGGCATACATCGAAGGATATGAGGAAAATGCAGTCTTTGCCCTCAGTTCTTGGCCTACTGAAGGTACAAACAAGTAAAGAAATAATTCGAACGATGAAGTAAGTGCTCTAATAGTTTATATATGTGTGTGGATGCTTGTAGGTTGCTATGGTCTCAATGTTTGGGTCCCCCTAAAATTCGTTATGTTGAAATCCTAACACCCAAGGTGATGGTATTAGGAGGTGGGGCCTTTGGGAGGTGATTAGGTCGGGAGGATACAGCCCTCATGAATGGGATTAATGCTCTTATAAAAGAGACACCACAGACCTCCCTCGCCCCTTCCACCACATGAGGATACAACAAGAAGTCTGTGACCTGGAAAGGGGCCCTAACGCCACCACACTGGCCCCCTGATCCCAAACTTCCAGCTTCCAGAACTGTATAAAAAAATTTCTGTTGTTTATCAGCTACCAGGTCTGTGGTATTTTGTTATACAGCCCAAACGGACTAAGACACGGATACATGTGGACGTGGATGTAAGTATATGAAATGCTGAAAGAACACAACCAACTTTCTGGGGTAGCCGAGAAAGTTCACATAAAATCAGTGACATCTGAACTGGCTTATCATTCATTCCATTCATTCAATGAATAATTTCTGGGCACCTACTTGGGTGCCAGGCACTGTTCCAGGCACTGAGGATACAGCAGAAAATAAAACAGACATTGTCCCTGCCTTCCTGGAGCTTATTATAGTGGGCGAGACAGAGAGAGAGAAACTTAACAAATAAGATAATTTCAGGAAATGATACATGCTTTGAAGAATATAAAACACTGTAGGTGTTTAGCAGGATGGGGCAGAAGGGTGCATGCGTGTGTGTGTGTGCGCGCGTGCGTGCCTATGTTAGGTCTCCCTGTGGAGGTGTCACAGGGATATATAATCCGAATGAGGGGATGGAGCCAGCCATTCAAAAATCTATGGGAAGTCAGCTCTAGGCAGAGGGAACAATGAGAACCACTGGTTCAAAGGATAGAAAGTCCAGTGGGGCAGAAACACAACGAGTGTTTATATCTCCATCCCTGAACTCCAGAATCACAGAGCCAGCTACCACTGGACGTCACCACTGGGATGTCTAATAGGCATCCTGGCCTTCATATGCCCAACACCAACCTACTATCCTCCTACAAACCCATTCCTTCCTACTTCAGTCAATGACAATTCCCTTCTTCCAGTTGCTCAAGCTAAAAACCTTGGAGCCATATGTGACTCCACCCCACCTCCAATCCATCGACAAATTGCATTGGCTCTACCTTCAGAATATATCCTGAATCCAACTGCTTTCCACCACCTCCACTGCTACCACCCTAGTCTGGGCTGAAGCATCTGGATCTTATCATTTGTGCAAGACAGAATCATCAAAAGTTTTTCAGGACTGGGCAGAGAAGTGACAAGCGCTTAGAGTAGGGTATCAGAGCCAGCTCACACCAGTTCACAAGAGGCACCTGGGAAATTTTCAGGAATGTTGCAAGACAGTTGAAATCATGGTGATGGCATGAATTCAGCCATGGTGGGATATTTATAGCAACGATACCAGCATACAGTACAAACCAGGGCTCCCCCCTCCACCCCCGCACCCTACCCTGGTGATCTGGGTGTTCAACATTTATCAGCACACAATTGCATGTGCAAATCTGCATTACAGGAGGATAACTCTTGTGTCATGTGGTTCTCTGCAGGTGTGTATGTTTGTGAATACACATTAGAATCACCTGAGGAACTTTTTCCACCATGCATCTGCCTGCTTGAACTCAGTTAAGGACCACTAGATCAGGAACATGGTTAAGATGCTGCTGGCAGTGATGCAGGTGAGAGATGAAGGTACCAAGCAAGGGAAAGAAGAGGGAAATTGTGAAAGAAATCTAAAAGTAGAAAGTACAGGCTGTTATTTACTCTGAGAGAACCAGATTCCTTTCCTTCATATCAGCCCTCATTTTGTAATCCCAGACTCATCTCTGTGACTCCTCCTCTCTAGACTGTGCATTCCATGAGGGCAGAGGCTGCATGTCTGCCCACCACTGTATCCCCGGAGCGGAGCCCACTACGTACACCGGCACCACCTCGCTGAAGCATCATTAAATGAAGAAAGGAGGACAAGGTGAAGAATCGGTAATGACACGCAGGTTTCTAGCTTAGGTGACAGAAAGGAGAAACAGGGAGAAAAGAGTAAGTATGGTTGGGGGTTCCGAGGGGAGGATTTGAGAAATGCTGACTTGAAGTGCCTCTGAATATCCAGGCAGTGACGTCCACCTGGCAGCTGGAAACATGAGTCTTAAATTTAGGGCTTAGGGTCTGAGAGAGATGCTCTTAACTATAAGAACCAATCTCTTTCTTCCCTTAGAATCTGAATTGTCACTGAGGGAGCATCAACGTCCCCCTCTCAAGACTCACCCGAACCTCGGCCTCCCGGGGCCTCCCATTGAGGTCACACCTGGACCCGTTGCCATAGGTCTGGCTGTGGTAGCGTTTCAGGCGATGCTGCTTGGAGGCCTGGGGAGGACATCAGGCAGGAGGGACAGGGCGTGAGAAAGACAGCAAGGTGGCAGAATGGCACTTCATCCCAATGGCCATCAAGCCCCACAAAACATGTCAGCTACTCCTGACCCTCCCCTTCCTGTCAGGGATCTTGGCCTGCAGCCAGCACCCCTTTCTCTCCCAATCCCCCACTCCGGCCACCTTTGCTGTTTCATCATCCCAGTCGAAGGCGGATTGGTAGTAGCCGAGATAGAGGACTTCACCTTTGATCTCTGAATCTGCAAGAGAAACCACAGTGAAGCAGGGTTACTCCCTTCAAAGAGGACTAGGAGGGAAGGAGATGGGGGAGGCAGGTCACCTTCCATGACATGCTGCTGAGGGCTTAGGGAAAATGTAGGCGTGAGTCACCTTCCATGTGGTACTGCTGGATATGGCGTCCATAACAGAATTCATACGTCCACCAGTCCTTGGTCTGATGATAAAAAAAGGAACAGTCAGAGGATGGAGTTCAGATGTCTCTTCTTGGAACCAGAATCTCTCCTGGCTCCAAGACACGAACCTCTCATCTACTTCTCATCTCCCTCTACTTCCACGTTCAATTCTCTAGAATCTAGTGAGGAGGAAGGGCTGTTTTCCTTCTGTGACTCGGAGAGATGCCTTTAAAGTCTAACTATTTTCTACCTGTGGTCTTTCTATTCCTCCCTTTTCTAAGGTTTTTAAAAAAATCCTTCTTTGCCCTCCATAAAGATAAGAAATCATGGTATCCTTGAAGCACTCAGACCAGGGAAACACAGAATATTCAAATATTAATTGAACTTCTACAACATTCTTTGTGCTGTTCTAGCCACTGGGGACACAGCTGTGAACAAGATAAATTCTCTGACCTCATGGACTTACATGCTAGTGCTGGGACTCAGACCAAAAACAAATCAACTGATGATTCAGTTAATAAGATGATTTCAGATCACAAAAAGTGCCATGATGAAAATAAAACAGGATACTGAACAGAGAGTGATGGGGCAGGGGGTGACTTTACAGGAAGGCTTCCCTAGGGGAGTGCCCCTCCTATCCCACACTGACCCTCTTTAGGCACCTCAAACTTGGTTTAACCCTTATTCTGAGATCTATCTTAACCCTCCTCTACATTCAGAAAAGTGTCATCAGTGGTTGCAGGATTCTTTGCTTCTTTCCTGTCTGGACAATAAGTCTACTCCTCCAATGGCCTTCTCAACTCCTACAGGTGCTCCCAATGCCTCCTCATTCACAGGCACTCTGATTCTCACACAGATAGATAGTTCCCAAGCCCTCATTCCATCCACCCCAGTGTCTTTCACCTTCAGCAAGCAGGGAGCGTCTTTCATTGGGCTCAACAACTCAGGGATCCCAGGCCCTTGGTAAGCAGGTGCCTCCTCCTCCCTTTCACGCTGGAAGTGAATAGCTCCAGCTGGCAGGCGACACTCATAGCGCTGTTTGTACTTAGAGGAGACAATCACCACGTCCGAAGCTTGGCTCTGGGAAAGAAGGGAGGGTCAGGGGCCAGGGAGGCAAAGAGAGGCTGGGATCAGGGAGAACAACGAGATCCCTCTTCAGATCCTGGGGAAGAGCCCAGTCAAGACAGAATGAGCCACAGGCCCTCCAGCTGTTTTGGCGGGTGAAGGGACAGGGCACTCCCACTTCTCCACGGGGGCGGAGTCTGGGTGTTTCGATCAGGAACTGGGAACTGAAGCTGACAGCGGGAAGCCCCACCCCTCCAGTCCCTGGCCCCAAGGGAATAGGTCTCAGTCTGCGATTCTCAGGAGTCGTCGTAAAACCCCTACCTACTCTTCCCGATTCTCCTGGGGCTCCCGCCGCAGACTCCACTGCTGTCTTTCATCCTCTACCCTTTCCCCTTCCCCTTCCGTCCCAGACCCTCGGCCCTCTACCCTCCTCACCTGCCCTCCCATGACAGGCAACGGCAGGATCTCGATCCCATAACGCATCTCGCTCAGCTCCTCCAGGTTCAGGCTCCCCACACCGCCCGTCAGACTTGCGGGTAACAGGAGCCCCACGAGCAGCAGCCCCAACAGACTGGACAGCAGCGTTTCCGCCGCCATCTTTCGTGCCCCTTCTTATCCAGGACGACTCCTTCCGCCCTAAACCTGGCAGAGGCCTCACCCCGCCCATCAAGGCCCCAAGGGCTCATTGGCTAGATGTCCTGTCCCTCTCACGTACCCTATTCCTATTTGTAAACGTAGCTCCATAGCCCACGGGGAGGTGGAGCATGACTATTAGCAAAATAACTCCCTGCGCGTGATTGGCCAGAGAGGAACCAATCACCAACGAGATCAGGCCCCCTCCCACCCACTCCCAGTCCCAGAGAGGCGCGGTCTACGTGCTGGGCCGTTTTCAGCAGTTTTTCTGTCTTTGCCCAGCTGTCAAGCGCATCTCCTGTCACTTTTTTAGTCGTTTTCTGCATTGTATCCGGCCCTGGCCAAGCAGAAGATTGAGGCTGATGGGTGGGGGCATGCAATACCCCTGAACGTCACTTAATACTTGCTGCAAAGCAAACAATTATTATGTAAAGCATTACCTCTTTTCACATATACAACTTTAGGGCAATCTGGTAATTTGTGTCAAAACCTTTCTACAGGATCCTGCAGTTGTCCTCCAATAAAATTATTCTAAAGAAATAATGGGGACTTCTAGTTAAAGACTGGTGTGGGGGTGGGGGGTGGGGTGCGGACGAACGCACGTATTATCCTTCAGGCTGTGTAATAACGAAGAGAAAGGGAAAGGAGACAACAGCAGCAACGTTTTAGAAGCTAGAAAGCAAGTGGAGGAATGGTAACTGGTTTAGCAAACCTGAGAAGTTGATTCTTAAAGGTATACAAGAGCATGATTACACCTTTGGAAAAACTTCTCTGGGGAATCGGATCAGCCCAAGAGGAATCCCAAAGATACTCTCATCAGGGTTGTCTTAAGGAAATAGATGAAGGAATCCTACATTTAAGCCTTTGGCCTACATGCCCCAGCCCTCACACAGTCTTTCCAATCAGCTTTTTAATGTCCTCACTCAAATAAAAACAGACAGCCAAGGATCATTAGACATTTCTAAACCATGATAGGAGGAATAAAAATTCAATAGAAAGACTGAAGGATAAATTTGAAGACCAAAATTCCTCTACTTTAGGAGAAAATTAATAAAAATTAGAGACTCAGTCCAGAAGGTCAAACATCTGAATAATGAGACCTCCAGAAAGAGAGGAGAGAATCAGAAAGGAAGAAATAATCAAAGAAATTCTTTAAGAGCCAGCCCTGATGGCCTAGTGGTTAAAAGCTCGGTACTCTCACCACTTTGGTGAGCCGGGTTTGGTTTCCAGTCACAGAACCACACCACTCGTCTGTCAGTAGCCATCCTGTGGCAGCAGCTCACACAGAAGAACTAGAAGGACCTAAAACTAGGATATACAACTATGCACTGGGGAGAGAGGAAGATTGGCAACAGATGTTAGCTCAGGGTGAATCTTTCCCAGCCAAAAAAAAAAAAAAAAGAAAAAGAAAGAAATTATTTAAAACCTGAAATGAAGAACTGAGTCTCTAAATTGAAAGGGCACTCTAAGTATCCGGCAGGACAAATCAGGCCCACACCAAGACACATCATTATAGAATATCAGAACACTGGACACAGGGAAATAATTCCAAAAGCTTCCAGAGAGAAAGAACAAGTTGCACACAAGGATCAAAAAGCAGAACAGCATTAGGCTAATCAATTCATTAACACTGTAAGGTAGAAGACTATAAAGAAATGCCTTCAAAATTTAGAAGGAAATTATTTCAAACCTAGAATTCTACACTTAGCCAAACTGATTTAATTGTAAGTCCAGAATAAAGACAATTTCAGATATGCAAGTTCTCAAAATATTGATACTCCATGCATTGTTTTTCAAAAAGATAGGAAAGGATTTATTACACCAAGACAAATCAGTAAGTCAAAAAAGAGAAAGGTATGGAATCCAAGAAACAGGGATCCAGCACAAAAGACAAACAAAAGAAGTTCCCAGGGCAATGGTGAGGGCAATTCCCCAGTTGTTAGGCAGTACTAGAGATCAATTCATCAAGATTAGAGCAGTTCAGAGGATTTAGGAGTGATTTCTTCAAGAAATCACTTTATAGAATATCTAATTTATAGAATTTCTAATACATTTGGACTTATTGAGAAGAAATTTGTATAACCAGAAGAGTTTAGGAGTATATTGATGATAAGTACGTAGAAAGTTAAGGGGAAAAAGAGACATTAATTCCAATGAAAATAAAAAGTTTTGCTGGAAAGCTAAACAGACTTCTGTTTTCTTCAATATGGTTGGTTATCCCCACACTAAAAACAACTGAAAATGCTGGGTAAAATGTACATATCTTCCTTTTTAAAAGCCAACAAGACAGTAAAGAATTAACAAGCCAAAATCTAAATGAAGTCAGAAACCTAAAGAGGTATTCCAAACACTGCAGTCACATTTGCTCGGAGGGGATTTGCCCAACTTGCAGAATTGAGCTTTGTTGTTGTCTTTTTTTTTTTTTTTTTCTTTTCCAAAGGAAGGAACAGAAGGCTCACTCGAGGTGGAGAGTCTGAGAGAAGATCTTCCAGTAGTGAACCTGCCCCCAGCTCTACAGCTCCAGGGACCTGCAAGGAAGGTTGCCTCATTGCCAAACAGAGCAAGGGACTTTGTGATCATAAGTAGGCCCTTTAAGAAATTTGTGGTCCAATTTCACAACATTTGGGAGCTTTACAAAAAAATTCAAGATGTAAATTTAGATTTAAGTGGTTCTGAGGAGGAGAGTGTAATGCCCCAAGCACTTGGCAGAAGCAAATGCAAATCCACGCTGGAAAAATGTCCCTTCATCCTAGGCACCAAAAAGCTCCCACAAATCATTTTCCAAGGAAGGTTAGCAGCTTATAATGAAAAGTAACTAAACACAAGGGAGATAGGACACCATGAATAAGAACTAGAAAAAACAACAGCAGAAGCTGAGCCCAAAAGACTTCAGATATTGTAATTATCTGACACAGATTATAAAATAATTATGCTTGCTACATTTAAAGAAATAACAGAGAAACTTGAAAGTATATCAGAAAACAGGGATATATAAAAATGATCTAACATCTTTAAAATAGATGTTCTAAAAATGAAAAATATGAAGTTTTAAATTAAAAACTGAATGGGTAAAGTAACTAAATAGTTTAAGAAGCAATTATTCTTCATAGAAGAATTCCAGCTAATAAGTGCAGAAGTAATGTTATACTGTCATCATTTTACAACCCTAATGAAATAGTTGATCTACATAATAGTCACAAATGGCTGTCAGAACATTACGTAAGAAGCTCATAGGTGAATCAAGCTGACACCATGTGCATATCCTGATAAAACTTAACATCATGAAAAGAGGAACAACCGGACATTATGTGCTTCTCAGTGGGATATGGTAAAACGTATGGAGCACTTTCAATGAAAGATTCTTGCCAAAAAAAACAAGACTCTAAATATAACTACCAGTTTACAGGAAATATGAAAAATAGGAAGTATTTTAAATAATACCATCAAAATATAATCAGAAATAAAACAGGACCAATGCTCCAGTTTCTTCAACAAATATATTGCAAGAAAAAATGGGGGTAGGAGAACTGTTATAGCTTTGAAAAGGTCTAAGGAGCATATCAGCCAAATGCAATGTACAGATCTCGTTTGGACCCTGAATTAAACTACCTATAAAACGACTTTTATGAGTCAATGAGGGAAATTTGGACACTGACTGGATATTATATGATATTAAGATATCATTGTTAATTTTGCTGGATGTAATAATGGTATTACAGTTGTGTTAAAAAAAAATAAGTCCTTATCTCTTAGAGATACATACTCGTGTATTTACCAACAAAACAGTATAATGTCTGGCGTTTGCTTTTAACTACCTCTGTGGGAGTCTGGGAGAAGTGGTGGGGGTATAGATGAAACAAAATTGACCATATTTTATAATAGTGGAAGCAGGATGATAAATACATGGAGATTAATTTTACTTTACTTTTGATTATATTTGAAATTTTCCATTTCAATTTTCTTTTAAAAACTCAAAGAGCAGTTTAGATTTAGCTGAAGATAGGATTAATGAACTAGAAAATAGATTGGAAGAAATTACCCAGAATGAAACATAGCAACAAAGAGAGGACTCAGAAAGAAAAAATAGACATATGGAGAGTAAAGTGAGAAATCTAAATCATTGGAGTTCTAGAAAGAGAAAGAGAGAATGAAGCAAAGATAATGGTTCAATATTGTTCAGAACTAATGAAAGATACAAATCCACAGATTCAAGAGGCCCAACAAATTTCAAGCAGAATAGATGAAAAGAAGTCTACACATAGACATATCACAGTGAAACTGAGTTACACTAAAGAAAAACAGCAGGTCTTAAAAGTATCCAGAGTATGGGTCATATGGTGTATGCATTTGTCATAACTCATTGACCTCTAACATACCAGACCTGTGCATTTCACTGCATGTAAATTTTACCACAATAAAAATTAAATTAAAAGCAGCCAGAGAAACAGATTACCTTCAAAGGAGCACAGTTAGACTGAGAACGGACTTCTCAATGGCAGCAATGGAAGCCAGAAGACAATAAATGATTTCCTCAATGTGATGAAATCAATAACTTCCAATGGGAATTTTATGGCCATTGAAAATAGCTTTCAGTAAGAAGGGCAAAATATAAATATTTTCAGACCAAAAAAAAGAGCCCAGGAGGGTTTGCAACCAGCAGACTCTCACTAAGGAAAATTCTAAAAGATGTACCTCAGATGAAAGGACAGGGATCCTTGATGGAAGGTCTGAGATGTAAGAAGGAATGAAGTGGAGAATAGGTAAAAATCCTACATGATTATTGACAGTAAAAAACAACAATGATACTAATGTCTTCTGGAGTTTAACTATTAAGATAGAAATTAAAACACACCAAAATAATAACATACACATCGGGAAGTTGATGAATAAAGTTGAATTGTTCTAGTTTCTTGTATTGTGTGCAAGGAGAGTGTGCTGATTGTCAAACTATCTTTCAGATTCAAACCCACCCTTCTATATACCACTGTGATGCTGGAGCTGGTGTTCTGAAAACCACATTTCATTTTTTTCCTTTTAAATAGACTGTAATTTTTACAACAGTTTTAGGTTCACAGAAAAATTGAGTATAAAATACAGAGAGTTCCCATATAACCCCTGTCCTCACACGTGCACAGTCTCCTCTACTGTCAACATCCCACACCAGAGTGGTACATTTGTTACAATCAATGAACCTACACTGACACATCATAATCACCCAAAGTCCACAGTTTAGACTAGGGTTCACTCTTAGTGTTGTACATTCTATGAGTTTTGGTTAATGTATAATGACATGTGTTTACCGTTAATAGTATCATACAGAACAGATTCGCTGCCCTAAACATGCTCTGTGATTTGTCTATTCATCCCTTTCTCCCCCCAACCCCTGGCAAACACTGATCTTTTCATTATTTCCATAGTTTTGCCTTTTCCACAGTGTCATATAGGTGGAATCATACAGTATGTAGCCTTTTCAGATTGGCTTCTTTCACTTAGTAATATGCACTTTTGACATTCCTACATGTCTTTTCATGGCTTGATAGCTCATTTCTTTTTACCACACGATAATATCCCATTGTCTGGATGTACCACAGTGTATTTATCCATTCACCTATTGAAGGACATTTTTGTTACTTCCAGGTTTTGGCAATTATGAATAAAACTGCTATAAACATCAATGGACAGGTTTTTCTATGCATACAAGTTTTCAATTCACTTGAGTAAATACCAAGAAATGCGATTGCTGGATTGTATGGTAAGAGTATGTTTAGTTCTGTAAGAATCTGCCAAACTGTCTTCCAAAGTGGCTGTACGTTTTGCATTCCCAACAGCAATGAATAAGAGTTTCTGTTGTTCCACGTTGGCATTTGGTATTGTCAGTTTTCTGGATTTTGGCCATTCTAATAAGTGTGCAGTGATATCTCACTGTTGTTTTAATTTGCAACTCCCTGATGGCATATAATGTGGAGAATATTTTCATATGCTCATTTACCATCTGCATAGCTTCTTTGGTGAGGTGTCTGTTCAGGTCTTTTCCCCAATTTTTAATTGGACTGTTTCTTTTCTTATTGTTGAGTTTTAAGAGTTCCTTGTATATTTTGGATAACATTCCTTTATCAGGTATGTCTTTTGCAAATTTTTCTCCCGGTCCGTGGCATGTCTTCTCATTCTCTTGACAGAGTCTTTCACAGAGGAGAAGTTTTTAATTTTAACAAAGTCCAGCTTATCAATTATTTCTGTCATGGATGATGTCTTTGATGTATCTAAAAAATTATTGCCATATCCAAGGTCATCTAGATTTTCTCCTGTGTTATTTTTTTTAAGTTTTATAGTTTTACATTTTACACATGGGTCTATGATCCATTTTGTATCAAGGTTTGTGAAGGGTATAAGGTCTGTGTCTAGATTCTTTTTTTTTGCATATGGATGTCCAGTTGTTCCAGAACTATTTGTTGAAAAGACTATATTTTCTCCACTGCATTGCCTTAGCTCTTTTGTCAAAGGTCAGTTGACTATATTGGTGTGGGGGTCTATTTCTGGGCTTTCTGTTCTATTCCATTGATCTATTTGTCTATTCTTTCACCAATACATTACTTTTTGATTACTGTAGCTTTATAGGAAGTCTTTTTTTTTTTTAAAGATAGGCCTTCATTTTCTTTCTTTTCTTTTTTTTTTAAATTTTATTTATTTATTTATTTTTCCCCCAAAGCCCCAGTAGATAGTTGTATGTCATAGCTGCACATCCTTCTAGTTGCTGTATGTGGGACACGGCCTCAGCATGGCCGGAGAAGCGGTGCGTCCGTGCGCGCCCAGGATCCAAACCCAGGCCGCCAGCAATGGAGCGCGCGCACTTAACCGCTAAGCCACGGGGCCGGCCCTATAGGAAGTCTTGAAGTCGAGTAGTGTCAATCCTTCAATTTTGTTCTCCTCTAATATTGTGTTGGCTATTCTGGATCTTTTGCTTCTCCATATAAACTTTAGAATCACTTTGTCAATATCCACAAAAAAACTTGCCGGTATTTTGATTGAGATTGTGTTGAATCTATAGGTCAAGTTGGAAAGAACTGACATTTTGACAATATTGAGTCTTCTTATCCATGAACATGGAATATCTCTCCATTTATTTAATTTTTCATTGATTTCTATCATCAGAGTTTTATAGTTTCCCTCATGAAGATATTAGTCACATTTTGTTAGATTTATACCTAAATGTTTCATTTTTGAGGGTGCTAATAGTAAACAAGACAGTAAACGTTATTCTGTTAAGAAAATAGAAACAATTCTGGGTATTTCAAATAGAGGAAGTTTAATGCAGATAATCATTTACAATAGTGTCACAAAGGACGGAGTAGCAAGAAAGGCAAGATAGTAAACAACGATTAGTAAATGCAGGAAGTCTAACTCTAAGGCCAGTGGAGTAAAAGGGGAAGTGGTGTCACCCAGAGTCCACCGTTGCTGGGCCACTGCTGCTGCTGCTGAAACCGAACTGCCTGAATAGGAACCCAGGATCCCACCGCTACCACTGTCCCCACTGCCGCTCCCTCCACCATTGTCAAAACCTAACACGAACCCAGATGGTTAGGAAGTCTGAGAAATGTAATTAAAGGATTCCTTCTTGACATTTGAGAAGATGTTCTAAAAGGGTAAGTGTGAAGCTGAGAGACCAAAGCCTCTGTGAGGAATCATGTTATGCAATGACAAAATACTTGGTAAAATGATGTCTGTAATAATTGGGAATCATACTATATGCTACTGAGCTCCAGGGGAAGGGGTTGGAAAGGATCAAATGGGCAGCATGCACGGGAACATTTGGGCTGCATTACAAAAAAAGAGATGGGCTCAGGGGAGAATTGGTCTTTTTTTTTGCAAGCAAATATGAAAAGGAACACATGTCCAGAAACATGAAGCCTTGAAGCGTTAGAAAACTCTATTATTTTAAGACTCAAAATAGTGGGAAATAAAACTGAGAAGGCCTTGACCAAAAAGGCTCACTAATATCCAGTGTTGTGACCAAAAAAACAGATTAAGAATGTGTCCTCTCTTAAATTAAGAGAGAGAATGGGGAAGCACAGAAATAAAGCAGACTTAAGGTCTACTACCAGGGAAGAACTCTGAATATGGTTAGTAGCAGTAAAATGGAACTGACTCAAAGTATATAGGCCGGAAGCTAGGTTTTCTTTGTTTTGTGTGTGGACGTGTGTGTGTATGCATGCATGTTTTTACAATCTTTTGTAGGTATAATTGACTCACAACAAACTGCACGTATTTAATGTTTACCATTTGAGTTGTATAACATGTGTATACACTTATGTAACCACCACCACAATCAAGGGCATAAACAGATCCATCACTCCCAAAATTTCCTCCAAGTTTTTGAAGCATCGTCTTGCAAAGAAACCACAGTCTGTGTTTGACAGCTGAAGTGTAAAACCACCATAAGGCTTCCAAATTTCTACATATAGGAAATGGGCTCCAAAACTTGTGCAGCCCCAAGGAGGAAATATTCTCCAAAGCCCACTTGAGATGTGATCATGGAGGATGGGAAATAAGCAAGCCCACACCTACGCCTAAGGTGGATCCATGGGTCATGGAGAAAATAGACAACGATGTTTATTCAGATAGCAGAACCAGGGTCTAATCAGAGAAATTCTCCACGGCACAGCAGGAAACTTCACTACGCCTGTCCTGCAGGATGCCAGTGTCACTAAGAGCCATTGACTGCAGTTGGTCTTCCATTCTTTCCTTTCCTGAGTGTGGGCGTTCACTGCAGCCATTCCGCACCTGCTCTACCATGTATTGGGTGTGGGGGGAGGGGGAGGCAGAGAGGAGCCACATCTGGAACTGAGGAGGAGGACTTCAAACCACTCTGAGATTTTGGCTTGAACTTGATGCAAGGACTAGAGTGTGTTATACATATGCGAGTAGAAACAAAACAGAGATTTGGTGACTGAAAGGGTAGACACTGGTAGAGGCCATATCATGTGTTCACCAAACTCATCTCATTCTCCTCCACATCAGACAGCTCAACTGCATTCCTAGTCTCTGCTGGGGTTAGATGGGACTGTGTGACTGAGTTTTGTCCACGTGTGGGTGAAGTGATATACACCACTCTCAGGCCTGATTCTATAATATCCTGTGTGATCATCCATGTTCTCTCTGTCATTTGTTTGTGAACCCCATGGTTCAAAGCAGAAATCATAATGTAATTAGAAAACAGTTATAATTGATTGATAACGAAAATATTGTTATAGCAAAACCTGTGGGATCAACAAAAGAAAAGAAATCAGAATCTGATCTAGATCTAACTACTCATTTACAGAAAACACAGGGAGACTGAGGAACACATTAAAAGACACCCTGGGGGGGCCCGGCCGGGTGGTGCAAGCGGTTAAGTGCGTGCACTCTGCTGCCGCGGCCCGGGGTTCACCGGTTCGGTTCCCAGGCGCTCACCGACGCACCGCTTGTCAAGCCATGCTGTGGCGGCGTCCCGTATAAAGTAGAGGAAGATGGGCAGGGATGTTAGCCCAGAGCCAGTCTTCCTCAGCAAAAAGAGGAGAATTGGCAGATGTTAGCTCAGGGCCGATCTTCCTCACACACACACACACAAAAAAAGACACCCTGGGGATGCAACCAGCAAAGGCAGACTATGGAAAACAAGGGGGCAAACGTTGAGTTTCTTCAACAGATAAACTGCAAGGAAACAAAAAATGATGGTGGGACTATCCACAGATTGAAGGAGGTTTAAAGAGCCAGGACTGGTGGCGCAAGCGGTTGGGTGCGCGCGCTCCGCTGCGGCGGCCCGGGGTTCGCTGGTTCGGATCCCGGGCGCGCACCGACGCACTGCTTGGCAAGCCATGCTGTGGCGGCGTCCCATATAAAGTGGAGGAAGATGGGCACGGATGTTAGCCCAGGGCCGTCTTCCTCAGCCAAAAAAGAGGAGGATTGGCGGATGTTAACACAGGGCTGATCTCCTCACAAAAAAATAAAAATAAAAATAAAGAGCCAGGACAATCTAATGGAGTATATGGGCCTTATTTGGATTGTGATTCAAACAAGCCAACCATAATTTTCTCATTGAAAAATTATGAGATAATCAGGAAAATTTGAAAATGCTGAATATTTGATTATATTAAAGAATTATTGTTAATTTTTTTAGTGTGATATGGTATGTGGTTATTTTTTTAAAAGAGGCTTTATCTTTTAGAGATAAACAGGGAGCTATACTTCACATACGTGTGAACAAACTTTTGGGACTCCGTTCCCTGGTCTAACAGGAAAATCTAGCAAGCGAGCTGCATAGGCTTCAAGTCAGTACAAAAATCCAAGCTGTACTGTGAAGCAGCCATGCAGGCCAACTTAAGCCTGTGTGAGAATGACCTTGCAACCCCACACCTCATGACTGAAGATGCCAGCTGGACAGATCCACAACAGAAAAAGATAAAGGCTACCTCGCAGAAGCCAGCTGGGGGCATAGTGGTTGGGTTCATGCACTCCGCTTTGGCAGCCCAAGGTTTTCGGGTTCGGATCCCCAGTGCAGACTAACGCACCACATATCAAACCATGCTGTGGCAGACATCCACATAAAATAAGGAAGATGGGCACAGATTTCAGCTCAGGGCCAATCTTCCTCAGCAAAAAGAGGAGGATTGGTGACAGATGTTAGCTCAGGGCTAATCTTCCTCACGCACACACAAAAAAAGGGTACCTCGCTCTCACATTTCCCAGCCACATTTCTTAGAGATCAACAGGAAAAGTCACGACCCTGGTCCTTGCCTCCCTCCACACATAGATAATACCAACACTCCAAGCCTTGTTTGATGTATAACCAATAAGCTCTTGTTTATGTTATCTTTGAAGTATATGACTATTAGATGTGTAAGCCCTTTGCTGCATGGACACTGCTTTGTTAAAAACTATATAAACTGCATTCAGATCTGTAGACCTTGGAGCAGTTCCTCAGAATACTCTGTTGGACTTTTTCCTGGGACTCGAGTTCCTCACTTTGATTATCAAATAAACTGCTTCATTTAACCTTTACCTAGACTCTTTATTTCAGTTGACATATGGATGAAGTGACCTGGCATTTGGGATTTGCTTCACAATAATCTGTGAGTACTGGGTGGTAGTGCAGGGAAGAGGGCAGGGGAGAAATGAAACGGGTCTGGCCATAATTGTTGAAGCTAGGTGATACACAGCAGTCATTATAATATTTCTAATTTTATATATGTTTTAAGTTTTCCAAAATAAAACTTTTTTTAAAACACATACCTTTTCCCAGCAATTGTACTTTTGTGGATATATTTACACATGTACATATGCATACTGTAATAATCTTTTGTAATAACAAAAGATTGGGGGAAACAATTTTAATCTTGACTGTAATGGTGACAAAATGATGGAACGTTTCTAAATGAAATAATATGCAACCATAAAAACAAAGGAGGAAGCGTTCTATGTAGTGCCATTGAAAACTCTCTAAGGGGCGTAAAAACAAGATGCAGAACAGTGCATTTAATATCCTATATTTGGGTGTGAGTAAAAGGAATTTGAAATAAGAATCTCTAGTCCTAATTGCCTGTAAACGCACAAAGAAAGGCTAGAAGGACACATGAATAACGAAGAACAAGGTTACCTGTGGAGTGGGGGAGGGGGGCACCCATGGGAACTGAGCAGATGGGAGATAAGCTTGGAGGGCGAATTTTCATTGTACACCTTTTTATACTTTCTGGGTTTTGAATTATGGTAAAATATTATCCATTTAAAAATTACATAAGGAATTTAAAGTAGCCATAAAAACTTGTGAGAGATCTCTAAAGTACTACTTGATGAGAAATTTATAAGAGATGTACTATAAAAAAAAAATAAGCTGAAAATGAATGACCTAAGCATTCATTAGGCCAGGTTGATTCCAGTTATAAAATAAATAAATCCTGGGGATGTAATGTACAGCATGGTAAAGATAGTTAGTAATACTGTATTGCACATTTGAAAGTTGCTAAGAGAGGAGATCTAAATGTTCTCATCACAAAAAATTTTTTTAACTATGTATGGTGATGGATGTTAACTAGACTTATTGTGATCATTTTGAAATATATATGAATATCAAATCATTATGTTGTACACTTGAAACTAATATAATATGTCAATTATATCTCAATTAAAAAAAGTTGAGAGAGAACAACAAATTAAACCCCTCCAAAAAAGTAGAAGGAAGGAAAATAAAGAATAGAGTGAAAATTAGTGAAATAGAAAACAAATACAATAGAGAAGCTCAACAGAGCCAAAAGTTGGTTCTTTGAAAAGACTGATAAAACCGACCAACCTCTGCTGAGACTGACCAACAATAAAAGAGTGAGGCAAAAATAACCGACGAGGAATGAAAACAGGAACCTAATTACAAATGCTCCAGAGATTAAACAGATAATAGAAGGATATCATGAACAACTTTATGACAATAAATCTGAAAATCAGATGAAATATAAAAATTCCTAAAACAATATAATTTACTAATACTGATCCTACTAGAAATAGAAAACTTTGAGTATTCCTAAAACTACTAAAGAAAGTGGATCACAGTTTAAAATTTTCCCACAAAGAAAACTTAGGCCTAGATGATTTTACAAGTGAACTCTAGCAAACATTCAAGGAACAAAAAATTGCAGTCTTACACACTCTTCAGAGTATAGAAAAAGTGAGAACATTTTTGAACTTATTTTTTGAGGCTAGCACAACCTTGTTACCAAGACATTATAAGGACAGGGACAGTACTAGAAAAAAAAACTGCAGGTCAATATCTCTCAGGAGCATATATACAAGAGTCCTTTAAAAAATTAACAAATTAGAAAACATACATGGTAAGCTCCTTGACATTGGTCTTTGGGATGATTTTTTGGCTTTGATACACCAAAAGCAAAAACAAACGAGTGGGACTACATGAAATTAAAAAGCTTCTACACAGCAAAGGAAATCATTAACAAAGTGAAAAGGCAACATAGTGAATGGGAGAAAATATTTGAAAACCACATATCCGATAACAGGTTAATATCCAAAAATATAAAGAACTCATACAACGCAACAGCAAAAATTGAACAATCTAATTAAAAAATGGGCAGAGGATCTGAATAGATATTTCTCCAAAGAAGACATACACAAGGCCAATAGGTACATGAAAAGGTGCTCAACATCACTAATCATCAGGGAAATGCAAATCAAAACCACAGTGGTAGAATGGCTATTATCAAAAAGACAAGAAATAACCAGTGTTGGTGAGAATGTGGAGAAAAGGGAACACTTGTGCACTGTTAGTGGGAATGTAAATTGGTGTGGCCACTATGGAAAACAGTGTGGAAGTTAAAAATAAAACTACTATATAACCCAACAATTCCACTTCTGGGTATTTATCCCAAGAAAATGAAAACACTAACTTAGAAAGACATATGCACCCCCATGTTCATTGCAGCATTATTTATAATAGCAAAGATGTGGAAACAACCTAAGTGTCCATCGATGGATGAATGGATAAAGAAAATGTGGTACATATGCAATGGAATATTATTCAGCCATAAAAAGAAGGAAATGTTGCCATTTATGACAACATGGGTGGACCTTGAGGGCATTATGCTAAGTGAAATAAGTCAGACAGAGCAAGACAAACACTGTATGATCTCATTTATACATGGAATATAAACAAACAAACAAACAAGCTCAGATATACAGAGATCGGTAGTTGCCAGAAGTGGAGGGTGGGAGGTGGGCAAAATGGGTGAAAGGAGTCAAAATATACAAACTCCCAGTTATAAAATAAATAAGTCGTGGGGGTGTAACGTACAGCATGGTGACTATAGTTAATAATACTGTAGCGCATGTTTGGAAGTTGCTAAGAGAGTAAATCTTAAAATTTCTCATCACAAGAAAAAAAATTCTGGGCCAGCCCCCTGACTTGACAATTGAGTGCGTGCGCTCCGCTACTGGTGGCCCAGGTTTGGATCCGGGCTGCACCAACACGCCGCTTGTCCGGCTCTGCTGAGGTGGCGTCCCACATATAGTAACTAGAAGGATGTGCAACTATGACATACAACTATCTACTGGGGCTTTGGGGAGAAAAAGGGAAAACAAGGAGGAGGATTGGCAATAGATGTTAGCTTAGGGCCAGTCTTCCTCAGCAAAAAAAGGAGGATTGGCATGGATGTTAGATCAGGGCTGATCTTCCTCACGAAAAAAAAAAGAAAAAAGAAAGAAAAAGAAAAGAAAAAAAATTCTGTAACTATATGTGGTGACAGGTGTTAACTAGACTTATTATGGTGATCATTTCACAATATATACAAATATCGAATCATTATATTGTACACCTAAAACTAATATACTGTTGGATTTCAGTTATACCTCAATAAAAAAAACATATAGTTAACAACATTGTATTATAAACTTCAAAGTTGCTAAGAGACCAGATCTTAATTGTTCTCACCACAGAAGAAATGCTAATTATGTGACATGATACAGGTGGTAATCATATTGCAACATATAAATGTATCAAATCAACACACTGTACACCTTAAACTTATACAATGTTATAGTTAGTTATGCTTCAATTAAAAAAAAATCACAGCCCGAGGATGGAAAATAAGTGTTGGCAAGAATGTGGAGAAATTGGAACCCTCACACATTGCTGGTGGGAATGTAAAACGTTGCAGCCACTATGGGAAATAGTTTTGCAGTTCCTCAAAAAGTTAAAAACAGAATTACTGTATAACCCAGAAACTCTACTCCTGGGAATATATCCAAAGAATTGAAAACAGATACTCAAAAAAAAACTTGTACCCAAATGTTCATAGTACCACTATTCACAACAGCCAAAAGGTAAAAACAACCCAAATGTACGGATAAACAAAATATGGTATATATATGTAATGGAATATTATTCAGCCATAAAAAGAATGAAGTACTGACACATGCTAAAATGAAGATGAACCCAGAAAACACTATGCTAAGTGGAAAAAAAACTAGACACAAAAGATTACATATCATATGATTCTTTTTATTTTAAATATTCAGAAGAGGTAAATCTATAGGACAGAAAGTACACTGGTGGGAAGGGGCTAGGGGAAGGAGAGAATGATGAGTGACTACTTAATGGGTACATGGTTTCCTTTTGGGGTGATGAAAATGTTTTAGAACTTGACAGAGGTGGTAGTTGCACAACATTGTGAATGTACCAAATGCCACTGAATTGCACTTTTTTTTTTTTTTGGTGAGGAAGATTGTCCCTGAGCTAATATCTGTGCCAATCTTCCTCTATTTTGTATATGGGACATCACCACAGCATGGCTTGATGAGCGGTGTATAGGTCCGTGCCCAGGATCCAAACCCACGAACCCGGGCCACATAAGCGGAGTGCACGAACTTAACCACTATGCCACTGGCCCCTGAATTGTACATTTTTTTTTAAAGATTTTTTTTTTCCCCCAAAGCCCCAGCAGATAGCTGTCTGTCATAGCTGCACATCCTTCTAGTTGCCGTATGTGGGACGCGGCCCCAGCATGGCCAGAGGAGCGGTGCGTCGGTGCGCACCCGGGATCCGAACCCGGGCCGCCGGCAGCACAGTGCGCGCACTTAACCCCCAAGCCACGGGGCCGGCCCAAGAATTGTACATTTTTAAATGGCTAATTTTATGTTATATGAATTTCACCTCAATTTAAGAAAAAAGAATGAGGAAGCTCTTTATATAGTGATTTGGAAAGAGTTCACAGACACACGCCTATGCATGCACTAAAAACATCTCTGCAAGAACAGGAAAGAAGCTAACAATGGTTACTTGTCATGTGGGGATGGGAATGGACTGATGAGGGACAGGGTGTTCTAAGAAGACTTTTCTCTGTATATCTTTCTAAAGATTTCTATATTTGGCCTATATAAATGTAACACTTATTGAAAAAATTAAATACAGATTTTTTTAGTGCTAAAAAGAACTCAAAGAATTTGGAAAGGAAAAGAGCAGAAAAACATAAAGAAAGGAAAAGGAAAGAAATAATAAACAATGAAGATGATAATGAAATAGTAAACAGACAATAGAAAGAATAAACAAAACCAAAGGTGGTTCTCAAACTAGTAAAATAGACAAACCTCTGGTAAGACAGACTAACAAAAAAAGAGAAAAGATAAAAGTCAATATTTGGAATGAAAAAGGGGATATATCTACAAAAATAGACAGTATTTAAAAGTAAGAAAACACCATAAATAACTTTATGCTAATACATTTGAAAACCTAGACAACTGAATAGTGGCTTATGAAATTATAATTTACTGAAACTTCATGACATAGTAAACCTAAAAAGTCATGTAACCATTAATAAATTAAATCAGTAGTGAAAGCCACCCCACAATACTTCAGATCCAGGCAGTCTCACAGAGTTCTACCACATCTTTAAAGAATAGATTAATCCCTATCTTAGCAAACTGTTCCAGAAAACAGAAACAGAGGGAAGCTCCTAAAGGCATTTTATGAAGCTAAATAACTTGATGCCAAAACAAGAAAAGGAAAGTACAAAAAACAAAAATTATGGACCAATTTCATGTACGAAAATAGTTGTAAAAATAAAGTATTAGGATACTGAATGTAGCAATGTGTTAAAAAATACTTTATGTCCATAGATTATTACAGAAATGCAAAGATAAAAAACCTTAGAAAATGAATTAATTTCATTCACCATATTAAAAAAATGAAACAGCCCGGGAGGGAGAAATGGGGAGTTGTTTAATGGTTATAGAGTTTCAGTTTTGCAAGATGAAAAAGTTCTGGAGATCCATTGCACAACAATGTAAATATGCTAAACACTACTAAACTATACACTTAAAAATAGTTAAGATGGTAAAAATATTCAATTAAATTAAAAATTCCAAAAAAAATGAAAAATGAAAAACCGTATGATCATTTCAATAGATACAGAAAAATCGCTCCCACTTCCTTTTCTGCTGCATCTTTTCTGCCGCAAGCTAGAAAAAGTTCTCTGCTTTTAAGAGCTCCTATGATTAGATTGGGCCCACCCAGATACTCTCTCTCTGTTTTAAAGTCTGCAATCTTGGGCCGGCCCTATGGCTTGGCGGTTAAGTGCACGCGCTCCACTGCTGGCGGCCAGGGTTCGGACCCGGGCGCGCACCAACGCACCGCTTCTCCGGCCATGCTGAGGCTGCGTCCCACATACAGCAACTAGAAGGATGTGCAGCTATGACATACAACTATCTACTGGGGCTTTGGGGAAAAAGAAAAAAAAAAAAAAGTCTGCAACCTTAATTACTGCAAAGTCACTTTTGCCAAGTAGCATAAGATATTCTCACGTTCTGGGGATTAGAGTGTGGATATCATTGAGGGACATTATTTTTGCCTATCACAGCCTAGTTCTTTATTTCATAGATAAGTTTTTGGACTATGTAAATGTTTTGCATAAAAATAAAACTAAATAACTCCTCCTCCTCCAGAAGATATTGATCCCAAAAATTTAAAAACAAAATTAAACAAATTAGCCTAACTATCCATGTGTTGGCATAACCACACAGAAGAAACAACTCTAAGTGTCTTTAAAAGAGAATAATTTGGGGGCTGGCCTGGTGGTGTAATGGTTAAGTTCAGGCGCTCTGCTTCAGCCTGGGGGTTTGCAGGCCTGGATCCCGGGCACGGACCTATGCACTGCTTATCATGCCAGGCTGTGGCCATGTCCCATATAAAGTAGAGGAAGATGACCACAGATGTTAGCCCAGGGCCAATCTTCCTCAGCAAAAAGAGGAGGATTGGCAACAGATGTTAGCTCAGGGCTAATCTTTCTCACACATACAAAAAAGACAATAATTTGTCCATACATTTGTAGTGGGATAGATATATCCTAAGAATTGTGAACAAAACTTTAAACCATTTTCAGTGATGATAGGATTAGAGGTAGTATTGTATTTTTACCCTGAGAATTTAGTGTGTGTGTTATATGGTAAAACAACTGAGTAATTATGTTGGCATTGCTGAAATAATTAGAAAACCTCATATGCTTGGAAATTCTGAAATTCCTAAATAATTAATGGCTCAAAGTAGAAATCCTAATGGAAATTGGAAAATATTTTAACTGAATAATAATGAAAATACTGCATAACAAACCTGTGTGATGAAAGTAAAATAATATGCAGAAAGACATTCATAGTCTTAAATGCATATATTAATAAAGAAAAAATTGTTGAAAATGAATGTGCTCAACATCCATCTCAAGTTTGAAAAAAGACAGCAAAAAGAAAGCAAAAAAATGATAAAGATAAGAGTAGAGTGAAGTGTAAAATAAACATTCCATAGAGAGGATCAATAAGTCAAAGTTAATTAAATCCAAATTCTAATAAAAATAGAGACATCAGGGCTGAAAAATAGGATATGCCTAAAGATGCTGCCAACATTAAAAAGATATTGTGAAACTCATCACTGTATACATCAAAAATGTACGGCTTTTTAAATATCAATCTTACCTCAATAAAGTGGTTTTTTAAAAAGAATATATTGTGAATAACTTTAAGTATGATTTCCTTCATTAAGTAGTAGATAATAACAACAATAAACAAACACATAGAGACAGACATTGGATTGGTGGTTACCAGAGGGGAAGACGGGAGGGAGGAGGGTGAAAGGGATAATTCGGCACATGTGTGTGGTGATGGGTTGTAATTAGTATTTGGGTGGTGAACATGATGTAATCTAGGCAGAAATAGAAGTATAATGATGTACACCTGAAATTTATACAATGTTATAAACCAATGTTACTGCAATAAACAAAAAATTTTTTAAAAAAAGAAAGAAATTTATATATATATGTGAAATGAACAAATTCTTAGAAAACTATCTATCATAATGGACTCAAGAAGGTATAAAAAAAAAAAAACCTAATAGTCCTATAACCAGTAAAGGATTTGAATCTCTAATCAAAATTCTTTCCAACAGGAAATTTATAGTCTCAGACAGTGTGGTAGATTGAAAAACATGGCCACAATATTTCGTAGTTAGTTCCAGCAAGAAGCAGAATTTTGAAATACTGGCCTGGCCCTGTGACTTGCTTTAACAATTGCTGGTCTGTAAGGTGAGAGTGTATTTATTTTTGTAAGAAACTGTCAAACTGTCTTCCAAAGTGGCTGTACCATTTTGCATCCCACCAGCAATGAATGCAAGTTCCTATTGTTTCATGTCCTTGCCAGCATTTGGTGTTGTCAGTATTCTGGATTTGGGCCACTCTAACAGGTGTATAGTGTTATTTCATTGTTGTTTGAATTTGCAATTCCCTAATGACACTTAATGAGGAGCATCTTTTCATATGCTTATTTTCCATCTGTATATCTTCTTTGGCGAGGTGTCTGTTCAGGTCTTTCTCCAACTTTTAATCAGGTTTTGTTTTCTTTTTTTTTTTTTTTTTAAAGATTTTATTTATTTATTTTTCCCCCAAAGCCCCAGTACATAGTTGTCTGTCATAGCTGCACATCCTTCTAGTTGCTGTATGTGGGACGCGGCCTCAGCATGGCTGGAGGAGTGGTGCCTCAGTGCGCACCCGGGATCCGAACCCGGGCCGCCGGCAGCGGAGCGCACGCACTTAACCGCTAAGCCACGGGGCCGGCCCCAGGTTTTGTTTTCTTATCATTGAGTTTTAAAAGTTCTTTGTATATTTTGGATAACAGTTCTTTATCAGATATGTCTTTTGCAAATTTTTCTCCCAGTCTGTGGTTTGTCTTCTCATTCTCTTGAAAGAATCAATATTTTTTAAGAAGACAGTTCTTCCTAGATGCAATCCATATCAAAATCCCAGCAGGATTTTTTGTAAAAATTGATAAACTTACCCTAAAATTTATATGGAAATGCAAAGGGCCCCTAATAGCAAAAATAATTTTGAAAAAGAAGAAAGTCAGAAGACTCACCCCATTTCATTTCAAAACTTAGTATAAAGCCACAATAATCAAAAGAGTATAGTACTGGGGTAAAGCTAGGCATATAGATCAATGAAACAGATTTGAAATTTCAGAAATAAATCCTTATGTTTACGGCCCATTGATTTTCGACAAAGGTGCCAAGGCAATTCAATGGGGGAAAGGAGACTCTTATCAACAAATGGTGCTGGGACAACTGAACATCCATAAGCAAACAGATTAATTTAGATCTTTGCCACAATAAAAAATTAACTCAAAATGGATCACATACCTAAATGAAAAAGCTGAAACTATAAAACTTCTAGGACAAAGCATAGGAAAAATTCTTCATGGCCTTGGGATAGGCAAAGAATTCTTAGATATGACATGAAAGCATGACCCCTAAAATAAAAAAATTAGTAAGTTAGACTATGTAAAAATTCAAAACTTTTGCATTTCAAAAGTCACTATTAATAGTTAAAATGTCTATATTACCTAAAGCAATCTACAGATTCAATGCAATCCCAATCAGAATCCCAATGATATTCTTCATGGAAATAGAAAAAAGAATACTAAAATTCATATGGGGCAACAAAAGACCCCAAATAGCTAAAGTAATCCTAAGAAAAAAGAACAAAGCAGGAGGCATCACAATCCCTGACTTCAAAACATACTACAAAGCAATAGTAATCAAAACAGCATGGTACTGGTACAAGAACAGACACACAGATCAATGGAACAGAATTGAAAGCCCAGAAATAAAACCACACATATACGGACAGCTAACTTTCGACAAAGGAGCTAAGAAAATACAATGGAGAAAGGAAAGTCTCTTCAATAAATGGTGTTGGGAAAACTGGACAGCCACATGCAAAAGAATGAAAGTGGACCATCTGCTATCGCCATTCACAAAAATTAACACAAAATGGATCAAAGACCTGAAAGTGAGACCTGAAACTATAAAACTCATAGAAGAAAACATAGGCAACACACTATTTGACATTGGTCATAAAGGAATCTTTTCGGATGACATGCCTACCCAGACTAGGGAAACTAAAGAAAAAATAAACAAGTGGGACTTTATCAGATTAAAGAGCATCTACGAGACAAACGAAACCAGAATCAAGATGAACAGACAACCCACCAGCTGGGAGAGAATATTTGCAAAACATACATCTGACAAGGGGTTGATCTCCATAATATACAAAGAACTCACACAACTGAACAATAAAAAAACAACCCGATCAAAAAATGGGCAGAGGAAATGAACAGACACTTCTCCAAAGAAGATATACAGATAGCCAATAGGCACATGAAAAGATGTTCAACATCATTAATCATCAGGGAAATGCAAATCAAAACAACACTAAGATATCACCTCACGCCCGTTAGAATGGCTATAATCACCAAAACAAAAAACAACAAATGTTGGAGAGGATGTGGAGAAACAGGAACCCTCATACACAGCTGGTGGGAATGCAAACTGGTGCAGCCTCTATGGAAAATGGTATGAAGATTCCTCAAAGAATTAAAAATAGAGATGCCCTATGATCCAGCCATCCCACTACTGGGAATCTATCCAATGAACCTGAAATCAACAATCCAAAGAGGCTTGTGCACTCCTATGTTCATTGCAGCATTATTCACTATAGCCAAGAAGCGGAAGCAACCTAAGTGTCCCTCGACTGACGATTGGATCAAGAAGATGTGGTATATATATGCAATGGAATACTACTCAGCCATAAAAAAAGACAAAATCGTCACATTTGCAACAACATGGATGGGCCTGGAGGGTATTATGTTAAGTGAAGTTAGCCAGAAGGAGAAAGACAAACACTGTATGATCTCAATCATATGTGGAATATAAACCAACTCATGGACAGAGAAAACTGTATTGTGGTTACCAGGGGCAATGGGGTGAAGGGAGTCATATATATGGTGATGGACAAACAAAAATGTACAACCCAAAATTTTACAATGTTAAAAACTATTAAAACATCAATTAAAAAAAAAGTCACTATTAAGAAAATGAAAAGAAAGCCTGGGAGAGCATGTTGACTTGTAACACAAAACATATAAAAACTCTTCTAACTCAATTATAAGAAGATAACTCGATTTTATTTTATTTTATTTATTTATTTTTTGGGGGGGAGGAAGATCAGCCCTGAGCTAACATCCATGCCAATCCTCCTCTTTTAGCTGAGGAAGACCAGCCCTGGGCTAACCTCTATTGCCACTCCTCCTCCTTTTCTTCCCCAAAGCCCCAGTAGATAGTTGTATGTCATAGTTGCACATCCTTCTAGTTGCTGTATGTGGGACACGGCCTCAGCATGGCCGGAGAAGTGGTGTGTCAGTGCGTGCCCAGGATCCGAACCCAGGCCGCCAGTAGCGGAGTGCGCGCGCTTAACCACTAAGCCACGGGGCTGGCCCAATAACTCAATTTTAAAATGGGCAAAAAATTTGAATAGATGTTTCACCAAAGAAGATAAACAATTGGATAATAAGCTCATAAAATGATGCTCAACATCCTGAGTCATTAAGAAAATGCAAATTCAAACCACAGTGAGATACCGCTGCATGCCCACTTGAATGGCTATAATGAAAAAGACAGAATAGCTAATGTTGGCGATGAAATAGAGAACCTGGAACCCTCATACATTTCTGGTGAGAATGTAAAGTGGTACAACCACTTTGGAAAATGACAGTTTCTTTTAAAATTACGCATAAACTTACCATACAAACCAATCTAGCCAGTAAAAATGAAAACACGTCCACATAAAGATTTGAAAATGAAAGTTCGTAGCAGCATTACTCATAACAACCAAAAACTGGAAATTATTCAAATGTCCATCAACTGATGAATGGATAAACAAAATGTGGTATATCCGTACAATGGAATATTATTCAGCACTAAGAAAGGAAGAGTTGCTGAGACATGCTACAACTTGGATAAATCTCAAAAACATTATGTGAAATAAAAGAAGTCAGATGCAAAAGACTACATATTTTATTATTCCACTTATATGAGAAATTCCAGAGAAAACAAATCTATAGAGAAAGGAAGTAGATCAAGGGGTAACTGGCTGAGGGTAAGAGTGGGGATTGACTGAAAACAGGCATGAGGGAACCTTTTGGGGTGATAGAAATGTTCTAAAACTGGATTGTTGTGATGGTTGCACAACTATAAATCAAATAAAAATCCTAAAATTGTACGCATATCATGAATGAATTTTGTGGCATGTAAATTATATCTCAATATAACTATCTAAAATTTTTGCCTATTTAAAAGTGAAATAAAAGAAGGCTAAGACTATGTCTTAGGCAAGTCTATAGTGTCTAGGGAGTCACATTTTGAAATTTAAACCATAGAGAGATGTAAGGAAGTGATTAGTATAAAAGTCAGAATAATGGTTACCTGTAGGGGAGAACAAGGTTGACACTGCAACAGGGCACGTGGATGGAATTACAGAATGGCTGGTACAGTTCTATTTCTTGCTTGATGTTTACAAAGACTTTCATCTTAGAATAACTCAGGAAGCTATACATTTGTTTTGTGGAGTTTCTTGTATTTGTATTTTATTTCGTAATAAATTAGGGAAGACTTTAAAGAGGCTACTAAACACAAGATCGATATGCAAAAATCAATCACATTCCTATATACCTGCAAAAAGTTATAACATTAAAGGTCTAGAGAGGGTCCAAGATGGCTGCATAGGAAGACCTTGGACTCACCTCCTCCCAGGGACACACCCAATCTACACTTATGTATAGAGCAATTCCTCCTGAAGAAGAACTGAGGGCTGTTTGGACAGCTTCTGTGTATAAAGGGACCACATAGAAAGGGAAGGAGAGACGGAGAGACAGTGTGGACGGAACCAACCCCAAGGCTGTGACCTGAGGCAGGGAGGGACAGCACTGAGGGCCTGTGCAAGCTTGCCCATCCTGGGGCACAGAGGTTTAAAGAACCTGGAAAATACGGGAAGGAAATCCATTTACTAACCGCATCAGTCAAATGGGCAGGGAACTGCTGGAACTCTCTCCAGGATCAAAAGCACTGCAGGCACCCTGCCCCACCAGGGCACCCCCAGGCACCCAATGCTAGGAACTTTCTGGCCAGAGCCCCACTCCAGCTCCAGCTGTCCTGCCAAAGCCACCCAGTGCAGGCAGTCTACACAGAGGAGGTTCCTACACAAGGCCACTCCTTCAAGAGGAGAAAGGTAGCTGTTTCACCTAATTCAAGAAACAAGCACAGAAAATTAAACAAAATGAAGAGGCAAAGGAATATGTTGCAAGTAAAAGAACAAGATAAAACTTTAGAAAGAAAAAAAAAAAACACCTTGATGAACAGAGATAAGTCATTTACCTGATAAAGAGTTCAAAGTAATGGTCATAAAAATGCTCACATAAACTCAGGAGAAGCATGGAGGAATACAGTGAGAACTTCAACAAATAATTAGGATATTAAGAAAGAACCAATCAGAACTGAAGAATGATAACTGAAATGAAAAATACCCTAGAGGGAATTAACAGCAGACTAGATGATTAGAAGAATGGATCAGCAATGTAGAAGATAAAATAGCAGAAATCATCCAATCAGACAGCAAAAAGAAAAATGAATTTTAAAAAATGAGGACATACTCTTCCTGTAAGTGGCCTGAGGTGATCTCTGAAAATGGTTCACAAGTGACTTGACCTAGAAAACCCTACCAAATCATGCAAATCATGAAGTTCAAATTTGTATTCACTTTAGTTTAGTTTCACTCATGAAACTGCCCAGGCCATCAAGGGCATGCATATCCAAAAAGCCACCAAGTATCTGAAGGATGTCACCTTGCAGAAGCAGTGTGTGCCATTCCATTGATACAATGGCAGAGTTGGTAGGTGTGCCCAGGCCAAACGGGGGGCTGGACACAGGGTTAGTGGCCCAAAAAGAGTGCTGAATTTTTACTGCATATGCTTAAAAATGCAGAGAGTAATGCTGAACTTAAGGGTTTAGAGGTAGATTCTCTGGTGATTGAGCACATCCAGGTGAACAAAATCCCCAAGATGCGGCACAGAACTGACAGAGCTCAGAGGCAGATTAACCCATATATGAGCTCTCCTTGCCACACTGAGATGATCCTTCCTGAAAAAGAGCTGATTGTTCCTAAACCAGAAGAGGAGTTTGCACAAAATAAAAAGATATCCCAGAAGAAACTGAAGAAACAAAAACGTATCAGCTGGGAATAAATTTAGTATAAAATAAAGGGAAATAAAAGTTTAAAAAAATGAGGACAGTTTAAGGGGACACTGGGACAACATCAAGTGTACTAACATTCACATTATAGGTGTCCCAGAAGGAGGAGAGAGAGAGAAAGGGGCAGAAAACTTATCTGAAGAAATAATGGCTGAAAACTTCCCTAACCTGGTGAAGGAAACAGACATCCAGGTCCAGGAAGTATAGAGAGTCCCAAACAAGATGAACCCAACAGATCCACACCAAGATACCAAGATATAGTATAATTAAAATGGCAAAAGTTAAAGACAAAGAGAGAATCTTAAAGGCAGTAAGAGAAAAACAAGTCACATGGGAACCCCCATATGACTATCAGCTGATTTTTCAGCAGAAACTCTGCAGGCCAGAAGGGAGTGGTATATTTAAAGTGCTGAAAGGAAAGTACTTACAACCAGCAATACTCTACCTGGCAACATTATCATTCAAAATTGAAGGCGAGATAAAGAGTTTCACAGACAAGCAAGAACCAAAGGAGCTCATCACCACTAAACCAGCCTTACAAGAAATGTTAAAGGGTCTTCTTTGAGCAGAAGAGAAAAGGCCATAACTGGAAATAAGAAAATATATGAAAGAAAAAGTCTCACTCGTAAAGGCAAATATTTAGGAAAGGCAATGGATCAGCCACTTAAAAAGCTAGTATGAAGGTTAAAAGACAAGAGTAGTAAAATCAACTATAACTACATAAGTAATTAGGGGATACACAAAATAAAAAGATGTAAAATATGATGTCAAGGGAGAAATAAAAAAAATACCTAAAGGCAAATAAAAATGAAAGTATGACATACCAAAATCTATGGGGTGCAAGCTAAACCAGTACTAACAGGGAAGTTTATAGCAATACGAGTCTACCTAAAGAAACAAGAAAAACGTCAAATAAACAATCTAACATTACACCTAAAGGAACTAGGAAAAGAACAAATGAAGCTCAAAGTCAGTAGAAGGAAGGAAATAATAAAATCAAAGCAGAGGGCCGGCCCTGTGGCTTAGTGGTTAAGTGCGTGCGCTCTGCTGCTGGCAGCCCGGGTTCGGATCCCGGGCGCGCACCGACACACCGCTTCTCCGGCCACGCTGAGGCCGCGTCCCACATACAGCAACTAGAAGAATGTGCAGCTATGACATACAACTATCTACTGGGGCTTTGGGGGGAAAAAATAAATAAATAAAATCTTTAAAAAAAATAAAAAGAAAAAATAAAATAAAATCAAAGCAGAAATAAATGAAATAGAGACTAAAAAGACAATAGAAAAGATCAATGAAACTAAGAGGCTAGTTCTTTGAGAAGATAAACAAGGGACCGGCCCCACGGTGTAGCAGTTAATTGCGCACAGTCTGCTGCTGGCAGCCTGGGTTCGGATCTCAGGCGCACACCGATGCACCACTTGTCAGGCCATGCTGTGGCGGCGTCCCATATAAAGTGGAGGGAGATGGGCATGGATGTTAGCCCAGGGCCAGTCTTCCTCAGCAAAAAAGAAGAGGACTGGCGTGGATGTTAGCTCAGGGCTGATCTTCCTCACAAAAAATAAATAAGTAAATAAATAAATAAACAAAATTGACAAAGCTTTAGCTAGACTCATTAAGAAAAGAAAGAAGGTTGGGGCTGGCCCGGTGGTGCAAGCGGTTAAGTGCGTGCGCTCTGCTGCAGCTGCCTGTGGTTCGCTGGTTCGGATCCCGGGTGTGCACCGATGTACTGCTTGGCAAGCCATGCTGTGGCGGCATCCCATATAAAGTAGAGGAAGTTGGGCATGGATGTTAGCCCAGGGCCAGTCTTCCTCAGCAAAAAAAGAGGAGGATTGGCAGATGTTAGCACAGGGCTGATATCCTCACCAAAAAAAAAAAAAAGAAAGAAGGCTAAAATAAGTAAAACCAGAAACAAAAAAGAAGAAATTACAATAGATGCCACACAAATACAGAGGATTGTAAGAGACTACTATGAAAACCTCTATGCCAACAAACTGGGCAACTTAGAAGAAATGGACAAATTCTTAGAATCATACGACCTTCCAAAACTGAATCAAGAAGAAATAGAAAACCTGAATAGACTGATCATTGGTAAGGAGATTGAAGCAGTAATCAAAAACCTCCCCAAAAACAAAAGTCCAGGACCAGACGGCTTCTCTGGTGAATTCTACCAAACATTCAAAGAAGACTTAATACCTATCCTTCTCAAAGTCTTCCAAAAATTGAAGAGGCGAGGAAGCTTCCTAACTTATTCTACCAGGCCAACATTACCCTGATACCAAAACCAGGCAATAACAACACAAAAAAAGAAAAATACATGCCATTATCACTGATGAACATAGATGCAAAAATCTTCAACAAACTATTAGCAAGCTAAATACAACAATACATTAGAAGGATCATACGCCATGATCAAGTGGTATTTATCCCAGGGATGCAAAGATGGTTCGACACCCACAAATCAATCAACATGGTACACCACATTAACAAAATGAAGAATAAAAATTACATGACCATCTCAATAGATGCCGAGAAAGCATTTGACAAAATTCAACAGCCATTTATGATAAAAGATCTGAATAAAATGGGTATAGAAGGAAAGTAGCTCAATATAATAAGGGTCATATATGACCAACCCCAGCTAACATCATACTCAATGGTGAAAAACTGAAACCTATCCCTTTAAGAACAGGAACAAGACAAGGATACCCACTCTCACCACTCTTATTAAACATAGTATTGGAAGACCTAGCCAGAGCAATTAGGCAAGAAAAAGAAATAAAAGGCATCCAAATTGGAAAGGAAGAAGTAAAACTGTCTCTATTTGCAGATGACATGACTTTATATATAGAAAACCCTAAAGAATCCACAAAAAAAGTATCAGAAATAATAAACAAATATAGTAAAATTGCAGAGTACAAAATCAACATACAAAAATCAGTTGCATTTCTATACACTAACAAAATACTAGCAGAAAGAGAAATTAAGAAAATAATACCATTTACAATTGCATCAAAAAGAATAAAATATCTAGGGACTGGCCCCATGGCCTAGTGGTTAAGTTTGGCATGCTCTGTTTCAGCAGCTGGGCTCAGTTCCTGGGTGCGGACCTACACCATTTGTCACCAGCCATGCAGTGGCGGTGACCCACAAACAAAATAGAGGAAGGTTGGCACAGATATTAGCTCAGGGCAAATCTTCCTCAAGCGAAAAGAGGAAGGTTGGCAACAGATGTTAGCTCAGAGTGAAACTTCCTCAGCAAAAAAAAAATAATAATAATAATAATAATAATAAAATATCTAGGAATAAATTTAACCAAGGAGGTGAAAGACCTGTACACTGAAAACTATAAGACATTATTGAAAGAAATCAAAGAAGACACAAAGAAATGGACAGATATTTCATGCTCATGGATTGGAAGAATTAATATAGTCAAAATATCCAAGTTATCTAAAGCAATCTACAGATTCAATGCAATCCCTATCAAAATGCCAATGACATTTTTTCATGGAAAGAGAACAAAGAATCCTAAAATTTATATTGAACAACAAAAGATTCTGACTAGCCAAAGTGAACTTGAGAAAAAAGTACAAAGCTGGAGGTATCACACTCCCTGATTTCAAAGCATACTACAAAGCTACAGTAATCAAACAGCATGTTATTGGCAGAAAAACAGACTCACAGATCAGCGGAACAGAATTGAGAGCCAAGAAATAAACCCACACATCTATGGACAGCTAATTTTTGACAAAGGAGCCAAGAGCATACAATGGAAAAAGGAAACTCTCTTCAGTAAATGGTGTTGGGAAAACTGGACAGCCACAGGCAAAAGAATGAAACTAGACCACTATCTTACACCATACACAAAAATTAACTCAAAATGGCTTAAAGACTTGAATGTAAGATCTGAAGCCATAAGACTCCTAGAAGAAAACATAGGCAGTACGCTCTTTGACATTGGTCCCAGCAGTAAGTTTTTGAATATGTCTCCTAGGCAAAGGAAACAAAAACAAACAGTACGCTCTTTGACATTGGTCCTAGCAGTAAGTTTTTGAATATGTCTCCTAGGCAAGGGAAATAAAATCAAAAATAAACAAATGGGACTACATCAAACAAAAAAAGCTTCTGCACAGCAAAGGAAACCAACAACAAAATGAAAAGACAACCAACCCATTGGGAGAAGATATTTGCAAGTCATACATTCAATAAGGGGTTAGTATCCAAAACATATAAAGAGCTCATACAACTCAACAACAAAAAACAAACAACCTGATTAAAACATGGGCAGAGGATCTAAACAGACATTTTTCCAAAGATATACAGATGGCTAATAGGCACATGAAAAGGTGTTTAACATCACTAATTATTAGGGAAATGCAAATCAAAACCACAATGAGATATCACTTCACACCCATCAGAATGGCTATTATTAAAGAAACAAGAAATAACAAATGTTGGAGAGGATATGGAGAAAAGGGAACCCTCATACACTGCTGGAGGGAATGTAAATTGGTGCAGCCATTATGTAAAACAGTATGGAGATTCCTCAAAATATTAAGAATAGAACTACCATATGATTCAGCTATTCCACTTCTGGTTATTTATCGAAAGAATAAGAGAACACTAATTCAGGGCCGGCTCCATGGCTTAGCGGTTAAGTGCACGCGCTCCGCTACTGGCGGCCCGGGGTTCGGATCCCGGGCCACACCGACGCACCGCTTCTCTGGCCATGCTGAGGCCGCGTCCCACATACAGCAACTAGAAAGATGTGCAACTATGACATACAACTATCTACTGGGGCTTAGGGGAAAAAAAGTGGGGGGGAAACACTAATTCAAAAAGATATATGCACTCCTATGTTCACTGCAGCATTATTTACAATAGCCAAGACATAGAAACAACCTAAGTGCCCATCGACAGATGAATGGATAAAGAAAATGTGGTATATCTATATATACAATGGGATACTACTTAGTCATAAAAAAAGATGAAATCTCATCATTTGCGATGACATGGATGGACTTTGAAGGTATTATTCTAAGTGAAATAAGTCAGATACAGAAAGCCAAATACCATAGGATTTCACTCATATGTGAAAGATTGAAAAAGAAAATAGATACAGAGAACAGATGGGTGGTTACCAGAGGGGAAGGGGAGAAGGGAAGGGAAGGTGAAATGGGTAAATGGGGTCATTTGTACAGTAACAGATGGAAACTCTGACTTTTGGTGGTGAACATGACATAGTGTATACAGAAGTCAAATGATGATGATGTAATCTGATACCTATATAATGTTATAAGCCAATGTTACCTCAATGAAAAATAATAATAAAAAATTAAATGTCTAAAAAGATGCTATTTACAAAGGCATAAAAATATAAAGTGCCTCATAAATCCAGCAAAATTATGCAAGATCTCTGGAAAGAAAACTGTAAAACTTCATTTGCAGCCATTAACAAGACGGACATAAAAGGAAAAAGGTACTCATTCCTTCTTTCACTTTTGAGGTACTAAGAACTATTTCTTTAATTTCTTAGTAAAATTTTCCAGCTAGTATGGTGTCTAATGAGATTCTTTTTGTTATTGTTTTACCACAATTGTGTCAGTTAGAGAGCTTGGCTTCCTGTGATACTAATCATTTGCCTATGTCCATGGATTGGAAGAGTAAATACTGAAAATATATTAGTTCTCCTCAAATTGATTTGTAGATTAAAACGAAATCCTACTCAAATCCTAGCTTATTTTTGTTGATCCTAACTAATTCTCAGATTTATATGGCTAAGAGTAGCCATGAAGAAGAAGGACGAGATGGGAAAACTGACCCTACAAGGTATCAAGACTTCTTATAAAGCTGTAGTAATTAAAACAGTGTGATATTGATGCAGAGAAAGACAAGTGGATGAATTGAACAGTATAGAGAGCCCAGAAACAGACCCACACATATACGGACACTTGATATAACATGACAGAGAAGCATTGATGGTAGACTCTTCAGTAATTGATAGTCGGACAATTAAAAGTCCACAAGGAAAAAAACATTGAAGCCCCTACCTCACGCCATCCACAAAAATAAAATCCAGGAGTATTATAAACCTAAATGTTCAAGGCAAAACTCTGAAGATTTTGGAAGATAGTAAGAGAGAATCTTTTTATGAACTCTAAACCAAACCATTACCAGTAAAGGAAAAGATACATTTTTTACATTAAAATTAAGAACTTTGGTTCATCAAAAACTACCATAAAGACACTAAAAAGACAAGCTTTAAACTTGAGAGAAGATGTTTGTTTGACATGACCTTCAAAGGATAAGTATTCATAATATATAATGAACTCCTATTAATAAAATTGAAAATATAGACAATCCTATAGAGCATTGGGCAAAAGACTTCAATAGTATTTCATGAAGTGAGGGAATACAAATAACCTATAAACTTATGAAAAGATGTTTAACCTCATAATTAATGGGAAAATTAAAATTGAAATGAAATATCATTACTCAGCAAACAGATCAGCACAAGTTAACTGGTCTTACTATACAAAATGCTAGCAAGGGTAAGAAATACTTGGAACTCCCAAATACTACTGGTGGGAGTGTAAGTTGGTACAGCCCTTTGGAAAACAGGCTGGCATTACCCAATAAAGTTAAAAATGTCTTAACCTATGACCCAGTAATTCCACTCATGTGTATATACCATGAGAAACTCTCACACCTGTACACGAGGAAATGTGTACTAATAACATTCATAGAAGCATAGTTCAAAAGCGCAGAAAACTTGAAACAACCCAATTCCCACCAGCAGTAGAATGTGGGCAGGGGATGTGACCAAGAAGTAGAATATACATGGTAAACTGTAAGAAAAATAAAGGGAATAACTAAAACTCTAGATAGTAGTTACTTGGGGGCAGGGAAGGGATGTAATAGGGAGGGCCCTTTGGGGGCGTTAAAGCAATAGTTCTCAAACTTTTTGGCCCCAGGACTCCTTTATCCTCTTAAAAAGTGAGTACTCCCAGGGCTTTAGTTTATATGGGTTATGTCTATTGATATTTACTATATTAGAAATTGAAACTGAGAAAGCTTTTAAACATATATTTATGTCACCTTAAATAACAATAACAAAGCCACTACTTTTAAGATAAATAACATATTTTGTTTTAACAAATAACCATATTTTCAAAAAGAAAAAAAATTAGTGAGAAGAGGGGTGCTGTTTTACACTTTGCAAATCTCTTTAGTGTGTGACAATAACAGAAGATAACTGGACTCTTGTATCTGCTTCTCCATTCAATCTATTGTGACAGGTTGTGTTGGTTGAATTATGTGAATAAACTTGGCTATGCAGTTGGAACAGAGAGGAGTATTGTAATAGACTTTTCAGATAATTGTGGATATTCTTTGATCTCACACACACAACAACTCAAGTAGTTTCCTAAAGGTTAGTTGCAATGTGGAATCCGAAACCATATCAATAAACTTTTTCTACTCTATGTTAAAATCCATCTTGTACTTTGATTGGGTCTTTTACTCACATATAGTTTTGAAACATTATGAATTGGTCATTTGGAAAATATTGGTTCATTGAGTTATGCAGATCTTCCAAATGTCGACACATTTCATTACACAAAATCCAAAAAAATCCTATTAATTAATACCACCACCAATCTCATCAGAAAAGTCTTTAAGTACTGGGAAACTATCAAGCTTAGGTGGTAGATATGAGTTTTCCAAAATTCTAGTTTGGGCTTGAAAGCTCCAGTTTTATCATCGGCAATAAATACTGTCAAGCTGTTTTCCTTGAAGTGACAGGTTCACTTTGTTCATTTTTGTAAAAAGTCCTGCCAAATACCCAAATCTCAACAAACATTGTGCATCATGCTTTCAAGTAAAAACGGTGCTCCGGGGAAAAAAACATGACAAGTTCAGCTTGCATCTAAATAAGGCCAACGCTTTTCTTTCCAAACAACTATACTTTGGTATACAGCAGAAATGATTATTCGTACTCCCCATTTTATCACACAGAATTTTAAGATGTGCACTCAACAGTCAAGATGTAACAAAATTAATAGTTTTTACTGCTTTGTCAAGGACATTCTAAAGAGAAACTGGCATGATTTACTGCAAGAGTGTGGCAGTGAAGAACACAGCAGCTGGTACCGTTTGGTGCCACCACTCTGATTAGTGCTAAGGGGCCAGCAGTTTTACCCACCTTTGTTTTGCACCCTTGGTGCAAAGATCAACTCAGCAAAAAGGGCAAATAACACCTTAGTGTTATTATGAAAACAGTTTAGACCTCACAGACCCCTAGAAAGAGTCTTGGGGACCCTCAAGAGTACATAGACCACACTTTGAGGACAGCTGCTTTAAAGGAACAGGTAATGTTTTATTTCTTAAATCAAGCGGTAGGTACACAGGGGTTAATTTTTTAATTCTTCCTTAAACTATAGTTTGTGTATATATATGTGTGTGTGTGTGTGTATTTCTTCATATATATGTATATATATTTCTTTATAATAAAAAAGAAAATGGCAAAAGTGATGAGAAAATACCGATAATACAATATCATAATATTAGCAAAAACAATGAAGCTGTCCAGTAATAACAGCAGTCATAATAGCTAACACTCCCTGTGCCAGGCACTCTCTGAAGCATTTTAATTATGGAACATCCATATGACAGAATACGAGGCAGCCTCAAAAATGATGATGTAGTACTTGGAGGGAGTGTAAATTGGTATAACCTTTCAGGAGGACAATTTGACACTAGCTATCCAAATTTAATATGTATGTAATCCTTTCATTTAAAAATTCCATTGCTAGGAATTTATCCTAGGGATATTGTGATAAGTGTAATTTATAAGTGCAGGGTGATAGGATATACAAATTCAGGATGATGTGCTATATCCTCTCACCCTGCATGATTTGCTGTGAGGTGTTGGATGGAGGAGAAAGGCGCAATCTGCACATATACATGTTACCTTAAATCTGTAAATACATTTACCAGTCCACTAGGCTACCACACTCAAATATAAGCCAAGCTGGCATGGCTTATCCCTGCCTGCCACTGAACGCTGGAAAACAACTGCATTAGTATCCCTGAGTCTCTCTGGAGTGCCCTGGACCACATGTATGCCACGAAGTCACTATGCCTCCCTTGCACTGCTTAGGGTAAAGAACATCCATGACCAAAGAGTTGCCTTGATGCATCAGTAAGAGTAAACAGTGGCTAAAGGCCAAGAATGACTGACCAAATCCTGGGAATAAGGTAGCACAGGGCTTTTGTTAGCTCTCACTGCCACTTAATTGATTAATTCACTGATTGTTTATTAACTTGTTGAATGAGAATAAATGTGTGTATGGCAAGTGTCATCTTTAAAAGCAAATTTGCCTATTATTTTATCTCAGAATGGATTTATTCAGGAATAGCCAAAAGAATTGTAATTTGGGATGTGCATGCTATGGCAAACCATAGGCAAATCCAGAAAACAAAGGAGGGGAGCTGCCTTTATAGAAAAAGAGAGGGAGAAGGGAGGGGCTGTTCTAAACAGTGCATTGCAGGGAAGTAGCACTTCAGGGCAGCAACCGCTTCTCATTGGCTGGGCTGTTGCGAGCTGGGGAGAGAAATCGTCCTTCAGTAGTAAAGCAGTTTTACTTCCAGGCCAAGATGTAAGCATGATGCAAGCACCCCTCTCTTTCTGTTTGGTGTAATTGAGGCTGTGTGATAGAGTGTGAGAGCTTCCCCTACAGGCCTTCCTGGCTCCAATTTAGTTGAGGTTTCTTTTATTAATTTCTACACAAGCAACAAGTGGCTCAAGATTTTCTTGGTTGCCTCTTCGGACTGATATTTTTGAACTGGCTCTTTGCTGTAACCCAAGCCACAAATCTAAATTAAAAATCATTCTCACGTATAATAATTGGCATTTGGTTTAAATAGAACAGACATATTCACAAGAGTTCACCAAGTATGTTTATTACAGCACTGTAAAGGAAACAAGGTGTCAGTCAATCAGGACTGTTTAAATAACTTATGATATAGCTGTATAATTTAATAAATAATATGCAGTCAAATTTTTTAAATGAGACATACTTTCATGTGCTTTTATAAAAAGACCTCCAAGATATATGTCATGTGAAAAAAAGCAATATGTCATTCAATGAGTATAATACACTCCCCTTTCTGTTAAAAAAAATTTATAAGTAGACAAATTTTATAGGGTCACTTCCTATCAAAAGGATGGAGTGAATTCAAGAGAAAATCCTCTCTTGGCTCTAAACAGATAAACTGACAGGTAGTATATTCCAAATATATATTAAAAAGACAACCCATGTTAAAAACAAAAAACAAAATAAGCATCTCCTTGAACTGGAAATGGAAACATGATTGCTGGGGGCTGAAACATACCACCGGGACAAGAAATAGCAGCTGCCAGGAACCAGCTCCTTTGGAGAATTCACTGGATGTTCTGCTGCATGACAGGCATCTGTATGATGTTGTGGCCCCTGGCTGGGCTCTGTCCACTAAGAGCTGCTTCCTTGGAGTGACTACAAGAGCAGAGAGGACTAGGCTAGCCAGCCTTCCAAGCTACCCTGATGAATCGCGCTACACTGGCAGCTGGCTGGGGACTGGATCAGCAACATCACCCCTGGATCAGAGCCCTGCATGTTCAATGTAAACTCTGTTTCTGGGCTGGGGAGACAGTCACAAACCCACTCAATATGGAGGGATGCAGAGGAGAGAGAGGGAAATCTAAAACTGCAAAGTGGACTGACATATTTAGCACCCATTACAACCTTTTCCTAATCTATCTGGCTCGGTGGCAGAAGCCGAAGTGCTAAAAACTTCATTTCCCCAAATCCCCTCCAGCTGGTGTTCCTTTGTCAATCAAATACATGCCTGAGAAACCTGAATTGAGCTAGGCCTTAAATTGGGGGAGGACAGATCACTCCGAGTGGGAGGTGTCCGCCTTGCGAGATATGAATTGTGGCAGAAGAGGCTGAGGCGTTCTGCAGATAGTAGCTTCCTGTTTTCGGAAGCAGTTGTGACCTCAGTTTTGCTGCTATCAACAGAGTTGCGTGGTTCTGAAGGCTGGCAGCTGTTCCTAAAAGTTCTGCCTAAAGCAGTGTTTTCAATTGAGTTTCTAGCGGCATCTAGGGAAGGGCAAATCTTTGCTGCGTAGGCTTGTTCTATTCAGTGTAGGACATTTAGCTTAGCTGACACCAGCCCACCAATTGCCAGTAGCTTCACCAGTCATTGTGACCATTAAAAATGTCCCCACATATTTTCAAAAGCCTATGGAAGGCACACATATCACCCATACAAAAACCAACTCCCAAAACCGCATTGTAAGGCGCCTAATACCCAGCAATAAACCGCTACAGTCGTTTCTGCCGTCTACACTGAACCCTAACCAAGACGCGTGCATGAGAAACAAACTCTCACAAAAGACAAGCTAGCACACTAAAATCTCAAAGCTTATCATGAAAATTAACACCATGACAGATAGTCAACAAGCTCAGTAAACTAGAGAATTCACTCTAGAGTAAATGGAAATAATAGAGCAACCTGAAAAAATTTTTAAATAAGTATATTTAATATCCTCAGAGATAAGGAAACTAAAGCAACATGAGAAATAAATACTATAAGCACTTCTCTTTTTTTCTTTTTTGTGAGGAAGATTGGCCCTGGGCTAACATTCGTGCCCATCTTCCTCTACTTTATATGCAGGACGCCTGCCACACAGGATCTCATGAGCAGTGCACAGGTCTGTGCCCAGGATCCGAACTTGCGAATCCTGGGCCGCTGAAGCAGGGCACATGAACCTAACTGCTGTGCCACCAGGCCGGCCCCATTGATTGGAATTCTTTTAAAAGCTACAAAGGTCATCATTAAGACAACTGGAGAAATTTTAATATGGACTGTACATGAGATAAAGATTTCATATCAATGATAAATCTCCTAAGTTTGATGATCATATTGTGATTATTTAAGAAAATACCATTGTTCTTAAGAGATACAAATTGAAGTATTTAGAGTAAAAAGTCACAATGTCTACAACTCAAAGGGTGGCAAAAAGAATGTGTGTGTGCGCGCGCGCGTGCGCATGTGTGGGGAGAGAGAGAGAGAAAATCAGTATTCAGCTGAGGCTCAATATCACCATCAAAGAATGAAATACTGGGATACAAGAATTAACATGAAGTTCTATTAGAATTTTTTAACTACTGTTTCATTATTAAAATTTGTTACTGGTCAATTTTTAAAAGTGTGACAGTACTGTGCTGAAACAATTTCTCAGCACCATCACTAAATAACTAAGTAGATGCTCGCTTTCAGCTAAAGTAAGCGGAGGAGGAAGATTTTTTCTTTTCAATTTTTGTGTGTGTGTGAGGAAGATCGGCCCTGAGCTAACATCTGCCAATCCTCCTGTTTTTGCTGAGGAAGACTGGCCCTGGGCTAACATCCATGCCCATCCTCCTCCACTTTACGTGGGACGCGGCCACAGCATGGCTTGCCAAGCAGTGCGTTGGTGCACGCCCGGGATCCCAACCGGCGAACCCCGGGCCGCCACAGCGGAGCACATGCACTTAACTGCTTACGCCACCGGGCCGGCCCCTCTTTTCAAACTTTTACTTTGAAATAATCTGAAACTTAGAAATTTGATGAATGCATACAGAGTATTCCCACATATCTTTTATCCAGCTGCACCAATTTTTGACATTTTGTCACATTTGGTTTATCATTCTTTCTCTGTGTCTCTCTCTCTCCCTATATACTTGTATAATTTTACATAGTTCATAATAAATACTGTAATTAATCATTATTAAATTAATAAAACATAAATTATATATTATATATACCACATGTGCGCACACACATATACATATATACAACACGCACATATTATATTATCCGTTTTTTCCAGCAATTTGAAAGTAGATCGCATACATCATGCCACTTTATCCCTTAACACTTCAGGGTGTTTTCTAAGAACAAGGATATTTTCTTAGGTAGCCACAGTTATCAACTTTGGGAAATTTAACATTTACCATTTATCTTTTAACAAAGATAAAACATTAACTTTAAGCTACCATCTATACTCCAATTTTGTCAGTTGTCCCCAAAATGTCTGTTATAGCATTTTTTCGCCTGAAAGACAGGATCCAATCTAGGGTCACACATTGCATTTAGTTGTTTCTTTAGTCTCCTTTTATCTGGAACAGTCCCTTAGCCATTCTTTGTCCCTTGTGACGTTGACATTAAAAAAAAAATACTGGCCAGTTTCTTTTATGTATATAAAATATTCCACATTTGGGGTTTGTGTGTTTGCTCATATTTAGAACCAAGTTATGTATCCCCAGCCAGATCACTGCATAAGTGATGTCATGTCTTTCTCAGGGTAGCATACCTGGAGACACACGATATCCTCTGTCCCTCATTGGTAATGTTAATTTTGACCACCTAGTCAAGGTGCTGTCTGGTTTTTCCATGGTGCAGTTACAATTTCTTCTCTTACAACTAATAAGCAAAGTGTGGGGAGACACTTTAAACCACATAAATACCCTGCTCCTCATCAAACTTTCCCGTTAGAATTAGCACGCATTGATGATTCTTGCCCAAACCAATTTTTACTATGATGGTTTCAAAATTATTATTTTCTACTCCATCATTCCCTCCATACTTATCAGTTGGCACTCTCTCCTCCTACTTCGTTTATTTATTTAATTATGTATTTATTATCAGTGTGGACTCATGGATTCCTATTTTTTCAGTGGTTCATAATTCATTCCTAACCTAAATTATTTTAGTGCTCAAATTTTCCCCGATTCAGCTAGTGGAAGCCCCTTCAAGCTGGTTCTCGGGTGTGTCCTTTTAACATGCTCCCATCATTTTCTTTTTCAGTACTTCATTGATTTCTGACATTGCAGGATCATGTTTAACTTCTCCTGTCCTAGCTCTGGGATAGGACCTGGAATGAGGCCAAGGAGGCTTGTTCCTTTTAGTGGAACACAGTACTAGAAGATTTGGGTCCTTTGTTGATTGTTACTGGGGTGCGTTTACTTCCAGGCACCTTTGTGTATATAGCTCTGCCATCTCAGAGCATTACTCCTTGCAATGGTGACACCAAGTTATTAAGACATCCTTCCTTTCTGAAAGTATCTAACTCCTTAAATATGGGATAGCCTGATGATTTGATTTGACACATGAATATATGTAAATTTATATATATATATTTGATATATAAATAAATATACAATTATTTATAATTTTAATTATTTTTAAGTATATTTATTATATAAATTATATTATTATATTAAATATAAATTAGAGAGAGAGAAATAATGCTGTGTGAATTACAAGGAAGGTTTCAAGGGACCTTGCAGCTTCCGCTCGCACCCACTTGCTGCCCTGAGATTGCCAGGCAATGAGACCAGGTTAGCCTCTCCGAGGATGAAGGGCCACGTGAAGAGAGAGGTTCAGCCAGGAGCCAGCACCAACCTCCCATGACATGAGTAAAGGCAACTTGCATCATCCAGCCCCAGCTGAGCTGCCAGATGGCTGCGGCACATGAGTAACCCAAGGTGAGACTCTCAGAAGAACCACTCAGCTGCAACTTTGTGTACTGCTTGAAGACAATACCATCTGGATTTTTTCAAAAGCGGATTACAATTGTTGTTCTCACATATTTTTAAACTTTGTATATATGTATTATATACATACTGAAAAGTACACAGATTATAAATATACAACTCAGTGTATTTACATAAACTAAACACACTTGTGTAATCAGTGCTCAGATGTAGAAACAACTTTACTACCAGCACCCAGATTCCCTTTGACCCCTTCTAGTTACTCTCCCACACAAAGCCACGATCCTGACTACAAATATCATAGATTGGTTTTGCCCATATTCTACCTTGATAAAAAGAACCGTACAGAATGTCATCTTCTGTGTTTGACTTTTTTCTTTCAGCATTCTGAGTTATTGTGTATAGCAGTAGACCATTCATTTTCAGTGCTATATAATATTCTGTATTAGTTATCTATTGCTATGTAATACATTACTTCAAATTTAGGGGCTTAAAATAGCAAACATTTATTCTACCAAAATGATAAGAGAGAATTATTGTACCACCAATAAAAATCCGCAAATACAGTTCTCCTAAAATCTTTATGAGTCTTCTATGAATCTCATTGGGGTTAACTATATTAAAGGAAAGCCATATCCACAACTGTCACTGAGATAAGCCCTTCTCTACTTTGGGCTTCTGCTTAGACTGCTGAGGACTTTCTTAGAAGTCCTATCGTTAGACTGAACCGTTCTTGGAGCTGACACTTCAGATCTTTTTAACAAAATATTTGTGTTCACATCCTTGGCTTCATTTTCCAGATCATGTTTTCTTGAGAGTTTCCTAGATATGGTCTTTGCCTAGAAGCCATTTTTTGATTTTAGCATGATTGGTCCTTGGAGAGGCTAGGAATTTTCAAACTCAACAATCCTCAGCTCCTTTTTTTTTTTTTTTTTTTTAACATTTCTCCCTTAGCTTATCTCTTTCGTTTCATATTTTACAATAATCAGCAAGAGGAAACCAGATGGCACCTTCAAACATTCTGCTTTGAAATCTCCTCAGTGAGATCCCAGTTCATTAGGCGTAGTTTCTGCTTTCCACCCCACCGTTGGTGACAGTGTCACTACATATAACAAGGACCCCTTTTCATTTAGTTTCTTTACTTTCCTCACCTCCCTTCATCAGCAGCCTCCTGAAAGGCCATCAGGCTTCTACTAACACGCTATTCAATGTCCTTTGGTCTTGCACTAACACTCTTCAGATTCCTGCCTGCTTCTGCCCAAGACCCAGTTCGAAAGCCATTCCCGCATTTTTAGGTTTTTGTTATGGCAGCACCTCATTTCCAGACTTTGGCCAAACCCAGAAGCTAAAGCCCACACACAGGGCCGGCGCCATGGCTTAGTGGTTAAGTGCGCGCGCTCCGCTGCTGGCGGCCCGGGTTCGGTCCTGGGCGCGCACTGACGCACAGCTTCTCTGGCCATGCTGAGGCCGCGTCCCACATACAGCAACTAGAAGGATGTGCAGCTATGACGTACAACTGTCTACTGGGGCTTGGGGGGGAAAATAAATAAATAAATAAAATTATAAAAAAAAATAATAAAGCCCACACACAGGAGCCAATTATATATGCTGCTCTATACCTTGTTTCTTTTGCTTAACAACTTTGGATATCATTCAATATCAATAGATATAGATTAATCCAGTGTCCCATTGTCTGACTGAACCATATCTTCAAATTTTTAAATTATTAATGCTTAAAATTTAAATGATTAACATTTTAAATGTTAATAGATTTGCCAATTGCTCTCCTAAGTTCTACCACTTTACACTCACAACAATGAGTATGGCATTGGCTGTTTCTCCAAATACTTGACCACACAGTGTGTTAGCAAACTCTTTGACCTTCACTAACTTGGGAATCAAACAACATTCCACTGTTGTTCCAATTTGCATCCCGTTTATTATGAATAAGGTCAAGTATACTTTCATATATTTAAAAGCCATTTTCCCTTTTTCTGTCAACTGCCTAATTACGATTTTTGTCCATTTTGGGGTAGTTGGTCATTTTTTCTTATCGATGTTTTAGAGCTCTTAAGGAAAATAGATCTTTATCTGTCTTACATGTTGCAAATATTTTTTTCACAGTTTGTCATTTCTCTCTCAAGTTAGTTTATAGACATTTTTTCACTCAAGTCTTTTATATAGGCAAATTTATTAATATTTCCCTCTATATCTTGCCTAGAGATGTCTTCCCCACTCCAAGACTATAAAAAACAAAACAAACTTCATGATTTCTTTTACTACTTTTTATTTTATTTATTTATTTTTTTTCTTTGTGAGGAGAACTAGCCCTGAGCTAACATCCGATGTCAATCCTCCCCTTCTTTTTCTTGAGAAAGAGTGGCCCTGAGCTAACATCCATGCCCATCTTCCTCTACTTTATATGGGACGCTGCCACAGCATGGCATACCAAGTGGCGCATCGGTGCGCGCCCGGGATCCGAACCTGCGAACCCCGGGCTGCCGCAGCGGAGCGCGCGCACTTAACCGCTTGTGCCACCGGGACGGCCCCTTCTTTTACTACTTTTATGGTTTCATTTTTAATATTAAAATATTTAATAGATCTGGAATTTATTTCAGTATAAAGAGAGTAAGAGTCTCACTTTTTCCCTAGCTGATTAGTCATTTCTTTGTCTTAAAAAAGAGATAACAGGCCCAGAATGGAGTCACTTGTGCTAAGCCTGCTTCACCAAACTGAGACTTAATACCTAACTTCATTACAGTTTCAAGCTCTCCCAGAAATAGAATCTTAAGCCAATCAATCAGGAATTATCTAGTCAGCACTGGTGAGGTCATCTGCCACACAGACCCCTGCCGTCCCCTAAAGGAAAGTGACTTTGCCACAGCCAATCTGCTTTTTGCTGGTATAACTTCCTTGTCCCCACTGCTTTCTGCCTATGACAGTCTTTCATTTTGTATAACTCCTTGGAGCTCCTTTCTATCTGCTGGTTGGGATGCTGCCCAATTCACGAATCATTGAATAAAGCCAATAAGATCTTTAAAATTTACTCAATTGAATTTTGTTTTGAAACAGATTTGATGGCAGCGGCAGGATCCAAAGGAAACTTCTGATGGCTCTGGGGACAATGAGAAATACAGGTGCTAGTACCAACAAACCCTTTGAGTTCTCTATCTTTCTCACCGTTTCCGAGAGCCACGCGCAAGTTCTCTCAGTTCTGAGCTCCACTCTTTTTGCGTTGGGCTCCAGATCTAATTGGATTTCTAGTCCAGGGCAGGTCAGCCTGAGCTAGCGGACGGTTCCACCCAGAACCCAAGCCCCTAGCCCGCAGTTCAGTCCGCAGTTTCCTATTTGACTGGAATCCCAGTCCACAGTCTCCATTTGTCGCAGTTCAGTCCCTTCCCCAGGCCCAGTTCCATGTTAGGAATTCCTGGTGGTGCACACAAGGTCGTCTCTTGGCCAGGCACAGTAACATCTCTTTGATTACTGCTGGTGTGTTAATGTGCACATGAGGTAAAGGCTATTGCTAATGGGAATCTCAGAAACCAAAAGCCACAAAGTTGTTGGGCACGAGTCAAGTGCATTAAAGCTGTTACAGTGCTCACCACCTAACTCCAAGACTCCTGTATTAGGAGAAGTTGGTCACGAAATGGGTTAGATTGACACTAGGTCACCCACTGACCTCAAGAAAATTTCCGTGCAATGAGGTACACTGTAAAATACTACACAATCCCCAACCCAGTGGCACATCCCTCTTAGGTATTAATTTGGCTCTGAGAGACCCAAGGCTTAGCTAAAGAAATGGGATCTTTCAGTTCCGAAGTGTTGAGGGCACCACCTTCTGGCACATCTGCTTATTTTATGTCTAAGAACTATGGTCCTGGGGCCGGCCCTATGGCATAGCAGTTAAGTGCACATGATCCGCTGCTGGCGGCCCAGGTTCAGATCCCGGAGGTGCACCGAGGCACCGCCTGTCAGGCCATGATGTGGTGGTGTCCCACATAAAGTGGAGGAAGATGGGTACAGATGTTAACTCAGGGCCAGTCTTCCTCAGCAAAAAGAGGAGGATTGGCAACAGATGTTAGCTCAGGGCTGACCTTCCTCACAAAAAAAAAAAAAAGAACTATGGTCCTGGACGCTGTAGATATCTACAAAAATGGCCAAATCTTACTAAAGACCACCTAGAATTACAACAGCCTTTATGGGGAATGTTCCAATTAAACAAGTTTGTTCATTTAAAGAAGAGTATTTGAAAACAAGGGTTTCCAAATCAAACAAACAGAATGAGATACCTATTTTAATTGGTATACAGAAGCCTCCAAAAGTCTTCAAGATTCCAAAATAGTTTCATTGAAAGATTTGTTACAAAAGGCTACTGAAAACTTAGACACAAGAGGTACCTAAAACAAAAGACAATAAGACCCATGTGACTGCCCTCTATCCTCCTTTACCTGAGTACTCACGTTCTACTAATTCTCTGTCTGAATTGCCTTTCCACTCTGAAGAGTCTATCAAACAGTCGCCTCTTGAAATAAAACTGTCCAAGGCTGCAGGTGATCCTCTTCAGGCATCTTTCACTCCTTGGTCAAAGACTGAATTAAAGGCCATAGTTCAAGAATTTCTTAAATCCAGAGAGGAACCCCAAAAGTTCTATGAAGAATTTAGACTCCTTATTGGGACCTATGACCCCTGGCTGCCAGATCTTTATCAGCTTGTGCACATGCTGGTAGGACCTGGTGAAGCCCAAAAACGGATGCGGGAAACATAACTCCAAGGATGATATTTGAGATCCCTGATCTTCAACATGGTCCCCTGATGGACCAGCAAAAGCTCACAAAATAGCAACCGATCTTTTAAAAGCCATTCCTAGAGTTTTCCCTGCCCATACTGACTGGTCTATTATTCAAACACACAAACAAGAGAAAGATGAATCTGTGTCAGACTTGAAAGCCTATCTGGAAGCTCTCTTCCCACAGCATTCTGGGTTCCATACAATAAATGATGTCACCCAACCTGCTCTAGCTTCCCTGTTTGTAAATGGATCATCTCTTGAGATTAGTGGATTGATAAAAAAAGAAAATATGATGGGAGGCCACTGGTTGGACTGAACTCGTGACCATAGCTGAGCACTTTGAAAGGACTTTGGAACAGGACTACAAACAAAAGTCTGCCAAGCTATTAGCCTTATAGCCGAAACAGCACCAAGGCCAGAAACCTAAAATAACACCGGGGCCTCCCTCATTGCACCCTCCTCGGGATCCATCATCAAAACACTGGCCTGGAAATCGACGTCGCATTTTCAATCAGCTGGGACACTGGAAAAAAAAATTGTCCTCAAATGTTTTGTGCAGGGGCCGGCCCGGTGGCGCAAGCGGTTGGGTGCGTGAGCTCCTCTGTGGCGGCCCGGGGTTCACCGGTTCGGATCCCAGGCGCGCACCCGATGCACTGCTTGGCAAGCCATGCTGTGCCGGTGTCCCATATAAAGTGGAGGCAGACGGGCATGGATGTTAGCCCAGGGCCAGTCTTCCTCAGCAAAAAATGAGGAGGATTGGCAGATGTTAGCACAGGGCTGATCACCTCACCAAAAAAAAAAAAAAAAAAAAGTTTTGTGCAAATCCTTCAACACCAACTTGAATCCCCCCATAGCTACCTTTGAAGGAGGTCTCCCATATGGGCCCTTTCCAGAGCTGATGGGACTCTGAGGGATTTTCTGGCAAACTTCTGTTATTCCTTTAAACAGCCAGGGGAAACTTAAATTAAAATTAATGGAAAACCTTGCCAAATTCTGCTAGATACTAGAGCCTGCAGAGGGGATCCCAGGAAAACTGGCAGAAACCAGCGAAGGGTGAGAATTCTTACCAGAGTCAGCTCTCCCAAACCTCTGTCTGTAGTGCCCGGTCGAGAGAAGGAAACAAAATTTCACATTGTCCCTTCCTTTCCAAATCCAGACCCATTGATCCTTTCTCTTCCAGGGATAGCTATTGCCTTCTTACTTGTTTTGTGTCCTAAGAACTCAGCTTGGCTTTCCGCCTGCCTGGCACATGCAGGTTGTTGGTTCTTGCATATTCAGGCAACTCAACCACCAGGTTGGGGGCTCCAAAATATGGCTGGACAGAAATGCGGGTTGCACCCCATTTGCAGCTAGATATGGCTGGACAGAAATGTAAGTTGAACTTCATTCGTAGCTAAGGTCTATTGCCAGCCCTCAGGGGAATTGTCTATGTCTTTCTTTCTTTTGGCTATTTTTGGAAGTGACTCTGGATCTTGGGGAGGTAATGTCCTTTGCACCCTCTTTGCGGACCCCTGTGAGATCCAAGGAGGGTTGTTCAGTACTGCCAGAAATATTTACTTTTTGTCCCAGCTAAAACCTGACAAGATATTTGCTATGGTCAGAAGTTGGCCAAATTGGAAGCTGATATTCAGAGCCTGATAGGAATATTTTTAGGCCTTCTTTCCTAAGCTAAAATAAAACTATGTATCCAGATGGAAAGAAAAACCTTCAGAAGCTTTTGCAGAAGGATTTACTAAAACATTCCAAGGACAAACAGCTCTAAATCCAGAATATAGAAATCTTTTGACTTCCATCTTAGTTGGAAATACCCTCCCTGACATAAAAAAGCAAACTGAAGATAATGTGGCTAGATGGGTGAATCAGCCCCTTGCTATCATTTAGGCTGCAACCTAATTCTTTGAGGAATTAAAAGAATTAAATTAAATTAAGGAAAAAAATTTAAAAAGAATTAAATTAAATTAAAGAAAAAATTAAATTAAAAAATAATACAAATTAAAATTTGTAATTATCTTACAAATCTTTGCAAAACCAGAAATGCAGTTCTAGAAAAAACTCGAAGTCCACCTATTCTTTTTACCAATCCCAAAACCTCCCCTATTTATCTCAAAAGGCTTGTAGGCGTTGTAAAAATTCTGGCCTTAAGAAACAAGAGTCCATCTTGGAAGAAGTTGCATTCTTTTCTTGTGCCTTTGAGATGTCAACGTTCTACCTGGTCTTCTCCAGAAACTCTTATCTAGCCAATCTTTTTTTTTTTTTTTAAGATTTTATTTATTTATTTATTTTCCCCCCAAAGCCCCAGTAGATAGTTGTATGTCATAGCTGCACATCCTTCTAGTTGCTGTATGTGGGATGCGGCCTCAGCATGGCCGAAGAAGCGGTGCGTCAGTGCGCGCCTGGGATCTGAACCCGGGCCGCCAGCAGCGGAGTGCGCGCACTTAACCGCTAAGCCACGGGGCCGGCCCAAGCCAATCTTTTTAAAGGGCAAACTTCAGGGAGGCAATTCTCATCAGAATGGGAACAAAAGGAGGAAATGCTATCTTGGAAACTAGGTGAATAAAAAAAATCTTTAAGTGTCTTCTCCATAAATATTGGTAAAGAGCTTTAGCTATCTGATCAAGTAACTAACTCATTCCACCTGCCAAAAATACAATTTGGATCCAACCTCTTTTATAACTAGTGAGTTTTGTGTTATTGTACCTGATTCATGGCTAAAATTTTAGAACAGAAGCTATCTCTGTCTGTATGTTTATATGTGTCTGTATATGTATGTTGTAGATGTGTGATATTTTTCTACCTCCAGATGGTGTTGTTAAAATTAATTTCTAAAAGAGCTCTATTTAGGGGCCAGCCCCATGGCGCAGCAGTTAAGTGCGCATGCTCCGCTGCTGGTGGCCCGAGGTTCGCAGGTTCAGATCCTGGGCACGCACCAACGCACTGCTTGTCAAGCCATGCTGTGTCGGTGTCCCACATAAGGTAGAGAAAGATGGGCACAGATGTTAGTCCAGGGCCAATCTTCCTCAGCAAAAAGAGGAGGACTGGTGACGGATGTTAGCTCAGGGCTAATCTTCCTCACAAAAAAAAAAAAAAGAAAAAAACCCAAAACCAAAAACCAAAAAAAGTAGGTGTGTCTTCTGAGTTAGCAGCATTAAACTATGCAGATATGCAGCTTTTATTCTACAGGGGTTTACTAGCCAAATAAGCTCATGTTATCTCTGTTACAAAATTTGTCAGCAAGAAAAATAACCTGGTATGATGAAATTTTCATGAGTAATCTAAACATAATTGTTGAGAACAAGTGATTTAGATAGATGTTAAGTAGGATAAGAGTTTTTAGGTGAACTTTTCAGCAATAATTATATTTTATGGTAGGTCTACTTAAATAGCTTCCCAAAATCTTTTTGGTAACTTGAAATCTTAGAGTTTGCTAAGTTAAATTAAATGATGGATAGTCATTAAATATCTGGATCATGTCTTTTTTTGTGTGTGTGTGAGGAAGATCAGCCCTGAGCTAACATCCATGCCAATCCTCCTCTTTTTTTGCTGAGGAAGACTGGCCCTGGGCTAACATCTGTGTCCATCTTCCTCCACTTTATATGGGACACCACCACAGCATGGCCTGACAAGCGGTGCATCGGTGCACACCCAGGATCCAAACCCGAGCCACCAGCAGCAGAGCGTGCGCACTTAACCGCTATGCCACATGGCCGGCCCCTGGATCATTTCTAAATGAAATAGAATACTGGAATATTAATTACTGAACATAGGTTTATCTACTTTTGGTTTCTTACTACTGAGAAACTGAAGATATTTGGGTCTATTAGTAAACATGTTTTGTGCCACATTAAAAAATTTACTATGAGGAAGAATATACTTCTAGAAATTATGATATGCATTATAAGTCTGCCAAGCCACAGAATGCTAATATAAAAGATAATTCACAATTGTTTACTTCTTTTCACTAGAAATTAAGATTTTTAAGAGTTAGGAATTCTAATATATGTAATTAAAGCTACTAGAACTGTAGGATCCCAAAAAGGAAACCCCAACTCCAGTCTCGGGAAGGCGCGGACCCACAGACACAGAAGACCGAGCTTGATGCAAACGCAAGAGGTTTATTAAGCGGAGCTCCAGGTCGACACGTATCTCTCGCAGGAGACAGAGGAGTCGACCCCGGACCTTAAAGGGCAAATTCTTACATAGGGTTTGGGAGCACAAAGCGGGGAAAAGGTTGGCGCAGTCTTACATGATTGGCTAATTTAAAACATTTAAACAGTTACATTTTATGGCGCGAATTGCTATGGCGCGAAGTGATTATCAGGTTACACACACGCGTCCCCATCTGGACCCCCTCCACCCCGTCCCTCCCAAACTTATCCCTCTGGAGCACTCTCTTGTTCTCAATTCTTCCCCGAACAGTTTAGGGTGGGTCTTTCATGAATAGAGTCAGTCAGGATCGATAAACGTTCCCCCCTATACCAGGAATCCTTAGGGCGTGGAGGTGCCTGTCTCTAAGGTAGTAACTTTTTAATTTTTAATATAATTTTTACTTCCTTCATTCCCCACTTCTTCTTTTGTCCCTAGTTCTAATCTTAGAACTTAGTTTTCGGTGTCTATCAGTGGCTCATTGCGTGGGAGAGCTTGGTAATGGCGTTGGAGCATCATAGCATGCACTGCATTGACCTTTTTTCTTATGAAAGCAGTAATTCTATTGAAAACACACGGTCCGAAAACTAAAAGTAGACAAAGAATCAGCAAGGGTCCTGCTAGGGAGGATAGTAAGGTCGTCATCCAGGGGGACTTAGTGAACCAGGATTCAAACCAGCCCTGTTGCGCCTCCCTGCTTTGCTGCCTCATGTCTAATCTTTTCTTTAATCTTTGCATTGAATCTCGGACTACCCCTGTGTGATCTGCATAGAAACAGCAGTCTTCTTTAAGGGCCGCACAAAGTCCTCCCTCTCTTAAAAACAGCAGGTCTAATCCTCTTCTATTCTGGAGCACTACTTCAGACAAGGAGGTGAGGGACTCCTCTAATTTAGAGATGGACCTGTTCTAAAGTCCTGAGGTCTTCATCTATAGCATTGCTCAAGGCAGTTAATCCCCTTTCTCCTGTGACTAAGGCCGTAGTGCCAGTCCCTACGCCCGCGGCAACTCCCAGTCCCAGGAGTACAGCCAGGGTGAGGGATACTGGTTCTCTTTTCCATAATCTGGATCTCTGGTCAAATTCATCCTCAAAACTATTGGCAGTATGATAATAAATTCTAGGCACCAACTGCACAAGCACGCAAAAATCTTGTGACGAATTGAATACGCCAGTTGAGATGCAGGGGGTCAGGCCTGTGGAGCAAGCCCACCACCTATTGGGCCCTGGTATCAAAAAATAACCAGGAGTGGTCGGAAGGCTGACTTCAGTCTTATTACATAGAGCCTGGTAACCCCGGGGGAATTTTTCCTAAGCATAGTCCTGAACCGGTCCCCGACACATCCGTTAGGGTTAGCCGCCCTTCTTTGCCCCAAAGACAAGTCGTGTGGTCTGTGGTGTTATTATAGACCCCCATGGTGGCAATTCCTTCATAATAAGGGGGGCTGACCGCTAGGCATAGCCAGCATGCTTCAGTCATTTCAGGGTTGGAGCCATTTAAGGCGTAGTAAGCTCCCCGTACTAAGTTAAACAGTCTGTGCCATCTTTGCCCAGTAGGTACTGCGGGAGGTGGCGTAGATGGTGGTCGCAGGGCAGATTTGGTGACCATATCCATGGTCCCGTTTAGGGTTGTGGACTTTGCCTGGGGGGGTTTGGGGCTATTTAACCCTATCGGTCTGCTGGTGGGGGATTTTTGGGACAGAGGGGGCCTCCGATCGGCTAGGACCCAGTTTGGCCCTATTGGTCTGCTGGCGGGGGGTTCTATTTTTAATCTAATAGAGAAGGTCAGGCCATCATCATATCGTTCTTTGTATAATCTTATTCCCCATGAATGACCATTCCCGATCCAGGTTTTAATTGTTTTTCCTTTTTCTGTGAACTGAATGGTTAAGGGGTGGCACCAGGTATTGCATTCTGGGCCCCAATTAGTTGTTCGCCCTCCCTTCCATGTCCACTGACTTATCTGGTGGCTGTAATTTGCTCTAACCCTGATTAAATCCCAAGAAGAGGAGGGTTTCCAATAAGTAGTCCCACTGGTTTCACATCCCCAGTTCTTACAGTAGAAGTCTTCCTTGCCCCCGCACCAGGAGTTAATTGAACGAGGTCTGTGGTAACCGGGGCACACGTAAAAGGGCACTGCCTTTAGTCTACTCCGGCGATCGGGGGTGCCGCACCCTCCGGCTTGTCTCGCCGACCCATGGCGTCCCGGAGGGGATGAGGCCCTACCGTTATCTGTGAACCTTTCTAAGTCCCAACCAGGGGCTCCAATAACTAGTTTACAAAGGTCAGGGTGTAAGTCTGGCCACCATGTCCAAGGGGGAGCAGTTTTTTGGATTGACCAGGTTATATCTCCTACCTGGGAGACGACTTGCCACGTGAGCAGTTGAGGAGCGTGGGGGTTAGGATTGGACAAGCTGCTCGCCGTTCCCACGACGCAAACGCAACTTAAGAGGGTTATCAGTCTTTTCCACCTTCCAGAAATCTGCTGCATTCTGGGGTGCCTTCTTTACGTGTGTGGCGTGAACCCAAGAGGTTATACCGTCCACCTTGACTGCTGTGGGCGTAGTGAGGAGCACCACGTAGGGCCCCTTCCAACGTGGCTCTAATGACCCCGTCCGATGTCGTCTCACAAGGACAGAGTCCCCAACCTGGAATTGGTGCGGGATGAGCAGATCACCAGGCTGATAGGCCTCTTTTAGCTGGTTCCAGATGTCGCGCCTGACGGCCTCAAGTGCTTTCAAGCGGGCTGACAAAGGTATAGAAGGTATAATGTCAGGGTCATGTATCCCTATTTGTGCCAAAGGGGGAGGGGTTCCATAGAGGATCTCAAAGGGTGTAAGTTTTAAGGGCCCTTGTGGGGTGTTCCGGGCGCGGAACAGGGCAAAGGGCAGGAGGGCTGTCCAGTCATCACCGCCGGTCTCTATGGACAATTTAGTTAGGGTCTCTTTAATTGTTCTATTCATCCTCTCTACCTGGCCTGAGCTCTGGGGTCTATAAGCACAATGTAATTTCCAATTGATCCCCAGTTGACTGGCCAGTCCCTGACTTACCTGGGCAACGAATGCAGGACCATTGTCAGATCCAATTACCTTTGGGATCCCGAATCTCGGGAGGATTTCTTCCAATATCTTCTTGGCTACTACAGAGGCAGTCTCTTTTCGGGTGGGGAAAGCCTCTACCCATCCCGAGAAGGTATCTACAAATACTAGAAGATACTTATTTCCATACCGGGCCGGTTTGATTTCAGTAAAGTCTATCTCCCAAAAGGTTCCGGGCCTGTCTCCCCGGAGTCTGTGTCCCGTGCGATATTTGGTAACTGCAGCATTTGTGAGAGCGCAAGCTCTACAATCCTTATAAATTTCTTCAGCCGCCTTTCTCAAATCTGGTACCTGGTACGGGGAGGCCTCAATAATTTTAATTAGTTTCTGAGGGCTTAAGTGGGTTAGCCGGTGTAGATGTGATAGATATTCTCGCCCTTCTGCAACGGAAAGGACTTTCTCTTCTTTAGTTAGTTCCCCATCGGAGGCAGTTTTGTTGACCTTAGCTCCCTGGAGAGCCAGGACCATAGGTCCTAGTGCCGCCCGCTTGGCTTCCAAATCTGCTAAGCGGTTCCCTTGAGCTATGGGGTCGGTGCCTTTCTGATGACCTGGGCAATGGATGATTGCCACCTTTTTAGGCAAATGTATAGCCTCTAGGAGGCCCAGAATCTCTTTTTTATTTTTGATATCTTTTCCAGCCGAGGTAAGCAGCCCTCTTTGTTTATAAATAGCCCCATGAACATGGGCAGTAGCAAAGGCATACCTGCTGTCCGTGTATATATTTACAGTCTTATTCTCAGCTAACCTCAATGCCTGTGTCAGGGCGATAAGCTCAGCCTTTTGTGCAGAAGTCCCTTCCGGCAAGCTGCTAGCCCACAGAGTTTTTTTCCCGTCTACCACGGCGGCCCCAGTCATCCTCTTACCTTCTGCCATAAAGCTGCTGCCGTCGGTGTACCAATTAGGGGCCCCAGCCCATGGCTTATCTGGCAAATCGGGTCGGGTCCCCGTCTCTGATGCCAGGATGTCGTCGCATTGGTGAGCGGGTATTTCGTCATCCGTTTCGGGCAGCAGTGTGGCCGGGTTTAAGATGGCCGGTGGGGCAAAGGTGATTCTTTCAGTTAGGAGCAGACTTTGGTAGTGAGTCATCCGGGCGTTGGTCATCCATCCATCTGGAGGCTGTCTGATAATACTTTCTAAGGCATGGGGGGCTACTACAGTTATCTGTTGGCCCAGAGTTAGCTTATCTGCATCTTTCACCAGCTGGGCGGTGGCATCGTGGATGGACATTGAAAGTATAATGCAAAGTGAAATAAGTCAGAGGGAGAAGGTCAAATACCGTATGATTTCCTTCATTAAGTAGTAGATAATAACAACAATAAACAAACACATAGGGACAGAGATTGGATTGGTGGTTACCAGAGGGGAAGCGGGGAGGGAGGAGGGTGAAAGGGATAATTTGGTACATGTGTGTGGTGATGGGTTGTAATTAGTATTTGGGTGGTGAACATGATGTAATCTATGCAGAAATAGAAGTACAATGATGTACACCTGAAATTTTTACAATGTTATAAACCAATGTTACTGCAATAAACAAAAAATTTAAAGAAAAAAAAAAAAAAAGAAATTAATTGTTGACCGAGGAAAAATTCACTAGAATTCAAATGGCAGATATTTCTTTGCACAATTGGAATTGCAATTCTAGAGATAGATTCAGGTGGAAACCCAAGATGTGTTCTGAGGACGACAGAGGAAGCAAGGGTTTATAAAGGCAAAAAGAGAGAAATCACACATGTTATTTTGCAAAATTTGTGATTGGTGCTGGCAAGAACTGTTACTTCTTGGCTATACTGATTGGTTGCCAAGGCCATCTCTAAGGCAAAAAGTTCTTATCTGTAGGAGTAAGCATATCTCTTGAAAGAAGGTCAAGATGACAATAGTAAGGCACAGTTCAAAAGTTACAGCCTGTCTGGGAAGAGATGTAGTTAGTGTGTGGTGCCTAAGTCCCATTTCCTTAATGGCCTCCCAGCTCCATTTTAGAAGCCTTGACATATGTTACTTCATTTTGTTATCACTGTTCACATAATATGGAAATTTAAGAATTTTTATTAATTCATTTAAAAATAACAAGATTGACTTATATGTTAACATAAGTAACGCATTTTAAAAATAAAAACTATATTTTCCAAAAAAAAAAAAAAAAAATGGCGGCGATCGCCCTTAAGCAGGAGGGCCATCCACTGGCTACCGAGTCCAGTTTTTTTGATAAATATGCGACTGGGCGCTTCCAGGGCCCAAGGGCTTGAGTTAGGACTCCCCGGGCGATTCCCTTTCTTTCATCTACATACAAGGTGAAAGGCTTGGTCAGGTCTGGTAGGGCCAACGCGGGTGCTTCTAATAATGCCCGTTTTAGAGTCTCAAAAGCCTTCTGGTGCTCTAAAGTCCAGACAAAATTCCCATTCTCCTTAGTCAATGGGTACAGTGGAGCAGCCAGGGTAGCAAACCCAGGGATCCACAATCGGCAGAAGCCGGCTGTCCCCAGGAATTCCCTTACCTGGCGAGCGGAGGTTGGCGCAGGAATCTGGGTCACAGTCTTTTTCCGTGCGTCGGTTAACCACCTTTGGCCGTCTTTTAGTGTGTAGCCTAAGTAGACTACTTTTTCCTGGCACAACTGTGCCTTTTTTTTCGACGCCCGGTATCCCAACTCACCCAACTCGGCCAGGAGGCGCTTGGTCCCTTCTTCACAGTCTCCCGGGGTTTCTGCCGCCAATACTAGATCATCTACATACTGTAAAAGAGTCACTTGAGGGTTTTTAACCCTATAATCAGTCAAGTCCCTGTGGAGGGCTTCATCAAACAGGGTAGGGGAGTTTTTAAAAACTTGAGGTAGTCTCGTCCAAGTCAGTTGTCCAACGATCCCCATATCAGGGTCGCGCCACTCGAAAGCAAAAAGTAATTGGCTTTTTGGGTGAAGCCGTAGGCAGAAGAATGCATCTTTCAGGTCCAAGACAGTGTACCATTTTCGTGATGGGGGGAGGGAGCTGAGTAGGTTATATGGGTTTGGCACGGTAGGGTGTAAATCCTGCACTCTTTTATTTACCTCTCTCAAATCCTGGACCGGCCTATAATCATTAGTTCCAGGCTTTTTTACAGGCAGGAGGGGGGTGTTCCAAGGAGACTGGCAAGGAACCAGGATTCCTTGTTGGAGCAACCTCTGAATGTGGGGGCGGATTCCTTCTCTGGCCTCTTTGCTTATTGGGTATTGACGCACCCTTATCGGGAGGGCTCCGGCCTTAAGATCTATCACGACTGGGGGAATTCTCGTAGCCGTCCCCAGTCCCCCGGTTTCAGCCCATGCCGTTGGAAATTCTGTCAGCCACTTATCGGTATTGAGCCAAGCTCTAGGCTTAGGCTGCTGATGGAGCCGATATTCTTCCTCTAGCCCCAGGGCCAATATCATGGTGGTAGGTGCGGACCAGGATACTGTAGGCCGAGGTTGAGCAAAATCTATTTGAGCTTTCAGCTTGGTTAAAAGGTCTCGACCTAGCAACGGGGTCGGGCATTCAGGAATCACTAGGAAGGAATGAGACACCCTTCCTTTCCCCAAGTCCACTGTCCGGGAAGTGGTCTATGAGTATTGTTTCTGCTCAGTGGCTCCAACAACCAGAGTCTTTTTAGTTTTTAATTTCCCTAAAGGTTGCTTCAGTACTGAATACTCAGCTCCCGTATCGATCAGAAAACTCATAGGGGTCCCCTCAACAGTTAGGGTTACCCTAGGCTCGGGGAGGGGGCCCGAGCCCCGTCCCCGCTATTCTTCGTCTTTTTCTAAAGACAACACCTTGGGTGTGGCCTTTTTTTGGGGGCATTCTCTTGCCCAGTGTCCTCTCTCCTTACAATAGGCACATTGGTCTTTGTCCAAGGGTTGCCGTCTGCGTGAGCCCGGTCGTGGGGCGCTGCCCAGGTTCCCTGACTGTCTGTGATCTGGCCCTGTCGACTCTCTTTCTTTTTCTCTTATCACTGCGGCCAGTATTTTAGTTAGATTTTTTTCCCGTCTCCTGTCTCTCCTGTCTTCCCTCTCCTCAGCCTCCCTTTTCTCTCTTTCCCGCTTTTCCTCTTCACTCTCCCTTTTATGATACACCTTTTCGGCCTCCTTTATTACGTCCCGCAGGTCGTAGTCTTGCAGCCCCTCTAGTCTTTGCAATCTCCTCTTTATATCTGGAGCTGATTGTCCAATAAAGGCCATAATGACAGAGGCCTTCTGCCCTTCCGAGGACGGATCAAAGGGCGTGTACCTGCGATAAGCCTCCATCAATCGTTCTAGAAAAACGGAGGGGGGTTCAGTGGGTCCTTGCTGAATCTCTCTTACCTTAGCCAAATTGGTGGGCCACCTTGCGGCTCCCCGGAGACCCGCCACTAGAGCCCGGTGATAAACGGACAGCGCCTCCCTACCTTCAGCCGTGTTATAGTCCCAGTTGGGTCGGTTGTGTGGAAACCCTTCTTCCGCCTCAGCTATCGTTGCTGGCTGCCCGTTGGTGCCCCGGATGTTCTTTCTTGCTTCCTGTGTGATTCTTTCTCTCTCCTCCGTGGTGAAGAGCGCCTGCAAGAGCTGTTGACAGTCATCCCAAGTGGGCTGATGGGAAAACATTAGGGACTCTATCAGGGCGGTTAATCCGGCGGGGTTTTCTGAAAAGGGGGGATGGTTATTTTTCCAGTTATACAGATCTGAGGAAGAGAAAGGCCAGTACTGGAGGGGTGACAGCTGGTTGGGTCCCGCAGGAGCTCCGTACTCTCTTAGCGGGAGCGCCACCGTGGTATCAGGCCCGTCCGGAGTGGCTCCGCCGCGGCTTCGGGTTCCAGCGGAGGGACCCGAGCCAGTTGTCCTCTGTCCTGATTGCGGGCCTGGAGAAGGGGAGGGGTAAGGGGGAGGCGAGAAAGGGGGCCATTCGGGAGGAGGCTCAATCTCAGGGTAGACCCCGGCGGGGGGGGGGGCCTCCGACTCCACTTTTACCCATGGCTTAACCCACGGGAGTGGGTTCTGCACTAGATCCTGCCATACTGTAATATATGGTTGTTGGTCAGGATGGGACCCCGGTCTCTCCTGGAAAACAATAGCCCTCACCGCAAGAATAACAGTTAGATTAAACGTTCCCTCAGGGGGCCAACCCACATTGAAGGTGGGCCACTCAGAGATGCAAAAAGTCTGCCAACGCCCTTTTTTTATTTCTACCGACAAATCGTGCGCTCTCGCTCTCACTTCAGTCCAATGGTCTAAGGTCAAGGAGAGGGGGGTGTCATAGTCTGTCCCATCCCGTCAAATGAGGTCCACGTGACGAACAAAAACAGAACAACGAACACCAAAGACACACCAAAACATAAACAACCTTGCCCGGTTGGCATCTCTACAAGCCAACCGAAGGCGGCTTCAGACGGGAGGGGTTTTCGTGTCCTCCCTGGGAAAAAGAGTGCCGTTTCTTTTTCCACCTGAAGGGGGGTGGTCAGGCTTTCCTGACTCCCCTTGTCCCTTGGGGCGTCCCCCAGGGTTGCAGCCTGCAGTTCCCAGCACGTCTGCCACTGCAGCCGCTCGGTCCTCACGGCCCGAAGCGGCGGCTGCCCCGATACCGAAACCAAAACAATGCTTTGCGGCGCCGCACACTCTCACACACCTAGTCACTCAGGCTTACCTCCAAGGGGTCTTCGGAGTCTGGGGTGACCGCGTAGATCCCGGACGAGCCCCCAAATGTAGGATCCCAAAAAGGAAACCCCAACTCCAGTCTCGGGAAGGCGCGGACCCACAGACACAGAAGACCGAGCTTGATGCAAACGCAAGAGGTTTATTAAGCGGAGCTCTGGGTCGACACGTATCTCTCGCAGGAGACAGAGGAGTCGACCCCGGACCTTAAAGGGCAAATTCTTATATAGGGTTTGGGAGCACAAAGCGGGGAAAAGGTTGGCGCAGTCTTACATGATTGGCTAATTTAAAACATTTAAACAGTTACATTTTATGGCGCGAATTGCTATGGCGCGAAGCGATTATCAGGTTACACACACGCGTTCCCATCTGGACCCCCTCCACCCCGACCCTCCCAAACTTATCCCTCTGGAGCACTCTCTTGTTCTCAATTCTTCCCCCGAACAGTTTAGGGTGGGTCTTTCATGAATAGAGTCAGTCAGGATCGATAAACGTTCCCCCCTATACCAGGAATCCTTAGGGCGTGGAGGTGCCTGTCTCTAAGGTAGTAACTTTTTAATTTTTAATATAATTTTTACTTCCTTCAGAACTAACGAGAAATATCTCTTTAAGCAAGGAAAGTAGAACGTGTGTTTTTGGTAAGAGAAGGTATGAGAAATGAAGATGCATTTTCATTGAGGGAAAAAGAGTAGTTTTTTCCTAAAATGTTCTTTCAGAATGGGAAAGAGGAAAACACAGGACAACATCTGAATGTAAAAAGGAAAGTTGTAGAAAGTTTGTGGAAAAGGAATCTTGGGAAAAGAATTTTATGCATGGCCAAGTTGGCTAAGATTAGAATGAATTTATTTAAGTATAAAAAATGAGTTTTAATATCAAAAGTATACTGGTGCAAAATTAGAGTTTGGTTTTCTGTTAAAAGAACAGAGTTTTCTTGAACTTTTTGTCTGCTTTTGATAACAGATTATGAAAGTTTCTTTACCTTTTAAGTAATCTGCCTAGACAGCAAAGCTTTTGTGAATTACTAAAATAGTTTCCTGTGCTTCATTTTGTCTTTATTAGATCTTTGATTACTTAGGAAAACTGTCTTCTCTATTAAAAGAGCCAAGTTTTTTTTTTCACCTATGTAACTTTCTGTATTTGCCTGGAAGTCTTTAATTGTCATTTTGGTTAAATAGATAACTAAGTATTGCTTCACAGTGACCTATGATCCTATCCAAGTAAGCATTTTAAAACCTTGCTGATATTTTTGACAAACTTTGCAAAATGAAAATCTAATCTTTTTGACCTTGAATTAACTTTGGGATTTTCCAGAGGGCCCTGGAACATTTCAAAAGAATTGTTCTCTCTCCTTATAAAAACAGAGATGTTAAACTACTTAGGCTTATTTGACATGTTACATTACATGGGAAGCATTGTCAAATAAGAAGTAATACTAAACCTTCTTTATGTTGTATTCGTATAGGTGTATGTTATAAGTGTTTCAGAAATTGTATGAAATTCCTGGAAATCTGATATATATCAGTCCTGGTATAATGTTATCAGATATAATTCCAGTTATCTTAAAATGTGTGTCACAGAAATAACCAAATTTCCTTTTCAATTCCCTTATATTGAACTCTTATCAGCTCTTTAACCATGGATATTTTTAAGCCTTTTGTCATTTACAATTATTGTTTTACTCTGATGCTTTTACAAAAGTGAGACTCCTGGAAAGGACCCCACCAAAAACTCTTGATCACCGATTTCACTGCCAAATTACAAGGTGTTGAACCTTGGGTGCATAGTTCACAACTGAAGACAGTCCCACCTGACGTCTGGTCTTGTGCCAATGCTGGAGACCTCTAAATCAAATTGACAAGGAAGAGAAGTAGCTGACACTGAGGTAGACTGCTTCCACCCAAGATGCCAGATCAAGACTTCAAGTAAACATGAAACCCTGTCTTAGTCTCTTTCTTTCCTTTACTCTAGCATTGGCCTGCAATGATAATGCCATCATCTGTATCTCTCAGGCCATTGCAAAGGGGGGTAATCTAACCTCCAAATGACTGTTGGATTTGCCAAGATGCTGGTGATTTCCAATGCCTCGGTTTCTCTGAAACAAATTCAGCCCCCCTTCTATTGTGTCAGGCTCCTTAACCCTGGGGGTCCATTGCCTTGTCTCTAGTTAACAACTCCAAACCTGGGGAAACTTGTGTCCAGGTTCTGTACAAAGAAGAGGACACAAGGCAAGGGTAACCAGAATAAAACTGCCTGTGAGGTTACAGACCCTTAAATTTTCCTGGCCTCCATGTCTGTCACCTTTCCAGTCCTGAGCCACAGACTCAAATGAGAATTACCAAGAGGCATTCATGATTCAAAATTAGCATCCTTTGGTAGATCACTGCTCCCCTGGCCAGGAGTAAGTGCAAATGAGGCTATGATCAAGAACCTCTCCTTACTCTCTGGCCAAAGTTGTTCTTGATAATATGATAGCCCTTGATTATCTCTTAGCTGAGCAAGGAGGTGTCTGTGCTGTGGCCAACACCATCTACTGCACCTGGATTAACACTTCTGGGGATGTTGAAACTCAGCTACATAAGATCACTGAACAAGCCACTCGGCTTAAGAAAGTGACTCCCTTAATGGAGGTCTTTCTTTGACTTATTTGATTTTGATTGGTTTAGGTCTGGGGACCATGGTTCCAAAGTGCACTCCAAACATTGGGAATTGTCCTTCTTATAATAATCATTGTAGTGTTCCTAGTGTGCTGTATTTTCTCAAAAGCTTTAAATGTGTGTTCACAGCCACTAACCACCAGCAAATGATCTCCCTAAGACTGGAACATCAGAAAAGAAATGAAGAGAATGACTGACTTAAAAAATGTGAATCTGAAGTCATGACCTGTAAATACCACACAGAGGATCAGCAAAAACTGTGAGAACCTCAGAGTGGTAGCTGGGAGTGGCGCTAATGCCTTAAATTTTGATCACATCTCTCAGTCAAGCTGAGAGTCTGATCAAAAGGGGGGAATTGTTAAAAAAGAGACAACAGGCCCATGGAGTCACTTGTGCTAAGCCTGCTTCACCAAACTTCATTACAGTTGCAAGCTCTCTCAGAAATGGAATCTTAAACCAATCAATCAGGAGTTGTCTGGTCAGCACTGGTGAGGTCATCTGCCACACAGACCCCTGCCATCCCCTAAAGGAAAATGACCTTGCCACAGCCAATCTGCTTTTTGCTGGTATAACTTCCTTGTTCCTGCTCCCTTCTGCCTATAAAAGTCCTTCGTTTTGTACAGCTCCTCGGAGCTCCTCTCTGTCTGCTAGATGAGATGCTGCCTGATTCATGAATGGTTGAACAAAGCCAGTAAGATCTTTAAAATTTACTCAATTGAATTTTTTTAACATTTGTATACAATTCATTCAATAATCTATCCTTCCTCCACACACACGTTTTCATCATGTTCTACATTTCTTATTATATCTTTTTTTCTCATTAAATCTTGATACATCTTTTATTAGAACCATGGAACCACAGGACCTTGGCCAGTGTCAGGAATCTGGCTGTAAGGAAGGGAGGCTACGAGTCTAAGGCTTGCAGGCAGAACTACAGCCAACCTAGCCGCTGTTTGGGGTCTCCTTCCTCCCACGAGTCTGCAACAAGGAGCAGTTAGGCAAAATAGGCCCTTGAATCACGGAGTGTGTCTCTCTTGAGTGTTAGATAATTGGGGGGGTGGGAGGGTGGCGAGGATAGGAAGGAGGCTGTGAAGCTGTCTTTGTTAGCCAGGCAGAGTCTTTATTTCCGCGGTCTAGTCTGCTTCCTTTATCTCACGCTAACTACCCAAATCTTCCTCGAAAGGGGGTATAGGGCGCCCCCGCCCTCCTCCAAAGCCCTTTTTGCCTGTCCTTGCCTACAATCATGAGAGCGAGGCTCCGAACGAATAGGGAGTAGAGTGACTAGACTGGGGGCTGGCGGTTGAGATGCCAGGATTCGGGGGCGAAGGGCTGGGTGGGTATCTCCCGGCGCGGCTTCGCGCCCCCGCAATGTCCCGGGCGCCCACCAGAAGGCGCCCGGGCGCCCGCATTCCTTGCGCGTAGCCGGAGCCGCCGCCGCAAAGAGCCCGGGAGCCGAGCCGCGCGGCGCCGCGATCTGAAGAGCGGGCGGCGGCTCGAGCCCTCCCCGCCCGGCGAGTGGGACGGGGTGCCGGGAGCCCGGCTTTGTTCCAGAGCTGGGGTGCGGCGGATTCTCAACGGCGTTCCCCACCCCCGCAGGAAACGCCCAGAACCACCCCACTCCGCGGTCTACAAAGCCCGGGGAGTCCGAAGGCGGGAGGGGTCGGGCGCGCTCGGGAGGCAGGCGGACTCCCCACGCTCTCCGGCTCACGCCCGACTCCCCCATCTGGTCGCCTCCAGTCCCATGAGGACCCCCAGGCCGGGGCTGAGAGCCTGGCGCAGCCCGGACCGAAACCTTGCGGCGGCCTTAGAGCGTTAGACAGGTCAGTGCCCGGGCGGGATGAGGGGCAGCGCTGGAGGCGGCAGGAGGCGCGCTCGCCGGTCCACCCTGTCCCTCGCACAGCCTCCCGAGGCCGCTCACGGGGTCACCTCCGCCGGGTGCACCCAATAGCGCGGGCGTGATTCTGCATTTTTCATGACAGGGAAGGTGTGGAGCTGCCCTCTGCACCCCACCCGGGGGGCAGGTGATGCCGGGACCGAGGGGTGGGGGACGCGCGGGCCAAGGGGGCGGCGGGCTTGGCGATGTCCGCTGCTCTAATGAAGCAGTGCCCTTCTACTTATGCGTGGCCGCGTCGAAACCACCGCATCCAAAGGTCTTTTGCATCAAGATGCCGGGCCTCGGGCGTGAGAGGAAACCGAGATGCGGGAGAGGGCGAGAAGAAAGGAGGCCGGGAGACCCGAGGCCCGGCGAGTGCGGGGAGAGGGCCCGGAGAGGTCGGGGGGGGGGGGGGGGACGATTCGCCGTGCACGCCCTAGCGCGCGAAATGTGGAGAGCGCCCTGGGCAGCCGGCGAGAGCCTCCGAGACGGCCGGGGTCATTGGTGCCAGCCCACGCCTTCGCTCCCCACCTTTCTCATCCTCCCACCCCTACCGCCCACCCAGGATGCGGCTGGGCCGCCGGGCCCTCTGTGTGCTGGTCCTGCTGCTCGCCTGCGCCTCGCTGGGGCTCCTGTACGCGAGCACCCGGGACGCGTCGGGCCTCCGGGCACCTCTTGCGCTGTGGGCGCCCCTGCAGGGCCCCCCCAGGCCAGAACTGCGAGACCTTGCCTCCGAGCCCCGCTATGCACACATCCCAGTCAGGATCAAGGAGCAAGTGGTGGGGTGAGTAAGGAGCGGTTGCGGCGGCGCGGCACTTGCTGGGGGCGGCGTGGGGAGGGAGCTTTTGTTTCCACCACTGCTGAGCTCTGGTGCCCGGGTTTTCCCGACTGGTTGGGATGGGGGATGGGGCTACTGAGTCTTGGGCTGCGAGAAAATATGTTCTCCCTGAACCTTGTCATGGTCATGAGGAGGGGAGGGTGAGGCAGGGAGGGCCCTGAGGGACTTTCTGATGTCTTGAGATGTCCACATGAAGAGTCCAGGTGGGGTCTTGAGTGGGGGGTAGGCAACTCTGAAATCCTAGCAATTGGCCCTATTCCACACCTCTGTAAAATCCAGATTTAGGGGATGAGTCATCCCGTCGGTGGTCCCTCCCCCTGGGGACCATTTGAAGAGCAGAGTTTAAGGGGACAGAGAGTGGATGGGCAGGGTTGAAGGGCCAAGGTGGGGGGCACTGGGTAAGTGTTTTGTGGAATGAGTGGAATTGTGTGGCTGGGTTCTGAAGACCCTCCTCCCCGCTCCAGGCTGCTGTCTGGGAACAACTGTAGTTGTGAGTCCAGTGGGGGGAGCCTTCTCCTCCCCTTCCAGAGGCAGGTCCGAGCCATTGACCTCACCAAGGCCTTTGACCCGGAGGAGCTGAGGGCTGCCTCTGCCTTGAGGGAGCAGGAGTTCCAGGCATTCCTTTCAAGGTACCAGCACTAAAGGAGGACATGACTCTGTAGGTGGAGAGCAGTGGGAGGCCTGGAGGGTGGGTGTGGCAGGAGGGAGAGCCCCTTGCCCTCTGACTCCTTCTCTGTCCCCCCAACTCCCTGGCCAGGAGCCAGTCCGCTGCTGACCAGCTGCTCATAGCCCCTGCCAACTCCCCCCTACAGTACCCCCTGCAGGGTGTGGAGGTCCAGCCCCTCAGGAGCATCTTGGTGCCAGGTGAGGACAACGGTCCTAGGGGTGACCTAAGCCACTGTGGGGGTGGCAGAGCCCAAGGTTGGCTGGAGAAGAATGGGGGAAGGTTGGAATGGGAGGAGGAGGACTTCTGATGAAAGCGGGGGAGACTTGAGGTCAGAAGGGGGCTCATGAGGTGGGAGGTGGGAACAGAAGGGATTCTAGGGTTGTCAGGAATTGCAGAAGACTGTAACTGGAGAGGTTTAGGGAAGAGAATCTATTCTTTGCTAACTGACCAAAGTTTAGTTGCATAGGTAGGGCAGGGCACAGAAGTGGCTTTGATGGGAAGGAGTAAAAAATCAGTTCCTCCAGGCTATGTCCCACACTGTGCCCTGCTGTGGCCTCAACAAGAGGGATGGGTGAGAAGTTCTGTGATGTGTGTGGTGAAAGAGGGAAGAGAAAGTGAGGAAGAACTCAAGGCTGTCTGATCCCCCCTCCTTCCTCCCAGGGCTGAGCCTGCAGGCCGTGTCTAGTCAGGAGGTGTACCAGGTGAGAAGACACAGGAGGGCGGGGAGGCCAGGTGGGCATCAGGGATGCTGGGAGGGAAACAGGGCTGCCAAAGGAGGGGTGGAGGAACCAGGGAGGCAAGAGGTGGGGCTGGGGCCTGACCCTGCACTCTCCGATCCCCTCTCCCAGGTGAACCTGACTGCCTCCTTGGGCACCTGGGACGTAGCAGGGGAAGTGACTGGAGTGACTCTCACTGGAGAGGGGCAGCCAGATCTCACCCTCGCCAGCCCAGGGCTGGACCAACTCAATCGGCAGCTGCAACTGGTCACTTATAGCAGCCGAAGCTACCACACAAACACAGCGGACACAGGTGCGAGCCCCGGTGGAGGTAGGGGCAGGCTGGGTGAACAGAGGGAACCCAGAAAGGCTGGCCCGGGCAAAAGGCAGAGGGTGTGGGAGACACTCAGGCAGTGGCCAGAGCTGCCCAGCCACACAATGGGCATTTCAGCTAGGCCAGCGGGGCCAGGGAGGGAGAGAAGGGGCCTTTGTTCATCTGGGCCAGAGCAGGCCAGAGGGAAACCCGAGCCTTGGGTGTGTCCCCTCTTCGGGCCAACCATGGGGACCCTGGGAAGTGACCTGCCCCAGAAGCCAGAAGACTGAAGCTCTATTCTCAGCCCATCACTTACTAAAGGGCAAAGGGCTTTATCTCCCAGAGCTCCCATTTCTCCTTCAGCAAAAGGAGCTAATACAGCCCTCCTGCTTCTCTCCAAGGCGTGCTGCACCCAACTTGCTCCCACTCGGGGCCTTGGTACCTGCTGTTGCCTCTGCCTAGAATGCTCTTCCAGATTTTTGCATGGCTGGCTCCTTCTTGCCATTTGGATCTTAGCTCAAATGTCTCCTCTTCGCTATCACATTACTTGTCTTATTTTCTATTCAATAGTTACCAGTATCTGAGTTTTCTTATTTACTTTTCTTATTTACTTTACAGGCTGACTAGGTTACTGTCTTGGCTTTGTTGCTTAATAGTTGTGTAAATATGGACAAGTTACTTAACCTCTCTGTGCCTTCTTTTTCTGTAGTAGAAATCCACTTAATAGGGCCATTATGAGGATTAAATGAGTTCATATATTTAAGGTAATTTAAAAAGTGCCTGGCACATAGTTAATGCTCAATAAAGATTAGCTTTTAATTAAATCTTTTATTGTCTTTCTCCCACCCATTAGAACAAAACTTCCATGAGGGTAAGAACCTTACATTCTTGCTCACCAGGGCCTAGAAAGGTGGTACACAGAGTAGGCACTTAAATATTGACTTACTGAAAAGAGAATGCTGTCCCAGCCTTACAGGCCACACATCTCATGTTCTTTCTTCCCAGTCCGGTTCTCCACCCAGGGACATGAGGCTGCCTTCACCATCCGCATAAGACACCCCCCCAACCCTCGGCTGTACCCACCTGGGTCTCTACCCCAGGGAGGTGAGGCTGGTGCGTGCAGGGACATAGATCCAGTCCTGATGGGGAGCAAGTTGGGAGAGGGTGGCGCTGGGAGATGTCTTCCTGCTGCTCACTCCCCACTCTCCTTGTCTGCACCCCACCCGGCCCCTGGCTCCCAGTCCAGTACAACATCAGCGCTCTGGTCACCATTGCCACTAAGACCTTCCTTCGTTACAATCGGCTACGGGCACTCATCGCCAGCATCCGCCGCTTCTACCCGACGGTCACCGTGGTCATCGCCGACGACAGCGACAAGCCAGAGAGCGTTAGCGGCCCCCACATCGAGCAGTATCTCATGCCTTTCGGCAAGGTGCGCAGCCAGCGAGGCTGAACGGCGCGCCAGAGTGCACCGGCAGGGGGCGCCCCTCAGTCTGCAGTCTCCAGAGTAGTGATTCCAGGACTACCTGCCCCCGAGTCACTGGGTGCCTGTTAAGCAAGAGGGTTCCTGGAATGTGAGCTCTGTGGGAGCCGGAATCGTGCCTGTCTTACTCGCTGTGCGTCCTTAGAATGGTGTTGAGCACCTAGTGGGTGCTCAATAGAGAGCTGATGAAGGAATGCATGCATACATGAATTAACTACATCCCAAGACCCTGGCCTCTCCCAGAACACTGACTCAGAACCTCTGGCAGTGCGAAACTGCATTTTTTACCTAGCTCCCGGCCTTGGTAAGCACTCGAAAATTTGGAGAGAGAGGCACAGGCTGTTGAGAGGGGTCAGGAGAGAGGAGGAAAGGTGGCAGAGGGGTATGTGCTATCTCTGCCGCGTCACCCACCACACATACCCTTCCCCCAGGGCTGGTTCGCGGGGCGGAACCTGGCCGTGTCGCAAGTAACCACCAAGTACGTGCTGTGGGTGGACGACGACTTCGTCTTCACGGCGCGGACGCGGCTCGAGAGGCTTGTGGACGTGCTGGAGCGGACGCCGCTGGACCTGGTAGGGGAGGGCCGCGAGCTGAGGGCTGGAGGAGGGCCTCCAGCAGGTTAAGGCCGCTGCGGGGGAGACCAGCCGAGAGCGGCCGGCCCTGGCACAGAGAAAGGACGACGAAACGGAGCCTGGGGGACTATCTGGGGCCTGCAGGGGTGGAGCGGAAAAGACGGGGCAGGGGAACCGCCCGGGGGAGAGGGAGCACAGGCCTCCCCGCTTCCCGTCCCCGCCCCGCCTGGCGCCATCCTCCTCTCCCCCCAGGTGGGGGGCGCGGTGCGCGAGATCTCCGGCTTCGCCACCACCTACCGGCAGCTGCTGAGCGTGGAGCCCGGCGCGCCAGGCCGCGGGAACTGCCTCCGGCAACGGCGCGGCTTCCACCACGAGCTCGTCGGCTTCCCAGGCTGCGTGGTCACCGATGGCGTGGTCAACTTCTTCCTGGCGCGCACCGACAAGGTGCGCGAGGTCGGCTTCGACCCGCGCCTCAGCCGCGTGGCGCACCTGGGTGAGTGGCGCCCCCTCCCGGCCGGCCCGGCAGGGACCCCGCGGGGCGCGGGGCGAGGCGCCAAGGGCACCCGGGCCTCCTCCCCAAGGCTGCCACCCGGGGCCCCTAGAGCAGTTCCCACCCACCCCGCACACCACTGAAACCTAGACGCCCAGCACAGCCGCTGGGTCCGCCTTGAACTTCCCCACCACCGTCACCGCCTCCTCTACTCCTCTCCCAGCCGCTTCCCCTGTGCAGACCACACTCTGAGCGGCCCATTCAGCATTTATTGAACCTCTGGGTGTGTGTAGGGGGGTGGGGGGTCCGTTTTCAAAGCACAAGGTAAGTACATTGACTCCATTTTGTACAAGAGTAAAGAGTTCATTTACATGCTCACGGTCCTTAGAAATGGAGTTCTTTGCTCGCGCACCCTCCATACCCTAATCTCAGTTCTCCCTTAAGGGCTGGCCTTCTGCACCCTCAAGACCCTTCATTGTGTACCCCTTCCCTCCACCCCAGAATTCTTCCTGGATGGGCTTGGTTCCCTTCGAGTGGGCTCCTGCTCAGATGTCATTGTGGATCATGCATCCAAATTGAAGCTGCCTTGGACATCAAGGGACTCTGGGGCAGAGACTTATGCCCGGTACCGGTACCCAGGATCTCTGGACGAAAGTCAGGTGGCCAAACACCGCCTGCTCTTCTTCAAACACCGCCTGCAGTGCATGACCGCGGAGTGATGGCGACTCAGGGCCTTCCAACTGTCAGGCTGGGCCTGCCTCCTTGTCCCTGCCAGGAATTTCTAGCAAACCCCACCACCCAGTGACCACCCCACACCCCCGACCATCCCCAATCTCCTTCAGAACCTGATCCCAAACAGGGGCTTGTCCTGGTGACACTCCTTTCTGCGAGTGCCTCGGGGTGTGATGGAGCCATAACTCCTCCTACAACCAGTGCCAAGTCCTCCCCCAACCCCCTTCTCATGGGGCAGGAAGCTGGGGGGGGGGGTGCTTTCCAAGTGCCAAAGAGCCTGTGGGGACTCTTAAGAACCTAAAGTGGAAACACCCTTCTCTCATCTCCTTGGGACTGAGGGGTGGGGAAGCCCCCAGCATGTATTCCAAGGGCTGTGCCTCCATCCCCTCATCTCTGGATCCAGGACTCTGTGCACGGGCTCCAGCCCCACCCCTATGGAGAGAACTGGTGACTCTGGAGCTGGGGTGGGAGCTGGTGAACACGTAGGTGAAAGCCATTTTTAGTTGTGTCTCTGCAATGCTGTGGGCGTAGAGCAAGGGGCAATAGGGGTCCGTGTGCAGCCACCCAAACTCACTTCGTGAATCCCAGAGGCTCTCAGCTTCGTTTTATTAGTTACATTAAGTAAGGGGGCTCAGGGGCCATGGCCCTCCTCACACACATATTGTTGGGGCCATCCACAGTCCAAGTGACCAGGTCAGACCCACACTGTGCAGGTCTTTGGACCAGTGTGCTCCTGGAAAAGGGAGGGGACAAGTCAGGAATAGATTAGATACCCCCCTCGCTCACCTAAGATTTGGCAGTCTTCTGAGGGGCACACCACCCTCTTTGGGACCCTGGTTCCTCAGTTCTTCACCCATAGCTGGGCCCAGTCTCCCTAGCTTAGTCTTACGTGAACTAATCATTTCATCCCCACCCCTTCCTCCTTCATCTTCCTCCTCAGCCCCCCTCCCAGACTCCTCTGCCTGGATCTTCAGCCACTGGCTTGCACCTCACTTGCTATAGCCCAGCTCCTCCCTGCTTCCATTCATGTTGCTACTGCCCCCTTACCAGTCTCTCCAGGGCGTGAGCAGCTGCATCCTGGACACTCACAAACAGCTGTTCTGGGGTCACTCTGTCCAGGAGACCTGCCTGGGTCAGTGTCCCCAGCACTGAGACTGTGTGGAGAGGGCGTCAGGCTCTCAGGTCCTAAGTCCACACTGGGTCCTCTTCCCTCCTCCAAGTGTCCATGCATTCCCTGGTCCAGGTCCCTCCATCCTCCACACCTCTTACCATTACACTGAGCCAGGAGAAGATGGATCCCAGCATCTTGGCATCGGCTGGCCAGCTGCAGAGGTGGGGCAGGGGTTAAATCTTATATTAGAGGGTATGCATGGGATGATAAGGGGACTTTCTCCTCAACCTACCCTCTCCCTCACCTGTACCACTTCTCTGGCCCCAGCAGCATCTGCAAAGGTGACGCCACTGCAGTCTAGGACCACCACTCTGACAGGCTCAGCAACTAGGATAGGAGAAGGAAAGAGTGCCCAGACACCTCCATGGGTCTTGCCCAAATCTCCCGCCTTGTCATCCCATCTCACCTGCATCAGGCGGGCCATCTGTCTTTGGAGTCTCCTGTGAGTAGAGAAGGGCAGTCACCACCTCCGAGACATAAGCATGAACGTACACCCCTTGAGCACAACGATCCCCCTCAGAACACCCACCTACCTCCCGCTCCAGAGAAGCCACACTCCCTTTTGACCGAATCCCTCACCTTGCCGCCTTCTCCAAGCCCCAGATGCCACTCCAGGTTGTGCCGAAACTGCCCACGGGTCCCAAAGTAGAGCGGTGTTGGATAGCTCAGGATGCAGAGCCCCGGGACCTGGAGGAGCTAAGGGGTCAGAGGGTCAGAGAAACATCTGGGTCTCATCTTCCCTTCCTTCTTTGGCTGTAGCCCACCCACCTTGTGGTTCTCTCTGAGTGGCCTGTAGAGCTCCGTCCCCTCAGCCAGTCCAAGTGCCAGGCACCGCACCCTGGGCAGGAAGCTGGGGTCAGATTCCCAGCCTGACCTGGCTGGAGAGTCACCCCAAGTGCTCCGCTGTCCCCGTCCCCTCATCTCGACTTCCTCATCTCTTCTCCCACCTCTGGGTGCGGCAGACCACAGTCATCATGGAGAAGACCACACCTATGGCCAAGCCCAGGTCCACACTCAGGGTCACTACAGCCACCCATGTGACCATCCACACAGCCTGCAGGACATGGATAGGAGTGAAATGCCCAGAAGAAAGGCCAGACCATCCCTGCCAGGGCTAGGGGTCCAGGGGCAGTCACTGCTAGGGCAAGTGATGAGGACGGGTGGCCCAGGAGAAGGCAGAAAGAATGACGGAAGGAAGGGACAAGATTGGCCCTACAGGGGATACACAGACCTTGCACCAGCTGGGGAGTTACAAATATTCAGATCTGAAGGGGTTCAAACCCCACCCTTCGCCTTGTCTCTGAGTAAAGGGATTGGGGATGTGCATGTTAGGAGAAGGTGAGTTGCAGAATTTAGGACCAGTTAGTTTTAATCCAGGGCAGAGGCTGGGGATGCTGGGAAATGGGAGGGAGCAATCTGGGGGTAATGCTGCCATTTCTCACAAAGTCCACGCGGCTGATGCGCCATAGTTGTGGAAGCTCCTGCATCTGGAAAAACATCTGGCGCATGCTGGAGATGTTGATGCAGGCCAGGACAGCCTAGGGGCAAAGGAGGCGAGCTGACCACCCCAATATCCTGGCATGTGCCCCCCCCCAACCACCCCACCCCTCCTCTCTCCTCACCTTGGGCAGATAGTAGAAGAAGGGCCCCAGCCACAGCAGCACTGACAGGACGATGGCACAGGAGAAGAGGCCGGCCAGCTAGGGGAGGGAGGGGTGGAGGAAGAAGGAGCCTCCCCACCCTGGTGAGAGCTGCTCTCCCTGCCTCCTCCTTGCAAGTCTCCCTCCTCCCAAATCCCCTCCCACACAGATACTCCTCTCTCTGCAAGCCCCTTCTTGATATTCTGCGTGTCATCCCTTCCTCTCCCCTTCCCTAATTGAACGCATATCATCCGCCAGTCTCCCCCTAGACGTGGTTCAGCTCCCCTGTTTGTGTAGCCCACCTCCATCTTAAATGCACTGTTGGATTACCCCAAAAGCGGCTAGCCACATGCTTAGGGCACCAGCAAAGTAAAGGAAACCAAAAATATTAGGGGGAGACTTTGATATGTGATACTTCTTTTTAAAAGAAAATGTCCTCATAGGGAAAAAAATCAGAATATTGTCTCTTAAATTTATTTTGCAGTTTAGTATTGTTTCTATCTTGAACTACATACGTGGCACCATAAATGTTTTCAGTGCTTAGAGTTCACACAGGTCTCAATGGAGCTTTGTTATCTTCCATCTCTCCTATCTAGATAATCCCATCCCCTCACTCGCCCCCCTCACAGAGTCCCATCCTCCTCTCTATAGCTGCCGCCTGCATATCTACCAATCTTCCACTTGTTTCTCCACCACCACGACCTGACCTAGATGCCCACCCCCACCTTCTCCTCACCAAGGACGAGCTCTTACCTGTGTGTTCCCACCAGCATCCACCAGGAGGCTGGTCGTGGCCAATGTGGCGGAGTTGGGAAAGCAAGAGAAGAGGGAGGAGACGAGGTTGGAGACACCATGTGCCAAGAGCTCCTGGGGAGGGGCAGTGAGTGAAGAGGAGAGAGACAAAGGCATGGGGCGAGGGGGGCATATTAGGGGGGGCATCTCCTGAATGAGGTGGGGCCCTCAGTCAGAGTCACACCTGGTTGGAGTCAATAGTGTAGCTATACTTGTCTGCATAGATGGAGGCCAGGGAGGCGGACACAGCAAAAGTAACCAGTGCCATGGGCAATGAGTCGGCCAGAATCCTGGGCAGCTCAGCCAGGTTGGGGAGGAGAGGTTGGGGAAATCTGGAGAGAGAGGGATCCACGGTGAGGGAAGATTACAGGGAAGACAGAGAAAATGGAGGGGGCAGGACAAGAGGAGGTATTGGGTGGGAGAGTTGTGAGAAGAGAAAGCTGGTGTCCTTTCATTCTCTCTTACCCTCCAGGAAGCAGCCCCACTATCTGGACGTTGTATCTCGTGTCCAGAGAAGAAGTGAAGCAGAGCACGGAGGCCAGAAGCACCTGGGAAAGAGACCAAATTAGGACATGGGAGGAGAAGGACCCCTGGCAGAGGCTGGAAGGGACTCAACCTGAGAGAGGGTCATAATGCAGGCTTAGGTGGTTGTGGGAGCGGCACCTGGGGGAGAGGGGATGTGTTTGGGCCGGGTGCATGACAACTGCTTTAGAGTGAAGGAGAATGGGGATGGGAAAGAGGAATGAGGTACACCTGGGGCTGTGGAGAGCAAGGGATGGGAGGAAGTAAGAGGGGCTCCTATGAGGGATCGGGGAGATCAGGAGGTACAACCGAGCCATTCTAAGTAGGGAAGCTGGGCTATATCTAGGGATATATGGGGCATCTGTGGAGACGAGGAATATTTATTGAGTGGGGAGAGAGAGAAATATAAGCGGGCGTGGAAAGGGAGATAACCATGAATTATAGTGAAGGACTGGGCGAGATGAGTGGATGTGCTGTGGCGAGCGACACCGCAAGGGGGCGCTGTAAGGAGGAAGACGGCCTTCTAGCAGGTCTAGAGGGGCCTCTGTGAGAGAAGGGGGAGCGCGTGGATGGGGGATTCCGGAGGGTCAAAGAGTTCTGGGAAGAGGCCTGGAAAAGGACACGTGTAAGCAGGGCCTCCCTCTGTGACCTCTCGGCATTCCACAAGGGGGCAGCAGTGGCCAGTTCCTACAGGTTGGGCAAGTTCTGTGCGGGGCGGGAGGCCGGACCCAGGAGCCATCCTCACCATGACGATTTCCCCCGGGATCGGAGTGGGGAGCCTGTCTCGGAACCTCACGTTCAATTCCTTGACCGGCAAGAGCAGCGCCAGGCTGAGCGCCGAGATGGTCAGTTCGGCCGGACTGCTCCGGGGCAGCGCCATCAGCACGGCGGCCAGCGTCTGCGGGCAGGGGCGGTGAGCAGAGGGCCGGGGCCAGGGTCGACTGCTCCCAGCGCAGACCCACCAGACGAGGCAAGGTCTCCCGGTCCCGATCAGGGCCTCCACCTCCGCAGCGACCCTCATTCAGCCGCGCGGTTCTAATCTCCTTTCCTCCGCCCCCGTCACACATTATCCCTCCACTCGCCGTCCTGCCTTCCTTTCTTTTCGGGTTTGCCTCTTCTCCACTGTTCTCCCAACCCCACCTTGAAGAGAGCGAAGCAGCCGATCTGGCGCGGGAGGGGCAACCCCAAAAGGCTCGGCAGTTGGGACACGAGCACGTGCAGCGCGGCCCCGCTGGTCAGCGCTTTGACCACAGGCTCGGACAGAAAGGTGGCCAGGACGCCGAGCTGCAGCGCGAACATCCCCAGCTACAGGAGAGAGGATGCTTCATCACCCCAGGAGGAGGAGCAGAGCAGGCAGAGCGCAGTGCGCCAGCGTCTCCGCGCACCTCTCCCGCCTAGACCCGAGCCGGAGACTTGTCCCTCCCCCTCCCCTGGCCCAATTCTCTCGAGCCCCTAGCTTGGATTCCCCCAGGGTCCTCTCCTGGTGTCCTCCCTCACCATCAGCGCCCCGCTCCCGAAGGCCACGGCCGCAGCCGCTCCCACCCGCTGAGCGTCCAACTGTTCCCTCTCGATTCCGCTCAGGTTCCCCCCAAGGGGTTCGGGGACCAGCCGCTCCACGGCCGAGCCCGTCATGAGGCTGAGCACGGCGAAAGTTCCTAGGGCCAGGGGACAAACGCAGAGATCACCAGCTGTGCCCCCTGGAGCACAGCGACAGCCCAGGCTCCGCGCTCTCGGCCCGGATGCCGCTGTCTGACCCCTCTCCGAGGAGGCTGCTGCTCCGGTGGAGACCATGGGGCCGAAAGCGGGTGCAGCGGCCGGGACCCGATGGGGAGGGAGAAAAGGAGGGCGCACCAACCGCCAAAAACTGCCCCCAACTGCATCACTGCCTCCTCCTGCGGACGCCCCGAGAACTGCCTGCTCCTTTGGGTGACCGTGCATCTCTTCTCCCCTTTCCAAGTCCTAGAGTTGTTCGTTTTAACCAAACTTCATGGGGAGAAAAAGTCCGAGTAAACTCCCGCTGCTTTGCATACACTCAGCTCCCGCAGCAAGCTGGCCGAGGTCAGAGGTTCGCGGCAGGGGAGCGGCAGGGGCGGAAGGGAAGGCGTGGGAGGTGAAGACGGGAATAAGCCTCAAACCCCTGTCTATCTTCAGCCCACAGAGGAGAGGAGTCGCTGGGTCACTCACCTGTGGACAGGTGTCTCCCAGTACCCAACAAAGTGTAGATGAGGACGGGAAAGAAAGAAGTGTAGAGTCCGAAAACTGGGGGCACGGAAGTCAGGAGGGCAAAAGCCATGCCTGGCAGAGAAGTGGAAGGAAAGATCTTCTGTGTGTGGGTGGGCGAGGGTTGTTCCTCCTCCAGAACGCCGCCCCCGTTCCACGCTCTTAGAGGCTGGCACGAGGATGCTCAGTCATGCCACATGAGGGAACTGAGGGGTTAACGGACCTCGGTGGGAGGTCGTGGGGCGGGCAGGGTCACAGATCCGTGTCAGCCGAGTCCTGGGGGCCAGGCTTGGTGCTTCTCTCCAGTTCCCTGAGCTGGAACGCGTGCGAGACTTCTCGCAGGATTGCGCTGATAAGGGGAGCTGGGGTTGGGGATCTGATGGAGCTCGAGAGTCCTTCCCCAGACCTTGGTCTCAGGTCCCTGTCTCAGAACCCTCAGCCACACTAACCCACCCCTTTGCTCCCGGGTTCCCAGCCCACCGCGCCCTCTCCACCAAGCCCTCTGGAGCTTGGGCCCGGGCCAGACTGGTGTTGGGGCTGCTCACCCTGGGGCACGTGCACGATGCCCACGGTCACTCCGGCCACCGCATCCCCGAGCAGCCAGGCCCGCCAGCGGTAGCGGGGCAGCCAGCGCAGCGGGGGCAGCCGCGCCAGCAGCAGGCGCCACGCCCCCGGTCCGGAACAGGCGCGGGCACGCCACCTCCACAGCCGGGTCAAGCGGGCCTCCGCCGGGAGCTCCGGCTCCTGCTCTGCATCCCCGAAGAGCTGCTGGAAGCGGCCCTCGGTGAGAGGTTCCCTGAACTTGGCGCCCAGGGGGGACTTGAGGTCAGAGGCCTCTCCCGGGCCTGGGCAGGTCCTGGCGCCCAATAGCCCACTCATTCTGCCCTGGGTCACCTCCAACTCCTCCCAGTTTCCTCCCGGTCTTAAATACCCTCCGCCTGCTGGCCCTGAGTCCCGCCTCCAAGCAGCAGGGTCCAATGCGGCCCTGGAGGGGGCCCTCTCTTAGGGACCCTCCACAGTCAGGAGAGAGAGAGGGGCATCTCTACATTAGGCGTTTCCTCAAACATCCTTGGCCAGATCCCTCCCTCTGGAGCCTGCTACGCAGGATGGCTGTGGAAAGGTGTAGGGAGCAGAGAGATAGGCCAAAAGACAGGGCACCCTCCACACCCAGCACCCTCTATTTACCACTCCTAAGCCTTTTGACTGGGGCCTCTTCACTCTTGGTTCCCTTCTGCACCTGCACTTTGGGTGGAGACAGGAGCTGGCTCCTCTAGGGTTACTGGTCATTCCCAGAGCTGCTGCATTTCCCAGCAAGAAAGTTCAGGGTGGTTCCTAAGCCCCACTCTCCCCCCAGACCCAAATCCTCATGGGGTACAGCTTGCCCCAAGAAAGTGTAAGGTGCTCCATTGGCCTCAGCAGTTTCACACACTACTGAGATGGGATTGGATAAGGACAGAGAACCACCACCCCACACTTCCACAGGAGGTGCCTGGGCCTAAATTCCCAGTTCAGGGCTTCAGGGAAAATACTGAACTGATAGGAAATTTTGATTTTATTTCTTAGAAGGCAAAAAAGCTGAAGTACCATTTATTACATTCAAGTGCTAGTCACAAAGTAGGCGCTCAAAAACACATTTGTGGTTAAATTAAGTACCAAAGGGTCACCCACCAACCTCATATACCCCTGTGGTCCCTAAAGAGATACAAAAGTTTTGAGCTCCAGAATCCTGTTTGCCCCATCCCCTCCTCCATTCACAAGAATCCTCAGCACCACTCCCCCTCACCCTCTGGTCCCCAGTCCCTGACCCCAAAGCCCTGGGGGTGGGGTACAGTAAGGGTGGGTCTCCCCTCTTCAATTCCTCCTATTGTTCCCCAGAAGTCTTATCTGGGCTGTACGTCCTGTCCCCCCCTTAGAGGTCCCTCCCCCCATTGTCAGCCAGAGGGACCTCAGGCCCTCAGGGAGGCTCCAGCTCCTCCTCACCCTCCCACCCCAGCAGTCTATTGTCTACTGAGGAAGCTCAAGTACACGTGACCAGGCCCAGGGGACGAGTGGACACAGTGGACATACTGATGCCCAAGGACCCAGGACAGGGCTTCTGGACATGGGTCTCTGCACGTTTGGCTCACTCTGTCCCAGAAGTTGGGGGGGGTGAAGACCCCTTTGGGCTCTCTACTCTTGGGTCTGTGGCTTGAAGAAGAATCCCTTCCTGCTCAGTGTGGATATGCCTTATGACCTCCCAGACAGCAAAAAAAAAAGAGACCCAGAGCCAGAAGGGGCCACAGCCCACGGCATCCTCTCCGCCTTCCTCTTCTCCTTCAGCTGAACATGGAGGCCTCAGAAGGAAAGGTACATTGGGCATTTGGTGCTTTAGAGGCTGGGTGTTGGGTGAGCGGTGGGAAGTCGCATTACACTGGGCTTTCCAGGGGGGTCTAGAACAGAGGCCAGATGGGAGGGAGAGAAGGGTAAAGGGGAGGATACATCAAGGATCTAGGGGTTCCAGTGGCCCCAAGCTCCAGGTCTGGACTGAGAGATGCTGCAACTGCAGGTGAGGGACAAGAGAGCAACATCTTTCATCTTCCACCCTGTGCCCTTCTCCTTTTACCAGACCCCTCCTCAGACAACTGATTTGAGAGGCCAGCTGATCTCTTCCGTGCCAGTTCACCCCACTGAACCCTTCCCTCTGCCAAGACAGCAGCCTTAGTGATATAACAAAACCTTTATTCTCAGAAAACAGAAAAAACAAAATCAAAACCAAAACCAATCATTTGTATCTGGCCCTTGCCCCAGCCCTCCCACCCACCCACATATCCTCCTTTTGGGGGATCTGTAATGCATGCATAGGGGTGGGAGCTGAAGGAATCTGCGTTCCTCGGGTACAAAGAAGTCCTTTTGAGTCTAGGTACCCTCCTCCAAGTCAACACCCCACCCAGCCTTGCCCGCCCTCTGGACACACCAAGAGGGAGGATTTCCGGGGCGGTGCCAGAAGGATTGCCCTGAAGTTCCTTGAGGGAATCCGGTGGCTGAGTCAGCACCACCCCCATGGCCTTCACCAGTTACAGCTCATCTTCATCCAGCTTGGCAAGTCTGGCTCGGCAGGGAGGGGTGTTTGGAATTGGTGGAACTGGAGAAGAGTCATGAGGAGCCTGGGGGATGTCACTGAGGGCCTGAAGAAAGACTCAAGTCAGAGGATCAAAAAGTTCAGGAATCTGCCCTCACTCCTGTCTTTTCAGTGTAAGCCCCTACTCAGGCCACCTCCTCTTGCCAGACATCTTAGGTTATCTGAGACCATCAACTTCTCCCAAGGTTAAACTGGAAGAGGGGAGGATAAGAGATGGGAAGTAGGAAGGGGCAGACAAAAGGAAGAAAGGAATGATCTGGGGGAGGGGATTTGGGGATCCCTGAACCAGAGAGGCCCTCCCCACTCTGCCCCTACAACCAGGGAACTCCATTCCTCATACCTGTGTGTCCAGGGGCAGGGCGGCTCTGGCCACCTCCCCTTTGGGCAACAGCAGTAGGGAGGGGAGAGAGCCATTGATGGGGGTGTGTGTGCTGACCTGGGCCCGGTCTCCAGGCCGAATTCTCCCAGGGCTCCCCACCCCAGGCCCTCCTGGCCGCCCTAGGCTGTTGGTCTGGCTCTCCCGTCTCTGGTACTCAATGGGTGACTGCAATGCTGGGGCAAAGACAGGAACAGAAGGAGAGTTACGGCAGAGACAGGTCCTTTCCCTAGGGGCTCTGCTCAGGCCATCCTCCCTCTTTGCCCTCCCTCCTAAGAACTGTCAGTCAATGTAAATTGCTGGGGTTTTAGGGGATTCTGAGTTACCAAATCTTGAGTGGAATAGTGGGGATGAGGGACGGGGAGAAGCCAGGTTCAGAGGGCAGGGATTGGAGATTGGGCAGTGAGGGATTCGGGGGTCAACGGGCTCAGGGAGCATGGGTCGGGAGGGGAGGGTGAGAGCTTCACCGTTGAGAAAGTCCCGTTGGCTTTCCAGGATCTGAGCCACTTGCTTGATCCAGGCCTGACTGACCGCAGGGTCTGTGGTCTGCAGGACATAGCGCTGGATCCCACCCTCTGGCCCTCTGGAGGTCAGGGCAAAGCGGCAAGGGTCACCTTGGAGGTTCCCCTCCAGTCCCAGGCAGCTCACCTGGATTGGCAAATAGGAGACAGCCCCCAAATTCTTCAGGCCCTCTCTGGTTCTTGCCCTCTCCCACAAATCCAAGAGCCAGCCATCCTCTCAGAGGCCTCGCCCCTCCCGGTCAGAGCCCTCCCCACCTTGATGCTGCTCTTGTACACATATCCAGGCTGCGTGCCACCTCGCACTCCTCCTCCCAGGGCCTCGCTGAAGATGACGATTTGCTCAAAGAGGAAGACACGCCTCTCTCGACCCCGGGAAGAAAGCAGCCCCCCAGACTCAGGCTCTGTGACCCAGAATGTGTCCTGGCCCAAGAGCTTCCCCTGAGCAGTCAGTTTGCCCTACAACCAAAGGATAGTGGCCTTCGAGAAAAAAACAAGAAAAGGGGCAACTCTCTGCTCCTCCCTCCTTCCCCTGACACTCCCAACCAACCAAGGAGTCAGCCCCAGGAGAGGACAGTCCCCCATAATGACCTCCCCAGTGCTCAGATGCAGGTAGAAGAGCACTGGGCCTCCAGTTTCCTGCTCCATCCCCATACCTCAAACCCCCGAAGTCTCCCCAGGGTCATCATGTCATTGCAGCGCTTGGGCACGAAGCACATGACCTCCACAGCTTGCTGGGACCCAGGTGAAGAGAGGAGCATTGTCATTGTTGGGAAGGAGGCCTCTTCAGACGGTGTTTCAACCCCCAATCAGCCTCCCCCTGAAAACCAGGCAGCTCTACACCACCCAAGGGGCTGGGGGACCCAGGAGACAAAGAAGATAAGGTGTGTGTGGTGTATTCTGGAAGACCTGGGAGTCCTCACCTCCAGCTCTTCAGTATCCATCCCAGCTCTACTATAATACTTGAGAAAATCCTAAGACGTAGAAAAGAAATGCTCAGGGAGGTCATGAGGACATCCTCAGAAGCTCTCACATCTTCCCCTGAGGACACAGGTGAGGACCCCCAGGAAGTCTGGGGGGAGCCTTAGGAACCCTAGGGAGATGGAGGAGGAAAGGGCTGTCCCAACCAGTTGTGACCCCAGGGAGCTGGTGGTCCCGACCTTCAGCAGCAGCTGGTATTTCATGATCCTCTGCACTGGTTTGATGAGGAGGTCGTTGAGCTGCAGGCGGTGGCCCAGCTGCTGCCGGAGCTCCTGGGGACAGGGACAGGGACAGGGGGGTTATGCAGCCTGGAAAGCCTGCTCATGCAGATTCTGTCTCCCCTCCCCCAAGGTACCTCAGACACTGACCTCAAAGTAGCTGTCCCCAAATTCTGACACCACATGCTCTGACTTGGGCTTATTCTGACAGTACACCACATACATATGCAGCCGGCGCTCCTAACAGGGGCAGAGTTTAAGAATGAGCAGGGTTACCAAGGAGAGAGAGCCCATCTTCAGAGACCCCTGATCCAGGCCCAGACCTCTTCCCTCCTGGTCCCCACCCCCTCAACCCTCACGTGTTTGATGAATAGCTGAGCCAGCCAATCAGGATCCTTCAAGCACCGCTGTAGCTCCTGCAGGAAATAGCTGGAGGAGTTGGCAGGGAAAAGCCAGGTCAAATACCCCGACTGGCAAGGTAGAGCTGTCCGCCCTAGTAGTGCTCCCCATGAAGCCTCTCTAAACATTCCTCAGGCAACAATGGGCCCAGCCATATGCCCCTCCCCCTCTCCCTCAAGGATCCACCACTCACTCTCGATGCCACTCATAGATTTGCTGGATGTTCCCAAACACAATCCTGTCACGGCCTCGAAGGCTCTCGGGGACCCCCTGAACAGCCATGGTGGCCATATAACCCTGTGGAAAGGTTGGGGTGGGAGTATGAATGTGTGGGGCCAGCCCTAGCGGGAAACCCTCCTCCCCAAGAAGTCCAGGATGTAGGAGGGACGGGGAAGGTGGAACAGAGGAGCACCAAGGCAACTCCTAAAATTAGCCCTGAGCAGAGGGAAAGGGCTGGGCCAGGGCTGGGAAGGGAAAAGGGAACTACCTCCACAATCTGCCCCAAGTCATCCACGTACATCTTCTCTGTCTCTACCAGTTCCCTCAGGACATACCTGGGAAGAGAGCGGCAGTGCGCATCCTTGGTTTAGCCACTTCCTCGTGGACTAGCAGCCCCTTCATTACCACAGCCAATCTCAGAGGAGATTCCAAGTCTCAGATCTAAAATGGGAGGGACAGTCCTCGGGAAGTTGTGGGGTGGAGGAAGAGTGTGTGGACACTTACATACTCCTTTCCAGAGCCTTCTTCTTCTGTTCCTCCTCACTCTCAGGGGCTTGGGACAAAGTCTCCTCCTCAGGTGGCTGGAAGGGAAGAATATCCTAGAGTAAGCAAATGGATGCCTCTTGGGTGAGGGGAGTCGCTCCAGACCCATTTCTTCATACCTGCGTCTTATCTCCAGGGCCCTTCAACAATGTGGTCAGCAGGGTCAGTTCTGGCAGCTCCTCTCCTGTGGCTAGAACTGGTTCCAGCATCCAGTTCTTGGGGCAAAGGTCAAGTTTCAGAGGACAGTAGTTATATCTCTCCAATGACCAGTGGCCCCCAACCTGCCCTCTCTCCCAGTGTCCTTAATGGATGTCCTGCATCCATGCTCACCTCATATGGTCCCTGCTCACCTCATATGGTCCAGCCTGGCCACCGTCTGCCTCAGTTTCCACACTGAGACAATGTTTAGAATGATCCAACCATCTTCTCAGGCTACTGACTGGCCCTGGAGGGCCCGGGGAACAGGGGCCAGAGCTGAGGCCAGAGCTGGGGCCAGAGGGGGCAGCCAGGCCTGAGGCAGCTGAAGCTGAGATGCTCCCCTCACTGCCAGCAATGGAATAGGACTCTAATGGGGGGGAGGGGGAGAGGGGGAGATAGATATTGCTCCAGCTCCAGAGTCAAGGTCCCTAAGGAGCTCCGCAAGTCTCCTTTCTATGATGCTCAGCCCCTCTCCCAAGAGAGCGAGAGGGGTTGCTCTCTTGCCACCCTCATTTGAGTTGGCCAGGATAGAAAATTCCAGCAGGACACCTTGTGAGGGGGGTCAGTAAACACCTAGCTCCCCAGGCCTGGAACCCCCAGTTACATGTGGAGGTTCCCTCATATCCTGAGCATGGCACAGATGTGGGGGTGGGGACAGCCATATGGGGCAGACACTGGAAGCTGGGGGTGGCCATCTGCTCTCTTACAACCCTCCCCCTTCCAATGGGTACAGACCATTCTCTGAGAAGGGGAGAAGAAAGAGAGCTAAGAGCGCATCTGCCACCCCCAGACCTCTCCTCCACCAATTACAGTAACGACTATAAAAAGACAAGACTTCTGCAGCCCACCTCCCCAACCCAGGCACAAACCCAACAGGAGGGGCAAGTGAGGAGAGCCCATCAGGGTTATCTTTGGCCTGGGCTCAGGGACAGAGGAGCTGCGATTTGTGATAAAGCCCCTGGGAGACCCTTCATCCTCATTCCTCCATCCCCTTGTCCCTCTTCAGATCTGAAATCAATTCTCAGCTAAAGGATTTGAGGGAAAAGGCGGTTCTAGGCCTAAGGGGATTGTGGATGGGTTTCTCTCACACCCAGTTGACTACAAGAAAGAGAAGAGTCCCCTGCCCCTTCCCCAATTTCCTTAACTTGAACTGATAGAAATTTGGAGGCAGAGGGATCTTAGAGGAATTATCTATGAAGTCACTTTCCTGGAAAACACAGGTACAGCCTCCAGCCTCTAAATCCCTAGGGCCAGGGCCGACAGATGTCCTGAACCCTCAGCCCGCCCCCAACTCAACACTGGGCCCTGGCGACCTCGCACTCACCACGTCCCCCCCGGGCGAAGCAGCAGCCGCATTTTGCCAGCACTTTTCGGATTACATGGGGACAGGCACAGCGACCCCCCTTGTGCCCCCCCCGCATGGCGCCCGGGCCCCCCCGCACCCCCCACCCGGGCCGGCCATGCAGGGGGAATCACGGGGGGCGGGGCGGGGACGGCGCAGGGCGCACACCCCCCCTCCCTCCTACCCCGCTCCAGGCTGGGGGAGGGGGGGAGGGAGGGAACGGGGAGGGGGCGTCCAGGGGGAGGCGGAAGTCTGGTCTGGAGGAGGGCTGGGGGCTCTGCAGAGAGGGCGGCGCGGGGCCCGGCCGCCGAGCTGGGCGGGGAGGGCTTCCGGAACCCTATCGGTGCGGGGCCCAGGGTCCAGATGTCCAGCGGGGAGGGGAGGGATAGTGGGGAAGGCTGGGCCGGGATGCGGCAGCCGCTCCAGCTCCGTCGCCGGCCTCTCGGGTTGGGGGTGGTTCTAGGCCCGGGCAGGGAGGAGGCGGGGGCCGACTCCCCGAGCCACTGGCGCTGCGCGGGTCCCGGCCGAGCCGCGAGCCGAATAACAGGCCCCGCCGCGGTGCTGCCGCGGGGAGGGGCCTCTGCGGCCCAGCTCCGCCCTCTCCCTCCAGTCCCCCCTCCGGCCTGTGCCGGGTTCCCGCCCCAATACCCCCTCCCCCAGGCACCACCACATTCCCACTCCACGTCCCCAGCGCCTCCGTCCCTCCTCCCCGGCCTGGGCTCCCCCGCTCCGAGTTCCCCCTCCCTCCCGCATCTCGGGCTCTGAGTGCGGAGCACTGGGCTGGGGGTTAAGCCGGGCGGTGGGGTCTGCGCGGGTCGCCCCTCGGCCTCTGCGGTGGGGTAGGGCGCGGTGGATGGGGCCTTGGCCTGTGCGAAGATGTCCTGTGGTTGGGACTGTCCCTAGCCGCTTGGGGTAGACAAGGCCCCCCCAGTAGGGGGTGCGTGGATGGGGAGCTCTTTGTGGGGAACATAACCCAGGTGCCTTCCTCTCGCCGGACCCTTCTTTCCTCCAGGCCCCGGGACTCCAGCTGAGACTAATCACCAATTAAGGCGAAGTCCCGAGCCTGGGCTGGCGAGAGGCCAGGGGTGGGGCGCGGGGACACTCCTCCTGCGGGGGCTCGGGACCGGGTGAGGTGGGGGACACACAGCGGACTAGACGGCGAGAAGAAGCGTGGAGGTCTCAGCGATTAAATGGGTCTCATGCAAATTAGATGCGAACCTTTATGCTAATAAGAGCAGCAAATCTTTGAATTCGCCACTTTGCGCAGGATGGCAAACTGTGCCCCACCCCACCCCCAGCTTCTTACCGGGCAGTAGAGCCCAGGCGGGGACCTCCCGTTCACGCTCCCCTCTCTGGTCCCCCTCTGTACAGTCAGACTCTGGATCGGTTCCCCCCGGCCCTAGGGGGCTTCTCTCTGGGAGCTGCGCGGAGAGAATGATCTTAAGGAACCCGCCTTCCACGCCCAGCCTTGACCTCCCGCTTCCCCTTCTCCCTCCTGTCATGATCCACGTTGTTATAAGGGGGTCGCCAAGGCTGGGGTGCAGGGAGTGGTTCACCCAGAACGTGGCTACGACCCTCTTAATGGAACTTTCGGATTCCTGCGACTGCCCCGCAGAATTCCTGTTTGCGGGTAAATTGAGTTGTGGGGTGCAGCCGGCTTGAAGCCCCCTAAAGACCCCGGACCCAACCGTGGTGCCCCTTTCTTACCCCCTCCTGCCCGGGTAGGGCGCATGCGCGCAGCATGCCACCCATGACCCCCAGTATCCGGTCAGTGCGGCCAGGGGCGGGGCGGTCCGGGGGCTTCATGCTGGACCCCTACCCTGATCCAAGTTTCAGGGCCGAGGGGGCACGGAAGCTGGGGGGCTCCGAGGCCTGCGTGCGTCCGGGGAGTTGCTGCCGCCGAATCCGCCCCCTGCCCGGCTCCGCCCCCACTCCCACCCCAGCCAAACTTCTCTGAAGGGATAGGGTTGTTCCTTTCTCTACAACCGTAGTTCGACAACAAACAAACTCCTCTTAATCCCGATTCCAGCTTCGACGCGTGATCCAGGGCTTCGCAGTGTTCTTAGAGAGCTCGCTACGCACAGGCCATCCCCCCAGGCCCTCGGGAGGCAGGGAGACTGCGAGGCACACAGGGATCTCCCGATCACCACCCCCTCCCCTTCTCAGCAGTCCTGCTCCCCACCCCATCCCCACCCCCACCCCCACCCGGTCCACAGAACAGAACGGGTGTGGCATAGAGAGTTGCATATTTTACTTTATTCTTATTAAATTAAAAGCTACAGTCTGGCAGCGATTCCAGAACAGGGTAAGGAGGCTCCTTATAGGGGGCAGAGAAGAGCGAGAGAAAGACAGACAGAGACACAGGAGAGAAAGGACGAGGTTAAGGTAGAAGGGGAATTGTTTCTGAAGAACACACACAGCCGGCTCCATGGGGGCTCACAGCAGCCCAATAAGCCCCCTGAACCGATAAGTTCAGCAGGAGCAGTATGTGGGCGCAGGGGGGGTTCAAGAGACCCTGCCCTCCCCACCCAGGTCCTTTCTCAGCTTACTCACTGGAGCACAGCACAAACCAGAAAAAGCCAAGGGCAAGAGAGGGCCAGGGAAGCTGGGAGTATGTACATAGGAGGAGGGGAGCAGGGCCTGGGACCCTGCCAGAAGGGAGTGGCTCACACTGCACTGAAGCACTCGGCCAGTGGGGGACAGGGGACGGGACTGCCCCCTTCCTCTCTGAACTCCTTCCCCAGTCAGACAGGTGCCTGACTAGTGTGGTGTGGGGGGGCAGAGGGAGAGAGGAGAACAGAGGCTTCTGTTGGGTCCTAGTGGAGGAGAACGGCAGGGGCCTTGCAAAGGGGATGTCCTTCAGTCATCTGTGATACCCTTGGCTCTCAGCTCCTCTTGCACCCGGGTCAAGTAGGTGGGGTCCGGGTACCCAAACCTGGGAGTTTGAGCAAAGAGAAATGAGGGTCAGGGTTAGCTGTTGGGGCTTACTCATCTTACCCCATGCTCACCCTCGTTCGGGGTCCCCATTCCAGCCCCTCCCCACCTCCCCTAAGGTTATCCAAACTTAGCCCAATTCTGCTTATTTTTGTAGGATAAGCCGTGCCCATCAGGACCAGGTTGAATGTAGGAGAAACTGGGATGAAAGATGGTTGAATAGTTTGGGGGCGGTCCTCTCCAGTTAGGAGGCTCCCAGAGAGAGGGGGTTGATGCTGTTCCCTCAGTGGGAATGGAGAGAAGGGGAGGAGCCAGGGGAGGGGAAATGAAGGAGCCGCACAGCTGGGGTCCTCCGGTGCAGCTGGTCTTGTGGTGGATGTCATTCCAGGTGATGACATTCGGTCTCCCTGTGGTCATGGACGTGCCGATAGTGAAGGTGAGACGCTGGTCAAACGCCTTGCGGAACAGGGTCAGCACCTTGTTGCCCTCAGGGCAGTCCGGGAGGTAGGCCACCCGTGTGGTGCCAGGATACCGAACTCCTGGGTTTGGGTGTTCAGCCTGGAAGGAGGGGGAAGAAGCAAAGTGGGCAGTGAGCAGCGGGACATCTTAAGGCCTATGACGCCAAGGGAAGGTCGCCCTGGCCAGCCTTCTCTCTGTGCACCCCCAGCTAATGCTGATAGGGCAGCCACAGGCTGACACCCCTTCAGGGAAGGAGAGTCTCTGGGGTCTGGGCAGCAGGAGCTTGTTTCTGGACAAAATCCTTATTGTTAAGAGGTTCTTTCTGCTGTCTCGATCCCTCAAGTCTCAGTTCAGCAACAAATGGATTCTCAGAAGTGATGGAAGGTAGCTGGTCCTTACTCTCCAGGTAACTCAGCAGAAATGTGAAGACAATACTTTATCTTTCAGCCTTCCCTTCTCCACCTGACAACACTCCCAATGCTTCTTCCAGTGTCTAACCTGTTCCATTTTTCTATTACCCTTCTTCTGAGCTTCCTCATCCCTCTGCAAACCAGACCTGGAAATTACTTTCTCAAGCAGGAAGATACCTGTGGGCTCTCGACCACTCCTGGTTTTTTTTATTTTTGTGTGTGCGTGTGTGAGGAAGATCAGCCCTGAGCTAACATCTGATGCCAATCCTCCTTTTTTTTTGCTGAGAAAGGTTGGCCCTGAGCTAACATCCGTGCCCATCTTCCTCCACTTTACATGGGACGCCACCACAGCATAGCTTGATAAGTGGTGCTCCAGTGCGTACCCGGGATCCGAACCTGCGAACCCTGGGCCACCAAAGCAGAGCATGCGCACTCAACTGCTTGCACCACTGGCCCCACCACTCCTGTTTTAACCTTCCACTGTCATCAAGGTTTTCCTCTCTCATAAATCTGGAACCAAGTAACACTCTCAGCTCTGTTAGGAGGGTTAGATCCCTTCCCGCTGTGCCTGCCTGCACCTGAGCCGCCATCTCCACAGAATTCACCTCTGCCAAGAATGTCTGTCGACATGCAAGTTCACGAAGGACACAGTATTCAACTCCTTTCTCTCATACCTGATTTTCACGTGCGCCTTGGGGTCATGGGGATGGAGAAGCTGGGCCTCAAGGGGATGTCCTAGCTCCAGGGCACTGAGTGGGAAGGCATGCTGGGAGACAGCAAGACTGTATCCCATCTAACACTCACTCACCCTCACCCAGTTTTCTTAGGTCACAGAACGAGCCTGGGGAAAACCGAAGGGTAAGGGCAGACTGGAGTCTTCTTACCCCCTGGACACCGGGCGGGAAGACGTACTGGATGACGATGGTGCCGTACTTCTCATAGCTGGGCAGTAGGAGTGTGGCGTCCTTAGAGACCAGCATCCGCCCATTCTGGGGCTGGTTGCCCACCAGCTGCCCGTAGAAGCGGCCGCACATGGGGCAGGCCTTCTTCACCTGCAGGGCCCGGGTGATACAGCCCTCACAGAACGAGTGCCGGCACTTCTCCAAGGTCTTGGCGTTCTGGATCTCCCCCAGACAGATGGGGCAAGTGCTCTCCTGCTCTTCTGCCTCTTCCCGAAGGCGGGGAGGAAGAGGAGGGGGCAAGGGAGGTGGAGGTGGGGGGAGTCCCCGTGCCCCTGGGGGCAGGAGCGGGGCTGCTCGGAGAGGAGGTGGGCCTGGGCGGTGCAGCTCGGGGTGCTCCCCCCCACCCCCCAACGCCAGGCAGCCCATAAGCTCCCCCTGCCTCTGAGCTTTCTTCAGCTCTTTCTCTGCCTCTTTTAGAAGCCCCTTGAGAGCCTTCCGGGCCAGGTAGAGCCCATTGGGAGGGGCCGGGGGGGGGCCCTGTGGGGAAAGCTGGAGAACATAGATGTCAGAAGTCTCGCCATCTATGAGGATGGACACACGGTGCTCCTCGCGAAGCCGGGCCAGTCGGGCTGGGGTCTCCTTGCTCAGGAAGTCCCACACAGGCTTGGAGACAGTCACTTTGTTCTTGCAGGTGCCTCCACAGGCTGCCATTCTGGACAGGACGAACGACACTGCCCCCAGGGTGAAAGGGACTCAGGGTGGGGGGTCCCCATTTGACAAATGTCAGTGCCTCCTACTTCAGGTTCCTTTCCAAACCTGTATTACCTCTACTCTCTCATAGTCCCAACTCCTCCCTCTAGTTCATTTTCTATCTCCTCCCATCTTTCAAACCCCAGCACCCACTGAAGAGCAAGCAAGAAAGTTTCTATAACTTTGTTACTATCATCTAGGCCAAGCATCAGTCTTGGTTCTCCTTACACTCCTCCCAAGATCACAGAAACGATCTGCCCCTCCCCCCTCTGAGTGAAAACCGGGTTCTTTCAAGGGGAGGGAGACTTTTTGACCTCCTTTTTGCTCACTTTGATCCTGAAGAGCTTAGAATTGGCATGCAGGCTCTCTCTCTGTGTCCCTGCTCCCTACTTGTAGGTTGTGTGACCTGGTGGGTGGAAAGGAAAAGGAAGGAAAGTGAGAAACCCCTTCCCCCGGTCCCACATGCCCCTACCCAATAGCCCACCGCACAGAGATGGGAACCTGGGTGTCAGTTAGTAGGAATGGGATTACTTGGAAAATGGAATGGAGGAAACCAATTTAAAGGTGAAAATTGAGGTTCTTTTGGGAGGTAGATACCTGGAAAGCCCATGGACGGAAACAGCAGCAGAAATCCCTCTATTTCCACACTCGGCTGACCAGGACTGGGGGGAAGGGAGGAAGGTAAAGGGTTATGATGACAAAGGTTAACATTTTCCCCAGCCAGTCCAGACACAAAACAAAAACTCCTCTTCCATTTCCTCTCCTTCTCTCCTGCAAAATTCCCTCCCCAGCCACTCCCCAAGTTGCTAAAGAAGGAACTTGAACATGCTAACTTTCCTCTTTTCTTCCCCAGCTCTGAGGATCTCCAGAAAGCCTGGGTGCAGATAAGACAAGTCAGGAAGGGAAAGACCCACGCAGATGGAGGTCTTTCTTGCCACCTCCCTCAGATCACATGGACAAGAATATCTCCTATGCTCCCCAACTCCTCGGCCTGCTCCACATTCCCAAATAATTCAGCCCCTAGGGAGCCTTCCTTGAGAGCTAACCCAGTCCCTTCTGCGGAAGTCTGTTTGGAATGTGAACAAAGTGACAGCAGCCCCTGCAATAACGAAGTTCTCACCGTCGCCTTATAAACCCAGCGCACGGAGGGCGAAGTGCAAGCCGGTCAGCAATCTAGCCCGCATTTAGGGAGGGGTGGGGCTCCCTCAGGGACTCGGCTGGAGGAGCCTGATGTTTCCCCTGAGTCTGGCCACGTTCAGCTACAGAGCTGTCCCTACACCACCTCCAAATGCAGCTCAAATAGAAAGAGGGGCCATTAGTGTGACCTTAATTCCTTGACTGATCCAAAGGGGAGCGGATTTCCGTTTGTGCCTCCACCCTAGTTCCCTCAAGGCCAGATGCACCTCGAGATTTAGAGAGTGAAACTGGACCCCGAGAGCTTCGGTTCATACTGTCTGTCCAGGTGGAACACGCCCCTCCCCATCAGACGGAACCCAGGAGCTAGGTGTCCTTAGCTCCAAGTCCTGCCGGCACGGAAAAGGGAGGCGGGGCTACAGTTTATGCTGGGTCTCTGATTCCTCTGGGGCAACCCAGGCCGGACACGGAGTCAGTCCCTCCCTCCGGAGAGAGGCCTGCAGAGGGGCAGCCGGGAAGGGCAAGGGTCCCGGGGGGCATCAATCGAGGCAGCTGCACCCCTCCCCCCACGACGTCCTGCAAGACCCGACCCGGAACCAACTCCCCACATCGCCCTCTCGCCGGAGCTCCCGGAGCCCCCTCATGGGTGCATGTCGGCCGATCGCGGTCCCCAGAACCCCCAAATGGAGGCCAACGCTGGAGGGTGATAGAAAGAGGATCGGCCGGGCGTGGGGGAGTCGGGCGCCGCGCGCGGGGGGAGGAAGCGGAGGAGGGGGCGTAGGGGGAGCGGGAGGGCGCGCGGGGGGTGCGAGCCGGGCCCGGGGGTCGCGCGATGGGTGTGGGGGTCGCCGGGCTCACCTACCTCTCGTCAGCGCCGCCATTGCCGGTCACATGACTGAGGCTGTTGCTGGGATGACGGTCTGGGCCTTAGCAACAAGGGGGGGGGAGACCCTGAGAAGGTGGGGGCAGTTTGCAGGGGGTGCAGACTGAAGGGAAGGGAACGAGGGAAGACGGCACCCTCTTCCCCCCTCTCGGTTGATAACCACCGTTTCCTTTTGACCTCTTCTATCCACCAGCCCCTGCCCTTCCGCCCCAAAACAAAAATGGAGGCGCCGTCCCAGTCTTTGGAGGAGGGGGTGGCGTCCTGGAACCGAGGGTAGGAGGTTAAATCCCTCAGAGACGCCACCCTTCTCCCTTCCCCTCCCGGCAGGAACCCTCTCCCTTTTTCCCAGCCAGCTGCGTGGCAGCTGCTGGGAGCTGGTGGTGGATGGGTGGGTGAGGAGTGTTGGTTTAGGTAGATGGGGAAGAGGGGCAATTTTTTTGTGATCCTTATGCTGGAAGGGCCTTTGAAGAATATAGGATGGGAAGAAGAATCACAGTAAAAAGAATAGCATTGGTTCTAAAAGATAAACCCCAAGACTAAACCATTTCAATCCCCTCCCTCATCTCTTGCCTTTTCCTAGATTGTTACCTTCTGTGACCCCAACAACCTGTTCCCAGATGGCTATTGGTGAGCGCCTCTGATTTTTCTCTTTCCACAAACAGGGATATTGAGGCTGGTGCAGGATAGGGAGTGAATACATTTTTTTTAAATGCCTTGGCGGGAGGTGGGGTCAAGTCTATGGTTGAAATAGTTAAAAACTCTCACAGAAAAAAAAGAAAGCTGTGCTCTGTTCTGCTTCCCACATCAGAGCAATCTCCGCCCCCAGTCCAACTCACGGATCCCTGGGGCCACATCAAGCCAGGTTTTTCCACCAGCCAAATGGCCTCCTCCCCAGGCAGTACTGATCTCCTAGACTGGCAACAACCTCTATTTGTCCACCCCCTTTCTTCACTCCCCCTCTGGGCTGGAGGGTTGGTCACTTTCTTCTTCACTTTCCCAGGACCTTGCTGTATGTACTCTTCCTGCCTTCCAGGCAGAGGACATCTTCCCCAGGAAGCCTGGGGGAACACTGAATTCCATCTCTTTTAGCTCGTGCATGCTGCCTGCGGTGCGTGGTGCCTGCGTGCGTGCGTGCGTGCCTGCGTGCCTGAGCTGAGAGGCTCACTCATCTTTACTGAGATGGGAGTGTGATCAAGCCCAGGACCTGGGGGAAAAGAGAGAGTCATCTCGTCTCAGTTCCCCCTGGCCCCCCTATAGCTGAACTTCCACAAAGTTGGAGAATAAGTTTTCCATTCCCATGCACAGCCCTCGCAACCTTTAAGTTCACAACCATCTATCTAGAAACCCACAGCCTTAGTTAGGGGCCCAACAACTTAAAGATGAGAATTCTCCCTCTGGTCTCTGTACACCTAAGCACAGGCTTCCTCAGAAAAGGGGGGGGGAACAAGAGGCATTTCTCTGAAGGAATTTGGATTCAATAATTTATTTTCTATATAGTGACAGCAATGGGAGTAAATACACAAGATCTTTTCTATTAATAAAACAAAAAAGATGAAAAACAGAAACAACTAATGAAGACCATACCGCTCATGATACATTAGCCACATGGTCAGAAAACCCATTTCTAAAGAACAACAGTTGCTGGTGTCATGGAGTTTTATTGCATTCAACAGGGGAAAGGTAGACTTGGAATGAAAAAGATCCATCAGACTTCTGACAGGAAGGTATGGTAGGGGCTCCAATCCTTCACTGGGGACTCCTCATTACTTCCTTTGGAGTAGAAGATGCAGGGGAGAGAGGAATTCTCCTTTATGACCTCATGACTTCTGTGTGACAGATCAGTCCAGCCAGATATAGAGCGAAGAATCTTTGCATCCCCACAGGCCAGCTGCTGGTATACCCATCTTTATGTTTAAAAAAATGTAGAAGCTTCATGGGAGATAGAGGATAGCAAAAAGAATGGCTTCCTTAGCCCCAAAGGCATTGGGGGGAGGGGAGGACACTATCTCAGCTCATCAGGGTCCTCTACATTCTGAGACTATCACGAATCAACTCAACCCTCTTTGGAGGGGGCTGGGTGATTGAGTTATGGCTCTGACTCCTCTCTAGGGGTTGAGAGTGAAGATGACAAACAAGGCCATCTGTCCCCTGGGAGACACAGTAGCAGTATAAGATAGGACAGAAGAGAACAGAATAACAAAACCAACTGGAAAACCGGTTTGAGTAGGGGTCGGGGAAGGGAGTATGCTAGGTGCACACCTCCAGGGAGCAGAGGAGGTTCCCACACTTGAGGCTTCCTCTTTACATGACCAGGGTTGACCCAGGCAGTGATATTGCCTTCTGCTAGGACTAAAACCACAGGGATGGCTAGACACGAAGAAAGGAAATTTAACATGGAGAATGAACCTTACACCCCTGCCCCATCATCCCAGGCCGCACCCCCACTGAAGGGTTCCAGCCCCAAGATGGGTATGAGGTCCTGGTGAAGAGCAGCAACAGTCAATCAAACACCTTTGGAACGCTGTGGCCATCTCTGGGGTCCCGCACCCAGAAGTACAGGAGTCGGGGTGGAAGTGGGGTGAGGGAAGAGACTGGAGAGTAGTCAATCCTTGACATAGACCTTCTCCAATTCCCTGCATAATCAAGAGACCTCTTAGGTCCCACCTCCATGAGGTGCCAGCCTGCTGACCACTCTCCACCCCACCTGTGTGTAAGACTGGCCATGTCCCATCATATGTGTACATGCCAGCACCCACATCTGTAGTATCTTGAAATTCTTCCATCCCAGGGCCCACTGGGAAGGAAGCATGCCACAGTGAGTTCTATAAAGTTATCAGCAAAATTCAAATACTCTTAGTTCATCCCACACAGCAAAGTGCATCCAGAGTAGTTGCTTGAGCTGGGTCCATCTGTCCAGTCAGGTCCTGAAGTTGGCAAACAACCCCCTTCCCCAGCTCTTCCTATGTTATAGAAACAACAGGACACTTGACAAATCTCAAGGCACTTGGGAGAGTCAACAGTAACGCTCTCATGAAGCAAGCAGACTTGTTGGAGGGGAGGGCAAAGGAGGAAAACCGGACAAAGGGGAGAAGGGACGACGTATTTCTGAGGGCCAGGAAGAGCCCGCTCAACAAGATGGAGTTGTGGGGATGCAAGGAGCCTTAGCCTGAATTTAGCAAAGGAGGAAGAGAAGAAGTAGTGGCCAGAATATCCACAATTCCCCCAAGCCCCTCAGAACCCCACCACCTTGAACATAAGCCTTGCCAGCAGTCACCATGGAGTCAGGCAGTCTCTTAGGCAAAGATGTTGGTAATAAAATCCAGGAATCGCTTAGCATACTGCTCAGGATGGACAGTAGAGATCTCTGCCCCAGCCTGTGAGAGGAGGTATAGAACACGGTGTCAGGCCACCCCACGCCCCTTCCCCACTGCCCGCCCTCTGTTCTACTCCAGACCGTTTCCATACCCAACCCTTTATCCTTTTGCCACCCCATTGCTCTGGCACAAGAGGCTCTCTCTTCCCAAATAACAGTCAAGACAGGAAAGGCAAGGCTTTGGGGAACCCTCACCCCATGCTTGACAGTTTTGGCTGCATGAGCTGCTTTCTTCTTGGCATCATACTGTGTCAGGATGTCAATAAGGCCCATGAAATACACCTCCTTCTGGGGGGCCCCTGGGGAGAGAGACCAGCAATGAAAAGCAAGTATAGCCCCAATCCCCTCTTCCCAGGAACCAGTCAGATCTCTTCTGAAAAGCTAACCAGTCTCTCTACCCACCACCCTGCTCTCTGTCTGCCAAGGACAACCCTCCCCACTCTTAAAATTTCCAGGATCTCTCTCACCCTCAGCACTCCGGATGGCGTAGACATCAATGAAGGATTCAAACTCTCCAGGACCCAGGGGCCGATGGGAATGGATGTAGCCGCCGATACCCTCAGGAGAGGTGCCATAGGAACCCACCAGAGCAGGAGGTCCTGTCGGGCCACAGTCCCCATCCCCCTCTGACTCCTCCTCCCGCACAGGCCCCTCCTCCTCTGGTTCAGAGCCCCGAATGATGTCGTGGATGCCCAGCAGAAGGCTGTAGTCCATGATCTTCAGCTGCACTAGGAACTGAGACCCCACTGACAAATCAGACACCCCAGCTCTCCCTCCCCACTCCCAGGTACCACCCTTATACCTCCACCCCTGAATTTCTGGGGCCCTCCTGGGGAAAGGAAGTGTAAAACTAGAGAGTTGGGAGTATACCATTGCCCTTTAGTACCTAAAAGTCCTGGTATCTAAGGTCATCCTTTTAGCTCATTCCAGTTCCCCCATCCATGGGTCCCCTCTAGGGGGGTTTCACATCTCATACCCAACTCCCCTACATGCAGAGAGCCCAAAGAATAAAGGGAAGGGGAGGAGTTCCCTCATATCGTGAATGGGAGAGAGAGCTAACCTCTGGGGAGCAAAAAAGGAAACAAAGCCCTTCCCAGAACACCCCAGTCATTACCTCCACATCTCTCTTTAGCTTCTCTAAAAATACTTTCTTCTCCTCTTCGCCAATGTAAACTTTCTGGTTCTTGTTGAGAAAGTCCATATCCTTAAGGGTGGGCAATTCTTTAACCTGAGAACAGGTAAAGGGACATCTTGGCAATATATCCTTTCCCCCAAGGTCCCAGAGGACCCTGCTCTATCTAGGGCTCTGTCTCCAACTCAAGAGGCCTCTAGGGGAGGGAGCTCTCATGATCCCTCTCACCCAACTCCACACTGGGGTGCTGCCCCAGAGTTTGTTCTCACCTCCAGGGGCTTCCCCAGACCAGTCACTGCAGCTGTACCCCAAGTCACAGCCCACTACTTTGTGCTTATAGTTTTCAATAAAGACTCTCCATGCTGACTTTTCTTTCTTCTTAAGAAAAAACAGCTGCTTGAATAGGAGAGTCCAGAGTGGGAGGTGGAGGGTAAGCATTTTGCTCTTAAGAGTCTGGCATCCTCACCCATCCCCAAACCTTCCACATGGAATAACCGATGCCAGTGACAAAGCAGCTGTTCCCCCTGCCCCTTCCAAACAATCCCTGGATCAGTACAAGTTTACATCTTTTTCAGTAGATTAAAATAAGAATAAATAGCTGGTGATCCCTACCTCTTGATCCTAAGAAGATCCCTTTCACCTGCCTTCCCCCATCCCTCACCCTATCACCTAAAATCAGTATCACCTTTTCCTTATCGCTGGCTTCCCGGGACACTAGGGAGCCCTGTGGAGAGACCCAAAGACAAGTCAGCAGAAGTGGCTAAAGGAACAGTCAGCATCCAGCTCCTAAGATGCATGCTCAAGCCCAGTCTTCTTTCCTTAAAATGAATGAGCCAGTGCCCTCCCAGGCCCTTCTCCACACTCAGGTCATCAGGAGCCTCCCCCTCAGGCCTGGCTCTCCTCTCCTTACCTTGAGGTCATACTTCCTGTGCACAGGAAGACGGTGGCTAAACATGTTGCGCATCACCAGCATGTAGCTGTCTTCGCTGTCCACGCTGACTCGGTACATGCCCAGGAACTGGGGCAACAGTGTGTTGCCATGGCACTTCACGATGTACTGGGGTGGAAGGGAGGAAGGAATGCGGAGAGGCTGAGCAGCAGATATACAAAACCCAGGGATGGGAATTCAAACACTACCATTCCAGAGTGGGGCAGAAAACTTCAAGTAGACAGGTTACAAGAAGGTCAAAGGGTGGGGGGGGGTGTTTCTAAAGATGCCCCTGGTTATTCATACAGTTTCTGAATCCACATCTCCTCTGATTTATTCCATTTGTATAATATCTCTAAATTTTAAAGTGCCTTCGCTCATTTCATCTTTATCATTCTTTGAGATGGGCAAGGTAGGTGTTATCCTTTTTGTATGCAAGTGGTCACAGAACCAGGATTAGAAATTACCTCTGCTTTTCAGTGAAATGATTTTATCTAGAACCAATGTTTCTTGGTGGGCTAGATTCTCACAGTAAAAATGTTTGCATGATGGCCTATAAATTTGGATTCTAAAAACAAAATTCCTCTTTTAATGCTACCATCTCTCTCTCTCAGTAATGCTGCCTACTTCTCTTCATAGCCAACCTCTCAGAAAATTAGTCAGCAATCAATCTACTTCCTATCTCTCATTCACACCTCAAATCAGTGAAATGAGATTTATACTCTCCTTTCCCCTCTGAAATCTCTCTGCTCCTCCCTCCCCCAAATCCCTCGGTTGCCAAATCCAATGGGTATCTGGTGATTGTCATATTTCAACTGGGTGGCACTTGATACTACTGACTCATTTCTCCTTAAAACTCTCTTCACCCTCCGCTCCCATCATACCACTCTTCTGCTCCTCCTCCTCTCTGTCCTCAAATCCTGTATCGAATGAAGTAGGGCATAAATAATGAAGAGCGTCCATCTACTCTGAGTCTCCTTTATAGGCTCTTTTCTCTTCTTGCTCCTTAAGATTCTGTCCTCAACCTTCTTTTCATTTCACCCCACACTTCCCTTCAATAATATTATCTATATTCGTGGCTTTAATTTCTATTGACCTATAACTCTCAAATCTAGACTCCTAGTCTCATCCTCTTTCCTGAACTCTGTACCTCAACCACTTGCTAGACATCTGTACCTGGATGAACTGCAGAAACCCCAAACTCAACATGTCTAAATCAGAACTGTCTTCCTCCAAAAACCTGTTTCTTTTTCTGCTTCCCAACTGTTGGTGAATGGGTACCCAGTTATCCCTAACCAGGAATTTGGAGGTGCCTTTGCCTTAATTCCCACAATTCTCCCATAGGTCTTCCTTTCCATCTCCACCACCATCACTCCTCCAGGCCCCTGTCACTTCTCACCTAGACTATTATAATTACCTCCTAACAGGTATCTCCACTCCCAGTATTCCCCCCTCCAATCCATTCCCTAAAATGCTTGGTGTTATTTCTAAGTAACATATATATCACTCCCCTACAAACCGCCTTCAGGATAAAGCCCAAACTCTTTGCGTGGCTTATAAAACCCTTCACAATCTGGCTCCTACCTAACTATTTTTCGCCAATACCATATCCCAGCCACACTGAATTTTTTGCAGTTCCCCAACACCAAGCTCTCTCATGTTTCTGTGTCTTCACAAGTGCTGTTTTCCCTTGCCTAGAATGCTCTCTTCCACTTTGTCCAATGGTTAGTCTCTACTAGTCTTTCAAGAATCAGCTCCTATGATAACTCTCTCTAAAACTCTCTCTTTGAGCCTCCCAGTGCACCTCTTCCCCTAGGTGAGCTGAGATGCTCTTCCTCTGCAGCCCCAGAGCATTCTGTACATACCTCTACTATTGCACACATCTTGCTGTGTGCTAATGCTAGCTTACTGGTCTCCACCATTAGACCAAGAGATCCTTAAGGACCACAACCATTTCATTCACCTCTTTCTCCATTGCGTAACATAGGGCCTAGTAATAAGAGACATTCAATATTTGCTGAATAAACCAAAGACTCCTTTTAGAGTCTTTCATTCATTCATTGCTCATTGATTTTGGTGAGATTTTTCTTCAGTAGAAAGATATTTGGGCAGTGTTTTCATCACCAAAATATTCCAGAAACTCCATATTCCAATTTAATCTGATCAGACAGAATAGCTTCCCTAATCCCACTTAGGGCTGGATATAATCATGACTTTTCCCCTCCAATTTATCCCAGTTGTGCACTTATTCTGGTTTTCTCCCCAAACTGCATTTATTCCTAATAGTATATTTGGTGTTAACACCTCACCTAATTCTGACTTACTCTATAGTTAATACTTTGCTATATGTGTGTGCTTTATGTATCAATCCACAGGGTTTGAGATCGTTAAGTACCAAATGATAAGGGACATTACTAAATTCTTCTATTTAGTCAAACACAAATAGGTACGGAGAGGCTTTTTTTTGAAATTCCTAGTTTTCAAAAACATGATATCAAGTGCTTCTTGGGGAAAAATGGGTTGTAGGGAGGAAAAGGGATAGGAAGTCTCCCCATGTGCTCTGGCACTATGAGTAGGGAGGAGCCGAGAGAAAGAACGAGGCTGAAGAGAGGCCTGACCTGGTGGTAGTTGGAGAGGTTGCTATGCATGTCAGCAATGTCCTCACTGGATACTTCCTTGATGACCAGAGTTCGATCATAGGAGATGAGGAAGCGACCATCACTGCCTTCAGTTTCACTCGGGGGACTTCGGGTGAGGGACACCTGGGGACACAGAAGAGGCCAGAGATCTTTTCCTGCCCCTTTATATGGAGATGCAAGTTATAGGATAATGGTCAAACGAATGCATCAGAAAGTGGATAAAACCCTGGTGTAAGAGGTTGAGCAAGGGTTCTTAATGTGGTGTCCATATATGGACTGAATGAAATTGAAAGAAAAATTTTTAATGTATCTACATTTTTTCCCAAGGACAGGGTTTATAGCTTTCATCAGATTTTTGAAGATTCCTGTGATCACAAAAAGGTAAAGAATAATACTTGCCAAGGCTCTCGATTCTCCAAACATGACTGTCCCAAGGATTCCCCAGTTGTTAGGGAGAAAGGACTACCCTCACCCCATAAAGGACTCTCACCAAGTAATCCTGGTCATCAATGCCAAATCGATCACGGAGGTTCCTGAAGACCTGAGGACAATACTCCTTGAACTTGAAATGACTGGGTAGATTTTCCCTGAAATAGGGGTTTTCAAGGTAAGAAAACAAAGTAACAATATCGCTTTACATTTACATAGAGCTTGACAGTTTATAAAGCACCTTCACATATATTACCTTATTTGATTCTCATAAAACCCTTGTGAGGTCCTTTAAAGATATATTATTCCCATTTCATAGAAGGAGAGACTGTGACTCAGGGTGGCTGAGTGACCTGCTTGAGTCATATCACTGGCAAGTGGCTTCAGCAGAACCAGGATCTACTGCCCATCCAAACCGCAGCATTTCCCAAACGTCATGCAAGTTAGACATCCTAAAATCAGCAATAGGTGCCACTGTTTTGAATGGCATCTTCTGATACTAGGAGAGCTTAGAGGACGGAGGTATTTCTTTCAGGGAGTCTGTATCAGAAGCTAATAGTAATGGCATCTAAATATATTTCCTCTCTGGAATTACCAGGCTAGAGGAGAGATAAACTAGTACACACACATAAGGGTTTAGGAAACATTGGAGATTATTTTAATGCTTTCTTTGCACAATTTCTGCATGTGGAAGGAGATTAGACAATACAACTTGTCAGTTTCCTTCTAAATCGAAAACATTCAAGTTACTGAATCTTAACTCTTAAAATTATTTATTACTCTTTTCTAGGAAGGTTGAAATGAGAAGGGCGGGGATCCCCACATACCTGTGGAAAAGGTGATTGTTGACCTTGATCTTGGAGCTGGCCTTAAAGTCATCTGGCAGCAGCATCACCGGGGGAGGCACCTGGCTGAGCTCATTGATCTGATAAACCAAAACAAGAACAGGGAGGCAGTGAGTAGGGGTGTGGAGAGCTACTTATACACTGTGTATGGGAAAGAGTCAGAAAAGGGCAACTCAAACCTCACTCCTTTAAAAACACTGGTTATGCAGGGGCCGGCCGGGTGGCGCAAGTGGTTAGGTGCGCGCGCCCGGGGTTAGCAGGTTCAGACCCCGAGCACACACCGACACACCACTTGTTAAGCTATGCTATGGCGGCGTCCCATATAAAGCAGAGGAAGATGGGCATGGATGTTAGCTCAGGGCCAATCTTCCTCAAGAAAAAAGGGGAGGATTGGCATCAGATGTTAGTTCAGGGCTAGTCCTCCTCACAAAAAAAAAAAACAACACTGGTTATGCATATACCTGGCAGAGGTGAGAGAATGTGTCTGACCTCTTCTGCTGCCCAACAAGGACTGCAGTAAGCAACCCTCACACACAGCCCCTCACACTTCCACCCCCGTGGAACTTCATGCTCACAACAGTCATTTTATATTAGGCAAACCCTGTGAGCAACTCAGGACTATTTTTAAAGCTGTGAGAAATTCTAGAGGAAAAAAACACCCTCTGCAGACTCAAGACACTCAAGACAAACAGTTCCATGCTCCATTAAAAACAAAACAAAAGGCATTTTTAAAGTACACAAGAGTTAATGGCTGCTGACGGGTCAACAGCAACAAGAATGAAATGGCCATATCCTGCAGGAGGCATCTGCTTACAAACAGGACCAGTCCTTCCAGACCACTCTGACCCAGTTCTCTGCAGTAGGTCCCCACCTGCCTAGGTGTAAGGTAAAAGAAGAGCAGCTGATTTCAGAGGGAATGCAGGCAGACGGAGGATATGAGCTCATTAGGAGTCTGTTCACTAAAGTCAAATCAACCCACAGCCCAAAGGATGCAAGCATCACATGCTCTTCTCAGCCCCCAGAATCAGGAGTCTGCTAATTCAGGGTGCAAAGGGAGCTCCTGTACTAAGAAATCCTGAGGAGCTGTGCTTTCTCCCCAGTGTTGCCACAGTATCTTTCACCCACCTTTAATAGTGCACTTGTCATATGGTTCTGGTCTCTAGTTTATTTAAGTCCCCCCTAGATTGTGAGCTCTTCCAGAGCAAGGACCAGTTCTAGTCGTCTGTATCTCTCAGGATCCTAGTTAGCACAATGTTGGGCACATGGTGGTCCAGAGTGTTTATTAACTGAATACACGTATGCCTTGCCTATCCTTACTTGATCGTCCCACAGAGGTTACGAAGCGCAGGCTAACCTAAATCCCACACACGGCAGCGAAACCCAGCTCCTCTCCTTCTCGGCAGAAAAGGAGGACAGAACATATTGCTCCAGGAAAAAAAAAAAGCCACTTGAGATTCCTAGCCTAAAATTCAACTATAGTTCTTCATGCCCCCTCCTCGCCACCTGCTGTTAAGCAGGCTGAATCATCACTAAGACATATGTTCAAGGAATTTCTCCATTACAGACACTTGAAGGAAATGTGTGTTGGCTGGAGGGTGGGGTGTTGACACTAAAGTATATATACCTAGGGAAGCTGAGGCAGGTCTTCTGTGTGATTCCCCAAACCCCTCCCAAAGGGATAGATAAGTCACCTCGAAGGTACATATGAGAGGCAGCTCTACCTCCACCAGCCTTGCCCATACCAAGTGCCTTAGACTGGATACTGGCTGATAAGACATTACCACTCAGGGAGCTGGGAGCACTCCACAGAGCTACAAATGCCAAAGGGAGCTGACGGACCCCAAATGACATTCTCAGCCACAAATTAAGAATGTGACAAAAATTGTATTCTTCCTCACCCCCTTCCACCTCCACAATCCTGCCATGACGGTCACCATCCAAGGAAGTTGATTTATAAAATACTGCCTGCCACATACCTTCTCCTGTGGCATCCTCAGGAAAAGAGATACACTAGCGTCTCTGGCCTCCTGATTCCCAGGACAAATCCACACAGCAGTTCCCTGCTTCTAAAGTTCACCACCATAGCGTCCCCAGGACCAGAGGTCCTCAGTCATCTCTTTGGTCAAAGATGACCCCCACTCACACCAAACACCATCACTCCAGCCAGCACTGGGGAGGCAGTCAAGGCCAAAGGCATATATACATAAGTCCTGAGTGAGTGCAACCACTAGGCTCAGGGTGGGCCAGCTTCTCTGGAATGCTGTACCTCTGGAAGAGAAAGGAAGGGACAAGCAGGATTAAAAGGTCCCGGAAACGTAGAGCTTCCCCCAAAGCCAAGGTTCATAAGTCAAGGACGGCGGCTGGAAAGCAAGGTGGAAAGTAAAGTGAACGATCCCCCTCACCCTGCTCCCCTTCCACACACACACACTCTCTCACAAGAGACCTCACCGCCACCAACCCTGAGGAGCCACTCCCCCTAATGTCCTTCCAGCCGGAGCCGAGCCGGGTCCTGGCCGGTCTCCGCAGCCTGGGGCTGAGCCGGACCTGGCAGGAAGGAGGCAGGGAGCTGCATTTCAGGTGGGGAAGGCGGAATTAGAGTGGAGTAAAGGGCGAGGGGGAGACAAAAGTCAACGTTCAAAAAAGGTCTAGAGCGAGAAGATAACGCTGGGGGCACACCTGGGGGTGGTGGGCGGGGACCAAGACAGCCGGGGTGAGGGGTAAAGTTGTAGCGCGAGGGGCTCCGGAGGCGGGAGCCTGGAAGCAGGGACGCCCGGGGCGCAGGAGCTGAGGGGTTCGGAAGGGCCGCGGGGGGCTAGGGCCGGGTCTCACCGAGTGGGCTACGCCCCACAGGAACACGCCCACCAGCGGGTCGGCCGCCCGGAACACCTTCACCTTCTGCTGCACGAAATGCTTCTTCTTGGTTTTGGAGGCGAAGCCGAAACCCGGGCCGGGGGCCGCTGTCGCCGCGGGTGCGGTGGCCGGCGGGACCGAGGAGGACGCCATAGTCTCCCGCACACCCGACCGAGCAGAGGCGGGAGCGGCCTCGCGGCAGGCTCCCGACCCCGGAAGCGGTGCTCACCTGCGCCGCCGTCACGTGACCGGAGGCTGCCGGCGGGCGCGCGACCGGGGCGGGGCGGGGATGGCGCCGCCCCCCGCCGCCCAACGCCCGCCGAGGGTGGGCTCACCTGGCGCTGGGGTGGCGCGCGGAGGCGTGGCCCCTGGGGACTGGGAGCGGCCACCGAGACGAAGGGGATGCGGCCTGGCTGGCCTGGTTCCCGCCTAGGTCTGGGGCTGCTTTGTTGCAAGGTCGCCGCCATCCGGTTTTGCCCAGTTTCTAGGAGTACTCCCGCCTGAGGCTAACCCGAAAGACTTTCTTTACGAAGTAGGCGATCCTTTAAGTGGTTTTGATGTATTAAATGTGCTTTTAGAAGGACCACTCAGGCATCATTCTGGAGGGTGACTGGAGTGTTGCAAAAGTCTAGGCATGAGATGATGAACTAAAAGAGTGGCTGTTGGGATGGAAAGAAGGGGATGGCATCGAAAGGTATAGTTTGATGTCAGTTTGGAAAATTCTTAGTGGATGTGGGGTTTGAGGGAAAGGGAGACGTTGACAATGAATCCCAGGCTTCTGGCTAAGGTGAAGAGAGATGATGGTGACAGGAAAAGAGCAGTTTTGGCGAAAAGATGAGTTCAGTTTGGAACGTGTTTTGAGGCACCTGAGGGCAACTGAACATATGGGCCCAGAGCTCAGCAGAATGTTCTGGGCTGGGGATACAGATTTAATTATTGTTGTGGAATCTATGGGTGTGAATGACACCTCCCAGAGAGAGCAAGGAAAGGACCAAGGGCTGATGAACATGATGTAGTCCACGCAGAAATCGAAATATAATGATGTACACCTGAAATTTATATAGTATTATAAATCAGTTACCTCAATAAAAATATATATATATATATCATTATTTAAGGTAAAAAACAAAAAAACAAGGGCTGACCCCTGGTGTAGACCAGCAACTGAGAAGGAGTGGCCAGGGAAGTAAAAGGAGCCGGAAGAGCAGGGTCACAGGAGCTTCAAGAAGGAAGGAGTGGAGAGCAGTGGCAAATGTCAAGGAGAGGTGAAGCAAGACAAGGATGGAGAAGTGCCCATTGTATTTGGCAACTAGTGACCTTTGGAAAGCAGCTTCAGCAGAACAAGAGCCAGAGCCAAGTGGGTTAAGGAATGAATGGGAGGTGAAGAAAGGAGGAAGGGAGGTGAAGAAAGGAGGAAGGGAGGTGAGGAAAGCCTGGGACTTTTTCAGGAAATTTGATTGTAAGAAAACAAGAAGGGGAGTCACTTATACAGAAATACCCAAGAAAATACACTTTTAAAGGGGACCTTACAAGGAGAAGGGAAGAAATCATTCAAACAGAAATTAACAAAGAAGATGCAATCTGTCCAAGTCTGCATCACTTTTAGTTATTTTATATATTGGGTGTATGTAAGTATCTCAAGAATGAAGGATCCAGAAGAGACTTGCTTTAGTCCAGAGACGGGAGATTTATCACTTGTCAGAAGGGAGAAAGGAAAGGATCTGTGCAGATATAGGTAAGTGTGTAGGTGTGGGAGGAGATGAAATGAATTTCATGCTCAGACGCCTTAACTTTCCCTTTAAAGCAGACAAAGTTGTTGCCTAAGAGAGGAGGTGAGAAGGGATCTTGAGGAGTGAGGGTTTAGAGCAGCTGCTCTGCGGGTGGGAGAGGAAACTGAGCAGAGATACACAGGAGGAACGTGAAGCAGCACAAAGGTCCAGTTAGCTCTGTAGGCTGTGTTTGGTTGCCCCAGTGTTGTTGTTGTGCGATTTCCTCCACTCAGCTCAGAAGCTCTGAGGTATGAACAGAGAAGACGGAAAGGGGTATGCTCTAAATAGGGGTGAGAAGGGTGATGGTGGTAGATGATCCTGGGACAAGAGAATTGAACTGTTGGCAAGAGAAGGATGGAGACACGCTGGAGCGGGATGGAATTGATGCTGGGACTGAGGTGATGGTCTGGGGAAAAAAATGAAGAAAAAGGATACCATTTTTGTTAAAAATTACAAACAACCTAGATAGATGTCCACCAATAGTGGAATGGTTGAAAAAATTATAGGATAAGTTTATGAAAAGTTATATATATTTTTTTCAATTTTTTTTTTATGAGGAAAATCAGCCCTGAGCTAACATCCGATGCCAACCCTCCTCTTTTTTTGCTGAGGAAGATTGGCCCTGAGCTAACATCCATGCCCATCTTCCTCTACTTTATTTATTTTTTTTTTAATTTTTATTTATGTATTTTTTTCCCCCAAAGCCCCAGTAGATAGTTGTATGTCATAGCTGCACATCCTTCTAGTTGCTGCATGTGGGACGCGGCCTCAGCATGGCCGGAGAAGAGGTGCGTCGGTGCACACCCGGGATCTGAACCCCGGCTGCCAGCAGCGGAGCGCATGCACTTAACTGCTAAGCCACGGGGCCGGCCCAATCTTCCTCTACTTTATATGGGACGCTGCCATAGCATGGCTTGACAAGCGGTGCATCGGTGCGCACCCAGGATCTGAACCTGCGAACCCCAGGCTGCCAAAGCAGAGTGCATGCACTTAACCACTTGCACCACCGGATTGGCCCCCTATGTATATATATATTTTTAGTGAGGTAAATCTATGTATATTGACATGAAAATATCTCTAGGATATATTATCAAATAGGGAAAAAAAAAACTGTGTAAATACATAGAAAAACATCTGGAAAGATATATACCACACTGTCAAATGCCATTACATGCAAGGAAGGGAGTGGGACTGGGGAGGGATAAAGATTTACAACACCGTAGAGTTATCATTGAATTTATTTTATTTTAAAGGTATCTATGTACATCAAGTAAATACACACTGGGGGTTGTGCAGTTTGGTCTGTCTTCCACGCTGGCATGCAACATTTTGGCAGATGTGAGTGGGCAGGCCAGGTGCCCCTGGTGGTCACCCTGGCTCTTTGAAAGGGATGTGGTGAGGGTCGGGGGGAGGAGGAGGAGGAGGAGGACGTAGAGTGAGCCTTCTGGTGAAGGCTTCGTGTGTAACATACTGTTTCTTATTTATGTAAGTGAATTATATTTCCCTTACATCTTGCTAAAGGGAAGGCTGCTCCGTCTGTCACCTCTCTCCTCATCTGCCCTGCACCTTCACATTTTCTTACATATTTTAAAAGAATCATTTGGTGACAAGACTGTATAAAGCCCATTGGGTTCTTAGGCACCCTGCTGGCAAGTATTGGCCCAAGTCTACAGGTGCACAAGTATCTTCCTTCTTCTCCGACTGGGTCTGGAGACAGCGTGGCTCATCATCCCCCGAGTCCCTCTTTGCTATGAGTTGTGGGCTTGGGGCAGGGGAGCCAGATTGAAGCCCTTTCCTCAGAACACTGGTTTCCAAACTCCTCTACAGAACCCTCGGGGTCTCTGAGGACTGTTCAAGGGCTCCTCGACGAATGCAGCATTTTCCACCAAATAAACAAAATGCAAACTGCCCACGTCTGCATCATGCTTAGTTATTATTTATTTTAGGGTTCTATGTAAGATTTGTTTGACTTGATGTTTGACTGATGTTTAACTGTCACCGCCTTGGATTTATTCCACACCCCTCTGGTATTTGTTTCCCTGCATTTCTCCTTAATTGGTAAAGGGAGAAGGGACTTTTTCCCTTGAAGGAGTCACGGGCCAATACAGCCTGTCTTCACCAGCTGGCACTTCCACGGAGCTTTCTTTGCTGACTGAGAAGCTAGATGACGGGTTGCCCTGCTGCCCTGTTCTTCCATCCTAAATAAGACTGGGTATCTGGATACCAGACTTTCTTTCTTGATTTGGACCAGCTTGTGGCCTCCACTCTCCATCCCTGCAGTTACCTGTAAAGCCACCTTAGCACCATGTGAAACTCAAACAATAGTCTTCCCAATTACACGGGTAGGGGCTGGGGGAAGAGCCCCCGGGGTCAAGCCCTTGGGCTCCTCCACTTCTGGAAAATCTGCCCTGCCCCTTTCTTTAAAGTGCACTTAATACCAGAGGGAGATATTATAGAAGGAATTCTTTGTGAAAAAAAAATTATAATGTATATTGGGGAAAAGTCAGGCTCCATCTTGAAAGGAAGAACTGCAAGCCCCCAAACCAAAAGGTGGAGATGGCAGGAACATGCAGCCCAATATGGGACAGAGAAAGGAATCCAGCTCATCACTGTGGCAAAAAATAGTTAGGAATTTCCCAGCCTGTTCACCCCCCAAAGCCTAAGATGCCATCATTTTGACTATACTTGCCTCTAACTAACACCATGGACAGATGAGGAACCATCTGACAGACTGTTGGGAAGGGTCTGCCTCCTCAACTTTTCAAAATATTTTTAAGCAACTCTGGATTGTGGTCATGAGCTCTGGGGTAGAAAATATGACAAGGAGTTTTGAGGAGAAATTCCCTTGAGCAATCCATATTCTTGGTTGTCCAGGGGAACGGGAAGGGGGAGGCAAAAGGCAGACTTCGGAGGGCAGAGGTGCACACCCAGAACCCCCTGGTTCAGGTGAGGGATGTATGAAGAAAATTCGACACATAATTTAGCAGTCCCTCCATTTTACCCTCCCCTGTGCTATATGTGAAAGAGGAGGGAGGAAGAGTCTATTTCTGTATCTTCTTATGATGCTACGACATTCTTCTGCTTAAGGCTTTGTGTGTGCGCGTGCGTGTGTGTGTGAGTGTGTGAAGGATCACAGCCCTCTAGCTCCCGTTTTTCCTTTCATCATCTCCGTGACTAACACCACTCAGTGTGAGGGACGCATATATGAGAGAAAGAAGAAACATTCACCCTCCTCCTATTGCCCCAAATGAGGAGGGTCCACTATGCTTAGAAATTGCTAAATACATCATTAGATACTAGAGAGTAAGACAGAGAGGAGAGAGACGTAGCAGCAGCTTTTGATATATCGATACAGAGTACAAAGAGATACAGAGGAAGAGAGGACGTCAAACGTGGTACAGTCGAACAACAGGGCAGGGAGGGAGATAGTATCAGAGACCACAGGTTTGCAGCATGCTGAGAGAAGAGGCCTCAGTCCCTCTTAGAAACTGGGGAAGAAAGAGAAAGAGGTTGTGAGGAATCGCCTTGCAGCCCAGCCACCGACCGGGAACAGGGTGGCATTTGTACAAACTTTGGTTCACAGTCCTGTTCCTTTAATACCAGTGCCCGGCACCACCCCCAGGCCCTGCTCCTCACCCCAGACCTCCCCTAACCCCTCCTTCCCCTTTCCGACTTCTTCGCCTCTCATGCTGTCTGCCTGTGTGCACCCGGCCTACTATTCTGGAAAACCCCTGGAGAGGGCTCGGCTTGGATGCCACCCAGTAAGAGACTGGCCATGTTCTCTTGTTTCTAGCTCTCCAGGGCCCCAAAGTGGACAATAAAACAGGATCCCAGTGCCCAGTTCTGGGCCGTAAAGCCACCATGGCGAGAAGCCTGGTGACACACAAGAACTGGAAGGTGCCTGAGCTGCTAGAGGAGAGGACCTGGGGACAGAGCTGGAGAAGCGGGGTTTGGAGCGGGGACACAGCTGCTTCTACCTCCACTGAGCAAGATGGAAGGGGAGTGCTGACACCCCAGCTGGAGAGACAAAAGGTTAGACTTCCCGGGGCACCTCCTAAAGCTTACTGGTGACATAGATATGAGGAGTACAGGACACAGGTGCAGGAGTAAATCAAACATCTCCTTCACTAGAGATGTCTTAGTTCAGAAAATACCTATCCATCCAAAATTATTTTAAGATGGAGGCTGAGGGAGGGTTGAGATGATCTCCCAAGTTCTCCTAACATCTACTGCATCCTGTGACCTGTGTGTGGCTCTAGAGGGACACCACCCTGGCTCACTTCTTTTGACATGTGGCAGTGACCCCTAGTGGCAGAGAGGCAGTACTGTGGTTACTACTATGGCCCAAGGGAAAGCATCAGTGGGGAGGGGAGGTCAGTGTCCAGAGCTCATGGGGCAGCATGGATGTTGCCCCTAGGAGAGGAAAGCAGGAGTTGAGGGACAGCTAGATAGTGAAAGTTTTGAGGTGATTTTTAAAAAGCAGGAGAAACAAAGAGCCTGAGGGCAAGAAAGGAGGCAACCTGAAGCTGGTCAGAGGAAGCAGCCTGAAGCTACCTGAAAGTGCAGGTATGCGGCAGTCCACGTGGCGATTAGCTGGCCGCCGTCTCTTGGTGGAGAGGGAAAAGCTTGGCCTGGTCCTCAGCCTCATAGCCGCATGGCAGGTCACTCCTGGAAGAAGAGACCCAGCACAATCATGAAAGCATTCAGTCACTTGGCTCTCAGAGCCTCCCTGGGAGATAACGAGGGGCGAGGACCATTCGGGTTTTCCGGGAATACAGGGACAATCAAGGCCAGAGAGATGGAGCTGACTTGCCCAAGGTCACCAAGTTCTCAAAGCTAGCAGAGAAACCCAGGTCACCAGAAGTCCAGCCCCCATAACTGGAATGAGGAGAAGCCAGATAGGATGGAGGAGGGGATGGTGTTCTGCACGAGGCAGGGGAATGAGTGCATCTCCGGACCAACACTGTGCCGGCAAGAATGGTCCTCATTTCCTCCTCCTTCCCTGCAGGCTCCGGGGAACCTCTACGTAGGGCATGGGGGAAATTTAATCATTTCTGCTGGTCCCACCCAGAGAACCCAAGAGCAGTGGGGACAGGTGTACCTATTGTCATTGATATCTGTGGCATTTCCTGAAGAGATCATCGTGGAGGACACAGGGTTAGAAGAGAAAAAAGGAGATTGGGCATTAGAAACAGTCTCCCCAAACCCTCTCTCATCCTAATCGCTGAGAGGTAAAGGAAGACCCTGGAGCATCACTGCCATCTGGGTCTGTGGCACTTTATCTTTAACTACCTCAAGCCGCATCATTCTTTTGTTTGAGAAAAAGCCTCCCTGAGCCCTCAGGAAGGAGAGGAGGAGGGGAAAGAGGGGGAGGGAGGGGACAGGAACAGCAATAGGAGGCGTCCACTCCTCAGAGCCCAAGATCCTGAAGGGATGGGCAGAGTTCAAACTCACAGGTACGGGGCCACTTACTTTTTTATACTTTTCAACTTGCCCTGGGGATCCCAAAAGCTGGTTACCCATCTTTTTCACTCACCATTGTCCATGTTTGCCTTCTGGTAGGAAGCCAAGGGGCCGCCAGAAGACGTGGCCCCACTGCTGGTACAGGAGTTTGCAAAGCTGGATGGAGCAGAGGAAAGAGATGCAGCCTCTGGCACCCAGCCCCCACGATTCTGAGGACCACGAATACACTCCACCTCAAGGCTGTTGCCATACACCCCTCCCATCCCCAAAGGACCACAAACATGGCCGCAGGCTGGGAGGGCAGAAGCCCACCTTGTAATTGCAGGTGTGAAGTCAAGAAGGATTAGAAATAAACCACTTAGGAAAAGAATTAAGTCTCACCCAATAACTGACCTAACCTTATGCCTTATAGGGTGTAGAAAGCCTTGGGCTGGGACTCTAGCCCAGGCCCGTGGTCACTCACTACATGTCTGAGGTGGAGCTAGGTGCGGCCTGCAGGTACAGATTCTGGTAGTTCTGGAAGAGGCTGTTGGTGTAACTGATGCACTCAGGGCTCCGGGTGCCATAGGGGTTGGTGGGTGAAGTCGCTGGGTAGTGGCCAGGCCGGACGGGCTTGGCTATGGTAAAGGAAGAAGAATGACCGTGAGGAGGCTATTTGTCACCCTGCAGTGCCCTGGTCCCTGAGGTCACTTAGCGGGAGTTGAAACTGAGTTGCCTATAAGAGAATTTACTTTTATACTTTTTGGGGGTGAGGCTGGGGGGAGGGGTAGAGTAAGAAGCAATAATCTAGTTGCTTGACACTTAGGAATCTGCTGAATTTCCCCGGGGGGTAATCCCACTGGCCTACTGCCATCCACTCCCCACTCACCAATCTGGGCGGAATGGCCGCGCTTGCCGGAGCTCTTGTACCGAACGGCCTCCTTGATGCGGTCCACCTCCTGCTGGTACCGCCGCTTGTCCTTCATGGCGCCCTCCTTGGCCTCCTTCAGTGCACCCTCCAGGGCCTTAACTCTCTCAGCCGTAGCCCTAAGTCGTTTTTCCAATTTAGGAAGCTCACAACGCAGATCTGCATTGTCACGTACCAGCTGTGGGGTGAGCCCAAGGGAAGAGGCCGAAAGAAAGGCAGTGACCCAAGAGAGAGCCAGCCGTGGAGTGCGGGGTGCGGGTGGGAGAGAGAATAAAGAAAAACCAAGTCAGAGAAGATGGAGACCACGCTGTTTCCTTGAAAGGCCTCATTCCCTTTACGTAATGCACTGTTAGCCAGTTCTTTCCTTCTCCCTGAGCAAACGGTGGGCAGGCATTAAAAAGTTACATCATTTTCTGGGCAGCAAAATGTGCCCACCGTAGCCCAGAACTTTTGTGACAGCGTCCTGTCCCAGTCTCCTCGTGGCCTAGACACCCCACCCCTACAATATCTCACAGCTGTGCCAGACCAACAGCCCTAGGGCAACCATGGGGATGAGGCACCCCTCACCCAGAGGTGGCTCACCCTGGCATGCACAGGGCGGGGCAGCAAGAGCACAGTAGCAGGGTGGGGGTGGATATGGCATTGAGTGCAGGTTAGGTGCAGTGCAGAGCAGGAGCAGAAGCTGGAATACAGGAGTCCCCCTCCCCCCAACCCAAACACATACACACGGTGCCCCATAGGAAGGAAAGAAAATGTTTGAAATCTCACAAACATTTGTGCTCATTACCTTCACATTCAAGGATTTCCTGGGCTGTCTCTCCCCCATTTAAATTAAGCTCGAGTGGCCCGGCAAGACTTCCTGATCTTTTTACAGGGTTTCACACCCGACTGGGGACACTACAGATTGCTGAAGGAGCGGCCTTGGAAGATATCGGGTAAACTGGCGTCATGGGGACCACTGGGAGGAAGGGGCAGAGCTAGGAACATGTGCGTGCCCCTTTAATTTTGGACAATCTACAGATTATAAACAATGTTTTGCTATGACAATAGCTTAGCTTAATTTGTAATAGGGCTGTAGCCCTGGCTATTTAAGATTCTGGTAACTGAGAAATTTCTACATCTCTTTTGTTTTCCTTTCTAGTCTTGTGTCTGCTGAGGTGGGTGATTATAAGGAGTCCTCTATCCTGTAGGTGAGTAGTTTTGGTCTCTGGGACTTAGAGCAGAGGCAGAGGCTTCAGTGAGGGACAAGGAAACAGCCTGAGGTTTCCTGCCATGTGGCACAACGTGGATGAACCTGGAGGACACTGTGCTAAGTGAAATAAGCCAGTCATGTGTGGACAATTCCTGTATGATTCCACTTATATGAAGTCCTTAGAGGGGTCAAAATCATAGAGACAGAAAGTAGAATGGTGGTTGCCAAGGGCTGGGGGAGGGGGAGTGAGGAGTTATTGTTTAATGGGGACAGAGTTTCAGTTTTACAAGATGAAGAGAGTCATGGGGATGGATGGCGGTGATGGTTGCACAACATTATGAATATATTTAATACCACTGAACTGTACACTTAAAAATTGTTAAGGTAGTAAATCTTATGTGTATTTTACTACAATAAAAACAATTGGGGAAAAAACAACATAATTTGACACATTTGGACAGACAAGGAAAGTGAACACACAAATGAAAACAGAATGGCAGAACTGATTACAAATGTTTCTACCCTGCCTTTCAATTTTTTCTGTAATGTTGCTACACGGTTACACTGTTTTATAACAAGCAAAGGGAAAAAGATGGTAGTAAAGCCCTCTGCTGGCTCAAATGACATAAATAAACCCTGCAGACTATCACTGGGCTACAGTTCTGGGATTTTTTTTCATTATTAAAAGAAAGGAAAAAAAATATGTACGAAGTATTTACAATACATGCTGGGCATTGCACTGGGAGGAAAGAAATTTAAGCTCTAGTTTAGTGAGAATGTGAGTTTAAATCAAATTTGAAGGTGGATTTGAAAGGAAGGGAATGAAGTATAGATTGGGGTTCATTTTATGAATCAGTTGAAAGAGCCAGTTGACAGATTGTTGCCCTTCTTCAAGACTCAGATATCTGGCACTAGCGAGGGTGCTTCCGCTCTGTGGGCACCAAACATTTCCTGTCCTGACTCCTTCGGACTGCCCCTTCTAAGCTCCCCACCCCATACCTTTGAAACCCAGTCATCCACCTAAGGAACCGCAGCAGCAAGGAGGGGGACAGAGAGGCAGCAACTTAATACACAGAGTTCTGACTGGCCCCAGCCGGGGCTGGTGAGGCCACCTGGAGGCCATCATTTAATTTCTCTGCACACCTGCCCCAGGCCTAGGCAGATAGAGTTCCCTCCAGAAGAGAAAGCCCAGCTTCCCTGACTTCTTGTCTCACTGCTTCCTGCCTCTGGCTAAATCTGGCCAGTATTCCTCGTGTATAGTTACAGCCCCAGGCCTCTGCCACCTCCCTCAGTTTCAGCCTCTCCCTCCAACACCATAGGCCTAGGGAATTTCACTCTGAGCAGAAGCAGGTTGGGAGCTTTGAGAAGGGAGAACAGGCATGGAACAAAGAACAAGGTCAAAGTGGAACCCAACGTGGTATAAAGAAGGGATTAGTAGGAAAAGTAAGGAGACCATGCGAGGAGATTTTCCTAAATCCACGGGCCTCCGAGGATTCGAGGATCCTAGGCACCGGGCCTGAAGTTTCCTTCACTCCTTCCCCTGCTCTCACCTGTTTGTGAACCTTTGTAAGCTGTTCCAGGTTGTTCTCAAGAAAGGAAATCTTCTGCTTTTGGGAGTGAATCCCCCCACTGTCCTCGGGCTCCATTTCTGCACTCTGATTGGAGACAGGGAAAAGACGTGGCCGTCCCATGACCAAACAGGTCCCACCCAGACCGGGCCAAGCCAGCCCCACTGGACACCAAGGGGTTGGAGAAACCTGAGGACAGGAGGAGAACATGGGGGCTGGGAAGACCTCGAGGATGGCACTCACTTTCTTGACTCGAGTCGTGACGTCTTGAACGAACAGTTTGCGAAGGTTGTGGAGGGTCTGGAGTTCCCGGGCCTGGAAAGAATGATGAATAATCGGGGTAGCCAAATACCAGTTCAACTTTCTAGCTCCGAAATTACCGGAACCTTCAGTCTATCTAGTCAAGTGAGTCACTCATCCTCTAGGAAAAGATGTGTCCGGATTGTGCCACAGACTGACTTTGCAGAATGGCAGGGATGGAGTTAGGAAGAAATCGGAGGGAAGAAAGGAACCCCCCAACCCTGTCAACTTGGCACAGAGGGAAACCACTTACAACTGTCTCCTCCAGACCCTTGAGGTCCTGCTTGGACTGCTCGTGTCGCTCGTACAGAAATCTGGAGGAAGAAGGAAACAGAAGAACCCCTCAGGACTACCCTTCCCCCGTCTCTCCTCCTTCCTCCATTCCTTTGATCTATATTTTATTATTATTTGTCATACAAGTTACCCATGTTCATTGTGCAGAAATTAGAAAAAAAAAAAAAAAAGGTTGAGGAAGACGAGTTTCACAAAAAGCCGATGATCCTACTACTTACAGATCAAACCACCGTTAACACTCTGGTGGTCCATCATTCTAGACTCTTTCTGCGATGCACATACATCTCACATAAATTTTGTGGGAACAGATCATTCATACTGTTTTGTAACCTGCTTTTCACACTTAAAAGAACATCACAAACATCTTTCCATGTTAGCTAATATTCAACAGAGGTCATTGCTGAAAGTCTTTTTTTTTCCTCCCACCCATCAAATTATTCTTCTGAGGCCTTGTTTCCTGTGGTCCCCATGTTCACATCTACGGTGCGTGCTGCCTCTGCAGGCGAGTCTGAGTAGCATCTGAGCCCCATGGCCGTGGACTCACGTCAGCTCCTGGAGTTTGGTGCTCTTCTCATGCTCTTCGTTCTTCAGCTTCTCGTAATCAGCCTGAAGCTTCTCTAGCTCCAGCTGGAGCTTCTGATTCAGGCTATGGAGGGCATGGAGGTATGGAGAGAACACAAAGATGTTCATGACGGGAAAGGGAAGAGCATCTCTTCAAACATTTTCCTTCTTGTACGAGTGAGTCCAGTCAGGACTGAAGCATCTACCTTCAGAATCAGAGGCAGACTCAGGCCGTGTTTCCACGACCGAGGAAGGACCCTGAGCTATCTAATCATAGAGCCTCAGGATTGGGACTAGTCCTTACTCCTTATACCTGGAGTTGGGCTGCAAAGTTGTGTCATTATTGGAGGAATGACACATGCAAGTTCAAGAACAGGATCCGGGGCCAAGAGGGAGCATTTGAGTGAGCACAGCAAGGCGAGAGGGCCGGGTGGAGTGTGGAGCTGCCCTTGGGAACTCTTACTCTTTGAGCTCATCAATGGTTTTCTGCTTCTCATTGATCTCGTCCCGGAGCCGAGCCAGCTGCCGGTGATGGGCCTCCCGGTGATTCTCCATCTGCAGCTCCAACGCCTTCTGCAAACAAGCTACCCCAAGATCAGAGCCAGACTCCCAGACACCAGCTCGGGGAGGCCAGCACAGCCCTGGCAGGCCCGAGTCGTCCCCCCACCTTCCCTACTCGCCTTCACTTCATCTGCATCCTGTGTGTCTGGCTCCTTGTCCTTCAGGGTCACTTCATTCACAGTTTCTGAGGGAAAGAAAGGAAGATGGCGTACGTCACATCTTCCTCCTCCAGAGCTTCACGTTGTGATCAGAGCTCCAGGCAGGGCAGGGGACATCTACCCAGAGGGCCCACAGGGGTGTTCTTCTGGGTCTGGACAGTCCAACTTGATGTAGCAGGGACAGAGAACAACGGAGGGTTTGTAGTTCATGTAAAATAAGCTCCATGCAAAGGCTCGCTAAACGGCCTGGGAGCTGCCCCTGTGATTTCAGTCTGCAACTTTGGGTGCTTGTGCCGTCCGGCCATTTCTCTGACATTTGTCACTTTCCCTCCCCGCCCCCTCAGGGATCTCGGAGCCCAGGATGGGTGGGCTGGAGGTTTCGAAGGCCTCACCCTGGGCCTGGAGCTTGGCCAGCTCATCACTCAGGGAGTCATAGGACTCTTCCAGGTGCCGCTTCTTCAGCTCCACACTCTGCATGTATTCTGTAAGCGAGCGGATCTTGGCCTCGTGCTGGTGGGGGAAGGGTTGGTGAGAGGAAGAAGATGGTTGGAGCAAAGGACACCACCCTGGGCAGCATAGACCTCTGTAAACCCCAGCTTTCCTCCCAGCCCTCCCCTCCTGCTGTGCCTTTCATGAGGATGCAGGGTTGGGGGCCATTCCCCTGGAGAGCCTTCCTTTAGACCCTCTGGGCTCAGAGGCCAGGAGCCCCCTGAACCTTCACTTCTCTGGCCTGGACCCTCCCCTGCTACCCCAAGCTCTTCAGTCTTTGACTTCAGTTGACCCTAGGCCCTTGACATAAACATGGGTACTAAGAGTTTTATCCGTACCCACAGAGTCGCCCTCTTTCTCCCCTGGCCCCCAAAGGCTCTCCACCCCGGCACTCACCTGGGAGATGAGGAGCTGGCAGGACGAGAGCTCCCGCCCAGTCACTTCCATCTTGCGATGACATTCAACCTGGAGGTTCTCCAGCTGCCGGCACCGCTTGACCACAGACTTGACTTCTGATTTGATTTTGCTGATGTAGAGTCGGGCCACGGTGAACTCCTCCTCGATGGCCCCGCTAATCTCCACTGGCTGTGGGGGGCACAGGAGGGGAGAGGTGCTTCTCTGCTGCGAGGAAGCCTCTTACCATTCCCTTCCACTCTGCCTATCCCCACACACAGCCACATACACAGTGACTCAGGTGGGACAGATGTTTTCAGAACAACTTTTAGCAGCTCTCTGTCACCTGACATTCACACTCAATTCCTCTATCTGCACTTAAAGATCCAATTCCAACAGACACCCTCTTCTACATTATAAAGCAATATGATTTTCTTTCGTAATCAAACTGTTCTGCTTGATCACCCCAATGGGTCACTGTCACTGCCACAGATTTGCATCTGTCATTCCCATTCCTACCTCTGCGCCCCATCTCTAAATCCTGCCATAAGCACATCTCCACTGCTTCTTTATCCAGCACCCTTGAGAATGTGTATTTTCAGTTGAGTCTATGCAGACTACTACTTGTTTTCCTGTGTCTAGTTTGAGGGTGTGTTTCCCGGATCTTTGGCCCGCCTTTCTCAGTATCCCTGAGGGCCTGGATTGGCCCACCTTGCCTCTCCCACCAGTGCCCAGAACCAGAATGCCCTGCACAAGACTGCTGCCTCTTGCTCTACTCACCAGCTTAATCTCCCCGTTGCCCACGATGACACTGAACTCACTCAGGTCCTTCATCAGCCCGTTCAGCACCTCAGCGATTCGCTTTCGCTGGTGTCCACTGACCTCCTGTAGCCGCTGCAACTCAGACTCCAGTGACAGCATGGTGGCCTGGGGACGGCCCTCAGGTCATCCCAGTGGCACCTTCCTACTCCCCTTCCCAGCCCAGGCAGAGGCTCTCCCATCATGCATGACCCTGAGGGCTGCTACAAGGAGAACACAGGCCCTGCAGAAGGGTCTGGAAGAGAGAGGGGTCCAGAGAGCAATGCAGTGACAGGGTCGGGGAGGGTCTCACAACACACAGAACAGCAGTGCCGAGGGGCAAATGTGACGCAGCCTTGGCAGGAAGCAGAGGTCCCTTTGGATGTGTAGGATGTTCTGAGGCCAGGGAGCTCGTGGACCACTCACCACCTTCTGAGACAGCTCATCCACCAGAAGCTGGTTCTGCTGGCTCTTTTCCTCCACCTCCTGGGACTTCTGGTCATAGTTCACGGCCAGCTCCTCCAAGGCCTGCAGCACTTCCTTCACCTCATCCTTCGCGGCGTCATTCTCTGACTGCAGGTGGCTCAGCTCCCGCTGGACCTTCTCATTGTCTCCTCTGGTGGACACCAGCAGCTTCAAGGGAGAGGCGAGGCATGTGAGGGAGTCTGCTGCCAGTGACTTCTACAGCCCCTTGGTCTGGGGAAGCCAAGCCCCCCACCCAGGCACAGCTCTAGGAGAGAGGCAGGGCCAAAGCAAGAGGCAAGAGGAAGTGGGCTTTAGGCTTCTTAGAAATAAGGCCACAGAGTGAAGAAGCACCTGGACTCCAAAATCTGTGCTTTAAGCAAAGCCCCAATGAGGTCCCCAGAATTCTAGAGTGTTAGGGGGTGACTAACCCCTAAGCAGAATGCCCTTTCTTCCATCTGATTGTGAAAGGTCTTTTTTCTGCCTTAGAGGGGTGAGCACACACCCCTCTCCTCTCGTGTCCTGCCTTCCTCCCTGTTACCTCTTCCTGGTCCAGCATTTGCTGCTTGAGCTTCTCTATGAGCTGGCTCTGCTGGTTGATCTCATCATCCTGTTGGAGGCAAGAAGGAAAGATGGAGTGAAGGGAAGCTGCTCCTTCCAGTCTGCACTTACAGGGTTGGGAGTAGAGGGAGGATCCTGATAAAAATCCAGATGGTTTAGGCTTTAGGTTAGAAAAACCCTACATCCTAGAAAGCAGTCTTTTCCTCAGCTTCTTTCCTAGACTCCTGCCCTCACTGTTAAATTCCTTTTTTCCTGGAAGTAGGTAAAACCTTGACAGTACACAGCAAAAGCGTTTAACTGTTCATAAGCTTTAACCTAGAAATCCCATGCTAGTGCTCCATTCTAATCAAATCACTCAAAAGCAAAGTTCTATGCACAGGAGGCAAAGACAGTCTTCTCAGAGTTCTGTATAATAGCAAAAACAGATGACTAAAACCACAAACCTAGAAGCCCTGTAATAAATAAATAGTTAAATACATTTTGATAAGTGGACCGTTAGGCAGCTATTTAAAAATATTTTTATGAAGAATTGTTAACGAAATGGGAAATTGTTCATTATATAATGCAGAATGAAAAAAATAAGATTTACCCATACAGTGTCTCTCAACTGCATGGTATATGCAGGGGGAAAAGTAAAATGTTAATAGTGTTATTTCTGAACGGTGGGATGAATGATGATTCAAATTTTCTTCTATTTTATTTTTTTTTGTGAGGAAGATTGCCCTGAGCTAACATCTGTTGCCAATCTTCCTCTTTTTGCTTGAGGAAGATTGTCCCTGAGCTAACATCTGTGCCAGTCTTCCTCTATTTTGTATGTGGGATGCTGCCATAGCATGGCTTGATGAGCCATGTGTAGGTCCATGCCTGGGATCCAAACCAGTGAACCCCGGGCCGCTGAAGCCGAGTGCATGAACTTAACCACTATGCCACCTTGCCGGTCCCTTCTTCTATATATTTTTATTTATCTTCCACATTTTCAATAATGAGCATTTCTCCCTTTTAAAATCAGAAAAAGGCAGTATAAGCTAATTCTTTAATCCCTCACTTTTCATCCCACTGGGCTCACCTCTGTGTCCTGCCTGACTGTCCTCACCTTGTCGTCAAGCTGCTTGTAGAGGCGGCGGATCTCTTCCTCGTATTTCTGCCGCTCCTCGGGCGCAATGCGCACCACGATGGATGAGTTGTCGTTCACAGGTGTCTCCTCACAGAGCTCGGCTCCCAGGGCTGCGTCCTCCCCAGCCAGGCGCTCAGTCTCAGGCACATTCTCTCCTGGCAAAGGGGCAGACAAGGTGAGGGATGGGAGAAAAGAAAGCTGCACCCACGAGCCCTTCCTCCCGCACTTCTTTTTTTTTTTATAATTTTATTTATTTATTTTTTTCGCCCAAAGCCCCAGTAGATAGTTGTATGTCATAGCTGCACATCCTTCTAGTTGCTGTATGTGGGACACGGCCTCAGCATGGTCAGAGAAGCAGTGCGTCGGTGCGCACCGGGTATCCGAACCCCGGCCACCAGCAGCAGAGCGCGCGCACCTAACCGCTAAGCCACGGGCCGGCCCATCCCGCACTTCTTAACACCAAGACCTCCAGGCCTCCATCCCCCTTGCCAAGTGGACCTTCAACCTTTTTTGGGGGTGGGATAAGGGTAGTCAGCCCCCTCTCCCTTTCCCTCATGACTGCTTTCCTGCACTCCTCCAGAAACACGGCCCCCATTGGAGATCAGCCTGCCCTTGAACACCACCCCAGACAGGGCCCTCTCTGGCTCCCTCAGCCTCCTCCTCCTCCACTGCCTCCCACGCCCACAGGAAACCTCTCTAACCATTGCGCCACCGGCTCAGCTCAGCCTCCAGCTTTGCAATCGTCTCCTTCTGAGCCTTTGTCTTCTCCTTTTCCTTCTCATATTTCTTCTTCCACTGCTCAGCAGTCAACTCTAGATTCACTGAGGCAGTGTTCTTAATGGTCTTTGCCCTGGGTGAGGAGAAGAGCGAGATGAGACCTACAGTAAGGCTTCCGTGATGCTGAGGGGAGAGAGCAGCAGGGGCTGGGGCAGGGAGCCAGGGACCCTGCCACTGACCGCTGCCCGAACATCAGGGTGGACTTGGTCTCCGCGTCGTTGAAGCTGGATGGCGAGCAGCAGATGAACATAGTTGTCCGGCAGTTTCCTCCCAAGGAGTCCTGGAGAATCCGCGTCATTTTGCTGTCACGATATGGAACGTAGGTTTTCTGGGGGAGGAGGGAGACCGTGAATCAGAAAAATGAATTCTGGGGCCGGCCCCGTGGCTTAGCGGTTAAGTGCGTGCGCTCCACTGCTGGCGGCCCGGGGTTCGGATCCCGGGTGCGCACAGACGCATCGCTTCTCTGGCCACGCTGAGGCTGTGTCCCACATACAGCAACTAGAAGGTTGTGCAGCTATGACATACAACTATCTACTGGGGCTTTGGGGGGAAAAAATAAATAAATAAAATCTTTAAAAAAAAAGAAAAGAAAAGAAAAATGAATTCAACAGGAGAATCAGAAAGGAGAGTGGTGCTGACTAGGGATCGAGCAAGCAGGAATTGGGCATGATTAGATGGGGGCATCAGGAGAAGGCAGAGATGTGGTGGAGCTAGAGGGGTGAGGGTACCCAGGGAACACTCACAGTGCCCTCGGCCAGTGCAGAGATCACATTCCCCAAGGCTGACAGGGACTTGTTGATATTCTTTGCCTCGTCCAGCACGGCGCCCTCTGCTCCCGTCTTGCTGACCTACCAGAGCATTAAGGGACCAGTGTGTCATGAGCAGCTGCAGAGGGAGAGGGCTCTCACCACCTCTTCTCCACGTAGGGGGCTCAGTCCAAGGAGGGAAGGAGACAGGGAAAGAGGACAGAGAAGGCCCTTCCTCTGTCCCCCGAAACTCTCTTGCCAAAGGCCACCCCCCTGCCCACATATTATACAATTGCATTTATATGAAATGTCCAGAAAACGCAAATCCATAGAATCAGAAAGTAGATTAATGGTTGCCAGGGGATGGGGGAGGGGGAATAGGGAGCAACTGTTAACAGGTGGTGAAAATGTTCTGGAATTAGTGGTGATAACTGCACAATCTTGCAAACACGCTAAAAACCACTGAGTTGTACACTTTAAAATGGTGAACTTGGGCCAGCCCCATGGCTTAGCGGTTAAGTGCACATGCTCCGCTGCTGGCGGCTGGGGTTCGTATCCCAGGCACGCACCGAGGCGCGGCTTCTCGGGCCATGCTGAGGCCGTGTCCCACATACAGCAACTAGAAGGATGTGCAGCTATGACATACAACTATCTACTGGGGCTTTGGGGGAAGAAATAAATAAATAAATAAAATTATAAAAAAATAAAATAAAATGGTGAACATTATGGTATGGGAATTATACTCAATAAAAAAGTTATCTTGATTTTACAAAAGGCCACTCCCCGAGGCTTCCTTCCCTACCCACCCCTCCCCCACAAGACCCCCACCTTCTCGCTCCCTGCCAGGTCCACTAGGTACAGCTTCCCACTGAGCTTCTGCTCAGTCTCCATATTCTCCTGCTTGATGTTGATGAGGAAGATGCTGTGGCTTCGAGAGCTGTGTTCATTCATGTCTGTAGGAGCAAGGGAGAAACAGTCTCTGTGCCAACCCCTCAGCCCTTGGCTTCCACTGTCTGCCACCCCCACCCACTGAGAGAGGGTGCCCGCCAGGACCAGCCCTGCCACTACAGCTCCCAGGCTGCAGGGTCGCACAGACAAGCATCCCTCCTCCTCTGGAGGACACAGTCTTCGCTTGCTCACTTCCAAGTCCCTCAGCCCCAGAGGGCACAGAGGAGAGGCTGACCCCTGACTCAAGAGCCCCTTATACCCCCACTCACTGGTGACAGCCACATGACGATTCGATTTCCCCTCATCAATCACATCTAAAATCTCTTCGGGGCTGGACACAAAGCGTTCAGTACAACCCTGCAGGGGACAAATGGACGGTGACCCATAAACTTTGACCTGCAAATTAAATTACCTGCACGGCAGGCCAGCCCTGTGGCTTAGCGGTTAAGTGCGCGCGCTCCACTACTGGCGGCCCAGGTTCGGATCCCGGGCGTGCACCGACGCACCGCTTCTCCAGCCATGCTGAGGCCGTGTCCCACATACAGCAACTAGAAGGATGTGCAACTATGACATACAACTATCTACTGGGGCTTTGGGGGAAAAAAGAAAAAAACAAAAGGAGGAGGATTGGCAATAGATGTTAGCTCAGAGCCGGTCTTCCTCAGCAAAAAGAGGAGGACTGGCATGGATGTCAGCTCATGGCTGATCTTCCTCACACACACAAAAAAGATTAAAATAAATAAATAAATTACCTGCATGGTGACCAAATGACCTTTCAAGACAGTGTCTGTCCCAAGCCTCAGACTCTCCCCAGCCTCTTACCCATCTCACTGCTCCAGAATATCCACCCTCCAACTTCTGGGTCACTGGTTTATTCTCCTCCCAAACCGACACTCCTAGTACACTGGCCCCACCTGAGTGCCTCCATCCCCACTCTCACCTTGACAAACGGCACCCGGTTCTTGTCCTCGTGCACAGACAGATTTGTTTTGGTCACTGAATGAAGACAAGGCAGGGTGAGCAAGGCCAGCTCTTCCACCCCTAGCTCCCCAGCCCCTGCCCCCTGCAGTCTGCTCAGATGGTGGGTTCTTCTATGTGCAGAAGGGAAGAAGACTCCCTGTGATGCTAAATCTCCATCATGCCCTGAAAACTCAGTCTCTCCTCCTCCAGGATGCCAGCCCCCGGGGTCCAGCTCATCTCAGGCTGTTTCTGTGAAGGCCTGGGCATCTAAGCTCCTCTTCTGACCTTTTTGGTTTTTGGAAATTCTTGGTGAGTGGAGGCAAGGGACATGGGTATGAATGTGTGTGCCCTCTGCATCTCTTGCCAAACAGGACCGAATCCCAAGAGCAATGTGATCTCTTTTCCTTGCCTTCCTCCCCCCGCCACCCACCCACTGGGGTTAAACTTCACTCACCATCCAGAAGGTCACGAATTTTGTCCAGGTAAATCTCAAAGTAAGAAACCTGGTTGGGGAGAAAGGAGGAATAGGACGTGAAGAGGGCCTGTCTTAAATCTGATACAGGGATCTCAAGCTAATGGGAACACTCAAATGGTGGGAGTGGGAGGGAAAGAGCAGAAGAGAATATCTTGGCAGAGAAGAACTGAGGCAACCAGGCGAGGAGAATAAGTTGGGGTGCCCAGGATCTCAGTGGGTTCCTACTAGATCTTCCCCTTCCAGGCCCATCTGAGGATGCCCAGCGGTCATGCCCTCATCACCTTGATGTGGAACTCAAGGTTCTCGTCCATGGAGTAGATATGGTTGAAGATGTCTCGGGCAATGCGAGGAATGATACCCATCAGCTGGGGGTCATGCAGCTTTCCCTGGGGAGTAAGATATTCCAGAATGAGGCGGGAGCGCAGGAAGAATGGACAACTCAGAGTATGAGGTGCACACCAAGTAACAGTTGATAAGAAGAACATGCTAAGGTAGGAGGTGGTCACTCCACATCTACCTCTTAGTGGAAGGAGAGAACTGAGTAGACTTTTGGACTTGTACTGCTGCTGCTTTTACAGATCAAAAGAAGAAAACTGGAGTAGTGGAAAAGAGGGTAAACTGCAGCTGGCAGAAGGGATTCCATTAAACTTCCACTATAATATTGCCCCTCAGTTCTTCCTCTGGACCAGGCAACCCTTGATTCCTAGATCCTCCCCTACTGAGATTCCCTGGCCTCCCATTATCACCCCCCAACTCCTCACCCCCCATAGAAGTCAGAACCCTCACCTCCATGGTATGTGTTTTCCCTGAGGATGTCTGTCCATAAGCAAAAATGGTGCCATTGTAGCCAGCAAGGACATCTGGAAGAGATGGTGAAGCAAGAGCACTGGTGGAGAGAAGTGGTGTAGGGATGAGGAGCCTGAGAGAACACACTCTAAGAATACACCCGTTACCTTTGACAATCTGCATGGCACACGCATGATAAACTTGCTCCTGAGTCGTGTTTGGGGGGAATACACGGTCAAAGACATACGGCTTCCCCTGGAGTGGAAATAAAAGACGGCAGACGTCAGTAGGCAGGGCGTGAGGGAGGAAAAACACCACAGTCCCCTTCCATCAGCCTGAGAAGGCACCCGTTCTTCAACCCTCTGTCTATATGGACGATTATGGGGCGAGGGCACCCAGAGACAGAGAAGCGAAATTTAGCACTGACACCAGGAATTGTGTCCACGGGGTAGAGAGGGTCACTGAGGAGTGTCACACGGTGGGACTGCCTGAGGGGATCTCAGCCTTGGTGTGATGACTTAGCAGTCTACCACCCCGACCCCCTTCCTGGGAAACCAAATGGGCAAAGACAACAGGGCCACAGGCTGTGGAGGGTGAAGAACAATTCATTAGCTTTAAAAATCTACCCCTCAGTTTAAAAATATCTTCCTCAATAGATCCATATGCCTGACATGAAAAGATCTTCAAGACATATTAAGTGAAAGATGCAAAGTTAGGGACATATGTACAGTATTCTCCCTATTGTGTAAATGAAATATACATCTACCGAGAAGCTGAGCTCTTATGGAAACATTAACACAAGCTCTCTCATTGTGAAAGGAATATATGAAATCAGAAATATGGGTCTCCCTTTAAGGAATCAGCTTTAAGTAAAGAGAAACGGTGAAGCAAAACACTCAGACCTGCAAGTACTTTGTTTAATTCAGTGAATATGTTGTAAATCAAGTGTACTGATAAGAAAGCTAAAGATATAACATATCTGCAACCCAGGGAGCCAAACAAAGAATATATTTGATATCTAATCATATTAAAGGGAAGATCTCTGGTAAGATTAAATCAGACTATGCTTGTTCTCTATCATAGGTGACAAATTTCTTAGACATGTTTTCCTGCCAGTCAGTATAAAGAGACTATGACTTAGCTGTCGAATTATTTTACTACAGAGCCCATCTCTATCCATTTGAAATGTAAACCTCTAGGTCTATGGACACCAGAGTTTGGGAGACACATTTTAACTAATTAAGGAAAGTCACAAAACTTGGCTAGAGCTGGAGATGTGGCTCTAGGTATATTTACAATATTGCATCAATATATAGAGAATATTTTTCTAGAAGGGATTATACAAAAGTATTAACAGTGGTTAGTTTGGGGAGAGAAACTGGGAGAGAGGCTTTCCTTTTTCATCTTGTATCCTGGATGGTTTACATTTTTAAACCATGTTCAAGTATTATTATTTTTTTTAAGTTTATTTATTTATTTTTGCTGAGGAAGATTCGCCCTGAGCTAATATCTGTTGCCAATCCTCCTCTTTTTTTGGTGGAGGAAGATTAGCCCTGAGCTAACACCTGTGCCAGTGTTCCTCTACTTTGTATGAGGGTCGCCGCCACAGCACGGCTGACAAGTGGTGTAGGCCTGCACCCGGGATCCGAACTTGCGAACCTGGGCTGCCGAAGTGGAGTGCACTGAACTTAAGTTACGCCACAGGGCCAGCCCCTATTTTTTATTTTTTAATGTCAAAGAGAGTGGGACAACTGTGCATTATTTTGTTTCCTTCTTTTTCCTTCTTTGCATAAAGGAAAACTAATAAATATTATTTTTTTAATATTTAAAATATTTGAAAAATCTGGCTTATCGAAAAAATCTACCTGAACTATTTTTCTGATCTCTCTGTGATGAAAGCCTCTGCAACCCACAAAACAGAATCCACAAAGAGAAAGAAGCTATGAAGGAGCTCTCTACAATGAAGGGAGTGCTGTAAACTGATAGAGCCCTTCTGGAGGATAATGCTATTAAATATTTAAATGTCCATACTGTTTGTACTCTGTACTAGTGATTCCAGTGCTAGGAATTCATTTTATAACACCTGCTTGAGCTCTTAAAGATGTGTGTAGAAGGATGCTTGTATTAAAGCAGTTTGTATTAAAGAAAAACCAGAAACAATTCAAACATCCATCAAGAAGATGTTGGTGACGACATCTCCATATTCTACCCCCATTACAATAAGCAAGGCTGGTCTACATATATTGACGTGTCCAAGATTGATTAAGCGAAAAATTAAAAACAATGTGCATAATGCGATTATATTTTTTAAAAAGAGTATGGCTAGAAAAGCCTTAGGAAAAAGATGTGAAAGACCATACACAGAACTGTCAATGGTAGTTATCACTGCAGAGCACAAGGACAGGAACTTATACCTACTACATTTTTCCTGTGATATTCAAATGTTTTACAATGACAACATATTGCTTTTAAATGAAAAAAATGAAATATTACAGATGATGTTATAGAAAAATATGTAATGACATGACAAGGCATGCACAAAATACTGTTAAGCAAAAAGGCGGTTTCTAAAATAGTGTGAAGTTTAAAAACAAAAACAAAAAAAACTATGTAAAAGGGGCCGGCCCAGTGGCGTAGGGGTTAAGTTTGCGCTTGTGCGCTCCGCTTCCGCAGCCCAGGATTTGCAGGTTCAGATCCTGGGCACGGACCAACGCACCACTTATCAAGCCAGGCTGTGGCGGCGTCCCATATAAAGTAGAGGAAGATGGGCACAGATGTTAGCCCAGGGCCAATCTTCTTCAGCAAAAAGAGGAGGATTGGCAACGGACGTTAGCCCAGGGCTAATCTTCCTCACACACACACAAAAAGAGTATGTAAAGGATGATTCCATTTCTGTAAAAAAATATATTATATATATATAGTATATTTACATATATGCTTAGAAAAACATATTAATAGTGGTTATCCTTGGACAGTGGGATTTTAGGAGTTTTTGTTCTTTTGGGTTTAGATTTAAAACTTTTAGGGGCCAGCCTGCTGGTGCAGTGGTTAAGTTTGCATGCTCCGCTTCGGCAGCCTGGGGTTCGCATGTTCAGATCCCAGGCGCACCGCTCATCAAGCCATGCCATGGCGGCAACCCACATACAAAATAGAGGAAAACTTGCACAGTTGTTAGTTTAGGGCAAATCTTCCTCAAGCAAAAGAGGAAGATTGGCAACAGGTGTTAGCTCAGAGCCAATCTTCCTCACTAAAAAATAAATAAAACTTTTATAAAACGGAAATACATAATTTTTAAATAGGAAATTTTAAGTTTTTAAAACAAAGATATTAATACTCTTACTACATAAAGAACTCTCATAAATTAGTAACAAAAAGACAAAACTAAACAGAAAAAAATGGACAAGAGCTAGGTGCTAACCACAGAAGAAGAAATACCAATGTTCAACAAACATAAAGATGTTCAACATTTTCGAAGAAAAGGAAACTAAAATGGTAACACCATTTTTCACCTATCAAGTTGGAAAACAAAAACTTAATTGTTATACCCAGTATTGGTGAGGGATCAAGGAGGTATAATTTCCTTGAAATGAACACCCTCATTCTTCTGTGGTAGGACAGTACATCCATACAACTTTTATGGGGACAATTCAGAAATACATAATCAAAAGCCTTGAACAGTACATATCCATTCATCCAGATATTGTGCTTCTAAGAATTCATACCATGGAAGTATTTGTAGCAAATATTTAGCTACCAGATCACACTGCTTATAATAACAAGAAATTGAAAACAACTGAAAGGAGTAACATTTAGGGGACCAGTTAACATAAGGAATTGACTAAATTATGGCATGTGCATATATTTTTTCTTTGCTGCTCTTTAAGATGATGTCATAATAGAACATGAATAAATCTCAAAAACGTGTTAAGTGAAAGAACTCAAACACAAAGAGCACATACTGTATTATTTCCTTTACATGAAGTTTAAGAATGGATAAAACTTATCTGTCTGATAGAACTCAAAATAGTGGCTGCCTGGGGGGTGATATTGACAGGAAAGGGGCACATGGGAGCTTTCAGGGACAACAGAAATGCTCTAGATCTCAATCTGGGTAGTGGTTCCACGGGAGTCAAAATATGTTATAAAATTCATCAAACTGCTTGTATAAGATTTGTGCACTCACTGTATGTAAATTATACCGTAATAAGTGCTATCATAAAATATAACATCATGAAATGATATTATAATGGCTATGAATTAATGCACAATCTCTTTGTTAATAAGAAAAATGAATCTTAAGACTACCAAATACCATTGTAACCTATCAAAGTGGCCAAAATAAAATAGTCTGATGATGCACCACACTGCTGAGGGCATATATAAACTGGGGCCAACTCTATGAAAGGCAATTTGGAACTAGCGCTTAAATTTTTAAATGCATATACCTTATGACCTCTACTTCTAAAAATGAATCCTATAGACATACTGCACATATGCAAAATACATACAAGGTCATTCAATTGTTTGTAATAGCAAATGATTAGGACAACCCTAAGTGTCCATCAATAGGGACCTGGTTAAATAAATTATGGCATATCCTTACAACAAATTATATAGTTGTTAAAAAGAGTGAGATAGATCTTTATGCACTGATATGGAAGAATCTCCAAGACTCATTATTAAGAAAAAAAAAAAAAGCAAAGTAAAGAACAGTATGTATAGTACACTATTTGTGTTTTTTAAACAAGTATATGTATGTATATACATCTTTGCTTGTAAATGTATAGTATGTTTTTAGAAGGATCCATAAGAAACTGGTTATAAGGTTTCTTTCTGATATGAGAACTGGGTTGTTAGGAAAGAGGGGTAGGAAGGAGGCTTACTTTTCATTGTATATCTTCTTATATCATTTGAATTTTGTCACATATGCATGTAAGACATTCAAAAATTAAATTAAACATTTAAAAATATAAACAAAATTATGTAAAATATTTAATGATGTAAAATATAATTTTTGTTAGTTAAAAAGTAAGTTACAAAACAATACATAGTTTGTGATACGCTTTTATTAAAATTAATGTATGTATATATGCAGAAAAAACCCACTGGGAACAAATATATCAAATTGTTAACAGTATTTTTCTTGGGATGGTGGGATTTTGAGTGATTTTTAGCCTCTTCTGTATGCTTTTCTTTGTTTTTAACTTTGTCAACAATTAAAATATATTAGTGTTGTAATCAGCTTACCTTTAATATTATTAAAGAAAAACCTACCTTCTTTTTTTTTTAAAGTTTGAGTCACTTTATAGGTTATTAATAGTACTTTTATGAATTTCTCATCCTTTTTATCTGTATAGTTCATCATTGTACTTCATTACAAAGAATAAAATCCTTATTACATAGAATAAAATCATACAGTGTTACAATAAACAGATCTAAAGTGGCACTCAGCCCCGTGGCTTAGCGGTTAAGTGTGCACGCTGGGCTACAGGCAGCCTGGGTTCGGATCCTGGGCGTGCACCAACGCACCGCTTGTCCAGCCATGCTGAGGCGGCATCCCACATACAGCAACTAGAAGGATGTGCAACTATGACATACAACTATCTACTGGGGCTTTGGGGAGAAAAGAGAAAAAAAAAAAGGAGGAGGATTGGCAATAGATGTTAGCTCAGGGCTGGTCTTCCTCAGCAAAAAGAGGAGGATTGGCATAGATGTTAGCTCAGGGCTGATCTTCCTCACAAAAAAATAAACAAATTAAATAAATAAATAAATAAATAAACAGATTTAAAGTGCCATTGATGCCTCTCCTCCTCAGTGGTAATATCTTTCTTTTTTTTTCTTCCCTTTTAATTTTATTATTTTATTGAACCTTGATTCTTGAATTGTAATCTACCTCAGTGTTTCTCCCATCCAGGGGCCAAGAAACAGAAACAAACAAAAGATGTCCATCCAGGCCAATGACTCTCACCTCTTCTCCACCAATGATATCTACTCATGCTTCTGGAAGCTAGGCACACAGCCAAAGGGGATTAAATATAACTCTGGAGCCAACCTTGCCCCCCCCTTCCTTCCCTGCTAGGAACATGGGCACCAACACACACACACACACACACACACACACACACACACACACACACATTCTCTCTCTCTCTCTCCCCAACACTCCCAGTTATAGGATTCCAGAGGGTGCTGTGGACGCATTAACATGGAGGGCGCTCTCCAAGTGCTGAAGGCAATTGCTGCCTAAGGAACCCCTCTGCCTCAGCCTGGGCTGGGAAGAAGGAAGGGACCAGAAAGGGAGGAAGGGTGACGCTCTCAGAACTGTGAGGATAAAAGACAGCCAAGAGCTAAAAATGGGTGCACTTAGTAATCTGGTGAGCAGGAAAAGCTATCGACATGGATTATAATTTCAGGCGTTCTGGAAAGTCCTGCTACTACTTCCCTACTCTTGGCTGGACCCTTAAATTCCAAGTCTAGTTCTTCATTTCTTTTCTTAAGATTTTTTATTCTGTGTAAAGTGTAAATTTCTTTTCACTTTCTATTGATTATACTCAGGATGAATTCATTTTGTCAGATCTTTTTATGACAATAACTAGACCAGTGGTTTTCTACTTTTTCTGCCTCTAGACTAATCACATGGGAAACATCACCACTATTTACGTTTCTCGTGACACACAATTACTTTGAGTTAGACTATAGTATGTTGTGTGGGGTTTCTTATCAGAACCTGAGGGATGTATGTACAGTTAGCAAAAGCCATTTCTGATGCCCCCTCCCAGGCCTCTGCCTGGATCACCATGCACACCAAGGGTTTCTTGAAGGCAGAGATTCCCTCTAAATTCCCAACACCATACAGTCCTTGGCCCACAGGATGTTCTTCATAAATAGTTGTTGAGTAAACACAGATATTGATGGAGGAAGAGAGCAAGAAGATACTAGAGACCTGAATGTTTGGATGAAACAACCAGTAAGAGGGGAAAACGTTAACCACTTCCCAACTGGGTCAAAGGCTAGCTTGTGGGGAGATGGCATATATAAAATAATAATCACATCTAACTCTTATCGGGCATTTATTATGTGCTTGCCACTGTGCTAAGCAGTTTATACGCATTATGTCATTTAACACTCACAGCAATCCTAGGAGGTAGGTACTATTATTATTCCAGATTCAGAAAGGTAAGGTGGCTTGCCCACAGTCACACAGCTGAGAAATGGTAGAGCATGGTTTCAAACCCAAGCAATCTGATTCCAGACCCACACTGCCAAAGTGATCCAAAAACTGAAGTGCCAGCACTGCGTCAGATCCCCTCCACGGCGTTTCCTTGCCCTCCCTTACATTTGGGCACTTCTGCAAATGTTTCCAGACAGAACTAAAGCCCTTCCTCACTCCCCTTTTCCAACCTCAACCCCATTTTCTGAAGTATGCTATTCTGCCCCCCATCCTCTCTGAGGAGCCTCCCTCACCATCTCTACTTCCAGGTTATCAAGGACCCCATGAGCTCGTGCAACATCAGAGACCAGAAGACTCGTTAAATTAGAAACACTCAGGGAGACCCTCCACCTCTGAGGAATGCTCCTGAGACCCACTCTCTCTCCCACCCACAGCTGTCCATGCACTCCTCCTAGCCTTCTCCGGAGAGCCCCTCTTCAGAGCCCTGCAGCCCAGGGCTCTCTGCTCTCCTTTGACCCACACCAAGCCTCCTTGTTGTCTCCTTGTCCATTCATGTCTCCCAGAACTTTCTGTAGTTTTCCATCATGTGTGCTAACTAAAGCTAATGGGAGAGCCTAAGGTCAGGGGTCCAAAGATGACCAAACCCTTCGACTCTCAGTAAAGCACTTGGTGGAGGCTGAACTTCTGAGCACCAGGCCTGATTTCCATGGTGACACCCCTGGGGATTGCTGCCATGGTAATGCTGCAGAGACACTGGCCACAGTGAGCGTTACACCTCCCCTCTCCATTTTCCTTTATGAGACTCCCCCAAAGCTAAGAGGAGACCTGCTCCCCCTCTTCAGATATCAAAGGAATCCCAAGCTGCCCCAAACAATACTGACTCTGCTCCAATAATCCTGCAGGTCCCAACCAGCTTTTCCAAATGAGGTACTTCATGGTCCTGGTTTTTTGTCTCCTTAAGAACCCACTTAACATTGGGAGACCTGAGGGAGGTAGCATGTAGTGGATACTTGAATGAAGGAAGGAGAGAGACAGAGAAAGTGTGTTTGTGTGTGTGTGTGTGTGTGTGTGTGTGTGTGTGTTTCCTCACTGTCATCCCTCCCACGTCTGGTACAGATGCAGAAGACCAGACAGTAGGCACTGAGACACTCTGCCCTCCAAGACCAAGGCAGAGAAACACTAAAATGGGTCCAATGATGGGGCCGGCACCATGGCTTAGCGGTTAAGTGTGCGTGCTCCGCTGCTGGCGGCCCGGGTTCGGATCCTGGGCGCGCACCGACGCACCGCTTCTCCGGCCATGCTGAGGCCGCGTCCCACATACATCAACTAGAAGGATGTGCAGCTATGACATACAACTATGTACTGGGGCTTTGGGGGGAAAATAAATAAATAAATAAAATCTTTAAAAAAAAAAATGGGTCCAATGAAAAAGTCACAGTGGATTCTGAGTGACACAAAGAGCAAAACAAGGTACATAGCACACAGACAGTGACCCAGACACCCTTCTGCTATGACTCAGGCCATTAACTCTGCCTAAGCCCCATCCCCCAGATTCCTGGGAGAAGTCAGGGGAGTGAGAGAGGGATAAGGCTTGCAGAGCTGTCTCTCCAGCTTATTCTCCTACCCTCCGCCAAGCAGAGAAAGCGCACGAACATTAGGGACCCTGAAACCCAGAGCTAGCTGCAGTGCCGCAGAGGCAGGGAGGACAGCCGCTAGAGAAAGGAGCAGGGGCTGGGTTTGGAGAGATTTCCTCTCCCACCTCCCCTCTTCCCTCACCTTCCCAGACATCCTGAAGCAGCTGCCTCCATTAATTCCTCAGACAGTTTCTCACACACTGGGCCCCAAAGGGAGCTAGAGGAGGAAAGAGTAAAGAGGGTAGGAGATTTCCTTCCCTTGTTGGGACCCTCAAGGGTCTCCTCAAATTCACTTCTCCTATAGCCCTCATCTTCCCGAATGAGGAGGGAATAGCAAGGCTGGGACGGCAAACTCCAAGGATGCTGCCTGAGACAAAATGGCCCCCTAGAAGCATTTATCTTGGAGTGAGAGATTGACAAGAAGGGCTAGGGCGAGGGAAGATACAGAGCAAGACAAAGGTAGAGCCCTACAAATATCAGGGGAAACAGACAAGGAAGGAGCAGCTGTGGAGCTAAGATAGAATCTGAGTTGGCAGGGGGCCTGGGCCTCTCTTCATCTCTCCTCCCTCCTCACCTTCCTCTGTGTCTCTCCTGTCTAGCAAATTGGACAGATCAACACCACACCTCCTCCTCCCAACATCACTCCATGCCCCATGCCCACCACACCAGGACGGCCCAGAGAGCTGGAAGGAGTCGGTTCAGACTTAGCAGATAAACCTCCAGCAAGGAAGCCAGGCTTAAAAGTAGAAGCCTTTTGTGGATTTGCTCCTCCCTCTTGTTTCTCAGGCTTTGTGTCTCAGGGGGACCTTAAGCTCCAATGCTCATAACTAAGGCTGGCTATCCAGACTACACAGAAGGGAGTCCCCCAGGGTTGATCCAGGCATGATGTTAGCCTGGCCAGACTGGCCAGACTGCAAGGCCTAATGGCTCTGAGGCAAAGAGAAACAGGGGCTCTCTCTATGTGGCAAACACACACACAAGGCAAACGCACCCATCTGAGTTCACAGTGCGGTGAGAGCTCAGCATGGTGGCAGACTGGGGCCCTTGGGGACAGAACCTGTAAGCAGGTCTCTTCCTAAGGCATGTTTACTCAAAGTCCCATGCTCACTGATGAAGAAGGCCCAGGCTCCCTCCCCTTCTTTCCTTCCTTCCTTTAACAAGCCCACCTTGTGCCAAGCACTGTGGATCAAGGATACATAACAAGCGCCCCTGACCTTGAGGACTGCCCTCATACGTGCCCCTCCCTTCTCAAACTGGCCACAGTTCCCTGGTCCAGCACCCTTCAAGCCCTACTGGACTCAACCCCAGATCCTTTCACCCATAGCCTAATAGTCCCTACCAACCTGGGAAAGGAGAGGTGGGTTAGGAATTCCTTTTGGGCCACCCCAGATAAAGGTCCAGAAAAGAAATCTGAGGAGGCAATGTGATATAGAGAAAAAGACATGAGCTTTGGAGTCACAGATTTAGGTTCAGATCCCTGAATTAATAGTGTGACCTTGAGAAAGTCATTCAACTTCTTTGGGCCTCAACTTCCTCATCTGTGAAATGGAAATATTAATACCTATTTCAGAGTGTTGTTTTGAAGATTAAATAATATATGTAGAGTAACAAGCACACAGTAAATATTAGTTCTTCTTAATGAGATCTCCTCTAGGGGTAGAGGCTGTCATGATGAGGTAGAGGTAGCTTGCCACTTTTTATTGGATCATCAAGAGAAAGGATGAATAAGCAAGTACTTGTTAGGATCTCAGGATTTGGTTATTTTTATTTGTTAGGGGGAGTTGGGGGTCTGAAATCCTCTTCCTGCTGAACCCAGAGGGAAAGGCAGCTATTTCCTTAGGACCCCAGAGTCTCCCCCTCAAACTGGGTGTGGCCGCAATGTATTTTTTTCTCAGAAAACCCTTCATCAGAGCCCTTCCCTCCCCCCAAGTCCAGGCTGTAACTACTTCAGGGGATGACAGAGGGCTTGGTCCTGGAGCCCACCCTCATGTATACCTCCGCAGAGACCCCGAACTGCCCACCTCCAATCCAGCCCATCCATCCACTAGTCTTCCTCCTCCCTTCCCGGGAGTTGGGGGTAGAGATTCAAGCCAATAACAAAGGGAAGATGCGCTTTCTCTAGGGGAGAGGGAAAACATCGGAAAAACAAGGGACTGGCTCTAAGGGGTGGGGACGTTGCAGAGAGCAGCAACGCGGACTTGGGTCCCCTGATCGCGGGGAAGTAGCCCCCTCTGCGGAGACTTGGCCGTCAGCCTGGCCAGGCCACACCCAGCCATCCTGATGCAGCGGCGAGGAGGGGCTGCGGCGAAGAGGATAGAGGACCGAGGATGAGCCGCGGGGAGTGGGCGCAGAGCGATAGGCAGGGGCTAAGGCTCAGCGGAGGGGAGGATTCACCCTACCCCCTCCTCCCCGAAATTCCCTCCTGGGGCGGCACTCACCCCAATAACGACGCTGTCGTCCCCTTGGAAAATGGGGATGAACTTGTCTCCGCGCAGAATCTCGGCCTGGTTCAGGGGCCGAAATCGGCAGAGCACCTTGATGCTACATTCGTTGTTGGTCTCCGCCATGGTGGTCGCCGGCGCGGGGCTGGGGCACTTCTTGGGCGGCAGAGGTGGTGTGTGCTCCAGAGGCGGGGGCTCAGCTGAGGCCGAGGCAGAGGACAGGTGCTCTGCGGCTGAGAAGGCTGTTGCGGGCGCCCGGGCGATGGCTGGAGAGCAGGGCCGGGGCGCGCTTCCTCTCTCCTGCGGCACCGGGATGCAGGCGACTTGGCGTCTGGTCCTCTCGGCGCTCTGCCTCTCCGCCCCTCGCGCTGCAGCGCCGCGCTGCGGGCCTGGGCGGGGCCGCGCTGGAGGAGCGGGCGGGGCTTCCCTCGAGGGGGGTCAGCCGCTGGCCTCCCCCACCGACTGGTGGTACCTTTCCTCTCTTCTCCCCTCCTCTCCCCAACCTTAAGTCTCGGAGATAACCCTGCCCTCACCCCTTCCCCACCCAGGTCACTCACTGCATCCTACCCCCCACATCCCTGATCTGTCTGCCTCTCCCTCGGACTCCACCCCCCTGGAAGGGATAAGGAGTCTGAGGTGGGCCTGAACCTGTTTAGAGAAGAGAGTCAACAGCGCGTCCACCCGCTTTATTCCAGGGCATCGGCCACCCCCGTCACGTCATCTTTCCAAATTGGGAGCACACTTCTCATTCCCTCTCCCCACACCCCCACCCCCGCACAGATTCCCAACCCACTCAACCTGCAAGGGCAGCTGCCTGTACCCCTATGGAGCTGGGTGTCCAGGTCCCATTTTTCAGAAAGGAGTGTCAGGGGAGGTCCGGCCATTCCCTTCCTCTTCTACATCCAAAGGTGCACTCTACTCTCTCCCCAACATTCACACTAGGTCCCCAGTTTGAAGGAAGATGAACTCCCATCCTGGGCTATCAGAATTCAAAAGCAGATAAAATTCTCACTTTTGCCTCATAGGTTGAGGCTGGGATGGAGGTGGAGAGGAGTAACTTTTTCAAGAGAAAGGGAGTTAGAAAGTGGTGAAGGAGGGGTGATGATGGGAGCGGGTAAGGCCAGAGGGGCGTTCAGAGAGGACCTCTAGGGCAGACATCTGCATTAGGGTTTCAGGCAGGTTTAGGCACATATGTGAGTGTGTTTCTTGTCCCAGTTACTGTTGGGCAGAGTACCAACACCCAGCCCCTTTCTCAGGCCTTTCTTCTCTATTTCTCCCCCTTCCCTGGCAAAAAAAAAGCCACGCCTAGAGATTCCTTGTCCTTCCTCCCCTCAGGTCAGACTCCTGCTGCAGCCCCTGGGCAGAACCACCTAGAAGCTGGCCGAATTGATTTTTCTCCCTGTCACAGGCCTCTGCTGGCGAACAGAGAAGTTAGACTGCAGGAATTGAGGTTCTGGCCAAGGGGAGGAGCAGGGTGATGGGAGACAGGAGGAGGGGATGGAGGTTCTGCCTAACTAACAATTGCCTAAGGTCACTTAGACACTACGAGGCAAGGATGGGAGAATGATGGCCTGGCCAGACAAGACCTAAGCACTCAGAACTCAGCTGAGGGGGTTTCTGGAATTCAGCCTATACCTCTAACCCACCTTGAATCTTAAGGAAACTGAGGGAAAGGGGTCCCGCATAAGAAACTGGATGGGAAGGCAGTAGGAGAAAGAGGGGTTGAGGCTCAGGGAGGAGCCAGGAGAGTATGCATACAATGACAATGAGTTCCAAACTCGGGAAAATAGGCATCTCTCCAGTCACTGAGTCTGGCACTCTTTCTAAGTGTTGCAGCATTCTGCAAGCTCAGGAAATATCCCAACCTCAGGCCCCCAGGGGCTCCAGGGTGGCATCCTTAGTGAAGGAGTTTCAAAATGCTAGTCCATAGAGAGTCACTGGTCAGAGACAAAAGTTCACCAAGTATACCTCCCCCCAAAACACACACACACAATGCGATAAGTTTTTCATAAAGCTGGATTTGTTAAGTTTCAAAGGACTTTTATTCTGAGAATATGTCTTTCTGTACCTTTCCATTAAGTAAGGATGGTAATAGTAGTAATAGGTTTTCTTTCCTTAATGAACTTACTTGGCAAAATAAAAACACAGCAATATCATGTCTATCTTCAAAAAGGTTTATTGTTATTGTTTTGATTTTATTGAACTGTGAAATTCAGAAGTTTGAAAACTATTAGTGAAGTGGTTAAGAGCACAGCGGGTGTTCAGACAGACACAGAGCCACCACTTACCTATTTATGAATGTGAGATAGGATTGCCTGATTCGAAAAACAAAAACAGGATGCCCAGTTAAATTAGAATTTCAGATTAAAAAACTAATAATTTTTTTTGTGTTAGTATGTCCCAGGGCCAGCCGTGGCTTAGTGGTTGAGTGCGCGAGCTCTGCTACTGGCAGCCCAGGTTGGGAACCCTGGGTGCGCACGACGCACTGTTTCTCTGGCCATGCTGAGGACGTGTCCCACATACAGCAACTAGAAGGATGTGCGACTATGACATACAACTATCTACTGGGGCTTTGGGGGAAAAAAAGGAGGAGGATTGGCAATAGATGTTAGCTCAGAGCTGGTCTTCCTCAGCAAAAAGAGGAGGATTAGCATGGATGTTAGCTCAGGGCTGATCTTCCTCACAAAAAAAAAAAAAAAAAAAACTCCGAAATATAGGATGGGACATATTTACACTAAAAAAAAATTAGTTGTTTCTCTGAAATTCAAATTTAACTAGGCGTCCTGTATTTTATCTGACAGCCCTAACTTGAGAAGATAACTTAACTTTTTCACTCCTAACATGACTAAGCCTTTACTAAATTTTACTCGTTATTGTTTTTGAAGCCCTGGCTGTGCCACAGCATGCCTAGTTGTATTATTTTTATGTAGTCATTTAATTTCTGGGAGTCCAAATTTATTCATTTGGAAAACAGGAATTATAAAAGCTCTTTCACAGACTTGATGTAAAAATGGAAGAAAATAAGTTGTACGAAATGACTCCCAAGGCGCGTTATTGTCGTTGCCCGCCCAAGCCTCAATCAGCTAAGACTACATGTCCCACAATTCTAGGCGGCGTCCCCCTGCCATTACCTCATTCCCTGGCCTCGTTCTCGCCAATCCCTGCCTCGCCAGGGGTGTGGTGGCGGGCTGTTCTCGCGACTTTTGCTTTACCCTTCTCCTGTGTTACTCCTGTCGCGAGACTTCCTGCTCCTCCGCCTTCTCCGCCGCTCCCTTTGCCGCCGCCTTCTCCCGGGACCCGGACCCAGCCTCTCCCCTACCCGAACACCAGCCCCGGCTCCACCGAGGCCCCGGTCCCCCAACCCCGCCTCGCCGCCGCCATGGCGGACCCTAAATACGCCGACCTTCCCGGCATTGTGAGTACAGGGCTGGCCCCGCCTCCCCAGGACCGCACCCCAGACCTCCTCAGGACCCCCAACAGACACCAACCCGCGACCCCTCCCGCCTGCAGCCCCTCCTCCGCCCCCGAGGCTCCCGCCGCTCGCTCCCCGACGGGCCGCAGCACCTCCTGGACTCCTCCGACCCGCCTGGGCCGGGTCGTGGGACGGCCTGCCAGGCCCCTTTTCTGGCAGTCGCCGGTTTCTCGGCCCAGAAGTCGTCTCCAGGCGCTCACCACTTGTGCCCGAGTGTTGTGTCAACATCACCCGTGTTTCCTCAAATCTTCCCATAAGCCCCCCATCCCCACCCCCTTACACACGTACCAGGCCACTTGGTGATGGCCTTCACCCTGCCAAGGAAGAGGTTACCGTGGCAAAACCCTTGTGCCAGATGGAGAACTCTGTCCTCCGGGGAACCTCCCCACCCCGCCCCGGCACATGCCGGCATGTACCCTCCTTTTTTGCCGCCCTGCCTGCATCCTCTGGGTGGGGGTTGGGGCACAGGACCTTGGGTACTAAGGTCCTGAGTCACTCTCAGCCCTTGTGCCAGGGTAGTTGTGTACAGGCCCTGATTCGAGCATAGCCCCTCTCCTACTTCTGACATAATGGACGCCAAGAACTCGCCCCCGTTTCAGAAGTCAGGGTAACATCTTTGTCATCACTTACACTCACCATTTACCATCAGGTCACAGTTGTCCCCACTGCCATCTGCATCCTTCTAAGACATGGGAACTGACATGCAGTTCCCCGGGCAGGTGGAAGAGAATGCATAGAATCCTGACACCACAGCCTGTCTTCTCCATTAGTTGTTCAAATGGAGGGGGGTCAGGGGTGTTCATGGATGCTGGGTAGTGAGGTTGGGTGGTCACTGCTTCTACCTGCAGGCCAGGAACGAGCCAGATGTTTATGAAACCAGCGACCTACCAGAGGATGATCAAGCGGAGTTTGATGCGGTAAGACTATGTGCTGCCTCAGGACTCCTCTGGATTCTGACTTCTCTCCCCCAGGCAGGCCCTTTCCCATTTCTGGTGAACCACAGCAATAAGCGGGTATGCCAACCCAGCCTGGGTGGTATGTAGGTTCTAAGGCTTGCAAAGGCCTTGCTGGTCTTACAGCCACCAATGAGCAATGCCAGAAAGGAGAGTCAGGTCAGTGGAATTACAGCTAACAAGACCTGATCTTCAGCCTTTTAAATAAAATTGAATCTCTCAAAACAGTTAGGTTTGGGGCTAGTGACTTAGGCCCCTGGGTGCTAGTCCATGGTAATGAATCCTGAAGCCTGAGCTAACTGAGGTTAGGACCTAGGCCTTCTATTTCATAAAAAATTTCACTCAATACATGTTTATTAGTGTCCTACCAAGAGCTAGATTTTGAAGTATAGAGGAAACTCTTTTATGTGAATATCCAGTATCCGTTGGGCAAGGAGTAAGAAAATGATTAGGAGATTTTAGGAAGATCAGGGACCTGGTCAGAGCAAAACAAATTTGAGGAAGAACATAAATCTTTCATATCAGCAGAGGAGAGGCCCTGGTAGCACTTTCACATCCAAGAAGAGCTCTGAGGAGGAAGGAATTAGCTATGGACACATTTTAACTATGAGGGGAACCACTTAATCATTGTTTATTGAATGTGTTCATTTTGTATTGGTTTTTGTGCAATGCAGAGGAAGAAATGTCCCTGCCCTCAAGGATCCCCCAGACTAATAGGCGAGTTAGTATACATATAGGAGACATATGGAAGAAAAAATAAAATTGAATGAATGGAAATCAGCATAGTAAAAACTCTGTATGTAAGTGCCAAAGAGGAACAAAGATCTCTTAGCATGTCTTACAGGATGTGTTTTAGGTTCTATTACTTTCAAAGAGAGCTGGGCTTGGGTCACATTGATGGCGTGAGATCTCAATAAAGTTGTGACCAAGAGCCAGCGGGAACAGGCTCAGTATGTGTCTGTAAGTCCTGTGGCTGTGTCTGTGGGGCTGGTTAGTTCTGGAGAATGCTGATTGCTGGCTTATAATGTATGGCTTGGCATACTCGCTTATTCTTTGTTTGATTGCCCCCATGTGGAAGTGTTCCTGCTTTGTGAGGAACATCTTCGCTGTCCCCTCTCTCAGTGGTATGTTCCTTGTGGCTTCTGTACTTGCTGGCATGTCAGTCTGTCCCCCAAGCTTCAATACATGTAGGTAATGCAAATGTTGTCATTGCTCAAGGACCTGGGTGTGCAGCTGTCACTCCAAGAGGTATCTTATTAGGAAGCTGTCTCTGACCTCGCAGGGCAGGAGTGTGTATGCTGAGGACTCACACTACTGCCATAGTTCAGAGACTGTTCAACTCTGGCCTAGGCCTCTGCCTATAAAATATCAAGCCTTCATGGTGAGATAATGAATGGAACTTTGTCCCTTTGTCACTGACTATAACATAAGCATGTGGTATCACAGCAGTTCCCTTTCCAAACCAAAAAATGCATTGTAATTTTCCTTTTGAAGGTACTGGGATATCTCTTAATTAATAAAAAGATGACACCCATTCCAGGCGTGGAAGAACCTGAATGTGCAACCCTGATTGGCTCTTTCTTCCTGCTGAGCCTGAGCAGCCTATTTTAGTAACATCTAATGGGGTGGCTGATGGGGAGAGGCCACCATAAGTGTTCATTTCCTGCGGCATATTGCCTAGGATGCCAGTATAGAAGTGCATAAGAGCTGGATGGTAAATACAACAGGAGTCAGTTGCCTCTGTCACCTAAGGATCAGCTAAATGACCCTCCATCACTAGGGAGGAGTGGGATGGGGAGACCTTCAGTTGCTTCAGGAGCCCTCAGGTGGGGGTCCGGAGGCTGAGATGTTTCCTGATGTCAGCTAATGTCTCTGGCCCCTGTGTGTCCCTATGGGCCTTAGAAGGGCAGCTTTCGGGAAGTCAGCTGAGTAATGGTTCTGCCACTGCTCTTAATACTGACGTAAATGTGCAACTTGAGGAGCAGTGGGTTGTACTTAGACAATCCAGAAACTTCATCCCTGTGAGGCCTGGATTCTCACCAGCACCCTATCCCCTTCTCACCTACCCTCTCAAGACCTGGCACAGGCAACAGTGCAAACCCACTGTCGTGCCTGAACCATGAGGTTTTCAGTCACCTTAACCCCTGGCAACAGCATGGTCTGCCTTAGTCTCCAGGTTATTTTCAACTTTAATTTTATTAGTTTTTAAAATAGATAATATATGCACATAGAACAAAAGTCTCTCTTCCCACCCCTGCCTGCCACCACTCAGTTCCCTTCCCTGGAGACAATCAATATGACCAGCTTGTTATGGAACCTTTCGGGGGGTCTCCAGATTTTTATTTAAAGGAATAGTCAAAGAGTGTTGACCCTTACTGTCTTATTGCTCCACTGTGGAAGAAATCGGGCTGCTGAAGGAAATAACATGCTCTAATATCCCTTAAAGATCATAATTGCTAGTTTAACTTAAACGTAAAAGTTTTGCTATTCCCATAGTGGGGAGGATGGGGAGGAAAGTAGCAGAAGCTTTTAATTTTGGTAAAGGTGATCCTTATTTTCTTACTATCCCTTTAAAAACAATTTTAGCAGGAAGTAAAATATTCTAAAGTGAATAGGCCAGAAAACTGCACGGGCTAGCCCTTTCCTCCTCAGTCTTGGAGGATCTCCTCTCTGCATTTTAGACACTCCCTGGTTGATTGGGGTGATGGGCTTGTTTGGAGACTTTTGTTAAAATGGCGTGTCAGGAAAGCTAATTCCCAGTTTGACTCCCCTCCCCCCTGGGCCTACAGCTGTCCTCAGGTCTGTGAGGCATTCTGCTCATGGCTCTTGAACTACTGGAGCAAGGGGACTAAATTTAAAAAACTTCATTAGAAACAGGACTTAATTTCTCTCTTTATGCCATAACTATCCCCAAAGCCTTGTGAAAGGGGAAAAAATGACCTAACCATAGTTTGGTGGGACCCTGGCAGAGGCTTCAGTTCTCCAAACGGTAGATCCTGCTGGACACTCCACCAGCCTGAGCTGAGAAACAGTAGGCTCTCTCCCTTACAGTTTGGGATATCATAGAGTATGCTTTTTTGTGTTCATTGACTGTTGGCACACTTGAACTTACCTGAGTTTTTCCTAATGCTTCCCCCATCCTCCCTCCTCACCACCTTGCCTGGACACTAGTTTGCACAAGTAAGACCATTCGATGCTTCTTCTCTGCATGTTTTTTTCATCTGCCATCTCGCATGCAATTCCCTGTCATTGTGCTATTGTCATAGCTAATCGTTTTAAATTCTAATGAGTCCCTAGCTGGGTCACTAAGGGGCCTGCTGCCCTGTGTTTAAAGATCATTAATCAAGGTTTAAAAGCACAACTATGATCCATGAATCACTGTCTCTTCCCCTTGTGAGGTCTGCAGGATAAAACTGTCCAGTGAAGGATGGGACGGAAACATGGAGGCTGGGAATGCTTTTGGACCTGAGGCATTTAGAGGCTGGAGTTAGAAGGAGGTTGCCTTTCTCCTCCTCAGACTGAAATGGAGTTGAGAAAAGGAATGACTTGTAGCCATTCTAGACAAGGGTGGAGAACAAGAGGGACAGCTGCAGTTCTTACTTCTTAGCTGTACGTGGACTATCCTGGAAAAAAACTAATTTTAATATTCACCTATGCTGAGCCTGTGGAGAAAGGTAAAGGGGATAGGAAAGTGGTGTTACATGCAATTTTAAGGTAATAACTTGGGTTATTTGTGCTTTCACGAGTCTTTCTGTTTCTGTGCCCCTCCTTTAGAAATAGATGGATGTTCAGCCTTATGGTGGTCCATCCTGGACAGTTTTATTCTACAGCACTATCCATCTTCCTTGTCGTCATGGTTCTGAAGTCTCCCTGGCTGCAGTGTTGTCATAGAGCCTGAACAGGCTCAGAGAGCAGTGGTGGCCTCTTCCCCTGCCTGATCTAGAACCTCAGGTCTTGCCCTCTGAGGCATAGTCACTTAGCCAAACAGCCCTGGGGAGTCTGGGAGTCCACTAGTAGAGGGCCTGGGAGTCATGTGCCAGGTAACCTGGTACCTGGGATCAGAGCACTTAGAATTTTCCAATCAAGGTGGCCGAATGTACTAGGTTTCCATGGTGACTATTACTCCAGGTTACAGGAATTATGCCTAAAATCTCATCATTGCCCAGCCCACCCATAGGACAGACCTGGAGGTGGTATATACTGCTTACAAACTAATATACCACTTTTCCTTTTCTTTGATTTTCTGTGTTCCCCCATTCTGCGTGTTCCTCATGATTTGAACTTGAACTTATGGCCTATTGTCCTCTCTCTCCTTGAGTTTCTCCCAAGCTGGTTTTAGCTTGGTGGGCATGTAAGAGAAAGGTATAGGTATAGTGTGTGTGCCTCCCCTGATGTGTTTGCATGTGTGCACTTGTGAGTGCTTGCACCCACTCTGTGCAGAGACATCCCAGCCCAGACCGCAGGACCCAGATCCACTTCTACCCTGAGCTGGAAGAGGAGTCTTGGCTGGGCTGGACCCTGCATCAGACAGGGACTAGAGAGGTTGAGTTCAGGTATATCTAGCTGAAATCTCTCGGCAGGAAGTGCTTGTCTTTATCCCACCATGTGTTTTCACATACACATAACCGTTTCTGTCTGCCGGCCAGTAGAGCTCCTGGAGAGGAAGGGCACACAGCTGGATTTCCCCTCCTGGCAGTTCTTTACCAGTCTTGCCTGGAAGCGGTAGCCTTATCCATGTGGCTGGACTAAGATAAGGCCTCTTTGAAATGCTCTCATCTTTCCCCCTTATCCACCTTCCAACACTTGTGAATCTTGTGAAGAGGGTTGAAGAAACACGTTCTGCCTGTGGGCTGGCAGCTGTGAATCTTGGTGTCCTCTGGACTCTTTGTGCTAGCACATCATGGCAGAATTGCTCTGGGTCCCTCAGAGATGCAGGTAAGCTACTGACCACTCAAGATGGATACCAACACTCCAGACCACACGAGGGACCAGGATCTGCCCTGCCTTTCTTCTGGCAGCAGAAAATGAGAATGGCGCTGCAATTAGGTACTTCATAGTTCCTTCAACTCACCATCTGTACCTGACATATCTTGTTCTGCTTAACTAAAGTCATATCAAACCACCCACATGAGCACCCTCATTGTGACTGATTCTGCCATCCAAATATCTAATTCTTCAAAACTAGAGAAACTAGGAGACAGGAAGACTTGAGCCATGAACTCCTCCCTTGAGAATTATGGACCCTCAGTCAGCTACAGGTCCTCAGAATCTCCATAGCCTTTGCTTCACTTTCTGCCATTTCTACACCTCAGCCTTCTCTTCCCTCAGTTTCCTATTCCATTGCCACTAGCTTGCAATATCTAACTACTAGTTCTCCAGTGATCCTAAATTGCTGCTGTTAATGGCAGATCTTCATGACATCCTCACCACCAGAGAGGAAAGTGTCCCAAGCTCTTCTTTTTCTTGGCGTATGTGATGACCCCAGCTGAAATTTCTTGGCCTCCAAATTTTGCTAGGCTCCCCTGGGCCCTGTGGTGCGGTGTGTTTGAAGACAGTCATGTAGTGCATGTGACAATTTGCTAATAACAATTTTGTCTTTTTTTCCCTCCCTCACCCCCATTTCCCCACTCCCTTTCCTTTTAACTCTTGATTTTCTCACCTCTGGGGAAACCACAAGGAGCTGGTAAGAAGCCTGACCTTTCGTCTGCTTTTTAGTGGGATGTGCTATGATGGGCAGTTGTCTCTCTGTCCTTTTGTCTCTACTAAATCTTTCATCTCTCTGTCAGCCCCACCCCCCCCCACAACCTTTTCCCTTCTCACAAATCACTGTAATGACACTGCCCCCGCCCCATGCCCCCAGATCTCCGAGACACTGGCGGAGTAGGTGCCACTGGAAGACTAAAGTGTGCTGCCCACCTGAGTCTCCCGGGCCACACCCTCGAGAGGCTCTGAGAGGATGGCAGCGTCGGGCAGCCCTCCTGACCCAGGACATGCTCGGGCAGCAGGAATAGTGAGATGAAAGCACTGTCTACCCATTACTATCCAGAACCTCTCTCGTCCTGTGTGTTGGCCCTTTTTTACTCCACCCCTTCCCTGTTTGGGAAAGTAAATAAGAAAGTAGGCTCTCATCTGCACCGTGCCTGGCCCATAACAAGGGCTTAACCAATGGTAGCTCTGGCGAATTTCTTTCCTTGTCTGTAGACCATTCCTCCCATTCTTCTTTTTAAGAGGTTTTTCTTTTAAGTGGATTTCTACTTCGTTGGCCTTGATGGGGGCGCACAGGGAGGAGTAGCATGTTCTTGAGCGTGAACTGAAGAAGAGGGGGTTGTCTTTGCTGAGCATGAGTCCTGCTCAGACAAACACTTTGTAAAGGCTAGAGACCACCGCACAGTTATTTGGCTGGTGGGAGCTCTGGCCATAACAATTCAGAGAAGATTAAAGAGACAATAATTTGGGACTCAGTTGTCCCTTCCCTGGGCACTTGCATATGAGATGTTGGACCCTTTTGTTTTCCCTTAATCTTTAGCTCTTGCCCCTCTGTCCAGCACTTCCCTGAAGAAGAGGTAAAGATCAAAGTTGATATTTTCTCCTTACTGCCTGTCTTCCCTTATTTTTAAAGTGGCCACTCACACTAATTCCTTCTGTAATAGCAGACCAGAGACACAGGCCAGAGCTTCTGTCTGCTGCCCTTTCTCTGTGATGTCTCTCCATCATCGTCCCCCTCCCCCCACCCCAGTACCCATACTCCAGCAGAGGGTCTCCGTCCTGGCTGCATGTGATAATCACCTGGGTAGCTTTTAAACTGGCCTACTGCCCTGGCCCTACCCCAGAGCAATTAAATCAGAGTCTACAGAGGTGAGCCCAGGCCTCTTTTTTTTTTTTAAACATTTTCTAAGTGATTCTGTTGTGCAGCCAGGATTGAAAACCATTGTCCTAGTTAAAGGAAAGAAGACTTACTTTGCCTTCCTCCTGTAGAAGGTGGAGATGTTATCCCCAACAGAAAAGGCCGCCTGGGTCTCCTTCCCACTTCCTCCAGTGATGCAGTGAGAGCTCTGGGACTGCTGACAGTTCAGGGAGAGACATGCAGTCTGGAGCGCCTGGTCTTGGTGTAGTTATTAAAATCTGAACAGCTGGTAGATACCTAGTAAGGAGAGAACCTCTCTGCCTCAATTTCTAGGGTAAAAATTGCCCCTTTTCTTTACCATGTCCTCCGTTTAGGGAAGAGCTTCAGTGCCTGAGAGACGACAGAGGGGTCAGGGAGAAGAGGCAGGTGCTGCAGCTTCTCGTTGAAAACATGCTGGGCTCTCTCCATTCAGGACTTATATGTGGCCCTTGCCCACAGGTGCCCTTGGCAAGCAGATACTGCTTAAGCTTGTTGCTTCTAAGATGTCCTTTAAACAATAATACAGTAAGCCCTTGCCTTTTCTCTATGTCCCCTGAATTCCCTGGCTTCATGGCAGCCTGGAAACAGGGCTTCTGGTCAGGCCGCCTGCCAGCTTTCCTTTTGTATCTAAGAGCTGGTGTCTGCCATTGAGCAGCATATTAAAGTCCTCATATCCCCCTCAGAGTTAGTAGCTTGATTGTCGGCCATCTCTCCTCTCTCCTTCCAGCAAGAATGGGAGGTGAGCTTGAAAATGGACTTCCTCAGCAGCCAGGAACTTTACTTTTGGGAGGGGGAGGTTAAAAGAGGTCAAGTTGGTTTCTTGCCCTGAGTGCATGGTTTGTGCCAGATAACTGGGAGGGCCCAGTGGGATGGGGTGGCGGGATGGGGAGGCTTATGTACAGAGTGGGTGGGGAGGTTATGCTGCCTCTGTTCCCAGTTGAATCAGGGTGTTAATATTTATACAACTGAGACTCCACATTTACCAGGAAGCTTCCGTTTCCTAGGTTGAGCCTGGGAGGCAGCTTGGAATGGAGCCACCCTTCTTTCCCCTCAGGAGAGTAGGGCCCAGTTTCCTAATGGTTTGGGGGTTTTGTGGGGAAGTTCTGGGGTGGAAATGAGTCTGCCCCTGGCCTGAACTACGTATTCCTGCAGGAGGAGCTGACAAGCACAAGTGTGGAGCACATCATTGTCAATCCCAATGCTGCCTATGACAAGTTCAAAGACAAGAGAGTGGGGACAAAGGGACTTGGTGAGACTGGGCTGGAAACTGGGTTGGGGGAAGCCTGTCCTCAGGTCTTAGTGACTTTTGCTTTGGGAAAGGATTCCTCATGGAGATCTCTCATGGAAGCCCTCATAGTTACCTGAGACCATGCTGCCCTGGGCCTAGATCAAGCCCTCAATTCTATCTTCTTTTGTTGGCAGATTTCTCAGATCGTATTGGAAAAACCAAGAGGACAGGATATGAATCTGGAGAATATGAAATGGTTTGTTGTGTGTGTGTGTTGTTGGGAATGGTGCAGTGATCCTACTTAGCAGGCATTTAGGAGGGAGAGCAAGGGGTACAGTCTGGATTCTGAGTTTCTCTCTGGTGGGGATCCTGAGAAACCCAGTAGGAGGCAGTGAGGGTGCTTTGTACCCCTGCTGTTTGCTCTGGAGAGTCTCCAGGCTCCCAGCTATCTCCAGTTCTTCTGTACTAGGCTGTTGTGGCCTCTGAGTTGGATGTGATCCCCTTAAAACTCAGGCTGAGGGTTTGGATACATTCTTGAGGTTCCTGTACCGGGAGGTGTGGCCTCACTGTCTGTGGTTGCTCTGTAGCTTGGAGAGGGTCTGGGAGTAAAGGAGACGCCCCAGCAAAAGTACCACCGACTACTGCATGAGGTTCAAGAGCTGACAACTGAAGTTGAGAAAATCAAGGTAACTAAACTCTCTTCTCCCCTCTCTGCCATGACTTACATAGCAGAGGAGGACCTCCCAGCAGGAGGAGAAAGATTCCTTAAGTTTCTGGATAAGGGGGCTGAGGTTTCCAGAGTTTAGGAATGACATGACTCTACATTCAGTGCTCTAGGTGGATGAGAACCATCCCTGTGACTTCCAACCACAGCTGTCCTTAAAGATCTTGGTCTAGTTTTTTTTTTTTCTTGATTCACTCTTGCCACCCCTCACTGTCACTGTTTTCATACCAGACGACAGTGAAGGAGTCAGCCACTGAGGAGAAGCTGACCCCTGTGGTGCTGGCCAAACAGCTGGCAGTCCTAAAGCAGCAGCTGGTTGCTTCCCACCTGGAGAAGCTGCTGGGACCAGATGCAGCAATCAACCTTACTGACCCTGATGGAGCTCTGGCTAAGTGGGTGCACTACTTTGTTGGGAAATCATTGCTGATTGGGGTGTAGAGGGACTTAGCCAGGTACTGACAGGGATACTAAGGGGAGAGGTGGCCTAGCTGTTCCTTAGTGCTGACTGTGAGGCAGAAATGAGAGAGAGGGACTGGGCTGGCCCACAGCCTTCAAGGCATGATATTATTACTTGGTCTCCTGACCCAGGCGCCTACTGCTGCAGCTGGAAGCAACAAAGAACTGCAAAGGGGCTGGTTCAGGGGGAAAGACCACCACTGGGAGCCCCCCAGATAGCAGCCTTGTCACTTACGAACTACATTCTCGGCCTGAGCAGGACAGGTTCTCTCAAACTGCCAAAGTAAGTATGTATGTAGTATTGCTTGGGGGGCCGAGGGAGATGTGGTTCCAGAGACTCTCCTGGTCCCAGAGACTCTCCTGCCTCCCTCCAAGGGATCAGATCTGGGGAGAGGGTGCTGGGAATGCTTCTGATTCCTCTTTGTGTCTCGTCCTCCATGTTTCCCTTACCCATCTACTTTCAGTCTGGATTTTAAGATTGTGACTAGGGGTGTGTTCCAGGGAAGAGACCCTTGGCAGAGTGGAGCGGAGAGCAAGGGAAGTGGCAAGCAGACAAGCAGGGAAGAGCAGGATCTTACCTCCCACTGCAGCAGCAGGGAGGCAGGTGGCAAGTCTCACCTCCTTCTTCCCCTAGGTTGCAGAACTTGAGAAGCGCCTGACGGAGCTGGAAGCAACTGTACGCTGTGATCAGGATGCTCAGGTCAGGTGCTCTCCTGTACTTAGTCTGACCCTCAGATCCTGCACCTTGAGCCCTAAGGTCCACAGCATTCCACAGAAGCCTGGGAGGAGTCAGGAAAGGGCTTCAGTTACAGGATCAGCCAGTGGGTTGCCAGCTAGAACCAGAAAGGATGGGAGAAGGTGGTAATCAGATAGAGATAGAACCACTGATTTCTTTCCTCCTCTTCCCCACCAGAATCCCCTTTCTGCAGGCCTACAGGGAACCTGTCTTATGGTGAGTGTAAAAGGAACCTGGAATCTTTGGATTACAGAGGGGATGTTGGGATTGGGTTTGCTTGGAGAATTGTTTTGGGGTCTGTATCTATATATTATCTCCAGTGGAATATGGTGTAGCTTCTTCCTAGTCCGATCCTTTCCCCTTCATGAAACTTGTCCCAACCCCTACCCCCAGGAGACTGTAGAGCTGTTGCAGGCAAAGGTGAGCGCCCTGGACCTTGCCGTTTTGGACCAAGTGGAGGCTCGGCTACAGGTATTAAGTGGAGGGCAAACTGGATTATAGAGAGCTTGAGACTTTGGAAGCTCTGGGTGCCCTCACTATTAACCTTCAATCTGTGCTTTCAGAGCGTCCTGGGAAAGGTGAATGAGATTGCCAAGCATAAAGCCTCTGTTGAGGATGCAGATACACAAAGCAAGGTCAGGAAGACACCTTTCCCCCATCTTTACACCCTGTCCTGCTCCCTCATGTTCTCTGACTCATCCTGGTGGTAATTCCAAAGCATGAGAGCACTGAATCCTCAGGTCCCTGTCTTCATAAGCTCTTACTGAGAAAGTCTAGGCAGTGCTTCACTCTCGCCCCACCTAGTTGACCTTGCCCCACCCTGGTGAAGTAGTCAGTGTGTACTTCACTGAAGGCTCAGCCATCCCCTCTGCGCCATCGTGTCCCTCCAGGTGCACCAGCTATATGAAACCATACAGCGCTGGAGCCCCATCGCCTCCACCCTTCCTGAGCTGGTGCAGAGACTTGTCACCATCAAGCAGCTGCATGAGCAAGGTGGGAGGCCAGCTGGAAAGTGGGCAGCTATTGTTCTCTTCCTTCTTGTCTTGGACTCTGACCTCATCCATACCTTTCTTACCTTCTTTTGTAGCCATGCAGTTTGGGCAGCTCCTGACACACTTGGATACCACACAGCAGATGATTGCCAGTTCCCTCAAGGACAATACCACCCTCTTGACCCAGGTGTGTGCCCCTTATGGGTCTGCTCCCTCCCTTCTTTAACACACACAGACTAGGTTCTCCCTCTTTTTCTCACAGGGTTCTGCTCTAGCCCGTTTGGTACCATGGTAGTGTGTCAGGGGCGTGGTTTGAGTCTCCATACTGTTTCTCAGTGGTTGTGGGACCTTTGACAACTTACTGAATCTATGAACCTCTGTCTTACTATCTGGAAAAGTATACCTATCCCAGAGTTATGTAGACTAGGTGAAATACTATGGGTGAATTGTTAGGAGTTCAATGAGAATGTTTTTCCTGTAAAACCTATCCTTCCCTTCTGTAGTCTCAGCTTAGCTTTACTTTCCTGGATCCTCATCCAGATGCTCCTGAGCACAGTACATTGGAAGGAATATGGGCTTTGAATTCAGGAGCCAGGCCCCAACCTGGTCCTGCCACTTCCTTCCTGACCTGGGCAGTGAGCCTCACCTTCTTCCTTCATTCTTTCAGCAGTGCCCGGCACATAATGAGTCCCCGGTGTCTGTCGGAGGCACTGTTCTCAGTGCTGGGGGAGCATTCGAGTTGAGAGACCAGCATCACAGGACCATCAAGATAAATGAATATTAAGTACTTGGTACACGTTTTCCTCTAGACCAGTCTTCTAAAATTTTGAACTATTGAAACCCTCCTTTCAACAAAATCTTATTTGACCCTCACTACATGAAGCAGATAAAAGAACTGTTCTGGTTGAAGTCAGGATGGGAATTCTTGAGTCCTGCCTGCTTGGCAGACCCTGAGCTAGGGCCCTGGTACTCCAAGGGTAGTTGGAAAACTGCTGCTGTAACCTCCCCGCTCTGGGGCCTATGAGCTTTGTTTCCATGTCTTTTTTGTCTTCTCCAAGAGAATTTCTCCAGGTCTTCATCCAGGTAAGCACCTGGTCCTGACAGAGTAAAACATCTCTGTCACTTTCTAGGTGCAGACCACCATGCGTGAGAACCTGTCCACAATTGAAGGGAATTTTGCCAATATTGATGAACGGATGAAGAAGCTGGGAAAGTGAGCACCTTTGGGAGATGAAGAATGGGGGTAATCCTTAGCCCTCTGAACTCTGTTAACAGCTTACATAGGGTCTCCCCTTAATTATAACTCTCACATCCCCATCCCATTTGACACTGGGGGCAAGGGGTTCTTCTTGCATGTGGGGTGTACACCCCTCCTCTGATGAATAGAGTGGTAGCTGGGGGATATTAGATGGTGGTCTCCCCTCACAGGCCCTGGGGATGATGTGGGCCCAGCCACCTGCCAGCTCATGTCCAGTACTGCTTTGCCTGGTGTGGGGAAGGACTGGGTCCTGTCCTCCAGCACAGCTTCTATGGCTGATTGTAACTGTACAACTGTTTCTGACCATTAAATGCTGTTGTACTCTGTGTGGCCTCTGCTGTGTTTCCTGGGGAAGAGGCAGCACTGAGACATCCGCAGCGTAATAGGCAGCCTAAGCCACTCTCGACTACAAGAGGGTTGAAATTGTAACCTGTTCTTATCAAAGAACTAAGGAAAAAATGAGTACAGAGTCAGAGCCAGAGTTTCAAAATATTCTCATCTGTTAAATTAAGAGTGTCTCCCATAGAAAAGCAGTGGAGGCCCCACAGGGCAAGTACAAAACAGAATTAAAACTCCCAAGGGTCTTGTCTTTACAAAAGAAAAGGCAGGAGGCAGCCCCTGGACAGCTGGTCATGCTGGCCACTCCGGTTGGACCACGTTGCATAATCCTCAGTCGCATCATCACAACGTCTCTGAGCGTTTTGATGGGGGGGGCGAAGGGGCAGTGTAGTGTGTATGGGAGGAGAGGCCCAGCAGGCTCTCTTTGCCCCCTTCCCCCTTTTTATATTCCGGAGGAAAGTAGAGGGAAGCTGGCTACACCTTGAAATGAGGCTATGTGTTTCAAACCTGGGGACAGGGGTAAGAGGGGATCTGTGCTTTGAGCAACCTGAGCCAGAGGCAGAGGGGCGTTGGAGGGGTGAGGGAGGATGCATGATGCTTATTGCTTTGTACCTTTCACTGGGAAGGAGGGCAGCAGCCAACAGTAGCTCACAGGTTTGTAAACTGAGCCTGCTGGCTTCAAGAAGGGAGGCAATGAAGTCGAATTAAATATAAAAGAGTCATTTGTGCAAAAATAACTTAAACAAATAAAAGACCTGGGGAAGGGGGTGTTCCCCTTAGCCTGGTGGGGAGAGGGCCATATACCACCCCCCCAGGCCTTTTCAGTGACATGGCTTTCGGGGGGAGGAGGTGAGCTTCCCTACCCCCTGCAATGGCTCAGGATGGGATTGTAGGGGAGGGGGTTGCATTTGTGCTCTGAGTGGGGAGTAGTGCCCCCACCCCCTGTCCACAGGTGCAGGTGGCTGGCAGGGGCTCCCAAGGCTCAGCACCCAGCTCTCCCCAGTCAGGGTCAGATCCAGCTCCAGGGATGGCTGCTATGGGGCCAGTTTCCTCCTCTTGTTTTTGGCAGGACGGCCAGGGCGGGCCCGGGGAGGCAGAGGGACAGCCGCCTATACAAGAGGGGAAGTTGAAAGAAGTGATCAAACAGCTGAGTATCAGGAAGTCTTTTATTTTCTCCCCACTCCCTCTACCCCTCTTCCTCCTGCCTCATCCCGCATACACCCCCACCCATGCAGGCGCGTGCACACACACTTACGCGGCTTGTGGGGCTGGGGTCCAAGGTAACGTCCTGGCGGGTGCTACTGCTGTTCCGTGTAGGGCTGCAATAAGGGGCACAGATGATCAGGGACACCTCCCCAAGCACCAGGTGGATTTTGGAGTTTGGGTGGGAAACTTTCTATATTTGACCAATGAAGGCATAATATCCTTATTCATATTCAAATAAGTATCTGCCTTTTTGAAAGCCAAGCTCCTCTTAAGACATTTCTATAAACCCAGCAAGAAGTGAGGAAAGGCCAGGACTGTGGCAGGCCCAACACTCACTTGTATTTTCTCCTCCGGCCACGACGAGACTTTCTGACTACCCCCGGGGGCACCTGGGAAAAGATGGACTGTGTGTGTAGGAAAAGTTAGAAAAAGGGACCATGACCAGGCCTTTCCTCAGAGCCCTGCAGCCCAGACCTCCATCACTCTGCACTCACCTTAAGGTCCTCAGAATGGGGCCTGGGAGGGGATGGATCCTTGGGCTCAGCACCCCCTTCAGCCAGCTCCCCATTATGCTGCCAATGGTGGGTCCTTCTTGGGGACCGTTCCATTTGTCCATTGAAGCCACCACGTGCCCCCCACTTGAGGGCCAGTCGGCCAGGCTCCCGCCGGCTGCCAGGCTTTCGGCCCCGGCCTGGCCTGGCCTCACCGTTAATGCCCCGAAGTCCCCCTCCTCCCCTCCGGCCCCGTTTCCCTGACCCCCTCCCAGTGAGCAGCTCAGGGACTGGGGGGTCGGGAGAACTGTGGGGTGGGGCTAAGGCACTGAGGGGAGGCCGGGCAGGCTCCGATTCAAGGGCTGAGGTGGGGCTCTCAGGGGCCAGACAGGGGGCTTCTGGCTGCTCTGGAGGGATCTATAGACAAAAAATAACATCTCAGTCAGTCTCAAATACAGTCCCTCTGCTACTATAACTCAGAATGCCTATGTTGCCAGTTTGGGAAAAAATTCTCTTCCTGACAGACACACCCACACGCTCACCTGGAGACTCTGTAGCAGGCAGGCTAGGGGACTAGAAGCCTCTGAGAGGGGTGGAGGAGCTCCCCCCCCAGAGAGGAGCTGCAGCCCCAACTGGCCAGAGAGAAGAGGGCCAGGAGGCTGCAACAGGCTGGGGAGGGTTCCAGGGCTGCTGGTCAGCGAAGACAGGTCACCTGTTGAGGAATTACAAAGTCAGGAGTCTCCCTAGGCAAACTGGTTAGGCTGAGCAGACCCCATTATTCTCTTAGGCTATACCCAGCAGTCAAAGACCTTCTTCCTCACTTCTTCCAGCCTCTAATCCCAATTTCTACTGCCTCCTTTCTTCTCTTTCACCCAGAATTTTCCCTCAGACTCACCCAGCAGGCTGGCACTCAGCAGAGGGCTAAGGAGTTGAGGGGGTCTCCCTGAGTTGGAGGGGGCCTTGCCCAGAGAGGAGGCCCCCGGGTCAGTAGTTGCCGTGGTGACACTGGAGGTAGGTGGTCCAGGCTGGGGGGCACTCAGGACACAGGGCTAAGGAGAAAGAACGGTTGTAACACTTACATGTGTGAAGTATGCAGTAAGTTTATAGTACTCTCACAGACGCAATCGCACTGAAGCCTCACATGAAGTAGACCACGCTTATTGAATACAGTCCCAATTCCTGCAGCCATCCTACCCCCAGCCAAGAACTGAGCCCTCCCCAAAGGCCCTGAGGAAGAGCTCAGGCATGAAACTGAAAGCCTTTGATTCCCAGCTCCCATCTCTGATTCTACTTCTTGTTCTGTCCCACCCACTCACCCCCTATCCTCACCTGGGGGGGCGTCCCAGAGGGGGGATCCAGGCTGGCAGCCAGCAGCGCAGAATTTAAAGCTATGAGGGTGGGGGGGGCTGAAAGGGGGGGGAACAGTAGGGGGGGCAGATCTCCCAAACCTGAATATGTCTCCCCGCTTGGACCCCCAGCTCCCTCTGCAGATCCCTCCCCATCCCCAGCTGTGGGGCCCAGGGCCAACAGGGGCAGGAAAGAGGCAAGGAGGTTGCTAGGAGGTGCAGAAGGGGGTGGAAGAAGGTCTGAGGGGGGTGGCGGAAGCAGGGAAGCCACCAAAAGCGAAGGCCCTTCGGGCTCGCCTGGGGCAAGGGGAGGGCCAGGTCCCCCTGGTGGGGGTAGCAAGGGCTCAGGGGGAGGTTGTCCCCCTCCCCCAGCCAGCACGCCAAATAAACTGTGGCTGAGCAATGGAGAAGGTGGAGGCTGCCCCAGACTCAGAGGAAGAGGCAAGGCCCCTAGCATCCCAGGGAAGCCAGCTCCACTCAGCGCCAGGCCCTGCTCAGGGCTGGGGAAAGGGAAAGCCTCCCCACCAGCCAGGGGAGGCAGAGGGCAGGCTGGGCCCGCCCCCATCCCGAGCCCTTCAGATGGGCTTTGAAGCACAGGGCTGGGGACTAGGGGGGCTTTGGAGGCAGCTGGTGGGGCAGGGGCACCTGCAAAGGAAAAGAGAGATTCAGCTCAAGAGAGGCCCTTTCTCCCAGCATCCAAAGAAGCCAACCTCCCTGCCCCCCACCCAGAAACCCACCAAGGAGCTCTCTAAACTCTCCCCTAAATGCCTTGGCTGCCTGTCTGCATCCGAGGTGAGGAAGGCCTCTACCACACTCACGTACCTGGCACACTGCTGAGGCTGCCACTGGTGGTCCCAGGCAGGGAGGGCGGGATGGGATGCCTGGGCTGGGGAGGGCTCCCTGAGGAGAGGGCTGGGGGAGGGGGCAGGTGTGCATCTGACCCCAAAAGGTTAAAGCTTCCATCAGAGTGGGAAGGGCCAGGGGTGGGGAGTCCCAGCAGGGACAGCACAGAAGGGAGAATGGGTTGGGATGGCTCAGGGAGAGGAAACGGTTGGGGGACAGGAGCAGGGGCCCGAGGACGGCTCCGTCTAGGGGCTTGAGGGCCTCCCCCTTCTAGCAATCGCAGTACAGTTGGGGGTCGCCGGGGACGACGCTGAGAGGGCCGGGGTGATGAGTGGGAAGCTGAGGGCACCTGGGCACGGGGCCTTCGGCCCTGTAAAGTGCTGGGAGGGGGGAGCGGGGGGTGCTGTGCCTTGGCCGCGGCAGAGAGTAGGCTGCTAGCAAGGAAAGGGGGCGCCCCAGGGCCATCCACCGTGGGGGCCCCTCCCAGGGGTCCCAGGACCAGGGGCAGGTGCATAGTGGCTGAAGACACTGGTGGCTGAGTGGCAGGACCAGAGGGGCCAGGGACACCAGGGAGATTATTGCTTGGGGGCAGAGGAGGGGGTGTTAAGGCATCACTACAGTGGAAGAGAGGAGGGTCTGAAGGTGGTGAGGAGGAGGCATGGGGGGCTGGAGGAGAGCCCAGGTCAGGAGGCACCAGGCTGGATCTGAGGGCAGCTCCCCAGTTGTATGAGGGGGCGTTGAGGCTGATAGCAGGTGGAGGAGGTGGAGCTGGAGAGGGGGCATTGCCCCTTGGGAGGAAACAAGGGCTGCTGCTGCCTCCAGAGGGGACTGGGTCAGGAAGCCTTGGCGGTGGGAAGAGCCCCCCAGGGCCTGCTAGAGGAGGGAAGGCCTGTGGAACTGAGGGTGGTTCTGGAGGAAGGGAGCCAGGACCCCCATTAAGTGGAGTTGTAGGAGGGACTCGACAGTGAGGGCGGGCAGAGGACGGCCCTGGGGACACAGTGTGGAACATTTGGGGGCTCGCTCCCTCTCCTGCAATAAATGAGAAATGAAAGGTCAGCCTATGGCTCTCCTTCCAAGAACTTTCTTTTGTCTTTTTCCATCTCATCTCCCATAAATTCCCAACCTTCCTATGCCCTCCTCTCACCAAGCAGCTCCCCACTCCTCCCTTCTCCTTGCTCCTTCTCATAGAGCTCCTCCCACCATCTCTATTCTAGGCCCTTAAGTTTTCCTCAGTCTCCTGTAAACTGGAGAAGACTCACCAGGAGAAGAGTGTGAGCAGGTGGTCTCCATGCTTCGGTACAGAGTTGCCATGGCTACGGCTTTCCGCCGGTGGTTGCACAGCTTGGTCATGTCCTCCTCTGATGCCGGCCCCACCCCAGCCCCACCCGGGGTCACCGGGGCCAAAGGGTCAAAGTTGAAAACCTGTAGGGTAGAAGGCATGAACAGGGACCCTGAGGGGTGGAATCTGTGAGAAGACCTACCATAGTCAGTGATACACATTAAGTCTCTTGGCCTACCCTTGTACTCTCTGGCACCCCTCACCACTCTGACCTTGGGGACATTGAGTGGACACTCCAGACCGCACTTGCAGGTCCCATCGCTGAGGAGGTAGCTCCGGGTTTGCTCCAAGGAAGACAACTCTGTGCCACTTGGGCTGGGAGAGAACAGGGTCAGAAAATATGGGGTTAGTTGACACTGAATCAGTAGACACTCCTAAAGAACAGTTCCTTTGTCAGAAACCTTCCTGGGAAGAGCAGAGAGTGAGGGATGTGGGAAGAGACAGGAAGAGGGAGAACAGATTCAAAAGGCCAGAGATACAGAGAGCAAAAAGGCTGAGGAAGGAAGGCAGAACAGAGGAGAGCAATAGGGTACCAGAGATCTGGGCTTTGAGAGGAGGGATGGGAGAGAGAAAATTCAGTCAACTGAAGGGCCTGGGGATAGAACTCAGGGAATCTGAGGATCCATACCTGATATAGAGCACAGCACCCTCTCGAACACAGCGCTGCCAGCCGATGGGGACAGATGTGGCCACAGGGCCCCCAGCTCTGTCTGCTCCACTGCTCTCATTGCCCCCATTCATTGTGTGTAATCAGCTCCCACGTGCCTGATAACACAGACATCCATGTGGGCATTAGGAGGATTAAACTGTGCTGGGTACCTGAGGGAGAACTCCGGGAAGGCAAAGGTTGTGGGGAGACCAGAGAGAACTCAGGGGCAAGGGAAACCCTCAGAGAGTTAGGAGAGAGGATGAGGGGGAGCCCTCTGCCCTCACACCACGGCTACCTGAACATCTCTGCAAACATCGTGGGGTCCAGTCTAAAGCCGGGGCCGCCGGCTTAGCCCACACCTGCAAGACCCAGGAGAAGAGAAGGGACTGTCAGGAATCTGCCCAACTCAGGAGAGCACCACAGCCCAAGACACTCTCAAGGGAAAAACCCTTAACAGTATGAGGTGAGTGCCCTTAAAGAGCTCAGGGATTTGCTGGCTGAGTTCACAACCATCCTTTCCATGTCTAGTCCCTAGGGACCAGAGGGTCACAGCCTCAACTGCCAAGGACCAAGGAATCATAGCCCAACCCCTATACATGTAAAGAGCAAGGTCCTTTTGTCCCATGAGGGATAGGAGACTTCACCCAGGAGTGTGGGCAAATTCCCATAAGGCCAGGCCACTAGGAGGTTTCCCAGAGAGTCTGGCCCCTGCTGTTCCCTCCCCCCAGGAAAATCATATAAAAAGTACACATTGCCCCACAGGTCACCAGGCAATTGCCCAACTGCCCGCTGGGGTGGTACCAGCAGAACTCCCCCCATGCCTACTCCACTAGACAATCACTGATCTGGCTCATGTGGGTCTTAAGAAAGCCTGGAATCATAGCTCTGTCTTCTCCCCGATCTTGAGAAGCTCCTGATCTTCCCCTAAGCCTAAGGCAAGGGGGTTCTGCACCTCCTGTCCCACTGGCTTCAAATTAGCTCCAAGACGGCTTCTCCTGTGATACGTGGGGCTTCCCCTCAAACCTGCAAGTATCCTCCCCAACCTCACCATCGTTCCCACCCCACGCTGGCGGCTTCTAAACTTTCCCTCTCATAACAAGGCGCCCTGTCACCCAGCCTGCTTCCCTCAGCCTGGGGAGGAGGGGAAGGCGCACGAAGTAGGAAGGAACTTGGGGAGAGGGCGGGCAGAGGGTGGGCGAAGCACTCAGGGGAGGGAGGTGAAGAAGGCAAAAGTCAAGCAGTAAGAGGGAGAACCGGTGGGGGCAGGTGAGGGCGGGGGAGCGGGGATGGGGCCAGGGAAAGGGGCCGAGAGGACGCCGAGGGGGCAGAGGGTAGGGACTGGAGGGGAGGGGAGGGGGAGGGGCGGGGTGGGGGGGGCCGGGCCCTGCACTCACCGCGGCCCATGGTTCGGCCGGCCCCGCCCTGCGCAGTCGCGGCCCAGAGGGTGAGTGGGAGGGAGTGGGAGGAGGGTCGGTGAAGCCTGAGCCTCCGGTACGGCCCCGGCCGGTCCTAGCAGGAAGCGCCGCCGCCGCCGCCGCGGATCACCGAGCGGCCTCCCGCGCATGCGCCATAGGGGCCAGGGGCAGCCCTGGGGATTCCGTTCCCAGAAGGCACCGCGCAGGCTGCTGCCGCCGCCGCCGTCGCTGCCGCCGCCACCGCCGCAGCCGCCGCCGCCGCCGCCGCCCGGACGGGAGAGGGGCGGGGCCGGGCCCCCGCCCAGCGGACAACGACGAGCCAACAGGAGGGGCCGCAGTGCGCATGCGGGAGCGCGCCTACCCCTCCCCCACAACCCCCCATTAATCCCCAAGAGAACAAACACCCCACGCGGCCCCCCCGCCCTCCGCGGAAGGATCTGAGCCTCTTCCCAGGCCACTGGTGGCCAATCCCAGCCCTCCCCGGGGAGGGGCCCCTTCCAAAGCCACAATCTGTTGGGGGAGCCAGGAATGCCAGGTCCGGGAGGGGCCAGCCCCAAAAGATGAAAGTCGCGACTTGCCCTGCCCCGCCCCAAAGTCTTCCCGGGTAGTGTGCTGGGACTTGACCCGCCTCCCCGGGTCAACATGTCACAACACGACCTCGGCCTGTCAAGTCACATGACCTCTGCCTGTCACTGACAACCTGGTGATATCTTTGGGCCGGGAGAGACCATCTGGTCCAATCCACCCCCTCTCCCATTTACAGAAGGGGAAATGGAGGTCTGGAGCAACCGAGCAGGCCTGGCCAAGGACCTGTCACTGTCACACCACCACCCATACCTGCCATCTAGCCACGACCGGCCTTGTAATAGTTTCTACTCAGACATACTCTGGCTGCCCCCATGAGGGTATGACAGGGTATGTAACAGGCCACCACATGGCCTCTGTTTTCTACCTAATGGCACAAGAAAAAGACTGCATTTTGCATGGCGCTTTTCACTCTTGTTCAAGCTGTCTCCAAGTTCATAGTTCTCTCATTTTACGTTCACAACTCATTATCTTTTATTTACAAGAACGGTGAGGCACAGAGCTTAGGTGGCTGGCCTAGGATCCCTGGGCAAGTAAGGGGTAGCTGAGGCTAGAATCGGGGCTCCTGACAACCCAGGCCACGGCAGTCAGTCGTGGGCTCAAGTGCACGCAGTGCCCGGGGCAACAAGGCTCTGCTGTGGCCCAGACACCTGGGAGGCAGGCCTGTGCCGGCTCCTCGCAGCAGGAGTCACAGGACTTGCTCTCTGGGACAGTGAAAAGCCAGCGGGGGTCTTGGTCTTTGGTGAAGGGGGCCCGAGCACTATGGGGGAGATGAGTGGGGAAACAGAATCGCGTCCACTGGGCAAAGAACGTGAACTCTGGCACGCTGAGGGTTCGTCGGAAACTTCACGAAGATAAAAGCTAAGGGTGCTCTTCTGAAAGGAGCTGAAAATGACTACCAAGGGGATTCAAATACCTCAGCCCCTTTTGGGGGAGTTAGGAGCTAAAAGATAAGGCCCCTTTAAGAAGACTCAAGAAGATGCAGCAGACAATCCTGGTGGACAGATGCAAACTTTCAACGGAGAGAGGGTTAAAAGGCCTTGTGCCCATTAGCAGGGAGGGGGTCAAGGAAAATGGGAGTCCCCTGCGGAAGAGGTAAGACGGGGTTAACGCCAGGTGGGCGGAACGAGAGCTCCTGAGGGAAGACAAGCTGCACAGAGGTTTCCCCGGCAGCCCAGGGGCGGCCGCGGTTGGGGGCCGTTGGGGCCGTTGGGTGCCGGGAGCTAGCGCCCCGCCCCCTCTTCTCTCTCCCACCCCCCTGCACCTCCCACCACCCTCTTAGTCCCCTGCGCGTGCGCGCGCAGACACCGGTTGCCAAACATTGCATCATCCCCGCCCCCCTCGCCTCCCCTCCCCCCTCCAGCTCTCCCCTCCGCGCGCGCGCATGACTCACTCACCTCCTCCGCGAAGCCTCGTGACCCAAAGCCACTTCCGGGTCCAACGCGACGTCCGCCTTCCAGCGGGAGGGAGCGGTGGGGGCGGCCCCGTGAGGGCTCCTGAGTGGCGGATGTGAGGGATGAGGCGGGGCCAGCGCCGGCGTGCCGCTTCCTGATTGGTGAGCTTCTGGACCTCCCCGAGAGGAGGACAAGGCCACGTTAAAAGAACGCTGCTCCCGGCTCTCGAGGTCAGAGGCTTGGGTCTAAGGCAGAGAGCGTATCATGTTGAAGATGAGCGGGTGGCAGCCACAGAGCCAAAATCAGAGCCGGAACCTGAGGAGAGAGGCGAGTACTGATCCCCCATCTACCTTTTACCCTCGCATCCTCGCGAACACCAGTTGTCCCTTCCAGATTGAGGCATCCGCTCTTGAGGATGGGGCCCCACCCCCTCAACCGTCCGAGGGAGGGATGGGGGGAATCCTTTATTCGGGAGTGGTGCTTACAGACTCTTCTCCCTTGGGACGACAGCGTCATCCCACCCCTGCCCGGAGCACAGGCCCTGCTCTGTGCTGTAGGGGAAGGGGCCCCGTCTGCCCTCAGAGATTTAGTGTCTCCAGTTGCTGACCCAGGCCGCCTCGTTAGGCCTGTCCGGTGGGAGACGGGGCAGCAGGACACACCCCCGCGCCGAGAAGCCTGGGTGACCATGGCTTAGGCCGCTGCCGCCGCTTTGCCACCAGCGGCACTGCCCCTACTCCACCCCCAACCCAGTCTCAGCCGCAGCGTCTCAGGGCCAGCATGAGCATGTCGGTATCTGGGGCTCCTGGACCCTCCACAGGACAGCCATTTTGCACCCTGGCAGAGAGACTGACACAAGCCTTCGGGGAGAGGGGTGCCGATGGACAGGAAATGCAGATGGATCTTCCCTTTCCCCTAGAGGTCCCTGGGCTTCTTGCACAAGAGAGCATCCTGGATCTCTTAAGTGTGGGAAGCCATTTGGGGTCTCCCTAGTGTATTGTCCTTCTCCTGGGATTGGTCCCTGCCTCTTTCTTTCAGTCCTGTCTCCAGCTAATCTCTGTGTAACCATTGCATCAGGCCAGCCCCCTGTTTGGCCCTGCAGCCCTCTGGCCTGGAGCTCCACTGCTGATGAAAGCCAGGTCCCACACACTGGAAGGCAAGGAGGGCTCCCCAGGGAGGACAGCCCTGCAGAGAAACACTCAGAGTGATATTGCATCTACAGTCCCCAGGGATAGGCAGCACGGCTCTGCCTCTGGGCATCCTCTTCCCTTCCCTATAAAAGAGATGGGGGAGAATTTATCCACTCATTCCTAATCAGTATTTAACCAGCGTCCACTATGTGCCATGCAGTTTCGGGCCCAGGATACATCCATGAACAAGAGAAGAAAATGTCTGCTTTCACAGAGCTTACATTTCAGTGGAAAGAGGCATACAGTAGACAGATAAGTGCCATGAAAATAAACTAAAGCACAGAAGGGTAGAGAATGCTCACAGTGGCTTTCAGTTTTACATTAGGTCAGGGGTTCACTCACTGAGGTGACATTTAAATGAAAGACCTAAATAAAGAGGCAAGGCGGTAAGCCATCGAGATATATGGAAGAGCTTTCCAGGGAGCATGCATAGTATCTTTAGGGAACAGGAGGCCAGTTGGCTAGACTAGAGTGAGCAAGAGGGAGAGTGGTCAATGAGAAATGCAGGGCAGGGAAGGAGTGGATTATGGAGGGCCTGGTAAGTCAATTTAAGGACTTTAGCCTTTAATATGCATGAAACTGGAAGTCACTGGAGGGTTTTGAAGAGAGGAATGACATTACCTAACAAGTTTTAAAAGCCTCACTCTGGCTGCTGTGTTATGAATAGACTCAGGAAGGGTGGCAAGAGCAGAAACTGGGTGACCTTCTGCAGTAATCAGAGAGACTATAGAGATGATCTAGATGGGAAACAATGGAGCTGGTGAGAAGTGTTTAGATTCTGGGTTTTTGAAGAATGAGTTAAGAAATTTTGCTGGTGGTTTGGATTGCATTGTGGGGTGTGAAAGGAGAGGAATCAAGGATGATAGCAAGATTTTTGACGTTAAGTACCTAAAGTTGCCATTTCCTGAGATGAGGAAGATCTTGGAAGGGGAAGATTAGCAGGAGTTTGTTGTTGGAGATATTAAGTCTGAGAGATGCCTAACATTAGACACCCAAAAGGAGATGGCAAGGAAGCAGTTAGATAGCAGAGTTGGAGGTCCCAGGAGAGGCCCGGACTGGAAATGAACATCTGGAGGATGTTAGTGTGGGAATGGAATCAGGAGAATGCCACTCGATTTGTTCCCTTCCCTGTAGGCCAGTCCTGACCCTGGCAGGCTTCAGGCCTGCCTTGAATTGAGAGAAAGCTGAGTTGGCCAGGATTTTGCTATTATGTAATCAGGACTACAAATGTCAGCAACTAAAAATAAAGGAAGTCAGGCTCTCCTCTGTCCTTGGAAATGGCTCCAGGGACCGTTAACTATCCATACTCTACAAGACAGGAAGGAAGGAAGCTGGAGATAAAAGTAAAGGAACCTGCCTCTCCTCCTCCTAAAAATGGCTAACATTCATCTTTGATCCCCACAGTGTTCCAGAAGGAAGTGTATCTTCATACATCATCACACCTGAAAGCAGGTAAACTTAACCCTTTCCCAAAACCAACTCCTAAGAGATGCTGCTTAGGTTCTTGGATTGGGACCCTAAGAAGTTGTGAGAGCACCTAGAGAGGATGGGAGAGGAGTGTTGGAATCTGAGCAGGCTTTTGCTGTCCTAGTTGAGAGCTGGCTCTGAGTGAGCAGTCAGCCCCAACAGAGATAACTGGTTTGTCTTACCACACCTCAGTCCCCATCAAGGTTCGACTGACCCAAAGGACTGTCTGCCCCAGCTCCCCACACAGGAGGAGAAAGGAACCCAAACAGTCTTGTAATATCCCCAGGAAACTACCAGTGGAGTTCCCAAGGGGGGCTGAGGACTTTTACTAGGATTCCGTAACAACTTGCTTCTTCAAGTGCTGGGCAAAAGCAAGGAGGGAATATTATTATAGACAAGGGGTTGCTAGATTTTAGGGGCCAGATAGTAAATATCTTGGACGTTGAGGGCCACACAGTCTCTGTCACAACTATTCATCTCTGTTGTTGTAGCATGGAAGCAGCCCTAAACAATATGTAAATAAATGGATGTGCCTGTGTTCCAATAAACCTTTATCTACAAAAACAGGCAGCGGGCCAGTTTGCCGACCCGTGGTGTATACTGACTGATCTATGGCATTTGTTCCACCCACCCCCCACTATCCTGCGTACCATCAGCCCTCATGGATTCAACCAACTACAGAGTGAAAGGCCTACGATGGTTGCATCTGTACTGAATATGTACAGACTTTTTTTCTTGTCATTATTCCCTAAATAATACAGTATAACAACTATTTATAGCATGTACATTGTATTAGGTATTATACTTAATCTAGAGATGATTCAAAGTATATGGGAGGGGGCCGGCCCCGTAGCGCAAGCAGTTAAGTGCGTGCGCTCCAGTGCAGCAGCCCAGGGTTTGCTGGTTCGGATCCCGGGCACGCACCGACACAGTGCTTGGCAAGCCATGCTGTGGCGGCATCCCATATAAGGTGGAGGAAGATGGGCACGGATGTTAGCCCAGGGCCAGTCTTCCTCGGCAACAAAAGAGGATTGGCAGATGTTAGCACAGGGCTGATCTCCTCACAAAAAAAAAAAAAAGTATATGGGAGGATGTGCATAGGAAATATGCCAGTACTATGCCATTTTGTATAAGAGACTTGAGCATCCTTGGATTTTGTATCCATGGGGGGTCCTGGAACTAACTCCCTAAGGATTCTGAGGGACAACTGTATGTACTTTCCCAGAGGCTGGTTCAACCGCAGAGATGGCAGCTGAGTCACTGCCTTTCTCCTTCGGGACACTGTCCAGCTGGGAACTGGAAGCCTGGTATGAGGATCTGCAGGAGGTGCTGTTCTCAGATGAAAATGGGGGTACCTATGTCTCATCCCCTGGAAACGAGGAGGTGAGAAGGCTAGGCCTAAAGCTGGGGGGGATGTTGCCTTTCCCTTCTCAACTAATATCTACCCTACCTTTCTTCATTTCCTTGAAGGAAGAATCAAAAACCTTCACCACTCTTGACCCTGCCTCTCTGGCTTGGCTGACAGAGGAGCCAGGACCAGCAGAGGTCACAAGCACCTCCCAGAGCCCTTGCTCTCCGGATTCCAGTCAGAGCTCCCTGGCTCAGGAAGAAGAAGAGGAAGATCAAGGAAGACCCAGGAAACGGAAACAGAGTGGCCAGTCCCCAGCCCGGGCTGGAAAGCAACGAATGAAAGAGAAAGAACAAGAGAACGAAAGGAAAGTGGCGAAGCTAGCTGAAGAGAACGAACGGCTCAAGCAGGAAATCGAGCGCCTGACCAGGGAAGTGGAGGCGACTCGCCGGGCTCTGATTGACCGAATGGTTAATCTGCACCAAGCATGAACAGTGGGGACCATCACTTCCCCCTTGGGCCACTGCTCAAGCCACTACCTACCTTTCCCAGAAGTGGCTCCTGACCACCTTCTCATGAGTGCCAATGATGTGACCCTCAACCCCATCTATTCAGTCGGGGGGAAAGCTTGGGGTAGACGACAGGATGTATATAGAGATTGTACATTTATTTATTACTGTCCATAACCATTAAAGTGACTTTCTTTGACCCAAGTTCTCCCTTTCACTTTTTCTTCTTGCCTTTAGGGGTTTCCAGGGGTTTCCCCTCAGCTAGAGCCAACTGTTTCTTCAGATCCAAGAGTTTAGCCACCTCTGCAGCAACCTGGTTCTTGTCTGCCTTTTGTGCTTTCAGTTCTCGGACAATGTTGCCCTACGAGAAGAGGGGGTGGGGTAACACAGTGAGACCAGAGGGGACCTATTCAGGATTCAGCTGTCCAGTCTCCCATGGGGCTTTGCTTCCTACCTGTTTTGTCACTTCCTCCATCAGCACTTGTATCTGCTGTGGTCCAGCGGTTGTCATAGTCTCTGCAACTGCTGGCTTGGAGGATACTTTTGCCTGGGAAACAACAACAGAGTTATCACCTGCCACCGTAACTATCCCCCTGACCTCAAGTTTGTATAACATCTCAGGCTGGGGGGACAGGGATTACCTTCAACTCCAAGGGCTCTTCTAGCTAAGACAGGAAAGAAAAACTACAAGTGAGGAAGCAGCAGGACCAAAAGATGGAAAGAAATGAGTGAGGACTACTTGGGGACACTAAGGAGAGGGCGCTATAGCTGTGGCGGGGTGAGAACAGTCTTGAGCTTTCTCACCTGGCCCCCGCCGAAGCGCTGCCTCAAACTTTCAATCTGGTCATTTTCCAATTTTTGAAACAAGGGGCTGACCTGTGAAAAAAAAATTCCGGAATCATTCACTGGTTAGGTATAAACTCTACCAGACTATACAGAGGGCCTCTCCCACCCCAATCACTGATGTTCAGGAACTCCAAATGTTGTAGAAGAAACGCTGAGCAAATACCTGCTGATTCCAGTAAAGAATCCAGAAAAAGCACTGGTGTTCACTATGAAAGCCCAAAGTATTAGTAGGGTCACAGATCATTTAAACTATTTAATGACGTGAGGTTGATGCAAAAGCTTAGAGGTGTATGAACTTTATCATCTGTGTCCAAGAGGAAATGGCCCCCCGGGATTCTGCCTGCTTACTGCTTCTCAGCAGTATGGAGACCAGGTGACCATGGTGTTTCCTCAAACATCTGCTGTATACCAGTTAGTTTCATGTGCCAGGGACTGGGTTCTGACATGAAAAGCAATGAGGATAAAAAGGCTACAGGTAATGCTGGGCCTGTGAACCAAGACCAGAAACAAGCCCAAGTGCAGAGTGGGGTCAGTGGGGAAGGGGTTCAGGGAACAGCTGTGAGAGTCCCATGCCCAAAGTAAATTCTCTGAGCCCTCCCCAAAGGCTGCATGGCAAAGGGAACAATTGTAAGACACCCTGGCTCTTCCAACTCTGAGACCTACGGTGCCAATCTGGTGTCCTGCTGGTAAGGTACAAAGGAAGCTTGTGGGCAGGATACTGCAGGCTGGAGGTGGGAGCTGCAGCTGGGCCTGGATGGTGGCACTAACCGTGGGCATGTAAGGCTGGAGCATGACGGACAGCAAGGCAGCTATATTCACTGCCAAGCCTGTCACTGTCCCTGCCCGCTGCCTGAGGAAGAAGAGAGATTAGTCAGGACCTCCAAGAGGACACAGCCTACAGACCACTTTATTCCTGTAGCCAACCCTACCTCCTGACCTACCTGTCAGCTTCACTGCCTTTAATCCGCTTCCAGGGCTCATTCACCTGAATGTATTGGTTGCCATGGCGAGAGATGGTGAGGATACTGCGTAAGGCATCCCGGATCCTAGGAAGCGGGGAGGCAAGGTGTAAGGTCCTAGAGGGACCACTATGGGGCTCTCAGCATGCAGCAGATCACTGAGGTGAGACAGAGGTGTAGGTTCCTTACCGAACCTTCTCTAGCAGCTGGTGATAGTGCTGGAGCTCCAGGGTGACATGGGCCAGCAGGCGCTGATCGTCAGAGGTAAGCACCATCTCGGGCACGTAACCTCCAAAGAACTTAGACACAAACATCCCAGCTCTTGATGGGAGTAGGGAAGGAGAGGGGAGAGAAAAGAGGAGTTACTGTCCAGTCTCCTTATAGAAATCTGACCTGATTTTCATAATTCTACATTCTGTCAGAACTGACACCTCCTGCTTCCCTCAAGCTGGAAGGCAAAGCTTAACAAATTGACTCTTTATTCTCCCTCCCCTAAGAATATGACTCTGTACATAACAAACATTTTACATACAGATATCCCTTATTTAAAGAAACCTGACAGTTAAGAAACTGTTCATTCTACTTTTAAGAAGTTAATACTTAGGGGCCGGCCCCGTGGCTTAGCAGTTAAGTGCACATGCTCCGCTACTGGCGGCCCGGGTTCGGATCCCGGGCGCGCACCGACGCACCGCTTCTCCGGCCATGCTGAGGCCGCGTCCCACATACAGCAACTAGAAGGATGTGCAACTATGACGTACAACTATCTAGTGGGGCTCTGGGGGAAAAAAAAAGGAGGAGGATTGGCAATAGATGTTAGCTCAGAGCCGGTCTTCCTCAGCAAAAAGAGGAGGATTAGCATGGATGTTAGCTCAGGGCTGATCTTCCTCACAAAAAAAAAAAAAAAAGTTAATACTTAGCATGATCAAGTTGAAATATATGTTAATTGCTGTCAAACAAATACTCTAGTAGAGATTATCTGTTAAATGTGGTTAATGACCAAACCTGAGAGGGTAGGAAGCCATGGAGGATATTTTCTTAGATTGCAGAACAGCTGAGATAGGGACCAAGAGTGGAATGTGAGCCTAAAGCAACAAAAACTCCGAAGAGTACAGCAGAAGTCTCCCACCCTTCACTCAAATAACCCCTTCTGCAAAACTTTTCAATGGTCTACAAGTGAACTTTTCTGCTAGGAGAGCATACACCTCCAATTCTATAAGGAACATTAATAAAAAAGCAATCCCCAAAAATTCACTTTGTGACCAACTTTGCTAAATCACGTTTCTACAACTAACGTCCCCCAAGCACACACAGCGTACTGGTTTCTAGGAGCAGATCCCAATGGATAGAAATCCACTTTCCACATTGTCCTCCCGATCCCTCACAGCCTCCTGCCCATTTACCAGCCCTCTCTGTATTCCCATCTCATGGAGCAGAGTCAGCCCAGTTCCTTTTCTGACTCTGACCCCTCACCAAGTCCCACCTGTTGATGAAGTTGCCCAGGTTGTTAAGCAGCTCCGAATTATTCTTGTGCAACATGTCTGTCCAGGAGAAGGCACTGTCCTGGCCCTCAGGCCGAATGTATAGTAGATAGAAGCGCCAGATGTCAGCAGGGATCCCTGTGTCCTGGGCCATGTCCCCAAACACTCCCACACCCCGGCTCTTAGAGAATTTCCCGTCCTCGTAGTTCAGGTACTCTGGACAGAAAAGGAGAATGAGAACCATCTGCTCAAATCACACCCTTCCCTCTCTGACTCACTAACTCTGCTTTCCTCTCCCTCAGCCTCAGCTCTTGGGTGTCCAGCGACACCTCTCCTTGAGTAGCTGGCCTGCACAGGACTTGGGAGATCCTTCCTCTCCATTCTGGCCTTTTTTCCCTTTGCTTCTACCATTACAAAGTTTTAGCTTTGGACTTTTGCTTTCTTCAGGTTCTTGTTTCCCTCTTCTGGGTTGAGTTCTCATGTTCCAATTATTTCCTATTTCATCTCAACTCCTAACTCAGGACCTCCAGAATCTTCTCCCAAGTACTGCTTCAGCCCTCATTCCCCAGGAACACCCCCATCTCCAGTCTCCCAGGGTACCTGTAGCAATGAGGTGTTTGACCAAGGTGTAGTTGTCCTCAGCTCCGAGGGCTGAACAAGGAAAGACTAAGCCATGGAAGGGAACGTTGTCTTTGGCCATGAACTGATATAGGCTCACCTATGGAATATAGTGGGGAGGCCGAGCTCCTGAGATCTTCTTCAAAGGCCCAAGAAAGAACAGATACTCAACCCTCACCTACCCACCCCTCTCACACACACACACACACACACACACACACACACACACACGCACCCTCCCCACAGACAGGCTAACCAAGAACTGCTCACTTGCTCTGGGTTCTTCCACCATCTCTCCCACTGGTCTGTGTAGTTGGCTGTGATGGACAGGTAGCCAATAGTGGCATCAAACCAGACATAGAATACCTGGAGGGTCAGGAGGAAAGAGACATGGTAGGATGAAAAAACAATGGGAGAAGTTCACCAACCCAAAGTCTCAGACTGAAACAAGACATCATCAACAGTCTATTCTGCTAGCTCAGGGTGTCAACCCCAAGGCTGAATGAGACATGAGTAAAGCAGAGGGTTTTTACCTTCTCCTCAAAACCTTCTAAGGGTACAGGGGTTCCCCATCTGAGGTCTCGGGTTATGCAGCGTGGCCTGAGGCCATCCCGAAGCCAAGAACGAATGATGAACCAGGCATTGGGTGTCCAGTCACTGCCAGGCAATGTCTTCTCCAACCACTCCTCCAGTCGCCCTTCCAGCTGAGATGGCAGAGGCAGACAGAGGGCTGATTTAGGACAGTCTCATACATAGTTTGCGTAAGGATAAATAGGTGCAGCCTTTTTGGAGCAGTTTGGCAATACAGAATTAAAATTAAAAGACTCATGACTTTGACACAGCAATTCCACTTCCAGAATTTTTTTCAACAGAAATAGTCACACAAGAGTGTATAGATGTGTATATCAGGTGCACTGTTCATCATAGCGAAAAACTGAAACTAATTCCCATGGTTCAAAAGAAATATGGTATATCAATACAATGAAATACTTTTATAAGGCCATTAAAAAGAGTGAGGCAGACCTATATGTATTGCCATGTAAATATCTCCGAGACACATTATTAATTAAATAAAACAAACTGCAAAACAATAACAAAGGATATAATCCAATTATTATAAAAATAAGTAATAATACACAGATTATTATAAACCCAGAAAACATTTTGAAGGAAAATATATATTAGTGCATTATTCTCAGATGGGATTATGGGAAACATCCATTTTTATACCATATATTTCTATCTGAAATTTTAAAAACAAGCTTATATCACTTTTGTAAGCAGAAAAACAAAGATAAATCTTTTTTAAGGAATGGTTGGGCCGGCCCTGTGGCTTGGTGGTTAAGTGCGCGCGCTGCGATGCTGGCGGCCCGGGTTTGGATCCCGGGTGCGCATCGAGGCACCACTTCTCCGTTCATCCTGAGGCCGAGTCCCACATGCAGCAACTAGAAGGATGTGCAGCTACGACACACAACTATCCACTGCGGCTTTGGGGGGAAAAAATAAAATAAATAAAATCTTTAAAAAAATAAAAAAAAAAAAAATAAAAAAAAAAAAAAAAAAAAGGAATGGTTTATGTGATTCTGAAGCCTGACAATCTACTCTGCTGGTGAGGCTCTGAGGGAACAGGTTCACTCATGCATTGCTGGTGGGAATGCAAAATGGAACAACACCCACTGAGGAAAATGGGGCAGTAAACTAGATATGCATATACCCTTGACACAGCAAGTGATCACTTTTAAGGAATTTATCCTGAAGACACACTTCCAACAATACAAAAATACATACGCACAAGGTAATTCACTGCAACATTATTTGTAAATGCAAAACACTGGAAACTACCTAAATGGTGACACAGGAAATTGCTTAAATAAACTACGGTACATACACAGAATGGAGTACTATGCAGCTGTTAAAAAAAAAAAAAAACAAATAAGGATGATCTCTATGGACTGATATAGAGTGATCTGATGGGGAGTGATTTCCAGAACATACTGTTAGGTGACAAAGACAAAATGCACAAGAATATACACAATATGCTATATTTTGTATAAGGGGAAATAAGAAAACATACATATATCTCTGTTTATCTTTATTCATATACATAAAGCTTGTCTTTACAAAAATAAACACACTAAGAATAAATCAGAAAACGAAGTTGATCACCTACAGGAGATGGGAGAACAAGGTGGCAGGGACAGAAAGGGAACGACACTTCTCTGAGTATACCTTTTTGTATGGTTTTGATTTTTAGAAGGATATTGATGTTTTACATGTTCAATAAATAAAATAAAATTAACAAGGACAAAGAGAGGGAAAAAAAAAAACTAAAAGCAAATGAACCAAACTTATTAACCTATTTCAGTAACATAACCACACTAAAGGGAGAGAAAACTAATCTAAGACAATTCTGAACACACTATTTGATTATACACCCTCAGTTGGGGGGAAGGGGCAGGACTGCCAACAAACCCTAAACTCTTTTCAGCAGGTTGTTTTGTAGTGGAATGAGTGAAGCCATTCTGAAATTATTTTTAGGTGTATTATAGGATTGAGCAAATGAGTGAATGTTGTTGGGAACCAGGGCACTTACTGTGGAAGAAGGGAGATACACAGGAAATGAGGGAGAATGAGGAAGAACCCTGTGGGGAGAGACTGGGATCGCAGGTGTCAGCATGAACCGAAATGCCTAACTCTCTTTGCTAAAGGACTAGAAGCAAAGGCACCCCAGTAGCAGTGAGCACACAGAGCACCCAAACCTTGGTCTCAAATGTTGTTCCCTACTAAAATGAACTAGAGTTTTGTGGAGAAATGGCTGATTCCAAGGCTGGAAGAAGATGAGATCTAGAATATGGTTATGCCAGAAAACAAGGAAGAACTTAAAAAATGGTGGGAGATCTCAAAAATACACAGGGAAACGATTTTGAAGAGGCTCCCACTGGCCAAATAAGGGACAACTGGAACATGAAAATAATTGAGGACAGGAATAAATTATAAACCATCGAAAAAATAGGAATCCACGAGTCCACAGTGATAATAAATAGACAACTAAATGAGGGAATGAAGGAAGAGGGTGAATGTGGAAGGAGTGGTAGAGTTGGAGAATCCTAATGAAAACTGGTCCAGGTAAGAATGATGAAATAAGTGGATGTGAAATGTAGAGGGAACCTCTCAGTGAAGAGCAGGGTGTCTTCATGGTCTTAAATTGTATTCCCATAGACTGCTTATAAGTTGCAGAGGGCAAATATTAATTATACAGCAGAGAAACTGAGTAACACCTTGACTAAACAAAATTAACATCACCAGTGAGGGGAAAATGGCCATCAGTTGCCTCTGGAAAGGACACAGTATCGTTTATGTAGTTTTCCAACTAAGGATGCATAACCTGAATCTAACCATGAGGAAACACCCAACAAATCCAAAATGAGGAATACTCAATTTTAAAAAGGACGTCAGGGCCTACATTCTTAAAAACTGTTAATGTCATAAAAGATAAAGAAAGGCTGAGGAACTGTTTCAGATTAAAGGAAACTAAAGATATACAAAAACTAAATGTAATACACCATCCTGAGCTAGATTCTGTACTAAAGGAAAAATAATGCTATAAAGGATATTATTCGAATGATTAACAAAATTGGAATATGGATAGTAAGACAACTATATCAATGTTAAATTTCTTGAAGCTATTAACTTTTTTGTGGTTATGCAAGAAACACACATTGAAGTATTTAAGAGTAAAGAGGACATATATGTACATATATATTTATACGTGGAGTCAGAGAATATTCTAAAGCAAATGGAGGAAAACCTTAACTAGTGAATCTGGGTAAAGAACATGAGGTTCTTTGCTCAAGCAACTATTTATTCTTGCAACTTTCTTTGTGAGCCTGAAATTACTTCCAAATAAAAAGTTAAAAAAGAAAAAAAAGGAGGCAAATCTACTAACGTGGAAAATTGGTCAAGGCACATTGCAAAGTAAAAGAAAGAAAGTAGGTTGCAGAAGAATATGGGTGCTATGATCTAATTTGTATTAAGAAAACAAAAACGACATACAAATATTCTCACATGCATATGCTATTTCTGAACAGACACGAAGGAAAGTGAGCAGCAGTAAATACCTCTGGCAAGTGGGCCTGAGCCTCTCACTTTGTGCCCTTTAATCTGTTCCACCCTTTTACAATGTATAATTTTTAAGTGGAAATTAAAAACACTTGCGAGTGATCTGGTACAGATGCAAGGTCGAGGCAGTGGGGGCAGAAGAGGCCATGCAGACGAGATGGTGGGAAGGGCCATTACCTTAGGCAGGTCCAGGAACAGGTGCTGAGAGGACTTCACCACAGGGCACGACCGGCAGACTTTACACTGAGGCTTCTGTGAAGGGAAATTCAAGAGAAGGGGTGACCTGAGGTGGGACAGTCAGGATGAGCACTGCAGGCCAGGGGGAGCTTCTAGGCAAGGGGAGAGGCTGAGGGGTGAGCTTCCCAGTCTGCCATCTGGCTTAGCTTCATGCTGGCACCCAGCCAACTCACCAACTACCTGGCCTTCTCTAAACCCAGAGACTCAAGTCTGCAGAGCACGACATTTGTTAGTTTCACGTCTCTGACCTACCACTCCAAAGCCCAGGCAAGAGCACCCTCTGAGCACAGGCTAGGCACAGAGCATGCACTGTACGCAGCTGTGTGAGGGGAGGAAGGAGCGACACACAGCTCCTCTCCTTGAAGAAGTGACAATCAAGTGAGGGAGACGGCTTGCACAAGAAACAAGAGTAGACCTTTACAAAGCAAAATGTCGGGAAATACTTTATTTTCATGGTTCAAATGGACTATACCAACACTGAAGGCTGATGGCTAAAGGAATAAACAGTTAGGTGGGGCTAATCAAGGAAAGCTCCCAAGTGAGTTTTGATCTGGGTTTATTTATTTATTTTTTTGGGGGGGAGGAAGACTGGCCCTGAGCTAACATCTATTGCCAATCTTCCTCCTTTTTTTCCTTTTTTCTCCCCCAAGCCCCAGCAGATACTTGTATATCATAATTGTACATCCTTCTAGTTGCTCTACGTGAGACGCGGCCTCAGCATGGCTTGATGAACGGTGCGTAGGGTCCACACCCAGGATCCAAACCGGCGAACCCCGGGCCTCAGAAGCGGAGCACGGGAACTTCACCACTACGCCACAAGTCCGACCCCTTGATTTGGGTTTAGAAGGTGAGAAAATCTAACTCTCTTATGACCTTTCCTGACTGCACACACCTACATCCAACTGCCTACCTAGAGTCTCTCCCCGGACGTCTAACGGGCATCTCAACCCTAACAGACCTAAAGGGTATCACTGCATTCCACCCGAAAGCCTGCTCTTCATCCAATCTTGCCCATGTTCCTAAATGTCTCCCCAACCTACTCAAGCCAAAAACTTACAAGTCACGGTTTTCCTGACTTCCGCTCAACCCGAATTCCAGTCTATCCAGTTCTACAGTCTGCCTCCAAAGAGTATCTCGAATCCTTCTTTTCTTTTTTTTTCATTTCCACTGCTTCTGACCTAGTTCAAGCCACTGTCATCCACTGGGCAACCACTCTAGCCTCCAAACCGGTCTCCCCACTTTCTGTCTTGCTTCCCTCCCATCCATTTTCCACAGAGCAGCCTGCCATTCAACTCCCGCAATGGCTTACCAGGCCCTGGCAATCTGGTCACTGCCTACCTCTCCGACCTCGTCTGAAGTCACCTTCCCTCTCACTCACTATGCTACAGGTACTTTTCCCATTTGTATATTTTATTCTAGTTACTATTTTTTTTCCCATTATTTATTTATTTATTTTCCCCCCCCAAAGCCCCAGTAGATAGTTGTATGTCATAGTTGCACATTCTTCTAGTTGCTGTTATGTGGGCCGCAGTCTCAGCATGGCCGGAGAAGCAGTGCATCGGTGCGAACCCGGGATCTGAACCCGGGCCGCCAGCAATGGAGCGTGCACACTTAACCGCTAAGCCACGGGGCCAGCCCTACAGGTACTTTTCCATTACGCCTTTTCAGCTCTTTGCTGCTTTGGGCCTTTGCACTCGTGGTCCTTCTGCTTGGAACACTCTTAACCCCACTCATCACTTGGCTTGCTCCTTCTCATTCTTCAGTTAAACTCTCAGTTCAAATGTTACCTCCTCTGAAAGCCCTTCCCTAATCACCTAGCTTAAATCTAGCCAAAACTCACTATCACATCCTTCCCGAGAGTTTATTCTACAATTATATTCCTGTCTTGTTTAGTGCTGGTCTCCTCCCCACACTAGATAAAAGTCTGTCTTGTTCACTGCTACGTCCTTAGCACCTGAAACTGTCACTGGCCTATTGTAAGGAATCAAAAAATGTTTGCAGGATAAATGAATGAATAAATAAATTAACAAACGAGTAAATACAAGTAGAAGATATGGCGTTTATGGAAAAGAGAAAGAACTAAATAAATGCAGATCAGGTGGTCTAAAGTAGGAACAAGGTGGCAAAGTATAAACGTGACTTGTCTATTTCCCAGCACAGGGCTAAGCACAAAGACAATGCCCAGTGAGTCTTTATCCAGTGGACTGAAGGACAAGCTGCTGAGAAAAAGCCATTGATGAAAGGTCTTGAATGCTAAACAAAAATCCTGAATGGGACAAGAATAGAGATTGTCTTCTTCCAGGCTCCTATGATACCCTCCTCTCACCTTGAGCTCAATGGCATTGATAAGCTTGCCACACTTGTCACACTGGTCGCCGCGGGCCTCCTCGTAGCCACAGAAGGGACACACGCCCTCCACAAAGCGGTCCGCAAGGAAGCGGGCGCAGTGCTCACACCGCAGCTGCTCCATAGTATCCTGCAGCACAAAACCTCGGGCAAACAGCCGCTGGAAGATGTCCTGGGTGATTCTGGCGAGGAGCAAGAACAGGGGAGGGACAGGTCAGAGGAAGTCAGAGGAAGTGGTGCACCCCTCCCTCCTGCCACTCCACCTTGGACTCAAACTCCTTCAGTCCAAGTGCCAAAGAAATCAGGCAGAAGGACTCTCAAGGCAAAGGCCGCCTAGTTGTCTTTAGGGAGTGTGATTGGATGAGCCCAGGCCCCTCACACATATTCCCCATCTCCCCCCACAATCTCTTCCCTCAATACTTTAGAATTTGTTTCTGTTAAATACAGACTTATCTGTTTTGTATTCTTCATTAACAAACATCTCCAAAGAGATAGGACTACGCTGTTCTTTAATATGTTCTAAAAATTAAAATTAAATCAGTCCAACTGCTAAACCACACAGCACTATCAGCTGGCAGCTTGTCTACTATGTAGAGTTTTTCTAAGGATGAATATCAGGCAGAGGAAGCATGAGTACGTTTGCTCTGAACACACATAGGAGTGGGAGGGAATGTCCTAAGACTCCATGGCAACCAGGGAGGAGGAAGGCAGTAGAGAGAAGGCAGATACTTCCCATGAGCCTAACTCCTGTCTCTTCCCTCCCTTGGCTGCTCCTGCTTCTGCACTCACAGGCTTCTGCACACAGTGAACCCCTTAATTCAGGGCAATACTCAGATCCTAAGTGAAGGGGGAGTGCCTAGACAACCATCTTGATTTCTGTCTCCAGGATATTCTCACTGCCCCAGCCCAGCCTTCACCCTCCATTTCTACCTCATTAGAGGAAACCTACTTGGTCTGCTGTGGAGTGGTGGTGCGGCCAAAAATATCAAAGGAGATATTAAACCAGCGGTAGATGTCGGCATGGATGGCATGGTACTTGTCGCAGATCTCCTGGGGGGTTAGACCCTCCTCCATAGCCTTGGTCTCTGTCGCTGTACCGTACTCATCTGTCCCACACAGATAGAGGGTGTTCCACTGGCGGAGGCGGGAGTACCTGAAAGGGAACATGGTGATCATGGAGGGCCCCATCTAGCCCCTCCCATACCCCCAGGATCCCTCCAGCCTCCACCCTTGAGGCATCCTATTCCCTCGGGGCCCACTGCTCCCCTCAGGAGCTCTCCCCTCCACGCTGCAGCTGGCTCCACCTGGCAAAGACGTCAGCACTGAGCACGCAACCAATGATGTTTCCAAGGTGGGGGACATTGTTGACATAAGGGAGGGCGCTGGTGATGAGCACATTCCTTTCCCCAGGCACAGGCAACCTGGTAGGGAAGGAGGAAGAGAACAGTCCATGGGGAGACGCGAGAGGGACCAGCAGGGCACAGAACACCCAGACCAGATGTGTTCCACTGTCAGAGGGTCATGTACATCTGAAGTCTTTTCTCACACAAACCCACAGGACCACAAATTCCCCCAAAAGCCATTAGATCCTCTATAGTCACAAGTACAGGGCCCTGCCCACAGTGAACAAGCCTCGTGTATTGCTCCGAAGGAGCCTCATTCCAACACTGATCTCCGTCCCTCTTTACCATGGTGACTGCTTCCTTTCCATTAGCTCGTTCTCAGGCTCCAACCTCCCAGGTCTTGACAAAACTCTCCCTAGGCTCCATCCAACACCATCACTCACTAGTCCCTGGACTCTGGACTCTGATGTCACCCAAAAACACTTTCCCAGCGCTGACCTCTCTCCTTCTTCCCAGGTGCTATGTTAATATTACCTCTAGTCACTGCCTGAAATTCTTACAGCTCACCACCCCATATACAAATCTTCCCAAGTCCTTTTGTACCCCTTGCCTCTTCTCGCCCTAACCATTTGCTAATGGCCTTCATTTGCTAATGGCCTGACTGAAACCAGGAGGCACCAACTACTGCCTTTGTAGCCCTCCTCTCCTCCCCACTTTTCTGGGATCTTTCCTAGTCATGTCACTCAATCTGCTGTCTGAAGTCACTCAATCCACTATTCTTTTCATGCTTCATCATCCTCGACAGCTCAGCTGCACACATCGTGTGTCCATCCCCCTCCTTAGCACCGACCCCCAACCAGGGATCCTTTCATCTGTCCAACCATTCTCAACCTACACTCACTGGCCCCCATCATTTACTGTGTCTTTCAACTCTCGGCATCCTGAGAGCTCCCTGATTCCCAGAGTTTCTACTACTAACAAAGACTCAAATTAGTCCTTCACATTAACCTCACCCCGTCTTCTCAGCTGCTGCGATATATCCGGTCAGATGTCCCAACAACTTCCTGGAATTTCCTCACAAAAGATCTCACTAATTTCTCCTGAATACCATCATTTTCTCTGAAATCCAGCTTAGAAATCAGCTCCTCAGGCAAGCCATCCTTCCCTGATGACCAGCCTTCCACCAAGTCATCCTTGTATCCCGAGCCCCTAACCACTTTGTGGCACACTCTGGGGTGCTCCTTCTGTGTTACCCCGTAACTTCTCTCTCATTATGAGTGTGCTTTACATCTACATGCTAGATATAAAGGTGAGTAGGCCAGAGTTCTGCCCTCAGTGGGGTTACATTCTATTATGTAACTGTTGACTGGGATGTGTGCAATGAGAGGTACAAGGTGCCAAAGGAGTTTGAAGGAAGGCAAGCATGCACTCCAGCCTAAGATTAAGAGAAGACCTCACAGAGGCAGAACTACTTGAGTTGGGCCTCAAGAATGGGTGGAAATTTGCCTGATCAAGACACTGGGGATGTCTTTCAGTCAGAAGGAAAAGCACAGAAGACAGCTTGGTTTGGCTCTATACAGGGTCTTCAACACCAATCGTTTCCTCCTCTGCATATGCATTTAAACGTGTTAGCCTGGATAGATACCTGAGAAAGTCTATCTCTTTGTCTTTCTTAGCTCCACAGTGCTTAGTACTAAACTGAATCCACGATAGGTACTCAAAATGAGCAAATGCATGGAGTTTCATTAATTCATTCAAATTTTATCAATATCTACCGAACACTTGGCCCTGTGCTAGAAACTGGGCCACATGAGAGATAGTCTCTACCTTCAATAAGCTTACAGGTTAGTGAGCAGACAGACATGTAAAGAGGCAATTACAACATAATATGACAATGGGAGCTCCCAGAAGATGAAGCACTTAAGGCTGTCTCAAGCTCTGTAGAGAAGGAAATAACAGAGCTGGTGTCTGGAGTGACAACTGTCCATCAGGTAGGTAAGGTGCAGGCATTCCAGGGAGAAGGAACAGCATGTGCTAAGACATCAGGTATGGTATGATCTCAGCCTGCCTCCCTCTCAAAACTCATCTTCACCCATCTGATCCTTGACTGACCAGCCTCCAGCCACTGTCAACCAATTAGTTAAAAAGAGCCCAACTCTCTTGTTCCTCAGGCCTTTGCACATGAGGTTTCCTCTATATGAGACACCCTTCCCAGCCTTCCCCCTACTGACTAACACCTACTCATCTTGCAAGTCTTAGTTCAAATGTCACTTTTTTAGAGAGGCCTCTAAGCTAACCTCCTGTGATATTTCTCTCACAGCACCCTGTTCTTTTTCTTCATAGGCCTTACAGAAACTTGTAATTATACATTTGTGCGACAGTTTTTTAAATATCTGTATATCCTACTAGCCTCAAAGTTCCACGAGAGCAGAGGTCTGTCCATTTTGTTCCCTTCTGCATACCTGGCTCCTAGCACACGCGCCTGACGAGGAGTGATGCTCAAATCTTTACTCAATGTCAACAGGCTCAGAGTTAAAAATATTTCATTTTGATGGAAAAATCTGTGTGTGCGTGTGTCTTAATGTAGCAGCAGAGTGATAAAACATGATGCTCAGCATGCAAGCAGGGGCCAGATCATGAAGCACACAAAGGAACCGTCTGCAGAATTCCAAAAAGAAGGGAGATGATGACATGTGCAGGTCTCAGCAGTCACTCTGGTGGCAGTGTGGAGCACGGGGTGGCAGGGAAACAGAAGGGAAGAGATGGTGAAGCCTGATCTAAGGTGGCAGCAGAGAGGACAGGGAGGAGAAGGACGGATTCAAGGACTACTTAGAATCAGTGACTTGGTAATGGAATAAATGACACCGGAAGGGAAGAGGGAAGGGTGCAGATGACATCAAGATTTCTGGCTTGGATTTTCAGGTGGAAGGTGGGGGTCATTCACTAGAGCAAGTGAATAAAGGAGAAATAGAGGCTGGCAGGGAAGATCATAGGTTTGCTTTTGGACATGTTGAGTTTGTAATGCCTGTGCAGGTGGAGGGATCTAGGGGATAATACAACAAACATGTCTGGAGCTCAGGATAGAGATCTGGACTCAAAAAACAGATTCAGGTGCTGTCAGTGGGTCTAAAAGTAGCTACAAACATGGCTGCAGATGGGACTGACTGACGGTGTCCAAAATGATAAGGAAGAATAAAATTTAAAAAAAAAAAGAGAGGGATTTAAGAATAACAGAGAGAATGGAAAATTAAAGAGAGGTCAGCAAAGGGGACTCGGCAGGTAGGTATTGGCTCTATCAATAATTTCCATTAAAGAAACCAAGCCCCACTTGTCCATGCCTACTCACACTGGATTCTGCTGTGGCCGAAGCGGGGGCAAGCTTCCCAGTCCCTTCTCCCAAGCAGTTACAGCCATGGTGATCTCCTCCTCAGACAAGGTAGCCAGCTCCTCCTCCTATGAAGAGTGGACAGAATCCCTCATCAAGTGAGGGGGGCCAAAGAGCAAAGAAACTCTCCTTGCTCTCCAACAACTGAGTAAGTTAGTGGCCATGTTAAAGTCCCTCTCCAAGCCATCCCCATCTCAGGCACTGAGGCTCTGTGGGGACCCCTCTGCTCTGTTCCAAACCTCAGGCTCATTGCTGACAGCCCTCCCCTGAAGGGAGCTGGGCTGGGGCTGCTTTTGGAGGTAGGGCCGGAGGGCCAGGACACCCTGCTGCTTCAGCACAGTCTCTGCCGCTCGCTGACATGGCTCCTGAGAACTCAGTGTCTGGAACCAGCTGTGCAAGGCACCAAGCTCCTCTGTGAGCATGGGAGAAAAGACGGAATCAGCAAGACCTAGAATCGGCAGGCAGGAGTGGACCTCCTCCCCTTCTTCATGAAGTTTCTCCAGTTGCCTTCCCCAGTTCCTTCAGCCATCTTTCTGCTATAGCTGCCCTGTCAAGCTACACCTCAAAGTGAGTCCTCAATATTCTAGTAACCCCTACACCAAGCTCCTAGGGTTGGGGTTGGAGGTGGAATGATATGCACAGTTCTCACCAGGGAGGTAGGCTGGGTCTTGGAGTAATGGGTATAGCGCTCCCCACAAAACAATGTCAGCTAGAGATTCCGTCTCCTTTGTTGAGGAAAGAAAAGAAAAAGGTACACAGGTGAGACACTTATTTTCTTCCCAATACATATAATAATAACAAGCGTTTCATAAGTACTTACAATGTGTCAAGTACTGTGTTAAGCACTTTAAATCATCTCACTTAATCCTCACAATAACCCAATGAGGTGGTACTAATATTACCCCCATTTCAAAGACGAAAAAAATTGAAGATTAGAGAGTTGAGTGATTTTGCAAGATTACATGGCTAGTAAAAGTGGCAGTGTGGTGGTTTGAACACTCTGAATACAGTCTTCCTTCTTTTTTTTTTTTTTTAAAGATTTTATTTATTTATTTATTTTCCCCCCAAAGCCCCAGTGGATAGTTGTATGACATAGCTGCACATCCTTCTAGCTGCTGTATGCGGGGCGCTGCCTCAGCATGGCTGGAGAAGCGGCGCGTCGGTGCGCGCCCAGGATCCGAACCCGGGCCGCCAGCACTCAACCGCTAAGCCACGGGGCCGGCCCTACAGTCTTTCTTCTTAATTCTTATACCATACAGCCTTCCCCCCATCTCAAGGCCCAACTCACCCCAGCCAAGAAAGGACAGCTCCGATGACTCAAGCTGTGGTCAATGTGAGTCAGAGCTCTCCGGACGGGGCCCAGAACATCTTCCCCTTTCTTGCCTTGGACCACTAAACAGTACAGGGCAGCAGACAAAGCTGGCTAAAATGTGGGAGGCATGGGTCAGGACGGCCATGCAGAGCAAGGGCCTGCCTGCCATTCCCATGTCTCAGTCCCACCTGCAGCTCTGTCACTTCCCATTCCAGCCACTGGTTGGTGAGGTCATCTTGCTCCCAGCCAGATAACAGAAAGAAGTATCTGCCCAGGGAGACAACAGCAGAACGTGGAATTAGAGGGGCCCATTTGTCCAGCCCATTTCTCACCCCACAGTGGTTGCAAATAAGGCTGCACAGAGAACAGTAAGCCCTGATTTGATTCAGCCCCCTCCCCGCATCAAGCACCAGTACTGACCGGCAGATCGCACTACTGGAGAAGAGGTAGTTGCCACTATCCAGTTGCAAGACAGGGATCTTAGGCTGGGTCAGGAATGGGACCACACACTCTGATGCAGGAGAGGGAAACGGGTGAAAAACAAGGATAAGAAAAGAAATACTTTGTCAACTCAGAAGGACAACCCTGCATTGTTCAGGGAAAAAGGGAAGAAAGATGGGCAGTCTCAACCCAGAGGTTCCAGGATAGGACCACTGAAAAGGGGTGGGTCCAGAACTAGCCAGAGAGACCAGCAGGTGTTCAGCTGAGACTGCCAGCTGGAAACAACAGATGGGGACTGAAGAGAGGAGGTGGTGGCATTGGGATAGTGCTGCAGCCAAGAACTGAGATAACAGTGGCAGAAGGAAATTAAGAGAACCGCTTAAAAGTCACCCAATCAGTTGGCTGGGAATGAGAAGAGGTAAACCCAAAGGAGTGTGTGTGTGTGGCTCTGTGTTTTAGGAAGGGAGAGCAGGGTTTCTTAAGAATGACAAAGGAGTGCCTGGGGGTTGTCCCGCGAGTGACTAGAGAGTGTGTGTGGGGGGGAGTGCCTGGTAGGTGTGAGAGAAGGCTGGAAAGGGGGCAGAGAGGTTCGCTGGGGTGAGGCGGGGTCCTGGAACATGAAGGAGGGGAGGCGAGGGATGAGGGAAGGGTATGCTGAAGGTAATTAAGGGAAGGGCCTGATGAAAGATGTGACCAGGAGGGAAGAGGGAATGGGGTGAACAAGGATAATGGGGGAGAAGGATGACAGGAGCGCGTGGTAGGAGGTGGGGGGCTGGCGAAGACAACTGCGGGGTGGGTGTCGGGCGTGTTTCGGTCCTGCGCCCCCTCACCCCCCGCCCACCAGCACCATCCCCACTACCTTCGGGGCCTACAGTGCTGATGAGCAGCTCCGCTCTGCCCTGGGCCCTCCGGGCCGCGGCCAGCACCGGCAGGCTCCCCGGGGCACCCTCGCTCACGAACAGTCTCATTTCGCCGTGTATCCCACGCTGATGCAACCGGAACCGGCCTTCCGCCGGCGGGTTCAGCCACCGCCGCGAGGCACGCCGGGAAATGGAGTTCCGACTTACGCTGTTCCCAGCGCTCCCCTCCCGGGAAGCCGACTCTTTCTCCCGTCATGCAACACTAGGAAACAGGAAGAGGATATCATAGAGATGGAGAGGCCGTAGGTGCAGTGCTAGAGCGGCACGTTTTGGGTGGGCGGGCCCGGGGAGACGTTTACGTGCAAGGGCCTGACCGGCTTCCATCCTCCGACGTAGGCGGAGGGCGGTGATGGAAAGCGAGGTTTGCTCTGGGCTGGTGGAGGCTGAGGAGGCGGTGTGGTGACAGTGGCTGCTCCCAGTGGCCGACCTGGGATTCAAGTTCATAAGAATTAGAGCTTTAGAGTTGAGAGTTACGATAAACTGACTTAAGTGACACAATGGAAATTAGGGAAGATATCTTATTAACAAAAAAGATGTGGCTGTTAAATATTAATACCAGTCTGCAGCTCATATACAGCTAGACAGTCTCATTAAAGGGGGAGGGAGCGTGTGTAGGGAAAAGGTTAGATTGAGGGGAACTAAGAAGACTAAGAATTTGCCAATAAGTATATTTATACAAGGAAAGCACATATCAGTACTTGAGAAAGGGATCCTTCTTATTCATCTTTGTATGCCTTTAAGAATAATTAATACCTAATAGTACTTATGAGCTAGGCACTGTTCTAAGCACTCTACAGATATTAATTAATTTTATTCTTAAAAATTCTATGGAGGTTCTGGGCCTTTTGCAGCTAGGCCATATTCTTATGCAGCTTCTGCCCAGGCTTCTTGAAACACTCTAGTAGCCATGAGCTGCCATGTAAGAAGTCTTACTACCCTGAGATTGCCATGCTGGAGAGGTCTCATGTTGGCATTCTAGCTGATAGCTCCAGCTGGTCCCACCGTTCCAGTCATCCCCATCAAGGTATCAGATATGTGAGTGAAGCTCTGCAGACCAACTCATCCGCCTGCTGAACACCACCAAGTGACCCCAATCAATGCCACATAGGACAGAAGAATCACCCCCTGAACCCTACCCCAATTTCTGCCCCATAAAATTGTGATCTATAATAAATTGGCTGTTATTTAACAAAATACAAACAAACAAACTATGAGATAGGTTCTCTCATTCTCATTTTACAGATGAGGAAACTGAGGCACAGAGAGGTTACTTTGTGCCGGAAACTATACAAGGCATTGAAGATACAATTATCAACAAAACAGATACAGGCTTCTGCCTTGGCAGAGCTCATAGACTTCCTGGAAGGACAAAAAATCAAATAATCTTTAATGTATGATGAAAGTTATGATGGGGGATGTAAAGCTTGTTGTGGGAGCTCCTAGTTAGGGCCCCCACCTGACTCTAAGGAGTTGAGAGGCCTTCTTGTGTGAGTGACCTTTCCACTGAGATCTGAATGATGAGTAATAGTTAGCCAGGTGAATATTGGTGAGAGTGGAGAGAGGAAGTGTTCCAGGCAGAGGAAACAACATATGCAAAGAACCAGAGACCTCTGTGCACGTTAGGAATGTGAAGAATTAGTGTGTGGGTAGAGTATGGAGTTTGTAGTGGGGAGTGTGAAAGGCTAGGATAAAAGGAGAAAGTCTCTGTAAACCATATTGTAAAATCTGGACTTTGCTCTGAGGACAATGAGAAGCATTTGAAAGGTTAACTCAGGAGAGTGGCAGGGCATTTTTGTGTTTTAGAAAGGTCGCTCTGGCTGCTGTGCTAGGAATGGACTGAAAGGGAGAACTATAAGCAAGAAGACTAGTTAGGAGGTTATATCATCCGGGCTAAAGAGGGTGGTGGTTGTAGGGATTAAAGTGGGTAGATAGGAATTAAATGTGAGTGGTGAAGAAACAAGAGAAATTAAGGTTGTCTGCCAGGTTTCTGGCATGGGCAGTTGGGTACACCCTCTATGTGCTCCAACACATGATAGCATTTCCACTGTCATACTGATTATCACACTGTATTTTAATTGTTATGAGAGGGCAGGGGCCATATTTGTCATCTCAATTGACAATGCCTAATACGCAGTTCCCACCTGGCACATATGGTATAAGCATTCACTACATATTTATTCAAGGTAAATTTAACTGAATAGTGGTACTGGAAGAGAAACAGGTTTGTGGGGGAAGCTAACAAATTCAGTTTAGAACATACTGTGTTTGTGGCACCTGTGAAATACCCAAGTGGAGTTTTTCAGTGGACAGTGGATTAGGCTGGAGCTCCAGAGAAAGATCTGGACTGAAGATATGGTACTCAGCATCACATGGAGGTCATTTGAGCTGGGGGAAGAATAAGACCACCAGAGTGTGGAGAGTGCAAAGGGCACAGGATCTCAGACAGACCTCTGGGATTTAAGGAACAAGCAAAGTCCTTCCTTATGCAGCAGAGAAGGAACTGCTAGAAAGATAAGAGGGACACCAGCAGTGTTTGTAGAAGGAGAGAAAGGTCAACTATGTTGGCTGCTGTGGAGATGTCAAGCACATAAGGACTGCAAAGTGTCCGGGCAAAGTCAGGGGTGACCCTCGTGAGGAGTGACCTTGAGAGGTGAGGGGATGAGGGGAGAGGGAATGGAGACCTCCATGTGTAGGCAACTCTTCCAAGAAGTTTGACTGTAGAAAGAAAGAGAGGTCAGATGGTAACCAGAGAGTGCAGTAGAGAGAGGTTTGTCTAAAGATGGCGGAGACTTGGCTATGTTTAAAAGCTAATGGGAAGGAGTCAGAAGATAAAGTGCAGGAAAGATGGCAGAGAAGGCAGAAGAGGATGAGATTTGAACCTCTAAAAAACACTGATGAACGAATCAATGCATGAAGTTGGTCACTATTTTGGAAGTGGGAAGGAAGAGTTGAGGGGTAGGATTCTCCACATGTTGGAAGTGGGGCAAACTAAGGAGGAAGATCAGTGAGGCAGGATCCCAGTACTGGCAACCCAGCCCTCCGATCACATGTCAGAGGACGAAAGCTGGCTCTCTGATGTCACCAAGGGGGAGGGGCACTCCCTACCCCAGCTCTCCAAAAGCCAGACAGAAAGCCTCACATTGTGCAGTGGAGAAACAGAAAGAAGGGGAAAAGAGGAGTGGTCAGGTAAGGAGGTAGCACAAGTGTGGGTTTTAGAGCTCTGGCAATTGACAGGGGAGGTCAGTTTCCACCTTCCACAGGAGAGAAACTGACATCAGTCCTCATCTCCCCCCCACCCCATGCTGTCATAGCATCCTGTGCTACTTGTCAGTAGCCCCTGATTCAATTGTAATTAACAAATTTATTGTGTCATTAGTTCAGATCTGTCCTTAAGCTCCCAGAGGGCAAGGGCTGTGTCTATCTCCTTCCCCTTTCTTATCTCCAGGGCCTAACTGTGTTCCTTTCACACAGGAGGTGCTCAGCCAATCCATGGTAAGAGCATGAATGAATGAACCCACACACTAAAGCAGGTCCCCGCCCAAGAGGCTTATGTACGGAGAATGTATTAAGGCTTCTCAGCTTTCAAAAACACCTCCTGGACTGAGAGGATGGTGGTACTGTATTTTCTCCTCTTCCTCTAACTCTAAACTCCTCTGTGTTTCTCCTGACTACTTTCTCTTTCTCTCCAATTTGGTCTTACCATTCCTCTGGCTCTCTGTTTCTCTGTCTCAGTGTCTCTCTGAGTCTGCACAGGAAACACACCGCTTTAGGTCTGAGGTGATCAGTAATGGAAACATTGGTGGTTGTGTCAATTTAATGAAGGGTCACAAACTTTTTTATCTTTGTCATTAACTTCTCTTTGCCTGTTCTGTCTCAGACCTGATTTTTTCTCCTCCTCTTCCTGTGTTTAGCTCAGAAGTCCCACCACCACCCAGGACCAGCTCCTCCTGCCCCTGGATCTTCTGATGGGCCCCAGAAGGTACTTGGAGGAAAGTCACCGAGCTAGGCCCTCTCCTCTGATTTCCTGCCTTGCTGGCCTCGCAGCCTTGCTGACCACATCCTCTCTCACCTTACTTATATACTTCCTCACCAGTCACATCACCCAGAGTTCTTAGACCCTGAAACCTGTTACTGACCCCCACCCAGGGCCTCTGCTTTATCCTCTCCTCTCACCGCAGAGTTACTGTCCTTACCTTCCCCCCGCCACTGCTCTTAGAACCATGTCTCTCTGCCTGGAAGCAGGTAGTCCTGTGCTTTTCTGGATCTCCAACACCCCTTATTCCCACAGGTGACAGTGTTGACCACAATGCTGTCAGGCCGGTGGTGGCCAAGTACCTGGGGCAGCCTAGGGCTGGGGCCCCGAAGCCCTTCTCGGGGATCCCAGCTCTGTGCCCTCTATGCCTTCACTTACACTGGGGCAGATGGCCGGCAAGTGTCTCTGGCTGAAGGGGACAGGTTCCTACTGCTTCGAAAGACCAACTCAGACTGGTGGTTGGCAAGGCGCCTGGGAGCACCGTCCAGGTCTCGACCCATCTTCGTCCCAGCTGCTTATGTGACAGAAGAATCTATCTCTTCCCAGAGCCCAACTGCCACCACTCCCAGCCCGTCTATCTGGACTCCTGGTGAGTAAGCCCTCCCCCATCACCCTCCTACCTCCCTGGCTTCTGGGAATTATTGGAAGGACCCCCTCTCCCCAAGCCTCTGCTAACCACTTCTCTTATTTCCCTCTGATCAGCCTGCTCCTCAGCACCACCAACGTGTCCCCAATGTCTCTCCCCAGTCTCAAGCCTTCCAGGTCTCATGTAATTTTCTACAGACTCCCCTGCTCTTGTCTTCCCTGGGAGCCCCCAGGATGGGGGACTCAGCCAAGATCACGCCTCTGATCACCTGCCCCCTCCTCTTCCCATTTCTCTGTTTCCAGGGCCAAAGTTGTTTCCTGGCTCCCTAGAAAAGCTCCACCTGTCTCAGGAACCCCCAGGCAGAGCCCAGGCTACGTCTGAGCAGCCTCCTCCCCTTCCCCCCAAAATGTGTAGAAGTGTCAGTGTTACCAATCTGAGGCCCACCCTCCTGCAGCCCTTCCAGGAAGGACCAAGCAGCAGATCCCTCTCTCAGGAGGACTTGCTGACGGAGTCCAGTGCCGACATGGTGAGTCACTGCTCTCCTGAGCATGGTCAGTCGACAGATATTTACTGCTGGGCCCTGTTCTAGGCACAACGGCAAACAGGACAGACAGAATCTGTGCCCTCAAGGGATTCCCAGGGGGATGACAAACCCATAAACAAATAAGGAAGGTAACCCTTGGTACTGATAAGTGCTACTGAGAAGCTTGAAGGTGGTGGAGTGACTGAGGTGACCTGGGAAAGCATCTCTGAGGAGATGACATTCAGTTGAATCTGAATAAGGAGGAGGAAGAGACAGCCATGAAGCTGAGGGACAGCAAGTGGCAGAGAGCCTGAGGGTATGTGGAAGCCGGCAGATGACAGAGGGACTGAAAGAAGGCCACTCCAGCCATGCTTTTCTCTCTCTTCCTCCCAACTCCTGGCCCAGGGCAGGGTTTTCCCTGTGTCCTCTCTTGCCAGCTCAGGTCACCAGCAAGTCCCCTCTAGAGATGTAACTCCCTTGCTCTTCCAGAAGACTCAGCCCCTCCCCTCTCTCTTACTTAATAGTAGATGAAAATGGCCCCTCCTGTCTCATCCTCCCCTAGCAGGGTCTCTGAGCCCTCTCTGTCTCCTTTCTCTGTGGAGGATGTGAGAGTGGGGTGCTCCCCTCAACCCCCCCCCCCACAAAGCCTGTTCCCCTTTCCTGTGGCCCTCGGTGGGGGCGGGGTGGGGGAGGAGGGAAGTTGGCAACAGGAAGTGAGGAGAAAAGCAAAGACTGAGGGAGGGAGTCAAAAAAAAAAAAAAAAACCCGCCGGGGACTGGGTTTTCTCCCCCAGTACCTGGGTCACCCCAGCCAGGAGCTGGTGGTGAGAAAATGGCGGGGGATAGAGGAGACAGTGGTTAGGTGGAGAGAAGATTGGGAAGAGGCACAGGCAGAATAACTATCTTCCTTCCCCCTTTCCTGGCAGGCAAGACCCCAGCCCCTCATGTCAGAGCCCCCTGTGTACTGTAACCTGGTGGACCTTCGCCGCTGTCCCCGGTCCCCGCCCCCAAGCCCTGCATGCCCCCCGCTGCAGAGGCTGGACGCGTGGGAGCAGCACCTGGACCCCAGCTCTGGCCGCTGCTTCTACATCAATTCGCTGACTGGCTGCAAGTCCTGGAAGCCCCCACGCCACACTCGCACCCGAGAGACGGTGAGACCTTCCCTCTTGTTGTCGCTTTGTCCCCTCAATCTCCTGCTTTCCCCTACTGAACCCCAAAGTAGTGTGTTTTCTCTCCGGGGCTCTCAGAAGATCAGAAGCAGGAGAATATTGTGAGAAGGGTGTTGAGAGCCGGTTGAGGTGGCGTCTGGATGTAGCTTTCCCTCCCCTCCCCCGCAGAACCCTGGCTCCATGGATGGGACACAGACCCTGAATAGGGACAACGGTGTCCTGCAACCTCAGGCAAAGGGCTCAGGATCTGACACAGGGACCCCAGAACTGCCTGACCCCCAGGTGAGATCTCTCCACCTCCTGATCACATGCAGGAAAGGCCATCTTTTTATGACTTTCTCTTTTTTACAAGAAATTCTTCCTCATTACCCACCGTACCCCCTGCCTCTCACCCACATCTGCACCCCTCTTCCCCCTACAGCCAGGGATTCTGAAGTTGAAGTTTCCTCCACCTGTTTCTCCAATCCCCTCCCCCAGGGTTCACCCTGCCTCCACCGGAGCACCTCCCAGCTGGACCCTTCAGACCAGCCTTCAGCCCTGCAGCCCTCTCGACCTCTGCCACAGGTCCTGGAGGACCCCCATGTAAGTCTCCTAGTTCCATAATGCCAAGATCCTCCCTGCCCCACCCCCCAATTCCTGCTCCTTCAGAAACATCTTCCTCTTTCTGAGTGTTCTCTGGGTGTCCTTTCTTACCCAGCAACCCTCCCAACTTGAAAGGACCTCACTCCTGGGAGACCCCATGGGGAAGGCAGTGGCGGCTGTGAGGAACGCTGGGTGACTTACTAGATCCCCTCCCTCCACTTCCTAGGAGGTGGAAAAGTCGGGTCTGCTCAACATGACCAAGATCGCCCAGGGGGGGCGCAAGCTCAGGTGAGGAGAGCCCGGAACACTGCAGGGGCCTGGACTGTCGGATTCCCTGGGGTAGAGCGGAGTGTTGGGAGAGCGCCCTCTCCGTGCGATTCTCAGTGACCTTTGCACTACTACCGCTGCCCCCTCCGCCCCTGCAGGAAGAACTGGGGCCCAGCATGGGTGGTGTTAGCGGGTAACAGCCTGATGTTCTACCGACAGCCACCGCCGCCCGCGCCCTCCTCGGTCTGGGTGAGTGCGAGGCAGGGGAGAAGGGGGGTGTGCAGGCACGACTTCTCCCCGCCTCAGGCCAACTGTGGGGGTGGAGGTGGGAGGGCGGTGTGGAGGAAGGTAAGGAGTTAGGAAGGAGACAGCCTCCATCTCCTCACAGTCCACTGGGTGAGAGAGAGGCGGTGAGGGAAACAACGCGGAGGCCTCAGTTTCTCCCCTAATTGCCAGGGACCAGCGGGTAGCCGACCCGAAAGCAGCGTGGACCTGCGCGGAGCGGCCCTGGCCCACGGCCGCCACCTGTCCAGCCGCCGCAACGTCCTGCACGTGAGTGCCCCCCCCCCGCAGCCCCAAAGCCCCACTCCACCGGGGGTGCGCCCCCCACTTCCCGCACGGGCCTCCTGCTCGGCCCCCTGCTTTTTATACTCCTCTCCGCTGACCCAAGTCTTTTCCCCGCCGGCCGCTCAGATCCGCACGGTCCCTGGCCACGAGTTCCTGCTGCAGTCAGACCAGGAGACCGAGCTGCGGGCCTGGCACCGCGCGCTGCGCGCGGTCATCGAGCGCCTGGTGAGACGGGTGGGAGGGGGCGGGCCGGAGACTGGGGAGAGGCTCGGGCCGGGGCGCGGAGAGGGAGTGGCGGAGGAGCAGTAGGATTCAGGGGGCAGTGGGGGACAGGGCGATCTCGGTGTAGAGCCCTGGGGTGGGGCTGGGACCTGCGACCCCAGCAGCCGGTTAGGGTCTCCCGGCGTCCAGCTGGGGGTGCAGATTTCTCTCCTCTCTCGTCCAACCTCCGCCTCGGCCCACCTCGCCCTTCCGGGTCCAGGATCGGGAGAACCCCTTGGAGCTGCGTCTGTCGGGCTCGGGCCCGGCGGAGCTGGGGGAGCTGAGCGCCGGGGAGGATGAGGAGGAGGAGTCGGAGCCGGCGTACAAGCCCCTGCTGCGGCTCGGCGGCCGCCGGAGCTCCGGTGAGGGGCGGGGCTGGGGGCGGGGCCTCGGGCGGCTCCGGGCTCCCAGGCCGCCGCTGCTCTCAAGTTCTGACCCCGCCTGCCTGCGACAGGTCGGAGTCCGGAAGGAGCCGAGCAGAACCGCGTGCGAAACAAACTAAAGCGGCTTATCGCGAAGAGGCCGCCCTTGCAGAGCCTGCAGGAGCGGGGTCTGCTCCGAGGTGAGGAGGGCTGGGCCAGCTGGCACCCTTTTACTTCGTGCAGGCTTTAGTGGTTTTGCAAGCACTTGTACATTCCTGATCTGGGCGTCAGCCCATTTCATGGGCAAGAAAACTTTAGCGAGTCTCAGAGTACAGCTTCCCAGAACTTCTTCTCTTCTGAGACCACTGCCTTTCCCACTACTGCTGATTGTTGGGGGGCGGGCGTGTAGCTCCTTGCCCAGGCCTGGATCAGCAGCCGGGAGAGTCAGCCTAACTTTGGGTTGAAGGCCTGTGCTGAGAAGAGCTTCCATGGGTGATGGCTGCACTGGCTTTCCACTCACTCTGTGCCTCCCCAGACCAGGTGTTCGGTTGCCAGTTGGAATCACTGTGCCAGCGGGAAGGGGACACGGTGCCCAGCTTTGTGCGGCTCTGCATTGCTGCTGTGGATAAGAGAGGTCATTTTCCCAGAGACCCAGAATGTCCCCTTCCAACAGGCCAAGTCCTAGAATTCCCCACCTCCCTCCCCTTCTGCCCTTTTTCTCTCTACGCTCTGACCCCTCACCAGCCCTCACCACACACACTGTAGAGCAGGAATCCTTATCTGCACCCTGCCTCATCTCCTAGGTCTAGATGTGGATGGCATTTACCGGGTGAGCGGCAACTTGGCAGTGGTCCAGAAACTTCGATTCCTGGTGGACAGAGGTGAGAAGGCTTGTGGGCAAGTGGAGGTACTAAGAACTTCATGCCTCAGAACCGCAGGCAGTTCTGAGTGAGGGAGCTGGCAGAACAGGGAGGTCTTCTGGCTGAACTGCACGTCTTAGCTCTTGATCTCTTCTCATACCTGTTGCAGAGCGGGCGATCACCTCCGATGGGAGGTATGTGTTCCCAGAACAGCCAGGACAAGGTACTTACACGGAAGGCCCCCCAAACCCTTAAAAGTTCCCCACGTCCTCCCTACTCCCCGTGGGTTCTCCCCTGTTCTGCTCCTGGGAGGGTTGTCCCCATCCCCACCTCTGCTGTCTTGCCCCACTGTGGACCCCAAAGGCATTCCTGTGGTCTGCCTTAACTAGATCTTCTCCTAAACTCCTGATCTTTCAGTTTCTGGCTCCCTCTGGCCCTTCACGGGCCCTGAACCCCTCTGTACCTACTCCTTCCAGAAGGCCGATTAGATTTGGACAGTGCTGAGTGGGATGACATTCATGTGATCACTGGAGCCCTGAAGCTTTTTCTCAGGGAGCTACCCCAGCCTCTGGTGCCCCCACTGCTGCTGCCTCAGTTCCGTGCTGCCCTTGGTAAGGGATGGGAGCTCTGGGTGACACCCTTGATATGGGGTCAGGGGAGGCATGAGTGGTAGAGGATAGAGTCGAGTACAGGTTCCCTTACACTCTTCTGTCTCATCCTGAGCACAGAGGTGGAAAATAACTTTTAACTCATGTGCCAACTCCAATTGTTTTTTTTGTGAATGTTTAGAGGGCTGAATTGAAAAGAATTCGAAGGCTACAGTTGGGCTCAGTGAAAAAGAAAGCTGCGATAGATTAATAATGTCTTCCAGGGGCACGGGAAAGAGGAGGGAATTTACCCACTCTGCCCTAGCATCTTCCCTAACCTTACCCCCATGCCCTGCCCATCACTATCTCTCTAGCGCTCTCCGAATCAGAGCAGTGCCTCTCTCAAATACAAGAGTTAATAGGCTCGATGCCGAAGCCCAACCATGACACTCTACGGTACCTCCTGGAGCATTTGTGCAGGTCAGGAAGATGGCACATCTTTGTTTATGTGGGGAGAGGGTGGAGCGGGGCCTGTAGCATGGACTCTGTTCAGGTGGGGAAGGTAGGAAAACACCTGAGTTTTGTAGGCAAATGGAAGAAACAGTCAACCTCTGTGCAGGGGACATATTATCAGGATCAAAGCTTTCTGATCAGCTAGCATCAAATGGGGAAATGGGGCCCAGGACAAGCCCAGGGATGCTGTGAGAGAAATGAAGGAAATCTAACGTGTCCCTTCCCTCTGCCTCTCTGTCTCCCACTGGGACAGTGGCAATGGCTTATCTGGCTGAGCTGGGCCTGGCCAGTGACTTCTGAGGAAGGATAGCCATCTGAATTAAAGCGTCCCAAACTGTGAGCAGAGAAGACTCTAGGGGAGGTCTCTGAAGCTGGGAAGAGGCGGGTGTGTCCTAGGTTCATCTTCAAGTGATATCTTGAAGGTTCCCCCACTGGTCCCATCTGCATTCCTCTTGAGGCTCTCTCCTTGGTTTCTTTGGAGGGACCCCAGAGGGAACTCTTCCCCACTCAAACCTTTGAAGGGCTGGATTTATTTGAAGCATCAGAGCTGCTGCCTTTAGCCCCTTCGCTTGGCCTTTGCCCACAGGGTGATAGCGCACTCAGATAAGAACCGCATGACCCCCCACAACCTGGGAATTGTGTTTGGACCAACGCTGTTTCGGCCAGAGCAGGAGACATCTGACCCAGCAGCCCATGCTCTCTACCCCGGACAGCTAGTCCAGCTGATGCTCACCGACTTCAGCAGCCTCTTCCCCTGACTGGGGCAGGAAGAAGAGAAAATGTGTTTCCGATGATCTTCTCTCTTGGGTACCCTTTGGTGTAGCAGCGGTGGGGTGTTCTGTTTTGAGGATATCCCTTTAAATCCTGTGTCTCCCGGATGACCATCTCCATCTTTGTGAGTCTGACCTGAGGTGTTGGGATGTGGTGAGGGAGCTTCTCCGGAGAGGAGGGTGGGTGGATTAACTCCTGCTTCTCTTCTTGTTCCCTGTCACCCCCGTCCTCGAGGTAATAACACATAAAGGAGGGCCCTTTCTGATGCAGTTCCTTTATTATCAGGAAAGTGTCATTATCAAATTCCTCCCCCACACATATACAGACTGTATACAGCCCCCCTCCCATACCTCCCATCCCTGGGGCATCCCGGGGGCTATGGCTCCTCCTCCTGACTTCCCTGTGGTGGGCAGGATTCCCCACTCTTTAGGCACTAGAGTTGAGGAATTGTGTCTCCCCTGGCAGGGATCCCAGTAAGACACTCATGTTGCCCACAGCCATGTTGGGGGGCCCAGAGGGAGGTGGGGTGTGTTCAGAGCTGTCCCCCTGGTCATGGGAAAGGGGAGGACTCAGGCCCTGGGCCTCATCCAGAATAGCCACAAAGTCCAGCTGAGTGTTGTTAAGATCAAGAGAGTCCAGAGGGTTACACACCTGCCCTTCAGGAGGAGGGTACAAGGCAGGACCCCCTCCCAACCTGCCCACCTCAGGATGGCCACAGCTAGGGTTGGTGCCCCCCATCTTGAGGGGCCCATAGCAAGTGGGCAGTGGGGGCAGAAGTCGGGGTGGTGCTGCTGCCCGATGGGAAGACTTGTTTGACCCCACTGCAAAATTTTCATGGCATGGTGAAGGGGTGGGATAGGAGCCTGACTTGTGATGGGGCAAGTTAGGTGCAAAGCCAGGTCCATAGGTGGCCACTGGGGCCTTGGCAGGGCTCGGACTAAGCTGAGAACCCCCCAGAAACTTGGGACTCTGGTAGAGAGATTCCTGGACTGGGGGATCTCCCCTGCCCCCACTCTCCCACAGCAGCTCCTGTTGAGACTGGACATAATTACACACAAGCTGAGCCTTGAGCTGTCCTGTGGAATGAGCGGGGGAATCAAAATCCAGGCCAGGCCTGGATTCTGAAGGAAGATAATCAGGGGGTGGCTGGAGATAGGGGCCTGCCTGGGGATACTGGGGAGGGGGAGGCTGGGGGTAGTGAGAGAACAGAGGCTGTGGGCGTGGAGGCCCCTCGTTGGGGTGGGCATTGAGGCAGGGTGCCAGTCCTGTGGAGTCAGAACCCACTGGACACCCCTGTTCTGGCTTGACCTGCACTTGTCCATAATGTTCAAGACGAGGACACTGGCTGTAGGCTCCAACTGGAGGCTTGGGGCCTGGGTACAGCCCAGTGTGGGAGGGAAACTCACCCCATGTTTCTGGAGTGGAGTCAGGATAGGAGACCTGCTGGGGACAGGGATTGGGGCCGTAGTTGGTGGGTGGACCAGGCCCAAGAGGCAGGGAGCCTGGACCCCTAGCTCCATAAGGCTCAGTCGCTGCCCCATCGGGTCCCTCGTATCCCAGAGTATCAGCAGGTGGGAAGTCCATATAGGGATTCAGACCACTGCCCATCATGGAGGTCCCAACCTCTGGTTCCTCCCGTAGCCCTCTGGTATCCATGGTGACATTCTCAGTGATGCTGGGGGGCTGTGGTGAGTAGACAGAGGTTGAGAGCTGGGGATCAAAGTTCCGTCCTCCCCCTGCCACAGTAGGGGGTGTGTGGACACAGCCCAAGCTCTTGAACCGCTGGACTCTGGCTGGGGCAGGGCGGTCAGCAGCCCGGGCTGGGTCACTGGCCCTCCGGGTGACCCCTACATTGGGATTGTATCCTGGATACTCAGCTCGGCTTCTCCAGGGAGGTGCAGGAAGACCCCCCATCCGATCCAGGCTGGGTGCTGCGGTGGGTGGGGTACCACCTCCCCTGGCTGAAGCGTATCTTGCCCGGAGCAGGTAGTGCTGGGCAGGCGTGAGGCCAGGCAGAGAGGATGCCCCATTCTCTGGTGGGGAGCCTGGGGGGAAAGGGGAGGCCAGGGAGGAGCGGCGGCTGACAGTATAGGCGGAGCTGACGCTGCTGGAGCTGCTGCTGCGGCGGTCAAGGGAAACTGGGGGGCCCAGACGGCGGGACACAGGGCTGCCTGCAAGTGACGGAGAGAAAAGGCAGGGTGGTCAGGGAGCCTCCTGAATGTCACCCCTGCCTCCCCCATGGGATAGCCTTGTCCTGGAATCTCAGGGACAGGCTCCTTAACTCTAACCACTCAGTTCTGTCTCCTCCTTCTCCCATGCCCTCTCTGCTTCTGTGTCACCAGGGATTCAGGGCCACTGTGAACAGTTGTACAGGTTGTACACTGCATGATCCTAGGGGACAGCATTCATATCATAGACTTTGTATATCACAACAATTTTCTGATAGATGGAAGGAAAGTGTCTTAAGGAAGGGGGACCTTTTTCTAATTGTACAAAAATGCTGTATGGAAGCCCTGAAGGGTGAAGTCCTCCCTTCCGCCTCAGGGAAGGTCCAGATCTCAGCCCAGCAACCACCTGCCACACCCAGGTCTCACCCGTGTGGGTCAAGCTGGGCAGTTTGAGGCCCCGGGGCCCTATTGGCCGGAGTTGATGTAGCTGGTCCAGCCTGAGGTTCTCAAGGCGGCGAAGAGTGGACAGGCCAGTGCCAGCAATGCAAGGCCCCTCATCCAAGCTGGACAGGTCCTCAGTGCTGCCCCCTGCATTTCCAGTCATTTCCACACCGCTGTCTGTATTGGCTGCGCTGCCTGCTGGGGAGTGGTCACTGCTGCAGGATGACTGGGCCCCAGGGCTTGGCTGTGGCTTCTGTGGGGAAGATGAGGGCTGAGGGTGGCCCCCTTCCCCCTTCCCCACAGCTCCCTGAACTTGGTGAGGGGCTAAAGGCTGTGTCCCAGTGACCGCTGGGGCTGAGGGAGGCTCACAGGTGTAGGGAGGGCTGGGCAGGTGAGGGACAGGGGCAAACTGGAGGAGTGATGTTGATGAGAAGAGCCTGGGCTGGAGCACAGAGGGCCTGGGCTCCATTCGGGCTCTTAGTGCTGTGACCTTGGGCAATTTCTCTCTGCCTGAGTTTCTCCATCTGACAGTGGAGAGAGTACGTTCCTTTCTTGTGAAGTTGTTGTGAGGAGTACATGAAATTATACATGTAAAAGGCTTAGAACAATACAATATGTCCTATATAAGAATTCGGTGAACCAATTAAATAATTAATTGCACTAAAATCCCTCGATTTTGGGTAGCCCAAGGAGCAAGACTGGGACAGGAGACTGGAAGACTGGCCCCAGAAGAGTAATTTCCACAGGAGGGATGGACGGCTGTGAGGGGACCAGAAAGACGGCGGCAGGGCAGGCGGGGGTATGGAGGTGGGGGTTGCCCCAGCTGTCTCACCATGGCCCCCTCTGGCACGGCCAGTCTGCTCTCCTCCCTGATGGGGCCTCCATCCCGCTCCCTCTTGGGCTCCACTGTGGAAAGGGACGGTGGCCGGGCCAGGGGGCCGTCCCCTCGGTGCCGCTTGGTCACGTGGGCGTCTGGACCATGCACCGTCTTGACGTGTTTTCGGAGCGAGCTGGGGTCTGTGTAGCGTTTGGTGCAGCCAGGGAGCTTACACACGTATGGCTTCTGTTGAGTGGAGGAGGGAGACGGCGGGCACAGGGGTCAAAGCCAGAGAATGCAGAAGGAATGGGAAGAAGGGGTGGCATCGAGTGAGGACAAGGGGCAAGGGGGGATCACAGCACCCGAGGAAGTCAGGAGACTGGGGCCCATGGCGTAAAAGATGAGAGGGTCAAGGTTGATTAGGAAAACTGACGGCCCAGGCCTGGGCAAGGTGAGGGGTGAGCCCAGGTCTGTGAGACCTCATAAATACAGTGGCTGAAGGGACCAGGGTCCCTCTAGTTCGAATGGGTCTGTTTTAGGTTAGCCCTTCGGCTGGTTAGAGGGGTGTGTGGAAAGTGGAAATTCTTGGTTTCAGAAAGGCCTTCTCCCGGTGAATTATATGCGCAGGGGGAACTCACCTCTGTGGAGTGGGTGCTGGGCTAAGGGGTTTCCTGGGGGGGGGGTCTCCCCAGTGGGTGGCTTCTCAAGAGGGGAGGGTCTCTCAGGCAGGGCATTCACCTCATTGGAGTGGGTCCGATTCTGGTGCTTGGCTCGATCGCTGGCGTTGCTGAAGGCCTTGCTGCAGCCCTCGTGCTCACACATGTATGGCTTCTCACCCGTGTGGGACCGCAGGTGCGTCTTCAGATTTTCGAGGCGTGAGTATGACTTCCGGCACCCCTCAAACTAAGGGATGTGGGGGTCAAAGGACAGCTCTCAGAGAGAAGGATGTGGAGATTAGAGGAACCCTAAATCTCAAAAGGGACATCATCAGAGAATATAACTCGAGGTGGGAGAGCACTGGGGCTTCAGGAGAATTCCCCAAATTCGGGGACAAGGGCAGGCAAGAGGTGGGAGAACAGAAGTAGCTGGAGGCACTGGCCCCTGCATGGGGGCCTTAGACTATCTCAGGATGGGGTTGTCCTGGGGGTGTCTTCTGTCCTTGATGCGGGGCTTCTCCATTAGGCAGAGTAGTAGGCACAGTGCCTAGGGCCCACAAAAATATTTTAATTTCTTTTAAAATCAAGGGAAAAAATTAGCTTTTGGGTCCAAGAAACTGTTCTAATATATAATATCAATATATTCATCTTTATACCAACACAGTCATAAAATACTATTTTTTAATAATTGTTTATGGAGGAAGGGGCCTATAGAGGCAAAATTGCCTAGGGCTCATGAAAGTCATAACGGGGCCCTGCGTTGGTGGGGAGCCCCTTGGTGGGGACCCTGAGCTCGGGAAGCGGGTGCCTCACCGTGCACTTGTGTGGCTTCTCGCCCGTGTGTCTGCGCATGTGGACCACCAGCATGTACTGGGCTTTGAAGGGCCTCAGCTCCCTGGAGCAGCCCCCCCAGTGGCACACGAACTCCTTCCGCTCCCCATGGATGTGCTCGCTGTTGATGTGCTGAGAGAGAAGATGCAGACAGAGGCTCTCCGAGGTTCCTCCATGCCCCCAAGACCCAGAACAGACCTTCCCTTGACCTCTCCACCCCACCCTATTCCTCCAGGGCTCCGCCTCATGGGGGAAGAAGGGGCAGGAAGAACATCATAGCCCACATCCTCAGTTCCTCCAAGTTTCTAAAACAAAGCCACAACTCCTGAGTTTCTGCCTACCCACCAGGGCACTCAACCTCTGACCTCAGTATCCTCTGACCTCCTGCCCTCAGCCTGACTCCACAACATCCCACGGGAATGTCCTGTAGGCTCCAGCCAGCATTCCTGCTCCCCCCCCAACCGGGGCTCACGTGCACTAGCTGCTCCTGGGAGTCAAATTCCTGGCTGCAGCCGTCCCAGCGGCAATCAGTCTCATACACGGATTCAGGCTCAGGCTTCTCCTCTCTCTCCAGGTCCTCCCGCCCATCCAGCATCCCCAGCAGGGGATCCTAGGGCAGGAGAGGCAGTCCTAGGTCACTTGGGTGGCAGCTTTCATTTTGCTCAGGTTCCAGAGGTAAAGTCCCCCTCGCCCCTTACCTGTGTGCCTGTGGAGTTGGGGCTGGACATATCACCTTCCAAGGCCTCCTCGGGGCACTTGCTAACCAGGCTGTCCAGCTCAGACTTCAGCTTCCCCAAGGGAAGAGGTGAGAGTTTTGAAGGTAGAAGTGGGAAGAAGGAAGAGGGAGCCCAGCCAGGTCTTCCTGCCCTGAGCAACCCCACCCCAGCAGCTGAAACCCCTGGGTTTGGAAGAGACTTCCTCCTCAGACTGCACTGGTGAATGGGGTGGGCGAAAGGGGATCTCATTTGGAAGAGTCTGATTCAACCCCCAGGAGCGAACCCCAGCACCCATCCCCCTTTATTTTTCTGGTACTGAAAACTTTCATATCCCCTGTTCTGCCTTCATCGTCCCTCTAGAAAGTCCACCACCCTCACACTGAGCTGAGCTGAGGGACATCAGGTGGCAATAAGAGGACTCTCACCTGGCACATTGGGAGGGGTCCCCGGGACTGAGGATGTGGCATCATCCCCCCGTGGGTGGGGTCATGGGGACCGCAGGGCTGGACCCCGAAGGAAGGCGAGGTCCCTTTTTGGTGATTCATCTGGGGTGGGAATCCCAGAGACGGGCTGGGGAGGAGGAGGAGGGGAGGCAGTTATTCAGGACTATCATCTCAGAAAGTCTCAGGGGTTCTTGGGCTATATGGAGGGTTCTGGAAGTCTTGGTATGGGAAGCGGTTGAGGCAGTCCTGGGGAAGTACTGAGGAGGGCTTCAACGCCTTTGAAATGATCAAGATTCAAATAGGGTCAGGTGGTTTGGAGGGCTTGAGGCTTTTAATGGGGTTTGGTAGGGTGTTTAGAGGGCTCTCAGGCCGGGGCTGTCTGCACCTCATGGTGCCAATGGAGAGGTGACCGTAGGAGCCTCCCGGAGATGCACAGCGTGAGTTGATAAAGGCCACGAGGGAGCTGGGCGAGGTGCGGATAACTGTCTGCAGGTCCAGGCTGGCGTCCGACAGAGGTGAGATGGAGAGTGCCCGCTTCTTTGTCAACTTGACTGCACTCCGGGGAGGAGGAAAGAGTGGGGCTGGGGCAGGAAACAGGGGAGATTGGTATGCTAAAGGGGCATGTCTCTTCATGCACCCAGACCCATGGGTCTTGACTCTCAGCAGGTAAGTGACACTTGACTCTGCTTTGCCCTATTGACAGCATCTGTGACCTCCTGATCATGCTGTGACCCCTTGCTCCCATCTCCAAGCATTTCCTGTCCCCAGTTAGATCCCTTGCCCTCCCACTTTCTCCCTCAGGACAAGTCCCAGAGGGGCAGAAAGGGAAGAGATGTTGCCTGAGGCCTCACCCTCGGTGCAGCTGTTGGTCTCTCTGGTTGGCCCATAACTGTGGGGGCCGGACATGAGGTTGGCCTGGTGGCAGAAGGGCAGACCAGACAGCCCTACAAAGAGAGACAACTAGAATGGGGGATGGGAATGAAGGACATATAAGGCCTCACCTTGAAACCCCAGGCAAGGCCTGATCCCATATTCCAAGCCCATGTGACATGGGGCCTCAAATCTTCCTGTAGATGGGAAGCTGGCATAAAGGGTAGGAGATGGAAGGGGGATCCCTGGGGCCGGGTGAGAGATCTGCCAGTCCTCAAGGCCCGGGGATTGGTGTATGCACTGACCTTCTGTCCCCATGCTGGGGGCCCCCTGACTGGGGAGGGGCCGGAGACAGCAGGGCTCGCCATAGCTACTGACTGGTGGTGGGGTCATCGAGTTGAACATGGTGTCTCAGAGGAGAGTGTGGGGACACTGCAGGAGGGGAAGGGAGATCTGCAAGTCATAAAGGCAGGAGGGAGACAGGGAAGGTCAGATAACTACCTCAGGCATGGAACCCAGGGCAGAGCTTCCTGTGCCCTCAGCCCCTCCAAGACATCTTCCGTGGGAAATCGAGTTGAAATGAGCATCACTCAGCTAAGGAGAGGGTGAGGAGAGAAGTCCCAAAGAGGCAGAGGCAGTCTTGGCGATCTCTGTGGGAACTGGGTGGGACCTTTGCCTGGGTGGTCTGTGTGTGTGGTGGGAGGAGGGCGGGGTGTGGACTAATTGTGCTTATATGAGCTTCAAGTGACTTTATACCATGGGCCCTCTCTTTCCTCTTGCTCAGGCCACGGGCCAGCTTTGACAGGTGGGATGGGGAACTCATGCGGAGCATCTGACTTCAAGCCCTGGGCTGGCTCCTCTGCCTCAGCCCCTTTCCCTCTCCTTCATTTGTTCCTGCCCGGGGACAGCCCGTCTACAGTCTCTCCAGTGTCCAGCAGAGGGCGCTCTCGCCACAGCCCAGACAGAAGCTGCTGGGGCCAGGAGAGATCACCGACGATCTGCCCTTTTCTCCCTATGGCAGAAAACTGTGTGTAGAAGGGGATAAGTTTTCTGAGGGGAGCCTCCCGGGTCTATTGGGTGAAAGGATGGAATGTTTTTCTGATGTTATTCTGGGGTGGTTTGAATCTGGGCTCCCACCTAAATTCTTTTGGTCTGTTTTTGGGGAACAGGAGAAGGACTATGAAGGAAGGCTTTGAGAGAATGAAGAAATGAAGCCATCATCCATTAGAGAGGAGTAGTGAAGGAGGAGAGGCTGCCGCTGTCCGCTTTTCTCCTCAAACTCCAGTTTTTATTCCGCCCCGGGTTTTCCGGTTTCCCGGGACTGAGGGTGGGGTGGGGCGGGGTAGGGTGGAGAACGACCGGGAGCGGGCCGGCCGGCGCGGTGGGTGATCCCGGGATGCTGGGATTTAGGGTGAGGGCGGGGTAAGATGGGGAGCGGAACCCGGACCCCATGATCCAGCCCGAACCCCGCAGCCTGGGCTGTACCCTTCCTAACTCCTCCTTTCCCAGCGGAGATCCGGGTCCCGCATCCAAGACCTCCCAACTCGACCCTGGCACTAGGTTGGGTGGGGGGGCACAGCTGGCTGGCAGCTGGATGGGGGGACACTTCTCCCGCCTCCTTCTATGACTCACCCAGGGGAAGGAGGCGGGGGCTCGCAAATGACCCCCCAAACACTAAAGAGACTCCCCCAAACGTGCCTACTCTCATCGTCCTGCCCCACAGCCCAGCCGCAGGGGAGCAGAGTTGGAAGTGGGGCGACATCCCTCCTCACCCACGCGTGCCACAGCCCACCCACGTCTCCCCTTCACACTAGTGGAAGAAAAATTTCGCCAACTTTTCCAGCTTGAGTTACGTTTCCTGGGGTGTGGGTGAGAGCGAGGATGGGGCAGGGAGCTCCAGGGTTCCCCTGCCGGAGCCCTGAATCATCTTCTGTGTCTCCCTATTTTCCAGAGTCCCCCTCGCACCCCCGCTCCCCAACTCCCAGGAGTCGGCCCCGCCCCCTTCTCCCGGTCCCGCCTTCCCCGCCTCCGTGCCTTCTCGGCCCACCCAAGTCGCCGCCGCAGGCTCTGGCTGCAGACGGCTCCGCTTCCCCCGCCCGCCCCGGGAGCCCAGTCGAGCGAGCCGCAGTGGAGTCGGAGGAAGGGGGGCGGTGAGAGGCGGGACACATTCTTCCCTCCTCCCCTCAGTGCATCCAGAAAGCTGGCAGTGGCGCGGGGGTGGGGTGGGGGGGCACTGTTGGGGAGTGGGGGTCCCCGTGGCGGCGTGGAAAAGAAAGAAGAATGCCGAAACTGTAGGGAGAGAAAGTGGGTAAATAAAATAAGGTGTGTATGGGGAGGAGGAGGTGCCAGGACACCTCAGGTTCCCGGGTGTCCCGGATGGCTTCCCAAGGGTTAACCCCTCCAGACCCCCGGGAACCCCTTAGTGACGTCAAGGGCGGGGTCTGTGCTGCCTGGCAGGGGATGCCGGGGAGATAATGGGGGGGGGGTCTCAGGACCCCGCCCCCCTAGGGAAAACCACCCTAATTCCGGCCCTCACAACTCCCCCGGGAAATCGCCCCGCCTTCTCCCTCTACTGGACCGTAAAGATCTATCCTATCAAGACCCCAATTCTCCAGCCCCCTAAAACCTTCAGTCCCCGGTCTCTATGGGATCCCCTTTCCCTAATCCTGTCCCCAAAGCTAGCTGCCCAGGGCGGATTGTTTCGGGGTCACGGGGCCTGAAAGAGGCTTCAGAGCGGGGAGCAAGGGCAGGCAGGGTGGTCTGAGCCAGAGGAGGGGCCTCGGTCCCCAGCTCCCGTTTGGGAGGGGGGCCAACAGGGATGCACAAGCAGGCAGCGGCCAGTGGTCCCGCCCAGTCCCAGTAGGGGTCTCCCTGCGGCTGGCCCCAGCTGCCCTGGTGGTCCTGAGGTCAGAGGGTCAAGACAAGGTCTCCTCAGCTCCTCCTTAGCACCCTGCCCACAGCCCTTGGGACTCAGGAGTCCAAATTCCCTGGGGAGTCTTTCTAGGGCCTAAACTAGACACTGGCCCCTCCAGCCACCCTCCTAGTCCAGAAGGCACTCCTCTTCCTCAAAACACATGCACCCGAAAGCACATCTGTCACAAGACAGGTCAGGGGTTCAAGCCTAGCCGCCCCCCGGTGGTTCTGTCGCCTCACACACACCCATCTCCACCCCACCTAGGGCTCTCTCCTTAGCTGTCCCCTCCTTTCAGAAACACTGACGTCTTCCTGCCCGGCGCTCAGAGACACACCTGGAGTTCCCTCTACCACGCAGACCTCCAGCTAGCCGTCCCTCCAGCCTCTTCATCCCAACCTCATGGAAGTGAGATGTTTCTAATGTATGGGAGAGGCAGAGACAGACAAAGAGATCCACGGTTGCCTGAGACAGAGACACACAGACTGTCAGAAGAAAAAAAGATACAGAGAAACGGAGACACAAATGAAAAAATTCTCCAAACTTTCTAAGATCTCACCCCAGGCTCTCCCACCCCCATTTTGCCTCTGGGCCCCAGGTCTCCCTCTTGGCTGGGCAGAGTCCCTCGCAAGCAGAGCATCCCCTCAAGCCCCCTCCCCCACCGCTCCCAGGTGGTCCCCCGCGCGCCCCCCTTCTCACCTCCGTCTGGGCGCAGGGCTCGGGATGCGCGGTCCAGGTCTGGAGTCTGGGCTGGGGGTGTGCGGTGGGGAGGGGGGGCGGACAGGGCCACGGCAGCGCAGCCTCAGTGCCACCCCCACCGCCCTAACCTGGCCCCCAGCCCTCCCGCCGGCCCAGCCCGCCGGGCCGCGAGCCGGGACCACCCGCGAGAAGCGCAAACTTTTTTTTTCTTTTTGCAAAAACTTTTTCTCGCTCAAGCTGCTGGCGCGCCGCCGCTCTTCCCGCTCGCCCCTCACCTCCCTCCTATTTCCCTCCCTCTCGCCGTTCTGGAAGATGAGGCGGGGTAACTGCAAGCGAGAGAGGGGGTGCCGGGCTTATTGCACCCCCAGGACCCCCAGGATCCTCCCCCTCCCTTGAGGGACCCTGTACTGCCTGCCCCCCCTGCCCCCCCGCTGAACACGCTGCTGCTGGTGGGCAGTAAATCCCGGCATGGATCCTTGGATCGACTACCCACGAAGAGGCCCTGAACCAGAACCAGAAAAAAGATTGATAGATATATGCGGGGGGGCGGGGGAGGCAGGGGGCCGGGGCGACTAAAAGTTCGTCCGAGAAAGATAATATTGAAGGTTGGGTCGTCGACTTTGGCTGGTGCTGATTGAGCGTTCCGCCACCCTGTGGTTTATCTGCCGGCCTCACCCATCGGATGGAACGTGAAGGGGTTGGGACAGAGTTGGAGTTTGATGGAAACAGGGTTGGGACAGAGTTGGGGTCGCGGGCCCTACGCGGAAGGTGAGGGAGTCTATGAAGCACAAAAGAGAGGAGCAGGTGGCTCAGGCTTTGGGTGCAGCGTGTGTTCACAAGGTTACAAAGGAGCCCTGGGGCTGAAGCATGTTCCCTGAGAACCTCCGTTCTCCTTCATCTCTAAATTCTGGAGACTGCGGCCACCTCCGCACCTCTGCGCTGCCCGCTCTCTTTCGGCTCCTCAAGGCTGTCTGCTCCCTCTGCTGGCCATTCTGCCACATCACACCCTCTCAGAGTCTGACTGGAGGCAGAGGAGACTGGGGGAGCCCGTAGGAGACTTAGCAGGTCTCCCCACCCAAGGCCCAGTTAGGAGCCCAGGGAGGGGGTTGTATGAGCCCACAGAAACGGAGGGCACATCGGCAGAGGCTGCTAGCGCAGAGCGGTAGTACCTAACTGATAGGGGAGTGCCCTGTGCCTTCGGATTTGTGTTGCCATGGCGACCAGATGCAGCGGAAGGGGCAGCTATTTTAGTCTCTCTGACTTTTCCTTATGAGAAAGGGGAGAAAGCGTGGTGGGGGAAAGGAGTCCCCTCCTTTTATGTCACCCCTCAGACAGACCTCCCACATCCTAGCTCTGCTTCCAAGAACCACCTCCTTGGGCCTGGGGGGTCACTAGGTTCACTATTCAGTCTGAGGGTCCAGGGAAAAAGTGCAGCTAGGAAGACCTCTGAGGCCCTACAAGTATAGGTAGTAATTGGGCAGGGACATTTGACCCTCCTTCCTCCACATGACTTTGACCCAGACACCAGTTATACCCAGAGGGTCAGGCAAGACCAATGGTCACTGGAGAAGAAGGGACCCTACACATGCTCCAGTCCCAGCCATCTGCCCCTTCCCTCAGGCTGGCTCTTTTAGAGCACAGTGCTTTGTCCTCCCCACCGAGGTCTCTAGATCGGTGAGTCTCAAACATTTTGGTTTCAAGACCCTTTTACACTCTTAAAAATTATTGAGGTTTTGTTTATGTGGTTTATATCAATTTACCATATTAGAAATTAAAACTGAAAAAAAGTTTGTAACACAAGAATACACAAGCACCATCCCATTAACAATGCTGTCAGATGATGTAATCACATGTCACACAGCCTCTGGAAAACTCCACTGTATGCTTTCGAGATAATGAAAATTAAAAAGGCAAATAACATCTTAATATTATTATGAAAATAGTTTTGACCTTGGGGACATCCCTGAAAGGGTCTCAGGGACCTCCCAAGGGTCCCCAGACCACACCTTGAGAACCTTTGCTTTGGACCATCACCCCAGCCCTTCTTTATGACTCACACTTGTTGATTTGTTTTCCTTGTTTTTATTAGGAAAGTAGAAACGTTTGTCTCCCCATTGGGTCCTGCCCCCCAGGAAAAACCAGGGAACTTCTCAGGCCCAGCACCCTTCTCTCCTGACTCCCATTTCTGGGGCTCTCCTGAACACCTTCCCTCAGCCCCTTGCCCATCTCCCTCTTGACCCTCCCTTAAAGCACTTCGACAGCCCCTACCCTTGGCCAGCCTGTTCCGCTGTTCCAAGCCTGCTGGGTCCTCGGTCTGCTTCTCCTTCCCTCACTTGAGGACTTTCTCTTCTTGAGAGAGACTAAGTCATTTTTCTCTGCCTTCTCCTTCCCCCCCCCCCCACCTCTGCCATCTTCTCACAGGGCTTAGGGTAGGAAATCATGCTTTCTGGGTAGATTCCTTTAGAAGACACACTTTCCCTATCTCCCCACACATCAACCAGCTTGGAATAGGCCGGAGGCTGGACAAGAAAGTGCCCATCTGGGTCCCATAGAGGTCAACCCAGTCATATTGCCAGGTGGCCCACTGGGTGGGGCTGTGGATCAGAAATCTGATGCCTCCAGCCACAGATGCCCTTTGCCCGGGAACCCCCAACGTGATCTCTTTACTCCAAACCCCCAGGTCCACTTGCTAGCTGCAGCCACAGGCCTCCACCACCATGTCTGGCACATCCGTCTTGACCACATTGCCTTCACGGTCAAGATAGAGGAGAGAGAGAGGCCTTCGGGCAGTAGGGACACAGCAGGAATTACCAAAGGGCCAAGGGTTGTTGGCCTTGAGGAGGCTGAAGACAGCAGAATGGAAGGAGGCAGCAATGCCGGGGCTGCCAGCCAGATGGGGGGGGCACTGGCCACTGCAGTAATTCAGCTGGTACCCCTCGGGCTGCAGAATCCAGTCCCGCCACCCCAGTTCCTGAAAGTCTACATAATGGTCTCGCCTACAACATAAGGGGGTCTCAGGCTCACAGGTGGGGGTCCTCCTCTTGGCCCGGGCTGCTCCAGGCTCATTGGGCCGGATCTTAAGCTCCAGGAAGGGCTGCTGGTTTCCCGCTGTGTCCAAGAACCGGCGAGGTTGTCGGGCAGCTGTGCTGTTGCCTTCTAGGGGTCTGCAGTCTAGTTGGAGTTTCAGGACACCAGACTCCTCACCCCTCAAGCCACTAGAGGGCAGAGTCAGGGCGTGCCAGCCCGGGGTTGTCATTTGGTGCTCAGCAAGGAGGGCGCGGGACCGTCGGCGCCTCCTCCTTGGGCCCCATCGGAAGATCTTCAAGTAAAGACTGTCAGGAAGGGTGGGGAGCACGTGCAGCCAGAGGCGTGCGTGGTACAGGTGTTGGGACTGAGGAGTGGACAGGCGGAAGGTGAGCATGAAGCTGCTGGTTGCAGTGGAGGAGTCTGCCAGAAAGATGGAGAAGGGACTGAGGAACGTGAGCAGAGATGAAGCTCTCCTCTGAGAGTCCCATAAGCCCGGCCCACTGCTTTCCCTAGCACCCACCTTTAGAAGAAACAGGGACTGCTTTGCGTCCTCCGCAACCAGTCCCTGCCCCATCTCCGCCTCCTCCTCCTACACCCCACTCCCTCTGCCTTTTCTGTCAGTCTCCCCTTCTGCCTCCTTTTCCCCATCTGCTCTCTGCCTGTCCCTCCCTCACCTACCTGTGATGGTAGCAAAGCTGATGACCTCCTCCCGATTCGCTGGAGCCACACTTCCTGGCTGTAGTCTCCGAAGCGCTCTGGTCAGCGCTGCCTGGGGTGGAGGATGAGTTATTCTGGGACGACTGGTCAGGTGCAGCCCCTCCAGGATTTGCTGTTTGGCTAGCTCCAGGACCAGAGCTCGTTCTGCTTGGGGTGCTAGTGTGCGGCCCCCACAGGAGGGGCACACAGACCCTGCCCCCTGTGCCCACACCAGCGCCCACAGCAGCACCAGCTGGAGCTGGACATCAGGGAGCCCCATGCTCCTGGCGGATGGCCCTGGGTCGGGTCAGGAGCCTCAGACGGCAGTTGCTCCTTCTGTTGAATCTGATTGCGTGGAGGCTAACGAGGGCACAGCAGCAGCAGACAGCAGTGCCACACCTACCCTTGGCTAAGGGTAGAGCCACCTGTCTTCTGTTGCCTGGGACTCAGGAGGGCAGGAAGAGGATGGTCCGATGGGTAGCTCTGTTTAGCGAAGTCTGCCAGTTTGACCCTCACAGCTCATGTCTGTTACTGACTGGGGCCTCTTTAGAGCCAGTGGCCTGGGGCTCCCTCACCTAGTGGTCAGCCGGCCACCTACCCTCTGAGCCTCAGGATTGGCCGGCTGTGCTGCCCATCAGGTCCCTGCAGCAGGGGGAGGTTCCCCCCTGGAGCTCGGGTTTCACCATCTGGCCCTGGTCACTGAGCTTGAGGTAGGGGTATGGGGGTGGGGGGGCAATGTGGACACACATGATGCAAGAAAGAGGATGATTTCACATGCTCAGGCCCCAAGGTCTGGAATTCGGGGGCGGGAACTCCATATGAACGAGGTGGGGCCGGGCCATTTCCCCCCAGACCCCAGTCTTTCTAGCTTGTCAGCCACCTCTGCTGCAGCAGTTTCCACGAGGCAGCTGGAGTTCCAGTGGTTATTTCTCTGGGGTCTCTGGGTCGGAAGGAGAACTCTGGTGACTTTATTTCTAGCAATGAGGCTGGGACAGGATTGAGAGGTTGGGGGTGTGGGAGGAACGGAGTCCTCTTGTCCAGGCCAAGGTGACCGTGCAACAGGGCACAGAAGTCACCCCCTGACCCTGCCTGTGCTGGCGGCCCAGAGTCCAGTTGGACTAGAGCACGACGTGGAGGAGGGCATGGCGGAGAGGTGGGGGTGGCATGTTACCGTCGTGTCTCAGGAAACCCGGAGAGGTGGTGATGGGGTGATGCAATCTTACAGCAGGGCAGAGTCCACCACAGGTGGCAGCGGGCATGGGACTTGGGAGGGCCTGCACCCGTTGCCGGTTCTCTTGCAGGGGACTGTGAGTGTTGCCTAAATTGGGGGCATCCTAGAAGTGGTGCCAAGCCTCTGTTAATGGGGTTGGGAAATAGGAGGTTTAGGGGCTTTTAAGAGCAAAGTAATGAGAGTGCACCAGTCCCAGCCCTCCTTCTTACCACCCTTCTTCACTGACTTTACGTGGGGGCCAGGGGCCCTCCACCTGGAACTCAGACGGTAGGCCTCATGCTAGCCTTCTCCTTATGCCCCAGTTGCTTCTAGAAGCTAGGAGGAAGCGAGTGTGATTTGGAAATGTGCCCCGACTCCATTTTATTCATTTTTCCCCTATTTAGCCAGTGGGGGCTGTCAAGAGAGACTACTAGGTCTGTCACCAGGAGGAGAAAGGTGTCGCTTTGGGGGCTGGGCCTCAGTACCGCCAGTGTCCACCATGTGGCAGTGCCGAGCTGCTGGACAACAGCACCGCTTAGCGCTGACCAGCTGCCCAGGGAAGGTGCTGCTCCAGGAGTGGAGGGATGCAGAGCGCTTCCCAGTCTCTCACTCTGGGGACCCTGCCTCTCCAACAGGAGACAGAGAAACTGGTCTCTCTGGTCTCTCCCCTTGCCACTGCCAGAGAGCAGAGGCTGTTGTCAGGACCCACATCACGGCTACCTTTGGTTACCTCATCACACTCACACGTGGCAATGGGGCTATGGAGCTTGGTGATGGGTGCCAGGCTGTTGCTAGAAACTCAGGGCACCATGGAGTGGAGAGTGGGAAGAAGGGACAATGAGACTTTTAGACCCTCCTGTCCACCCTGCATTTCTCCCCAGGTCTTGAAACATATTCAAGGCCCACAGTCCAGCACTCTCCCCAGCTCCCTCTCTGTTGGTCAGGGCTGGTGAATGACAGCCCTCTACCCCCTGGAGTCTGGACTGTAGAACTGCAAAGTAGAGGTTTCTGCCCATGGTGTTGTCTCAGAGAGCTTACCTGTTGGTGCCAGGAGACAGAGTCAAGGGAAGCAGCAAGAAGTGGCTGCAGGAGTCACTGACCACACCTCTCCCCTCCCCTCTCTGTCTGGTGGCCCCAATTTCCAGCCCTTCCTACCCTCTTGCTGCTGTGCCTGGTCCTACCTCCCCACTGACACTTACGTCAGAACCCAGCTATAAATATGCTCTTAGCATCTTAGTCACTTTTCCCAAGAAGTGCTCCCGGGTTATAAATACCCCAGCCATCTGCCTCACAGGCCCGCCCCACCACCAACCTGGTTGGGGGCTGGGGGTAGCGCAGGCTTGGAGCTGGGGAAGGAAGTGGAAGGAGCCAGAATTATGATCTTGCCCAAAGGGGAAAAGCCCGACAGAGTCTAGAGTTAGGGACCGGGGGCTCTTGAAGAAAATGTTTGGAAGAAGACAGACCCACTCTTCCCCCTTTTTACAAAAGGCAGAGCCAAAAAAGAAAGGGAATAATATCGATCTTGTGTTTATTTTAAAATTTGCTATTTTGTTCATCATGGATTTTTTGGCATTCATTTTGATGCTTTTAAAATATTGCATTAAGATATTATTTATCTTGTTTGATGAATTTTTTAGCACTCCCTTAACATTTTGCCCCCAAAGCGAGTGCCTCACTTCACTTCACCTTAGTCTTGGCCCTGGGGACTGAAGCTGTGGTTGGAGGGAGGGAGGTTAGATCTGGGAGAGTGGTGGAGTGGGTGGGAGAGACACTAGTGGAAACAGGAGGGAGAGGCACCCAAGGATGTCCTTAGATGATGACCTCCTCAAGTCAAAGATGGGATACCTCCCATGGGGTGCTCAGGAAGGCCCACAGCTCAGATTTGCAGCCCCCAGGAGGTCCCCTTCAGATTTTCTCCTCTAGGATTCCTATTCCAGGACCTCAGCCCCTGTAGGAGAGGTTATAAGCTGAGCAAACACAGACATTACATTACCCTAAGAACACATGGGTTTTGCGCAAACTCGGCCTTGGGCTGCAGACAATATCGACCTCATGGTTCAGGGCTATCCAACCAAAGGGAGGAGAGATGGTAGAGGAGGAAGGGTAAAGGTCTAGAGAGGACCCAGTCTCAGAGTGAATGCCTCCTTCACCTCATCCCTGGCCTTCCTTTTCTTCACCCTGTCCCACTGAAGTGGCCCTTGGCCAGTTCCAGCTTCCAGACAGGACTCCTGGATGAAGCCCTGGGGGTCAGTGAGGGAAAGCAGCCAGCTCTGAGCCATGCCTCTGCCTCCCACCACGTGTGTGCCCACAGGTTGTCGGCCAACTGGCTGATTGAGCAGCATTCTGTCTCATTTCTTGGAGCGAGTACAGGGAGAGGAGAGGAGCAGGTAAAACCCAGGTCGTTCATTTTTGGTGAAGAAGATTGTCCCTGAGCTAACATTTCTGCCAATCTTTCTCTATTTTTTGTATGTGGGATGCCACCACAGCATGGCTTGATGAGCTGCGTGTAGGTCCGCGCCCAGGATCTGAACCTGTGAACCCCAGGCCGCTGAAGCAGAGCATGCGAACTCAACCATTATGCCACCGGGCCAGCCCCAAACCTAGGTCTTTGATAGCAGCAAAGATGGTTCTGGGAGGGAGCAGGTGGCCTAAGAGAGAAGAGGAGGCAGCCTGGGGAAGGAAGAGGCACAAAGTGTGGGATGGACACAGTAGCTCAGCTCTGAAGAACTTGTGTGAGGAGAGAGCAGAAGGGCAGGGCAGGGTAGCTAGGCTCTCTGTCACCTGCGGTGTCAGTCAGGGGCCTGGCAGGAGACAAAAGACCCACTCAGCTGTCCGTGCTTGCATACCTAAGAAGACTTAATGAAGAACTCATTTATAGACATATGGCTAGGGTTAAGGGAACCAAGGGGGGATGTTGAAGCACGCAGGGACTAGCAAGAGTGGAAAGCCATTACAAGCCCCTAGTGCAAAGCAGTGATATCAGAATCTAGCAGAGCTGGAGCCGTGGAAGTGGGGAGCTGGACAGGAGCAGTCAGGGCATCCCACAGTCATGGTCACTCAGGAGCATGGCACCTAGGCAGAGGGAGCAGGAATAAGAAATACCCTGCCCTCTAGCTCCTCCTGTCCTTTGATCTCCTGCCTGCGTCTCCCCTTAGGCAAACTCAGCAGGAAGCCAGAGGCCAAAGGAACTCAGGTGAGTCAGCCCCCAAGGGCACAGAGCAGGGCACAGAAGGACAATGAATGGATGAGGCTGTGCCGAGAGAGCCTTAGCAGCCCAGCTGGGCCGGTAAGAAGGAAAAGGGCTCAAGACATAGAGAGGAGCAAGCCTCACTCTGGGAAATAGTGATCTGATCTCTAGTGAATCCAAGGAAGGGGCTCCCTGGAGAGCCAGACCATCAAGGGAAAAGGCTGGGTCAGCTCATCCCAGAGTAGGGGCCATGGAATGGGAAAGGCAGCAAGGCATAGTGGATTATGGGGTGGATTAAGGGCAGGTTGTGGGTGTCTTTGCCTGGGAACCAGATGGCGCTCCTCATGGTTGCAGGTGGATCAGAGTCTCCAGGGTGGCAGTTGGAAACGTGGAGCTTCCTGGATGGACTATGCTCTAGGAGAGAGGCTGGTGGTCATGAAGATGGTACAGTGACTCTTAGATGAAGATCTCCTCAAGCCAAAGTTGGGATCATTTCCATAGGTTGCTCAGGAAGAAGGAGTCCCCCTTCGGGACAGAGGCAGTAATGGGGTCACTCCCTCCTCTCAAGGAAGAGAACCTCTGTGAGGGGATGTTGCTCACCCCACCTTGGGCTGCCCATACCACACATGGACTAACTGCACCCACAGGTCTCTACCACCATGTCAGGTATGTCAGTCTTGACAATGTTGCTGTCCTTGTCATAGTAGAGCAGAGACAGGGGGCGCCGGGCTGTAGGCACACAGCATGAGCCCCCTCCAGCGGTGCCTGCAGCTGTGTTGGCCTTGAGAAGATTGAGCACTGCGGTGTGAAAGGAGGCAGCAATGCCAGGCATGCCTGCCACATGCAGTGGGCACTGCCCTGTGCAGAAGTTCATTGCGTAGCCCTCAGGCTGGATGATCCAGTCGTGCCAGCCAATCTCACGGAAGTCCACAAAGAACTCTTGTCGACAGCACATCCTGGACCCACCCTGGCAGGTGATGCCTCGCCGGCGAACCCGGTGCTTGCCTCCAACTCTCACCCGGGCTGCCACGAAAGGCCTATGGGCAGCCCCACTCAGGATGACTGAGCTGTGGGCTACCTGGCCTTCAGGTATCAGCTCTAGGGACAGGTGCCTCTGGCTACACGCAGCCTGAGCTTCAGGCCCCAGGAGGAGCTGGTGCCAGCCACTGGCATCCACCTCCAGCAGGTGCTGAGTGGCCAAGGTGAGGTTGGTGTCATGTGGGCCTGGCACAAGGACCCTCACCTTCAAAGTCCGGGTGGTATTGCGAGGGAGCTGCACAAAGAACGTGAGGCTGGCCTGCTGGATCTCCATGCCACCAGCAGTTCTATCAGAGGAGAAGTGGAAATCAAGACGAGTCTGGTTGAGGTTGGAGAGGCCTGTGGACACAAGAAGCCCCAGTCATTGTGGCCTTCTGAGTGTCAATTCCACCAGCTACCTCTCTATTCTCGGCATACTTGAACTCTCTGCAGCACTTGGCATTTTCCTCCTTGAAAATCTTTTGTCTCTTGGCTTCCATGACACAACTCTCTTATGATTCTTTCTTGATTTTCTTTGCTGGCTTTTCTTTCTCTGACCATTCATTCAATGCTAGAGTTCTCCAGAGTTTGTTCTTGACCTTCATTTCCTTTTACTCCACACTGAAGGGAGCTCTTACCCACACTCACGGTCAGGCAACACAATTTTTATGCTGGTGATTCCCAAATCTGTATGTCTAGTCCAGACCACTTTGTACCTCTGCACTGGACATTCAGATTTGGGAGCCACCAAGCTTCAGGCCTAAACCTCTAACTGCTTAATTTTGCCACATGTATTTCCTGCCACCACATTAAAATCAGTTGATCCCAAGTGGAAATCATTATTTTCCTTCCTATATACCTCTCTTTCTGTTCTTAGAATTGGTAGCACCACTACCCTCCTTATCACCTCTAGAAACTCTGGGATCACCCCCTCACTCCCCACATCCAGTCCCTCACGACAACAGTTTGAATGCTATGCGTTTCTTCCTATTCCTATTACCATTACTACTGCCCAATTTCCCCTCTTCATCCCTCACTTGCCCTATTGAAACACCGTAATTGGGTTTCTATTCCCTCCACTCCACTGAAACTGCTCTTGTCAGGATCACCATCACCTTTCATGTTGCCAAATCCAATGATTTCATCTCTTTATATTTATCTTTCTTGACCTTTAAGCAGTGTTTGACACACTTAATCATTCCTAGCCTTTTTGAAATATTTCCTTCTTGGCTTTTGTGACTCTGGCCACTCCATCTTGGTCTCTTGCTATCAGCTCCTCTTCCTCTGCCTGACCTCTAAATGTTGGAAGTCCTGAGCTCCCTTCTCTATCTATACTCTTTCCCAGAACAGTCTCATCAATTCTCATGGCTTTCAATTCCATCTATATGCTGGTGACTCCCAAATATATATCCCTGGCCCTGATTTCTCCCTGAGCCTCGGGCCTATATATCCAGCTGCTGATCTGATATTCCACTTGGATATCTAATGATATCTCAAACTTTTCATGTTCAAAGATGAACTCTAGATTTATTCCCCTAATCCAAACCTGTTCTTTCTCCAATCTTCCCCTTCCCGGTGAATGCACTGCTCAAGCCAAAACATTAATTGCCCTCATCCCCTACTTTGAAATTATCTGCAAGATCTGTCAACTCTATCTCCAATTCATAAAATAACTTCACTTATCCCACCTCCTCTACTATACATTAGTTCAACCCACAATCATCTTTTTCCTGAATTATGATAATAGCTTCCCAAGTGGCCCACTCTTGTCCCCCAAACCATTCTCCACACATCAGCCAGAGTGATCATTTTATTACATAAATCCGATTAGCTTAATCTCCTCATCTTAAAACCCTTCAAAGGCTTCCCATTGCTATTTGAATAAAATCTAAACTCCTTAACATAGCAAACCTGTATGATTAGGCATTCCACCATTTAATGACTATATTTTACCTATACTGGCCTTTTTCTGTTCCTTGAACTCACCAAACATGGACGCACCTCATGGCCTTTGCACTTGCTATCCCGGCTGCCTGGATTGCCTTTCCATGATCTTTGAATGACTGGCTCCTTTTTGGTATTTGGCTCAAATGTCTCCTCCTTAGAGAGGCTTCCCTGACCAACCTATCCAAAGCAGCCTTCAACTCTACCTCCGTCTCTCTAATACATCATCCTGCTTCCCTGTGTTTATAGCCACTGTCACTCTCTGTAATCATCTTGGGGTTTTGTCCATTTGTTTACTATGTGTGTCTACCCACCCACCCCAGCCAGAATGGGAACTCCATGAAGGCAGAGATGCCTGTATGGTTCACCATTGTATCTCCAGTACCTAGTACATAGCAAGCACTCAATAAACATTTGTTGGATGAATGGTCTTTCGTTTAACTCTTATTTTACACTGACACAAGAATTATTTTCCAAAAACTTGGCTAGATCATAAAATTCACTGTCTCAAAAACCTTATCGATGAATAAAGTCCAAACTCTTTTAGGAAGCAGTTAAATGTCCATTATGATTTGGCCTCAGCTACCCTTATTTTTATTTTTCAAGTAAAGGGTGCTTTATTGTGGAACACCACTGATACTCTCATGGGCATAAAAGGGCAGAAAATAAAGTTCGACTAGGCTTTGTGTGAATTGGAAAGTCAGGAATATGGCTACTCTTGACAGCTCTCTTTTCTGACGGCCAACATGATCTCTCTCATCTCAGTCTCTCTATGTAAGTCTACTCCCTTCTTCTCTCTCTTCTCTTGTGATCTACTTCTTCTGTCTCCTTGTCAGCTTCCTCAGCTCCCAAAATGGTGGCCCCAGCTCCTGAGTCTACAGAACCTTTTACTCAGTTCCTCCTAGCTAAGTGAGTTGATCTTCCAGTGTCCTAGTTCCAAAACCCTAGAAGAAGAGTCTGATTGGCCCAACTAATCTTTTCTTGCTAGGTCACTAAGCACCCTATGGTCAGAATGTCTTAAGTCACCCAGTTATGGCAGGCAGACACATGAGCAGGGGCTGTGGTAGACTATTACATTGTTGGCCCCCAGTGAACAACACTTCCCAGTATCCATGGCTTTGTGCAGTCCTTTCTCATATTAACTCTGGGCTTGGTCATGTGACTTGACTTGGCCAATGAGACATAGGCAAGCATGGTGCAAGAAGCAGCTTGATATGTACTTACACATCGAAGTTTGGTCCTCTTGGAAGCCAGCCACCATGCTTTAAAGACACTTGGGCTAGACTACTGAATGATGAGAAGCCGCGTGGCAAGAAACTTTGGAGGATCAGAGGCCATCTTAGATGTTCTAGCCCCCTAGCTGAATGCAGGTGCATGAGTGACCTCAGCTACACCACATGGGGCAGAAGAACTGTCCAGATAAGCCAGTCAAACCATAAAATTATGAGAAATACTGAATTTTTTGCTTTAAGCCTCTATGTTTGGGCTTATTTGTTTTATTACTGGATAACTGAAACAGAAATTAGTATCAGAACTGGGGTGTTCCATAACAAAGACCTAAAATGTGTAGTATTGGCTTTGGGACTGGGTGGCAGGCAGAGGTTGGAAGGATGGTGAGGAGACTTAGTGAAGGCAGGAAGAGCAGTGAGGAAATTGCTATTGGAAGCTGGAGAAAGGAGAACCTGTGTTATGTATTGGCTATTGTCCGCAGTAACTTGGAAGCTAGGAATGGCATCTAACAAAGTTGTGAATTTAGCTAAAGGTATTTCCAGGCAGAATGCTGAAAGTGCCAATTGGCTTATTTTAGCTGCCTATGATAAGGCATTTCAGGAGTGAGAAGAACTAAAAAAGGAACTGTTCAATTTTCAAGCAGAATCTAGAGAAAATATTTCCAACAGGACTTGCTAGGTTGAACAATAAAATATTTTTTCATTCCTTTCTCTGTCTGACAAAAGTATCTCAAAGTAAGAAATGGTCTTGGGGCAAAAATCAAATTTAGGGTACTGCTAGTAAAACAGCCTTGGAGTGAAGATGGAAACAAATAAAGGGTCAGCTGTAAGACCCTCTGTTAAGATCTAAAATTTAAGATGATGTTCTGTAGACCCTCTCAACTAGACAAAAGGGCTTCTAAGAATCTTAAGAGTGTTGTCACAACACCCCGACTTGTAACCTAAGGAGGGGTCTGTCTTGGTAGAGTGGAGTGCCTTCTGTCTAACTGAGTAGACTACAATTTATTATTTAGAAGGCCCACAGAGTTTTAAAGAGAATTTTAATAGTGAAAGCAGCACCAGTTTGGACTAAAAGGGACAGAGATGATTCAAAATGAAAAGAGGTCTCTGGGCCCCCAACTTCTTTGGGCAGGAAGCAGGCTGAGAAAACCACTCAGCCACAAACGCAGGTCATTTACTAATGAAAAAGAAAAACATCTCAGAGGCTGAGAGAGTGGATGTAGAAGCCAAGGAGGGCAGCTGTGGGCACTCCTTAAGAAGACAGGAAAATCCTACCAGGGAGCAGAACCAGGCCCTAACCAAGGGATTCTAGACTGAGATACGTGCCTGGCGGGATATCAGAATTTCCATGGATCAATGACCGCTGTGTGTCTCCCACTCCCCCATGCCCCACTGGAACAGGAGTATCTATTACGGTTATCACGTCCCTGTCTCAGCATTGTATTTTAGTGCGTGGGAGGCAGATAACTTGTATTTTTAGGTCACAGGCAGTGGTGCGCTGGTAAATGTTTAACAACTAGATTCCAGAGGAAAAAACCCTGATTTATAGCATTTGCCAATGTCTGTGGTATAAATTCTCACACCACGGCTGATTTCAAACTATCAATGTGACGACACTGGATGTGGAGTTGGGAAATGCTCACAGTCAGCTCTCAGGAGCCAGTATGAGCCCGTTCCAGGACACCACTGAAGGCTCCCACCATAGTTTCCCCAGAGCCCCAAGCTCTCTCTCTTCATATCTCCAGCAAGAACAATTCTCAGATCTTTCCTTCACACTGTGGTATAGATGATAGCTTAAACTGGAATGAAAACTTTAAGCTAAAATATTTAAACGTAAAAGGTGGAATCCAGGCATCAGACATTCTCACCTCCAAACTTCATCTCAGGTCAGGCCCCCTCCAGCCTGCATGCTGTATTCATTCATTGATTAGCAAATATGTGGAAAGTATATAGACTTTGAAGTCAGAGAGGACTGTGTTTGAATTCAGTCCCCTGCAAGCTGTATGACCTTGGCCATGTAAATTATCTTCTTTGAGTCTCAGTTTTACTTTACGGGGTGGCTGCGAGGATTAAAAGAGATGAGGCAGGTACACCAGATACCTGGTAACCATCATTATTGTCACAATGTGCCAGGAACTGGGCTAAGTGTCAGGGATACAAAGATGAAAAAAAACCAACCAGGATTTCTGTGTTCAAGGGACTCATGTTTCATGGCCATCTGTCCACGTGTGCTCATCTGCTCCAAACTCTTTCTCAACTCTAAATGCAGTCTACTCCTTTAGACTTTTACTCATGTTTTTCTCTCCATTTAGGATGTTGTTTACCATTCTCTACCCATTGAAGTCAAACTTACTCTACAATGCCAGCCCATTTGCAATCTTCTTCTGAAAGACTTGCCTGTCTCACCAGGTCCCCATGAATGAACTCCTGGCCCAGCAGGCTCTTTTGCCCTCATCTAGCCTTTATTTCATTCTGCCTTATATTCTAATTAATTTGTTCCCAGCAGCAGCAACTAAACACCTCATAAGCAGGAGCTGAGTCTTCTATTTCCTGCTCCCTCCCACCTTAGCCTTCTACATACATTATTAGCTCATTTAATTCTCTCAACTATCCTTTCATCATCCCCATTTTACAAATGAGAAAACTGACTACTAACAACCTAGATCACACAGTAATAAGTGGCCGAGCAAGGATTTGAGTCCAGGCTACCTGGCTCCAGAGTTTGTGTTCTTAATCATGAGCAGAAACCTCCTTCTGAAGTGGAATAGGGTCTCATCCATCAGTGGGGACTCTAGACTGCGGTCAAGCTGACTTACAGCGTGGTTTGGTTGTTTAATGCAACCAGTGTTTACTGAGCAACTACTATGTTCGCAGGAGGCAAAGTGGTATAGTGGTCAAGGTCATGGATTCCAGAGCTAGACTGCCTGGCTCCACTACTTACCAATCATGCAACCTTGAGCAAGATACTCAACCTCTTTGTGCCTCAGTTTCATCTCCTCTAAAATGGGATAACAGTACTTGCCTCACTGGGTTGTTGTGAGGATCTCAAGGAGTTGGTATATGTAAAAGGCTTGTAACACAGTAAACATTGTGTAAGTGTTAGTTATTTCTACTATACACCAGCCTCTCATGACAACATGAGAAATAAATGACAGTTCCTGGCCTCATGGAGTTGACATTCTATGGGAAGACAGACTTCACAGAAAACCTGGAAACACAGGCAATTCCCTATGGAGAGTCCTGGGTGAGGGTGGGGGCCAACAGAGAGGGTGCCCCTCACACTGAGGTCAGGGTGGTTTTTTGAGGATGGGAGTGCTTGAAGGGATAGGGGAGTAGGTGCTGACTAGGGGAAAGGGGCCAGGAATGGGAACAGCCTTCCAGACCCAAGAAAGAGCTTGCAAGAAGCTCAGAGGCCAGAGAGAACACTTGTGTTCTGTCTCTATTGTCCTGTCTCCAAATTCTTGATCTTTTCTCCAGCTGCCCACTAATTTCTCCAACTTCTCTCCCCTCTATGGAAGTAATTCTCTCTTCTCCTCTACCCTCTATATTTTATCCACCTTTCTGAGTCCCATTTTGACCCTGTTCTGATGTGGGGATTCAAGTATGAAGGCAAGAGGGCAGGGTAGGGTGGAGAGGTAGTATAATCCTGGTGTTTTACTTGTTGCGCTTTTACCCAAATGAGGCATCTGGAGGGGGGAGACAGAGAGGCTGGATCCTGGGGCCAGAGAAAGGACAGACTCCCCAGCTCCCAGCCCCTGGGTCCAGGCCCAGGAGGGGGATGGGCTCACACCACAGCCCATGGAAGTCTGTGGTGCTGCAGAGAGAGGAGCCAGAGGAGATGGGGACAGGAAGTCTCAAAAGAAGTGAAATTTACCCACTTCCCAGCTGCCCGCTGGCCAGGTCTGAACTACAAGAGAGAGCCTGGGGCGGGGAGCCTGGCATTAGGAGATGACAGGGCACAGGAGGCAAGAGTTGGGATGGGTTGGGGGAGGGAATCAGGGGTTAGGCTGGGGAGGAAGCTTTTCTTTCCCTTGAGAGGTCAGGTTTTGGGGAAGATCTACAGACCAGGAACCCACCTGTCTCAGCAAAGCTGATGATCTCATATTCCTGTCCACTGTCAGCCTCGGGAAGCGCCCCCTGTGGGGGCCCATGGAGGCGCTGCAGCACGGTCCTCAGAGCAGCCCTGGACACGGGCCGGCTCAGTGTTGGGCGCTGGCTGAGGTGCAGCTTGTCCAAGATGCTTCTCTTGGCCAGGTCAAGAAGCAGCTCCCGCTGGCTCTCCAGGTCCAAAGCGGGTCCCCCACATGCCAGACACTGACCGTCAGCTCTGGGAGTGGCCACTGTGGCCGGAGCCAGGAACAGGAAGGCCAGGAGCAACGAGGAGATGATTGCCGGGGAGGCCTTCCCTGAGCGACATGAACGGAGCCGTAAACCCAGGGCTGAGGGTCTCAAAAGCTGTGGTCTTGGCTCCATCCTGGCTGCCAGGGGCTCCGGAAGGAGAGTGTGTCCAGCTGGCATGACTCCTTGTTGCAGGGGATACAGCAGCCAAACATCTGATTTGAGAGATGAAGTCGGTTACAGGTAGAACTTGACAGAAGCTGCCAACACAGTCAGTGGAAGTACAGAGTGGGGGATGTGAGGGGAGGTTGGTTTGTTTGGGGAAAGAAATGTTGCTGGGCCAATATCGGGAGACAGTGGGTTACCCATGTGAGCTGCCAGGCCTGGGGACAAAGGTTAGAGATGAAATTCCTCTTCAGATCCACAGGCTTGCTGGGAAGCCGGGGGGCGGGGGGGGGGGGGGGGGCGGAGATCAGAAGTTTTAAAATAGAGCCTTAAATGATGTCTCTCAAACCAGAGGGGGTCATTGGTGGGCACTTTAGGTCACTGTCATGCAGGGTATTGAGAGGCCCACAACTCAGACTCCTTTGGTCAGCCCCACATTGGGTTTGCCCAGCAGGGCTCAAAACCATCCAGTCTGAGGTTTAAGGGAGAGGAGGGGAAGTGTCTTAGCCAGGTGTTCTGTGTCCTCAGAGGGAAGTCTGAAGGTGGGGAAGGGGCTTGAGAGCTATAGTTGTTCAACCTTTGGAGTTTCTTCTGTTTAGGAAAAGAAATTTTGAGATTTCTCAGAATTCCTGGCTCTCTCCCCCGAAGGTCCTTAGTAATAGATCTCCAGGGAAGGGCCTCTGTCTCCACAGTAGGATTTACCTGGCAGGAGTGGTGGGTGGAGTTAGGAGCATATGTTTTTAAACCAGGCGGCCTTGGTTAAAAATCTGTCTCTTCCTTTTCCTAGCTGTGTGACTCTGGGCAAGTTACTTGACCTCTCTTGCTTCAGTTTCTTCACAGAGAAATGAGAAGAATGATTATCTATGATTCCAAAATCTAAAAAACCCTGTAATCCATACATTTTTTTTGGTGATTCATATGGTGGCTATACGTGACCTGAAGAGAAGTGAGTTTATTTAAAGTCTTTTTAAAAATCGTACTGAGACTATACATTCTTACTCCAGAAATATTAATAGTTTATGGGATGCTACCCCTGGCGATGTTAAATAATATACAGTATATGTACCATTTTACCTTTCTAAAACTTGAAATTTTCTGAATTCTGAAACACGTCTGGCCCTATGGATTGTGAATATGGGATTATAGATCTATAATGATTATCTCAGAGTTTTGAGATTTAAATAATTTTGTAAAGCATTGACGGTGGCTGGCACATAGTAAGTACTTAATAAAAGTTTATTATTATTCCTGCTACATTGGTTTGTTTGTGGGCCAGAATACTCTCACCTCTAGATGTGCTGAAGAAATTCTGCCAATATTTGCCCTTCTGGACTCTCCTTTCCTAGATGCCATGCCCCCAATCGCCATTTGTATTGCAGTCACTTAGAAGTCATCTCTGCTGCTTACCATTATATCCCCAGTATTGCACACAGTGCCTGATCTATAATAAAAGTGCTTAAAATATATTTATTGAATGAAAAAATGTTACAAGCCAGCCTGCTTCTCAGAAGTTATACTCAAGTCATCTTGATTGGATTTTTGTGGCACAGTTTCTCAGCTCTCTTCTATAGGGGCTGATCTTTTTTGTTCTTTTCTTTAAGGGGTATGAAAGAGGTAGATTTATTATTTAGTTTTTAGGATACGTTTATTTATTTATTTAAAAAATAGTTTTATTGAGATGTAATTCACATAACATAAAATTCACCCTTTAGAGTGTACAGCTTCAGTGGTTTTAGCTCATTCATGGAGTTGTGCAACCATCACCACTATCTAACCTAGGAACATTTTCATCACCCCCAAAAGAAACCCTGTACCCGTTAGCAGTCACTCCCCACTCTCCTCACCCCAGCCTATAGGGACTGATCTTATCTCTAACATTTTAATGTTCCTAATTTCATTCTTGGATGATAACCTTATCTTGAATTTGGGGGAGGTAGTTATATTGCTATTTGTTTCATGTCTTGACTACAGTACATAGCTCCCAGAGCCCCTCAAATCCTAGGATGAATTCAGCCTCTCACCTTCTCTCTGGCAAATAGTTAGGAAACGAGAGGTGAGCAAAAGGGGGAGAAGCAGAGGAGGGCTTCTCTGAGGGGGTGCATGCCTCATGTTTCTGCCTTGTTCTTCAGTTACTGCATTTGTCCCAGAAAGACCTGACTGTTTTACTCTGTCCTTTGTAAACTGCCCTTTCCAGTTACATTTCCAATAGTGTAATGATTAAGAGTAGGCTCTGAAGATAAACCGTCTCAGTTCAAAATCTAGGACTTTGGTGCCTCGGGTTTCCTTATCTATAAAATGGGTATAATAATAGTACCTACGGTTTTGAGGACAGAATTGAAATAATACATGTAGAATGCTACATACTCTATATCATACATACACACATAATATAATATTAGCTATTATTTCCTCCTGGCCATCACTGCCCCCTGCCTCCAAATTGAAAACCTGGAACTTTCTGATCTTTGCAGGAAAGAAGAATTTTATACCTCTAGGACTTTGCTGGAATCTCCATTCTTGCCTCTCTGACAAATTCCTACTTATATTCTCCAAGGTTAGCTGAAATTTCACCTGTAGCTTCTCTGTAGTTTACTCAATCTCCCTTACCTCTAAGAACTAATTGCTCCTTCTTGTGTTTCCATAGCACATCCAACACTTCATTATAGCACTTACATTGTACTATAATGGTTTGATTTATTATTATTATTATTTTTTGCCTACTGCAGTTCTCATCACATAGTAAATATTTAATGGTCGAATTCTATCAATGTAAGATTACAACACTTCTTTGAGGGAGTTGGTCAGAAAACGATCCAAATACACGTAATCAGTAACTAAGTTGATTCTGCCTACAACAGACAGAATGGGGGAGGTTGCAACTTTAAGATGACTCAAGAAAAAGAACTATATCTTAGAGGGCGGTAGTGATAAGAAGTGACTTGACTAGGATGGACTTAAAACTGCTTTATTTAGAGCCACAGTTTTACATCTGGAAAAAATGTACATTTACCTACCACATGATCTTTGTCCATTTATACCACGAATATTTATAGTATATATGCTCTTTGGGCACAGGAGTTACTCTCCTAAGTGAAAGGCTATTTTGAAAGTGTTCTGCAAATTTAAATTACTTTGCAGTTATTAGTATTAGTATTATGTTTAAATTTAGGGTGAATCTGACAGGCTTGACGGGTTTCAGGTGGATTGAAGTTCGCCGCGGATCTGGGTTGGTGTCTCGACACACAGGTAACGCGGACGGAGCGAGCCTCTGCCTGCACGTGCGCGTGTATCGGGGAGGAAAGGGCGAGCGTCGCGAGCAGAGCGCGCGTGTCGGCGGCTCGGCGGCTGAGCAGGTAGAGGGCGTCCGCCGGCGTGGCGAGAAGCACACAGGAAGCAGGGACGCGCGCGCCGCAGGGCGCGCTGACGACTACGCCGGACGTGGTGACGTAGCGCGCAGGCCGCAGCGGGGGGCGGACTCCGGGCCTTTCTTCCCCTTCTGATTTTCCCCCTCCCCCCTTTTCTCCCTTTCCGGGTTTGGTTCCCCCCTTTTCTCCCCCTCTCCCCCTCCTTCCCAAGCCCCTTTCCCCTCCCCCGCCCCAGTCCCCTGCTCCCCCGCCCCGGGCCCCGGGGAAACCCCCGCCGAGAAGAGCCCGCCCCCTGAAGCGCGGCGCCGCTGGCCGTCGGGGCCGAGCCGCAGCCGAGCGGCCGAGGGCCCGGGCGGCGGGCGGAGACGCGGGCGCAGTCCCCGCTGCGGCCCGCGTGAGGTGAGGCCGCCTCCCGGCCGAGGGGGCGGGCGGCGCGGGCGGCCCGTGGGGAGGGGGCGTGGCGGGCGGGCGGAGGCCCCCGGCCTGGGTTCCCCGCGCTGCAGCTGCCCGGGCCCCGGGGCGGTGGGTCGGGGCCGGAGCCTCCCGTGAAGGACGGCCCGAGGCCGAGAGCCCCGAGTGCGCGCGGGGAGCGCAGGCGAGCAGCAGGGGGCGCGGGGCGGAGGGCGGGGGGCGGCGCCACCTGTGGCCTGTGTGGGGGGGACCTGAGAACTGTAGCGCCCTGGGAGTGCTCGCGGGTGGCTAGCTCCATGTGTTTCTTGGGTCTCCACTTTTCTCCGAGCATTGCAGCAATGGGCGGGAGAGGTGTTGCAGTGCTGCACGTCGTGCCGGTGTCCGAGTTCATTAGGGGACAGAGATTGAGTTGGAACATACAGGGAGATGTTTCTGGAGCTTCAAAGTTGGGCCTACACTAGGCTCGTGACTCACTCTGGAGCCTCTGAAAACTCTTCCCGATTTCGGTTTCCTGTAGAGCCCACATTTTTCAAAATTTGTGACCATTAGCTTAGTAACTCCGCAGAATATTTATTCACTCAAAGTGAATTGTTCTTGGGTAATGATGAGAAGTGACCGAATAACAGCCCCAGTGGAAATGTGTGAGAAATTTAAATTCAGATCCCAGTTGGATGAATGTCCTTGTATATATTTTTTTCAAATAGACTTAACTAAAATTGAGAAGCCTGAGTCCTGTCTGATGTTGGTAGGCAACGTGGAGACTGGGGAGGAGGGGGGTGACAGGTTCCACTTCAGAAATGTCACAAATTCTTAACATTTTATTGTATTTTTGGAGAGTCAAATTGGCACTTCAGTTAGTTATTTGTGGCTCCTCTTTCTTCCTAATGCATTTTTTGTTCTTTTTTCATTTTTTCCCTGTTTTCTTACTCCAATATTTCCTTTTCTGTTTCCCTTTGTGGAGCCTGGGGCAGCAAGACAAAAATGGTTTAAGTGGTGAAAAGTGGTAGGTTAGAGTAATTCAGTTCACTTTTTGGTTGTATTTTTCTTCCCCTCTTGTTGTTCTCCACAGGGTTGAGATAACAGAACCTTTCTTGAAGGTCTGAGGAACTGTTGGCAAAACTTTAGATTTCAGAGTTGCGGTTCCAGCTGTCTTGGTGTCTGCTATATGGTCTATACGATAGACCTCCACAATTTAAAGCAAAATTTAAAAAATTTACGTGTATAAAAATAGGGTGCCTGATAGTTTTTAATGGAAAGGAGTCAAAAGAGGAGATAGTTTCCTTTCTCTTTCACAATAAAAACCAAAGACTTTACAATTGCCTTTAAAGCCTTAAATCTGTAGCACCCTTTTCCCCCCAACATACTCACTGGTCTCCTGGCTGTTCCTTGAGCATGCCAGGCACACTTCTGCCTCAGGGGCTGTGCACTTGTTCCTTGGATCTTTCTGGATCACCTTTCCCCTATAAAGCTGCATAGCCTTGGCCCTCACCTCCTTCAGGTCTTTACTCAAATGTCAGTAAGGTTTCTTTGGCTATCTAAGTTGCAAAGCCGCTCCCTGACATACATTTATGTAATTCCCTATCCCACTTTTTTGCTTTCATTTTCCACTTACCCCTTATCAACCGATAATGTGCTGTGTATTTAGTCTCCTCCATTAGAAAGTAAGCTTCATGCGGGCAGATAGCCTTGTTTTGTTCATTGCTGTATCCTCAGCATGTTGGATAGACTTGACGTGCTGTCAGTGCTCAGCAAATTTATTGACTGACTAGGGAAAGAGCAGTTGTTTTATTCTTGAACTCTCTCATTGTCATGAATTTCTGATCATGATTGGTTGTCCTTGGAGGTGTGGAATGGATTTGCTCTAGGATTTTGTAAAGTACTCATTGGAAGAGTTCTTCATTGGAAGAACTTGAAATATTTTTTTTCTGTCCGTTCTTGCCACATTTCTTTTTTGAAGAAGTCTTGTACTTTCAAGTCATTGAATGAAAGCACTTTGAAGGCAGAGAGGATGGAGTGTGTGGGGGATCTTTGGTGTTGCTGGTCTTGGAGGAAGATTATATCAGATCTCAGGTAGCTAGAGTTTTTACCTACTGCTTCAGGCTCTTCCTTTGAGGTTTGTTCATATGCCTGATGAGACATGTATCACCATCTTTACCTTTTTGGGCCCAGAGAGCTGAGCAGGCTGGTCCCACTTTGAATTTTTCAGTAGACTGGAGATATTAATATTTATAGTCCAGGCTGTATGGGTTAGAATTTTTTTCCCATTCATGTGGAGACAGTTGAGCTCAAAAACTATAAGAATAATTTTCTCTAACAATGGCGGAGTGTTTGGTTCTGGGGAACATGTGATCCTCTTTTTCACAAATCCATTTTGGGGGGCATTTTTAGCAACTAAATTCTGTATTAAATCTGAGCATAAAAGGAGCAGGCCCCCTGAGTTCTGTGGATTATCCCTCATTTATTTTTTCCTTTCTCGTTTCTTGATTGGTGCATTTGTTACCTTCACTGACCTTCTGGCTAGAGTAGTATGGATGAGATTTCTCTTTGGGGCAGTCCTGGCCACTGTTCTCCAGCTTAGGAAGGCGAAGGGGGTGAGGTAGTGCTTTTAACACTTTGTGGGAATGCTGCTGGCAAAGCCTAAGGTTTTTGCTTAAACCTTTGCCAGGATATTGAAAGCATCCAGGCTTATGAGAGAATGGTTTGTAGGGGGTGGAAGAATTGGGGATCTTGTATCTATTGGACTAGATCTGGTTCTGATATTATTAGTGTAAAGAAGTAACAGCATCAGAAGTATATTAGTAGTTCTCATTTTGTGAATAATTTCTGACATAGTTTAGGCAGGTTGATAAAACAGGTTTCTGTTGTTCCCTTTTAAATCCTTTCACAAAGTTTCTAGGAAGTCTTTCTCAGGCCTTCTGGATACTTAAACATCTGTATTGTGTGTTCTCACCTCTTTTAGATAAATACTGAGTGCTGACCATGTTTCAGTGTAGGTAATGGTTTCTGAATGATGCAGTGCTTATTCCTGTGCCAGATGCCTTTATGAACTCAAGGAAAGCTTTCAGGAAAAAAGCAGATTTTGAGGAAGGGGTATAAAGTGTTGCATTTTAGTTACATGGTCCCAGGAAGTGCAGAGGACAGAGTTTTGTGAAACTGTGTGTGGGTTGTGTTTTTAAGATTTTTCTATACCTCCTTATAAGATTGGATAAGGAACTCTGAGTGTCCCTCTGTGGAATGTGCTGCCAACTTAGAAATAGTAAACATAACTGGACTCATGGCTTGAATATGCGTGCATGAATACAGTTGGTGAGTCTGATTTTAGAGACCTTCTTCATACACAGTGTCGTCAGTATTTTCCTCCATCTGTATCCTTCTCATCCTCTGTGTACAAAACATTCCACTTAATAGTCTTTTAGTGGTTAACTTTTGTTCTTACCATGGTTGCCACTTTAGCAGTGTAGCATCTGTTCCATCTCTCCAATAGTTATTCTGTCCATTCCTTCTTAAGTTTTAGTTCATTTCTAAAAACAGATATAGATAGGAAAGATTTCTTAACTTTGATCTGTTTTGACTCCTCTTTGAGTTCCCTTAAATTTTCTTCACATATATCTGTGTTTTCTCCAACAGTTAAAAAAATTGATGTTGAAAGGCCCTAATTACAATAATCTGCACTGATTTCATCATTTTTACTTGGGATGTGTGAAAGGAAAGATTCTGGGATGGTTCCTAAATCCAGGTGTTCTTTTTGCTTTTCTGCAGGATCTCTTGTGAGTTGTTCACTTGTGTGAGCCTATACTGGAAAAGCTGTTTCAGCTTTCTAGTTTTTTTTGTGTGTGTATGAGGAAGATCACCCCTGAGCTAACATCCGTGCTAATCCTCCTCTTTTTGCTGAGGAAGACCCACTCTAAGCTAACATCTGTTGCCAATCCTCCTCCTTTTTTTCCCCCAAAGCCCCAGTAGATAGTTGCACATCCTGCTAGTTGCTGTATGTGGGACGCGGCCTCAGCATGGCCGGACAAGCGGTGCGTCGGTGTGCACCCGGATCTGAACCTGGGCCGCCAGTAGCGGAGCGCGCGCACTTAACCGCTAAGCCATGGGGCCGGCCCTCAGCTTTCTGGTTTTGACAGTAAGTTTCCTAGAGTGCTTTATTTGTGCTTTTTAAAAAGAACTGACCAAATTGAGAACCCCAGCCTAGAGATGAGAGACAATAGAAAAGGTGCAAAAGCTTCAGGCAGTCATGTCTCCCAATAGTGAAAACACTTTTGGTATTTTTAAAAGACTTATTTTGTTTTATTTCTCCTTAGTTTGTTAACCACAAAAACATCAAAAATCTTTTTATTCAGTTTAATTGCTTGCTTACTTGTCACATTGTGACTGTTCTAAATTGTCAAAGACTTCAGTTTTTTGTGGGAAACAATTTTCAGGCCTTTCTGGTATTTTCTTGGGGAAAAAAAAATGAAGCTAGTTGTTAAATGCTCCTGTAAGGTCTCTTCCCTAACTTAAACCAGTATTCTGATTCTTCCATTTCTCTATGGGCATTAATAGCATGTTTTACAGCTTTTTTTTTTTTCCATTGAAAACCTCAAAATCTTTTGCAAGCGAGTAAAAACTATAGTTTTGCACCCATACAGTTACTCTAAGGTCTCGAAAGATCTTAAGTCCTTATCTTGTAGAGCTAGAAGTGTAAAGGTAAGTGAGGTAATCAGCAAGATTCAAAAGAACTGAGTTTATTTCTAGTAGGTATTTGTTGATTGTGAGTCTGTAGTGGGAAAAGAAAGAGAAAACACTGGTCTGTAGGCTAGTCAATTTCTATCTTGATCTTTTGGAGGTAATTTTGCTTGCACTATTAGTCTTCAGTTCTTGTCTATGTACAGAATAGAGATAGACTGTTTTAACTTTATTAACTAATTTCCTCTGCTGGTCTTTTATCTTCCTTATGTGAATGCTTTTGGTATATTTCATGTTAATGACAACATTTGTGCTGCAGTGTTTATTATTAATAATGATCAAAACCATGTTTCATATCTACAAAGCACTTTTCTCTTTCCTAGAAGCTCGTTGGACCTTAAAGTGGTGTCAACATGTGTATTAAAAACTAGATTTTCCAGGTATGCATTTCATATTTTTTTGTGGTGGTGTTTTTGTTGCATACGTCAGTTGTAAGAATTTATGCATGGTTTTGGCATGTGAGCAGCATTGTGGTCGTAAGGTAATTCTTTGTTCCTTGGAGAAGGGTAATTCAGACTGTGAAAGCTTCAGAACAGAACTAGGAGGAAAGTAATCAAGGCAGTGACAATCCAAATTTAATGATGGATACATTTGAAATATATTTTCTGTATACTCAAAAATTATTCTTTCTCATTACCCTTCCTTTGTGATTCTGTGGGAAAAGAGAAGAAGAAAATCTAGGATAGTAACCAGCTGATAATAACCAGCTGATAACTTCCAGGAAACAATGTGCAATGGATGGGTAGCAGGTGAATGTACACAAGTGGTCACTTAGTGTTTCTAATGCTGTTGGTGGAGGCAACTCCCAGTGGCCATCAAAATCGTTGAGAAGAACATGGTAGACCTTGTTAAGTCGAATGGACGCCTTTTCATCCTATCTTATTCAGTTTTTCTGCACCATTTGTCACTGTTGACCCTGTTCTTTCTTGAAATGTTTCAGTGACACTACTTTCTTTTCTACTTGAATTCCTGGCTCTTTTTCTCCTGCTCATGCCGTAAATAGGTGTTTACTTTAAGGTTTCTTTTGTATGCTCCCTCTTTAACTCTGGTTCTTAAACCTTAATGGCATAAGCATCTCTTGGAGAATTTGTTAGGAATGTGGCTTACAAAAGCCTTCATTATCTGGCCTCTGTCAGTCCCTCTGACCTACCTTGTACCACACTTCCCTGTTGTTATTATGCTCTAGCCATAGTGGCTTTTTTTCTGCCTCAGGGGCTTTGCTCTTGTAGTTCCTTCTGCCTGAATTGGTGTTGTCTCAGATCTTTAGCTGACTTACCTCTTCTCATTATTGAAGTCTCAGCTCAAATGATTTCTCCGCAGACCTTCACCTTGTCCAAAATAGTTAACCTCCCCTTTGTGCTTCATCATACATTCCTCTGTTTCATTATCTCCATAGCATTTACCACTATTTTACATTATCTTGTTTGTTTTCTTGTCTGTAGTCTGGCTTACATCTAGAATTTAAACCCTGAGAATAGGGACTTTATTTATTTTGTAACTGCTATATTCCTAGTGCCTAAAACAGTTACTCAGTACACATTTATTGAATAAATGAAATGTGCATTCCTGGGTCTTATCCCCAGAGGTTTTGATTTAGTAGGCTTGGGATGGAGCCCAGGAATTTGTGTTTTAACAAACATTCATGTTTCTGATGTCTCTGGTCAGTTGTCTTGGATGATGTTTAGAAAAACATTGCTCTACACAGTCTCTCAGTCTCATCTACTCTCATGGCTTCACTTAGCATCTTTTACTATATGCTGACAATTTATGAGTCTCTGTCTCCAGTTCTGATCTCTCACCTGAGCTCTAGGCTGATTTATTCACTGGTCTCTTGAACATCTCCATTTGACTGTCATGCAGCACCTCAAATTCAACATGACCAAAGCAAAAATAATTTTTCCCTGGAAATTTGTTCTTGCTGAGTTCTGTTTTCTGTTAATGATACCACCTAGTTGCATAAACCGGAAACCTGGATGTCATACTTGAGTCCTTCTTACTCTTTAACATCCAGTAATTATAAAGTTATGTAGAGTCTTATCTCCTCAGTCTTGCTTGAATCTTTCCATTTCTCTCCATCAGCATTGCCGTTTTCTTAGTTCAGGAGATCATCATCTCTCATCTGGATAATTGAGATGGCCTTTAGCTGGCCTTCCTGCTTTAGTCTTGCTCTTTCTAGTCTTTCATTTAGTCCTATACCCTTCAGCCAAAGAAAACTAAAATCTGTTATTTTCTCAAGCTTAAAATGTTTTAATGTCTTCTTGTTCCCAGTACAAAGAATAGGCTTTTTTTTTTTTTAATCTGAGTGCTTTACCTCATCTGCCTTATGTTTTGCTGTTTTCCATTTGCTTTCAGGGTTAGGCTTCAGCTACAGATGACTGACTTCTTCTTTCACCCTCCCTGTTCTCTCACCTTGCTGCCTTCGGATACACCATTGCTTCCCCTGAAAGCGTCTCCACCTCAGAACAACAAAAACAAAAACCCTCGCTGAGTTAGGGATCATGTTCTGGAACCATTTCAGGGCATCCCAAGCCTCTCATTTTGTCTGCCTCTTTTGAACCAGTTTCCACAAGGCTGGGTTCCTCTTTGTCTTTACCTTACCATATTTCCCTCCATACATTCTGAGTTTCTGCTCACACTGAAGTTAAAATTGCTAGGATCGTGATCTCTCCTGTGCCAAAAGAGCTCCCTAGAGAAAATAAACTAGAATCAGGGAGTCCAGTTTAAGGGCAGTCAAAATAATCCAGATAATAAGTAGAGTCTAAAGTGGTCCTACAAGTGTGCCAGGATGAACAGATTCAAGAGAGATTTAGGAGATAGGATTTGTTAGACTTGGAGATGTGTGTGTGTGTGTGTGTGTGTGTGTGTGTGTGTATGTGTATGTTTAAGTATAGTGGTTAGTGAGAGGGATGAGCTCTTGGATGACTCCCGGTTTTCTGGGGTCCATACCAGGGTAGATGGTGACATCATTTAAGAATTAGGGAATAAAGGAAGTTGCATGTTTGAGAATAAAGGTGAGGTGTTTAGTTTCAGATTGGTTGAGTTTGAGGTGCCTGTGGAACCATGTGGAAATGCTTAATAGAAGTTAGATGTATTAATCTGGAGTTGGAGAGAGAAATCAGGGCTGGGAGACATTTGGGAGTCAACAAATGTGTTGTAGTTGAAGTGATGGGTTTGGGTCATCTAAGGATCATGTCAAGACTGAAGAGCTGAAGGCTGAGGAGAGAGCTTTGGAGAACACTGACAGTTAAAAGTGTGGCTGGTGGCAGTGGAGCCCTGGAAGAAAATTGAGGAGTCCAGGAAGGTAGATGGAAAACCAATAAAGTGTGTATGGTAGGATCTTAGAGGAGAGAGTTTCAAGGAGGAGGAAGGCAGTCATTCCAGTGTGGTTGAAAAGTCAAGTATGATAAGGACAGAAAGGAATTTATTGAATTTGGCATTCAAGTCGTTGGTGACATCAGTGAGAGCAGGGTCTCTGGAGTGATAAGAGCAGAGGCCAAATTGCATTGGGTTGAGGAATATATAGGAGGTGGTAAAGAAAAGGCAAATAAGCCCTGTTTTTCAAGGTCATTGCAAAGAGATGGAGAGAGAGGACAGTAGTGAGGGAATGTGGGGTTCAAGGAAGAGTTTTTTAAGATGAATGACTTGAGCATAGTTATGTGTTTGGGGAATGGGCAAGACAATAGAGAGTGGTGATAATGGAGTGAAGTTCTTGAGCATGTAGAGAAGATGAAATCTAGAGCAGAGATAGAATTATTATTATCTCCTTCATTAAGAAAAAAGGAAAAGGTCAAAAAAGGGGTGGGGACAAGTATTTGGTATCTGAACAAAGGAATTTGAGGGCATGCCTTAATCCTTGTGGTGTAGGAGACTTATCCTTTTGGGTTAGGGGGCTGATGTGTTAGAGTAAAGAGAGTTGGTAAAATAGGGGCCTTGAGAAGAGAGCCAAATTTGAATAGCTGTTGAGAGAATGTGGGGAATAGCTGACTAGGGGTCTTGTATGGCTAGGCAGGCAAAGGTAGGGTGAGGTGGTGTAAGGGTGGGAGGTGATGTCAAGCAGATAGAATAGCCTAAGCAAAGACCTACGAGTATTAAAGAATATGGTACGTATGGAGGGGCAGCAGTATTTTGAATGGCTGGAGAGCCTGATTTTATGGTAGGCTCTAAGAGCTATATTATGGAATTTGGAGTATTTTGAGGCAACAAGGAACCTCTGCAGATTTTAATCAGAGAAATGGATTGATTGTTTTACAAAGGCAACTCTGATAGCAATTTGGAGAAATACTTATGGGGAATTTAGAGTAGAGGGAGAGAAACTGTAGAGGGAGGAAGCTGTTAGAGTAGTCTGTGCAGAAGATGTTGAAACCACGACTGACCAGGGTATGCTGGGTAAGAAACAAACCATAAATTTCAGTAGCTTGAAACAACAGCTTATCTCGCATTTGCACTACATGTCCATCAAGGATAGGTTAGAGACTTGTAGTTATTCGGGGATGAAGGCTGACAGAGCAGCTACCATTGGGAACATAGCCAAAATGAGCTGGAGGCAAAAATGAGCTCTGGAGGTCTTGCCCCATTAATTAAATTCTCTGCCCAGAAGTGATTGGAGTGGACAAGAGGGGACAAGAGACGAGAAGATCAGAGGGATCCAGGAGATGGTGCCAGAATTTGGAGATTGATTAAATATGGAAGGAGAGAGAAGGAATTGTGAATAGATGGCTCTCAGTTTCTGTCTTGGGTGATTGGGTGGTATTGCTAACTGAGATAAGAAAGGGGCAAGTTTTAGGCATACTTAAATATATAAAGCAAATATTAACAGACCTTAAGAGAAAGATAGATAGCAATATAATAATAGGGGACTTTAATACCCCACTTTCATCAGTGCGTAGGTCATCCAGGCAGAAAAATCAATAAGGAAACATTGACCTTAAATGACACGTTAGGCCAGATGGACTTAACAGACATATACAGAATGTTCCATCCAAAAGCAGCAGAATGCACATTCTTCTCAAGTGCACATGGAACATTCTCCAGGATAGATCATATGTTAGACCACAAAACAAGTCTTAATAAATTTAAGAAGATTGAAATCATATCTAGAATCTTTTCCAACCACAATGGTATGAAACTAGAAATCAATTACAAGAAGAAAACTGGAAAGTTCACAAATACGTGGAGATTAAACAACATGCTACTGAACAACTGATGAGTCAAAGAAGAAATCAGAAGAGAAGTTAAGAAATACCCGGAGACAAATGAAAATGGAAATTTAACGTACAAAATACAAACCCTACGGGGTGCAGTAAAAGCAATTCTAAAAGGGAAGTTCATGGTGATAAATGCCTATGTTAAGAAACAAGAAAGACCTAAAATAAACACCCTAACTCTACACCTCAAGGAACTAGAAAAAGAAGAACAAACTAAGCCCAAAATTAGTAGAAGGAAGGAAATGACAAAGATCAGAGCAGAAATAAATGAAATAGAGACCAAAAAGACAATAGAGAAGATCAACGAAACTAAGAACTGTTTTTTTAAAAAGATAAACAAAATAGACAAGCTTTTAGCTAGACTTGCCAAGAAAAAAAGAGAGAGGACTCAAAATCAAAAATGAAAGAGAAAACAGTGCAACTAATACCACAGAAAAACAAAGGATCGTTAAGAGACTATGAGGAACAATTGTTTGCCAACAAATTGGACAACCTGGAAGAAATGGATAAATTCCTAGAAACATTCAACCTACCAAGACTAAATCTTGAAGAAATAAAAGATCTGAACAGACCCATTTGTAGTAAAGAGATTGAATCAGTAATCAAAATCCTCCTAACAAACGAATGTCCAAGACCAGATGGCTTCACTGTGAATTCTACCAAACATCTAAAAAAGAATTAATACCAATCTTTCACAAACTCTTCCAAAAAATAGAAGAGGAGGGAACACTTCCAAACTTATTTTATGAGGCCAGCATAACCCTGATACCAAAACCAGACAAGGACACTATAAGAAAAGAAAATAACAGGCCAATATCCCTGATGAACATAAATGCGAAAATCCTCAGCAAAATATTAGCAAACTGAGCTCAACAATATGTTAAAAGAATCATCCACTGTAATTGAGTGGGATTTATTCCAGGGATGCAAGGATGGTTCAGTATCCGCAAATCAATGTGATATACCACATTAACAAAATAAAGGCTAAAAATCATATCATCTCAGTAGATGCAGAAAAAGCATTTGATGGGCCAGCCCTGTGGCCTAGTGGTTAAGTTTGGTGTGCTCTGCTTTGGTAGCCCAGGTTTGGTTCCTGGGCATGAACCCACACCACTCATTGGCAGCTGTGCTTTGGCGGCGAACCACATACAAAATAGAGGAATATTGGCACAGATGTTACCTCAGGGCAGATCTTCCTCAAGCAAAGGAGAGGAAGACTGGCAACAGATGTTAGCTCAGGGTGAATCTTCCTTAGCAAAAAAAAAGGGGGAAAAAAGAAAAAGAAGAGGGTGAAATTAATTTTAAAAAAAGCATTTGACAAAATTCAACATCATTTATGATGAAAACTCTCAACAAAGTCAGTATAGAGAGAATGTACCTCAACAGAATAAAGACCATATATTATAAGCCCACGGCTAACATACTGAACAATGAAAAGCTGGAAGCTTTTCCTTGCCACTTTTATTCAACATAGTTTTGGAAGTCCTAGCTGGAGCAATTAGGCAAGAAAAAGAAAGAAAAGACATCCAAATTGGAAAGGAAGAAGTAAAACTGTCACTATTTGCAGATGACATGATGTTGTATATAGAAGACCCAAATGCTCCACCAAAGAACTGTTAGAACTAATGAATGAATTCAGTAAAGTGACAGGATATAAAATCAATATACAAAAATCAGTTGCATTTCTGTACACTAATAATGAACTGTCAGAGAAATTAAGAAAATAATCCCGTTTACAATTGCATCAGAAAGAGTAAAATACCTAGGAATAAATTTAACTAAGGAGGTGAAAGACCTGTGCGCTGACAACAGTAAGACATTGATGAAAGACATTGATGGGGCCAGCCCGGTGGTGTGGTTAAGTTTGTGCACTCTGCTTTGGCGGCCCCAGTGTTTGTGGGTTCAGATCCTGGGCGCGGACCTATGCACTGCTCATCAAGCCATGCTGTGGCGGCATCCCATATACAAAAAAGTAGAGGAAGATTGGGACAGGTATAAGCTCAGGGACAGTCTTCCTCAAGCAAAAAGAGGATGATTGGCAACAGATGTTGCCAATCTTCCTCACCAAAAAACAAATGAAAAAGATGTTGATGAAAGAAGTTGAAGACGTACATAAATGGAAAGATATTCCATGCTCATGTTTTGGGAGAGTTAATATCATTAAAATGTTCATACTACCCAAAGCAGCCTACAGATTTAGTGCAATCCTTATCAAAATTCCAATGGCATTTTTCACAGAGATGGAACAAACAATCCTAAAATTTGTGTAGAAGCAGGAAAGACCCCCAAATAGCCAAAGCAATTTTGAGAAAGAACAAAACTGGAGTCATCATGCTTCCTGATTTCAAATGATATGACAAAGCTGTAGTAATCAAAACTGGTATGGTCATAAAAACGGACGCATAGATGGATGGAACAGAATAGAGAGCCCAGAAATAAATTCATGCATATATGGTCAGTTAATTTATGATAAAGATGCCAAGAATATACAATGGGGAAATGATAGTCTCTTCAATAAATGGCATTGGGAAAACTGGACCCCTCTTTTACACCATACACAAAACTTAACTCAAGATGGATTAAAAACTTGAACATAAGACCTGAAACCATAAAACTCCAAGAAGAAAACATAGGCAGTAATCTCCTTGGTATCCATGTGGTGATGATTTTTTGGATTTGGCAACAAAAGTGAAATTAAGTGGGACTACATCAAACTAAAAAAAAGCGCACAGCAAGCGAAACCATCAACAAAATTAAAAGACAACCTACTGAATGGTAGGAAATATTGCAAATCGTTTATCTGATAAGGGATTAATATCCAAAATATATAAAGAACTCATACAACTCAATAGGAAAAAAAATCTGATTAAAAAATGGGCAGAGGAACTGAATAGATGTTTTTCCAAAGAAGATGTACAGATGGCCAACAGGTACATGAAAAGGTGCTTAACATCGCTAATCAGAGAAATGCAAATCAAAACCACAATGAGATATTACCTCACACCTGTTAGAATGCCTATCATCAAAAAGAGGAGATAACAAGTATTGGTGAGGATGTAGAGAAAAGGGAACCCTTGTGCACTGTTGGTGAGAATGTAAATTGGTACAGCCACTATGGAAAACAGTATGGAGGTTCCTCAAGAAATTAGAAGTACCATATGACCTAGCAATCCCACTGGGTATATGTCTGAAGGAAATGAAATCACTATCTTAAAGTCATATCTGCACCCCCACGTCATTGCAACATTAGTCACAATAGCCAAGACATGGAAACAACGTAAGTGTCCTGCAACAAATGAGTGGGTAAAGAAAATGTGGTTTTATATGCGTGTGTGTGTGTACACACACACACACACACACACACGCAATGGAATATTATGCAGCCATAAAAAAGGAAATCCTGTCATTTGTGACAACATGGATGGACCTTGAGGACATTAAGCTAAGTGAAATAAGTCAGAGGAAGACAAATGCTATATGATCTCACTTATTATGTGGAATGTAAAAAACAGAAAAACTGAACTCATAGATACAGAGAATAGAATGGTGGTTGCCAGAGTTGGGGGATGGAAGTGGGCAAAATGGGTGAAAGTTGACAAAAGGTACAAACTTCCAGTTATAAAAAAAAAATGTCTTGGGGATGTAATGTACGGCATGGAGACTATAGTTAATAATACTGTATTGTATGTTTGAAAATTGCTGACAGTACAAGAATTCTCATCACAAGGTAAAAAACTTAGAGATATGTCTGGTGATAAATGTTAACTAGACTTTTTTTTTTTTTTTCTCATGAGGAAGATTCGCTCTGAGCTAACATCCGTTGCCAATCTTCCTCTTTTTTTTTCTTTTTTTTTTTGCTTGAGGAAGGTTAGCCCTGAGCTAACATCTGTGCCAGTCTTCCTCTATTTTGTATGTGGTCACCACTGCAGCATGGCTTGATGAGTGGTGTGGGTCTGCACCTGGGATCTGAACCCACAAACCCAGGCCGCCGAAGCGGAGCACGCTGGACCCAACCACTATGCCACGGGGCTGGCCCCATTAACTAGACATTTTGTGGTGATCATTTTTGATGTATACATATATTGAATCATTATGTTCTACACGTAACTAATGTTAAATATCAATTATATCACTAAAAAGGGGGAGCGTGTTTGGGGTTAGAGGAGTGTTGGTAGAGAGTTCACTTTTGGAATGTGTAGCAGCTAGTTGTCTAAATGAGTCTGGAGTTCTAGAGAGAGGCAGGGGTATTTAGGTTTTAGAGTACTCTGCACATGAAGGGAGTTCAATCCATGATTGGGTATGAGATCATCCAGGGCAAACTTCTAGAGGGATGAGAGAGCTGAGATGAAGCCCCAGGAAATACCAGAATTTAAGAGCACTTCTGGCCTGATGGCATTGGATTTTAATGTAAAGATTGACATTTTGGGACCAAGGCAGCCTGTGCTTGTTCCTTACGTGTAACCCACTAGTGTTTAAAGGAAGGAGCAAATGTAAGCTGTGAGAAGCTGCTACTTCTGCCATTTGACAGGTGCTTCAGAGAACGTTAGCTCTGTTGTTTGTGATAATGGTGATCTATTTTTTTTTTGGTGAGGAAGATTAGCCCTGAGCTAACATCTGTTGCCAGTCTTACCCTTTTTGCTGAGGAAGATTGGCCCTGAGCTAACATCTGTGCCCATCTTTCTCTATTTTTTATATGTGGGACGCCACCACAGTATGGCTTGACAAGTGTTGCGTTAGGTCTGTGCCCAGGATCCAAACCTGTGAACCCCAGGCCACCGAAGCAGAGCGTGGAAACTTAACCACTACACCACCGGGCCAGCCCTAAGGGTGATGTATTTTTATTCGTCCTTAGATGGATTGCATTTTAATTCTTTCGAGTTTGGATATATTTGGCAATTCATAAAATTTTATAAAGTTATTGTAGCCTGTAAGCTAGTTGCCAAGACACAGAAAGGCTGAAAATTGGTCCAGTTTTCCCATACTTACAGGGTAGGTAAGTGGACAAAGAATGTGATATCATGGAAGTATGATAATAGCAGAGGGGCCAGCCCGGTGGCGTAGCAGTTAAGTGCGCAAGCTCTGCTTCAGCGGCCCGGGGTTCGCAGGTTCGGATCCTGGGCGTGCACCGGCCCACTGCTTGTCAAGCCATGCTGTGGCGGTATCCCATATAAAGTAGAGGAAGATGGGCAAAGATGTTAGCCCAGGACCAATCTTCCTCAGCGAAAAGAGGAGGAGTGGCATTGGATGTTAGCTCAGGGCTTATCTTCCTCACCAAAAAAACAAAATAATATTAATAATAATAATAGCACATATTGGATCATTTAATCCTCAGAATAATAATCTCCATGGAGTAGTACTGTATTATCCCTGTTTCACAGTTGAAGCTTAGTGAGTGTCTTAGTCTGTTCAGGCTGTTATAACAAAATGCCACAGATGGTGGTTTAACAAATTTATTTCTCACAATTCTAGGGGCTGGGAAGTCCAAGGCCAAGGCACCAGCATGGTCACATTCTGGTGAGGGCCCCCTTCTCAGTTCCTAGCCAGTGTCTTCTCACTGTGTCCTCACTTGGTGGAAGGGGATAGGGATCTCTCTGGAACTTTTTTTTTTTTGCTGAGGAAGATTAGCCCTGAGCTAAGAACTGTGCCAGTCTTCCTCCACTTTATATGTGGACTGCTGCCACAGCGTGGCTGATGAGTGGTGTAGGTCCGTGCCTGGGATCCAAACCTGCAAACCTGCACTGCCCAAGTGGAGCGTGGGGAACTCAACCACCACACCACGGACCAGCCCCTGGAACCTCTTTTACAAGGCACTAATCCCATTGATGAGGGCTTTGCCTTCATGACCTAATCACCTCCCAAAGGCCCCACCTCCTAATACCGTCACTTTGAGGGTTAGGATTCAACATATGGATTTTAGGAGGACCTAAAATCCTATTCAGACCATAGCCGAGAGGTTAAGTTAGATTATCCATCATCATGCAGCCAAAATGTAACCCAGTTTCACGCTGAAATCTGCTTTTGTAACCCCACCTAGAATTGCTTTTTAGGATACAGCAGGGGCCGGCCCGGTGGCGCAAGTGGTTAAGTGCGCGCGCTCCGCTGCGGCGGCCCGGGGTTCGCTGGTTCGGATCCCGGGCGCGCACCGACGCACTGCTTGGTAAGCCATGCTGTGGCGGCGTCACATATAAAGTGGAGGAAGATAGGCACAGATGTTAGCCCAGGGCCGTCTTCCTCAGCAAAAAAAGAGGAGGATTGGCGGATGTTAGCTCAGGGCTGATCTCCCCCCCCAAAAAAAAAAAAAAAAAAAAAAAAAAGGATACAGCAAAACTTATGCTGGATAGCCAAGAGTTTGAGTTAATGTTGGTTCTTGTTCTTTTTTGTGTGTGTGTATGAGGAGGATTAGCCCTGAGCTAACATCCGATGCCAATCCTCCCCTTTTTTTCTTTGAGGAAGAGTGGCCCTGAGCTAACATCCGTCCCCATCTTCCTCTACTTTATATGGGACGCCGCCAGAGCACGGCTTACCAAGCGGTGTGTCGGTGCGCGCCCGGGATCCGAACCTGCGAACCCCGGACTGCCAAAGCAGAGCGTGCGCACTTAACCACTTGAGCCGCCGGGCCACCCCCTGGTTCTTGTTCTTTTTCATCCCATCTTTTTTTTTTTGTTTTAATAAGTAACATTTATTGAGGACTTATCCCATGCCATTGACTCTTCTGAGCACTTTACACATCCTAACTCCCCAAAAGGTGTATGAGACAGGTGAGGAAACTGAGGCCTGGAGCTAGGAATTTGGTCCCACTGTCACCCCATCTTTTTTATTTGGAAGAATTCCAAACCTATAGAAGAGTTGAGAGTGATACAGTGAAAATCAGTATGACTGTTACCTATATTTATCGAGTATTTTGCCACATGTGTGCTCTCACTCTCTTTCTTTACCCCCTTCCTCCCTTTCCCTCTCTCTCTTTCTCTGTCTTTCCACCTCTCTCTCCTCCTTCCTTCCCTACACATATACACATTATTTTTTATTGTGTATTAGGAATTTTTATTAGTGTATTAGGAAATTATAGACAAGAAACTTCACCCCAAAATTTCTTAAGCATACATTGTCTAAGAACAAGACATTTTCCTACATTACCACAATACTGTTATCAAACTCATTATCACATTCAAAATATTTTAAAGTGATATAATAATTATGTATAGTTTATACTCAAATTTCCTCAATTATCTCAGTAATTGAGATATTGCTTTATATCCAAGCTTTCCTTCCAATCCTGGGTTTATTCAAGGATCATGTGTTGAGTTTAATTGTCATGTCTTTTTAGTCTTTTAATTCAGAGCAGTTCTCTTCCCCATTTTTGTTTATCACGTCATTGATACTTTTGAACAGTCCAGGCCAGTTGTGTTGAAGAATGTTTTACAATTTGGATTAGTCTTGATTAGATTCAGGTTAAACATTTTTGATAAGAAGGTGTTGTGTGCCTCTCTGTGCACATAATGTCACTTTGTCCCATTATTGGTGATACTAAGTTTGATCGTTTAGTTAAGTTTATGTCAGCTGCATTTCTTCTTTGTAAAGGTACCTTTTTTCCCTTTGTAATTAAGAAACAATCTGTGGGATGATACTTTTAAGATTGTGTGACTCTTCTCTTCCTCAGCATTTGACCTGGCGGCATTAACATCCATTGATGATCCTTGCCTGAATCAGTTGTTATGTTGGTGGTTGCAAAATGTTGCATCTCTCATTCCTTCATTTACTAGTTGGCACTGTTTTATAAAGAGGAGCTTTACTTCTCCCTTTTTTTGTCTTTGAGGATCACTATACATTTGGCATTTTTAAAAAATTCAATATGTTATAATTTATTGCTGCCAATATTAAAAATACTGACAGTATTCAGTATTAAAAATGCAGCAATTTTTGTAAATTTGGTGAATGGGAGCCCCTTAAAACTGACTCCTATGTCCTTTTGACAAGTCCCCGTCAGGTTTTGAACACTTCCTTATACTCTGGCACAACACGATGTTTCCGGCTCACTTTGTATTTTACTTGCCCTGGACCTGGAGTCAATCATTTCTGCAGGGAACTCTGATTCCTCTAGAGGAGAATGGTTCCTTTAAAGGGGAACCACTTCTGATACTTAATTATCTATCCTTTGCTATCTTTATGGGATCAGTTATTTCCAGTTAAAAAAAAAAAAAATAGAGTGGATTCCAGATCTAAGATCCTTCTCTGTCTTCCCAGATGTACTTGATAATAAAAGTGTCTAAATTGAATTATTTCTCAGGAGGAAGTGAGTTATAGTCAGCTCTGATTACTTGCCATGGGAGAAGGGGGAGAAAATGGGCGTTGAATTGGGTTTTTCCCCTAACTTGGTGGTGACATGTGAAAGTGAAAATAAGTTTTCATATCCTTCCTACTCTCATGTAATCCAGGCTTTTTCTTCCTGTGGTGTAGTCACTTAAGAGTTGTTTTCCTCCTTGTATCGTCTGCTGTCTGAATTAAAATCTCCTTAGATAGGCAAACTTCTAAACCAGGCCTTTTATAGCTTGTGCTCTGACCACGTGAACTTGTATTCATCTGTATATAATATATTTTACACATTGGTCTGTGAATATGATCTAGGAAACAGACATGAAGTTAGGGTGTTTACTGTATTGAACATTTCTGTTGGAGCATGGTTTTATGGCTCCTTGTGAGGTCTGATGTTTTAGAAAATCCAAAATAGAAGTAGCCTTAGAATTGGGATCTGTTACACCCTAATCACCTACCACGGTCCAACAGCTTGACAATGACCTGCTCTAGGACTCTACATGAAATGAGACATGTCAGTCGCTTCCACAGCAACATTTTGCACTGAAGGTGAAACCCATTAAACCTATGTATATGTTCCTTTGATGTGGAAACATATAAATAAGCTGTAAGGAAAGTGATGACGTGCTATTAACATGCTCTGTTGAAATATTTAAAATCTTGCCTATTACCCCTGTGGAGGAACTATTGAATATATTTTTGGAGGAAGGAAGTTGGTCATTTCCAGAAGTTATAGATAATATTTTAGTTAACACCATTAATAACCTATCAGTTGATTATATGGCTTATATATTTATTCTGTTATGTGGATGACTGCTTTAAGATTACTTAAGAAATTAGCTGCCTGGCAACATAAAAGTGCAGTTATTAAAATGAATTGCATGCCTTCCGACTATTTCTATTACTTGGCTAAATTTAGAACCATGTAGAGCTCCTGCAGAATTGAAATCTCTGGGGATTTTAATAGTCAAGACAGACAATATTCAGCCTTTCGGAATAAGGAAGAAGAAAGGTAGCTTCAAATTAATTTTTGCAGTCACCCAGACTACTTAATTAAGACACAGAGTCCGGTGAAAAGTCAGCACTGTTCTGAGAATTTTATTTGACTGTTGCTGAAAACTTGTTAGAGCCTGGACTCTGGGTGTGAAAGGGATAATTTTTTCCCCCTCCTAGGTGAATTGCTGGAGGCTATCCACTATCCTTTCCCCAGTGTCTTCCCACATTATGCTTGCTAAGTAGTTTGTATAGTTCATCTGAGCTAGAGATCAGGTGAGCATTACACTTGGGTACTTGTGGGTGAATTTTATGACACTGGAATTGTTTTACATATGTGTGAATTCAGACTAGTGTAAGATATTTTGAGAAGAAACTGAGTTATTCCATGTACATTTAACTGTACATGAAATAAGAAAATCTGTTGATGGAGTTGGGTAGGACCCCAAACATAAGAAATAGCAAGTAGGGGCTGGCCCTGTGTCCTAGTGGTTAAGTTCTGTGTGCTCTGCTTTGGCAGCCCGGGTTTGGTTCCTGGGCGTGGACCTACAGCACTTGGAGCCATGCTGTGGTGGTGACCCACGTACGAAATAGAAGATTGGCACAGATGTTAGCTCAGGATCAATCTTCCTCAAGCAAAAACAGGAGGATTGGCAACAGATGTTAGCTTAGGGCAAATCTTCCTCGGCAAAAAAAAAGAAAGAAATAGCAAGTAGAAGGAGTGGTTATTTTGAGTAACTAGTTTAAATATAAATTAAAATAGAGTAAGATTTTACATATAGCGTGAATATGAAGTGTTTGCTATCTAATTTGGCAATTGGAAATGTAGGACTTCGTTGCTACTATACTAAGATTTTAAGGATACTGGAAAAAATGCCAAAAAAATTATTATAAACTAAGAAAAATTCTTAAAACTGGAATGTATATTTTTTTCTGATCCTGGATTTATACAAATGGTGAAATGTAAAAACACTGAAAAACAAATCTACATATTACTGTCATTGAATTAAGCGCATGTGCGTTTTTTCCCCCCTTTCCTTCCTGCTGGGGTTTCTGATAGGTGAGTTCTAGAAGAGAGGGACCTGTGTTCCTTGGAGAAATGAACTACTCTTAAAGGACTTACTGTCTACTGAGACAAAAATGTTATGAATATTATGTAGTAGGATGGCTTTTATTTTCTTTTTGCTTATTTCTATTTACAAAGAACATGAATTTCTTTTATAGAGGGAAAAATCAATTATTTAAAAACATTTTTTAAAAGGAGAAAAGGACTATAAATCAACTCTTAAAACTTGTAAGTCCTGTGGTAGACTTGTTCTCCAGCACTCTTGATTGGTCTCCAGTTCAGTGGTGAGTTCTTTGGTTCCTGGGCTTTGTGACTATTTTATTGGGTAAGCTCTCCTTTTTTTTTTTTTTTTTTTTTTGTGAGGAAGATCAGCCCTGAGCTAACATCCATGCTAATCCTCCTCTTTTTGCTGAGGAAGACCGGCTCTGAGCTAACATCTATTACCAATCCTCCTCCCTTTTTTTTTTCCCCAAAGCCCCAATAGATAGTTGTATGTCATAGTTGCACATCCTTCTAGTTGCTGTATGTGGGACGTGGCCTCAGCATGGCCGGAGAAGTGGTGCATCGGTGCTCGCCCGGGTCCGAACCCGGGCCGCCAGTAGTGGAGTGCGCGCACTTAACCACTAAGCCACGGGGCCGGCCCTAAGCTCTCTTTTTATATTGCGGCTGAAGTTTTTATTAAATAACTTCAATGTATTTAATAAATCTCTTAGCTAACAAAATTTCTATTTAAACCTAGTAACATATAATTCTCTTTCTATGAAAGAGGATAAATGTGCCCATTTGAACTCTGGGAGGAAAAGCTTGTGCTTAGTAGCTTTCCTTAATTTGCTGGAGACCTAGCATTTTGATGTCACAAAAGGGACCCCTATAAAATTTGAAGAAGACAACATTATATGCTTTTACTAGAGTATAAATTTAATTTTAGCACAAAGTAGGCTTTGGGGTGACAAGGAAGAATATTGCATTTTTCTATTGGTCTCAGGGTTTTCCAGAGACAACTTGAGTGTCAGCTAAGGTACTTGGGACCAGTAGAAGGCTTAGTATCATTCTAGGGCTGTGGGGTTAAAAATTTTTTGTATATTAAAGGACCTTACTGTCTAGCTGTGGAGATAAAACATAAATATTTAATCATCAAAACACTAGTAGATATAATAGATTAGATTCTGTAATATAAACAGAATGCAATAGAATTTAGTTGAGTCTAATTCTGTAGTACAAACAAATGCAGAAGAAAAGAAGAGAGAAATCAGCACAGGGAGAGAAGAGGTAGGAATTGCACTGGGCTTCAATAAAAGATTAGTATACAATATTCATTTCAGGGGTCATATTTCAAACATATTTTTCTTTTTTGAGATTTGCTTTTTTAAAAAACTTTTTATTATGGAAAATTTAAACGTTCAAAAGAAGCGGGAATAGTAAAATGAACCTGCATATACAGTTATTAGCTTATGGCTAATCCTGTTTCATCTATACTCCTACATGATTATTGTGAAGCAAATCTGTGGCATATTAGTTAATCCATAACATTTTAGTATATATCTCTAAAAAATAAAGATTTTAGGACATAATACCAATACCATTTGTACATCTAAAATAATTAACAATAATTCAATTAACAATATTAACAATATTAATATAATATTAAATGTCTGGTGCTCATATTTCCCTGATTGTATCATAATTTTTTAAATAGACTATATGTTTCAAATAGGACTCAAATAAAGTCTATACCTTACCGTTGGTCAATAGATCTTTAAAATCTCTTAATCTAAAAGATTTCCCCTCCCTCTTTTTTCTTTGCAGTTTATTTCTTGAAGAAACTGGGTCATCTGTTCAGTAGTTTCCCACAGATGAATTTGGTGATCGACATCATGGTGTCATTTAACATGTTTCTCTGTCCCCTGTATTTTCTTCAAACTGGCAGTTAACGTCTAGAGACTTGATCAGATTCAGATTCAAAGTTTTTGGCTAGAATACTTGATAGTGTACTTCCGTTAGAGGGAGGTGTGTGATGTCTATTAGTCTCATTTTTCTGATGTCAGCAGACATTGATGATCATTGTCTACATGCCTTACTTCATTGAACTTCATCAGGGGTTACTAAATGGTGATATTCAAATTCTGTCATTTCTTTATTTTAGCTGGAATACTTTTATAAAGAGATACCTCCCCTCATCACCTGTTTGGTTAGTCTGAGGTACAACTTGTGCAGCAAAGGCAAGACAAAAACTTGAGTCTTTCTTTTTCTTTTTTTTTTTTTTGTGAGGAAGATTAGCCCTGAGCTAACATCTGATGCCAATCCTCCTCTCTTTTTTTGGTGAGGAAGACTGGCCCTGGGCTAACATCCGTGCCCATCTTCTGCTACTTTATGTGGGACACCGCCACAGCGTGGCTTGACAAGCAGTGCGTTGGTGCCTTGGTGCATGCCCGGGATCCAGGCTTGCGGGCCCATGAAGCTGAGCGCATGCACTTAACTGCTACCCCACCAGGCCTGCCCCAATAAGGTTCTTTTAATTGTCATTATGAACTCTCTGGTTTAAGCGTATTTATGTGTTTCAGCCAATTTCAGATTTATCCTTATTGATGTCTCACTGAAGTTGATGTCTCAGCTTGGCAAATGGGAACCTGTTCAAGTTGACTCCAATGTCCTTTTGATCTCATCTGGTTATTCTTTGATAGTTTCCTTGTTTTCTGGCTGACATGATGTTCTCAGATCATCTATTACATTCCCATTCCTGGGCATGGATCAGCCATTACCCCTAAAACCCTGGTTCCTTTATGGGGAAATGAGGTTTAGAGACCACAGTCTGGGTGCAAGATGTACTCATTTGCTTAGTGGGTTGGTCATTGTTTCTTGCCGTTTTCAGTGAACAAGGCTAGGAAATAAGGTGGCTTTTTTTTTTTTTTTGACAAAGTATATCACAAGTTCATATCAATATTTCCAATTCAAAGTCAAGACTGTAGATTTTCTATTTAATATCTTCAATCTTATAGAGATTGGCATTTTTCAGATTACAAAAGCAATATGTAGTGGCCAGCCCAGTGGCACAGTGGTTAAGTGTGTGCGCTCCGCTTCAGCGGCCTGGGGTTTGCAGGTTCGGATCCTGAGCGCGCACCGACACACCTCTTGTCAAGCCGTTCTGTGGCGGCGTTCCATATAAAGTAGAGGAAGATGAGTACAGATGTTAGCCCAGGGCCAATCTTCCTCAGCAAAAAAGAAGAGGATTGGCATCAGATGTTAGCTCAGGGCTGATCTTCCTCACACACAAAAAAAGTAATATGTACTCATTGTAAGAAATTTAAATAATTCAAAAGTATGTATGGTAAAAGATAAAGATCCTGTCCCTACCCCAAAATCACTAGTTAACCACTTAACACAAAGGCTTACTTAATTCAAAGGCTTCATAGTGCGTATCTTTTATTCTTATGTTAATTATAGATACCTAGTTTAGGCAGCACTGAACATATAGTTGAAAATTAGGGATTGATATTTTTTGAGGCTAAAGAAAAGAAGATGAGAAGTTATTCCTTATGTGAAATGAAGATTCTTAGAGATTTTTAGATTTACTTTTTGAATTGGTATTACATTTACATGGTTCAAAATTGTAAGAATAGAAAAAAGTAGAGTGAAGTTTTCTTCTTGCTCCTCCTATAACCCAAAGCATTCAGTTCCTCTTTCCAGAGGCAACTAATATTACCAGTTTTTGTGCATTCTATGTACTTATAAAATATACATATACATGTAAACATGTATATATATTCTTTTTCCTCCTTTTTACAAAAATGGTTCTATGTCTTGTTCTTTTCGCTTAGCAATATAACTTATAAGTACATCAAGAATTTCCTTATTCTTCTTTATATCTGCAGAGTATTATGGGATATGTATGTATTGTTTATTTTATCACTGTCCTATTAAAGGGCGTTTTGATTTTTTCCCAGTCTTTTTTTTTTTTTTTTTTTTTTTTTTTTTTAAAGATTTTATTTATTCAGTTTTTCCCCCCAAAGCCCCAGTAGATAGTTGTATGTCATAGGTTCACATCCTTCTAGTTGCTGTACGTGGGACTCGGCCTCACGTTGGACGGAGAAGTGGTGCCTCGGGGCGTGCCCGGGATCCGAACCCGGGCCGCCAGCATCAGAGCGTGCGCACTTAACCGCTAAGCCACGGAGCCGGCCCGTGATTTTTTCCCAGTCTTTTGCAGTTACAAACAGTGCTGCATGAATAACCTTGTACATATGTCATTTTATTATTAAGATAAATTTCTAAAGGTGTATCCTTTTGTAATTTTTATAGATATTGTAAAATTGCCTTCCAAAAGTATATGCAGTTTACATTTCCACCAGCGGTTGATTCAAGATTTGAGAGAGAGGATTTAGTCGTGGTGGATATATACAAAATAACCAATTTGAAATTTTTTCGTCCATGAGTGGAGCACTCAGCATTAGATTGCATTTTGTCCTTGTTCATTCAACGCACCATTAATTGAGTGCTTATGAAAGAATGTAGTCTTTGCTCTGCACTGTAGGCACATATAGCAGAGTAACTCTACCTAAGCTATCAGGGATGGCTTTCTGGAGGAGCAGAGCCTTGAAGGACAAGTGGGGCAGGGGAAATTCTAGATTAGCAGTTCTCAAACTTTTTGGTCTCTGCCCTCTTTAACTCTTTTAAAAATTATTACAGACTCCAAAGAACTTTTATTTATGTGGATTCTATTTACTGTATTAGAAATTAAAACTAAGAAAATATTTAAATATTTATTAATTCATTAAAATAATAGGCTCCTTACATATTAATATATAACTTTTTTAAATGAAAAAACTATTTTTTAAAACAAAAAATTTAGTGAAAAGGAGGGACACAGTTTTACATTTTTGCAGATCTCTTTAACGTCTGGCTCAATAGAAGACAGCTGGATCCTCGTATCTGCATCTGCATTCATTCTGTTGCAGTAAGTCATTTTGGTTGAAGTATATGAAGAAAATCCAGCCTCAAAGATATGTAGTTGGAAAAGAGAGGAGTATTTTAATATCTTCTTCAAGTAATTATGGGTATTCCTTGACACTATAACCAATGAGTGGTTGTTTCTTAAAGGTTAGTTGCAGTGTAAAATCTGAAACCATATTAATGAACTTTTATACTTGGTGACATTAAAATCATTTGTCTGTCTTGTATAGTGAATGGATCTTTTACCTGTGTATGATTTTGAAACATCTTGAATTGGTCAATTGGATAATAATGGCTCACTGAGTTATGCAGATCTTCCACATGTTTGACATAGTTCAGTATACAACAAAAAAAATCACATTCATTAATATCACTGCCATTTCATCAGGAAAGTCTTAAAGTATTCAGAAGCTGTCAAGCTCACAGCAGATACGCATTTTCAGAATTCTGATTTTAGCTTAAAAGCTTGAATTTTATCACTAGCAACAAATACTATCATTTGTTTTCTTTTAAGTAACAGGCTCACTTTGTTCATTTTTGTGAAAAATATTGCCACATACCCAAGTCTGAATAACCGTAGTTTGCCTGTCAGTTGTTTTCTCAAGAAATAATAGTATTCTGTGAAAAATGTGGTTAGTTCAGTAACACACAGACAGAACAGTTGGGTGGTTACCAGGGGGAAGGGGGTTGGGGAGTGGGCACAAGGGGTGAAGGGACGCATTTATATGGTGACTGACAAACGATAATGTACAATTAAAAGTTCACAGTGTTATAAACTATTATGACATCAATTAAAAAAAAAACTCAAAAGAGTGGTTAGTTCAGCTGCTTTTCCTTGAGATAATTATTGCACTTTGATATGCAGCAGAAGTGCTTTATACTTACTTTCCATTTTGTCACTTAGAATATTAAAAAGACATGTACTCAAGTATGGAAATTTAATAAAATTATTAATTTTTATTGCTTTATCAAGAACATGTGTAAGTAAAATTTATCTTTTTTAAACTGCAAGTGTGGGGTGATGAAGAATATATTACTAGTACAGTTTGATGCCCCTGCCTTGATTGATGCTAAGGCACTAGCAGTTAGACCTACATTGCTTTTGTCACTATGGTGAAAAAGGCAAGTAACATCTTGGTGTTGTTATGAAAAATAACATTTTGTTATTATAAAAATAGTTTGACCTCTTAGACCTCCTGAGACCATTCTTCGAGAACTGCTGTTCTAGGTAGAGGATGCATTATATATCCAGAGATACTGAAGTGAGAAAAAGCATAGCTTTCTAGGTCAACTACAAGTAATTTGTTATGGAATTCAGGATGTATGGAAAGAGAGAGAAAAGGTAGTCAGGGGCCAGATAATAAAGGAACTTAAGTACCCTGCTAAGGAGTGCAGAATTTATCCTATAGGCAGTGGGGAGTCTTTGAAGGGTTTTAAGGAGGGGTGTGTACGTATGGTAGGAGTGTGGGTGGATGATGCCATCATATTTGTATTTTTCAAAGATCACCCTTATCACATGTCTTGTGATAAGGAGGCCAGTGGAAAATGGTGAGGTCCTAAACGAAGGCACTGACTTGGACATGGAGCCACAGAGGGCCAGGCTGTACAGAACAGTGCCGGGGTTAGAGCATGTCCTTCCTAAAGCAGAACTAAGCCTAGCAGCATATGTTGGTTGGCTGGATGGACAGGAGCACAACCAGCTGCTGCTATCATCGTGTCAGTTATAAGCTATCCCCTCAAATACTCTTGTTCAGGCAGTTTTTTCTGGAAGTAAACCTAATCGAATAACAGAAATGCTCTAGAAGCTCTTTTGCAAAAATGACTTCCAAAGGTAATCACTATTTTTTTTTTTTGTGAGGAAGATCGGCCCTAAGCTAACATCTGCCAATCCTCCTCTCTTTGCTGAGGAAGACTGGCCCTGGGCTAACATCCATGCCCATCTTTCTCCACTTTATATGGAACGCCGCCACAGCATGGCTTGACAAGTGGTGCGTTGGTGCGTCCCCGGGATCCGAACCGGTGAGCCCTGGGCCGCTGCAGCAGAGCGCGCACCCAACCGCTTGTGCCACCGGGCTGGCCCCGGTAATCACTATTTTGACTTCTATTACTCTGTAGATTAGTTTTATCTGTTTTTGATTTTCATATTAACAGAATCATACAGTGTATACTCCTTTGTGTCTCTTTTTGCTCATCATTGTCTTTGAGATTCATGAATGTAGTTGCATATGGTTTGTTCTTTATCATTGCTGTGTAATAGTCCATCGTCTGACTATGCCATAAGTTTTCCATTGAGTTGTTTCCAGTTTTGGACTGCAATGAATAATACTGCTATGAACATTTTTGTACATGGCATTTCATAGACATAAGCACTCACTTGTGTTGGTTATATACCCAGGAGTGGAATTGCTAGTTCGTGTTACGTGTATATGTGTAAGTACTACCAGTTTTCCAAAGTGGTTGTATTAATTATTCGCTTGCCAGCAATGTATAAAAGTTCTGGTTGTGCTGTATCTTTGACTACACTTAGTATTGTCAGTCCTTTTAATTTTAGCTAGTCTGTTGGGGGTGTAGTGATGCCTTTTTGTGGTTTTAGTTTGCATTTCCCTGATGACCGTTGATGTGGAATATCTTTTCATATGTATATTGGCCTTTTTTTTCTTTTTTTTTTGTGAGGAAGATTAGCCCTGAGCCAACATCTGTTGCCAATCCTCCTCTTTTTGCTGAGGAAGATTGGCCCTGGGCTAACGTCTGTACCCATCTTCCTCTACTTTATATGTGGGATGCCTGCCACCAAATGGCTTGCTAAGCAATGCATAGGTCTGCACGCGGGATCTGAACCCGTGAACCCCAGGCCACCAGAGTGAAGCATGTGAACTTAACCACTACGCCACTGGGCTAGCCCCCAGATTGGCTTTTTAAGTATCTTCTTTGGTGAAGTACCTGTTCAACGCTTGCCCATTTTTAAAATGGGCTCGTCTTTTCCTTATTGATTTGTAGAAATTCTTTGTATATTTTGCATATGAGTCCTTTGTGGAATACATATATTTGTACATATCATCTCCAGGTATTTACCCGTGGGACAGATGCAGGAACAAATTGATTAATCTGAGTGTTTGACTGGAATTCTGTGCTATATGTCTTACCAATGGAGGGTGGTCCTGTATGTTATTCTTTAGAGATTCCAGTTTCCTTACATGATGGGAATGCACATTGCTGATTTCGAGTGGGTTACTATTAATGTTTTGAATTAGTCTCAGCTGATTGTGTGTGTTCTGTTATCTATTGCTATGGACCAAGCCACCCTTACTGGCTTAAAACAACTATTTATTTGCTTATGATTAAGTGGGCTGGCAATTTGGGCAGGGCTCATCTGGCACGGCTTGCCTCTGTTCCACGTGGTACCTGCTGGGCTCACTCGTGTGTTTATGTTCTGTTGGCAGGTTGGCTAGCAGTTGGTTGTACCTCAATAGCCTCACTCCAGCATTGTCCAACATGGGGCTGGAGCTGTCATCCAGGGTGCTATGGCCTCTCCTGCAGGCTGTCTTGACTTCCTTGCACGGTGGCTAGGTTCCAAGAGGGCAAGAGTGGACGTTGCAAGGTCTCTTAAGGCCTGGGTTCAGCAATTGCGCAGTCATTCAAGCTGCATACTATTGGACAAAGCAAGTCACAAGGCCAGCTCAGATTCAGGGGTTGGGGAAAGGAGCTCTACTTCTTGATGGGAATTGCTGCAAATAATTTATGACCCTGTTTAATCTACAACAGTGGGCATTGTTCTTTGTTTCTGTTTCTCTCTTTCTCTCTCTCCCTCCCTCCCTCCCTCTCCTTCTCTCCCTCCCTCTCCTTCTCTCCCTCCCTCCCTTCCTCTCTCTCTCCCTCTTTCCCTCTTTCTTTCTCTCTTTCTTCCTTCCTCCCTCCCTCATTCCCTCCCTCCCTCCCTTTTAAATGAAGTGGGTATTTTGTGGGTTTTTTAAAATTGCCTGACTTGTCTTTCTTCTTGAAGTTCATCTTAGAACAAAGCTTACGTTGGTTAAAGGATGTCTTCTTTGATTACTTGGTATGGCCAAGGACCAGATATTTTCAGGTCTTGACTTTGCGACTGTTTTCTAAATTACCTTAATAATATCAAACATCTGTCAGTGCTGAAGAGCTTGGTTTCTCCCCTAGGTGATTCTGATTTTTTTTAGTCCTTTTTTAAAAATTGGTAATTGCTGAGGGTTAACACTCTGGTCCTTTTGTGGACTGTTCCCAGCCCCTCCATGTCTTGTTTGTCATCCAGAGTTACTAATATGGGCCTGAAATGACAATTTTTTTTTTTTCCAAGGTGCTCAGTGAAGTCAGGAAGGGAAAGGCTCCGTAGCAGGAGAAGGTGTCTGGATTGCAGCTGTCTTGAGTAGACAGTGTTTTTATATGTAAAGTAAACAAGAATCTTGGGCAAGGTGCAGATATTAGTGACCTGTCAGCCCATTAGGATGAATCAGCTGAAGTCCTAGATGAGGTGACAGTGTCAGCACAATGCGCCCCTTGCCCTGAGTTTATTGGCCTCTCATTAAGGTAGCTGTCATAGCCCTTATTTTAGAGAAAAGTCAGAGTTGTTGTTCAAGGTTCAGCTGACTTTAAACATTACTTATTTTGGAGGGGGAAGGTCACTTTCAGTATAGGAGCACCATTGGAAGCGACCTGTGGCTGTTCTTCAGATTATAGCCATTTTGGTGTGCCCAAGTGTTACAGTTGTTAGGATCTTTAAAACTTGTTTCCAGGTGACTAGAGGCTATTCTGCTCCAAGTAAGTTTAATTAATTGCCTTGGATCCCAGATAAGTAGATTTGTTAACTGTAGTTTCTGATTTATCTATTGCCCAAACCCAGTGATAATTTGATAGGAATAGGAACTCATAGGTGGCATTTTATTGCAAAAGGTGAATGTTGGCTGCTAAATGCAGCTGATTGGAAGGCTAGGACAGAGTATCTGTTTTTCTGGTGACAGGGTCATTATTAAAGCTTTATAGAATGCACCACTAGTCAGATGGCTGAAATGAATCTTCCCACTCCTGTGAGGTTATCTTGGAAGGCGTTTGGAGTGCTTCACAGAACTCTTAGCGACCCTGATTCTCACAGGCATTTGCAGGTTGGGTCAGGTTAGCCCGCTTGTTCCGGGCTGTGAGGCTCTCCTCAGTGCAGTGCTGGTAGCCAGACCTTTGGCAATTGCTGCTGCCACAGACCCAGAGAACAGTGTTGCCAGATACAATTGCCATCTTATTTTCTGAGTGCAAATTTTACCTTCTGAGAAAGGAAAGGAGCTTTTGGAGAACACAAGGCAAATTGTTAGAATGAAGAAGAGAACACAGGGTTTTGACAGCTGGACCATCTTATTGGCTGTACAAGTAAGATTTAAAAAACCTAAGTTGACCTCAGAGGTTGTACTTAGCTTTGAAATGAATCAAACAATTAGAAAACTGTTTTTCAGTACTTATTATGTGTCAGGCAGTATGTGGCATTGGAGGTACAGATATGAACAAGATACACAAGATTTCTGCCCTCAAAGAGCTTACGTTCTTGTTGGAGAAAATAGACAATTTTCAAATAAATAAGATACAGATTATGATAAGTGCTATGAAAAAAATAGATGTGGTGACGTGATTGAGAGTAATGAAGAAGGGGATACATCACATTGGGTGGTCGGGGAAGACCTCTTCGTGGTGACATATGAACTATTACTTGAAAGGAGGCAGAACCAGCATTTCCTTGATGGGAGAGGAGTGTTCTGGGCAGGAGGAACAACAAATACGAAGGCTGTGTGGGGAGTGTGTGGTTTGGTGTGTTCAAGAATAAGCAGGGGCCACCATGGCTTTGTGGTTAAGTGCGCTCGCTGCGCTTCTGGCGGCGCAGGTTCGGAACCCCGGGCGCGTACCAACGCACCGCTTCTCCGGCCATGCTGAGGCTGCGTCCCACATACAGCAACTAGAAGGACGTGCAACTATGACACACAACTATCTACTGGGGCTTTGGGGGAAAAATAAATAAATAAAATTATTAAAAAAAAAAAAAAAAAAAGAATAGGCAGGGGCCAGATTTTGTAGGGCTCTGTAGACCTTGCTTGGGATGATGGGAAGCCATTGTTGGAGGAAGCTGATTGAGCAAGAAAGCTAAATGATCTGATTTACATTTTTAAAGGATCACTCATGCTTCTCTGGGGAGAACCTCAGAGTGCCCAGAGTGGACGTAGAGAGACTAGTTAAGAGGGTAGTGCGTTTTATTAAAAAACTGCAAGCTAGATGGGGGTTGTGGAGGGTGGACAGCAGAAAGGAATTGAACTTCTTGTAGAAAGTATTCCACTTTTAATTTTGATAAGATTACAGATAGGGCAAGAAAACCATCACAGCAATAAGTACTAGTGTGTGCTTTGAATTATGTTGCTCTTGATTCTCTGACTCAGAATTGGAGAGTGACCTCTTGGTATGGCAAGGCTCTCAGCGTGAGCCCACTGTGCCTACTTAAAAATCAGACACTTCTGGGCGTGGCTTGAGGGCCTCTGGGGAAAGGCAACTAGTAATTTCTTTGCATAGGGGAGAATAAGGCATTTCCTGGGAACAACTTCACCATGCATGCAGTGTTTCAGGATGAAGGTTGGTGGTGAAAAGGGGAAGGGCAGTATCCTCTAGCCATGCCTCGCAACCCTCACCAAACTTGCACACATCTCTAATGCCAGAACCCTGAGGCTTTGAAGAAGCTGAAAGAGCTTTTTCATAGAAATCTTATTTACGATATAGGGAAGGCAGACTTTAGTGATGTGATATTCACGGGATAGCATTGTAAAACAAAATGCTGAGTTGGGATACTCCTCACTTCAGCATAGAACACAGTGGGCTTAGGTATTTTGAGGGCTTCCAAGAACACAGACTGGTTTGGGTTCCAGTGGTGGCACTCAGCACTCAAGGTTCTTAAAGTGGATTAAGCAGCAGCCAGCCCTCAGAATCCTGTAATAGCAATAACAATAATAATAATAATAAATACTGCAGTTGTGATGAGGAGATATTAAACTATGTGTTTGCAATATTTATTTCTACTCACAGAAAATTCTGTCTCTGGCCTCTCAACTTTTGCTTCTCACCTACTAAGAAAGATTCTAGATCTGCTAGCTCAGTTTCTAGACTTATCTTGTGTAAAAGGATAATGGGTAAAAATACAGCTGAAGAATTTCAAGGAGTAAGACTGGATCATTAATTTATATTAGAAAGTGGACTGAGAACTGCTTATAGGGGATCAATAGAGGGGAAAGAGCCAAATGAGCAGAGTGTTTTATTGTGAATTAAGAGTAGGGATGTATATAGAGGGTTCAGGACAGGTATAGGGTTATGAGAAACATTGTCAGCAAAAGGAATTGGGAAAGAAGATATTAAGGAGCTGTGGATTTTGAAATGGATCTCTTTTTAGTTTATTTGAGAATCTCAATATATTAAAATTTAAATTGCTTTTAACTTACTTTTTTTTTTTTTTTTTTTGAGGTTAGACTTGTTTCTTATATGTGATGCCATTCCAGCACTGGACTCATGGAGGCTGAACATTTATGCAGGTAATAATAGGTAACATTTATGGAGCACTTTTTATGTGCCGGACAACAAACTTAGTGCTATACCTGTATTCTCATTCAATCCTCACACAACCTCATGAGGTTGGAAGTGTTATCGTACCCATTTAATAGATGAAGAAATTGAGACTCAGAGTCCATCAAGATTGAGTTCAGCTGAATTAAAAAATAAAGGCTCCTGCTGTAGTGGAAGTGAGAGATGATGGTAGCTTGGGTTAGATAATGTCATTCCTTACCTGGCATAAATGTCATGAGTGTAAAGTGGTTTTGATTGACTGAACTTCACCCCTATTTCCATAACTTTTTCCTGCTAGTGAAGACATCATACTTTTTGTTTGTCTTTGAAACAGTGGACATATTTTTAGTAAAGAAAAATCCAGCTTAGGGTGTTAACCTTAAAGCTTTTCTAACTTTTGAGAAAGTAGATAAAATTTTTGAAATAGTTTATATTTATTTCAGTAAATATCTGCAAAAGGTAAATATCTATAACTGGGAAATTCTTAAGAGGTGATTAATATAGATAAAAGGAGTCTTTTTGTTAATTTTGTCACATTTGAGATACTGTTCGTGGGTATTTTTAGCTTTAAGGAACCTTATTAGGGTTTCTTATAGGAGCTTTCTTGGTGTATCTAAATACTTATTTACAGATCCCATTAATTGTAGTACTTGACAGAACTGTGAGAGTTGCTAGGATTACTGACTGAAGATCAGTCAAAAATGAAGATTGATGGGCCGGCCCCGTGGCTTGGCGGTTAAGTGCGCGCACTGCGCTGCTGGCGACCCGGGTTCGGATCCCGGGTGCGCACCGACGCACCGCTTCTCCGGCCATGCTGAGGCCGCGTCCCACATACAGCAACTAGAGGGATGTGCAGCTATGACATACAACTATCTACTGGGGCTTTGGGGGGAAAAAAAATAAATAAATAAAATCTTTAAAAAAAAAAATGAGGATTGAGCATCTCTGAAATTATAATATAGGTTAATGGAAGTATTTTTAAGTTTATAAAAATTCAAATTTATATGCTACTTTGAGTGGTTCTCCATGTTTCATTTTGCCTTGTCTTTACTTTCAGCAAGGTAAAGTAAAACTGCTTTTATTACTACCTTATCAGTGATTAAGTGGCCAGCATGAGTATATTGCCCTATTTCCCCTTTCCCCATCTTTTTCAAAAAAGAGCTTAATTGAGGTATCATTGACTGTTCATATTTTTTTTTTTAATGTCCATTCAGGTCCTTTGCCCATTTTATTTTATTTTATTTGTGAGGAAGATCAGCCCTGAGCTAACATCCATGCTAATCCTCCTCTTTTTGCTGAGGAAGACCGGCTCTGAGCTAGCATCTATTGCCAGTCCTCCTCCTTTTTTTTTTTCCCCCAAATCCCCAGTAGATAGTTGTATGTCATAGTTGCACATCCTTCTAGTTGCTGTATGTGGGATGCAGCCTCAGCAAGGCCGGACAAGCAGTGCGTCCGTGCACGCCCGGGATCCGACCTGGGCCGCCATTAGCGGAGCACGCGTACTCAACCGCTAAGCCATGGGGCTGGCCCATGACTGTACATATTAAAAGTGTACAATTTGTGAAGTTTTGACCTATGTGTTCACCCATGAAACTATCACCGTAATCAAGATAATGAATGTATTCATCACCCCCGCAAGTTTCCTTATCCCAATTTGTAATCCTTCCTCCAGCCTTCATGATCCCTAGGCCACCGTTGATCAACTTTCTGTCATAGAATAGTATGCACTGTCTAGAAGTTTTATACAAATGGAATTGTAAAGTGTATACTCTCACATTTATTTATTTTTGGTTTGGCCTTCTTTACTAAGCATAATTATTTAGAGATTCATCTATATTGTAGCATGAATCAATAGTTCATTCCTAGTGCTGAGTTGCGATCTCTTGTATAGCTGTGATGTGATTTGTTTATCCATTCACTTGCTGATGCACATTTGTGTTCTTTCTAGTTTTTGGCAATTACAATAAAGCTATGCTGTGAGTATTTGTGTACAAATCTTTGTATGGACCTATACTTTTGTTCCCTCCAAGTTAATTTTTTTTTCATTGAGTGAAATTCATGTAACATATAATTAACAATTTTAAAGTGTACAGTTCAGGGGTATTGAGTGTATTTACAATGTTGTGCAACCACTAACTCTTTCCAGTTTGAAAACTTTTTCATCATTCCATAAACCACCCTATACTCATTAGGTAATGACTCCCTATTCCCCCCCACCCCATCACCTGGTAACCTCTAATCTGCTCTCTGTCTGCATGGATTTGCTTAGTCTGGATATATCATATAAAAGGAATCACACAATATGTGACCTTTTGTGTCTGGCTTCTTTCATTTAGCATAATGTTTTTGAGGTTCAACCAAGTTGTAGCATGCACCACTACTTTGTTCCTTTTTATGGCTGAATAATATTCCATTGTGTGGCTATATCACATTTTGTTTATCCATTCATATGTTTGTGGACGTTTTGGTTGTTTCTACTTTTTCGGTACTGTGACTAATGCTGCTATGAACATTTATGTTCAAGTTTTTGTGTGGACATATGTTTTCATTTCCCTTGGGTATATACCTAGGAGTATAATTGCTGGTTCTTATGGTAACTCTTATGTTTAACATTTTGAGGAACTGTCAAACTGCTTGCAAAGTGGCTGCACTATATTTTACATTCTCACCAGCAGTGTATGAGGGTCCCCATTTGTCTGTCCTCACCAAACTTCTTATTGTCTGTGTTTTGATGCTTGCCATCCTAGTGGGTGTCACATAGTATCTCGTTATGGTTTTGATTTGCATTTCCCTGATGACGAATGACGTTAAGCATCTTTTCATGTACTTGTTGGGCATCTATATATCTTTCTTGGAGAAATGTATATTTAAATCCGTTGCTTTTAAAAAATTGGATAACTTGTCTTTTTATTATTATTGTTATTATTATTATTTTTGGTGAGGAAGATTAGCCCTGAGCTAACATCTGTTGCCAATCCTACTCTCTTTTTGCTGAGGAGGATTAGCCCTGGGCTAAGATCTGTGCCCATCTTCCTCCATTTTATATGTGGGATGCTGCCACAGCATGGCTTGATAAGTGGTGCGTAGGTCAGCACCTGGGATCCGAACCCCTGAACCCTGGGTTACCGAAGTGGAGCGTGCAAACTTAACCACTGTGCCACTGGACTGGTGCCTGTCTTTTTATTATTGAGTTGTAAGAGTTCTGTTTTATGGATACAAGTTCCTAATCTGATACATGCTTTGCAAATATTTTTTCCCATTCTGTGGGTTGTCTGTTCACTTTCTTGATGGTTATTGTTTACAGACAACAGTTTTAAATTTGATGAGGTCCACCTGATCTATTTTTTCTTTTGTTGCTTATACTTTTAGTGTTGTGTCTGAGAAGATTTTGCCTAGCCCAAGGTCACAGAGATTTATTCCAATGTTTTCTTTTAAGAGTTTTATAGTTTTAGGGGCCGGCCCAGTGGCGTAGCGGGTAAGTGGCGCGCTCCGCTTCGGCAGCCTGAGGGTTCGCAGGTTTGGATCCTGGGCGCACACCGATGCACCACTTGTCAAACCATTCTGTGGCGGTGTCCCATATAAAGTAGAGGAAGATGGGCACAGATGTTAGCCCAGGGCTGATCTTCCTCAGCAAAAAAGAGGAGGGTTGGCATCAGATGTCAGCTCAGGGCTGATCTTCACAAAAAAAAAAAAAAAAAAAGAGTTTTATAGTTTTAGATCTTAACATTTAGGTCTATGATCTATTTTGAGTTAATTTTTATATATGATGTGAGGTATGATTCCAACTTTGTTCTTTTATGTGTAGATGTCCACTTGTCCAAGCACCATGTGTTGAAAAGATTATCTTTGGCCTATTTGATTGTCTTGGCACACTTGTAGAAAATCACTTGACCATAAATGTAAGGGTCTATGTCTGGACTTTCAATTCTATTTCACTACGACGCTGTTTTGATTACTATAGCTTTCTGTAGTAAGTTGAAATAGGGAAATGTGAGTCTCCCAGTTTTGTTCTTCGTTTTCAAGATTATGTTGTTTATTCTAGGTCCCATGCATTTCCGTGTGAATTTTAGAAGCAGTTTGCCAATTTCTGCAAAAACGTCAGCTGGGATTTTGATAGGGATTGCGTTGAATCTCTAGATTAGTATTGGGAGTGTTACTGTCTTAGCAATATTAAGTCTTCCAATCCATTAGCATGGGATATCTTCCTCTTATTTAGATCTTCTTTAATTTCGATCAGTAATAGTTTGTAATTTTCAATATACAAATCTTACATTTTTTTAACGCTACCCCATTACACTTCTTTTGTTAAGTTTATACCTAAGTATTTTATTATTTTTGTTACTATTGTAAATTTTTTTTCTTAATTTCACATTTGGATTGTTCATTGCTTGTGTATAAAAATACAATCAATTTTTGTATATTGACCTTGTATCTTGTAATCTTGCTGAACTTGTTTATTTGTTTTTATTGGATTCCTTAGGATTTTCTACATACCAGATCATGTCATCTGCGGATAGAGATAGTTTTGCTTCTTCTTTTCCAATCTAGATGCCTCTTCTTTCTTTTTATTCGCTCATTGCCCTGGCTAGAACCTCCAGTGCAGTGTTGAATAGAAGTGGCAAAAGTGGACATCCTTCTCTTATTACTGATCTTGGAGTGAATGCCTTCAGTCTTTTACCATTAAGTATGATGTTATTTATGGGGTTTTGTAGATTGCCTTTGTGAGATTTTCCTTAGTGATTGCCTTGGGGATTACCATTACTGTCTTAATTTATAGCAACGTGGTTCAATTTATACCAACTCAATTACAATAGTATACAAAACTTTGTGCCTGTGTATTTCTGTATGCTCTCCTCTCTTTTGTGCTATTATACAGATTACATCTTTATACATTGTCTGCCTATCAACACAGATTTATAAATTATAGCTTTATGCAGTTGTTTTTAAAATCAGATAGAAAAAAAGAGTCACAGACAATAAATACATTTAGACTGTCTTTTATATTTACCTATACCAATACTCTTGATTTCTTCATTTGGATTTGAATACTGCCTAGTGTTCTTTTATTTCAGCCTGACTGTCTCTCTTTAGTATTTCTTGTAGACTAGATCTGCTAGTGATGAGTCCTCTCATTTTTATGTGGGAATGTCTTAATTCGTCCTTCATTTTTAAAGATTTTATTTATTCAGTTTTTTCCCCCCAAAGCCCCAGTAGATAGTTGTATGTCATAGGTTCACATCCTTCCAGCTGCTGTACGTGGGACCCGGCCTCGCGTTGGACGGAGAAGTGGTGCCTCGGGGCGCTCCCGGGATCCGAACCCGGGCCGCCAGCATCAGAGCGCGCGCACTTAACCGCCAAGCCACGGAGCCGGCCCTCGTCCTTCATTTTTAAAGGATAATTTTGCTGGATATAGAATTCTTGGTTGATAGTCTTTTTTTTTCTTTCCCCAACACTTTGAATATATCTTCCCACTGCCTTCTGGCCTCCATGCTTTCTGATGAGCTTCTCAGATTTGTAGATATAGTGTTTTAAATCAAATTTGAGAGATTTTTGGCCATTATTTCGTTATGTGTTCTTCCTTTCCCTTTCTCTTCTCTCATGGGACTCCCAGTATCATTTGTTGATATGCTTGATGGTGTCCCACAGGTTTCTGGGACTTTGTTCATTGTTCTTTATTCTTTTTTCTTTCTGTTCCTCGGACTAGATAACATTAGTTGACCCAGCTTCAAGTTTACTGATTCATTCTTCCTGCTCACATCTTGTGTTGAACCCCTCTACAGATGTGATGTTTTTCATTTCTGTTATTGTGCTTTCCAACTCCAAAATTTCTATTTGGTTCTGTCTTTCTGTTAATATTCTATTTTTTGTGAGACATTGTTCTCATACTTTTCCTTTAATTCTTTAGTCATGGTTTCCTTTCCTTTTTTGATCTTATTTAAAATGGCAGATTAAAGTCTATCTAAGAAGTCCAATGTCTGGGATTCCTAAGTGAATGTCTGTTGATTTCCATTTTTCCTGTTATAGGCCATACATTCTACTTGAAGGTAATGTTATACAACTTCATGTATAGTATAAGAACTTTACAATAGTATACTTCTGTTTCTTCCTTTCTGGCCATTGTCCTGTTCTGGTCATACAGTTTACTTGTATATGTACATAATACAATATATTTTAAATTATTCTTGCTTTGAATAGTTGATAATTTTTAAAAAATATTTAAATAACAAGCAAAAAAAAATTTTTTTTCTATTTGCCCACATGGTTACCATTTCTGCTGCTCTTCATTCCTTGTGTAGATCCAGATTTCCATCTGTTATCATATTCATTCAGCCCAAAGGACTAGTATAGGGTCTGCTGCTAATGAATTCTTTTAGCTTTCGTTTGTCTGAAAAAGTCTTTATTTTGCCTTCATTTTTGAAAGGTATTTTCTGAGTATAGAATTCTTGATTGACAGTTTTTTTCTTTCACTCTTTTAAGATACTACTCCATTATCTTCTGACTTGAATAGTTTCCAATGAGAATTCTTTTCTCATCTTAGTCTTTGTTCCTCTATATGTAATAAGTACATTTTCTCTGGCTGCTTTTTAAAATTTTTTTAAAGGCAAACTTGATGTTTTTTTTTTTTTTTTTGAGGAAAATGGCCCTGAGCTAACATCTGTTGCCAATCTTCCTCTTTTTCTTTTTTCTCCCCAAAGCCCCAGTACATAGTTGTATATCCTGGCTGTAGGTCCTTCTAGTTCTTCTACGTGGGATGCCGCCTCAGCATGGCTTGATGAGCAGTGAGTAGGTCCACACCCAGGATCTGAACTAGTGAACCCCGGGCCGCTGAAGCAGAACGCGGGAACTTAACTGCTCTGCCACTGGGCCTGCCCCTCTCTGACTGCTTTTAACTTTACTGTGTATTACTGGTTTTAGGTAGTTTGGTAATGATGTGGCTTGGTTTCGTTCTTTGAGCTTCTTGGATCTGTGTATTTATAATTTTATTCCAGTATGGAAACTTTTAAGTTATTATTTCTTTTTTTTCCTTTTCCTCCTCAAAGCCGCAGTGCACAGTTGTATATCCTAGTTGTAAGTCCTTCTAGGTCTTCTGTGTGAGCCGCCACCACAGCATGGCAACTGACAGACGAATGGTGTGGTTCCACAACTGGGAACTGAACCCGGGCTGCTGCAGTGGTGAGAGTGCCAAACTTTAACCACTAGGCCATCAGGGCTGGCTCTATTATTTATTTATTTAAATATTTTTCCCTCTCTCTTTTTGGGAAATGCCACTGACACATATATTAGGCAATTTTAATTTATCCCACAGTTCACTGATGCTTTGTTCATTTTATCTCAATGGTTTTTTCTTTCTGTTTTTTATTTTGGTTCGTTTTTTATTTTGCTTAGTTTCTATTGCTATGTCCTCAAGTTTTTTACCTATGATTTGTTCTGTTGTGATTTCTAGTCTGCTATTAGTCTTATATAGTGTATTGTTATCTCTAACTTTTCACAGATTTTTTTTTACTTCTTCTACCCTATTGTGCTTACTTTTTTCCTTTAGATTTTTGCACATATGGAGTATAGTTATAATAACTTCTTAAATTTCTTTCTTTACTAATTCTATAATCTTTTCATTTCTCAGTCATTTATTTTAACTTTTCATTGTGAGTATAATTTACCAAAAAATGTGCAGCAATGTTCCATGTGCCTTTCACCCAGTTTCTCCTAATGGTAACAGCTTGTGTAAGTATAGTACCATATCAAAACCAGGAAATTAACATTGGTACAATCTACAGAGTTTATTCAGATTTGACCAGTTTTACATGCATTCCTTTGTGTGTTTGTGTTTGTGTATGTAGTTCTATGGAATTTCATCATGTGTGAATTTATGTATCCATAACCACCATCAAGATCCAGAACAGTTCCATTCTCACAAGAATCCTTCCTCTTGCACTTTTATGGCCACACCCACCTCCCTCCACCTCATTCATAAACCTGTAACCCTGGCAACCAAAAAGAATCTCTTCTCCATCTATATAATATTGTCATTTCAAAAATGTTACTTAAATGGAATCATACAGTATGTAACTTTTCTTCCCCCCACTCAGCATAATTCCCTTGAGATCCATCCAAGTTGTTGCATATATCAGTAAGATATATGCTTTTATTGCTTTATATTGTTGCATATATCAGTAAGATATATGCTTTTATTGCTAAGTAGTAAACCATGGTATGGTGGCCCCAAGTTTGTTTAAGCATTCACGTGTTGAAGGACTTCTGGGTTGGTTCCAATTTTTGCCTGTTAGGAATAAAGCTACTGTGAACATTCATGTACAGGTTTTTGTATAAACATAAGCTTTTATTTGTCTGGGATAAATACCCAAGAGTATATTGCTGGGTAGTGTGGTAATTGCATATTTCATTTTATAAGAAACTGCCAAATTGTCTTCCAGAGTGGTTGTACCATTTTACATTCCCACCAGCTATGTATGAGTGATCCAGTTTTTCTGCATCCTTGCCAACATTTGGTATTGTCAGTATTTCTTATTTGAGCCATTATGATAGGTGTGTAGTGATATCTCATTGTGGTTTTAATTTGCATTTCCCTAATGGCTAATGATTTTGACCATATCTGTTCATGTGTTTTGCCCATTTTCTAATTGGATTGTTTCTTTACTGTTGAGTTTTGAGAGTTCTTTTTATATTCTGGATACAAGTCCTTTATTGGATGTGTGGTTTGCAAACACTTTCTCCAGTCTGTGGCTTACTCTCTTCTGTGAACTCTAGACTCCTTTGCTTTCTCAGACTGTCACTCCTGTGTTCTCTATTCAGGGAGCATGTTGGACTCTGCCTGTATTCCTCCTGGGCTCCCTCTTCCTTTTGACGTTACTTGGAAACACTCTCTAGGCATTAAGCTTGGGTAATCATAGGGCTTACCTTATTTGTTTGCCATCTCTCAGGAATCACTGTCCTTCATTGCCTGATGTCCAGTGTCTTAAAAACCATTGCCTCACATGTTTTGTCTGGTTTTTTAGTTGTTTCTACCAGGAAGGTAAATATGATCCCTGTTATTCCATGTTAGTCAGAAATGGCATCCTCCCCCATGCCCAAAGTTTTCAGTGACATTAGGAGTACCCATTCTTATTAACTACTGTCCAATAATTCCTTCCTTTCTCAAGTTCCTAAAAGGAAGAGGGGGCAGAATGGAGGCTAAATATAACTCAGACAAAAAGGTACTTCTGATGTTGTTCAGTTCTGATGAAGCCTAGTTACTTCCAGAAGTTTGCAAATCAATCAGATAATAGGCTTAGAGCAAGAAATAGGTCAGCTACCATAGCACAAGATGATGGTGTGAAAAGATTTTAGTGACAGCGTGTGCGTGATGATATATACTTTCTTGTTCAGGGTTCTCTTTGGATATAATTCTAAATTCTGGGTATTTTCATATGCCTTTTCTCTATTCTTATCTTTATAGTCCTTTTCTCGAAAGAATGGTCATATTTATAAAATCACATTTTCCTGTATTTAAAGGGGAGAGTTGACCAGTTAAAGCAGCCTTTCCAGCCTAGTTGCATCTACCTAGGTAATCTTTGACCTTTATTATTTTGGAGAGTACATCAGAGTTTATGATGATTTAATGTATATACTAGGATTTCTTAAATATTTATTTCTACATTTCAAAGCTGCACTTATCTGTATAAAAACTCAGAAATATAGCTTTGCTACAGGACCACGTAGCTATCAAACACTTGAAGAAAATATTTCTTTGAAGTTATTTTATGGAATTAGGACACATTTCAGTAATTAGGTGACTTTGAGCTCTGGGAATCTTCTAGAGCCACCTTTGGAATAGAGCTGCCTCTGCTTGTGCCAGTCTCATCAGAAAAGTTTTATTTCTATTTCCAGTCTCTTGCTTCTGCTGATGAACCCAGGGCGTAGCTTGGTATATTAGTCAGCTGTTTTCGACAGTGCCTGTCATGATGCCTTGCAGAGTGGTTACTCAGTTAGTATTTGTTGGATGAATGAATGCCTCTTCATTGAGTCACTGTTTCAGTCAACTCCCTTCGTATATTTCATCCAGGATATTTCCTTTTCTTTCCATCTCTATCTTTTTGGTCATTTTCTTACTTGTTTGCATTTCCTCCGGGGGGTAAACAAAGAAGGCAAAAAAATGAACCTGAAATCATTCTGTTGTCTATGAGTAACTCTGATATGAAAAAAGCATTATGTGAGAAGAGATTTAAACACTTGGCTAAAATGAGATTTTGGAGTTACTACTGGATTTCATTTATCTGTTATATTTTCCCTGCCATTACTAATGGTGAATTGGTTTTTTGCTTTTCTTCAAAGCTCTGGCCAGCTTTTTTTCCCTCTTTAATTTATAGTTAGTGATGTGCTCGTTTATTTTATTTCTTTTTTTCAAATTTTTATAACTTTCTTTTCCTCTATGTGGAGTCTTCGTCCTCTTCTTTATTCCTTAAATACTGGTCCTGAGGCCTCTGCTCACCTCTGTAGCCTTTTCTGCTGCTAATCAGCCACTGTTCTCTCCATGCACTCTCCCTTTAAAATCAAGGTTTCAGCTTCTGTCACAGTGTGTTGGTCTAGATATCCAGGCTCACCAGTGTAACTGCCTATTGTGCACTTTGGTTGTGTCATCCCACGAGTACATCACATTTACCATGTTTTAAGCAGAACTTTATCATCTTTCTTTCCAAACTGGTTTCTTCTTCAGTATTCCTGTCTCAGTGGTGGAAATATTCACCCTAGTTGTTCTCAAACTTTTTGGTATCAGAATCTCTTTATACTCTTAAAAATTATTGAGGCTTCCAGAAGAGCTTTTTTTTAAATATGGGTTATACTTATCAATATTAATGTATTAGAAATTAAAAATGGAAAATTTTAAAAAATTTTATTAATTCATTTAAAAATGATAATAAATCCATTACATGTTAACATAAAAGCAAGTTTTTTATGAAAATTTTTTCCAAAACATCAACAACAAAATTTAGTGAGAATGTGTCATTGTTTTCCATTTTTACAAATCTGATTTAATGTTGGGGTTAATAGAACACAGATGGACTCTCATATCTGTCTTTTCATTCAATTGATTGTGATACTACATGGCTTGTAGCTTTTAGAAAATACTGTCATATCCTGTGAGAGCGTGAGAGTGAAAAGGGCAAACAAGACTTTAGTATTATTATAAAAATGGTTTTGACCTTGCAGATCCCATGAAAAAGTCTTGAAGATTCCCAAGAGTCTCAGGCCACACTTGGAGAGCTGCGTCTCAGAGTCATCCAGTCACCTGGTGTCCTCTTAACTTCTCTCGCAGTCGTCACACATATCTCATATGTCACTAAGTCTTAATGATTCTACCTCCTTGATGCCTCTTGGGTCAGAATCCCCTCATTCTACAGCCAGAATGCCTATCTCATCTTTTCCTAACTGGTGTCTCTGCCTCCGTTTTATCTTCTTTCTAAGCCATCCACACTGTAGCAAAAGTAACCTTTCTAAAATAGAAATATGATGATGCAATTCCTTTCTGAAAATCCTTTACAAGTTTCTCATGGCTTTAGTTAGTATGCAAGATGTTTTATCATCCTGTTTCCACTAGCCTCTAGCTTCTTCTCAAGCTGCTTTTCTGTGAGTGCCTTATACTATAGCTTTCTTTATGCAGTACTTGCAGTTCTGAGAAAGCATCATGGGGACCCATACATCTCTGTTAGTAATATTAGTTTGTTGGGTTCACACTATGTTCCTGGCACTGTTCTAAGTACTTTACATATATTACCTCATTTAATCTTTACAGCCTTCCAAAAGAAGTACAGATGAGGAAACTGAGGTTTAGCGAGATTAAGTAACTTTCCTCAAATCATCCAGCTTGTAAATATGGAATTTAGATCTGTTTCTCCACTTCTCTGTTTGGCTAAATATTATTTGTCCTTGAGGATTAGATTTAAACATCTCCTCCTTCTGGAAGCCTTTCCTCTGATTTAGATGCCTGCTCCCTCTATTCCCTTCTAACCTGTGAGCAGCTCTAGCTAGCACTCAACATAATACATTATAATTTACTTGTTTGTCTCCTGCACCGTTAATTTTCCTGGTAGGTGCAGGAAGGGAAGTTCATTATTGTGGCACAGGAATATTAGATTGCATCCCAGAATATTTGTCTCTGAGAGGAAAATGCATATTGAGGACCTTAAAACAGTATCACTCTGGGTGCCTACTTATTCTGTTCATTCTATGCAAGCAAGTCCCTCAGTTTCAGAGGAACCATAAAACAGATAATATTATTTTTATATTAACTCTTCCAAATTTTAAAAATAGTTACCCTGATCTTGTTGTATTAGTTTAGAGAAGACTAAATATCAACAACAAAAATAATAGCGAACATAGATTTAAATGCTTTCCATGTGTCTAAGCATTTTACCTGTATGTTAACTCATTTAATCTTTACAGCCCCATGAGATAGTTACTGTTACTTTTGTTTTACAGATAAGGGAAACTGACGCACCAAGAGATTAAGTAACTTGCCCAAGATCACACAGCTTATAAGTGGCAGACTTGGAAATCAAATCTCTAAAATTATACTGTACAGAATACTGAATCTTTACCCAGGATCCCATAGTTATACTCTTTTCTAGGATAAAGGTAAGTGAGAATTAGAGGTAACATTATATGGCACAACTCTGGTGATCTTATAGAAAAAGATGATTTAGTATAGATTTTTAAAATGTGTTTTCTTTTTAGAACAACATCTTTTTGGTACGAATGAAAGGATCTTTCATGTTATCTTTATTACAAAATCATTATCACAGTTCTGAGCTTCCTCCCCAGTTAATTCCCACTTTCCCAGTGAATAACAGCCACAGAAAGTTTTACATTTTAGTTGAGACTTATGAGGTTGATAATCATTTTTCTTCTCCTAGAAAGTTATATTGGTTAATTCCAGAATTCTGCTATACCTCCTTTCTGCCCCTCAATCCCTTGAGCATTGCAGGGGATGTTTAATTTTGGGAATGCTAATTAGCTTCAGTAATTACACACCTTGAGGCATTTCTAGACATTTATAGCTTTGTATTTTTTGATCTAGAAGAGGATGTGTTGGAGCTTGTTGGCTTTTGTGTCTTTTTTTTTAATAATGCTTTGAATTTTGTTCAGGGAGGAGTTATGTTAATCCATCTAAGTCCAGTCATGGAATTTAGGGCTATTGGGAGTTTATTTTGCCAGTGTTCAAGAATGTTATACTTGTCTTTTGCTCATAGTATCTTGAGGTCCCCAAGAGCAGTTTTTCTTTAAGATAATGCCTTATGCTGTAGATGAGTTTCAGAATCAGACTAATATGGAGGATGCAATTTTATTAAAATAAAACTTTGAATGAGTACCCAGGCTAGTTTGGGATTTGTGTGATATAGAAAGCACATCTGCCACATATTCCCCTTGTCGACACCCTTAATTCTCAGTTATGCAGGATATGCTGCTGAGCTATCTTTTGAGCAGCCATCATTCTGTCTACCTGAAAGTGTTATGTATAATGTTGTCAAGGTCATTTCAATCTGTTTCAGAATAGATTTGATTTCAAATTACCTACGCCTGCCACAATACTCTAACCTTTAGTTTGGAAATGAGCATTCATCAGAGATAAATGAATTGATTAAGAGAATTTGAAAATCATGATTTTGAAATGTGATAGGGTATAGGATATAGTTTGTAGACTTGCTTTGAGTTCTTAGGAATTGATAGGATTGACCTATGCAAGACTTAAGGGGGCTGGGGATAAAAGTGGGAGAGACATGCAGAGAGGTGCCTTTTTCCTAACCTGCTCTTTTGAATTTCTTTCTACCACGTCCCATCATATTTGGAGCTTAAAAAAAGAGCTTCAGTACAATTTAGTTAATTGAATTATCCTCTCTGGTAGGATTATGTATGAAATTACTGAGTATTATGAGTATCCTTGTGCAGGCAGGTGAGGAAGTGAAGTTGAAGAGAGCAGAAATGTCCTCATATTAAAGACATACTCTGATGTTTTCATTAATTTCATTTTTAAGGAAACTGTTCTGAAATTAGAGGAGGCAGCTAAGTGAAGTAGCTTTATATAAATAATTCATTTTCTGGTTATGCCGGGCTTGCTTACATATCATATTGATGTTGGGGTGTCAGATAACCACTCCATACTTGATTTTTGTAGTTAATAGTTTATTAAAAAACACTTATTGTGCCAGAAACTGTCTGAGAGTAAGGGATATAGCAATAAAGAAAAAGGAAAAATCTCTGCCCTTAGAGAGTTTACATTTTTTTTTCCAGTTTTATTGAAATATAATTGACATACAGCTCATACTTTTTAAGGTGTACACATAATGACATACATAGATTGAGAAATGATTACCACAATAAGTTTAATTAATGTTCATCTCCTTATATAATTTTAAAAAATGGAGCTTATATTTTAGTGGGAGAAATGGTTGTAAGAAAAATAATCAATACCACCAGACCTCCATGGAATCAATATCAGAAATCCCTAAAATGAGACCCACAAATGGTCGTATTTTGGTTTTAGTTTCTCTGAAATTGGCTCTACTTTTTAAAGCCTTTTAGTCTCTTTTCTGCCCATACTAGGGAGAAGAGTGATGGCAGAGCGTATAATAATAGCTTCAGTTTGTCACAGATTTGCTGTGCACCAAACACCCTGCAAAATTCTTTTTTTTTTTTTTTTTGTGAGGAAGATTAGCCCTGAGCTAACATCCATTGCTAATCTTCCTCTTTTTTGCTGAGGACGATTGGTGCTGGGCTAACATCCATGCCCATCTTCCTCTACTTTATATGGGACGCTGCCACAGCACGGTTTGACAAGCAGTGCGTTGGTCCGCACCCAGGATCCGAACCTGCAAACCCCGGGCTGCTGAAGCAGAGCATGTGAACTTAACTGCTACGCCACTGGGCTGGTCCCACAAAATTATTTTGAAAATTATTTAATTGCATTTAAATCCTATGAAGGAGGTTTTAACTAGCTTATTTTACAAATCAGTGAAGTGAGACTTTCAGAGGTGGTTACTAATCTGAGATCACACAACTGATAGGGGTAGGTAGGCCTGCTCCTAACAATTTTAAGTCCCAGGGCAAGAGCATGAATGGAAGCATATATTCCGTATGTCTAAATATTTAAGTTATAAATCAAGATTTTTAAAAAAACTGTTGGAAAAAATCTTTATTCTCCTACCTAGACAGATATATTTTCAAAATGACCTAGAAGGCCAGAATTCTGGGACTCCTCAAAGAGCCCAGGATAGGATGGGATAATGCAGGGATACCCTGTAAGTCTAGTCTCTCCATCGACACCCCTTTCATCATCTGTCCCTTGCCCACCATTGAGACCATGGAATGTGTACACAGTGAGTGTTGTCTGTAGGAGGGAAGGGTTTAAGAAGAGATCCACTGAAGGCCCTGAAGGTGGGCTTGGGACTGCTTGGGCAGGGAATTCTGGATCCAGAACATAGTTGGGGGTGGTAGAGTCAGGGACTTCAGTTAGGTATGTCCCCTTGGTCCCATGAACATCTTGCCCTGAGGGGATAGGCAGGTCAGAAGAGCATCAGAGTGGATCTGTCTAAAGTAAGCGAGACTCAGAAAAGAGTTCCTTTACCACAACCAAGGGTGGTACTAGTGCCAGGATTCAAACCTAGGTCTATCTGACCATACTGCCTGTTGTCAAGAGTAAGAAAGCCTGGATTTATAGAGAGAGGAAGTAATGCTTACTGTCTGGTGAGTGGAGCAGGGATGGAAAACAGCTGGTCCGATCATGTTATGTCATGCCTGGAGAAGTGCTTTAGATGGACCAAGTTTTAAATGAGCTAGTCTGTTTCTCCTTTGAAAATACTATTTAGTGTTTTCTCTTAGAATCTAGAGAATTTAAGAATTGAAAAAAAAGTTTCATCTTATTCCAAGTGCATTCTGGTCTCTGTGTAGTTTAAGTTGAATGGCACAGTTATGAGGAGACATAGCCAATTTTTCTTCTAAAGATAGTCAAGGCAGAAGCATATTGGTCTGTTTATGTATTGGTCTGTAGTTTATACTGAATGAGAATTTCTTCAGTACTGTTTGATTTGCTTAGTTAGAATAAAGCAGTATGTGGAAGGACCAGATTATGGTTTCTTTTGTATTTTATATCATACGTTATAGGTAGATTAGACATCATTATTGGCCTTAAAATTTTCAATAGTCTGAAATTGATCTCAGGCTTATGAAGAGAGGATGGTGTATATTTTGATGGCTGTGGGGAAATGCAGTTTGGATGTAGAATGTTATTTCTTCAGCATATGCATTGTTGAGTTTGAAGAATACATCTGGGTTCTGGTCATTCTTATAGTCCTCAGGACACCAGTCTTCAGATTGACTGTCCAGCGACACTATTCATCAGACCTCATACTTGAAGCATTCTTGAGTAGATTGAAACCTGCACAATCCATGTGAACCCAGGATCTTGGACTATCCTCGTCTAATTATAAACTCATCAAGTCAGACTTCTTTCAGACTTGGAGTTTAATTTAAATCTGGTAAGAACATAATCGTGGCTCTGTTCAGTTTTCAAGCTACCCTTTTTATTAAGAGAATCTTGGTTTGCACGTATTGCATGATCAGATGTGTTAGAGGTGGAAAAATGAATAGAAAAATCTTGAGTGCTATGTACTTTCAATACTAGAGGCATAATTTGTAAGTAAAAGTCTAAATTGATATTAGACCTAGAACTTGGTGATAAGAAAAAAAGAAATTTAACCCCTTTCTAATTTTTTCTTAAAAACACATCTTCCCTATGTCATTTGGATTTGCTTTTTCTATGATACCTATTATCGCCAGATAGTATTATTGTCTGTTAACTCTCTTGTAACCAAATTTGCAAAGTTCCTGAAAAATACGTGTTTTTTGAAAAAGCACATTCAAATTCTGGCATCTGTTTTGAGTGACAGTTTCAGCAGCATCCTGTATTGCAAAGGACTTCGGAATTTGTTAACATAGATCCATTTTCTCTGACTCCTGATTGCCCCACCTGGGCTCTGTAGCCTGCGATCTATTTTTAAATCCTGCTGCTGTGCTCTGGATTGCGGTGGTTCTTTTCCTGAATTATTTATCATTGTTTGGAGCTGAATGGAGCAGTATGTTTTTTCCACCGCTGCTCATTAGGACTCACGTGTCCGTCTTCAACTTGGTTGACAGATTTGGTTCATGTTAAATCCCACTCGTCCATCCTGGGAAGGATGCAAGGCAGTGTGGGAACAGGCCACAATCCATGATGTACTGTAAGATCATTCAGACTTTTAGGTTGTTGTTATTTTGTTTTGGCAGCAGTGAGAAAAATAGAAGCTATGCCATGTTCTTCCCTTAGATTCTGCTCAGAGATAGAAGTTGTCTTAGCTGATTTTTGCGATGATGTTTATTTTATGTTTTATAGTGTTGCATTTTTAGGAGAGATGAGGGAGAAATCCCCATGAAAAGCACAGCATTAAATCGAGATTCATTTTGCTTATAAATATGACCTGGATTACTTGGGGGCACTTTAAAATTCTCTGGTTTTGGGGTATGGGTTGTGGGAGATTCATCTGTTTTCTTTGGGAGTATTTCTTATTGCCTATTCTCTCACCTTCTTACAGACTAAGAAGGCTTGGAAGAAGGATGGCAAAGCCTAAGAGCAAGGCAATTATTTTGAATGATATTTCTTCCCTTTTCTGTTTTCTGATGCATCATAACTGATGTTTTTCTTTTGTCTTCATCCTGTGTTTTTTCCTGCATCCTATCTTTCATGAAAACATTTTTCTCTTTCTTGATTTCACTACTTTTTTCTCTTTGATATATGGATACACTACTACTTGCATATTCTTTACTTTTTAAAATATTTTCCCCTTTCATATCATTGTAGGCAGAAAGGTAGTAGCTGTCAGTCATTTGGGCAGAAGAGAAACCTTGTTTGTCCCTCTTACCCTGTTGGCCATCTCTGAGTTTGCTCATATTTTTAAAAAAAATATAATGGGGGCCGGCCTGGTGGTGCAGTGGTTAAGTGCACATGCTGCACTTCGGTGGCCTGGGGTTTGCAGGTTCAGATCCTGGGCTTGCACCGATGCACTGCTTGTCGGGCTGTGCTGTGGTGGCGTCCCATATAAAGTAGAGGAAGATGGGCACAGATGTTATCCCAGGGCCAATCTTCCTCAGCAAAAAAGAGGAGGATTGGCATTGGATGTTAGCTCAGGGCTGATCTTCCTAAAAAAAAAAAAAAAAATTATATATATATATATAAATATATATATATAAAATGGTATAGATTTGGTTCCCATTCATGGAGTAATGATGAAATGCTTTTATATTTTGAACCAGAACAAGCTTTTTGGCCTTCTGTTGTTGCTGTTGGTCAGTGCTACTGGCTGAGAAACTGGTATCTTACTGCTTAGTGATTCCAGTTATTATCATTATCCCCATTTCACTCCCTTGTGATAGTGGATCTCAGTTGCATTAATCCCACATTTCTCAGCAGGGCCTTAGGACAGCCCCACTCACTGACTGTTCTCCTGACAGTCCATTAAACTCATTTTCTGGGTGGCATTAGCCGAGTTGAACTGGACTAAGTTTACTGTCTTTCCCTGTGCTTTTGCTCTGCTCCAAGTTAACCCTAACTCTCTCTTTGCTGATACATTTCCATGACTCCCTGAAAAATCCAGTGCAAAATCGCATTCTTTAGGAAACTTTCCATGATTCACACTAGCCAGCTATTATTTTTTTAAATTATTTTTATTTTTTTTTGGTGAGGACGATTGGCCCTGAGCTAACATCTGTTGCCAGTCTTCCTTTTTGCTTGAGGAAGATTCCCCCTGAGCTAACAGCCAATCTTCCTCTACTTTGTTTGTGGGTTGCTGCCACAGCATGGCTTGATGAGCGGTATGTAGGTCCGTGCCAGGGATCCAAACCCATGAACCTCAGGCTGCCGAAGCATAGCATGCAAACTTAACCACTACGCCACCAGCTGGCCTGCTACCCAACTATTATTAATTTGTATGTACTCTTAATTTTTGTATTATCAAGTCTTGTGTTTTCAAGTTGCTGATGATTTAAAGCACAGTCCCTGTGCTCAAGAAGGTCTAATCTTAGGGGGAAATCAGAGATGAATGGATTTGTTTTTTTTTCTCATTATTTTGAATTTCTGTTGGTTTTAAATTTCACATATATGTTTCTAAATTCCAGATGTCAATTGTAAGGGCAAGAGCAAATATCTTGTTTTCTGTGGAATCTTATGAACTGTTCCTACTGGTCTTGGCACATGGTAGGCAGCCACCTGCCTTAGCACAAGGCAGACTCCTTGGATAAATAGGGTATCAGTATAGGGAAAGAGGGAAATCCTAAGTATTGAGGTTCTCTATTTTGTATCTTTTAGAATGGTAAGAATAATAAGACTTTACAGTCTTTCTTGGAATTATATTTTGGAGACTGAAATGACACATAGTACAAATTGAACGTCCAAAAAGACACACTTGATTTCTAAAACAGCCATCCAAGTTTTGTCTGCATAACAAAGTTAGAGCATATTTATTACTGGCATGCTATAAGAATGGGCTACATGAGCAAAAGTCTATCCCTGACGGTCTGCTGGCATAGTTGTACATCCTTAATAAATTTGAGTTCACATCAGTTTACTGTGAAAGTCTTTTAGGTGACATTCAGAACCAGAATTGGACATTATCTGCTGGGCTGTTAACCTTCTTTTCCAACCCCCCCGTGACACTTTGCGTGAGAGTTGGGTTTACCTTAGAGATCTTAATTCAGAGGTTGGGTCCCTGACCTTTTAAGAGGTGGAACTATGTTTCATTTTCCTGACACTCTTTAGATCACATGATGGTGTTAAGGGGCTAGGATAGGGGTAGAGGGTAGGGAGAGTAGGGTTAGGCAGCATGGAATTTCCTGAGTGAGGGCTAGGAGGAAAGCTGCTTGAGGCTACTTATTTGCCTAATCCTTCTGTATGAAATCAATCTCCTGACCACTTGTGCTGCCTTCTTAGCCCCACACCAGCAGAATCCTCAGTCTGAACACTGCTGACTGTATGCAAAGTTAGGGAACAGCTTCCAAGCCTACCCTCACTTCTGGCACCAATTACAGAGTTTGGGGGTCCCCAAGACCACCCTTGGGTTCAATAATTCACTAGAAGGACTCAGAACTCACTAAAAGCTGTTATGCTCAAAGTTATGGTTTATTTCAGCAAAAGGATGCAGATTAAAATCGGTCAATGGAAGAGATGGCATGGGGCAGAGTCCAGGAGGGTTCCAAATGCTGAACTTCCCATTGTTCTCTCCCAGTGGAATCATGGACAGCATTAACTCTTCTTGGCAATGATGTATGACAGTACACATGGACTATTGCCAACCAAAGAAGCTCACCGAAGCCTTGGTGTCCAGAGTTTTTATTGTGACTTCATCACAAGATATGGTTGATTGCCTACCTAGCTGACCTCAGTCTCCAGCTCTTCCTCAGGTCAAGCTCCTACTGTGTGACCCAAAGTCCCCACCATAAATCACATTGTTAGACTATCTGGCACAGCTCAATGCCCCCACTAAACAAAGACTCTTATCAAGCAGGACATTCTAGTAGTTTAGGATTACTTCCAAGGAGCTGAAGGGAAAGACCAGACCTCTCTTTGGGCAAGGTTAAATTCTTTACCACACACTGTGCTGGTTTAATCCTCAGGCCCAGCCAAGAGGAAGGGGAAGGGAACCACTTTAAATTTTTTTGAACCACGCAAATTTATTTTCTGGTCAAAAAGTTAAATATATATAAATTGAATTTAAAAAAAAAGTAGTTCCAAGTTGATAGAGCTCCCAGGCACCTGAGAGAAGCAAACTCAGATCATCCCTGGTGGAATATACCTCAACCCTAGTTTCAAAGAATTCCCAAAGATAGATTGCCAACAAATATGAGCTATTAATAATAATATTGCAAATAAGTCACTGTTTACAAGTGTCAGCATAAACAACTGATCCAGACCCACAGAAATTTCAGATGTTGGAATTATTTGATATAGAACATAAAATAAGTATATTTAATGAAATAGAAGAATGAATAAAAACCATGAATAAGAAACAAGAAAATTAAGCAGGACTGGGTAGTTTATAAAATAAGCAATTAGATATTTTAGAAACAAAAAAATATAATAATTGAAAGTTAAAAACTCAGTAGTAGGGAACTCATAGTTCTAGTCATGGTGGAGTAACAAGAAGTTGATTTGTGCCCCTGCCTTAAACAGATAAATAACTGGACAAAATATATTTTAAAAACTGTTTTCAGACATTGAACAAAGGGTAGCACAGAACAATGATACCCGAGAGAAGGGATACAAACAAGTGGAGCCCTGTGATGGTCCCACTTTTGGCCTGAAGAAAGTTTCCAGGCTGGAAACAGCACCTGGGATGGGCAGGGATACCCAAACAAAGCAGGCAGTCCCCTGAGTTGAGGAGACAGAGGTAAAGTTCAGGGAAGCCAAGGCAACTAGGATTTGTAGGCAGAGTATTTGAGAGAAAAGGGCTTCACACGCAAGAGCTGCAGAGACTTGCAGAGGTTTCCCCTAAACTTGCACTGTCCAGTACAGTACCTGCCAGCCACATGCGGATATTTAAATAAAAGTTCAGGTCCTCAGATGCACTAAACACATCTCAAATGCTCAGTAGCCACAATTCCATCATCACAGAAAGTTCTCTTGGACTTTACTGCCTTAGACTCTTTAGCTGAGTGCTAATCAGTTCATGATTAGTGAGGAACCCAAGGCAGAAAAAGAACACTAGCAAGCGTTAGGCAGAACAGCCCCTGGAACACAGGGCTGTGAATACTTTGTGTTTCCACTAGCCGTACTAGAAACACCTTCTAATACCTGGGACATTGAATATAGTCCTTAGAAGAGTATTGCCTCAGTAATGGTGCCAAATTAGCCCTAGTCTAAAGGATTTGCCTAACAAAGCATAAAAGCACGCCTCAGAAGGATCAAATTGTTTCCAAGTCACTGATTCCTAAAACAGAGCTCAAAATGAGAGAAATTTTTCAAAAACTCCAGCAGCCAACAATGCAAAATTTACAACATTTGGCATCCAACCACAAATTAATCAGGCATACCAAGAAGCAGAGAATACAGTTCATATTGAGGAGAAAAGCCAGTCAATAGAAATAGACCTAGAAATGACACACATGATAGAATTAGTAGACAGGACATTGTAATAGTTGTAACTATTCCATAAGTTCAGAAAGCTAGAGGAAAGACTGAGCATGTTAATAAGTAGAGACATGGAAGATATAAAAATTATCCAAATCAAACTTCTAAAGATGAAAATTACAATGTCTGAAATGAAAAATATAGTGGACAGGCTTAACAACAGATAGGCATTGCAGAAAAAAAATTAGTGAACTTGAAGACATAGAATAGAAACATCTAAAATAAAAGATAAGAAAAAGATGGAAGATATGAATATACGGTGATTAGTGAATAAGGAATAAATGAGCAGAGGGCCGACATCAGGCAATCTAAGAATACTTGTAAGTGGAGTCTCAGGAATGTGAGAGTGGGGACAGAAAAAGTATTTGAAGAAATAATGGCTGCATATTTTCTAAATTTAATGAAAACTATAAACTCATAGATTCAGAAAGGTCATTTAAGATTTTCTCTTCATCACTGGTTTTAAGTAGTTCGATTGTGATATGCTGTGGTGTAGCTCTCTCCATGATTTTTCTCTTTTGGGTTCTTTGAGCTGCTTGGCTCCATGAGAACCCAAAACAGAAAAATCATGGAGAGAGCTATACCAAGGCATATCTTAATCAATTTGCTCAAAACTAGTGAAAAGAGAAAGTCTTCAAAGCAGAGAAAAAAAAAAAACATTGTATACAGAGGTCTTATGGGCTGAATTGTGTCCCCCAAAATTTGTATGTTGAAGCCCTAACCCCTGGTACCTCAGAATGTGACTATATTTGGAGAAAGGACCTTTGAAAGAGGCAATTAAGTTAAAATGAGGCTGTTAGGGGGGGTCCTAACCCAATCTGACCGATGTCTTCATAAGAAGAGAAAACGTGGACACACAAAGGAATACCAAGGGCATGTGTGCACAGAGGAAAGACCATATGAGGACATAGTGAGAAGGTGGCCATCTGCAAGCCAAGGAGAGAGGCCTCTAGAGAAACTAAACCTGTTGACACCTTGATCTTGGACTTCTTGCCTCCAGAACTGTGGGAAAATAAATTTCTGTTGTTTAAGCCATGCAGTCTGTGTATTTCTTTATGGCAGCCCTAGCACACTAATACACAAGGTAAGAAATATGGCAAGCTTTTCATCAGAACTCTTGCAAGCCGGAAGTAATAACATTAAAATGCTAAATGAAAAAACCTGCAAACCTAAAATTGTATATGCAGTAAAAATATCTTTCAAAATTGAAGAGTAACGTGCAGAATGGGCAAATCTCTCGAGTCAGAAAGTGCATTCGTGGGGCTGCTTAGGGCTGAGGATTGGGAGAAAATGAGGAGTTATTGCTAATGGGTATAGGGTTTCTTTTTGTTTTTTTTTGTTGTTGTTTATTGCAGTAACATTGGTTTATAACATTGTATAAATTTCAGGTGTACATCATTATACTTCTATTTCTGCATAGATTACATCATGTTCACCACCCAAATACTAATTACAACCCATCACCACACACATACGCCGAATTATCCCTTTCACCCTCCTCCCTCCCCCCTTCCCCTCTGGTAACCACCAATCCAATCTCTGTCTCTATGTGTTTGTTTATTGTTGTTATTATCTACTACTTAATGAAGAAAATCATACGGTATTTGACCTTCTCCCTCTGGCTTATTTCACTTTGCATAATACCCTCAATGTCCATCCATGTTGTCACAAATGCCTGGATTTCATCTAGGGTTTCTTTTTGATGAAAATGTTCTCAAGTTCATTTTGGTGATGGAAGCACAATGCTGAATATATTAAAAGCCATTGAATTGTGCATTTTAAATGGGTGAATTGTATCGTATATGAATTATATCACAATAAAAATAATGAAGATGAAATAAAGCCTTTTAAAAAATATATAAGAGCTGATAGAATTAATCACTATCAAACTACCACTATAAGAAATGTTAAAGGCAGGAGAAAACTATACCAGATGGAAAATTAAATCTACATAAAAGAATGAAGAGAATCAGAAATATATATAGAAAATATTAAAGAGTTCTTTTATTTGAAAAAAGCCACTTAAAAGATAATTGTTTAAAACCAAAATAATAAAACTGTATTGTGAGATTTATAACTTATAGAAATAAAATGTATGATAGCAATCGCCCAAAAGGTAGGGAAAGGTAAAATAGAAGTATACTGTTGTAAGGTTCTTATAACATGTAAAGTGGTATATTACTTGAAAGTAGACTGTGATAAGTTAAAGATATATACCCTAAATTCTAAAGAAACTACTTAAAACAAAAAAGCAGAGGTATAGTTAATAAGCCAATAAAGGAGATAAAATTGAATCATAAAAATGCTTAACTAATCTAAAAGATGTCCAAAAAAGGGAAGATGAACAGATTGGACAAATAGAAAACAAATAGCAAAATGGTTGATTTAAATCCAACCGTATCAATAATCACATTAAATGCAAATGATCTAAAGACTATAATTAATAGGTGGAAATTATCAGATTTAATTTAAAAGCAAGACCCAGTTAAGTGCTATCTACACGAAATCCACTTCAAGTATATTTAAAGAAACAGACTGAAAATACAGAAATGGAAGAAGATATACTACACAAACACTAATCAGAAGAAAGCAGGAGTTACTATATTAATATTAGACAAAGTAGATTTCAGAAGGACTGTTACCCTGCATATTGAGGGTTATTTCATGATGAAAAGGGGGTCAGTTCTTCAAGAGGACTAACAATCATAAATGTGTGTTTAATAACAGAACTTCAAAATACATGAAGCAAAAAGTAATAACACTGAAAGGAGAAATAGAGAATTCACCAGTATAGATGGCAATTTCAACACTACTCTCTATAATTGATAGAACAGTTAGACAAAAAAAATCAGTAAATAACCTGAACATGACCTAGTTGACATTTACAGACCACTTCACCCAAGAATAGCATGATACATATTCTTTTCTAGTGTTCATAGAGTCTACCAAGATAGACCATATTCTGGGCCATAAAAGAAGTTTCAATAAATTCAAGATTTAAATTATGTAAAGTATGTTCTTTTATCATAAAGGGGTTAAATTAGAAATCAGTAACATATCTGGAAAATTCCCAGATATTTGGAAATTAAACACACTCTGAATTAGACAGTGGTCAAAGAAGAATAAGGGAAATTAGAAAATATTTTTGAAAGAATGAAAATGAGAACACAACATAGCAAAATTTGGGGGATGCAGTACTTAAAAGGAAATTTATGGCATTAAGTGCTTATGTTAGAAAGATCTAAAATCATTGACCTAAGCTTCCACCTTAAGAAATTAGGAAAAGAAAAGTTAACTCCAAGCAGAGGAAAGGAAATTATAAAGATCAGAGCAAAAATCCTTGACCTAAAAAGCAGAAAAACAATAGAGAATATCAATGAAACCAAAAGCTGGTTCTTTAAAACAATTATCAAAATTGATAAACTTTTAGGCAGACTTAAAAAGGGAAGAGAATATTTTTCCACTCTCAGGAATAACAGATGGGACTTTACTGATGATTCTTCAGCTATTATAAAGATAGTATTGAATATCAGAAACCATTCTATGCCAGTAAATTTGACAATTTACATTAAATGGACAAGTTCCTTGAAAGACACAAACTGCTAAAGCTCAATCAAAAGGAAACAGATAACCTGAATAGGCTTGTGTCTATTAGAGAAACTAAATTGTATTTTAAAATTTTCCCACAAAGGAAACTCCAGGCTCAGATGGCTTCACTGCTGAAGTCTACTAATAATTTAAGAAAGAATTTATGTACCATTTCTATACAAACTTCTGAAGAACTTAAAAGAGATGGAACACTTCCCAACTCACTTTATGTGTCCAGCCTTACCCTTGTAACAGAATCAAACAGACATAGAAAACCGCAGGCCAATATCTGTTATGAACATAGATGCAGAAATCCTTGACAAAATTTTAGTAAATTGAAGCCAACAATATATACAAAGGACAATACATCATGACCAAGTAGGTTTTATCCCAGCAATTCAAGGTTGGTTTAGCATTTAAAATTCAAACAATATAATTCACTATATTTACAGACTGAAAAGGCAAATAACATATACTTATCTCAAAAGAAGCAAAAAGAGGGGCCGGCCCCATGGCCTAGTGGTTAAGTTTGGTGTGCTCTGCCTCAGCGGCTGGGTTTGGTTCCCAGGCGCTGACCTACACCACTCATCAGTGACCATGCTGTGGTGGCAACCCACAAACAAAATAGAGGAAGATTGGCACAGATGTTAGCCCAGGGCCAATCTTCCTCAAGCAAAAAGAGGAAGATTGGCAACAGATATTAGCTCAGGGCGAATCTTCCTCAGCCAAAAAAAAAAAAAAAAAAAGCATTTAAGAAAATTCAACTTCTATTCTTGTTAAAAACTCTCAACAAATTAGAAGGGAATTTCCTCCATCTGATAGAGGACATCTTTGAAGAATCTCCAGATAATACTATACTTAATGATGAAATACTGAATTCTTTGCCTCTAAGAACAAGAACAAGCCATGGATGTTTGCTTCTGCCACTTCTTTTCAACATAGTACTGATGATTCTTGCCAGTGCAATAAGCTAACAGAGGAAGGGGGGAGCTTGAAAAGGAACAAGTAAAACTTTTCCTGCTGCAGAAGACAGCATCATGTATATAGGAAATCACAAGGAATCTACAAAACTAGAATAATTAAGTTTAGGAAGGTTGCAGGATACAAAGTCAGTATATAAAAATCAATTGTATGTTTATATACTAGGAAGAGCAATCTGAAATTGAAATTGATGAAACATACCATTTACAAATAGCATCAAAATATGAAATTTTTAGGGCTAAATTTGACGAGACACACGCAATAGCTGTATACTTAAAACTACAAAAGATTGCTTATGGATCAGAAGATTCAATATTGTTAAGATTTCAGTTCTTCCCAGATCTGTAGATTCAACACAATCCCAATCAATTGACACACTGCCTCTAGAATTTATCTGGAAACACAAAGGGTCTAGAATAGACAAAACAAATTTGAAAACAAAAGTCAAAGTTGGAAGACTTACACTACCTGATTTCAAGACTTATTGTAATAAGGTTTGGTAATTAATCGTGTGGTATTGGTGTAAAAATAAACTTATAGATCAATGGAAGAGAAGTCCAGAAATAGATCCAAATGTATGTGGTTGTTACTGCACAAAGATGGTGTTCTCCTACCTGACGTGCATAGAAAAAGCCAATTATTACAGCATCAGCTTTTGGGAAAAGAAAACTTTATTGCAAGATCGATCTGCAAGGAGACAGGAGGCACATGCTCTCAGATCTGTCTCTCCAATCCAGGGCTTGGGGCAAAATTTATGGGATGAAGGCCAGGGCGTTCTGAAGTGTGGAGATAGATGATTGGAGGTGAGGAGAAGTAAAGTAATTGATGATCTCTGCGAGTGTAGTCAAGCTTCATGGCTCTTCATAAGATGCATGTTCACAAAATGGTGGTGTTAGCATGATCTGAGGGTGGAGTTTTCAGCCCTGTGACGTGAAAAGGGTTATTTATTTGGTGTTTGCACAGGCCTAGTTGATGGGTTGGTGGTCTGAATGGGACAGGGGTGGGGGAGACTTTCAAGTCCTGAAAAACAACTCTGAATTACTCTGTTGATAAGATGGGGTCAGTTGAACTGGTCTAGTAGGCCCGTGGTTACATGGTCAATTGAGTTTTGACAGTTGTCAAGGCGTTTCAGTGGAGAAAGGATAACTTTTTATAAGTGGTCCTCAAATAATTGGATAGCCATTTTAAAGGAGAAAAATCTTTTTTCCTTTTACTCTTCTAGGTTCTCAGCTGGGTCTCTGTAACAAAAGATAGATTAACAAGGGGAAAACAACTTTATTACCATGTATATCTTGTGCATACATGGGAGAAACTCATGGATGAATAACCTAAAATTTTGGTTAGAACTGAGGTTTATGAATCTAGCATCTTAACAAAGGAACAATAAATTTGTAGAGAAATGACAAGACAACAGAAAAGGATCTTGAGTCTGTAGGGGCCGCAATTGTGGGAAGGCAAACATATGTGAAACTAAGGGTAGATAAAGGCTAGTTAGTCAAGTTTGTTATATAGAGTCCTCTGGTGCCATCTCCAGGCTGGTAAGGGTTGTTTCCCATGATTAACTTTCGTCCTTCCCTGTAGAGGAGGAGGAGGACACCTTTGTAAATGTATGTCCTGGTTTTAGACAAATAGAGGGAGGGCAGAGAGCTTTTCTTTTATCTTTTTCTTAATTGCCTTCTACTCAAAATAATCCTTATGCCAAAGTGGCATATTTTGGGGTGGCAAATTCTGCTACCCTTCACCACATTGAAAAAACAACCAAAAAACCCAACCTTACTTCACACCATCAAAAACTTAACTCAAAATGGATCATGGACCTATAAGCAATGGCTAAAACTATTAAGTTCTTGAAGAAAACATCTGAGAAAATCATTGTGATCATAGATTAGGCAAAGATTTCCTAAGTTGAACACAAAAAGCACAAAGTATAAAAGAAAAAATTGACAAGTTTTATTTCATCAAAATAAAATTTCTTCTTTAAAGACATGGTAGAGAAAAGGAAAAGACAAGCCACAGACTGGCAGAAAAGATAAGTTTAAGAAAATATATGTAGGTAGAATATATGAACTCATAATTAAAGAATAAGACAACCCAGTTAAAAATGGGCAAGAGATATGAACAGACACTTTGTCACAGAAAATATGGGGTTGGCAAATAAGCACATGAAAAGATGTTTAGCATTAGTCATTAGGGAAATGCAAATTAAAACCACAAGATACTGCTACACAACTGTTAGCATGGCTAATCTTAAAAAGTGTGACTGTATCATGTTGATGAGGATGTGGAGCAACTGGAACTCTTATATGTTACTGATAGGAATGTAAGATGCCACAGCCACTTTGAAACAGTTCAACTTTTTTTCCTAATTAAACATAGATTTATCATAACAACACAGCCATTCCACCTCTGAAATGAATCCATATGTCCACATCGACTTGTACATGAATGTTTATAGCAGCTCCATTTGTATTAGTTAAAAATTGGAAACAACCCAGATATTACCCAACAGGTAAGTAGATAAATTGTGGTTTATCTATACAATGGGATACTTTTGAGCAATAAAAATGAACAATCTATTGACATACCAGTACATAGTATTGTAAAACTTGTTAACTTTAAAATTTTTTTGACAGTCTGTTGGATGTGACATGATATTTCCTTGTCTTAATTTTCATTTTCCTAATTACTAGGAGAAGATGAGCTTCTTGTCTTTTGTTATGGGCCTTTTGGGTTTCTACTTTTGAGTCTTTGCCAACTTTTCTCTTGAGTTTTTGGTTTATAATTCTGTGTATATACTGAGTACCAATTATTTTTCATATACGTATGTTTCAAAATATATTTTTTTCTAATCTGTAGCTTATCTTTTTGTGTGTGTGTGTGAGGAAGACCTGCCCTGAGCTAACATCTATTGCCAATCCTCCTTTTTTCTCCCCACCCCCTCCCCAAAGCCCCAGTAGATAGTTGTATGTCGTAGTTGCACATCCTGCTAGTTGCTGTACGTGGGACGCCGCCTCAGCATGGCTGGACAGGCAGTGCGTCGGTGTGTGCCCGGGATCCGAACTTGGGCCGCCAGTAGTGGAGCTCGCTCTCTCAACCACTAAGCCACGGGGCCAGCCCCCTATCTTTTAACTGTTTATGATTTTTTTAATTGTATAGAAGTTTAAAATTTTAAAATCATCAAGTATTTCAATCCTTTTTTTTTTTGGTTTGTGCTTCTCATTCTTATTTAAGAAATCCTTCCTTATGCTGAGGTCATAAAAATTCTTGTATATTTGTTTCTAAAAGTTTTAAGGATTTGCTTTTCATATGTAGATTTTTAATCCACCTACCTGGAATTTATATTTGTGTGTAGTGTGAATAGGACTCTGATTTTTTTTTTCTATATGGATAACTAGTTGCCCAAACCATTTGTTATTGAATATTAAGTATGCCTCCTCTAATATAATCAAGTTTCTGGATGTGTGTGTCTAGGATCTCTCTTCTATTCCATTGGTCTGCTCAATTTCCATATCTTGATTACCGTGTTAGAAGCCTATACCTAGTAGGGCTGATCTCTCTACCCTGTCTTGATCTTCCTTCAACTTCATTGACATTTTTGTTGGAATTGCATTGAATTTATAGATAAACGTGGTGAGAACTGGCTTCTTTGCGATATCAAGTCTTTCCAGCTAGAAGTATGGTCTATAACACCATTTGCTTGGGTTTTTTATATCCTTCAATAGTGTTTTATAACTTTTTCATTAAAGATCTTCTTTTTCTTTTGTTAGATTTATCCCTAGGTGGTATTGGTTGTTATTGTGTGTGGGTTCCCTTTTTCTACTGTTGTTAGAATATAGATACATTGTTAATTTTAGTACATTGATCTTCATTTCAGCTGAGCTCTTTTTATTGCTAAATGGTTAGTCCTTAGATTTTCTTGGATTCTCCACAGTCACATTGCTAAATATGGGAAAGTTTTGTCTTTCTTTCTAATTCTTATACTTCTTATTTCCTTTTTGTGTCTTACTACTTTTGTCTAATCCCTTCCATTCAGTATGGAATAGAGACAATACTGAATAGGTGATGGTGAGCTTCCTTATATCATTCTTGACTCTAATGGTTGTTCTTTCCTGTTAAACTCAGTAATAATAACGCTAGCTGCAACTTATTAAGTTGCATACTTTGTGCCAGGTACTGTGCCAGTGATTTTTTTCTGACTTTTGTAATATCTGTCAAGGCAAGTACAGTTATCCCAATTTTATAGATGAGGTTCATAGAGGTAGAGTAGTTTGCCCGTTACATGATTAGTGAGTAGAAAGCCTGTGAATCAGTCACTGTTAGTCCTTGTGCTTTACCTTGAGGAGGATCTCTCAGTGAGAAATAGAAAGTCTTGCTAAAATGACATATACGGACATTTTGTTTCTCTATGAATTTTCCGTCTGCCTTGTGCTATGGAAACAGCACATACTCCCTCAATACTCACCATCCACAGATCTTACTTATTGCTTCCTTTTATGTTCTGCTGATATGAATGAACACTAGTATTGTTTTTTAGTCTTAATTATGACAATTCACAGTATGTCTTATTCATTACATAAGCAGATTTTACCTGTCAGAATACCAGCAGCTTCCTTTCCACATATTTTTTTTGATTTTTTAGACATTTGACATAGTTTTATTTGCCATCCAGATGTGGGAAAAGTCTTGGAAATTTTTCTAAAGCCTCATTTTCCTCACTCATGTAAATTTTCTTTTCTTTTCAAAATTTTTTCTTGTGGATGATTTAAACATAAATACAATAGAGAATAGTCAAATGAACCAACATGAATTCAATACCCAGTTTCAACACAATCCTCACACACACTTTTTTTTGTTATTATTCTTGTTATTGAAGTTGGAATATTTTAAAGCAAAGTCACACACACATCATTTCACCTGTAAATAATTCAAGATGCATCTGTAACTAATAAGGACTGTTTAAAAATAACCACCATGCCATTTTCATATTTCACAAAATCAACAATAATGCTTGATGTCATCCCATACACATTTCATGTTCAGTTTTCCTCAGTTGTCTCCAGGGTATTTTTTCTTATAATTGTGTGAATATGGATCCAAACAAGGTCCATACATTTTAACTTCTTAGCTGAAAAAATTGTGGAAACCAGAGAGTTCCTTAGTGTTTATTTGGGGATGCTGTTGTTGATGTTGTTGTGATGCAATGTAGAAGAACTAGAGGACTTTTGCTGGAATTATGATACTGCCCGTTTTAAAACTTATTGACTTGCTTTCTTCACAGTTAATGAGGATCTGAACACATCCTAGTTCTGTGACCCAGCTAAAATTCTTAGTTAACCTCAAGTTCAATTTTCAAGATTTTGTTTTCTTGTAAAGCTCACAGTTAAGTTTTCATATACTAAGCTCGAGGGATCTAAAAATTTCCAATCGCCTATTTTCCTTGTCGTCTTCTGTTAGCTCATGTAGATCAGTACAAGAATGACTGTTTTAAAAATATCTGATTACAGAATCAATCCATGATTATTAAAGACATTTTAGAAAATGTAGGTGAGTAAAGAAGAAAGTAAATAACACCTGCAATCTCATTCCTAAGAGACAGATACTTGTTATATTTTTATTATATATTTTTAATCTATCTTTTTATAAATATTTATTTACAGTTAATATAATGTATATATATTTTTGCATAAGATTTTGTTCTAGAATACCTTAAATATTTCCCTTGTCATTAAAAAAAAATTTATGAGCACATGAGAATAACTTTAAAATGTTCGTTCATTTGAATTTGTCATCATTTATTATTATTCCCATTATTGGCTATTTAACTTATTTCCAGATTTTTCTCTATTATAAATAATGCTTGTGAACATTTTTATATGCAGATGTTTTATATATTTTTGATTATTGAAGAATGAGATTTCAATGAAAAACATTTAAAATGCTTACAATAGTGCATAGACCATAGAAAATACTCAAAAAGATTTTGGCAAATGCAACTTGCTTTTATCATTGAATTTGACCTGGAGGTCTTAACATACTTTATATGGATTTAGCTAATGATTTGTTTAAGAGAATATGTTTGAGGGCTGACCCCGTGGCTTAGCGGTTAAGTGCGCGCGCTCCGCTGCTGGCGGCCAGGGTTCAGATCCGGGCGCGCACCGACGCACTGCTTCTCTGGCCATGCTGAGGCCACGTCCCACATACAGCAGCTGGAAGGATGTGCAGCTATGACATACAACTGTCTACTGGGGCTTTGGGGGGAAAAAATAAATAAATAAGAGTACGTTTGTAAAAGAACCTTAGTGTTCAAATATATTGCAATCTGTCCCATCTTATAAAAACCCTTCTTGATCCTTTCCCTGTTCCAGCTACCACCTCATTTCTCTTTATAGCAAAATTATTTGAAAGAGTTGTCTTTTCTTGCTATCACCAATTTCTCTCCTTTTTTCTCTCTTGAACCCACTTAATTTAGGCTTTCACCACCACCACTCTCTATTCCTAAATCCAGTAATCAGTAGTAAGTTCTCATCTCAATTGACCTGTCAGTATTTGACATTGTTTATTGCCTTCTCCTCTTTGAAATGCTTTTTCACTTGGCTTCCAAAACATCACACTTTCCTTTCTCTCTGGCTGTTTCTTCTTATAGTCTCCTTTGCTGGTTCTCCTGACCTTTTTTTTTTTTTATGAAAATTTTCAAAAATATAAAGTAAATGGAATATTATAATAAATCCTCCTATGCCTTCAGTCATCATCAACATTCTCCTATTCTTCTTTAATCTATACCTCCAACCATTGCTTACCCCCATTTGATTGTTATTTTTCTTATTATTTTTGAAAGTCATATTTATTGAGGTATAATTTACATAGAGTAACATTTATTCTTTTTAGGTGAACAGTTCTATAAATTTTGACAAACATATACAACCTTGTAACCACCACCACGCTCCAGATACTATTTCCATTACCTCAAACAATTCCCTTTTGCCCCTTGTAGTTGGTCCCCTTCCCTTACCCCCAGCCCCTGGCAACTGCTAATCTGTTTACTGTCTCTATAATTTTGACTTTTCCAGAATGTCATGTAAAGGGAATCACACGATATGTAACATTTTGATACTGGCTTCTTTCACTGGGCATAATGTCTTTGAGATTCATCCAACTTGCTGCATGTATCAGTAGTTCATTCCTTTTTATTGCTCTGTAGAATTCCATTGTATGAATGTACCACAGTTTATCCATTGACTCACTGAAGGATATTTAGGTTGTTTCCTTCTTTTTTTTTTTTTGCAATTATAGATAGAGCAGCTGTAAACATTCTCGTATAGGTTTTGTATGAATGTAAGTTTTCATTTCTCTACAGTAAATAGCTAAGAGTGGGATTGCTGGGTTATATGGTAAGTGTATTTTAACTTTATAAGAAACTACCAAACTGTTATCCAGAGTGGCTGTACCAATAAGAGTTCCAGTTGCTCCATATCTTTAGTAGGATTATCAGTATTTTATATTTAAGTTCTTTGCCATTCTTTAATTGGCTTATTTTCTTATCATTGAGTTTTGAAAGTTCTTTATATATTCTGGATAAAAGTCATTTGTTGGATACATCATTTGCATATATTTTCTTAAATCTGGTAGCTTGTCTTTTTATCTTAGCAGTGTCTTTTACAGAATAAAAGTTTTTAATCTTGATAAAGTCTAACTTGTCAATTTTTTTCTTTTATGGGTTGTTCTTTTGGTATCTTGTTTAAGAATTCTTTGCCTATTCCCAGGTCACAAAGATTTATTCCTATATTTTCTTGTAAACATTTTTTAGTTTTACATTTTACATTTGGATCAGCAATCCATTTTGAGTTCATTTTTATGTAAGGTATAAGGTTTATGTGGATATTCATTTATTTTGGCATGTGGATATCCAGTGGTTTCTATACTATTTTTTGAAAAGACTGTTCTTTCTCCATTAAGTTGTCTTTGCACCTTTGTAAGAAATCAGTTGGTATATTTGTATGGGGCTATTTCTGGACTCTCTTTTTCTATTCCATGGATCTATGTGTTCTTCCCTTCACCAATTTTATACTGTCTCAATTACTGTAACTTTATAGTAAGTCTTAAAATGAGTACGATGATTCCTACAACTTTATTCTTCAAAATTGTTTTGTCTATTTTGCTTCTTTGCCTTTCCATATAATATTAGAATTAGTTTGTCTGTACCTACAAAAAAATCCTGTTGGGATTTTGAGTGGAATTGTACTAAATCTATAGATCAATTTGGGGAGAACTGACATCTCTACTATGTTGAGTATTCCAGTCTATGAGAACAGTATGTCTTCCCGTTTATTTAGGTCTTTGTTTCTTTCTTCAGTATTTTGTAGTTCTCAATATACAGACTTTGTAAATATTTTGTTATGTATATACACAAGTATTTAATTTTGAGGCAGCAATCATAAATGGTATTGTTTTTTAATTATTCATTGCTAGTATATGGAAATTTGATTTGGCAGTGTTGATTGACTTCGTGTCCTACGATCTTGCTAAACACCATACTAGTTCTAGGGATTTTTTTGTGTGGATTCCTTGGTATTTTATATCTACACAATTATGGTGTCTGTGAAGAGAAACAGTTTTTATTTCTTCCTTGCCAATCTGTATGCCTTTTATTTCTTTTTCTTGGCTTCTTGTACTGGCTAGTACTTTCAGAATCATGTTGAATAGTTGTGGTGACAGTGGACAACCTTGCCTTATTTCTGATCTTAGGGGGAAGGCATCAGTCTGTAGGATTGTTATAGTTGCCCTTTATCAGACTGAAATTTCCTTCTATTCCTAGCTTGTTGAGTGTTTTTATTATGAGTGTTGAATTTTATCAAATGCTTTTTCTGCATCAGTTGAAATGATCATTTTTTTTTTCTGCTTTAGACTCAATATGGTGGTTTGCATTAATTGCTTTTCAAAAATTGAACTAGCTTTGCATTCTCAGGACAAACTCCACTTGGTTGTAATGCATTATCCTTTTTATATATATCACTGGATTTTTTTTTTTTTTTTAAGATTTTATTTATTTATTTTTTCCCCCCAAAGCCCCAGCAGATAGTTGTATGTCACAGCTGCACATCCCTCTAGTTGCTGTATGTGGGACTCGGCCCCAGGATGAACGGAGAAGCGGTGCCTCGGTGCGCACCCGGGATCCGAACCCGGGCCGCCAGCATCGGAGCGCGTGCACTAAACCACCAAGCCACGGGGCCGGCCCATATCACTGGATTTTATTTGCTAATATTTTGTTGGGACATTTAGCATCTTCGTTCATGAGGATATTGGTCTGTAGTTTTCTTATAATGTCTTTGCCTGGTTTGGGTATCAGGGTAATGTTGGCCTCATAAAATGAGTTGGGAAGTGTTTCTTTCTCTTCTATTTTCTGAAGAGATTATATAAAATTGGTACTATTTCTTCTGTGAGTGTGTGCTAAAATTTACCAGAGAAAATAGTAGATTTTCTGTAGATTTCCTTAATAGTTATAGGATTATTCAAGTTGTCTAATTCATCTTGGGTGACTTGATAATTTGTGGTTTTCAAGTGGTCTGTTTCAACTAATAGTTAAATTTATGTGTTTAGGATTGTATGTAATGCTCCCTTATTATATGTCTGCAGGATCTGTAGTGACCTTTTTATTTCATTCCTATTGTTATTATGTGTGTTTTCTCTCTTTTCTTCTTTGTCAGTCTTGTTAGAGATTTGTCAATTTTATTGATCTCTTCAAAGAATGAGCTTTTTGTTTCATTGATTTTTTTCCCCTATTTTCAACTTAATTGGTTTCTGCTTTTTATTATTATCTTCATTATGATTACTTTATTTTGTTCTTCTTTTTTTAGTTTCTTGAGGTAGAAAGTCAGATTATTGACATGAGACCTTTCTACTTGTATTAGTCAGCTCAGGCTGCCATAACAAAATACCACAGACTGGGTGCCTTAAAACAACAGAAAATTATTTCTCACAGTTCTGGAGGCTGGGAAGTCCAAGATCAAGGTGCCAGCAAAGTAGCTTTCATTCTGAGGCCTCTTCTCTTGGCTTGTAGGCGGCCACCCTCTGGCTGTGTGCTCACATGACCTCTTGTGCCTGCTGCGGGAGAGAGAAGGAGCAAGCTCTCTGGTGTCTCTTCTTATAAGGGCATTGATCCTGTCGGATCAGGGCGCCATCCATGTGACCTTGTTCAACCTCAATTGCTTCCTTAGAGGCCTTATTCCAAATACAGGCACACTGTTAGGGTTAGGGCTTCAGCATGTGAATTTTGGAGGGACGCAAATATTCAGTACATGACACTGCTCTTCTAATGTAAACATTTAGTGCTACATATATATTTCCCTCTAGGTACTTCTTTAGTTTGCATCCCACAAATTTTGATATATTTACATTTTTGTTCAGTTCAAAATATTTTCCAATTTCCCTTGAGACTACCTCTTTGACCCATGGATTATTTAGAAGTGTGTTGTTTAATTTCCAAGTGTTTGGAGATTTTCCTGTTATATTTTTGATACTGATTTTTAGTTTAATTCCATTAGGGTCAGAGAACATACTTTGTATGATTTTAATTCTTTTAAATTTCTTAAGGTCGTTTTATGACTCAGAATATATGGTCTATCTTGGTGAATGTTCTATGAGCACTTGAGAAGAATGTGTATTCTGTTTTTAGTTGGGGTGGTCTATAAATGTCAATTAGATCTTGTTGTTTGATGATATTGTTCAATTCTTCCATATCCTTACTAATTTTTGGTCTAATGGTTCTATCTGTTCCTGAAAGAGGGGTGTTGAAATATCCGACTGTAATTGTGTATTTGTCTCTTGTTCTGTTCAGTTCTCTGTTTTTGCTTTGTGTATCTTGAAGGTCCGTTAGGTGCATAGACATTTTGTTGTCTTGTTGGTGAATTGTCCTTTTTATCATTATGTAATGTTCCTCTTTATCCCTGGTCATTTCTTTGCTCTGAAGTGTACTTTGTCTGATATTAATATAGCCATTCCAGCTTTTTTTGGTTAGTGTTTTTATAGTGTATCTTTTAAAATTTAAATTAATAGACTTTATTTTTTAGAATAATTTTAGGTTTACAGAAAAATTGAGCAGAAAGTATACAGAGTTTCCATATACCAACCTCCCCAGTACACACACAGTTTCTCGTATTATTTATGTTTTGCATTAGTATGGTACATGTGATACAACTGATGAACCAATATTGATACTATTAACTAAAGTTCATAGTTTACATTAGGTTTCACTCTTTGCATTGTACAGTTCTGTGGGTTCTGGCAAATGTATAAGTGTCATTTATCCACTGTTAACGTACCATACAGAATTGTTTATTCCATTTGCTTTTAACCTGACTATATCATTATGTTTGAAGTGAGTTTCTAATTATTTGGACAATCTCTGTATTTTAATTGGCATTTTCAGACCATTTACATTTAATGTAATTATTGATTTGTTTAGATTTAGGTCTACCATCTTATTTGTTTTTTTCTTTGTTCTTCCTATTTTTTAATCTTCTAATGATTCCCTTTTCCTGCCTTTTGAGTCATTTGAACATTTTGTAGTATTCCATTTTAATCACTTAAATTATCTATTAGGTTTTGACTATATCTCTTCGTATAGCTTTTATTGGTTACTCTAGGGATCTCTCTCTATTTCCTTCTCTCTCTCTCTCTCATCTACGTATATACATATACATATATGTATGTGTATATACACACACCTTACTTTTAATGGTCTACTTAGAATTAATATTTTGCTATTTCAGGTGGAATGTCGAAACCTTACCACCATGGAGGTTCCTTTTCTGTCCCCCCTTAAAGTTGAGGTTGTCTTATTTATTACATTTATCTGCACACATTGAAAACTCCATGAGGTAATCTTACAATTTTTGCTTTCAAACATCAAACATATTTTAAAGAACTCAAAAGAAGGATAGTCTATTATATGTAACCAGATATTTAGCATTTATGTTTTTCTTTCTTCATTCCTGGTGTTCCAAGTGTTGTTGTATTATTTCTCATCTTTTTGAAGAACTTTCTTTGGCCATTCTTTCAGAGCAGGTATGCTGGCAATGAATTCTCTTAGTTTTCCTTTATCTGAGAATGTCTTTATGTCATCTTTATTCCCAAAGGATGTTTTCTCTGGATATAGAATTCTGTTTATAGTTCTCTCCTTTCAGCACGTTAAAAATGTTGTTCTATTTCCTTTTGGTCTTCAGTAGTTTCTGATCAGAGATATGAAGTCATTCAAATCAGTGTTCCCTTAATAAGGGAACTGCATCATTTTTCTCTGGTTGCTTTCAAGATTTTTTCTTTGTCTTTAGTTTTTAGCTGTTAGATTATGATGGATCCAGTAGTGGATTTTGTTGTGTTTATTCTGTTAGGGGATTGCTGAGCTTCTTGACTCTATAGATTTATGTCTTTTGTCAAGTTCGTGGAATTTTCAGCCGTTATTTCTTCAAATATTTCACCACACTCTTTTCTCCTCTCCTTCTGGGACACTGATGGCCCAAATATTAGATTTTTGGTATTGTCCTACAGGTCGTTGATGGTCTATTCTTTTTTTCCCCAATCTTCTTTCTCTCTCAATCTTTTTTCTCCTTATTGTTCAGATTTGATATGATTCATATTTGATATTTCTATTGAAATTTGATCTGTCTTCAAATTTATCTGTCTTCAATTTGAATTTGATCTGTCTGTAAATTCACTGATTCCTTTATCATTTCTATTCTGCTATTGAACCCATCAAGTGAGGGCTTATACTTTGGTTGTTATATTTCTCAGTTCTAAAATTTCCATTTGGTTCCTCTTTATATCCTCTATTTCTTTCCTCAGACATTCTGTCTTTCCATTAGTTTCAGGAGTATTGTCCCTAAATTGTTGGAGCACTTTTATAATAACTGTTTTAGTAGCTGTCAGATAATTCCTACATCTGTGTCACCTCCATGTTGTATCTGTTCATCTTTTTTTCCCCATGCAAATTGAGATTATCTTGGTTCTTTATATGCTAAGTAATTTTGCATTGTATCCTGGAAAATTTGAATATTATACTATAAAGGTCTGGGGTCTTGTTTAAATGCCATGGTGAATGTTGACTTCTATTTTAGCAGACATTTGACCTGGTTGGTTTAGCTGACAAATTCTGTCCAGCCTTCAGTGGATGGTGATTCCAAAGTCATTTCAGTTTTCTAAGTTTTTGCAATGCCATTTAGATCTGCTTTGCTTGTGCACTACCCATTAATTCCTCTGGGACTTGATTAGTGACTATTCTCATAGTTCAGAGTAACCTTACTGTTAGGAGATACATGCTGAATTATTTTAGGTGTGAACATGAGACCATCTCAGATAGTTCTGAAAAAAGTATATACACACATGCATACATATGTACTAAATCTGTATATGAATCTAGGTGACTGTTGTACTATTTTTGCAAATTCTTTGTATGTTAGGAATTTCTCAAATGAAAATTTGGAGGCAAAAAGAAATATAGGTCTAAAACATGCTGTTTCTTCTGCTTAAAAACTCCCAGTGGCCTCTCATCCCACTAAGTGTAAAAGCCAGATTCCTTTCGGTGGTCTATTTGGCCCTTCAGGATCAGCCTTCTAAGTCCCTAATGGCTTCTCATCTCATTCAGAGTAAAAGCCAGAATCCTTTTTTTTCCTTCTTCTGTATGACTCTTAATGAATCTATCTCATATTCCTAGATTTTATCTTATAGTGTCTGGCCCTTAGTAAGAACCCAAGCCCACAACAAATATGTATTTGACTGAATGACTAGTTGTGTCTTTGTGACAGGTTTTATTGTTTTCCTCAGGATGCCTGGACCCTACCCATATGTTATTTTGTGTTATTGCACACACCACCTGTAATGTCCATTACTTGCTGTAGCAATAGAGATTATTACTACCTTTCCTTAGGCTCTTAAAAATTAAGACCTGAAAGTCATTTCTAAGTCTTCTGTCCCAGAGTCATGCGTACTTTCAAGAACTATTACTCTTCTTTCCTAGTGTCCTTTGTACCACTGTCTTCATTTTAATCTGTTTATCCTCCTCCCCATCCTTATACTCTATTCTCATCCTTTTTCATCAGTTCTATCAGTAAGGTGCCTTCACGGTTTTCTCATTCCCCCCATTTTATAGCCCAAGTCGTCTTCCCATCCTTTGAGGGACAGATATGGGAGGAGGAACAGATAACTACTAGTATCGTGTGTTGCCTTCCTTCTTCCCCAAATTGAAAAATGATATTACTAAATATAGCTTGCTGGAAAGAAAATTCTGTGTTACTAGCTTTGGTCTTAGTTTCAAAAGTCAGCCCAGTAGCTTTTAGGCAAAGACCATTTGTCTGGCCTCAGTTATTTTGCAGGTGAGAAAAAGGCAAGGTAAATTTAAAAGTGAACTTTTAATTCAATACACATCCCCAACTCATTATTCTTCCCTAACAAGACTCTATTTTAGCATCTCAGCATATGCAGCAGAAAAGAGCAGCTCCTGTGTCTTTAAAAACTATCCTCAGAGCAGTGTGGAGGCAGGCATGTCACTGAAGTGCTTGAATGAGAGCGAGAGGAAGAGGTGGGAGGGAGTGCTCTTGCAGCCTCTGTGTGTGTGTGTTGGTGAGAGTGTGTGTGTGTGTGCGCGCGCGCGCGCACTCCAAGTGTGACTGTTGGCAGAGCTCTAGGTGACATCCCTCTGAACAGCTGGGCCATGGTCTGCTTCAGAGCTGCTTGTCAGAGCAATTAGCTTGCGGGAGACGCAGCAGCGAGGATCAGTAGCGTTTCATTCAAGGGTGAAGGGGCGGGAGGGGACTGTGGGCGAGGGAAGAGGCACAGGTTTCCCAGAAGGAATTTCTTCGGCAAAATTCGGGCAGAACAGAGTCTTACAATGAGGTCTCCATTAATAATGTGAGCTTGCTGTTGGTTTAAGTCCAGATCCATCTGGGGTGAGTTTTGGATGATTTTCTTTCTTTATATGAAAGTCCTTGAACTCCACAGACTGGGTAGGGAAGAAGCTAGAAAGGTGGATTTCTTTCGTATCTTGGCCAATTTAACTGTATAATCCACGCTCAGGAAATTAGAGAATTTTCAAGTGTTAAGTTTTGTGAGGGTTTTGTGGGCATTTTTGTTTGCTGTTTTTTATCTTTAAAATATTTTAAAAATTAGATTTGCTAGAACTTTTTCTCTGTTTAGATTCTACCTCTTCCATGGCTATTTCAAGCGATGCTTCATTCAGATTTAGCTTATCAGAATAGTGGTGATTTCTGTTCTCTTTGGTGATGCTGTTGACGCACATTGCAGGAAGCAGGGAATCCCCTATAAATATCCTTCACTGTGTCATTCCACCGCTATCCACACCCGGCTGGTGAATATGTCTCTCTGTCCTATGTCTTTATGTAACTGTCCCCTAGTCTTTAAATGTGATAAGAAGAAATATGTCGCCTTTGCTGTGTCTAGGAAGCTTTTTTGATTATGAACATCTTAGGAGGAATTTGTTCAGCCTTTTAGCTGAAAAATGCCTTTTGGCATGTTGAGGTTTTCGTAAGAATTTCCTGTGGGTTTACTGCTTCTTATTTTGGATTACTTGTTTGTTTCTTGTAATTGCCTTGTTTTTGTTTGCTGGCCTTGGTTTCTAAAGAGTGCAGAGATGGGATTCCCTCTACCTCCAGTGACGTAGTGATTTTGTTTGCAGTCATTTTCTTTTGAGAGGGAGGGGACAGAGAGAAGGAAGAAGAAAAATCCATCGGAAGTGGTGCGTTCTCCCATCTATACCTTGATGATAACTGGGTACCATTGAACAGAGCTGAAGCCAAAGTGGGATGTTGTTAATGATAGGGATGCTATTTTGTTTGTTTCTTTTTAGAATAGGCTGGGGCCAAAGTCGGGATTGCTGAAGCAGAGTGCCTGAATTAACCCTATATGTTCTGCTGCTAATGAATTTTACCTAACTGCTTTTTCTAAGTATGGAATGAAAAAGGGCTCATAAGCAGGTTTTTGGAACGTAGTATCCATGAGTAATTCTATGTTGAGTTTTGGAATTTGGAATTTTTCTACCTTATTTGCACTGGTCCTAAGCAGGTGGTTTATACCCTGTTTTTCAGACCTCAAAAATAGATGATTATATAAAATTCCTTGCCGCCATAGTTAGAGTAAAACTCTCATTTTGGATGTATGGAGCTAAAGCAAAACTTTAGGAAGAAATTGTTAGATATACTCCTAGGTGTGAACCTAAGTTATCTTTTTTTGGATCAAGTGTTTGGGCTTCCAGTTCCTTTCTCTGCAACTCCATTTTAATACCACTGATCTCTGGAGGGCTGCCTGCAGAGGTCAGTGTGAAAATTCAGTAGACTAGAGCCTAGGAAAATTTAAGGTTTGCCTGCCTATGAATGTATTTGGATAGCATATGTGGAAAAGTGCCTTTAAGAACTTGCTGGTTTATTTTCTATCCTGATATTAATTTCTGTTCTGTGCTTTCATTTATTCTAAGTTCTGTGTGTGAAGTGCAAAGAGTAATGTCTGCTTTTCAGCTTACATTATGCAGTCCTATTTTTTATGGTAGTGCAGTTATATTAATATTTATTACAGCCATAAATATTTCAAACTAACAAAATTCTAATTTTATTTGGAGGGAGGTGGAGGAAAGAAAAAAGGAGATAATCCTAGGGTAAAGGCAGAGCATTCCAAAAGAATAACCTGTTTAGAAGCTTGCCAGAAACTGGAGCTATAAGGGTTAAGAGAAATTCCACAGCATCCTTGCATCTCAATATTGCAGCAAATATGAGGATAATTTCTCACTAGCTTTTCAGGAAACCCCTGTGGTGGACAGCCCTCATCAATCGTTGCTGGGAGACTGCTCTGCCGTCACTGGGAGCGGTTCCCCGTCTGCACCAAGGACAGGAATAGCCTTTGAGGGGGAAGAAAGGCGCTGTGAAATTAAAAGACGGTTTTGTTAACTTGCTTTTCCTTCCTTTTGGGAGTAGGTGGGATAGACCTAAAGTCTTTCTTAAATGTTTCAGTCATAGCAATGGAAAAATTACTAAGAGGTCTTTTTATTTCAACTGAAATGCCTTCTTTTTTCATCTTTGTTTTCTAACCATCAAGGTGTTGGAAAAGGTCAAGGAAAGGAAGCTGTTGAAAGGTGTTGGAAAAGTAAGATTTCAGTTTCTTTTTATCCTTCCTTTTTTTCACTTTTTTTCACTTTTTTTTTTAAGAAGGAGGAAAAGATCAAGAACTGCTTTTGCAAAAGGTGTTTAGCATCACCCTGTTTGGGATAATTAAAAATGTGATATATGTTGGAAGAACTTTCTGGCAAAATTGATAGGGACTATTTCTGTGCCTAAAAGTTACTATACAACTCCTCTCCAATGTTCTTCTCTCCTAGCCCACCAACACCCACTGTTTTATAGTCTGTTAGGAGCTTTTTTGGAAAAGCATAGTGCCAAATGCTTGGACTGTGGATTTAGGGTGCCTGAGTTCAAATTCCAGCTATGTCAATTGCTGGTTCTATGACCTTGGACAAATTACTTAACCTCTCCATTCTTCATATGTAAAGTATATGATATGAAGATTATAATCGTGTCTACTTCCTAGGGTTGTTTTGAGAGTTGAAAGAGTTAATACCTGTAAAGCCTTTAAGATAGTTCCTGGCCATCCTAAAGGCTTACTTAGCATTAGCCATTATTATTAATATTTAGAAATTGAACAAGGATATACCATTTATATCTTCAGATCACCTGTAATTTTTGAGGAAACCAAGAGAGATTTCCAAGCCTTGTAGGATATTGAGTTTTTTAAAAGAGTATGCATATAATCTAAATATATAAGCTTAGAATTGACACAGTTTGTCCTTTTAGGAAGTTTCTTTTCTAATTTGATGCTTGTAAGCCAAATTTTGAACATATTCTCTCAGATTAACAGCTCTCTTTTTCTTCTTTGGCCATCACTGCTCTTTTGTCTTCTGTAGATGATGGTTGGTTTTTATTTTTTATTTTGTTTTTTACTTTCTACCACTGGTTCTGATCTGCTTTAGTATCTTAGGACGCTTGCATCTGGTGTCTACCTCTGAAACTTTGTATCCTCTGCTTTTCTCTATGTGAGTTGATGTGGTGTTCTTCTTTCTCCATATATTTGTGAGAGTATAAGATTTCTATGAAGTACTATGTATAAAGACTTTAAATTCACTAACTTGAAAAAATCTAGGATCTTAAATGGACCGCATGTCAAATCACAAACAAATGCTAAAATATCCAATATCTCCATGCTCTTTTACCTTCTTTAATTTTATATTAGACTTAGAGTGTTATTCTTTTGTGGTTTTTGAGGCTTTGCCTTTTGGATTGCTCTCTAAATTACCAGGGTACACTGACAAGAGCTAGTAAGATGTGTAACATTAATAGCAAAGAGGATATCTCCCTGTGTAACTTTTTATCTTGTCCTCCCTATTAATTTTCTTAGGCCAGTGAGCCTTAAGGAGTAGGGAGTCATATCTTCTTTAGTAAAATATATGGGGAAGAAGAGTTAATATTATTAAAGTGGAGCATGAGTTGAAGAAAAATAAAAAGTGAGAAGCGCTGCTGAGGTGAATGTCCTTAAAGTCCAGGCACTGCCATGGGATGTGCTAAGTGGACATTATATGTTGCTGGGGGAACAACTGAGAAACTCTATAATTAGATAGTCTGACTGTCCTTGTCTGTTAACTAGACTGAACTAAGGGGGATATTTTTTATCTTAAAAACTCTTGAATGTATTTATCCTAGGCAGTTGATGAGAAATGTGAATACAGATTTAGATACATCACAGCATTATTTTATTATAAAAATTAACAGCTTCCTAAATATCTAATAATAGGAAAATGGTTAAATATGGTACATATATGTAGTAGAATATTAGATAGCTATTCAAGTGACTGTTAAAAGTAATTGATAATAGGGAAAATGGTCACAATTTTAGTAATAGAAAAAAGCATGGGATAAAAAATATCCTCTATAATGTAAATTACATAAAAATTATTGGATATGGAAACGTATCCAATATGGATGCAAACAAATTCCATACAAACATGGAAACAAAGTTTAGAAAAATATATCTTGAAACATTGCTGTTATTAATAGCAGTTATCTTTGAGTTATAGATTATGGGTGATTTTTTTTTCTTCTTAGATTTGTGTGTGTTTTCTGTAAGTATAAAGAAGCCTATACTACTTTTCTAATCATAAAGCAAGAATGCAAATTTTTTTTTTTTTAATAATTTTATTTGTTTATTTTTCCCCCAAAGCCCCAGTGGATAGTTGTATGTCATAGCTGCACATCCTTCTAGCTGCTGTATGTGGGACGCGGCCTCAGCATGGCTGGAGAAGCAGTGCGTCGGTGCATGCCCGGGATCCGAACCCGGGCCGCCAGCAGCGGAGCACGCGCACTTAACCACTAAGCCACGGGGCCGGCCCGAGAATGCAAATTTTTAAAACCTTTTCTGTTAGTATCTGAAAGTAAATTTTCAGAATGTGTTAAAGTGAAGATAAATGTGAGACTTATGTAGATTCCTGAGCATGGTGTTTGGAACACAGTGAATGCTCAGTGAACGATGGCTGCTGGTGTCATTACCTGAGGAAGACAGCTTCCTGTGATCAGAGCCCAGACTTTCATATTGGGAGGCAGCATCGCTGAGAAAATGTTCTTTTCATGCAGCTTCTTGTCCTTCTGAGGTCAATAATATGCTGTCCTTCTGTATATACTGGCCCAGGATCTTTTTTTTAAAAAAAAAAAAGTTGTAGGACCAGAGTGACATGTTTTGGTTTTCTCTTATGAAAGTATAGAGGAAACTAATGTAGAGAGAGGCCTCGTAGTGATTTTCTTTACAGTTACTTTTTTTTTTTAGCTTCGATATAATTTATGACTCCCATTACCAGATGCTTTTACCTACTTTTCTGGGTTGTCTCCTTAAGAATTCTTGGGAAATTTGAAACAGTGTAACAGAAAAGGTTTTCTCTGTTCTAGGAATTTCTGCAACTCTGTCTCTTGCTTCTCGTGTTAGTCTGCCCTTATGAGTCCCTTGGAACTCAGTGCTGACAAAAGAGATGTAGACTTCTATCTACTTGGGACTTGTTTGGGAACTGAGATGTGCATGTAAGCAACTTCAGCATATGGAAAACATACTGGAAATACACGTCGATAGCTATTTTTACTGGGCAGTAGTGTCAGATATTCTTAACATTTGACCATTTATTCTTTTTATTCACTATAGTTTGTAATATAAGTGACTTGTACAATAAATATGTGTTTAGTAAATAGTCATAGAAAGAATGTCTGTAGTCTCTCAATACCATGGCTTTTGTGCCTGAGACCATTTTCTCTTCTGTAATGCACAATAATGTGAATGTACTTAATGCCACTGAACTGTAACTTTAAAATGATTAAAGTGATAATTTTTATGTTATGTGTATTTTACCACAACTAAAACAAAATAGAAAACCACACAAGGTGAGCCAGATGAAAACATACAGATTCCAAGCTAATTTTGACCCTGACATCTCATATTCTGTCTACTTCTCAGCATTCACTTACCACCATATACCAGAAGGTGGGGACCAAAGTTGCTTTTTGCAGCCAGAGATATTACATCAATTATTGTGGAAAAGCATGCCAGGAAAGTGGAATACTTTGTAATATGTCAGGTAGATTGTAGAATGTTAATGAGCACCACTGGGGAGAATGATGAGGTTTTTTGTCTAGTCTCCTCATCTAATTTGTGATGATCTTGTTTGCTCTTTGCTTCAAGGAGGTCTGCAGCTGAGAGAGAAGGAATGGGGGTATATGGAATGTGAAGAGGAAATGTATTATTTCCTCATTTGAAAATGGCAAGTTTTTTCCTCTAGGCATAGTAGGGTGGGAGGTAAGGGGAGTGTAGAGAAGAGGACAGACATCATAGAATTCCAAGAAGTATGAACTGACTGTGATTTGAAAATATGGAGAAGAAGAGCCTGAGATCTGTTAGTTTTGATGCTCATTTTAACATTTCAAAAGAGTGGGAAACTTACAAAGGTTAGCAGTCTTAAAACTTCTAGGTCTCTCTGTATATTGTGACATGGGAAGCTTCAATATTGTGATTTCAGCTGGCCAGCACTTCCCTTATACTAATCCCTCAATTTATTCTAGTGTTGGTTTTTTGCAGTTCAAAGATTCCTGAATTTCTCTACTGAAATTAAACAAGGGGAAATCTCCGGAGTTTTTGGGATCCCTTGTTTGCATAGATTCATTGTCATTGCTATTCCCTTTTTTCCCCCACTATTCATTTTTAGTATATTAGAATGGCAGCATTTCTTATCTGTCTGTGGAGATTATTCTTTGACAGTATTTGCAGCAGTTTCTGTGGAAAATGCTTTATTTAAATAAAAAAAAAAAGAAGCCAAGAGGAATCTCATCTTGTAGCTCTTAGTGATAGAGCCTGTTGCCATGGAGTCCTGGATCAGATTGGCTGACCCAGGGGCCAATGAGCAGATAGAACATAAACACATCATCATTTAACCTTGCAGAATTCATTTACTCAGTGATATATGACATTAATACCATAACTGTACATAGAGCTGTGCAATAAAATGTTTCAAGAATGGTATAAGGTGTTTTTCTCTTCTCTTTCAAAATTTGCTGTTTAAGATAAACATTGTAATGATACATTATCTTCTTAACGTGATTTGACTGGGAGAAGATATGGTGGGAATCATCTCTCCGCTGTCTGTGAATTGAGCTGCTGCTGCAGTCAGTTAGGTTTATGCCAAGTCTAAGTCAAACTCTGGCCTTCTAGACCAGAGGAGATTTGTCTTTCTATCTGAAGCTGCCTTGCTTATTTTGGTAGCTTTAAAGCTGAGTCAGAAATTGGCATCTTTTTTCTTACTTGTTTTTCCTTCTTTCTCTTCCATTCCGACGTGGTAGATCCCTGTCGATGTTATATTTGCACACCATTTGGTCTGGAGTTAGGGGATTAGCTGGGAGTAGCTTCTGTGTTTTCCATCTTCACTTCCCTAGCTTGTTCATATTTATTGACTTAGGTCTGGGAGATTCACTCAGCTCATTGTCAGTTGCTTGTCATAGCAGATCATGACATGTATCTTCTCCTGTACCTTATTGCTTTAGAGACTGAGAATGATTCATTCATACAAAGAAAATTTCCCCTCTAGATCTTGTAAATAAAAGAAGTCAAGAGCATTTGTGTTTTTCTTCTTACATTTTACATCAGGGATACTTGAGAAATTATGGTGGATCTTGTTCTCTTCTCCTCCAGTGCTCCCATGCTTGGCTATTTACAGATTTGAAAGTGAAAGAGACCTCAAGAGGTCCATGAGTTTGTTTCCCTCCTTTGAGCTATTCAAGTCTCTATGAGTGAGATGTGAACTTTTCATTATACCATCACTTTCTGTCTCAGAGGGAAAAACAAACAAACTTCAGATTCATCTGTTAAGCAAAGAGGAGCACAAAGTCTGCTTGGTATCTGATTGAATAACTTTTTGTGGGCGAAGCCTTAGGGAAGTAGAATAGGAAGTATTTGGGGTCTTGTAATTTTAGTTATTGTGACTAGAGAAATGCTCACTGAGAAGGCATTTGAGTAAAGACCTGAAGAGACTAAGCAAGCTGTGCTGTTATCTGGGAGAAGATGATTCCAGGCAGAAGGAAGAAACAGTCAAAGCAATCACCCTAAAGTGGGTTTAGGGCACAGGGAGGAGCCACTGTGACTGGACTGCGTAAGTGGGGGGAATAGTAAGAGATGAGGTCAGAGGGCAAACTAGTGGTCAGATTACTTAAGGTCTTGTAGGTCATTTTAAGGACTTTGGCTTTTGCTCTGAGTAAAATGGGGAGCCATTGGAGAGTTTTGAGCAAAGATGTATCATGATCTGAAAGTGTTTTTACACAGTGACTCTGGCTGCTATGTTTAGAAAATACTGTAGGGAGTAAGACTGGAAGCAGGAGACCAGTTAGGAGGCTCTTGCAATCGTCCCGTGAAGAAAGATGGCGGCTTAGACCAAGGTGGTAGCAGTGGAAGGGTAGGAAATCATCAGATTTTGGATGCATTTTGAAATTACCGTCAATGGGATTTGCTCCCTGATCATTTTGATCTTCAGCTTACTCTTCTATAAAAAAGGAATGATACTATCTACCTGTACAATGTCTAGCTCTGTGCACACAAAAGAATGATCGATGATAAACATTCTAGAAGTGAGGTCTCCTTAGGATCTGAGCCATCAAACATTGTGTGTTCTTTAAACACCTGACTAGCCATCATGAGTAACAGTCTGAAGGAAACAGCCACTCTTCATTGATTCATCACTTGCCTTAGGCCTATGCTTATAGCTATATCAAACACTGGAGGTCTTTCTTTTGGAAGAAGCAATTTACCTAAAAGGACGTTTTTTTTTTGGTGAGGAATGTTGGCCCTGAGCTAACATCCATTGCCAAGCTTCCTCTTTTTGCTTGAGGAAGATGGTCCCTGAGCTAACATCTGTGCCAGGCTTCCTCTACTTTGTACATGGGACGCTGCCACAGCATGGTTTGATGAACGGTGTGTAGGTCCGTGCCCGGGATCCGAACCTGTGAACCCCAGGCCACTGAAGCGGAGTGCGTGAACTTAACCAATACACTACCGGGCTGGCCTCTAAAATGACTTTTTAAAAACAATTCTTAAAATACCAAAGTACCAAGAAAAATAGGAAACCAAGTACAGGAAGGGGTAAATAAAATTCTTATCTTTTCTCTTCCTTGCAGTCTTTTATTGTGTAATTCTCATTAAAACAGTCAAGGATGTCACCTCTGCAGGATAATGTGGATTCAGTACTGCTTGGGAAAAGGCTGTATACAAGATACCAATTCTGAGTGGAAATATATTCATTCATAAGAGAAAAACAGTACCAGTGAACAGCAAAGAAAAGGGGTCTCTCAATTATCTTTCTCCCCCTTCTTGCTGTAGAATACGATTAGGAGGAATTAACATTTACTGAACATCTGTTGTGTGCAGGCACATTACGTTTGTTATCTCATGTGATTTTCCAGTGGCTCTATGAGGTATGTATCCTGCCTAATCTTACAGATGAGGAGGCTGGGGTTCAGTTCCATGATTAATAAGTTATGGAAACAGGAGTCTCATAGCCAATTCATGTCAAACTACAAAGTTCATAAACTTATCCATTATAACATGCTTGCTGCCTCCCACAGTCTGGAGATTGAATGTTCTTGATTTTGATGGGTGCTGCCCCTAACTCACCCTATAATGATGCTCAGCCTTTTCCTTGCAGCAGAGGTAGTATTACACCACAAGGGTAATGCTCTTATATCCTCCATAAAAATGCCAACTTTTCTTATATTACCTCTTCCCTCCCAAGTACATATAAGCTCCAGGGTGTTGCTGCAGGATTCCTCGCTTATAGGAATTGAGGAACTGTTTATTATTTTTTTCATCATTATTATTACTTAGAGTGTGCGTGCGTGTGTGTGTGTGTGCTTTTAATATATATGTGCAGAAAAGCCTAAATAGTATCTTAAACAAGACTAAGTTTCTTTTTCTCTCACATTCAGGAAGTCCAGAGGTAGTCAGTCCAGTTTGGGGCTGGTCTAGTCAAGGACCCAGGTTTTTTCTATCTGTTGCCCCAGAGTCTATGTTTTTTAATCCTAGTATCATCTCACAGTCCGAGATGGCTGCTGAAGAACCAGCCTTTACTTCTACATTGAAGCCAGGAGGAATTAGGGATGAGTAAAGAAGGGCCATCCACTTTCATTACTACTTATATTAGTTTCCTAGGGCCTCCATAACAAAATGCTACAGACTGGATGGCTTAAACAACAGAAATTTATGTCTCACAGTTCCGGAGGCTACAAATCCAAGATCAGCAGGCTTGGTTTCTCCTGAAGCCTCTCTCCTGGACTTGCAAATGGCCACCTTCTCGGTGTATGCTCACAGTCTTTCCTCTCTGCTGACACATCTCTGGTGTCTTCGTGTGTGTGTAGATTTCCTCTTCTTATATATATACCAGTCAGATTAGATTAGGGCACACCCCAATGGCCTCTGTTTAACTTCATCACCTCTTTAGAGGCCGTATCTCCGAATATAGTCACATTCTGAGGTATACTGGGGGTTAGGGCTTCAACACATGAATTTTGAGGAGACACAGTTCAACTCGTAACACTACTTCTACTTATATCCCATGCACTAGAACTTCGTCACATACTCATATTTAGCTACAATGGAGGTTGGTATATGTAGCTTTTTTCCAGGCAGCCATGTCCTAACTAAAAATCAGTAGTTCTATTAAGGAAGACGTGATTGGATATTGGGGAATAAATAGCAGGCTCTTCATTGCAACAGAGGCCTAAGGAATAATGATTCTTAAAGGTTTCCAATTCCTTCATGTGAAATTAGATTGTTCTTATATCATTTTTCTGGCCAATCTCACATTCAATTTTAGATTTTGAAAGATTCTTTTAATACTAAATTATTGACTTAGATGTCCTCTCCACCTAACAGGTGGTGGCATTGACCTCTAAGGTCCTCACAGTAGTACAATATAGACTTAGCTGCATGGCGTTTAAGTTAGCAATAGAAGGTATCCTGAAATGCCATGAACAGGTAAATTGTGATTTTTTTTCTTTCCCAGAATGTCTTGTCTGGGTTTAATTGGGAGCAATTTTGCCTGGGTATGTGAAAAGACAGTGTGAACTTTCAAGGTCCTTTCCATCCCTAAGATTCTGTGATATTTTCTATATAGTGGCATCACTATGATAAAGCTAAAGAAAATGGAAGCAGCAGAGGGAAAAGCCCCCACTGCTGCTCTTTGTTTGAAAAAGGAGTGGTCTGTTTTGCTCGAGGAAGTAAAATGGGCATTTTTGGCCAAGAATGTAGAGAAGTCAATAGAAACTATAACGAAGCCCAACTAACACTTCAGTCCATTAACCAAAGCACCTGCAGTTCTCATTTCAGGGCAAGTACAGCCATAACAGATATTGAGCAAAGAAAGAGAGTACATGTCCAGAACATTTTAATCTTGTTTCTCTCTTTACTTTGCCTAAGGAATTGTTCCGGACATCAGCCAACTCCTGTGGCCTTCCTTACACGCTAGTGAATCCTTTTGCATTTATAGAGCAGAATGATTTTCTCACGCTTCCCTGATTTAGAAAATTGGCACAATTGTTATTATTGTTGTTATTTTTATTGGCCTAGAACTAGTGAAACCTATGACAGTTGACTTCTGAAGTCCTTAAAGGACTTGGTGACTGTCACGTAACTATAGCTTTACATGCTTCATAAGTACTTTACACTCTATTCCCCCATATTCTGCTTGCTTTCTTTAAAGAGAAGGGAGTGTTGTACCCATCTCTCTCATTTATAACTCAGTAGGACCTTCTTTCCTGTCCTTCTCCCAAGGGCTTTTGAGCCATTTACCTCTTCAGGTATGCAGTTATCATACTGTTTTTGTTTTTTGTTCTTTTTTTGGGCACTGTAGTGGAAAGAACATGGGATTTTGGAATCAAGAAGACCTGGGTTTGAATTCTGGCTCCTTATACCTCATGTATAGCCCTGAACAGTTCACCTAAGCTTTCTGAATGTTAGTATTTCATTTATAAAATGGAGATAATGTTTTATACCTTGAGAAGATAAGATACTCTTTATAAACTGTAAAAAAATTAAAGTCACGTGAGATGACCCAGATTGAGGGGAAAGATGGAAGAATTTACAAACCTAATTTTTGAACCCCAAAATAGTCCCCCACTGACACTCTCTGAAGACAGGCCTCAGATCTAGACACCCCTCCCATCCCACATGTCGTGCCCCAGAACGCTCCTGAATGTCCACCTTGGGACACCTCGAACTTTGGCTTTGGGATCAGACACAGCTGGGTTAGAATCCTGCCCTTGCGCCTCTTGTGTTAACTTGGAAAAGTTATTTAATTCCTCTGAGCTTTGGTTTCTTCATCTGAAAAATGCCCTAACAAAAGAGTTTTGTTAGGGTTAAATAAAGTACTATATAGAAACAATGAAGTCATAGAAAGAATGTAGACTTAGGAATCGGACAGCACCGGAGTTCTGGTCTGGTTCTGTCACTTAGTAGTGGGTTGTGACCTTGGGCAAGTTGCTTAACTACTCTTCTTGGTGGATATGAGTTGAAGTGCATAAAGCAGGTTCATAATGGTGCTCAATAAATATTAGTGCTTTTTCCTCTTCTCCTAACTCCAATGTCAAAGAGTGTAATAACAGCCTTGCCATGCATGAGCACCTAGGCAGCTTTGTTTTGGTTTTAACCTGTCATTTTTAACCCTATGGATGTTATGTCCCCATTGTCTTGACTCCTAAGGGCATTTTTTTCTGCGTGTGTGGTTAAATAACATACAATAAAATGCACAGATCTTAAGCATTCAGTTAGTAAGTTTTGAGTTGTATATACCCATGTAACCACTACCTCAAACATGATAGAATATTTCCATCATTCTTGAAGGATCCCTTGTGCCTCTTTGCAGTTAATATCTTACCCTAAACCTTAAGTGGCCACTTTTTGATTTAAATCACTGTAGGTTAGTTTTACCTGTTCTTGAACTTAATATAAATGGACTATTTTTGGAGGGAGAGCTACTTTTTGCTTACCATAATGGTTTTGAGATCCGTCCATGTTTTTGTGTATGTCAGTATACACCCATCACCCTTACTGGTGATGATTGAGCCACTTGTCCGTTTCCAAACCAGTCGCAAAAAGGAAACAGAATTGCCACAATTGGTCTAGCTAATTAAGATCCACCTCCTACGGGCCGGCCCTGTGGCTTGGTGGTTAAGTATGCGCGCTGCAATGCTGGTGGCCCGGGTTCGGATCCCGGGTGCGCATCGAGGCACCACTTCTCCGTCCATCCTGAGGCCGAGTCCCACATGCAGCAACTAGAAGGATGTGCAGCTATGACATACAACTATCTACTGGGGCTTTGGGGGGAAAAAATAAAATCTTTAAAAAAAAAGAAAAAAGATCCACCTCCTAGGGCTCAGGGATAGGGTCACCTTCCCTGATCATGTGTCCTCAGAGGAAGGCAAAAACCAAATTTCATTCATTTTTATTGCTGAATAGTATTCTATTATATGAATATACCACAATTTGTTTATCTAGTCTCCGGAGTCCCTAGATTTTAAACAATTTTTTAAACATGAGTATCAATTGGGAATAATTTACTCTTTTTTTTTTTTTCCTCGAGAAAGATCAGCCCTGAGCTAGCATCCATGCCAATCCTCCTCTTTTTGCTGAGGAAGACCGGCTCTGAGCTAACATCTATTGCCAGTCCTCTTCCTTTTTTTTCCCCCACAAAGCCCCAGTAGATAGTTGTATGTCATAGTTGCACATCCTTCTAGTTGCGGTATGTGGGACGCGGCCTCAGCATGGCTGAAGAAGCGGTGTGTCGGCGCGCCCAGGATCCGAACCTGGGCCACCAGTAGCGGAGCACGTGCACTTAACCGCTAAGCCACGGGGCCGGCCCTGGGAATAATTTACTCTTGACATACAAATTAGTAAAGGACTGGAAAGTTTACAGGGATTTTGCCACAGGGTAAGTCTGAATTTTTAGCCTCTAGCTATTGTCTTCTTGCTTACATTCTGTCTACTTGGCCATAGATTAAAAGGGAGAAAATGAAACTGCCCTTCTGTCTCTGAGTGTCCCTTATATAATATATTCTTTTTTGGCCCAATGCCTAGAAAGTTGTTTATAGAGTTGATGGAAGGATATATAATCTCATTGTGCTCTAGAAGGTACTTACTTTGGCAGTCAAAGAATTTATGGGAAATATGCAGTATTCTCCCTGTAAAAAATTGCCAAATCTTGGCTCTCCGTCATCCTCCCCTGTATCATCATATTTCCTCACTCCCTCTCCTTGCCCCCCACTTCTGACAGTACTCTCTCTGCAGCTTCGAGCCACTGAGTGTCCTCAGGAGACATTCAGCCTTAAAATTGTGCTGTTTGCCTGGATGAAATGTGCAGTGTGCACCAATAGGTTGTAGGGAAGCACACATCTAGGCTCTCCTGGGAGCTTAATGTCTTTGCTTTGTTCTAATCAAGTTACATATGAAATAGTTACTTTCTTCTCCCACCAAAAAAACCTCCCAAGCCCTTAATTTTCTCTTTATGCCGAATAAACCATGAAGAGTGGAAATTACTTCTCTGCCTTTTAACCCTTTTCTGCTGGCTTTAGTCTCACTCTTTAAGGCTTTTTTTTTAGTTAATAAATTGTGTTGTCCCTCAGCTGCAACTTTTACTTTGTTTTGGCCAAAAAAAAAATTGTTTCCAGGAATCCTTATTGCCAGAGTAAGGAGAGCCTTCTGCATAGGATTACAGGACTGGAAATGACTGTAGTTAAAGGTTATTTTGTAGAACAGAGAGCCTCAGTTTAAGAAATACGGTTTTGAGCTCAGTGTATCTTGCAATGGATCTTGACTCTAGAATAGTAACATTGTAATCCCTCATTATTAGCCTTTATTAACTTGAGGACAGCTTCTTTTATCCTAGAAAGAAAATGGGGAGGAGACTTAAGACCTTGTGATTTGAAAACCTGGGAATGTTTAGAAAAGAAAGTAAGATAAAGTTGTCTTCTGTAAGGGGCTGACATGGAAGTGAGATTAAGCTTGTTCTTTATGACTTGCACAGAGAACCAAACTGGGGCCAGTGGAAGGAAATAACAGGAAGATGAGTTTTGCCTCTTTATACTTTCCCCCAAAACAGGTTTATATCGAGGTGAAGACTGTTCCGTCACTAGAGATATACAAGCAGGGTGAGGACGCTATTTTTTAGAGTTACTGATGATTCAAGAACCTGATTGTGGACGACTGTGGGTGTAGAAGGATGGAGCTGAATGAGAAAGCTTCTGAGTCCCCTTCCAATTATGAGAGTCCATGAGGGGCCGGCCCTGTGGCGTAGCAGTTAAGTGTGCGCGCTCCGATGCTGGCGGCCCATGTTCGGGTCCCGAGCGCGCACCGATGCACCGCTTGTCAGGCCATGCTGTGATGGCATCCCATTTAAAAGGAGAGGAAGATGGGCAGGAATGTTAGCCCAGGGCCAGTCTTTCTCAGCAAAAAGAGGAAGATGGGCATGGATGTTAGTTAGCTCAGAGCTGATCTTCCTCACACACACACAAAAAAGATTCCATGATTCTTTTGGATCTTGGGTAGACTTTTCCTTTTCTTGCCTGGTCTTTGACAATCTGTCTCCTTAATTAGAGGCAGTATTGCATAAAGGTTAAAAAAGCAAGTGCTAGAGCCAAATTTCCTGGCTTTGAGTCCTGGCTCTGCTGTGTACCAGTTGTATGACCTTAAGCAAATTATTTAACTTCTTTGTAGCCTCAGTTTTCTTATCTATAAAATAATGATGATAATAATATGTATCTCATAGGATTATTGTAAGATTAAATGAGATAGTTTAGAATAGTGCCTGGTGCAATGTAAGCACTCCAAAAATTTTAGCTGATTATTGTTATCATCTCTTTCCCTGTCACTTATTTCTACTTATAGAGCTGGATTTCTCTGCTGGTCCAGATAGTCCCTGTCTTAAGATACCTTTTCTGACTATCTCAGGATGCTTTTGGCTAGAAGAAACAGTAAACTCAACTCAAAATAGCTTAAATGATAAGAGGATTTATGACCTCACATACCAAGAGGTACAGAGGTAGGGGGATCCAGGTTGACTAATTCAGTGTCTGCATCACAGCATCAAGAATCCAAGCTTATTCTCTCTGCTCTACCATCGTCCATGTGTTGGTAGGGTGTTGCCACAGTCCAGCCATCATCTGCATACAAGACCACCTTCAGCTGAAGATAGCTACCCTTTTTTCTTAGTGGCCCTTTTTTTTTTTTTTTTTTTTTATAGTAGGAAGCCATTCTTTGAAGCCACTCACCCAGCAGAGCCCTCTCATGTCTCACTGGTGATGATTGAGTCACTTGTCCCTTCCCAAACCAGACACAGAAAGGAAACAGAATTACTATGATTGGTCTAGCTAATTAAGAGCCACCTCCTAGGGCTCAGGGATAGGGTCACCTTCCCTGATCATGTGTCCTCAGAGGAAGGCAAACACGAAAAGAAAATCTGGGCTAGATTGATGAGTGTGGAAGAAAGGGGAGATCTGGGTAGGCAGCCAGTACAGTGTGCTACTGTACCTTTTCCTCTGCTGCTGCTTTTTTCCTTAGAGTAAGAATTACTTTGTTTTACGCAGCTCTTTAAGAAGCTAGTGGTCTCAGTGGAAATGACTGTCAAAATTCTTGAAAGTGGATGCATTAATCACTGCTGTTTTATGGATGTCTTTAAGAATCTAAAGCTCAAGTTTTCCTGTTTCCCAATAAATGAAGGAAATCATGTGGCTCCTTAAAACTTGAGTTGGAATATGTGACCATATTCCACAGGTGGCTGTCATGAAAGAGCTCTTTTTGTTTGGTTGGTTTTTTTCCTTAGTGCTTTGGCTGAGAAACAGTACTTGGACCCTGTGAAGTTAGTCTAGGTATCCGGATAGTTGAGCCTTTTCTGACCCACATGTGAAGAGGAGCTGCAAAGTTGTCATTCTGATTTGAAGAAATATACCTATTCGGTAATTGAGGCCCATCCTGGAAAAAGAAACAACCAGCTGCTTTATATTTTCCCATATCACCATCTCTTTTTTCTTTTTCTTCAGTTTCATTGAGATATAATTGACATACAGCTCTGGATAAGTTTAAGGTGTACAACATAATAACTTGACATACATATATTGTGAAATGATTACCACAGTAAGTTTAGTTAACATCCATCTCCTCATATAGTTACCAAAAAAAATTTTTTTTCCTTGTGATAAGAAGTTTTAGGATGTACTCTCTTAGCAACTTTCAAATATACCATACAGCAATGTTAACTATAGTCATCATGCTGTACATTACATCCCCAGTGGTTAATGTATCTTATAACTGGAATTTTGTACCTTTTTTTTATTTGGGGGGGTGAGGAAGATTAGCCTGAGCTAACATCTGTTGCCAATCCTCCTCTTTTTGCTGAGGAAGATTGGCCCTGGGCTAACATCCATGCCCATCTTCTTCTACTTTATATGTGACATACCCACCACAGCATGGCTTGATAAGCGGTCCATAGGTCCACACCCGGGATCCGAACCTGCAAACCCTGGGCCGCTAAAGCAGAGCGCGTGAACTTAACCACTACACCACTGGGCCAGCCCTGGAAGTTTGTACCTTTTGACCACCTTCATCCAATTCCCCTACTCTCCACCCCTCACCTTCTCTTTCTGATAGAGAAATCTGTTTGAGGCTATTTAAGCCTGAAAAAGAAAAATATTGAAGGTCTATCACATGGTAAAAGAAGTAAACTTAATTTTGTGTGATTGTAAGGCAGATTTAGGATCAAGATTGAAGCAGTTCATAGCTTATTATACTGAGCAACTATGTAACAGTTAAGACTATTTAAGAAACAGTGAAATGATCCTGTCCCAGGAATTTTCCAGGAGAGACATGTAGGCCCCTCTCCAGAGGTTACAGAAAGGAGCTCTTCTCTGGGGAAGTAGGAGGAGATTGCATGAGGTCAAATCTAAGAACTCTTCCTTTTTTTTTTTTTTTTTGGTTCTTTTTATTTTATTTTATTTTATTATTATTTTTTTTTATTGCAGTAACATTGGTTTATAACATTGCAAAAATTTCAGGTGTACATCATTGTACTTCTATTTCTGCATGGACTACATCATGTTCACCACCAAAATACTAATTACAACCCATCACCACACACATGTACCGAATTATCCCTTTCACCCTCCACCCTCCCCCCTTCCCCTCTGGTAACCACCAATCCAATCTCTGTCCCTATGTGTTTGTTTATTGTTGTTATTATCTACTACTTAATGAAGGAAATCATACGGTAAGAACTCTTCCAATTCTGATCATTGTTGATGTTTCCCAGCTAAGAGAGAGGGAGAAGGCATGTGCTGAGTTTTACTGTACTTCAAACTGAGGAGAATGGAGGCTTGATTCACCCGTTGGGGAAAAATAAATGTATGTGTATGTGCAGTTCCCATGTACAGCCAGTGATCCATAAAGCTCTGTGAGTTATAATTCTTTTATAGAAGCCTCTAGGTACTGAATCAATTAATTAAAAAGTAGAATATTGGCCATTTTCTTTTATAGTCAGTTTCTTCCAGTACATCTCTCATCTTTAAATTCAGCTGTATGACTATGATTTTATGAATGACTCTCTGGCCTTTTAGAGGGAATTTATCTAGCCCTATGCAAACAAAGTCTTCAGGCAGCTGCTCAGGAGCCATCACAAGGTGAACAAAGCAGTAATCTTGCAGACTATCTATCTTACGCCAGGATGAGGTTACCTGTGCTTCTTAAGAGCCTTCTGGGTCTTATCCTTCAAACTGATTTGAAGGAGGAAAAAATGTCTGGCATGACCATTTTCTTGAAGCATTGCTGTTTGTTCGTTCAGCTCGGTTTCTAGGGCCACATGACATCTTAGAGGGTTTCTAGTCTTTTTAAAGGTGGGAAAGTATTCGGGATTGAAGTACAGTCAGTAACCCACGTATGGAGAAACCTCTACAAACCATTGTTGGAGCTAAGCACGTTTGACTTCAACGGGAGTTGAAGTCAAACTTATGCTTGTAGATATAAGTCTGTGTATAGAACATCAACTTCTGTTTCTGAGTGTGTGTGTTGGAGAACTGTGTTAACTTCATTACAAGATTTTCCAGGTAGCAATAGTAAGAGATAAAGAGCCGGCCACCCCTGCACTACAGATGCTGTGTATTACTGGGAGGCAGTAGAGTGGCTGAACCCAAATAGTGACTAGCAAAGCAAAGATTCTCTCTTCATGGATCCAGGGCAAAACCCAGTCTTTCTGAAGGACAGATGACTACAAAGTTCTCTTCTTGCTTTTTCAGCTTGTTTAAGATGAAGGGAAGAATTTAAGATTCTATGATCATTGTCTGATTTTGCTGCTTTTTGATGGGGGAGGTGCTTGAAGTTAGTAACAATGTTGTGGTTTATGGTAGCTGTGGAAGTTCTCCCTTGGAAAAGGAGAGTGGTCCTCTCTGGTGGTGAATAGAGCTTTATAATATATTTTTATTCTTTCCGGAAAGAGTCTAGTGAGTTAACTCTGTGGAGTGCTCAAGCTGAAAATGTGAGCAAACTTCTGTAGGGAACAAGGGAGGGCAAATAAAATGCCAAGAGGACTCATACTACATTGCTTTAAAACTGAATCCTGGGGAATCTCAAAATAGTTATGGTGAGTAAAAGAATCCAGATAATGTATGATGGAGAATTCTAGAAGATGCAGACGAATCCATAGTGACAGAAAGCAGATCGGTGGTTGGCTGGCGATGGTGGGGAGAGGAGGAAGGGCTTACAAAAGAGCAGGAGGAAACTTGGTGGGGGGGTGATGAATGTGCTTACTATCTTGATTGTGGTGATTGTTTCACAGGTGTATGCATGTTTCATAGCTCATCAAATTGTACATTTTAAATATATGTAGTTTAGTGTACGTCAGTTTCACCTCAATAAAGCTTACAAAAAAGAAAAATGAATCCAGGGATAGCATTTATCAAAGGATCCTTTTCTGGGTTACAGGGAGGCTGCTGAAGACTTGTGTGTGTGTTAAGTATAGACACACACCTCTTGTTTAATGCATCTGATGTTTCTTTAGGAGTCCATAGAGGCTACTGTATTCTATTGAAGAAGATGTCTAACAGTAACACTACTCAAGAGACCCTGGAAATAATGAAAGAATCAGAAAAAAAACTGGTGGAAGAATCTGTAAGCAAAAACAAGTTTATATCTAAGACTCCAAGTAAAGAAGAAATTGAGAAAGAGAGTGAAGATACCAGTTTGCGTCAGGAGACACAGGTAAGGGTTAGAAGTGTATCATATACACACTCTTTATACCTGAATAGAAATGCCATTATAGGTGACATTGGGGATCTATAGGAAGCCAGTCACTTAATATGAACACTTGATTGTCCCTAAAAACTCAACTTCACCTCTCAAGAAGTATCTCCTTCCCTTTTTTTGTCATAGAGTCCACAATGAAGTGTCAAGAAGACCAAGTGAAATCCCTAATCCACTTGGACCTGAGTTACACTGGTTCTTGCTACATTTTGATATTTTTTAACTATCAAAAAATAAACTATAGGGGCTGGCCCCGTGGCTTAGTGGTTAAGTGAGCGCGCTCCACTGCTGGCGACCCGGGTTCGGATCCCGGGCTCGCACCGACGCGCTGCTTCTCCGGCCATGCTGAGGCCACGTCCCACATACAGCAACTAGAAGGATGTGCAGCTATGACACACAACTATCTACTGGGGCTTTGGGGGGAAAAATAAATAAATAAAATCTTAAAAAATAAATAAATAAATAAATAAATAAATAAATAAACTATACAAACACATATTTAACAAGTTATAATGTGGCTCATACAATAAACTCTTAAAACTAGAGCTGCATGGCTTTACATATAGTGTTAAATTCATATCCTGGTTGTGTTAAAGCGGTCAGCATTTTCTGGGTCAGAAATAGTCTCTGAACTTGCCACTTGGTAAATGTGAGTGAGAGGAATTTCACTCTTTGGTTGCCATGTTGTTATCCATCCAAATTCATACTGCAGTGCAGATATGATGGCAGTAGATGGCCAGCTGAGCTTCTTCTAGAGCTCCTCTTTGGTACCCAGCCAGCCCAGACTCTGAGTCTCTTCTAGCTTACCTGTTCCAGTCCTTCTTTTCTTCTGTGGGCACTGCTCATTTCCTCAGCCCAAATTATATAAATCTTTTCCTCCATGCCCAGGGGTGAGACTGGTTTTTATTATATGCTTAGGAGATATACTTAACTCTTACTAGTAAATTAGTTTAAAAAGCAGTAGCAACACATTTTGGAGGGTCTAGAAACTTGAAGCATAATTTCTCTTGACAAGGCAGTTCACCTAGGCCTTGTCTTCTTTAAAGATTAAAACAGCAACAACATTTAATTCATGAAGAGATGAATTAAAATCAGACAGCTCTCTGAAATATTTTATTCTCTAGCTGCCTGCTTTTCTACTGTCTTTCCTCTTACAATTTGCCGGATCTCTGTCCTGGCTGCTTTTCTTTCCATTATCTTTTTCATATGAGTTGTCATTCCCCACCCATCCTTCCAGAGTTTGTGCAGACAATCTGCCACTGTTCCAACTATACTTCCAGCCTCCACTGATACCAATAATGAATTTTAAATCCTCAGGACAGATAAGTGATGAATGTTTAATTACATGCTGTCATGCTACATGGAAGATAATAATTAAATGAACTTTTGGGTCCAAGTTACTGTATTCTCAGAAGACTATTTTAAGTGGTGTTCTAAACTCCTGTTGTGTGTACTTGAAGACAGGCAGAAAAGAAAGGATGTCTATAGATTTATATGTCTTATGGACACTCACTTAGTTTGAAAATGTTGTAACTTAGATATACAAATGGGTCGTGTGGGAGGGTAGGAGGGGAACCTGCCTCCCCTCTGACTCCTTTTGCTGCTGCTAGAGCAGGTGGAGCTGCTGCTGCCATCTACTGGAGCTCCTACTTCTTCTGCAAAGTCTTCAGTCTTGTCGGCCACCCTTCTGAAGCCCTCTCCCCTCTACCGTTTCCCAACAGATCATGTGCCCCTTCAACAGCACTAAAAATTCTGCTCTTTCTCCTACCTTCCCCCCGACTCACACCCTAGAAGTCTCACCAAGAATCTTACTGATGCTGTCAAGGGAGTGCCTATTATGAATTGGAGCTGGAATGTTTGTGGAAAGGGGACTTTCATTACTTGTATTGTGTGACATATTCTTGGAATCAGCAATTGGAACTCAGATCATCTTTTGCATGGAAACAGTGCTATAAAAGGCAGGCTCTGAGATTCAGTTTAGAATGGGCAAGCCCTGACTTAATATATACTGACCTTAGGTGGGTCCTTTAAATAATCAGCTGGGTGTGGCCTCCTAGCTGGGCTTTCTGCCTTTAAACTTGTAATCCCTTCTCATTCACCTACCATTCTGCTTTAGAAAGATGGTTATGAAACAAAGATCTGATTGTGTTAATTCTCTTCAAACTTCCTGTGTCTCATTGTCCTAGGCTAAGTCTCAGATTTGCCAGCATGGCATATTGTATCCTAGTCCCTTGCCCACCAGCCATCTACCTCTCACATCCTATGCTTCAGCATTATCTGACTCCTTGGTCCCTGTTATAAATAAGAGCTGAAAAGTTTGGGGAAAGCATGCTTTTGTACATGCTTTCTGTGCCTAGAATGCCCTCCTTGGTATTCTTTCCTTGGCCTTCTCCAACCCCTGAAGTCCTGCTGCCAACATCTGTCTAATGCCTATTTATCCTTCAAATCTCAATCCAGATGTGTCTTTCTCTAGGAAACCTTCTTTGACGATCTTACTCACCCATTGCAGGTCTACTTTGCGTAATTCTTCAATTAATGTCTGTCTCCTTCAGAGAACTGTAAGCTCCATGAGGCCCAGGATTTGGTCAGTTTGGGCTCACCATTGTATTTCTGAAGCCAAACACAGTTCCTTGCAGGCACTCAATATTTGTGAACACATGAATTTGTGATTTGCTAGGTGTGAGTTAGACACTTGTGCTGTGTGCTCCTGTAGCACTCCAAGTACCTCTGTAATGCACTTAATGTACTATATTGTAATTGTCTATTTGTCTGTCTTCTCCAACAGGATTATGAGTTCCTTTGTGACAAGGTTTGTGTCTTTTATCTCTGTATCCTCCGGTAGTTAGCATGGTGCCTGGTACATATTAGGCTTTCAGTATATGTTTGACTATTAAATGAAAACTATCCATTCTGGGAAATAAGCACATTCATACATATTTTGCTTATAGGGTTATAAATTGATATAACCTCCTTGAAGGGCAATTTGGCAATACTTCATAAAATTTTTAAATGGACTACAGATATACTGTATTTGGTCATTGAATTATTGTTTATACTAACAAAAAATCAGAAACATCTTAAATGGTGCCATTTAAGGGATTGGTAAAATAAGTTATGGTACAGCCACACAATGGCATACCATGCAGCCATTAAGAAAAACAGTAGATCTATAGAATGATATCCATGAAAAAAGTTTAAAAGCAAGGTTCAGAGCAGTGTGTACAATATACTTCTATTCGGTTTAAAAAAAAAAAGAAAAACCTGTGTGTGTATACATGTATAATAATCTTGTACATGCATAAAAGATCTCTGGAAAGATTACAAGGAATTCAGTACTAGTTGATCCTTTAGGAGGGAACCAGGTAGCTGGGGGACAGACGTGAAAGGAGACTTATTATTCTATGTAACCCCATTATACCTTTTGAATGTTTGTGCCATGTGTATGTTATTACCTATTTGAAAAATTAGTGACAAATACTGCTTTATATTCCTGGACTATGACTCTTCCCTTACTGTAACAGATCTTGCCACTGACCAGATCCATCGTCATGTCTTACTCTTTCCATCCCCCTTGCCGGTTCTCCATTCTGCATTGTTGCAGTGTTGTTTGGTAACTAGTGAGGAGGACAAAGGAAAGAGGAATCCTCACCTACCCAGGACCGTGCTGGTACTCTGCCTCTGTCTTGTTTCCCTTCCCTGGCCCCACCCCAGCCTCAGTTCTCTCCACACTCTGGTGGCACTGATTTCCATTCCAGACATCTCAGCAGCCCTAAGTGCCTCATCCCGTATATAACCCTACCCAGCCTCTTCCCAAAAGCCCTCATTTTGATTTCTCAGCTGTTCAGAAACTGTATCAATTAACTAGTCGTTTCTTCCCTCATTCCATCTCAGGCCCTCAATCATCATCTTCCTCAGCTTCTACCCTGCTCCTTATCTACTCTCCTTATCCTACCTTTGCTCTGGAGGTCTTGTCCATATCTTCCATGCTCCCTTCTTTTTATCCTGTCCCATCTTATATTGCTGACCTAGACAGGCTATAAGACCCATCACCAGGAGCTTAGAACTGGGAGAATTCTCATATTCAGGGAGTGAGGCAATTGGCAAGAAGAGTCTTCATGCCATTTCTGCAGCCATAGGAACAGGTATTTTGAGTATCTCAGGTTGGAACTCTGAATATGTTGTCCTATAAAGATGTTATTATAAGTGATGGTTAGTGGCCATATTTCATGTTCATTATGGGTTAAATAGGCTACTGTGTGCAAGCTTGGGGAAAAAAATACTCTATCTTGCTATGGTGGTGACATTTCCACAAGCATCCTAATCAGGAGAGGATTCCATGATGTATCCAAAAGTAATTTGTTCTCAATCTGTGAAAGAGGCCAACCAGTCAGTGACTCCTTTTATTTTTTTATCTTCATGGTGAGTGGTGATTTGTCAGTAGGTGACCTGTGGTCCCTTCTGTGTCACAGTTGCTAGAGTCATAGCATAGGGGGACAACCACACCAAGTGGATCTCATCATAGTTTGGCTATTGTAATGGTTTTACAGTTAGTGCTTTTTCTTTGTACACTTGTATTGCTTTTAACTTGAGTGTTGATTTTCCCTACCTTTAATATTGTCCAATTCCTTTCTAACAGAGGCGGACATCCAACCATGGTCATGCCAGGAAAAGAGCCAAGGTGAGAGCCCTTTCTCTATAGCTTCTTTTCTGGTGTTATTAGTAATATGTTTCAGAAATAGACTTATCACTAATCTAGTTTATTTGGATTATATATAGGCAAAGTTTTTTGCCCACACTTTGTACCGTAATGGTGAACGTGCATACACAGACACGCACACACATACACACATTTCCTTTTCGAAGGTCTAGTTTTATTTTTCTCCATTGTCTCTAGTTCAGTCACAGTCGGTTTCTGATACTTGAAGGGATACCCAGCCAGAGCCTCCCACAAAGCCTGAGCAAACTGGTAGCGGATCTGCTGAAACGCCAGTTTCTCAGCTCACCTCTGGCTTCTCTCGGAGAATGGCTGCTACATAAGTCTTATTTCTCCCCCAATGTTTCTTGTTCTTTTTTTTTTTTTTTTTTTGCCATGTGAATTTCCTTTAAGATAAATCCTACTCTATTAGTAGAAATGACTCACCATTTTTGGACATCCTAAAAACACAGGCACTTTTTTTTTAATGTTTTACTTTTTAGGTTGGGGCAGGGAGGAGGATTTTGTTTTTAATCATTGTATCATAAAATTAGCACATCACAGATTATTTTAAGCACTGTTATCAGGGAGGACTATATGTGTTAGTGTGATAGCTTTTTAATTTTAGTTGGGGAACAGTAAAATATTCAATTTTTATTCCCGTGGGAAGAATTGTCACCAGAAGTAATAATTAAGGGTGTCCACCCCTTTCCCCCAGAAAAATAATAGCAGAATTTGGGAGTGGCCCAGCCAGAAAGTGGCTTGGGTTTGAAGAAGACCACAACGTATGATAAATTGGCTCTGTGTCTTGCCTTATGTGGCCTAATCCACAGTGATGGGCTTGACATTAAAGTTCAAAACAAAGGGTGTTCACTGCTACTTCACTTCCTCCCAAACTTTCTGTGATAAGTAAGACAGTTATTATCTCCATTTTATGGATGAACAGGCTTGAAGTCAGTTCTTCAGACTTGCAAGTTTTTTTCAGTATACCGTACTGCCTGGCACACACATACCACATTTTGTGCTCTTGTATTCACTGTAAACCTTGATTTTATTATAAGAACTCTCAGAAGAGTTTATAGGTAGATTTCTAATGAGTCACTCTATAATTTTTGGCTTTTGGGATGCCTAGGAGAGCAGTGATTAGCAAAGTGGATTTCAGATCTCTTTGAGATTCACCAGCAAGCAGCAATAAACCAAGTGGATAAGCTTTTTATCATATTAAATCCCAAATGTTAGAAAGTTTTCTGTGTTTCTCTTTACTCTTTTCTTAGACACTTCTTTCCATATTCTGCCATCTCAGGTTTAGAGTCATTTAGCATTTATTGTCTACTGTATGCGAGGCACTATTTATGATATGTATGTTTACATACTTTATATCATCTAATTCTTACAACAACCCTATAACTATCTTTATCCCAGTTTTGTTGAGGAAAAACAGAGACCCAGACAGGTCAAGTAATTTGCTCAGGGTCTCATAGCTCAGAGGCACAAAACCAGGAGTTAAAGCTAGGACTTCTGGCTCTTAAATCCAGTGTCTAAGCTCTGCTGCATATTCTCAGTAAACTTCTCAGTCTGAAGTTGGAGCACTGGGGTAGAGAGAGGAAAGCTAAGTGAAGTGGTTTTCCTATCATCTGTCCAAAGTAGCCATTTTGTTTTTATATGTCTACTCTTGTAAGCTGGAGAATTATCTTCCAAGTGAAGCAGGAACTGGCAAATAGGACCTGTTTGAAAAAAACCCTATTTAATGGAAGCAGCAACTAACAGAGCCAAAGATGATGCTCTTCATTCAGCCAAAAGCTTTCTGAATGTTCACCAAGGGAATATATGTGTGTATTTGTTTTTTTCAGTCTAATTCCAAGCTAAAGTTGGTGCGCAGCCTGGCAGTGTGTGAGGAGTCCTCTGCCCCATTTGTTGATGGACCACTAGAAACCCAGGTAGGTCGTTTGTAAGAGTAAGTGTGGCTTTTGCATTTGGCAGTTGTTTGGTAAACTATGGTATAGCGAGCATAGCATCAACATTAGGCTTAGAAATCAGGGTAGAAAGAGCTTCAAAACAAGCTGTTGCAGTAAAGCAGGGAATGGGTGAGAGTGTGAAGTATAGGTCTTCACACCTGGACCACCCAGGATGATGTCCATAAGGAGGTCCCAGGGCTGGATCTTGTTTTCCCATCCACACCATGCCCCTCTGGTGGTTAGAACCGTTTCCATCCACTTCCTATGCCAAGAACAGCCAGTGTAACTTGAGCCCTCCATATAGTGGGCTGTGATTGTTGGCAGAAAAGATTTGGCCTCTACCCTTTTGGTAGAACAAAAGCTAAAACAATTTAATTAACAAAATATTCACTTCTGTGAGAGAGTGCTGCCACCCCAAGATTTGCCTTCTTTGACATTTCAAGGGAGCTGCAGGAGAGTTAAAATCCTTTTTCCCGTTTGATTATATTTCTCTTTCCCCTTATCCAAGGATATAATTCAGTTGCACATCAGCTGCCCCTCTGACAAAGAGGAAGAAAAGTCCACAAAGGATGTCTCTGAAAAGGAAGACAAGGATAAAAACAAAGAAAAGGTCCCAAGGAAGATGCTGTCTAGAGGTGAGGACTTGGCCCCTCTCTCATCTGTCCTAGGGCCTGGCTCTACACTGCGCTTTCCTTCCATCTTGAAGCCTGGCACCCACTAGCCTTACTGGCCCAACAGTTCATAATGTTCTGCTGACTTCATGGTTGCTTGGGGAAGTGCCTGACTAGGTTAGGTTGCTTTCTTTGCTGGTTTCTCCAGCCCTGCCTTAGGGGCTAACTTGCGACAGAGAGCTACTGCATTAACATTGGCACTACCCATAGGAGGACATTGTAGTTAATTCTGATTTTATTTTTGCTCTGGAGTAAACAGTGACGTGGATCATCACTGGTTTCAGATCCTCCAGATACCATTTATATTTTGGTTTTGGGATGTGTGGACTGATTTTTTTTTAATGATGCAGATTTGCATCTAATTATTAAGCTCTCTTTAGTTTTAAACTCTTGGGCTGGTAGCAAAAAGACATGGTCCATCAATGGTAGTTGAGAGGAAAAAGACAACCTTGGGATTAAAATTTTATAAATATATATAATCAACATTTGAGCATATTTGCTGAGATTCTGGGAAATTCAGCACTGATTGCCCTTACCTGGCATTTTTTTTCCTTAACTAGAAGAAAACCTGCTTTGTTCTGGTCAGGACATTCAGTAAATACTTATTGATGGTACGGTGGCTTTTCAGTTGAATACTGATGCAACACTATGACCCAGATTCTACCTTCTATCATTGTCATGGGGAATTTGGGGAGGCTGGCAAATCAAGATCATTCTGGTTTTTAAGCTAAAACCCCTGAAGTTTGATTCTACTTTCCTATTTTCATCTCTCCTGGTCAGGTTTTGGGCTTCTGCATGGGATTAGATATCATGCAAGGCAGTTTCATTTATTTTAAATTTCTTTTATTGTGGTGGTTCTAGACTCCAGTCAAGAATATACGGACTCCACTGGAATAGACCTACATGAATTTCTTGTAAATACACTGAAAAAGAACCCAAGGTAAGGGCCGGCCCCATGGCGTAGCAGTTAAGTGCGCGCACTCCACTGCTGGCGGCCAGGGTTCGGATCCCAGGTGCGCACCAACGCGCCGCTTCTCTGGCCATGCTGGGGCCGCGTCCCACATACAGCAGCTAGAAGTATGTGCAACTATGACGTACAACTATCTACTGGGGCTTTGGGGGGAATAGATAAATAAATAAAATCTTAAAAAAAAAAAAAAAAAAGAACCCAAGGTAATAACATGATTTGATGGAAGGGAAAAAGGGGCCAGGAGTCAGCAAGGTACCCAAAAGGCCAAGTAGCTTCTCAGAATTTTTTCTATTATTTGAATCTAGGATGCCCACCCCCCACCACCATTTCTCTCCAATGTAGTTTTATATCTGTGAGGGATTCAGAATACCTTCACATTGAGGTTTCTGCTTTTAGAAGAGTTGAGAAAAATTCTATGGAAGAAGAATACAGAGACAAAGAAATATGAAGGCTTGGGAGTAAAATTAAAAAGCACCAAAGAAAAAATAATTGATTTGTACATAAGCTAAATCATAATTGTTTTAAAATTCTATAAATAACTGAATGGAATGTAGACTAGTGATTAGATTTATAAGTATAAAGTATGTTTGTATGAATATGGCTGCCAACAGAATTAGGTTTCTGGTAAGAAAAACAAAGTACATGATTGAGAGGATCTGCAAAATGTATACTTGATTGTTTTTCTTTTTTAAAGTAACATAAGACAGGCCAGTGAGGCTCAGCAGCCTCTGCATTTTTGGTCCACTGTTGGGATTTAGCTCTGTCCTTCCCTTCAGCTTCTGTAGTGAGCAGCTTGTATTTTCAATGTCTATGGGAGGGTTGCTTTTTGTATTGTTTTAATCTTTTTTAAACAGGGACAGAATGATGCTGCTAAAATTAGAACAGGAGATTCTGGAATTTATTAATGACAACAAGTAAGTTACTTGAATAAAATACACATTTAAAGGTGGGGGGGGCTGAAAAGAAATTTAGATACAATTTTAGAATGTCCCTCTTTCATTTTTTCCTTAAAGTCTGAATTTTGAAGTAGTTACTCACTGGGAACCAAAAGGAGTTGGGGAGAAGTAATAAAAATGAATTTAAAAGTATGTATGTGAAAACCAAGTGAAGTTTTTAAGTTATTGCATAGACCCAAGTTGAAAAGAATTTATATCTTTTCAGCAGCTAGCCCTTGTCCCATATTTCATTATTCTTAAATTTCTTACTTTTTTCTTTGTAGAATATCATCCAGGTGGGTGAGACCTAGGGCCTAAGGAGTATTTAGTGAGGATAGTGGATCAGAGTGAACTACAAAATACTGTAGATAAAGAAGATTTTTGGTTCCCATTGAGTAAATATCTATCTTCCTTTTGTCTGTTTCTCCTGAGAAATTCCCCACTTTGGACACTTATAAGAAAAATTATAATTGGCTGTTATTGCTATTTTTTGTCCTTATTTTATTTTTTTTTCCCCTGGGTTTCCCTTCAGTAACCAGTTCAAGAAGTTTCCTCAGATGACCTCATATCACCGGATGCTATTACACCGGGTAGCTGCCTATTTTGGAATGGACCACAATGTTGATCAAACTGGAAAAGCTGTCATCATCAACAAAACCAGTAACACAAGAATGTAAGGGAGGAAACCACAGATTGAGAAGGCTTTCCTGGGATAGCCTCTGGGGTGGAAGATGTCTCTTTCCAGGGAGAGGACAGTTTGGGGGGTTATATTATCAATTCCTACTCTTTGTGAGGCCTCAGAGATAGATTCTAGAGGCACTGGTGTTTCATGAAGACTGGCCCCTGGCTCTCTTTACCTTTACTGATATGACAGGTATAACTTTGGAGGAAGACAAGTTATAAATGTATAAAGAACAGACCCTGAGGATTTCATTAAAACCATCAAGTGACTTTTCAGATGCCTGACTCCAGAAATCCCCTGAGTGGGAGTTGTGGAATTTAAGAGAGCTGTTCTGGGAGGTCTGCTTCCTAACAAAAGGGTCTTTTTCCTCCTTTCCTTCCACATCTCTCTCCCAATCCCAGCCCTGAACAGAGGTTCTCAGAACATATAAAGGATGAGAAGAATTCAGAATTTCAACAGAGATTCATTCTCAAGAGAGATGATGCCAGTATGGACCGAGATGATAACCAGGTGAAGAATGGAAAGGGGTGGGCCTATAGAGAGAGAGATTGCAGTAAGAGAAACTGGGAGGGGAGAAGAATTTTTGTGGGACGGAAAAACCTCAAAATATCTTAGTATGGAAAAATGTATATAGCTATACATTATAGAGCTGTGCTGAGTTGGCTTTGGCTTAATGTTGAGGACTGACTACACTTGTTGAGCTGAATGCCACCCTCTTAGCCCCAGAGAGACATGGTGCTGAGTTTTGCTGGGTTTTCTCATTTGGCCTGGAACTCCCTGGTTCTGCCACTGACTTCTAACTCCATGTCATTTTGGGACAAAACAAGGTCCCTCCCTGCTTCAGCGTTGATTCAGCTGATGGCTTCTTTCTTTTTTTCTTTAACAGTTAGGGATTTCTTTGGGAACCACCAAAAGCTACTTTATGCCACTTCTACTCTTATCCTAGCTCAGGGCTAGCCTTGAATTGGCAAAGTTGTGATCTAATTTACCCACTTATAAAGGTGTTTCTGATCCCTTTCTGCAAACTACTCATTCTTTTCCCAACTCCTTCCACCAAGGTGAGTGAGTTAATTTGACTTGTGATGCTGGGAACCTCAGGCAGTATCCCCTTTTTTGATCCACTGCTGTGGGAATAAGAAGTGAACAATCTGCCCCATCCCTTCACTTATGGGCCTGGCTGTTGCCCTTACTTCTAGCCCGCCCTTCAGATAGTAAGTGATAATTTGGGGGTTAGTTTTCCTAGCCACATAAAGCATTTAGATCCAGCCTGCTTCTGATTGGCTTCCAAAGGAGGTTAGGTGGAGAACCAGGGTTAAGGTTTGAAGAGCATGGTTGGGTAGAGCCAATATGAGTCTTGCTAATTAATGATAACTGTAATATCTTACCTCTAGAGTCAAAATTAATTTTCTTGGGATATTGTATGGTCTCGAGACCAGAACTTTTCCTGCTTGCTACTTGAGTATTTGAGGGAGTCCTTTTGAGAAAAGTGCCATCATCTATTGTGGACAAACATGCTGGGTCTGATTGAAAACAATGAAACATACAAAAGACAAAATTTTGAAAAACAAGAAAGAGCCTTTCCATCCTGATGCCCTTCTCTCCATTTTCCCAAAACCCTTTTTCTGTGGATCAGGAATTATTCAGGCCTAGAGGCACACTTAAGCAGAGTGGAATATTCCCTATTATAAACTTTTCATCTCTCAGCTTCAGGCTTGATCCATAATAGGGTAAGCTCTATGCACTTTCTGTCTGTGATATTAATAATAAACACAATAATGGCTATTTTATTGAGTGTTTTCCATGAATTAGACTCTGTTCCAAACACATTATATGTTTTATCTCTTAAAATCCTCTCCACAATCCAGTGTAGATGGGGCTTATTAGCCCCACTTTAAATATAAGAAAACTGAGGCTAAGAGATGCTAAGTTACTTGCCTAAAGTGACATTACTCAGAGGTGGCAGAGCTGAGATTCTGCCTGATCTCAAAGCCCATTATGCTCTTTCTACTCTGCCACTGGTTTACCGGTGCTAGGGGCTGAGGACAATACAGCACCTTGAGGTTCTGTGTCTTCTTGGAATGGGATTTGTAAAAGGACATTTAGTAGAATTTAGGTTCTTAAGGCTAGTGAGAACTAAATCTAGTCAAAAGTTGATTCTCCTGAAGTTATACCTACCTCTGGAGATTGGTGAAGATCAGGAAGATCAGCCTAGAGCAGCAGTCTCCTTGGTTGCTTCATCTGAAGCTTTCAAAGCCTGTGGATTGAAGGTCAGAATCTTTTATAACCTGATGACATTCATTTGATGGGTTATCTCCCTCAGAGCTCCTTGCCTTCAAGAGCAGTATGGAAAAGGACACTCTATAACACCCTACGCAGGACAGTGCTCACAGTTCACAGGCCAAGAGAGGAAAAGACAGTGATGGAGAGTTGGGTGGTAGGCTAGCCAGATGTGGTGATCTGCCCAGCCATCCCTTCTAGTCACTTCACTACATTTTTCACAGAATGTAAGATTCTCTATCCTTCATTTCTTCTTTTCCCTTTCTATCGCTCTATCTCTCCCCTCCCTCCACCGAACCTTATTTTTCTGTTCCTTTCTCTGTCCATCCTTCTTTCTGTTCTATTCTCCTTTTCTTTTCTCTATTCCTCTTTGTGTTGCTCTGTTCTCTTTCTTCTCTATTTCTGTAATTTCTCTCTCTTTCCCTCCCTCCAGTAGCTATAGTTAAGATGAGAAAATATGCTTAAGCTTTGACTTTAGCTTCGCCCTTGGGATTTCATTTCCAAGGCCCTCTTTGCTGAGCTGCGTGTGACTTGGGTCTTCAGGCCATGGCATTAGTGACTAAAGAAGGGACAATGTCAGGTGCTAGTTCTCTAAAACTCTTCTCTATATTCAGCTCTGCTAAATACTTGTTTCTTCTCCCTCTCTAGCTTTCTCCTATCCCTTGCTTTCCCTCCAAAGCAATGTCGTTTATTCCCTGGGCTATTCTCTTGATCCTCACTGACTGGAGAGTACCTGATTACTACAAGGAAGCAACCCAGTCTTTATAAATAGTTGTTGTTCTTGATTCTCTGGCGGGGGTGGGGAGATGGAGAGGCCCCAACCTTCCAGAAAACCTGATCTCCCAAACTGCATGGTCAGATGTACCCAGTGAAACCCATCTAACACTGGAAATTTTATTTTATTTTTTCCATTTTTTTGATGGCAACTATAAACTCTCCCGGTTTCTCTTCCTTGCTGGTGTGCAGTGAGCTTGCAGTACGAGGAGAACTTAACTAGCTTAATTCTGCTCATCGATCTAGATCAGAGTTCCATTGCAGGATGGAAGGAGGAGCAAGTCAATAGAAGAGAGAGAGGAGGAATATCAAAGGGTCCGAGAGAGAATATTTGCCCGAGAGGTAAGTGTAGCTTCTGAGAGTTGTCAGCCCATAGCTTTTAGCTCTTAATCTTTGAAACTGTGAATGGAATGAACCCTCCATAAATGTTTTGTTGTTTTTTTTTTGTCTAACCAACATCAGCCAGCTCCAGACTTGATCTCTAAAATTAAATGTGGCTTATTGGGAAGCTGCAGATTATTATTTGTATTATTTTTAATACATTCTGCCGTATGGCATACAAAGAGAACAAATGGAGTGGCTGAATTTGGTAGATGTGATTAGACTGAAAATAGACATGGTTTTGGCAGGGCTTATGGAAGGGCCCTGAATCTTGCCTGTCAAACCCTCCTCCCACTTACCCTCTTTCACTTCCACTGTCCATTTTAGGCCTCTTTGCTTCTAAGTGGAAGACTTAGTGTCCACACAGCCTACACATTCATCTTGTTTGGCCAGCCTCATTTTTAGGATATGTTGGTGATTGTTAGAGCACAGATTTGACATCCATTCTCTGAGCTCCACATTCCACATGCACAGAGGGTACCACTCACTATTCCCTCCAGTCTCTACCTGAACAGGAAGTCTCTTTCTTCCTATATTTCTTACTTTGCTTCTTAGAATAGGACTAGCTCCCTGGGCCAAAAGGCAAAATGAATCATTTTAGGTAACTTTATTCTTAAGAATTGTGGGCCATATCAAATATACTTGGTATCCCTGTATCTGGTGGCCTTTGCCGACCAGACTGGAGAGAAGTATAGCAGAAATTCAGGAAAGGCTGAGGACAAGCAAGAGAGGAGCAAATCTCCAGAAATATAGGCTCCAGATAGCAGCACTGTCTGACAGTCAAATTAGCAAACAAAGGAGGAAGAGCCAGCCTCCCTTCATTGTCAAAAGATGGCCAGTTCTAATCAGTATACTTAGATGGACACTACTCTCCTCCCTTTTCCCCACTCTCCCCTCCCTCAGCAATACAAAAAAAGGTATATCTTTTCATCATCACCTAGCTCAGAAAAGTATTGTCTCCGACTTCAATTAAACTGAACTCCTCTATGAACTTGTTCCATTGTCTCAGGAAACCCAGGTGTTCCAAGGATCCTCACTGGGGACAGATACATGACAAACCCTCTGGTCCAAAGTCTAAGGAGAAGGAATCTTCTAACCTTCTGTTATATAGACTTCCATTCTGAGTCAGAAAAATCTGTCCTCCAAATTATCCAACTGTAGCCTGAAGAGGGTTCTCTGCCTTTACCTGCAAACCAGTTGGGTGGAATGACAGGAGAGAGGTCATTTGTACATGATTCTGACCAGTGATGACCCTAAATTGTGGACAGAGCAGGTTGGTGAATGATAATAGCAAACATTTATAGAGTGCTTACTATCTTTCAGACACTGTTCTCAGCATTTTGCATAAATTCATTTATTTAATCTTCACACTAGGCCTATGAAGTAGGTTCCATTATTTTCCTCATTTTATAAATGAGGGACTGAGGCATAGAGAGGTTAAGTAACCTAGAATCACACTGCTAGTTAGTGAAAGAGCTGGTATTTGAATTCAGGCAGTCTGGCTCCAGAGTCCATGCTCTTAACCTCTAGAAAAAACCACTTCTCAATAGCTTGCTCTGCTCCAGGCTCTTTAGATTAAGAAGTACCAGTGACATCATAGGGTAGCTATCTGCTTCACTGACACATGGAAAATGACTGTCCCACCATGCCAGCCATTAGCAAAGTCATAGGTATTCTGAAAGCACAAACAACCTTTAATCGAGTATTGGGGCTAATTATGAACAACAATGGAATATATCTACCTACAACCATAACAAAGTCAAAGTTAGCTCTTCTCTCCTTTTCCTCCTGATTTCTAGTCTCTGAAGCCTCTACTAATATTTGTATTCCTTGTTAAATCCTTGTGGATTTATCACTTTCATTTCAGCACTTCCTAACTCTTGCTGTGGTAGAGGCATCAGGAATCTCAGAAGGTCTAGACAAGGAAAAATGGCCAAAGCCTACCGTATTCCAAAGAGTCTTATGTGGAGAGGAACCTGGCCAGTCAAAGGGAGCTGATTAAGGGTAGAGTTGTAGGTTGGGGTGCAGGGGAGGAAGAGGCAGGCCAAAAAGAAAGGGAAGTGGCAAGAAGGGTGTTTGGATGGAAATGCTGCTGCCGCAGCCTTCTCTGGAGCCTGAGCTGTGCATTGGGAAGGCTGCCCACACAGGCTCTGCTTTGCGCGGAGCCCTCTCGGCTCAGCAGCTGGACACTCTTGGTACCTTTTCTTAAGGCTTGGGAGTCCACCATAATGCTCACTTCATTCAGCTCGGTGGCTTTGTCAGGAAATGCTCCTCAAAAGGAATGTTTCAGGCTTTTAATTTTCTCACTTTTTCTAGGCTCTGAAAAGTACCTGCTTCCCCAGTTTCTTACTCTCCTTGGGTCTCAGGTCAGAATGTCTTTCATTTTGGCCAGTGTAGAAGACAAATGGAATAGTCATTGAGGATGATTTCCCAAAACACTAAATTTCTTTCTCTTATCTCCCTTTTTCCTTCCTTTGAACACACTCTTAAGAACCAAGCACACCAATTACTATGCTCAGCTTACCTCTAGAGAGAATAAATTGAGAGCTAAAAAGGAAATAATAGTGAGGTTAATACTTTCCTCTTCCTCCTTTCCACATTTCTACTTTATCAGACTCTCTTTTTAAACACTCTGTGGGAAGGCTAAAAACGTCAAATGCTTTTTCCCATTAAGGTGAGAAGTCCGATTGGGTATGAGGGTGTGGGTCATCCTGTCCCTGCTCCGTCTCTCCCTGTTGGGGGGTGAGCTTGGTTTGAGGACCTTGGGTATTCATAGCATCATGGACACCCTTTTTGGTTATGCCATGCTGTTTTCTTATAAGTTATTTTCCATTTTCTCCCCCTCACCTAGACTGGCCAGAACGGATATCTAAATGACATCAGGTTAGTACCACTTAGCATGTTCCCTGCTTCTCATTGAGCTTTTTCAGTGAGGTTAATATAATCCTGTAATGATGCTTTTCTTTGATGTTAACCAACAGACTCTCCAAAGAAGCCTTTTCTTCTAGCTCTCACAAGAGAAGGCAGATTTTTAGGTACCTCTGTGTGATCTATATCCCTCCTTGTTTTTTTTTAAATTTTATTTTGTTTTGCTGTAATCTTTCCAGTGGAGTGAGTTTGCTCCATGCATGGCTGCTTGTGGAATAATTCAATTTGTGGTTTTTGCAACATTGGATATTTTTCCCCATTTAAAAAAAAAAGGCTCCTGCTCAATGACTTGATTGTTTCTAACTTCATTTTAAGTCCTGGATAGGTGAAAGGGGGACCAAATAGGGATAGGTACTGCTCCCTCCCAGAAGTTTGCTGGAATTGGGCATTTTTGGAGGATTTCAACATATATTTATATTAAGGTAAAAGAATGGGTATCTTCTGGCTACCTTTCTGAATCTATGGAAATATGTAAAGAGCTTATCCCTCACACAGCAGGGAGAATGTTTTGTATCTTTCAGAAAGAATGGAACACACACACATATAAAAACACATACGAACACCTCTGTCTATGTAGTTTTCTCTTTGGGACAATGTAATAGGTAAGATGACCTCAGAAAGGACCTGTTTGCCTTAGCAGGGACTTAGAGCATGTCGTTTTTATGATTGTCCATGACTTGCTCTTAATGTTGGTGAAAGCTGCTGTATTAACTTCTCCAGTACCTAATATTCTCCATTTTCCACAAAGTAGTCATGAGAATCTCCCTTTCATTTCAGCCTCTCAGTCCCACCCCAGAGGATTATACAAGGCAGTGGTGAGAGAAGCACTGCTTTAGGACCATATCCTGGCACCAACTCATTTTAAGTATGTTCTTCCCATTTTACCAGTAGAAAAACTTACAGATTACAGAAAACCTGAGTATTTAATACTAGGATTCAGGTCTAACCCTTTCCAAAGGGCTTCTCTTTTTGAATCCTAAACTTGATAAGAACTGACTAACTCAGATTAGTTAAAGCCCTCATTCCCAGGACTTCAGTTGTCCCTTCCCTATTGTCCTTTCTAAAGCTAGTCAAACCATATGGAAATTGGGATAGCGAGATTTTCCATTCTTGGGATGGAGGATTTATCTCCCTTTCCTTATCTCTGAACTTTTCCTAGACCTTCCCGTCCTGAGGTCCATCTGAAAGCCCCAGGCAGGGGCCGGCCCTGTGGCTTAGCGGTTAAGTGCGCGCGCTCCGGTTAAGTGCGCGCGCTCCGCTGCTGGCAGCCCGGGGTTCGGATCCCGGGCGCGCACCGACGCACCGCTTGTCCAGCCATGCTGAGGCCACGTCCCACGTACAGCAACTAGAAGGATGTGCAACTATGACATACAACTATCTACTGGGGCTTTGGGGGAAAAATAAATAAATAAATAAAATTATATGAAAGCCCCAGGCAGAGAGGGCTCTGCATTGTTCGTGGTGGTCAAGATAAAGCAGTTCCCCTTTCTAAAAAGAAAAAAAAAAAATTCCCATTCCATACTGTACACTTTAGGGTCTTAAATCATCCCAGAACACCTATAATAAACAGGAGTTTTAAACTAACTCTTATGTGTGACTTAATGCACAGTGCTTTATGGTCGCCAAAGTATACTGTTTCTGATTCAATCCTCTCAATGTTCTGACTTGGTAAGCTGGTTTACATGTAAGAAAACAAAAGCAGAGAGATTAGTGGCTAACCCAAGTTTACGTGGTATTAGTGGCAAAACTGGGACTGACTCTTTGTCCAGTATTCTTTTCACCACACCACACCGGCTCTCTACAAACATCACCTCTTTCTCTCTGAGTAGTGTTCTTTCGGGGCCATAATTCACATTTTCTGCTAGGAATGATGCCCTTATTAGTGCTGTGGAGCATCAAACTACATCAAACTGTGCAGATAATAGCTTGAAGGATCTAGTGAGCAGGTGCAGCCCTCTCCTATCCAGACCTCCTTTTAAGCTGCTGCTTTCCATACTGAGTTTTGATTAAAGATCTGTCATCTAAAATGCAGCTCCAGGGACTCTTAAGGGAGTAACTTCTTCCTCTATTTGAGTACTAGTCCAGAGCTCTAATGAGTAGAAGCTGATCTTCTTGAGCTGCTTTATACCTCTCTTCCCAAGTTTGTGAAACAAATACCAATACACCAGATTCCATCATCCATACTGGCAGTAACTATGGCAACTTCCCAGTTCTTTGGAAGATTCTACTCCACTGATAAATAAGCTACAGTGAGGCTTACTGATATTTATTGCCACGTCTTCCACAGGCCTCTCTACCCACTGCCCAGACCCAATAAACTGGACTTTTCACCAGCACTAAATCTACTTGCAAAAACTAAGTTAGCTCTGATTTCACAGGAGTGTGAAGTATGATTGTTCTCTGCCCTTCACCCCCATCTCTCCAACTCATACAACCCAATCCAGTGCTCAGAGTTGAGTCTAGTAGCTTTCCCTAATTGCCTTATTTTTAGTGAAGTGTAAAGACACAACTAGAGATTAGGTTTAGTTGTAGAGAAGAAAAACTGATTTCTTTCCTGGCCAAGACTCAACTTAGATTCTCTAACTCTCAGGAGGGTAGTGTACTAACCCAGGTTAGTCAGAAGATCATCAGACAATCCACATTTTGAGCACTTGGTCATCACTGTCTTGGGGAAATTGGATGAGTACAGAAGTACTGCCACTTTGGCTCAAGCTTCCCAGGGTATTTGGTGTAAAGTTGACTCATTCACTGTGTACCTCTGATAGAAAGAGAAAGTAAATGGCAGAACTGCCCTAATAGGTAGCAGAGTGTTTGATTTAGGTATAAAAGGCCATTAGGACTTGTCTTGCAAAATTCAAGCTCTAATTTCTAATGAGCAGCCTTATCCATTGCCACTGCTGTATCCCATACCCCACAAAGACACACATCTTTGTTGAGTCCTCTCAGTAGACTTGCCTTTGTCCACTGAGACAGGGCTGTTAGCTCTCACTTAAGGTCTGGTTCTGTTCCTGGAGAGTCCCTGATTTATACTTCTTTCTTATTTCCCATTGTACTTTTGATATCCCCAAGAGAAAGGGGTAATTTGTGGGGGAACAGGAATATTTTCCAGTCCTCTATTCTAACTATGTAGAGAGAAGCTGTTAGTTAGAGAGTTATATATACATCTACTTGGGATTCAAAGAAGAATTAGCATGTCCCTAACTAGCTGTGCCAGTGTGTTCTTAGCCCTCCATGATTGGCTTGGCTAAAAACTACAATAGTAGCCCTAGCATATATTTTGCCCATTTTCCCTACAGTACCCTTGGAGCAGATATTCTAATAAAGAAAGGTATTTTCTTTAACATTACCCCCTTAAGAAAAATACCTTTCTTTATTAGAATAACTCTGAGCCTAGTGTCTTTGAAGCTAAGAGGATTGGGATAGAGTTTTCTATTTGCTTTAGGTGGGAAGGTGAACAGGAGGGAGCCCAAGCCACTGTGATTTTTGCTCAGTTGCCACCCAGTATACATACCAAAATCTTTGTAATTACTGTCATTTTGTTTCCTCAGGTCATTAGTCATTGGGGGTGGGGGATATAAAAGGAAAATTTCTGGTTCTTGGTTGCTTATTGATTAAGAAGCAGTAAGAGCTCAACAAGACTTAGCGTTTTCAGGCCAACCTTGTCTATCTTGAGGAGTACAGCTATTTATAATCACAGGCAGTGGTTATAGCATCAGGGTAACCCTGATGTTTCCAGAGCAAAATAAGAGAGGATGAATTCCTTTTCTCAATAGTCTTATGCCTTATCTAGGACAATAGGGTTATTAATATGGAGGCAGCTAGGCACAGTCAGTCCCCTGCTCCTTGCCATCCTGGGTCCCAGGGATTGCTTGATCATGCTGAGGACTTCAGCCCATAGAGACTTTGGAACCAGTTGTTCCAAGATACCAACACAGAACTTCCACAAAACAGGTTGGGTCAATTCCGGACCATCAGACTGAGTTTTCCAGAGTGCCCCTTTAGTCTACTATACTCGTCTTCTCACCCCTGGAAAAGTGGCCATCAGCAGCACCTCTGCTGCTTAGACCTGTGTTATGTGGAAGACCTGTTATGGGATTTATCCATGTCATTGGCTACTCCTGCCCTCTAGCAATAGTAACTTCTAGGAGTCCTTTTGTTTTAAGAACCCCCAGAAGGAGCTGGTACCCCTCTGCTCCCCACTATTTCCTGCATGTGTGGGATCCCTGCAGGGAGGTGGGGAAGAGACCACAGCCAATCTCAGCATCATGTATGTGGTTTCCCATCCACCTCTGGTCTGATGTATTGAATTAGTTGCCAGTGCACTGTCTTCCAGATTTGCCTCTGTGCTCTTTGTTACTGTACTGGATCTTGTTCTGTCTGCTCCCATCAAGTCTTGGTTGGCCAGCCAACTAACAAGAAGGCAGTGTCCATCCTCCCCGCAACCCTCACCCTTTCTTTGTTATTAAAAGAATAGAAATGAACTCTCTCCTAGCCCTTTTGCTGAAGTGGTAGGTGAGGGGTGCTCTGACCACTGTGGTCTCTGCAGGGGGAACCGTGAGGGGCTGAGCCGCACCTCAAGCAGCCGCCAGAGCAGCACAGACAGCGAACTCAAATCCCTGGAGCCACGGCCTTGGAGCAGCACGGACTCTGATGGCTCTGTCCGGAGCATGCGGCCCCCTGTCACCAAAGCCAGCAGCTTCAGTGGAATCTCTATCCTCACCCGAGGTGACAGCATCGGGAGCAGTAAAGGTGGCAGTGTAGGAAGGAGCTCCAGGCCAGGTACCACAGCTTCTCTCCTTCTGTGTCATGCCCTTCATTTCTTGCTTGTCTTCTGCAAAACATCACTGATAGTTAATTTTAACAATACACTTATCCCAATATAGTGCCCTAGAAACCTAACGTAGGGGAAATTTGATTTCTTGGATCTGTTGTCCTTCTGAGTCCCCTCTCTGATTTTCTTTCAAACCTTCTTTTCTAATTGAAAAAAACTGATTGGGATTAGATTATTTTATCCAATCTCTGACTGAGATGTGACATCGCTATCAGCCCAGGTTCAGGTTATATACTAAGATGAGAATGATAGCTGCTTTCATTCTGTGGCCTCTGAAATTATAAAGACAGTTTGTAGAGCAGAGAGAACCCTTAGAGTTTCGCTGTTTGTAATTAATTGGTAGCAGCCATTAGGCCAGAACTCCCAGAGATACGGCTGTAGCTGCTTCTCTGAAACCAGTCACTGAGAAGGAGCATTTGTTCCACATGCCAGCCCTGTAACCACCCTTCTGCTCTTCTGATCTGCTGTGTAACCTTCTCCATCTATTCCTGTTGGACTCTTAGCAGAGGGCTATTTAGCTCTGTATACCCAGTGGGCCTCTATTTCACCATCCTCCTACCTCTGAAGTGCTTGACTCTCATCCCAGGAGTTCTGTAGTCTTGTGCTCAGAAGAAATCAATAGTGGTGAAGATTTTGTCTCTGACTCTTAAGTCTCTGCTGCCCTTCTCTGTTAACTCCTTTCTAACCCCACTGCCTCTGCCTTTACCCAGGCCCGTATCTTCTTTTCTTTAATTATGTCACTGGCCTCCAAGCTGGTTTCCATGCTCCATCCTCAGCCCTTTTCAGAGCCAGTTTACCAATCTAAAGCATAGATCTAGTCACGTCAGTGCTCTTATAAAACGTTCACATTTCTGCATTCCCTGCATAATCCAAGTTACTTAATATAGCATAGCTTCCTGACTCTCATGTGCCGTCTCAGTCTCATTTCCAGATAGCCACCCTCTGGCCCGCCAGCCGTTTCTTGAAAATGGCATTAGCTTTGTCCCCTCTCAGGCCGACAAGCCTTCTATTCATCCTTCAAATCCATGTCTCCTGCCACTTCTTTTTTTTTTTTTTTTTTTTTTGTGAGGAGGATCAGCCCAGAGCTAACATCTGCCAATCCTCCTCTTTTTGCTGAGAAAGACTGGCCCTGGGCTAACATCCATGCCCATCTTCCTCCACTTTATATGGGACGCCGCCACAGCGTGGCTTGCCAGGCGGTGCGTCAGTGCATGCCCGGGATCCGAACTGGCGAACCCTGGGCCCCCGCACCAGAGCGCGCGCACTTAACCACTTGCGCCACCGGGCCGGCCCCAATGCCACTTCCTTTTTAAATCCTTCCCTCCCAAGAGTTATTGCTACCTCACTTTGCTTTCACACAGCTTTGTTCATATCACTGATGCATCCCTTATCCTTATCAGATTGTAATCATTGTGTGGATGTCCATCTCCTGTCAGAATTCTGTGCTGCTTAAGAGCAAGGACTGTGTTCCCTTCACCTTTGTTTCCTCAGTTCATTATACAATGCTTGGCTTATAGTAGATATTCAGTAAAAGCATTTTACGTGAATGTGTGTATGACTTGGAGAGCCTAGAAGAGGGAAAAATAGTTGGGTGAAGGTGGTGTGTATGTGTGTGCACAGGCATGTGCTTGGAGAGGCAAGACTGCCTTCTCAGCAACTTTTATGAGATGCTGCAAGTTGAGAAGAAATCAAAGAGAAGACAGGTCTCTTGAGGGACTAGGAATTTGTGTTTTCCCAAGAAGCAAACATTCATGTTTTCAGCTGTCTAATCATGATGGACAGATTCTAGGTACTTCAGGGGAGGTGCCTTAGCAGCCTCACATTTTGTTCAATTCCCAAACCAAACATTGACAGTCAAGGTGGTTACTGTCCCTGGAGAGCAGAAACCTGCTTAGATGAGGACTCCATCAGCAGGGCAGCTGAAATGCATCTTTGCTAACGCATGGATCTTCCTAAGACAGTGGAGGAGCGAACAGAAGGGGAGTGAGGAGAAATGGCAAGGAAAGAGTTGAGCCCTGCAGCTGGGCCTCCAGGGGTGGGGTGTTCATGGCTTGTGCTTACAACTCTTGGTGGGTCTCCTCTTTGCCTTAGGTATGGTGCTAGGTGCCCCTGAAGTGTGCAGCCAGGTCACCTCATCCCAGTCTGTCCGGGGCCTTCTCCCTTGTACTGCCCAGCAGCAGCAGCAGCAGCAGCAGCAGCAGCAGCAACAGCAACTTCCTGTTCTCCCACCCACGCCTCAGCAACAGACACCCTTGAATAATCACATGATCTCACAGGTGAGTCACCACTCAGTGCCAGAGCCCCCTCCGTTCTGATTTAAGTAAGCCCTGGAAGCACAGTCATGTCTCTTGTGCTGTGGGTGGCAGGAAAGATCTGTTTTTGGAGACATGCCACTCTCTCCTCCATTTCTCGTTTGTTAGTTGTGGGGAGAGAAGAGTAAGGGCAAAGGTTTAGCCAAAGTGCTCTTAGTAGAGTCAGCCTGGGATTTTTTTTCTTTATATGTCTTCCTTTTCCTCCTGAGAATTGTCAGTGGGATCTTTCATCCCATTCCACATTTCTGTTGTACCCTATCTCCCTCTACATCCTGTGTAATTAGCAAGGTGATTTTGCTCACGATATCCATATATGGAGCTTGAAAAGATTACAGCTCCCACCATAGTCTGACTGAATGTATTCATGTGACTGTTGACCCATAAACACATATTCATGTGTATCGGTTTGAGGGAAAGGAAATAGCACTCACTCAAGACCCCTGCCAAACATACACCATAAGGCACAAAAACCCCCAGTGTTGTCTTTGTTTCCCACACCATAAAAGAGCTCTCTCTTTCTCCTTCTGTTGCTGGACTGGTAGATGTTGGTACCAACCAGGGTTTGAGTAAAGTTTTGCTTCTGTGGAAGCAAAACTAAGAATCAGATCCTGTTCTAAACTGGAACCTCAGGGTTCTAGGTTTCAAAGTCTCCTCAATACTCTGAGGAGAGCTGTGCTGAGATCTTCACTTATTCTTTTCTTCCATGAATAGAGCTCTTCATGAATAGGGCCCATACTTATCCTGAAGTATTCTCTGGTGGTCAGGAAGGCCATATGTCTACAGTCTTTTCTGCTGCAGTTTAAGTTCTCATTTCACCTCTCAGGCTCCCTCATCTCCCTGCTCAGTTAGTCCCACTTGGCCTCAGATAATCTCTTCCATAGTACAAGAAACAAGTCCCACGTACCAATATCCTAGGAACTGGAAACCAGAGTGGAAAGACCAGAATGGCACAGTACTACCCCATTCAAATACTGTGAAATGAGGCTAAAATAAAAAACAGTGAAGATCAAGGAAACCCTGCTTTGTGTCTGAATGTAACTCACACGCAAATCATTCCAGTCCTTCATCTTAGTCCCTAAATCAGTTTCTCTATAGTCCTGACTTCTTTCTTGTTCTACCACGTCTGCCTCATTACGTCTCCTTCATATCAGCTTACCTCACTCCATATTGAAACATAGCATGTGTGTGTGTGATTTTCCCTGTCTGTGTCTTAATTCAGACCTATAAGTGGGTAAACTTTGTGCTTCCCCCTCTGGCTATCTCCTACTGTGTTTCTGTGTGTGTATGTCTGACTTTTCCAAGGTCCCAGAATTTTTCCAAGTTTTCTAGCATGTGTATTTTAATACAGTCTTGCTCCCTTTTCTCCCTCTTAGTCTTCCATCTGCCTCCTCCTTCCATCTATATCTAGAAACAGACAGCAAGAATGGGAGAGGAATAAAGAGATAAGTAAAAAGAATAACCGTTTGGGACTGAAAACATTTTAGAATGTCCTGGTGACCAGCCCTAAATCCCAAACTTCTACTCAAATTCTGTCCCTGCTTCTGAATCATGAGGGTCAGGGGGTCAGTTGGTATTGACTGATCTCCTGCAGGGAATATGGTGCTAGGTTAGGCCCTATAGATTGGGGACAGGGTAGCATTATTTGATACAGAGATCTCTGTTCCCTCAGAAATTTATTCTTGAGGTTAATTGTGATCACAGACTCCAAACTGAAAAATCTTACCGTGGTGAAGTTTTGGCGTCCCTGAAGCACTTACGGTAGCTACTGATATTATACCCGCCCCCTGCCCTGCTATGTATGCTTCGTTTTTTCTTCTTCTCCACTTTTTCTCCTTCTCTCTTTATCCCTTTCTTCTTCTTCCTACTGCCTTTTTCTTTCTTCTTTTCTCTTTTTCCTTATCTCTCAGCACTGGTGGCTCTCCAAACTCAAGTTACTGAGCCCCAGAATACTTAGTGTTCAGTTTGTCAAATGGTACATAACAGTGCAGTGATAAAGGAAGTGACCACACACACATACACATGCACACACACCCCCCACCCCCCACTGTGCTTACTCTAAAGGTTTTCCTTTCGAAGAAAAACTGAGAACAGGTAGTTAAGGCCTGGGGACAGTGCTGGCTAAACCATGCTCTTTCGCTTCTGGCAGGGCTCTGCTGTAGAGCAGCCCTCATGTCATACATCAGCAGAACATGTGAAGTCAAGGGGTGAGGCTGAGGATTAAAGGGCCAGTGGCTCCCTTTTGCCCAATTTACTGAAAGTGGAGTGGACCTCTTGAAAAGGAGCCTCTCTCCTGGGGGCCAGTCAGGCATCCAAGAGACAATGACGAGCCCACAATTCACCAGTAGGTGGCAGTCACATTCCTCAGGGCCAGTCTTTGGCTTCCCTACGGTTTTTCGGAAGTTCCCTAGCTCTGGAGTGTGAGACTCTCTAAGAAGACAACTGTAGCTGAGGGGAGTGGTGGAGTAACTTAAAAATAGCACTGAGACGCCTGCCTTTACCACTACCCTTCCTCAGTCAGGAGAGGCCTAAGAGAAGAGCATCATTTCTTCTCTCTTCACTTTTTACTCAAAACTCACAAATGTGAAGAAAACAGGCAGAGTTGTTTTACCACTTCACTGTCCCTGTGGCTGCCCCTTCTCCCCCAAGGGATCTAAGGCCTGAAGCACAATAGGCCCTCCCTAAAGAGGAAAAAAGAGGATTAGGACAACAGAAAATGGGTTTAAAAGCTGCCAGCACCAGTAGCTCATGCTGAGCAGCTTGGCCAGCAGTTATATGTGGAATGCCGCTGGCTTGCAGAAAACAGGTGTACCAGGAGAGCTGAAAATTTGTTTTCAAGGCTACGGCAGCATCTCTCCCAGGTCACACAGTGGATTCTCAGTAACTTTTTCATAACCAAGATGACTTACATTTTATTTAATCCAGATATCAGGAGTATTTTCCATTTTGTGAGTCTTCTAATTCCTGGACTCTCTGTCTCTGGAACTGTTAGCCCCTCTGTGAAAGGATCTCCCAGAGGTCTGTAGCAGGAGAGGATATCGATACCATGGTCCCCTACACCTCTTAATACAATTCTGTTTGACTTCTTTTTTATCCCCTCCTATTGCTGGAGTGGAGTGGAAAGAACATATGTTGGGCAGAACTAGGTTCCCATCCCAGCTCGGCCACATTAGCTGTGTGATCCTGGATGTGTGATTTAATTTCTCTGAGCCTTCCTATCTTAACTGGAAATACAAGTTATCATATCTCCCTATAGGCTTAGTGTGAGGCTGTAATGAGATAATATATGTAAATTAAGCAATGTATATAAATGTTATTTCCTCCTCTCTTCCTAGCCTCTCTCCTGTGTCCTACCCCTCCTACCACCAGGGGCTGTGACTGGAGAACTGACGAGGTGATTGAAATGGCTGGAGGGGAAGAAGAGAGAAAAAAATAACTCCCCATTAGTTGGTTTAGAACACATCGTGCTCCAAATAAACAAATCCTCCTGCTTGAGGCTAGTGAAGGGAGTGAAGGAACAAAAGCTAGAACTAGGCTATTTATATTTTATTCCTAAAGCTCTCCCTGTTCGCTTATGGGGGCATTTTTCATACTGCCCTCAGCCTGGAGGAGCACAGAACAATCATGGAGCAGGAGGAGGTAGCTGGAACCAGGCTTGAACTGGCTGTTTTTTTCCTTCTCTGCCCTCTGGAGGGAGATGATCCTTGTAAATGAGCACTTCCTCCAGGAAAGCTGTGGTGTGAAATCAGGAGTGTGGCAGGGAGATCTGAGCCAGACCTTGGATGACCCTTCCTACAGAAGCAAGAAATCCCTTCTCAAGTGGGCATTCAAGGAGTGTTATGATCGTGCTCCCCAAGAATTGCGTGTTCAGAAAAATGCTTTGGGAAAAGCTGTGTTTGGAATCAAGCAGCAGACCCTGGCTCTGAGAATCCTAAGATTGCTCACAACGGCGGCAGAGTTCTGAGTGGCTAACAGGGCAGAGTGTGTAGCGGTTCTTCTCGATAGGAGACAGTGCCTCTCTGTCAGAGATGGGAAAGCCACAAGCTCCAGCCTGCTCAGCAGCCTTGCTATTCGTGTGAAATTTCTTTTATGATTAACCTTGTTGTCCCCTCCCTTTCCCTCCCCATCTCTGCCCCCTGCCTCTCCCCGCACCTCCCTTTTCTCTTCCCTTTTCCACATGGCTCTCTGCTGGTCCACAGCCAGTACCGGCTCTGCAGCCCTCTCCGCAGCCTGTTCAGTTCTCTCCAGGCTCCTGTCCCCAAGTCCTTCTGCCAGTCTCTCCACCCCAGCAGTACAACATGGTATAAACCCCATTCCCGTTTTTGTCTTGTCCATGTGTGGCCTGTATCTGTGGGTATGTCTGGGTCAGTCTGTGACAATCTTGCAAAGCAGTTGTGCTTTTTTGGAGGGCCATGTTAAAAGGTGTTTGTTTGTGAGGGGCCAGAACAGGCTGAACTACACTCTACTCTAGTGACCCCATCACAGCTCGCTAGGCATCTAGAGATGCGTAAATGTCAGTCAGAGAGGAACACTGAGTTCCCCTGAGTTTCAGGAGAGCGAAATTGGATGTTGGTCTAACCTGGGCTCCTAATCCCTCTACCATGTGCATCTTTCATCTCCTCTGCTCCCTGGACATATCTGAGGAACCCAGTCTATTCTGTACAGAATGGTTCTCTATAATTTCCTTTAAAAATAAACACCATTTGCAGATTTCTCTTGTACCATTGGTAAAAACTTAAAATGTTCTCCTATCTTATGTTATTTTGCATAAAAAATATCTTCTACTGCACAGCACGTGCTGTTTAAATTGTTTGTACCCTGACTACAAATCCTTTGAAGATCTGATTTGCCTCATAGTTGATAACTTCCATCATGGTTATAGGAGCCCTGATTTTTTTTATTTTGTGTTAATCACGCCTGTCGGCTTTTTCACTAGAATCCCCTCTTTCCTCCCACCTCTTATCTCCATTCTGAAAAGTCCTGGAACATGGACCTCAAAATAATCTGCAATCCAGTCCTCTTGTCATCTCTTTCTGCCCACTAAGGTAGCAAAATAGCTAGCAAGGAGATCAGATCCCTGAAAATCAAGTGAAACCGCAGGAAAGCATTGTCTTTTGTTTCTATTCATTTCTTTTGCAAAAGAACTTCTGTTCTGTGTGAGTGTGTGTGTGTGTGTTGATTACTATCCAGGGAGCAGAAAGGATGAGGGAGCTCACAAACTCTAACCTATCACCATATAAGTGAGAGATGGAACTCCATCACTCTTGCTGCTTAGAGCAGAGGGCTGCGAGAGAAGGCAATTACAGACTAGCCAGTCAGTCTCGCCCTTTAGCTCGCCACTCACCCTGGCCTCCTTTCCGAGGTGAGAATTGGAAGTGTTTTCTGAAGGACAGGAGAACTCTAGGCAAGTGTCAGAGAACAGAGGTGGAAATGACCTCGAGAGAGGGAGTAAGGAGATAAGCAGCAGGAGTGGGAGCCCACCAGTCTTTCCACTGCATTGGCAGAGCTGGGAAGCCACGTGAACCAAGCCATCTCTGATCCACTCAAGGTGTTATCTGGGTCCTTTATTATAAAAACGAGATTTATGGCAACATAGGGGCTCTTTGTATGGTTGAAGGCATGAAGAAGACAGGAAATGGAAAGACATAGTCTTTTTTTAACCCACTAGTTTGTCTTGTTTTTTCTATATATAGAAGTTGTGTCATTGCTCCCATCTCCCCAGGACTAATTCTGATAAAGATCATAATCAGATAGGTACTGTTACCTCATATGTGGTAGGGACACTGGCTCTGGAGTTGGGCTTCAAACAGCTGTTCAATTCATAGCAATTTAAAACACCATATGACAGAGGCTTAGGGCTAAAAAGCACCTCCCAGGGCACAGAGGCAGGAGTCTCCCACATTGGTGTAAGGAAGGCTGTAGAGAGGGTTGCTATTTCTGTCTGTCTGTCTGTGTTGAAGCCAAGGACATGGGGCTTGATACAACCTCGGTCCTTGAGTGTCCCTCACTCTCCCAACAGGCAGATGACCTCAGCAACCCCTTTGGACAAATGAGTCTTAGCCGCCAAGGTTCTACTGAAGCAGCTGACCCATCCTCAGCTCTCTTCCAGCCCCCACTCGTCTCCCAGCACCCTCAGCAGACTAGCTTCATCATGGCTTCTACAGGACAGCCCCTCCCCACTTCCAACTATTCCACCCCTAGCCATGCACCACCTACTCAGCAAGTCCTGCCACCCCAGGGCTATATGCAGCCCCCTCAACAGGTGAGCGGCTCGGGCTCCCAGCTTAAATCACTAATTCAGTTTGTCCAATATTATAATCCTTCTTTTTTCCTCTAGTTTAGACACGCCAGAGGGAATATTTATCCCCCACCTCTATTGCCCCACCTTGCACTTGAAAGTTGGCTTTCTAGTCAGAAAGTCATCTTTCTATATAACACAAGACCTTCCTGATCTGTTTCAAACTTGTATACTAACGCTGCAATTGCAGGTCCCAAATATTTCCATTTATAGATTTCTGGCCATCAACCCTGATGCATTTAATAGTTTGGGGATTTGGGGACTGAATTTGAGAGACCTTCTCACATCTGTTTACTCTCACTGTAGATCCAGGTTTCTTACTATACCCCTGGACAGTATCCTAACTCCAACCAGCAATACCGACCTCTCTCTCACCCGGTGGCCTACAGCCCCCAACGTGGTCAACAGCTGCCTCAGCCATCCCAGCAGCCTGGTAAGAGGAACTGTTGGTGTAAGAACGCAGTGGATAGGGGAAGGGCAGAGACTAGGAAAGAGAGAGGAATTTACCTTCCCCGTTTAAAAAAAAAAAAAAAAAATGCAGGAATGATTAGGGTCCTAAAGAGGGTCCCAGGGTCTCCAGAAAAAGAAAAGGTAAAATAGGAGAAGGGAAATTACTGATAGAGTGTGACCTCGTAAACATTGTTGAGACCATGCTAACGTCTTCTCTGCCTTGCCATCCCTAGGTTTACAGCCCATGATGCCTAACCAGCAGCAGGCGGCCTACCAAGGCATGATTGGGGTCCAGCAGCCACAGAACCAGGGCCTGCTCAGCAACCAGAGGAGCAGCATGGGGGGCCAGATGCAAGGCCTGGTGGTTCAGTACACTCCACTGCCTTCTTACCAAGTGGGTGCATTCTGCATTGGGAAGGAACCCCTAGTCCTGAGGATGAGGAAAAGGAGGACAGCCTCCCACACCATCCAGTCTGACAACTCCAGCATGAAAATATTACTTACATTCCCCTTAGATTTTTTAGATTTTTTTCCTCGGAGAGAAAGCCCAGAGAGTCTGAGAAGAATCTTTATTTAAATTGTTTGGGCGCCGGCCCAGTGGCATAGCGGTTAAGTGTGCGCTCTCCGCTGCTGGTGGCCTGGGTTCAGATCTGGGCACGCACCGGAGGCACCGCTTGTCAAGCCATGCTGTGGCGGCGTCCCATATAAAGTGGAGAAAGATGGGCACAGATGTTAGCTCAGGGCCAGTCTTCCTCGGCAAAAAGAGGAGGATTGGCAGATGTTAGCACAGGGCTGATCTTCCTCACTAAATAGATATATAGATAGATAGGTAGACAGTTTGGTCTTTATACAGACACGCAAATGAGTAAATGCCCAGAAAAGTAGGATCTAAAGGAAATCAGTCTCCTTCCTCTATGTTAAGTGCCCAAGGGTGGTGTTTGGAGAAGAGGGAAGTGGAGGGAGCTCTGTAAGCATTTCTTTTAGGCAGATGAGGAGACTCGGAGGAGTCTCTAAGAGGTAGAGACGGAGAGTGCCCTAGTCTAGTGATGACTGGACTGTTCTCTGGATGAGCTCATTGGGAATACGAGTAGTCATTCTCTTCTCGTCTCCACCCAGGTCCCAGTGGGTAATGACTCGCAAAATGTGGTCCAGCCGCCTTTCCAGCAACCACTGCTGGTCCCTGCGAGCCAATCTGTGCAAGGTGGCCTCCCAGCAGGGGGCGTTCCAGTGTACTACAGCATGATCCCGCCGGCTCAGCAGAACGGTACGAGGTGAGGACTCCTTGAGTTGGCGCTCATCTCCCATAGACCTTCAGCAACTGTTGCACCATGGTTTTGTTTCCACTGTCCTAAGAAAAGAAAGGCAGGGGTAAAGATGCCAGTGCTGCCTTAAAGCAGGTAAAATACGAGGGAGTTCATTCTCCATTTCTCTTGGTAGATTTGACATTTGCCTAAGAGCTCATCAGCAGAAAAAAATCCTGCTTCAGAAACAGAGGCTTTATAATTCCCCCCATTTTTTGTTTTTCTAATCAGTGGGATTAAGAACTATGGGATAGAGACTGCTCATCATTAAAAGAAGCAATTTGGAGTATATATTTGTAAATTTTTCTGTGTACCTCTGTATCCATGTATGAATCTCAGATGGTCTATTTCTATATTTCTATTTATATGTATCATAGTATAGGTCATAGCTATTAGAATTTTAGAGGTAGAAGTCACCTTAGAAATATCTAGTCCACTCCCCTTGTTTTATATTTCTCCCTTCTTTTATAAATGAAGAAATTCCAGCTAGCGATGTTAAGAAACTTACCCAAAGTCACACAGCTAGTTAGAAGCACGGCTGGAACTAGAACTCAAGTCTGGGCCTACTTGTATATATTTCTGTCTGTCTCTCTCAGTGTGTATATGTTTATTTCTGTCTTTTTTTATGTATTTCTCCATGTTGTCTTGAGTTTTGTGGGGATTTTTCCTCATTTGTCTTTAGAGGACTGTGTTTGCCATTGTGTAAACATCCTAAATTACACATCTCCTTAGCTCTTTTTTACCCGTCTCTCTCTAGCACTGTGTGTCTGTGTCTGGCATTCTTTTTGTCTGTGTTTCTGTTGTGTTTCTCAGAATGTGTGTGTGCGCGCGCGCATGTATGCACGTGTATGTGTCTGGTGTTTTCACACTGTTGGGAAGAGCATGTGTCACTAACATTCCATCTGTAGCACTGATTAGCAGCTTCCTAATTGAAAGATGATCAAGTACAAATATATATAATTAACTTTGAACTGATGAGTGATTTTAGAAATTGCATGGCAAATTGGTCTGGGAATGGCTTGGAGCTGCCTCTGCTTCCCACAGGGGAGGCGCAGGGAGCAGCAGCTGTTTGCCAGGAGCTGTGTTCCTTCCTCTGCTGCTTTACCACTCCTCTCTTCTCCACCTCCCCAGCCCTTCTGTGGGGTTTCTGCAACCTCCTGGCTCTGAGCAGTACCAGATGCCTCAGTCTCCCTCTCCCTGCAGTCCACCACAGATGCCACAGCAGTACTCAGGTAAGAGGATAAAGAATTGGGGGTCTAGGGGCTGGCCTGGTGGCGTAGTGGTTGAGTTTGCATGCTCCGCTTCGGCGGTCCGGGGTTCGTGGGTTCAGATCCTGGGCGCAGAGCTACGCACCACATATCAAGCCATGCTGTGGCAGGTGTCCCACATATGAAGTAGAGGAAGATGGGCACGGATGTTAGCCTAGGGTTAGTCTTCCTCAGCAAAAAGGGGAGGATTGGTGACAGATGTTAGCTCAGGGCTAATCTTCCTCACCAAAAAAAAAAAAAAAAAAGAATTGGGGGTCTTGGGCACTGGTAAGAGCAAACACTGCTGTAGGACTTGTGCTCTAGAGCTGGGAAGGGCAGAGAGAGTTCAGGCATTGGCTCTGTCCCTGACTGTGACCCCATCACAAGGAAAGACCAAAGTCCTGGCTGGTGTTTTCCAGGGGTGCTAAAATTGACCTCTCAAGAGAGGTGAGGTTGGTTGCCCCATCCCTATCCTTGGGAAGCCAAATCTCTGACTGAATTCCTTGTTTTCTTCCTTTCTTATTCTTTTTTTTTTTTTTTTTTTTTTCCTGAATTCAGCATTCCACTCACCACTCACATGCCTTTGAAACACAAGTGCTTCCCTCTGTCTCTTGCACTCATTCTTCCAATAGACAGCTTTTCTTTTCTCTTGGGAGTACGGGGGAGGCTGAAAAAATGCTTTTTAAGCCATATCTTAGATTTGTGAGGCAATTTTTTGTATATGCTCACATAACATTGTGTCATTCTAATTCTTACCACAACTTCATGAAGAGGAAATTTAAGACTCAAAGAGGATAAATGACTTGCCTAAGGTCACAATCCTAGAATTTGAATTTGGGTCTTTTGACTTTCCATAACCCATGCTACATCCTCAATATCAGGTTTCTGTACTCGGTTCCTTTCCCTCAGTGGGAAATAAATAGATCTCATGTTAAACAGCTACAGGCCCTCTTTGGAGGGGCCAGCTATCCAGCTGAATGGACTTAAGCCTTGCAGTCTCTCACTGTCCGCTTTTGCCAAGAGCTCCAACACACCAAGTTTGTTTCCCTTTAGCCCCATCCTAACATAGCATTACACTGCAGTTGAAGAAACTTCAGGGATTCTGGAGGGGAGGAGGTCTCAATGTTATCTCCAACCATCCCCATTCTGCACTACTGTGGGAATGTTGGAGTGCCCTCTTCTGGTGAGAGGGAGGTATTTTGCCAGTTTTCCCCATTTTAGAAATGGAATATTTTTCACGTAAGATTTTTTGCACTCTATGTTAGATGCTGTAGAGTGGATTCCAAAATTAATCTTGCTCATAAGACATGATAAATTCTTACTTCCAAGGAGCAATGACTTCTGCCTTCATCCAGACCAAACATAGATCTCCCACAGGCTGAGAGGTTTTAAGTTGAATAGCCCTTACCCTTTATTACATTATTGGTCTCTCTAGCTGCTTCTCCTAGTGTCTGCCAGGGGCACTTGACCTTGAAATTCCCAGTGGGGTATGGAAATTGTAGAAACCAGCTCCAAGAACCACTGTAGCCTGTGGTGGTGCTTGGTACCGCAGGGCATTTTCTCTCCTGTTTGTTAAAATAAGTGTGTGTGGTGCATATGGGTATACTTGTATGTACATTTTTGTGTGTGTCATTAGTGGTATATCAGTATATCTATTGGGTTTCTGTGGTTGTATCTCTTCATCTTCAAATACAAAGTCTTTGAATCAGAAACAAACCAAGTGAAAAGAATTTTTTATTACCTACTCTGGACCCAGTGCTGGGTTAAGTCAACTGAAACAGCTGTTGTTCTGAAAGTTGGCAGCAATAGAGATCTGGGCTGGGGCTGGAAGGACATAATCTAGGCTCTTACCAAATCAATAGAAATGGAGGAAACCCTCTTCATCGTCTACTTCCCTCGCTTCTTTGGAATTTTCTGTTATATTTCCTTTCTTCTTAGCTACCCTGATTGATCCTAGGCTTCTGACTGACCCCTTGTACTTTTCCTAGATAATGGGACCTTCTGTTCCACCATGTCATCTAAGAGACCATATTCACCATACCATTGATTTTTAAAGTCTTCAGTCCCTGCTTATGGAAATCTAAGAGGAAGTGGAAGAAAAGAAACAAGTGCTGCTTCTGTCTTCCTTTCCAGTTCACCCTTTACTGGGAAGATAGAAGGCCAGCATAGCTCACAAGGGCTGCTATGTCACCTTCAGAGGACAGTCACCCGCCCTTCTCCCATGTAACAACATGGTCACTTTTCCAAAAATAAAGGCAGGGATTAGGATTGGCTGTTCCTGGAACAACTGTTCTGGTTTATTAATACATTTTTGTAGTTTCCCAGTTCACTCCTAGGCCTGGACCTTAATTATTCCACGATGATATTAGACATAACTGTAACCCCAGGAAACACTTTTTTTCCCACTAAAATGATGGCTTGCAGGTCCCTTGAGGTTTCTGCAGGGATGCTAGCCTGAGAAAGACACACAGAGACATGAAATGGCAGTGATACCTATACACAGACTCCCAACTCACAGTGACACAGCAGCATGGCCAGAGTGAGGTACATACAGAAATAGCCTCTCACATACTTACTGGCTCATTTTGTAGCTGAGGGGTTTCCAAAGCTGAGACTAACTCTTTTTCTTTCCCACTCCCTGAAGATATCCCTCCCCCCACCAAAAAAGGGGAAAAGACCAAGATACTATTGCATTCTATCCTGTAATTTGGGAAAGATGCCTGTGGATTTTATTTCTCTGGACATTCTTTTCCATAGATTTGATTCCTAGTGGTAAGGAAAAAGCCTTATCAGTCTTCTACCTCAGTGATTTAAAAAAAAACTCAACAAAAACCAATTCTACCAGACATAAATGTCATCTGTTTGTATTTATGCGGTTTGCTCTGCCCAATCGACCTTTCTGCCCGGGTTTAATGATGCCACTTAAAAAGCCATTCACACGTCCTCTCTCCTTTCAGAGCTTTCAAGCTGAAATTGATTTCCTTATTCAACCCCCTTTCCCCCCTTCCCACTCCAACCCAGGCTCCTTCCCTCAACCTGATTATATGGAAGTGCTGTCACTGGGCAGTGGGGTGGGTTTTTTTTTTTTTTTTTTTTTTTTTTACTGCCATGTCTATTAAGAAGTAGTGACAGTTCAGCTGCTAACGGATGCCACCTGCTTTTGGCTTTAGGAAGAGAAGCATAAGCATCAGCTCATCAGCAGAACAGTGTTGTGTCCTCAGCTGTGAAGGAACAATGCTGCAGACCAGCGGGGGAGGACTCCGTGTGGGGAGGAGCTCAGGACTGAGGCTGCAACTGAGAACCCTGGCTTTGTTTTTGTTGGGATCAGAGAAAATAATACGAGGACTTTGTTCTCTTTCCCCTCCCCTCGAGCCCCCTAATAGCTCCTTATGGCTACATGCTGGTATTAGAGCTTCCACCGCATTGCTTATGCCACACCCTACACACTCACACATCTCCCACCCTTTCCTGGCCCAGGGCATTACGCTCAGGTTATGAGCTGCCTTCTAGAAAAGCTGTAGATTTGATTATTTTTGTCTTGGCCCCCTCAGGTGGCAATGAGGTGTTTGAATAAGGTCAATTGCAATTTTGTTGGTAGAGAATGTTGGAGCAGGTGTGGCTCTTAGGATGGGGAAATAACAGGCCCAGAGGAACCAGCATGAGGGAGACTTAAATGCATGACCCTCCACAACCGTGCAATCTTCCCGTGGCCCTTCTACAAGCGGTGCTGATGAATACCCTGTCCCCCTTGGCAGGGGATGGGGAGATGCGAGCCTGTGAGTCTGAATATTTGTGCTCTCTGATTAGATGAACCCTAGAGTGTGGGGGCCACGGATTGACTAGGGAATAGGATACGATAGATGCTGTGTCTCCTGAGCTGCTTTCTCAGGCCTCCTGCTGTTTCTTTTCCTTTCCTTTGACCAATGCTACCTGAGAAAAGCAATCACGCTCACTTGCCAGCATGACTGGTGCCCAGGGCAGAGGCTGCAACATTTCCCGTCACAGGAAGCAATGTGATGGCTGCAGCAGTGGCAGCCCCAGAGCACTGAGCTGTGAAAGTAGCAGCACTGCAGTGCGTTTTCAAGCAACCCCCAGTCCCATTTCTCTACCACCACACACACATGAACTCAGCATATCCCTCAACAGAAATATAGCTTGGGAGGTCAAGAGCAAACCCTCACGCTGGACAGTCCCCTGTGGGGAAGCAGAGCTCCTACCCATCCCTCCCAGCAGGGACTGTCCATCAAACTGCTTCTCCCTGACCCCTTACCTGGCTTTTCACCATGAGGAAGATTCAGGACTTAATGTTCTTCCTTGTTGAGCCCTTTTCTTCCCCCAGCCTGTGAGAGGGCAAGGCTATGCCTGGTTGCCTGTGCTAAAACCTCAGGATCGCAGTCAGTCACCTGAACCTGTCAGTGAAACCTTCTGAGGGTCTGACCCTCCCACTCCATTCCTGCTGTCACTGCTCTAATTCAGAACCTCCTTGTTCTGTTTCTGTAGCTTCCTAATGGTCTTCCTGCTGCTAGTCTCAGCCTCCTTTCAGCCATCTTACATTCAGCCACTTGAGTTAGCTCTCTAAAGCACAAGTCCTATTGCCAACACCTACAGGATAGAGACCCTTACCAGAATGTGCTTCAGACTCTGACACCAACTATGTGCGTACTGTCTGACTCCCTAGTAGACTGTCCATTCATGAGGGCAGGGACCAGCTCTATCTATTATACACCCAGTGCCCAGCAGAGGAGCTGGCACATAGTATATATTGAAAACACAAATACACGTCTCATCTCCTACTTCCCCCACACAGCCCCTGTGCCTTAGCACCTTGAATTATTTGTCATTTCCTGAATATGACATCCATCTCTCTGCCGTTTCTTTTGCTTGAAATGTTCCCAGCTCACCCCACCCCTGCCCAAGAAGTGCTTCCTAGGTCTGGCTTAGTGAAGCTATGGACATTCATCTTCTCCAGAACAACCGGAGATCACCAACTTAATCTGCAGCCATTACCAGAAAAAGCTGCATAAGCGAGCATCCCTAGCCCAAGGCCCAGACTGGGACCTTTACCATGCGCGGGCTTCTGAGCAGTCTGACCTGGGCATTTGGTAATACCCAACTTTGACAGAATGGAGTAGTTTTCTGCCGAGCATACCAAAGTACCCCTCACCAGGTGAAGGCCAGGGTAGCATTGGCATCTGGGACTTCTGTCCCTTCCACTCAAACTTCCACTGATTTGGGGAGAAGAAGTCAGAAAATAAATCAGCAACTATCTCAGATTCCTAGCAGGACACAATTTAAGTGACCCTGAGGTGAGTGGGTGGATTTGCTTACTGGCTGTCCCACTCAGGGTTAGCTGGAAGACCAAAATATAGTTTGAATTCACAACCAACTGCTTTCTTCCTGCCACTCAGGAGTGTCACCTTCTGGACCAGGTGTGGTGGTCATGCAGCTGAATGTCCCTAATGGACCCCAGCCCCCCCAGAACCCATCCATGGTCCAGTGGAGTCACTGTAAATATTACAGCATGGACCAGCGGGGGCAGAAACCTGGAGACCTGTACAATCCTGACAGTAGCCCCCAGGTGAGTCCTGCAACCCAGCTTTGTCTTGGCTAGGAGGTGATCAGATTCTTCTCAGGGAGTGATCTTTGCCCTTGACTGACCAGCCTCTTTTACATATCTTTCCCTGGGCACTTTCTGGGGAGAAACACAAGAAATAGAGAAGAGTGTCTTCTTTCAAGGAACCTAAGATCTAAGGGACACACATTTGAAAATGCTAAGAGAATACTTAAAACAGTATGTCAAAAAGTGGCTAATAATACAAATTAATTAGGGACTAAAGGGGCATTTTGAAGGAGCAGTCTGACTTTGGCAGAGTTCAGCAAGAGAAGTTTCCTAAGGGGGATGAATTTAAGCCAAGCCACAGGAATAACCAGAGGGTAATGTTTGGTGTTTATATATGTGTGCTCCTCTCTCCCACAGGCCAACACACAAATGAGCAACAGCCCCGTCACATCTCCTACCCAGTCTCCAGCACCCTCTCCTGTCACCAGCCTCAGCAGTGTCTGCACAGGACTCAGTCCCCTTCCCGTCCTCACACAGTTCCCTCGGCCTGGGGGTCCAGCACAGGGTAAGGGGTTAGATTAGGGCTGGCTGCTGTCAAATTCACCCTTCACATCCATTCCCAAATGGGGAGATCGAGAAGGTAGCAGCAGTGTGGTTGGTCATCCACCTCTAGGAGACAGCTCTTCCTTTAACGTCCCTGTTTAGGCCAAGGATGCCTGCCCTTCTTTAGTGCTGCCCATAGTTAACTTACTCCAGGCCTCCTTTACATATTTAGTATTTACTACCAAGTAAGGAGGGGGTTATGAGCCAGGGAAAAGAAGTTCACTGAACTTTCCAACGAACCAAAGAGTTGAACCCATCAGTAATGAGTCTGAGGGCTGGGAATATGGGGCTGTGTCAGAAACAGTGTGGTTTTAGAAGAGGGATTTGGGTTAAAAGACTTGGGTTCAAGTTCTAGTTCCACCACTAACTAGCTTTGTGATGTTGAGCATGTCACTTAAACTCGGAACCAGACCTCAGTTTCCTAATCTATAAAAGGGGGTTAATCACACATAAGATAGGAATAATCTTATCTGCTTTCTGCCTTGGCTATCATAAGCAGTATAAAAATAAGATGAGAATATGGTTTTAAAACTTTAAAGTGCCCTGAAATATAATATTTATCAATAATAATAGGTAACACTTATGGTGCTTAATATGTACCAGGCATTGCTATTAGTGCTATACATGTCTTATATTCATTTAACCTTCCCAGCAGCACTAGTGAGGGGAAAACACACCCAACATCCCATTTCCAGTAACAGAGCCAGGATTTGAACCTAGGCAGTCTGGCTCCAAGTCTGTGCTTTTATCCACTACACTGTATTGCCTCTCCTGTGACTCAGAAACTTTAGCCCTGGCTTTGGGGTAGGGAGAATCTATATAAGAAATAAAAGACATTCATAAGGGTCTGAGGTTTCCTCCAGGGCCTTTTATCTACAATAGACAGAGCCCTTCTTCAAGGGTAAGGGAACCTAAGAGCCCCATTTGTCTGAGATACAGCTGAGAGCCAGGGGTTTAGGAAGAGAGACAATTTAAGTCAGTCACATGGGCACTCCTATCATAGAAAAAATAGGAATAGTATGCATTGTTGCTGTCCATCTCCAAAGCCCCTTGAAGACTCATAAAAGTCTTACCATGAAGGTCAAACTCCCAGAAAACCATCTGCTCCTCCTCCCTAGGTGATGGGCGCTACTCCCTCTTAGGCCAGCCATTACAGTACAATCTGTCCATCTGCCCTCCCTTGCTCCATGGCCAGTCAACTTACACGGTGCACCAGGTAAGGGTGTCCACCATCAGCCTTAGGGCCACCAGGCCCCCATCTCTGAGCCACCCACCTCAACCAGCTGGGTGGACAAAGGAGACAACATAGAGAGAATGGACAGAGTTGGGGGGGGCCTTACCCCACTCCCGTACTCATTCCTCCCACCTGACCCCAGTGCCAAGAGGGAGGGGCTTTTTGCTTCTTAGTGGCCACTTTCTGGCCAATCTGACTGCCTGATGGGGTGGGGTCCTCAGGTTGGGTGCTGCTCCTTAATCTCACAGATAGACATTGGGATTCAAGTCAGTCAGTGTTGTTTACCAGGGATGAGAGTTATCTTTGAAATGTTGAAGGGACAGAGTGGATTGAAGCATGGAAACCGGAGCAAGAGACAAGCACTCAAATCTGCCTCCACTGACCTGGGGACAACAGATGTTGGTGAGTGACAGGATGCTGAATCCCTAAGAGAAGGTGCTCACCCCTCCAGCCCTGCATTACCAGCCCAGGACCGGTGGGAAAAGCTAACAGCTTAGGGTGGGGAGTAGAAATGGGACCCTTTTGTTCTCAAGAGCAAGGAGAAGCTGGAGAAGTAAAGTATCTCCATTCTCCTTACCAAGCCACTCCAGGTCCTGGAATATGATGGTAAAAATGGGGAGTAACACGATGCTGGGGGTTGCTGAGCCTGTCATTAAGAGAGAGTCTGGTGGGAGTGGTCCCGAGCCTAATCCAGGATGTATGCCTTTGGTATTCCTAGACCCAATTTAGGAGAAGCTTGACAAGAGTGTGTGGGGGAGGGACTCTCCTCCTGCAGGCCTTTCATGCTAGGCATACGAGATCTCTCGGGTTTCCCCTATTTGGAGCAGTTTGCTAAACAAGGAAAGGAAGGGAAACTGACTTCCCTAGGTGATATGAAAGAGGAATCTATTTGGTCCAGCCTTTGAGAAGGGAACAATGGAACATATTTCGGGTTGAGCTATTGACTTTGTGAAAGAACATCAGCAAAAGCCACACTTATTTCACAGTAATGGCTCCCTGTGAGAGAACTGAGGCATAGGTCTCCAGGTCTTAAATCTGGGATTCTGATTTCCAGGCTCTTCTTGCCTGCATCTCTGGTCTAGGAGAAGAGAAAGGTTCCTTTGTTTCTCCTAGTTGCCGTGATCAGAGTGTGGATGGTGGGGGGTTGGGCTGATTTAGGGAGGGAGGAAAGGGCTGAGTGGGAAAAGCCAGGCTTTTGAGGACACTGTATACAGCCTTGGTCAGCCAGCCGCTGTCCAGTCCTCCCTGCTTTGCACCTCTCACAACCATGTCCTCTCTCCTCCCCTTCCAGTCCTGGGGCGGGTGCTGGAGGTGACAGATCTCCCTGAGGGCATCACCCGTACAGAGGCGGACAAACTCTTCACTCAGCTTGCCATGTCCGGCGCCAAGATCCAGTGGCTCAAGGATGCTCAGGGGCTGCCTGGCGGGGGTGGTGGGGACAACAGTGGGACTGCCGAGAACGGCCGCCACGCAGACCTCGCTGCCTTGTACACCATCGTGGCTGTGTTCCCCAGCCCCCTGGCTGCTCAAAATGCCTCCCTTCGCCTCAACAACTCTGTGAGTCGCTTCAAACTTCGAGTGGCCAAAAAGAACTATGACCTGAGGATCCTGGAGCGAGCCAGCTCCCAATAAACGGAGGAGGGGAAGGGACTGGCCTGGTGGGGGTGGAGGCAGGGTGGAGAGTTGAGGCATCCTGACAGACCACAGACAGAGGCCGAAAGTAAGGTGACAGACACTAAACTGGAGCCTAAGGCAGGAGAGATGAAGATGGGATCAGAGACCCTCACAATGGCACTGGGCTCCTTCTTGCTCCCCTGTCATGGGTCCCCTCTTTTTCTCTGGTTGGCCCCCCTCTGCTTCCCTCTCCTTCCCATCCTCTTCTGTCATTTTTTTATCTCTTTGCCCACCGTGAAATTAATTTCTTTCATATTTTTGGTCAGGTAGAATTGGGAGGGTCCCACACTCCCCTCTTCTCCTATTTCTGTACCATCCCAAGCTCCCTTTTCTTTTTTGGTCTTTATGAATATATTTATATGGACAGAATTAAGAAAAATGAAATTGATTTGCCCTTTCTCTCACTTCCCCCATCTTGTCTCCCTAAACCCCACAGAGTTAAAACTTGGGCCTCCCCCCCACAGAACACTTGTATATTGTTTGTTTGAGGTTCGTGCCGCAGTAACAGACACAGTATTTAATTGCACATACAGATGTTTGCTGGGTATATTCACTGTAAATTTATTTAATCTGATTTTTTGTTTGGGGGGGTTATCTGGGGAGAGGTTGATTTTGTTTTTAAATATAAAAAAAAAAAGTCTGTCACTTGACGTCAGTCCCTGTTTCTCTCTTGCCGCCCTGGTGTGGGTGGGGGTTGGAGGTCCTGGGTAGGTACAGCCCCACAGCTGTTGGAGGGATTTGATGTGGGTTGGGATGGCTTTCCCTAGCATATGCACACATATCTTCCTAACACTGTTCCCTGTGTCCCTTCCTCCTCCTTGCACATAATATTCTGATAGATGGCTGGGTCTCTAATGGGACCTTGGGTTCTGGGCTCTCCCAACTCAGCCACTAACTGTGGTTCATCAGGCACATCACTTTTCCTTTCTGGACCTCTGACTCCTTTATCAGTACAATAAAAGACTTGGACTGACTGGGTGACCTCTAAGATTCCTTCCACTCTGTTAAGTCTGTGATACTCATTTAGGGCCCTCATGGCTGAGCTGGGGAGGGGTGAGTGAGGTCCAGAAATGAGTTGAGATGCTGCCTCATACCTGTCCCTCTAATCTTCTGAAAACTTTTCAGGGATGGAGGACTTGGGCCTTTCTTTAATCCTAAAGCCAGAGGATTGAGTTTTACCTGGTAGGAACAGAGGTAGATGTTTCTTACAATAAAAGCTACATCAATTGAACTTGCAGTGCCAAGATGCCGTGTTATCCAGGCGTGTTCAGCGGTCCGTGGCCTATGCAGCTGAAGAATGGTGAAGAGCAGAAGTCACTTGCTTGCAAGATGGAGCTTTTCCTCTCTCTGAGGCTTCTTAAAGCTAGCCCTGTTGTGCAGAGGGTCAGACCAGGGCCGTTAAAGAACCTGTAGACCCAGAACCTCCAAGCAGCCCCTTTTCAATCTCACCCACTCCTTAAAGAGAAAAAAGAGCAGTGGTAGAAATGACCGAGCACCTTGCCCTGGAAATCTCTTGGGTCTGGGTAGCCGCATCTCTAGCCAGTCCCTTCTGAAGCTTGTCTGACCCAACCTGCAATGTAATCCTTTACTTCTTACAGATACAAGGCATAAAGCAGCACTACAGTACCAGCTCCAAATCGCTCTCCTCTGAGATGGAGTACCTCCTCTTTCAGCCATGTCGCAGCCCAGGGTAGGGGAAGGCTGCATCCCTGTGAGATAAGAATGCCAGATATCTCACTGACCCAGCAGTTCGTATACCTGGGGCATCAGAGGAGGGTGATGGAATCAGAACCAAAATGATTTAGGAAGTGTGAGGCTTGGCCCTCCTACCTCCAAGAGTCGAGTCTGCAGTTCTCATGGGGAAGGAGACATTACTTACAGATGATAACTCCCCATGTGGCAGCTCTTGCCTTCTGTCCAATGTTAAGAGGACCATCTCTACGTGATTGTTAGACCCTCACCCCCCCAGAACCCCTCAGATGGAAGTCCCAGCCTGGCTTTTTTTAGTAACTCTTAGAATTCCCTTCACCCTGAGGACAAGATTTTAGAGGAATCCGGGGAAAGATGTCTCTGGGGGCAGCTGGAGGGAACAAAGCGGTACTACATGTTCCTCACTCCCTTACAAGATGGCAGCAAGTTGCCCCTCCAGCCACCACGGATAGGAGAGCAGTCTCCTCTGGCTGATAGGAGAGCTCTGAGAATGCAAATTTCCCTGTCTTCACCCATCCCCAGCCCTTCCCTTCCTAAAGGTTTGAGGCTAGATTGATGCTTGAGAGTATAAAAATACATGGCCACATGAAGACAATGGCTGAGAGGTTCCTAAAGTAGGTCCAGAGAGGGTAGAATTTTAGATGACTACCTTCCTTCATCTAAAATCACCCAAATGAGGATGCAGCATGAACACCGTCCCTTCCTGAATTTAGCCATTACTGACCTACACACTGTGGATGAAAAACCAGGGAACAGCAGCTCTGGGGGATGGGAGGACTTAGGGTCCAGCCCTGCCCAGGCCACCCCGTGTCCAATTTCTCTGTGTCAGCTGTGTCACTCAGCTGTCCACTTTGCTCCAGCCCTGTCATTTCAGCTCTGACACCAAGGCGAGAGGCTAAGAGGTCTACAAATACCGTCTGGGTAGCTGGTGTGAGTACACAGGGTAGTGGGGGGGCTTAGCCCCCAAGGAAGAAGACCAGTCCTCCCCCAGCACCACCATCAAGACCCCAGGTGCTCCCTCCTCCCTCCACAGACTCTGGACTGACTAGGGAATCCCAAACGTAAGTTGCCTTGTCATCCTCTTCCCATTTCCAGGACTGCTTACCCCAGCTTCCCCAATCCATAGTCTGTTCAGCTTCTTATTTCTCTCCTCCTCTGTGAGTAGTTTGGGTTTTAGGAGTGAAATTATTATTCTACTCCAGGACAAGAGTTAGGATTGGAAGGTGGGGTGGGGGTGGGGTCAAGGTAATGGAGTAGTAAGGGAAGGAAAGGCTCATATTACTCTGAAAACTTAAAATAGCTGAGGGCTGAGGCAGGCTGGGAACTAAGCACTGGGCCCCTGGGGCTCAAGAAAGAGGGGAGAACAAATGTCCCCAGCCCATCCCATCATGCATGCTATGGACACACACATTAAACTTGCTGAAGAAAGGGGATCTGGGAAGGTGTATGTCATGTCTGTACTGCACACAAAGTACCTGTAGGAAATGCCCTAAACCGTGCAGACTTGAGCACTGTGTTGGGGCTGTAAACTCGGGTTGTCCCTCAGGGTGGAAGGATGGGTATCGGTTTGAGGAACTGGTTGGGAAGTTCTTGAGTCTGTTGGGCTTTTCTCTGGACTTCCGTGGAAACTTTCTGTTCATAAGCCTGTGAAAGGATCCCTGTTTAACCAAATTTCCCCTGAAGCCTCCTCTTCAAGGACCACCCTACTGTGAGGGACAGGAATAGGGAGGGAAGAATGGCAGGCAGAGGTGACATTTCATAGTGGGGTCTGACCTCTTGCAGGATGACAGAGAAGGAGGTGCTGGAGTCCCCTAAGCCCCCCTTCCCAGCAGAGACTCGGCAAAGTGGGGTGAGTCTGGGCCTCTGACCACCAGCTGTGGGGAGCTGGGAAGCCATGGCAACCCTTGATGAAAAGCGCTTGAGTTGATCTCACTTGTATGTGACTCATTTATTGTTAGAATGCTAGCCAGCACCTGCAGCCCCCAATACCCCCCAATGCTGGGCTGTGCCCCTTGCCCGAGGCTAGAAAAATGTCTAGTCAGCTTCCACCTTACCTCCTCTAGAAAGCATGACAGTTCTTTTAACATTGGGTTTCCTTCCCTCCTTCCCTGCCTCCCTCAGCTACAGCGGCTGAAGCAGTTATTCAGGAAGGAGTCTACAGTGACAAAGGAGATGGAGCTGCCCCCAGAGCCCCAGGCCAATGGGGAGGCAGTGGGAGCTGGGGCTGGGCCCATCTACTACATCTATGAGGAAGAGGAGGAGGAAGAGGAGGAGGAGGAGCCACCCCCAGAACCTCCTAAGCTTGTCAATGATAAGCCCCACAAATTCAAAGATCATTTCTTCAAGAAGCCCAAGTTCTGTGATGTCTGTGCCCGGATGATTGTGCGTGAGTCTTGAAGGGAAGTGGAGAGAGTGTGATGTCGAAGGCAGGGGGCGGGGACAGAGTTTAGGAGAGGGGTATTTGTATCGCAGACAGGCTTTGGCATGATTTTGGCTTTAAGAAAATACTATTAGAGACTGAGAATGTTGGCTCCCAGACAGAAAAGGGACTAAGAGCTCGAGGAGCAGCTGTGGCATGAGGGAAGGGAGCTCAGGGACCTCACCCAGACATTCTCCCCTCTCCCAAGTCAACAACAAATTTGGGCTTCGCTGCAAGAACTGCAAAACTAACATCCACGAACACTGTCAGTCCTACGTGGAGATGCAGAGGTGCTTCGGGAAGATCGTGAGTAGACCTTGGGAGCAAGAAAGTAGAAGGGAGGGGCGTGTTGCCAGCTACCCTCTTGCCAGTCCCTCCTCAAGTCATCCCGTCCATTTCCCTGCTGCTTCTTTCTCAGCCCATCTCTTACTCTAAGAAGAGGTGAGCACTCATGGGAGAGATGGGTTCTGGGCCCTTCCTTGCTATCTCTAATGTTTTCTCCCATCCCCTCCTACAGCCCCCTGGTTTCCATCGGGCCTATAGCTCCCCACTCTACAGCAACCAGCAGTACGCTTGTGTCAAAGATCTCTGTAAGTGCCCTCTATGGGACCTGAGGGAACGGGCAAGCCTAGAGACCGTGTCAGCACCACCTTTAGATTTGGAAGCAAATTCTGAAACAGAAAGATCCTATTTCACAAGATTGTCTCTCAAGCTAAACTTTTAGCCATCTTGGATGCAGTCAATATTCCCATTTTATAGCTGAGGGAGATAAGATTTAGCTAGGGCTTCACACAGACAACAAGAGACAGAGCCAAGACTGAAACCTTCATCTGCCTAACTTCAAAATCTGTGCTCTTCATATATGAAACCATTTCTAAGCAAGAACAAGGATTTTAGACTCTCTACATCCTGGTTACAGAATAATGCCAAACTCAAAGCCAGACCAAGAGCTGTGAGCATCCTGGGCAGATTCATAATTTGGCAACCCTTCAAAAAGTATTCATTGACAATTTCTCAAGATTTATTTGGAGGAGAGGCTGAACTCTGTGAGGAGCATGGGTGGAAAAAGAAGAACCCACTGGTGTTAGCATCCCAGCTTACACATGCCACTCAGCAGAACAAAAGCCAGCAGTTAAAAGACCACTCTCCTTAGAAGGAGAATAGTGATTCTGAGGATTCCCCAACTCCCAAGCAGCATGTTAGCAAAGCTGTCTTTCCAACATCATATAATGCTCTGCCTAGAAGGAGTGCTGGTAAACATTTTTCTCTATCACATTACATTTCCAGGGATATTTTTAGAGCTCTTTATAGATTGATGACCTAGGTAGCCCAGCTGACCCTTCCCTAATCCTACACAAACATGTGCACATGCATGCATGTCTATCTGCTCAATCCCACCTCTCCCTTACTTAGGAGGTCTCTCTTTCCTTCAAGCCTTTCTCTGCCTCCGCAGTAATGTCTTCTTTCTTCTCCCATTCCCGCTAGCTGCTGCCAATCGCAATGACCCTGTGTTTGAAACCCTGCGCACTGGGGTGATCATGGCAAACAAGGAACGGAAGAAGGGACAGGCAGATAAGAAGAATGTGAGCACCATACCTTCCTACTGAGGTCCCTTCCAGAGACCCTGTGGAGCAGGTCCTCCCTCCTCTCTGGAAAGCTGACAGAAGCTAGGGATCCTCTCCCTCTAAAGTTGCACATAACCCAACAGATACATTTTTGTGTGCAATTTTAGAGGGCCTCAGGTTAACAACTCCTGCCATAGTGTGTTTTCTCCAGGAACTCCCTTCTGAAATTGTCAGATTAACCACCAACAAACTGAAGCCTAGGCCCCAGGCCCCTGGCATTGCTGGGCACCAGAAACAAGAGCAATGCTTTTGGATTTGGGAAAGAGAACTTGCCATGCCACGTAATCAGAGAATTTTAGAGCCATGCAAGGGTCCATGAAGATCATCTGGTCTGACCCATTTCCTATAGATAAGGAAACTGAGGCACAAAGCTAGTGGCCAAGAGCAACTTCACTTCCTTTTGTAATAGGGTTACTAGATCAGTAATGCCATAGACTTGCACTCAGTTCAGCAAGGAATTTGTTAGTGTATCCTTGTATCTTTCTGTACAACCAGGATGGACCAATGTGGATAATGGTTACAGTTGGATGGATTCCTAAAATTGGTTGCATGACAGTAACCAAAGGATCCTGGTCCTTTAGGAAGTGTCCAGTGAGAGGGAGATTTCTGATGCCTTATAACATGATTCGGTCCTTGGTCCCACCTATGGAAATTTTTCTCACTGATGCAAATGAAGATATAAATGGTATATCCAGGGGCCGGCCCTGTGGCGTAGCAGTTAAGTGCATGAGCTCCGCCGCTGGTGATCCGGGTTCGGATCCCGGGCACACACTGATGCACCACTTGTCAGGCCATGCTGGCACAGATGTTAGCCCAGGGCCAGTCTTCCTCAGCAAAAAGAGGAGGATTGGCATGGATGTTAGCTCAGGGCTGATCTTCCTCACAAAAAAGAAAAAAAAAAGATATAAATGGTATATCCAGTAAGTTTGTGGGAAACCTAAGAGGGAAAACTTACACACTGAATAATATATTCAGAAATTTTAGACTAGAAGAAAGGCCAAGAACTAATCATTTGAAATTTTGTAAGGAAAAATGTATATGTCTGTTCTTAGATCAGAAAAAAAATCAACTGCACACACAAAAAAACTAGAGATCTGGCCTCAAAGTAGTTAAAAGGGAGGTTGGATGCAAATTTCGGATTTCTGTGGCATGAACTATGACTTATAAGGCACTAGCGATGTGATCTGGATGCTTCCAGAAAGGCTAGCATACTCAGGCTCTATTCTCTTAAGGGAGTTATAAAAAACGGTGCTGTTTTAAGAGAAAATTTTTCTCTTACACACTGGACTATGTTAAGGGCAGATATTATAGTAAAGGACATGGAATCAGGATGGGGGGGTGATTTGAAGAGACTGAGAATGATTAGAGAAGAAAAGGCAGGAAGGACATGTTAGCTGGTCCTCAGATCTTTAAAGGGACTATATTTGTTCTGTATTGCTCCAGGGGGCAAATCAGGACCCATAACAAAAAGTTACAGGGAGACTGACATAGGCCTAACATAGGGAATTGCCCCCAAATTGCATGGGCTTCCTTTGCAAGGTAGTGAGCTCCCTGTCATTAGCTACATTCAAGCATAATGTGGGTGGCCCACTGCCAGGATGTTTTAGAGGAAGTCCCTGCATTAGGCAAGTGGTTGACTAGATATTTCCTCCAAGGCCCCTTCCAACCCTGAGATCCTATTATTCTATAGTTCTCTGGCCTGACTGGAGAGCCAGGGCAAGCATGGGTTCCCAAGACAGCATCTTCCTAACTCTGGTGCCCTCTCCAGCCTATAGCAGCCATGATGGAAGAGGAGCCAGAGTCTGCCAGAGCAGAGGAAGGCAAATCCCAGGACAGTAAGTAACACCCACCTCCACCCATAGAGATAGAGTAGGGTTAGGGGCTCAGCTGTGGCGCAGGGGATGGAGGGCCAAAGGACATGTCAGGTTTGGAGATAAAAGAGGCCCTGCAACAGAAGAGTCAGAGAATGAGGGCTACTCTCCAGGAGCCAGAGACAATCTGTCTGTGTTTCTGCTCCCAGGAAACCCTGAAGGGGATAAGAAAGCTGAAAAGAAGACACCTGATGACAAAGTGAGAATCCTCTCTCCCTGCAGGGGCCCCAGTCCTCTCCCCAACCCAGGTCTAACACCACTCCCAGCCTCAGCGGAAGCTCACACTTACTCCATGGGTTCCATCACCCTTCACCTGCCTTCTCCACCACCTTACACACACAATGCCCCTGCCTTGGACTCCTGTCCCTCACTGTGGGACAGAGGAGCCCTGACACTCATCACTCCCTTTCACCCCCAGCACAAGCAGCCTGGCTTCCAGCAGTCTCATTACTTTGTGGCTCTCTATCGGTTCAAAGCCCTGGAGAAGGACGATCTGGATTTCCCGTGAGAGGCCTTAGGATTGGGGTGGGGGTGTACTGGGAGTGGAGAAGGGAGAGCCCAGCTCCCTCTGGGAAAGGAAAAGGGGGGACTCAGGGCTGGGAGCCTATTGGGGCTGGACCTGGCACAGCCAAGGGACCGGATGTGTGAGTAAGGCCCCCAAATCTCAGCGGCCCCTTCCTTCCTCTCCCAGGCCTGGAGAGAAGATCACAGTCATCGATGACTCCAATGAGGAGTGGTGGCGGGTAAGAGAAATGGCTGAGGCTAGGGTGGGCCGTGGGTTGAGTTTAGGACCTGAGATGAGAGATCGATTCTCCCTACCATCTCCTCTAGGGGAAAATAGGGGAGAAGGTCGGATTTTTCCCTCCAAACTTTATCATTCGAGTCCGGGCTGGAGAGCGTGTGCACCGCGTAACGAGATCCTTCGTGGGGAACCGCGAGATAGGGCAGATCACTCTCAAGAAGGACCAGGTAGCTCTGGTGCCCCAACCCAACCCCAGGCCCGAAGGCTCCTGTGCAAACCACACTCTTTGCAGATCTTAACCCATTAATGGGACTAGAATGGGCCTCCACAACTCCGGGCTCCGTGGCTCGCCTCTTTTACGTTTTCCCTTGATTCCTCTTCTCTCTAATCCTTTAACCTCTAGATCGTGGTGCAGAAGGGAGATGAAGCCGGCGGCTACGTCAAGGTCTACACCGGCCGCAAGGTGGGACTGTTCCCCACCGACTTCCTGGAGGAGATCTAGGCGTGCGGGCGCCTGCTGGCGAGAGACCCACGCCGCATTCTGGGCAGGCCCAGTAGAGGGTGGGGAGGAAAGGGGCGGAAGCAGCTACGTGCACAGCTGGCTGGGGGAGGGGTGGGAAGGCCCGTCCGAGCGTGACCGGGCTTCCGAGGAGGGACTGGTTCCCGCCCCCTCCCCCGGCCGAGGGCGTCGGATGCCTGGTGCCCAGAGCAGCCTCTCCCGCGACCCCTGAGGCCCAGCTTTTGAGAGCTGGGAAAAGAAGAACGCGTCTCCACCAGGAGGCGCCCCCGGAGGGTGGGAGGCGAACTGTCGAACGTTGCCAATTTATTAAAGTTTTGACAAAAGTTAGAAAAGTTTGCTCTTTAACTGGGGGCCAAGGGGAGAGGGAGGAGAGGGCCTACGAAGGGGTGGGGAGTCCTCCCCAGCCGGCTCACCTCACTACCATCCGGTAACCCGAGACCTACCTGGGCTGAGGCTGGTGGGAGGTGGGAGACAGGTGCGTCCGCCAGGCGAGGCCTCTGTCATCAATGAAGAAAGGGGAGTCGGACTGGTGTCACCGCCCCCGCGCCCGTGAGCTGGATCCAGTAGCAGGATAGGTCCCTCTAGCTCCTGGCGCTTTAGCCGCGGGCAGCCACTTCCATTTCGGAACCTGGCTCAGTGCCGAGCTGAGCCGCCAGGGGGCGATGCAAGATCTCGGTTGGAGAGCCAGGGACGGGGCGCGGGGCGCGGGGCGGGAGTGGCGGGGAGAGCAGCGAGCCAGAGACACCAAGCCCGAGACCCTGGGCCTGGAGGGGGTGGGGTGCGTGCCGTCTCCATGGCAACACTTCCTCAAGTCCTCCGGGAACCGAGCGGGCGAGGCCGGGGGGCCTAACCCCTCTCGCGCGGCCCCCGCCCCAGCCCTTTGCGACAGGTACCGAGCAAGAGGGCGCGGGGCAGACAGCTAACCGGCTCAGGCGGAGACCCCCGCTGCGGCGCGTCGTATGCAAATATTATTATTTGCATATGTAAATATGCAAATGTACCAGCCCTGGTCAGGGTGGCAGGTGGCCGGGAGCGGGAAGGTGTGGGAAGGGAACTGAAGGAGACAAGGAGTTTGGGGACTTGGGGGTGGACCAGTAAGAGGCAGCCCGGGGTGGTCGCTGGAGTGGGGCCGGCGGGGGGTCTTGAGCTTGCTGGCGGATGGGGGAGGGCCAGCCTGGTCAGCCAGGAGATCCTCTTCTGCCCGTTGTCTGCCAGGCCTGAGGTTGGCACCGCCTAGCAAGGTTGGCAGCGGGAGCCCGGGCACCATCTGCTGCTGGCGGGGGAAGGGCAGAGGCTCAGCTGGGCTGGGGAAGAGGAGGGCCCGGGACGGGAGCGCCCCCCCCTCCCTTCCAGAAGACTGAAGTGTGGTGGGGGTAGGGAAGCACGCAAGAAGACTCTCTGCAGAACTGGGTTCGGTTTCCGTTCCCTTTGCCCTTGACTGTCCCATACGCCTGGGGGCGGCGGCGGGGTCATAAACGAAGGCTCAGGCAGCGCCCCTTTCATCACGCTTGGGCTGGAATAGGAGCAGATCACGGGCCCCCTCCACCACCACACAAATCAAGCCTTTTACTCCCATCCCTCCTCGGGATCCTCCTACCATGAATGTGGGGTGGGGGAGGGACGGCTAGGGCTCGGGTCTCATCTCTTCATCAAGCGATCTGAGGGACTCAAAACCAGAGCCCCCCGAGATCCTCGAGCGGGCCCCCCACAATGCTGAAGCAAAACCAATTTACTGGCTCATTGGGCGGCGATGCTAGTGTGGGGGTACCGAGAAGCAGAGAGAAAGGCTGTTCTTCCCCCCTACACTCGGGGGGCACCCCCTCCCTCCCCCGCCTAGCCCAGCCGGCAGCTGTCCCTAATTAGAGCGGCGGTTTAATTGGATTTATCAGCAGTTAATAGGAAATTAAGCAAAGGGCCCGAGAGAGGGAGGGCGGGAGGAGCGGGGAGGCCGGCTGTGCCGAGCTAGAACGATGGGTGGTGGGGTGCCAGAGGTGGGGACACAAGGCCCAGTATCTTGATTGAGTCCCGTGGTCACGCCCTCCCCCCAGTACTTGCCCGCCGGTGGAGCCCTGGCCTGCCGGCAGAAAGCAGGTCTCAGGAGAGGGAGGTGGAAGCACCAGGGACCCAGTGTGAGCCCCCAACGGCCCCTACTCCCGCAAGCCGCCGCCTGGGTGATGGATGATGCTGCCTCGTGCTGCAAAGGTCATAAGTCTGGGCCAAGCAGCGGACTGAATTGAAAACAGACCAGAGGAGGAGGGGCTGGGGTTACCAGGGTCCAGGACACGACCCACACCCTACCCCTCCCCAGCACCCACCCTACTCTTAGCAAAGAAAGTGCCCCTTGAAGTCGGAAGATTGGGCAGCACTGGGGATGAGGGGGAGACAGAGTGACCCTCTCTTCCACTCCTGCCTTGTGGGTATGTTGGGGATCCTGGGAGTCTCCCTATGCAGCCGCCAATGTCCCTTTATGGCTCCCTCTCTTCTCCCCAGCTGCTCAGGTTGGGGCCAGCTTGGTGCGGGCTGGCTGGGTTGGCTGTGGCCAGAATGGCCCAAGGTCCACCACTGGCCTTGGGGTCCACGGAAGGAAGCTTGCAGGCAGTCAAGCAGGGTGCAGGGTCCACAGCCTCGGGTGCCTCCTTTCACCAGGACCTCATTAGATAGCTAGACTAACAAGGGCTGCTTCCGGGACTCCAGCGACCTTGCTGCTACACTCTACCACCTCAGGGCACAGGCAGCAGCTCCTGCATATGTGTGGGTGTGAACCTCTGAATGTGTGAGGGTGAGGGGTGTCTCTATGTGCCCCTGGCGATTATGGGTGTCTATGCCCCTGGTGTGTAGTATGTGTGTCTGTGCCCCCAGTATGTGAAGTGTGTCTATCAGAAGCCCAGGTGAGGTGTATGTGTTGATATATGTTCCCCTGGTATGTGTGCCCCTGGTGTGTGTCTGTGCCCCTGAGTGTGTATCTGTCGGTCTTGTCCGCATTCTGCCCACCCCCCAAACTCTATGATTTTTGTCTCCCTAAGTCCCTGGGTGTCTAGATGTGCATAGGTGCTTTGCCGTGTCTACGAGTCTGTGTGTTTTCCTCTCCTGGGGGTGCCCGATGTGTGGGCATTTCCGTGTGTCTCTGCCCGCAGGACTGTGTATGTGTGAAAATCAGGAAGGGCCTCTGGTGAGTGTGTGTTGCTCTGGCGTCTCCGCCTGCAGGTGTGTGTGTCTCGGTGACAGTGCGTGGGCGTGTGCCTGGGTGTGAGCCGCGCCGCGGCGTATGGCAGTGTGACGCACGCGCGCTCGTGTGTGTGTGTGTGTGTGTGTGTGTGTGTGTGCGCGCGCGCGCGCGCCTGGGTGAGTCTCCCGCCCCGGCCCCTTCCTCTCCCCATTTCTATTCCTCTCTCCTCTCGGGGCGGACTTGGCTCCGCCGTCCGCATCATCTCCATCCATTATTGAAGAAACAGCCGCGTCCGCTCCAATCACATCAACACCTCCCACCCCCCTCCGTTCCGCTCGCCCTGCGGCCCCTCTGGGTGCTGGCGAGTGGTGAGCCGCGGCGCGGCGGGGAGCCGGGCAGAAGCGGGCTCATGACCCTGTGCCCCGAGCCGGCCAGGCACCGGGACGCCGAGGTCCCCGGCGGAGAGCGCTTTGCATAAACAGATGGCGCGGGCGTCTTTGTCTCGCTCGCTCTCTCGCTCGCCGCGCGGCTCCCGGCTCCGCGGCTGTCTGGCTGATGCAATCATGATCATCTCAGAGCCTCGGGACCCGGCGCCCTTAATAGCGGCAGAGGGGGTCAGGGGCCCCAGGGCTCCCGAGCAGATGCTGGGCACTGTGTCTTCCCTCCCGGGCGCCCCCTCCACGCCCCACAGCTGCAGAGGGAAGACAGAGGCCGCGCCAGGGTGACGGACATGTCGAGGTGACCGGGAAGGGAACCCTAGGCAGTGCCCCGAGGTGTCCCCAGGCTGTCCCGTTGGACTGCTGCAGCCCCCCAAGGGCAGCAAGCCAGAGAATAGGAACAGAACTGGGGAATGGGAGGGGGGAGACAGAGATAGACAGTGACAGAGAGAGAGGCATTTGTAAAGAGAGACACAGCGAGTAGAGAGATGCAGAGACAAGGAGAGATAAAGAGAGAGACACAGAGACTCTGATGCAGAGGGACAAAGCCAGGTAGAGAGAGCTGCAGAGGGAGAGACAGACACACAGCCAGAATGATAAGTACAGGGAGGCACAGAGAAACAGAGATAGACAGAGACAGACAGAGCCTGAAGAAGAAAGAGGCAGAAAGAACGGCAGCCAGAGACTAGGGCAGGCAGGGGCAGAGGGCAGAGGGCAGTCTCAGGGCAGAGACCGAGCCCCAGGCATCTGGGGCCGTCTAGCCCCGCGAGCGGAACCAGCATGAACCTGAGGTGCCCGCGGCTGGCAAAGTAGGAGCTTCCGCGTCCAATCTCCGCGCCCCCTCCCAGCCCCGCCTCACGCCAGAAGAGTGGAGGCTGCGGGACCGCACTGCCTCGGCGGCCGGAGCGGCAGGAGCGGCGGGCCGGGCTCAGCCCGACACTCTGGGCACCCACTTACCTGACAGACAGCCGCGGGGCGCAGGGCCGGCGCGGCCCGACAGGGGGCGCCCGAGGCATCGCCCCTGAGAGCTTAGGAAGCGCGCGGCCTCCAGGGGGCGCCCGCGCCCACGGCCCCGGCAGCCAGCTCGCTGCGCCGAGTCCAGCTGCTTTTGACCCGCCGCGCCGCCAGCGCGCGGATTAGCGTCCTGTGCGATTTAGCGCTCCGTGGCCAGTCCCGGCGGGACGCCCGCTCGCCCCCGGCCACGCCTAATCCGCGGCTAATGACTTCTGCCGTCCCTCACCCGGCTCGGTCAGCGTGTGGCCTGAGTCCTTCTGGTGGGAAAGTGCGGGGCGGTGGGGAGGGCCAGGATCTGGAACCCAAGGAGTGCTGTGTCTCAGCCCGGCCCCAGAGACCACGATCCAGACATGGGAGGGGGCTTAGACCTAGGGTCAGAGACCGGCACCAGAGCAGGTGAGGGTCAAGGAGCCCCGGAGAGGCCGGAGCAGAAGCGATAAAGAATTCAGGGGCAGGGGGAGCGGGGCGGAGGCCCAAGGCAGGAGATCAGCAGCGGCTCCAGGAAAGGAGCGGGGCGGAGGTCCGGGACGGCCTAGACCCGGGTCACCGGGACTCACGAGAAACGACGCAGGGAGGCGGGCGAGGGCCTGAGAGGCAAAGGGGCGCGGCGCAGGGGCCAGACGTCCCTGCCCGCGTCCTGGCGCCCCAGCTGTGCTGCACGCAGCCAGCTGTGCAGCCCAGCTGTGCGGTCCCTCGAGCTCGAACTCCAGGATAGATTTTCAGACCCAAAGACTGGAGAGGAGGGGGGCACGGGTGACAGGACACCCCACTCCCTGGCCCGGCCTGGGAGGTGCGGTGCTCGGGGAGGGCCGGGCTCTGCGCTGCTCCGGGCTCTGACATCCCGTCAGCCCCCTCCCCCGCCCCGCACACACATCGCAGCGAGTCTCTGTCTCTTTGTTCTCGCCGTGTCTCTGACACTTTATCTCATTATCCACCGGAGGGAGGCGGAGAGCCGGGGACCCCGCAGCCTAATTACAGCCACGCTTGTCAGCACAGGGGGCACGAGAGGTATCAGCGCGGGGGGAAAGGGAGGGGGCCGTTCCTGGGGGCCTCCCTCCCTCTCTGTCCCGCCCTGGGGCCCAGCGGTGGGTGCACAGCTCGCCCCTGTCCGTGCTCCCACGGGGCTCTGGAGGGGAGAAGTGGGCGAGCTCTGCAGGATCCGGCTGCCAGGGCGACAAGGAGGGAGGGGGATGGAGGTTAGCACGGGAGTGGGGAGAGGTGGTTAGGGCTGGGGTCCTGCGTCCCTTGGACCCCGATTCCCCAAAGTCGGTGGCCGTGAGCCTTCCCACCCTGACAGCACAGCAAATAGCTGACTTGGCTGGGGAAAGGGAAGCAAGCGCCCTGCACTTCTGTCTCTGTGTGTTTTGATCCCTTTCCTCCCTCAACATCTTTTCTCTCTTTCCTTAACTGTTTCCCTCACTCCATTCTCTTCCTCTCCATCACAGCCAGAGGCAGAGAGTGGCCTCCTTGGGGGGGGGTGGTGGCTCCACCCTCACCCTTACCGAGTAGGCAGGGCAAGCAAGTCTCTCAAGCCCCCCAAACTTCACCAACTGACTTATTCTGTCCTGGGCCAGGTTTAAAATACATCGGGCTCCCCTGGTCTCCAAAGACTGTTCCAGGCCAACTGCAACACAACTTGGAGAAACCACGCCCGACGGGAGGGGCTGGGAAGCTTTAGTGCTGTCGGTCTGTCTGTCCCCCTCCTCCTCCCACTACACTGTGGAGGGAGACATAACCCAAGTCAAAGCCTGTGAGGCCTCTCCCTCAGACCAGCCCAAAGCCCCAGGTGTGATGGTGTTCCCCGTGGGCCAGGGTTCCGGCACCTGGAGGAGAGAGTAGAGGAACGGAAACCCCTCTGCTCCCCAATTCTCCTCCCCACTGCCAGCCTGGAACTGCAGGAGGAAGCGAGATGGGCGGGGGGTGCGGTGAGTCTGGTGAAGAGGGACGGGCTGGGCCAGGCTGGCCTGACCCCTCCCCAGCCGGGGGCGGGACCCCAGGAGGAGCAAGGGAGCAGAGCCTCTGGAGAGGACTAGACACTGGAGAGGCGCTATGGCTGGAACCAGTCTCGGAGCCCGCTTCTACCGGCAGATCAAGAGACATCCCGGGGTGAGTTCGGTGCCCAGAGCCACTCATTCTAACTAACTCCTAATTCTCTCGCTGCCCCGCAGCCCCCAAATCTCCCAGTGCCCTGACTCTTGCCTAGTTCCCTCAATGCTCCTAATCTTTCTCCAGGGTGCCCTCAATCCATCCCAGCAACATGCCCCGTGTCCCTTGAATCCACCTGGGACAGGTTCGCTGTGGGGTGAGGGAGACGGCAAAGAAATGTGTGTGGGAGGTTCCAGGTCCCCTCTCCCAGAAGGGACCGAGCGCCAGACCCAGCATGGGCAGGGGCGCGGGAGAAAAGCTTGTAAGGACCATTGGGACTGCGGTGAGGAGCTGACCCTGAGTGCCCTCCGCCTTCCCGCAGCTCATCCCGATGATCGGCTTCATCGGCCTGGGCATGGGCAGCGCTGCGCTCTACCTGCTGAGGCTCGCCCTGCGCAGCCCGGACGTCTGGTAAAGGCCGCGCCTGGGACCGGGTCCTGGGAGGTCCCGGGTGGAGCAAGATGGGGTAGAATGCAAGGGCCTCTCAGGAAGGGCTGGAATGGGTGGTCCTAGCGGGCACCCCCAGGCAGCACACCTGCGACTGGACTGCCTGGCATCTCGGCGTCTCGGGGCTGGAGCCGCTCCTGCCTGACCTGGGAGGCCCCCGCCCCCACTCCGGCCCACCCCACCGCTGACTCCCTCCGTGGCCCGAGCCTTGGCCCGCTTGGGGCTGCGGAACCCGCACCGCTCCCGGCCCTGTTGCCATGGCGACGCCGCTCTGCCGGCCGCCAGCGGCCTTCGGGTACCTCCATCTCGGCGCCTGAGCGCTGGGGGTGCGGCCGGGTGAGCTGCTGGCGGCGCCGTTGGGGCCGGGGTGGCGCGAAGACTCCATGCCCCGCCAGAGGCGGCGGCGATGCGGGGTCCTCCAGCACGTCACAGGAGCCCCCAGGGCATTATGGGAATTCCAGGCACATCACTGAAGCCCCAGCCCCTCTGGATCGCTGCCTGCTTCCCATGGCTCTGCTCTGCGGGGTTAACCCGCGGTGGCAAGGTGCAGGCGAGAGTCCCTGGGCCGGATTGTCAGTCTGTCACCTGGCCCCATGCTGACAACGGTGATAGCCTTCTTGTCTCACTTGTCAGCATCTGCTAACGTGCCTCCTCTCCTGTCAGTCTCTGGGCAATGGGCCCCCCGGGTAGGAGGAGGGGTGCTGGGGTGGGAGCAGAGACCTTGGGTGTCACCTTAGGCTCAAGTCCTAGCTCCCAGAGAGGAGACCCTAACCCTCCCCCCCACCCCCCTCTCCGCAGCTGGGACCGAAAGAACAACCCAGAGCCCTGGAACCGCCTGAGCCCGAATGATCAATACAAGGTACCCCCCAGGCTCTAAGGTTGCACCTCTACCCCCTCATCTCTTGCTCCCAGGACCCAGCCCTCAGCACCGCCCGCGACCCCCCCCCCAAAGGGAGGCCAGGGGCACTCACTGCAATCCCCCTTTCCCTCCCATAGTTCCTTGCAGTTTCCACTGACTATAAGAAGCTGAAGAAAGACCGGCCAGACTTCTAAGCCTGGCTGGGGTGCGCGTTGGATGTAAACCACCACCGCCAGTCTACCCATTCCTTCCACTCTCCGCCCCGACTCCAGGGCACCACTGCAGCCACCCTGTCCAGCTTCTGCTTACACAGGCCCCGTTCCCACGGGGAGGGGAACAGCTCCACCCCCACCCTCTTCCCTTGGTCCCAGCGGCGGAAGCGCCTCTGACCCTCAGCTTGAGTCCCACGCGGGGGAGGGGGATTCGGGAGACCGGCAGCAGCCGGGTCGACCCAAAAGGCCCCAGGCAGCCCCTCCGCCCGCGACTTGGGCCAGGCAGGGCGTGGTGCAGGCTACGTGTTGAGCGTGGCCGACGTGAGCCAAGAGCAAGCACGGGCCTCTGAGTACCAAGTGACGTGGCTGGCTCCGCGTTAGCCCGGGCTCCGGGCACCAGCCCAGGGGCGGCGCTGCTCCGGCTCACTGGGTTCGTTCCGGGCTGCCCAGCCTGCCGTGGATGCGGCCGGGGGCCCAGGGAGGTGCAGCGCGCTCCTGCCCCTGCCCAAGTGCTCTGCCTCGGGCGCCAACCGGCACCCCCTCGCCTCACACCTGGGCCTCCCCCGCCATCCCCGCCCCTCCCTTGCTCCCGTCGTCCCGGGGGATCAAACAGAAGCAGCCGTGGGCAAAATACAATTTCATTTAACAAATTGAATTTGCTGCGCCTGCTAATCACGTCTGGTGTCGGCTCTGATCAGAGACAGAGAGAGGAGGCTGCAGCCCCCGGGGGCCGTGTGGTGGCGGTGGGAGGGAAGGTAGGCACACGCTGAGGGAGACAGATCCCCACCTGGCCAAGGGAACCCTTCCCCCAGTAACAGAAGCTCAGAGCAGGGTAGCATTTTATTAGCTAAAAACAGAAATGAGGGTGCCTACCCAGCCCTTCCTCTGGCTCACAAGGGTAATCCCCCTTTCTAAGAAGACTGGGGAGTCTAGAACACTGAGATAACGGGAGAGGGTAGGGCAGAAAGCCCCAGGCCTCCTCCTTCTAAGTCTTGTTACAAAAAGAAATCTTTTCAGCTACAAATTTCGGGAAGGGGAACTCTATCTGGCTCCCGCCCCAAGCGGGAGACCTTCCCTCCCCCAGCAAAAAACTGGAAACAGGCATTGCCCTCCACTGGTCCAGGCAGGGGAAGGGGAACACATGTCAGTCTGTGGGCCTCATTTCTTTCAGTGCTCATCAAAACCAGGCATGGGGAAGGCCCTGGCAAACTGCTCCACTCGCTGCCTGAGGTCCGCCAGCCGATGACTTGTTTCTGGGTCCTTGAGCAGGAAGGATTTGAAATCCTGGAGTTTGGCTGGAAAGGGGTGAGGAGAGAGCGGTCAGAGCTTTTGGGAAGGTGGTTAGATCAGCTTGGGGAGGGGGGCAGATGGTGACTGTAAACTGGCTCAGGGGGCATCTTGCCCACTCACCCGTCTTGCTCTTCACCTCCAAGCCGATGCTGACGCCTTCATCTATAAAGTCCACAACTCTCCGGAAGTCATCCTCACGGAACTGTCGAGAGGTCAAGGCTGGGGCCCCTGGGAGAGAGGCAGAAGGGGATTGGCACAGCCCAAGCTCCCCTGGCAGCCACCCTTCCCTCCTTGAACCCCAGGTCTCACCAAGCCGCAGGCCCCCAGGCGTGAGGGCACTTCGGTCTCCAGGACACGTGTTCTTGTTGGCCGTGATGGACACAAGTTCCAGGACCCGCTCCGCTCGAGCGCCATCCAGGCCCTTGGGCCGCAGGTCCACCAGCACCAGGTGGTTGTCAGTGCCACCTGAGGGGGGACAGTAAGCGGGGAGTGGTGAGTCCTGGGCCTCTGCGTGAGGCTACAGAGGTTCTCACCCACGCCCCAGCTCACCAGACACCAGCGAGTAGCCGCGCTCAAGCAGGGCATCAGCCATGGCCCGAGCGTTCTTCAGAACCTGCAGGGAGTACTCCCGGAACATGGGGGTGCAGGCCTGGAGAGAAGACAGCACCACCTGTGACCCCAAATCCTACCCCTTCTGCCCCTCCATCCCCTGTATAGTTGGGACTCCAGCCTGGACCCCTCCCGTGCTGCACTGCCCTTCCATCAGGCTCCCACCCCACAAGAGTAGGCTCCCCAACCTGCTTTAGGGCCACAGCCACTGCAGCAATGGCATGGTTGTGGGGGCCCCCCTGAAGGGATGGGAACACAGCAAAGTTGATTCGGTCCTCAAATGTGTAAGGGATCTCCCGGCCAGTCTTGGGGTCTACAGTCCGCACCCCCTTCCGGTAGAAGATGAGTCCTGACCTGTGGGAGAGATGAGAGGTCAGAATTTAAGCTGAAAAGAAAGTGCAAAAGAAAGGGCGAGGGGGCCAGCCTGGTGACATAGCGGTTAAGTGCGCGCGCTCCGCTGCGGCGGCTGGGGGTTCGCAGGTCCGGATCCCGGGTGCGCACGGACACACTGCTTGTCAAGCCATGCGGTGGTGGCGTCCCATATAAAGTAGAGGAAGATGGGCAGGGATGTTAGCCCAGGGCCAATCTTCCTCAGCAAAAAAGAGGAGGATTGGCATCAGATGTTAGCTCAGGGCTGATCTTCCTCACAAAAAAAAAAAAAGAAAGGGCGAGGGACAGGGAGAGCAAAGGCAGCTGGCTGGCCTGAGCCCCCGGAGGGCTCTGAGTCCACCTCAGTTGCACCCAGTGCGCTGGACTCCAGTGGTCGAGGGGAGCAGCCCCTCACTCCCACCCCCAGACCCCTTGGCAGGGAACTGCTGCCATGGGCAAAAGAAGGAGAATCATCATGGACTAGATAGAAATCTTCAGGGCTCCAGATGGGAATGTATTCCTCTCAGATCCAGCCCACCAGTGCCCCAGACTAGGAGGTAAAGGCAGGGAAAGGTGAGGCCTGACCTCAGGGGAGCCTGACCTGGCCCCTCGAAGGGTCTTGTGAGTGGTGGTGGTGACAACATCCGCATGCTTGAAAGGAGAGGGGATCACCTTGGCAGCCACCAGGCCACTGATGTGGGCCATGTCTGCCAGCAGGTGTGCCTTGACCTCATCACATACCTGGGCAGGAACAGAGACAGGCCTTAGCCTGGGGAGGGCCAGACAGGCCTGCCTGAGGCGGCCCCTCCTCCAGAATCTCCCCGCCACCCCTTGGAGACGGCCAGTGGTGCTCCAGCCCTCCACCCACCTCTCTCATTCGGGTGTAGTCAATGAGGCGGGCGTAGGCACTGGTACCAGCGATAATGAGCCGCGGCCGGAAAAGTCGAGCAGTCAGTGCCAGCTGGTCATAGTCAATGAGGCCGGTTTTGGGCTGGACAGACAGACAAAAAGCTAAAGCCCTGAGAAGGGAGCAGGGCAGCTGACTCTCCCCCTTGACCTTGAGGGCTACCCAGGGCTCCTGCCCCTCACTTTCCCCAGGAGAGCGCCACCAGGGCCCACCCCACACCCTACAGCACTCACATCCAGCTTATAGGGCATAGACTCGAAGAAGATGGATGTGGCTGAGATCCGCTTGACATCAGTCATGTAGCCATGGGTGAGGCTGGGAGGGGAGGAGAGGACATAAGAAGGCTTTAGAGTGGAGTAACTCCCAGACTGAACCGTGCCCTGCACTGCTCCGAAGGCCTCTGTCCCTGGAACGCTGCTCCCAGCATGACCATCCTCACTGCTCTGTCCACTCTGTGGTGGGCACTGGTTACTGGGGTCTTATCTTCCTCATCCACTGTAACTTGCAGGACAGGGAGAGGCCTGTTTCATCTGCATGGCACACAGTAGGTGTTCAACAAGTCACTCCTCTCCCATGCCCACACTGCCCACCAAGCCCACCAGCACCCCATCCATACTCACTGGCCCCCGTCGGGCAGGTCCAGTCCCATGATTCGGTCGTGAGGCTGCAGAAGGGCTGTGTAGGCGGCCAGATTGGCTGGGGACCCCGAGTAGGGCTGGACATTGACTCCCCATTGTGCAGGATCCAGGTCAAAGGCCTCCAAGGCCCGGCGCTGACATAGCAGCTCGATTTCATCCACTACCTCTGCTCCCCCATAGTATCTGCCACAGGAGGGGGTGTATCAGGGCACAGAGAAAGGGCTCCACCATCCCCCTTGACCAGCAGCAAAGGACTGGGAGGGCCACTCCTCTATACACACGGGGAGGGGACAGGTGGGTGTCCCCTGCTGGAAGCACCATCCCTGAGGCTGCCCTCCAGCCCTCTGGTGCCTAGCCCTCACCTCTTGCCAGGATAACCCTCCGAGTACTTGTTGTTCAGACAGGACCCCAGGGCCTCCAGCGCAGCTCGGCTGCAGAAGTTCTGGGGTGGGGGTGGGGGGCAATGTCAGAGTTACTGAGCCCCTTCCCCTGGACCCCCACAGCCCCACCCCCCGAGTCCCAGGCTGCAGGGAGGAGCCGGGCTCTACAGGAAGCTCTGTTTGTTTAGGTTCCTTGCCAGGCCTGAGGCAGCATCCTCAGAAACCCAAATGCCACCATAGATGTCCCCAGCAAGGCCACCTGTCTACTCAAACCTGTGCTTCCAGCCTCCTCTTTCCTCTTGGGAGGGAGGAGGAACTAGACTAGACTGTGAGGGCCCTGGAAGGCTCTGGAAGCTCTCTAATGCTCCCATCCCATAACCCAGACTGGCCCTGCCTTTGCTTCAGAGGACAGTAAGAAGAGAGGAAGATAAGGCCCAGCAGGAAGGCCCTGAGTCTAAAATGGAGATCTGGAGAAATAGCAATCAGATTCCGTTACTTCCTGCACCCATGGTGGCCCGAGCCCTGGCCCTCTGCCCAGGCCCCACCTCTGAGGCAATGAGCTCCAGGCCCCGACACTGCCTGTCCTTCTCCCTCCGCAGCAGCTCCCACATCTCAGGGTCACTGTCTGACAGGTTCTCCTGGCCTGTCCAGCCTCTGGTTCTGTCTCCAGTCTGGGTCTGGGCCGCCTCACTGTGCTGGCACCGGATGGCCGTCCTGGCCAGCTGACCACATCTCTGCAGAGGCTAGGGGAGGAAAAGCCAGGTCAAACGAAACAGTCTCCCAACAACTCAGCCATGCTTACACGGCCCTCTGGCTCCAAACGCAGCAGCCTGTTGTCCAGCCAGCCTGTCCCAGTTCTCACCCACCCCCTCCACCTTCAAAAGCCAGTTCTAGAGCCAAGGTTGAGATCAATGTCCAAGGGGTGGTTCTCACTGGGTCCATTCACCTCACCTCAGAATTTTTCTCCACCTCAACCCATGAACCACTCTGCAAAGCCACAGGGCAAAGTTTGTCTTCCAGAAGCCTGTGTCTCTGGAACTCAGGGGTGGTCCACTGAGGTTCCAGAACCTCCTCACCCAAAGCAACAAAAGGGTCTTCCAGCAGGGTTCCATAAACTGATACCCCAGTCAGGGAGGAAGAGGCGAGTTGGCAGGGTTGAGGCAACAGGCTGTGGAGGTGGTTTCCAGAGCAATGGAGACGGGAGGGTAGAGCTTTAGCAGTCCCTGGGGAAGAGGTGTGTGGGGGGTGGTCTGCTGGCAGGGAAGCTAAAACCCACATCCTGTCCTCTGCGCCCCCGACTCTTTCCACCTCCTGCCAACCCACAGAGCCGCGGGGCACCCGATGCAAGCAGTGGGGCCGGGTTGCACCATCTGCACGGCTCAGAGCTGGCAGGAAATACTCAGCTCGCCGGTCCCGGCCGGGAACCCCGCTTGCTCGCCAGCAGAGGGTCCACGGGGCAGCTGGTGTGCTTCTCTCTCCGAATGCCACGTGAAATAGGCAGTCACAAGGCCCCGGGGCGTCTGGTTGCCGGAATGGGGAGGGGCCCCAGTTACTCCGCACGCACCCTGGGGTCTCAGGGATTCCCTAGTTGCGCATCCGCTATCCGAGGCCCCAGACCACGTGCGCGGAAAAGCCAAGAGAACCCCAGAGTTTGTGAATGGACAGTGGGGGTGGGGGGAGGAGCTTTCTACTGGTCACCCCATCTCCGGCGCCCGATTCTTACCCGACTCGCCCAAAGCAAAGAAAAGGGCAGCATCGCTAACCGAGGTCGCAGGAGGCGCATCCACCAACTCCCGCCAGGGGAAGCAAGGGGTCGGAAGAAGACTGATCAGGGAGCGCATGCGCGGGAAGAGCCGCCCGAGACGCCAGACATTAAGGGGAGGGACCTACGCATGCGTGAGGTAGCTCCTGTATGGTCTTCTGGGAATTGTAGTTTTCTCCCCCTTCTTCGACTTCATTTTCGGTTGGTAGCCCCATGTCAGAGGATCTTGCCTGAGAGAAAAGAGATCCAGTGCCGCCCCAGCTCCTCATGTCCTGAAACTCTTCAGAGTTTTTTTTTTTCTGTCTGTTGTCCAAACAACAACCATTTATTGGGTGCCTACTGAATACCTAGCATTATCAGGCTTTCTGGGAACTACAAAGACTCCCGTACAAGCTAGAGAGCCATAACGCACTGCAAAGCACCCTGGTGTGGAAGGGTGAGAGACCTGAGTTCCAGTTCCAGCTCTGGAACTGACTAGCAAATCAGCCTATCTGGGCCTCAGTTTCCTCACTTGTAAATCAATAGTAAAAGACCAGGCGGTGGGGATTAAAGGAGACTTTGTATGTAAACATACATACTCTGGGATAAATTGTCCTCCCTCCTTCTTTGACTCACAAACCTGCCTCCTCCAGGACCAGCTCCTCCTCCTCCAGGGACATTCAGGAGCTGACTGAGGTGCCCCCTCCCGTCTGTGGTACTTGCTGCATTTCGTTACCTGTTTGACCTCTTGCCGCCCCAGCTGGCAGGGAACTCGCTGTACATCCCCAGGGCTACAGATCCTCTGGACTAGAAGGCATCTTCCTTTTAGCCTGATTTCATCTGGACTCATCCTTTGTGGGGAGGGACTCATTGACCCTTCTAGGAGTAGGTTCTCATACCCTGGCATCAGAATTGACTGGGAGATGCTGCCCTGTGGCTTAGTGGTTAAGTTTGCCGCACTCCGATTCAGCGGCCCGGGTTTGGTTCCCAGCGCGGACCTACACCACTCATCGGCAACTATGCTGGTGGCGACCCACATACAAAATAGAGGAAGATTGGCAAGGATGTTAGCTCAGGGCGAATCTCCCTCAAGCAAAAAAAAAAAAAGAATTGGCTGGGAAATGTGATATACATGTATGAGTGTGGGGCCTCTCCTCAGAGGTTCTAATTCAATGCATCTCAAAGTGGGCCATTTGCCCACTCACGCTGACACAAAACAAAACCTCTCCTCGGCGATTCTAATAGGCAGGGACTTTGAGAACCATTGTCTTACATAGCAACATTACACATTCATTCATTCATTCATTCAACAGACATATTGAGCTCCTACTCCATGCCATGCCTGCCATAGCCCTGGAGATACAAGAATAGCTCACTGACTGCTGGGATATCAAGAGATGAGCAGGTAACAAAATGCAGCAAGTACAATTACAGGCCGGGCCCCTCAGTGTGATCCCAGATGTCCAGATGCCGGAAGAGGAGGGGGAGGAGGGCAAGGAGGAGGAGGAGGAGAAGATGGCTGTGGAGGAGGCAGGTTTGTGAATCAGGAAGAAGGGGAGGACAATCCATCACAGAGCATGTTCACATGCAAAATCTCACTTAATCTCTAGGACATGCTATTTTATTATTGCTTTTCAAATAAGGAAACTGAGGCTGAGATAGGCTAGCTTGCTAATTCCAGTCATTCCCACTTGGCTCTCATACCAGGCCTCCGAAGTCCACCCTTAGCTCTAACCTCCATCTGGCCCACTCTAGCCTCAGGTGTTCTCAGGTCTTTCCAGCAACAGGCAGGTGTTAGGAGTCTGCTGGGTTTTTCTCCTTCTTCCAGTCTCTGACCCAGACCCACTTCCCGCCTCCCTCCTTTCAGTTGATCCTGTTATCATCCATCCATCCATCCACCCACCCACCCATCCATTCATCCGATATTTATTTTCCACTTACCGACTTTTCACTCCCAGGCATGTCTGGGTCAGATTCATCTCTGACTCAGTTTCCCGCTGGAGCCCGTGGGCAATCCCCTGGAGAACACTGCCCTCTCGGAGTCAGTACCTCGACTCAGGACTCAGAGAGAAGGAAGGCGAAAGACGAGGTGTCGTTCTGTGCCTCAGCTTGTCCTTACCCCCTCCCTCTCCCCAGTCAGGGGTCCCCAGGGGAGGGGGGCGGCTGAGCTTGAGAACTGCTAATGAAGCCACAGCCAATTAACGCCCGGGCCGGGGTTGGGGGCGGATAAAATTAGCAGCCGAGGCTGCAGGAAGGAGCTGGAGGCGGCGGTGGGGAGGGTGGGCAGCTGGCTGAAGCGGGCCTTGTTTGCAGGCGGCCAGCGGCGGCGCCGCGGCCCGGCTCTCCAAACTCGCGCTCGTCCCTTCCCCCACCCCCTGTCTCAGGCCTCCCTCCCTCCCTCATCCGTCTGCAAACTCAGCGCCCACGAAATTAGGAAGGAAAAGGAAGATCGATGACTCCAGATGCCGCAAACACCGTTCCCCCTCCCCCCACCTGCCGCCTCCCGCCAGCCCCGCGGAACTTAGCAGGTTGTCAGCGCTCCGCCTACGCTGTCCCTGAATCTCCATCCCATTCGAGGCCTTATAGTTCCTCCCCCAAATAGTCCCGAATAGTCCGCTGGTAGTCCCCTCTCAGGTCTAATCCCCATCCTATCTGCCGCAGCTTTACTTCGCCCACCTCAGGCAGGGCTCCGACCGTCCTCATCTCTGTCTGATCTGGTCTTGGATCACCTCCGAGTGCTAGCTTCATCTATATTTGCCTCAGTTTCCCCTCGAGCCACAGAGGGAGGAGGTCTTGGCCAGCTGTCTAGCAGACATAACCCCCCCCTTCCCTACAAAGGTCTCACACAGACGCGTATTGGATTTCACTTTATTTTGTTCCCTTTCCCGTCTGTTTTGGCGTAGAAAAAATATCACCAGAGGAAGCAGCCGGAAATGGGCAGGTGGAGCAGGACCGCAGAGACGGGCGGGAGGCGGCAGAGGGCAGCGGCGAGAGTCGACGGCCTATGCCCAGGAGTTCTGCTTCCCCTACCCTAATCGGGGTTTCGGGGAAGGGGGGCAGGCGCACGGCAGGCAGAATGGGATGGGGTTGGGCCGCGGTCTACGTGGGGACAGGGTGGAGCAGGAGGACGCGCGCCCGAGGGTTAGACAGTCAGGGCGGGAGGGGGGTGCCAGGCCGGGTGTCATTTAAGCTTCGGGCAGAAGGAGTGTCCAGCCCAGCGCCAGGGGCATATAGGGGACCCAATGTGGGCGTAGGGGACGCTGGGACCCCCTCCACGCCCCGCCTACTCTAGGGCGGCGCTCTTGCCCCTCCTCTTCGGGGTGTAGCGGGAAGGGGCTACCCCTTCCTTCCTCCCTGTAAGGAAAAGGGGACCCGCGCCGGCAGACGGTCCCCGGGAGGGCTGTTCCCTTCCGCCCCCGGAGTGGAAAGGGTGGACGCGGCCACAGAAGCTGCGGGGCGCGGGGAGGGGTCCCACTCAGGGAGGCCGAGATTGGGCGGGGCTCTCAGGGCCGGGGCGAGGGTGGGGCGCGCTATCCAAAGTAGGGGTGCTCGCTCTGGAAGTTATAGTCTGGGCACACCTTCTGCACCAGTTTGTAGTCAAAGCTGAGGAAGGAGACGAAGATGCAGATGACTTTGAAGGGCTTGGCACACAGCCAGGCGGCCTGGCTCTGCGTGTGCTCGGTGAAGCACACTTGCGACGGGTCGTACAGGCACGGGCGGTGCTTGCGCGCGCGGTTCGTCTTCTCGTACTCCACGTGGCAATTGAAAGCGCGGGACTCTTTGGCCCCAGGCACCCCCAGCGCGCCCCCGAGAGGGCCCGCCAGCGCGCCCCCGAGGGTGCCCCCTAGCCCCGGCCCCGCGGCCGCGATCCCCAGCCCGGGGAGCACTCCCTCCAGGGCCAGTGTAGATTGCAGAGAGTGGGGGACGGGCTCTGGCAGCCAGACGCCCCCAAACTCGACCCGCTTGGAGGGCGGCACGATACTGACGCTGAGATTGCCCAGGCTGGACGAGTTGTGGCGGAAGTACACGCTGAAGGTCCCGTTCACGTGGTCCACGATCTTGCCGGTCACCAGCAGGGAGAACTTGAGGGTGTGCACCCGGAAGTAGAAGTCCCCCCAGCCGAAGATCTTTTTGGCGCGGGCCGCTTTGATGGACGGCTTCCTCTTGGTGCGCTGCGCCGGCAGCGCCCCCGCCGCCCCCGCCCGGGCAAGGGCCCCGGTGTGGTTAGCCGGCCAGGCCCAGCTCCAGGCGCCCGCGGAGCCCAGGCCGTCGGAAGACCTGGGCGCCCGGACCTGTGGGCCAGCAGCGCCCCCTCCGGCCGCGCCGGGGCGCAGCTCCAGGTACTGCGGCCTCCCGGACTCTGAGATCTGGGAACTCACAGCCTGTGGACGAAGAAAGAGGAGGAAAGAGAGACGCTGGGGTTGTCCCTGGCCACCCCGCCAGGGCCCTACCCACGCCAGCCCCTTTCCACAGCCGCTGGGGGACAAAATGGAATGGGGCAGGCCGCTGCGGGTGGTTCTGGAGGAGACCTGCAGCCCTTTCAAGCTGTGTGCTCTTGGCCTCAGTTTCTCCATCTGTGAAATGACACTGAGAATCCTTGTGTTCTCACAGAACTCCGATGAGGGCCGAGAAAGCCAAAAAAGCCAAAGCCAGTGTGGTCTAGGTAGGGAGTGGAGCTGTGGACCAGCCCTGTCTCCCCTGGCCTGGAGCCTGGTTGGTTCGAAGTAACTGGCCAAGGAGGAGCTGGACTCAGGCAAGCGAGGCCATGATCAGTGTCAACACCCAGCATCCAGAAAGAAGTGAAGACCTCCCACACCTCTGCCGAGCCTAGAGCCCCCCGGCCCAGGCCTCGACCTCTACTCCCTTGCGGGGAGGGGCACGGGAAACCGAGGAGCTGAGGAGAGCAGTGGAGAGTCTGGGCGCTGGGGGGGTTGAGGCTGGGGGCTATGCGGGCACCCCTCTCCATCTCCAGCTCTCCTGCTGTGGGGGAGGCCCCCTGGTGGTCCTTCCCTGAACTCGGGGGAGCCGGAGCACCGCCCCAGCCCGCCCCCACCCGTCCGTGTGTCTCAGGTGGCCGCTGATCTGGAAGACAGCGCGGGGCGCGAGTACAAGATGGATCGAGAGGCGGGAGCGGCCGGGCCAGGCCCGGGCCATCAATTATCCGGGGCTGGGGGTGGGGTGGGGGGCGGCTGGGAGTGACGGAGACGCGAGAGCGAGAGGAAGAAATATGGAGATGCCGCTCCAGCGAGGGGCGCGGGAGGCAGGGGAGAGGAGGCGTTCGTGTCAGAGTGTGTCAGTCAGTCTGTGCTGGCTGTGGCCGTTTAGCATGGCCCTTACTGCTGTGGGTTCCAGCTGGGGGGAGGGAGTACTGTGTGTGTCAGTCTGGGGTGGTTGTGTTTCTGTTAGCCTAGGATGGTTGTATGTGTGTGTCTGTCTACCCGGAGTGATTGCTGTGTGTGTGCACGTGTGTGTCTCCACCTAGGTGATGAGTGTGCATGTCTGCTTGGGGTGGCTGTGCGTGGTGGTTGTGTGTGTGTGTCTGTATGCCCATGTATATAAGTCTGAGGAGCCTGTGTGTATGTGTCTGCCTGCTTGTAGTGGCTGAATGTCTGTTGTGTCAGTGTGGTGGCTATGTATGTGTGCCTGGGTTGGCTGTGTGTGTGTGTCTGTGTGGTGATCTGAGTGAGGCTGTGTATCAGTTTGTGGTAGTTGTGTCTGTGTGACCGGTGTAGTGGTACGCCTGGGTTGACTGTCTGTCTGAGGGTAGCTGTGTGTGGTGCTCTGGAGGTGTCACTTTTCTTGTGGGTGCTCCTATCATCCTCTGTCCATGTGTCAAGCTCTTTCTAAAGGGTGTGTGTCAGTGTATCCAGAACAATGACAGAACAAGTGTGGTCTCACTGTGTCCCCCCTGGAGGGTGCATATGTTGTAATGAGTGGTCCCTGGCGGGTCCCACAGAGGCCTGCAGGCGGAGCTTTGGGTGGGTAAAGAGGCCTGGCAGCATGGATAGCCCCTGTTTGCACAGACCCAGGTGTACACACCATATGCCCACGGGGAACAGGAACGGCAGGGTCAAGCTGCTGGGCTAGACTCTCCACCGCCTGGTCCCCATCCCTGCAGCGCTGTGATCCCGGGTTATTAATGCTGCTGCCACCCGCTCGTCATACATATTTATCGCCCCCCTCATCCCTCCTCCGGTCCACCCTCCTCCCAGCTCAGGTGAGGGGGACGGGGGCGGCAGGAGTGATTGACTCAGACAGACAGGCTGGAGCTGGCAGCTAACACCCGGAGGGTGGGTCTGAAAGGGCTGAGGGAAGGGGTCCCAGACCACCAGAGGAGGGGGAAAGGGCCTCCCAGGACGAGGGGCCAAGGCCCCAGGAGATGGGCTTGGAGAGGGCAGGGCTTGAGCCCCAGAGAGGGCACTGGAGGAGGGAGTGTATGTGGCTTCCAGGGCAAGTCCAAGGGTGAGGGGTGGGGAGCCATTTGAACTCTGACACCTAATCGCCTCACTGGTCCTGGCCCAACCACTGCTCTTTCCAGGAGCTTCTATCAGCCTGCACCTCCTGCTGCTACAATCCCAAATGCCTCTGAGCCACCCCCTTCCAGCACACCCCCAGCAGCACTTGAAGTCCTGCCCCGAGCCCAGGACCTGTCAAGGGCTGGTTCAGTCCAGCGACTTCTCCCAGGCAGGGCTGGGAGAGGGAAGGAGGTTTGGCTGGGCAGTGAGGGGTGCCAGGTGTCCCCCCCTGATCCCAGACAAATTGCAGTCTGCACTTCTCTGATCCTGGCAAATCCCTGGGCTTTGGGCACCCGCACCCCCCACCGCCACAGGAAATGGCCAAGATAAAAGGGAAGAGTGGCGGGGGGGTGGGGGCGGGGGGGTGGGGGGGGGCAAAGCGACCTTGGGGGGGGAGCTGGGACAGGGAGGAGGGAGAGTCTGTGAGGAAACGAGCCGAGAAATGGGAACATGGAATAAAATAAAATAAAATCCTCCCTCTGGCTTCCTTGCTTGCACGCTCGCTCTCCCTCTCACTGTTTTTCCATCTCTCTCCCTGATTCTTCTCCCAGTCTCTTTCTGTCTCTCAGTCTCTTCCTCACTCTGTCCCTAATTTTCTCCTTCCCTGATTCTGTTTTTCTCCGTTTCTGTCTGTCTCTCTAACTGTGGTTCTTTCCCTCTCTCCTTGGGGTGTCTGTCTCCAGCTGTGGTGGGGGTGGGAGTGAGGGGAAAGCAGTGTGATACAGGAGCCCCTCTTTGCCCAGAATCCATGAGCTGTCCCTCCCCCTCTACGACCGAGAGTGGGAGCAGGGTGTTGTCCGAGGAGGGGGTCCCCTTTGCTCCAGAGCTGGTTTAATTAAGCTAATTGGGCACGGTGACATTTGCAGAGGGGAGAGGCTAGCCCAGCTGTCGGCAAGGGGGGCGGAGGTGCCTGGTGGCAGCAGGGATGGGGGTGGGGGTGTGCTTCACCAGGAGCCTCCAGGCCCATGGGGGGCGGGAGCTGAGCCAGGAGCGCTTTGCCCCCAAGGCAGCGAGCCCACGCAATGGAGGGGAGTCGAGGCTGTCTCTTGCCGATGAACAAACTCCACTGGGGGGGGGGGATCTTTTGGGATGAGACCGATGGGAATCGGGGGAGGATCAGGCTGTCGGCCCCCCAGCCGCATTGCAGGGCACACCTCCCCCAGGCCTCCAGACTGGTCGGTCACTGGCTTCTCTCCTGCTGCATGGGTCAGGCGGGGCGCTCAGGATTCCCACGGGGGGAGGGCACCCACCCTATGGTTGGGGAAAAACAGTGCTCCAGGCCTGGGCTGGGGAAGGGGAGGGAATAGCGTACTGAGCCCTTGCACCTAGAAAGAGGGGGGCACTGCAGTCAGGGTGGGGTGGAGTCGGGGCTGGGGGGGTTCTGGCTGGGAACCAGAGATAGAGACAGGGTTGAGGACAGAGGGGGGTGGACCGGACAGCTGGGGTGAGGACTGGGACAGAAATGGAGGGGGACTGGGAGTGCGGACCTCGAAGGCACAGGTATTGGGTGCAGAGCTAAGGATGGAACAAGGATAGGAACAGGAATGAAGCATGGAAACAGGGATGAAGAGGAGATCAGAAATGGGGGACAGTCATTGGGCAGAGACAGGGATGCAGATGGGGTAGGGACCAGGGGAATGAAGATGGAGCAGAGAATGGGATGGGAACCAAAATGAGGATGGGGGAGGACAGGGACAGTGGATGAGGGATGGGCATTGGGAGGGCAGGAATGGGATAGGGACTGGGAGATGTGGATGGGGATCAGTTGGGGGTGGGAACAGAAATGGGGGATGGGGAATGGTTATTGGGCAGAAACAGGGATGCTGAAAGATGCAGAGACTCAGGGGATTGGGATGGGAAATGTGAATGGGGACTAGAATGAGAAATGGGGGACAAGGAAGGAGATGGGAGACTGGGACAGAGACAGGAGCTGAGGACAGGTATGGGAGACAAGTCAGAGGAAAAGGCAGAGCACTGGCAGGATCAGGCTACGGGAGGGGGCCCGGCAGGTGGAGGCGCAGATATCTCCTTCCAGACCCTACTATAGCGTGAGGCGGCGGGACCGCTGGTGCGGTGGGCTCTGCCCTTGGGCCGGGCGCCCCCTCCCCCTCAGCCCCGCCCGCCCGCCCGCTTGAGGCCTGCAGCGCAAGGCTCACCGTTATCTGAATTTTGATTTTATTTTATTTTATTTTATTTCCCTGCTTCCTACAGCCGGCGCGGTCCCCCCGGGAACGGCCGCCCCCCGCCCCCCGCCCCGCGCCTCACTTTATTATTGCAATAAATGTGCCTATAAAGGCGCGGGCTCCGGGGCGCCGTGGGGGGGGGGTGTGGGAGCCGCGGAGCGGGGATGTAATTTCCCGAAGCCGGAGCCGGAGGGGGAGTGGGCGGGGTGGAGGTGGAGGAGGGGCAGGCGAGGGAGAGGGGGAGACTCGCCAATTTCCAGCGCTCACGGCAGCGCTCCCTGCTCCCCATCCCCGCCCCGCAGCTCGCTGCCACCCCACGCCCCGCGACTCCCCACCGCGCCCGGCAACCCTCGAGCCCTGGGACCCCTCCCCCATGACCCTGCTCTCTCTCTGTCACCCCGTCCTCCTCCTGGAGCCGCCCACGTGGAGCTGCAGGGCTCAGTTCAAAGTTCCCCATTTCCTGGCCAATGACTTCATCTCTGACCCCTGGGATGCCCCCTTCATTTACTTGGTGTCTTTCAACCTTTATCTCGCCCCTTCCCAATGACTCTGTCTCTGACCCCAGTGACCTTCTTTACCTTGTTTTTGTCCCCCAATTACTTCACATCCTCCCCAGTCACCCTGTCCTGGATCTCAGGCTCCTCCCCTACTCCGACTCTTAACCCTCTAAATTCTTTCCAAGGGTACCCCTCCCCTACTCGCAGGCTCTGGCCCAAGGGAGCTGTCACAGTGCCCCCCCTCCTGTGCCTTCGGCCCAGCTGCGGCCCCTGATTACTCCCAAATCCCCGCCAACAGCTCAGGGCCCTAGCCCAGGCTGCACGTGCCTAAGTGGCCCAGCCGGAGATTAGCTGGGGGCCTTCGGGGTTACGGAGGCAGGGGTGGCTGGATGCATGGCTGCGGCCCAGCCTCTCTGAGAGTCAAGCTCCGGCCTAATACTTCCCCTGGGGCAGGATGGAGCTGGCAGGTCCCACAGGGCCCCGCCTCTGCCCTCCCCCAGCTAATTAGTAATTAGTGATTAGTGACTATTGATCGCCTGCTCCTTCTCCCAGTAGGCAGCCACTTGGGCTAGGGGTGGGGAAGACAGAGACAGAGGGAGAGCAGGAGTCAGAGACCGTATTAGAAAGATCCTGAAGAAGGCCTGGCCCAGAGGCCAGAGCTCCAGGGGCAGTGGAGGCCAGGAGTCCCAGGCCCTGAGAGGAGACCAAGAGCCTGGAGCAAGGAGCAAGGAGGGAGAGAGCTCCTGGAGGAGGGGCAGCCTTGTTAGCATTGGACAGCTACCGGTTCCCAAGAGCTGCCTGTAAACTGTCCCCCAGCAGCCTCTTACCCAGGGTCAACCTACTCTCAGCCCGGGCACTGACACGGCCCGCAGCACACACATACATAAGCCAGAATCCGATTCATGAACACATCCTGAGGCTCACAATCCCCTGCCCACACTCATGCACTCAAAACCACAAGCATGCAGATACACACTCACAAACCCCGGAGACTCACATCCAGACAACACATGTGCCCCAGCACACAGATGCACTGGAGGCCCACCTAGAGGTATACACAAGTGCACACAAGCACACACAGATGGGTATTCGGACACACATTTTCCTATACACACCCCCCCATGCACAGTTATGCATATTCACACACCCACAGTCTGTACACACACGTAAACACAGACTCTCACATGCACACAAGCTGGACTAACTGGCAGATATGCTCTCCCCCACTGACTCCAGCACCGAGGCCCACAGCTGCAGCTTCACACGCTCAGCTAGATGCCCATCGGTCACATCCCCATGCTTACTCTCCCTCAAGTCTCCACCAGATGTTTCATTCCCCTTCAGGGGGCAAAGGAAATTAAACAAGATCTGTCCACAGGGGAGTTTATTTGACAGGGAGAGTGGAGAGGAGGGGAGGGGGAGTGGAAAGGAGGGGCAGGGGAGTAGATCCATCCCTCCCCTCCCCAGGCCTTCACACCCAGCTGTTTGTGGGCACAGACCCCCTCCCGCAGGCCTTGAAGGGCAGAGCTGGGCAGCAAGTCCAGAAGAAGCTCTTGCCAGTGGAAGTAGGTTTTGTGGAGGGGGCTCTCCTGCCCACTTTCTGGCACCTCAAGGTCACCAGGCGGGTTTGGGAGAATCAGGGCGCTCCATTGCCAGCTTCGCTAGGGCAGCCCCTGCCCTGCTGGGGCTGCTGAGTCCGATCTGGCTGAGCAGGTGGGGTCCCAGTGTTGGGGGGAGAACTACACCCCTTCCAGACTCTGCAGGGGCTGGGGCTTGGGGGGCAGAGAGTAGGGGTTTAGGAAGCCACCTTCTTGCCCTCAAACTAGGTAGGTCACATTCGGGGTGCAGGAGAGAAGTCATGGGCAGGGATGCAGGAGATGGGGGTCCAGGGCCTATGCACCCATTGTGGGACACACAGGAGGCACAGATGGCTGCACTGTGGAACAGGCACTTGCACTCACCCCTTCAAAGCCAACACCACACACCATACCTGCGACACATGCACCCTGGACCCCAGCACTAGCACCCAAGCCTGGCTGCCCCGACACATGCCCACACACAGGTGCACACGCCGACCCACACACTCCACACCAGCACACATAAGCACACCGCGTACGGAGCTGAAGCCTCCAAGTCGGGAGGGAGGCAGATTAAGTCTGGGCCCCCTTAGCCTCCGGGTCCTCGCCCCGGAGCCTCAGGAAAAGAGGCAGCCTAGGGAGGTGGGGGCAAGGAGGGGACGGGAGGAGAGACTCCTCTTCCAGACAGCCCCCACCCCCTACCAGCCGGGCGCGAGAGAGGGGTGTGTCTGTGAGGTTGTGCAGGGGAGATGGTGTCTCCGCGGGAAATGTGATGGGAGATTGTAGCCAAGTTCGCCCGTATCTGTGAGTCCGTGTCTGCGCGCGTGTGTTCGGGCCGTGCATGCTCGGCACACTGTGCCCACCTGGCATTGTGACAAGTGCGGAGAAGAGAAATGGGAAGGCGGGGGTGGAAGGGTGGAAGGACAGACAGCGAGGAAGGCGAGCGAGGTTGGCGCGGAAAGACGGCAAGGCTGACACCCCGCTGGCTTGTCTGTCTGTCTCGCACTCCCGCTCCGTCTGGCGCACTCGCAGGTCGGGCTCGGTCCCCTCCCCCGCCACGCCCGGAGCCAGATCCCAGTTGGGCCTTCACCCCGGCACCCGCCCCCCACCCTCCGCTAACTTGCGCTGGGAGAGCGCCTGTCCGGAATGGGGGAGTCTGTCCGTCCGCGCTCCCGCGCCGCGCAAAGTTGGGACGCTCGGAGCCGGAGGCAGGGCGGGCGCACGGAGCCCCTTGCGCTCCGGCACCTCTGCGCCCCAGACCCCGCGCCCCCAGACAGCCCCGCCGCCCTTACCTTCCTCAGGAGCCACGGGCCAAAGAGCAAGAGAAGCCATTCCGGGAGCAGCCGCATCTTCGCGGGCGGCCGAGCGGGGCCGCGGAACGGACCGGGGCAGGCGGGAGCCGGGCCGGGGGCGCGGGGCCCGGGCGGGCGCGCCGCGGGGTGGCTGCGGGCGCGGCGGGAGCGGGCGGCGCGGCCCGCGGACTGAGCGAGCGGAGCGCGGCTGGGGGCGGGGCGCGGGCGGGGGAGAAAGTTGGTCTGACTCGGGCGGGCGGGCGGGGGGGCGGGGCTCCGCGGCGCTCCAATCCCGGCCGCGCCCCGCGCGCCCCCTCCCGCCCAGCTGGGGGCACCGAAGGTGACTTTCACCCGACACGCCCCAGACACGCCCCCGGCCCAGGTGCGAAGCGGAGAGGGTTGCGGGGCTCAGGGTCCGTGTCCCCGAGAGGCTGGTCTGGGCACCGATGAGGAACGGGGCAGGGCGCAGGGCGCGAGGCTCCGGGACTGTGCCCCGAAGGGGGCACCGCGGAACAGGAGCGCGGCAGGGCTCGGCGGCCCAGCCAGACTAGGGTCCCTCGGTGCTCCGGGCCCCTGCTCTGCTCCGGGCCAAGGTGGGTCCCGGGGCAGGAGCAGGGCACAGGCCGAGGTAAGGGCGGGCCGGGCCTCGGGCGTCTGCGGGCCGCGGCGCTGACGGGGATGGATGGGCGCCCCGCGGCTCATTCGGCCCGGAGATGAGAATCATTGATCACGGACGGAAACCCCATCACGTCTGTCAATAGCGCTGACAAATGGCGCCCGCCACCCCCGCCCCCGCCTACGAGGCACCGCCGTGGTCTCAGGACCCCTCCGCCAGGCCAGCCATTCACCTTTGCCCCTCGCCCCCCACCGCTGACCCCCGCGCGTCCCAGAGCGGCCCTGCGTGGGGGTTGGGCAGGAAGTCCCCCTCCGCGCCGCCTGCCCGGCCTCTTGGTGCAATCTCTATCCCTTCCCACGCACTGTCCCATCTTTCGCCATCAGCTCCTCTCAATCCTTGTCCCCTTCCTCCTCTGTCTCTGTCCTTGTCTCTGTCCCCAGCCCCAGCCCTGTCTCTGTCCCTATCCTCTTAGCTGTTTCTTCACCGGCTCCCTCCTCCCCCTAGTCTCTCTCTCTCCCCTGCCCAGGGAGTCTTCAGCTGTCAGCTGTTGCTACGCACTGAGGCTGTGGCTGAGGTTGTGGTATGACCGACACTTAGCGAGAGATAGGGACAAGCAAAGAGATAGAGAGACAGGCGCATACCCTGAGACACCAACACCCCCCAGGCATGCTGGCAGATGCAGTCACAGGGACAGGCCCACCATGGAGGTGAGCACCAGGCAGAGCAAAACACATCCTGCAGAGACCAGCACACACACACACAGACAGGTGCACCTAGAGGCACACTGGCACACACAGATGGACACACACCATTTACACACACACAGGAGCACACAGAGACAGACAGACAAATGCACACTTGCACCAAGAGACAAGCACACCCCACCAGGTACTCAGAGCCCACCCCCACTTCCTTGCCTTGGCAGAGAGGCAAACATCCACAGACAGAGATGGACACACACGCAGGTGTACGCTGGCACTGGCAGTCCAAGAGACAAGCCCAGGCACATACAAACAGATAGACAGATAGAGGGAGGTGACAGACACAAAAAAAGATCAAGGATGCTGAGAAGATGAGGCGGACACAGAGACACCGGAGAGACAGACAGTAGCCAGGAGGCAGGTGACTGGGAGCAGGCTGGGCAGAGAGGAGAGAGGCAGGGAGGGACAGGAGTGGCCAGGCCCAAGGCCCCAAGACTCCGACCAGAACCCTGAGCCCAGGTCTCAAGCACAGGGGCTGCTGCAGCAGTGAGCTGGGGTGTGGGGCATACTCAGGCCTAGGGTGCCCAAGACAGATGCCCATCACTGGGATCCTGATCTTGTGGAGTCCCGACCCACCCCATCTCTCCTCCTTTTGCTACAATCTCAGGTCACCCCCTTCTCTCTCCAGCTGCTCACGCGCGCACGTGCGCACACTCACTCTCACACACACACACACACACACACACACACACACTACTCCCCGTCTCTGGGTCTTTGCCTCTGTCCCTATATCTCTCCATTTCTGTATCTCTGTCTCGCATTCTTTCTGTATCAACCTCTGCCCCTGGTCCTGCTCCTGGCTCCTCCATCTCTGTCTTAGGCGCCCTCTGCCTTCCTTGCCAGGTGAGGAGCCTCCTGGTAGACTCTCTCCTGGCCGGTCCTGGAGGGGTGTGCGTTCCAAGCCACAGCTGGGGGCCCCTCTCCCTCTGCCCAGGATCTTGAGGCGACAGGCAAAGAATCGGTGGCTCCCCGGGGGCGCCAGATGCACTGCTGGCAGAGGGAGGGAGTGAGGGGGTGGGGCTGGTGGTGGTGGGGAGCAGGCAGGCGCTGGGGGAGGGAGAGGAGCCTGCTGGCGAGGGTGTAGGGGGTGTGGCAGAATAGCCTGAGGGAAGGAAGTGAGAGGCTGGGCTGGGGTCCACCGGCAGGTGTATAATTAGTGTGTGTGTTGGAGAGGGGGCTGTGCTGGGCTTCAGGATGAGCGGCCCTGCAGGCGTGCATGCGCCACCTGGTGGGCAGATGGAGGCACAAGCCTCCTTCTCGGCAATCAACAATGATGCCCATTTTTCTCAGCAGAGTCGCTCTGCCCCTGCGCCTTTGCAGCCCTAGGGAGCCCCCGACGAATGGAGCATCTCAGAACTGGCTTGGAGGCTGAGGTTGGAGATGGGATCTCAGGGGTAAGAGGCAAGGGAGGGCTCTTGTTTCTAGAGGCGCCTAGACCCATAGGTTCCTCAAGAAAGGAGGAATAGACACGAAGTTTGACCAAGGAGGGAGGTGGAATGAAAGGCAGTGCTCCCCTTTCGGGAGTTGTAAGGGTTCTTTGCCACCTGTTTGCTGTTGAGGGGAGAGTGGGGCTCTAACCCTCTCTCAATCTTGGACAGTGTAAAGCTAGGTGACCTGCATAAGGTTCCCCGCTCTGGGCAGGGGTGAAGTAGACCTGGGACCCTTTTGAATGTAGTAGTCCTTTCCTGTCAACCCCTGGGATGTCTACAATGGTTGGTGAGCTGGGTCTGTTGGTGGCCTGTGGGGCTGGGCAAACTGGTCTTCCCAGCTCTCCTTCCCTCCAGGGCCGCCTTCTCCTGAACCCAGCGTTCTATCTCGGCATCTGATTAATTAGTCTCCACGAAGTGTGAGATGTTAGCACTTCAAGAGCAACCTCAGGCAGGGAGCTGTATGGGACCACCCTGAAGGATTAGAAGCTGTTCACAACCCCAGTATGTTCCTTTCTTATGGGGGGGATTTCTCGCTGTGGGAGATTGTTTTGGGTAGGGGGGGTGGTGGTGTCCATAAAAGTGACAATGCAGACAAACAGATCTTGGAGTTAGTACCCTAGAGCCAGAGAGAACACAAGATCCAGAGAGAGAAAGTCACCCGCTCAAGGTCACACAGCCAGGAGAAGCAGATCTTCCTCAAGTCCAGTGCCACCCCCACCCCCTGCCACAGTGAGACGACAGGGGGCAGCTCTCAGATGAGGGCACAGGTGACCAGACTCTCAGACCCGCCTCCAGCACAGAGCATGGCTCCCTCTGGTGGCTGAAGCAGGCAAGCACAGCCCAGCTCCCAGAGTCTCACACTCATAGGTAGACACAAGTGACTTTTTTCTTTTTTCTTTTTTTTTTTTTACAATTTTATTTATAACAATATCTGTGTTATTTAGTTGTAAAGGAATTCAGCAAAAATTATTAAAACGTTCATGTCCCCAAAACGGGGCTGCCCGCTTGCCCTTCCTTGGTGTGCCCCACCTGCTCCACATCCCCAGGGGAGGGGATCCTGGGAGACTGTTAACCGAAGAGTCTCCAGCCCTGGGAGCCACGGAGGGGGCACTGGAGATGGAGGAGGGCCTGTCTGGGAGGGGTATTGAGCATGGCCATCTCAGAGGTACCCCTAGAGTGGGGGCTGGGGCTTGGGATGGCCTCCCCCAGAAGAACTAAAAAACTCCATCCTTTCCTTCCTATCTCAGCCGGAGCCAAATCTTCCAGAGAGGGGCAGCGAGGGACTCTCCCTCCCCAGAATTAGCCCTCAGGAAGCCAGGAGGGGTGGGGGGATGAGAAGGAGAGCCTTGACAAAGTGTCTTGTAAGGGGGGGGGAGGCAGCACCACCAGCTCTCCCAGTGGGGGTGCGTTCTGATGGGAAGGTGGGAGGTGGGAACCCCTCATACCTGTCAGCTACAGGAGCCCCCTGAGCCCTCCCTGCCCGTCCTCCCTGAAGGCAGCAGAGGGGTGCTGAGGAGCAGGCAGGGAGGGGGAGAAGGGAAGAAATAATACTGTGCTCGCTTGCTCGCTTGGTCACTCACATATAAAAAGTAATTCCTTCATTTTTACATTTATACATCCCAGCAGCGCCGGAGAAGGGCTGGCTGGGCAGAAGAGGGGCTCATTGAAGGACTTCTCCAACAGGGGACAAGAGGCTCTCTGGGGGAAGTCCGATGGGGCAGGGCCCTATGCCAAGGGGTCCCCTATCTCGTCCTCAGGGCCCCGGCCCAGGAGTTCTCGCTTCTCGTCCGTGCTGGCCAGGGAATGGCGGCTGCCGTGACCACCCATGTAGAGTGTGGCGTACACGGGGTTGGTGAAGTTGGTGGGCTGCAAGGTGAGAGGGTTCAGGTGGGGTTCAGGGGCTGGGCTCTGTGGCCCGGGTACCCCACCGCCCACCTCCGTTCCATCATCCAACCCAACGCCCCTAGTCACCCCACCCACAGCCTCCTCCTCTCTCCTCCCAGCCCACCTTGTCAGGGTCCAAGGCAAAGTCAGCATCCAGTAGGCCCCCTACATCATCAGGCTCCCCGCCTTCATACATCTTATACGTGGGGTTCCCAATCTCCACGTTCATGGCCCCATTGGTCATCCGCTGGTGCTGGAAGCCCTTGGCCCTGGGGAGAGGCAAGAGTATGACAGGGCAAGGATTCTGTTGGGTAAGCCTAGGGCAGTAAAATAATGGCCAGAATTTTCTAGACTCCCCATAACTCACCCTCGGACTCGCCGCTTGTACCAGAATACTGCTCCAGCTACTAGAAGCATCAGCAGCAGCAACAGCAGAGGAATTAGGATGGAGGCCATATCTAGAGTGGAGGAGGTGGGAAACTCAGTCAGAAAGGCCCAGGAGGCGCAAAGTCCCCTGGTTCCAGGCCCCCCACCCCCTGCCACTTACGTCCAGGCTGCTGTGGGCTGGCCACTTGCTCCTCGCACCGAGGTCCTGCCATGTGGGGTGGGCACCTGCAGACAGGAGGGGCAGAGCTGAGCAGGCGTGAGCTCCACAGCCACAGCTGCTAGGGAAACTGGGAGGGGCCCGGGGACCCTGAAGGACCCCTCAGATCTGGGGAAGGGGAGATGATCTAGGCCTCAGTGAGGCTCAGGCCCGACTCACTGGCACTCGGGCATCATTTTGCTGTTCATGGTGCAGGAGCCGCCATTGCTGCAGTGGCCAGCACAGGTCAGGCAGCTGGGGGCCACCCGGCCATCGGAGCAGCTGCAGGAAAGAGGGAGAGGCTGGGCAGGGCTGGTCGAGGGGCGTCAGAAGTGCTAGGGGGCGGCAGGGCTGGGAGGGGCGGGCTGGGGCATGAGACGGGGACAGGGCGGGCAGGCTGGGCAGCGCCCCACTCACTTGCAGGTGACGTCCCCACTCTGCTTGTTGACCACGCAGGCCCCGTCCAGGCAGCGGCTGCACTTGTTCACCTCGCACCTTGGCCCCTCAAAGTAGGCGGTGCAGCGGCACTGCCGGGAGCCGTCGGCAGCCATCTGGCACGTGCCAAAGTTCTCACAGTAGCCAGAGCACTGCCCTGCGGTTTGGGGGGGAGAGGAGGTGTGGGGGGAGCTGGACACCTGAGGGGACCCCCCAGGTCTTTTGGGTGACTCCCACCTCCTCCTGAGCCCCCTGCGGGCCCCACGTCACAGGCTCCAGGCTATGAGGACATCCCCGAGCATCCTGACAGGGCACTGCTTTTGCTTGAATAATCCTGATGCCAGAGGGCTCACTACCTCGGGGGAAGTGTGGCGACACCAGCACGAGGAGCACCAGCAGACTGGGCCTGGCTGAGCTGTGAATGGCCTCCTTGCCTACAGCTTGCCCCTGTGACCACCGCTGCCGTCATCCCCTGCCCCCAGGGCCCAGGCTTGGCTCACTCACGGTACTGGCAGCGGTCACCCAGGAAGCCAGGAAGGCATCGGCACTGGGGCTGGTTGCCCTGGTTGACAGTGCAGGTGCTGTTGTTGGCACAGTGGCCCGCACACACCTGCTGGGTGCATTTGGGGCCCGTGAAGCCCGTGGGGCACCGGCACGTGGGCATGCCTGGCGGGAGAGGACGTGTGAGTGGGATGGTGGCCCACTGAAGTCCCCAGCCCTACTGCAGAGCAACGGGACAGGCGGACAGCAGAGGGCCAGGACCCTGGGGTGGGGACGGGAGGCATGAGGGGAGGCAGAGGTGACGTGGGAGGGCGGGGGCTGGGGATTTGCCCCGACGCAGGTCGGGGAGGCTGGGTCAGGGGCCAGGAGCAGTCCTGGTGGGAGAGCTGTAGGCCATACCAGAGGGGGAGGCGGCGCAGGTGCCCCCGTTGCGACAGTGCTCCCAACACTGGTCCAGCTCGCACTTGTCGCCTGTGTAGCGGGGCTGGCAGCGGCACTTGGGCTGCCTCCGCGCGTTGAGGAAGCAGCTGCCCCCGTTGAAGCACTGCAGGTTACAGGTGCCGGGCCGTGGAGCTGCAGGAGGGACCGTCAGGGCAGAGCCAGAGGACGAGGGGGTTTCAGGGGCCACAGAGACGAGGGTTCTGGGGCCTGGGGTGGGGACTTAGGGAGGGGTGTGAGTGTACCATCTGGTGGGGGCGTTGGCGAGGGCACGGCCACGCAGGTGCCATTGTCCAGCCGCTTCCCATTGGGACAGGTGCAGACAGGCCCACTGGGGCTCAGCAGGCAGAGCCACTCGCACTTCTTGCGGTCACAGGGGTTGGTCACTGCAGACGTGGGAGGATGCTGAGCCCTGGGGACCCAGAACCCTGCCCTGCCCACCAGGCCTGAGGCCACAGCTTGGAGACAGTGCCCCAGGCCTCCCCTGCCCCAGCCTGGGCTCTCCCTCTCTGCCCACCTTCAGGCTGCTTGTGCTGGTGGTACAGGACCACGTCGGAGGCGTGGCTCAGGCCCCCGGTCAGGTTGATCAACGGGCTGTGTCCAAACTTATGGATCTTGAAGACACGATTATTGATGTAGGTGACGCCATAGATGTAATCCTCGAAGACATCGATGCTGAAGGGGTGACTTAGGCCTGGAGGAGAAGGAGGAGGAGGAAGGGGGGGGGGGAGGAGGAGGAGGAGACTCAGGCCCGGGCTGCATTCTCCAGGACACCGGTCCCCATAGCTCCCAGACACTTCAAACTCAACAGGTCCCAAACCAAACTACCCCCAACCTGTTCCTCCTCCTGTGGCCACCACTGGCTAAAGGTCCCATCAGCCCTAGACTTCCGGGGTCAGGATCCACTTCTGCTCCCTCTCCCCACATTTGCTAAGTTCCTACTGCCACCTATGTTGCCTCTGTGCAGCTCAATACCCATTGGTAGAACGAACGAATGGACAATGGGCCAGAGGGTCAGGGTGGGCCTCGGGCCTGCAGGGCTGGTGCAGGGGGAGTCCAGTTGGGAGAGGCATGGAAGGCACTGCAGGATTATTGGGGGTCACGCCAAGGAGGACAGTAGGTGCTGGGTGAGGCCTTGGGCTCAGTGGGGAGGACGGGAGGCCCGAGGTCAGGGCTGGCCGAGGCTGCTCTGAGACTCGGACCTCGTTTGCTGTCAGCAGCCACGATGGGGTCCGTGCCATTGAGCCGGATGCTGCCGATGACTGAGAGCTTGGCATCCGCCCAGTAGAGCCGTTCGTTGTGATAATCCACGGCCAGGCCTGGAGGGGGCAGAGAGTACGGTGAGGGCCCAGCCTCTCCCATCCTGGGCTGGGGAGACAGCAGAACTGTCTCTGTGTTTGGGACAGCTCCAGCCTGTTCCCCTGACCACTCCCAATCACCTCTTCTGGGAAAAGCCTCCATAGCCTATCCGCCCCATCCCCTCCCCTCCCAGTCGCTTCCCTCCCCAGCTTTCATGTGACCTCAGCGAGCCCACCCCTCCCACAGCCCCTGCCCCCTGCCGCCACGGACCTGTGGGCCACTGGATGTTGTCCTGTACCAATGTCTCGCGCAGGGTCCCATCCATGGCTGCTGTTTCAATCTTGGGGTGGTTCCCCCAGTCTGACCAGTACATGGTGCTGGGGAGGGAGAAGCAGTGAGTGTGGGTAGGACCTGAGGCTGCCAAGGGAGGCTGACCAAAGTGGGCCACCAGATTCTGGCCTGGGCACAGGGACTGCTGGGTGTTGGGAGGAGAGTGTTGTGTGCGCTCCTCCCGAGAGGACCGGGGGAGTTGGCTCCTGGCCAGGTTAAGGAGCTTTTACTCTAGAACCACAATGTGCTGACAGGAGTCATCCAGCTGGGTAGAGCTGCTCCTGGAGCAGGGAAGAAGCCCAGAACTTGGCTGCCCGTAACAGCTAGCCAGGTGGAGGTCAGGCCCCTACCCAAGCAGGCCAGCTGGGAGGCCTGGGAGGGCCAGAGCTGGGGGCAGCTCGGAAGGCCCAAGGGCCCGAGGAGGACTCCTGCCCCAGGCTGGTCTGGGAGAGGAAGAACACGCCTGGGGATGCTGGGCCCCTGCCCTCACCCGATGCCTCCCCCAGGACCCCTGCCCACCCCCGCAGCGGGTCCACCACAATAGCGTGGGGCTCGTCAATCATGCCCGAGATGAGTGTCTTCCGGTTCTCGCCCTTCATCTGCGCCACCTCAATCACATCGCGGCCAGAGTCGGTCCAGTACACGTTCCCGGCCACCCAGTCGATGGCGATGCCCCTTGGCATCTTGAGCCCTGAAATCTGAGTGAGGGCGTCACAGTTTCAGGGCTACCACCTGTTGTCTTCCTGCCCATTACCAGCCCCGCCCCCCGCCAGCCTGTCCCTGCTAAAAAGTCATCCCAGACTGAGAGCCAGTCTCCTGGCTTTGAAGAGTCAACTGACACTTTTCTCATGGGCCACACGTAGAGCCTTCACAGGTTTTCCTGGATTAGCTATTATTACCCTGCTTTATTGAGGAACAAAGTGAGCCCAAAGAGGTTAGCTAGGTTGGCCGAGATTGACACAGTGGTGGCAGTGACAATCAGGAAGTGAATGAGGCTCTGATGGCGAAGGCCAGTGTGCCCATTGTGCCCTGTGCCTCGGGTGCAACATGGCAGGGCCAACCACTGATAACTCCCCCTGCTCCGTCTGCCTGTCTTCCGGGCCTCACTGCCCTCGCCCTCCAGTCTCACCTTCGCCTCCTCCCACTGTCCTTTTCAAACTCGGCTCTTTGGAATCTTCCCACCCAGCCCATGCCCCTGCATGGATCCCACCCCAGGCCTGGTGCTCACATTGAGGTGGGTGACGCCCCGGTCAATCTGTCGCCGGTGGCGATTAGAAGTGGTGGGAGGCGCGGCAGGTGGCAGGCTGCGGTAGGAGATGGTGCCCGTGTGCCAGTTGGTCCAGTAGACGCGGCCAGCCTTGACGTGGACATCCATGGCATCGATGCGGACACTCTCGTCACCCTGGAAGGCCTGCTCGTAAGCCGAATGGGGGTGACTGGGGAACAGGCTGCGGATCTCATTGTCATCAGCGATGTACAGGACCTGATACTCAGAGCCTGGAGGGGCAAGAGGCCAGATGTCAGTGGGGGGAGCCAGGGGCAGGAGGCCAGGGCTGGGGGCTGTTGGGCCTGGTGTTGGGAGGAGCGTGCCTGGGATGTGCTGGCCTCCCCACCCCAGCCCCTTGCACACTAACAATGTCTTCTCTGATAAAACCATTTGCCTCAGCCAGGAGCCTCTGCTCACCTGCCCCAGTGCTGGGCTTAAGGGCTCCAGTCTCAGCCCTGGGAACCTCCTTCCTCTTCTCCCTGAGCTGATCTAGTGTGACCTGCTACTCCCGAGAGCTGTCCCTGCTCCTCCAGCCCCAGGGACTTCTGCCTCCTCATGGCCTCTGGCTGGCATCGCCACGATCTCTGCTACATACCACCTGCTCTGTGCATATGCATGTGGGGGCGGATGAGCACAAGTGTGGAGGGGTGTAGTATGCACGGGCATGTGAGTGAGTGCACCTGGCTGTGTTTGGTGGGGTTGTGTCTATACACACACCCTCGTGTGTGCATGGGTGTGTGTGGGTGTCAGTACACAGGCAAGTGGAAGGTGCAAGTGTGTGTCAAAGCATATGCGGGAGTAGAACTTACATGTTCTCACCAGAAAAAAAAAAGAAATATGTGAGGTGATGAAAGTGTCAATTAACTTGATGGAGGGAATCCTTCCCCGTGGGGTATGTATATCAAATCACCACCTTGTACACATTAAATATCTGACAATTTTGTCAATTATACCTCAATAAAGCTGAAGAAAGAAGCGTCATGGGAATACGTGGGTGGGATGCCCTTGACTGTACGTGTGCAACGCGTATCTCTGCGCTCTCCTCCTCGGAGTGCTGGGTGAGGAGGCGTGTGTGGCGTGTGTGCTGCCCCCAGCCCACACTTCCTCAGCCCCGGGACCTGGCCCTCTGCACACAGCCAGCACTGTGCGCAAAAAGCTGCACCTGTGGGTCTGGAGTTCCGTGCTTGGCAAGGGGGTCTGCGGGAAAACAGCCCATTCCCGGTCGCCCCTGTTTTATACCCTGGCGTTGCACAGCCCCGCCCGCTCTTTCTGTCCTCTCCCGGCTCCCGTACCTTCAGCCTTGCATGTGTTGTGCGTCTTCATGAAGTTGCGCGCGCAGCTGCACAGGTGGCCGCCTTTGGTGTTGTTGCAGAGCTGCGAGCAGGTGCCGAAGCGTAGGCACTCGTTGATGTCTGGGGGTGACATGGGGGGGTCATGGGGAGTCCTGCGGCTGGGGATTCTGCCCACCCCCTCGGGGCCCCGCCTTCCTACCCTGGCAACCGGGTTGGCCTGGCACAGTGTGGAAGCCAGCGCGGCAGGCGCAGTAGGCGGCCTTCTCGGTGCGCACGCAGCGCGCCTCATCCCCACAGATGCTGGCGTTGGTGGCGCAGCTGGTCAGCTTGGGGTCTGTAGGGAACAGAGTGTGTCCTCCTCCCTGAGCCACCCCAGGCCTGGGCTTCGGTTCTCGGCCCCTTCCCAGCGCCCCCGCCGCCCCGCACGCTCGTCGTACCGATGCTGCAGTCCTCCTCGTCAGAGCCGTCCCCGCAGTCATCGAACATGTTGCAGCGCAGTGAGGAGGAGAGGCAGCGCTGGTTCCGGCACAGAAACTCCTTCTTGTCTTTGCAGTGGGGGGTCTGTGCCGTGGGGGGCTCTGGGGAGGGTGGGGGCTTCAGGTCCTGGGTATTCACCACCCTGGCCCTCCTCCCACAGGAACTCCCAGTCAGCCACGGCTACAGGTGGGTCCCAAGCCTGGCTCTTTATCAAGCTTCAGGGGAAGCGAGTTAAACACTCAGATTCCCAGTCTCCATCTCAAGACCAAGGGGGCCAGGAAGCCTCGGTGCCTTCCCCAGGGGTTTCTCTCTCCGAAGGAGGGGCCCCCAGGCTCCCAGCAATGGGCGACGACACTCCCTAGTCACAGCTCCCACCTGGCCCACCCCTCCCCCTGTGCAGCACGCAACTCTAGGCCCCCCAGGCGCCCTCTCACTGGCCCCTGCTCACCGCAGTCCTCCTCATCAGTCCCATCCCCGCAGTTGTCGGTGCCGTCGCATTGGCGCCCGATCCACAGGCAGACGCGGTCATTCTTGCAACGGAAGGGCCGGTTCGGAGGGCACACGAACCGGGCTGCGGCCGTGGGAGGAGACAGCCGGAATCAGCCTCGGCGGGCGGGCCATTCGCCAGTGGGGAGCATGAGAGCCCCGCCCCTGCCCCCACCGCCCCGTCCCCCCCTGAGAGTCGCCCCACCCTCGAGCCTTACCGCACTCCTCCGGGTTCTCGTCTGAGTTGTCCCCGCAGTCGTCCTCGCCGTCGCACTTCCATGCCAGCGGCTTGCACAGGGTGTTATTGCACTGGAACTCGTCCAGGGGGCAGGTCCGCACTGGGCGCCAGGGGGAGCAAAAGCAAAGCATGAGCCCTGAGCTCCAGGCTGCTGGGGGCAGGGTCTTGCCCAGACCCCTCCCTCCACAGGTGGAGGCCCAGAGGGGTCACCAGGCAAGCAGTGGTGCAGCCAGATTGAACCGGGGTCTCCTAATTTTCTACCAGCTGGGCAGCGGGAGAGAACTCCCTCCTCTGGTATTTAAGGGAGATGAAGAGACCTTTTTGGGGAAGAGTGTCCAGAGGGGTCCAGAGGGCCCTGTTCTCTGGTGGTTGTGGCAGGGCACTAGGGCCTGCTGTAGTTCAATGGCAGATACAGAGGAGCAGCACTGGGCTGGGAGTCAGGAGACCTGGGGTCCAGTCCCTGTCCTTAGCCCACCAGGGCACAGCCAGGATGTCTGCCCTCACTGCTGGGGTCTCTGCACCAAGCCCCGACCTTCTCTCACTGGGCTTCACACTCCCCGGGGGGCTGCGGAGCCCAGGCAGGTCCACGGGGGCCACTGCTGCCTCACTGCCCCAGGAAAGGAAAGGGAGCAGGACTTTGTTTCTTGGGGCAGTGACTGTCTTGCAGAACTTGTGGGGTGGGGCCTGGATGGACACAGCCCACCAGTTTCTGCTAGATTTCAGCCTGACTGGCTCCTTGACTAAGGGCTGTTGTGGGGGGCGGGTGGGAGGGCTGGGGGCCAAGGAAGGGCTCACCGCCAGTGCCACAGGCCTCCTCGTCACTGCCGTCCATGCAGTCAGCATCTGCATCACAGCGCCAGCGCAGGGGGATGCAGTGGCCACTCTTGCACTGGAACTGGTCCATATCACAGCGGGGGGTGCAGTCTTTCTGTGGGCACAGGAGCAGCATCCCAGTCAGATCTGGGCACCCCTGTGGCCCTGCCCTGACTCTTCTGAGGCCATACCTCCCTCTTCTGGTCTCCCTGCCTACCTCATCTGAGCCATCAGCACAGTCATGATCCCCATCGCATTTCCAGCGCCCAGCGATGCAGCGGCCGTTGGCACAGGAGAACTCACTCTCAGAGCAGGGCCGAGGGGCTGAGGAAGGACAGGGGAGAGACAGGCCCCAGGAGGGTGGGCATAGGGACTCATCCCTCGAGGGCATTTCCAGCCCTGGGCAGAGCGATACCCCCCCATCCTTGTGTCCCTGAAGGCCACAGCTGACTGGCATAATGACCAAGATGCTCAACCAATCCTGGGCAAGCCAACTGGCTGCCCTCATGGGACCATCCAGGCACAGAGGGTGCTCACACTCACCCCTCTGGGGCTGACACACGAGAGAGGGCATGGGTCCCTGGCCCTGCCCTCAGGACGGACTATGTGTGGGGAGGGGGAGGGGGCAGACCACTAAGACAAGCACCAGGGTTTAGGGGGAGGCCAGTCAAGGACAATGGGCTGAGCACAGCACGGGGACGGGTGGGCTCGGGGGCAGCGGCAGGGGTGTGGTGGGAGCACGGGCACGTCCGAGACACCTACCTCTGCACCCCCGAGAGGACAGTGTGAAAATGGAGAGAAACATGAGATGAGGTGAAATGGCACAAACTCAAAAACACAACATGGAGCGGGGGTGAGGAGGGAGGGGCTCCTGACCCCCAGCCCCCGGGGGTGGCCACCGGCCCTTGTGCAGCCTGGTGGCGGTAGGGGCAGGGCTGCTGAGAGGGTGGATCCAGAGGTCTCCTGGGGAGGGCAGCTGTGGGCTGGGTGGGGAGGGGTGGGGACATACTGCAGCTCTCCTCGTCGGAGTTGTCCCCACAGTCGTTGTCGTAGTCACACTGCCAGCGGCCGGGCACACAGCGGTTGTTCTTGCAGCGGAACTGGTAGGGCTCACAGGTGCGCTCGTCTGGGGAGGAGAAGAGAGGGGGCAGAAGGCGGGCAGTCAGGGACAGAGTAGGGGGCAGACATCAGGATCTCAGACAGGCGTGGTCGGGCTGGCCAGGAATGGGAGAGTGGGCATTCCAGCCTGAGAAAGGTCAGCAATGGCAAGCCCAGACAGTGTTCTGAGATGTGGGGTCTACATGGAGGATATGGGGCAGGAGGGACACAAGTTGGGAAGCTGCTTGGGGGAAGGGATTAATAGATCCCATAGGGTGGGCAGAGGAGATTCAACACAGGTATGTGCTGAGGATGTCTTGTGGGGCAGGGACAGGGGAATTAGGCAGGAGGTGGTGGGCACAGGAAGCCCAGTGCCAGGCCATGCAGACCCAATCAGCAGGCAGCCCAGCCCTCCCCAACCCATGGGAGCCACCCCACCCTACCCAGGCAGGATGCCTGCCCCAGCGGGGTGGGGCTCGGCCCCCTGCTCACCGCACTCCTCCTTGGGCTCGTCGGAGCCGTCCCCGCAGTCGTCCTCTCCGTCACACTTCCAGCGTGCTGGGATGCAGCGGCCCGAGTCCTTGCAGCGGAACTCGTCCACACCGCAGGTCATCTGGGCTGCAAGGGGGCCCGGTGGTGAGGGGAGGCTCCTTTCAGGAATGTGCTGTGAGGGTGGGGGAGTGGGTGGGAGCGGCCACCGTGGGGTGGCGTGTGGGGCGGTGGGAGTAGCGGGCACTGGGGGGGAAGGGTGGGCTCTCTGTGGGAGGCGGGCGCCAGGCAACTCACTGCAGTTGGCGGGCTCGTCGCTGCCGTCCACACAGTCGTTGTCCCGGTCACAGACCCAGACACGGGGGATGCAGCGCTTGGTGATGGAACACTGGAACTGGTTGGGGGCACAGGTTACCTCGGCTGCGGGGGGGAGGGGGAGAGAATGAAAACCTGCCATCCTGCCTCCCACCACCATTCAGACCACCAGCTTCTCCCTCTTCCAAGCCCAGGGCCCGGTCCTGCCAGCAACTCTTGGGAGGAAGGGACAGTTTATCTCCAACTCTGGTGCTTTTGGTTTTCTGGATCTGCACCTGTCTACACCAAGCATGATGATTTTCTGAGCAAACCTAGGCCCACCCACATCATTTCTTTTGCCCATCTGATGACACTACTTGAGAGCAGCAGGGCCCCTGGATGAAGTGGGGTAGATCTCAATGTGAACGGCGAGTCTGTGCCATGTCTCCCCCCCGGCCTGTCCCGGCCGTGGCTCCGGGCACTCACGGCAGTCCCTCTCGTCCTCCCCGTCCCCGCAGTTGTCCTGCCCGTTGCAGCGGAAGATGCCGGGAATACAGCGGTTGGTGTTGGTGCACTTGAACTGACTGGGCAGGCAGACGTGGATGTCTGTGGGGTGGGAGGAGCGGGGGGTGAGCAATGGCGGATTGAGGGCTCAGGGGCCGGGGGGGCGCCCCAGCCCCTGCAGGTTCAGGGCCTGGAGCTGCAGGAGTCCAGCCTGGAGCGGAGGCTGCTGCGGGCTGGGCTTCCTGGGCCTTGGAGTGCAGTACAAAACCCCCAAATCCCGGGGAGGGAGGGCAGCCCTTTACCACAGTTGGCCTCGTCACTGTTGTCCTGGCAGTCGTTGTCGCCGTCACAGATGAAGGCAGGGTTTGTGCAGATGCCTGTCGAGCACTGGAACTGTCCCGGGCGGCACTTGAACTCGGCTGCCGGGAGGGGAGGCTCAGTGTCACAAGGGCCGGGGGTGGGCGCGGCCACTCAGAGCCTTGGGCGTCAGGCTGCTCCGACTCGGGACCCTCTCGCCACCCCGCCCTGGGCACTCACGACAGTCGGGGGGCTCGTCCGAGTGGTCCCCGCAGTCGTCCTCCGTGTCACACTTCCACCAGAAGGGGATGCACTTGTCGTTCTTGCACACAAACTGGAGGGCAGGTGGGGCAAGAGGGGTTGGTGGGGGTCTGGGGAGCTCAGGAGGTTTTCTTTCGAGGGGCTGGGTCAGGGTATTTTGGGGGGAGGTTGAGCTGGGTGGAGCGTTGGGATATGGCGAGTGCAGGAAGGCCAGGCGAGGGCTATCCGTGTTGGGGAAAGTGTAGAGGTCAGGGTTGGGGTGTGGGTGAGGGGGGGTCAGGGTCAGGGTGTGGAGGTGTTTGTGTGAGGTGACAGGTATAAAAGTATTGCTGTGGGGAGACAAGAGGTAGGCAAGAGATGTGGGGGTGTTAGCATGGGAAAACCAGATGCGTGAGGACATCAGAGCAGGTGTGGGGGCCAAGGAGTGGGGTACTGGTGTGGGGGAGGGAAACGAGGCATTGGCGAATGGGGTTGAGGGGAAGGGCCCCACCTGGCTCGCCGTGCAGTTGGACACACAGGTGCGCCCGTCACCGCCCAGGTAGAAGTTGGTGGGACAGGCACATTTGTGGCCGCCCCCGGGGGACAGTAGGCACAGGTTGCTGCAGCCGCCATTGTTGATCTTGCAGGGGTGATTGGGCACTGCCAGAGAAAAAGGGGTCAAAGGGCAGCTGGCTGGCCCCAGCGTATGGACCACTGCTCCCCTGGCCACTGGCCTCTGGTGGAAAGAAGGCAGCATGTGCTGGTAGCACTTCTCTGGACTTTCAAGGGCTGCCGAGCCCACTCCATCCTGGGCAGAGGCGGGGTGGATCCAGACCACCCCGGCAGAGGGAGGTGGATCCTCCCTCTCAGGAGGGAGCTGGAGCCAGAGACAGGAAAGTCCTCTCTCGAAGTCCAAGGATCAGGCTTGGCCTAAAGCCTGCACACTGCCTCACCTGTCCCTCCCTCGGCTATGGCCTGCCTGTCTCTGGTGTCCCACCTCGGTGGTCTGCACCCAGACCCGCCCTGCCTGACGGGCCTCAGGGCCTTGCTGCTCCAAGATTCCAGGGCTGGACCCAGGCTGCCCACCTGAGAGCCAGACCCTAGCCTGTCTCCAGCCTCCCGAATCTCCCAGGGTCTGGCAAGCACTGCCCAGTCAAGGCTGGGGAAAGGGTGGGCAGGAACCCCTGCTGACACTGTGGGGGTCCCAACCCTGCCGGGGCCCCATCCCACCCTGGGGTCCCCGTGCCTGGCTCACCCTTCACCTGCTCCCACCCCTTGGCTGCTCACCGTCCGGCTGGCGCAGGGCGTGGAAGACGTGCAGGTCCATGGGCCGGTGCAGGGTGCTGATGAGGAGCGTCTTGTTGGTGCCCGTGGTCTTGTGGGCTCGGTTGATGGACTTTGTCTCCCAGTCGGTCCAGTAGACGTAGTCCTCAAACAGGGTCAGTGCGAAGATGTGCGGGATGTCCTGGCTCAGCACTGCAGACGGGGAGGGGACAGGCCCGGAAGCGGTCAGTGCCATGGACATACTGGGCGCCTTCCCTACTGGACCTCCTTAACTCCACAACAGCCCTGTGAGGTGGGCGCCAGCCTCATGTCCGGTGGTTAGGTGGCTTCCCCAGGTTGCACAGCTAATGAGTGGCAGAGCCGGAGCTCAGATGCAGGCTGCTGGACTGCAGGTTCCTGCTCCACAATAGTATATGGTTTCCCATCAGGAAGTGCGGGGGAGCTGAAGTGCCCCAACCCCAAGCCTGCAATCCCACCTTCCTTGGGGCCCAGTCCTCCGGAACTGTGCATGGGAAGGGGCCTCTGTCTCTCCTTCCCGAGGGAGCTGATGGTGGCCTCGTGCTGGGGCCAGTCCACGGGGTGTGCCCTGGGGAGCTCTGAACCCCCACACTCCTGCTGGGTGGTGTCCTCAGACCATGCCCTCTGGCTTTTATGCCCGCTCTTGCCCCAAAGGCCTGATCCCCTGTAGCTTCAGACTCCCGTGCCCAGCAGGTATGCTGTGCCCGGGCAGCCTCACTGGCGCACTAACCAACGTGACGATTGGAGCCGTCCAGGCTGGCAAACTCGATGTAGTCCTCACGGGCGTCGGCCCAGTAGATGCGCTCTGTGACGTAGTCCAGGGTCAGGCCGTTGGGCCACGTGATCTTGGTGTCCACGATGACGCTGCGGCCGGACCCATCCATGCCGATGCGGCCGATCAGTGAGTGGTCACCCCAGTCTGTCCAGTACAGGTACCTGGCAGGTGGGTGGGCAGTGAGTCCCGAGGGATCCAGGGACTGGTCCCACAAGGGAGGCTGGGCCTGGAGGCCTGAGCACACCGCCCATTTTCAGGGGCTCTTCCAGCCCTCCCAGCCCACGTACCCGTTCTGCACATCCACCACCAGAGCCCTGGGCTCGCGGAGGCCAGAGCTGACCAGCACCGTCCGATAAGCCCCGTTGAGCTTGGACACTTCGATGGTGTCCCGGCCTTTGTCACACCAGTACAGGTTGCCGCCCACCCAGTCCACAGCCAGCCCGTCAGGGTTGCTGAGGCCTGTCCGGTGCAGTACCTGCGGGCAGGGGCAGGGGAGAAAGAGCCCTGGGTGACCTGGGGCAGGACCCTCAGCCTCTCTGAGCTCAGCTGCCCCCTGTGTAAAGTGGCGAGCTTGGCTGGGAGGACAATGGATAGAAAGTGCCCAGCCCGGGCCTGGTGTCAGCCAAGGCTCTAGGACTCTGGAAGAGAGAGACCAGACCCCAAACCCCACCGTGCCTGGGAGCATAGGCTTACGGGAGGTCAGACATAAGGGGGACTTAGTGCTCATCAGGGAGACGAAGAGGGCTCGCCTAGAGCTCGAGCTCTGGGCTTGAGTCAGCAGTGACTCAGCGGGGAAGGGGTGAAGGCAGTAATTCAGTGGGTGGGTGGGCAGAAGGGGAGATGGCCTTGAGCCAGAGAGACAGAGAGAGCCTGGGGCTGGGCCCTGGGGCTGGACCTCTGGCCTCCAGCCCAGTTTGCCCACTGAGGCGGGCTGTACCTGCACGTTGCTCCCATTAAGGTGCATTCTCCGGATCATGCTGCCCTGGGTCGTCACGTCCGTCCAGTAGATCATCTGCTCTCGGTAGTCAAAGTCCAAGGCGACAGCGTTGTTCAGTCCCTGGATTTGGGGAGTGGGGAGAAGGATGGCTGTGGGTCAGGACAGGGGTGGCTGCAGAGGTCAGTAGGGGGTGACAACCCTGGGCCCAGGTGGGGAGCACGAGGGGGCTGTCCTGGGTAAAGAAAGTGACTCTGGGCCTGGGGAGGCGGGTGGGGGTGAGGAGGCCGGGTCTGGTACCTGCTTAAGCAGCGTGTAGTTGGAGCCATCTAGGTTGAGCTTGCGCAGGTAGTACCGGTTGGCGAAGATCAGAAACGGCTCCTCATCTGGAGACAGACGATCCTGGCTCAGCCGCTGGCTGCATCACATTCTAGTGCCTTCGGTCGGTCTCAGCCTGTCCTGAGTTCTGCTGTCCCAGCCCTCCCACTACAGCCCCCAGCTGTCCAGGCCACCTCATACCCCCCAAGTGCCCGGCTCACCAGTCACAGCTTTGCAGCTGTGGGGGTCGCCGCTGCGGGGGGCGTAGCCCTCCACGCACAGACACTTGTAGCTGCCGTGGGTGTTGATGCAGCGCTGGCTGCAGGGGAAGGTGGTGCTGCACTCGTCCACGTCCGCACACGTTCGGCCGTCGTCCTTCAGGCGGAAGCCAGGGCGGCAGCGGCACTGCAGACACAGGGAGCCTTGGTCTGGGGACAGCGCAGAGGTCTGGGCCCCCCTGGTAGCTGCAGGCTCCCACCCTGGAGACCTGGGGTCAGAAGCCCTTCTGGGGCTCTGGTTCCCTCCTGGGTGGCTGGCTGTGACGGGAAAGCCCAGCCTTGCCAGGGGGAGGCAGGCAGCAAACAGGTACCGAGCCAACCCACGCCAGCAACCTGGCTCTCACCCCCACCCAAACCACTAGAATGAGTCCTTGGAAACTGCCACGTGTCTGCATCCAGAGGGCGACGCTCAGGCCTCATCTGTGCGGCCGTCAGCATCACTGGGCAGAGCCGATCACGCTCCTGCTCCAGCTTTCTTCACCTGCCCCTTCTCAGGCTTCTCTGCCAGCCCCCCTCCCCTCCCTGCCCTCAGTGTGGCTGAGCGCCAGGCTCAGACCTTGGACCGCCCGCCCCTCTTTTCCATCTACACGGACTCCCTTGGGGATCTCATCCTGACTCATGGATTTAAATGCTGTCTCTATGGTGATAACTCCCAGATCTCGCTCTCAGGTCTGGCCTCTCCCTGAACTGCAGACCTGTACATGTGGCGCCTCCTTGACATCTGCACACCCCTCCTTCGCTCATCTGCCGGCAAAGCCTGCTAGCTCTACCTTCCAAATAGACACAGAACCCAATCACGCAGAGACTTCTGTTTTGTTCACTGCTGCATCCCAGTGCTTAGAACACTGCCTGGCACAGTAGGTGCTGGGGATGGTGTTGAATGAACGAATGAAGGAGGGGGGAGAAAGGAGCTCGCCAGGCTTGGGGGTGTGGGAGGGGCCACCCTGGGGTGGGGCACACCTTGAAGCCGATCTTGAGGTCCTCACAGTCTTGGCTGCAGCCGCTGAGCTTGCGGCTGAGACACTCGTTGATGTGGCAGCCGCGCTCATCCGAGCCATCGCCGCAGTCATCCTGGCCGTTGCAGAGCAGTGCCTCGGCCACGCAGCGCCCACTGCTGCACAGGAACTGCGAGGAGGCGTTGCACTTGTGCTCTGGGGAGGGGGGAGGCGGCAGGTCAGCGGGGTCCCACGGGGTCGGGGTCGGGGCGAGAGGTGGAGGGGAGCCCCCGTCGGGCCCACCTGGGCTGGTGCAGTGCGGGTTCTTGGGGGCCTCGTCGCTCTGGTCGTGGCAGTCGTTTTCACCGTCGCACTCCCACTGGCGGGAACTCAGACAGCGCCCGTTGGCGCAGCGGAACTCACTGGGGCCGCAGGTCGGGTACTCTGGAGGGGGATGGGTGGTGAGGCTGGCGGCCTGGCACAGGGCATGGTGAGGGCAGGCCCCGCCTCCCACTGCGGCTCCAGGCTCACCACACTCGGAGGACTCATCAGAGCCGTCGGCACAGTCCCGGTCGTGGTCGCACACGAAGTGCTTGGGGATGCACTGGCGGTTCTGGCACATGAACTCGCGGTCATCACACGTGCTGTTATACACTGCAGGCAGAGGCAGATGGCCCATCAGCCCCCGCCTGACGCGCCGCTGAGTGTCACCCTGGACCTTCCTGTGGTCCGACTGGGAGAAGGGCAGAGCGCTGGACGGGGAATCCAGGCACCTGGGTTGTAGGTGGGGCTCTGCCATTAGCCCCCTGGGTGACCCCTGCTGAAGCACTTTCTCTCCTTGACCTCAGTTTCCCCTTCTGCAAAGTGACACTGTGGCCACTTGCCCACCCACTCCTCATGGCCCCTGCCACTCACAGCAGCCGGCCGTGATGCTCTCGTCAGCACCATCAGCACAGTCCTTGTCACCGTCACAGAGCCAGCGCTCAGGGACGCAAACGTGGGTGCCCGGGCAGGAGAAGGAGTTGGGGCCGCACGTCTTGCCTTCTGTGGGGGAAACAGGCAGCCACTGAGAGACTCAAGAGCAGGTGGAGCGGGCCTGGGCAGCTGGGGTGACATCCCCACTGCTGGGCTGTCCCTCCTGCAGGAGGTATGTGTGCATATGGGCAGAGTGTGGGGGGGTCTGTCCCTCCCGGAGCCACCTCCCCAACCTGATCCCAGCACCCCTCACCGCAGTGAGCTGCCTCGTCCGAGCCGTCCCCACAGTCATCGCTGCCGTCACACAGCCACTGCTTGGAGATGCAGCGATGGTTTTGGCACTCAAACTGGGCCTCCGAGCAGAACTTGTCTGGGGCAGTGGGAAGCCATAGTTAGAGAGGGAGGGGATGGCGGGTCACTCAGCTGGGCAGGTAGATCCCACAGGACGGATGGGAGAGACACCCACAGCACCCTCTGTGGGGGATCAGCAGGAGCCTGACGGTCTGGGCGGGGGTGGGGGGCAAGGGGTGTAGGCCCTCGGAGGGCATTTCCTGGGAGGGAACTAAGAGGTGGGGCCTGGACGGGGCCCTAGTGGCTATGGCAAGGCCCTTGGGCTTGCTTGGGTGGGGGGGGTGGCACTCACTGCAGTGGCTCTCGTCCTCGCCGTGCTCACAGTCATCCTCCTTGTCACACGTCCAGCTCATGGGGATGCAGCGCCCACTGGGGCAGGCGAAGTAGTTCAGGGGGCATCTGGGGCGCTTCACACCTGGGGGCAAGGGAGGCGTGAGGGCACTGCACCTCAGAGGCCCACCCCCACACACCTGCCTCCGGCCGGACCTGGGCAGTCGCGTTCGTCGCTGTAGTCCCCGCAGTCATTAGCGCCGTCGCACACCCAGCTCGGTGCGTAGCAGAGGGAGGTCCGCTCGCAGGGCTGGAAGCGCACGCCCTTCACCCCCAGGCGGAAGTAGCTGCTGCAGTCGGTGGCGCCTGGTGGGGGTGGGGATGAGGGGTGACACCAGTCCCCTCCAAACACCCTCCCAGGGAGGCTGGTGGCCCATTCGGTGCCTTTGCGTGTTTTAGAGAATTGAACGGTGTCCTTGGGGTGGGGCGCTGTTCCCCCCTTCAGCTCACTGTCGCACCCTGAATCCAGGGTGCCCGGGCCAGGAGGCGAGCAGCAGAAGTGGGACTGAGGCCACCATGTGGGCCAGAGGGAAGGCAGAGAGGACAGCTGGACAGGCAAGAGGGGACAGGAGCGAGATGGCAGGGAGCCACGGAGGCGCAGGGCAGGGGCGTCACTCACTGCAGTTCATCTCGTCCGACGCGTCCTCGCAGTCCACAAACTGGTTGCAGCGGCTGGAGTTCCCGATGCAGGTGCCGTCCCGGCAGCGGAATTCGCCCGCCCCACAGGCCGTCTCTAGAACAGCGTCCACCCCAGTGCCATCAGGCCAGAGACCTCCCCATGGGGGCCAGCTCCTGGCCTGAAGCTCCTGCCCAGGCCTGTCATAGAGTGCCCTGACCCCGACTCCTTGGGGCCGGGGGACCGAAGCTCAGTGAGGGTGGGGGCGGGGCAGAGGTTGGGGGTCCGACGCCCGGGCACGGGGTCCCACTCACTGTTGCAGGGGATCTCATCGGAGCCATCCCCGCAGTCATCGGCCCCATTGCACCACAGCAGGTTGGACACACAGCGCCCATTGCTGCACTGGCGGAAAGTCTTTTTGCAGCGGCGCGAGTCTGCGGGTGGGGGAGCAGACTGTCAGCAGCAGCTACAGGGGACAGGCTGCCTCTGATGCGACGCCACGCGTGTGTTCCCTTGACTAACTGCTCAGTCCCCACTGTGGGCCTGGCACAGGGCTGACGGTGGGTCTGTCCTACATGAGCTCCCAGACTCCTCGGGCCCTGGTCGGGCCGGGGCTGGCGACTCTGGAGGCCAGGGGCCTGGTGGGGAGGGCCGGGGCTCCGGGGCTGGAGGAGGCTCCTTACTGCAGTAGGACGGCTTCTCGTCAGACTTGTCCTTGCAGTGGGAGACACCGTCGCACGTCAGGCTGAAGTTGATGCACTCGCCGTTGGCACACTCGAACTCATCCTGCGCTCGGCAGGAGGAATTCACCGCTGTGGAGGGAGGCGGAGGGGCTTCATGAGCCAGGGCCCTGGGGCCCCTCTCCCCCAGGAACTGAGGTCATCCTGTTTCTCTTTGGTAAAAGGCTTTGGGGGGCTGGGCTGTTGGAGCGTCTGGGAGGAGATGGTTCCCAGTTTGAGTCCAGGGTCCCCCACCAGTGCCCCTCTTCCCTCACTCCCTCTCTCACCCCGGCAGGAGAAGTCCTCTTGGAGGATGCGGCCCCCTCGGCAGGAGCAGTTGACATGGCCTTGGTGAGTGAGCAGACACAGGTCCTGGCAGCCCCCATTGTTGATGCGGCAAGGGGAGAGTTCGCCTGAGGCAGGGATGGAGGACAGTGGGCTAAAAGTGTTCTCTACTGTGCACACCCAGAATGCCCACACCCACTCACACAGCTTCTCTGAGCTTCCTTGCACCAGCCGTGGACAGTGGCTCATGGCTGGAGGGGCAGGGAAGGCTGCTTGGGAGGGCCGGGTGGGGAGTGTTAGGGGTGGGCCTGAGGTCGAGGATGGATGTGCTCTTAGAGGGGCTATGGGCTTTGGGGAGATTCAAGTGTAAGGAGCCTTGAGATCACGTGTGTAGTGGTGGGGGCCCCAGGGCTTGTGTGAGGAGTGTGTGAGAAGCCTGGGAAAGCTGCGGATCTGTGTGGGGGACACTCGGTTCAGCCAGGCCCAGTGTGGGAGTGTGTCTGTACACGTGCATGGAGAGGGCCGTGTAGGCAGAGCCTGGGATATGTGTGTGTGTCACCGGGTTCCGGGGGTATGTGTGGTTCTGGGTGGGAGGAATGACCAGAACATGTGCTGGGGGTGTCCAAGGATGTGGATGAGACCAGCTGGGGGTGGTATGAGCGTGTGTGTGTGTGTGTATCGATGTCTTCGGGGAGCTGCAGCAGAGGAGTGTTAGGTATTTTGGAGTCTCCTGGGGGTGAGGCTGGGTGCAGGTGTGTCTGTACAGGTGGAGGCCCTGAGGGAGCAGGACCAGGGTATAGCATGTGGATGTGCTGGCGCAGTGGGCAGGGGAGCAAGGCTGGTGGCAGCAGCCCCACTCACAGCTGTTGGTGTCATTGGCCACGGCGATGATGCCCATGGGCTGCTGGGGGATGTCCACGCGCAGCAGCTTCATGTCACTGCCCACGTACTTGTTGGCCCGCTGCACAGCCCGCCGCACCCAGTCAGTCCAGAAGATGTGCTCCCCGTACACGGCCAGCCCGAAGGGGTGGACCGGCTCTGACTTCAGGATCACCTGGGAGACAGCACCATCGCCGTGACGGTACGGCTCAGGCCTCTTGCCCCTGACTCCACCTCACTGCAGCTGGCTCCAGGGACCAGGGGGCCTGGCCGTGGTCTACGCTCCCTAGACATGGTCACAGAATGGGAAGGACCTGGAGAGGTACCCTGCCATCTCCCTCATTTAATTGATGAGGAAGCCAAGCCCGGAAGGTGGAGTATTGCACAAGGCCACACAGCTAAGTGGCAACGTCAGGGCTGGATGGGACTCCTCATTCTCCTGGCTCTTCCTACTGCACCATCTGGCTCCCTTTCTGCTGCTCTGTGCCTGGGCAGGCTCCTCCTCAGCTGACCAGCCGTCCCCCGACCCCAGCCCCGTCGTGCTGCCCGCCCCCAGAGACTCACATAGCGATGGGAGCCGTCATACTCGCACCGCTCAATCTTGTCCAGGGTGGCATCGGAGAAGTAGAGCTTCTCGGCACGGTGGTCGATGGCCAGGCCGTTGGGGGTGCGGATGTCCTTCTCGATGAGGGTCAGGACATTGGCTCCCGACAGGGCTGCCCGCATGATACTGGGGTGCTGCTCGTTCCAGTTGGTCCAGAACATCAGGCTGGGGGGAGAGAGAGCCACAGGGATCGGGGGTCAAAGCTAGGGAGACCTCCAGGGAGGGCCCGGGCCACAGCGTGCAGACAGCCAAACCCAGGGGTCGGCCAGGGTGTGAACCAGACCCCAGCGCCACAGGCAACCTCCGAGCCACCAAGGCCAACACAGCCCGGTGCCCAGGAAGGGCCCAGCTGCAGCGCAGTCTGCATGTGCGTGTGTGCGTGTGTTTCTCAGTGTCTGTGGATCGACCATCTGTGTTTACGGAGAGACAGTGCAGCCAAGTGAGTCGGGCGCGGGGTTCTGATCCTAGCTCCACCACTTACCAGCTAGGAACCTCAGGAAGTTCCTTCCCCTCTCCGCACCTCAGATTCCTCCCCTGTGAAGTGGGGTAAGACTACTGCCCGCCTTGTGGAGGGGTTTGAGGATTAAATGAGTTAATACTCATCCTGATGACAGCCGGCAGATGTTGTGTGAGTATCTTCTGTTATTTTAAACTGCTCCCTTCTCCCTGCATCCAGGAAACCCTGGTTAAGTGTCCGCTGTGTCCTAGGTCCTGGGGGTGGGTGGATCCTACCCTCAAGAAGTTCCCAAGAATCACCTTCTCTATAATTTAAGGCCTTTGCATATTTGGGGTCTGAGCCCCAGCTCTGCTCCTCACTAGCTCTGACCTTGAACGAGCCTCCTGGCCCCTCTGTGCCTTGGCCTCCTCAGTAAAGGAGGTGGTGGGGATGGCTGGCCATGCCTTCCTCCTCTTGGGGGTGGTGAGGCTCCGAGAGGGGTGTGGAAGACCTCAGGGCTGGTCAGCTGGTCCCATTGGGTGTGCCAGTGTGGTCCTCAGACCACCTGCATTGGAACGTGATTCCTGGGTCCTCGGTCCCAGAAATTCACACTCGGTTAGGCCTGGGGTGGGGCCGGGGAGCCAGCACTTTCCAGCGCTCCTCAGGCGATCCTCATGCACCCTGGAGTTTGAGAACCACCGAGCTACACAAAAGCCAGTTCCATTCGCCAGTTCTCTCATGGGCCTGCCCCCTGCCTCCCACCCAGTGCCTCTGTGCCCCTCCTCCCTCCACCCTCTGCTGTTCTGGCCACAGAGCTATCCTCCAGCCGGTAGACTTGACTCCTCAAACCTCTCCAGGTCTCTCTTTTTACCACCCCCTCCCCCAGTCTCTCCATCACACTTGAGCAATCAGCTTCAGCCACTACGCTCAGGGAGGAAAAGGACGCTCCCCTCCCCTGAGGGAGGTGCTGGCTGCACCCAGCCTCAGCGAGCTCTTGAAGATGAGGCTCTGATTTTATTTTTTATTTTTTGGTGAGGAAGATTGGCCCTGAGCTAACATCTCTGCCGATCTTCCTCTACTTTGTATGTGGGACACTGCCACAGCATGGCCTGATGAGCGGTCTGTAGGTCCGCACCCGGGATCTGAACTTGCGAACCCTGGGCCACTGAAACGGAGCCCACAAACGTAACCATTACACCACCGGGCCAGCCCTGAGGCTCTGATTTTAAAGGCCTCATCCCGGGAAGAGGTGGGGGTTCTGGACGGCCCTTGGAATCAGGATGGGAGTTTGCATGGTGGCATCTCTCTCTGGCCTCCACAGAAGAAAATGGGTGTCCTGGGGCAGCTGTTAGAGTCATCTTCCTTGCCTTGTCGGTCCCCACCAGGGACTTCCACGCCCTTGGGTACAGCTGAGCTCACACCACGGTGAGAAGCGGCTCTCTTCCTACAGTGACAAACTGTCACATGTAGAGAATGATTTGTACTGCAAATGTGATTCTGAGTTTGGTAAAACCACTCCCCAGGAAGGGGCCCAGGGAAGGGCAGGAGGAGAGGCCTTCCTGAGGGGCAGGTGATCAGCAGCCGGAGTATGAGCGTCCGGGGCTGGTGCAGGGTAGGCTCGGCAGGAGGCCCCTGCCCCTCCAGCTGGGTCCATACTGGCTCCTCCCTATTCCTCCTTCTGGCCAAGGGAGGGCCTCTCCCAGACAGCTCAGCTCTCTCTGCTGTACCCTGCCCCAGCTTCAGTGCACCCCCGTCATCCTCCAGACCTCCTTGAGGACACACGTTCCCTGACTTCCAGCCTGGGTCGGGTCCTCGTCACTCACTCATGAAGCTCCCTGCAGCCTCATCATGACTAGACTCAAATACGATGTCCATCTCATTCCCCACTGGATCCTCAGCACATTGGTGGTTCTCAAAAGCCATTTGCTGAGTGAATGACTAAATCCGCTGGGCTCAGAGCAAAGGCATTTGGTGGGCGAACACCAGGGGCTTCTTGAAGCCGCAATGCTCCATCGCCTCTGCGATGGGGGTGGGAGCCCAGAGCACGGCTCCTCCATGGAGGGACAGGTGGGGCCAGCCCCAGACAGGTGAAGTCGCTAAGGGTCACGGCAGGGCAGATGAGATGTGTGTCACGTGCGTGTCCGTGCAGACAGGGCTGAGGCGGGTAGGGGTCAGAGGCCCCTGTGCTGGTCGGCGGGGGTGGCGGGGCCAGGCGGCTGGGCTGGGGCCGGCCTTGAGTCCCATCAGGGGAGGAATCCAGCTTCAGTGCATTCACCATGTCTGAGGAGCTGCCTTTGGGTTTTGTGTGGCCTGTAGTTTCCTAGTGAAGCTCTGGGAAAACCATCCGAGTGCTGCTAAACTCGGGAAGGAAGTTGTGCTCAGGTGTGGGCCAGGACTGCTCAGGTGAGGGGCCTCACCAGAGGCCCACGCGGTGGGGGCGGGGCTGCCCCTGCAGGAGAGCAGAGCAAGTGGAGCCGGGGTGCCTCCCAAGCTCTTCCTGGCCTGTGTGCTTCGGACTCCTCTGCAACCTGAGCCCCTGTCCGCCGGTGGGAAACTGTGAGGGCAGTCCCGCCCTGCCTCGGCTCTCCCTCCTGCTACTCTCGCCCAAAGCACAGCCCCTGTCCAGCTGCCCTTCCCTGGTCTTTCCACTTCCAGGCCCTGTGCCATCCCGCCACCTCCAGGATGCCTCTTGGTCACCACCTACAGCCCCGCGCTGCTCATCAGGGCCTCCCAACAACATGATGCCGCTCCCCAGCTGGGCGGCTTGAACAGGCCCAGCCCAAGGCTTCCACACAACAGGTGTTCAGTGAACAGTCTTTGCCTGAGCTTGGAGTCCCAGAAATACAGAGGACCTACTATGTGTCTTGAACTTGGCTCTCTGCTGAATCAATTAATTACCAAACCAGAAGCATCCTCCACAGCCCCCTGATTCTCCCCTTGGTTCAGGCACCTGAAATATTATTATCCTCACATTACAGATGAGGAAACTGAAGCTCAGAGAGGTCATATAGCTGGTCCAAGGTCACACAGCAAGGAAGTGGCTGAGCTCAGGTTACAGCCCATCTCTCCTGCTTCTGTATCCCCCACCCGGGTCTGCCTGGGGCAGTTTCTGCTGCCCTGTGGCCCACCCGTCCCCATGCCCCGGGCCCAACAGCTCACTTCTGGCACTCGTCCAGCACAAAGGCCCGTGGGTGGTCGTCTCCAGACATGGTGATGACTGTCTCACGCTCGAAGGCCCCTGGGCGGGTCTGGTCCACTGTGTGGCGGGTGATGGTGGATGTTGTGTAACTTGTCCAGTAGAGAGTGTCCCAGCCACGGTGATAGGCCAGGCCTTCCACGGAGCCCACGTCTGTGAGGAGACAGGAGCAGCTGTGGGTCAGGACTGGGCTAGAGAGCAGGGCCAGAGGAGCGGCAAGGGCAGAAGATAAGGGGGGGCCTGGGGCACCCACTCCCTGGCATATGTGGGGCCGGAAGAGAAGTTTGGGAGCTGGGAGCTTTTGGGGGTGCAGCCCTCGAGGCCCCCACCCCCTCCTGTACCACCTATTTCCCACCCAAATGACGCCCTAGGTTCCATCTCCGTAGCTCTCCTTCCTGCGTCTCCCCACCGCACAGAGATGTGGCTTGTGTTGTGGTCACACTTCCTTGGAGCTACAGTTCTGCCAAGTTGGGTGCAAACTGGATTTCAGTAAGTCACATCCTGTGTGGGCTGTACTGGGGAGCTTCCCCTTAAAAAAGACCCCAAACTGGGTCGTACGGTAGACATCTTATACTCAGGCTAAAGAACTAAGTGCACTATGAGAGAGACGCAGCAGAACAGTAGTTTAAGAGAAAAACACTCAGGGGTTTTAGTGGCTTCAAGCTGTATGAGGACGTGGTGGCCAGAAGGCTGCATTAATAGAAGTATTGTACCCTGAACAATGGCCCAAAGGGAGGGGACAGTGCTGCCCGTCTCTCCTGATCCAGCTACGATTAGAGTATCGAGTTTAGCAGTGGACATTTTTAGACAGACATATGGACTGGACTATGTGCAGCAGAAAATGTCCAGAGGAGGTTGAGAGGACAGGTCTGTTTTTATCACCACTGTATACCCAGCACCTGGTTCCGGGTCTGGCAGGCCTTTATGGACAGGATAAATGAATAAATGGACAAATGAAAGAGTCAAAGTACCGGGGTTCTCCAGCTCGGAGAGAAGAAAATGAGTCAAACAAGATGGCAGCTTTCAAAGAGCTGAAGGCCGTCCCAGGAGGACAGCTCTAACACCCCCCCTTCACGTAGCGCACGATGGGTCCTGTGTGACCTGCTCTTCACAGCCGCTGTCTCAGGTGACCCTTCACACAGACAGGGATTGGAGGCTTGGAGATCGTGGGAAACTTGCCCAAGTGATTGGAATCCCGTGCCCGGGGTTGACCCTGGGCCCATCTCCACGGCCCGTGCTGTGAGCACCGGACACACAGAGAACTTTGGCTGATTCTGTGCAGCCTGGGGGCCGAACGACCAGAGAGGGGAAGAAAGAGGGGGGCCTGGTCTGACTCCAGAAGAGGAGAAACTTTCAAGTAACTACAGTGGTGCAGTGTGATCCGCTGGCCGTTTGTCAGGGACGCAGCAACACGTGGATTCAGATCCAGGGCAGGGGCGGGCTGGCTGATATCCGACGGCTTTTCTACCCTGAGTCTTTGCTGACCCTCCCCACACCCCCCACTTCCTGGGAAGATTTGGGGTGGGGGCTCACTCTCCACAATGGTGGTCCTCCCGGAGCCGTCGTCATTGATCTGCTGGATGTTCCCAAAGTGGATGTCGCTGAAGAAGATGCGATTGGGGGTGCCAGGGGAGGTGCCTGCTCGGTAGTCGAAGGCCAGAGCAATGACATTCTTCATGTGCTCAGGGTCCTCGAAGGGCTGCACAGGTGCATTGAGGTTGCGCTCATCCGACAGGTGGATGCTCTTGAGGATGGTGCGCTCTGAGTAGAGCAGGTAGCCGGCATACTCACGGCACGACGCCCCATCTTCAGCCAGCATCCCGTGGGCGCAGGCGCAGGACCGCTGTCCCCCGCCCCGGTACAGGCACAGCTGCTGGCACCCACCATTGGCCACGGCACACACGTTGGTACCTGGGGGGAGGGCACCGGGGAAGCAGGAGGTTATGGAGGGCAGGGCCCACCTTGGGGAAAGGTGGAGTTTCATCCATCTCAGCCAAGGTGGAAACTCTGGTTGGCACCCTGCTCTGCTTGCAATCCCCAGTTCCGACAACCCTTCGTGCCCCTGTGCCCAGCACCCAGATTGGTCCCAGAGCTCCTCAGCCTCTGCAGTCACTGGAAAATGCCCCTCTGAGTCTGACTTCTCCCCTAGCCCCTCTCACTCCGGGTGCCCTGGGGAGAGCACTCCCAGCCGGGAGCCCCTCTCTGCCTCTCCCACCCAGCCCAGAGCCCCAGCCTCACCTTTCTGCCGGTCCCGGTTGAAGACTTTGATGTCTTTGAGCTGGACGCCGATGCCTGTTCGAAGGGGCACAGAGTCTGTGGCATTGTCTTTGCTCCCACGCTTAATGGAGCCGTTGGCGTGAGTCCTGAGGGAAGGGGAGGGCCGTGAGCAGGCCATCGAGGGGGCCAGGAGGGAGGGGACAGACGGCCCAGGAGAAGGCCAGGACAGAAGCCCTCACCTGTCACTCCAGTAGATGAAATCCTCAAACACAGACACTGAGAACATGTCCATGTTGTTGCTGGACAGGACCACCTCGCGGTTCTCACCCGTCTCCAGGTCGATCCGCTCGATCTTGTCCGTCCGGGCATCGCACCAGTATATCTTCCCATCCTGCAGGCCAGTGGCACCCAGCTCGCCTCCAGGGCCCCACCAGTCCCCACTCACTCCTGCCTCTCATGTCATCCTCCCCCTTCCTCCACATCCTCCTTGCCCTCTGACCTGCCGACCTCCAGGTGTCCCTCCACTCCCCACTTCTGAGTGACCCCCACTCGCCATCTCTGGGGTGGCAGTCCTACTCTGAGTGGGGGGCTGGCAGAAGACCGCATGACTCCCTGGGTCCATATCTTCCCACCAAACGGGGGCTCATCACAGGGGGACTCAGGGGAACAGGGCCCAGGGTAGGGGGAGCGTTCCCCCAGAGTATGGGGTCCAAGCCTTCGTCCAGACCTGATAATCCACCGAGATGCCGTTGGGCCAGCTGATGCTGACGTTAACCAGCACCACTCGATCAGTGCCATCCAGCCGAGATCGCTCAATACGCGGATACTGGCCCCACTCGGTCCAGAACAAGTAGCTGTGGGGTGGAGGTAGAAGTGGGGGTCAGTCCCCAGACCATGGAGGAGAGAGGGCTTCCTCACCGTGGGCTGTGGCAGAGTGACCAGGTCAGACCCGAGCCAGGGCTGGGGATTGGCCAGCTCCTCACCCCCTCTCTGGGTGGACAGTGATGGCCCGGGGCTTGTCCAGACCCTGGGAGATGACCACGTAGCGGAAAGAGCCATTGAGCCGGGCGACCTCGATGACGTCGAAGCCCTGGTCTGTCCAGTAGATGTTGCCTGAGGAGGGAGTGGGTGGAGCTCAGGGGGCTGGGTGGGGACATGTGTCCCTGGTCCCCTCCCAGCCCCCAGGTACTCCTGCTGCTCCCTATCTGCTCCTGCCTACCCCTGCTCCTCAGATCCCTCCTCTGGGACCCCACCTCCCTCCAGTCCTCCACTCACCAGGAGCCCCACAGCCCTCCCACGGCTCACCTGCGATCCAGTCCACTGCGATGCCTTCCACGCGGCCAATGCCATTGGTCACCACATCCTCGCGCCACGTCTGGTCTCGCTTAGCCCGGCTGATGGTGCTTAGGCCCATGTCCACCCAGTAAATGGTGTCATTTTCTGGAGGTGGAGGAGCCGACGTGAGGATGCCCAACAAAGCAGGGGCAGGCGGGGGCGGGGTGGGGGTCAGGATAGAGGTGAGTGAGTGCCGAGGGTGCCCAGGGGCTTGCAGGGGAGATAGAGCAGGGCAGGGGCAGCTGTGGTGAGTGCCTCCCCCTCCAGCTGTGGTCAGGCAGCCTCTCACCAGACCCCCAGAGCACACCACCCCCAAAGGCCATGTCCCACTCCCTCCTGCCACCAAATGGCTCACCAGCATGGAAGTCGATGCCGACAGCCAGAGAGGTCCCTGACACTGGGACCAAGGCATCTGACTTGTCATTGGGATCCAGGGGGATTCCCCGGATTCCTTCGTGCACAGAGTACAGGAGAAAGGAGCCCACACCTGAAACACGAGGACACTCTTTGAGCTTGGCTTCTGTCACCCTCAAACCCGTTCTTCTTCGCTTCCCTTTTGATCCCCGCCCCCCCCCCCATCTCTCCTTCCCTCTGAACACACATATGCACACACCCTGGCCTTAGGCCTGGAGCCTGGGCAGGGAGGTCACCTGGCCGGGAGTGGAGAAAGCAGCCACAACTCTGGGGAACCACCCGCAAGACCTCTAGCCCCCACTAGAGGGCAGCAGAGATGGGGATTTCTCTCCCTGTGCTCTGCCCTCTAGTTGGCCTTACTCAGCACAACCCTGAACCCCCCAAAAGCCCTTAGCTAGAATCTGGGAGGTTCAGACAAGACTATCGGACTGGATGACTCCCAAATCTACAGTTCCACCTTAGTTCATCTTTGTCCTCCCCCGTCTGGTCTGTGCCACACTCTCTCTCCAACACCCCAAACTCAACATTCCCAACACCTTGCTCCTGAGCCATCTCATTCCCAGTTTTCCCATTTCTTAGGAGGCGCCACTATCCACGCATCCCAGAATCCTCCCTTGCCTTTATCCCTTGATACAGTGTGTCCCCAGTGAACCCCCACATGGGCCCTGGTTACTCGGGATCTATGAAAAAAAGGATTCATGGTCGAGTGAGTTTGGGGAAGCCCCAAACACCAGAGTCTTCTTTTGAAAAATTCTCAGTGCACATGAGCGTATTCAAGGCTCTGAGAAGTTCTGCAGCAAAAAACACTTTAAACTTTGTTCAACCTAGTGTTTCCTTCTGTAATATCTACCCACATCAAAGAGGGAGGTTCCCAGGAGTGCTCTGGGAAATGCTGTCTGGGGCAAGCTCGTAAATCAGTCAGCAAGCCCTTGGGAAATGTCTCTGAGTTTCATCCGTCTCTTCGCCCAGCTGCTAAGCCCCAGCCTAGGCCCCAGCTCCTAACTCTGCGATTCCTCTAATGGCCTCCTAACTGGTCTGACTACCTCGGTTTCTCCCTCCCCCACTCAACGGCTCTCTGCCGCCAGGTTAATCTGCCTCGAACACCACTTTCCAGGCACTCCTGGCTGAGCACCCGCGGAGCCCCGCCCACCCCACCGCCTTATCGCAGGGCTCCCACACCCTGCCACAACAGGCCCCGCACACCCTCCTAGTGCTCTGCACCCCTTCCCTGCGTGCGGCCCCTTTTCCTCTGAGCCGTGCACTCGAATCCAACTTGTCCTATAAACCCTTGTCCTTACAAGCCCACGGAGTGGGCCCCGGCGCTGCCTGCTGCCGTCTATTTCTCCAAAACCCTCCTGCAGGCACCAAGAGTCAGAGCTGCTTCATGGGCCAGTTTCCCCTACATGTTGCCCCACTTCTGGTGCAGGCTGCAGAGCACAGGGACAGGGACTTCGGCCCCCTGGCTCCCCCACAGCACCCAGCACAGCAGAGCTTTCCTAAGCATCTAACCCAGAAGGCACTTAATAATATGTGATGAATGCAGTCCTGTCCCGAGGGGAGAAGAGGAAGGTGCGGCTGTAGGGAGCAGGTCAGGCTGGGGACCTGGGCCAAGGCGGGGAGGAGAGACAGGGCACTGACCCTCACAGGCCTGCTGGCCACTCCGGAGGCTGTAGCCGGCTGTACACATGCAGGAGCGGGTGGTCCCCGACGTGGGCAGGCAGAGCTGGGAGCAGTCACCGTTGTTGACACTGCAGGGGTTGGTGCCCTCGTGGTCTGGGGGCAGGTGGGAGGCAGAGAGAAAGGGTTAGCGGCCCTCTTTGGGGCCTCAGTGTCAGGCTCACGCTGCTCAGGATCAGCATGGGCATCGCCTTTGTCCTGAACTTTGTGGGGGCTACCACCCAACCTAGCTCTCAGGTCTTTGGTCCCCCGGGCCCCTGGCCCTTGGACCAGGGCGGCTGAGAGAGTATATGGTGCCTTTATGAGAATTGGAAAGAGGAGCCCCTTCGGGTGGTGAGTGGAGCCTAATCTGTTTTCAGTCTCCTTCACCCCAGGGGTTCCTGCAGCCACGCCTGGCCACAGCCGTGGCCTCTCCGCCCCATCCCCTGCCCCTGTCCCTGCCCCCGCCCCGCCTCACCCAGCTGGATGCTCTCGTCGTAGACCTTCATGTGCATCACCAGGGTGGTGCTGTTCCGCAGGACCACAGACCCAGAGCCGTCAGCCTTGTTGCACGTGCCCATCTTCTCCGACACCTGATCTGCCCACCACAGCTTGTCCCCTGGGGTGGCAGGAGGGGATGAGACCCTGGGGAAGGCCCCACTCCCAGCTCTCTTGAAGGGCCTGCCCTGGCAGGGTGGGCAGGCTGTCCCCAGGCCAGCCCCCGTCTCCCCAGCCAGTCCGGCCTGGCCCGCCCTGTTCCCGTCCCTGCTCCCGCCAGTGCCCTCACCCATGATGGCCAGGGCGGTGGCCTTGCCCAGCTGGCTCTGCATGGCGTCGATGACCTCTAGCCCACTCCCGTCCAGGCTGCAGCGGTTGATGGTGTGGTTCCCGGAGCTGATCCAGTAGAGTTTGCTTTCAGGGAAGTCGATAGCCAGGCCTGGAAGAGGGGGTGTCACTGCCAGAGAGCCTGGCCCCAGGGCTGGGGTCCCGGAGCCTGACCCAGCAGGGCCTCCAGGGCTGGGCACAGAGGAGGTGTGAGGGGGGTGCAGTTTTGAGGGGAGGGTGGTGGACCAGTGCTAAGCTGGGAGTTTGGGGAGGTGGAGGGGCAACTAGGGGACCTGAGAGCATGTCCTGGTCGAGGAATTGGGGAAGGGCTGCAGCGGCAGGCAGGGCAGGCTCGTACCCACAGGGCCCTTCTGGCCACTGAAGAGCAGGGTGCGGTTGCTGCCATCCATATTGGCCATGCTGATGTTGTCACCATCGGTCCAGTAGAGCTTCCTGGGGGGATGCCGGGAGGGGAGGGTCAGAGTCCTCTTCACCCCCCCACCCCACACCCCACGCTCCCCAACCCTGGGTCCTGGACTGACCCACGCAGGGGGTGCACAACCAGGCCATGGGGCTGCTCCAGGCCCTGCACCACCGCGTTCTTGAAGGAGCCGTCCAGCCGGGCCACGTTGATCTGCTTCTTGTTGGTGTCATAGCTGGTCCAGAACAGGTTTCGGGATACCCAGTCCACAGCCAGCCCGTGAGCGTTTGGCAAGTCTAGGGGCACAGTGGGGAGCTGTGGTTGGGTGTTTGCAGGGCACAGAGGCTGGGGGGGCAGGGGCCAGCCTGGGTCCGGGGGGAATAGGGATCAGGAAACCGGCAGAGCACTGAGAGGGAGGACTTGGAGAAGGAACATCAGGACCAAGGGGACCAGGGGGAGCAAGAGCTGGGTGGGGGGCACCTACACCCACAGTAGGGGGGCCAGAGCGAGGGCAGAACCTGCAGAGACGACTGTTTCCACGCCTGTGCCGTTGATGAAGGCCCGCTTGATGGCCTGTGTCCGCACGTCAGACCAGTAGACTCGCTGCTCGCGGGCGTCATAGTCGAGCACCGTGACGTTGTCAATGTCCGGCACGGTGAAGGAGATGATGTAGTTGTAGTAGGGGGCGTCCAGGTCCACACCCCGGATCTCCATCTGACGTGCGTACAGCAGGAACTTCTTAAACTCTGTGGGGCACGGGGCAGGTCACTGAGGGCAGCCCCCTGTCTTTGTGCTCCCCACCCACCCAGATGAGGGTCCCTCCTTTTTCTGGTTCCTTCTGTTTGCTGCTGGCCCTTGGCTATGAGCAGTACCCTCCCTGCTGGAGTTCCAGCCTCTTCTTACGGTGGCCATCTCTGCAGCGTGTCTCATCAGGTCCCCCCCAACTGGCACAGTCTACCTTCACTTACAACGGGGGGCCTGGGCGCCTGACCCCCTCCCCTTCAGCCTCGGTTGGCCATGGGCTCCTGACGGAGGGGCCTCCTACCATAGCAGGTGGTGTTGTCCCTGTGGAGCTTCATGAGGTGGGGGCAGGCACAGGAGACGGTCCGGTTGTAGTTGATGAGACACAGGTGGGAGCAGGGGCCCCGGCCCCCATTGGCCTCACAGGGATTGGGAGCTGGCAGGGAGGGAGGAGCAAGAACATCCTGTGACCTGCTGGCCCCTACCTGGCCTTTCTCACCTGCCCCCCAGTCACCCCCCTCACCCTCCCTGTTCCAGCATCGCCTGCTGCCGTACCTTCCTCTGTCAGCAGGCTGGCCCAGCCCCACCGTCCCAGCACAGACCCCACCCCGTTCTCATCGCCCCCTCCTCTCTCAAGGGCTTCTACAGAGGCTGCTGGCTCCTCTCTGGCCCCTTACCCATGGGCTGCCTGGAGGGGTGGTACACCTGCAGGTCGAAGGGCTGGGTGTTGGTCCTCTGTACCACGGTGACATTGTGGCCGGTCCACTTGTTGGCCTTGGCCAGTGTGTTTGTCCGCCAGTCTGTCCAGTACACCTCCCCCCCGTACAGCGTCACTGCAAACGGGTGCGACAGGAACTCGTGTCCCCGAAGCACCTCCATGTGGCCGGAGCCGTCGTAACGGGCTGAGTAAATGGCATCTGACCTGAGAGCGTGGTCGGGGCAGAGTGAGGATGCCGGCTGGGACCTCAGCCCTCAGGGCACCCTGCCCCGGGTGCCCACCTGCCCAGGCCCTGGCCCACCGCCCCCCAACCTCAGCACACTGGAGCCTTCCTTCCCCCAAAACCCCGCTGGCCAGGGAAGGCAGACAGAGCCGCCCTGGAGCGAGAACCACGTGGTAGGAGGTCTAGGATGCCAGCTCCCAGACCCAACGCCCAGGCCCCTTGTCTTTTGTCTCCCTTCTCCCCAAGCCACCGTTAGCACACACAGGGTTTTGGTGAAGGTTGGGAAAAGGCACCCACTCTGGGCAGACCAAGGAGGAAAAGTTTCCCCTTGCTCTGGGCTGACAGAGTCCCCAGGAGAGTGCACAGATCTGTGGGTGAGGACAGGAGGCTGCATTTCAGCCCTCGTCCACCCCTGGCCAGGCACTCCTGTGCAGGGTGACAGCCCTGTCTCCACCTCTCCTCTCTGCACCTCTTCCCCCCAGCCCAGCCTCTCCCCCGACCTCAGTCCTCCTACTGGGCCCAGCCCTTGGCCGCCCGGGTTCTGGCTCTAGCTCCCCCGGGCCTTCTCATCACTGCCAGGTACTGGGACCCCTGACTCCACCCTGTCCCTGGAAAGGATCGGGGAGGATGGAGGCCTCCCGGGGTGTGGTGGAGGGCGCTGACCTGGCATCTATCCAGAGGATGCGCTTCTCCAGGTAGTCCACGGTGAGCCCGTTGGGCCAGCCCCCTGAGCCTGTCTCTCGGTGGATGGTGCGGCGCCCGGCCCCACTCATGGAGGCTGCCTCGATGCGGGGCAGGCTGGCATCCCAGTCTGTCCAAAACAGGATCCTGGGGAGTGGGGAGGGGGTCAGGAGGGCCAAGGTCGGGGGGAGGGGCTGTGGCAGGATTCTCGGTAAAGGGCGGAGGGGGGCCAACAGTATTGAGGAGACAGGTCTCCCCGGCCCGGCTGGACAAGGCTTTGGGGGACCATGGGGCTGGAGTAGGGCTGGGCAGGGTCCTCACCCATCTCGGGGATCCAGTGCAATGGCCCTTGGGTGCTCAATGTCACCGGCCAGCAGGGTGGTCCGAAGGGTCCCATCTAGCTTGGCCACCTCAATCTGGTCCAGGTTACTCTCCACCCAGTAGATGTTGCCTGCAATCCAGTCTACAGCCAGGCCCTCGGGTGTGGCCAGGCCGTACTGAATCACCACCTCGAAACTGGTCAGGGCTGGAGAAGAGAAGGTCATGGGGGGTTAGACGCCCCTGGGGTGCGGAGGGCTGAATGGTGGTACCTGAGGACCACCGGATGACACACTCCCCACCCTGACACCTCTGCCAACACCTCTGATGTGCCCTGGATTCAACTGGGGTTCACAGACCCCTCCACTCTCCTCACCCAGGCCCCCACCCCACCAGGAGGTCAAGCAGTAGGGGAGAAGCCTGGCTTCCAGAACCCTGGAGAAGGCGAGGCGGCAGCTCCTTCTGCTTGCAGTTCTGAAGGGCTAACACATGGGAGGAGGTCACAGCAGATGGTGGAGGCTTTGGGGGACAGCCTAGACTCAATACGAAGAGGACAGAAGTTTCTAGAAGTCACTCCGCAGACTGTCTCGGAGATTTTTCCATGGTAATATACATGTAGGGACTTCATTATTTTAGAAACTGTTGCATAGTGTGAACAGTATCTTATCTACTCAGCCATCCCCGTGTTGATGGACAGTTGTGCTGGTTCCAAGTTTTCTCTATTACAAACGATACAAACTCCTCTCGTAAAATGTGCTTCTCTCAAGTCTTTGTCCAGATGTCACCTTCTCAAGGGCCTTCCTGGACCATCCAATTTAAAATGCCACTCTGTGCTCCCTGACCCCCCTTGCCTCCTTCCTTTACATCCCCAGCACCGTCCCTTCTGTTATATTCCATATGGTATCGTTTGTTTTGTTTATATCTGATGTTCCCACCGGCGTGTAGGCTCTATGCGGGCAGACGTTTTAGCCTGTTTGGATCACTGCTGTCTCCCCAGGGGCCCCAGGGCACCTACGGAAGGTGCTCAATATGTGTGTTACTAACGAAAGACATCTGTGAGGGGTCAGGCCGCCTCAGGACAGAAGGCAGGGTTCAGGTACCTTACCCCTAAATGGCTTTTTCCTTTCAAGCCTGCAATTCTAGGATTTGGGGAGCCGCACTCCAGGCCGTTCCAAAGAAAGGCTGATCATTTTGTTAATTATCAGGCTGGCAGCTCTGCTGACGATAATTACGGGGCGTCAGGCACCAAGACCCACAGCAAAATCTAACTCAATTAACAGGAGTGTGGGGGATGGAGAGCTAAGGGCCTCGGCTTCAGGGCCTGGACCTGGGCCTGGGGCTCTGAGTACTGGAGTGCCCCGTCTGGGTGCACTCCGCCCCTATCAGTCGCAGGCGGGGAGGGCGGTCACCTCCGTTGTCCAGCAGCTTCCCGCGGTAGATCTTGTCCTCCACCACGTCGGTCCAGTAGAGGGCGCTCTGGCTGAGGTGGAAGTCCAGGGCGATGGTGTTGCGTAGGCCGGGCACCAGAACGCTGTAGTCCCCTTTGTGAAGGTCGATGCGCCGGATCTCATGGCGGTTGGAGAAGATGATGAACGGCTTGAAGGGGTCTGGGGGAGGGAATGATAGGGGTCAGCAAGGGGCTTGCTGCCTCTGTCACCCTGTCCAGAGGCAGGCAGTGTTTCTGTTGGTCCTGGCCCTGGGCCTGGATGGAAACCTCAGCCTTGGCATTTGGCCGCCCTAGGGCAGCCCACCGCGGCTCAGGGGCCTGTCCCAGCCTGCCCGGCCACCCCGGCCACCCGTGTTTCACCTAGGCTGCGGCAGCTCTCCCCGTCGGGCTCCAGCACCCAGCCCTCATAGCAGGAGCACTTCACGCTGAACTTGTTCTGGTCACACTTCTGGCTGCACTTGAGGTGCTTGGCACAGTAGCTCTGGATCTGGCAGGTGTGGTTGTCCAGCCCCAGCTCCATGCCCAGAGGGCACGAACACACGATGCCTTCACCAGGTGCCACAGAGCAGTTGTGGCTGCAGCCGCCGTTGTTCAGAGAGCACTGGTCTGGAGGTGGTGGGAGCAGGGGGCAGGATCAGGGTCAGGATCTGGGAGGAGGCAGGACCACGGCCGGGCTGGGCCCCAAGTCCCTGGCACCCCACCCATGGTGTCCTTCTTTTCCATTCCCGGCCACGCTTCTGTCCCACCACTTCCCAGGCTCCCTCAGGACCAGGGCTGGGACCCCAGGACCCACCACCCGGGACCACCCCTCCCCTTTCCTGGAGGGGCACCCCCACATCACGGCTGTATCTCTGTCTCGTCTCTATTTCCGTGCCCCTTCCTGAGCCCGTGGTGGGGGCCCCAGAATTTTGCCTCTCTCTGGGAGGGTCGGTAGGTCCATTCCCCTGTCCTTGATCCTGAGTCGGGTGTGATTTGGGGTGGGGTGCGGTAGGGAATGTCCTGTCCCAGGTCCTCTGACACTCTCTGGGATCTGCCAGCCTGACTGATGACCCGTCAGCAGTTCTCAGGGCCAGCCCCCACCTGCCTTATCTCCCCCTCCTCGTCTTCAAGGAACCCGATGTTCTGCCCGGCTCAGAGGAGATAAGGCTGCTCTGCTCTGCTCCTCGTCCCCAAAGCACACCATGTGGCCCTCCCTGACCCCCATTTCTTTTGATCTGGAATGCACACCCTCCTCCTCCCACCTTTTCACTTGCTCTGCAAGATATATCCATCCTGAGGAACCAGTTAAATCCCGGCCTCCTCTGGGAAGCCCACCCTGACCACATCAACACTCAACCCAGGTGTCTCCATCTGGGAAGCCGGCTCTGCACCGCTCTGCAGTACGAGTGTGGGTGAGGGGCTGTGCCTGAGGGAGGGGCTGCCCTGCACTCTCTCTATAGCACTTGAGGAGCTGGGTGACCTTGGACCAGTTATTTAACCTCTCTGTGCCTCAGTTTTCTCCTCTGTAAGATGGAGATGACAGTAGTATCTGCCCCACAGGGCTGCTTTCTGGATTAAATGCTGTAACGTGTGACATGCTTAGCACTGTCTCTTGCCAAGGGAAGTCCGAAATCAACACAGTTGTTGGTAACTGCTCTGGGCATGACTCACCCAGCAGCCAGAGCTGCCCTTTCCTGGGCTCAGACCTCTCCGCACAGAGCTTGCCCTGTCTCCCCTGCGCTGGCCCAGACCCCCTACACAGGCACCCTCCCCTCTCCTCTCCCGGGGCCTCTCCTAGGCCTGGGCCTCACCGCAGAGCTCTCCCTCATCCGAGCCATCTCCACAGTCATCGTTGCCATCACAGAGCTTGTCGGGGGGCAGGCAGACCGAGGTGTTGTTGGCGCAGGGGTGCGAGGGTGGCCTGCAGGCCAGGGACTCACAGTTCTCCTCATCCGAGTTATCTTCACAGTCGCTGTCGCCATCACACACCCAGGCTTTGCTGATGCACCGAGCTGAGAGAAGGGTATAGTATGAGGGGCCAGGCCTGGGCAGCAGGGCTTTCTATGCCCTTCTTCCCAGACCCAGTGGGTTTCTCTAATAGGGTCATGACTGCAGTGCCTTGGGGTCCACTAGGAACCTTGAGGCTTTTTCTGTCAAATTCACATTGGCAACAAAGAAGGCAGGAATCTGCAGGAGGTGCTGAAGCTCAACTCTGATGTGTGTTTTACCTCCCAGGGCCCTCAGTGCAGGCCCTGGTCCCTTCATACCTTCCCCCAGGCATCATGCACAAGCTTCTGCTGTGCAGCCTTTTGCCTCACCATGTCCCCAGCCCACCCCTCACAGTATGGGACTGTCTCCCTTGCCACTGCACTGCTCTCAACATGGCCTCCTCCTGTCCCTGTTGCCCCATTCCAGGCTCCCTCCAATCCTTCTTTTTACCAGAGTCCTTGCAGCCAAACTTGACATTGGGGTCACAAACGTGGGTCACTCCCTCACAGCTCTTCTCGTCACTGGAGTCCATGCAGTCAGTGTCCCCATCACAGCGCCACCGCAGGGGGATGCACAGACCATCCAGCCGGCACTGGAACTCATCATTGTGGCAGCCGCCAGGAGGCCGTGTGGCTGCAGGGGGACAGGTGGAGGGCATGGGGGGTAGGGGCTCCAGGTCAGCCATGCCCATCTCTGCCTTCCAGTCCCCTCCCGCTAAGCCCAGCATGGGGCTATGAACAGAGGCAGTGATGGAGAGCTCTCGAGCCCTGCCAACTCCACGGAAGCCCTAACTGAGAGGCAGGGATGTCACACCTTCCAGGACCCCCGCCATCACCTTGTCCACTCTCCCTACGTCACACGCCAGGGCTCGATTGGATAAGCAATTTGTTAGGCCAGAGTTCAAATGCCCCCCACCTCAGCCTCGCCACTGTTTCATTCATTCACTCCACAAACACTTACTGAGCACCTACTATGTGCGAGGCACTGTTCTAGCTGCCAGCAGTGAACAAGGAAGACAAAGTGCTCACCCTAATGGAGCTGAAGTTCTAGTGGGGAAGACAGAAGCGAAAACAAGACCTGGAAATCCAGAGTGCAACTGCGGGTAGTGCTCAAGCTATAGAGACAAACCTGAGTGAGGGCCAGAGAGGGACAGGGACGCTGCTGTACCGAGGACAATCAGGGATGGCCTCTGACAGGAGACGTTCGAGCCAGGCGTGAACAACGTGAGCCACGAGGACACTTGGAGGTGCCAGGCCAAGGGAACAGCTAGTGCAAAGCCCCTGAGACAGGACTCTGCAGGGCACATTCGAAAAATGCCCAGGGCATATTTGAGGCTGCACAGCTGGAGTAGAGTGAAGGAAGGGATGAGTGGCAGAGACGCAGGTCAGATCAGAGAGGGGGCCCTGCAGGCCACAGAGCGGGGCTGCATTGATTCTAAGCGTGCAGAGAGCTGGTGCCGGCTGGAGGGCAGGGCTGGGGCATGATCTGACTCATGTTCTGCGGGGTCACTCTGGCTGCCAGGGAAGGGGTGCGGGCAGCACCTGGGAGGCACACCTCGCACCCCGGATGCTGCTGTGAGCCCCACTCCCCCCACGCCCTCTCGCCGTCAATACGGTCGACGCTCTCATCTTGTGCCTGGACTTCAGCAACAGCCTCTGAGCTGATTTTCCTTCCTCGGGGCCCCTGAACCTCTTTCCAATCTAATCCCCTTCCAGGATTATCTTCTGAAAGCACCTCCCACATCTTATCACCTTCCAGCTTCAAAATCCTCCGAAGGTCCCCAGAGCCTGACTTTCACCTGCTGTTGTCACCTGCCCCTTCGGGCACAGCCTCATTCCCCGCTGTTCCCTCTAGTCTGGGGGGCCCTGCCCCACCCCGGTCCCTGCAGGAGTGCTCAGCTTCACTCTCTAAGTCTTACTGCCGGGTTCTCCAGGCCACCCCCACCCCCTGTCTGAAGACCCGCCACCTTGTCCCTTTACCCACAGCCTAATCTCTCAGCAGGGCCCAGTTCGTCTCCACCTCCTTCTGAACGGTCCCAGACCACTCCAGCTCACAACCAGAGTTAACAGTGGCTACCAATCCTGACAGCCCTGCTCCCACGTGCCAGACCCCCACACGTCTCCTCTCATTTCATAGAGGAGGAAGCCAAGGCTCTGAGGAAGCGACCTGTCCAAGTTCGCAAAGCTCATAAGTGAGGGGCAGGGAGCTCTTCGCAGCACGCCTGACTGCAGGCCCCCAGGGGCCCCTTCTCAGAATCCCAGGCACTGCTCCCTGTTCCATAGGAGATGGCCCTTGAGACTGGTCACTGTTTCTCGGGCCTCAAGTGACCCCCATCCTCCCTCGCAGTGCTGGGCCCATCCCGGGTGCTCAGTGCTGGCAGTCCTGTCCCCACTCTGTGCACCTTAACTCTACAAGGCAGAGGCTGTAGGCTGGTGGCCCAGGCGCCAGATGAGGCCTACTAGAAGATTTTGGCCTGCAGTGTTTTTAAAACTTTGCCAGTTGTTATGGGTTGATCTGTGTTCCTCAAAGATGCTCAAGTCCTAACTCATGGTACCTGTGAACGTGACCTTATTTGGAAATAGGTCTTTGCAGATGATCAGTTTAAGATGAGGTCACTAGGGTGGGCCCTCATCCACCATGACTGTGTCCTTATATAAAGAGGAGATTTGGACACAGAGACAGAGAGAACGCCACGTAAAGATGAAGGCAGAGGCCGGGTGAAGCACGTACAAGCCGAGGACCGCCAGAGACGGCCAGCACCCACCAGAAGCTGGGAGAGAGGTCTGCAATAGATCCTCCCTCACAGCCCTCAGAAGGAACCAACCCTGATGACATTTTGGTCTTGGACTTCCCAGCCTGCAGAACTGCAAGACAATAAATGTCTGTTGTTTAAGCCACTCAGTTTGTGGTACTTCGTTGAGGCAGCCCTCGGAAACTAACACACCAGTGTTTAAAATGGGTAGAGTTCCCATAAAAATATGCAGTTCTGACTTGTCAAGCCAGGGCCACCCTGGGTCTGCATTCTTCCATGGCAACATCCGGCCAGAGCCGAGACACCACCATCCCGAGAAGGGCTGTGCCTTCCAGAAACTCAGCCCCCACGCCCCAGGAGGCCTGGGCACAGGGGACCCTCACAGAGCCAGCTCTCTGTCCCTTGTCCCCATTGCACTCATTCATCCCTGCCCCTCTGAGCATCCCTTTTTCAAGCTACCAGCTCCCAAACACATGCTCTGTGCTGAGTGCTTTTCATGCCTGATCTCAGGGAACCCCCATATCAGCGCTGTGATGTGGGTGCTGTCTTGATCCCCACTCTGCAGATGGAACTCAGAGGGCCACGGAGACTATGTAACTCGCTCAAGGCCACCCAGATAGTAAGATGCAGAGCTGGAGCTCAAACCCAAGGCCACCCACTGCCAAGCCTGCGATCGTAACATTGTGTGCTGAAGACTCGTCTGTAGTCTCCTTCCCCCACAGGACTGGACACCCCTGCAGGATGGAGCCAGGTCTGGGTTCTCTCTGGTCCCCGAATGGCAGCGGCACACAGTGAGGAGGATGGCTGGCCGCCCGAGTGACTGGCATGTGGACAGGCCCACCCGCCCGGCCAGCCCCAGGCGCCCACCCTGGTTGGTGCAGTTGGCGTGCGTCTCGTCGCTGTAGTCCCCGCAGTCGTTGTCCCCGTCGCAGGTCCAGTGCTCGGGGATGCAGCGCCCGCTGTTGCACTTGAACTGGGTGCTGGAGCAGGAGTGGCTACAGCCGGCCTCGTCACTGTTGTCCCCACAGTCGTTGTCTGGGGGGAGGCAAGAATGGGAGAGGCGAGGAGGGGTCAGCAAGCAGCCTTCTCTCTGACCCCAGCTCTGGGCCCCCACCCACCTCCCCATTCCCCCCCTCGGCCCACCCCAACCGCCACTGAGAAAACAACAAACGGAAAAGACACAGAAACTGCATAGACTGCAGCATGCACCATGGCCCCCGTGGGGGCAGGAGAGACTGGCGGGCTCCAGGAGGGCCCTTCCCTGAGTCCCGAAGGCTGGGGGAGGCAGGGTGGAGGATGGGGACAGGATGCGTTCCTTTCTGGTTCTGGCAGGGTGTGGGAACAGGGGTCTGCTTACGTTAGGGAAAGGCAGGGACTTCTCTAGTTTTGGAGGGAGAGAGGGGGGTGGAGTGTAGGTGAGGCCTCTCTGCTGGGTAGGAAGGCTTAATCAGGCCCAGCACTGAGCCTGGGCATTGCTGGGCTTGATGTCCTGGGTGCCCGGCTCACAAGGGGCACCACCTGTGGCTGGGAAGGGTCAGGGGCCACTTCCAGAAGGCATCTGAGGGTGACTGAATGAACGTCCTGCTTTCCAGGCCTCTTGGGTGGGGGCTACGGGACTTCCCTCCACATTTTCAGGATGCTTGAGAAGACTGGGGCTTGGCTGTCCCCCTTGGGTTGTGTTCCTGCCTCTTTTCCAAGCGGATCTGCTTCTCTAACTCTCTCCTCCCACTCTGTCTCGATCCTGTCCCCGCCTCTCTGTCACCTCCTCTCCTCTGAGGGGTTCCCTCTTCCCTCTCTGCTTCTTTCCCTTCCACTGTTTCCTTTCTCCCTCTGTTGCCTCCCTCTCTCTCGTCTCTCTTTTGCTTTTCCTTCACATCCTAGGAGCTCTGGGGAGGGGAGCTGCCTGGGGGTCCTGAGAGGCGGCCGAAGCCAGCTGGGCTCTGGGGGTGATGGTGCATGTGCTTCTATGCACTGACCGGCAGGCTCAGGACAGGTCTTTTCGTCAGAGCCGTCCCCACAATCCTTCTCTGAAACACAGAAACCGCCAGGGCAACCATTGGCACGCGAGACACAGCAAAGATGAGGGGCAACGTGGCGCTGACCCAATATATCCTCTCACACGTTAGTCAGGGCTGGAGCCACTGGTGAACATGTCACAACACCACACGGACACAACCACAGCCCTGAGACGGCACACACATAACGATCCACAGACCCGTGGGTTCAGGGCTGACATCGCCTGGTCCATGGCTGACCGCCAGGTGGGCTCCTGAGCCTGGAGCCAGAGCCTGGAGGGTGCACCAAGGACCCCAGGAGACAGGGTTTCAGGGAGAAGGGAGTTGGGCACTGGGCTCTCCTTGATCTGCCCCTCTGCCCCTTCTCACTCATCCTCCCTGGCCCCTGAGCCTCTGCCGGAGGATGGGCAGCTCAGGCCCTGCCAGGGGAGAAATGGCTCACCGGAGATGGACAGAGTCTCCCCTGCTCCATCTTGGTTCCCCAAGGCATTTCTGGCTCATCCTTATTTCTCCCAGCCAACCCAGTGGGACTCCAGTGAACTGGAGGGAGTCCCTGGCTGGATTCTAAAATTGCTTCACCTCCCACCCAGGGCCTGGCTGAGGCTTCTAGCTTTCCAAGGAATCAGGGCAGGGAAGGGAGGCAACTCTTACCATTGTCACATCGCCAGTTGATGTTGATGCATCTGCCATTGTTGCAGGTAAACTGAGTCAGGGGGAAGCAGGTGGGATAGGCTGTCAGGGAGAAAGAGTAGTTGAGTAGGGCCCTCAAGACTGCACAGCATCGTGGAAGTGAGCAGGTAGGTGCAGGGTCCCTCCCGTAACCAGCAGCCCTGAGCCCGGCCAGATAGGGGAGGGGAGGCTAAGTGGCCGTGCCTCAGCCTGAAATTCTGCTCGTTCATCCCTACCCCTCTGAGCATCCTTTTTTCAAGCTACTAGTTACCAAACACTGGCCCTGTGCTGAGTGCTTTTCATGCAAGATCTCACTGAACCCCCACATCAACGCTGTGATGGGGGTGCTATTATGATCCCCACTTTGCAGATGAACCTCATAGAGGCCACGGAGATTAAGTAACTTGCTCAGGGCCACCCAGGTGCTAAGTTGCAGGGTCTCTCCAGCGCCTCCCCCCAGGGCACGTTCTCATGGGCTCGCCCTCCCCAGTGCCAGCCTGGCCTTCCTGCTGTCCCTCTTACCACACGAGGCTGACTCATCAGAGCGGTCCCCGCAGTCATCATCCAGATCGCACGTCCAGGAGATGGGGATGCAGCGGCCACTGGCACAGGAGAACTGGTTGGGTGGGCAGGTGCGAGCTGGGGACAGGGATGGGTGTGAGTGCTCACGGTCCTGTCCTTTCTCTTAATTTCTTTTTCTTTCCTATTTTCTCTGCCTATCAGCAAGTCTTCCCAAGGGCCTCAAAGCCATTTCTCTTAGAGACATCCAAAACCACCGATGTGGTCTCACACCGGGCGCTTCACCCAATCTCTCAAGGGGTCTCTGGATCCTCCAAGGAAAGATCCACCTGCCCGGCTCGTCATCTCTAGTCTAGAGCTGCTCTGTCCCCTGTGGGCTCAGTCCTCCGGCTCGGGGCGCCATCCTCCCTTGCTTTCCCCTGAGGCCCCTCTCTCTTTCTTCCACCCCTGTCTTCCCAGCCTGGCTCCCCACCTGCCTGCCTCCCCGACTGAGGGTTGCCCAGGGTGGCGATGCCCTACCCCACACCTGAACAGGTGGCATTGGACTCGTCTTCGCTGTTCCCACAGTCGTTGTCCCCGTCACAGAGCCAGCGGTTGGGGATGCACCGGTTGTTCTCGCACTTGAACCGGTCCGAGGGGCAGGTGTGCTGATCTAGGGGGGAACAGATCAGGGGTCAGCGAGGGGGGAGGCCTTCACCTGCTGCCCTGTGGCCTGTGGTCCCCCCAAGAGGGCAGGTGGGTGACTCACGGCAGAGGGCGGGGGCCTCATCACTGTTGTCCAGGCAGTCATTGTCACCGTCACACCGCCAGCGCTCCTGGATGCAGCGGCTGTTGGCGCAGGCAAACTCGCCAGGCTGGCACTGGGGCGGGGGCACGTAGGACGGGTTCGCTGTGGGCACCACAGGGCAGAGGGGGAGAGTCAGACCCAGAGCCTGGGACAGGTGCCGAGCCCCTGCACTTGGCTGGTTTTAGTCTTTTAAAATAATATGCAGACAGTAATTTTTCCTGGTGCATAATTCTTCATGAACAGCATGAGAATACAGCAGCTTCCAAGGAGCCAAGAGCCCCCTATACCTTTATCCCTGCTGAGAAGACCTCTCCTCACCCCCTCCTGCCATCTCCACAAACTGCCCCTTGGAAGTCATCTCAGGGACCCCCAGGGCCCGGCCCTGGTCGCTGGACTTTTTCCTTCACAGATGCATCACCCCTCCACCAGCAGGAGTGAAGACAGGCCCCAGAACTGCGCAGGCCCCGGCTCCTGGCCCCCAACACTCACCCCTCACCACCGCCACCTGCCTGGGCTATGAGAGGAGCATCCAGTGCCCCTTGTCTGTGTTTGCATCTGTAACCTCAAGAAGCCCAGGACTCCCGGTCAGCCCGTCCCCGGACCCTACAGCTCTGCCCATCACCTTTCTGACTCGTCTCTTATCCTTCTCTAATCCCTGAAACTTCCTGTGGGTCCCAGAGTCCATGGACTCCTGGGCACCTGGAGATGCCCGCCATGCCCCTCAGTCCTGCTTCCTGACTCTTCCCCCCTCTCCTTCCTGAAAGGTCAGCGTTGGCTTTCATGTGATTAGACTCCACCACCCCTACTCCTATGGGCCCCCAGGCCACTCCCCGTCACCCCTAAGGGCTGAGCTCCTGGTTCAGTGTCATGTTCTCGAGTCACTCTTGCATTAACGTGTGGTGATTTCAACGTGTAGACGATCCTTCCCTCACCCTGGCCCCACACATCTCCTCCCCGTCAATGCTCCTGCCCTCCTCCTGGCCCCAGTCACGCACTCTTAGCTCTATGCGTAGGCCCACGGACCATTTTCACTTCTGGGAGTCTATCCTAAGAAAGCCAGCCAGGATGTGGGAAGGCAGGAGGGGGTGCGAGATGGCAAAGCGGGGAATTAAGAAATGGGCTCTGGTCAGAGTTCCTGAGTTCGTATCCCTGCTCTAACCTTGGGCCTCAATTTCCTCATCTGTAAATTGGGGATAATAACAATACAATCCCTCCAGGAACATATATATATATATATATTTTTTTTTTTTTTGCGAGGAATATTAGCCCTGAGCTAACACCCGTTGCCAATCCTCCTCTTTTTGCTGAGGAGATTGGCCCTGGGCTAACATCTGTGCCCATCTTCCTCTACTTTACATGGGATGCCGCCACAGCATGGCTTGACAAGTGGTATGTCGGTCTGCGCCAGGGATCCAAACCTGTGAACCCCAGGTCACCGCAGCGCGTGCACTTAACCGCTGAACCACCGGGCCGGCCCTACAGCAATATTTTAAGGAGTAAATAAGTTACTGTGTGGGATGTGCTTATAACAGTGCCCAGTACATAGTCTGTGCTCAATAAATGTTAGCAGTGATTACAACAAAAACTGGCAAAAACCGCAACAACCAACAGCAGAGAAATGGTTGAGTAAATTATGGAACGTTCACTAGATGAAAAATATTTCAGCCATCAGGAATTCTGCTCACGTATTCACGACATACCGTCAAGTGACGAGAGCAGGAAACAGAACAGCATGGGCAGCATGATTCCATTTAAGGTAAATGCATCGAGAAATATTTAGGGGGGTGTTCCCCAAAATGGTTACAGTGGTATCTGTGGGTGGTAGAATTTGGTGTGATGTACTTTCTCCTTATATTTTTCTATACTGTTTATTTATTTATTTTTACAATGAGCATGACCTACTTTTATTAAAAAATGAGGGTATTTAAAACAATGCAAAAATAACACAGAAAATGCTGTAACACATATGAGCCAAAAAGGGCAGAAGACGTTTTCTATACAGGGTGATTGCAGGTATGTAAAACCCAACAATATAACCCGCCTAACGAAAAAGGGATGGTGTTCAGTTTATCACAAGGCTAACAATATAGTGGTGTTTGTAGGTGGGATTTGAGCTTTTTTTCTATTCTCTAATTTCCAATATTGAGAACTATTTTTTTTTTTTTTTGGTGAGGAAGATCGGCCCTGTGCTAACATCTGCCAATCCTCCTCTTTTTGCTAAGGAAGACTGGCCCTGGGCTAACATCCGTACCCATCTTCCTCTACTTTATATGGGATGCCGCCACAGCATGGCTTGCCAAGCGATGCGTCGGTGTGCACCCGGGATCCGAACTGGCAAACCCTGGGCTGCCGCAGCGGAGCACGCGCACTTAACAACTTGCGCCACCGGGCCGGCCCCGAGAACCATTTTATATTGCTTTAATAATGAGGAAATAAACGTAAAAGAAGAATATTTTCCTTTTTCCATGGCTGTCCTGCTCATCCGTCAGTTTCCCCTAATCTTCATGCGCCCCAGACCCCCCCATCCCCTGTTCCTCCCTAAGCCGCCCCCTGGCCCCCAGAGCCTTCTCTCCCCACATCCCTCACCTCCTACTGCACCCACAGGGCCCTCTTTGCCTCCTTTGACTCTGATTGGACCCTGTGGCCTCCTCCTGCTGGGGTCTGCTCCCCTGCCTCCCACTCCCACTGGGCCCCTCATACCCAAGCAAGTGACACCGTCTGTGTCCAACACCTGGTCCTCGGCGCAGGCACACTGGCGGCTCCCAGGGGTGGCCAGGCACAGGCTGTTGCAGCCCCCGTTGTTCACCCGGCATTTGTTGGTACCCACTGTGAGGGAGGGGCCACAGGGAGGGGAAGGGGAGTGGGGAGGGCAGGGAATGGGTTGTGGCAGGGTCAGGAACAGCCAAAGAGGGAAGATGAGAGGATGGGCGGGGGAGACGAGAGGGTGGGGAGGAGATGTATTAAGGTGAGGAGACAGAAAGGGAGGAAATGTGGAGAGGACAGTGAACACGTTGGAGAAGAGGAGACGCAGGCACGGGCAGGAAGCGGGATGAGAACAGAGTCAATTTGGGTTGGGGGCCTCTCCTCTCGAGAGCCTCAAAAGTCAGAGCTAAGATCCCTGGGGAGCACCTTTACCCCCATAGGAGGCTCACACACCCCATCTAGGTCCCACCCTGTCCCCAGCCCCAGTCCCAAGGGTACCTTGCTGCTGCTGGGCATCATACATGCGGATCTCAAAGATGGGGGGCCGCTCGCTGCGCAGAAGGGTCACAGTGGGGGGCGCGCCTCCTGTACCCCGTTCCAAGCGGTAGACACTGCCACTCCGGTACTCGGTCCAGAAGAGGTAGTTGCCATGGTGACACAGGCCAAAGGCGTGGTTCAGCTCAGGACCCTCGTACACAATCTAGGAATGGAGGGGAGGTTACCAAGAAGCTGGAGACAAATGGGGTGCCTGAGGGAGGCCCAGAGGCCCAGGGGGATCACTGTCTTGTACACTCATTTGTCCCTGTCCTGGCTGTGGGTTTTGTTTCCTCCACTGGCCTGAGGGTGATAGCTTTGCGCACAGCGAGGTGCCAGACCCTGAACCCAGCAGGATGCTGATGGGCTTGTCCATCCTGTCCTCTCTTGGGCTCATTTATGTTCATTCATATTCCTCCAACACACACACACACACACACACACACACACACACACACACACAGTACTAAGCAGACAGCCAGAATTCATCCATTCATTTCTTCACCCAACAAACATTTGCCAGGATCTTTTTTTTTTAATAATTAATTATTTATTTATTTATTTATTTCCCCCAAAGCCCCAGTAGATAGTTGTATGTCATAGCTGCACATCCTTCTAGCTGCTGTATGTGGGACGCGGCCTCAGCATGGCCAGAGAAGCGGTGCGTTGGTGCGCGCCCGGGATCTGAACCCGGGCCACCAGCAGCGGAGCGCGCGCACTTAATCGCTAAACCACCGGGCCCGCCCTGCCAGGATCTTCTAAGGACCAAGCTGTGTAGGCACTAAGAAATGAGACAGACATGGTCTCCGCTCTGAGCTGCCCATGGTCTCATGGAGTGCACACACGGCAGTCCAGGGTGGAAGAGGGACAGCGCGCCAGGCAAGGAGGAGCTGGGTGGAGGCAGAGAGAACTGCACGAGCGACGGCACCGAGGGCAGCACCCTGTGACATGTGCTGGGAATCAGAGGTGGCTAGCGTCGCTTGTTCAGTGTCAGGATGCAGGGAAGAGGGGGAGAAATAAGACCACAGAGGGAGTCGGGGCTGTATCACAAAGGGCCTTAGATGCCGTGAAAGAGCTCGGTCCACACCTAGACATGCACCCGGCTCATGAAGCCACTCAAACGAACAAGCGTACGTATACGCCATCTCCAGGCATCTCGCACTGGTGCAGAGGCAAACAGTGCAGGCACACACCAATGTGTGCTGTGTGTATGTGCACAAACATGCCGAGAAGCACACAATGTGTATACGCAGGCATGCACACAGGTGGTTAAGCCTGCAGACAACACGCACAGTCACAGATACACTAATGGAGGCAATCCTCAAACAACACAACCCACGAGACGCCAAGCACACAGACGGACGCATCCATAGGTACATAGGTAAACACACGTGAAGCACACAGGCCCGGACATGCACAGATGTCCACACATCCACACACACAGAGCTTCACCCACGCACAAACGTGGTCCACGCACACAGGAACACCCACACACAGGTGCACGCCTGCCCACCTTCCGGTCTGTGCCATTGAGCAGTATGGTCTCAATGCGGTCATAGAAGGCGTCCACCCAGTAGAGGCGCCCAGCTGGGATGTCCAGGCTCAGCCCATTGGGCCAGAGCACTGTCTTGGAGGTGACGAAGACGTCTCGGTGTGAGCCGTCCATCCAGGCCTTCTCCAGCCGCCCTCGCCGACTGTCCTTGGGGTCCTCCTCCCAGTCCGTCCAGTACATCCACCTGTGGGCAGCAACTGGTCAGCACCGCACAGGCCACTCCTGCCATCAACAGCCTCCCCTGTGACCCCAATCCAGGCGAGCTGCCCCAGAGCCTCTCACAGGAGTCTTCCTGCCCCACTCGACCCTGGCCCACCCATTTCTTTCATTTGCTCCTCCATTCAGCAAGTATTTGTTGCAGGCCTGCTGTGAGTCGGGCACAGGTCTGACACTCGGGGACCCGTCAGAGACAAGGCCCCTGCTCTCCTGGAGCTCACGTCCCACCCAGGGAAACAGACAGAAAACAAGTCAACCGAGAAGGTCACACACGTGGGAGAGTGATACAAGCCAGGAAGGACAGGAAGCAGGGTGCTGGCATGGAGAGACCAGGCAGCATGTGGGGAAGGCCGCTCTGAGGAGGTGGCGTCTGAGCTGAGCTCTGAATGCTGAGAAGGAGCTGGATCTGCAAGGATCTGGGAGGTCCAGGCAAAGGGACTCCGAGAGCAAAGCCCAGAGGCAGGGAGGGAGGAACAGAACTTTCAAGGGCAGGAAGTGAGGTGCAGATGAGGTCAGACGAGCTGCAGGCAGACCCCGTAGGACCCCAAGCCTGATAAGGAATGTGCGTCTCACTCTCAGGGCAAGGGGAGCGGCGGAGGGCTCTGAGCTGCGAAGGACAGTCACATTTCTACGTACGTGTTTACAGCATCACTCCCATTGCCCTGAAGACAGGACCCCTTCTCCCCTCTCAGCCTCCCTTTCTTGCCCAAGCATCCCACCCAGGCCGCCCTCCCTGTTCACTCTCTGTCTCATCCCCACTTCTGAGACCCACATAGTTCCTGCTCCCACCAACCCAAGGCCCTGGGAGGACTCACCCATTGAGCGGATCCACCACAATGGCCCTGGGGTGTGTCATTTTGCCCTCAATTAAAGTCTTGCGGGTCTGAGCAGCCTTCTCCAGCCTGGCCACGCTGATGGTCTTCTTGGGCCCATCATCCGTCCAGTACAAATTGTTCCCCATCCAGTCCACAGCCACACCCTCCACATTGTGGATGCCTGTGGGGGATGAAGGGGGCAATGACGGAGAGCCTTTTTTTTTTTTTTAAAGATTTTATTTATTTATTTATTTTATTTATTTTTTTTTTTTATTTTTTGCCCCCAAAGCCCCAGTAGATAGTTGTATGTCACAGCTGCACACCCTTCTAGTTGCTGTATGTGGGAATCGGCCTCAGGATGGACAGAGAAGTGGTGCCTCGATGCGCACCCGGGATCCGAACCCGGGCCGCCAGCATCGCAGCGCGCGCACTTAACCACCAAGCCACAGGGCCGGCCCCGGAGAGCCTTAAAGGAAGCTCCAACCGCCCACCTCCGACCCATGGGATACAGGCACACTTGGCTACAGGGAATGCAGGGAGCCTCCTGTGCCCAAGACGCTGTGGGGGATGGGGATGGAAGTTGGAAGAAGGAGCTGGGAGATCATTTGTATTGCCACATCTGTGTTGGGCACTAAATCTGTCAAAACTGCACACAGCAGCCAGGAAACCTCCGTGGCAGATGTGGCTCTCTTGTGAGGGCATGTCTGGGCCTGAGCTGGGTGGACAGCTGAAGCAACATGCACATGGCTCTGGGCACAAGGGTGATGCCACGTCCCAGCCTAAAAATCCTGAGCTAACATAATGAATAAATCAGGAAGTGATTTTTCTCTTAGTCAAAGGCTTCATCTCGAGCTTAAACAGCAAGTTCCCCTGGCATAGAGAACCCCAATCTTTTCCTGATGAGGAGTTACTTCTGATTTCCCCAAAGTCTCGTGATTGCTGACTGCTGAGGTTCTCTGAGCTGTGGTGGGGGGTGGGGAGTGGGGAGCAGCACAAAGCGGGTAACTGCATCGGCCAGATTGGTGGTTAGGGCGCCCTGTCCTGGGGGCCTGAGGGAAGGTTTGGGAATTCCTAACAGCCGCAGGAAAGGGGCAGAACTCAGGAGCTCAGAGCCTCCACGCAGATGGACAGTCAGAAGACAATGCACTGTTGACCTGCTCGAGCAACTAAGAGGGAAAAACTGGATTCAACTCACAAAACACAATTTTTGCGGGACATCTAAGCATGCAGCTTTCGGCAGTGTGAGCCTGGCTGCACAGACCCTGTGCGTGCACTCATGCGCTGGTGCGCCGCTCCACTTCAAGGCCTCAGGCCTCTCTCAGGCTGCGTGCTGCATGCAGCTCCAGGGCTCAGAGCCAATGGCAGAGAGATCCTGAGTTTTCCCAAGGGCTGGCAAGGACGGCCCATGCTGCCTAACCCATCCATCCTCCTACTTCTTTTTGGCTCAGCCAAGAAGGGGGTCACACAGGGGTCAATCTGTCTATCCTTCATCTCCACGCCAACCAGCTCAGCCAGCCAGACAGCAGGGGACTCTCCATGCTGAGAGGGCACCGAGAAAGAGATGCCTGGGCCCCAAATCGCTTCCTGTCCCAGGTGGGCTGTGTGCCTCGGGAGTCCCATCTGCGCGCCTCCAACTTCAGGGGTCCCTACCGTCCTTCAGGATGGTCTCACGCTCAGTGCCATCGATCTTCTGGCGGCCAATGAGGTAGCTAGTGGTGTCGGCAAAGTAGATGAAGCCGGTCTCAGCATGGAAGTCCAGGGCCCGGGGGTTCATGAGGTTCTCGATGGGGATCATGTGCTCATCTGGGACCTTGGCCCCCATATCCATGCCCCGGATGATGCCTGGCCGGCCCTTGCCATACACAAGGAACAGCTCGTGCTCCGGCTCTAGGGCAGACACAAGAAAGGACACAAAGTCAGACACATGTGTGTGTGCACACACACATATCACCACCCAGCCTCGGGGGCTGTGGCCCAAGGGGCTGCAATGCCCGGCTGTACTGGGTCAGGGGATTTGGGGGCGGTGGGGGCTCTGGGTCATATGGACAGACATATAAACATGCAAGGCCCAGGGGACAATGCCCTGGGTGTTTTACCTGCCCCATAGGGGTGGGAAATGGGGCAAGGGTAGCAAGTAGTACATTTCCAGTTAAGTGCCCACTGATGGGTAGTGAAATTTCTGTGGCCCAAAAGGAGCATCTTCAAAATATGTTGGAATATGATCACTTTTGACCACTTCCTCTGCTACCACCCTAGTCTAAGCCACATCAATTCTTGCCTACCTCACAGAAATAGCCTCCTGCCACTTCCCTGCTGCCCATCCCCCATCCAGCAGCCACCATGATCTTTTTACAAACGTGAATCTAATCATGTCACTTCTTTGCTCTAAAGTCACCAAGAGCTTCTCACTCCAGTTAGAATACACTCCAACTTCCCATTCCTCATCTCCCATCACTCACACGGCTCAGTGCCGCGCCCCCCTGCCACGCTCCCAGCATGCCAAGCTCCCACTGGCCTCAGAGCCTTGGCACTGTGATTCCTTCTGCTAGAAATGCTCTTCCTTCAGGTAGTCACATGACTCACTTCCTCACTTCACAGAGAGCTCGGCTCAAATGTCAACTCCACAGAGAAGCCTTCCTCCCTGACCACTGTATCCAAACTGTCATCACCAACTACTCTCTGTGTATTTTCTTCCTAACACCTAGCACCACCTGAAGCTATAGTTCTTGGTTCATCTGTCTCCCTACCAGACCGTAAGCTCCGTGAAGCCAGAGACACCATCTATCTCATTCTCTGCTGAATCCTCACTGCCAGGACAGTGCCAGACACATAGGACATGCCCCCTAGATACTTGTTGAATGAATGAATGAATGGGCCACTTTATGGTCTTCTGTGGAGCCTGAGTGGGATAGTGGGAAAAGCCCTGTTCTCGGATGCGGGTTCAAGTTCTGTCTCTGCCCCTCATGAGTGGTGAAACTCTGGGTATGTTCCTTCAACTCTCTCCATCTCATCAGAAGCAGCTGGGCTGTGGGGAGGCAGACAAGGACACCCTCCACCCATCCCAGCAGGCACGCCCTCCTTCCCTGTCACTCACTCTTGCATGACTTCCCATCACTGCCCAGGCTGAAGCCGGAGCGGCAGCGGCAGGTCCGCGCCTTATGGCTGTTGGCCAGCAGGCAGATGTCGGAGCAGCCACCGGGCTTTCCGTACTGGTCGTTCTCACAGGCATGGCTCCTCACTGGGGGCAGCGTGGAGAGCTGGTCAGGACCCTCAGAGGCCCTGTGCCCAGGCCTTGAGAAGGCTTCCTGAAGTCTGACCACATTCCCTCCCGCTGCGGTCTTTGTGCCTGTTGTCCCGTTTGAGGATTTGGAAGTCACAGGACTGGAATTCCTCGGCCCCGCCATGACCTAGCCTTCAGACCCTCGGATGGGGGCTTCCATGGTCAGGGGAGAGAGTCACACAGTCGTCCACGGCCAGGTGCTTCTACTTGAGACCGGCCAGGGAATGAAGGGGGGCAATCTACGTCACGAGCAGAACGGGGAGAAGAGCTCCCCAGGGGCGGGATCTGGAGGCTGAAGGGCAGGAAGGGGCTGGCAGGGGATGGTCAGGAGCCAGGGGAGGTAGTCTGGGGTAGATGGCTAGAAAAGCAATCTCGAGATGAGAGAACCAGGGGTTCCCACAGGAGGGTCCCTGGAGGGGCTGGGGAGCCCTACTCACCTCGGGGCTGACGCCGCTGGTGGTAGATGTGGAGGGCGCCACCCTTGTCCACACGGGTAACGACCTGGTAGTCGGTGCTGTTGAAGCGGTTCACGCGGATCACACTCGTCTTCTGCTGGGCATTGGCATTGTCCGAGTTGGTGGCGTAGAGATAATTCTCGAACACAGTGAGGCCATACAGATGCTCGATCTGAGACAGGCAGGTAGGAATGGTCAACATGAGGAGAAGGGAATCCTCCCTCCACCCCTGGAGATCCCTTCAGCTTCTCATCCAAACTTCATTATTTACATTCCCAAATTCATTGAACAGTTGTCTAATTCCATGCTTTACTCCTATCTCCTCTGGCTGGACTGTCCTGCTCTTGAGATCTTTACTTGTCAAAGTCCCACTCATCCTTCACAAAGCATCTCTTTGAAGAGCTTCTGGAACCTTCTAACCAGAGACAGTCTCTCCTTCTACACTCCATCTCTCTGGCTGTTATCCACGGTCTGGTGATTTGTGGACTTACCCCACCCACTCCGCTTAAACCCTTTGAGGGCAGGAGCCACTCCCCCTACAGAATCAGGCACACAGTAGGTGATGGCATGATTTTGGACTGAATTGGAGTTGGGCGCTAAACTCTGTCCATAGAGAACATTCACATTCTTAGCCTGACTCTAGTCCCCAGCTTTGGGAGCACTGAGAGGACAGACTCGCCCCAAGCAAGTCTGTAACAGCCCCCGCTACCCACATAATTTATCTAGGGTACCCAACTGTCCCAGTTTGTCCAAGACTAAGGGGTTTGCTGGGGGTTTATGGGAATCTCAGGGCTAACACTGGAGCAGTCCCAGAAAAACAGGGATGGTTGGTCACCTTAATTATCCCAGAATGGAGGCGCCATCTGTGAGCCAGCAGGGCTTCTAGGCTAAGTTCAAGTGCTTCTTCTAGCTGTGTAACCTCGGGCAAATCCCTTAACCTCTTTGAACCCTGCTTTTTTCATCTGCCAAAAGGGAACTGAGCCACCCACCTGCTCATCTCCCGGACGTTGTTGTAAGGACTAAATGATAAAAGGGAAGTAAAGGTGTCTCTAAAATGACTGTTCCCATTACAGCGGAAGCCGTGTCCTCTCCTTCCCTGAAGTGCTCATGCCCCCCCAAGTCCCCACCAGAGGGCTGGGGGCAACCATGCTCCCATACTGTCCACCCCCTTACTGGGAGGCCTAGAGAACGGCTTCCCTGCAAAGGCTTCCTCCTCACCAGGATGCCCTGGATGATGGTCTGCCGGCCCTTGCCCTCGTAGTCCACCACCTCGATGTAGTCCAGGTAGGCGTCGGCCCAGTAGACGAGGCGGCTGACCAGGTCCAGCGTGATGCCGTGAGGAAACACAATCTTGCTATCGACCAGCTTGGTGCGGTTCTGCCCATCCATGTCACAGCGCTCCACCTTTGGGATCTGCCCGTAGTCGGTGAAAAACACCTTCCTGTGGGCAGATGGCCCATTAATCAGGGGCTGGACTTTGGGCACCCTCCCTTCCACTCTGGCCTCTGCCTCCCCCATTCCAGGGCCTGAACCCCTGCCTGCCACTCTCACCCCATGGCAGGGTCCAGTGCGATGCCCTTGGGGTTGTAGAGCTCCAGGTCTAGCAAAGTGACACACGTGTCCCCGTTTCGGTTGCAGACAAAGATCCTATCATCAATGTCATCCACAAAGTAGAAGTTGCCCGTCAACCAGTCGATGGCCATCTGTTCTACATCTGGAGGGTGTGAACGAAAGAGCTATGAGGGGAGGTCCTCCCACTGACATGCCCACCCTTTGCCCATGCAGAACCTTCCGGAAGCCCACCTCATCTGCGGCGCCCCCTTCACCCCCCAGGCTACAGCTCTCTCCTCCCTGAGCTCCTGTGGGAGTTACGGCAGCCTCACACTTTACCTTGTGTTCTTTGCCACCTTTCCACTGATCTGGTCTCTCCAAAGAAAAGTCCCTGAGTATCCTCCCACACAGCTGGCTGCCCAAGCGAAGCTCAGGGCAGGCACGCAGGGGCACTGGGTAAGCACTGGCTGGTTGGACGACTGACAAGCTTCCCCAACTTTCGCCCTTCTGTGAACAGTGACTGTCTTCTTGGGGTATCAGAAGGCCGTGAGGACAGGTCCACTAACTCATTCCAATATTTTTTAAAATCTGTTTTTACTTGAGATGAGAGCACCTGGGCTGACTAGAGCACCACACATCTTTGCTTTTGGCTGACTTGACCAACTTTGTGTGGTAAGTCGAGTCACCTCATGCCAGCCAGGGCACTGACTGGGAGCTGTACGAGCTGCGTGACTTTTAAAAATGGAAAAGCAGGGGCCAGCCCGGTGGCACAGTGGTTAAGTTTGCGTGCTCCGCTTCGGTGGCCCAGGGTTCGCAGGCTCAGATCGGGGGAACGGACCTACACACCGCTCATCAAGCCATGCTGTGGCGGCAACCCGCATACAAAATAGACGAAGACTGGCACAGATATTAGCTCAGGACCACTATTCCTCAAGCACAAAGAGGAAGACTGGCTACTGATGTTAGCTCAGGGCCAATCTTCCTCACCAAAAAAATTTAAAATAAATAAATAAATAAAAATGGAAAAGCAGAGCACCCATTAATAAATCTAATCTGAGAAAGAATGTCAAATACAGGACCCACAGAGATGGAAAAGGGAAGGCCAGTGGTGGCAAAATGTTGGAACCAGTGACATGAGCCAAACTTCCTCTACTCACCACCATCCCCCTGTTTCTTCCATGTCCCTATTTCTCAATTTTCTCATGTCCTGGGAGGGTGGGAAGGAGCGGGGAATAAGATATAGGGCTCGAGGAGAGAGACTATAGGAGGAGGGCCATGAAAGGACTCTAGGGTAAACCGAGGCATGGCTCAGAAACAGGGGGAGCGTCAGAAGGGTGTGAGTGGGGGAGGAGGATGGAGACCAGAGGCCCACACTCAGCCTATGCCATGGGTCTGGAGGAGACCAAAGAGGCCAAAAAGGGCTGAAGAGAGTAGAGGTGGGGCAGGGGCAGTGGAAGTCTAGGAGGCAGGAAGTCTGGGGACAGGGACCCCTGCTGGCATCCTCTGGGCCCCTCCTCTCCAGGACCCGCTGGCTCCCATCCACCTTCTGCCCCCTCCAAATGCCACCATCAGAAGTGATGTCTCTTGCAAACTGAGAAATTTCCAAGACAGTGACTCTGGGACCCCTGCCTTGCATGCCACCACCACCAATCTCCCCAACAGGTAAAGAAACCTTTGGACGACCTGCCTTTGGCTGAAACTTACCCCCGCTACCCACACTCAACCCAGTAGGGATTGTTCTGCCCCACTCAGCTACAGATATAATGACAGGGCATTCTGTTCAACCCTTCCCTAGTCCTCCCCGCTCCCCACAGGGATTCAGGGGCTGTTTCCTAACGGTGGGTGGGGGTGGGGGGTAAAGGGAACAGGAACGTGGCTCCCAAGGAACTTGGCCAGGCCCTGACACTGACTCACAGTCACAGGACTCAGCTGGAGGAGGAGGGGAAAGAGCCAATTTGAGGCCCTTATCAAACTAGTTTCCTCTTCAGGTCCCCCCTGTTAAACCCCACTCCAAGGTGACTGGAGAAAGAGGTCACAGGGATGAGGTGTTACCCCTATAAGTCTGATGCACCCCCAAACCCAGCCACTCTCTCATCTGGGCCCCCGGGACTGTCCCACGCTGACGCAGTTGGAGAGTGGGGACAGAGCTGCCTGGGGAGTGTGGGTCCCGGGCCCTGGAGGAGGAGGGCCCCGTGCAGGGGTGAGGCCATCAAACTGCCCCTCACACTGTTACCACAGAGAAAGCAGATTAAACGAACGCTGCTGGGCTGCCTCCAGAGGAAACCAAAGTCCCGAAGAGGGGGACTGGCCGCAGCCCCAGGTAGCCAGCAGGCAAGTAGGTTTAAAGGCAAATAGGGCCGTGTGCCCTTGACTCAGCGGGCACGGTGGGGGCCTGGGGGCTGCTGGCACGCAGAGGAACTTCACCATTCGGGGCTGTTTCCCAGCACCAGCTGGTGCAGCTGCGTCCTTCTCTCCAACTTCCTGAGGCTTCCCTGAGTCACTGTCCAGCTCCAGGGCTGGCAACACCCTGCCCCTGCTCCCCGTCCACCCTTCCCGCGGCAAGAGGGGAGGAGGAGGAAATCTGAAGATCTGATGCCCCCATCCCAGGTGCAGCGCCACGATCATCCCCCAAGCCTCAGGATGTGGCTGACCCTCGAGCCTCTCTCCTGGCCTGGGTTCCCTGCCGATTCCGGGAAGGAAGGCAGAGGGATCATCCCTGCTCTCAGATATTTACCCTTGGCGGGTCTCCCCTTCCACCTCCCAAAGGCCAGGCAGGGCCCCACTCAGCAGGCCGGTGAGGAGTTGGCAAGAAGTGGAGGCCCCAGCTCGGCCTGGCCTCCCCTGTGGTATTTTTGCAGCTGGAGACTATTAGTTGCAAGCAAAAATCCTTTGTTATCCAACCCCTCTACCACATTATTTTCCTCTCTCCTAAAGTCCAGATTCCTCTGCCCGCCCCACCGCACACACTCACACACGTGCACACACTCACAGGCACACAAACGCTTGGCAACTCACACTACTCCAAGGCCAGTGTAGGGAGATGGGCTCATATTGGGTGAGGGCAATTTCCCTCCTGGGCTGCCCCACTGCCCTCTGTCCCGTGGCAGAGGGGGCAAGTGGCGTCCTGGGCTTCAGCCTAGAGGACCTGAGTATTCTGGCCCCACACACCCAGAGGGTAGCTGTCCCGTTCTCAGGGCTGGCCCACCCCAGAGCACCCTCCAGAGGGGCTCTGGCCAAAGGCCTCAAATCCTAAAGACACGAGAATCTCAGGTAAACCCAAGGGGAGGAAGGCTGTGCTGTGGGAGGAGTTTGGGGGTGGTCTGGGGGCCAAAAAGTTGAGGATTCCAGCAGAGAGAAGGAGGTTAGGAAGCTGGGAGGGGGACAAGACAGTCGGAGGACAGACCACAGCCTGCCTGCCCATGATGTCGCAAAGGACTTTCAGTTCCAGGCCCCAGAATAGACCTGGGGTGTGTGTCTGTGACAGAATTCTGAGTCCTCCCTGCACCCCCTACTCTAGTGCTTAGCACTCTGCGCTCCCCACAAACTCTAGTTTTTCTCAACTTCTCCATCGTTCATATGGTTCAAGAGGCATTTCTCTAAATAGTGGCTGCTTTTCCAAAACCAACAGCCCCCACTCCATTCCCAAGAAGACCCTAGCTTCAACTGCAGGATTCCAGTCTCTCTCCCTAAAAATAAATCTGGGGAAGGAAGGGAGCCTCTATCCCCTAAAGAAATATCCCCCAACCCAGCTGCACACCCAAAGACTGCAGGATGGGACACCAGGGCCCCAGATGATGAAGGAGAACCCCATTTCCACCTTAACCATGTCTCCAGCGAACACACTATGTTCTGGCCCTTATTCTGGGACCCTTGCACCTCTCCGTCACTCTGCTCTGCCCTGGGCCTAGCCGGGCTCTAGACACTGATGATCTAGGTTTGGATCTGGTGTTCTGTCACCTTCCAAATGTGCGACTAAGGACAAGTTACTTAACGTCTCCAAATCTCAGTTTGCTCATCTGTAAAATGGGATGGTACATTAACAGCACTTAGAACAGGGCCGGGCCGGGCACATAATACACACTCCACAAATGGGAGCTATTGTTCGTACCGTCGTCCTCCCCCACCTCAACCCCGTCCTTCTCCACCTTCTCCCGCAAGTCACCATCTGTGCCTCCAGCCAGAGAGCCCTGTGGCCTCCTGAGCAGAGGTGAGCTCTCCAGGTGAGAAGTCTGAGGCTAACACCTACTATGCTTCAGGACTCGGCATAGGGCCCCAGCAGGAAGATTTCTGTCTTACAGGCTCCCAGAAGCCACAGTAGCTCCTTTTTATCACAGCTCTTTACCTGACTACAAATATTCTGAGGGTAGGGTGCTATCTTCCATCTTTTTCCCTGGTGCCCGACACACATGTACTGATTCATTCCAGAAATATTTGTTGAGTACTGAGTTCTCACTGTCATCTTAGAGCTGGGACGTCACTTTTTCCCTTCCCTTCTACTGCCAGGATCCTCCTTCTCTGGCCTTGGAACATCCCAAGACAGTGGGAGAAGATGTCTGTCTGGTAATCCTCCTGGTTGTCAGAGCCACTGGGGGAGGGGAGAGGGCTGGGGGAGATGATCAAGAGTCTGAGGACTTTGCAGGTAGAGAGGAGACAGCCAGGCAGGCCTGGCAGAAGCTTTGCTAAATGGCATGTCCTCACGTCCTGCTTCCTGCCAGGTCCTGACTTCAGCTCTTCTTGTTCTACCAGCTAGTCTTAGGTTCAGCCATATCGCGTCACCTCTGTCCCCTGGGCCCCCCTCCAGCCCCGCTGGGGTTTGTGGGGTTTATGCCCTGCTCCCTTCCCCTGCCTGGCCCCGCTCCACCAAGTCAGTCAGTCCCAGGTCCCGGGATGAGACTGGATTCGGCAGTTCTGATTCAGAAGCAGAACGAGGGTCTTCCCACTATTGAGAAATCCTTGCTGGGCTCTAAAACACATCTCTCTTGCTTAAGTTACTTCCTTTGGCTTGAAAACAGGGAGGGGGGTGTTGGGAGAAGGCTGGGTGGAGAGGCAACTTCAAGGAGACAGCGGGGGAGGAGAGGACAGGGCTGGAGCTGTGCCGGGAGACGCAGGGCTGGCCCTCGCCAGGAAGAGGAGAGAGTGCTGCTAAATGACTAGGAAATTCAGAATGGGAATGGGAAGCAAAAGCACCAGGACGTGGGGAGCCCAAGGGCAAAGAGTGGGCTGGCGAGAGCCCCCCAACATTGCAACACCCTGTGGGTGAGAAAGGCCAAGGAAGGGGGCAGCTGGCTCCCATCTCTAAAGTCTAGAAGTGTTCCGTAGGCACGGGGGGCAGTCTGAGGGGGCCTGGGGTGCCCAGTTCAGTGAGAAGACAGCTCCCCCTCCAGCCGGGGAAGCTAGTTCACCAGAGGGGCTGCTCTCTGCCCCCTCTCTGCCTCCCCTCTAGACAAATTACAACCTCATTTCCTGTTGTGATTTTAAACACACACACACACATACACACACGCACACACACACACACACACAAAGAAAGAGGGAGGGAAAAGTGAAGTTGGCCAGCTGGACTTGGGGACCCATTTCGCAACAGACCCTGCAGCCTAGGGGGGCTTTTCTGGGCCTTCCTGCCTATGTCCTTCTTTCCATGCAGCATGGTACAGGGAAGAAACCCTAGGACTCCTGAGGGTCCCTCCAGAGCATCCTCTCCTACATAGTCTAAAACTAAGTGACTTCAGCAAGCCTTATTTCCTTTAAGGCCCTATTTGCAACCTCAGAACCTCCCCTCACCATACACATACCTTCCCGGGCCCCACTCCTGCAGTCTGCCCCATTCCTTCTCCAGTGGAAACATCCTCAAAGCTAACGGAGGACAAGTCAGAGGAGCGCAGCCTAGGCAATGCAGGGCTGGGGGTGGGGTGGGGTCAGTAGACTTCACCTCCAGCCCTGCCCAGGAGCAGCCCTTCAGGGGGCTGGACGAGGCCTGAGGTTCCTTGAGAGGGTGGTCAGAGGTGGGTGGTAGGCTGGTCAGACCAGGCCTGGCTCTGGTACTACCAGACCTGTTGACCCCTCTGGGTCTCAGTTTCCAGAACTTTGTGTATCACTTTCAAAATGCTTGCCATCTTTATATACAGCTTGCACTATCATTTACCTATTATTTCTTTAAATCAACTCACTTTTCTTATTTTTCTGCATCCTAAACAATCTATGAAATCATACATTTGATATGCTAGTAATAGGAGTTTCCTAATGGGTATTAAATAAAAACATAACTATAACAATAAAAGAAAAATACACATCATGTACGACCTAAAATCAAGGTGTCTGGCTTTGGGAAAGGCAGTATTAAAAACCGAGGGGTTGGGGGGCCGGCCCAGTGGTGTAGTGGTTAAGTTCACATGCTCTGCTTTGGTGGCCCAGGGTTCGCAGGTTCGGATCCCAGGCATGGACCTACACATTGCTCATCAAGCCATGCTGTGGCAGGCATCCCACATACAAAATAGAGGAAGACTGGCACAGATGTCAGCTCAGGGCCAATCTTCCTCACGAAAAAAACAAACAAACAAAAAACCCCAAGGGGTCAGCCTCAGTCCTCCCCAAGGGTCCCCTGGCTCTCACCATCATGTTCTCCAGTCACAGAATCAGAGTCCTCAGAGACCTCCCCATCCTGCTGGGACAGCAGCAGAGGGGAGGATGGGGCCTGAGATTATATCCCAGGAGGGAGGGGAAGAGATGAGGACTGAGTCCCCAAGATCCACCCTGATCCAGGCCAATGAAAGACACAGGCTGGGGGAAGAAGGGCTGACAGCCTGGGCTCGGTTAAGGGGGGAAAGCGCACACAGACACACACACACACACACAAACATTTACACACACCCCTTTCAGAACATGCGAGGACATTGGCCAGTGGGTTTCCCCCAATTCTTGGGTAGAAACAGAGGAAAGGAGCTGGGATGGAGACAGCAAAAAGCGGGAGCTCCGATCCTGAGCCTGCTCCACTGAGCCCCTCCTCGAAGCTGCACCAACCACCAAGCACTGACGCCACAAGGGCTTGGAGGGGCCCCTGAGGCTCTCGGGACTCAGAGCAGGTCTGGCTCACACATGCCCGGGGACCCATGTGAACAGGCTTACTTCCTGGCCTCCTTCCTTCTTTCTATTCTATTTCTGTTTCCAGAGTTTTCTCTGGGGCAAGCTCCCCCTTCTTCCCACACACACCAGCAGGCGGGCTTCTCTCGGCCTGGCCTCTCGGCCTTTCTCAGCCTCTCGGCCTCTGGGCTCCAGCACCTCTCAATTGTCAGACTCCTCCCTCCTGCATGGGGCTCAGCCCAGGAGTCCAATGGAGGTCACAGTCATAGCCAAGAATGGGATGAGGGCAGGGAGGGCTCCCCCAGAGGGCAGAGAGAGAGCAGGAGAAAGCAGTAGCCTTTCTTCCTCATGCCCCTGGGGGAGCTAATTACAGGCCAGCAGCCCACTGCACAGGTGAGTGCCTGGGACCAGACACCCCACACACCAGGGCAGGCCATTCAGCCTCTCCTGAGAAAGGGGATGAACTGGGGATGGGGGGAGGGTGCTGGGGGGGAGACACTTCCAACATCCTCAGCTCAGGGCCCATAATTAGTTTGTGGGATGAGAGCAAAACAACCATCCTCAGGGTGACAGCCAGACATTCAGGCGGCATGGGGCGTGGGGTGGGGGCAGGTCAGGGAGGAAGGGACAGAGGCTGGGGCAAGAGAAACCCACTCAGTCACCCCATTAGCATTTCTCCCCAGAACCTTGGCCTCTTCCGGCCTCCTGGACTCTGCCCCAGAGGGGCCCAGGGAATCTAGCAGACTGGGAGGCAAAACTCTGTTTGCCAAGGGAGGGGTATCTGCTTGAGGTTATTTCCTGCTTCTCCTGGGGAAGAAGGCAGGAGGGGGGCCAGGCCAGAGCAAAAGCTGAGAAGGTTCCATCAGGGCGCCCCCCTCCCCGCCCAGCCACCTACCCATGAGCCCATCGTCTGGCCCTGAGGCAGGGCCAGGGAGGGAACTGCCTGAGCTGTCTGCCCAGACAGGCCTGTTGGGTGGGGCCCTTGACAAGGAGCAGGGAGAGGGCAGCTGTCTCATGGGGTCTCACCCCAATCCTATCCTTTCTGCCATGGAGAGCCCTGAGCTGCCCACCTCTCAAGAGCTCAGCCAACTAGCCATGGCAGCCCCCAGCCCAGTAGTCCAAGGAGGACATATGTCTGATCACAGGTGAGCCTTGGTCACCAACAGCCCAAGGACACTATTGGGATGCTCTGGAGGAGCTGGAGCCGAGGTGTAGACCATATGATGAGGCCACCGAAGGTGAGGACTCCCAGAGGAACCCCTCCTCCCCGCAGAACTAAGCCCTGTGTCCTCCTAGGATCTTGGTCTCCTGTGGGGATCATCATACAGAAGCCAATGGAGGAACTTAAAGATCTTGTAGACAGGCCCGAAGTTCACGACCTCAAACCTCGTGTGTGCCAGCCTCTAGTCACCTCCGGCTTTCACTTCAATATATCTGACCTGAACAGACAAGCTCAAACCCATTACGCAGATTAGAAACCAAAGCAGAGACAGGGAATTCTGGTTTACTCAAGGTCACAGATCACATTACCCTCCCGCCGGGCTCAGATCAACCACAGGCCAGATCGTCCCCTCAGCCCTGTGGTGCATTTCCTGGAAATGTGATGATGCCAGATGTTTTATTTGTTTATGTAACAGCATCTGAGTTGAGCAGGACTGCTCCTGGCAGTGGATCTATGCCCTGGCCCATCCCCAGTGTCAGCCCTTCTTCCACCCGTGAGACACCAAGTACAGCCTAGGGAGGGAGCCCGACTGGGAACGTCTGGATATCAAAACGCTACATGGCCCCAGTGCTCACTGCTCCTCCTCTAGTCTCTTTCACTGCCACTGAGCTCCCCAGAAACAGCCTCAGGACTCCCATATCCACGCTGCAGCAGGAAGTCCACTCTGGCGATGCCCCCAAGGGAAACAGTGGAACATGGAGATAGACCCAGCCAGGCCCTGGCTGCTTTGCCCTCAGCCACAACTTAGCAAGACTCCGCCAGGCTCCAGGCCCCTTCTTTCCCTTGTCCTGGCTCCTGCTGCATGGGAAAGCCCCTCTGCAATCTAATCAACACTCCTCTCTCTAAGAAGGGACAGTCCCTGCTCCCTGGAGATTGACCAGTCATTGCCCTCTTCGCCCTCACTTCTGCGAGGCATTCCTCAGCTCTAGGCCAGAAATATAGAAGCCATCCAGAGACTTGGCCCAGAGAGAGGGGAGGAAGCACAGCGGTGACTCTGCTCCTGCCCCCAACAGGCGTCATCAGGTGCAGCCCCCTGCCCTGGCCTCAGTCGGGGGCTTCTTGTTTCTGCTTCCACCCCAGAGACAGGTCATCCTGTCTAATCCTCGGCCTTTCTCCCAGACAAGCTCCATCCTGCCCATCTCCCCCGCCCTCTCCTGCCCTCCGAGCTGAGAGCAGGCGACTCACGGTGCAGGCTGAGGGAGATGTTTATGGTGTGCTCATCCACAAAGCCCTTCAGGCCGGGCATGCGGGCACACTTGAGCTGCGTCTGGGCAGCACTGTCCCCAACGTGCACCCAGCACACGGTCTCGTTGGCGTAGCTGAAGTCCATGGCTGTGGTCTGCCTCGTGCTAGTGGGCGTGATGGTAGACACCTGGGTCCCACTCAGGTATGTAGCCAGGATGTTCTGCGAGTTGGCAATCAGCAGCACGGGGGGCCGGTCTACTGGCTCTGCAGATGGAGGAGAGAGGGGATGCAGTAAGAGGCCCTAGGACCTCCTCGGCCACTCCCCATCAGGGAACAACACTGAGGGCGCCTAGTCTTGAGGCCACAGGCGACCCCACCTACCGTTCTTGGCCTTGCAGGAGCGGTTGTCTGGCTGCAGCAGATACCCTTCCACGCAGCCGCACGTGAAGGAGCCGTCTGTGTTGGTGCACAGCTGGCTGCAGGTGCCGTACACCGAGCACTCGTCAAAGTCTGCCAGGAAAAGGGCAAGGGCACGGTCATTTCCAGTGTGACGAGGGCAGGGAAGTGGGCACCCTCAGACACCTCCAGTGGGTGTGTCCATCCCCACAGCCACTTTGGAGGACAATTTGGCAGAATCTATTACGATAGGGAATGTGAGAACTATATCACCCAGCAAGTCCAGATGTGAAATCTACCTGACACAGGTATCCACACCCGTGCATGTCATCCATTCATTCAGAAAAGATTTCTTGAGTACCTACTATGTGCCAGGGACTGTCCTAGGCTCTGGGGATCCATCAGTGAATAAAATAGATTCAAATTGCTGCCCTCATGAAACTAAAATTCTGATAATAAGTACAATATTGTTATTACAATAATAAATAAAACAAAAAGGTAAATTATATCTTAGAGGTGCTGGTGCAACAGAAAGTGACTGGTGTTATGGAAAAAAATTAAGCAGAGAAATGGGACAGAGAACGCAGGTGGTGGGGTGTGACGTTAGAGGGGCCAGGGATGGCCTCATTGAGAAGGTGGCATTTGTGCAAAGACTCAAGAGAGGTAAATTTAAAACAGAAAATTGCATTGTTTGTGACGGAGAGAAATCGAGAACACCTTACTCATCAATAGGGAGATGGCCAAGTAAACTGTGGTAAGAGTCATACAGCACAGCGGTTTTTGAAAGAACAAGGTAGGTCTCTACATATGAACATGGAAAAATCTTCACAACATACCGAGTGAACAAACTGAAAAAAGATATGAACAGTATGATATTTACGTAAAAAAGGGCACATGCCCATAAACAATACGTTCACTTAGATTTTCCATGGGTTCATGTGTACAAACGTACAGAAAAAAGCCTGCAAGGAGAGTCAGCAAGCCGATAACAGAGCTGACCTCCAGAGAGATGGGAAAAGGACCAGAGCTGAAGAGGATTAGGCAATGGGGACTTTGGTTTTATCTGCAGTGCTTTAATTTTTTTACAAGAAAACTCACATATGACCCACATAATTTGAAGATGAATTTTTAAAAGTCTGGTGGAAGCGAGTGGTGGGGGCTTCAGTCGTGCCCTGGGGCTGTCAAGCATGTGGCCACACCTCCTCTCTTGCACCCTCCATCTGGTTTCCCCAGCCCAGCCAGGCCCACTGGCCACCCCCCAGCCCTTCCAGCACACAGCGCACACCCACACACCTTTACAGGTCTTGCCGTCCGCCTGCAGTTGGAAGGTGTTGTTGCAGTAGCAGGCGGGCCCGTTGAGGGTAGGGACACAGTGGTGCTGGCAGCCCAGGTGAGAACATTGTCCTCGCAGCTCTGTGTGGGGGCAGGCAACACACACTCAGGTCCCCAGACCTGGTAGCCACATCCAGACTGCAACCCTCCCCCAACTCCCACCAACCCCTCAGAGACCACCTCCAAGGCCTGCAGCGTTGGAGAAGATGGGCTTAGGAAGCAGCTACTGTATTTTGCAAGTGAGGAAACTGAGACCTGGGCAGGGTGTGAGACAGGCCCAAGATCACATGGCCAATTACAGCTTAGAACCCACATCTCCCTGCTCTGGCTGCTCTGGACTCCCTCTGTCCCCTTGGAGAGGGGTCCTAGTAGTTTATTGGGGTCAACAGGGAGTGGGGAAAGTGAGTCTTAGCCCCTTCCTATGCCTCTTGCCTGCACTGCCCGGGACTACAGTGCTGGCTTCAGGGCCGAGGGTGAGGAGTGGGCATGGGATCGAGGCTTCCCCACAGGATCCCAGCTCTGGTCTGGAAGCACCCCTCCAACCCACCCCTTCAGGCCTGGAGGCCTCAGTGAGAGGGCCCAAGGTCCAGGTGGAGGATGGGAGGAGAGGCAAAACTGGATCCCTCGCCATCCTTCTCTCATCTTTCTCCCGCCACTGACCCACTTCCACAGGGGAGACAGACAGGAATGAGACAGGAGCGGGAGCGGTGGGAGAGCCGCTGCCCCCCCCAGACCAGCGACCCAATTAATGGCCTTGCGTGGGGCCAGGCGGCCTGGCCACAAAGACCCTTTTGTCCAGCTGCCTCACACCCCTGCTCCTCCCGCACCTAGGAGAGAGAGCTGCCGAGATGCTAAGATGTTTAGAGGCACTAAGCCTGCGGGGAGGAGCTGGGATGGGGGGCCAGGCCCCACTCTTCCTTCTCCTCCCCACCTCCACCCTGCAGCCCAAATGTGCTGCCTGTCCAGCCTGCCCCCACAAAGGAGGGAAATATTGTTTGTTCTGGAAAATCTAGAAAAGAGTTTCTCTTCTGGATATGGGGTGGGAGGAGGAGGAGGTCCAACTTCTGTAATATCAGAGAAGGGAGTTCCAATCCTCAGCTTTTGAGGTTCTTTGTTGTTTTTGATACTGAACAGGTATTCAAGAGGAAGCAAATGTGAACACGCCCCATCGGTACAACGGGATGTGTGTGGTAATTGAAGTCAGCCCCTAGGCCCACACTGCATCGCATCCCAGGAGCTTCAGACAAAAACATGAAAATCAACCAAAGGAAAGGATAAAAATCTTCCACAAACTCCCTTGCTCCACACTCCCTGCCTTCACTGAACAGGATCCAGATGTGTCTCCTCCCACAGGCAGATGTTTTCTGACATGCATACAGGCAGAGGACACTGTCCCCACCCCGGAAGACTAGCCCCGCCCCCCGGGGCTTGCTGGGGCCTCGCAAAGCCTGGGAGACCTTGAGTGCAGCAGAAGGGAGAGTCACTATTCCCTGACTCTCGGGCCTGAGGTTCTGCCTGCCCCCCACGGGAATCCTCCCCCCCACTGCTCACATTGACCCAGACTCTCGCTGGCCCACAGGGACCCTAAGGGGAAGAACAGTGGGGCTGGTAACTGGAGCCACAGTGGGAAGGAAGTCTGACCTATCATTAAGGTTCCCTCCCAGCCTGGTGACTTCCCATCCAGCAGCTCTAGGGTGCCTCAGGGATATGCAGTTCCTGGGGGATGCCTTGGGGACACAGGCGGGGAGGCAGGTGAACAAAACTCCAGGCCCCAGCCCCAGCTTCATCACAGCATCTGCTCTTCTCTTTTCATAGTCGGGTTTCATGTAAGAAACCATTTGAAGAAAGGACCCCATAATTTACAAAAGAAAAGTATGAAAACACAGATCTAGTGTAAAGCTCTCATTTTACAGGTGGGAAACCAGAGTCTGGAAAGGGGTAGTGATGTGTCCAAGCACACACAGCCAGAGGGAAGTGGCTAGGTCAGGGCCCATACCAGGTCTGTTGACCAAGCTCTAAGCCCAAAGGGCCCACCAATTTGGGCTGCTGTCTGGTGGCAAGTCTGCGCAGGGGAGCAGGACAGGGCCTCATCCCCACTGAAGGTGTGAGGACAGTCCTCGGATGGCGGGCCTCCGAATCCATCAGGTACCTGGCTAAGAACTCACTGCATCCACCTGGGACAGGAGAGGTGGAAGAGCCCTTACCTCGGCAGTGGGACCCCTCATCCGAACCATCCACGCAGTCCTGGACCCCATTGCAGAGGCGGGACATGTGAACACACAGCTCGGTGCCCAGGCAATTGTGCTCGTTCGGCTGACATCGCTGGGCCTTACTCTGTGGACCTGGGAGCAGATGGAAAGGCTAGCATGACCAAGCTGGCTACAGCGGCCGTCTGGCCACTTATCACTGGGGAAAGGGACTCAGACTGGGGTTTCAGGCACCTCCATTTTTTAGATCTCAGGGGCTGTTTATAGACTCTTCCACACCATTCCCAACAGTAGCCACACACCTGGGAGCAGCCAGGTTGGAGGGGTGAACTAGGCCTTCAGCAAAAAGTCCACTCCCCAAATGCCCAACACCTATGGACCCCAATGCCTCAACATCCTACACTCAAGAGACGGCTCAGGATAGAAGTGAAAGGTTTTAATGAGCTGAGGAAAGCAGAGTCCATGGCAGAGAAGCTCAAACGATGCAGAACACTCCTTCCCATGGGCCCCTGAGTCACAGACCCTGGACCTGAGGATGAGACCAAGTCTTCTAGAACTGCAGTGCCCAATACAAAGCCAGTCATATGCAGCTGTTGAGCAGTTGAAATGTGACTGGTTCGAACTGTAAGTATAAAATACACCAGCTTTGGAAGACTTAATACCACACACACAAAAAAGAATGCAAAAGATCTCATTAATAATTTTATATGAAAAATATACTGAAATAATATTTTGGATACATTGAGTAAAATAAAATTAAAATTAATTTCACCTGATTATTTTCACCTTTTTTAATGTGGCTCCTAGAAAATTTCCAAATTGCATGTGTGATTTCATTATATTTCTGTTAGACAGCACTATTCTAGACCCCCAACCACAGAGCAACCTGCCTGGTGGAAGGATTTGGGAAGAGTCAAAGGTTGTGGCCCACAGGTACTTCCTTTGTTGCCCAAGAAGATGGGCTGGGGGTGCGGCAGGGTAGAGCTCCTCAGGGAATCCTAAGGAGGCCACGCAGGCTAGGATGCCGACCGAGCCTGTGGGCTGGGAGACAGACCACTGCCCACTGGCTCCCGGGTCTGGACAGGGTGTGTGATTGACCGTGCCTGCGTGTGAGTGCATCTATCCATATGTGCCTGGGCAGGAGGCCGCATGCACAGGTGAGGGAGGTGTGAAGTGCAGAGGGAGTGGCATCTGTGCGCCTCTGTGTGCGCTGGCGCTTCTGGCCTCAGGACGTGCATGTCTATGTCCTTTGGGAGTGAGTCCGGGTTTGGCTGTGAGTGTCTGGGGGCATTGATCTGAGCACAGGTTGTGTTTCTGCACCCCCGTTTGAGAGTGTTGACTCTGCTGCTGTGAGAACGCGTCTGTGTCAGCATCTGCCTTTGTCTGTGTATGCTGGGTGGGTGGGTGAGTCAGTGCCCAGGAGGGGCTGCGAGCGAGTGTGATGGATCCGGGAGTGTGTATGAGTGGGGACAGAATGGGGATGTGTATTAGGTGGGGTCTGCATCAAACTAAAGGAAAAATGGATAAAAAGAGCCAGAGCCAGGCCCTCTGCATGGTTTTCTTTATCCCAACACCAAGCATCGGGGTCAGAAATCTGGCCCATAAAGGTGGCATCGCATAAGAAGAGACTCCAGGCCCAACCACCCTCATCACAGAAACACTTGCAGAATATCCACGGTCCCCGCCCCTCCAGGGCAGTGCATAGGGGTGAGGCTGAGAGAACCGGTGGCTCCCTTTCTGGCCCTAAAATTACCCCTGATGATTATGAGTGAGAACGGGATGGGGCTGGAGTAGGATAGACCCAGGAGAGAGAACAGAGACAGACCTGGGAGTGCAGGGTTGCCTAGACCCTGGCCCAGATTAGCCAAGCAGAAGAGAGGCTGAAGGTGGAGACCCCAGGACTCTGCCAGCTGCCTAGGACTCTGGGGGTCCTGCCAGCAAGTCCTCCACCCCCCACTGGCAGGGTAAAGGCTGGGTGGGGACCTTTCTCCCAGTTTAAACAGCTGCCTCTGATTACACCACTTATTGGGGGCAGGGGAAGGCGGGGGTGGCGGGAAACGCACAGGGGTGGGGCTTCTGGTACGGAGACTGAGCAAGAGCCAGTGGCCTTTGGCCTGGGAGCCCAAGGACAGGAAGGGGATCTGGCAAGACCTGGGAGCACTCATCAAGGGTCAGGAGGCCCAGAGGTGGGAAGAAGAGAGGGATGAGCTGGAAGGGAAGGGGGGCCAGGCTCTCCAGCAAAGCTTTCCTTCCAGCGAAGCTGTCAGCCCAGAGAACACAGTCTCTGCCAGGTTTGGGGGTGTGCGGCTGCGGGAGCAATCCAATGTGCCATTTCTGAGCACACCAGGCACCATGCCGGGTACTTTGAAGAGGGGGAGAGGACAGTTTGAGCTGTGTCACGGACAAACAATCCCAGAGCAAGGTCCACACCAGGCCAGAGGTCAAGTGACCTCATCCCAAACTGCCTGTGCCAAGAGGAAAAGGGACAATTCAGGGGCTTCGGGAGAGGGATCCATCCCCCATCGGGGGAGAAGATACTTACAGATCTCAGGGGCCTCATCAGATCCATCCGGGCAGTCCCTCTCACCATCACACCGCCAGCCCTTCGAGATACAGGTGATCTGATCTCTGCAGGCAAATTGCTTAGGGCTGCAAGTCTTAGGGGCTAGGGGCAAGGAAAGAAAACAGGGGTGTAAATGGTGGATAGAGGCCAACTCTAAGGCCCTAAGGCCCCCCAGGCTCCTCCTCCTTCCCAGCATCAGTCCCCATCTGGCCCAGAATTCGAGCCACAGTCCATGTGCCTGGGGCTGCAGGTGGCTGTGGGGTGCTCCTGAACAATGTATACCTATGATAGAGGGAGGGGAAGATGCAGGGGGCACATTTTACTGCCCCCCAGCCCCCACAGCCCCCGAGGCTGCCTGTCCAGTGTGCCCCTCCTCCAGCCCTCAGGGTCAAAGCCCTTGCTGTTCTCCAGTGCTCTGGCCAGACACTAGCATCCCCTGGCTTTGCTGACTGAGAGTGGTGGTAAAGGATGGGGCATTTAGGCCTTTGACATGTCTTCTCTTTGTCTTCCTCTCCCTCCCACTAGAAGTCCAGAGCTGGTCTTTTCTAACCTCTCTGCTCCTCTGCCCTCTGGGACACTCCTGGTCCCTGGAACTCATCACCCCACCCATCTCCAACTCCTAACCACCAGCACCCCCAACGGGAAGCGTGTTGGGGGGGTGCCTTTGGCACAGCGGTGGCTTGGAGATGGTATCAGCAGAGGCACAGGAGAGCAAGGCTGTGCAGGGCAAGTTAGCACAGGGCAGAGAGCCTGCCTCCACCTCCATTCTCTAAACAGACAGCCTCCCTTGCTGGTTAGACCTCCGGGAAGACTTTCAGCAGATGCTCTCAGAGGTAAGAGGCACCTAAGACTGCTCAGGATGATGGAGTGGGAGAGCTGAGACTAGGGGATGGCTGGGGTGACCTGTAGAAGCTGGTTTCAGCCCAACCAACCCATGAAGTTTCTATATCCAGGACCTCTTGGCCCTACTCCCTCACCCACCAGCCTCCCATTGCTCCCACCCCATTCTCTTTCCTCATTCTCTGAGGAGGAATTAAGAATCGTAACACTAACTCATTGTGAGCTCAGTATGTGCCGGGAACTGTGGTAAACCAGTTCTTTCCGTGTATTGGCTTATTTAATCCTCCCCACAATATGACAAAGTAGGTACGACTAATACTGCCCTTTCACAGATGAGGAAACCAGGCCCCAGAGAGGGTGGGGTCGCACAGCAGGTGAGTGACTAAACCAGGACTCAAATCAAACGAGCTGACTCGCAGCTTTTACCCCATGCAGTCCACACCAGTCTCCCCTTTCCACTGCAAACACTCAGGAGCTGTTCCTCGCACCCCATCACCAGGGCCTCCACAGGAAGAAAAGTCCCCACTCTCCTTCACCCCACCCAGTCTCTCAGGCCTTCCTCGTCTTTTCCTCAGCCTGTATCAGTTCCATTTCTTTTTTTTTTTAAAGCATATTTATTTATTTTTTAATTTTGTTTATTTATTTATTTATTTCCCCCAAAGCCCCAGTAGATAGTTGTGTGTCATAGCTGCACATCCTTCTAGTTGCTGTATGTGGGGCGCGGCCTCAGCATGGCCGGAGAAGCAGTGCGTCGGTGCGCGCCCGGGATCCGAACCCGGGCCGCCAGCAGCGGAGCTTTCTATTCAGCTGGCAGGCACTGAAGACCAGCTCTGTGCCAGGCCCTGCAGTGGGCACTGGGGTGTCAGGGGGGAGCGAGATGCCCCCTCAGGAGCCACAGTCCTCTGGGAGGATAGCTGTACACAACCAACTTGAATGCAGGGCAGAGTGAGTGCAGGGCTGGGAGGGAGGGCATGTAAAGTGTGTCAGGCTCTGAGCAGGGAGGGACAGAGTCTGAGGGGGGCCACACCGAAATGTCCTCCCTCCCTAAGCCCCATCTCTGGCAGAGGGGACTGCACTCAGGCCCCTGGCCAGGACGAGAGCCGAGTTCAGGAAACACATCAAGGATGGCCCAGCCAGGCCCCCCCGGAGTCCCCCACTCCTACCCCCCACCCTGAGCGGGGAATAAAGGCCCCTTGAGGAGGTGGATAATACTGAGTTCATTGCCCCACTGGGCCAGCTGTGAGGTCTTCCCGGGGAAACAGCCCGCCAGCCTAGTTAGCATGCCGGAGAATGGTCCTCTTCCTCTGGCCAGCCTCTTCCCCTGGCCAGCCGAGACCGGCTGGGGGGGTAGAGGCGGCTCGAATGGGGCTCAGAGGCAGATGGGCTTTTTGGAGCCCAGAAACGGCCCCCGTGCCACCCCACCCCCCACCTGGACTTAGTCCACACCCTCACTCCTCCCCAAGGCAGAACTCACAGCCGGGGCCTGAGGTCACTGGTTGGTCACTTCCCTCTGTGCCGCATCCCAGCCACGATCCCCCCTCCTCTGGCCCTCACTTTGTCCCCCCCGCTGTCCCCCACCCCCACTTTTGGCCTGAACTCGACAGAGGAAACAGCAGCTGGCAAACTCCGAAAGCTGGAATGAGAGAGATTCACAAACCAGATGTGCTCTTGTGGAGGGAGGGGAGTGGGGGATGGGGAAAGTGAAAGGAAGAGGAAGCTCAGGGCCCGTCCACAGCAGCATCTCTTCAGGCCCCGGGCAGAGGGACTGGGGGTGCACATCTCCCAAGGGCCAGGGCAGCACAAGGATGGTGGAGAGATAAGTGAAAGAACTTCCTTCCTGTCAGGCATGGTGGAGAAAGCCCCAGGAATCTCGCGTTTGAAGGCTGAGGCCTGTCTTTGATTTCCTTCGGGAGAGGGGAGGAAAGAAATAAATAACCTACTTTGGGGCAGTCTACGCAGCCAAGGGAAGCCTCACTCTGAGGTGGGAGGGAGCTGCAGTGGGGGTGGGGTAGGAAATTTGTAATCTGCTTAGAGCAGCCAACCCCACTGCCCTCAGCTGAGCCTTCTGCATCTGATGCCAGCACCCAGAAACCCCACCTTTGTGGCCTGCAGCTTAGATGAGGGAACAACACGGCCCTGAGTTTGGGAGCAACTACCGGCCTCCTCCGTCTCCCGCCCCTCATGAGAATTGGGGCTTCCTAATAATATGAGCTAACGCTTTTCAACATGGTCACTATGTGTCAGCCACTGAGCTAAAACACTTCATACATATTTACGCATTTAGATCCTCACAACCCTGTGTGGTGGGTACTATTGCAATCCCCATCATACAGATGAGGAAACTGAGGACAGAGCGATTAGTAACTGAAAAGATGGTTTCCTCATTGGCCATGATGATGGGGCTGGATGAAGAAGGATGAAGAAGGGAAAGGAGAATATTTTGGTCCTCTGGCACTGGAGTGGGGAGACGGATTGTAGGGGTGGTAGTGGCCTTCAGGGCTCCTCAGAGAGGAGGGGAGAGGGTGGAGGAGACGGAGAGGGACAAGAACAGACAGAATAGGGAAGAGAGAGGAGGGAGAAGAAGGAGGAGAGAACAAGAGAGGGAGGAGAGCGAGTGAGGTTGCAGAGAGAACGCCAAGACACAGGGGCCGTCTGTTCTCAGCTTCGCCTGGAGATGAATGTGACCGCCATGCTAACTCTGGCCAACACCCCTGCCCCCCCTCAAACTCAGGCACCCGGCCCAGCCATGGCCCCCAGGGCCACCAAGCTGGAGCCAGGACAGGAGGTGTAGGGTTGAGTATGCATCCAGACACAACACGGACCCCACTGCCCAGTTTGAGCCTTGGCTGTCGTCCTCTGTCCCATTCTGGGACCTTGGGGGTGGGGTGGGGAAGGGGGGTGAGAGTGTCTGGCCAGAGAAGAGAGGGTGACAGAAAGTACAGGCCCTGAGGGAGTCTTATCCAGAGAAGGAGACCATCCGTTGATCCCCTGGGAGCATTGAGGGAGAGGAAGAGAGGTGAGACCTCAGATGGTGTTTCCTAAAGGACCGAGACTCGAGGCTGGAAAAGCATGAAAGAGACCCTTGAGGCCCTTTCCAAGAGTGGCCACAGCAGAGGGAGAGATAGGCTGGGGTGGGGGGGAGGGAATGTTTTCTAAAGGGAACCACATGATATATGTAAGGGAATAGAGGAGCCAGGGGATGGCCAGGGAGTGGGGGGCAGAACCTGCAGGAATCTGAACTTTCCAACATATGGGGTGGGGTAGTAGGGACCTCCCAGACCCAAACCGAGAGCTTTTCACTGAATTTTATGTATTTTGGGTGTTACCCGGTGGCTCCTTCCCCACAGCTCAGTGAGGCTCAGACACATTTTTGTCATTCCTGAGTCTGGGCCTCTGCTTTGCGGCCTGGACAGACGGACAGACGGAATGGCTTGGACTGCCGGGGGAGGGGAAGGGTCTCCCCCTCCATCCTAAGTCAATATTGACTCAGCAGGACATTAGCCTGACCAGTGACCTCCCCACCATTTTTGCTTTCCCCACAAGTAAAATTCAGACCCCTCAAACGCCTCCAGAGTCATCATATCTCTCACCAGGCCTTCATAAGCCCTCCCCACCTACCCCCAACACACACACATGGCTTGTGCTCAGCAGAAGTAAAAGCTTTAAGCTCCTGACCCATCCCCCACACCTTTCTCCAGTTCTTGGGCTCCTGGTCATGAGAAAGTTCTGCCAGAAGTCTAACCTCCCTCTTTCCTTCTGAAATGTCTCCTCTTCCCCTCATACTTATCCCACAAAGGGTATCAAGTTCCCTTCTTCCAGAAATATTCTCTCCAAAATCATTCCCAAAATGATTAGTGGAGGGGGAAGAAGAACTTGGAGGAAAGTGGAGGGGGAACTGCCAAAGTGAATATTCTGAGTCTGGCCTGGGAGGGGAAGAATAACTCCCAAATGGTGAGCTGGGAGCTGGGGAGCACGGGGGGAAGCCCAGGAGAGACTCCTGCTCCCTGAGAGCTTTCAGGATACCCAGAGGCCTGGATAGAGGTGGATGGAGACAGGCAGAGACAAATCAAGAGACAGAGACCAAGAGAGACAGGACAGAGAATGCCACGAAGGATGGGCAATAAGAGAGATGAACCAAAAGGAAAAAAAAAAAAAAAGGAGATGAACCAAGAGGATGAGAGTTAGAGGTTCTGAGGGGCCAAGACTGCAAGTACCAATGACAGACAGACAGACAGAGGCAAAAAAGACAGGAAAGAGTCTCAGCCCAGAGGTTGTCAAGATAACCACACAGTCGTCTTGGGATGAACACAGAGAAGAACACCCACCCTGAGACTCCGAGTAGGGTGGGGGCGGCATATATCCTGAGTTGGGGAGACAGAGTCTCTGTCCTAGCAGTGTCTGACCCAGGGTAGACCCAGCATAGGGGCTACTGCCTCCCAGAACTCGGAGGGTGGGAGAAGGAAGCCTGGAGCGCTTCAATGAGGGAAGCCAAGGCCTTGGAGAGACTCTCATCTCCCCTAGGGGAGCACGAGGGACAAATGCCTCTCTCCCACACCATTCCTCACCTCTTTCCCAGGGAGGTTTTACACTGGTGTTTGGGGCCACTGCACCGGAAGCACTCCGGAGCCAACTGCTTCCTTCTCCAAACAATGCAGGATCCTGCTAACTGGGCTAAAATCTGGGACTGAACACAGGGACTCGGTTCTCCAAATGCTCACCCCCGGCACCCAGCTCCACCGGGTCAAGGACCCTTGTGTGGTCCCACTCAACTGCACCCAGATTCCCCAAGGGCAACGAGCCCCCATCCAGAGCTGGAGGACTTGAATGCTGGAGAGTCCACGGAGTATGGGGGACCCTGAGAAGAGACTACTGAGGGGGAGTAAGCCCTAGGCTTGGGGTTCTGATGTGCAAAGGCTGAGACTGCAGCAGGAGGAAAGAAAGCTAGACTTGAGCAAGGAAGGGCTTCCCAAAGGTCAAGAAGGAGTTCTGCAGAGCTGGGGGGATTTGGACAGGATCTGGCTCTGGCCAGGGCCCCAGCTGACATCCTCAGGAGGCCCAGTGATGGGGGAGTGGCTGGGGGCAAAATCATATGCAGAAAATGGAAGGATGGGGAGCAAGACTGGAAGAAAAAAAAAGTCTTGTGAAGCAGCCTCAAACATCAAAATCTCCCTCCAACCCCAAAATCAATGTCCTACACATCTCTGCTTTGAAAGACAAGGGTTAAGGGGAGATGTTTGAGGATCTGGGCCTGACCAGGGGAGAAAGGAGTTTGGAATCTTCTCTCTGAGAGCCAGGAGGCAAACACCTCAGCATCATAACTCACTTCAACTGGCCAGCTTGTCTGATAATTGGTAGTACCCCAGCTCACGGGTGTGTGTGCAGAGGGTTGAGTGCAGAGGGGTGGGAGAGAGGTGGGCAGTCAGGCTCCTTCCCTGGGCCATATCTGCCCAGGGCTGCCCTCCTCACTACAAAAAGTTCCGAATCTCTGCAGGGGCCTCGATAACCCCTCTTCCCATTTCCTACCCCATCTGTTTCCCATTCCCCCTCCTCCAATTCTGTCTACTAGTGGAGAGTGACATTGCTTCCCAAAGAGAAGGGGACCCTGGGGGTGGGTTCAGGCATAGCAGAGTAAGCAGATGAGGTGGGGAAAGCCCCCTGGGCTGCTCCCCTGGAGGGAAAGCAGCAAGGCCTGTGGTACCAGCAGGAGGAAGGTTAGACGCTAAATCAGGTGAGCTGGGTCCACGAGGTCTCCTTCTCTGGAAAGCAAAGGAGAAAGTTCGGTGTCTGGGAGCCTGAGGCATAAGGGCAAGGGTAGGGAGCCCCTAAGCTGTCCTGGAGAGCGTGGGTCCTACAGGTCTGTGCCATTCCCTCTTTCCCACCCCCCAGAGTGGGGTGGAACCAATGATTCATATTCCCATTCCCACGGGAAGAACAGTAGTGGGTTTGGGGAGGGGTCCTCTCCCTGGGACTTTGGAGAGCTTTTGGTTTGAGCTGGGTTACAGCTGTGGACTGCGTGGAAATTTTAAGAAAGGGTAGGGAGACAGTTAAGGGTAACATGTCCAGCTCCTTCTTCCACTTAGCACCAACCAACTTGGTGCTGCAAACAGAACCGCTTTAGAACCCTGGGGGTGAAGCTCCCAGGGCATTCCTGACCGGGTAGGACCTTTTCTGCTCTCCACAGAGGCCCCTCACCCCTGCTTCTGCTCATCTCTATCCACCCTCTATCATGGGGCTCCTGATGGGTCTCTCTTAAAATATTTTTCTGTCCCTCCCAGAAGCCGCTGCACCCAAACCTCTCTGCCTCAGTTTCCCTTCCCACCTCACAGGGCCAAGAACGAGAGGAAAGAACATGCCTACTGAAGGGGTCATGGGCAAGGGCTGGCTGGCAGGGTGGTCTGGAGGCTGTTGAGGGCAGAGCCTCTTTCCTCTTCTTGGGCAGATAATTGAGGCAGTGGGCAGAGGGACAGACAGTCCCCAAGAGGGCATATCTGAGGGCCACTGAATATACTGGCCTTCTGGGCACAGCTACTTCCTGACCCCCTAGCCTCCCTCCCCCAACTGAAGCGAGTCGGGGGGAGGGGAGGAGAGGGAGAGATAATCTGGTTTCAGAGAAAAACTTTCCCAGTCCCAACCTGGCAAAATGTAGAAGATGGAGGAGGGGTGCATGATGGTGTTGGGCCCAGTTTTTTTCCCTGGATGAGAGGACTAAAATGATGGGAAGGGATGAGATCCTACCCTTTCTCAAATCAGTGGCCCAGCCCAGCCCAACCCCATGATCCCAGCTCAAAGCTTGGGTAAGACTTGAACCAATGACTCACAAGTAAGTGAAAAAATAGCTGACATAGAAAGGGGAGAGGGTGGGCCGGCCCTGTGGCTTGGTGGTTAAGTGCTCGCGCTGCGATGCTGGTGGCCCGGGTTCGGATCCCGGGTGCTCATCGAGGCACCACTTCTCCGTTCATCCTGAGGCCGAGTCCCACATACAGCAACTAGAAGGATGTGCAGCTACGACACACAACTATCCACTGGGGCTTTGGGGGGAAAAATAAAATAAATAAAATCTTTAAAAAAAAAAAAAGAAAGGGGAGAGGGGGCACCTCATTTCCCCAAAAGGACACAGTTCTAGCCCCAGCCTAACTGCAGGATACAAAGTGGGGGGGCGGGGGTGAGTGGGGGGAGAAACGTGGAAATAAACACATCCACCAAAGGAGCAAGGAACTCCGGGGTGGGGGCATGGTCATAACCCCCGTCCAACCTCCAATTCTCCTTCCAGTCCAAACTGTGATCAAGCCAGAAGTCAGGGAGAAGCAGCCTCCCTCCACCCTCCCACCTCTGCATTCCAGGCCATTCTCCAGTCCCCTTCCCCAATGATGACATCTGACGTTTTTCATCTCAAAGCTCCCAGGAATTAAGAAGGAAAATTCAAAGTCACATAGCATCACCTGCCCCCCTCCCTCCGCCCCCCAATACAGCCCCATCCAGGCTACTGACAGAGGCCCTGGAGGGGGAAGTGCCCACTTCAGAATCCAGGCTGGCAGCTGGCTGGATCCTGGACCCAGGCCTCCAAGCCTGGTCTCCCGGGTCCAGATTCCACACCCAAGTAGGGGGCCCTCCTGGCCCTCCCTCTCCCCACCCACAGCCTTGCCAGGCCTGCCTGCCCTCTGCCCAGCGGGGCACCCCTGACCCGGCTCTCCCTTCCAGATTCAGAGGCCACTGCAAAAGGCCCCCCGCCCACTTTTGAAGCCGTACATTGCAAATCCGGATTCCTTCACAATTCAGATGGGGGTTGGGGGGGGTGGAGGATGTAGGGGAGGCAGAGGCCCTCCCCAACCAGAGATAGGAAGAGAAGGCCTCTTGATCCTAGGATAAGAAAAAGGGGGAGCTCTCTTCTCCCTTCCCAGGCCTCTTGTCTTTGTTTGGGTTGGGGGGTCCCGGAAGCATCATTTGTCCAGGGCCCCCATCCTCCAAATCGGACCCCCATCCCCGCCCCCAGTCGGGCCGCTGCTGTGTCAGCTGGACTGGGATAACAAAAGGCACCCCCTCCCGCGTCTCCCTTCCCCATCGGAACGCAGGAGTGGGGGCTGGGGAGTGGGTGTCCCCAGGGGTCCAAGGGGGCCGTGGAATCTCACTCACCGTCAATAGCGGCCGCGACCAGAGCTGAGAGCAGGGGCAGCAACAGCAGCAGCGGCGGGGTCAGCATGGTGTGAGCTGATGCAAACAGTAGCCCCCTCCTCTCAGGTCCTGCTACTTCTCGACCCCCCCAATCGGGGGGTCCCCCTTCCTCCTCCTTTCCCCCTCCTCCTCCTCTATTCTTATCCTATCCTTCGGCAAAGCACACCAGGGGCGTGGGTGAAGAGGTAGAGTTCACAGCCCCTCCGGGAGGGCCTGCTGACGGGGGTGCGCCCCCTGCCCCCAAATCCAAACCCCCCTGCTTTTCTCTTCGCTCCTCTTTCCCCCTCCCCGGGCGAAGCTCACAGCCCCATCTCCGAGCCGCCTCCGGCTGCAAAAATGCACAATTGGGAGGAGGCGGGGTGGGGGGTGGGGGCGTGGACCAGGTTGGGGAGCCTTTGGAGGGGCCTGACGGAGCTCTGGGGGCTCCCCTCGTCTCCGCCTCCTCAGTGCACGGGCCTGGAGCTCGCACCACTGTTCCCCGGACTGAGGTGCCGCGGGGCGGGCTGAGGGGGGGAGAGGGAGGGGACGGGGAGGGAGGGAGGGGACGGGGAGGGAGGGAGGGAGAGAAGGGGCGGGGAAAGAAAAAGGTGGGGGGGAGAAAGAGCTACGCGGCAATCCTGGAAGTGCGCATGCGCCGGTTTGGCGCGCTGCCCTGGGGAGGGGGAGTCAGAGCAGCGACAAGATTTGGAGCTCTGGCCAGCGGTTCGAGAGTGGGGGGCTCGGGGCCCGGGTAGCCGCTTTGGTGCCTGGAGCGTCCTCTTCCCTGCTGGCCCTTTCTCCCTCGCGCTCCAGGGAGCTGAAGGGGCGATGGGGGGATTGGGCAGTGGGCGAGGAGAGCTGAGCGACTTTTTGAAACTCGGTGTCAAGCCTTAGGATTTCAGGCCCCGTCTGGGGATCCAAGATCCGGAGATGCGGGCCGAGGCCCGATTTCCTTGGGGAACCCTGACTGTGCCTCCCCTGCCTGGGTGGGGGCAGGGGCCGCCGGTCTGCGGGGAAGATACGGGGAAAGGCTGCGCTTTGATTTGGAGACTTTGTCCGACTGGGACCGGGATTGGGGCCTGCGACGGAGGGAGGGGGGAGGGGCCGCGAGGGCCCGCCCCCACCTCGCTCCGGGCTGGAGTAAACAGGGACACCCGCGGGGACACGCCGGAGCTTGTCCGCCCGCCTGGGGCTTAGGGATGGAGCCCACCTTAGTACCCGCCCCGCCCTGCTCGCCTGGCACCGGGCGCTGGAGGGGCAGGCCTTGGTTTGGAGGGAGGTGAGTCACCAGCGGGTGGGGTTGAGGAAGGGCCACCCGCCTTCGCTCCAAGAGGTCGGGGCTCATTTATTTTTTTGTTTGGTGTTTTTTTTTTTTTTTTTTTTCCTGACTGGCATCCCACCAAGTCGGGATTTTGGATTCCGAACGACAGGGATTTGGAATAAGATGAGGGACTCTGGACCTCTGCTTCCAGGCCTCCAGTTCTAAGGAGGTGTCTGCTGAGTGGGGGACCTTCGTCCCAGCCCTGAGCCCTAAGGGAATGCTGCTTTGAGTCCGCAAGGCGCCGGGCGGTTCCCAGAGCCCGGTGAATGTGCCTCTGGCAGTGCCCCCTTCTGGGCGGTGTTTTAAGGTCGTACCCTGCGTGTCTGACTTTCTGGTGTCTGGCAGTCCGAGTTCAGGGAGACAGCAGGCCACTTCTGTTGCCAGAAATTGACGTTAGAGATGAGAGAGTGTTGCACCTCCCTTCTCCCTTTTAAAATTCTAGTCGGAAGGGCCCCAAGTCCTCGCTCTAGTCTGTCTCTGGCAGACAGAGGAACAGCATGGAGGACTTCTCCAGTGATGGCAGTGAGAGCAAGCAAGAGAGCAATCCAGAAGGAACTCGACTTTTCCCCCAAACCAGAGCTTCCTCCGGGCTTGCTTTGCTCAGTGCCAAGGCCACCTGCCTTTAGACACCCAGGGCAGAAGCCTCAGACTTGTTGCCAACTTGTCTTCTGGGCCTTTCCTATATCCAGTCTTGCAAGCCTGTGCACAAGGCCTGTCATTTTTTCCTTTGAAGTAGCACTCAGCGTTCCTCCATTTTCCACTGCCAGAGAGTTTCTCCGGGCAACGGTGAAGTCTTATTCATCCTTTTATGCACAGCCCTCATGGGCTAACACAGTGACAGGCACATGGCAGAGACTCACTAAATGTTTTTAATGAATGCCTCCCAGAACTCCCTCCCAATACTGTGGTCCGAGTGAAATCAGATTGAAACAGACCTCCGGTAGCTTTGAAAGGAAAAGGCTAGCTGGAGTGACTGTATATGCGCCTGAGAAGGTTGGGAGGGGGTGGGCTCATTCCTTTCCCCTCCATCTACCTTACACAGGTGAATCTTCCTAAAACTGCGTTCCCCATGTCTCTTCCTGGCTGACAAACCTCTAGAGGGTGTCTATAGACAACTGAATCAAATGTGAACTCTTCTCCCAGTCATGGCCTTCCAGAATCCGGCCTCAACCAGCATGTCAACACTTCCCACTTGCTACCTCCGAACCCTGCCATCTCCTGAATGTGAACATGTGTTTACAGTCATGCTGCTTAACAATGGGAACAGATTCTGAGAAATGTGTCGTTAGGTGATTTCGTCACTGTGCGAACATTATGGAGTGTACTTACACAAACGTAGATGGTATAGCCTACTACACACCTAGGCTACATGGTACTGAACTTAGGGGACCACCGTTGCATATGCAGTCTGTCATTGACCAAACCGTCGTTATTAACTTTATATTGTAAAAAATGGTAAAACTTAGTGGTTAAAAAACTCAGGGTAGGGGCCAGCCCTGTGGCCTAGCAGTTAAGTTCGGCATGCTCTGCTTCGGTGGCGTGGGTTCACAGGTTCAGATCCTGGGTGTGGACCTATACCACTCGTCAGCCATGCTGTGGCGGCGACCCACATACAAAGTGGAGGAAGATTGGCACAGATGTTAGCTCAGGGTGAATCTTCCTCAGCAAAAAAACCCACAAAAAACTCAGAGTATAGGAAGGTGCAAGATGCAAGTCAACTTGCCACTCTCCAGGCTCCCATTCTTCAGTCCCACCCTCAGAATAACCACTACTAAGAGTTCCTTGGGTCTCCTTCTAAGAGGCTTTTTTTTTAAATGAATAATATAAATAAATATCCTTTAATGAGTTCATATAATATATACTGTTGTTTTGTGTGTGTGTGTGTGTGTGAGGACGATCAGCCCTGAGCTAACATCCATGCTAATCCTCCTTTTTTTTTTTTGCTGAGGAAGACCGGCTCTGAGCTAACATCTGTTGTCAATCCTCCTCCTTTTTTTTTTCCCCAAAGCCCCCGTAGATAGTTTTATGTCATAGTTACACATCCTTCTAGTTGCTGTATGTGGGACGCGGCCTCAGCATGGCCGGAGAAGCGGTGCATCGGTGCGCACCCGGGATCCGAACCCGGGCCGCCAGTAGCGGAGCATGCGCACTTAACCGCTAAGCCACGGGGCTGGCCCCAATATATTCTGTTTTGTAATTTTCTTTTTTCTTTTTTTTTTTTTAATGAAGGGTTTTATTTATTTATTTATTTATTTTGTGAGGAAGATCAGCCCTGAGCTGACATCCATGCTAATCCTCCTCTTTTTGCTGAGGAAGACCGGCTCTGAGCTAACATCTGTTGCCAATCCTCCTCCTTTTTTTCCCCCAAAGCCCCAGTAGATAGGTGTATGTCATAGTTGCACATCCTTCTAGTTGCTGCATGTGGGACGCGGCCTCAGCATGGCCAGAGAAGCGGTGCATCGGTGCGCACCCGGGATCCGAACCCCGGCCGCCAGTAGCGGAACGTGCGCACTTAACTGCTAAGCCCCAGGACCGGCCTGCTTGTTTCAATTAACTTATCTGGATCCCTTTCCGTGTTGTACATACACATCTAGCTCACTCTTTATATTGGCTACTTGGAATCTCCTTCTTGGATACTCCACAATCTATTGGGATTGTTGGGGCCTTGGTTATTTCCAGTATGTGAACTGCTGAGGGTGTCTCTTTAAGATGAGAGAATGCATATTTCTACCTGAGCCTTTAATTATACTGTTTTCCCAGCTCCTCCCCACACTCCTCAGAAAAGCTCTCCTGTTATTCTCTCTCTGCCCATCTCTCCTGTTCCAAACTTGCACTCAAGATAGCCTCAGTTCCTAGAATCTAGCACTTAATTTTGCAGGTTCTGTGTCCACCCCCAGACCAGAAAGTCCTTAAGGGAGGGGATCATGTCTTTTACTTCTTCGTATCCACCCAGTGTTAGGAGCTCTGATTGATTGGTGGGGAGGCTGACAAGAGTGTTAGAACTAGATGTGCGGGCCCTGGTAGAGGAGACAATCGTAATTAATTACTGTCAAACAGGATGTGACTGTAAGCATCTTCTTCCTCGTATTTCTCCTGTAGCACTCACTATGCAATCCCCCCTGCCTCGGCTTCTTCTCTTTCTCCCCACTTATTCTTAAAAGATTTTATTTATTTATTTTATTTCCCCCCAAAGCCCCAGTAGATGTATGTCATAGCTGCACATCCTTCTAGTTGCTGTACGTGGGGCGCGGCCTCAGCATGGCTGGAGAAGCGGTGCGTCGGTGCGCACCCGGAATCCGAACCTGGGCCGCCAGCAGCAGAGTGCGCGCATCCAACCGCTAAGCCACGGGGCTGGCCCTCTCCCCACTTATTCTTAAGAAGCTTCTTCCATCTTCAAATCCTTGGGTTGGAATTATAACCAAAATAATGGGGAACCAAGGACGAATTCTCTGCAATCCATGATGGGGATACCTAGAATGGTGACAGTGGGCAAAGATATTGGTGTGGGAAGAGGAAATCTTCTTGTTTGGATCTCCCAGCAAATCATTAAACATCTCCCCTTCCTGTCTGAATGTAACAGGCACTGGGCTGGGGCATTAAGGGGGCAGCTCTAGGACTGAATGTCAGGCCAGAGACTGACACCACCTAGTGGTCAGCTAAAGAAGAGTGGAAAGGAAGGGTGGCTGAAGGGTGTGGTAGACGGTGAGAAGAGAACCAAGATTTATCTAGCGCTTACCATGTACCTAGCCCATGCAATGGATTTTTTTTTCACTTTTCTTCTATTTTATTTTATTTTTAATTATTTTATTGAAGTCGTAATGGTTTATAATGTTGTGACATTTCAGGGGTACGTTATTATTTATCAGTTTCTATAGAGACTGCATCATGCTCACCACCAATAGTCCAATTTTTATCCATCACCATACATATGTGCCCCTTTACCCCTTTCACCCACCTCCCAACCCCCTTCCCCTCTGGTAACCACTAATCTTTTCTCTTTATCCATGTGTTTATTTATCTTCCACATGTGAATGAAATCATGCAGTGTTTGTCTTTCTCTCTCTAGCCAATTTTGCTTAACATCATACCCTCAAGGTCCATCCAAGGTGTTGCAAATGGGACGATTTTGTCTTTTTATGGCTGAGTAGTATTCCATTGTGTATATATATATACATATATATATATGTATATATATACACCACATCTTTATCTATTCATCAGTTGACAGGCACTTGGGTTGCTTCCATGTCTTGGCTATTGTGAATAATGCTGCAATGAACATAGGCGTACATAAATCTCTTTGAATTGTCGATTTCAAGTTCTTTGGGTAAATACCCAGAAGTGGGGTAGCTGGATCGTATCTATTTTTAATATTTTGAGAAATCTCCATACTGTTTTCCATAGTGGCTGCACCAGTTTGCACTCCCACCAGCAGTGTATGAGGGTTCCCTTTTCTCCACACCCTCTCCAACATTTGTTATTTTTTGTCTTGTTAATTATAGCCATTCTGACAGGTGTAAGGTGATATCTCATTGTAGTTTTGATTTGTATTTCCCTAACAATTAGTGATGTTGAACATCTTTTTTGTGTGCCTGTTGGCCATCTGTATATCTTCTTTGGCAAAATGTCTGTTCATATCCTCTGCCCATTTTTTGATCTGGTTGTTTGTTTTTCTGTTGTTGAGTTGTATGAATTCTTTATATATTTTGGAAATTAACCCTTTGCTGGATATATGATTTGCAAATAGTTTCTCCCAGTTGGTGGATTGTCTTTTCGTTTTCCTTTGCCTTGAAGAAGCTTTTTGGTCTGATGTAGTCCCACCCACGCAATGGATTTTACATGGATTAACTCACTTAAGTCTCATAACCACCTTGTGACATGGGTTATTTCCAGTTTGTAGGTATTTAGTAGAGTAGAGGCTTAGGAAGGTTAAGAAATCTGCCCCAAATCACAGTGCAGATTGGAGCCCAGGTTTCATTCACTTGATAAACATTTATCAGGTATCTCATATGTGCCAGGCATGTTGCTAGGCACTAGGGACAAGAGATGGAAACACACAGTCTCAACCTTTAAGAAGCAAACAGTTTGGTGGGGTTGTAACAAGATGATTGACAATTACAGCACAGAACCTTAATGCCTATGGTAAAGGCAAGCGCAGAGGGTCTGGGAACCAGGGCAAGGTACCTATTCCAGATAAGGGGATCAACACAGAGCAGGGCAGATGATGCCAGGCTACATGTTGAAAGAAAGGAAGGAGATGACAAGCAATGACATAGGCATTTACATATGACAAAGGCATAGAGGCATGAGGAGTTTAAAACATCCGAGGAATGGCAAATATGGTGTGGCTGAAGGTTAAGGTACTTATTGGGGAGGGTAATGGATAAGTATCAGAGAGCCTAATCACAAGGGGTGATTTGAGCCACACTAAGGACTCAGAACTTTTTTCTAGAAGTAGTGGGGAGCCAGGTGAGAAATTGATGAAGTCTTTAAGGCATCAGCCATAGAGCTGGAGAAGAAGAGGATTCCAGACTAAGAAGGTAGGCTCAAGTACACTAATTGGTTTATCATGTCGGCCTAGAGGACAGTGACAGAGAAAGCTGGGTCTAGAACCTTTGGCTCAAATTAGAATATTCTCAAATTTTGGCTGCACATTGGAATCACCTGGGGAGCTTTTAAAATCCCAATGCTAAAAACAAACAAAAAAACACACCAATGCTGGAGGACTTATACTACTTGACTTCAGGACTTGTACGCTACAATAAGCAAGATGGTGTGGTACTGGTATAAAGACAACAGAAGAGAGCGCCAGAAATAGACTCACATTTAAAGGTCATTTGAGGGGCCAGCCTGGTGGCATAACAGTTAAGTGAGGGCACTCCACTGCAGCGGCCTGGGGTTCAGATCCCAGGTGCGCACCAACACACCGCTTGTCAAGCCATGCTGTGGCGGCATCCCATATAAAGTGGAGTAAGATGGGGCACGGATGTTAGCCCAGGGCCAGTCTTCCTCAGCAAAAAGAGGAGGATTCGTGACAGATGTTAGCTCAGGGCTGATCTGCCTCACACACACACACAAAAAATAATAAAATAAAAGCAAAACTGTTAAAAAAAAAAATAAAGGTCATTTGATTTTGACAAAGGTGTCAAAGTAATCCATGGGGGAAAGGAATGTCTTTTCAACAAAGGGTGCTGGAACAACTGAATATCCATATAAGAGAAATAAGTGTACCCTGACCCCTACCTCACACCATATGCAAAAATTAATTCAAGATGGATCATAGATCTAAACCATAAAAGGGGAAATCATAAAGCTTTTAGATGAAAACAAAGCATATCTTCATGACTTGGAGGTAGGCAAAAATTTCTTGTCATGGAAAGCAATAACCATAAAAGAAAAGCACTGATAAAAGAAACATCAAAATTAAAAAGCTTCACTCCTCAAAAGACATCATTAAGAAAATGAATAAGTAAACCAAACAGGTAAGCAAAACATTGATCTGACAAAGGACTGTTATCCAGGGTATATAAAAAATTTCCTATAACACAGTAATAAAAAGACATCCCAATTTTTAAAAAAGTGTACACAAGACCTTTTTTTTTTTTTTGGTGAGGAAGATTCACTCTGAGCTAACATCTGTTGCCAATCCTCCTCTTTTTTTGCTTGAGAAGATTAGCCCTGAGGTAACATCTGTGCCAATCTTCCTCTATTTTGTATGTAGGTCGCCGTCACAACATGGCTTGACGGGTGGTGTAGGTCCATGCCCAAGATCCGAACCCATGAACCTGGGCCACTGAAGCGGAGCGCGCCAGACTTAACTACTACACCATGGGGCTGGCCCCATGATTTGAATAGAGACTTCACAAAAGAACCTATATTAATGGCCAATAAACACATGAAAAGTGCTCAATATCTTTAGTCATCAAGAAAATGCAAATTAAAACCACAATGAGATAATTCTCCCCACTCACCAAAATGAAAACTTTAAAAATCTGACAATACCAAATGTTAGTGAGAATATAGAGCAACTGGAACTCTCACACAGTGTTGGTGGGAATGTAAAATGTTCTATCAATTTGGAATAGTATGTAGCAGTTTCTTATAAAGCTAAGCATGTACCTAACCTATGACCCAGCAATTATACTCCTAGTTATTTATTAAAGAGAAGAGAAAACACGCTCACACAAAGATGTCAGCAAGAATGTTCATAGCAGTTTTCTTCATAATAGCCAAAAACTGGCTACAGCCCAGGTATTTATCATCAAAAAAAGGATGAACAAACTGTTATATCTCTACAATGGGCTAATAGTTAGTAATAAAAATGGACAAACTATGGATACACTCAACCACACAGATGAATCTCAGACATGGTGAGTAAAAGAAGCCAGACATAAAAGCACATCCTGTTTTACTCCATTTATATGAATTCTAGAACAGACAAAACTAATCTATGGTGAAAAAAAATCAGAGCAGTGGCTCCCCCTCAGGGGTGGAGTGAGGACAATGATCTACATCTTGATAGGGGTTTGGATGTCATACAGCCACCAAGTGAGGCAGGGATTTGAACCCCGGTGGCCTGGCCCCAGAGGCCACAGTTTTAACCACCACATTACATTGCTTTGCCTCTAGAATGCTGCAGCCTTGGGTGCCATGAGATCACACAGGAAGAGTAGCCCGTGAAGACAGGAGACTGAGGAGCACCCAGAGAGGTAGGAGGAAGAGCAGGAGAAAGGGACCATGAACACCAACGGGGGGAGGGCTTACTCAAGAGCCATTAACAGTGCTGAATCCTGCAGAGAGGTCCAGGGAGAGAAGGACAGGGCTGGACCATCATTCTGGGCACCTAGGAGGGTACGTGTGACATGGCCAGAACAGTTTCATGGGACTGATGCGGGCAGCAGCCAGCTGGCGGTGTACTGAGGAGGTGAGGAAGGGAAGACAGTAAATGTGAATAACTTTCCCAAGAAGTTTGGCTGCACAGGGGACAAGAGAGAGAGGCAAGACAGTAATTATAGTGCCAGTTAGAGGGCTGGAATTTCCTTGCAGAGGCTCAATCCTGACCACAGCTGGCTCCATCCAGAGATGCTTGACTTCACCCACCCACCAGGGCTACTACTTGTCCTTCTGTGAGGTGAAGGTCTGTTGGCCACAGAGCCTCTGACAGCCCCAGGGCTTCATTTGGAAGCTGGAGATCAGCTGACTTTGCCATTGCTCACATCCTGTCATCCTTGGCAGACCTCAGTGGGCGTCCACCCTTCTCCACTCAGCCCAGTGCTTCCTCTTCCTGACCACTCTTGCGCTTCTCCCTACCTCCTCCTTGCAGGAAGCCTTGGACCACCCTTGGCTCAGATTGTCCTTGCCCCTCTTTGCTTGCCCGAAACCTGGCTCTTTCCTGAGGACACTTCCTTTAAAGAGATATCACTTATTCTCCCAAGTGCACAAGACGGGTGGTGGTGGGAGCGTGGGCAGTCAGCCCGCTCCGGGCTCTCCATTTCCTGTAGTCAGTATGGCTCCACCAAGGTCTCAGTTAGGGATGCATCTAGCCACAAGTAACAGAAGACCCAACTAAATTAGACTGAACAATGAGGAGTTCTAGAGCAGATCCAGGGCTGGTGCTTCAGCAAGAATTTTCTACCTCTTCACACTGCTACTCTATCCTCAGTGGTTGATGGTATCTCCTCTCACAGTTGCAACTGGTTGCAGCTGTTCTAGTCCTCACATGTGGACTCGTCATTGAAGAAGAACAAAATTGTACCCAATAGCCCCCTAAAGTCCTGTTGGCCAGGACTGAGTCACTGGCCAGGGGAACAGACAGACCATGATTGGCTAGACCAATTAGATTCATCCCCTGAACGTACGGGAGGGGAATCCCTGTACAAAATCCAGACTTTGCCAGCAAGGGAGAAAGGCTTGCTGCTGAGTAGGCACCAGCAGTGCTTGCCCCGAGAGTCATATTAATTCCTCTTCGTTTTCAGGGCCAGATACTTCACCGTCCATTGAGAAGATGTGTAGCTTACTGCTTACAGCCTCAGTGCCTGCGTCAGACTAACTGAGTTCAAATCCCAGCACTGTCACTTGCCAGATCTTTGGCCTTGGGCCAGTTACTTAACCTTTCCACATCACAGTTTCCTCATCTGTAAAATGAGGGCTATCAGTGCTCTCAACAGAACTTTCTGTGATGATGGAAAGGTCCCACATCTGTGCTAACATAGTAGCCATTAGCCATGTGTGGCTATTGAGCATTTGAAATGCGGCTAGTGCATCTGAGGAACTGAATTTTTTAATTAAAACTAAACAGCCACATATGGTTAGTCACTACCATGTTGGGCACATAGTTCTTTCTCATAGTATCATTGTAGGATAAAATGTACAGTGCTTAGATTTTTTAAAGTAGGAATTGAAATAACGCATAAACCCTCACTAAATGTTAGTTATCATTCATCCACTGATGTCTTGGTCACTTGCCCACACTCCTCGAAGACTCTGGCATCCGAGTCACTGTCTTCCTGTTCACCGCAGGTCTTTTGCAAACCCAGATGGCCTCAGTGTTCATGCCGGTAGTCCAGCAGCACCCTGGACTCCTGTTTCCTTGCCCTCCTCAACTCCAGTGACTTACGCCATGTCGCCATAGCCACAACCTGTCCCACACCCTCCCAGGAGGGCCAGACTGAAGTCTCACCCCCTGTCTCTGACCACAACATTCCAACCCTCCAGCTCTTTCTTTCCCTTGCTCCCAGGAAGGTCAGTCTTTAAGTCTGTTGAGACTTCCAGTTCCTTCGCTCTGTTCTATCCTTACCCACTGGCTCCTCCTGTCTTTACTTCTCTTCCTAACCAGCCTTGGATTCCGCCCACAATGCTTCACTTCTACTTCTCCGACAAACAGTCTCCTCCTCTGTTATGATCAACTTTCTGAACTGTTCTCCTAGCTTCAGACTTACACTTTAAATCCGTCCTCCACACTGCAGCCAGGGTGGTCTCTCTACTAAACCTCATCACATTACTCACCTGCCTAGATCCTCTAATGCTCCCCATCGCCAACTACTATCCATATCCAGAAGGTACCATGCTCCTGAAGTATCCATGCTTTTGTCCATGCTAGATCTTCTTCCTCGTTTAACTCTCCTCTTGTTCTTTGCCTGAATAACTCCTATTTTTCCTTCAGGATTCGGTTAAGGCATCACCTCCTCCAGGAACCCCTCCCTGATCTCCCCTACCCCCTACCTAGTTTAGATGGCCCATTCTATGTGCTCCCATGGCACCTTGTCCTTCACTGGAATCACAGCCCCAATTATCCGGCAGTATCGTTGTTTGTTAACTAATCTGCTTCCCCCTCTCAGCTGTAAGAGCCAGAGAACAGACACCCAACAAGTTTTTGTTGAATTAAGTGGACATAGATTCTGGGAGGATTGGTTTTGCTTGCTTGCTGTCAGTTTGATTTTACTTTTTTAAAGGTGGGAGGGATTTGAACATGTGTACAGGCTGAGAGGAAAGAGCTGTACTAACTAAGGAAGGAGAGGCTGGAGACTTGGAGAATTGAAGGGATATTTAATGGAACAGAGCCTGAGGAGGCAAGAGGGAGGGGCCCTGAGCACAAGTGGAGGGACGTATTGGGGGCAGAGGCAGAGGCAGAGACACCCTCTCCTCTGAGCCTGCAGGGAGAGTGCGGGTGCCAATGAATGTGTCTGTCAGTAGGGAGCAGGAAACTGGGGGAGTTTCCAACTGATGGCCTCTGCTTCCTCTAATCTAAGTGGTGAGTTGGCATCAAAGTGGATGCGAATTTGGGGAGAATGGAAAAGGCCTGGCAGACAGGGCTGGGTAGGGGTCCACACTTCTTCTGTGACCTTTTCCTTCTATCCCTCAATCCTCCACAAATCCCAGGCCACTGTCCAGTGCTCTGAACAAGGCACCCACTCATCTTATCTGTGAAATGTACTGAGCTCCTGCCATCAATCCATCACTAAGGTCAGTCTTTCCATCAGAGAGTGTATGTAAAACATTTAGCCCAGTGCCATATACATAGTAAGCACTCAGTAAACAGTGGTCCTTGTCACTAGCAAGAGCAGACATTGTCTTTATTAGCTGCACAGCAGTGTGTACAGGGGGATAGGAATCCCCACCCTCTGCAAGCTTATGTTCTTGTCAGAGAAGAAGGATACACCCATAAAATCGTTAAAAAGCAACACAAAGTGATATGTGATGGTCACCAACATCCAAATGGTGCTTTGTTTTTTTGATCACAACCTGCACTAAAAGTGTCTTTTACATCAAGACCTAGAACTCAAATACATACATAAAACTGACACAAGTTTCCTTAGACACTACTTATCCTAACTTTAGGTGATATGTTCTGATATTTGCTGTTCTATTCTACTCTACTTTGTTTAAAAAAAGGGATGGTCAAGGCTCACTGTTATGGGTTCAACTGTGTCTCTCAAACATTCATATATTTGTATGTTGAATTCATATGTCCCTTGAAAATTCATATTCATATGAGGTGTCCCCAGTCCCTCAGAATGTGACCTTATTTGGAGATAGGGTCTTTACAGAGGTAATCAAGTTAAAATGAAGTCATTAGGGTGGGCCCTAATCCAATATGACTGATGTCCTTATAAAAAGGGGAAATTTGGAGACAGACTGGCATACAGGGAGAACACCGAGGGGAACATTAGACAGCCATCTACAAGCCAAGGAGAGAGGCCTGGAACAGATTCTCTCACAGCCCTCAGAAGGGACCAACCCTGCTAACACCTGGACTTCTAGCCTTTACTGTGACTAATAAATTTCTGTTGTTTAAGCCACCCAGCTTGTGGTACTTTGTTACGGCAGCCCTAGCAAACTAACACCCATCAAATTGATTTGGTGACTCATTATTGGGTTGCAACCTGCAGTTCACAGATCACAAAGTTCTTTTTTCCTAGTCTTTCTCTCATGCAATCTTTCAGCCACTTGGTGGGATGGCAGGGCCCAGAGGAGGGGAGGCAGGCAAGGCGCTCACTCTCAGGGTGTGTAAGGGGGTGGCATTACTGAAAGTCTAGCCAACCCTGCAATTGCATGACCTGAGATGAGTGCCTCCTTAAATTCCGCACCCTAGACACCTCACCCCAGCTTAGGCCGTGTGAAGTGGATGTAACTGTTGTCTCTGTTTGAGGAGCTGACACACAATCACAGAGCTCTTAAGTGGAGTCAGACCCAAGCCAGATTTGCCTCTAAATTCTGGGTTCTTTCCAGGCTATCACAGTGTCCCCATTGGTGCAATCAGTTAGAGAGAATGACAATAAATATTATTTTCCCACCAGTACTGGCTCCTCACCTTCCCATCCCCAAAAGGAGTCAGTTAGAGACTGCGTTCCCTCCTCCCCTCCTCTTGGCAAAGTTCTAGGGAACTTGGACCTCCTGAGCCCCTTAGATGGCAAAGCCTGAATTCAGGCACTGTCTGTGGACGTCTGCAGGCAGCGTGGGCACATGGGAGCACATACAAAGCGCGTGTGCTGTGAGCGCCTACGTGCACACACTGCGACCCTGGCACTGCTGAGATCAGATTCCCCGCCCGCCATCTCCACCCCTACTCTCCCTCCTCTTCCATCCACTGCCTTCCAGACACAATAAACACAGAAACACACATTCCTCCAATAGGCTCTGTCTTTGTGGCACTAATATTACCCCCAAATCCGGGACCCCTGTGTAGGATGGAGGCCCTTCTGCCATCCTCGTGCCTGGTTTATTCTGGGCTATAAAAATAGTGCCTGCTGTTTCCTATGTGAAGGCACTGTCCTCAGCCTTCACACGTATTATCACATGTCACTACTACAACCTTATGAGTTAAGACTATTATTTGCTCCATTTTTCAGATGACAAAACTGAATCACAAATTGTAGATTGCCCAGAGTTGTACAGTTAGCGGCGCTGGCAGGATTCAAACCCAAGCAGCCTGTCTCCAGAGTCCAGATTCTTAACTGCTACCCTCTGCTGCCAGCCAGGCCCACACACATGCCCTCCGGCACACACAGGCCCATCCCTACGGGATGGGAGTGGGAGCAGCTGGGTTCTGGGAATCACTTCAGGCACCAGGGGGCAGCATAGGCCTAGCTTTGGCCCCTGAGCCTAGCTCTATTTGGGGAGAACAGAGGGGAGTAGAAACGTCCTTCCACCTCCCACCGCCCCCCAGAAACCACCCTTTCCATGCACCACGTCTCCCAGATTTGGGGATGTGAAGGCCTCTCTGGGTCCCTTGGCCTCCAGCTCCTCCAGCAAAAGCTGCAGAAACCACCCACTAGTTACGATGATGACTCAGAAGCTGGGCAAGCTCTGTGTATGTGAGTGTGTGTCTCTGAGTGCTGACATGTCTGTGAGCCTGCTCGCATGTGTGTGTAAGCATGTGTGTGTGTGTGTGTGTGTGTAGCTTGTGACTGGAGAAGTTGTGCATGTGTACCCGTGTGTATTTCTGGGTGTGTCTCAGTGGTTACCACAGAAACAGACAGGAACTTCGCCAAGGGTGCACAGCAGATTCATATTCAAATTTGTCCCTTGGTAATCTGCAGGCAGCGACTCCGGCTCGTGTCAACTCCCACCAGGGCCTAAGGAGTAGTACCCTGTGTGGAGGGGCAGAGATGGTTTTCAGTCTGCAGCACTCCTTCTGGAGTCTTCCAGAATTCTGAGCTTCGGGGTCCCCTCCCCCACTCCCTCCCATCAGTGGTCACGGGACCTCTAAGGCGTTCACCACCAAGAAGGGAGGAGGACCTAGGAGTTCCTGCCGGCGATGTGCTCCCCGGCTGCTTTTCAGGGTCTTCCACTGGAGGGAGCGCAGAGCCCAGAGGGATTTGCTTTCCCAGAGGCCCCGGGGAGTCCAGTCCCTCGTGAGCCCAAACCCTGGGCCGCTTCGAAAGTTTGAGTACAGGACAGGCAGTTTGGGGCGGCATGTCTCTGCTTGATATTAGGTGGCTTTCTGGAGAAAAGTTGATCACTTTTGAGGGGGACAGAGTAAGTGGGGATCAGCCTCCCACTCCAGCTTGGCCCCAGGGCCCCAAGCCCCAGTCCTGGCTCCCCCCACCCTGTACACCCTCACCAGGCACAGAAGGCACACATGCTCGCCCTACTTTCTTCCTCTTCCTCCTCCAGCCCACTTTCTCTTCTCTGTGTCGTCAGAGCTCCAGGGAGGGACCTGGGTAGACGGAGAAGCCGGAAACAGCAGGCTGGGGCAGCCACTGCTTACACTGAAGAGGAAGGACGGGAGAGGACTGTGTGTGTGTGTGTGTGTGTGTGTGTGTGTGTGTGTTTCTTTTCGGTGGTGGTGGTGGAGGGGGGGTGCTGGCAGGGCCAGCCCCGAACTCGCTGGACAGAGCTACAGACTCATGGGGCCTGGCAGTGCCCGCTGAGAGAGGGAGAAGACAGCAGAGGGGTTGCCAAGGTGAGGGGATGCCTCCGAGGAGGGCAGGGTGGGGACCCTCTGACTATGAGGGTGTGCGGGGGTGGGTTGGCGGGGGGCCTCTCAGGATCCTCCCTGGGCCAGGTGTATGGTCCCCAAGAAATTGTTTCAGGAGCTGGTGGTACTGGGTCTTGGCAGTTTCCAACTCTCAGAGGAATCTGGGGTGGGTACAGGCCCCGCACTCCCACCCCCCGTGGGTCACTTTTTCCACACCCCCGCCCGCGCACCTCCGGGGACATGTGAAGACAGGGAAAGGAGGGCAAGGAGGTGCCCCTCTGCCCTCTGGGTGGGGGGAAGTGGCTGCCCCTCCCTAGAAGGTTGATGCCAGAAGGCAGTGGGTCATAGACAAACCCCTAGCCTGTCCCCCCACAAAGGTTCCTGTTCAAGGGTGTGGCTGGGGGGTGAGCGAGCCCCAGATGTAGACCTCATGGTGCCCCAGAGGAGGGGGAATTTCCCCCTCAAAACTGCTCCACGCTTGGCTGCTGTAGACGCCGAGATTTCCCGGCGGCGCCGAGTTAACCCTCCTCATGCTGAACTGGCTCCGCCTCCCCCGCCCCCTCCCCGCTCCCACCGTCACCGACACACATTGGGCAACTCAGAGAAGCTTTTGACTTTTGATCCTTTGGTCCCATGGCCACAGGACTCGGGAACGTTGGGGTTGAGGTGATCGGGTTTAGGCCACGAAGCCGGCCGAAGAGGATCCCGGACGTGGGGCTTCCCTGCGCGATTGGGACGGGAACGCGGGCCCCGCCCCTCCCACCGCGGCTCCTCCCTCTCTGCGGGTCTTGGAGAGGGGCTTAAAGCAGAAGGTGCCCCTGTCCTGGCAGGCCAACCCCCTCAGCCTTGTCATTGGGTGAGGGTGGGGGAAAGTGTGGCCTCCTGACATCTGGATATTGGGGACGGAGTAGGGAAGGGGAGTTGAAGCCAGGGCCACGCCGGGAGGCTGGTCACTCAACAAGGGGATAGAGAGGAAAGGGGGGCTGCCTGCGGTTTAGGGATCACCTCAGTCCCCAGTAGGATAGGGCCAGAGGGTCAAAGGTCTGAGCGCCAGGAGAAGCGGGAGAGGAAGACAGAAAAGACAACGGAGTCCTCCGGTGAATCTGCAACACAGAGCAAAAGGTGCCCCACCCCAGGGGTGGAGAAAGGCCTGTTGGAGGACCCTGAGCAGGAAGGGGAGGATTCTGCCACTGGGAGAAAAGTGCTGGAGGGGATAGGGACTGGGGGGGAGGGGCAGGAGGGTCTTGGAGCTGGAGTCCCTGAGAAGGGGCCCCTCTGTTCTCCATCCCTTTGGGAGTCCTGGGGAAGGGGAGAGGCTAAAAGTGCAACAGGAGGACTTGGGGTTTCTGGGTTGGGGGAGACCCAGGGAGTTTCCATCCCCATCCTCCCCCTCATCTTTGGGAAGGGACATTATGAGAAACATGAACTGAGAGACCCCTGGGAAACCACTGGTTTACCCACCTCACCTGGCAGCCCACCCAGTAAAACCCTCTCCCCTCCTTCTCCCGTCTCCTCCTTTCTTCCCTCCCTTTCTTCTCCTCTACCCTTGGCCTTCTAGCTCTCTAGCTTCCTCTCCCCGCTTCTAGGCTCTTCACTCCAGGCTTATTAACCCCACTTTTCCTCCAATATCTCTCACCTTCTTCCTAAGTTCTTTCTACATTCCCCTTTGCTCCACCTCCCCTTCTTCAGTTCTGCTGCCACACCCCCTCCTCTTAGGATGACAGGATTTGCATCTGGAAAGCATCCTAATGGCACAGTGTGGTGGTTAATTCTCACTCAGATCCACATCCTGATTTCGGAACTCACTTGCTGAGTGGCCTTGGCACGTTAGAGAATCTCCTTGAGACTCGGTGTCTTCATCTATGAAAGAGGATAACTATCTATTTTAAAAATCATTGTGAGGTTTGGAGATAACACCCTTAGTGTAATGCCTCATACATAGTAAGTGCTTAATAAATGGCGGCTATTATTACTCTACTATCCTCTTCTTCATCGTCTAGCCGTGTAGTCTTCAAATTATCTCATGGAGCCCTGGAATTTTGAGGGGTTTCTCAGGGACACCTTTGAGGTCAGGAGGTGGGGAGAGGGGAGCAGTAGCGTTCCTGGCCTACCACACTTGCTTTCAACAGAGAAAGTCCAATCTTAAATAATTGGGGTTCTACACATTAAAACTAAAATTGGCTACTGCTTTAAAAAGTTTGGAAAGTTCTGCACTTATCAAGCCTCATATTTTATAGATGAGAAGATCGGGTCCACAGAGGGGAGGCTCCTTGCCCACAGAACCAGAGCCAGCTCTAGAGCTGCAGCCCACATCCTCTGCATTCTCTCAGAGAGCTTTCCCTACTGCCCTGTCTCCATCATCTCCCACCCCGCTGGCTGCAGCTCAGCTCTTCCCACCCCATCACCCCTGTGTCTACCATTGAAGGGATTACCTTGTCTCAGGCGTTGACCAAGGATGTCCCTGGTTTGAGGTGGTCTGGCTGTGAGTGGTGGTGAGGGTGGTCTCTGGGAGGTCCCTGGCTGCCCCACAACATGGGCCAACTTTCTTTGGCACCTCTCAGAGTGGCCTTGTTCCTTTCCTCCAGGCACCCTCCTAACCCCAGATCATGTCTCTGTGGGGTCTGGTCCTCAAGATGCCCCCAGAAAAGCTGCAGCGGCTCTATGTCGACTTTCCCCAACACCTGCGGCATCTTCTGGGTGACTGGCTGGAGAACCAGCCCTGGTGAGTCCCAGCTGCCCCATGTTCATCCCTCAGGTCCTCCCCCACCCACCTTCCCCCACATCAGATTTTCTCCGCCCCATTTCGGGACTTGGGACTCACGGATGGTGGCCTAGATTTAGCGGGAGTCTGTGCTGCATCAACCAGACTATGCCTATTGACACATGGAGTCCCTCACCCCCTTAGGAGGCAGAGCCAAAGAGGACAAAGTCAGGGCTGGGGCAAGGGCACTTCCCCTAACAGTGGAAAATTAGGACACAAGGAGCACGGATGAGGGCTGCAGAGGATGGAGAATGGGGGTGGAGGGCTGCTGAGCTGTTTGCTGTGGGGTGAAGGGTCAGTGGAGCTGAGGAAGCCCTGACTCGAGGCTGCCTCATCCTGATCTTCCTGCAGGGAGTTCCTGGTTGGCTCAGATGCCTTCTGCTGCAACATGGCCAGCGCCCTACTTTCCACCACTGTCCAGCGCCTTCAGACTTCAGCCGGAGAGCAGGGGGAGGGAAGCGCCATCTTGCAACACATCAGCACCCTGGAGGTGGGGGCAGGAGGGAAAGGACAAGGCTGGGGTGGGGCCAGAGTGGAGCTGCGGTGAGCATTGGATGCTGGAAGAAATTGGTTGGCCGCTGGAAGCAAATTGGTGTTCTGTGGTTAGCTGTTAGCTAGCATGCAAATTAGATTTTAAAAGCATGCAAATACATGAGAGCTTCTGGAGTCTACAGTTACGCTGCCTTTCAGTGTGTATGTGAATGGGGGGGATTGAAGTGGGAGAATGACATGGCTAAGAGCCTGGCTAACCCTGTCCACCACCCTTCATTTCTATAGAGCATATATCAGAGGGACCCCCTGAAGCTGGTGGCCTCTTTCAAACAAATACTGCAAGGAGAGAAAAATGCTGTTAGGGAACAGGTATTGTGTGATACCCACCTCCCACCCCAACCCAATTCTGGGACTTTAGCTTGAGCCATGAGAATTCCCTCTAAACGGAATTTGAACTTGAAGAAAGGCTCAATGTTCTAGGCCCAGGATGACTAAAGGAGGTTCCTGGGGTCAGAGTAAACCCCAAGCTAAGCTCAGGAAAACTTCAAATGAGGGACCGAGGGTAGCGAGGTCTGGGGAGGAGAGAACAAGAGATAAAGAGTTGATTCTGCCAGAAGAGAGGTCTTATCCCCAGGAGATTCCAAAAGGTCAGGAAGAACTATCAAAGGGGAGGGGAGAGCCAGACAAGGGAAGTGGTCTATCTCCTTTTCTGCAGAGCATGGCTGTAGGCACCACTTTAGGGAGTGGAGGCCGGGTGTAGACGGATGGGCAGAGTGTCTCACCTCTCGGCATCTGTCTATCCTGTGCAGTTCGGCCATCTGCCAGCACCCTTCCACTGGAAGCAGGAGGAACTCAAGTTTAACACAGTCCTGCAGAGGCTGCAGCACCGACTGGGGGAAGCCCGCCTTCTCCGAGAAGCCGTGCAGCAGGAGGCTGAGGCTGGCCAAGGTGGGGGCCTGGGCCCAGAGCCCTAAGAGGATTCTGGGGAGTGTGTGGGAGGGATCGCCTCTTGGACCTCAACATTGACTGAACCTCACATTTATCTGCATCCCTGATTTCTGCCCCTAGTGTCTCTGCACAGCTTGATAGAAACTCCTGCCAATGGGACTGGGCCAAGTGAGGTGAGTAATGACCTGAGAGGTGGAGATGAGCTCAAAGTGCGAGCTTCAAGGGATTTCCGATCTGTAAGGGATGGAGACTGGGCCTCAGAGAGACACAGACTGAGCTGGGATCAGGGAATGCGGAGACGTGAGAAAGAGAGTGCTCCCCTCAGGAGCCGGGGAAGGAGGCAGTGTGTGGCCCTAGCTCAGGCCCTCCCTGCCCACAGGCTCTGGCCACGGTGCTGCAGGAGATTGTCGGGGAGCTGGAGGCTGCCAAGGCCCTGGTGCTGAAGAGGATTCAGATGTGGAAGCGGCAGCAGCAGCTGGCAGGGAATGGTGCCCCCTTTGAGGAGAGCCTGGCCCCACTACAGGAGAGGTTGGGGCAGGGCTGACGGGGACGGAGAGTGGGCTGGAGGTGGGCACTTGCTATCCCTGCTGGAGGCCCCCCAGACATGAGAGAAAAAGCCAGGCAAGAAGGCCTTGGAGGGGGCCAAGACTCAGAGGAGCCAGTTCCCGCAGAGCTATGCTAACTGTGGCTCAGGTTGCGACCTGTATAAGTGCGCCTGGCTGAGGGGGCACAAGCGGGCGTTCATCCAACCCATGCTTTTCTCTTCAAGCCCCATGCCCAGAGGAGTGGGAGGCCTTTTTCCATTTGGTCTCCTGGGCGGGGCCCCTTTCAATTTGCGCAAAAAGCACCATACGTGCTGGCAGCAGACCTGGGTATCAGAGCCCTGAGGAAGAGGCCTCTGGGTTTCCACAGGGGGTGCAGGCATTGAGAAGGAACCTCCCACCCAGAGCCAAGGCAAGTCCCAGAACCCCTTCAGCTCAGGCACGGTGCAGCCACACCCACTGCCCCTGCCACCCCTCCACACACACTCTCCTGCTCTCTTCCTGGGTTTAGGGGAAGGGGGTCTGGGCCGCCGCAGGCAGCCTGAATCCTGTGCCCCCTGACCACTGTCCTGGCCCCAGGTGTGAGAGCCTGGTGGACATTTATTCCCAGCTGCAGCAGGAGGTGGGGGCGGCTAGTGGGGAGCTTGAGCCCAAGACCCGGGCAGCGCTGATTAGCCGGCTAGATGAAGTCCTGCGAACCCTCGTCACCAGGTACGCCGGGGAGCCCTCAGCCTGGCCTAGGGCAGACCCCAAGGAAGGAAGAGTGTAGAGTTGTGGGGAGGGCACCAGGAGGGACTCAGCTGCCAACTCCCCTTGTGTCCTCCTCACTCCTCCCAGCTCTTTCCTGGTGGAGAAGCAGCCCCCGCAGGTTCTGAAGACTCAGACCAAGTTCCAGGCTGGGGTTCGATTCCTGCTAGGCCTACGGTTCCTGGGGGCCCCGGCCAAGCCTCCGCTGGTCAGGGCTGACATGGTGACCGAGAAGCAGGCGAGGGAGCTGAGCATGCCCCAGGGGCCTGGGGCTGGCGCGTAAGCTGGGGCTGGAGAAGGCCTGTTGGGGTGGTGGAGGCCAGAGGAGCCGGGCCCCACAAAGAGCAGGTGATGGGGAGGGAGGGCCATGGGATGTGAGACCTGAATGGTCAAGGCAGCCCATTCCGCGCTGGAATGGGGTGGGAGCATCACAATTTGGCCAAGATGGGGACTTCTCCCTTAAGAACTTAAGCGAGGAGATGGAGATTTGGGGCCCGTAGTCCACGCCATTCACCCGTGGACTCCAGCTCTTCCAGACACCTGGCCTGCATGGGCTGAGCCTCTCTGACTCCCCTGGCAGAGAAAGCAGTGGGGAAATCATCAACAACACCGTGCCCCTGGAGAACAGCATTCCTGGGAACTGCTGCTCTGCCCTTTTCAAGAACCTGGTGAGGCTTCAGGGAGCAGCGGGCAGGGAGGGGGGCAGGGGTCCTCAGACTATGCGACTTTCCTTGGTGAGGGAGTTGGGAGCCCAGGAGAAGCCGTCTCTGCCCTCACCCCTCCTCTCCCTCACCCCACCTCACAGCTTCTGAAGAAAATCAAGCGGTGTGAGCGGAAGGGCACTGAATCTGTCACCGAGGAGAAGTGTGCGGTGCTCTTCTCCACTAGCTTCACGCTCGGCCCCAACAAACTCCCCATCCAGCTCCAGGTGAACCGAGGCCACAGCCCTGCCCAATCTTGGGCCCCACGTCCCCCTCCATGCCACACACTGGGGCCCTGGATCCTCACTCCTCATGACTGTCCCATACCCTGGGTGTCTGGGATTTATGCCTACTGGGGCCAAGGTGAGATGGAAGGAGCAAGAACACGGAGTGCACATGCCAGGGAATAACAGTGTAGTAGCAACTAGCACTTATTACACACTTTTTGTAGATCAGGGTACTGTTTCAAGTGACACACATACACACACACGCACACGGTTTTCACCATGACATGATGAGGTAGGTATTATTATTAGCCTCATTTTACAGATGAGGACATTGAGACACAGGGAGATTAATTTTCCCAGGTCGCACAGCTTCTAAGTGCTGGAACTGGCATTTGAAATCTGGAGGTCTGGCTCCAAGCACTGACTCACAACCACTTCTCTACAGTAAGGTCCTAACTGAGCTTCGGAAAGCATTTGATAACATTACCATGAGCTTTTAACTATGTCATATGAATCCAGGAGCTTCCTTGCACCCTCAGAGCCAGCCCCTAAGGAAGCCCCTTGTCCCTCTCCTCACCTCCTTCAGGCTCTGTCTCTGCCCTTGGTGGTCATCGTCCATGGCAACCAAGACAACAATGCCAAAGCTACCATCCTGTGGGACAATGCCTTCTCTGAAATGGTGAGGAAAGACCTGGAGTAGGGGGGACAGGGATGGGGTGGGCTCTAACATGAAGGGTTGGGGAGCAGGCTGGTGGGGTGGCAGGCATGTTCAAGTGGGAGTGACCTTAACTCCTTCTCATGGATCTGCTTTCATGCTTCTGACCTCTTTTCCTGCCAGTCTTAACAACCATTGTGCCATAGCACCCTAAACTACTGTTGGTAAAGCACGGCCTTTGTGAGCAAGCCCAGAGTGACATCACTGGGGAGGGGCAGCCTTGGGGAGGTGGGAAGGATGAAGGTCCTCCTGAGGAAGACTGGGGGTGATAGCCTGAGGCGCCCTCTCCTTCCCCCTTGTCCCCAGGACCGTGTGCCCTTTGTGGTGGCTGAGCGTGTGCCCTGGGAGAAGATGTGTGAAACTCTGAACCTCAAGTTCATGGCTGAGGTGGGGACCAACCGGGGGCTGCTCCCAGAGCACTTCTTCTTCCTGGCCCAGAAGATCTTCAACGACAACAGCCTCAGCATGGATGCCTTCCAGCACCGTTCTGTGTCCTGGTCACAGTTCAACAAGGTCATTCCTCTGCCCTTCAGACCAGCTACCCCCAAGCTCTTCATCCCTGGGGCACTCGGGGCCTCTCCAACCTCTGCCCAGGGACCGACTGCTGGGATCTTGACAATGCCCCATCATGTCTGTCAGGAAGGCCTCTGTCATGGCCCCGGGAAGGAAAATCTCTCAGCTCAGGGGGTCAGCCCAGAGGATGTGTTCTCTGGCACCCCTCACGTTTTGGTCTGGGGGCCCTCTGTCCTTCTTCTTTATCAGTGACCTGCATGACTCACCCAGATTGTATGTAAACACAGTTCTGATTCAGAATGACTTTGACCCACTGGGAAAATACTTCCTATTGCAAAAACTGGAATGAAACCCCACAGGAACATATGTAGTCATACCAGCTGCCATGTGCTGACGGCTGACTACATGCTTAGCACTTTATGTGTGTTACTCATTTTATCCTCCCAACATCCCTTTGAGGTAGGTACTATTATCATCCCCATTTCACAGATGAGGACCCTGATACTCAGGCGAGTGGCATGGCTGGGATGGAACCCCATATTTCTGACTTTCTCTTAGCCATAATATTTTACTGCTTCCAAAATAAGGCGGCTCAGGACTGGGTCTGTTACAAGAACAGGGGAAAAAGGAGATCTGGGTGTCCTGGTTGACAACCAGCTGGGTAAACGCAGTCATGTACTGATCTCTTAGAAAAAAAGGAAGAAAGAAAAGCCCACACGACCAGAGGATGTGTTAACAAAGGGAGCAGGACACCCACACCCAGCAAGCCACTGTCTCTGGACTCCACTTCCGCCAGGCCTCACTGGGGAGGGGGTGGAGCACAGCGGTGATGAGGGGCCCCAGCCCAGACTTCCTGGGCTAAATCCTAGCTCTGCCTCTCACCAGCTGTGTGGACCTGAGCAAGTTATTTGACCTTTCTAAGCTTCCATTTCTTCATCTGTAAGATGGAATAGTTACAGGACCTACCTCCACAGGCTTGTAAAGATCAGATAAATTAATTTATAGAAAGGGATTGGAATAGTGCCTGGCACGTGGTAAGCTTGAGTGTTGGCCATTGTCGTTGATGGGGTCTCAGGTCTAGTGTGGTCCCTCAGCCCTGTGACTCTGTCATGTGGGCACTCACAGCCCAGTGCCTGCCCTAACCAGGCTGCAGTTCTGGCCCTCTCCTGCTCATACCACCTCTCCCCCACCAGGAGATCCTGCTGGGTCGTGGCTTCACCTTTTGGCAGTGGTTCGACGGTGTCCTGGACCTCACCAAACGCTGTCTCCGGAGCTACTGGTCAGATCGGTGAGTCCCTGCCCCAGGTCTGAGGAGCTGTACCTCCAGCTCCTTCTCCACACCCAGTGCCCCCACTCCCATCCTCTCCTTCTCCTGGGCAGGCTGATCATTGGCTTCATCAGCAAACAATACGTCAATAGCCTTCTTCTCAACCAGTCTGATGGAACATTCCTCCTTCGCTTCAGCGACTCAGAGATTGGGGGCATCACCATTGCCCACGTCATCCGGGGCCAGGATGGTGAGGTCACCCCAGCCAGTCCTCTGCCTCTGTGCCTGTGTTCCCTGGGGTTTCTTCTGGGAAGGAAATGTCCTGGCCTTCCTTGATGCCAACTCTATCTTCAGGAAGTTCTTCCTTAGGTCCAGCTTCTCTTGTTCCTTCTGTGATCTAAACTTCCACCTTCTCACTGTGAGCTCTGTGGGAAGGGAGACTGGTGGGTCTCCCTCCCTCAGGACCCCACCCCAGGTCCTCTCCCCCTTGCCCTGGTAGACTGAGAATGAGTCCTGTGGTGGGGGCTGGGGAAAAGGAAGAAAGTCTGGACAGAGGGGATTCAGGGTCTCATTCCTGTCATAGGATCCCCACAGATAGAGAACATCCAGCCCTTCTCTGCCAAAGACCTGTCCATTCGCTCACTGGGGGACCGAATCCGGGACCTTGATCAGCTCAAAAATCTCTACCCTAAGAAACCCAAGGACGAGGCTTTCCGGAGTCACTACAAGCGTGAGCTGGAGCGGGCAGTTCTGACTCTTTCCTGTTGCCCCCCTCCCTGCCCACTGTGTGTCATCCCTGACTTATCTCTCCATTTTCGTAGCCCCACTTCTCCTACCTGCCCATCAGCCATGCCCACCTTTTCCATTTCCCTTCCTCCCTAACCCTGGAGCACTCCATGGCTCTCCTTTTCTCCCCCACCACAGCTGAACAGATGGGTAAGGATGGCAGGGGTTATGTCCCAGCTACCATCAAGATGACTGTGGAAAGGTGAGTGTGGCAGTGTGGATGGTGGGTGGGGCCTGGTACTTACTTGCAGGAAGGGGTGGTGGCATCAACCCTTGGTCAGTCACATGTGCCTCCTTCCCTCCTCCAGGGACCAGCCACTTCCCACCCCAGAGCCCCAAATGCCTACCATGATGCCCACTTACGATCTTGGAATGGCTCCTGACTCCTCCATGAACATGCAGCTTGGCCCTGATGTGGTGTAAGGAGCTGGAGGGATGGGAATGGGAGTGGTCTGTGCAGGTGGGCTCTCAGCAGGGGCTCCTGGGGAGCTGGCATGGGTGGCTGAAGTAGGGAATTTTCCTTTCCATGAGAGGAATTCCCCGTCCTGAGGCAGGGGATGGGGGTGTCCAGGAGAAGGGCTGGCATCAGGGGGTCCGCTTTCTTTCCCCAGGCCCCAAGTGTACTCACCACTCTCCCAGTCCATGTCCTCGTACCAAGCCCTTCCCCGGGAAGAATCGGTCAGTGTGCTGCCAGCCTTCCCGGAGTAAGTGAAAAACCTCTTGGGGACGGGCAGGGATACCCATGCAGGAAGGATGCACATTTGTACTGTTAGGAGAGGCTCTTCTGTGGAAAGGTGTGGTAGAAAGCTATACCCTTTCTTTTGTCTCTTGTGTCCACTCCTTGGAGGCGTTACTGGTTAACATCCAGACTTCCCAGGTTCCAGTTCCAGCTCCACTACTTACTAACTTTGAGCAAGTTACTCAAGTCTGGTGCCTCAGCTGTAAAATGGGGAATAATAATAATACCTTCCTCATAGGATTATTGTGCAAGTTAAATGAGTTAACAATACGTGTGAAGCTGAGCATAGTACCTGGCTCATAGCAAGAGCTGTGTATTAGTACTTTCTCTCCTGCCCCTGAAATCCACTATCACTTAACTGCTGTCTTGATTTTTATTTCTTTATCTATTTTGTCTTGGAAGTAGCCTAGACATTTTTGTTCCACAGGTAACACTCAGGCGTCAAGTCATGATATCTCCCGTCCCAGGAGCTGAGGTGGGGGTGGGGACTGGAGGACTTGGAACTACCAAAGTTCAGAGTCCAAAGAAACATGAGAAATGAGCTCATCCAGCCTCCTCTCCTCCCCACACCCCCTCCAGGCCCCAGCACACATATGACAGATGCGAAGACTGAGTTCGCAGTGTAGAGGTGGCTTGCCCGAGGCTACGCAGTCAGGATAAGGAGCTGAAATTCTGTTTCCTCCCTCAGTGGTCTTGACTTGGCAACGCCCCACCCTTGCTCAGCCTTCTCTTCTCTGACTGTGCCCTTCTTCCTGCTTCCAGATCGCACTTGCAGATGCCCCCCAACCTGAGCCAGATGAGCCTGCCCTTTGACCAACCTCACCCCCAGTGAGTGACAACCCCGTCCTGATCCCATGCTCCCTATTCACTCCCAGCCTCACCCCCTCAACATGTTATTTACTTTTCTGGTCCTGGCAGGGGCCTGCTGCCATGCCAGCCTCAGGAGCATGCCGTGTCCAGCCCTGAGCCCCTTCTCTGCTCAGATGTGGCCATGGCGGAAGATAGCTGCCTGAGCCAGTCAGTGGGAGGGTTCCCTCAGGGCACCTGGTGAGTGGTGGCGGCCTGGGGTGGTGGCTGGGAGCGGGTAGAGGAGTGGGTGCCATCCCTATCCCACTGCTTCCCCCTTCCTCCTTGCAGGGTCAGTGAAGACATGTTCCCGCCCCTGCTGCCGCCCACTGAACAGGACCTCACCAAGCTTCTCCTGGAGGGGCAAGGGGAGTCAGGGGGAGGGCCCTTGGGAGCCCAGCCCCTCCTGCAGCCGTCCCCCTATGGGCAGTCTGGGATCTCAATGTCCCACCTGGACCTAAGGGCCAACCCCAGTTGGTGATCCCAGCTGGAGAGGGAGACCAGAGAGACAGCTTCTCTACCCCCACGGACCTCTCTGGACACCTGCCCATGCTCCTGCCAAGCAGCAGATGGGGTGCGTGTCCTCCTATCCCCACCTACTCCCTGGTCAGGAGAAAAAGACTGCCAGGAGAAGGCACAGGGGGTGCAGCCTATCCACTCCTCTCCTACCACACACCCCTTCAGGTTCCAAAGTGAGACACGGCTCAACATGCCTGCACACGCAGAATGCACACACACTGCTCTCCCTGGGAGGTGGGGCTGAGCAGGAAGGGAGCTGGGCAAGCGCAGGTTAGGGCACGAAGGGCTTCTCCACCCATCCCGAGCCAGGGTCCAGGACACACGTGTAGACGCGTGCACACACTTGCACTGGAGGCTGGGGATGGAGGAATGGGCTTGGGTCCCAGCCTGGGGGGATGAGGAAGCAGTTCAGGAGACCCCAGGTGGGAGGAGAGGAATAGTCTGTACATTTGGTTACTGATGTGGGTTTTGCTCAGATTAAAAAACAAATCATAAACAGCTCGAATTCCTGTCAGTCAGATGGAGGCTTTCAGTTACATGTACTGTCCAGAAGTACAAGGGCTGAGTCTTTTCGTGTATAACTGCGTGAAAGTGTGTGTACCTCAGACATGTTAATATATAGATGTCACGCATTAGTTGTACGCACACACGGAACATGTATCTGATTTGCCTGTATAACCACCCAAGTTTGGAGTGTGAGAAACTGCACAAAAGACACCAGTGAGTGTGCCGGCCTTTCTGATGTATGCCAACCCAAATGTACTCAGCTTTAAGTATGACTGCTCCCAGGTGGGTCTATGTGGCTGTGACATCTGCATATGGCTATAGCTTCAGTGGCTCAACACGGCCCATCCTGCACGGAGGCAGGGGGTGAGCCTGGGGCCCAGGCCCAGGTGTGTGGTCCTCTCCGTCTATTAAGGGGCCTGATCCCCTGCTTCTTTTCTACTTCCCCACCCACCGCCAGCTGCCCTCCACTCCCCCAACCCATGCCACTCTTTCTCCCTCTTGGGGGTCATAGATCCTAAGCCATAAAATAAATTTTATTCCAAAATAACAAAATAAATAATCTACTGTACACAATCTGAAAAGAAAGACGCTCTAACTGCTCAGACAGGTGCTGTGGTCCAGCCCCCAGCTGAGGGAGACCCTGAGTCCAACCAAGGCCTCCCGAGGGGGCAGGTGAAGGGGACCCCACATCCACAACCCCCCTAGAGAGGGCAGGAGGAAAAGAATTGCTGAGGACTTGGGGGAAAGATGGGGATGGGTGGGCAAACCGCAGCACTTGTTAAATTAAAGAAACAAACTAGAAGCACAAGAATGGGGGAGCAGTGGGGAGGAGCAGGTCCAGTGTTCCCAGGCCCCCAGTTCTGGGGGAAACGTTCTCATTTTTAGCTGCTGGACCTTCCCAGGGAAGTCCCCTTTTCCCCCATGTCCAACGGAGTCCAACTGTTCACACCAGTGGTTCAAACTAAAGAGAATAGAAGTGTGTTGTGTGAGGGGAGAACCCCAATGCCCTGGAGGCAGAGTCCTTGCCCCCTTGTGCTGGACAAGGCTGAGGGGGCACCACGCACCCTCCTTGTGTCCTCTCGCCAGGCCCCTGCTCGTTATTGCTTGAAGCCCCATAGTTCTATGCCCATGGAGCAGGTGGGGAGGCAGGAGAAGAGCCGCAGAAGGATCCACGGTTGTGACTGGATGCCAGGGATCGAGAGTGTAGGGGTCTGTGTGAGCCAGAAGTCTGGGGTCCTGGGTCTGGGGACACCAGTCCACCCCTCACTGCCGGCTGGCCTCAGCCTCCACTTTGACGCTGCTCCTTCGACCTTCCACCAGAGCAGGATGGGGTCCTGGGGCGGGGCACCGGTCCAGAAGCCCTTCCTCGAACTCTGCAGGGACAAGGGGCAGGTTAGGAAGCTGTGTGGTGGGCACTGCAGAGAGCAGTGACGGAGAACAGAGGCAGAGAAGGCTGCGAAGACGAGCTTGATTTCTTGAATTACTGCCTCCTGCCCACCTTGTGCACGTGTGGGGGGTCCATACCCAAGTGTATGTGCCCCCCCTCCCCTTTCTGGCTGTGTGTAGCTCTCTGTCTCTGCCTGTGTCTCGCTCTTTCTCTGTCTCTCCCGCCTCCGTTCTGCTGGAATTTCTGGTTCTGTCAGGAGCTGTGGGGGTGGCTTGGCTCTGACCTCTCCCCCTCCCCCCTTCCCAGGCTCTGCCACCCCCACTCATCCCTGGTTCCCTCCCAAGCCCCACCCACCCTGCCATGCCCCCCAAGTTTCTTAGAAGCCAAATCAGGGGGAACACAGGAAACCAGCCTCCTGGCTCCTCCCCCAAGAAGAGCCCCCCTTCCAGTCCCCACCCCCACTCCCCACCCACACAGTTTAAAAATACCAAGCCAGGGTTGGTGGCTTTGTCTGCTGCGTCACTCTCAGCCCAGCCGCTGCCCGGCCCTCTGCCAGCCTACTCCCCCTGTTCCCATCCACACACAAAGCATCCCCCTTCGGGCTCCTCCACTTCCAAGCTGGACAACTGCACCCCAAATCCTAGCCTGCTGCACCTCCTACAATGGTAGAAGTTCCATCCAAGCTTCCCTTCCTGGTGAACCTCCTTCCTGTTCCCCTTTGTCTCCCATTTTCTGTCCCTCTGCTCCCTTCACAGGTTTCCATTAGGGTCAGACTCTCCCCAGTGGGAACAGCCCTGCAGGGTCCTCCTCTCCTCAACCTAAGGCTGGAACCCGACTATCCTACTGCCCTCTCTGGTGACTATGTCCTTCTTCCTCCCACCCGGCACCAGGACACCAGGATTGCTGTGTGGGGCCTGGGTGGCAGGGGTGCTTGGGGACAGCACTGCTGGCTGCCTCACCTGCGAGAGGCGGCTTTGCAGGCACACAGGGGCTGAGGCGGCCCACGCGGTCGTGGGAGACGAGGCGAGCTAGCCGCAGCCCCTCATCCATCAGTGTCTGCTGCAGGATGTGGCGGCTCCACAGCCCGTGGGCTGGCAATGCCAGAGGCAGGTCAGCAGGGGGCGGCGTCAGCCTTGGGCATGACCCCACAGCTGTGGGCATGGGCACGGGTCAGGTAAGGGACTACAGTCAAGGGAACCCCCACCCTCAACCGCACAGGCAGACCCATAGGCCCAGGCCCTTTTGCTCCCATCCAGCCAGGCCTCCCAACCCTGTTCCAGGCACTTGCCTCCTGGCTCCCTCCTCCCACCCCCTCCGCCCCCCAGTGAGGATAGAAGTGTTCTTTTGCACACTCACCCTGCAAGTGTCCATCTAGACTCTCCCCAGAAAGGCTGGCACTGTCTTCCTCCAGGCTGGGGCGGTATGGGGGTGCATAGGACTCGGGGCCTGGAGGAGGCTGCTGGATTTCAGAGTGACTTTGCTCTCCAACCTGCGGATGCCCCGAATGGGGAAATGAGGACCTGGCAAGGGAGGGGGTTGGGGAAGCCGCCCTAACCCACTACACACGCCCTGGAAAACCTACCTCCTGTTTCAGCTTCTTCAGTGGGGGGCCTCCCAATTCTTCTGGGTGGAGCCTGCAAAGATGGAGAGGAATAAGGAGGATGAGGCTGGAGAGGGACACATGATAGGCAGGGCACAGAATCTGGGGAAGGGCATGCATCATTTCAAGGCTCTGGAAAGAAACTGGCTGCGCAGGAGTCTCCAGCTCAGGTACTACTGCTGTGGGGGGGGCGGGTCAGAGGGGACCTGAGATGGAGAGGAAGAGGGGCCAGACCTCAGACAAGTGGACTTGGCCAAAAGGAAGACATGCAGGTGGGTGGGAAGCAGGCACCTGGACTGGAGGTCAGAACGTGACCTGCTCCTTGGCAGGATTCTCATCTAGGAAAGACCTGGAAAAGGGGGTCTCACCTGGAGCCCTTCAAGGAGGACAGGTAGGTGCTCTCTCGGGCCACTTGGCGCGACAGGGAGAAGAGCTCCACCCTCCGCAGTAAAAGTGTGTTGTCCCTCATGCAGAACTGGGCAGCAGCCTCATTGATGGTCAGCTGTGGAGAGAGCCATCAGAGCAGTCAGATTCCCAACTCCCCCACTGCCTGGCTCAGACCTCCTCACACCCCTTCACCATCAGACAAATGAGGCCCATCCATCAGATCCTAGCTTGGGTTTTCACACTACACAGGAGCTTTGTGAGGCAGAAAGACAAGAGGTCAGCACCCACAGCTTCCTAGGAATGCCGGGGGCCTCCTCGACTCCTGTGGGGTCTTGAGCAGCACGGAGCTGGACAGCTGGGCCGCTGTCTGTGTCTCTGCTTCCCCCTCAGCTGAAGAGGACAGCACTATAGTGGCTGGGGATGGGGTGTGTGGGGGAGGGGATCAGGGCCTGGGGTCCTGGTCAAGGAACAATGAAATGGACTTGGGGAGTGTGAGGATTCTCAGAGTGAGTAGACTGAGGCCTGGGAGCTAAGGGCAATCCTGGCAGGCTGGGGTCCTCACCTCATGCAGGCTGAGCTGCTTGCCCTCGCGCCGCTTGGAGTCGAAGCGGCCATAGATGATGCTGTACTTGCGGATCTCCTCCTCCTTCTGGCTGTCATTGTCGTCCATCTCAAAGATGTGCCCTACACTCCGCGCCAGCTTCTTGTTCAGCTTCAGCAGGGACGTGACCTCCCCAGCATCCCCCCTCGGGAAACTCCGGAAGATCCTCTCCACACTCTCCACCACCATGCGTACCATCTCTGGCTCCAGTCGATCTGGACCAGCCCCAGCCCCAGCTGCTGCCAGGCCCCCAGCCCCAGTCCCCTCAGGGACTCCTCCCCCTGCAGGTGGGGAGAAGGGGGGTGAGCTAGCCTCCTCTTCGCCTCCTGCCCCAACGTCGGACTCAGGGGTGCTCCGGCCTGGCCAGATCCGGGGGTCCCCTGCCCCAGGTCCCCCAGGCAGTGGTGACAGCTTCTCTCCAAGTTCAAGGGGGCTCTTGGGACTAAAACTGCGGGCACTGCCCGCCTTTTCTCCTGGGCTGCCGTGCCCATTGCTCATGCTCCCTTTCCGGGTGCCCGCAGTCTCAGAGATCTTGAAGAGTGGGATGCTGGAGACAGGCACAGCAGGCACTGGTTGGCTGAAGAGCCCTGGATTGGTGGCCCACTCTCTCAGTGCCTTCTGCAAGCGTCGAACGTGGAGGGGCTTGGTGGCCATGCCCACGAGTGCCATGATCTCCAGGAACTCCTCCTCACCCGCCTCGCACAGTTGCTGCACGTCGTCCCCTCCCTGCTGGATGAAGGTCTCGTAGTAGGAAAGCAGATTGGCGCGCTGCAGGACCCGGTACAGCTGCAGCTCCCCCAGCGTCCGAGGCAGTGCCATGGCTTGGGCACTGGGCCTGAGAAGGAGGTGCACAAGAGAGGGGGGGGGGCAGTCAGTACAAGGCCCCCTGCTCTGTACCAACCCACACTCACAATTATCCTCTTTCCTGCCTGCTTCTCTTCCCTCTCTCTTGAATGCTCTCTCTGCCCAGCGCCCAGGCCTGAGCACAGTCTCTGAGAATCAGGCACTGCCCAGAGGCACAGATGTGCCAGTGCCATCCGACTGGCCAGAAGGACCAAAAACCGGCCCAGTCTCTGCAGAAATCAAAGGCTCTTGATCCCCATCCTCAGCTTTTACTTTTCTGGCCTGAGGCAAGGAGACCTTGAGCCCTGAGGCCAGCCAGCACACCCCTGTGAAGGCTGGACCGCACTCTCCTGCAGAACATAGTTCTCATCTGCCACGCTCAACACCCAGCAGTCTCAACCTTACTCAAGGTGACGTCCCACACTAAGGTGAATGCAGGACCCCTGTCCTCTCCACAGTGGACACCTGGGACCACTGCTGGCCAGCTTCACTCCCTGGTGGCATCCTGACCCTGTGGTTGAAAGGGGGGTGTGTGGCCCTTTCTCTGCCCTTTCCCATTCAGTGAGGGTGCACCCCTGCTCCCCTCCCCTCAGCTTTTCTCACGAATTAGGCATTCTTAGCGCACTCGTGCTCTCTCCCTGGGGACCTCGCCCCTCCCTTCCAGACTGCCCAGTGCCCCTCAGTTGGCCCTTCTCCCAGCAGTGACCTTCCCCACCTGCTCAGTGGAGCTCCGGCCGGGGGAGGGGAGGAGTGCCTCAATTGTTCTGCTCTGGGGCCTGTTCTGCCCACACACACTCCCACGGTGTTGGCGTCTGTGGGCGAAAACCGCCCGGGGGCTCCCGCCCACCCTCCTCTCTTCATTTTCCGTCTGCATTTTCAAGTGGAGTGGGGGAATGGCTCAAAGCTTACTGAGGGAGGGGCTGCAGACCGAAACTCCCCTCCCCAGGCTGCAAATAAACGCACAGAAATGGGAAGGGACACCTAAGGCATCCCCTGCTTCTCCACGGCCCCGCTGATGCTCTCTTGGCTCAGAGGCGCCGGCTTCTCCCGGACCCCGGCCCGCGCGCTCCGTGCCAACGACAGACTGAGCCAGCTGAGCCGCCCTCCCCGGCACTGCTGCCAGCTAGAGCTCCAGGGCTTCCCCTGGCGCTGGGGAGCCCCCACGTTCTTTGCAGGGGGCTCAGCTCACATGCTAGGTCATACCCACAGAGTAAACGGGGGATGGAGAATGAGGTACTATTCTTTCATATCCAGCTTCATCAGATCCCTGCCTGCTCCCAGGGCCCCGAATTCGAAGACGCACCCCCTTTTCCATCAGTCTCCACCCCCCACCCCCGTCCCGCTTCCCCTGGTCCTCTCCTCGACCTCCGCCCTCCAGACCCCTTTCCCGAGTCCAGCTCCACCCATCTCCACTCTCCGCCGTCTCCCTTTGCCCACTAACTTGAGTCTGGGCTGCGGGGTCCGGCGGGCGCTGTCCCCTCCGCCTGGCTCGGCTGCGGGGGAGGGCGCTCTGTGCATGGAAGGCTGGAGACCACCGGGGCCGCCCCTCTCGGTGCCCGGCGCCTGGTGCGCGCTGCGCTCCTCCCGGCGCGCGATGCCGTGTCCGCCGCTGTCCGGGCTCCGTCCCTGCCTCCACGTCTCCTCTCTGCGAGCCTCCGCGCCTCTGTCTGTGCCTCTGCCCCCCCCTCCCCGGCTGCGCTTGCCGCCTCTCCGCGCCTCCGCCCCCGCAGGACGCACGGGGAGCGAGGCCCGGCGCTGCGCTGGCTGCCAGGCGGGCGGAGGGCGTGGGCAGAGCCGGGGGCGGGGGCCGGGGGCGGGGGGCGGGCGCCCGGGCCTCTCGGCCGGCCGGGGAGACGCCGCGGCTGAGAGACGGCGAGAGGCGGAGACTGGGGGGAGGGGGTGTGGAGCAGGAGGCGGGGGCGGGGACGCGGAGCCGGGGCGCCGAGTTGGGGACTGGGGTGAACGAGGCCAGGCTGTGGAAGGCGGACTTGGGGACCCAGCGGGCGGGGCGAGGTCGCTCCGTGCCGCCCACGCCGGATGCACAGCCGGCCCTCTCCGCGCCCACGTAACCACGTGAGCGCCCAGCCGGCGACATTCCTACTCCCCCCACCACCCCTACCCCTCCGAGTGGAGTTTCACAACCACGCACAGGTACACAAAGACACAGAGAAGCGCACGGACGTGCACACGCGCATCAACAACTACGCGGACGCCCGCTGCCCATACTCAGGCCTCGCGGGCTGTACGTGGGAATGTTAGGAGTGAGCCGGGAAAGTTGTCGGAGACGGGTGCGCGGCTCCTCCCGTGCGTGCATCTGACTCCCATAGAGTGGGCACTTATGGCTGGTCTGTGAGCGTGGGGCTCTGCGGGAATCCCTCAGATATCCCAGCCCCAAAAAGAATAGTTTGGAAAGGCCAGTTCTCGGAAATCCAGGCCGCCTCCATCTCTGCCTCGAGTCCACGCCGCAGTTCGGGGAACAGGATTGGGCGGGTTATGCTAAAAGCTACCACTTAGACGCACGCTGATGAGGCGCGTCGGGGTTTGTTAGCGATTAGGCCAGGCAGGGATGGGAGGGGTATCCGCCTTCCTCTACTCGTCGCACCCTATTTGCTGAGAGTGGGGACCTGCTCCTGGGGAATTCTGTGTGGGAAAGCTGGGATAAGGAGGCTCCCCTTTTGGGGACGTCTTATTAGGGGACTTTGCCCGAGAGAGTCTAGTGGAAGATGGGCAGGAGGCCGGGAGCGTCCGACGTGGCTCCATACGGAGGAGTTGGAGGGAGGCGCTCCTTCAAGGAGCCTGGCCACCGCGCCCCCCGTCGCCGCCACCCACTACCCCTCCCCCCTTTGTTTCTCCTAGCCCCATCTGGTTCCCATTACACTCCCGCCCACGGCTGGGAGGGCTAGAGGGTGGGGACAGGCGGGGGCTCTGAGGGCCCGTCCCAGTGGCTTTAGGCCCCGGGGAAAGGAGGTGGGGGAGAGGGCCGACTGGAAGCGAGCGGACTGGCCAGAAGCAAGGTTCCCCCTAGTCCGAAACCCCAGCCCCGCCCCGCCATTCCGCACTTCTGAGTGGCCCGGGCCCGGCAGGGCGTGGGTGGCGTGGGCGGGGCTGGTTCTACATTCCAGCCGGGCGAGGGGACCTTTCCGTCACGGGCGGGGAGGGCAGGGACGGGTGCACCACATAGGGGGATTTAGGTAGCTAAGATTCTCTTCTCCATCCCATTAAGCCTCAAGCACAGTGGAGGGTGATAGGATCGCGCCGAGTGCCCCCTTTCAATCCCCTGTTGTCCAACTGGAGGGCACGGCTAGACGGGCTCACTCCCAGATCCCCTCCGATATGTGTGGGCACCCCCTCCCCCACTCCCCTCTCTGGTTATTTTGGAGCCTGGGTTGCCAGCCGCTGGCCCGGGTTTCCACGTGCCTCCTCCCTCCTCCTGCCCACGCTCCCCGTGACGCACATCCTTCGCCCACGCAGCCTGTGCTCCAGGCGCCCCCCTCCCTCCCACCCAGACCCCCGTGGGGCAGCGCTGAGCCCCTGGGTCTGGAGAGAGCCGCAGGCCCGGGAAGAGGGCGGAGTAGGGCGTGAAGCAGGGGGGCGGTAACCAACTAGGCGCCGAGCGCCTGGGTCCCGGCCCAGGAAAGAGGACGAGGGAGGGGCCGATTCTGGGGCTTCCACTCCTCGGTTCTAGGGCGGGTATTCGGCCAGAGAGGGAAGAGGGGAGAAAAATCCCGCGGACTGTTTCTGCCCACTCCCCTAGGGGAGTCAGAAGGGATTTTTCTGAGTGCGAACCTGTGTGTGTGAGTGAAACTCCCTAGTGTTTGTATCCCTGTTTCTCAGGGTTGAGGTTCAGATGAGAGGATGTATACGAAAACTCTGTAAATTGGAAAATTCTAAGCAAATTGAAGACGCTATTGCCAGTTTGTGCCTCTGTACCCTGAGATTATGTATTTATATGTCTTTAAATCTACTTGTGTATCTGTGTCTCCGTCTTGCTTTAGGTTTGTATGTGAGCTCCTATGTGTGGATTTAAAAATACATACATTTAAAAAATCATTGACTTGTCAAGCCCCGCCAGAGGCCGAGAGCGCCCCCGCAGCTGCTGAGATGTCTGTTCTTCGCTTCCCTCCCACTCCTACCACCCCCAAGTCCCCTCCTACTCCCTTCCGTTGAGAACAAGGAATTTCCAGCTTTTAGCAAATGGAGAGAGACTGAGACGAAGACACGGAGACCATGAGAAACTGTAGAAAAACACAAAGATAAGAGACAGGTTGGGGGCGGGGTGGGGGGTGGGGGGATGACAGTAGAGGTGGGACGAATACAAAAATCTTAATTTCCTCTCCTTTTCTTCATGGTTCCCATTCCCTCCAGTATAGGTTAGGACCACTTTCTTAGGAGACTCACCTGCTCTCCGCCCACCTCAGTGAGGTCAGGGGCACGCAGAGCAGAGCAACGGATCCGTTTCATCAAGGGTTTATTGCCTACACTGGTCTCTTCCAGGAAGGGAAACAGTATCCTGAGTCCCAGTTTTCCAAGAACAGGGGAAAAGATTGTGAAGAAAGTGGGTGGAAGAGGAGTGAGGAAACTGCTAACCAGAAGGATTGTGATTCCTAGGCACGGGTAGCTTTTCATCTAGCAGATTGCACTGCTCACCGGCCCCCCCCCCCCCGCACACCCCCCCCCCCCAGGTTTTCACCAGGCCTAATCCAGCTCACTCAGCAAGCTCTGGCTCAAATATCACCTTCCTGGACCCTCTCCTGCCTGCACGCTGTCCTGCCTGCACCCCCTCTAGGCCGAATTAATTGCTCCCATCCTTCAGTTGCCTCACGGTTCTTTGTACACATTTCAATAACGCATAGTTGCTTGTTTCGCCCTCAGCCCAGGACCTCTCCAGGGTAGGTCTGGTGTCTCGTGGGCCCTCTGAAATTAATGAGTTGATGATGCTATTTCCAGGCCTGAGCAACTTTGAAAAGGGCAATTGACAGATTTTACTCAAAAGGGGCTGAACCTGGGCAAAACTGTGTAAGTGGAGGTATTTTTCCATGCCTCCTTCCTTCTTAAAGTTTCCAGTCTCACAGCTCTGGCTCCTTGGCCTTCTAAAATGTCCACTCTTCTGATAAATTAATTCATACTCAGGTACTAAAGGTAGACGGCTGAAATCCTTGCTAGAAACAGAAATAGATGAATATAAAGTAATGATCCTTTTTTCCTCTTTTAGTAACATGTAAGAATTATAATCTAAGGAACATTGTCATTCAATTTAGTCATTTTACAAGGGGTGATGCTTCACCCCTCAAAGACTGATAATCCTAACTTCTGCCTTTAAGGAACTCATAGACTAGTAGGGGAGATAGACATATAAACAAATAATTACAACGTAGGACAATAATAAGGGTACAAACACTGACCGAAGTATAGGGGACAAGTGACGTCTTCTGTACGGGGTTGTGAGGGACTGTGATGTTGCAGCCTAGGATTTTGGAGTATGGATAGGAGATTTCCAGGAGGAAGGGACAGTCAAGTCAGCAGAATATAAACTTACATGGAGGTATGAAACAGAACGATATCTTTGAGAAACTAGAAATTGTTCATTATTGCTGGATGGGGGGTGGCAGTAGTTAAAAACGAGCCCAGGGAAGTGGACAAGGCCATTGAATTAAGGATATTATAGACTAGTGCTTCTCAAACTATAAGAAAGGACCAATTAAAAAAAATTTCCAGTCTATAGTCTATACTTCTTTTTTTTTTTTTTTTAGATTTTATTTATTCATTTTTTTCCCCCCAAAGCCCCAGTAGATAGTTGTATGTCATAGGTTCACATCCTTCTAGTTGCTGTACGTGGGACTCGGCCTCACGTTGGCCGGAGAAGTGGTGCCTCGGGGCGCGCCCGGGATCCGAACCCGGGCCGCCAGCATCAGAGCACACGCACTTAACCGCTAAGCCACGGAGCCGGCCCTATACTTCTATAAAATACACTAGAAGTGAATTATCGAACAATGAAATAAAATCCCTATTTTTATTAGATTCAATAAATATTTTTGTCAAATTGCTGTAAAAGTTTCTAAATGTTTACACTTAAATTTCTGAAATTGTTTCATTGCAGATTGGTAATAAACTTTGAATAGCGCTGTTGTAGTTGTTTCTTTACATCTATGTTTTAGATCATACTAAAGACCTTGGACTTCATCACAGGAGATTTTTGGGGAACCATAAAGGCTTTATAACCTGGGAGTGACATGGCCAGGTCTGCATTTACTATAGTGTGGAGGAAGGGGTTTATGGCTGCAAATAACAGCAGGGAGGCCAGCTTGAAGGAAACTAAAGAGGCCCAAGTGAGATATGGCAAGATGCTAGACTAAATGTCTGGCATGGGATGGAGAGGAGAGGATAGATTCAAAAGGTAGTCAGAAAGTAAAATCAATAGGACGTGATGATTGGCTGAGGGGTTGGGGGAAGAGAAGAGCTTAGGGTGACTCCTGGACTTCTAGCTTGAGTGACTGAGTACATGGAGTCTTCATTAAATATTCACCATCTGTAATCCTTTTCCTAAATTAAAATGAATGAAAACCAAAAGTTTTTCATAACTCATTTGACAACAAAATCTAATCTGACCTGAACTTATTTTGTGGCAGACCTCCTAAACTTTCATTATTTATAGTTTCATTTATCCCACTTTTGTTTATCCCAATGTGAATATTCATATATCTCATTGCAGAAATATTAATTTGTTTGATTACGGTTGCTGTCCCAGACCCCACTGGGACTGTTGCCTTACGTATTGTATATGTATATGTACCGTATATGTTTCTAAAATCCAAAAAAATTCTGAAACACATTTATATCCAGATTTCCCACCCTATTTACTCATCAGTCTTGGCCTGAGTTCTTTGGCTATTTGCATAAATCAGAGCCACCTGCAGATAATGAATATTCATTGCAGTGTGTGCTATAGACTCTGAAGATGATTCTCAAAGTGTTTTGAGCAGTGTCCTCGTTATTAAAACAAGGCTAAAAGCTTCTTGAGTGACTATCTCGAAGTGACAGAACTCATTTGGATGGTAAAGTTTAATGGGACAGCCAGTCTTATTATGTATACCTCGTTTACATATTTTAACAGCCAGTGATCTTCTGGAATTAGTTTCCAAACCTGGAATTAGTTCTCCTGTTCTCTGGCCTTTATTCACAACCAAAGAGCGAGCTCTGAATGGTGAGAATTTGGGGCCTGGTAGAAAATGTGTGTGTGTATGTGTATATACTGATAAATAAATGAAAAGCAATGGGATATATTGGAGTATATGAGGAAGCCATTTGGTTTAAAACTAATTCAGCCGGATCTTGTTTTTCCAAAAGGGCCTGACATGTCTTGTTGAATATGCATTGTATATCTGTTTTAAACATTTACTATGCCCCAAAGACAAGAATGATGCCCCTAAAAATAGGGATGTAGCTTCCCCCCATATCACCACTTCTTTAAGAATAAGCATCTCTTCCTGGGAACTAAGGATTAATTACCGACCTGCTGTGCTCACCTTGTGACCACTGACCTGCTGACCACTGACCTGCTGTGCCAGCTAAGCATCTCCTGACAGAAGTAAAAGAGATATTCCTGCCAAATGTGATGTATGCTTTGTTCCAAGACAGTATATAACCACTCTGTACACCCCACTTCTGTGGTGCCCTTTCTTCCTTGGGGAAGGAAGGCCCTGGGCTATAGTCTTCAAACTTGGCTCATAATAAACCTCACCCCAATTTTGATTTATAGATTGATTATGGATTATTTGTGTTGACAATATACATACACAAATCATTTTTTAAAAGTTTTAGATTTACAGAAAAATTGAGAAGATAATACAAAGAGTTCCCATATACCCCACATCCAGTTTCCATTATTATTATCTTAACATTAGTATGGTGCCTTTGCCACCATTAATGACCCAGTATTAATACATTATTATTAACTAAAAGTCTATAGTTTATTCAAATTTCCTTAGTTTTTACCTAATTTTTTTTTCTGTTCCAGGACCCCATCCACCATAGCATATTACATTTGGTTTTCATGTCTCCTTAGGCTCCTCTTGGCTGTGACAGTTTCTCAGACTTTCCTTGTTTTTGATGACCTTGATAGTTTGGAGGAGTACTGGTCAGGTATTTTGTAGGATGCGCCTACTGGAATTTAATGTTTTTCTCATGGGAAAGGAGGAAAATCACAGAGGTAAAATGCCGTTTTCATCACATGGTATCAAGGGGACACAGTATTCACGTGATTTATTACTGTTGATACTCACCTTTCTAGGTCAGCCAAGGGAACGTGTGAGAGAGACATTAGATGACCATTGCAGCAGGAGCGGCCTACACTTTTCTTTCTGAGGATGAAATTTGTTCTTTTGCCCATGGCTCAGCTTTATTTTGACTTCTTAAAAATTCCTTGTTGTGAAAGCTTGAACCTTCCGCAGCAGTTACCTCCTTCCCTGAATTTCCTCTCAACTCACTAGGCTCCATCATCTCTAATGCTCCTACCCACCACTATCAGATCCTCTAAAAAAAAATGTGATGCTTCAATTTCTCCTAACATTTCCTGAACACCTGTTATGTGGCAGGCACTCTGCTAGGCCCTCACTGTATCAAATCATTTAATGGGAAGCTGCCTGATGCATAGAAAGAACTCAGGCTTTGGGGTGAGTAAGACTTCGGGTGGAACCGCAGCCCAGCCCAACTAACCACGCAATCCTGGGCAGGTTTCTTTGCCTGTTTTAGCTTTGGCTGCTTCTTAAACGGAGATATTTGTCTCACAAGACGTTGTGAGGAATAAAAACTTTTAATCTTCACATTCATTTCGCTTCCAAAAAAATCCCTATGACTACGTTTTTAAATACTAACGTTTATTCCTATAAAACACTGACAACGCAATTTGTGTGTGTGTGTGAGATTTCCGTTTTAAATCATTTAGGGCCTTGGAGGACACAGTCGTCTTAAAAAAATTGTCCCGTCAGGACCCTATTTATAACGAGGTCTCAATTATAAGTTTCCCTTAACAAAAAGATGGTGATAAAAAGGAAAGAGAGAAAACAAGGAACTTGAGACAATTTCGATGGAACTATCAAGTTTGCTCACGGAGCCCTCGTCCATTCTAATTTTCTATTGGTTAAGCTTACCATCAATCGCACCAGTTGTAAATAAGCTGGAGACGGAAGCATGTTGTTAAGGGTGGGATCTTCCTGTCGCCATTGCTAAGATGAGAGCCCACCTTCTAATAGGCTGAAAGCTGCTTCTCCCGCCCTCTCGCATCAGTTGCTAAGAGGCGGGATTTAGGGTCCGTACAGACTGAGAGCTCGAAGCACCGCCCATCCGATTGGTTGTTAGGGGGCGGGTCTTGTAGCGGATAGGCTGCCGGCCCCGCCTGTTCCGGGTTAGTTGCTGGGGAGAGGCACGTGAGGAGGCGGTGGCGTGAGGCGGCCATGGCGGGAGGAATGAAAGTGGCGGTCTCGGCGGCAGTTGGTGCCGGGCCCTGGGGCTGGGGGGCCGGGGGCGCTGGGGCAGTGCGGCTGCTCCTCGTGCTCTCCGGCTGCTTGGTCTGCGGCTCAGGTACCGCCCGGGCAGCAGCTGCCAAGGGGGCGGGTGCGATGGGGTTATATTTAGGAAAGTGGGGAATGTCCCCAGGGCGCGGACCGTTATTCTGCCCAGCGGCGCAGGCGTGGTGCGGGGGAAGAAGCTTTGTGGTCGGCGAGTGGGTGTCGGCACTGAGGGATCTGGGCCCGTGGGCAGCTACCCAGAGTGGGGAGGGAGAAGGGAGATGAGCAGGGAGGCCTGGACTGGGCGAGAAGCGGTCTTGGGGGCTGCGGAAGGAGAGGGAGGACCATTCGGCCAGGCGGAGCTGCCTCTGGAAAGGGAGCATCCCATTCATTCATCAATTTAGCAACACCTTTTGAGCGTGTGCTCTGTCAGGACCCGGCACGGGTGGCTGAACAGATCATTACAGTTCACTGAAATGCAGTGACCTCCATCTAATATATCTTCTGCTCCTGTAAAACCCTCGCCCCTACCGGCTCTGTAGAACGGACCCGGGGCAGGTAAATTCCCGTTTCCGAAAAAGATAGAAACGCCATTCAGCCATCGACTAGGTTTCTTTTGGAAATTTATTCATTCCTCAAGCAAACTTTCTTGATACCTGCTTCTGGATGCTTGGCTTTGGACTGGGATGAAACTGTTTTCCTTTTCCGCTCTAATCCAGAAAACCTAGAGTGTGTTTGTAAAAAACCTCCTTCTACCCGCTTGTCCTTAAATGCACAACAGAAAAATAAGTGAGGTTTCCGAGCTTCCACTGGAGGGAGTTGAAACTCACGAGGTTAAGATAACCATCTCTGTGAACACATATCATGCTCTCTCCCCTGTCCCTGGTTTGCTGACTGTCTCGTGGTATCACTTATGATTATCCTCAGCTGCAGCTTTAAGGTTGTTTCAGGATCCACAGTTCTAGTTCCAAAGTGCAGCGTCCTTCTGAAACGGTTTTTTTAGGGAGAGGTGGGTAGGTCTCCAGGAAGATACTTTTCCAGGAAGAGGCAGGGCCTAGAGTAACATTTGAAGGGCTGCTTATGATGTGAATGAACCTGGGCCAGGTGGTTCACCTCTAAAATGGGATTGTGGGGATGAAAGAGAAAATATATGCAAAAATGCTCCTACATAGCGCTCACTCAGTTGTCTCTCTTCAAGTTTCTTTAATGAAGAGAGGAACAGGGACTTCTTGGCTTCGAGAAGGGTGAACTCGGGATGGTATTTGTTCTGTGTGGCCTGATAGATCGTATGGGTGACAGCTACATGTAATGGGGAAGAACTCTCTAAGTCAGAGCTGCTTAAAGATAGAATGGAATACTTAGAAAGGTAGGGAGTTCTGTCTTACTGGAAGGTTTTGAAAAATTTGGTTATAGAAATAATATGAGTTTATTTTGGACTACTTGGCAAGTACAATTAAGTATAAAGAAGTAGAAAAAGCCCTCACTGTTTATTCTGTTCAGAGGCCATCTATTTTAGCACACTTTCTTCTGGTCTTTCTCCACATTTTTTTTTTAAAGCAATAATTGTTTCTTTTTTTAAATTTTTTATTGGGGTAACTGGTTTATAACATTATATAAGTTTCAGGTGTACATCATTATATTTCAGCTTCTGTGTAGACTACCTCATGTTCACCACCAAAAGTCTAGTTGCCGTCTGTCATCATCCAAATGTGCCCTTTGACCCCTTTCACACTCCTCCTCCCCCTTCCCGTCTGGTAACCACCAATCTATTTTCTATGTCTATGTGTTTGTTGTTGTTTTTCCACGTTTTCTATGTTGTTCCCCATGTTTTTAATTTAAAAAATTTTTTTGAGTTGATAATACATTTGTATGCCTGTCAGCAGTCCTGGTCTCTTCCCTGGATATCACCAGTTGTTACAAGAGGTGGTTTTCTTATTTGATTTTGTAGCATAAGCATTTTCCTTTCCTGTGTCATTTAAAATTCTTCATAAATGTTATTTTTCCTTGTATTCTGTACTGTTATATGGGCAGACTATTTAATATTTCTTTTTTTTTTTTTAAAGAAACTTTATTTTTTTTTTTGTGAGGAAGCTCAGCCCTGAGCTAACATCCATGCTAATCCTCCTCTTTTTGCTGAGGAAGACCGGCTCTGAGCTAACATCTATTGCCAATCCTCCTCCGTTTTTTTCCCCAAAGCCCCAGTAGATAGTTGTATGTCATAGTTGCACCTCTACTTCTAGTTGCTGTATGTGGGATGCGGCCTCAGCATGGCCGGACAAGCGGTGCCTCGGTGTGCGCCCGGGTGGTGTGTGCCTGGGATCTAAACCCGGGCCTCCAGCAGTGGAGCTCGAGCACCTAACCGCTAAGCCACGGGGCCGGCCCTAATATTTCTGAATTAAACATTTGGTTGGATATTTGGTGTTTCTAGTTTTTCATTCGTGTAGATAACACTTTGTGAACATCTTTCTGTATAAATTTTTGTTGTATTTGGATTATTTTTTTGGGATAGATTATCAGAAATAGATTTATTAGATCAAAAGCTAAACTATAGGGGCCGGCCCAGTGGCGCAAGCGGTTAAGTGCGCGCTCCGCTGTGGCGGCCCGGGGTTCGGCGGTTTGGATCCTAGGCGCGCACCATCGCACCGCTTGTCAAGCCATGCTGTGGCGGCATCCCATATAAAGTGGAGGAAGATGGGCATGGATGTTAGCCCAGGACCAGTCTTCCTCAGCAAAAAGAGGAGAATTGGCAGATGTTAGCTCAGGGCCGATCTTCCTCACACACACACAAAAAAAGCTAAAATATATTTAAGACCCTTGAAACACCTTGCTGAAATACTTTCTTGAAAAGGTGTGCCAGTTTACACCACTATCAGCAATATTAGCTTGTGGCCCATACCCTTGCCAGCACTGGATATTCCAGACTGTAACACTTTTGCTAATTTGATAGATTGAAAGTGGTATCTTAATTTACTTTGCATTTCTTGCATTATTTGTGAGGGAGCATCTTTCAACTGTTTTTATAAGCTATTTAAATTTTCTGTTTAGACTTTCAAACTTTTTGGAGTATGTGTGTGTTCTTTATTCTTGGTCTATTTATTGTGATATTTTGTGTACTTTAAAAATGAATTTTTGCTTTTTTATATATTTAGGATATATGTATTTAATTATTTGTTTATTGCAGAACTTGTCCTTAGTTTGCCCCCTTTTATCTTTTTAAATAGAAGATTTATATTTTTTATGTGGTTACTTGATTTTATTCTTTAGATTTATTTCCATTTCTTTTACGCTTAAAGGGCCCTCCAAAACTGCATTATTTTTTTTGTGTGTGGTACGATTTAATTTTTTATTTTACTTTGTAATCTGTAATTAATGTTAGCATTTGAAGTGAGGTGAGGTGAAGTGGATTACCTCTAGAAATGAAAAGAAGCTGTTTAAGAATTAGAAGAGGTGGTTTTTTTTTTAAGACTTTTTAGGGTCCATTCCAGTCCTCACATACTATGAATCATTTTCATTACCTTTTACCTGTAGACGTTAAATGATCAGTGTTGCTGATTGAAAAGTAAGTGAAAAGTAAGTTTGTAATGATTATAAGTAAATGTGAAGTTGTTAACCTTTGAATAGCTGCTTTATGGGTCAATATAATTAGCAAGTTGTGATTAACTAAATTCCAAGAAGGCATTTTCTGAGAAGAACTAGGTCTTTGGGTTCAGAAGGTATTTTCTTGAATGTGTAATTCATTCTGCTTTTTAACCGGCTGGCTGACTCACTTTGGGGAGGGAAAGAGAGGTGGCACGTGCCCTTTTGCTGCTGGAAGCACAAAGTTCTAATGTGAGTGTTTTCACAACTTGTATATGTTTAAAGTCATTTGATTTGGTCTGTGTTTCTAGCAATTTCAGCTATAGCCGGAGTGGTGATTGTTTCCACAGATTATCCTTTTGGGCTGAATTGGTATATTTTCCTTCTTGGTGAATTTCCAAAGATGTGGCTGGCCAAGGTGCTGATTTCCGTAGGAGGTTGCCGTTAAAGAAGTTTATTTACTTATTCATTTAAAATTCTTTCCCTTGAATGGTGTGGAACTTGGGAAAAGGAAGCACTAGATTTTAAAAGGTGCTGCTTTTTATAAAACAGTTTTATTTCTTTAGGAAAATGGCATTGGAGAGTTTTAAAGTTTGAAAACAATGATGGATTTTCTTGGCATTAAGTTTTTCAGGGCCGGCCCCGTGGCTTAGCGGTTAAGTGCGTGCGCTCTGCTACTGGCGGCCCGGGTTTGGATCCTGGGCGCGCACCAACGCACCGCTTCTCCGGCCATGCTGAGGCCGCGTCCCACATACAGCAACTAGAAGGATGTGTAACTATGACATACACCTATCTACTGGGGCTTTGGGGGAAAAAAAGGGAGGAGGATTGGCAATAGATGTTAGCTCAGAGCCGGTCTTCCTCAGCAAAAAGAGGAGGATTAGCATGGATGTTAGCTCAGGGCTGATCTTCCTCACACTCAAAAAAAATAAAAAAATAAAAGTTTTTCAAATGGCCTGTGCTATTGACACATAATTTGCATCTTATTACCCTCTTGAAGATAATAAATGGGCTTAATACTGTTATATTACTTGGTGCTGTGGGAAAGAAGGGGTTAATAAGTGAATTTTTTTTTTTTTTTTTGACAGGTGTATGTTTTTACTCGGGTCTTTGTAAATTGACTGGATATTGTATTAAGGAAGTGATAGGTTTTTGTTCAACATCTTTTTTTTTTAATACTTCCCAATGTTTTTGCAGACCTCAATGAATTTTTATGTATAGTAGTTTTAAGCTTCACATAACCTTACTCTCTTACACTCTCCAGAGGAAAATAAACTTTTTTTTTTTTGTGAGGAAGATTTGCTCTGAGCTAACATCTGTTGCCAATCCTACTCCTTTTTTTTTTTTTTTTGCCTGAAGAAGATTAGCCCTGAGCTAGCATCAGTGCCATTCTTCCTCCACGTTATATGTGGGTTGCCGCCACAGCATGGCTTGATGACTGGTGTAGGTCTGTGCCAGGGATCCGAACCTGTGAACCCAGGTGGCCGAAGCGGACTGTGCTGGACTTAACTACTACGCCACAGGCCTGGCCTGGAAAATAAACTCTTGATACATATTTGTGAGTGGGTATTTTTTCAGTATGTTTGGGGGATTACTAGTGAGACAGATGTCAACAGGATTTTGTAAAGCTTTCATTTTACGAAAGATAGGCTTGAAGGAAATACAAATTACTATTGGATTTCTAGTGAGAAATTGATAAATGGGGTTCAGGACATGATGCTCCAAAATATGGCCCCTTGGCATATTGAATATTTTAAGCTGAGGGAATTTGAGAAGACAGCAGAAGCAGGTGGGTCACTCTGACCTCCCTACATCGCCCTTCTTCCCTGAAACAGGCCATAAAACCCTCATGTGAGAGGTGCCCTCCCTACACCTGGAGGACAGGAGCATCCTTATCTCCAAAGACAGAGGGACGCCCAGAAGAATCCTAACAAACAGGCCTGGGTCAGTTTCCCCTAGTTCACTACAATTATTTCATCCTTCTTACCCTATCATATTCCTCCACGACTGTCCACTCTTCATCAAACCTAGCATAAAACTACATGGATCTGTTTCTTTGGGTCTTCATTTCCTTATGAAGGCTTTTGTGTCACGTAAAACACATTAAATAAATTTGTATGCTTTTCTCCTGTTAATCTATCTTTGCCAGTTTAATTTTCAGACCCAGCCAGTGACCCTAAGAGGGTCAAGGAAAACTTTTCCCTTCCCTACAATATCAAGACTGAATTTTTAAAAATTGAGATATAAGGGGCCGACCCAGTGGCGTAGCGGTTAAGTTCATGTGTTCTGCTTCAGTGGCCCAGGGTTTGCCAGTTCGGATCCTGGGCGCGGATCTACTCACTTTTCCTCAGGCCATGCTGAGGTGGCGTCCCACATAGAAGAGCTACAACTCTACAACTATGATACACAACTATGTACTGGGGCTTTGGGGAGAAAAAAGAAAAAAAAAAAAAGACGAAGATTGGCAACAGATGTTAGCGCAGGGCCAATCTTCCTCAAAAACAAAAAAAAAATTGCGATACCATAAATTCACATACCATAAAATTCACCCTTTTTAGGTTTTTAGTATATTCACAAGGTACAACCATCACCACTGACTAATTCCAGAATATTTTCATTACTCCAAAATGAAACCCCATATGCCTTAGCAGTCACTCTCCATTCCTCTCTCCTCCCAGCCCCTGGCAACCACTGATCTACTTTCTGTCTCTGGATTTACCTATTCTGGATATTTCATGTAAATGGGATCATGTGATACATGGCCTTTTCTGTCTGGCTTCTTACATTCGCATGTTTTCAAGGTTCATCCATGTCGTAGTATGTATCAGTACTTCTTTTTATGGCTGAATAATATTCCGTTGTATGGCTGTACCACATTTTGTTTATCCGGTCATTAGTTGGTGGACATTTGGATTGTTTACACTTTTTGGTTATTATGGATATTGCTGCTATCAACATTTGTTACAAACTTTTGTGTGGACATAATGTTTTCAGTTCTCTTTGGAATATACATAGGAGTGGAATTGCTGGGTCATATAACAACTCTGTGTTTAACTTTTTGAGGAACTGCCAAACTGTTTTCCAAAGAGGCTGCATCACTTTACATTCTCATGAGCAATGTAGGAGGGTTCCAATTTCTCCACATCATTGACAACACTTGTTATTGTCCTCTTGATTACAGCCATCCTAGTAAGTGTGAAGAGATATTTCATTGTGGCTTTGGTTTGCATTTCCCTAATGATTAATGATATTGAGTGTCTTTTTATGTGCTTATTGGCCGTTTGTATATCTTCTTTGGAGAAATGTCTATTTAAATCCTTTGCCCATTAAAAAAATTTGGTTATTTCTCTTTTTATTGTTGAGTTGTAGTAGTTCTTTATGTATTCTGGATACTAGACCCTCATCAGGTATATGATTTGCAAATATTTTCTCCCATTTTATGGGTTGTCTTTTCACTTTCTTGATAATGTCCTTTGAAACAAAAGTTTTCAATTTTTATGGAGTTCAATTTATCTGTTTTTTCTTTGGTTGCTTATGCTTTAGTGTCATATCTAAGAAACCATTGCCTAATCCAAGGTCATGAAGATTTACACCTGTGTTTTCTTCTAAGCGTTTTATAGTTTTTGCTCTTACATTTAGGGTTAGTACTGGATTTAACTTCAAAATTAGTCTTACTTCACCCTAAAACCATTTTGGACTGGTAGGCATCATTGCCTTTTTGTGTGTGTAACTTTGGCTTTCTAAGGTTTGGTTGAGGTTTTTGTGTGTTTGGTTTTGTTTATTTAAATCTACTCACCTTTGTACTAAGAACCAAAGTGATAACTAAATTTCCAGTTAGAGTAGCGCTTAATAAGTTGGTAAGTACAATATGGAACTCAAGGAAGAAATTATTTAAATATTTGTGGTAAAGAAGATGGCTTGTGCAAACTTGGGTGGGAAGATACAAGAGTGGTCATTTTTTTCTACCTTTTTTTTTTTTTTTTGAGGAAGATTAGCTCTGAGCTAATATCTGTTGCCAATCCTCCTCTTTTTTGCTGAGGAAGATTGGCCCTGGCCTAACATCCGTGCCCGTCTTCCTCTCCTTTATATGGGACGCTGCCACAGCATGGCTTGATAAGTGGTGCGTAGGTCCACTCCTGGGATTTGAACCTGCAAACCCCAGGCTGCTGAAACGGAGCACGAGAACTTAACCGCTATGCCACTGGCCAGCCACACGAGTGGTTGTTTTTAAATCTTGAATTAGCTGAGATTGAATACAAACTCCTGAGGGGAGAATCCTCTGTTTTGGTAAAATCAAAGAGACTGCATATATCATTGACTTCTCTTAAAACTTGAAATGAAATAAAACAGCTGGCAAAAAGTAACTTTGCAGTCTTTTTGTATCTGCTTAAAGTACTGTATATACAAAAACATTGCCAATTCTGTTCATCCTGCTCAGAAAAGGGGTAGAGAAAATCAACACATGGGTTCCTTTAGCTATGCCTTTATAAGAGAAACAGGACCTGGGTGTGACATTCCCTTAAGCTGTTTACTAGCTGTGTGATTTTGGGCAAATTACTTAATCTTTCTTAAACATCAGTTTCCTCATTTGTGAAATAGGGATTATGAGAGTGCCTACCTCATAGCGTTGTTGGGATGGTTAGATGAGGCAGACCATCTGTCTTAATAAACACTTAATAGTAGCTTTTATTATTACTTCTGGGTTATATTGACTATTTATAATATTTAGATAATTAAATTTGACAGAAATAAGACTGCCTTATTTCTTCCCTCTTCTCAGTTTTCTTTTCTATCGCTGACATTTTATTCCCAACTTTAAGTGATCAGTTTAATTCCTTTTATGAAATGAGTTATAGTTATTAGCTTGTTCTGTTATGTTATACTTAATTCTCATTTCCTTTCTTTGCCTAAAGCCGGAATTGATGTAAACGTGGTCATGCTTCAGGAATCCCCAGCTGATTTTATGACTACCAGTCGACAATTCTGTTATAAAAATGTGCTTATCCCAAAGTGGCATGATGTATGGACACGGGTACAGGTAATAATTGGAGACCCCTGGCAGGGGCAGCTTCTGTGAATATCTGTCTGTCTGTGATTAGTGAGTACCTTGAAACATTTTTCCCCCTCACACAATTTAAAAAAAAAAGTATTATTAACAGTGTTGTAAGGGTTGAGATTATCCTGAATTGTGTTTTTATCAATAAGCATTTATGCCTACTTTGTGTTCATGTCTCTCTGTTCCCTTAAGTAGCTTACAGTACTTGACCCTGAGGTAAACTTCCTCCTTTTCCCACAGAAACTGCTTCCTTCCCTAACCATTTCTCCTTTTACACACACACACACACACACACACACACACACACCCTCTTTTTCTTTAAAGGCCATATTCCTTCTTTGGGCTGGAAACTGTCAGGATGTGAACTCTTTTGCCTTGCTGCTCCTATTCTATTTTAATTCTACACAAGGTGTTTCATAAACCCCCTGAGCTGAAGTTTCCCCTTGATAGAATGACTTTGGTCTCATTTATTTCATAAAACTGTTGAGCCATCTGGCAAGCAAGAGTGTTTGGCTGTAATAATGATTGAACAAAATGAGTCCTTTTGGAAATGTTGCTGCTGCGATATAAGCATAGTTACTGATAAGGGCATTTGTTGTTCACGTCAAAAACATAAGGGTGGGCTTGTGGTGTTTTTTTTTTTTTAATTCTCTTTTTTTTGTTGTCTGATATAAAAATCATATTCCATCTGGGGCACATTATAACCAGGATTTACCCGTAATCAGTGATTTGTGACAAAGGGTTGAAACATTTTCACGGCTGTTTATGTGCCTGGCAGTTTTCTTAATATTCTAGACCCTTGCTTTGTATGCTCTCTCATAAATAGCTGTATTGATAACTCTTTCAGCTTGTAAGTCTTTTCTGCCCCTATGTTCTGGCCTAATAGTGGATTCAGATCATGTTAACAACAAGACATTCTGACAGCCGTCTCTCTGTACCATGTGCAGTGTTATTTGCTCAATTATGTTGTAGCTGCTGCATCTCTATATTTCTCATAAGCCTTGTGGAAAAGGTGCCATTACTGATTTAGCTATTTATCATAAAGTTTTTAAAAAAAATTGTATTGGTGAAAATTTTAAATTCCTACCTTCTTCTTTCTCCTCTTGATTTTACTTGTGTTACAGATCCGGGTAAATAGTTCCAAACTGGTACGAGTCACCCAGGTGGAGAATGAGGAGAAACTGAAGGAGCTAGAGCAGTTTAGTATCTGGAACTTTTTTTCTTCCTTTTTAAAAGAGAAATTGAATGACACCTATGTTAACGTGGGTTTATACAGCACAAAAACCTGCCTCAAAGTTGAGATTATAGAGGACGACACCAAGTACAGTGTCATTCTGACCCGGAGTAAGTCTTACCTCTGTTTTTCCGATGGATCCTATGGTGAGAAGGGCTTGAACTTTGAAGGGTATAATTAGTGAGGCAGAGAAGTCAGCTCAGGACAGCTCCATTTTGGTTCTGATTATAACCTGAGTACACCACAGCTCCAAACAGTTCAGGGAGACTCCACCCCACATAAAACCCTTTAGGCCTAGAATCGAGACTTCACCTCAGGTCATTCTGAGTACCTCCTTTCCTAGAATCGTGCAGACTTGCATTTCTAATACTTCCAATGGCCCTGAGCTGATATGCCTAATATTCTTCAGAGTATTGCTCTGTCTGCCTTCTGGGCACTTCTAGACAAAGATAAGATGTTCTGAAATGTACAGGCCTACATTTGAAGACTTGAATGAACTTAATAAAAACTGAAGGAAGAACTGAATATTAATACTTCACGAGTATGAAGAGTATTTGTGGCTCCATAAATAAATATGAAGAGCACTCCTTTTCATGTCTTATTCAGTGGAACTGAAGTTTTACCTTCTCTGAATGTGTCTGAGAAAGTTTCACAGAGGAGGTGGATCATTATCCTGTTGAATTCTCTAAAACTTTTGGTCTCTCCTTGGTTACTACCCAGGGTCCTGGGATGTGAGTAGTAAAAACGTCCCTGGGTTTTGCAACGAAATAGGTTGTGCCCGTCCAATTGTCGTAGGGAACCACAGTTCTTTGGCTGTGTAGGATTGGCCAGTTTTTTTGTGTTCCTTTTACATTTACTGATCCCTCTTGCTCCTGTTCTGTTTGTGGGGGCTCAGAGCTCGTGAACGTGAAAGCTGTGGGAGTATCTGGTGTGCCACTAGGGGCCTCTGCTCTGGCCCCCTGGTCCTGAGTGAGATGTGTTTGAGTGTAGGCTTTTCCAATGCAGTACTTGTAAGAAGGGAAGTAGGTGGTGGTGTTGGGCAAGAGAAGCAGCCAATTAGAGACCAACAGAGGGCCCCTACCCAAAGTTCTAGGCAAATCTGAATCCAAGCCTGTGAAAGACTTAAGGCTTGAAAGCCAGAATGGTAGAGACCCCTTGTGGGCGATCGCATGAAGTGCTGATGGCAGTATGCCTGGCTGTGTCCAAAAAGCAAAGCTTAGTTTCTTTTAGCCGTGGTGTAGGTAGCCAAATAAAAATAAGGTCTTCTAGAATGTACAGGTTAGACAGAGACCTAATTATACTTTCTTTTTGGAAGAGTGCCCAGGCTTTGTGTAGAATGTACAATGCTGTGTAGGTGGGCTCTTTGCATTTATTTTATTAGCTGACCAATAATGCCAACATTGCCTTTTATTCTAAAATGCCTTAAGCTGTTTGGTTCTCCTATTAAGCAGAAGTCTTTATTTATTTCAGGATTTGACCCCAAACTCTTCCTCGTTTTCCTCCTTGGACTTATGCTATTTTTCTGTGGGGACTTGCTGAGCAGGTAGGTTCCAAGGCTAGAGTGTGGAACGACGAGGCTCAGGCCTCCCCTGCCTGACTTTTATCATCAAGACTTTAAGTGCTGCCCTTCCCTTTTCCAGGACCTTTATGGCTAGGCCATTGCCTGCTTGGATAATTTTTTTAAATACTTTAATATGTGTTATGCGTTTTGTTTTTTCTTGTATTGAGGAAGATTTTCAATAATGAAATTCCCCTGTTAGGTTGACCCATCACATAATGGGATTTAGCCAATATATCACCATCCTTTCCACCCTTAGAAATAGTGTGTTAAGCCCTCATTTTTACAGGGCCATGCGTTGATGAGTTCGTGCTTTTCATAGGTAAAGAAATAAACATCAGCCACTTAATCATCTCCTGCCTTTAGGAACCTACTAGCCAAGCCAGGTGAAACTGACACGTACAAATATAAAGAAAACATATAGATCACTAAACAAACATTCAACAAAGGTAGAATCAACATTAACTTCCTACACAAGTAAAATGAGTATTTGTGGAGCAGTGAATGAAAGATTAACAATTGGGGCCTGCCCCGTGGCGTAGTGGTTAAGTGTGCGCGTTCCGCTGCTGGCGGCCCGGGTTCGGATCCCGGGCGCACACCGATGCACTGCTTGTCAGGCCATGCTGTGGCGGCATCCCACATAAAGTGGAGGAAGATGGGCACAGATGTTAGGCCAGGGCCAGTCTTCCTCAGCAAAAAAAAGGAGGAGGATTGGCATGGATGTTAGCTCAGGGCTGACTTTCCTCACAAAACAAAAAAAAAAAAGATTAACAATTGGAGTTTGAAGTTGGGCTGGAGTAAGGTTGGGGGAAGTTGTTCCTTATTTGGGGATCCTGAGTGAAGCGCATGGTGAGGGAGGAATATCTGGTAGAAAGAGCCTGGAATGGGAGTAGGAGCCTCTCTGTTCTAGGCCCTATGTTTAGTTTTCCTTCTTGGTAATCAGTTCAGTTCTGGTTTCCAGTCTCCACTTGGGCAGTATGCTTGCCCCTTCCTTCTCCCCAGAGAAGCTGTGCAGTTCTCAGAAGAAGGATTCTTATTAAAAATTGGGTTGGGAGAGATGCTGGGGATGGGAGTGGAGACTAAGCAGAGGTTTATTATTGGGATATATTTGCAGGGACCTCATCGATACTAATCCTCATATTCTGGCAGCAACTACATCGTGCCAATCTCTTCAGTTTTCTGACCTCAAGTTTTGGGCAAATACCTGTTCTAATCTTGTACATTTTTTCTATCTTTTGGCTGGGATAGTTGTCCTTGTTTGAACAATGCCATGTATGAAGAATACACACATAGTGATGAAATAAATTTTCTCTCCGCAGAAGCCAAATCTTCTACTATTCCACTGGGATGAGTGTGGGAATTGTGGCCTCTCTACTAATCATCATTTTCATACTGTCCAAGTTTATGCCCAAGGTAAGTAGCAGAATTTTCATATGCAGTTAGGATGAGCTTGGATAGTTGAATGACTGTTTTCTTGGAAAATCTTAGTGCACTGAAAATTTGCATTGATGGCTGATAAGTCAGTGTCCTACACTTTCCTTGATTCAGAAAGGTAGTTTCCATGATGAAACTTGGAGCCTGATTACATACAAACTTTCCCTTTTTATTTAAAATCCTGTGCTCAATGGGGGATTAAAGTCTCCTTCCTATTTGCTAATTACATGGCTAGGCTTTTAAGTTAGTTAGCATCTCATTTTCCCAGTGTTCTTTGTAGACTGTACCATTTTAAATATAAAGGACATCTTTTTAAGAGATATGTTTTTTTGTGCACTTTTAGTAGGTTGAAATTTTATTTTTTTAAATTGTACTTCCATTTTGCTTCTTTTATTTATGGAAGGCCTGTTGTAACTTTTTGCTTTCACTTCTACTCTGTCTTAGAAAAGTCCCATTTATGTCATCCTGGTGGGAGGCTGGTCCTTTTCTCTGTACCTCATTCAACTAGTTTTTAAAAATTTACAAGAGATCTGGAGGTGTTACTGGCAGTATCTTTTAAGTAAGTATTGTCGGTTTTGCTTTTCTTTTTGTATGTTTATGGGCTGTTTTAGTTAATTTGATCATGAAAAGATGTTGCCTGCTTACAGGAATTTAATAGTCCATGCCATTTTATTAACACTTAAGGATCACAGTGCTTCACTTATTTCTAACCCCTCTACAGTTGCCACCTTCTCTTAAAATAAAATTATGCTGCTAGGGAGAAGACTTTAATTTGTTAGTGTTTATAAGTATACCTTTCTTTACGCATCTTTCTGAAAAACTGTAAATTGACTTTATTAATATAATCATATTTTAAATACACTAGAGGACTTTAGAAGTAAAGGATTCTTAAGTGAATTTTATCTATAAAGCGAGACTCCTTTGGTTGTACAGATAGTTACCCATAATCTACCCTTTGAGAGGTGATTAATCTGGATTTTCATATATTAGGTTTTTCTTTTGTGTGTGTGTGAGTAAGATTGGCTCTGAGCTAACATCTGTTGCCAATCTTCCTCTTTCTGCTAAGGAAGATTGGCTCTGAGCTAACATCTGTGCCCATCTTCCTCTATTTTATATGTGGGACACCGCCACACACGGCTTGATGAGTGGTGCATTGGTCTGCACCTGGGATTTGAACCTACGAACCCCGGGCCGCCGAAGCGGAGCCTCCAAACTTAACCACTACGCCACCGGGCTGGCCCCTTCATATATTAGATTTTTTAAACAGATTATTCTAGAGTTGTTCAACATGTAGCTTTAATCCTCCATTTGAACCAGATAAATTTGGGACAGCAGAAAGGGTAGAAACTGAAAAAAGTGTGAATAATTGAGTAAAGGTCTTATCTATTTTCCTGGTTCAATAGGTGCTATATAGTGAATTTACTGCTACTACCCGCACAAATTATTTTTACCAGTTTTAGATGCAAAAGAATGTCTTCTGATAACTCTTCTCATAGGCTATGTCCTCACAGTTGGATTCATGAGTTTTGCAGTCTGTTACAAGTATGGGCCCTTGGAGAACGAGCGAAGTATCAACCTGCTGACCTGGACCTTGCAGCTGATGGGCCTATGTTTCATGTATTCCAGTATCCAGATACCACACATTGCCCTTGCCATTGTCATCATTGCACTGTGTACTAAGAATCTGGAGTACCCTATTCAGTGGCTGTACATCACCTACAGGTGACTAAAAGGCATTGTCACTTTGTATTGTAATGTGCATTCTGGGAAGCAGTTGCAGCAAAAGGATACAGAGGTGTTGACCTGGGAGCCTCTCTGTTTAATGACAATTTGTTGTATTATGCTTCTACTTTTGTTCCTTCTGAGTCTTTTTTTTTTTTTTTAACTCTCTGTAGGCATTTTTATAGTTTTATTCTAGTCACTTTATGTAAAATAAAAGCATCCAGCAAAGTATCATGTGTTCCTGTTACCACTAGGTGGTGCAAAGTATATCACTTTTATACCACATGCCTTCAGGTCACCTGGTTTCAGATTATTTCACATTGGCTTTCAGATTGCTGTGGGAGTCCTCAGCTTATTTTAAGATGTAATTCATAGCATGTTATCACCTTGCATAGTGAATGTGGAGTGGTCATAGGTTCTGAGGTTATCAGTGGTTGTTCTATTACAGATAGTCAAGGTGATGCCTTCAGTTTGGGGAACCTAGTTAATGGACCACAATCTTATACCATCATTTTCTTGTCATTTTTCCATTTATTGGAAAATAAATATTTTGTCTGTCATTTATTGGAAAATAAGGGAATTTATTTACATTAGTGAATAATATTGACTACTCTGACTTGTCACTCATAGTGTGATGTGTCAAAAGTACGTTATAACTAAAGATATCTGTGGAAGATAGGTGGGTGTGATGACTCTTAATGTTCAGGCTCTCTGCTGTAAGCTTTGCCCAGTGAAGGGAGCTGGAGCTAAGGATGGACACAGATTACTGATTAATGATTCATGATGTTATTTTGGTGAGCACAGAAAGATGTGTAAGGCAACAGAAAAGACTGTCCCACCTCGTCTCCTGACAGAAGAAGAGTACCGGCTACAAGGTGAGGTGGAGACCCGAAAGGCTTTAGAGGAACTTCGAGAATACTGTAACAGTCCAGACTGCTCTCCTTGGAAGACTGTTTCTCGAATCCAGTCTCCAAAGAGGTAAACTCTTGGCCAGATATGCCAAGCATCTATCAGGGTAATTGTGACCTTGAGTTTTAACAGAGATCATACTTCTAGATAATCATTTTGTATTTGTGGCTTTGTTTTCCTGTTCATCTAGGAGTAGTCAAGAGAAAGGTACGTATATCATCGTATGTTAAACAGTAGCCTGTTTTCTGGTTCTTCAAGGAACTATCTGTTCTAGCTTTGATTGTAGCATTGAGATGAGAAGACTCCGGGACCATATTAAGTTTCCCCTCTGATAGTTTTGCGTTGCTCTCTGAGTGTTTTGGTTTTTTTTTGTGGGAAGGTGGTTGGGTTTTTTTTGTTTTTTGTTTTCTTTTTGTTGGAGCAACTGTACCAATGAATATGTGAAGCTTCAATTTGGATTCCTCATGGCATACAGCTTATAGGGCAATAAGCACGAATAAATATGTAATGCCCCATAACTTCTCTTATCAGGATTACAGATGATTAAAGGAACCTTAGCACTTCCATAACTAAAAAGGATAGGCTAGTGCTTATTAAACAGGATGGGGTTGCAGGGGATGTTGGCCTATGATCCCAGCTTTCCTTTTCTCCTTATTTCTTGCTTTAGTCTACTTACCCACCAGTAAGGACAGGGATGTTTGCTAGACTCAATAGAATTTGAGCTGTGAGCATATCAAGGGTTTTAATTTGTTCTTATTTTGAAAGAAAGCCAGAAAAGACAGAAGCCAGGTTACTAATGAGTATTATCTTCTCTTTTCCAGATTTGCTGACTTTATGGAAGGCTCTTCCCACCTCACACCAAATGAGGTTTCTGTCCATGAGCAGGAGTATGGATTAGGGAGCATTATCGCCCAGGATGACATCTCTGAAGAAACGTCCTCTGAGGAGGAAGACTCAGAGTCCCAGTCCCTGGCTATCATACAGAACAGTTTCCTGACCTAGGTGGTGGCAGCTGTTTTTATGAGGACTGGCTTGGTACCTCCATGGTCCCTGTTGCATGTGTCATGCAGTTGCTTCTCAGCTCTTTGAAACAGGGTGAGATAGTGCAGAAATTCTCCCGCTGAAATCAGAGGCCTGAGTAGGCCTCCTTTGGGAAATGGTCTTGGTGGTCTCTGTGGGATCCCTGAGGAAGGAGAGTGGATAACGTAGTGAATGCTTCTGATTGCTTCCCATCGGTTAGGCTATCGGCCCACCTTTATGTTTCCGAAGAAACTGGATGGCCACAGCTAGCGTGGTATTCTAGCTCCTCTTTGAAAGTCGATTCAGTCGAGGCACTTCTGCCACTGTGGCTGGCAATCAGAAGTGAGAACTGTTATCTGTGCAGTATTGCGTTCAGACTACAGGCTGTATCATCTGGGGAGAAATCCACAAATCTGAGCCACCTCCACTTCTGCTCTTATGTCAGTGACTTTAGAATAATCCTTGTTTTAACTGTTTTGAGAGGTAAATAGATTTTTATTTGTCTATCTTGTTTTTTAAATGAATATATTTTTTTAAATGTAACAAATTCAAGTTCCAGAATCAGCAGGCGCTGCAGAGTCACAAGCCCCTTAGATACCTACATATTATTAATATGGATTCTCCATTAAAGCCCCAGGAGCTGTGATGTCGAGCTTTGAATTCGTTCTCACACATATGATATTCTGAGTCCTGCTTACTTTTAGGAACATGCCTGCAGGCCCTTCTGTAGGGGAGGTCTGTTGGGCTTTTTATTATACGTAACTTTCAATTCCATCTTAAAAATACATCAGCGTTCTTCCCTTCCCATTCCTTGTTGCCCCTCCCTGCCCTTTCAGGAAGGGTCTGTTCCCTCACCTGGGAAGTATGTACAATTCAGTTTTATTTCTTTTTTTTTTTTATAATTTTATTTATTTTTCCCCCCAACGCCCCAGTAGACAGTTGTATGTCACATAGCTGCACATCCTTCCAGTCGCTGTATGTGGGACGCGGCCTCAGCATGGCCGGAGAAGCGGTGCATCGGTGCGCGCCCGGGATCTGAACCCGGGCCGCCAACAGCGGAGCGGGTGCACCTAACCGCTAAGCCATGGGGCCGGCCCCAGTTTGTTTTGTTTCTTATATTCTCTTCCCCTTGGTTTATAGAATTATTCCTGCTAGTTAGGAAAAGTGATGTTATTTAGGGAATATAAATGTTTTTTACAGGTTCTCAATTTTTTCTGTCTGTGGGTCACATATCTTTGAGTGGCTGTGGAATGAAGAAACTGTCTCCTTTTCCTTTCTCTTCCTTTGTCTACCTGTTCTACTTGTCTCTTCCTCTCAGCCTTTCCTCACCACCCGTACCCCTCCCCAACGAAATCTGGTTAATTTGTAAGCCCTGGAACTATCCGTGAAGTGTCTTGGTACAGCATACAAGTTGTAGCTAAATAGCTTCCACAATTGGCATTGCCAGGAAATAGACCTCCAGATAATCTGCATGCCTCTGGATGCTCATTCAGCCATCAGGATCAGATACATTTTTCCATGAACTTATTGTACTTATTTGCAATTCCATTTCTGACCAGAGATTCCTGCTGCCTTTTATTACAGTGGCGTTAGTTTCACATTCTTTTGCCATTGGAAAGTACCCTTATAAACTATTAATGTCGTTTATGAGGGGGGCAAATTCCCAAGTCTCTGTCATCATTTACTTGGTTCTTTGTGATCTTCACCCTGGTACTTTGGAAAAAACTATAATTACTCTGGCCAGGAAGATAGACACCCCTGGCAGGAGCACAGCTTCAGACTTACTGGCTTACTATGATCACGGAGAAGGCAGATGATTTTTTAAAAAACTGTAATGACTCCTTCAGACCAGCCATTTAGCAGATAATTTTCAAAAGCCCTGGGCTCCATTGCTGACTTCCAAAATGTCAGCTCTGTGACTTTCCTCCAGGTGGCCAGTTGGTTATTTCCACCAGTGTTTCCCACAGCTTTAAACTGCCCTAAAGTGACAGCTACCTCACTGGCTGCAAATAGACATATAGTAGAAAGTGAAAAATAAGTGGTATTTGGGCTGCTGTGGGTTAAAGTTGCAGGGTAAAGGAGCTTTATATTGGGAAACCTTTATGCCTTTGTGAATTATGTACATGGTATAATTTTATCCCTCTACAAAGAACTGTTAAGACCTCTAGAATAGACTTTTTTTTGCCTCATTTATAGAAATTGAAACCTAGCATATTTGAGCATAAGTTGATTTGAAAAAATAATTCAGCTGCACAAGTGGTCTCAGGATTCCCTGGAGACTTGGATGCATTCCTCCAAATAGCTGTTTAGGGAGATGGAGCTTGCCTCCAGGGCGACTTTTCCTGACTCATGTCTTTGTTTCAGTGAGACAGCATTGTGAAGCAGAGAAAGATTCTCTTCTTTTTCTGTTTAGTAAACTCCTTGTGAAATACACTTTCCACCTCAAGACCAGTTTTTTTCACTGTGTTTGAATTTGGGGTGAGTAAAATGAAACTCAGTTGATCACTTCCTGTCTGGTAGTTGGAGAGCTGAGCTGTAGGCAGTGGAGATGACAGCGGGTCCTGCAGATGAGAGCTGCTCTCAGACAGTGAAGGACCGTGCCTCTGCTGTGCTGTGTGTCCTTGCTATGCCTGCGTATGTGGCTCTGCCTCAGATGCTTCAGAGCCTCCGTGTGCCCAGAAATTGCTTGACTCCATAAACCTTTTTTAGGAGCTGCTCTTGTCTCGCTCTTGGCCACTTAGTCTGCTGGCTCAGTGACTACCTGAAGCCCCCATTTAATTTTCCTCTGGCGGTTACAGCTCTTGCAATTTCAGCATCTCTTCTCTGACCGATCTCATCGAGAAGGATTGAAGGCATAACCATGGAGTGAGCTGGACAGTGGAGCCACGTCTGCTGCCATGTCAGCGTCTTGCTCTGCAAATATCAAGCTGTAAATTGGCCCTAGGGCTCAGGATCTCATCAGCATTGGAAATCTATGGCCTCTAATCCGTCTGACCAAGTTGTGTAGAGCATGATTCCCATTAATGGGAATACAAGGGCCAACTGGCCTAAAACATTTCCCCTTCCCTTTCCCACTCAGATTGCTTTCACAAGACCAGTGGAACCAATGACCAATAATAAGGAAAATTTAGTGACTTTGGTATCTTCTGATAAGGAATTCCTATCAATAGCCACTTCATCCCACCAAAACTAGTTTATTTCTCCCCCCAAATTTAGGACTTTTACGTCAGTTACAAAGGGATTTTGCTGGTGACAGACTTTGGGTCCCAGTGTTCCTTTTTGTGCTAATACATCCATTCTAGGGCCTAGCCCTGTCTTCATTGACTGTGTTCCCGTCAACCCAATCCCGACTTGGCGTCTACAATAGAGATTTGGTGAATGAAAGGACCCAAATAGGCTGGACAGGCCCCCAGGTCCTGGTAGCCATAAAAGGCTAGGGAATGGATTGCGCAATTGCCTTCAATCTTTTTGTTGTTCCAGGAAAAAAACGGGCTCAGATGGATGCCTGCATAAAAGTGGTTCCTAACTGTATACTCATAACTTTTCTCTGAATTGAGTAGTGAAAGTTGAAGTAGGAGGAAAGGAAATTAAATGTCCTTCTAGTATTCCTTTGGACTCAGGTCTGACATATGAGATAATAACCTATCTTGAAATGCTAAGAATTTTATCTGAACCAAGGAGAGGACAGTTTGACAGATTTATTATGCCTTCATGTTACACAGGCACTGAAACCAAGTAATAAACATATAAAATAGCCATTGCCAAAGGCAAATGAGCCTAAAACCTTTGTTTATGTTTGATGTAGCAGAAATAATTTTTTTAGGGAAACATATGCAATTGTGGTCCAGTGCGTCACTTAGCTTATGGATTCAGTTGCTGTTGAGTTGGATTCCAGATGGTTACTACTTTGGAGAGGGTGTTTGGTGCCTTATGTGATGGGGGCCAGAGCCTGCTGGGAACAAACAAAGCAGATTCACGCCAGTGTCAATGCACAGCTTTAGTCGGGATGGGAATGGCACACAGCCCCCATCCATGTGTGTTATCTCCCTCTTCACACTCTTGACAATAACTTGAAAATGGTAAGATCACCTTCTCTGAACTTTCCTACAGCATAGGCAATATTCTTATGTCAGCACGGTAGATAGCTCATAATGTGAGTGTGAGAACTGTGACAGCCTGCGTTGCCTCAGTTTCCCATGTTTCTAGAATTGATGGTGAAATAACAGGGGTAAGGAATAACTGGGTAAGTTTTAGCCTGTGGGTAATGCCTTAGTGTTATTTAAAAAGATTTGTCATTTATATTTAAAATATTCATGAATGTTTGAAAGGAACAAAATGATCAGGGATGGCTCTTTGCCATGGGTCTCATTTTCACTCTTTTCTGTAAAAAAATAACGATGTCTCATATATTTTTTCATTTTTATTGTACGAGTTTGTAAGTAATCCCAATTTTAATAAAGTTTTATAGACTATATAGTGGTCTCTCTTAATGAACATGTACTTTTCTTGTTTGAGTCTCTTGTTTTCAGATACTCAGCAATTAGCTCCTCAGTTTCGTCTTTCTAATGAGATGGTTTTGCATGCCATCTATTTTCCTTTTTTTCTTAACCACTGCTCCCCATCTTGGGTCTGTCTTGGTCTACTTCCATCCTTGGGCTGGATGATTTCCCAGGATGCTGGATCTCTAAGGGGTATTCCTGCAGGAGTAGTGGGTTGTACCACGGTGCTGTCTCATAGGAAAACAATGTATAGATTATTCCTGGTCCAGGGAGCTACCCTGATTGCACTTTACTTCTTTTCTTTTTTAATGGCATAAAGCATCTCTTGTTTCTCCATGGAGGTGAAGGGAAGACCTGTGGATCCAGCTGTGGGCTGTAGCGTGGGAGAGGAGCGGGGATGTAGTGGGTATTAGGGCCACAAACTAAAAACTTCATGATGTCTGGGCACAGCTTCTGCGCAGAAGCCTGGTACCTTCCATCTTCTTTTATATTTTGGCTCTTTGCTCTGAGAATCCCGTATGGCATTTGCCTTAATTCTGTACCCGTCTCCTCTCTTCTCAGTTATTTAGACTACATGGAAATTCCTTGTCCATTTTTGAAAGACAGTGGGTGAAAAAGGGAGAAACAGGATGTAGACCATGTGTCCATTTATGTAGATTAATGCACACTAATGACATCTTTCTCCTCTCCCTTCTATAACTATGCTAGTTAAATAAGACATAGGTGATCATTAATGGTTGAATTAATCAAAACTTAAAGCATAATTGCTAGGTGTGTGACATCATAGGGCTTTAGTGAGGATAAAAAAAGATAAGGTATATAAAGCAGTTCTCGACCTTGAACATGCATAAGAATCATCTGGGAAGCTTGTTAAAATTATCTGGGAGGCTTGCTAAAATGCAGACTTCTGATTCAATAAGTCTGGGTTGGGGCCCCAAGAGTCTGGATTTCTCATAAGCTCTCAGGTGATTCAGATGCTGCTGGTCTGTGGACCTCGCTTTGAGCAGCAAGGATGTAAAGCACTTAGCCTGTTGTCTGGCATGTAGTGAGTACTTGATCAGTGTTGTTACTAATTGACACCAGATAATTTGTGAGAGTCAAGAAAACCCTCTACCCCCAAATATCTTCTCCATGATATCTGAAAACTTCTGTGTTTTTATTGTGTAGCATCTTTTAAAAAGTGAATATCCCTGGGAGGACTAATGCATGTGAATTGGTTTAATCAGATTGCTGCCCTCCCAACTCTCAGAAATCAGCACTAAAGGATTTAGAATTGTTTCTTCTTTTTTTTGTGTGTGCCAGCTTTAATGAAGTATAATTTATGTACAATAAAATTCACCAGTTTTAAATTTTGCTGAGTTTTGACAAGTGGAGACAGTTGATGATTGTGTAACTACCACTACAATCATGATATAGAGCATTTGCATCACCCCTGAAAGTTCCCACATGCTCCCTCCATGGACTAGAAATTTTAATGGGGGGAAAGAGGAAGGAGATCTTGGGGTCAGAGTGGAGGAAGACCAGTGAGCTCCCGTTGTCTCAGTTTCGCTTGGGAAGCAGGAGATCACAGTCCTGCGTGCCCTTGCATCCTCCCCACCCCAGATGCTTTGACAGATCGTGAAATCCCAGCTGACTTGTATGTGTGTTTCACACCGTGTTAATTTAGAGAGACCCATTCATCCCAGTTTGCCCAGAACTTTCCTTGTTTTAGCACTCAGATTCCCATGTCCAGAGAACTCGCCTCTGGTCCCAGACAAACCAGGACGTTTGGTCTCCCTAGCTGTGATGTTCATGCCGTTCTTTCTAGGCCTGAGGTTGCCATCTCATTGTGGGGTCACTTCTCTCACGTGAGCAAATGGGTGGACACACAGATGAACCCCCAGTTGTAGGTGGCTGCAGGTTCCCGGCCTGGAGCACAGGAGACCTGGGTTCTGTCCCAGCTCTGCCAGGTGTGCAGTGGTGTGATCCTGGGAAAGTGGTTTCTCACTCTAGGTCTGTTTCCTCCACTGTAAAATAGGGAATCTGGAGTCATTTCTGCCTCTGACACTGTGATCCTTCTCCACCGAGATATGGGATTTTGTTCCTATGTCACATCCACTCCGCTTTCTCTCTCTCTCTCTCTCTTTTCCTTGCCTCCTCCCACTTCAAATACATATAGTAGATCAATAAATTATGTAAGGGCAGGTTGATAATGGGACTGCTGATGGGCCAGGCTTATGCACAGTGCTTCTCTGAGAGCAATAGAGTTTGGACCTTGAACCAAGCTGCTGTGGCTGGGAGTTGGAGAATCAAGTCTATCTTTAGCTAAGTGTCTGTAATTACCTAATTTGCTCTTTGTGCATGCCTGGGAGAGAGGATGGTGGGCAGAGGGAGCCTGCTGTTTAGGAATTTTTCTGGGTGGATGAGGGAGTACCCTGGAAAATAGGATTTTATAAGCTTCTTATCTATTGGAAGCAGCTATTTCCAGCTGGGCTGGTGCCCAGGAAAAGCATCTCCGAGTCTTATTCAGTATCCTAGCACAGAAGAAGGATTAAAATTAGAAATACCAGGCCTCGGGCTGGAACCTGTGGCCGACATAGGATCAGGAAGCTGCATTCTGTTCCTGGTTCTGCCACATACTGTCTGTGGAACTATAGGCACATTGTGTAGCCTCTCTGAGCCTCAGTATTGGACTCTAATTTTCCTTTTTAATGGAGTAAGTGTCTACACTGCCTACCTCAGAGCGTGGTGTGATGCAGTGAGATGATGCAGATGAGAGTTCAGTGAAATGGTGGCATCTATACAAATGCGAGGTGTTATCACTAACTTTAGTCTTTGGGTCTGTGTGATGGGGTCCCATTCATGGGGGGAGGGAAGTAGAGATGAATTTGAATTTGGGGATTTGTCTGCTTAGTTCCCTGAGGAATGTTATTCACACCCCCTACTCCCAATAAGATAGGAAGGATAGGTTTGAGGGAGGTACTGTTTCTTTGCTAGGAAGACACCCCAGCCTACCTTCCTCCTTAACAAAATTCCTGACTTTCTGGAAAAGCTTTTCCTTGGCTAGAAATTTCACTCCTTCTGCTCTCATTTCCAAATTTGGGGGGCAAAGGAGGAAGAACTCTATGTGAGCCCCTCATCTAAGGCCAGCCAGATAACCTTTCCTACCTAGAGAGGCCTTTGTTTTCTGACTGTCTCCCTCTGGGGCTTCAGGCCTGTGAAGGGTTAAGCGAGCCACACCCTCAGCAGGAACAGCCTCGGACTTTGTGCTGAGCAGTCTCTGGCCTCTTCTGGCTTGCCTGGCACAGAAAGCCCTGGCTAGAGGAGGCAGCACAGAGGAAAGTCAGAAGAGTGGAGACCGGCAAGAGGAGGGCAGCCCCTTTCCTGGCTTCCCCAACACCATGGACAGCTCCCATTAACAAAGGCACCTCTCCACCCTTGGGGCCTGGGACTCCTATGCCCCCTTCCTGTCAAATTGGGATTTCAGCCACCATTCTCCAGGGGACACTGAAGTTACACCCTAGTTCCAGTGTTGGGTGAGTCCTGCCTTGACATGTCACTGCTCCTCTTTTAACATCTTGGGGTGCCCCAGCTGGGGGCTGCTTCCTTTTCCCCTTCCCCATCTCCAACCAATCACATTCCCACTCCTCTCAAATTCTAATCCAAATTAGATGCCTTCTCCTGGCCCCGCTTCTGCTTCTCACCTTTCCCTGCTAAGCTACTTAAAAACAACTTTTTTTTTTTTTAATCTGGAAAATGTGGGAGAATAATAGTACCTCCTTCATGGGGATATAGTCAGCATCGAATGAATTAGTATATGTAGTGTTTAGAGCCACGCCTGGCCCATGGTAAACACTGCATGATTGCTAGAGGCTGCTGTTATCAGCACTCTCATTGCTCCCCTGGTTGTGTCTTTCCAGGAAGTGACAGGTGCTCTCTTTCCCTGGAGCTTGGCGAAAGCAGAGTGAAGGGAAAAGGCAGCCTGTGCTCCCTTCTTGCCCTATCTTCCATTCCTGCTTCCCTCCCCTCCCCCACCCAGGCTCAGTGATGCAGGAGAGCCAGAGGATGTGGCTTTTTTATTCCTGTTAGGGAGTGGCATTGACCATTGTACTAATAATTCTGTCCTGTACCTGGCCGACCTGGCTACTCAGTCCCACAGGAAAGACTGAGGAGGGCTGGGCTTTCTCCTTAAGTAACTCTCGCCACGTGCCTACTGCGTGGGGGCCGAGCCCCACAGTGGTCCCTGCCCCTCCAACTCTGTTCCTCCTTTCCATTCCCACCAGCTACTAAAAAGCTGGGTGTGTCTCTCTGGGGCAAAGTCCATGCCAGAAGGTTGCAGGCATGGGTGTAAAAGCTGGAGATAGAAAAACAGGGACAGACGTGTAGACACATCCAGAGGTCCTGACAGCTACTTGATGTTGGGGAAACAAACTCACTTTCATTTTCTTTGGGGTATTCCAATCTTTTATGGAGGAACTCCTGTCTCCTCTAACTCATCCCCTTACCCAGTCCCCATATAAAAAATGAATCTCTCAATGCAATCTATACAGAAAATGAAATATAATAATGTACACCTGAAATTTATAACAATGTTAAAAGCCAATATGACCTCAATAAAATAAAAAAAATTTTTTAAATATTAACTGAAAAAAAAAAAGAGAATCTCACCGTAGAAATGAGAGGGGAGGAGAGACCTTTGGAAGAACTTTTGAAATGGGTATGAGTGGGCTGGGTGACTGAAATAGGGGCTGTGAGAGGTGGGGAGTTGAGAAGGCGAACTGGGGCAAATAGTCAAGGAGTCGGGACCCTGGCCAGGGCCTCAGTGCAGGAGGCAGAGAGCTTTCGGGGCCTGGCTGTGGCAGCAAGCTTCGCTTACCCTTTCCTCCCACCCCTCTCTCCTGTGAGCTCATCTGTGCTCCCCTAGTCGCAGCCTGCTGGGTGCCTTCCTTACCCTGGCGGTCAGATGCAGGTGGTCCTGTCCCACCTCTGCCCTACCCCAGGGAGCAGAGGATCCCCCACCTCCCGCTGAGTCTCCGCAGCCTCCCACAGTTAGCTTGGGCTAGTCCAGAGGCCTCTCCTGGGTTGGGGGCACTCTCTAGGGCCAGGACTTGAGGGGAGAGGCAGGCTCTCTTAGGTCCTTCTGTCTTTCTCTCCTCAAACAGTTACTGGCTCCTAAAGCTGAGCAGACATCAGCAAACTGCCCCCCTTACTCCCAGAATCAATAGCCCGTCTGGACATGGCTCTCCTGGAAGGTTCTGTAGGGGTGGAGGACCTTGTGCTCCTCGAGCCCCTGGAGCAGGAGTCTCTGCTGAAGAACCTCCAGCTGCGCTATGAAAACAGGGAGATTTATGTGAGTGCATGTGGGTGCCCCTGGCTGTGGGTCTGTGGCCAGTGAGTTCACATGCTCTCAGTGCCCACCCCCAACCCCCGCCCGACGTCCCCAACCTCCACCCTGCTCATTCCCTTCACCTTCTTCTCTGGCTCCAGACCTACATTGGGAACGTGTTGGTCTCAGTGAATCCCTACCAACAGCTGCCTATCTATGGCCCGGAGTTCATTGCCAAATACTGGGACTACACCTTCTATGAGCTGAAGCCCCATATGTGAGTAGAGAAACCAAGGGAATGTGACAGGGCCCCAGCTACCTGATGATGAGACATTCTAATTTCCTCCATCCTTTTTCCTAAAGGAGGTTCTCCAGCTGTCCCTTCCTCCCCTGGCCCTCTGGAGGCCCCTTCCTAGACCTGTCACTTGCTTGAGTCTGGTCCAAGTGGGAGGGTGGATGAATCTGGGGGCTGGGGATTGAGTGCAAGATGGTGTCTTGGACTGGCCCTGTATTAGTCATCACCTATTTCTTCCCCCACAAGCTATGCATTGGCAAATGTGTCATACCTGTCACTGAGGGACCAGGACCGAGACCAGTGTATCCTCATCACGGGCGAGAGTGGAGCTGGGAAGACTGGTGAGGCACCTGGCTGGAGGAGCCACGGGTCACTGCTGGAACTACCCCCTTCTCTCTTTCCAAGCCAGGCCTAGTCCTACCCCCAGCCCCTCAATTCCTTCCTGGTTTTTCTGACTCTGAGATGTGCGAGGTGCTGGAATGAAGGAAGTTAAGGAGGGTGGTGGGGGTCCACATGAGGGTTTCTCTTGCAGAGGCTAGTAAGCTGGTGATGTCTTACGTGGCAGCCGTCTGTGGGAAAGGGGAGCAGGTGAACTCTGTGAAGGAGCAACTGCTTCAGTCAAACCCAGTGCTGGAGGGTGAGAATTCCAGTCTCTGCTGTCTCCATGCCCGCACCCTACTGCCCCAGAGTCACTCAGCCCTGGACCCTTTTCCTCAGTGTTCCAAACACTGCTGCTCTCGTTCAGCCTGAAAAACCTGAGATGGGCACGATGAGAGAAGACCTTCCTCCCTCCCTTCTCAAAGTCCCTCTCCTCTCCTCAGCCACCTCACTCCTCTCCCCTCATCTCTGCAGCTTTCGGCAATGCCAAGACCATTCGCAACAACAACTCCTCTCGATTTGTGAGTGACCATCTCTCCAGCCTGGGAGGAGAGGGTGTGGGGCGTGAGAGGGAGGAACATGGCACAGACCCCTCCTGGACCAGGTGGTGAGAAGAGGAGGAAGCAAAGTATCTCTCTCTGGTCTCTGAAGGGAAAATACATGGATATCGAGTTTGACTTCAAGGGATCCCCCCTCGGTGGCGTCATCACAAACTGTACGTGTCTCCTCATTCCACTTACCACCTCTCTTTTCCACCGGCCCCACAGTGTCCCTTTCTGCTAATCTGCTACTGTAGGAAGGAGGAATATTAGACTACCAGACTCCCCAACCGCTAGAAACACCAGGGGTGAGGGCAGAATTGGAGGGAAAGTGTGGTATCTCCCAGACCCTCAGAACATTATTTTCTAATTCTCTGCCAGATCTGCTTGAGAAATCCCGAGTGGTGAAGCAGCTTGAAGGAGAAAGGAACTTCCACATCTTCTATCAGCTATTGGCTGGAGCAGATGCTCAGCTGCTGAGTATGTGCCTGCCCCAGACACACGGCAGAGCATCCCCGACCTCCATCCAATCCCCAGAACCCATGGTCCCCTCTGGGTCCCTGCAGCCCTCTTCCCTTGAGCCCCTCAGACTTCTCCTGCCTGAATCCCCCACCCTGAAGCTCATCCACCCATTGTTGGGAACAAATCCCCTGACCTCTGTGTTCTCTTCCTTTTTTGGGGCTTTATTGCTGGGAATAAGCCTTCTTGTCTCTTCACTGCTCTTTCTCCTCTGTCCTGCCTGGGTTCCTCTTTCCCGAAGCTGGCTTCAAAAATGGAACACTCATTTCTGTCTACTATCATTTCCTATGTTCGCTTTAAGGGACTTTATTGATAGCTCAGCAGGAAATCAGGAAGGATGTTACAAACGTTCAAGAACTTTCAATGAGCTCTAACTGAAGTTGTCCTGGGTCTACATCTGCCTCACCCAGGACCCTGTCCTTGATTTCCTCTTCTTAGATAGTTCTATGGAGGTTCCATTTGTTCATTCATCAAACATCTCTTGAACACCTACTATGATTGAACATTGTGCTAGCTTCTAGGGATACAGAGTTGAGTAAGACATGGACCCTGTCCTCAAAGAACCTACAGTCTTCTAGGGATGGCAGATGTGTGAACAGATACATTGCAATGCAGTGTGATCAGTGCCAATAGTCCTGTGGAGGTGGCTATAGGAGCAGAAGGCATGGAGCATCTTGCTTTGTTCTGGGGAAGAGACCATCCCAGCCTGAATGCTGGGTGGGCCCACGGCCCTGAGTGGACATCACTGCAGGGTCTGGTGGGACTTCAGGCCCTGCTAGAGTTTGCCTCCTAATTCCCCCTCTAGCTGTGAGCACTGTGGGTATCTGGCCCCCAACGACCTGTTCCTTTGGTTTCTGGTTGTTCTATGCTGGACTTGTGCCTATCTCCTTTTCCTCTCCTGGAGATCTCTATAGTTCAAGAGACACCACAGGTCTCATCATCCCTCCTGGCTTAATAGTCTTCATTGTGTTCAATTTGTCCGACTTGTAGGCACTAATGTCTTGTTCTGCCCCCACTGGTTTAAGTTGAGTGCAGGTGAGGCCTCCCTGGTGTCATTATCCCAAGGCTTTTCTGACTCATTCTCCATCCAGACATCCCTCTTTAGCAGTCTCCTGTTTCAAAATTTGTGTCTCAGGGGAAGCTGCCATTAAACTCTAGTTTGGGGCTGGCCCCGTGGCTTAGCGGTTAAGTGCACGTGCTCCGCTGCTGGTGGCCCGGGTTCGGATCCCGGGTGCGCACCGACACACCGCTTCTCCGGCCATGCTGAGGCTGAGTCCCCCACATACAGCAACTAGAAGGATGTGCAACTATGACATACAACTATCTACTGGGGCTTTGGGGGAAAAAAATAAATAAATAAAATTATTAAAAAAACCCAAAAAACAAAAAACTCTAGTTTGAAGGACACTCCCTGATTCTCAGATCATTTGAATAACAGATAATTGATATCCCTCAGGCTCCACGATTAACCTACTCCATCCCATTTCAGGTGAACAGTTTTGACCATTCCCTTGATTCATTTATTAAAAAGAAGAAAGTTCCTGCATACCAGCCAGGCACACAGAGCATGAAGATGAAAAAGCACAGGCCCAGCAAAATAAGTTGTTCATTTGTGGGAGAGACAGAAAAACCAAACCTAGCCTGGGTGTTGTGGGCTGGGATAGAGATCCACCATGGGGAACACAAGAGAGCCATTTGGCTCAGCCCCACAATGTCAGAGAAAACCTTCCAGAAGAGAGGTCAGGGTTGGGGAACATAGTACCTGCCACTTTGTCGGTGTTTAGCGAACAAATAATGAATGTGCCAACCCAGGCCAAGGGTGAGGTGTTGAGGCTGGGGGAGGGTGGGAGATGTATGCTCACCCTTCCTTCCTCACCTTCATCCTCCCAGAGCCAGAGACCTGAGCAGGATGGAAGGTTTGCTTGTCTGGTTTTTTTTGTTCAGAACCCTGAGGGTGGGGAGTAGAGTAGAATGAGGCTTTTCTTTCATAAATGTTGGGGAAAAAACCAACAATTATGAACACTCAAACCCTAAATACCACTTAAAAATTTAGTCTATCATTATAGGAATTCATGATCCCAAAACAAAGGAGGTGGGTGAAGAGCTTTCGAATAAATGAATGAGCCAACTTAGGGCAAGGGCTGTGAGAGTCAAGGCTGGAGGGCTCCAGAGAGCCCGTGTACTAACACTCTTCCTTCATACTGGCACTCCCAGAGGCCCTGAAGCTTGAGAAAGATACACGCAACTATGCTTATCTGAACCGGAAATTGTCCAGAGTGGATGGCATGGATGACGCTTCTAACTTCAAAGCTGTACAGGTGGGTGTCCAGAATGGGCCTCTAGGCCATCCCCTGAGTCCAAGCCCTGGCTTTGAGAAGGGAGGCGTTGGGCTGGCACCACAGTGCAGCCTCTGATTTCTGCTCTTTCCCTAAGAGGGCAATGGCTGTGATTGGGTTCTCGGAGGAGGAGATTCGATGGGTGCTAGAGGTGACGGCCCTGGTGCTGAAGCTGGGGAACGTGGAACTGGAGGACGAGTTCCAGGCCAATGGGATATCAGCAAGTGGCATTCGTGATCGGAGAGGTCTGCGCCACCCTGCGGGAGCCCCCAGCCAGCTCTCTGAATCTCCTACTGCAATTTCCCTTCTTGCTCTCTGTCTGGTGCAATCGACTTCACTCTAATTCAGTCCCACTCAGCCTGCTCCTGAGTTCTTGTCCACACATACTCATTGAGAACTCCCAGTGAGGCATATTAGAATGAGGTTTTGAAGTTTGGTAGACTTAGGTTCTGGGACCTCTCTGAGTCTCAGGGGATTCTTTGCAAAATGGGAACAATTACACCTATTTCAGGAGATTCTCTTATTAATGTAGATAACGCATGTAAAGCGTCCATATCTCCCTGCTCTCTTCTTCCTCCCCAGAGATTCCTCCAGGGTCAGGACTTCCCCAGGAAGACACAGGGACACCAGTCTCCTAGCAGTTTCACTTATCAGCCCTCCCTCCCTCCCCTGCGAGAAAGCCCTCTCTCAGGCCATGTTCTATTTCCTCGTCACTCCAGGTGTTCAGGAGATTGGGGAAATGGTGGGTTTGAAATCAGAGGAACTAGAAAGAGCTTTGTGCTCAAGGACCGTGGAAACAGCCAAAGAAAAGGTGGTCACTGCACTGAGTGTCACCCAGGTAAGGGGCCCTAGGGGAGGGGGTTGATTTTGAGTCTGTTCTGTGGCTGCCACACTAACCAGCGGGCCTTGCCCTGCAGGCTCAGTATGCTCAGGATGCTCTGGCTAAGAACATCTACAGCCGCCTTTTCAACTGGATAGTGAATCGAATCAACGAGAGTATCAAGGTGAGAGATTGCCCTCCTCCCTCAACACTCTCCTGCCTGCTTCGCCTTTCCTGCCCTGGTCACCAGCCCCATACCTTGAGTTCTGAGATGAACAGAGTAAGGAGGATGAGGGGGAGGCTACAATTCCTTCCAATAGGGTGTCGTTGTGAAAACATCTTTGGTTTTTGAGTTCGACTATCTGGATCCCCTACTTACCAGCCATATGGCCTTTCAATTTCACAAAGATTCTGAGCCTCAGTTTCCTGATTTGGGGCATGGGACTCTAATACCTACCTGCTTCACGGGTTTAGTGAGGATCAGATAAAATTATGCATATCGTTACCATATACCCAGCAATTCCACTTCTAGGTATATATCTGTGAGAAGTGAAAACAGATGTCCACATAAAAACCTGTACATGAATGTTCATAGAGGCATTATTCATAATAGCCCAAAAGTGGAAACAACCCAACAGTCCATCAACTGATGAACGGATAAACAAAATGTGGTATATCCATACAATGGAACATTATTTGGCCATAAAAATGAATGAAGTACTGATATATGCTCAACATGGATGAATCTTGAAAACATGTTGAGTGAAAGAAGCCAGACACAAAAGGCCACATTTTGTATTAATCCATTTATATGAAATGTCCAGAATAGGCAAGTCCATAGGGATGGGAAGTAGATCAGTGGTTACCAGGGGTTGGGGGGATGCAGGAATGGGGAGTGACTGCTAATGGGTAGATTTCTTTTGGGGATGATGAAAATGCTCTGCAGTTAGGTAGTGGTGATGGTTGTACACCTTTTAAATATACTAAAAAACCGCTGAATTGTATACCTTTAAAGGGTAAATTTTATGGTATGTGAATTAGATCAAAATAGAGCTATTATTTAAAAATTATGTACATGGAAATGCCATCAATTTAGAAGCTGTTACTGGAAGGCAGCAGGGTAAAATGGGATTTGAATCTAGGTTTGGGTAAATGCTTAGTCCTTTTGAAATTTGGTTTTTTCATCTGTAAAATGGGAATAATCATACCTTATAGTGTCATGAGAAGGATTAATGAAATAAGAACACAGAATTTTTTGTAAAATGCTCTACAGATATAAGAGATGGTTATTTTCCTGAGAGGATTTTAATGTCTTTCTACTTTGTACCGTGGGAACACCAACCTGGAATCTGTTTGCATCTTCCTTTTCCTCCTTTCCTCCATCTTTGCTTGTCCTTCAGCATATAGAGGAGGAAGGAGAATAAAGCATACCAATTCCTTTCCAGCTCAGTCAAGCTCACCCGAGTTCTGTTTGCCCCCTGCTCCATCACATCCACCCCAGAAGGGCCTGGCTTCATGTACAGAGGGGGCCTGTCTTCACATTTATCTTTTTTCTTCTTCAGGTGGGCACTGGGGAGAAGAAGAAGGTAATGGGGGTCCTGGATATTTACGGCTTTGAAATATTAGAGGTGAGAGTGCTTCACCCAACCTCAGACCCTGCTTCCCCAGAGTTAGGGCGACAGGCTCAAAGTGGGGATGGGAGAGAGGGGAGGTAGGGCTGAGAGGGAGGAAGCATCTTGGGCTGAGCTGGTCTCTTTCTCTAACCTGTGTACCCTCCCTCAGGATAATAGCTTTGAGCAATTTGTGATCAACTACTGCAATGAGAAGCTACAGCAGGTGTTCATAGAGATGACACTGAAAGAGGAGCAAGAGGAATACAAGAGAGAGGTAAACGAAGCCTTCTGCCTACTTCCTTTCTCTGAAATGACTTGCAGGCAGGCCAGATCTTTCTTTCTCCTTGATCACAACTTCCTCTCAGTTGTCCCCGGATGGGAACACAGAGGACGAAAGTTTCTCTTGCACAGCTGAACCTTCCAGCATTACCGAGAAGCCCTGATTTTCTGCTCTCCATCCCCCAGGTCCCCATCCTCCCACTCCAGGCCAGGCGAGGAAGGGGGTAGATTGATGGAAGGGTGTGTGTGTGGGGAGAGTCCTGACAAGAGGGAAGTGACAGCTGTGCTTGGCCTGTGGCAGACTGTGAGCCACATTTAGAAGCCACATTTCTCCTGGGCATGGCACCCTACACATCCCTTTCTGTGCCCTTCTCTAATGTTTCAGAATCCTTTGTCTCCCCCAGGCCCTGGCTGATGTCGCCGTCCCCTCTGGTAGCACCCTGATCCCAGACTTCCTCACCAGAAGTGCCCTATGGCTCGAAATTTCCACACTCCTTCCCCTGTTCCGCGAAAACCCCTGTTTTCTGTGGCTAGGTGTTAGGAAGACTCTCTGACTGAGCTCATCCACTCCCTAGTGTGACTGGCCAAGAGTGTCACTTGTCAAAACCCTCCCAGGGATGCTCACTGTGAGCTGTAGGGAATCTGTTGTGGCAGAATTTCAGACAATGTGGTCACAATGGGTGGAACAGTTTTTTTTAGTTGTTTTATTAAAAATTTTTAAATTATCAAATAGATATGTAATACATTCCCATGCTTCAGAATTCAAAAAGCTTAAAAAAGTGTATAAAGAAAGGTCTCCCTCCCACCCTGTCTCTAGCCTCCTAGTCCTCCTCCCCATCTAGAGGCAGCTGAAATGCGCCTCCTTCCAGAGGTCTTTTATATGTATACAAGTAAATCTGTAAATATATTTTTCCACAAAATTTATTCAAGTGGCAGTGAACACACTCAGTTCTACACCTTGCTTTCATCAGTTAACAAGAGCTCTTTCTGTGTCAGTATGTAAAGATGATTTTTTACATAGGATTGTAAGGCTATCATAACTCATTTAACAACTGGGAAAGGTATTTCTGGGATGAAGTGAGAGGGCGACTTGACTTAACTGCACTCTGCATTCTCTGAAGACCTGTGATGGAGGAGGGGGAGAGGCTTCCACACCTGGGAATGGCCCGAGCCTGGGAGGCCTGGCCCTTGGCTGGGATCAGGAGCTGTCCCACCTATAGGCCTGATACCCAGCAAATCCCTAATGAAGAGAACGATTGTCCTTGGGTCTTCTGCTTCTGTACCATTGTTGCTTTTTAAAAAAAATTTATACAGTCCCAAAGTATCATGTAGATCTGTGGTTTTCGAAGTGTGATCCTGGGCCAGCAGTGTCAGCATCCCTTGGGAACGTGTTAGAAAGGCAGATTCCTGGGCCCTGTCCCAGACCTGCTGCCTCCAACGCTCTGGGGGTGGGCCTAGCACTCTGTGTCTAAGAAGCCCTCCTGGTGATTGTGATGCACACTCAAGTGTGAGAATCGCTGATGTAAGTCTTTGGAAATGTATCAAGTTAGCTTTATTGTTTGATGATAACCTCACTCATGCGCTCTGGTTCTCTAGTTCGTTGCTGGAGCAGTGTGGCCATTTGCTCTTCCACACACTCCAGGATCCTGCCCCCCTCCCACAGCGGGTTAATCCCTACCCCAATCTTCACCCGGCATATTACACTTCCCTGTCCACCCTACAGCACCTACAAGGCTTTCTGCATTGTCTCACCTCTCTTACACATGTGGGTCCTCCCAATGTCTGTCCACCCACCCCACAAATTCTCCTCTAACCTTGTAGGGATGGGGACATAAACAGAAACTACACCAAGGACCCCTCTGAACTACAGGGCTTTCTGATGGTCCTTTGTGGGGTGGGTGAAAGGGGGCCTGGGTCAGGTGAGGTCTTTGGAGGCTTGTCTTGGACCTGCTGCCTGTAATTTGTCATGTCTCCCCTTGCCAGGGCATACCGTGGAGGAAGGTGGACTACTTTGATAATGGCATCATCTGTAACCTCATTGAGCATGTGAGTTATCCTTCTCTTCTCTCTGGGACCTCCCCTTCCAGACTGCCTGAACATCCTTCCCCTGTCTCTCTCTCTCTGCCCCCCTGCCCTCGCCTCATGTGGTAAGGATGGTGAAGAGGGCAAAGGATGAGGAGGCAGAGGAGCAGCAGTGAGGACATGGACATCTTGGAGGACCAGGTCTAGGCTGGGCTGATCTTGTTCTCTGGGCAGAATCAGCAAGGCATCCTGGCCATGCTGGACGAGGAGTGCCTGCGGCCTGGAGTGGTCAGTGACTCCACCTTCCTAGCGAAGCTGAACCAGCTCTTCTCCAAGCATGGTCACTATGAGAGCAAAGTCACCCAGAACGCCCAGCGCCAGTATGACCACACCATGGGCCTCGGCTGCTTCCGCATCTGCCACTATGCGGGCAAGGTGATATGGCAGGGCTGGAGGGTAAAGCCTGGGCCTGGGTACAGGCTGAAGGCAATGGGAGAGGAACTGGGGGGAGATGAGAACCCAGAATACTTCACAATGAGACTGAGTGGGCCAAGTGCTAGGACAAGGTCGTGGGCTCTCCAGACTAATAGCTGTTCTTCTGCAGGTGACGTACAACGTGGACAGCTTCATTGACAAGAATAATGACCTACTCTTCCGGGACTTGTCCCAGGCCATGTGGAAGGCCCAGCACCCCCTCCTTCGGTCCTTATTCCCTGAGGGTGATCCCAAGCAGGCATCTCTCAAACGCCCCCCAACTGCTGGGTCCCAGTTCAAGAATTCTGTGGCCATTCTCATGAAGAACCTGTATTCCAAGAATCCCAGCTACATCAGGTGACATGCTGGGTGCACAGGGGAGCATGCTACATATGTGATGGCACATGCAGAGTCCATGCACTGTAGAACATCCACGTGGGGGATGTGTCTGGAGTAAGGGTATCAGAGGCTCTTTACTCATGGAAAACAGAGCCAGACGTGGAGTTGAGAGTCCTGTAGTGGGGAGAGCACCAGACTTTGGTAGGGACCATGCTATAGTGAGCAAAACTAGGAAGACCAGTATGTCCATTTCCTCTGAAATATTTCAATTCGGGAACGTGTGCAGAATAGGGGTGTAGAGACCAGGGTAGGTTACACTGGCAGAGGTGAAGCTCCTGAAGCCTGTGCCTTGCCCCACCTCCCACCAGGTGCATAAAGCCCAATGAGCACCAGCAGCGAGGTCAGTTCTCCTTGGAGCTGGTGGCAGTCCAGGTTCGGTACCTGGGGCTGCTGGAGAATGTGCGGGTGCGACGGGCCGGCTTCGCCTACCGCCAGCAGTACAGGCCCTTCCTGGAGAGGTACCGATTGCTGAGCCGGAGCACTTGGCCTCACTGGAATGGGGGAGACCGGTAAGACTCAGTGGGGAGACTGGGGATCAGGGAAGGGCAGTGCAGGCAGCATCTGTGGGAAGAGCCGTCCACATCTTCTGAAGCTCGGGGAACAGATGCTTGGGGAGATGAATTGAATAGTCCCTTTTCAGAGGCTGTGAGGTCTGTTTGCACCCTGAACTCTTCTCCCAGGGTGAGAGGGTCAGGGGAAAGGTGGAAGAGAACACTTCCCTGGGATGCCCCTCAGCACCTTTCCCCATCTGCTCCTGTAGGGAGGGGGTCGAGAAGGTCCTGGAGGAGCTGAGCATATCCTCAGAGGAGTTGGCCTTCGGGAAGACAAAGATCTTCATTAGAAGCCCCAGGACTGTGAGTTGGAGAGTGCACTTGCTATTGGTGGGCATGGAAGGTGGAAGAGTAGGAGCCCATCCCCCACCCCCCCAAAAGAGAGAGAGGCTGGAGGGGAGGGGAGCATCTATAACCTGGAATGCAGAGTTGATGAGGAAGTCTCCTCTCTGCAGGGACTTTATCCGTGGGAACTGAATCCTTGGGCTCCCTCCCTGCGCCGAGCCCAGGGAATTAGGTGTGCTTGCACAGCCCGCTCTGGTGCCTCCGCCTAAAGCAGGATTTGAGGGTCAGGGTGATGTGCGGCTTGTGTCTGAGTTTCCAAACCCAGCATAGTGCCTGCTACAGAGATAGAGCTCAGCAGATGCTTGTTAAATGAATGAAGGCACATCAGAAGACGAATGATGAGAAAAACACCGGCTGGGAAGCCTCTGGTGCCGTGGGGTACAGGAGGAGACAGCAATGTTCCCCAGGCCAGCCTCTCCATCCCGCCCTTCCGCCTCCCACAGCTTTTCTACCTGGAAGAGCAGAGGCGCCTTCGACTCCAGCAACTGGCCACACTCATACAGAAGACGTACCGAGGCTGGCGCTGCCGCACCCACTACCAGCTGATGCGCAAGAGTCAGATCCTCATTTCCGCTTGGTTTCGGGGCAACATGGTACCAGTTACCCCTAAAGTCCCATCCCCCTCTCTCTAATAGGAGAGTGGGAAGTAGGAGGCGTGGTTCAGGAGGTGGAGCTTTTCTAACAGGCCCATTGTTTTCTACAGCAACAGAAACGCTATGGGAAGATAAAGGCATCAACACTGTTGATCCAGGCTTTTGTGAGAGGATGGAAGGTAATGGGGCAGGGGAGAGGGGTCTCCTCCCCACACGTGGTTCCCTCCCCCACATGGTTCCTCTTGGATTGTGCCACCTGTGGGGGAGAAAGAGTAGCAGAGAACGGGGCCGGCCCGTGGCTTAGCGGTTAAGGGCCGTGGCTTAGCGGTTAAGGGTGCGCGCTCCACTGCTGGTGGCCCGGGTTCGGATCCCTGGTGCGCACCGACGCACCGCTTCTCCGGCCATGCTGAGGCCGCGTCCCACATACAGCAACTGGAAGGATGTGCAACTGTGACATACAACTATCTACTGGGGCCTTGGGGGAAAAAAAAAAAAAAAGAATAGCAGCGAGCAAGTCGTGCCCACACCCACGCGACACCCAGGACGTAGCTCTGGGAGATGGCATATCTGTGTCTGGGTGTGTGTCTGGGTCTGTCCCAGTGTGGACGCCTGTCAGGGAGATCTGTATATTGCTTGGCTGGGTCTCTGCCTTGCAGCAGAGCTCTGCCTTCTGCTTTGAGTGTCCTCCTCATTGCCAACTTGTCCGACTTGACTCCGTCCCTCCAGCTATAGTCTCAGCTCTTTATCTTACTCTGTTCCTTGTGAGGTTGAAAAATAGTAGAACTCTTCTAGATCTATCTTCTATCTTCTAGGTTCAGCTGTATCCTTACTTTGACTCCTTTCTTGTATGTCCCTGCCAGGCCCGCAAGAATTATCGAAAATACTTCCGGTCAGGGGCCTCCCTCATCTTGGCGAATTTCATCTACAAGAGCTTAGTAAGTGGTGGGGGTTGAGGGTGGAAATGGGGGGTGGTGGAGGGAGGGTCGGGTTTGGGAGAGGAAGATGTGGGATTTGAGAGGAGGTGACTCAAGGCTTTCCCCCAAGAGCTTCCTTAATCTGTGTATTTATTTAAGCCCCAGGAGAAGAGGGGATGGGGTGTGGCAGCAGCCTGCAGGGAGCAGGCCCCAGTGTCTCAGGGCCCAGGGGCAAAATCAGAGAGCGTTTTGGCTTGAGTGGACACTGCAGGCAACCTTGTGGCAGGAAGTGGTCTCAGCGTACCCAGCAACGGATCCTGGCCTGAGAAGAGACTGGGGCTGGATGGTTACCAACAGTTGAAGAGTCTGAGCCTCGTTGAAGAGCAGAGTGAGGCCACACATGGGGTTAACGAACGCAACCTTCCAAGATCCATTTTAGGGTGAGGGTGAAGGTGGAGGAATCATATCTTCCTTCTATCTCTTCCAAAACATAGCAGGCGAGTCAGAAATGAAAACTTAGGGAAGACCGATCGTAATTCTGGAGGACTTGGGTCAGGGTGGGCAGGAAGAAGCTGAGACCAGGCCTGGACATTCAAACTATGGGCAATTTCCAGTGAGAGGAAAACAGGGAGAGAGAAGGGTGATTTCCGGAGACTTCCATCTGATGTGATGGTGCCTCTGAGAAGCATCGGAGGGAAAACAGACAGGGAGAGAGCAGTACGTCCTGTGAAACCTCAGGAAGGGCCAGAGAGCAGGAGGAAGAGCGGGATCTTGGGCAGAGGGCAGGGGTAAATTAGAACTGACCTCCGCTAGTTTGGTTTTTGACACTCGTTAGGACTCTTACTAACTGCTCATGCAGACATGGGACACATGCGTTGGAGCACCTCTTTGTCATTGGAGAGGCTGAGTCCCTGGGTGCGCTGAGGAATGGGGGCTCTGGGCTTCTTCATTGCCTCCCTCAGCCTTCATCAAGTCCTCCTCCCCCCACCCCAGGGAAGCTCCAGCTTCCCAGGCCTCTTCGCTTGCCTGGTCTCTCCTCATGCTGGCTCCAGGGTATCTGCCTTTCCAGAGTACGTGCTCTCTTGCTGCGTACCTGAGACCTGGAATCTGATTTTGCTCTCATCTCCTGACTGGCCCCTCTTTCACCTGTGTATTATCAGGCATCTGCTCAATGTCACCCAGGAGCTGTTGGGTTTAGACCAGTATTTCAATAAATTACACTCCCTATGGAAGCATGCATGCAGGGGGCCCCTGGGCATTGATTCCTCCAGTGCTTCTGACTAGTCTGTATTTGGCCGTCACCTTGCCTATAACTAATGCTAATACCTACTTTTTTTTGAACATTACCGTGCACTAAGCCCCTTACATGCATTAACTCTAATGCTTTCAACAACCCCGTGAGGAAGGCCTTTTTTTCCCTCCATTTTGTAGGTAAAAAACTAAGGCCCAGAGAGGTTGAATAACTTGCTAGGGAGTCCCACAGCTGGTAAGCGGTAGAGCTGGGATACAAACCATTTGACTCCAGAGTTTTAAGCACTGCCTAAGACTGCCTCCCTGCCCCCTAGTAGAGGCCTGGGCAACCCAGGCATCCATGGCCGTAGGAGACCTGGTGCAGGAGGGCTGCATAGTGAAGGGTAGAACTTTCTAGATCTAGAAAAAACAATTAAGAAAAGAAAACCCTCAGAGCCTCCACATCAATTGGAATATGGGGGATTATGGGAGATGCTTAAGAATGGTTGTTGAATGAAATCAAACCACACCAAGGACTGGAGACTCTAGACCGATTAGAGTAAGCCCACTAGATCTGTAGTGGAAGCTACAGAGACCTTGGATGGTTCCTGGAGAGTATTTTAGCTTTTTTAACCTAATGTCTTAGTAAAAAGTTTTCATAAAAATTCCAAAACTTTGGGGCCAGCCCAGGGGCGCAAGTGGTTAAGTGCGTGAGCTCCGCTGCGGCGGCCAGGGGTTCCCCGGTTCAGATCCCAGGTGCGCACCAATGCACCGCTTGTCAAGCCATGCTGTCGTGGCGTCCCATATAGAGTGGAGGAAGATGGGCATGGATGTTAGCCCAGGGCCAGTCTTCCTCAGCAAAAAGAGGAGGATTGGCAGATGTTAGCTCAGGGCCGATCTTCCTCACACAAAAAAATAAATAAATAAATAATAAAATTAAAAAACAAATTCCAAAAATTTGGAAGTGCTCAAGATTGTCATTTTCTATACCTTCAATAATTCTATCCCATACACAGACAAGGCACTAGGCGCTCTCTGGGATATAAAGACTTAAGAGTCCTTGTTCTAGATTCGGGGAGACTAAACAGTCAGATGCCACGGGTGAAACTTGATTGGATCCTGGAAGAGGAAAAATAAAAGCCAAACTAAAAAGAATATTTTTAGAAGTTTATAAAGGACGTGTGGAGAAATTTGAGTATGCGATGTTGTTGGATGAGTGTATGTAATCGATGTTGATTTTCTTAGTTGTGGTGATGGAATCATGATTGTGTAAGAGAATGTCCCAGTTCTTGGGAGATGCATGATTAAGTTTTAGGGGAAAACGTCATGATATCTGTAACCTACTTTAGGATGATATGGTAGCAAAGATTTGTGTATATATGTGTGTTTATATGTTTATATGCGTTTGTATACATGTCTGCGTGTGTTAGAGAGAGAGCACGCAGATAGGGCAAGATGTTAACATTACCACTTGGTGAATTTACGTGAGGGCTATACAGATGTTCGTTGTAATGTTTTTTCAACTTTTATGCAAGCTTAAAAACTTTAAAAATAAGAAAATAAATAGTATTTAATTAAAGATCTTAAGTCAGATTATGTCACTCTCCCCCTTAAAACTCTCTAAAGGTGCTTCATTTCACTCCAAATAAAAGCCTGTGTCTTTACACAGCCTACAAGGCCCCTCCTGATCTGTCCTTGACCGACCAACTCACTCATCTTCTCTCCTCTTGCTCGGTTTAGTCCAGTCACACTGGCTGTCTTTCTGTTTCTGAAATATGCTACCACTCGTTCCTGTCTCAGGGCCTGTTTTTTTGCATCATAGCCTGTATAATTATTGAACATTCCATTGTATGTCTATTTGCTTGTGGCCTGTCTCCTTCCCCACCCCAGTGGAATGTAAGCTCAGTGAGAATGGGGACTATGTTTGCTCTCCTCACTGCTGTGCCTTCACACCTAGGATGGTGCCAGGCACAGAGCAGATACTTGGTAAATGCTGCTGACTGGTAAAAACCTCAAGACCTTGGATCCTGACTCCTGTCTAGAAGAGGGAGAAGAGTTCTATACAAGTGACAATAGTACAAAAACAGAAGTCTAGACAAAGTGCTATGAAGCTTCAAAGAAAGGAGAGGTGCCCTGGCCCAGGGAATTGGGAGGGCTTTGAGCTGCCTCCCAAAGGAGGCGGAGAATCTGGGTGGCAGAGCGGAGCTGAGAGCAGCATAAGCTGAGCACAGAGTGGTCATGTGTGGGCTGGGCAGAGGCATGACAAGGAGTCCTGGTGTGCCAGGGTAATGCAGGGCCTCCTGTGACAGGAGGTTGGGCTCTCAGGAGAGGACTCTGAATGCCAGGTTGAGGTGTTGGGCTTGACTGATCAGAGCAGAGGGGAGTCTGGTACCTGTCCAGTGGCTCACACAGTGGCAGCCAGCTGTAGGCAATTGTGAGCTGAGAGAACAGGAAGCTCCAGGAGCAAACTATTGAGGCCAGTTTCTGTATTGGTTCCTCCCACCTCACTGCCTGGGTAGCAGGTCTCTGCTTGCAACTAATCCTTCTCTCCCCTCAGTCCCCCATTCATGCTCTTACTGCCCAGCCTCAAGCCTACCCTTCACACTGAAAGAGATCCAGGCGGACTCCCTTCCGTCTCCTCAGCTCCACTTGTGCTTCTCACTATGGGTGTCCTTCCTCCTTGTAAGTGGCAGGATCTGGGTGGGAGTCTGCCGAGAGGTCTTTCTTCTCATCCTTCCACTCCCAACCCCCCTGCTCACAACCTAGGCTCAGAAATTCCTCCTGGGGCTGAAGAACAGTTTGCCTGCCAGTGTCTTGGACAAAAAATGGCCTGCGGCCCCTTACAGGTGCTTCAGCACCACCAACCAGAAGCTGCGGCAGCTCTTCTACCAGTGGAAGGTGAGTGGCTGGGCAGCCTCTTCTAGGGCCCAGGCTCCTCTCCCCTTATTTGTCTTTCTTTTTTCTCCTCCCTTTGATTTTCCTCTTCTGCTCCCTCTTCTACTTTTTTTTTTTTAAATTGTGGTAAAACATACACAACAAAATTTACCATTTTTAAGTATACAGTTTGGTGGCATTCAGCACATTCACGTTGTGTGCAACCATCACCACCATCCATCTCCATATTTTTTTATCATCCCAAACTGAAACTCTGTACACATTAAGCAATGACGTGTTTAATGCTATTTGCCCCCTCCCCCAGACCCTGGAACCTACAATCTACTTTCTGTCTCTATGAATTTGACTATTCTAGATATCTCATGTAAGTAGAATCATACAATATTTGTCCTTTTGTGTCTGGCTGATTTCACTTAGCATGGTGTTCTTCTATTCAGGAAATACCTATTGAGCATCTGTCTGGGGACTAGGGCTCGTGCTGTATGCTGGGCATATGGCCTTCATGAGGCTTGTATTTGATTATTTCAGTCCCCTCCCTCAGCATCCCTCAGTCCCTCCCTCCTCCCCAATGCTTCTCCAGCCCCTGCCCTCTCTGAGGTGTCCAGTGCTTGTCCTTTTCCCTCTATCTCTCTTCTTCTCCAGTCCCTGCCCCTCTCCTCCCACATCTCTCCCCAGCCCCACCCTCTTCCTCCATGATCTTAGCCCCTGCCCCTCCCCACTCACAGGGCAAGAAATTCCGGGATCAGCTGTCTCCGAAGCAGGTAGAGATCCTGAGGGAGAAGCTCTGTGCCAGCGAACTGTTCAAGGGCAAGAAGGCTTCATACCCCCAGAGGTGAGGGCCTCCCAGACCGTGTGCAGTCAGTTTCATTAAGAGCAAAGAGAATATTCCCCAGGTGGGATAGAGCAGTGGTTCTCAAACTCTAGTGTGCATCAGAATCACCTGGCAGCCTTGATAACACTCAGGTTGCTGCACCCGCTCCTCAGAATTTCTGATACAGCAGGTCTAGGGTGGGCCCCAAGAATTTGCCTTTCTGATAAGTTCCCAGGGGATGCTGAGGTTGATCCTGAACCATGCTCTGGGAACTACTGAGATAGAGGATGTGGTGGAGGATGGGGGAAGGGGCACAGGAGGACTAAGATGGGAACTCAGTGGGGGGACTCCGTGCAGGGCCTTGGGTGTCAGTGGTAAGGACCTTGTCTCCAATGCATACCTCCTGTGTGTCCTCAGTGTCCCCATTCCATTCCACGGTGACTATATTGGGCTGCAAAGGAACCCCAAGCTGCAGAAGCTGAAGGGCGGGGAGGAAGGGCCTGTTCTGGTGGCAGAGACTGTGAAAAAGGTCAATCGTGGCAACGGCAAGGTGAAGGCCTGCATCCTGAACTCCTCCCCACAGCCTGATCTGGAGCCTCGGGCGGTAGCTGGAAGGGTGGAAGTGACTCCCTGCCATTCCTCACTCTTTCCTGTTCTGTCCCTAGGCTTCCTCTCGAATTCTCCTCCTGACCAAGGGGCATGTGATTCTCACAGACGCCAAGAACTCCCAGGCCAAAACTGTCATTGGGCTGGACAGTGTGGCCGGGGTGTCAGTCACCAGCTTCAAGGATGGGCTTTTTAGCTTGCATCTGAGTGAGGTATTGGAACTGGGTCGGGGCAGGGCCTCGGACTGGAGAACGTGGCGGGCATCATGGGGCTGGGGCGGGCTGGAGGCGATGGAGACCAGACCTCTCACTCTGGGCCTTTGGTGTCTCTCAGGGTGCTCTGCTCCTGAGGAGAAAAAATGAACCCTTCCCTGCTATTTTTCCCCCTTGCTAAGATATCATCAGTGGGCTCCAAGGGGGACTTCCTGCTGATCAGCGAGCATGTGATTGAATTGCTGACCAGAATGTACCAGGCTGTGCTGGATGCCACGCAGAGGCAGCTTCCAATCACCGTGACTGAGGAGTAAGGCCATGAGCTGGGAGAGGGGTGGCTTGGGGCAGATGACCAAGCTGTTTGTCATTGTGACCCGAAAAATTCGTGCAGTCAGAAAATGAAGCATACTGTGTCAGGGCAGGGCTCAGAAGTGTTTCTTAGTCTCCCCACCCAAGTTCTCTTGGGCCCTGAGTCTTCTGACACAGGGAGTGGGGTGTGGAGGGTGAGGTGGGGGATGGACCTGCCTCAAGAAGGGGAGGGGAAGCCATCATAAAAACACGGGAGCCAGAGCGAGAGGATGAGGGCACTAGCGTTGCCCTTCTGTCTGTTCCTGCTCCAGGTTCTCAGTGAGGTTCAAGAAGGGCAGTGTGGATGTGAAGGTCACCCAGGGCCCTGGGGGTGCTGAGGACAGCAAGCTAAGCTGCAAGAAGAAGGGGAGTCGTCGCCTGGAGGTGGCTGTGTAGTGAGGAGGTGGGGCCTCATGAGAGACAGCAGTTTCTTGCTCCTGGACCGGCACCAACCCCACCCACCCACATTTGTGGGAGGATCTTGTGTCTAACCCCTCTGATTGCAGGGTGGGGCTCAGAGATGGAAGAAGCCTTGAAGAGGACCTTTCTTCTCCCAGACCTTTCCAGTCCTCTCTCCATAGTTAGCTTCCTCCCACCCTTTGTCCCCTAATAAAACAAGTGACTTCCCAAAGGTTTGGTCAGTGTGGATGGGTCTCTGTTCCCCCATCTTCTCAACGGCTTGTGCTCAGACCCACCCTCCCCCTTCCCCTTCCTCAGGCTCCTTGGAGCCAGCTAATACCAGATAATAAGAATGGAAAAGAAGGGAAATTGTTTCCGGCTCCTTGACCGGCTGAGCTCTGGCGGGGTTTGGAGAGACTGGGGTGGGGACAGGGCTCAGGTCGCAGGTGGCCAATGGACTGATTCATTAAGTGTGTCCCTGGAGGGGAGAAGTGAGGATCCCTGTCTTGGCATAAACTGGGATCCTTTGGAGATATTTAGCTTGAAGAGAGGCCCAAGGCTGGAGGGCTCATGTGAGCTGGTGAGCTGGGGAATGCAGGGTCCCCTGCACCCAGGAGCTGCATCACCACCCCTCTACCAAGTTCAGCACTGGGCTTCCTCATACCTGCCCCTGGCTCCCCCTTTTTTTCCGTACACCAGAGATGCCAGGCTGCTGCCCACAGTTATCTTGCTAATCGCTGTCCCACATCTGGGGCCTGCAGCTGACAGCACTTGACAGGGGACCTCCCCCCCAGACTCTCCCATCCCTATGACTGACTCCTTCCCTCTTGTCTTCATTTATTTTCCCTGTGTCATCCTCATTATTTTTTTCTCAGTTACCAACTTCTCACACCATCTCGTTGTCCCCGTTTCTGTGGGCTCTGACTAATATCAGTTTGGGACAGTCTGTATAATGCTTTAAATACCCACCCCCATGTCTGTTTCCTGTCTTGTCTCAGCCTCTCCCTCCCTGGTCTCTACCTTTAGGGAACAAGCAGCTCCAATGTTTGCAGTAAAATTGAGATCTGTGCTCTGTGAGAGCGTTCAAATGGCTGCCTTGGTTTCCATCTCTAGACGTCTCTCCCTCCTCTCATGATCTCTGCCTTCCCTGCTCTTCCCTGTCTTCACACTGAGCTCATGCGCCTCCAGGCTGGGGTCTCCCTCCGCCCCAGCTCCCATCGGCAGGCAGCTCACGGCCCCAGGTAATCGTGCTGGCGGGAGACCTGATTAACTTCTCTTCTTGCTTGCAGATTAATCTTGCTCTCCGAGCACAGGCCCTGTTCTGGCACACCCTGCTCTGAGCTGAGCTAGGATCCAGGGAGTCAGCTCTTCCCAGGCGAGTGAGGGGCCAGAGCTGCCCTGGGCGAGCTGTGTCCTGAGTGGGAGTAGCTCAGGCTCTGGTCAGCCTTCAGCCACCCCTGACAGCTCCCCGCATTCTTGACTTCTCAGAATCAGGCCGAGGAGACCCTGTCTGGCTGAGAGCGGGGTGGTGACCACAGCCTGACCGCCTCCGCTCTCCATCTCATCTCCTGCTCCCAGGGCCCAAATTGTCGTCACTTTCCCAGTGAAGTGTCTGGTCATTTTCGGAAGCAATTTCAGGAGAATATGCAGCTGCTGCTCCCTATCCTGCTTTTCCTTTCCCAGGGCTGAAGGCACTGTCAGCGCTCTGGGCGGGGGGGGGGGGGGGGGGGGGGGGGGGGGGGGGAAGGGCTAGGGTCCCTGGTCTCCCTCCCGTCCTCCCCCCATCCGTCATGTAGATGGATGCTAGTTTGAGGAAAGTGGGGGATCTTCTCCTTTTCTCTCCCACCTCTCCCGCCTCCTCTTTCGTGTCTCTGCCTTTCTTCTCTTCTCAAGTCCAGGACTGTGTGCTTTCGTCCCCTGAAGCCTACAGGGGCTCAGTTTCCACACCTGTGTTATAGGGCTTGAATTGGCTCCATCACAATGAGAGAAGCTGGAGTTCTCCTGCCATCCCCACCCCCCCGCCACCGTCCACACCAGTCCAGCATTCTCAAAGTCTAGGTGTTTCAGCCTCCGAGAGGCTCAAGCCATCCTGGAGTCTGCTAACTCCCATGAGAAGCCATTCTAGGGGCCAGCGTGGTGGCGTAGTGGTTAAGTTGTGCGCTCTGCTTCAGCGGCCCGGGGTTCGCAGGTTCGGATCCCGGGCACAGACCTATGCACCACTCATTAAGCCATGCTGTGGCAGCATCCCATATACAAAACAGGGGAAGATGGGTACAGACATTAGCTCAGGGCCAATCTTCCTCAGCATAAAAGAGGAAGATTGGCAACAGATGTTAGCTCAGGGCCGATCTTCCTCACACACACGTACACACACACATACACAAGAAGTCATTCTAGCATCTCACAGCTCTAACCAGTCTAGCTCAGTCCTGGCTCTGAGGGGGTCTTCTGGTTCCTTGCTGTGTGGGTTGTCCTCCAGCTGTCTCGCAGCTGCAGGCCTGCAGCTGCCATCTTTCCATTCTTCACTGGTCTCTCCACCCAGTGTCATGTACGGCCCTGGCTCCTCCCTCCCTACCCCGCAGCAGCCCTCCAGGATGTTGAGGGAGTCCACATGTTGCACACAAGGTGTGCGTGTGGTGGACATGTGCAGGTCCTCTCGTGGGCTCAAGTACATGCTGGGTCAGCCTCCAGCTCTGCCCCCCAGGGAACAGCTGGCTAATGCATCTCAGCTCAGCTGAACTGTACCCACCTTCTCCTGGCCTCACCCCCAACCTGCCCTGGCAACAAAGAAGGGGAGCTGCGAGGAAGGATCTGCTGGGGACCCTGCTCCTCTAGGCCAGTGACAGCATCTGAGATGTGGCTCAAATAACAAATTGTTCAAAGGAAAAAACACGTAGGGCTCTGTAGCTGCAACACCTACTTTTCATGTCGTTTGCATATGATTTGTGGGAGAAATGAAGCCCGGCCTGCCCTAGCCCTCCGAAGCCTCACTCCTTTACCCCCGCTCTAACTTAGCTTAGCATCAACTCTTTCAAGTCTTTGCTAATCCCAGAGATCAAGGGGTGATCAGCTATCCCTACCATTCCCTTGCTCCCCCCATCCTTGGCTCCTGCCATCCTCTGTGAGATGCCACATCATCAAAGGACATTATTTATGGTGGACCTTTGCTGAAGCCCTGCATCCCTGGTGCCAGGGGGGCAGGGATGGATGGGTTGGTTGAGGGAGGAGGGACCCAGGAGGCTTTAGTCCTCAGCCTTTAGCTAATACGGTCCTCCTCCAGCACCCCAACTCTCCCTAGCCTTCCTAGCTGGACCTCATTCTCCAGGTTGGTGGGGGAGGAGGGGAGGAGGTGGTTGATGGTTAGATCCAGTTAGGACTAGAACCTGAACTTCTCAAAGGCACGAACCAGTCATGTCATTTGCATGTAAACAGCCTCCCACTTCTACCCCTTATCCTACCAAAAGCTCCCAATCCTGGGTCCTGGCCCATGGTCGGCCCACACAGCCCTGCAATTAGTTGCGTAATGGGAAGCTGTTAATGAGGCCCCATTAGTGTCTCACATAATAAAGGGGCCTTGAGACCCAGCTGCTGCCCTCACTCGGGTGAACATGGGGCCGTGTGCAGCCAGAGTGACTTCCCTCAGTGTGGCCCAAGCCCCAGGGTGGGTGGGGTGTCAGGAATGTGGAGTGGGAGACAGACATTTCAGGACCCCAGCAGCACTCGAGAGCCCAATGGAGCATCTACACTGTGGCCTGGACTCATGGCTGGAAGGAACGCAGGATGCTGGGCCAAGGCTCCCTTTTGTTTTATAAATAAACTTTATTGGCACCTACTATGTGCCAAACACCATAGAACTGGGGACCCACTAGTGGTCCCTACCTGTTCTTGCCCTGTGATGCTGACATTCGGGGTGGGGGTGTGTAAACAGACTATAAGTAAAATATTTAGCATATTGGATGTAATAAGTGCGTGAAGAAAAGAAATAGGCAGGGGATATGGAGTAGGGAGTGGTAGTAATTTTAAGTAGGGTGATTGGGGAAGGCGTTGGCGAGTCTTTGTATTCAATACACAAGAGAGCTACGGTTCTCTCCCCAACCCCAAGATGGAGAAAAGTACGAGGTCTCCTGGAGAGGTGGGCCACCACTGGCTCTGTGTGAGTTAACAGTGCCCTCACTGGTTAACGTTCACACTAGGGCAGTCAAATGAAGAGAGGTTTGGAGTGAGAAAAACCTGAATTTGAGCCTGTTCTCCAGTAGCTATATGACCTGGAGCACGTGACTGAACTTTTTTTTTTTTTAATTGATGTTTTAATAGTTTATAACATTGTGAAATTTTGGGTTGTACATTTTTGTTTGTCCATCACCATATATATATCTCCCTTCACCCCTTGTTCCCACCACCTACCCCCATTGCCCCTGGTAACCACAATACAGTTTTCTCTGTCCATGTGTTGGTTTATATTCCACATATGAGTGAGATCATACAGTGTTTGTCTTTCTCTTTCTGGCTTATTTCAAGTAACATAATACCCTCCAGGCCCATCCATGTTGTTGCACACGGCACGATTTTGTCTTTTTTTATGGCTGAGTAGTATTCCATTGTATATATATATACCACATCTTCTTGATCCAATCATCAGTCGAGGGACACATAGGTTGCTTCCACTTTTTTTTTTTTTTTTTTTTTTTGTGAGGAAGATCAGCCCGGAGCTAACATCCGTGCCAATCCTCCTCTTTTTGCTGAGGAAGACCGGCCCTGAGCTAACATCCACCACCAATCCTCTTCCTTTTTTTCCCCAAAGCCCCAGTAGACAGTTGTATGTCATAGTTGTACATCCTTCTAGTTGCTATATGTGGGACGCGGCCTCAGCACGGCTGGAGAAGCGGTGCGTTGGTGAACGCCCGGGATCCGAACCCGGGCCGCCAGTAGCAGAGCATGTGCACTTAACCACTAAGCCACGGAGCCGGCCCAGGTTGCTTCCACTTCTTGGCTATAGTGAATAATGCTGCAATGAACATAGGGGGTGACTGAACTTTTCGAGCCTCAGTTTCCTCATCTGAAAAATATTTCCTCCTCACATGGTAGTGGCGATGAAAATCAAATGGATTGCTCTATGCTGAAGCACCTTGTTCAAACCCTGCCCCCATTCTAAACGCTGGGAGTGACTAATGGCTATGAAGCTGGCTTCCCCTTTGCCTCTCCCTCCTCTTTCAGCAGTATCTTTTCTCTCTGCTTCTCGATCCTGCCTCTGCCTCTGCCTCTGCCTCTGCCTCTGCCTCTCCCTCTCGCCTGGGGCTCTCCACCTTGGGTGTGAAGTGAGCAGAATAAGCCCCCTCAGCAGTGTGGGGCATGAACAAGAGCCTTGAAGGTCAGGGGAGAAGATGCCTGAGCTTCAGGGAGAGAGATTAGAGTGGGAAAAAAGTCTAACTGGGAGGAAAAACAGAAGAAATTAAGAGATCAATGCTAGGGCGGGGGTAAGGGTGGGGGAACAGCTAAACTGGTGTATTCAGTTCCTTCTTTCCAAGATTATGGCAGGTGGGAGAGAAGTTAGAACTCTAGAAGGATGCAACTAAATCGGGCTGATTCAGGGGTCCAGAAGGAGTGGGTGGGGAGGCCGAGGTGGAGAGATGTTAGCACCGGAGAGGTGGAGGTGGAGGTACACCCGGGGGGTTCCTGTGTTCAGCAGCAAGGGACAAGTCCTGAGGACCAACGTGATGAGTCAGCTCCAGCTGGGAGGAGGACAGAGGGAGAAATGAGGATGGGAAGGGTTGCCAGACCCACATCCCAATCCTCAGGGGCCTGAACTTGGTCTCTTGGTGGTGGGAGGGCCAGAGAAGCACCTGCCTAAAATTGTTGGGCCTGGCAGTTGAGTCTGAGGGTTTAAAGGGCAAGGAACTGGGGGTGAACAAGGAGGAGAAAGAGGCCCAGAGACCACAGCTATTGAGCTAGATTGGCCTGGAAATTTCAGGACAAACCATATACAACATCATTCCTTAGCATACCCAGCTCAGGGGCTGTTGGAAAGTGGGCTGCTGGATAATTCCAGCTCACAGCTGGGTTTGTGGTGTGTGTGTGTTTGTGTGTGTGTGTCTGAGTGTGTGTGGCTGCAGCCTATATCCTCCTTTCCCCCACCAACCTCCCCCCTCCCCTCTGGCCACCCTGGGATTGGTGAGTCTCGGCCCCTCCCCCGGCTCCCCCAGACCCTCCCAGAGCCTTTATCAGAGAGCTGGGCCAGAGTTCCTGCCACATTTCCTGATCTCCTCCACTCCCTGTTTCTCTCTTCACGGCACCACCAGCACCACCAGCACCACCAGCGTGTGTAGGGAGCAGGCAGTGCTCTCGGCCAGCTCCGTGATCCCGCTAGACCGTCTGCCCTAGGCTCAGAGCTGCTCCACAGGTAGGCACAAGTGGGAGAATGTTGGATGGACTGCACCAAAGGACAGGGGCCAGAGTCAAGAGGGAATAAAGGACAGGAGGGCATAAGGGTGACAGTCTTTGATTGGGGAGCAGGGTACCGGGAAGGTGGGCAGAAGGCACCCATAGGGGTTGAGAGCTAGTAATATTTGTAGCTGTGGGTGCAGGCTGATTCTTCCAATACTAGAAAGTTTTTGCCTAAGACTTGGGGTTACCTAGTGCTGGAAAATAGCATCCAGGATCCCTCCTCAAGCTGCCTAAGGAAACAGCCCCATGCATGTCCTATAAATCTATCCCCTTCCTTGAGAGCCTAGTCCCTGGCACTGTTGCACCATTGCTCACTGCCAGGTGCATTTCCTGGGCAGATGTGTGATGGGGGAGCCAGGAGACAGAGCCCAAAGGATGCCCCTCCTGCTCAGAGATACTCTCCCCAGACCAGTGCTTGGACGGGAGAGTTGGGGGCTGGGGAAGCAGGGTCAGACCAGACTGCTGGTTGTGAATGTTTCCTCCGCTTGCCCCCGTGTTGTGTCTTTCTTTTCCCTGCCTTCCCTGTCCTGTCCCTCTGCCCTCCTAGGCACCATGCAGAGCGCCCTGCTGTTCACGGCCATTCTCGCCTTCAGCCTGGCTCAGAGTTTCGGGGCTGTCTGTGAGGAGTCACAGGAGCAGGTGGTGCCTGGCGAGGGCCACGGCAAGGTAAGGCCCCCTCCAGCTGTGCCTGCCCTGCAGAATACTGGGCAGCGTCACGGGAGCTGGTGCTCTGCCTGTCTCACAGCTGTAGGGAGGAAGGTGGGGCTGGCGGATTGGGCGTTACCTGGGTATCCATCAGAGGGTTGGATTTCCCTGCCTCTCTGTTGGTCTCATGTTCTCACTGTCTCCAGGTATGTCTGTAAGTGTCTGTCACTCTGTGCGTCTTTGACACCTTGTACATAAAAGGTGCCCTACTGATATGTCATTAGGTTGGTTGATTGGTGACTTGGTGATTGGATGGTACTGTGAAGGGTGGGCTAGGGTAGTCTGAGGTTCTCTGTGGTCCAGCTCAGGTTCTGTCCTTTGCAGGGGCAAATCCGCTCCACTCCCTGGATGGTATGAAACAGACAGAATTTCTCTTCCAAATGGTCATTTGTATGCTATTTTACCTATCAGTTATGTGTATTATTTTGTTTTCAAAATTCAAATAAATTCGCTTATCCTCTGCTCATCCACTCCAGTAACCTCAGGTGCTCCTAGGATCCCAACCCCTTCTTCTCTCCTCTCCCTTGCCCGCCTCTAGCCTCTGCTTAGTCAAGATGGAAAAAAAAAACAACACAAAACAGGTTGGGCCCCAATTTCCAAAGTTCCTTTAAGAAAAAGAACAGGAATTGTCAGGATAGGGGTATAGGGGGAGAGCAGGGAGGAAGTCTTCTCAAGGTTTTGAAATGACAGCAATTACATTGGTACAAATGCTTTTAAGATGATTACAGGTGGAACGATTACAAATTCAGTGTGTGAAGTGTAACTGCCTCTCCAGCTCAAATCTCTTTAGCATCTCATTGCAGGAGGTGGGCAGAGTATTTGAACAATTTGGGAAAAGTGGCTGCCTGGGGAGCCGTGCGCTGGGCAGAGAGAGAGATCACCAGCTTTCGTCCAGCTGGTGAGGTGTCCCAGGGCACAATGGCTGGCAGCCTTTCAGGTGGCAGCTGTTGCACCAGATCCAAAAGACCAGAACCAGTTCAAAAAACACACTGGGATTGCCAAATATGGGCTGGACACTCTGTTCGCAGCCCAAAGTTCCAGCTGGAGATGATCAGAATATCTGGGTGTATTCCTCTGAGACAAACTTACTTCGAGACCTTGCCCCTCTTGGTCAATGAAAGAGAGAGATTGCCGTCCATGCCTTCCCCCCGCAGGTCTATGAGGATGAGGGAAATTGGGGTGGGGCGAGGGTAGGATCCATGTGTGCCTCGGTCACTGTGTTTGTATGTGTGGGGGTGCATTCTGTGTCAATGTGCTTCTGTGTGTGCTCAGCAGCCCAAGGACACCTGGGCTCTGGAGAGGGAGGCACTGCTGGGATTCAAGGTGAGAATCTCCAAATATGATGGTTGTCATTTTCTCTCTGCACCTGCAATTAACTGGGCGTGTGACGCGTGCCCACCAACCATCCTGCTGGGCCCAAGTTGCCAAAAAAAATCGCCAATTAAGAGCCCCTGCTTGGTAGCAGGTCCAGAATGGGTTTCTGTTGTGGAGGAGAGGAGAAGAAGAGGTGTCATTCTGAGCACGCTGCCTTCCTGAAATTCTAAATCCAGTGTAGAAAGGGGAGAGGGAGAGAAACTAGAGGCAGAAACCCATGGAGAAGAAAAGAGAGTGAGAGGCAGTGGGAAAGACAGAGAGAGAAATGTCTGTGGACATGGTGCAGAGTGGGGGAGTGTCGGGGTGGCAGGTGGGCCCCGGCTGCCTGCCCCTACCCGTCCCAGGACCGAGACCTGCCTGCAACTCAGTCATGGAGCACAGACCAGAGGACACCTGCTCTGTCTGATGGGCCTTTTTTTTCATGGCTCACTCACTTAGTGGGGCAACCACATCCTTGGGCAAACTGGTTCCTGAAGTGCCAGGGAGAAAGGAACCAATGGCCCTTCTCACTGAGAGGTGGCAGGAGCTGGGAGAGGGCCCTAAGGGATAGTCCCCTTTGAGGTTGGGAGATAGCATGACAAACCGTCCCAGTTTTCCTGGGACCGTGCCAGCTTGAGCACTGAAAGCCCCACATCCCAGGAAGGCCCTTAGTCCTGGGCGAACTGGGACAGTTGGTCAGCCTGTAAGGAAGCCCATGTGTTCCCTTTACCAGTGCTTTTGAAACCTTGCTGCACACAGGAATCACCGGGGGCCTGGTTAAAGTGCACATTCTCTCTCATATGGTCTCGGGTAGGCCCGAGATTATGTATTTCTAACAAGCTCCCAGCAGTGCTGCTGCTGGTCCATGGACCACGCTTGGAGAGCCCACTTCTCTTCCCTTGTAAACCAGAGGAAATCCTGAAAGAAATAGGATGTCGGGTTCAGCTGTGATGGACTCAAGAAGAGGCTGTGTCTCACAGGAAAAGAGTGAGTGGATGGGTGTGAGCCTCCTGCCTCAGCCCTCTTTGTTTCTCTCCCCTAGAAGGACTCGTATCTCTACCAGCTGCCCCCGTCGTTGCTCCGGAGACTCTATGACAGCCGCTCAGTCTCCCTGGATGGATTGCTTAAAATGCTGAGCAAGGCTAGCGTGGGTAGGAAGCAGCCCGGGGGAGAGGGGTGTGCGGGGCAGGATTCTGAAGATTAAAAGGCCGGGAGACCCCTTCAGGTGGGAAGGAGGCTGGAGATGGCTTAGTGAGTAATTGAGGGTCATGATCGGAACCTGCCTCTCTCTAATTGTCACTTTCCAGATTCCATTCCCCAGTTACATGCTTGTTCTTGCTTTCACAGATCCTAAGGGATCATCGCTTCCCCAGAAACGTGAGTAGCCTCTTCTCCCTCCCTATCTCTGCTGTAATCACTTGCCCAGAGCTCTGTGGGCATAGAGGCCAGTGACTATTTTGGCTGGCCCCATCTTAGCTGGTGTAAACAGTATGCCAGCTGCAACTGAATGTGAGAGGCCACCAGGAACTAGGAGGAAGCAGGTGTGAGGGGTGTGGTGGACTCTCCCTCCACTGGCTGGGCATTGGGAACCAGGAAGATCTCTGGGTAGCTGTGAAGATTCTAAGCCAGGCACCTGCTGGGGTAGAGAATTCTTGAAATTTGGAGGAGAGGTGGGTGGAGAAGGTGGGATTAGGGGATAGCTTGCTAACTGTGGGGAGTCAAGCTGTGGCAAGATAAAGAAACAGAGACCAGAAACCCGCTCTCAGAAGTCTTGACACATGTCTGGGGAAATGCGTCACCCCCTCGACATCATTGCTGACAATGTTGACCCTTTCTCTGCAGGTGATATGCATGACTTCTTTGTGGGACTTATGGGCAAGAGGAACATCCAGCCAGGTAGGAGCATGTACAGGTACAGTGAAAGGGTTTAGGGTACCGGCCAACATATGGCAGAAGTCAAGTGCCTCATATCTCACCAGAGGGAAAGACAGGACTTTTCTTAGCTATAGTGAGGGTTCCTCAGCCCCTTCTACCCCATCAGCTTGGATCCACAGTTCAGCCCTCCATGGGAGCAGAGTGGGGACACCTTTATAAGATAGTCCTGCTGAAGCTGAGATGCAGTTAGGAAGGCTCTACCTCCTCCCCATCTCCTCAACAGAGCGTGCCTCTTCTGCCCAACTCTGCCTTCCAGTGCCACCCTTCATAGCCAGCCCTTCGCTATTGGGTCCAGGTGAAGGTCACGTTCAGAAAAATCCCTCCTAACTATGCTGTTTACTTCACCCCAGACACTCCTATTGATGTGAACCAAGAGAACATTCCCAGCTTTGGTACCCTCAAGTATCCCTCCAATGTGGAATGAGGTAAGGATTGTTGGTTAGGGAGAGGAGAGGGGACTGTGTGTGTGGTGGGGGGAAAGGTTGCCAGAGAAGCGTTTCCTCTGATGTTATAGGCATTAATGCTCATAAATTTGCCCTAAAATACTGTGTCAGTGCCCAGCACACCGTCAGTCAAACACACCGACACTTAGAGGCACACATGTGTCTGCAAGCATGTGCGCACGCACACACATACACCCCTCTTTTTCATCTCTTTCCCCTGTATCATGGACTCCGGTTGACTATTGAGCAGAAGCAGTGAGTGATGGGAAATGGGGAGAGAGGGGTTTCCCCTGGGGCTTCTCTGATAGGCAACTTCTGTTGTTTGGGCTCCATTCTCTCATGATATGTACAAAAGATGGAGAGATCATCATCTGATAATTACAGGTATGACATCCAATTCGCAGGTGAAGCATCTTGCCTCCCAGGCAGGCTGAAATTTCAGATCATTCAGAATCTCAGTTTCCTGGGTCCACTTTGTAGTTCTTCGCAAGTGTGATTTAGGAAGAAATGCAAGGAACTCTGAAATCTAATGGGGAGTAGCTGGAAACCATATCTTAGTCACTCTGTGTAGCATAATGGACAAGAGCATGGCCTGAGTTTGAATCCTGGATCTACTACTCACTAGCTATGTCCCCTTGGCCAAGTAACATAACCCTTCTGTGCCTCAGTTTCCTCACCTGAAAGATGGGGGTGATGATAGTGTGTCTCAGGGTTGTGGTTTTGAGGATCAAGTTTAGGTAAAGGGTTCAGAGCAGTGCCTGGCACATAGTGCTGTGCGTTGGCTTTGTTATGGTTGTCACCATCTGGGAGGTGTGGGAAATGTCCCAGTGTTTTCCTTCCCCTGTTCGCCCTGCCTAGAGCTGTCTGGGCTGGACCCTGGGGCTGAGTGTGCTGACGGATCTCTCACTTGGTATGCGAGTGTGAGAGTCCCCCAGGGAAATGTCTAGTCAAAACATGGAACCTTCCGCCTCAGCACCATCTTCCCACACACAACAATAGCAGCCCAACTGATGGCTTTCTTTGCACTAGCTTCCGAAGAAAGAAGGTGTGGGGGGTGATGAGGAGAGGGATTGGGATGCCTCAGTTACCACGGAGAGACTCCTGTCCTCTCCCTGTTACCCACACTCATTGGTCTTGAGGGAGAATCAAGGAGCAGCAGCTGGCTTTCGATGAAGCTGCCTGTGCATGACTCCCTGGGCCCAGAGGCCGGGTCTGGTCCCCCATTCAGTGCTGGGTGAGAGGGCACAAAGACCCGTAATAACCGTAACTCGCTGATTACATGGTACTTACTGTATCATTTTGCTCTCATTAGATGGTTATTTCAGTCCTGCCGACCGCCAGATAATTATATGGGCAGCTTTATTTGGATGACATACTCTCCCCCAGCATCATGCATCGGCCATAAAGATAATTACAGTGCAATTTTGCCGTAGTATTTTACATAAATGGCAGAAACAAGTGCATTGTGGAAATCTACTTTTAATGCTTGCTGGTGAATCTAGGCTCTTTCAGAGGGACCAGGCCCATAACTGCAGTCTTCATAATCTCACCACTGATGGAGCATTCTCAACCCGTTAGGTGCCAGGAAGAATAGAACGAAAGGTCTCTGGGGGCTGGCATTTAAAGGAGATTAGATGAGATGAATCAACACAGATCATTGTGTCATCTTATTTCATTCATGTGAAACTGCTGAAAGCAGAAGTGAGCCCTGGGCTTGTCCTTCTCTGGGAGGTTTCTGGAAGGGGAGGTGGGACTGGGTGAGGCCGCGGGACCACTAGCACCAGGACGCATTGGACAGGGCTGTGTGTATGCCTGGCTCACGGGGACGCCAGGATGGTATGAACTTTGTCACCGCATTTCTGCATGGTCCCCATGCACGCGGGTATTTATAAGTAGCGTGATAAACACGGCAGCCAGGAAGGGGCAAGCACCTGTGGCTAGGAGAGTTCAGTGTTCCAGTTCAAAGGCTGCAGAGAAAGCTGAGGGTTAAGACTTCCTTTCTCTCTCCTCCCTCACAGATGTCCCTCCCCCCTCCCCCTGCTTCCCCAGCCAGTGGTTGGAGGGGACAGAAGATGTGATTTCGTTGTTTTGTCCTCAGCACTGCACTTCTGAACTCCTGGGCTGCATCACGAAGACACCCTATTGCCCTCCCCCAGGCCCCAGATACATGCGCCCCTATTTCCTTTCTCTTCTCCATCCTTGTAACACTCCTGTGCTTTGACTGCTTCCTCATCCCTCTACCCCACTGGATGTAGAAACTGCATAGGGAGGATCCCCAATCCCAGCAGGCATTGACTATAGATTCCCCTGGAATTTCTGTAGTGTCCTACATTAAAAATATGACGTCTCTCTCCTCCTCGACAATAAAAGATTTTTACAAATGACCTAGAGTGATGTATTTGGTTGGTTGGCTGGTGGGTGGGGTTTTTTCTTCCTTGACTCTTCCAGCTACATCATACATATGTACACATATATGATACACACACACATATATCATATATGAATGGGAGGGTCTTTATTTTGTACACATATCGATTTTCCCCACAGTGCCTTACCCAGTGCTTTATACAATTAATATCAGAAGATTTATTTAGTGATTTAAAGAATAAATAAATGGATTTGGAAGATGGGTTCTAGCACTCGAAGACTTTCACAGCTTTCACAGCTTTAGATGGAGAAAAAACACATATTTGGAATGGCTTGTCTGTGTTTCTAGGATGGATCTAGGAGACATCAATCCCTGAATCTGACTTTACTTAATGAGAGAAGGGAGGTGGGGATCAAGGCTGTGCAAAGACCTGGCCACAGAGGAAGATGCATCTATGCACTGTACCATCTTTCTGTCCCCAAATGTGGAGCATGGGTCCTGTGTCAGGTCGAGGGGAAGAGACGGTGACCCCTACACGGAGTTTACAGTCTAGCAAGCTGTGGACAGGCAAACAACACTTGATCCTGCCAGGAGGGGACATAGACAGGAAAGTTACTTCAGAGGCCAAGAAAGAAGGGTGCAGCCATCTTCAGTGTTAACTGGCTGCCTTAGTTATTATAAAGGGAAAACATTTATTTCAGACTGTTCTATAATGCAACTGTTACCAGCCCCTGGAGCACTGTCTAGTAGGCCCTAGCACATGTAAGCCACTTAAATGAGGTGTGTGGAGGTGTCTTTTATTAATCTGATATGCCAACTATCACACCAACACAGCCCACTGATCCCAAGGAGGGTCCTGTACTCGAATGGAACAGCCTGGGAAATCCTCAGGCTCCTTGTCTTCGCCTGGTGCAGGGCCCTTGGCCATGCCCCCGAAGCACCCTGATACAAAGTCAACACTCAGCTCTCCCACGGCAGTGTAGACAGGACCATGGAGCCAGAGGTCACTTCCTGCAGTTCCTTCACCTCAGTGAAAGTTCTGTCTTCCAGAACCCAACTAGTCAACTTTGGACCTACGGCTGTACAGTGGGAGATGGGAAGGAGGGGGAGTTCACTTCAGTATCACTGGTGTCAGGTTTATTGCTAGAGGTCAAAGATTGCCCTCACCTCAGATCCTCAAGGCTTTCTCCAGTGAGTCATCTTTTTGGCTTTTAAAACTTATCTATCTAGAGGGTTTAAAAGTGGGGTAATTTTGCAGAGTCTGGGGAATTTATCTGGGTCATGAAAGCTTCAAGAGTTGATTCTTCTCAGACTTGGGATTGGGGCGAGTGTGCGGAGATGACAACGAGCGCTTTGCCAAGTAGGAGCATAAATGCAGAAAGGTTGCTCTCTGGTGGGACTGACAAAAACTGCAGTACTGGAGATTCCAGGAAAAATGAAGACAAATTTTAAATTAGATTCCTGTTTTTGTACTTGGAGAATGTGTGAAGGAATCCTGGCCCTCCTCTTCCTGTTGTAAAGAGCTTGATGCCTAAGGAGACCTGGTCGACAAGACCTTGACTGAATTCCTGGCCCTTGTCCATTTAGCTCTGTGTGTGTGTTTTATTGTGTTTGCATGGCGATTTACTTTAAAAAGACTTCAGTATTAAAAGTTTTGGACCCAATTGCAGTGTGTGGAGGGGAAGGTTTCGCCACACTAAGAAGCAATGCTCTGACACTATCTACCTGGAGATAGTATCAGATTCCACGGGTTGGGAGCTCAGTCCTACAAAACTGCACCCCCCTTCAGTTGCCAATTGCAAACCCAGGTTGTTACAGATTGGAAGTTCCCACGGCTCCCTCCTTGGCTTCCATTAATTTGCTAGAGTGGCTCACAGAACTCAGGAAACCTGTTTAGATCACCAGTTTATTATAAAAGGATATACCTCAGGAACAGCCAGATGCAAGAGATGCATAGAGCAAGGCGTAGGGAAGGGGGTGCTGGGCCTCCGTGCCCTCTCTAAGCATGCCACTCTTCTCTCCTTGAATCTCCACATGTTCACCAACCTGGAAGATCTCCGACCTTGGCCAGCCTGCTGGGTTTTTATGGAAGCTTCATTACACAGGCATGATTGATTAAATCACTGACCATTAGGATTGATTCAACCTGCAGCCTTTCTCCCCCTCGTTGGGGGTCAGAGAGTTGGAACTGAAAGTTCTAACCCTCTAATCATAAGGTTGGTTCTCCTGGCAGCCAGCCCCCATCCTTGAGTGTGATCCAAAAGTCACTCATTAACATAACAAAAGACACCTTTAAGGCTCTCATCACTTAGGAAATTCCAAGGGTTTTAGAAGCTCTGTGCCAGAAATGAGGATGAAGACCAAATACTGTATATATTTCTTATTATAAATCACAGTATCACGAGTATAAACAGTATAAATTTTAATCTACATCTTGAGGGGGGTTTGGTAGCACGTGAAGTACATTTACTGGGGTCAACACTCCAGATATGGTTAAGGCAGTTGGTTAGAAAGATTGAACAGGCCCAAGACCCTTGCAAGTCTCTCAGAGTCCTACTGGAGGTTTGGAGTCCATTGGTTATATGATGTTCCACTTCAGGGGCACTCGGCCACCTCATCCAGCTGTAAGGGTTGGACCTGCCATTGGAACATGTATCAGCCTCCACTGACCCTTTCACAAGAGAGCTAAATGGGATTGCCTGCCCCCAAACTACAGGAGCCGGTCATATGGCTGTTTTTGAATCTCCTTGCTAATAAATATTACATGTTTGGCAGCATTTGGTGTACTGCTTGCTTTCAGTATAATCTACCACCAGTTAGTGAGGTTGTGGAAAAGGGGATGCACAATCTCCCAAATTCATCAAGATAATTGATGACTGCTGAACAGCCAAACTCAGATCAGTTGGCAACATTCCGTGTGTTCCCCTCTTCCCATTTATCCCTTGAGGAATTACCGAACTCTACCATGTGCCTGCCTGCCTTCTGTCACTGGGCAGTGGACGAGATGAGATAGGAGAGAGGCTGAAACAGAAGGGGCCTGGAGCCTGAGGGGTTCCTAGGTATTGAGGAGGGAGAGTGGGGTGACCGTGACTTCTAATGCCTTTGGTGGTACTGTAGTCCCCACTTATCCTCAGTTTTGCTTTCCATGGTTTCAGTTACCTGCAGTCAAATGCAGTCTGAAAATATTAAACAGAAAATTCCAGAAATAAACAATTCATGTTTTAAATTTCTCCTGTTCTGAGTAGCATGATGAAATCTCATGCCATCAGGCTCTGTCCTGCCCGGGACATGAATCATCCGTTTGTCCAGCGTATCCATGCTCTATACACTACCTGCCTATTAGTCACTTAGTAGCCGTCTGGGTTATTGGATCGACTGTCATGGTATCACAGTGCTTGGGTTCAATTAACCCTTATTTTACTTGATAATAGCCCCAAAACCAACTTATTTATTTTTTTTTTTTGTGAGGGAGATCAGCCCTGAGCTAACATCTGTGCTAATCCTCCTCTTTTTGCTGAGGAAGACCGGCTCTGAGCTAACATCTATTGCCAATCCTCTTCCCCTTTTTTTTCCCCAAAGCCCCAGTAGATAGTTGTATATCATAGTTGCACATCCTTCTAGTTGCTGTATGTGGGACACAGCCTCAGCATGGCTGGAGAAGTGGTGCGTCGGTGCGCGCCCAGGATCCAAACCCAGGCCGCCAGTAGCAGAGCGCGGGCACTTAACCACTAAGCCACTGGGGCTGGCCCCAACTTTATTATTAATTATTGTTGTTACTCTCTCACTAATTTATAAATTAAACTTTATCATAGGTATGTGTGTATAGGAAAAAACATAGTATATATAGGGTTTGGTATTATAGTTACCACACAAAAATGGGGTTCCCCTAGCTGATGTGCATAAACAAGCCAATTAACTAGGGCATCAACTTTTGGGAAGAGAAATCAGCTTTATTCTGCGAGATGGATCTGCAGGAAGAGAGGGGGCATGTGCCCTCAGACCTGTCTCTCCGATTCAGGATTTGGGGTGAAATTTAAGAGGTTAGGGAGAGCAGGCTGGCATGTGGAAACACTGGCAGGGCAGGTTTTGATTGGGGGGTTTCAAGCATTTATGGTAAGGTTCTAAACATTTATGATAAGGTTCTAAATGTTTATGGTAAGGTTCTAAACATTTATGATGAGATTCTAAACATTTACGATGAGGTTCTGAACATTTATGGTAAGGTGGGGAAGGAATTTTAACACTGGATCGTCCTGAATAATGGACCCCTCACTTCTGGTAAGAGTCTGACTTTTAAGTTCTGGCCATGTCCCAGTCTTTTGGTTCCATGGGGAGGAGAATCTTTGGTTCTGTGGTTATTTCAGGTCAAGATTTCTTCTTTTGAACATGATCTGGCTATACGACTTTGTGAATTTTCTGAAAGACAATTTCTTAATTACTTTGCTGATAAGAGATGGGGTCTGTTGGAACTGGCTCCAAATGGATCTGTGGTTACATTATCTGCTGGTTCAGGCATCCAGTGGGAGGTTTCAGAATGCATCCCACAAGCAGATAAGGGGGTGAAACCCAGCACGAAGAGGTTAAAAAATCTTCCCTGGGCTAGAAGAAGAGAGCAAAACCTTTGAGATAAGCTTTACTGACTGCACCTGTGCATATTCACCATAATCAACTCTTTAAAACCAACCAGGTCTTTCTGCCCCTCCTTAGTATATGAGTGAGCTGTCTTTCCCAGGAAATCAAGATTCAGCCTCACAAGGCCAAACACAGACTGAAGAGGAAAACTAACCAGAAAAGTCCAGACAGCCAAGGGAAATAAATTCAGTCTTCAACGCCAAACACAGGCTAGTGGAAAGGTGCCAACCAGCATGGCCACATGCTCCCCCTCCCTTACCTAAAACCCCAGCACACGCTCTCCCTTGTAACCTTGAAAACCCCTTGCCTCCCATCTTTCGGGGAGACGGGACAAATTTGAGAGCTCTCATCTCCCGGCTGACGTCACCTGAAATAAAAACTCTTTCCTTGCTATAAGCTTGGCATTCCAGTTTTTATTTGGCCCCTCTTGTGTGGCAGGTAGAGAACCTGAGTATGTGTCCGGGGGACCACTGCAGAGGTGGTGGTGGGGCACCAGGCAGAGCAGATGGTTTCTGTTTGATGACTATTCTTGGGCAGGAGCATCTGGTGAGAGAATTTGGAGGGTACTTGCTGCACTAAGGGAGAAAGGTAAGGGTAAGCAGAATGATCGAGCTCTAAAAAGAGTCGGGAATGCAGGGGAGGAAAAATGATTTTCCCTCTACTGTCTAGGTTTTTGGCTGAGACACACCCCCAACTCCCCCCCGGGGGGTAATAAAAGATAGATTAACAGGAGAAAAACAAATGGAAGTTTAATAACACATATACCTCCTGTATACATGATACCTAGGCTGAGCAACTCCCAGATATGGCCCAAGCCACCCACCACTTTAGACACCATCTCCAGCTAAAGACAAAAGATGTTGAGGAGGGTAGGGATGGGAGGTTTTCAGGCAAAGCACACTAAACAAGCGTAAGGTTGTAAAGCAGATTTAAGTTGCTGCCTTCTCCATCGATCAGAATTTCTAGAGATTTAGTCATCCTTCTCTTCCTGGTGCCTAGAGGGAGACACCCTTACAAGTGGAGATTTCCCTTATAAATGTAAATATCTCTTACATAAGGGTAGCTTAGTTTTCAGAGCTTGTCCTGTGTCTACTATTTCTCAAAAATAATCAGTCTAAAACAATCCTTACGCTAAAGAGGCATATTTTGGGACGGCAAAATTCTGCTCCCCCTTCAGGGAGGACAGGCTGCAGGAAACAGGCCCAGGGCTGCCAGGGTGCAGTGGGATCTTGTGAATTCCTTCATTTGGCCACCTGGGTGGAAGGAGGGGCAGCAGTGAATTTTCAGAGGGGTCCACCAGGCGCCGGCCCTCAAGTCCTTGTCATTCATTTGCTCATTCACTCAAGCAGGCTTGAAGTGTCTGGAAGCGCGGGGAAGGCAGAAGCGCAGAACCACAGATCCCTGCCTTCAGGAAGCTCACAGCCTAGCGGAGGAGACATAAGTTAATCAACTTTTTGTAAAACTACAATAGTGTACATTTTGAGAAGAAGCTTCTGGGACTATGAGATGTAGAACCGGGGAAGCGATGGGGGCTTGGCGTTGGGATAGGGTTTTTAATTCTCCAGGTACCCGGGCGAGGAGGTGGTGGTCCTCCACCTGGTGGAACGGCGCCTCGGAAAAGCCAGCACCGGGGTGGGGTGGGACCCGCGCCCACACCGGCTCGGGGGCCGGAGGCGGGGCCGGGCGGGCGGCAGCGCGGCCCGAGGCTGAGTGGCTGCGGGCGCTCCAGCCTCGCGCCGGCCCGGCCGTGGGGGGGCGCTGCCTCCTCCCCGGCGGCTGGGGGCGCTGCGGCCGAGCGGCGGGGGGCGCTGCCTCCTCCGGGACGGCGGGGGGCGCTGCGGGCCGGGCGGCGGGGGCGGCCCGGGCCGGCGCGGCGAGCGGCGCGGCGGATGGAGAGTCTGGCCGCGGCCAGCGGCGCCGCCTCCTCGTCGGGCCGGGCACGGCGGGCCGGGGCCTTTGTGTGAGGCGGCGGCGGCGATGGTGCTCGGGCCCCGCGGAGCCGGGTAAGCGCCGCCCGGCCGACGGCTGCCCTGGCCGAGGCCCGACCCCCGGCCCGGCCTTTCTCTCGCTCACGCCGGGCTCCCTCCTGCCGGCTCCCCTCGGCCTGCGCATCCTCCGCGGCCGCGCGCCCACCCCGGCCGGCCGCGCCGCCCATCCCTTTGCCCCCGTCCGGCCCCGCCGCGTCCCCGGTCCCGCCCGGAGTCGCCCCGGGGCACCCCCCGCTGTTTGGGGAGGGACCGAGGTCTCGGGGCCCTGATGGACTGTCCCAGCCCGACTCAACGCCCTTCCCCCGATTCGACCCTCCAGAGGGGAGACTGCGGCGCCACGGGATTGTTGGGGGGCCTCCTCGGAAGTCCCGAATCTGCCCCCCTCCCGTCCCCTCTCAGGCTTCCCAGTGCCCCGACCTGCTGACCGTTGATGGGTGGCCACCAGGGCCCGGGAGATGCTCGGCTGGTACCCAGCAATGCTCACAAGCTTCCTGGGCCCCAGAAAAAGTTGGGAGTTAGTAGAATGTGCTGAGGCGGAGCAGGGGACTGTGTCGCGCAGGGCGAGTCGTGAGACTGAAGGAGAATGCAACTAGCTAGGCTTCCTTAGGCGTGCAGGACTGGAAAGGGGAAAAGTGGTAGAAAGCAAGCCTTTGAGGAGGCTTACCTATGTAATTAGATGCCTTCTTATGGCATCGAGTAAAACTCAGTTCTGGTCACCTTAAGCAGAAAACCCAGAAACGGTGGTAATAAGAAATAAAGCATATTTAAGTAATATTAAATACCACAGTTGTGTTCTACTTTGCTTCTTTGGATTATGAGTGTTTTAACTTGGTCCACAGCATCCAGAGAATGTGGTGGAGCAGTAGCTGAATGGCTCTGGCTTATGAGGAGACAGAGAGAGTAGGCAGGGAGCATAGATAGGGAGAGAGGGGAAGTCAAGAATGAGCAAGAGGTGTATTTAGGGAGTGAAAAGACACTGCAGGGAGAGAAAACTAAAAGATGGAGCATCCTTATCTTTTTCTCAGCAGCTAATGGAGCTGTGATAAATGTGTTCAAGTGTGTAGTATACGACCTTTGGCACTGTAAGGAAGAGAATATACTCCATGAGATAGGGAAACTTGTATTCAAGAGGAGATCAGGAATTAACATGAGAAACGTTGGAGCCAGTTGCTCTGGTAATGAAGTGTAGGGTAGTGTCTGCAAGGATACCTCTAGCTTGGCTCTAAGGCACTTGCTTCTGTTCCAACCAGGCCTACAGCCTCTCTTACTGACTTTTTTTTTTGGTGAAGAAGATTGTCTCCTGAGCTAACATCCGTTGCTGATTTTCCTTTTTTTTTTTTTTAAATGAGTATTTATTTATTTATTTATTTATTTAATTTTTTCTTTTTGTGAGGAAGATCAGCCCTGAGCTAACATCTGATGCCAATCCTCCTCTTTTTGCTGAGGAAGACTGGCCCTGGGCTAACATCCGTGCCCATCTTCCTCCACTTTATATGGGACGCCGCCACAGCATGGCTTGACAAGCAGTGTGTCAGTGTGCCCCCGGGATCCGAACCCGGCCGCCAGCAGCGGAGCGCGTGCACTTAACTGCTATGCCACGGGGCAGCCCCAGTCTTCCTCTTTTTGCTGAGGAAGATGAGCCCTGAGCTAACAGCTGTGTCCATCTTCCTCTATTTTGTATGTGGGATGCTGCCACAGCATGGCTTGATGAGTGGTGTGTAGGTACACGTCCGGTATCCGAACCTGTGAACCCCAGGCCACGGAAGCAGAGCATGTGAACTTAACCACTATGCCACCAGGCTGGCCCCTCTTACTGACTCTTAAAGACCAAGCTATCAGATTTTTTTCAGTATTTTCATATTTTGTTATGACAACTCTGGCTCTAGGAATATGCAGGGAGAGAGGTCATGTCCCCGGCAGAATGGAGCAACTCTCACTCCCGCTCCCCACCTGAGATTGGAAGCACTCACACTGGTGGTGTCTTCTCCTGCAGAGCTCCTCATTTGCAGGAATGTGTTTAGCTATCCATCTTTTCCTTTGCTGTCCACAGGTTAACTGTGCTGGTAAGGAGGCAACTTCACAGGAGCTGCTAAGATGGGCATGAGGATCAAACTGCAAAGCACCAACCACCCCAACAACCTGCTGAAGGAACTCAACAAGTGCCGGCTCTCTGAGACCATGTGCGATGTCACCATCGTGGTGGGCAGCCGCTCCTTCCCGGCCCACAAAGCCGTGCTGGCCTGCGCGGCTGGCTACTTCCAGAACCTATTCTTGAATACTGGGCTTGATGCTGCCAGGACCTATGTGGTGGACTTCATTACCCCCGCCAACTTTGAGAAGATTCTGAGCTTTGTGTACACATCAGAGCTCTTCACGGACCTGATCAACGTTGGGGTCATCTACGAGGTAGCTGAGCGTCTGGGTATGGAGGACCTCCTCCGGGCCTGTCACTCCACCTTTCCTGACCTGGAGAGCACTGCCGTGGCCAAGCCCCTGACTGGCACCAGTGAGAGCCACTCGGGTAGCCTGAGTTGTAGCGCAGCAGAACCCACCCAGCCCCTTGGAGAACTCCGCGGTGGTGGGGAGCACTTTGGTCCTGATAGAAATTATGTGTTACCTAGTGATGCTGGAGGGAGCTATAAAGAGGAAGAGAGAAATCTTACCAGTGACACTAACCATAGCCTGCCTCTGCCACAGCAGCCACTGCCACCAAAGACAGAAGACCACGATGCCCCTGCTTCTTTCTCGTGTGTTCCTAGTATGGTGACGCAGCCAGTCCTAGGTGCTATCAGCATGGGCATCCAGACCAGCACGAGCTCCTGCCAGCCATACAAAGTTCAGAGCAACGGAGACTTCAGTAAAAACAGCTTCTTCACCTCTGACAATGCAATAGACATTACCACTGGGACCAACTCCTGTCTGAGCAATAGTGACCACTCCAAAGACCCAGGCTTTGGGCAGATGGATGAGCTCCAGCTGGAGGACCTGGGGGATGATGACTTGCAGTTTGAAGACCCCACCGAGGACATCGGCACAGCTGAAGAGGTGATTGAGTTGAGTGATGACAGCGAGGAAGAGCTGACTTTTGGAGAGAATGACAACCGAGAGAACAAGGCTATGCCCTGCCAGGTGTGCAAGAAAGTTCTAGAGCCCAACATTCAGCTGATCCGACAGCATGCTCGTGACCACGTTGACCTGCTGACAGGCAACTGCAAGGTCTGTGAGACCCACTTCCAGGACCGAAATTCCCGGGTGACCCACGTTCTGTCCCACATTGGTATTTTCCTCTTCTCCTGCGACATGTGTGAAACTAAGTTCTTTACCCAGTGGCAGCTGACCCTCCACCGGCGGGATGGAATATTTGAGAACAACATCATTGTCCACCCCAATGATCCCCTGCCTGGGAAGTTGGGTCTCTTTTCAGGGACAGCCTCTGCAGAGTTGAAGTGTGCTGCCTGTGGAAAGGCATTGGCCAAAGATTTCCACATAGTCCGGGGCCACATCCTTGACCATCTAAACTTGAAGGGCCAGGCCTGCAGTGTCTGCGACCAGCGCCACCTCAACCTCTGCAGCCTCATGTGGCACACGCTCTCCCATCTTGGCATTTCAGTCTTCTCCTGCTCTGTCTGTGCGAATAGCTTTGTGGACTGGCACCTCCTGGAGAAGCACATGGCTGTGCACCAAAGCTTGGAAGAGGCCCTCTTCCGCTGCCACTTGTGCAGCCAGAGCTTCAAGTCGGAGGCTGCCTATCGCTACCACGTCAGCCAGCACAAATGCAACAGTGGGCTTGACGCACGGCCTGGTTTTGGGCTCCAGTACCCAGCTCTCCAGAAACGGAAGCTCCCGGCAGAGGAGTACCTGGGTGAGGAGCTGGCTCTGCAGGGCCAGTCTGGGAACAGCAAGTACAGCTGCAAGGTCTGTGGCAAAAGGTTTGCCCACACAAGCGAGTTCAACTACCACCGGCGGATCCACACGGGCGAGAAGCCATACCAGTGTAAGGTGTGCCACAAGTTCTTCCGAGGCCGCTCGACCATCAAGTGCCACCTGAAGACACACTCGGGGGCCCTTATGTACCGCTGCACGGTCTGCGGCCACTACAGCTCCACCCTGAACCTCATGAGCAAGCACGTTGGCGTGCACAAGGGCAGCCTCCCGCCCGACTTCACCATCGAGCAGACCTTCATGTACATTATCCATTCCAAAGAGGCCGAGAAGAACCCAGACAGCTGACTGGGTCCCAGCAGAGCCGGGGGAGCTCCCGGGCGGCAGCCGGGACCTTGGTTTTCTAATGGCTGTTGGTCCCACCCCAGCTGAAGTTACAATTTTGCCTTGCTAGGAATTCTGTTCTGTTTTGTGTTTAAAGAAGAAAAAAGAAGAAATAGCACATGAGCTGTTACTGTTTTTGAGAAGCAACGGCCCTATCATGTTTACCTCCTTACCTGTTCTTGCCCATGCAGGGCTGTGTTTTTGATTCTTTTGAGGCTGGTTTGGGGAATCTCGTCAGGCAGGGGGTGTCCACTAGATCCCCTTCTCCAGCCTCTCAAGTTTTAGTTTACTGATAGGTTTTATGCTGCTAAGAACCCAACCAATAGCCTCACTGAATAGAGGAGGTGGAGAGAGGTTTTTACTGTGGGTGTTATACTGCCAGACCTCCAACTGGGACACCTGCGGTGAGAGGGATTTGGGGAATGTGGTCATTCAGAGAAGACTAGTCGGCAGGGCAGCTCACCTCAGGTACCAGTCCCTGCCCCCAGCAGGGAAAAGGCGTCGGGGATGGAGGTGCCTGCTGGTTCCGTGACTCTAATCGGCTGAGTGGACAGTAGAATCTTTTGGCAGCTAGATCCAAACTGGGGACAAAGCTTTCTATTTAGGTCAGGAAGCTTTGGGATGAATCCTCACCAGCCAGAAGAGGTGTCTTGCAGTGCTGCCAGAAGTGGCAGCCTGGACGGACAGGAAGGGAGGTTTCTCTTTTCTCCTTAATTCCAAAGAAACGCAATTTTATGGAGTGATAGCCCAGGACGTCAGGCCTTCCCTGTGGGGCAGAGAGGACGGGGAGCCACTTTGATATAGTCATCTGTCCTCTGGCCACCTCATGGACCTTGAGTTCCCTGGTGGAGAGGTGGGGGTGTTGCTGACAGTAGCAGCCTTGCCTTAATTTATATCCAGTCTCCCACCTAGAAGTCTAGTCTAGGTGAGAAGAGCCCATGAGATGGTGCAGTGGTGGACTGTGAGCCCTTCAGGATTAAAGGGACCCCCTGAGTAGCTGGTGGTGTGTAGCGGGATGTGCGTTCTGTCTGTCCCAGTCAGATAATCTGCTGTTGACTTTGTGTTAACTGGGCAGGAGCTTTGGCAGCTCACCTTTGACCTGCTGGAATTTTTCCTGATCTGTCATTGCATCGCCACCAGGGAGCGCGATTGGATGGCAGCTGGTTCAGGCCTTCCCTAGGTGGCCGGGGAATGAGTCTGCCCAGTCCAGGGGGCTGGTCGGCTCCGTTCTTAGTTGGCTTTTTAGAAGGTCTTGCCCAAAGAAGGCTTGAGGGAGAGGGCCCTGGGCTCTCGCATACTCACAAGGTGGCACCTCAGTCACTCATACTACCTCACCCTGCTCAGGCGAGCTCTGGGAGCCACAGCCTCTGCCCTGACACTGCCCCTGGTGGGACTCAGCAGCCCCCTGGGCTGTTTCACAAACAAGTGGTTTTGATTAACTCGCAAAGCCTTTTTGGACATTAATATTTATTTATTTTTGTTGTTGTATACATATTACTCAGCATCTTGTTTGGATAAGAGACTTTAGGAAAGTGAGTTTCTCCCCAGCAAGTAGCCATATTCCAGGGGGCAGTCCTGGCCAGAGACTTGGGAAACGGGTTAGAACTAGGGGAGACCGTGTCAAGCCTTGAAACAAGCAAATTCTCTTCTTTCTCTCCAGATTTGCTCTTGCAGAATAAACCCAGGGAACTCTTTAGGTAACGGATGTAAGTTCTAGAAAGTTGAGGCTTGTTAAATTCCTAGGCCTTTCATCCCCCTTCCTTCCTGTGATTGAGTAGACTGGGGACCGGGTTGAGGGGATCAGGTCACATGAAGGACCTTTTTGCATGTTTTCTCATCCTTCCTAACCTTGGAAAGCTGTGTTATGACCTACAGGCAGAACAGAGCTCCGCCCCAGTGGGCCTGCTGCCTCTCCCAGCTCAAAATTGGTAAAGCCTCCGAGGGAATGCACGGCTCTCTGGTCGGGTGACCATTACATGAAGGGACTTGTACAAGTGGCTCCCTTTCACCATCTAAACCCAACTTGTGGAATGTTCCCTCGGGACATTCCTGTCAGGAAAGCAGTGCTGAGACTTTCCTGCCCTGACTGGCCCACACTGACCCTTAGAAATTTAAGAAGGAAAATGTGTGGAAGACTATGGTCTGCTAAGCTGTTGAAGCCTGAGTGACCCCTCGCAGACTTGGTGAGGGCTGCCTTTTGAGTGGCTGGGTTTGAGAGAGAACCCAGCCAGGTAGCTGAGAATGGATCAGGATGCTGGAGAAACCCTTTTCCTTAACAGAGGGCCTCAAGGATGCTGGGTAGTCTGTATACTTAACCTGAAACTGTGAAGTTTTCCCTTTTTGCCAGTAAACCAAAAAGCAAATCCTTGAAACTGCCCCTGAAACACTAAACAAGAAACTGCACCCCCTGATCCTCCTGAGGCCAAGGGGTTGGTCAGGGTGGCTGGTTGCAGTCAGACTGTGGCAGGGTCAGTAGCTCATGAGGCTCACTGACTGAACCCTGTTCCTCCGTGTTTCCCTCATGTTCACATGTGGCCCTCCCTCTGTGTGGGGTCAGGTTTGCTGCCTCTGCCTCCAGCTCACCCTTTTCCCAACTTTTACTTGAAACACTGCTGGGGCAAAGGGCCCTCTAGGAGACCTGGTGGAGGGCATTCATTTCGTTTGGAGTTGTTTATTTTCCAGCCTTCTGTTCATTTGATTTTGTTGCCCCTGCGGCCCTGGAGCCCAGTTGAGCAGTCTCCTGCTGTATTGTTCCCAGGTTCTGTTTGACCTTTGATGTCTTTTCTTCTCCTTTTTCTTATTCTGTACTCAGGACTGGCTACACAATATGCAGAGCCCTTTCTTTAAAAATAATTAAGAATTTCAAGATGGCGACTGTAGAGCATTAAACCAAGCACGAGGCCATTCCCTGAGGGAATTGGCCATAACACAGGCCATTCCCTGTGTTTCCTGAGGGAAAAGGGTAATACTTTCTGGCACGCTGGTTTAAACAGCAGAGGCTGCTTGTGGCCAGAGGAGGGAGGCTGTCCCGATGCTCCTGTGACCCATTGATGGCTCACTGATGCCACAGCACTCGCTGCGAAGCTCTGCTCTACGCTAGTATTTGGTCCTAAATTTTAAGACTCGGTTGAGTCTATAGTTCATGGCTAGTTGGGAAGAAAGGAGGTAGGGGTCTAGCCCAGGTGACCCCCAGGAACCAGGTAATGGGTAAAAGTTCTTTTTGACTTTCTTCTCTTCTGATCTATCAGCACCCTTTTGTCTCCACAGCAAGCCTTTGGGCTTAAATACCTTCTCCCCAGTCAGGTTTTGCTACTGATGAATTTTTTTCCTTCTCTGGCCTCCTGCTGTGCCCTATTCCCAAGACTACTCAACTTTGGAAATGAATTTCAATCCCTTTATAGATGGTCACTGACTTTGTTGGCATGGAGTGGGCTGTGTGGAGAAGTCTGCCCCTCTGTGAGGCCCCACACATCCTTTGTCCTAAATCCTGCACTCAATGAGTCAGGAAGCAGGGTACAGCATTCTTTTCAATGTGATACTCATCATAAACTTAACATCAGAATGAAAATGAACCTTTTGATTTCGCTGTTTCTTTAACACCCTTCCCCTGTCCAGTCCACCCTCCCCTCCCACCTCTACTAGCTAAAGTCTCTTATGAAACCAAGAAGAGTTGTTGACGTCTTACTCCTTCCATTAAATTAATGAGTACTGACCTCCTAATATTTAAGTGTTTACTATCTATTGCTGTAAAGTTTTGTATATTTTGTAAACTTTTTTTCCCAAATAGTAGATGTCTAAAATCGTTGTACATCTGATTCTTTTATATTCCATTGTTCGGCACAAAGTGTGGTTTTTATTTAGAATAAAAAAAGGACATTTGAAATGGGAGTATTTTGTTTTTACTGTGATTGTGCTCATCCCTCGAGTTCAGAGTGTCTGGGCCATCCCCTTTCGAGGGGCAGTGTTCTCCCAGCAGATGCCAGAATTCTTTCAGGTAACACATTTTCCTTTCCTGGAGCTGGAATTCCCCGGGGTTAACTTGTTTTTAGTGGGAAATAAGTCAGTGACCCAACCTTTTCAGGGGAGACATCCCTGAGGCAGTCTGTAGGCCCAGAGAGAGCAGTGGGACTCTGCTAGTGTCTAGTGGGACTAGACATCTGGCCACAAATTGTCTTACCAATGCCGTTTAATTGTGACATGGTGTGTTGGACTGGAGAGAAGCAGATTCAAACAGAGAGGAGGTGGATGTTTGACATAATTTCATGAGGTTAATGACAAATGTACCCCCACAGAGAAGGAGACAGACCTCTAGAAATCAGGGTGTGATTTGATCTCTGAGCACATTGCCTGGGCCCAGCCCCCACAGTGCTCAGTCAGTGCTGAGCGAGGCAGTCGTGCTGCAGTCAGCACAGCCAGTTCCCTCTCCTCCCAAGGCCCTAAGGAAGTATCTGTGCCGCCAGAGCGATAACAGGTCGCCAGCGTGAAATCTGTGAGGCGAGCAGGCTCTTGAGGAAGTGGCCTCTGAGGAAACCTGGGATGAGCCAGAGATGTAAAACTGGGTTTCCTTTAGGAAACTTCTGGAGCCCGAGTCAGAGGAGGCAGTGGTAATGGGCTTCAGATCTTGGCTTGGTTTTTAGTTGGGCACAAGGAAGGAAAGTCTTTTTTTTGTGTGTGAGGAAGATCAGCCCTGAGCTAACATCCGTGCTAATCCTCCTCTTTTTGCTGAGGAAGACCGGCTCTGAGCTAACATCTATTGCCAATCCTCCTCCTTTTTTTCCCCAAAGCCCCAGTAGATAGTTGTATGTCGTAGTTGCACATCTTTCTAGTTGCTGTATGTGGGACGTGGCCTCAGCATGGCCGGAGAAGCGGTGCGTTGGTGCGCACCCGGGATCCGAACCCCGGCTGCCAGTAGCAGAGCGCGCGCACTTAACCCCTAAGCCACGGGGCCGGCCCCTGGAAGGAAAGTCTTTTTAATGCATTGTCTGCATTGTTGGTTAAGCCCTTACTGCAACCCCAAGTTAGACCTGGTCTCTCCTGGTTGAAAAGCCCTCATCTCTGTGCCACTGAGCAGCTGTTTGTAGCTTAAGCTCTTTTCAGGTTTGGGCCCAGTGAGCAGGGGGCCTGTAGATACAGATTTCCTCCTTGCTCCTGACAAACAGGTACAGACACAGTTGGAGCACATGTTTAATGCATCTGTGGAATGAATACAGTTCTAGATTCTAAGAGCAGAGGAGACAGCGCCCAGGTCGGTGCGTGGTTACTCCCAAGTTAAACATTCCAGACATACTGAGCCCTTGAGCAGGACAGAGGCCCTCAGTAGCTATGTCCACAAGCCCTTCCCTCTCCACGGGCAGGATTAATTGGCCAAGGACTTGGAACTGCTGGACTGGGACCTGTTCTTGGGCTTTTACTTCAGTCAGGGGTCTTCATGGACATGGTCCTAGTTTCCCAAACATAAATGAGCCTTTTTCAGAAGACCTACTTGTTAACAAGAGGACTTCTTTTCCTATCTATAGGACAAGTGTTAATAGAAGTAAGTTGCTGGACAGGAAAATTATGGAAAGATTTGGCAGGGGAGAAAGAAGTGTAAGGATGAGAGCTGACTTAGTTCTCGCAGGGGTCAGAGCATCTGTCAGTGCCTGCTGCTGGCTGTCCCCAGGTCTCCCAGAATGGATGTCCCTTGATATTTTCCTATGATCTGGGGAGAAAGGGAGGGACAGGGGGTGGATTTCTGATAGCATCTCTTCCTAGAAGTCTGGAAATGTCCTAGATCCAAAGCTGGGAGGAGATGGGCTCTGGGACAGCGCCTCTGCTCTGGGGGGAGGGGAGCAGGGTGGACGAAAGGGAGAATGTCAGGGAGGAAATGGAGCCGTTTCCTGGATGGGGGGTGGGGAACCATCCTACCGACCCAGCTGCAGGGTGCCTGTCTCAGACCTTGGCCTGCTGTCCCCACCCCGTCCATTTATCATATCTCTCGCCAATGCTGGGAAACGTCCAGCTGAGGCCTCCTGGTTCCTTGGCCTCTGGCCTCTTTCCCCACAGCCTGCGTGATGTGTAGGGAGATCAACAAGCACACAGACGTCAAAGGAAAGTTTTGTGAGGTCCCGTGGAGCTTGCTCTTTCTGGCCAGGGCGATTTCTGAAATGAGAGCGTCTAGTTTCTGCTGGGCATCTCTTTAGCCTTAGCTCCCTTCCCGATCCCAGCTGGAAGGGCAGGTTTTTCAGAGATCCAGAGTCATGGCTGTCTCTTTTATTTATTTCACCTTTTTTCCTCTGTGTCTCCCTTAGAGACAATGACTGAGACAAATAGTGCACCCCCAAAGACCTGTTCTCTGTCCCTCCCTGCCCCTGCTCTCCCTCCCCCCCCCCCGATATTTTAAGACATATTCAAAATGGACCACGAGTGCTCTGACCCTCACCCTCCAGATCTCTCACCTACCCCTCCTGCTTTCTAGTTCACTGATGGAGGAGACTGGACTCTGCCTCAGCTGGCTCTAAGAGATGGAGGAGCAGAGATGGGTGAGGTATTCGGTGCCTGGGCATTCAGGCTTGGGTGGCCTGCTGCAGCGGGCTGGATGTCCTCCTTGGTGATGACGATGGAGTGCTGAGTGGAGGAGGAGGAAGAGGAAGCATGTCTGCCCTCCCTGGCCTGGACCTTGGGAAGGTAATGGACCACAGCGTTCAGCAGCCGGCCCCGGAAGCTCGGGCTGAGAAAGTTGTAAAGGATGGGGTTGACGACGCAGTGGAGCATGGAGAAGCAGTCAATGATGTCGTAGAAGAAGTAGAGCAGGTGGGTCAGGTAGCAGTGGAGGGAGACGTGGGTCCCATGCAGGGTGAGCAGCAGCAGGCTCACATGGTAGGGCAGCCAGCAGATGACAAAGACTGCTATGTAGGCAGACACCAGCAGGCAGTGGCGCCGGCCCTCCGGCCATCCTGCCTGCTGAAGCCGGCAGGCCGTCAGCACGTTGAAGACTGCGATGACAGGGAAGGGCAGCAGGAAGCCCAGGATGGTGGTGGACAGGGCCACTGCCAGGGCCCACGTGCTGTATGTTTCAAAGGGCGCCAGGAAGAGGCACATGGGCTCAGAGCTCTCCACCAGCTGGATGTGGACCACCTCGGGCAGTGGGATGATAGCCGAGAGGATCCAGACGCCTGCACACACGGCCCGCCGCACTTTGTGCTGGTGGCGCTGCCAGGAGGGAGAGGCGTTGGTGAGGGTGACGTAGCGGTCGACGCTGAGGCACACCAGGAAGAAGATGCTGCTGTACATGTTGGTAAAGTAGAAGTAGTGAGTGAAGCGGCAGGAGAAGCTGCCCCAGAGCCATGTGTAGTCCAGCATGACCTCCAGCATCCACACGGGCAGAGACAGGACGACGCCCAGGTCCGCTATGGCCATGTTGAGGATGTAGAGGCTCAGCAGCCCCGCCCGGTCCGAGCAGCGCCAGTTGACACATATCACCAGGATGTTCTCCACCAGCCCGACCACGAAGATGGCCAGGTAGAGGACGAAGAGGACCACTTGCTTGGTGTTCTCGTTGAGCTCCATCCGGCACTCCGGCAGAGTGTGGTTGAAGAAGTAGAGCAGGTCGTTCCAGTTGTGGATCTCTTCAGGGTCACTGGTGGGCGCTGCGGTGAAGCCCTCGGAGGGGCCCGGCCCCACGCTGGTCGTGACTGACATCAGGACCAGCAAACTCCTAAAAGGGAGAAGTGAGGGTTGGAAGAGAAAGGAGACCTCGAAAGCAGCCTTATGTCCCCAAGGCAGTGGGCCATGGGGGCCAGGAGGCTTGGGGGAAAGATTCTGGGTCTGAAGAGGCAAGAAAGGGAAGCTTAGCACTCAAACTGTGAATAAATAGTAAACAACTCACTTGTCAACTTTGAACCAAGAGCAGAGTTGCTGTGTTAAGCAGCCTCAGTGATGGGAGAGACCAGAACTATTGGTTCCCACCCAGATTTCTTCCCAGCCTGGCCAGTCCCACTCTATCTCCAGCCCCAGGTGGGCGCCAACCTTCACTCCTCTCCTGCCACTTCACCCCTTGGCCCTTTCACACGGGCGTCCTCAGGGGCTCTTGCTCTGTCTTGCTGTTTGGGCAGTGGATGTGAACACACACACCCCTCTCTATTTCACCCCTGGGGACATCTGTGGAACATGCAGGAAAGGCAGTTGTCTCCAAGCCCCGAGTCCCTTCTTCCCTGAGAGGGAACAACACTCACCTGAGTTTCTGTTGGGAGCACCTCCGGTCCTGGAGGGCCAGTGGGTCCGGACTGTTGGGGAGCTGCGAGGAGGCTGGAGGGACTGGGGCTGTGGGCCCGGCCTGGCTGTGGGCTTCGGGGCCGCCCTTCTCATCCGGGAAGCAGTATCACTGGCTGAGGCTCTGCGGGAGAGGGTCGGGGTTTTTCCTGCCTTCCCCCAATCCAGTTAGAAGGGAAGTCACGGCAAAGGCCCGCTGAGCCGGTCAGGAGTCAGGCTGTGAGCATTGAAACCCAGACTCCTCCCTCTCTAGCTGTGCGAATCTACGTCTTTGAGCCTCAGTTCTCTCCTGTGCAAAATGCAAAATGGGACAGCAATGGTGTTTACTAAAGGGTGTTGTGAGAATGAAATGAGCCATCAAGGTGAAGTCTTAGCACAGGGCCAGCCTCTGGTAAACGCTTCACAGAAGTCTGTGTTTTCCGCCCTCTAAATCTGCCTGGAACCCCACTCTCCCCTGTCCACCTTGATTCCTGCTGAAGCAGAACTGGATGGGGGTGGGAGGGCTAAAATAAATCTGAAAATCAGTCAGACTTGTAACTACTCTGGCCCTTCCCCTGCTGGCTCTGCCATTCTGCCCAGTCTTCATTTTGCGATCTGAGGGGAGGATCTGGGGGGAGAGGAAAGACTCGATGGGGGGTGAAAGGGCACGAAGGGGGCTGTGTCGAGATTCAGGGAGACACCTGGATGGGGAGAGGAGAACTGCATCCCCCCCCCCCCCACCGCTCTGTACTTCTCCTCGTGAAGTGTGGTTGTGAAGTGTGGCCGAGTGGGGCAGAGAGAGAGAGAGAGAGAGAGAGAGAGAGAGTCACCCTGCTGTTCTCTCCCTCCCAGCCATAGGGTGAGGCTCGGAGCCCATGGATTTGTGTTGTTGGTGAATATCCTGTGTCAGCAGACCTTCTTGCTTCTCAGAGCACTTTCACTCAGTTAATCATTTGATCCCCGAGGTCCTCTTGTGAGGAGGAAGGATGGGCTTCCTTATCCTCTGTGAGGCCCAGAGAGGTTGCCTGTCTCACACAAACCACACTGCACAGATGGCAGAGCTCCCTGGAGCTGGGCCCATGTCTTGTGGGCTGTAGGGCTGAAGTTGTGTTGGCTGGAGAGGATAAGGTATATATATTTAATTGAGGTGAACTTCCCGAAACAATATTAACCAGTTTAAAGGGTACAATTCAGTGGCATTTAGTGCATTCACATTGTTGTGCAAGCACTCCCTTTATCTAGCTCTAAAACATTTTCATCACCCCAAAAGGAAACCCCACACCCATTAAGCACTTGCTCCCTATTCCCTTCTTCCTCCAGCCCCTGACAACCATCATTCTGCTTTCTGTCTCTGTGGATTTACTTATTATGGATATTTAATGTAAATGGAATCATACAACGTGTGACCTTTGTGTCTGTTTTTTTTTCACTTGTAATATTTTTGAGGTTCATCTGCAGTGTAGCATGTATCTGTACTTTATTCCTTTTTATGGCTGAGTAATATTCCATTGCATGGATCTACCACATTTTGTTTATCCATTCAAGGAGGAGATTTTTTTTTAAAGTTAGCTAATTAATTTTTTTATTGTGGTAAAATGAACAACAAATTTACCATTTTAGTTATTTTTAAGTATACAGCTCGGTAGCATTAAATACATTCACATTGTTGTGCAACCATCACCACCAACCACCACCATGGGAAGGAATATTTTTAATTTTGCAGTTTTCTTAAAGTCTCCTGTAGAAAAACTGTTTCTCTACTCACAGCATTTCTGAACCCTACATCAAATGTGTAGGGTTTTTTGCCCCCCATACCAACCAATTTTCCAACTCTCTGGACACCAACTGGCTACACTATAATTTAATTCAATTCTGACACCAACCACCTGGAGTTATTAGTGTCAGACTCCACAGGTTTAAGGTCTCAGTTCCTCATTTTATTTTATTTTTTTGGTGTGGAAGATTGGCCCTGAGCTAACATCTGTTGCCAATCTTCCTCCTTTCGCTGAGGAAGATTAGCCCTGAGTTAACATCTGTTCCAATTTCCTTCATTTTGTATGTGGGACGCTGCCACAGCGTGGCTTGATGAACGGTGTGTAGGTCCGTGCCTAGGATCCAAACCTGCAAACCCTGGACTGCCGAAGCGGAGCGTGTGAACTTAACCACTACGCCACCGGGCCAGCCCCTATATTGTCCTCATTTTAGATGCCAGTCACAAGCAGTGGGTCCCCAGGATGCCCGCACTTCTGTCCAACATGGCTACAAATTTGGGGGTTCCCACGACTCCCCCTCAGTTTTGATAATTTGCTGGAATGGCTCACAAAACTCAGGGAAATATTTACTTACCTTTACTGTTTTATTATAAAGGATACAAATGAATAGCCAGATGAAGAAGTACCTACGATGAGATCAGGAAGGGTCCTGAGCTTCTGCCCCAGTTGAGGTGCACCACCCTCCTGGCATGTGGATGCGTTCACCAACCCGGAAGCACTCTGAACCTCATAGTTTAGGGATTTTTATGGAGGCTTCATCATGTAGGCATGCTTGATTATTAATCTCCAGTCCCTCTCCTCTTCCCAGAGGATGTGGGGTGAGGCTGAAAGTTCCAAGCTTCTAATCAAGACTTGGTCTTTCTGGTGATGAGCCTGCATCCCGAAGCTATCCAGGAGCCCACCGAGAGTCACCCCATTAGAACACAAGATGCTTCTTTCACCCAGGAGATTCCAAGGGATTTAGGAGCTCAGCGTAAGATGCTCCTATCACCCCATTACTCAGGAAATTACAAGGGTTTTAGGAACTCTGTGTCAGGAACCTGAGGCAGAGACCAAATATATATTTCCCATTATGTCACAGGTCCACTCACACGTCAGACCACTCCTAGATCAAGAAATCTGTCATGATGAGTTATGACAAGGTAAAATGTAGTTAACTTTGATTTTTCAGACACTTCTATTCTCTCTATCTTTAGGATCTCAGTTGCTATGTCATGGATGTCTTTTTTCAGTAAGCAGCCTTCTGGGAATTTTCGCTTCCTTCTCTATGCCTTTGACTCATGCAGATGGAGGCTCTGCTAGATCAAGCACCCTCCAGGAAGACCCTGGCTCTGGTCTCTGTTGTCTCCACATGGACCACGTATTCTGTTCCATGGCCATTTCCATTCCTCCCAAGACTGCATTTTAGTGGCGCACGTCTCCTGGGTCTCTGAATCTTCCACCCCAGGACCTTTTCCCTCCCATATGGAGATGTCAACCCCTGCAGCCTCACCTGCACCTTCTCCCCACCCCCCAACCCCTCACATCACCCAATGTGTATTTGCAGCAAGAGGAAGTGATGGTAATTGCTTCTGGCAGAGGCGCAGAGGGAAGCTGCTCCCTCAGGAAGAAATAACTGAGAGCTTGGCAGTTTTCATGTGGGGGATTTTCTCTGAAGGGAGGAGGGAGGCAGCTGGAAAGAGAGAGACTGGGAGGAAGGGAAAGAGGGAGGGACAGGGGCTCAGGCTCCTTGCCAACCGGGCAAGAGGAGGGGGGCACACAGCTTTGCTGCAAGCAACGGGAGCAGCAGCAGCAAAACAATTCCTGGAAATTGACTCTTTCTGCTTCCTCCTCCTCCTATTTTTTTTTTTTTTTCAAAAAAGACAGTGTAGATAAGACATTGTAATCAATAATCAGAAAGGAAGGAAGGTACCAGAGAGGAGTTATTAGGAGGCGCAGATAAAGGCAGGCAGCTTCCCGGGGTCTGGTGGGGGTCAAGGGCTTATGCCTGGACCCTGGAGGAGGAAGGGGCGGGCAGGCCGTCCCGAGAAACCACCCACTTGCCTGGCCTGTGTGGCTGAAGACACTATTTTGTGCAGTGAGGGCAGGTGGATTGCAGATAGGTCAGGGATGAAGAGTTTGGCAATAATTGCACTCCTGTCCCCAGCCTGAGCTTCCAGAAGGTCACTGAGTGAGGAAGCCAAGGCCAGCCACAGAAGTCACTCTACCCTCCTGCTATGGCTTCCCCATGCCAGGGAAGCAGCCTTGTCTTCCCAGCAGCACCAGATAAGGGGTTCACCAGGCTCCCCAAAGAAGGATGTGACCCTGTCTTGACCCTGCTCAGCTTTTTCCTGCTCACTCACTTTTCACCAAGACACAATGGAGATGACACTAGTTTGGGGACCAGACCTGGCTTTGACACCTTGCTCCATCACTTAGTGGCTGTGTGATTTGGGCAAGTCACTTTACCTTTCTGAGTCTCACTTTCTTTATAAGTGAATGAGGTTAATGGTGCTCCCTTCACAGGGTTATTGTACAGGATTCATGAGATAATAAATGTGAGGTGCTTGGCATAAGCCCTTTTCCACTTCTTGGGGATGAGGAAGAAGCGACTCCTTCTTGTGGAATTGACCTTGAGTTACCTCTCCCTAGTCCTACCACCACCAGGCATTTCTTTCTCTGAATTGGATCAACACCAATTCCTTCTTTTATTTAGTTGTCTGGCATCATGTTTCTGACATAGAAGGTCAAGACCATCCCCAATGCCTCTATGAATTACCGCGCAACGGATGTAGTAATCCTATCAGCTAACATTTATTGAATACTGACTGTCAGGCATGATTGCAAGGGGCTCTATGTGCATCACCTCAGTTAATCCTCATAACAACCTAACAAGGTGGTTCCTGTCATAGACAAGGAAACTGAGGTGCAGAGAGGTTGAACGACTTGCCTGAGTCACACTGCCAGTAGTTCAGTGAACCCTTATTACAGAGATTCTTTTTTTTTGTTTTTTGTGAGGAAGATCAGCCTTGAGCTAACATCCATGCTAATCCTCTTCTTTTTGCTGAGGCAGACCGGCTCTGAGCTAACGTCTATTGCCAATCCTCCTCCATTTTTTTTCCCCCCAAAGCCCCAGTAGATAGTTGTCTGTCATGGTTGCACATCTTTCTAGTTGCTGTACGTGGGACGCCGCCTCAGCATGGCCGGAGAAGCGGTGCGTTGGTGCGCGCCCAGGATCCAAACCCGGGCGGCCAGTAGCGGAGCGCGCGCACTTAACTGCTAAGCCACGGGGCCGGCCCTACAGGGATTCTTGACCTGGACTCCCGGCACCGAATGGCTTTAAGGACTGAAAAGTATATACAAACTCCCCTCTGTTGTGATTAGTCATTTTTATGGGACTTAGAGCCTTCCTTAGATTCTCAAAGGGGTCCATGATGTCTGAAAGGTTAAAAATGACCACCTGGAAGAGCCTCTCAGCGACAGGGGCTAGGATAGAAAAGTGGGGTAGAGTGGACCCCTCTGTGGAGGTGACTCAGCTCTGGGAATTCTGGGAAATTTCTTGAGTGAGGGAGAAGTCTCCTACATGGAGGCTGAGAGAAGAGAGGGATGATCTGGGGAGGGGTTAGATAAAGGGAAGGTGAATTGTCTTTGCTTCCCTGCCCTCATCCTTCCACAAGATGAAGGACAACTCTGTCCTTTCTATAATTTCCCAAGACTGTGTGTGTGTGTGTGTGTGTGTGTCTTGCAACGTTAGTCTAAGGAAGAGGAAGCTTGGAGAGACTGGTAGAGACTGGAAGGGCCCCAGGTACAATTCCCCAGGGAAACTGGCACCATCCAGCAGCCTCCCAGTGAGCCTCACCTCTTTCTCCTCCTTCAGATTCCTATCTGTCCCCTCACTTCTGTTCCTCCCTCAGATACTCCACCTCCTGATCCCCAGCACCTTCCCCAGTCTCTGTAGAGGTGCCCACAGTGCCTTGCTGAGTCCAGATTTATTCAGTTTCTACTAACTTTTGCTGAGCACATAATGTGTGCTGGACAGAAATCCCCCTTGAATTTTCCAGTGCTTCCTGAGGCACAACTTCCTAAGGTTTTGCCATTTTGATGACAACATGTGGATTCTTAGACTCCATAAGAGGTAGATTTGAGAGGACTCGCTGAAGTCGTCTTGATTCTCCTCCCTCTATAAAGATGAGGGAAATGGAGGCTCTGGGGAATCTCATATTGTCGGACAATGTAAGAAATGCAGGTGAAAGTGCAAGTGAAGCAGGATGTTGCAGTGTCATCTACCTCAACGTTCATTCGTCTTTGTTAGATTCTGGGCACTGCCAGGTGTTGGAAATATAAAAATGATGAGACTCAGTCCGCGCCCTCCAGGGGCTCTGAATCATCGATGCTCTGGTGTTCAGCACACTCAGCCACAGTATGTGTTGCTGCGTTAAGATAAAATCATTGCGGGGCTGGCCCAGTGGTGTAGTGGTTACATTTGCGTGCTCCATTTGGTGGCCCAGGGTTTGCAGGTTCGGATCCTGGCGTGGACCTATGCACCGCTTAACAAGCCATGCTGTGTCAGCATCCCACATATAAAGTAGAGGAAGACAGGCATGCATGTTAGCCCAGGGCCAATCTTCCTCAGCAAAAAAAGGATTGGCAACAGATGTTAGCTCAGGGCTGATCTTCCTCACCAATAAAATAAAATAAAATAAAATAAAATAAAATAAAATGAAATAAAATAAAATAAAATAAAATAAAATAAAAATGTAAAATAAAATAAAGTAAAATAAAATAAAATAGTAAAGTAAAATAAAATAAAATAATTGCTTCAGGCTTAACCTGGAGCTCCTAGATTTCTACCATTTCTCTTCCTCCAAAACAATGATTACTGAGCCATTTTGTAGTCCTGTGGGGAAAGGTGTTCAAGAGGGGTTTGGGCCCACTTCCAGGAGTCCTCTCTAGAGTCTCAGGGTACTGTGGACAGGTTAGGTCTCTGATTTCTACCAGCACTTCCTGAAGGACATGATCCAATGATGGTTGCTGCAGGGCTCCACTCAAGGGCCTTGCCTCAACAGAAAGAGAACCATGTTGACAAAAAGGCCCAATGAAACTCAGCCTCCGAGTCCCTCAGAGCCTCCACATGCCTCACTTCCCTCCCAGGCCTCTTTTCCTGGAGAAGAGGTCTGGTCCAGTTGGGTGGATGTGAGCAGGGACTGGAGCCCAATCCCAACAGAGGCCACTGAGGTGCCATGAGGAAGCTGCTCCACTCACCAGTTCTGTTCTACTGGATCTTCCATCCCCTTTTATGAAATGGTGTCCTCCACTTCACCCTGAAGCTGCTTCAGGGAAAGCTGTTGTGGGGTCTAGTCTCTAGTCCTTTCTTTAGTCTCCTGAAGAGGCAGCTCTGTCCTCCTTGCCATCATCACCTGAGACAAACTGAATTACTACCTTTCCAATTATTGGGGTTTACATCCGCCTCTGCTTGGGTGAGGTTTAGGGCACCCCATCTGTTGGTCCCTGTTCAAGTCAATCTTTTCTGTCTTTGGAGTCTGTGCCTGAGTGGTCTGGGTTGTGGATGTGTGTCTGAGCAGGAGGGACAGAGGGCAATGTAACCAGGCACCCAGGGGACCCCTGGGGACAGGGCCTCTTCACAGAGTGAAAGTGTTACCACACAAAGATGGGGTTCTTCTACCCAACACACATAAAAAGCCAATTATTACGGCATCAGCTTTCAAGAAAAGAAAAAAGGTGTTATCACAAGATTGATCTGCAAGGAGACAGGAAGCATAAGCTCTCAAATCTGTCTTCTTGATTTAGGATTTGGGGCAAAATTTAAGAGGTTACAGAAGACAGGCTGCTACACAGAAATGCTGGTGGAGCAGATTTTGAACAGAGGGATTTAAGCATTTATGGTAAGGTTTAAACATTTATGGTAAGGTGTGGAAGGGGTTTGAACACTGGGTCTTCCTAGACAATGGACCCTTCACCTCTGATGAGAGTCTGACTTTCATGTTCTGGTCATGTCCTGATTCTCCAGTTCTGTAGGGGGAGAATCTTTGGTTCTAGTGGCATTTCAGGTGAAGATTTTCTCTTCTGCACATACTTTGGCTAGGTGACTTTGCAAGTTTTCTGAAAAACAACTCCCAATTACTCTGTTGATAAGATGGAGTCAGTTTGGACTGGTCCTAGAGGGCCTGTGGTTACAAATCCCCCCTTTTTGTTGGTCATTCCTCAATCTTGAGGGACACAGGGTGGTGACCACTCTAGCTTCCTCCTGCTGATAAGGGACATAGGTTGTTCCATCTCATTGAACCAGTCTCTTAGTAAGGTGGTGATACAGAGGGGCTCCCAAAGTTAGGCCTATGTTGTGTAAGCAAGTAACTAGGTAATTAATAAGAAACATTTCTAGAGAAACAAAAACAAAAACAGGTTAATGGTTGGAGCAAATTATAAACAAGTTTCAGTTTGAAATGTCTCTGATGATGTCATTGAGTATTCAGGTATCTTTCTGAGTGGCTTATACAGCAATAGGCATGAATCTCTCTTAAGTTTATCAAGTTGTCTAGCTTTAGTTTGCAGGGCTTCAGGAAAAAGAGTGGTTTCAGTTCTCAGTGATGCCAAATGAAAATGATGGAAAAAATTGAAAATGTTGGTTTGGAGATTTGTAGCCAGATATTTGAGGAGGCTAGGAGAATTCAGATTCCAGTCCAGGAAAATTATCCTTTTAAGAGAGAGAAAACCAAATTCTACTTTTAATATCAGCTTACTTTTGATATTAAAACTTATTCACTTAATTAAATTTATTTTAATCTTAACCAACTTGACCATGGACAAAACTCTTTACTCAGGGTTCCTCTTCCACAGACCTTCTATAACTCTCTTTTTACATTCAAAATTTGTCCCATGCTTTCTTTTTTCCCTCCTAGTACTTTAGGGCAAATTTATCTTTTTTTTTGCTGAGGAAGATTCACCCTGAGCTAACATCCACTGTCAATCTTCCTCTTTTTGTATGTGAGCTGCTGCCACAGCATGGCCACTGACAGATCAGTGGTGTAGGTCAGTTCCTGGGAACCAAACCTGGGCCGCCAAAGTGAAGCATGCCAAACTTAATCACTCAGCTACCAGAGCTGGCCCAAATTTATCTTTCTTAACAAAACAAACAAAAATATTTCCATTCCTTAAATCTTCTTTACTGAAAATATACATCTTACTTTTCTTAATTTTTATATATTGGCAGATCCACAAATACTGTCTAGAAACATATATTTTGTCATAGAAAGTTTCTCAGCATGGCACAAAATATATTTACCAATAAAACCCAAGTATTTTTTCAGTTTCTCTGTAATAAGAAGCCAAAGGTAGATAAATCTATGTTTAGTAATTAATATTTAATATTATATCTTATGTGGAAATGACCTAAATATTTAATAAATTCTATCGTTTAACTCAATTTAGCAAAACTCTAAGGTTTCAAGTTACCAAAAGATTTTGGAGTTAAGTACATCCACCATAACACATAATTATTGTTAAAAATTTCACCCAATACTTTTATTTTTTTCACATCTATTTAGTTTACTTGTTCCCAACAATTATTTAGATTTCCTACAAAACTTCATGAGACATTAGACAAAATTAGCTATCATTCTAAGTTATTACTTTTGCTCACAAGTTTTGTACCAGAGATAACATGTATCATAGCCAATGCTGATAACTCTGAAAACATGTTTATTTTAATCAAATCAACAAACTTAAATAAGCTTTCACTTACCAAAGATTGTTTTATACCATATTAACTTGAAAGACATTTGGGTTAATTTCCATTACATTTATGTAAATGCTTACTTTAAGCCAGTCAAATATGGCTCTCTTAGAAACTATACCATTTGGAAAGGGAAAAAAATCACACACATATACAACATATATATAGACACACATACACAGAGACCACATGACCATTATTTTAAAATTACTGCCATGAATCAGGTACAGTAATACAAAGCTCCCTTTTCCATTATTTTTTGCTTTGGTTTTAGGAGTTGGTGATAGATTAGATAACAGTTCCCCAGAGAGGCCACAAGCTTTTTGAGATAAAGGAAACGGGTGGAATCTGAATTGCCTCTGGAGTTGCATTTCCAGTCTTGCAAAAATTTGTAAATTGAGGACTGTTGCTCTTAATTCCCCAGATTTTTGGGTTGTGACTTAAATGATATTATAGGTTGATCTACCTGTTCAAATACATCATCCTAATTTGCTTCTTTCCCTCTGGGTGCTTAGTTTTATTTTAACTTAGTGAAGAAGACCTAAAAAAATTCTTACCAGGCTCTGAATACCAGCTTTCAGTTTGGCCAAATTTCTGATCATAAGTTGCTAAATCCTTTCAAATATCTTGTCAGGTTTCAGCCTGGACAAACAATAACTATACCTGGCAGTACAGAACCAGTAATCTTGAACATAGCAGTTTCCCAGAAAATCTCTCAGAGTTTTGTTAACTCGGGAAGGGGCTCATAATGGGCCCTCCTTCAAAGGTAGATTATGGGGTGTCTGTAAAGCCATGACTTAATGGGCTTTTCTTTTAGGTACCTTGTATAACTTAATTTTTTCTTTTTGCAACAAAACTTTCAATAAGATTACTTTGGAATTTTGCTTTTAAGTGCACTTTTAAATGATCTTATCTAATTGGAACATTCCTTCTAATGGCCAATGTAATCCCCTGAGGCTGACGGCAGTTTGGTAGGACTCTTAGCCACAAAAGAGGATGCAACCCACATTTCTGTCCAACCACCTCTGACCCCAAAATGAGGTGCAACCACATTTTTGTCCAATCTTATTTTTGGGACCTCCCCCTCCCGCCCCGCAACCTGACGATTATCAAGCCACGCCCTCAGGGTAGCTTCCAGAACCTTTAGGTTTTGAGCAATTGTGCCATAATGGGGCACAATTAAATGTCTTTAAATTTTTAAAAATATTTAAAGATTAAATATTTTCCTTTTTCCTCCGTTTGGAGGCTTGAAAGGAGCCCAAAGTGGCCACTGTAATTTTAAATTATCCTGGGTCATCTTGCCAGCCATTTACAGCTATTTCCATTTTAGGGGACTTTTTCCAAGGTGGCTGCAGCAAACAAGGTCTTTCTAGGGGATAGTGTGTAGAGTCTGATAGTGTGCTTGCGGGAACAGCTCCCGCGAGAATAACCAAAGGCTCGGCTTTCTCCCTTATGTGTTCTGGCACCCACAAAGTTCAGAGACGAGGAAGCCCTGGATGGGCTGCAGCCACCACATGCCTCGCCATGAACAATGGGGGCCCAATAAGATATGTTCTTCAGAAAGGGGTCCCTATGAGGCCATTGCACATCAGACACCCCGACAACTCTGTGAAACCCCCAGTCACCTGGGAATGTCCCGAAGGACCAGAGGGAACAGTGCCTCTTTTTTTCAGAGTCAGAAGACCCTTCTAAGGTTAATCCACAAAGGGAGTTTGTTACTGTCACCGAGAAACCCAGTTCCCAAGCAGCCAATTTTAACAAATAACACAGTCACTCATAGACAACCATGAACAGACACAGAAATCCAATATTCTGGGACTCTATCCTCGAGTATTCTGGGATTTTAATCTAGAGTTTGGTACTCTAACCTAATCCCTTGAGTACGCCAGCGGCTGTAACTTTTTTATATTGTCTCCCTTGTACCCACAATCCTAGCCTTGGGACCTTAACTGGGCAAAAATCTCCCCAGTGGGGACTCTAACTGACAATTCTGATGTGATTATTAGACAATTTAGGAACGGCATGTTTTAATGAGGTCACTCACCCAAAAGACATCTGATTCCAGAGTTGTTTCTTCTCTCAAAAGAAAAAAAAACACCCTGGGGCCTGGAGTGCCACAGTGGGAAATGGGAATTGGATCAGCTGAGCCTCTAGACAAAATTGTCTAAGTAGCCACTTGGAGTTGACAAAAAGAGCCTGCACTCTGCCGGGGGCTCCAGACCCTCCAGCCAGCAGTCCCTTCATGGTAGCCAAAATTGTTACCACACAAAGATGGGGTTCTCCTACCCAATGCCCATAAAAAGCCAATTATTACAGCATCAGCTTTTGAGAAGAGAAAAGGCATTATCATAAGATTGATTTGCAAGGAGACAGGAGGCATAAGCTCTCAGATCTCTCTCCTCAACTCAGGATTTGGGGCAAAATTTAAGATGTTACAGAAGACAGGCTGCTACACGGAAACACTGGTGGAGCAGGTTTTGAAAAGAGGGCTTTAAGCATTTATGGTAAGGTTTTAAACAGTTATGGTGAGGTGTAGAAGGAGTTCTAACACTGGATCTTCCTAGACAATGGACCCCTCACCTCTGATGAGAGTCTGACTTCCATGTTCCGGTCGTGTCCTGGTTCTCCAGTTCTGTAGGGGAGAATCTTTGGTTTCAGTGTCATTTCAGGTCAAGATTTTCTCTTCTATACATACCCTGGTGACGTGACTTTGCAAGTTTTCTGAAAAACAAATCTCAATTACTCTGTTGATAAGATGGGTTCAGTTTGGACTGGTCTTAGAGGGCCTGTGGATAAAAAAGGATTACAACTGTTAGACTTGCTTTGCGTCAGCCCTCCCAGCAATTCGGAGAAGTCTCACTGCTGAGTGTGTCCACCCGACTCCCTCTTCTCCCCTTTCTTTGTCTCTGACCTCAGGCACGCCCTATGCTCTCCTGAACACCTTTCTGCCCCAGAGAATTACTATATTAGGAGGAGACCTATTCCCTAAACTCCTTTGCCTTCTCTGTCTAACCCTAGAGAGGCTGACCGTGAGTTAGATTTCAGAGGAGGGGATTCTGTGTGCTGAGTCTGATGGGGAAACTCAAGCCCAGACAGGGTGTTGATAGTAAATGTTTCTTGAATCAAGTCCACTAAGAACCTTCCTGAGGCCGGGAAGATCAAGCCCAGCATGTCGGCAGACAAGTAGAAACAGTTCTGAACCATGAATCTGGAACAGAGTGGCCTGTGCTGCTCAGTGGGTGACATGTGGACGTGGAGAGCAGATGGAGTAAGAGGCCTGGGGCAGCGCTGCTGACAGTGATGCTTTCCTTCGGGGCAGGATTTGAGTTTTCAAGGGCCTATGTCAGCTCTTGCAAAAGTAGTCCACAGGGCAGATAGGTAGGGAGAGAGAAAAATGTTCCAGAAAGATAGTGATCAGGAGGGCAATTGAAGTCTTTATGCCAGAGAGCCTGGAGACCAGACTGCCAGCACAGCCTTCCTGATTGAGGGGGCCAGACTCTTCTGATCACAGCCTGTCTGTGTCTGTCCCCTGCAAAGCCATGTGGCTGTACCTGGCAGTCCTGGTGGGCCTGTACTACCTCCTGCGCTGGTACCGGGAGAGGCAGGTGGTGAGCCACCTCCGAGACAAGTACGTCTTCATCACGGGCTGTGACTCAGGCTTTGGGAACCAGCTGGCCAGGCAGCTGGACCAGCGAGGATTGAGGGTGCTGGCCGCGTGTCTGACGGAGAAGGGGGCAAGGCAGCTGAGGGACCAGATGTCAGACAGACTGGAGACGGTGATCCTGGATGTCACCAAGACAGAGAGCATCGCTGCAGCCACCCAGTGGGTGAAGGAGCACACGGGGGACAGAGGTATCACCCAGATTTCTCAAGTCTGTTTCCTCTCTGTGAAGGGAGACCCCTTGTCTGTGACCTGGGGAAGATTCCCGATGTGTTTTCCAGGACTTGAAGTCACAGTAGCTTTCTTTACTTCATCCAGCTTACCAGCCGAGCCGCTCCTCTTTCCACTGCCCCCACCTCATGACCTCGGAGCTCTGGAGGTTTGGGGAGAGTTTGCCCTGAGGAGAATCTGCCCTTCCAGAATTCCTGTCTATGGCGTCCCCTCTTTTGTCAGGAGCAGTTCTGGCTTTCTTGATGCTGAGTGCCCCGGGGAGATCAGAGCCCACTCTCTGGAGGAGAAGTGGAGATGTGGGCCCGAAGTCTTGTTGGGTGGCTGGGGCAGCGTTGGAGCCGGGCTCCTGTTCTCAGCACTTTAACATGTTCTTGCTGGGGACCCATAACCCTCCCACCAGGGAGTCACTGTCACCCATTTTCAGATGACAACACTGAGGACTTGCTAAGTAAGGTCAAAACTATTACAGAGTCACTTCTCTCTCTCTCTCTGTTAAACTGCAATTGCACTTGTCTTATTATGGGGGAAGAAAAGAACATTCATTTCTTCTATCTAAGTATCAATGTAAAACATGGGTATTGTGGAAAACACATGAAAGTACAGGATCAAAGCCAAACTCCCCCACAATCTCACCACCAGAGAGAAGTCCTGGTAACATTTTGACATAGATAGTTATGTTTTGCACATAGTTTGTGTCCAATTCTTTTCACTGAAAGAAGACGAGCATTTTATAATGTAATGGAAATTTCTTCAAAACTGTGAATTTTAATGATTGAAAATATTCCATCCCTTTGAGTAGTATGACTTTATTTTATTTATTTATTTTTGTGAGGAAGATCAGCCCTGAGCTAACATCTGCCAATCCTCCTCTTTTTTTTTTTTTTGCTGAGGAAGACTGGCTGTGGGCTAACATTCATGCCCATCTTCCTCCACTTTATATGGGACGCCGCCACAGCATGGCTTGCTAAGCGGTGCGTCGGTGCGCGCCCAGGATCTGAACCTGCGAACCCCGGGCTGCAGCAGTGGAGCACACACACTTGACCCCTTGAGTCACCAGGCCGGCCCCGAGTAGTATGACTTTATAAAACAGTACCTCATGGTATGATATTAAATTGTTGCCTACATTTTATTCATCATATTCAACATAAATCATGTCTTGGTTAACTTCATTTACCCAAATCTCTCCATATAACTACGTATATTGTTTGGGTTCTTAGAAGTAACACGTCTGGTGGGAGGATGTGCATTTCTAGAAGGGCGGGCCTGTTTCTGAGCAGGGGAGGGACTCAACTCTCTGGGTCAATATTTGTGCCACCCGTGCCCCACTCCCCTGAATCCCTGCCCCGCTGTCCCGAGGGCTGATGCTGGAACTCTTTACTTTCTGTCCTGGGAATTGTGTTTTGGAGTCTTGCAGAGAGGTTTCCATGAAGCTGGGTGAACGGTGGGCCAAGGGGGATGGGGCGAGGGTGGCCTCCTGTGTGGGTGGGAGGAGAGGGGGGCATGTTCTGGTGCAGAGGGTGAAGTCTGTGCAGGGAGGGTGGGGGTGAGACAGCATTGCCTCCCCCTCAAAGCCTGCCCCTTGGAATTGTTCCCCTAGATCCTACAGGAACCTTGCTCACTATTGATGCAGGTGTTTCAAGGCCAGTCCCTGAGGTCTCTCCCCACCTGTCCTCACATTCCCCCCAACCTGGGGTTTCAGGTTTGCTTTACACAACCAGCCCCTACCCAGATATTAGCCACCTTTTCTTCGTTTGTCTATTATCTTGTCTTTTCCTTCGTCTCCCTCGCTCTTTCTTATTCTCTCTGCGTGTCTCTCTCCTTCCCCCGTAGATAGTTGTTGAGCACTCACTCAAGAGGCTGTCCAGGAAATCTGACAATGTAGGTGAACATTTATAACATCTGCAGGACAACATTGATGTGTGAAACCCAAAACATTACTGTCTGTGTTCCGGATATGGACACACTAGATTCCTCCACATCAGTCCCTGCCTTCACCAAATGTGGGGGGATGGCCCAGTGTGCACCAGGCAGAGGCTGGGCCTGAAGAATAAATCAGGAGGAAGGCACACTTTCTGTCCTCCAACAGCTTACAGGGTCTGCACCCCCTAGACCCTGCCGGCTGTGTGTTGTTATCTGTTCCACCCACTCCCCACCCAACCTCTCTCAGAATGTCCTCACGTGATTGGAAGGTGAACTGGAACCACAGCTGTGCTCTCACCCACGGGCACAACGCACTATTGTTCTCTCTCCCCTCACTGTCCCCAGGACTGTGGGGCCTGGTGAATAACGCTGGCATCTTCATGCCCACGGCACCCAATGAGTGGCTGACCAAACAGGACTTCATGAAGATCCTCAACGTGAACCTATTGGGGACGATCGAGGTGACCCTGAGCCTGCTGCCGCTAGTGAGGAGGGCACGGGGCCGCGTGGTCAACGTCTCCAGCGTCTTGGGCCGGGTGTCCTTTCTTGGTGGGGGCTACTGTATCTCCAAGTATGGCGTCGAGGCATTCTCAGACTCCCTCAGGTATTGGACTGGGACCCAGGACCTCCCTCAGTCCTCCTCCTTCTGTGCTTCCAGGAAAGCCTTTTCAGAGGCTCTTCCTTCCAGATCCCTCTCTCTTGCTTTGTGCCAAGCATTCATTGGGGAGCACTTTTTTTATGTTCTGGGTGTTGGGATGGACCCCAGGCCTAACAGAGTTTGATTGAACATATTCCTGCCCTGGAGGAGGATCCACAGTCAGAAAGTGTCCGAGGCAGAATTGGACATGGGATAATGTGGCTGCAGTGCCCACGTCCATAACTCCTGTGACATTCAGCTTCAGGGAGCCCTTGAGGTAGGGGTAGAGCATTTGTGTCAATTCAACATATATTTTTGGCACCTCTGAGAGTGCACATTAAATGTGTCTAAGGAGAATGGTATTTGGTCCTTGACTTAACAAGTCTGACCTCTGAGAAAGGGACAAGAGATACAGAAATGTTGTGGCCATCTCTCATGGCGATTGTGACGAAGTAAGCCATAATGGCTGTGGTGGCAGAGAAATGAGGGAAGGAACCTGGAGAGGGGTCTGAGCTGAGGATTGAAGAACTGAACCTGGTAACCTGGCAACCTGACAAATAATGTGGGAAGGCTTCCTGGATGAAGGAATGAGGTCAGACAAGCCCAGGGTGAGTAATGGTTGAGTGCCTATGCTGCAGGGTCCTCCAGGATAAAGGACAAGGTCCAGGATGGCAGGAGGGATGCGGGGCAGGTGGGCATGGGTGGGCTCATGTAGGGTCATGGGCCCTGGACGGGCTGTAGACCTTCATACTGTTGGCAGTGGAGCCCCATGGAAGGGATTTAATCAGGGGAGCTACTATGTCAAATCAGCATCTAGAGAACCCACTGGCTGCAGGGCAGATGATGGCTCTGAATGTGGGGGAGCTGAGACTGCAGGCAGAGAGATACTCCTTAGGGGACAGATGGCCTGGCAGTTGACTAGAGCAGGAGAAGGGAGAGAGAGGATTGAGGAGAGTGGAGGAACTAAGATGGTTAAAGTCTAGAGACGGATTGGATGTGAGGGGACACAGGAGGAGAGAGCATTTAAGTGGTGCCTTGTAGCAGAATAGGCAGGATTTAGAGCTAACAAGCACATGCATGTAAAATACGTGGGAAAATGTACAAACCTTACACAGAGACTATGCCATCATCATAATTTTTCTCCTCCTGGCCGCTGCACTTTGAAACTTCCCAAGCTTTGAATTTATGTCACCCCAAACCTATGTTGGGGTTGTATCATTTCTGTGATCTTGTTTGTTTGTTGTGTTTTGTCTGCCAAGGCCTTTGAAGTCCTTGTCCCTCTGCCTGTCTGCCTTGCAGGAGGGAGCTCTCCCACTTTGGGGTGAAGGTGGCCATTATTGAACCTGGTTACTTCAAGACCAGCATGACCAGGAATGAGAGGTTTTCTCAGGGCTACCAGGAGGTGTGGGATCGAGCCAGCCCAGAGGTCAAGGAGACCTATGGAGAAAAGATGTTGGCATCATGTGAGTGAGCTGTGGACCATGGGGAGTGAAGCAAACCATTGTCTGGAAGCCTGGGTCCATCATTAGTGCCTCCTCAGGTCTCAGGTCCATGCTCCGGGCTCTGACTCACCCACAAAGTGGGGACATTTAGCTCCATCCGTGGTCTCATGTGGTTAACTGGTAACCTAAGGAAAGGATCCTGGCTTGTTAGGCCTGGGCACCATTGTCTCCTCTGAACCCCTCATCGTGAGGAGGAAGCTGAAGCCGAAAGGGAAGACCCCCCTGGACTCATGGCAAGCGGGTGTTAGAGCAGCTGGTTCTCAGGTGCCTAGATTTCCAGTGTTTGTAGAGACCTCCAGTTTATGCAGTGTTCATACAGTCGTGAGTTACCTAACGACGGGGACAGGTTCTGAGAAATGCATCATTAGGCCATTGTATTGTTGTGCGAGCATCATAGAGTGTCCTCACACAGACTTAGATGGTATAGCCTACCACACATCTAGGCTGTATGGTACTAATCTTATGGGACCATTGTAAATGCAGTTCGTTGTGTGACCAGAACATACTTATGCAGTACATCACTGTATTCCCAGGAATAGAGTCAGAACATGGTAGCGCGGAGTGTTCTTGGATAAGTGGTGGGACACACTCCAATGACACCCATGGATTCCATTTGGAGCAATATTTTGGGGGACCCAGGAGCTTTTAGAAACTTTTCTCTAGAGTTGATCTGAAAGTGGGACAATGGGGAAGTGAGAATATATTTGGATGGTGTCTCCTTCTTGACAGTCATGAAATCAACTGAAATTTTGGAGCCAAGTTGGTCTGGGAAACTGTCCTTGGTGACAGACTGCATGGAACATGCCCTGACCTCCTGCCACCCCCGCACCCGATACTCAGCTGGCTGGGATGCCAAGCTCCTCTACCTCCCCATGAGCTACATGCCCTCCCTCCTGGTGGACGCCATGATCTACTGGAGCTCCCCAAGGCCCGCCAAGGCCCTGTAGCCCAAGACTGGGGTTCACGGTAGGGTTAAGTTGGGTACTGTGTGAGGGAGGGATGCCTCAGGGGGAGGGAAATAGACTGGAGAGAGGGCCTCCCATATGAGCAGGGACACCCAGCTCACTGCCTCACTCCCACCCCCTCCCCAGGCTTCTCCTGGGACATCACTCGGGACTCTGGAGATATTAGGAGGAAAATACCAAGTTTTGCAGCTGAGGAACAAGGACCCAATGGCACACATCTGTGCCCCGTTTCTTGAGTGGTCTCTCAAGGCTCTGGGTCTCATGGCCCTTCTGTCACCCTGAAGAATCCATGTTTTTAGGAGGGTGTGGGCAGCTGAGCTCAGGCCCACCTGACCCTACTCTGTCTCTGTCTTCCTCCTCAGGGTATGCCTTAACCCTGGCCAGTCTCCCACTCTCACAAGATGGAAATGACCTGGAGGAGGTGAAGGCCCCTCTCCACTGAATATATCTGTGGACAGAGGTGGAGGTGTGGAGAGCGACCACCAGCCTGACCCATCAGTCTCAGGTGCCAAGTCAGTCGACCTTGCTGTAAGGGGGTGTCCTTAATAGGGTTCCTGATAGAGGAAACAGAAATTAATGTTTGATTTGTCTTGAATCCATGGATTTTCGTTCCTCATTTTTGCCTTAAAATAAAGTTGAAAAGTTTACCCAGTCCCAGTGATTGGATCCGTGGCCTTGGGAAGCGGTGAGTGTGGGTCTATGAGAGGAAGTGTCAGTTGCTTTTGGAGGTCAAGGGATGAGTGGGATGACCTGAGGAGGGATTGGAGAGAGAAGTTAGGTCACTCCCTTCCTTCCACAGAAGTGAGGGGCTAATGGTTCCTTCCCAAGATGTATCAGGTAACCTGGGGTCACAGGATTAGACACCAGGATGGACAAACAAAGAGAGGTGGCTAAGGGACTGGCAGGGCGAGACTCTTACCTGGGGACATCAAGCCTCACCCCTCAGCAGCAACATCTCTCCATCTCTCTCTATCTGTCCCCTCCATCCTCTGCCATGCCCAGGTTCCCCTCCCCACAGCCTCCAGTGGAGGAGAAAAAGAGTCACTTCTGGACCCCAGTCTTTCACTTTCTGCTAAGCATTGTTGAGCCCCACTGTGTGCTAGGCAAGAATTCTCTCAATTGCCCAGTGCTTCTGGAGGCCCCGCCTCTCTCTGTCTCCACTGTTCTGATGTTTTTCTGAATAGGGACTCAACAGAGAAGGTATTTGCAGAAAATGATACAGATCACTGGGCTGAGTACAAATTGGAGTTGAGAGGAACCCTGTCATATGTCTTAGTTTTCCTCCTGTAGTTTTCAGTCGAGGATATGGAGTCTTTAGGGAACCTGATGTTGTAGAACAATGTCAGCACTTTTCATGAATCAGAAAGTGAGGTCGGATAGTGCAGGGTCCCTCATCCTCAAACGTGTAGTGAGCGCTTGGTGTCAGACAAGGGACTGCTGAAGACACAGAGATGATGGAGGCCATCCTCAAGGATCTGCAAGTCCTTCAAAGCTCTGGTGTCAGTCCACTCAAAGTCATTCCATGTCCCCCACAACAATGCAAAGCAAGAGCATCATGCTTGATCTGAAGTCTCCAGATTTTCATAACATTATTTGTATCCAGACACAACAAACAAGTGGAAATAAAATAAAGGATGGCTGATGCACTTTCTAGCCTGGAGGGTATGTGTTCAGGAGGTTTGGACTCACCCCTGGGAGTCCTCTCCAGAGTGTCAGAGAACTGTGAGGATACATACCTCTGGCCCTCCATGCTGGGCTCTTCATGGGGGGCAGGGCTGCACCTAGACGGGTCCCATGGCCCCAAATGTGGATTGTGACTCAAGGACGCCAGCTTTGTCAAGGCAGAAAAACAATGGCCTTGAGAAAGAAGTCCAGTGCAAATGAGCCCGAGTCCTCACCCTGGACCCTCAGCAGAGCCTCACCCTCCTCCTTCCAGGCTTCTTCCCTTGAGGAGGGAGCCAGGTCCAGTCTGATGGAACTGTACAGGTAGTGACACCCAGGCCATGATATTCCATGGGGGTGCCCCAAGGAAGCTGCCCTCACTCCTTTTTCCCTTTGCTGTCCCGACGTTTTCTGAAGAGTACAGGGTCAGTGACTCCCCAGCCCCGAATCTAGTGCAACAGCCAGATCTTTAGCATCCAAAGGCAAGGGTGTGTCTCTACATTTTTGCACCGCCGCTCCATTAGTGGGGCCAAATACCTGTAAGGCTGGAAACAGCTTGCAGAGTTAACCCTCAGTCCCGGCTCTTTCCAGCTCTCCTTTTTGTTAACTACTCCTCCCCCTCTTCTGAAGACCCATACTGGGTGGACAAAGGGGAATAAGTGGGTGATGGATGCCCTAACTCTTGACAGTGGTCTCAGCTGAGGCTCTGGAGGGCGCCGCCAGGGGGCGCCGCCTCCACTCCAGCACCCACATGGCCCACAGGTGCTGACCTGGGACCTGGCCCACTGCCCTTCTCCAGGGCGTGGGAGGCAATCTCAGCGTCGCCACAGTGGTGACACCCAGAGCAAGATCTCAGACCAGAGATTAGCGGCAGTGGGTCTCCATCCTGGGGGTCACCTCTGAAGGATTTCTCATTTGAGCCCTGCAGCCCCCAGGTTTGTGAGTGTCACCCCAGGCTCCCTTTCTCTCTCTTTGCTCTCTCCCGAACATTCTGATTGTTCTGACACGGAATGGACTCTGAAAATCCTGGCATGTCCCTAACACCAAAGGTCATATCACTTTCAGGATTCACAAGAGTGAAGCAGCAGGAGTGAGGGCTCAGAGATGTCGCTACTGCATGGCCCTTTGGGAATTTATGGTTGAAGGAATTTCTGGTCACTGAGAAAAAAGTCTCTAGTTCCTTCCAAGAAACCGTGACCTTATCCCTCAGCAGGGTTTGGTGTCCGGTCAGGATTTGCACAATGTCTTGGCTCCCTGAGAGTTTCCAGGGCTCCTTCCTTCCTCCTTGTCTTCTTCCTCCCCCAGCCTTTGGGAAGCCCTTGGAGGAGGCCCTGGAGTCACTCCAGGAAGCAAGGACAGGCTGATTCCACAGGACCGGCCTTTGCCAGGCTGCTGCCACCTCCCACATTGAGGGACAAGCACTCTCAGGACACAGTCAGCTCCCTGTGCAGAAAGGTTACAACTGAGTGGAATCTTGGCCTTGTGTGTCTTTTTCGCCTGCTGAGGTGGGTCTGGGGGCATTTGAGCCTCTTGTTTCTGTAGGGAAGCCTCTCTTTCGCCCTCCAGGGCCTCTCTCTTTCCTTACTTACCAGTCAGAGCTATGATAAACGTGGACAGTGAGGGAGACGCCCAGAGCAGGGACACTGGCTCCTGTCCCTGCCCCACTCACCAGCTCTGTTCCTCCGGCCGATCCACCCTCTTTTATGAAGTGGTGTCCTCCACCTCACCCTGAAGCCCCTCCAGGGACAGCTATTGTGGGGTCCAGTCTCTAGTCCTTTCTTTAGTCTCCTGATGGGGCAGCTCCCTCCTCCTCTCCATTATCATCTGGGACAAACTGAACAACTGTCTTTCTAATTTTGGGGGTTTACAGCCCTCCCTTTGGGTGAGGATAGGGCAACATGTTGTCACCGAGTAAGAGCTCACCTCCCGATGTGCATAAAGAGCAAATTGTTATGGCTTTGGGAGAAGAAAAGTAGCTCTATTTGGGAGATCTATCTGCCAGGAGACTGAAACATATGCTCTCAGATCTCTCTTCCTCAATCCAGGGCTGGGGGCAAAATTTTTGGAATGAAAGGTAGGGTGGTCTGATGTTTGGAGACAGATGATCAGAGGCTAGGAGAAGTGAGTTAATTGATGATCTGCACAAGCACAATCAAGCTTCATGGCTCTTCATAGGACCCATGTGCACAAAATGGTATTGTTAGCATGATCTGCGAGTGGAGTTTTCAGCCCTTTGACATCAAACAGATCACTTATTCAGCAGTTGCACAGACCCTGTTGATGAGTTGGTGGTGTCAACTGGCCTGAACTGGACAAGGGGTCTCAGTTCCTGAAAAACCACTCTTAATTACTCTGTTGATAAGATGGAGTCAGTTGATCTGGTCCTAGAGGGCCCATGGTTACCAATTCTCCCCTTTTTTTGTTCATCTCTCAATCTTGAGAGAAAGGGAGTGATGACTGCTTTAGCTTCTTCCTGCTCATAAGGGGTGTTTCATCTCATTGAACCAGTCTCTTAGTAAGACGGTGATGCAGATGGGCTCCCAAAGTTAGGCCTATATTGTTTAAATTAATAACCAGGTATTTAATAAGAAGCATTTCTAGAGAAGCAAAAAGAAAATCAAGGTTAATGGCTGGAGCAAATTATAAACCAGTTTCTGAGCCCCAGGAGCAGCCAGTCAAGGAGATTTCTAGATGTCAGGGTTGAAGTATCTTTTGTAGTTTGAAAGTCTCTGATGATGTCATTGGGTGTTCAGGTATCTTTCTGAGTGGCTTACAGAGCAAGAGGCATGAATCTTTCTTAGGTTTATATCAAGTTGTCCAGCTTCAATTTGCAGGGCCTCTGGAGAAAGAGTGTTTCAATTCTCAGTGATTCCAAATGAAAAATGATGGAAAAAATTGAAAATGTTAGGTTGGATATTTATAGCCAGAATTCCGAGGAGACTAGAAGAATTCAGGATCCGGTCCAGTTTACAGATAGAAAACAAACACCTCAAAGACAATTAACAGAACTAGAATCTAAGATCCATGAATGTGTACTATAGTTTTTGTTGAAACATTGTTTTTCTCTCTAAAATCACCCTCATTTTTACCTAAGATAGCCAAATTGAGACTCATTGGTTTGCAAAATAAGTCTAGTTTCAATAAACTTGGCCCAATTACTTACACAAATACAGCAAGAATAGCAATTGATCACATAGGCTCTTTTAAATCTGCTTTGCTGGAACTTTTCATAAGGAGTCTCAGATTGAACTTTAAAGGTCTCTCAAGGCCCAGAAAACCAAGCCAAAGACTCATCATCAGACTCTTCCTGCAATACCTACAGATTTGGGTGAATTCCTCTCTTCTCTTGAGGTTCCCCCAAATATCCTGAGCTTCTTTGCACCTGCCAGGGAAGTGACCTTCTTTATGCACCTGGTAAGTTTGCTGGGAACTGTGTAAGCAAGTCACCAGGCCAATATTTCCCTGTGGCTTTATTCCGTAAAGTCAATCTTTGTTCCTGAAAGCTGTGTGGTCATATCTGAGTCCATGCATGTTTCTCTCAAATATAACATTCCAGTCAAAGCCTTGGTAATATAACCAACGTTTCCAAATGTGTCCTGCTATAAGGAGAACAGATTCTTATTGAACTTATACAAATAACTACTTTGCCATGAAAAAAAAAGAATACTCACACCTCAAGAGTTTCCAAATTCTGGTGAGATCAGGTAGGGAGTAAAAAATAACTGTTTCAATTCTACTTAGAAAGGTATAATTTAACCAAATTGCTCTAAGTCATAGCTTAAGAGAAAAGAGAGAAAGGTTTCCTTAAATCTGGAAAAATAAAACATTAAAGATTGGCAATATCTCAAAGGAAAAGTCAGCAAAATTATAATCATCCTCATCAGTTCATTCAGGCCCATGTGACCCATTCTTGATCTGATCTTCTGTTAGCAGTTTTATGTGGCCATCCATTTCTCTGTTAGAGTTCTGTAATTTCTTACCCAGCCCAGTTTTATAATCTGAAGGTTTATCAGAAACCTGCATTCTAGAGCAAGTTTCAGGGTCCTTTCTATGAGTCTCTCTGAAGATGAAATACATCTGCAAAAATATCAGAGTAACACAACTGTCTGCAAATGACAAAAGACTCAAAAATGTCAATTGACAGAGACACATGGCTATTTCTGTGATATACAACACTTTAAGATAATAACTAGAATTATGGCTGACAACCAGGACAGATCAGAATTTTAGGAATGTTATATAACATTGAAAACACTCATTTAAATAACATTCACCCACACAATATCACTTAAGAAGGTTTATCATCATTTATTTAACAATGCTTCCCATGTAATGTAACATACTAAATAAGCCTAATTAACTTAGTATCTCCCTCTTTATAGAAAGAGAGGACAAATTCTTTGAGAAATCCCATGGCCCCATTGAATTCTGAGGAAGTTTGTCAAAAATATCAAAAGATTTTAAAGCACTTGGTCAAACAGGAAACAACGCTTGCTGTGGAACAATGCCTTGTTAACCAAAGTGACAACAGAAGATGTTAAAGGCAAACATACAGAGTTAAAGAGTGAAAAAATCCCAAACCTTAAATTCTCTTAATAGAGAGATTTCAGCCTTTTAGAATTTAGGAAATTATTTTGACAAAACATAGATTTTCTCACTTTTAGGTAGACTTTTTCAAAGGTAAAGAAAAACCTTTTATAATGTATTCCTCAAGAGCAGACTAAAAGTTCAAGAAAATTATCCTTTTCAGAGAGAGAAAAAAACAAATTCTAATTTTGCACCAGCTTACTTTTGATACAAAACTCATTTACTTAATTAAATTCATTCTGATCTTAGCCAACTGGACCACTCACAAAACTCTTTCCTCAGGGTTCCTCTTCCACAAACCTTCTATGACTTTTTTTTACATTCAGAATTTGTCCCATGCCTTCTTTCTTCCCTCCTAGTACTTTAGGACAAATTTATCTTTCTTAACAAAACAAACAAAAATAATTCCATTCTTTATACCTTCTTTACTGAAAACATGCATCTTACTTTCTTTGAATACAAAGATGTTTTCCTTATTAATTTTTAGTAGCTTTAATCACATATATTAGCTAGAATTCTTAACCCTTTCAGACCTTAATTTTTAGTAAAAACTAAGAAGTAAGCAATTATAAAATGTCTTTTACATTAGCATTCTTTGGCTTGGCAAATTTATAAATACTTTTCATAATTTCTAGAAACATGCTACTTCATAGTGTGATCTTTTCATAAAATACAAGACACGTTTACTAATAGACCCAAACATCTTTTAGTTTCTCTGTAATAAGAAGCCAAAAGTAGATAAACTGAGACAAGTTTAGCAATAATATTTCAGTATTTACTTTTATTTGAAAATGACCTAGATATTCAATGAATTTTTTTTATCATTTAATTTCACCTTGCAAAACTTCAAAGTTTCGAGGTACCAAAGAGATTTTGGGAATTGTTTTAAATACACATGCCATAGCATATAATTACTGTTAAAAAGTTTACCCCAAAACTTTTATCTTGTATCTATTTAGTTTACCTGTTCCTAATAGTATTTAGAGTCCCTACCAAAACTTCATGAGACATTAGACAAAATCAGCTATCATTCTAAGCTATTATTTTTGGTGACAAATTTTGTAACAGTGACAACATAAGCTTATTTGACTAATAAAGGCTATATGTCTATATCATATCCAGTGTTGATAACTCTGAGGACATGTCTATTTCAACCAAACCAACAAACTTAATAAGCTTTCATTTACCAAAGACTAATTTATATCATGTTAACTTGAGAGACATTTGGGTTAGTTGCTACTACATTTAGAAATAATCTATTCAAGCAATTACTTGAAGCAATCAAATAGAGCTCTTTTAGAAATTATATCTTCTGGAGGTAAGATATCATATATATATATATATATATATATCTGATATATATATCACATACATATAGACACACATACACAAAGACTCCACAGCTATTGTCTTAAAATTACCACTATGAATCAGATATGGTATAATAAAGCTCACTAGTTATGAAAGAATAATTGAATCAAAATTTTAAGCTTTTTCTACTAATATTTGTGGATAAGACACCCATGATACTAGTTTTTGGGCAAGGCTGCTCTATAGGCAGTTTTTCATTCCTTCTTTCCTTTTTTTTCTCTTTAGTCTTAGAACTAAATGGGTTAGATAATAGTTCCCAGAGAAGCTTTTTGACATAAAGGAAATGGATGGAATCTGAACTGCCTCTAGAGTTGCATTTCCAGTTTTGCAAGGATTTTTTTTTAAGCACAGTTGCTTTTCCTCAGAAATTGGGTTGTAACTTAAATGACATTATAGGTTGATCTATCTGTTCAACTACATCATTGCTAATTTGCTTCTTTACCTCTGGGTGCTTAGTTTTATTTTAACTTAGGGAAGAAGGCCTACAAAAATTCCTATCAGGTTCTGAATACCAGCTTCCAGTTTGGCCAAATTTCTGAGCGTAAGTTGCTAAATCCTTTCAATGATCTTGTCAGGTTTCAGCCTGGAAAAACAGTAACTATACCTGGCCGTATTGAACAATTCCAGTAATCTTTAACATAGCAGTTTCCCTGAAACTGTCTCAGAGTCTTGTTAACTCTGGAGGGGCTCATATTGGCCCTCCTTCAAAGGTAGATTATGGGGTGTCTGTAAAGCCATGAGCTAGTAGGCTTTTCTTTTAGGTGCCTTTTATAACTTAATTTTTTCTTTTTGCAACAAAACTTTCAATAAGGTTACTTTGGAATTTTGAAGTCTTTGCTTTTAAGTGCACTTTTAAATGATCTTATCTAACTGGAACGTTTCTTCTAATGGCCAATGCAATTCGCCTGAGTCTGTAACCAGTTCGGTAGGACCCTTAGCCATAAAAAGGAGTGCAACCCATGTTTCTGTCTGACCATCTCTGACCACAAAACTGGGTGCAACCACATTTTTGTCCAACATTATTTTTGGGACACCCAGCCTGACGATTATCAAGCCAAGCCCTCAGGACACGAAACAAGCTTGGTAAGATTTTACAGTTCTTTGCAAACACTTACACCTTCTGGAACCTTTAGATTTTGAGCAATTGTGCTGGAAGGTGGAACACCTGACTCTTTAAAGATTAAAGATTTCTTTGTTTCTTGGTTTGAAAGCGCAAAAGGAGCCCAAAGTGGCCACTGTAATTTTAAATTGTCAGCCATTTACAGTTATTTCCATTTGAGGGGGCTCTTTCCAAGGTAGCCACAACAAACAAGGTAATTTCTAAAGGGTGTTTATTACAGTCACCAAGAAACTCAGTCCCCAAAACAGCCAATTCAGTTTAGACAAGCATTCACACATAATACAGTTCTACATATAACACAGACCAGAATACCAGCTACTTTGCCAGGAGTAGCTCAGAACCAGTGCCAGGAGCTATGCAGAAGCAGATTGCCAGGAGCAACTCAGAATCAGTGCCAGGAGCTGCTCAGAACTGGGAGGAGATTGGAATCAGTGCTTTGAGCCACTCAGGAGCAACTTCACAAGTGAGCCATTTATCCTGCCTCTAATTACTTTGTGGGGTTCAGGCCCAAGGTTTGGGACACAGCCCACCAGGATTCCCCAGGATACAAGCCAATCTTATATTTTAAGGGAATCAAACCCTAGAGGCAAGGTAAAGGACAGTCACTTCCTTAAAGTTACTCACCCAGAGCCCAGAGATGTCTTGATCCAGAAACTGTTTCTTCTCCCAAAAGAAAAAAAAAACACCTTGAGGCCTGGTGCACCACAGTGGGAAACAGGAATCTGATCAGCCAAGCCTCTAGACAAAACTGTCTAGGTGGCCGCTTGGTTGACAAAAAGACGCTGTACCTCACTGGGGGTTCTACAGCCTCAGGCAGGCAGTCACAGGACCTTGTCTCTTCTTGGTAGCAAAAATATATTGCAACTGAGCAAGGGCTCACCACCTGATGTGCATAAAGAGCCAATTATTGTGGCAACAACCTTTGGGAAAAGAAAAGTAGCTTTATTTGCGAGATGAATCTGCGAGGAGACAGGAGGCCTATGCTCTCAGTTCTGGCTCCTTGATCCAGGGCTTGGGGCAAAATTTACGGGATGAAAGGCAGGGCAGTCTGAAGTGTGGGGACAGATGACTGGAGGTAAGGAGAATTGAGGTAATTGATGACTTGCACAAGCACGGTCAAGCTTCATGTCTCTTCATAGGATGCATGTTTACAAAATAGTGGTGATAGCATGATCAGAGGGTGCAGTTTTCAGCCCTTTGACGTCAAAAGTGTCATTTATCAGGCATTTGCACAGGCCCAGTTGATGTGTTGGTGGCCTAAACTGGCCTGAACTGGATAAGGGGTCTCAGTTCTTGAAAAACTACTCTTCTTTTTTTTTTTTAATAATTTTATTTATTTATTTTCCCCCCAAAGTCCCAGTAGATAGTTGTATGTCACAGCTGCACATCCTTCTAGTTGCTGTATGTGGGACGCGATCTCAGCATGGCTGGAGAAGCAGTGCGTTGGTGTGTGCCCGGGATCCGAACCCGGGCCGCCAGCAGCGGAGCGCGTGCACTTAACCGCTAAGCCACGGGGCCAGCCCTGAAAAACTACTCTTAATTATTGTGTTGATAAGATGGGGTCAGTGGAATGGGTACCAGAGGGCCCACGGTTACACCATCCGGTGGTCCCTGTTCAAGTCAGTCTTTTCTGCCTTTCCCGTTGTGTCTCAGTGGCCTGGGCTCTGGATGTGTACCTGGCATGGAAGGGGTGGGAGGAGCAGAGGGCAATGTACCCGGGCACCCAGGGGACAGCTGGGGTCAAGGCCTCTGGACTGAGTAAAAGAGTAACAACCCTTAGACCCGCTTTGCGTCAGTCCTTCCATTGAGCCCTTCCAGCAACTCAGTGAAGTCGCACTGCTGTGTGTGCCCACCCCCCTCCCTCTTCTCCTCTTTCTTTACCTCTGAGCTCAGACACTCTTTTGCTCTCCTGGACACGTTTCTGCCCCAGAGAATTACTGTATCAGGAGGAGACCTTTCCTTAAATTCCTTTGCATTCTCCGTCTAACCCTAGAGAGGCTGACAATGACTTAGATTTCGGAGGAGGGGATTCTGGGTGCTGAGTATGATGGGGAAACCCAGGCCCAGAAAGAGTGTTGATTGTAAATGTGTCTTGAATCAAGTGTGGCTTTCCACTAAGAACCTTCCTGATGTCAGGAAGATCAAGCCCAGCATGTTGGCAGACAAGTAGAAACAGTGCTGAACCCTGAAGCTAGACCAGAGTGGCCTATGCTGGTCGGTATGTGACACGTGGACGTGGAGAGCAGATGGAGTGAGAGGCCTGGGGTAGCATTGCTGACAGTGAAGTGATGCTTTCTTTCTGGGCAGGATTTGGATTTTCAAGGGCCTATGTCAGCTCTTGCAAAAGTAGTCCAAAGGGCGGATAGGTAGAGAGAGAATAAAATGTTCCGGAAAAAGAGTGATCAAGAGGGCAGTTGAAGACTTCATGCCAGAGATCCTGGAGGCCAGACTGCCAGCACAGCCTTCCTGATCGAGGAGGCCAGACTCTTCTGATCACAGCCTGTCTGTGTCTGTCCCTGCAAAGCCATGTGGCTGTACCTGGCAGTCCTGGTGGGCCTGTACTACCTCCTGCGCTGGTACCGGGAGAGGCAGGTGGTGAGCCACCTCCGAGACAAGTACGTCTTCATCACGGGCTGTGACTCGGGCTTCGGAAACCTGCTGGCCAGGCAGCTGGACCTGCGAGGCTTGAGGGTGCTGGCCGCGTGTCTGACAGAAAAGGGCGCCGAGCAGCTGAGGGACCAGACGTCAGACATGTTGGAGACGGTGATCCTGGATGTCACCAAGACAGAGAGCATCGCTGCAGCCACCCAGTGGGTGAAGGAGCACACGGGGGACAGAGGTACCACTCAGATTTCTCAAGTCTGTTTCTTTCCTCTCTGTGAAGGGAGACTCCTTGTCTGCCGTGGAGAAGATTCCCGATGTGTTTTCCAGGACTTGAAGTCATAGTAGCTTTCTTTACTTCATCCAGCTTAGCAGCTGAACCTCTCCTCTTTCCACTGCCCCCATCTCCCGACTTGGAACTCTGGAGGTTTTGAAATAGTTTGCCTGATGAGAATTTGCCCTTCCCAAATTCCTGTCTATGGCGTCCCCTCTTCTCTTGGCAGAACTGCTGGCTTTCTTGATGCTGAGTGCCCCAGGGAGATCAGAGCACACTCTCTGGAGGAAGAGTGGAGATGGGGCCCGAAGCCTTGTTGGGTGGCTGGGGCAGGGTTGGAGCCGGGCTCCTGTTCTCAGCACTTTGACATGTTCTTGCTGGGGGCCCATAACCCTCCCACCAGGGAGTCACTGTCACCCATTTTCAGATGACAACACTGAGCTTTCAGGACTTGCTAAGGAAGGTCACATAACTAGCACGAGGTCGCTTTCTGTCTCCCTCTCTCTTTTTTTTTCCAAACTACAAGTGCACTGTCTTATTATGGGGGAAGAAAAGAACATTAATTTCTTTTACCCAAGTACAATTGTAAAACATGACCATTGTGGAAAACACAGAAACGTACAGGATCAAAACCAAACTCATCTACAATCTCACCACCAGGGACAAGTCCTGGGAACCTTTTGACGTAGATGGTATATTTTGCACAGGGTTTGTATCCAATTCTTTTCATTGAGAGAACACAACATTTTACAACATAATGGAAATTTCTCCAAAACCCTAAATTGTAATGATTGTGTATATTCTAACCTTTTGAGTAGCATTACATACTAAAACAGTACCTCATGGTATGATATGAAATTGTATCTTACATTTTTTTTTATCATACTCAACATAAATCGTGTCTTGATAAACTTCTTTTTACCCCAATCACTCCGTATAACCTAGTATATTGATTGGGTTCTTAGAAGTATCATGTCTGGTGTGAGGGTATCCATTCCTAGAAGGGCGGGCCTGTTTCTGAGCAGAGGAGGGACTCAACTCTCTGGGTCAATACTTGTGCTACCCCCTGACCCACTGCCCCGAATCCCTGCTCCTGCTGCCCTGAGGGCTGTTGCTGGAACTTTTTATTTTCCATCCTCAGAATTATGTCCTTGAATCTTGCAGACAGGTTTCCATGAAGCTGCGTGAACTGTGGGCCTAAAGGGATGGGGCGAGGGTGCTCTCCTGTGTGGGTGGGAGGAGAGGGGGGCATGTTCTGGTGCAGAGGGTGAAGTCTGTGCAGGGAGGGTGGGGGTGAGACAGCATTGCCTCCCCTCAAAGCCTGCCCCTTGGAATTGATCCTCCAGATCCTACAGGAACCTTGCTCACTGTTGATGCAGGTGTTTCAAGGCCAGTCCCTGAGGTCTCTCCCCGCCTGTCCTCACATTGCCCCCAACCTGGGGTTTCAGGTTTGCTTTACGCAACCAACCCCTACCCAGATATTAGCCACCTTTTCTTCGTTTGTCTATTATCTTATCTTTTCCTTCCTCTCTCTCGCTCTTCCTCATTCTCTCTGTGTGTCTGTCGCCTTCCCCCGTAGATAGTTGTTGAGCACTCACTCAAGAGGCTGTCCAGGAAATCTGACAATGTAGGTGAACATTTATAACATGTGCAGGACAACATTGATGTGTGAAACCCAAAACATTACTGTCTGTGTTCCGGATATGGACACACTAGATTCCTCCACATCAGTCCCTGCCTTCACCAAACGTGGGGGGATGGCCCAGTGTGCACCAGGCAGTGGCTGGGCCTGAAGAATAAATCAGGAGGAAGGCACACTTTCTGTCCTCCAACAGCTTACAGGGTCTGCACCCTCTAGACCCTGCCGGCTGTGTGTTGTTATCTGTTCCACCCACTCCCCACCCAACCTCTCTCAGAATGTCCTCACGTGATTGGAAGGTGAACTGGAACCACAGCTGTGCTCTCACCCACGGGCACAACGCACTATTGTTCTCTCTCCCCTCACTGTCCCCAGGACTGTGGGGCCTGGTGAATAACGCTGGCATCTTCATGCCCATGGCACCCAACGAGTGGCTGACCAAACAGGACTTCATGAAGATTCTCAACGTGAACCTACTGGGGATGATCGAGGTGACCCTGAGCCTGCTGCCGCTAGTGAGGAGGGCACGGGGCCGCGTGGTCAACGTCTCCAGCATCATGGGCCGGGTGTCCTTTCTTGGTGGGGGCTACTGCATCTCCAAGTATGGCGTCGAGGCATTCTCAGACTCCCTCAGGTATTGGACTGGGACCCAGGACCTCCCTCAGTCCTCCTCCTTCTGTGCTTCCAGGAAAGCCTTTTCAGAGGCTCTTCCTTCCAGATCCCTCTCTCTTGCTTTGTGCCAAGCATTCATTGGGGAGCACTTTTTTTATGTTCTGGGTATTGGGATGGACCCCAGGCCTAACAGAGTTTGATTGAACATATTCCTGCCCTGGAGGAGGATCCACAGTCAGAAAGTGTCCGAGGCAGAATTGGACATGGGATAATGTGGCTGCAGTGCCCACGTCCATAACTCCTGTGACATTCAGCTTCAGGGAGCCCTTGAGGTAGGGGTAGAGCATTTGTGTCAATTCAACATATATTTTTGGCACCTCTGAGAGTGCACATTAAATGTGTCTAAGGAGAATGGTATTTGGTCCTTGACTTAACAAGTCTGACCTCTGAGAAAGGGACAAGAGATACAGAAATGTTGTGGCCATCTCTCATGGCGATTGTGACGAAGTAAGCCATAATGGCTGTGGTGGCAGAGAAATGAGGGAAGGAACCTGGAGAGGGGTCTGAGCTGAGGATTGAAGAACTGAACCTGGTAACCTGGCAACCTGACAAATAATGTGGGAAGGCTTCCTGGATGAAGGCTTCCTGGATGAAGGAAGGCTTCCTGGATGAATGAAGGCTTCCTGGATTACTCACCCTCAGACAAGCCCAGGGGGAGTAATGGTTGAGTGCCTATGCTGCAGGGTCCTCCAGGGTAAAGGACAAGGTCCAGGATGGCAGGAGGGATGCGGGGCAGGTGGGCATGGGTGGGCTCATGTAGGGTCATGGGCCCTGGACGGGCTGTAGACCTTCATACTGTTGGCAGTGGAGCCCCATGGAAGGGATTTAATCAGGGGAGCTACTTTGTCAAATCAGCATCTAGAGAACCCACTGGCTGCAGGGCAGAGGATGGCTCTGAATGTGGGGGAGCTGAGACTGCAGGCAGAGAGATACTCCTTAGGGGACAGATGGCCTGGCAGTTGACTAGAGCAGGAGAGGGTAGAGAGAGGATTGAGGAGGGTGGAGGATGTAGGATGGGCAATGTCTGGAGGTGGATTGGATGTGAGGGGACACCGGAGGAGAGAGCGCTTAAGTGGTGCCTTGTAGCAGAGTAGGTAGGATTTAGAGCTAAGAAGCACATGCATGTGAAATATGTGTAAAAATGTATAAACCTTATGCAGAGACTATGCCATCATCATAATTTTTCTCCTCCTGGCCACTGCCCTTTGAAACCCCCCAAGCTTTTGAGTTTATGTCACCCCAATCCTGTGTTGGACTCATATCATTCCTGTTTGCTTGTTTGTTTGCTGTATTTTGTCTTCCAAGGCCTCTGAAGTCATTGTCCCTCTGTCTGTCTGCCTTGCAGGAGGGAGCTCTGCCACTTTGGGGTGAAGGTGGCTATTATCGAGCCTGGTTCCTTCATGACACCCATGACGATGAATGAGAGGATTTCTCAGGGCTTCCAGGAGGCATGGGATCGAGCCACCCCAGATGTCAAGGAGATCTATGGAGAGAAGTTCCCGGCATCCCGTGAGTGAACTGTGGACCCTGGGGAGAGAAGAAAACCATTGTCTGGAAGCCTGGGTCCAACACTAGCCCCTCCTCAGGTCTCAGGTCCATGCTCCCAGTTCTGACTCAGCCACATAATGGGGACATTTAGCTTCATTCCATGGTCCTGTGAGGTCAACTGGTAACCTGAGGAACAGACCCTGGCTTATTAGACCTGGAGGCCACTGTCTCATCTAAACTCTTCATTATGTTGAGGAGGAAACAGAAGGCAGAGAGGGAAGACACTCATGGCCTCACGGCAAGCCGGCATCAGAGCAGCTGGTTTTCAGGTGCCGAGATTTCTAGTGTTTGTAGAGACCTCCAGTTTGTGTAGTGCACATACAGCCATTAGTCGTTTAATGATGGAGGTAGGTTCTGAGAAATGTGTTGTTAGGCCCTTTTGTTGTTGTGTGAACATAATAGAGTGTACTTACACAATCCTAGATAGTGTAGCCTACTACACACCTAGGCTATATGGTACTAATCTTATGGGACCACTGTCGTAAATGCAGTCCGTTGTTTCACGAGAAGGTGGTTATGCAGAACATGACTGTATTCCCAGGAATAGAGTCAGAGTGGCTTCGTGTGGAGAGTGTGCCTGGGGTAAGAGTTGGGACATGCTCCAACAACGTCCATGGATTCCACTTGGAGCATGCCATTGGGGGCCAGAAATTTTTAGAAACTTTTCTCTTAAACTGATCCCAAAGCAGCTTGATTGGGAATTGAGAATTTATTTGGATGGTGTTTCCTTCTTGACAGTCATCAAATCAACTGAAATTTTGAAGCCAAAGTGGCCTCAGAATGTGTCGTTGGTGACGGACTGCATGGAACATGCCCTGACCTCTTGCCACCCCCGCACCCGATACTCAGCTGGCTGGGACGCCAAGCTCTTCTACCTCCCAATGAGCTACATGCCTTCCCTCCTGGTGGACCTCATGATCTACTGGAGCTGTCCAAGGCCCGCCAAGGCCCTGTAGCCCAAGATTGGGGTGCATGGTAGGGTGGAGTTGGGTACTGTGTGAGGGAGGGATGCCTCAGGGAAAGGGAAATAGAGTGGTGAGAGGGGCTCTCATGTCACCAGGGACACCCATCTCACCTCACTCCTTACCTCCTCCCCAGACTTTTCCTGGGGCATCACTCAGTAATCTGGGGATATTAGGAGGAAGAAAGCAAATTTTTACAGCTGAGGAACAGGGACCCAACAGCACATGTCTTCCCCTGATCCTTGAGAGGCCTCTCAAGGCTCTGAGCCTCATGGCCCTCTGCCACCCTGAGGAACCCACACTTCTGGGAGGGTGTGAGCAGCTGAGCTCATCCCCACCTGAGCCTGCTCTGCCTCTGTCCTCCTCCTCAGTTGGCCCTGGCCAGTCTCCTGCCTACCACAGAGGATGGAAATGACCTGGAGAAGGTGAAGGCCCCTCTCCCCTGAAGATATCTGTGGACAGCAACCACCAGCCTGACCCATCAGTCTCAGGTCCATCTCAGCTGACCTTTACTGGAAGGAGGTGTCCTCAGTAGGGTTCCTGACAGAGGGCACAGAAACCAATGTTTGATTTGTCTTGAATCCATGGATTTCCATTCCTTATTTTTTGCCTTAAAATAAAGTTGAAAAGTTTACCCAGGCCCAGTGTTTGGATCCATGGCTTTGGGGAGCAGTGTGTTTGGGTCTATGAGAGGAAGTGTCAGTTGCTTTTGGAGGTCAAGGGAAGAATGGGATGACCTGAAGAGGGATTGGAGAGAGAAGTTAGGTCACTCCCTTCCTTCCACAGAAGTGAGGGGCTAATGGTTCCTTTCCAGGACATATCAGGTATCGTGGGGTCACAGGATAGACATCAGGATGGACAAACAAAGAGAGGTGGCTAAGGGGCTGGCAGGCCCCCGACTCTTCCCTGGGGACATCAAGCCTCTCCCCTCAGCAGCAATCTCTCTCCATCTGTCCCCTCCTTTAGAGTTACCACTCTCCATCTTCTGCCATGCCCAGGTTCCCCAGCCCAGATCCCCTCCCCACAGCCTCCAGTGGAGGAGAAAAAGAGTCACTTCTGGACCCCAGTCTTTCACTTTCTGCTAAGCATTGTTGAGCCCCACTGTGTGCTGGGCAAGAATTCCCTCTATTGTCCAGTGTTTCCTGAGGCCCCGCCTCTCTCTGTCTCCACTGTTCAGATTATGATCTGAGTAGGGACTCCACAGAGAAGGCATTTGCAGAAATTGATACAGACCTCTGGGCTGAGTACAAATTGGAGTTGTCAGTGTCTTAGTTTTCCTCCTGTAGTTTTCAATCGAGGATATAGAGCCTTTGGGGGTCCCTGATGTTGTAGAACAATGTCAGCACTCTTCATGAATCAGAAAATGAGGTCAGATAGTGCCGGGTCCCTCATCCTCAAATGTGTAGTGAGCACTTGGTGTCAGACAAGGGACTGCTGAAGACCCAACGATGACCAAGAGGATCCGCAAGGATCTTCAAGTCCTTCAAAGCTCTGGTGTCAGTCTACTCAAGGTCATTCCATGTCCCCCACGCCAATGCAAAGCAAGAGCATCATGCTTGATCAGAAGTCTCCAGATTTTCATAACATTATTTGTATCCACATACACCAAACAAACGGAAATAAAATAAGGGATAGCTCATTCACTTTCTAGCCTGGAGGGTATGTGTTCAGGAAGTTTGGACTCACCCCTGGGAGTCCTCTCTGGAGTGTCAGAGAACTGTGAAGATACAAACCTCTGGCCCTCCATGCTGGGCTCTACATGGGGGGCAGGGCTGCCTCCAGAGGAGTCCTATGGCCCAAAGTGAAGTCCAGTGCAAATGAGCCCAAGTCCTCACGCTAGACCCTCAGCAGATCCCCCTCCTACTCCTTCCAGGCTTCTTTCCTTGGGAGGGAACCACGGCCAGTCTGATGGAACTGTACAGGGGGTGACACCCGTGCCATGAGAGTCCACAGGGGTGTCCCAAGGAGGCTGCCCTCCCCAAGGACGCTGCCCTCACTCCTTCTTCATTTGGCTGTCCTGGCCTTTTCTGAGTGGTACAGGGTCAATGACTCCCCACCAGAGACTCTGGCGCCCTCCCACCGCCAGATCTTCAGCATGCGAAGGCAGGGATGTGTCTCTGCATTTTTGGCCCCCCACTCCAGGTGGTCGGGACGGAATACCTGTAAGGCCGGAAACACACTTGCACACCTCACTCTCGGCCCTTTCGTTCTTCCCTTGTTCGTTACCTTCGCCTTCCCATCTTCCGAAGACGCATACTGGGTGGAGAAAGGGGAGTGGGTGGGTGCAGGACGCCCTGACTTTGGACGGCGCTCTCAGCTGAGACTCTGCAGGGCGACACCAGGGGGCGCGCGCCTTCGCTCCGGCGCGCACCTGGCTCACAGGTGCTGTCCTGGGACCGGGCCCAGCCGCCCCTCCCCAGGCCGCGGGAGGCGATCTCAGCATCGCGACATCTCGGGCAGGATCTCAGCGCAGAGATTGGCGGCGGTGAGTCTCCCTCCCAGGGGCGCCTCTGAAGGATTTCTCGTTTGGCGCCTGCAGCTCCCAGGTGAGTGAGTGACACCCAGGCTCCTTTCGTCCCTCTCTGCTCTCTCCTGAACTTCCTGATTGTTCCGACCTGGAATGGACTCTGAAAATCCTGGTTCATCCGCAGTGCCAGGGGTCATCTCACTTGCAGGATGCACAAGAGTGAAGCAGCAGGTGTGAGGGCTCAGGATGTCTCTGCTGCGTGGCCCCTTGTGAGTTTATAGTTGAAGGAATTTCTGGTCACTGAGAAAAAAGTCTCTACCTCCTTCCAAGAAACCGTGACCTTATCCCTTAGCAGGGTTTGGTGCCTGGTTAGGATTTGCATGTCGCCTTGGCCCCCTGAGAGTTTCCAGTGCTCCTTCCTTCCTCCTCGCCTTCATCCTCCCCCAGCCTTTGGGAAGCCCTGGGAAGAGGGTCCTGGTTGTTACCCTAGGAAGCAGGGAAAGGCTGGTTCTGCTGGACCAGCCTTTGCCAGGCTGCTGCCACCTCCCACCTTGAGAGACAAGAACTTTCAGGACGATAGTCAACTCCCTGCACAAAACGGTTACAACTGAAGGTGAATCTGTGCCCTTGTGTGTCTTTTTTGTCTGCAGCGGTGAGTCCAGGGACATTTGAGCCTCTGGCTTCTGCAGGGAAGCTTCTCCTTTGCAGGGAAGCCTCTCCTTTGCCCTCCCAGGGCCTCTCCTCTTTCCTTACTTACCAGTCAGAGCTGTGATAAATGTGGACAGTGAGGGAGACGCCCAGAGCAGGGACACTGATTCCTGTCCCTGCCCCCCTCACCAGCTCCATTCTTCCGGCTTTTCCACCTCCTTTTATGAAATGGTGCTCTTCCCTTCACCGTGAAGCCCCTCCAGAGACAGCTGTTGTGGGGTCCTGTCTCTAGTCCTTTCTTTAGTCTCCTGAGGAGGCAGCTTCCTCCTCCTCTCCATCATCACCTGAGACAAACTGAACAACCTTCTTTCTAGTTTTGGGGGTTTACAGCCCTCCGTTTGGGTGAGGGTAGGGCACCCCGATGTTACCAAGTAAGAGCTCACCTCCCGATGTTACCAAGTAAGAGCTCACCTCCCGATGTTCATAAAGAGCCAATTATTATGGCATCAGCCTTTGGGAAAAGAAAAGTAGCTTTATTTGGGAGATTGATCTGTAAGGAGGCTGGAAACATATGCTCTAAGGTCTGTCTTCTTCGATCCAGAGCTTGGGGCAAAATTTCTGAGATGAAAGGTAGGGTGGTCTGATGTTTGGAGACAGATCATCGGAGGTAGGAAGAAGTAAGTTAATTGATGATCTGTGCAAGCACAGTCAAGCTTCATGGCTCTTCATAGGACCCATGTCCACAAAATAGTCTTGTTAGCATGATCTGACAGTGGAATTTTCACCCACTTGACATCAAATGGTTCACTAACTGGGCATTTGCACAGGCCCTGTTGATGAGTTGGTGGTCTCGACTGGCCTGAACTGGACAAGGGATCTCAGTTCCTGAAAAACCACTCTTAATTACTCTGTTGATAAGATGAGGTCAGTTGAACTGGTTCTAGAGGGCCCATGGTTACCAATTCTCCCTTTTCATTGTTCATTCCTCAATGTTGAGAAAATGGGGTGACAACTGCTATAGTTTCTTCCTGCTGATAAGGGGCATAGGATGTTTCATCTCATTGAACCAGTCTCTTAGTAAGACGGTGATACAGATGGGCTCCCAAAGTTAGGCCTATATTGTTTAAATTAATAACCAGGTATTTAATAAGAAGCATTTCTAGAGAAGCAAAAAGAAAATCAAGGTTAATGGCTGGAGCAAATTATAAACCAGTTTCTGAGCCCCAGGAGCAGCCAGTCAAGGAGATTTCTAGATGTCAGGGTTGAAGTATCTTTTGTAGTTTGAAAGTCTCTGATGATGTCATTGGGTGTTCAGGTATCTTTCTGAGTGGCTTACAGAGCAAGAGGCATGAATCTTTCTTAGGTTTATATCAAGTTGTCCAGCTTCAATTTGCAGGGCCTCTGGAGAAAGAGTGTTTCAATTCTCAGTGATTCCAAATGAAAAATGATGGAAAAAATTGAAAACATTAGTTTGGAGATTTGTAGCCAGAAGTTCTAGGAGACTAGAAGAATTCAGGATCCGGTCCAGTTTACAGATAGAAAACAAACACCTCAAAGACAATTAACAGAACTAGAATCTAAGATCCATGAATGTGTACTATAGTTTTTGTTGAAACATTATTTTTCTCTCTAAAATCACCCTCATTTTTACCTAAGATAGCCAAATTGAGACTCATTGGTTTGCAAAATAAGTCTAGTTTCAGTAAACTTGGCCCAATTATTTATACAAATACAGCAAGAATAGCAATTGATCATATAGATTCTTTTTTTTTCAATTTTTTTGTTTATTGCAGTAACATTGGTTTATAACATTGTATAAATTTCGGGTGTACGTCGTTATACTTCTATTTCTGCATAGATTACATTATGTTCACCACCCAAATAATAATTACAACCCATCACCACACACATGTGCTGAATTATCCCTTTTGCCCTCCTCCCTCCTCCTCTGGTAACCACCAATCCAGTCTCTATCTCTATGAGTTTGTTTGTTGTTGTTGTTATCTACTACTTAATGAGTGAGATCATAAGGTATTTGACCTTCTCCCTCTGACTTATTTCACTTTGCATAATACCCTCAATGTCCATCCATGTTGTCACAAATGGCTGGATTTCATCGTTTCTTATGGCTGAGTAGTATTCCATTGTGTATATATACTACATCTTCTTTATCCATTCGTCCCTTGATGGGCACTTAGGTTGTTTCCAAGTCTTGGCTATTGTGAATAACGCTGCAATGAACACAGGGGTGCATGTATCTTTACGCATTGGTGTTTTCAAGTTCTTTGGATAAATACCCAGCAGTGGAATAGCTGGATCAAATGGTAGTTCTATCCTTGATTTTTTGAGGACTCTCCATAGTGGCTGCACCACTATGAGTGATATCTCATTGTAGTTTTGATTTGCATTTCCCTGATAGCTAATGATGTTGAACATCTTTTCATGTGCCTGTTGGCCATCTGTATATCTTCTTAGGGGAAATGTCTGTTCAGGTCTTTTGTCCATTTTTTAATTGGGTTGGTAGTTTTTTTGTTGTTGAGATGCATGAGTTTTTTATATATTTTGGAGATTAAGCCCTTATCAGATGTATGGTTTGCAAATATCTTCTCCCAATTGTTAGGTTGTCTTTTTGTTTTGTTGATGGTTTCCTTTGTTGTGCAGAAGCTTTTTAGTTTGATGTAGTCCCATTTGTTTATTTTTTGTATTGTTTCTCTTGCCCGGTCAGACATGGTGCTTGAAAATATATTGCTAAGACCGATGTCGAAGAGTGTACTGCCTATGTTTTCTTCTAGAAGTTTCATAGTTTCACGTCTTACATTCAAGTCTTTAATCCATTTGCAGTTAATTTTTGTGTATGGTGTAAGGTAAGGGTCTACTTTCATTTTTTCCATGTGGCTATCCAGTTTTCCCAACACCATTTGTTGAAGAGACTTTCTTTTCTCCATTGTATGTTCTTGGCTCCTTTGTCAAAGATTAGCTGTCCGTAGATGTGTGGGTTTATTTCTGGGCTTTCGATTCTATTCTATTGATCTGTGTGTCTGTTTTTGTGCCAGTACAATGCTGTTTTGGTTACTATAGCTTTGTAGTGTATTTTGAAATCAGGGAGTGTGATACCTCCAGCTTTGTTCTTTTTTCTCAGGATTCCTTTAGCTATTCAGGGTCTTTTGTTGTTCCATATAAATTTTAGGATTCTTTGTTCTATTTCTGTGAAAAATGTTGTTGGAACTTTGATAGAGATTGCACTGAATCTATAGATTGCTTTAGGAAGTATGAACATCTTAACTATGTTAATTCTTCCAGTCCAAGAGCACAGGATATCTTTCCATTTCTTTGTGTCTTCTTCAATTTCTTTCAACAATGTTTTATAGTTTTCGGTGTATAGATCTTTCACCTCTTTGGTTAAGTTTATTCCTAGGTATTTTATTCTTTTTGTTGCAATTGTAAATGGGATTGTATTCTTAATTTCTCTTCTGCTACTTCGTTGTTAGTGTATAGAAATGCAACTAATTTTTGTATGTTGATTTTGTATCCTGCAACTTTACCGTATTCGTTTATTACTTCTAAAAGTTTTTTGGTGGATTCTTTAGGGTTTTCTATATATAAAATCATGTCATCTGCAAATAGTGAGAGTTTCACTTCTTCCTTTCCAATTTGGATCCCTTTTATTTCTTTTTCTTGCCTGATTGCTCTGGCTAGGACTTCCAATACTATGTTAAATAGGAGTGATGAGAGTGGGCGTCCTTGTCTGGTTCCTGCTCTTAGAGGGATAGCTTTCAGTTTTTCACCATTGAGGATGATATTAGCTGTGGGTTTCTCATATATGGCCTTTATTATGTTGAGGTACTTTCTTTCTATACCCATTTTATTCAGAGTTTTTATCATAAATGGATGCTGTATCTTGTCAAATGCTTTCTCTGCATCTATTGAGATGATCATGTGATTTTTATTTTTCATTTTATTAATGTGGTGTATTACGTTGATTGATTTGTGAATGTTGAACCATCCCTGCATACCTGGAATAAATCCCACTTGATCATGGTGTATAATCTTTTTAATGTATTGTTGTATACGATCTGCTAATATTTTGTTGAGGATTTTTGCATCGATGTTCATCAGTGATATTGGCATGTAATTTTCTTTTTGTGTTGTCTTTGTCTGGTTTTGGTATCAGGGTAATGTTGGCTTCATAGAAAGAGTTAGGGAGCTTCCCCATCTCCTCAATTTTTTGCAAGAGTTTGAGAAGGATAGGTATTAAGTCTTCTTTGAATGTTTGGTAGAATTCACCAGGGAAGCCGTCTGGTCCTGGACTTTTATTTTTGGGGAGGTTTTTTATTACCGTTTTGATCTCCTTACTGGTGAATGGTCTGTTCAAATTCTCTATTGCTTCTTGATCCAGTTTTGGAAGGTTGTATGATTCTAAGAATTTATCCATTTCTTCCAGATTGTCGAATTGGTTGGCATATAGCTTTTCATAGTATTCTCTTATAATCTTTTGTATTTCTGAAGTGTCTGTTGTAATTTCTCCTCTTTTATTTCTGATTTTACTTATTTGAGCCTTCTCTCTTTTTTTTCTTGGTGAGTCTAGCTAAAGGTTTGTCAATTGTTTATCTTTTCAAAGAACCAGCTCTTGGTTTTATTAATTTTTTCTATTGTTTTTTTAGTCTTTATTTCTGCTCTGATTTTTATTATTTCCCTTCTTCTACTGATTTTGGGCTTTGTTTGTTCTTCTTTTTTCATTTCCTTTAGGTGCACTGTTAGATTGTTTATTCGAGATTTTTCTTGTTTGTTGAGATGGGCCTGTATTGCTATAAACTTCCCTCTTAGAACCTCTTTTGCTGTATCCCATAAATTCTGGCATGTCGTATTTTCATTTTCATTTGTCTACAGGTATTTTTTGATTTCTTCGTTGACCCAATCTTTGTTCAGTAGCATTTTGTTTAATCTCCATGTATTTGTGGCTTTTCTGAGTTTCTTCCTATAGTTGATTTCTAGTTTCATACCATTGTGGTCAGAAAAGATGCTTGGTATTATTTCAATCTTCTTAAATTTATGGAGACTTGTTTTGTGGCCTAGCATGTGATCAATCCTGGAGAATGTTCCATGTGCATTTGAAAAGAATGTGTGTTCTTCGGTTTTTGGATGGAATGCTCTGTATATATCTACTAGGTCCATCTGTTGTAGTGTGTCGTTTAAGGCCAATGTTTCCTTATTGATCTTCTGTTTGGATGATCTATCCGTTGGTGTAAGTGGAGTGTTAAAGTCCCCTACTATTATTGTGTTACTGTCTATTTCTCTTTTTATGTCTGTTAATAATGGCTTTATATATTTAGGTGCTCCTACATTGGGTGCATAGATATTTACAAGTGTTATATCCTCTTGTTGGATTGTTCCCTTGATCGTTATATAATGCCCTTCTTTGTCTCTTTTTACAATTTTTGTTTTAAAATCTATTTTGTCTGATATGTGTATTGCTACCCCATCTTTGTTTTCATTGCCATTTGCGTGGAGTATGTTTTTCCATCCTTTCACTTTCAGTTTGTGAGTGTCTTTAGGTCTGAAGTGTGTCTCTTGTGTGCAGCATATATATGGGTCATGTTGTTTTATCCAATCAGCCACCCTATGTCTTTTAATTGGAGCATTTAGTCCATTGATGTTTAAAGTAGCTATTGATAAGTATGTACTTAACTGCCATTTTTTAACTTTGTATATCTCAGTGTTTTAGTAGTCCTTCTCTGTTCCTTTCTCCTTCTATACAGAACTGATGGTCTCTTTAGTTTGACCTCTGTCTGAAAGCTCTACTATTTAACTCCCCTCCTCCCTCGTTTTATGTTTTTGATATCATATCTAACCTCTTTTTTGTGCATTTGTATCCATTACCCTCTTATTATGGAAATAGATAATTTTTCCTATTTGTGGTCTTCTTTTTTCCTCTTAAATCAGTCCCTTTAACATTTCTTGTAGCACTGGTTTCTTGGTGACAAACTCCTTTAATTTTTGCTTGTCTGGGAAACTTTTGATCTCTCCTTCCATTTTGAATGATAACCTTGCCGGGTAGAGTATTCTTGGCTGTAAGTTTTTTCCTTTTGGCACTTTAAATATATCGTGCCACTCTCTTCTAGCCTGTAAGGTTTCTGCTGAGAAGTAAGCTGATAGCCTTATGGGGTTTCCTTTGTATGTAACTTGTCTTTCTCTTGTGGCTTTTAGGATTCTCTCTTTATCTTTAATTCTGGACATTTCGATTATGATGTATCTTGGTGTGGGCCTCTTTGGGTTTATCTTGTTTGGTGCTCCCTGTGCTTCCTGTACCTGGATGTCTGTTTCCTTCCTTAGGTTAGGGAAGTTTTCATCTATTATTTCTTCAACTAGATTCTCTGCCCCTTTATCTCACTCTTCTCCTTCTGGGACCCCAATAACACGGATGTTAGTGCACTTGATGTTATCCCAGAGGTCACTTAGACTGTCCTCACTCTTTTTAATTCTTTTTTCTTTTACCTCTTCAGCTTGGGTGATTTCTTCTAGTCTTTCATCCAGGTCACAGTTCCGTTCTTCTGTATCCTCTACTCTGCTTTTGAGTCCCTCTAGTGAATTTTTCATTTCCAGTATTGTATTCTTCATTTCTGATTGGTTCTTTTTTACATCTTCCATTTCTTTGTTGACATTCTCACTGAGTTCATCTATTCTTCTCCCCAGATCAGTGAGCATCCTTAACACTCTCTGTTTGAACTCTCTGTTGGGTAGGTTGCTGATTTCTGTTTCACTTAGTTCCTTTTCTGGGGTTTTGTCCTGTTCCCTTACTTGGAATGTATTCCTTTGCCTCCTCATTTTGCCTCTTCCCCTGTGCTTGTGTCTATGTATTAGGTAGGTCAGCTACGTCTCCTGCATTAGGATAGGAGACCTTATATAAGTGATGCCTTGGGAGGCCTGCAGTGTGCTTCTCTCAGTTCTCAATGTTCCAGGAGTAACCCCTATGTGGGCTACGTGTGTCTTTCTCTTGTGGCCTGTTTGCTCTCCCTGTAGGTGCCCAGGGAGGCTTAGTTATGCTCCTGGCCAGCTGTTGTAAGGCTCAGCTGCTTGTAGTTATTGTGGGCCCTTCCGTCTCTTTATCAGGTGTGGGGAGCCCCAGCACAGTTGGCTGCAAGTTCTAATACCACACTTGTGTTTCAGTATTTCTTTTAAGTGAGTAGGCCCCCAGTGTGGCAGGTTGTTAGGCTCAGGGGCTTAGAAATGCTGTAAGCTTCCAGGCTTTAGATCTCTTGTCAGCTCTCTGAGGATTGTAGCTGGGTGGGGCTGGCCTCAGGCACAGGAACACCCAATTGTTTCAGGCTTTGGAAGGTGGGGCAAACCCCCTATGTGGGTCTTTGAGAAGCACAAGTCTTCTGCAGCTGACAAGCCCTGCTGCCCACAGGTCCACAGACACAGTCAACACAGTCCTGCCCCATGTGCACGCCCCAACCTCCTAAAGTGGACCCAGTCTCTCCACAGCGGGAGCCCCACACACTCCACCACTGCCCCACACTCTCCACCTGCTCGCTGTGCACACCCTGCCCCACTGAAGTGGGCTCAGTTGCCAGGCTGCAGAGAATCCAGTCACCAATCTATGCAGGCCCACAAGTTGCCTGAGGGCTTGTTGTTGGGTGGGGCCAGTCTCTAGGGTGGGCTGCCTGCCCTGGCTGAGCTGGATTAAATTGGTGCTCTAGTGGGTGGGGCAGACCCTGGGCTAGCAGGCCCCAGGGAGAACTCCAATGGTGTCTGTGTCAGCACGCCCACACTAGGCCACAACAATGGCCGCCGCCAATGTCCCAATCCCTGGAGAGGTCTCACCTCTCACTGCAATGCACTCAGAGCCTATCAGGTGAGTCTCTTTTCACCAAAGCACTGTCACCTTTCTTTCTGGTGATTTTAGGTTGCTTTCTGAAATGGGTGAGTTTGCGCGTGGGCCCTTTAAGAGCCGGTTTTAATTTCTTTGTGAGTCAGCTTTTCTGTGGGTACTCCCCAATGTTTTAGTAGCAGGCAAAGACAGATATTCTGCCACTTGTCTCGATTGTGCTGGGTCCACAAAATGCCCACAGTGGGAGCGCTTCCCGGCTCAGGGCCCCACTCCTCTAGGGAGGGCTGTATACCTTTGGGCTGCTCCTGGGCAGCTGTGAAGCGCTGTGGCTTGTGAACGCAGCATTTTTTCTCTCCAGAAGGGAGTTTCTGCCTCTGCCACCTCAATTAGGATCGTCCTTTGTTGCAGGAGTTCCTCTTATCCAGTTTTCAGTTCTCTCTCAGGGGTAATTCTTGGCCTCTCAAGGCCAGGAAAACCAAGCCAAGGACTCGTCATCAGACTCTGCCTGCAATACCTACAGATTTTGTTGAATTCCTCTCCTCTCTTGAGGTTCTCCCAAATATCCTGAGCTTCTTTGCACCTGCCAGGGAAGTGACCTTCTTTACGTGCATGGTAAGTTTGCTGGGAACTGTGTAAGCAAGGTACCAGGCCAATATTTCCAAGTGGCTTTATTCTATAAAGTCAGTCTTTGTTCCTGAAAGGTGTGTGGTCATGTCTGAGTCTATGCATGTTTCTCTCAAATATAACATTCCAGTCAAAGCCTTGGTAATATAACCAATGTTTCCAACTATGTTCTGCTATAAGGAGAACAGATTCTTATTGAACTTATGCAAATAACTATGTTGCCATGAAATAAAGAAAACTCACACCTTAAGAGTTTCCAAATTCTGGCAGGATCAGGTAGGAAGCAAAAATAAATGTTTCAATTCTACTTACGAAGGTATAATTTTACCAAATTGCTCTAAGTCATAGTCAGCTTAAGAGAGAGGAGAGAAAGGTTTCCTTAAATCTGGAAAAATAAAACATTTAAGATCAACAATACTTCAAATAACATATCATCAAAATTATTATCATCCTATCAGTTCATTCAGTCCCATGTGACCCATTCTTGATCTTGATCTTCTGTTAGCAGTTTTATGAGGCCTCTATTTCTCTGTTAGAGTTCTGTAATTTCTTACTGAGCTCAGTTTTATAATCTGAAGTTTTATTAGAAACCTGCATTCTAGAGCAAGTGTCAGAGTCCTTTCTGTGAATCTCTCTGAAGATGAAATACATCTGCAAAAACATCAGAGTAACACAACAACTGTCTGCAAATGACAAAAGACTCAAAAATGGCATTTGACTGAGAAACTCAGCTTTTTGTGTGATATACAACACTCTAAGATAATAACTAGAATTATATCTGACAACCAGCACTGATCAGAATTTTAAGAATGTTATATAATTTTTAAAACACTCATTTTAATAACATTCACCCACACAATATAACCTAAGAAAGTTTATTATCATTTATTTGACAATGCTTCCTGTGTAATTTAACATACTAAATAAACTTAATTAACTTAATATCTCCCTGTTTATAGAAAGAAAGGATTAATTCTTTGAGAAGTCCCATGGCCCCATTGGAAAGTCTCCCAGTTTGAATTCTGAGGAAGTTTGTCAAAAATATCAGAAGATTTTAAAACCCTTAGTCAAATAGGAAACAATGCTCACTGTAGATCGATGCCTAGTTATCCATTTAACCAAAGTGACAACAGAAGATGTTAAAAGCAAACATGCAGAGTTAAATAGTGAAAAAAACCAAAACCCTAAATTCTCTTAGTAGAGAGATTTCAGCCTTTTAGAACATAGGAAATTATTTTGGCAAAACATAGATTTTCTGTCTTTTAGGTAGACTTTCTCAAAGACAAAGAAAAACATTTTATAATCTCTTTCTCAAGAGCAGACTAAAAGTTTCAAAAAATTATCCTTTTAAGAGAGAGAAAACAACAAATTCTAATTTTGCACCAGCTTCTTTTTTTAATTTATTTTTATTTTATTTATTTTATTTTTTTAAAGATTTTATTTATTTATTTTTTCCCCCCAAAGCCCCAGTAGACAGCTGTATGTCATAGCTGCACATCCCTCTAGTTGCTGTATGTGGAACTCGGCCTCAGCATGGCCAGAGAAGCAGTGCGTCGGTGTGCACCTGGGATCCGAACCCGGGCCACCAGCAGCGGAGCGCATGCATTTAATCGCCAAGCCATGGGGCTGGCCACCAGCTTACTTCTGATATCAAAACTCATTTACTCAATTAAATTCATTCTGATCTTAGCCAACTTGACCACTCACAAAACTCTTTCCTCAGGGTTCCTCTTCCACAAACCTTCTATGACTTTTTTTTACATTCAGAATTTGTCCCATGCCTTCTTTCTTCCCTCCTAGTCCTTTAGGACAAATTTATCTTTCTTAACAAAACAAACAAAAATAATTCCATTCTTTATACCTTCTTTACTGAAAAAATACATCTTACTTTCTTTGAATACAAAGATGTTTTCCTTATTAATTTTTAGTAGCTTTAATCACATATATTAGCTAGAATTCTTAACCCTTACAGACCTTAATTTTTCGTGAAAACTAAGAAGTAAGCAATTATAAAATGTCTTTTACATTAGCATTCTTTGGCTTGGCAAATTTATAAATACTTTTCATAATTTCTAGAAACATGCTACTTCATAGTGTGATCTTTTCATAAAATACAAGACATGTTTACTAATAGACCCAAACATCTTTTAGTTTCTTTGTAATAAGAAAGCAAATGTAGATAAACTTAGACATGTTTAGCAATAATATTTCAGTATTTACTCTTATTTGAAAATGACCTAGATCTTCAATGAATTTTTTTATCATTTAATTTCACCTTGCAAAACTTCAAAGTTTCAGGGTACCAACGAGATTTCTGAAGTTGTTTTAAATACACATGCCATAACACATAATCATTGTTAAAAAGTTTACCCAAAACTTTTACTTGCATCTATTTAGTTTACTTGTTCCCCATACTTATTTAGATGCCCTACAAAAAGTTCATGAGACATTAGACAAAATCAGCTATTATTTTTGGTGACAAATTTTGTAACAGTGACAACATAAGCTCATTTGACCAATAAAGGCTACATATCTACATTATATCCAATGTTGATAACTCTGAGGACATGCCTATTTCAATCAAACCAACAAACTTAATAAGCTTTCATTTACCAAAGATTAATTTTTATCATGTTAACTTCAGAAACTAACTTGGGTTAGTTTCTATTACATTTAGAAATAATTTACTTAAGCAATTACTTTAAGCCAACCGAATAGAGCTCTTTTAGAAATTATATTATCCAGAGGTAAGATATCAAATATATACAACAGACATATAGACACACATACACAAAGACTCCGCAGCTATTGTCTCAAAATTACTGCCATGAATCAGGTACAGAAATATAAAGCTCACTAGTTGTGAAAGAATAATTGAATCCAAATGTTGTTTTAATCTTTTTCTATTAATATTTGTGGAGAAGACACCCAAGCTGCTAGATTTTGGGGAAGGGTGCTCTGTAGGCAGTTTTTATTTCCCTTTTTTGTCTTTAGTCTTGAGAATTGGTGATGAGCTAAATAATAGGTCCCAGAGAAGCTTTTTGACATAAGAGAAATGGTTGAAATCTGAACTGCCTCTAGATTTGCATTTCCAATTTGCAAGGATTTTTTTTTTTAAGCACAGTTGCTCTTCCTCAGAAATTGGGTTGTAACTTAAGTGACATTCCAGGTTGATGTACCTGTCCAACTACGTCACCGCTAATTTGCTTCTTTCCTTCTGGGTGCTTGGTCTTATTTTAACTTAGGTGAGAAGGCCTAAAAAATTCCTATCAGTCTCTGAATAGCAGCTTCCAGTCTGGCCAAATTTCTGATCGCGTGTTGCTAAATCCTTTCAAATATCTTGTCAGGTTTCAGCCCAGGCAAACAATAACTATACCTGGAGTATTGAACAATTCCAGTAATCTTTAACATAGTAGTTTTCCAGAAAATCTCTCAGAGTCTTGTTAACTCTGGGGGGTGCTTATACTGGGCCTTCCTTCAAAGGTAGATTCAAAGGGTGCTGTACTATGATCTAATAGGCTTTTCTTTTAGGTACCTTTTATAACTTGATTTTTTCTTTTTTCAACAAAACTTTCAATATGGTTACTTTGGGGTTTTGAAGTCTTTGCTTTTAGTGCACTTTTTTGTGTGTGTGTGTGAGGAAGATCAGCCCTGAGCTAACATCTATTGCCACTCCTCCTCCTTTTTCTCCCCAAAGCCCCAGTAGATAGTTGTATGTTGTAGTTGCAGATCCTTCCAGTTGCCATATGTGGGACATCACCTCAGCATGGCCAGACGAGTGGTGCGTCGGTGCGTGCCCGGGATCCGAACCCAGGCCGCCAGTAGCGGAGCGTGCGCACTTAATCGCTAAGCCACGGGGCCTGACCCTTTTAGTGCACTTTTTAAATTTTTTATTTTATTTTTATTTTTTTTTTATTATTATTATTTTTTAATTTTTTGTTTATTGCAGTAACATTGGTTTATAACATTGTAAAAATTTCAGGTGTACATCATTGTACTTCTATTTCTGCGTGGACTACATCATGTTCACCACCAAAATGCTAATTACAACCCATCACCACACACGTACCGAATTATCCCTTTCACCCTCCTCCCTCCCCCCTTCCCCTCTGGTAACCACCAATCCAATCTCTGTCCCTACGTGTTTGTTTATTGTTGTTGTTATCTACTACTTAATGAAGGAAATCATACGGTATTTGACCTTCTCCCTCTGACTTATTTCACTTTGCATTATACCCTCAATGTCCATCCATGTTGTCACAAATGCCTGGATTTCATCGTTTCTTATGGCTGAGTAGTATTCCATTGTGTATATACACCACATCTTCTTTATCCATTCGTCCTTTGATGGGCACTTAGGTTGTTTCCAAGTCTTGGCTATTGTGAATAACGCTGCAAGGAACCTTTAGGTTTTGAGCAATTGAGCTGGAAGGTGGAGCACTTGACTCTTTAAAGACTAAAGATTTCTTTGTTTCTTGGTTTGAATGGTCAAAAGGAGCCCAAAGTGGCCACTGTAAGTTTAAATTGTGCCAGGTAATCTTGCCAGTTATTGACAGTTATTTTCATTTGAGGGGGCTGTTTCCAAGGTGGCCACAACAAACAAGGTAACTTTTAAAGAGTGTTTGTTACAGTCACCAAGAAACTCAGTTCCCCAAAACAGCCAATTCAGTTTAGACAAGCATTCACACATAATACAGTTCTACATATCACACAGACCAGAATACCAGCTACTTTGCCAGGAGTAGCTCGGAACCAGTGCCAGGAGCTGCTCAGAACTGGGAGGAGATTGGAATCAGTGCTTTGAGCCACTCAGGAGCAACTTCACGAGTGAGCCATTTATCCTGCCTCTAATTACTTTGTGGGGTTCAGGCCCAAGGTTTGGGACACAGCCCACCAGGATTCCCCAGGATACAAACTTGTATTTGTAGGGAATCAAACCCCAGAGGCAAGGTAAAGGACAGTCACTTTCTTAAAGTTACTCACCCAGAGCCCAGAGACGTCTTGATCCAGAACCTGTTTATTCTCCCAAAATAAATAAAAACACCTCGAGGCCTGGAGCACCACATTGGGAAACAGGAATCAGATCAGCCAAGCCTCTAGACAAAACTGTCTAGGTGGCCACTTAGTTGACAAAAAGATGCTGCACCTCACTGGCAGTTCTAGAGCCTTGGGCAGGCAGTCACAGGACCTTGTCCCCTCTTGGTCACAAAAATATATTGTTACCAAGCAAAGGCTCACCATCTGATGTGCATAAAGAGCCAATTATTGTGGCAACAACCTTTAGGAAAAGAAAACTAGCTTTATTTGCGAGATGAATCTACAAGGAGACAGGAGGCCTATGCTCTCAGATCTGGCTCCCTGATCCAAGGCTGGGGGCAAATTTTATGGGATGAAAGGCAGGGCAGTCTGAAGCATGGGGCTAGATGACTGGAGGTGAGGAGAAGTGAGGTAATTGATGACCTGCACAAGCACGGTCAAGCTTCATGTCTCCTCATAGGACACATGTTCACAAAAGGTGGTGTTAACATGATCTGAGGGTGGAGTTTTCTACTCTTTGACTTCAAAAAGGTCATTTATCGGGTGTTTGCACAGGCCCCAATGATGGGTTGGTGGTCTCAACTGGCCTTAACTGGACAAAAGGTCTCAGTTCCTGAAAAACTACTCTTAATTACTGTGTTGATAAGATGGGTGGGTTGAATGGGTCCCAGAGGGCCCATGGTTACACCATCTGGTAGTCCCTGTTCAAGTCAGTCTTTTCTGCCTTTCTCATCTGTGTCTTAGTGTTCTGGGTTCTGGATGTGCATCTGGCATGGAAGGGGCGGGAGAGGCAGAGGGCAATGTGCCCTGGCACACAGGGGACAGCTGGGGTCAAGGCCTCTGGACTGAGTAAAAGAGTAGCAACTCTTAGACCTGCTTTGCATCAGTCCTTCCATTCAGCTCCCCAGCAATTCAGAGCAGCCCCAGTGCTGTGTGTGTCGACTCCCCCTCCCTCTTCTCCCCTTTCTTTGACTCTGACCTCAGAACCTCTTTGCTCTCCTGAACACCTTTCTGCCCCAGAGAATTACTATATTAGGAGGAGACCTTTCCCTAAACTCCTTTGCCTTCTCCTTAGAATGCTAGAGAGGCTGATAGTGACTTAGATTTCAGAGAAGGTCATTCTGTGTGCTGAGCCCAATGGGGAAACCCAGGCCCAGAGAGGGTGCTGAATGTAAATGTGTCTTGAATCAAGTGTGGCTCCCACTAAGAACCTTCCCGAGGTCGGGAAGATCAAGCCCAGCGTGTTGGCAGACAAGTAGAAACAGTGCTGAACCCTGAAGCTAGACCAGAGTGGCCTGTGCTGGTCAGTGTGTGACACGTGGACGTGGAGAGCAGAGGGAGTGAGAAGCCTGGGGCAGCGTTGCTGACAGCGAAGTGATGCTTTCTTTCTGGGCAGGATTGGATTTTCAAGGGCCTATGTCAGCTCTTGCAAAAGTAGTCCAAAGGGCGGATAGGTAGAGAGAGAATAAAATGTTCCAGAAAAACAGTGGTCAGGAGGGCAATTGAAGACTTCATGCCAGAGAGCCTGGAGGCCAGACTGCCTGCACAGCCTTCCTGATCGAGGAGGCCAGACTCTTCTGATCACAGCCTGTCTGTGTCTGTCCCCGGCAAAGCCATGTGGCTGTACCTGGCAGTCCTGGTGGGCCTGTACTACCTCCTGCGCTGGTACCGGGAGAGGCAGGTGGTGAGCCACCTCCGAGACAAGTACGTCTTCATCACGGGCTGTGACTCGGGCTTCGGGAACCTGCTGGCCAGGCAGCTGGACCTGCGAGGCTTGAGGGTGCTGGCCGCGTGTCTGACAGAGAAGGGGGCCGAGCAGCTGAGGGGCCGGACATCAGACAGGTTGGAGACGGTGATCCTGGATGTCACCAAGACAGAGAGCATCGCTGCAGCCACCCAGTGGGTGAAGGAGCGCACAGAGGACAGAGGTACCACTCAGATTTCTCGAGTCTGTTTCTTTCCTCTCTCTGAAGGGAGACCCCTTCCCTGCCACCTCGGGAAGATTCCTGATGTGTTTTCCAGGACTCGAAGTCATACTAGCTGTCTTTACGTCACCCAGCTTACCAGTCTCTTCTCTCCTCTTTCCACTACCTGTACCTCCTGACTTCTGAGCTCTGGAGGTTTGGGGATAGTTTGCTTGATGAGAATTTGCCCTTCCCGAATTCTTGTCTGTGGCGTCGCCTGCTTTCTTGGCAGAAGTTCTGGCTTTCTTGATGCTGAGTGCTCCGGGGTGATCAGAGCCCACTTTCTGGAGGCGGAGTGGAGATGGGGCCCAAAGGCTTGTTGGGTGGCTGGGGCAGGGTTGGAGCCGGGCTCCTGTTCTCAGCACTTTAACATGTTCTTGCTGGGGGCCCATAATGTTCCCACCAGGGAGTCACTGTCACCCATTTTCAGATGACAACACTGAGCTTTCAGGACTTGCTAAGGAAGGTCAAAACTAGTACGAGGTCACTTTCCCTCTCTGTCTCTTTTTTTTTTTGTTAAACTACAATTGCACTGTCTCATTACGGGGGAAGAAAAGAACATCAATTTCTTTTATCTAAGTATCAATGTAAAACATGAGCATCATGGAAAACACAGAAAAGTACAGGATCAAAACCAAAGTCTCACCACTAGGCACAAGTCCTGGGAACCTTTTGACGTAGATGGTATATTTTGCACAGGGTTTGTATACAATTCTTATCATTGAGAGAACACAAGCATATTACAACACAATGGAAATTTCTTCAAAACTGTAAATTTTAATGATTGAGAATATTCTACCCTTTTGAATAGCATTACTTACTAAAACAGTACCTCATGGTGTGATATGAAATTGTTTCCTACATTTTATTCATCGTTTTCAACAGAAAAATGTCTTGGTAAACTTCTTTTTACCCTCATCTCTCTGTATAACCATGTATATTGATTGGGTTCTTAGAAGTAACATGTCTGGTGGGAGGATGTGCATTCCTAGAAGGGCGGGCCTGTTTCTGAGCAGGGGAGGACTCAACTCTCTGGGTCGGTACTTGTGCCACCCCTGCCCCACTCCCCCGAATCCCTGCTCCTGCTCCCGTTAAGGGCTGTTGCTGCAACTCTTTACTTTCTGTCCTGGGAAGTGTGTCTTGGAGTCTTGCAGAGAGGTTTCCATGAAGCTGGGTGAACTGTGGGCCAAGGGGGATGGGGCGAGGGTGGCCTCCTGTGTGGGTGGGAGGAGAGGGGGCCATGTTCTGGTGCAGAGGGTGAAGTCTGTGCAGGGAGGGTGGGGGTGAGACAGCATTGCCTCCCCCTCAAAGCCTGCCCCTTGGAATTGATCCTCCGGATCCTGCAGGAACCTTGCTCACTGTTGATGCAGGTATTTCAAGGCCAGTCCCTGAGGTCTCTCCCCACCTGTCCTCACATTGCCCCCAACCTGGGGTTTCAGGTTTGCTTTACGCAACCAACCCCTACCCAGATATTAGCCATCTTTCCTTCGTTTGTCTATTATCTTGTCTTTTCCTTCCTCTCTCCCCTCTCTTCCTCGTTCTCTCTGCGTGTCTCTCTCCTTCCCCCACAGATAGTTGTTGAGCACTCACTCACAACGCTGTCCAGGAAATCTGATGATGTAGGTGAACGTTTATAGCATCTGCAGGGCAACACTGATGTCTGAAAACCCAACACATTACTGTCTGTGTTCCGGATATGGACACACTAGATTCCTCCACATCAGTCACTGCCTTCACCAAACATGTGGGGGGATGGCCCAGTGTGCACCAGGCAGAGGCTGGGCCGTGAAGAATAAATCAGAAGGAAGGCACACTTTCTGTCCTCCAACAGCTTACAGGGTCTGCACCCCCCAGATCCTGCTGGCCCTGTGTTGTTATCTGTTCCACCCACTCCCATGCAACCTCTCTCATAAAGTCCTCACTCGTTTGGAAGGTGAATTTCAACAAAAGCTGTGTCCACACTCACAGGCACAATGCAGTATTGTTCTCTCACCCTGACTGTGCCCAGGACTGTGGGGCCTGGTGAATAACGCTGGCATCTTCCTACCCATGGCACACAATGAGTGGCTGAACAGACAGGACTTCATGAAGATCCTTGACGTGAACCTGTTGGGGATGATCGAGGTGACCCTGAGCCTGCTGCCCCTAGTGAGGAAGGCGAGAGGCCACGTGGTCAACGTCTCCAGCGTCATGGGCCGGATGAGCATTTTTGGTGGGGGCTACTGCATCTCCAAGTATGGCGTCGAGGCCTTCTCGGACTCCCTCAGGTATTGGACTGGGACCTAGGCCCTCCCTCAGTCCTCCTGCTTCTGTGCTTCCAGGACAGCCTTTTCAGAGGGCCTTCCTTCCAGATCCTTCTTTCCTGTTTGTGCCAGGGATTCACTGGGGAGCACATTTTATGTTCTGGGTGTTGGGATTGCCTCCAGGCCTATAGTGTTTGATTCAACCTATTTCTGCCCTGGAGGAGGACCCACAGTCAGAAAGTGTCTTAGGCAGAATTGGACGTGGGATAACGTAGCTGCAGAGCCCGTGTCCGTAACCCCTATGACACTCAGCTTCAGGGAGCCTTGAGGTGGGGGTAGAGCATTTGAGTCAATTGCACAGATACTTCTTGGAACCTCTGTGAGTGCACAATAAATGTGTCCAAGGACAACAAGATTTGGTCCCTGACCAAAAAGTCTGACAGCTGAGAAAGGGACAGGAGATACAGAAATATTGTGGCCATCTTTCGTGATGGTTGTGACCAAGTTAGCCATGGTGGCTGTGGTAGTGCCGTAGAAATGAGGGGAGGGGCCTGGAGAGGGGTCTGAGCTGAGGGTTGAAGAACTGAACTTGGTAGCCTGACAAGCTGACAAATAATGGGGGAAGGCTTTTGGCCAAATGAGGTCAGACAAGCCCAGGGTGATTAACGGTTGTGTGCCTACGCAGCAGGGTCCTCCAGGGCTAAAGGACAAGGTCCGGGCTTCCAGGAGGGATGTGGGGCAGGTGGGCATGGGTGGGCTCATGGAGGCACATGGGCCTTGGACGGGCTGTGGACCTTCATACTGTTGGCAGTGGAACTGCATGGAAGGGATTTAATCAGAGGAGCTACTTTGTCAAATCAGCATCTAGAGAACCCACTGACTGCAGGGCAGAGGATGGCTCTGAAAGTGGGGGAGCTGAGACTGCAGGCAGAGAGAGGCTCTTTAGGGGACAGATGGCCAGACAGTTGACTAGAGCAGAACAAGAGAGAGAGATCATTGAGGAGGGTGGAGCAAGTAACATGGGCAAAGTCTAGAGATGGATTGGATGTGAGGGGACATAGGAGGAGAGAGCATTTAACTGGTTCCTTGTTGCAGAATAATTAAGATTTAGAGCTAATAAGCACATGCGTGTAAAATACGTGGAACAGTATATAAATCTTACCCAGAGACTATGCTATCATCATAATTTTTCTCCCCCTGGCCACTGCCCTTTGAAACTTCCCAAGCTTTCAAGTTTATGTCACCCCAATCCTGTGTTGGGGTTGTATCATTTCTGTTTGCTTGTTTGTTTGCTGTGTTTTGTCTCCCAAGGCCTCTGAAGTCCTTGTCCCTCTGCCTGTCTGCCTTGCAGGAGGGAGCTCTCGCACTTTGGGGTGAAGGTGGCTATTATTGAGCCTACCTCAAGACAGGCATGAGGTAGGCTCAATGTTTTCTCACAGCCTCCAGGAGACATGGGATTTGGCCGGCCCAGGGGTCAAGGAGATCTATGGGGAGAAGTTCCTGGCATCCCTTGAGTGAGCTGTGGACCCTGGGGAGAGAAGCAAACCGTTGTCTGGAAGCCTGGGTCCATCACTAGCCCCTCCTCAGGTCTCAGGTCTATGCTCCCAGTTCCGACTCAGCCACACAATGGGGACATTTAGCTTTGGCCCATGGTCCCATGTGGTCAACTGGTAACCTGAGGAACAGATCTTGACTTGTTAGACCTGGGGACTATTGTGTCATCTGAACCCCTCATTATGTTGAGGAGGAAATGGAAGGCAGAGAGGGAAGACACCCATGGACTCACGGCAAGCTGGTATTAGAGCAGCTGGTTTTCAGGTGCCGAGATTTCTAGTGTTCGTAGAGACCTCCAGTTTGTGCGGTGCACATACAGCCATGAGTCGTTTAATGATGGGGGTAGGTTCTGAGAAATGTGTTGTTAGGCCCTTTTGTTGTTGTGTGAACATAATAGAGTGTACTTACACAATCCTAGATAGTGTAGCCTACTACACACCTAGGCTATATGGTACTAATCTTATGGAACCACCGTTGTAAATGCAGTCCGTTGTTTGACAAGAAGGTGGTTATGCAGAACATGACTGTATTCCCAGGAATAGAGTCAGAGCGGCCTTTGTGTGGATAGTGTGCCTGGGGTAAGAGTTGGGACACACTCCAATGACATCCATGGATTCCATTTGGAGCATGACATTGGGGGGCCCAAGAATTCTTAGAAACTTTCTCTTAAACTGATCCCAAAGCGGCTTGATTGGGAATTGAGAATTTATTTGGATGATGTTTCCTTCTTGACAGTCATCAAATCAACTGAAATTTTGGAGCCAAAGTGGCTTCAGAATGTGTTGTAGGTGACAGACTGCATGGAACATGCCCTGACCTCCTGTCACCCCCACACCCAATACTCAGCTGGCTGGGACACCAAGCTCTTCTACCTCCCCGTGAGCCACATGCCCTCCCTCTTGGTGGACGCCATGATCTACTGCAGCTCCCTAAGGCCCGCCAAGGCCCTGTAGCCCAAGACTGGGATGCATGGTAGGGTGGAGTTAGGTACTATGTGATGGAGAGATGCCTCAGGGGAAGGGAAATAGAGTGGCGAGAGGGGCTCTCATGTCACCAGGGACACCCATCTCACCTCACTCCTTACCTCCTCCCCAGGCTTCTCCTGGGGCATCACTCAGTAATTTGGGGATATTAGGAGGAAGAAAGCAAATTTTTACAGCTGGGGAACAGGGACCCAATAGCACACATCTCTCAAGGCTCTGAGCCTCATGGCCCTTCTGCCACCCTGAACCCACACTTTTGGGCGGTGTGAGTAGCTGAGCTCAGCCTGTTCTGTTCTGCGTCTTTTCTCCTCCTCAGTGGCAGGACCCAGACCCTTCCGTGGGGACATCAAGCCTCTCCCCTCAGCAGCAACCTTTCTCCATCTGTCTTCATCTGCCCCTCCTTTAGAGTCACCACCCTCCATCCTCTGCCATGCCCAGGTTCCCCAGCCCAGATCCCCTCCCCACAGCCTCCACTGGAGGAGAGGAAGAGGCATTTCTGGACCTGGTCTTTCATTTTCTGCTAAGCTTTGATGAGCCCCTATTTTGTGAGGGGCAGGAATTCCTTCAATTGCCCAGTGTTTCCTGAGCCCGCCTCTCTCTGTCTCCACTGTTTGGATTATGCTCTGAGTAGGGACTCTAAGGAGAAGGCATTTGCAGAAAGTGATACAGATTCCTGGGCTGAGTACAAACTGGATTGGGAGGAACCTTGCCAGGAGTCTTAGTTTTCCTCCTGTAGTTTAATATAGAGAATATGGAGCCTTTAGGGAACCTGATGTTGTAGAACAATGTTAGCACTCTTCGTGAAAACAAAAGTGAGCTCAGAGGTGGCAGAGCCCTTTATTCTCAAACGTGTAGTGAGCACTTTGTGTCAGGCAAGGGACTGCTGAAGACGCAACAATGACCAGGAGGATCCTGCAAGTCCTTCAAAGTTCTGGTGTCAGTCTGCAAGTCCTTCAAAGCTCTGTGTCAGTCTACTCAAGGTGATTCCATGTCCCCCAGGCCAATGCAAAGCAAGAGCATCATGCTTGATCAGAAGTCTCCAGGTTTTCATAATATTGTTTACATACATACAGCCAGACATGCCAAACAAGCGGAGATAAAATAAAGGATGGCTGATTCACTTTATAGCCTCGAGGGTATGTGTTCAGGAGTTTTGGACTCACCCCCAGGAGTCCTCTCCGGAGTGTCAGAGAACTGTGAGGTTGCAACCCCTGGCCATCCATGGTGAGTTCTACCTGGGGGGCAGGGCTGCACCAAGACGGGTCCCACGGCCTCAAGCGTGGAGTGTGACTCAAGGGTGCCAACCTTAACAAGACAGAACGAGGACGTTGAAAAAGAAGTCCAGTGCAAACTAGCCCAAGTCCTCACCCTAGACCCTCAGCAGATCCCCATCCTCCTCCTTCAGGCTTCTTCCTTTGGGGAGGGACCCAGGTCCATTCTGATAGAACTGTACAGGGGGTGATACCCATGTCATTAGAGTCCATGGGGGTGCCCCCAAGGAAGCTGCCCTCACTCCTTCTTCCCTTTGTTTTCCTGGCCTTTTCTGAGGAGTGCAGGGTCAGAGACTCTCCACTCACAAGTCTCAACCCCTCCAAGCGCCAGATCTCAGCAGCTTGAGACAGGTATGTCTCTACATTTCTGGTTCCCCACTCCAGGTAGTGGAGGCTGCATACCTGTAGGGCTGGAAACAAGCCTGCACAATTAACTCTCACTCCCTGCCCTTTGCATGCTCCCCTTTCGTTACCTACACCTCCTCTTCTTCTGAAGACCCATAGTCGGTGAAGAAGGGGCATCACGCCCTGACTCTGGGCGGGGGTCCCCGCTGAGACTCTGCAGGGGCCACCAGGGGGCGCTAGCCTCGGCTCAAGCGCACACAGTGGCTCACAGGGGCTGTCCTGGGACCTGGCCCAGCAGCCCCGCCCCAGGGCGCACGGGAAGAATCTCAGCGTCCGGATGTCCGGTACAGGATCTCAGTGCAGAGATTGGCAGCGGTGAGTCTCCGTCCTGGGGGCGCCTCTGAAGGATTTCTCATTTGACTCCTGCAGCCCCTAGGTGAGTGAGTGTTACCCCAGACTCCTTTCCTCTCTCTCAGCTCTCTCCCCAAACTTCCTGATTGTTCTGGTCTGGAATGGATTCTGACTCCTGGCAGGTCTGTAACGCCAGGGGTCATATCACTTTCAGGATTCACAAGAGTGAGGCAGCAGGCGTGAGGGCTCAGAGATGTCTCTGCTGCATGCCCCTTGGGAATTTATGGTTGAAGGAATTTCTGGTCACTGAGAAAAAAGTCTCTAGTTCTTTCCAAGAAGCGGTGACCTTATCCTCCAGCAGGGATAGGGTTAGGATTTGCATGACGTCTTGGCCCCCTGAGCGTTTCCGGGGCTCCTACCTTCCTCCTCACCTTCTTCCTCCTCCAGCCTTTGGGAAGCCCTTGGAGGAGGTCCTGGAGTCACTCCAGGAAGCAGGGACAGGCTGGTTCTGCTGGACCAGCCTTTGCCAGGCTGCTGCCACCTCCCACATTGAGGGACAAGCACTCTCAGGACACAGTCAGCTCCCTGTGCAAAAAGGTTACAACTGAAGGTGGAATCTTGGCCATGTGTGTCTTTTCTGCCTACTGGGGTGGGTCCGGGGGCCTTTGAGCCTCTGGTTTCTGTAGGGAAGCCTCTCCTTTGCCTCTCCTCTTTCCTTACTTACCAGTCAGAGCTGTGATAAATGTGGACGGTGAGGGAGACGCCCCAAACAGGGACACTGGCTCCTGTCCCTGCCCCTCTCACCAGCTCTGTTCCTCCGGCTGATCCACCCTCTTTTATGAATTGGTGTATGGTATCCTCCACCTCACTCTGAAGCCTCTCCAGCTCTTATGGAGTCTACTCTAGTCCTTTCTTTAGTGTCCTGAGGGGGCAGCACCCTCTTCCTCTCCATCGTCACCTGTGACAAAGTGACCTACTACCTTTCCAGTTATTGGGGTTTACAGCCCTCCCTGCTGGGTGAGGTTTAGGGCACCCTGTCCCTTGGTCCGTGTTCAGGTCCATCTTTTCTGCCTTTGGAGTCTGTGTCTCAGTGGTCTGGCTTCTGGACGAGTGTCCAGGCAGGAGGGGCAGAGGGCAATGTAACTGGATACCGAGAGAACACCTGGGGACGAAGCCTCTTCACCGAGTAAAAGAGTAATGACTGTTAGACCCACTTTGTGTCAGCCCCCCAGCAACTCAGAGAAGGCGCACTGCTGCGTGTCCATCCCCCTCCCTCTTCTCCCCTGTCTTACCTGTGACTCCAGACACCCAATTGCTCTCCTGAACACCTTTCTGCCCCAGAGAATTACTGTATCAGGAGGAGACCTTTCCTTAAACGCCTTTGCCTTCTCCGTCTAACCCTAGAGAGGCCAACAGTGACTAAGATTTCTGAGGAGGGGATTCTGGGTGCTGAGCCTGATGGGGAAACCCAGGCCCAGAGAGGGTGCTGAATGTAAATGTGTCTTGAATCAAGTGTGGCTCCCACTAAGAACCTTCCCGAGGTCGGGAAGATCAAGCCCAGCGTGTTGGCAGACAAGTAGAAACAGTGCTGAACCCTGAAGCTAGACCAGAGTGGCCTATGCTGGTCGGTATGTGACACGTGGACGTGGAGAGCAGATGGAGTGAGAGGCCTGGGGCAGCGTTGCTGACAGCGAAGTGATGCTTTCTTTCTGGGCAGGGTTTAGATTTTCAAGGGCCTATGTCAGCTCTTGCAAAAGTAGTCCAAAGGGCGGATAGGTAGAGAGAGAATAAAATGTTCCAGAAAAACAGTGGTCAGGAGGGCAATTGAAGACTTCATGCCAGAGAGCCTGGAGGCCAGACTGCCTGCACAGCCTTCCTGATCGAGGAGGCCAGACTCTTCTGATCACAGCCTGTCTGTGTCTGTCCCCGGCAAAGCCATGTGGCTGTACCTGGCAGTCCTGGTGGGCCTGTACTACCTCCTGCGCTGGTACCGGGAGAGGCAGGTGGTGAGCCACCTCCGAGACAAGTACGTCTTCATCACGGGCTGTGACTCGGGCTTCGGGAACCTGCTGGCCAGGCAGCTGGACCTGCGAGGCTTGAGGGTGCTGGCCGCGTGTCTGACAGAGAAGGGGGCCGAGCAGCTGAGGGACCGGACGTCAGACAGGCTGGAGACGGTGATCCTGGATGTCACCAAGACAGAGAGCATCGCTGCAGCCACCCAGTGGGTGAAGGAGCGCACAGAGGACAGAGGTACCACTCAGATTTCTCGAGTCTGTTTCTTTCCTCTCTCTGAAGGGAGACCCCTTCCCTGCCACCTCGGGAAGATTCCTGATGTGTTTTCCAGGACTCGAAGTCATACTAGCTGTCTTTACGTCACCCAGCTTACCAGTCTCTTCTCTCCTCTTTCCACTACCTGTACCTCCTGCCCTCGGAGCTCTGGAGGTTTGGGGATATTTGCCTGATGAGAATTTGCCCTTCCCGAATTCCTGTCTGTGGCGTCGCCTCCTTTCTTGGCAGAAGTTCTGGCTTTCTTGATGCTGAGTGCTCCGGGGTGATCAGAGCCCACTTTCTGGAGGCGGAGTGGAGATGGGGGCTTGAAGGCTTGTGTGGCTTTTTGGGGCAGGGCTGGAGCCTGACTCCTGTTCTCAGCACCCTAATATGTTCTTGCTGGGGACTCATAATGTTCCCACCAGGCAGTCACTGTCACCCATTTTCAGATGAGAACACTGAGCTTTCAGGACTTGCTAAGGAAGGTCAAAACGAGTACAGGGTCAACTCTCTCTCTCTCTTTTTAAACTACAATCGCGTCTGTGTTTTTATGGGGGAAGAAAAGAACATTAATTTCTTTTATCTAAGTATAAATGTAAAACATGACCATTGTGGAAAACACAGAAAAGTTCAGGATCAAAACCAAACTCACCCACCATCTCACCACCAGAGACAAGTCCTGGGACCCTTTTCACGTAGATGGTATCCAGTTTTCATGGAGTTCGTATCCTAATCTTTTCATTGAAAAAAGATGAGCATTTTACAATACAACGGAAAGTTCTTCAAAAATGTAATTTTTAGTGATTGAGAATATTCTGTCTTTTTGAATAACATTACTTGCTAAAACAGTACCTCATGGCATGATATGAAATATTTTCTGCATTTTATTCATCATATTCAACATAAATCATGTCTTGGTAAACTTCTTTTTACCCCTAATCTCTCTGTATAACTATGTATATTGTTTGGGTTCTTAGAAGTAACATGTCTGGTGGGAGGATGTGCATTCCTAGAAGGGTGGGCCTGTTTCTGAGCAGGGGAGGGACTCAACTCTCTGGGTCAACACTCGTGCCACCTCCTCCCCACTCCCTCGAATCCCTGCTCCTGCTGCCCTGAAGGCTGTTGCTGGAACTCTTTACTTTCTGTCCTGGGAAGTGTGTCTTGGAGTCTTGCAGAGAGGTTTCCATGAAGCTGGGTGAACTGTGGGCCAAGGGGGATGGGGCGAGGGTGGCCTCCTGTGTGGGTGGGAGGAGAGGGGGCCATGTTCTGGTGCAGAGGGTGAAGTCTGTGCAGGGAGGGTGGGGGTGAGACAGCATTGCCTCCCCCTCAAAGCCTGCCCCTTGGAATTGATCCCCCAGATCCTACAGGAACCTTGCTCACTGTTGATGCAGGTGTTTCAAGGCCAGTCCCTGAGGTCTCTCCCCACCTGTCCTCACATTGCCCCCAACCTGGGGTTTCAGGTTTGCTTTACGCAACCAACCCCTACCCAGATATTAGCCGCCTTTTCTTGTTTATGTCTATTATCTTGTCTCTCCTTCTTCCTCTCCCCCTCTCTTCCTCGTTCTCTCTGCGTGTCTGTCTCCTTCCCCCACAGATGGTTGTTGAGCACTCACTCAAGAGGCTGTCCGGGAAATCTGACAATGTAGGTGAACATTTATAACATCTGTAAGACAACACTGATGTCTGAAAACCCAACACATTACTGTCCATGTTCCAGATATGGACACACTAGATTCCTCCACATCAGTCCCTGCCTTCACCAAACGTGGGGGGATGGCCCAGTGTGCACCAGGCAGTGGCTGGGCCTGAAGAATAAATCAGGAGGAAGGCACACTTTCTGTCCTCCAACAGCTTACAGGGTCTGCACCCCCCTAGACCCTGCCGGCTGTGTGTTGTTATCTGTTCCACCCACTCCCATGCAACCTCTCTCAGAATGTCCTCACGTGATTGGAAGATGAACTGGAACCACAGCTGTGTCCTCACCCACGGGCACAACTCAGTATTGTTCTTTTGCCTCCACTCTGCCCAGGGCTGTGGGGCCTGGTGAATAATGCTGGCATCTCCGTGCCCTTGACACCCAATGAGTGGCTGACCAAACAGGACTTCATGAAGATCCTCGACGTGAACCTGTTGGGGACGATCGAGGTGACCCTGAGCCTGCTGCCGCTAGTGAGGAGGGCACGGGGCCGCGTGGTCAACGTCTCCAGCGTCGTGGGCCGGGTGTCCCTCTTTGGTGGGGGCTACTGCATCTCCAAGTATGGCGTCGAGGCATTCTCAGACTCCCTCAGGTATTGACCTGGGACCCAGGCCCTCCCTCAATCTTCCTGCTTCTGTGCCTCCAGGAAAGCCTTTTCAGAGGCTCTTGCTTCCAGATCCTTCTTCTTGCTTTGTGCAGGTCCTTCATTGGGAAGCACCTTTTTATCTCTTAGGTGTCATGTGGGGTCCTAGGTCTTAAGTGTTTGATTCAACCTATTCCTGCCCTGGAGGAGGGCCCACATCAGAAGGTATCTGAGGCAGAATTGGTATCGATATAATTTGGCTGGGAGCCCATCCATATACATAACTCATGATCTTTAGGTCTGACAGCCCTGTTGGCAGTGGACCCCCTGGACGCAATTCAATCTGGGGAGCTCCCTAATCAAATCAGCAGTAGGGACTCCACTGGCTGCAGAGCAGAGGATGGCTCTGAATGTGGGGGAGCTGAGACCACATGCAGAGAGATGCTCCTTAGAGCACAGATGGTCAGGGAGTTGACTAGAGCAGGAAAGGGAAGAGAGTTTTGAAGAGTGTGGGGAAGATAAAATGGGCACAGCCTTGTGATGGATTGAACGTCGGGGAACCCAAGGAGAGAACATTTAAGTGGTGCCTTGCAGCACAAACGGTAGGTTTTGGAGCTAATAAGTTCATGCATCGAAAATGTTTGGAGAAATATTCGAACTCTATACAGAGGCAATACCATCATCATAAGTTTTCTTCCCCTAGCTACGTACTTCACATCTCCCCAGACTTTCAAGCTTATTCCACCACACTCCTATATTGGTGTTTTATTGTTTTTTCATGAATTTTTCTGTTTTATTTTGCAAGACCTCTGAAGTCTGTTCCCTTTGCCTGTCTGCCTTGTAGGCGGGAGCTCTCCCACTTTGGGGTGAAGGTGGCTATGATCGAGCCAGGTTTCTTCAAGACCACTGTGACCAGTACTGAGGTGCTTTCTCGGGAGATGCAGGAGGCATGGGATCGAGCCAGCCCAGAGGTCAAGGAGGTCTATGGGGAGAAGTTCCTGGCATCCAGTGAGTGAGCTGTGGACCGTGGGGAGAGAAGCAAACCTCTATCTGGAAGCCTGAGTCCATCATTAGTGCTTCCTCAGGTCTCAGGTTCATCCTCTAGGCTCTGACTCACCCTTGCAGTGGGGACATTTAGCTCTATCACCATAGTCCCATGTGGTCAACTGGTAACCTAAGGAAAGGATCCAGGCTTGCTAGACCTGGGGACCACTGTCTCATCTGAACCCCTTGTTATGTTGAGGAGGAAACTGAAGCCAGTGAGAGAAGACACTCCTGGACTCATGGCAAGCTGGTTCTAGAACAGCTGGTTTTCACATGCTTCCATTTCTTGTGGTTGTAGAGACCTCCAGTTTATGTAGTCCAGATATTCCCAGGAAGAGAGCCAGAGGGGTCTCAGTGTGGAACAGTTATTCCTGGGGTTGGGTTCAGGCTCTCCCTGGAGAATTTGGATGGATTTGATTTAGGGGGGTCCAGGAATTCTTAGAAACTTCACTCCATAAGTTGATCCCAAAGTGAGAGTGGTTGGAAGTGCGAATACGTTTGGATCTTTCTCATTCTGGACAGGCATGAAATCAATTAAATTGGTGGAGAAAAAGTGCACAGAAGATCTGTCCTTGGTGACAGACTGCATGGAACACGCCCTGACCTCCTGCCACCCTCGCACCCGATACTCAGCTGGCTGGGACGCCAAGCTCTTCTACCTCCCCATGAGCTACATGCCCTCCCTCCTGCTGGACGCCATGATCTACTGGAGCTGCCCAAGGCCCGCCAAGGCCCTGTAGCCCAAGACTGGGGTGCATGGTAGGGTGAAGTTGGGTACTGTGTGAGGGAGGGATGCCTCAGGGGGAGGGAAATAGAGTGGAGAGAGGGGCTCTCATGTCACCAGGGACACCCATCTCACCTCACTCCCCACTTCCTCCCCAGGCTTCTCCTGGGACGTTACTGAGGACTCTGGGGATATTAGGAGGAAGGAACTAAATTTTACAGCTGAGGAACAGAGACCCAAGAGCACATATCTGTGCCCTCTACCTTGAGTGGCCTCTCAAGGCTCAGAGCCTCATGGCTTTCCTGCCACCCTGAGGAATCCACACTTTTGGGAGGGTGTGAGCAGCTGGGAGAAGCTCAGCCCCACCTGAGCCTGCTCTGCCTCTGTCCTCCTCCTCAGTTCTCCCTCTCCCACAGGATGGAAATGACCTAGCGGAGGTGAAGGCCCCTCTCCACTGAAGATATCTGTGGACAGAGGTGGAGGTGTGGAGGGCAACCACCAGCCTGACCCATCAGCCTCAGGTGCCAACTCACCAGGGAGGCCTGTTGCCTGAGCCTGGGATGGCTCCCTAGCCTTGGGAAGAAGAGCCTCCATGGGTCCATCGGAAATCAGTAGGCATAGTAAATAAAGAGCTGCATGTGAAGATGCGTTAATATATCGTTCTAAGTGTGAAAGAGATCTTTACTGTCCAAAGAAATGCCTGAAGGCTTCTATTTCCCTTTATCTGGATGTAATATTTTAGCCAGTTTTCCAAAATTTCTAACATATCCCAATTTAATCTAAGGTTGCAATAGAACCAGCACAAAAACAATTTTTGATATTTTATTTATTTATTTATTTTTAGTTTTTGGTATTTTATCTCCTCATCTTTACAGTCAAGACTCACTGCTTCCGATCATCAGTATTTGTTGAGCCTTTACTTTGTACCAGGCACAATAACATGCAGAAATCATTTTTCCTTCTCTTGAGGAACTTATATCCTAAAAGAACAAAAAATCTCTCTCTCGATATGGTATATCAGTTTGATGTTTACTCAGCGAGTATTCTATAGGGTGATATTTTGTTATAATTTAGCCTCATTATGTTTTAGAGAGTCGAAGAAGAGGAAAGATTTAAAAGCAGTCAAAGAGAGACCATTCAGGATAGGTAGCTGTGGTAGGCAGGATAATGGCCCTTCAAAGATATCCATGTCCTAATTTCTAGAACCTGTGAATTTGTTACCTCACCTGGCAAAGGAGAATTAAAATTGCAGATGGAGTTAAGATTGCTAATCATTCAATTTTGTATAGGGAGATTTACTGGATCCTTTGCACGGGCCCAAGGTAATGACAAGGGCCCTTGTAATGAAAGAGGGAGGCAGGAGAGCAGGTCAGGGTGATGTAATGTGAGAAGAACTCAACCTGCCCTTGTCTTTAAAGATAGAGGAAGGAGGCTGGAGACAAGGCTTGAGGGTAGCCTCTAGAACCTGGAAAAGGCAAGGGTGTGAATTGTTCCCTGGGGCTCCAGAAAGGGACACAGCCTGGCAACCCCTTGATGTTGGCCTAGTGAGGCCTGCGTCAGACTTCTGACCTATAGTCCTGTAAGATAATAAATATGTATTGTTTTAAGCCACTGAGTTTGTGATAATTTGTTACAGCAACAATAGAAAACGAATATAGTAGGGATTACAGGAAGATAAACCTAATCTCACCAGCTAAGGAGGGATTTGCTGCAGGAAATCGGATGAGGAAGTAGTTTGTGAGATATCAGCAAAGGAAGCAGAGTTAAAACAGCGAGTTGAGCCAAAAGGATCATGTGTCTTTTTTCCAAATACAAGGCCACCAAAGTAGAAATGGTGGTGACCAGATGGAAGAAGAGAGAAGGCTAAAAAAGCAAGGTAATATTGTACAACTGACAAATAAAAAAATAAAGATCCTTTAAGAAATCCAAGAAAAAGAAGAAAAATCCAAGGTAAGGCATAAGATATCAAGAAATTCTTAAAAGCTTACAATTCATGTTACACATTGTTATGATAGGGCAAGAACATTGTTGGCTTCCTTAGGTTAGAAGATGCCCTACTCTAAGATTTAAATGACACACGTTACTTTATTCAGATAGACCCCTCCCCCACAAAAAATAGAAGCTGATTTGTTTCAAGGAGGAGAGGGGAATGGGACATGGGTCAGAACAGTAATAGTCACATTAGTAATATTTTTGTCATTATAACAAAGTTTATACTGAAACTTGGTAAAAGCATATTAGCTGCCAAGAAGAAGAAGGAACAAATTTTCAAAAATATATAACTCCTTTAGAGAAATTTTAGAAGCCAAATACTAATCTACATGAAAAGCTGTAGAGAAAGTCAGTCTTAGCTTGGTCTCAATTTTCTCTCTGTGTTCGCAGCCATCTGCTGGTTTTTTTCTCAGCCCCTTCAGTTTTCTGGTCAATACTTGAGATCCCCTCCAAGAAGAACTGCAGGCTCTTAGATCCTTATAAGCAGCTGGGAGAGGGTTCCTTTCCTCAACGGGTCATTCAGCTCCTTGCTCAGTTCCAGCCTCCTGCAGCCACCATGTCATCAGAGCGCCCTGCCTGCTCGGCCAGTTTGACCTTCTGCACCGCTCGTTTTGCCCCATAAGTGTACGTTCTGTGTCTGGAGTAGGTGGCAGCAAATGGAAGAGGGCACCGCAGTCTGGGGGTGGCAGTGGTGAGGCTGGGGCTCTGTCCCAGGATCTTGATGCTTGTAGACTTTGGTGTCACTTTGACTCCTGGCCTCCCTTGCCACCGCTCACCCAGTTAGTCGTGGTGTCACTGGCTTCAGAGTCCCTTTCTCTCACTGTCACCACATCCTTTAGGTTCTTCAGCTCATCTCATCACCTCCAGGTGCCTGGTCCTGGGGATTGAGGGAAAATGTCCCTAGGGACTGATGCCCAGGGGGGCTGGCGTGCCCTCAGTCCTTGACTCCTGCCATTCTCCTGGTCGCTGAGGACAAGCAAGGCCTGCTTGGAGTGCAGTGAGGGCTCCCCAGAGGTACCCCGATATTTACTTACATCTCAAAGAGCAGAGAAAGAATTTACAATGACAATTTTATGAAGTAAATGCTCTAAGAAAAAGGCAATCTCTTTCCCTTATTGCACCAGGGAAAATTAATTTTTTATTTTTTATTTGTATTTACCTTACAGGTATCTGATGTCCACAAAACAGTTCTCTCAGTAGTTGCTTTATTAACCCTGGGACCCTTGGGGCTTTCTACTTTCTGGTAGTGGGGGGTCCCACACCACCAGCCCCTCTGTAGAAGGACCCTGCTGCCTCTTTCTTCAGGACAGTGGAGGTCCATCCACTTTGGGGAAATCCTTCGTTTCTCATGGCCTCTAATAGTGGAGACTCAGCTAAAGGCAGAGAATTCCAAAGAGTTGATGACATGGAATTCATTTCTTTTGAGATTTGGAGGCACAGAACCAGTTTTTGGTCTGTCTTGACGCCATGAATTTACCTGGATTATCTTTGCCTTAAAATATAAGTTAAAAAGTTTACAAGTGCACAGCAAGTGGACCTCCAGTCTCAGGGAGGCATAGGATGTGGGTCAGATGTCTTCATGGAGGTCAGGGGATCAGTGGGGTGACCTGAGGAGGATTTGAAGAAAGAAGTAGGATCATCCCTGCCCCGCTTCCTTCCTCAGAAGAGAAGGGCAAATGTTTCCTTTCCAGGATTTATAACCTGGGGTCACAGGATTAGACACCAGGATAGACAAACAAGGAGAGGTGGCTAAGGGATTGGACCCAGACCCTTCCGTGGGGACATCAAGCCTCTCCCCTCAGCAGCAACCTCTCTCCATCTGTCTCCAACTGTCCCCTCCTTTAGAGTCACCACCCTCCATCCTCTGCCATGCCCAGGTTCCCCAGCCCAGATCCCCTCCCCACAGCCTCCAGTGGAGGAGAGGAAGAGGCATTTCTGGACCCCAGTCTTTCCTTTTCTGCTAAGCTTTGTTGAGCCCACTGTGTGCTGGGCAGGAATTCCCTCAATTGCCCAGTGCTTCCTGAGGCCTCGCCTTTCTCTGTCTCCACAGTTCTGATGTTGTTCTGAGTAGGGACTCCACAGAGAAGGTATTTGCAGAGAGTGATACAGATTCCTGGGCTGAGTACAAATTGGAGTTGGCAGGTATCTCCCAGTCATCTTAGTTCACCTCCCTCACTGTAAAATTGAGGTTTTGGAGACTTAGAGGAATTTTATGCCACTGAATAATATGTTGTAATATTATATACCTTATAAAGGCTTGACTTATTCAATCATTTGGAGTATTACCAAAGTAAACATTTGCTGAGTGGGGGATGAAATAAACACAGACAGTCTGAACGGTAAGATCTAGGTTAGAGGAGACTCCAGTGTAGACAGGGCAGATTGGGGAATGGGGACAGCAGGGAGGAGTGGGAGGACCTGGGGAGTGGCTGGAAGGAGCTGGGACTTAGGAAAATCAACAACGTGTCTGTATCAGGCCTCTCAGGATCCAGTCACAGTCATCAAAATCAATATGGAAATCAAAATTCAAGAATGACTGTGAACAGGAAGACACTTGAGGACTCCAGGACAGAGAGTGCTAGAACTCTAGCCTGACTGTGGCCTTCAGGCATTGTCCCTTGCAAAGCCACGTGGCTGTACCTGGCAGCCCTCGTGGGCCTGTACTACCTCCTGTGCTGGTACCGGGAGAGGCAGGTAGTGAGCCACCTCTGAGACAAGTATGTCTTCGTCACGGGCTGTGACTCAGGCTTCGGGAAACAGCTGGCCAGGCAGCTGGACCTGCGAGGCTTGAGGGTGCTGGCTGCGTGTCTGACGGCTGCGTGCCTGAGCGTGCGGGAACAGAGGCACCACCCCGCTTCCTGTTTGTGTCTCTTAGTTTCTTCGCTCTCTGTGCAAGGGAAACCTCTCTTCTGCTGACTGGGAAGATTCTCAAGATGTTTTGATTTTCAAAGCTTTGAGCTTTGGTGTCTCCAGAGCATAAGTCCTAGGGTGGCTGAGTCTGAGCCCAGGCTTAGTTGAGCCCAAGCTGTGTTTAGGGCCGACTGTCTGGAGGAGGTGTTGGGCCCTTGAGGCTTGCCGTGGCACCGTTTGGGCTGGGCCAGGCCGGATCCAGGCTGACAGTCTCAGCATGTGCACATTTTCCTGCTGGTTCCTTCACACTCGTCCCTCTTGAGGGCTTTCAGACCGTCCCCACTTGACTTAGGAGGACTCTGAGGCTTGGAGAGCTGAAGGGACTTTAGGTCAAACGCGAATGAGCGTTCCTGTTCTGTCTATTATATTATGCTGCCTGCTGTCTTGGTGAAAAAGGAGACCATTGATTTCTTTTTGTGATTATGAATGTAAAACATGCTCATTGTAGAAAACATAGAAGAGGATAAAGGTAAAACAACATTTACCCTAATCCCACCCTCCAGAGTTAATTACTCTCTACATTATGGATCTTACGATCAGCATTTTCATCAAATTTTTTCCAAAACATAAATTCAGTGTCTATATATGCCAGCATGGTGAGAGACCATACTTGATTTAAGCCATCCTATAGTGTCGTATGCTGAAGTTTGTTTCCCGCTTTTCCTGGCATAAATAACATCTCGGTAAAGAGTTCTGTAACAAAGGTTTGTTCACATTATCAGTAATGTTATTTAAGTAAGTTAAAATAATGGGATCAAAGAACATGCATTTCTTGAAGGCCAGAAAGGTTTCTGAGCAAGGGAGGGACTAATAATGCAGGGCCTATTGTCTTTCCAATATTGCCGGGGTCAAACTCTGCCTCCCCCTCCCCCATCCACCCCACCAGACCCTCCTCACCCAAAACCCTGCGCCTGCTGACTTGAAGTCTGTGGGTCTGTACCTCCAGCTATTTCAAACCCTTTTTGTGTCTTTTTTTCCTGTCTCTTTCAGAGAGGTTTCCTGAAAGCTGAGTGGGCCAGGGACCTAGGGGGGTGGGGCGAGGGTGGCCTTTTGGGAGGGTAAAGGAGAGGGAGACAGTGCTGGGGCCAAGAGTGCAGTCTGCACTAGGGCATGGCATGAGGCCTCCTGCTCCCCTCCCAGAGCCTGCCCTGGGCATCCCTCCAGGCTAAGCTGTGGAATTCCCCAGCATAGAAGGAGACTGTGGCTCCCTGAGCAGACAGTGTCTTAGAATTGATGTGACCTGTTTCAAAGCTTGTCCCCTGAGGTCCAGTGCAGGCCTGTCCCCTAAATTACCCTAATTCTGGGATTTCAAGGGTGTCTTCCCCAACCAAGGTGTGTAAAGTAATTATTCACATTTTTTTCTTTTTCTCATTTCCTTTTTTCTTTCTCTTCTCTAGTTTTCCCTCCTTTTCTGTCTCTTATGCATTCCGCTCTCCCTGTCTCTGTCTCTCTCCCATCAGATATTTGTAGAACACTACTTTATTCTCTTGACCTCTGTCCATGTACTTAACAAAGGATATTGCCTACTGAGTGCCAGGCACCGATGAGCTAAAATGAGAAGGACCATCCCTGCCATCCAGTAGCTCAAAGTGTATGAAAGCCCTGACAGCCTGCAGCCACCCTGTCCCCATTTCCTCTCCTGCACTCTTTTTCCTTATACTAAGTAGTACGTTGTTGTTGACTCAATAAATAAACTCAATTGGAAGGTGAATTGGAACCCCAGCTGTGTTCTAACCCCTGGGCACAGCGCAGTGTTGCTCTCTTGCCCCTACTGTGCGCAGGGCTGTGGGACCTGGTAAATAACGTAGGCATCTTCATGCCCACGGCACCCAATGAGTGGCTGACCAAACAGAACTTCGTGAAGATCCTCAACGTGAACCTGTTGGGGGTGATCGAGGTGACCCTGAGCCTTATGCTCCTAGTAAGGAGGGCAGGGGGCTGTGTAGTCAGCATCTCCAGTGTCTTGGGCCAGATGACCCTTTGCAGTAGGGGCTATTGCATCTCCAAGTATGGCGCTGAGGTCTTCTTGAACTTCCTCAGGTATTGGACTGGGACAGAGGCCCTTCCTCAGTCCTCCTGCTTCTGTGCTTCCAGGAAAACCTTTTTCAGAGGACCTTCCTTCCAAATCGCTCTTTCTTGCTTTGTGCCAGGCAATCATTTTTTATGTTCTGGGTGTTGGGATGGGACCCAGGCCTATAGAGTTTGATTCAACCTATCCCTGCCCTGGAGGAGGGTCCACAGTCAGATCGTGTCTGAGGCAGAATCGGACCCAGGATAATGTGGCTGCAGAACCAATGTCCATAACCCCTATGACATTCAGCTTCAGTGAGCCCTTAAGGTGGGGATAGCGCATTGGAGTCAATTCAACAGACACTTCTCGGCACCTCTGTGAGTGCACAATAAATGTGTCTGAGGACAACATTTGGTCCCTGACCTAAAATTCTGACAGCTGAAAGAGACAGATACAGAAATGTTGTGGCCATCTCTGATGATGCTTTCACTAAGTTAGCCACAGTGGCTGTGGTAGCCAGAGGAATGAGGGGAGGGATCTGGAGAGGGGTCTGAGGTAAGGATTGAAGAACTGAACTGGGTAACCTGGCAACCTGAGAAATAGGGTGTAAAGGCTTCCTGGATGAGGGAATGAGGTCAGACAAGGCCCAGGGTGAGTAATGGTTGAGTGCCTATGCCGCAGGGTGCTCCAGGGTAAAGGACAAGGTCCAGGATGGCAGGAGGGATGCGGGGCAGGTGGGCATGTGTGGGCTCGCAGAAGGTTGTGGGCCTTGGACAGGCTGTAGACCTTCATGCTGTTGGCAGTGGAACCCCATGGAAGGGATTTAATCAGGGGAGCTACTTTGTCAAATCGGCATCTAGAGAACCCACTGACTGTAGGGCACAGGATGGCTCTGAATGTGGGGGAGCTGAGACTGCAGGCAGAGAGAGACTCCTTAGGGGACAGATGGCCAGACAGTTGACTAGAGCAGAAGAGGGGAGAGAGAGGATTGAGGAGGGTGGAGGAAGTAAGATGGGCAAAGTCTGGACATGGATGGGATGTAAGGGGACACAGGAGGAGAGAGCACTTAAGTGGTGCCTGGTAGCAGAGTAGGTAGGATTTAGAGCTAATAAACACATGCATGGAAAATATGTGAAACAATGTACAAATCTTACCCAGAGACTATGCTATCATAATTTTTCTCCCCCTGGCCACTGCCCTTTGAAACTTCCCAAGCTTTCAAGTTTATGTCACCCCAGTCCTGTGTTGGGGTTGTATTGTTTTTGTTTGCTTGTTTGTTTGTTGTGTTTTGTCTCCCAAGACCTCTGAAGTCCTTGTCCCTCTGCCTGTCTGCCTTGCAGGAGGGAGCTCTCCCACTTTGGGGTGAAGGTAGCTGCGATCGAGCTTAGTTACTTCAAGACCAGCATGACCAGGAATGAGACGTTTTCTCAGGGCTTCCAGGAAGCATGGGACGGGGCCAGCCCAGAGGTCAAGGAGATCTATCGGGAGAAGATCCTGGCATCCTGTGAGCTGTGGACTGTGGGGAGAGAAGCAAACCATTGTCTGGAAGCCTGGGTCCATCATTAGTGCCTCCTCAGGTCTCAGGTCCGTGCTCCAGGCTCTGATTCAACCACACAATGGGGACATTTGGCTCCATCCCATGGTCTCATGTGGTCAACTGGTAACCTAAGGGACAGATCCAGGCTTGTTAGACCTTGGGACCATGGTCTCATCTGAACCCCTCATCACAAGGAGGAAGCTGAAGTCAGAGAGGAAGGACACCCATGGACTCATGGCAAGCTGGCATTACAGCAACTGGTTTTCAGAGGCCTGAATTTCCAGTGTTTGTAGAGACCTCCAGTTTATGCAGTGCTCATATTCTCAGGAGTAGAATCAGAGGGGGCTTAGTGTGGAGAGTGTTCCTGGGGTAAGAGTTGGGACACACTCCAATGACATCCATGGATTCCATTTGGAGCATGATTTTGGGGGTCCCAGGAATTTCATCTATTTAGATTTCTACTGTTTTTAGAAACATCCAATTTATGTTGTCTAGATATTCCAGGAATAGAGCCAGAGGTGGTTTAGTGTGGAGCACTTGCTCTTGGGGTACGGATTGGGAACTCCATGGGGAATCTGGATAGATTAGATTTGGGGCATGTGTTTAGGGAGGCACAAGAATGCTTTGAAGTTTTCTTCCCAAATTAGAGCAGTGAATTGGAGAGGAGGAATGGGGAAGTATATAAGGGTCCTTTCTCATCCTGAACAGACATCAAAATAACATCTTTTGAAAAACTGCAAGTTGAATCTACCTTTTCTGACACTCTGCATGGAACACACACTGACCTCCTGCCACCCTTGCACCTGATACTCACCTGGCTGGAACACCAAGCTCTTCTACCTCCCCATGAGCTACATGCCCTCCTTCCTGGTGGATGCCAGGATCTACTGGATGTACCCAAAGCCTGCCAAGGCCCTGTGAAGCTAACGCTGGGGTGCCTGGGGGTCTAGTTGGGGTGCTGTGGGAGGAGTGATGCTTCACGAGGAGGGAAATGGGGTGGGGGGAGAGAGATCTCCAGTCTCTAGGGTCATGTAGCTTGCCTTCCTCCTCACCTCTGCCCCAGGATTCTCCTGGGACTCTGAGGATATTAGGAGGAAAGAAAAGTTTTGCAGCAAAGGAACAGGGACCCAATAGCACACATCTGTGCCCTGTTCCTTGGGCAGCCTCTCAAGGTTCTGAGCCTCATGGTCACCCTGCCACCCTGAGGAATCCACACTTTTGGGAGGTTGTAAGCAGCTGAGAGAGGCTCTGCCCCACCTGAGCCTGCTCTGCCTCTGTCCTCCTCTTCAGTTGTGCCTTGGCCCTGACCAGTCTCCCCCTCCCTTTGGATGGAAATGGCCTGGAGGAGGTGAAGGCCCCTCTCTACTGAAGATACATGTGGACAGAGTTGGGCATGTGGAAGGTGACCACTAGCCTGACCCATTAGCCTCAGGTGCCAACACAGCAGAGAGGCCTGTCATCTGAGAGTAGGTGGCATTCCCAGCCCCGGGAGGAAAAGCACTCTATGGGGTCCTGCAGCCCTCCCATCCCTCACTCCATGGCCTCCATTTTCTGATGTTGGGAGTTTGAGCTCAGGGGGAGCACTGCTTTGGCCAGCAGTAGGCAGAGAGGCCCATGAGATGGTGAGGGAGTCCCAGGCCCGTGTTGGGGCGGTTTCAAGTCATCCTTTTCCAGATCCAGAGACAACTCCTGGGTCTCACTTGTCTTCTCAAGAACTGGGATACTCCTGGGCCTGCTCTGACTTCCCCTAGCTACGACTTCCCTGTTCACTCACCCAGGAGGCAGAGTTGGGAGACGCCTCCCAGACCCAGTGTAGGAGGTATTGCGCCTTGGGGTAGGTACGAAGTAGGTGAAGTTTGCCTCCATCACTTCCTACCTCCATCCCACACAGGCTTTGAGTCTGCTCCCCAGAGGTGGGCCCACGATCTGACCTCCCACTCCTACCATTCTTGGTATAGAATGGCCAAGCTCTCTGGCCTTTCCCTAGGTGACACCTGTTTTATCTGATTCTGGAGCTGACCAACCTTGGTAGGTAGGGAGCATGGGGATTCACCCTTGTCCCTTCACTGGAGGCAACTTCGTGGCTCCATTTCTGTGTCAGACAGTGTAGACAGGAAAGGTGTGGGCAGTTGGTTCTGGGTTCCCTGGGATGAGCTGGTGCCCAGGCTCATCTTGAGGCATGGTGACTCTAGAGGTTTATCAAGAGAACCACCATAGACTCCAGCATCATTCTGTCCTTGCATCTTGTACAATCCAGGCCACGGCTCCCACTATCCACACCTCTGTCTCATCTCTTTACTTCCTTTTCTTTAGCAGCTTCCCTCCTACCTTTCTGTGAGTTCTTTGCCCCATTGCCTGGAATCTCTCCCTTCCCTCCAATTTTCCAGGTCTCTGGCCCCAGTCCTTTGCTTCTCCCATGTGTCATCCCACTTCGCCCCAGATCCTTCCTGCAGCTGCCCAGGGAACTCATGACCCATCCTCATCACCTGGCTGGGACTCATCTCAGTGATGTTCATATCAGAACTCTCTCTTTTCCCACCTTCCCTCCTTATGCCCTAAGTGTCCCCCCTCCTGATTTCTCTTGCCATCTGTGGTTCTACCTGTTATTAGCCCCATACCTTAGAATCACTTTGACTCCTGACCTCACCTTGCTCTGCACATCCAATTAGCCACTGAGTCAGTTGACTTCATAGTCCCTTCCTTCCATTGTTACCACCCCCCCTCAGCCTCCTCAGATCACTAAATCACCCAGTGTGTGCCTGGTCCTGGGAGTGGAAGGAAAATGCCCACTGGGGGCCCTGCCTTGTGGGAGCTGACGTGTCCTCAGTCCTTGACTCCCTCCATTAGCCTGGTCATGGGGTGAGGGCAAGAGCTGGGCTTCTTTGGAGTGCAATGGGGGCTCCCTATTGGTGACCTGAGTATCACCTCCCAAGGGGCCCAGGCCCTGAGCCCCTTGGTCTTTCTGCTTCCTGGGAGTTGGAACCTCACATCACTAGCCTCCCTTATAGGAGGACCCTGCTGCCTCTGGCCTCAGGACAATGGAGGCACATCCATCCTGGGGAACCCTTTATTTTTCCTAATCTCCCCTAATGGCAGAGAATTCCAAAGAGCTAATGTCCTGGAACTCATTTCTCTTGAGATTTTGAGGGCACAAAACCAATTTTGTTCATTTTACATTAATGAATTTACCTTAATTTTTTCCCCTGAAAATAAAAATTAAGTTTATTTACACACTTGGACTCATGACAAATGATTTTGATCCCTGGGCCAGAGGCGGGGGATTTTTAGGGGAGCTCTCTGAGTCCTCCTTCTTCATTTGCCCTGCTCAGACCACCCAGGTGAGCCACCTTTCAGCGCCAACATCACCACTGGGGTCTTTCCCTACCTGGCACCTTTGCCCATCAGGGCTAAGGGAAAGAGAGAGGCAGCCGTGGGATGTCTGAGGTGACAAGACTTCAGGTTGGACTTGAATTTCTTGCATCTAGGCTAATTGGTGTGGTGAGGTATCCACCTACAAAAATTACAGAGTGGCTCACCCAGGGGCCTTGCATCTTTCACCAGCAGTGGGAGGGAGGAGAGCTCTTCTTCCCAGCTGGTTCCAACAGACTGGGGCTCAAAGGACCAGCCTCTCCTGCTGTCTCCTGCGTCTGATCCCTATGGCGGCTCTCACGGACCTGTCCTTTATGTACCGCTGGTTCAAGAACTGCAATCTGGTCCACAACCTCTCAGACAAGTATGTCTTCATCACGGGCTGTGACTCAGGCTTTGGGAACCTGCTAGCCAGGCAGCTGGTCGATCGGGGCATGCGGGTGCTGGCTGCATGCTTCACTGAGGAGGGGGCCCAGAAGCTTCAGCAGGATACCTCCTACCAGCTGCAGACCACTCTACTGGATGTCACCAAGACGGAGAGCATCCAGGCAGCGGCCCAGTGGGTGAGGGACCAAGTGGGCGAGCAAGGTGGGGCGAATTGCATTCTTTGGCTTCCTCAGTTTATCCTTCTTCTTCTCTCTTTCTCCCACAGGCCTCTGACAGTTTCAGGGACCCTGTTGTTCAGATGGGGTGGGAGAGGTGATGTAGAGAAAGGGGCTCGGGCTCTGGATCAGTGGGATTGGAAAGTGTTGCGTGGTTTGGTCTGTCCACATGAAGGGGTGATTTCCCAAGGAAGTTTTCTCTCCCAGGAACTCAGAGGGCTCTGGGGGAGGTTGCAATAGGAGGAGGGAGAGGGAAAATGTGTTCTGTGTGTCCAAACCTCTAAAGATGGAATTGCCTCTCTGGGACTTTGGTGGTCCTAACCATCAGCTCCTGTAGAAATGTGAGCACATTTCTTGTCGGGGTCAGGCTTGGGGGAGGGGGAAGGGAACATGGGGTTGGCCTCCCCAAGTGGAGGCATTTGCTGTCCCTGACTGTGTCAGGCTAGAAGGCTAGAGAGAGAGAGAGATCTGTCCTCTTCCTCACTTCATGGTGGAAATTGGGCTGACCTCAGGGTAAGTGCCAACGTCAGAGTGGTTGCTCCTGTTGGGAAAGGAGGCTGTGGGCTGGGTCAGGACTGTGTGGGGACCTACCCAGGAAGCTTCCTGTGCACAGGGTGTGGGCGCAGGAATGAAAGGAACAGGGTGGCTCTGTTGTAGAAGCAGCAGCCTGGAGGAAGTCCTGACTCCTAAGTGAACTAGTCTGGGGTCCGTGCACACGGGTTGGGGCAGGAGAGCCCCGGGGCCCGGCAGGAGTCAGGCAGTAACTCCTCGCTTTATTTTCCTCCTTAGCATTTGCTACTATCCTATATACAATATATTTTACTAATTTTTCTTATTTATTGTCTGTTTCCCCTGCTAGGATAAAGTTTCCTTGGGGGGCCTGGCTGTTTGTCTCTTTTATTGACTGCATATCCTTAGTACCTAGAACAGGGTCTGGCATCGAGTAAGCTGTTCAAATAAATATTTGTTCAATGAACTAAGTAATGAATAATTTAGCAAGAGTGAGTCTCTTTTTTCCACAGGCTGCCTTGCACAGCGGCCCACATTCAGCCTTGAGCCACTTATGTTAATGAGTCAATGAGTATATTAGTTTCCTGTTGCTGCTGTAATAATTAACACAAATTTAGTGGTTTAAAACAACACAAATTTGTTATCTTTTAGTTCAGGAGGTCAGAAGTCCAAAATGGGTCTCCCTGAGCTAAAATCAAGGTGTCAACAGAGCTATGGTTCTTTCTGGGGGCTCCACGGGAGAATCCATTTCATTGCCTCTTCCAGCTTCTAGAGGTCACCTGCATTCCTTGGCACGTGACCCTCTTCCTCCACCTTTAAGGCCAGCAGCGTTGGGCCGAGTCCCTATCATGCTGCCATCTCTCTGGTTCTCTGTCTTCTGCCTCCCTCTTTCACTTAGAAGGACTCTTGTGATTATATTGGGCTCAACATGCCAACCCAGAATAATCTCTCCATTTTGAGGTAGGTTGATTAGCAATTTGAATTCCATCTGCTGTCTTAATTCCTCTTTCCCATGTAATCCACCATATTCACAGGTTCCAGGGAATAGTGTGGGAACACTTTTGGTGGCCATTATTCTGCCTACCCCATTGGGCAACATCCTTGGTCTAAGAAGCCCTGGGAAATGGGGGGAGGGTTCTTACATGCTTTCTTGTTGTCCCTGAGAGTCTCTGGACATGGCAGGTTGGCACAGCCCTGAAGCTGTTCACATGCTCTGACAGTTCTCTAGCTGCTTTTTGCAGAAAAAAATTAAGATTGTCCTGGTTTGCCAGCAGGCAGAGCTGTTTACCAGGGATGGTCAGAGGAAGTGGCAGTGTGTGTCCCTTGCCCACAGGCAGAGACCACTTGGGTTTTATAGTCTTTGGATCTCAGGAGCCTCATTTCCTCTTCTGTAAGACATGAGAGTCCCCTCTAACTGGGAAGGTTCTGAGTCCTGCCAGCCAGTTGATCTCCTGGGGTCTCTCTAATTGGAGGAAGGCAGGAAGATGGGGTGAGGCATGGTTTGTGTGTGGACCCCAGGCCTAGGGGGAGGGTTGGACCATGAGTGGTATCTACATCTAGACCTGCCCTCAGGAGTGAGTGCCCAGAGGAGTATCTTGAGGCTGCAGAGGTCAAGGTGGGGTGGTGGGATGGGGGGAAGGGAAGAGAAGGGAAGGAGCCAGGGCAGTGAGGATCATGGAATCCCTGAATAGAAGAGCTGGAAGGCATCCTTGGGGATCATTTAGAGACTTTTCCAATGTATTGTTAGCACCAAACATCCTCCTCCAAGTGGAATTTTACTTGGAAGTTCAATATGTAACACAAATGCAAGTCAAACTTCTGCATCTCCCTCAGCAGGTTCTGGAGTTTGGCTTGGAAAGCTCTCAGGATTGCAAACCACAGGCTGGAAACAGCTGTTCTAGTCCAGTCAATGAAGAACTTGAGGCCCAGAGAGGGGAAGTAACTTGTTCGAGGCTGGAGGTCAAAGCAGGACTAGAACTTGAGGCTCTTCAAGCGTGGGCCCCTGCAGAGCTGAATGACAGTACTTAGCATTATTCCTCTCCATTTATAACAACTCAAATGAAATATCTCAAAGAGAGCCCTTATCACATTTTTCCATAATTAATTTATTTAAATGTGTTATATATTTATTTATAAATATTATTTATTTCCTCTCTGGTTTGTGAGCTCCTTGAGGGATAAGAGCCTGTCTTGTTCATTTTATGTCTCTAGCACCTTCCTATGTAACTGACAGAGGACAGATGCATGAATAAATGAATGAGTGGATGAACACGTGAATGGATGGATGAATGAATGGCCTGATTTTGGTAATGTGTGAAATGGAGTTGGCTTCTTACACTTAAGTAAATCAAGAGAGGGAAGCATGATGTGGGAGGACTTCAAACATTAATTCGTTGGTATGAAAATGATCTCTCTCTTTCCAGAGCTAATAGCTTATGTCCTGTTAGCTAAAGCCTGGATTGTAGCTGGCACAGGGCCCCAGCCAGCTGGCAGACTGTATGAATCAGGAGAAGTGCCCCTGTAGGGAAAACTAACTGGTGAAAGGCACATCTTCCTTCGGGCTATCTTAGCTCCCCACTCCACGGCCCCAGCCGGGCTGTCTTGGCCCTTGTGCACCTGCTCAACCATCCTCGGCAGCCCCAAGCTGCTGGGTAGTGGACCTGGTGCTTTTCCAGAAAGGCTGCTGATGTCTGTATGGTTCTCTCTCCCTCCATCACACCCTCAGGCCTCTGGGCCCTGGTGAACAACGCTGGTGTGGGCCTCCCCAGTGGCCCCAATGAATGGCTGACCAAAGAGGACTTTGTGAAAGTGATCAATGTGAACCTGGTGGGACTGATCGAAGTGACCCTCCACATGCTGCCCATGGTCAAGAAAGCCCGGGGCAGGGTCGTCAACATGTCCAGCTCCGGTGGTATTGTGGCTATGATCGGTGGTGGCTACTGCGTCTCCAAGTTTGGTGTCGAGGCCTTCTCTGACAGCATCAGGTGACTGTGCTGGTGCCAACCACTCTGGGTGGGAGTCCTGGGGGTTTCACCTCATGAACAGAGGGCTGGGAGGACAGCATGTGAGCAGAGGAGTTCTGGAGGAAACTAAAACAGTAGTAGGAGGAGGGCTAGTCCCCAGGGGGCCTTTCACAAGGACCAGGAGAAGAAGGGATGAGGAGCAGAGGTGGGATGGTGATAGGAGGCTATCTCCCTGCCTTCCCTTGAGTTGTCTCAGAGTTAGTGAAACCCTGTTTGGGCCTGTGGGAGTAGGAGGGAAAGTCCCCCAAACAGAGAAGTCTGGGGGCAAATTTGGCCATGGCAGACCCTCAGGGGAGGATGCAGGCCTCACATAGACATCCTCACTCTCTTCCTTATGTGGGTGCTATGTGTGGGGCTGAATGGGAGGGACCTGGTGGGAGGCAAGGTTTTGGTCTAGATTCTCTGTTGACTTCCTCCTCGCTGGGTTTGCCTAATGCGAATTGCCTGGAGACAGGTTTGGGAAGGGATGAGGCCCTAAGACAGGGCTTACTTGCATGAAGGCAATGCCTGGCCTGGTGCAGGTGCTGGGGGGGCTCCAGGTTCCTGGGTGATAAGCCCCTCTAGAGGTGTCAGAGGTGACTCTCCCTGATGATCCTCTGTCATCTTGGTGTCCCAGACTGAGTCCAACTCTTCTTTCCCAGGCGTGAGCTCCGCTACTTTGGGGTGAAAGTCAGCATCATCGAGCCAGGGAACTATCGGACGTCCATTCTGGGCAAGGAGGGCATAGAGTTGCGCATGCGAAAGCTGTGGGAGCGGCTACCTCAGGAGACCCGGGACAGCTATGGAGAGGAGTACTTCCGTGTCTGTGAGTTACCTGAGAGGGAGAGGGGTCTCCGAGAGGGTCAGGGAGATCTTAGGGGTCACTGACTTGCTTTTATTTTACAGATGATGGGATGGAGGCTCAGAAGGGTTAAGGCCACACAGCTAGTGGCAGAGCTGGGATTTGAGAGTAGAGACCAAGTGGGCATCTGCTGGGAATGGCAGAACCATAGCTGCCAAGGAGATGGGGGTGCTGGGAGAGGTGCTGGCCGGGAATGCTGCCAACTCCTGGCACCTGCCCCCCAACACATTATTATGTGGGTGAATCAGGTGAAAATGCACTGACATGAGAACAGAGAAGTTACTGAAAGCACAGCTGCTTGAGCGAGACGGCTGGGTTTCACTCCTGGCTTGCCACTTGTCAGCTAGGAGACTTTGGGCATGTTAGCTGGTCGCCCTCTGCTTCAGTTTTCTCCTCTGTAAAATGGAGCTAATGATAGTGCCTACCTCGCAGGACTGCTATGAGGATTAATATCTGTGAAGTGTCTCATGCACACTAAGTGCTTGTTAAATCAATATAGAGGCAAAGGAGCACGTGAGTATTTAAAAGGAAGGGGCTCTGGGCGGCTCCCTTTCTCCCTGAGCTAAGGGTCTGTATGAACTTCAGGTGTCTTTGGAGGGTGGAGGAGGGACATCTCAGCCGTTTACTATACTGCCTGAAAACTTGGTGCAGTTCTTCCAGATTTTTTCTTCTCTTTTACTTGGCCTCCATGAGCCTCTCTGAGATGCAATTTACTGTTGTGGGTAGGCTCTTAGACTCTGGCACTAAGCTGCCTGAGCACAAATTTCAGCTCCCCTGCTTGCCTTGGGCAAGTTACTCAGTTTTCTCATCTGTACTGAGTTATGAGAATTAAATGAGTTAATATACATAAAGTGCTTAGACTATTAGCTGGTCCCTGGTAAGAACAATTTGATTTAAAAGTTTGTTGTTTTTAGCCTTTCTTAGACTGAGTATGGCTTCCTTTTTTTTCCATGGTACTGGTCCCTACAAGCTATAAGTTCTTGCATGGCAAAGGGAGACTCTTAGGTAGTAATTATCCCAAATCGAAAGTGATGAATTTTTAAAATTTACACAGAAACTCTGGATGGGCTAAATGTAATCATTCAGATCAAATCCATGGCAGGGGATGGTTAACTGTCTGGGGGGGGGGGGGGTCGGTGAGGTGTAGGGGGCATGGTTCTTTCAGTGACATGCTCTCTTGGACATCATACATCAACGGAGGCAAAAGCCAAGACATCAAAACCATGACAGCCACTTATTCACTTAATACACGTTTTATTGGGAGCCTGCCACATGCCAGGCACTGTGTGGGGCTGGGGGGTGAGAGGGGACCAAGCAGCCAGGTGTACAGCTCGCTGCATGTGGCTTAAGGCCCAGTAGGGCAGACAGATCTTAATAAAAACACACACATTTAATGGCAAATGTGGATAAGTACCATGGAGAGAAGCACAGGGCTATGGAAAAAGAATGAGGTTGGGAGTGGGTCCCCAGTTCACTTACGGCATGGGGAAGGGCTTCTCTGAGTTGACTTCGAGGAAGAATGAGTTAGACATTGCTGGAAAGTGGAAAGAGGGGCTAGGCAGGGAAGTTTTTCCAGGAAGGCTCTGAGGCAGGCAACTTTTAGAGGAACTTTAAGGATACCAGACGGTGGGGAGCAGGGTCGGGGAGCAGAGAGGGCACAGGATAAAGCACACTGAGGATTAAGGATGCGATCTGATTTGTGATTAGGAAAGACTGCTCTGGTTGCTGTGGTATTCCAGGCTAGACACGTCGGTGGTTTGGACTAGAGAGAAGGTGGAGGAGATGGAAAGAAGTTGATAGATGCCAGGTGTATGTTAGATGTGCTGGTGCTGGGAGACAGAAGAAGCCATCAGGGATGAGTGCTAGGTTTAGTTCAAGAAACCTGGTGGATAGAGGTATCATTCTTTCCTTGATTTAGGAAAGAGTCAGGGGGAAATATTCAGAGAAGTATTCCTTAGTGAAAGTAATCTTTTAGTTCTGGACATATTAGAATTCTGTGAGGAGAAAAAAGTTCTAAGGATTTACGTCAGTTGGGACTGTCTCAGTTACAAGCGACAGAAAATCCAACCCAAATTATTTAAGCAGAAAAGGAATTTCTTGACACTCATTAATAAAAAATTGAGGGATATGGGCTTCAGGTACAGCCTGATCCAGTCAACAAATGATGTCATTAGGACTTAGTTTCCCCCTATTTTTTGACTCTGCTTCTTCTTCTTCCTCTTTTTTTTTTTTTTTTTAAGTCTTTAGACCAATTTAAAGACTTTGGCTTTTTTTTTTTTTTTTTTTGATGAGGAAGATTTGCCCTGAGCTAACATCTGCTGCCAATCTTCCTCCTTTTGTATGTGAGCTGCCACCACAGCGTGGCCACTAACAGACGAGTGGTGTAGGAACTGAACCTGGGCTGCTGAAGTGGAACGCGCTGAACTTAACCACTAGGCCACAGGGGCAGGCCCTTGGCTCTGCTTCTTTTGTCTTGGCTCCAGTCTCACAAGCTCTCTCCCCCGTGGAGGTCACATGGCTTCAGTATCTCCTCATTTCCTCCCAGGGATAGTCCTTTCCAGTAGCTCCCCAAAAAGGCCTAAGATTCAATCTGACTTAGTGGGCCTATGACAGCAGAATCAGAAGGAACTTCAGGATGCACCCAACCCTCAGCTCATCACTGTGCCCGGAGAATGTGAAGATCTGTTGGCTCAGGCTGGGTCATGAGCTGTGCCCAGACCAAAGGTCTCAGAGTGGGAGAGGCATGGATCCCCAGAGAGAAACCTATAACTATTGCTCTAACCAAGGGACTGGATGTTGAGGAGGGGGAATAATATATATCCTCTGTGAGATCCCCCTAAAACTCTCCCTTAGCAAAGAGTGATCCAAGTTATTTATGGGGCCACTGTGAGGCTGGAGTGGAACACAGTTCAGCCAATGTCTGGAAGCCTCACAAGGCATTTTCTGAGTAAAATAGCTCGATGCAGGCAGACTTTGTAGAGTCTTCAGTGTGGTCTATAAAAGAATATGTAGAAAGGCAAATTACCTCTGAAAACCACATGTTGCAAAGCTGATATCGTTCTTCTGAAGAATAGTGAGGACTGGGTTTATAAAATACCATCAGCTGATTCCTCTGTCATCCACCTCATGATTTCAGAGGAAAATTTTAAGGCAAGCATTTGACTACTTTTAGATAAAAATTTTTCAGAGTGAATATACTCTAATTTTCACTTCTGTTTAACTAGTGTTTATAGGGATGCAGAAATGAGTCAAAGTCTCTGGGAACCTAGCAGGGCAGGTCTGAAAGCACATACCACACCACACAGAGAATTGTGCAACAATGGGCAAGTGTACAAAACAAAGCAACAGTACAGAGACTTAATTCTGCTGCCACAAAAGCCTTCACAGAGGGGACTATTGATGCCTTGGTGAGTTTTGAAGAGTGAATAGGAGTTCACCAATAGGGAAAAAGATGGCAGATGTTTCCCACAGAGGGAGGGGCATGAGCAGCATTTTGGGGACCTGACATAGCACAGTGTGCTTTTGATGACAGTGAGGAGTCAGGGTTTAGATTACAGCAGTTCCTCTAACCGGGTTACACAACGCTCGAAACTTCAGTCTTCATTATAAAGTATAATTCCTCTCTCATGGCTTGTTAGGAGGGTTAAATAAGAATGTAAAGTACTCAGATCAGCCATAAAATAAGAGTTCAACAAACCTAAGCCATCATTGTTGTTACTGGTGTGGCCTGAGTGAAGTGTGAGGGGCAGTGGTGGGAGATGAGGCTGGGAGAGGTTAGGAGTCAGATCACAAAAGGCTTTATGGCTCCACTAAGGAGTGTGACTCTTATCTTGAAGGCATTGGAGAGCCTTTTAAATGGCTCTGAAATGACCTGATCAGATTTGTGTGCTGTGGGAAGGATGAGGGTGGAAACAAGAGACCGGCTGGGAGGCAATGGCAGAAACTCAGTGAAGGAACGGGCAAAGGAATGGTGGTCGCGGGAAGTGTGTGTGCGTGTGTGTTGTAGGGTAGTGTTTTGGTGGGCTGGTGCTGTGGAGACACACTGAAGAAATATTTCAGAGTGAGTGTACAGCACCACTGGGCACAAACTCCACCAAGTTATTGGGGCCAACCAAACAGGCCCCTGGCTTGTGAACCCCAGGGCCAGGCCAGGTATCTTGGAGTGATTTTTAACTACACCCAAAATAGAACCATGTTGGAAATGGCTAATTAATTGCAGCCTGACATGGGCACATTCCCAAAGCAGCAGCACATGGAATCAATGGGATAGCCACGTGAACAGAGCAGCATTCTTGTCCTAATAAGCCTGGAGTTGAGCCACAGCCTGTCTTGGTTAGCATGGCTTAGGGGCAGCAAGCCACCAGCTAAGTTTCTTTCTTTGTCTCAACCCTGTGGGGAGGCCACCAAAAATTCCCCGTTTGTCCCCTTTCTTCCTGGGGAATGACTAGATCAGAAGCCAAGGACCTGTCCCTGGCAAAAGAGAAGGAAACAGAAAATGAACGATTGGTCCTGCTTTGTAGACTTTACCTTGCTTAATTCTCACAATAACCCAAATGTTTCCTAGTTGCCTGAATCCAAAGCTTATGTTCTTCTTCACTGTCGAGGAGAGTGACAAGTGTTAAATGGGAACCTCTGTCTCCCTTCCCACTCCGTGTCTAGCAGGGTGCCCAGCACAAAATAGGAACTCCATAAATATTTGAAAGAACAATGAGAGAATGTGCCCTACGCTACTTGCATGTCTCAGGTAGCTTCTTCCACCCTACTGCCTATGCGAGTCCTCCCCAATTTTCAGAGCCTAGTTCCAAAGCCATCTGTCATATCAGCTTGCCCGGCCCCCAACAGCCCACACAGCTTTCCCTGGCTCTGAGGGAGCACACGTAGCCCTGAGCATCTTGAACGAGTCCTTTGACACTCACTCCTCTGCCTGGGACCTGCTGGTGGTGGACTCTGTGTTAGGCCCAAGGATGGAGGACAGAGTGTTGGCTTCCTAAGACATTATGGCTGTATAGACAGTCTGGCTTTTTAAGATAGTGCGGCTCTTTTTGGGACCCCAAAATGTAGTGTGCCTTCTTCACTGCTGGAGTTTTTTCTCTTGGAAACAGAAAGGGAGTTCCTCGGAGATGAGGGTGAAGGGTCCTTGAACGACAACCCTCATCAACAGCCACCAGGGTCCTGCGCAGAGCGAGTGAGTTCCTTGCCTTCCTGGGCCATCCTCAAAGTCGGCCAGCTTTTGCTCCCTCTTTGTTTTCAAGTTTTAATTCCTTGTTGCAAAGTCTGACTCTCAGGCACCACTTCTTCTGGAGTTCTTAGGGCTCTCAGTGGAGTATGAGTCCCATTGAGGGGACCCTGCCCCAGAGTCCTGGGGCGAGGGTACAGATCAGGACCCCATAAGTGTATCATGTGGCTTGCCTCTTATTTGTGTTGTGAGATTTGTCAGACTTGGACCACTTGGGTGCCTTGTACCCATCTTCACACCCGTGTGCACAGTGCTAACAGAAGACCCTTCACATTGGTTAGAGCCTTACAAGGTGCCTATCTGTGCCTTAGATCATTTGAGCCCCACGATGGCCTTATGATCAAAGTAAGGGCGGCATTACTATTTTTTAATAAAGATTTTTTCCTGTGTGCTTTTGTAGAAAATTTGGGAACTCTAGGATGTACATAGGAGAAAAGAAAACCTCCAGTGACTAGGAATCCCACCAGCCAGTCAATATTTTCACCCATTTCCTTCCAATTTTTCTAATGTGCTTGTTTTCTTCCTGTCCTCCTCCACTGTTTACCCTGCTATAATTCATCTTTATTATTCTCTAGGGCAGGTATCATTATCCCCATTTTACAGATGATGACAATTTAAGCTCAACGTCCGTCACACAACTAATAAGTGGCAGAACTGGGCACAGTTCTTGTTGCTAGTCGAATGCAATAGTAGGAACTCAATACACAACTGTCGAATTCAGAAAGAGAAATAAGATTATTTACAGGGTGTTTGTGTAAAGAACAACCCGGAGGGTGTGGTAGATCTGCCTGAAATGTTAGATCAGCGATCTGATGGACAGAGAACTTGGAATTCAGAAGAAACCATCTTAAATGGAATTCATGAAGAATAATAGAACCTTTGATTTTTTTTTCCTGCCTATACCCTCAAACAGATACTGACAAGTTAAAAAACATGATGCAGTTGGCAGAGCCAAGGATCGGAGAGGTTACCAACAGCATGGAGCACGCCATTGTTTCCCGGAGCCCCCGCATCCGCTACAACCCTGGCCTGGATGCCAAACTTCTCTACGTCCCCTTGGCTAAGTTGCCCACCCCTGTGACAGATTTCATCCTGGGCCGGTACCTTCCAAAGCCTGCAGACAGTGTCTGAGCTGGGGAAGCCCAAGGGGTGGTCAATGGAATGTAGGGGAGAAGGGTGGGAGAAGGGACTGTGGGGTCGCACGAGGTGGTGTCAGATGTTCTGGGGGACACTTTGCTTGGCTGACACCCACTGCTGGGAATGTATGGGTAACTTCTAACAGAGGATGAGTGCCTCTTCCCACTCACTGGGTCCCCACAGAAGCCTGAGGTGGCCTTTGCACCTTCAAAGACTTGCAGCATGGCCCCAAGAACAAATGTCACCCAGTCAGCATATGGCTTTTTCTGGACCTGGAAAAATCAAGGAGAGGAAAACCAGTTTCTGCTGAAGCCTGAGCCTCCCTCAGTTATTGCCACCATTGGGAAATATTGTGGGATGATCTAGCCCGCAGGACAGTCTCAACCACTGTCCTGTTGGGTCTCTAAATATGCAATAACCTCATTCATATGACCCTTTATTTGAAGTACTTAGTAGGGGAGACAGGGAGTGCAAAATTACATCAGGCAAAAGTTTATAATATTTTCTCTCTCTTTAGATTTCTCTGTCCTAGGTAATTGGGATCCACGTGAAATAATAATCATTTATTTAATCACCATTGATTAATTCTTCAAATATTTATTCAGTGCCTACTACATACCAGGCATTGTGTAGGTGCTGGAAGGATATAAAGATAATTAAATCATGGTCTTGAGTTTTTATTGTTTATTTTGTGTTTTTGTTTTTTAGCACAATATCTAGTAGCAGAGATAGGACAGACAGTGATACAAGAAACACAAATCAGAAAATTACATTTTTAGAGCTGTGAAGAACCCTAGAGCTCATCTAATTCAGTAGTTCCCAAACTTGGCTGTACATCATAATCACCTGGTTAATTAAAAATACAGATTCCCAGGCCCCAATGTTAGAAAATATGATCCAGTAGGCTTGGGATGGGGCCCAGAAATCTGTGTCTATAACAAGGACCTAGATGATTCTGATGTACTTGGGCACTTGGGAGCCACTGATAGTTCCATAGAAGTAACTGATGCTCAGAGGAGGAAGTGACCTACCCAAGGCCCCCCAGCTTGGTGGCCAAGACAGAACTCAGGTGTTCAGATTCCCAGACTAGGGTGTTAGTTATAGGAGAATAAATTTCTGGAATTAGTAAACACTGTCAAATAAGTCATTGAACTAAATTAAAAAAAAAAAAAAGCCTTGGGCTGGCCTGATGGCGTAGCAGTTAAGTTCACGTGTTCCACTTCAGCAGCCTGGGATTCCCTGGTTCAGATCCTGAGCACGGACCTACTCATCACTCATCAAACCATGATGAGGCAGCATCCCGTATAGAAGAGCTACAACTCTACAACTATGATCACAACTATGTACTGGGGCTTCGGGGAGAAAAAAAAAAGAGGCAGATTGGCAACAGATGTTAGCGCAGGGCCAATCTTCCTCAAAAAAAAAAAAAAAGCCTTAAACTTCTAAGTAATGTGAACTTCTATTGAAAAGAGTTTTTTTATCGTGAGGAATGGTCATGTAATAAAGGTCAAATGTGAATTTTTTAATTAAAATATCTTTAATTTGTGTTTCTTCAACATCTGGCTGAACTTGAAAATAATAAAATGTAACTAATTACATCTGCAACAGACCCCTTTTCCAACTAAGGTAATGTTCACAAATTCCAGGAATTAGGACGTGGACATATCTTTTGGGGGGCCTCCATGGAACCAACCCACTAAGTCTGTTATTTGCAGCACTTCTATTCCGGGCACCAAATTCTATACCAGATGGGATGCATTGAGCAGCAAGTAATGGAAAGACCAACTCACATTGACTTAAACAACAAAGAAAGAATTAGGGCAGGACCCCATAGCTGAATGATGGCACCAAGGATGCAGGTCCTTTCTACTCCTTTGCTCTGCCGGCCACAGGGTTGGCTTTATCCTAAATCCAACTATCTTTATTGTTGTGGTATGGCTGCCAGTGGCAATGGGAACTCTGTGCTTCCTCATTCGCAATTTATAGGAGAAGAAAGAGCCTGTCTTCCATGGCACTAAAGATTAAGGAAGTTCCTTTCCCAGAGCCCTCACCAAGGCTCTCTTTGAATCTCATTGACCCACATTGGCTTAGGTTTGTCCACGCTGAACCAATCACTGCCAAGGAGGTAAATTACCATGAACTGTTTTAATTAATCATGGGACTGGATGGGAACATTGGGGAGTCAGTCACAGTGCCTACTGCCCTGGAAAATTCAAGACTCGGACTCTGCTGAGAGAGCTGAATCTAGGTCAAAAATAAATTTTATTTGTTGAAGACACAAAAATTTACTGGAGGGAGACTATGGCTAGGTAATATTTTGAGATATTAATTTACACATTTTCATTGCTCCTTGGTTTCCTGTCTCCCTTTTCCCCACTCCAGTAGGGAGCAAATGTAGTGCTTCTTTACCCACAGTGAGATATTTGACAGAATAGAACAGACATATTTCTTCCATTTTCTCCAGCTTTAGTTTCCCCCAACCTTAATATCTTTAAAGAAATTACAGGATTTGGGGAAAGAAGCAAAAGGGAATGTGGCTTGTGGGTGTACACAATGTCTCAGAGAAGCAGGGCCCTCCCCCTAAGACAAGGAGATTCACTCTGGCTGATGAGAGAAGAGGGTGAGGTTTGGAGCTCCAGAGCGGGAGAGATCAGGGTTCACTTTCTGCTAGTACGTTGAGGAGGTGGCAAGATTCAAGAGAGTCACAGCTGCCTTGTGTGTTTAGGCAGATGAGACCCTGGGTGACTCACAGGAGACTCATGTTTCCCACTATGGAAGGAATGTGGTAGAGATTCACCAGATATAAAGGGTATGTAGACTGGGACAGCAGACATTTAAGAGGTAACCTACTCAGATAGATAATTTTTTTCTCTGAGGGCTATCCCATCACCCCATCATTTTTTTTTTTTTTTTTGTGAGGGAGATCAGCCCTGAGCTAATATCCGTGCTAATCCTCCTCTTTTTGCTGAGGAAGACCGGCTCTGAGCTAACATCTATTACCAATCCTCCTCCTTTTTTTTTTTTTTTTCTTCCCTGAAGCCCCAGTAGATAGTTGTATGTCATAGTTGCACATCCTTCTAGTTGCTGTATGTGGGACGCGGCATCAGCATGGCCGGACAAGCAGTGCATCCCTGCGCGCCCGGGATCCGAAACCGGGCGACCAGTAGCAGAGCGCGCGCACTTAACCACTAAGCCACCCGGCCGGCCCCACCCCATCATTAATAGTTGAGATATTTTTTAAATTTGTGGACTGAGATTTATATCTGCTCCAATATTATATTTCAGTTTATTTCATATTAGGATCATAACTTTTCTTGTATAGCTTTTGTATTTTCCTAGAGTTTTAAATTGCCCTTTCTTTTCTTATTCACTTATTCAGTCTCTTAATCAAATAATCTCCACATTTTTTTTAAACAGAGGAGTAATGTGATCTGATTTAAATTTTGAAAAGATTACTGTAGGGGTTCTGTGGAAATGAAGGGGCAATGGTGGAAGTAAGACTCGCAAGGGGTCCATTGCATAATCCAGGCAAGATATTATGGTACCCTAGGTGAAGGTGGTGATAGTGGGGATGATGAGAATGGATGAAATCAGCATATAATTTGGAGGTAGTACCACTGAAGGATTTTAATCGGTTAGTCTGTCAAGAAGAATTTATTGTTCTCTATGTGCCAGGGGTAGTTCTAGATACTGGAGTTATAGTGGTGCACAAGATAGACAGAGTCCTTGCCCTCAAAGAGTTTATATTCTGATAGGAGGAGGAATTGGACAATAGACATATAAAGAAACGAATGACACAATTTTATAAACTGATAAATGCCATTGAGAAGAGAAAATATAATAATGTAATAGATGACCAACAAGGCTGCTTACCTTTTTTCTTTTTTTAAAAACAAATGGTATTGAGGTAAAATTGCTATAAAACAAAATGCATCCTTTTAACTGTAACATTTGGTGAGTTTTTGACATATGAATACACCTGTGCAACCACCACCATCAAGATATAGAACATTTCTCTCATCCAGAAAGTTCCCTGGTGCCCCTTTGCAGTTAATCCTCCTCTCCATCTTCCTGGCTCCAGACAACCTCTGATGTGCTTGCTGTCACTATAGATTTGTTTTGAGGCTACTTACTTTTAAAGAAGATCACTTTTGCTGCCATTGGGGAATGAGTTGGAATGAGCTGGATTGGAGGGGTACAACAGGAGCAAGACTAGAGATGATGAGAGAAATGTAACAATAAAATAATAGAAATAATCATAATTAGCATTTATTGGATATTTACTCAGTTCCAAGCGCTATGCTTAGTTTTCCATACATTATCCTTGTAATTTTATTTAATCTCTGCAACAAGCCCTGTGAGGTTACTCCTATTTTGTAGAGGAGGAAACTGAGGCTCAGAGAGGTTAAGTAATTTACACAAGATTACACAGCTAATAAATGGCAGATTCAGGATTCCAGCCCCTGTGGTCCACCACACACTACAATAGCAAACACTTATATAGTGCTTACTACATGCCAGGCACTCTTCTAAGCAGTTTAATCTTCACAAACCTTTAAAGGAGGGTATTATTATTCCAGTTGTAATGAAGAGAAAACTGAGGCCCAGAGAAAGTAAATACATACTTTATAAGCAACTGGCAGGGCAGGCCCTTCTAGTTCTAAAATCCTCTTCTTTGAATGTGTCATTGCTGTGTTGGTGCCTGGGGAGCATCTCTGTACACACACACGGCCACCAGCTTGTGATGTGTCTTGCTTCCATTTCCATGAAACTTTTCCTAACCAGCCTTGCTTGGGCCTCTCTTCCACCTCTTTCCCCGTGAAGACAGAGGAGGCTCTGTCCTCCATGGGCCTCCTCTTCTCCTGTGGGATGTGCCTGCCTTTCCCCTGAGCCTCAGCAAGCTCTCTGATCTCCAATGAACCTCAACCCAAAAGTGATAGGAGAAGGAGAGAGTGCATTCCAGAGTAACATGGGGCTGGCTGGTCACTGAACTATTGCCCAGTCAGACCTTTGGAGACATTCTTAAACAACAGTGTAAACACTGCACCTGGACCAGAAAAAAACAGATACAGAGAATTTTAATTCCAAACGTGGAATGATGAACAAAATATTCCTTTTGGAACTTCTAATGAAGGAGTGAGGATTTTAAATATTGTGTGTATTTTTTTTAATAATCAGGCACAAGTTTCAACCAGGAGATGAAGATGAACAGTAAATAAACAATTTTCAGAGGCAGAATTGAAACTCCACTTAGGAGGCATTTCAGAGGGCTTTGTATGCAAGGAGAGCAATGCCAACTCTTCTCTCTAAATTTGCCAGGAAAGGAGAGATCTGAATTTCTCATCTACTGAAGGAGGAGGAGGAACTCCCCCCACCATGTGGCTCTACCACTTTCTGCTCTGGTACCTGGAGAGGTAGGGGATGGGTGAGCCACCTCCAAAGCAACTACGACTTAATTGTGACATGTGACTTGGGCTTTGGGAAACTTCTGGCCAGGCAGCTGGACCTGTGAGGCTTGAGGGTGTTGACCAGGTGTCTGATGGAGAAGGAGACTGAAAAGCTGAGGGGCCAGATGTTAGACAGGCTAGAGACAGTGATCCTGGATGTCACCAAGGCAGAGAGCACCACTGCAGCCACCCAGTGGGTTAAGGAGTATGTGGGGGACAGAGGTATGACTTGGGTATATTTCTATTAATCTAGATATCCTCTTGTTCCAAGTACTGGCCCCGTGAGAAGATGACATCAGCCTGCTAACTAAGAGAGAGACACTATTAAGTTATAACATTTGCTTTTGATTATCTACCTTGATGGAAAAGAACGATGATCTGGATTCAAGACAGCAGCTAATTCTACCTAGTCATACTCTATGGTATGACAACTGTTTTCCACAGAATCTAGTTTTGTAGCAGTTGCATATGCTTCCAGCTGTCTGCTCAAGCAAGAGTAGAGGTCTTTTAGTTTGCTAGTTGCAGCATTTAGAGGGGACATATTTGATTAGTTTCTTCATCTTCAATTTATGACACTTTCTGGTGGCTTAGTTGGAGAGCTCTGTCTTAGAATTTTGATGTGTTCTGCTGGATCCTCATTCCTGGTGAAAAGTGTTTTTCTTCCTGTTTGGTTCCTGCAGATGGCCCCTCTTGCAAGTCTGTGGGGATGGGTGGTTCCCTATCTTCCAATGTCCCAACCCTCCTTCAATCTTTCACTGTGTTTTCACAGGGCGGGCGTTTGCCTGAGTCCCAGGGACCACTCACCACAATCTCTGTCTCTGTTCACTTGATTTTGCCCATCTATGTTTATGCCCTTCCTTCTCCAGCACTGGCATGGTTTGGGGCAAAATCATTTCAAAATAATTTCCTGCCTTTTGCAATCTTCTTTCTCTAAGAAAATTTCTTCCCCTTTTCCTCCCCAGCCAGCTTTGTAGGGTCGTCCTTTGATGCCCCAGTGTCCTGTCCTGTAATGGTCCACAGCCTCTTCATCGGGGCTTTCCATGAGCTCTGTGCTCAGGCCTGGAACCAGGAGCCTGAAAGAACCTCCCTTCCCGCAGCAGGATGGCTTCAGTAGTTTGCGGCATTTCTCACGTTGGCTTCTGTTCTCCTTTACGCAAGAAAGAGAAGTTTGCCAACCACAGCCATCCTTCCTAGGTATATACTGGCCTCCTTGTGACTCAGCAGGAAAATGCTCCGGATACCAGGGCTGGAGAGAAAAGTTCCCTTCTCTCCCTCTGTGCCTCAGTCCTTCTCTCCTCCCTCCCTCCCATCCTTCCTTCCTCCCTCCTTCCATCCCTACCGTCCAGCCTTCCCTTCTGAATGGTTAATGGATGCATTTGGAAAGAACTGCCCACACTCTATAGCTTCTGGATTGTAGCAGGTCAGATTCTTATTGTAGGATATAGTTCCAGCTGCATGTCACAGACACCAAAATTAACAATGAATTACACAAGACAGACATTTCTTTCTTCCTCACGGAAAAATCTGGAATGATATGGTATCTCCTCTCTATTAACCTGTCAAGGGCTCAAACTCCTTTAGTCTTTTTGCTCTGCCACACTACAGTCCAAGATGGGTCCAGCAGCAGGAATGGAGAAAGCAAGGACAGGCCTTGGCCCTCTAAGGGCACAGCACAAATGTTTCGCACATGTTGCTTGTGCTCACATACATCGGCCAGAACTTAGTCACATTGTCGCACCTAGCTCCAAGACAGGCTGAAACCGTGGTTCTCATTCTGAACAGCCACACACTCAGCTAAAAATTCCATTGTTGTGGACGAAGGGGAGAATGTCTATCGTGGGACAGCTGGCAGTCGCTGCCACGCAGCATAAGTCAATTCTTTCCGGGGCTCTTCAGCAACAGCTTCTTACTTTATAGTCTTCAGTATTCGAAAGGTTTAATAATTGCATGTCTGAATCTATGGGTCAAATGGTTGGAATTTCTCTAGGAGGACTGGATTGGACTTTCAGACTCTAGTAATTCCCCTTTTTTAACGTACCTGGGTGTCTCTCAACAGCAGAGAATTGAGAAGAGTTTGGAGACATTTCTTAGAATGGATCAGTTTAGCTCTTTCGGTTGTCTCCTCTGCAGGTAAGAGATTCTTTTTTTTTAATTTAAACAATTTGGTTGAGGTATAATTTACATACCTCAAGTTTACTTATTGAATTTTAGGTAAGTGTACGGTTTGATAACTTTTTTACTAAATTTATACAATTTGTGCGACCATCCCACAGTCCAGTAATAAAAATTTTCTTCACCCAAAATGTTCTCCTGTTTGAAGTCAATCCCACTTGCACTCCAGGTTCCCCAGGCAACCACTGATCTGCTTTCTGTCACTGAAGATTTACCTTTTCTAGAAATTTTATATAAACAGGATCATACAATATGTAGTCTTTTGTGTCTGGCTTCTTTTCCTTAGAATAATGTTTTGGGGCTTATCCACATTGTTACATATCTCAATAGTTAATTCTTTTTTATTGCTGAATTGTATTCTATAATGTGGGTCTACCGCATTTTGTTTATCCCTTCACCAGTGACGGACATTGAATTGCTTCCAGTTTTCAGGTAATATAAATAATGCTACTGTGAAATTCAAATAGCCTTTATGTGAACATATGTTTTCATTTCTCTTGAGTAGATACTTGGGAATGGAAGTGCTGGATCATACGGTATGTTTAACTTTTTAAGAAACCACCAGCTGTTTCCCAAAGAGACTGTACCATTTCACAGTCCCGCCAGCAATGGATGAGAGTTCTAGTTTTTCCATACCCTCACCAACACCTAGCATTGTCAGTCTTTTGGATTACAGCCAGACCAGTATGTATGCAGTGGTATCTCGTTCTGGTTTTATTTTGCATTTTGCTGATGATTAACGATACTGAGGACATAAAAAGCTGTAAAACCCCCTCTAAGCACAGCTTAAGCTGCATTGCATAAATTTTGTTTTTGTTTTCATTCAATTCAATTTCTTTTCTAATTTCCCATGTGATTTTTTTCTTTGACCCAAGGATTATTTAGATATGTTTTGTTTAACTTCCAAATATTTGAGGGACTTTCAAATTTCTTCTTGTTGAGTTCTAACTTAATTCCTCTGTGGTTCAGGAACAATCTTTGTATGATTTCAATCTTTTAAATTTTATTGACTTGTTTTATGGCCTTGCACGTCATTTATATTAGAGAATGTTTCACGGGTGCTTGAGAAGAAAGTATGTTCTGCTGCTGTTGAGTAGAGTGTTCTATAACTATCAGTTAAGTCAAGTTGGTTAATAATGTTGTTCAAGCCTTTCTGTCTTACTAACTTTCTATCTAATTGTTTTATCAATATTCAAGAGAGGTATATTGAAATCTCCAACTATAATTATTGAGGTGTCTCTTTTTCCTTTCAATTCTGTTCATTTTGCTACGTGTTATTTTGTTAGGTGCATATACATTATAAATTTTATACCTTCCAGATGTAATGACATTATAAAATGTCCCTATTGGTCTCTACTAACATTTCTCGTCTTAAAGTTGATTAATATAGCCATTCAAGCTCTCTTAGAATTACTATTTGCATGGTATATCTTTTTCCTTTCAATCTGTTTGTGTCTTCGGATCTGCATATAGTTGGGTCTTGCTGTCATATCCAGTCCCACAATTTCTACCTATGATTGAAATGTTTAGTCCATTTACAGCAATGTAATTATTGATGTCATTGGATTTATATCTGTCATTTTGCTATTTATTTTCTTTAGGTTTTATGTCATTTTTGTTCTGTTCCTCATTTACTGCCATCTTCTGTGTTAAAAAATTTTTTAGTGTACCACTTTAGTTCCTCTCTAGATTTTCTGTGGCGTACCGGGGTTCACAGGTCCGGATCCTGGGCGTGGACCTACTCACCGCTCATCAAGCTATGCTGAGGCAGCATCCCATATAGCAGAGTTACAACTCTATAACTACGATACACAGCTATGTACTGGGACTTTGGGGAGGAAAAAGGAAAAAAGAGGAAGATTGGCAACAGATGTTAGCTCAGGGCCAATCTTCCTCAAAAAAATAAATAAAAAATAAAAACTTCTTTGAAAATGTTATTTTCTTAATAGTTGCTCTAGAGCAGTGGTTCTCAAATGGGGCAATATTGCTCCCTTACTCCCCCCAGAGGACATTTGGAAATGTCTGGAGACATTTTTGGTTGTCATGGCCTGGGAGGGGCATTCAGAGTTTGGCCATTTCTCCAATCAGCCTTGGCTTTAGCTTTCGGCTTGGCTCTCAGAGGTATCCCTGTTTGTGAGCACAGTTCCAGTCAGCTGGCTCTGTATGGAGAGCTTATTTCAGCCCTTCGACGGCTCTCTCATTTCCAGGATCTCACTGCTAAATTTCCGACTGTCTGCTGCTTGCCCCAACCAAGGCCACAAGCTCAGGCTAGAAGAGCTGTGGGTTTTCCCTGTTCGTGTTCCACCTAGTTTGCTACTTTTGCTGATAATGCAGTGGTGTTTTCACCTTCTGCCTGAAATCAAGCCTGCCCCCTCTGGCAGCAAAGCTGCTGATTTTGCAGTCAGCTCTGCCATTCTCGCCTGTTGAGTGGGGGTGGGGGAGAGGCCACAGGCAAGGAGATCGCAGATTCCTGCTGATCCCACCTGAAGAGCTAGTAGTTTTTCATGAATAAATGATTCTTGATTTGTTGTTTACCAATCTTAAACCATTGTTTTTGACAGTTTTGTCCAATTTTACACTTGTTTTTGGAGGAGAGGATTTGCCAACCTCTTCTTCACTCTCAAGTTGGAAGTCCCCCTACTACATTGAAGTCAAAGTTTGCATCATAAAACCTGGCAACTTTAGGACAGCCATTTTCACCCCTGAGAGGGTAAATAGCATCCTTGAGGATATCTGGGTCCATATTTCTCTGGAAAGCAGAGAAAACTAAAGGTAGAAGTTCTTTGAAAACTGTAGGCCCTCTCCTACCAACAGTAGGTTCTTGACCTTTGGTTCAGAACAACTGATTCTGAGCCCCAAATAGGGCTCTGATCCATGGGGGACAAGTCCCTCAAAGCTGGCGGGTTTTTTTTTTTTTTTTTTTTTTTGAAGATTTTATTTATTCAGTTTTTCCCCCCAAAGCCCCAGTAGATAGTTGTATGTCATAGGTTCACATCCTTCTAGTTGCTGTAGCTAGTGCAACTGATTCTGAGCCCCAAATAGGGCTCTGATCCATGGGGGACAAGTCCCTCAAAGCTGGCGGGTTTTTTTTTTTTTTTTTTTTTTTGAAGATTTTATTTATTCAGTTTTTCCCCCCAAAGCCCCAGTAGATAGTTGTATGTCATAGGTTCACATCCTTCTAGTTGCTGTAGCTAGTTGCTGTACGTGGGACTCGGCCTCGCGTTGGACGGAGAAGTGGTGCCTCGGGGGGCGCTCCCGGGATCCGAACCTGGGCCGCCAGCATCAGAGCGCGCGCACTTAACCGCTAAGCCACGGAGCCGGCCCTAAAGCTGGCGGGTTTAATCCCCAGAGAACTAGCTTCCTAAGGTCTTACACGGTGATAGCTGCTCTCCCTAGCATGTTAGTCTCCCACATTCTCCCATCTTCCCCACTGCACATGCGCACATGTGCACACACACACACATACCCCTGCGTGTGTACATAGATATACTGGCAGTTTGCTTTCTAGAAAAATCCAACTCTGGCTTCAGTGAGACCAGTAACTTACATCTGAGGCGCCCCAGTGTAGGCCCTGGATGGGGCTGCTGAAGATACTCTCCTCCAAGTGTCAAAAGTCCGGAGCCATAGCTTATTCATTCATTCAATTGATCTGTGTTGAAGCACCTACTGTGGAGCCCAGCACTATGCCAGGGGCTGGGGATATGGTGGTGAGCATGACACAGTTCCCACCCCAGGAGAACTTTCAGTACCACAGAGCAGACACAAATAAATAAGCACTTAGAATAAAGTGTGATGAGCATAATGGCAGGAGAAGTACAGGCTGCTGGTCAATAGGAACTCCTGTAAGACAGGAGCACGTAGTCTAGACTTGGGGGAATGGAGAAGGCTTTTGGAAGAAGTCATGTCTGCACTAAGACTAAGGAATGAGTCAGAGTTGGGCTGGCAGCTAATTTACGCTGTGTTTGATTCACAAATGTTCAAACCAAGGCAAGATTAACTCACCTCTCACCCACTCACCTTACTTCTCCATCACCCTCTACTTTGCCTCCTGGCCTCACCCTACCTATATAATTTGGTTTGTGATCTTCCAGGAATGCCAGCTGATATTAATATTTATTTGAGCCAGATAGATTTAGAACGGTAAGTATCCAGCCATAAAAACAATCCTTGACTCGGTGATTGAGAAACAAAATCCCAAATTTCCTGGCAGCTTCTGAGCATGATGTGTAAAACCAGTTGACGGGGCATCTCTAGAAGAGATTCCTGCCCCTGATGGGGGTTGGACTAGATAACCCTGAAATTCTAGCCCTGGTCTACCATTGAGTAACTGGATGATGTTGGGCAAGTTTCTTAATGTCTCTGGGCTCCCTCATTTTGTTTTATTGGTAAAAAGAGCGGGGTCAGTCAGTCCCTGGTTGCCTTCCACTATAATATAAAGTTAATCGAGTTATTTGCAAAGCTGAATAGATGCTTTCTGTGACACCACCCATGCTCTAGAATGGGTGGTGTCACAGAAAGCAATCTGAGAATGATTCTACCTACAGTGCCAGAGTAGAGTTTAGGAATAGAAGTAGAAGGCTTGCAATCTACCCCAGCAACTCTCGCAGCTTACCCTGCCCTTCTCTCATAGGTCTCTCTCCTACATGTGGTGGAAGACATTGTGTCCCTATAGAATGTACCCATTTATAAATGTTATTGATTAAAGCAAATAGATCTGTCTCTAGGGACAGACAGCAAAGGGCACACATTGCTTCATATCCCCACACTTACTACTCTGCCAAGTTACATTACATTCCTCCCTCTTACTAACTAGCTTTCCTGGAAGAACCCCTGCTTCTAACTGGGATGAGGTAAAAACCTGTACTAAGTGAGGTAGACCCACTCTGGGGCCCACTACGGGGGTCCAGATGCTATATGGAAGTTTACGCCAAACATATTGGTGGCCACTAACTCCAACATAATGCCAAGTCCTGACAAATCCCACAACAAATATGATTCAGAAGTCTTGGCTTCATATTAAAGTCTTGAGTACACTTGAAGAGTCAGCCCAACATTTCCGCTTTCCAAGTTCCAGTTTTGGAATAAATGACTTCCCTTTTGACTCTCTTGCTGGAAGTGGGAAATGGTAGACAACCCTTTCTTCAGTGTGAGCCCAGGGTTCTTGTGTGACCCAGAGACCGGGGGGGGGGGGGGGGCGCGGGGAGGGGACAGGGGTGGCCGAAGGGTGTGAGACATAGTGTGTGTGTGTGTGTGTGTGGTGTGGGTGGGCAGGGGATGTCAGGTTGATTTTCGTATCATTTGGGGAAAATTAAATGTGAATGACTGAGCTGTTCGTAAGTGACAAAGGTACAGGGAAAAATTTTACCACAGACCCATTCTAACCTGCTAATGGTGGTGTCTTTCTGGTGCCTTTTCTTCTTCAGTAGAAGAGAAAGTTACCTTAAAAGTAAGCGTCAGTCACTAGCTCTTTCAAAGTAGGAGTTTCCCACTCTCCTAAGTTTGAAAGCCTTCAGTAAGATGAGAGAAAAAATAAAGTGATACTAGCAGCCAACATTTAATGAGCCCTTGCTATGTGCCAAGCCCTGGGCTGAGCATTTACATACAAACATTTACATACATTATCACCATGGAGCTTGTGAAGTGTTATTTCTCCTGTTTTTTTTTTTTTTTTAAAGATTTTATTTATTCATTTTTTTCCCCCCAAAGCCCCAGCAGATAGTTGTATGTCATAGGTTCACATCCTTCTAGTTGCTGTACGTGGGACTCGGCCTCGCGCTGGACGGAGAAGTGGTGCCTTGGGGCGCGCCCGGGATCCGAACCCGGGCCGCCAGCATCAGAGTGCGTGCACTTAACCGCTAAGCCACGGAGCCGGCCCATCTCCTGTTTTGTAGAAGAGGAAACAGACTCAGAGAGGTTGTATAACTTGTCCAAGGTCACACAGCCAATAGCCTTGATCTGAGCCAAATTTGTTTCAAGGAAGTCATCAAACATTTGTCTCTGGATGACATTTTGCACTTTGGTCCTGAGCAAATAGTAGGAGATCACTGTCCCCTCAGTCTAGGGGGGTGTTGGTCCTTCTACATTGGAACTCTCCACTGCTCATGATGCAACTAAGTGGCCACCTGTGCCATTTCCTGAGGGTTCATGACACCTCCTCTCTTCAGATTGTCATTTCCCAGATGTCACTGTGTGTAGCGGCAAGATGAGGATAACTACATCTTGCCTCTCAGAGTCCTTTTGAGGATTAAAAGAGAGAATGTCAGCACAGAGTTTTCCTGGGAGCAGGGCATCGTGATAAGCTTGGGATGAATGGCAGTCTGAAACATGATCAGTCCTCTTACTGATTCCTGTGCCCTCCACTACTTATATTTCTGTCTCTACTTCTTTTCTCTAAGCCAATTTCCCACCAAAGTTGTGATCCCATACTTTTTTAAAAACTGACCTTTGGAGTAGACTTTCAAAAAAATCCAAGTAATTTTCTCTACTCGATTATTACATATACACATTGTCTAACCACTGCACCCCTCTCATTCCAGTTAGACCAAAATGGTTTGCAAATCCACAAACATGACATGAGCTTTTTTGCCCCTGTATTGTTCATTTGTTTTAAGGAAGGTTGTAGACGGGAGAGACTAGAGAGTCCTATTTCCATAAGACGGATCTGCAGCTCAGGTTAGAATCAACCTCACCTTTCAGTCTCTATTCTAGAGATTGAAACCTGTTCTAGACGACATTTCCAGAAGGGGAAAACGTGTCCTAGATTGTCCTCCCCCTCTTCTCCACCCAAGCAATTCCCACTAGTCATTCGAGGCTCCCTTTGAGTATGGTCTCCTCCAGGAAGACTTCCCTGAATCCCTCTCATTGAGGTGACTCTCCTCTCAACATCCACAGCTTGTGTGCTCACTGTCCTTTATTGTCATCATACCTGATGATCTTGCCCCGTAGGCTCTGTGGTCCTTGAGGACAGGGACATTATTTCCACTTCTGTACCCCACCCGTAGCACCATGCTCTGCTCGCAGGAAGTGTTCAATAATGTTTATGGAATGAATGTCACATAATTATTTGCTTCCTGAAGGAAAGGTCTGTTTGGCTGGCGTATTTTCCCCGTACAGCAATATTGTTTATGTTGTTCTTGAGCAGATATCAAGGGAATGCTCAATTGTACGTTTAGTTAACCTCACCTGTGCTACAGACCTTGCGGGTTCATCTGTTTTTCCCATTTTATCTTAAGGTTTTTTCATACCTTAAAACAAATGAACAAACAAGAAAAACACACACATGCGCACACGTGCTCTTTTTTTGTTTTTCCTTATTATGTAAGCAACATATGCTCATTGTAAGACATTAGAACATACAAATAACAAAACAGGAGGAAATAGTAATATGCGTGTATATGTTTTTAAAAATGGGTCATAGTATTCCTATGATACTTTTTTCTCTTAACATATATTTAAGTACTAAATACCTTTATGTCATATTTAGGTCACATAGTTTTTATTGTATTAATATGCCACATTTTATTTAGTCTTGGCTGGCTACAATGTTTCCAATTTTTAGCAATTATCCACAGCACTTCAAGGTGGTTAAATGTTTAAGTTGTTATTTTATTACTACCTTAGGGTAAATTTTTGAGAATAAAAATGCTGGTCCGACTGACATGCATAAATTATGTGGGTTTTTAAATTTTTTTATGAGCTACCAAATTACCCCTAGCCCTCACTATCAGTGGCTGAGTATCCAGGTCCCTGAGTTCTTGCTAAGCCTGGACACTTGCATCAAAAAACAAAGCAAAGCAAGTAAGACACTTGATCATTGCAAAGTCATTCTTGTTTTACTTGGCATTTCTTTTAGCACTAGGAAGGTTAAATTTCTCTTCATGTTTATTGATGCTTATCTCATTTGCAAAATGAGTATTCTCATCTTTTGCGTATTTTTCTATTGAGTAATTGAGTGCCTTGCTTCACATGGAAATTAGATCAGTACCGGAAATCTCTTGGACTCAAAGTCCATTTCGTAATGATAAGTGTTAAATGAAGTTTTGCGTGTGTGCCTGTGAGTAGGTGTGTGTCCTTGAGCAAGGAATTTATGAGGACAAAAGACTTCTGGGGCTACTCTGCTTATTAAAATTAATGTTTGATTTACTAAAGTTGTAATTAAAAACTTTTTCTTTAATAACTTGTTCATTTTGTAGATCTTATTTTATCCGTAAAATTTAGCAAATATTTTCAGTTTTTAAGGGGGAGTGATTAATATTTGGTTCTGCTAATTAAACTCCCTTGAAAAATTTAAACTGCATTCATAAATTTAACATAGTTAATTTTCTTTTAAAGTACATCAATTGTGTGACTGATAAACAAATCTTAAATAAGCCTTATAAACCAAATAACAGCATATAAATATGGCAAAGTCAACTTATCTTAAACTTTCTAATACAGTTTATGAATTTAGCACAATTTTCTTTTATCTTAAAATCACAAATCTAACACTCATTATACATTTTAAAATTGGAATTATAAGGTAAATCTGTTAGTTTATTATGCTAAATTGTTCTTTAATATGCCAAATTCTCTTACATGTTTTAAGTACAGTTCTTAAAATACTGTACAGCTATGGGGTATTATCAAATTTAATTCAAAACGGTAATAATTCAGAGTTTGGTTTCCTTGACCATTTCCATACTTACTTCTAAATCTCCTCAGGTGTTTACCCATGAAGAAGGAAATTATTTCCTCCCAAGTAATTTGACATTGCCCTTTTGGGTAGCTGAGGTTGCATATAGACCTGAGACTTTGGTTGGGATAAGAATATTTATAACTGTAGGAACTGACAAAACTAAAACAATTTAGTAACAAGTTAATGTCCTTTATTCAAAGAAAAATAATTCATGGATTGGGGGAGGACGGTTCCACACAAGCAGTGGAGGATTTTTCCAGAGGGATTTTGGGCAAGAGTGAGTTTTATGGAGGGTTAGAAGTGCCAAAGGAGAAACAGGGCATGATTGTCTGGGGTTGCACATCTACCCTTATTTAGAAAGATCAAGGACCAAGGAAATAAGTACACAGCCCAGAGTTGCCTTGGCATTTGGATATTGGCTGACTGGATATACTGTGTTTCTGGTCAAGAGGAGCGTATACAGGGACATGAAAGTTTGGTTTGCTGACATGACACCCTGCTAAGAGCGGCTCCATCTTGGACTTAGAAATTCATGTCAACAACATCTAGAATGAATTTTCTCACAATGATGGAGGCCAAGTATTACCAGAAGCCTCTTATATGGCCCTGTGCCAAATAAGGGGATCTCACACAATCCCCTGCCCCTGCATTGGAGTGTGTGGCCCCTAATTTTCAAGCCTGATTTAAGCCTCAAACCCCAGCCATGTTGCTTCACCAACTGATGGGATCCAACTGATCATTTCCAGTTATATTCCAAGGTGAACTCTTTTCATATTATTCTTATCTGTAGTGCCACAAGTCTTATAGATATTCGAATGACATTTGTCTGGATTCTATTCAAGTCTATGTCTGATTCAAGAGTCACAATTCTAAGGTGGTTCTTACGACTACACTGTTTTTTTTGTCCAAGGCAAATAAAACAAGATAAGTACAACAGTGCTTATTTTAAAGTTACTTGAATAAATAACCACTGGCGATTAACCAGGTTTAACTCAACCATAAAGTCCTCCCTTCCTTCTTCTTTCCTCACCTCTTACAAATCACTCACTGCAAAAGCATGTTATCACTTCACTTATAAATGTTGAGTCCCTGGTTGATGTATAAGGCAGCTATTGGCTCTAAGTGAGGAGATGATCTCAGAATTGGGGAATAAAGTTAGAAACAATGTCACTCTCTAGATGTGAGGTGATTCATCTTAGAAGTAACCCTACCCAAGAGATGGTTTGCTAGTGTCACACTGAAGTGTCGTGCGAAATTCCTGAGTTTCATTGGGATAAGACAGGTCCTCAAGAAAGCAGGCCTGGAATGTGATGTGTGTATATTACATGCATGTACTTGATGCACTGCAACAAGTGTAAGTATGGTAGGGTTCTGACAGAGGGGTGTTGGGTTACATGGAGCCCAGGAGAAGGTATGTAAAGAGGAGGGCCATGGCAGATGGTCTGCTGCCCTGCCCAGGAGAGAAGCTGTTCTGGTCCTGAGGGCTGCTGCTGGCCCTCAGGACCCATACTCATAGAGTAGAGAGAGGGCAGCTCACTCAGGGTACTAACTTGATGGAAATATTCTTTAAAAACATCTAATTCCTTTGTCTCTAAACCTGTTCTCACTAAACAACCTTCTGATCTATGATAGGGACTCCAGGTGTTCTCGGTCTCACCCAGGATAAATTAATGTCCTATGAAAATGCCCTAGATATGTTTTACACCCAGAAGTAGCTTCCCCTGTAAACTGGGTTCTTGGTTGATAAATCAGCCTCCTTCCAGAGTTCGAGCTTCTTGAGTAATGGCTAGAATTGGATGTAAAGACTTGCAAAGCTGAAAGACAGAATTGGCTGAGGGATCCTTTACCATGCAGAGCCCAACAATGGGGTTCAGCTTGAGGCAAGTGGCCAGTTGACCTCCCCAGTGACTTTTCTTTAGCTCTACTTTCACTATGAGTCTGGTGAATATAGAATTCAGAATCAATAGGCTCTGGTTTTTCTGTGGAATAAAGCTAATTATGACAGAAGTGGAAAGAAAAGTTCAGATGGGGAAGAAGTTGGTGGCTGTGTGGCCACTGGAAATGCCATCATGTAAGGAACTCTTGGTGAGTCTTGATGAGACTTGGGGAGTAACTGGTTTCTATTCATAGCAGAGACAAAAAGAAGATCAGTAGCATTTAAAGTTGCCTGTTATTCCTAACAGAGCATGCTCTCTGAGGGGTAGCCCAGTGTCATGGTGAAGCATGTGGCGCCTGGAGCCAGCTTGTCTAGGGTTGAATCCTGGTTCTACCACTTACCAACTGTGTAGCCTTGGACAAGTAACTTAACTTCTCTGTGTCTTGGTTTCCTTAACTGTAAAGAGGATTGTTGTGAAGATTAAATGAAATAATGTACATAAAATGATTACAACTGTGCTGACGTAGTAACTGCTACATGCGTTTGTAATTATATTGTTATTAAGCGATAGTATATCAATCTTCTAATAATAATTGTGGAGTAGCTTACTTCTCATGAATTAGATGGGAAAGAGAAAAACAACCAGCAACTTGTTAAGAAGCTGGCATAAAGAATGGAAGAAATGGTTAGCTAATTCTTAAGTCTGTAATCTTTCATGAGTAGTAAAGGGCCTAGACTTCTAAATGAACCCATTCAGACAGGATTTATTTCTATTAATCAAGAGATGCTTACATAGCACTTATTAGGTGCCAGACACTAGCCTATGTGCGTTACAAATACTAATTCATTTAATCCTCCTTAACAACACTTTGCTGTTATTAACATGCCCATTCTACAGATGAGGAACCAAGTGGGAGGAAAGCTGGGGTTCCAACTGCAGCGGTCAGGCTCCAGAGACATGTGCTGAACTGCTGCGTGATGCCGCCCATCTCCCCCCTCAGACAGGATTGCAGTTGCAGAGTAAGTGAACTAAGAGGCTGCAGCCCAATACCAACAGACAGCTCTGGTGCAGAACATTTCTTGTCTGTTTGCCTTGTTTGATTTTTTCCTTCATCGGGTTGGTGTAAGAGAAGAAGTTACGGCTTTCTTTACCCAAATCGGGCTTAAAGTGTGTGAAGTTAATTTTCTTATTAGGATAATAAAGCTGGGAGAAATAAACCACCTGGGGTCACCAGGCCACTGCACTGCCCCAGCTTTCTACTGAAGCCACACCAAGGATAATCAGGTCACTCTCAGTCATGTCAGCCAAAGGAAGGTCTATAAGCACTTACTATACTGGACAGTTTTTGGTGGTAGTAAGAATTACTACCATTTTTTTGAGAATTTCCATGTCTGAAAATGTCTTTATTTATTTTATGCTCATATTTAACTGATATTGGCTGGATGTAAAACCCCAGAATGGAAATCCTTTTCTTTCTGAAATTTTAAGACACAGCTTCCTTCTCTTTTAGCTTCCATCATTGCTGTTGAGGAATCTGACACCATTCCAACTCCTGACCCTCTACAAGAATCATGTTTTCCTCTCTGGAAGTCTATAGGATCTTCTCTTTGTCCCCACTGTTCTTTACTTTCACTCTGATATGCCCCAGGGCCGCAGAGAGGCTCTGCTTTCATGCGTTGTGCTGGGTGCTCCATGGGCCCTATCAATCTGGAAAATCATCTCTTCCATTTCTAGAAAAGCTAACCAAATTTTTCTTTGATAATTTCTTTATCCTTTCCACTATTTTTGTGCCCTCTTTCTAGAATTCTTATTATTTGGGAGTTGTACTCCTTGTATTGTTCTCGTCTGCATTCCATGTCTTTGCCTTTTTGTTTTAAAGAGAAATTTCCTCCCACTTTATATTCTAGCCCTTCCATTGAATTTACATTTGTGCTATTCTAATTCACAAGAGCTCTTCTGTTCTCTGTGTTTCTTTTTTTGTGTGTGTGAGGAAGATCAGCCCTGAGCTAACATCTGCCAGTCCTCCTCTTTTTTTTTTTGGCTGAGGAAGACTGGCCCTGGGCTAACAACCATGCCCATCTTCCTCCACTTTATATGGGATGCCGCCACAGCATGGCTTGACAAGCTGTGTGTCGGTGCGCGCCCGGGATCCAAACCGGCGAACCCCGGGCCGCTGCACGCACTTAACTGCTTGCGCCACCGGGTCGGCCCCGAGTGTTCCTTTTTTTAATAGCATTCTCTTCTTGTTTCATGTATGCAATATTTTCTCTTATTTCTCTGAAGATATTAAGAGGGTTTTATATATTTCCCCCTTGCGTTTTCTGCTTCCTGCAGGTGGCTTTGTTCTGTCAGCTCATTTTGGTCTTCATCTTTCATACTTGATGTTTTCTTCTACTGTGTGTTGATCCTTAGCTATTTGCTCACATTTAAGAGTGGAGAGTAGAGCTGGCCCCGTGGCTTAGCGGTTAAGTGCGTGCGCTCCGCTACTGGTGGCCCGGGTTCGGATCCCGGGAGCGCACTGCCGCACCACTTCTCCGGCCATGCTGAGGCCGTGTCCCACATACAGCAACTAGAAGGATGTGCAACTATGACATACAACTATCTACTGGGGCTTTGGGGGTAAAAAAGAAAAAAACAAAAGGAGGAGGATTGGCAATAGATGTTAGCTCAGAGCCAGTCTTCCTCAGCAAAAAGAGGAGGATTAGCATGGATGTTAGCTCAGGGCTGATCTCCCTCACAAAAAAAATAAATAAATAAAAATAAAAGAGTGGGGAGCTAAAGAACTGCAGTTGGTGGTGATCGTCAATTAAGATCTTCACTATTTTGTTTTGACGGGACTGTTTCAGTGGCTCCCAGATATCAGTGTCCTAGGCCTTTTTATTTTCTCTTAGATTTGTCAGATTCCCCAGAGAAGCTTTTCCAGTCTCCCACTTGGAGGGCGTATATTTGGCTGCCACTATTCTTGTTGCCAAATACAGGAAGCGGGCTGGGCCCAGGGTTTCAGCACACGTTATGTAGATTTTCACTGCACCCCATTTTCAGTACAACATCCATGCCCTCAACTCTGCCAAATGCCCTCCCACTCTCATCCAGATACTCGTTGTTTAAGCCTGCTCTTCCTAGGTGTGAAAAGGACTGTTGCTGTACATATTTGGGAGGGAATATGATGGTCTGTTTCTTAAATAGGCTTTTAAGTAATCCTCCTTTTTTCAGTCCTTCTTTAACCCCAATTCCAGAGATATCTAATGCCTCAATTCTTGAGCCTTTTGGGAGTTCTTCAATTGAATTGAGTTCCCTCTTAGGTTTCCCATTGCTAGCTTGTTATTTAACACTTTCAGTTCTGCGAAATCATTTACCACTTGCCCATTTGCTTTCTATCTCCCAAAATTACATTGCTGTGAGTCTTCTCTTTTTCCATGTGGGCTTATTGTCTTATTTTAACGATATTTACTATCATTTTAGTGGGTTTTTAGTAGGGAATACACATAAATTAATGTGCTAAAGCTGACGTATTTATTGCTTTTCTTACTACCCAGTCTTAAAAGTCACAACATGTAGGGGCCGGCCCAGTGGTGTAGTGGTTAAGTTTGCACGCTCTGCTTCAGTGGCCTGGGGTTCGCGAGTTCGGACCCTGGTCATGGACCTATGCACCATTCTTCAAGCCTTGCTGTAGCAGCATCCCACATACAAAATAGAAGAAGATGGACACAGATGTTAGCTCAGGACCAATCTTCCTCACCAAAGAAAGGAAGGAAGGAAGAAGGAAGGAAGGAAGGAAGGAAGGAAGTCATAACATGTGCGCACCCAGGTTCTGGGAACCTGCTTTTGAAAGTGTTCATGACATCTACCCTGAGCATGCTGAAAAGCAAGGAGAGGCTACTTATCACCCAGTCTAGAACCTTGCTATTCAAAATATGTTCCATACAAATGGGAGTACATCAGACTAAAGAGCTTCTGCAAAGCAAAGGAAACACCAGGAACAAAATGAAAAGACAACCCACCAAATGGGAGAAAATATTTGCAAATCATATACTGACAAGAGGCTAATTTCCAAAATATATAAAGAACTCATACAACTTAACAACAAAAAAACAAACAACCCAATCAAAAAATGGGCAGAGGATATGAACAGACATTTTTCCAAAGAAGATATACAGATGGCCAACAGGCACATGAAAAGATACTCAACATCACTAATTATTAGGGAAATGTAAATCAAAACTACAATAAGATATCACCTCACATCTGTCAGAACGGCTATTATGAAAAAGACAAGAAATAATAAGTGTTGGATAGGATGTGGAGAAAAGGGAACTCTCATACACTGCTGGTGGGAATGCAAACGGGTGCAGCCACTATGGAAAACAGTATGGAGATTTCTCAAAAAATCAAAAATAGAAGTATCATATGATCCAGCTATCCCACTACTGGGTATTTATCCAAAGAACATGAAATCAACAATTCAGGAAGATATATATACCTGTATGTTCATTGCAGCATTATTCACAATAGCCAAGACTTGGAAGCAACCCAAGTGCCCATCAATGGATGAATGGATAAAGAAGATGTGGTATATATATACACAATGGAATATTATTTGGCCATAAAAAAAGACAAAATCATCCCATTTGCAACAACATGGATGGACCTTGAGGGTATTATGTTAAGCAAAATAAGCCAGACAGAGAAAGACAAACACCATATGATTTCACTCATATGTGGAAGATAAACAAACACATGGACAAAGAGAACAGATTAGTGGTTACCAAAAGGGGAAGGGGGTTGGGGGGTGTATAAGGGGTAAAAGGGCACATATATATGGTAACTGAGAAATAATAATGTACAAATGATATTTTACAATGTTATAAACTGTTATGACCTCAATAAAATAAATAAATAAATATGTTCTATAGACCAGCATTATTGGCATTACCTGGAAATTTATTTTAAAATGCAGAATCTCAGGCTCTGCACCAGACTTACTGCATCAGAATCCACTTTTTAACAAGATCTCCAGCTAATTCATAGCCAAATGAAAAATCGTGGAGCTCTGGTCCATAACAATAGCTCTTAATGTTTCATTCAACAGTATTAAATTACGTTTGGAAATCAATTGGCCAGGATCTTTCAACTTAAATTCACGCAACTATTCTTAGGGATATGACCTACAGGGAAAAACAGTGGTTACTCACACAAGTTGAGTGATGATCCAGAACATGTCCTGGGACTTCAAGCTCTGAACATAGTTATGCCAATCATCAGGGTCAAGATTGTCTAAGTGGCTCCAAAACATGCCAAATACAGACACAGTTTACTTTAGTGGAAAGAGAGCAAAGTGATGTATGTCTTATCCATCTTATTGGCAATCAAATTTAGAAAAGAAAGAATTTGTTCTTGTTATAAGAGCCTGGTAAATAAGTGATACTGACAAAGGTTAGAACAGTAAATTCACCCTTGCCTTTGCCAACACTTTGACTTCGAAGAAAAAAGCACCTGCTGCCTTGAAAGTAAGGTTATCTGTTCTCTCCAATCCAGGTTGCTTCCAGATCCAAGATATTAAACCTCAGAAGAAAAGCTCACAGATTGGAATTTGGTCATTCAGTGCAAGGGGTGGGAGGGAGTATGCTCCGTGAAGTCTCCTAGACCTAGAAGGATGCGGCCATTAGCTTTATGTCTTTAGGATTAAGGGATTACAGCTACAAATTGAGTGCATTGACCTTAAATGAACAGGCCTAGCACCAGTGGACCAAAGGCTAATAATATTAGCCAATCATCTGAGATAAGGGAGATTGTCGGGTTTGCAGAACAAGTTAATGCCATAGGGGCAAAATTCACAAGAGAGTCAACTGGCTCAGGTGAATTACTGCAAACCATGACTGCAGTCAAGTGTAGAATTAAGCATTTGTGTAGAGTCAGCCTAGAAAATACAAGCAGGGAGAGTGTGTGCGCAGAAGTGTCCTTGTACAACTACATAGGGACATCATCAGTGTCCAGTCCTGCCAGGTCAGCTGGAGGAGTCCTGAGCTGAGCTCAGCAAGAGGAGATTTATTTGAGAGGACAGAGATTACATAAACAGAAAAGGGACCACGTCATTTGTAGAAGAGTGCTGAGGCTGGGGCTAGTGCCAACTGTTAAATCAAAAAAGTGACATAAGGGTGCAACTGAGTATTTGAGACAAAGGTGAGCAGAAGAAGGCAGTGTTCAAGGATGTCAGAAGGAGTGTTGGATCTGTTGTGAGGAGCAGACTGAGGCAAGTGGTACAGAACAAAGACCAGGCATGATTCCTTTGATTCCTGCATACCAAGCAGTAACTACTTCAAAGAGCTACATGGGGTCCGATAGTTAGCTGACGGGATTCACCCGGACAAGTTCCAGTGAAGGAGAGAAGGCTTTCTTAGACAAGGTCTCTAACTGGAATAAACACAAATTTGGTCAATATAGCATTATATGAGTGGAATAATCACCGTGAACTAGCACCTGAAGCATAATGAAGCTATTTTTCAGAGATACAAATGTTCAAAATGGAATCCTTTCGTCTCTTGGGAAATGGAAAACGAGTTGAGTCCTCACTCTAATGAGGCATAGGATAGGATGGGGTCTAGGGAGCTTTCTATTTTTAATCAACTGTACACTTACCTTCCAGAGAAGGATACCGTGATTGTCAACCAGGGATGGATACAATGAGTGTTAGGATGCTGTGTCTTCTCATTATGGGGAGAGGATGAGAATGTCTTCATTTGTACAAAGGAAAGTTGTATCTAGTCATCAAAGGCATGAAGTTGTTTTGTTCTTTTACAGAAGTTCAACATGAGTAGAGGGACTGAGTGGATGCTGAGTAGCCAAAGGAATGGAATGTGCTGGTTATGAAGCTATTTTCTCTAAGCTTCTCCCAATTCTTTTTCTGTTTGATGCTGCTGTGCCTGGGACTCTGCAAGCTTCTCTTCTGCCAGCTCTCCCTGTTAGGATCTTCTAACAGAGGTTCTATAGGGAGACTAGAAGGCTGGGGAAGTGAGGGACTTACTCCTTCCTGTTTGCTTTCTGGTCCTGTCAGTGTCACCATAGCAACTGTTCTTCACTCTGTCATCAACAGCTGGTTTCAGGAGCAATACTTGACTGCAGGTGGCAGTTCTTTTCTACACTCCCCACACTGCCCTCATTATGCCCCTTTAGATACACCTCCACCAGCCAGCCGGCACCTCCTCCCCAGAGGCCTGAGTCTCAGCTCTGCAGAGACTTCCTCTGAGCTCCCGTGGTGAGTGCCCCATCCTCAGGGGTCTAGTTCCAGCTCCTTGGGAGTCTCTCCTTGGAGCACTAAGATTCAAATGATCCCAACATGTTTTCTTTCCCAGCCCTAGGAGTGGCAGTTGCCACCTGCAGTTCTACCAGAAAATCTCAGTGTTCCCTTTTCATTTTTTCAGTTCTCTCAGTTGCTGATTAACTGTTCTTTATGTTAAATTCTCTTTCTTAAAATAGCCCATGTGGTTTCTGTTTTTCTCCATAGGCCCTAACTGATACTTACCCCTGGCTATTGTGACATACTCATACATGCTTTTAGGAGATTAAGCCCTTTTCTCAGTTGAAAATCACTACTCTAATTAGGGTGCCCATATGTCCCAGTTTGCCTGGAACAATACTGACTTATGCCTGCTGTCCTGGCATAATGATTCATAGTGTAATGAAATATATAGTTCCCTCAGATATAAGGAGCCACTGTTACTTGTGGGAATGTTTTATATGTCTCAGGTATATCGTGGAGCAAGAAAATCAGAAGAAGCGCTAGAAAGGTATAGTAATCAAAACAGTATGGTACCAGTATAAAAACAGATACATAGAGCAATGGAACAGAATTGAGAGCCCAGAAATAAATTCACATATATATGGTCAACTAATATTTGACAAGGGAGCCAAGAATACTCAGTGGGGAAAGGATAGTCTCTTCAATAAATGGTGCTGCGAAAACTAGATATTCATATGCAAAGGAATGAAATTGGACCTCTATCTTACACCACTCACAAAAATTAAGTTGAAATGGATTAAAGACTTAAATTTAAGGCCTGAAATCTTAAAACTCCTAGATGAAAATTTAGGGGAAAAAACTGCTTGACATTGGTCTCAGCAACAATTTTTTGGATATGACACCAAAAGAAACAAAAGCAAAATAAACTTAAACATCAAATTAAAAAGCTTCTACACAGCAAAAGAAACAATCAACAAAATGAAAAGGCCACCTACAGAATGGGAGAAAATATTTGCAAACCATATATCTGATAAGCAGTTAATATCCAAAATATATAAAGAACTCATACAGCTCAATGGCAAATAAACGAACAATCCAATTTAAAACTGAGCAGAGGACTTGAACAGACATTTTCCAAAGAAAACGTGCATATGGCCAACAGGTACAAGAAAAGATGCTCAACATCACTTACCATCAGGGAAATTCAAATCAAAACCACAGTGAGATATCTCCTCACACCTGTTAGAATGGCTATTATCAAAAAGACAAGAGATAACAAGTGTTGACAGGATGCGGAAAAAAGGGAACGCTTGTTCACTGTTGGTGGAAATGTAAGTTGGTGCAGCCACTATGGAAAACAGCATGGAGATCCCTCAAGAAATTAAAAATAGAACTGCCAAATGATCCAGCAATCCCACTTCCATGTATATATCCAAAGGAAATGAAGTCATTATCTTGAAGAGATATCTGTGCACTCATATTCATTGCAGCATTATTCACAGTGACCAAGACATGAAAACAACCTAAGTGTCTATCGATGGATAAATGGATAAAGAAAATGCAACATTTATGCAATGGAATATTATTTAGCTATTAAAAAAAAGAAGGAAATCCTGTCATTTGTGACAACATGGATAGAGCTTGAGGGTATTATGCTAAGTGAAATCGAAGCCAGGTACCTGAGGGTTACCATAGATATTCAATAAGAACATGATTGCCTTTCCACCTTGTTCAATTTGCTGTTTTCTTGTTTAACTTGAGGGAAGTGACTCAGAGGTCTTGAGGATTTATGAACTTGTTTTGCAGAAGAAAGATAATGCCTTTGGGGAGGTTGCGATCACCAGGTGACCTGCGCCCAGCTGCTGTTGACACCCAGAAGTCAGATTGTCCAGGGGCTTATCGGGACTGACCCCTTTGTTTCTCTGAAGTTCCTCCTGCCAAGCCCCTTAGCTCTGTAAAACTCCGTTTTCTGCTCTTGGGAAGGTGGATTTGAGCGAACCCATGCTCCCACCATCACATTTTGGCCAATTCGAATGAAACCTTTCTCCATGTCCAAGCATCGGTGTTTCAGCATTTGGCTTACTGCATCAGGCACACGATCTTGAGATGGAAGAGATTCAGAATCAAAATAATTCAGACAAAGACAAATACTGTATGATCTCACTTAAAGGTGGAATCTAAAAAAGTCAAACTCATAGAAACAGAGAGTAGCATGGTAGTTGCAGGGGCTTGGGGGGTGGAGGAAATGGGGAGATGTTGATCAAAGGGTACAAATTTCCAGTTATAAGATGAATAAATTTTGGAGATCTAATGTATAGCATGGTGACTATAGTTAAAAATACTGTATTATAGGAGCTGGACCCGTGGCATGGTGGTTAAGTTCAGTGCACTCCACTTCAGTGGCATGGGTTCACAGGTTCGGATCCCAGGCACAGACCTACACCACTTGTCAGCCATGCTGTGGCGGTGACCCACATATAAAGTGGAGGAAGATTGGCACAGATGTTAGCTCAGGGCTAATCTTCCTCAAGCAAAGAAAAGAGGAAGATTGGCAACAGATGTCAGCTCAGGGCTGATCTTCCTCAGCAAAAAACCCCCAAAACTGTATTATATACATGGAAGTTGCTAGGAAAAGAGATCTTAAGTATTCTCACCACACGCACACAGAAAATGATAATTATGTGAGGTGATGGAAGTAATAACTAACATTACTGTGGTAATCATTTCACAATATATACCTGTATCAAATCATCATGTTGTACACCTTAAACTTACACAATGTTATATGTCAATTATATCTCAATAAAGCTGGAAAAAAGTTAAAAATTATAAAAACAGAACCACTGCTTAACAATAAATAATATAATTAATTAAAAATAAAAGATGGGCCAGCCCCATGGCTTAGTGGTTAAGTGCGTGCGCTCCGCTGCTGGCGGCCCGGGTCCGGAATGCCGGGCACGCACTGATGCACTGCTTCTCCGGCCATGCTGAGGCTGCGTCCCACATACAGCAACTAGAAGGATGTGCAGCTATGACATACAACTACCTACTGGGGCTTTGGCGGAAAAAATAAATAAATAAAATTATTAAAAAAAATAATAATAAAATAAAAGAGATTATTCAACACCAACAGCTAAAAGATTAAAAAATTATAAAATTTATAAAGTAAAACAAGGAGTCCAAAATTAAAATAGCAAATACTCTGAACAATAAAGATAAAAGAAAGTGAAATTAAAAGATAATTAAAATGATAAAATTATTTTTTAAATTAGAGGGAAAATAAAATTTAAAAGATTATGTAAAAGTCAAAGTTTAGCATGCTAATCACAATTATAATAAATATAATAAAAAGATAAACATGATTATCAAATTCAGGGAACGAAAATTTTCAAATAGGAGGAAAAACACTTAAAATGAAGAAATGATTATAATAAAAAGGAAATTCCAGCTGATTAGACACAAAATATACAATAAATCAGAAATATAAAAAGTAAATAAAAAGACAAAATGTGTTAAAACAATGCAAAAACTAGATGAGCAGTTTTAGAATCTAAGAAATTAAAATGTAAAATTTCACTGGATAGCAGCTTAAATCTAATGCCTTGCTTCGGGGCAAATAGGGTTTCTGAGTAAAAGGCTCCTTAGTTGGTGCTGAGCAAAGAAGTTTTGACTTTTTATCTTCCCTTCAAGAGCTGGCAGCTCACAATGCCTGCATCTCAAAGATTCTAAAATACCTGCAGGAGAGGGATGAGTGTCCACTACAAAAGGGCCTGGCAGAGAGATTACACTGGGAGCTGAGCCTTGGCGAGCAACCCAGACATGCTCCCAGGCTGTAAACAACAGGTGAGGCTCCAGGTTGGCTAGGAGACTAGCCCACAAAGATATCTCTGCTCTTTATCACCTCCAGAAATAAGTTCAAAGGTTGCTTAAGTAATAATAGTTACAGAAAGAATATTATGATGATTGTTTTTAAATGTTTGATGTTGACATGGAAAATACATGGTTTAGACAAGACTAGTTTCTAATCATGTTAAAAGAAAAATGAGTTTAAAGTCCACTACAGAGGCCGGCCCCGTGGCTTGGTGGTTAAGTGCGCGCGCTCCGATGCTGGCGGCCCGGGTTCGGATCCCGGGCGCGCACCGAGGCACCACTTCTCCGTCCATCCTGAGGCTGAGTCCCACATACAGCAACTAGAAGGATGTGCAGCTATGACATACGACTATCTACTGGGGCTTTGGGGGAAAAAATAAATAAATAAGATCTTTAAAAAAAATAAATAAATAAAATAAAATAAAATAAAGTCCACTACAGAAATTACATAACTGAATGGAGTGAGTGAACAACCATAAAAATGGAGGGCAATCAAAATGTCTCTCAAATAGAGCATTAAATGCAAATGGATTAACTCCCATGTGAAAAGAAGGGTTGCCTGGGATATTTTTAAGAGATCCAATAATTTGCTGACACAAAGGCTCACACTTAAAAAGACATCAACAAGAATTAGGAGAACTAAGATCTATCATGTCAGCACAATTTAGGAAGGTCAAGTTTTATCATTATAATATCAAATTCCAGAGCAAAATCATTAAGGAGAAAAATAGTATCACTCAATAATGATAAAAAGAACAACAAAAAGTTAACGATCCTGAACAACTAGATACAAAACATAAATTATAAAGAGGAGAGGAATGAGAAGAAAGCAGGATGGGTGAAAATATGATTAAAGATTTCAAGGTTTGACTATCACAACATGATATTTAGCAAGCAAAAATTTTAATGAAGAGTCTATTATACACTATAGTTTTTTTTGTTTTATGCCTACAAGTTACATATTACAATAAATAACCAACAAATAGGATAAAGAAATGCCATTTCTTGTCGAGAATATATGAATGTCACAAATTTTGTCATACACTAGGACACAAAGATGCAGTGCAAAAAATGTAAAGGCACATATTTGACTTGTACAATGTCTTAAAAGGAACAACAGAGCAGAATAGGAAAATACCTGACCACAGAAAACATACTAAAATATTCTATTATCTAGATCAGGGATGAAATCCAAAGCTGAATAATGCCTTAGCTGCTAAGAAAATTAAATACCACAAACATGAAATTTTAGGAAATTTGGCCCAAATAGAACATACAGTAAAGTTAATTGCACCGAATGGTGCAACTGCTTTAGAAACCAGCTGTGCACTTCCACAAAACATTAGACATAGAATTACCATATGACCCAACAATTCCACTCCTAGGTGTAGATCCAAGAGAATTTAAAATATGTTCACACCAACATTTGTACACAAATGTTCATATCAACCTTATTCATAACAGCTAAAAATAGAAACAACCCAAACGTCCGTCAATCGGTGGATTTCTAAAATGTGGTAGAGCTAAATAGTGAAATATTATTCAGCCATAAAAATAAATGAGGGACTGATATATGCTACAACATGGGTGAACCTTGAAAATATGCTAAGTGAATGAAGCCAGACACAAAAGGTCACACATTGTATGATCCCATCTGTATGAAATGTTCAGAATAGGCAAATCCGTAGAGACAGAAAGTAGATTAGTGATTGCCAGGAGCTGAGGAAAGGGGAGAATAGAGAGTGACTGCTGAGGTACAGAATTTCTTTTTGGAGTGATGAAATGTTCTGGAATTATATAGTGGTAACTAGATAGTTGCACAACCTAAAAACCCCTGAACTGTATACTTTTTAAAAGGGTGAATTCTATGGTATGTGAATTAAATCTCAATAAAAAAGTAAACAAAAAGTTAGTTTCACCAAATAGCTACTTTAGAAATAAAAACAGAAAAATAATGAATAAAGAATTGGAAATCTATGCCTATAATATAAGAGAGGATCCAAAATTTCATGTGGATGTGGCAAGTGGAAGCATTCTCTACTATATACTATACCAATAACTGTGGTGATCAAATAGAGAAGTCAATTACTTACCCTAGCAACCCTTAGCATTTGCATAGTTCAAGAGTAGATTGGGTTACAAAACAGGTATCTCAAGTATCAGTTTGCGGTTTAATTAAGATAGTTATTTCTCTCTCTGCAGTACTTTGAGCATGAACAGTCCAGGGTGATATGGCAGCTCCAAGATATCAGGAATCCTGGCTCCTTAGACCTTGTTGCTTTACCATCTCTAAGTGTTAGCTTTGTTCACATGGTCCAATATAACTCATCATCAAGTCTTCATTCCAACCAACAGAAAGGGAAAAATAGGAAAAAGAAAGCATACTCCTTTCCTTTAGGGATGTGAATTATAAGTTGCACGATTACTTCTGCTAACAGACCATTACCCAGAATTTAGTCTTGGGCCACATATAGATTGAAGAGAGCCTGGAAAATGATTCCTTTAACTGAGCAGTGATATGCCTAATCCTGAAAAGTCTTTTCTCTATGAAAAAAGGAGAAAATAAATATTAATTTCTACCCTTTGTCCACAATGATTGGTTGAGGGATGCGCTTATGACCCAAGCCAAGCCACTGCGAGTCAATCCTGGGACTTATGCTGGAACTACTAGGAAACTTGTGATACCAATAGAATGGCTTAACTACTGACCATCCTGACCATCTCAAGGGGAGAGCTTGAGAATGACAACACAGAGAGCATGGAACCAAACATGGAGAGAGACAGTGTCCCAATGACACAGGTTAAGGTCCTGAATCTACCTGGGAGTTTCCTTCCTTAAATGTTTTCTCTTTGAATAGAATACTATGTGCCAAGATGTTAAATCTTTAGAGTTTCACTCATGGACTCTGCATTCTGTCTGCACTGAAATGCTTTTCGACAGAGCTGGGAACCCAACCCTTTGACTTGCCACCTAGAATTGCACAATGTGGTAGCCTTACTCAGCAGACTAAAAACTTGTTCTGTGGGATACTAGCTAGAATTTGCAAAATCTCTTCTTGATAAATGTTTATCACATCCTCCTTCCATGTGATTGTATATTGCTAGTAAGTGGATAACTTGTTACTACTGTTGTTTTCACTCCCACTGCTCCAGATGGAGTGGCAGTGACTATTGCCCCAGGTGCACGTGATTATGTGGTCTGTGCCCTTGCTGTTGCCCAATGTTCCTGTACCTTGAATTCCCCATTTATATGAGCCAATACTTTTTCTTTTTGCCTAAGCCACTTTGAACTGGATTTCTCTCACTGGCGGACAAAAGAGTCCTGACTAATTGTTCCAGGAAGCCTTGTTCAAGGAAGAGGAGAGTTTCCACAGACTTTAAGTGTTTTGGCCTCAATGGCTTTTCTTAAAATGGACAATAAAATTTGAAAGATTAACATATATATTTTTTTCTTTGGTACCTACATATGAATGTAAAATTAAAATTATTTTTTAAAAGTTTAGAAGGACACATATCAAACTAGTAATAGTGGGTCACTTCTGGAGACAGAGTAAGCAGAGCAGGATTGGGGGTAACAATCAAAAGAGCCTTTAATTTTATCTGTAATGTTCCACTTTTAAAAATAAGAATGTAGACACAATTCTTATTTTTAAATTAGTAATAAGATAACAACTTTAAAAAGCAAGGTTCACTTTTCCTCTTCTCTACCAGCCCATTCCTGAATAATTCAGTCCTAAAGCAAGGTAAGTGTGCATGCTGGGTGGAGATGGTGGTGTGTTGTGATAGGAGCCACAATGGCTAGAAAGAAATGTCAGAATCCCAGCAGGTTGAAGAGGGACTCCATGAAGGAAGGCTGCCAGGTGTTGGGGCCTGAACGGGGTGTGAAGGAATATGCATGCAAGAGAGGGCAATGGGAAATTTGTTATACACAGGGATTTTGCTCAAATAAGTAAATCTACTAAGGGAAATGGAAACCAGAGTTCTCACTGAGAAAGGAGAAAGAAATATGGAAAAGGAGAAAACTAGAATGAACTCTGAGAGGTTGGATTGGAATTGAAGATGTCTGTGTGAAGTCAAAGTTTTCGATAGATGGATGGATAGATAGATAGATAGATAGATAGATAGATAGATAGATAGATAGATAGATAGATAGGGATTTCAAAGTGAATATGTTTGTGTGTTTATGTGAACACATGCCTATGTTCCATAACTTCCTCATGGAGAGGGCCTGGGAGCAGCAACATGCCAATAACAATTAGAATGCCTACCACCCAGATCTTGGCTTCTAAATACCATTCTCCACTAAAAAGAAACAAGATGCTGATACTGGCAGGGAAAGTACAAGATGAGCCTGGAACACATTTTTGTGCCAGAAAGTAAGGAAATGCTCAAAGAATGAAGGGGACGTGACAATCAGGCACAGAATCTGGTTTGAAAGGGATCCCATTGGTTAAACAGGTGACAAATTGAGCATCAAAATAAATATTAAACTTAACAGAAAATAACCAGTTGAATAAAATAGGAAACTATCAGTCCATATGGATATTAATTAATTAGGTAATGGGTAATAGAATATTTACATATTTTCATATGTAAATATTAGATACTTACTAATTGCCACAAGATACTTACTAATTGCCAAGGGAAATAAAGTGACTTTACAGTGGAGAAGCTTGGCAGACACCACCTGAATCACAAGATGAAAGTGAACCTTGTCAGTAGTGAGACAAATTGAAATTGTGTACCACCCGAGAGGATGCAATGAGAGGAACATAGCTTCACCCGTGTGATAGTCCTGCCAAAGATGCATAGCCTGAATCCATGAGGAAACAGCAGACATACCCAAATTGAGGGACATTCTGCAACATAACTGATCTGTAAACTTCAAAAGTGTTTAGGTCATGAAAGTCAAGGAAAGACTGAGGAACTGTTCCAGACTGAAGGAGATTAAGAGACGTGATAACCAAACACAACGTGTGATTCTGAACTGAATCTTTGCCTTCAAAGAACACTATCAGGACAACTGGCAAAATGTAAATAGGTCTAAGATTAGATGGCAGTAGTGTAACAATGTTAATTTCCTGATACTGTTGGCTGTACTGTGGTTGTGCAGAATGATCGTGTTGTTAGGAAATACAACTAAGATATTAAAGTGTGATGTAGCATCATGTTAGCAACTTGCTCTCAAATAATTCAGGAAAAAAATAGTTTTTTTTACATTGTATTTGCAGCTTTTATGTATGTATGAGATTGTTTCAATATAAAAAAACAAGATACATAACAGAATGTACCATATTATTTATGTTACCCAAGAAACCAGCAATAGTGATTGCTTCTAAGAAAGAGAACTGGAGAGCTAGGAGACAGTTCTGAGGAAAAGACTTACTTTTCATTGCCCATCTCTTTTATTGAATTCTTTTTTTTTTTTACCATGTGCATGTACTTTCTATTAAAAAATTGTTATTTAAAATTGAAAAATAAATAAATAACAGATATGTGAAAAAAAACGTGACCATAAATTCCATTTCTGGGTGTGTACTAGAGAATCATTTGCAGATGTGTACAATGAGGCATACAGAATGATGTTCACTGCAGTATTGTTTAAAATAATGGAAAATAGGAAACAAAGGTCCATCAACCTAAAAAAATGGCATGTCAATTTAATGGAATACTATGCAGAAGTTAAAAAGGACACAGTAGATGTACACGTATTAATATGGGTAGATCGATAAGCTGTGTTGTTGAATAAAAGCGGCATGCTGCAGAATATGAACAATATGATACCTTTTATGTAAAAAATGTCAACTGTACACATTCTAAGCGTATGCGTGTTGGTGTGATTGTGTAAATAAAGAGCAAAGATTTGGAAGATGCACATCAAACTGGAAATGGTGTTTATCTGACAAAGATGTGGCCAAGGGGCCCTGCGTTAGCCTTGTTATTTATTGCCAAATTGTTTCACAGAAAGATCAAGTCAATCTATTACCACAACAACGTATAAATATTCTCGCAAATTGGGCAGAGAAGGACAGATACCTGCCAGGTAGGAGGAGAAGAAGAAATTAGTGGGAAAAGCATACAGCAATCTATATAATAAAGATGCTGGGGTGGGGAGTGGGAATGAGAAAAGACTGGGAATAGAGGAGCGGATTTGAAATAAGGGATCAGAAGATAGAGAGAATGTCAACAAGAGGGGCAAGAATTGATCAGGCGGGGTCACTGAGGAGCCTGAAGGGGTGGGCTCCACGGCCAGGGATGGGAGAAGAGAGATCCCGTTGTTCACTTCTTTTGCAGAGAAGCCAATGAGCATGAGGAGCTGCTGACAAGTTGGCAGGACACAGGGAGGGAAACTGAGAGACCCAGACCAATGGCTCTGATGTCTCAGTGATTTAGAAGGCAAGATATTTTCCTGAAAGAGAAGGGAAGTGGGCGGTGGAAGTTGAGAGGCAGGGAGGAGAGTGAACATGTGAAATAGGTTTTTGGGAATATGGTAGGAACCTGAGTAGGGACATGGAGTAGTATTGGACAGCTAAGGTCCCGTCTGTGAACTTCTAGTGACACTGACCCCCCCATATAACTTCCTCTGGGAGAGCACAGCAGTGGAGGTTATAGCATAGAAGAGGGCCGATGGGTTAAACCAGAATTGAGGTTTCGCTTCACAGATGATGCCAGGATGTAGAAGACATTTACTGGAGGATTTTGAAAATGACAGTCTTTGGGTCTGAGCTTTGACTGGTCAGGGAAGGGCTGGGAGAAAACAAGAGGCCCATACAGGTTAATATCTTTAATTCATAAAATAGATTAACAGTTCACAATTTTCGTTAGAATAACATCAATAACCCCTCTCTTAAAAGAACAGCCAGAAAAGAACAGACAGAAATCATGAACAAAAATTAAAAATGACAAACCTTTGGAGAACATTCAAAATATGTGAATTAAAACACTGACGTGTCGTTTTTCACCTATGATAGTAGTAAAAAAATTTTAACAGAAATACTCCACGCCAGTGAATCAGAGGTAAACCAGTGTCATCAAACTCACCAGGCAGTGTAAATTAGCGCAATCCTTTGAAAAATATTTTGAGAACACTCATCAAGATCCTTAATGTTTTATCATTTACATTAGCATTTCACTTCCTGTAATTCATACTTTAAAAATACACAAATGGAGGGTCTGGCCCACTGGCATAGTGGTTAAGTTCGCTTTGCTTTGGTGGTTCAGGGTTCACAGGTTCGGATTCTGGGTGCGGACCTACACACCACTCATCAAGCCATGCTGTGGCAGGCGTCCCACATATGAAATAGAGGAAGATGGGCACAAATGTTAGCCCAGGGCCAATCTTCCTCAGCAAAAAGAGGAGGATTGGCAACAGATATTAGCTCAGGGCTAATCTTCTTCACACATAAACACATGAATATATATACATATACACAAATGCAGAAGAAGCCTTTTGCACAAAAATGTTTGTTGAACCATTATGTACATAGTGAAAAGTCAGTAATTACCAAAATGTTCCATGGGAGCTTAAAAAAATTATTTTACTTATTAATAGACTATTACACAGCCATTTAAATTCATGGCATAAAAAAATTATTAAAATAGGAAATTGCTTATGTTAAGTGTAAAAAAGCAGGCTATAAAACTGTGCATACAATATGCGCTCAACAATGTAAACATAAGCATTATAAAGAAATGTGGAAGGAAATGTACCAAAATTTAAATCATAATTATCTCTTGCTAGTAGGTTATTTTTCTTCACGACTATTCTGTATTTTGTATTTTTTGTAACGAACATAAAAAACACACTTCATTCTAAAACAAAGCAATTTCACTCTTCAAAAAAGAAAATAGTTCTGCTGTAACACTTGTTTGAAAATGTGAATTTATTCCAACTTGACTGATATATTATAGGATAATTAGAACAAAATTTGAATTTCCCATTTGCTAATACATGATGTCCTCTGCCAGAAACCCTAGGTGAACACAGAAAAGGGCACCCAGCTGAATCCAGCTGTGTAGGAATACACACACACACATGCACACAAACAATAAGCATGAACACCTTCCCAACAATCACAGAGGAAGCATTATCTATGAAGAACTTAATAGGAAATTGCTAAATCCTGCAGAAGTGGCTCCTTTTAGCAGGTTCAAATATCACTACAACTTGATTCAACTGTCTGGGAAAACCAAGAGTGCAGATGAGGAAGCTACAAAAGGGTTTCCATTAGTGATATAGAAGTTAGTTGAAGAACAAGTCTATATTGGATCAAAAGTTTAATTTCTATGAAACGATTATTTATTAGAAATGCATGCCTTGAAGGAGCTACATTTCAAAGTCAGAACATCATGTCCTAGGCTTCAAGGCTAGGAAAGATGGCCTAACTGTGTCTAGCCTCAATGCCAAACTGAGGGTAATGAGCCAACCCATCCACATCCAGTGTTAGAACATTCCATCAGATTTCAGATAATCCTCCTGGTACCACTTCACTTAACTCACTAGCTGCAATACCTCTGATGCCCACTTCTACAGGCAAACTTTGGGTCTTTCTCAAGGTGAGGTGCCATATTTATTGTAGTATTGATGTATTTCTTAATTATTTGACTTGTGTAAAACTGGTTATAGTTTCCATTAGATTCCTATCTCTTTAAGAAATGTGTTACTGAAAAAGATTTTCAGTGTTGGTCCTAAGCTCTTTTCCCAATAAGCCCTGTGGATTGTACCGGGTACTTTTGCATATGGTGATTTTTTTAAGGAGGTGTAGGGGAAGAAGAAATATCCCTTCTAGGTTCTTCTTGCTGGTCTAAGAATTAAATTGACCTGAGACAGAATAACAGGAGAAAATTAAACAAAGTTTAATTGCATGTGTACATGGGAGAAACCCAGGAAAACTGAGTAAATCACCAAAATGGCCGAAGCCACCACCTTAAATACCATCTTCAGCTAAAGACAAAGGAGGCTGTTGGAGATAGTGGATTGGGACTTCAAAGGGGTGGAAGGCAATTCACACGGAGAGAGAAAAGCAAACGTTTGGTAAATCAATGTTTGCCATGCCTTGCAAAGACAGTGGCACATGGAGAGAACTTGGGTTAAATGCGCCTTGCTAGGTTCCTCCTTGTCTACCACACCTAGTTCATATTACACTATAGCTATCTATGGTGATAGCTCCTACCTGGACAGGCCTTCTATCTTAAATTCTTCTAGGCAGTTGGGGGGAAGGTCAAAGTTTCTTCCTGCATCTTTCATTCTTAAAAATAATCAAGTCAAAGAGATACATTTTAGGGTAGCAAATTCTGCTCCCCTATAGAGGCACGTATTAAGCTACTGCAGGACTGAAAGTCCCTGGATGGGAAGACACACTATTATATTTCTGGCACATGGAACACACAAAATTAATGTAATCTCATCCAGAATTCAAACTGGATTTATTTGGGATCTTGACAAATTGACTATAAAGTTCATCTACAACAGAGTTTCTCAGCCTTGCCACTATTGACATTTTGCGCCAGATAATTCTTTGTTGTAGGAGGCTGTCCTGTACATTGTAGGATTTTTGCCATAATCCTGGCCTCCACCCACCAAATACTAGTAGCCACACCCTCCCAGTTGTGACAACAAAAATGCCCCTGGACAGTGCCAAATGTTCCCTGAAGGGCAAAATTGCCTCCTTGAGAACCACTGATTTAAAAGAACAGATTTGGAGAAAAGGGCAGGGCAGGGGATTGCTTTATTAAATCAAAACTATAAGACTGTAAGTATTAAAATTGTATAGTACTATGTCAGAAATTGACAAATATCTCTGGAGAATAAAATACAGAATCCCCAAATAAACCTATGTATATATGAAGATGAAGTACATTACAATGGTACATTTCCAATGAGTGAGGAAAATATTGGTTTTTCAGTGAACAATGCTGAGACAATGGACTATGCAAGTCAGAGGAAGGTCAGATCCCTGTCTCATGCAGCATACAAACGTGACTCTCAGATCGATTATCATTAGAACTGGGTTAAGTTTATAAAAGAACATGTAGGAGAACATTTTTGTGGTAGAGAAAGCATTTTTAAGTATTACAAAACATACATGAGATAAAGGAAATAATCTATAGGTGGATTAAAAATTAAAATCTTCTTTATCACCAAAAAGCACTTTAAACAAAATTAAAAGAAAATTGGGAGGAAATCTTTCAATACGTTTAACAGACAACGAGTTAATATCCCTTACACACAAGAAAATGCACGTCATAAATAACACATGGAAATTTTCCCAGTTCTAAGCACAATTCACGGAAAGAGAGACATCATTAGTAAGTAAATGTAAAAAATATTAAACATTCTTGTTATTAAAGAAATGGATCTTAAGCAATAGTGTGATAGTAGCTTATATTCATTAATCAAATGTTTAAGTGTGAACATGGTTGATGTTCACCCAGTTAAAAATTATGGTTTATACATATAATGGAATAATGCATGGTCATCAAAATTATTAGAGAAATGTATCAGAGAAAAATGTTACTGACATAGAAATAATTATGATTAAATGAAAAAAGATAGTCATAAAATTAGTATGTACCCTATGATCACATTTTTGTTTTTAAAAATGTTTACAGAGGGATGGAGAAAGAAAAGGATGCGCGGCAAAATGTTAAGTTGTTATTGCTAGGTGATGGGATTTCTTTTGATTTTCATTTTCTTCATCTTTAACTATGGTTTCCATAATTTTCACAATTGATATATCAATAAGTTTTATGATCAGAAACAAAAAAAAGTATTTTTAAGAACAATTGGATCTTGCTTTAGAATATGTATGCTTTGAAATGCTAGTAAGAACATTCCCCTCCCTCCAATACTAGAGATCTGTTTCACACAGCCACCTCCTGGGAGGTGTTCCCCACCCTTTTCAGAAAAATCTGCTCAAACATTCTCCATTAAGAGGCCTTTGGGCCACACAACCTTGCCCCTCTGTCCCCAGCTGATTGGACCAGGGATGGAATGGAGCAAAGCCCACAAGATTCCTGAGAATTTTATTTCAGTAGAAACACTTTCAAGCTTGGGCTGAAAGGGATAGAGAGATGATGAAATGAAAGAAGACTGTCAGACCCCCAAAATTCAACAGGTAGGAAGTTAGCTGATAAAACTACTCAGCTACAAATGCATGCTAACTTCCATGAAAAAGAAAAGATGGCTCACAGGATGGCTCCAAGGGCTCAGAGGGTGGTGCCAAGAGCATAGAGCATGGAACCCAGAGGCACAGAGCATTATTCCTAGGACTTGAAACCGAAGGGAGTTTGCCTGGCTGCATTTCAAAACTACTTTGTCCTGGCGATTCCTTTTTAACCTTTCACTTTCCCTCTTTTTGAACCAGAATTTCTATAACTCTTGGCCTATGCCGGTACCACCATTCATTATGCGCTGAGAACAGATAACTTCTTTAATTACACAGGTCTATAGATGGAGAGAATTGTGGCCAGACACCTCATCCACACCTGATTTAGATCGTATCACAAGATTTGGGATTTTGGAGCTGATGAGATTTAGATGAGATTTTTGTGCTTTGAGCTGATGCTGTAATGAGATGCTCCTTTGGAGACCTTGGGTTGGGGTGAATGGATCTTGCATGTTAGGTGGACACGAGACTATAGTGATGGGAAACAGATCAGTGGATGCCACTGTATGGGTAGGTGAGGGTGTGACTCTAAAGGGACAGCACGAGGGAGTTTTGGATATGATAGAACTGTTCTGTTTCCTGAATCAATACATGAGTTAAAATTCACAGAACTGTACACCAACAGAAAAGTTAATTATACTAAATGGTAGTTTAAATAATAAAAAGAAAAGAAATAGAAGAAATGGAGAGCTCCATTAATTCAATTTAGAAAGTCCTATTATTCATGAAAAGTGAATATTGGAATCTTGTCTAGAGAAAAGAAAGTGAGGGCCAGCCCCGTGGCTTAGCGGTTAAGTACGCACGCTCCGCTGCTGGCGGCCCGGGTTCGGATCCCGGGCGCACACCAACACACCGCTTCTCCGGCCATGCTGAGGCCGCGTCCCACATACAGCAACTAGAAGGATGTGCAGCTATGACATACAACAATCTACTGGGGCTTTGGGGGGAAATAAATAAATAAATAAATAAAAGAAAGGAAAGTGAGAATTGGGTCCCAGCCTCTTATTCTTTGCTTGCCTTTTAGCAGTAGGTTCTGCCTATTCAGCTCTGAGCTCTCCTAGAATAGACTTAATCTCTCTTTTTCGTGAGGTCCCAGGTCCACAGTATCTGAGGATATCTGTTGATAGAGCACATCCCTTATCATAATACAAAGTCCTCCAAGGGAAGGGTCATAAAAGGCACTCAGAACCCGGTGGCTTTTCTCACATTCTTGGCACTGGCCCTTCATTGAACAGAGAGAAGGAGCTGGGCAATGAATGGGTCTCGCCCACTAGAAAGAAGTGTGGAATGAAGCAGGACAACTATTAGTTGGTTTTAGAGGAAGGCGGGACTTCAGGGTCCTGACTTTAGATAAGTGGGTTAACTTCCTTAGGGCTCAGATTCCTCCTCAGAGATAACACCTAGCTTGTTACTTCACAGGTAGCGGGGTGTGAGAAGCACATGAGACAATGTACTTGAAAGCACTTAGTAAATGATAAGGCATTATTCATACAAGAGGCTTATTATTACTGTTATTGGCCATGGACCTTGAACAGTAATTCTTGTGGTTCTCAGATTCTAATCTCCCAAGTGTCTCCTCCAAAGAGCCAATCTACTCAGCTTCTTACAAGATCTCTTTGCTTCTACCTTTATCACATGTAACCCAACCTCCTGGATCCCAGCTTGGGAAACCTACCTCAAAGAAGCTGAGTTTGCATGGGACCTGCTTTTCCTTCTGAAATAATGATGAATTTCCCCTTCTTTTCTGTACACTCTTCTTAGCATGGCCAATGCCACTCCACGGCCTTCAAGCAGCCTGGAGTTGACATGGAAAGCCACAGAGAGGAGAATGTGAACGAAAGCATTGGGGTGAGGGATAAAAGATGTACTGTGAAGTCAGAGACACAGGGGAATGTGAAGGAGAAGATGTTGGGTCTGTCTTCTGCTCCTGGCTACAACTTGGATCCCCGATAAGGGCAGCTTTTGGCAACTGTTGTAATCAGATCCCTGCTGTAAAGTATGTGAAATAGCAACTGAGGAAGCTGATCTTTTGCTGTTTGGGGAGCCTCTGGAAGATGCTGCTCCTGCTCTGTCCCTTTTGGCTTCCACATCTCCTCTGACTGAGTCGTCTTTAACTCTGGCCTCCACCTGCTCACCAGAACCTCCTGGAGACCAATTAGCAGCCCCTCTATATGTACTTTCTATAACCCTGTTTATCGGCCAGTTTATCAACCTCTCTGCCTATGTCTATCTGGAGTACCAGTGGAGGCCCATCGTCCCTCACTGGACCTGCCTCATATCCGACGTTTTCTCGCTCTTTGACCTACTTCTTATGGGACTCTGACTTCTCAATGAGTCTCATCCCCTCATCACTCTATTCACCCCATCAATGGCCTTCTCTCTGCAATTAGCAGCCACTCCTTACTGGCCTCCAAGTTCCCACACTCCTTGTATTCATGCCCACTAATAGTCTTATCAACCCTGCCTTCAGAGCCCTCCGTGCCACTGGGCCCTCCTATTCCTCATTTATTCTTCTTTCACCTCCACCATCAGCTTTCGCAGCTTTACCACCAAGATCTTCCCTGTCCTTGGACTATATCTACCCCAAGATGCCCCTAATTTCCTCTCAACCCTGGGATTCTCTGAGTCCTTTGGCCACCAAACCCTACCACCCCCCACTTACCTTTATCTCATGCTCACCACTAGGCACTGAAATAGGGTTCCTGAACCCAATTCCAATGTGTGTATGTGTGTAGGTGTGTGTGTGTAGGATTCCCTACACCAACAAGCAATCTCAGACACCAGCAAGGTGTTCAAGAATTCAACTTGATTCTGACACTGTCTACTCAGAGACAGAGTCAGATTCTGCAGGTAAAGGGCTCAGTCCCACAAGACCTCCCTCCACTTCAGACATCAATCACAAGTCCAGGTTGTTACCTGTGCTTCTGACCAACTGGCTACAGAATGGAGGCTCCAGTAACCCCCTCCAACTCAGGATGCCCGTCACAAGTCCAGGTTGTTACCTGTACTTCTGACCGACTGGCTATAAATCAGATGTTCCCATGACTCCCTCCTTAGGTTCGATTAGTTTGCTAGAATGGCTCATAGAACTCAGGAAAACCCATGCACTCACTAGATTACCAATTTATTACAAAGGATATTAAAGGATACGAATCAACAGCCAGATAAAGAGATAGATAGGGCAATGTCCTGAGCAAAAGAGCTTCTATCCTCATGGAGCTTCGGGCTCAACATAGTGGCACATGGAAGCATTCTGGTTCCCCAACCCAGAAGTTCTCCAGACCCCCTCCTTTCGAGTTTTTATGGAGGCTTCATTACATAGGCATGACTGATTAAATCATTGGCCTTTGGTGATTGGTTCAACCTCTAGCCCCTCTACTCTCCCCGGAAATCAGGGAGTGGGACTGAAACTTCCAACCCTCTATTTATGATTGGTTCCCTCAACAACCAGCCCTCATCCTTAGGAGCTTTCCAAAAGTCACCTCATTAACTAAACCATGTTGTGGTGGAAAGGGGCTTGTTATGAATAAAAAGACACCCATTTCACCTTTATGGCTCTCAAATACTTTTAGGTACTGAGGACAAGAGACAAAATATTATAACAAAAGATGCTCTCATTGCTCAAGAAATTTCAAGGATTTGGGGAGCTGTGAACTGGGAACTGTGGATGAAGACCAAATATTTACGAGAAATATACTTTGGTCATCTGAATGATCAAATATATATATTTCTTATAAATCACAATATTGCAGCACCTTTCTGACCTCTGAGCCCTTTGGGCCACTGAACCCTAAATTTTTAAAGAACCAATTTAACCCCCATTGTTTGCTTTCTCCCTCCCCCCAGAGAACCCTCAGATATTGGATCCTGTTCCCCAATTAGAGCCTTCTTTCCCTCTGGGTGGTGCCTCCTCAACTGCCTCCGTCCGAATGTCACCTTCTCACTACTCTGACCCACCCCATCAATCCCACTGATCCATTTGCCCACCATCAAACCTCTGTACTCAACTGTCTCACTCCACTTAAACTCTGACTTAATCTGACTTGATTCTGTAGGGGAGGAAGAACTCTTCCTCTACCCTCTAGGTCCTGCTGCCTGGTCTAAGAACTAAATTGACAGGAGACATAATAATAGGAGAAAACCCAACAAAGTTTAATAACATGTGTACCCGGGAGAAACCCAGGAAAATTGAGTAACTCATGAAAATGGCCAAAGCCATCACTTTAAATACCATCTTCAGCTAAAGACAAAGGAGGTTGTTCGGTTTGGGACTTCAAAGGGGAGGAAAGCAATTCACATGGAGATGGAAAAGCAAATTTTGTGTGTGTGTGTGTGAGGAAGATCAGCCCTGAGCTAACATCCATGCTAATCTCCCTCTGTTTGCTACAGAAGACCGGCTCTGAGCTAACATCTATTGCCAATCCTCCTCCTTTTTTTTTTCCCCCAAAGCCCCAGTAGATAGTTGTATGTCATAGTTGCACATCCTTCTAGTTGCTGTATGTGGGATGCGGCCTCAGCATGGCTGGAGATGCGGTGCATTGGTACGCGCCCGGGATCCGAACCCCAGGCCGCCAGTAGCGGAGCGCGGGCACTTAACCCCTAAGCCACAGGGCCGGCCAGAAAAGCAAATATTTGATAAACAAATGTTTGTTGGGCCATTTATAGACAATGTGACCCGAGAGAGAACTTTGATAAAAATGGGCTTAGCAAGTATCCTCCCAGTCTACTAATACCCAGAGTTATCTATGCTGATGGCCAGTCCTGGGGACAGGCCTTCTATCTTAAATTCTTTTAGACAGCTAGGGGGAAGGTCATAGTTTCTTTCAGAGTCTTTTGTTCTTAAAAATATTCAAGCCGGGGGCTGCCCTGGTGGTATAGTGGTTAAGTTTGTGTGCTCCGCTTCGGCTGCCCCAGGTTCGTGGGTTTGGATCCCAGGTGCGGACCTACACACTGCTCATCAAGCCATGCTGTGGCAGTGTCCCACATACAAAAAATAGAGGAAGATTGGCAACAGGTGTTGGCTCAGTAACAATCTTCCTCACCAAAAAAAAAAAAAAATCCAACCAAAATACACACTTTGGGGGGACAAATTCTGATCCTCCTCAATTCAAATCTAACCAATCACTCTTTCAGGGAGCTCATCTTCAGATATTAGGTATTAGTTGGCATCTTTTGTCCAAATACTTTTAGGCATTGACTGTGCAAGCCTGCCCATTTCAACCTTCTCCTGTTGGTGGGCATCAGACAAGAACTTGTTCCTCCCCACTTTTCCACACTGTCATTTCCAGCAAAAACCTTCCGTGTCTGTGGTTACCAGAGACCTGATCTGAGAAGGCTCAACAGCCAGGCATGCAGAGGCTGGTAGCCTGTTTTCTCAACCCTGATGTTAAAGAGCTTCTGGAGATACAATCTTTCATGGGAGAAGAAAGAAAAGAAGGAAGGATCTTTTCCAGATAACTGAGGCTAGATTACCATCTGAATTCTTCTGAGGATACCTTGGAGCAGGATTTCTCAACCTTGACACTACTGACATTTGGGACCAGATAATTCTTTGCTGTGAGGGGCAGTCTTGTGCATTGTAGCATGTTTAGCAGAATTCCTGGCCTCTACCCACCAGATGCCAATAGCATCCTCAGGTGTGACAACCAAAAATGTCTCCAGACATGTCAAATGGCCCTTGGGGGACAAAACTGTTCCCCATTGAGAAGCACTGCTTTGGAGTCACTTGGTGACAGACAGGACAATTCAGCCCCCTCCCTTCTGGAGGATCAAAGGCAAATCAGACAGCAGCTCAATTCTCAGCAGCACCGTGACCCCACGACTTTGAGGGGAAACATTAGCAGAATGTTTCAGAAATAATGCCAGCCTTTCTGGGGTCTCCTCTCTCTGCACAGCTAGTCCCTGGTGGCTGCTGTCTGGTCTTATAGCTGTTTCCCCAAAGGGTCTCCCTTTGTCTTATTCAAAGGACTCTTTCATGACTTTCTGAGTTCAAATACAGGCTAAAGAATCCCTGTTGCTTCCCTGACTCCAGAGCTGCCACGTCCTGAGGCCCAGCCTCTACCCTTACCACAAATTCTGCTCCAAACCAAGCCCAGAGCTCTGGCTCAGGTCCACCCCCAGCCCACCTTGAATCCTCTCTCCCACTCCTGCTCCTGCCTCTCACCACATTGTGTGTCCTTCTGCATAAACCAGAATGAGGTACAGTCTCTCACCCAAACTGAAACTCAACGCTTGGGATGGCACTGCTGCAGAAGCAACTGGACAGGGTGGGGCTCACCCTCTGTGGTGCAAAGATCTCAGGAGGTCTTTTGTCCTTCACTTCCTCACCCTTCTGGTTACAACCTGGCCTCCTGTGGACCAGCCTCCATCCTTCCTGAAGTATTTCCTGCCAGCAATGACTTCCAGAAGCATCTGCATGGTAGGAGCTGGCTGGCCCACAGGATCCAAGAGTCAGTGGCACAGATGCAATATCAGAGCAAATTTCCAGAGATATTGCAGCTCAAGAGCAAAAATGGACTCTCATGGCTTCTTGGTTAAGGACCAAAGAAGCAAAAATCCAAGGGTAACACTGTTGAGGCGCTCAAGAAACTTCCACGTGAGCAACCTAGGAAATTTCCAACAAGGAAATGATCTGGGTAGGGTTCTAGAGCAAGTCTGGGGAGAAGTCCAAAAAAATCACCTATCAAGGGGCTCAGAAAACGATCCCGTGAGGGGTCTAGGGGCCAACTCTGGAAGGAGGCAAAAATGCATTTGGTGAGTAACTGAAGGAATGACTCAGAGAGTGACTTATCAGAGTCTCAAAGAAGACCTAGAGCAGAAGCAACTGGAAAACATCTTAATCGTACACTGTGGGCAAGAAGTTGCAGCAGATCAATCAAGTAGGGTCCCTATAGGTGTATGCCAGTTATGGCTTGCTGCCAGCTACACATTGCTTTCCCTGAGCAGTCCTATTGCCACTTCCAAACCAGAGATTTAGTATCCTCACTGGGTGGGAACTTGGCCTGAATACATATTGAGAGTTTTTTCCCTTGACCCAGGCATATGATAGGTGCTAGAAGCCCATATTATGTGGCTTGGGTGTGGCAGATGTGGGGTTTACCTCTCAAGCTCCTTGAATCCATAAAACTGTTTCAGTTGAAAGAGTCCCAATCCTGATCCCTTCCTCAGTACTCTCTTCCCTCTTTAGCCACTGACGTGTATATTGAGTATATTGGTACGGACGTAACCTCATGGTCTACAACTAATAGTCAGCTCCAACAACACCTGGAACTAATTTATTCAATTATTCCATATATATTTCTTAGGTGACTACTACATACCACACACTCTTTTAAGCACGTGGGATACATCAGTGAACCTAGCAGACAAAGCCCCCTGCCTCATGTAGCTTAAAACAGCAACTCTCTCATTTAGTTAACTTCTTCTCCCATCATACTAAATACTATTTCAAACCTTCACCCCTTTTTTCAATCTTCTGCCCCCAACCCTCACAGCAGATATACTGGGCTCCCACTTCACAGAGGAACTAGAAGTCACCTGAAGGGAACTTTTCATTTAAAAGCCTTACCAAATACTTGCATGTCATCCTTCCTTTTCTCTTTCCTTCCTGTTTCCCAAGCTAGGATTGGTGCCCTTACTTCCCCATCGCAACTCTTTTCACACTGTGTTGTAACTTCTGGCTTAACTATCTATCTTTCTCGAGGTTGGGGACCCTCTCTAAATATTTTCAATTTTTTTTTTTTGAGGAAGATTGGCCCTGCACAAACATATGTTGCCAATCTTCCTCTTTTTCTTTTTTCTCCCCAAAGCCCCAGTACATAGTTGTATATCATAGTTGTAGAGTCGTAGCTCTTCTATGTGGGACGCCACCTCAGCATGGCTTGATGAGCGGTGAGTAGGTCCACGCCCAGGATCTGAACCAGTGAACCCTGGGCCACCAAAGCAGACCTAACTGCTACGCCGCTGGGCCAGCCCTCAATATTTATTTATTTATTTATTTATTTTGTGAGGAAGATCAGCCCTCAGCTAACATCCATGCTGATCCTCCTCTTTTTGCTGAGGAAGACTGGCCCTGAGCTAACATCCATGCCCATCTTCCTCCACTTTATATGGGAGGCCGCCACAGCATGGCCTGACAAGCGGTGCTTCGGTGCCCACCCGGGATCCGAACCCGGGCCGCCAGCAGCGGAGCGCGCGCACTTAACTGCTACGCCATGGGGCCAGCCCCCTCAATATTTATTTTTAATGCTTAAATAGCCACAGATTTCTCCAGTGGGAGCCCCTGCAATCTAGTTTCTGTGTCATTTTGACAAATTTCCTTCTTATTTGAGTACTTTCTTCCTTTCTGCTTCAATGTGATGTTTCAAGCTCATCTTGTGTGTTCCCAGCACCATCCTGGAATCAACCACTTCTCCAAGTAACCCTGTTTTCTTTTAGTGGAGGATGGTATTTAGAAGTCAAGATCTGGGTGCTAGGTGTTCTGATTGTTACTGCTATTGTGCTGCTCTTCCCAGGCCCTTTCAGTGAACAGCGAATAGGGAATATATTTATGGATGTATATGTATATGTGTGTGTATATGTGTGTATGCATGTGCATATGTATGTATGTGTACATATTTAAATATGTATTTATTTCTTTATCTATTTATACTGAAAACCATGAGGTCACACCAATACCTCCAATTCCAATTCAAAATTACAGAGTTCTTTAGAGTTTCCACCTTTCCATATGTGTAACAACTTTCTCTAAAAGTGAGAAATCTTGCTTCTATTCTTTTTTATTTATTTATTTATTTTGTGAGGAAGATCAGCCCTGAGCTGACATCCATGCCAATCCTCCTCTTTTGGCTGAGGAAGACCGGCCCTGAGCTAATATCTATTGCCAATTCCCCTCCTTTTTTTTTTCTTTTCTTTTTTTTCCCCTTTTTCTCCCCAAAGCCCCAGTAGATAGTTGTATGTCATAGTTGCACATCCTTCTAGTTGCTGTATGTGGGACGTGGCCTCAGCATGGCCGGACAAGCGGTGCATCGGTGCGTGCCCGGGATCCAAACCCGGGCGGCCAGTAGCGGAGCGCAGGCACTTAACCACTAAGCCAGGCGGCTGGCCCGCTCCTATTCTTAATATATTTATTTATTTGATTGGTCCCCCGTGAGTAATCAATTGCCCATCACTGCAGCAATTCCCTTCCACGTGCAGATACCCTCTTTACTTCTACTGGGCTCCAACAAGGCATGCTGGGCAGACCTTCTACATGCACAATACTCACGCCACGTGGGCTTGGACAACTTAGACAGCCTCTTGCACATACGGTCCCCTCCCCCAGCTCACGCTGACACCTCCCCCACCAATGCCAATGCCTGCCTTATGTGACTGACATAAGGGCTTTAGGAATGAATTTTCAGAATGAAACGGGAAGAGGAAGAGAGAGTGCACCTTGACTTTTCTAAATGTTATTTTATTACCACATTTTAAATCATAATACATATCTACTTCTTTATTTTTTAAAAATTAGAACATTACAGGTAACACTAAAGTCTCCTTTGACAATCAGCCTCAATTTTGGTCTGTTTTCTTTTTCTCTGGTGGCAACCCTTGCCATTAGATTAATGTATATCCTTCTAAATGTTTTTTAAGTAAGTTTACATTCACGTATATGTTCTTAAAGAAAGAATAATAGACATCTTATATTGTCTTTCTCCCCCTCTTCCTCCCTCCTTTTCTAGGATTAGACATAGAGGTTAAGAATACAGCATGCTCTGTCTACTGCCATCCTGAAACCAAGAGCTGTATTTTACTTTTCTTTTTACCCTCAGCATCTGGCACAGTGCCTAGGACATAGTAGTTACTCAATAAAATTTTTTTGTGTGTGTGAGGAAGATCAGCCCTGAGCTAACATCCATGCCAATCCTCCCCTTTTTGCTGAGGAAGACTGGCCCTGAGCTAACATCCATTGCCAATCCTCCTCCTTTTTTTTTCCCCTTTTTCTCCCCAAAGCCCAAGTAGATAGTTGTATGTCATAGTTGCACATCCTTCTAGTTGCTGTATGTGGGACGCAGCCTCAGCATGGCCAGACAAGCGGTGTATCGGTGAGCCCCCAGGATCCGAACCCGGGCCGCCAGTAGCAGAGCGCGAGCACTTAACCGCTAAGCCATGGAGCCGGCCCCTCAATAAAATATTACTGTCACGTTTCTTAAGCTAGATTCCCCAAAGTGAAATTGTTTATTCAAAGGGTTTTTTATTTCTGCCAAATTATTGGAAGAAAAGAGATGGTGTTTATTCTGCCATCAGAACTCTGAAGATAAATGCCCTGCTCTTCAGGGCTGTGAAATCACTGTCCTCATCATATATGTCACTTATTTGACTCTTCGCACACTGTTGATATGGTAGTGATATTCATGTGTGTAGGAAATCTCTGACAGGAGGACCCTGACATGTGACCGTCTGTTTATGATGGCTTGATTTGTTGGATACTGCATTTTAGAACCGTTCTTATTGAAAATAAAGGCACAACAGTGGTGACAAAAATTTCATCTGTAACTGTCTAGTTAATTAGGCCCAGGCCAGTGGAATCAAGGCTAGCAAGAAATCATGATGCTCTAATTTGTGAAGTGGAATAATTCCGATAGGATGAATGTATTATCTGAGACAGCAAATTCCCACATCTCCAAACACACCAGTAATTCCAGTACAGACATTATTTTCTCTTCGAAATACCTAAGAGCAGCCTGGATGAGGCATCAATTGAAAAAGTTTTCAATATGAGAAAAGCATAGTTTTATCACCGCAGGAACAGAAAGGTTGGTGTGGCACCAGAGCTCTATTCATCCCTTTAGACAACCATGGGATTTGGGGTCAGGAGACTGGATCCAGTCCCTGCCCTGTCCTGAGCTAAGGATTCTCAGAATTCTGAGAATTGAGCCTTTCTCAGTTTCAGTTTTCACATCAGTAAGTGGGGATAATAAGAAGACACCTACCTCATAGTATTATCATATGAGCTGGATATTTTAAGAAGTGGATCTAGTGTGACAAGCACAAAACGTCATACAATTAGAAATTGCCACAACAGACACGAGGATAAATGATTCGTTTTAGAATATTTGAAGCATAACCTCCCTGAACATCCTCCAGAGGGAGAAGGGAGGACCCATTTCTAAGCACCTTAGTTTATCTTCTCTTCGAACTCTTGAAACAAACCTGTGGGGCAACATTATTCTCATTTAAGAGACGAGGAAACAGGCTTGAGCCGTTCCTTTGCCCAGGGTTACACAGTTGGAGGTGGCAGAGCTGGGGTCCGACCTCAGCCCTTTGACACCCAAGGCTCCCTACACCCAACCTACTCTCCCCAAAGCTAGGGGGGAGGGGCAGAACTGAGAGGAGTGGGTGAGGGCAGGAGAGTGAGGTTGGTCAGTGGCAGAGCAGGGGTCAAAAAACAAGGCAAGGGAGTGGAAAGACTTTCATAGAAAGAGTCATGAGATGGGCACTGCCAGAGAATCTGGGCAGAGGTAGTCAAGTCTGGGTATTTCAAGAGTTTAGAGGAAAAAGATTAAATTATTTAATTTATTACTTTATTTGATAAACTAATTTAATGATTACCTTTAATTTTCAGAAAACCAAGGTACAAAAAAAACTGCTGGAAAGAAAAGAATTCATATCTAAAATAGAACACCACCAATCATGTACAATTTTCAAGTTAGTAGCTACGACCTCGCACACATCTTTTACAGCAGGTAATTAGGAGACCCCATAACCCTTAGAATTTCTTTTTTTTTTTTTTTAAAGATTTTATTTATTTTATTTTTTCCCCCCAAAGCCCCAGTGGATAGTTGTATGTCGTAGCTGCACATCCTTCTAGTTGCTGTATGTGGGACTCGGCCTCAGGATGAACAGAGAAGTGGTGCCTCGATGCACACCCGGGATCCGAACCCGGGCCACCAGCATCGCAGCGCGCGCACTTAACCACCAAGCCACAGGGCCGGCCCCTTAGAATTTCAATAATTCTCTCAGCACCATCATCCTGCACCAGGGTGCAGGGTGATCTGGCCAGGATGTGAGTACTAGGAGGCAGGGATCTTGGTTTTGTGTATGGATGAATCTTAAGCACCCAGAACTGTGCCTGGAACTTGGGAGGTGCTCACCAAGCATTTTTTGAGAGAAGGAATCTGAGAATTTGTGAACTAAAATACGACAGGGCCTCTGAGAACCAGCTGAAATAGAGAGCTGCGTGTTCCCTTGGTTCTTTCTGCTCCTAGGAGGAACAGCTGACTTGTTACCCCCCATCTAGAATCAGCTGTGTAGGCTAAACTTGTAGACTACACAGCATCAGCAGGCCTGACCGCATTTGAAGAAAGACTAAGAATAAAGTCTGCCACAGATGCTGGTAAATAAGACAGGAGAATGAAGCTTGCGGCGTCCCAGCCAGCAGAGTAGCGGATCCGAGGGTAGACGGCGGTCAGGGCATGCTCCATGCAGTTGGTGGCCGGGGTTAGATTCTTCTGTCCTTGAGATGTGAGTTTATTAAAATACTGGCAATCTGTTATAGAGAATAGTTGTTAGAACTGTGGTGACACATTAATATGAAAAGCAGGAGAAAATACAAGGTACAAACTGTATTGGAGGAGTGGGAGAGGACAGAACAGGAAGAGGATGGCCTTGTGTTCCAAGCCTGATACTGGGTGGTCGCTGTGTGAGAGGGGGTGGGGTGCAGGGCTCGGAGCACAGGCTCTGTAGCTGTGCTATCCAGTACTGCAGCCGCGAGCCACATGTGGTAACCGAGCACAAGAAATGTGGCCAGTCTGACAGAGATGTGCAATAAATGTAAAATTCACTTTGGGTTTCCAAGACTTAGTATGAAGAAAGAATGTGAAATATCTCAATCGCGATTTTTTATGTGGATCATTTGTTGAAATGATAGTATTCTGGATAGAGTCTATTCTGGATTAAATTCACCTGTTTGTTGTTATTTTTATGTGGCAAATGGAAACGTTAAAATCACATATGTGGCTTGCATTTGTGGCTCGCAGTATATTTCTGTCAGGCTACAGCTGTCTAGAGCCACATTGCCAGGGTTCAGTTCATCGCTTTGCCACTGGCTTGCTGAGTGATCTTGGGAAGTCACTCACCATTTCAGGCCTCAGTTTCCTTATCTGTGAATGAGGAATAGCAACAGCACTTTCCTTCTCGGGTTGTGAACACTGGCTGAGTTAATTCCTCCGCGTGACTGGCACGGAGCCCATGAGTATTGAGTGAATGATGACGCTCAAGAGAAAGGAGGAAGGGCGGCAGCAGCGAGCCCGGAACACAGCTGCCACATAGCCAGCACTCAAGAAGGTTTCTGAAGTTAATGACTTTGCCATCCTTGCTCTGTGGAGATCGAGGAAGAACTTACAGCCTTTGAAGTACTTGTCTCCGTAGCTCTTCTTCACCTCTGGGGACACTCGACTCCAGATTCCCTTGAATATATCCTCTATATTGTCAGGGCAAATGGATGTTTTAAAGCTCCCGGGTACCATGATAGCAACACGAACTCCAAAAGGACACAGCTCTCTTCTGAAACACAAGGCAAGAGAGTGTGAACCAAGGAAACTGCCTCTATCTCTGATCCAATCAATCCTGTTCCTTCCTAAACAAAGAAGGCCCAAGGCAAAACGTTTCAAGGAAGGCATTTAGGTCAAGAAGAATATGAAAGAGAACACCCAGGTATCTGGGGAAGATGTCACAGCAACAGTGAAAGAGACAACGCCCATAGACTGCTTCTTGACCAGATCTGAAAAGCTTCAAAGGGCGGGAGGCATTAGTGCTGCCTCTTCCTGCCCATCTCACATCTCTCTCTCCAAGATGGGCCCCCTGCGACAGCTCTCTGAACACCCAAGCCCCTTCCTACCCCTGCCTCTTCCCCCTTACCTACCTGCTCAGGTTAGAACTCAGTTCCTTTGTGAAGCCTTCCTTGGTCTCTGCCCCAAGGAAAGGTATGTCACCCCATCATTGGTGCCTCTGCACACCGTATTCATATTTACTGTATTTATCGTACACCCACTACAGAAATTTTCACCCGCCGAACTGGGTTCAGATTCTGGCTTGACCTCACACTTGACCCTAGAGAATCATAGCTAACTCAGAGAGCTTCTGTGAGGAGTAAATAGAGCACTTGGCAAAGAGTTTTGCCTTTAGATTAACCCACTAATATTGACTCTTTCCTCAGGAGAACCATCAATGAGGTTTAGTGACTTAAAACACTTAATTAATAAAGCAAATAATTCTTTAGTAACAGATTATTATCACTCCCATAACAAGTATACATTATATATATAACTTTCATTTATATTCATATATATATGTCTTACAGAAATATATTTCATTTGTTTGAAACATGTAGACATTTTATAGGGATGGCCATAAAGACAAAATAAGTCCTAATATATTTTTCACATTTCCTAATGGATTATCTAATATTATTACAAGATTTGGACATTCCATTGCCAAAGTCCCCGATTTCAGTCAACACCAGGATAACCGGAACCCAGGCCCATCATTCACGAATACACTCCAGCCACAGTCAAGTCTTCCTCAGCAGACTGGTCCTTACCTCAGGCAGTCAGAAAAAGCTTCTACGCCATACTTAGAAATGCAGTAGCCGCCACCAAACACAGATAGTCTCCCAGTTGGGCTAGAAACATTGACTACTCTTCCCCTGGCCTTTCTGATCAGGGGAAGAAAGCTCAGCGTCACTTCGATGAGGCCAAGCAAGTTCACGTTCAAGATTTTTGAGAAATCATCTTTGGTCAGCCATTCATTTGGGGCAGCTGGCACACCAATGCTGGCATTGTTCACCAAACCCCATAGGCCTAGTAGAAACAAAGAGAAATTAGAAATGGGAAACCCATTGAAGAATCATATCGGTGTTCAAATTACATTCTCTTAAGGGAGGTAAACCATAAACCCAATAAATTGGTAAATTATGTAGTGTGTCAGAAGGTGATAAGTGGCAATGGAAAAAAGGAGAAGGTGAGCAGGGTTGGGTGGCAGGTGAGGAGTGTTCGTTCATCCTATTGAGTCAGGTGGTCAGGACAAGCCTCTTTGAGCAAAACTTACAGAAGAATGGGTCAGTCAAAGGGACATCTGGGGCAGATGGTTCTAGGTGGAAAAACAACTTCAGTAAATACCACTAGGCATTTGCCTGGATGCCTAGTGGTATTGGCCTGTTGAACGAACAGCAAGAAGACTGGTGTGCCTGGGGCAGAAGGTGAGAGTTAGGGAATGGTAGAGAACTGGTCGGGGAAGCAATGGGATGCCAGATCATGCAATGCCTCGCAGGCCATTTTAAAGAGCTTAGCTTAATTTATTTATTTATTTATTTATTTTTTGAGGAAGATCAGCCCTGAGCTAACATCCATGCGAATCCTCCTCTTTTTGCTGAGGAAGACTGGCCTTGGGCTAACATCTGCGCTCATCTTCCTCCCCTTTATATGGGACGCCGCCACAGCACCGCCTGACAATCAGTGCAACAGTGCGTGCCCAAGATCCGAACCTGGGCCGCCAGCAGGGGAGCACGCGCGCTTAACCGCTAGCCACAGGGTTGGCCCCAAGAGCTTAGCTTTTACTTCAGGGGAAACGGGAAACCACTGCAGGGTTGTGGTTTTTTTTGTTTTTTTGTGTATGTGTGTGAGGAAGATCAGCCCTGAGCTAACATCCATGCCAATCCTCCTCTTTTTGCTGAGGAAGACTGGCCTTGAGCTAACATCTATTGCCAATCCTCCTCCTTTTTTTCCCCTTTTTCTCCCCAAAGCCCCAGTAGATAGTTGTATGTCATAGTTGCACATCCTTCTAGTTGCTGTATGTGGGATGCCGCCTCAGCATGGCCAGACAAGCGGTGCAACGGTGCGCGCCCGGGATCCAAACCTGGGCCACCAGCAATGGAGCGGGCACACTTAATCGCTAATCCACTGGGCTGGCCCCCACTGCAGGGTTTTGAGTAGAGCTGTGACATAACCTGACTTATTTTTTAAAAGGTATTCTGTGTGTGCTCTGATGAGAACTAGGGGTGCACGAGGGTAGATGCAGGGTACCTGGGAGGAGATTATTGCAGTAATCCAGGCATGAAATGATGATGGCTATAGCCAGATTGCTGGCAACAGCAGTAGCCAAAAGAACTCAAACTCTGAACAAATTTTAAAGACACTGTATATTTTTCTGACTTTTTTAATACAGTGAGGGAGAGGAAGAGTGTCGTCAAGAATGACTTTGCTGAGGGGCCAGCTCCGTGGCATAGTGGTTAAGTTCCTGCACTCAGCTTCGTCGGCCCATTGTTCCTGGGCCCAGATCCCCGGCACGGACAGACCCACCATTTGTCAAGCCATGCTGTGGCGGCCTCCCGTATAAAAAGTAGAGGAAGATGGGCACGGATGTTATCCCAGGGCCAATCTTCCTCAGCAAAAAGAGGAGGATTGGCAACAGATGTTAGCTCAGGGCTAATCTTCCTCACACACACACACAAAAAAAAGAATGACAGCTGAAATTAAAAAACAGAATGGAGGTACCATTTACTGGGATGGGGAAGGTTTAGAGATGTGCAACAATCAGGAGTTCAGTTCACTAAGGTTAAATTTGAGATTCTCGCAGACATTCAAGTAGAAATGTGGAAGAAGCTATTGGAAATTTGAATCTGCAGCTCGGGAGAGAGGTACGGGTTGGAGATATAAGTATAGATACCGTGAATGTCTAAGAATTGAGCCCCAAGGGCACTCTGCAATAAGGATCTGGGAAAAGTGGAGGAACTGGCAAAGGAAACTGAGAGAAAGCATTGAGATAAGAGGAAATAAGTTCTAAGAGAGTGGTGTCCTGAAAGCCAAGGGAAGTGGGTGTATTAAGAAGGAGAAAGAGGCGCCGGCCTGGTCGCATAGTGGTGAAGTTTGTGCATTCTGCTTCGGCGGTCTGGGGTCACTGGTTTGGATCCTGGGCGCAGACCTACTCACCTCTTATCAAGCCATGCTGAGGCGGGGTCCCGCATAGAAGAACTAGAAGGACCTACAACCATGTACTGGGGCTTTGGGGAGAAAAAAGAAAAAAAAGAGGAAGATTGGCAACAGATATTAGCTCAGGGCCAGTCTTCCTCAAAAGACAAAAAAAGGAGAAAGAGAGAACATGGTCAGATGCTGCTAGGTCAAGTAGAGCAAGGACTGAGAATCAACCCTTGGATGTAGAAGGTGAAGGTCATTGGACACCTTGATAAAAGCAATTTGGGAAGAGTGATGGGTGTGAGTGCATGATTGGAAATGCTTTAACAGAGAATAGGAAGAGAGACTGCAGGCAATGAGTATAGATAAATCCATAGAGGAGTTTTGTGGCACAGAGAAAAAGATTTGGTGGTGGTGAGGGTGAACTCCCTATTCTGGTCTTGTTTCTTTAAAAAGGAGTGTTTGGTAAACATTTAGATGTATTAGGTAAAGAAAGGGGATAGTCAACCAGTATTGGCAGCTTTAAGCATTTGAAAGTAGATACATCTTAATTCTTCAAAACAGAATTCATCAAAATTAAAAGTCTTGCTAGTCAAGATTTCCAGGCTACACATTGATTTTTCTTTCTTTTTTTCTGCCTTTTTTTTTTCTTTTTGGTGAAGAAGATTAGCCCTGAGTTAACATCTGTTGCCAATTCTCCTCTTTCTGATGAGGAAGATTGGCCCTGGGATAACATCTGTGCCAGTCTACCTCTACTTTATACGTGGGATGCCTTCCACAGCATGGCTTGGTAAGCGGCGCGTAGGTCCGCGCCTGCGATCCAAACCTGAGAACCCCTGGGACGCCCAAGCAGAGCGCACAAACTTAACCACTACACCATCTGGCCAGCCCCACTTAAATGTATTTTTTGATAAAAAGAGAGAGAGAGATTATGCCTGACTGGGGAAATGAAGGCTATGAATAACTTCCACAGGCCTAAGACTCTCCTAGAGGAACTTTAATTCAGACTTCTCTCTTTTGGAATTCAGATTCACATACCCCACTGTCTTCTTGACATCATCACTACACAGTAGTACAGGTTCATAAAAAATTTTAACTTTCTATAAGATATGAAAAATAACACTCAAATAGAAATAATATATCAAGTTTAACAACTCCAAAGAGAACCATTATTCATTCTCTTACCTCAAATTAGTTTCTTCTTAAGTCTTTCTTATTTTAATAAATAACACCTCTTGACCCAATTATACAAACCAGAAACCTGGGAGTCATTCCTAACCCCTTTTGCTCCCTCAGGCCCTATGTGTAATCCATATGTTGACTAATCAACATGTGTCCTATTGATTCTGTTTCTAAAACAAATCTGGAATCCAACAGCTTCTTTCCATCTCCAGTCATCCCTCTGTCTAGAGTCTCTATCACCTCTAGTCTGAACCTTGCCATTGTATCTTAAGTGGTCTCTGAATCCTGTTTGACTTCCTACAATCCTTTTGCCAGGGTTAGAGTAGTCTCACAAAGCTACAACTCAGGTCACGATGCCCCTTGCATGGCTTCCCTATGTCCTTAGCACAAACCCTCCAATCTCATACGAGTGATAAGGCCTTACAGGACAAGTCCCTGCCTAGCTTTCCAGCCTCAACTCACACCCTTCTCCTCACACTCACTGCTTCCAGTGTATGGAACAAGACAAGTTCTTTCCTACCATGATGCCTATATATTTCCCTGTGCCAGGACCCTGTTTTCCCCATTCTTCACTTGGCTAAACTCTTACTCATTTTTCAGTTCTCAGCTTAAATATCAATACATCTGAGCTTCTCTTCTGACCCACCAATACAAATTAAGCACATCTGCCAGAATAACCTCTCATCATTCTCTTTATCTTTCCAGCTGATAAAGGGGATATCAAAACTGGACATTGTGTTTTACCATAAGTGGTTCCAACCAGCCAAAGCTGTTAAAGATCAGCGAACTTTGAGCAAATGAGGTACGTTAGACCCCACTGGACCTAAATGAAGACACACTAATGACCAAAGAACGACAGAACTTGATTTAAGCAAACACATATGGGCTTGAGCAGTCATTCTGCCCAAACCAGGGCACAGGTTTCAATCCTTAGAATGCATAACCACAATGAACTCCTCCTTTTTAGCACGTAAAGATATCTGACTCTTCTCTCTTTTGTGAAGCTCCTACTGAATTTCTACAGTGCCGTCTGTTCCACTACCTGCATTTTGTTGATCATTGTGGTGGTCTTTGTCCTTTTGTTTACATAGTAGTTATCACAGTTTGTAATTATATATCTATTTGTGTCTTTAGCTATTTACTCTCCTGCAAGACTGTAAGCTCTATGAGGGCAAGGGCAGTGTGTATTTTGTCTCCAACTCTATCCCCAGAACCGGACTCATAATTGGAGCTAAAAAAATTGTTGACTAAAAGAATAACAAAAAAGAATGAAGATAATGAGTCTAATAAACCTCCGTTATTTGTTTCCATTCTTTTTCTTATTATAAATTGTGTTACTGTACTAACTGATGCAAAAACTCACAACCACAAAATTGCTGTGTCAGAAGTATGGGTAGTTTTTAGATTTTGGATATGTATTGCCAGATTACTTTATGGAAATTACAAGTTAATGTATTGAGTCAACAAAGTATAACTATTATTGAACAATGGACAGAGGATGGGAGCAGAGAAGAGGGAATAGGAAGGAAAGCTTCAATGGGAAAGCTTAAGTCAATCTACATAATAAAGGCCTGGAATGGGAAGGGATGGAAGGAGAAGGAAGGAAGGGAGAAGGCACTTGTAGAACAAGGGGAGTTTTTGGGGGGTTTTTTTGGTTTTTTTGGTGGGGGGAGGAAGGGGAGGGAGCTAAGGGGCTAGCAGAAAGACTTATGAGAGAGGAGATAATTGATGGGACTAACTCACTGAAAGGACCAGAAGGGGAGAAATCCATAATCTTGGAAAAGAAGCTATTTAGAATGAATGAGAAGGCATAAGGCAGGAACCTGAGGAAATGCCAGCTTAAGGACTAGAATGTCTTGGTGAAAAAGAATACACTTCCTCTGAGAGAAAAGGGGAGATGAGTGGCAAAGTATTGAGGGGAGTCAACAAGAGTATAGCTGTTGAGGAATCTGAGAGTAAGTTGATTAGGGACATGAAGAATTACTGCACAGCTGGGGTTTGGACTAGTGACCAACCCTCACATTGACAAGATGTCAGATTTCACAATGACTTCAAAGTAGCCATTACAAATATGTTCAAAGAACTACAGGAAACCATGCTTGAAGAAGTAAAGGAAGGTGTGAAGACACTGTCTAATCAAGTAGAGAATATGAATAAAGAGACATAAATTGTAAAAAAGAACCGAATGGAAACGTTGGAGTTGAAAAGCACAAGAACCAAAATGAAAAATTTATTACAGGTGTTCCACAGTAGAATTGAACTGGCACGGGAAAGAATCAATGAACTTGAGAATAGATTGATAGACATTGTGCAATCTGAAGAACAGAGAAAAAACTAGAAGGAAGTAAAATGAATAGTGCCTCAGAGAAATGTGGGACATCTTCAAGCACACCAACAAACACAGGTGTAGTTGGAGTGCCAGAAGGAAAGGAGAAAAAGAAGAGCAGAAAAACATTCAAAAAAATAATGACTGAAAACTTCCCAAATTTGATGAAAAACATTAATCTATACATCAAAGAAGCTTAACAAACTCCAAGTAGAATACGTGCAAAGAGATCCACACCCAGACACATCATAGTAAAAATGCTGCAAGATTAAATTCTTAAAAAAGGAAGAGGGACTGGTCTGGTGGTGTAGCGGTTAAGTTCACATGCTCCGCTTCGGTGGCCCGGGGTCCGCCGGTTTGGATCCTGGGTGTGGACCTATGCACCGCTCATCAAGCCATGCTGAGGTGGCGGCCCACATAGAGCAACTAGAAGGATGTACAACTATGACATACAACTATCTACTGGGGTTTTGGGGAGAAAAAAGGAAAAAAGGAGGAAGATTGGCAACAGATGTTAGCTTGGGGCCAATGTTCCTCAAAAAAAAAAAAAAAAAAAGAAGAAGGTAGAGAAAATGACTCAACAGGTACAGGGCCCACCAGTTAGATTAACAGCTGAATTCTCACCAGAAACAATGGAGACCAGAAGGCAGTGGGATGACTTGTTGAAAGTGCTGAAAGAAAAAATCTATCAACAATGTCATATCCAGCAAAGCTATCTTTCAAAAATAAAGGTGAAATAAAGACATTCTCAGGTAAACAAAACAGAGACAATTCTTTGCTAGGAAACCCACCTTACAAGAAATAATAAAGGAAGTTCTTCAGGGTGAAAGCAAGAAAACCCAGATGGAAATTCAAATCCACATGAAAAAATAAAGAGAATAAGTAAAGGTAATTACATAGTTATAAAAGATAGTATAAATGCATATTTTTCTTCTTTTTTCTCTTAACTGATTTTATAAGTAATTATATCAAACAATATGTATACAATTGTGTTGTTGAGCCTATAACATATAGAAAAATAATATACCTGCAACAACAGCACAAAGGAGGTGAATGAGAACAGAATTATATTGGAACGAGGAAATGAAACCAGCTGGCAATTGGAACCCACAGGAAAAAGAGAAAAGAACCAGAAACGGTAAATAAGAAGACAAATATAACAAGCTGCATAAATATATGCTTGCTTTTCTTTTTTTCTTAGGTTCTTTAATAGACATAAAATACTCTAAAGAAACAATTGTAACAATACATTGTTGGGTTTGTCACATATATAGATACAATATGTATAACAATAATAGCACTAAATTGGGGAAGAGAGAATAGAGCTATGTAGGAGTAATGCTTCTATATCTCACTGGAAGAAAGCTAGTGTAAATCTGAAGTAGATTCTGAAAAGTTAAGATGTATATGGTAAGCCCTAGAGTAACCGCTAAGAAAATATCTTTTAAAATATAATAAAAATAGGGCTGGCCCGGTGGCTTAGCGGTTAAGTGCACGTGCTCTGCTGCTGGCGGCCCCGGTTTGGATCCCGGGCGCGCACCGACGCACTGCTTCTCTGGCCATGCTGAGGCCGCGTCCCACATACAGCAACTAGAAGGATGTGCAGCTATGACATACAACTATCTACTGGGGCCTTGGGGGAAAAATAAATAAATAAAATCTTTAAAATATAATAAAAATCACTAAACGATTTAAAACTTACACTAGAAAATGTTTACTTAATGCAAAAGAAAGCAGTAAGGAGGAATAGAGAAATAAAAAATACATGAGACATATAGAAAACCAAAAGTAAAATGATAGATATAAATCCATGAATAATAACATTAAATGTGACTGGATTAAAAATGTATATTTCTGACTTGACCAATGAAATAAACTCTATAATAAACAGTTTCCTTTAGAGGTAGGTGTGGCCATGTGAATAAATTCTGAGAACAAGAAGTAAAAGAAGTATTAACTAATGATTTCTAAGGAGTATTTTTTTTGTAATTTGGGAATTTCAATGTGGAGGATATTTTTTTAAAAAGATTTATTGATATATAATTGATGCACAATAAACTGCACATATTAAGAGTACAGTTTGGGGCTGGCCCCATGGCATAGTGGTTAAGTTTGGCATGCTCTGCTTCAGCAGCCTGGGTTCACAGGTTCAGATCCCGGGTGCAGACCTACACCACTTGTCAGCCATGATGTGGCGCTGACCCACAGATAAAGTGGAGGAAGACTGACACAGATTTCAGCTCAGGACTAATCTTCCTCAAGCCAAAAAAGAGGAAGATTAGCACAGATGTTAGCTCAGGGCTAATCTTCCTCAGCAAAAAAAAAAAATAATAAAGTACAATTTGATGAGTTTTGACCTACGTATGATGTGAAACTATCACCACAATCAAGAAAATAAACGTTTCTATCACCCTCAAAATTTGTTTGAGTCCATTGCATCCATTCCTCCCCCCACACTCCATCTTCAGACACTTGCTGGTCTGCTCTCTGTCACTAGAGGTTGGTTTGCCATTTTTAGAATTTCATATAAATTGAATCATTGCAAAATGTACACTTTATTCTGACTTCTTTCAGTCAGCACAAGTTTGAAATGTATCCATTTTGTTGCATGTATCAAACAATGGTTCATTTCTTTTTTTTTTTAAGATTTTATTTATTTATTTTTCCCCCCCAAAGCCCCAGTAGATAGTTGTATGTCATAGTTGCACATCCTTCTAGTTGCTGTATGTGGGACGCGGCCTCAGCATGGCCAGAGAAGTGGTGCCTCGGTGCGCACCCGGGATCCGACCCCGGGCCGCCAGCAGCGGAGCGCGCCCACTTAACCGCTAAGCCACGGGGCGGCCCATCAATGGTTCATTTCTGTTTGTAGCTGAGTAGTATCTCATTTTATGGATATACACCACAATTTGTGTATTCATTCATCTGTTGATGGATGTTTGTGTTGTCTGCAGTTTGGGGCCATTCCAAATAAGGCTGCTATGACTATTCATGTACTAGTCTTTGTGTGGTCATATGCTTTCACGTTTCTTGGATAAATATCTAAGAAAGGAATGGCCGAGTCATATAGTAAGTATATGTTTAACTTTTAATACATTCCAAACTATTTTTCAAAGTGGTTGGAGCATTTCACATTCCCACCAGCAGTGTATGGGTGTTCCACTTGCTCCACATTCTCATCAGCACTTGCTTTGTTCAGTCTTTTAAATTTTAACCATTTTAGTAGTGAGTGGTGGGATCTCATTGTGATTTTAATTAACATTTCCTTAATGACTGATGATGTTGAGCATCTTTTTATGTGCTTATTTGCCTTCCATATATCTTGTTTGGTAAAGTAACTGTTCAAATCATTTGCCCACTTATTAAGGGTTATATGTCTCTTTATTATCTAGTTGGATGAGTTCTTTATATAGTCCAGATACAAATTCTTTTTCAACTATGTTTTGTATATATTATCGTTCCATCTGAAGTTTGCCTTTTCATTTTCTTACAGTGTATTGAGGTATAATACACATACAATAAACTTCACGTATTTAAAGTGTAGAATTTGTCATACTTATGTATCTATGAAACCATCAAAAATTTTAAGATAAAGAACATATCCACCAAAATGTACTTGTGCCCCTTAACAATCCCTTCTCTTACCTCTCCCCTGCTTTAGCCACATCCCAGACATTTAGATATGTCATGTGTTCATTTTTATTAAGTTGGCAATACTTCCTAATTTCCCTTGTGATTTCTTCTTTGACCCATGGATTATATAGAAGTGTGTTTTTGGTTTGCAATTGTTCGGTGAATTTCCAGATATCTTTCTCTTATTGATTTCTATTTTACCTCCATTATGGTTAGAAGACATACTTTGCACAATTTAAATTACTTAAAATTTATAATGATTCATTTTATGACTTATGGTAAATTTTGTTATGTGTATTTTACCACAATAAAAAAATACGATCTGTCTTAGTAAGTGTTCTGTATGCACTTGAAAAGGATGTGTATGGGCCGGGCCTGTGGCTTGGTGGTTAAGTGCGCGCGCTGCAATGCTGGTGGCCCGGGTTCGGATCCCGGGTGCGCATCGAGGCACCACTTCTCCGTCCATCCTGAGGCCGAGTCCCACATGCAGCAACTAGAAGGATGTGCAGCTGTGACATACAACTATCTACTGGGGCTTTGGGGGGAAAAAGCAAAATAAATAAAATCTTTAAAAAAAAAAAAAAGAAAAGGATGTGTATTCTACTATTGTTGGGTAGATTGTTCTGTAAATAACAAATTAGTCAAGTTGGTTGATAATGCGTTCAAGTCATCTATGTCCATATTGATTTTCTGTCTACTTGTTACGTCAATTATTGAAAGAGGGATGTTGAAATTTCCAACTATAATTGTGAATTTATCTATTTCTTCCTTCAGTTGTATTAGTTTCTGCTTCAGGTATTAAGAAGTTGTGTTATTAGGTTCATAAATCTTTTGATTATTATGTCTTTTTGATGAATTGATCCCTTTATCATTATAATACAACTCTCTTTATCCCTGGCAGTATTCCTTGCTCTGAAATTCACTTTGTCTAATATTGATATTGCCACTCCAACTTTCTCGTGATTACTACTAGCTTTCCATCTTTTTCTTTTAACTTGTATCTTTCAATCCTTTCTACACTTTTTCTTTTAACCAATATCTTTAGAGTTAAAGCAAGTTTTTTATTTGAATGTTGGCCACAGATACTGTAGTCTCCCTTTATCCACAGGGCACACATTCCAAAAACCCCAGTGGATACCTGAAACCAAGGATAGTACCAAACCCTATCTATACTATGTTTTTTCCTATATGTATTACCTATGAAAAATTTTAATTTATAAATTAGGCACAGTAAGAGATTAACAACAATAAATAACAATAAAATAGAACAATTATAACAATATAGTGTAGTAAAAGTTATGTGAATGTGATCTCTCTCTCTCTCAAAATATCTTATTGTACTGTACTCACCCTTTTTCTTCTTGTGATGATGTGAGATGATAAAATGCCTACCTGATGAGATGAGATGGGGTAAATGATATAGGCATTGTGTTGCAGCATTAGGCCACTACTGACCTTCTGATGATAGTTCAGAAGGAGGATCATCTGCTTCTGGACCGTGGGTTTTACCGTGGGAAACTGAAACCGGGGAAAGTGAAACCCAGATAACGACTGTCGTTGGTCTTTTCTTTTTAATCCAGTCTAACTACATCTGCTTTTTAATTGGAGCACTTAGATTATTTACAGTTATGTGATTATTGATATGGGATGGTTTAAATCTATCAATTTTCTATTTGTTTTTTATTTGTCCCATACGTTCTTTGTTTCCTTTTTTGCTTTTCTACTTTCTTTTACATTAATTGAACTTTTTATGATCTTATCTTATCTTTTTTATTAGCTTATTCGCTATACCACTCTGTTTTGTATAAATGTTTAGGTTATCAGTCCATTTTCAAGTAACAGAGTTTCACATTTAGTATACGAACCTTACACTATATACTTCCATTTCCTCCTCCCAGTCTTTGCAGTACTATTTTCACCTGTTTTTTTCCTACATATATATATTATATATGATATATTATATGTAAACCCAAAATACATTTTAATTATTTTCGTTTTAACCAGTCAATTATCTTTAAAAGAGATTCAAAAAATTAGGAAATGCACACATTTAACTCATTAGTCTATTTGTAATGATATCATACTACCTCACATACAAGAATCTTCAAACAGTATGCTTCCATTTCCTCTTTCCCAGATTTTGTGTGTATTGACATACATCTTACTTTATGTATCCTATAAACCCTACAATATATTGTTATTATTTTTGCTTTAGACAATCAATGATCTTTTAAAGAGCTTTGAAAATAATAAAATAAATATTTCATACTTAACAAACACTTATATTTCTGGCCCTCTTCTTTCCTTTGTGTAGATCCAAATATCCTTCTGGTATCACTTTCCTTCTTTTTTTTTTTTTTTGTTGAGGAAGATTGGCTCTGAGCTAACATCTGTTGCTGATCTTCCTCATTTTGCTGAGGAAGATTAGCCCTGAGCTAACATCTGTGCCCATCTTCCTCTATTTTTTGTATATGGGACACTGCCACACATGGCTTGATGATCAGTACATAGATCCAAGCTCAGGATTCGAACCTGTGATCCCCAGGTTGCCGAAGCAGAGCCTGCAAACTTAACCACTACGCCAGCGGGCTGGCCCTCACTTTCCTTCTTTTTTTTTTTTTTTTTTTAATTTTTTGTTTATTGCAGTAACATTGGTTTATAACATTGCAAAAAGTTCAGGTGTACATCATTGTACTTCTGTTTCTGCATGGACTTCATCATGTTCACCACCAAAATACTAATTACAACCCATCACCACACACATGTACCGAATTATCCCTTTCACCCTCCTCCCTCCCCCCTTCCCCCTTCTTATTAAATAATATTTCTTGTAGTGCTGGTTGGCTAGGGATTAATCTTTCAATTTTTAGATGTCTATAAAGGGCTTTATATCCCTTTTACTTTTTTATTTAAATTTTTAATTTTTATTTTCAGATAGGTTAGATTTACATACAGTAGTAAGAAATAACATAGAAAGGTCCCATACACCCTTCATGCAGTTTTCTCCAATGGGAACATCCTGCAAAATTGTAGCACAGTTTCACAACCAGTTTTCCCAATACTGTTTGTTCCAAAGACTGCTCTTTATCCTTTGAATAGTCTTGAAGAGTATGGAGTCACATCACCAAAAATGGCAATATAGGAGATCCCAGCCTCTATCTCCCTACAAAAATCAACAACTAAAGAGCTATCCACAAACAAAAACAACTCTGGGAGAGCTCTGAGCCTACTTAGAAAACTTTAGCAGCATAGTGGAACAGCAAAAAACTGAGAATAACTGCACAAGAAGAGAAGGAAGACAGCTTGGAAGGAAGATTTTGCATGTATCATCCAATCCTCAAGCTAGCTTTTCTCAGCACCAAGAGGGAATTTCCTAGCTATAGAGAGCTACCCTCACCAAGAAAGAAAGAGAAGGGTAAGCAACCAGCTTCCCCAGTCTTCCAGGGCACTGCACAAATGTTCCACTTTAGTTTCACTCCTCCTAGACGAGCAAAGCTGAGAAATTTAGAGATCGCTAGGAACAAGGACGAAAAGCAGGGGCTACCAATAGCAGCTACACAGCAGGAGCAATCACAGTTCACAGTGGCTCTCCAGACAAACCTAGCAAATTTCACTGCTGAAGAAATTAATGGCCAGTACAGCTACCACAGACTCCCTGGAGATTTCACCAGATTTTGCTTCCCTGGACGCATGCTGCCACACACCCTTGCACTTGGTGCCCTGCACTACTAGACCTAGAGTTCTGGCGTGCTCTAGAGTGCCCACACCCACAGGTGAAACTCTTCCATTACTGAAGTCAGCCCATAAAGTCTGGAAGATGTGACTGTTTCTTCAAATGTGCAAACTCCTACACAATGCCACAGGAATCACAAAGAATCAGGGAAACACGACTCCACCAAAGTAATACAGTAAACCTCCAGTAACTGGCCCCAAAGAAATGGAGATCCAAGAATTGCCCTATAAAGAATTGAAAGTAATTGTTCTAAAGATGCTCAAGTTTCTACAAGAGAACACAGATAAACAATTTAATGATATTAAGAAAACAATACAAGAACAAAACAAGTTCAACAAAGAGATAGAAAACATAAAAAACAGAACCAAATAGAAATTTTGGAGCTGAAGAATATAATGATTGAACTAAAGAATTCAATAGAGAGTTCCAAAAACAGACTTGACAAAGCAGAAGAAAGAATAGGTGAGCTTGAAAATAGAACAATTGAAATTATCTAACGAGAAGAGAAAGGAAAAGGATTAAACAGAATAAAGAAATCCTACAAGAATTATGGGTCACCACTAAAAGAAACAATATATGTATCATTGGAGTCCCAGAAAGAGAAGAGCGGGAGAAAAGGGTAGAAAGCTTATTCAAAAAAATAATGGCCAAAAAGTTCCGAAACCAGGAGAGATATTTGGACTTCCAAGTTCGTGAAGTTAATAGATCTCTTCAAAATATCAATCCAGGGGCTAGCCTCGTGGCTTGGCAGTTGGGTGCATGCAATCCGCTGCTGGCGGCCCAGGTTCGGATCCCGGGCACGCACCGATGCACTGCTTCTCCAGCTATGCTGGGGCCACATCCCACGTGCAGCAACTAGAAGGATGTGCAACTATGGCATACAGCTATCTACTGGGGCTTTGGGGAAAAAAAGAAAGAGGATTGGCAATGGATGTTGGCTCGGGTCTGGTCTTCCTCAGCAAAAAGAGGAGGATTGGCATGGATGTTGGCTCAGGGCTGATCTTCCTCGCAAAAAAAAAAAAAATCAATCCAAAACAATCTTATCCAAGACATATTATAATATAACTGTCTAAAATCAAAGACAAAGAGAGAATTTTAAAAGCATCAAGATAAAAATAATTTCTCTCATACAAGGGAACTCCCATAAGGCTATCAACAGATTTCTCAGCAGACACCTTGCAGACAGGAGAGAATGGGAAGATATATTCAAAGTGCTAAAAAAAAAAGAAACTGCCAACCAAGAAAACTTTACCCAGCAAAGTTGTTCTTCAGAATTGAAGGCAAGATAGACTTTCCCTAATAAACAAATGCTGAGGGAATTCATCACCACTAAACCTGACCTATGATGAATGCTAACAGGAGTTCTTCAAGCTGAAATGAAAGGATGCTAATTAGTAACAAGAATAAAACACGGCAACATCTCTCCAATTTTATTAGCACAAATAACAAGGTTCACCTCCTCCCAAAAGAACTTAGTGAAAGCCTACTTGTTAAACCCTCATTCAGAATTCAGGGGTTAGGTGAGATTTGTATAGTAACAGCACCAGTAGGTTTGACCTTACTCATGAACTTGCTAAGCATAAAATCTGCAGGGATATTGGTACATAAGAGAGAAGATGAGAGAAAAGTCTGGCATCCCTGCCAACAGATCAGCAGGCATGGAGGTGGACAGCAGTCAGGTGTGCTCCATGCAATTAACGGCATGGATCAGATTCTTAGCTCCTTGAATTGTAAACTTGTCATACTTTGGCAATATTTTAGGAACAGAAGACATTCAGCAAAATATATTAGCACATGAATATGGAAGCAAGCAACAGAAAACACCACGAAACAAAAGATTTTCTCCTCTGAAAGCTGGGACAGCCAGAATTTTCCCCTATGCATCAATCCTGATCACTTGACCATGGCTGCTAGAGAGTGTGTAAAATGAAGCACCTTGCAGAACAGAGATGGCTCTTGAGCAAGATGACCTGGTTTATGGCTCTAGCTTTGTCACTATCTGGATAATTGGGCAATTAACTCAATCTCTCTCACTGCAATATCCTCATCTGTAAAAAGGTCATAATAATTGTGGTTATTATGGTGGGGTTATTATGCAAATGAACTCACCTCTTAACTTACATTTTTTACTTAGTAGACATATTTGTACCTTAGATTTTCAGTGGCCAAAGTCCCTGCAGGTTTCAATTTCTAAACCACAATCATCTGTTTCTCTTCCTCACTGTCTAAACCCACCAGTCCTTGTTCCACCTTCCAATCATAAACAAACTGAATTTTTTATAGCAGTCTAGACTTCAAACATTCTTTCTTTGTCCTCATAAATAACTTCGTATTTGTCAATCCTGATAACACAAAAACACATTCCCAATACATACTCTACCTTAATCCCTAAGACTACTTGGCACATTATCTGGTAATTCTAAGACACTGAGGAAAAGAATTCTGTTTAAAGCAGAAACTGCCCCCAGCCATTCCTCTGTCCCCCATGCACTCCTTCACCCACTGGGTGGCTGCAGCAATGCTCCCTGCCTTGGTGACATACAGGATCACCATCTGCAGCCTGTCTGATGTCTGGCTCCTCCGCTCCTCAGCCCCCTTCTCCATCAGACATGCAGCCAGCTCCCTCAAGCTTGCAGCTGCCTGACCAGCAGGTTCCCAAAGCCTGAGTCAGAGCCCATGATGAAGACGTATTTGTCTCAAATGTGGCTCACCTGCCCCTCCCAGTACCAGTGCAGAAGGTGATATCAGCCCGCGAGGTGATCTTCCGTCCTTCCAATCGAAGAACAACAAGAAGGTCTTTCAGACTCACCCAGTTAGAGATTTTGTTTGCTGCACTTAGAATCTCAGCTCTCAGGTGCCTATAATTTGTAGTGTCTTCTGCCCCACTGAGTTACCCTGTAAAAGATAACACTTCAACTAATGCCGAGGTGATTCATGGATGGTGTCAGATAATTACAGTCCTTTGACAGCTCCATTTGAAAAACAGAAGAGCAATGTAATTCTTCCTAGATTAGTTGTGACTTTTAGTCTGATCTTATTATTTTCAAAAAATTTTGGCCAAAATTTAGTTGCAAAATGGGTAAGAGGAAGAGAAAAATAAACTAACGAGAAAAGCTTAAGACAATCTATCTAATAAAGACCTCAAGGTGGTGAGTAACAACGGGAACAGACAGGATTGCTGGGAAGCCAGCAGTGTAGGTGGACGCTGAACTCACCTCTTCCCACAGACACAACAAATATAAATATACAACTACCCTTGGAACAATTACCCCTGAGACTGAAAACTGGGTAAAAAGAACCCCAACAACAAGGGGCAGTACTGACTAAGCTGGAAGAGGCAGAAATACCTTTCTAGAGAGAAAAAAAGCCACATTCTAGCCACGGTGCCTCATGGCCAGGAGCAATGTTAAGGTACAAAGCTCAGAAGTTTGCCCCACCTACTAGAGCACTGATTTAATCCAGCTCAGCCAGGGGAGGCAGCCTGCATGAGGGACTTGCCCCACACACCAGCAAGCCATGGGGCAACTTGTGGGCCTGAATAGGTGGGCTGTGAGGGGCGTCTGAAGCAGAGCGAGGGGACCCACTTCAGTGGGGTGGGGCATGCGCACAGGGCAGGGCAGTGTGGACAGCGTGTGTGGGCCTGCCGGCAGTGGGGCTTGTCAGCTGCAGCAGACTTATGCTTCTCAAACAGCCATATAGGGGATCTGCCTGACCTTCCAATGCCTGAAACAATCATGTGCTGCCCGGCATTGGGCCGGCCCCACCAAGCTGCACTACTGAGAGAGCTGAAAACAGCTTTGCAGGCTGGAAGCCTACAACAGTTTTGAGCTCCTGAGCCTAGAAACCAGCCACACTGGGGGCCTACTCACTTAACAGAAAAACTGCAGCAGGAATGTGCTATTATATCTTGCAGCCAACTCTCACCACCCAATACCGTGACTGAAGGAACCATAGCAGCCCTAAGCAGCTGAGCCTTACAACCAGCCAGGGGCACAGCCTAGCCTTCCCATGCACCTGCAGTAAGAGCAACCCTGCCACAACAGAGGGATACATGTAACCCACACAGGGGGTATTCCTGGAACATTTTTAACTAGTGGCAAGAGGGAAGCACATTGCTGGGCCTCATAAGGCATCTCTTACATAAGGCTATTTCTCACAGATTGGGAGACATAGCTGATCTACCTAAAACACAGATATAAGCACCAAGAAATAGGCAAAATGAGGAGACAAAGGAATATGTTCTAAATAAGGAAACAGGACAAATTCTCAGAAAAAGAACTAAATGAAACAGAGATAAACAATCCACCCAATAAAGAGTACAAACTAATAGTCATAAGGATGCTCACTGATCTTGGGAGAAGAATAAATGAATACAGTGAGAACTTCAACAAAGAATTGGAAAATATAAAAAAGAACCAATCAGAACTGAAGAATACAATAATAGAAATGAAAAATTCACTCAAGGGAGTCAATAGCAGAGTAGATGATACAGAAGAATGGATCAGTGAGCTGGATGAAAGACTAGAGGAAATCACCCAACCTGAACAGAAAAAAGAATTAAAAAGAATGAGGACGGGGCCAGCTGGTAGCACAATGGTTAAGTGTGCACACTCTGCTTCAGTGGCCTGGGGTTCACAGGTTTGAATTAGAGGTGCAGACCTACACACCATTCATCAAGCCATGCTGTGGTGGCATCCCATATACAAAATAAAGGAAGATGGGCACAGATGTTAGCTCAGGGCTAATCTTCTTCAACAAAAAGAGGAAGATTGGCAAGGGATGTTAGCTCAGGGCTGATCTTCCTCAAAAATAAGTTAATAAATTAAAAAGAACAAGGACAGTCTGAGGGACCTTTGGGACAATATCAAGCACATTAACATCTGTTATACAAGTCCCAGAATGACCAGAGAGCAACAAAGGGGTGGAGAACCTATTTAAAGAGGTAATAGCTGAAAACTTTCTTAACTTAAGGAAAGAAACAGACATCCAGGTACAGGAAGCACAGAGAGCACCAAAAAATATAAACCCAGAGATGCTCACACCAAGACATATCATAATTAAAATGTCAAGAACTAAAGACAAAGAATCCTAAAAGCCTCAAGAGAGAAGCAACAAGTTACATACAAAGGAAACTCCATAAGGCTATCAGCTGACCTCTCAGCAGAAACCTTACAGGCCAGAAGGGAGTGACATGATATATTTAAAGTGCTGAAAGGAAAAAACCTACAGCCGAGAATACTCTACGTGGCAAGATTATCATTCAGAATGGAAGGAGAGATAAATAGTTTTCCAGACAAGCAAAAACTAAAGGAGTTTATCACCAAGAAACCATCCTTACAAGAATTGCTAAAGGGACTTATTTCAGTGGAAAAGAAAAGATCACACATAGGAATAAGAAAATCATTGAAAATAATAATAATAATAAAATCTCTGGTAAAGACAAGTATACAGTAAATGTAGCAGATCAACCACTTATGAAGCTAAAATGAAGGTCAAAAGACAAAAGTACTAAAATTATCTATTTCCAAGATAAGAGGTTAATGCATCCACACACACACACAAAAGAGGTTAAGTATGATATCAAAAACATAAAATGTGGGAGGAGGGGAGTAAAAGAGTAGAGCCTTTAGCAAGAGGTCAAACTTAAGAGACCATCAACTTAATAGAGATTGCTATTTACATAAGTTATTATATATGAACCTCATAGTAATCACAAACCAGAAACCTATAATAAATACACAAAAAAATTAAGAGAACAGAACCCAAACACAATACCGAAGAAAGCCATCAAACCACAAGGAAAGAGAGCAAGAGAAGAAGATCCACATCTATGGACAGCTAATCTTTGACAAAGGAGCCAAGAACATACAATGGGGAAAAGAAAGTCTCTTCAACAAATGGTGTTGGGAAAACTGGATAGCCACATGCAAAAAAATGAAAGTAGACCCTTACCTTACACCATACACAAAAATTAACTCCAAATGGATTAAAGACTTGAATGTAAGACCTGAAACTATGAAATTTCTAGAAGAAAACATAGGCAGTACGCTCTTTGACATCGGTCTTAGCAACATCTTTTCAAACACCATGTCTGACCGGGCAAGAGAAACAATAGAAAAAATAAACAAATGGGACTACATCAAACTAAAAAGCTTCTGCACAGCAAAGGAAACCATCAACAAAACAAAAAGACAACCTAACAATTGGGAGAAGATATTTGCAAATCATACGTCTGATAAGGGCTTAATCTCCAAAATATATAAAGAACTCATGCATCTCAACAACAAAAAAGCTAACAATCCAATTAAAAAATGGGCAAAAGACCTGAACAGACATTTCTCCAAAGAAGATATACAGATGGCCAACAGACACATGAAAAGATGTTCAAAATCACTAACTATCAGGGAAATGCAAATCAAAACTACAATGAGATATCACCTCACGCCCGTCAAAATGGCTATAATCAACAAGACAGGAAACAACATGTGTTGGAGAGGATGTGGAGAGAAGGGAACTCTCATACACTGCTGGTGGGAATGCAGACTGGTGCAGCCACTATGGAAAACAGTATGGAGATTTCTCAAAAAATCAAGGATAGAACTACCATATGATCCAGCTATTCCACTGTTGGATATTTATCCAAAGAACTTGAAAACACCAATTTGCAAAGATACATGCACCCCTGTGTTCATTGCAGCGTTATTCACAATAGCCAAGACTTGGAAGCAACCTAAGTGCCCATCAAGGAACGAATGGATAAAGAAGCTGTGGTATATATACACAATGGAATACTACTCAGCCATAAGAAACGATGAAATCCAGCCATTTGTGACAACGTGGATGGACATTGAGGGTATAATGCAAAGTGAAATAAGTCAGAGGGAGAAGGTCAAATACCGTATGATTTCCTTCATTAAGTAGTAGATAATAACAACAATAAACAAACACATAGGGACAGAGCTTGTATTGGTGGTTACCAGAGGGGAAGGGGGGAGGGAGGAGGATGAAAGGGATAATTCGGTACATGTGTGTGGTGATGGGTTGTAATTAGTATTTTGGTGGTGAACATGATGTAATCTATGCAGAAATAGAAGTACAATGATGTACACCTGAAATTTTTACAATGTTATAAACCAATGTTACTGCAATAAACAAAAAATTAAAAAAAAAAGGCAAAAAAAAAAAACATAAAATGTGGGAGGAGGGGAGTAAAAGAGTAGAGCCTTTAGCAAGAGGTCAAACTTAAGAGACCATCAACTTAATAGAGATTGCTATTTACATAAGTTATTATATATGAACCTCATAGTAATCACAAACCAGAAACCTATAATAAATACACAAATAAATTAAGAGAACAGAACCCAAACACAATACTGAAGAAAGCCATCAAACCACAAGGAAAGAGAGCCAGAGAAGAAGAAAGGAACAGAGAAGAACCCCTAAAACAATCAGAAACAAAGTAACAAAATGGCAATAAGTACATACTTATCAATAGCTACTTTAAATGTCAATGGAATAAATGCTCCAATCAAAAGATGTAGGGTGCTGATTGGATAAAAAAAAAAAAACAAGACCCATATTTGTGCTGAATACAAGAGACACACTTCAGACCTAAAGACACTCACAAACTGAAAGTGAAGGGATGGAAAAAGATACTCCATGCAAACGGCAACGAAAAGAAAGCTGGGGTAGCAATACTCATATCAGACAAAATAGACTTTAAAACAAAAACTCTAACAAGAGGGAAAGAAACGCACTACATAATAGCAAAAGGGTCAATCCAACAAGAGGATATAACACTTGTAAATATCTATGCACCCAGCATAGGAGCACCTAAATGTATAAAGCAATTATTAACAGACATACAAGGAGAAATAGACAGTAACACAATGATAGTAGGGGACTTTAACACTCCACTTACACCAACGGATAGATCATCGAAACAGAAGATGAATAAGGAAGCATTGGCCTTAAATGACACATTAGACCAGATGGACTTAGTAGATGTATACAGAACAGTCCACCCCAAAACCACAGAATACACATTCTTTTCAAACACACATGGAACATTCTCCAGGACAGATCACATATTAGGCCACAAAACAAGTCTCAATAAATTTAAGAAGACTGAAATAATACCAAGCATCTTTTCTGACCACAATGGTATGAAACTAGAAATCAACTACAGGAAGAAAACTGGAAAAGCCACAAATACGTGAAGACTAAACAAAATGCTACTGAGTAACGATTGGGTCAATAAGGAAATCAAACAAGAAATCAAAAAATACCTAGAGACAACTGAAAATGAAAGTACAACATGCCAAAATTTATGGGATACGGCAAAAGCAGTTCTAAGAGGGAAGTTTATGGCAATACAGGCCTACCTCAACAAACAAGAAAAATCTCAAATAAACAGTCTAACAGTGCACCTACGGGAATTGGAAAAAGAAGGACAAAGCCCAAAAACAGTAGAAGGAAGGAAATAATAAAAATCAGAGCAGAAATAAGTGAAATAGAAACTAAAACAACAATATAAAAAAATCAATGAAACTAAGAGCTGGTTCTTTGAAAAGATAAACAAAATTGACAAATCATTAGCTAGGTTCACCAAGAAAAAAAGAGAGAAGGCTCAAATATAATCATAAATGAAAGAGAAGAAATTACAACAGACATCTCAGAAATACAAAATATTATAAGAGAATACTATGAAAAGCTATATGCCAAAAAATTGGAGAACCTAGAAGAAATGGATAAATTCTTAGAATCATATAACCTTCCAAAACTGAACCAAGAAGAAATAGAGAATTTGAGTAGACATATCACCAGTAAGGATATCGAAACAGTAATCAAAAACCTTCCAAAAAATAAAAGTCCTGGACCAGATGGTTTCCCTGGTGAATTATACTAAATATTCAAAGAAGACTTACTACTTTTCCTTCTCAAACTCTTCCAAAAAATTGAAGAGGAGGAGAAGCTTCCTAACTCATTCTATGAGGCCAACATTACCCTGATATCAAAAACAGACAGGGACAAAACAAAAAAGATAATTACAGGCCAATATCACTGATGAACATGAATGCAAAAATCCTCAACAAAATACTAGCAAATCAAATACAACACTACATAAAAGGATCACACACTATTATCAAGTGGGATTTATTCCAGGGATGCAGGGATGGTTCAACATCCACAAATCAATCAACATGATACACTACATTAACAAAATGAAGAATAAAAACCACAAGATCATCTCAATAGGTGCAGAGAAAGCATTTGACAAGATACAGCATCCATTTATGACAAAAACTCTGAATATAATGGGTATAGAAGGAAAGGACCTCAGCATAATAAAGGCCATATATGACAAAACCACAGCTAATATCATACTCAATGGAGAAAAACTGAAAGCTATCCCTTTAAGAGCAGGAACCAGACAAGGATGCCCACTTTTGCCACTCTTATTTAACATAGTATTGGAAGTCCTAGCCAGAGCAATCAGGCAAGAAAAAGAAATAAAAGGGATCCAAATTGGAAAATAAGAAGTGAAACTGTCACTGTTTGCAGATGACATGATTTTTGTGTGTGTGTGAGGAAGATTAGCCCTGACTGGGGGCAGCTCGGAAGCGCAGCGGTTAAGTGCGTGCACTCCCCTTCGGCAGCCCGGGGTTTGCAGGTTCGGATCCTGGGTGCACACCGATGCACCACTTGTCAAGCCATGCTGTTGTGGCGTCCCATATAAAGTAGAGAAGCATGGGCGTGGATGTTAGCCCAGGGCCAATCTTCCTCAGCAAAAAGAGGAGGATTGGCAATGGATGTTAGCTCATGGCTAGTCTTCCTCACACACACACGAAAGAAAATTAGCCCTGACCTAACATCTGTTGCCAATCCTCCTCTTTTTTGCTGAGGAAGATTGGCCCTGGGCTAACATCCATGCCCATCCTCCTCTACTTTATATAGGATGCCACCACAGCATGGCTTGATGAGCAGTGTATGCGTCAGTCCACGCCTGGGATTCGAACCTGCAAACCCCAGGGTGCCAAAGCAGAGCATGTGAACTTAACCACTACATCACCGGGATGGCCCCGACATGATTTTATATATAGAAAGCCCTAAAGAATCCATCAAAATACTTTTAGAAATAATAAATGAATACAGTAAATTTGCAGGATACAAAATCAACATACAACACTCAGTTGCACTTCTGTACACTAACAATGAAGTAGCAGAAAGAGAAATTAAGAATACAATCCCATTTACAATGGCAACAAAAAGAATAAAATACCTAGGAATAAACTTAACCAAAGAGGTGAAAGATCTGTACACTGAAAACTATAAAAAGTTGAAAGAAATTGAAGAAGACACAAAGTGGAAAGATATTCCGTGCTCTTGGATTCGAAGAATTAGCATAGTTAAAATGTCCATAATTCCTAAAGCAATCTACAGATTCAGTGCAATCCCTATCAAAGTTCCAATGACATTTTTCACAGAAATAGAACAAAGAATCCTAAAATTACACGGAACAACCAAAGACCCTGAATAGCTAAAGGAATCCTGAGAAAAAAGAACAAAGCTGGAGGTATCACACGCCCTGATTTCAAAATATCCTACAAAGCTTTAGTAATCAAAACAGCATTGTACTGGCACAAAAACAGACACACAGATCAATGGAGCAGAATCGAGAGCCCAGAAATAAATACACATATTTGGACACCTAATTTTTGAGAAGGGAGCCAAGAACATACAATGGAGAAAGGAAATTCTCTTCAATAAGTGGTGTTGGATAAACTGGATAGTTACAAGCAAAAGAATGAAAGTAGACCATTATTTTACACCATACACAAAAATTAACTCAAAATGGATTAAAGACTTGAATGTAAGACCTGAAACCATAAAACTTCTAGAAGTAAACATAGGCAGTCCCTTCTTTGACATCGATCTTAGCAGCATATTTTCAAATACCATGTCTGACCAGGCAAGGGAAACAGAAGAAAAAATAAACAAAAGACTACATCAAACTAAAAATCTTCTGCACAGCAAAGAAAACTATCAACAAAACAAAAAGACAACCTAACAATTGGGAGAAGATATTTGCAAACTATATATCTGATAAGGGGTTAATATCCAAAATATATAAAGAACTCATACCTCTCAACAACAAAAAACAAACAACCCAAATAAAAAATGGGCAAAAGATCTGAACAGACATTTTTTGAAAGAAGATATACAGAAGACCAACAGGCACATGAAAAGATGTTGAACATCACTAATTATTAGGGAAATGCAAAGCCAAGCCACAATGAGATATCATCTCACTCCCATCAGAATGGCTATAATTAACAAGACAAGAAATAATTGTCGAAGAGAATGTGGAGAAAAGGGAACTCTCATACACTGCTGGTGGGAATGCAAACTGGTGTAGCCACTATGGAAAACAGTATAGAGATTCCTCAAAAAATTAAGATAGGGCCAGCCCCATGGCCTAGTGGTTAAGTTTGGCATGCTCCGCTTCAGCGGCCAGGGTTTGGTTCCTAGGTGCAGACCTACCCCACTTGTTGGTGGCCAAGCTGCGGCAGCAATCCACATACAAAACAGAGGAAGACTGGCACAGATGTTAGCTCAGGGCAAATCTTCCTCAAGCAAAAGAGGAAGATTGGCAACAGGATGTTAGCTCAGGTCAAATCTTCCTCAGGAAAAAAAAAATTAAGAATAGAACTACCATGTGATCCAGCTATTCCACTGCTGGGTATTTACCCAAAGAACATGAAAAGACGAATGCCTAAGGATATACGCACCGCTATGTTCGTTGTGGCATTATTCACAATAGCCAAGAGTTGGAAACAACCCTAGTGCCTGTCAAGAAACAAATGGATAAAGAGTATGTGGTATATAAACACAATGGAATACTACTTACCTACAAAAAAAGACGAGATCTTGCCGTTGAGACAACATGGATGGACCTTGAGGGTATTATGCTAAGTGAAATAAGTCAGATGGAGGAAGTCAAATACTGTATGATGTCACTCATAAATAGAAGATAAAAACAACAACAAACAAGCAAACACATAGATACAAAGATTAGACTAGTGGTTACCAGAGGGGAAGGGGCAGGGAGGAGGGCGAAAGGGGTGACTGGGCACATGTGTATGGTGGTGGATGGTAATTAGTCTTTGGGTGGTGAACATGATGTAGTCTACACAGAAATCAAAATCAAAGTATAATCAAAATATGTACACCTGAAATTTATATAATGTTATAAACCAATATAATGTTATAAACACAAAAGAGGAGACACAGAAGAGAGGATTTGAAATAGGGCCTCAGAGCCGCAGAAATGACAACACCAGGGGAAAGGATTGACCAGGCAGCATCACTGAAGAGACTGAAGTGAGATCCATAGTCCATGATGGGAGAAGAGAGATCTCATGTCCCTTCTGTGGAGAAGCCAACAAGCATGGGGGGGGTGCTAATGACTTGGTGGCACTCAGGGAGGGAAACAGAGAGATCCAGACCGATGGCTCTGATTTCTCAGTGAATTAGAAGGCAAGACATTCTCCTGAAAGAGAAAGAAAGTGAATGATCAGGGTTGAAAGGAAGGGAGTAGAAAACATCTGAAATAGCTATTTGGGAATATGGGAGGGGAGTCAGCAGGGTGCAGAGGTCAGGAATATGGGAGAAAGTTGATTCAGGACATAAGTAGTACTGGACAGAGGTTAGGAACACTGGACTCGGTGGCAACAACCCCACATAAACCAATTTTACTCTAGCAGAACTCAGCAGTGGATATTAGAGCGGAGAAGAAGGCCAATGGGTTGACCCAGAATTGAGGTTTTGCTTGGCAGTTGGCACCAAGATGGGAGGGTGCTGGCTGGAGGATTTTACTATGAGTGATACCCTGTGGGTCTGGAGTTTGACAGAACAGGGAAGGGCTGGGTGCAAATGAAGGGCCAACGAAGGTTAACATCTTTAATCTTAAAAATATACAAAAATCTCGTACATTTTTTTTCTGACTTTACTGTTTTTGTAATTTTATTTTTTTAATTGAGGTATAATTGACTCATACACTTTAATTAGAACATTATGAATAACTCTTCCCTTAAACAATAAACAAAAATCATGAACAGGAGCTACAAATAACCTAACAAATATAGGAAGGATGTTCAACCTCATCAGTGGCCAAAGAAATGAGAATTTAAATACTGAGGTAACATTTTTCACCTACCAAAGTAGGAAAAAATTCCTACCTTTTGAAAACGAAAATAGGGGCCTGCCCGGTGGTGCAAGCGGTTAAGTGCGCGCGCTCTGCTGCTGCGGCCTGGGGTTCGCCGGTTCGGATCCCTGGCGCGCAGAGACGCACCGCTTGTCAAGCCTTGCTGTGGCAGCGTCCCATATAAAGTGGAGGAAGATGGGCACAGATGTTAGACCAGGGCCAGTCTTCCTCAGCAAAAGGAGGAGGATTGGCAGATGTTAGCTCAGGGCCGATCTTCCTCACAAAAAAAATAAATAAATAAAAATGAAAATACTTCATGCTGATGGATGAGAGGAAAACTGAAGAGGTGCAAATTAATATAAACCTTTAAGAAGACATTTTGGCAACAATTTCTAGAAGCCTTAAAATTTTTACGCTTGAATTAGTAATTTTACTCCCTGGAATTTATACTGAGGATGTAAAACAAATGGAGAGATTTTACACAATACTGTTCTTTGTAAGTTCATCAGGAAGAATAAATTTTGAAAAAGAGGAAGAACTTGCCTTACCAAATATCAAAACTACAAAACTATTAGTACTAAAACTGTATTGTGTTGGCACTGAAATTTACAAATTGCTCTTTAGAACAGAATAGAGAATTCCAGAATAAACCCAGATACATATGGAATAGGTGAATTATAAAGTTGGCATTTAAAACCAGTAAGGAAAATATTGGCTTTTCAATGAATGGTGCTGATATAATTTACTATTGTTAAATGAATGAGACAGGGAGACCATTAGACTGAGGTAACTCTAATGCCGTGGTGGCCCACATAAGCAAACCAAAACCTAAGCCTGTAATGGCTCAAGCTTACAAAATCGAAACCCAAGGATAACCAGTCACAGTCAACGAGGATTTAAGCCATAGCCAATCAATAATTTCCTTGCTTTGCTTCTGCATCTTCTCTATAAAAGTCTCTCCCAGAGCTCCTGTCAGTGGAGCGCTCCTAACCACTTCCAGTCTGGCACTGTCTGATTTGAATAGATATTTTCTTATTGATGTCATAATAGTTTATAACATAGTGAACTTTTAGTCGTACATTATTGTTTGTCAGTCACCATATAAACGCATCCCTTCACCCCTTGTGCCCACCCCCCAACCCTCTTGCCCCTGGTAACCACCAAACTATTTTCTCTGTCTGTGTGTTAGTTTATCTTCCACATATGAGTGAAATCATGCGGTTTGTCTTTCTCTGTCTGGCTTATTTCACTTAATACCCTCCAGGTCCATCCATGTTGTTGCAAATGGGACGATTTTGTCTTTTTTATGGCTGAGTAGTATTCCATGGTATATATATATACACCACATCTTCTTTACCCAATCATCAGTCGAGGGACACTTCAGTTGCTTCCACTTCTTGGCTATAGTGAATACTGCTGCAATGAACATAGGGGTGCATAAGCCTCTTTGGGTTGTTGATTTCAGGTTCTTTGGATAAATACCAAGTAGTGGGATAGATGGATCATAAGGTATTTCTACTTTTAATTTTTTGAGGAATCTCCATACTGTTTTCCATAGAGGCTGCGCCAGTTGGCATTCCCATCAGCAGTGATTTATGGTTCCCATTTCTCCACAACTCTCCAACATTTGTTACTTTTTGTCTTGGTGATTATAGCCATTATAACGGGTGTAAGGTGATTTCTTAGTGTAGTTTTGATTTGCATTTCCCTGATGATTAGTGATGTTGAACATTTTTTTCATGTGCCTATTGGCCATCTGTATATATTCCTTGAAAAAATGTCTGTTCATATTCTCTGCCCATTTTTTGATCGAGTTGTTTGGTTTTTTTGTTGTTCAGTTGTGTGAGTCCTTTATATATTACGGAGATCAACCCCTTGTTGGACATATGATTTGCAAATTTTTTCTCCCAGCTGGTAGGCTGTCTTTTCATTTTGATCCTGGTTTCATTTGCCTTGTAGAAGCTCTTTAGTCTGATGAAGTCCCACTTGTTTATTTGTTCTTTTGTTTCCCCTGTCAAAGTAGACATGGAATTTGGAAAGATCTGTGACTGATGGCAGAGTGCACTCCCTACACTTTCTTCTAGGAGTTTTATAGTTTCAGGTCTTACCTTCAAGTCTTTGATCCATTTTTAGTTAATTTTTGTGTATGGCAAAAGAAAATGGTCTACTTTCATTCTTTTGCATGTAGTTGTCCAGTTTTCCCAGCACCATTTATTGAAAAGACTTTCCTTTCTCCATTGTATGTTCTTAGCTCCCTTGTCAAAGATTAGCTGTCTGGGGATGTATGGTTTTATTTTTGGGCTTTCAATTCTGTTGCATTGATCTGTGTGTCTGTTTTTCTACCAGTGCCATGCTGTTTTAATTATTGTAGCTTTGTAGTATATTTTGAAATCAGGGATTGCGATGCCTCCAGCTTTGTTCTTTTTTCTCAGGATTGCTTTAGCTATTTGGGGTCTTTTGTTGCCCCATATGAATTTTAGGATTCTTTGTTGTATTTCCATGAAGAATGTCGTTGGGATTCTGATTGGGATTGCATTGAATCTGTAGATTGCTTTAGGTAGTATGGACATTTTAACTATGTTTATTCTTCCAATCCATGTGCTTGGGATGTCTTTCCATTTCTTTATATCATCATCGATTTCTTTCAATAATGTCTTATAGTTTTCATTGTATAGGTCTTTCACCTCCTTGGTTAAATTTATTCCTAGATATTTTATTCTTTTTGTTGCGATTGTAAATGGGATTTTATTCTGGAGTTCTCTTTCTGTTAGTCCATTATTAGAGTATAGAAATGCAACTGACTTTGGTAAGTTGATTTTGTACCTTGAAACTTAGTTGTTGATTATTTCTAATAGTTTTCCAACGGATTCTTTAGGGTTTTCTATATATAAAATCATGTTGTCTGCAAACAGCGAGAGCTTCACTTTTTTGTTGCCTATTTGGATTCCTTTTATTCCTTTTTCTTGCCTAATTGCTCTGGCCAAAACCTCCATTACTATGTTGAATAAGAGTAGCAAGAGTGGGCATCCATGTCTTGTTCCTGTTCTCAGAGGAATGGTTTTCAGTTTTCCCCAGTTGAGTATGATGTTGGCTGTGGGTTTGTCATACGTGGCCTTTATTATGTTGAGGTTCTTTCCTTCTATACCCATTTTGTTGAGAGTTTTTAGCATAAATGGATGTTGGGTCTTGTCAAATGCTTTCTCTACATCTATTGAGATGATCATGTGGTTTTTATTCCTCATTTTGTTAATGTGGTGTATCACATTGATTCATATGCTGATGTTGAATCTTTCCTGTGTCCCCGGCATAAATCCCACTTGATCATGGTGTATGATCTTTTTAATGTATTGCTGTATTCAGTGTGCCAGTATTTTGTTGAGGATTTTTGCATCTATGTTCATCAGCTATATTGGCCTGTAATTTTTCTTCTTTGTATTGTCCTTGTCTGGCTTTGGTATCAGGGTGATGTTGGCCTCATAGAATGTGTTAGGAAGTGTTCCATCTTCCTCTACTTTTGGAATAATTTGAGAAGGTTAGATATTCAATCTTCTTTGACTGTTCAGTAAAATTCTCCAGAGAAGCCATCTGGTCCTGGACTTTTATTTTTTGGGAGGTTTTTGAATACTGTTTCAATCTCTTTACTTGTGATTGGTCTATTCAGATTCTCTATTTCTGCTTGATTCAGTTTTGGGAGGTTGTAGGAGTCTAAGAATTTATCAATTTCTTCTTGATTGTCTAATTTGTTGGCATATAGTTTTTCTTGATATTCTTTTATAATCCTTTGTATTTCTGTGGTATCCATTGTAATTTCTCCTCTTTCATTTCTAATTTTATTTATTTGAGCCTTCTCTCTTTTTTTCTTAGTGAGTCTGGCTAAAAGTTTGTCAATTTTGTTTATCTTCTCAAAGAACCAACTCTTTGTTTCATTGATCCTTTCTACTGTTTTTTTTGGTTTCAATTTCATTTCTTTCTTTTTTGTGTGTGTGAGGAAGATCAGTCCTGAGCTAACATCCATGCAAATCCTCCTCTTTTTGCTGGGGAAGACTGGCTCTGAGCTAACATCTATCGCCTATCCTCCTCCTTTTTTTTTTTTCCCAAAGCCCCAGTAGATAGTTGTACATCATAGTTGCACATCCTTCTAGTTGCTGTATTTGGGACACGGCCTCAGCATGGCTGGCGAAGCGGTGCATTGGTGCGCGCCTGGGATCCGAACCCGGGCCGCCAGTAGTGGAGCATGCACACTTAACCTCTAAGCCACGGGGCCGACCCTGATTTCATTTATTTCTGCTCTAAGTTTTATTATTTCCCTACTTCTGCGGACTTTGGGCTTTGTTTGTTCTTCTTTTTCTAATTCTGTTAGATGTAGTTTAAGATTGCTTATTTGGGATTTTTCTTGTTTGTTAAGGTGGGCCTGTATTGCTGTGAGTTTCCCTCTCAGGACCACTTTTGCTGCATCTCATATGAGTTGGTATGGTGTATTTTCATTTCATTTGTCTCTAGATATTTTTTTATTTCTCCTTTAATTTCTCTATGATCCATTGGTTGTTCAGTAGCTTGTTGTTTAGTCTCCACGTCTTTGTCACTTTCCTGGTTTTCTTCTTGTAGTTGATTTCCAGTTTCATAGCAGTATGGTTGGAAAAGATGCTTGTTATGATTACAATCTTCTTAAATTTATAGAGGCTTGCCTTGTTTCCCAACATATTGTCTATTCTTGAGAATGTTCCATGCACGCTTGAGAAGAATGTTAATCTGCTGTGTTTGGATGGAGTGCTCTATATATATCTATTAAGTCCATCTCACCTAGTTTTTCGTTTAAGTCCACTATTTCCTTATTGACTTTCTGTCTGGATGATCTATCCATTGATGTAAGTGGGGTGTTAATATCCCCTACTATTATTGTGTTGTTTTTAATATCTCCTTTTAGGTTTGTTAATAGTTGCTTTATGTACTTTTGTGCTCCTATGTTGGGTGCATATATATTTATAAGTGATATGTCTTCTTGGTGGAGCATCCTTTTTATCATTATATTTTGCCCCTGTTTGTCTCTCATTGCCTGTTTTATCTTGAAGTCTATTTTGTCTAAGTATGGCAACACCTGCTTTCTTTTTTTTGCCATTAGCTTGGAGTATTGTCTTCCATCCTCTCACTCTGAGTCTGTGTTTGTCTTTAGAGCTGAGACGTGTTTCCTGCAGGCAGCATATCATTGGATTTTGTTTTTTAATCCATCCCCACCACTCTGTGTCTCTTGACTAGAGAACTCGATCCATTTACATTTAGAGTGATTATTGATTTATGAGGGCTTAATGTTGCCATTTTATCACTCACTTTCTTGTTCTTCTGCATTTCCTTTGTTTCTCATCCCATGTGTTTCGGACTACCAATTCAGTTTGGTGGTTCTATATGATGGTTTTCTTAGTTTTCTCTTTATTTATCATATGTGTATCTATTCTGATTCTTTGCTTAGTGGTTACCATGAGGTTTGTATAAAAAATCTCATAGATGAGATAGTCCATTTTCTGATGTCCTCTTATTTCCTTGGTCTAAGTCAATACCATCCCTTTCCTCTTCCCCTTCTAGGTTATTATTGTCACAACTTATTCCATCTTGTGTTGTGAGTTTGTGGTTAAAATGATGAGGTTATATTTATTTTTGGTGTTTTCCTTCCCTTTATCTTTGGAGCTATAATTAAAGCTAACTTATTCCGATAGGTACAATTTTTCTGATTTTGTCTACCTATTTTTCTCCTTGCTCAAGGCTTTGTATCCCTTTTCTCTTTTTTTTTTTTTTCAGGCATGAGGGCCTTCTTAAGCATTTCTTGTAGTGGGGGTCTTGTGGCAATGAACTCTCTTAGCTTTTGCTTATCTGGGAAAGTTATTGTTTCTCTATCATATCTGAAGGATATTTTTGCTGGAAAGAGTATTCTTGGCTGAAAGTTTTTGTCTTTCAGAATTTTAAATGTATCATTCCACTCTCTTCTAGCCTGTAAAGTTTCTGCTAAGAAATCTGCTGAGAGCCTGATAGGAATTCCTTTGTACGTTTTTGTTTTGTATTGTTTTGTTTTGTTTGTCTTGCTGCCCTTAATATTTTTTGTCATTAACTTTTGCCACCTTTACTACTATATGCCTTGGAGAGGGTCTTTTTGTGTTGACATATTTAGGAGATCTATTGAGTTCATTCACTGGTATTTCCAGTTCCTTTCCAGGTTTGGGAAGTTCTCAGCTATTATTTCTTTGAACAAGCTCTCAGCTCCTTTTTCTCTCTCTTCTCCCTCTGGAAGACCTATAATCCTTATGTTGCATTTCCTAATTGAGTCAGATATTTCTCAGAGAATTTTTTCATTTCTTTTAGTCTTAGTTCTCACTCCTCCTCCATCTGGAACATTTCTGCATTCTTATCCTCTATATTGCTAATTCTTTCCTCTATATTGTCAGCTCTGCTCTTTAAAGATTTCAGATTTTTCTTTATCTCCTCCATTGTGTTTTTCATCTCCAACATTTCTGACTGGTTTTTCTGTATAGTTTCAATCTCTTTTGTGAAGAAGTCCCTGATTTCATTGAACGGTCTATCTGTATTTTATTGTAACTCATTGAGCTTTTTTATGATAGCTATTTTGAATTCTTTGCTGTTTAGATTATAAATTTCTGTGCCTTCAGGATTGATTTCTGGGTGCTTGTCATTTTCCTTCTGGTCTGGAGATTTAGTATATTTTTGCAAATTGTTTGAGGGTGTGGATTTGTTTTTCCTCATACTGATAATATCTAGTCTCAGCTTCCACCTGCCACCACTGGCTGGGGGTCAAGATGTATTCTGAACCCGCCACTATCCACAGGCACTCTGGTTGACCAGTGAGCTGAAGCGCTGGGCAGGGGAAGGGGTGCTTTCTTTTGCCTTCCTGATCCCAGTGGCTTCTTGCTCTTCCCTTGCTATCTGCTCTCCTGGGGTGCTAGCTTGATGAAGACACCCCCGCAACAGTTCAGTGCCCTCCATGTGGAAGTTGCCCTCGGGCTGTGAGGGAACTTGGAGAGCGATGGTTTTCCCACAGAGTGCCACCCCTCCCCCCCTCTCTCTGAGAGCCACGTGGTCCCAGAGTCACTGCCATCCTGGGAGGGAAAGGAGATCTCCTCACCTCCTTCCACTTCCTCTGAGGGTTCCAGCACCTACACCTTCAGATGTAAGGCTGTGTGGGTCTCTCAGATGACTTTTGTGTTGTGTAAATGTCCTCTGTTGGTATATGAATGTCCTCTTTGCTGTCTCTTAGGGGGAGAGAGTCTAGGGGAAAAGTGCACTCTGCCATGATGCTGGCATCACCTGATTTGAATAGATTATTGCTCAAATAAACTCTTAAAACTTTTAATATGCTTCAGTTTATCTTCTAACACTATCCAATTGGGAGCAAAACAAATTAGATTCCTATCTCACATCATAAACAAATATAATTTATTGATAGATTATAATCATAATTGTTTTAAACTCATAAGAGTATTGAGAGAACATATAGGAGAATATTTTTATTATCCTTGAAGTAGAGAAATGCTTTTCAAACATTACACAAAACCTAAATGAGATAAAGGCAATCATTTATAGCTTTGAATAAAAATTAAAAGCTCTTTATTACCAAAAAATGCTTTAAGCAAAATTAAAAGATGATTCAAAAGGATGCCAAGACAATTCAATGGGGAAAGAATTTTTTTTTACCAGATGGACCACTGTATACCCACATGTTAAAAGAATGAAGTTGGACCCCTACCTCACACCACATATAAAAATTAACTCAAAACAAATCAATGACCTAAATGTAAGAGCTAAAACCATAAAACTCTTGAAGGAAACATAGGTGTAAATCTCAATGATGCTGAATTAGGCAATGGTTTCTTAGATACGACACCAAAAGCACAAACCACCAGAGAAAAAAATAGACAAGTGGGACTTCATCAAAATTAAAAATTCTTGTGCTTTAAAAGACACAGGCAAGAAAGTGAAAAGACAATCCACAGAATGGGGTAAAATGTTGCAAATTGTATCTCTTATAGGGATCCAGTATCCAGGATATACACTCAATAATCAAAATGATCAAAAATAATATACTCAATAATAAAAACACAACTCAATTTAAAAATGGGCAAAGAATTTGAATAGACGTTTCTCCAAAAAGAATGTAAAAATGGCTAATAAGCACATGAAAAAATGCTCAACATCATTAGTAATTAGGAAAACACAAATCAAATCAAATCAGCAATGAGATACAAGTTCACATCCACTAGGATGGCTATAATAAAAAAAAAACAGACAATAACAAGTGTTGGTGAGAATGTGGACAAATTGGGTCCCTCATACACTGCTGGTGGGAATGTAAAATGGTGCAGCCACTTTGGACACAGTTTCATAGCCCCTCAAAAAGTTAAACGGAGAGTTACCATATGACCTAGTAATTCCACTCCTAGGTATATATCCAAGAGAAATGAAAACATATGTCCACACAAAAAATGTGTATGTAAATGTTCATAACAGCATTATCCTTAATAGGCAAAATGTGGAAACAGTCTAAATGTCCATCAACTGATAAATAGGTAAACAAAACGTGGTAAAGCTATACAATGGAATATAATACAGCCATAAAGGGAGTGAAATACTGATACATGTTACAGCATAGATGAACTTTAAAAAGACTATTCTCAGTGAAAAAAGTCAGACAGAAAAGGCCACATATTGTATGATTCTATTTACATGAAATTTCCAGAACAGGTAAAACCACAGAGACAGAAAATGGATTAATGGTGGCCAGGGGCTGGAGGCAGGGGGATGGAGTGTGAATGCTAATAGGTACAGGGTTTCTTTTTGGGGTGATGAAAGTCCTGGAATTAGTGGTGATGATTGCCTCACTTTGTGAATATAACAAAAATCATAGAATTTTATACTTTACAAGTGTGAATTTTATGATATGAACGTTTTTAAAAAGAAAAAAAGGCAAAATTAGGAGAAAATATTTGCAATGTATATAATAGAAAAAGGGTGAATAATGTAGATAATAGACGTCACATACAAAATATCCAAGATCCAAATACAATTCATAAAAAGAAGAGAAATAATTGCTAAACAAATGTAAAAAACATTGAAAATTCTTGTTATTAAGGAAATAAAAATGGAAGAAATATTGTGATAAAGAATTATGTTTAGTAATCAAATATAAGTATTAAAGCCTGATATTCATCCTATTAAAATTATGGTTCATAAATAAAATAGAATAATATGCAGTCACAAAAAATTATCAAGAAATATTTGAGGGGCCAGCCCAGTGGCACAAGCAGTTAAGTGCGCACACTCCACTGCAGCGGCCTGGGGTTCGCCGGTTCAGATCCCAGGCAGGCACTGATGCACTGCTTGGCAAGCCATGCTGTGGCAGCATCCCATATAAAGTGGAGGAAGATGGGCACGGATGTTAGCCCAGGACCAGTCTTCCTTAGCAAAAAAAAAGAGGAGGATTGGCAGATGTTAGCACAGGGCTGATCTTCCTCATAAAAAAAAAAATATGAGAAACAAAAGGATTATATGAATTGCTGAATTAAAAAGTCTAGTTATAAAATTAATGTGTACAGTATACTTACATTTTTATCACAAAAAAATATATACAAAGGGATGGAAAAACTGGAAGGATATGCACGGAATATTAACAGTCATTATCACCAGGTGGTGAGATTTCCTTTGATTTTTATTTTGTTCTTTATGCTTATCTATAGTTTCCATAATTTCTACAAGGAATATATATACCTTTTACAACCAGAAAAAAATAACATAGAACATTGGATATTGGTTCAGAATATGAATCCTCTATATTATTCTAGGAAAAAATATGCCAAGTACTAGAGATTTGTGTCATCTAACCCACTCTTGAAAGATTTTTCCCCACCCTACTGTGAATCTGCTCACATAGCACCTGCTGAGCAGATAGTGGGCCATGTGCTCCCAACACTTTGATCATAGCTAATCGGACCAGGGCTATACTTGACCCTGATTAGGCCTATTAGATCATCTCCTGGGACTTGGAATTAGGCTTCAGAGCCTCTAGTTAATTCTCTGCTGAGTTCTTGGACCAGGAGACCAGGCAGGGATAAAGTGGACATTTTCCACCATAAGTAGAGAAATAAGGAAGTCAGCCCTCATAGAAGAGATCAATATAGAAAACCAAGCAGATTTGAGAAACCATGAGACCCCAAAGACTGACAGTATCTTTAGTAAAGTCTACATTGATCATCAATACTGTTTTGTGAAAATGGATCCTTTCAGCTGACTTTTATGTCTGGGTTAATACAAGACATTATGCAGGGAAGGTCCAATTGAAGACAGAGGAGACCCTGAGAGTGGGGATTAGCAAAAGTTCCTGGAAGTTTTTCAGACTTTCAAAGGCTGTAGATTTAGTAGAGTCCAAGCTGAGAGCTCCAGAAGGGAAAGGACAACTCACCTAATTTCTTGGTTAAAGGTGGAATAAATAGAAAATTGCACCAGGATTTTCCTGTGACACGATGAAAGGGTGGACATGCAAAAAGGAAGACAAGAGGAGAGTGGAGAGATTTGCTAGGCTGTATGGTGGGTGGAAAGGCTATGGGTTCACCTTCTTTTTTGTCCTCTCTTTCACCACCTAAGAACTGTGGTTCAGGCCTGGAACTCTAGTCTAGAATGCACATTCTTAGTTGCCTGAGACAGATAATCACTCTTACCTCATTTGTCCAAGGAGACTCAGTATGACATGGCTGAGCTCAAGTTCAACTCCCTGAGGTACTGATTCCATCTTCTACTTCTTATGTGAGTTGGGACTCTTCCTTTTCTTACTCTGTTACCTAGAGAGGAATCAATTTTTACCAAATTTGGGGAAAATAGAGACATCAATCAGGTAAGAGATTGCTAGACTTAGCCCCCAGCATAATTGACCCTTTTTTTTCCTGTTTCTTTCCCCTTTTTCTACTCAATTACATTGACACAAAGAAACACCCACAAAGGGAACTCTGAAGACAAAATAGATCATTCTTTAGGGGAAAATGTTGGGCAGTGCAAGAGTTAGAGCGAGGACTAGGGTTTCTATATGAAGTCATAGACCATCTACTTGGGTGTGGCGGAGGTCACCAGCGTGAAATCCCAAACACAGGGATTCAGTGGTCGTGGACTGGATTATTAAGAAAGTTCAGATTCCTTAAACGGAGAATACTTGAATACTTCTTCATCCATTTCTTACCATCTCAGGTGTCTCTGTGCCAAGGCTCTCCTTTGCATCAGGTCTACTTCAAAGAGCAATTCTGAGCCTGAAAGGCTCTGAAAACCTCTGATGTTAGTGGCAGATTGTTTATAGACATCTTTTATCATATCATATCGTGTTGAGGAAACTCCATTTCATTTTTACTTTGCTGAGAAGTTTAATTATGAATTATGTTGAATTTTGTCAAATGTTTTTTCTGTACCTATTGAGGAGATAATACGGGTTTTATTCTTTAGTCTGTTGACATGGTAATTTACATTGATTGATTTTTGAATGTTGAACCAGTCTTGCACTCCTGAGATAAATTCCACTTTGTCATGATGACATATTTTCCCTTTATATTTTATTGGATTTGATTTGTTAACATTTTTATCTATGTTCATGAGACATATTGGCCAGTACTCTTTTCTTACAGTGTCTTTGTCTAGTTTCATCATCAGGGTAATGATGAATTCATAAAATAAAATGGGAATTGTTTCCTCTTCTATTTTCTTGAAGAATTTATGTAGAATTGATATCATTTCTTCCATAAGTGTTGGTGAAAATAGCCAATAACGTCATCTGCTCAGATATTTTCTTTGTCAGAAGGTGTTTAGTTTGCTAGGACTGCTTTTAACAAAGTACCACAAACTAGGTGGCTTAAACAACAGAAATTTATTGTCTCACAGATCTGGAGGCTAGAAATCTGAGATCAAGGTGTCAGTAGGCTAGATTCCTTCTGAAGTTTATCTCTCAGCTTCTGATGGTTTGCTGGCAATCTTGGGCATTCTTTGGTTTGTAGACACATCACCCTGGTCTCTGCTGTCACATTCACATGGTGTTCTCCTGTGTAAGTGTCTCTGAGTCCAATTTTTTCCCTTTTTATATGGACACCGGTCATATTAGCCCATCCTAATGACCTCATTTTAACTTGTTTATCTCTGTAAAGAGCCAGCTCCAAATAAAGTCACATTCTGAGATACTAGAGGTGAAGGCTCCAACATATCTTTCGGGGAGGATGCAATTCAACTCGTAACAGAAGGTTTTTAACTGTGAATTCAGTTTCTTTAATAGAAATAGTGCTATTCTTGTTATCTATTTCTTGAGTGAGCTTTGTCAATTTGTGTCTTTCAAGGAATTTGTTGATTTTATCTAGTTGCCAAATTAAAGTTTGGCATAAAGTTGTTCATAATATTTGTTATCCTTATAATGTCTGTGCGAGTAGTGATGTCCCCTTGTTCATTCCTTGTTCAAGATATTGGTAATTTCTTTTTCTCTTTTTATCTTGGTCAGTCTAGCTAGAGGTTTATCAATTTTATTCATCTTTCTAAGAACCAGCTTTTGATTCATTGATTTTCTCTGTAGATTTTTTGTTCATTTTTCAATTTTATTGATTTCTGCTCTTTGTTATTTTCTTCTTTCTGCTTGTTTTGTTTTAATTTACTCTTCTTTACCTAGTTTCTTAAGGTAGAAGCTTAGGTCATTGATTTGAGACCTTTTTTCTATTCTAATATAGGCATTTAGTGTTATAAATTTCTCCCTAAACACTGCTTTAGCTCTAGCCCACAAACTTTAATACGCCATATTTTTATTTTCACTTGATTTAAATATTTTCTAATATTTTGTTTCTTTTCTGATCCATGTGTATTTAGAAGTGTGTCCTGGGCTGGCCCCGTGGCTTAGCGGTTAAGTGCGCGCGCTCCGCTGCTGGCGGCCTGGGTTCGGATCCCAGGCGCGCACCGACATGCGCTTCTCTAGCCATGCTGAGGCCGCATCCCACATACAGCAACTAGAAGGATGTGCAGCTATGACATACAACTATCTACTGGGGCTTTGGGGGGAAAATAAATTAATTAATTAAATAAAATAAAATAAAATAAAGAAGTGTGTCCTTTCATCTCCAAATATTTGGGAATTTTCCAATTACCTGAAGATTTTTCAGATATCTTTCTGTTATTAATTTCTAATTGAATTCCATTGTGATCAGAGAACATACTTTGTAGGTTTTAAATTATGGTAGTCTCCCCTTATTCACAGTTTCACTTTCCACAATTTCAGTTACCTGCAGTCAACTGTGGTCCGAAAATATTAAATGGAAAATTCCAAAAATAAAAAATTCATAAGTTTTAAATTGCATGCCATTCTGAGCAGCATGATGAAATCTCTTGCCATCCCACTATGTCCTGCCTGGGATGTGAATCATCCCTTTGTCCAGCGTATCCACACTATAGACACTACCACCCCATTAGTCACTTAGTAGCTGTCTTGATTATCAGATTGCCTTATCACAGTGTTTGTGTTCAAGTAAACCTTATTTTACTTAATAATTGCCTCAAAGCGTCGTTAATCTCTTACTGTGCTTTATTTATAAATTAAACTTTATCATAGGTATGTATGTATAGGAAAAAATATATATAGAGGGTTCAATACTATCCACAGTTTCAGGCATCCACTAGGGGACTTGGAACGTATCCCTCATAGCTAAGGGGAGACTACTGTATTTGAATTTACTTTGACTTGTTTTATGGCCCAGACTATGTTCTATCTTAGTAAATATTCCATGTGCACTTTAAAAAAATGTGTATTCTGCTGATGTTAGGTATCAATTAGGTACAGTTGGTTAATAGTGTTGTTTTTCTATGTTCTTACCGATTTTCTATCAATTTTCAAGAGAGATGTTGAAATCTCCCAAGTATAATTGTGGATTTTTCTATTTTTCCCTTCAGTTCTATCAGTTCTTATTTCATGTATTTAAAAGCTTACTTATTAGGTACCTAAACAATTAGGGTTTTTATTTCTTCTTGATAAATTGACTCCTTTATCATTATGCTATGACTTTCTTTATTCATGATAATAATCTTTGCTCTGAAATATACTTTTTTCTGATATTAGCATAGTCATTTCAGCTTTCTTTTAATTAGTATAAACATAGTATATCATTTTCCATCCTTATACTATTAATCCAGTTGTCTTCATATTTAAAGTGGATTTCTTATGGTCAGCATATAGTCGAGTTGTGTTTTTTTAATCCAATCTGACAAACTCCGTCTTTTCATTGAGGTATTTAGACCATTTACATTTAATGTGATTATTGAGATCATTGAATTTAAATCTACCATCTTGCTATTTGTTTCTATTTGTCCCTTCTTTTCCTTGTTTCCTTTTCCCTTTACCTCTGATTCAATTTTATCTCCTTTATTGTCCTGTTAGCTGTACCTCTTTGTTTTGTTATTTCAGTGATTGCTTTAGAATTTATAATATACATCTTTAACTTATCATAGTCTACCTTCAAGTACTACTATATCACTTCACTTATAGCTTAAAACCTTAATACAGTATACTTCTATTTCCCTATTTTGTGCTGTTATTGTCATACATTTTACATATATATATATTTAATATAAACCCTGCAATATATTATTATATTTACCTTAAACAATCAGATATTTTTTCAGCAAGTTAAAAAAAAATAAAAGTCTTTTCTTCCCCCCCAAAGCCCCAGTAGATAGTTGTATGTCATAGTTGCACATCCTTCTAGTTGCTGTACGTGGGATGCAGCCTCAGCATGGCAGAAGAAGCGGTGCGTCGGCGCGCGCCCGGGATCCAAACCGGGGCCGCCAGCAGCAGAGCGCGTGCACCCAACCGCTAAGCTACAGGGCTGGCCCATAAAAGTCTTTTATTTAAACAAAAAATATTGTTTGCAGTAATCTTCATTCCTTTGTTTAGATCCAGATATCCATCTGATATCATTTTTCTTCTGCCCAAAGGACTTCATTTAATGTTTCTTGCAGTGCAGGTCTGCTGGTGATTATTCCTTCAGCTTTTGTATGTCAGAAAGTCTTCATTTTGCCTTTGTCTTTGAAAGATATTTTTGCTCGGTATAGATTTCTAGCTTGACAGCTTTTTCCTTCAGTACTTTAAAGATATTACTCCATTATCTTCTGACTTGTATTATTTCAATGAGACCTCTGCTGTTAACCTAATCTTTGTTCCTCTGTTTATAAAGTGTCTTTTTTCTTTGGCTGCTTTTAAGGTTTTTTTCTTTATCACAGTTTAAGATATTTAATTATGATGCTTCTTGGTCTAATTTTCTTCCTGTTTCTTCTGCTTCAGGTTTATTGGAATTCTTGCATCTTTAGTTCACAGTTTTTGTTAAATTTATTTGTTAAATTTTTATTTAAAATTTCAGCCATGATTTGTCCAAGTATGATTTATTTCAAGTATTTTTTGTCCCACTCCTCTTTCCAATAACATGTATTATTAGGCTACTTGATGTTGTCCCACAGCTCAGTGACCCTTTGTTTATTTTGCCATCTTTTTTCTTGACTTCATTTCATTGCTGTCTTCAAGCTCGTTAACCTTTTCTTCTCCAATGATTAATCTGCTCTTAATCACAATCAGTGTATTTATCATCTCAGATGTTGTATATTTTTATCTCTAGAAGTTCAAGTTTTGGTCTATTTTATATTTTCTGTGTCTCTCCTAAACATACTCATGTTTACCTCTACCTTCTTGAACAAACTGAATATAGTTATAATAACCATTTGAATGTGCTTGTTTACTAATTCTATCATCTGTGTCATTTATCTGGGTCTGTTTGTATTGAATAATTTTTCTCTACATCATTGGTCCTATTTTCCCACTTCTTTGCATGCCTTGTAATTTTTTATAGGATGCAAAATGTTGTGGATTTTACCTTATTGAGTGCTGGATATTTTGTATATTCATAGAATGCAACTCAATACAGTAATGAGAACAAACGAACTTCTACTACAAGCAACAATATGGATGAATGTCATAAACACAATCTTAATGAAAGTAGCCAGACATGAAGGAATTTATACTATATGATTCTATTTATGTAAAATTCAAAAATAGGCAAACTATTCCAGGAGAAATGACTGGATAGAGAAGTATGAGAAGCTTCTAGGGTGCTATTAGTGTTCTATCTCTTCTTCTGGGTTGTAGGTAGCATTTGTAATAATTCATGAACTTGTACACTTATAGTGTTTGCACTTTTCCGTATGTATGTCATAATTCAATAAAAATTATTTTACAAAAGAATACATGGCATATATCTTCCTGTCACAGTAATTATAGAGCTAATTCTTTTTAATAGTGTCATAGTATCACAAAGTATTAAAAGAAACATATGTCATGTAACCAATCACTTTTAAAGTATATTTAGACTGTTTTGTGTTTATTACAAATAATGTTACACTAGACTATTTGGACATATACATTTATACATTTCTGCCAACATTTCTGTAGCAAAAATTTCAAGATATGGAATTGCTAGTACTAGCTGCTGTCAAGTTGCCCCACCAACAATGTACAATAATGCTATTTCCTCCTGTTCTTGATTTTATTGATATTTTAAAATTTTGCCAATGAGAGGTCCAAAAAAGGATATCTCATTGTTTTATTTTGATTTAGTTATTTTGTAAGTCTAGGAACCCAAATGTATATGTTTATTAGCAATTGATATTTCCTCTTCTATGAGTTATTTATTAAAATCCTTTCCCCACTTTTTCTATTGGATTTTTGGTTACTGATTTGTAAGAGCGCTTGCTAAATAATAGATATCAAGTCTTTATCTATTAAATGTTACGAATATCTCCTCCTTATTTTTTAACTTAAGTTACATTTTATAATTTAGAATTTTTTCATTTGTGTGTTGTCAAATCTCTTAATTTCCTTTATAACTTTGGATTTCTGTAATGATTAAAAAGGCTTTCCCCAATCAAAAAATACCTTTCTATATTTTCCCCTAATAATTTTAAAATTTTTTAAATGTTTAATTTAAAATGTTTAATATTTATACTTAGTTCCTCTGGAACTTGTATATGGTTTAATATAAGGATCTTTTATTTCTTTACAATTATACATCAGTCTGAATCCAACTAGGAGATAGAAGCCACACACTACTGTTTAATAGAGTCTAACAGAAAGAAACATTAAGCTATCATAGGAGAGTAACTATAAGTGCATTAAGAGAACTCTAAAGGATACCCTGGGTTGAGAGAGAGTACCCAAGGGAGGATACACTTGGAAGGAGGGCTCTATCCTCAAAGCTGGGACTCAGGTGTGGCTGGAGAAGGTGTGGTTGCAGTCCAATAGATGGCAGAGAAGTTCTCTGAGTTGCCAGGGCCAGAGCTTGTCCACAGTTGCCAGACAATCAGAAGCACATGGTGTTCACTTCCAGGAGGGCCACAGGAAACAAAGCTCAGAGCTCAGGCAAGCAGTGACTGGTTCAAGTGGACTGAGGGAGTCAGAACGCTACGGCTGCAGGCTCAAGGCCTGGGACAAGAGTTCTCTGCATTGGGAGGGCTGAGGTGAGGTGGTCACCAGGCCTAGACTGGGGATGTGAGGTCACTAAGAGTCATGGAAGACACACACACGCACACACAGACGCACGCACGCACGCACACATGCACACAGCATTCATGCACATGAATCAGGAAGAGAAAGTCCTTTCCTCCTATAAGGTCCCTCCAACACCCTCTACTGCCAATTCTTAACATCATACGGGAGAAACTGCTTGAACAGTCCAGTCCATTGTCACAGAGCAGATTCTGAAGGATGAATTAGGAGCTCAGAAGCAATAAATTGATAATTGACACAGATGACCAATTGTCCCAATACCAGTTAGTGAAAATCCATTCTTTCCTAAGTGATGTGAAACATCATCCTTCTAATATAATTTTGTATATTCATCGTTCTGTTTGGGGATTCTGTATTCTACAAAGCTATCTGTAAAGCTCTGTGTTAGAACCACACAGTTTTATCATTGTAGCAAAATGAGTTTTGACACTTGTTAACGCACGTTTCCCCTCGTTATTCTTTTTCAAATATTTTTGTGATATTTCCAAGCATTTTTCTTCCAGGTGTACTTCATTATCAAATTGTCAAGATTACAATTGGTTTATATTAAATTCATATGTTAACTTGGATAGATTCCATGCTTGAGAAAAATAAAATTTCTCTAATTTTTTTATTTTTTTTATTTTTTTGGTGGTAAGATGGGCAGCCATTGTGGAAGACAGTATGGCTCAAAAAATTAAACAGAATTATCATATGATCCAGCAATTCCAGTTCTAGGTATATACCCAAAAAATTAGATCCAGAATTCAAACAGATATTTGTGCACTCATGTTCATAGTAGCATTAGTCACAATAGCCAAAATGTGGAAACAACCCAAATATCCATCAATGGATGAATGGATAAACAAATGTGGTGTATACATACAACAGAATACTATTCAGCCTTAAAAAGGAATGAAATTCTGATACATGCTACAACGTGGAAAAACTCTGAAGACATTGTACTAAGTGAAATAAGGCAAATACAAAATGACAAATATTGTATGATTCCACTTATATGAGGTACCCAGAATTGTCAAATCCAAAGAGACAGAAATTAGAATAGTGGTTACTGGGGGCTAGAGGAAAGGGAATGGGGAGTTCATGTTTAATGGGCACAGAGTTTCAGCTGGGGAAAATGAGAAAGTTCTGGAGAGGTATGGTGGTGATGGTTGCACAACAATGTGAATGTACGTAATGCCACTGAATTGTATACTTAAAAATGGTTAAAATGGTAAACTTTATGTTATGTATATTTTACTACAATAAAAGTAAATTAAAAAAAATAAAATGTGCTGGATTTTATTTATTTTATTAATTATAAAATTATATATGTACAATTTGAAAACATAGAAAAGCATGAAAAAAGTAATCTATAACCCTACCAATAAGAGATAACTGTGATTAAATTGTTGATTTATTTCCTTCTAGTTTTTAAATAACGTTTATATATACATGGTTGAGATTATACTGAATATGCAGCTTTGTAACCTGCTTTCTTAACTTAACTGAAGTTTTTCCCTTATGCTGTTAAATTTCTTCAAAACATCATTATAATGGTTATGTAATAGTACATCTTTCAGTAGCACGGTTTGTTTAAAGATCCTGATATTATGAAACATTTAGTTAATTTCTAACTTTTCAATATTATAAATTTTGCTGCCAAAAATGTTTTTGTGCAAAAGAGTTTTTCTACATGTGTTTATTTCCTTAGTATAGGTGCCAAGAAGTGGAATTGCTAATTCAAACGATATAAATTTTCAAAGACCCTTGATAAATTTGGAAATTATTTTCTATGAGTATTGCAGTTATCTTTACCTTCAGCAGTGTTTGAACATACCCATTTTTCCCCACACTTACCAGCATTTAGTATTAGTATTTCTAAAAAGTTTGTTACTATGAAAGATGAAAAATGATATTTCAGTACTTAGATACACATTTCTTTGCTCACTGGTGAGGTAGAACATTCCTTCATTTGTTTGTTATTTCTTGTTCGTGATTTTTGAGGGTTCAATTATTTTCTTATTGATATATATGAGATTCCTAGGTATTTTATAATTTAAAGACAAGCTTTTTGAGCCCTTCATTATCTCCTAATCTAACAACCTGCCCCTTCACTTTCTTCCCTCCCCAGCATTAGCCTAAACCCAACAATATGATATAGTACGCTCCTCCTCTGTACGCAGGTCCTTTGACTCTACCAGCAATAAGGAATTAACAAAAGCCTGTTCAAACATCATCTTCATTCATTGATTTATGCAGCAATTATTTATTGAGCCAATATATGTCAGACTTTATCGTAGGTGTAGAGAATACAGTGATAAGAAAATAGATATGGTCCCTGCCCTAAGGAGCTTGCAGTCTTGTATCGAGGAATACATTAAAGCAAACCCTCAAATATAGGTAACGAATGGCCATTTCTCTGCTCTTACATTCCTACTGCTGAGTACTACAGTAAACTAATTCCACAGTTTTTGTGAGGGTTGGTGCCGCTACATGGTCACTACTCAATTTCCTCTCATATTCCCCAGCCACCATTTTCTCTTCAACTCTCTCAATTTCATTTATCCTCTCATATTTCTTTCTCTCTCAGGAGATGACCTTGCCTTTTACTTAACTGAGAAATTAGAGACCTTAGGTCACTCTCCTTCAGTGCCCTGCCCCATTCCCCTCCTGCAAATCCCAGGCTGCCAAAGCAGAGAGTGTGAACTTAACCACTACACCACTGGGCTGGCCCATGGAAGTTTGTACCTTTTGACCACGTTCATCCATTTTGCCCATCTCCTACCCCCTGCCTCTGGCAACCACCAATCTGTTCTCTGTATCTATGAGCTCTTTTTTCTTTTTTTTTTAAGATTCTACAAATGAGTGAGATCATACGGAACTGCCTATAATTGTATTCCTAAAATATATGGTCTTGTTTTGCCTATTTTGGTTCTTATATATCTTGCTTTTTTTTTTTTTTTTAAGGAAGATCAGCCCTGTGCTAATATCTGCCAATCCTCCTCTTTTTTGTGTGTGTGTGTGCTGAGGAAGACTGGCCCTGGGCTAACATCCGTGCCCATTTTCCTCCACTTTATATGGGATGCCGCCACAGCATGGCTTGCCAAGTGGTGCATTGGTGCACGCCCAGGATCCAAATCTGCGAACCCCAGGCCACCACAGGGGAGCGCGTGCACTTAACCGCTTGCACCACCAGGCCAGCCCCTATATCTTGCTTCTTTTGATCAGCATTATGCTGACAAGATTTGCCTGTAGTGTTGTCCGTGGAACTGGTTTGTCCATTTTCATTACTGTGTATTCAAACACATGAGGATTTTTCTAGCAAGCATTTAGTTATTGATTTGTGGCATATTATCTTTTGTTTAGAGAACTTTATCAGCAGAGGACTTTGATATTTGTTGAGACTTGCTTTATGGCCAATATGTGGTTAATTTTTATACAAAGTATTTATTTTTTAACATCAGTTTTGCCACAACAATTTTGTAGTTCAGTTACTCTGAATGAGTTAAAATATTTGTAAATTTTGACAGATACAACTTCTAATTTGATTGGTAGAAGATCACAGATAATAGTTTGTTTGGAAGCAATCGTTAATGATATGTGTACCACAACCAAGGCCAAGTATATTTCTCCTCCACAGATTTTTAATTTAGTGAGAACATTGTTCTCTTCATGACATTGGGCTCTACCAACTTTTGTATTTGTAATTATTACTGCCCAGACTAAATAACTTTATCTTCAGAACTTTTAAGCTGAATTTTCAGTTACATTTACAATGTCATATGTTTTTCATCTTTGACAGAATTAACTTCAAAAACTTTACTTTCATTTTAGTAATTGGATAAAAAGATCAAAGCAATATTGGAATTAATTCATTTTCTACTTGAATCACATGATGATATTGACATAAAATGGCATTAGTTAGCTGTTTGTGAAGTTCTGCAAATGGACTCGACACATCAATAGCTTTGGCTTCATTTACCACATGTGCACAAGAAAATTTGGAATCCAAACTGTCATTTGTTCAAAATGAAGAGTGGTTATTCACAGAGTGATATGTAAATGTATCATCTGCAGTTGTAGGTGTTAAGTCTTTGTCTTTGGGTACAGTCTTCTTAAAATAATGACTAACTTTTGAAGTAGATGTAGATGCTTGTTCAGCCTTCCTGGGGTTGGTTGGTGGTATTATGCGGCTCCCAGGTGTCAACAAATATTTGCAAGTTACATTAACTTTCTAAAGAAACAGAAATTCATTACTTAATTTTAAACTAAATATACTAATAACATATAAATAGATAAAGTAAATAAATGAGCTTTTTAAGCTCAATGCTGCCAAACGTGTATTGCAAATGAACAAAAGCATGATCAAACAATAAAATAAATAAATAGTTGGAAATTCGCACCATGCAAAATCACTATGAGCAAGAGCATTCAGAATCCGGCGGTACCACTTAGTCTGTTTCCTGTATGTATTTCATGTACGTTAACCCATAATTTCTCACTGCCCCCACAGACGTTTAGCTCAGGACTTGGTGCATCTCACAGACCACAGTATAGAGCATACGGTACAACTGGCTGGTTCATTCACCAAGTGACAGTAGGGGTAGCAGTGTGGAATACTTTTCCCCTGATCATCTGAGACCAGAAGGAGTTAGCTGTCCTTATCTGCTCGTGTCCAAGCACACTTTGCATTTTATCATTGAACACTCTGCAAAGAGTTGGGAAAAGAGAGATGCATTAATGCTGTTTTTCTTGTAGATTTAACTATCTGGTAAAATTAGAATCTCTTCAGTGCAACTAGACAAGCATGGCAGAAGGTGTAAGAAAAAAGTGCAAGTCTTCCAAACCCATGCTGGTTTATTTCAATAATTATTAATAAAACTCCATTAAAAAAGGAAAAATCCAGGATAAATGTTAAACCAGATGCAACAGGGAGACAACAGGCATAAGCTAGGACTGCTCCAGGCAAACCAAGATGTATAGTCACCTTACAACCATATTAGTTAGGGTTTTCTAGATGTAAGCAACATAACCCAACTCTGGTTAACTAAAACAAGAAGACCATAGGGCTGGCCCCGTGGCTTAGCGGTTAAGTGCACGCGCTCCGCTGCTGGTGGCCCAGGTTCGGATCCCTGGCGCGCACCGACGCACCGCTTCTCCCGCCATGCTGAGGCCGCGTCCCACATACAGCAACTAGAAGTATGTGCAACTATGACATACAACTATCTACTGGGGTTTTGGGGGGGAAAATAAATAAATAAAAGTTAAAAAAAAAAACAAGAAGACCATTTATGGAAGAATTTTTGGGGGTGGGATATAGAATTGATGGCTAAAGAGTCAGGCTTGGAGAAAGATTCTCGGTAGCAAGAACTCCTTGTCAGGTTTGTCAGGGCACCACTCTGAAATAAATGTGTCCCAAACATCCTTTGCATTTATACTGCTCTGTGCTGCTCAAAGTCGAGAGAGAGAGAGATTTCAGCTTGTCTAACTGTGGTACTGTGCCCACTGTGCTAGAGGGGGGCAAGGTGCTGGGATGTACACACCCACCTAGCCTGCAGACCATGAGAGAGGTCATTCCTCCAAAGGAAGTCAACATGCTATATTAAAAGAGGAAGAAATAGAAGCTGGGATGTCAAAAACCAAATGCCCACCATACCCATTACGTTCTTTCACCGGGCTTCTGGTCTTTTTCTCCATCACAGTTGTGCCATCAATCTGGTTATCTTCAGTGCTCATGAAGATGATTTACTATCCTAGTTTCACACTTTCTTGATCTCGCCAACTTTAATGGCTATTTCTGTTCCAGGCAGCCACAGGTCATAACCTCAGTCTGGACTTTTAACACTCAAGCCATTCCCTCTCTGACGTCTTAAGCTCCAGTAGCTAATTTCTGATCACATAGTCCGATCTTTCCAGATCTCTCACTTCTGTCCTCCCAAATTCCTGTTCTTTGGCCTCATGTAGATTGTAGGTCCCTTGACCCTTTCCTCCATTTCCTCCAATCTATCAACCTGCTCCTGCCTTCACTTTCTTCCCAGGAGAGAACAGACACGTGATCCACTGTTTCAGTCAATCTCTTGTTACTATAATATTGAGTTTGCAATCTAATACCGAGCTTATTAGCAGCATCTTCTATGTTTCCAACTAGCTGTCTCCCATTTCTCTAGGAGATCATTTAAACATTCACCATTGTTCTCAATGCCCTGACCCCAGAATCTACTTGTCGTACTGACAGAAAATTGAGGGTACCGAATGAGGAATCCCTCCATTTCTTGTGTTCCTCACTGACCAACATAATTTCCTCCCCTGTAGTTTCACGGAATAAGTGTCCCTCCTCTTATGTAAGGCTAATTCCTTCTCCTGGATTCTGAATCCAATCCCTTCCTGCATCCTTACTCTGACACTTATTCCTTCCCTAGCCTGTGTCCTGTCCACTGGCTCTTCCCCCAAGCCTGGACACACATCTCCATCTGCCATCTTGAAAAGACTTCCTTTATACCCTAGTATCTCTTTCTAGATACTGCTCTGTCTTGCTCTTCCCTTTGAATTCAAATTCTTCAAAAAGTAGTTTACACTCTCCTTTCTACTTCTTCACCCTCATGCCCTCCGAAATCTAGTGCTCTTTTCTTTGCCAACACCACAAAGAGCTCTTGTAACCTCCAAATTAAAAATTAATGGATGCTAGTCAGCTTTGACCTCCACTGATCTCACTATAGTATTTGCCTCTTGACTAGTCCCTTTTTCTTGCAACTTCTCCTTAACATCATAGCTTCCTAAGTCTCCTTTGAGGAGGGCTCCTTTTCCTGTGCATCTCCAGGCTCCCCACACCTCCCACCAGCCCTGTTCTCTACACAGAACCAACTTAGTAAACTTCTTTATTGCGTTAGAAACTGAACTTGTATTTGTATGCAATTTAGTGTTATGAGGAAGAGTGATGCATTTTGTTAAAACAGACAAGTTCTTTAGTTCTGCTGGTCTGAGGACACACTTTACTTCTCATGTATTGTAGTCACTTCTCATTAGCCATAGGAGTTGAAATGAGAATATATCGTGTACAACAAAGTTTTCCTAAAGTTTAATAGCTTACTTTTAAAAGCTGTTTCTAGATGGCTTGTATCATGCTGACAGGCCAAGCTATAAAAGTTTAAAAGGCACGGGGAAAGCTGGGATGCAGGAAGTACAGGATGTGATGATTTTGAAAGCACGAGTTGCAGAAGAAAAGCTGGATTCATCCTCGTCCGTCATTATTCAGTGTCTGGGTGTACACTTATAATAGCGCCTTTGTTTATCTCTTGCAGTGGGTCTCAAGGGGACCACAGGGGTCATCAAAAGAGATTGTTCCTTGAACTAATAGTTGCTTAATAAATATTCATTGAATGAGAAAGTAGAGACAGGCGCTTCAGAGCTTTGCAGATATGAAGAGCCGTTCATTGAGATGTGCTGTAGGTTTTTGGTGTGGGTGGAAGTGGTAATAAGATGGTGTTTTTATGGGGAACACGCAGGGTACAGAAGCAACTGGATGGAAAATAGTGCTGTGAAAAACTTCTGATGTGATTATGTAACAAAGTTACCCAGAGTTGGGGTCTCTGTAGTCTAGACCCAGGAAATCTCATGTACCCTTAACTTTCTTACATTCCTTTTGCTTTTACTTTTCAAATTGGGATCCATTGAACATAACTGAGCTTCTCTGAGCCAGGCACTGGGGCCACAGAGGCAAGGAGGCAGGATCCCTGCTTTTGGAGAGTGCGTTGTGTAGATCACAGCAAGCAACTACCATTCTATGTGGTGTGACAGTGGCTGGTACTGGGACAGTGGGGCCCAGAGAAAGGAGCCAGTACTTGGAGGGGTGGGAGGAAAGGGAAGAGTTTGGGGGAAGGTTTCTCAGAGAATGTAATGGATGAGCTGGGCCATGAAAGTGAAGCAGAAATTTGCTGCCAAGGAAATTGTGTGTGTACATGTGTGAGTTTTAAAGAGAAAGGTGTTATGAGCAGTAACTAATGAGGCATAAAGTGAGCGGTGAAGCAAATGTGAAGTGGTTGAAGGCCATTTTCAAGGATTTGAAATCAGGTACAAGTTATGCTGAGTCATTCTCCCTGGGCCTGGAGATTCTTAAGGTTGGTCTTTTTTGGGGGAGTGTTGGGAGAAAATAAGTGAGAACCGAGTCTCCACATGGAAAGGGGAGTAAGGAAGAGAAATTTCTACTCTTATTTGAAATAAAAGAAAATGACAGGGGCTGGTCCCGTGGCATATTGTTTGGGTTCGAATGCTCCACTTTGGTGGCTGGGTGTTTGCGGGTTTGGATTCCAGGCATGAACCTATACACGGCTCATTGGGCCATGCTGTGGCAGCATCCCACATACAAAATAGAGGAAGATTGGCACAGATGTTAGCTCAGGGACAATCTTCCTCACCAAAAAAAAAAAAAAAAAAAAAAGAATAGAAAATGATGACTAATAGATGATGGAGAGAAGGGAGGAGGCCAAAGTCCACATCATCTTCTTTCAAGTTAGCCAGTACTTGCTGAGCCCCCTGTCCCATGTGCCACCTCCTCCCACCTCTAGGAGGTCCTGCCAGACCACTGTTCCTCCCCCTTCGAAGTTCTTGCAGTACTTATTCCTGGCTTCACTCCTGTGGCACTTTGCACTGTACATCTTTTTTTTAGCAGAGCGTGTGCACTTAACTGCTAAGCCACGGGGCCAGCCCTGCGATGTATCTTAAACACAGCTTTCCATGTAGATAAAAAGTTGATTTAGGGGCCAGCCCAGTTGCATAGTGGTTAAGTTCAGGTGCTTCACTTTGGAACCTGAGGCTCACAGGTTTGGATCCCAGGCGTGGACATATACCACTCATCAAGCCATGCTGTGGCAGCATCCCATGTACAAAATAGGGGAAGACTGGCACAGATGTTAACTCAGCACTATTCTTCCTCACCAAATAAATAAATAAAAAGTGGATGATTTAGAGATTTTGTTGAAGTAATTCATTAACAGGAAGATCAATGTCTTGTTTATCTTGTCCAACAGATCTAAACGAATGTCTAGAGGCTTCCAGCATTACAAAATAGTGTAGTCTGTGGGGAAAACTCCTAAATATGCATGGAGAGCTCTCATTCTTTCTGAGTTAGTCAGCAGTTTAAGTTCTGATTCTTGTTCTTACAATTGCTAACTTCTCAAGAAAACGTCCCTCCCAAAGCAACAGAAAAACAGCCTTTACACTTGACATAATTTTATATTTCCTGCATTTGCTTCATTCAGCAAATATTTATTTAATAACTACTAGGTGCAAGGTCTTAGAGATTAAAATTTTATTGGCACATTTATTGATTGATTTCCTTCCCAAGGACTAAGCTATTTTGTAATGCTGGTGCCCTCTAAACATTCCACACTTTATGTACATCAGTTGATAGGATAAACAAGTCCTCCTGTTAATGATCTACTTGAGCAAATTTTTTAAAACAGGGCTTGGCCACAATAAAATTTCCAACAATATCCACTAAAATAAGAACTTAGAAAAGTAGATTCAAATTACTACTTCTTATTGAAAAAAATGTAGTTTACTTTTTTTTGGGGGGGGGGGGTGAGGACCAGCCCTGAGCTAACATCCAATGCCAGTCCTCCTCTTTTTTGCTGAGGAAGACTGGCCCTGGGCTAACATCCGTGCCCATCTTCCTCTACTTTATATGGGACGCTGCCACAGCATGGTTTAACAAGCTGGGCGTCAGTGCGTGCCCAGGATCCGAACCGGTGAACCCCAGGCCGCCACAGCGAAGTGCGCGCACTTAACCACTTGCGCCACCGGGCCAGCCCCCTGTAGTTTACTTTTTACATTCAATAAATGCTTTTTGACTGTTTACATAAGATGTAGTAATAGTTGCTTAAAAAGGTAGTTCCTAAAATTTGAGATTACACAGACTATGACATTTTTTTCAATTTTATTTTTGTTATTAAATATTTGAGTCCTACAAAATAGTATAGAGAATATTAGTTAACACTTAAACCTATGAATCTACACATAGCTTGAGAAATACAACATTACTTCAACTCACATTTCCAATATACCCTTCGTCAAACCCCAAAGGTAATTACCATCAGGAATTTGGTGTTTGTCATTCTCATAAATAATGTAGTACTTTTACTATATATATATATAGTAAATATATATATATCTAAATATATATATAGTAAATATATATATCTAAATATATATATAGTAAATATATATATATCTAAATATATATATAGTAAATATATATATCTAAATATATATAGTAAATATATGTATAAATATATATATATCCATAAACAATATATAGCACTTCCTGCAAGTTTTAACACTTCAAATAAAAGATATAATACCACTATTCACATCTTCTGCAACTTATTTTTTTCACTCATTATGTTCTTAAAATTAACCCACGTTGATACATGTAGCTTAACTTCATTCACATTAACCATCAGATGGATGGATGGATGGATGGATGGATGGATGGATGGATAGACTGAAACATGACAGATAGATGATAGATAGATAGATAGATAGATAGATAGATAGATAGATAGATAGATAGATAGACTGATCACCCTACCCATTCTTCTGTGAATGGACAGATAAGTTGTTTCCAATTTATCGTGATTCAAACAATAGAGCAATGAAGATTCTTTAAAAGGTCTTCTTGTGTACATGTATGATATTTATGATCTGTATTTGGGAACGGAATTGTTTGGTCACAGGGCAAATGCATTTCAACTTTATCAGATATTTCCCAAATTGCCCACCAAGGTGGTTGTACAAATTTACCCTGTGTCAGAAGTGTAGGATCTCCCATTGATCTACAGCTTCACTCTTGGCTGACTTGTTAATTTTTGGCAGTATTATGGATGTGAAATTGTATCTCACTGTGGTTTTACTTTGCATTTCTCTGATTACTAGTGAAAATAAGCATATTTTGTATGTTTATTGGCCATTCAGATTTTATCTTTTTTTTTTTATGAGGAAGATCAGTCCTGAGCTAACATCCAATGCCAATCCTCTTTTTTTTTTTTTTTTTGCTGAGGAAGATTGACCCTGGGCTAACATCCATGCCCATCTTCCTCTACTTTATATGGGACACTGTCACAGCATGGCTTGACAAGCAGTGCGTCAGTGCACACCCTGGATCCGAACCCGCGAACCCCAGGCCACCGAAGCAGAGCGTGTGCACTTAATTGCTACGCCACTGGCCAACCTCCCAGATTTTCTTTTCTTCTGTTCATTTTTCTATCATTGTTTCTTATGCTTATACTTTTCAAGTTCTATTTCTTAACAATAAAACTTTGTGATTTATATGGCATCAAAAAAGACCCCAAATAGCCAAAGAAATACTGAGAAGAAGAAAAAAGCAGGAGGCACCCTACTTCCTGATTTCAAGCTATACTATAAAGCTATAGTAATTAAAACAGTATGGTACTGGCATAAAAACAGACAAATAAACCAATGGAACAGAATCAACAGCCCAGAAATAAACCCAAGCACATGCAGTCAACTAATATTTGACAAGGGAGCCAAGAATACTCAATGGAGAAGAGACAGTCTCTTCAATAAATGGTGCTGAGAAAACTGGATATTCATATGTAAAAGAATGAAACTTGACCCCTATCTTAATATCACCCACAAAAATTAACTCAAAATGGATTAGACTTAATGTAAGACCTGGAACGATGAAACTCCTAGAAGAAAACATAGGAAAAAAGCTCCTTGACATGGGTCTTGGTAACAATTTTTTGGAAATCACATCTAAAGTACAAGCAACAAAATAAAAAATAAACAAGTGGGACTACATCAAACTAAAAAGCTTCTGCACAGCAAAAGAAACAAAGTGTGGGCCGGCCCCATGGCCTAGCGGTTAAGTGCGCGCGCTCCGCTACTGGCAGCTTGGGTTCGGATCCCGGGCGCGCCCCGCGCACCGCTTCTCCAGCCATGCTGAGGCCGCATCCCACATACAGCAACTAGAAGGATGTGCAACTATGACATACAACTATCTACTGGGGCTTCGGGGAAAAAAAAAAAAGGAGGAGGATTGGCAATAGATGTTAGCTCAGAGCCGGTCTTCCTCAGCAAAAAGAGGAGGATTAGCATGGATGTTAGCTCAGGGCTGATCTTCCTCACAAAAAAAAAAAAAAGAAACAAAGTGAAAAGACAACCTACAGAATGGGAAAAAATATTTGCAAATTACACATCTGATAAGGGGTTAATATCCAAAATATATAAAGAACACATACAACTCAATAGCACAAAAACAAATAATCCAATGAAAAAATGAGCAAAGGACCTGAATAGACATTTTTCCAAAGAAGATATATAAATGGCCAACAGGTACATGAAAAGATGCTCAACATCAGTAGTCATTATAGAAATGCAAATTAAAACCACAATGAGATATCACTTCAAGCCTATTAGAATGGCCATCATCAAAAAGACAAGAGATAACAAATACTGGTAAGGATGTGGAGAAAAGGGCACCTTTATGCACTGTTGGTGGGATTTTAAATTGGTACAGCCATTATGGAAAACAGTATGGAGGTTCCTCAAAGAATTAAAAATATAACTACCATATGATCCAGCAATTCCACTTCTGGGAATATATCCAAAGGAAACAAAAACACTAACTTGAAAAGATATCTGCACTCCCATGTTCATAGCAGCACTATTTATAATTGCCAAGACATGGAAAAAACAACCTAACTGTCCATTGATGGATGAATGGATACAGTGGAATATAATTCAGCCATAAAAAACAAAAAAAAAACGAGGAAATCCTGTCATTTGCAACAACATGGTTGGAACTGGAGGGCACTATGCTAAGGGAAATAAGCCAGATAAAGACAAATACTGTATTTCACTTATATGTGGAATCTAAAAAAAAAAGCCACCAAATTCATACAAAAAGAGATCAGATTGGTGCTTGCCAGAGCCGGGGTGTGGGGAGGGGGAGGAGGAATTAGAGGAAGATGGTCAAAAGTTACAAACCTCCAGTTATAATATAAATAAGTACTAGGGATGTGTACATCATAATGACTATAGTTAACACGGCTGTATGATATATAGGAAAGTTGTTAAGAGAGTAGATCCTAAGAGTTCCTATCACAAGAATTTTTTTTTTCTTTTTATTTTACCTATATGAAACGATAGATTTTAACTAAGCCTATTGTGGTAATCATTTCACAATATATGCAAATCAAACCATCATGTGTAAACTTATACAGTGATGTATGTCAACTATTTCTCAATAAAACTGAATTTAAAAAATTTAAAAAGAAAACTGTAGTTGTCTATGATGCAAATATATCTCCCAATTGGTGGCTTGTCTTTTGACCTATGTAAAGTGGATTTGATGTAGAGAAGTCCTTAATTTCATTGTAGTCGGACTTAATACTCTTCCTTTGTGATTGTGTTTTGTGTATCTTGTTTAAAGTCTTCCCTATCCTAAAGACATGTATACGTTCTTAATGTTCTATTTTGACAGTTTTAAAGTTTTGCTTTTCACATTTAAGTATTTGTTCCTCTGGAATTCATTTTTGTGTGTGGGATGGGGTAAGCATCTAATTTGATCAATGTCCATAAGAAAAAGCAGTTGTCCATCACATTATTGGACTATTTCCCCGTTACCTTGTTATGAGACCTCTGCATATCAAATTTTCCATGTTTCAGCTCTCCACTCCGTTCTTTACATCTATTTGTCTATCTTTGTTTTGCATCTATTTGTTTACATCATTACAGTTTTACAGTCTTTTTTTTTTTTTGAGGAAGATTGGCCCTGCGCTAACATCTGTTGTCAGTCTTCCTCTTTTTCTTTTTTCTCCCCAAAGCCCCAGTACATAGTTGTGTATCATAGTTGTAGAGTTGTAGCTCTTCTATGTGGGACGCCACCTCAGTATGGCTTGATGAGCAGTGAGTAGGTCTGCGCCCAGGATCCAAACTGGCGAACCCAGGGCCGCCGAAGCGGAACACACAAACTTAACCACTATACCCCTCGGGCCAGCCCCTATAGCAAGTCTCAATACTTAGGGAGGCACGTTTCCCTCACCTTGTTCCTCAGAATTCTTTTGGCTCTGCATGCCCTTTTGCTCTTCCAATTAAATTTGGACACCAGCTTCTCAATTTGAATAAAATGCTGTTGGGATTTTGATTGGATTGGAATTACACTGAATTTATAAATTATTTGGGGGAATATGGATGTATCTTTTTCCGATATTGAGACTCCCTATTCATGAATAGTGTATGTTTTTACACTTGTTTAGACCTTTTTAATGTCTTGCAATAAAATTTTATAATTTTCTACGTGAAAATTATAAATTTTCACATTTAAATTTAAATAAATGTAAATCATTTAAATTATAAATACTATGTGAAGGTATTATACATCTTTTGTTAGATTTATTCCTAGGTACTTTGTATTTTTGTTATGGCTATTGCAAATGGTAACATTTTTGAAATTATAGTTCCTATATGATGTCTGAGATTTGCTTCAAAATAATCCAGGTTTGACTCTAGAATTATGTTAAAGTTTTATGTTTTTAATGTTTAATTTAATGTTTTAATGTTTAATTTTAATGTTTTAAAATTAAATCAACAAGCATGCAGAGGGAAAAAGCCAAATTAAATACTAACAGGAAAAAAATGAACCAAATTATATTTCAAATGAATAATAAAAACACACTGAATGAGAAAAAAAAAAACTAATGTTTGGAAGAAGTAGTTTGTATATATTTTCAGTTTAAAGACAAAAAGAACCACAAGTAAATATAGAACTTCAACTGGTAGATTTGTTTTTTATAATGGTATGGCTACAGGAATTCTAAAAATATAAAACATCCGATGACAGAAATGATTTATAACTAATTGAATAAAATAAGAATCCATGAGTCCATTCTCATAAGAAATAAAAAATAAAGGAGATGGAGGGGCCAGGCCAGTGGCATAGTGGTTAAGTTTGTGCACTCCACTACGGCAGCCTGGGGTTCATAGGTTCGGATCCTGGGCACGGACCTACACATCGCTTATCAAGCCATGCTGTGGCGGCATCCCACACACAAAGTAGAGGAAGATGGACATGGATGTTAGCCCAGGGCCAATCTTCCTCAGCAAAAGGAGGATTGGCAACAGATGTTAGCTCAGGGCTCATCTTCCTCACCAAAAATAAAAAAATAAATAAAGGAGATGGAAATTCAACTTGTAAATGTAATGATGGAGTTAAAAATCACCATTTGTAACCACCATAGTAATAGCCAATTTTTAAAAGAATCAATAATAATTCTAAAACTAGTGGGTAGAAGTTTGATGAGGAACAGGACATTTATATAATCTCAAAATATTCTCAGAAATTATTTATTAATTACAAAGAAAAAAATTAACTTTACAGTGGAGAAACTTGGCAGGTTCAAATTTAACATCACCAACAATGAGATAAATTGACATCTATGCCTACTGATGTGATGCACTGAGAGGGACACAGTATCATTTCCGTGGCATTTCTGCCAAAATACATAACCTGGATGGGATCCTGAAGACAGACTATACAATCCAAATTGGGGGACACTTTACAAAATAACTGGCCTATACTCTCCAAAAATGTTAGAATCATAAAAGACTTTTTGAAAAGTTAAGAAACTCTTACAGATTAAATGAGAGTACAGAGACATGACAACTAAATCAAAGCATGATCCTGTGTTGGATCATTTGAGATAGAACGGATAATTCTATAATCTATTTAACTATCTAGAAAACACTACTGATCATGTTCTAACATCTGAGAGAACTGGAAAAAAAATTAAAGTAAATAAAATAAAAATGCAAGTTAAAAAGCTAGGCAATAATTTAACTCTAAGAAAAACAAAAAAAAATCTTGATTCCTAGGTTCCTAAGTTAAGGAAAAATACTTGACTAAACAGTAAATAATATTCACATACTTATACTTAACAATGCAAACACTATTAATTTAACTGAAAATGTGATAAAATTATGTTATAAATATGGGGATAAAGGAAATGGTCAGGAAAGTGGTGTAAAAAAGCTAAATTCTCATTTACTCTAATAGGAAGTTAATCGAAAATGTCTAAAATTAATAACTCAAGAAGTAATAATATTATTTAGAAATATAGAGGTACGGGCTGGCCCCGTGGCTTGGTGGTTAAGTGCTCGCGCTCCGATGCTGGTGGCCCGGGTTCGGATCCCGGGCGTGCACCCAGGCACCACTTCTCCGTCCATCCTGAGGCCGAGTCCCACATACAGCAACTAGAAGGATGTGCAGCTATGACATGCAACTATCTACTGGGGCTTTGGGGGGAAAAAATAAATAAATAAAATCTTAAAAAAAAAAAAAACCACATTGCTAAAAAAAAAAAAAAAAAAAAGAAATATAGAGGTAAACAGCAGAAGAAATAGCTAAAAGTTGAAAGCATTTGCCTCTGAGGAAAAGCGATGAAGGGTGGGGAACCGTTGCTTTTTATTTTTAAGCTTTTGAGAATTAACTGAATTTTTAACTATGTACGTGCATATTATTTTGATTTAAAATCATTTCTTTTTGGTTTTTTTATAATTTTATTTATTTTTTTTTCCCCAAAGCCCCAGTAGATAGTTGTATGTCATAGCTGCACATCCTTCTAGTTGCTGTATGTGGGACGCAGCCTCAGCATGGCCGGAGAAGCGGTGCATCAGTGCGCACCCGGGATCCGAACCCGGGCTGCCAGCAGCAGAGCGCGCACACTTAACTGCTAAGCCACAGGGCCAGCCCCTAAAATCATTTCTTTTTAAATAAGGAAGAAACATATTCAAAAATAGCCAGCAAATAGGAAGGAGAACACAAGATGAAATATTTATTAAAAGTATCACAGATTCATTTCAAGTAAGGATATCTCTGAATAGTCCCTGAGCAATAGTTTATCACAGCACAGAACAGCTATTCATTTACATAAAGAAATAAGATCAAAACAAGTTAAATTGTTTTCAGTCTATTCTGTTTAATAAGGCAAGGAAGAGTGACGCATTTTGGAAACATTCTCATCAAAAAATGATTAAAATAGTAAAGATTCATCACCTAAAGGAATAAGCTTTGGATATCTGGAATATAAACATGTTGGTTCCCTAATGATACCAGATAAATGAATTTAGGCAAGAAAGCTTATTGTTACAAAATACATAGATTCTAAATAAGGATTACTGAGACACTAACAATCAATTTCAGACTTTTGTCTTCTTCATTTCAAGAGCCACCAAACCAGTTTTCTTTAGACTGTCTGAGCTGGTTTGGGCCAAGATCTAGTCAGTATGTAGTCTGCCAGTGTTGTAGGTAAGTAAGATAGAGGGATGAAGAAAAATTGAGCATCCCAGCCACCTGAATATCGAGTGCGGGGATGCACAGACGTCAGAGCGTGTTCCATGCAGTCGGTGACCAGGTTCAGGTCCGTGCTAGAACCCAACAACGCTTGTTTGATTTGATTGTAATCTGTATACAGAAAGAGAAATGGTAGTCAGCAATCTGATTCTTTAAGAACCTGTTGCACACAGTCACAGAAGTCTAACTACATTTAATTTCTGCGAGGATTATGTCAATCAGAACTGTGCTTCCCAATATGACAGCCACTAGTCACATTTAGCTATTGAGCACTTAAAATACAGCTAGTGTGACTGAAAACTGAATTTTTACATTTTTAATTATTTTTAATTTTAAAACTCAATTCTGTTATTGGAAAATTTTTAAGTATGTTCTACTTTTTCAATTGGAAATTTTCTAACATCTTTATTAAGATATAATTCATATACCTTAAAATTCAGCCGCTTAAAGTGTACAGATCAATAATTTTTAGTATATTCAGAGTTATGCAACCATTTACCACAATTTAAGTTTAGAACATTTTCATCATCCCAAAAAGAAATCCTGTACCCATTAGCAGTCACGGCCATTTCCTGCCAACCCACCCAGCCAGAGGCCACCACTAATCTTCTTTCTGTCTCCACAGATTGCCTTTTCTGGACATTTCATATAAATAGAATCACATGTTGTGGTCTTTTGTGACTGGCTTCTTTCACTGAGCAAAATATTCTTAAGGTTCATCCATGTTGTAGCATGTGTCAGTACATCATTCCTTTTTATTGTCAAATAATATTCCATTGTATGGCTGTATCACATTTTGTTTACCCATTCATCAGCTGGTGGACATTTGAGTTGTTTCCACTTTGGGGCTATTATGAATAATGCTGCTGGCAACTATAACTTTTATTAATCTGAATACAGATGAAGTATTTCCTAGGAAAATTTAGTGTCCAAGTTGAGATGTGCTATAAGTGTAAAATACACAACAATTTTCAAAGACTAATAAGAAAAAAAAATAAAATATCTTATCAATAACTTAAATTGATAATAAATGTTGAAATGACAGTATTTTGGATATATTGGATTAAGTAAAATATATTATTAAAACTAATTTCACCTGTTTCTTTTCCTTTTTTTAAAGTGGCTACTAGAAAATTTAAGATTACATATGTGGCTCTCATATTTCCATTGGACAATCCTGATCTAGATTATTCTGATCCATGGACAAATATATGAACAATTTCAACTCCTTTTAAATCATGAAATACATACATCTCTCCTTTTACATACAGTCACTTTTTTAGTAAATTCTATTTTCCTACTGATTTCTATTGTCAAACCTCTATGTACCCACAAAGGGAAGAAAATTCCCTAATAGACAGTTGAAAACTTTAGGTGGGGAAGAACTTAGGAACAAGGGCAGGACCTCTGGCATGTTGAGAACTGTAATTCCCTAGCTTCCCATAGTTCTGAGAGGCTCAGGCAGAGTTTCTTGTCAGCCTTTCCTCGATCCAATTTTTCTCCCCTCTGTTGGTGGTGACCCTCTTAGGCCTGATGTACCCAGAAGACAGGGCTGTGGGTCGGGAATCTTCTGTCTGCACCTTCCCCTTCTCCTTCTCTCTGGACTGCAATATCACCCAAAGCCAGCGACAGGGCTGCTGCTACCCACCACAAGACCTTTTAGTGAAATGGAAGAGAGAGCCACTCCCTTTGGCCTTGGCAAGCTGCTGTCTTCTTTGTGTGAAGAAAAGAGCATCCCTTCCCCCAGGAAGGTACAGCCCCACACCACAGCATGCATGACTTACTTCTACTAAGAGGACTGCCTTGCCTCCGCCCCCTAACTGTCTCGTCCTCCAGGTCATCCGAATGACACTCTTATGTGGAACTGAACCATCTCACTCCCACGAGGCTCCTGTGGCCTGTACATGAGGTCCAGTCTCTGGGAATGGCCATTCTGGTCCTCACCTACTTACCTCTCCCCACCTACACCCTCCTTCCTCTCAAAATAAGGTGTGCAACTTGTGGTTAGGCCCCTTGTACCAAAAGGGAAGACAGTATTGAAGACTGCACTTTAGTTGAGAAGGCCTCCCACATAAGCCCTGCCAAACTACAGAGGGGCACCCCCTCTCAAGACCCAGAGGCTCCCTGCCTCTACCCACATAATACCTCCCTAGTGCTCAAGTGGCCAGGCCCATAGGTGACAAAGCAGGGCGGGCCCTGGACCTAGGCTGCTTATAAGGCCTCTTCCTCACCCCCAACAGTTATCACCAAGCCAAGCATGAGGGCACTAGGACCCTCCCAAACCCCTCCTGTCCTGGGAAGGCTTTGTTCTCAGAGGATCTGTCAGTCATTGTCCACCAACACTCTTTTCCCCTTCTCATGCAAGATCACCCATCATTCTAACAAAAGAAAAGCTTACGGGCATCAAAAAGCTTCTGTCCATAGCTCTCCTTAATATGTGTGGGGACTTCTTCCCAGGTTTGCTTCAGTGTCTCTAAGGACTTCTGCACGTTTGTCATTCCGGTTCTGAAGTAGCCAGGTTCAACCATGCTGACTTTCACCCCAAAATGTTGAAGCTCACGCCTGAAAAAAAACCTTCAAGTTAACTCCTTTAATTGAAAGACACCACGATTTCAATGCTCTCAGGGGGGAGAAAAACAAAACAAAAAAGGTTACAAAAACCCTTTTACTGAATATTTTAAAGGATAAAGAAATGGAGAGGAAAAAAAATAAAATTTTAAACATCCCTAGGTCCAAGAATTGGGACATGATTACACAAACTACCATAACACTTCAATTCTACATCCTATTTTATTTCTTTTTTCTTTTTCTTTTTTATCCACTCTTTTAACAGAGTTATTAAGTACCTACCGTGTGCTGGACACTGGAGGTATGAAATATAAGGAATAATAAAGAAAATTAGCATTTTTATGGCAGGTACTGTGCTAAGTACACGCACAATCTCAGAAAATAAGACTCAGTTCCTCGCCTCAAAAAGCTCACAGTGGGTGAGTTCAACAAATAAGCAAACAATTTCAATACAACTCAAAAGAATTATAAAGGAGAGGTATTCAAGGGGCTAGAGGAGTAGAGTGGAAGATGCAGAGAGATTTTCTGAGGGAGTCAGAGAAGGCTTCAGCGAGGAGAAAATACTTCAGTTGAGCCTTGAAGAATAAAGAGGAAATTTCCGAGTGAAGAAAGGAGAGGAGCGGACTACCAGGCAGTGGGAATTGTACACACAGAAGCAGAGGCCTGAGAAAAATTACAGTGTATTCAAAGACTACAAGAGACCATTAATGGAATACGATGCGGGCATTAAAATTAGAAGTCATGGGTCATTCCAGAATATTCAGGTTCAGTAAACAGTTCCAAAAATACTTACCAGGGGTTGAGTGAGTACCAGGCACTGTGCTAAATGCTGCCTTCAGCAAGTGAAGTAAGATGGCATAGTGCCATACCACAGGAGAGCTATACTCTAAGGACTCTGGGGACAGTGATGAGGGGTGCTCCCTAGTCTAGAGGTTCAAGCAGCCTTGCTGGAGAAGATGCAGCCCAAGCTGATGTCAAGAAGAAAAGCACAGGGCCTAAGACATTTAAGTGCTCAACAGATGCTTTTGTTTAACTTAAGAATATTACCTCAGAACATCTGAAAAGGCTTCTACTCCATACTTGGAGCTACAGTAGGCTCCTCCCAAGAAAGCAATTCTTCCCAGAATGCTGGAGACATTGACAATCCTCCCCCGTGCTTTCCTCACCAAGGGAAGCATGCTCAGGGTCACCTCCATCACACCAACGAGGTTAACTTTGAGGACAGTCTCATAGGCTTCAATCTTCAGCCACTCACTGTAGGTAACCGAGTGAATAACGCCCGCGTTGTTGACCAGGCCCCAGAGTCCTAAGACAATACAAGTCAGAGTAGTTCAGTTTCTGACAAAAATGACAGACTATTTACATTGATCAATCTTCCTGCAAAAAACAACTAAAAATGCTAGACAAAATAGACGTATTTAAGAAGATTACAACACGTATCAGTTAATAAGAAAGTAAAGAAAGGTCAGGCCAAAAACTAAGAGAAGGCCGGAATCCAGAGAGGGTGAACAGAACACTGATGCTGGCTTTTGATTCAAGGGAATTTGCCAACAAGCATGAACTTGAACTTCAGTATTTACAGCTTCAACAAACATCCACAATAAAAAGATATGAAGTCCAGGCCCTACCTAAGGTAGGGAGTCTAATAAAAGACATTTTCTTGGGGCCAGCCCCGTGGCGTAGTGATTAAGTTTGGCACATTCTGCTTCGGTGGCCCAGGTTCACGGGTTCGGATTCTGGGCATGAACCTACACCACTTGTCAGCCACACTGTGGCGGTGACCCACATATAAAGTAGAGGAAGACTGGCACCCATGTTAGCTCAGGGCTAATCTTCCTCAGCAAAACAAAAAAAAAAAAAAAAAAAAAAGACACTTTCTTCATTAAACTGGGATCCTAAATGGCTACACTGTCAGCTTAAGGATGAAACAGAAAGTCCTTCCAAAGGACTGCAAGTAAAACTGTCTGTCTTGAACTTGGATGTGGGGAGGGAAAAGAATCACCTCTGAGGAATCATAACCACCAGCCATCCCTCATGCGAGTTCGCAACCCAAATTCACACTTTCTGGGTGGTCCAAAAAACTTCAAGCCAAGAATTAAGTTTAAGGTGACCATGGCTTCTGAGTGCCCCCTGGCACCTTATAGAAGCAAATGTAGATCCTCTATGGAGGAACCTTTATGTCAGGCCTCAAGGAATCACCAGAGAGAGTTACTAAGAAAAGCAGCCATTGTCATAAATCACTAAACACACAAAGGAAACAAAGCATCATACAAAAGAACCAGCAGAAACAATAGATAGCAGAAAAAGACTCACAAAGACTTTAGATACCAGAAGTATAAGACACATAATACAAAATATGTAAGCTGAATATAATTTTAAAATAAAAGAAGGGATTGAAACTATTGTAAAAACAAAATACTATAAAATTGATCAAGCAGGTTTAGAAAAGAACCAAATAGAACTTCTAGAAATAAAAGGTATAACAACTGAAATTTTAAAATTTAGTGGACAGATTTAATAGCAGGTAGACATACTGGAAAAGAGAAAGTAGTAAGTTGGAAGACAGAAAAAGGAAAATATGCAGAATGCAGCACAAAGAAAAAAAAGAGATGGAAAATGTAAAAGAAAAGAGACACAAGAACAAATTAAAAACATCTAGGGGCCTGCCTGGCGGCATAGCAGTTAAGTGCGTGTGCTCTGCTGCAGCGGCCTGGGGTTCACCGGTTCGGATCCCGGGCGCGCACGGACACACCGCTTGTCAAGCCATGCTGTGGTGGCGTCCCACATAAAGTAGAGGAAGATGGGCACAGATGTTAGCCCAGGGCCAATCTTCCTCAGCAAAAAGAAGAGGATTGGCATCAGATGTTAGCTCAGGGCCTATCTTCCTCACAAAAAAAAAAAAATTCAATCAATTCAAGGAGTAAGCCTGGTGGCACAGCAGTTAAGTTCACACATTCCACTTCAGCAGCCCAGGGTTTACCGGTTCAGATCCTGGGCGCAGACCTACTCACTGCTCATCAAGCCATGCTGAGGCAGAGTCCCACAAAGAAGAACTAGAAGGACCTACAACTAGGATATACAACTATGTACTGGGGGCTTTGGGGAGAGAAAAGAAAAAAAGAGGAAGATTGGCAACAGATGTTAGCTCAGGGCCAATCTTCCTCAAAAAAAAATTTCAATCAATTCAAAAGAGAAAAAAGAAGTAGGAAAAAAATGGGACAAATAAAAAGCACAAAATAAGATGGTAGAAATAAATCTAAATATATCAATATTTAAATAAGTGTAGATGAATGAAATGTTCTAGTTTAAAAATGGATTATTTTTTATATCTAGCTATATGCTATTTACAAGAGAGTCTATAACATATGGGAATATAGAAAGATTAAAAGCATAAGGATGGAAAAAGGCTCTTTAAGGATCATAAAATAAGAGGGAGGTAGCGAGTCTTTGTAACTGAAGGGATAATAACATACCGCAATGAGAGAAGGACCAAAAGAAAAGCAGATTTCGTGACAAGAAGAGAGCAAAATAGTCCTCCTTTAGATCTGGTGAATTTGAGGCACCAGCAGAATTTCCAGATAAGGAATCCAGCAAGTAGCTGGAAATTCATGTGTGAGGAGCAAGAGAGAATTTAGAAATCAAGAGCACAAAGGAAACAAAACTATGAGGAGATGGGATCCATTCAGCATTGGTTGAGCCCTTAACATGTACCAGGCAATACGCCAGAAACTGGAAATACAACAATGAGTAAGAAATGCCCATGTCCTCAAGGAGCTCACACCCTAACACATGGAAAATAACAACAACAATAATAACAATAACAGTACAATAGAAATAAACTGTTATGCACAGCACAGAGGCTATAACTACCCAGAACTCCTGACTCTGCCTGGGGTACATCCTCAGATAGGAAGTAATATTTTAAAGTACATTTTAAACCACTTTTCAAATTTAAGTAAATTTTTAAAAAATTAAACATTCTGCAACTCAAACAAAACAATTTTATTGCGAGTTTGCAACACCCAGGGTGAAGAGATATTTAGGAGGTCCAATTAGCAGGATCTATTAAATCATAAAATAAGAGAGAGGGACAAGAAGGTGATCAAAGAGGCCCTAAATAATATCCAGAGAAAATGGAACTCAGAGACAAAGATTTATCCATAATTGCCAAAAACTGAAAATGACCGGGCCGGCCCCGTGGCTTGGTGGTTAGGTGCGCTCGCTCCGCTGCTGGCGGCCCGGGTTCGGGTCCCAGGCGCGCATCGGCGCACCGCTTCTCTGGCCACGCTGGGGCTGTGTCCCACGTACAGCAACTGGAAGGATGTGCAACTATGACATACAACTATCTACTGGGGCTTTGGGGGAAAAAAATAAATAAATAAAAATCTTTAAAAAAACCACCTCTGCTTTAAAACGAGGAAACTGAGGCACAGGGAGGTTATAGGACTTTTCCTATGTCACATAGGTGGTGGAGAATGGAATTCAAATATTTAAAAAAAAAAAAAAAAAAAAGAAAATGACCAAGATGTCCTTCAATAGATGAATGGATAACATACATACAATGGAATATTATTCAGCAATAAAAAGAAACGACCTATCAAGCCACAGAAAGACATGGAGGAATCTTAAATGCATATTGCTAAATGAAATACACCAGTCTAAAAGGCAATATACAATATGGCTCCAACTACTATACGACATTTGGGAAAAGAAAAAACTATGACGACAATAAAAAGATCAGCAGTTGCCAGGATTTGGGGTGAGGAGAAGGAGGAGATGATGAATAGGTGGAGCACACACGATTTTTTAGGGCAGTGAAATTATTCTACATCATAATATAATGGTGAATACATGTTATTTTACATTTGGCAAAACCCATAGAATGTACAACACCAAGTGGAGCCTAATGTAAATTACAGTCTAAAGTGAATAATAACATATCAATATTGGTTCATCAATTGTAACAAATGAACTACACCAGTGTGAGATGTTAATAATAGGGGAAACTATTGTGGGGGTTAGATATGGGAACTCTGTGCTTTCTGTTCAATTTTTCTGTACACCTATAACTGCTCTAAGAACAGACTATTAATCAGAAAAACATAAAATGAAATGAAAAAAAATTTTTATTTTTTTTTTTTTTTGCTGAGAAAGGCCCTGAGCTAACATATGTGGCACTCTTCCTCTACTTTATATGTGGGTCGCTGCCACAGCATGGCTGACGAGTGGTGTAGGTCCACACCCAGGATCCAAACCCACGAACTCAGGCCACTGAAGTGGAATGCACAAGACTTAAAACCACTACGCCATGGGGCCAGCCCCTGAAAAAATTTTTTAAAAAAAAAGAGGACCAAAGGCTGACTTCAAGGAATGCCTGTATTTTAAATGGTAGCCAAGGGAAGAAGAGGCAGTTTCTAAAGAACACTTTGAAAATTCTCCAAACACAAAGAATTCTGGTTGTAGATACTCTACTTGCAAGGTGAGATAATAGCCTCAAATCTATTGGGCTCATTTTTCAATGTAAACATCATTAAGGAAATGAAACACCGCAAAAGATCACAACTGTCCCTCAAAGCCAGCCTTTTAAGCCTTGCTTTTAACATATATATATATATAATATATATTTATATATATATATTTATATATATTTATATATATATATTTATATATTTATATATATATATTTATATATATTTATATATATATATTTATATATTTATATATATATATTTATATATATTTATATATATATATTTATATATATTTATACATACCATACTTGAATATCTTCACGCCTAAGTAAATGAAAGGAGAAAATATTGCTCCACACCTCTGTCCCCCGTGTGCTCCTTCACCCACTGGGTGGCTGCAGCGATGCTCTCTGTCTTGGTGACATCCAGGATCACCGTGTCCAGCCTGTCTGACGTCTGGTCCCTCAGCTTCTCAGCCCCCTTCTCCGTCAGACATGCGGCCAGCACCCTCAATCCTCGCAGGTCGAGCTGCCTGGCCAGCTGGTTCCCGAAGCCCGAGTCACAGCCTGTGATGAAGACGTACTTGTCTCGGAGGTTGCTCACCACCTGCCTCTCCCGGTACCAGCGGAGAAGGTAGTACAGGCCCACCAGGATTGCCAGGTACAGCCACATGGTGAGGGTAGCACCTTCCCCTTCAGAGAAAGAGAACAGCTTTCATTTTATTCCTTCCTTTTTTCTTTAATCAGTATCTACTGAGTATTTACTACATGCCAGGCATCGCCCTAGGTGCTGGAGACTCCGTATTAACTAACACTTCATCCTATCCTCAAGGAGCCACAGTCTAGAGAAGGGAGTCAGGGAGGTAAGCAAACAAATGCAATGCAGTATGGCAGGTGCCATAACAGAAGTAGACACACAGTCTAATGAGGCTACAAAGGAGGATGACCCACTGCCTGCAAAGTCAGAAAGGGCTTCACATAGGCAGTGATTTTGGAACCACTTCCTACAGGATAGGTAAGTGTTCAAAAAGTGGCCAAGGATGAAAGGACATTGCAGGAAGCAACAATGTGTACATGAATGGAGTGGTGAGCAGTATAAAACTTTCTGACTCCTCCAAGCAGTTCAGCATGGTGCAGTGCGGAGCATGCAGGGGAAGAGACGGGAGATGAGGCAGTGAAGGGCCAGACCACGCAGTGTCTTGTGGGCCACACTAAGGAATCTGGACGTTATCCTGTAGGCAACCAGAGTGTACTATTAGAAGGTATTAAATTGAAGAATAAGATGGCCAGATTTAGCTTTAGAAAGATCTGTCTCACAGTGGGAGTGGAGGATAGATTAAACAGGGATGTGATGAAGGCAGAGATCAGTTAGGAGACCCAAGAGTTTGGGTGAGATATTGTAGCCAAAGCGGTTTGTAAATAGAGACGAATCAGACGCATTGTTGAAATGAGTGTTCAGAGATGCCTACATTTCTATATGTAGTTCTGGAGGAACATCCACCATTTTTTGGCAATCTATAGGTGTTGCCTGAACTAACATATGATTCATAAAGACACAGGTAGAGGTCAAAGATGGGTGTGGGCCCACTAGGACACCATAAGGCCTACAGCCCAATGCCTGCATTAGCTTGCCATTAAGGCCTTCCTGGGCTCTGGCCCTTCACATCCCCCTTAGCCTTCTCTTTTACCACACTCTCTCTTGCACCCTACTCTTCAGACATAACAAGCACCTTTCAGCGCCCCACATAGTATAGGCTTTTCATGCCTCGGTACACAATTCTCTCTACAATTCCTTCTTTCCCAGCTCCCATTCATTTGGCAAATAATGCTCATCTGTGACCAATCCACTGAATCATCATTTTCATTCAACAAACATCAATTCATCATCTACTATGAGTCAGACAATGTTAGGCACTGAAATACAACAGTGAACAAAACAAGGTTCCATTATTCATTGAATTCATCGTCTAAGTGTCAAGACTAACAAGAAAACAATGCAATATAATACAAGTAAGGGCAGGATGCTGTTGGAACACTCAAGAGAGGCTTCTAAGCCAGTTTAGGAGATCTGAGAAGTTTCCTAGAGAGAGTAAAATCTAAGCTGAGATCTAAAAGATAATAAAATAATAATAACAGCTAACACTTGCATAGCACTTGCTGTGTATCAGGCCCTGTTCTAAGCATTTCATACATATTTACCTACTGAATTCTCACAACACAGCCGTATAAGGCAGGGCCTGTCATAACCATGTGTGTCAGTTCAGATGCCAAGACAGAATCAGACATGTAAGAGACTCATTGGGGGAAACTCCTATAGAAGATAAAGGGGGACAGTGCAGAAACAGGTGGTAATGCAGGTCTGACACCTCTGAAAGAAGAGGGAGAAGGAAGGAGGATTTGAGAGGAAGACCCTTAAACTGCAGTACAGCCCGAGAAAGTCTCAGCCAGGCCAATGCGGAGTCCTTGAGCAAAGACTGCCCAGTAGAGTTCCACATTGGCAGAACTGGTTGGAACTTTCAGTCCCACTCCCAGACCTCTGGGGAAGGGAGAGGGGCTGGAGATTGAGGTCCGTCACCAACGGCCAAGGATTTAAATCAATCACTTCTATGTAATGAAGCCTCCATAAGAACCCAAAAGGACAGGGTTCAGAGAGCTTCCGCGTTGGTGTACACATGGAGATTCGGGGAAAGGGGCACGCTCAGAGAGGGCATAGAAGCTCCGCACCCCTTCCTCATATCTTGCCCTATGCATCGCTTCCATCTGTTATATCCTTTTACAATAAACCAGTAATTTAGTAAGTAAAATGTTTCTCTGAGTTCTGTGAGCCACTTGAGCAAATTAATCAAACCCAAGGAAGGGGTCATTGGAACTTCCAATCTATAGACAGTCACTCAGAAGCACAGGTGATAAACTGGGTTAGCAACTGGCATCTGAAGTGAGAGGGGAATGAGGTAGTCTTGTAGGACTGAACCCTTAACCTGTTAATCTGATGCTCTCTCCCAGTAGGTAGTGTCAGACTTGAGTTGAACTGTAGGACATCCAGGTGGTGTCAAGGAGAACTGCTTGTTGGTGAGGAGGAACCCCACCACCATGTTGTAACTGGGTCCAGAACCGTTAAGGGTGTAGGGAAGTAAAACTGGATGAGCCAGTGAAGGGTAGAAAACAGTGGATAGAGACATTTAAAGCTCCTCTCTTTCTCTCCTTTTTCCCTTTCCCTCCACCTCCCCGTTCTCTCTCCCAACCCCCAAGCTTTCTGCCTCTCTCCAATCTGAGAGCCCTGTGTTCTCCAGCCAGCTGCCTCTGTGCCACCCAAAAGGCATCGTCTGATGCACTGTAGTAACAGACAGCACTTCATCCTGCCTGTTTATCAACTAAAAGGGTAATTTCCTGATGCCAAAGATGAAAATCCATTTCCCCCATTAAGGAGAAGCTTGGACCCCACAGCCTCTGTGGGTATTATTATTCACTCATCACATACCCAGCAGCAAGAAAACGACCCATGCAGAAGAGATATGCCAGGCCAGGCAGAAGCCCAAACATGGGCCAGACCTGAACATGAATCAAATACCTAAAGATGCCTTGACTATTTCAAATATCTAACCCAAAGTGGCCTGCTCGTTTTTACAATCATTCATCTGAAAAACCTATGCAATCACTTAGGTTTCTGCCTTTGACCCAGGAGATGTATATACTTATACTGCTATTTCTTTTTTTTTTCTTTTTTTGTGAGGAAGATCAGCCCTGAGCTAACATCCATGCCAATCTTCCTCTTTTTGCTGAGGAAGACTGGCCCTGGGCTAACATCTGTGCCCATCTTCCTCTACTTTATATGGGATGCCGCCACAGCATGGCCTGACAAGCGGTGCATCAGTGCGCACCCAGGATCCAAACCTGGGCCGCCAGCAGCGGAGCACGTGCACTTAACCGCTACACCACGTGGCTGGCTCCTATACTGCTATTTCCTGATTTACCAATTCTAGAAATTCTCAACTGACTGCCTGTTATGGTAAATGAGAATTTAGCTTTCCTACACTACATTGTCAGTCTCTTTCCTTCTCATCCACATAGTGCTGCCTGGTTAATCTTTAAGGAGTTTTTGAAGTTGAACCTAGAAAACACCTTCATCATCGCAACGTGTAAGATCTTCTAGTATTTACTTCAGGCCTGACCCCCATCCTGGTCTTCATCATTGCTTGGAGCTGCTCTCCCGCAAAGATCTTGAAAGCTGAAACTGCCCTCCCTGACCACAGCCCCCTCGTATCTTTAGGGACCTTCCCCCACTTCCTCATCTCTCCCTGACTCTCTAGTATTTCCTCAGGCTCTCTCTATTATTGCAGTCCTCTCATGGCTTCATTTACCTCCTTATCAGCCTGGGTCCCACCGCTGGCCATTTTAAGGGTGCTTTGCTGGCACCCCAAAGCCTTTACCATCCACAGTCTCTAACTGCCAGCTGCTAAGTAGCACTCGAGAAAGGCCAGAAAACAAACCAGTTATTTCTACAACAAATCAATGATACTCCGTCTCAGCTGGACTTTCACCGATGCAAAGCGCACCTTCTGTTTGCCCCTATTTGACCCCTCCCTTATGTTTTCCCAGCCACATCTGTTCCAAATCTTTTCCAACCATCTCAATTCCCCAACCTCATGTTCATCTGGCTCTTCTTCCATAGCTTAGCTCATGTCTTGCCTCCCTGCCAAAACCCAGATCAGCTCAACCTCCATTCTCCTCACTTCCAAACCAATGGCCTGGACGCTAATTCATACCCAACATTTGCCTCTCATTTCAGGGGGTCCCAGGTCCACTAAAGGTAGTGCTCCACATGTCTCTATAATGTCCTCTGTGCTGCTTCATTTGCCTTTCCTCCCCGCTAAGACTATGCTATCCTGCCACCCGTTAAATGATCATCCTCTCTCTTACCCCATCTGGCCAAAATATTCAAAAAGCATATGCACAGGGCCTCTATCATCTCACCATCCATGCATTCCCAAACCAGGTACTCCTCCTTCCACTCTCATCACTCTCTGGAAACTCTCTCAGAGCTCACCAACGACCTAGCAGCCAATTCCCAAGGCTTTTTATCTCTCCTCAGTCTCAGACCTCTTGGCAATATTGAGCACTTTCTTTTTTCTAGCAATTTTATCTGATTCTCAGATGCCAACCTCTGAAGTGGAGGAGGAGATCGCTTTCAGATCATGCCATGCCCTTGTTGGAACCTGTCCATGGCTTCCTGTTATCCAAAGGATAAAGCCAAACTCCTCAGCTTCACACATGATAATAATAGCGAACAGTAACACAGAACTTACCTTGTACCAGGCAACGTTCAAAGCAATACACACACACACACTCTCTCTCTCACACAACGACCTCATGAGTTACATGCAATTGTTATGCCCATTTTTCAAATAAGGAAACTGTGGCACAGATTAAGGCAAAAATTAGGTGAGTTGTCCAAGGTCAAACATCACTGATTTCAAACTATACTATAAAGCTATAGGAATCAAAGTGATATGGTACTGGCATAAAAACACCCATGCTTCCCTAGCTTTCTTTTTGAACAATTCCTAGGAGAGTTCTGAAGGATACTTCAAAGCATCTCAAACGATTGAACCTTAGCTGCTTATGGCAGTCATCTATACTTTAATGCACACTTTATTAGCTTTCTCCCTTCTCAATCTCACATTCCATATTCCCTCTTTTTTGCTTCCTGGAATCACCTATCAAATAAACATCACACATAGACCAATGGAACAGAATCGAGAGCCCAGAAATAAACCCACACATATACTAACATTTGATAAAGGAGCCAAGAATACCCAGTGGGGAAAGGATAGTCTCTTAAATAAATAGTGTTGGATTATTCACATGCAAAAGAAGGAAATTGGATCCTATTTTCACCACTCACAAAAACTAACTCAAAATAGATTAAAGATTTAAATGTAAGACCTGAAACTGTAAAACTCCTATAAGAAAACATAGGCAAAAATTCCTTGACATTGGTCTTGGCAACAATTTTTTGGGTGCAACACCAAAAGCACAAGCAGCAAAAGCAAAAATAAATGGGACTACAGCAAACTAAAAAGCTTCTGCCCAGCAAAAGAAACAATCAACAAAATGAAAAGACAGCCTACAGAATGGGAGAAAATATCTACAAACTATATATTTGATAAGGAGTTAATATCCAAAATCTATAAGGAACTCATACAACCCAATAGCTAAAAAACAAACAATCCGGGGCCAGCCCAGTGGCACATCAGTTAAATTCACACCTTCTGCTTTGGCAGCCCGGGGTTCACTGGTTCGGATCCTGGGCACAGACCTACTCACTGCTCATCAAGCCATGCTGAGGCGGTGTCCCATATAGAAGAGCAACAACTCTACAACTATAATACACAACTATATACTAGGGCTTTGGGGAGAAAAAAAAAGAGGAAGATTGGCAACAGATGTTAGCTCAGGGCCAATCTTCCTCAAAAAAAAAATCCAATTAAAAAATGGGCAGAGGATTTGAAGACACATTTTTCCAAAGACGACATATAAATGGCCAAAAGACACATGAAAAGATGCTCAACATCACCAATCATCAGGGAAATGAAGATCAAAAACACAATGAGATATCATCTCACACCTGTTAGAATGGCTGTTATCAAAAAAAAAACAAGGGGGGAAAAAATGCACCTGCATCATCAATCCCCACGCCGAACAACGAGAAGGAGGTTGGGAGAAGGAAAGGGAAAGCCTGGGAGAAGCCTCAGGGAGTTGGGTGATACTGAGGGCTGGGCTCTGCTTAGCAGGTGTCTTCACTGAGCCACCTCCTTGCGCTGAAGATGGTTGCATCCAAACACGACTCTGTAGGTGTTTCCCGAGCCTTTTCTTTACCAACAGTGCAGTCATTGGCCCAATACAGGAGACTTGGTCCTGGGACTATCTACATGAACTATAGAAATCATCTGGCCATCCCTCAGCTTGAGATTTCCCTCCTGTTCTCGCCATTAAGTAAAGTGAGCTCTTCTCCAAGGGAAGGTTATTTATTTTTGTGGATGAGGCAATGTAAGTATCAGGAAAAAGGGAGAGGCTAGAGGAAGAGGAAAGAAAGGTATAAAAAGGTGTAGGGAAGTGGGAGGTGTCCAGCGGCTTGTAGGGGAGCAGAATTCGCTACCCCAAAATGCGTCTCTTTGGCTTGATTATTTTTAAGTACAAAGTGCAGGAAGAACCTTTGACCTTCCCCCTAACTGCCTAAAAGAATTTAAGATAGAAGGCCTGTCCAGGAAGGATCTATCACCAAAGATAACTAGAGTATAATATGGACTAGGTGTGGTAGACAGGGAGAAACCTAGCAAGGCGCGTTTGATCAAAATCCTCTCTGTCTGCCACTGTCTTTGCAAGGCATGGCCAACATTGATTTACAAAACATTTGCCTTTCTATCTTCATGTGAATTGCCTTCCTTCTCTTTGAGGCTCAAACCACTGCCCCCAACATCCTCTTTTGTCTTTAGCTGAAGATGGTATTTAAGGTGGTGACTTTGGTCATTTTGGTGAGTTACTCAGTTTTCCTAGGTTTCTCTCATGTATACATGTTATTAAACTTTGATTTTCTCCTGTTCTTCTGTCTCATGTCAATTTTATTCTTGGACTAGCCAAAAGAACCTAGAAGGGTAGAGGAAAAACTTCTTCCTCCCCTACAGGCTCCAGGAGGAAGTAGAGATGGCTTAATCTCTGCCTAAGCACCCATAGGGTGTCCCTCCTCTGCTCCTCCCTCTGCATTATCAGCCTCCAGATCCTATCCTCACCAGCCCAGGTCTTATCAGGGACAGGGCCCCAAGGAGGAAACAGAAGGGTTTAGGGGCTCATGAATTGACCTCTCTGGATGCCTTGGAACCTGCGGCGAACACAGGGTCCTAGCCACTGGTGTGGATATTAGAAATGTAAATATCAACTGCTACCCTTGATTGGTTTCTCTACAACCTGGAAACCCAGTAGAAACAAGCCATGATACTATATCATCTGTCCCACAGGAGAGCAACCATAAAAACCTAACACAGGTGTGAAAAGGAAAGGGAAAACCAAGAGAAAGTCCTAGGGAGATTGGCAATCCTCAACATTAGGCTCTCTGCTAAACTGGGCTTCCTTACCAGCCATTGTGCTTGGTGTGTGCCCAAGACTCTCACATCCAAACCTGGATATGTTTCAGGCTTCCATGATTTTCCTCTTCAGCAACAGTGCAGAATGTATTCCACTTGTCAGAACACTTTTCTAGGAGCCTGTTATGATACCAGTGAGACTACCTGGCTAATTCCCTGCCTACTTTTCCCGTTCTTCCTTTCCAAGGACCCCTCAGTATGAGTTCCCCTGCCCCCAACCCTGAGTTTGTAGACAGCACAGTCATAAGCATGGATTCTGAGGCCAGACTACCTGGGTTCAAATTCAGGCTTTACCATTAACTTGTTGTGTGGCATTGGGTAAGCAAAGTAACCTCTCTGTACCTGTGTGCCCATCTTCAAAATGGGAAAAGGACACCTCAGTATGTAATACTAATAATTAGGTATTATTAGTATTATTTTGGTTATTGTTCTTTTATTATTGCCATTCTAGGCCTTTCTCCCTGAGCCCTGCCTCTTCCTCCAGGCTTTAACAGAAGGAAATTTCACCACGGGAACTCGCACTATCTGGTGCATTCAGCCACCACTTTTTCACAATATGTGTAACTCCATGCACTGCAACATCCTTAACCATTTCTATCAGCTCTTTATCACTACTCTGGGTCATGCTAGTTCACCCTGACTTTCTTCAGTCTCAAGCAGAGGACCTCTTTCTCTGCAATACAGTGCACGGCAAAGTAAGGAGTAGTCTTTATTTCCTTCTTTTAAATCTTCAGACCTGCGTGTGTCTATAACCTCCAATCAGTCTAGCCACTGATGCTGAGAGTGAGTCTACAAACAGCACATGGATCGAAGGGCTGATCCACCATGACATTCTTTGTTCTCACATTGGGCATACAGACTAGGTGTTACTCAAGCCAATAATTATTTATCACAATTAGATTCCACTACACACTCACCATGTTTTAACTGAAAAAGGCTGACAGTATCAAGTGTTGGCAAGGATATGGAATAATCAAGCATTGCTATTGAAAGAGTAAATTGATTCAATCAATTTGAAAAATAGTTTGTCCTTATCTGCCAAAAATATTCACCTTCCCTATACTCATCGATTCCACCTTTAGGTATATAGCAACGACAGCAAAATATGTGCACCATAAGATGTGTTCGTAGTAGCATTATGTCATAGCCAAAAGCTGGAAACAACCCAAACATGCACCAACAGTAGAATGGATAAATAAGTCGAGATATGTTCATACAATAGAATGCTACATAGCGATAAAAATGAACAACCAGCTACACACAATTACTACACAAATGAAATCTCACAAACATAATATTGTGACACAAAAAAACATACTATATGATTCCATCTACACAAAGTTCTAAATAGGCAAAATTAATCTATGTTGCTACAAATCAGATTTGTGGTTACCTTTGGGGAGGAGAAGGGTCAACAATTAAGGGAGGTATTAGGGGGTTGTCTGTGGTGCTGGTAATGTTCTATTTCTTGACCTGTGCAGCTGTAACAGAAGTGCTAATTTTGTAAAAATTCATTGAACTGTCCACTTATGATCTATGTGTTTTCGACTCAAATTAGAAAAATAGGGGCTGGCCCTGTGGCTTAGCGGTTAAGTGCGCGCGCTCCGCTGCTGGCGGCCTGGGGTCGGATCCCGGGGGCGCACTGACGCACTGCTTCTCCAGCCATGCTGAGGCCATGTCCCACATACAGCAACTAGAATGATGTGCGGCTATGACATACAACTGTCTACTGGGGTTTTGGGGGAAAAAATAAATAAATAAAATTATTTAAAAAAAAGAAAAAGAAAAATACCTCTTTGACCAAAAGAAACAGTCTGAGGAAAACCATTTCTGCATTTGCTATAAAATTCTTATCCAGAACACTGTGCAAGACCCCACATGATAAATCCTATCATGCATTTAGTACCAGGAAAGATTTTGTCTTTCCTAAGTAAATAGTATACTATTGATTATTTTTCAATTATCTAGTTCTTGATATTATCAAATTTAATGCTCATATTAATTCTATTAGCCCTTGTAGACAGCATTTTTTCTTCTCTCTTCTCTTTCATCATTTTTATTTTCTATTTCTTTCTGTACTTCTATTTGCATTTTAATAACCTTATTGTATATGTGTCTCTTACTTTAGGTTACCTCAAACTCTTTTTGAAGATGCTACATTTGTCCAAGAATAAAACTTAGATTCTCCAATCTCAGCCTCATTCCAAAAACTGCTCAATCCCTCTTCCAAGTGGGAAAAAATTAACAAATACTCCAGCAGCTGACGCCTTGTACTGGCATTTATACACACATAGATATACAGAGATATATATGTATATATATCACACTTCATTTCAAATCAGTATATAAGATTCCACAAAGAATAATGAAAAATGTTACCTGAGGAATTCTTGTTTGGGAATATACGTCAAATTTCAAACACTTCTTATTTAACTGCCTTTGGAATTGTGCCTCCTCTATGTTCTCCACAGGATTAAAAATGTAACAAGCAGGAAGGAAAAATGGGACTATTAAACCCTTGTTTACTGGCCACGTGGGTCAAAAAAAAAAAAAAAAACTCACCACTCACACTGCAAAGAGCTTGCTCCAGTAGGAGACGGGGGTGGGGTTAAAGGCAGGACCCAAACTAGACTATAGAGCTTCAGCAACACACTTCTCATGGCCTAATTAAAGAAAGCCCCTGTGCTTACCCAAAGTTTCACAAACTTACCCCACAGCGACCAGCATCAACCCTGAAAGAGCTGATTTTCCCCACTGTCAGGAATCCCAATTTACAGAGCTTACCCGGGGGGCCTATCTGTAAGTATAAAATCCCTCCCAGCTTCTAAACAATACTTTCCCAAAGCCCAAAGGAGTGATGATCAAAAAAGCAGAGAAAACAAAGGAGATGAAATTTCTTTCAGGAATCAAAGTTTTTTTTAAGAAAATAAAAAACCATAATCAAGACCTCTCTCCAAACAGAGCTTATCCTCTCCCAGCACGCACGCACGCACGCACGCACTCACACACACACCATTTGCTCAGGAACAGTCCAGTCCTGGACACTTGAGAGTACTTCAAGTATCCCCACTGGGCAGCATCCCTTCCTTTCCTCCATGCTGCCCACCCCCTCGCCCCCGACCTTCTGCTCTGCTTTCCCAACACCTCCCTCTTGTGGTAAGAGTCCGGGCTGCTCCACTCCCTCGTGCCAGGTCTCACCAATGTCATCCTTGCTCAGCTAGAAAATCAGATCTGTTATAGCCAAAATAAAAGCAGAAAGAAAGAAAAGAGCTGCCCTGGCCAGCCAGAGAGTTTCCCACGCCCTTCAGCCCCCATTCTCTGATTTAACTAGGAATACTAGGAATGCAAAGCCCCTGCTGTAGTTGGGGAGGGGGGAGGGCAGGCTAATTTTAGCCGAGCCCACTCTTGTACTGCCAACCTGAGATCAGCTGCTGCAAACCGGGCCTCTCAGCCTTAATGCTGTCAGACACCTCTCCAAAAGAGCGGCAGCTGCTTCACGTCTTGGGCACTGCAGCTAGGGTCATATATATATAATTTATATTATATACAAATATATATAAATATATATTTTTAATAGCTTTATTGAGACATAATGCACATACCATCAATTCACCCTTTCAAAGTATACAATTCAGTGGGTTTTAGTATATTCCCAGAGTATCTAGTTTCAGAACACTTTCATCACCCCAAAAAGAAACCCTGTGCTCCTTAGCAGTCACTTACCGTTCTTCCCTCCCCCTAGCCCCTGGCAACCACTAATCTACTTTCCATGTCCATGGATTTGCCTATTCTGGACATTTCATGTAAATGGAATTACACAATACGTGGCCTTTTGTGACTGGCTTCTTTCGTCTAGCATAACATTTTCAAGGTTCATCCATATTATAGCATGTATCAGTATGCAATATTATGATTTATAAGAAATATATATCTGGTCATTCAGATGACCGAAATAGATCTTGCATATACATTTGGTCTTCATTCACAGCTCTCAAAACCCTTGGAATTTCCTGAGCAATAAGAGCAGTGGGAGCATCTTTTGTTATAATATTTGGCCTTTTGTCCTCAGTTCCCTGAAATCACTTCAGAGCCATAAAGGTGAAATAGGCATCTTGTTATTCATAACAAGCCCCTTTCTACCACAACTGAATTTATGTAAATGAGGTGACATTTGGAAAGCACTTAAGGGTGAGGGCTGGTTGCCAGGAAAACTAATTATGAATAGAGGGTTGGAATTTTCAGTCCCACCCCAGACCTCTGGGGAGTAGAGAAGGGCTGGATATTGAGTTCAATCACCAGTGGTCAAAGATTTAATCAATCATGCCTATGTAATGAAGCCTCCATAAAAACCAAAAGGAGAAGATTCAGAGAGCTTCCGGGTCGGTGAACACATGGAGATTCGGGAAGAATCTGCAGGGGGCATGGAACCTCTGGCCCCTTCCCACATACCTTGCCCCATGTATCTCTTCATCAACTATTGACTCATATCCTTTAATATCCTTGGTAATAAGTAAGTAATCTAGTGAGTAAATGAGTTTCCTGAGTTCTGTGAGCCGTTCTAGCAAATTAATCAAACCCAAGGAGGGGTCGTGAGAATCTTCGATTTATAGCCAGTTGGTCAGAAGCACAGGTAACAACCTGAGCTTGCGACTGGCATCTGAAGTGGGGGGGGAGTCTTGTGGGACTGAACACTTAACCTGTGGAATCTGATGCTATCTCCAGGTAGATAGTATCAGAATTGAGTTGAATTGTAGGACATCCAGCTGGTGTCTGAAGAACTGGTTTGGATGTGTGCGGGAAACACTGGAATTGGTATCAGAATCCTTCAGCACCCTTTCACAACTCTCTCTCTTGGCTCCTATGAATATAAAATCACTCTCTCCTAGCTCTCCTTCTGCTTCTATTCCTAGTCTTCTCATTGTCCTTTGCCGGCTTCTCTTCCTCTACCCAATTTTTAAAGTCATTATGCTTAAGAGTTCTATCCTGGTCCTTCTCTTCTCACTGTACACACCTTTCTTGTTTGGCGACTTCAGTAATCACCAGCTTCAACCCTGATCCAAGTGCTAACGACTTGCAAACCTCGGCCTTCAGGTCCAAATCTCTCCTGAGATCTAGCTTCTCGTATCCAACTGCCTGCTGGACATCTTCCACCTGAGTTCAACCATTCATTCCATAAACATAGAGTCCCTACTATGTGCCAGGTCCTATACTAGTCACTGGAGATAGGAGAGGTGAGTACAGTAAAGCAGACATGATATTTGAAATCTCAGAACTTACAGTCTTAGTAGGGAAAATAGATATTACATACATATTCTCAGAAATAAATATATAATCACACACTGTGATGAGGGCTATGAAAGAAAAGCATAGGGTACTTAGGGGGTATCACAGCAGTAATTCAAACTCAACTTTTCAAAACTGAAATAAGGATGATTCACTGCAATCTAATCCTCCTCCTTATTTTCATGCTATTTCCCATCCTTACATGTATTCAACAAATCCTCAACAAATTTAATGAGTGTCTGTAACAGTGAGCCAGCCAGGAGCAGTTCAACTGACCCCATCTCTTATCAACAGAGAGATTAAGAACTGCCTTTCAGAAAATCTGCAGTCACAAAGCCAGGGCATGCGCAAAAGAAGAAATCACAACCTGAAACAACCTCGGAACCCAAGATCCTTCCAGTGGAACTCAAGGACCAGGACACGACCAGAACTTGAAAGTCAGACTCTTATCAGAAGCGAGGGGTCCCTCATTCAGGAAGATCTGGTGTTAAAATTCCTTCCCTGCCCCATCAAAAATGTTTAGAACCCCATCATAAATGTTACAAATGTCATAAACATTTAAAATCTTACCATAAATGCTTGAAGCCCACCAATCAAAACCTGTTCCACCAGCGTTTCCACGTGCCAGCCTGTTCTCCCTAACCTCTTAAATTTTGCCCCAACTCTTGAATCAGGGAGACAGATCTGAAGGCACATGCCCTCTGTCTCCCTGAGATCAATCTTACAGAATAAAAGCTGATTTCTCCCCCAAAGGCTAATGCCATAATTAACTGGCTTGTTTATGTGCATTGGGCAGAGAACTCCAATTTTGTGCGGTAATACGTCCACTAGGTGCCCGATAAGCCCCTTCCATCCAGTTGCCCAAGCCTGATACCTGGGACATCATCCTAGACCACTTCCTCATCCCTCATATCCAATCAATATTAACTCTACCTCCTTAAGTCAGTGATGGCCACCCAAACCCCTCCATCTCCACTTGACGGCCTTAGTTCAGGCTACCAGTATTTGTCACCTGGATTTCAGCAAGTTTCCTGGGATTGCTCTGCCTCTGGTTGCTCTCTCCCCTCCTATTTGTCCTCCACAGGGCTCCAAAGTTTATTTCTAAAACACAACTTTATGTTTCTCCCTGCTTAAAAGCTTTCCAAGGCTCGCCGTTGTCTTCAGACAAATCCAAATTCCTGTGGAGGAACAAGGTTTGATGTTGTGATTTGACTTGATCTGCCATCTTTTATTTCAAGCAGTCTACAAGGAGAAAGCTAGATCCAAAGAGTATGTAGTTTTATGACCAACAAGAGAACGTATACAATGTGTATATTGGTAGGTTACTTATCAAAAATCTGGTGGGTTAACTTACAGCTTAAGTGAAAAAATTCAATTTCACATATTAAATCCATTATATAAATTAAAGAACAAACACAATGTCCTATAACACGTTTTATCTGCTTTGTGGTTATCATTTGCTTTGTAGTTAAAAAAACATTCCTGTGAGATTAAATTAAAACTTTGGCATTAAACAAATATGAGGGTGCTCTTTATTACTTTACAGTAGTTTATGATAACAGGAGACAGAATTACACATTTTTTTTTTTTTTAAAGATTTTATTTATTCATTTTTTCCCCCCAAAGCCCCAGTAGATAGTTGTATGTCGTAGGTTCACATCCTTCTAGTTGCTGTACGCGGGACTCGGCCCCGGGTTGGACGGAGATGTGGTGCCTCGGGGCGCGCCCGGGATCCGAACCCGGGCCGCCAGCATCAGAGCGCGCGCACTTAACCGCTAAGCCACGGAGCCGGCCCGAATTACACAATTTAAATTAAACTTAAATATGACCTTGGCCCCACCTAGATAGTCTCCCTCTATTTATTGCTCTTGTGTCAACAAAAAAATATATATTTTCTAATATTCTCTTTCTTATCTTATTGAGGAGGAAAATAACTAGCACAGGAGTACTTCAAATTTGCAACTTACTTGTTTCAATAAGATTATTTACTCCCAAGGCTTCTCATCAAATACTGATATGATCAGTATTTTAACCAAAGCTGAATAAAAATGGAAGATAAATAATTTTTATGTGCATACTCTTTAGCTTGGCATGCAATGCTCTGGCCATGGCTTGCCTCTTAGCCCCATCTCTCACTATGCCTTCCCTTTGTTACCGCCCATGGGGGAATTGTCCGCCCGCTGCAAGACATGCCAATAGTCAAGAGGCAAGGAGGCAGGAGAGAAAGGACTTTTTATTACCACTTGCTAGCAAAGGGGAAGATGGCCAACTAATCTCCAAAAGAACCATCTTAAGGGGGCACAAAATCTTACAGCAGTTATATAGGCCAGTGGGTTATAGGGGAGGGGCTTAGGAATGTTGACCCTCTGGTGTTACAGACTGGGAGTCGCCACACCAGATCTTTCAGTTTTCATTGATGATGGCTATCAGCACAGACTCTGCCCAGAGGGTCATCACATTCCTAAGGAACAAAAAAGAACAAAGTTATCAACTTATAGCACCGGTAGGGGCCGTAAAATCTACAGAGCATGTCTGGGTTAGTTAAGCAGAGGTCATTCAAAGTTACAATAGGGTTTCTTTTCTACAACGGCTTCCCTCATGTCAACCGTCTGCTGAGCCGGTATCACCTTGAAGTCTGACCTCTGTCCATAGGGAACTATTGGCAGTTTCCTGCAAGTGCCGTGCTGTTCACACTTTGTGCTTGTCTCCCTGTACCAATCTTATCATTAATTTTTATGCCTGTCATTAATTTTTTCTCCCCAGAGCCTAGCTAAATGCCCAACACAAATGTTCACTAGCTATTTGTGGAATAAATGAATGAGTTAAAGAATTACCGAATGAACCACATCTTCACCAAATATATCATCCTTTTACATGCTAAAAACACCCAGAATAACAGTAGGAAGGGAAGGGAAGTCCACGAGGTAGGTGTCCAAGCCTGCAAAGATCTTGGGGAGAGAGACCTAAGCTGACTGATAAGATTATCCAAAGAGAATGACAGTAGACATAAATACTAAATGTAAAGAGGCTGGTAGATAGTGTAAGACTTGAAGGACACAGGGGTTTTGCACCTCTGTGGATGAAATCACGAGGGAAAACCAACTGAAAGGCAATACTGCCTCCCAATGGCACCCGGGATAAAAGCCGCTAACTAGAGCACTTTTACAGAATTATAGCTTCCCCAGAATGAGTGTTCCTGGGCTATGAACTGTGCCAGGCACCTCTTACTCTATCTCATTTAACCCTCACAACAACCCATTGTAGAGACATAGCATGTAGCATAGGGGTTAAATGCACAGACTCGAGCCAGGCTGTCTGGCTCTCCCATGTACTAGCTGTGTGACCTTGGACCAATTACTTAAATTCCCTGCACATTTCCTCACCTGTAAAATAGGGATAATATTAGTACCTACCACAAAGAGCTCTTGATGAGGAATAAATTCTTAAAATGGTACTTGACAGCATAGCTAATGCTATACAAATATTAGCTATTATTATTCCCTTTTTCCTGATAAGAAACTAACGTTAAATAAATCGAGCATACATTAGGAACTCAATAAATACAATTTCCTTTGCTTTCTTTCCTTATGTCTTAGCTCTGTAAGGTGTTGCCCTCCTTAGTGGTCCTGAAATTTAAATAGGGGACTCCTGAATAGCCCAAAAAAGTCGGTTCTTAAAGACAGCAATGAGGAAGCTGAGAAACCTCCATTAAAAAGTTCAGTGGGATGTGGTTCCAGAAAACAGCACTCTACAGGGAACTCTTGTTACCATTATTAGAGTGAAGACCTTCCTAGCAATGAAATTCACCCTGCCCAAAACCGGATGCATAGGGATTGGGAAAATCAACTAAGATTTGTGCAGGAAGCCAGATCTAGGAATATTCAAATAAATATGATCTGTCCAAAGCCCATTTTTGACCACTTTGCCCATAGGCTGAGGGACCATGATCATTTTCAAGATTAGGCTAATAATAACTTACTAGAGACTCTATTCCCTCCTTGCTCTCTTACTATTATTGTAAAAATAAAACTCATGAAAATGATCATTTTCAAGTGGCACATATGATACAGATGTGATTATCAGAGTGCCCACCCCAGTCCCCATTTGCAATGAGATGATCGGCAGACCTGCATATCAATAGGAAACACACTCCTTTCATACTTGCAAAGCTCGCCATGATTCTACAAGCTTCCTCCAATTCAGATTTTAGTATTCCTGGGTGTTCTATTTGAGAGACTGAATATACAAACAATGGTCAGACCATATATGAAAACAGAACTCTGACCCACAATCTGCAGAAGCCCACCCAGGAAACTGTGACCGAACACAAACAGGTTTGTTCACCTGCTGCACAAGAGGGCCAACAACTGGAACACCAGGCTTGTGTCAAGGAAAGAAGTTTACTATGGAAAGGCAGCCAGACAAGGAGATGGGAGTTAGAACTCAGATCCACCTCCTCGAAGGGAAAAAGGTAGAGGTTTTTATCACAGTTTTAGGGGGAGGAGGAGCATGTGCTGGGGTTTTGGGGCGGGGGGGGGGGGGGGGAGCATGCGGCCCTGCTGATTGGCACCTTCCCACCAGCCTGCATTTGGCCTTGAAGACTGAATTTCTTTTCCCTTGACTGACCGGACTTTTCTGGTTAGTTTTCATCTTCAGCCTGTGTTTGGTCTTGTGAGGCTGAATCTTGATGTCTGGACCTTAAATTTCTGGAAAAGACAGCTGACTCATATACTAAGGAGGGACAGAAAGACCCGGTTAAACAACAGTTGATTATGCTGAGTATGCACAGCTGCAGTTAGCAAAGCTTATCTCAAAGGTTTTGCTCTAAGATTTTAACTTCTTCGTTCTCAGTTTCTAAACCAACCCCCTTAGCTATAATAAACAGCCCAGGAAGCCAGCCTGCTGTAAGTCAGACTTGTAGGAAGTCAGACTGCTGTCTCTAGTGATAGTCCATGAAGCCAAACAATAACCCCTGTAACAATAGGCCCAAAATGGCCAGAACTGGATTAACAACTGACAGCTTCCCTAATTTTTGTCCCCACTTGCAACTTAGAACCAACTAGAGAAAGCCAAATATGTTTTCTAACCAACCACATAGGATGCCCGGCTCCTAGTTAGCCCCCCTGCAGCTTCCCCACGTAAACAGCCTTGAATCAGGGCACACCTGAAACCTTCTCTTGTTTCCGCTATAAAGCTTTCCCACTCCTCTGCTTGCCCTTGAGTCTCTGCCAAAACGCAGGTGACAGTGGCTGACTCCCTTGCTATACAGCAAGCTCTGAACAAATAGCCTTTGCTTTTCTCATTTGTTTGGTCTTCGTTTATTTCCACATATGAGACCTAATAATTTTATGAAAAACTAATTTCCAAACCCTCTTGAAAAGATACTGGTTTACATATTTTAAATGTGTTATTTCTAAAACATCCACAGGGGCCAGCCCAGTAGCGCAGCGGTTAAGTTCACGCACTGGGCTTCCTCGGCCTTGGGTTCACAGGTTCGGATCCCGGGTGTGGACCTACTCACTGCTCATCAAGCCATGCTCGCTCGGGCAGCGTCCCATGTAGAAGAGCTACAACTCTACAACTATGATACACAACTACATACTGGGGCCTTGGGGGGAAAAAATTAAAAAAAAAAAAAAGGGAAGATTGGCAACAGATGTTAGCACAGGGCCAAGCTTCCTCAAAAAAATAAAATAATAAAAAATAAAACATCCATAAAGTAAAAATAAAACATCCATAAAGTAAAAATAAAACATTCATAAAGTTAGCAGAAAACGTCTTTTTTACTTCACCTTAATAACCTAAGTCAATACGCTCAAGGACTCACCTTTCCGCAGAATATCTTCTTCTTGCAGTGGCTGAAGCCTCCTTCTGCCCACCTGAGCAGTGGACCTAGCACTATCTGAGCAGGTGGGCGGAGACCCGCGGCACCGCCTCCAGCGCCCGGGCCAACCTCCAAGTGGGAACTACAATTCCCAGCTGCCTCTGCAGACGCGGGTCGCGGCCACGACGCGCCTGCGCAGTGGCGGAGGCTCAGGCTATACGGTTCCCGCCAATTCTTGCTGTAATCTCGCCTGGGTTGAGTTCCGCGCTCCATGGAGATGTTTGACCCCGCCGAGCTGCCCGAGCTGCTTAAGCTTTATTACCGGAGGCTCTTTCCCTACGCCCAGTACTATCGCTGGCTCAACTATGGCGGAGGTGATGGAGGCGGGGAGCGGGGTGGGTAGAGGGTCGGGAGGAGAGGGGAGGAGGTTCCGGACCGGTACCTGGGAATGACAATATGAAGTGCCTGCTGTGCGCCAGGCAGTGTGCCGGGTACCTTCGGGAGTTATCTCGAGCCCTCCCTACCACCTCTGAGGTGTAAATAGGCCGAGAGAGGCTGTGATGACCAGCTTACGGCCACACAGTGAAAAGCAGAGCCGCTGCTCCTCCCACTACGTGGTCGGACTCACGTTCGGCGCCCCATTTACCTGCCGCGGGCCTGAGCCGGGGGGGTCAGTGGGGCGTGAGCGTGATGATCTGCATCAGGGACAGGGGCATCTCCCGGGAGAGGAGAGGTACTTAACTCTTCGCAGTTGAATTTATTAGTGCCCACCGAGGAGAGAGAGGTGGCATTACATATTTAAAATATTTCTGCATCTTTTTCCTCATTTTTACTTCTCCCTATCAGATGCGGGATGGTAAGCCCCTTCAAATTAGGGACTAGGTCTTGTCTTTTTTTTTTTTTTTGCATGTTTAGCGCAGTGCTGGGCACAGGGAGCTCATTAAAAATATCTTCTCATTGGTTAATGTTATAATGCTCTGAGCTGAATAAAGTACCAAATTAACTTTAAAATATACATTTATTTTGCAGTGGTAAAGAATTACTTTCAACACCGTGAATTTTCATTCACATTGAAAGATGATATTTACATTCGCTACCAGTCCTTCAACAACCAGAGTGATCTGGAAAAGGAGATGCAGAAAATGAATCCATACAAGATTGATATAGGCGCAGTATATTCCCACAGAGTAAGAAATCGGTTTTTTATATATCTTGTTTTGTTTTTTAAACCAAGAATGGATTGGTGCCCCCAGCGTTTTGAGATAAAATTTTTAGAGTTTATTCTAGTTGAAGAGCTACGCTTTATTTAACTGTTTTTGCAAGTGGATTGTAATATTTTTTGTTCTGTGATAATCTACATTACTGACTGGAAATCATTTGGAAGTGAATTGGTTGTATTCTCACTAGGACAAAAAAATTGAGTATCTGGCAAAAGACTAAATGAGGAAGTCAGCATGGTTTAAGGGAGGGAATTAAAAGAGAATTACATTCTCTCCCAGCATTGGAGTTACACTTGATTCCTCTCTTTCTCTCACACTCCTGTATCCGTTCCATTAGAAAATCTCTTTTGCTCTACCATAATAATATCTAGAATCCTACCAGTGCTACTACTATCATCTCTCATCTGAATTACTGTAAAAACTTCCTAACAATTTGCTCCTGTAAACTTGAGAGTCTATTCTCAACACAGCAGCCAGAGTGATCCTTTTAAAACAGGTCAGATTCTGTAATTTCCTCTGCTCAAGACCATTCTCCGAAGTGGCTCCCCTTTTCACTCAGAGTAAAAGCCCCTCTCTCTCCCTCACTCATTCCACCTCTGCCACACTGGCCCTTGCTCAAGCAGTTTCCATTGCCTAGAATCCATTTCCCCAGATATCTTCTTGGTTCATTCCCTCACCTCCTTCAAGTCCTTACTCACTGAGGCCCGCTGCAACCTGCCACCCCTCCTACCCGCTGCCACTGATATATTCTGAGTGCCTAGAATAGTGCCTGGGAGAGTACACTGTAAATATTTGTTGAATGAAGGAACATACCAAAGTTGCCCTTCTTCCTCTCCTTAAAAATACACGTCGGGGGGAAATATACACATGGGATAATAGCTTTTGTATGGGGCTTTTTCATACGTTGTATATCTTGTTTTTCATATCAATCCTTACTATTCTTTTTACAAAGGAGAAAACAAGCCTGGAGAACTTAAATAATTTGCCCTAGGTCACACAATTTCTAAATGATACAGCTGGGACCTGAACCCAGGTTTTCTAACTCTAAATCCTAGAGGAAGAGGAGAAGCGATAAGAAAAGGCAGGCAGGAAAAATATTTTGAAGAAGTTTACTCTTCTTTACAGGTGGAGATTAAAACTGAAGTCTCTATAGAAGGGTCAGGGTGTCTGTCACTCTATTCCATCTCCCTAACACTGAAGGAGGAAAAGTATTTTTTTATTGGGCCGAGACAGGCATCTATAGACCTTTTTTTTTTTTTTAAAAACAGATGTCTCCTACTACTCCTCCTATTTTCTGCTCCCCAGAGGCAACCACTTTCTTTTAGCTGAATAAAGTATTCACCTCCTTGTTTCTAAATAACATGTTTATATTTCTTCCGTTTTTCCATTTCAAGCATTATCTGTTGACTTTCCACTCTGGCAGATGAGGATTTAGCTTTCTTTCACCTCACTTGCTACCCTCACCACACATACAACCTTCTCGTTCCCACGTGCTCCTATATGTTTGTTAGATTAAAAATTAGGGTCAGGGGCCGGCCCAGTGGTGCAAGCGGTTAAGTGCACGCACTCTGCTGCAGCGACCCGGGATTCGCCAGTTCGGATCCCGGGCATGCACTGATGCACTGCTTGTTGAGCCATGCTGTGGCAGCTTCCCATATAAAGTGGAGGAAGATGGGCAGGGATGTTAGCCCAGGGCCAGTCTTCCTCAGCAAAAAAGAGGAGGATTGGTGACAGATGTTAGCTCAGGGCTGGTCCTCCTCACAAAAAAAAAAAAAAAATTAGGGTTAGATCACTAATGCAACTCCAAACTCTTTGCAAATTGTTTAAAACTCCCAATGTATTCAGACCTATCAGGTAGTTTGTCAATTTCACCCTAAAGAAATTTCTCCTGCAGCCTTCTGACCTCTAACCTATATTGATTGCTCTCTAAGCCTGATGGATAAATATCATCTTGTAATCACTCTGGTTTCCTTTCACCTCTCTCCTGTGTTGGATCCCCTGTTGTCCAGATCCTATCTTCTCTTTTTGGTTTACTCCCTTGTTTTGGTGGAGCACATCCTCCAGGAGCTTCCTGAGAAAAGGTGACTGGAAGACAATCCTTGACTTCTGTATCTGGAAAATGTCTTCATTCTACCTTTATACTTAACTAATGGTTGAGTTTGTAAATCAATTTCCCTCAGAATTTTGAAGACATTGCTACATTATCTTCTAGTTTCCAATGTTGCTGTTAAGAAGATTAATGCCATTCTGATTCTTGTTCCACTGTATTGGACCTGGAAGCTCTTCGGATTTTCTGTCTTTCCCCTCTGTCCCTAATGTTTTAAAATTTCACAATGATGTGCATTGGTGTGTATCTTTTTTCATATGTTGTGCTAGATATGGGTCCTTATGAGCATGAATTTGTATCCTTCAATTCTGGGAAATTTTTTTTTTTTTAATATAATTTTTCCTACCTATTTTCTCTGGTCTCTAGAAATCCTAAAATCAGATGTTATACATCTTGGACTGGTCCTCTAATTCTATTTTTTTTCCCTCTTATTTTCTATTCCTTTGTCCTTTTGCTCTACTTTCTGGGAAATTTCCTTAGAGATTTTCATTTCTGGTGTTATATTTTAATTTCCGAGAACTCTTTTTAGAGTCCCTGTGCTTTTTTCATTGATATGTCTTATGTCTGAGGATATCAGTGATAGGTTTTTAAGTTTTCTTTTGTTGCACAGTCTGTTTTCTCTAATTTTTTTTTTTTCCTGTTTTTTCCCCTCTCTTTCATATTAGAGGCTTTCCTCATATGTCTGGTAATCTCTTGCTTGTTGCTTATATTTAGGAATAGAGTATTAAAAAGCTGATTGGAAGCTCTGTACACATGACTGAGATTTCTTTACTACAGGGTGATCTGGCTGGGCTGTTTTATTGAGGAGAAGCTCTGATGTCAGTTTCTCTGGATCTTTGCTAGAATGAAAACTCCACTAGCATAGAGATCTTTGTTTTGTTCACTGGTCTATTCCTAGAGCATGTAACAGTGTCTGACACAGCTGGTCAGATTCTTCAGAGAGGAGTCTTCTGGTCTCCTGCCTGGGGTGGCAGTGGAAAGGTACAGAAATTGGGGGAGAGGTCTGGGTCTCAACATTCCCCATGTAAACGTCTATAATCCCCTGAATATCAGTACAATACAACCTTCTTCAACTGTGCCTGTTGCCCCCACCCCCAGCCCAGACACCCTCTGTTTTATGTTCTCCAGACAATAATTCAGGTGTCTTTGCCAGGGAAATGGAAGTGCAGTCACCTAGCTCTGCAGAGTAAGTGTAGGAATCTGGGGAACTAACTACTTCATAAATAGATTTTTAACCACTCCTCCAGTTTTTAATCTCAGCTTACCGTCACACACACTCACTCTCCCCAGAGATACCCGTTGTCACCTATTCCTGGGCCTTTTGGGGTTTCTGAGGTGTAAATTGGGTTGTTTCTTATCTTTCCTTACTGAAAGCTCAAGATTCAGCTTTTATGGGTCTCCTTATAAAAACCGTGGTGGTGGTGTCTCCTCGCTGGTTCTTTTTTAAAAGGCTTATGCCTTTCTTGAAAAAAAAAAAAAAACCTTTACTAGCATTTTTGTGCAGGTTTGGAAGGAGCAAAATAAGTATCTGTATTCAGTCCACCTTCTTTACCTGGTAGTCCATAGCCTCAAAGGAGGCTACAGGCTCAGTTCAAATTAATTGGGGAGACTTTTTTGAATTATTGAAAAATTTAAAATATATTTTCATTACTCACATGTCCAGTAACAATTAAAGGTCCTTAAAACACCTTGCAATAGGGCATTAATTATTTGTATGTACTTTTCCTTATCAGAAACTGAAAAAAGCTTTATTATGATTTCTATTGACCAACAAATATTTAATTATACAATGTTATATGTCAGTTATGACTCAGTAGAACTGGAAAAAAATATTTATGGTAATATGTATTTATCAAACCCTGTTTTAAGTAGATGAAAGTTACATCAATTCTGGTGGATATATAGGATCCAAATTAATGAACTTTAACTTGAGTTATTTGGTTTCTTCACTTCTCTTTGGCCACTTTTTCCATGTGGGTAGAAAATAGCATATAGGGAAACTCTTATAGAAACTGATGTTTTGTACTTTGTAGCCCAATCAACACAATACAGTGAAGCTGGGAGCTTTCCAGGCTCAGGAAAAAGAACTGGTGTTTGACATTGACATGACAGACTACGACGATGTGAGGAGATGTTGTAGGTGAGCACCACATGCCTGGCTGGTAGGGTGGGTGATAGTACTGACAGTGAGTAATGATGACTCTGCTCCAGTTCTGCAGACATATGTTCTAAGTGCTGGACCCTCATGACCATGGCCATACGCATCATCGACCGAGCATTAAAGGGCAAGTATTGGCAGTGTCTGAGTGGGGTCAAATGCAAGAATCTGTTTTCCTGTGAATATTAGTCCATCAATACCATTTTATAATCAAATCTCATAAATGTCCAACATGATTCCATGCAGCATATGATAGGAAAATAAAAGATTAGAATAAAGTTGTAATTGAAACTCTAATAAAGCTGTTGATCAAACCAGTAAGCTTTTTCCCAGTGCAGTCATCTATTGAGCAACTCTGTGTGTGGGTACTATCCTAGATGAGAGAAATATGAAAGATAACAATTCTTACTTCAAGTAGGTTATGCAGTCTAAGGAGACAAATAAGAAGATTGAAGATTACATTTGTGTTATGCACAGGGTGCTATGGGGATATAGAACAGCAGGGTGTATACAGGAATAGGAAGAGATTGGATCAGAAAAGCCTTCCTAGAAGAGATCATGATAAGGATGAAAATGATAATAATAATAGCTAACTCTTACACAGGGGGCTTATTATGTGCCAGGCACTATTCTAAACACTACATTTATTGACTCTTTAAATATCCCTAGACTGGTTCTTTAAGGATAAATGGCAGTTGGTCAGGGAGAGAAATGGAAATGCTGGGGCATGAAGAAATTCTTGGCAGAGAGATCAGGATAGGTACAGGAAACTACAAATAATTTAATATAGTTAAGGTGCTACCTGTGGATAAGAGGTAAAAAATGAAGCTGAGGAAGTAAGCAAGCACCAGGATTTTATAGATTTGTTTTAAAACCTATTATTTCTCCCCTCCTCAGAGGACTTTGGATTTAAGCATCGACTCTGGGTATATTCTGGAAGGAGAGGTGTTCATTGTTGGGTCTGTGATGAATCAGTTAGAAAATTATCCTCCGCAGTACGTTCTGGGATAGTTGAGTATTTGAGTCTTGTAAAGGTAAGATCTTCTTAATGATAATTTACATCTCTTTGTTTGCTAGATATTACCAAGCCTGGTATGTTTAGTAACAAAATTAAACTATCTTTTATAGCATCCACATTCCAGAGTAGATGATCTTACCAGTAGATCAATTAAAATCATAGTAGCTAAATTTTTTAACATATTTCATATTTTGCTGTAAGTATCCTCCTTTTGTAGCAAAAGGAAGATTAGTTTACTTTTCTCGTTCAATTATGTCAGGTAGTTAACCCAGAAAGTTACAGGTATTGAGACTATATAAAATAGCATCCAAGCTTCTATACTTTGACAGAATCAGTAACTTTAGAATGCGTTAAAGAAATTTTTTTTTTTTTTTTTTTGTGAGGAGATCAGCCCTGTGCTAACATCTGCCAATCCTCCTCTTTTTTTGCTGAGGAAGACTGGCCCTGGGCTAACATCCACGCCCATCTTCCTCCACTTTATATGGGACGCCGCCACAGCATGGCTTGCCAAGCGGTGCGTCGGTGCACGCCGGGGATCCGAACCGGCGACCCCCGGGCCGCTGCAGTGGAGCACGCTCACTTAACCACTTGCGCCACCTGGCAGGCCCCTAAAGAAATTTTTAAATTATTTCAATTTATGTTCCATAACATACATGAAATTCTTTTTTGATGGTTTATTTTTCAGGGTGGTCAAGATGTTAAAAAGAAAGTTCACCTAAGTGAAAATGTTCATCCTTTTGTCAGGTCTGTTGGAAAAGACTCCACGCAGTTTAAGTTGTGTCTGATTTACCTTTACATGCTTTCAGAATTACCTTGTTATCAATTTTCTCTGCTGGGGTAGCATTTTACAAAAATAATAGCTAGAGTTAATTGAGTGTCTATTTTATGCTGCAGTATTCATGATAGGTACTTTACAAATGTTCTCATTGGTCTTCACAACAACTAAATGAGAGCCATGCTGGTATCTCCACTTACAGATGAGGAAAGTGAGATTTGGAGAGATCTCTCCAAATGGCAAAGATTAAATGAAACAGTAGATGTGAAGTCTCTTTGCAAATTGCTAAGCACTATATAATTGTTGAGATGGTAAAGCGAGCAATTCAGGTAGAATCTGTAGGCTGCATCCCTTATTCTACTGATGCATTATTACGTTGTCCTGCTTTGGTTCCTTTCTACCCTTGTTACATATTTATGATGATATTAACCTTCTAAGTTGTGGAGTTTAAGAAGTAAACATTTCTTGAATGTCTGTTCTAAGCCAGGTACTATGTTAGGTTCTTTCCCCTTAGAGTGTCTCATTTAACTCTCATAATGCTGTGAAGGGGTATTATTCCCATTTTACCTAGTTAAGTTCTAGAAATTCAGTGAAAATAAGCTCTAGCCTCCCAAATAGCAACAAAAGCTATGTGACATATGTGTTGCTAATACTGTTGGGACTTATTGTTATTCCTACAGGAAATCTATAAACATAATAAAAAAATACTTCGAAGGATATGCCTTGGTGGGTCAAGATATTCTTGAAAATAAAGAAAACTGGGATAAGATTTTAGCCCTTGTTCCTGAAAATATCCTTTCTGAAGACCATTTCTATGTGAACTACTTATATTGATCTATGATATTATAAGTGTGTTCTGCTTGCATATTCTCATATACTTATTCTTATAAGTTTAATGTTTTTTATGTAAAACATCTCCTGTATTTCTGCATTTTTGTATTTCCAGTCTGGAATACAATAAGAAATGAGGCCATTTCATAAATAAATTTCCACATTTTGGAAGTTGATCCTCCTAGAATTAATGGCTATTTAAAGAATGATGAATCATTTCATCAAAATATGTGCAGACCAGGGAAAGGTTTTACATTAAAGTGTATAGTTATTTTGGCATTCTTTCTGTCATATCACTACTATATTTTTACAGGGGAATTTTTTAAGGATATGTATTTAAATTTAATATTTGCATTTTAGAAAACAATAATTACTTTCTATATAAACTTTAGATATCCTTGTGGTAATACATACTGAAAATAAGTTGTTCACTGATGTGCCCTAAATGAGCGTGTTTCTGGGGCCAGCCCTGTGGCATAGTGGTCAAGTTCACGCATTCTGCTTCAGCAGCCCGGGGTTCACCGGTTCGGATCCTGGGCGCAGACCTACTCACTGCTCAGCAAGCCATGCTGAGGCGGCGTTCCATATAGAAGAGTTCCAACTCTACAACTATGATATACAACTATGTACTGGGGTTTTGGGGAGGAAAAGAAAAAGAGGAAGATTGGCAAGAGATGTCAGAGCAGGGCCAATCTTCCTCGAAAAAAAAAAAGAGCGTGTTCCTTAATGGCCCATCACCAATTCATGGTGAACTTCAACAAAGCTTCCAAAAGCATCACAATTCACTTCAGCGTTGGGAGGAATTGAAGAAAGCCAGCAGCAGATGTCAGGTATATTCCATTGAAATCTGTATTACACATATAATGATGCAATTCTTAACTAAATTCTATTTGTTTTGCTGAGTAAGTTAAAGATGGTTGAAGATCATTTTTTAAATACTTTTAAAGAAATCCTCAAAAGTTCCTACTGATCCTCATGCTGAACTTGCATCTGCTTTTAGAATAACATCAAAAATGACAAATGTGGACCCTGGCTTGAGTGGGAGATCATGCTCCAGTACTGTTTTCCACGGCTGGATATCAATGTTAGCAAAGGAATCAATCATTTACTGAAGAGCCCTTTCAGTGTTCATCCAAAAACAGGTACTATGTAAAGACAGGAAGGAAAACTAAAAAATGAAAGTTATTTTTTGTTTTAGCAAGCGTGTCACTGGGGGTGAATACATATGATGGCTGACATATTAAAGGCTGAAGAATGTTTCTGTCAGCTAATACCTAAATTAACTTATTTTTTAATAGTTGATTAGTAGCTACCAGATGAGTTTCCACCATGTAAATAATTCTTGGTTGGGTTTCTGAGGTTCAGTGTTAGAATTAGAGTTGGAGAGGAACTTAGAAATCATAGAACAACAGCTCTCATTGTACAGAAGAGAAAACAGTGGTCTAGGAGGTTAAAGTGACTCGTCCACAGTCTTAAAACAAATTGTGAACAGAGTTCAGTTCTTAAAACTCAAAGTTCTGTGCTTTTCCACTATGCTGCCTCCCTCAGTTCTTTTTCAATAGTTTTAGCTTTCCACTTTCAATTTCTCTTACATAAGATTTGATGGACTGAAACTGACTTTAAAATAAATATAAAAGTGGCTATATTGGCATAAACTTTGCTCCATCCAACCAAGAGACATAATAAAGAAGTATATAGTTGTCCTTTGTAGTGTCAACAGTCCAACTCTGCCACTCATTGTGGGATTTTAAGCAAACTACTCTCTGTGCCTTGGTTTTCTCATCTGTAAAATGGAGATAATAATAATACCTACTTCAATGGGTTATTGTGAAGATCTGAAATGTAAAGTGCTTAGAAAAGTGTCACACATTCAGTTCTTCCAAATTGCGTAGTTTCCTTTAATAATCTACAATGACTCCATAGCCTGTACATTTATATAGCCCCTTTTCAGACCTGTCAACTATGTGTTTTTAGCTTCTTTTGGTAATAAGCTTAATATTTCTTAATATTTATTTTAAGCTTAATTCTAAAGCTTCAGTGGGTATCCTCTTATTCTGATATTCAAGGTTTGAGTAAATAATTATATTCATTCATAAGTATATACATTTTGATTATTTCCTTTTCCCATTAAGTAGCTGTAGTCTTTTTACTCTGTCTACAAACAGCAACTCCCAGTTCCCTTAATTATTTTACTTATATTCTTTATAGTCATTATCTCATTTTTGAGATGTGATGAATTTTATGTAGTATCCCAGGTGTGGATATTGTAAAAGGGTAGTATGATGTTGTCTATTTTATTTCCAAAATGCTTTCTAAAGATGCACAACATACAGGTGTCTATTTTGACCTCAGCAAATAAGCCAAGATAATTAAACTATTTCCATCAATTTTATTCCATTTTCAGAACTCACTAAATTTGAGGTTGTTCTGTACTTAAATACAGGATGATATTAGGAAGATGGGGATAGAAATAAAAGTAAAGAGCAACTAGGTAATAGTTCAAGTCTTTCACGCCTATTTTTTGATATTTTTTTAAGAGAAATAAAAGACAGCTAATGTGAAAGTATTTTTAATTTATATTTCTAAATATTGTTTTTAACAGATAAGTATAACCCTTTTTCTAAGCCTTAGATTAAAATTTTAGCCAAAAATAACTTGTAGGAGACAGCCTATAATGATTTATATTCCACAATCATCAGTTTATAGCTTTTGGTTCTTGCAGGTCGCATTTCTGTGCCTATTGATTTACGGAAAGTGGATCAGTTTGATCCATTTGCTGTTCCAACCATAAGGTATGTTCCAGATCACTGATCACTCCTTTTTAGTTTGTGATTGTTGTTCTGAATTAGAAGTAGATGGGATTAGATCCCTTCCAGCTGTTCTGAGGCTATATGATGATGCCCTGGGAGAGCAGCATTTCCTAGTGAGTTCCACAGAACACAAGTTTTTCAGCTGTTGTTATGAAAGAAAAAGATTTTAAGTTCAAATAAGTTTGGGAAATGCTGACTTAAACAGATTAAAAGTTCTTTACTGCAAGATTCCCCGGTCTTTAATATGCTAATATGTGTGGAAAACTCCAAGAAGAGATTATGGTTTTTAGAATATCCCAAATTTAGTTGGCCACATAATTTTTTCACAGAAAATCTTGTAGGATTCACATGCTATCATACACTGGGTAATGTTGACCAAGAACCAGCTTTAAAATTCTCTTATTCTATTATTTGTAGCTCCATCTGCCATGAATTGGATGCCATTTCCACTAATGAAGAGGAAAAAGAGGAGAACGAAGCTGAATCTGATATCAAACATAGAACCAGAGGTAGGTTAATATATTGAAATGTCACTTTAACAGAAGCTTTTTATATAGACATCCTTCTGTCACGCCAGTAATTAATTCTCCTTGGATTCAGCCCAGAATGGATCGATGTTTATCCTGAAGCCAGCTCAGTAACAAATAATGTTATAGCATCATTTCTGTCCTTTCTTCATCAATTGCCCAAATGGTGCTGATGAATCTAATTTGAGTCAACAAATATTTACTAAGCAACATCTATATGCCAGGATCTCTATTGTAAGATTAAGTGGTCAATTGGTGTTGATAGTTGTTTAAATCTTGCAGTCCTAGATTCAACAGCTATTTATTTAACAATCACTAAGTATGCAGTACTTTTGTTCTTTGTTTTTGATGTATCCAGATGAGTGTTATGGTAAATATATGTCTAAACTAGAATTGAACTGTATATTCAAGAATTTGAAGGAGCTGGGGAATTTATAAATCTTCCTGCTAATGGAAGTCAAATCTTATACTGATACCCAAGATACACTCAATAGCAATAGAGTCCAATAGCACTTTCTGTGAAGATGGAAATGTTATGCATTGCCCAATATACAGTCATTAGCCACATGTGGCTTTTAAGCACTTGAAATGTGAGATACTAGATTTTTAATTTCATTTAATTTTAATTTAAATAGCCACATGTGGCTAGTGACTACTGTAGTGGACAGTGCAGACCAGTGATCTCTGATTGACCTTTTTAGGTCAAATGTTGCTAGCCTCCTTTCAAAACCCAAGCTCAAATATCACTTCATCTATTCCAGCTCTAACATAATACCTAAACATAGTACATTCCACTATTAATGTTTGTAGAGTGATGACAAGTATTCTGTTTAAAATATCTGAAAAAGTCTCCAACATGAAAAATCAGAATAAACTGGAAAAAAGAACTCACGGAAAAGAGACAATGCAAGGAACAAAGAAAATCTTTTTTAAAAAAACTAATATCCTCAGAGAATAAAAGAAGATAGTGCATTCATGAAGCAAGATCATAATGCTATGAAAAAGAAACACTCAGAGAACAAGAAAGAGGTCTTAAAAATCAAAAACATAATCATTAGAAGAAAACACTCAATGGAGGGGCCAGCTCCATGGCCTAGTGGTTAAGTTTGGCACGCTCTGCTTTGGCAGCCCAGGTTTGGTTCCCAAGCGCAGACCTCCACCACTCATCAGTGGCCATGCTGTGGCAGTGACCCACATACAAAATCCACAGAGGAAGGCTGACAACAGATATTAGCTCAGGGGGAGTCTTCCTCAAGCAAAATAAGGAAGGTTGGTGTCAGAAGTTAGCTCAGGGCAAATTTTCCTCAGGAAAAAAAAAAAAAGTTCAGTGGAAGGGTTGGAAAAGAGAAGTTGAGATTTCCCAGAAAGTAGTACAAAAAAGACAAGTTTGTTGTTGTGGTTGTTTTAAGGAGGAAAAAGATAAAGACAATTAGGGGACTGTTTCAGGAGGTCTAATATCTGACGATGGGAGTTTCAGAAAAAGAACAAATAAAACAGGGAGGAAAAAATTGTCAAAATTATATAGGAAAATATCCCAGAAATGAGCCCTTGATTGAAAGGACTCAGCATAATATGAAAACAGACCTACACCAAGGCACATCATTTTGAAATTTCAGAACACTGAGAATTAAGAAAAGATCTGAAGAGCTTTCAGACCCCTTCCTACTATCCCTCCCCCCAAAAAAGCCACAGACCTAGGAAGAATGGCCTCAGGTTTCTAAATAACAGTGGAAGTGTTCATTTGTTAGAAGTGGGTACTAGAAAAGAAAAAAGTTGTTGCCATTCAAGAGGATGGAGAGGTCAGAATTAGGGCAGGGGGCTACTCTTTTTTTCCATTCATTATAAACCTGTTAGTACCATTTTACTCTTTTTAACCAAGTGCTGAGGCTGGCGCACTGGTGCAGCGGTTAAGTGTGTGCACTCCACTTCGGCAGCCTGGGGTTCGCAGATTTGCATCCCAGGCATGCACCAATGCACTGCTTGTCAAGCCATGGTGTGGCAGCATCCCATGTAGAGTGGAGGAAGATGGGCACGGATGTTAGCCCAGGGCCAGTCTTCCTCAGCAAAAAGAGGGGGATTGGCATCAGATGTTAGGTCAGGGCCCATCTTCCTCATAAATAAATAAATAAAGTCTTAAAAAAAAAAAAAACTGGGCCGGCCCCGTGGCGTAGTGGTTAAGTGCGTGCGCTCTGCTGCTGGCAGCCCTGGTTCCGATCCCAGGTATGTACCAACACACCGCTTGTCAGGCCACGCTGTGGCAGCGTCCCACATAAAGTGGAGGAAGATCGGCTTGGATGTTAGCTCAGGGCCAGTCTTCCTCAGCAAAAAGAGGAGGAATGGCAGATGTCAGCTCAGGGCTGATCTTCCTCACAAAAAAACAAAAAAAAACAAAGTGCTTATATTACTTTAATACAGTTTTTTAGATTTAATGTCTCTTTATGGACATCTTTTTCTTTTGTTCAGACATGTTAAGGAAGCAAGTTTTGGCTCCTTATAAGGAGAAATTTTCTAATAAATATAACTGTTCCAAAATAAACTGAACTGCCTATCATTTCAAGTAATCATAAATAGGCTAATAGCCATCAATCAGTCAGGGATGCTTTAAAGGCGGTGGGAAGTTGAAATAGGAGAGATATAAGTTCCTTATTATCTCTCTCGTTTCTGCAATTTTAAGCCTTTGTCCTTTTTCACATTAGTACCATTTGCTCCTTCCCTTCTACTTCCCAAATCCTGGAATGTTCTCCACTCTCCTCTCTGACGATCTAGTTATATCTTTTTTCTAAGACCCAGTTCATAGTCACCTCAACATTGATTGGTCAATTCTTTGGACTCATAACTATCCATATGCCTTCTGTCCTTTAATTATATATTGTTTTCTATAACGTATAGGATTTGTGTTTCCAACTCATTTAAAAACTTGAGACCAAGTAGTATGGCTTATACTTTTTTAGAATTTAGCATAGTACTTAATGTATAATAGGCAGTTAGTAAATATTTGTTTAAATAATTATCAAGTGTCTATTATATATTCCACAGTGGTGAAACAAACATAGACCTACATCCAAGGAGCTTATAATCTTGTACTCAAGGTTCAAAGTACTATGTGGTTGATCCCAAACTAAACTTTTTTTGGTTTTTTTTATTTATAATTATATATATATTATAATTATAAATAAATAATTTATAATATTATTTATATAATATTTTATTATATAATATATATGTATATATTTATATTTATATAAATATATTATATTATATTTATATATTATATAATTATGTATAATATATTTATTATATATAATATTGTTATATTTATATTATTTATAAATTACTTATTAATAATTTATTATAATATTTAATAAATTATTATATAAATAATATAAGAAAATTCATATAGGGCCAGCCCCAGTGACCTAGTGGTTATGTTCAGCGTGCTCTGCTTCAGCAGCCCAGGTTCGATTCCTGCGCGGAGACCTACACCACTCACCTGTCAGTGGTCATGGTGTGGCAGCAGCTCACATAGGAAAGAGGAAGATTGGTGGTGGATGTTAGCTCAGGGCAAATCTTTCTCAGCAAAAAATAAATAAATAAGAAAATTCATATATAAAAATATAGGACAAAATTATAATGTACTTTCATAACTTCCACAGTTCAGATATTCATCGTTAATACCTTCATTGAGATTCCTTTTCTAGTCCCAAGTAAGTCAGATAACATTTACTAAAACTTTTAAAGTATAGTTTCTTTTTTTACTCTCTTCAATGAACTATGAGGACTCTTATTCCATACAGACATAGCAAACTCCCAAAATCCAAATCTCATCTTGTTCTCAATCAGATTTTCTTCCCCTATTGGCTATTAATTATAGACTATGTAATTAAATGAATGATTAAGATTCTGCATTCAAAATTTTATGTACATTTTTAGACTATTTTATAAATCAAAGAATACCTGTTCTTAATACACTGTGACTATAAACTTCTAATCGTCTTCAGAAGGCATGGCCCTGACTTCACATTTTTAATGTTTTGCTCTGTTGGTAAAACTATTTTTTATTGAAGCCACAATTTTTAAAGAAAAGAATGTTGGAGGCGACTTAACACATAGCAGTAGATTATATTAGTCTAATACTAGAAAGCCTGACTACTAGAGTAGATATGTACATGCGCTTTGGCTGTTTTAGAGCAGCACTGTCTAACACAGTAGCCACATATGGCTATTAAGCACTTGAAATGTGGCTAGTATAACTAAGAAACTGATTTTTTTTTAATTTAATTTTAATTAATTTAAATTTAAAAACTGACACTCAATTCAATCATTGGAAAACTTTTAAGTATATTTGGAAAACTTGGATATATGAGCCTACTTTTTCAACTGTATATTTTATAATTTAAATGTAAATATACATGTGGTATTTCTGATGATAATCTAGTATCTAAATGGAGACATACTGGGCCGGCCCCATGGCTTAGCGGGTAAGTGCGTGCGCTCCACTGCTGGCGGCCTGGGTTCGGATCCCGGGCGCGCACTGACACACCGCTTCTCCGGCCATGCTGAGGCCGCGTCCCACATACAGCAAGCAACTAGAAGGATGTGCAACTATGAAATACAACTATCTAGTGGGGCTTTGGGGAAAAAGAAATAAATAAATAAATATTTAAAAATAAATAAATAAATAAATGGAAACATACTTTAAGTACAAAATACTAGATTTCAAAGTATGAAAGAATGTAAAATATTTTAATTTTCATTATATGTTGAAATGATAATTTAGATATACTGGGTGAAATAAAATATATTATTAAAATTAATTTCACCTTTTTAATGTGGCTACTAGATGTTTAAAATTACACATTTCTCATTATATTTCTATTTGACAGTACTGTTCTAGAGAATTCTTACAAGAAACTTAAAGTTATACTTTCATGTTATTCTTGCTCCAAAACACTAATTATAATGCATGTCTTCATAATTTAGATTATAAGAAGACCAGTCTAGCTCCTTATGTAAAAGTTTTTGAACAGTTTCTTGAAAACCTGGATAAATCCCGAAAAGGAGAACTTCTCAAGAAGAGTGGTAAGACTATACACTTTTCCCTTTTAGCTGTTTAGATTTTAGTATGGGTAGTTTAAAGCATCCAGCAAGTGAGCAATTCTAAAGCTCTAGTCTTTGCCCTCCCAAAAAAAGTTATTGATTTATATTACTATCCTTAGTGTTTTTGAAAATTGAGCTTCCTTAATTCAATTCAACACATATTCATTAAACTCCTTCTATTATGTCAGGTACTATGAGGGAAACAAAGATGAATTCCATACCCTGCCTCCCCGCCTTTAGGAAGTACTATCTAGTACAAAATAAAGATGCTAAGAAAATGCTAAGAAAGAGATCTCATCTGATTGAGAGAACCTGAGATTTCATATGAAAGGAGTGGTATTGGAACTCTTTTCAGTGAGCTGCTAAACGAATTCTAATCCCCAGTGCCAATATACCATGACTTGAGGTATGAGTAGGATTTCTACAAGCAGAGATTTGATGAGATAGGAGTACAAAAGTGGAAAAAGAAGACAGATGGTTCATTCTTGAAGGAACAGCAGGAGCAAAGGCATAGAGGCAGGAAAGCATCAGGTCACTCTGGAGGCCATCAAGTAGTACAACTAATCTGGAAAAATATGTGTCAGGAAGTGATAGGATAGAAATATGAAGAAGCAGACTGAAGCCAGAGTATAGGCGGCCTTGAATTCCAGTCTTGGGAGTTTGGGCTTAATTCATTAGAGACAGGGAAGCTATTAAAGGTTTTTGAGGAAGAGAGTGCCATGATTTGTAGTTTCATCTAGACAGGTAAATCTAGCAAAAATATATCTGGGGATAGAATAGAGCCCAAGAGACCAAGTGGGCTATTACCATTAGGACAGTAGTATTGGAGATCTCCATAAAGTGCATATCCTGGAGCCATCCTTGAGACTTGGTAATGATTTGGAAGTGGAGAGATGAAAGATAGAAGTAAAAGAGTCACAGAAGCCAGGGGAAAGGAAAGTTTCAGGAGATTATTAAGGGTCAGATGCAGTAGGAAACTGATAAAATCCTCTTGAATATAGGAACTAGAAGGAGGTGCTAAGAGGATAAGTAGTGTCAAAGGAAGAGTTCTTTAAATGGGAGAGACCTGAGCATATGTGTAAGCCAAAAGGAAAAAATCAGCAGTGGATATTATTCAAGAGATTGATAGATACCACAGAAAACTGGCAATGTTATAGACATACAAACTCCCTTTCCACTTCCTTTTTGAAAAAAATCTGTGATGGTTAAAGAGTAGTGCCTAAGATAGTGCTCTACTCATAGCAGACACTCAAATATGTGCTTACTGAATGAACAATGATGACTCTGAACTTGGAAAGCCTTGTTGAAGCTGCCATTCCAACTGGCGATATTAAGTCCTTTGTATTCTTGTTCTATACTAGCTCAGCCTATAATGTGGGCTTCAGCAAATGTGAAAGCCAATCTTTATGCATGATGTGAATTTAATGGAAGCATTAAGCAAGTCAGAATGTGAAAATAAATGGGCTTTGTTTTGTTTTGCTTTATTGTCCTTTGATAAAAATCTATTTTATTTCAGATTTACAAAAAGAGTTCTGAAGATAACTCCCCTCAAACTAATGTGGATATCTTCTACTTTCAACCAAGAATCAAATACTTCAAGAGTCATTTAATAAATATGGCAGAACCATGTACGCATCTTCATGCTCAAAGCAAAATTTCCTCTTCTCCAGAAATAATTATGTTGAAAAGATTCCTGAGACCACCAAAGCAGAGTGTCCAGGTTCCTGGAAGGAGCAATAATGGGAGGAATAAGTGGATTGCAGATAAATTTGTAAAATTTAATATTATACAAAGATAATTCTAAGATTTCTGATATAAATACTCACTTCTACCAGTTGCCATATATAGAGGTAAGTGAACAATAATATGCCCAAGACTGGATATAGCCTGCATATTTCTGGAGTGAGTAGTCTAGGTGAAGGAGAGCTTTGTCCTTAAGTCGTAGACACTTAAGTTAATTATATCTGGAGTGTGTATTCAGTCACTTCCTAATTTTGCTTACTAGTATTTTTATTGGTCAGGCCACACCTCACTGCCCATCTTTTAAAAATCATTTTAAACTGGGCATCTAAACCTACCAAAACATCAATTCAAAAGATATGAGTTACCAGATTACAATATTAGGACCTAGTTGAGTATTTTTTACAACTGTTGCAATTGTAGCTCCTAACTTCTTCCCTCAGAGAACAATTAGATTAGTCTACACTGTAAAGAAGCAGCTTAGAAAAAATAACCAACTTCACCAACATAAAACCTGTTGTACTTGTCAAAACACTTGGACTTTGTGCATATCCAGATATTTTAATTTTAAAGGTTTCATTTTTTCCATATTTGATTTTGTGTGGTAGATTCGGAAGTGTCAGATTTCTTTGCCTGGTTTTACAACCAGTCTAAACAAAACAGTTATTCTGGTGTTTACATTCTGTCTTCTGAGAAGCAAGCTATCAGATTGGTGATTCTGTGATTTATGAAAATTTTCCTTCCTTCGCATTTCCTTTAACATCCTTTTCTCTATAGCCACAGCCTTTTTCTTTTATCTTTTGGTTTATATAAAACAGACTCTGTCATGCAGTCAACATACTGAAATGCCTTGCATTTCTTTCTCTTTTCTAATTTTTTAAGAAAAAATATTAAAGACTATTGTGTGAAATTCCTCTTTATTTGAGCTTCTGTTTATTATGTATTATTCAGTCTTCAGGTTCAGAAAACAGTGGGTCAATTAAAACTCCTGAATACAAAATTACTAAAGACTCCTTAGTCCATCTTAAGAACTCAAAACGAGAGTGGAATGACTGGTATTATGCTTTCAACAAGAGATGTTTTAAGCTTCCAATATGTCTAGCATTAAACTATTTTAATGCTTTAATATTAAAGCCGTTGGATAGAAGCTGGTATACTAGCCCATAAAATTAATTATAGAGCATATTGTGCTCGGGTAAAAGAGTAAATGTTTGGTTCCTGAAGATAGCAGAAACATGCTCAAAGACCATCAACTTCCCTGTTCTCTGACTTGCCAACTCATCCATGTATAAGAATTGTAGAAACAAAGGGCACAGAACTGGTTTCCATCTCCAAACTTGCCTAGTTAATAAAGAAACCCAAAGAAAGAAAATACCTCCTTCCTTAGCTAGACATTAACAACAGAGAGTTAGAAGAGTCAGTGGGGCTTGCTGGAAAAGAAAAGGGAATGGTCAAAATGTAGTTTTATTTGTGTAAGGAGATGATTGGTTATTGCTGGCCCTTTCTTCTGAAGGTAAATGGACTGCACTGACAAATCTTCCAGATCACTTATTTACTTAAGTATACATTCTATCTACAATGTTAATAGTAACAATAGGCACTTTTTAAGTAATGCACATGTATTATCTAATTTACTCTTCCTAACAATCCTATGAGGTAGCTGCTATTATCCCCACTTTATAGATGAGGAAACTGAGGCAAAAATAGGTTAATTAAATTGCCTGAGTCACTATTAGGTGACCAAGCTAAGATTCAAAGGAGTAGGGCTTCAGAGTCCATGTTCTTAATCACTCCATGATATTGCCTCTCCTATCTGAAGACAATTGCAGAGTTTCTCATTCCTGGTAAACTCTACTATCTCATTTAATCCTAATTCACTAATCCTAATCCTCACTTCACTATGGTAAAGCTCTCAGAAATTTTAAAGTAGCTTTCAGAGCATCTTAAATGTTCACTGCTTCCCTTCAAAGGCAGCCACAATTGTCTAAAAGCCATTAGCTCAAATAGTGTCAGCTGGTTTAGCTGATATATTTGTTGAGTCCTTTTGTAGGGCTAAGAGAAGCTATGGGAGTTAGGATCCAAAGCCTTTTCATTAACAAAGCACTCATTTTACATTCCACGTTTCAAGAACCCTGCCGTATAAAGCATGAGTTCTTTTTTTTTTTTTTTTTTTTTTAAGATTTTATTTATTTATTTTTCCCCCAAATCCCCACTAGATAGTTGTCTGTCATAGCTGCACATCCTTCTAGTTGCTGCATGTGGGACACGGCCTCAGCATGGCCAGAGGAGCGGTGCGTCGGTGCGCACCCGGGATCCGAACCCGGGGCACCGGCAGCGGAGCGCACACACTTAACCACTAAGCCACGGGGCCGGCCCAAAGCATGAGTTCTTAATGTGGGGTCCTAGACCCCTAGAATGGATGAGTTTCAGGATATCTAAGAAGTGCCCAAAATAGCAGGCAAAGAGAATTGTATATGTGCCTATGTTCTTATTCCCGGGGAGAGGAATCTATACGTTTATAATAATTTCAACATGGGTCTAAACTGTGTATTCCAAAAACAAAATATTTGAGGTTTAACCTAGGTCACTGCTACCTTTCAATGGTGTGAATACAACTTCTGTGGTATTCGATATTGATACCTCATATTTTCCTGCATTATTTGAGAAAGGGAAGTCATGAAGTCGCAATAATACCGCTGTGGCCACTTTGCTGACCGGTGGGCAGAGGTTGCTTCTCTCATCACAGTCTCCCTTCTGGTATCAAAAAAGCTTCGACTTGGACAGGAAGGGGGCAGCTATCTAAGGACTGCGTGGCTCCCAGCAGAGAGTCCCTGCCAGGCCAGCGCATCCTGTTCTGAATTCTTACCCTTATTTAGACCTCGTCCCCACCCCCGTTTGGGAACAGCCGGACGAGTCGCTCGTTAAAGGAAGTGACTACCGGCAGCTCCTGACCCGGAATCGGATCCTGGCCCCGCCCCCCTCCGCCAGGCTTCTGTCTGCAACAGGCGTGGGTCACGCTCTCGCTCGCTCTCTTTCTGCCGCCATCTTGGTTCCGCGTTCCCCGTACAGTAAGTGCCGTCTTCGCCGCTAGTTTCTATCCGCAGCCATCCGCCTTTCTTGCGGGCTAAGCCGCCCCGGGGACTGAGAGCTAAGGAGAGTTGGAGGCTTTATGGGGCCACCGGCTTCCTACTTGGCTCTGGGAAGTGTGGCCTTGGGGCCTCCGACAAAATGGGGTCTGCGGTTGATGTCCTGGCAAAAGCAAGGCAGAAGGGCCGTGGGCCGGGCTCGGGGTCCAGGGCTGGGGAGATGGGAGCCGTTGAGGTGTTAGGGGCGGAAGCGGAGTGCGTCTGCTGTTGCGAATGGCTTCACGAGAACCCAGAGGAGGTTAAGGGGTCACAGCCTTGGAACCCCCACACACACCGTTCTTATTGTGAGAAGCGAGTGTTGGGACTTGTCATCCTCTTTGCCCCCCTGGTTCCCGAAACTCGGCACACGGGGTTCCTGCAGGCCCCAGCCCAGGCAGTGTGGATGTAGCGGGGGAGGTGGTTCACGGTAGCGTCTGAACTCTCCCACGGTCGGGAGCCAGACCGGGATCCTCTCCCTTGGGCTGAGAACGCTGCGGTGAGTGCTGCCTTTGTGGGATTTGGAGTGTGGGGCAAAACCGACCCCTGGGCACTAGGGAGACCGCTTTGCGGAGTGAAGAGGAGCGGTGGAAGAAGGGGATTCGCTTGATCAGAGATCTGAGGGTCACGTCATGTTCCTCATCTGTTCCCAGCTGCTTTGGGGAGGGTTGTCCCCAGTCACCTCTATGATTTTTTTTCTTAACAGTCTTCCGCAGAGTTTTTAAGAATACTTGACTCTGGGTTGGGCAGCAGAACGGATCCCAGTCAATTCAGGCCTCCTTTTTATTCCCTTCCCTCAGAAATGCCCGGTGAAGCCACAGAAACCGTCCCTGCTACAGAGCAGGAGTTGCCACAGCCCCAGGCTGAGACAGGTAGGTTCCCCTAGCCCCCTGGCCCTTAATTAGATTGTGAGGTTGATCCTAAGACCATTTGATGGATAAAGTGACAATGGGAATACACTTCCGTCTTTCAGAGTTAACTCTCATTAAAGAAGATCAGGCTGTAGCTTCACCAGGGAGGAGAGTCCACAATATTAACTGCTGTCCTGGAGGGACTTCATTAGGGAGTGGAATAAAAACAGTATGTTTAAAATGAAAAGCTCCCTGGCCTGCTTTGTAGGTTATGGCAACTGCCTCAAATGGAGCCCTGCTGTGGAACCGTCACCTCACATAGGAATACTGAGCGGGGAAGGGGCTCAGTGATTCTTAGCTATTGGAACTGGATGACACACTGGCAGGCCAGGGAGACCTGAGCTTTTGTGAAGTTGCAGCCAGCAAGTTGCATCAAGGTTTTAGATGGCAGAGCTTGGCGTTGTGCCAACATCACATGTCAGAATGAGATGTGTGCTGGTGGTAAATGTGTCCTGCTGGGCCCCAGGGCCCTCCTAGGTTGGTTAACTTGTTTTATGTAGTGGCACTGAGATGTATCTAGTGTTCTGGAATAGTGCCTGCATCAACAGCTTGTCTGGAACCCGGGATTGAAATAAAGCCTTCCTTTGACTGCTCTTCAGCTTTGAAATTAATGGATGTAGAACGTAGAGGAAAGCCAAGTTTTGAATTCTGGTTAAAAGACACCTCTATAAAACTTGATAGGGGGTAATGAAAAAAATTTTTGAATGATAATCTTCTTGCTGAGTCAGTTGGACAGAACCAAATGAAGGAAATCTTCAGGCTGTAACCTCCGTCCTCACTTTTTTTTTCTTATGGTAAATTTATTAATTTTTTAAAACTCTACTTGTCACTTAATGGTAATATCTGTCTCCTTCTGGAATTAAAATAGAGTTGTTTATAGTTGAAAGCATTAAGGTTGTCCTTCCCCACCTGTCTGATTTTAACAGCTGAAGGGATTAATACAGCTGCTAGAAAAGAAAAGGGGAGGGGGCCTCTGAGCTGGGGAATGAGCTATATGAAATCCTTGAACTACAAGAGACTTAAAGGAAGGGAAAAAATAAGATCGGTCTCTAAAGATCGTGTAATTTCAGTGCTAAACAAAACCTTAGAAATTCTCATTGAACAACTTGATTTTACAAATGTGGACACTGAAATTCAGATGAATTTAGAATAATCTGGTTTCAGGCTTCAAAATTAACGCCAGTTGCTTCTGAAACAGTCCTTACACAGTGCTGTTAAACTTATTCCTGAATAGTTGGACATTGCACAGTAGGTTTAATAATAATATTAAGGGCGTACCAGTGATAAACACTTGGAATTTTTTCTATAACTATAATTAAATAATTACTAGAATGAATGAGAAAAGTAGCTCAGGGAACTGGTTTGGGGCCTTACTACATCTTGAGGTCCAGTCAGAGGAAAACATTCTAAGTTTCAAATTCTGATTAATATGTTTGAGAGCATTTGCTCTGTAATCATAAGACTGACCTACCAAATCTCCAGGAAAAACTGGTTGAGCCACCTGTCTTGTGTACAGTAGGATACTCTAAGAACTTCAGAATTACTGGTTGAGTAAATTGTGAATTTGGGTGCCGTGGTTTTTTGTTTTTGTGTTTTGTTTTTTTTAATACTCCTTTCTAGGTGTTGAGCATTTGTTGGTCTAATCCTGTGTTATCCCTTGAAGAGCAGGCATGGATTTTTCCATCATTCAGAAAAGCTTTTGCTTAGCTTTTCTCCAGTGCCAAATATTGGTCTGTTTTGGCAGAATGACATACTTGTCCAGGTTGAGAGGTGGGGATCCAATGTATTGTCTCCACTCCAATTCCCTACTTCCAAAATAGAACCACAGTCTGGTTTTACAAGTTGGGTTACAGTTTCATAATACAGTCCCTACCCCTGTGACTAAGCTCTCTCCCTGGCAGTCTAATTCATCTTAGGTTGTTGTCTGAAGAGCTAACATTACCTAGGAAGGTCTGTAGAGATTATGGAGTCCAACCCATTTATGGTTGGTTTTTTGTTTGTTTTGGGTGAGTAGGTAAACTGAGGCATAGGGAGGCTAAGGACTTAGTATTTAATATTTAGTATTAAATTCTGAAGAGTTTCAACTTTAGGAAGAATTGAACTGTGCCAGACACCCCTTCCTAAAACTTTGTTCTAAGAGTTGGATTTTTCCTGGCCATAGTGGAAGCCTGAGTATATAAAGACCTGTTTTTTCTTATCCAGCTCTGATTGCCCATTGTTATCACCACTCACTACCTTCCTTGTTCCAGTTTTCAGTATCTGTTACAGTCAGTTTATGATCCTTGGGTGGACAGGATAGAACAGCTGTTTTTCTAGTGATTCTATGGCCTGTGAGAAAGACTTGGGGTTCATTTGAGGAGGGAAGGGGAAGGCACAACTGGGAAAGGGTGGAAAGCATGCTATTCCCAACCCACTCCTGGGCCTGTGCTCCCCATTTAGAGACTAATAGGCTGCTCTTAGACTAAAACTTTTAGGGTTATCTCAGCCCTAAAATAGTTTGCTTATTTTGGTAGAACTTGGGAAATGTGGGAGATGAGGAGAAGGATGTATTCTTACTTGACCACTGAAGTATGTTTGGGGAAGGTTGCTGTTGCCTGTCACCTTTGTCTAATCCTGTGTGGTGACTTTCATTCTCAGATTAAAAATTCCAGTGTTTCCTGTGAGGCATGTTGTACCAAGTTGGGCTGCATAACTCACGTTTGTTTTTTTCCTTCCTTTTCCTTTTTTATCCCCTTTTGCTTTTCTCCTCCAGCTGTGCTTCCTGTGTCTTCAGCTTTGAGTGTCACTGCTGCCTCAGGGCAGCCTGACCCTACCCTTCCCCCTCCTTGCTCCCTGGCCCCCCAACAATGCCCTCTGGCAACCCCTAACCAGCTTTCCTCATTCCTTTCTCCCTCTACTATTGCCTCAACTCCTTTTGAAGCTCCTTTTCCCCAGTCATCCTCTGGGATAGCCCTGCCTTTGGGATCTGCCCCTTCCCCCCCTGACACCCCAGTTTTCCTGCCAAACATAATAGGGCCTCCCATCTCCCCAGCTGCCTTAGCTCTGGCCTCTCCCATGATAACTCCAACTCTGAAAGGTGCCCATTCCTGTTCAGCTCCCTTGGCTCTGGTGGCCTTGGCTCCCCACTCAGTTCAGAAGAGTTATCCACCTAATCCTCTTAGTTCACCTCCTTCAGTTGCTATGGCGGAGTCAGGGTCAGTGACATCTCCGCCGGCTCCCACTGCATCCTCAGAACCAAAGACCTCTCCTATTCAAGCTCCCTCTGAAGTAGTCCTTAATCCAAAGGGTACTCCTATCCCTCCAGGTATAGTCAGTGCTGTTCCTTCGCATCTTATAACTCCCTTGGCCTCTGTTCAATCTGGAGTAGCCTCATGTCCTCAACCACCTGCCACTCCCCTAGCCATCACTTCCTCTCAGGCCAAAGGCATCCCTGTTTCCTCAGCTCTGACTTCTCCACAGAACCCTGTAAGCCTCAGCCTAAAGGGACCACTTAGTCCACCTGCTGCCTTATCTCTTCCAACCGAGACTATTCCTATGACTCCCAACGTCCCCCCACTTTTCCTCCCTTCTCTGGGCTCTCATCTTGCACCTTTACATCAGAGTTCTGTTGGTTCTCCTGTCCAACCTTTAAGTCAAACAGGCCCTAATGTTCTGTCAGATCCTACAGTGGATACCATTTCTGGAGATGATTCTTCCATAGGAGCCTCTTACCCTTCTCAGAGGTCTACAATTCATCCCCTTCCTTCCAGAAATGAGGTGGTTCCTGCTGCTGTGGGTGCTTTTCCAGTGGAGGCTCCCACTCCCCCTCTGGCTCTGTCTGTTGACAAAGCCCCCTCTACCATCACTAGCATAGCCTCCTACAGCCCCTCTGGCTCCTCAAATGTAGCTACCTCTTCTCCATTATCTTCTGCAGCCTCTCTCATTCTCAAAGGGTCTCCTAATGCCACTCATCATCAGCCTTTGGTGGCCCAGATTCCTGCTGCTTCTCCAGGGAGTCCAGGCTTGAAAGAAGCTCCTGTTTCCTCTTTTGGAACCACCCCGCTTATGAGTAATCCCTGTACAATTTCTGCAACACCTGCTGCCTTTGAGGTAGCTACTTGTGTCTCTCCTCCACTTTCATCAGGTCTTATAAGTAGTACAGACTCAGCTTCCCTTACTATGGCTCCCAAAGAGCTTCCTACTCCTCAAGTAACAACCACTCTGGGGATACCAGTCTCTCCTTTGCCAGCCCCTGAGGACCCCAAAAGTCTCCCTGCTTCAGTACTGGTAAAGTTCCCAACACAAAAAGATCTCCAAACTGTACCTGCTTCTCCTGTAGGAGCCCCTGTTTCACCAGCCCAGGCAGGACTCCCTACCAAGAAAGATCCTACTATACTACCAGTGGCCCTGGCAGCCCCTAAAAATACCCCTTCTCCCCAAAGTACATCACCTTCTCTGGAGATATCTCTTTCTCCTGAAGCCACTTTGGCAAAGAAAAGCCTTATAGAACCTCTCCCCGTAGTTAAGCCAGCCAGTACTACTCCCTCTCCTCTGGGTGTTAACTCCCCAACCTCTATAATCAAGACAGATCCTTATGCAAGCCCAGACCCCACTAGTCTGCTTCTCAAAAGTTCTCTCACTACCCCGACCATAGCTACATTTCCTTTGGAAAGTGCTTCCACCGCTGGGGTGGCTCCTACAACTGCCAAAGGTACCTCCACTCCTACAACTACAGACAGCCCTTTTCTAGAAGGAGCTGTCTCTTTAGCTCCTAAAACCCACCCAGCCGAGAAGAGTACTTCCCCTCTTACTGCTTTACCTTTGGTTCCTCCAGCCTCTGACAATTGCCTTGTGGCTCCAGCTATGACTTTATCCCTCCAGAATGATTCTGGTTCTCCAGCTACCATGTCACTGGCGCCTGAAATTCCCAAGTCTGAGCCTTGTCCATCTCTTCCCCCGGCTGGTACTCCTCGTCAAGGTGCAGAGAAAGTTCATGGTATCTCTTATACCTCAGCATTGGCACCTGTGGCTTCCTCTCCTGAAGGGTGCCCAACTGAGGACTCTGGTGCTTCTGTTACTGCATCTTCCAAAGGAACTTCCTTAGCTGACTCCCCACCTCTTTTAGGGACTAGTGTGTCTCCTCAGACTAAAAGACCTCCAACCAAGAAGGGTTCAGCTACTTCTACTACTCCCTTAACTCTTGCTCCTTCTGTTTCTGAAAGTGTACCTACTATCCCTGATACTCCTGCTGGAAATTTCTCATCCTCTGTTTCTCCAACTGAAGATTCCTTTCTTCCAGAGGCGAGTCTTTGTTTTCAAGTACCTAAAGAATCACTAGCCAAGAAGCATTCCCCTACTCCTCCTTCCCCCAAAGTGAGGCCAGCAACCTCCTCCCCTACAGAGACCTCCGCTCCCCTAGCTCCTCCCTCCCCCAAAGGAGCCCCAGCAACTCCATCCTCCAAAGAGTCTCCAGCTGCCCCACCTCCCAGAGGGCCCCCCACTGCCCCAGCTGTGGCTCCTCCCTCCCCTAAAGAGTCCCCAGCAACTCCAACTCCCAAAAGAGCCCCAGCCACCCCATCCCCCAAAGGACCCTCCACTTACCCAGCTGTGCCGCCTCCCTCACCCCAAGGGGGCCCAGCTACCCCACCTCCCAGAGAGGCCCCTACTCCCTCAGCTGTGATTCCTTCCTCCCCCAAAGGGGCCTCAGCAATTCCATCTCTCAGAGAGACCCCTACTTCCCCAACTATGACTACTTCCTCCCGCAAAGAGTCCCCAGCTACCCCACCCCCAAAAGAGGCCTCCACTTCCTCGGCTGCAACTCCTTCCTCTCCCAGAGGAGCCCCAGCAACCCCATCCCCCAGAGACTCCCCAGCTACTCCACCTCACAAAGGGGCCCCAGCCACTCCAGCCTCTAAAGAGCCCTCAGCTACCCCACCACCCAAGGGGGCCCCAGCAATTCCAGCCCCTAAAGAGCCCTCAGCTACCCCACCACCCAAGGGGGCCCCAGCAATTCCAGCCCCTAAAGAGCCCTCAGCTACCCCACCTCTCAGAGGGGCCCCAGCAACTCCAGCCCCCAAAGAGCCCTCAGCTACCCCACCTCCCAAAGGGGCCCCAGCAACTCCAGCCCCCAAAGAGCCCTCAGCTACCCCACCTCCCAAAGGGGCCCCAGCAACTCCAGCCCCCAAAGAGCCCTCAGCTACCCCACCTCCCAAAGGGGCCCCAGCAACTCCAGCCCCCAAGGGGGCATCAGCTACCCCACCTCCCAAAGGGGCCCCAGCAACTCCAGCCCCCAAAGGGGCATCAGCTACCCCACCTCCCAAAGGGGCCCCAGCAGCTCCAGCCCCCAAAGGGGCATCAGCTACCCCACCTCCCAAAGGGACCCCAGCAGCTCCAGCCCCCAAAGAGCCCTCAGCTACCCCACCTCCCAAAGGGGCCCCAGCAACTCCAGCTCCCAAAAGAGCCCCAGAAACTCCATCTTCCAAAGGGGCCCCTACTCCCTCAGCTGTAGTTCCTCCCTCCCCCAAAGAGTCCCCAGTCCCCAAAGGAACCTCAGCAATTTCATCCTCCAAAAGAGCCCCAGCTACCCCTTCCTCCAAAGAGACTCCCACTTCTCCAGTTTCAGTCACATGTCCCTTGGAGTCCATTGCCCCTCAGGCATCTAAAGGGTCCTCGATAAAGAAAGGCCCCACAACTCTCCAAGCAGCTGTTGCCCCAGCTCCAGAAAGTATACCAGTCATCCCAGCTCCCACTCAGAAAGGTCCACTGGCCAAGAAAAGTTCTGCTACTTTACCTCCTGTGTGCCTAGATCCCTCAGCTAAGAATGGTACTAGAGGACCCCTTCCTACAGTGGCTCCAGCCCCTCTACTGACGGTCTCCTCTCAGAAAGGCTCTTCTCCAAAAACTCTAAAAGCCCTCCCTATTTCTCCTGTAAAGGACAAAGATTCTCTCCATTCCCCAAAGGGCTCCTTGGCTCCTCCTGAGTCTGAGACATCTATCCCTTTAGCAGCAGCTGCCTCTGAGAAGGTCCTTCCTAAAGCTGGATCAGCATCTGTCTCTCTAGCACCCACCCCATCAGTCCCTCTGCCTCTTGCTCCCTCCCCAGTTCCCCCTCTGCTTCCTAAACAGCCATTTCTGCCCTCCTCACCTGGGCTGGTGCTGGAATCACCCTGTAAGCCCTCAGCCCCTGCTGATGAGGATGAGCTGCCGCCTCTGATTCCCCCGGAACCAATCTCGGGGGGAATGCCTTTCCAGTCGGTCCTCGTCAACATGCCCACCCCCAAACCTGCTGGGATCCCTGCCCCAACCCCCTCTGCCAAGCAGCCTGTTCTGAAGAACAACAAGGGTATTTGCCTTGGTTTGCCGTGTGCATGGTGTGTTGCCCACACCCCTCCTGGGGGCTACCCACCAATACTAACCCTAGGATGCGCCACTTCCTCCAGTATATCTGCTTGTGTTTGAACATAGAACACAGAATGATCATTTTAAATGCAAAAGCTTTGGGAATGTGAAACAGAATCTTGGTTTTCATCACCTCACATAGTCCATTGTGTATCATCTTGTGTAATGTGGTCCAGACTAACCCTGGGTCTGCCATCTTTTTTACCTAACTTATCTGACATTGAAAACCAAGACCTAGTAGACCTTTAGTTTGCTCTAATCTCTACCACATCACTAACCTTGTCCCTGGGCCTGGGATTTGCTAAAATACTGGGAAATCTGGAACTATTTGAATATCTTTCACTTCTTAGACTTAGTAATGACCAGCACCCAGGGACTCCCTTTTCTTAAAAGACCTATTTTTCCTAGCCTGAGAATGGTGCAGGTATACGCTTTTTTCCCTCGGTAGTCTTTACTGATGCTTGGCCTTCCAATTGAGGGAAACTTAAAATATGTGAATTATGTTTGGAAGAAATGGGAAAGGCCACACGACAGTATCCAGTAGAAGTGACTGTTAGAACTGTAGGTCGGCATCATTGAGAATCTTCAAGCCATGTTGATTAGATCAAAGTGCTGGGGTAAGTGGTTTGAAAATAAGGCTAAATGTGTGTACACAACTGCTTCTGGCCTCCCCCAACCCAGTTTAAAGGATGCGGGGTAAGATCCTCCCTGGTCTGCCTCTACAATGTGATCTTATTGTTTTTTCTCTTAAGTGTATCTGGAGACACCTTGTCTACCAGAACTTTTCTGGGGTGGTTGGGCTATTGGATAGAATTTGGAGTTACATAGGTCATTGATGTTTGCCTATGCCAAGAAGTGAAGACCTTGAGGGAAAGGAAGCGGTTATAGTATATAAACTGCTTGGCTGTATCTAGTCATTACCTTTAATTTCCGGGGCTGGTTCTTTAATGGATGTGTACACACTAGTTTGTGACTAAATTGGGGGCTGTCAAGCTGGCTTCACACAAATCAGTTGCTTTACGTTAACTTTGCGAGGTCTAGCGTAAGTCAGTGAGTGACCTCTAGTCCAGGCAGGCCATGGTGAGGTGCCTCCTGTTTATAATCTCTACTATAAAATAGTAAAAGTTATTTGTCATCTTAGGGTCTGGAACAGAATCTGACAGTGATGAATCAGTACCAGAGCTCGAGGAACAGGATTCCACACAGGCAACCACACAACAGGCCCAGGTGAGTATTCTCTTATTCACTGGGAGAAGTACTGGAGTCAAGGAAACATGGTAGAACCAGAGTTGATAGAGAAGCTGACTTATGTGTTTGGAGCTATGAACCTTCGTAAAGGGAAAACCACATGTGGATTGCGGTATCCAGGTCTTACGTTCCAGTTTACTCATAGCTGTTTTATCTTCTTAGCTGGCAGCAGCAGCTGAAATTGATGAAGAGCCAGTCAGTAAAGCAAAACAGAGCCGGAGTGAAAAGAAGGCACGGAAGGTAAAATTTTAAGTTAGAAACAAGGATTAAAGTTTCTGATGAAGCAACTTTAGAGAGGGAGGACTGTAGTGGGGCTCTTGGTAATGGTAGAATCATGTTCAGTTAAAGTAACAGAAGTTACTATGGCAGAAAACCCAGGAGTCCTGGAAAGCAATTCTGTGTTCTTTTCGTGTGTGTGAGGAAGATTGGCCCTAAGCTAACATCCATTGCCAATTTTCCTGTATTTTTTGTATGTGGGACACCGCCACAGCATGGCTTGACAAGTGGTATGTACGTCCATGCCCAGGATCCAAACCCTCGAACCCCAGGCCACCAAAGCAGACCGCGCAAACTTAACCGCTATGCCACCAGGCCAGCCCCAATTCTGTATTCTTATATAAAATTTTCTTAGCCCGGGAAAAGGCTTTGCTTTGGATATAGTATTGTTATGTGCCTTACTTCCTAAAGCTGCTTCTACTAAAGTTGAAAACCTGATGTTCTTTTCTGTTCCTTAGGCTATGTCCAAACTGGGTCTTCGACAGGTTACAGGGGTTACTAGAGTCACTATCCGGAAATCTAAGAATATCCTCTTTGTCATCACAAAACCAGATGTCTACAAGAGTCCAGCTTCAGATACCTACATAGTTTTTGGGGAAGCCAAGGTAAGGAAAGTTTTCTTGGGAGTTGCTCTACCAGGCTTTCTCAACCTCAGCACTATTGACATTTTGGGTCAGGTAATTCTTTATTGTGGAAGGGCTGTCCTGTGCATTGTAAATGTTTAGCAGCATCACATCCAGTTGTGATAACCAAAAAAATCTCCAGACATTTGACAGATATCCCCTGGGAGACAAAATCACCCCCCAGTTGAGAACCACTGCTTTAGGCTTAAGCTACTTGTCTTTCTACAGTGTTACATAATCTGAGTGAGGACAGACTATTTAAAGATATGTAGTAGGTTAACCTGAAGTGGGTTTAGAGTGTAAGTTTGGAAAAGATATGATTTCTTTCATTTACTGCATACTGATCTACTCACATGAATCTCTGTATTTTCTGCCCTGTAGATCGAAGATTTATCTCAGCAAGCACAGCTAGCAGCTGCTGAGAAATTCAAAGTTCAAGGTGAGGCTGTCTCAAACATTCAAGAAAACACACAGACTCCAACTGTACAAGAGGAGAGTGAAGAGGAAGAGGTATACAAGGAAATCTTTTATGTTTTTAATCCCCTCCAGATAGTATTATGTTTGTATTGATGGGTGGATTTTGTATTGTTTTAGGCTCTTGAACCCCATTGAGTTAAGTACTTTTTGAGTTATATTAAGAACTAGATTCAAGAAACTCCTGGCTCCAAAGAACTGCTGAAGTTGTTCTTGCCTGTAGTTTATTAAGTGTTTTTCCTCTCTCTGTTAGGTTGATGAAACAGGTGTGGAAGTTAAGGACATAGAATTGGTCATGTCACAAGCAAATGTGTCGAGAGCAAAGGCAGTCCGAGCCCTGAAGAACAACAGTAATGATATTGTAAATGCTATTATGGTAAGTGTCCAAGCCTTTATTCCTTGACTCCCTCTGCCTTGACCAATTAGGGGTGACTTTCTTTTCTGTGTTTACTATCAGCCAATTAGGAAGCCTCATTCTAAAGCCTATTCTGAGTTGCATCAGGTTTTAGTGACCTGAATGCTCTCAGTTTTGTCTGTGACTACCTCTGATGATCTCTTTCTCTTACAGGAATTAACAATGTAACCATCTGAAAACGAGGACTTTTTTTGGTGTTTCAAGAGTATCTGCAGCTTGGTTTGAAATTTGTACTGTTTCTATCATTAATAAAGTTATGGCTTCTTGTTGGATGAACTCATTGGGTGCTTGGTCTCTTCCCCCAAAAAAACATGAAGGCTGTAGAAGTGAGAACACATTTATTAATTACTCTTAAGACCTCAGCTTCAGTTGAAAAGGTTTAGTGCCACAGAGTCCCCACTTAAAATCGCTGCCTTTTCACCTCTTGTCAGAAGGTATTGTACTAGGCTGTTAGGACCTTCTTGTCTTCAGAGAATACAACTTAATTGTAAAGTTTCTTGTTTCCAATTTCTTTCCCAGATGTTAACCGTTAGCAAATCCTGATTCTTCTTTATTTAATAATAGCCCCTTCTCTGACCTACAATCTTTCCGAATATATCTGGCCCCTGTGAGAAGCAGTTGACATTGGTTACATCTTGACATGTAAGAGCTTGGTTGGTACAGGGTTGGAGAGGGTGCCTAATGGATGTGGGTGAAAGGACTGTACTTTGTAGAAAATGGAAAGGTATCTCATAAAGGAGAGGATTTTGACTATTGTATACAGTGCAAACGCTCTGCACTTTCATATACACTAGACAGACATATTTTAATCTACAAAGTAAATTATGTTAGGGTAGCTGTAATTATGCTAGTGGAAACCAGAACTGTACCAGGCAAACTGATAACATGATTAGCCAGTTTATGATATTGAGAGCTCTATTAGACATCCTAAGAATAAAATTTCTGAGTTTGGGTTGTTAGAAAATGTTTTGGGGGAAAGCAGAGGACTAAAATTTAGAAATAGGAAGGCTACAAGTAAACGTAAAGCGCAGGGCCTTTTCGTTGCGGTAGACTATTCTGGAGAAGCGCAAGTTGACATCTGGCTGAGAATGATGATGTACTTCCATTTAACTGGGGTAGAACAGGTCAGATCATTTGATGAGCAAAAGTCTCAGGAGGCTAAAGAAAGGCCCCTTGGCTGCCAAATCTGAGTCAGTCCAGTAATTCTCTTTTCAGAAAGGAATTTAGTGATGTTGACTCCTAATTTCTTCCCCCTTCTCAACAGTTAACAAACTGCCAATTCTTGGTTACTTTTTAGAGAAGTATCTTGTTCATGGCTGTTCCTATCACCAGTGCTGTAGTGTTGTTTCTTCCCACCTCAAGGACCTTGCTATTGCTACCTCTTCTTTTCTTCTACCATTCATTAATTCCTTTCCCTCAACTGTTTTTTTTCCACCACACTTGAAATACTTACTTTCTGTCACAGAATGATTACATATTTGTTTCTCAAATTAGGGAGTGTATAGTTTGAAAAAACCTTTTGAAGAGGAATTACTCCTGGTTCTCAAAACTGATTAAATGCCTGTGTTCAAATACTCAATAGACCATTTAACAATATATCTTAAGGAACCTGTGATTTCATCTGTAAAAATAGACCTAATACTCCAAAGCACATATAGGATTGTTAGAAGCATTTGCTAAGACTGAAATTGGCACAGGTTATTTACTAAATGATGGTTGTGATTTCTGAAGAAGAAAAACCTTCTAGTGGGTCAATTTAGCTAGCTATACTCTTGAATATGCAGATAAAAGGCTGTGTGTAGCTATCAGCCAGCTGTTTTGTTTTTAAGAAATTAAACAGAGATACAGTTGGGGACCCCTGTATACCCTTCTTCAGTCTTATTTCCCTCCCTCAAAGGTACCACCATCATGAACTGGTATTTTATAATTGCTGTACATGAGTTGATGCTCCTAATACATATTTACGTACCCAAAGAAGGTAGTGTTCTGAAAGTTCTAAAACTTGAAATAAAATTGTGTTGTACATTACATATCTTCGTACAAATTGATTTCCACTTCAACTTTGTTTCCAAGATTTATCTATGGTAAAGATGTAGTTCTATTCATTCCCTTTCCAGTCCACTGTAGTCTGGCTTTCACCTCTACCTCTCCATCAAATGGCTCTCATCAAGGCCACCTAGTTGGTAATTCTAATGGACGCTCTTAATGCATGGCTGCATTTGTCTTTCCGTCTTCAGATTAGTTTCCTTAACATCATTCCCTTGGTTTCTCTTAAATCTGGTTCATCTTTAGTTTCAAGATACCCAAAATTAATTCCATTACCTACTCTATGTCAAAATTTTCCCAGATGTATTTCTTGCTGACACAGCTATCCATTTAAAGATTTTATTTATTCAGTTTTTTCCCCCCAAAGCCCCAGTAGATAGTTGTATGTCATAGGTTCACATCCTTCTAGTTGCTGTACATGGGACTCGGCCTCACGTTGGAGGGAGAAGTGGTGCCTCGGGGCACTCCCGGGATCCGAACCCGGGCCGCCAGCATCAGAGCGCGCGCACTTAACCGCTAAGCCACGGAGCCGGCCCGACAGCTATCCATTTAGTCCTATAAAAAAGAAACTTGATCTTTACAACTAATGGTTTTGGGGAAACTGGATTTCCACATGCAAAAGAGTGAAATTGGACCCTTATACCGCATACAAAAATGAACTACAAATGGATCAAAAGACTTAAAGGTAAGACTTAAAACCATAAAACTTAGAAGAAAACAGGAAGAAAGCTTAGTATCATTGGATTTGGCAATTATTTCTCTTATATGACACCAAAAGAAGAAAGAAATAGGTAAATTGGATTTCAAAAAATTTTAAATTTTCCTGCATCAAAGGACACAAATCAGTGGAGGAAAAAGGCAACTCATGGATTAGGAGAAAATATTTGCAAATGACATCTGATAATGGGCTAATATCCAGAATAGGTAAAGAAACACAACAACCAAGAAAACAAGCAGATTAAAAAATGGGCAAAGGACTTGAATAGACCTTTCTCCAAACAAGTTATACAAATGGCAAATAAGCACATGAAAAGATGCTCAACATTACTAATCATTAGGGAAATGCAAGTCAAAACTACGATGAGATACAACACACACATCAGATGGCTACTATCAAATAAGTGTTGGTGAGAATGTGAAGAAATTAGAACCCCTATGCGCTGTTGATGAGAATGTAAAATGGTGCAGCTGCTATGGAAAACGGTATGGCAGTTCTCAAAAAATTAAAAATAGGCCAGCCCCGTGGCTTGGTGGTTAAGTGCACGCGCTCCGCTGCTGGTGGCCGGGGTTCGGATCCCGGGCGCGCACTGACGCGCCGCTTCTCCGGCCACGCTGGGGCTGGAGGGATGTGCAACTGTGGCATGCGGCTATCTGCTGGGGCTTGGGGGGAAGAAAAAGAGGAGGATTGGCAGTGGATGTTAGCTCAGAGCCGGTCTTCTCAGCAAAAAGACGAGGATTAACATGGATGTCAGCTCAGGGCTGATCTTTCTCACAAAAAAAAAAAAATATGTGTAGGGCCAGCCCCGTGGCTTAGCGGTTGGGTGCGCGCGCTCCGCTGCTGGCGGCCTGGGTTCGGATCCTGGGCGCACACCGGCGCACTGCTTCTCCGGCCATGCTGAGGCTGTGTCCCACATACAGCAACTGGAAGGATGTGCAGCTATGACATACAACTATCTACTGGGGCCCTGGGGGAAAAAATAAATAAATAAAATCTTTAAAAATATATATATATATGTGTATATATATATATATATTAAAAATAGAATTACCTTGTGATCTAGCAATTCCGCTTCTAGGTATATACTCCAAATGAAATCAGGGCCTCAGAGACATTTATATACCCATGCAACATTATTCACAATAGCCAAAATGTGGAAGCAACCTAAGCGTCCCTCACAGATGAATGAATAAACAAAATGCGGTATATACATACAATGGAGTATTATTCAGCCTTAAAAGGAAAGAAATTCTGGCACATGCTACAACATGAATGAACTTTGAGAACATTAAGCCAGTCACAAAAAGACAAATATTGTATGATTCCACTTATATGGAATCATCCACTTATATGGAGGTACCTAGATTAGTCAAATTCATAAAGACAGAAAATAGAACTGTGGTTGCTGGGGGAGAAGAGGAGGGAGAATTATTGTTGGGGTTTTTTTGTTTTTCTTGTTTGTTTGTTTTTTTAGTGAGGAAGATTAGCCCTGAGCTAACATCCATTGCCAATCCTCCTCCTTTTGCTGAGGAAGGTTGGCCCTGGGCTAACATCTGTGCCCATCTTCCTCCACTTTATATGGGACCCTGACCACTTGATAAGCGGTCAGTAGTTCCGCGCCTGGGATCTGAACCTGTGAACCCCGGGCCACTGAAGTGGAGCATGTGAACTTAAGCTACACCACCGGGCCAGCCCCTTTGAGCTAATTTTTGTACACAGTATAAGGTAGAGGTCCAAATTCATTCTTTTGCAATGTGGATATCCAGTTGTGCTGGCATTATTCGTTGAAAAGACTGTTCTTTCCCCCATTGAATTGTCTTGACACCCTTGTCAAAGATCAATTGACCATAAATGAAAGGGTTTATTTCTGGACTCTCAATTCTATTCCATTGATCTAAATATCTATCCTTATGCCCGTACCACACTGTCTTGGTTACTGTAACTTTGTAGTAAGTTTTAAAACCTGGAAGGATGAGTCTGTCTGTCTGTCTGTCTTTCTTTCTTTCTTTCTTTCTTTCTTTCTTTCTTTCTTTCTTTCTTTCTTGTTTTGAGGAAGATTGGCACTGAGCTAACATCTGCTGCCAATCTTCCTCTTTTTGCTGAGGAATATTGGCTCTGAGCTAACATCTGTGCCCATCTTCCTCTATTTAGTATGTGGGATGCCACCACAGCATAGCTTGATGAGCAGTGCATCTGTCTGTGCTCGGGATTCGAACCTGTGAACCCTGGGGCTGCCATAGAGGAGAATACAAACTTAACCACTATGCCACCAGGCCAGCCCCTGAGTCTTTCAAACTTGTTCTTCTTTTTCAAGATTATTTTTTGTCTATGCTGGGTGCTTTGCATTTTCATAGGAATTTTAGGATCAGCTCAGCAATTTCTGCAAGAGAGCCAGCTGAGGTTTTGATAGCTATTGCATTGAATCTATAGATCAATTTTGGGAGTGTTGCCATCTTAACAATATTAAGTCATTGGCTCTATAAATGTAAAATGCCTTTTATTTATTTTTTCTTGCCTGATCTTAGGGAAAGCATTAAGTCTTTCACCATTAGTATAATGTTAGCTGTATGTTTTTCTTAGACGACCTTTAGCAGGTTGAAGTTTTCTCCTATTTCTGGTTTGAGTGATTTTATCCTGAAAGTGTTGAATTTTCTCAAATGATTTTTCTGCATCTATTAAGACGATCATGTGATATTTGTCCTTTATTCTATTGATGTGGTAAAAATATATTACACTGAATTTTGGATGTTAAACCAAAATTGCATTCTTGGGATAAATTTCACTTGTAATGGGTATAATCCTTTCTCTGGTCATCCACAGAGACACATTACAATCAAACTGTCAAAAGACAAAGACAAAGAGAAAATTTTGAAAGTAGCAAGAGAGAAGCAACTTGTCACGTACAAGATCAGGTACAAGACAAGGATGTCTGCTTTTGTCACTCCTATTCAACATTGTACTGGAGGTACTAGCCAGGACAATTAGGCAAATAAATAAATTTTAAAAAATAAATCAATGGCAACCAGATTGAAAAGAAAGAAGTAAAACTATTTCTTTTCATAGCTGACATGATCTGTCTTTAACCTATTTGCGTCTATTTAAAGCGGGTTTCTTGTGAACTGTATTCAGCATATAGTTGAATCTTGCTTTTTTATTAATCTGACAATCTCTACCTTTAAACTGGGATGTTAAGACCATCCTATTTAGTGTGATTGTTCAGTTGGCTGGACTTAAATCTACCATTTTCTATATGTCCCATCTGTTCTTTGTTGCCTTTTTCCTTTTTTCTGTCTTCTTTTAGATTAATTTAATATATTTTATGATCCCATGTTATCTCATTTCTTGGCTTAATGGCTTAAACTCTGTTATTTTAGTGAATGTTTCAGGTTTTGCATTTCATGTCTTCATCTTCTCATAGTCCACCTTCAAATGATATTATGCCACTTCATGTATAGCATAAGAACCACGCAACAATATATTTTCCATTACTCCCTTCTTGGTTTTTGAGCTATTTTGCCGTACATGTCACTTGTATATATGACTTAACCCTATAATTCACTGTTAATGCTTTGCTTAAACAGCCAATTATCTTTTTTTCCAATTTTTATTGTAGTAAAATATACATAACACAAAGTTTACCACCCTAACCATTTTTATTTTTATAATTTTATTTATTTATTTTTCCCCCAAAGCCCCAGTAGATAGTTGTATGTCATAGTTGCACATTCTTCTAGTTGCTGTATGTGGGACGCGGCCTCAGCATGGCCAGAGAAGCAGTGCGTCTGTGCGCGCCCGGGATCCGAACCTGGGCTGCCTGCATCAGAGCGCACGCACTCAACCGCTAAGCCACGCGGCCAGCCCACCCTAACCATTTTTAAATATACAGTTCAATGGTATTAAATACACTCATAATGTTGTGCAACCATTACCACCATTGATCTCTAGAACTCTTTTCATCTTGCAAAACTGAAACTCAATAACCATTAAACAATGACTCCTCATTCCTCCCCACCCCCAGCCCCTGGCAACTACCATTCTACTTTTCTGTCTCTATGATTTTGACTGCTCTAAGTACCTCATATAAGTGGAGTCATACAGTATTTGTCTTTTTATGACTGGATATTTTACTTAGCATAATGTTCTCAAGGTTCATCTATGCTGTAGCATGTCAGAATTTCCTTTCTTTTAAGGCTGAGTAATATTCCATGGTATATATACACCACATTTTGCTTATCCATTCAGCTGTTGATGGACACTTGGGTTGCTTCCATGTTTTAGCTATTGTGAATAATGTTGCTATGGACATGAGTGTACAAATATCTCTTCAAGATTCTGCTTTCAATTCTTTTGGGTATACACTTAGAAGTAGAATTGCTGGACCATATGGTATTTCTATTTTTTTATTTATTTATTTTGTGTGCATGTGAGGAAGATTAGCCCTGAGCTAACATCCATTGCCAATCCTCCTCTTTTTGCTGAGGAAGATTGGCCCTGGGCTAACATGCACGCCCATCTTCCTCCACTCTATATGTGGGGTGCCTGCCACAGCATGGCTTGATAAGTGCAGTGCACAGGTCTACACCCGGGATCAGAACCTGTAAACCCCACGCCGCCAAAGCGGAGCACGTGAACTTAACCACTACACCACTGGGCAGGCCCCTATTTTTAATATTTTGAGGAACCGCCATACAGTTTTCCACAGCAGCTGTACTGTTTTACATTCCAGCCAACAGTGCACAAAGGTTACAATTTCTCCACATCCTCACTAACACTTACTATTTTCTGGGGTTTTTTGTTCTTGTTTTTTGTGAGGAAGATCAGCCTTGAGCTAACATCCATGCCAATCCTCCTCTTTTTTTGCTGAGGAAGACTGGCCCTGGGCTAACATCTGTGCCCATCCTCCTCCACTTTATATGGGACACCGCCACAGCATGGCCTGACAAGCGGTGCATCAGTGCACACCCAGGATCCGAACCCCGGCCACCCGCCAGCAGTGGAGCGTGTGCACTTAACTGCTACGCCACAGGGCCAGCCCCGTATTTTCTGTTTTTTTGATAGTAGACATCCTAATGGGTGTAGGTCGTCTCCTTCACTTTTTGTGTGTGTGTGTGAGGAGGATCAGCCCTGAGCTAACATCTGTCAATCCTCCTCTTTTTTGCTGAGGATGACTGGCCCTGGGTTAACATCCATGCCCAGCTTCCTCCACTTTATATGGGACTCTGCCACAGCATGGCTTGACAAGCAGTGCGTCGGCGTGCACCTGGGATCCAAACCCCGGGCCACCACAGCAGAGCATGCACACTTAACCGCTACGCCACCGGGCCAGCCCCTTGAAGGACAGTTTGCTGGATATAGGGTTTTTGGTTGACAGTTTTTTTCTTTTAGCATTTTGAATATATCAGCCTACTGTCTTCTGGCCTACAAATTTCTGATGAGAACTATGCTCACAGTCTTATCAAGGGTCCCTTATATGTGACAATTTGCTTCTCTCTTTATGCTTTCAAAACTCTCTGTCTTTAGCTTTTGACAGTTTGATTGTAACATGTCTCTGTATGCATCTCTTTAGGTTCATCCTACTTGGAGTTTGTTGAGCTTCTTAGATGTTTATATTCATTCTTTCATCAAATTTGGGAAGTTTTCAGCCATTATTCTTCAAATATCTACACCCCTTTCTCCCTCTCTTCTTCTTCTGAGACTCCTACAATGTATAACTTAGTCTGCCTGCGGCTGTCCCACAAGTCCTTTAGGCTCTATTCACTTTTCTTCAATCTTTGTTTTTCTGTTCCTCAGACTCAATAATATCCATTGTCTTATTTTCAAGTTTGCTGATTCTTTCTTCTACCTGTTCAAATCTGCCTTTGAATCCCTCTAGCGAATTCTTCATTTCAATTATTGTACTATTCATCTCCAGAATTTCTTTTTGGTTTCTTTTTAGATTTTCTATCTCTCTATTGATGTTTCCATTTTGTTCATTTTTTTTTTTTACTATCTCCACATCTTCCTTTAGTTCTTTGAGCATCTTTAAGACAGTTGTTTTAAAGTATTTGTCTAGTATACCTGCCATCAGATCTTTTTCAGGAATAGTTTCTGTTGATTTTTTTTCCTTTGAATGGGCCATACTTTCCTGTTTCTTTGTATACCTTATGATTTTTTTTTGTTGAAAACTGGACATTTGAATCTAATAACATGGTAACTCTGGAAATCAGATTCTCCCCTTTCCCCAGATTTTCTATATTTTGTTATTGTTTTTGTTTTTTTTGTTGTTGTTGCAGCCTGTCTCTGTGCCATGGATCAGCCTAGGGGTAAACCTAAGGTCATCTTACATCTCTTATGGGCCTATAACTTTCTCTGGGCATGTGCAGTCATTTTCTAGTTTTCCCTATGTATGCAGTTGCTTTTGAATGTCCTTTTCTTTATTGTCTGGTCTCCAAAAGGGAGAAAGAGAACAATGAAGTGGGGGGAAAAAAGGGGTCACCAGCCCTTTAAATGCCCTGGAAGTCACTTCAGCCATAGGGGGAGGGGCTTACTACAACTGGAGAAAGTGCAATAATCATCATCACCCACATCTTTGTCTGCACCTCTGAGATCAGGAGCAACAATCAGAGATCAGAGCACAGATCGCCAACATTCGGAGGAGAAGATCCTTTTTGCCCATTCTGCATCCCACAAGCTGCCTGCAAGCTGCTCCTGGAACATGTGCACAGCTGCCTACCATGGGGCTGGGAGTGGGGGATAGGTAGCTGCTACTGTGTTAAGAGGTAAAAATTGGTCAAAATTAACTACAATTTGCTCTCCAAGCCTTTCCTTGGAAGTCGCAAGCCTTCAGTAGACTCCAGAGTTTCAAAATAGTTACATCAGACAGATTCTGCCTGTGCAATTGTTGCCTAGGTGGGGAGACAGATCTCTGGTCCTTCCTACTCCACTATCTTCCCAGAATCCTCTCTAGCTTCTTGAACATATGGAGTAAAGTTATAATAAGTGTTTTAATATCTGTGTCTACTAATTCTAACATCTGTATACTTTCTGAATTAGTTTCAGTTGACTGAATTTTCTTCTCATAATGGGTCCTCCTTTCCTACTTCTTTCCATGCATGTTAATTTTCAACTGAGTGCCCAAATGTGTGATTTTTACTTTGTTGGGTTCTAGATATTTTTGTTTTCCTATAAATATTCTTGAGATTTGTTCTGGGGTGCAGTTAAATTACTTGGAAATAGTTTGATCCTTTTGGGTCTTGCTTTTAAGCTTTGTTAGATGGGGCTAGAGCAGAGTTTAGTCTAGGGCTAATTTTTTCCCACTACTCAGGCAAACTCTTCTAAGTATTCTACCCAGTGAATTATGAAGTTTTCTACTCTGGCTGGTGGAAAGAGGTGCTATTCTTGGTCTTATGTGAGATTCAGAGATTGGTCTCTTTAATCACTTCAGGTAGTTCTTTATCCACCTTTCCCCAGTTGAAGTGGTTTCCTCACATACATGCACTAAACAGTACTCAGCGGAAGACTCAAGGGGAAACCTCTCTAGAAATCTCCCAATGTTTAGCTCTCTCCTTTGTGGCACTTTGCCCAGTGCTCTCTAGCCACCTTGGCCTCCATCTGCTTAACTCAGGATGATTGCCAGGCTCCTCCTAGGTTCTTCCTCCCTGTGCCATATCTGGAAATTCTCTCTAGGCAGTAAGCTGGGACAATCATAGGGTACACCTCATTTGTTTCTCATCTTGAAGGAATCACTGTCTTTGTTACCTGATGTCCAATGTCTTGAAAACCATTGCTTAATATATTATGTCCAGTTTTTTTGTTTTTTTTCAGTTAGATTAGATCAGATCCCTGTTACTCCATCTTGGCCAGAGCAGTAGTTCTGGCACTTTTCCTGTATAGCTCCTTCCTCATCAGCAGTCTACTCTGCAAATTCTACCTGACTCTGCCTCCACGAAGTCCAGCCTTTGTTTCTCAGCTCAACCAGACTGCAGTGCTCTGCTTGGATCTCACCTCCCTAAGCAGAGGTCCACAAAATGCCTCCGGGCACAAAACCAAGATGATTGTAGTTCTCACCTTGTTTGTTTACAAGCCTGTTGTCCAACATATGAAGACATTTGCTTGATATATTTTTTTCTAATTTCTAGTCATTTAAAGCAGGAGGGCTATTCGGTGCCAGTTTCTTTTTCACAGCTAGAAGCAGAAGCCTAACTTCACTAATTTTTTAAAGGTTCCTTTCTTTAGGGCACAAGGAAGATGTCCCAGGCTCACCTTGTACCTGTCCTGCCCCGCTTCAGCGGCCCAGTGTTCACCAGTTCGGATCCTGAGCGCAGACCTACTCACCACTCATCAAGCCATGTCTCACATAGGGCAACTAGAAGGATGTACAGCTATGACATACAACTATGTACTGGGGCTTGGGGGGGAAAAAGAAAAAAAAGCGGAGAATTGGCAGCAGATGTTAGCACAGGCTCAATCTTCCTCAAAAAAAAGAAAAAAAAAAGAGTTGTCTTTGACAAAGAGGAAATGGAGAGAAAGAGGGCTGGGGATGGTTATTTTTTCATAACATATATTATAGAATTAAATGACAATTTTAAACTATATGCATGTGTAATTTTGATAAAAATTAAAAATTTAAATATAATACATGGTAATGGGGCATCTCTATTAATTTCTGATTTTAACTGAAATGCTCTAGTGTTTTACCATTTAGGATAATATTTGCTATTTGTTTGGATATACAGCCTTTATTATATTTAAGTTGCTTCCTTGAATTTTTTGTTGTTGTTGTTGTTTTTTGCTGAGGAAGATTCACCCTGAGCTACATCTGTGCCAGTCTTCCTCTATTTTGTATGTGGGTCGTTGCCACAGCATGGCTGAGGAGTGGTGTAAGTCAGCACCCAGTATCCGAACCACGAACCCAGGTGGCCAAAGCTGAGTGCACCTTAACCACTATGCCTGGGGGCCAGCCCCTTGAATTCTTATCTATCTAGACTCATTTTTATTATTTATATTGTTATGCATAAATGCTGACTTTTATCAAAAAGTTTTCAGCATTTATTAATAATATAATCCTAATATGATAAATTATAGTGATTGATTTTAATATTAAACCACCCCTGCATTCCAAAAATAATCTTTACTTAGTTGTAGAGTATTATTCTTTTGTACATTGATGGATTCTCTTTACTAACATTTTATTTAGAATAATAGTCCTGCCAAATAGGCATTCTTTTTTTTTTTTTTTTAGTGGGTAAATAATTAATAAGATTATCAACAGCGTGTTGATTACAAATAATGAGAGAGATGCTAGAGGTGGTGAATTTTCCAAATGGGGAACCAGGATCTGCAGCCCAAGGGCCCACGGGTCCAGCCACCGTAAATAAATGGAGTTGGGGGCAAAGGGGGCAGGACTGTGCCTGCTTCTTCTTGACAGAAATCCGCTTCTCCCTTGCCACCAGCATCTCACAGACCGGGTCCAGGCTCACCACTGCCTAGCTGGACTTGATCCTTCTCCTTCCTTCTCCTCCTGCGGGGCGGGGATCGGTACACCACCTGGTTCCCTTCAACCACCCGGCCATCTGCCTCCATTTTGCCAGCTTTGATGAGCTGTCCCTTGTTTGGGGGAATGTAAAGCTCAAAGCATTACATTTCTGGGAGTCGTCCACCTCTCGGCTGCTCACATTCTCCAGACGGATGATTCCTCCAGCTCCTTGTCCGTTGTGTACTCAAATTAGTAGAGGCAGTTGTCTGTGAGGATAAACCAGCGCGCTTCCAAGTCTTCACCTGGCGCCCTCCTGGTCTGGATTGAAGAAGGCGTGCGTCAGATCATTGCCATCATCCTCAGGATTCTTGAAGGGCTCATTTCAGATTCTGTCCTAGAAGTTCCTGAGCAGCGCCTCAGGCTGGTCCCTCCCTTGTTGATGCTCCAGTTCATGGCCACAAAGCGCTCCAGGCCTGGCTTGTCCTGGATGTTGGGATTGTGATGGCTGGTGTTCAGCATGATCATGAAGGACAGCACGTAGCACATGCTTGTGGATTGGAAAACCCCAGGGTTGCACAGACTATCGGTGGGCGAAGGCTTCTATCATCCAGTCAATCTCCTGGGCCTCTCCAGGGAGGTGCGAAGCTCCATAGAAATTGCCTGAGGGCCTGCACTAGATTGAGGTCAGTGAACTCACCCAGATCCACAAAAGCATAGAGCGTTGCCAGGTTCAGCTCTTCCCTCTCCCTTAGGTAATCCCCAATGCTGTCTTGTTCAGGCCCTTGCCCTTGCACAGGAAACGGCGATCTCCTCAGGTATGTTCTGGAGAAGTTCATTCTCCACCAAGAATTGGATCCCCGTCTTGGGGTCATGTTGAAGTTCTTCCTGCCCATTGCCGTCTTCTGGTTCCTTTGCCAGTTTCTACCGCCTTCATTGGCCTCCATAGCCTCCACCTCGCTCATGGCTTCGCGGAGTTCCTCCCACAGGCTCTCCAACTCCACCAGCAGCTCTTGGTTCCTCTGACATACGTTCTCCAGCTTCGTCCGCTCCTCCAGAGTCAGGTCTAGGGGTTCATAGACACCGTCCTTCACGGTGGCTAGAAAGCCCGAAAGAAGTCCAGGGCGGTCTTGTCGGTTCGGCCCGGATCCGCGTTGGCCTGCGGTCTCAAGTGAACCCACTCAAACGCCTTGGGTGCCACCACCGCCTCCTCTGCGCCAGGTCTCAGCGCTGAAAAGAGTCTCACTTCGCCTCCAAACTGCCCTGCCTGTAGGGAGTTTGGCATCTATAAGTGAGATTGGTAGATAGTTGTCTTATAGAAGGGAAAAAAAAACTATATAGCAAGCTATAGTGGAGAAGTTGGAATAGCTCTGTTGCAATAAAAAGAACATAAGTCAGAAGATGACATTTAATATTAAAAAATATTTACTAGCAAGCCAAAATAAAACAATTTAAAAAATCTAAGCACTATGTTCTATCATCCCACCACATTTGGCATGAAGCTTCAATCAAGATAGATGAAATAATACTACAGAGCCCTCCTGTGGCTTAGCGGTTAAGTGCACGTGCTCCGCTACTGGCGGCCCAGGTTCGCATCCCGGCGCACACCGAGGCACCGCTTCTCCGGCCATGCTGAGGTGGCGTCCCACATACAGCAACTAGAAGGATGTGCAGCTATGACATACAACTATCTACTGGGGCTTTGTGGGGGAAAAAAAAGAAAAGGAGGAGGATTGGCAATAGATGTTAGCTCAGAGCCAGTCTTCCTCAGCAAAAGAAGGAGGATTAGCACGGATGTTAGCTCAGGGCTGATCTTCCTCACACACACACAATAAATAAATAAATAAATAAATAACTAGATTAAAAAAAAAACAGAAATTAAAAAAAAAGAAATAATACTACAAAATCAGGATTTTATTACCCTTTGAGTTGGCATCAGGCAACCACAAATCCTCCACCACAATGGCAAGACATTGAACCTTTTCGATATCAAGTGTCAGGTTCCATCCCTAAGGCCATAGGCTATAAGGCCTTGCTAGATTTTTACTGAAACGCTTTTGTGTTTTTTATCATTTCATGTACCATTACCAATTCATGTAAGCATCGCGAACATTTTAATTATTTTAGCCAATCCACAGTACCGCTATTTTCAACAATGAGAGCCCATTTCTAACATCCATTATTCCAAGTAACTATCTATTAATGTCTCCAATATAAATGAATTTCTGACCTTCATTAGTTTAATAAGCAAAATGTCTAATGTTAATCAGAGTTAAGACAGCTGAAATGCTTCTGGTAATCCCTTTGGAGTGTGAATTCCCAATTAGAATGCTAGCTGCACCTAGAGTATAATTTAACCTAACATACCCATATTTCACTCTGTGAAATATTCACTCTCTGTGCTGAAATATTTTAAACTAAATTATAGATATTGTAACACCAGATTCAAATACCAATTCTGCCACTTAATAGCTATGTGATATTGGATATGAATGTAATTCAATCCCCTTGAGACTCAGTTTCCTTAAGTGTAAAATGGGGATAATATCTCACACAATGGTGAGGATTAAATAATGGATATGAAAAGGCATTATAAATTCTAAAATAGTCTACAAATGTTAGGGATTATCATTGGATAATAATACCTCAAGGAGCCGGCCCGGTGGCGTAGCGGTTAAGTTCGCACGCTCTGCTTCAGTGACCCTGGGGTTCGTCAGTTCAGATCCTGGGCGTGGACTGACGCACTGCTTGTCAAGCCATGCTGTGGCAGCGTCCCATATAAAGTAGAGGAAGATGGGCACGCATGTTAGCCCAGGGCCAATCTTCCTCAGCAAAAAAGAGGATTGGCAACAGATGTTAGCTCATGGATAATCTTCCTCACAAAAAAAATGATAATAATACCTCAAGTAGAGGTTAGGTTCTGTTGAGATCCTTTGAGGATTTGTCCATTACATGGAAGATGAAGTGACCCCTAATGTTCACCTATTGTAAATATTACAGTTTTTATATTCTCTTTGCTTGTCTACAAAGACAGGATAAAAAGCAAAACGAGTAAGTTATGGGGTCCTTAACCCAGAAGGCCAAAATAATTACCTTAGCCAGGCATTGCAGCTGTGACCCTCGCCTATGCTATTCCAGGGGAAGATTCTCTATCAAACGAGGACAGACTTGATAGATTTAATAATAATAACTAACATTTATCCAGTGTTTGCTATCTTCTAGGCCATGTGCTAAGTACATTATCTTATTTAATCCCCATAATAACCCAATAAAGGACGTACTGCTTTTTAAGCCCATTTTAAAATGAAGAAACTAAGGTTTAGATAAATAGGTAATGCCCAGGTGGTGATTCAAGGATTTGAACTCTTGAGCAATTGTTGAAAACCTATATTCTAAACACAACAGTTAATATATAAATATATAATATATAATAACATAAGACTATATATATGAATTTTTCCTGACACCCGGACTTAAAAGAACAAGGGGGCTGACAAAAATGCATGATGTCTCCTTCCTTTATTAAACATACATAAACCTTCAGCTAGTTTTCCTGGGGAAATTCAAGAATACTAACTCACAAAAGTATTGTAGAAGTGTAATTATATTGTTTTTCCCTCTTACCTTATGTTTCTCCTCTTTTTTTTTTTTTTTTGTGAGGAAGATCAGCCCTGTGCTAACATCTGCCAATCCTCCTCTTTTTTTGCTGAGGAAGACTGGCCCTGGGCTAACATCTGTGCCCATCTTCCTCCACTTTATATGGGACGCCGCCACAGCATGGCTTGCCAAGCAGTGCGTCGGTGCGTGCCCGGGATCTGAACTGGCAAACCCGGGGCCGCCACAGCGGAGCGCGCGCACTTAACCACTTGTGCCACCGGGCCGGCCCATCCTCTTTTCTGAACTTAAAGTTTTTTCCCTCTTTTTAGTTTTCTCTTTCCCCATTTACCGTAGATTGTCTGTAAGATGGCTACCAGTAGTTCCTCCTATTCCTATACATGCATGCTGCTCTTCTCATCAAGAGGTAACATCTATTACCTCACCCCTTGAATCTGGACTGGCCTTACTACTTGTTTTAACCATGAGAATGTGGTGGAAATAAAGCTCTGACAGTTTGAGGCTTAGGACTTAAGAGACTTGGCAGTTTCCACTTTTCACTCTCTTGGAGCCTTGTAGAGAACTCCAGCTATCCTGCTGGAGAGATTATGTTGCCAACAGTGGACACCAACTGACCAATGTGTGAGGTCATCTTGGGAACACTCAGACTCAGTTGAGCCTCCAGCTGACTGTCATATGAGTGACCGCAGCTAATACCACATGGAGTAGAAAAACCACACAGCTGTAGCCAGCCAACCTACAAAATAGTAAGAAATAATAAATTTTTGTTTTAAGCCACTAGGTTTTGTAGTGGTTTGTTACGCAGCAAAGGCTAATTGAAATATGATGGGCCAGAAACATTTAAACAGAATGGCCATGGGGCTGGCCCAGTGGCTCAGCGGTTAAGTGCGTGCGCTCTGCTTCCGCAGCCTGTGGTTCGCAGGTTCGGATCCCATGCGCACACCGATGCACCACTTGTCAAGCCATACTGTGGCGGCGTCCCATATAAAGTGGAGGAAGATAGGCACGCATGTTAGCCCAGGGCCAATCTTCCTCAGCAAAAAGAGGAGGATTGACAACGGATGTTAGCTCAGGGCTGATCTTCCTCACACACAAAAAAATTAAATAAATAAATAAATAAATAGAATAGCCACATCCTTGGGAAATGTCTTCAGGTAAAGAGATGACTGTTCTTGAGATGTCTACAAAAGAGCTTGAGGCAGTAAAGTAAAAATATGTGGCTGATTTGGATTTGTCTTATCTAACTATAGATTTTCCACCAAGAACTGGCATAAAGGAAAGAAAATCAGATACAAAGATCTTTCATTTTTTTCTGACCACATATAAGAAAACATGAATGTGTCTCATTTTGTCCAATACTCCATCTGTTGGACCTGAATCAAATAGGAGAACAGATTCTCAGACATAAACATCTTACTACTTGAATTTGGCTTTAAGGTGCAAAAAGGCTGCTTTTCCCTGAGAGCTAGAAACCTACACTTACTGGATGGAGAGGATACCAAAACATCAACCTTCTTAAAAGCTGCATTTGGAACTGCTGTCAATTCCTTGCCTATGTAATGGAAGTTAAAGCCAGTAAAATATAGTTAAAACTTATCTGAGGAAAAACACTTTTATTTTTGGGTTTCTTTTTCCTACCTTTTTTGGAATATACTGAGGTTTACTTTTCTCATTGTATTTTACCCATGACATGTTATTAAAAAGACATCTCATTCCTCCCAAGCCCAACAAGGAAAGGAGGCCCTAAAGTATTAGAAGAAACTATTGTAAAATTAAAATTTGTTTCAACAATAAATTTTAAGCATTGAGTAGACAGTGCCAACTTTACCAGTTATCTCATAATTTAGAATGTGACAAAATTAAGGTACAAAATACCTTCCTCTTCACCCCTCCCCCCAGTTACTGCAGAGAGAAGGACTGTAAGGAATTGAGAGTTGCTTCTCATGAAGTAGAGGAAAGGAGGCTGAAGAGAAAACCTAAAAGTGATCTTCAAATGCAGTACAAAGAAGAGGCATCAACTTGGTTTCCAAAGACAGAATGTGAAAGGGAGGAATGGTGATTGAATTAGGTAGATTCAGGGTTCTTTTTGAGGAACGGATTCTCACTTCTCTGAGAAGTAGGCATAGGAGAATGGGTGAGATTACTTTCTTGATTTCTTCATGTGTAAGAATTTTTCTGTCTATATATTTTTGGGGTTCTACTTTTTTGTGTGTTTGTGTGAGTTAGATCAGCCCTGAGCTAACATCTGTTGCCAATCCTCCTCTTTTTGCTGAGGAAGATTGGCCCTGGGCTAACATGCGTGCCCATCTTCCTCTACTTTATATAGGATGCCACCACAGCATGGCTTGACAAGCGGTGCGTTGGTCCGCACCCAGGATCCGAACCCACGAACTCCAGGCCCATGAAGTGGAGTGCGCAAACTTTAACCACTAGGCCACAGGGCTGGCCCCCTTTTTTGGGTTCTTAATATGAAAATTTTCACACATAGGGAAAAGTAGGAAGATTAGTACAATAAATAGCAATATTCCCTTCCAGAATCAACATTAATATTTTGCCATTAATTAATATTATTATTTTATTTATTTGCTAAACGATTTTAAAGAAAATTACAGATGTCAAGATGTCATGGCACTTCACACCTTCATCAGTATGCATCTCCAAAAAAAAAGTATTCTTTTACAACACCATAATATCATTATTGCACCTAACAAAATTAAGAATAATTCACTAATCACTGAATACTAAATCTGTGTTCAAAATTCCCCAATGTCATTTATAGCTGATTTATTTTTTCAAACCATTATCCAATCACGCATGAAGATTATAATCCACAGGTTTTTGATTTCTGAATTAAGCACAAAGTTTCCCAACCTCTGTCCCAGAAGCTGTTTCAGCAGTCCCATCGATTTATTGATCCAATTCTTAGAAATCATCATTAAGTCAGATCTTTTTCAGCCTTTCCATTTTGGTATAATTCTGGGTTAAAGAAGCAGCCACTGCCTAGATCCAGTTAGTGACCTTGACCGGGAAAGCAGCAGCTCCCAGAGGACACAAATTAAGGATGAAAGCTGCCAACTGCTCTTAGCCAACAGTATGATGGAGAGGTGTGTCAGGGAAATTTCATCTTTTGGCATTTAAAATAAAGACTGTGGTTAGTAATTCACAATAGCTTGTGTCTCCAGCAATGAAACAAGCCCTTAAGAGTCACAGGGGACCTAATAATAAGGACTCTTGACTTCCCCACTGAGCATTTCCGGTAATTTCTATATTGCTCAGATAGTTCAGGAAAGCCTCCACCAAAATCACAGGGAGAAACTATAATGCTGGAAGTGAATAGATCCACTAAAATGGGGATTACTTTAATTGGGCATAACTCCTGTTTCTCTACCCAGGAGATACCCTAGCCAGATGCTAAGCCTGGGCAATCATTTTTACCCTTCCTATCCTATTAAAATCTTCCTTCACTTCCACTGTCATCCCAGGAACTGTGAAAAACACCAAATAAGTGAAAACCTAGGCACACACTGGTATTCTGTGCTGTCACAGGTATTTGCAGAAGAATAGGGGACCTTGAGAAAGCCCTAAAGGGAGGACCTAAAGATGAATTAACCGGAATTCACACAAGCCTCTGCCCCCAGTCACCCCAAAGCTCCTCTTCCTGCTATGCCTTCCCTTCCCCCTTGAAAGCAAAAAATATAATCAAATGTTGACGTTGTAAAGTAGTTCTCCCCATCTCCACCTTAGGGAGGGACCATGGTAACCACCCAGGAATTACAATATAGTCCGTATTAAAGCTCCTACAGAAATGCAGAAAACTGTTGATAAGATGTAATTTACAACGGGAAGTAAAACAATTCGGCCTGCCCACCCCTCCAATATTCTCTTGCCTATGCAAGCAGAGAATAATAATTTCACCTTTAAGAAACATTGAGAGGATAAGGCTGCCAGAGTAGGGAGAACACTGGAGCTTTGGATCTCCAAGTTCCTTGGAGGCTTCTGGGCTACTATGGAGAACTCCAGGTGGGGCCCAGAGAAGAGGGAATAGGGACTTGACTACTTAGGATTTTCTCTAGGATTTAAGAAACTGAACTGAGGAACGGTAGCTGAAGTTTTTTATATAGTCAATCAGCTCACTAGGGTAGGAAAGGAAATCAAGATACATTCTTTCAAGAATATTGTACATTTGACTGGTAGGTCCCTGCTGTGGCATCTTTTCAGGAACCTTTGGATTATATACAACAGGCATAGGGGAGAGAACCCCCAAAACCTCAATAGTGTGCTGTGGGGTGGAAATACAAAGATAAGTATGTATCCTTGCCTCAAGGAATTCAAGTTTTTTTGGAGGGAGGCAGGTGTATAAGATAAGTACATACGTAACTGGTAGCACAAGTTTTTAATTTATAAATATAATTACGCATATACAGTCAACCCTCATTATCCATAGATTCCATATTTGTGAAACTGTGGTCATCCACAGACAGGCACAAAGCAGCGAAAAACATGAGTTGCCTGATGTGCATGTTCCCAGCTGAGTTGGAACAAGGCTCTGTCTTCTTGTTTCAGCTCTCATACTATCAGGTGTTTTTGTGGTATATTTAGTGACATGTTTTTTGCATTTTGGCTTTGTTGGCGATTTTACTATTTAAAAAGGCCCCCATGTGTAGTACTGAAGTGCCATCTAGTTTTCCTATGTGCAAGAAGGCTGTGATGTGCCTTATAGAGAAAACACATGTATTAGATAAGTTTTGTTCAGGCATGAGTTACAGTGCTGCTGGCCGTGAGTTCAACGTTAATGAACCAACAACATATAATAAGGCATCTTTAAACAGAAACACATCGGCCAGCCCTGTGGCTTAGTGGTTAACTGCGCTTGCTCCGCTGCTGGCGGCCCGGGTTCGGATCCCAGGCATGCACCGACGCACCACTTCTCCGGCCATGCTGAGGCTGTGTCCCACATACAGCAAGGATGTGCAGCTATGACATACAGCTATCTACTGGAGCTTTGGGGGAAAAATAAATAAATAAAATTAAAAAAAATAAAAAAATAAACAGAAACACATATAAAACAAGGTTGGTACTGATCAGCGATGAAAGGTGACCAGGGGCCGGCCCTGTGGCATAGCAGTTAAATTCAGCACATTCTGCTTCAGCGGCCTGGGTTCACGGGTTCAGATCCTGGGCACGGACCTATACCACTCATAAGCCACACTGTGGCAGGGACACACACATAAATTTGAGGAAGCCTGGCAACAGATGTTAGGTCAGGGCTAATCTTCCTCAACAATCAATCAATCAATCAATAAGTAAGTAAAGTAAGTGACCAGAGGCTTTTAGGAATCTAACCTTGTATTTTTCCTAGGAGCAATGGTTCAGTATTTGCTAATTCAGTACTCATGGTGCCTTTATAGAACATAACTACTATAAAGAATGAAAATCGACTATATATATATATTAACTGTGATCGAGAAAGTTTGGCAACCCCTAGTGATGGAGAGGAGAGCTCCAATATTTAGAGAACAGTAGAGAGTCAGTGAAGGACAGAGAAAGGCCAGACAGTTACAGAGATTGATAAGAACTAGGAGACAGCCATTTCAAGAAAAAAGGAATGGTCAGTCAACTATGTCAAATGCTTCACAGAGGTCAATAATGGGGACTTAAAAAAGGCCTTTGAATGTGGCAATTGAGTGACCAATGTATCCATTTTTGTAGCTTGGGGAGAGTGGAAACCAGAGAATGGATAGTAAAATAGTGTCTTTAGTGAGAATAATGAGCATGGATTATTCTTAGAAATCTAGAAAAAGTTTAGCAGACCACAACATGACAGGGAAGCCTGAGGGAAGATTTTTTGTGTTTTTGTAGTGCTTTTTAATTTGGAGGACCAAAGCATATTTCTATGCAGAATGGAAAGATTAAAGGAACAAGCTGAAAATGCATAGCCCTGGAAAAGGCAGAAAGGTAATCCTGAGCTTGAAGGAGGACACTTCTTATAGATGGAAGCAAAAGTAGACTTCACAATTTTTGTTTACTTTTTAAAAAAATTTTTATTCTTTTTTTAAAATATTTTATTTATTTACTATTTTTTTGGCGAGGAAGATTGGCCCTGAGCTAACATCTGTTGCCAATCTTCCTCTTTTTTTGCTTTGAGGAAGATTGTCCCTGAGCTTAATATCTGTGCCAACCTTCCTCTATTCTGTATGTGGGACTCTGCCACAGCACAGCTTCACGAGCAGTGTGTAGGTCTGCGCCTGGGATCTGAACCTGCAAACCCTGGGCTGCCAAAGAGGAGCACGTGAACTTCACCACCAGCCCACTGGGCTGGCCCCTACTTTTTATTTTTAAACAGTACTTTTACTTATTTATTCAGTTCTAGTATACACATAGTGTCAGAATTGCTAACCCATATTTCTGTGGAAAACACATTTACAGCACTTATGTACAGTTATTTTTGTCTTAAACCTTGCAGTATCCAGATAAGATACCGTTTTCCAAAGTTTAGCATAGTTCTTTTCTTCATCCCTCTTTCAGTGTATTTATGTTTTTTAATTATAATATAGTTAGATTCATGTGTTATTGTTTGCATTCCATTTTGGGTTCCTTCCACATTCTCATTGGTTTGAATTATTTATTTTTTGGGAATGTGAAGGGCATATGAAACACTACCATGGTTCTATACAAAAAGGTATTCTCGAAGAGGTGTTAACCCTATCCTCATCCATATTACCCATTCCTGTTCTCCTCTTTTTACTCCTTTTCCAAGCACCTCTTATAACCAATTTGTTAAGTTTCTGAGCACTGCACTTTTTTCTCATCTTTTAAAAAACAGTATAATATGTGAACATGTCTGAAGCAGAGACTGTTAGCCACCTATCCCAACATCTCTTCATCTTCCTAAATCATACAATCTCTGATTTTAGCTTGGCACATAATCACCTGGATTAAACACTTCCATTCTCCCAGTCTCCCTTGCAGCTAGAAGTGGCCACATGAGTTCTTACCAGTGAGATGCAAGTAGAAAGGTTGTATGGCCGCTTCTGGCAGACTGATTTAAAAGATTGCTGGCATGTCTTCTTTTTCTCTCTTTTCCTTCCGTCCTCCATCCTGCCGCCTGCAACATGAATGTGATGGCTGGAACTCCAATAGCTATCTTAGACCATAAAGACAGGGGTCCTAGGGATGGAGGAGTGAAAAGCCTAAAGAGCCTGGATTCCTGATGATATCTTAGACTCTACATACTACTTCCAGATGCATATATGTGTGTGTGTGTACTTTAACATTTTTAAATGGCACATAGGGATATTCTCAATTTCCGTGAAGGTAAAGGTAGCCCTGCATCATTCTTGCATTCATATATTTCTTTCTGCACCCTCACATTTTGTAACTTTGTAAAGCTCAGTGTGATATTAGTATGCTCATCTTAAGATACGGTGTTTAACAACTGAAATAGATGGAGTTAAATATTACTTCAGGGGCCGGCCTGGTGGTGTAGTGGTTAAATTTGAGCATTCTGCTTCGGGGGCCTGGGGTTCACGGGTTCAGATCCTGGGCACAGACCTACACACCGCTCATCAAGCTGTGCTGTGGCAGCATCCCACATACAAAATAGAGGAAGACTGGCACAGATGTTAGCTCAGGAACAATCTTCCTCAAGCAAAAAGAGGAAGACTGGCAACAGATGTTAGCTCAGGGCCAATCTTCCTCACCAAGAAAAAAATGTATATATATATATTACTGCAGCATCATTTCTCTAATGTGGGGAATTAAACAGATGAAGCTTGGATAGGAATATACTAGTAAGAAGTTGTGATAGAAAACATAGATATGGAAATAATTTACCAATTATCACAATTATCCCTGTTCATTCCTCATACCGATGAAGGCTATAAATATCTGTCTTTGTTAGTATTTAATCACTTTTCTATTCGTGAGCATCAGGCAATAAGCCATACATGCTGAACAGAAGATCTAAAAACATAAGATCTTTGGCATTTCCCTGAGGATTTCAAAGCCCTTAAAGTTACCTATATAGGAATATATGTTAGATATTATGTGGGAGTTAGATATTAGTTTTAGGGCTGGCCCGGTGGTGTAGTGGTTAAGTTTGTGTGCTCCACTTTGGCAGCCCGGGGTTCACAGTTTCGGATCCTGGGAGCAGACCTACACACCACTAATCAAGCCATGCTGTGGCAGCATCCTATATATAAAATGGAGGAGGATGGGCACAGATGTTAGCTCAGGGCTAATCTTCCTCAGCAAAAAGAGGAAGATTGGTAACAGATGTTAGCTCAAGGCCGATCTTCCTCACCAAAAAAAAAAAGATATTAGTTTTATTTCCATGTTACAGTACCTAACAAACCTTGAAACACAGAAATCAAGTGATCTGAGGTCCTCTGAGGTAAAAAATTATTTCCCTCATGGATCTGGCACCTGATGCATTCATTCAACAAATTATGTATTGAGTAAGAATCAAGATAAAGCTACTAGGAATAAAACCAGTCCTCTGAAGACTGCTGTTGGCATCTGCAGGGGTCAAGAGAGTGGCCCATGGGCTAGGAATTATGAATGCGGGGCTGGCCCAGTGGCGCAGTGGTTAAGTGCGCACGCTCCACTTCAGCAACCCAAGATTCGCAGATTCGGATCCTGGGCGCACACCGGGCATCACTTGTCAAGCCAAGCTGTGGCAGCATCCCATATAAAGTAGAGGAAGATGGGCACGGATGTTAGCCCAGGGCCAATCTTCCTCAGTAAAAGAAAACAAAAAGAGGAGGCTTGGCATCGGATGTTAGCTCAGGGTTGATCTTCCTCACACACAAAAAAAAGGAATTATGAATGCCCCCAAGCCTGGAGGTTCCTGAGAAGTCAAGAGGGACCCAGATTTGTGCACTTCAATAAAAATTCTTATAATAAAAATATAGTCAGTATCCTCAGGGTAAGAACAGCCCCCCTACAAGTCTCCCTACTGACTTCTATCAGAAGAGGTCAAGTGGGAACCCCAGAACTCTGCATGTCCTGCCAAAACTCCTCACTCTTCTCATCATTCACAGCCTCTCTACCACCATCCTCCTTGAGATCATCATGCCCTTTACCCCTGTTCACGTCAGTTATCACTAGAATCTGGGATTCCCCAGCCATGCCTTATATGCCCAGACTCCAATATGCCTACAATCTGTACATCACGGCTTCTTTTTGTTGTTGTTGTTGTTGTGAGGAGATCAGCCCTGTGCTAACATCTGCCAATCCTCCTTTTTTTTTTTTTTTTGCTGAGGAAGACTGGCCCTGGGCTAACATCCGTGCCCATTTTCCTCCACTTTATATGGGACGCCACCACAGCATGGCTTGCCAAGCAGTGCACCAGTGCACACCTGGGATCCGAACTGGCAAACCCCGTGCCACTGCAGCGGAGCGCACGCTCTTAACTGCTTGTGCCACCGGGCCGGCCCCTGTACGTCACTGCTTCTAACTCCATTCTATACCCCTTCTTCTATCTTAAAATCCTCTCACAATTGAATTCAAGATCAAATATCTGCAAAATCTCTTATATCCTCAATCTCTTCTCTGAACATTCCCTTTACCTTCTTGCTCTTAATTGCAATCTGATTCTCCTTTGATGGCAATGTTTCCCTGAAGCCCTCTTGAATGTAGTTATTTCTTCTATACATTTTGGTACCATTGGGCCTACAGGTGGCATAAGTGTCCTCTTTAAATCATGTGTTATTAAATTATACCACACACTAGTCCTTCTTGTAATTTATTGCCTTGTCCCCGAGGTTACTTCTACACATTCGGTTAAGATTTTAGGTGCTGGCTCTCTATCACTCTCTCCAGGAACAACTATCAGAATTCTTGAGCCAGCCCTAATGGCCTAGTGGTTAAAGTTTGGCACACTCTGCTTCAGCGGCCCAGGTTCCCAGGCGCACAACCACACCACTCGTCTGTCAGTAGCCATGCTGTGGCAGTGCCTCACATAGAAGAACTAGAAAGACTTACAAGTAGAATATACAACTATGTACTGGGACTTTGGGGGAGAAAAAAAGAGAGGAAGACTGGCAACAGATGTTAACTCAGAGTGACACTTTCCCAGCACAAACAAAAAGAATTCTTAGTGATTTCAATATTCCTTCAACACCCTGGCATTTTAAGTTCCTTGAACTCTTCTTTTCCAACAATATTGTCTTTCATCATATCTGAGCTACTCACTTCAATGGTCATACCTTTGACTTGTCATCAGCAATAACTGCAATTTATCCATAATTGCATTTTCTGGCAACTTTTTTTTTTTTTTTGTGAGGAAGATCAGCCCTGAGCTAACATCCATGCTAATCCTCCTCTTTTTGCTGAGGAAGACCAGCTCTGAGCTAACATCTATTGCCAATCCTCCTCCTTTTTCTTTTTTTTTTCCCCAAAGCCCCAGTAGATAGTTGTATGTCACAGTTGCACATCCTTCTAGTTGCTGTATGTGGGACGCGGCCTCAGCATGGCCGGAGAAGCGGTGCATCAGTGCGCGCCTGGGATCCGAACCCGGGCCACCAGTAGTGGAGCACGCGCACTTAACTGCTAAGCCACGGGGCCAGCCCTCTGGCAAACTTCTTTGGCCACATACTTGAAAATGCATAATTTTAATATATATTAAATAATTTACAGATAATTTTAACTTCCATATCTTTTTGTAAAATACATTGAATAACGCATCTCAGCGTACTTCTTGCTTCTTTTTTGTCTCCCTAACCAAAATGTAAGCTCTATGAAGGCAAGGATTTCTTTGTTTACTATTATATCCTCAGCATCTACAAGAATGCCTGGGCCAAAGTAGGTGCTCAACAAATATCTGTTGAAAGACTGAATGAAAGAAATGCCTATTACATGTCAGGCCCTAGGAATATGACAAACAAAACAAAATCCCTGCCTGCATGGAACCTATAATTTTATGGTGAAAATAAAAATATTCACATGGTAAAACTTTACTATTTAGATTACAAAGTATTCTTTTATTTATTTATTTATTTTTATTGATATAAAATTGACATATAACATTATATTAGTTTCAGTACACAGTATTCTTGAGTCTGTGTCAGGACTCTATCAGGAATACCCCATCCCTGTTATTGGTTATTATTAATGTTTATACAAGGGTGATTGGATCTGTATCAAATCATCACTTCGATACATGCCTGATCATCTTCGGCAAATTGTCTTAGTTTGAGCTGCTATAACAAAGTACCACAGGGCCTGGCCCCACGGCGTAGCAGTTAAGTGCACGCGCTCTGCTGCTGGCGGCCCGGGTTCAGATCCCGGGCGTGCACCGAGGCACCACTTGTCAAGCCATGCTGTGGCGGCGTCCCATACAAAGTGGAGGAAGATGGGCATAGATGTTAACCCAGGGCCAGTCTTCCTCAGCAAAAAGAGGAGGATTGGCATGGATGTTAGCTCAGGGCTGATCTTCCTCACCAAAAAAAAAAAAAAAACAAACCACAAAGTACCACAGACTAGGTGGCTTATAAACAATAGAAATTTATTTCTTACAGTTCTAGAGGCTGGAAGTCTGAGATCAGGGTACTGGCATGGTTGGGTTCTGCTGCAGGCCCTCTTCCAGGTTGCAGACTGCTGACTTTTCATTGTATCCTGACATGGTGGAAAGAGCTCTCTGGGGTCTGTAAGCGCACTAATTATATTTATGAGGGCTCCAATCTCATGACCTCATCACCTCCTAAAGATCTCTACCTCCTCATACCATCACATTGGGAGTTAGGATTTCAACATACAATTCTGTGGGGGAGACACAAACATTCAGCCCATTGCACAAATCCAAAACTGTAACATTCCAGGGTTAGAGTACCAAAATAGTTCTAGCTATACACACACAAGATCCTCCTTACAAGGCAAATCTTGAGTTTTTCTGTGTGTGAAGGAGTTTAGAACCTATTTATATACCCGTTTAAAAGCCCTTAGACTTACTTTCATCCCCTTCCTTCTTCCTAAGCCTTCTCTTTCTTCTAGGTTTTATTCTCTCCTGCCTCATGCCAGATCTTGCTCTCTCAGTTATCATGCCTTTTTCAATCCCTCCCTTTCCACTAGCTTCTTCTCTCACCCTTCAAACATGATAAAAAAACAAAACAAAACAAAAAACCTTCTTATTCCTTCTTTTTTGCTTTTGCATTTTATTTATTTATTTATTTATTTGTGAGGAGATCAGCCCTGTGCTAACATCCGTGCCCATCTTCCTCTACTTTATATGGGACGCCGCCACAGCATGGCTTGCCAAGCAGCGTGTCAGTGCACGCCTGGGATCTGAACCGCTGAACCCCGGGGCCGCCGCAGCGGAGTGGGCGCATATAACCGCTTGCGCCACTGGGCCGGCCCCTTCTTTTCCATTTAAAAAAAATTATTTCATTAAAGTCATACTGGCTTATAACACTGTGTAAATTTCAGGTGTACATTATTATATTTCAGTTTCTGTATAGACTACATCTTGTTTACCATCAACAGTCTAGTTTTTATTTGTCACCATACATGTATACCCCATTACCCTTTTCGCCCTCCTCCCACCCCCTTCTGGTAACCACTAATCTGTTCTCCTTATCTATGTGTTTGTTTGCCTCCTTATTCCTAAACAAGCCACAAAAATAAAAACCCTTCCCTCAACTATTAAATATATACAATATTAAAGTATCTCTTTTTACTCCTCTGTCCCTTTCAGTTTCAGCAAATGGTGTCACATTTCACCCAATCTCCCAAACTAAAAACCTCCCTATCTCTTCCCCCTTTCTAATTAGTCTTCAAGGTCAGAAATTATCAAAATTCTGGGTGAGCTTTTCTCTTCACTCCTACAGCTACTCCTTTGGTTCCGGGTCTACTCTCTTGCCTAAACCACCATAACTGATCTGTCTGCAGTCTTTCCGCACACCAGATGGCAAATTATATTCCACAAACATTTTTTGAGTACCAACTATGTGTCTGGCTCTGGAAACACAAAAGACAAATATGATACCAGTCCCTATACTCAAGAAACTTATCCACCCACACTATAGCTTCGGTCCCTTTAAAAACGTCTCTTTGTTGCCAATAGAATTAAGTTCAAACTCCTTTAAGTAGGCATATAGGGCCCTTCACCATCTCTCCTGAACCCACTTCTCCAGCCTTATCTCTCACCACTCTCCTTTACCTATAGTCTCTCCTAAGCTCCAGCCATACTGAACTTTGCACAGATCCCTGAAAATTCTATTGCCTCTGCTTTACATATGCTATGTTTTCTGACTGGAATACCCTCTTCTGCTTCTCACCATTGGCCTGGGAACAATTTATTCAGCCTTCGAAACTCAACTCTTAATCATTACCCCTCTTTGATGCTCAGACTTCCCTAATTAGTTCTTCAGGCTGCTGTTCCCACAGTAGCTCTCATATAGGACTCATTGCAATGCATCATAATTTATCTATTTACTTATTTTCCTTTCCTACAAGACAACTTCTGGAGGTCAGGAACAACATTGCTTCGCAGTATCTGGCATATTGTCGGCTCTAAATTCCAATTTTTTTTTTTTGCTGAGGAAGATTTGCCCTGAGCTAATTAACATCTGTGCCAATCTTCCTCTATTTTGTTTATGGGTCACCGCCACATCATGGCCACTGACGAGTGGTGTAGGTCCACACCCAGGAACCGATCCTGGGCTGCCAAAGCAGAGTGCGCCAAACTTAACCACTAGGCCATGGGGCCGGCCCCCAAATATTTTTTTAATGCATCTCTTAGCACTTGGTCTTATTTTTCCCCAAATGGTATTACAGAACCCTATTTCCTAGAAAAGAGAGCATTAAAAAAATTTCAGGGGAGCGCCCAGCAGTGTAGCAGTTACGTGCACGCACTCTGCTGTGGCGGCCTAGGGTTCGGATCCCAGGCGCGCATGCACACACCGCTTGTCAAGCCACGCTGCGGCAGCATCCCCTATAGAGTGGAGGAACAGGGGCATGGATGTTAGCCCAGGGCCAGTCTTCCTCAGCAAAAAGAGGAGGATTGGCGAAGATGTTAGCTCAGGGCTGATCTTCCCCACAAAATAAAAATTTCAGGTGAACAACTAAAAAATCAGAAAAAAAGAGGGCCCCCTTAAACTTTGAAACTAATCCTATTTCTCCATTATTCCATTATGTAGTCAGTTATCCTGCAAGGTGCTGAACAAAATGATGTTCATATTCCTCCAAAATTTAATGTCTGAATGTATATGTAAACTTCTCTGGTGACTTCCTACCTTATATGATGGAAAAAGCACAATGAAGTATCTACTTACGGCAAAGAGTTACCCAAGAACTGTAACACATTCTCATTCATGAAGACCATGAAACTAAAATAAAACTTTATTACCTGATTTCTTCTGATGCCAGAGAATATTGCTAATTTACATAGAAATAAACATATATCACTCTTTTTATAGTCTTATTTTCTATAATATGAACTCCAGGTATATATGAGGTGATGTTTGGGGTAGAAGACCATTTTTAGAAGATTTCAATGTATTTCATTAAAAAACATAAATTAGCTTTTTAAAGCCTCTTTTGGGCCGGCCCTGTGGCTTAGTGGTTAACTGCGTGCGCTCCGCAACTGGTGGCCCGGGTTCGGATCCCGCGCGCACCGACGCACCGCTTCTCCGGCCGCGTCCCACATACAGCAACTACAAGGATGTGCAGCTATGACATACAACTATCTACTTGGGCTTTGGGGGAAAAATAAATAAATTTTAAAAATTATAAAAAAATAAAAAAAAATAAAGCCTCTTCCTTAACCTAGAGCTGTTCATGCTTTTGTTGGCCCACAGTGAGAGACTGGTAGCAAAACTCAGAATATGAAAAAGGTAAATACAAGACAGAGTTGTTTTTAGCTCTATTACTGCCAAACGAGACTGATAGGGTATGCTTCCAAATTGTGGGACAACAATGGCATCAGATAACATGAAGTAATTTAAGTTGCTATACATGATGTTTACATTTAGCTAGGTCATGATGTTTCCCTTAAACTTTATGACCAATTTCTTATTCCCTACACCTAGAACAGATTACTACTTTGCCCCCTTTCCCTTTATTTGCCTTACAAATACAAAATTAACAACCTGTAAGTTCTTTATCTTATTAGAAAATCCTCTCATAAAACCAGTCTGTTCTCATCTGTTATTATTTAAAAAAATATTTTTAATTGCACATGTAAATCTATAAAGTTCTGTTTTGCTGTTAGTGACTATGGACACATATTTAAATTCAGTCCTCAGAAAATATCGGAAGGTTGATGCTACAATTATAACCGACAAATTGTTTCTGCATTCTTTTTACTACTGTTAGTATTAAACCTGTGAAATGGGCATCTACTACTTGCCAGGTATTTTCTCGTTTATGCCAATTTGGGTTGCAGATTTCTCTCCCAAAAGCCCTAACACTGTAACTATACATGTTTGAATCTAGAAAGAGAACTTGTTAGTGAATTCGAAAAAGGAACCTGGTACAACTTGGGTCCCCACCAGCTAATGGTTGAGATAACATGTAAAGGGATGGATAAACCTGATTACAAACTATTTGTGAAACGTCTGAGTGAGAAGCCATTTCCAGAGCTACACTAACATGAAATCCCTTGAAATACGTCTGACGGGGGAAGTAAATAAACTATGAAGTAGGATGCAACGGATTTGAATTTTCAAAAATCTCCTGTGTGGGGGCCGGCCCGGTGGCGCAAGCGGTTGAGTGCGCGCGCTCCGCTGCGGCGGCCCGGGGTTCGCTGGTTCGGATCCTGGGCGCGCACCGACGCACTCCTTGGCAACCCATGCTGTGGCGGCGTCCCATATAAAGTGGAGGAAGATGGGCACAGATGTTAGCCCAGGGCCGTCTTCCTCAGCAAAAAAAGAGGAGGATTGGCGGATGTTAGCACAGGGCTGATCTCCTCACAAAAAAAAAAATTTCTGGTGTGGAAGGCAGTTTTTCCCACAGCACTTATTTAGATAAGGGAAACTGCCAGTTATTTGGAGTTGCAGTCTTCTAAAGGCTATCTTCAATTCAGTTCCTCCATTTCTAGTTCACCTTATACATTGTTACCAAATTAATCTTTCTAGAACACAAGTGTTACTGCCCTTCAAAAAACTTCAACAGCTTCCCACTGTCAGAGAAATAAGTTGAAAACAATTAGCCTGGTATTCAATGCCACCATTACTTGGTTGTGACCTACCATCTAAACCTTATTTTGAATCATTCCTCTACACTCTGGCCTACCTAGGCCAGGGGTTGGCAAACTACAGCCTACAGACCAAACCCAGCAGGCTGCCAGTTTTTGTATGGCCTTCCAGGTAAAAATGATTTTTACATTTTTAAAGGGTTGGAAAAGAATATCGTGTGACATGTAAACATAAGAAATTCAAGTTTCAGCATTCTTAGCGTTTTTTTTTTTAAACACAGCCACTCTCATTTTTTACATATTTTCTATGGTTGATTTCATGCTACAACAGCAGAGTTCAGAAGTTGCAATAGAGACCTTATGGCCTTATCTGACCCTGCACAGAAAGTTTGCCAATGCCTGATCTAGATGTACTTCTATTTCTTTCTTTCTTTTTTTTGTGTGTGTGAGGAAGATCAGCCCTGAGCTAACATCCATGCCAATCCTCCTCTTTGTTTGCTGAGGAAGACTGGCCCTGAGCTAACATCCCTGCCGATCTTCCTCCACTTTATGTGGGACGCTGCCACAGCATGGCCTTACAAGCAGTGCGTCAGTGCTCGCCTGGGACCTGAACCCAGGGCGCCAGCGTGTGCACTTAACAGCCACACCACGGGGCCTGCCCCTATACTTCTATTTCTCTCTCTTCACCTATCTAGAGTCCTGCCTGGAATGTACTATTCCCACTCATTCCTGCTGTCACCTCTATGAGGCTGTCAAAGAATTGTCAAAAAATTTACAAACATGATTCTCCCACAAATATAAAATTAACACGAGCCAAACATTTATTGAACTCACTGACGGAACCAGTAAGACGGTAAAACTGGTTGCAGGCGTATTTAAGGAGCTAAGTATTTAGAGCCACAAAAATAAAAATTACAATAAGGTTGAAGGTTAAACAAAAATACTGCCCTACACAGCAATAAAACTGTAACTTTGGGGTTAGCTTTTCTATCAATCAGAAATCTACAACGTTACAAGTAACTTACAATGTTTGAGCTCTAATCATTTAATAAATAGCAAAGCCAAACACAGGTACCTTCTCCCAGAGAATAATGCTTAGACAGGCAAGTTAAACCACGTCCCAGTATGAACTGCAAGGCCATCCCTCCAGGCCTTGCCTTATTTCCATGTTTTGGGTAACTTTTAACAAGGCCTATCCTAATCCTTCCAGTCAATGTGGACCTCTCCTCCTTTTATGCTCCCATCACCTTTTGTACTTCCATTATAGCACTCAATTATCTGCATTTGCGAATTTTATTTTCCCCAACAGGCAGTAGGCTCCTTAGAATCACAGTATTTAAGAGCTGAGATTTAACCTTCCTTTTTCACGGGATTTGAGCATAGGGTCCAGGGTTGCAGTTCTCAATACCTGCCTTGCCCCGCACAGATACTTAAGTCCTTAATGCCGAATATGCAGCCTCCACTCTTTCCAAAACGTCTCAGGGCACTTTCCTTACACCTCCTTTGGGTTCTAACGGGCGGTGCACTGGTGTTTCTCCCTTACTCCACTGTTTAGTGGCCTTCTAGAGTAGATAGGTGCTGTTTGGATTCTCTTGGTTACTATCTCCCATTACAGCCTAACCCAGTGCCTTACACAAAGCACCAGTTCAAGAGACAAAGGTTGAAACAGATGGGGGACTCTCTCCCCAACTGATGTAGCTGGAGACACCGAGTGTCCTAGCCTCTCCATTCACATGACCTTCCTGTCTCACCTACAGCACTAATACCTCAAAGCAGGGGGAAATGCCCGCCCCAAATGGCAAACATTCCTCCTCAGCCAAAGACCTCAAATTTCCGCTGCCCCTGGACACGGTCTCCAACCCTCAGAGAAACGGCGAGGTGGACTAGGCCCTGGATTCTGAAGTCAGCCCTTTCCGCAACTATCACCAGCACCGCTTTTCGCATCTTTTGGCGGTGGAATGTTTCCTCGGTGGGCTGGTTTACTTCCTCAAGACTAACCAGTCCTCCCTTTCACTTTTCAAGCCTCCCGACTCTGCGTCTCTCCGCCTCAGCTCGCCTCCCCCGGAGACGGCCCCAGGCGCGTGGCTCCACACTCGTGCGGCCAACGGTTTTCCGACGCGAGGGGGGGAGCGCGGGAGCAGAGGCGGCAACGAGTCGGGCGGGAGAGAGCGGACGTAAGGCGGGGCCAACGCCGGGAAGGATCGCGAAGGAGCTGGGAGGCCCCGCCCTTTCCGTAGATATCTCTAGAAAGCCGCGCAGGAAACCAAAAACAAAGAGTGCGCACGCGCGGCGGCAGGGCCCGGGCATTTTGCTGCGTCACCAGCCGCCGCCCGGCCTCACCACCCCTCGCTCGCACGCACGCACGTTCATTCTCCGTCCTCGCGCCCCTTTTCCTACACTTTCCTCTTCTCCCCGACCGGAGGAGCCGCTCTCTCCGCGCGGTGCATTCTGGGGACCCGGGTCGAGCCCGCCGCCGCCGTCGCCTGAGGGAAGCGAGAAGAGGCCGCGACGAGGAGAAAACGCCGGAGTCGCCACCGGAGAGGAGCCGACTGCCCACCAGCTGCCGCCGGAGAGGCCCGCCCATCCGTGCGCCCGTCCCCCTGCCCCGTTCGCGATGTGAGTGCGCCACCCCTCCGAGGGAAGGTCGCCCCGGAGGGAGGCCGAGGCCGTGCTGGGGGCTGTCGGGAAGCCGCCTCCCCCTACCCCGCTCTCGGCCCCTTCGGCTCTCTCCCCTCAGTGGTGGCAGTCGTTCCTCCCCGGGGTTGGAGGTCCAGGACCCTGTTCCGGGTATCGTGGCGGGTGGAGGACATTTTCCTCCAGATGTTCGCTTTCCCCTTTGGGCAGTCCGCGTTGTCCGTAACTGTCCCTAACTAGTCTCTGGCCTTCGTCTCCCGCGAGCTTTGGGCCATGTGGGCGCCCTGGAGGTGGGGGCCCTCGTGGATTGCCGCTTGGCATCCTGGGCCGTGCGGTTCGGCCGCGCTGTGGTCTGGGACCAGGCCGTGGGCCAGTGCACCTGTGGTGGGTGCTCCCAGAAGCTGGGGGTGCTCCTCGGAGGGCCCCATGCGGCCTCCGCCGAGAAGCGACAGGCACTGCTAGGCAACTGGAGGAGGCCGCGCCGGCGCCACCACTTACTTCCCTCTCGGGTGTCGGGATTTCTCGAGCGTGGGTCTTTCCAGGCCTCCCCATAACTCTAGTCCCTTTAAGGGGCTGAAGGTTACCAAAACGCAGCCGTGTCCCTGGCAGCCAGGAGCTACCATGAGCAGGTAGTTGTGCACGTGTCGAGTCCAGAGATACCTGTGGACATTTTCTGTGTTCTTTGTTAACAAACAGGCGAGGTTTCATTATCCTATCCTAATTTAAGGTTGAAATAGGTATGTGATTGCCTCCTTGTTGTCTTGAAGAGCTTAAATTTGTTTTTGTGGAGGTGACCACACATTCCTTAGCGATCTTTAGTTTTTATTATGGTAAAGGAAAACCTCGGTGATTTTAACCGACTAAGAATTCTTGGCACTGCCACTTCCAGGTCTTACATTCTTCTCAGGAAAAGCTTTTACGTTTTCAGGTGTGTGAACTGCCGGTTTTATAGTTTTTGGGACTAACTGCTCTCTAAAGGTTACGTATGGAGAGCAATTGAAGGGGAACAGTTTTTATTCCTATAAAAAGTAATGCACTTTCAAGGGTTTATTTAATTAATGACATTAACGGTGAGTATGTTGGATTAGACATTTAAATGGTAAAGGATACACTATAGCCAGTTGACGACGGGGAACAAGCCTCGGGAGGAAAGCATGTGTTACTGTAAAGGGGATTTATTAGAATTTTGGAAGGATTTTTTTCCCCTAAAGGTGATATCTAATAGAAGATTTTAATTTATGTAAAATAGCTTTTGCTATTCCCTTTGAAATCTCTATTCCAAATAATGTAGCAGGATTGTCGGTCTTAAAGTATCTATGAGAAGAAGATGAATCCTCAGATAAAGCGTTACCAACTTTTAATAGACTAATGTAGCCAAACAAAATGTCTTTTCGTTAAGAAATACCATGTTTAATACGGTTTGAAATAGAAAAACTCTAGGGAGGTCACATAAAATAGTTAGATAGGAAATGTTAAGTTAACTAAATAGATTAAAAGATGAAAAGTGTAACAATATTCCAAAAAGCACTGTCTCTACGTAAAGAACGCTACTTTCAAAATGAGTATTTTGAAGAGATCAGATAAATCTCATCCTCTTTAAAATAGTCAATATATGCAATTTTGCAAATTGTTTAGGATATCTTATTGAACTAATAAAATGAATGAATTTACAAGATGAATATTACGAGTTATTTGAATTGGGAAAAACTTTTAATGGGTCATCCAGTCCCAGGAAGAATCCACTGATAAGGGTTCATTTTGTTGATGTCTGCTATAAACATTTTTCTAGTTGTGGAAATAGACATTTATGCTGGAAATCTTAAGGGTTTTAGGGTCTGGTTTTTTTTTTTTTTGAATGCTCTGTAGTAGTGATTTCCTGGGTAAATTTCTTTTAATCACGTTTTTAAAGTTTTGTATAGTAGCATACATGAAAGCTCTCAATCTCTCACCTACCTTGGAGAAGGCTGGAATTTTAGGACCTCCCTCCCCCATTTAAGACCTGCGCAAACCCCCTGCAGGGGGTGCTCATTTGCTTTTTTTTAAATTAGCGATTGTAGTTGGTTTTAAGTTGGACCCATTAACAATGTGTATAAAGTAAAATGTTTTATTTAGTTTTGAGCTATTTGAAGTTATTCTTTTTGGTGTCCTGTACTTAAACTAATAAATTGTCCAGAACTACACCATGACTATTTCTAACGTTGATTAAAATCTTATTTACTTTGCCATCACTCAGCTTTGTAGGATTGGGACCCGAAAGTAAAATCATCAATGTTTGTTTCCAGAACAAATTGTAATAGTGAGCATGGCGTATATGGTTAATTTCTAAAAGCTAAGGAAAAGTAACTGATCATGGTCTTTGTTCAGTGTTGACTTCCTAACGACTGTAACCTGGCAACTGGATTTTCTTTTTTTCTATGTTTAGTTAGACTTTAACTAGAAGGCAGTAGAAACTGGAAGTGACAAATCACCTGAGTGCAGACCAGTATGTATTGTTAATTAAGATTCTTCTGTTTAATTGTATTTTCTCAGTTTTGAAATCTTCTAGAAGCTATATCATTTTGGGGTCTTAAGTGGCTTGTGATTGTAGCTTTTCAGGAGAAAATACCTTTGTAATATCAACTGTTTTAGAATCAACCTAGCTCTTAAACGCTTAAGATCCTATTTTATCTGAGTTCTTAAATTGAGAATTGTTGCATCTAGTGTAGTTTGCTACAGAAATACAAAGTGTGTTGTAGTAAACTTTTTGTAATTTACTGTATACATTGGCAGTGATAGATTTTAAATTGAGGCTGACTTCCCCAGGACACCTTTGAACTTTTGATTTTTCCAGGAAGATGCCAATTACTTGAAACCCTACCTTGAGCAGTGTACTCAATTTCATGTTGTATCCCATAGCCAAATAAAATGTGCTGTTGTGGATTTTCTGTGCAATAGTTGATCTTCACATGTAGCTATACTTTATTGCCGGAAAGTTTATGTCGGGGCCCTTTCCACCTTAGCATGTTTAATTATCGTTGTGTACTGAAAGGATCTAAGTTACAGACAGGTGTTTTTAAAATTTTTAATTTTATTAGATTCTAGGATCTAGTTATTCAGATATCAATTCACATAGCACCAATTAGTATAAAGGGCTGTCTCAAATAGAATTGGAACCCAGGATTTCTGACAGAAGGCTTATTTTTTTCTACTTAACAAAAAGGGAGAATAATTTTCAGGTGGTCCTTTTTTTTGTGTGTGTGTGTGAGGAAGATCAGCCCTGAGCTAACATCCGATGCCAATCCTCCTCTTTTTGCTGAGGAAGACTGGCCCTGGACTAACATCCGTGCCCATCTTCCTCCACTTTATATGGGACACTGCCACAGCATGGTTTAACAAGCCGTGCGTAGGTGCGCGCCAGGGATCCGAACTGGCGAACCACGGGCCGCCACAGCGGAGCGTGCACTTAACCGCTGCGCCACGGGGCCGGCCCCTCAGGTGGTCCTTTAATTTCCAAATAAATAATCATGTCTCTGTAGTTCATTTTTATTTATTATCTAAACTACTGTTTCTGTTAAAACCTGTGCCACTTCTTGACATATGGTAACGGAGCCCTGAGGCTATGAAATTTGTCTGTAACGGAGGCAGTGAGAGATTGACCTCGTTTGAGTTTTATACGTATGAAGAAAAAAATTTTTGTGTGTGAGGAAGGATAGTCCTGAGGTAATACCTGTTGCCAATCCTTGTCTTTTTTGCTGAGGTGTATTGGCCCTGGTCTAACATCTGTTGCCAGTCTTTCTCTACTTTATGTGGGACGCCTCCACTGCGTGGCTTGATGAGCGCTGTGTAGGTCTGTGCCCAGGATCTGATCCTGGGAACCCCAGGCCACCAGGAGCAGCACGTGCGAACTTAACTATTACACCACCGGGCCCGGCCCCCGCCAAGTTATTTTATCTGCTTTGGGCATGTTAAAAGGTTATATGTACAAAAGAGGGAATTTGGGAAGGTCATAGAGTTGCTTGGAAGAAAGGCACTAAGTTTTAGGGGGCATGTTATCTTTGAGAACAGCTTTCACCTGTATATTTTAGAGTGCAAATTACCAAATAAAGGAACTAGCACAGAGCTTCACACAAGTTCTTGGTTTGCCCCCTTGGTGTCTTAGTAGTGGGTTTTTTTTTTTTTATGGTGCTGTTTAGGCCAAAAGGAGTAACCTAGCAGTTCTGTTCATTAGGTAGTGGGTTCAAACAACTTAAGTATTTTGTCCTAACGGCCTAGTAGCTCTTGAAAAAACTAATACACATAAATTGAAAGAAAAACGTAGTTTCTTGTATCACCACAGTTACTAATGGAAAGTGTCTGCCTTTTGGGCACTATGTAACTTTTTTTTTTTTTTTTTTGAGGAAGATTGGCCCTGCGCTAACATCTGTTGCCAGTCTTCCTCTTTTTCTTTTTTCTCCCCAAAACCCCAGTACCTAGTTGTGTGTCATAGTTGTAGAGTTGTAGCTCTTCTATGTGGGACGCCTCCTCAGTATAGCTTGATGAGCAGTAAGTAGGTCCACGCTCGGCATCCGAACCAGCTAACCCCAGACTTCGGAAGCGGAATGCACAAACTTAACAGCTATGCCATGGGGCCTGCCCCCCACTATGTAACTTCCTATACCTTGGAATCAGATTGGATACTTCGAGCTAAATTCCTGTTCCTCATTGGTTTTTTGTGGGTGCTTTTTTTTTTTTTTTTTAAATCATAGCAACTACCAAAAATCCAACGATGCAAAAAATGAAACTTAAGGGAGAGGGATGTAGTGCATTGAAACTGAACCATTTGGTGGCTTGACTGAAGGTGAGTATCACTGAATTCCTCTCAAATTTAAAATATTCTCTGGCAAACCTGTAAGTTCCTCCATAGTGCCCTGATGCACCTTCGCACATAATTTGGGAACCACAGGACTATCAGATCACCTTTCCAGAAAGTTTTACATAGTAGTACAGCTGACATAGAGAAGATCTGAAAGTATGAGAGGCAGGGCCGGCCCCGTGGCTTAGCGGTTAAGTGCACGCGCTCCACTGCTGGCGGCCCGGGTTCGGATCCCCGGCGCGCACCGACGCACCGCTTCTCTGGCCATGCAGAGGCCGCGTCCCACATACAGCAACTAGAAGGATGTGCAGCTATGACATACAACTGTCTGCTGGGGCTTAGGGGGGGAAATAAATAAATAAAATTATATAAAAAAAAAGAAAGTATGAGAGGCATATCTTGGGATTTCTCTGAGCAAGGAATGTGTGTATGAGAGAGTTAGGTTTTAGACGTTTATAGACAGGGATTTTTGTGTGTGTGTGAAGATGATCAGCCCTGAGCTAACATCATGCCAGTCTTCCTCTTTTTGCTGAGGAAGATCGGCTCTGAGCTAACATCTATTGCCAATCCTCCTCCTTTTTTTCCCTTTTTCTCCCCAAAGCCCCAGTAGATAGCTGCATGTCATAGTTGTACATCCTTCTAGTTGCTGTACGTGTGACGCTGCCTCAGCATGGCTGGACAAGAGGTGCATCAGTGCGCGCCCAGGATCCGAACCTGGGCCGCCGGTAGAGGAGTGCTCGCACCTAACCGCTAAGCCATGGGGCCGGCCCCTAGGCAGGGCTTTTGATAATACTTAGGGAAAAACTGCTCAGTCTATGAACTTGGAACTATTTTTTCACTTTCTGTAGCAGAATTTTCATGTTTCGGAATCATTCCTGACTTAGTACAAACTGAAATAGATTTACCAGTTTCTTGATTGTCTTTTGCTTGTGATAGACCAGTTGACAAACTCAGTTTTAAAAAATCAGTAATTCTGAACTTATCTTTTTTTTACTGCTGACTTTTTTTCTTGATTATAATGAGTTTTATTTTTGTTTTATAACCCTTCTTGATATTTACAGATATTCTGGGATGTATAAAAAATTAGTGAATCTAGTCTTTAAGAAGCTTTGCACTTACTAGAAATATGTTGAGGTTATTCCTAAAGCTACAAGATAGTTACTCCATTATTAAGCTCTAGTAAAAAACTTGTCTGCTGATTCCTATTGTTTTATCTTGTAATTCAAAGTGATCTTTCAATTCAGACAAATATCATGCTCCATTAAGAATAAACTTGTGGGTCGGCCCCGTGGCGTAGCAGTTAAGTGCGTGCCCTCTGCTGCTGGCAGCGCCGGTTCAGATCCTGGGCGTGCACCAATGCACCGCTTGTCAGGCCACACTGTGGTGGCGTCCCACAGGTACGGGTGTTAGCTCAGGGCCAGTCTTCCTCAGCAAAAAAAGAGGAGGAGGGTTGGCATGGATGTTAGCCCAGGGCTGATCTTCCTCACCAAAAAAAAAAAAAAAAAAAAGAAAAAAAGAATAAACTCGTAAGGGAATTATCATTAATTAATTTTGAATAAGGTGTGTGAGATTGTGTACTGTTAGAGAATGTCTTAATACTCTCTATTATCTTAGAAGTTTATATATATATACAAGATATAGGTAAGTTATCTCTCAGTACTAACAACACAAACGTTATCTTATGATGTATCTATTTATACATTAAGAAAGATAAACTAATAGCTAGTAATGGACCTGATCACTTTATCCCCATACTTCTTAGAAGATTTTTGGCCTAAATTTCATCTAACTTGAATAGTAAGCTTCTTAAGGGCAGGGATTTTTGTCTATTTCGTTGACTACTGTATCTCCAGAACAATTCCTGGCACCATGTTCAATAAATATTTGTTTATTGAATAACATTCAAACTCTAAATGTATTTTAGCTGTGAGGCTAGGCTACATGAGGTGTTGGACTGAGGGTTAGGACTAACTGGGGTCTTCTTCTATTGGTCCTGTATTCTGCTATGTGACATCTTCAGTCAAATTTAAATATCTCTTACATAGATTGGAAAGTAGATTGGTGGTCAGTAGTTGAAGGATAAAGTTGGTGAGAGCCATCTATAAATGAAATCTCTGATTTTACAGTCTATTAATTCAGGCTTTCCTATATTTTGGGAAATCTGGAAAAGAAGTAACACCAAATCAATATATACTCTCAAAGTACATTTGACTTGTTATGAGCCATTGGTTTTGGGAATATTTAGCTTATTGGTTATGTTTTGGTCAGACTGAGGTTTCTCTTAACTGTGGATTATTACCATAGATTCTCCTTGAACTGATTCTACCCTTCTTCCTCTTGCCCCCAATTTTTTTTATTCCAAAGAAGTTGCCTTTTCAGTCAAAATTAATCCTTTTTTTCAATTTTTTTCTGTTTGATTAATTTCTGTATGAGGCCATTAAATGAAGATAAAACCTAATGTAAAAATATTTGCCCATTTTATCATAAGATTATTTTTTTGTTTGTTTGTTTTTAAAGTTTTATTTATTTTTATTTTTTCCCCCAAAGCCCCAGTAGATAGTTGTATGTCATAGCTGCACATCCTTCTAGTTGCTGTATGTGGGACGAGGCCTCAGCATGGCCGGAGAAGCGGTGTGTCGGTGCGCGCCTGGGATCCAAACCCGGGCCGCCAGCAGCGGAGCGTGCACACTTAACCGCTAAGCCATGGGCCAGCCCATAAGATTATTGTTAGCACATTCTGTATCACATTTTGCAGTCCCTTAAATACTTTTATAAAAGTAGAGCATTTTGGGGGCCGGCATGGTGGCATAGAGGTTAAGTTCACGTGCTCTGCTCTGGCAGCCCACGGTTTTCAGGTTTGGATCCCGGATGTGGACCTGCACACTGCTTATCAAGCCATAATTCGGCAAGTGTCCCACATGTAAAGGAGAGGAAGATGGGCACGGATGTTAGCCTAGGGCCAGTCTTCCTCAGCAGAAAGAGGAGGATTGGCAACGGATGTCAGCTTAGGGCTAATCTTCCACACACACACACACACAAGCATTTTTATTAAATAGTCATTTCTGCTGTTTTCTCCAGTACATTTGTGTGTGTGTGTTAAAGAGCCTAATATTGTGTGACTAAGTGATAGTATCTAATTTTTTCCCAATGATTTAGAGTAAGAATTCAAATATTAATAATAATTTGTCACATTTGTATATGATAGAAACCTTTTTTTTTTTTTGGTGAGGGAGACCGGCCCTGAGCTAACATCTATTGCCAGTCCTCCTCCTTGTTTTTTTTTCCTTTTTCTCTCCAAAGCCCCAGTAGATAGTTGTATGTCATAGCTGCACATCCTTCTAGTTGCTGTATGTGGGATGCCGCCTCAGCATGGCCGCACAAGCGGTGCGTCGGTGTGCGCCCGGGATTGGAACCCGGGCCACCAGTAGCAGAGCATGTGCACTTAACCACTAAGCCACGGGGCTGGCCCCTAATAGAAACCTTTTAATAAAGAAACCAATCTGATTGAACACTACTATGACAGAAAGACATTAAAGATTTCTGGGGGAAATATACTAGAACGCTGTGGAATTATATGTAATTCTATGGGGTGAGCGTATAATATATATATATCCCATGAGGTTGATCTAAATCATGTATTTCAGATTTGAATTATTATGGTATTAACTAAGGTTTGTAGGCCTCAATTGAATACTGAAAACTTTTTGTTTCACTAAATTCTTAGGCATAGGCCTCAAGATTTTTTATGTTTGCTATCTGATGATCCAGAGTACCTGCTTATAAAAATTTTTGAACATTGAAAATTCTGAGAGAAAAAGAAAAGAAAGGTGTTGAAACTTTGACTATAGTGTTGGTTATAGAGACAAGTCATATGCTGTGGAATTCTATTATATATGGAATTTTGTTCCTCTTCAAGATTTCCAAAGTTCTGAAGGGATGATAGCTGTAATTAATGTTGTTTTTTTTAACTGCTCAGTTACAGAATAAAGTAAACTCCTTTCCCTTGCCTCCAGGGACATCTGTGACCTAGCCCTAACTTGGGTTTTCAATCTTAAGCTTTATGAATTTACTCCAAATTACAACATGCTTGTCCTACCAGTTAATTAAAAGACTTGAGGTGTTTTATCTTTTATAATGCCTTGCACATAGTATCAAAAGAGTTACAATAGCTGGGAGATTTGCCTTAGCAAATTTTTTCCATTTAGCTCTACTGGTTGTCTTAGTCTGCTTGGGTTGCTGTAAGAAAATACCACAGATGGGTATTTATAAACTGGGTAGTTTATAAACAGCAGAAATTTATTGCTCACTCTTTTGGAGGCTGGAATTCCAAGATCTGGGCACCAGCGTGATTACCTTCTGGTGAAGGGACTCAGTTCCTGGTTCATAGCTTCTGCTGTATCCTCACGACAGTAGAAAGGGCTAGGGATCTCTCTGGAGCCTCTTTTTATAAGGTACTGATTCCATTCATGAGGACTCTGCCCTCATGACCTAAGCACCTCCCAAAGGTCCCACCTGCTAATACCATCACATTGAGCATTAGGATTTCAACATGTGAATTTTAGGGGGATGTATTTTATGCTATTTTTTTTGTTCAGGAAGATTTGCTCTGAGCTAACATCTCTTTTTGCTTGAGGAAGATTCATCCTGAGCTAACATCTGTGCCAGTCTTCCCCTGTTCTGTATGTGGGTTACCGCCACAGCATGGCTGCTGCTAAGTGGTGTAGGTCTGCTCCCAGGAAGCAAACCTGGGCCACTGAAGCGGAGTGTGCCTAACTTATTAACCTCTAGGCCACTGGGCTGGCCCTCATGGGGGGATGTATTCAAACCATTGCACTGGTGCATCCATTATTTTTTTAAAGTGAGGGGTGCTTATAATTTTCTGCAGATGAGAATACCCACCAGATTCTACCATATTAAAAATGGTATTTGGGAACAAATATGGTTTCCAGTCTGTCATTTTAAGACAGACTAAGAAATTTTAGTCAAAACGATAGAGGAGAATTTTAGGCTATGCAAAATTTAGTTGCTTGAGTTGACATAGCCCTAACGTTAAGTGTGGAAGAGCTTGGCAGTAGAGTTTAGAATGTCCCACTGTGGGGGTTTTTGGTATTGTTTTGCTTTATTTATTTATTTATTTATTATTATTTTTTTAATTTTATTTACTTTTTTCCCCCAAAGCCCCAGTAGATAGTTGTACATCATAGTTGCACATCCTTCTAGTTGCTGTATGTGGGATGCGGCCTCAGCATGGCCAGAGAAACGGCGCGTCGGTGCATGCCCGGGATCCGAACCCGGGCCTCCAGCAGCACAACACGCGCACTTAACCGCTAAGCCACGGGGACGGCCCTGTTTTGCTTTAAATAGTGGATTATTTATATAATGTATGCAGAGGTGAAAAAAGTTTTTGCGTCTTATAGGTATGTTACTATTAAAATGAGTTAACAGACTTGAGTAGTAGTTACGAATTTTGCCAATGTTAGTATAAGGCTAGGGATAAATCTAGTGTAATTAGTTTAGAAGCTAGTGTTAACGCTAAATCAGCCCTTCTCTGGGTTAATAGGAGAAAAAGAAGTGTTGTGGTCCTCATAGAAGACAAAAAGGGATATCATAAACATTCAGTTTCCCTTTCAGATGAATGAATATAGGTGTTTATTACTGGTTAGGTTAAATGTAGGATCCTTCCTGGAATTTTGGTGGTTTAGGTCAGGGTCACCTGGTAAATATTAGGTTTTGCAGGCCACAAGTATCTCTGTCCCATATTCTCGTTTTATTTTTTGGAGGAAGATTGGTCCTGAGCTAACATCTGTTGCCAGTCTTCCTCCTTTTTTTCTGTTTTCTCCCCAAAGCCGCAGTAGATAGTTATATGTCATAGTTGTACATCCTTCTAGTAGCTCTATGTGGGACGCCGCCTCAGCATGCCTTGATGAGCAGTGCGTAGGTCTGTGCCCAGGATCTGAACTGGCGAATCCTGGGCCACCAAAGCGAGTGTGCGAACCTAGCCGATACGCCACCAGGCCCGCCACACCATATGCTTGTTTTTACAACTCTTTAAAAATATAAAAACCATTTTTGGCTCCTGGCCTAACCCCTGGGTTAGATTGTTTAATTTTGTTTTTATTATCTGGAAAATGATTGTATTAGTTTTCTAGGGCCGATGTAACAAAGTACCAGAGACTGGATGACTTAAACAATAAGAATTTATTTCCTCACAATTCCGGAGGATGTTAGTCTGAGATCAAGGTATCAGCAGGGTTGTTTTTTTTTTTTTTTCCTGAGGCCTCTTTCCTTGGCTTGCAGATGGCCATAGTCTTCTGTGTCTTCACAAGTCTTCCCTGTGTAACTGTGTCCTAGTCTCTCTAAGGACACCAGTTATATTGGATTACAGCCCACCCTAAGACCTCATTTTACCTCAGTTACCTTTTTTTAAAGATCCCCTCTCCAAATACAGTCACGTTCTGAGGTACTGGGGGTTTAGAACTTTAACATACGAATTGGAGGGGGACACAATTCAGTCCAAACAGTGATATAACTCCAGATTACTTAATGCTAATTTCAGAAAAGAAAAAAGATTCTCTCTTGGTTCCAGTGTGCTTTAATAAGAACAGAAACTGATTTAGCTTAGCTTTATTATGTATTTTTTTCAAACACAAAAGATAGAATACAACAGTGAATCCTCATGTACCCATTCAGCTTCGGTCATCATCACAGGGTCATTCTTATTTTATCTACACTCTCCCCTTCTCCCCAATGGATTTTTTTTTTTTTTTTAATTAGTTCCAGACATAATTCTTTAAAATAAGGAACATCTGCAATCCGGAAACCTATGGCAACAAGTAAGTGCTGTTTACTAAAGCAGCAATTTCCAAGATTTTAGAGTAAATGACAATTGGACAGTCATAGATTTTGTGAGCTAACACAGTTTCACAATTAGACTGAGTAGCTCCAAGGGAAGAAAGCTCCATGCCAAAATCATTTAATATCATTAAAGAAAAGTATTATCAATATAATCAATTCTCATCTACCCATCATCCAGATTCAACACTTTTCAGGCCTTTCCCACATTGTTTTATCTATCCCTTTTTTCTTTCTTGAAGTGGTTTTGTTGTTTTGTTTTGTTGTGTTGTGAGGAAGATTGGCCCCAAGCTAACATCTGTTTTCAGTCTTGCTCTTTTTGCTTGAGGAAGATTGTCCCTGAGCTACCATCCATGCTAATCTTCCTCTATTATGTACATTGGACGGCCGCAGCGTGGCTTGCGGAGCGATGTGTAGGTCCGCCGCGCCTGGAATCCGAACCCGTGAATCCCGGGCCACCAAAGCGGATTCCGCGTGAAGTTAACCACTACGCTATCAGGCCGACCCTTTGAAGCATTTTAACGGAAACCACATATACTTCAGTTTTCATCTCGAATGGACATTTTTTCATAAAAACAATGCCTTTCGCGCCTAACAAAACTAACATTTTCCATATCATCTGCTACCCTGCCCATATCCAGATCTCCACAGTTTCAATAATCTTTATGTTTAGTTTGAATCAGGATGCAGACTAGCTTCATAAATTGTACTTGTTTGATAACTCTTGTCTTTCTTAATCTAGATCAGTTCCCCCTCTTCTTTATGCCATTGATTTAAGAAACAGTGTTCTGGATTTATCACCTTCTTCTGGTATCATTTAACTTCTTCCTTTTCCTCATATTTCCTATAGACTGGAATTAAGTTTACTGTGGGATATATCATGTTGCATCAACTTGGGAGGTATATGTCTGATTGTCCCACTTTTAGTGATCATAAGTTGTTTATCAACTGTTCATCTAATTGTTAATGGTTTCACCTTTGATGATCACTGCCAAATCAGTTTAAGGGTTCCAAAATGGCAGGTTTTTTTCCCTCCATGTTTTATTCCACACCAGAGCTGGAATTCTGTAAAGAAGTTTCCTTCATGAACTGGTCCTATTTAGTTATGAATAAAGGTTCATAAAGGAAGAGAAGGAAAAGTGCCCAGTTCTTTCTCTTTCGTTGCCAACTTGTAAAGAATTAGAGCTGTTGCATCTTCTGGTGATCTAGAATTATGGGTAATTTTTCTTATTTTTTTTTGTATGTGTGTGAGGAAGATCAGCCCTGAGCTAACATCTGTGGCCAGTCCTCTTCTTTTTGCTGAGAAAGACTGGCCCTGGGCTAACATCCATGCCCATCTTCCTCCACTCTGTATGTGGGACGCTGCCACAGCATGGCTTGAAAAGCGGTCTGTCAGTGCGCGCCCGGGATGCAAACCCGTGGCTGCCACAGCGGAGCGCGCGCACTTAACTGCTGCGCCACGGGGCCAGCCCCCGAATTTTTTTTTTTAATCGATACAAACGCAGAGTTTCTATATTCATTGTATTTGAATCAATTTGCAGTCATTCTTTTTTTTTTTTTTTTTTTTTTTTGTGTGGAAGATCAGCCCTGAGCTGACATCTGTTGCCAATCCTCCTCCTTTTTTTTTTTTCCCCCAAAGCCCCAGTAGATAGTTGTATGTCATAGTTGCGCATCCTTGTAGTTGCTGTATGTGGGACGCGGCCTCAGCATGGTTGGACAAGCGGTGTGTCGGTGCGCGCCCGGGATCCAAACCCGGGCCACCAGTAGCAGAGTGCGCGCACTTAACCGCTAAGCCACGGGCCGGCCCTGCAGTCATTCTTTATGATCCTCAAATTGTCCTTGGCCCAGGGGAGAGATATTGATTGTTGCCTCTTGTTTTGGCTGATGTCATTGTTTTTGATAGCTTAATTTGCACAAGAAGATGTCCCAGTCTCGTCTATATTTCCCACCTCAGGCCTGAGGTCAGCCATTTCTCTGTAGGAATTCTGGTTCCTTGTAGTTGGAAATAGTATTTTGGCACTGGGGTGTGCATTGCCCAAGATTGTAATCATTATTACTTTTTTTTTTCTTTTTTTTTTGTGAGGAGACCAGCCCTGTGCTAACATCTGCCAATGCTCCTCTTTTTTTGCTGAGGAAGACTGGCCCTGGGCTAACATCCGTGCCCATCTTCCTCCACTTTATATGGGACGCCGCCACAGCATGGCTTGCCAAGCAGTGCGTCGGTGCGTGACCGGGATCCGAACCAGCGAACCCTGGGCCGCCGCAGCGGAGCGTGAGCACTTAACCGCTTGCGCCACCGGGTCAGCCCTCATTATTACTTTTTAAAAAGAAGACTATCTGATCACTTCAATTTGAAAATCTATGAAACTAGTCATTTCAAGTTTTAATTACCTATTAAGTTAGAAAATATTTTCAGTTAAAGACAGAACCTGTTACCACATATTGAGAATACTGTTTGGCAAGAAAATGAGCTAGAAATAATGTGTGGCTTATTGTGACCTATTCATAAAACTCCTAAATTGTTTATTAGCTATATTAACATTAGAAGTTGTGAATTCTTAGTCCACAGAAGTTTGGTTAGGTGTCTGTCAGAGGCATTTAAAAATCTCGTTTTTGTTTTTTGTTTAAATCTGCCAATAGATGCCTAAAGAAATAGCTGGTATTTCCTGGTACTTGCTGATTTGCTGGTATTTAGACTTTGGAAACTACCATTTATAATTTTTAACCTACTTTAGATCTGATATCAGTATTCCAGAGTGGAGTATGACTAGTCAAGTTTAACAATTGCATAAAAATATTGAGCAGTTGGCTGCAACTTTTTATTTATAGAAAGGACTTTAAACTGCTACTCCTTAGGTTTGGGAATTTTAGAGCTTGGAAACAAAGCAATTCCTTTCAGTTGAGTTGATTTATAAGTAGTGTTTGAACATATAATAACTAATATTTTTTAACTCGTATTTTGAAATTTTAGGTTTACAGAAAAGTTGCACAAAATACAAAGAATTGCTGTACAGCCAGTAACTTTAATTTTTAGGTTATTAAAGCAGCACATGCTTATTTTAAAAAAATAATTGAAACAGTTGAATGATGTGGTTCTGTTACCGCCCAAAAAGGGGGTTGTCTGCCTGCTGCAGTCAAGAGGCAGGTGGGAGGAGAGAAAGGACTTTTTATTACAGCTTGCTAGCAAGAGAGAAGATGGCCGACTAATGTCCAAAAAAAGCCATCTTACAGAACAAGGGTTACAGGCCAGTTATATAGGGGGCTGGTCTTCGGGTGGAGGAGGCATCTGGTCTCTGAGTGGGGGCATCCATCTGACCTCCAGGTAGGGGCAGACATCTGGTCTTAGTTCCTGATAGTGTTTGGTTTTGCTGGATATGCATCAGAGACGGGAGCAAAGCCCTATACCCTGATCTTTCAGCAGTTGTCCTTGATGATGGCTGTCAGCAGACTCTCTGCCCCGGGGGTCATCACATTCCGAAGGAACTCAAGAGAACAAAGTTATGGGCCGGCCCCGTGGCTTAGCGGTTGAGTGCGCGCGCTCTGCTGAGGCTGCATCCCACATACAGCAACTAGAAGGATGTGCAGCTATGACCTACAACTATCTGCTGGGGCTTTGGGGGGAAATAAATAAAAAAAAAAAGAACAAAGTTATCAACTTACAGCAGCTGGGAGGGGCCATAAAATCCACAGAGCGTGTCTGGGCTAGTTAATCAGAGGTCATTCCAAGTTACAGTAGGGTTTCTTTTCTACAATATGGCTTCCCTTATGTCAACATTGTGTTGAGCCGGTATCAGTTCTACTTCCTTTCCCTTGTCTTTCTGGCTCATTCTTTAGAGGCAAATGCTGCTGTGTGTGTGAATTCTAGGAATTTTTATGCATATGCAAATACTTGTCTAAGGATTACAAAGAAAAATTTTTAAGTATTTACCACATATAATATTTATTGCCTGCTAACCATATTTGACTGTATTTACCTCTAGCAGTTTTCTAGCCATGTTCTAAAACTTAATTTTAATGGATGGGTAGAGCTCTAGGGAACTGACAGGATGAAGATGACAGGTATATTGCAGGGAACAGGAGCAGGTAGATAACAAGGAAAGAGCAAATACTCCGGGTTGCATACATGTATAGATAGAGTAAAAGATGAGGTTGTAAAGAAATTTGATTTGTTATCTAATGTCATTATTTAGAAACATAAAATTTTGTTAGGAAGATTTGTTTGCCCAGAAGAAAAAAAGTTGCTTTATATAGTCAGAAATAAGCTGCAGGGGCTGGCCCCCTGGCTTAGCAGTTGAGTGTGCAGGCTCCGCTACTGGCGGCCTGGGTTCACATCCCGGGTGTGCACCGACGCACCGCTTGTCCAGCCATGCTGAGGCGGCATCCCACATACAGCAACTAGAAGGATATGCAGCTGTGACATACAACTATCTACTGGGGCTTTGGGGAGAAAAAGGGGAAATAAAAAGGAGGAGAATTGGCAATAGATGTTAGCTCAGGGCTGGTCTTCCTCAGCAAAAAAAAAAGGAGAATTGGTATGGATGTTACCTCAGGGCTGATCTTCCTCACCAAAAAAAAAAAGAAAGAAAGAAGCTGCAGATGAGAACTTTTTTGAGGACAAATTTTGTCATTTCTCATACTTTTTTTTTTTTTTTTTTTTTTTTTTTTGGTGAGGAAGGTCAGCCCTGAGCCAGCATCTGATGCTGATCCTCCTCTTTTTTTTTTTTTTTTTTTTTGCTGAGGAAGATTGACCCTGAGCTAACATATGTGCCCATCTCCCTCTACTTTATATGGGACACCACCATAGCATGGCGTGACAAGTGGTGCTTCAGTGCTGCCTGGGATCTGAACTCGTTAACCCCAGGCTGCCGAAGTGGAGCGCGAGCATTTAACTGCTTGAGCCACCGTCCCACCCCATTTCTCATACTTTTTAATTCCCTCCAGTTTCTAGCGTTGTTAAGTAGAAATGTTGAATACTGTATTTCAGTTGACAGTGGATTAGTTCTGTTTGATTTTTTTTTTTAAGTCTGTCAAGTTGAATTTTAGGAGCAGGGCCCTAAAGGAGTAGCATATAAATTTTGACAGGGTTACCTAAATGGTTAACTCTATTGAGCATTGTTTGTTTTGTTTTTTAAATCTTTCCTATTATGAAATAAATATCATTGTGTTTTAACTTTGAATGCAGCTGTTAGAGTAAAAATGTAGTTTCTGTTTGAAACTGCCTCAAAATAATCAATGTTCTAGTGGAGCAATGTATTACTTTATATAACTTGGGAGGTATGTGAATATGCAGTTAATGAATTCCAGCTTAACTTTGTCTAATTTTATCTCTTTGTAGGCAGCCTGCTTCTGCAAAGTGGTATGATCGAAGGGACTATGTCTTCATTGAATTTTGTGTTGAAGACAGTAAAGATGTTAATGTAAATTTTGAAAAATCCAAACTTACATTCAGGTAAATTACCGTTTTACATCATTGGATAAAGAGCTTATTTTCAGACAGCAATAACTTTGTTTGTTTTGTGTGTTCACTGACATTACTACTAATCTTTACCTCTTTGAAAAGTCTCATTCTTTTTTTTTCCTTTTTTTTTTAATACAGTTGTCTTGGAGGAAGTGATAATTTTAAACATTTAAATGAAATTGATCTTTTCCACAGTATTGATCCAAATGTAAGTAGTCTTGATGCTTTAATCCCTGTTTAAATCATGAGGAAATGGGCACACTTTAAGTACTCTTTTTAGCAGTAGCCACTAATTCTGTTTTTCTTTTTCTTTTTTTTTTTTTTAATTTTTATTTATTTATTTTTTTCCCCAAAGCCCCAGCAGATAGTTGCATGTCATAGCTGCACAGCCTTCCAGCTGCTGTATGTGGGACGCGGCCTCAGCATGGCCGGAGAAGCGGTGCGTTGGTGCGCGCCCGGGATCCGAACCCGGGCCGCCAGCAGCGGAGCGCGCACGCTCAACCGCCGAGCCACAGGGCCGGCCCTAATTCTGTTTTTCTTAACAGTTCAGAGGCTGACTAGTTATATTTTGCGATGTTTTCTCCCTTCTAACTAATTTTCTGAGTACTCTTTTTGTTCTTGTTATCACTGTTTGGACTCAGGGCAGTACTCTTGAGGCTTGTCTTACCTAAGTATGGAATCTTTAAATTGTTCTATGATTGTACCATGTTTAGTTAATTTTTTTAAGGTTTTCTCTTCACCTTGTTCAGGGAAGAAAAATGGTCTTGTTTTTGCAATTGAATAGCTTATGAAATTTTTAGTAGTCTAGGGGATGTTTTTTTCAGAGTTTAGAGAAAATGTAGGCAAAGAAATTAGGAAGGAGGACTAGGAAATGACAAGCTACTTTCTATCCTCTAGTGATACTGGAGAGGTAAATGTTGTGATGGTGCTTTTGTTTTCGTTTTTAGGATTCCAAGCATAAAAGAACGGACAGATCAATTTTATGTTGTTTACGAAAAGGAGAATCTGGCCAGTCATGGCCAAGGTTAACAAAAGAAAGAGCAAAGGTAAGTTTCTTTTTCTTTTTTTGAAAGTTTAATATTTTTATTTAATTTATTTTTTATTGCAGTAACATTGGTTTATAACATTATACAAATTTCAGGTGTATATCATTATATTTCGATTTCTGTATAGATTACATCATATTTCCTACCCAAAGGCTAATTACAATCCATCATCATACACATGTGCCTAATCATCCCTCGCGCCCTCCTCCCCTCTGGTAACCAGTATTTTTAAGTAATAAAACATACATTTGTTTAGTATGAGGAATATAGTATTTTTGTTTATAGCTAAGTACTATTAAAGCTTTGTGTTCTATATGTTTTCCTCTACTTTGAGATTCATTAGTTCTAACTTAAAACCAAGTGTGGTGTAAGATTAGTCACTAGTTGATGCAGAATCTTGTGCATTCAAGAGGCAGACTTTGCTTTAGAAGCCTTTATAAATTACTCAGATATCACATGGAGTATACTTTGGCTCTTAACAAAAAAAAAGTTAAATAATCTGAGAAAGTTCCTACCAATGAATTTTTGTTGTTTTACAAAGTAGGTTTGTTTAACAGCTGTGAAAGAAGCTTCGTGAAACTATATTTACCATTACTGCATGACTTAACTCTGATTTTCCAGTCTATTCTTTTTATGTGCTATTTCCATGCCTCACTAGTGAGTATGAACCCACAGTTCAGGAAATGTAGTCTTAAGGCATACGCCAGTGAGTGCATGTAAACCTAATCATAGGGTGATGTTTGTATTGGTCTATAGCTCAATTGGCTTAGTGTGGACTTCAATAATTGGAAAGACTGGGAAGATGATTCAGATGAAGACATGTCTAATTTTGATCGTTTCTCTGAGGTAAGTTCTTTTAAATATATTCTTCCGTCTTCCTCCCAGTGCGTTTCTATGTAGTCGGTTTAATTTGGTTTTAAAGCACCTAGTAGTATTTAAGATGTGCATTATTTTACCTTCAAAGCCATTCTGCCATAAAACCAAATAAGATCTTACCAATGGTCATTTAATCCTGAAGTTTAACATTCATTTATGATTTTTTAAAAATATTAGTGTTAAGTTCTAAAGTTGAAAATAAACTGTACAGTCAATGCAACACAGCTAGTTTTTATTCCAACCTTGGAACATTTTTTTAGGAGCATGAATACAGTAATTGGCTTGCATTTTAAGGTCATGGGACATGAATATAAACCTTCAAACACAAGAATCATGGTGCGATGCACACGATGAGTGGTATATAGGGCCATTTTAGTTTGCAAAATCAAGGAAAGGGTTTAAGTAAGCCTGTTTTTCCAAGATGTCACCCAAATACATATTGCCATGGCCAAAGGAAAGAAATGATGGATCTCCCTTTAGGTAGAATAGACCTTATCAAATGTACTGCAGTAAAGTTGATCAGAAAAGAGCACATTAGGTTGTAAGTTGAAGATATACCCGTGAAATCCATTTTCATTGTGATTTGAGATTTTAATTGACTAGACTTTTTTTAATATTTCTTCTTTGAAAACTAAGAGTTAAAAGGAGTAAGTTTCCAGCTTCATGTATGCAACAGCTTATTTAACATCTCTCTTCACATGGCTCTGGCATCTTGATTTCAAAAGAGGGAAGGGAGGATGTGGTATGGTATGCATGTGATTCTCCTCAACTATGCTGTTCCTTACCTGTAGTAATTGGTGCCACTATTGACTCATCTGTGTAAGTCACAACTTCTTAACGTTCGTCTCTTTCACTGCCTCTCTCTATCCAATATAACATTAACCACTATCTTTGTTCTGTTGTTTTACCTCCTAAATAGCTCTTCAATATATTCAGTTCTCTCTGTTACCATTGTATACTCAACCCCTAGCGTTGTGCTTGGCACATTTTGAGCATTTTTCCTGCTCAAAGAAACTTAATTGAAGTGTTCAACGGTGCCTTCAGATGTAGGGAAATGCGTTTAGTTACTCATACTATTCAAAACTAGATTGCCCAGAATTTTTATGTGGAGAGATTTGACTAGGTATCCTTTTAAGACCCCTTTTAACTCTCAAGTCCAAGTAAGCCTGTATCTTTGAAGACTTTGATTTTTGTTTACAAAATTTTGTGTGGTTATGTAAATATTTTAAATTTTCAGAAATTTAAACATTACAGAAGAGTTGTAACTTGGGGAGATAAAGTCCTTCCCTATCTGATAATAGTTGTTTAGTCTTTGGTTATTTGTACCTCTTTAAATAATATGCTACTTGCTTTATGATCACAAACAACCAAAGATAAGAAATTAGTATTTCATGTAATTATGCTCTGTTAGTCCCAGTTTATTGTAAGCTTATAAGAGTGTTTACATATACAAGGGTATTTTCCACAGTGTGTACCTTTTCTTTCAAGAATTACGTTTATTTTCTGTTTTTAGTTACTGCTTTTTAGCCTTTGATTCAATATTCAGGCCTTTTATACAAGTCATCCTGAAGGACTTTGTTTTAAATCATTTATTGGTTCTTCATGATGTTTAAAACTATAATGAAAATACCATAATTCACATACTACTTAGCTTAAGATACAAAACTACAACTACAAATGAATCTCATTCTTGTCCTTAGCCACCAGAGAGGTAACCACTATTCAGGATTTGGGTGTTTAATTTCTACATCGTATGTAGATATCTTGCTGGATAAATTTTAATAACTTCACGTTTCTTCGATGAGAACTTAGCCTTAACTTTCCTACAAGTATTCAGGATTTTATGTAATTACCTGTAATCTACCTTTTCCAGAAAGGAAGGTACTTAAAACATTTATTTTGCTTTTTTATTGGTGGAAATCGATGACAGACTTAAGGTTTATTCTGGAGCGTGCAACCTAATAATTAGGGCTTAATTTAACATCACTTTTAAAACTAATTTTTACACTTCAAATAGATGATGAACAACATGGGTGGTGATGAGGATGTAGATTTACCAGAAGTAGATGGAGCAGATGATGTAAGTCTATAAATTCTTTTCTCTGTTTACTTAAATAGTAAGAAACTATGTGTTTACAGGTTGTTTTCTATAGATTCAAGATTACTTTTTTTGCCACTTCTTTTTTTTTTCTAAAAATATAAGGGAAAGCAGTTAAGGGAAAGCAGTTTTTAGAATGTGCCCATTTTTGAGGGATGGGTACCTACTAGGGAACTAGTGTCCTATGGGCCATTTTTAAAGGGACCAGATTTCAAAAGAATCATTGCATAGAGACATCATATGCATTATTCAGTCGAGTTCATTTAGGGATTATTTTGACCAAGTTAAATAGGTATTTACAGCAGGATTGGTCAGAGACTATAGAACAGATGGACGTTGTGAAAGCTATAGGAGGAAGATATACTGGACCACTCTTCTCAACATTCCCCCCTCTGGCATTCTGTTAACATCTTTAAATAAGTTTTCAATACAGTTTGGAAAATACTTAGACAATTCAACAGCCAGGATTAGAGTTCATTGTCTTCTATCAGTCTAGTGGTCTTAATATTAAGCCATTTTTCTCTTCCATTGAATGCCAAGAAAAAAGAAACCATTCTATATAAGATTCAGTCTGGTTGAAAGGAAGGGATTTAAAGGATGGGCTCAGTTCCCACCAAAAGGTGCACATCTTACGGGAAGATAGAGCCTCAGCTGTACATCAGTTCATCATATGTAAACCTATTCTTAAGTCCATTGATTAAATTCATAGGCTTGATATAACCACATATATTTGCTACCTTAGTCAAAAGTACAGTGCTTCATCTTTTTAAGACAAACTCTTCAGTTAGCAGAGGAATGTTGGTTTGATCAACTTGGTAACTTGTTTTATTTCCCCTTTGCAGGATTCACAAGACAGTGATGATGAAAGTAAGTGTGTTGGTTAAAAAAAAAAAAAAAAAGTATGTTTGCACAGTGATATTTCACTTCAAACACCAAACTCTCAAAATAGAGAAGTTAATTTCTTTAAAATTCTTGGAAGAAAATTGATTATTTCTTTATGATCTCTAATAAATAGCCAAAACAGAAATTTGAATGATTCAAGATTCAAATTCAAAAAAAGATAACGAATTAATTTGCTAGGAACTGTTTATTAACTTTATTGTTGGCTGCTTTTCCTGTAAGATTTTGAAGTTGGTAGATTATTCCCTTATACTTCATACTAATCTTTTTAAAATCCTTGCAGAAATGCCGGATCTGGAATAAGGAATGTTGTCGTCACCGGATTTTGAGAAAGAAACATAACTTCTCTGCAAGATTTCATAATTGAGAGAATTCCTGAGTTGATAGCTCTAAAGGCAGATGCTGTATTTGCCTCCTTTAACCCATTTTTCAACCTGTTTGTTTTTTTAAAGGCTTCACTAAGGGTTGATATGTACCACTGTATGGGGCAATTTTAAATCAGCTAAGGCAATAACCTTATGCATGAACATTTCCCAGACTTCCATGACGCTGTTGAGGTCCTAGGCAATTGATACGGCAGTTGTGATGAAATTTCACCTAAGTCTCCTTTACTTCATAACATAGATACTGACATGGTAGGAAGCTTTTGGCTTAGGGAAAGATAACTAAATTTTAGATTTTAGAACATGGACTCAAGAGTGGCTGAAACAAATTGGTTGAAACCTTAAACTGGTAACCTGTTGTTCCTCTGGTATATCCTTCAGGATTGTTCCACTAAAGTTTTATTTTTCAAAAAATTTACTTCACATTATTGTACGTAAGTGATCACTTGTCAGTGTTCCAGATGTATCTTAGCTAAAACTAGTGAATGCCCTAACTTAGATGGTTTTTGAAGCCTGTACATTTGGTATTGTTTGACCCTTAAACTTTTACATCTCTTAGCATGGAGGACGAAGAAAGGCTGTACATTGTCGCTTGAGAGTCTGTACATTTAGACCAAATTTGTATTTGCACTGTCAGTATGGCAAGTGAGCAAAAAAAATGTTAATACACTATTGGATTTTTTATTTCTTTTTTTGATTCAGCTTGTACCAGGGCTGAAAACCTCAATTTATGTTCATGACAGTGGGGATTTTTTTTAATGTCTATATTCTTTCTAATAAACTGTTGGAAGAGTTTTTGGCTGTCCTTTTAAGTGTCTGGTTTACTGTAATTTCATGTATTAGCCTTTATTGGAGTGGAGTTTTTATTTTGAGGAAGAATTTGGGGATATTCCTCTGTTTGAAAAAAGAGGCTTGCTGTAATGTCACAGGAAACCTTTTAAAAGTGGATCTGTAATAGAAAATTGTAGATGCACTTTGCAGCAGTTGGAAAAGCAAGTGTTGTGATTTGATTGAAATAAAACTAAATGTGTTGTCCTCCTCTAAATCTTTGAGCTTCTGCATTTTGGCAGTTTTCATTCCCTCCAGTTTCTGTGTTTGTGTTAGCATAAAAATGCTTTATATTTCAGCACTTTTTTATGTCAGACGTTAAGGACCTGTGTTACAGGCACTGTTAAGTGCTGGGGATACAAAGATTAATCTTTCAGGTAATTGCTATGCCCAGGGAGCTCACAGGCTAGGCCAGGTGACAAACACTGAACAAAAACTTGATAGTTGGGGGAAATGCAGTAATAGATATGCATAGGGTATTATGGGGATTTAGAAGGGAAAACAACCTTTTTCCTTCCCTTGTTAAGTATATGACTGTTCAGAATGATATTCAAAACCATTTTCTTAATGCTACAACTAGAAAATCTTCCTACCTTCCAAGGGCCCTGGGCATAGTAACACATGGCATTCAACTCTGTTTTGTTAATGTTACAGAAGATTAACTTGGGTTCTGGTCCTATTAAAGGAATGCAATTTCCTCAAAGCCCTAGATTTTTTCACATTGGGAGGTATGTTTGAACTTCTGTACTTTTTAAAAATTATTTTAGGGCCGGCCCGGTGGCTTAGCGGTTAAGTGCACGCGCTCCGCTACTGGCGGCCAGGGTTCGGATCCTGGTGCGCACCGACGCACCGCTTCTCTGGCCATGCTGAGGCTGCGTCCCACATACAGCAACTAGAAGGATGTGCAACTATGATATATACAACTATCTACTGGGGCGTTGTGGGGGGGGGAGGAGGAGGATTGGCAATAGATGTTAGCTCAGAGCCTGTCTTCCTCAGCAAAAAAGAGGAGGATTAGCACGGATGTTAGCTCAGGGCTGATCTCCCTTAGGGGGAAAAAAATTATTTTAAACTTGGTCTCTTTTCTCTGGCACATGCCAAAGGTATCAGTATGACTGATAAGTAGCATAGTTGTTAGCTTCAGGGGAAATCTTCTAAAAATTTCAAACACTCTTATAGTTTTAGTTTCATTCTCTTGAAAAACTATTTTTGTATGTCACTTCTGGAAGTTAAAGATTCATTAGAAATTCATTGGCTTACTTCCAGCCGTTAGGCTATAGCATTAAGAAAGTATAGCTTGGGGCCGGCCCGGTGGCGCAAGCGGTTAAGTGCGCGCGCTCCGCTGCAGCGGCCCGGGGTTCGCTGGTTCCGATCCCTGGCACGCACCGACGCACTGCTTGGCAAGCCATGCTGTGGCGGCGTCCCATATAAAGTGGAGGAAGATGGGCACAGATGTTAGCCCAGAGCCATCTTCCTCAGCAAAAAAAGAGGAGGATTGGCGGATGTTAGCACAGGGCTGATCTCCTCACAAAAAAAAAAAAAAAAAAAAAAAAGAAAGTATAGCTTGATGGATTTCCAATTCCATCCTGTCTCCTAAGATTCTTAGAGTTTTTAAGGTTTGTGTTCAAACACTTGAATGAGATTTCATTAACCCTTATTGCTTGGTCAGGTGCTAAAGCTTGTGCATGGTACCTGATCCCCCTAACTTGAGTATTTCATGCTGAAAGATGAAACAATAGGTGAAAACTTCAGGAGAACTGTTTGCCCTTGTATCTCAAATCTGAACTCTAATTACTATTGCTTTAAAGACTTATTGGGGAGAGGATCACTTGGGTGAGTTTTTAAGTTTGAATGGGGTGACAGGATCTATTCTCATAGTGTGTCCATTTTGATAAGTAGTGCTAAAGGTGCTATATTCAACTTCCTAAACTGTTAAGTTACCTCCAAGGAAGAGGGGAAGGCAATTAGTTGATACAGTAGCATGAAGGGTTTATTGACCAATTTAGTTGTGGGCTAGTTTTAATTTCTGTTTAGTAGGAATTCTTTTGACAAACCAGTAATACTGAACTTCACTTGTATGCTAACATCTAATAATGCTGTTACCCATGGCTCACCCAGCATTTTACCAAACTTAAGGACATCGAGGCTGGGAAGGAGAGGTGGAGGCAGATATCTTGTCTAAGGCCTACTCTAACCACTAAATTATTATTTTATCCTTGTATATGCTTTTTAGTCCTGTGGACTTAATTTAAACGTTACACTTGATTATCAGTTGTTAGATGTCTGTTCCTACCAGAAGAGTGAAGGATGTATATCACCACTAAACCTGCCCTTAGGAAAGCACCTGACGTGGTGAAGACTCAGTAAATACTTGTTGAATAAATACATTTCAGAAATGCCATAGCGTGAGTGGGTCTGGAGGGAGGGAAATGAGTTAGTGCAGTAATTCAAATGGTAAAAGGCAAAGGGGTCAACTTTGGCACTGGCAATGAGACCTGGAGAGACAAGATTCTAGAGATATGTAGGTGGTGAAATGGGGTTTGGTGACAACTCATTTAAGAAACTCCCAGTCTTGCTTTGCTCTTAACACTTGTATTGTCAGCCTGGATAATTTCATTGTTTATGTGAAGAACCTATTCAGAACTCTATCCTAAATTTCTTTTTTTTTTTTTTTTTTTTTTTAAAGATTTTATTTATTTATTTTTCCCCCAAAGCCCCAGTAGATAGTTGTCTGTCATAGCTGCACATCCTTCTAGTTGCTGTATGTGGGACGCGGCCTCAGCATGGCCAGAGGAGCGGTGCGTCGGTGCGCACCCGGGATCCGAACCCGGGCCACCGGCAGCGGAGTGCGCACACTTAACCACTAAGCCACGGGGCCGGCCCTATCCTAAATTTCTTAGCCTCAAAACCAATGACCTTCACTTCCATAGCTCTACTTAGCAACTAATTCCCATGGCTATATCTCATCGCGATCATAAGTTCAGGAGTGAGAGAACTGTAAAGCTGCTTCCCCCACAACTTAACAGTCTCCATGAGGAGTACGCCTGTCCCTCAACTATTGTTCTTACTCTGTTCTCACAACTAATTAGTCTTGTAGCTGTAGTTCCTTCCCTATTTGTATAGCCCTGTGGCTCATCTTGAACTCAGTGGTTCTCAAACTATCAAAATCACGGGGGGCCAGCCCCATGGCTTAGCGGTTAAGTGCGCGCGCTCTGCTACTGGCAGCCGGGGTTCTGATCCCGGGCACGCACCAAGGCACCGCTTCTCCGGCCATGCTGAGGCTGCGTCCCACATGCAGCAACTAGAAGGATGTGCAACTATGACATACAATTATCTACTGGGGCTTTGGTCGGGGGGAAGAGGAGGAGGATTGACAATAGATGTTAGCTCAGAGCTGGTCTTCCTCAGCAAAAAGAGGAGGATTGGCATGGATGTTAGCTCAGGGCTGATCTTCCTCACAAAAGAAAAAAAAAAAATCATAGGGCTCTGTGGTGATGTGGATTCCTAGGTCCCAACCCTGCAATAGGCTATAGTAGGTGCACGTGAGGCCCAGGGATTTACAATTTAACTGATGCTTGAGAGTGGTTTCTGAAGTGTGGTCCCTAGACTAGCAGCATCAGTCTCACCTAGGACCTTGTTAGAAATATAAATTCTGGGCCCCCAAACAGACGTACTGAATCAGACACTTGAGAGTAGAGTCCAGTGATCTGCCTTAAGCCCTGTAGGTGATTCTGATGTGTGCCAAAGTTTGACAACTGTTTTAGATCTAAAAATGCAGATTATGGGGCCGGTCCCATGGGCTAGTGGTTAAGATCTGCGTGCTCTGCTTTGGCGGCCCCAGTTCGGTTCCTGGGCACGGACCTACACCACTCATCCATGGCCATGCTGTAGCGGCAACCCACATAAAAAATGGAGGAAGATTGGCACAAGGTAGTGCAGGGCGAATCTTCCTCAAGCAAAAAGGAGTGTTGGCAACAGATGTTAGCTCAGGGCAAATCTTCCTCAGCAAAGTAATAAAATGCAGATTGAGTCAGTTGGTCCTGCTGAGGTGTCAGCCCTGTCCAGTGTGACTTTTTTAACAAAGGAAATGTGCTGTATCTCCATTGTCTGATACAGCAGATGCAACAGAGCTGTTGAAGATCTGAAATGTGGCTAGTGCAACTGAGAAAATTTTTAATTTTACTAAATTTAAATAACCCCATATGGCTAGTGATTACCGTAGTGAATAGTGCAGATTTAGACGCAAGTGGATCTTGGTCTACTCACTGGAAAAAGATATTCATTAATCAAATTCTTAGTAATGATAGGGGAAAATCCTTCCAAGCATGATACGAAATCGAGAAGCTTCAAAGGAAAAGTTAATGTCTGACATTAAAAATTACTTAGGTCAGGGGCCAGCCTGGTGGCATAGTGGTTAAGTTAGCATGCTCTGCCTCAGCGGCTCATGGTTCGCAGGTTCGCATCCTGCATGTGGACCTATGCATTGCTTATCAAGCCATGCTGTGGCAGGCATCCCACGTATAAAAGTAGAGGAAGATGGGCACAGGTGTTAGCCCAGGGCCAATCTTCCTCAGCAAAAAGGAGGATTGGAAGCAGGTGTTGGCTCAGGGCTAGTCTTCCTCACCAAGAAAAACAAAAATTAGGTCAAAAGATACAGTTAGATTAAAAGATAAGTGACATACTAGAAGAAAATTTTTACAACATACTTAAAGCTTTGAAGAGTACTTAATCATAACCCAATAGGAAGAAAAATGGGCAAAACATAGGATCAGGTAATTCACTGAAGAAATACAAATGGCCAATAAACATGAAAGTATTCCATTTTAGTAGAAGTTAGGGAAATGCAAATTCAATCAATGAAATAATTCCATTCATTTAACATTAGCCACATTTTAAAAAGTTTTGGCAAGGATTCTGGGAACCTAGTAAATTAGCAAGATGGTTGTAGAAGGCCATTTGGCAGAAACTCATTTAAATGAACATAATTTTAAGCCAATATTTCTAGAAATCTATGTTAAATATTAGATGGTGTACACAATGATGTGTACAAGGTTTTTTTTAATTCAGTATTGCATGTAATAGCCATTTGAAACAATCTAAATGATGGTGACTGTAGTAAAATAAGATGACACATTCTTCTGGCATAGTGTGCAGTCATGATCAATAAAGAACCTAAATCTACTGACACAGAAAGTTCTCTAAAACATAAAGATCAGAAAACTTAAGTTTTCTGTAGTGTGCTTCCACTGAGGTTTTTTTTTTTTAAAGATTTTATTTATTCAGTTTTTTCCCCCCAAAGCCCCAGTAGATAGTTGTATGTCATAGGTTCACATCCTTCTAGTTGCTGTACGTGGGACCCGGCCTCACGTTGGACGGAGAAGTGGTGCCTCGGGGCGCTCCCGGGATCCGAACCCAGGCCGCCAGCATCAGAGCGCGCGCACTTAACCGCTAAGCCACGGAGCCGGCCCCACTGAGGTTTTTAAAAAATGGGAATGTGTATGTTATGTGTATATGGAATGAATAGAAAGTGAATAAGGTATGTGCAAAATGTTTTTTAGTGGTTATTTCTGGGAAGGGGAGAGAGATTTTGGGGGTAGTGGTGGAAAGATTTGTTCAAATCCTGTATACCTAGAATATGTTCATGTATTACTTGTGTTAAAACCAAAACACCATGGGCTGGACCCGTGGCTTAGCGGTTAAGTGCTCGCGCTCCACTGCTGGCGGCCCAGGTTCGGATCCCGGGCGCACACCGACGCACCGCTTCTCCAGCCATGCAGAGGCCGCATCCCACATACAGCAACTAGAAGGCTGTGCAACTATGACATACAACTATCTACTGGGGCTTTGGGGGAAAAAAATAAATAAAAATTAAAAAAAAAGAAACACCAGAATTGTGGTCTGACTAAAGAATATTGGATTTCTAGGGTCGAACTCTTCAGGATGATAGAAGTTGGGAATGACAGGGGAGTAGGATGCTTAAATGTGAAAGTGAAACTACAGTCATGCATCACTTAACTACAGGGACATGTTCTGAGAAATGTGTCATTAGGCAATTTTGTTGTGCGAACATCATAGAGTGTACTTACACAAACCTAGATGGTACAGCCTACAACATACGTAGGCTATATGGTACTAACTGTGGTATATGCAGTCTGTCATTGACCGAAACATTGTTATCCGGTGCATAACTGTAATTGGAATAGAAGAGATGAAAGAACTCTGAAGTTGGAGTATTGAATGGATTATTTTCATGAAATTTGAAATCACCCAAGATGATTGTCAAGAAATGTGGTAGAGGGGCCGGCCCTGTGGCATAGTGGTTAAATTCACACACTCCACTTCGGTGGCCCAGGATTCGTGGGTTCTGATCCTGGGTGCGGACCTACACGCCACTCATCAAGCCATGCTGTGGCGGTGCCCCACATACAAAATAGAGGAAGATTGGCAACAGATGTTAGCTCAGGGCCAATCTTCCTCAACAAAAAAAAGAAAAAAGGTGGTAGAGACGAAGACATTCTGCCAATTACCAGAGTACTGGAAGAAGGTGGGGCATGACCATTGTGGGTGGCAGTAAAATGAGTTGGTGGAAAATGCAATTTTTACCTTAAGATAAAATTGGTAAGGTTTTCAGTCATAAATTATGGGATCAGTCATTTGGAATTAACTTCAAGTAAGAAGCCAGGTTAGGTCTTTGCGATTCCTATCATCCCATGAAAAGTAGATTGTATTTTGCATGAAATATTAGCTGGGCTATATGGGAATCAAGAAATATGAAATAGGACCAAAACATGTCAGAACTCTAAAATAGATGACATTATTTGTTCAGAAAGATTGTTAAGGCCTATCTGCCTATCTCCACCCAAGCTAATCTAGTTTATTTACTTTTTTTCCCTTTGGTGAGGAAGATTGGCCCTGAGTTAACATCTGTGCCAATCTTCCTCTACTTTGTATATGGAACGGTGCCACAGCATGGCTTGATGAGTGTTGTAGGTCTGCACCCGGGATCCAAACTTAAGAATCCTGGGCTGCCGAAGCAGCGCATGCCAAACTTAACCACTACACCACTGGGCTTGCCCTATTTACTTTTATTTTATTTTATTTATTTATTTATTTTGTGAGGAAGATCAGTCCTGAGCTAACATCCATGCTAATCCTCCTGTTTTTGCTGAGGAAGACCGGCTCTGAGCTAACATCTATTGCCAATCCTCCTCCTCTTTTTTTTCCCCCAAAGCCCCAGTAGATAGTTGTATGTCATAGTTGCACATCCTTCTAGTTGCTGTATGTGGGACGTGGCCTCAGCATCTCCGGAGAAGCGGTGCGTCGGTGCGCGCCCGGGATCCGAACCCGGGCCGCCAGTAGTGGAGTGCGCGCACTTAACCGCTAAGCCACGGGACCGGTCCCGTTATTTTAGACAGTATTATAAATTTAGCAGGTTTATCTGATTTCAGAAGACGACAAGATGTTGCTGAGGGCAAACGTTGACAGCAAAGGAGTTAGAAAAATAAGAAGGTCAGAAACTTAGCGCAAGGGAGAAATAGCTCTATACATCCACCTCAGTAACGTTGAAAGCATTTAGCATTGCAATGTGATATAACGATTTGTTTAATGATAACCCAAATGTCCAAGAAAAAGTTAAATTACTTGATACTGTAATCTGCTAAAAGGACAAAAATGCAATACATTGCAAAAAATTGCAATACATTGCAAAAAGTGATGGAGCTTCACTTACCTGAAAATTTATGTGACAATCTTTACTTTGACACCCGGATTAAGTGAAGTGTCAGTTTAAATGTGTTGGATGGTTAATAAAATTTTGGCCAAGACCAAAATTGGTGATACAAAACCAAAGGATCTTAACACTGAGTAAATAGTAAGTAAAAATATTAAAACAGTGCTAACTATATGTCGCATTGTTCTAAACGCTTCTTTCATGTATTAATCTACTTCTCAAAACAACCCTGTGAGATTATACCCATTTTATCTCTTTTATAGATGAGGAAAATAATGTCCAGAGATTTTAAATAATTTGACCAATGACATCTAGTAAGTGGCAAAAACAAGATTTTAACCCAGTCTGACTCCAGTAGCAATACTGTAAAGGAGTATCCTAGCATAGCTACAGAAACTTCAGCTCTGGGGAGGCAAATGAAAAATATATAGGTCTCGGGGCCGGCCTGGTGGCATAGCAGTTAAATTTGTGCACTCCGCTTTGGCAGCCCAGGGTTAGCCAGTTTGGATCCTGGGCACGGATCTACTCACCACTCATCAAGCCATGCTGACGCGGCATCCCACATAGCAGAGCTACAACTCTGCAACTCTGATACACAATTATGTATGGGGGCTTTGGGGAGAAAAAAGAAAAAGAGAAAGATTGGCAACAGATGTTAGCGCAGGTCCAATCTTCCACAAGAAAAAAATATATATATATATATACATATATAGGTCTCTATAAACTGGGTTGCTGCCCAGTGTAATGGAAAAGAGCACAGGTCACAAATCAAAAATGTATATCGTGTGTTACAGTGCAGCCTATTGAAATTACTTTTGACTCCACTTCACCGTAGAATGAATTCCTAGTTGCCAAATCCAGTTGGTTCTTTTCAGCCCTCATTTTATAGGATGTTTATGTGATTGTTACTGTACTATTGACCACTTTCTCCTTAACATTCTCTTTCCTTGATTCTTAACACTCGGTTCTTTGGTCCTTATTTCTCGCTGCTTCCTTTACTGGTTCATTTTTCTCTACCTGCACGATACGTGTTGCTGTTTTCTTGGGTTCTTTCCCTCCTACTAGGCAAGATTACCATAGGCACTTCAAATTTAACATTCTCTTCTGTTTCTGTTTTCTCCTTTAAATCCTTGGATAGCTCTACACTGCCAAACAGTAGGAAACTTTTTCCCAATCATGCAGACACATGAGAACTAAAGTGGGCTGGTGGGAGAAAGTCTGGGGAGGTAGCTCCATGTTAAAATACTCCATATAGCCTTGTTTGTTCTAATAGAAAGATTAAGGGTCTCCCTTATCCCACCCCCCAATAGCTTTGAATAAAATCAATACTACAGAAAAGGATGCCCTGTTTATTCTATGATTTCCCATACTCAAGGAACACTTCCACACACCTACGTGTGCCCAGCCACCACTACCATCCAAAGCCCCAAGACCTGGCCCCTGCTTCTCTCTACTCATCTCTTTACTACCCTCTTTTTTTCCCTTCCTCACCTCCAACCTTCCTCACCTGCAGTTCCACAAAAGGGACATGCTGTTTCATGCAAAGGTGTGCTTGGAATATTCTTCCTTCCCACTTTACCCTAGGGTTTTCTACTCACTTTTCACAACAGATCTATCAACCGCCTCCACTTTGTTACCGCACCAGGTCCGTTTTTGCCCGCCGCCCAGAAAGCCAATCACCAAGACGATGAGATTGCAGAGAGAGGGGGTTTAATCACAAGGCAGCCAAGTGAGGAAAACGGGAGAACAAGTCTCAAATCCGCCCCTCCGAAAATAGGGACTCGGGTATTTATGGGGAAGGGGGCACGGTGGTCTGAAATGATTGGAGGTGAGGAGAGATGAGGTAATTGATGATCTGCGCAAGCGTAGTCAGCCTTCATGTCTCTTCATAGGACACGTCTTCACAGAATGGCGGCATTAGCATGTCCTGAGGGTGGAGTTCCAACCCCTTGCCGTCAAAAGGGCTGGGTTGATGGGTTGGTGGTCTCAATCTGGCCTGAAGTGGAGAAGGGGTTCAGTTCCTGAAAAAATAACTCAAACATCCATTACCATGGTGACCCAGGCTCCAGGGAGATGTCATCTATAGGAACCTAGTGGGAGTCAGATAGCATATTGCCCAAACAGCACAGTTAACAATGAGTAAGTTTATCGTGCAGATTTAAGTCCTCATCTTCTGTTCTGATAAGTTTCTAGGTAAGGCCATCTCCCGCTTCTTCCTGGTACAGGGAAGAAGTTACCTTTACAGATGGAGATTTTCTTTTCCAACATAAATGTCTCTCTTAAAGGGTAACCAGAACTAAGAATGGGCTTAGCATGGACCCATCCAGACACCAGAGGTGTCTATGGTGATGGCCTATTCTGGGGGCAGGCCTCCCATCCCAAATTCCTTGGGTTAGTTAGTGGGAGTGGGGGCCAAAATGTCATTCAGGCAGAGACATATTCTGAGCTGGCAAATTCCAATCCCCCATAGTTACTAGCTGCTTAATCATCAATGGCTGTTTGCCGGTTTCAGCTTTGAGGCAATTTCCCTACATCTCTAGGTGACACAAATTTATCCCCTCCTCCTTCACGTACCCACATCACCCTATACTAACCAGGACCCACCACACTTTATTGCATTGTTTGCTCATCTGTCTTTAAAAGGGAGGTCCTAAATCTTCTTTATCTTCCTCTTCTCAATGCCTAGCACACATCTGTTAAACGACAGGTTAAGTTAGTTCCTTTCATTGTACAGCTTTAAGAGATATATAGATTCTGTCCGGATTCCTGACCTGCTGAGCTGCCTGTAAGCTTCCAACCTCACTGCTGCGAAAGAAAACCCTGTTTTGACTCTAGAGAAGGCTACTGACTTCGCCAAGGTCACTGTCCGTGGTGCTTCACGACACTACCACTTTCCCAACCCCCGCCCCCACGACTGTCACCCAGCTCAAGGTCCTGTCTAAGGAGAGAGCCCAAGGACACCAAATATAGCCCACGTGCTTCCTGACAGGAACTCAGCCCCTTTCCTAAACGTAGTTCCGCTAAGTACTCTCTCCAATTGACATCCCTGTTGTCCAATTATGTTTCGAGGCTCTGAGGGTTGCACCGAGCCTCACAATGTCCAATAAAAAAGAAATTCGGATTAGCACCAATTTTGACCAATGGTTGAGGAGACGAGAGATTATTAACCTATAGGGGCAGCATTGAGAGTGATGGGCAGCAGATTCATCCAATGGACGTGCCTACTGCAGAGTAGGCCTCGCCCCAACTGCAGGGCTGTTGGCGCCGGGAGCGCTGCGGCGCTCAGTCTCCACCCGGGCCCCGCCATGTTGGGTCTTGTGGGTCGTGTGGCCGCTGCCTCGGCTTCCGGGGCCTTGCGGGGTCTCAGCCCGTCAGCGCCGCTACCGCAAGCTCAGCTGTTACTGCGGGCCGCCCCGGCAGCGCTGCAGCCTGGTAAGTGTCTTCCTCTAGGAGCTGGGTTCATTTCTGCTGCCCCATGACCTTGAGCTGGGGGCTGATTGTCGCTCGGGCCTCAGGGATCTGTCGTGCTAGAAGGACGCCAGGGCCAGTGCCCTGCTTTCTAACGGGGGGCAAAAAAGAACGGATCGCCCTTGGGAGCTTTCTTCGATCTAATTCCGTCTCATTTTGGAAAAGGGGCCCTGTGTGACGGAGAAGTGTGGACAGGTGCATTGACCTTCCGGTGGAATGGGGGCACCCAGCTCTCGAATAATGAGGTTTTGTGCATGAGGATGGGAAGATTGTACAGGCGCTTTCTCGGTTCATGCGTGGCCCTCCCTCTGGACACGCCTTCCGTGCAAGCGGAAGGAGGCCGGGCCTGGCCCGAAGTCACCAGGCCTTGTGGGTCAAGTGGGGGCTTCCGATGACCTTTCACCGTCCTCACCCCAGCTCCTTCCCATATGTTTTTGTCTGTTAGCCAGAGACTATGCAGCCCAAACTTCTCCTTCGCCGAAAGCAGGCGCCGCCACCGGGCGCATCGTGGCGGTCATCGGTGCAGTGGTGGACGTCCAGTTTGATGAGGGACTACCACCCATCCTAAATGCCCTGGAAGTGCAAGGCAGGGAGACCAGGCTGGTTTTGGAGGTGGCCCAGCATTTGGGTAAGTAGAATTAGTTAGGAATAGTAAAGAGCTTGTTTAGTGCACGTATGCTAAAAACCAGGGTGTCTTCCTTCTATGATGATTTTATCAAAATGACTTTCGTTCTTCTGAGTTTGCTGAAGCCCCATTTAGGTACTGAGAAGGAATCTTGGTTGACTTAGGCCTTTCATGCCAGCTACATTTCATTAAATATCATGAAGCCAACTTGTTCTTATGGATAACCCTGCAGTACCTTTATCTGGCAGGTGAGAGCACAGTAAGAACCATTGCCATGGATGGTACAGAAGGCTTGGTTAGAGGCCAGAAAGTCCTGGATTCTGGTGCACCTATCAAAATTCCTGTTGGCCCTGAGACCTTGGGCAGAATCATGAACGTCATTGGGGAACCTATTGATGAGAGAGGTCCCATCAAAACCAAACAGTAAGTATCCCTCTTGCTACGTCTACACACAAAGAAACTGCTTTTTCTTACAGTTTTATACTTTAAGGTGACACCTGGTATAGCAGAATTTTCCTGCAGAGAATACTTAAAATGCTGATATATTCAGTTATTTAAACCACACAGTCCAGTTTCTTTTGAAGAAAATTAAGGATGCAGAAGTTCTGATTGTAAAAACCCTGCTACTTAGAACCCAAGTTGATTATTTAAGTGAGTTTTAATACCAGTGGCTTAGATTGAGGGGTTTCTAGAACTTACAGGTCTTTTGTATTTCCTGTTGGTATGTGGAGAAGTGCTATTAGGTTAGGGCTCAGTAAAAGGGAAATCTTTATGACAGTTAAAGTTGTCAGGGAATGGGATTATTGCTTCCTGAGATAATGAAATCCCCTTTATAGGGTAGATGAACAACAGGGTAGATGCCAGATGACACCTTGTCTAGAATGTTCTATAAGAGATGAGACTCTGAGTAAAGGGTTATACTTGAGAATTGAGAGGAACCTTTCGACAAGATGGAGAGACATGACTCTTCTCTTCTGCCTTTGCAGATTTGCTGCTATTCATGCTGAGGCTCCTGAGTTCGTGGAGATGAGCGTGGAACAGGAAATTCTGGTCACTGGTATCAAGGTTGTGGATTTGCTGGCTCCCTATGCCAAGGGTGGCAAAATTGGTATGTTAGTGGTGGGTACATATTTTCCAAACCTAATGTGGGAAGAAAAAAATCCTACCACGTTATGAGTGGGTCCTGAGATCTATCCCTCGCTGATGAGTAGCTTCTGACTTTCGTTCTTCTGAGTTTGCTGAAGCCAGATGCCATTCCTGAGAAGGAAAAAGATGGAAAGAAAAACATTTTTTTGAAGTTTGCTTATTTGGGAACACAGAACACAGAGAGTATTCTTTCTTTTCAACCTCTCCCAGGGCTCTTTGGTGGTGCTGGAGTCGGCAAGACAGTACTGATCATGGAGTTAATCAACAATGTCGCCAAAGCCCATGGTGGTTACTCTGTGTTTGCTGGTGTGGGTGAGAGGACTCGTGAGGGCAATGACTTATACCATGAAATGATTGAGTCTGGTGTTATCAACTTAAAAGATGCTACCTCCAAGGTGAGCACTGAGTTGATTGATGTCCACAGTGTAGTTGTACCAGGAAACTTGCAGTTGAGTGCTTTGCTAGCTGAAGCCATGTTTTATATTTTCATTTTAGTGTCCCAGGACCTACAAAGGAAATTTCTGTCAGTGTGTTCCCCCCAGCTTCTAATATACTAATGACCATTTTCTTTTTTTTCCAAGATTGTAAAGATTTATTTGGAAAAATCAGCATAGGACAAAGATATTATTAATTTTCCTTCTCAGAATATTTGAGTATTTAGAATCTATATATTCAGAATCTATATGAAATGTAGACAGCAACTCTGGTGTCACAGAACATCAATGGTTTATACAAATGTGAACTCCCATTCCCACTGCTCCCCAATGTACTGCTTTGTCTATCCCTTATTGACGTTAGCTTTCACTAAGCTTCTCCCTTCAGTGCTACTTGCACAAACTAAAAAGCAGAAAATCATTTTCATTTTTAAATGGCTGAGATCAGTTAAAACAACCAAAGTATTACTGTTACAGCAAAGCTTAGTAAAACTATAAGAGAATACCATTAATGTTTTTAAATGATCCAAAATGATTTCTTGATTGAGATTAACTACATAGATTTCACAGTAGTATGGCATACTTATTTTAGCTCAAGTCACAAACACATTTAAACGTTCACAATGATGAGCATCATCACCATTCTAATCTACAAAGCTTATGAAAAAAGAAAAATACAAAAACCTCAAGTTTTACAAAAGAAAAACTTTAAAGTCTACATACATTAACAATAAAACCATTTGTTCCTGGTAACAGGTGAAAGTGTAAAGGCATACCACTGAATTTTTTTTCTCTAAATAGCCAGGAATGAAGAATGTTTCATATCTATGATGCATATTAGGGCCTTCAGAGTTGCCCTCTGGCTCACTGATGACCATTTGGTTTCCTCTCTGACATTAGATTACATTTCCAGGCTATGTTTTTGGTAGATAGTCCCATCATTTGAAAGCTAGTTTTGGGGGGAGTTGGAGGTGGTTCATATGTCTCAGATAATCCAATTTTGTGCCTGTCACTTACTTATAGTTTATTTCCTTCTTACTACAGGAATTTTTCCTCAGTAATCTAAGAACTGTCTTTTATGTTGTTTTGAACTGCACCTCTAAAAGGGAAAAAAAATTTGAGAACAAAAAACGTTGACACCTTCTGAAGGGGAGGATTTTTTGGTAGTTTTTCTTGATTTGGGGACCTTGGGTATATGGCTTCCATACGCCTCTGCAAGGTTTTTGAATTGTGTATGATTACTGCAGGTAGCGCTGGTGTACGGTCAAATGAATGAACCACCTGGCGCTCGTGCCCGGGTGGCTCTGACTGGACTGACTGTGGCTGAATACTTCAGAGACCAAGAAGGTCAAGATGTACTTCTGTTTATCGATAACATCTTTCGCTTCACCCAGGCTGGCTCAGAGGTAAGAGAGAGTGCTTGAGAGGACCTGGTTCATTGACCTTTCTATGGAATGATGTAGGTGAGGCTAAAGATGTAGACACCTAAGACTATTATTTTTACTCTTTTTTTTTTTTTTTCTTAGGTGTCTGCTTTATTGGGCAGAATCCCTTCTGCTGTGGGCTATCAGCCTACCCTGGCCACTGACATGGGTACCATGCAGGAAAGAATCACCACCACCAAGAAGGGATCTATCACCTCTGTACAGGTAAGAACAACTAAATGGGTGAAAGTCTAATTTGTATAAAGGCATGTACAGAGAGGTATAAAATTTAAGTAACATATCTCAAAAGGCTTTTAACTGGGTTCATGAGCTCCCTGAAATAATGTGTAAAATTCTGTGTGTACATGTTAAAGACCCTAAAAGGTTCAGGAACACTTATCTAAAGTAATTGAATGTGTACATGTAAATGTAGATCACAAAGTAGTGGTTTCCATGGGGCCAGCCCAGTGGCGCAAGCGGTTAAGTGCACGTGTTCCACTGCGGCAGCCCGGGGTTTGCCAGTTCGGATCCTGGGCATGTACCGACGCACCGCTTGTCAAGCCATGCTGTGGTGGCGTCCCATATAAAGTGGAGGAAGATGGGCACAGATGTTAGCCCAGGGCCAGTCTTCCTCAGCAAAAAGAAGGAGGATTGGCAGATGTTAGCTGAGGGCTGATCTTCCTCACAAAAAAAAAAAAAAAACAAAGTAGTGGTTTCCAGTCTGAAGGGGAGTCTGGAGATGGAAACAGCATTAAATACATACTGCACGAATGTACTACAAATTTTCAAACATATAGAGATGATGTATGTAGTAAAATTATCTAAAAACGTGTCTAGATTGTAGTAACTTTCATGATTCCTTTTCCTAGTGAACTATTGTAGTGGTGCAAGGTTTTTGTTTTTTTTAACTCAAAGAGGGTATCACTACAATAGAGTTAAAATGTAGGATGAAGAACAAAAGAATGACAGTGGAAATTCTTTTATCACAGCTTGGAGGGACCAGATAATCTATAAGCTCACTCAGCAGCAATTAGGGGTGGTAAGAAGCCTCTTTTGGGGTGGCTGGAGTGCTATGAAGATGGAGTGAGATGATGAGAAGTGAGGAAAGGGGATGGCTTAAGTAGAATACTTGGATTCTTGCTGCTCTTCATGGGTTCTTGACTCCCCTCAGGCTATCTACGTGCCTGCTGATGACTTGACTGACCCTGCCCCTGCCACTACCTTTGCCCATTTGGATGCTACCACTGTGCTGTCTCGTGCTATTGCTGAGCTGGGCATCTATCCAGCTGTCGATCCTCTAGACTCCACCTCTCGCATCATGGATCCCAACATTGTTGGCACAGAGCATTATGAAGTTGCCCGTGGGGTGCAAAAGATCCTACAGGTGAGTATTTCAGCCATAAAGTCATACAGAGGGAATTGGGGACTATATTAGGACCAGATCTTCTGGGGACTTGTGTGATTTGCTTTGGAGCAAAGAAGGATAAGACCAGCAGTTTTTAGTGAGTGTTAATGAGGTCTCTTGGGTTTCCAGGTGCTTAGTCTTTGGAATCCAGTTTTTTCTGACAGCACAAGACTAGGAGTAGGGAGAAGAAGACACTGATCTTAACTGAGGGCACTCCTGACCCCGAGTATGTAACATCCCCTCCACTAACTTGTTTAGCTTATGAAGTGAGGTATGGTACTAAAATGCTTTGTACAAAGCTCGGTGTGAATGTAAGGTAGTATTAACCCTTAGGTTTTTGTCCAAATTAAAGAAATGTGAACATTTACTTGGGTCTCTCTTTTCTTGTTTTCTCATAGGACTACAAATCCCTCCAGGACATCATTGCCATCCTGGGTATGGATGAACTTTCTGAGGAAGACAAGTTGACTGTGTCTCGTGCACGGAAAATACAGCGTTTCTTGTCTCAGCCATTCCAGGTTGCTGAGGTCTTCACAGGCCATTTGGGGAAGCTGGTGCCCCTGAAAGAGACCATCAAAGGATTCCAACAGATTTTGGCAGGTAAGATTTTGTGGGTATAAAGCTGAATGGAAAATGGCAGAGAAGCTGAAATCTCTTGAATGCTCGCTGTGCTCTGTTCCCATTCCAGCAACCAGCAAGCAATTATAAGTGTATTGTGCCTGGTTACATAATTTTGTAAATAATAAAATAAGCTATTTCTCATCAATTTTATTTAGGAAATACTCAAGTAATACAAGAGTGAAGCTTGTATTACTTGATTCTTATGTCATATCCAGCACTTACTGAGTGCCTTCAGTGCAAGCTGCTCTTCTAAGTGAATTACAACATCCTTGTAAGGAAAGCATTATTATCCTGTTTTACAAATAAAGCACTGAAAAGTTTAAAATAACTGGTCCCAATATCACACAGCAAAGTAGAGAACAAGAATTTGAACCCAGGTTATGTGGCTCCAGACCATTTATTTGTTTTTTTTGTTGTGTGTGTGTGAGGAAGATCAGCCCTGAGCTAACATCCAATGCCAGTCTTCCTCTTTTTTGCTGAGGAAGACTGGCCCTGAGCTAACATCCATGCCCATCTTCCTCCACTTTATATGGGATGCCACCACAGCATGGCTTGACAAGCGGTGCGTCGGTGCGCTCCCGGGATCCGAACCTGCAAACCCCGGGCCGCCGGAGCGAAGCACGCGAGCTTAACTGCTACGCCACCGGGCTTGCCCCAGACCATTTGTTCTTAATCCATACTGTATCATGTCTTATAAATTGGATTTGTGAGGGAAGTTTGTTAAGAAAAGATTTCTTAGATGAGGTGACTTCATCCCATTCTGATAGGTGGCCTCAAGTGTGAGGTATGTACACACTGCAGAAAGTTGATATCCCTCCGCTTCTCACCTGCTGGATTTTTTTTTCCGTATAGGTGAATATGACCATCTCCCAGAACAGGCCTTCTATATGGTGGGACCCATTGAAGAAGCTGTGGCAAAAGCTGATAAGCTGGCTGAAGAGCATTCGTGAGGGGGTCCTTTTGGCAAACTTAAGTGCTCGTCCTCCGTGCTGTCCCTCTCCTTGCCCCTAACCCCAAAATCTCAGTTTTCTCTGTAAGCCATGTGAGAGCCTTGATTGAAGACATTGTGTTCTGTCTGAAGAGTATTTAAGGTTTCCAATAAAATGTACATCCCTCAGAATCTGTCTGTTTTTCCTGGTACTGACAGCACAGCCAACACAAGTTTTTAATAATTTTGGAGTGGCCACAAGAAGCAGTAGCACAAAGTAGGCCATATATGTTTGAAATGGGGTCATCAAAAAAGAATAGCCATGGTCTTGGATTGAGGGACAACTGTGGGTCTTGTGAGGGGCTTCCTGTGGATGATGTGATCTTAATAGTAGGGCCTCAGCTTTGGCCCTTTTATGTCACTTGTTAAAAGCAAATTGATTTTTTGCCTCAAATATTTTATATAGCACATTCCTACTTGGTAAAAAGAAAAGGGATTTTTTTAAAAGCGTATTGGGGAAAATGGGTTGGGTTTAGGAATAACTGCTATTGTAAGACAAGGCAGGGGTTAATAGTGAATTAAATGAATTAAATTTTTAGGAAATTCTGAAGGATTAATACTGATCTGTGCAGAAATTGAGTCAAAAGGGCCCAGTCTTAGCTAGGCCTTCATTTTTTTCAGAATGTGTTCTTAACTACTGCCTCCTGATGTATTCTGGGCAAGCCTAGACTTGTATGTTTGTGATTCCTTGAGGCAATGCAGGGTATAAAATACCAGGAGGCCTGCCCTGAGCTGTACAAAAGTTGGGGAAATAGTTTTCAGGGTTGCTGGATTTGGGCTTCTGAACTGAATAATGGAATTAGGTAATTTCACATTCATTTTAGCCCAGGGCCAGAAGTGCTCAAAAGTACACCCACCATTTCAGTTTCAAACAAGTGCCTGTTGCAGAGCAAGGTCAGATTTGGTGCCCCTGAAGTGTTCTTTTATGGGCCCAGACCCATCTCCTACGGCCCTCTGGTGGTAGGACTGGAGACTGCAGGAACTCTGATCTCACCATTTTGAAATCCATGAAGGCCATTTGCTGGGATGTGGTTCTTAGCTAATGACTGTTTACAAACCAGCTGGGGCTTCTGTCCTGAGGAGGATCCTGCATCTATAAGCCCCACCCCTGAGGCATTCAAGTGGGGTAGAAGTAGGGCGGGTCAAACTGAAATCCCAATTCAGAGGCCCCGGGGGGCTGAAGGTTGGGGAGGGGCCTTGGGAGAGGCGCCAGGGGTGGAGTAGGGGCCTCTAAATTTCCTCCCATCTGCCTCTGACGTCCTTGGCACCAGTCTCTCCTGTGTCATGATCTGGACGGAAGGTGGAGCCCCTGAGCCGCCTGTGCCCGGTAGTTTGCTCCCAGAAATGCCTGGATTTGGGGAAATGCTGAGTTCTGGGGGTGGGGGCACTTCCTCTAGGTCCTGACTCTGGAGTGGGTAAGACGCTGCTGCAGAGGCCCCAGGGTATGGGTCAGCCCTTTCTGCTTTGTTTTCTCAGGTTGCTCAGACGCAGACCTGGGAACTGTGATCCTAAAGGTCGTTTGTATCCCTCCCCTCCCCCGCACGTTTATGTCTTTCAGCGTTCATCCAGAACCTTCTCACTCTCACGAGCTGCAACTATTTCCTTCCTCCTTTACCACTCTCTTCTACCACGCCACTGGAGTGTCAACACAGATCTAACCTTCCTCCATATTTCTCCTGGTTCTGCCCTGTCCTCGCCTCCTCCTCCCTCTCCACCCAGAGAAAGCCCCGCCCTTCCCTCCTCCCTCCCCACCCCAGTCTGTCACACAGGGACATCACCCTACAGCAGTTCAGGCTGTGGTTCGCAGGAAGCATACATTGGCTTTTTGATTCGTGCTAGTTCCCAGCTCACAGTTTGGGAGGATCTAACACCAGCCTTCACGTGAAGGGGGAACCAAGGACACTGAGGAGCTGGGTGGTCCCAGCCCTGGAGCCCTGCCAGCCTGACATGGGTAAGTATGAGGACCAGCCCCGGGGAAGGCCTGAGGGATGCCTACCTCCCTCCCGGGCTGACTCAGCAGGGGTGGGGCCTAACCTTTGCTCTTTTGGGGGTGAAGGAGGGGAAACGGGACTATAGGGGCACAGGGCTCAGCTGGTGAGGCTGCCGACCAAGAGATCAGGAGCATTGGCAAGCCCCAGCTCCAAGGAGGAGCCTGAGACTCTGCACCTTAGGTGGGGGCTCTCCTCACCTCACACCCCCACCCCATCCCCCACCCCTTGCTCCTCCCCATTTAAGCTGCTGGGATTCAAGTAATATTTTATAGTACTCACTGCTGGCCTCCTCCCTAAAAGTAAAGCCCACTTTTGGTCGCGTTAGAGGGTTTTTGAGGTGCTCCTCCTCCCCCCTATTTTGTCCCAGGCCTTTTAAGTCCCTGTCCTCTCTCCTCCCCCACTCTGACCCACCACCAGGTGGGGGCTGCACCGAGCAGCTGCTTCCTGTTGCCCCAGAGGTTGCTGCAAGGGTGGTGCTGGTTGGGGGAAAACTGAATTAGAATAAAGCCGATTCTCACGGTCCCACATCAGCCTCACTTCGGCTGCTATCAGCAGCCCCCCACACTCCAGTCACTGAGAACACTGAGTGAGAGGCAGGATTGAGGTTGAAAGGCCTAGGAGGTCTCTGCCCTCGTGGCTTCCTGATTCCAGAGGCTTTTAAACTTGAGCAGTGCTGGGGGAAGGAGCCCGTGCCTTCCCCCAGCTGTAGGGATGGAGCCCTGAGGAGCTGAAACAGGGAACCTGTTCACCTAGTAGGGCCGCGGCGCGTTACCCTCAGCAGCCTCGGCCTTGAGTTCCCTCTCCGGCCCTCCCACCCCCACCCCACCCCTCTTTGGAGTCCTGTGACTCTCACTGCCTTCCTGGCCCTGCTTTGTGAAGAGATCTTTGCTGGTGTCCCGGGAGCGCGGGCGGAGCTCTCCCAAGTCCTCCAGTTCGGACCCACCACCATCCCCCACTTCACCGCAGAAGTTTCTGTGTCTTCTTCCTGGGATGTGTTCTCTTCCTCCATCTGGGATCCTTCCTGGTTCTGGCCCCTAGGAGACGCCACCCGCTTCCCCCTCCCCCAGCGGATTCTTCGCGACAGCCCTACCCGAGCGCTCGTCCTTACCCCAGCAGCTCCTGCCCCTTTAAGTGCTACCCCCCTTCCACAGCCGCCGGCCCCGGGCTGGGGGAGGAGGCGCCGCCGCCGCCCGGCTCGGCCACCTGCGCCGCCGCCGCCGCCGCCGCCCGCGGCCCGGCCCTGCTCCAGGTGAGGCCCGGCACCCACGTCCGGTCCCGGAGTCCCCGGGCAGGCCGCCCCTGCGGTCCCCTGCCCCGGGATCCCCGCTGCCTGGGACTCAGGATCTGACCCTCTCCCTGCGGGAGCTGCCCTTCCTCTCTCCCCCGCACTATCTAGTCGCCCATTTCTCCCCTGTCCTCTGCGACCGGAATCCAGAGGCTTCTCACGCCTCTTGGCCAACATCTCCCGGGTACCCCTCCTATTCTGGACGCAGGATCTCCCCCTCCCTCGCGCCTTCCTCGCCAGAAAAATCTCCCGCGGTCTGGGTTTCGCCTCCTCCCCTCTGGCACCAGCGCTTTCCCACGCCATCCTAACCTCCAATGGGAGGGGGAATAACCGCCACCCCAACTCCTCTCCTTCCCCGTAGTAAGGGGGGCTGGGAGGTTAGCATAGACTACAGTCACTTTGGGGCCGTGCTCCGCTTAGCCCTTCAAGTTCAGCTAAGTCACATCTAAAGCTTTTCTGTAGCCCTCACCTCACCCCACCTCTCCCGGAGTTTGGGGCCCGACCTCAGCGCCCGCCAACCAGCCCAGGTGACAAGGCCCTTTTCTTGGGCCTGGGGTGGGATGGTCCAGCCTAGGAATGCTCCTAACCCAGAGTCAGGGGATCGGGGAGGGCGGTGCACCCAGAATCTTGTGATTCCGGGCTTAAGGGGCTATTGGGGGTTAATGGGTGAGGGGCTGGGCCTAAGTCTCTAAGGGTATTGGAGTGGTAGGGATGGTGAGGGAAGCCCAGCCTTCTCTATTCAGATGCAAAGGGAGTCCCCACCCCTAAGGAAATTAGGGCTTTCTCCATCCTCCTGAGACCACCATGGAGAAGCTCCCTGGGGTGTTTGAAACAGGACTCTGAATCTGAGGGGGCATATACCAACCTGGAAGAAGAGGAGGGGTTATGGTCCTTTTGATGTGTTATGGGAGAAGCTAGCCTCCCCAAAATATGGAGGGGGAGGAGACTGTTTTGCACTAACCTAGAGAGGGAGGGGGACAAGTTGGAATGGTTACAGGGTCGAGAGCCATCTCCCTACTAGACCCTATTAACACTGTGAAACAGCCAGGGCAAGGGAGGTCTTTAATAATTACCCCACCTCCATTGGGGAATTCCTCCTCCCTCCAAGGCCAGCTGTGCCCCCAGCTCTGTCCCTTCTCTTCTTGTGCTCTCACCACCACCCCCTCCAGAATGAGGGGACAGGGTGTCTGAATTTGCTTCAGACTCTTCTGAGTCATGGTCCATGGGCTGAGAGTGAGCTGGGAGGAGGAGAGGGTGGTCAGCAGTGGCGTTTGGGGTTGAATTCCAGGAGTATCTGGAGAGGGAGAGGGATGCAAACGAATCCCCTTCTCTCTCCCTTTCTCTCTTCCTCCTCCCAGCCCCAGCCATCTGGCTGCAAAGTGGAGCCAGGCACGGTGGTAGCTGACCCCAGAGTCAGGGTGGTGCAGCAGGAACACAGGGAGAGTGAGAAAGGGGGAGCAGGTGCTAATTTCACCCTCCCCATTCTCTTCATTACCCGCCCACTGCCCTGGCTTAAAAGAGGTTCAGAGTATTCCCTAGGTACCCTTCTCAAGTTGCTGAAAAAATGACCATTTGCCCCTTCCCCTTTCTAGTAGGGTCCTACAGGGAGATGGGGCGGGGGATTGGCCACATCTGATGGATTGAGGAATGTTTGGGGACATATGGGGTCAGTCTGCCCTCTGTCGTCTGGATGGGGGGAGAAGCACAGCTGCTGCCTGGGGTGGCTTCTGGCAAGAAGTAAACACCCAGCTGTTGGGCATATTGACACCCCACCCTCATCCTTCCTCAAAGAGCAAGGAAGATCTCTGATGAGATAGGATGAGGAGGGGTCTTATACAAGGGAGGAAGATGATTGTAGTCTCTCTGCACCAGACTGGAAGAATGGATCTTGCCCCACTTTCTTTCCTAATCCCAGGTGGCCCTCCTCTCCAACACCCCGCTTCCCAACTGCTGCTGGCTGGGATAGACCTAGGGGTTGCCCTGGAGACTAGGCCTGGGGCTCGGAAGGGGTGGGGGCAGTCAGTAGGGCACAGGAGTAACCGGCTCTTCCGGAGCGGAGTGGAGCCAGCGGGTGGGTGTGTGTGGCTGTGCGGCTGGGGGGGAGGGGCGTGGCTACACCCGTCTGACTGGCGCAGGCTCCTCCCCTGCCTCCGGTCTCCAACTCCCCAGCCCTACGATTGGAGGCGGGAGGTAGGAAGGTTCTCCCTCATCTGCCCTGGAAAAGGGAAGAGAAAAAAAAGGATACCAGCTCTCTCTCCTGGCCTTTAGGAAGCCGATACCATGCCCTGAGCTCTCTTCTTGCGTTTATTTTTTATTTTGGGGAAGGGGGGCATTCATTAGCAGAAGTTAGCTGGATCCCTGCTTTCTCCAGAAGGAAGGACCCCTTTCCCCTGAGTGTGGCCCCTATTTGCCTAAGGATTTGAGGTCAGCAGGCTGTTGGGGGTCTTTATTTTTTTTTTCAAGGTCATTTAGAAAGGGAGGAGAGAAGGGTTTTGATTTCTACCTGTCTGCTCCTTCCCCCTGATAATCTACTTTTCTCAGGCGAGGGAGAGAAACCCTCCTAACCCTCTTAGCCTCCACTCCCTCTGGCCCATACACTTTGAGGCTTTGCTAAAGCTCGCTTCTTTCTTAGCCTCTCTGAGCCATTTGTAGTGGGGAGTGGAGTCTGTCCCCAAAACTCAGGAAGAGCCCACTCCTCTGTGGAGTAAGGAAATCCAATCTAGGCTGATGTATTTGGCCCTGCCTTGCCCTGTCCCTACCTAGTTTTCAGATCTCCTTCCTCCCCAGACGCCCAGAAGAAAAGGTATTTGTTGACCTCCCAGCCTGCCAGAGTTTCATCATCCCCACTCTGTCTGTTCCTCCTCCAGAATATTCAGTCTGAGTTTTGCACAGTTTAGGCAATTTGTTTGTAGAACTGCATTGCATTGAATTGAATGGGAATTATCTTGAAGCCTGCAAATTCTGTTGAGTTGCAAGGAAAGGAAACCTGGTTTCTAGACACATTTTATCCACCGTTTGACCTTGAACAAGTTAGTTAACCTTTCTGGGGCTTAATTTCTTCATCTGCCAAACAAGAGAAGGTTGAACTAGAAATTCTCTAAATTTTCAATCGTGTGTGACACTATTCCCCTTCCTGGGGCCCTGCAATAGACATTTTATATGATAGCCAAACTCTAGTCCTCTGCTAGATTTTTCTTTCCTGTTCTCAGAAGGTCTCACACAATTATACAGCCCTATCAGAAAAAGTACTGCAGCTATAGGTGGAATGTGGGGCATCTTAGTTGCTGGTCAGTTTTCCGAGCTCATTCCCCTGCCCCTCTGACCAGGTTAGGCTAGACTCAGGTCTTCCCTGTCTGGTCCCAGAGCAAGCTTCCTTTTCCTGTGCACAGGAATCTTCCCGACCTCCAGGGCCCCGCAGATGTCGCCGGGAAAGTGGTGATCCAGGCAGGACCAGGCTGCCCCCACGGGACAGAGGTGAGTGGGCAGCAGACGCAACAGACTCTTGCCTTTCTCCACCCCTTTAGCAAGACTGAACTTCCTGACTGACCTTTCCGCTTCTACATTTCCACTTTTCCACAACCCAGCCTGGGAAATAACTGACACCGAAATTATCCCCCTCCCCCTTCCCCCCATCTCTCCCCCCCGCCCCCCTCCCACGTTAGGGGAGTGGCACATGCCTTGGTCCTAGAAATTTGGTCGTCTTTTAAGTTAACCTTGGGACCACGGCACGCCTTTCAGTTTGCTCAGTGTGAAGCAGGACTACCGCCCACAATGAGACATGGTGCAGAGGGAGCTGCCCGGTAGGCTCTGCAGACACCGCGGCGCTAGGACCCAGATCCGAGTCGGGGGAAACCAGAATTCACGGCGCTAGGACCCGGCGGCGGAGGCCGCGGAGGGCGGCTCTCCCTCGGCCGCAGCTTCCCCGCCCCCTCCGGCTCCGGCTGCCTCCTCCCCCGCCGGCCATGTTGGCTCCGGTCGGGCCCCGCGGTTGAGCCGCGTCCCCCTCCCCCCTCCCGGACCCCAGACCCCCTCCCCCGCGGTCCCCTCCCCTCCTGGCGCCCGGAGCGCGGCCATGTGAACCGCCCGTCCCCCGGGGAGAGACAAGCCCCGAGCCGGGTTGGACGCCGCCGCCTCAGGTCTGTGGGGTCTGCGGCTGGGGGCCTGAGGGGAGGGAGCCCCGCTCTCCTCGCGGCTTCCCTCGGGGAATCGGGGCTCCGGAGCCGCCTGGAGCCTCGCCTGGGGCGAGAAGCTGACTCGGGCTGGTTTCCAGTCAGGCTCCAGCCCCGGGCTGGGGTCTCCCTGCCCAGGGGCCCGGGAGGAGAGGGGGCAGGCGGGGCTGCTGGAGAACCGGGATGGGGCGGCGGGGGCGGGCGGAGCTGTGGAGGTCTCGGCGACGGCGGCAGCGGCGACGAGGAGGCGGAGAAGCTGCCTGGCTGGTGGCGATGACTCCTGGGGGGGGGACAGGGGTGGAATCCCCGGGAGGGGCTCCACCTCCTAGGGTGGGGGTGGGGGTGGGGATTGCCCGAGCGCCGGGGTGGTGAGGGGGTTCCCTGGGCGCGGAGACACTCCGTGTGCCGGGCTTGGGGCGTTTGGGCAGCGGTGAGTGGAGGGTAGAAGGGCTTCCAGGGGTCTCTGGGTGCCCCCTCGGGGAGGGTGGGTGGATGCGCGTCCTCTTGAGCGTGGCGAGCAGGATGGGGCCTTGCTGGAGTGGTGCTGAGCTTGGCGTGGGCCCTCAGTCCCGGGAGAATCCCCCCTCCAGGGATGGAGGTTGGTGGGGCTGATGCTGAGGCGTCCGGATTTGAACTGGGCTTAGGGGCTGAAGGAAAGAATAAAGAGGGATCCCTTTCCAAGGGGGATCCCTCACCTAAGAGGATCCCCATTTCCGTGGCAGAAAAGATCCTGCATCATCCCTTTCTATCCTGGTGTTCCCAATTTTCAAGGGAAGGCAATACCAATAGCAGTCATCCTTTGTAGGATTTATTGGAGTGGGAGATTTGCATCCTTCGGGGGGCCACGGGGGGGATAGCTTCCACCTCCATCTGTACACAAACAGCCCCTCCCCCAAGCCTCCCGCAGGAAGTGGCCGGGAAATGGCAGCTGTGCATTTGCTGCTGCGTCTCTTGTTGTTTTGAAATGTCCATTTTAATCAGATTTGGTTTCATTTTCTGAGGCCTTCTGGGCAAGCTTGGATCCTGCCAACCATGTGGCCTGAGAGTCCTTTCGTTCGACTTTTTTTTTTTGTAAACTTAATTTGTCAAGTGGAAGTAGTCACTGCAGTTGACTCACTCATCCTGGTCCCCCCCTCCAGAGCATCTCTGTCTCCCTGTCTGGATTTTTTTTTTCCTTTGAGCTAGAGGTCAAAGAGAAGCAAGCTCAGTCATCCACCAGCAGGGCTCCACTTTGAATACAAGTGGTGCAAATTCCCTCAGCCTAGAGAGTTGCCGGGAAGATTTGAAATCTTTTGTGGCATGAGAGTGGCTTTTTGGTATCTTGCTTCATGTATTCTTAAGTATGACGGTTTCTGTATTGCAGAGCACCTGAGCAAGTGAGCTTGTGAGGGGAAGAAGGATAGATTCTGAGAGGTGGAAGGAGAGGAGAGAATGGGGAAGATTTAGCTGTGAATGGCATTCGTGTGTTGGGGTAGGGACTGATTTGCAGAGTAGGATGATGGGCTTGTTCCTCACCTGTGACTCTCACCTAACCCTGTCACCACCCTGTGGGAAGCCTGTTAGTTGACATAGGGTGCTGGAGGGTTTACCTTCCGCAGAACCAACTAATTAGGAGAGTTAGCTATCATGTGACTTACTCTTTGGTCCATAAAAGACATCTTCTCTCTTATTACCCTTTTGGGAGAGTGGTAAGCTTTTCGTCTGTTCTGTGGAAAGTCGTGTGTCCAGATTTCTCTTTCTCCCACCTGATAACTCCAGGAGATTTCTACTATGGCATACAGTGATGGACTGTGTGTACTCGGTCCCCAGGCATTTGTTATACACTGGCTTTGGTTAGAGATGAGTTTGCCAAAGGATTTTATATTTTGACAGGTGGGGTATTGAGATCATTTGCACTATCCTGAAGACTGTTTAATCCTGGCATTTAAATAATATTTTCAGTTTTTCCCAGTCACAAATCTCCCACCCGAATTGTAGTTTTCCTAGATTAAAGCTCCAGGGTGGGAACAAATAGACATATATGGTTGTGTGACAGCAGCATCATTGTTAGGATAGCATCATTGCTCTTTTCACTGGAGCTGTTGGGATTGATATGCTAGAAACAGTAAAACCAAGTCCAATGTCATTGTCCTTTTTCTTGCCCCTCTGTTTGACTGGTTGGTTCCTTTGAGTTGCTTTCTGATAGGGTTGAGTTGACACTGATTTTAAGTTCCCCTTTCTTCAACCTTTGTTTCCCTAAATTGGGACCTGACAGAATAGTAAATTCATTTTCCCTGTTGGGGGTTAAAAGAGTGAAAGAAGGAGAAAGACTACTTTTTTCTCTGGACTCTTTAAAAGAAATAGAAGTTGATTTTGAGAAAGTAGATATTGACTTCATTTGATACATGATTGATCAGAAAGCTGAATGAAGCAAACCTTTCGTGGCCTTCTTGTAAAATGGATGCATTTTTCTCCCAGAGATGTGGACTTCTTGATATTGACTGGTCTTTTTTTAGCCTCTCCCTAAAGGAAAAAATTTGAGATACAGAGAGAACTAGGAGGGCTGACCTCAGAGCCAGTCAGAAATCTAGAATGCCTGGAGAGGCTCATCTTGCAGTCTTGTGGTTCTGGAATCAGGTGTTGCCAAGAGAGACGGAAAGCTTGTTAGGGTTACTGACTGTGTCTTGCTGCTGTTGACCTTTCTTATCACCTCTGAAGAGGTCTGCTATGTTCTTTTACTGTTAAGAGTGTGAAAGTTAGTCCAATAGTTGGTGTGATGTCTGACCTTGTGTGAGATGTGTGCAGTGAGGCAATAGTGCCCAAGTTTTTAATGTCCTAGGACATAGAGTGAAGTATAAAACTGTTGAGGTATTTCCTGGGGCAAATCTTCCTGATTTGTTTCTTGGGATATGGATGTCCTCATATACCTCATAACCCAAGATTAATACTTTATCAGCATTGTTGCACATGGGTCAGAAGGTGCATTTTTTACCAGCTTGTTGGCCTGCATAATTTTGAAATTTATAAAATTCCACAAAACAACCTGTCTGTGAAGAGCTCTGGAGATTGTTCTTGGATTGGGTCACTGGCAGTAAAAGTAGCATTGTGTTACCGTGTGACTTAGTGTTTTGTCCTTCTCCTAGCTGTAGAGAATAATTAAGGGGGCATTTTACAGACTAAAAGAATAATGTAATCTTTCCAAAAATTCATCAAAAAACTAAACATGAGGGTTCTTAAGAGATGGGTGGTCTCCTTACTTTTGGTCTCCTGGAATTGAGCTCAGCTCTCTATAACCTGCCTCACTAAACAGAATTCTTAACCTGCCTGCTCAGCTCAGGTTTTTTGGGGGGAGGGGGACATCTTCTTGAAGGAAAGGGTGGAGTCCTTAACTGTTAGACCCGAAATTCTGAGAAACAATCAGAGTTGGAAGAGGGAAATAAGCTTGTTACAACCTCAGGAGTGTAGCTTTTAATGTCCTCCAATTTCAGAGACACTTCCAGTCCTCTGACAGTAAAGTGACCAGAGCTGTGGCAGAAGCTAGCCTAGATTATGTCATTCCTTTATTCAGTCAACAAATATTTTAAAACCTACTGTGTATCTTGAGTGTTCAGTTAAATCAAGCAGAACTTGATTTTACTAATTTAGAGCTTAAATTTATTGCCTTTTTACATTCTCACTACTTCCCTGTTTTCAGGCCTTATTTTCTGTACGGAACAGCTGTCTAAAATACATCAAGATTTGGGGCCTTTCTTCCCTCTAGAAATTGTATCTCTATGAAGAATGAAGCTGAATTTTTTTTGTTCTCTGAGAATAGTAGGAGCAAAACCCACAACCTTTATTGAATGAGTAAGCTGGTAGTGGCTGAAAAGATGGATTTATTCATTTGTTCGTTCAATCTATGGGTTCAATAAATATTTCCTTTGGTTTTTTAATGTTTTTAGCACTAAATTAGGTGCTGGAGATATAATGGTAGAACTTAATATGTGATGGTTGCTGTAGAACCTACATAGTTTAGAAGAAATAAGGACGGAGAACAATCATTTGTTCTGAGCAGCCTGGACATGGCAGTTGCCTCTGAGTAGCCCCCCTTAGTATAATCTTCCTACTTTCAGTCATCTTCCTCCTGCCTCACTGTCCTGACTAGGAAAGGGAGTTAAGGAAGGGACATTTTGAGAGTGTGAGCCTCAGTCAGTACATGCTGTAGTTTGGGTCAGAGTTCCTAGGTAAGATTGTTACCAGGGCCATCAGAATGGGCTATCCTGGGGCCGGCCCCATGGCGTAGCAGTTAAGTGCGCATGCTCCGCTGCTGGCGGCCCAGGTTCGGATCCCGGTGCGCACTGACGCCCCGCTTGTCAGGCCACGCTGTGGTGGCCTCCCACGTAAAGTAGAGGAAGAAGGGCATGGATGTTAGCTCAGGGCCAGTCTTCCTCAGCAAAAAGAGGAGGATTGGCGTGGATGTTAGCTCAGGGCTGATCTTCCTCACAAAAAAAAAAAAAAAAAAGAATGGGCTATCCTGACTAGGGAAGAGGCATGTTGATTTTGTGGCTTGGCACTTGGAACTCTGTGTTGGTGTAGGAAGACAGTTTAGCCAGGGAAGGGGTTTTTAGATATAAAAGTCAGAGCATCCTTGTTGGCAGCATCAGGAACTGAGAGTAATGAAAACTTCTGGAACTTCCCCATGGGGCAGCTTTGTATTAGAGCAGGGTTTTTCAACTTTGGCACTATTAATATCTTGGGCCAGATAATTCTTTGTTGTGATGGGCTATCTCCTGTATTGCAGGATCATTAGAAGCATCCCTATCTTCTACTTACTAAATGATAGTAGTATATACCTTTCGACATTACTAAATGTCCCCTGAGGGCAGAATCACCCCTGGTTGGGAACCGCTGTATTAGAGTATGGTGGGTGAATCCAGGAATGTGTAGAGTTGAGAAATATCCTTCATGACATTCACAATTATGGAGCTAAAATGTAGTGGTGTGATTGATTTATTATATGCAAAATTGCATTTGCTGTTTAGTAAAGATAAACGTTTGAAATCTCTCCCGCTTCTTCCAAAAAAATAAAAAATTAGAAACCTCTCTATATGTGGGATTTTGGTATACTATATGGGAAGAATGAACCAAAGAACTGCAGGTACTGCCAAAGTGTCCTGATGGGTGGTGTTAGTGTCTTGTCTTTTGTGTGTGTGTGTGAGGAAGATTAGCCCTGAGCTAACATGTGCTACCAAAGCTCCTTTTTGCTGAGGAAGGTTGGCCCTGGGCTAACATCCGTGCCCATCTTCCTCTTCTTTATATGGGACCGCCACAGCATGGCTTGACAAGCGGTACGTAGGGCCGCGCCTGGGGATCCGAACCTGCGAATCCCTGGCCACTGGAGTGGAGTGTGCGAACTTAACCAGTACGCCACCGGGCAGGCTCCAGTGTCTTGTCTTTCTGGGGGTAGCCTCAGAGGTCTGAGTCTTAGGATTGGTCAGGGCACCTGCAACAGTGTTGAAATCTTTTATATTTATTTTAACATTTTATGTATTCTCAGCCTTTTTCTATTAAACCCATGTCACAGGTCCACAGAATAAGTAACTCTTCAGTTGTAACTGAGAGAAAAGCAGCCTATTTGGCCATTTGGCAAGGGCTTTACTGCTTGAAGCTTAAGGGGCAATGTCTCTTAACTCTTATAAATGAAGCAGAGAGGCTCTTAAGAGATCCATTTACATACTACTGGGACTGGGCTGGGTGCTGGCCTGATTGTACTTCCTGGTCATGAGAGCTGCCTGCTATTCTGGGGGTTGGGCACTGACTGATTTCTTTTTTCATTTGGCCCAAATCCTATTAGTTCAAAGGGAGACACTTCCTTTGCTTTACCCTTCTCCTTACTAGCTCTAGATGGGAGGGTATAATTTACCTTCAGGCTTTATTGTGAAAAGCATCTTGGGTAGGAAGGTTAAAATGACGTGGCTTAGCGGTTAAGTGGGTGCGCTCCGCTACTGGGGCCCGGGTTTGGATCCCAGACGCGCACCGACACACTGCTTCTCTGGCCATGCTGAGGCGGCGTCCCACATACAGCAACTAGAAGGATGTGCAACTGTGACATACAACTATCTACTGGGGCTTTGGGGAGAAAAAGGAGGAGGATTGGCAATAGATGTTAGCTCAGAGCTGGTCTTCCTCACAAAAAAATAAAAATAAAAATAACCCTGGGTTTATTGCTGAGAGGAGCTGTCCACATTTTCTTTGCATTCCCATACAGTGATCCCATTTTTAAGTGACATCTGAAATCAAGAGTCAAGTTGCATATAAGAAAGTCAGGCTGAGAGGACCATCTCTAGTTTTGTAGTATCTCCCATACTCGTAATGGTTTTAAATTATATTTATATTATATTTTGACCTTTTGGACTTGATTATCCTTTTGAAAACTGAACAGTCTCTACTCTTTTTGTCTAATAATAGCTAACATTTATTGAGTGCTTGCTGGGTGACAGGCTCTGTGCTAGGTCCTTTATATAGATTTTCTCATTTAATCCTCACAAGCCCTGGAGGTAGGTACTAAAATTTTTACTAATGGTGAAACTGAGGCTCAGCAATGTTAAGTAACTTTTCCAAGGTCACACAGCTAGTGGTAGTAGAGCTGGGATTTGAATCTAGAGCCCACTGTGTTGTGCTGATCTCCCTGCCCAGCACAAAGAGTATTTTATGTTTCTAGGAAGCTTCTTGTAAATGAAGTGTTTGTGGTCCTGATGACCCTTCAGTAGAGGCTAGTGGGGAAACAGACCTCAGGCACTAGATAACTTCCCATTCCTTTTACTTGTCTGATTTCTGTGAGCCATCCATTTTTTCTCATTAGTATGTAATTTATGAGACAGGAAATGCTGTGCTTTCCCAGAGTAGCAGAGAGCAGGTGATCACTAGTTTCCTCATGGATTCAAATAGAAAATGGAAAAATGAACTGTGGCCTATCATTGAATGGGAGCATATAGTCCAGTGCACATAGGAGAAGAAGGTGTGTGTGTGTCACGTACACCAGGGGAGGTTTAGCTGTGCCTTACACTCGGGGAGGGGAGAGGTGGAGATCAGATGAGATTGGTTCTCCAGGCATAGCATTTCTAGGACTTCTGAAATGAATTACTGCATGTCCTCTTTACCTGTGATGTAAGCTTTGGAAGGAACCTGCCCTAGAGGATTAGGGAATGAACTTTCCTCCTTGATGTCTTTCATTTCAGAAGAATCATTAATCTTATGATTCTTATTTTTCAGATTCCTTACTACTGAGGAGTGGCCCTTAACAAAGGGAAATCCTGGGAGACCCTGAGGTCTTTCTCTAAAGAGACTCATTTTCTTCATTGATGTATAGCAGGTTTAGGTCTGCTGCTTATTCTAGGGTGAAGATGGGAAATCCTGTATGTGAGATGTCAGTCCTAAAAGCTTTTTCTTCTTAAATCAGCAAAATACAAATTGCTTTTGTTTTTTATTTTTTAAAATTTCAGTTAAAATTGATGAAGTAGAGACAATTATGGTATTTAGCCTGGAAAATCTTATAGCTATCATGCCATATACTATACAGGGTTTATATTTCATGATCAGAATTATGTTAGATTCACATATGTACCTAATGGTGTCTAATTGCGTTATCTAGCATATTCAGAAACATGACTCTTGCAGACTTTGGGCAGTGGTCATCTATGTTCTTAACCAATTTATTCCTTCTTTAAAAAGCTTTACTTCTGGTTGTTTTTAAAAAGAGACTATTTTAAAACATCACCTAGGTCTGCTTATTGCCTCATCTTGGGAGTTGATAAAGAAATCTTTCTCCCTGAATTCTTCTGCCCCTTTTTAAAACATAGGAACCCAGGGAGTTGCTTTTTCTGTATCAAGACAGATCATGTCTCTCACATATCAAATTAGTATGCACTTGTACATCATAAGTATCTGATTGATGTGTCAGATTTTACCAGTAATTCTGGCTTCTGCTTCCTATCTTTCTTGCCTCTTCTCTTTGATCTATCATAGTTAAATTTATTCTGATCAAGGGCTTCACTTTTCATCATTCCTAGTAGATTATCACCTCGTATTCAGGAGAGGGTGAAAAGCTTTTTAACCATACTATTCCCCAGTGAGCCGCTGCACTTTACCAATATAAGTATCCAGCTATTCTCTCCATGACCCTTTACATTTAAGCCACAAAACCATATCATTAGGAAGTAACCATAGTAGACATAACAGAATAATATTCCTTGGGACATCCTCTTATTTAATCAGTTTTCCACCTCGGACATTTTTCTGAGCTATGTTCTTGGAGAGTGTAGTAGTTCCCATCAAAAAAGAGTAGAAGTATTGCTGGATGATTTGTGTTTTGCCATTATGGTCACCTTTCCTGAAATATATTCTCCTTTTCAAATCTCTTTACTAAGGTAACTGTACTGTCTTCTTCAGATGTCCAGGGCTATGGATAGAATAATGTGGAAATTGTTGGGGCTGGCCCCATGGCTTAGCGGTTAATTGCGGGCGCTCTGCTACTGGCGGCCCGGGTGCGCACCTACGCACCGCTTGTCCAGCCGTGCTGAGGTGGCGTCCCCATACTGCAACCAGAAGGATGTGCAACTATGATGTACAACTATCTGCTGGGGCCTTGGGGAGAAAAAGGGGAAAAAAAGGAGGAGGGTTGGCAATAGATGTTAGCTCAGTGCCAGTCTTCCTCAGCAAAAAGAGAGGAGGATTGGCATGGATGTTAGCTCAGGACTGATCTTCCTCACAAAAGAAAAAAAAGAATAATGTGGAAATTGTTTAACTCGAGTATAATAATAAAACAAAGCAGGATATATATCAAATATGCTTTTTCTGCCAACACCCACATCTCCATGGCTTCCTATCAAAAAGATGGCTTTGAGAACCTTCTGTGGACCCTGGCAGTGGGACTCTGGCCTTACCTTGAGGGGAAAAAAGCAAAAGGATGGAGAATGTTAAATGTTACAATAGAGGGCTAATATCTAATGTAGAGGGGTAGCCAGGGCTGGGAGTTAAGAGGGTGGGGCTTACACAAGGGGAAGACTCCTTCAGGCTTATATCTTGGTTTTTCTCACTGTTTTGATCTCTACAAGGCTGACTTTAAAAGACTATTTCAATAGAGTCATTACCCAGGTTAGGGGTATATTTCCTCCTCTTCTTCTCTTTTTCAACCTCTACCCTCCCCCTAGAACTTAGGTAGGAGAAGGGTAAGTAGATGGAGGGGAGGGGGCATTCCCTCTAGAGATTCCAGGTGACATAACCTTGTTTAACCGCCAGTATTTTTTTTTCCCCCTCTCTCTCCCCTCCTACAGAAATGGAGGCAAACGACCATTTTAACTTTACTGGCCTTCCCCCTGCACCTGCTGCCTCAGGACTGAAACCCTCTCCCTCCTCAGGGGAGGGCCTCTACACTAACGGGTCTCCCATGAACTTCCCCCAGCAAGGGAAAAGTGAGTGTGAGGGCCACAGGGCCTGGGGAGGGAGTGGGCATCATTCCTTTAGAGCAGGTTGATGGGACAAGGTTTGGCTCCCCTCCGGGCTAGCTGCCTCACAAAGCTCACTTTCCTGCCGGGTGGGGAGGGAGGAAGTGAATCCATAGAACTCCAGGGGCTAGAGAGAAATCAAGTCTCTAAGAACAAGTTCTAGGGGTTTATGGAAGCAACACTTTTAGTTTTGACTTAAGGTTGCAAGGGATTAGAAAAACATACTGGCTTTTTCATTTTAGCCTGCTCTTCTATTAGCCCTGTTCCCCTGGCTACTGCCAGAGAGTGGTGAGATGGCTACGGCTTCTGATAACCAGGTTGGACCCACGAGAGAGAGATAAAGGGCTGAACCTCCGAGAAGCTGTTTTTAAGAGGTTGGAGAAGCCACCCCTAGGACTGGGGATGGAAGAGTTGGGTGAAGGTTGGGATGTGTTTGCCTTTTAGTTTGTGCAGCAGAGAAGAGGGCAAATGCTTGAAGTGCCTGTAGCACCACCTGTCCTTGAGGATAGAAGATAGAGACAGGGAGGGTTTTAATGCTACCTAGTTCCCCAGAGAGAAACATCTATAATTCCAGATGGAAGTGTTGCTGCCAAGATTGGGTCTTTTCCTGGATTTGGCTTATCAGTTGTTCTGTATCTTGGTTCTGCCAAGTACCTCTCTAATCTTGCCTGGGTTTCAGGTGCTTTATGCTTGGAAGCAGAGAGAAGCCCAAATACTTTCCTCCTTCCTTGCAGCAGAAAAATACTGCCACAGGCTTATACTTACCACCTCTCCCTCCTATCCTGCACAAAGGAGTTGCAGATAGAAGCTCCGTTATTTCACTGGAGGACCCCTACCCACCTCCAGCTTCCTTAGTATCTTGGTTCCTTTTATTTGATTGTCCTCCAGTCCAGAGGTTGCCATTGGTCTTGAGAACTGAAGTCTGCAGTACTGGTCATGCAGAGATTTTTCCCCCTGCCTGTTACCCTCCAGTGCCTATGGGGAGGGGCCAAGCCTAGCCTTCTGAGCTGGGATCTTGCTGCTGTGGTGACTGCAAATTCTATTCTTAGCCCAGCACAAAGTGCTGGATCTGCATGTGCCAGTGAGGTGGAGGCTGTCCCTTCTGGTGCCACTGCAGGGCCAAACAGGCACTGGGGAAAGGGCGAGGGGGCACTGCTGGAGAATTCAGTCATGCCACTCCAAGGAAAGAATTCCTCTAGGGAATGAGGGTGGAGAAGAATGCAAGTCACTGTAGGGAGTCTGCAGACAGCTTCATTTAAAAAAATTAAAAGCCCTGAGCATCCGCAGCAGCTAGCTCTCTGCTGGTCGCTCCTGTGGTAGGCAGGAGAGCTCCCCAGCCCCCTACTCAGCAGCAGTTGCTAAGCTTACATCCAGGAGCATCTGGGTTTGGTGTTCCCTGGAGACTGAAAAGCTATAAATATAACAGAGGGGGAATCCCCCTCCCCTTCACCTTCCCTTTTTCTAGTCAGTGCTGTTCTTTTGGTAAAGTTGGTAGAGTTACTTGCATACATATATGTAACTGACCCTTTTCCCTCCTTCTCTGCCAGGTTTGAATGGGGATGTGAATGTTAATGGCTTATCTACTGTATCTCACACTACTACTTCAGGGATTTTGAATTCTGCTCCCCACTCCTCCAACACCTCACACCTCCATCACCCCAACGTGGCCTACGACTGTCTCTGGAACTACTCACAGTACCCATCTGCCAATCCTGGCAGCAACCTCAAGGACCCACCCCTTCTCTCCCAGTTCTCGGGGGGACAGTACCCGCTCAACGGCATCCTTGGGGGCAGCCGGCAATCTTCATCCCCAAGTCACAACACTAACCTTCGGTCTGGGAGCCAAGAGTTCTGGGCCAACGGTACCCAGAGTCCCATGGGGCTTAACTTTGACTCACAGGAACTGTATGATTCCTTTCCTGACCAGAATTTTGAGGTGATGCCCAATGGACCCCCTACTTTTTTCACCTCCCCACAGACTTCTCCTATGTTGGGATCTAGCATCCAGACCTTTGCACCCTCCCAGGAGGTAGGCAGTAGTATCCATCCTGATGAGGCGGCAGAAAAGGAGCTGTCTTCAGTTGTGGCAGAGAATGGCACTGGCTTGGTAGGCAGCTTGGAGCTGGAAGAAGAGCAGCCAGGTATAACTGGGTCCATGAGCTGGGTTGGGAGATGGAAAACGGGCTGTGGGGGGCAGTGGCTTTTTGAGGTGAGGAAAACTTGTCTTTCCAGCTCTCTGCAGTGGAGGCTGATTTGCATGTTGGTGATTAGCAGAGCCAAGTGGCTGGTGTTTTTGTGGCAGCAGCACCAGCTCGCGAGTGGGAGAGCAAATTATTTCAAGCTCATGCAGAGCTGCTGGCCTGGAGAGGGCAGGTGGGCGAGCCCGAAACAGCCCCAACAGATACCCTGCATCAAGAAGGGCTTCTTCCAAAATATAGGAAGGGGTTGGGGCATTAGCAGGGGACATTGAGGCCAATTTGACTTGACTGTGGCAGGGCCAGACTGGCTGCTAAACTGAGCTGATCCCTAGGAGTGATTGGCTCGTGACGGATGGAAGGAAGCAGGCAGAGCATACCATTGCTTGTCTGCTCATAGTTTTCTTTCTTTGTTATTGTTAGCATTGGTACCTGTGACAGTCCCTCTCACCTTTTCCCTCAAAATAGATAAATGCTTAGGTTGCTATTGATTCCAAGTACAAGGGTGACCACCTTGTAAAATTATAGGATGTTTTCTCTGTTTACCGCTTGTTCCCACTGGATGGGGAAATAGCTGAGTATGTGATGGAGTTCTTGTCTCAGACTCCACTCTCCTTTCCCCTCTCTTTATCTGCTGTAGGATTTTACTAACACTTCTCTACTTATTCAGTATCTTGGTGTGATTGGTACCCAACATAGAACTGGTACCCATAAATGCTGAAAGAATGAACATTCCTCTAGCAAAGACTGACTGCCTCCTAAAGCTAAATGAACCACTGAAGGCATTGATTTTCATTTTTGCCCTCTCCTGGGATTTCCTAGAACTGAAAATGTGTGGCTACAATGGCTCGGTCCCTTCTGTGGAATCATTACACCAAGAGGTCTCAGTCTTGGTCCCTGACCCCACAGTGAGCTGCTTAGATGATCCTTCACATCTTCCTGATCAACTGGAAGACACTCCAATCCTCAGTGAAGTCTCTCTGGAGCCCTTCAACACTCTGGCACAAGGTAGGCTTGGAGGGTGGCTCTCTTCAACTCATCCATGCGGAGGGTAGCCAGCTTCTACCACCTGGAAGAGATAGTAAACCACGGAAAGTATTCAGGAATCTCGGGCATTGGGGCCTCCAGATAATCCTGTGGCAGACCAGTTTCATGCCACCGGCCTGACTGGGCCAACTGCACTCTGAGCTGAATTGGTTCATTTCCCAGGTCCTCTCCCAGTGTTCCTTTTGGCCAGGAGCCCTGGGCCGTAATAATTCACTGGATAGGGACTTATTACCACATAGTTGGGCTATTTGGGTTCTCACTAGCTAGAAAGAAAGCATTTGCCAGTGAACAATTACCTTTTACCCCTCTGAGATATAAGAAAGGCCTATTTTATGATAGATGCTAGAATTTTGCATTAGTCTGTGGGTTGGTACAGGGCCAGTGCCTTTCCCTTCATTTCTACTTCAAGCTTTTACAATCCTTATAGCCTGGTGACTTTACTCTTTGAGAGAGAGGGCTGTAAAATTTCCCTAATTTAATATTAGAAAGAACCTTCACACAATGGGAACTAGAATTGGATATATTCAGACCAGTATTTCTTAAGTCTTGCTTTCTGATTTTTCCACTCCCTGAAGAGCCAGTAAGTGGAGGACTCTATGGTATAGATGACACGGAGCTGATGGGTGCGGAGGACAAGCTGCCTCTTGAGGACAGCCCTGTGATTTCTGCTCTTGACTGCCCTTCCCTCAATAACGCCACTGCCTTCAGTCTCCTGGCAGATGACAGTCAAACTTCAGCCTCTATCTTTGCCAGCCCCACCTCGCCACCTGTCCTTGGGGAGTCTGTCCTGCAAGGTAAGTGAGGAGAGGTAGGACAAAGAAAGTCCTTGACCTAGGAAAAGGTGAGAGAACAGTTTCCATAGTTAGGGCCTTAGGGGTGGGAAATCTGTGAGAGCACCTGGCTGGGAGCTGAGGGGACTATGGGATAGTGTATAGGGGGACTAAAAAATGCACAGGCTGCTACACTCTGACTTTTGCCCTGTGCCCAAAAGAACTTGTGAGACTTGGAGTTTGCAGGAAAAAGGAGGCCAAAGGCCTTACTGGCTTCAGGTGAAAGGTATTTCTTCACACAATGACAGCAGCTTTGCCCTTTAACCTTCATGAATGGTTGGGGAGGACAGCCAGAGGCTACTTTTCTTTTTCCAGCCCTAGAGAAAAGCCCTTGAAATAACCCTATTTAGCTTAGTCCAGGTTTGACTGAGTAGAGTCTCTTGTTTTATATGACGCCATTTTTCCTTTACCCATCCTGTCCCTTTGGATTCTAGACAACAGCTTTGACCTGAATAATGGTAGTGATGCAGAAGAAGAAGAAATGGAGACTCAGGCTTCAGACTTCCCACCACCTCTGACCCAGCCGGCCTCTGACCAGTCATCCACTATTCAGCTACATCCAGCAACCTCACCAGCAGTCTCGCCAGCAGCCTCCCCAGCAATCTCCCTGGCTGTTTCTCCAGCAGCCTCCCCGGAAATCTCCCCAGAAGTCTCCCCAGCAGTTTCTCCAGCAGCCTCTCCGGAAATCTCACCCGTCATCTCCCCAGCAGCCTTCCCTACGGTTTCTCCAACTTCCTCAGCAGTCCTCCCACCAGTCTCCTCAGAAGTCTCCTTGACGGCCTCCCCAGTGATCTCCCCAAAAGTGTCCCCTGCAGCTTCCCCAGCAGCTGTCTTCCCAACAGCATCCCCAGCAAACAAGGATGTCAGCAGCTTCCCTGAAACCACTGCTGACCTGGAAGAGATCACTGGAGAAGGAGTCACTGCTTCTGGCAGTGGTGAGTGTCCAGATCCTGTTTTACCCCTAGGTACTTTTAGGAAAAGGGTCTGACCCGTGTGGCATTTAGCCTTTCCTTGTTGGCCTATTGTTTCACTATTTTGCTTGAGCTCTTAATTTGGGTATCCCCTATCTTCCTCCCAAGGTGATGTCCTGAGGAGACGTATTGCTACCCCAGAAGAAGTTCGTCTTCCCCTCCAACATGGGTAAATGCTCTAGTTTGCTACATGCATTGACCTTGACAATTTAATGAGGGACTCTAGGAAGAAGGGAAGGGAGCTCCTCTCATCTGAGATGGGGAGGATGGGCTAGACAAGAATGGATTAAATGACAGTTGTCTAAATGATAATGTTTCTCTGTATGAGATTCCTAGGCTTTCCTTCTGCCTCTCTTGGGGTCTGCCTCACTTTACCTATTCTTGCCTCATCTTGTGACCAATCCGTTTTTCGCTCAGGGGCTACAGCTGTTATTATTTCCAAACCCAGCTGGTGACCCTAGGGCTCAGATCTCCAAATTAGCTAACTTGTCCTATGTCCTCAGAGAAAGGATAGCTGTAAATGAGGAGTGGCTAGTGTGGGGAGTGGCTTAGTCTCGATGAATTGAGATTTTTTTTTTTTTTTTTTGGTGCTCTTTGGAGAGGTAAGGGCAGGAACAGTACATGACCAGAGTGAGCCAGCAGCTGCCATTGAGGGCCTTGTAGGAATAATTCCCATCCTGATCTTCCCTACCCCTGCCCCTCTAGGCAACTGGTGGTCACCAAGTTCTGCTTAAAGTTTTGAGAGAAAGATAAGGCTTAGTCTTAGAATAACGTGTTGCTCAGAACACAGAGTTCTGGGGCTGGCCTGGTGGTGCAAGGGGTTAAGTGTACATGCTCTGCTGCGGCGGCCCGGGGTTCGCAAGTTGGGATCCCGGGCACACACTGACGCGCCTCTTGGCAAGCCATGCTGTGGCGGCATCCCATATAAAGTGGAGGAAGGTGGGCGTGGATGTTAGCCCAGGGCCAGTCTTCCTCAGCAAAAAGGGGAGGATTGGCAGATGTTAGCTCAGGGCCAATCTTCCTCACACAAAAAAAATAAAAAATGTTAAAAAAAAAAAAAAAACACAGAGTTCCTTACTAAACCCCGGCCTATGGAGTTACAGTCAGCAGCCAGTTTATTTTTCTGCTTGCCTCCCCACCCTCTGTCTTTTCTGCCTTTTTTCCCTTCCGTCTTCATCCTCTTTACTGAAAACCCAGTAATTGCCCTGAATGGTGTCAGGGAGGGGTTTTCTGGCTGCTCATCTCACTGACTTTGTAAAGGGAGGGGTGGAGGTCTTTCTGGGCTTGGGCAGTTTGGTGTATCGCTTTACCCTGAGGTCCTGAGGGTTTGTGGAGCTCAGGTCTGCCTTCTGGCCAAGCTTGTGTTTATGCTCCCTTTGCCTCTACATGCAGTTCTAGTGAGACTGATGCAGAGAGGGTCATCTGCTAAGTGGGCTTGGCTCCTGGGTGGCTTGAGAGTGGGTAGGGGTGTGACCTGGCGGCAGGGCCCGTGTGCTTCTCTGGCAGGTGGCGGAGAGAGGTGCGCATCAAGAAGGGTAGCCACCGCTGGCAGGGGGAGACCTGGTATTACGGTCCCTGTGGGAAGAGGATGAAACAGTTCCCGGAAGTGATCAAGGTAATGTGGCTTTCATGGGCTTTTTTTTAAGGGAAGCACAGACTCCTTTCTTGGACCCAAGGGCAGCAGGCTGGCATTGTCTGCTCTGGGCCTGTTCTGCTTGTGCTGTTGCTGGCCAAAAGCATAGTAGGGCTATGACTTCATTAATGCCACTTTACCTCCTCCTCTTAGTACCTGAGTCGCAACGTGGTACACAGTGTCCGCCGTGAGCACTTCAGCTTCAGTCCCCGTATGCCGGTTGGAGATTTCTTTGAAGAGAGAGACACACCAGAGGTGCAGACCCAAGGGTTAAATATGCTTTCCCTGAGCAAGGTTTGGTGGACAAGCTGCAGCTGCCTCTTGTGGGGTTTGGAGGTTCTGGGACACTGGGTTGAGAGGGCCTGGTGGCTTGCACTGACTCCTCCCATTGTAACACAGTTTTCCTCATTACCTTAGGGCTTGCAGTGGGTACAGCTCTCAGCAGACGAGATCCCATCCAGGATTCAGGCAATTACTGGGAAACGGGGCCGACCTCGAAATACTGAGAAGGCCAAGACCAAGGAAGTCCCCAAGGTGAAACGGGGCCGAGGTCGGCCACCCAAGGTCAAAATCACTGAGCTGTTGAATAAGACAGACAACCGCCTCCTAAAGAAATTGGAAACCCAAGGTACAGTGGTACTCCTTTTTTTTTTATTTTTACTTATTTTTAAATTATTTTATTGAGGTCATATTGGTTATAACATTGTGTAATTTCAGGTGTACATTATTATATATCAGTTTCTGTATAGACTGCATTGTGCTCACCACCAATAGTGTAGTTTTTATCCACCACCATACATATGTGCCCCTTTACCCTCCATTTGCCCACCCCTCACCTCCTTCCCCTCTGGTAACCACTAATCTGTTCTTCTTGTTGATATGAGTGAAATCATACAGTGCTTGTCTTTCTCTGTCTGGCTTATTTAGCTTAACATCACACCCTCAAGGTCCATCCATGTTGTTGCAAATGGGACAGTTTTGTCCTTTTTTATGGCTTAGTAGTACTCCATTGTGTGTTTGTGTGTGTGTGTGTGTGTGTATACACACACAGTGGTGTTTCTTACTTTGGGATTCTGCTTGCTCTATGAGGCATCTGAAATGTGGATGAATTGCGAATGCCTGGGTTTTCCAGGAGCCTGACTGACGTTATCTGGACCGAATGAATCTGAATCACCTTTCCCTCCCTAGGGAACACCACTAGGGTCCCAGCACTTTTTTGGTACTTCTTTAACAACGAGTTTCTTCCTCTAGTTGCTCTTACTAGTAGAGTCTTGGGCAGTCTGCAGATGTAGTTATGAGAGGAGAGGGCTCTCATGTCTGTCTTACCATCTTTCAGCTCCTTACTTATCTTACTGGTTTTGGTTATACATTCTTACTTTACTCATTGCCACCATTACAGAGGTTCAGAATTCACATCTGAATCCAAAAGATAATTGGCACTGTTTTAGTGAGATAGACGGGTAGGATATGTCTAATTTTTCAGTAAATACTGCATTTACCCTGATATAGTATGAAGAATTTGAAGATTTGGAGTCTTCTGACTCATTCAGAGTTCCAGCTCTAACAGATTCTGACTGTATTGACCTAGAGCAAGTCACATATATTTTAATAGAAGCCTGTATAGTGGTTCATCTGCAGATAATCTCTGTCTAACTTAGAGAATTGTTGTACAGCTGTGATGGTGGTAGTGTTTCTGTGCCAGAATAGAATAGATACTATCATATCAAAAACATCAATTCTATAACACTCTACTGTTTACAGAATCACACTTCAATATTCAGTCTTCCAAAAGGGAAGAAAGTCAGATCTTTTAGTGGAGCAGGATATAGGAGCTGAGCATAAGCAATAAATATATCAGTGTTGATCTGATTCTACTGAGGTGTCCATTACCTACGCCTTTTCTTTCTGGTGCAGTCTTGGTTAATCAGTGCTTCCAAATCTGGAGTCCTCCCTCTTTCCCTGGCAGTTTGCTTTTCTCTTTCCTTTTTCTGTCCTAAAATCAAGCTGTGGGTTGCTGTCCTTGTCAGTAGCCTGGGAGAGAGACAGGCTACAAGGCTTCTCTGTCATTGTGGCCTCTAGGACCTCTTCTAAAGCAGTCCCGTCTGTTCCAGGGCTGGTGCTTCTGGACAGGAGATACCATTTGAGTTCTTTATGCTAACCCCATAGCACAAAGAGGAGGGGCCTCTCCTACATTTTTTTCCCCCAACATTTTATTACATATACTTTAAAAAGAAAAAAACTTGTAGTTTCTTCAGGGAGCTGCTTGGGAAGCCAGCTTTATGAAAACATGTTGTCTGGATACTGGAGATCAGTCTGCCTGCCTCTTCATTTTCGTTTCTGCCCTCACAGAAACGCTGAATGAGGAGGATAAAGCAAAGATGAGTAAAATCAAGAAGAAAATGAAGCAGAAGGTACAGCGGGGAGAGTGTCAGACTGCTGGCCAAGGACAGGTGAGGGACACTGGAGAGATTACACAGTGGGTTGACTTTTCCTACAACCTGCTCTGTCTTTTCTTCCTTCTCTCACATCTGCCTCCCCCCATGTAGCAGCATACCTTCATTACCTGGAATTTTGGGTGGCTTGATTTTAGAGAACTGGGCTTGTTCATGAATAATGTGGGCATGTCCAGGGTGAGAGAATTGATCCATTGCCAATCCCTCATCCCATCTCTCACCTCTCCTCCCCAGCACCCTTGTCTGTTTTTGAATCCTAGCCCAAGCAGAGATGCTTTCAGAGTTTGAGGAGAAATGACTTCCCTTATGGTTTACAGGCCAGAAACAAGCGGAAACAAGAGACCAAGAACTTAAAGCAGAAGGAAGCTAAGAAGAAATCCAAGGTAGGTGCATGTCCACAAGTGTAACTTTGAAGTCGCCAAACTGATTTTGCAAGACGTGGGGGTCGTTCTTGTTTTATAGTCACGTTTCTGGGCTCAGAGGTGGGGAGGATGGGAACCAGGGAAGGGTGGTGACTAGAATCTTTATGGTACTCTTGGTTCCTCTTCTCCCTTGGGTGGGTAGGCTGAGAAGGAGAAGGTAAAGACAAAGCAGGAAAAACTGAAGGAAAAAGTCAAGAGGGAGAAGAAGGAGAAGGTGAAAATGAAGGAAAAGGAGGAGGTGGCCAAAGCCAAGCCAGCCTGTAAAGCAGATAAAACCCTGGCCTCACAGAGGCGCTTGGAGGAGCGGCAGAGGCAGCAGATGATCTTGGAGGAGATGAAGAAGCCCACAGAGGATATGTGTCTGACTGACCACCAGGTAGTGAGGGGAGAATAACAGGTCCCAGGTCCTGGAGGGGCCAGTGGTGAAGACATTTCTATTAAAGGACTTGCCTTCCGGTATGTTTGATAGAACCGCCTACCACTTTTCCCCTTACAGCCCCTGCCTGACTTCTCACGCATCCCTGGTCTGATCCTGCCTAGTGGGGCCTTCTCAGACTGCTTGACCATTGTGGAGTTCCTGCACAGCTTTGGCAAGGTGCTGGGCTTTGACCCTGCCAAAGATGTACCTAGCCTGGGGGTCCTGCAGGAGGGACTCCTGTGTCAAGGCGACAGCTTGGGCGAGGTGCAAGATCTGCTGGTGCGGCTGCTGAAGGCTGCCCTCTACGATCCTGGCTTGCCCTCTTACTGTCAGGTGAGGTCCTTTCCTAGGGCAGGTTGGCAGGGCCTGGGATCCAGTGCTTTGTCTCAGTTTTGCTTTCTCTTTAATTTCAACACATGAAAGCCCCTCCCTAAAGTGATCAGGACAAGTGAAGGGAGATAGAATTTCTTTCTGTTTCTGTTTTCCTTATATTTTTACCTTCTGTTTTGTTCTCTTCCTGACATCCCTCTGCTTACTTTGTTCATTTTCCTTTATTTTATTCCTTTTCTTTTGCACCTTTTGTCTTCTCTCATCTTATCCTAGCAACTTTCATTGTCTTCCTTAACCCCATAGTTCACTCCTACTGTATTTTCCTGTCCCAGATTCACCCAACTTGAGTTGTTCCTCTTTTTCTCTTAACTTTCATTGTGCTCTCATCCAAACAGTCCTTAAAGATCTTGGGGGAGAAGGTATCTGAGATCCCACTGACAAGAGACAACGTGTCTGAGATCCTGCGCTGCTTCCTCATGGCATATGGAGTGGAGCCAGCCCTCTGTGACAGCCTGCGCACCCAGCCTTTTCAGGCCCAGCCACCCCAACAGAAGGCTGCTGTCCTGGCCTTCCTGGTGCATGAGCTCAATGGCTCCACCCTCATCATCAAGTGAGGGGCTGGGGGCAGGGGGGTTTCTTCTATGCCGTGGTCAGAATGGGATGGGGGAGGGCTTTAGCCATCTAGAAATCCTAGGTGATGTCTGTCCACTGCCATGCTCTGGGGATGCTAGAGTGATTTGGGACTGAATCTTAGTGCCTTCCCTGGGAGAACCTAAGCCTGCCTCTGCTGTTCATCCAATCTAGGCTCTAGGCTGAAACTCCCTGTTCAGCTGCAGCCCCTTTGCCCTTGAGACTCCCTTCTTTTTCGTGTGTGCTGCCACTTCTACCTCAAAATTCCATTCCCTATTCTCCTGCAGTGAGATTGACAAGACTCTGGAGAGTATGTCCAGCTACAGGAAAAACAAGTGGATTGTTGAAGGACGGCTCCGGAGGTAGGGACAAGACAGAGGGTAGGGCCCTGAGAGAGAAGAGGGAAAGGGTGACACATAGCCAGGACTTTTGCCTGGAACTCGATGTCCTTAGTCCCTCCCTGGGGTTGGGAGCTTACCCTAGCGCTCAAGATGGCTTAGATTCCGGGTGTTCTTTTTGGGGCAGTATCACTTTCCTCACTACTTTTTCCCTTAATCTTTGTCTGTTTCAAGACTGAAAACTGCTCTGGCCAAGCGAACTGGGCGGCCTGAGGTAGAGATACAAGGGCCAGAGGAAGGCCTGGGGCGGAGGCGCAGTTCTCGGATCATGGAAGAGACCAGTGGCATGGAAGAGGAGGAAGAGGAGGAGACTATAGCAGCTGTCCATGGCCGTAGGGGTCGAAGAGATGGAGAGGTACTAGCCGCAGACCAAGAAAAGTGGGAGTTGGAAAACAGATTATTTCTCTTCTTGAATCTGATAATTCCCTTTCTCTCGGTGTCCACTTGTTTCTTCTCCAGGTTGATGCTACAGCATCTAGCATCCCGGAGCTGGAGCGCCAGATAGAAAAACTCAGCAAGGTATTGTGCTTCTAATATCCCAGGAGCTGGAGATGTGGGCTGGGCGAGAATTGATCACCTTATGAGTTGGGCCCAGATGGTACAATTTTATAGGGAAGCTGAGAGCCCTTGCCCTTCTTCCATATACTGGATGAAGTCACCATTACCACCCTGGAAATGTGTTTTTTATTCATCTTCCTTTTCCACTGCCTACCTAGCGTCAGCTTTTCTTTCGCAAAAAGCTGCTTCATTCATCCCAGATGCTTCGGGCAGTCTCCTTGGGTCAGGACCGCTACAGACGCCGCTACTGGGTGTTGCCCTATTTGGCTGGTGTCTTTGTGGAAGGAACAGAGGGTTGCTTAGGTAGGTGTGTCATGGGAACCTGAATTGAGTCCTATCTAACAAAAGTTAAACAATTTCTTTTCCTCTGCCTAGTTGTCTTGGGCTTGTTCCATTTTATGAGAATTGGTATAGCATGGTGAAGAGCACAGGCCCTGAAGCAGACTGCCTGCCTACCTGCTGTGCCCTTCACCAGCCGTATGCTTCAGTGTCTTCATTTGTAAAATGGAGATGATAATACTATGGATACTTCATAGGGCTATTGAGAGAATTAGAGTGAGTTAATACTCTTAGAATAGTGTTTGATATATAGTTGGTTCTCAATAAATGCTGCTTTATGATTATGCTGCTGCTGATTACTTGGGAGAACATTGTTTCCCCAGATACTGTGTCCATTGGCGTATAAGCTCTTCCCAGTGGAATCTCAAAAAGGGGGAGATTAAGTCCAAGAGGAAAAGAAAGCTTATAGCCTACAGTTGATACACATTCTTTTTCCCCTTATATATCAGTGTGTGTCTTAAGCTCTTCACTTCTCTTTACAGTTCCTGAGGATGTGATAAAGCAGGAAACTGACTCCTTGAAAGTGGCAGCCCATCCAGCACCCAGCCCAGCCCCCTTCTCTCTGAAGAGGGAGTTAGCTGGCTCCAGCACCTCCACCAGTTCTCCTGCCCGGGCCCGAGGCCGGCCTCGGAAAACTAAGCCTGGGTCTATGCATCCTAGGCACCTTAAATCCCCTTACAGGGGTCAGGGTTCAGAACAGCCGCAGGCCCAGCTTCAGCCTGAGACTCAGCCCCATCTTCAGGTTCAGACTCATGCCCAGCCTCAGCCCCAGACCCAGCTTCAGTCCCACACTCAGTCCCATAATGGGTTCCTGGAGCCAGAAGGCTCCCCTTTGTCTCTGGGTCAGAGCCAGCATGACCTCAGCCAGTCAGCCTTCCTGTCTTGGCTAAGCCAGACTCAGAGCCATGGCTCCCTGTTGAGCAGCTCAGTCCTCACGCCTGATAGCAGCCCCGGAAAACTGGACCCGACCCCGTCACAGCCCCCAGAGGAGCCAGAGCCTGATGAGGCAGAATCCAGCCCTGATTCTCAAGCTCCCTGGTTTAACTTCTCAGCCCAGATACCCTGCAATGCTGTCCCTACACCACCCCCTGCAGTTTCTGAGGACCAGCTTACTCCTTCCCTCCATCTACCTGCCTCCTCCAAGCCAGTAAGTAGCAGGAATTAGTGGTATGCACTGTACTTCATCTTGCCACAGGCTCCATTGCCTGGCTGTGGGCTGCTACTGAAGTTGGCGGAAGGGATGGGGCCACTAGGGTCCTGTAAACATGAAAACACCCTCATCCCCTTATGTTTCATCTCATTCACAGGTGAACAGACCCAGTGCTGCCAACCCCTGTTCTCCAATGCAGCTCTTTTCCACCCCCTTGCCTGGGGTGGCCCCTAAGAGGCGAGCAGGAGACCCTGGAGAAACACCACAAAGTCCCACAGGGCTGGGACAGCCAAAACGGAGAGGGAGACCCCCTAGTAAGTTCTTCAAACAGATGGAGCAGCGTTACCTAACACAGCTGACAGCCCAGCCTGTCCCCACTGGTGAGTGACCTTGGGTGGACGGGGTAAGAGTATAGGTAGGGGTGGTATCTAATGTGGGCCTTGTGATTCGTAGCTGGTCCCTGCTCCCCACCCCACACACACAAACTGTTCACAGAGATGCTCTCGGGCTGGTGGTGGATCCGAGATCCTGAGACACTGGATGCTACACTCAAGGCCCTGCACCCCCGAGGCATCCGGGAGAAGGCACTTCACAAACACCTAAACAAGCATAGGGACTTCTTACAGGAAGTCTGCCTTCGGCCATCAACTGGTAAGATAGATATTGTGACCTAGCCTGAGCTGAAGAGCCCAGGGTAGACGTCGAGTTGCTGCTGTGGACAATGGCCTAATGGGCCTTGTGCCTTCTTCTCAGATCCCATCTTTGAGCCCAGTCAGCTACCTGCCTTTCAAGAAGGGATTTTAAGCTGGTCCCCCAAAGAGAAGACGTATGAGACAGACCTGGCTGTGCTTCAGTGGGTAGAGGAGCTGGAACAGCGGGTTATCCTGTCTGATCTGCAGATTCGGGTACACTGGGGCTGGCACTGGGTAGGGGGTTGTTGAGGGGAGGGTATTAATCTCTCATACCCTGTTGTGAAGTGGGGATCCAGGGTTTTTCCTAAGTGACCTCCCATTACTCTAAATGGGTCACACTTTTTTCTATGCTTAATTTTCTTCCTGTACAATGAAGAGTTGATTATTCCTCTCTCCCACTGCAGGGCTGGACATGTCCTAGCCCAGACTCTACTCGTGAAGACTTGGCCTACTGTGAGCATCTGCCCGACTCCCAGGAGGATATCACCTGGAGAGGTCGAGGCAGGGAAGGTCTGGCACCCCAGCGTAAAACTACCAACCCTCTGGACCTGGCTGTGATGCGGCTGGCTGCCCTGGAGCAGAATGTGGAGCGGCGGTACCTACGGGAGCCCCTCTGGCCAGCTCATGAGGTTGTGCTGGAGAAGGCCCTGCTCAGCACACCCAGTAGTGCCCCCCAGTGCACCACTACAGAGATGTGAGTGACTCCCCCCACCCCCCCATCATTGGTCTTGGGGAGAAGGGATACGTTTAATGGATCCTGCTCCTTATCCAAAGATCACCTCTGTCTCCCTCCAGATCATATGAGATCACCCCTCGTATTCGGGCCTGGCGCCAGACGCTTGAACGGTGCCGAAGTGCAGCGCAGGTGTGCTTGTGCCTGGGCCAGCTGGAGAGGTCCATTGCCTGGGAGAAGTCCGTCAACAAAGTGGTAAGAGGCCAGAGAGCCTGGGAAGGCTGAGGAGGCAGCCAGCCAGGGTGGGCGGGGTCACTGGCAGGCGGAGGCTTGAGGGCTCACCTTGCATCCTCACAACCTTGGTCCAGACCTGTCTAGTTTGCCGGAAGGGTGACAACGATGAGTTTCTTCTGCTTTGTGATGGGTGTGACCGTGGCTGCCACATTTACTGCCATCGGCCCAAGATGGAGGCTGTCCCAGAAGGAGACTGGTTCTGTGCTGTCTGTTTGGCCCAGGTAAGGCTTTTGCTCTCTCATTCCCACTCCCAAGCAGAAGTCAGAGATTTTCTTTCCCATCCCATTGACCACCAGTCCTGCAAATATCACTTCCTACCATGCCTTTAGACTCTCCTTGCAGAGAGTTCCAGACTAGGTGCTAGGAGACCTGGGTTCTCGTCCTTCTTTGGACAAGTCGCTGAACTTCTATAGCCTCTGTTGCTTTCCTCTGTAAAATGGGAATGATTATACTCTTCCTTTTACCTATCTTACAGGATTATGTAAATAAATTCACACATGCTGGCTTACACATGCAAGTATTTTGAAGCCTCAGTCACACTGAGACAAGTAGGGATTGTCATGAACTGGAGGGCAGTCAGAGTGCATCTCCAGCTGTTGCTGATCTTATCTTTTTTCTATCCTCAGCAGGTAGAGGGAGAATTCACTCAGAAGCCTGGTTTCCCAAAACGAGGCCAGAAGCGGAAAAGTAGTTATGTGCTGAACTTCCCAGAGGGTGACAGCCGCCGACGCCGGGTACTGTCAAGGGGCCGAGAAAGCCCAGCAGTGCCTCGGTACTCAGAAGAAGGGCTGTCTCCCTCCAAGCGGCGGCGCCTCTCCATGCGGAACCACCACAGTGATCTCACATTTTGCGAGTGAGTTGAGTGAATTCTGAGGACAACTGGCTCTATCTTTGCCAGAGTCAAGGGCCGGGAGGGGTCAGTGTATTTGCTTCCTGAGATGCAGCCATCACTATCCCTTTAACAATAGGATTATCTTGATGGAGATGGAGTCCCATGATGCAGCCTGGCCTTTCCTGGAGCCTGTGAACCCACGTTTGGTGAGTGGGTACCGGCGCATCATCAAAAACCCTATGGATTTTTCCACCATGCGGGAGCGGCTGCTCCGGGGAGGGTAAGTAGACATTGGCAACTCTCCCAGCTCCTCTGACACTGCTGTAACTCCTGCCCAGCTCACAGCTCTGCCTCCACCCCTGCCCAGGTACACCAGCTCAGAGGAGTTTGCGGCTGACGCACTCCTGGTCTTTGACAACTGCCAGACCTTCAACGAGGATGACTCTGAAGTGGGCAAAGCTGGGCACATCATGCGCCGCTTCTTCGAGAGCCGCTGGGAGGAGTTTTATCAGGGAAAACAGGCCAATCTGTGAGGCAAGGGAGGTGGGGAGTCACACTGTGGCATCTCCCTTGGCCCTCCAAACAAAAAACCCTGCCATTCTTACCTGCTGATGCTGCCCTGGGTCCAGACTCAAGTCAGAGGCATAACCCTGATTTTTGACCCTACCTTTGGCAGCACTTACATCCTCTTACCCCTACACCCCTTTCTCCCTTTCCTCCTCTCACTCCTCAAATAAGAGGGGCAGAGATGAGATCCTTCTGGACTGAAAGCCAAAAAAAGAAAGAAAAAATAATTTTTCCTTTCTGTTTTATTTCCTAATTAAAAATGAGGAGGAGGAAAGAAGTCCTTACTTCCTCCCCCCAGCTTCCTCTCCTTCCTTGTACATGCCCCAGCATTCTGGGGCTATTTAACAATAGCAATAGTTCTAGTGAATGTGTGAAACCGAGAAACACTCTGTACTGTGTGTGGACCCGCAGTGACGGCCAGTAAAGTGGACTTAACTCCTAAGTGTGTCGAGCCGGACACCGGGCCCTGAACATGCTGCTTCCATGTTCAGTCCCTTCCCTGCTTTTCACTTTCTCTCTCTCATTTTTTCCTTTTCCTTCCTCTCCCCTCTTTCAGATTTTCTCTCATCCAATAATGTAAAACTATCTTGTACGGGTTCCTCCATCCATTTCCCCCAAATCTTTTTTTCCCTTCAAAGGAAAAAAAAAGTTCAGAGGTCCCTTTCTCTCTGTCCTCATCTTCCCGCCAATAGCTATCCCCTCTATAATGTTGGCTACTCCTCACGCTGAGTTTCTAGCCTTTTCTAAAACTCAGTAGCTGGGGAGAGGGCAGGGAGGCACCCTGGGCCTTCTAGCCTCCTTCCCTACTTCTTACCCAAACCTCCCTCTTGGGAACTCCTCAGGGACAACTACTGCTGAGCTTGGGCGTATCCCCAAGATAGAGGCCAGGTAGCAATTGACTGGCCTCAGAGAGAGAGAGTCTCTGTGTGTGTGTGTGTGTGTGTGTGTGTGTGTGTGTGTGTGTGAGAGAGAGAGAGAGAGAGAGAGAGGATGCTGTGATTGTGCCCCTGTATTGTTTGATGGCATCCATTCAGTTTCCCCAAGTATGTTTTTTTATTCCCACCTTACCCATTGTTACAAACCATCACTTTTTTGTCTTTAGGAAACCACAGGAACAGTTTTTCTGGGTACAAGGCTGTGTGTCTCCTCTCTCTCCCAGTCATTTCTGTTCCAGCCTCTTCAAACTGTGCAATCTTTCAGCAGGAACTCCCTCTCCTTTCAGTAGCTTTGAGTCTTAAGCTTTTGCAGGGAGAGGGGTAGAACTGGATCTTTTCCTAATCCCATGAGCTTCTGTGGGTTTAGTTGTGCTTTCCTTCCCTTATCTACTTCATACCCCGGGACCCCTTCCCCAGCAGCAGAGACCCCGGAGCACAAGAGAGTAGGGAGGAGGGGTTCTGGCTCCTCCACTGCCCTATGTGTGACTATGCCCAAGTTAAGCCCCAACATGTGAGAGGAAAGCTGCTAACTCCCAGCTCTAGCCACGGGCCCCTGGCCCCCTGCTTTCCTGCTCAGCAGAGCCCCTCCCATCAGAGATTACGGGTACTTGCACTGGGGAGGTGGCTGCTGGCTGGCCCAAGCGGAGAGCTGAGGCATCTGAGAAATGTTCCATTGGTGGGGAGGGGGTACCGGGTGAGGTGGAGCATTTCTCCTACTTCTGGCAGCACTGACTGGCCACTGAAGGGGGTAGGGGGCAGTGGAGGTCCTGGGGCAGCCCCTTATTCCTTTATGCCCCTTCTCCCCCATAGCCTATTTCTAAAGTCGCCTTTTCTGTCAGATAAACCTCAAAACTTTTAATTTTATTTGAGATTCCTTTTTTTTTTGCTTTTAAATAAGAGGTGGATTGAAGAATATTTGAATTGACTTTATATTATGCATAAATATTTATATTTTATCTAAATAACTGCGCTGTAACAAACTTTGTGTTAGTCAGACGTTTGGAACTGTTAAGAGTTGGGGGCTCTTCTTGTTCCCCATGACAGTTCTCCCCTGGTATAAAATGTACTAGATTAATTTTATTGTTGGAGGCGAGGTGGACGGGGGAGTGAAATCTCAACTGTTCCTGCTTTGTGTTCCTCTCCCAGCTCCCTCTCTTCCCTAGGGACCAGGCACTCTTAAGGTAGGGTAGAGTCCTAGCCTCAGTTTGAAGAAGTGGGGCCTGAAGGGGGGTGGGGTGGGGCATGATCAAAGGGGCCATTTCTCACTTTTCTTTCCTCATCTTCACTGCCCCTTGAGCTAGGTGGATTTTTCTCTTCTTGACAAATAAGAGTATTTGGTAGGGAAGGCAGGTTAAAAAAAAATAACAAAACCCACCCCCTGCCCCTTTGTATCCCCTACCCCTCTCAGTCTGGTAACAGGAAGAAACCACACCATCAACACCAACAAGTTACCAATGTTCCTTTTACAACAAAAGGGACTTGACTTTTTATATAACCAAATGTGGTGTTTTAGTGACTTTTTGATAATGTACAGTTTTTTGTGAATTTAAATTTATTTCTTTCTATATTTTTAGGACCAATCTCATTTTTAATAAGGTTAAAAAAAGGAAAAAAAGTCTAGAGAAAAAAACTCCTGTTTTTGCCATGTGATGTTCCACAAGTGCAGCTGTAGAAAAGTGCTTGTCAGTTGAATAAAAACCACATTTGATAGAGATTCAAAAGACTCTGTGTATTTATCTTCCCTTCAATGTAGTTTATCACGTTTGCAAGGGGAAGGTGTTAGGGTGAGTATGACTGGTTTGGTGTAGGAGACAGCAGGCAAGGGAGCAATATGCTCCTAAACTTCCAAGGTGTATCCTATCCCTAAACCTCCAAGCTTGGCCTTTCCTGTGCAAGAAGCATCAAAAGCAGAATTTCTGCTTATGTGGATGGAATAGGTTCTTAGTGCTCCTGGCTGAGGTGCTAGAGCAAAGTGGGATTCAGTGTGCCCAGTTCCTGCCTTGTGAGACATGGCCTTGGCTTGCTAAGCTGCCACTTGTGTTCCCGTAGTAGCAAATATGGGCCCTGTCACCAACTTCCCAGCTTCCACCCATGGATAAGACACCAGGAGGTAAACTGTTGTGTTTTATTTTAAAACAAAAGTTGAAATAAGACAAAACGAAGTTCTACCAAATTGTAGGGAAGGAACATGAGACTATCACAGGTCAGAAAAGGAAGAATAAGCTAGAAGGGAGGCACTGGCATAGACACGGGAAGAGTACAGAGTATAAAATTTTTCTGGATAAAGAAAATATATAAAATGTGTTTGAGTATAAATTAAATTTAATTCCTGGGCCGGCCCCGCGGCTTAGCGGTTAAGTGCGCGCGCTCCGCTACTAGCGGCCCGGGTGAGGATCCCGGGCGCGCACTGACGCACCGCTTCTCCGGCCATGCTGAGGCCGCGTCCCACATACAGCAACTAGAAGGATGTGCAACTATAACATACAACTATCTACTGGGGCTTTGGGGAAAAAGGAGGAGGATTGGCAATAGATGTTAGCTCAGAGCCGGTCTTCCTCAGCAAAAAGAGGAGGATTAGCATGGATGTTAGCTCAGGGCTGATCTTCCTCACAAAAAAAAAAAAAAAATTAATTCCTGTCCAGGGTGGTAAGTGCATGCAAGAGAGCACTCACCACCCAAAAAACGTGTCTTGGGGGGATAGTAATGAGGCAAGAACTTTCTTTACTGAGGCTGAAAATCTCCTCCTCCAAGCTGGACGTTTTGTTCTGGTGAACCCTCTAAACTAACTGGAACAAGGTAGAGAAGGAACATCCTCTTCGAGCCCTAGAGAAATTACAAATGCTAGTGTTCCCGGGGGTGGCTCCCAAGCATTAGTTAATCTCCTAGGCAGTCATGACACGGCCTCCCCTGCTGGCCTACCACAGCAAGACCTAAGGGAAGAGTTCACACTATGCTAGGGTGATTAATGAGCAAAAAAATCCCAAAGACGACATTCTAGAAGTAGAAATAACCAAGTTTTTGCATTTGATCATGAGCCCTGTCTAGCCCCCAGCTTCCTAACCCTCATGACGGGAAGAAGAGAGTAAAGGATAGATGTAAACCAGGTGCTTGTGTCCTTGCTGAATTGTGAAATTGTGAGGTAGATCTGTAACAAGGACAAGGAAGTTCTGGGATATGCTTGGAGAATGAAGGTTTATTCAGAACAAGTGGATATGCCAGGGAGAAAGGACAGTGGTAAATGGCCTGAGAGGGGGCCTAGCTTTCTCACTACTACAGTCATGTGGGGACCACCCTAGGGCAGTACAGGAAAATTCAGCAACGATCAGAAGGGTGCTAGACCTCACAGGCCGGTCTCAGCTGCTGAAGGAAGACCCTCCTACGAAAAGAAGGGGTGAAAGCTGAGTAAATATGAGAGAGCTGCTAATTGCTTGGAAGGACATAAAATTTGGGAAACACAAATGGAGTAAATGGTTCAAGATGGAATGAGGAAGAATCTGTGACAAGGCACAAGATTTAACACCTAGCCCTTACAGACTGGCTTTCATACCACGCACCCTCTTCTCTAAAGCTGGTCTAGCAGAGCCTGGGGACAAGCTTTGACCTGATCACCAACCCAAGTTTATTGCCCTTGATTAAGAAGGTCAAAGTAGCCCCTCATGAGTGCAATCCTGCTGCTCTCCCAGAAGGTGGGACATGTGCAGAAGAGAGTAGCAATGATTTTTTTCTGGGAGACTAGATTCCACTGTTGGGGACCCCTGCAACATTCCATTCCAGCAAGGCCTCAGCACCTTCGTGGTGCAAAGTAACAACCCACATGTAGGCCCCCAAAGGGGTGACACTGAAGCACAGGGAGTGAGCACTCCAGGCACCAAGGAGGTGAATGAGCTCACCCATCAGGAAGTTAGGAAAGGAAGAGGAATGCAACCGGGCTGGGGTGGCCCAACCCAGGGATGATCGGTAAAGCAGCAAAGTCTAGTCTTCACCCTCAGTGCAAGTAGTGTCCTCCTACCACCCCTATCTATTACTGATAAGGGCTATTACCTCTTCAGAGCCACAAGGCTTCCTAGTCTGGGCAGCTCTTCAAATTCTTTGGTTAAAAATAACATCTCTCCCCATCATCATTCCCACATCTTCCCTCCCTAAGCTCCATCACACCCTAATCAGCCTAGGGTCTGAGTATCATCTCAGAGCATGAGAGAAGCAGTAATAACACTGGCATGAGATGGGACAGGCACGCTCTGAGCCTATCTGGGGAAGGGACACTGGTATGTTCTGTTTAATTGAAAACAGAAAAACACAAAGTACTAAAATATTTTAAGAATGTTATGAGTAGGGGTGAGATGTGAAGTGCAGAGAGTATGGTCTGGGCTCCATGAAGACAGGATTCAGAAAACACTGGGCAGAGTGTTCAAGAGCCCAGGCAGAGGCTGTGAGCTTGAAGGCTCCCCTACAATTCCCCTCCCACCACTGCCACCAGTAGGCTATTTCATGAGAAAGTACCCCTCATTCCTTTTCTCTGCGTTCTCCCATCACTCACTCATGTTATGAACTAATTGTTAGAAATGAACTAACAACTAGGGAAAAAATATTAGTATAACCCAAAAACACCAAGAAAAAATTCCACAATGCCATTAACCACTATAAAAATAACTTCAGGCTCCCCATCACTTCCCAGGCCCAAACCTGCCCAATGCAGAAACACGCATTAATAGAATCCATTAAGTAGATGCACATGAGAAGAACACAAAAAATACAACTTCAGAATTTAAAACAAAACAAAGCAAAATCACGGCCATTTGAATATTTTTTTAAATACAGAGAAAGCAGAATCAGGAGTTCTGGGAGGCAGAGAAGGGGCAGCAGTGACATCAACAGTTTCCATCCATGAAAGGCCCCAACTGCACCAAACCTCCTAGCAGAGCAAGTTTCCCCAAACTATCAATCAAATGAACAGGATTCTAGATTTTTCTTTTTCTTCCAGGCCACTGACAAGAAATCTATGGTGTACTTCCCTTGACTAAGGGCTGGAGACTCAGAAATGAGCTACCTGCCCAGCTAAACCCTTCTAGAAGGTTACTGAGCGTGGGGCTGTTGTACATTGGATAAGCCCTTCCTGAGTTTGGAAGCACCCATGAAAAAATAGTGGCAATTTTGTCCTTTACACCTAACATCCTACCCATTGTCCCCCCACTCCCTTACCCCTAGGATGTACAAAAGGACAGTCTAGGGATAGGGAGCATTGAGAGTCTCAATTCTGGGATGGGTGGGAGGGAAGGGAAAGCTGGGCCCAAGCTCTGTGTACAGCTCCCCGCCCCCAATATCATCTTCCTCTCCCTACAGCCATGCTAATGAACACCTGTCTCTCCATCTGACTGTCCAGTGGAAAGGCACCTGACCCTGAAGTGAAGGGGAGCAGAACTCTCCATTCAGTGCATAAGTGAGTGACTTGGGAGAAGACAGGTGCAGGATCTTATTTCCTAGGAGATGGGCAAAGGCTTTCTCCTGTCTGTCTCCATGTACACAGAGTCAGGTCTTGCAACAAGACATGGAATTAAAGAGCAAAAAATGGACTTTTTTAAAGGACTCCTGACCTTGAAAATAATGAGATAGGCTTCACTGCCCTTTTCTATCCTAGCTCCCTGTTGTCCTTCCACAAGAAGGAAAATTATTTTTGATGTCCTGGTTCCTTGGAAAAGGGGCCCAAACATACCAGGGCAGGGCAGGTTGCTCTGGACAGTTACAGAGAGCTTTGTCCTTTCCCACCCCTGCACTGCACACACAGAACAGTCCCCACTCAGTCCCTCTGAATGTGTGTGTGCATGTGGCATGCGCACAACAGTACAAGCCTTTCAAGGACAGCTCTTGCTGTATGCAGAAGTGTCAAAGGTCAAAGCCTAGGGAAAATTCAAGGACCCTCTAGTTGCATGACTGTCAAAAGGCACTGTGTGTCCACGGTTGGGGTGGGAATTTACCAAGTGATCTGCTACAGGAGCGACGGACACCTTCTATACCCAGGTTTTTCAATCTTGGCACTACTGACATTTTGAGCCACATAATTCTTTGCTGGGGGAGTTGGGGCTGTCCTGTGCACTGTAGGATCTTTAGCAGCATCCCTGGTCTCTAGCCACTAGCTGCCAGTAGCACACAGCCCCCACTCCCAGGCATGACAATCAGAAATGTCTCCAGAGATTGTCAATGGCCTCCAGGGGACAAAACCACCTCCTTGAGAACCACTGGTCTAGAGGTGAAGCAGCTGACCTTCCACAGTGGGGAAGAAGCCTAAGTGGATTCGGCAAGGTCACAACTGGAAAGGCTCTGAGTACAGTAATGTGCGATGGGGAGGAGAAGGGTCTGAGACCCAGGGCAAAAAAGAAGGTCCTCCAGGAAGCAGGAAAACACGTGTTCCTGAAAAGCTGTAGCGGGAGAAGATTCTTCCTCAAGAGTGCGTTGGCCTTGGCCGTGAGAAGAATTAGAAGTCAGTAAGTCCACCCTTCTGGAACTTGCCAAAGAAGACCTACTCTTCATCCAATTTTGGCTCAAGGATGGCTTCCAAAGGATGTGGGATTGTCTCTAATAAGCCTGGGTCACATCTCTGCTTCCTGAAGGTGAAGTCTAGTCTTTTCTCCCAGGATGTGGCGGGGCAGAGGGAGGAAAAGCGACTTCCACTGCCTGCTTCATGTTCTACCTGTTCCTTGCCCAGTCCCCAAAAATTCCATAGGAAATTTCATTCCAAAAAAATTTCAGAAAATTAAAAATTGTAAAAAGGCAAAGTATGCAGGCTCTACTGTATGGAAACGAGAAAAAGAACAATCTGGATGAGACAAAGAAGGCATAAAATATGTGAAGAAGAGATGGGAGATGTGAGTCAAGAGCTTTATAAAACAAAATTTCAAAAGTCTGCATATTTTCTTACACACACACCAAAAAGGTCCATAACTAAATTCAGTAAGAAGGGCCCACAGTCAGACTCCTTCATCCGTATTCTAGCACCACACCTTTCTTTTTCTTTTTTTTTTAAGAGGAGAATTTATGAAATTTTTATAACAAATTTTTTTAAAGCCTCCCCAAATAAGTCCAACACATTAAAAACTGTTAAGAAGAAGCTCCAGCCACCATATCTCTTTGGGGTATATATTGCTGTTAAAAAACAAAAAAAACAAAAAAAACATAAAATTTTCTTTTCAAAAGAAAGAAAAAAAGTGTTTTTGATCTCCTTGAAGCTAGCACACACAGAAAGTGACGGTCCCCCCGCTCCGTTAGGGATGGAGAACAGCAGAGGGCAGGAGTGCAGAGATTCCTTTTTCTAGGCCCAGGCCTGTGAAAAATCATGGCCAAGCGTCAGTCCTTAGTAGAGCCCACAGATGGTCTGTATTCCGGGTTAGCCCTCTGGAGTCTGGGAACATCAGCGTCTCCAAGAATTCATTTGTATTCAACAAAGATGGGAGGGAGTCCTAAAGGAGGCATAAGCCAGAGAGGGTAGGAAGGGGAGATGACAAATATGAGAACCTGTCTGACTTCAGGCTGCTCAGCACACCCCGCCCCTCAGCGTGTGGTTCTTACCGCTGTTATTTGTTGAACTGGAAAGAATAGACCCCATGGTCTGAGGGAGCATCCACCGTCACTTGATTTTGCTGGCCACTGCTCTCCTGAACCACAGCCAAGGGGGACAGTCACCTGGTGCATTCCTTTCCTCACCTCCCACTGAAGCAGCCTAGCTAAAACCCTCCCAGAGTTGAGTGCCCTCCCTGACCTACGCACTCCCACACACACACGCACACATGTGCGCGCACACACAGCATTACTTCCCCCACATTTAGAGCGGCCTATCCTCTTCCCAAGACACACTAGTCAACACACACAGCATCCTGGTATTAACTACTATCTGGCCAAACGTGAGGAAGGGCCTCATTCAAGGACACAGATGAAGTCTTTCTTTCCTACATTCTTCACATACCTACCAGCTATTTGTGACCACAGAATCAGCATCCCTGTGAGAGGAAGATCTTGATCGGGGGAAAATCTGCCTCTGTTCATTTTCCTACTCTCAATCCAAAGCGATTATAAGGCTCTTACCTCAACTGAAACACTGGAAGAAGGCACAGGGGTGAACTGGGAAACGTAAGCTCCTTGCACAGCTGCAGCTGTTGGCATATACTAGCACAAGAAACATCAGTGAGCTGACAGCAGTGGTCCTTGGCTACATTTAAAGCACCTGGGGAACTTTAAAAAATCCTGATGCCTGTGTTCCATCTCCAGAGATTCTAGTTTAATTGTCTAATTTAATTGTGCTTTTTAAAAGCACTTCAGGTGGTTCTAAAGTACACTGGCTTAGAGAGACTTCTACCTACATGACTTCCTTTCCTCCTCTTTCCATACTGTCTTCTGCTTTTCCTCAGTGCACTGCCTTGTCTGCCTTTAAGCCCTCCTGTGCAAATCAGAATGCGGCAGACCTACAAGAAACCCAATGAGCTTCATCTATTCTTCTTGTTACTGTTTTGATAAGGATTTCTAGGAAATGTGTATGAACTCCTAGATAAACTAATATGTAGACAGAAACACTATTTGTTTAGTTTCATGAGTAGGAACCAGTTAAAAGCAGTGGGCTGGGGAGCAGAATGGCTGTATTCCTGGCTCATGGATTACTTTTTAGTTTCTCTCCCATTCTGAGTGTGCCTTCAATGATGCTGAAGTGATTCCCAACCTCATTCATAAGTATTTACAGCTGAAGAATTTTACAAAGGTATTCCTTCCTCGGTAGGAGTTGATAATCAAAAATATCCTGCTTTACCGTGCCTGTGCTGCTGAGGGAGAGGTGGCCCAATTGCTGGGTAAGAGGTCCCATCATGGAGGCAGGCTGGAGAGAAATGGGGTGATCCATCCCTGGCGTCAGAACTGAACCCTAGAGGAAGCAACAAAGGACAGGGTTAGTTGGCAGCATCCTGTGAGGCTGCCTGAAGCAGTGATTCATAGCTACCACGACAGACATTTCAAAATCCTTGGAAATGATAGGTGAGCAGTAACCCAACTATGCAACAGGAATAGGCACTCTGCCCATCAGTCTGGAGGGATCCTTCTCTCAGAACAACAAACTCACAGAATTTAAGGTCATACACCTGGGCTGCGTAAGAGACTGGGCCAAAACTCACACCCACATCTCCTGTCATCAAATCCCGTTGTTTTTCTTTACATCAAATTGCCTCTTTGGCTTTTGCCCACTTCTGAACACTCACTGAAGGCTGCATGAGGTATGACTGGTGATGCATCCAAGACGGGTTAGGTACTTGTAGAGGAGATGTCTGAGTTACTCTCTAATGCAAACAAAAACAAAAACGTTAATTGTCTAGAAACTATGTTTCACCCAATGTTCCGACAATGTTCAGCAAAACTCAGAAAAAGTGGAAGTGCCCTCTCAGAAAATAGAAACATTAACTCTTTAAAAAAGATTAGCAACTCTTACACCTCAACAAATAACACAATTTAAAAACGGGCAAGGAACTTGAATAGATATTTCTCTAAGAAGATACACAAATGGCCACTAAGCACATGAAAGAGTCTCAACACCATTACTCACGAGGGAAATGTAAATCAAAACACAATGAGATACCACTTCACACCCACTAGGATGGCTATAATTAAAAGGACAGAATAACAAGTGTTATACACTGTGGAAGGGAATGTAAAATGGTGCCACGGCTTTAGAAAATAGTTTGGCAGTTCCTCAAAAAGTTAAACATAGAGGTACTATGTAACTCAGCAATTCCACTCATAGGTATATAGCCAAGAGAAATGAAAACATGTCCACACAATAATTGTACACAAATGTTCATAGCAGTATTATTCATAATAGCCAAAAGGTGGAAACAACTCAAATGGCCATCAACTGATAAATGGATAACAAAATGTAGTATATCCATACAATGGAATATAATTCAATCATGAAAAAAGAAAGTACTGATACATGCTACAACATGAACAAACCTTGAAAACATGCTAAGTGAAAGAAGCCAGACACAAAAGACATATATTGTGTGCTTCCATTTATATGAAATTGTCCAGAATAGGCAAATCTATAGACACAGAAAGTGTGTGGTTGCCTAGGGGTAGGGGAAAATGGGGAATGACTACTAATGGGTACAGAGTTTCTTTCTGAGGTGATGAAATGTTCTGGAATTAGACAGTGGTGATAGTTGCATAACTTTGTAAATATACTAAAAACTACTGACTTGTACACTTTAAAAGAATAAAGAGAATTTTATGGTATGTGAATTATATCTCAATTTTAAAATACAAAAAAAATTAGCAATGAGAAGCTAGAAATGAATCACAAGTAGGGTTTATTCCATGAATGTAAGGATTGTTCAAGATCAGAAACTGTATAAATATAAGTCAAAACTGAAGGAAAAAACCATAGTGTAATATTAGATGCTGAAAAGACATTTGAGAAAATTCAGCAGCCATTTATTTAAAAAAAAATCACAAAGTCAAATAGAGACTACAAAGAAACTACTTACAAATATTAAAGGCTATTACCAAAAACTAGCCACTAATATTAACCTAATAGAGAAATATTAAAACCACTGCAATTATAGTAACCTATCTTATAGTAAGGTCAAATGCAATTAGATAAGAACACAATTGCCATAAAATGGAAAGGAAGAGAAAACCTTTATTTTGCACTGATGATATAATTGAATACCTAAAAAACCTGAGAGATTCAAGTAAAAAAACTCTAGTAGTACTAAGAGGATTTGGTGACTTAGCTGTATACAAGAGAGATGAACACAAGTCAACAGCTTTCCTTCCATGTATCAATAAGCATATAGAAATGCTTATAAAAATTACAGAAACTTAGGAATATATTTAACAAGAAAAGTGTTAGACCTACATAAACAAAACTAAAATCTTACTGAAGGACATAAAGATTTGAAAACATGAAAAGAAATACCATACCTTGGGTGAAAAGACTTAATGCTTTTTTAAAAAGTCAATTCTGTTTAATACATAGATTTAATGTAATTCCTATTAAAATCCTTGCAAATTTTAAAAAATTAGATTAAAATAAACTTAATACAGAAGAATAAATGCCAAAAAATAGCAAAGAAAAATATGAAAGAGTGGAGAAGAGGGCTTTGTCTTATCAAATATTAGAACATATTACAAAAGTCAATGTGATCAAATCAATACATTATTGGAATAGGAAGAGACACAATATCATTGGAAGAGAATAAAGAATACAGAACTAAATCCCAGTATTTATTATATGACAAAGGTGGCATTTCAATTGGGGAAAGGATGGATTATTTAATAATCTGGTGCTAGGACAACTGGTTAACATTGTTAAAGAAAATACAAAAGGACCCCTAACTTATGCCATATACAAAAAGAAATTCCTGGGCCGGCCCGGTGGCGCAAGCAGTTAAGTGCGCGCGTTCCTCTCTGGCGGCCCGGGGTTCGCCGGTTCGGATCCCGGGCGTGCACCAATGCACTGCCTGGCAAGCCATGGTGTGGCAGGCGTCCCATATAAAGTGGAGGAAGATGGGCATGGATGTTAGCCCAGGGCCAGTCTTCCTCAGCAAAAAATAAAAGAGGAGGATTGGCAGATGTTAGCACAGGGCTGATCTCCTCACAAAAAATAAATAAATAAATAAATAAATTCCTGATGATTACACACTTAAATGTAAAAAAATGAAATAAATCTTAGAGACCATATGTGCAATATGGGGATTGGAGAGATTTTTTTTTTTTTTTGGTGAAGAAGATTGGCCCCTGAGCTAACATCCGTTGCCAATCCTCCTCTTTTTGCTGAGGAAGATTGGCCCTGAGCTAACAGCTGTGCCCATCTTCCTCTACTTTGTATGTGGGACACCACCACAGCATGGCTTGATGAGTGGTGCATAAGTCTGTGCCCGGGATCCGAACCCGCGAACCCCAGGCAGCAGAAGCAGAGTGCGCAAACTTAACCACTACACCACCGGGCCGGCCCCTGGGAAGAGCTTTTTAATTAAGAAAGTCAAAAGCTATGAGTGAAAAAGCAGACATATTTAACTCTATATAAATTTTAAACTTTACCAGCAGCAGTAGCAGCAGGAGCAGCATCTGGGAACTTGTTAAAAATACACATTCTTGCCTCCCACCCTAGACTTACCGAATCAGAAATTCTTGTTAAGGTGCCCAGCAACCTAGGCTTAATAAGCACTCCAAGTGATTCTGATGCATAGCTGGTTTGAAGACCACAAAGTCAATGGACAAAAGTTAAATTTTGGGGCCGGCCCCGTGGCTTAGCGGTTAAGTGCGCGCGCTCTGCTGCTGGCGGCCCGGGTTCGGATCCCGGGCACGCGCCGACGTACCGCTTCTCCAGCCATGCTGAGGCCGCGTCCCACATACAGCAACTAGAAGGATGTGCAGCTATGACATACAACTATCTACTGGGGCTTTGGGGGGAAATAAATAAATAAATAAAATTATAAAAAAAGTTAAATTTGGAACAAAATACTTGTAACAAAGATAACATTCAGAGGATTAATACTTATAATATACAAATAGTTTTTTAAGTTGATAGAAAAAAAATAACCAGACAGAAAAATGGACCAAGCGTATAAAGAGCAAATCAAAATATAACAGACATTAAAAAAAAATGCTTAAACTTAGCTGCAGTCAGAGAAGCACAAATTAAGGTAACACTGCACTTTATATCCATCAAGATAGGAAAAATTTAAAAAGAGCAATATCATCTACAGCTGGAGGGAGTTGCGTACTCTCATACATTGCTAGTGGATATGTGATTGACACAGCCTTTGCGGAAAGCAATCTGGCAACATCTGTAAAACTGAAAGGTCATATATTATTCAACCTAGCAATTCCACTCCTCAGACTCCAGCCCCCAGAAATAAAAGCACTTGCATGTAAGGATATAGGCACAAGGATGTTTACTGGAGCATTATCTGGACGAGAAAAGAACTGAAATCCAAGTGAATGCCCTTCACTGGGGAATAGCTGGAGAATTCTTATATATCTGCAGCATGAAATATAATGCAACTTATTAAAAAAAGAAATAGTTAGAACACAGGATCTCAACATTACCTGCAGCAGAATCACCTGAAGGGGCTGTTAAAACTTAGATTGCTAGGACCCATCCCCAGAGTTTCTAATTCAGTAGATCTGGGATGGAGTCCAAGAATTTGTGTTCCTAAAATTCCCAGATGATGCTGATATTGCTGGTCCTGGGACCACACTTTGAGAATCACTGGTTTACTTTTAAGTGAGAAGAGTAAAATGTAAAAAATATATTTAACATGGTCTAATTTTTGTAAAATAAACAATGACTTTCAAAACACTATACATATGTGTATATGCACATGAAGAAAAATATGGAAAATAGTAGGAAATTAACATGGGTTTACTTATCAGGTGGTGGACAGAGAGTAAGAGGATGCTACTACAACAGTCTATATATACATAATGTGATCACAGGTTATGCTTTTACATAAAATTATTTGTGTGTAATATGTATAAAGGAAAAAGCAAAAACAACAAGTAGTTTCCAGCCTAAACTCCTTCATCTAAAACACTATGATAGGGAAAATTAGCACACTCTTTTTTGGGCATACACATACCTGATATGAAGACACAGGAGATGGAATATATGGGGAGAGTGCAGACTGAGCAAGCATCCTGTTGGAGGTGATGTTATAAGGAGCTGGGTAAAACCTGTAGGAAGGAAACTCATCAATAAAAAGTCACAGGAAACCAAGAAGGTAAGAGCCCTCACTGATAGACACAGCAACTTCCCACTAACTACTGTTTAAAAATCAAGAAGAGGGCCGGCCCCATGGTCTAGTGGTTGAGTTGGGCATGCTCTACTTTGGCGGCCTGGGTTCAGTTCCTGGGTGCGGACCCACAGCACTCATCGGCAGCCATGCTGTGGTGGAGACCCACGTGCAAAATGGAGGAGGACTGGCACAGATGTTAGCTCAGGGCAAATCTTCCTCAAGCAAAAAGAGGAAGATGGGCAAGAGATGTTGGCTTAGGGCGAATCTTCCTCAGCAAAAAAATTAAAGAAAAAAAAATCAAGATGAAATATCAGAGTGTCCGGACACAGGCTATTGTCATTTTCAGGTGGCCTGATTATATAAAACACGCTTACCCGTTCTGAAGAGCTGTGGTGGGGTCATAGGTCAAGGCCATACCACCCTATAAATAAAGAACACAGTGTTCAAATTGTGAGCACTTGGGTGAAAACAGGAGCAAGTCCAGAACGTCAAGGCTGGGATGTATTTGGCTCAACTGATTAAAGTGAAGTCTGGACATGTCCCACTACAGCTCCAGAGTTTTTCTGGTTGTAAAATCCCACTCAAGACCCACAGTGAAGAGCATGGTAAGCAGCCAGCATCTCTCAGTTACATACTGTAGCTCTCAAGCTTGCCAACTAAGCTCACAGAAATCAGGCCATGGTAATTTCCATTTCACTTTAATGTTCTTAGTACTCCTGTATCCTCAGAGGTCCTCTTACCATGTCTCCATTCCTTGGCCAGGCACGTCCATTTTGCACAAATTTTCCTTGGTTCTGTCGTTTCTTTGGACCACCATCAGCAAATTTGCAAAGCAAAGGATCAGATGGGGCTGCCAAGAGAGAAAGAAGACAGGCAGCTGAGTCCCACCTCACTTAGCCCACTCACACTCATGCAAAACTCCTCCAGAATCTTCACTGGAAGTAACAACCTGTGGCCCTCTCAGCCTGATTCCCAGATGCCTCACCTGGTACTCCAGGGGGTGTCTTAATATATTTTCCATTAAAGTGGGTGATGATGGCTTCACACTTCTCTGTGGACTCCATCCTAAGGAGCACAAGAGGGGTTAGGCTCTAGCTTCTCCAGGATCTATGCTCTCCCTACATTCAAAGAGAAAGCTCTAAGTTCCCAGCCCCACAAATGCTCCAAAAGTTGTGACTATAGAAACAGTTTCTTCCACACAAATCTAGAAGAGGCAACCCCAGCTTCTAATGAAGGTTCTCTTAACTGGCTCCTGTAGGGGTCCTGAAAGGATTAATGGAGATCTTCAAGATATGAATATTCCAAAGAAGATACTGATGGATGGGCCTAGTATTGTGTCTGGTTCATAAATAAGAATACAATAAATAGTGGCTGTTACCATTAGTTTTTATTACAAAATTCCTAATGGAAATTGTTCTCTCAGTCTGATAAAACTGCACAAGCTAAGAATATGCCAATATTTATTTTGTGCTTCTGGTTATAACTACCAAGGTTTAACTAGCTACTGATAACATCATTAAGATTTCACGCATCTGTAGGAGGAAAGAGTAGTAAGACAGGGTTTATGGTCCATAGTGATAGAAAAAACAATGTTGGGAACTACTGAGTTAAAGTATCTTGTTGGGGAAAGAGGACTGAGTAAGGAATCAGAAAATCTAGATTCCAGCACCAGTTCACCACCCAAAGCTCTGTGAGTTAGGACATGCATAAAAACCCTTTGAACCCATTCCTCATTTCTGCTTTAGAGATAATATCCCCCTACCCTACTACACAGGGTTCTACAGACCAAATGAGATAATGTATATAAATGTGTTCTAAAAATTATAAAGGCCTATTTAATACAAGGTACGGTATCTTCCTCTCTTTCCATATTTAAAGTAAGTCTTAGACTATTTTCCATGCCAATAACCACTAAAAATATGAACCATTCCTATGAAGGCGGTCACTAAAACAAGGACTCAAACGGAACCCTTAAGAGAAACTACATTAGGTATCCTAGAGCGGTAGTCTTTAGTTGGGTTACTCCCACTCCTTAGTCTTTCAAAGGGTGAGCAGGCATGGAGAGTTTTAAAAGAATGGCTTTCAGAACCTCAACTTCCTCATAAACTCTTTCCTAAAACTGATCTTCCTGTAAGAGAGCTCATGATCACTTAATGATCAAGGCTCAAGTCCTCTCTCACAACCACTCCTCTCAATTTACTTCACACTCATCCCAAAACTCAACATGAGGCATTTGATGACTGAGTTACAAATCTTTTTCTAAGTCAGATGTTACCAATTTTTCCTTCCAACAAAGCTGAAGGATGCAGCAAGTTGTCAACTGACACATAAAAAAATCAGTTTTGGTAACAGATCACCCTGGTTCTTGGCATATAATTCAGAAGGAATTCAAAGAATTCCTATTTTAACAAAACTCCATTCCCATTTACTTATTTATGTAAACAAGGTTTCTCAGAGTGAAAACAAAAAACAGGAATAGAACCGATATTAAACCCCATCTTATTATAGCCGTCAACATATTCACTGATGGCTACATGACCTAATTAGAAAAATCTAAACAAAATAAAACTTATCCATGTCACAGAAGCATTTCCAATAAAATTTACTTTATATAAAATAATTTTGTATTGGGCCGCCCGGTGGCACAGCAGTTAAGTGTGCACACTCCACCTCAGCGGCCCATGGTTCGCAGGTTCAGATCCTGGGCACGCACCGACGCACTGCTTGTCAAGCCATGCTGTGGCCGCATCCCATATAAAGTAGAGGAAGATGGGCACGGATGTTAGCCCAGGGCCAATTTTCCTCAACAAAAAAGAGGAGGATTAGTGACAGATGTTAGCTCAGGGCTGATCTTCCTCACAAAAAATAAAAATAAAATAAAATAATTTTGTATCAACATTTTAATATATTTATGCTGTCTGAGGAAACTGTGAACTAATAATTATAAAGATAATTCTTATGGGTTAATACATATAGCCCTCACGGCCACAGGAAAAAAATTAATTACATATTTTTGTTGCAGTGAAGTATGACAGAATGATCCACAAAAAGACTTTCAGAGCTGGCCCAGTGGTGTAGTGGTTATGTTTGCACACTCCGCTTTGGTGGCCTGGGATTTGCAGGTTCAGATATGCACTGCTTATCAAGCCATGCTGTGGCAGCGTCCCTCATATAAAGTAGGGGAAGATGGGCACAGATGTCAGCTCAGGGCCAATCTTCCTCAGCAAAAAGAGGAGGATTAGCAACAGATGTTAGCTCAGGGCTGATCTTCCCCACCAAAAAAAAAAAAAGACTTTCAACTATAAAAATATTTTACACTAGAATACAATTCTGTAGGGAAATTGAATGGAAATATAAGATCAAGAAGAAAAAAAGGAACACTGTAAGAATGATATGAGAGGTATGACTATTAAAAAAGAAATGCCCCATGTATTTTTGACATGGATGATTTTGTGTATTAAACTGCTACGAGGGGCTGGCCCCGTGGCTTAGCGGTTAAGTGTGCGTACTCTGCTACTGGCGGCCCGGGTTCGGATCCCAGGCGTGCACCGACGCACTGCTTCTCTGGCCATGCTGAGGCTGCGTCCCACATACAGCAACTAGAAGGATGTGGAACTATGACATACAGCTATCTACTGGGGCTTTGGGGAAAAAAAGGAGGAGGATTGGCAATAGAGCCAGAGCTGGTCTTCCTCAGCAAAAAGACGAGGATTAGCATGGATGTTAGCTCAGGGCTAATCTTCCACACACACACAAAAAAACCCTGCTATGACATCTATGCTCTAGATCTCATTTGGATATATTTAAAAATGATATGACAGTTTTATTTAAAGGGTCAATATTTATAATTTTCCGGGAATTATACTTTGCAGAATCTAAATGTATGAAGAAAATTTGTACATATTAACACAGAAACATGCAAGAGATTTCATAGTTTTTCAAGTCTTAAAAGCCACAGTTTCCAGACTGGGCTCTGAGGCACCCTGGGCCACTGTGGTGAGCTCAGGGAGGAAATACAGCAACACCTGGTGGATACTGTATGGGCTACCAACTCTAAATAGCTCACCATTTCAACATTAGATCACCCTACAATCCTTCTGATAACGTAGTTTTGCAAAGCTGGTTTTTCAACTGTTGCTATGACAAAAGCAAGTACCATAATTATGAAAACCAATGTACAAGAGAAAATGAGGGTGCAAGTGTCCAATCTGAGTCCAAGGTTTGAGAAGTTGTGCAGTGTCCAGCAAGTGCACATCCCATTAGTAAGTATAGCGATGTAAGAATTTTTTTTTTTTTAATAATTTTATTTATTTATTTTTTCCCCCAAAGCCCCAGTAGATAGTTGTATGTCATAGTTGCACATCCTTCTAGTTGCTGTATGTGGGACGCGGCCTCAGCATGGCCGGAGAAGCGGTGCGTCGGTGCGCGCCCGGGGTTCCGAAACCGGGCCGCCAGCAGCGGAGCGCACGCACTTAACCACTAAGCCACGGGGCCGGCCCGCGATGTAAGAATTAAATAAAAATATTTTCTCTTTCAATATATTTTTTCAAATAGCTACAAAATCGTTACAAAGACATAAACACGTTTTGAGTTGTTTAGACCATTTCATTACTTAATAAATTGACCTGGTAAGTATTTCTTTTGGTATAGAGAAAAAAATTATTGAGACAACTAAGGTGCCATGAACTGAAAAAGTTTGGGAACCTCTGCTCTAAGAGAGTAGGGGAGCAAAAAAAGTTTGATGACCACAGCCTAGGAACTCCCCCTTAATTATACTTGGGATTGCCAGCAGGTGGTGCCACCAAGAAAGAGTTGGCTAGGGAAGAGGCCCCATTTCTTCCTTGTTCCCAAGGCCTGAAACACTCCACAGGAAGGTAGTGTTCCTGGACCAGACAAGACATTATAAAACACAAAGGTACCTTCAGATCACTTAGTCCAGTAGATTTCAAACTTTTTAAAAAAGCAACAGAATCTCCTTTCAAACAAAATCTTAAAGTAAATAAAAGCAGAACCATTTCTTAAGTGGGCTTAGGGGAGGCTACAACAATGACACCTAAGCTCAGAAGAGGGCGCCTGGAGAACTCCGCGGCTCTAGGGAACACCTGAAGAAAACCCCTCATCTAAAGCAACCTCCACTTCAGAGTGAACTAAAGCTCCCAAAGGTCTGACACCACAGGGGCAGTTAGTGGCAGAGTTGGTTCTAGAATCCAAGTCTCTGAACAGATCTGAAAAAGTAGACCGAATCTTCCACTTCATCCTACTGATCTTGACGCCAGAAGGATTAGGGCTGTGCTCCACCACCCACTCCTGTGAGACCTTGGGCAAATCACCTCATATTGGAGACTTTGGTTTCCTTATCTATACAATGGAGAATTAATATTTATTTCACAGGGTTGCTATAAAGATTAAATGAGATAATAGGATGTGAAACTACTCAGTAAACTATAAGAATATACCAAATTATTTTATTCTGGTTGGGTCTGGATCAACGGAACAAAGGCTAGCGTAGCAGGAAGTAGTAGGGAAAGGATAAAGAACTGGGGGCAAACGGGCTTGTGAGTATTGTGACCTATATTAAATGAAATTTTGATTACTGTCAAGTACTTTTGGCCAATAGTTTGGTTCCTTGGGAGAGGGGGCACAGATTTTTTGGTGACCTTCTAAGTGACATTCTTTATTAACCTCATCATTTCCCATTCTTGGCATCTCTCACCTTGCAAAGCCAACCCCTCTGCTGGTCCCACTGGTGTCTCGAAGGATTCGAGTGGAGATAACCTGGCCAAAGGGCTTCAGCATCCCCTCCAGTTCTTGCTCATCCATAGACAGTGGGAGGTTTGATATGTACAAATTTGTGGGGTCCTGCTCCTGTTGCTATGGAAATAAATGTGAGAAAATAAAGCTTATATCTCTTATCCCTCTCCCACCATCAGCCCTCATCCACAAAATGACATCTCAGGAAAGAGATAGTAGGAAGGGTGCCACATGAACAAAGAGAATCTTAACAACGATTTGTAACAACTAGGTCCACTACCATGGATTGTATATTGAGTCCAGGCAAAAAAAAAGCAGATTTAATATTTCCAGTACTGTACAAGCCCGTAATACAAGTCATCGATGAAGCTTTGGCTGTCTCTTTAAGAACTAGGCAGAGCAGCACTCCCCTCCGCCTGCCAACAGCCTGTCCCAGGGCTGGATTCTCTTGGACTGCCTTGCTCCCCGGCTGGATTGTTTTGAGTAATCCCCCCTCCCCCCTCTTCCGGCCACAGCAGACTCCTCTGAGTAGGAATGCTGTTCACTCTCCAGTGGAGGGAAAGCAGGAAGAGGAGACGAGGGGAAAGGGAAGGCAACGTGCTGGGGGCTGCACTAAGGGCCAGATGTGTAGCTCACTGGGTCACCATGGAGCCCTGAAAACTCCAGTCTCACAGGAACTCTGAAGGCTCCTAAACTCCACTGTCAGAGGACTTTTCTCCAGAAAGAAGAGGTGGGAGAGCCCTTCCAGTGGGCAGAATGTGCAAAATGGCAGTTAACCTCCCACAGCTGTATTTTTAAGAACTTAAGCAGTCACTCTGCCCTAGACAGTGGGTCACCAGCAACCTTAATCCCTCTTCTGCCTTTCCCTTCAGGGTTTCCTTTTTCTTTAACCATTACAGAAAAGGGTAGCTGGCAGGCCTGCCCCATCAGCTCCACAGAGAGTATTCACAATGACTTCAGAGAGGCAAGGGGGCAATCCCACCTAAGAGAAGAGGAGAGAGAAGAGCCTCTAGTTCTCAGACAGATCTGAGAAGGAGGGACAGTTTCCTTCCTTACTGTGGCCTCCCTCTCCCCAACACCTCACACACAGAGAACGGTGTTGGGAGGTGGAGAGCATTGCTCTAAACTTCTGAGTTGCACAACTGGCTTCTTCAGAGAATGTTGCAAAACTACCCCAAGCTGTCTGGTAGGGAAGTGGGGCCAGGGTGGAGATGAGGAAACAGCAGGAGGAAGAGAAGAAGCCTCCTGACCCTCTTGCCTGCTTATAACACTTGATGAGAGGAACTGAGCTGACAGAGCTACCTGCTGAGATTTGAGTACCATCTTCCTCTAGCAGACAAGAGTGCTCAGTGGGACCCTGGCCCAGACTGCCTTTGGCCAGATAGAGTCAAAAACTACTGCAGACAGGTCTTCTATCAACTTCATGGTTCTTCAACCCTCTGGAGCCTTGGAACTGGACCTTTGGTGGTAACTACACCTCTCAAAGGAACAGACATGGGGGAGCGCCCTTACCTTTGCCATCTGTGCCTGCACACCGCTGGCTTTCAGTGCTGTCACAGCCTTCTGTGCTGCTGAAGGACTATCAAAGTCCACAAAGCCATAGCCTGGAACAGGGAAACAGCATCACTGGGAGGTGGGCGGTGTAAGGGAGATAGGAGACCCAGGCTTTTCAGGAGACAGAGGAAGAGTTATGATCCAAGCAACAGAAGCGGTAGGGAGAAAGAGAAATTAAAAGGTTTCAGGTGGTTATCCTCAAACCCTGTGAAATTTGGTCTGCTTCACAGCTGAGAATGCCAAGGGCAATGAGGTCCTTGTGGTGTCCTTGCCCTTCTTCCTCCCCCTTAAGAAATCTGAGGTTTTGGGAAATAGGCTCTTCTAACAATCCACATGCACCCCCCCACTTCTAAAAGAACCCCTGTGTCTTTTCAAGCCACACCCTAGAAATGCTAGGCAAGTAGGGAATACAGTCTCTCCACTGCAGATAACCAGCCACCTGCTGGAAGAAGTCTCTCCCCACCCCAACTACAGCCCTTTCTCTCCTTCCACTCTTGCATCCCCACCTAGAACTGCTCAAAACCCCAACAAAATATTCATCCTCACAAAATAATACCTACCAAGTCACCCACACACACCAAAAGGTATTTACAAGGCTTTGCTAGAAATAACCTCAGCTACCCATATCCACCATTCAATCCAGGGAAGCATGAGGTCCAAAGTAAGCCCAGGGGACTCAAAGGCACTCTGTGCAGGCTTCTAACCTTGGGTCCCCAAAAACAGCATTTTCAGCTCTAGCTAGCTGGTCACCAAAGAATCTAAATATCTTAGTCTTTTAAGATTAAGCCTGAAAACCTTAGTGATACTAAGGTGAAACCACCTTAGTATCACGTGAAAACCACGTGATACTAGGGACTCGCAGCAGTAAAGGACAGAGGCAAGAGATGGCCTCATGCACAGCTGCTCCATCACCAAGGACAGCTGTTCTCTCACCTTTGCACTTGTTTGTGGTCTTGTCCAGTATGGCCTTAGTGGAGACAATCTTGCCATATCTAAGGGAGAAGAAAATGCAAAGTGATAATCTGGGGTAAGGGATTTAGAATAGGACAGAGACTGAGACATCTGGATGAATCCATGCCCTTTCTCCACTCCCACTAAGACAACTGTTCCTACTCAAACCTTAATAAAAACAAAGAAGAAATGAATTTAAAATGTCATGCTTATCTTATAAACCTATTCCCCAAAGGTGCCTACAAGAAATAAGGGAACTGTAGCCATCACAATACCAACACATTTCTCTCTTCTTTCCCAGCTAAGACTCAGACACTAGCTAGAAAGAGACTACTGTCTTTTTGGGAAAGAAGCTTAGCGATGTCCACATAGCAGAGTGTGTAAGTGCAGAGCTCTGGCTGGAATTCCTTGAGGACTAAAAATAATCCTTGATATTACTTATCTTTTTTTGGACAAACACCATTCCTCTTATGAAAAATCTATAGACATTTCTCTTCTCTGACACCCCATTCCCAGCCCCTCTCCTGGCCCCCTAATAGAAGGCCAACCTGAGCCAAATTGCTTTTGTTCAAATCCCATTCTGCCACTCCATAGCTATGTGTGATCTTGGACAAGTCATTTTACCTTTCCGTGCCTCAGTCTTACCATCTGTAAAATGAAGATAGGGTTGTTGGGAATACGAAATGAGTTTATGACTATAAAGCACTAATGTCTACCACACGGTAAACATCTGAAAATTCTTAACTGCTATTATTATTATTATATTCAAAGGACCTCAACTTTAATCTACTGCAAATGGTTCTCTCTCCTGCTTTACTGTACTCTATTTCTCACTGTCAAGATTTGAGTGTGTTAGGGAGGGGAGGGGGCATAAGACCAGGTGCAACAGCAGTGCTAAGAAAACTATCCAAAACTTGAGGATAAGGCAAAATAAGGATTGCATATCCTTTTGATATCATTCTGGAACATTGTCTAAAAGGCTCATTCAAGGTATATTTCATTATCTAGAGGGATGTTTCTTCGTTTGACTTACTATTTACTACTGATTAGGGCCCAGACTTTGTGAAGATACATATTAACTTGTAGATTTTTATCTAGTAGAAATGCAAATAATTTCTGTCCACTAGAAAAGATAATCCCAAAGGTTACTGTTTTATTGTCTTGTAGGATATGAACCAGCTTTGTATGAAACCTAGCAATCTTATCCCAACATTCTTTTCAGGACCTAAAAATACTCAGTCCCTCACACGCTCTTTGAACGCATTTTACCATCCTGCTGGTTCCCTCATTAATGAGTAAAATAAATCTTTGGCGTGTGTTCACCTATATTTGTATGACAGTCATGTTCTTCAACTTTTTGAAAATTATACTTTGGCAGCAGAGTCATGTGGAGTTCCTCAAACTTGAGCAGTGGAGTATCAGAGGTCGGGGGTTACATTAGAAGTGTTCCACTAGAACGCAGCCTCTACATTCCACTCTGGGAGGGTAAAAAACATTAAAGAGACAGAACAGAGATCACTAACAAAGTAAGAAGTACAAGATTTAACTGAAAATAGTTGGCAGGGACTGAATTTGAGACCAATACCTCAAAAAAGCATTTTTTTCTACCTCTCCTCTTGTCCCTAAAGAACATATGATGATTGATGTATTTGTTTCGCTCCTTGGCGGCCTCTCAATGACTTTTTTAGTGGGGCTTCTGTGACCCAATGGATTAGACAGAATAAGCCAAGCAACACCCTCGAGGCTGGGAAAAGAACACACTAAAATGGGGATGAGGATGGACGTGGCGATCCTAGTGCTTCAGAGCTACATACTTGGATTCTTCCCCAAATTTAGGCAAGGAAAGGATGTGCGAGACTGCAGGCCAGAGGACACACATGCTGCTATCCCTGTCAAGGCCCCAGGGTGGAGCATGCTGTGGTCTGAGCAGCCGGAGACTTGAGCTCAGAATTTCCACTGCAGCTGGCAACAGCTGGGTCGCTGCCGCTGCTTCCTCCTCCTCCGAAGGAGCCCCTCCAAGAGAACCAGGAGTTCCAGTCCCAGACGCCACGCCTCTCCTTCCTGCCCATCAGGGCTTAGGATCCAGCAAAGCTTACCTCCCTTACTACCCAGAGAGAGACAACCAGGACAAAGGCAGGAAGTCCTCCTATGCAGGGGAAACACCCTTCCTAGAAAGGTTTAACTCCCAGCTCACAGCACCCACAAGGGTTCCGCCCACCTGCTCTCCTCAGCCTCCCTTTCATCATGACTCATCTATCACCTACTCTTCTCTGCCTCCTTCCTACTTCTCCATAGTCCCCTACTGGGCTCCTTACGTCCACCCTACATGCTGACCCTGACTATTCTCATCCCTTCAGACACAGCGGAAGGTAAGGCAACTGTTGGGAAGGGCAAAATCAAAGTCTAAAAGTATAGTGAAACAGAACTGAGTTCTTCTCTGTTTTGTGCAGTGAGAAGATTTTTGTAGCACATTATAATTAGTACAAGAAACACAAGGTGCAAAAATCAAAGAACTAGACTGATATAATACTCTTTTCCCTCATAAACCAACCTTTCTGCCAATTCCCATTCCCTCAAAAAATTACTAGTCCTAGACTAAGTCCCCTAAGTTCCATTTAAATACCTTCTAGCGAGGTAAGCTGAGGCAAAGGAACCAGTTTTGTAAACACACCTAGCCTTCAAAGATCGAGTCTGTGCAGCCTGGTTCTAGCCAAAATCCATATGATTTGCATGGACCAAACCACGACCTCAGAAGAGCAAGGGATTTATGCAGTACTTCTAATGCCTCATACAACTACATTTTGGGGGCAAAATGTTCTGCCTCTCTAGGATTTGAAACAGCTGGAACTTACATATACTGTCATGGGAGTTTGAATTAGTTTAACCACTGCAGAAAATTGTTTAGGGGGGCTGGCCCAGTGGCGTAGTGGTTAAGTTCACATGCTCTGCTTCAGCGGCCTGGGGTTCACAGGTTTGGATCCTGGGCGCGGACCTATGCATCGCTTGTCAAGCCATGCTATGGCGGTGTCCCACATATAAAGTAGAGGAAGATGGGCACAGATGTCAGCCCAGGGCCAATCTTCCTCACCAAAAAGAGGGGGATTGGCAACAGATGTTAGCTCAGAGCTAATCTTCCTCACACACACAAAAATATATATATATACAAAAAAGAGAGAGAAAAAGAAAATTGTTTAGTAGTATCTACAAAAGCTGAACAAATGTATATCCTATGACTCAGCAATTTTACTCCTAGGTATATATACCCAAGATAAGTGTGTACACATGTGCACCAAAAGACCCGTTAAGTTCACAGCAGCACTATACATAATATTCACAAACAGGAAACAACCACATGTCCAGCAATAGTAGAATGGGTAAATAAACTATGGTATATTTCTGTGATGGAATTCTATAAAGCAATGAGAATGAATGAAGTTTTGCTGTATACATGCAACAATGTGGATGAATCTCACCAACAACATTGAGCAAAAGAAGCCAGACACAAAAGGGTATGTGCTATATCATTCTATTTATATGAAGTTCAAACAAGCCAATCAATTATTTAGAAGCCAAACAGTAGATACTTTTGCAGGAGAGGGAGACATAGCAACTGAGAGGTGGGCTTCTGAAGAGTTGGTAATGTTCTATTTCTTAACCTGGTCACAAGAGTGTGTTCACCTCCTGAAAATTCACTGTTGTATCTACACTTAGGATTTGTACACTTTTCTATATGCTTGTTATACTTCAATAAAAAATTTTAAGATTGTAAATTTATACAGTCTGAGGTTCCTATTTCTATCTCTTTCCACCTTTTACTCACTCAAATTCAATTTTCCTCCTCCCATTAATGTCCCCATCCTACTCCCAGACTTCTTCCTCTAATCATTCCCCCTAATATATTGTTTGAAACACATATTTTTCTGCCAAATGGAATTGAGCTGGCATCTCTTTTTTTCCCAGCATTCCTAAGGTTAATTCCACAGTAGTTATCTCTACCTCATGACTCAAATCTACTCTGAAGAACCGCAAAGGTCTTTAAGGGGTAGATGCAGAGTGACAGTCTCTTTCTCCACCTTCTTTATCCACTAATTTGAGGGCTCCTCTGGTTCACTGGGAATATCTCTAGCAGCAGAAACTCTCCTAAGAGCATAATTCAATTGGCTAGTCCCACTTTCTTCTGTCCCCACTGCCAGCTCTCACTGCCTTCTAATCAATATCCTTAGAGAAATTGTGCATTTCTATTCAAAGTGTAAGGATAGGAATGTTTCTACTAAGACCATCAGTTGTGGGTACATGCTGAAAACAAAGTATACTAGGCTTCAAAGGCCAGCCCTATCCTGGCTTTCCCCAGAAAAACACACAATGGTTTTCTGTATCAGCAGCAGGCAGAATTTCTTTAAGAGGGGCTGCTGAAAAACCTTGTGACTATGGTGTAGAAGCAAAATAATATTGCATTTCAAGATACGAGTAACTGGAAGCCAGTATCACCAAATCTGTACTGTCCCTGGAAGCCTACCCACATGTACCCCAACTTACGACTGACACAACTTGACAAGGTCCTGGTCAGTAGTGCCTGGTTGCAGTCCCCGGATGTAGAGATTGGTTTTGCTCAGCTGGTCATTTCCATTGCTTCCACTGCTGCTGTTAGGGGTACTGTTGCTTGGACTAGGTGGTGCCATCTGCTGAGACAATGACACATATGGCTGCAGGGAGACACGAGGAATAAAAGGTCAGAAGGATTATACACTTAGATGTTGGAGAGTGAGGAAGACCCTGGCCTCTTGGAAAGAATGACTCCAACTAATAGCAATAAACTCAACACAGAGTTAAGGGGAAAAACAAAAAACTAAAAGAATTCCTCTCTGTCATAGAATAAGAAAATATGTAACTGTCCTACCTATTTTTCAGGAATAATGAGAGGCCAAAGGAAGCTTGTTAATGGTTTTGAAAAAAGGTACTTTGTTATAGTGGAATGTTTTTTATCATACAAACGCTAGGGAACACAATTAACCTATACCTCTTAAGTAAACTGTGTACTGAGAGAAGACTAATAAAATCTAGGTTCCATTCAAAAATAATGAAGAGGAAATAAAAATGTATCAAATCATGAAGGTATAAATAAGCTGAACATAGATTACTCACAAAACTATAGAATATGAGAACTGCAAAATACCTGCAGGATCTTGAAGATTATCATAAACTTAGACAAATAAAACGAAATACTAATTACCACGTCAGGTAGTAAAAAATGAAATTTGTTACCATACGAATACTGGTTTAGTCATAAGTTATTTGCAAGTTTTTAAAAGTTTAAATGAATGAATAATAGAGACATCATGGTCAAGGAAATCCAGGATTTGGGGTGAAACATCTCTAATCTTTCACTATTGATACCAGGACAGGCAACCAGGTTCTGCTATAACATTTTTTAGGTACTCCTGTTAGAGACAAAACACCAAGCTGGCTGGAACATGGATCCATTCCTTCATGGTATGTTTTATATCTTTAAGCTCTACTCAGGCTTTTAGTGTTTACATTTATATTTGGTTCATAATACTCTACATCTGCATAATTATCTATAGTACAGTGTATTTTATTATATCACACTCATATTCCAGTTCTCTCTTGGCTTAAAGCACTTTATAGTATAAATCTATTTGGAATTACTTCCCTCTAAAATGCTAGTTCGTCTCCAGGTTTTTCCCCCCCCCCCTCTCTGTTTTTGGTGGTGGCGCTGATGGATTGAAGTAGAAACAGAAGAAAAAGAAAAACATATCAAAGAGAGGAAATCTTCCCCCAAAGAATCTTAATTAATTTGAAATGTGCCTCTTCTATTTTATGCCTCTGACCTTTAGCAAACTTCAAAATAAAAATCTTTGCTCGGGCTAAACTCTGTTGAAGCAGGCATTTCCCTCTCATTATCAGTCAGTAAACATCATCACAAATGTGCACCTACTTGCACATACGTAGTTTATTCCTCACCTCTGTACTGCAGCAAGGAAGAAGAAGAAACCCAATACCACATCCTCAATGCCCAAAGACTCCTGACCTATTGTAGCTCTTAACATACCCTTTATATTTCCCATCCTTGTCCCCGCCTCTTTGCCAGCACTTACACTAGGATTTCCCACACAGAACCAACCACGTGCCAGAGGAAGATGTATTATTCCTCTGTGATGATGGTGACAGTCACAGTGTAGTCAACAGTTAGCACATGGGGCATGTGCATGTTTTTTTTTTTACTTATTTATTTTTTCCCCCAAAGCCCCAGTAGATAGTTGTATGTCATAGATGCACATCCTTCTAGTTGCTGTACATGGGACGCGGCCTCAGCATGGCCGGAGAAGCGGTGCATCGGTGCGCGCCCGGGATCCGAACCTGGGCCGCCAGCAGCAGAGCGCGCGCACCCAACCGCTAAGCCACGGAGCCGGCCCATGTGCATGTTTTTAAGCAACTTTTAGACAACAAGACAAAAATAGGGCACATAAACCTAAAAGTCATACATCCAGTGCTAGAAATGGCAGTATTTACTTTAAGAAAGACATTGAAATCTCTGTTGAATTACTAACTCTGCAATAATAATCAAATGCTAGTGAGTCTAGGCCCCCTCCACTATCACTACTATCATAAGTGCACTGCCTGATTTACAGTTCTGTCAAGAAGATGGTGACCTATATTCTCACCATGGTTGTTCCTGAGTTCAGAATAAGATCACTGCTGGAGATCGTTCAATAAGATACACCTTTCCTCATCTCTAAGAAATTGCTATTATTGATCCTTAGATGAGAAAGCCAAGCTTCTTCTCCTGAACATGAGATTGTAGGCGAGGGTGACAAGGATGATGATGATGCCAACAGCAACAATGACAGCACAAGCCACTCCAGCGGCATCACACCAAGTGCCATGCACGGCAGATAAGACCACCTGCCTCGGTCAGAATTCATCTGTCCCCTTCCCCAAGTTGAGAGAATGTTTCTAAGGGGAAGTATCAATGAGGCCAGGACTGTCCAAAGAAGAACACAAGCGTTTTTGAAGAAAAAAACAAATTGAAAAGAAGCTGTTGGTTTGCTACCATGGTTATAACCTTGGTTTTAATACTAAGATCTTAGCTATAATCTAAAAATATGACTTAGTCAATAATATACTTGCTGTGAGGCCAGAAAAATTCCTAGAAAAAAAGACACGGTTCAGGAAAAAAACCACTTTTATCTTTTGCTATTCCCAAGCAGCTTCTGAAATTGCCACATAGGTTTGGCTCCAAAGAGAAACGGTAGAAAAATATTCACTTTGAGGGGCAGGAGAATCCAAGGAGAAAAAAAAAAAGAGAAAGCCCCTAAGTAAAGCTTATCTGGCTCCCCAAAAAAAACTATTTGGAGAGACATAATAACTAATATAAAATAATAATCCATGTCTACCTATGTATGTAAGAGAGAAAGGGGTGGGGCCGGCCCCGTGGCTTGGTGGTTAAGTGCGCGCGCTCCGCTGCTGGCGACCCGGGTTCGGATCCCGGGCTCGCACTGACGCGCTGCTTCTCCGGCCACGCTAAGGCCGCGTCCCACATACAGCAACTAGAAGGATGTGCAGCTATGACACACAGCTATCTACTGGGGCTTTGGGGGGAAAAATAAAATAAATAAAATCTTAAAAAAAAAAAAAAAAGAGAGAGAAAGGGGTGTATGTAAGAGGGTCAAGAGGACTGAGATTCTTACTAGGGGAGGGAAGGACGGGGCAGTATTGTCTCTCTTGACTCCTGTTGGTCTGAAACGGTTCTCTGGGGCCACTGGTTCTCTGTCAGGGCCTAAGCTAGAAAATGAAGAGCAAGATATTTCCCTCAATCTTGCTGCACTATGGTAGATTTCATAAACCGAAGCAGACTCTAATTCTCAAAGCTAATTTGCTATTTATTTCTATGTTCTAAAAAATGTCATTTTCATGTAAGGATCAAATTCAGGGTTATTAGAGGAGCCAAAATGGCTGAATTGTCAATACTCCAGGGTCTCCTAAGGAAGAGAGAGAAATGTACTATAGCATCAATTAGTTAGCTTCAGCCCTTTGAATAGCATTTAATTGAATAGCATGTAGTTTGTTTGGCTCCTAGAAGAAAAGAAAGAATGGTAGAATTTCACTTACAACCTTGGTTTATATTCATGTAGCTGGAATTCCTGAAGTTGTCTGGATTAGTGGCCATTTAGAAGAGGACTCAGAATTGTACTAAACCTCTTACAATTACAAGATTTGAACTCTTTAAAACAAGGGCCCTCAGATTTGGCCTAAAATCTTAGATGCCAGGGATGGTATTAAATTTGCCTTTAGAAATAAAGGATGGTAGCATCTTATCATGTAGCAAAGGAATATGTAAGGTTATCCAGTAGAAGAGCATAGGTATGAGTCTTCTTATGAAGGAGACTTAATTCTGGAAGTAACCGGGAAACATTAATGGGTTTATAAACAGAGAAATGACAAGATTACATATATTTGAGAAAGCTAACACTAGCTGCATTATCGAAGCTGGTTCAGAGGGGTAGGAGAACAGAGGTGGTGAGATTAGTCAGGAGGCATTAGATAGAAAGGGAGGTCAGGAAAAAGAACAGAAGTTAAATTCAGACTTTCATAATTTGAAGTTATCTGCTTGACATATGTATGTTGAATGCTTTTAGAACAAACATTGGTTAACTTATTCATTTAGTAAACATTTGAGTACCTTAAAAATAACAGGACTATGCAGGGAAGGTATGAAGAGCCTGGTAGTGTGATGAAGAGCCTTGACGTTTGATTTCTTAACTGAAAGCTAATGCAGCTCCTAAGAGATGCAGACCTGTAAAGGAGGTATTAATGTTTTTAGAAAGTTCTAGTATTTCACTAATTCTTTGGGAAATGGAGGACTTTCAGCTGTGATCCCTGGAGGTGGGAAGCAGTCTCAGTGCTAGGGCTTTTTGGCTTTGGATCTGACAGTGAAATCCAGATGCCTGTGGGTAACTGGTTAATAGGAAACACTGATGGAACTGCAAAGATGAATTGAATTGCTTGAATGCAAACACTAGGGAACAGCAGATTTAACATGGTTGGAGACTAGAATCTATCACTAAAAGGTGTGAGGACACACCAGCATAGGGAGGACTTTGTTGTTCCCCAGAAGGGCCACTCCTCTGGCAGAGTGAACAGCCACATATAAAAGCTAAAGGAAGGGAAGGAAAGGTGGGATAAATGAGTTAATGGATATAAAGTACTTACCATGGTGTTTGGCATTTAGCAAGTACAAGATGTCAGTTATGGTTATTCTTTTAAAGTTAGGAGTCTTCTTAAGAATGGAGTCCTTTTACAATTAGAGTAAAGGGCAAAATTCTCCTTCCTTTGTAGAATATAGGTAACTCACCCATACTGAGCTGGTATTTGACTGCAGAGACCTCATGTTTCCCCAAGCAGTTCTTAAGGATCCAGGAGAACTTGGGAGAGATGCTTTTGTGAAAAGCACATGAAGAGATTCAAGGCTGGGAGGCAGGCAGTAAAGTACCTAGACCCCTACTCAACGAGCTGGCCCTGACCATTTCAGAACTACCTCTCTCTGACCTCTTCAGAAAGTTACCATTGTCTAGTAAAACAATTCCTTCTGTTTTTCTCTTCTTTTGTTGTCTGGGACTGAGACCTTCAAGATATAATATTAAAGAGATTTTAATCCCCTAAAGATTGGTGGGGTGGTGTTTAAAGGATGGGCAGATAATTATGCCGTAAGATATCCCATAAGAATCTCTGGGGATAATAATTTGGGGGAGGGCTGGTAGGACAGGGATACAGAAATCCTAACTCTCTCATCTTCACCCAGAAAAAGAAAACTCAAATTCCTCTCTTCCTGCAGCAAGAACTTGATGTTTCCTGTCCTGCTGAGTTACAGAAAACTAGGAGACAAGAGCCTGTTCTTCCCTTTGCTCTCTTTCAAGAGACCATAAAGGGAGGGGTGATACAATGCCTTCTGCCCAATCACCAAGTTTTCATCAGATCTTTAAGAGAACCATCCAGTCAGATGAGCTACTTATTAATTAAAATCTAATGTAAGTAAAACAGTCATTATTCTGAAAATTAGGTTCTCTGATCAAGTGTTCTTTTTGCATGGTTTAATAAAATTCACAAATCCTGTATCCATTCATTTGCCATCAAAGTCATCCCCATCCTGGGAACTTAACTTTATTACTACCAGAGCAGGAGAAAACCTCATCCAACATCTAGTGCCTAGCTAAGTTCCTGGTGCATAGTATAGCCACGGATATTTGCTGAAAGGAGTAAAAAAAACTTAGAGATTTGCTAATTGTGTATCATCTTAATAAACCCCTAAAAAAGTTTCACAAATATACAAGCTAGCAGCCTGACATTAAAAGCCTACTGCAACCTGGATATGGATGATCCACAAGACATGTTCCTGGAGCCAGTGATCTCTAGGACATATAACATATGTGAAGATTTTTGTCTAAAATACATTATCTCTTGGGTTCTGTCATAATATCTCCTAATAAGAGAAAGTGTACTTTCCCTGAAGTAACAGACCTCCTAATAATCATTCATGAGGCCAGTCCGCCCGCCTTCCTCCCCCTCTTTCCCGCCTGGCCTTCCCCTCCTTCCCCCGTAGGCCCCCTGCCCTCAGGGATAACATGGTCTCCGCTGACAGACGCCCCAAGGGCAGGATACACCTCTGAGTACCTTATTGAAACATTAAATGACAATTCACATCAGAACTTCTTCAATGTACCTAAACTTGGAGGCACCGAGTATGATGTTCTGCCTTACTCAATATGCGTCCTGTTGGAAGCTGCTATGAGAAATTGTGATGGTTTTTTAATAAAAAAGGAAGATGTTATGAACATTTTAGACTGGGAAACCAAACAAAGCAATGTCGAAGTGCCCTTTTTCCCTGTCCGTGTTCTTCTTCAAGATTTCACTGGAATACCGGCAATGGTGGATTTTGCTGCTACGAGGGAGGCACTGAAAACTCTTGGAGGTGACCCTAAGTCCATCTTGCCTGTCCTACAGATCTCCAAAGGTTGACCAATCTTTACAAATTGACTTCAGTAAATGTGCGATACAGAATGCTGCAAATCCTGGAGGTGGTGACCTGCAGAAGGCAGGAGAGCTCTCTCCACTGAAAGCGCAGCCTAAGAAGCTTCCCTGCAGAGGCCAGACCGCCTGCCGAGGATCGTGTGCTTCTGGAGAGCTACGCCGAAACGCAGGAAAATTTTCTTCGCAGATTGAGAATACACCCATTCCGTGTCCCTTTCATTTGCAACCAGTGCCTGAGTATGAGATTTTTTACAAAATATTTATTAATGCCAGGTTATTTTTCAGTTAACGAAATCACATTTATTCTCCTTCCCCTCCTGATTCCTATTACATTGCTTTCCTACTTACTATGTTGGGTTACATATTTATATGTATTTTCTATTGTACTGAAAAAAGCAAAGTTTAATTAAAATGCTAGTCTCTAAAAAAAAAAAATCATTCATGAGACCCTTGGCACTATTTGAGTCATTCAATAAATATCTGAATACCAACTATGTGCAAGCCCTGCTTGATGCAGCGGGGACTCATAGATGAATAAGAGTAAGAGTGAACTATTTCATAATAAATTTAAACACACACCCACAAGGAGCCATTAAGGAGTTCACAAACCAGAGCTTACAATCTAGATAACCAGCAGAATGAAATATGTGTACTCATGGGGATCCAAGCAAAATGGTCTAAGAGCATGAAAGAAGAAACAATTCCTGAGGGAAAAGTTTCTCAACAAGATGTTTGAGTTGTAGCTTAAAGAATGAGTAGGATATTAAACTTTTAATGGGGAGCCATAGGGAAATGCAAATCAAAATCATAATGAGATACCACTTCACATCCACTAGGATGGCTATAATAAAAAGATTATAGCTTTAATCAAAAGTAACTTTGATGGCTATAATCAAAAATAAGTGTTGGTGAAGATGTGAAGAAATTGGAACCCTCGTACACTGCTGGTGGGAATGTAAAATGATGCAGCCACTTTGGAAAACAGTTTGGCAGTCCTTAAAAAGGTTAAACACAGAGTTATCACATGACCCAGCAATTCCACTCCTAGGTGTATACCCAAGAGAACTGAAAACATATGTCCACACAAAATCTGTACAAGAATTTCACAGCAGCATTATTTATAATAGCCAAAAGTGGAAACAATACAAATACCTATCGACTGATGAATGGAAAAATAAAATGTGGTATATCCATACGTGAGACTATTCTTCAGCCATACGAAGAAAAGGAGTACCAGTACATGCTACAACATGAATGATCTGGAAAACATGCTAAGCGAAAGAAGCCAGTCAGAAAGGACCACATATCATATGATTCCATTTACATGAAATGTCTAGAATAGGCAAGTCTATAGAGACAGAAAGTAGATTAGTGATTACCTATGGCTGGGAGAGGGGGGTAATGAGAGAAGTGGGGGACAATGCCTAAGTAGGCGGGGTTTCTTTTGGGGAATAATGAAAATGTCCTAAAATCGATTATGATAATAGATGCACGTTGTGAATATACTAAAAGCCACTGAATTGTACACTTATTTATTTATTTTTTTAAATTTATTTATTTATATTTTTGTGAGGAAGATCGGCCCTGAGCTAACATCTGTTAATCCTCCTCTTTTTGCTGAGGAAGACTGGCCCTGGGCTAACATCCACGCCCATCTTCCTCCACTTTATATGGGATGCCGGCCACAGCATGGCCTGGCAAGCGGTGCATCGGTGCACGCCTGGGATCTGGGCCGGCGAACCCTGGGCCGCCGCAGTGGAGCGTGCACACTTAATTGCTTGCGCCACCGGGCTGGCCCCTGAATTGTACACTTTAAATGGGTGAATTATATGCTATGTGAATTATACCTCAATAAAGTTGTTATAAAAATTTGATGGGGATGGGTGGAGAGAAGAGGACATTCCAACCATTGAAAACATCTTGAGATGTGAGGCTACCACAGGTAAGCATGAACTAGCGCAGGAGTCAGCCTAGGTTGGCATCATCCTACTTCACTTCCAGGTAGAAAAGTCATACGATTAATATATTTTATTGAAATTCAAGTAGAAATATGAATTAGACATTAAATCATATCAGAGCAAGAAAGGGATATTTCCTGCAATCCCCCTTCCAGAAAAGAACAGTAACAACATCAAAAACAGAACAAAAAAACAAAGGCATCTCTGAAACATGCTGAGCCTGAGCCAGAGAACACATCCCATGTATCTACCCATGACAGCTGGTTTTAAAAGCTGACTCTCAGCACTTTCTACCATTTCCTCTTAGCTCAAGTAAACCTGACACCATCATCAGCTTCTCATTTCCTCCCCCCTTCTTTTTTATCATGGCTCTTACCACTATAATAAGCAATCTGTTTCCCCACATCCCTTGAATACCAAGGTGGTTACAGTAAGGTGCACCAACCACAAGGCCTCCAGGAGCTAGTTACATTCATACCAGGTGGTACTCAAACTGGGTCTCAAGTATAAATTTTTTTAAAGATTTTATTTATTTATTTTTCCCCCCAAAGCCCCAGTAGATAGTTGTATGTCATAGCTGCACATCCATCTAGTTCCTGTATGTGGGACACGGCCTCAGCATGGCAGGAGAAGCAGTGCGTTGTGCGTGCCCGGGATCCGAACCCGGGCTGCCAGCAGCGGAGCGCGCGCACTTAACCGCTAAGCCATGGGGCCAGCCCCAAAAGTGACATTTTAAAACCCTAAGCCAAAATAACTGTAGAGGGCCGGCCCCGTGGCTTAGCGGTTAAGTGCATGCGCTTCGCTGCCGGCGGCCCGGGTTCGGATCCCGGGTGCGCACCGAGGCACCGCTCCTCCGGCCGTGCTGAGGCCGCGTCCCATATACAGCAACTAGAAGGATGTGCAGCTATGACAGACAACTATGTACTGGGGCTTTGGGGGAAAAATAAATAAATAAAATCTTCAAAATAACTGTAGAATCCTCAGTGAAGCACACAGCCACAACACACTGCCCAGGAACCCACTGCCCATCCAGATCCACTTGCCACTCTTGTCCACCTTGCTCTGTGCCCCAGGAAGCTGACCATATAGAGTGTATGAACAGGCTCCCTTGTCCTCTGGCTTCCAGGTGGGTTTGGCTAACCAGATGTATACCAGTAAGAGATCAAAGGGCAGGAGGAGAAGAACATCACAGTATTTATTTTCCTAGCTCCTTCCCCTGCCAGAACACCATTATTCGGCTGCAAACCTCTACTGTAGCCCAAAGTTCTCGCCATACAGCTACTCTTAGATTTTAGTAATCTCTCTCAATCCTTCACCGTTTTAGATTTAGAGGTAATGTAGGCTCTGTAATTGCTGGCCATACAGTACTCTGCTTTCTCTCACTGGTTTCCCTAAATCCCTTTATAAATAGTCCTTTTTTAAGTCTTTCTCAAATCACTCAGTTCAGGTGTGCCGTCTGTCTCTTTTTGGGACCCTGAATGATGAAACAACTATTCTACCTTAAAGACTCAGGTAGAAGAGGATTTGTGCCAGAAGCTCTGGAGAAACTTTCTTCAAGATTGAATATGGAACCTCTTCACTGTGCAAAAATCCTCAAGGCACAGTTTAGTGCAGAATTCTGTTCTATTTCTATTTGTCTAACACTTTAACAGTGTCTGAAGTCTTATCACATTTATGATTTCATTTGATCGTCCCGACAACTCTGTGGAGCAGGGGGTGTGTTATTTCCCTTTTAAAACTTGGAAACTGAGGCTCAGTCTTATTTTAACATTCTCTCTTCTATCACTTTGCTTTTTGTTAAGCAGACCAAGTAACAAAAACCCTAATAATGACAGTATCCAAACCAGTACAAATAGCTGAGTAAAGATGTAAAGCAGCCCTTTACATGACCCTACATTCTTTGTTTCTCTCCCTTCTGGAAAGGGAACAGTTCTAAGTTCTCACGCAATAGGCAATATCTAGTCAGAGTAGAACATTTAAGGAACAAAGGCATTTGAACTATGAATCAAATAAGCTAGAGGAAAATCTCTGACATAAGACTGGTGCTTATGTAGCCCGATTAGAACAAGAGGCCTCGATGGAAGTATACAGGCAATTCTATGGTGGGGTAAGCCCTTTTAGGCACAGTGTTTTTGGGTAGCACAAACTCATGTCTGCAACCCAAGGAATAACCAACTATGCCACCAGTTTGTGGGTACATGTCAGTGTGGCAATATCTCACATGTACCAGGAAACATACAGTAAACAGTTTAATAACTTCTCAGGACAGAAAAAGGATCTTCAAAGGGTAAGCAGCTGAATTTTGAACACGACAGCCAAATGCTTGGGGAGAACATGGATGAGACACAAGTGAGCCCCACTCAAGTGCTACTCTGCATTACCAAACCCCTCCACTACTCGGCTTGGCTGGTGGATCATCTGTGTTCAGGAGGGCACATGGCCCAGGAAAGAGTTGCAAAGTGAAAAAGAATCACAGTGTCACAGAGCTTCATGGCTTACGGAGAAATATATTTTCCTCTCTTCCACAATATAGTTGCTTCAGAGAGAGAAAAAGACAGAGAAAAAGATAACGCCCATCTATACTTTATTTTACCCTACCCTGTTTCATTTTGGTCAGAAATACTGACATTACAAACCCACAAAAAGTCAGGAAACACGAGCACTCCTCTTCCTCATCCTCACAGCACCCATTCAAAGAATACTCAGATTGAGCCAGCCCTGATGGCCTAGTGGTTCAAGTTTGGGGCACTCTGCTTTGGCCGCCCAGGTTCCCTTCCCAGGCACGGAACCACATCACTCGTCTGTCAGTAGCCATGCTGTGGTGGCGGCTCACATAGAAGAACTAGAAGAATTTACAACTATATACAACTATGTGCTGGGGCTTTGTGGGCGGGAAAGGAAGAAAAAGGAGGAAGATTGGCAACAGGTGTTAGCTTAGGGCAAATCTTCACCTACAAAAAAAAAAGCTCAGATTGGTAGATAAGGGATCTGGTTTTATCAAGGCCCAAAGTCTCAAAGTCATGAAAAGATTCTGCTCCTTTGGTCATTACAGAAACATTTTTGATTCACCAAACAATAAACACCAGCAATGCTACACATCTGAAGGATGTGGCCTCACCCAAGGATATGAAAGATATGTGTGCCTAGTCTATTTCCAGATCAAAATAAAACGTATATATGCAACCATCCAGCAGTACATCAGGTATATAAATCAATCCTTGCTCTAGCCTGCTTTTTACAAGTCACAAAGAACTTTAGATATATAATTTTTAAAAGTCTAATACGCACAGAAATCTCTCTAGAAAGATACATAGGAAACAGTTAATAATCATGGCCACTAGAAAGGGAAACTAGGTATACAAAGGATATGGTGAAAATACAGATTTTTCCTTTATTTATTTCATTTATACTTGTTTGAACCTTTTATATTTTATCCCAAGTCCATACAACTATTATCTATTTAAAAACAAATAAAAGTCTTTTAAAAATCTGACATACTATTTTTTTTTTCTTTCCTCCCCAAAGCCCCAGTACACAGTTGTACACTCTAGCTGCAAGTCCCACCAGCCCTTCCATGCGAGCCACCGCCACAGCATGGCCACTGACGGACGAGTGGCACAGACACACACCTGGGAACCGAACCCAGGCTGCCAAAGCGGAATGCGCCGAACTTGAACCACTAGGCCATCAGGGCTGGCTCTGACAAAGTTTTGCTTTTTTTGTTTTTTTTTTTAACTAGGATAGAATATTAAAACACTTGAGTCTACACAGCCCAAATCCTGGACCCATGCTCTTCTAATTCCTAACATATCTTGAATCTCAAAAAGACAGTGATCTGAACAGAACTAGTCCTTGGGAAAGTGTTAACCTAGTTTATCAAACTCATGATCTTAAACTACAATTGAGTATGGGGCAGATGGTGGCGGTAAGGAGCGGAGGTGAGGACTGGCTGCCAAAGTAAGAACTAAATACCAAAAGCCAACAGTAAATAAAGGGATAAGATCTCCAAAGGAGAAGGAGCAAGTTCTATACAGTTCCTGGATAGTGATGAGGAAGACTATGCAAGAACTTCCAGAAGATCCAGTACCCACAGTCAAATAAAGATATACTATTTACATAACAGCCACAATATACTAGATTATAAAGAATACAGAAAAGGGGGAAAACCTTATTCTCTTAGGCTGATATATTAAAACAAAATAGCTGTTTTTCTTTTTCCTTATTACAAAATAATTTGTGTGTGTGTGTGTGTGTGTGTGTGAGGAAGATCAGCCCTGTGCTAACATCTGTCAATCCTCCTCTTTTTGCTGAGGAAGACTGGCTCTGGGCCAACATCCGTGCCCATCTTCCTCCACTTTACATGGGAAGCCGCCACAACATGGCCCAACAAGTGGTGCACCGGTGCGTGCCTGGGATCCGAACCGGCGAACCCCGGGCCGCCGCAGCAGAGTGCACGCACCTAACCGCTTGCGCCACCGGGCCGGCCCCTACAAAATAATTTTGACAGAACTTACAGAGCAGAATTTCAGGTTCCTACTTACCTTATAAAGGTATCCTTTGGAGGTGAAATTGGAAGAAAATTTAGAATGGGACTAAGAGACTGATAGTTTAGAGGCAACCCTCTACTACTCCTTACTTCTTTCCTTTTCTCTAGTCTCCCTCCCCTCTCTTACTCCTTTCCTTTCTTCCTCCATTTTTTCCCTTCTTCTCTACCTTTGCTTAGGCTTACTCCGGACAGTTGCATTCAGTGGTATCCTTAAGTAATAACTAGCCTGGGTGTAGTATTCAAGTTGCTCATATCCTACCTATTAAAAGAAAAGACAGTCCTGGTTCAGAGAATGGGAAGCAAAGTTTAACAAGAATAACTTTTTGTTATGGAAAACATATACACAAGTAAACAGAAGAGCATAATGAGTCCCTACATATTTATCACTTCGCTTTGATAATTATTCACGGCCACATTTGCTTCATCTGTAGCTCCACCTATTTCCCCATCTCCCATATTATTTCAAAGCAAATACCAAATATATTATTTCATTCCAAAATATTTCAGCATGTAACTCTCAAAAAATTCTGTTTAAAAAACATAAACCACACTATCACTGTATCACCTAAAAAAATTAATAATTCCTTAATTTCATAAAATACAGTTAAAATTTCCAATTGTGTCATGCGTGTCAGAATTTGTTTTGTCTTACAATTTATTTGTTTGAAAAAGGATACACATAAGGTCCACATATTGTGACTGGTGGCTATGTCTGACATCTCTTCTTTTTTTTGTTTTAAATGTCACCTTTTAATACCTCATATAAAATGCAAACTTTTTTTTTTTTTTGTGAGGAAGATCAGCCCTGAGCTAACATCCATGCCAATCCTCCTCTTTTTTTGCTGAAGAAGACTGGCCCTGAGCTAACATTCGTGCAGATCTTTCTCCACTTTATGTGGGACACCGCCACAGCATGGCCTTACAAGCAGTGCATCGGTGCACGCTCGGGATCTGAATGAACCCAGGCCACCAGCAGTGGAGCGCGCGCACCTAACCGCTACACCACGGGGCCGGCCCTGGCAAACTTTTCTTAACATGCTTTCCTCCGATCCTATTTAATGATCTGTCCGAATGCTGCTTGTACCCAGTCTCGTCTGCAGAGCTAAGGCATAATACAAAGGAAATGTTTTTTTTGGTATTGAAAAATGAAAGGGCTGGGGCCGGCCCCGTGGCGCAAGCAGTTAAGAGCGCGCACTCTGCTGCGGCAGCCCGGGGTTCTCCAGTTCGCATCCTGGGTGCCCACCGACGCACCGCTTGTCAAGCCATGCTGTGGCGGTGTCCCATATAAAGAAGAGGAAGACGGACATGGATGTTAGCCCAGGGCCAGTCTTCCTCAGCAAAAAAGAGGAGGATTGGCAGATGTTAGCTCAGGGCCGATCTTCCCCACAAAAAAAAAAATGAAAGGGGGCCTGCCCAGTGGCGTACTGGTTAGGTTCGCGTGCTCCACTTTGGAGGCCCGGGGTTCACAGGTTTGGATCCCAGGCGCAGACCTATGCACCACTCATCAAGCCATGCTGTGGTAGCCTCCCACATATAAAATAGAGGAAAATGGGCACAGATGTTAGCTCAGGGCCAATCTCCCTCAGCAAAAACAGGAAGATTGGCAACAGATGTTAGCTCAGGGCCAATCTTCCTCACCAAAAAAAAAAAAAAAAGGAAAAGATCAGAGGAAATATTTTGAAAGTCAATTAAAATTTTGTGTATTTTTTTTGGTTTATAACATTGTGTACATTATTATTTATCAAATTCTGAATAGACTGCCCTGTGCTCACCACCAGCAGTCTAATTTTTGTCCATCACCATACATATGTGCCCCTTTACCCCTTTCGCCCACCCCAGCCCCCTTCCCCTCTGGTAGCCATTAATCTGTTCTCTTTATCCATATATTTGTTTATCTTCCACATATGACTGAAATGATGCAGTATTTGTCTTTCTCTGTCTGGCTTATTTCACTTAACATCATACCCTCAGGGACCAACCATGTTGTTGCAAATGGGACGATTTTGTCTTTTTTATGGCTGAGTAGTAGTCCACTGTGTATATATACCACATCTTCTTTATCCATTCATCCGTAGAAGGGCACCTGGGTTGCTTCCATGTCTTGGCTATTGTGAGTAATGCTGCAATGAACATAGGGGTGCATAAATCTCTTTGGATTACTGATTTCAAGTTCTTTGGATAAATACTCAGTAGTGGGATAGCTGGGTTGTATGATATTTCTATTTTTAATATTTTGAGAAATCTCCATACTGTTTTCCATAGTGGCTGCACCAGTTTGCATTCCTACCAGCAGTGATGAGAGTTCCCTGATCTCCACATCCTCTCCAACATTTGTTGTTTTCTGTCTTGGTAATTATAGCCATTCTGAGCAGTGTAAGGTGATATCTCATTGTAGTTTTGATTTGCATTTCCCTAATAATTAGTGATGTTGAACATCTTTTCATGTGCCTGTTGGCCATCTGTATATCTTCTTTGGAAAAATGTCTGCTCATATCCTCTGCCCGTTTTTGCATCGGGTTGTTTTTTTTGTTGTCAAGTTGTATGAGTTCTTTATATATTTTGGAAATTAACCCCTTGACGGATACACGGTTTACAAATATTTTCTCCCAGCTGGTGGGTTGTCTTTTCGTTTTGTTCATGGTTTCCTTTGCCTTGCAGAAGCTTCTTAATCTGATGTAGTCCCATTTGTTAATTTTTTCTTTTGTCTCCCTTGCCTGAGTAGACATGGTATTAGAAAAGATGCCGCTAAGACCAATGTCAAATTGTACACTACCTATATTTTCTTCTAGGATTTTTATGGTTTCACAACTTACATTCAAGTCTTTAATCCATTTTGAGTTAATTTTTGTGTACAGTACAAGATAATGATCTACTTTCATTCTTTTGCATGCGGCTGTCCAGTTTTCCAAACACCATTTATTTATTTATTTTTTTTTTTTAAAGATTTTATTTATTTTTATTTTTCCCCCCAAAACCCCAGTGGATAGTTGTGTGTCGTAGCTGCACATCCTTCTAGTTGCTGTATGTGGGACTCGGCCTCAGGATGAACGGAGAAGTGGTGCCTCGATGCGCACCCGGGATCCGAACCCGGGCCACCAGCATCGCAGCGCGCGCACTTAACCACCAAGCCACAGGGCCGGCCATCCAAACACCATTTATTGAAGAGTTTTCCTTTCTCCATTGTATGTTCTTGGCTCCTTTGTCGAAGATTAACTGACCACAGATGTGTGGTTTTATTTCTGGGCTTTCAATCCTGTTCCATTGATCTGTGTGTCTGTTTTTGTGCCAGTACCATGCTGTTTTGATTACTATAGCTTTACAGTATATTTTGAAGTCAGGTATTGTGATGCCTCCAGCTTTGTTCTTTTTTCTCAGGATTGCTTTGGCTATTCGAGGTCTTTTGTTGTTCCATATCAATTTTAGGATTCTTTGTTCTATTTCCATAAAGAATGTCATTGGGATTCTGATTGGGATTGCACTGAATCTGTACATGGCTTTAGGTAGTATGGACATTTTAACTATGTTTATTCTTCTAACCCATGAGCATGAAATATGTTTCCATTTCTTTATGTCTTCCTCAACTTCTTTCAATAATGTCTTAATAGTTTTCAGTGTATAGGTTTTCACCTCTTTGGTTAAGTTTATTCCCAGGTATTTTATTCTTTTTGTTGTGACTGTAAATGGGATTGTATCCTTGACTTCTCTTTCTGTTAGTTTGTTGTTAGTGTATAGACATGCAACTGATTTTTCTAAGTTGATTGACATCTCTTCTAATCAATAGGCTCCCTATCCATTCCTTTTTTTCTTGCAATTTATTTGTTGAAGAAATTGGATTGGTCGACTTATAGCAAATAAATATTAACCCATTCAAAAACCATTTATTGGGGCCGGCCCGGTGGCGCAAGCGGTTGGGTGTGCGCGCTCCGCTGCGGCGGCCCGGGGTTCGCTGGTTCGGATCCCGGGCGCGCACCGATGCACTGCTTGGCAGGTCATGCTGTGGCGGCGTCCCATATAGAGTGGAGGAAGATGGGCACAGATGTTAGCCCAGGGCCGTCTTCCTCAGCAAAAAAAGAGGAGGATTGGCGGATGTTAGCACAGGGCTGATCTCCTCACACACACACAAAAAAAACATTTATTAAGTGCCTACTATCTGGAGAATACAAAAAAGAATCTATAACTGAAAAATTATTTATTTTACCTTATGTGCAGCCATGTGGAGATGCTATGAAGAAATCCAAAATGAGAGAAAAGGTCGGCCTTTAAAAGGCATAAAAGTAATACAAAAACAGAACAATGACATAAAAACATAAAAAAAAACAAAAAAAAACTCAGGGCCGGCCCCGTGGCTTAGAGGTTAAGTGTGCGCGCTCCGCTGCTGGCGGCCCGGGTTCGGATCCCGGGCATGCACCAACGCACCACTTCTCCGGCCATGCTGAGGCCGCGTCCCACATACAGCAACTAGAAGGATATGCAGCTATGACATACAACTATCTACTGGGGCTTTGGGGGTGAAAAAATAAATTAAAAAAAAAAAAAAATTCAACAAAACTTCATAGTAACAATGTAAAAGTGCCCCTGGCCTAGCCTCTCAAAGTGACTACTGTCGTTAATCTCAAAAAAACAAAAAAAAAAAACTGGGAACGTCAATACAAGAAAATTTGCAATTGACCTATTATTTTATTATCGTTTCTCAGGCAAAGGGAAGGGAAAACAACATTTGCTAGCTATCTACCATATTCCATGCCCTAGAGGATTTTGTTATCTAATATAATCCTTACAAAGAAGATAATAAGACAGGTATCATTTTCATTTTGATTTATATCAATAAGGAAACTGAGGTTCAGGGGAGCTCACTGTTTTTCCAAATTTACATAATTAATAAGTAGCAGAATCTCATTCTTAACTCAGGATCATCGGGCTCCCAAATCCACATCCTTTCCATTGCTGTTTCTCTAAACACAGGAACAGTAATGGCTTCACAAACTATAAGCAAGGTGAACAATTAGCTCCAATTGTTAAAAAAAAAAAATCAATTTTTAAAATGTGTTCAAATCAACAGTCTAAAGTGACACCAAAAAACAAGTCAAGAGATTTAGCTTATCATTTTACCTCAATCATCAAAAAAAATCTACTAGATTTAAGCATTGTGAAGCATTTTAAGATATGTGAAAATGGACCAAACCAAGAGACTCTCACTATCATCTTTGTAGGGGAAAACACTTGTTCCCCACTCCACGTGTCTTTGCACACAGATGGACAGGCACTCGCATATCACCACTCCTGCAATGGGCGACTTCAGAAGCAGCAGCACAGCTCCTTCCTCTTTCTCTCTCGAGGACTCAGCTGCCTGAAGGGAGTCCACATTCAGCCTTGCCACCCCATATTGGTTAGGTTTTATGGGGGTAAACCCTCACACGGGGAAGTCTGTAGCTTTCTGTTTGGTTTTGTTTTAACCACTCCTTGTATCTCGGTTGATAAATCTAATTCTGGGGCAGTATGAGAAAGTCCACTGGCCCACAGATATAAGCAATCTTCTTGAATATTAGTTTTATCAGTAACTAAGGTGTGTTTTTATTTCCATCTGTCAAACTTTTTTCTTATTTCTCAGCTGGAGTGGAGGAAGAGAAGTACTTCAAACTGAAACCCTCAAACCACAACAATCTCTAAGGGCTAGGCAAGTATTATCTTTGGGAGTTGAAATGGGGGAGGGGGATGGGTAAAATGTTAGTGTGCCTGGCTCTACCAGTTTGCAAAGCCTGTAACTGTAAAAAAATATTTAATAATAATTTAATTTGGGTTAACAAAGAAAATCATTTTCATTCCTAATGTAAGGTCTTTATTTTACAAACGAGGAAAAATCAGATTTAGTTTTTATATAAGCACCCAATTAGTCACTATTCATTTAGCAACTGAGTAGGCAATGAATCAATGTTTACTACATGTTTTTTCAAAACTATCTTTCTTGGGCCGGCCCCATGGCTTAGCGGTTAAGTGCGAGCGCTCTGCTGCTGGCGGCCCGGGGTTCGGATCCCGGGCGCGCACCGACGCACTGCTTCTCCGGCCATGCTGAGGCCACGTCCCACATACAGCAACTAGAAGGATGTGCAACTATGACATACAACTATCAACTGTGGCTTTGGGGGAAAAAATAAATAAATAAAATCTTTAAAAAAACAAAAACTATCTTTCTTAACTATAGATCTCATCAACTAGCAGAAAGCGGTTAAAACACAGGCTCAAAAATCAGAGACTTAGGTTTAATTCTAGCATTGCCACGTACTAGCTGTGTGACTTTGGGTAAGTTGCTTAAACTCACCTGTAAAATGGGGGCAGTAACAGCACCTATGTAATGGGATTGTTGTTCAATTAAAATAAATACATGTAAAGCTCTTATCATAGTGTCTGAAATATAAAAGGAGCTCACACCCACTCACTCAACAAGTACTGAATGCCCGCTTTAGAGTATCAGGCACTATGTCAGGTACCAAGGACAAAACGCTGAGCTAAACCAGAGATGGTCTTGGTCCTAATGGTATTTAGTGCTTAGCGGAAACAGAGACAGTAATCAAATAATCATAAGGTAATCGTATAATTACCCACTGTGATGAATGGGCTAGAAAGAAAAAGAACAGAAGGCTGTGACCTACTTTAGTCAGTCTGGTCAGACAGGTGATAGAAGAAACTAGCCATTCAGAGAATGAAAGAAAAGATCATTCCAGAAAGAGGGAACATGGGGAAAAGACATAAAGTGGGACTTTCAACTGAATCTGAAAGGAACAGAAGGTCAGTGAAGATGGAGTATAACAAAGGAAGGAGAGGCAGGCAGAACCTTCTATGCTGTGTTAAAGTACTTGGCTTTCATTCTCAACACAATAGACAGTCAGTGAATAATTTTGTGTAAGAAAGAAGTTATAAGCTCTGATCTGTTTTGAAAATATTACTCTGGTTACTATGGGAAGAACAAATTACAGAAAGGCAGGAGTTGAAATAGGAAGATCAATTAGGAGGCCGCTATAATAATCCAAACAAGAGACAATACAGACTATAACTGGAGAGATGGCAGTAAAGATGGAGAAAAGGGGAAAGATTTGAAATTTAGTTTTTAGGTACAATCAGCAGGACCTGCTTATAGATTGGATGTAAGAAAGGATAATGTCTAGCTTAAGTAACTGCATGGATGATGGTATCATTCACTGATATCGTAGGGATGGAGGGAGAGCCAATTTGAAGACTACAAAGCAAGCCCTACATTTTTAAATTTTTATTTATTTATTTATTTATTTATTTTTCCCCTAAAGCCCCAAGCGATAGTTATAAGTCATAGTTGCACATTCTTCTAGTTGCTGTATGTGGGACGCGGCCTCAGCATGCCCAGAGAAGCAGTGCATCTGTGCGCGCCCGGGATCCGAACCCGGGCAGCCTGCATCAGAGCGCACGCACTTAACCGCTAAGCCACGGGGCCGGCCCAAGCCCTACATTTTTAATATGTTAAATTTGAATAATGTGTGAGATTTCCAGAAAAAAATATCAAGTAGGCAGTTGGATAGAAAGAGGAGAGGTCTGGTCTAGCAATTATAATCTGTTAATCCATTAGCATAGTAAATCAGTCAAATCTAGGAAGAAAGCATATTTAGAGAGAAGGCAAGAAGGCCTAAAGAACTCTAACCGGCCCCATGGCTTAGCGGTTAAGCCCACGCGCTCCACTGCTGGTGGCCCGGGGTTCGTATCCTGGGCGCGCACTGACGCACCGCTTCTTTGGTCATGCTGACACTGCGTCCCACATACAACAACTAGAAGGATGTGCAACTATGACTTACAACTATCTACTGGGGCTTTGGGGAAAAAAAGGAGGAAGATTGGCAATAGATGATGACTCAGAGCCGGTCTTCCTCAGCAAAAAGAGGAGGATTAGCATGGATGTTAGCTCAGGGATGATCTTCCTCACAAAAAAAAAAAAAAAAAAGAACTCTAAACACTCAAGAATTGAAAAGAGTAACTGACAGGGAGACCAAAAGAGAAGGGCCTGGGCCAGCCCCGTGGCTTAGCGGTTAAGTGTGCACGCTTTGCTACTGGCGGCCTGGGTTCAGATCTGGGGCACGCACCGACACACCACTTCTCCGGCCATGCTGAGGCCGCGTCCCACATACAGCAACTAGAAGGATGTGTAACTATGACATACAACTATCTACTAGGGCTTTGGGGAAAAGAAAAAAAAAAAAAGGAGGAGGATTGGCAATAGATGTTAGCTCAGAGCCAGTCTTCCTCAGCAAAAAAAGAGGAGGATTGGCATGGATGTTAGCTCAGGGCTGATCTTCCTCACAAAAAAAAAGAAAAGAGAAGGGCCAAATGGGCAAGACCCCAGAAGGTTGTGTTCCCAGAGGCAAGGAAAGAGAGTGTTCCAAGAAATGGAGAATAGTTAACTCTCGCAAACGCTGTTAAGAGGTCATGTAAGGCGGAAAGTGAAAAAAAAAACAGTACACAGACAGAGAGAACTGCTTGGTGGTTACCAGGGACAAGCGGGGAGGGCACAAGGGGCAAAGGGATGCATTTATATGGTGACTGAAAAACAATAATATACAACAAAAATTTCACAATAAAGAAAAAATAATAATAATAAACGGTAGTAGGGGCTGGCCTGGTGACATAGTGGTTAAGTCTGCGCACTCCGCTTCATCGGCCCAGGATTTGCAGGTTCAATCCCAGGCGCAGACCGATGCACCGCTCATCAAGCCATGTTGAGGTGGTGTCCCATATAGAAGAGCTACAACTCTACAACTACGATATACAATTGTGTACTGGGGCTTTGGGGAGAAAAAAGAAAAAGAGGAAGACTGGCAACAGATGTTAGTGCAGGGCCAATCTTCCTCAAAAAAAAAAAAAAAGTACCTTATGGACTAGACCAAGCAGAAGAAAGAATCAGTGAGGCTGAAGGTATATCATTTGAAATTATCCAGTCAGAGGAGAAAAAAGAATGAAAAGGAATGAAGAAAGTCTATGGGACTTATGGGACACATTAACAGAAACAATCTACGTACCACTGGAGTCCCAGAAGGAGAAGACAGGGAGAAAGGGATAGAAAGCTTATTCAAAGAAATAATGGCTGCGAACTTCCCAAACTTGGAGAGAGATTTGGACATCCAAGTTGATGAAGCTAACAGCTCACCTCAAAATTTCAATCCAAAATGATCTTATCCAAGACACGTTATAATACAACTGTCTAAAACCAAAGACAAAGAGAGAATTTCAAAATCAGGAAGAAAAAAAAATTTCTCTCATCAAAGAGAACCTCCATAAGACCATCAGCCAATTTCTCAGTAGAAACCTTGCAAGCCAAGAGAGAATAGGATGATATATTCAAGATGCTGAAAGAAAAAAATGCCAACCAAGAATACTTTACCAAGGAAAGTTGTCCTTCAGAAATGAAGGTGAGATAAAGAATTTTCCTAACAAATAAAAGCTGAGGGAGTTCATCACCACTTGACCAGCATTACAAGAAATGCTGAAAGGAGTTCTTCAAGCTGAAATGAAAGGATGCTAACTAGTAACATAAAACACGAAAATACACAACACACTGGTAAAGATAAACATATAGTCAGATTCAAATACTCTAGTTCTCTAAAGTGGTGATGTTAACCACTTAACTCTAGTGTAAAGGTTAAAGGACAAAGTATTAAAAATAACTAGAGCTGGGGCCGGCCCGGTGGCGCAATTGGTTAAGTGAGTACACTCCGCTGCGGTGGCCCGGGGTTCGCTGGTTTGGATTCCAGGCGTGCACCGACGCACTGCTTGGCAAGCCATGCTGTGGCAGCATCCCATATAAAGGGGAGGAAGGTGGGTATGGATGTTAGCCCAGGGCCAGTCTTCCTCCGCAAAAAAAAAATAAAAAAAGAGGAGGATTGGCAGATGTTAACACAGCGCTGATCTCCTCACAAAAAAAAAAAGGGCCAGCCCAGTGGCGCAAGTGGTTAAGTGCACGCGCTCCGCTGCGGCGGCCCGGGGTTCGCCGGTTCCGATCCCGGGCGCGCACCAAAGCACCACTTGTCAAGCCATGCTGTGGCGGCATCCCATATAAAGTGGAGGAAGATGGGAACGGATGTTAGCCCAGGGCCAGTCTTCCTCAGTAAAAAGAGCAGGATTGACAGATGTTAGCTCAGGGCTGGTCTTCCTCACAAAAAAAAAAAAAAAAACTATAGCTAACAATAATTTGTTAATGGATACACAATATAAAAAGAAGTAAATTATGACATCAAAAACATAAAATGGGGGGGTAAAAAAGTGGATTTTGTATATAATCGAAGTTATGTTGTTATCAGCTTAAAATAGACTGTTATATCTATAAGATGTTTCAAGTAAGCCTGAAGGTAACCACAAAACAAACACCTATAGTAGATACACATAAGATAAAGAGAAGGGAATCAAAGTATACCACTATGGAAAATCATCAATTCACAAAGGAAAACAGCAAGAGAGGAAGAAAGGAAGAAAGGAACTACAAGACAGCCAGAAAACAATTAACAAGATGGCAATAATAAGTCCTTACCTAGCAATAATTACTTTAAATGTAAATGGATTAAATTCTCCAATCAAAAGGCACAGCATGGCTGAAAAGATAAAAAAACAAGATCCAACTACATGCTGCCTACAGGACTCACTTCAGCTACAAGGACACACACAGGAACAAAGTGAAGGGTTGGAAATAGATGTTCCATGCAAATGAAAACCAAAAGAGAGCAATGATAGCTATACTTATATCAGAAAAACTAGACTTTAAGACAAAAAATGTAACAAGAGACAAAGAGGGTCCTTAGATAATGATAAAGAGGTCATCAAGAGGATATAACAATTATAAATACCTATGCATCCAACATCATAGCACATAAATATATTAAGCAAGTACTAACAGATCTGAAGGGAGAAAGAGACAACAATACAATAATAGTAGAGGACTTCAATACCCCACTTTCGACAAAGGATAGATCACCTAAACAGAAAATCAATACTGAAATATTGGACTTGAACTATACTTGAGACCAAATGGACCTGACAGACATATAGAGAATATTCCATCCAAAAGCAACAGAATACACATTCTTCTCAAGTGCACATGGAACATTCTCCAGGATAGAGCATGTATTAAGTCACAAAACAAATCTCAGCAAATTTTAAAATACTGAAATCATACCAACTGTCTTTTCTGACCAAAATGGTATGAAACTAGAAATCAATAACAAGAGGAAACTAGAAAATTCACAAATGTGTGGAAATTAAACAACATACTCCAGAAAAACCAATGGGTCAAAGATGAAATAAAAAAATATCATACAACAAAGAAAAATGGAGACACAACATACCAAAACTTATGGAATGCAGCAAAAATACTGCAAAGAGAGAAGTTTATAGGGATAAATGTCTACAGCAGGGGAAAAAAAAGATCTTAAATAAATAAACCCAAGGAATTTGAAAAGGACAAACAAATTAAGCCCAAAGTTAGCAGAAAGAAGGGGATAACAAAGATCAGAGCAGAAATAAATGAAATAGAGAACAGAAAGACAATAGAAAAGATTAACAAAAGTAAGTGTTGGTTTTTTGAGAAGATAAAATTGACAAACATTTAGCTAGACTTACCAAGAAAAAAAGCGAAAGGACTCAAATAAACAAAATTACAAATGAAAGAGGAGACATTACAACTGATACCATACAAAAGATCTTACGAGACTGCTATTAACAATTATACGTCACCAAATTTGACAACCCAAAAGAAATGGATAAATTCCTAGGAACGTACAACCTACCAAGTCTTAATCATGAAAAAACAGAAAATCTGAACAGACTAATAACAAGTAAGGAGATTGACTCAGTAATCAAACACATCCCAACAAAGAAATGCCCAATACCAGATGGCTTCCTGGGTGAATTCTACCAAACATTTAAAGGATTAACATCAACTCTTCTCAAACTCTTTCAAAAAAATGAGGACAAGGGAATGCTTTCAAACTCGTTTTACGAGGCCACCGTTACCCTGATTCCAAAGCCACATAAGGACACTACAAGAAAACAACAGACCAAAGTCCCTGATGAATGCAGATACAAAAATTCTCAACAAAATACTAGCAAAACAAATTCAACAACACAGTCAAAGGATCACACACCAAGACCAAGTGGGATTTATCCCTAGGACGCAAGGATGGTTCAATGTAGACAAATCAACAAACGTGATATGCCACATAAACAGAACGCAAGATAAAAATCATATGATCATCTCAAGAGATGCAAAAAAGCAACTAACAAAATTCAACATCCTTTCAGGATAAAAATTCTCAACAATTTGGGTATAGATGGAACATACCTCAACATAATAAAGGCCATGTATGACAAGCCCACAGCTAATATCATATTCAATGGTGAAAGGCTGAAAGCTTTTCCTCTAAGATCAGGAACAAGACAAGGGTGCCCACTCTCACCACTCCTATTCAACATGGTACTAGAAGTCCTAGGCAGAGCAATTAGGCAAGAAAAAGAAATAAAGGCATCTAAATTGGAAAGGAAGAAGTAAAACTGTCTGCTGATGACATGATCTTGTATACAGAAAATCCTAAAGACTCCACCAAAAAAGTGTGTGACCTAATAAACAAATTCAGTAAAGTTTCAGGATAAAAATAAGTTGCATTTCTATACACTATCTGAAAAAGAAATAAAGAAAACAATTCCATTTACAATAGCATCAAAAACAATAAAATACAAATAAATTAAACAAGGAGGTGAAAGATCTGTACATTGAAAACTACAAGACACTGCTGAAAGAAATTGAAGGAGACACAAGTAAATGAAAAGATATCCCATGCTGATGGATCAGAACAGTTAGTATTGTTAAAATGTCCATACTACCTAAAGCCATCTATAGATTCAATGCAACCCCTATCAAAATTCCAATAGCATTTTTCATAGAAATAGAAAAAACAATCCTAAAATTGATATGGAACCACAAAAGACCCTGAACAGCCAAAGCAATCTTGAGAAAGAACAAAGCTGGAGGCATCACATTTCTTGATTTTAAACTGTATTACAAAGCTATTATTATTGAAATAGTATAGTACAGGCATAAAAACAGACATACGGACCAATGGAACAGAATCAAGAACCCAGAAATAAACCTGCACATATATAGTCAACTAATATTTGACAAGGGACTCAAGAACACTTAATGGGGAAAAGACAGTCACATCAATAAATGGTGCTGGGAAAACTGGATATCCACATGCAAAAGAATGAAATTGGACCCCTATCTTACACCACTCACAAAAATTAACTTGCAATGGATTAAAGACTCAAATGTAGGACCTAAAACCATAAAACTCCCAAAATAAAACAGTAAAGCTCCTTGACATTGATCTGGGCAATGATTTTTTGGATATAACACCAAAAGCACAAGCAACAAAAGCAAAAATCAACAAGCAGGACTACATCAAACTCAGAAGCTTCTGCACAGCAAAAGAAACAATCAACAAAATGAAAAGGCAGCCTACAGAGTGGGAGAAAATATTTGCAAATCATATATCTGATGAGGGGGTTAATAACCAAAACATATAAGGAACTCCTACAACTCAACAGCAAATAAACAGAATCTGATTTTAAAAATGGGAATAGGACTTGAATAGACATTTTTCCCAAGAAGACATAAAAATGGACAACAGGTACATGAAAAAGTGCTCAACATCACCAATCATTAGCAAAATGCAAATCAAAACCACAATGAGATATCATCTCACATCTATTAGAATGACTATTATTAAAAAAACGAGATAACAAATGCTGGCAAGGATGTGGAGAAAAGGGAACCCTGGTGCACTGCTGGTGGGAATGTAAACTGGTGCAGCACAGTATGGAAGTGCCTCAAAAAAATTAAAAATAGAACTCCATTAGATCCAGCAATCCCACTTCTGGGTGTATATCCAAAGGACATGAGATCACTATTTCAGAGAGGTATCTGCACTCCCACGTTCACTGCAGCATTATTCACAATAGGCAAGATATGGAAACAACCTAAGTGTCCATCAATGGATGCATAAATTTTAAAAATGTGGTGTATATATACACAATGGAATTTATTCAGTCATAAAAAGGAAGGAAATCTTGCCATTTGTGACAATATGGATGGACCTGAAGGGCATTGTGCTAAGCGAAATAAGTCAGACAAAAAAGACAAATACTTTATGATCTCATTTATATGTGGAATCTAAAAACATCAAATTCATAGAAACAGAGAGTAGAATGTTGGTTGCCAAGGGCTGAGTGGTGGGGGAAATGGGGAGATGTTGGTCAAAGGATACAAACTTCTAGTTATAAGATAAGTTTCAGGGATCTAATGTACAGCCTGGTGACTATAGTTAACAATACTGTATTGTAGACTTGAAAGTTGCTAGGACAGCAGAACTTTAATGTATGCATCATAACAACAACAAAATGGTAATTACATGAGGTGAAGGATGTGTTAACTAACCTGAGTGTGGGAAACATTTATATATGCATACCAAATCATTACATTGTACACCTTAAACTTACACAATGTTATATGTCAATTATATCTCAAAAAAGCTGGGGAAAACACAGAAGTACTTGATGACTTATGACGACCTGTTCTAGTGGGACAGTGGGGGCAGAAGCCAGATTAGAGGGGGATGAAGAGTAAATAGGAAATTCTGAATTGAATATATGTAACTATCTCTAAAGCTCCCCATTTCCCATTGAAATTATGATAAAGGTATAAAAAAGGCATAAACCTCCAAAGACAAAGAAAACAGATAACAGATCTCAACATTTCAGAAGCTGGACACCAGATGGGTTAATGATATATAACTTAGAAGAGCAAAGAAAGCTAAAACCTAATAGGAAGAAATCAAGGAGAAAGGTGATTCTCCTCTAAAATTCCAGAGAGGCTCAGAAATTAGAGGCATCAAGTACCTAAAAAGACAAGAGTGTTAGCCACACAATCAGACTACCACTACCCCACTTCTACCTCCCCTCCAGAAGAAAACTAGTTTTTATTCTTTGGGGAGGTTGCACAGCTGGGTGGGAATAAGTACTAAACAGAAAGCACAGGGATTAAGTACACTCTCAGCCATTTCTCCAACCCCACCCCTCCTAGGAGACTGGAGGATTTCTCTCTAGGGAAACTGACCAGCCCAACAGAAAAGCTCTATAAATGATGGTATTCAGGTCTCTCCCCATGCAACAGCTTGATCACCTATAGTGAAGTCTACCATTTAAGGATTTCCCATGCCAACAGGGCTTCCCTCTGGTCTTTTAATGCCTTCCACTTAAACAAACAGCCAAAAGTCATGAGACATTTAAGGAAAACCTGTGAAGTCAAAGACCAAAGCAAAGAGAAAACCAAAAAAAGGAACTCAAAGGAAAAAGAAATAAGAGAAGAAAATAATAATAATTGTCTCAAGAGATTTAAACAAAAATATTTCATCTATGAAGCAAAAACAAAATTCAACAAAGAAAGGAACATACAGAGACAAAAAAAAGTTCTTGGAAATTAAAAATATGATAGCAGATACTGAAAATATCCATAGAAGGGCCAGAAGATAAACAGAAGATAAAGTATAGGAAATACCCAGAAAGTAAAACTAAAAGACAAAAAAATGGGGGCCGGCCCGGGGGCATAGTGGTTGGGTTCGCACACTCTGCTTCGGTGGCCTGAGGTTCACGGGTTCGGATCCCAGGCACGGACCTACACACCACTCATCAAGCCATGCTGTGGCGGCATCCTACATATAAAGTAGAGGAAGACTGACATATATGTTAGCTCAGCAACAATCTTCCTCGAACAAAAAGAGGAGGATTGGCAACAGATGTTAGCTCAGGACCAATCTTTCTCACCAAAAAAAAAAAAAAGTGGAAAATAGTAAAGAACATACAAGAAAAAGACTGACCTGGGAAGTTCTATACAAAAATGACTTTGGAAAAAATACACAGAGAAAACGAAGGGAGTAAATTACAACAAAAACCCTACAACCAATGGATATGAATTTCCAGGCTGAAATAAGTGTACCACTCTAAATAAATAAGAAAAGACCGAAACAAGGCTCATCATCGTTAAATGTTTTTAACATTGGGATAAAGATAAGATCCTAAAACCCTTGCCAGGAAGAGGGGAAAGGCAGGTTTCTAACAAAAGCTCAGGAATCAAAATGGCATCAGTCAGCTCAAAAGCAATACTGGGAATTAAAGAACAATGAAGCAATACCTTCAAAATTCTGAGAAAAAATTATTTCCAACCAATAATTATACATCTAGTCAACTATCAATTAGGTGTTAGAATAGTTTAGACATTTTCAGACTTGTAAAGTTACCAGAAAATTTATTTCCCTTGCACTTTGTGACATTCCACCATGAGGGAGTAAAGCAACAAAGATCCAACCAAGAGAAGAGGCAAAGAACATTCCCAGGACAAGAGTGAACGGAGCTCCTAACCCACAGCTGTGGAGAAAACAATCACTCCAAATTAGAGCAGGTAGTCAGAGAACTCCAGGACAGAGGTCTCCAATTTGTAAAAAATTAAAAGACAGATTTCCTGATCTGTTTAAATGCACTGAAAGATTTACACTCGTCAGAAAGTTTGAGGCAAGTAAAAAGTACACAGGTAACACAGTGTAGTGATTAGGAGAACAACCCTGGAGCCAGGTTGGCTGTTTAGAAACTGGCTGCACTACTTCCTAGCTTTGCAACCTTAAGCAAGTCACTTACCTCCCTGTGTTTCAACATTCCCTTAAGTGAGCTAAATTCTGTAAAGGGCTTAGAATAGTACCTTTCATGTATAAATGCTATCTGTCTGTCAAATAAAATAAAACTAAGAAAACAAGGTAATTATTAACTCTAGGGAAAATTTTTTTAAAAAAGAACAAGAAAGGAATTATAATCATAGCATATTATACAGATCAACTAGGAATAATATTTACAAAGTCATAATATAAATACTGATTACTGATTTAACTAAAAATAGTGATATAACTTATACTGGAAGATGGGAGAAGAGGAGAAGTAGGGGGTAGGGGGACAAGATGTAAGAGAAATCCTTATCTTCTATAGCAGAAAGGCAATATATACCTAAAATTGAAAAAACCATGAAAAATTGAAAAGAAATAACAATATAATTGTTAGTTATAAATATGCCTTATACCAAATTATCCAAAATTACCATAAAAAAATCAAAAAAAAATTGAAAGCAGTTGCTTCTGGGCAATGGGAATAATAGGAAGGGATGGGGCCAGGGAACTCCTTTGCTATAAGCCTTGTCAAACAATTTGACTTTTTAAACTGGGTGTATGTCTTACTTGATAAGTATAAGAATTAACTTAAAATATGAAATATGGTTTTAGTCACAGGTAACGAGATCTTATATGCAGAAAACCCTAAAGATTCCACTAAAAAGCTGTTAGAAGTGATAAAGAAATTCAGCAAAGTGGCAGGATAAAAAAATCACTTGCATTTCTATACACTAATAATGAAAAATTTGAAAGGAAATTAACAATTCCATTACAATAGTATCAAAAAAATAAAATACTTAGGAATAAGCTTCACCAAGGAAGTAGAAGACTTGAATACTGAATACTATAAAACACTTCTGAAAGAAATTAAAGAAGATACAAATAAGTGAAAAGACATCCCATGCTCATGGATTAGAAGACTTAATACTGTTAAGATGTCAATACTGGGCCGGCCCTGTGGCTTGGTGGTTAAGTGCGCGCGCTGCAATGCTGGCGGCCCGGGTTCGGATCCCGGGTGCGCATCGAGGCGCCACTTCTCCGTCCATCCTGAGGCCGAGACCCACATGCCGCAACTAGAAGGATGTGCAGCTATGACATACAACTATCTGCTGGGGCTTTGGGGGGAAAAAATAAAATAAATTAAAAAAATCTTAAAAAAAAAAAAAAAAAAGATGTCAATAACTACTGAAAGTGATCTACAGATTCAATATAATCCCTATCAAAATCCCAATGATGGAGTTTTTTTATTTTACAGAAATAAAAAAAAAATTCATCCTAAAACTCATTTAGAATCTTAAGGTACCTCGAATAGCCAAAACAATCTTGAAAAAGAAGAACAAAGTTGGCAGTTTCATACTTCCTGATTTCAAAACTTATTATGAAGCGACAGTAATCAAAACAGTGTGGTGTTGGCATAAAGACAGACATATAGACCAATGGAACAGAATAGAGAGTCCAGAAATAAACCCTTGCTTATAAGGTCAAACAATTTTTGACAAGGGTGCCAAGACCATTCAAAGGGACAAGAACAGTTTTTTCAACAAGTGTTATTGAGAAAACTGGATATCTACCTGCAAAAGGATGAAGCTGGATCCTGATCTTATACTATATACAAAAATTAACTCAAAATGAATCAAAAACATAAACATAAAAGCTAAAACCACAAAACTCTTGAAAGAAAACATAGGGGAAAAGCTTCATGAGATTAGATCTGGCAACTTATCAGACATGACACCAAAAGCATAGGCAACACAAGAAAAAATAAATTGGACTACATCAAAATTAAAAACTTCTATGCTTCAAGGGACACAATCAACAGAATAAAAAAGTAGCCTACAGAATAGGAGAAAATATTTGCAAATCATATATATGATGAGTTAATATCCAGAATATATCAAGAACTCCTATAACTCAACAACAAAAAACAAATAATCCCATTAAGAAAATGGGCAAAGGATTTAAAACAACATTTCTCCAAAGAAGATACACAAATGGCCAACAAGCACATGAAAAGATGTTCAACATCACTAACCATTAGAGAAATGCAAATCAAAACCACAATGAGATAGCATCTCACAACCATTAGGATGGCTACTGTCAAAAAAAACAGAAAATAAGTGTTGGCAAGGATGTTGGGAAATCAGAACCCTTGTGTACTGCTGGTGGGAATGTAAAATGTTGCAGCCTTTATGGGAAACAATACGGTGGTTCCTCAAAAAATTAAAAATAGAATTACCATATGATCCAGCAATTCCACTTCTGGGAATATACCCAAAAGAATTGAAAGCAGATTCTTGAAGATATATTTGTACACCTAAGTTCACAGCAACTTTATTCACAGTAGCCAAAAGATGGAAGCAACCCAAATGTCCCTCATAGATGAATGGATAAACAAAATGTGGCATACACATACAATGGAATATTATCTAGCCTTAAAAAGCAAGGATATTCTGACATACGTTACAACATGGATGAAACTTGAGGACATCATGCTAAGTGAAATAAGCCAATCATAAAAAGACAAATATTGTATGATTTCACTTATATGAAGTACTTAGAGAATTCACAGAGACAGAAAGTAGAACAAACAGTGGTTGCCAGAGGCTCGGGGAGCGGAGAAAGGGGGGTTGTTTAATGGATACAGACTTTCAGTTTTGCAAGATGAAGAGTTCTGGAGATTGGCTGCACAAACAACGTAAATGTACTTAACATTACTATGCTGTACACTTAAAAATGGATAAGATGGTAAATTTTATGTTATGTATATTTTACCACGATTAAAAATAAAAAACAAATACAGCACTAAGAAAAAGAAAGTGGGAGGTAAGGAAGTAGAGACTCTATAGGAACTACTCTTTCAAGAAGTTTGATTATGAAAGGGCTCAGAGAAACGGGGCAATAACTAGCAGGAGACATGGGATCAAAGCAGGGTTTTGTTTTTGTTTTTGTTTTAAGATGGGAGAATCTGTAAGCTTGTTTATATGCAGAGAGGAATAAAGAGAATGGAATCATATTTTCCATGGGTAATTTTAGTTATAATTGCTAACCTTAATGACCATTTACAATGTTCCAGTATTCCAATAAAGTAGATACTGGTATTATGCTATTAGATATGGGGCTGTAAGAGAAAGAGAAGAGCCAAGGATAAGTAAAGATTTTTGGCCTGAGAACCTGGAAGAATGAAGTTACCCTTCACTGAGATGGAGAAAACAGTGAGGAGAACAGTTTGGGCAGGGCAGGGAGGCAGAAAACAGGCAGAAGTTCTGTTTTAAACATGTTAAATTTGAAATGTCTAATAACATCTAAATGGAGATGTCAAGTGTGATGTCAGATACACGACTCTGGAATGCAGGAGGGTAATCCAGGTTGGAAATGTCACTTGAGAGTTGCCATCATATGGGTGATATTTAAAGCTATGAGACCAGATAAAATTATGAAGGGAGAAGTGTAAAGAGAAAAGAAACTCAAGGACTGAGTCCTAGGGAAATCCAAGGTTTAGAGATCAGGAAAATTAGGAGGAACCAGCTAAGGAGCTTGAAGAGGAGAAGACACAGATACCAGAGGAATAGGAGTGGATGGTGTTCTGTAAACCAAATGAAGAAAGTGTTTTAAGGAATAGCATAATCAACTGTGTCAAGTGTTTGACAATAGGTTAAGTAAGATGAGGGCTAAGAACTGACCATTCAAGAACATGAACATCAATGCATGAAAGTCAGGGACATGCAAGAGTAGTTTTGGCGGAGTGCGGGAGTTAAAGCCTAATTAGATTGGGTTTAAGAGAGAATGAGAGGGGCTGGCTCCGTAGCCTTGTGGTTAAGTTTAGCACGCTCTGCTTTGGCGGCCCGGGTTCAGTTCCCGGGCACAGACCTACACCACTCGTCAGCGGCCATGCTGTGGCGGCAACTCACGTACAAAATAGAGGAAGACTGGCACCGATGTTAGCTCAGGGCAAATCTTCCTCAACCAAAAAAAAAAAGAGGAAAACTGGCAACAGATGTTAGCTCAGAGCAAAGCTTCCTCAGAAAAAAAAAAGAGAGAGAGCGACAGACAGAATGAGAGGGCTAGCCCAGGTGACCTAGTGGTTAAGTTCAGAATGTTCCACTTCGGCGGCCCGGGTTTGGTTCCCAGGTGCAGACCTACACCACTGATCTGTCAGTGGTCATGCTGTGGTGGCGGCTCACATACAAAAAGAGGAAGGTTGGCAGCAGATGTTAGCTTAGGGCGACTCTTCCTCAGCAAAAAAAAAAAAAAAGAGAGAGAGAATGAGAGAGGGCTGACATTATCAACAAGTTGAGAGGATGTGAATCTACAGTAAATTTTACACATCATTGATGGGAACAAATTTCACACCCTTGGAAAGCAATTTAGCATCATTTCTTAAAGGTACCTTACATCTCAGCAATCCCACTCCTAGATATAAATCCAAGAGAATTCTTACACAAATGTACCACATATATGAGAATCTTCAGAGCAGCAATATTCAGAATAGCAAAAACAAACCTGGAAACAATCTAAAAGCTCATTGGTAGGAGAATAGATAAGTAAATTTTGGTGTATATTCACAAAATAAAATATTATACAGCATTGAAAAATGAATAAACCACAACTATATACAACATAAATGAATCATAAAAATGTAATACTGAATGGAAACAAAAAAACAAAAAGACGACTAGGTATTGCAACAAGGCAATATGGTAGTGGTTGAGAGCACAGACTAGGAGCCAAACTATCCACTGTTCAAATCCCAGCTGGGCCATTCACCAGCAATGTGATTACTAAACTCTCTATATCTCATTTTTTCTCATCTATAAAATAGGGATAATAATAATGAAATTATTGTAAGGATTAAGAGTGGTTAAAGTTCCACGTACTCCGCTTCAGCAGCCTGGGTTTGTGGGTTCAGATCCTGGGCACGGACCTATTCCACTCACCAGCCAAGCTGTGGACGTGTCTCACATAAAAAAAATAGAGGAAGATTGGCAGAGATGTTAGCTCAGGGCTAATCTTCCTCAAGCGAAAAAAACAAAAAACCAAAAAACAGAAAACAACAACAACAAAAAAACCATTTCACCGAAGGTGGTTAATACAAGGAAAAAAGAGATAATACATATAATTATATAACTATACATATAAAGCACTTAGAACAATATAAACAAGCAAATTAAACATGATTTTAAACTATGTTTTTAAAAAACAATGGAATGATAAATATAAAATTTAAGAGAGCGGTTACCTCTTGAGGGGAGGTAGGGGACGGGATGGGGAGAAACTCATTAAGTATATGCAATTTATAGGCAATGATTCTAGTTCTTGAGTTGGAAGGTGGGTTTTTCTAATTATTATGCTTTATAATTACATGTAATCTTTTGTATTATCCAATAATATATTAAAGACAATAAAAGAAAAAATAATGGAAGGAAATAAATTGGAGACAGCAAGTATACAACTCTTGAATAAACAATTCTTTCAAGACATTTTACTGTAAAGGGAAGAAGAGAAATGGGGCAGCAGCTGGAGGAAGAAGTGGCATCAAGAAAAAGGGAGTTTTTTTGATAAAAGAAATAACAGTCTATTTACATGCTGATATATAATTATAAATATTACTGATCCTCACAACTCAATAAAGTACATCAGTACTTTAAGATGAAGAACACACAGAAGGTAAGACAGCCTAAGAAACATAGAACTAGGTCACAGAGCTAGTAAGTGACAAAGGCACATTTAAATTCAGATCTATCTAACTCTATATTTCATGATTTGTATAGAATACAATGCTGCCTTCCTTTGCTTAACCTTAATTTAATGCCAAACATTAGCTTAATTACATTTATTAGGATATATCTTTTAAGTATCTACTCGACAGGCTTAAGATGTTGTATCACGTGTTCTGGAGGAAAATAAACTGAATAACACCATCTCTACCTTTCCAGAGTTTACATTCCAGCAATGAAGACAGTGACCTAAATGATTCTGATACCATGCAAAATTATATAAATACCACATGTGAAGTACAAAATATCATGGAGGCTCAGAAAAAAGTCCCCCAAAGGGCTGGGAGGTAGAGGGATTAGGGGAAGATTTCTAGAAGAGGTAAAATTTCAGCTGAATTTAAAAGGATAGTGGGTTCATCCATTTTGTACAATATATCAGTACTCTATCCTTTTTTGTTGCTGAATAAAATTCCAAAATTCCATTGTATGGGTATATACAATATTTTATTTACCTGTTCATCAGTTGATGGCTATCTGGGTTGTTTCTACCTTTCGGCTATTACAAATAACGCTGCTATGAACATTGGTGAATAGGTTTTTGTGTGGACATATGTTTTAATTTCTCTTGGGTATAGACCTAGGAGTGTATTTAACCTTTTAAAGAAGTGCCAAACTGTTTTTGCAAGCAGCTTCACCATATTACATTCCCACCAGCAGCGTATGAAGGATCCAATTACTCCATATTATTACCTGTCTTTTTGATCATAGCCATCCTAGTGGGTGTGATGTGGTATCCCATTGTGGTTTTGATTTGCATTTCCTTGACGGCTAATGATGCTTAGCATCTTTTCATGGCTATGTATAGATCTTTTTTTTTTTTTTGCTGAGGAAGACCAGCTCTGAGCTAACATCTATTGCCAATCCTCCTTTTTTTTTTCCCCCAAAGCCCCAGTAGATAGTTGTATGTTATAGGTGCACATCCTTCTAGTTGCTGTATGTGGGACGCCGCCTCAGCATGGCCTGACAAGCAGTGGGTGGGTGCGCACCCGGGATCCGAACCCAGGCCGCCAGTAGTGGAGCGTGTGCACTTAACCACTAAGCCACGGGGCTGGCCCTGTAGATCTTCTTTGGAGAAATATCTATTCAGATCTTTTGCCTATTTTTTTTTTTTTAAGCCGGTTTCTTTTTTTTTTTTTTTTTTAATTTTTATTTATTTTATTTTTTTTTCCCCCAAAGCCCCAGTAGATAGTTGTATGTCATAGTTGCACAGCCTTCTAGTTGCTGTATGTGGGACGCGGCCTCATCGTGGCCGGAGAAGCGGTGCGTCGGTGCCCACCCGGGATCCGAACCCGGGCCACCAGCAGTGGAGTGCACGCATTTAACCGCTAAGCCACGGGGCCGGCCCTTGCCTATTTTTTAATTGGGTTCTGCTCTCCATCTTAATCGAAGTTCTCAAAAGATTAGTTTATACACACCCTTAAGGAATATTTCCTTACCTTTTTTACTCATCAACCCACTCCAACCTTGCTTTTGCTCCCCACTTGGAAACTGCTTGTCAAAGTCACTAACCACCTCTACACTGACAAAATCAATGGCTATTCTTCAGTCCTAATCTTCCGGGATAAAACTCTATGGTTTGCACATCTGCATTTTAACTCCACTAACCTCTTATTCTAACCTATATTTTCCCTTGTCCTGTTTCTTGCCTATATTTTTCTGTTTTACAGTGTATTTTCTTATGGAATGAGAAATGTAAACCAACAATCAAAGTGTACATCCAGAGAACTGTAGGTAACAACTGGCTACAGTAGAGTGAACATAACGGAATCATGGTGGGGAGGTGGGGAAGACAAGGAAGGGCCGGATTAATGGTGGGTACTGGGCTCAGGATTTGGACTTTGTTTAGCAGGTCATATATAGCCATTAAAGGTTTTTATACATGAAATGCTCAGCACTAGACTGCTGGAATGTTGGAAGATTGTTCTGGCAGCAGACATAAAATTACCTGGGGGCAAAGGTGGAGAAATAGGAGGCAAGGAGATCATGTGGGATGTTTATTATAGTAGTAATCAGCAATGAGGGTGTAAATCAGTGTAGTAGTGCTAAAAAGGGAAAGGAGAGATCAGTGGAAAGACATTACTGCTAAACTTTAACCAAGTTAACTTTATTACTGATAACAGAACTGGCTGGCCCCAGTCAAGAGACATTAGACCTAAAGTTTTTTGTTTGGTTTTTTTTTTTTGTGAGGAAGACCAGCCCTGAGCTAACATCCGATGCCAATCCCCCTCTTTTATTTATTTATTTATTTTTTTGCTGAGGAAGACTGGCCCTGGGCTAACATCTATGCCCATCTTCCTCTACTTTATATGGGATGCCACCACAGCATGGCTTGACAAGTGGTGCATTGGTGCACGCCTGGGATCCGAACCTGCGAACCGGGCCGGCCCCAGACCTAAAGTTCTTAGTCTTCAGTTCTTCTAAATTTGATTTGATGGAAATGAGATGAAAATGTTGTAAACACACAAAAATTCTCTCTCCCTGTTAGAAGTACAAACAATTACAGTATTGCTTTCCACTTTCTTCTCAAAGGGTGAAGATCTGGTAATAGTCAGTTCTGTCATCATTGCCTCCCACACCTCACTGGCCTTCAATATGTTAAGACCAAGAGAAAACAGAAATTTATGCAAAACAGGTTGGGGAAGGGACATTATCCCAAGTAAAACGGAGTCCCCTTTCTTTTTTTCCAAAGAAAATGGTTGTTGGTGCTCTGAGGAGTTAAATTATAATAACACATGCTAGGAAGATGATGTCAGGGAAGGCGTGGTTAGGCCCTTCACAAGTCTGAAATTCCTTTAGTCCCAAACATTTCCTCTTTCAATCTCACCTACACTCAAATCTCTCTACTGAGGCAACGCTCAAACCTTGAAGAAAACAGTGTTGAGACCCTAGAACTCTGATCTTTTTATGTCAGTCTTTTTCTTTTAATGAACCAAGAGTAATTGAAGATCATTAAAACAGATGTTTTTTACAAAATGTACCACATTATTTTGCAGAATTTCTCTTTGAAATCCACATTTTCCCCCTTCTGTGACTATTTTAATTCCAAAGAAAGGAATGGATATTCAACACCACATCCTGAGAAAGAATCTGCCTTTATTAGGCATTATACATTTGTTGATTATATTTCTATATTTACCACAGCCAAAAAAGAATAAGAAAACCATGATTGTCATGGGCTTCTCAGGAAACAACTTCCCTGATAAGTGAAGTATACAAATACATTTCAAAATAAAACAATCCTCAAACAAGTGAGTCACAACACTGGTATACAAACAGCTTTTCAATTTCACTGGCAATTATTTTTATTCCACAACCTAGAAGTGATGACTATAGTAAATTATGATGTAAAAATTCTCCTTAAAAAAAGCAGATCTCTACAAATCTGTTTCTGGATTTTTGTATAACATGAAGATGGATAATAAAAGCAGATATTTATAATTCGTACTTTTTCAGAAGATTAGAATTTGCTTGTTCTTTATTTCAGTTTTTTAAATGTTTTGGACAGGTCCAAGAACTTTATTACACAGACTTCTTCCACTTAAAATACTTGAGTTCTTAATAGAAAGGGCAAAGAAGCCAATGTCAAAATTAAAACTTTACCTTGTCATAGAAAAAAGTCCAGTAGGATATACACAGCAAACTGCTACCAATTTTTTTCCTCGAGGGGTGAGATTTAGGTAAGAACTTCAGGACATGAAAGGAAAACCTGACTTTTTATTTTATATACCTTTTTATGCTTAATTTTTTTTAAATGGGCATATCTTACATTTATTACTAAAAACTAATAAAAGTTATTTTAAAAATTTAACCTTGGGTATAAAAATGCACAAATTACATGAGCAAATCCATCTAAAACACTCTTCCCAAAAGAGAAATGAACATGTTATGCCCACATCAACACAAAGACAGAGAGCAATATAGTAATGCTTTAGTTTAAATAGACCCAATATTCACAAACCTATACATACACACACAAGGAATCATGTATACAGCCACAAAGTGATGTCATCATAACATTGACCTATAAAAACCCAAAGAATTCTCGACAATTACATTGTAAGTATGTATCTACCCACCCTCCCATGTTTCCTGAATTGCTTCTCAAACCTTATAAGTTATCAGGAAGAGATAGGAGATTTGAATCCAAATCCACAATCATACCTCTTGTCCCCTACATTATCCTAGATTTAGAAGCTGGTTAAATGTTTCCTATACTACAAGGGGGAAAGGGAGTAGAGAGCTGAGAAAAGAAGATTTTAGATAGCATTAAATACATGAAATCTCTAATAGGAAAAAAACTAATTTCTAGAATTCATTTTACTTTATTTTAATAGGTCTGGGTAACCTGAGAGACCTGGAGAGAAAAAATTAGGAAGGAAACTTTCATATAGTACTATGTAAGATTTGAAAAGAATAAAGAGAGATGAAATATCCCTCTATCGAAATCATATGTTCACATATATGTGTATGTGTATGTATATATAGAATATATATACATATATTATTGATAACCAACAAATATGTAAGGACCTATAAGGATATAAACAGAATGAATACCATATAAAATCCATAAACTAACACTAAGTGTTTGGGTCTAAACATTAACCCACTGCCTTGATCAGACACTTTGTTTAAATCTACCCGTAATAGTCTCTTTAGGTATATGAGAAAGCAGGAGGAATTCTTCCCCATCTTCCAACACTCCATCAGATGAGCAAGATTCCTCAATGTCTATGGCACCTCTTTTCTTTAAGGAACTGCTACAACACCAAGAGAGAAGGTAAAGGGTCCTTCTGCTACAACATGAAGTTCTTCCTAATCAGCACCGTGTGCCTTGAAATGCCAAGAAACTGCCAAGGATATTCCCTGGCAAATGTAGGCATGATTGTCCACCTCCCCGCAGACCGCCCACTGCCCAAGCACAGCACACTGGCAGCCGTGAGTTAATCATAAAGACTCCAAGGATCCCTGCTGAGCCTGGCTATCTGCAGAGCTTGAAGCACCAGCTCAGCAGCAGAACCCAAAGAGTCACAGAGCTTTCTGCCTTAATCCCAAGATATGTCTTCTCTTAAGACTCTTTCCCTATATGCTGGGCGGGACAAGGTCTCTATCTAGTCTAGAAGAGTCTACCCAGTTCTTGAAGCTGTTGTGATTTCACTGACTATATTTCAGCTACCTGATAATACAGGTGGAATGGGTGGGAAGGAAGGTGAAGTGGGGGAGAAGGGAAACAGTTAATCAAAAGAGAACATAACCTTGGAGGGGGTGGGCTGGGGGCCAGGGTCTGAGATGACATATTATCCCCCTGGAGACTGAGTCTATCAGCAGGAAGTCAAACTAACTTCATTTCACAAAGATACAAACTTGCAGTTAGGTTTGTTTTTAATTCTCCTGCCTTCTCAGGCCTCACATACAGGGCCTGGAAATTCCTGGAACTTGAGAACCAGGTGAGAACAGATGCGGAAAGAAGCGGTGGAAAAGGGAGAGGCTCTGAGACGAGAGAGGAATCCCGTTCGCCTCTTAAGGAGAATGTTAAAGCCACGGGCACTCCCAGATCCCCAGAAAAGGAAGTAGCTGGATTCCAAAAAAGCACTTTTCCCTACCTTTTTGTTGTTCTTGTTATAGCCAAAAGTCGAAGTCCCAGGCCTGGAAGTCACTGATAGCAGCATTTTCTCTTTAATGTTAGGGAGCTGAGAGAGAGGAGGAGAGGGGAGGGAGGGGGAAGAGGGAGAGGGAGAGGAAAGAGAGAGAGAGAAAAAAGGAGAGAGAGAGAGAGAAAGAGAGAGGGAGAGGGGGAGAGGGAGAAGGGAGGGGGAGGAGAAAGGGGGAGAAAAGGAGCAAGAGGGAGAGAGATGGGGGGCGGGAAGAGAATGAACTAGGGCTGCTCATTTACGTCACTGAGAGAAGTTAACCCAGAGTCTGAATGAGGCACTTCCACTGGGTCCTAATGCCCATGATGTTATTTTTTTATTTTCACAGGGTTAGTAGCTAAAGCAAAAAGAAAAGTTTTTAGGTCTACCCCTTTCAACTCCATCCCCTTTCCTCTACAAACAAGTTCTGAGTCTCATGAAAAGACAATGAGGATTTTTTCCCATTAGACCTCAGCTATAAGAATATTTCAAGCTTAATTTAAAGGAGCCACTGGGACACTGCCTTGGAGAACATGTGAAGAAAACCATACTGAGACAGAACACGTGAGATGAGCTCAGGACTTCCCCCCCACACACCTTTGATACTTACAGTGATCTTAATGCACGAAGAAAGAACAAACAAGAGCTCTCCAAAGAGCAGAGACAAGCAAAACAGACTATGGGAGACAATGGGTTTCAGATCCCTGGATAGTTCTGTTCCTCTTGGATCATCCTGACAGCTGATGCCTCTCACTCTTTCAGATTCCTCCAGCTATGACTTCAAACTTAAGAACTGTCAAACTGGACTACATATGAAACTTGGTGCCTTTTCTCCCCCCCAACTTTACTGAGATATAATTGCCTAGTGGTTTCTTCAACAAGCTATCTTATTTGACTTTTTATCCCACTATTTCCTCATCTTCAAGGTCCACGAGGCTGAAACAATTAGAATTACTCACCAAACCTGGAATTTATGCCCAAACTGAAGTTCACAGAGTTGGGATGTTTGCTTCAAGTTGTCTCTGAGCTGCAGAAAAAAATAACTGTTTAAAAAGCATATGCTTACAGAGAAGAAAAATATAAAGTTCTTAGGAAAGAAGAACACTTAGTCAAGCTGCAACAACACTCACCTCTAAAGGTTTCAAAGGAACGTCCTGTAGAAGTAGCTTTAACAAGAAAAGAAACTTATAGGAAACCAAAAACTTAAGAATGATACCCAGTAACTCCTACCAATTAAAGTGGAACAGGGATATAGAATGAAAGCCTTCAAATTCCTTCTTAAGGCCACCTTGCTGCCATCATGGAATTCTCTTAAGACATAAATTAACTCTGTCTGCTTTGCCACAACACACATTAAGCCCAAATCCTTCCTTAAGTGAAGTCTCAGTCTCTATTCTGGTTTCCTGTCACCTTTTGCTATGATAATGGGACAGACAGTACTAACACTCTGCAGAGTAAACACACACACACTACACCCTCAATCTCTAACTTTCATTTCCAGCAGGACAGGAAGTGCCTGCTCAGCTCTAGGGACACAGGAAGGGTGGGAACAGCCTCAATGTGGGAATTGCAACCGAGACTGGAAGCACAGCAGCCAAATGCAGTAAATAAATGAATAAAGGTATCTCTCAGTGATACCATATTTTTTTTTAAGTCCCTTTTCTGCCCTTAGAGATTCTCATTCATTATATGCCAAGTTACCCTTGCCATTTAGGCCCTTAGTTGATGTCTCCTCCCTCAGCCTAACAATGTGGTACAAAAACCTTAATTTTTAAGGCCTGATTAATAATGGATTTATAATGGCAGTCAACCTAATTTTATTTTTTTGAAATTCCGATATTCGCAGTGTGTTGTGTTCTACTGCATTCCTTAATGCTCAATGATATCTTAGAATTTAAAATAGTTCAAACCACAAGTTTGAGAGAGAACAGACATGAGTTCAAATGCTGACACCATTCTTAGTTACTGTTTATGTGACTTCAGGCCAAGTTACTTAACATCTCTAATCCACTAATTTGCAAAATGGAGTTAATACCTACTTCATTAGCCTTTGGAATCAAATCTAAGTTCTGGTTCAGTCCAGTTACTTACAAGCTGAGTGACACTGGGAAAATTACCTCGGATGTCTGAACCTTACTTTTCTCATCTGTATAATAAATAAATAGAATCTAATTCCTAAAATTGTAATGAAATGAAATAAGGCAATGCATATAAAGCCCTTAGGAAGGTGCCTGGCATTTGGTAAACACTCAATAGACGTCAGCTCCACTAGGATTGATGACCGTCTCCCAGTGTGTGCCCCTCTGGGTACTGTATAACCCAGATCTGATGATCTCAAGTGAACATTTCCAAAAACTAGTATCTAAGTTACATTCAAAAGATTATACTAGGACTAGGCAAGCTAAACTATATAACTGGAAATACTGGATAAGAAGTTTCAGGAATTAATCCAATTTCTTCTCTTTCTCTACCTTCTATAAGCAAACAATCTGATTATCTGGAAATTCTTTTTATAATTTTCAATCTCCTGGAAATTAGTAGAACATCTCTTATCTCTAGAAAAAAGGAAACAAAATAATACAGAATCAAAGTGCACTAGATACAAGACACCCCAGCTCCCATTTCTGTGGAGTCCTACTACTCTAAGAAATAGAAATAGATCTAGATAAAAAAGTAGGATTTTCATGCATCCTAAGCTTTAACACCATTTCTCTACCCCAAAAGTAGACAGTATCAGATAGGATGGAGATAAAGAAGAATCCAATTAAATAAATACTATTTTATATGAACTAATACTAAAACCTAGGTTTTTATAGTCTAATAAGTTTAGGGCCGCATAAGTAAAATGACCCGATTTGTGATGCCAAAGGTTAATTATGTCAAAGAGCATCAACAAGACTGAAAACTACATCCTTTACTCTGGTAAGTATATTTTTAAAAGGGGTTATGGAATTTCGTGGAGGTGATGGACACGGTAATGGAGTTCTGTGGTGAGATTCAGGAGGTATACGAGAGGAGGAAGAATCCTATTTCTCCCATTGTGTTTACTTTGACTCCATCCCCCCCATCTGCTTTGTCCATTATATTGCCACATTTTTCTAGGTTTAGTCAATGCCTCTCAAATTCTTGGTTCTCATGGGCCCAGCACCCAAGAGTTGTTTTGAGGGAAAAAGTAAAATAAGAGTTATTTGGAACTTGTCTTGGAAAGAGACATTTGTACCTCAGATTCAATATAGACTGGTTTGTGATTTCTCCAGAAAAACAATACTTTTAAATAAGTGTCTCAGGTAAAGGAGTTGGGGCTAGATCAACCTTGATCTCTATGTTGAAAGATGTCTGCAGTTCCATTATAGTTGTCGGCGAGGTAGGCTGTGTGTATCTGGGGCTAGTTGCTGGCGGTGAGGGTAAATGAGCTAGAATCTCTCTAGTCTGTAGAAAGATGCTTTCGGGAAGCTCACTTTGAGGGCGGCGGGCAGCTCTGGAAGGGCGCGTCTCCCGGCGCCTGCGCCCACGTGGCCTTCGGGGCGGCGCGGTGGCCGGTGTTGGATCGTCTCGCAGGGCCGCCGTGGGCCGAAGCTCATGATCCGCGTGTGTGTGCGTCCGGGAGGGCCGCCGCCGTCTCGGGAGCCTAGGTCCTCGAAGGCCGGGCCCCCGTTACCCGGGCCCGTCGCGGGGACTGCGCAGCGCCGAGAGAACTGGATGGCAGACCCGCTGCTGAGCGTACCAGGAACAGCATCCCACCCTGACGTTGCAAATTAGTGAAGGGTTGCCAGTGTGTGATCACCAACAGCTGAGTATTGGGGTGAGGCGCCATGGCCTGCTATGAGGGGTGCCTTAATTCATTCCCCCATGGTTTGAGTGCTGAAGAATGGTGATCAGCAGTACAGAATCTTAAAGCTACTGGCGGCAGCAGCTCAGCCCAAGCAAAGGTTATTTTCGCAGACAATGGTCAGCCATGCTGTGGCAGGGGCAGAATTTGAAGTCCCAAGGACCGGTGGCCACCATTAATTTGGACTCTCAAAACCTCGCTTTCAACATTTGATGTAGAAACACGCTCACCTTGTGTTGAGTATCAGAGAGGTTGTTCTTAGCAACCTTTTCCTGGGACAGGCACATTTGGTGTCGTTAAGTTCATGAGTTTTCTAGTATTGTCCCTTGCCCAAAAGGAGCTTCTGTACTTTTTATTTAATACTGTATAAATTTGTTATCTTTAAGCTGGGGACTTATTTCTTGCTGAAATATTTCCATGCAGTTACCATAAACTAATACTGTAACAAAGGATGGGGAAAAAAAAAAAAAAAGATGTCTGCATGCCACTATTGGCCCCTCCACATCAGGGTGCAGGACTCAGAAGGATGTATTACCTGCAGAGGTGCTAGACCCTAGACAGACAGCTGACTGCAGCCAGGCGGATGTGCCCCATGTGTCTGAAAGCAGGAAACAGGGCCAGTTTGCTAGCGGAGCTCTGAATGTGGTTCAGACACTTAAACAAGGTATGTTAGGGCCAAAAATGCTTTCTTTTCCAGCTATTAATATTCTCCCTGGATTATCCTTCTACCTGCTGATTAACTTTTGTGCCCAAAAGACCAGGCAATGGAAACAGACCAAAAACTTGAATTTATTTCATGGTAAAGAGATGAGGGCAATGCCTTAGGAAGAAGTGGGAAAAAGAGTTTATTTAACTCTCAAGGAAAACTTAAGGAGTTGCATCAAACAACAAAGAAAAGCTTAGCCCTGCTCCCTTCTGATGTGGGATGGAATGAAAAAAATTGATCTAAAACTAGAAATTGCGTAAATTTGGCCTCTCAACTCCTTGACTTAACTCACTGGAAAACAGGGAAAAAGACAACTCTGAAGAATTATTTATCTCACACCCTGGATATCAGTGCTAATAGTATGCTCTCCTCTCCTCTAGCACCAGATACTTCCAGCCAAAAATTACTACAAGGAATATTCTAACAAAATTTTCAAGTAGACTTTTCCTTTGCCAGACCCTCGAGAAATACAGGAATCAAATCATGTAGAATCACTGGGCCAGAAAATTAGCATAACGTAGAAAGAATAGACTAGATTCTATGAATACCCAGAAAGGACTGCATTGATTATATGGTAATATTATATTTTCTAAACGTATGTTCCCTTCACACCTCAGACATTAATTTTACTTGGCCTCAGCTATCCCTAAAATAAATAACTCAGATAATCCCAATAGGGCCCACAACTGAACTCAACAATTAGGCTGAACCAAATGAAATGGTTGTGTCTATAGGTTAAATATGAATCTTTTCCAATAGTCAAATATTGGCAATTTCATATGGTTAAATCTATCACTGCAAAAAGTGTGAGACTGTGGGGATGATGAGTCAGAATACTGATTAATTGGGTAGTTCCTTTCCTTTGTCCTCTCTCATTTTCAGATAAAAAACAAAAAACCAGAGAGGTAAACTCACTTGCACAAGGTCATGGGGGTCAAATAACGACATAACTCCCACTAGAATCCAGACTCTCAATTCAACATCCTTTCCACATCCATCTGTCTATAAAATTAAAAATTCTACTGTATATTTTTGGGTCAGAAATAATAAAGGAATAATCCTAAGATTCCAGAGGTAAAAGTTCAACTCTTTTCCTTTATGTCAAGTAGCAGTGATACCCTGATATTTTGGCCTATTCTTAAATTGCACAATGGGATGATATTTCTAGGGATAAAATTACAATGCAAACAACAGGAAGATTTGTTGAAAACTATAGTTGTTGGGAAGTGTTGCTAATTAAATGTGCAAGATTCTACCTGAGTCCTGATTCACTATATATTTAGAAGGTAATTTGCTTGAATTCTGCTTTCCATCGGGGATAATTTGTACCATATCCTGAAACTCTCAGATGAAACATAAGATTTGAATATAAGAAATAGTTTCTAAAATATCAATATACAGAGCCAGCCCCAATGGCCTAGTGATTAAGTTTGGCGCTGTCTACTTTGGTGGCCCTACATCGGTTCCTGGGCGTGGACCTATACTACTTGACCGTCAGTGGCCATCCTGTGACAGCGGCTCACATACAAAATAGAGGAAGACTAGCAACAGATGTTAGCTCAGGGGAAATCTTCCTCAGCAAAAAAATAAATAAATAAAAATAAAATAAAATATCAATATACATTATTTATAAGGCCCCTGGTCACTAGCAGGATTTACCTGAAGCATAATTTTTTTTAAATGATTTTATTTATTTTTTTCCCCCAAAGCCCCAGTAGATAGTTGTATGTCATAGCTGCACGTCCTTCTAGTTGCTGTATGTGGGACGCGGCCTCAGCATGGCTGGAGAAGCAGTGTGTCGGTGTGCGCTCAGGATCCAAACCCGGGCCGCCAGCAGCGGAGCACGTGCACTTAACCACTAAGCCACGGGGCTGGCCCCCAGAAGCATAATTTTGGTGAGGACAGGGACTGTGCCTATTTTGTGTACACTATTATATCCCTAGCATTTAACAATTACCTGGCTTAATTTAAAATTAAAAAATATTTGTTCAGGGGCCCGCCTCATGGCTTAGCGGTTAAGAGCGCGTGCTCTGCTGCTGGCAGCCCGCATTTGGATCCCGGGCGCGCACCGACGCACTGCTTCTCCAGCCATGCTGAGGCCGCGTCCCACAAACAGCAACTAGAAGGACGTGCAACTATGACATACAACTATCTACTGGGGTTTTGGGGGGAAAATAAATAAATAAATATAATCATAAAAAAAAATATTTGTTCGATGAATGAATGGAATATCTCAATACTAAATTTACATCTGAAAAGATATTACTCATTAGAAATGCTGAAAATAGTGTTGATAGTGATAGAATGGCACATTAGAACATCTAGGACCTTTTTCCTTTGTATTTACAACATATACTATTTTCCTCTTATGGCTTATTTTTGTGTCATTAGGAAGTGAGAGAGCTTGAATTTACTTGTGTCTCTCCTCTGTGTGATACATAAAACTATACTCCTATTATCACATTAAAAAGACACCATCTCAAAAGGTCCATTATAAATTTGCACTACCATAGCATTTTGTACAAAACTTTTATAAGCTTTTTACTCTGCTTGACTGTCCCACTTCTTGCACCCAAATTGTGAGCTCCTAGGAAGCAGGCACCAACTTTACTTATCTTTTTATCTTTGGCACCTAAACATAATTTGTGCTCAAGAATGTCAGCTGAAAGAATACAATTTTCCTTCCTTTTAACTATCTCCAATGGGAAAGTGAATTCCCAATGACTATTAAGAGAACACTGCCACCTCCTGGATAATATAGGTTGTGCATCCATTAGCAAATACCAGGAAAACAAAGTATAGAATTTGTACACAGGTAGATCAGAAGTTTGAAATTTAAACCCAGCTCTACCATCTGCTCTGTTAAACTGGAAAATCTCAATTTTTTAAAGATTTTTTTAAAATTTATTTTTTTGTGAGGAAGATCAGCCCTAAGCTAACATCCAATGCCAATCTTCCTCTTTTTGCCGAGGAGGACTGGCCCTGGGCTAACATCCGTGCCCATCTTCCCCTACTTTATATGGGACGCTGCCACAGCATGACTTTGACAAGCGGTGCATCAGTGCACGCCCAGGATCCAAACCTGAGAACCCTCAGGCCGCCGAAGTGGAGAGCGCGCACTTAACCGCTGTACCACCGGGCCGGCCCCCAGAAAAATCTCAATTTTTTAAAACATCAATTTCTCCTTCTACACAATGGGCACAGTATCTGTCCCATTTCTCAGGGATTATCATGACAGTCAAATCAGATAATGACTGTAAAAGTACTTTGTCGGTTATAAAGCATTTTACAAGTATGAGATGTGTTTTTTCACCCATACATGATATTTACTACACCATGTTGGGTATAACAAATCCATCCTTTTTTTTTTCAAATTGAATATTTTATTAACATGGTAGTTGTCTTAACAAATCCATCTTATTCCTTACCACAAATCTAAAAAAATAACTTGCAGCTTGAGGGTCAGAGCCAACTCATTAAATTTTAGATAGCGAATGGCAAATTTCTTTCTTTATATGTTAATGTAGGCTCACTATCATCAACTTATTAAAATGTGTTGTTGAACATAAAAATATGCTAAAATTAAAACTACATGGATGGGGCTGGGCCAGTGGCGCAGCAGTTAGGTTCACGAGTTCCGCTTCGGCAGCCCGGGGTTTGCCAGCTCAGATCCCCGGCATGGACCTAGTCACTGCTCATTAAGCCATGCTGAGGCAGTGTCCCACACAGAAGAACTAGAAGGACCTACAACTAGGATATACTACTATGTACTGGGGCTTTGGAGAGAAAAAAGAAAAAGAGGAAGATTGGCAACAGATGTTAGCTCAGGGCCAATCTTCCTCAAAAAAAAAAAAAAACTATATGGAGATAGCATTTCTCCCTACCAGACTGGCAAAAATCCAGGCTTGACAACAAACTGTTGGAGACGCCATGGTAAAAAGGCACTTTCATATATTGTTTATGGAAACGCAAAACAGCATATCTCCTTTCACACTATCTGGCAAAATTACATGTGATTTTATCCCTTAACCTAACAGTTCTACTTCTAGGAATAGATCTCAAAGATACAATGGCAAAAATAAGACAATATGCACATGGTATATTCATAGCAGTAAACAAGGAAGCTATCAAAAAGTACTAGAGTTGTTTTACTGCACACCTCAAATTCAGGATCTTAAAATGAGATGTGATTTTTTATTGAGTATCTTTAGAAAGGTAACAGCAAAATCATAAAATTAAGAGCCAGCCCTGACGGCCTAGTGGTTAAAGTTTGGCACTCTCACCGCTTCGGCAGCCCAGGTTCGGATCCCAGTCCCAGAACCATACCACTCATCTGTCAGTAGCCATGCTGTGGTGGTGGGTCATGTATAAGAACTAGAATGACTTACAACTAGAACACACAACTATGTACTGGGGCTTTTGGGAGGGGAAAAAAAAAAAAGAGGAAGATTGGCAACGGATCTTAGCGCAGGGCGAATCTTCCCTAGCAAAAAAGATTAATAATAATTCATAAAATTAAGATTGATGTGCATTGTGAGCCACATCTAAAACCAGGTATAAATATAAAAATTTTATTTCCTGCTTTAATTTCAGAAGAATTACTGTATAGAAAAGCTCTTAGGTAAATGTTTTATAAATTACTGTTTCTCATTTTCAGCCATACCCTAATGATTCTAGCAAGCTAATGTCCTGTCTTCTTAGATATGCATCAAACCTAGCACACATTAAAAATCTTATAAAGTCCTAGATAGTTTTCATTTAATTATTCATCGGTGAAACATTTATTTTCCTTTTGTAACAAGTGTGAAGTTTTTTGATTGTTAATAAAAGAATCCGTCAACTATAAAAAAAAAAAACTGCTGGGGTTGTGTTAAAAGGATTCAAGAGTCACCTTGAGGGGACTCAGACTGTCCAAAGATGGGACAATGTGAACATCAATTGACAAGAATGTAAACACATCAAAGTTATTAAAATTCATAAATTCATAACAATTTTTAAAAACTCTGATCACCTAGAGAGGATATCATGGAACCAACTTATTATTCTGAAAATTAGCAAGTAAAGAGAAACAAATCAAATAAATAGCCTACCTTTTCTGTATGAACTGCATCTCTGAATAATCAAACAGTTGATGAAGCAAAGTCTTTCTTTAAAGAAGAATTCAAAATAATAAAGAAATAAGAAATGATAGAATAGCACCACTTTGCAAAACCCCTAGTGAAACAGTTGATCTAGGCAATGATTATCAAAGGTTGCTAAAACCATTAGGTTAAAAACGAATTGCATATCATAGAAAAAACTATATAAAATTATCCCTTATGAATATAGATGTAAAAAACTTTAACAAAATATTAGCAAACTCAGTTCAGAAACATATAAAAAGGGTTTATACACAATGACCAATTGGGATTTATTCCAGGAACACAAGGCTGGTTAAACGTTCAAAAATCAAGTAATTTAATATGGCATATTAATAGAGCAAAGGACAAAATCTACATGATCATCTCAATAGATGCAGAACAAGCATCTGATGAAATCTAATACCCATTCGTGATAAAATCTCTCAACTAACTAATAATAGAAGAGAATTTCCTCAATTTGATAGATGAAGAACAGTTATCTGAAACTGTTCAGTTAGGGTGTTCAGTTAGCTGAAAACCCTACAGCTACCATCATACTTAATGCTGAAAGATGGAATGCATTCCCTCTAAAATCAGGAACAAGGCAAGGGTATCTGCTCTCAGCACTTCTATTCAACATTATGCTGGAAGTTCTAGACAATGCACTAAGAAAAAGCAAACAAACAAACAAACAACAACAAAACCAAATAGCTTAAAGACATCCAGATTGGAAAGGAAAAAGTAAAATTGTCTTTATTCACAAACAACATGATTATCTGTGTAGAAAACTCTAAGGAACTCACAATAAAACTACTAGAATTAATAAGTGAGTCTAGTGAGATCATAGGATACAAAATCAAAATACAAAAATCAACTGTATTTCTTTTTTTTATTTGCCATTTTATTTATTTATTTTATTTATTTTTGTTTGTTTTTATTTCTTTCTTTCTTTTGTTTTCTTTGTGAGGAAGATTGGCCCTGAGCTAACATCCGTTGCCAATCCTCCTCTTTTTGCTGAGGAAGATTGGGCCTGGGGTAACGTCTGTGCCCATCTTCCTCTACTTTATACGGAACGCTGCCATACCACGGCTTGACAAGCGTGTGTTGGTCCGCACCCGGGATCCGAACCTGCGAACCCCAGGCCACCAAAGCGGAGCACGCAAACTTAACTGCTACCCCACCAGGCAGGCCCTCAATTGTATTTCTAAACACCAGCAATAAACAGATTAAAATGAAATTAAGAAAACAATTCCATTCATCATAGTACCAAAAAGTATTAAATATTTAGGAATAAATTTAACAAAACAAACAAAATTTATGCACTCAAAATTATAAAACATTGCTGAGAGAAATTAAAGAAATAATTGTTAAGATGGTAATTTTCCCCAAATTGATATACAGTTTCAATGCAATTCCTATCAAAATCTTAGCAGGCTTTTTTGTAGAAGTTGACAAGTTGATGAAAATGCAAAGGACCTAGGAGAACCAAAACCATTTCGAAAAAGAACAAAGTTGAAAGATTTATATTAATTGAATTCAAAACTTACTATAAAGCTAAAGTAATCAAGAGACTATTAGTGTAAAGATATGAATGTAGATCAACGGAACAGAATTGAGAGACCAGAAAGAAACCTTTATATTATGGTCAATTAATTTTCAAGGAAGGTACTAAGACAATACAATGAGGAAAGAATTTTTCCACAAATAGTGCTGGGATACTTGGATATCCACATGCAAAAAAATAAATAAACTTAGACCCTTACCTCATACCATACACAAAATTAATTGAAAATGGATCACAGAATTAAACGTAAATGCTACAACTAGAGTCTTCTAAAAGAAAACACTGGAGAAAATCTTTATGACTCTGGGCTAGTAGAGTTCTTAGACATAACACCAAAAGCATGAGCCATAAAAGAAAAATAGGATAAATTGGACATTAAAATTTAAAACTTTTGACTTTCAAAAGATACCATTAAGAAAACGAAAAAACAAGCTACTGGCTGGAAGAAAATATTGCAAATCACATATCTGATAAAAGATCTGTATCTAGGGGCCAGCCCGGTGGCACAAGCGGTTAAGTGCACGTGCTCCGCTGCGATGGCCCGGGGTTTGCTGGTTTGGAGCCCAGGTATACACGGATGCACCACTTGTCAGGCCATGCTGTGGCGGCGTCCCATATAAAGTAGAGGAAGATGGGCATGGATGTAAGCCCAGTGCCAGTCTTCCTCAGCAAAAAGAGGAGGATTGGCAGATGTTAGCTCAGGGCCGATCTTCCTCACGAAAAAAAAAAAAAAGACCTGTATCTAGAATATATAAAGAACTCTTAGGGCCGGCCCCGTGGCTTAGCGGTTAAGTGCGTGCGCTCCGCTGCTGGCGGCCGGGCGTGCACCGACGCACCACTTCTCCGGCCATGCTGAGGCCACGTCCCACATACAGCAACCAGAAGGATGTGCAGCTATGACATACAACTATGTACTGGGGCTTTGGGGGAAAAAATAAATAAATAAATAAATAAATAAATAAATAAAAAAGAACTCTTACAACGCAATAATATGACAATAGCCGAATTAAAAAAATGGGTAAGAGTTGAATAGACATTTCACCAAAGACATCCAAAACCCTAATAAACACATGAAAAGGTGCTCAGAATCATTAAGCATTAGGGAAATGCAAATTAAAACCACATTGAGATACTATTACACACCTATTAGAATGGCTATAATAAAAAGACAGACAATAACAAGTAGTGATGAGGATGTAGAGAAACTAGACCCCTCATACATTGCTGGTGGGAATGTAAAATGGTACAGCCACTTTGGAAAACAGTTCGGCAGTTTTTTAAAAGTTAATCACATTTTTACCATATAGCTTTATACAAAGCTTTGCTACCCTGGAGGGAAGTCCAGCCCCTTCATCATTCTTCTTCAAAATTATCTCGGCTTCTCTTGGCTGTTCTGTCTTCCACAAAAATTTTAGGATTTATGCAAATTCTGTGCAAACCCTGTGGAGATTTTGACTGGAATTGTGTTAAACTTATAAATTACTTTGAGGAGAGCTTCTATCTTTTTTTGATACTGTTTCCCTCCATTGAACATGGTGTATTAGTTATCTATTGCTGCACATTAATACCACTGCAAACTTAGTGGTGTACAACAACACATACGGATTATCTCACAGTTTCTATGGGTCAGATGTCTGGGCATGGCTTAGCTAGGCGGCCAAGTGTTGGGCAGGGCTGAGTTCGCATCTGAGGCTCAAGTTGGGAAGGATCCTCTTCTGTGACACGATTTTTGGCAGTATTCAGTTCCTGGCAAGCTGTTTGACTAAGGGCCTCAGTTTCTTGCTAGGTGTTGGCTGGGGGCTCTCTTCAACTTCTTGCTACGTGGCCCTCTCCTTAGAGCAGCTCACAATATGGCAGCTTGCTTCTTGAAAGCCAAGGAGGGAGAGTCACCTTTGCCATATTCTGTTTGTTAGAAGCAAATCACAGGTCCCATTCACACTCCAGAGGAAGCGATTAGTCAAGTGCATGAACACCAGGAGGATCATGGGAGCCAGCCTAGAGTTTGCAATATATGGTATACCTCTCCATTTAATAATTTCTCCATAAAATTCTTATGCATCCTATATTAGGTTTATTCATATGCACTTCTCAGTTTTTAACGCTATCACAACCAGGCATAATTATTACTTCAATATAGGAACGCCACTGAATTTTGAATACCGATCTTTTATCTAGCAATCTTGTTGAACTCTCCTATTGGCCCCAACAATTCACCTGTAGATTCACCTGGATTTTCCTCTTAAATATCATTTGTGAATAATGACAGTTTTGTTTCTTTTCTTGTAATCCTTATACCATTTATTTCTTTTTGTCTTATTGGACAATAAGACCTCCAATAAAATATTTAACAGAAGTTGTGATACCAGGCCTATTCCCTGATAAATCAGGTTTATCAGGATGTTCCTTTTCTTGTCTAGTTTGCTAAGAGCTTTGAAGATGAAGGGGTATTTTACCCAATACTTTTTCTGCAATGACCAGGAGGATCAAATAGATTTTCTCTCTTATCTGTTGATGTGGTAAATTACGCGTATATTCTAATGTTAAACCATTCTAGCATCCTTGGGATAAATACTACTTGGTCATGAAATATCTATTCTATGACTTTTGCACTTATGTCTTTATAATTTATTTTTCTTATACCGTCCTTGTCTGGTTTTGGTTTTCAAGTCTATACTAACTTAACAAAACAAGTTAGTCTTCCTTCTTTTTCTATTTCTTGGAACAAAGTACATAAGATTAGGATTATCTGTTCTTTGAAAGTTTCACAGCACCCCCACATAAAACTGGTGTTTTTTTTCTGTATAAATATTTAAACTACAAAACTTCTAATCTCAGCAGGTTCTCAAATATTTCCCAACACTCCTGTAAGACTCTAGTTAGTGCCCTCTCTCAGTCTCCACAACAGCTATTCTAAATATTTACCATTCTCAAGCTTTCTACGTCACTATTTCTCCTTATGTTCTTAGCATATAATATTCATCTGCTACCTTCAACCTTTTCATCTCTACTGGCTTCCCTCCTCAGCACTGATATGATGTTGACTTTTTTTTTACAAAGACGAAACAAAAATACACATACACCCAAAAGAAACAAAAGCCCCTTCCTTGAACTCTAGGTTCTTCTCTATTCTTGTTCTTTTAATTTTCCCCATAGTCAAGAGTAATCTACATTTGCTGACTAAGTATCCTCATCTCTCATTCATTTTTTTCCCCATCCATTTTTTACTCCAAGTTATATTAGAGGTGGGAAATCATTAGTAGGTTATATAAAAATACAACATAACCAGATTTGCATTTCTGAAAGATCACCTGCAGCTACACTGTAAAGAAAAGATTGGAAGTGACTGAAACTGATGGGAGGGAGACCTAAATTAAGAAGTTTAACTAGGATAGTAGCAATGGGAATGGGGAGAAGTAGATGGATTTGAGACATATTATAGGATGTGAAGGATGAGGAAATCAAAGATTACATGTGAGTTTCCAGGGGAATAATGGATTTTGATGATATTCATTGAATAGAATATACAAATTAAGAAATCTGACTACATAAAGATAAAAATTTCCTATATAACAAAAACCACAAAAGGAAAACCAAATGTCAAATAAAATTGGGAGGTGGGAGCAAATATACGCAACTCATCTCACAACAGACTAATTTCCAAAATATATGAAGCATTTCTACAAATCAATATCAAAACTATAATATTCAAGGAAAAAATGGGAAAATACATGAATAATTCATAAAAAGGAAACAAATGGTTCTTAAAAATAAAAAAAGATACTCATCCTCATTCAGAATTTTTAAAAAGTAAAATAAAAACAATTACTGAGTTACCATTTCACACCTACTGGAATGGCAAACATTAAAAATAAGTGATAATTGGGGGCTGGCCCAGTGGCATAGTGGTTGGGTGTGCACTCTGCTTCAGCGGCCCAGGGTTCGCTGGTTCAGATCCTGGGTGTGGACCTACACACCACTCATCAAGCCATGCTGAGGCGGCGTCCCACATAGAAGAACTAGAAGGACCTACAACTAGGATATACAACTATGTACTGGGGCTTTGGGCAGGAAAAAAAGAAAGAAAAGAAGAAGACTGGCAACAGATGTTAGCTCAGGGCCAATCTTTCTCAAAAAAAAAAAGTGATAATGAATGAGGTGAGGGCAGAAAAACAAGTACTCTCCTATGCCGCTGGTGAGACTGTAAGACGGCAAGACCAATGGAGGGCAATTTGGCAACATCTATCAAAATTACAAATGTATACACCTTTTGACTTAGCAATTCTATTTCTAGGAATTTACCCTACAGTTATATTTGCAAATTTGCAAAATGACAAGATATGTAATCTTATTCACTACAGCATTGTAATAGCTAGGGTAACTGTAAAATACATTGTCCACATTGGGAAACTTTTGTAAGAGAAAGAGGGAATGATTAATATTTAAGCTGGGACAACTGTCCTAGTCCCAAGCAAACCAGGAAATATGGTCACTCTAATAATAACAAAAAATGGAAAATAATATAAATATTCACCAATAGGGAACTTTTAAAATAATAATGATACATCTAGACAATGGAATACTATATAGCCATAAAAGAAAGCACATTAGGTACTATACTGATTTGGAAGGTTTTCCAAGATGTATAGTAAAAATAATTTTTTAAATGAAAAATACAAAACAGTGCTTATAGTATGCTATTATTTGTGTAAAAAAGGAAAAAATATAACTGCTTAGATATAAATAAAATATATCTGGAAGGATATATACAAAACGAATAACAATGTTTGCTTTTGGGAAGGGAAAGTGGGTAGCTAGGAAACAGAAACAGGTGGGTGACTTCACTATATGCCCTTTTGTACTTCATGAATTTTGAACAAGATGAATAAATAAAATTGTAAAAGAAAATGGTCCTAGTAATGAGTTGGCTAAGTTTTATGACCTATATTTTTCCCGTTTGAGCTTATATGTTGAATAATAAAAATTCTGTTAAACATTGTGAAACTATAGAGTTCCAAAAATTGTTTTAAAATCATTTTAATTCTGCTATAAATACAGGAAGAGAATTATGCAAAACTAAGATAATACTTCAGAAAAATTTGAAATCTAAGTACCAGTATTGTTAGTAACTATTACAGAAAATGTACATGTAGTATTACTTTTTTACAATTTCTATATTTAATAATTCTCATAAGACAGGAATTATATTAGTAATGATTTTCATAGATCATAAATTTATTTGGCACCTTCTGTAGTTTTTACCATTATTTTTCATCTAATTAAACTCAACTGGAATAATAAATGTAAATAAATGAGTAAATATACTTAGCATTGAAAATCTCTTAAGTGGTAGTTACTGTATACGTTACCTGATAATCTAAAATTGTTTTATCTAAAAATTTTCCAAAGATCAGAGAGCTGTAACAACAGCTTGTAGAAAATTGACAGGCAGAAGTGGATTATGTAAAAAATTTCAAATTACATACGATCTTGAGAAATTATGGCTTATGGAGTGTTTAAGTAGATAAGTGTGGTTAAAAATTAATTTTACTTAGTCTTTTAGAGAATGGTTTTGTTCACTATTTGGTAATACAAGATTCTGAAAATATATTTCATATTCTTGAGGTTAAAAAAAACAAGTATTGGGCCTGCCCGGTGGCACAAGCGGTTAAGTGCGCGCACTCTGCTGCGGTGGCCCAGAGTTCGATGGTTCGGATCCTGGGCGCGCACCGACACACCACTTGTCAAGCCATGCTGTGGCGGTGTCCCATATAAAGTGGAGGAAGATGGGCACGGATGTTAGCCCAGGGCCAGTCTTTCTCGGCAAAAAAAGAAGAGGATTGGCAGATGTTAGCACAGGGCTGATCTCCTCACACACACACACAAAAAACCAAGTATTAAAATGCTATCAACCACACTCTGAAGGTTTTTTCTTTCTCTTGTTTCAAATTCTTCCAAATTAGCTTTAGTCTACAAAGAGTTTTTTAAAATCTTGTTTAGGAATTCTGGCAAAATCTATATTCTCTCAGCATATTATGATTCAGACTTTCACGGCTATCAGAGAATTCAGATTAAAGCAGATATTATTTGGGAAGATAGAGAAAACGTGTATTAGGCATCATAAATCTGACTGGTATAATGATATAATATGATTTTTTTTTTTTTTTGGGGGGAGGAGATCAGCCCTGTGCTAACATCCGCCAATCCTCCTCTTTTTTTGCCGAGGAAGACGGCCCTGGGCTAACATCCGTGCCCATCCTCCTCCACTTTATACGGGATGCCGCCACAGCATGGCTTGCCAAAGCAGTGCGTCGGTGCGCGCCAGGGATCCGAACCAGCGAATCCCGGGCCGCCGCAGCGGAGCGCGCGCACCCAACCGCTTGCGCCACTGGGCCGGCCCCATGATTTTTTTTTTTTTTTTTTTTTTTTTTACATGCTTATCCTTATACTTTTTCAGTCCTATAAAATACGGTTTTGTATTGCTAAACCAAAGAGGAATCAGGAAAACACACTGGAATAGATCACAGATACATCGGAACTCATATGAAATTTCATTTACTCCATGAAGACCTAACATCAAGTTAAAACGTGTACACCAGCAACACAGTGCTCTAGCCAGAATCTAAATCCTATTCAAATACATGTGCTTACTAATGATGTCTTAGCAATTTTTAAATATTTTAATCTATTTGATAGCCTTGATTAATATTATTTAAACTTTCAACTCCAATGAATCCCTTAAAGCCTATGAACCCAAGCAACACAATGGCAGCATCAGCTTAGTCTGACCAATATCAAGGAGAGAATGAGAAGTGAGGATAAAGAAGTGGTAAGTGCAATGTACTCTTTCAAAAAACTTGGTGGTGGAAGGAATACAGATAAGAGTCAAAATATATCAATTATATCTCAATTAAAAAAACGAAAAAAGCAATATTGATGGAAAATCTGAATTGCATAAAACCGCTTAACTGAAATATATTTGAATTTAATCACACACACAAAAAGAGAGTCAAAATACAGTGGTTGTTTCTTAAGATGGCAGAGACTTGAGCATATTTAAATGCTAAAGGATAGAGTCACTAGAGAGGAAGAAGTTGAAAAATAGAACAAAGTAAGTGGAGAGATTAAACTCAGAGAGGAGGACGGATTCCTCTTCAATAGTATCTGGAGGGACAGATAGGGTTATAAGTGTAATGGCAGGACGTTGAGGGCTTCTGTGAAGCAGTGGGGTGGTAACTTTAACTGAAATAGAGAAGCTTTAAAAAAAGGTTGACTATGAAGTTGCCTTTAGGATGTAGCTGAATATTCTTATCAGTGTTCAAAACTCTTCATAATGCAGCCCCCACCTACATCCTCAGCTTCACTGGTCCACACGTTCTCACACCCAACCAGACCTGCACTCCAACCAAACTGATCCAGAATCCCTCAAATGCTCCTCTCATGCTATGTTTGTTCTTGCAGAGCCCTCTGTCTGGAATACCTTTTTCCTCATCTCCCTGCGAACACTTCTCATCCTTTAAGAGTTGGCTCCCATCATCCAACATTCCTTAAGGTCCCTTCCCCTTTTACCTCAGCTGCCCTTTACCCTGAGCCCAGTTACATGCCCCTTCTTTTTTTGTTGTTTTTTGTTTTTGTTGTTGTTGTTGTTTTGGTTTTTTTTTTTTTTGAGCAAGATTGCCCTTGAGCTAACATCTATTGCCAATCTTCCTCTTTTTTTTTTTTGTCTTTTTTCTCCCCAAAGCCCCCAGTACATAGTTGTATATCCTAGTCGTAGGTCCTTCTAGTTCTTCTATGTGGGATGCCACCTCAGCATGGCTTGATGAGCAATGCATATGTCCGCACCCAGGATCCAAACCAGTGAAACCCGGGCAGCTGAAGCAGAATGCGAGAACTCAACCGCTGCGCCACCAGGCCAGTTCCCTCCCCTTCTTTATACTTCCTTCTGCATATCTCTTCATCTCAGAATTTTTCACTAAGAATTTTAAACAGTGGGGTCGGCCCCGTGGCATAGCAGTTAACTGTGCACGCTCTGCTGCTGGCGGCCCAGGTTCTGATCCCGGGTGTGCACCAACACACTGCTTGTTAGGCCATGCTGTGGTGGCATCCCATACAAAGTGGAGGAAGATGGGCACAGGTGTTAGCCCAAGGCCAGTCTTCCTCAGCAAAAACAGGAGGATTGGCATGGATGTTAGCTCAGGGCTGATCTTCCTCACACACACACACACTAAATAAATAAATAATATAAAATCTTTAAAACAAAAAAAAACGAATTTTCAACACTGGCTTTCTTATTTCTACCAGTAGTCAGAAAGTTTTTTGGTTTTTTTCTGTTTTTAATTCCTGGATTCTCTAGCATGGGGCCTGGCACAGTGTAGGCCAATCAATAAATATTTGTTGAATGAATGGAAGATGATTATGTCAGAGTTTCCAGTACTTATATTTTACCCAGTAAAATACAAGAATATCTTTTACAAATGGAGAAACTAAGGCAGGAAGGAGTATGCACCAATAGTAACATTAGCATAACAAAGATTAATTTAAAAAAATAACTTATGTGAAATAATCTTTTACTTGGACTAATTAACATCCTAGCCACAGTCTAAAATGTAGAATAAATGAGACTCTCTAATCATAACAAATAAACATTCTGCAAACACAAACATCAAGTTTCCAACACTGTACCACAGAGGATTTAGCTTTTCTGATTTAAGGATTCAAAATTGTTAAGACCAATCCTCCACCATACACCACAAAACTCTGGCACAACGAGGGACTGACCTAAAAACCCACTATTAGAGAGACATGAAAGAGCTTTATTTCACTTATGAAAAGCCTCATTTCCAGTTGGTCATATCACAATTGGCTAATACTGTTGCACAGATTTAACTAGATGGGTCCTTTTCAAATCAGAAAAAAAAAAAAGGACCTGACATTGCCAAGCTTTAACAATTGGGACGATAAACTTGTTCTTCTTGAGTATCTTACACCTTAAACAATGCTGTGGGCCTCCCAAGTCATCAGTTCATGCTCCATCCTTATACAAAAGCAGCAATAATGCAGTGGAAGAAGAATCAGTCCCAAGGTCAAAGTGCAGTTGGGGGCTAGTTCTCTATGCAAAGAACCTCCCCTCTAGAGGTAGATTTTCTTCACTGCCCAACCAGGTCCTATTATTGGAGAGAACTGAGGAGAAAGGTAAAGAACTCATTACTGATTATAATAAAGCTAATTCAGAAAAGCAGGAGTAGAAAACAAAAGGAAGCAAATAACTTGTGGGTAATGTATAGAAGTTCCCTAATATATGGTATCTTTCTATTGACAGCTTGAAGAACTACAGAGAAATAACATTCCTATGAAACAAGGATAAGATTACCCTATTATATTTGGAAAAACTAAGCTGGCTTGAGTTTATACTAATTATTAAGACCCAGAACTTTCTTAAGAAGTCATGGGCAAAGCCATGCATGAGGCAGCCCAGGGCAAGCTGGAGTCCCTGAATTAGAGTCCCACTGACAGGAGAAGAGATAGGGCAGATAGGAAATGACTACAGAAGGGAAAAACAAACAAAAACAAAAGAAAGGTCATTTCCATCTGGTTTCAAACCAAATAAATCCTCCAACCCCAACCAAGGCAAAGGGGAACCAACTTTCCACAGAACACAACAGAGTATGGTTTTGATATTTATTTTCCCACGGTTATCCCTGATGCTCATTTTAATCCAAAAATGAAAAGTGATCTTTTGTGATACAGCCAGCCTCTAGGCAAGTGTCAATACTGTACCATAATGCTTCCACATAAAATGCTTCTTTTAAGGATGGGGTCATTTCCTGGGATAATTCAATGCTACAGTTAATTTTGGAAAGAGCTGCACGATGGAGACAGCCTTGTAGTCAGAGATTTGGGTCTGATTCCAGGCACTGGTCCTTATTAGCTGGGTTATCTTATTCAAACAATTTCTGAGTCTTAGTTTTCTCATCTTCAAGATGGGATTAATAGTAACTACCGTGTAGGTGTCTGGTAAGAGGGAGAGAGACTATATAAAGTGGTTGGCATATGGTAAACACTAGATAACAGCTATTATTTACAAGAGTTCCTACTAATATAGATGCTGTTAGGCGCTGCGAAGACAGGTGAATGTTCTAGTTGCAAATAATAAAATACCCCAATGTGCTTAGTGTTCAAAATTCTTTTTGCACATCACTCTTTTTCCGCCCATGAGGAATACAGGGGGAATCAATTAAAATAGCTAAAATTTTGGCAACACTGAAGCGTTTATAAAATGTTTGAGGGCTCATAATTAAGAACACCCAAGTCCTAAACAGCAACCAAATAATTAGCAGAGATAAAACGAGAACCCAGGGATCCCAGGGACCACCAGAGTAGCCGTTTGGCCGCCTCATGACCTCACTTAAGCGCAGGGGCCGTTTCTGGTCGGGTATTTCCGGCCACCCGACTCCTCACTCACCAGAACCGCGTGCTGGAGACCCGGCGGTCGTGTGGCCTCCATGCCGCACTACGGCCGGGTTACCGAGGGCCGGTCCTGGCCTTCGAATGTGGAAAGTCACTGAGTAGCCTCCTGAACACCGCTCATTCTTGTCTGAGTATAGAGAGTTACCGCTCGCCTCTCTCTCCGAGAACTCCATCGTCCCGACCTCGCCACATCCTCGGCGAGCTCGCCTGGCTCCGCAAGCGCGCAGCCGCCGCTTTCCCGCCCTCAGCGTCCGCAAGCCAAGCCGACCCCGGGGACCTGGACGCGGAGGAATGCGCAGGACCCGGAGGACGGCCCACCGCCCTGCTCTCATTGGGTAGCCTCATCTTTTCTCCGCCCCCAAGTTTGTTGCTTCCACAATGATTGGACCTGCGCAGTGTCCATCCTATCGCCAGTCACTGCCCCTTTCTCACCACCAGCTAGACCCCCTCCGCCCCGTTTTCTCCCGTATCGGTGCACTTCTTGCCCATGGCCTGCCGAGAGGGGATCGGATGCCCCTGGCAGTGCCCCGAGCCTTATAGGGACCGGCCCCTCCTCCTGCTCGAACCCCACCCACCGGGCCCCTCCTCTCCACTCGCAGACGCCGCATTCCATTCTGGGGCTCCCCCCACCTGCCTCATCTGCGATTCCTCCGCCCCTCCCTCCAGCCACCGCTCAGACGCCGGGGCGCTCCGGCCGAACGGGTGGCTCGCTGCCGGGATGCTCTCCATGAGGGCTTTGCAGAATGCGCTGAGCGGGGCGGGCAGTCACTGCCGGCGGGGAGGCTGGGGTTACCTGAGCCGGAGCCCCCTTCTTGGCGGGGGCGTCCGGCACCACTTCAGTGAGGCCGCGGCGCAGGGCAGGAAGACGCCGCAGTGCCACCAGCCACAGCACCAGGATCAGTAAGGCTCGCGGGACAGGGGCAGGGGACAGGCTCGCTCCCACCCCCCTTTCATTCTCGCTAGCTCCCGAGTCCTGTTCCCCCGGGAGCGCACCTCATCTCCCCTCTCCTCGCTCACTAGCCTACGATGCGTTTTCCTTTAGATTTGGGGCTTTGGGTCCGCCGCGCTCGGGCGGTATCGTGCCGTCCGCCCGGGAGGGCGTTTGGGCTGGTCGGTCCTCGGGATGGTGCCTGTGCAAGGTGCGTGCTTAACCGGAAACGGCGATGGGTGCGGAGTGTTGCTTGGTGCACGTGTCTGAGTGCAGGGCTGCGTGCGCACCGCCCATCCTCACCCTACCTCTCCTCCCCTCTCCTCGTGTGTGCTTTAGAGGATGCATGGGTATGGAACAGCCTCCTGCCTCGAGTCCTGGTGTACTTGGCTCTGTCTGTGTGGTGTGTCTGTGTTTCGGCGTGTCCCGGCGTGTAATTTGTGATTCGTGAGTATTATTGGTGCGCAGGTACATGCGTGTGTCCTTTGCGTATGTGTTGGGTGTGTGCGTTATCAGAGCTCCCTGTCCCTCATGTGTAGAATAAGGGTGGTTTTCCAACTGGTTGTTGAATGAGGAAAATCTTTATAATGGGGGGAAAAAATCATAAGACGCAGAATTCCCAAACCAGAGCCAATCAGAGCCGTTATTTGTGCTGCTCAGGCTCCCTGATTTGAAAGGGTTCTCCTCCCGCGGGCTCATATTCTGCCCGAGAGGCTGCCCTTCTCTCCCCCACCACCCGGAACACTTGGTGGCTGAGCCTCTTTTCTCCAAGACGCAGATGGAGCTGAGCAGGAAATTTTGTCCTCCCCAGAAGCCAACGTAGACAGGGCTCCAAGTAGCCCCTGCTCTATTATAGCAGGAACAGGAAATGGACCATCTCCCCTGTCACTGACATCTATCGATGACATTCAGAAAGACATGCACACCACAATTAAAGTAGCCAGACAGACACAGCACTACCTCACCACCACTGGAGTCCCTGTCCTGACAGGAACAGACCAATAAGGTATTATTTATTTATTATTAATAATAATAATTATGCTGTACTTTTCCATCAGCCTCTTCTCAAGGAGACACGGAACATTTCAACTTTAAAGAATAAGCCCTCGCTCTTCTGTTCTACTCTCCACCCCAAATTTTCCCAAATAGTCACCATGGGAGAAATGGTGGTGGGATGGAGCAAATGCTTAACCTCCCTCACCCTCAGGCCTTCTGTGGGATGGGGGGCAGGAAGTATCTTGGGTTCCCCCACACACACTTCCTTATCCAGTGGAATCAGGTGATAGAAGTGTTTTTCGGAAACTTGATCCTCCTGCCTGTGGCTGCCTGTGCTCCTGACTTCTTGGTGATGGCCTTGGACTGGCGCTCCCTTGGGCAGAAGTTGAGAGCACTGGAGGGGATGAGCTCTGGGAGTGTGACACCATGAGGAGGAGGGATTCTTGTGTTTGGTGGACAAGGAGGGCAGCAAAGAAAAATGCTCTGTTATTCAGGTTATTGTTTATTTGTTTTTTAATATTTAGTTTTATTGTATTTCTGATTATAAAAGAAAAACAAGATAGAGTATCAAGAGGAAAATAAAGATCCCAATATTAGAGGTAACCAGTTAATATTGTGATATATATCCATATATATTCCTATGTATATATAAAATTTAACAAAAATAGGATCATAGTATTCATACTCTTTGGTAACCTATCTTTTCCATTTATGAACAACTTTTAATATCATTGAATGTGTGTGTATGATATTTTTATTTTAATGGCTGCCATTTTGCCATTTTAAGATTCCATTGTATGAGGTGTCATAATTTATTTAACCAATCTTCAGTTTGGTTACTACATATTCTTATGCACTTGTTCAATTATTTCTTAAAGTCCTAGGAAATTTTGTTCCCCAGAGACATCCATCATCGATATCTTGTATAACCTTCTAGAGATATTTTATGCATATATCAGAAAATACATGTTGATATTATTTTCTTTTTTTTTGTACAAATGCTATCATACTGTACACGTTGTTCTTCATCTTGCTTTTTTTCCCTCAACATTATATCGTAGGTCAGTCATATCTGAGTTAAAGATGTGCAATTTTTTAAAGCTTGTGATACAGGAAGCGGTGTGGCATTATTTCTTGTCTTCCTTTAGCTTCCAGGCACAGAGACCTGCCCTCAAAGTGTTCCTACATACTTTCCTTCTTAAGTTATTCCTTAGGTAGTTTTTGCCTCCTTTCCCCTGTTACCATATGGATCCTCTCCTCCCTGTAGGCGTTAGCCTCATTGTGACAGTTGAATTTCCTCAGAAACAGGAAAACTACCCCCTCTTCTGCTATTCCTTCTGGCCCAAAACACACACATGCCTAGTCTATGCCAAGCTCTTGAGAGGCTTTTTATTTTTTAATGCATTGTTTTAATAGATAATATATTCATATATATCACATTCAATAGATAATATCTGCATATTCATATGGTTTAAAATTCAAATTATACAAAAAGATATATAGTGGGAAGTATACCTCCCACTCCTTTGGTCCAGCTCCTGCTTCATCTCCCTAGAGGGAGATAAATCAGTCTTACCAGTTTCTTATATATCCTTCCAGAAATATTTTGTATCTGAAAAAGCAAACATATTTTTTTCACTTTTAAACATAAATAGTACCATACTATAAACATTGTTCTACAGCTTGCTTCTTTTAGTTAATATTACATTTTAGAGATCATTCCATAGCAATACTTTATTAAAGCATGCCTTCATTTCTTTTTTTTTACACTGAATAATATTCCATTATGTGTCTATACCATAATTTACCTAACCAGTTCCCTGTTGCACATTTACGTTGTTTCCAGTCTATTACTAACATGCAATGAATAACTCTGAATATGTTCCTTTGTAGGTATGTGAGTACACCTATAGAATAAATACCCGGAAGTCAAATTGTTGGGTCAAAGGTTTTGAAGCGTCTTAATCTCAAATAGCTGTCATATTTGGAATGATCTGATAAAATAATTCCTCTAAATCTGTTAACGTATTAATAGGAGAACTCTTGAAGATGAAGAAGTCTTCAGTACATGGAATTCTAGGTGCTATAAGCCAGCGAGAGAGATACTTTGGGGAACAGGGACTTTCCTAAAAATGTAACTTGGTAATTCTTTATTCAAGACCCACTGTGGGCTAGAACTTTGGTCAATGCTAGGAAGACAAAGGTATATAAAACACAAAGTCCTAATAGTGGGGCAAGGGAGATTCTTCTGTCAGTAAGATGGTGTGTTGTGTCATACCAGCAGCATAAGCAAAAGCTGGAGGTTTGGGGAAGCCTTTACGGATTTAGTAATATTTGATCTGGACCTTGAAGGATGAGCGGGACTGTGCCAGGTGAAGGAGAAAAAGGTCATTCCATGCAGAAGTTGCAGCATAAGCAAAGGCCAGGAAGCCTGACAGTGCCTCGCCCATTTGGGGAGCCACCTGTTACCTGGCATAACGCAAGTGTGGGGGCACATTGGAGAATAGGAAAGGAATGTTGGCAGGTTTTAAAGAGTCTTAAATGCCATACCAAGAAATAAGAACTTATTTTGTAGGCACTGGGGAGCTACCAAAGGTTTTTGAGTAGAGAAATGATATTTGAGTTTTAGAAAGATAACTGGCACATTGTGGAAGATGGGTTGGGAATCAAGAGAGTATAGTGGCAGTTGGATAACAGACAATAAGGAGCAGATAATAAAGAAGCATGATTTACTGAGCATTGACTTTGTGAAAGACAGTTTTCCACAGAATGTTATTTTAATTAAGCCTCACATCACCCATGTGAAGCAGACATTACTACCCTTATTTTACAGGTTCAGCAATATTAAATAACCTTACTATCCCTATTAAGATGTCACACAGCTATTAAGGGGCAAACTCTGGTTCTTTCTACTACACCATCCTGGCACAGGGGAAGAGAAGAAAAGAGGGTGGATTTGAAAGACATTATGGAGGTAGATTCATCCAATGTTGGTTACCAACTGAACATGGTAAGGTATGGGAATTATCCAAATGATTACACGTTTCCAGCTTGGCAGCTGGGTGAGTGGTAATGCTGTTAACCCAAGTGGGAAACACAAGACAAGGAGCAGAGGGAGGGTGGGTGAGATGACCTCAGGTTTGGACATGTTGAGTTTATGGTACTTGTGGGACATCAGGAAATGGAAGTATCTAGAAAGCAGCAAGAAATAAAGGTCTGAAGGTTAGGAACAAAAGAAAGCTAGCGAGGAAGATTTAAGACTTCTCAGGACAGATGTGAAAGTTGAAATTATAGGGATAGATCAGATGGTTCAGGGAGGAGGCATAGAGTGAGCACACCTATCTACTTATAAACCTGTCTTCCAGGAAGACGAGCAGGGAGCAGTTCTCAGGTTCCTGTCTTCCTCCCTGTCTCTGCCCCCAGTGATTCATCAGAGAGTGGCATGCTGTCACGCCTGGGTGATCTGCTCTTCTACACTATTGCTGAGGGACAGGAACGCATCCCTATCCACAAGTTCACTACTGTAAGTTCCTCTCTACCTGCTCAGAATGCTAATCCCTTAGGATCTCTGGAAAGTGGGAAAAGAAGGGTAGAACAAGTGCAGAGCAGCTAATGGGTTGCTTCATGAGGATGAAGAAGAGCAGATGATGGCAGATGCCTCGGCTGATGAGGTGATCCCATCCCTGCCCAGAGTGGGAAGATTAAACCCTCTGACTCAACCCATCTTCTTGGTTTGGGAATTTGACCCCAAGGGGTTCAGAAACCAGCTGCCTTGATAAAAAAAAAATGGAGGGCGGGCAGGAAACCCCTATTAGCCTTCAAAGCTGCTCCATTTCCTCCTTTCTTAGTTTGCAAACCCTTTTGTTCCACCTATTGTAGTAGTTGGGGTTGAGCCAATTTTTATCCATTGGGAAAGATTATTAGGATTGGGTTTCTGTCCTTGTAGCTGACCTTACTAGGCTTCTTTTTTCCCCTAAAGGCACTGAAGGCCACCGGACTGCAGACGTCAGATCCCCGGCTCCGGGACTGCATGAGCCAGATGCGCCGCATGGTTCGAGAGTCCAGCAGTGGTGGCCTCTTGGACCAAGAGCTCTTCCAAAAGTGAGGGCCCCAGAAACAAGGGCACCACTCTCAAAACTGTTCTATGCACGTAGACTATAACATCAGGGAGGGATCTTGGGGACTGAATAGTTCTACCCTTCATTTTATTTTATTACTCATTTAATACACAAGTAACACATGAATATGCAGATACTCATTATAAAAGTTCAAACAGTATAGAAATACATGTCCTCCTTTCCCTTTCTTCCCAATCCCAGTCCCTTTTCCCAGAAGTAAACATTGTTAACAGATTAGTAGGTATCTTCAGGATAATGTCCTATGCATTTACATACATATGGGAATATATATAAATATGTGATTTAGGATTTTTAAAATATGAAGGTGACCTACTATACATATGATTCAGGTATTTATTTTTTTCTCATATCCTGTGTCTTGAGAGATCTTTCCACATCATTACAACCCCTTATTTAGAGGCAAAGAAACTTAAGACCCAGAAAGATAAAGTGACATGCCGAAGGTCACACAACTGTTCGTCCCAAACCTGATGACCACTCACATTTTCTTTATTCCCAACTTCCATGGCTCCAGAGTGAGTCACAGCTGCATCTCTCCAGCCCCCTAACCCAATCGTGTCTGGGATCCAGGTGTGTGAGCAGCAACATTGTGCTCCTGACCCAGGCATTCCGAAAGAAGTTTGTCATTCCTGATTTTGAGGAGTTCACGGGCCATGTGGATCGCATCTTTGAGGATACCAAAGAGCTCACTGGAGGCAAAGTGAGGGCCAGGGGACTAAGGGAGGTGCAAGGGCTCTGGGCCAGATATACTTTGCTTCTCAGAGGTTTCTTGGGGCTGGGAATCCAATGGATGAGAGATGAGAAGCAGAGCCTCTAAAAATGGGGAGAAGGATTTTATGTATTTCTAAACATTTGATTTGTAGAGCAGGTGAGGGAATCTGAGGTTTTTATGGGGACAGTTGACAGAAACATTCAATAGAACTTCGAAAGAGGGTAATTGAGCCTAAGAACCAGGAAGCCGACCCCAGAATTCTCCTCTTTTTACCTTCTATTGGCTTTACTGCCATCTCTATAGGAAAGATAAGGCTTTCTAGGACTTAAGGCTTGGGTGTCTCTGGGAACAACAGGCAGGAGGGAACCCCGTTGCCCTGAACAAGACAGAATTTTAGCTTTTATCTAAAAGATTCCACTCACCCTGAACCTCAGCTCTGTTCCCCCTCTCCACATCCATATCTCCATTGTGTCTCTGTTTTCCCTACCCACTCATGCCCAGGTGGCGGCCTACATCCCTCAGCTGGCCAAGTCAAATCCAGACCTGTGGGGAGTCTCCCTGTGCACCGTGGATGGTCAGCGGTGAGATGCTGGGTGAGGGGAAGGGGAGGAGGGCACAGGTGCAGAACATAGGCCGACCCCTTTCATGGCGCTTGTCTGCCTCCAGGCACTCTGTGGGCCACACGAAGATCCCCTTCTGCCTTCAGTCTTGTGTGAAGCCCCTCACCTATGCCATCTCCATAAGCACCCTAGGCACTGACTACGTGCACAAGTTCGTGGGCAAGGAGCCCAGCGGCCTGCGCTACAACAAGCTCTCCCTCAATGAGGAAGGTGAGCACTGCCGGGCTCAGCTAGACTCATAGATGCCCCTTCTTATCCCCCAGCCCGCCAGCTCATTTGTTTGTTTCTCTGCCCTTCCTGATGAACTCTGTCATTCCATCCTCCCCAGCAAAAAAATCTTTTTGTCTAGCCTACAGAGTGGGCAGACTGCAAAGGAGGTTTTGCTCAGTGGCTGATAAAACTCTGAGCGGTTTGTATTTCCCCAGGAATCCCCCATAACCCCATGGTCAATGCTGGTGCCATTGTCGTGAGCTCCCTGATCAAGGTCAGTGCCACCCTAGCCTTCTGGAAGGTACTGTTCTCTAAACCCCCTTGTTCCTATATCCCTCATATCTGCCCAGCTCTCCAGGGAGACTGGTGGGGCCTTGATTCCTTTGAGGGTCCCCAGGAGGCAGTGGGGGCACAGCAGGGACCCACATATTACGCTGAGGATGTTAGTAAAAGGAACCGTACCCCTGCCCCCACCCACGAGTCTGGAGCCCAGAGCTTCTTGGCCCTTAGAGAAGTGAGCAAGTCCTGACCCCTGCCTAGGACCAAGGGCCAAATGCCAGACACAGGGGGAGGACAGCACTCTTAGGCACTGATTGGCCACTTCTGGGTGAGAGACGCATGGAAGGAAGGGTGAATGGCCAGGCCAGGGCAGCTATTCACGTCACCTGAACTGTGATTTGGCCTTGAGCAAGGGTGTCAGGCTGGTCTGTCAGCTGTAGGTCTCCCAGGGCTTGAGCAAGAACCTGAGAGCAGTGTGGGCAGCAACACTCCGGAGCCAATCACAGGCCCTCCTGGGGAAGGTGGTGTTAGGAACCCTCCCCCCAGGGACTCGGGTGTCAGAGTCCTGTAGTATTGACACTGTAATTGACATGTACAGGAAGCAATGGGGGGTGGGAGGCAGGCTCAGGCTCTCCCCTTGCTCTGGGATAGCTCTATCTACAACTCTGTGTCTGGGGCAGGCCTCCTCCCATTCCCATCTAAGCAGGCCCTATTGGACTTGATTCTCAGCTAAAATCTTTAGCTTTATTTCAGTTATCAATATAATTGATGTAGTTGAATATTATAATATATGCAACACACACCCTTATCCCATTCCTGACACTCACTCCCATCTTGGAGATGGCTATGGGAGTCAGGGAAAGAACAGAGTAAGGCTCCAGCCTGGGGTGTAAGGAATAGGGATGGGGACAGAATTGGAATCAGGAAAATGAAAGTGGGAGTCAGGGATGATGGTTGGGATTGAGAATGGAAGGGGGTTGGTCAGAATCAGGGATGGCTGAGGTTATCTGTACTCGTTACGTGATGATAAAATCTAAATGGTGTGGTTTTTATTTATTTATTTTTTGTGTGTGTGAGGAGATCAGCCCTGTGCTAACATCTGCCAATCCTCCTCTTTTTCTGCTGAGGAAGACTGGCCTTGGGCTAACATCCGTGCCCATCTTCCTCCACTTTACATGGGACGCCACCACAGCATGGCTTGCCAAGCAGTGCGTCGGTGCACACCCGGGATCCGAACCGGCGGACCCCGGGCCGCCGCAGCGGAGCGTGCGCACTTAACCGCTTGTGCCACTGGGCCGGCCCTAAATGGTGTGGTTTTTAAGGTCACTAGATATGCATGGATACAAAAAAGTCTCAGTTGTAAAAAAAAAAATGTCATTGTAAAATATAACACATTCCTAGTAGTAAAACCAGTCTAACACGTCAGCTCCACGAAGTCCTTTTGACCCTCTCCTGCTATCCTCCAAGGCTTGGAATACTGATCTCTCCTTCTCTCTTTGCAGATGGACTGTAACAAAGCAGAGAAGTTTGATTTTGTAAGTTCCCTTGCTCCTCAGCCCTGGCTGCTTTTCTCCATCGCACATTGTCCTCCCAGCTGCCCCAGTGCCTGGCTCTCACCCCAGTTTAATAGTGCACCACCCCACACCAGAAGCCTTATTTCCAGGGGGGTAGGAATCGCCTGGCCTCAGAGAGGAAGGCCTCCTGCAGTCCCTGCTGGGATAAGGACTGAGGAGTTCAGAAGGGCTAGTCAGCCTAGGACGTGTTTAGGAGGGGTCCTCACTCATGGGGTGCCTCCCATGACCCTTGTTCTCTTCTAGGTGTTGCAATATCTGAACAGAATGGCTGGGAGTGAATACGTGGGTTTCAGCAATGCCACGTAAGGCGCTGTTCACAGGACTGGCTGAATGCATGGGGCGGGGGTGATAGAGGAGGGGGATGAGAGAGAGAACCTTAGGAGGAAGAAATCCCGGAGAAACTTTGGCCTCCCAGCTTCCTCTGAGCCCCTTCATTGACATTTGTTTACTTTGTATAAGAATTTGTTCCATTTCTGTTTAGTACTTAATGAGAGAGGCAGTGTGCGAGTTTGCACCTAGGACCTTTCTTGCCAAGCCTCTCAAAGCCAAAAACCTCACCAGTTTTCCTAGACTAGATGATAGACAATTTTGGGTTTTGTTTTTTACTTTTTAAAATAATACCATGCCCCGTGCTTGCTCAGGGTCAGAAGTTTCCTCCAGTATTACTGTGAGAATTCATAACGGGGCTGATTTAGTTTAACATGTGTGATCCAGTTCTCTCTCAGGGAAGATATTTTTTCCCCTTCTCCTCACACCCACCCCTCACGCTTCAAGTACTAAATTGGGTGTTTGCTTCAGATTCCAGTCAGAGAAGGAAACAGGGGATCGGAATTATGCCATCGGCTATTATCTAAAGGAAAAGAAGGTAACTGGGAGAGGCCAGCAGAGAAAGTCCCTGGGAATTCTGTGGCTGGTGGAAGGGCAGTCGGGGTTGGGGACTTGGGCTGAGATCCTGGCAGTGTGACAGGGACTGCTGGTGGCCTGAAGAGAAATGCTCTCCCTTCTTCCTTGCAGTGCTTTCCCAAGGGGGTGGACATGATGGCTGCCCTCGATCTCTACTTCCAGGTAAGCAAACACTGCCGTTCAGCTCAGGGCCAAGGGAACAGGACACACGGCCCTCCTTGCTCCGACCCACAAGAGGGATGCTCCTCTCCAGTGGTTCTAGTGTCTTTCAGAAACACCAGGGGAACTGGCCAAGAACATTGCTCTATACCCGACAGCAGTGTTCACGTCCACACTGCACCCTCTCCTCTGCCTTGTCTCCATAGCTGTGCTCTGTGGAGGTGACCTGTGAATCAGGCAGTGTCATGGCAGCCACCCTGGCCAATGGCGGGATCTGCCCCATCACAGGCGAGAGTGTGCTGAGTGCTGAAGCAGTGCGCAACACCCTCAGCCTCATGCACTCCTGCGGCATGTATGACTTCTCGGGCCAGTTTGCCTTCCACGTGAGTGCCACGAGCCCAGAGCCAAGAAGAGAGGACACTGAGTCTCTGAAGGTGGAGAGGTGGAAGCTTGTTCCTGCCTCTCATTCACTAACTTCCAGCCAGGCAATCAGGCAGAGAATCCTTAGGGAGTTTGTCAAACACACCACATCCCCCAAACACAGAAACACATGATGTTGCAGCTTCTAAGAGCTCTTCTGGCGCCCTTCACGTGGCTGGTGCTTCTCCTCCAGGTCTCAGTTTAGATGTCACTTCCAAAGAGAGGCTCTTCTGACCACCCTGTCTCCAGTGGGCCCCTCCCACTTCTATCACAGCACCCTACTTTTCTTCTGTTATCATAAGCTGTGATGATTTTTTTTTTTTTGGTGAGGAAGATCAGCCCTGAGCTAACATATGCCAATCCTCCTCTTTTTGCTGAGGAAGACTGGCCCTGAGCTAACATCCGTGCCCATCTTCCTCCACTTTACATGGGACGCCACCACAGCATGGTTTGACAAGCGGTGCGTCGATGCGCGCTCAGGATCCGAACCGGCAAACCCCGGGCCGCCGCACCAGAGCGCGTGCACTTAACCACTTGCGCCACCAGGCCAGCCCCTGATTTTTGTCTATTTATAAGTTTACTTGTTTATTGTCTATCCCCTACCACCAGAATGTAGGTGAAATGACTTTGTCCTAGTTCTAGCACAGCATCAGGCACAGAGTAGATACTCAATAAATATTTCCTTACTGAAGCCATGAATTTAAGGGGGGACGGGGGGACGGGGAGAGTGGAGAAGGAAGAGAAGCTAATTAACAAGCCAAAAGGTTGGGATGGGTGAGGCCTCGCCCACGCAGTCATCTGGGATGGACTAACTGGTTAACCCAGACTTGGGGCACCTGTAGCGCATCCTCAGTTTCAAGTTTGTCCCCAAGGTGGGCCTGCCAGCCAAGTCAGCTGTGTCAGGAGCCATCCTCCTGGTGGTACCCAACGTCATGGGAATGATGTGTCTGTCACCTCCACTGGACAAGCTGGGGAACAGCTATAGGGGCATCAACTTCTGCCAGGTGAGTTAGTTTGCTTATAGTACTTAATATTCTTAAATGAGTAAATAAAGCAATTTTGAACTCCTACTAAGTGCAAGAAGTAAACAATCTCTTTGGCTTACAATTCTAGAAGTTAGTGTCTCTCTTCAATTTCCACAATTATGACAACCTGAGACACTGTGCTCGGAAGTTAGACCCACGGCGTGAAGGGGGAGAAGTTCGGGTAAGGAAAACACCAGGTGGCTTGTAAGAATAGTTCAGAATAGAACATTCCATAACACTTCAGCAATACCTTTGGCTAAGCATCCATGGGGGAGGGTCACAGAGCAGAGCTGGGCATGGGTGGGTTCAAAGTCACAGTTAATATCAGGTGGGTACGATTTGTTTTCCAGAACAAGACTGTGGTGAACCTGTTATTTGCTGCCTATATTGGAGATGTCTCAGCTCTTCGAAGGTACTTCTACTGTGACCAAATGAACACAATAAAGTACTCCTGGACAAAGACCTCATTAGGAGTCAACATAGCAAAAGAGTTAAGTGCTTCAGCTTCCACGTCAGACAGAATGGATTTAAAGGAGATTTTTTTAAAGTACAGTGCCTGCCATGTGATAAGAACTTAACTAATGGTCACCACTGTTATGATTAACCTGGGTGTTAAGAGCAGAGTCCTAGGAGGTAGGTAAGGACCCTGCCTCAAATAGATCACCAACATCAACAAATATGTACTGACTACCTACCACAGGCAGGCAGAGACGTTTCTGGAACCGTCACACTCCTGTCTCTCTGACGTGGGAAAAAGTCTTATCTGGGTAGCGAACAGACTGTGCAGGGTCTACAGATCTTGGCATATTAGCTCTGTTTAACTTTTTCTGGAACCCATCCAGTGTGACCCTTCAGAAAGGACACTAGTGGGGCCGGCCCTGTGGTGTAGCGGTTAAGTGCACGCGCTCCGCTGCTGGCAGCCCGGGTTCGGATCCCGGGTGCGCACCGATGCACTGCTTGTCTAGGCCATGCTGTGGTGGCGTCCCATATAAAGTGGAGGAAGATGGGCACGGATGTTAGCCCAGGGCCAGTCTTCCTCAGCAAAAAGAGGAGGATTGGCATGGATGTTAGCTCAGGGCTGATCTTCCTCACAAAAAAAAGAAAGGACACTAGTGATTCTAGGCTGATCTGGGTAACTCCAGCTGCTTCCACTGCCCTCAGGTTTGCCTTGTCAGCCATGGACATGGAACAGAAAGACTATGACTCCCGCACAGCCCTGCATGTTGCTGCAGCTGAAGGTATCTGAAGGATAAATAAGAGGGGAAGCAGATCGTAAAGTCCTTTCTTTTCTACCCAGAGTCTATGCCCTCAAGGTTACAAGGGCAGCAACTAGTTTTGTCCAGATGCCCTTCAGTTTGCAGGCCAACTATTATTGGATGCTGCAGGGAGCAAAATGGAAAGAGGCCTTCCCCCTCCCTTCTTGGTTCAGACTCCAGCTGCCAAGAGTCAGTACTAACGTTAACACCAAAAGATTCAGGATCAGTACCTCTCGTTTTCCTTCTGCCATATTCCTAGGACACACTGAAGTTGTTAAATTCCTGATTGAGGCTTGCAAAGTGAATCCTTTTGTCAAGGATAGGTGAGTAGGATTAAGCTGAAAAGGGGAACGGGAGGTAGGCAGCAGCTTCTCCACCGCTCCACCACAGTTATGTATATAACCAGGGCACTTTCGGTGTCTTCATGCCTGATCATGGCCTTTGTTCCTCTCAGGTGGGGCAACATTCCCCTGGATGATGCTGTGCAGTTCAACCACCTGGAGGTGGTGAAACTGCTTCAAGATTATCAGGACTCCTACACACCATCTGAGACTCGGGCTGAAGCAGCAGCTGAGGCTCTGTCCAAAGAGAACTTAGAGAGCATGGTGTGAGCATGGGGCACACACGGTCCCTGCTTGAGAAAAAGCATGAGCTGGCCACACATTTAACCCATAACCACCAAACCTGGTACGGAGAGCTGCACTGCTTCAATGGGGACCAAGACGTAGGCCAGCGCTTTCTGTGAGAGTCAAAACACCCCATTCCCTTGGCAGACAAGAGTACAGAGAAGTGCCTCGGTGGACACCTGCAGTCGGGCTATCCATGGAGACTGTGGGCTTCTTCAGGGTACAGCCCAATGGCTTGGCCCGCTCAGAACCATCCCAGGTCTTCCCCCAGGTCTCCTCTTCCTCCCCCTGAAGAAATCATCATGAGAGAGAGAGAGAGAGAAAGAGAGAGAGAGAGAGAGAGAGAGAGAGAGACTCTGGTCAAGGGGCTCTAGCCACCATGCACATGTATATATCCAGAGGAAGGCAGGGAGCTATGTACCTGGCTTTAGTAGTCTGGAGAGTTCTGCCCCCCCTTAGCCAGGAACTGCTGCTGCTACTGCTAACAGCAATTTTATAGACAGAGAAAATATTTTGTGCTCAAATAAACTTTAATTACACAAATTATTATTTTTGCTAAACCCAGTCCTTCTCTTTCTCCCCTAGGGGCATCCAGCTGCATGACCATCGTAAAGGTAGAATAAGATGCAACCACAGGGTTAGACAGAGCCCAAACAATACATATTTCACATACATACTCACCCCACCAGGTTTCCCTCAACCCCAAATACTTCTTTAGGTTAAGTGTATTCTGCTGCCAAGGGAGGGGGACGGCTGGGGTCTGAGCAGGCCCAAAAATGGATTGTGTAAGACCTCAGGCCTCCCTCCAACATCTGGAAGTTCCAATTGTAGCAGAAATGAAGATAGAACTTCTCAAGAATAAAGTTTCTAGCACTAACCCACTCAGTATGCCCTAAGTGTCTTCTTCCCCTTTGGTCACGGTTATAACTGGCCCAATGATTATAACGCATTGACCAGGTGTCAGAGGTGTGCAGATTAAGGCGGATGGACTCAGGGCGGGGAAAGCTACAGCTGTGTGGGGCTGAGAGTCTGTGGCATGAAGGTACCGTGGGAGGAGGGCTCTGTCCTCACTCTGACACTGTCAGTAAAGCGCTTCCTGAGGGAGCCAGAGCCCAGACTTTATGTGCTGTACAGAAAGGGCCAAGCCACTGACTGCACCACTCCTCCAGCCAGAGGTAGAAAGAATTCACTCTGGAGAGATTCAGTAGAGCCCCAAGAACAAACAAATTACATGTGGGCAAAGGGAGGGCAAGGTATCACAGTGATGAATAAATACAAACAAAGCTAAAAGGCAAGACCCCAGTACTGAATACGGCCTGAGAAAGGCCAGGGCACAGGGAGGCAGAGGGTCTGAAGGAGGCTGTCAGGGGAGGTGCATTCCTGGTAGCCTAGAAAATTGGCAGCAGTTTGGGGGACGGAGAGGGTGGCTTTATGCCTAGCTTTCACCGGGTAGGGGAGAAGATAACTAAGGATTACACAGAGGACCCGACACTGAATTGTGGGAGCTAGAGGCTGTTTGGGGCAAAGTTAAAAAGATTCAGACACTTTCAGCAGAAGGCTGGCCAAAGGCATGATTAGGGACTCCAGTGATGGACATAACTAGAGGCCCTCAGGCACTTCAAGCCCAGAGTGGGTCAGCAGCTCTCCATCCCACAGGGCAAAGGCAGGCACCACTGGACCCCGGAAATCTGTCTGTAGCGTGTGGACCACAGCCATCCGGCTCACATCCACCAGGCTCAGCTTCTGAGCCTCATACTCCAGCAGCAGCCCCACCTTCTCTGGCTGCCCGATGCCCTCAACAGGGGCTTTCTCCTTGGCCAACATCGTATGCCACTTGTGCTGGGCATAGGTGAACACCCAAGAGCGATCGTCAACACCGATGCAGCTGTCCCGGGACATGTCCACATCTGCCACTCCTATCCGGAACTGCTGGGAGCGCTTCACTGTCACCTCCCAGTAGTGCCTGCCACTGGTGACCGCTGTGTCTGCCAGCACCACTGCCCACTCCCGGAAGCGCTCCACATTCAGGGCCACTTTGGTGGGCTCCAATCCCACCATGCCATACTTGACACCTGTGTCACCTTTGAAGAGTGCCAGGCTGCTGTGGGCGGTTTTTTCTTCCAGTTTGAAACTGATGCCTGCGGGCAGAGCAAAGAGACAGGATGACGACAGGGGTTAGAACTCCAGAACTAGGGATACGTTCATATTCGGATCTGAAGCAGGCAGTCATGAGATCAGAGGAAACAGGGAAGAGTCAGAAGGTCCAGCGGGCAGGAGAGTAGGGGCGCTGTAGGATAGGCAGCCCAAGGAGCCAAAAAGTTCGACTGGGGAAGCCCTGGGATTTAAAGAAACCGGAAAGTGTCCCAAGTTTGGAATCTCAAGACCAAGGCCAGTGGGGGAAGGGAAGTGGCCCGAGGGGGCTGGAGGTGTTTCTCCGAGCGGGCTCCGGGAATAACGAACGGAAGCCTTTTTTGAGGTAAATGAGGGGAATGTAGATAGTCCTACCTCGGCGGGCTTCCACGGCGGCGACCCCCAATTGTTTGGCTCCCCAGCGGCACAGCCACAACGACCGTGCAAAAGGCAGCGCCATCTTCCGCCACGGACGAGCCCGGCACGCCCCCGGCCTGAGACCACGCCCCCCCATCCGCCCGCCCACTGCCCTCCCGCGTGGTGCGCAAGAGGAGGCGCGCAGTGTGATGACGTAACGGAGCCCGCGCCCAGTAGGGAGCCGCCATCTTAGTGGAGTCTGTTCCGGTTCCGCCGGTGGGTTGTACAGTTTATTCAGGTTTTCTGCGGAGAGTCAAGGTGCTCACGTTTTAACTAAATAGAACCTTTGCAGAGTTGGTGTAGCAGTGTGGTTGGATTCGAACCCGGCTCCGTTGTGTGACTTGGGGCAAATCACTTAACTTCTTTGAGCCTTAGTGTTCTCGCTTGTAAAATAGAAAAATATCTAGCTATCAGACCTTAGTAAAAACTAAATGAGAGAATAACCTAAAATACAGCTTGACAAATAGCAACCATTGGGTAAGTGGCAGTTGTTTTAATAAATATTAAATACATAAATACTGTTAATGTTGGTTTTGTATTTTCAGGGCTGGGAATGGAGGGTTTAACCCAGTATTCGGTTTTCCCAACTTAACCAAAAGTATCACTGTTTTGGTTCAGAGTGAAATAGGTAAAAGGTAGCGGAGTGTGGAGAGCCTACACTTAGCGTTTTGATCTACTTGAGGCGCTATATCCCTGCTTTCTAAATTTTTCAGTCCACTTCTCAAGGCTCTGCTGGCCAGCCGAATATCAACATGGCATCTCCGTCCTCCTGTGCCTCGGAAAAGCGATTTTAGGTCTTTAAGAACCTAAAAAATTAACCAGAAATTGTCCCCCTGCCCCAGAGTTACAGCCACCATTCCTGTGGAGATAGCATTACTTCAGGCCACTGTCATCCTTGGCCTCAACTGGGGCTTTCTCATTTTAATGTGGTAACTTCTTTTTTTTTTTTTTTTTTTAAGATTTTATTTATTTTATTTTCCCCCCCAAAGCCCCAGTGGATAGTTGTGTGTCGTAGCTGCACATCCTTCTAGTTGCTGTATGTGGGACTCGGCCTCAGGATGAACGGAGAAGTGGTGCCTCGATGCGCACCCGGGATCCGAACCCGGGCCACCAGCATCGCAGTGCGCGCACTTAACCACCAAGCCACAGGGCCGACCCTTAATGTGGTAACTTCTAAGCTGGTCTCCCAGCTTCCATCTGTCTGCTTTAATCCAATGTCCACACTACAGTCAGGGTGATATTTCTAAATCACAAATCTGATCATGCCACTCCCCTACTTAAATCTTTTAATGTGCCTCCTCAAATTCCCTTGCATGGTCATAAGGCCTTACATGACACGACTGCTGCTTACCTTCTTGTTCTTTCTGACAAAACACAGCCCCTCTTTCAAAGGACTACAGTCTAGTGGGAAGATAGACGAAAATATTGGCAACTGCAGTACGAGGCACGAAGTGTCATGATTGAAGGGGCTACAGGATGCTCTGGCAGCGAAGGAGAAGCCACTGATTTAGTAGTTGTTGGGAAGAGTCTTCCAGAAGCCATAGCTTTGGCTTGAAAAGCAAAACTGGTTAAGCAGATGAGGGAACCCCAGCCTGCTCAGGATTTCAGCTAATGTCTTCTCTTCTGATATACATACTTTCTCTTGAGTATCTCATCTATGCTGGTAGAGTCTGCTATCACCTGCTGGAGAAGGACTCTCAAAATCTACCCCATATTTCTGTCCTGAGTTCCAGATCTGTTTATCCAACAGCCTATTGGACATTTCTACCTGGATGTCCCCCAGTCACCTCAAACTTAACATGTCTAAAGCTAACTGTCTTCCTACACAAAGTTCTCCTCCATCTAGATTCCCTGACTCTATGAACTGCAACCCATAACCAGCCAGTTGCCCAGGCCAGAAGCCTGGAAGTCTTTGACTTGTCTCCTTCATCTCACGTATCTGGTTGTCATTGAATCCCTATCACATTATTTTGCATTCCCCTTCTAATTGGTCTCCTGTTATCCCCAGTGCTGATGAGGAGGGAACATTTAAAGAGGCAGCTACCTAGCTCACCCATTATGTTGTGAATTGTTTTCTTTTTTTTGGTGAGGAAGATGGTCTCTGAGCTAACATCTGTGCCAAACTTCCTCTACTTTGTATGTGGGATGCTGCCACAGCATGGCTTGATGAGAGGTGTGCATGTCCCAGCCAGGCATCCAAACCCATGAACCCCAGGCTGCCAAAGTGGAGTGTGGGAACTTAACCACTATGCCACTGGCCCAGCCCCAACGTTGTGAATTCTTAAGAATGGGGATTCAGTGCTTGTGCCTCAGGGCCTCAGTATTCCCCTTAGTCCAGATTAAGTGTGCATTGTTTTTAAATGAATGAGTATAAAGGGAGAGAGTTTTGTGCCCACATTCTTGGAGTGCAGTGGTTCATCCCCTCCACTAGGGGACAGCTTGGCCCAGCCTTTTCATCCGGCTTAGTATGTGAGAAGAGAGGTTTCTATTCCTTTTAAGCCTAGGAACAAAGGTGTGGAGGAGAGATTTCCCTCAGACAAGTCCTGCTCTGTCAGTACTTGGCATTTTAGTGGTAATGAGAGGAAAGTTCCAGGACTGTGTTTCTGTAGGATTTCTCCTTTGGTTCCACCCTGGTCGTGAGAGCTGAAGCAATCACGGCACATTCCTCACACTGTCCCTTAGACACACCTCTGTTTCCTCTGTTTATTCCTTGCTCGGGGAATAGTTTCTTACCTGTCATCTCTTGCATTACTTCACTTCTACAGACTGACTATCCATCTGATAAACTCACCTTCATCATTCAGATGATTTACCCTGCCTTGTTGCTAATGAGCAAGTAATTAATTCTTAATATTTCCATGCAAAATAATTAGGAAGTAATAGGATTTACTTGATAGACAAAAGGAGAAGAGACATTCAGGGTATAGGGAACAGCTTAGGCTAAGGCACTGGGTTATGAAACAGAGTAGGGTGTTTGAGGAACCACAAGAAGCACAATATTGCCAGAGTCTGCGCTGGGGAGATAAGGAGAGCAGTTGGAAGAGTAAGTTGAGGCTAGATTATGAAGAGTTGTGTATGATAAGAACGTCTTTCAGCCATCCGGAGCTGTTGAAGGGAACCCAGGGAAATGACAAATTGCAGGTACCTTTATAAAGATAAAGCTGGTAGCAACATGGAGAATGAATAGGAGGGGAAGAGACTAGAAACAGGGTCAAACAGGGTCCGAGGCCACTAGAGTTCTCAGGTGAGAGATGGTGTGGGCTCAGCTATCTAAGAGGTAGAATTGATGGAGCTTTGGTGACTGGAGAGATGGGAGTGAGAGAATGATGGAGCTTTGGTGACTGGTGAGATGGGAGTGAGAGGATGGGGAAGGGAAAGCGGATTCATAGGTCTGTCTCTGACTTAATGAGGGGATACAGAAGGAAAGACCCGTTGAGATGAGGGGAAGATAATTGGTTCAGTTTTGGACAGGCTGAATTTGAGGTGTCTATGGGACACCCAGGTGAAAATGTTCTGTAGATAGATGGATATAAATTTCAAGGGAGAGGTGGACGTGGATGAAGTCATCCAAGGAGAGGTATAAACTAGACTAAGTAGGGAAGGTGCAATCCTAGGGAATACCAGCCCCTGAGATAACACACATAAAGTGCTTAGAACAGGACCTGGCTGATAGCGAGTACTGGTCTGCCTGCCTTGGGGTTGTGTCTGACTCTGTAGGAAAGGAAGGGGAGAAGGAGGCAAGAACAGGATGGGCCGGTCTATTTTTACTCTATTTCTAGGATTACCCCATTTCTAACATGGTCTGGGTCCTGGTCTGATCCAAGTGCTAATTGGAACCCTTAACTATGGATGGAAGTGGGATGATGCTCTCAGAGCTTGGTGATTGTTCTGGACTTTGCCAGGAGTCAGCAGTCAGCAAAGCATAACCAGAGAAAGAGAGAGAAGGGGGGCCCTCAGGAGCTAGCCAAAGGGGCTGCTAGGCTGGCTTGTGCTACACTGGGGCCTTTGTCTTACTGAAACCGTCCACACAATGGAGCTGGTTACTTGCTGACCTGGCATTCTGAGTATGGGGCTGGGATAGAGATTCCACATAGTGGAACCAGAGACCCAGTCCCTCAGGACTGTATCTCTCTATTCAGCCATGTCTCTATTCATTGTAATTTCTAGAGAGGATGTTCAATACTTTATAATCATAAATTATGTTTCTATCTGATTAATTCATGAATCAGTTCATTTCTACTTTGATTTAACGCAGCTAACTTAACATGTATATATTGCTTGGGCATATCTCATCTGATCCTCATACGATCCTGTAAAATTAGCAAGGTAGATATTTTTATGGAACTCAAACCTGGGTTATTCTTAGGTCCTGATGATATGGGCTGGCTGGGGAGAAGCTTCAGAGAGGTGGGGAGCTGGTCCTGGACAACCTTAGAGCTGGCTGTCACATGGGACCCACTGTGGAGAAATGAAGCAAAACAGACAGCTCTGCCTGAAGATTCTCTGAGCTTTATAGACTCACTTGCTCCCTAGTAGTATGGATTATGCTTCCTATGGCACTTCTCCGTAAACATAGGATCCTTAGCCTCAGGAATATAAAGAGGTTGAAAGGTTGGTGGTTAGTAATCAAGAGATAATCAAGTGTAGAGATAGGTGAGACTCCAGGATGATTACTACCACAAGCCATTAAACAAAATAACTTTGTAACTCTCCCAAGTTTGTTTTACAAATCCTTTTTCTCCACTTCCATAGTTCCTCATGGCAAAAACTTCAAAAATGTTTGTATGCTTGCTCAAGGCCAGAAGAGAGAAAGGTGGAGAATCTAGAGCTAAACATTTTTTGCAACCCCTAAAAAGAACCCCAAATATAAGAAGGGAGTAGAATGATAGCAAAAGAAGTGAACAAGCCAACGAGAAAAGAAGACAAAGACGAATCAGGTGTGTCCTGGGTGGTCCCAGGAGTGTTGACCCCAGGAACACCCTGCCCTCCCAGGCAGCTCTTCAAAGGCACTTTCCTTTGCTGATTCCAGTGGCCCGGGTGCAAGTTCAGCACTGGTACCCTCTCAGTGGTTTACTCTGTTTCTGCTGAGTGATGGGGATGTCCTTACCTTGCCTTCTCTGGAATTCTTCTCATTGTCTCCCCGATTCTCACTTCAGCTTTCCTCTTTACCTCTCTGGCTCCTGAAAACCCAGGTTCGTCAAGACAATGAGGGAGGGGCCGGCACGGTGGCGCGCTCCGCTTCGGCAGCCCAGGATTCGCAGGTTCAGATCCCTGGCGCGCACTGACGCAGCACTTGTCAAGCTGTGCTGTGGCGGCCTCCCATATAAAGTAGAGGAAGATGGGCACGGATGTTAGCCCAGGGCCAATCTTCCTCAGCAAAAAAGAGGAGGATTGGCATCAGATGTTAGCTCAGGGCTGATCTTCCTCACACACAAAAAAAAAGATAATGAGGGAGTGGAAGGGTGAGTCTCTGTCTTCACTGTGAGCACCTCTGGTTGATAGAAGCCATTATAAGCTCCTGTCCCTCACTCAGTCTGGCATTGAAGGGCTAAAGAGCTTAGTAGGAGAGAGAAGGGCCAGGGCTGGGGAGAGTGAATGCCTGGGTGTGAGAATGACGTTAGTACAGATGTACTAAGGCTCCCTTGGGGAGGGCCCTGACTGGGGAGAGGGGTGGCAGGTTGAGAATGAGTCTCCTCTCTATTGGCTGAAGATCACAGGAGTGGAGCTGTAGTCTCTCCAGTTGCGTCTTCCTCCAAGGAAGGTACCTAAAACACTTGCTCTTCATCTCCCAACTCCACTCACCTAGACCTAGAAAAGCGTGCTCCAAACTGGAGCAAGATGCCCAACAGAGACCCTGAACCAGGCTGCAAAATGGTGATCTGGGAGATGAGATTCCTGCGGAGAGGAAAGACCACCATCTTTTTCTATGGACTCCATCCTTCTCCTGTTGAAACCGAGACCTTTCCTCTTCTCCACTGTGAAATCCCAGTCCAGGGGCCGGCACTGTGGCTTAGCGGTTAAGAGCGTGCACTCCGCTACTGGCGGCCCAGGTTCGGATCCCGGGCGCGCCCCGACGCACCACTTGGGCGGCCATGCTGAGGCGGCGTCCCACATACAGCAACTAGAAGGATGTGCAGCTATGACATACAACTATCTACCAGGGCTTTGGGGAGAAAAAGGGGAAAAAAAAAGGAGGAGGATTGGCATGGATGTTAGTTCAGGGCTGATCTTCCTTACACACACACACACACAAAAAATCCCAGTCCAGCCAAGTGGGGGCTTATTCTCTGACCACTCCCTTATTCTGTCTGTCAGTCCTTCTTCCTGCCTCTCACAACAGGTGCCTGGGGGTTAGTAGGTGCAGAATGAGGAGGCTGAGGCCTGGTTGGGAGAGTTTGTTAAGGGGGAGGGGAACAGAGAGAGGATAAAGAAGAGAGGGATGGGAGACCAGTGGGGAGAAGTGTGGGGCAGACACTGCCAGCCCAGACAGACTGCCTGATTTCTCCTTCCCTTCCCCCCACCTCTCCCCCGTGATCTGTGGAGCCAGTGGTTTTAGAAAGGTGCTGGCTGAAGGCCTGGGCACCCTGATCTTTGTAGGGGTTGTCCTTAGGGCCTCATGCCCCAGTGGGAGATCCATGCTAGGTCCCTCACCTCCTGCCTGGAGAGGTGGTGGTGGTGAGCCTGGCACAGGTTTTTGGTGAGGTCAGTGAGGCTCAGACAAATGCAGCCCTAACTCTGGCACTGCTCTGTGCCCACTGGCTTGACCCCCTCCAGGGCCTGTCCTGTGTCCTGGCCCAGAGCACAGCTGCCATCCTAGCCTCAGTCTTCTTCTACCTGGCACTACCCCAGGCAGCTGCAGCCCAGCTGGTCACCCCAGTAAGCAGCAGGCCCCCTCCCTGAGGAGGGTGACACCAGGTAGGGAATGAAGGTAGATGGCTGATAGGACTTTAAGGAATGAACAAAAGAGGGGGCACCCCTGCTCTGTGCATCCTGACATTAAGCCACCTTCAACATGATGTAAATAGGCCAATGAGTTAGGCTCAGCAACTCAGGAACTCAAGTGACTTGCTGCAGATCCTTTGCTCAAAGCTTTCTTGGTAGCTAGATGGTAGGGCTAGTGGGGCGGTGGGGGTGGGGGGGCAGTGGGAGGATGTATGTGTCCTCCCATACCTGGTCCTAGCATCTCTGGTCTCATCTACATGAGCAGGAGAAGTCATAGGCCAGGCTCTAGGCGTGGAGTTTTTCACCACTTTCCAGCTGGTACTCACCATGCTTGCTGTGGCTCACCAGTGATGATGGGAAGCAGGTGGGCCAGGCAGCCTGGTGGTGGGTTTCTCAGTGACTGCTAGAGCACTGGCATCAGTAGGAACCCCACCCACACCAAGCACGGTTCCACTCCTCAAGGCAGACACAGCTTTTTTTTTTCTTTAATGAGTATGCTAATTATATGTAAATCTACACAAAAACTCGTTAGCTTTTGAGAGCTCATCTCTAGTTTGGAAGTTTGGCCAAGTGGGGAGGCTGATGTGAAAGGAAATGGGGTTCAGTTCTCTATGGGATTTTTGTCAACATTTGATGAGGAATAAAGGGAAGAGGTTGGTAGCTTCAAATAATGAAATCTAACCTTTTTATTTGGTGTCTACAAGGGCACCAAATTAGCTGCCCTTTGCCCTTCTATTCCTTGTTATAAGAGGCTGTGGGGTTGCTGGTTAGGGATAATCCCTTCCTGTTGATAAAACCCTCATCGAATGGCTCCTATTCATTAAGTGCTTTATTCTGTGCCAGGCACTATTCTAGGCCTTTACCTACATTATCTTATTTGATCCAGGGGAAACTGAGGCTCAGAGAGCTTACATTAATTTATTCAACCAGTATTTATTTACTGCCTACTGTGTGTCAAGCATGGGGTTTGCATTGGTGAACAAATCAGACATGTCCCTGCCCTCCTGGACTTTATATCAAGTGGGGATAACTTCCCCACCTAGAAAGTGGTAAAGCCAGGATTTTTGTTGTTGCTGCTGTTCTTTATGGATTTCATGTGCACAGAATATTTCTTTGTTCCTGACATGTCCTCCTTGTAGGCCTATATATGGCTCCCACTTATTTGTTTGTTTGTTTGTTTTAAATAATGATTAAGCATCATTATTAACTATCCACCCAACAGAAAAACTAGAACCTTGATGATCACTTACAGAAATCTAAAGGTATGTATGTAAATATCCCACTCCATCCCCTGCCTCGCCTAACCCAAGGTAAACACCACCCTGAATCCTATGTTCATCATTTTGGTTTTCTTTTTCATGTAGTTTAATCTCATCTGTATGTATTTTGAAAAGTATATTTTTATTGTAGTTGGGTTTTTTTTGTTTTTTGTTTTTGGGGGTTTTTTTGTTTCCTTTTGTTTTGTTTTTTGGTGAGGAAGATTAGCCCTGAGCTAACGTGTGTTGCCAATCCTCCTCTTTTTGCTGAGGAAGATTGTCCCTGAGCTAATATCTGTGCCCATCTTCTTCTATTTTATATGTGGGATGCCTGCCACAGCATGGCTTGCTAAGCAGTGTGTAGGTCTGCGCCCAGGATCTGAACCTGTGAACCCCGGGCCGCTGAAGTGGAGCACGCGAACTTAACCACTATGCCACAGGGCCTGCCCCTTGTAGTTTTTTTTTTTTTTTTTTAACTTTATAAAAAGGTTATCATGCCATGTATAATCTTCTGGGACTTTTTTTTTACTTGATATTTTATTGCTAAAATTCATCTCGGTTATTGAGTGTCACTATGGTGGCTCACTCATTTTGACTGCTGAATAATTTTCCATTGTGTGAATATACCACCATTTATTCATCCATTCTCCTGTCTATAGGCATTTGGGTTGCTTCCAGTTTTTTGCTATTGTGAACTGCTGCTCTAAACATTCTTGTACATGTCTCCTGGTGTAGGTATGGAAAACTTTCTCTTGGGTATGTAAGTGAGAAGTTAAATTCCTGGATCAGAAAGTATGTGTTTGTTCATCTTTACAAGCTGGTGCTATCCTGTGTTCCAAAGTGATTATCCCAATTTACAGTCCCACCAGCAGTCCTAACTAATCCTGTCAGTTTGTATCCTCATTCACATCTGAACCAAAATATTTGAGGCCAAAGTCTTTCTCCTTAACACCATGATGTACTACCCTGTCTCCTGCCCAGGGGTCCTTTTCCAGAAGCAGCATGAACCCTGTGCACTCCCTGCAGCCAGCAGTGGTGACTGGGATCTGGGAGCATCACTGAGTGAGATGCAGCAAGGGCCACAGGGCCTGAAGTCAGGAGATTGGTGGGGCTTCTAGAACTCAAGAGACTCCAAGGACCTCTGATGGATTGTTCCTCTTCCATGAAACTGGGAGCTCCAGGCCCCTTGGGTGCCCTCTGACCTGTTCTCAGCAACTCTTCCTGCAGGTGGATGGGTTAGATGGACCCCCCACCCTTGCTGTAACTCTTCCTGTCCATCCCCAAGCTGGACATTGGAGGAGGAAAGGAGTACAGGCCCTGATCTGTGTTCCTCCTCTCTCCCCACAGGTGTCCTGGATGGGACTGATGCTGGGCACCAGTATTGCAGGCCCCTCCTTCAAATTTTTGTTCTCCTCTTATGCTTCATGGGAAAAGCTTGTGGCCTGTATGACTTGCCACGATGTGGAGATGGTAGAGCCTACAGATGTGTCCCATTCTGCCTTCACATCCCCACCTCTAGGTCCCAAGTTCCTCACCAAGCCTGAGCACAACTGAACCTCTTTCCCCAAATTTTCTTTCCCCATCTTGTCCTTTTCTCTGTCCTTGAACAGCCTGCTTCCCGCCCCCCCCCCCCCAGATCCTCCCCTAGGGATCAAGGTTTAGGACTCTAGTGTCCTGATCACAGCCATAGGAGGCATTAGACCCTCCCATTGCTTCATAGTGTAAGTGAGTATAAGTAAGGCCATCTTGTTATGCTAAATGGCCCCAGCCCCTCCTCTGTGTGACTACTTGCTGCTCTGCACATACTCTAAAAAAATTCACATGCTCTCCTGATTTATGGCCTCTGCTTATGTGTGTACTTCCCGATAGCTTGATAAATTAAAACTTTGTTCTATGAATTTCTCTCCAGGAACGGACTGACCGCAGATGGGAAACACACCTACAAGGTTTCCATCACAGCTGACAGAAGAATGGAACAATGTGATGCCTGGAGCCCGTCATGCCTGGAGCCCAACATCCCTGGACCCCCTCCTTACTATCCATTTTCCCTATATAACTGCCTCAAGATTCTGTAATTTTTGAAGATGGTTTTTTGAGACATTAGTCTACCATCTTCCTAATTATGCCAGATAATCGAATTAAAACTTCCTTTCTCAATCCCTAAGTCGTTGTGATTAATTAGCTCAGATTGTGGCAAGCAGAGTGAGCTCATTGCTCGGTATTAATAGCCACAAAGCAGTTTCCTTCCATTCAGTTCTTCCTACTATAACCTTGTGAAGGAGAAGAGATGAAGTACAAGCTGATTCTGAGATTTAACTACTAACCACTTCTCTCCTCCCCAGGCCCCAACCCTGCTCCCAGCCTATCCATGGAAGACAGCTTCTTCCTCCTCTCTGTCTCTGTGGTTTAAAAGGCCAGGCTGAGGGTTTGGAAAGGGAGGTGCTGGCATGGGTTGGGGGTAGGGAAACCAGGCTCAGAGAAAGCTGGACACAGCAGAACTATTCTGTCCCAGAGCTGCAGGGTCCACAGATTCCAGCCTAAACCAGCCAATGGGAGAAGGCCCTCTAATCCCAGAGAACTAAAGAATTCTCTTCAGTTGTCCAACTTCCCTGCTGGACCCCACTCCTGACCCCACCCCCACCTTTTCCCCTGGCCAACTCAGAGGAGCCTAGAGGCCCCCAGGAGCACAGTCTCATAATCCATGAAGTGAACTCAGCTTGACTGACATTCAAGCAGAGTTGAGGGATGTTCTAATACAGATGTCAGTCAGGACTATGAACCCCATCTTTGGCACAAAAAGAAAGACAGACTCTTCCAGTCCCATTGTTCTCGGTCCCTTCCTCTCAGAGCCTCTCCAGCCCTGACCCTACCGCCAACGTCATACCCATGGCTCTGCTCATCTCCCAGTTGAAGAGGAAGGGGAAAACCCAGCAGCTTAATCAGATGTATGAAAGTGAGCTTGGCCCTCCGCAGCCGTGAAGGGGTTAAGAGGCTGGGCCAGCCACCTCAGCCTGCCCCTCCCAGGGATTAAGAGTCCTCTATAAAGGGGACTGCCCACCCAGATCAGACCGGGAGGTATCAGGGACCCAGGCATTGTGGCCATCCCCCCTGCCATGTGGGAACTGCGTTCAGCCTCCTTCTGGAGGGCCATATTTGCTGAGTTCTTTGCCACCCTCTTCTATGTCTTCTTCGGGCTGGGGTCCTCACTGCGTTGGGCCCCTGGACCCCTGCATGTCCTGCAGGTGGCTCTGGCCTTTGGCCTGGCTCTGGCTACGCTGGTGCAGGCTGTGGGCCACATCAGTGGAGCCCACATCAATCCTGCAGTCACTTTTGCCTTCCTTGTCAGCTCCCAGATGTCCCTGCTCCGTGCCTTCTGCTATGTGACAGCCCAACTCCTGGGAGCAGTGGCTGGGGCCGCTGTGCTGTATAGCGTTACCCCGCCTGCCGTCCGAGGAAACCTAGCACTTAACACGGTAATGGGCAGCTGAGCGGGGCTGGGGGAACCTGGGGCCCGGACTCCCTGCCTCGTGCAGGTGGATCAGTTCCTCAGGGGTCTGGGACATTTCATGTGTGTAAGTGTGTGTGTGTTTCAGGGTGGGGAGGATCAACAGGTGGTTTGGAGGGGTAAGGAAGGAATACAGCCCTGGACTGAGACTCCAGAAACCTGAATTCAGGTCCCAGCTTTCCTTCCAATTCCTTGCAGTTTCTTGAGGAAATTTATGTTACTTTATGGGTCCTCAGTTTCCTCATCTGCATAAGTGGGTGGAATTTTTCCACCAAGAAGGAGTATTATCAGGAGAAATTAAAAGAGAAATGTAATTACTATGAAGGAGGATGTATTATCCTTCCTCTCCAGGGAACTGATGCCATAAGGGGTTCCTACCTGGGAAGCTTTGAGGAGCTAACACTGTGGCAGCCCTAATGAGCTGCCTCCCTTCTTCTTCCTTTGCCCAGCTGCACCCTGGGGTGAGCGTGGGCCAGGCCACCATAGTGGAGATCTTCCTGACGCTCCAGTTCGTGCTCTGCATCTTTGCCACGTACGATGAGAGGCGGAATGGCCGCCTGGGCTCCATGGCCCTGGCTGTTGGCTTCTCCCTCACCCTGGGGCACCTCTTTGGGGTAAGCAGGAGAGGGAAGCAACTTCTCATTTAAGGATTCCAGGGCCCCCACACCTTTCCCAACTTTTAAGTTTCTTCCTGCCCAGCTCACTGTTGAACATGAACATTATCCACCTCCCTCTGTATCAGTCAGCACAGAGGAGTCAACTCTGCTCTACCCCTCTCTCTCTCGTGACTGCTGTGCTAGTCCTTCTGGACCCCAAGGTAGTAATGCATGCATCATGGGTAGATGTGGGCTTGATGGATCCGTAGATGGATCCATGGGTAGATGGATCCGTAGTCTGTCTCCAGATGGAGCATCAGTGCCTTCACTCCATTGTGGGACCCCCATGCAGGTTGTCCTTCCCTACTGGCTGCTGGCTGGAGGCAAGGTGCCAGCCTTCAGGGGCATGCGGGTTATGGGAAGAGGAGCTGAGGTGGAGTGGAGGTAAATGTCTCAGTTACAACTGTGTCTCTTGCAGATGTACTATACTGGTGCAGGCATGAACCCTGCCCGCTCCTTTGCTCCTGCCATTCTCACCAGAAACTTCACCAACCACTGGGTGAGTGAGGGGAGAGGGGCAAGATCCTGCAGCCCTCCTGGATGGGTGTAGACTGGAGGTTCCAGGTGTGATTCCTGCTTTCCATCTGGATGTGTGGACTGTTCTACCACCACTCAACACTAAGGGGGCTGTCACAGAGTTTGGCATGCCTGTGTGAGCAGGATTCTTTATTTTGCTAGAAAGAGAGGCTCTTGCTCATATTGTTCCTTTGCTGGTTAGTCAGGCGTTTTTATTAAGTATCCACTGGATTCCAAAACTAGCACTAGGAGAACAGACAACTGAACAGGAAGACAAAAACTTCTACTCTCAGAGATCAGGTTGTGTATGAGCACAAGTGGGCCTGGGCTCGTCCCTGTTCTAGCACTTTACCAGCCTCGTGTGTGACCATCGCAAATAACTCAATCATTCTGTGCCTCAGTTTCCTTACTATAAAATGGGGGTGTTACAAAGAATAAGTGTGAAAGCTGTATGTGTGAAATATTTAGCACAGAATCTGGTATGGAATAAGTCCTCAATAAAAATTGGCAGGCCGGCCCCGTGGCTTAGCGGTTAAGTGCGTGCGCTCCGCTGCTGGCGGCCTGGGTTAGGATCCCGGGCGCGCACCAACGCACCGCTTCTCTGGCCATGCTGAGGCCGCGTCCCACATACCGCAACTAGAAGGATGTGCAACTATGACATACAACTATCTACTGGGGCTTTGGGGAGAAAAAGGGAAAAAAAAAGGAGGAGGATCGGCAATAGATGTTAGCTCAGAGCCAGTCTTCCTCAGCAAAAAGAGGAGGATTAGCATGGATGTTAGCTCAGGGCTGATCTTCCTCACAAAAAAAATAAATAAATAAAAATTGGCTATGTTTGTGTTGTTTGGCCATATGCCAGCCAAACATAAGAAAACAATTCAAAAAGTTTTTCAAAGCTGTACACCCATTTTCATGGTAGCATTATTCACAATAGCTAAAAGGTGGAAGCAATGCAAGTGTCCCTCACAGATGAGTGGATAAACAAAATGTAGTATATACATACAGTGGAATAGTATTTAGCCTTAAAAAAGAAGGAAATTCTGACGCATGCTACTACATGGATGAACCTTGAGGATATTATGCTTAGTGAAATAAGCCAGTCACAAAAAAGACCAGTACTGTATAATTCCATTTATATGCGGTATCGAGAGTAGTCAAATTCATTGAAACGAAGCAAAATGGTAGTTAACAGGGGCTGGGGAGAGGGGAAAATAGACAGTTGTCGTTTAATGGGTATAGAGTTTCAGTTTTGCGAGATGAAAAAGTTCTTGAGGTTTGCTGCACAACAACATGAATATACTTAACACTGCTGAACTGTACACCTAGAAATGGTTAAGATGGTAAATTTTAAGTTAAGTGTATTTTACCACAATTAAAAAAATTTTTTTTCAAAGCAATATATAAACTACTGCAAACTGATAACAACAAATAGAATATACATGTGCTAAGAAGGTGTGGGATAAGGTATAATTTGATGAGTCACAAAAGAAATGGTGAGTTTTGAGGTGCAGGCAGTGGAGCAGTCCAGAGTTTAAAAACAAACACTGATTTCTGCTTAAATAGTGCTCAACTGTGTGCGCCAAGTGCAGGATGCCTGTTTTCCACTGATGGGGTTGGAAAAAGAGCAGCCTTGTTCCTGGTCCCCTCCCCAAATCTGATTACTCCTCTTCTCTTCCTACAGGTGTACTGGGTGGGTCCAATCATTGGAGGGGGCCTGGGCAGTCTCCTCTACGACTTTCTCCTCTTCCCCCGGCTCAAAAGTGTTTCTGAGAGACTGTCTGTTCTCAAGGGTACCAAGCCCAATGACGCCAATGGACAACCAGAGAGCACAGGGGAACCTGTTGAACTGAAGACCCAGGCCCTGTAGAAGCTCCAGTGGCATAGAGGGAGTAGGAAGCTTCCGGGTTTACGTGGAAGGGCTGACCCAGCCCCTGGATGAAGAAAGAGACTGTGGGGAGGGGCATGTACTTCTTTATTTTTTAATTTATGTGTGTGTGTTTTTTGCCTTTTGCTGTGTGAAATCTTTCAAGTTGCATTCATGAGCTGGTTGGTACAAACTTCCCTTCCTCCCCATCCCACCTCTCTTTGCCGCTGTGTGTGCATGATTGTGTGTATGAATGTGACTGAATGTGGCTGTGTCTGAGTTCTGGGGCATGGCAGGAGAGATAGGGAAGGGAAAGGAGGTGTCATCCTATACCTTCCTCTCCCAACCCGGTGTGCTGAGCATAGGGAACCAAGATCTTAAGCTTCTGGCCTTCACCCTGCTGCTAGTCCTGTGTATGGCTCTAGGTTTCTGAGGGAGCAGGGAAGCAGGGAGTACTCCTCACAAGAGGCAGGTGGAGAGAAGTGGAGGAGACAAAGCATTCCAAGGGTTGGGAGAAGGGGCCGGGGGCAGGGAGAGAGGAAATGGAGGTACTAGCCCCAGATCAGGCTGCAATTGTACCAGAAAATTTTGGGGAAGTTAATCGGAGAATGTAGTGTATTTATCTCAGGGATGCTTGCCCCAGGGACTTCGGTGGGGAAGTAGCTCTGAGAAAAGCGAACACTGGACTTTGAACTGTTCTGTAAAGCCACATAAACCTGTGGACATCCACTGGCTGGGTTTTGTGTTCATTCTGGCATGATGGATCTCTTTGGAGGCCCTGGGCCAGCAAGCTCCCAACCTAAACAAGGGGTGGGTGAACCTAGAATCTAGAAAAATTAAGTAGTTTAACTGATCTGCCTGATATTCCTCCAGCGTGGGCTCCAGGCAGGTGGTACTTAAGCCCCAGAAGAGCTCCCTAATGCCAAAACAGGAAATGGGATGCCTGGAGCAAATGCAGAGGTGGGTAGTGGGCATAGCAGGGAGAGGCTTAGACCCTCAGAGTTTTAATTTACTTAGAGCAGATCAAAACATTCTTCAAATGGTATCTTTCTACTTTTATCACTAGTTTTATAGTCTTCTTTATTTTCCTTTTTTGTGTGTCTTTTCACTTTTCTCTCATCTGTCCTTTCATCTTCAGCAAATCTCGCTCTCTTTTTTTTTTTTTTGTGAGCAAAATTAGCCCTGAGCTAACATCTGTTGCCAATCCTCCTCTTTTTGCTGAGGAAGATTGCCCCTGGGCTAACATCTCTGCCCATCTTCCTCTACTTTATATGTGGGACGCCTGCCACAGCATAGCTTGATAAGCGGTGCGTATATCAACGCAGGGAATCGGAACCTGCCAACCCTGGGCCAACGAAGCGGAGCATGCAAACTTAACCACTATGCCATCCGGCCAGCCCAGCAAATCTCTTCTAACTCTCCTTATTCCCCAGAAATCAATTCCTTGTACTGAAACGCTTAACAATTCAGGAGATAATTATTCGTTTGAACCCTATCTTCTTTTGTTGTTGGCAATATACACTCATCTCAGCAGAGGCCAAAGGAGACCCTCAACTGACCAATGAATAGTTATTGTGGATGTCTTCCTTTTAGGAGCTTCCTGCATACTTCGCAAACTTTGGGCCTGTACCTCTAGATGACAGACACCCCCGCCCCGCAAAAAGTCCACTCTTGCCGGTAGCTCAACTCTCCACTTCCTCCCAAATAAAACCTAATTTTTCTAATTAATCTTATAAGACTTTGGAATAATCCACTTGACTAGGAGAAGGGGAAGAACGTTTGTAAATTCACCTCTAATAGGACTTTGATTCCTATTTTCTTAAGTCAGCAGAAAATTCATAGCGCTGTGATTTTTGGCTCAATGTAGGGGATCGACTCAGATAAAACGGTACTTGTACTTGCTTCCCTTTTCCTTACTTCATCACTAACCCCCCTGCCCCTCGGGGTCACATGGACCAGCCCGGCTCGCCCCGCCCCGCTCCCCACGCAGGCGGGGACTGGTCCTGCCAAGCCGAGTGGCGGGAAAGGCTGTGGTCCCGCGCATGAGGGCCGGGGTTCCGCGGGGATCCTGAGCGCCGGCGGGGAGCGGGTGAGTGAGTGTGTGGGCGAGAGGGCTCTAAGCGGGCAACATCCCTTCGAAGCCGCGGGGACACTCCTGGGAGGCGCTGAGTCCCCTTTCCCGCCGCCTAGTTTGAGGGCAGGGGGCGGGGCGCGCGCTTTAGGTGCGCACGCGCAGTGGCCCACCCTGCGTCCGCGGTAGCTGCCCAGGGTTCCCCGCTCGTCCAGGGCGCTCCCTCCTCCCCGCGCCCTTCTGCACAGCTTGGTCCTCGCGCGGGGGTGGGGCTGTGAGGGGAAGGGGCTAGGAAGCTCTGAAGTAGAACAGAAAGTTCCCGGGCATTTCCACCTGGCGACTCCCCAAGCAGTTCAGACCGGAAAAACCAGATGTGCAGCTTGGTGGTCAGCAGCAGTCGGAATTCCCAGCTCGCTTGACTTAAATCTTGGGTTTTCATAGGATGGATTTAACATTCTCTTCCGTTCTTTCCCTCCGGTATAAGACTTAAGGAGGATAGCCTCTGCTTGGGCTTGTTTGCTGGACCATCAGCCATTAATTAAGCTCCTTTCCTTGAGTCTCTCAATTCTTTACTCGGCCCTTCATGCTACCACTAATTACCTTTATAAGAAGGCAATCTGGTCATTTCAGATTAAATTTACAACTCCTCTTTGGCTACTCACAGTCAGGCTTAAATCCTTAGGTGGGCTGAGAGGGTCAGGGTCTTTTAGTCTGGGCCTGACCCTCTCAGCCTCAATTTCGAAAGCTCCCTCACATTTTTACTGTCTCAGGCACTTGACTCCCAGCCCCATATCTGCATTGTGCTCTTTCATGCCTGGGTACCTATGCTCCTGCTGTTCCCTCTACTTGAAGTTCTGGCCACTTCTCTGCCAAATGAACTTCTCTTTCAGAACTGAACTCAGTTGTCCCTCTGAAAACCTCTATTTTTCTAGCCCTTCTAGGCCAAAGTAGTCACTTCTTTGTTTCCCTGAGGTGTTTTACCTCCCTCTATTATCAGTGCACTTAGACAACTCAGTAAAAGGTCACTGAGCTCCTTACATGCACTGTGCAGTGTGCTCAGTACCAGGTGGACAGAGGTGAATAGAATAGTTTCTGCCCTGAAGGAACTCGTAGTCTGGAAGGAAAAATACATGTAAATGAGTCCTCTGCAGTTACCGGCTGACAAAGAAGTCTGCCCTGGCTTCCTTACTCCTCTCACTCCGAACTCTCTTGAGTATTCTGATGTACTTTCACAGCGTCACATACCATTTTATAAACTGATGCCTCCAAATCTCCAGCCCCAACCTCTCTCTCAACTTTGAGACTTGTCTACCTCAGTTTAGAAAGCATTTATTGAGCACCTACATTGTTCTGGTCACAATAATTCCTGACCTCAAGGAGTTTATATATGTATATAATATATATATATATTTTGTGTGTGTGAGGAAGACCGGCCCTGAGCTAACATCTGTCGCCAATCCTCCTCTTTTTGCCGAAGAAGACCGGCCCTGGGCTAACATCCATCCCCATCTTCCTCTACTTTATATGGGACGCCACCACAGCATGGCTTGACAAGCACCGGGATCTGAACCTGCAAACCCTGGGCCGCTGAAGCGGAACACCCGCACTTAACCACTACACCACCGGGCTGGCCTCTCAAGGAGTTTATATTTCAGTGCAGTTGTTTACAGGAGATTGAGTTAGAATCACCTGAGGAGCATTTTCAAAACACTCTTGTCCAAGACCCACCCTCTGTAAATTCTGATTCAGTCACTAGACTCTGAAAATTCAAAGGTAAATAAGAAACAACTCCTGCCCTCAGGGAATCTAAGGCTAATGGACAGAGACAGACGTTTTAAACAGTCTAAGTATTATATACAATTTGAGCTGTAAACACCATGATGGAAGTCTGTTTATGGCACAAAGTGGACACAAAGGAGAAAGAGGTCGCTTTTGTATAGAGAAATCAGGAAAAGTGTCATTTGGGCAGAGTCTTAAAAGATGAGTGGATAGACTCTAGGTGGATGAGAGAAAGGCATTCTGGGCAGAGTGTCTTGAGAGAGAAGCTTGAAAGGTAACCAGCAGGCAGATCGTGAAGAATGTTGTATTGTAGGCAATGGGGGCCACTGAAACTTTAGTTTTGTATAGTAGTGCATGCTAACGGTAAACAATTCGAATAGTACTGAAGTGAAAGATAAATATTTCTCCTACCCTAGGCCCTCCCATTCTCCAGTTCTCCTCAGAGACAATCGCTGTGAAGTTTCTTTTTTTTTTTTTGCTGAGGAAGACTCCCCCTGAGCTAATATCCATTGCCAATCATCCTCTTTTTTTTTTTTTTTGGGTTGAGGAAGATTAGCCCTGAGCTAACATCTGTGCCAGTCTTCCTCTGCTTTGTATGTGGGACACTGCCACAGCATGGTGAGTGGAGTAGGTCCGTGCCCGGGATCTGAACCTGTGAACCCAGGCCACCAAAGCGGAGTGTGTGGAACTTTAACCACTCGGCCACGGGGCCAGGCCCTGAAGTTTCTTGTGTATCCATTGAAGGGTTTTAAGCAGGGTGGTTATATGGCCAAATCTGGTATCCATATTGTGGATAGATTTAAGAGAACAAGACTGGAGGCAGGCAAGGAGGTTAAGAAGCAGTTGAGGAATCTAAGCAAGAGATACTCAGGACCTGAACTAAGGCAGTAGCAATGGGGATGGACAGGGGCCAGAGAGGAGATCTTAAGGAGGTGGAATTGGCCTGAGTCAGTGACTCAAAGTATTTAGGATAACTCCTAGGTTTCTTATGTGAATCACTGCACAGATAGTGTCAGTCCCTGAGAGGTCCAAAAGAGAAGTGGAGATAAACCTGGGGAGAAGATGTTCTGTTTTGGAGATGTTGATTGTGAGGTATCTTTGAGACATAGATAGAGAATGCTATTCATTAGTATAACATGGTATCGGCACCATGAAAGCTCAAAGGGGCAAGAGATACAGATTTGCTGGCTAATGGTTCAGAGATGGTAGTTGAAGACATGGGAGTGGATGACTTTGCCCAAGAAGGCTGTGTAGAGTGAGACAGGAAGAGAACTAAAGACGCAGGCCTATGGAACATTAGCACTTGAGGAGAAGAGCAGCCAATATGGGGTCAAGGAAAGGTTTGCTTTATGTTGGGTTTTTCCACCACCTAAATTGGAAGAGCTTGGAGCAACTAACAACATATGGGAATGGGGCCAGTATAAAGAGAAAATTAGAACAAATGAGAAATGAGGAACAACCAACTAAGGGACGGAAGTGATCAATCCATTACAAATGGGGGACTTAGATTAGAAGCAAAGAGGTCAGAGTGGACGTTTGAAATATGTATGTTTTTAGGCTTGGATGGAGAGAGTTGAGTTCATATCTGATGACCTTCATTGTAACTGAGAGGAAGGGAGCAGAGACACCAGCTGAGAGGCGTGGGAAGCAGTGGAATAAGGGGGCTTGAGGATATTGGTGGAAGTTAGAAACAGCTGTTCCTTGGGAAAGGGAAGAGGGAGTGGACCAGGAACACCAAAAAGATTTGCTGGGCCAGGCTGAGGGCCCTCCTCAGGTTGGAGACTACACATTTGTTGTGTATCATGCGGAGTTTGGTTTTCTGCAGCAAATCGAAGTCTAGATTTGAATCCAGGAGTCTAGGAAGCAGATGGTTGCATCCATCTGAGGTTGGGATCTTTTGCAGGGTGAGTGCAGTGAAAGGAGTAGAGATTGAGACCTCGCAGAGAGTGACGTGTGGTGATACAATAGTAGGGTATGTGATCCTGCTTGTGCGACCCAGTTGGATCATTTTGTTTTTCCGCCCAGAAATCTTCAATGACCCCCTGGTTTATGTTCTAAATCCTTGAATTGATAGACAAAGAAAGAGTTTTCCCATAAAGCCGGTTCCAAGGGCCCCTTTCCGTTGTTTTCCCATTAGAATCCTCTGTTAACGACTCTCTCTCACCTCTTGCTCTGGCACTTCTCTGCCTAAAGGCCCCCGCTCAGCTGCCTGAATCCTATGCAGCCTTCAAAGGCCTGGTTCTAATCACACTTCCTCTGACAAAACCTCCCTGGCCACTTTAATCTGAAAAGAGCCCTAGTTTTTCAGAATTTTTTTCAGTATCCTTAACTAGAGCTTGTACTGACTTGTCTTTTACCTGGTTTCTTCTATATTAGGTGGGTTTTATTTCTGCAACTAAATTCCTTAAATTTCTTTAGCCCTGCCACTGCACCTGCACTCCACTGTCTTTTGCTTGGGAGGCTCTCCGTAAGCATTTAGTGACTGACTGTAGAGTCCAGGAGATGGAGAAGAAGTCGAGATTTTGAGAGTTCTTACTTTGTGCTCAGCACTCAGTAAAGTGCTTGATGTCAGTGCTTCTCGAACTGTCTTGGTGAAGGACCAGGTCAGTTTTTCCCCAAGCTGTTGCAGATCAGTAGTTTTCTTTCTTTTTTCCCCCCAGCTTTATTGTGATATAATTGACATATAAAGTACTTTTGTAAAATACTAGAACTATTACTAGAAAAATAACATGGGAAAAAAAAGACATGCAGAATATAGGCTTTTTTATTATTAGATTCAACAAACATCAACACTGTCAAATTGCTATGAAAATGTTCTAAATGCTTCGTTTCTGTACTTATTTTCATGCAGACTGCAGACAGTTTGTGGACCAGCGATGGTCCACAGACCACACTCTGAGTAGCACTGATTTCCATGATCTCATTTAAACTTCTCCACTTATTTTCTCAGCATACTGATAAGGGCACTGAGGTTTAGGTTAAGCCATATCCTCAAGATCACCAAGTTAGTACTGGACAGGACTGAAATTCAAATGCCAAATGTCAGTCTTTTCATACCAGTGATTCTCAGAGTTGGTTTTTGGAGCAAGGTTGGTTTGGGGCAGAGTTTTTTGTTTGGTTTTATTTTGTGTTCAAGAAGTGAGTTAATTTTCTATTTTGAATTGCAAGTGTATTTAATATTTTATCCTTTGTTTTCCTTTGGCTCTTGCATTTTGTGGCCTACAAGTATTAATTTCAGATGAATATTGCTTCATCTCAACTGCTTAGTGCTTTGTTGAGTGGGAAAAATAACTAACATCCCTTTTATTTATTTTTATTTTATTTTTTAAGATTTTATTTATTTATTTATTTTCCCCCCAAAGCCCCAGTAGATAGTTGTATGTCATAGCTGCACATCCTTCTAGTTGCTGTATGTGGGACCTGGCCTCAGCGTGGCTGGAGAAGCGGTGCGTCGGTGCGCGCCCGGGATCCGAACCTGGGCTGCCAGCAGCGGAGCACACGCACTTAACCGCTAAGCCACGGGGCCGGCCCACTAACGTCCCTTTTAAATGTCCAGGTCTGCTATGTCTAAGGTGTTTGACAAAGTTCTGATCTATCTGTGATGAAATGTGATAATACAATCTAATGAATTTTTTCATAAAATCGAATTTATTAAATTTAAAGGACAGTACTTTATCCTGAGATTTTGTCCTTAGTTTTTTTTTTTTTTTTTTGGTGTTTAAATAGTGAAAACAGAATGTAATTGTGTGGGTGTTTTTTATAACAGCTATATTGAGATATAATTCACATACCATAAAATTCACCCTTTTAAACTGTACAATTCAGAATTGTACAACCATTACCACTATCTAATATTAGAACATTTTTATCACCCCCGAAAGAGACCTTGTACATCTTCTACTAGCAATGATTCCCCATTTCCTTCTTCCCCTAGTCCCTGGAAACCACTACTCTACTTTCTGTCTTTGTGGATTTGCCTATTCTGGACATATCGTATAAATGCAATCATACAATATGTGGCCTTTTGTGTCTGGCTTCTTTCATGGAACGTAATGTTTTCAAAGTTCATCCATGTTGTAGCATGTATCAGTACTCCATTCCTTTTTATTGTCAAATAATATTCCATTGTATAGATATACCACTTTTTGTTTATCCATTCGTTAGTTGATGGAGTTTTTCCACATTTTGGCTATTATAAATAATGCTGCTCTGAACATGCATGTGCAAGTTTTTGTGTGAACATACATTTCATTTCTCTCAGATATATACCTAAGAGTGGAATTGCTGGATCATATGGTAACTGTGTGTTTAACATTTTGAGGAACTGCCAAACTATTTTCCACAGCAGCTGCACCATTTTACATTCCCACAGCAATATATGAGGTTGTGTGTGGGGGTTGATTTTTTTTTGTAAGTGCCTTAAGTTACAAAATTTGAAGTTGGCAACCTTATGTTAGTCTCCCTAAATTAAAACAAAAAAAAATTAAAGACCCATCCATGAAATCCAGAAGTTTGGGAACCACTACGTTACACCAGTCTATATTTAAAAACAAAACAAACAACCCCCTCAAAAAACCTATCCAGGAGTTTATCAGTGAAAAAGAAGAGAATTTCTATCTTTCTTTTCTATTGCTTCTTTGGCAAGCCAGATTGGTTGGTTTTCCTGTTTTGCCTCTGTTGTGGGTGAAAGAAGTGCCATGGGGAGAATTACTTTCAAAGTAGAAAACTCAGGAAGTGGAATAAAGTGCTCTGATTGGAACAAAGAGAAATTACAGGCTGTGTATATCTGTTCTGTCCCATTTTCTGGAAATAACACATGTGGTTTCTCCTTCTCCCTTTTTGTAGGAGGAAAGGAGTTGGTGAAGGTAACCATAGTGAGACCCCACTGTCCTGTCTGTACAGCAGGATAACCTTTGATGTTCACAGAAATATAAGAGTTTGGGCTGTTTCAAAACTCATTTACTGTGGGAGAGAAAATCACCAAGATGAAGGGCTAGGGAAGGAGACCAAAGGATACTGGGCTTTGAGAGAAAAGATGAGGTTTCTGCATCTCTGTGGATAGAAGCAGTGAAGGGCAGCAACTCTCAGTCCGCCAGCCCACCTGCCCCCATTGTTTCTAAAGGAGAGTTGGCAAGGAAACCTTTGGGCTTGGAAAGGGGGTGGGAGGGAATACCTGGGAGAACAGCAGTGGCTACCTTTGCTGGGTTTTTTGTGTTTGTTTGTCTGAGAGAAGAAAGAACTTTATTGTGTGGCTGACCAGCAAGGAGACAGGAAGCAAGGCTCAAATCCGTCTCCCCGAGCTGAAGTGGGGACAGACTTTTAAGGAGTTGGGGGTGGGAGTGGTTATATAAAATGCTAACTTGGCAGAATCTGATTAGAGAATGGGAGTGTAACAGTCGTTTAACTCCCATGTGCTCCAAATCAAGGGACGCCTCCCTTCTCATTAGGTTCCCTGTTCTGCTTTCTCTTCACATTGAGTTCCATAGTTAGGGAACTCTTGGTTCCTGGGCAGCTCGAGGTTGTCTGAGGAGAAGGTTTCCATCTTCTGGGTGGTCTAGCTGCATGACTTGCAATTTTTGCTCATTGCCCCTGCAAAACAACCGTAGCCAATGCAGGCCACAATTCATGCTTCTGTCATGCCTCAAGTGCCACAGGAGCCACCAGTGTTGACAGGCTCTGGGTGCATCCTGGTGAGAGATGAGACCTCCCCGGCCCAGGACCACCTCCCCTGGGACCGAGACATCGGCAGCAGCCATTACTGTGACCTAGTACAGGCGTGCTGACACCTACTTTTGCTGTTTTTGTTGAAAAGTACCATTTCACCAAAAGAATTAAAAACAATGAATACCTTTATTTTTAAACATAAGATGTGTCTTTACTATTAATTTCCAAGGTCCCTCATCTGCTTCAGATCATTCACGTTTTTGTGTGGTTCTTGTGAATATTCTACTTTATGTGCCTTTTTTAAATATAGCCTTTTTGGGCCGGCCCTGTGGCTTGGCAGTTAAGCGCGCGCGCTCCGCTGCTGGCGGCCCGGGTTTGGATCCCTGGTGCGCACTGACGCACTGCTTCTCCGGCCATGCTGAGGCCACGTCCCACATGCAGCAGCTGGAAGGATGTGCAGCTATGACATACAACTATCTACTAGGGCTTTGGGGGAAAAAAAATAAATAAATAAAATTATAAATATAGGCTTTTGAATTTTAGTTGGCATAGTTAGTTTTTATATGATATGTTGTTTATTAATATTCCAAAATTTTCCTAGCTGTTCCCCAGCTAGGATATCTGGGTTGTCTCCAAGTCTTTACCATTAAAGATGACTCATCTATAAACATCTTCTTGGGGTGTTTATTCTCTCTGAGACTCTGTTTCTTCATCTGTAAAGTGGAGAGGATTGTACAGTACCTATCACTTTGGACTGTTTAAGGTTCAAAGATTAATTAAGGTTCAAAGATTAAGCCTTCTATAAACTAGAGTGCACTAGGAAGAGATGTTATTTTTGTTTTTGTACAAATGATTTCTTTTCTTTTTCACTTATTTTTTTGGTTATATTCCTTGAAATGGTCTCACCGGTTCAAAAGGTATGACCTGGGATAGTCTGTTGTTTCAAAATTAATTCATTCAGCAAATATGTATCACATGCTCACTATATGCCAAGCCCTATTCTGGGCATTGAGGAATGCAGCAAAAAACAGAAAACAATGAAAGCTTGTCCTCATGGAGCCTTCCTTCTGTTGGGCTTGTTTATGACTTTTATTATATAAATAATATATAAATGAATGATTCCTAAGTGCCAGTCAGAGGAACATTACTATTTAAAATAATAATATTTCTATCAGTCCAAAGTGAAATGAGAAAAATAAGGACAATTTAGGGAGTTTTTCATAATTTTATTTATTTATTTATTTTTTTCCCCCAAAGCCCCAGTAGATAGCCGTACGCCACAGCTGCACATCCTTCTAGTTGCTGTATGTGGGACGCGGCCTCAGCATGGCCGGAGAAGTGGTGCGTCGGTGCGCGCCTGGGATCCGAACCCGGGCCGCCAGCAGCGGAGCGCACGCACTTAATCGCTAAGCCACAGGGCCGGCCCTAGGGAGTTCTTCATAAAGACTTGTTTATGTCCCTTAAAGGAAAGGACATAGCTGAGATTATATCATAAATACTTTGGTGTTAAACTGTTTCTTCTATGAAACAACAGTATTTTTTTTTTTTGGTGAGGAAGATCAGCTCTGAGCTAACATCCATGCCAATCCTCTTTTTTTTTTGCTGAGGAAGACTGGCCCTGGCCTAACATCCGTGCCCATCTTCCTCTACTTTATATGGGATGCCGCCACAGCATGGCTTGACAAGCGGTGCATCAGTGTGCGCCCGGGTCCAAACCCAGGCTGCCGGCAGCAGAGTGCGTGCACTTAATGGCTACGCCACAGGGCCAGCCCCAAAACAACAGTATTAATAGATGTTAGTGGGGTTTTAAAAAAGCATTTGTTTTTATTTTTATATCCCTAGTTTTAATATCTTTACCAGTCAAGATAAGATGGTTTTCCCAGTTTAGGGGGATAAATACTGCTACATGAAATCAAAAAGCATCGGAACCATGATTTTTATTTCAACTTTGTGTTATCTGTTGCTGTTTATAATGTGCTTTTATGTAACTTAATTGGATTCTCACAATACAATAACCATATAAGGGAGGTAGGGTAGGTATCTGTCAGTTCAGCTCCTGCAGGGAGCAGACACTGAGATGGAGCTGGGGGTACAGAGGTTTATTGAGGAGTGTGTCTGTGAAGGATTAAGAGGGGAGCAGGATTGGGGGCAGGGAGAGCCTTGAACCACAAGGCTGGTCTGACCGTCTCGGCCAACCCAGTGGGAAACTCTGAAGCAAGGATTGCCTGGTAGACAAGTCCTTGTTGGAAAGAAATGGCTAGGCCCTAGTACCCCATGCTTAGGCATTCGCTGAGGGGCTGCCCAGGAAGAGCAGGGCTGAGGTGGATCCTGGAGGTGGTGTCGGCTAACTGCATTCTGTGCAGCTGAATGGCAATCTCTCTTTTTTTTTTCCCAGTTATTTTATTGAGGTCATATTGGTTTATAACATTGTGTAATTTCAGGTGTACATTATTATTTTTGTGTGTGTGTGAGGAAGATCAGCCCTGAGCCAACATCTGTTGTCAATCCTCCTCTTTTTGCTGAGGAAGACGTGTCCTGGGCTAACATCCGTGCCCAGCTTCCTCTACTTTATATGGGAGGCCGCCACAGCGTGGCTTGACAAGCGGTGCATCAGTCCACACCCGGGATCCGAACCTGCGAACTCCAGGACACCGAAGTGGAGTGCGTGAACTTAACCGCTATGCCGCCAGGCCAGCCCCTCAGGTGTATGTTATTATATATCAGCAGCTGGTTCCTGCACGACTGCCACAGTATTCTTTCCTTTATCTTTCAGATGAGGAAGCCAAGACTACTTGGTGAAGGACACATAGGTAGGCAATGAAGCCAGGACTCTGACCCCACCTTCTGACCATTGTACTGTTCTTTCTATTACACCAAGTTGCATTTAGTGGTTTTTACTAAACGTCTCCCATATGAAAGAAATTCAGTGCATTCAGAAATAAGGCAACGTTTAGTGGAGGAGAAAAGATGTATTCTGGGTAATTATAACCTAAAAAAGTAGCTCAGTGCAGGAGGAGGAGGAAGTACATATAGAGTGATATATGCCGTCAGATCCTGTCCTGCTGTGGGCTGTTAGGGAAAGCTTTGTGGAGGAGTGGCATTTGAGCTGGATCTTGAAGGTCAGATAAGCTTAGAACTTTTGGAGTTAAGGGAGGGTGGACCTTCCAGAAGGAGGGAATAAACTGAGCAAACGTTTGGAGAGTGTGAGGGGGCTCTATGTCTTGGGACATATATGTTTAGGTTCCTGGGTTGGGGGGCTAGATAGCCAGAGGAGGCAGCCAACCCATGGATCTAAGAAGTGGTAGGTTGGATGGGTATGTGTGATGTCGATATAAGACAAGTAATCAGATTATCAGTGGTCTAGGGGAGGAAGGTGAGGCCAGACAGACTAGGTGAGTAGCTTCTAGTTAACTGAATGAATAGAGAGGTTTTCTGTCCCTGGCTGATTTTTTGTGTGTGTGTGTGAGGAAGATCAGCCCTGAGCTAACATCTGTCACCAATCCTCCTCTTTTCGTTGAGGAAGATTGGCCCTGGGCTAACATCCGTGCCCATCTTCCTCTACTTTATATGGGACGCCGCCAGAGCATGGCTTGACAAGCGGTGCATTGGTGCGTGCTGGGATCTGAACCTGCGAACCCTTGGGCCACCAAAGCGGAGGGCGCTTAACTGCTGCGCCACTGGGCCGGTCCCCCTGGCTGATTTTTTAATAGTGTGTTTCCACGAGGGAGGGCTGAAACTCTTGGTGAGAGCTCTTTTATTCCAGTTCTAATGAATAGGCCCAAGGCTGCCAGCTTGCCTCATGACCCCTGGCCTGGGAGCTTTACAAAATAGGTATTTCTTCCTCTACTTTGCCTGTTGCTGTCTGGTTTGGTCAAAACTGCAGGGGATTAGAACCTGAAGTCCCAGGTCTCTTACATAACCTCCCCCCTTCTCACATTTGCACGGACAGCTCCTTCTCTGCCTCCTTTCCCCTCCCCCTCTTCCTGCGGTAGCCAGGTAACAGGTAACTGTTACCACCTGTTATTTTTGCCTTTCAAGTAAAGTGATATGTTGAAAGCAGAGGTTTGAGTGCTCTGCTGGGGCCAATTTTACGAATATTGAATCTTTACTTAGAATTGGTCTACTATGGAGGAGGCAAATATGGGGGAGAGGAGTTGGGAGGACTGTATGAGGTTATCTGTCTGGGAGCCTTCCAGACATGGCTTTGTCTCTGCCATTAGAAGACTTTATCATTTCACACCTTTTAGTGCCAGAATGTGATGCTGTGTCTTAATTTGAAGAGGATGTGCTGACTCAGCATCTTTACAGATAGTTCTGCTGTCAGGTTTTGTCAGCTTCCTAGGCTGCCACTTGGAGATAGCCGACAGAGAAGCCCTTCAGTCTGGATGTGCGTGTGTGTGTGGGCACACAGACTAGTGGTCTGTCTGAAAAAGCTGAATGTGTCTTTGAGGAGAGTCAGAGATCTCACACACTGCACCTACCTCATGGGAGCCCAGGTCTCAGGGTGTGCAGGTCTCCTGAAAAAGGGCAGCAAAGGGAAGTCTCCCTTCAGTCTTCCTGGTCATTCAGTGGATTAGCACTGGGTGGGGGTAGAGGGATAGCAGGCAGCCTCCAGAAATAGACCAGTTACATAAATGCAGGGAGATAACATCAGGCATTAAACCTTAGTCCTTTGGACACTGCCTGTTTCCTGTGGGGGAACAGGGGTGGAGTCAGCGGCTAGAAGTAGGTATGGAACAGGGAAAGGTCTTTTTAGAGGAAGCTGCCAAGTGCTGAGAGCAGTGCCGCTGAATGTGCTAAGAGGTCAAGATTGATGGATATTCTCGATTTTCCACAGGAGCAGGGTAGTGAATGTAATGTGTTTGTATGTGTCTGTGTTATTAGTGTTGGGTGCTGAAAATCCGGGTTCTGGATCTGTGCCTTTATCTGATGAGGGTTTAGGGATCTTAATGAAAAGGAGCATTCTTCTGAGGAGAGTGACAGGAAGTGTAACCAGGTCCTGTTTACTTCTTTTTCTCACCCATTCTGGTAGATGCTGGCTTCTACTAAGATTACCCAAATTTAAGAGTAACTTTGGGGAGGAGAGTGAAGGAACCTTCTCTACGCATCCCTAGTGCCTCAGGGCCCCTAGGCTATGTCAGATCCTAGGTGAAATCACTATATGGTCAGAGCTGGGTTTTCTTAATTCCTGTGGCACATAAGAGCTGTAACACTGTTTGTGGAAGGTCTGGGGAAGGTGGAGGGGGACTGGGTCTGGCACTTTTAAGGAGAGGGAGACTCCTTCCTCTCCTTCCTCCAAAAGGCTGCAGAGCTCTCTGTGGGCAAAAGTTGCAGGGTTGATGCCTTTCTCTAACCAACCTTTCTTCCTACTAGGTTATCTTGACTCTGAAACGGACTGTTTCTATAGTTTCAGACCCGAATTAGAGATGGGGCAGGTGCTTAATTCTTAGTCTTGGAGCCTCTTTGGTTTTGATCAGGTAGAACCCTTAAAGCTTTCCCTAGGACTGGGAACAGCACTTTTGATTCTGACAATAGTGAAGCATTTGAGGGTCTTGTTCAGAACATTCTGAGCATTAGGACCTTGTCCTGTTCCCCTCTCCCTTTGCTGGAGAGGACCCTACTTTTGGTACCTTTCCCTGTCTCTGCAGGCCTCGTCATTTCAGTCTCCACCTACCTTCTCTCTCTGTTGGCTGGCCCACAGATGTATGAACTTGTACATGATGAATTGTGAACTTCTAGCCACATGTAGTGCCCTTGGGTACTTGGAGGGAGACACTTATCACAAGGAACCAGATTGCTTAGGTGAGTACCTTTTTGAGGAAACAGGTTAAACACTTGCCTGAGTTGAGGAAGTCTGTTGAATTCCTCAAGCCACGGGTGTGAAAAGCACGTGGGCTTGGGTGGAGCTTCTTCCAGGGCTCCCAGTGAGTGTTTGTTCTGTCCCTGAAGAGAGTGTGAAGGATTTGATCCGCTACTTGAGGCATGAGGATGAGATGCGAGATGTGCGGCAGCAGCTGGGAGCAGCCCAGATCCTGCAGAGTGACCTTCTACCCATCCTTATCCAACACCGCCAGGACAAGCCTCTCTTTGATGCTGTTATCAGGTTGATTCCCCAGCTTTTTAACTTTTATCATGTGCCAGCCATTGTTTGAGCTGAAGATTTTGGTGTTTGTGCCTGGTGAGGAAACTTAACAACTTCTCTCTCCTTCATTGTCTCCTAGGCTGATGGTGAACTTGACACAACCAGCCTTGCTCTGTTTTGGCAGTGTGCCCAAGGAGCCTAGCTTCCGGCACCATTTTCTGCAGGTGCTAGCTTACTTGCAGGCCTACAAAGAGGTGAAGTTTTCCTTCAGAGTCCCTGGGGCGGAATTTGGAGGCAGTAGGGAAGGAGAAGATGGATGCTACTTAAGGTCCATTCCCTTATTTCGTAGGCCTTTGCCAGTGAGAAGGCTTTTGGAGTCCTCAGTGAAACCTTGTATAAACTGCTGCAGCTGGTGAGTGCGTCTCCACTGTTCAAGATCCCACAGGACCCTTAATGCCTTGCTCTTCCTCTGGGCAGAGCCCCGGGCTGGGCATTGTCAGGACACGCTGCGTTTAGGGATATGGTCCCAGTCCTAGTGGGTACACAGTCCAATCCATTGTCTCTGGCTGCCTCGACTGCTGGAACTCTTTCCTTTCTTTCTTTTTAATCCTGATCCCCGTCTGTGCCTCTGTCGTCTTAGATGCCACCTGCTCTTCCTCTAACTATCCTTCTTCTGACTAGGGCTGGGAGGAACGGCAGGAGGAAGACAACTTGCTGATTGAGCGGATCCTGCTGCTGGTCAGAAATATTCTCCATGTCCCAGCTGACCTTGATCAGGAGAAGGTGAGAGGGCCTTGAGCTGTCTGAGTTCTTGTGCTTGGTTAGGTTGAGCTGCCCTTTTTTTGCTTTTCTTTCCCCTGATAAGTCTGTGGGGGAACCTTGGTCAAGGAATGAGTTGAATGAAGAACCTCAAGGCTGGGCAGGGGAACTGACTGACCCCCGTTTCTCCCCTCAACACTCACTGCTCAGAGGATCGATGATGACGCCAGTGTCCATGACCAGCTTCTCTGGGCGATTCATCTTAGTGGCCTGGATGACCTGCTCCTCTTCCTGGCCAGCTCGCCTGCTGAGCAGCAGTGGAGCCTGCATGTGCTAGAGATTGTCTCCCTTATGTTTCGTGACCAGGTGAGACCCTGGCCTGTTGCCCTAGTCCCCTCATCCGTGTACTTTTCTGCTATGTGGCCAGAATTGCTCTTGTGATAATGACTGAATTATCTGGGTGGAGGCGGGTGACAGGTTGAGTAACCACGTCTTGAGTATGGGGTCCCATCAACAGTCCTATTGCATACACTCTTTCCATCCTCAGGAGTGAACTCAGAAAAAGGAACGACCGCCCTTCTGACTCTTCCCTCCTTGTTCCAAATCTAGAACCCTGAGCAGTTGGCAGGAGTAGGACAGGGACACTTAGCTCAGGAGCGGAACACAGATATGGTAGAACTGGAGGCATTGCGCCAGCGAGAGATGGCAGAAAAGAAGACTCGAGCCCTTCAGCGAGGCAACAGGTGAGTGGCAGGGCGCTGCTCTACCCACCTTCCTGTTCCTTCACGATGGAATGCTGAGGGCTCGGGCCAAATTCTAAGTGGTGACTGGAGAGTATTTTGCAATTATGACATGCTCTGATGTGCTGATGAAAGAGAATGGGGATAAAGCTTCCAGAGAATTGAGGAGTCACCCTGGACTTTTTTTTTTTGCTACAGGCATTCTCGATTTGGGGGCTCCTACGTTGTCCAGGGGTTGAAGTCCATTGGGGAGAGGGACCTCATCTTTCACAAAGGTCTCCACAATGTGAGTATGTTCCCATCTCGGGTGGGAACACTGTCGAGTTGGGGGGCCTGAGAAGGGTAAGCATCTCTGGGGGTAAAGCTTCTCTGTTCTTGGGCTTAGAAAGTTGGAGACAGTAGGAGAAATAGAACCTCTGGCATTATTGTCTTTACCTATATCTTCACTTAGTGCCAGAGGGAGAGAACCTTCTAAGACTTTCTTCTGAGAACATTGTTAGCATCAGGGATGCAGAAAGAGCTGCAGGGGGTGGGTGGTGGTTAGGAGTAATTCTAATCCTCCATCCCACACCCCCAGCTCCAAAACTATAGTTCAGATTTGGGAAAGCAGCCCCGAAGGGTGCCTAAACGTCGCCAGGCTGCCCAGGAGCTGACCATTCAGCGCCGCTCTGCCCTCAATGTGAGACTCTTCCTCAGAGACTTCTGCTCTGAGTTCCTGGAGAACTGTTATAACCGGCTCATGGGCTCGGTGAAGGTGAGAGCCTAGGAAGGAGGGAATGGAGAGGCGATGGGGACAGTGGTGGATAAGAGGGCACCCTGGGGAGGAGCCTATGGGAGGCTGAGCCTGGAATGTGGACTAGTAGGTTGGAAGGGTGTAGGCCACCCCTGGGAGATGGTGAAGATGTCAGGAGGGAGTGGGTTATTGGTACAGTTAAAAAGGTTCTAGAGAAGTTGCCCCAGGGGAAGGGGAAAGGAATGTGAAGAGACCTGGGGAGAACAAAAGAAGGTTGGAAATTGTGGGTCCTAGAATGTTGTTACACTGTGGCCCAGCGTCTACGCCATCATCATGGGACAGGAGGAAGTTGGAAGCCCTGGCGTCATGGTCTTTTTTTCTGGACATTAGGATCACCTGCTTCGGGAGAAGGCTCAGCAGCACGATGAGACCTACTACATGTGGGCCTTGGCTTTCTTCATGGCCTTCAACCGAGCGGCCTCCTTCCGGCCAGGCCTGGTTTCTGAGACCCTCAGTGTCCGTACCTTCCACTTCATTGAGCAGAACCTCACCAACTACTATGAGATGATGCTGACTGACCGCAAGGAAGCCACCTCCTGGGCACGCCGGTGAGTGGGATGAGAACTGGGGTGAGAGTGGGCATCTTGGCCAGGTGGGAATCCGAAGGCCTGAATTCTGGATGGTACTTTCTTTCCTGTTTCAGGGTTAAGGTCGTCAGGCTGGGGAGCAAGGACTGCCTGGGTCATTCTGTTTTTGATGGCACTATTTTTGGAGGGTAGAGGTGGTACTGTTTCTGTGAGCCAGTATCCTAAGTTGTCCTCCATTTCACCCCTTTCCTTCATCTTGCAGGATGCACCTGGCTCTGAAGGCCTATCAGGAGCTGCTGGCTACAGTGAATGAGATGGACATGTCCCCGGAGGAGGCTGTGAGGGAGAGTAGCCGCATCATCAAGAGTGAGCCCTGGCCTGCTCTCTGATCCCAGCCTTCCCCATCCCTTCACCAGACTCACTTTTCCCAGTCCCAACTTCATCCATCTCTCCTTTTCCCAAACTTTCCAGACCAGTACTTCCATTCCTTTTTCCTCCCCATTCCTAGACAATATTTTCTATGTGATGGAGTACCGAGAACTATTCCTGGCACTCTTCAGAAAGTTTGATGAGAGGTGCCAGCCCCGCTCTTTCCTTCGTGACCTGGTGGAGACCACCCACCTCTTCCTCAAGATGTTGGAGCGGTTCTGTCGGAGCCGTGGGAACCTGGTAGTTCAGGTACTGGGTGCCCCAGGCTGTGGAAAGAGCTGGGAGGGGAGGGGGAAGGACAGAGGACTCTCCTGTCACAGTTTCTGCAGCTTAAGCTGATCTGTTAGAACTGCTCTGAGCTAGAGGGCATGAGGTTTGTCAGTGTTGCTGATGTGAGTCTTCTATAGTTTCCTTCTCCCATTAGATTATTCCCTGATCTGCCATAAATACCTTAAGTCATTCAGCAAACATTTATTGAACACCTGCCATGTGCTAAGCACATAAACTCTGGGGATTCATAACTTTTTAGAGTTTAGCAGTTATGCTGTGATATTTCCTGGTTATACTTCAAAGCATTGTAGTGAGATGGAAAGAGCCTTAAATTAAAAGTCAGATGGTCTGGGATCTCATCCCCTTAGTTACTGTTAGACTAACTCAAGCTGCTCATGTCAGTCTCCAGATCCCTTAAGTTGGGATTGTAATATAAGCCTGAAATGAAATAAAAATGAAAGGTCTAAGACAAGAAGAAAATCTCAAGGAATTTGTATCCTGGAGACCCAGGGACTCTGCTTTGTAAACATCTTCCTATAATCCTATTTGCTACAGCTTAAAATTGGGTCAGAACTCGACTTGAAAGGGGCAGTAGTACCAATGAGACTTTGCTAAGAGGTATTTTTACACCCAGCGCTCTATTGCATTATCAGAAATAGTAGGTGCTATCATTTATCAAGTGTTTACCATGTGTCAGATGCCATGCTGTTTTCATGTAATCCTTGCAACAGTGCTAGGGCAGGTGCACAGAGTGGTTAAGCAACATGTCCAAGGTCTTGCTAGTAAGTGGGTAGTGTCAATACTTAAATCCAGATCTGCTGGACTCCAAAGCTCATGCCCCTAACCTTTGGTGTGTTCAGTTATAAGTTCCTTGAACAGAGCATGAAGCTCAAGGGCATCCAGACAATTGCCCACACCAAAGACAGGTTCCCAGCCGTGACTTGGGGAGCAGAGTTGGGGTGTTGACTCTCACTGTCCTGCTTTTCAGAAGAAAAAATTTTAGGTTATATTTACCTACTGCTTTGCATTTTACAAAGTCTTTTCATGTAGAATTTCTTATCCTCATAGAAAATCTGTTCATTCTTTAGACTTCTGCTTAAGATATCACTGCTTTTGGGAAATCTCTGACCCCAAGAAATGAGTTAAGTGCTGTTCCTACGTTTTGCCATGGCATTTTATGCTCAGCCATATTCTAGGTCTTAGCCATGCTGTAATATAATTTACCTGTCTACTTACCTGTCTCTCCAGCTAGACAACAAGCTCCTCAAGGAAGTATGCTGTTCACTGTTGCTTCCCCATTGCCCATGAGTAGCACATGGTGGTCACTCTGGGACTGTCTAATTAATTAATTCAGATATTTAATTAATTAATAGAGAAGACATTGATGGGGAAAAGGCCTCCTTAGCTCTCCTGCCATCTTTCTCCATAGAACAAACGAAAGAAGAGAAAAAAGAAAAAGAAAGTTCTAGACCAGCCTGTTGCTTCTGGAATTGTCCCCTCTAGCCCAGAGGAACTGGAGGCTGTGTGGCCATCCATGGCTGAGCAGCTACAATGCTGTGCCCAGGTAGGTAGTTGCAGAAATCCTATCTTTCTTGAGGGTAGTGCTCTGGGTAGGCTGTCTGGGTTTCCCTCCTCTCTGTTCCCATAGCCTTAATCCCTCTTTAGGGTCCTGAGCTCAGTTTGGACTCCACGGTTCCCTTTGATGCGGCCTCAGAGGTGCCAGTGGAAGAGCAGCGGGCAGAAGCCATGGTGCGGATCCAAGACTGTCTCCTGGCTGGCCAAGCCCCACAGGCCCTGACCCTCCTTAGGTCTGCCCGGTAAGAACCCTGCCCGCTCACCCTCCTAGATCCAGTTCCTGAGCCTTTGGGGGCTGGAGGAGCTTTCACTGTGGTACAGGGTTCTCAGTCTTCAAAAGAAAGAAGTCTCATCAGGAGCACTTGGGACTCTACACTGCATACTGAGTCCTAGAGAGTTTTGATTGGTTTATTGGGGGATTTTGTTGTTTGTTTTTGTTTTATTTTTGAGAAATATCAAAAAGCACAGTTAATTGGGAAAAAAAATAAAGATAATTCTATGAGCCAAAGATAGCCATTATTGGCATTTTTTTTTTTTTTTTTTAAAGATTTTTATTTATTCAGTTTTTCCCCCCAAAGCCCCAGTAGATAGTTGTATGTCATAGGTTCACATCCTTCTAGTTGCTGTACGTGGGACTCGGCCTCGCGTTGGACAGAGAAGTGGTGCCTCGGGGCACTCCCGGGATCCGAACCCGGGCCGCCAGCATCAGAGTGCGCGCACTTAACCGCTAAGCCACGGAGCCGGCCCCATTATTGGCATTTTGATGAGTTATTATCCAGAGATTTTTTCTTCTGTGTTATATATAGACATATCATATATAACTTTTACAAAAACGAAATATTACACATACTGACTTATAGAGTTGTTTTACTTCTCAATATATTGTGAGCATCATTTCTCATCAGATATATTTCTATAATTGTTAATAGCTTTAAAAACACCATTTTGTGAATATCTACATTTGTTCAACCAAATGTCAACATTTAGATTGTTTGCATTTTATTCTTATATGATTTTCATTGCAATGTGGCTTGTGAGGGAACATTTCCCTAGAGTCTGTTTCATCTTTGAGGTAACAGTTTGCATCCTCTTTTTGGCCAACAAATGAAATAAGTCTAAATTCCTTCTCCCACTTCAAATTATGACTCAGATTTTCTCTGGTTAAAGCCTTTTTCTCTTTGTGCTCCAGGGAGGTATGGCCAGAAGGAGATGCGTTTGGCTCTCAAGATATTTCCCCAGAGGAAGAGATCCAGCTGCTGAAACAAATCCTCTGTGCCCCGCTTCCCCGTGAGTCTCCATTTCCTTCGCATCTCTGTCCTTTCAGGTCTCCTCTAGTACCAGCCTCACAGAGACCCAGTAATCCTCACTCTTTCTATAGGGCAGCAGGGGCCAGAGGAACGAGGGGCAGAGGAAGAAGAGGAAGAAGAAGAGGAGGAGGAGGAAGAGTTGCAGGTGGTCCAGGTGTCAGAGAAAGAATTTAATTTCCTGGACTACCTGAAACGGTGCGGGCCGTGAGAACTGAGTTGGTCGCAGTGTGGAGTTTGTGGGGCTGTGAGGATGAGCAGTGACTTTCTTACACTGATATCCTCTCCCTCCCTCCCTGTCTTGGGGCAGCTTTGCAAGCTCAACCGTCATCCGAGCCTACGTGCTGCTGCTGCGGAGCTACCGGCAGAACAGTGCCCACACCAACCACTGCGTTGTCAAGATGCTGCACCGGCTGGCCCATGACCTCAAAATGGAAGCCCTACTTTTCCAGCTCTCACTCTTCTGCCTCTTCAATCGTCTGCTTAGTGACCCTGCTGCTGGGGCCTACAAAGTGAGGGGACATGAAGGAATAGGTTTGGAGGTGTGGGGGGTCCTGGGGTAAAGTGATAGTCTTCAGGAGATAAAGGGCACCAAGTGGTGTCAGGGCTAAGCGATGAGAGAACGGTGAGGAAGTGGGCAGGCAGGTTGGGGACTGCATGGGGAAGGATAGAGAGAGTCTGAGCGAGGAGGGCGCAGCTGGGAACAGGTGTAGAGAATACCTAGGGGGCCAAGTTTATGTGTACATATAGGCCAGAGGCCTCACAGCAGCCTCCCTGTCCCGCAGGAACTAGTGACTTTTGCCAAATACATCCTGGGCAAGTTCTTTGCATTGGCTGCAGTCAACCAAAAAGCCTTCATGGAGCTGCTGTTCTGGAAGAACACAGCTGTGGTTCGAGAGATGACCGAGGGCTATGGCTCCCTGGATGGCGGGTGAGCACGAGGATGGGGAAGGATGGGCTGTAGGGGTGAGTGACAGTCACAGAGTGTCAAAGATGCAAGAGCTTGCACATCAATTAGTCTAACCTTTCTTTCCCTTTCACAGGTGAGAAAACAGGCCCTGAAGGTGAAATGCTTTACCTAAGGTCACCCAAGAGGACCTGGGATTGGAGCCTAAGTCTCCTGTCTGCTCTAGTTTCTTTCTCCTTCACCAGCCTTCATGGGGGGGGGTCAGTTGGGAGTGGGGTGGCTCCCCAGGGAGAGTCTGTGTGTGCCCCATCCCAAAATGTGCTGGGAAACCATAAGGATTCATAGAAATGTGTCCTCTTTCCCTTAGTATCTCAGCTCCTCTCCTTTCATACTTCTCTCTTTTTTCCATATACTCTTAGACCCTATGGTGTCAGGTTCCATAGGCCCAACCTGGAAAACCTCTTAGTTTGACTTTTGGGTTAAGTGGAAGGAGAGGGAGGGTAGGACGCACACCTTCGGCCTCTGCTAGCTGGCTCCTTTGAGGTACCTGTGTTGTCCTTGTTCCTTTTAGAACTGACCAGAAAGGGCCTTTGGCCTCCCTTTTTGGGCCAGCAACATACATGCTCCCCCGCCCCTTTCCCCATTTAGATCTGCTAGTCGCAGACACCCTGTGTGGAGCCCAGAGGAGGAGGCCCAGCTTCAGGAACTGTATCACTCCCATAAGGATGTGGAAGGTATGCGGCCTTGAGATCTGCAGAGTTGATAAGGAGGGCAGCCTGAGCTCCGGGACCTCTCTTTACCTCCACTGCTCCTCCACCTCAGGTCAGGATGTGGTGGACGCCATCTTGGCAAATCTGAATACTGTCCCTCGAACACGCAAGCAGATCATCCACCATCTGGTACGGCTGGGACTGGCTGACAGTGTCAAGGACTTCCAAAGGTAGAGGCACATACTCTGGAGGGAGCCAAGATGGGGAATCCTCTGTTCACTCCTTGGGCCTCCTCTTCCACTGACACCTCCCTAAACAGGAAAGGAACCCGTATCGTACTGTGGACAGAAGATCAGGAGATGGAGCTGCAGCGGCTTTTTGAGGAGTTCCAGGACTCAGATGGTAAGTGAGGTGGAGGCTCAAGGAACCTCTGGGATGAGAGCCAAGCTGTGCATTTCTTTTCCCCTGCCTTCTGTTCCCAAGGAAGGCTTATCCCATTGCTTCTGTCCACTTACCGTATTTGTGGTGTCATTTTTGAGTGAATTGAGCTGGCCTCTTTCCAAAGACCTCTGATTTCCTTTACTAATCTCTTTCCCCCGCTGCTCTCGGGTATTTACACTTTCCCTCTCTATAGATGTCCTGGGTCATATCATGAAGAACATCACAGCCAAACGCTCACGGGCCCGAATAGTGGACAAACTGCTGGCTCTGGGGCTGGTGGCCGAGCGGCGGGAGCTATATAAGAAACGCCGGAAGAAGTTGGCGCCCTCGAGTTTGGTAACAATCTTACCCTGACTCTGCTGGCATGGGCCCCTCCCCCTGAAGTGCTCCTTAGAAGTAGCCCACCCAGATTCTTCCTGTGTCAGGCTGTTTAGATGAGGTCCCCTCGGTGGGGTGGTCAGGAACCGAGGATTCTACTCGGTTCCTCATGTTGTCTCCCTTTTTATTTCCTACCCCAATGAATTTTAGCCTGATGGAGAGGAGTCCCTGAAAGATTTTTGCCAGGAAGATCTGGAAGAAGAGGAAAACCTGCCAGAGGAAGAGAGTGAAGAGGATGAAGAGAAAGATGAGGGCTCAGAAACAGAACAAGCCCAGGGTAGCACAGTCCTTTCAACTGAAAATCTTGGGCAAAGCCTACATCAGGAAGGTGAGGGCGTGGGCTGGGGGAGATGTCTCAGGTGGAGGGGTTGGGCACATGGGCCAATTAGAAGTTTCCCTCCTTCCCTTAGGCTTTTCTGCTCCGCTCCTATGGCTCCAGAACTGCCTGATTCGAGTAGCAGATGATCGGGAAGCAGATGGTGAGTGGATAAATGATGGTTTCGGGAGGACTGGGGCACTGAAGGCTACTGGAGACCTGGTCGTGGGATAAGGACCAGCTCTTTCCTCACCATATGACTATTAACCCCGTCCTAGGCTGCTCACAGGCAGTTCCGTTGGTGCCGCTGACAGAAGAAAATGAAGAAGCATTGGAAAATGAACAGTTTCAGCAGCTGTTGCGCAAGCTAGGGGTTCGGCCTCCTGCCTCTGGGCAGGTAAATAAACACACCAGTTACAGTGTCAGCCAGGGCCTGTCGGTGCTATTTCAAAACACGTCTCCTCCTCACTGCAGTTGTGATCTCTGTCCTCATTTCCTCTCACCTTTGACCGAGGCTCCTGCAGCGGCCATCCTGCTAGTCTTCCTCTCTCCAGTCTCCCCTACCCCTGAGTCCATCTTCCACACTGCCCCAAGTTATCTTTCTAAAACATAGTGTTGATTATATCACTTCTCTGTCCAGGGCACTTGATGGTTCCCCACTGTTTGTAGGACAGAGTCCACTGCCTCTGAGTGGTGTGCCTTGCCTTTGGCCAATCTTTAAAGCCTCACAGCCACACCAGCACACACCTATCCTCGCCATAGTCTTCCTGGACTTCTTTCCATCCTCCACACAGTAGACTTTCTCATACCTCCAAACAGTTGACCATGCCAGTCCCTTCTCTGGAAGGCTCCAACCACACACACATCACCCATCTTCCTGATGAAGCTCCACCCAGCCTGCAAGAGTCAGTTCAGTTGCCACCTCCTCAAAGAAGCGGTCCCTACCACTCTTTCAACTCCTGAAGTGAAAGTAACCACTTAGGCAGCTGGGACTTGTTCATTCTCTTGACAGCACCCCAATCCTATGGTGTTACAGCACAGTGGTTCTTTCTCCTGTTAGATTATGAGTTCTTGAGGGCAGAGATCATATCTGATTCACCTTTAGATTCCTAGGATCCATTCATTTATTTAATTGGCAACTATATTTACCGGGAACCTCTTAATGTAGCAGGCATCATGCTAGACATTGCCATATATATTGGATAAATAAGCAGTAAGTAGATTTCACAACCCTTGTGGATCCTCACCAATGTAGGGTCATATTTATTCAATAAATAATATTAAGGGGCCAGCCCCATGGCCTAGTGGTTAAGTTCAGCACACTCCACTTCCGCAGCCTGGGTTCAGTTCCTGGGCATGGACCTACACCACTCATCGGTGGCCATGTTGTGGCAGGCAACCCACATACAAAATAGAGAAAGACTGGCACAGATGTTAGCTCAGGGTGAATCTTCCTCAGCAAGAAAAAATAAAATAATATCAAAATCTGGTGAACTAGGGGGCAGCCCGGTGGTGTAGTGGTTAAGGTTGTGTGCTCCACTTTGGTGGCCCGGAGTTCGCAGGTTTGGATCCCAGGCATGGACCTATGCACCACTCATCAAGCCATGCTGTGGCGGCATCCCATATCAAGTAAAGGAAGATGGGCACAGATGTTAGCCCAGGGCCAATCTTCCTCAGCAAAAAGAGGAGGATTAGCAAAAGATGTTAGCTCAGGGCTAATCTTCCTCAAAGAAAAAAATCTGGTGAACTAGAGGCTGGCCCTTTCCCATTACTCTCATTTTCAACTTCTTTGCCCCTGTAGGAAACCTTCTGGCGAATTCCAGCCAAGCTGAGTCCCACCCAGCTCCGGAGAGTAGCAGCTTCCTTGAGTCAATCAGAGGAAGAGGAAAAGCTTCAGCCAGGGCTAGAACCTAAAGTCCCTGCAGAACAAGGCCCTGGGGAGGAGCACCAAGAGGATCATCAAAAGGAGCATCGAGCACAAGCACTGAGGGCCCTCCTGTTAGCCCGAAAAAAGAAAGCAGGCCTGGTGTCCCCAGAGGGTAATGGCAGGACCACTTATCTATTGAGTGTTTATTTACTGTGTGCCAGCCATGTTGATCTAGAGGGCTGATAGAGTATTTTGAGAATATGAGGGCCTATTTCCTAATTTTATGCCTCATATGGTCATTTCAGAGGAAGTGACTGCTGGTGAGAAAGAGCAGCTGAAAGTGGCCCCCAAGAAGCGACAGCTGCTGGACAGCGATGAGGAGCAGGAGGAAGATGAGGGCAGCAGCAAAGGTAGGGAGTCTGGTGGGACCTGCCGTTTCTTCCAACCTCTAGCACTCTTCTCTTTGATCCTGAAGATAAACGCTCCCACCCTCCTTCCCCCTTAACATATTTAGACAGTCTCTCTCTTCTCCCCCTGTCGTTCCCATAGCACCAGAGTCGGGAGCTCCAGGAATCCAAAAGAAGAAACGGTTTCACATTGAGGATGAAGATGAGAACGACTGAAGAGCCAGAAGCCTGGGGATAGAGATAGACCTGTCTTTAGGTGGTGAATTTAAATCAGAGTAGGGAGCTCACACAGGACCCAGAAACTCCTCCTTCTGACAGAAGCAGTGGAGTCCTGGGCTTCCCGTGGATTTAGGGTCTGGGAGGTTCAGGCAACAGTGTTGGACTCCTCTACAGTCACTTCTTGCTTCTCCCAGTTTTATCAGTATGCCTCAGTAGCTCTCTGGAGACTTACTCCTCTTCTTCTAGGAACCATTTCTTTGGTTTATTCATGCCCCTTAGCAAAAGAGAGGAGCAGGTGAAATATAGAAGGCAACTTAGACCCCTCTTATAGGTCTGTTCTTCTTGGTTTTCTGCTGGACGTGGGTCACAGCATCAGATGGGGAGCTTTGTGACATGATTGGTGGGGGTGTTGCACCATTTTTAAAAGGCACCAGATGCTCCCATCCTCATTTTCTTTCCTATGATCACCTCCTAGACACCAGATTGAGCCCAATTCCTGCAGTCCAGGTAGGGTTGGGATGCAGTACTCTCCAGATGATGAATGTGTTTGGTTTGCGTTTGGTGTTGAATTAAACATGTAAAATTACAAGTTGCCAGTGTTGATCTGACTTGCCATCTCTCTACGTACCTCAGCCCTCCACCCACTATGTTCTTGAAAGAAGAACTTTTTTTTTTTTTTTTTTTTTTTTTGCAGGGAAAGATTCACCCTGAGCTAACATCTGTGGCCAATCTTCCTCTTTTTTTCCCTCCCCAAAGGCCCAGTGTGTGGTTGTATATCACAGTTGTAAGTCCTTCTAGTTCTTCTGTGTGAGCTGCCGCCACAGCCTAGCAACTGACGGAGGGGTGGTGTGGTTCTGCGACTAGGAAATGAACCCTGGGCCGCTGAAGCAGTGAAAGTGCCGAATTTTAACCACTAGGCCATTAGGGCTGGCTCAGAACTTTTAACTATTAGGGTTAAAAGAGACCATCAGCCTTCCCTTTTCTCCTGCTTTCATTATAGAAGACACAGAAAAACGTTCTCACCTTAAGATCCTTTGCCTAGGATAAATCTTTAGGGTGACAAAAGTATGCAGCAAGAAGCAGCAGGAGCCACAGAGGGAGAAAAAAGCGTTTGTCAGCGTGGCGCAGAGGGGAGGACAAAGCCTGGGCAAGAAAGAGATGGATAAATATTGTCCTTCCCTACTCTTGGAAACCATCAGCTTTCTGGCTCCCTGTTGTTTCCAGCTGAGGGAGGGTGAAAGTGAGATTCAGAAAATAGCCAATCAGATCAGGGAGAGCCCTAGGTAAAGGATGCGTTTGGACTGTCTTATTTCTCTGACTTTATTTTTTTCTCCCACCACCTCTAGAGGTAGGAGTGAAGCTATGTCTAGGGTAACTGAAGTTTCCAAGGGCTAAGACATTTTTTAGTTCTGACCAGTCTGGGTGTTTCTTCATTCCGAGCCTTTCCCCACGTCCCAACCTGAGCACTGCTGCTTTTTTTTATTGAAGTAACATTGGTTTATAATATTATATAAGTTTCAGATGTCCGACATTACATTTTGACATCTGTATATACTACAGTGTACCTACCACCAAAAGTCTAGTTTCCATCTTACCATAAAGTTGATCCCCTTTACCCATTTCGCCCTCCCCCAACTGCCCTTCCCCTCTGGTAACTACCAATCTGTTGTCTGTTTCTAAGAGTTTTTGTGTGTGTGTGTGTGTGTGAGGAAGGTTGGCCCTGAGCTAACACCTGTTGCCAATCTTCCTCTTTTTGCTTGAGGAAGAGTGGCCCTGAGCTAACGTCTGTGCCCATCTTCCTCTAATTTGTATGTGGAATGCTGCCACAGCATGGCTTGATGAGTGGTGTAGGTCTGTGCCTGGGGTCTGAACCTGCGAACCCTGGGCCACCGAAGTGGAGCACGCCAAACTTAACCACTGTGCCACCAGGCCAGCCCCTCTTTCTATGAGTCTGTGTTTGTTTTGCTTGTTCATTTGTTTTGTTTTTATGTTCCACATATGAGTGAAATTATACAGTATTTGTCTTTCTCCATCAGACATTTCACTTAGCATAATACCCTCAAGGTCTATCCACGTTGTCACAAATGGCAAGATTTCATCTTTTTTATGGCTGAGTAGTATTCCATTGTGTGTGTGTGTGTGTGCGCGCGCACCACGTCTTTATCCATTTATTCATCAGTGGACACTTAGATTGTTTCTATATCTTGGCTATTGTGAATAATGGTACAGTGAACATAGGGGTGCATATTTTTGATTTAGTGTTTTCGTATTCCTCAGATAAATACTCAGAAGTAGAATAGCTGGATCCACTTCTGTTCCTAAATTTTTGAGGAATTTCCATACTGTTTTCCATAGTGGCTGCACCAATTTATATTCCTACCAATAGTGTATGAGGGTTCCCATTTCTCCACATCCTCTCCAACACTCGTTATTGTCTTTTTGATAATAGCCATTCTAACAGGCATGAGGTGATATCTCATTGTGGTTTTTTGTTTTTTTTTTAAAGATTTTATTTATTTATTTTTTTCCCCCCAAAGCCCCAGTAGATTGTTGTATGTCATAGCTGCACATCCTTCTAATTGCTGTATGTGGGACACGGCCTCAGCATGGCCAGAGAAGCAGTGCATCGGTGCGCGCCCGGGATCCGAACCCAGGCCGCCAAGCAGTGGAGCGCGCACACTTAACCACTAAGCCACGGGGCCGGCCCTCATTGTGGTTTTGGTTTGCATTTCCCTTAGTAATGTTGAACGTTTTTTCGTTTGCCTGTTGGCCATCTCTGTGTCTTCTGTGGAAAAATGTTTATTCAGATCCTCTACCCATTTTTTAATCAGGTGGTTTGTTTTTTTGTTGAGTTGTATGAGTTCTTTATATAGTTTGGATATTAACCCTTTATCAGATACATGATTTGCAAATATCTTCTGTTCAGTAGGTTATCTTTTCATTTTGTTGATGGTTTCCTTTGCTGTGCAGAAGCTTTTTAGTTTGATGTAGTCCAATTTGTTCATTTTTGCTTTTGTTTCCCTTGCCTGAGGAGGCATATCCAAAAAGATATTGCTAAGATCGATGTTAAAGTGTGTGCTGCTGATGTTTTCTTCTAGGAGTTTTATGGTTTCAGGTCTTACATTCAACTCTTTAATCCATTTTAAGTTAATTTTTGTGTATGGTATAAGATAGTGGTCCAGTTTCATTCTTTTGCATGTGGCTGTCCAGTTTTCCCAACACCGTTTATTGAAGAGACTTTCCTTTCTCCACTGTATGTTCTTGGCTCCTTTCTTGAAAATTAGCTGTCCATAGATGTGTGGGTTTATTTTTGGGCTCTCAGTTCTGTTTCATTGATTTCTTTGTCTGTTTTTCTGCCAATACTATACTGTTTTGGTTATTGTAGCTTTGTAGTATAGTTTGAAGTCAGGAAATGAACAAATCTCTAGCTTTGTTCTTTTTTCTCAGGATTGCTTTGGCTATTAAAGGTCTTTTGTGGTTTCATACAAATTTTAGGATTTTTTTCTATTTCTGTGAAAGATGCTGTTGGGATTTTGATACGGATTGTATTGAATCTCTATCCTTTTTGTAGGAATTGTACAATTCCTACAATTTTGATGGGGATTGTATTGAATCTGTAGATTGTTTTAAGTAATATGGACATTTTAACAATGTTAATTCTTCCAATCCATGAGCACAGAATATTTTTCCATTTCTTTGTATCTTCTTGAATTTATTTCAGAAATATCTTATAGTTTTCAACGTACAAGTCTTTTACCTCCTTGATTAAATTTATTCCTAGGTATTTTATTCTTTTTGTTGTGATTGTAAATGGGATTGTTTTCTTAATTTCTCTGATAGTTCATTATTAGTGTGTAAAAATACAATAGATTTTTATATATTTATTTTGTACCCTCCAACTTTATTGTATTTGTTTATTATTTCTAGTAGTTTTTTTTATAGAATCTTTAGGGTTTTCTACATATAAAATAATGTCCGCAAATAGTGACAGCTTTACTTCTTCCTTTCCAGTTTGGATACCTTTTATTTCTTTTTCTTACCTGATCGCTCTGGCTAGGACTTCCAGTGCTGTTGAATAAAAGTGGCAAGAAGGGCCATTCTTGTCTTGTTCTGATCTTAGAGAACATTTTCAGTTTTTCACCATTGAGTATGATGTTAGCTGTGGGTTTGTCATATATGGCCTTTATTATTTTGAGGTACTTTCCTTCTATACCTATTTTATTGAGAGTTTATATCAAATGGATGTTGAATTTTGTCATATGCTTTTTCTGCATCTGTTGAGATGATTGTATGAGTTTTATTCTTCAGTTTGTTAATGTGGTGTATCACATTGATTGATTGGCTTGTGTTGAACCATTCTTGCATCCCTGGAATAAATCCCACTTGATCGTGGTGTGTGATCCTTTTAATATACTGTTGTATTCGATTTAGTAGTATTTTGTTGAGAATTTTTGCATCTGTGTTTATCAGAGATCTTGGCCTCTAATTTTGTGTGTGTGTGTTGTCCTTGTCTGGTTTTAGGGTCAGGATAATGTTGGCCTCATAAAATGAATTAGGAAGCATTCCCTCCTGTTAAATTTTTGGAGGAGTTGAAGAAGAATAGGTATTAAATCTTCTTTGAATGTTTGGTAGAATTCACCAGTGAAGCCATCTGGTCCTGGACTTTTATTTTTTGGGAGGTTTTTGATTACTGTTTCAAAATGTCCTTACTAGTGATCAATCTAGTTAGATTTTCTATTTCTTTTTGGTTCTTTTTTAGAGTTTCAATATCTTTGGTAAAGTATTCCTTCTGTTCATTAATTTTATTCCTGAGCTCCTTGAATTGTCTTTCCGAGTTTTCTTGTAGCTTGTTGAGTTTCTTCATAACAGCTCTTTTGAATTCTCTGTCAGTTAGATCGCAATCTTCTGTGAATTTAGGTTTGGTTTCTGGAGAGTTGTCATTTTCTTTTTGTGATAGCGTGTTGCAGTAGTTTTTCATGGTGCTTGATGAGTTGTTCCTCTGCTGGCACATTTGTAGTAGTGATCCCCTTTCTTATTTAGGTAAGACTTTGTTTACTTTGATTCTAATAATTCAACAGCTTGGTAATTAGAGGCCTTTCTTTTGTTTCCAGTAGCTGACTCTATAGCACAAGTTTTTGGTTTCTCTTACCTGAGCTGTCTCTGATTATATTTGAGAGCCAGTGCTTTACACCCTCCACTGCCTCTGCCAGAGGTGTTGTCAGTGCCTTCATTGTCACTGCTCGTTCCTCCAACAATGCTGGTGCCTTGTTGCTGCCAATGTCGCTGTGATCATGGGTGTTATCACCAGAGTTACCGGGATGGTGGGCATCTCTGCTGCTTCCAGGGTCGCCTGGGTTGCGGATTTCACCACTATGTGGGGAGGGTAGAGTGAGACCTGGGCTCATGGGCACCTCCGCTGCATCCGGGGTTGTCAGAATCGCAGGTGCTGCCGCTGCAGCTGGGGGTCACTGGGGTTGGGGGTTCTGCCGCTGCTTCTGCCGGGTTCCCTGTGGCCTTGGGCGCTGCTGCTACTGGGTTTTCTGGGGATGTTGGCACTGCTGCTGCCACTGGGCGCCAGGTTCATGGGCACTGCTGCCGCTGCCAGGTGAGCTGGGGTCACAAGTGCCACTGCTGCCTCCACAGAGGAGTGGGTACCTGGGTTGTGGGCACCGCCGCAGTTCCTGGAGCCTCAGGTCGCAGGTGCCACCACCGCTGCTGGGAGAGCTGGAATCACAGGCTCTCCCACCACTGCCAGGAGAGGTCGGGGAGGCTGGGTCATGGGCGCTGCTGTGGTTCCTGGAGTCTCCAGTTGCGGGCACGTGGTGGTTCCTGGAGCCTCTGGTCTCAGGAGCCACCACTGCTGCTCCCTTGGTTCCACCGCCTCCACTAGGTCCAGTCCACCCACCTTCAGATTTATAGATGCGTGGATCTCTCAGGCATTCTGGTATACTGGTCAGAGGATCCTTTGTTGGGTTATGGATGCCCTACTGGTTGCAACCTAAAGGGGAGAGACAAAGGGAACAACTCACGCTGCCATGATGCTAACGTCCCCTGAGCACTGCTTCTTTCCAGCAGGGCTGTCCTGCTGACTTATCATGAGCCGGGCTATGCTTCTTTGCTGTGTCTTGCTGTCCCCAGTGGCTGTGTTTCCAAGAAAAGCCCTGAAAGGGTCCTGATCTTCCAGTCCTCTTTGAAACTTCCAGTCTCGATTTCTTCTGCCAGTTTTTTAATTAAGTATAGACCATTTACTGTGATTAGGCACCAGAAATATTGCTATCCTTTTCCATTTATTTACTTTTGAAATTTTTAAATGAGAAAAACAGTAAAGAGCTATTTTTACATATTTGAGTCACAGCCATCTGATTTCTCCTCACTCTGTCTCTCTGGGTTTCTGTCTGAACTAGAGTGGGAATGTGGGAGGGAGAGGTAAATAATGATAATGTCGAGAGAAAAAAATCTCATACTATTAGGGAGTGTCTGATAACTAGACACCCTCTGATCAGTCAGTACATGTGTCAGTTCAGGTCCTCTAGGAAGAAGAGGTCTAGGTGGAATTAGAAATGCAAGAGATTTATTAGAGGAAATGCCTTTGAAGGATAAAGGAGAGATTGAACAGGCATGGATTGGGAGAGCCTATAGACCATGATGATGGTCAGATACCTATGAAAGGAGAAAGGGAAAAATTGCAGTGCTGCTCTCAAAAAATCTTGGCGAGGCTGATTCAGAGCCCCAAGCAAAGATTGTCTGATTGAGGAGTCCCATATCTGCAGACAAGGGCTGGCTCTCGCACCCTCCACCAGTCACTGGCTCAGAGTAACCTGGAGAGAGTGATGTTCGTGTGAACACTGCAGAAGATCCTAAGGAGTGGAATCCTAAGGCAGTCAACTGAACAGACATTTCACTGCATGTTCTCTTCAAGGGAGGTGTGAGCATGACACCCCAGTACAAATGTGCAGTTGTTTGCCACAGTCGTGTCCATTACTGATCATAGAGTCAAGCAGCCATTCCCTCTGTTCCCCTTCCATGAGACAGTACTGGGAGTGGAACAACCTGCTCGGAAGGCTCACATCTGACTAAGTGGTAATTTGGGGCTTTCATATTTAAGTAGAAAGTGAAGAGGAGAAAAATAGAAAGAAAAGCGGAGGAAGTCCCTAGTGAGCTGGGAATGGGAGAGACCAAGTGGGATCATTGAGTTCCATTTCCTATTTCATGGGCTCTAACCTAAAAGGTACAGAAGCCTGGAGGTGAGGGATGAATGAAACAGTTTGTTTTCTAACTCCCGCTTCAGCAAAGTCTGATCCTTTACTGCTACGTGTTGTATGGTATGGCTGCCATTTCATATGGAACCCAACAAAGGCCCTAATGTCCTTTTTCTTGTCCATGGCATCCCAGCCACCCTCAGCAGACTCCTGGTTCTGCCAGACCTAGCTCCTAAACTTCCTGCCTGGCTTCATCCACATGGCCTTTCTACCCAGGATCTAATAGACCTGGCACTGAGGGAAGCCCTGGAGCAAGCTGACTACCAAACTGATGCCTGGCCCTGCAGCTGCAGCTCTACAGGCTGGGATGTGTGAAAGCCACAAACCCCTGCACCCACCAGCTCCAAGGACTCTGGAATGGCAGCAGCACAGGGAGGAGAGTGCCACATGGTACCTTGACCTCTGTTCTGCAGGTGTTGGACAGCCTTCAGTCAGACTCAGGGAAAGCCAAGTGTGTCCTCCCCACTGAGGACTGTGAGCAAGAGCAACCTAAGAATAATGAGGTCCAGTTGTTGCCAGGAGGAGGATGCTCCTATAAACTTGGCACAGCTTTGTACTATGCTGCCTAGACAAAACTACATGAAAGTCAATAAACATGGCTGAGATGGGGCTGTAGACCTGGATTACAACCTGATAATGATGGTTAGGACCAATGGGGCTGTTGGTCAGCTCTGCATTTAAGCCTGTGGTAAAGGCTGAGGTTTAGCAGTTGATCCAGTATTATTATGAGAAAATTCCCTCTGCCAGAGACGAGGGAGTAGGGCTTGGGGGCATCTCAGATGTAAGTAACGTGGAGAAGACAACTACCATGGACCCAAAAGGGCAGGTGTCAGAGGTAGTAAGCTCAGCTCTCTACTGGAGGTGGGTCTTGTTCAAGAGCTATAACTTAGAGCCTAGGACTAGGAGTTTTGTGCTATAAGAAAAGTGGATAGGCATAGAAGGAATTCTAATTTTTTGCCAGGCTGTATGTGTGGTGTTCAGAATCCAATATAAACATCAGATCTGATATTCATAGGATATACAGTGGTGAAAAATAGAATGGTTAAAAAACATACCAATTATTTTAAGTGTGTTGAAGTTTGTTTTATGGCCCAAATGTGGTATATCTTGGTGAGTGTCCTATAGGTGCTTGAAAAGAATGTGAATTCTATTATTGTGGATGTGAATTGTTGAGTGGAGTGTTTCATAAGTGTCAGTTCGATTCAATTGGTTGATGATGATGTTAAGTTCTTCTATATCTTTGCTGACTTTCTAGTAAGTCTATCAATTGTTGAAAGAGGGGTATTAAAGTCTCCAACTATAATATTGGATTTGTCTATTTTTCTTTTTACTTCTATCAGTTTTTGCTTCATGTATTTTGAAGCTCAGTTGTTTGATACATGCGCATTTAGGATTGTTATGTCTTCTTGGTGGATTGACCCTTTAATCATTATGCAATGTCCATCTTCATCCCCAATATTTTTCTTTGGTGGTATATATTTTTTCATCCTTTTACTTTCAACCTCCCTATATCATTAAATTCGGAGTGAGTTTCCTGTAGACAGCATATAGTTGGGTCATGTTGTTTTTTATTTTCTCTGCTAATCTCTGTCTTTTAATTGGTATATTTAAACCATTTACATTTAATATAATTATTGATATGTTAGGGCTACATTTGCCATTTTATTGTTTTTTGTTTTATCCTTAATTTTCATCACTCTTTCACTTTCCTTCCTTTCTGTGGGTTACTTAAACATTTTTTTGAATTCTATTTTGATTTATCTATAAAGTTTTTAAGTATATCTCTTTATGTAAATCTTTTAGTGGTTGCTGTATATATTACATTATATATACAAAACCTATCACAATCTACTGGTGCCAACATTTTACCAGTTTTAATAAAGTGTAGAAATCTTACCTCCATTTAGGTCCCTTTCCCTTATTCCTTTATACTATAATTATCTTAAGTATTTCCTCTCTATACATTGAAAACATCAGACAATGTTATAATTTTTACTTCAACCACATAACATTATTTATAAAACTCAAGAGGAGAAGGATGGTATATTGTTATTTATCCTTAATTTTTACTCCTTTTTTTTTTTTTGTGAGGAAGATCAGCCCTGAGCTAACATCAGTGCTAATCCTCTTTTTGCTGAGGAAGACCAGCTCTGAGCTAACATCTATTGCCAATCCTCCTCCTTTTTTTTTCCCCCCCAAAGCCCCAGTAGATAGTTGTATGTCATAGCTGCACACCCTTCTAGGTTGCTGTATGTGGGACGCGGCCTCAGCATGGCCGGAGAAGCGGTGCGTCGGTGCGCGCCCAGGATCCTATCCCGGGCCGCTAGTAGCGGAGCATGCGCACTTAACCGCTAAGCCACGGGGCGGCCCGAATTTTTACTCTCTGTTGCTTTCTTCATTCATGAGGTTTCACGCTTTCTTTTTTTAAAATAATTTCCTTTCTATATAAAGAAATTCCTTTAGCCATTCTTTTAGAGTAGGACTGCTAGTGACAAATTCTCTTAGTTTTCTTTAATCTGAGAATGTCTTGATTTCACTGTCATTTCTGAAGGATATTTTTGCTGGGTATAGAATTTAGAGTTAACAAGGTTTTTTTCAGCACTTGAAAAATGTTGTGCAATTTCCTTCTGGTCTCCATGGTTTCTGATGAGAAATCCACTGTAATTTCACATCTTTATTCCTTTATAAGTAATGTGTTATTTCTCTCTATTTGCTTCCAAGGTTTCTTCTTTGTCTTTATTTCCTGAAGTTTGAGTATGATGTGTCTTGGCATAGATTTCTTTGTGTTTATTCCCCTTAGGTAGGGTTCACTCAACTTTTTGAATCTGTAGGTTTATATGCTCTAAATTTCCCTCTAAGTACTGCTTTAACAACATCTCACAAATTTTGATATGTTATGTTTTTATTTTCATTCAGCTCAAAGTACTTTTGAATTTTCTTTTTGATTTCTTCTTTGACTCATGCGTTACTTAGAAGTGTCTTATTTTGTTTGCAAATACAGGGGAGGAGTTTCCAGATATCTGTAATTTATTTCTAATTTAATTCTACTATACTCAGGGAACATACTTTGTATGACTTGAATCCTTTAAAATTTATTGATACTTGTTTTATGGGCCAGAATATGATCTATCTTGGTAAATGTTTCATGTGCACTTGAAAAGAGTGTGTATTCTGTTGTTGTTTGGTGGTGTATTCTATAACTTATGTCAAATTGGTTGTTCAGATCTTCTTTATCTTTACTGAGTTTTTGTCTACTTATTCTATCAATTATTGAAAGAGGAGTATTAAAATCTCTGACTATAATTGTGGGTTTGTCTGGGCAAGTCTATCAGTATTTACTTCATATATATTTTGAAGCTGTTATCATATGCATAAAGGCTTAGGATTCTCACATCCTCTTGATGAATTGGCCTCTTTCTCACTATCAAATGACGTTCTTTATCCCTATAACATTCTTTGCTCTGAAGTCTACTTTTCTTTTTTTTTTTAAAGATTTTATTTATTGATTTATTTATTTTTCCCCCAAAGCCTCAGTAGATAGTTGTATGTCGTAGTTGCACATCCTTCTAGTTGCTGTATGTGGGACGCGGCCTCAGCATGGCCGGAGAAGCGGTGCGACGGTGCACGCCCGGGATCCGAACCCGGGCCGCCAGCAGCGGAACGCGCGCACTTAACCGCTAAGCCACGGGGCCGGCCCTGAAGTCTACTTTTCTGATATTAATATAGCCACTCCAGCTTTCTCTTGATGAGTGTTAGCATGGTATAGCTTTCCATCTTTTTACTTTGAACTTATTTTTGTCTTTTAAAGTCAATTTCTTGGGCCGGCTCCGTGGCTTAGCAGTTAAGTGCGCGCGCTCTGATGCTGGTGGCCCGGGTTCGGATCCCGGGAGCGCCCCGAGGCACCACTTCTCCATCCAACGTGAGGCCGAGTCCCACGTACAGCAACTAGAAGGATGTGAACCTATGACATACAACTATCTACTGGGGCTTTGGGGGGAAAAAACTGAATAAATAAAATTAAAAAAAAAAAAATAAATAAAGTAAATTTCTTGTAGGAAGCCTATAGTTGGATCTTGTTTGTTTTTTTCAATCCAATCTGACAATCTTTGCCTTTTAATTTGGGTATTTAGAGCATTTATATTTAATATCATTATTGATATTGTCAGATTTATATCTATCATCTTGCTGTTTGTTGTCTATTTGTCCCCTTTCTTCTTTGTCCCCCTTTCTTTTTCTTCCTACTTTTGGTTTGAGTATTTTTTATGATTCCATCTTATCTCCTTTGTTGGCTTATTAGCTGTAACCCATTGCTTTATTATTTTAGTGTTGCTTTAAGGTTTATAGTATACATCTTTAACTTGTCAGAGTATACCTTCAGGTGATATTACACCACTTCATGTACAGTCTAAGAAATTTACCATAGTATACTTCTCTTTCCCCCCTCCCAGCCTTTGTGCAATTGTTGTCATACGTTTTATGTCTACATATATTATAAACCTTACACTACATTATTTTCCCTTAAATAGTCAATAATCTCTTAGAGGAAAAAAACATATATTTACTCATGTAATTATCATTTCTTGTGCTCTTCATTCCTTTGTGTACATCCATATTTCCAGTGGAAGTCATTTTCCTTCTACCTGAAGACTTCTATTAACATTTCTTGTAGTGCAGGCCTGCTGGTGATGAATTCTTTCAGATTTTGAATGTCTTTTTTTTTTTTTTTGAGGTAAAATTCACATAACATAAAATTCACCATTTTAGCCATTTTAAAGTGTACAATTCAGTGGCTTTTGGTGTATATACAACGTTGTGCAACCATCACACAAATTCCAGAACATTTTCATCACCCCAAAAAGAAACCCATTATGTTGAATAATCTTTCACTTGCTTCCTGGGTTCTTTTTTGCCCCATCCAGCTATTAGCCTCTCCTGATGGCTAAGCGAGAGCTCTTGGGGTGGAGGTTAGGGCTCCAGGAAACTGATTCTCACTTAAATTCCACCACCCAGGTTCATAGGTCAAAAAAAGTTGTTCGGTTTTTTTTGTGTGTGTGTGAGGAAGATTGGCCCTGAGCTAACATCTACTGCCAATCTTCCTCTTTTTGCTTGAGGAAGATCATCCCTGAGCTAACATCCGTGCTAGCCTTCCTCTATTTTGCATGTGGGATGCCACCACAGCATGGCCTGATGAGCGGTGTGTAGGTCCGTACCCAGGATGTGAACCCCAGGCCACTGAAGCAGAGCATGCAAACTTAACCACTATGCCATAGGGCCAGCCCCAAAGTTGTTTTAACTGCAGCTGCTGCTTAAGGAGCTTAAGAGAATGAGCCACATACTATATTGGTTCCACCCCTAAAGTATATTTCCTCATTTCTGACCTAGATTCCTACCATACCTGACCGTCTAAGGTTTCTCCCTCCAATCTCCTCTTTCTTTTAATTCATTTTCCATTCTGCCTGCAGAATTTCTTTCTAAAACATGGTCCTGATCATGTCATTGCCCTGCTCAAGAGCATTTGATGGTTTCCTGTTTCATTCAGGTCAGAGACCACCTCCAGAAAGTAGCTTGCTTAATCTTGGCAAGTCTTTGCAGCCTCACTGCCATGCTGACCGTGCCCATGTTTTACACTGTTGCCACCCCAGACTAGTTTCAGTCACCCTCACAGAGCAGGCCTTTTCATGCCACCAAGCTGTTGATTATGCCAGTCCCTCTACTGGCGGGCTCTACCTGACTGCTATCCCATTCTTTAAGAATCACCTCAAATGTGCTTTGTTTTGTGAAGCGGTCTCTGTCACTCTTTGAACCACAAACCACAAACAATCCCTTTTATGGCTGAAATTTGTTCATTCCTCTGATAAAGTGCCAATCTTATAGTGTTTCATCTTGTTTGTTCTTTTTCCCACTAGACTGTGAGCTCCTTGAAAGCAAGGATCATGTCTTATTCACCTTTAGATCCCAATGGTGCATTCATTAATGTATCCAATTAACACACATACCTATTCGGTGCCTGCTACATAGGAGTCACCGTGCTGGGCATTGGGTATCAATTAGGAGTGATTATCCAAAGACTAGATATACATAGGTGAACAAAGCAATAATAAATAAGGGTCCCAGCACTTGCCAGTCTTCGCCAGTGCAGTATTAAGAACAAGGTAGTTGTTAACACTAACAATCTGGTAATCTAGAGGCTGATCCTTTCACTTTGCTGCCATTTTCAACTTCTTTGACCCCATAGGAAAACTTCCTGTGGAGTCCAGACAAACTGAACCCTGGGAAAGTTAGATGCTTCTTTTGAGTCACTCAAGAGGAGGAAACCTTCAGCTAGAGCTGGAACCTGAAGTCTTGGGAGAAAGGGCCTGATGAGGAGTGCTGAGCACAAGCCCTGAGGGCCCTCCTGTTAGCCAGCAGAAGGAGAGCAGGCCTGGTGTCCCTAGGGGATAAGAGCAGGAACCCTGGTCTGTTGAGTACTTATTAGGTACGAACCATGTTGGTCTAGGGGGCTGATGGAGTTGCTTTGATGCCTCCTATTTCAGGAGGAGACCAGGCTGATGAGGAGTGGCAGCTAAAAACAGCACCCAAGATTTTTAGGGCAGTGAAAGTATTCTGTACGATACTATAAAGGTGGATACATGACATTATGCATTTGGTAAAACCCATAGAACTATATGATGCAAAGAGTTGAACCCTAATGTAAACTATGGACTTAGGTGATAATTAATAATACATAATAATAAAATAAAATGAACAAATTTTAAAAAATAATATAATAATCAATTGTAACAAATACCACACCAATGTAAGATGTTAATAATAGGGGAAACTGAGAAGTTAGGGGAGAGGGAATATTTAGGGACTCTGTACTTTCTCCTCAATTTTTCTATATACCTAAAACTACTTTATAATTTTATTTATTTATTTCTCCCCCCTAAGCCCCAGTAGATAGTTGTATGTCATAGTTGCACACCCTTCTAGTTGCTGTATGTGGGACGCGGCCTCAGCATGGCCGGAGAAGCGGTGCGTCGGTGCGCGCCTGGGATCCGAACCCGGGCCGCCAGCAGCGGAGCGCATGTACTTAACCGCTAAGCCACGGGGCCGGCCCTAAAACTACTTTAAAAAAGAAACTCTATTAGTTAAAAAAAAAAAAACCAAAAACCCAGCACCCAAGAGGTGACAGCTGCTGGGATTGAGGAACAGGTGGAAGACGAGGACAGGAGCACAGGTAGGAAGTCTGACTGGGGGGACCTGCCTTTGTCTTCATCCCTCTGTCATTCCTCTCCTCAATCCTGGAGACAGACTCACTTTCCCTCCCCCCTACCATATTTATGCATTCAGTCTCTCTCCCCTGTCATTCCCAAGGCACCAGAGTTGGAAATTCAAGGAATTTCAATGAAATAGCATTTTCATATTGAGGATGATGCTGATGCTGACTGACAAACTGCAGGTGGAGATGGCCTTGGTTTTGGATAGCGAACTCAAGTCAGAAATGGGAGAATCTGACAGGATCCAAAAACATCCCTGAGCTGTACAGGAGCAGAAGAGTCTTGAAGTTTCCCATGGATTTAGGGTCCAGGAATTTCAGGCAACAGTGTTGGATGCCTCTACATCCAGTTCTTCCTTCTCCCAATTTTAGGCGTGTGTCCCAGCAGCTCCCTGAAGACTTACTCCTCTTTTAGAAATCGCTTTTCTTCTGATTTCTTCTTGCTTGTTAGGGGCTCGTCCTAGGACTGAAAGGACTAAGATAGGAGGAGTGACCTGGGACCCCTTCACTGGCCTGTTCCCTTTGGCTGTCTGCCAGAGGTGAGTTATAGCACCAGAGAGTCACCTTTACGGCACAATGATATGTGGACTTTTGTACCAGTTTTAGGAGGCACCATATGCCATTGTTCTCTATTTTCCAGGCTACAGTTTCTCATCTAGACCCCTAGAAGAGAAATGAATCCCAATTCCTATAGTTTTGATATAGGCTTAGAAAGAGGTACTATCATGGTAATGAATGTGTTTAATTGGGGTGTTGCATTGGAATCAAGAAGGTAAAAACTGAAAATTTGCTCTGATTTGATCTGAATTGCCAGTAGGTTCTATTTTCCCATTTTTCTACCTGTTAAGTCCACAGAATAAGAACTATTTTGGGGTCTCCTACCTTTGGTGTCCCTGTCTTTCACCTCCCTGCTTCCCCAGAAGACACAGAGGAATTTTTCCTGATCTAAGTTTAGGTCTAGAGAAATCCTTAGGGTGACAGGGTTATGGGACAGGAAAAGCCGTAGCCTCAAAGGGAGAGGACCTGTTTGTCAGCATGAGGCAAAGGTGAGGAGGACAAAGCCTGAGCCAGGAACAGGTGGATAAATATTTGTGAATGTTATGTCCTTCACTGTTTTCAGAGGGGTCAACTTTTTTGGCTGGGGTAAAGAGAAGGTGAAATCTAGAAAGCCGTCATTCAGATGAGGGAAGCACCGAGGCAAAGGACGTGTTTTGACCATCTCGTTCCTCTGGCTTGTTTCTTTCTGGAGCAGGTGAGGCTCGCCCACAGCCTGTACAGGTGGGAGTGAAGTATGCCCAGGGTAACTGAAGTTTCCAAGGGCTACGACACTTCCTAGCTCTGACCAGTCTTGGTGTGTCTTCATCCCAAGCCTTTCCCCATTTCCAAGCTGAGCACTGCTTCTTTCCAGCAGGGCTGTTCCTGCTGACCCACCATGAGCCAGCCTGTGCTGCTCCTTTGCTGCGTCTTCTTGTCCCTGGTGGCTGCCTGTCCAAGTAATGCCCAGAAAGGGGGTCTGACCTTCCAGCCATCTTTCACAGAAACTAGGCATCCTCTGGACATGCTCTCCAATAAGATCCCTCTCCCAGATCCCAAGACCTGCCAGGATCTCTTGCACACAGCCCCCTCTTTAGCCCCTCTGCCTGAGTACCTGTCCAACTTAGCTCTGGAGGTGGCCCTGGAGGAGGCTGGCTGCCCAACTGAGGTCCACATTCTGCAGCTTCAGCTTGTTAGGATGGGAGGAAAGGACACCACTGAAACTCTCACCTGTGAGAGTAAAAAGCACAATGAGGAAGAAGGCATCTGCAATACTAAGGTCATTCTGAGGGATATGGGAGGACTCGCAGGTAAGCTTGGATAAATCCAGCACTCAGCTACTCACCCTGAGGAATGTATTGATGGTGGTAAATACACTACCGGGGTGGCTGGTCTACCAGTTAGCGCAGATGGTGATTGACTTTGCTGAGAAGCCATCTCCCAGGGCGCTGGTGATACAAGTCAAAGCTTTTGCTCTCAAGTTAAGAGCTTCTCAGTGTCTATGGATGATGACAATATAATTTATCAAACGTCCCACAGTTATTTTAAAGTGCTTTATGAAAAATTGATTCAGGAATTTGTCCAGGTTTACTTCAGATATCAGTGCCACCTAGGCAACAAGTCTCCTTTCCCAGGACTGTGTTCAAGGATGGGACACAATAAGTAGTTAGAAATATTGGAGACCACTTAGGACAGATGTATGCTCCTTATTTCATCCTAGTGCTAAAACCCACATGTGACTGGTGTTAGCCTTGCCCTTCTCATTTAGTAGCTCTCAGTCCCTATTCTTCTATTTTCTCTTTTTTCTATTTTTTTTCAGTTATCATATACTGTGCATATAATATGTACTAAGCATTTAACCTTTTTCTCATTCATCTACCCGTACTAAACCACCAACTAGATGCTGTAGCTTGTTAATATTTTTAAACTGAAAAGACAAATAAAATAAGAGAGAATCATAGACATCTAATCTCTACTGATTCTGGTTCTCCTGGCTCCTATCATGAGCTAGAGTGGGAATGTGGCAGGGACCTGTAAGAAATGCCAGAGAACAGGGACTTAGGTATTGAGGTCGAATGTGTGACAAGGGGACAAGGTTTGAGCAGCCAGTACAAATGGACAAATATTTGCAGAGATTATTTGCAGATGAAATAAATGCACAGATCATTTCATCTATGATCTCTTACTGATCATAGATGAAAGCAAATAACTCTTTTCTTCATGGGACAGAGAAGTAGGCAGAACAGGATCAAGGAGCTACGAAATCTATCAAGGCAGTCTCATTTCTCAATGACTGGACTGTGCGGGAATTTGGGGCCCCCTATGAATGAGTGGAAATAAAGCAGAGGAAGTCTCTGATGACCTGAAGATGGAGGAGGACAAGTGGGAACAATTGGGTTGCATTTCCTGTTTCTTAGGTCTTTATCTAAAAATAAGAGAAGCTTGGAGGTGATGGATGGGGTGTGCCCTGGGTCCTGGGCTCCTTTCAGACCACAGCCCTTAGGGAAACGGATTGTATGTTTCTGGTTTCTCCCCTCTCCAGAGCGCTTTGTTCCAGACATGCGTGGCCTCAGACTCATCATGATACCAGCTGAACTGCTGCTCCTTTGCTACCTCCTGCTACGCCCTGCCGATGCCGCTTCATATGGAAACCAAACAAATGTCCTGATGCACCTTCCATCGTCCTCGGAATCCTGGCTACCTTCCTCAGACCCCTTGTCCTGCCAGACCCTGCTCCCAAAGTCCCTGCCTGGCTTCACCCACATGGCCCCTGTACCCAAGTTCCTGGTAGGCCTGTCACTGGTGATCGCCTTGGAGAAAGCTGGCTGCCACACTGATGTACGGACCCTGCAGCGTCAGCTGTACCGCCAGGGCAGTGTCAACACTACACAGATCCTCATCCGACATCTTCAAGGGCTTGAGAAAGGCAGAAGCACAGGGAGGGCAGTGTCAGTGGATGCCCTGGCCTCTGCTCTGCAGCTGTTGGCCAGGGAGCAGCCAGGCCAAGAGAGGGCCCGACGCTCCCTCCCCATCAAGCACTGTGAGCATGAGAAGGAGCAAGTTGTGCACAATATAGTCAGGCTGTTGCCCGGAGTGGGAACCTTCTACAACCTGGGCACAGCTTTGTATTATGCTGCTCAGAACTGCTCCGACAAGGCCAAGGAACGAGGCCAAGATGGGGTCATAGATCTGGGTTATGATCTTCTCATGACCATGGCTGGACTGTCAGGAGGGCCCACGGGACTGGCGATCAGTGCTGCCCTTAAACCTGCAGTGAAGGCCGGAGTTCAAAAGTTGATCCAGTATTACAATGAGAAAGAGGCAAACACCCCTCTGCCAGAGACCAGCACGGAGGGCCTGGGGGGCACCTCAGGCGTGAGTGACCTGGAAGAAACAACTACCATGACCCCTTTGGTGTCAGAAGTATATCCAACTCCTTACTGGGTATGGGCCGTATACAACAGCTATGACTAAGATTCAGGGAAGGGAGTCCTGGGATATAAAAGAAGGTGGTAAACACAGAATGAATAAATCTAATGTTCTGACAAGCTATATGTGTGTGTTCAAAATCCAGATCTCTGATTTGTTATCAAGGAGGAAGGCAGTGCTGGAACATGTAGGAATTTTAAAGTTTGGGGTTTGGAGTCAGAGGATTTGGTTTTGAATCCAGGCTCCACTTGTTAGAAACTCAGTGATCACTGACTAGTAACTTCTTTCTCCAAGGCTCAATTTTTAAATTTTTTTCTGTGTGTGAGGAAGATCAGCCCTGCACTAACATCTGCCAATCCTCCTCTTTTTGCTGAAGAAGATTGGCCCTAGGCTAACATCCATGCCCATCTTCCTCTACTTTATATGGGACACCGCCACAGCATGGCTTAACAAGCGGTGCGGAGGTCCGTCCCCGGGATCCGGGCCTGTGAACCCCGGGCCACCAAAGTGGAGCGTGGGAACTTAACCACTAAGCCACCGGGCCAGCCCCTTAATTTCTAAAGTGAGAATAATGATTTTCACCTTAGTGGGTTTTGTGGAAATTAAAAACGATACAATGAACCTCAAGTGCTTAGCACGGTACCATCAGTAAATAATTATTATTTTTTTGTTACTTCAGCGCTCCCCTTCCTATCCCAAAGTCTCGAAATTCCGGTCCCACCTCTTCTTTCCCTAGCGCCTCCATGGTCCGGAGCCAGTCTCGATTCTGCGGCTGCGGCGCAACTTCTCGGAAATCAGCTGTTTCAGCCCTGGGCTATTCCGTTAATTGGACTCCTCCCTCCGCAGGCATGGGGCGGGGCTTACTTGAGCCTTCCAACCAATCGCTGGAGCTGGAGGTGTGGCTTCCGCGCCGCTTGTCCCGCCCTGTGGAGGGGGTTGGGCTGTGGTGCCGCCAATGAGCTCACTGCTTGGGGAGGGTCAGCCGCGCGCTCCGGCCTGCTCCAAGGGGGCGGGTCCGAGGGGCGGGCCGAAGCCGGGGGCGGAGCAGGAGGCCCTGGCGCCGGAGCTCTTGCTGGGGACCGGAAGCCGGGACCAGAGCCTGTGGAGGCAGCGGGGTCTGAGACCCTAACAAGGTACGGCCCTGTGAGGGCACGCGGGGTTGCTGGTGGAGGCGCGAGTTGCTCCCTGGGAAGGGCAGCAAGCCCCGGAGGGTACGCCTCGGAGGGGTCAGCCTCTGTCCCCAGGTTGAAATAAGAGCTGTCGCCTGCTGCATCCTGGATCTCCCCCTCCTGTCCAGCCTAGCTCCCCAACCCTAACACCCCCCTCCCTAAACTCCCCTGCAGCCTCCGAGACCTGGAACCTGGCATTGTTACATAGGTTCAGTGTCTTGCATAGGTTCAGTGTCTTAGCCAACGGTTTTACCTTCTGGGCTGTGTTAATTTTGATCCTCACCAAAAAAACAGTGTCTGAAGGTAGATACGATTTATCATCCTTATTTGTTATGTTAAAAAGTATAAGGTACAGAATGGTGAAACGATTTGCCTAAGGTCACATACAAAATGCAGTTCATTTTAGAAAGGCTTATTGAGCACAAAATATGTGCCTAAGAGAGTGGGGGATAACTGGTCAAAACCTTAAGTGTTACAGCCCTTAACCTCAGTGTTTGCAATCCATTTGGAAGACCAGGGTTTGTTTCATATTTAAACCTCAGGATTTACTTGCTGCCTTGCTCTTTTTTTTTTTTAATTTTTATTTATTTATTTCTTTTTCCCCAAAGCCCCAGTAGATAGTTGTATGTCGTAGTTGCTCATCCTTCTAGTTGCTGTATGTGGGACGCGGCCTCAGCATGGCCGGAGAAGCAGTGCGTTGGTGGACGCCCGGGATCTGAACCCGGGCCGCCAGTAGTGGAGCGCATGCACTTAACCGCTAAGCCACAGGGCCGGCTCCCACTGCCTTGCTCTTTTTTTTTTTTTTTTAAGGATTTTTTATTTATTTATTTTTCCCCCAAAGCCCCAGTAGATAGTTGTCTGTCATAGCTGCACATCCTTCTAGTTGCTGTATGTGGGACACGGCCATGCTGAGGCCGGAGGAGCGGTGCGTCGGTGCGCACCCGGGATCCGAACCCCGGGCCGCCGGCAGCAGAGCGCGCGAACGTAACCGCTAAACCACGGGGCCGGCCCTGCCTTGCTCTTTTAATACCAGTCCATTAGTTCCTTGAGAACTGGGGCCTTGTCATTTGTTTTTTAAAAGCAATACAGGTACATAGTTGGAAAAGTCAAGTACTACTAAAAGGATTAAAATGAAAAACGGGCCAGCCCGCTGGCGCAAGCAGTTAAGTGCGCGCGCTCCACTGCAGCGGCCCGGGGTTGGCCAGTTCGGATCCCAGGCGCGCACCAACGCACTGCTTGGCAGGTCACGCTGTGGCACCATCCCATATAAAGTCGAGGAAGATGGGCACAGATGTTAACCCAGGGCCAGTCTTCCTCGGCAAAAAAAAAAAAAAGAGGAGGATTGGCAGATGTTAGCACAGGGATGATCTCCTCACACACACACAAAAAAAGAAAAATAGGTGCCCGTGCCCAATCCTTTCCTTCCTCTCTTCCTACCTCCCAGAGGCAGAAAGGCAACTCCTGATTATTCATACTGGTGAAAATAATCTCTTCCACCCCAAGCGTTTTTCTTTGATTTGTAATAAAATCATGTGACCTCTTTTAGACCACAGATATGCATGTTTATTCTTTTCTGTTAGGCTCAGGCGGCAGCAAGAATAAGTTTTAATTTCCTCTACTGACAGATGGCTGTGGGCAGGGAAAGGTAGCGAGAGAGAGTCTCCACCCAGCCTGCTTGGTGACAAGCAAAAACCAGCTTTAGTGAAATTTTTGAGTCTCTCACGAAGTTGATAATCCACCTGAAGAATCAGAGACTGATAGAGATCATATAAAAGTGTCATAGTCTTAGGGATTGAGTGTCTCCTTGCACAGTATATAAACATCTTCTAGACTGGAGCTCCTCCTTCCTACATGGAGAGCAGTTTATAGGGTGTACCTTATCTTCAAGGAGGTTTCAGCCCCTGATAAAGCTTTGGGGCCAGCAGGGATCATACTGAAATAAATACTTATAACTCACACTGATCTTTAAATGTTCCAGCAAAAATGAATACAAATACAAACAAATAAATTTAAAATAAATTCATTCCGGGAGATAGATGAAATAAAGATGGTGGAAGTATCATTAACTTTTGTTTAAGCTAGATGATGGGTACATGGATGATCTTTGTACTACTATTCATTCTATTTTGGTATGTGTTTGAAAATTACCATTTAATCAAAAAGGCTCGCATATTGGAGCTCTTAAATAGTACTCCCTGGAAGAATATGCACCAAACTGATAATATTGGTTATTTCTGGAGAGGAGGGGATGGGACCAAGATTGGGAGTGGGGTTAATCTAGACTTTAATTTTTGTTTGTATTTTTTCTTACGTCTATAATTCAAAATTTTTTAAATTTGTAATAATAAACAATCATGAGACTGTGGATGATTTAGTCCAGCAAAATTTCCAATTGAGAACATGCATCCTTCAGACTCAGATCCCAAATGGCGCAGTGGGAAATGCTGCAGAATCTCGACAGCCCATTTCAGGATCAGCTGCACCAGCTCTACTCAAATAGCCTCCTGCCAGTGGACATTCGACAGCACTTGGCCGTCTGGATTGAAGACCAGAACTGGTGAGGGCTTCGGGAAGTTGCTGGGGATGAGGAAAGTGGTTTCTTTCTTCTGAGCCCCCAGGATCCTGGAGACACCACGGGCAGGGAGGGGTTGGAAGGCCTGAACACTGTAGCAACCCTGCAGAGATACTAATCCTTGTTATTCCTGGTCCCCAGGAAAGAAGCTGTACTGGGCAACGATGATTCCAAGGCTAACATGCTATGCTTCCACTTCTTGGACCAACTGAACTATGAATGTGGCCGCTGTAGCCAAGACCCTGAGTGCTTGTTGCTACAGCACAACTTGCGAAAATTCTATCGGGACATTCAGGTACTTGGAGGAGCTGGGAATAACAAAGTAGGAATGGGAGCTGAGTGTAGAGGAGTACAGTTTAGGGTATGGAACAGGACCTGGAGGTGCAGAGGGATGGGGGCAGATCTGGGGAAAGGAGGACAGAGTCTGGACTCTGGATGACTATCAGAAAGAAGGTCAGAGTCTAGATGACCCTGGTAGGAAGAGGCTAGTGTTTGGAGGACCACTGGTGAAAAGGGGAAAGGCTAGGGCCCCTGAAGGAGGGGAAGTACTGGGGTCACACGGTCTGGGGTGGTAGTTCATTGAAGGCAGTTGAATTCGATCAATCTCCTCTCTTTTCCTACTACAGGCCTTTCCTCAGGGCCCTACCCAATTGGCTGAGATGATCTTTAATCTCCTTCTGGAAGAAAAAAGAATTCTGATCCAGGCTCAGAGGGCTCAGTTGGTGAGAACAATTTGGCAGTGATGTTGAAAACTCCTGGAGTAGAGAGGGAACATGAAAAGGACTCAGGAAATTTGTCTCGGAACAAGATCCCCTCACATCTTGTGGTATAATTTCAGGCCTGGATTTCAGGGATGAAAGGTCAGAGTTGAAATGTACTCACAGCCTCTTATTTCAGGAGCAAGGAGAGCCAGCCCTCGAAGCACCTATGGAGAGGCAGCAGCATGAGATTGAATCCCGGATTCTGGAATTAAGGGCTATGATGGAGGTTGGTAGATGTGGCAAGAGTCAGGGTGGGCAGGGCTCAGCCCACCTCCTCCCACAGAAGCAGCCTCATCTGGGTCTAATCGCATCTACAGAAGCTGGTGAAATCTATCAGCCAACTGAAAGACCAGCAGGATGTCTTCCGCTTCCGATATGAGACCTCAGGTAGGAAGCACATTGAGGGGTGGGAGAAAGACAGGCGTCCGCTGGGAGGCACGGGTGGAAGAGAGCAGAAGGGAAAAGTCCCAGTAAGCAGTAGTCACCTTTGGCTCCTCCTCACTGGCTACACTCCTGCTGCCGTGCAAAGGCAGAAGTGCCAGGGCATGTTGTGGAGGTCGGGCTGGAGGGGTGGCTGAGGGACAGTAGTGAATGTTGGAGGAGATGCATGGCAAAGCGTCTTAGCAGACTGAGCGGGCTTCTGGTTCAAGCATGACCATTCAGACTTCACCTGAGGGCCCCGAGGTGCCCGTGCTTGCTCGGTTTCGTTCTCCCTTCCAAATCCCCCCTCCTGACTCTGACTGAGGTCTGGTCAGGAAGGAGAGGGGAAGGAGCCCTGTCTGAACACTTGTCTCACCCCTGTCTCATCCAGTGAAGACACCGTCTTTGGACCCCCGTCAGGCCAGACAGCAGCAGCTTCTGCAGGAAACTCTCAATGAGCTGGACAAAAGGAGAAAGGTGGGAGGCAGAGGACAGAGGGAGTGGGCAGCAGGGAACTGGGGAAAAGGAGGGATCTGGGAGCCCTGGCTTCTTAGCCTTGGCTTCTTTGTTTCTTCATCCCTAGTTGGATGGTGGAGGGTGATGGTGAGAGGTGCTCACACTCACTTCGTGTCTTTCCTAGGAGGTGCTGGATGCCTCCAAAGCACTGTTGGGCCGACTAACTACCCTCATCGAGCTACTGCTGCCCGAGTTGGAGGAGTGGAAAGCCCAACAGCAGAAAGCCTGCATTGGAGGGCCCCTGGACAGAGGATTAGAACCACTGGAGAACTGGTGAGAGGCACCCTCCCCGCCCCCATGCTCGCCCAGCCCCAGTCTTAGCCACCCTGCTGTGCTTTGTAAGTTGTAATGCCCTGTATATGGCAAGAGGCATTGCTCTCCTTAGTCTCTGCTCCCCAAAATGATTCCAGCTCCCTTGTCTGACTGCAGCTACCCTCTGCTCTTCATTCTCACCATCCAGGGAACCCAGAGCCTAGTCTTTGCTTTGGTGAAAGTAATGGATTAATCCACAATCTGGTTTCTCCTTCCTTTTTAATCACCCAAGAAATATATTTTCACTTTCTTTTTAGTGCAATGAATATAATGCCCCGCCAAAAAAGAAAATTACATATTACTTTTCTACCCATATGTAGCTACAGTAATATTATTAAACAAAAATTGAATCATATTGTTCGTACTATTTTGAGACCTTTGGGTTTGTTTTTTTGTTAACTTAGCAGTATATTATAATATGTACCCATGTTACTTTTAATGGCTGCATTATAGTTCCCTATATGGAGGTAACATAATTTAATTAATGAACTATTTTGGACATTTAGGGTTTTTTTTTTTTTGTGAGGAAGATCAGCCCTGAGCTAACATCCATGCCAATCCTCCTCTTTTTTTTTTTGCTGAGGAAGACTGGCCCTGAGCTAACATCTGTGCCGATCTTCCTCCACTTTATGTGGGACGCTGCCACAGCATGGCCTGACAAGTGGTGAGTCAGTGCGCGCCCAGGGTCTGAACCTGGGACGCCAGCAGCGGAGCATGAGCGCTTAACCGCTACGCCACGGGGCTGGCCCCTAGGTTGTTTTTAATTTCTTGCTATTTTTTTCCAGTAAACTCTTTATTTTATATTAATTTTATTGTGATGTAGAAAAAATAACTGTCCTTCAACATACTTGAAAAATACCTAGTTTTAAATATTTTCTCATGAGAAAGTTCATTATAATTTAAACTATTAAAAATATTCCACGACTGTTCAGGTAAATTGAAAACAGGTGTATAGGGCTTAGGGTAAAGGATCAGTATTTAAATTGCAGTTGCAAACATATCCATCATCTTGTACAGGGGTTGGCAAACTATGGCCTGTGTGTGATTTCTTGCTATTTTAAACTGTGCTGCAGTAAATAACCTCATAGCTACATCTTTATTTACATCCCTAATTATTTCTGTAATATAAATTGCCAGAAGTGGTATTTCTGGGTTAAAGTATATACCTTTTTTTGGTGGTGGTGGTGTTATTGTGTTGATCCTCTGTTTCATTGTTTTTAATAGAAAGAGCTTTATTGCTTTTTCTGATTATAAATATAATGTATACCAATTGAAAAAATTTCAGACAACTTAAAGGAGAAAAGAAAGCAAAACTCACCCATCTACATAATCTGATCATGTAGCGATACCCACTGTTAATGCTTTTTTTTCAATTAATTAATTTATTTATTTTTGCTGAGAAAGATTCACCCTGAGCTAACATCAGTTGCCAATCTTCCTCTCTTTTTTTTTTTCTCTCCAAAGCCCCAGTACATAGTTGTATATTCTAGTTGTAAGTCCGTCTAGTTCTTCTATGTGAGCCGCCACCACAGCATGGCTACTGACAGATGAGTGGTGTGGTTCTACACTTGGGAACTGAACCTAGGCTGCCTAAGCAGAGCATGCCCAACTTTAACCACTAGGCCACCAGGGCTGGCTCCCCACTGTTAATGCTTTTGAATGCATTTTCCAGATTTTCCCTCTACATATACACAAATATACATCTGTTTTAAATAGAAGTCAGATCATATCATATGTGTACTATCTTGTAATTTGTAAAAATTTAATATTTTTGGACATTTTTTCATGTTAAAAATTTGAGCCTGTATCATTATTTTTAATGGTTGCATAGTATTCCATAATGGGAATGTACCATAATTTCTATACCCAATACTAATTGTTTCTAATTTTTCTATTACAAATAACAAAGCTATGAACTTCCTCATACATATGTGTGATTATTTCCTTAAGATATATCTTAGAAATGGAATACTGCAAAATGTATGCTCGTTTTTTGAGCTTTCAAAAAAATAGTTCCAAACTGCTGTCTCCATGTGTTTGCTTATGTGCAGTGTATGATTGTTTTCCTGTCACCACATTTCCTATTTTTTTTTATTATAGAGACAGTAAAGTATAGGAGTTAAAAGTGTGGCTTGTGCAGCCAGACTGCCTGGAGTCACATACAACTTCATCCTTTGCTAGTTTTATGACCTTGAGCAAGTTGCTTAACCTTGTGGTGCCTCAGTTTTATCATCTATAAAATGGGGATAATAATAGTACCTACCTCATAGGGTTGTTGTAAGGATTAAATGCATTAATATGTGTAAAGCACTTAGAATAATAGTACATATCAAGCATCATATGAAAGTTAGCTTTATTATGTTAATAAATGTTTTACCAGTTTCATATATGAAAGTGGCTTTGATTTTCATTTCTTGGATTGTGAATCATGTTGAATAATCTTTCATATGCTTCCTGGATTCTTTTTTTGTCCCCATCAGTTCCTGACTCTCCACATAGTTAAAGGGGAGCTCTTGGAGCCTGATTCTCTCTCCCTTGGATTCCATCACCCAGGTTCACAGCTGGAGCAAAGCTGTTGTTTCACCTGCGGCAGCTGCTGAAGGAGCTGAAGGGACTGAGTCGCCTGGTTAGCTATCAGGAAGACCCTCTGCCCAAAGGGCTGGACCTGCAGAAGGCCCAGGTCACAGAGTTGCTACAGCGTCTGCTCCACAGGTCTAGAGGCCAGGGACAGACTTCTGGGGGGTGCAGAGGGAAGGAACAAGGGGAGCCCTTCTTCCAGATACTGAATTATGTGTTCTCCCCACATCTCTTTCCCCAGAGCCTTTGTGGTGGAAACCCAGCCCTGCATGCCCCAAACTCCCCATCGACCCCTCATCCTCAAGACTGGGAGCAAGTTCACTGTCCGAACAAGGTTGGCATTTCAGAACTTATTCCTGCTTCCTTTTTCCAGCCCTGCTGCTGTTCGCTTTCTGACCTTACAGATCTTCCCACCCTTGGCTGTGTCTTCTCTTTCCCCTCAATCCACCTACCTCTTCTAATATCTTCCTTTATCTTTGTCAAACATCTGGTCTATCCAGGAGATTGAGGTTGACCACTTTCCCCCTTTCCCCTCCCTTCCCGCCAGGCTGCTGGTGAGACTCCAGGAAGGCAATGAGTCACTGACCGCAGAGGTCTCCATTGACAGGTAAGTTGGGGCAGCTGAAGGGTGGGACCAAGGGGTGGCCAGGACAGGGGTTGGTGGGGCAGAGGAGATACATACCTGTCACAACAGGGCCCCAGGGCTGTGTTCCTTCCCCTTCCACTCCTACCTCATGGAGATAATAACTCATCCCTTTTGTTGATCACTTACTGTGTGACATGCAGCTTGCCAAGCACTCATTTCATTGTCATAGGAACCCCATGAGTTAGGTGTTATCAACGCACCATTCAAATGAGGAAACAAGCTCAGAGCGATTATGTGTCTTGTGCAAGGCCACAGAGCTAGTGAGCTGCAGATTTGGGATTGAACCCAGGTCTATCTGATCCCAAAGACCAAACTCCTAACATGTACACTGTTTTGCTTCCCAGTGATTTTTTTTATATTTCTTTTCAGGAATCCTCCTCAAATACAAGGGTAGGTACCTGACAAGGACGCTGCAAACATTTATGTGCTGAATGACCTGCACAACCACATGTGGCAGCCCTGACAGGGGCACAAACAAGGAGGAGGTTGATTTGGGTGGCGTATGGACAAAGGGAGAAGGGGAGGTCTGAAATGAAGTGGAACTTTTTGTTGTTTTCCTGCTGAGTTTTTAGAATAACTCTGCTCCTGTCCTCCATATATCTTCTTCCTCCTGGAATAGCTTCCGGAAGTTCAACATTCTGACCTCAAAGCAGAAAACTTTGACCCCCGAGAAAGGGCAGAGTCAAGGCTTAATTTGGGACTTTGGCTACCTGGTAAGAAAAGTTAGTAGCTTAAGCTTCTAGTCCAACAGAACAGGAGCTGGGGGAAGTTCCCAGGCCTCGGGGAGTGTGGAGGGCAAGACAGGGCTTCCAGGGGCCCTGGCATCCCCACTCTAGCCTTCTCTCTTTTTCCCCTTCATCTGCAGACTCTGACGGAGCAACGTTCAAGTGGTTCGGGAAAGGGCAACAATAAGGTGAGGCATGGACAGAGGATTGCTGGGCAGGAGGAACTTCCTACAGGGCCCTCTGATCACTGTGTCTTGGCTGTCCCAGGGGCTGCTGGGTGTGACAGAGGAACTGCACATTATCAGCTTCACAGTGAAATACACCTACCAGGGTCTGAAGCAGGAACTGAAAGTGAGTGAAAATGGAGGGCAGGGGGAGATGAAGCAGATTTTGGAGAAAGCATAAGGAGGGGTTAACCAGAAGCCTCTCAGGGTGGGAGATTACCCCTGCCCCCACCAGATATCTGCAGCTAGGAACATCACATCCCTCCTTTGTGACTCCTGCCTTCTCCCCAGACGGACTCCCTCCCTGTGGTGATTATTTCTAACATGAACCAACTTTCAATTGCCTGGGCCTCGGTTCTCTGGTTCAATCTGCTCAGCTCAAACCCTCAGGTAGGAGGAGGGGCCAATAGGTGAGGGGTGGCGAGGAGGGGTGTGGAAGCTTGGTGTGAGCGCGCTGCTTCTGAGCCATCCTGCCTTCCTCCCACCCCTGCAGAATCAGCAGTTCTTCTCCAGCCCCCCCAAGGCCCCCTGGAGCTTGCTGGGCCCTGCTCTCAGTTGGCAGTTCTCCTACATCGGCCGAGGCCTCGACCAGGACCAGCTGAGCATGCTGAGGAATAAGCTGTTTGGTACTAACCACCTTCTTTTCTCTCAGCCCTGCCCCAGCCTTATTCTGCCTTGGCCCTCCATCCTTCCTACCCCAGGTCCCCTGGCCTTGCCTCTTTCCATCATCTGAACTGTCTGTCTGCACACAGGGCAGAACTCTAGGATTGAGGATCCGTTGTTGTCCTGGGCTGACTTCACTAAGGTAATTCCCTGCGTCCTGTGCACCTAGATCCTCACCCCCAGTCCAAACACTAGCCCTTCCCCCATTGCTCCTTCCCCACAGTAGGGGCAACTCCATATCTCTTCCTGCCTGTCCATTCTCCTTCAGCGAGAGAGCCCCCCTGGCAAGCTACCGTTCTGGACATGGCTTGACAAAATTCTGGACCTGGTACATGATCACCTGAAGGATCTCTGGAATGATGGGTGAGGCCTTGGTCAGCCTCCCTCTTCCCCCATCCCCACCCCCCAGGCCCAGCTGCCTTTCTAGGGTTGAGAGTGGACTCTGTGCGCCCTCATGTGGCAAACCGGGAGAGCAAACACTGGTGCAAGGTCGCACCTCCTCACATTTGCAGTAATAGTCATCACCAGTATTTTTTTTTTTTAAGATTTTATTTATTTATTTTTTTCCCCCCAAAGCCCCAGTAGATAGTTGTACGTCATAGCTGCACATCCTTCTAGCTGCTGCATGTGGGACTCGGCCTCAGCATGGCTGGAGAAGTGGTGCCTCGGTGCACACCCGGGATCCGAACCCGGGCCGCCAGCAGCGGAGCGCGCACACTCAACCGCTAAGCCACGGGGCCGGCCCAGTCATCACCAGTATTAATCAAGCATCTACCGTGTTCCAGAGCCTGCTGGGTGCTCTTTATGAATTTTCTCATGTAATCCTTACAACCATGCTGAGTGGCGGGCGTTGCCACTCTCAAGTGAGGAAACTAAGGCTCAGAGAAGTTAAAGAATGTATCCAAGGGGCAGAGTTGGGATTCGAACCCAGGCCTGTCTGACCCCAAGCCTATGCCTTTCCACCACACTGCCTGCCCACGTGCACAGTACTTTGCCTTTTACAAGGTGCTGTTCATCTCTTTGACCTCACTGAATCCTCACACCGCTTCCAACCCTGGGAGGTGGATTTTGTCAGTAAAGTGAAATGACTTGGCTGAGATGGAACAGCTTGTAATGGGCAGAGCCAGGGCCAAAACTTGGTGCATTCTCCCTATCCAAGGGAGGCAGGGGGGCAGGGAGGCAAGAGGGCCTCACAGCCGCTTTCTGTGCTCTAGCCGCATCATGGGCTTCGTGAGCCGGAGCCAGGAGCGCCGGCTGCTGAAGAAGACCATCTCTGGCACCTTTCTGCTGCGCTTCAGTGAAACGTCAGAAGGGGGCATTACCTGCTCCTGGGTGGAACACCAGGATGATGGTCAGCTGCTCTGCCCTGCTGTTCCTACAGCCTCTGCTTTCTGCCCCTCTGTCTGCCCTTGGCTTCCCTGGCTCTGTCTTGAATCCTTCAGCAGGTTTGGGGTTGGAAAGCCAAAATGGGAAGCTCCCAGGCCCAGCCTCTTCCCTCAAGCCTGCCTGTTCCTATATCCTCTTTCCAGATAAGGTCCTCATCTACTCGGTGCAGCCCTTCACCAAGGAGGTGCTGCAGTCACTCCCGCTGACCAAAATCATCCGCCACTACCAGCTGCTCACTGAGGAGAACATCCCTGAGAACCCACTGTGCTTCCTCTACCCCCGCATCCCCCGGGATGAGGCTTTTGGGCGCTACTACCAGGAGAAAGGTAAGAATCCCTGACATACGTCTCTGGTGGATTGCAGGGACTCTTGAGCATCCACAAATCCAACTCTTTCCTTGCAAACCTGGGAGACCTGATACCTGGAGAAGTTAAGGGATTTGTCCATGGGTCACTGCTAGTGAGTAGGGGATATGACTGCAGGACCGTCTGCACTAGGGGATCTTTGGGCTGTGTGTCCAATCCACTGACCTACCCTGCTCCTGTGTGTGTCCCCACAGTTAATCTCGAGGAACGGAGGAAATACCTGAAACATAGGCTCATTGTGGTCTCTAACAGGTGAGCTATGAACTCTTCGCCCAACTCCCTAACCCTTTTAGGCCGATATAGGGACCTAACCCTGCCCAATTCCAGTCTCTCCGGCCTTCTCTCCTACTGAGCCACACTCTTCCACCCTCTAGGATTTTTCCTGCTCTTCTAGTCTCTCTCTCCTCTCTTTTCCTGCTGCCATCCTTAGGTTGTCTCTACATGGGTTCCCTGATAATAATAGTCATAATCACCAGTGTTAATGGGCATCTACTTTTCTAGATTCTAGATTTTCTTAGAACATTTTTTTCATTTAATCATTATGAGTAGGGCTCAGTAGCCCATCCGAGTAGGTAATAATAACAGCCACATGTAATGAGTTCATTATGTGCCAGGGACTGAGCTAAATGCTTTGTGCTTGTTTTCTTATTTATAGGATCTTAATAATAGTCCTGAGAGGCAGACACTGTTATTACTGTTTTCAGCTAAGGAAACTGAGGTTTAGCGTGGTAAAGTGGGCATGCCTGTGGCACATGGCTAATAAATGATCCAGGTCTGTCAGATTCCAAAGCCCTGCTTTGAACCCTTCTGCTGCTTCTCAAATATTATTAGGTATTGTTGTTCCCATTTTACAGATGATAAATCTCTGAGGCTCAGAGAGGTTAGGTAACTTGCCTAAGGTCACCCAACTAGTAAATGATAGGATTCAAACTGGCAAACCTGACTCCAAAGCCCGTGCTCTTAAGCCCTCTGCTCTGTTGCCTTCTTAGACTAGAGAGATAGCCTCTGCTTGCTCTACCATTCCCCGCTTCACCTAAACAACTGAGCCCTGCCCCTTTTTCTGCATTGGGATTTCCAGACAGGTGGATGAGCTGCAACAACCGCCGGACCTTAAGCTGGAGCCAGAAGTGGAGTCATTAGAGCTGGACCCAGGGCTGGCAGGCCCCAAACTGGAGCTGGACCTGGGGTTAGAGCACCTGCTGGAGGCAGGGCTGGATCTGGAGCCCATGCTGGGGTCCCCTCTGGAGTCTGTGCTGGAGCCCACACTAGGCGCAGTATCAGGAGTGCCAGAGGCAAACCTGGGACCAGAACTGAAGCTGGAGCCTATTCTGGAAGCTGTTTCACAGCCTGAGCCCGAGCCCGTGCCCGAGCCCGATTTGCCCGATGATCTGAGACACCTGAATACTAAAGAAATGGAAAGTAAGTGATAAGATGGGGCTGGGGAAGAGGGGACACATTCCCTTCCCCACCTCCCCTACCTCACCCATTACAGAAAAGGCCAAGCCCTAAGCTCCTCACTGGAGAGAGGCTCATTTCCTGCTGGTTCCTTTTATTAGGATATGCACCTCCCCCTGCCCTGCCTAATGCCCCCTCAGGCCTGTCTGGGCCTCTGCTGCTGTCCTCCCTCGCTTTCCCTGCTGGGTTGGGAATTCCTTGCCTAAGATCAGGGCCTGACTTCTTTCTCTGGACTACCTAGTCTTCAGAAACAGTATGAAGATGGAAGAAATCATGCCAAATGGTGACCCGCTGTTGGCTGGCCAGAACACTATGGACGAGGCTTACACCTTCCACCCCAGCCATTTCTACACCGAAGATTCCTTGATTCCTTCTGACTACTAGGAACTACCTTTCCTCTGTTCTTTCCGTATATTTTGCCCCTCCTACCCCTCAAGCTGTGATGCTGCTCTCCAAGGATAGGAAGTCAGGCATGTGGCCCTTGTGAGCTGGGTTCACCCTGGGATTTGGAGTGAGAGGTAGAACCATAATGTGGGTAAGGAAGGGGCGCCAGTGAAGCAGAACAGGTGTTGGCTCTAGCCCTAATCTGTAGGCTGCCTGCTGTACTGGGTGGTGTAGAGGTTGAGGGTAGCCCGGGACAGTTAGGGGAACTTGGAGGGCTCAGGGCAGTGCCTTCTTTCCAGTATAAAAGGATTTCAACATTTTAATAGCTGGTAAGGCTAAGCTGGTGCCCACTAGCATTGGCCCTCCGTGGGGAACAGAGACATGTGCTAGGATTCCATCTCTCTCTTCTGGTTCCTTCATGTCGAGGATAACCTTTTCCTTTCTTCTTCCCCTCACTCCTGACTCAAGTCCTAAATTTCTTCTTTTCCTGCATGGACTGAGAGCTTTCTGCCTCAGCCCACCATGTGAAGCTCCCCTCTACAGAAGGGAATAGGAGGTAGACCCCTTCTTCTTACCAGTCTCCTCCCCTGCTCCCAAGCTGGCCACACCCATTCCTCCCCCTAAAGGGAGCCTGCCACTTGAATGTGCCTGTGAAGCTTTGCACAATAACTTATTCTGCCTAGTCTCCACTTCCCCAGTGCTTAGGGGACAAATCACTCCTGGGGCCAGGGATGGTACGGTTGCTGGGAATTTAGGAATTGCTTTTTATAGTATTAGATAGAATTCGGTATTTTTACAGAGGAAGAGAAGCCCTGGGGCTTAGATATTTGTCTATGAAGATATCTCTTTTCTTTTGTACCATATATTGTTTGCCTGAAAGGAGGGTTTCTATTCCTTGGGCGTGGACCTGGGGAAAGACCAAGTTCCTGGAACTTAGAACCCCAAAGGTTTATTATGGGGCTCTGCACAACTTCACACATTAGCCATTCCCAGGGAACCCCAGGATAACTGCCCTTGCTCTAAGATGTGCTTCTAGTATAACTTGAGTTGTAAATTAAAGTGAGGCCCTGTACGTGTGGCTGTTTCCCGCCTTGTACGTTAGAGGAATAGTCCTGTTCAGAAACAGGCCTTTCTGAGCAGAAGTGGCTAATAAACTTTGTGCTGACCTGGAAGTGCTTCCTCTCTGAACTTCTTTACTTCTCTGCTCACAAAGACTAATGTCCTTGGACCCCCAGCAGGCCATGTAGGATCGAGGTCAGCAAATTGTGGCCTCTTCCACCCGCCCCAGGAGGCCCCTCTTGTCGTATTTCTTCTTACCTCCCTGTTGAGAGCAGCCTTTCTTGTTGCTTAGATTTTCCAGGGGGAGCTGTGAGCTATATAAGAGTTGGGGGCGGGGTGTGGGGTGGGGGTGGGAGTACGTAGTTATATAACTAGCCTGTTGTCACTCAGCTGGTTGGTGGCAAAGCCAAGATATAAACCTGGGTCCGTCTGACTTCCAAGCCCATGCCTTTTTGATGTTGTGACTATGGAGAAAAGGAAGAGAAATAATCACTAGCCCCTTCCCCTTCTTTCTTTCAAAGGCAGTTTAGCTCCCCTTGGGTAATCAAACTCCCTTCTGAAGGGCCCCAGAGATGTCCGTTAAGGGAGAATCCCATTAGTTTCGGGGATTTACCTTCATCTTTCTAGAATGCCCTTCCTGCCCAAAACAGCTCTGACTTTTTGATCCTGCATGATGACTTTTGATCAGGACTCCTGTCTCTGGCCAAATACATTCTTGGCCAAGAAAGGAAGGAAGGAGGCACTGGGTCAGGGAGCAAGAGAGGGTGAGGCCCCCCAAAGTGAGGCTCCACTTCCTAATCTCACGCCCTTGTAATCCCATTCAGCTTGTTTAGCCATACAGGATTCAGACCGAAAAGATTCCAATTACTCTATACACAGGGGGCCATGAGGAAATGTCCCTCTCCACTGCAGCCCTGCAGAGCAGAAGAAGGATGCATATTGTAGTCCCTTGGCCCTATTTTTCTATTCTGTTTCTTTGTCTCAACCAAGCCTAGAAATTAGACTCAGATATCCACATAAATAAGTCTTTATTGAAAAAAGTGCATATTTCAGTATAAATATAATAAATAATCCTCCTCCCCAAACTGCTGCCATGAAGATAAATAATCCCAAATTTTCCCTTCCCATCTAATAAATACTCAACCTTGTCCTAGGTCAGCATCATAAATCAGTCAGTATTGGTAATTTTTCAGCATATGCAAGTTCCATTAGAATTAATGGACAAATTAACTTGTTGGCTTGTAGATGCCTGGGCTGATAGATTCATCTTAGCATTGCTGAGCCATAGATCTGGATGCCATCCTTGAAGCTGTTGGCTTTAAGGGCTCAGGGTTGCTGCTCCATGGGCAAAGACCCGGGCAGCCACGGCCACAAAGGCCTGGAGGCTGCGAAGGATCTTGGGGCGGAGAAGGAGGCGCTGCCACGGCTGGCTGGGACTGGGGCTTGGAGTCTGCTCAGTCTCCCAGTGGTGACCCTCAGGCTGAAAGGACACAGGACACAATCAGAGAGGACTCCAGATTCCTCACCCGCTAGTCCCTGTCTGTGATACCTACAAGCCCCCATCCTCTAGGCCCCTAGTTCATACCTGCAAGAGTTGCCTGAGGCCCAGGAGGGAGGCGTGGAGCTGGCCCACAGGGCCATCGGGAAGTAGAGAGGGCTCCCCTGTGAAAATGTCTGAGCCCAGCAGCTTCTCATAAAAAACCAGGCCCTGGTGGATCCTTTGCAAGCAGGGCTGGGGAGAAAAGAAAGCCATGAAAGAAAACAGATACCCTCTTCCTACTCCATTCACCAAAGACCCACCCAGTTCTTTGCCATTCTTAGACACTGCCATGGTCTGAATGTTTGTGTCCCCACAAAATTCCTATGTTGAAATCCTAACCCCCAGTGTGATGGTATTAGGAGGTGGGGTCTTTGGGGTGATTAGGTCATGAGGGTGGGGCCCTCATGAATGGGATTAGTGCTCTTATAAAAGAGACCCACAGAGCTCCCTAGCCCCTTCTGCCATGTGAGGATATAATGAGAAGTCTGCAACCAGGAAGAGGGCCCTCGCCCAACACACTGGCACCCTGATCTCAGACTTCCAGCTTCCAGAACTGTGAGAAATAAATTTCTGTTGTTTATAAGCCACCCAGTCTATTGCAGGCTGAATGGACAAAGACAGATACAACTTTTACTAATTTACCATGGTGCCTAGCTATGTCTCCAGCCCCCACTTCCTTGTGGCCCAGCCTCATCTTAGTACCTGACTGTTGTCCCTGAGTCCTTGGGGATCACAGCCATCCTCACACTGGATATGGGGGACATCATTTGTAGTCTCGTCATCTCCCTCTTCTCTTGGTAGATCCTGGAATGGAGGAGGGGGTAGCAAGAGTGAAGAAATAAATACTTTTGAACCCCACCTGGACCCTCAGGCCCATGGCTCTCCCAGCAACCCCATTCTCCTGTCCTCTCTCACCCCCTGATGACCTTCAACCCTCCAGCTTCTACCAAGGCCAGAGTCTTCCACTGCAGCCTTGGAAGGCTTGGAGAGGCTCCTCTTGGGTCCCAGAGGCTGCCACTCACCACATGTCCCATTGGTGGATGTGCACTCCATGCCAGCGTGCAGAGCTTCTGGGAGAGCTGCTGGCACCGAGCCCAGGCAGGCCTGCTGCCCTCAGGCACAGCCCGGCCCTGAGTGGTCCAGGGCAGCAGCACCAGCAGCAGCAGCAGCAGCACAGCTCGGCTCCCCAGCATCTTGCTGCCTGCTTCTCAAATCTGGCCGGCTCTGTGCCTTGCACCGGTCAGTCCCTGTGGAATCTCTGCCCACTTCCCCTCGCTCTGGGCCTGATTCTCTCTGTTCTGTGCGTTCTGGTTTGCTTCCCTCCGTTCTTCACCTCCAGTTTCTGAGCTGCTTCCTGTTGTTTTTCTCCCTTGTCTCTGAGTCTCTTTTTAAGGTCTCTGCATTGCAAGACCCGCCCTTTAGACAAGCAGGTGACTCACAGCAGGTGGGATTTCCCTCCCTGCATCATCCCCCTCCGTGGGGAGCCCAGGTATGCAGCCTCAGTTCCAGGGGAAATGAGTCGTGTGGTTGCTGTGGCTGGAGGCCTGGGATGGGACATTATGTGTAATGCTCTCCAGGAATAGCTGTAGAAGGGGATGGGGGTGGGAATAATGAATATTTAAATGAATCTAGTCTCAAGTTCCTTCCTATTTAACCTTTCCCTCATCTTTTTGCCTCTCAAAGCTATACCCCACCTCCCCACCCCTACACACACACCTAATTTCCTCACTTCTTCCTGACTGAGGAAACACCAAAACAGAAGCATCCATTTATCTCCCAATAGGATGGCAAGCTCAGTTTGGAATGAAGTTTGGTTCTCACCTGATGCCTTCTATCTAAGAATAAGGGGGCTTCTTTTTCTCCATTGGGAACAGTGTCATTTTCACTGGGAGAGAATGGTCTCGAAGTCACTTTGTGAGCTGGGAAGCTATACAAGTGCCGTGTAAGGTATTATTGCTCCCCCACTTCAGGCCTCACTGTGGACCCTAGGAAGGCTGTTGGACGGAGAGTGTTGTTGCTAAGAACCATCTGATTCCTCAACTTTAGTGGCCCAGAGTTTATAGGCTCTGTGGAATTCAGGTGATGATTCTTTTGAGACACCAGTGTAAGCAAAGGCTAGGGGTCCAATTTACATATTCCAGCACCCAGCCCCTACCCCATGGCTAGGAAGTCCAGGAGTTCTGGGTAGTTGAAGATGCAGTGTCAGTGACTCCGGCTGGTCCTTCAGCCTCTTGCATCCATGGGTAAAATCCGCTGACACTGATTTCATCACCCTCCCTGATGCAACATCCAGTGAAACAGCTGAGAATGTGAGGTTGGGTGTGGGAGTGGAGGGTGGTCCAAGTCTGGGACTGCCCCAACCCCAGTGGAGGGTCCCAGAACAATTTGGACGTCAGAATGAGGCCATGGGTGACCACACAGATGGCTCCCAAAGCCTCCCCAAGAGGTTGACCCTTTTCTACTGAGAAACTGACCCTTGATGGAGGTCTCCCTTCCCTTAGAACTATTCAAAACTGCCCAATGAAACTTCTGATTCAAATATTATGACTCTGTGGTAAATCCACCCTTTGGATAAAACATTTCCAGTATCAGAGAGGTTATCTCAGTTTGAGTGCGAAATGGTTTGCCTCTCCCTACATAATGGTGGACACAAATGGAATAAGGAAAGTGAGGGGGGGAGGACGGGTAGGGGAGCTCACCTCACTTGCGTATAATGTCTCCTGTGCTCTTCCCACCTCTGGTCTCCATCTGGGAGCCCTAAAGGATAGGAGATGACAGGTGAAGAGGAGGAGGAGGAAGCGGAGCCCTGGGGGATGGGATGAGAGGGACAGGGTGAGCTAGAGACACGAGGCTCTGCCGCTTTGTTTCACTTCCTGGTGCTTCGGGAGTTGGGTCGGAAGCAAGGTTGGTGGGACGATTGTGGGACTTGTGTGACAGGAACTACTTCCAGGAGTAGATCTGACCTGGAGCTGCAAGGAAACTTTGACGTCAGCAGGGCCTCAACCGTTATGCAAATCACATTCACAAGACACTCCCAAGCAGGCCTTTCCAGTTGGATGCCCAGATTCCAAATCCAGTTGAAGTTCCCCCAGGTGGTTAATAATGATGGCTAACATATATCCAACTCTCACTTTATGCCAAGTACTTGGTCTAAGCACTTTTCATGTATTAACCCATTTAATTCTCACAACAACCCAATGAGGTAGGTACTTATAACCCCCTATTACAGATAAGGATACTGAAGTGCAGACATAAGTAACTTGCCAAAGATCACAGAGCTACTAAAGGGCCAGAATTCCAGTGCAGACAATCTGGCTTCAGATCCTGCATTCTCAATCCTGCCATTATATTGGACAATGTGAGAAGACACACAGCATCTTTATAAAGTAGCTCATTTAGCCCAGGTATCTCTAGGTATCTCAGGCCCTGTAATTCTCATGGCTCTGTGAAGTATCTCTCAATCTGAGACCTCAATAAGGAAACTTCTCAAAGTGTAGGAACTGTCTAGGTGTCTCAGCACCCATCTTTTTGCAAGACTTGAAATCCAGGGACCTGTAAAGTCAGATTAGTTTGAGAGACCCTCTGAGTTAAGGTGTTTTTCTCTTGGTCTGTGACCTCTGACTGAGTCTAGGACCCCTCTGAGTCCTGAAGTCTAAATCCTGGGGTCCTTTTATGAAGGGCTATTTACCTATTTATAACTGTGAACTAAATTCCTCTGTGAGGAATTCCTCCAACCAAAGAGGCCCTCTGTGTGGCCTTTAGAAACTGAGCTAGGGCCGGCCCCGTGGCTTAGCGGTTAAGTGCGTGTGCTCCGATGCTGGCAGCCCGGGTTCGGATCCCGGGCGTGCACCGACGCACCGCTTCTCCGGCCATGCTGAGGCTGCGTCCCACATACAGCAACTAGAAGGATGTGCAACTATGACATACAACTATCTACTGGGGCTTTGGGGGAAAAAAAAAAAAGAAACTGAGCTAAAGTGACCCAAGGCATCTCAAAACCTGGCCCCATTCCAAAGCAGTTCAAGCTCAGAATCATTCCCCAAGAATCCCTCAGAATAACTGCTGACGCTAAATCTGTACGAGTTTGGGGAAAGCAAATGTGTTAATTTGCCGTGCTCATGCCCCCCTGAGGGGTGATGTCCAGTTCCAAGAGCTAGGGGAATTTGATGGCCGAGGGGTCCTGTTCCCTGGGAATATTACTGGGGCCTCTGGGGAGGGAATCATCACAGATGGGAGTTTCAGATGGATGCCTTTAGAATCCTAGATACTGGGGCGAGTTAGGAGACTACCTCCCGCTTCCTTTTTTCTCTCCCGTATCTGGAAATGATAGGAAATGCCAGCGAGTTTCGGGGGCAACAGGGGCGGAGGTGGCGGAGTAGCTCACAAGAGCAACGCGGAAAGAGGGGGTGGACTGGGCCACGCTGGGAATGCCCAGCAGTCGACTCCCAGTGCTTTGGCTTGGGCGCCCCTTATTCTAGAGCTTCTAAAGTTACAGGGAGCAGAATATTCTGTTTCCAAGTCTGGGGCTCTCTAATTTTGTTCCAACAAGGCTTAAAAGAGAAGCGGTTACTTTTCATGACTCCAAAGGGCCAGGGTCTGACTCCATTTGTCCCCATCGACGTCCCGTAACCCTTGCTTTTGCCCAGCTCTGCGTCATACGTCGTCTCGCGGAGCCGTCTGTACCTGGCTCCTTCTGATTGGCTTAGCTGAGCCCCAAACCCTTCCTGATTGGAAGCTGCGATTGGGAGCCCGCCGTCCTGTCTGCTGTAGGGTTAGGTTGAGCCTGAGGCGCGGGGGAGAATTGGGGAAACTGGAATTTCCCGCGGAGCTGACGGCGTTTGCTCTCCCCCTACTCGTTTTAATTCCACGCGCTGCAAAATATCCGCCATGGAGAAATCTTGGTAATGACCCAATCCCCGTAAGCATCCCAGGAACACATCTGACCCCTGCCCTAATCCCTCCCATCCCGGCCGCAGGGGGAGAATTCTGGGTAATTGATTTCTCTGGTTCCCCCAGAGAATCCTGGGTAACTAGCCATTTCCATCACGTCCCCCTCCCCCGCCGCAATTGTGGGTAACTGGCCATTCTTATTTTCCCCTAGAGAATCCTGGGTAGCGTTGCAGAGGATTCTGGGAAACTGACTTCTCTTGTTCTCACCTCCCAACCCCCCAACCCCACTCCTAATTCTGGGAAAGAAGCACCTTAGCCACCTCTACCTAACTCAGACCCACGCAGTTGCCGCTCTTTCCACTGATGGTTCTGGGGTGAACCAAGCAAGTGAGCAGGCCTGAAGGGAGGTGAAAGAGAAGTCAAGGATTAGATTAGATAGTAGGGTGGTGTGCAGAAGAGAGTGCCTAGAGAAGAAAAGGAAGGGACAACACTTCTCTACCCCACTGCCCATCCCCTTCCTGCCTGCTTCATTCCCTGCTTGGCATTCTCACAACCTCTGCCTGCCTCATCTCTCTCCTGCCCATATAACCTAGAACACACTAAACATGAGTACCTGGGCCTACCCCTGACTCAGCTCCCTCTTTCCCTTTGCAGGCCAGGATGTCTGTTCTAGGCCCACTGGTGCCATCCTGCTGAAGTTTGGGTCAGGCATCAAAAGGGGCGGTGGCAAGGGAGGGTGTGACACGAGTCTAATCTGCTGCCATCGTCATCATGAACTTTGAGGGTCTGGACCCTGGACTAGCAGAGTATGCCCCGGCCATGCATTCTGCCCTGGACCCTGTTCTGGATGCACACCTGAACCCAAGTCTACTACAGAATGTGGAGCTGGACCCTGAGGGAGTGGCCTTGGAGGCGCTTCCTGTCCAGGAGTCAGTGCATATAATGGAAGGTGTCTACTCTGAATTGCACAGTGTGGTTGCTGAAGTGGGTGTGCCTGTCTCCGTCTCCCACTTTGACTTGCATGAAGAGATGCTGTGGGTGGGAAGCCACGGGGTAAGAACTGTACCCCTTTGTAAGGGCTGAAAGGAGATGTTGGAGGTCTTTCATCTGGTTTTAGCCCAAGGACAGCTGTTTTGCAGGAAGCCAGAACTGATTTGAGGTGATGAGAGTTAGTTGGGTCTCTTGGTCAAACCAAGAAGAGGGGAGTGGAGGGAGAAAGTGGGAGTCATAGGATCCAGGGATGAGTTCAATAGGTGTTCTTTTTCAGAAGGCATCCCGCTTCTACTACAATTTACCCATTGCATGCTTTGATTAATCTTAGTAACTGTTCACATTAGTTAGTCTGTAACCATTCAAATCCAATCTCTAATGCCCCTCTTCTGTTTTCCATTTTTATAGTTATGGAATATTAACACATGTTTCTGCATATCTTACCATGGAATCATTTTGTCTTCTCTGGCTGATTTTAACCTCTCTGAGAGCAGTTATCAATGTTAATTTTTTAAAATGTGTATCCATGTTGCCAGTATGCTAGGGTGCCCAAAGATTTTGTAAGAACATGCTATCCTTGGATTACTAATTTACCTTCCGTAGGGCATGAATTGTTTTTCCATTAGAAAGTGAATTTTTTTGATAATAGATTCATTTCAGTAGGCACTGTCTACTGCCATGCTAGGCCCAGGGAATAAAGCTGACTAAGCATAATCCTTGCCCTCAAGGAGTTTACAGGACAATGAGGAAAAAAGACATATGAACAGATAATTTCATGGTATATAAGAAGAAGCTAAACTCTTTCACTTTTTTTTTTTTTTTATTGTGAGGAAGACCAGCCCTGAGCTAACATCCATGCCAATCCTCCTCTGTTTGCTGAGGAAGATTGGCCCTGGGCTAACATCTGTGTCTGTCTTCTTCCACTTTTTATATGGGACGCTGCCACAGCATGGCCTGACAGGCGGTGTCTCGGTGCGCGCCAGGGATCTGAACCCAGGCTGCCGTCAGTGGAGCACGTGCACTTAACCGCTACGCCACGGGGCCGTCCCCTCTTTCACTTCTTAATTATGAATTTCAGATAAAAACTACTAATTGCTAGTGTGAAAATATGTACTGGGTGCTGATGAGCATAGAGAAGGGTCAGAGGACCTCCAGAAAGAAGTGACACCTGAACTGAGTCTTAAGAGATAAGTAGGAGTCAGGTAAAGAAGAGGGAAAAATGCTATCTTGACAAAAGCAACTGGATAAACAAAGATTCCCAAGATATTACATAGCATGGTGATTGCAGAGTGCAAGAACTACAAGCAGTTAGGGTTTACTGGACTGGAAGCTGAAACTGAAGAGTTCGACATTTCTTCATTCAGCCAGTGTTTTTTGAGCACCTACTAGGTGCCAGACCTTGCTCTGGGTTGTAGGTTTGGAATAAGCATTAAAAAAGGCAGCAAAGGGCCAGCCCCGTGGCTTAGCGGTTAAGTGTGCACGCTCCGCTACCGGCGGCCCGGGTTTGGATCCTGGGCGCGCACCGACGCACCACTTCTCCCGCTGTACTGAGGCCGCATCCCGCATACAGCAACTAGAAGGATGTGCAACTGTGACATACAACTATCTACTGGGGCTTTGGGGAAATAAAGGAGGAAGATTGGCAATAGATGTTAGCTCAGAGCTGGTCTTCCTCAGCAAAAAGAGGAGGATTAGCATGGATGTTAGCTCAGGGCTGATCTTCCTCACAAAAAAAAAAAAAAAAAAAGGCAGCAAAAATACATTTATAATATACAAGGTGTTGCTTAATATCCTTTAAAAAAATCAAGTAGAGTAATGGGGTTGAGGTAGTGAAGGGTGGGAGCCTTTGCTATTTTAGATAGTTGGTCAGGGAAGTTCTCTCTGATAAAGTCAAACTTGAGTGGAGACCTGAATGCAGGCCAGGGTGTCCATTCCAAGCCCTCTTGAAGGGAGGGAAGGAGCCATGCAGATAGCTGGGGAAAGAACATTCTAGAAAAATCTATGTTAAAAGAGCTTGGACTTGATCCTTCAGGCCGCTGAAGTTTTTTTTTTTTAATTTTATTTATTTATTTATTTTTCCCCCCAAAGCCCCAGTAGATAGTTGTATGCCATAGCTGCACATCCTTCTAGTTGCTGTATGTGGGACGCGGCCTCAGCATGGCCAGAGAAGCGGTGCGTTGGTGCGCGCCCAGGATCCGAACCCAGGCCGCCAGCAGCGGAGCACGCGCACTTAACCACTAAGCCACGGGGCCAGCCCTGAGGATTTTTATCCACAGTGACAAGGTGCAGTGCTTAGGTAGCATTATAGCGTTTAATTTAAAGGGGACGGGGCAGGACTCAGTGAGATCAGTTTGTAGGCTGTTGTAGTAGTTCACATAAAATAGGAAGGGTCGAATGAAGCACTGTAGAGATGTATACATAAGAACAGATTTGGGAAACATTTAGGAAGTAAAATAAACAAGACTTAAGTTGACTACCAGTGACTTAGTCCACTGGGTAGATCATGATACTGTAGGGAATACAGTTAAGAATTGAAATAGGGTAAAAATGGTGAATTTAGTTTAGGATGTAATGAGTTTGAGGTTCTCATGGGATATCTAAGGAGAGATATTTAGTAGGTGTTTGGATGTGTAAGTCTGAAGCTTCAGGCAGTGGTCTGGGCTAGGGAAGGAAATAGGATTCATCAGCTTTAAATGGATGGTTAAAACCTTAAGAGTGGATTAGATTGCCTAGGAAGACAAGTAGAGTGAGAAGATAGTGGGCTGGGAATAGCCATGTGTCAGGAGTGGTCAGAAGGGGAGCCCATAAGGAGAAGGTATGAGCTAAGAGTCAGGAGAGAAACCAGGAGTGAATGATGTCATAGGAGCCAGGGGTGGAATGAGTTTCACATTCTCTCTGTTCCAGCCTGTAACCCACAGTACACATTTCCCAGATGGCTAGTAGAGATTAAGACTTGACTGGAACATAAGAAAGCCAGCTTGCCACTGGTGGATCAGACCCATGTTGCTGATCTTCTGAACACCCTTCTAACCACCTGAGCCATTACCTATTCAGCAGGGTCATTGCGAGGATAAAATGAGGTAGAGTCTACAAAAATACTTTGTAAAGCATTAAACAAACTTGAGATGGTATTATCAGTGTCTTGATCACTAAGATTGGTCCCTAGCCTTATGCCTTAGTCACTGCTAGCCAGAAAGGCCAGGCAAGAATGGAGAAAAGCTGAGCAACATCCAGTTCCTGACTTGTATCTGGGATGGCCCTGCCCCTCCACTCAGGGTGTCTTTCATCTTTTTGCCCCCTACAGGGCCATGCCACTTCATTTTTTGGTCCAGCCTTGGAGCGCTACTCATCCTTTCAGGTTAATGGCAGTGATGACATTCGGCAGATTCAGAGCGTAGAGAATGGTATCCTTTTTCTCACCAAGAACAACCTCAAGTATATGGCCCGTGGGGGCCTCATTATATTTGATTACCTGTAAGTGGCTTCTCAGCTCTGGACTGGGAAAGAGGGTCCCTCACAGAGTGGGAAGGCTAAAGGATTGGAAGCTTTTCGAGACCCTGGCCCCTTAGCCTTTCCTCTCCCCCACAGGCTAGATGAGAGTGAGGATATGCACAGTCTCCTGCTGACTGACAGCAGCACTCTGCTCGTTGGTGGGCTGCAGAACCACATATTAGAGATTGACCTTAACACTGTCCAGGAGACTCAGAAGGTACAAGCCTGGGGCAGGAAAAACCCAGGCAGGGCCTGAAGTTATTGGGGGGGCGGGGTATACCTGGGCTGGGAACATGCCTGAGATGTGCGTGCGACCTTTCTGTTCCTTTGGTCTGTGGGAAGAATCATTCTCACCGGTTTCCCCTGCTTCCTCCCCAGTATGCAGTTGAGACACCTGGAGTCACCATTATGAGACAGACAAATCGCTTCTTCTTCTGTGGCCATACATCTGGCAAGGTGGCTAAGTTCCATTTTTCCTCCCACCACAGGCCCTGTTTCACCGGTGTGTGATTGGGCTCTGCTGTTTCCTCAATGGTGGAGCTGTAGTTGGAGGGATGGGAGGAGTGAGTTGAGTTCCTCCTCAGCCATGTTATACTATGAGATCATCTCTCAGCCTGATGTTTTCGGTTGTAATTAGGTACTTTAGAGACGAAAGGGTAAACAAGAGTTCTCTTTGGGGTCCCTTCCAGCTCTTGGCTTCTCTTTTTGCCTTTTTTGTGCTTTAATTGCCTGTATCCTAGAGCCTTAGTTCTTTTGGTAGAGGCCTCACAGGGTTAGGTAGGTGGCAGGTACTCTTCCTAATAACAGTGTTGGCAGATAACCGAGTTATCTCTTCTTCAGGTTTCCCTGAGAGACCTCCGTACTTTTAAGGTGGAACATGAGTTTGATGCTTTCTCAGGGAGTCTGTCAGATTTTGATGTGCACGGCAACCTGCTGGCCGCCTGTGGCTTCTCCAGCCGCCTCACCGGCCTGGCCTGTGACCGTTTCCTCAAGGTGTATGATCTGCGCATGATGCGTGCCATCACACCACTTCAAGTACATGTGGATCCTGCCTTCTTGCGCTTCATCCCTACATACACTTCTCGTCTTGCTATCATCTCCCAGTCGGGTATGAAGGGGATGGAGGATGGGGCAGGAGGGGCAAGTGAGTGAAGGGAAACTAGGCGCCAGAGGGAGTATACTCCTAGGAACCTCTTTGTTGGAGAAAAATAACTTTTCAGCGAGATCTCAGAGTCTCATTTAGGTTTGGTCAGAAATTAGAGCTTTTATTTTCTCCCTGGGTGTGAACAACACAGAAAAAGATAAAGGTGGAGCAGGCAGAACAACTTCAGAACTGCCCTTTGCTGGGTAGCAGACCTCCCTGGGGTTTATGGAAGGCATCAGATGGTATTCTCTCTATCTCTAGGCATGGATTTGGGGCCCATATTTCCTTGATACCGGGGGAAGAGGTTGGAAGGGCATAAAAGGATGGCTTCCTTTCAACTTCCAGGGCTCACTGGGGTTTCTCCTTCCTCCTAGGACAATGCCAGTTTTGTGAGCCCACAGGCCTGGCTAACCCAGCAGACATCTTTCATGTGAATCCTGTGGGGCCTCTGCTAATGACATTTGATGTGTCAGCCAGCAAGCAGGCCCTGGCCTTTGGAGATTCTGAGGGCTGTGTGCACCTCTGGACTGATTCCCCCGAGCCTTCCTTCAACCCCTACTCCCGGGAGACCGAGTTTGCTTTGCCCTGTCTCGTGGACTCACTGCCTCCTCTGGACTGGAGCCAGGACCTGCTGCCTCTTTCCCTCATCCCTGTCCCGCTCACCACTGACACGCTCCTCTCCGACTGGCCTGCCGCCAACTCCGCTCCAGCGCCCAGGTTATACCTCCCATCTGGGCCAAAAGGAGGGAAGGAGAAAGGGCAGAGATACTAGGATTCTCTGCGGGCCCTGTCATTATTCTGCGTCTTTCCTGATTTTTGTTTACCTTCAGTATTCTCTTTTTCTCTGGCCCCTTGGGGAGTGGGGATTGGGTGGGCAGATACCACAGCCTTCAAGCCCTAGAACTAAACTACATTGTAGGCGAGCGCCTCCTGTGGATGCAGAGATTCTGCGCACCATGAAGAAGGTGGGCTTCATTGGCTATGCGCCCAACCCCCGCACCAGGCTGCGCAATCAGGTATGTTCAGAGCACAGAGGGTCAGCCCCCACCCCAGCCTCCTGGCATTTCTCCTGTCTCGTTCCTTTACTAGTCCTCAGTAGTTTTTGTTTTCAGTCAGTCAGTAAAGGTGTTTTGAGGCCTACTGAATTGAAGGTACTATGCTAGGTGTTAGGGAAGATGCAGAGACATAGAAGATAGGGTCCGTGCTCTTAAGAAGTTTAGTGTTTGTTTGGTGAAGATAAGACCTGTCCATAACAGAAATTATTTATGTTCTATTGTTAAATGCTAAAGAAATGTTATAAGCATTCAGTGCCAGAACTGTTTGGAGGGAAAATGTTACTCTGGGCTAGAGTGGTCGGGGAAGGCACACTGAAAGGGGTGGATATTGAGCTCGAAAGGGGGAGTATATTCAAGATGAGAGATCAGTGTTAGTAAAGGTCTCAAGAAGCATAACTACAAAAGACGTGTCTGGTGGGGACTATGACTCTGTCTTTCTGGCTGGAGCAGCTGTTAGTATTGGGAAATAGCAAGAGATTAAGGTTGGAAAGGGCCCAGTTGTGAAGCCTCGAAAACCGGTATACAGTGGAAGAAGTGATGCACTGAAGGGGTGTTCTGGGAGGGCTAGGTTGGTAGCAGTACGCTGGACAGAGTGCATGTGCCCAGCGTGGAAGCCATAACAGTTGTCCAGCTGTGATGAGGTTGGGTGATAGCCATGAGAATAAAAAGGAAGAAGTGGATGCTGAAAACCCTATGAAATTAGAAGGTTCAGGACTTGGTGGCTGTTTCAATGTTGAGATAAAAGAAGGGGGAAACCAAAGAGGATTAAGGCATCTAACAAGGTTATCTCTTTTTAAACATTCTAGATTCCTTACCGACTCAAGGAGTCAGACAGTGAATTTGACAGCTTCAGCCAGGTTACTGAGTCACCGATAGGGCGGGAAGAGAAGCCACATCTCCACATGGTCTCTAAGAAATACCGCAAGGTGCTGGGGCATACCAAGGAAGGAGCGAGACCTCTGGGATGTGGGGAAAGGTTCTGGGGAAGGGGGTCATATGAGAGAGGATTGAAGGACTCAGGAGGGAGGTTTTGGGGAAAGTTATGACTACTGCGAATATTTAGGGGACTCTGAGGCTGTCTTCATCTTGCTCAGACTGTTTCTGCCTCAGGTGACCATCAAATACTCGAAGCTAGGGCTGGAGGACTTTGACTTCAAACACTACAATAAGACCCTGTTTGCTGGATTAGAGCCCCACATCCCCAATGCCTACTGTAACTGCATGATCCAGGTAAGGGTGGGTGTTCCTGTGACTTGAACTTCCCTACTGCCTTTCTTCTTCCCTGTGGCACCACAACCCCTATTCTTTTTCCAGGTCTCCCCAACCAGCCCACTTTACCATGGCCTTCTACCATTCTTTCTTGCCCCACAGCCTTCACGTGTCCTGTATGAGCTCCACTTCTTTAGTGGACTTATGCTTTGTATTCTCCACTGGCTCACTTAACCTTCCCATCGCTCTTCCTCCCCATACCAGTTGCCTGTATCACTTCTGCTCCTCCCTCCAGGTGCTTTATTTCCTGGAGCCTGTGCGCTGTCTAATCCAGAATCACCTTTGCCAGAAGGAGTTCTGCCTAGCATGTGAGCTGGGCTTCCTCTTCCACATGTTGGACCTCTCCCGGGGTGACCCTTGTCAGGTCAGTGCCTGGAGACCTGGGACAATAAAAGGGGAAGGGAGGTGGACAGTAGGCAGGGACATCACTGTGCAAATGGCCACAAAAGAGAAGAATAACCCCTTTCCACCAACGCACTTTCTGGATTCCAGGGCAGTAATTTTCTTCGGGCATTCCGCACCATTCCTGAGGCCTCAGCCCTTGGTCTGATCCTGGCTGACTCGGATGAGGCTTCAGGCAAGGGCAACCTGGCCAGGCTCATTCAGAGGTGGAATCGCTTCATTCTCACTCAGCTACATCAGGATATGCAGGAGCTGGAAGTACCTCAGGCTTATCGAGGTGCTGGAGGCAGGTACGGAATCGGGACAGGAATAGTTAAAGCCACCATGACAGGCCCCTCTGTGGCTAAAAGGATCTCCTAACTCCCTCAGTGTGTGTATATCACCCTCCCCACTCTTAGCAGCTTTTGCTCATCGGGGGACTCTGTCATTGGGCAGCTGTTCAGCTGTGAGATGGAGAACTGCAGCCTCTGCCGCTGTGGCAGTGAGACCGTGCGAGCCTCATCCACCCTGCTCTTCACGCTCTCCTACCCTGAGGGTAGCAACAGTGGTATACCCTGCAGCTGGGTTGGGAAGGCTCCCCTAAATGTCCTGTAACATCAAGGAGAGGGTGTTGGGGGGCTAACGGTGGGTAGAACGGAGAACCTGAAGTGAAGCATCCAGTTTCCCCTCAGATAAAACCGGGAAGAACTGTGACTTTGCTCAGGTGCTGAAGCGAAGCATCTGCCTGGAGCAGAATACACAGGCCTGGTGTGACAACTGTGAAAAGTACCAACCCACGGTGAGTAGGCCGTTGCAGTGGACTAGTCTTGCCATGTGGGGGACTCGGCCATGGTCTCGTCTGGGGCTGGCTATGTCAGCACTGCCATCCAGGGATCTATAGGGAATGGAAAGAATCCCAATTTGAGGATGCAGACCCAGGTTTCACAGTTCCTGTCCAGTTTTCTTTCCCTGTAGGCTCCCTGCCATTCCTTGTTTGTTTTATCCTCTCAGATTCAGACCCGCAACATCCGCCATCTGCCAGATATTCTTGTCATCAATTGTGAAGTGAACAGCTTGAAAGAAGCTGATTTCTGGAGAATGCAAGCTGAGGTAAGGACCGGGGCTGGAAACAGGGCTTTAGGAGTACTTTTTAGTTTTCTCCCTCTTCTGACTTCCATGTATGATTAATGTTCCTGAGGAACTGGATATTTTCTCCTTGTGTTCAGGTTGCCTTCAAGATGGCAATAAAGAAGCATGGTGGGGAAATCTCCAAGAACAAGGAGTTTGCTTTGGCTGATTGGTAGGTATTGCCTTGGGAATGGTCAAACGATTGAACTACCCATTGGCTCCTCTTGTCACTGGCTAGATCTCCTCAGAACAAATTTCCGATTCTCCTGTCCTGATAGGAAGGAACTAGGGAGTCCAGAGGGCATGCTGATGTGTCCCTCCATTGAGGAGTTGAAGAATGTCTGGCTTCCTTTCTCCATTCGCATGAAGATGACCAAGAACAAAGGGCTGGATGTTTGCAATTGGACTGATGGGGATGAGATGCAGGTTGTTGAAAAACTGGGAAAAGGAAGGGGAATAAGGGAGAGAAGGTTGGGGCAGAAGCATGACAGGGGGAAGGTGGAACTTAGTATAGGGAAAAGAAAAGGAATAAGGCCTAGTATTTACCAGTTGTGGGCTTTTCCATAGTCACTCAGTTCAGTGTTGCGAGTCATAGATGGGTTAGGATGGAGATAACCCACCCTGGTCCCCCGTCCCCATGCCCCAAACTCCTTATCCTCTGTCCCCATTCCCCTTCCTTCCCCATCCTTAAACTTAGCTTAGCAGCCTGGGTACCCCCCTCACAGTGGGGCCCAGCCAGGGCAGAGGAGGAGCATGGTGTCTATGTGTATGACCTGATGGCTACTGTGGTACACATCCTGGACTCACGCACAGGGGGCAGCCTGGTGGCTCACATCAAAGTTGGAGAGACCTACCACCAGCGCAAGGAGGTGAGTGAGGTAATATAGGGCAGGGACTCTCCTGGTGGTGGCCATGATGGAGTCCCAGATCCATCTTTATCTCAAGTCTGAGCCAGAGTGGTCCAGCCATCACTTTGGCATCAGTCTTTCTCTGTATCTCCACAGGGTGTTACCCACCAGCAGTGGTATCTCTTCAATGACTTTCTTATTGAACCTATTGATAAGGTTAGTTGTAACACATTCCATTCTCCTTTCATCTCCCCTTTTCCAAGCATCCTCATCCTCAGGGCCCTAGAGAATGCCAGGCAGATTCAGGAGGGAGGGATGGGTCCTCAAGAATAAAAAGCATTAGCGGAGCTAAAAATAGTGCCTGTCTTCTGTCTGACTTGGGGAAAAAGGCAAAAGAGGGGCCGGCTCCGTGGCTTAGCGGTTAAGTGTGCACGCTCCGCTACTGGCGGCCCGGGTTCGGATCCCAGGCGCGCACTGACGCACTGCTTCTCCGGCCATGCTGAGGCCGGGACCCACATACAGCAACTAGAAGGATGTGCAACTATGACATACAACTATCTACTGGGGCTTTGGGGGAAAAAAAAAAGGAGGAAGATTGGCAATAGATGTTAGCTCAGAGCCGGTCTTCCTCACAAAAAAAAAAAAAAAAGGCAAAAGAGACATATAGGTAGGCCATTAAGTGCTTTTTCTTTTATAGCATGAAGCTGTGCAGTTTGACATGAATTGGAAAGTGCCTGCTATCCTTTATTACATCAAAAGGAATCTTAATTCCAAATACAACCTGAACAGTAAGTGGTACAGAGTAGACCCAAGGGCATGGGCAGCTGAGACTGGTCTTCAGGAACAGATCTGGGAAATAGCTTGTTATGATTAGGATCAGTAACCAGTGTTAATATTTCCAGGGATACTAAAGAGATTCCTGCTCATCAGGCCTGAAATTTAGAAGCTGGAGATCCTGAGGGTGTAGTAGGGAAGAAGTGTTGGGGGGAAGTCTAATCATAGTGGCTAAGGGTATGAATTTTGAGTCTTCCCATTCTTATCCCCAAGGGAGGATCTCTTTTTCTTTTGGAGATGAGCTCCTTATTAAGTCCCTTTTTGGTGCCTTTAAACCATAGTTTCTGTGTAACTTTATTTTTCTGGATTTTCTAAGCTAAAGTCTGAAGTGAAAATCTTATTCTTTCCTCTCTGTTGACTCTTGTTTTTTCCTAGCATATTTCTTGATAATTTTCTGATTTGACCTGTTCCATCTACCTACTCTGTTCATTAGACATGATCTTTTTACTCACATGCTTTGATTATTGAAGAATCACAGTGTCGACCCAGTCTCTGGTCAGCCACCATGGGCTGCCCTCCTCTGGTCACTTCCATATCCCCAGCCATCTGTCTTCTGGATTCTCCCTTCCAGTCAAGAACCCTATTGAGGCAAGTGTCCTGCTAGCTGAAGCCTCACTAGCACGGAAGCAGCGGAAAACACATACTACTTTCATTCCGCTGATGGTGAATGAGATGCCACATGTTGGAGACCTGGTGGGCCTGGACGCTGAGTTTGTCACCCTTAATGAGGTAACCAAGATCAAAGGGTAGGGTATTTGAACAGAACTCTGGGGATATTAGGAGTCATAAGCATTTCTCTGATTTCCTTATTAACTCTTCTCATGTAGGAGGAAGCAGAGTTGCGCAGTGATGGCACTAAGTCTACCATCAAACCAAGCCAGATGTCAGTAGCGAGGATTACCTGTGTTCGGGGCCAGGGACCCAATGAGGGTATCCCCTTCATTGATGACTACATCTCTACCCAGGAGCAGGTAGTAGGATATGAAGGTGCAAGTGAGACAGACCCTCTGCTTATGTAGAGTGCTCTAGAACCCAGGGAAGAGTGGTAGGGGGAGACTCTGCACCTTGCTTCCTGGACGACTTGTCCTTTTCTCTATCCCTAGGTGGTAGATTACTTGACTCAATACTCCGGGATAAAGCCAGGAGACCTCGATGCCAAGATTTCCTCTAAGCACCTCACAACTCTCAAGTCTACCTACTTAAAGCTTCGTTTTCTTATAGACATTGGAGTCAAGTTTGTGGGTCATGGTCTGCAGAAGGACTTCCGGGTCATCAACCTCATGGTTCGGGCGGGGCTCTTTTAAGAGTCTTCTTTGAGCATGGGCCTCTCAGGGTATACATTGTGCTTTTGGAAAAGGGGAAATTATGGGTCCTCTACCTTCAGTTTCCCACTCTTTTATCCCTGCCAGGTGCCCAAGGACCAGGTCCTTGACACTGTCTATTTGTTTCACATGCCCCGAAAACGAATGATTTCCCTGCGATTCCTTGCTTGGTACTTTCTAGGTGAGTTGCTCTGTCTTGTAGGGCCTCGTGGTACTCATTAAAAGCAGGAAAAAGTGTTGGAGGGGCCAAGGGGAGTAGGGAGGACCCTGAGTTAGTGGTGAGATTACTGATGGATTTAATTAGTTTCAGTATCCCTTCTGTGCACTAGGGATGGTGTTTGGCTCTTTCCCTTAAGGGCAGTCAGGTTTTTTATTGTTGTTTATTGGGAGTTGAGAATGTTCTGACCTCCCTTTGCTAGGTCCCAAACTATTCTACCTCTACTTGCCCCAGACCTGAAGATTCAAGGGGAGACCCATGACAGTATTGAGGATGCCCGCACAGCCCTTCAGCTCTACCGAAAGTATCTGGAGCTAAGCAAAAATGGCACTGAACCTGAGTCCTTCCACAAAGTGCTCAAGGGTCTTTACGAGAAGGGCCGAAAGATGGACTGGAAGGTGCCTGAACCTGAGGGCCAGACAAGTCCCAAAAGTAAGGCCTGGGATGGGACAAGGGAAACCAGACTGGGTTTTGATTGCACATGTGAAGATTATACCCTCCATAATAACAATGATGATGATGATGTTAACAGCGGTACCATCCCTACCTTATATATGTAGAGCATTTAACAGTTTACAAAGCATTTAATCCTCCCAACATTCAGTGAAATAGATTTTATTATTGAAACTCTCCATTGGTCCTAATTTCCTCTTGCCCACTTCTAAAACATTTGGGGTAGGTCTGTGTCCTCTTTTCGCTTGCATTTTTCCTTCATAAGAAGTATCCCAGGTGCTTTTTCTCCACTCATCTTAAGAGTCAATGCTCTTGGTTTTGTCTCTGACAGGTGCAGCTGTCTTCTCCTCAGTACTGGCGCTCTGACCTCACCCTCTCCCAACGAACTGCTGCCTTTCCTTTCAGTGTTCTGTGGCCCCAGAACTGGGACATGGCTTCCCAAGTTGGCTGCACCCTGTCCACTTCTAGAATTGGACCTACTTGGGGTCTACAGATGGTGCTATTAATAGAACTGGAATGTGGCACAATTGTTGCATAGGGTCTAGGAGCCAGATTCCTTTTTTAATCTTTGCAAAATAATGGGCTAGAAACAGTCTAGAATTGACACAGATGGCAAGTAATTGGTATTCTTAATATCCTGGGTAATTAATATCCAAGCAGAGAAACTCCTGGAACCAAAACTGTCAGTTCCTAGTTGGCTAAGGACTGACGTTCTGGACAGTGACAGGATACAACAGGAGCTCAAGACTTAGCTCAAGTCTCTGACTGCTTGCAGGGTGCCTGGAGGGGCCAACATATACAATCTTGGTGGCTCTAGCAAACCAGTGTTGCCAACACCATCATTGCCAAAAGGGCCTTTGGGTCCTAGACAAAGCTTGGCTGCTGGCTTCACTCCTGCTGACAGCTGAGAAGCATCTGTCTTCCATCCACTCTCCTGTCCCAAGTTTTGTTTTTTAAAATTTTGTTTTAAACTGCATGTTTTATAAAATAAAAACAAAAATATTATTGGCTGTCATCTCTCATTTGAGACCTTCGAGTGTGGGGTTCTCTGACTTTGGCCCTCCTCTCCTCTCTTTCTATTGGCTCTCTATTGCAAATGGAAAAAACCAAGGCTTTCAAATTTCCACCTAGAAATGAAGGTAAAGCTCAGGAGTCCAAAGTTAAGGATATTGGAGTAGTATAATTATGTTCTTCCTGGATAATATTACGTATTTGCTGTGGCTGCCTAGAACCCTAAGGTGAGATTTTAAGATGTACAGTATGGTTTCCCCGTTACCTGTGTAAAAGGGGAGGTGGGGAAGCTGACAAACTACAGGTCCCAGGATATCTTAAGACCTGTAGCTATTAACCAAGGATCTGTGTGGTGCTGCGCTGCTTCCTGGGAGTTGTAGTTTCCTGGGTATTGAAACCAGGGTTTCTCACTGGCGAGCAGCGCTCCTTTCTTTTTGAAGGTCCTAGCCCACCTAGACTGACGCGCGCTCGCCCGACCGCCTCCATACACCACACCGGGCTCTGTCCTTGCTTCAGGCCACTCCTGTTCTTCGGCTGACCCCTGGTGGTCACGTGGAGCTGCTCGCCACGCAAGTCTGGGTCCTTCTGCGATCCACCCGGGTCCTCGCCGCCTGGGAGCCGCTCCTGTAGCTGCCTGTTCGCGCGAGAGTTTGGAGGGGCCGGTTTGGGGTCGGTCTCTGGCGTGGGGCTCGCACCGCAGCGCATCGGAGTTCTGCTTGGGCGCCCGCTTAGGGTGCGAGGAGCTGGGTTAGGCGGTCGCCGGGGCACCCCGTGTCTGGACAGCGCCGGAGCGCTCTGGAGAAGCCGGGACAGCCCCGCTCCCGGCAGCCAGGTGCTAGGGTCGGGTGCTAAAAGTGCGAGTCCGGCCGTCTTCCAGCGCCTGGGCCACGGCGGCGGCCCTGGGAGCAGAGGTGGGACGGATGCGAGTGGCGCTGAGGGTCGGGGACGGACTGGAGCGAAGGCAGTGGCGGGGTCCTTAGAAAGGTGCTTGCTCCTCACGAGAAATAGCGTCTAGGCTGGAGGTGGGGATGCAGTGATCTTCCGTGCTGGGTCCAAACAGACCCTAGTGTTGAGTGCTGTCCTCGCCGGCCGGCCTCCTCGCTGCCTCCTGGCCTGAATCGGCTGCTCTCCTTGCCAGCAGCTCCTCTGTGCCTGTCGTCCTCGCTTAGTCGCCACCCCGTTCCGTGGCTGCCACATCGCCCTGTGAGTTTAGCAGCCGACGGTGAAGTACCATCATCTAGGGCCTCACCTGTCGACGTAGTGTCGGGCTGAGCCCCAAGTCCCCAACTCGTTCTCTTACCCACCGCCCGGGGGAATCCGGGTCCTCAAGCGCCGGAACAGAGGAGCTCCTTTGTGTCCCGGCCATTTCCTGGAAAGTAGAGCCAGAGTCACACTGCGGCCTCTGTAGGCCTTGGGATGACGGATGGGTTGGGGGAGGCGGCGTGGGGAGGATGGAGCCAGCTCCCCACATCTATGCTTTATTTCAATCCAAACCCAGGTGGAGCAACCCCATTACGCTAAAGATGAAAGGCTGGGGTTGGCTGGCCCTGCTTCTGGGGGCCCTGCTGGGAACTGCTTGGGCTCGGAGGAGCCAGGATCTACACTGTGGAGGTAAAGGCACAGAGAGAAGTGGGAGTAAGGAGGATGGGGAAGACAGAACCTTGGGAGGGCATGAGATCCAAGGCCTAGTAGAAGGATGAATGGAAATTCCCTGGCTTTGTTTCCTGTCTCTCCCCACCCGCCCTTCTCTCCCCTTGCACCAGCTTGCAGGGCTCTGGTGGATGAACTCGAGTGGGAGATTGCCCAGGTGGATCCCAAGAAGACCATTCAGATGGGCTCTTTCCGAATCAATCCAGATGGCAGCCAGTCAGTGGTGGAGGTAACTGTTACTGTTCCCCCAAATAAAGTAGCCCACTCTGACGTTGAATGAGAACTCAACTAATTAAGAAGGACCTTGGTTTAATAGAAATTAAGAAAACATTGACCCAGAGAGGTGTCTAAAAGATTGGGCTGTCTCATTGGGAAGAGGCTTATGGCTTATACCCTATGCACTTGCTTCATGGCTCCAAACCTTAATGCTTTATTTCTGCTGTAGAAGTTGTCAGCAGACAGAGAACCCTGATCAGCCCCCTTCTCCACATCCTTAATCCATGTGACTCAGCTTTTCACTATGACAGTAAGGTACACATATGAACATTCATTCAAAAAAGAAATAGATCAGCTTACCCTTGTATTTAGGAAATTTATTTTAGTTGCAAACATAACACAGGTACTCAGATGTTCCCCCACCCCCCAAGTGAGCAATATATAAAGAAACGTTAAGGTTATGATGCTTGTGAAATACTTTAACAGTTGCTATCCTCAAAGCCTACACTTCCTCTCTGATGCTCTCCTGTTGAGGGCAGGTATTAGTCTCATTGTAATACAAGGAAATAAAATCATTACCTTACATCCATAAAAATTAAGGGAATTCAAAGGAAAAGAACACAGTTGACTAGGGTTAATCAAAGAGGTCTTTGTTTACCTACAATTTGGAGGGAAAGACACCTCTTTTATTTCTTAGCTTGTATAATGAGGTAAAATAAGATCATATATTTGAAAGCACTTTGGAACTATACAAATAAACCATACTGTTTTTAATTAGGGAAGGCTTTTTAGAATAGGTCGGTAGAGCTAGATTTGGAAGGAAAAGTAAGGATATAAATTACTAATGTTCAGAGGTAGAAGAGTGTGACCCAAGGCTGAGGACATTTCTAGGTGCCTTATGCTCGCTCAGAGGCCCACCTCACAGAGCTGCTAGAGGAGGTATGTGACCGGATGAAGGAGTATGGGGAACAGATTGATCCTTCCACCCACCGCAAGAACTATGTCCGTGTAATGGGCCGGAATGGAGAATCCAGCGAACTGGACCTACAGGGCATCCGAATTGATTCAGACATCAGCGGCACCCTCAAGTTTGCGGTGAGCTATGGGAGTGGGTGGCTGGTTCTTGGAAATTACGAGAGTTATTGGAGAGCCCAAGGGGAAAGCTGGGTTAATGTCTTTGTCCTCCTCTGGAGGCAGAGGCAGGAGGCCTCTTCTTGCTGCCCTCTCACTCGTTTCTTCTTTGGTTGACAGTGTGAGAGCATTGTGGAGGAATACGAGGATGAACTCATTGAATTCTTTTCCCGAGAGGCTGACAATGTTAAAGACAAACTTTGTAGTAAGCGAACAGGTAAACTACTCCTGCCTTACCTCCTTTCCTCACAGCCCTGTGGAACCTGGCACATTCCCTAGTGTATCCCCCCACCCGACCGCCCAATCTTCTGATATTAGCTCACAAGTTGGCTTCCATTACCCATGGCTTATGGACTTGGGTTGTTCCTCTCCGTTCTCTTCCTGCCAGCTTTCAGAATTTCTGGCTCCCTCACCTGAGATACAGGTGAGAGGATAGTGGGAATGTTTTGTCATTTGAAAGCATATGCTCTGGAAAATGGTGGTTGGTGTGTGTGCCACTTTGGTTTTGGGTATTTTGATTGGGGCATATATCAGTATGAGAGGGGCACTTTCCTTCCAACTGTTCTGTGCTATTTGCAGATCTGTGTGACCATGCCCTGCACATATCGCATGATGAGCTATGAGCCACTGGAGCAGCCCAGACTGACAGGCTTGATGGATCACCCCCAGGAGGGGCAGAGGGTGGCAATGCGTTTTGTATTATGTTTTTACTGAAATGAACTGAGAAAAAATGAAACCAAAAGTACGAACTGTGTTGTCTTTTCATGCCCAGAATCAGCCGTTACGTTAGGCTTAAAGACAGGGGCTTCCAGACAGGAAAGGAAAGGGAAGGGAAGGAAGAGCTTTGGGAATGGTGTAGCACCAAGGGAAGAGGAGCCTGAAGCTTTCATTCTTTTGCCGTCTGAGATTGTGCTGGACTCACAAACTAGATAAGCATTTATTTAGTGCCTCCTCAATACAATGTATTTAAAGTCTAATTGTGGAGAGAAGAGGAACCTCTATGAATAAATAAGGGAACACGAGTGGGGTAGTATAGGATTCTAGAAACTAGTTGTATTCATACTGGTGAAACGTGAAGTAAGATAGAGCTTGATCTTGAAGGAAACGATGGACTTGCATTATTCTTCCCTCCTCGCTCTTCCAGATTGAGGGATGAGCAAGAGTAGACAGGAAGGGGAAAATGGATGTGATCAACTCAGCTGAAAAGTAAGGGCTTTCTCAGATAGGGAGAGATGAGGTAAGGAATGTTATTTAATGAAAGGACTTACTTGCTGGCCTAAGCTTTTAGATTTGATGCCAACAGCAACACTAAAGTATACCTTCCTCGTCTCCATCACTAGCCATTGTCAAGCTGGACTAAAGTCTGTGCCCACTTCCTGTAGAGATTCTGTACTGGGCATAGGGATGAAAACCTAAAGGCTATCTTCTTTGAGGAGCTTCTTAAACACCCTGATCCTGAGGTGTGGCTGTCTCAAGGTTTGGAATGGAACATTTCTGTCCCAGGGAAAGAACACCTAAATAAACATTTTGAAGACTTTTAAAATTAAGCATTTTAGAATCTAAAGCGGGGCCGGCCCTGTGGCTTGGTGGTTAAGTGCGCGCCCTGCAATGCTGGTGGCCCGGGTTCGGATCCCGGGTGCGCATCGAGGCACCACTTCTCCATTCATCCTGAGGCCGAGTCCCACATACAGCGACTAGAAGGATGTGCAGCTACGACATACAACTATCCACTGGGGCTTTGGGGGGAAAAATAAAATAAATTAAAAAAATCTTGGCCGGCCCTGTGGCTTGGTGGTTAAGTGCGTGCGCTGCGATGCTGGTGGCCCGGGTTCGGATCCCGGGTGCTCATCGAGGCACCACTTCTCCATTCATCCTGAGGCCGAGTCCCACATACAGCAACTAGAAGGATGTGCAGCTACGACATACAACTATCCACTGGGGCTTTGGGGGGAAAAATAAAATAAATTAAAAAAATCTTTAAAAAAAAAAAAGAATCTAAAGCGAACTTGGAGGGCAGCTAGTTCACCTCTGCCCATTTTACAGATAAGTAACTGAGGCCTAGAAAAACCACAGGTCTTGCAGTTCTATATTCAATGGCAAAACTCAATCTCGAAACTAATGTTCCCAAGTGTCAATCTGATCTAATATAGCTGTGAACTAGTTTATATTTTGTCTCTTTTCTCTTAATACCTTGCACTAAGCATGGCACATAGAGTGAATGTATTCAACAAAGCTTTCTTCTACCACAAATCCCTATGAAATCTAACACATGAACTAGCTCAGAGCAAGCACCCTAATATTAGTGGACAATTAAATTCGGGGTCTAGTGTTAATTCCATCTTCTCTCATCAGTCATAAGAAATGCTGTATGCTGGGGCCGGCCCCGTGGCTTAGCGGTTAAGTGCGCGCGCTCCGCTACTGGCGGCCCAGGTTCGGATCCTGGGCGTGCACTGACGCACCGCTTGTCCGGCCATGCTGAGGCCGCGTCCCACATACAGCAACTAGAAGGATGTGCAACTATGACATACAACTGTCTACTGGGGCTTTGGGGAAAAAAAAGGAGGAAGATTGGCAATAGATGTTAGCTCAGAGCCGGTCTTCCTCAGCAAAAAGAAGAGGATTAGCATGGATGTTAGCTCAGGGCTGATCTTCCTCACAAAAAAAAAAAAAAAAAGAAATGCTGTATCCTGTGAAATCACTTTTTTTTTTTAACTTTATTTATTTATTTTTTCCCCCCAAAGCCCCAGTAGATAGTTGTATGTCATAGTTGCACATCCTTCCAGTTGCTGTATGTGGGATGCGGCCTCAGCATGGCCGGAGAAGCAGTGCGTTGGTGTGCGCCCGAGATCTGAACCCGGGCCACCAGCAGCGGAGTGCACGCACCTAACCGCTAAGTCACAGGGCCAGCCCATCAAATCACTTTTCAAGACCAGCTGTTACTAACCACTTTTTCTGCTTCTTTTTTTTTTTTTTTTTTGTGAGGAAGATCAGCCCTGAGCTAACATCCATGGTAATCCTCCTCTTTTTTTTTTTTTTTTTTTTGCTGAGGAAGACTGGCTCTAAGCTAACATCTATTGCCAATCCTCCTCCTTTTTTTTTTTCCCCAAAGCCCCAGTAGGTAGTTGTATGTCATAGTTGCACATCCTTCTAGTTGCTGTATGTGGAACGCGGCCTCAGCATGGCCGGAGAAGGGGTGCATCGGTGCGCGCCCGGGATCCGAACCCAGGCCGCCAGTAGTGGAGCGCGCGCACTTCACCGCTAAGCCACGGGGCCGGCCATAACCACTTTTTCTTCTGTGATGCACATGAATAATGTTCACGTTTCATACCCCTGTGAGTATACCCAGGATTCTGTCCATTGCCTGCTTGGTGTCTAAAAACTTCTTATTCTTCCATCAGAAAGCTTATCAGAAGTGTAAGTGAGAGTACTCTTAGAGGGAACTTGAAACTTTTAATTTAACAAAAAAGCAAATTATTCACAAGTTTTAATAAATAAAGTAATTTAATCAGTAACAAATTACTTGTGATACGCCTAACTAGTTTGTCAAGGTACAGCTGTTAGGAACTTTCCAGGGGCTGGCCCAGTTGTAGCGGTTAAGTGTACGCACTCTGCTTTGGCGGCCTGGGGTTCGCAGGTTCAGATCCTGGGCATGCACCGATGCACTGCTTGTCAGACCATGCTGTGACAGCGTCCCATATAAAGTAGAGGAAGATGGGCATGGATGTTAGCCCAGGGCCAATCTTCCTCAGAAAAGAAAAAAAGGAGGATTGGCATTGGATGTTAGGTCAGAGCTAATCTTCCTGACCAAAAAAAATATATATATAGCCCTGTATTTGGTAGAGCATATACTCAAGCTTGCATATCTGATTACAGCATAAGTTTCAGATGCCTTCTAAATGAGTTTATCAGTAAAATGTTAGAATTTAAAGAAACATTGCCAAAGACAGTATTAAATGAGATCCGGATGTGACTAGGAAAATTTATTATGTGAAAATCTAGTCCTTTAAAAGTAAGTTTTAGAGGATTGTTTGCTGTTAAAAAGGATTCAGAGCAGGGACAAGATTCTTTTAAATATAGGACAGAGAAGAATAGTAAGGGAAAGGGAACTAGTACATGTTGAATACTCATAACAAGCACAAACACGTTCTTATTTAATCTTCACAACTCTAGGAAGTAGATGTTACTCCCATTTTATAGATGAAGAAACTAGGCTCAAAGAGGTGGTGTTTTGCTAGTCGGCAGGGAGCCAAGACTTCCGCCCTAGTGATCACCTTATCCCTCTGCCAGTGGTCTTTCTGCTGTACCTCACTTCCTAGAGTGGAGTCTCCATGTGGTCCCTAGTGGCTGTGTTAAACAAGTACTTTTATTTGTTTGAAAACTACCTCCAAGTTTGAACACATGCCCTCTGATTCTAATAATCTATAGTGAAAAAGCATTATATCCTCTTTTCAGCCATTTTTCCAGATTGATTATTCTTTGTAAGAAGCCCATTCTACGCCCTGGTCATTTTAGTTGTTAAATGTTTGCCTCTACACCTTTATGTATTTTGGAATGATCACCATTTATCATGTATTTCAGGTATGGATGTACAAAGGTTTTACAGATGAGTAAGACTATATATAGTTCCTCATTTTTAAAAATATTTTTAAATATAGTAACACATTGAGGGGATGTGCCCAGGAGACAGTTAACCATGACTCAAAAGTCCCCTTCCTGAGTTGCAGCTGATAATTCACAGTCATCACCATATAAACGATATAGCTTAGTAGTTAAGATACATCTTCTGGAGTGAGGCCAACCTAGGTTTGAATTCTAGCAATGTCCATGACAAACTATGGCCCTGAGCAGGATACTTTATCTAATCTTTGGTTTCCTCCACTGCGGAGATACTAATATTACCTACATCCCTTAGAGTTGTTGTGAGGATTAATTAAGATAATGCATGTATCACATTTAGATAGTATCTGGAAGTAGTAAGTATTCAATAAATTTTAGCTATTACCCATTAAATACAAGAGTTTGGTTTACTGATGTAGACAGTTAAGTTTAGGCTGCATTCTCCCACTTATACTTGACCACTAGGGGGCACCATTGCCTCTGTCCATTTTAAAGAGGTCCTCCCAAGGTCAAGATGACCTCAATGCTCAGCCTTCTTTCCCATGCTCCCTCCAGTTCTCAGGCACTTAGTTGTATTTGGACCTACAGCTCACTTGGCTGCTTTATTCATGCCAATCCTTCTCCCTTAACTTTCTTCCCACCTCCCCAGGTCCCATCCATGTTCAGAAACAGACTCTAAGCCAGCTCCTGGGAGATACCATTTAGTCCCTTTGATCCCTGGGCTTTCCCGTTGATCTTAGAGCAGTGGATGTCAGGAGTGAACGTGAACAACTTCCAAGTCCATAAAGTCCTGGTGATGCTAGGCTCCAGGACACTGTGTCAAGGAGCTTAGAGCATTACTGTTCCCCACCTTCCTTCCAACCGCTAGAGCTCCAAAATAGGTTACCCTATGGCCACTCAATAATTATTCCTTTGGTAGCCTAACCCTGAGAATGCCTCCTGTCTCTTGGGACACTGGAGTTCAGTCCTCTGGTCTGCTGCCTAGTCTCTGTGGATAATTAACCAGAGAGAAGAAACCAGGTCAGACTATTCTAGGGTTACAAGGAAATCCTCTGTGAGATGCTAAATTGGGAGCAAATATTGATCAGTGGAGCTTTGAAGTCACACAGGAGGTAGCTGAGGTCAGTGCTCCTCTGGGGCACTGCTTAGTTTCTCTTTATGAAGTTCTTTTTTTTTTTTTTTTTTTTAAAGATTTTATTTATTTTATTTTTTCCCCCCAAAGCCCCAGTGGATAGTTGTATGTCGTAGCTGCACATCCTTCTAGTTGCTGTATGCGGGACTCGGCCTCAGGATGAATGGAGAAGGGGTGCCTCGATGCGCACCCGGGATCCAAACCCGGGCCACCAGCATCGCAGCACGCGCACTTAACCACCAAGCCACAGGGCCGGCCCTTTATGAAGTTCTTTCATAAGACCTACCTATCTAATCCCCAAGCCAGAGCAGCATTGACTAGTAAGTGTGAAGCTGGGTATGAGGAAACTTGGGAAGAGGAAATGGTGTTTTTCTTTCTCTTTTTCCAAGTCCAAGCTATAAACTAGGTTCTTTATAAACTAGGTCTGTCTAAACCTGGCTTAGGTGGTACTGAGACCTCTGAACCCTGATGTCACTGCTATGTGAGGAGATAAAAGGACTCTTCACTTGGGGTTTGTAGATAAGGTGCCCTGGTCCTTGGGTCAGTTCCCCTCTGCCCTTGGGTCAATGACAATGATAGGCTTAGGGAGGTAGAAAGGTCCTGAGGTCTTGTCTACCCAGAGAGTTAGTCAAGAGTGGTGTGGAAGATCACTTTAGTGCTCTGGTTCACTTAATGGTCTCTGGGGAGCACAGGATAAGAGTGTATAGAAGATAGCGAAGTAGGAGAAGGGGTCCAGAGGCCCTATGGGAGTGACAGGAGTGATGTGATAAAAAGGGAGGGTGCCTAATGCCTGATTTTGGATGAGGGGTTGGTCTGCAGTCCTGATCTTATGCTTAGATGTGGGGTGGGCTGGATAGATGAGGTAATGTGACTGGGGTGGTGGTGAGACAAAATGCCCAGGACTCAGGCTTTGGCCTGCGCTGGAAGCCTTCATATTAGGGGAGGGAGAGTTTGGAAGACTTGGAAGTCAGAACTGACAGCCCACAAAGAGCACAGGATATTCAGGCTCCTGCCTTTGCTTTCCTTCTCCACATATTGGGGTCTGTTAGTATCTATAATACCATGGCCTCTGCTGACCTCAAATGATCTCCACCAAGCTGCTAACTCTGGCATCATAGCCTGTGTCCACATGATGTCACCTCTATGGCCATTAAGTCATTGACCAAAGACATTCTTCAAGAAAGCATGCCAAGGGGGAAGGAGGAGTGGGCAATGATCAGTTGCCGTGATAGTATATTAAGGGATTGGCTCCCGAGAACATTGAAAGGTCGAAGTCCTTGGGGCTTTTTCTCTAATATTCACCTCAGAACTAACCCCAAATGTGTTAAGGGCAAGGGGGAAAGCCTAAGAAGGAAGTTAACTGAGTTCCCAGGCACATACTTAGCCACCTACACGCCTCCCCACGCCGATCCAGGCTTAATAAGCCTGTCGCGGGCGGTCCAATCCTGCCCGCCACAACTGCTGTCAACGGCTCAGGTCCCGCCCCCCTCCACGCCGGGCCAATGGCCGAGCACAGAGGGGGGGGAGCGGGCTCCGGGCGGTAGGCGGGGCTTCGCTGAGGACCCCGGGTTGGGCGCCGCCGCCGGTTCGTCTACCCTTTCCCTCAGCCGCCTCCTTTCAACCTTGTCCGCCGGTCGGCGCGGCCTGTGGTGCAGCGGCAGCGTCTCCCGTTCCTGCCGCAGCGCTCTCCCCTCCTTCCCTCCCCACCAGATCCCCGAGTTCGCCCGACATGGCTTTACTCACTGCTGCCGCCCGGCTCTTCGGAGCCAAGGTGAGCAACTGAGGGAGGGGGGGCGCCATCCCTGGGTGGGGCTGAGGCGGCTGCAGGCCCTCCGCCGGGGTCTCCCTCCCCTCACCATACACGCCCCGGCGCGCCTTAAAGGGGCCCTGCGCTTGGTTGGCCGCCTGCCCTGCGTGGAGCTCGGGCCATGTGCTGCGCCGGCCTTCCAGCCCTGCGGGTGAAGTGAGCGCCGCCCGCCCGGCACGCGGGCTGGGGCGGGAGGGGAGGCCGGACCCTGCTGTCACCCCGCATGTGTAGGGTGGAAGCGTGGCCCTGGAAGAAGGAGGAACGCCAGTGGAGGGCATAGGTGCTGTGTTCCCCTGGAGTTAGGGAAAGAGCCTGTGTGGAGGAGGGGGCGGGGGTAGGAGGAGTGGCAGGGGTGAGCAGATGTGCTCGCTCTGTCCCTGGGCCGGAGCTGGAGCGGTGGCTAATTTCGGCTTCTGCTTTGTAGGGAGGGCGTTGTTAGTTCCTGAACTGCCCGTTTCCATTTCTCCAACCCAATTATTGAAGCCTTTAGTGACCAAGCCGTAGCATTTCCTGCTAGAGGAGTGGGACTCAGGTGCTCTTTGTCCTTGGGACTCTATAGGAGGAGCTTGAATGGGGTGGAGCGCTTCTGTAAAACCTTCTGCTTGATTATAACATATAATGGGGGAAAGAATGAGAAAGATTGTTCACCCAAACTGCAGGCCAATAAGTGAAGATACTGGGCAGGAAAAAGTAATGCCGAAATCACATGACCAATCCCACTACTTGCTCGCAGGGGTTTTGCTGTTGCTCTTAATTCTGCTCTTCTCAGGAGAGATTCCCCTCGTTCTTTGGGGCTCTTGATTTGACTTTTGTTGCCTTATGGATCCTAGGAATGTTGTTGCAGGTAATGGTGCTTTCAATTTTAAATTGCCAGTCATTTTGTCTCTGGGTAACTCGGCCCTTTAAACAGAGAGACTGCTGTGCTGAGGGAGTCCTACCCTCTAATGCAAGTGGGGACAGTCCCACAAGTGACCTTGACTCCTTCGAAGAATTTATGCTTTCTCTTTTGCAGACAGATTAAAGCTGCCAGCACCTGAAGGAAAGGAGCCTTGGAATGGTGTTGGCTTGTTGTGTGTTATCTTGCATGGTTGGTGGATAAGGTGAAACATGTAGGATTTACACTGGGGTTCTTCCAGGCACCCAGCAGCAAGGTGGAGGCTGATCGTTTGGGAGATATTTGTCTTGACTGTTGCTTCTCCTGCTGCCAGGGAACAGGGTAAGGAAGCCTCTTGGGAAGCGAAGCAAGTTCTAGACAGTGTTTTGGCAGAATAGGGGACACTATAATTAGCTCATTCCAGAGTTACTAACCCAGACCAGATAGTCTGACCCTACAGTGAATTTGAAAAAGCCTTTAGAATTTACCTTTTGAATTTATTTTGCCTCTTAAGCCTCTAAGGAAGCTCAGAAAGCTTTCGGGGTGAGAGGGCTACATAATTGTAGTATCACTATTGTTTTGTTTACTTTCCTGTTAGAGATAGACCTCAGGATCTCAGAAACCTGTAAAATGGAAGCCATTAGAAGGCTTTTGACCCTTAAAACTAGCAAAGCCCAACAGACTCAGGAGTAGAAACTTCCTGAGGTCTAAGAAGTATGACCAGGATGCCAAGAAGCCTTTTAGTTTGTCAGCATTGTTAGCACCTGCCTGAGCTTTCCAGATTAGCTTGCAGCTTAATTGGTACTCGATTTTACTTTTCCTATTAAGGTAGGCTTTAGAAGGCAAAAATAGTCTTCTGGCCTGGGAGGACTGACCCCTACCACTTTGATTCTCAAGGTCAGGTGTAGTTGCACTTTTCTGAGGAGAGATTTTTTTAACCTTGCTAGGAGACACAAATACTAGTCATTGTTCTACTGTTCCACCCTACCTACTGTCAGGAAATTTAAATAAACACCTAAATTGGAGAGAGAGAGAAATTCAGAACCTTGCGATTATTTGACTTCTTGTTTAACTGAATTCATACTAAGCAATGGCCTTAGTATTATCTGTGGGTGCCTTAGCTTTGTGATGTAAATACTGACTTTTCACAGGTGATCTGGGTTTGGTTTTGGGCTGGGACTCGGAGTAGGGCCACCAATTCACTTCTGGACTCTTGACACCAATGTGACTTAACCAACTCTAGTTACTTCTTGTACCATTGAGAATTGCTCCTCCAAGCTAAGATGTTTGATAACTTTGAGTAAATCAATCCAAAAGTGTTTCTAGATTATTTCTAGACTTTTTCAAGACACTTAAATTAACACCTGTGATTCCTTTATAGCAGACCTACACCACTGCACAACATCTCCTATATAAATCCTAGTCTGAAATTGGGTTCAGCAAAACCGAGTCAGTTTTGTCCAATAAAATGTTAGTTAGGCTTAAAGCCCAAAACTTTTAAAGGCAAGCACTTAGGGCCAGCCCCGTGGCTTAGCGGTTGAGTGTGCATGCTCCACTGCTGGCGGCCGGGGTTCAGATCCCGGGCACACACCGATGCACCGCTTCTCCGGCCATGCTGAGGCCGCATCCCACATACAGCAACTAGAAGGATGTGCAGCTATGACATACGACTATCTACTGGGGCTTTAGGGGAACAAATAAATAAATTAAAAATTTAAAAAAAAAAAAAAGGCAAGCATTTAAATCTCTGTGCCTTCACTTTGAATATTAGCCTGCCCAAAGTGATGGCAATTCCTTGACATTTACTAAATGGACCAAAGGTGGAAAATGCAAAGTAAAGCCTCATCACGTGCTTGTGGTGGGATGGTGGCATTTGTTCTTCCTGGTGGCCTTTAGATTGGTAGCAGGTGAATGCATGGGTGTGGGAGGCAAGGTGAGCAGTGGTGAAGTGGATAATGAGAGAAGGGAAGTCTGGCATTCCTGGTTCTTAGAATCCAAGGAGGCAGAAGGCAGGAAACCAGACTTGGTGGATCTCTCTAAAGCCACACAGTAATTCCTTCTGCCCTGTTGCAATGCTTTATGTGATAGAGTTGAGTAGGATGTGAAATTTAAAACAGTAGTGAGACAACTTTAGCAATAGATCTTTCTTAGGATCTGATTATCTTTCAGTTCTTCCCTCAACTGCCCAAATTCTTTAGATCCCTGTGTTTCTTTTAACATGCTATCATTTTTAAAGGTCTGCAAGTTTGCATTGGTATCACCACCTGGGATGCTTGCTCACATTGCACATTCGTGAATCCTACCTTCAGGTTCTGATTCAGCAAAGGTGGAATGGGATCTGGAAACTTCTGTTTATTCAGGTACCTCAGTTGACTGATGATGCTCGGTGGTCCCCTTCTGTTGGGCTAGTAAAGCCATATGCAGGCCTTGTTGTTTGCAACTTTATGGAATATATATATGAAACTTTGAGTGAGTGGGCATTTTTTTAGAATTAGTGATTATTTTAAAAATTGACATCAGAAGTGACTATTCTAAGCAATAGTCCGTTTTAGGCTATGTTCTCTAGGTTTGTCTTCCTAGGCCTTTTTTCAAATGCCTTAGGAAAAGTTTCTTGTAAATCCCTGGAGCAAAGCATTAAACTTGTAAGAACTCCTAGTAGAAGTGAGGGAACAGTTCCTAGTTCCTGAGAAAGTAGTGAGGTGACAGATTCCACATACTTTATTCACAGTGTATGCTTAGTGTGCACATGATAAGTAAGTGTTCAGCAAATATTTGTTTGAAGAACAGTAAGGATTTCTACTGAAAGGAAAATTAGGACTCTTGCTTCTTAGGCTGAATTGGTATCCTTTGCTGTCTTCCTCAATGAATGATCAGTGAACCTTTAGGGAAGTCTGTAGAAAAGGATAGTTAGGTAGAATTATTAAGTAAACTCCTGTGCGTATGAAGGAGGTCAAAGTGTGAAATCTGAAGATTACTCTGCTCAGGCTATTAAGTAGCCTGACGAGTAGTGCAGGCCAACTTCCAGTATCACCATTGTGAAACACAGATGTTAAATGGCTTCAGTTCTCTGACCTGGTTCTGGGGAGAGAGGAGCCTTTGTCCTATGCATGTTCTTTTTCCCTTAATGCAAGTTGTTCCTTCTGCATTGGAAGCCTTTGTACCACAAGATTTTTTCTACCAGTTATTAGTGCATTACGTTTGCTTCATCAGCTAAGCTAGTTCTGCTGGCTTGGCAAGCTCTGATCTTTGGTTGATGAAGGACAAGAGCTCTATTAAAATCAGGAGCCTCTCTCTCAAGCTTTTAATGTTGGAGCTCTTGGATATGTGGCAGGATGTGTTCTGAATGTGCCTACAATGGAGGATCAAAGAAACTTTGGCTTTTTCCCTGTAAAGTAAGGGTCCTGGGTGTGGACCAGTGATGATAATAGGCTAAGAGGAGTAAGAGAGAAATAACCACATTATTGAGTAAGTGCTTAACAAAATAGGATTCCACTGTTGCCAGAATTTGTGGGGAGAGGAGAATAGTTTTTACTGATTTTTTTGGTAAGTGATTTGGCCAATACCCTATTCCAGAAATACCCTAAGTATTATAGGCAAGTCTGGCAGAATTTCTTGCATGTACTATTACTCCTTTTCCTCCCTTGGCCCTTTAAGATAGAGGTTCTTTTAATTATATTTTCCATCCTAGCACATTTGAGAGCTACAGACCACTACTTCTATCAATAATAGCAAACACTCTAGAAGACTCCTTGCAAGAGGTGGCAGCCTATGAGGTTTGAAAAAGCCTCCCTACCCCCACCCTGTGGGGAATCCCAGCTGTCAGGCGTTGTGAGCCAGGCCCTACACTTTGGAAGCAGCTCTCTCCATCTCTCCCCATGAAAGAGCTGACCTATTGAGTGAGGTGACTCCCTGACTCACCTGACAGCTAGCTGCTGTTCCAGTAGGGTGACTCTACACGTGGCTTGCAACCAGAAGCCAAAAACCCAGTTGCCACACCTCCAGAATTGGGGGAGGAGCTAGGAAGTGAAAGTTCATGGATGACTCAGAGGTTTGTAATCTGCCTGTCCCATCAGTGAGTATAGCCTGAATGTACTGTACAAAACTAGTCAGCAGCTTTCTTTGGCAGCCAGGGGGCAGATGAAATGAGATGTGTAGCCTTGGGTGTGACAGTCCTCCAGCATCTCCTACCTAGAGTCATTTGCTCTGCTGGTGGAGATTATGGTTGGTTAAATTTGTTTCCTCTCCCTGAGACTCCTCTCCTCATGGTCAGGAGGCCCTTAAAAAGGAAATTGTGGCTGTATTTCCTGTTCTACTACTAGAGGGAATTATCCATTCACCCCTTCCGCATGCTTGACTGCCTCTTTTCTGGGATCCAACTCCAGGAGAGAGTTGTAGCGCTTGAAGTGGTAGGTAATAGGCCAACACATTTCTAAGAAACAATATTTATCGGACTCAGCTATGCAGAAGTCACTGTTCTACATGGTTACATGCAAATCATTTTATATAGCCTACATGTCTACTCTGAATTTGGCACTATTTTTACCAATTTAGAAATGTGAAAACTGAGACTTAGAGGTTAGGTCATATAGCCAAGGTAACACAGCAGGATAGTGGCAGAACTGGATTTAGGACTTGATCCTTGATAACTCGGCATCCCACGCTCTTTACCTTCTACCCTTCTGCTCCCTTGCTTAACACTTTCAATGGTGGGTGTTCTCAAACTTCATTGCTCATATGGATCACCTAGTGAGCTTGTTAAACTGCAGATTTGGATTCACTAGGTCTGAGGTGAGGACCAAGATTCTGCATTTCTAACAAGCTGCAAGTAACGCTAATGCTGCTGGCCATGCAGTCATGCTTGAAATAGCAAGGCTTTTGAGTACCTTTACATATGTCCAGACTTTGAGCTAAGTAGCTTGAATGTTATCCTAAATATGGAGAAGGAAAGGAAAACAGAGTTGCTAGTTGATTTGCTTTGGCTGTCTCAGTTGCTTAGTAATGGAGCTGGGGCTAGACCCCAGATTTCCTTTCCTAATTCTAAGTCGTGTGCTCTGTCTTCTACATCATTACATAAGTTGTCCTAACTTCAATTTTTCCTATTCTAGCCCTTTGAGCGGTCATATCAATGAATTGCTGCCTTTAAAATCCTTCTGATTTCTTTAGTTTTCTTCTAAGCTGCAGGATTAGCTAAAAACATGACCAAACCTGACACTGAAGGGTACAGGAAAGTGGCCATACTATTTATTTTTATATATTTATTATATATAACAAATACAAAGCACTTGCTATGTGTCAGACATGGCTTTAAGTACTTTGCCAATATTGACTTAATCCTCATAGAAATTCTTTGAGGTAGGTACCATTATTGTTTCTATTTTACAGATAAGGAAACTGAGGCACAAAAAGGTTAAATGACTTAGCTAGGGTCACACAGCCAGTGAGTGGCAGAGAAGTGTAGTACAAACAGAATATACTAGCTTTATTCTATAGCTACATGGCCAAGCTCTCCACAAACTATCATTGCTTTGCAAATTGAGATCTGGTTAAGAAGTGTTGCTGATGGAGATTAGGGACAGTGGAGATCAGCTCTCTTTGAGTTACTCGTGAGGCTCCTCATTAAATGGCAAAGACGTTCTCTACAAAGGAAATTAAGACTTGCTGATGGTGGAAGTGGGGTGCCATAACATTCTCTTAAAGTAGGATTCATAGAAAGAGATCTGAGAAATGACTGTAACTAAGCAATAGTCATGACCCATATGATTCCTTTAAATGATGTTGCATTCTTACAGGCTTGTTAGGTGACCTTCCACTCTTTTCTTTCTGATTTCCTCTTTTTCTTATAATCTTAAATGAAGTAAAAGGAGAGGGCAGCTTATTAATTCTAGCAGTTCTCTCTCAAAAGGGGGAAAAAACTGTTTTCATTTTCTTTTATGTTCATATTGGTGGAAGAAAGACCTCCAACCTGAAGGAATTTCCATTTTCATCTTAAGATCTGGGCTCTCATTCTATCTGTTAAGCTTGGATGGATTTTTTTTTGGCCTGAGATTTAACCTTAAACTATTCTTATAATCTTTCCTCTTGCCATTGAAGCAGCCAGCCATTATAGAAACTTAAGATTGGTTTAGAAGTGGAAAAATTATCATTATGGAGAGATTTCAACTTCTTTCCTCTCTCAGATGATATGTTCCCTTGTAGCCTCTTTTTTATTAAATTTAATTTTATTTTATTTATTTATTTTTTCCCCCAAAGCCCCAGCAGATAGTTGTAGGTCATAGCTGCACATCCTTCTAGTTGCTGTATGTGGGATGCGGCCTCAGCATGGCCAGAGAAGCGGTGCGTTGGTGCGCGCCCGGGATCGAACCCGGGCTGCCAGCAGTGGAGCACACGCACTTAACCGCTAAGCCACGGGGCCAGCCCCCTTGTAGCCTCTTTAGAGACAAAACCAGGGCTGGCCCCAGTGGCCTAGTGGTTAAGTTTGGCACGCTCCACTTCGGTAGCCCAGGTTCGGTTCCCAGGCGTGGACCTACACCACTCATCTGTCAGTGGCCATACTGTGGCGGCAGCTTACGTACAAAAAGAGGAAGATTGGCAGCGGATGTTAGTTCAGGGCGAATCTTCCTCAGCAAAATAAATAAATAAAAACAAAACAAAACCACCATAACAACCAACTACCCACAGTTAAAAGATCTGCTACAGGGCCGATGTGGTCTCTAGCAGATGGGACCTTTTTAATAGGGGATCTGTGGGACCATGGAGCATGGAATAGCTTGAACATGGTTAGCTCTGTAGAACAGTAGTTTGAACTTATTCACAAGTTTTTCCTTGTCCACTTTTTGGTGACTAGTAAGAAAAGGCAAAGTTATTTCTTGAGTGCTGGGTCCAGCGTCCATTCGCCCCATGTAGGGTGAAGAGGCTAACGGGCTGTTTTGCTGCCTACTTCTTGTCCAAGTGGTCCTCAGTAAGCTGGAGGAGACTGTTTAGGAAGTTAATGAAAGGAGTTAAGGACAGCCCTGGTTAACAAGTTGAGGCGTTCCTCCTTTGCTTTAGGGACATATTAGCTTGCCTTGTGCTCTCTGAATTTAGATTTGGATTGATTCTTTTTAAAATAAAAAGATCCTTTTCTGAAGGATCTCTTCCCTTTTCAATCCTCCCCTCTGCCCCAACAGAAAGAGGGGTACTAAATTCTAAAAAGCCTCATATTCTAATGAACTCTCATCCTAGGCATGTAGCATTTTGGAATTTTATAGTACCACTGGTTCAAATGATTTTGAGTGCAACCAGACAGCAATGCAGTAGTTACTAGAAAAGGTGTCTGGCCCTTTGGCAAAAGGAGGAAAGGTGTTGACTTGTTCCAGGATTAGTTTATTTGTGTGTGTGTGTGTGTGTGTGTGTGTGTGTGTGTAATCTTTTTAGTTTGCAAAGTGCTTTCACATTCATTGTAATTTAATTATCACAAGACAACTCCATGAGATGTGTGGTGGGTAACAGCACCATTTTTTAGGTGAGGAAACAGGCTTACTTTGATGATCTCATTTTATCTTCAAAGTAATCTGGTGTAGAAGTTAATCTTGTCTAAGCTCTTATAGCTAGTTAGTGGCATAATTGGTCATCTTTTTCAAAGGCACTGTTGAACTTTTTGTTGCAACTCAGCAACCTTCTCAGAAAGTAGTTTTTCCTTGGGAAAAAAGACCTATCTCTTAAAGATACAAAACATAGGCTAGCTACGCTATTTCTCTTTGTGGTGAGGGATAGCCGCCTTGAATCTCAGACCTATCTTTCTGGATAATTTTCTTCCTGAAGCATATCTTTATAATTTTATTTATTTATTTGTTTTTCCCCAAAGCCCCAGTAGGTAGTTGTATGTCGTAGTTGCACAGCCTTCTAGTTGCTGCATGTGGGACGTGGCCTCAGCCTGGCCGGAGAAGCGGTGCATCCGTGTGCGCCCGGGATCCAAACCCGGGCTGCCAGCAGCGGAGCGCGCACACTTAACCGCTAAGCCACGGGGCCGGCCCTGAAGCATATCTTTAAAAATTCCTTTGGTACAGGTGTGTAGGTGATAAACTTTCAGCTTTTATCAGAAATGTCTTTATGGGCCGGCCCCGTGGCTTAGCGGTTAAGTGTGCGCGCTCCGCTGCTGGCAGCCCGGGTTTGGATCCCGGGTGCGCACAGACGCACCGCTTCTCTGGCCACGCTGAGGCTGTGTCCCACATACAGCAACTAGAAGGTTGTGCAGCTATGACATACAACTATCTACTGGGGCTTTGGGGGGAAAAAATAAATAAATAAAATCTTTAAAAAAAAAAAGAAAAGAAATGTCTTTATTTCACCCCCTTTGTTAAGATTTTTTCCTCGCCTGGATACATAACTCTAAAGTTAATTATTTTCTCTCAGCACTTTGAAGATAATTTTCCAGTTTTCTAGTTTCCATTGCTGTTGAGTTGTCTTCTGTCAGTTGTTACTTTGTAAACATTCTCTCTTCTCTGTGCTTTTTCCAGGAGTGTGAAATAGTGTTGTGAAAGGCCACCTCTGCCTGTGGGCTCTCCTAGACTGGAGAGGTGGAAGGCTGCCAAAAGACTAGGCACTGGGGAGATCTTACCAGCACCATTAAGTAATTGATCAGTTTCCTCATTGGCTTTTCTCAGGGCCATTCAGAACTATTGACAGCTAGATTGGGATGGACTGGGTATTCTAACTGCCTCCCTGACCTTTTCTCTGTGCCTAACAAAGCCCAACTCTGGAACCCAGATGATGGGAAAGAATCTCTCTTCAGGGAATGCTAATGAAGCTATGGATGCGAGAAGCACAGTTAAACCTGCTGCTGCCTCCAGACTAGTAACTCCTTCCAAGCTGCTCAGGGCCGTTTATAGCTTTCATATGTCAAACTGTCCTTAGAGGCCAAGATGAAGAGAGAGAGGTTGAGTCACTGTAACTCCTTATTAATACTAGGAGGGAGGAGTAACTATTGCATAAGGTTTTGTGTTTTCTTTGCAGAATGCATCCTGTCTTGTTCTTGCTGCCCGGCATGCCAGCACTTCCTCCACGGTAATGTTTGGAAAAGAGGACTGAGAATCATTGAGGCAGCCTGATTCTGGGATGGGGGAGTGGGGGGTGGTTTAGCTACCACTCAGCCTTTCATCGTTATCCTGAGTATCTCATGGAGGTGTCTGTTGTTGTTGTTATAACTATTATTATTACTACTATTTTAAGAAATAATTTGCTCGGGGGCTGGCCCCGTGGCTTAGTGGTTAAGTGCGCGGTCTCCGCTGCTGGCAGCCCAGGTTCGGATCCCGGGCGTGCACTGACGCACCGCTTGTCCGGCCATGCTGAGGCAGCGTCCCACATACAGCAACTAGAAGGATGTGCAACTATGATATACAACTATCTACTGGGGCTTTGGGGAGAAAAAGGGGGGAAAAAAAGAAATAATTTGCTCAATAGTGTATTGAGGTGGGAATATCAAATATTCTTGCCTAATCTTTTTTTTTAATTTTTAAATTGTGGTAAAATACATATAACATAAAATTTACCATTTTAATTATTTTTAAGTGTATAGTTTAGTGGCAGTAAGTACATTCAAATTATTGTGCAACCATCACCGCTATCCATCTCCAGAACTTTTTCATCTTCCCAAATTGAAACTCTGTACCCATTAAACAATAACTCCCCCATTCTCTTCTCCTTTTATCTAATTCTTTTACCCTCATCTGTACAGAGCAGTTGACCAGACTTCCCTGGCAGATAGAGAAAGCCAAATTCTAAAAAACAGTGTTAACATACCTACTTTGCAGGAAATCTAATCATCATTTTCACCATCACTTAACCTCTCTACTTCTCTTTTTAGAATCTGAAAGATATATTGGCTGACCTGATACCGAAGGAGCAGGCCAGAGTTAAGACCTTCAGGCAGCAACATGGCAGCACGGTGGTGGGCCAAATTACTGTGGACATGGTAAGGGTTGTGGGATTTTGGCTGGAAGAAGTAGCTCTGTAATGTGCTTCAACAAAAGTACCATTCTCTTCACTGACTATTCGAAAACATTCTGTCCTGTACAAGGAAATGTTGGAGCTTATGGTGTTCATTAGAAATTAGACTGTTCTTTTCTACAAATTTAATAGTTGAGCTTAACCTATTTCACCTATGGGAGGGATGATGAAGTTTCTATTCCTCTTCCCAACCCATCAGCTTTTGGGGCTAGGGCTCTCTGTGTTTTAAACCACAGCTGTGGCAGGCCTCTGGAACAGCTTTAGGATGGCTTCTTCTCCAGCCCTAAGAATCTGAGCAGCTCAGATGATAATTCCACAGCAGTGTTTAGCCATTGGTCTCCATCTTTGTTTCCTGTAATAGATCCCATTCTGTTTATTTGATTGGTGGGAATGAGGGCGTAAGAGTGGGCAGGAGAAAAAAATAAAATACAATAAGAAAAGGAAGCATAACAGAGGCAGAAACTTAATCTTAAATAAAGATAGTGATTTATGAACTTAAAAATTTCATTTCCAACGTTACCAGTCTTCCTTGAAAAGTTTCATTCTATAGTAAGTTTAACTCCTCAGAAATCTTCTTCCCCTAAACGAAGTCCTGCAAGTCAGAGATTAAATTTCCTCTCCCAGATCCCATGAAGCACTAACAAACTCCCGCCTGAATTATTCTGACTACTGGTTACATCCTCTTCTTTTCTTTAGATGTATGGTGGCATGAGGGGCCTGAAGGGATTGGTATATGAAACATCAGTTCTTGATCCTGATGAGGTAAGAGACCATCATGTCAATTACTAATAATCACTGAGTTTACTGACTATTGTGCACACCATGGATTAGACTAGGGAGGGTAAGGAGAGCAAAATAAAGCACCTACCTTTACATTTTGGAAAGTGGAAAATAGGTACATATGGAATAATTGAAGAACAACAAGTTTACCTTTTTAATATTTCAACTAGTAAAACTGAAAGTACAAAGCAGAAGTAAGTTATATGAGGATTTAAGCTTTAAAAGTTCTATTCTAGGGCCGGCCCCGTGGCTTAGCGGTTAAGTGCGCGCGCTCTGCTGCTGGCGGGCCGGGTTCGGATCCCCGGCGTGCACCGGCGCACCGCTTCTCCGGCCGTGCTGAGGCCGCGTCCCACATACAGCAACTAGAAGGATGTGCACCTATGACATACAACTATCTACTGGGGCATTGGGGGGAAAATAAATAAATAAAATCTTTAAAAAAAATAAATAAATAAATAAATAAATAAAAGTTCTATTCTAACTTGACAGGTCTGATAAGAGTGGGACCAGTCAATTATGTGACTTCCAGGCTAGTAAACTTAAAAATTATAATTCTTACTCTTCTTCCTCAAGGGCATCCGTTTCCGTGGCTACAGTATCCCTGAATGCCAGAAACTGCTGCCCAAGGCTAAGGGTGGAGAAGAACCCCTGCCAGAGGGCTTATTTTGGCTGCTGGTAACTGGAAAAATCCCAACAGAGGAACAGGTAAGGCAGAAGGACATTAGCCCTTCCCATTCTCCTCCTTTGCCTTTCTCCAATCTCAGACACTTAATCCTGATCTGGCTATGGGTGGTAGTTAATAGAGATGTGCAGTGAGGAGAAGGAATCAGAGTAGAGTTCTGCTGTATAAGTGGATGGGGTTGAATCCTCTTGGATTTTCTTTACTCAAGTATCACTGTCTTTTTATTTCTCTTCTTTTTCCTTGCCTAGTGTTCTGAGCAGTGTCTCCCTTTCCACAGGTATCTTGGCTCTCAAAAGAATGGGCAAAGAGGGCAGCTCTGCCTTCCCATGTGGTCACCATGCTAGACAACTTTCCCACCAATCTACACCCCATGTCTCAGCTCAGTGCAGCCGTCACAGCCCTCAACAGTGAAAGTAACTTTTCCCGAGCATATGCAGAGGGTATCAACCGAACCAAGTACTGGGAGGTAGGAAATTTTGTTGTGGTGATTGATATGTGATGGGGTTTCACAGGACTTGACCCAGGACTTGCGAGTGAAGGAAGAAAAAGGAATGGAGAATCTTTAGGAAAATTATTTTTCTGAGTTATGCCAGAAACTCATTTAACAAATTTTTATTGTAGGCTTGCTTTTTGTCAGTTGTTGGGATTACAAAGATCAATGGAGCATACTTTCTATCACCAAGGTTATTGGTTTGGTTAGGGTGATGTTCATGTAAAAAAGAAACTATAATTCAGTAATCTTGCTATAATAGAGGTATGTACACAGGGCTGTTGGATCATTGAAAAGGATGTGATTTAACTGTAGGGTCCCTTAGGAAATTTTCACAGAGTTGTCTCACCCTAGCCACAAAAGGTCCCTTCTCCTGCTCTTCTTCCCATAGCGAGAACCTTGAGAAGTTGGGTGAATGGCAGCTAAGGCAACTCTAGAATCTAGGAGAACTAATGGTAATCAGCCACAGTTCTAGACTAGCCCATTCAAGATACCTGTCAGGAGCAGAAGGGTGGTTAGTATCCTGGCAGTAGGACCCAGAAACAAAGGAGCTTTATTTTCTGAAAATGAAATGTGACCTTAATAGTTTGAACTCTGTGGGGCCGGCCCCCTGGCTTAGCAGTTAAGTGCGTGTGCTCCGCTACTGGCAGCCCCGGTTCGGATCCTGGGCGCGTACCAACACACCACTTCTCCAGCTGTGCTGAGGCCGCGTCCCACATACAGCAACTAGAAGGATGTGCAACTATGACATACAACTATCTACTGGGGCTTTGGGGGAAAAAAGGAGGAGGATTGGCAATAGATGTTAGCTCAGAGCCGGTCTTCCTCAGCAAAAAGAGGAGGATTAGCATGGATGTTAGCTCAGGGCTGATCTTCCTCACACACACACACACACACACACACACACACACACACACACACACAAAAATAGTTTGAACTCTGTGGTTGGAATATGAGAAGACTGTTGTGGTTTGTCCCAGTGCATAGTACATAATTCCTTTCATCCTCTCTAATACCCCACATACTCACAAACACTAGGTAAAGTACAAGTTATCTGGCTAGGTTTACAGGAGGACATCTCATTTTCTTTTGTTTCTTATTCAAGACAGGTAGTATAGGACCAAAAAGTTTCATTTTGCAAAGCAGTTACACTAAATGACCTTTGACCAGGAGAAGGCCCCCGAAGAGTTCATTGTGATGCAAGGCACAGAATAGCGTGACCCACTGGTCTGATGAAATACCCTTGGGGTTTTGGCAAAATGCTTCATTTGATTGGTCAATATTTATTCAATGTCAACTGTGTACAGAGAATTGTGTTTGTTGTTGGGGGAAAGAGAGAGGGAGAGTTTGCCATTAATGTTGTCTGGTTAGCATTGAGGAGGAAGATATAGGAATGGTTCAGAATATACACATTCACAAGCACTTAAAGCATTTATAAAGCCTCACATCAGCAGGTTCAGAAGGTCATGTAACCTGAATATATTGCTTTTCATTTTCTTTTTTAAATGCTATTCAAGTAATTGATAATCTCTGTGGGTCACTGTAACAAGAAAGGTTAGATCAAGACCAACAATTCTTCTATTTTAAAACTTGTCTTTTAGAAATTGACCACTCAGGGGCCGGCCTGGTGGCGCAAGCGGTTAAGTGCGCGCGCTCCGCTGCGGCGGCCTGGGGTTCACTGGTTCGGATCCTGGGCGCGCACCGACACACCGCTTGGCAAGCCATGCTGTGGTGGCGTCCCATATAAAGTGGAGGAATATGGGCATGGATGTTAGCCCAGGGCCAGTCTTCCTCGGCAAAAAGAGGAGGATTGGCAGATGTTAGCTCAGGGCCAATCTTCCTCACAAAAAAAAAAAAAAGAAAGAAAGCAAAAAAAAGAAATTGACCACTCAGAAGTTCTTGTTACTACTTACAGTGCTATTGCCTTGACTGTCGTGAGGGGGAGAAAACAGCTTCTTACTTTATAATAGATGCCTGTAAGATATTTCCCAGCCATCCAAACATGTTGGATTGCTTCACACTGTCCTTTATTGAATCACTACAATGAATCTTCTCCTCTGCCTGCTATTGCCTCCATTTCAGTGTACAGCCATTGATTGATCTGCCATCATCTCTTTGTGAGATGTCATCTGAGAGTGGCTTTCTTGGGGTGAACATGTATTTCAGGACTTTGCCAATCTTCAGGAGAGTATTAATAAGCAATACTGATATATTTGTCAGCCTTAGAATGTGTGTCTAATAAGTTCACACTCATAAAAATTAGCACTAGTGGGGCCAGCCCGTGATTTAGCGGTTAAGTTGGTGCGTTCTGCTTCGGTGGTCTGGGGTTCACCTGTTCAGATCCTGGGCGTGGACCTACATACTGCTCATCAAGCCATGCTGAGGCAGCATCCCACATAGAGCAACTAGAAGGATGTACAGCTATCACATACAACTATCTCTTGGGGCTTTGGGGAGAAAAAAGGAAAAAAGGAGGAAGACTGGCAACAGATGTTAGCTCAGGGCCAATCTTAAAAAAAAAAAGAAAAACTTAGCACTTGTAACTGCTTTAGTTTGGTGCAGCTTGATGCTCTTTTGCTGCCACATCTTGTGTCCCTCTCAAAGGTCAGACACGCTATTTCAGTTCAATTCTCTGTCTTGGTTAATTTACCTATGGGCTACTTAAGAAGAATTACATAAGAGCATTCAGCTGGTTATTCCTGTTTAAAAAATTTATATTAAAGAGTTTGTATGTGATCTAAGTCTTTACCAGAATCATCAGTTCTTACTGTTTTTCTACCTATACCTTAAGAGGATAATCTTCTGCCTACAACATCTTCCTTAACAGTTTACATGACTTTATTTTTTTTTTTTTTTTTTTTTTTAAAGATTTTATTTATTTTATTTTTTTCCCCCCAAAGCCCCAGTGGATAGTTGTATGTCGTAGCTGCACATCCTTCTAGTTGCTGTATGCGGGACTCGGCCTCAGGATGAACGGAGAAGTGGTGCCTCGATGCTCACCCGGGATCCGAACCCGGGCCACCAGCATCGCAGCGCGCGCACTTAACCACCAAGCCGCAGGGCCGGCCCAACATGACTTTAGATAAATAGTATCATCTCTTGAGTTGAAAGAGTCCGATCTCTTTCTGATTGATTTAATAACTTCACTCATGACCGGGAGATTATTATGATGCAACCTGCTGTTTAATTGTGAAGTAGCCTTAAGATGTTGTTGAGTTGAGTAAAATTTGTGAAGTAGCTGACAGATCAAGTTTTGCTAGTAATGCCATCTTTCATAAGGCCTGTACATGGTATATGTAGATTTTGAAGCTGTTGATAATAAAATCATCATCCCAACACCTAACAACTCTTGAAAAAATGCTTAAATATTATATGCTTTATATTCATTATCTGATTTAATCCTCAGAACACCCTATGAGTTAGATATTATTTATTCCCATTTTACCAAACAGATATTATTTATTCCCATTTTACCAAATCCAAAACTGAGGATTAGAAAAGTGAAGTAGCTTGGCCAAGGTCATGCAGCTAGTCAGTGGTAGAGACCAGATTCAGACTTGAGTTTGCTTCACTCTGGGGTCTCTTCACCATTAGTACTGGCTCCCTTCTTTTTCTTTTTTTTTTCTTTTTTTTTTTAAAGATTTTATTTATTTTATTTTTTCCCCCCAAAGCCCCAGTAGATAGTTGTATGTCATAGCTGCACATCCTTCTAGTTGCTGTATGTGGGACTCGGCCTCAGGATGGACGGAGAAGTGGTGCCTCGATGCGCACCCGGGATCCGAACCCGGGCCACCAGCATTCCAGGGCGCGCACTTAACCACCAAGCCACAGGGCCGGCCCTGGCTCCCTTCTTTTTCTGTCTTCTTAATAATGATTGATAACTAAATATTTGGCCAGAATTTTTTATTTATTTATTTTTTATTTATTTATTTATTTATTTTTTGAGGAAGACTGGCCCTGTGCTAACATCTGTTGCCAATCTTCCTCTTTTTTTCTTTTTTCTACCCAAAGCCCCAGTACATAGTTGTATATCATAGTTGTAGAGTTGTAGCTCTTTTATATGAGACGCCGCCTCAGCATGGTTTGATGAGCGGTGAGTAGGTCCACACCCAGGATCTGAACTGGCAAACCCTGGGCCGCTGAATCAGAATGAGTGAACTTAACCGCTGCACCACCGGTTGGCCAGAATTTTACTGGCAATAGAGATGCTGGCTCACAATGTTGATTACGGTTAGTTTTGTTACTTTTATTACAGTTGTGATGATGGCATGTTTTAACATCTTTTTTCCAAGCCTTTGTAGATGAAGAATGAGTTGGTACAAATAGCTAATAGCACCTCAGTCTTAGCTTATTAAAGAAAGAAGCAGGAGTTCTCTGTCAGCTTTTGTTTTTGTTTAATCTCTTTTTGACTCCACAGCGTTGACCACTACAAAAAACAGGGTAAGGATCCCACACTGTCATACCTGGTTTGATACTTGTTGCTTTATAAACTTCATCCTCAGTGGTAGGAGTTGAAACAATCTGCTTTTTGTAGTTTCTTTATGATGTGGCCATTCATACTTTCCAAATGATATTGAAAGTTAGTATATACTCCACAGATATCAGTTTGCCTAGCCTGGGATTCTGTTCTTCTTGGCATTCCACTAATGAATCCAGGTCCCTTAGAACTGCATATCCTTGATGTAGGCTTCTGGAAGTAACTTACTTCCTTGGGGGATGTGAATCTGCAAGGAGGTATAGTTAATAGTATGATTATCATGTAAGTAATCTGAGAACTTGCAAGTGTTAGCTAAGTATTTCTTGCTTCAAGTAGCTTTTTAATTTTGGCAGTATTTTCATTGAATCTTGGTGGCATTGACAAAATTCTCTGAGCACTTGAGTAATAGACGACTTCATAGGGGTTATAGATTTTGCTCTTTGTTCCAACAGAACTTCTGAAACCTCATGACTTTCTGCAGGAGCATTTAGCCAGTTAGCTTGATAGGATAGCACTATGTAATATCAGTCAGCAAGTATTTAAGTTATTATTTTTTTTTTTTTAAAGATTTTATTTATTTATTTTTCCCCCAAAGCCCCAGTACATAGTTGTCTGTCATAGCTGCACATCCTTCTAGTTGCTGTATGTGGGACGCGGCCCCAGCATGGCTGGAGGAGTGGTGCCTCGGTGCGCACCCGGGACCCGAACCCGGGCCACCGGCAGCGGAGCGCACGCCCTCAACCACTAAGCCACGGGGCCGGCCCTAAGTTATTTTTTTAAAACCCCACTAAACTCACCACTCCTGTTCAACGTAGTACTGGAGGTTTTGGCCAGAGCAATTAGGCATGGAAAAGGAATAAAAGGAATCCAAATAGGTAACGAAGAAGTGAAACTCGCACTATTTGCAGATGACATGATTTTATATATAGAAAACCCTAAAGAGTCTGTTGGAAAACTATTAGAAATAATCAACAACTACAGCAAAGTTGCAGGGTACAAAATCAATCTACAAAAATCAGTTGCATTTCTGTATGCTAATAATGAACTAACCGAAAGAGAGCTCAAAAAGATAATACCATTTACAATTGCATCAAAAAGAATAAAATACCTCCAAAAAGAATAAAATACCTAGGAATAAATCTTACCAAGGAGGTGAAGGACCTATACAATGAGAACTACAAGACATTATTGAAAGAAATCCATGATGACATAAAGAAATGGAAAGATATCCCATGCACGTGGATTGGAAGAATAAACATAGTTAAAATGTCTATATTACCTAAAGCAATCTACAGATTCAATGCAATCCCAATCAGAATCCCAATGACATTCTTCACGGAAATAGAAAAAAGAATACTAAAATTTATATGGGGCAACAAAAGACCCCAAATAGCTAAAGCAATCCTAAGAAAAAAGAACAAAGCAGGAGGCATCACAATCCCTGACTTCAAAACATACTACAAAGCAATAGTAATCAAAACAGCATGGTACTCGTACAAAAACAGACATACAGATCAATGGAACAGAAATGAAAGCCCAGAAATAAAACCACACATATACGGACAGCTAATTTTCGACAAAGGTGCTAAGAACGTACAATGGAGAAAGGAAAATCTCTTCAATAAATGGTGTTGGGAAAACTGGACAGCCACATGCAAAAGAATGAAAGTGGACCATCTTCTATTGCCATTCACAAAAATTAACTCAAAATGGATCAAAGACCTGAAGGTGAGACCTGAAACTGTAAAACTCATAGCAGAAAATATAGGCAACACACTATTTGACATTGGTCATAAAGGAATCTTTTCAGATGACATGCCTACCCAGGCTAGGGAAACTAAAGAGAAGATAAACAAGTGGGACTTTATCAGATTAAAGAGCTTCTATAAGACAAACGAAACCAGAATCAAGATGAACAGACAACCCACCAGCTGGGAGAGAATATTTGCAAAACATACATCTGACAAGGGGTTGATCTCCATAATATGTAAAGAACTCACACAACTGAACAACAAAAAAACAAACAACCTGATCAAAAAATGGGCAGAGGAAATGAACAGACACTTCTCCAAAGAAGATATACAGATGGCCAATAGGCACATGAAAAGATGTTCAACATCGTTAATCATCAGGGAAATGCAAATCAAAACAACACTAAGATATCACGTCATGCCCGTTAGAATGGCTGTAATCACCAAGATAAAAAACAAGTGGGCCGGCCCCGTGGCTTGGTGGTTAAGTGCCAGCGCTCCGATGCTGGCGGCCCGGGTTTGGATCCCAGGCGCGCACCGAGGCACCACTTCTCCGTCCATCCTGAGGCTGAGTCCCACATACAGCAACTAGAAGGATGTGCAGCTATGACATACGACTATCTACTGGGGCTTTGGGGGAAAAAACAAATAAATAAAACCTTTAAAAAAAAAAAACAACAACAAGTGTTGGAGAGGATGTGGAGAAACAGGAACCCTTATACACAGCTGGTGGGAATGCAAACTGGTGCAGCCTCTATGGAAAACGGCATGGAGACTCCTCAAAGAATTAAAAATAGAGATGCCCTATGACCCAGCCATCCCACTGCTGGGAATCTATCCAACGAACCTGAAATCAACAATCCAAAGAGGCTTATGCACCCCTGTGTTCATTGCAGCATTATTCACCATAGCCAAGAAGTGGAAGCAACCTAAGTCTCCCTCGACTGACAATTGGATTAAGAAAATGTGGTGTATATATACAATGGAATACGACTCAGCCATAAAAAAAGACAAAATCGTCCCATTTGCAACAACATGGATGGGCCTGGAGGGTATTATGTTAAGTGAAATAAGCCAGAAAGAGAAAGACAAACAATGTATGATCTCACTCATATGTGGAATATAAACCAACACATGGACAGAGAAAACTGTACTGTGGTTACCAGGGGCAGTGGGGGTGGGGGTGGGCACAAGGGGTGAAGGGAGTCATATATATGGTGATGGACAAACAAAAATGTACAACCCAAAATTTCACAATGTTAAAAACCATTAAAACATCAATAAAAAAACAAAAAAACCCTGTCCGTTCTCTAAAGGAACTTAAAATCCCTTTGAGAAGATAAAATTGAGACATAAAAGTTGAGTGGGCTATTACCATCACAAAAAGAGACAACCAGATATTATATGTTTCTTCTAATAAATGAACATAGCACTATTTATCAAATAGCCTTGCTAAAAAAATTGAACCTGAATCTCCTCAAGCCTCTAGATTTATCAGTTTGTAGGAAATACAATGGACAGAAGAACATGTAAATGACACCACAGGTAGATAACCAGCAAAATATAAACTGTGGGAAATTCTACAGAACAATTGATCTGATTTTCCACAAATAAATTGCAAAGTAGGGGCCGGCCCCGTGGCTTAGTGGTTAAATGTGCGCGCTCCGCTGCTGGTGGCCTGGCTTTGGATCCCGGGCACACACCAACGCACCACTTGTCAGGCCATGCTGTGGCAGCGTCCCATATAAAGTAGAGGAAGATGGGCACGGATGTTAGCTCAGGGCCAGTCTTCCTCAGCAAAAAGAGGAGGATTGGCATGGATGTTAGCTCATGGCTGATCTTCCTCACCAAAAAAAAAAAAGATTGCAAAGTCAAAAAAGGAGAGCATAGGGGCCGGCCTGGTGGTGTAGTGGTTAAGTTCGCACACCCTGCTTCGGTGGCCCAGGGTTCACGGGTTTGGATCCCAGGCACGGACCTATGCACCACTCCTCAAGCCATGCTGTGGCAGCGTCCTACATACAAAGTAGAGGAAGATGGGCACAAATGTTAGCTCAGGGGCAATCTTCCTCAGCAAAAAAAAAAAAAAGAGCTTAAGAGGGAACTTAAATTGATTAAAAGAAATGTCAGAGACATGTCAAACAATTTTAGTGTGGGTTATTATCAGTACTGAATCAAACAAATGAGGTAAGGGGGCTTTATAATCAGGGAAATTTGAATACTGAGTATTTAATGATATTGAGGATTTGTTAAATTTTTTTTCAATGGGATAATGGTTTTGTGATTTTGTTTATGAAGGACCTTTACTTTTGAGAGTTACATGCTTAAAATATTTACATGTTGAAATATATGGTGTCTAGGATTCACTGAAAATAATCTGGGAGGTGAGAGGGGTAAGTAAGGATATAGATGAAACAAGAATGGCCATGAGTTAATAATTGTTTAAGCTAGATGATGCTTATTAGCTGAGTGAGTAACCTTGTGCAATTTACTTAAACTGACCAAGCTCCAATTTCTTCATTTGTAAAATGAGGGATATGTTACCCTACGGGATTATTGTAAGAAAATTTAAAAAATGCAAATAATATATCTAGCACAGTACCTTTTATATAGTAAGTGCTTAAGAAATGGAAGCCTTTGTTATTAACTAACAATTGAATGCCACTGTTTGACCCTTGGCATAGATGGTGAATTTTCTTTGCAAGATGGAATATAGAATTAATTATTAAAGCCTAATGTTTTAGCATATTCATTGAGTACAAAATCATGTAGGAGGAAAGATCATGATTAAAAATATAAGGGTTCAAAATCTGACTTTGGCATTTAACTAAATGCTATGAGCCTCACTTCCCTCATTTGTAAAATGGAGGTCAGTATATACTTTGTAGAGTGGTAAAAATTGGGAATAATGTTTTAATGTACATGAGATAGTATGTGTAAATCACTTAGTGTAGTGCTTGGGTCATAATAGTTATTCAGTTAAATGGTTATGGTTATACTCCATATATAACCCCTCAACCTATAACCATCAACCCAAATAGCTCAATCCATGGAAGACAAAGAGCATTCCTGCCTAATTCTTCTTTTTTTTCCCTCCATTTTCCTCTTCTCCCCATCAGTTGATTTATGAAGACTGTATGGATCTGATCGCAAAGCTGCCTTGTGTTGCGGCAAAGATCTACCGGAATCTCTACCGGGAGGGCAGCAGTATTGGGGCCATTGATTCTAAGCTGGACTGGTCTCACAATTTCACCAACATGTTAGGCTATACTGATGCTCAGTTCACCGAGCTCATGCGCTTGTACCTCACCATCCACAGGTGAGCTAGACCCAGCAACCATAGCCCCTAGGTACCTGGATTGGTGGGAACTTTTAAGAAAAGCTCCTTAACATTCTCATATTCTGCAAACAGTTCGTAGGCAGCAAGAAGATGGAAAAATGGCTAAGGGATGATACAAGGCAAGAAAGGGGTCTAGTAAAGAAGATCAAGAGATCTAGGGAAATTACCATAACCACACCAAGAACAAAATAGTGCTTCCAACTGGGAAAAGGTACTACCTGTTCGCATTAGGTGGTCTTTCAGCTTTCCCGGAGCTCCCTCTTCTGGCCATTGCTATTAAAGCTGGAATGAGAGTCAGAGAGCTTGGCAAACAGGCATCATCAACCAGTAACCTCTCCATCCCTGTAGGTTAGTGAACAAAGGCTGGTAATGAGATTGAGACGTCTCTTACAAGAGCTTATGGATAACTGACTGGCTATAGGTTGGTGTGAGCCCATAACTAGACTAGTATGTGACAAGAGAACAGCAGTGTCAGTGTTTCCATAATATGCTCCTTTTTTCTCCTCTTTCTCTTGGCCTTGATTCTCCTTTCCATCTTCCCCACAGTGACCATGAGGGTGGCAATGTAAGTGCCCATACCAGCCACTTGGTGGGCAGTGCCCTTTCGGATCCCTACCTGTCCTTTGCAGCAGCCATGAACGGGCTGGCGGGGCCCCTCCATGGACTGGCAAATCAGGTAAGACTATTCTTTTTCTTTTCCTGCTCCATGTTTTTCTTACTCCCATACTTTGTTTCTGATCTTGGCGTTCTCGAGAATTCTGGCATATGTATTGACACTCTTTTATTCCCCAAACCTTGCCCATAGGAAGTACTTGTTTGGCTGACACAATTACAGAAGGAAGTAGGCAAAGATGTGTCAGATGAGAAGTTACGAGACTACATCTGGAACACACTCAACTCAGGACGGGTAAGCAGAGATGCTTAGCAACTAGGAAAGAAGGCAAGACCCAAGTTCTACAATTTGGAAGAACTAGGGAAAAAAGAATGAGAGAGGTCCCTAAATTAGAGAAGGAGATTTTTCTTTCTCTGTCTACCCTGAAGAAAAGACAAGAATTTCCACCTGAGAATACAGCTGGCTTTTTTCCCATCACTCTTTGCAGGTTGTCCCAGGCTATGGCCATGCAGTACTAAGGAAGACTGATCCACGATATACCTGTCAGAGAGAGTTTGCTCTGAAACACCTGCCTCAGGACCCCATGTTTAAGCTGGTTGCTCAGCTGTACAAGATTGTCCCCAGTGTCCTCTTAGAGCAGGGCAAGGCCAAGAATCCTTGGCCCAATGTAGATGCTCATAGTGGGGTGCTGCTCCAGGTGAGTCCTCCCTTCCCTGCTTTCCCTCTAATTTGTATCAAACCCTGCTGTTCTCTGCCATGCACAAAATCAACTCCCTAGTCAGAGCAAGGACTCTTATACCTCCTTCCTTACCCTTTTGATAAAGTTGCCTATGGTGGGGGGACGTGTGGGCAGGAGGAAGGGGGTGCTTTCTTTTCAGAATCCCAACTGCTATACTTTTCCCAGTGTCATTTCTGTTTAAGGCTGACTAGGTTAAGGTTTCTATCACCCTGGACTTGTATATGCCACTACCTCTGGGCCTTTAACAAAACTTTTTTCTCTTTTACATTACAGTACTATGGCATGACGGAGATGAATTACTACACAGTCCTGTTTGGGGTGTCGCGGGCACTGGGTGTACTAGCACAGCTCATCTGGAGCCGAGCCCTAGGCTTCCCTCTAGAGAGGCCCAAGTCCATGAGCACGGATGGTCTGATGAAGTTTGTGGACTCTAAGTCAGGGTAAAACTAGGGGGAAACTAACCACCGGAAAGTGGGGGAGCTTAAAAAAAGTACACTTTAGTTTTGTTTCAGGGGGCTTTTAAAGACTTAAGGTTAAATTGTATCTGAGGCACTGATAATAAGTTTGAGGTTAAAATAATTTTAAATTAAGACTTTAAAAAATGAAAAGTGACCCCTTCTTCCTTAACCAGCTCCTTTCCCCTGCCTGGTATAAATTGCCCATCAACTGCAGGATGACCAGGAGTAATGCATGTGGTATGGGTTAGGTTTGGCCCCCCTGCCATCTCTAGAGTGAGAATCTGGCTCCTCTTTCCCTGGGTCAAAGCTGCTTGCAGAGAATCTGCAGTCACTTCAGAGCTTTTGGTTCTACTCTCCCCAGCCCTCAATCTGCCCCTTCTGTTTCCATAGGAATCATGTTGGATTGTCGGCTGTACTGAGCCCCATTGCCCTCTCCCATGCACACAGACACTTCCTAGCAAGACCTATTGGTTAGCTGGACTTTTTTTTATGCTATCAGGTGACCAAAAAAGGCCATGGCATTTGTTGTGACTGGCACCTAGTGTTTGATTTTTTTTTTTTTTTTTTTTAATTATCCCATGTATATTAAGATCTGGGAGTGTTCTGTTCCCTACTACTTTAATACTCACCTCCTTCCAGATTTTCTGTACCTGCTGTGAGGAGGCTCTGGACCTACCCCCCTTGGTCCCTAGTAGAGACATCTTTCAGCAGGTTGTATATAACCACTGTGTGATCTGTGGTCTTTCCCAGTCATTTGGCTTTATCAGTGCTTAACATGAACTCAGCTTTTTACTTCCACAGAACACAAGCCACTACCCTCTGACCATTTTTTCCCTCCTTTATTTTAATGTGCTGTGTGCTGTGGGCCATAGAATAAGGGTCTTAGGAATGACCAGCATGATATCCTCATGGTCTGGTCCCAGGGGTATAGCACCTCTTTCTGAGCAGGCATATGATTTAAGATTGGACATGATCTCCTTTGAATATCAAGTCCTGGGGCTGAGGGCATTAAAAATAGTAGGCCTCCCTCCTCATCCCCTGCCACAGGAAAATATCCCTTTATTTATCAAGGTCCTTTTCCCGCCCCTTCTGCAAGAGTTCACAGTACAGTGTTTATTTTCGAAGCCCCATTTGCACAGGTTTTCAGTGACTCAGAATGCTCTACTGCCTTTTCTTTGAGAAAGGATTGAAATACACTCCTGCTGTGCCCCCTTCCTCTCTTGCAACTCCTGCCTGTGTTTGTGTGGATCCCTAATCCCCAGAACCACGCTGTTGAGATGGACACACTGTATACCCCTGGGTAACTGTCAAGTCTTGATGCAGACTTCAGGTTGTTCTGTATAAAATGCAAAATAAATGTTTTTATTAACAATGCTTGAGCCCACTATTAAATAAAGCCTGGAAGAATCTCTATTATGAGATACGGAATCTAGCTAAAGATCCTGGATTTAGTGGGTTATAAATTATCCTGTGCATCCCTTTATCGTTAGGTGGGTTGGCATTCATTTACCCTAATCAGAAGACAGGATCCCTGTGAAATTTCCAAAGGAGATGTCTGTCTTTCCTCAAGGTGATAAGTCCTTGACCTTGAGCCCCCCCATCCTTCCTAATTTTGTTGTAAGGAACAACACTCAAGCTGATAGCTGAGACCTCACAACTGCTTATGTGAGTAATCCAAGGAAACTGGTCCCGCCCACTGGTGAAAGGAACAAACTAAATCAAGGACAAATAGGGGAGGACTGCTCGCTCCGGACCTGAGCCACTAGAGGGCTCTGGTACTCTGTGGAATGCCCGTTCTTTGCAGCCTCCTTTAAGCAGGCCCCCAAAATAAGGTCCTGAGAGCATCAGTTATATGGGAGGTCTGAAACCAGATTATTCTTTCCTGAGACTCCTGCTGCAACTGACCTTCTGAAAAAGTCTATAAATAGGCAAGGGAGTGGGTACTAGGTCTTGGCTTGTAGAATGTGCTACTATAGTTAGCAGGGACACTATGTCCAGGAGGCCTTCTTGCACCTTCACTCCCCTAGGGAAGGAAGCCATGACTTTCTTCTACTCTGCTATATCTACATTATTCCCCCAAGAAACAATATAAAATAGCCAAATTCACACTGTCATAATTTATTGAAATTTTATAAAAATTCAAGCCAAGTGGAAGAATAAGGTACAACTCAAGAGTACAACTCTGTTTGGTGTTTTCTCCTTGCCCTATGGCACTGATGGTAAGAAAGCCCCTTGCTCCACCAGCCAGGCAGCATGGAAATAGTCTTAAAGTGAGGTTATATGGACTTCAAGCTTGGGCCAGATCTCAGACATCTTACGCAGGCAAAAGTTATTGACTACCCAGTACCTCTAAGTTAGAGGAAAAAGCTCAGTTTATTCAATCCTTAGAAAAGTTGCTATCTTCCCCTGGTCAGACACTAAGGCACCTTGACTGGGCCCAGAGACAACCACACAGTCCTGATTATAATTCAGTGTGAGAAGGCGGCAGGCATCAGGCAGGTGGGGCTCTCAAGATGAGCCTGACCCTTTCCTAGGCATGTCTCCTTTCCATACCCCCAGCATTTCCTGCCAGCTTAGAGCCCAGTTTCTGGGGAATTGAAAGGGAGAACAGCATTGTGAACATAGACTCTTCTCGCAGATTGGAGCAGGAGCCAAATGAAATAAATAAGAAAATTGGGTGGGGAGGGAGAGTAGAGGAGAGGCTAGGGAATACTCCTTTGCCTTAAGTCTGGTGCACCTCATGGAACATCAGTTCACGGGGGACGGCTGTTTCTGGACCAAACTTGGTGGCTGCCCGGCGCTCAAAGGCAGCGACATTCTGTTTGACAACCTCATCAAAAAACATGGCGGCCAGCTTGGAGTGCAGCAGAGAACGAAACTCAAAGGAAATCTGGGAATGGGTAAGAGACAGTCAGAAACTCTTCGAGACCATGTTGGATAGTCCCTGGCCAAATGAAAGAATACTATTCAGTGCCTTTTCTTCCCCTCCCCCTCCAGTTCCTTAGATTCCCCTCAAAAGCCCTAATTTAGGACTGAGCACAGAGTACAAGTTTGGTACAAGCTGAGACCTGTGAAAGTCATTGACTTGGGAAATGCTAAGTATTAGCTACGCTTAAAGAATAACTCTGTCACAGTACCTCAGCTCTGCCCCCACACCCAGTTGTAGCCCTGTGTTACACGGCCTCCTGACTCACCGAAAAGTCTACAGTGCAAGTTCGGGGGTAGGCAGGAATACCAGGGCTGAATCGCCAAATGGTCTCTAAGTGGTTGAAGAGCTTGCCGTCAGTGCAAACAGCCTAGAATAGGACAGTCAGGTAGTTAAACAATATTACAATGAAATAAAACCTGTACTAGGTATAGAAGGCTATAAGAAGGAATTGAGGGCCGGCCCCGTGGCTTAGTGGTTAAGTGCGTGCGCTCCGCTGCTGGCGGCCCGGGTTCGGATCCCGGGCGAGCACCGACGCACCGCTTCTCCGGCCATGCTGAGGCCGCATCCCACATACAGCAGCTAGAAGGATGTGCAACTACGACATACAACTATCTACTGGGGCCTTGGGGGAAAAATAAATAAATAAAATCTTTAAAAAAAAAAAAAAAAAAAAAGAAGGAATTGAAAGCCATTTCCCTTTCCTTCTTTTTTTTAGGAAGATCAGCCCTGAGCTAACATCCATGCTAATCCTCCTCTTTTTGCTGAGGAAGACTGGCTCTGAGCTAACATCTATTGCCAATCCTCCTCCTCCCCCCGCCCCAAGCCCCAGTAGATAGTTGTACCTCATAGTTGCACATCCTTCTAGTTGCTGTATGTGGGATGCGGCCTCAGCATGGCCAGAGAAGGGGTGTGTTGGTGCGCGCCCGGGATCCGAGCTAACATCTATTGCCAATCCTCCTCCTTTCCCACCCCCCCCAAGCCCCAGTAGGTAGTTGTACCTCATAGTTGCACCTCTACTTCTAGTTGCTGTATGTGGGATGCGGCCTCAGCATGGCCAGAGAAGCGGTGCGTTGGTGCGCACCCGGGATCCGAGCCGGGGCCGCCAGTAGCGGAGTGCGTGCACTTAACCGCTAAGCTACGGGGCCGGCCCCCTCCCTTTCCTTCTAATATTTTATTTGGAAAGTATTTGACAATGGAGATAAAATCATTACAAGGGAGGCCAAAGTAGCCCTTACATGTAAAACTGCTAGAGAACACAGAAAAAACGTGCAGATCAATCCCTCCCAGATAGGCCTCACCTTGACCATGTGAGGTTTGACCATGGAGACAGCAGAGGTATAACGTTCCACAACAGGTGGAAAGCCAACCTCCAACTGGGCCTTCAGGTGACCTTTGCGGCTGGATACCACCAAAGACTTCTTACACCAGGGCACAAACTCACGATACTCCTGGACATTGGACACTACCTCATACATCTCCTGCATTGAGTACCTAGGGGAAGGAATCACAGAGAGAGGCCAAGGAACTGCCAGCTGGGTTGGGTTCCTCCTTGCCGTAGGTGCCCTCCCCACAATACCTTTGTCCACTAACCATGTCCTTCAGGAACTAGAGATTGCAAATAAGCCTGGATGAAGGACTTTCCAAAAGCACACATGCAAATTTCCATGATGTTATTGTTACTCTATGTTTTGCAGTTTACAGAATGCTTGTGCATTTACTGTCTATTTTGATCCTAAGAGGGACCATTTAGAGAGATTTTACTGGTGATCAGATCCCAGCTTTACAACTTTCGAACAATGTAACCCTAGGTAAATTACCTGTGCCTCCATTTTTTCCTCTAAATCAGAGGTAATAATAGTACCTGATTCATAGGTTTGCTGAAAGGATCAAATGAGAAAATCTATGTAAAATACCTAAGCAGCTTAACTGCTAACAGTAACAAGTGCTCCATAAGTGTTAGCTATTGTGCTCAGAATACATAAAAAAAGCCAGGCCAGTCCAGAAATAATACCCTGTTGTCTTATGATACTGTCCAACTCTAGTCACATTTCACTTAACACGCATGCACAGCAACCAAGAAAAATGGGGAAATTAAGGTTGGAAGGCTGGCAGGGGAGGATAAAGGATCAGTAAGATAGGGAGAGGGATGGCCAGGGATGAATCTTGCCCACTATCGCTACCCTTACATTCTAGTCTGGACATGGTTATTTCTTTGGAGGGGAAGGGAATGTAGAGGAATGCTGGACAGGGGATGATGCTCACCCCATGATCCTACGCTCGGAGTAAGCCTTTCGCTTGTTGGTGAAGGGGGCAGCAAAGCCCATGAAGGAACGTTTGGGAGGTAAGCCAGCCTCAGTCGCCAAGACCTGTGCAGCCCGGGGCAAGAGGAGGCTGCAGGACATCAGAGATCTAAGGCCAAAAGAAAAGGAGAGACAACGTCACGATTCTGTCTTTGTGTTCCTCAACCATTCCCAGGTGAAGGGGAAGAGCGGCGCATCCCAGAGGAAGGTCGTCCTTACAAGCTTTGCCCCAGCACCTGCTGTGGCCCGCCAGGCTCCCCGGCCAGGCAGTCACGAGTGCGAAAGGTCGAGGGCGGGTGAGGACAGTGCCAGGGGAGGAGATGGGAAAAAGCGGAGTGAGTGCGAAGAACGCTAGGACTCCGGAAGCATCACAGTCCCCCGGGCCCGCGAGGGGCAAGAAGAGGTTGGGCACCCACCCCGGGGACCTGTCCTCGATAATAACATGCAAAAGCATTCCCCAAAGCTCTACATTACACCCCATGGTACGGCCGCTGCCGCCCCCAGCCGCGCCTGCATCCCAGGGTTGCAACCCTCCACCCCGGAACTTCGGGGTCCTGGGCGACCCCCTTTCCTCCGGCGCGGTCACCCGCGCCTTCCTCTCACCTCATTGGTCGCGGCGGTCGCGGAGGGCGGAGCGGGAGGCCGCAGCAGCGCTGGGCCGCCGCGCGCGTCCCGGCCGGGAGCCGCCGCGCGCCCGCCGAGGCCATGCGCGCGACCCTGCCTGGCCCTCTCGGCTCTGACGCCCGGTGCGCCCTCCTCACCGCAGAGGAAGAGCGGCAGGAAGCGGCAGCCGGGCGGGTTCAGGGCCCCCGAGCGCAGCGGCGGCGCGGAGCTGCGGCTCCTCTCGCCCTGCTCCCGCCCGGCGGCCGGGTAGGCTAGACTGAAGCCGCGACCGCTGCTCCTGGAGCTCCAAGTACCCGCACGTCACGCCGTTGCCATGGCTCGGGACGGGGAGAGGGAGAAGGAAGGGGACCACGCGGCCTGTCGGGAGATGTAGTTTCACACCTCTAGCGAGAAAGGGCGCTAGAGTGTGTCTCAGAAGCTGCAGAGATGGCCCGGTGGAGCGAGGTCGCCAGGCAAACTACTGTACTTGGCGAGTCTGTGGTCACGGACCTGATGCATAAGCACAGAGGCGACTTCGCGGGCATGTCAACAGCAGATATCTGATCTAAGTTTTCCATGAGTTTTTATTCAAAATCACAACCTCCCCCCCCCTTTTTTTTTTGCTGAGGAAGATTCTCCCTGAACTACCATCTGCTGCCAATTTTCCTCTTTTTGTGTGTGAGCCGCCACCACAGCATGGCCACTGACAGACGGGTGGTGTAGGTTCCCGCCCGGAAACCGGGCCCAGGCGCCAAAGCAGAGCACACAGAAGTTAACCACCAGGCTTCCAGGGCTGGCCCCTCTGCTGATCTCCTGAACGTCTCTCTCACAGCCTTTATTATATTGTCCCTTGTTTATAGCAGTTAGAAGTTCTATTCATCTTTGTAGCCTCCATAGTGCCTACTGCTGTGCTTTATTTACATCTTTGCAAAAGGAAATTAACTTTCCAAGTTCTGGACTAAGACTTCGCACAATTTTCTCTTTTAATATTTGTAGAAAGAAGTCGGGGTGGGAAGAACCAGACTTACTTTTAGGGGAGAACCATCTTTGTCTGGAATAGTGTGGACTTGATGAAGATTGAGACCTCAAGGGCAGGAACCGGGGCAACGAAATGTCAATATAGGGCCGGCCCTGTGGCTTAGCGGTTAAGTGTGCACGCTCCGCTGTTGGCGGCCTGGGCCCGGATCCCGGGCGCGCACCAACGCACCGCTTCTCCCGCCATGCTGAGGCCGCGTCCCACATACAGCAACTAGAAGGATGTGTAGCTATGACATACAACTATCTACTGGGGCTTTGGGGGAAAAATAAATAAATAAAATTATAAAAAAAAAAAAGAAATGTTGATATACTGCTTTGCATCATGATAAAAGGAGAAAAAAATCGCTCCTGATAAAAGCAGAGAGAACAAAAGAAAAAAAGAGAGGAGAGAGAAATCAGCAATTAGAGAGAGACTGGATCTAGGTGGGTACAAGAGCCATTGAAATTCTCCGACGGTGGAGTAGAGGAAGGACATTTGAAGAATGGTGGTGCCTGCTGTTGCATTTAAAGTTGTTTATGCTATTGCAGTGCAAGCCCCTCCTCTACTTTCTTTCTAAGTCTTTAGTTAAGCTCTCCACATGCAGGAAAGCTTTGTCTGTGTAGTGTTGTGTGGGTGACTGGTGGGTGGGATAAAATAATTAAAGACTGTGTTGCCTTTTAATAGGTGTGGAAGAGAGACATCTTGCCCAGAAACAGGGGCCTGGAAACAGATATAAATCCTTTAACTCCCATTGCTCCTTAAGATTGCCATTAATTTTGAGACTTCCACTGGATATGGATTGATTTAAAGTTCGAGCCCATTTTATCTGGATTTCAAGGAGCGGGAGCCTTCCCTTGAACTCTGGTTTACATTTAACATTTTGTAAGGAAGGCATTTTTTTTTTTTTAAAGATTTTATTTATTTTATTTTTTCCCCCCAAAGCCCCAGCGGATAGTTGTGTGTCGCAGCTGCACATCCTTCCAGTTGCTGCACGTGGGACTCGGCCTCAGGATGAACGGAGAAGTGGTGCCTCGATGCGCACCCGGGACCCGAACCCGGGCCGCCAGCATCACAGCGCGCGCACTTAACCACCAAGCCACAGGGCCGGCCCTAAGGAAGGCATTTTTATCGTTATTTATTTTTTGGTGAGGAAGATTCGCCCTGTGCTACCATCTGTGCCCATCTTCCTCTATTTTATATGTGGGACGCCACCACAGCATGGCTTGATGAGCGGTGCATAGGTCTGCACCCTTGGATCCGAACCCATGAACCCCGAGCTGCCGAAGCAGAGCATGCGAACTTAACCACTGTGCCACTGGGCCAGCCCTATCCTTATTTATATTCATAATGTATATACAAGAAGCCCCAAATTGGGGAATGATCTCACTTCTTTTTTTCTCCTAACATTTCTTTTTCCCTCAGCACCCTCACCCCCACCCCCAGGATACAGTATCTCCTTCCAGTTCAAAGATGATAATCTGGAGCCACTCTCAGATGGGCATGTGACCTTGAGGGACAGATTCACTCTTCCCAGCCCTACTCTCCTGTCCGGCCCCACTCTCTCTGACTAAGGGCTCACACATGGGAGACAGCCATTTAGAGTGAGGAGTAAGGATCTTGCTGGATAAAAGACAGAAATTAACTGGGATGCATGACTGTACCGTGACCTCATTAACACTATTCCTTAACCGAGTTAACTGCTGCAGAATCCCCAAGGTACAATAGGCCTGCCAAGCCAATTTGCTTGTTGTCCCCCTACTAATTAGATTAGCTAATTACTGCCATTTAAACTTTTCCTAGTTCATTCCCTGTACTTGAAACAACCAATTTCCTGCCATTTCCCTGTCATTCTACATCAATAACTTCCTTTAAGTAGTGACTCAAAACGCACCTCCTCCAGGAAGACCCTCTTGACTGAACCCATCCCTCAACATTACTCTGAACACATAATGCCATGTAAAGTAGCATGTATCCTATATTCTCTAGTTGTTTCATAAGTATACATATGTTCTTCTATTAAGTTATAAGCGCCACAAAAATAGACACCATTACTCCTAAGTTTCTACCTCCAAACAAGTTAGTATATGGCTGTACACAATGGTGAGTCTTCAATCAACATTTCTTAGAAGAATGAAAACTGAGGCTTAAAGACAGGCAGGCATCTGCCTAGAGTTACCCAGATATGAAGTCAGTAGTCAAATCCAGAAGGACTGTCTGCATAAGAGGGCTTTGCCACCACTTCAGGCCTCCTCCTCCCCCACCCTGTGCATCTCCCTGAGCCCTGGAAGTATCTGTGTTATGTATATCATATCCCTTTTTTCCCAACGGGGAAATCCTCTTTCTGTGCTCTGAGTAATATTAAAAATAACTCTTCTAGCCCTTCCTCCTTCGTCCAGCTGTCCAGAGAACCCAGCTGGCAACCTCCCTTGTTCACCTCCACTCCCACACCAGAACCAGGCATGTGACCCCAGCTCAACCTCTGACTCCAATTCCTCAGGTTACCAAGAGCTATTTCAGGCAATGGAAGCCACGTAGTCCCCTCCTCCCCATCCTCTGGGTCATATCCTAGCTTAGCCCTTCCTGAAAGATCCATCATATCCAATAGCCAAATCAACATGTCCCAACACCCATAGCCATCTGATCCCCAGCTACCTTTAGTTTCTACTTCTTCAACCTCATCTTCGTCATCATCATCAAATATTAAGTTCCTGTTCTTAGAGCTACAAAGAATAATTTAATATATACTCTTGCTGTCAGAGAGCTCAAAATCATTTTTACATAGAAAAGAACCCCAAAACAACGTACAATCCTGTGCTGGAAGACTCTGGCTAACAAGGAGTTTAAAATCCATTCTGAGGGCTGGCCTGGTGGTGAAGCGGTTAAGTGCACGCCCTCCACTTCGGAGGCCCGGGGTTTGCAGGTTCAGATCCCAGGCGCGGACCGGATGCACCGCATATCAAGCCATGCTGTGGCAGCATCCCATATAAAGTAGAGGAAGATGGGCACGGATGTTAGCTCAGGGCCAATCTTCCTCAGCAAAAAGGGGAGGATTGGCAACAGATGTCAGCTCAGGGCTAATCTTCCTTACACACACACACACACAAATCCATTCTGAAATGTTGGACAAGGGAATGTCAAAGATGTAAGGTGGAATGAGCAACAAAGGTGTGCAATTTAAACCTGACTGTGTCTGACAGTGTAAACTGAGTATTACATACACTAAGTATTACATTAACACTTACAGTGTTAAGGAGACCTAACAAAAGGGAAAGAACCTGTTAACCAGGGAAAACTTCCTAGAAGAGGTAAGTTTTTAGTAATATTGTAAATTTTATTTTCAATGTGATAAAAATTCAAAAAGTTATTAAAGGTATATAGTGACAGGTAAATTTCCCTCTCACTCCTCATTCCCTGTCCCCTAGTTTCTCTCTCCAGGAAAAAGCACTGGTACCAGTGCCTTGTGTATCTTTCCAATGGGAATAAAGATATTGAAGGCAATGAGAGGCATAGATTGTTGGAGAACAAGGAAGGGCTTTTATACCTATGCCTTGACAGGGGGCCGACATGCTACACTTCTTCCTAAATGTGTTCCTTTCTTAGAACACATATATTGAGTTACTGAGCTCTGAACAGGACCCTGAATCACCTTCTATAAATTGTACCAATTTGTCAATATCCTCTTTTCTTCCTCCTTCTTTTTGCCTTTCTGGCCTGGGATGGCCTCCATCCGGATCTTGCCTGATTGGCTGCTCTCTGGCCTCCTCAATGGAGGAGGGGAAGCACCCTCACCCTTTTCTGAGACGAAGGCATTGAGCCTTTTAAAATGTAGCCACCTTACCACCTTAACCTGGCAATGGAGTAGAGAGTCGAAAAGCGCCTCTTCTGTTGACCTTGGAGAACTTCTCCAAGCTGCCAGCTGTCCTAGCCTCTTTGTGGGGGTTTTCTGCTGCTGGAGATTCTTTCTTGGGATTTCTCTCTGCAGTTTGAGCACTTTTGCTATTTCCTTTTTACCCAACTCATGTCACCGCCAGTAGAGATACGCGCCTTCCCTCCCTCTGGGGCTTTGCCATATATACTCCGCGGATCTCCACGCCCCTGCTTCCCCCGGTCTGGGAGGGATTTGGGGTGTGTAATCGCTGACGGGAGGAGTCAGCTCCGGCCGAGGCACTGTGGGCTGGGTGCCATCTGGCCAGACGTTTGGTCCGCAGGTTGGGAGGCACCGTAGGGTCAAGGCCCGAGTTGCCGCTAGGGTCTTGTGGGGAGCCCCCGGGCCGCCAGACTGGAGCGGAGAGCCCAGCGCGGCCAGCCTGGGCACCAGGGAACCAGCGCGCGCGGTGCGGGCACCGGGGCGGCTCGGGCCGCCAGGGCGGGGCGGAGGGCGCTGCAGCCCGGGGCCATCTGCGCGGCGAGCGCCCTGCGGCCGGGCCCAGGACGGCCGCCAGGGAGCGCTGCGGGCTCCCGCTCGCCCGCCCCCCGGTAGGCGGGGCCGCGCTCTCCCCGCAGCCGCCGCCGCAGCCGCCGCCTGGGCCGCCCCGTGTCCCCGGTGGAGCCACCGCCGCCGCCGCCGGGAGCTCGATGCGGACGGAGCCCGGGCCGGGCCATGGGGATCCTCAGCATCACGGACCAGGTCAGCCCTCTTGCCCCCGCCCGCTTCCTCCTTCCAAGGCCCGGCGCCGCCGCCACGCGAGCCCGGGGATGTGCGGCCTAGGCTGGGCCCGAGCCCGGGGCTCCCGCGGCTCCCGCCCCGCCCCACGCCGTGCTCCCCTCAACCAAGCCGGCGTCCTTGGGGGCCTGGCGACCGGCGGAGACACCGCAGGAGCCCCCTGCAGCCAGGACCCCAGAGCAGAGCCTCTCCAGCGACGCCCCCCTCAAACCTGGTGTCCCCGCCAACCCCCCCGGTTCCGCTCAGGTCCGCTCCCTGAACGCCGGTTCTCCCTGCAGCCGCCCCTGGTCCAGGCCATCTTTAGCCGAGATGTGGAGGAAGTGCGCTCCCTCCTCTCGCAGAAGGAGAACATCAATGTGCTGGTGAGTTAGGATCAGGGAGGATGACGAGCCGGTAATCTGGGCCCTGGTGTTCTGGACCCCTCCCCACCAGTGGGGCGGCTCCGTGTCTCCTCGGCTCGGATGAGGCCGCAGCTCTTTCCACCCTGGGATGGGCGCCTGCTCTGCATTTGGGGATGGAGGCTTGGAGCACAGACCAGTAAGGCTGAGGATGCCCAGAAACGGTGTTGTCTTCTGAACCATCGGTGTCTGCAGCGCCCCCACCGCTCCTGGAAGAAGGAGACTGGTTCACGGGCCCAGGGGCCTGACTCCCTGACTCCACCCTCCTTAGGTGCTTGCTTTGACCTAGGATTGGGATTTAGGAGGCTGCAGAACCTGTGGGAAGAGGTCGTGGGGAAAGGCCTGGAGCTCTAAGGCTTGGGCTGGGGTTCTTGATACTTCACCCCCACAGCCCTTCCTCCTTTCTGCCTTCCCAGGACCAAGAGAGGCGAACCCCACTGCATGCTGCTGCCTACGTAGGCGATGTCCCCATCCTCCAGTTGCTACTGATGTCAGGTGAAAGTGGGGAGCTGGAAGGTGTGGCACCTAGGGAGGGGACCTGAGGGAGGAGCCTTTCTTTTTTTCATATCCCAGGATTGTTCTCTGGTGCTTGGTCCAGGCCAGCCTCCATCTCCACCCAGATTCCCTGGCCTGATTACTGGCTTCCTTCCCCACCTGCTTTCCACCTCCCACCAAAAGAGGAAATTATATCCCCACAGGTGCTAATGTCAATGCTAAGGACACACTGTGGCTGACCCCTCTTCATCGTGCTGCTGCCTCCCGAAATGAGGTACTGGCCTCCTACGTCCTTTCAGCCTTCTAAAGAGGATGAGTTGGTTAAAGGTGGAGATTAAGGGTTGGAGAGCCTCAGTCCTCTGCCCTACAAGCTGGTCTACCCCCAGGTCGGTAGGAGACCAGACCTTGTCCCCTCCCTCCTACCCCTAGAACTGGCTAGTAAGGGAGGCTGAGGGTTGCCAGCTGATGTGACGTCAGGGGAGAGCTTAACACTGGGCTGGCAGACTGCAGGGGGCCCTGCTGCCAGGCCTGAGTGACTCATCCCTCCCTGGGGGGCCACCTTGGAGTCTGATCCCCCTCTGGGCACTGAGATTCCTTTCCTTATGATGGGGTGATGGAGGGATGGAGTAGTGATCTCTTGCATCCCTGGCCCTCAAGCAGTGTGACAGTTGACAGTGACGGGAATCAAGCATGCCTCATCAGTTGGGTCCATCAACTCTGAAGAGCGGGGAAAGGAGACCTTCCTCTTGGTTCCACAGTCACTTCCTTGGCTCCAGCCACCAGGGGGAGGGACTGAGGCCAGTGGGACTGGGGAGGGTGGTGACCAGGAGGGGCATTTTAGCCTGGGTTTTGGAGAAGAACCGGTATCTGTTTGCCTACCGAGGTAATGGAAATGATTTCGGTGCCTATGGAAGGGCTGAAAGAGGGGATTTGAGGCATTAATGTAGCAGGAGTGTTTGTTTTTCCTAGTAGTAAGGGATTGGGATCCTCTACATGTGGATTTGCTGGGTAGTGGCTGTATGTGTGGGTGAAGATTTTCAGGGTCTGGGTTGGGGAGTGACATCAGGTGGCTTGAGGAAGAGGAGGGATCCATGTTTTCCTAGCAAGGAAGGGACAATTTTAAGAAGATCCAGATCTTAGATCCAGAAGATGGGGAGTAGGTATTGAGAGGCTAGGCATGTTGGAAAAATGAGAGGAGACTCTGTGGTGGGGGGGTGGGGAGATGGGGCCACATGTGCCATGCTGGCCTACTCTTCCCACCGTTTCCTGTTGCCTCACCTCCTGCCTGCCGCCCCCCCCCATCCTCTCTCTTATCTTCTGTCTCTTAACAGAAGGTGCTGGGATTGCTGCTGGCACATTCAGCAGATGTGAATGCCCGGGACAAGCTGTGGCAGACACCGTTGCATGTGGCTGCCGCCAACCGGGCCACCAAGTGTGCTGAGGCTCTGGCACCCCTGCTGAGCAGCCTCAATGTGGCTGACAGGAGTGGGCGCAGCGCCCTGCACCACGCAGTGCATAGTGGTCATCTAGAGGTGAGGACCGCTCCAGTCCACGCCCAGCCTCATGCCTCCTCCCTCCTTCCCGTCCTACTCACCTTCCCTGCTCCTGGGCCATCAGGCCTGGGGAGAGGCAGCCCAGATGATTGTATCAACACTCAGGCTCAAGCACCGAATGAATGATCGGGTTAGATTGAAATTCTTGACTTGGCCTTTGAGAGGGCGATAAACCCTCTGAAGTTACATGGAAAAAGTTTGTGTACATGTCTTTTTCTGAAGCGAGAGTCCATGTCTTTCAATACATTTTTGAAGACTTTTCAAAAGAGTTTAAGAACCACCGAATCACCCGAAAAGTCTCCCTTGGGTTTCCCGCAAACTTCCAAATCTATCTGGGATCCCCTTCTTAGTGCCTGCTTCCTCTGTTCTCTCTAGTTCTCCAGATTGTTCTGCTCAAGAACAAAGACATTAGGCTGCCTCAGCTTTTCCAGGAGCTGAGGTCTCTGCTCTTAAGTACACTGAGGGCATGAAGCTGGCTCTGAACTGGTGTCTTTCATGTCCTGATACAGACGGTGAACCTGCTGCTCAATAAGGGGGCCAGCCTGAATGTCTGTGACAAAAAGGAGAGGCAGCCTCTGCACTGGGCAGCTTTTCTAGGTATGAAGGGATTCGCGGGAAGAGTAGGAATATGGCATTTAGGATTCCTAGGGCAGGGAGAGGGGGTTGCAGCCTTTGGAGAGAGGCGCTCAGGGCCTTAGAGTTCACCCTCCACCTCCTTGAGAGCATCTTCTCTCTTCCCAGGGCATTTAGAGGTCCTGAAACTGCTGGTGGCACGGGGAGCAGACCTTGGCTGCAAGGACCGGAAGGGCTATGGGCTGCTCCACACAGCTGCTGCCAGTGGCCAGATTGAAGTGGTGAAGTACCTGCTCCGGATGGGGGCTGAGGTCAGGGTGCTGAGCGTGGGGGCTGGGGACTAAGGGCGGGGAGCCGGAGGCCAGAGTCTGTTGTGAAGATAGGAAGGTGCTGGGATTGTTGGTGTGGTTTTGGGAGGTCGGGAGGATGTGATGAGGGCCTGAATAATGCTTACCTTAAGTAACAGTGCCCTCAGTCTTTGGGTCAGGAACCTGAGGCGGTCATTGGATTCCTGGGATTCTCGAGGCTATCTGTGCCGGCTTCCACTTTGTTTAAATTGATACCTCCCTTATTCCCTTCCCCTCACCCCTGGAAATCCAGATCGATGAGCCCAATGCGTTTGGAAACACAGCTTTGCACATCGCCTGCTACCTGGGCCAGGATGCTGTGGCAATTGAGCTGGTGAATGCAGGAGCCAATGTCAACCAGCCGAATGACAAGGGCTTCACGCCACTGCATGTGGCTGCAGTCTCCACCAATGGCGCTCTCTGCTTGGAGCTGCTGGTCAATAACGGGGCTGATGTCAACTACCAGGTGCCCAAAGGGATGAGGCTGAGACCAGTGGGAAGAGGAACCTGGCTCTGGGGGTCCTGACTGTATTTCCCCCTCTGGATAACTGTCTGGGGAATTGTCCACTTGCTTCCTGGGTTACTCAGACCTTACCAGGGACCTAGAAGAGTGTGGGCTGAGTAGATGCCTGTATGACCACTCCATTCTTAGAGATGTGTCCTTTGGAAGGGGGATCGGGGCATTCTCCATGCTTTGCACTGAAAAAAAAAAAAAATACCATGTTTCCACAGAGCAAAGAAGGGAAAAGTCCTCTACACATGGCTGCCATCCATGGCCGTTTCACCCGTTCCCAGATCCTCATCCAGAACGGTATGGACTCGGGAGACTTTGTGCTCTCCTCTCCTCCTTCCCCAGAGTACTCATCCCTAGAAACCCCTTTCCTTGCTTATTCCACCTCCCTCCCCATCTTCCAATCAGCATAGGCACCCGGAGCTCTGAGCAAGGCACCTGTGGAAATGGCCCTGCTCTGCCTGCCCTGTCCCCTAAGGCTTACAAACACGATAACACGTGTAGAAGGCTCAGCCAGGCCCCTGGCACGTAATAAACACTCAAATGGCAGCTCACCAATGTGAGTGGTCTGAAGCCTACGGGCGGCCTGAGTTGTGTGTGCATCCCCCTCTCAGGCAGCGAGATTGATTGTGCCGACAAATTTGGGAACACGCCACTGCACGTGGCTGCTCGCTACGGACACGAGCTGCTCATCAGCACCCTCATGACCAATGGCGCGGATACCGCCCGGTGAGTCAGGGCCCCTGACCCCACTTGTAGGCTGCCTCACATGGAGGCGTGAAGAAGCTTGCCAGAGGGAAGCTCATTATCTCCTAGGCTGATGATGCGCCACAGAAAAGAGGTCTGTAACGTCCCTCCTTGACCCAAGGACTGAGTCCCTCAACTTCTCCCCAGGCGCGGCATCCACGATATGTTCCCCCTGCACTTAGCTGTTCTCTTTGGATTCTCTGACTGTTGTCGTAAGCTGCTTTCCTCAGGTATGTGCTGACTGGTTGGAGGCTTGAGCAGGGGTGTAGGAGGGCAGAGGCCTGTCCTGCTCTGCTCAGTGCCCTCCGATGGGATCTGTGGCTGTTCTGGCCCTACAGGTCAGCTGTACAGCATCGTGTCTTCACTCAGCAACGAGCACGTGCTTTCAGCTGGGTTTGACATCAATACGCCTGACAACCTTGGCCGTACCTGTCTTCATGCTGCTGCTTCTGGAGGGTGAGTTCTCTTCCCTGTCTGCCAGGCCTTGACAAGAGGGCTGGGTAAGGGTCTGGGCCCCTCCCTTCCTGCCCAGATCTCTCCCCTCGCACGGTGAGAGCAGTCACAGCAGGAAGGGCTGTCTGGTTCCATCCTTCCTTAGTCCCTCCCTGGGGAGAAGCCTATCCTTCTTGAGGCTCTCGCTTAACCTTCCTCCTCCTTCCTTTTAGGAATGTTGAATGTCTTAATTTGCTGTTGAGCAGTGGAGCTGACTTGAGGAGGAGAGACAAATTTGGAAGGTGTGTTAATGTGAGGGGTGTATATGGAGAGTGTCTGATTAGAGAGACATGATGGAGGGAGGGGTGGAGAGCTGGAGGCTAAGTGAGGAGAATATTACAAGGCAATGTTTGGCTGCACATCTGGTTGCATTTGGCCCTGTTCCTGCTTCTTTACCCCCCTCCTCCACTTCCCCCCAGGACCCCACTGCACTATGCAGCCGCCAACGGCAGCTACCAGTGTGCAGTCACGCTGGTGACTGCCGGGGCAAGCGTCAACGAGGCCGACTGCAAAGGCTGCTCTCCCCTCCACTACGCCGCCGCCTCCGACACCTATAGGAGGTGAGACTCCACTCTGGCTTTTCAGCTCCACTCACCTCCCTGAGCCGCCCCTTGTTTTGATTTCAGTTTCCCTCCTGCAGAGCGGAAACTCACTCATCTTCCAGCCACGATGCTGAAGAGGACGAGCCACTGAAGGAGTCCCGCAGGAAGGAGGCCTTCTTGTGAGTATCTGAGAAGACCCCGGGAGGCACTCTCCCTGCAGTGCCAGCTCTGGTGCTGCTATTCCCCCCCAACTCTGATCCCACACCACACCTCTGCTGCTGTGCCGTCAGTCACAGTTGGAGCACTCTGGGCTTGTCCTGGGCCAGGTGCTGTGGGTAAAGACAAAGTTCGAGACCTTGTTCCTTCCTTTAGGGAGCAGATGGTCTTCCTGAGAGGATCAGAAACACTGAACATGCAAAATCACTTGTTTATTCCACAAGCATTAATTATTTACTTTTTAGGTACCAAGTACTGTGCTAGGTACTAAGGATAAAAGATGAATTACCCCAAATTTCTGCCCTTTGAAAGCTAATAATCTGTTGAGGAAGATAAATGAAAGGGCACCTATATGTCCTAACGTAAGATGTTAACAGTGGGGGAAGCTGGGTACAGGGTATATGGGAACTCTGTACTGTCTTCACAGTTTTTCTCTAAATCTAAGACTGTTCTAGAATAAAAGGTTTATTAAAAAAAAAAAAAAAGGATACTTAGTCCAAGAGGCTCAGCTGTGTGACCTTTGGCAAGTAACCTCTCCATGCCTCAATTTCCTCAACCATAGTAGGGATAAGAATAGTATCTACCTCATAGGATCATTATGAGGATTAAATGACTTAATACACATGAAGTGCTTAGAACAGTGCTTGACACACAGTAGGTACTAAATAGTGTGTTGCTATTACTACTAATACAGCTACCACTAAGCTGTGAGAAGGGCACCAAGGGAGCACAGAGGGGTCGGCGCCTACCCGGGAAGATTGGGGTAGGCCTCACAGAGGAGAGGGTGCTGGCACTGATTTGGAGACGAGGAGGACTTCTTCAGATGGGCTGGGAGGAGAAGGCATTTGAGGCAGGGGGTCAGCATGGCTGGAGGTGGGGGAGCAACCTTCTCTCAGCAGAAGGTTGATGACTGGTCATTGTGCTCTCGGTTCTCGGGGAGAGGGTTCAAAGGTAAAGGAGGGCATTGCAGCCAGAGTGGATCAGGGCAGACCTGGAGGAGGTGGTGGGTCTGGAGTGGGATCGAATGGGCAGGAGTTAGCCCAGCTAGATCAGAGGATGGGTGACGGCCTGGAGGGGCTCCCTGGCCCCCTTGCTCTGCCCCTCCCACAACTGTGCCTTCCCGGGCTGGGCCTGTGCCTGCCTCACAGTCTGCCCTGTCCCCCAGCTGTCTGGAGTTCTTACTGGATAACGGTGCAGACCCCTCCCTGCGGGACAGGCAGGGCTACACAGCCGTGCACTATGCAGCCGCCTATGGCAACAGACAGAACCTCGAACTGGTACGCTGGGACCTGGCCAGAGCAGGGGCAGCAGGGCAGGCCGCAGTCTACTTTCGTGTTTATGGATTCTGAAACCAAGGGGTGGTTGCATCAAACGTGGTCTCTAGATCCAGGGGCTCAAGGGTTACTGGGGGTGGGGGCAGGGGGTAATACCTTAGGAGTTCCAGAACCTTAGCACCTACTGTCCTGTCCATTGCAGCTCTTAGAAATGTCCTTTAACTGCCTGGAGGATGTGGAGAGCACCATTCCAGTCAGCCCTTTGCACTTAGCTGTGAGTCCCAGGTCTTTTCCTCTTGCCTTCCTTGTCCCCCCTGGGCCCCGGGCCCACACACAGGTGCCAGCACGTGTGACTCTGTCCTTGCTTCTGCTTTCTTGTGGGGATGTGACAAGCAGGCAGTGGTCTGGAGGGGGAGGGGGATGGGCACAGTGCAGGTGAAGAGCCTGAGGGGTCGGAGGAGCTCATGGGAGGACTGCTCCTGGAGTCTCCCCATGGGCCCCAAGAGCAGAGTGGGGGCAGAGTCCCGAGCTGTATCCATTGGTTGCCTGCACCCCTCCAGGCCTACAACGGTCACTGTGAAGCCCTGAAGACGCTGGCTGAGACGCTGGTGAATCTGGATGTAAGGGACCACAAGGGCCGGACCGCGCTCTTCCTGGCCACTGAGCGAGGCTCCACCGAGTGTGTGGAGGTGCTCACGGCCCACGGCGCCTCTGCCCTCATCAAGGAGCGCAGGCGAAAGTGGACGCCCCTGCACGCTGCTGGTCAGTGCGCCTGCCCCTGGCCACTCTGAGCTTCGGAGACTGGTCCCCAAATCCCTCCAGAGTGCAGTTGGGATTGGGAGTGGAGTAGGGCGAGGAGGATGGAAACTTCAAGTCCTGTTTTGTAGCCTCCTTTCCCCTAGACTTCTCGTGGCCCCAGGTCTCCCGGAAGTTCCACCCTTCAATCCTTTACACTTGACCTGGCCTCCCCCTTCCCCTGACTGTGCCCTGATCCAAGCCTCCTTTCCTCCTAGCTGCCTCTGGCCACACTGATTCCCTGCACTTGCTGATCGACAGTGGGGAACGAGCGGACATCACAGATGTCATGGATGCCTATGGACAGTGAGTGTGAGCTAGGGTTGGGGTGCAGGTGTCCCCACCCCTGCCGGGCCCTCACCCTTTCTCCTGCCCCCTCTAGAACCCCACTGATGCTGGCCATCATGAATGGCCACGTGGACTGTGTTCATCTGCTGCTAGAGAAAGGATCCACAGCTGATGCTGCTGACCTCCGGGGCCGCACCGCCCTCCACCGTGGGGTGAGTGAGCTCCTGGGTGGGGTTGCTCACAGATGGGCCTGGACGTGGGGGCACAGGACCCACCAGGAGGGGGACATCAGTTGTCTACCAGGTGGGTCAGGATTCTGGGCCCAAGGTCTCATTGGGCCTTACCATCTCTGCTCCAGGATGAGTACCTGACATCCTCAGCCCATCTCCCTGACTCCCTTGCTTTGTAATCACGTACAGCCACGTGCTCACCCGGATACCTTGCTGGACCTGTCTCTTTGGATAATGATGCCACTACCCTGCTCCTTCTCCACTATCACTTGTCCTAAAGCTGCCTCCTCCTCATTCCATGGGATTCTTTGATCCCTTAGTCTCCCTCTTACTCTGCATTTGTCTCCCCTCCAGAGCACCAGGATTCCCTCTCGCCATCCTGATTGTCCATTGCCAGGGAGAGAGTGAAGGGAGGCAATGCTGACTCTTAACACTTAGAATTGTTGTTGTAAAGACGAGGACTGGAGCCCTGGGAGTGGTTCTTACTCCCGGGCCAGCCCCGGTGACTGGCCACTGGAAAGGGAGGGGCTTCTCACCCCGCTCACACCCTCCTGTCACCCACAGGCGGTGACTGGCTGTGAGGACTGCCTGGCTGCCCTGCTGGACCACGATGCATTTGTGCTGTGCCGAGACTTCAAGGGCCGCACGCCCATTCACCTGGCCTCAGCCTGTGGCCACACTGCAGTACTGCGGACCCTGCTGCAGGCTGCCCTTTCCACAGACCCCCTGGACGCAGGGGTGGATTACAGCGGATACTCGCCCATGCACTGGGCCTCCTACACTGGTATGGGTCTGGGGACTTTGCAGGCACAGGAATGTGTGTGGGATGTGGTGGAGGGCAGACAAGAACAGAGACCAAGGACGAGTGGATTGAGAGAAGGACCTGGGTTGATCTGGATATGGAAGTGGGATGGAGTGTCAAGATGGGACCAGACAGATGTAGGACACCTTGTCGTCATTTCTTTCCATCACTGCGCTTTCTTCCTCACCCAGGACATGAAGATTGTCTGGAGTTGTTACTTGAACACAGCCCATTTTCATACCTGGAAGGAAACCCCTTCACCCCTTTGCACTGTGCAGTGTAAGTCCCTTCCCACCCCTCCGCCCCTCTCGAGGTCTGTGACCTGGGCTCAGGACAGGCAGTCCATTTCTCCTGCCCCTCCTGCTGACGCTTCCTCTTCCCCCAGAATTAATAACCAGGACAGCACCACAGAGATGCTGCTGGGAGCTCTGGGTGCCAAGATTGTGAACAGCCGAGATGCCAAAGGACGGTGAGTGGTGGAAGGCTGGGGAGCAGCCTCAGTTGCCTCTGGCTTCTTTCTGCTCAGGCAGCAGAGCCTTCCCGGTTCACTCTGCCCTGACCCCCACCCCACAGGACCCCTCTTCACGCCGCTGCCTTTGCGGACAACGTCTCTGGGCTCCGGATGCTGCTGCAGCATCAAGCCGAGGTGAACGCCACTGACCACACTGGCCGCACTGCGCTCATGACGGCGGCTGAGAACGGGCAGACTGCTGCTGTGGGTGTGTAGGGGCGGCGTGGGGAAGGGAGGAGCTCCCCCGGGGTTTTGCAAGATGGGTCAGCCCTGCCTGTGGGGTCAGGAAGCAGGGGGCATGTCTTTGGATGTTTCGCCCTGTGCTCTGCGGACGTGATGGGATGCAAAGTACATGCAGATAGGGTGAGAGCTGGGCTGGCTGCTGCTCTGGAGGAAGGCGTCAGTCCCTCTCCGTCCCCGTTCTCTTGTAGAATTTCTGCTGTATCGAGGGAAGGCAGACCTTACTGTGCTGGATGAGAACAAGAACACTGCCCTCCACTTGGCTTGTAGCAAGGTACTGGCTGAGTGCTGGGGTGAGGCTGCCTAAGGGGCGGGGCTTGACTAAGGGGCGGGTCTCCTTGATGGGAGAGAGGCCTGGAGAGGAAGTCAGGGTTGGCCGTCCAGCCTATCTGGCTGGTGGGATAGCTCTCTGTCCCCCTGCCACCCTCCCCAACTCCTACACTGCGGCCTGTCAGGCTTCCACCTCACAAGTCTCCACTTCTGTTCCCCTCCCTCAGGGCCATGAGAAATGTGCCCTCATGATCCTGGCAGAAACCCAAGACCTTGGCCTTATCAATGCCACCAACAGTGCGCTGCAGATGTGAGTGCCCGGGGAAGGGGGCTCCTGGCCGGGGAGGCAGGGGGGTGAAGAAAGAGCTGTCCGCTTTCTGGAGCGCACAGTAGCCATTCAGCACCCTGGCCACTCTGGCGGGAGAGGGGTAAGGGCAGCTGGGCATCCCACTGACTCCTTGCTCCTTCCTTTTCTGTTCTGCCAAGGCCACTCCACATTGCTGCCCGGAATGGTCTAGCTTCTGTGGTGCAGGCCCTGCTGAGTCGTGGGGCCACAGTCCTGGCTGTGGATGAAGAAGGTGGGTGGCGTGTGGAGTCCCATACCTCTCCCAGGTTTGGGGTCAGGGACATTCTCCAGGAGGTGACTTCTTAACCTTGCTATAAACTAGATTTTCTTCCCAAGGGAACGCTTCAGAGCAGGGACCCAACACCAATATGCTAGGGTCTCTGAGGGGAGTCTGAGGGAACTAGGTAGAGCCAGCAGGGTCGTCAGGAATACCTCCCACACATCCCAGCCACCTGTCTCCCTGCTCTGCCCTTTACCCCACACTTTGACAGTCTGCCTGTCAGCCTCCCTGGGCCCTTGTAACCCTTGAATTCGGACCATGTCGGGTGCTTGCCTGCCTGGGCTCCCCTCCACAGATCAGAGAGCTCAGGGCCCAGGGAGGGTGGATGGGGACCCAGGGATACAGGACCCTGTGCCTCAGGTCTCCCCCTTTGCCCTGCAGGTCACACCCCAGCACTGGCCTGTGCCCCCAACAAAGATGTGGCAGACTGCCTGGCCTTGATCCTTTCCACCATGAAGCCTTTCCCACCCAAGGACGCTGTCAGTCCTTTCAGCTTCAGCCTGCTCAAGAACTGCGGCATCGCGGCAGCCAAGACGGTGGGTGGCTGCGGTGCACTGCCCCACGGGGCCTCCTGCCCCTACAGCCAGGAGCGGCACGGCGCCATTGGGTTAGATGGCTGCTACTCCGAGTAGCCCCCCTCCAGTGTCCCTCCCCCTGCCGGTGGCTTGATATCTTATTCTATTTATTTAGAAAAAGTCTATACATTTAGGGCACTTTAAAGGAGAACACGACTAGGTGGGGGGCGGAGGGGGGAAAAAAGCACTGGGGAGCAGCTGCTCACCCCTTGGCCACACCATCCTGGCCTGGCAGGGGTCTGGGACCTACAGGGAGCGCCCCAGGCCCTTGGTACCCCCAGGGCAACCCCTTCTGCCAAGTGTCCGAAAATGATTGCTAAATGCCTGGCTGCCCCTCTCTTTGACCCCGTCTCTCAGTTCCCTCTTTCTGCTGCCAGCTCCCCCGACTCTCCCCTCTGACTCCTCTCTGTGTCCTCCTGCTCCCACCCCTGCTGCCAGGCAGTCCCCTCCTCTTCTCTCATACCCATCACTGCCTCCCTGCTCTGCTGGCCCCTCCATCCCCGCAGCAGTGAGAAGCCTTAATTTCTGGTACTGTGTGAGCACTCTGGGGGTGTCCCCCTCCCCCTTCAGGGGCAGCTAGTGGACGAGGGGGGAGGGTATTTAGCACTGGGGCCTGGAGCTCCCCCCCCCCCTTCTGTACCCTATCACCCCTAAAGTTCAAATGCAGAACACTTGAAGCAGCAACTACTGTACCTGGGCCCCGTCCTGGTCCTGCACTCCCCGGCTCCTCATATGCAAATCAAGGGCTGGTTCTGCCCCCACAGCCTGCCCCTCCCTGCCTCCCTCCCTCCTGGCCTGGCCCCCTAACCACGCACTTTAGCCTTGCTTCTTTCTTTTAACTTCTTTTGGAAAGCAGAGCCTGTGGCCATTCCTTCCCTGGCTCTCCTCTCCCTTAACTTTGAGGCTTGTCATGAATTTTTAAGTAAGCGTTTTATCCTTTAGGGGAAGAAACAAATTAATTTCCTGTCCATTTCAAAACCACAGCCCTCGTGTGTCCTACATGTTTCAGGCATGTGTTTGCATGTATGTAGAGGGAGGGACTGTGTTCTTCCTCCTGTGCTCCCCAGCCCCATAGTTCCTCTGTGCCCCCTGTCTGCCGCACCTTCTGTTATGTCCAAGAGTACCCACTGCCCCCAGTCACTCCTGATCTGAAGCCAAAGATGGTGGGAGGGGCAGGGAAGACTGGGGACCATGGCTACTCGGGATGTGAGGAGGAAGCTCTGATCTAGGGAGCAATGAACAGATCCTGAGGCTCAGTCCCTGCCTTCCTAGCAGGGGAGTGGGAGGGGATTGAGCTGGGGGCTGCACTGAGAAGATTCCTCAAAGTCGCACCCCAAAAGCCAAACTGGGCCAGAGTGAGGAGGGGGCAGTTTTCTCTCTAAATGTAGCATTGAATTTGGCCCTGGTCCCGTCAAACGCCCTGTCCATCCATCTCCCAGCTAAGCCTCCTGGACAGTTGGACCTGCTCCCGTAGCCCAGTGTTCCCTTCCTCACACTCAATACCTCAGCCAGGGGCCAAGACACAGAACTTGAATAGAGGTCATGCCCCCTCCGCCCACAGTGCATCCTTGCCCAGTTTGGCTGCCATCAGTATTGTCCCCTGAGAACTGGACAGGCTTCGTTTACACAGTACGGGGTCTCCCCCCGGGGGTCCCTCAGTCTCCTTCCCCCACCCCTGCTTGCTTTATTCACACTCTTACCCACTTTTCAGTGTGTCCCCTGAAAGTCCTGCCACCCTTGCCGAGGGCGGGCTGAGGGGAGAGGGGACATCCCAGGGACCCCTCCCTCCCTATCAGATGCCCTTAACCATACCTCACGCTGGTTCCCTGAAGCCTGGGGTGTTTGTCCAAGTCCTTATTCTGTTTGTCACGGTCCCTTTTTATGCCCTGTCTCTCTGTCTTGCTTCCCCCACCCCTCAGTTCCTAAACCATTTCAAAGCTTCTAAATGACCATTATTGGTGAGAAGGATTGTGCAGCTTTTAGTTTTTATTTTTGTTTTCAAAGCCAAAGGGCCTTGCGACGCCCCTCTTGCCCACCCCCCTTCACATCGTCCTCCCCTATACGACAATCAGTGTGACCTCTTAAGGGCTGCAGCCCCCCTCCCCCAACCCTGCTGGTTCTGCAAAGCTTGCTCCCTAACTTCAAGTCTCTCTCCTAAAATCTTCCCATTCCACCCCCTCCCTCTCATTTTGGTGCTGGGAATTAGGTGGTAGGGGGCAAGGGGAGCAGGGAGATGCGTCCTCCAGAGAGGACTCGGGTTTCAGTCGTGTTCTCCTTTATCAATGTTCGGCGATGACAGGAAGAATCTATTTGTCAGGAGCCCCGTTGTTCTGCTAGATGAGATTTCTGGTGGCTGCCCATTCCCTGCTGCCTGCCGCTCAGCACACCGTCAGCAGTGCTGGGGCAGGTTATGGGGCGTTCTCTGTCCCTCCTCACGTGGCTGTGAGGAGGCCTGGAGGACGAGCAGCCTCCTCTCCTTATGCCAAAGGAAATCCCACACCCCACCCCGGGCTCCCCAGCCCCTAGTGTTTTTTGAAGCATTTTGACCATTCTCATGGCCTCTGCATATTTATTTTAATGTTAAGATTTTTTTTAAACCTCTTTGACTTAAACGGGTGTGGAGAAGTAAAACAGGCAGAATGCCCCCCAATCTTAAGGGGGTAGGGTGGGGAGGGAACATCTCCTTCCCTTTGCCCTCCTTCCTCTCCTCCCCCTCTCCCCACCGCAGCTCTAAAGCACTTGCTTCAAGTAATAAGCACTTTTGAGAAAAGGCCTATTTTAAGTGAGGACCCTGGGAGCAGCCCCAGGTCCCAGCAAAGGAGACAGAGCGAGGGCTACATTGGAGACAGGGAGACAGACGTGTGAGTCGGAGGGCGAGATGAAAAGAGCCAGTTTTTAGTTTCTGATTTTTGGGGAGATGTTTCTGATTGGGCGGTGGCTTTGGTAGGGTTGTGAACTATCCTTCAGAAAAACAAATGGCACAAACTGTGGGTCCCAGGCTGGACCAACAGACCCGGGTCACTGCCACTGTCCAACTGAGACTGATGGGCCACCTCCCCCATGTGGCCCCCTGAGCCATAGGACTGCTGAAACCACTGAATGTACAGCCCGGGTTGGGGTGGGGAGCAGCCCCTGGGGGAGGGGGCTTCTCCTGTTGTTTGGTGCTGTGGGGGGTGGGAGAGACGAGACTGAGGGACGCCACCCCACTTAGACATGTGTTCCTTGGGGTGGAGGGGCTGAGGGGGCCTGCCTCCCTCTCCAGCCCCGGCCGTGGCCCCTCCTCCTTCCTCATCCCTATCCGTTTTGACTGTAAGTCCAGCTCACCTTTGCCTTCAATATGTAACCAAAGGAAAACTCAATACTGTTTCCACCGCTGTCTGCCCACCCGAGCACCTTCTGACTCCCTGGACCTAGAGGGGGAGAAGAGGCCGGGGGTGGGGGGGTGGCGTGGGGCCAGAGTGAACGGTTCTACAGCTGTACCCCCAAAACCTTCTCTGGGGTCTTGGAAGGACCCTGAGAGGCGGGGTTGGGGCCAGGCTGGAGGGGCTGGACAGGCACACTGTGTCTTGTGCACTAGTGTTTCTTCATCTGAATGACTCTAGTGACTGTGCTCCAGCAGGAGGCCCCTTCCTCCTCCCCTCTCCGCCATTTCTCACCCTCTCCCACACCCAGTGTTCATCCCCCACCTCCCCTTCCCACCGCAAAGGAAAATAGCCTTACAGACCCTAGCCCAGAAGCCCTCCTCCTGGGGCAACCGGTATGGGGCCCCGTCCTGCCTAGTTTGAACCCTACCTTTTAAGAAGGAGGGCCCCTTCCCCTCTGATCGTGGTGGCTCCAGCCCTCCGCGGCCTTGACCCAGGTTGGGCAAGGGTGGAGGTGAGGAATCTTTGAGGACCAAGCCCAGTGGTCTGGGAAGAGGGAGGTAGAGAGGGAAGGGTCTGACCTGGGGACTCCCTCCTCCCGACCCAACCCCTAGAGAAGCGACCAAATCCCAGAGATGGGAGGAAGCTGGGGTGGGGAGGGTCTGCTCTGTGAATTACTTGAAGGTACTGACTCCGAGGCTGCTGTTGCCCACTTAGGTGTGAGGGGGACACTGTCACTGCATTTGGGAGGGCAGAGGGCGGCGGGTGACGAGAGGATCCGCCCTTGGCCCTCGCTCATTCCCGCTAGGCCCTTTCCCTGGGGAGCCTGGCTTTGCCCCCCGGGAAGTCGGGAGAGCCTTCCCCTCCCATCTCCCCCTCACTCTGGGCACCCTCTGCAATTGCACTAAAGTAGCTGTTGTGCCAGTCTGACCCCACGCCAGGGTGGGGTCTCTGCTTCCAGTCCTTTCTTCCCCCACTGCCTCTGCTCCCCTCCCGGACAATCTCCTTGTCCCCTGTATTCCTGGATAGCTCAGCTTTGTATGTGTGTGTTTGGGGGGTGGGGTGGGTTCTGGCTGGAGTGGGTTTGGGAGGGGTTTGGGAAGGGCTAGGGGAAAGATGGAGGATGCAGTCTCCTACGCCCTTCCTCAACTCCGAGCCACAGAAGCCTGGGAGGGAGGGAGCCTACTCTCGCTGCCGTGTCTTGCAGATGTGCCAAAATGGGGGTGGGTGGGAGGGGAGGGTGCCTGGCAGAGCGGCCCCCAGGGTGGCTCTCTCAAAGCAATACAGTTCCTCCTGCCTGGGGGACGGCAAGACAGGGGAGAGGGTTGGGTTGGGGACCTGGGGGTTCCCTGTGTACAGCTGTGTATATTCAGGGGTGTTCTCTGTCTGGTACCCACTGTGGGCGTCTCTGTGTGTGTGAACCTCCCCTTCCCCATGCCCTGCATGACCTGTGATGCTGCAGACACCACCATCCTGTGTGCAGGGGTGTGTGTGGGGCACTGAGGGGCACATTCATGTCCTGGTGCACCCTCCACCCTGTGATCCATGTACTCGGTTGTAGGAAGTAAAGAGAACTGAGCACAATTCACTGGATTCTAGTTGAATCTTTCTCTAAGCAATTTTCCCGTTCCTGCCCTTCTCCCTGCCCCGGATCCACCAGTGGTGCTAGCGTTGGGGTCGGGGGTGTTTGATGCTGGTGGGCAGCAATAAAGGGCAGATCTGCCCAGATGCCTGTATCGCCAGGGTGCTGAGGGCAGCAGGAAAAAGTGGGGACCTCGGTGCATTTGCCCCACCCCTCCCCGCTCCTGGGCTAAAGCACAATGCTCTCCCTGCAGATGGATGCACCCGCACCCTCCAGGCCCCTACTCATGTCCTCCCCTGACCCGCTTTGAGCCCTCCTGCCACATCCTGGTTTTCTATGCTGTTTGGTGCAAGTACAACTGTCGTAGTCATGGCTTTGGGATGGGTTCTGTTTATTAAAATCCTATTGCTCCTACTGGCCCTGTGTCCCGCCTCCATTCCTGTGGTTGGGAAGAAGGAAGGGCAACCTGCACGCCTTTCCACTGGCCCCCATCAGCCATCAGAGACCAGGGGCTGTAGCTTCTCCTCCAGCAGGGCGATGGTGAGCATGATGCTGCCCCCCAGCAGCAGACCCAGCCCCTGCAGGAGCACATCGAGCGTAGGGAGGGGCTCAGGGGGACGAAGCAGGGCTGGTAGCTGAAAGAAAAGAAGCAAGTCAGGATCCTGGCTTTGTCTCTGCCCCTGAAACGTGACAGGGAGGGGTCAGAAAGCATCAGCAGCCGCCACCCAAACTCTTCCAGGCCCTTGTTTCTTAGACTCTGTGGGCCTGTGGTCCAGCACCCTTCCACCACAGGTGGCCAGTGGTGGAGGTGGAGGGACTGATACTTCCCTCTCCTCCACACCCACCTCCCCACTTCCCTTGGTTTCTCTGCACTTCCCCACACCTCTCACCATGTCCACGAGGGCCACATAGAGGAAGACCCCGGCAGTGACCCCAAACACCCAGGGAGTGAGGGGGACAGGGCCCAAACTGAGCCCCACCCCCAGGGCTGCACCCCCCAGTCCCAGGGCTCCAGACACCAGGCTCAGCAGCAGCAGCTGCCGAAAGGACAGCCCTGCCTGGAGCAGCACTGCAAAGTCACCTGTTGGGAAGAGAGGACAGGGCAGAAGGGAGTGAGCTAGGGTTGCCCCTCACCCCTGTCACCTGCCAGCCTCCAAGTTCCACCCTGTGGAGGTCTCTCCCTTCTGGAGTCCACCCCACCCCACTTCTGCCATTCCTACCGAGTTCGTGGGGCAGCTCATGGCAGAAGACTGCTAGGGTGGTGCTGAGGCCACTGGAGAAGCCATCAGAGAAGGCAGCACCTGGGGTTGGCAGGATTGGAGGTTGTCAGTTGGGAGAAAGTTCTCCCCAGGGGCAGGAGCCTGCATTCCCTCTGTGATCCTCTGCTCTCTCCCCTTCTGGTAGCCCTCTCCTAGCCCCAGCCAATAACTAGGAGCCCTGACCTCTCCTCTGACCTGCCTCCCTCCATCCCCTCCCCTCACACCTATGGCCAGCCCATCGGTGAGGTTGTGCAGACCGTCTCCCAGGAGGACCATCCACGTGATGTTGGCTCCACCACCCCCCTGGTGCCCGTGACTGTGGCCTTGGTGCCCAGGAGGGACAGGGGCTGGTGGGGGCTGGCTGTCTTGCTCTCTGTGGCCCCGAGCCCCTGTCTCTGCGAGAAGAAGGACAAGGACAGTGTTGGCGGCTGCAAGTGCGAGCTGGGAGCCTGGAGCCTACTCTCCACTTTCTCCTCTAGTCACCTGGAGCTGCCTGTAGGGGCTGAAGGGCCATCCCACTGCCATCCTCTGGGTCCAGGTTCGGTGTTCCGAGATCCTTTTTTTTCTGCCTGCAGCATCTCTGAAATAGGAGGGTATCCCTCCCGGTGGAGGAGGCAGCAGAGCTGGGCTGAGGAGAGGCCAGGCTACCAGGTGGGAAAATGAACACCTGATTCCGCCTCTGGCACTTGGGGATGTTTTTTGGCCTCCCTACTATTCCCAGGTTGGCACCTCCCTGTTTCTTGTTGACTTGAGCTCAGGAGAGGAGGCCGTTCGGCCAGAAGTTCTGGGTCTATGCTGAGGAGCCCTACCCGCTCCCTGTGAGCTGCCAGCTCCTGCACAGTCAGGCAGGCATCAGAGAGCCAGGAGCACACTCGGCCCCTCACCTCCTGGCTCGTGTGGCCAGTTTGTGGCTAGGACTCAGGTCTCAGCAGAAGGAGGAGAAAAAGGTGTCACTCACTGGCCTGAGCCCTCGGCGCCGCAAAAGCCCTAGTGTGTTCTCCAGCACGAAGAGCAAGAGGAGACCTCCCAGCACCGACAGCCCTGGACCCAGGTCCTCCGCTGGCTGCCCGCTGGGTCCGGCGTGCTGCCCTCCTTGTGCCTGACAGAGAGGAGGTCAGGGCAGACCCTGGGGGCCCAGGCCCCGACAACAGCCCCCTCCTGCATGGGAGGTGGCAAGCCTTCACTCCTAGGCTCTACTAGAAGGCAGCTGAGGGCTGAAGCTGGGGAGGGGGAGTGGAACGTGGGGGCTGACAGAAAGGGGGAGGGGATGTCCTATGACTGGGAACACCTCGGATACGAGGGGGTGGGGAACAAGGAAGGGGCATCACGTACATGTGGCAGCAGGTGTAGCAGCGCGTCCCCACAAAGAGTGCCCACGGCCAGGGCCCCCAGGAAGCCCAGCAGGGGCCGCAGTAGACGAGGTCCCAGGAGCCGCAGCAGCAGCAGGGAGAGGGGAGCAGGGAGGCTGAGCAGGAGGACGGCCAGGGCGCTATGAAGCAGGGCTGGGAGAGTCAAGGCTGAAGTTAGGCCAGGGCTGGAGGGAGGGCCTCAGGGGCAAGGTGGGGCAGAGATCCCCTGCAAAGGCAGGACCCCAGTGAAGCCCCTTCCTTGGCTTGGGGCCCCCTCCCTACTAGGATTCAGGGTGCCCCACACCCACTCTCACCGACTGACCAGATAATAGATCCCCTGGGGGGGGTGGGTCTGGGGCCTGGATGCAGACACGGCTCTCGATCTGATAAAGCAGGGCTGGACACAGCAGAGCAAACTGACGGGGGGTCAGAGGAGCAGCGGGGCTCAGGCCAAAGTTGACCAGCAGCTGGGAGCCATTGAGACACTAGGGGAGTTGGGGTGGGGGTCATGCATTGAGGAATCACCAAGAATGATGTCTCAGATCTGTAATGCCTGCCCTTCCATGCGTGGATTCCTGGGTCTTGCCCAGGGTCCCCTTTGCTCCCACTGGTGGGTGCATGAGGGACTGGGGACAGGTCGTATAATCAGTGTGTGTTAATTATTAGTGAATATTCAATCCAATGCAAATATTCATTTCAGTGCAAACTGGGTGCTAGTGAACGTTGCCAACCATCACCCTTCCTCCTAAGCCCCTGATGATTTCATTGATTTGGTGTTGGAGTTGACTGGACAACTAGAGCCCTCCATTCCAGAATGTTAGAAGGGAAAAGAACCTGAAATGCCATCCAACCTTCCACTCAACAGCCCTGTCACATCTTCATCCAGCCTTGGCTTGAATGCTTCCTGTGATGGGGTGCTCACCCTCATCGGGCCTGCTTCAGGGTTAGCTTTGGCTGCCCTCTGGTGTACTTGGAACAAGTTCTCTGTCTTTCCAGATGAAGATGGCTGTCCACTCCCTGCCGGTCTCCTCTCCAGATAACCAGCCCCAGATCCTACCCTGGCCTGCTTCTCTGGATTCTCTGCTTTGCCGAGTGTGCCCCCTAAACTGGGTCTTAGAATTCTGGGTGTGAGCTTATCTGCTCTGAGCGCAGGGGGAACATATTTCAGTATTGGAATAACATACCCTAAGACCACACTTGGACTTTTTGAAAAGTAAGTGTATTAAATTACTAGTTCTTGAAACATTTCAGGCCATCTAAATCCCAAGACTCCTTCCCCTTCTCTAGAGATCATCAGACTCACATCTTCATTCAGATGGTCAGCTAGCGAATGGTCCAGCAGCAGAAGCCTGTGAAAGAGGCCCAGGCCCGCGGGGGCTGGCCCATGGGGTGGTGGTGGGGCCTTTGGCTCCTCCAGGTCACCCCATCCTGATGGACCCAGAGGCAGCCCTGCCCAGACATCCACACTCAGGTCAGGGTCCTGTGGCCTGGAATGGATGGGATAGCAAGTCAGACTCCCTCATGTTCTCTTAGAAACTCCCCTTGAGAGGCTCCCAGGGAGCTTAGGGGGAAGGGGAGGACCAGCCACTGGCTGGAGTTCCTGGGACCCAGAAACTGTGGAATGTCAGTCCTGGGAGGATGTGAGAATCATCAGTGTATAGGAGGGCCTAGGGTTGGGGGCCATGGGGCGAGGGAAAACAGGAGGAGGACAGCACCAAATACTACAAACCTAAGAGCAAGAAACTGAAGGGCCCAGGGATTTGGAAGAAATAATTTAAAGGCAGTAGAGGCAAAAGGGGCCTTGAAGGGAGACAAGGTGTCAGGTTCTGAAAAATTTGTAATTGCAGGACTCTGATTTTAGGAAGCCAGAGCTAGGCAACTGGAAACTGATCCAGCTGGAGATGTGGCATTTTGGGGTAGGGGAAGGGGTTAGTACCTGTGCGTGGAATTGTCTCCAGCTGGGGGTGCAGCCCGACCAGCTGGAGGCCCGTGGTGTCCCAGGTGAAGGCCCTGGACTCGGCCTAGCCCCAGGCTGTGGAGGAGCCGCGCTAGGCCCCCTGCAGTCAGTGTCCCGTTCTCCCCATACAGGCCAAACAGCTGGGCCAGGTAATGGTTCTGCTCCTGCTCAGCAGGGCCCAGGTTGGGGGCTGAGCCCCCTACCCAGCCCAAGGCCACCCACACACACAGGCCAGCCAGAAGATGACTCACTGGGGGCCCCATTATTGGGGGGAACGAGTTAGAGGCTCTGGCTCTGGTTTCTATTTCTCCCAGAACATTCTGAGGACTATGCCCTGGAAGAACAAGGAGGAAGGGTCAAGGCTCCTGCTCTGCTGTCCAGTTCAGGGACAGGGGGGCCCTCACTCTTTGTACCACCCCACCTTGAATCCAGCAGCAGCCCCCACTCTGGCCTCCTTCCTCCCTCCACATTGCCTTTTCCTGGAACAGCTTCTTGTTTGCCAGTTCCTAGAGCATTTTCTGTGACCCAGAGCTCTCCCCTCACCTAATCGAGAGCTGACCACTCATCCCGTCCTCCAAACCACACCCCTCAACTTTGCCCCACCTCTCTATCTCCCCTCAATCCCCAGGACCTCACCCCCACTGTCAGCGTGAGAGCTGTCACCTCAGGTCCCCGTCAGGCTTGCTGTAGACGCTAAGAGGTTCCTGAGTCAGGGAGGGGAGCCAGGCTCAGCCTCCAGGCGCCCAGGTGGAATGGAGGCCACGTCAGGCTGGGATGGACAACCCCCCCACCTCCAGCCCACCTCCCTTGGGGCGGGGTAAGGGGTGGGACCAGTGTGGGAAGGTTCACATCAGACAGGAGTTAATGGTTCACTGGTCTCTGGGGTGGGGGTCAAAGGTCAGTCTTGGCTGGGCCCCTGAGTAGGGAGGGGCCACCCTCTGCCCCTGGAACAGCCACATGGCTCAGAAGAACCTGGGCCTGGCATTTCTACCCCCCAGCCCACTTGGTACCATTTTAGCCTTTCCCTGCACATACTCCCTCTCGACCTTCCTTACACTTGGTGCTGGGCTTCAGTCATCTCCAACCCCCATCCCTGCATTCCCTGCGAAAGTTGGACCCAGGTGTCCCTAAGCTGGAGAGGAAGGGGAAGAGGCAGTTAAGTGGCAATCCCAGATGCATCGGGAAGAAATTGTTCTTAGCAATTCCTCACCCCAGAAGAGTACGAGGCACAATCTGGGAATTGATGACCAAGAAAGGGAAAGCTCTGCGGGAAGAGGAGTCTGGGCTTCCTCAGAGGTCTGACCTGCATTACGTTCAGGGGAGCACAGGCTGACTGGGCGATTGGTGCCCTTGGTCCAGGGGGTCAAGGTTGGCATTACCTGACAGCAGGAGACAGGAAGGACGCCAGAGGAAGGAGGACACAGCCTTCTTGGTTCCAGTTGTGTGGGGGCGCGCCAGGCAGGCAGGCGGGGCAAGGGTCACCTGCAGGGAGAGGGCAGGGGAGGGACACTACCTTAAAGGGGCAGGCCTACTTTGCCCAGGCCTCCTTACCTGTAACCCATCTCCCCTCCACCTCCCAGGGACACCGCACCTCCCCAAATGCCAGCTTCTTCATTTTCCCACAAAAAGCAAAGGAGTCCAGTACAGAGTGGTAACATTTATTAGGAAGGAGGGATTCAGACTTCCACATCACACACACAACAAACCGACTGTAACTGTCGTTTCTAAAGAGGAAGTAGGGCAGGCAGAGGGCCTGAATCCCAGGGGTTGGGCAGCTTCAGCTGGACAAGGGGGGAGTATGGGCTTGGAGTGGATAAGGCCACTGCTCACCACCCCTCCAGTGAAGTTTAGTGGCTAAAATACGGCTACCTCCCCCACACCTCCCAAAGCCAGCCTCCCAGTAGACGGCTGTGTTGCCCTCTAGCAGACACTTGGGTTATGGTTGGTGGCAGGAAGGGAAGAATGTCTTGCTATCTCTTGCTGCTTCTCCGGGTTTCTTTGCCGTTACTGACAGGGTTGCTGGAAGGGCCAGGAGGGCCAGCGGGTGTGTGGTTGGGCTGGCTTCGGGTAATTCGGGTGCTGGGGGGGTGGGAAGGAGTGTGAGGGGGGTGCGGGCCACCACCAGGACCTGGTGGGGCGCTTAGTCCATTCCCGTTCTGGCTCTCAGAGGCTAGTTGTGGGAGAAAGGGAAGAAACACAGGAATTAGAGAAATAAGGTAAGAGAAGTATCCATCCCCAAGGCCTCCCTCCATGCCCCACAGAGTGGCAATCTTGATCACACAACTGCACACAACATCACACATTGCACAACTGCACAGTAATGCCAACAGGACCAAGTGCAAAGAATGTGGGTTGTAGGAATGGAGCCCCAGAGAAGAATCAAATGATTCTGGAAGTTGCTGCATGAACACTAGTATGATATTTTTCTCTTTTATTCATCTCTGTATCATTGAGTCAGACCTAGAATTAGCTGTTAAGTTCTAGGCTCAAGGACCTCTGACAAAATGCTCCTTTGCCAAAAGTTATGGTAAAACTGGGGAAGCATGAGAAGGGGAAGGGCCTGAAGTTTCTGTGTTAAAATGTAAGAGGGAAAAAGAAAACAAAGTGTGGTGTGTATCACAATGATACATGTTCATTTTGGAAAATATAGATAAGAAGAAACAAAAAAATGATTACACATACTCTCACCCCCACTCCCAAAATAATAAGTAACATTTTTGTGTATATGTTAAATGTTTGACTGGAGCCAGATGAGTGGGATGACTTCCTTGGGCTCCCACAACTGTGCGTATCACTCTCATTGCACAGACCACAGTGTGATATAATCATCTTCTGTCTGTCTCCTGCGTAGACTACAAGCTCCTTGAGGCAGGTGCTGTGTTTTCTTCTTTGGCATTCCTCATCTAAGATGTTTATTAAATGAAGGCAGAGGCCTGCCTCTCGCATACGTGGGGCGCCATGAACCCTAAATGGGGAAGATGTCAGAGGCTAATGGTTCTCGGGGCCGGCCCCGTGGCTTAGCAGTTACGTGCGTGCGCTCCGCTGCTGAGGGCCTGGGTTCGATCCCAGGCCCGCACCGATGCACCGCTTCTCCGGCCATGCTGAGGCCGTGTCCCACATACAGCAACTAGAAGGATGTGCAGCTATGACATACAAGTATCTACTGGGGCTTTGGGGGAAAAAATAAATAAATAAAATTATTAAAAAAAAAAAAAAAAAAAAAGAGGCTAGTGGTTCTCAAACCATATCCCTGCTGAACTCCGCTGCTCCACCAGACTTAGATATCTGCAGCCAAAACTCAAGAATAATGCCCTTCCCTCAATTCACAGGAAAAGTCAGGAGAGGGTATAGAAAGTCAATGTTAAGTTTTTATGCCATACGTGTTTTTTGTTAAGCATTTTGTACCTGTTAGCACATGACAAAGCGAGTAAACATCTGGCAAATGAATATTAAGAGCAAACAGGCTTAAATGTACCTTATTTAAAATATTTTTATAAATTATAGAGTTGTGGAGACCATAAAATATGTAATAGTCATATTTTTCAGTTGAAAACACGGATGCTAATTTTTGTGGTGGAATTAAATGTCATTATTTCATGGTGTTCTCAAAAAACACCATGAGCCCTGGTGCCTCTAACACAAACAATTCTGAAAACCATGGTAACTGAGGATGCAGACACAAACTGAGGTAGGGTAGAAGCAGCCTGAAGCCTAGGGTCACAGGGAGAAACCTAAGGCACAGATCAGAGGCAAGAGAGAGCCAAACACCCAGGGAGCAGAGGGTCAGCTGGGAGATGACGCAGGCGAGGAAAGTGCAGTAAAAACCAGGTTCCTAAGGAGAAGCCAGGGGACGAAGGAGGTGGAGTTGTTGAGTGATTCTAATCAAAAGCTGATGAGAGCCAGCTCTGATGGCCTAGTGGTTAAAGTTCGGCGTGCTCCACTTCGGTGGCCCGGGTTTGGCTCCCGGGTGCAGAACCACACCACTCATCTGTCAGTGGCCATGTGTGGTAGCAGCTCACATAGCAGAACTAGAAGGACCTACAACTAGACTATACAACTGTGTACTGGGACTTTGGAGAAGACAAAAAAAAAAAGAGAGAGAGGAAGATTGGCAACAGATGTTAGCGCAGGGCAAATTTTTCCCAGCAAAAAAAAAAAGCAGATGATTTGCAGTAAGGCCCCAATTCCTCAAGAGACCAAAAAGCAGGGGCTTGAAGTACATGAGATGGAAGGATCATAATTCTGAGGGCCAAGGCCTAGAAGCAGGGCCTTTAGTTTCAAGAAGAGTGGTGACCCCAAAAGGGATTAGTGCTCGAAAGCTGTGCGGTGTAGACCCCATGTTAAGTCATATAAGTAACGGTATATTATAACTGTGCAATGAATCGAAATGGGCAAGAGAGAAAGGCAAGGTTCTGCCGGAGAAGCAGCAGAAAGAAACAAGCTGGAATGAAGGGATGCAATCGCATTTTTGCCTTTGAGTGTTAGAGGCAAAAGGGTACCAGAACTCTTTCAGTGATAGAAACAGGTCCCCAAATCTTTTTACCACGTGGGCTTGCAAAAGAACTCGAAGAAGAATTGGGTGGAAGGGGATATATTGAGAGAAGAGAGATGTGGAAAAGGGATGAGGGCAATGCATCTTTCAGGCTGGGGAGAGTAGGGGAGCTAGGAGGAGCAGTGGATGCAAGGGAGAGGTTTACCTGGAGAGGTGGCAGGCGGTCCGGTGGTAGGCTGGGGAGCTGTAGGGCTGCTGTCGTTCTGCACCTGAAGGCACAAATTACATACTCAGACCTTGCTCCCTACTGTGCTCTTGGCCTGACCTGTCCTCCTTCCCCACATCATGGCCATAGGACTCACCGTCTTGTTGGGTGCCTGCTGGGCGCTGTACTCTGGGTTTGGCTCACTGAAGTTAGGAACCTCAGAATAAACCATACAGAATCTGCAAGGGGAGAAAGTGGCCAAAGCCTCAGACTTATCCTCTGGGCCACTGCTGGAGGCCTTAGAAAGGTCCAGATCCAGGATAGCACACCCTTATGCTGCCTCCCTGCAAACCTTAAACTTCCCCCCTTGGCCTGGTACTTCTACATCCCCATCTCCAAGAGAGCACTTACTCTCCAATTTTCTGAAGATCACCCCCACGGCCAGTGTACAGTGTCAGACAACCTTTGAACACTGAAGCGTACCTGTGGGGGCACAAAAAGCAGGATTCAGAGTACTCAGAAGAGTGACAGAGACTGTTAACCCCACCCCCCTTAACTGTTACTGCCCTTGGATGGCCAGGAGTCACCAGCTGGCTTACCCTTTGGTGAGCCGGATAATGTCCCCAGGCTGAATCAAGTTGCCCACGTCGTCCCAGACGGAGATATTGATGCTGCCCGTTTTGTCTGCCACTTTGCAGGTCCGAACCTCATGGCCGTCCTTTGTCTTGGTCACTCGACCTGGAGGGAACAGATAAATGGGGGTGGGGGATGGTCAAATAAACGGGGGCGGGGGTGGTAAGAGGGATGAGATCTAGCTGTGGGCGGGGTGAGGGAAAAGGCGTACAAACAGGGCAAAGCAGAGTCCCTGGGGCAGCCTGGGGGGTGGGGGGTGGGGGACACCATGGAGAGGGCCCTGAGTGGAAAGAGGCCCGCGTGGCCCTGGAGGCTTGGATCTGGCAAGAGTCCCATCTACCCTACACTCGCTGCATCTCTCTAGGCCTGGGTCTAGGAGAGAGGCTGGGCGGGAGCAGTGTCTTGGAGTGCGCCCTGCCATCCCCGGAGCAAGTTAAGAACGGAGGTGGTGTTTTCCCTCTCCTGTTCCCAACCCCGAGAACCCACGCAGGCCGCCCACCGCCCCCGCATAGCCACCTGTCTCCAGCACAATGAAAATGAGGTTCAGATTCTTGAGCCCGGGCTTGATATCCTTCACGAAGGTCTCCGTCGTCATGCTGCCCGAGCCTCGGCACCCCACTAGAAGAGGGAAAGGGGGATGAAGGCTCAACGCTTGGAGCCTTCGCCCCCATGCTCCACTTCCCAAGGCCCACCTACCACACTAGGCTGGGGTCAGGCAGCCTCTAACTCTTCTAAAAGGTTAGAAACGAACTTCACGGGGGCCTCCAACTTCAAGATCAGAATTGGGGGGGGGGGTCTCTGCATAGGCTGCTTCGGGGCTAGAAGGCCTTCTCCCGAGATGCTCTTTCAGTCTGAAGCCCTGAAGTGGGGGAGCCGACGGAGACGCGGGTAGGGAATCTGGTGCAGTGCACTCGCCAAACCTTCCCGAACCCTCATCCGGACAACACGGGGCTCGGTCCATCCCCTCCCCCACCCAGCCCACCACCCACCCAGCCAGCCGGACGGACAGTGCACACCGCTGAGCCGCCTGCAGGGGGAGCCACAGGCCCCAATGCCGCCAGATGCCGCCCGATGGAACGCGGGAGTGCGGACATTCCCGGAAGTTTCCCCGGGCTGGTCTCCTCCGGCCAATCGGCAGCGCCCTGGAGCGCCCCGCGCCTCACCGCCGGCCCCAGCCCAGCCAATCGGGATCCGAGATTCACGCGCCGCGACGGGGGTGGCTTTCAGGAATTAAAGGAGCCTCGGACACGGTTGGCTCCCCAAGGAGAAAAATACACCACCAGGGGGCGCCTCGGGTCCCAATTTTCCTTTACTTGGCTGGGAGAATGCGCTTAGACTCTCTTAGGATTTTGTTTCTCTCCTAGACGTGACACAGTGGAAAAAGGACCAAGGATTTTGGAATACGGCGGACAAAAGTTTGGAACCCGGCTCAGCACTTCACTTCTTTTCTCAATAATTCCTTAGTATCTAATTCCATTTTGCAGACGAGAAAACGGAAGTTATATAAAAAGCAGTGCCTGGCAATTTCCTCCTCTTCTCCCACTGGTCTAACCCTCATCTTTATTCCTGATTTGGGGTCCCCATTTAATGCACTACCTAGTGGCATAAACACTAGTAAAAAGTGGCATTTACACCAGAGACAGACAATAGGCAGACTCATCCCCTTTGGAAGAAAGGGAACCCGGAACCCAGGCACAGAGAGCAACATTTCCATCAGTCCCTCTCACAGTTCGAAAGATAATGCAATTATCTCACTAGATCTCAGGGTACCCCTGAGAGGTACTGAAAAGAGGAGGCCCGAACCTTAGCTCCCTTTGGGACTTGTTAGATAGTCAACAAAAAGTAGCCAGCTCTGTAATGTTTTGTATAAACCAATTACATAAAACAATGCACATGTGCATTACCATTTGCTTAGCGAATATCCATAACAAATACTATTTAATATCAGATTAGCCTAAGAGGTCATGTAATTGTATTGCCTTGGCTTGCTTAATTAATCCCTCCCTTCTCCTAGAGCGCTTTAGACTCCACCCTGACTTTCCTCGGAGCGCAACTTCTCTCCTGCCCACACCCACACCCGCGGTTCTGTATCCTAAGGAAATCAAACCACAACCCAGGAAGACGGACATTTGATCTTCCTTCTCTCCCCTTAGGTGTTCGGAAGAGCCAACGTAGATATGGCAGGAGTGCGGCTAGGAGAGAAACGGGCAACTCGTTGGGCACCCTAGATCAAAGCTTTTCGGCCAGACACTCCCCCATTCCCCACCCCTGGTCGCCTTGTTGACTACTGTATCCACTCCCATGACTGTGAGTCATAGGGTCGGGAGGCTCCGGGATGCTGACCACGGCTCTGGAACGGCAAAGGGGCCGGGCAGATGGCAGGTCACACTGCAGGCCAGCCTCCTCGCGACGATTTCGCAGCACGCCGCATCAGCCTTACGGGACACGTGCGTCCCTCCGAAGCGAAGTCTTGCCCTGCAAAGCAGTCAGCCTCCTGCTCGACCTCTGACGTTCACGCTGGGAAGAACATAGAGTTCTCCCTCCCAAATGGCTATATAGTCCTCGTTGGGACCACAAAGACTTCGGCCTAGAGCGGAGGCCTGGCTAGCCCTCCTCCCTCGTTGTTGGCCGCTCGTGGCTTCTAGTCTAGGTCCGAGTTAAACAAAGAGGCGGAGTTTGGTGACGGGCTTCCGCCGGGTTGCGTAGCAGCGGTGGGCGGGGCAAGTCAGCCGTCTCACACGGCGACGAGTGGTCGGAACCTCCTTCCCTCTCCTTCCCCTTCCCCTTCCCTTCCCAGGAAAGGCTGGGACCCGGCACCCGGGCTATCCCGTGGCCGCTGCGGCCTCAGCTCCAGCCCGGCCAGGGTACGGAGAGGCCAGACCGCGTCCAGGGCGGTGCGTACTGCGCCTGCGCGGGCTCCCACCGAAAAGAGGGTGTGGGAGGGGAGGGGGCCATGTCCCAGGGGGACTGGGGTAGGGGTTCGAGATATTGGAGGTTAGAAGGGAAGAGAGTAAAGATGAAAAATTGAGGAAGGGAGCAGCAATAGGGAGGAGTCGGGAGATGAGAGAGGGGCGCTGGACGGTGAGTTGTTGGAGAGGTCCATTGGAGTAGGGGAGCTTTAAGTGCGGAGGGGGCCCGGGCTGGTTGGAGGACAGGGAGGAGGGGACCTGGGGAAACGACGTGGTGTTTAAATGGGCAATGATTGATGGCTTGGGAGGGCGGAAGGGAACCTTCTGGGGGCCAGCGTGGGCAGGGGTGGTGGAACGTGAACCCCCGCCCTCGAAGCGCCATTGCTTGGCTCCTCTCCCATGCCTTGTCTTTGGCAGCCTTGTCTTCCTCCTCCATTCCTTCCCCCCTCTCCCCCTCCCACCCCTCCATGAAAGAATCTCACATTCCTTACATCCCTGCCCTGGGTTTGCAGCCAGGCTCTCTTCGCAGGCTTCACACACCGGAAAGGCTTCCCCAACCCAGGACTCAGGGGAAATTAAGTGGGGAGGAGGGGGATGGAGAAGGAGCAGAAAGCTAAGAGGGGTGCATGTGTTTTGCCTGAGGGACTGACAGACGTCTTCCCCGTTCAGAAACTGACTTCATTCTACGTAATAGCAAACGTGGCTCTTAATGAGACGCCTGAGCCACTGTTCTTGGAGATTGAGCTGTGATAGTGATAGTCTCATCTCTTCCTATACAGGTGGTTTTGGAGTCTGACAATAGAGCAAGAAGCTGATAGTTTTCCGCCCAAAGGGAATGGGGTAGACTAGCGGTAGGGAATCTGAGTGATGCAATAATGTTACTACCCTGTGTGTCCAGCCGACTTTGTGGCTGGGCCTGGTTCCCAGTAATTTAAAAGAAGGAACAAGCTTCTTTCAAGCATTTCCTCCCTGGCACTCAGTTCTCTTAAGTTTATTTTGTGTTCTATTACTACAAATATCTTACCTGAGAACAGCAGTATTCAGTATGCTTTCACATTTATTACGTCATTTAATTTTTCAGGACAACATTTAAGGTAGATAAGGCAGGTATCATTTTCCCTACTTGACAGGTGAAGAAACTGAAAACTACTGAAGGATGGCATGGCTTGTTTAAAGTTAGACAGTTGACAGAGCTCAGACCAGAACCCAAGTCTCCTGACTCCTGGTCCTTCCCTCAGTTGAAAAATCCTGTTTTGTTCTGGCCAGGGGAGCATTGAAGTAGGATTGGTTTTCTCTGCATGAGCAACTGTTTGTTTTCTGAGTCTGAAACTTGTCACTAGAAGAAGACTGAACATAGCCAAGAGCACTGGTTCCTGGAAGCATTTCTTGAGCTACAGGTGCATATGCTAGGCTGTTGGGAAATAGGGTGTTGTCAAAATGGAAGAAGCATTATACCCTCCTCTGTTTTATGGATGGGGGAGAAACATATCAACTTCCCCCTCACCCCCAACCACAGGGAAAATGTGTCTGGCATTGCAGCTTTATCTCTAATTAGTTTAAAAATACTACACTAAACGTGGCCTATGAGCATAGTAAACTAATGAGCATGTGTACCAGGCTCAGATGATGAAATGGTCTGTGTTTTATGTATAAAAATCATCATCATACTATTTCTTCCTAACACAGCCCTTAATCTATTCATAGACATGTGATGGTGAGGAAAGGAGTTTGAATAGTCTGCTATTTTCCTGTGGAGTGTGGAATAGGTCTCTCGTCACCCTTTATCTGAAGCCTTGTCTCTGTCTACTTGGTTCCATGCTTTTCGTAATGAGAGTTTGGTCAGCCTAATCATACTGCCACCTCTAGTCTTCCTAATTGCCCACCCAGGAATAATTTCCTGATTCACTGCCTCTTCATTTTTATTTTATTTATTTATTTATTTATTTTGTGTGTGTGAGGAAGATCAGCCCTGAGCTAATATCCGTGCTAATCCTCCTCTTTTTGCTGAGGACGACCAGCTCTGAGCTAACATCTATTGCCAATCCTCCTCCTTTTGTTCCCCAAAGCCCCAGTAGATAGTTGTATGTCATAGCTGCACATCCTTCCAGTTGCTGTATGTGGGACGCGGCCCCAGCATGGACAGAGAAGCGGTGCCTTGGTGCACGCCCGGGATCCGAACCCGGGCCGCCAGCAGCGGAGCGCGCGCACTTAACCGCTAAGCCACGGGGCCGGCCCTGCCTGTTCATTTTTTTTCAAAGCCTGATCTCCTCAGGAATATTTCCCGACTTGAGAAGTAGAATTGCACCTGTACCAACATTCTTGAGTATCTTCTCCTTATGAAATAGTATTTTCCAAGTGGACTGTTGGACCACAATCCTTTCAAATGAAACAATTTATGTGAAAGCACTTTGGAAACATTAAAGCATCATACTATGTGTGTAGGTATCTGGACCTCTGCACTGTGTAGATTTGTATAGATCTCTGCATTCCACAGATGTAGAATCATTGACATTACTTGTAGTAGTGTGCACTGAATAAAAGAATCTTTTTCTATCTCAAACAGTTCCTCTTCTCTACCTTTCTTCTGGTCCCTTTCTCTCCCCTCTCAGCTCTGTTTGAATCTCCTGCACCATGTGTGTGATTCCTTAGCAGTGATCTCACTCCTTAGAGGGTAGTCCTGTATGCCTAGCCCTGAAACCTGTAGTCCTTAGGGGAGTTATCTCATCCTGCTCAACCGACCGCCAGATCCGAGTCTGTCCAGTCTCTGCCAAGTGGAGGTAGTTCCCCTGACTCACCTTTTTCTTCCTTGTTCCTCTTAATAGAGTGCTCCTGATTGTGACATCACATCCATCCACTTGGCAATGGAGTTTGTCACTAGGAAGGAAGACTCAGTCGGAGAATAGCCAACAAGATGGGTTACTGGGAGCGTCTCCTGAGTGGCGCTGATTGGAGGCATCAGGGGGTTGGAGCCTTGTGAACAGGGAACCTGCCCCCCAACACTTGGAAGGTAAAGAGCCTTGAATCAGAATCCCATTCCAGGCTTCATCCCTTTTCTCTGCTAATCTGGGTTCCTTCTGCTCTTGAAAACTCCTTTCTAAAAACTCCTTTCTGCATAAAGCTTTCCATAATTAACCCACATCAGTCTGTTCTTTGCATATTTATGTCTTACATTAACTGTTAACTTTTATTTTTTTATTTTATTTTATTTTTTTGTGAGGGAGATCAGCCCTGAGCTAACATCCGTGCTAATCCTCCTCTTTTTGCTGAGGAAGACTGGCTCTGAGCTAACATCTATTGCCAATCCTCCTCCTTTTTTCCTTCCCCAAAGCCCCAGTAGATAGTTGTATGTCATAGTTGCACATCCTTCTAGTTGCTGTATGTGGGACGCGGCCTCAGCATGGCCAGAGAAGCCGTGCGTCGGTGCGCGCCCGGGATCCGAACCCGGGCCGCCAGTAGCGGAGCGCGCGCACTTAACCGCTAAGCCACCGGGCCAGCCCAACTGTTAACTTTTACTTGTTGGTAAATTGCTTAGTAAATTTTTTATCTTCTTATGTGTCTTATATCCTGTATACTCACTCATTGGGCTCAAGCCTACACCTTAGTTTGAGGACAAGGATTGTGTTTTCTGTTTGTTTTACGTGTCCCTCCTGGCAAGGGGGGCTGTGTCTATAGGATGAAGATGAGGTTTGGGGTAACCACACAATAGTGCTTGGTGTTGGTGACCAAGTGGAGGTCCTCGCTGGCCTTTGCAGCCTGGTAGGCTCACTTTAGGTGTTAGATGAGTGCTTGAAGAATTGTGTGCCCTCTAGATTCTTTTGTAAATTGAACCAATTGAAATGTCCTAAAGAAGCCTAACTTTAAAATCCCCTGAGGTACATCCAGTATGGATCACAGCATTCTAGAATTACACAGAAGCTTAGAGGCAAGCTTAGCCCACCCCCTCGTCTCCCAAGTGAGGAAGCTGAGTTCCTAAGAGGGGGAGTGACTTCAATTCAGGGATTGTACTATTTAAATAAAAAAGATCATTTCCTTTTACTTAAAAAGTCAAGAGAGTTGCCTACAGAGAGCAAGGTCAGTTAGTGGAAAAGCCAAGGAACATTTTATAACATCATTACCCCCTAGTTTACCTGTTTTTGTTTTGTTTTTTTGCTGAGAAAGATTCACTCTGAGCTAACATCTGTTGCCAGTCTTCCTCTTTTTTTTTTTTCTTTGCTTGAGGGAGATCTGCCCTGAGCTAACATCTGTGCCAGTCTTCCTCTATTTTGTATGTGGGTTGCTGCCACAGCATGGCTGATGAGTAGTGTGGGTCTGCGCCCAGAATCCAACCTGTGAACCTGGGCCGCCAAAGTGGAGCGCGCTGAACTTAACCACTATGCCACGGGGTCAGCCCCCCTATTTTTGTTTCATTTGCTGAATCTTAGAATCCTGGAACTTGTGGGGCACCTTAGAACTTATGTAGTCCAGGATGCTTCATTTCTTGTGGAGAAGGGAACTAAGGCCCAGAGAGGTTAGGTAACTTGCCCAAGGTCACACATTTGGTCAGTAATAGAGCTAGAACTAGGACTCAGGTTTCTGGATTCTCGATTCAGTTTTCTTTTTTTCCAGACCTGTTCCTTTACTGGGAGACAGGGAGATATGATGAAATGTTTTAGTGACATCTGTGAGACTATTTACCAGCTAATTTCTTCACTAGGTTGAAGTTCCTAGGAGTCACCTTACTCTGGGAGGTTATAGGGCCCTTTCCCTGTGTGGCTGGCGTTCGTAGTAATTGGGGCTGGAGAGTCCTCAGCCCTCTGCACTCCTGTGTGGTCAGGGTGTGGAGGGGAAAGAATTGGTGGAAGGGAGGCTACACCACACATACCTGGCTTTTACACTTATGCTTTTACCAAGAATTGGGACAGCATGCCCAGTTACCCTAAAATATAAATTATGGGTTGGAGTGGCTTCTCTAAGGTTTCTCTTAGAGTGTGTGTGTGTGTGTGTGTGTGTGTGTGTGAGAGAGAGAGAGAATATACGTGGTTTGCACATCTCTACATGGGTTCAAGAAACCCTGAATAAGTGCAGATAAATGTTTGGGCTCCTTAGGAACAATGTGTTTTGAATTCCTGGCTGTCTCTCAGGGGGACCAGAGAAAACCACGGTAGCAGTAAGTTAAACGGTACAGGAAGGGGTCTGATAGAGATCTTGCATTTTTATAATGATGCTGCCTGGGAACATAGGAAGACCCCAGTGTAGCAGTGAGGAAGTAAAGTAACATAAGGGCCTGGTGTGGTTCTGGCCTGCAGAGTGGGAATGCAGTTTTCAGTTTGGGTTCAGGGTGTTCAAATCAGGGAGGCTGGCAGAACTCCTGAAGCCTGAAGGGATACTTCCGTGCTACTTTAGTTCAGCGCCCCAACTTGGGTGAAACCTTCCAAGGCCTTTTCCTATTCCACAAGTCAAGAGGAATATCCAGGAAATTGTGCTTCCAGTGGCTGTGGTCACTGGCTGTGACTCTTGAGGTCCCTGTGGTTTCAGTTTTATTAAGGCTCCTGCCGCTAGGGCAGTGAACAGCTGAGTTCTTGTGCGGCATTCCCCTTGGAATGAATGATAACCTGCCCCTGTGACAGCCCCACAGCAGTGCAAGCACTAGTCGAGGAGCCTAGCCTGTCAGCTTGACTGTCTGCCTAGGGACAGGGCAAGGCAGACAGGAGCTGGCTTCCAAGGTTGTATATAACCACGGCAATGTTTGTTTCCCATAGATGACAAATAGAGAATATCCTAATTAGATTAGAAATCTAAGTTTCCCCTTGTTCTTGAGGCTGCCCCGCTGAAAGGATGCGGTTGTAGGAGGATGGATAAAGAGGAGACTCTCTAACCAGATAAAGGAAGGATTTGATTTGGAGATGCCCAGCGTCTCTGCAGTTTTGCAAACCCTAACTTTATGGTGGGAAACTTGCAGTTCCTAACCCTGGCTTATGGCTTCCTACAGCCTCTGGCCATCTCTGCACCAAGTGAGGCAAGTTCTCTGCTGTTTATTTTGGGGATGTGGGACCTCCTGAGACCCCATTAAGATAAGTTTTCAGAATTTGTATTCCTCCTTAAGACAATATTGTTAGCATTGATTTAAAGTGAAAGTGCAATGAGGCACAGTACAAATTCGAGGCCTGTTTCTACATTGCCCCATAGCAACGAGGGAGAAAAGGGCAATGCTATTTTAGTTTTGGCCTCTTGCCCTAAGGATAACTGATTTTTTTTTTTTTTGGTGAGGAAGATCAGCCCTAAGCTAACTTCCGATGCCAATCCTCCTCTTTTTGCTGAGGAAGATTGGCCCTGGGCCAACATCTGTGCCCCTCTTCCTCCACTTTATATGGGACGCTACCCCAGCACGGCTTGACAAGCGGTCCATCGGTGCGCACCCGGGATCTGAACCTGTGAACCCTGGGTCGCCGAAGCAGAGCGCACGCACCCAACCACTATGCTACCGGGCCGGCCCCAGGATAACTGATTTTTTAAAAATTTATATCTTGCAGAAATATATAACCTAGATCAAAAGTGCAATCTCAGCATCTCGATTTTAAAAACGTGTACACTACATATGTTACTTTTTATTTTTTAAATTGCCCTTATAAAAATGGCACCATACTATACTATTTTGTCAACTTGCATTTTTCAGTTTGGGACGCAGTGTTGCACAGTGGTTAAAGCATGGGCGCTGGTGCCAGTCTGCCTGGGTTTGAATCTGGCTCCACCACTTCTTGGCTGTACGGCTTTGGACAAGCTCTTTAACCATCGTGTCTCTGTTACTCATCTGTAAAATGTGGATGATGACAGTCCCAGCCTCAGAGCGTCACTCGTGGAGTTGTAAGAATTAGATGAGTTAATGTATGAGAAATACTTAGAATAGTGCCTAGCGTATAGTAACGCTCAATAAATGTTGACTTTGTTATTATTTAATTGTGTAAGTAAAACATGATCATCGTAGAAAAAGTAGGGAAAACCAATAAAGCAAAACTGTGACTGAAATTAAAAGTACTAAAAGTCTATACCTAGAGACAGCTTCTCTAATATATATCTTTCCAGATGCTCTCCAATATAATGTGTACACACATAAATGTAAATATACTTTTTAAACAAAAATGGCACTAGAGCGTATATAATATGTATAAATATATTACTTTATTATATAAATAATAAATATATTTAAATAATTTAAATAATAAGAAATATGTCTGTCATATTAATGCTACATGGTATCCCATTTTTTGGATGTAAGGAATTCTGCTGGATATTTGTGGTATTTCTGGGTTGTTTTATTATGAACAATGCTTAGATAAACAACCTGGTATATTGTTTTGACATCCTTGTATAATTATTTCCTTAGGCTAAGTTCCTGGAAGTAGGATTGCTAAGTAAAAGGGCATATACTTTTTTTAGGACATTTGCTATTTTTTTTGGTGTGATTCAATTTGATCAACTTTTTCTTTCAAGAGTACATTTTTTTCCAGACTTTGCTCTAGTATATAACATGTTAAATGTGTATGTCATATATCTTGTATGACATATATGACATGTATAGTATATGACACATTAAGTGAATATTTTAGACATGTTTTTTGTTTTAACCTTAATGGCAGTTTCCTATGTATCCTTCTGAAGTGTTCCATGCATATGTAAGCATATACACATACATATTGTTTTTTGCACTCATGGTGGCATACTTTACATACACTATTCTATACCTTAGTTTCTTTCTCTTAACAATATGTCTTGGAAGTCTTTTCATACCTGGTACCTTTTAAAGACAGCAATGATTTTTTTTTTTCCTCTCATTAATTTTATAGCTATTGTAGAGAAACCAAATTACAATTTGTTTATTTACTTGAGGTTTATATTGTCAAGTCAGCAGTTTAGTAGATGAATGATGGATATTTGGGAATGTTTTTGCTACCATGTAGATGTTGTCTCATCTCTTCTTAACTTTGTCTCCTGCCCCTCCCCCTTCCTCCCAGCCCTGTGTGTGTCTGGATGAGGAGAGTGGCGGCAGCTATCATACGCAACAGCGCTAACAAATCTTCGTTGCGTTAATTGCAGTAGAGAGGAAAGGTTATGCGAATAGTCCCATTGTGTCCATATTGGTCAGTCCACACATGGAGCTCTGAGTACCTGTTTTAGAGGGACATAGGCATTCTAGAATGCTGTGAGAGAAGTGAGTCTGGGCTAGATAGTTCTCATCTGCGCTCTTGCTGCCCCCTATCTTGACCTTTCCCAGGAGTGTCTAAGCACAGGGTGACTGACTGTTGGGTGCTGTGGGGAGGATTCCTCCCTTAGGATCTTAAACGGGATGGTCTCTTTATGGTCCATTCTAACTCTGAAGGCAAAAATATGACTGTCTTAACCAGGTCAATGGGAAAAACTTCCGGGTATGATCAAATTCTGTAACTTTTTATTCTTGTACTTCAAAAGTAAAAGCAGGGCCAGCCCTGTGGCTTAGCGGGTAAGTGCGCGCGGTCCGCTACTGGCAGCTGGAGTTCGGAACCCCGGGCGCGCACCGATGCACTGCTTCTCCGGCCATGCTGAGGCCGCGTCCCACATACAGCAACTAGAAGGATGTGCAACTATGACATACAACTATCTACTGGGGCTTTGGGGAAAAAAAATAGGAGGAGGATTGGCAACAGATGTTAGCTCAGAGCTGGTCTTCCTCAGCAAAAAGAGGAGGATTAGCACAGATGTTAGCTCAGGGCTGATCTTCCTCACAAAAAAAAAATAAAATAAAACAAATAAAGTCAGTTAAAAAAAAAAAGTAAAAGCATTCCTGTATTTTCTAATTCTCAAGTAATTTCTAAATTTAAAAAAATTTATTTTTTCCATATTTGTGGAAGACTGTTTATTTTTTTTTATTTTTTTTTTTTAATAAAGATTTTATTTATTCATTTTTTCCCCCCAAAGCCCCAGTAGATAGTTGTATGTCGTAGGTTCACATCCTTCTAGTTGCTGTACGCGGGACCCGGCCCCGGGTTGGACGGAGATGTGGTGCCTCGGGGCGCGCCCGGGATCCGAACCCGGGCCGCCAGCATCAGAGCGCGCGCACTTAACCGCTAAGCCACGGAGCTGGCCCTGGAAAACTGTTTAAAGTTGAATTATGACTTTAAAAAAAATATATACTCGGGGCCAGCCTGGTGGCGTAGCGGTTAAGTGGGCGCACTCTGCTTTGGCAGCCCCGGGGTTGGCGGGTTTGGATCCTGGGCGCGGATCAAGGTACCACTTGTCAGGCCATGCTGTGGCAGCGTCCCATATAAAGTAGAGGAAGACGGGCACAGGTGTTAGCCCAGGGCTGGTCTTCCTTGGCAAAAAGAGGAGGATTGGCAACGGATGTTAGCTCAGAGCTAATCTTCCTCAAAAAAAAAAAATATATATATACTCACTAAAATTTTTGATAATTAAAAATAGAAGAAAAACATTATCCTTAGTCCTACACCCAAATAAAACCACTGTTAACATTTTGATATTTCTTTCTGGTCTCTTTTTATGTATGGATTATTTATAAATATATGTTTTTAAACAGATCTTTATTTAATTTTGTGTCCTACTTTTTTCACCTATTATTATATCATGTTATTGCATATTCCTCATAAACATCACTTAAAATATATTATTCCATCAAATGGGCTTACATTACCATAATCACTTACTTTAAATGAAAAAGTGTTTATCAGATTTTTGAAAGTTTACTGGTATGATTTTTGAAAACCTATCTGGACCTCTTTTTGTACCATTCTTCCTGCTTTGGAGGTGTCCCTCTTCCTGTTTAAGATCATTCCAGATCTCCTCCCTACCCCAACCTCAGTGACCAGATTCCCGCCTGTCTTTATCTTTCCCTCGTCACTAGTGCTTTCCTGTCAGTACATAAACCTGCTCAAGCCGTTCTCATCAGAAGGAGAAACACTCCCACACTGCCACTTCCTCAACTTCCTGTCCTTCTCGGGCCTCTTCCTGTCCTCCTCTCTTTCCCTGCCTTTGAAATCAGGCTTTTGACAGACTCATCTTAAGCCCCTGTCTGTCTTGTTCACTCTGAACCACTGCAGTCTGGCTTCCACTTCCACTGCACTAAAAGTGCTTTCCCTGGTGCCACCCAGCTCCACGGAACCGCTCTCTGCTGTGGTCTCCACAGTCCCACATCCTGATGACTTCTGGTTTTTTTTAATCTGACATCTCTGTTTGTAGCTTTTGATACTTCTTTTCCCTCCTCTAAGCCTCCACTTCCTTGACTTTTCTTTTTATTGGGGTAAAAAACACATAACATAAAATTTACCATCTTAACCATTTTTGAGTGTATAATTCAGCATTTTAAAGTATATTCACATTGTTGTGAAACAGATCTCCAGAACTTTTTCATCTTGCAAAACTGAAACTCTATACCCATTAAACAAAAACTGCCCCCTCCCAACTTCCTTGACTTTTGTGATCCTCTTGTCTCCAGGATTTTCTCTTATCTCTGGCCAACATTTCTCAATCTTTCTTTGCAGGTTCCTTTTTTTTTTTTTTCTTTTAAATGTCATTGTTAAAATATTCTCATGCACCATTGGTGGTAATGTAAATTGAAAAGGCCTTTCTAGAAGATGGTATGGAAGGATCTAGGAAAATAAATAGTAGGCATGCTGCTCAACCCAACAAGTCCACCTCTAGGTATCTGTCCTAGGAGAGAGATTTGTTCTTATGCTCAAAAAAATCATGTTACATGGGCATTAATTGCAACATGATTTGTTTCATGAGAAAAGTTGGCAGCCAGGAAAACTTCAGTCATGAGGGGAATGGCTAATGGCTTAGCCTGGTGGATTGGAAACTCTTACCACTAGAATATGAACTACACGAGAGCTGGGACCTTGTCTGTCTTGCTCATGCATGAATCTGTTATGGCAAAGAAGGGCAATTGAGAGAATGAATGTACACCAAGCAATGGAAGGGGAGAGGAAGGTGGGAAGAGAGGTTACATTGTTTGAATCTTTTAAAATGAGAGTTTAGGGCCGGCCCCGTGGCTTAGCGGTTAAGTGCGTGCGCTCCGCTGCTGGCGGCCCGGGTTCGGATCCCAGGCGCGCACTAAGGCACCGCTTCTCCAGCCATGCTGAGGCTGCGTCCCATATACAGCACCTAGAAGGATGTGCATCTGTGACATACAACTATCTACTGGGGCTTTGGGGAAAAAAAAGGAGGAGGATTGGTAATAGATGTTAGCTCAGAGCCGGTCTTCCTCAGCAAAAAGGAGGATTAGCACGGATGTTAGCTCAGGGCTGATCTTCCTCACAAAAAACAAAAACAAACAAACAAACAAAAATTAAAACCTATAAATTATGTCAACAAAAGAAATCCTCAGGTACTCCCCTAGCTTTCAGGTTAATTCTGATATAGTGTAGTGTCCCAGGGCCTTCAGTGCTTTGCTCCTGCCCTCCTCTCTCACCTTCCAGCATATTACTACACAAACCCTTAGCTAACTTCTTGCTTTGTTTCACCCTATTTTATCTGTTCTAGAAGGCCCTTGCCCTACTCTGTGATGCTAGCTCCTCATTTTTTAAACCAGTGGTTCTCAACCAGGGGCGAGCTTGTCCCCCAGAGGATATCTGCCAATGTCTGGAGACATTTTTGGTTGTCACAACTGGGAGAATACTACTAACTTCTAGTGGGTAGAGACCAGGGATGCTGCTAAGCATTCTACGGTGCACAAGACAGTCCCAACTCCCCCAACAAAGAATTTTCTAGCCCAAAATGACTATAGTGCTGAGGTGGAGAACTGTTCTAAACATATCTGGAGAGGCATTTCTGGGCCGTCTTTCTGACCACCCCCAGTCTGATTTAGAAGCCCCTCTTCTCTTTTTTTTTTTTTTTTTAATAATTTTATTTATTTATTTATTTTCCCCCCAAAGCCCCAGTAGATAGTTGTACGTCATAGCTGCACATCCTTCTAGTTGCTGTATGTGGGATGCAGCCTCAGCATGGCCAGAGAAGCGGTGCATCGGTGCGCGCCCAGGATCCGAACCCGGGCCACCAGCAGCAGAGCGTGCGCACTTAACCGCTAAGCCATGGGGCCAGCCCATAGAACCCCCTCTTCTGTGTCCCTCTAGTACCTTGTGCTTAACTCCACATCACTTATCTCATAGGACTAGGTTTTATTAGGCTTGCTGATGTATAGATGGTACTCAGTAACTGTTTATTAAATGAATATACGTATATTGTTTTACAGTAAGGTTTTTGTCTAAACTCTTAAAAACCAGGTTTGGGGATCAAAGGAAAAAAACATGGCTCTTAATTTATCCTTCCCTCTGCATACTTCTGATCTTAACATGCTATTTCTTTGCTATCGTATGAGCCAGGATTCTTTTGGTGGTAAGGTACAGAAACCCAACTCAAAGTAGCTTCAGCAAAAAAAGATACTAGGGTGACCCATAGAAACCAGAGCTAGGAAGGCAGCTGGGTCTTGGGAACACACCAGTTACTCTGAAGCCTCGGGAGTCTTTCCAGCTCTCATCCAGGCCTTGCTCACTGTGTCTATTTCAGTCTTTTCTTTCCTTCTGTAGATTTCTGTCTTCCTCAGTCCACATGACAGCCAGAGAAAGACCAATTCAGTTTTCTTGGTGCCAAGCTCAAATTCTCAGGGATAGGATCCATTGGCCCCACTTGAATCTCATGCTCACCCTTGGCCCAGTCAGCTGTAGTCGAGAGTAAGGTCTCACAGTACTAGGGAGGCACCTCCCACTGGAGCCATGTGGATGAGAGAGAAAGGGAGTATGATTCCTAGAGTGTGGCTGCTGGGTGAACAACACCATGAGTATCCACTATGGCTCTCAATGGTCGAGGTACACAGAATGAAGACACTGTGGCTGCTCTTGCTCTCTTACCACCATCGTCATTGTTCAGCTCGGTGAGTTGCAACAAGGAGAATCACAAGGGGCCTTAGTTCTGGGTTGCACATTTCACTTTATTATGTCTTGAATATCATCGCTTATGTACTCACCCTAATCCAGTACTGTTTAAAGATTATTCAAGGGAATTACATCCTTTGCTTCTATTTTTTTCTGTTATGTTAGCCTAGGAACAGAAGGTTAAACGTCTGAAGGGAGACAAATATAGGGTAGATGTCCCCCTCCCTGCCCCATTTTCTAGGAGATAGCCAGGCCAAGGTGGTTCACAGTGACAGTTTCAGAGGGATTGTTAGTAAGCCCAAGGACCTGAACTTTAGGCCCTAGAGATGGAGGAACAAATATATAGAGAAATGGTGGTGATGGAGGTCAGTGTAATTGTAGCAGTGACATGGGCTATTATTGTTCCAATATAAAAGGGGTAAAGAAGGATAAGTAGTTCCATAGGGAGCCTCGTGATTTCTTGTATCCATTAGCTTTGGGTATTAATCAGGATTTTTACCAGTTGAAAGAGACAAAAACCCAGCTCAAACCAGCCTAAACATAAGAAAGAATTTATTGGCTCCCGTAACTGATTCAAAAGGTGATTGTGGCTTTAGGCCTGGCTAAATCTGGGACCTCAAGTGATCTCATCTGAATTGAGTCTCTCAGCTCTACTTTCTTCCTTATTGGCTTCATTCTGTAAGCAGGCTCTCCTCATCAATGGCAGAGATGGTCACCAACCACTCCGGGTTGTACATCCTACCAGCTATGCAACTCCAGGGGAAAGAGCTCCCCTGAGAGCTCCAGTAGAAGCCCCAGGCATCACTCTCACTGTCCTGGGTTGGGCACATGTCCACTAGGAAACAAGGTATGATTCTTTTTTTTTTGTGAGGAAGACTAGCTCTGAGCTAACATCTGATGCCAATCCTCCTCTTTTTGCTGAGGAAGATTGGCCCTGGGCTAACATCCGTGCCCATCTTCCTCTACTTTATATGGGACACCGCCACAGCATGGCCTGACAGGCGGTGCGTCAGTGCGCACCCGGGATCCGAACCTGTGAACCCCGGGCCGCTGAAGTGGAGCTTGCGCACTTAACCGCTGCGCCACCAGGCCGGCCCCATGGGTATGATTCCTAAAGGAAAACTGTGGTGCTGTTTACAGAAAATGGGATGTTAGATAGGCAAAATAGTAGATGTTCACTATACCTTGGGTGCTGGGAAGCTCCCAGTTAAAGCAGCCTTCAAACACACCAAACATTTTATTGGTTTGTAAGGAACTGTGCTTGGTGCTACATTGGATGCAGAACTTGAGTTTCTGCTCTTAAGGAATTTGTAGGGGCTGGTCCCGTGGCGTAGCGGTTAAGCGTGCACGCTCAGCTGCTGGCGTCCCGGGGTTCGGATCCCGGGTGCACACGGAGGCACCGCTTGTCAAGCCATGCTGTGGCGGCGTCCCATATAAAGTGGAGGAAGATGGGCACAGATGTTAGCCCAGGGCCCGTCTTCCTCAGCAAAAAAAGGAGGAAGATTGGCATGGATGTTAGCTCAGGGCTGACCTTCCTCAAAAAAAAAAGGAATTTGTAATCAAGTAGTAGAAATTACAATCTTACGTAAATAATGGTTACTATCATGTATTGAGTGCCTACTACTGTGGACCAGCAGGCACTATGCTAAATGTTTTATATGCATTATGTCTTTGAGGACAACTCTGTGAAAATCACTTCTATTATTATACCCATTTTATCTATTTAAAAAAAACACACAGGCTTAGGAAGTTTGTGTAGCCTGTCCAAGGTCACACAGCTAAAGAGTAGTAGAACTGGGGATGAATCTAGGCAGTTTTGACTCAATCCAGTGCTGTACTTTGGCTTGCAGTTGACTTATCAAGGCCTCTCTGCACCCCCCAGCCCCCTTCTAAATTGGACAGCCTCATTCTAAATTCCTGGGAACTATCGGATTGACTCAGGTCATTGTTTCCAGGACATCACAATTGATGGCTGGTCTGTGGATTGGCTGCCGGTGTATCAGGTGCCCATCCTTGATCCAATTAGCCCACTGGTCGGATGTCCACAGGGGAGTTTCAGTCACTGTTCAGTGACCTCTTGTTTGGGTTGACCCTTAGGAGCCCAACAAAGGGACATGGCAGCCTCGCTGCTCTTTGAGTCCTTGCTCTCCTGAACCTCCTTTCTTCTTTATCCCCATTGCCACCACCTAAGTTCAGACTCTCTCTCTCTCCTGCCTAAATGTTCTTCCTGTCTCCAATCTTGCCCCTGTTGACAGAGTGATTCTAAAAGGAAACTTTAATCACATCATTCCTTTTAAGTCTTTCAGTGGCTTCCCATAGCCTTCCGGATAAAGTCCAAACTCCATACATAAGACTTCTCAGGGCCTGGCCCTTGCTGGCGTCTCCAACCTTGTATCTTGACACTCCCTCCCTCGCACCCTTCAGGTCAGCCTCTTAGTTCCCCGAACCCATCATATGCTCTCTTACTTCTGGGCCTTTGAATGTGCTGTTTCACATGCCTAGAACCCTAATGCCCTACTCTGGCCCCTCCCCAGCACCTAGCTAACTCTTGCTTGACCTGTTGGTGACACCTAATCCTGGAAAACTTCTCAAAATCACCCTCTCCTTTCAGCCTGGGTTAGGTATCCACATCCCTCATGATGCCTTGTGCTTACTCTGTCAAAGCATTTATCACTTCGTAGTTCAAATATATGCTTATGCAATGTCTTCTCCCATTAGAATTAAGTTTCTTGAGTCAGCTTTTTTTTTCCCGAAAATGACTGGCACACAGTAGGCTCTCAATAAATAATTGTTGGGAAAATGAATGGATCTTGGCAAGGAGTTCAAGGGTGGCACATATTTGTAGGCTTCTTCTCAATTGGCCTCTTTTTCCTCTGTTGTTCCTTCCAGGACCTGGGTTTCAGTGATGAGACATGGGGTATGATGTAACCCGTTTCCAGGGGGATGTTGACGAAGACCTTATCTGTCCTATTTGCAGTGGAGTCTTGGAGGAGCCAGTCCAGGTGAGTCGGTCTGATGAAAGGTTTGGTGGGGCAATAGAAAACATTCATAGATAATGGGACCAATGGGGAAGTCACTGTGTTCTGCCTCTCCTGGACCCCCCAACACGCACATGTGAGCGCGCGCACACCCACACACACGCACACAGAATAGAGGTTTGGTACAGAGGAGCTTTGGTGGCTACAAGAGGAATAGGGCCTTCCAGAGTCTGTCTAGAGTGGATGCCACAGAAGCCCAGTGCTTCAGATTTTCTTCTGAGGCTGCTCTGAGATTTTTTGCTGTAAAATGGTCTATGTTTATGTCTTCTGACAGTAGCTCGGGAACTTCCTTTCCTCTGTAGGGGCTCTGACTGGGTTCCATCTTCCTACCCATGATTGAACTTCTAGACTCTCCTGATAAGTTCTCTCCACATTTGATGATGTAGTGTTCCATGTGATCAGCCAGTCTCCCTGCAGGTCGTTTCTGCCTACCTACTGTCTAACAAATAGGAAGGGGGAAACTGTATGTACTAACCTATTTTCTTCCTGGGATTTATTAGAAAAACCAATTTTTGATGCAGCCATGTACTCTGCATTTTGATACGAAAGCTGCCACCTTCAATAGGTCATTTCTCTACCAGCCTTGCCAGACCAGAGTCAGTTATATGTTCTGGGGCAAGTATGAGGAGAAGTTCATGATTAATAGGCAAGTATAATGAGTGAGATGAATTCATAACAGTTGTATTCATGGGACATCATCCTGCATGGTCCTTATGGCCCACACTCTGTAAATACCAATTAATCCTCTGCCACTTCTGGCTAGCTCGAGATAATCCCATTTTCCAAACCAGGACACTAGTCAGTGAGGTCTCACAGCCCTTCCCCCACTCGCTGCTTATACCCCTCCCAGGGGCTCCACTTGATCCTTTGAGTTTATTCTTACTCTAATTTTCAACCAGATGCCTGAGCTGAACGAAAATCAGACTGCATTTCCATAGCAGCTGGCCCTGAATCTATCCCCTGTCTAGGTCTTTGCAGCTTCCTGCCATTAGAAGCAGCCTGGCTGGGTATGGAGCAAGCTATCCTGGTGGTGTCAAGAGGTCATGGGGCGTGTCAGTTCCCTCTCCACCCTGGCAGGGCTTTGTCTGTTTTCTGGCACTATCATTTGAGGTGAGTCACACGTGAAGTCAGTGGCGGTTGGTGACTGTCTAAGTCAGAAGCTGCCGCCCCCCCTCCCTCAGCCCCACAGGGTTTACCTTCTGAAGAGCAGGCCAGGCAGACCTTGTGATGCTAGGTTACCGGACACATTTCCAAAGGTAGAAGGCCCCTGTTAGGGGTGCTGATTTCCCTACATCATATTTATTTATTTTTTGAATAGGTAATAAATTCATATGGCTTAGAAATCAAAACAGTATAAAAAGGTATACAGTGAGAACTCTTACTTACTTATCCCAGTCCACCTAATACCCCATAGATAACTATTTTATTAGTTTATTTGGTATCCTTCCAATGTATATGTGGGCAGACAAAAGCAAGTATGAATATATATAGATAGATAGATATTTGCCCACTTTTCTTCACAGAGTGTAGCACATTGTGTATATTTCTGCAGGGGTGGCAGGTTTAGATCAGATGGTCACAAAAGAGGTGACAGTTGAGCTGAGATCTGAATTATAAGGGGCCAGTCATGCTGAGATTTAGAGGAAGAGCCTTTAAGCAAAGAAGAGCAGCAAAAGCAAAGGTCTTGAGGCAGGAATGAGCTGGGTGTGAACAAGGAATAGAGAGAAAGCCAGAATGGCCTGAGCACAGTGCTAGGAGCATGGTGTGAGGTGAGAAGTCAGAGGCCCCAGGCCAGATCAAGCAGAATTTTATAGTTCTTGAGTAGGAGTTTGGCTTTATTTTTAGTATGATGGGAAGCCACTGTAAGGTGTTGAGCAGGGGAGTGGTGTGATCTAGTGAGCATTTTTTAATGATCACTCTGGCTGCTGACTATAGAATGGACTATAAAGGGGGAAGGCAGACGTAGGGAGACCAGTTAGAGACATATTTAGTAATATAGGTAAAAGATGGTAGCTTGAACCGGTCAGTGGCAGTACAGATGGGGAAAAGTAGACAGATTTCGGATTTTTTTTGGCGATAGGGTCTGTAAGATTTTGAAAAGAATCGAATATGTCTTTGAGTGAAAAATACAAATCTGACAGCTGGAGTAGTGATACTGAGAATGACTCCTTTCCTTACAAAACTTTTCTGGGTTTCAGTCTTTGGTGTCTGTGAGCTTCGAAGGCAGATATGTCTTTTTTTATCTTAAGCGCCTGGCAAAGCGTTTGGGACATCGCCCTCCAGTCATTCATTCATTCGTCACCGTCTACTAAGTGCCTGCTGTGTCTGTCCCCTGCTAGAGGCCAGGAGTTCTCTCCCTTTGAAGGATTGCCTTTAGAGGTTACCTGAGTTAGTGAGGAAGTAGGCTGAAATATGATGTTTGTGAAACTGAAAAGAACGTGATTCTACAAAAAACCAGCCCTGTTTTGGAGGGTAGCCTGGCCAGTGGGACTCAGGGCAACGCCTCAAGTCAGCCCTCATACAAGAGAACGTGCGCCCCACGGCCAGGACTCCTGACCTCTCCCCAGGGGTTCCAGGCTTTTGTTTGTTTTGCTTTCTTACACTGAACTTGTGCTAGTAAATCTCTGCCCCCGCTCCTCTCTACTAATCCTTCAAGACCCATATCAAATTCTGTCCTCTCCATAAATACCTACCCTGATTGACCTGGTCTGGAAAGATCTCACCCTCCTCTGGACTTCTTTGGCAATTATTGTGTGTGTCATCCAGTTGGCAATTAATAATTGCTTTATGTCATCTCTCCTATTCTCCTGGAATATTATTTCTATCTCTATTGTTATATAACTTTTTACTTGTTTGTCTTATGTCATAGTCCATTTGGAATCTCGAGCACAGGACACATATCTGAAGCCTGTGCCCCACAGTGCCTTGCCCATGGTGCATCTATACTTTGCTGTGACCCCAGGGACGTCTGGTCCTGGCAGCCACCCAAGCTTGATTGGCTTTGTGGCATTATCCAATCCAAGCTCTTAGTTCCTGCTAATTCTCTTGTGCCCCTTTTGCTCTGCCCTCCCTTCTAGGCACCTCATTGTGAGCATGCTTTCTGCAACGCCTGCATCACCCAGTGGTTCTCTCAGCAGCAGACGTGTCCGGTGGACCGTAGTGTTGTGACGGTCGCACACCTGCGCCCAGTACCTCGGATCATGCGGAACATGTTGTCAAAACTGCAGATTGCCTGCGACAACGCTGTGTTTGGCTGCAGTGCTGTTGTCCGGCTTGACAACCTCATGTCTCACCTCAGTGACTGTGAGCACAACCCAAAACGGCCTGTGACCTGTGAACAGGGCTGCGGGTGAGATTCCGGCCTTCGCATTTATACCCCTGTCCCTGGATCCCCTGCCCGCCAGCTGAGGTCTCCTGGGCATGTAGGCAAGGAGTGTGCTTGGCCTCCCTGGCTCCCTGCGCCAAAACCTCATTTTCGTGCTGCCTTTCTAACTCTGATCATTTGCTCTTGCTTTAGTAAAAGAAGGGGGACAGCAATTCAGCAGTTTGTGTGATTACACTGAAGACCGGTTTACTTTATCTTTCCTCTCAGTCCAGGACACTTTCTCTTTGTCACATTGACTGCTCTCATTTCCAGCCTTCTCATATATCCTATTGCCCTATTTTTTTTCTTTCTTTAGGGTGTGAAATATTTGATTAAATGCTGATAGCTAGGGCTGTGAATCCAGGGCTTCTCAGAAGGAATGAGTGCACAGGCAGGACCTGTAGGAGGAGAGGAGAGCCATGAGGTGGACGAAACACTGTCTGAGAGGGAAGGAAGCCCTGAGATAGCAGAGGGGCGAGGTAGGGGCTGGGGAGAAGGAAGTGAGGGACCAGACAGGAGGGAGGCCTGATTGAATGTTAGAAATGTGGGGTAGGAGAAGGCCCTCTCAGCACTTTTCTGCCTTGGCCCACGTGGCCCATTGATGCTCCTGTTCTGCTCTTTTCCATCCTGGGCGGCAGCCTGGAGATGCCCAAAGATGAGCTGCCAAACCACAACTGCATCAAGCACCTGCGCTCAGTGGTGCAGCAGCAGCAGACGCGCATCGCGGAGCTGGAGAAGACGTCAGCTGAACACAAGCACCAGCTGGCGGAGCAGGTAGGGCCCAGAGAACATGGGGGGAGCATGCGTGACAAGCACCCATGTGAGTGTGCAGATCTGTGCTGGTGCCTGTGTGGGTGAGTGGATGCTCTGCCTGTGGCTCAGTAGGGAATCAGATTGGAGCTCTTCTCGCTTTCCCTCATCCCATCAGTGTCATCAGTTCACCGAACATTTATCAAATGCCTTCTCTCTGAAGGGGGGATACAGCTGTGAGTGAGAGTCATATCTGTCTTCATGAAGCTTACAGTCCGGTTCTTTCTCAGATCTCTCAGTTGCCTTCATTCTCAGATAAACTTTTGTCTTTCATCTGCTGTCTCCCTTAACCATCATTCCTGGTTCTCCTTCCCTTCAACAGAAGCGAGACATCCAGCTGCTAAAGGCATACATGCGTGCAATCCGCAGTGTCAACCCCAACCTTCAGAACCTGGAGGAGACAATTGAATACAACGAGATCCTAGAGTGAGTGTCACTCAGGACATGGAGTCACTCAGTCCATGTCCTGGCACCAGGCCCTGAAAGGAGGATGAGCAGGGGAGTGGCAGGAGGAGGGTGGTAAGAGGCCTGGGCTGGGGCCATCACTTTTCAGATGTTGGGATGAAGGACAGGGGCAGAGGAGAGGGTAACCTTCAGCCCCAGGATAGGATCTCTTCTTCTTTTCAGTAGGTGGAAGGGAAAGCTTACCCAAGGATGCAATTTATCCAGAATTCAGTGAGTACCCACATGTACAAAGTCCTGTATTAAAGGCTGTGGAGTACTAGGAGAGCCAAAAAGAAATAGAAGGTATCATGCTTGTCTTCAGGTAGCTTATACTCCAGGGAAGAGAGAGAGAGTGCAAATCCAGGAAAGTGAACAGCAAAAATAAGCGAAGTAGACAAGTAAAGTCTAAGATCCCTTTCATTTCTGGAGTTCTGTACAGTTCATAGCTAATCTGTAAGTGTGAATCAATACATTTAGTGCAATAGGGCTGTGTGGGACCCAGGACAGAGGAACGATCGCCTCATTCAGTAAACACTGGTGGAGCACTTACATGTGCCAGGCACCATGTGTGGTAAGTATTGGGATTTTTAAGAAAAATATCAGGGACCCTAAACTCACGGAGCCTGATCTGGTGAGTAACATGTAGTGACTCCGATGGGACCAATTAGGGAAAGATTTGGAGTTTCTGAACCAATGATGGAAGGAAAGAAGGAAGAATAGGGTTAAGCTGAGTGCAGAGTGGGTGGTGGTTCTTCAGGAGAAAAAGCCAATGCAGACAAAGGGGATGCGCTGGAATGACCACTTCCAACCCCTCTGCACAGGTGGGTGAACTCCCTGCAGCCGGCAAGAGTGACCCGCTGGGGAGGGATGATCTCGACCCCAGATGCTGTACTCCAGGCGGTAATCAAGCGCTCCCTGGTGGAGAGTGGCTGTCCTGCCTCTATTGTGAACGAGCTCATCGAAAATGCCCACGAGCGTAGCTGGCCCCAGGGTCTGGCCACACTAGAGACAAGACAGATGAACCGGCGCTACTATGAGAACTACGTGGCCAAGCGCATCCCTGGCAAGCAGGCTGTTGTTGTGATGGCCTGTGAGAACCAGCATATGGGTGATGACATGGTCCAGGAGCCTGGCCTTGTCATGATATTTGCGCACGGCGTGGAAGAGATATAAGAGATCTTGACGGTCTATGAGGAAGAGGTGGAAATCAGAAAATCCCATCACTGCAGCAGCTGGGCCCTGAGTCCTCCCCACTCTCCTGAATACCATGGCTCACACTGGGGCCACACATCTCCCTGCTCTTGTGGCACTGAAGGGCCCCAAGGCACCTGGCTCAGCCTTTCAGGTGGGAAACCCAGATTCCCTCCTTTTGCCTAATTTCTTCCCTTAAGATGTCTGTAAATTTTCACTCTGGTTGGGAAAGTCCCCACCTCTATATCTGTTTTCCTGCCTAGAGTCCCTGGTTCCAGATATTTTCAGAAAGCACAAAGATACTCATTTTCTCTAGAGGATCAGGGCGGAGTGAGGAATCTCTCATCTTTCCCCTCCTCCCAAAGCAGGGAATCTGAGCAGGCAGGCCTCTTGACTCTCAACGACAGTTAGAGGGCAGCTCTGGGGAGCAGACATCCTGAAGAAATGGTAAGGGTGGAACCAAAACCCTAGAAGTAAATAATGAGGCCATGAACTGGCCATCACTGATGGCCCTTAGGGGAAGACTGGACCTCTGTGCCAAGCAATACCCTGCTCAGCCCACCTTGAAAGTGTGGGCTCCCGCTGGGTCTGCAGGTATGCAGGTTGGGATGCCGAAAATTTCCAGATGAGCTCTTCTTTCCTACACTTTCTCATAATTAGGGAATGACAGGGTTGGGGGTAGGGGGTTAGTTTGTTGGGGTGAATATGCTCAGCAGGAAGCAGCTCTGGCTTTTGCTGAAATCGGGTGGACACTGCCTCTTGTGGCATAGGCCATAATAGTTCCATAGACCCCTCCAGCCCTGTGATTGTAACTAGCTATTTTGATAATTTCCTTTGGCCATTGTTGTTTGTTTATATTTCCCTCCCTCCTACTTTTTTTTTTTAGAATGGCCTGGTTATGGCTACCCCACTTTTCCAACCCAGCCACACTGTTGGCAATTTAATTTATTTACCTTTTTTTTTAAGAAAGGAAAAAGAAAAAAAATTAACAAAACTTAAAGCTTTTCTTTTGCTGTTCCTATTGTGGGGATTCTGGATAGGGTGGGACAGGGGTGGGGTCTGTTTTATATTTTTCCTTTTCAGCACAACCTTTGGCTTTAATATAGGAAGGGCCCAGGGAGTCCTTGGCTGAACTTATGTCTGCCCCAACCCTGCATAACCCCATCTGAGAGGTGGAACTCCCTCTGTTCCAGCAGTGGATATGACAGTTCAGCATCGATGCCTGTGTCCTCTAGACAACTTTGCTCCTAGCCCTTCCAGGGTCTCGTCGTAAAGCTCTGTATTTAGAGTATTAATTTTGAAGACATTTCTACTCCCCTGGTTTCCTTGGAGATATATAGCTGGTTTTAAGCTTCACCAGGCAAGATGGGATAGACATTATGTCTCTATGTCCCTGAGTACAGCCTGTGCTCTGGCTCAGTCATGCCCCCTAAGGACTTAAGCTCCATTTCAGGCTTCCCAGGGCATTCCTTGACCCTCTGGGTGACTGGCGGAGTAAGGGAAGGGGAGGGTATGATTGTTTTAATATGCAGGTGGGAGTGGGGTTGAAGAGAGATGGCCATATTAACAGCTTCTCTTTGGAGTTTTATTCCAGGCCAGCTTGCTGTAGGTCTGGGTGGCTGGGTCATGGCTCCACTGGGATTGGGGTGGAGGGAGTAGGGAACAGTCATTTGTTCCAGCTCCAGGACACTGCGCTCAGGAATTTGAAAACGCTGCTATACTTAGTCTGGTTACTGCATTTCTTCCACTCCCCCTGCCCCTGCCCGCCTTACCAAGGCCCATACCCTCCTGTCATCACCCTCACATGGAGCCAGGAAGCTCAGTTAAGGCTTCCCTTCCCTTTGCACTAGTGTCTCTGCGGATTGCTGCTTGTGTTACATGTGCTGTTCCATGGTGTTGACTGCACTAATAATAAACCTTTTACTCAACTCTAAATTCTTAATTCAACCTCACTCTCCCCTTCTTTTGAAGGTTTCTCCTCTGCTTTGGCCTGTCTCTCACCTTAATTCCCCTTACTTCTTGCTTTGTAACCTACCCTGGTCTTAGAACTAACCTGTTGTAGGAGGATGTCTGTCTGGGAGTCGTGTGCACTTGTGTGCCCTCCTCCCACCATCCCTCCTGTCCCCTGTTCTGTAGCAGCCAACACTTTCTCTCCAGTGAGCTGAACTGTGTTCTTCCCAGGGTCTGCCTTTGCCCCCAATTCCATGTCCTCCCACGGGTTGGGGACACTTTCTCCAGAAGATAGGCATGCACCTTTCTCCCTTGTCCCACGAGACCTTTGCTGTGGCATCTGGGATTCCATCCCAGGCAGGACACCTCCACCCCACAATGTCTCCTAACCAAGAAAGTAAACAGGAGGAAGGGAACCTGGAGCGGCTGTAGCTGCTGCGGTTGCCAAACCCTGATAAACCCTTTCAGAGGCATTTGCTGCCACCTTCTCCCTGTCATGCGAAAAAGAAAATCATCTTTTCCCCCAGTACTGTATTTGAAATTTGATGAGCATTTTTCACGCACCTGATGTAAATCTAACAGGTACCCTAGTGGGGTTAAAAAGCGGGAGGCATGGGGCATTCCTGTGCCCATCGAGTCTACCACACTCACGTACGCACAAGGTCTGATGATAAAATGTGACGCCACGTCGCAGCGTAGGGCACACGAGGCACTAGTGCTCTCTAGTGATAACCACTAGCGTGCTTTTTTTTCCTGAAGCTGCTTTAAAATTACTTTCAGAACCTGCTGCTCATTCTTTTTAATGTCATGAATGGTGCCACATCTTCTTTTTAGGCTTTAATATAGGAATTAATATAGGTTTGGGGAAACAATATTCATTATCTATTCTGCAAGGAACCCACTAGGGTGGGGATGGGGGATTCGTGTAGCAAAATGGCACCTACCCTCAAAGAACTTGCTCCCTAATGGAGATGAGTATATAATGAGACGTGATCAATGTATGGTACGTGGATCTAGGAGCAACATGTGAGCCGCTGATTCTGATGGGTACCAGGAAAGACTTTTCCAGAAGTGGTGTTTGTTCTAGATCAGAGGTTGGCAAACTACAGCTTGCATCCTGCTGCCTGCTTTTGTGACCAAGGTTTACTGGAACACAGCCAGGCCCATTTGTTTATGTATTGTCTATAGCTGCTTTTAGACTGCAACAGCAGAGCTGAGCAGTTGTCCGGAACTGTGGCCCACAAAGCCTAACATACTTGCTATTTGGTCCTTTACAGAAAGCTCACCAACCCTAGACTTTTAAAGGTTAGGAGAGGGCCGGCTCCGTGGCTTAGCGGTTAAGTGCGTGCGCTCTGATGCTGGCGGCCCGGGTTCGGATCCTGGGCGCGCCCCGAGGCACCACTTCTCCGTCCAACGTGAGGCCGAGTCCCACGTACAGCAACTAGAAGGATGTGAACCTATGACATACAACTATCTACTGGGGCTTTGGGGGGAAAAACTGAATAAATAAAATCTTTAAAAAAAAATAATAAATAAAAATAAAGGTTAGGAGAACGGGTGGGGAAGTGTAGAGAGGGTTGGTGGTTTTAATTTTTTACTTCAATATATACATTTGAAAAAATCAAAACATTTTCCTACATTGTCAAAATAACAGATGCTTAAAATTAACAGGCTAGGGGCCGGCCTGGTGGTGTAGCGGTTAAGTGCACACGCTCCACTGTGGCGGCCCGGGGTTCAGATCCTGGGCGCGCACCAACACACCGCTTGTCAGGCCATGCTATGGCGGCGTCCCATGTAAAGTGGAGGAAGATGGGCACGGATGTTAGCCCAGGGCCAGACTTCCTCAGCAAAAACAGGAGGATTGGCAGATGTTAGCTCAGGGCTGATCTTCCTCACCAAAAAAAAAAAAAAAAAAAAAAAAAAAAAAAAAAAAAACAATAAAAGTCTCATTTTAAAAAAAAATTAACAATCCTTAATCTAATACAAACCTGTATTCATGTTTCCCCAGTTGTCCCAAGACAAGTACTTTTAGAGCTAATTTTTATCCAACCCTGGATCCAAACCAGGAACCACACATTACACCAGGTTATGTGTCTCAACTCTTTTACTCTCTTACTCTGGATTCCTGGAACAGCATTTTTTTTGGTTTCACTAATTGGTTGAGGATATTGGGCCAGCTGTCCTGGAGAGTGGTCTTTTGGATTTCACTGACTGCTGCTTCACAGTGTCCTTTGTTTCTCTAGCCCATATTTTTACTAAACAGAATTAGATCTAGACTCAGAGAGATTCAAGTCAAACAGTTCTGGGGATAGAAGACATCACAGGAGAGAGGTTCTTTATGTTGTGTAACATCAGAGATAGGCCCAGTTGTCCCACCATCAGCCTTATCTCTTTACTGTACACTTGTGTTGTTGAGAGAGTTTTTTAAAGCTGGCTAGGTGACGAATACGTGCCCCGAGAGAAGGGGGCAGCTGGCAGAGCAGCTCCAGCTGGTTGCTGCTATTCAAGAACAGAGGCCCAATATTGCCAAATCTTATTTCTCAAGAACCTTTGGACATCCTAATGTTTATGCTCAATGTCACAACTTTTAAATGTTGGCTCAATTAAAAAAAAAGAATGCTTGTGGGCCAAAAACAAACAAACAAAATCAAGGGTTCACCAGTGTGCAACCTCTGTTTTAGGCTGAGATGATAGCATGAATAAAAACAAGCAGAGGTGAAGGGTATGTTGAAAAAAGAAGAGACTAGTGTAATTTGGAGCACAGAGTTTGTTGAAGGAAGTAATGGAAGCTAAGACTAGAAATAATTTGGGGCCCATTCTTGGAAGGCTTTGAATACATGGCAAGGAATTTGGACTTTAATTTTACAGGTAAGTTTTTAAGAAGAGGAATGACTTCCAATTCATGATTCTGGTGGCAATGGGAAGACTGAAAAATTGGTGACAATATTAGTAAGCATTGCAGTAATTCATGCAAGAGAGGATTAGAGCTTGAAATAGAGCAGGAAAGAGCAAAAGACATCAGGAAGGAGAAATTGACAGGCCTTAGTAACTGACTAGATTCACTCAGCCAACATTTATACCTACCTGTCATGTGCCAGATGTGGTGCTAGGCACACAAATAATTGAGAAACAAGTCTTTAAAGGAATTTGCAGCTTACTAGCTAACATACACTTGAACAAATAATGGGAAATACTATAGAATAGTACATTGCTAATAGATGTGGACTAAGTACAATGGAACAATGAGGAGGAAAGAAGTCAACTACCTACCTGGTGGGGTGCGGGAGGGAAGACTTCTCAGAAGAATCACTGGAGCTGAGTTCTGAACAGGATTAGATACTGGCAGTGAGGACAGTGGGGAACAGCCAGGTTGAGCATTTACTGTCCGGCACTATTCTAAATATGAACTATCTAGTCATCCCAAGAACTTTACAAAAAGGCACTATTATCATCTCCATTATCTATGTGGGGAAACAGACAAAGCACAAAATTCACATAACTAATAATCAGAACTGGGATTTGAACCCAGAAAGTCATCCCAGAGCTTGAGTTCCTAACTGCTGCACGTAACAAGGGGCACGTGACCAAAGATGAGTCATGGAAAGAGGTTTCTAGTCTGTGACTAAGAAGGTAGTGTCATTAACCCGAACAGGGAGGAGAAGAGGATGAGCAGGTTTCAGGGGTGAAGTAATGAGTTCATTTGGGGAACACTGGGTTGGAAGTGCTTCTAAATAGAGGTGTTTAGCCATTAAATGGAAATGTGGGTCTAGAGCTTACGAGCAAGAAGTTAGGGTTAAAGATGTGGATTTGGGAGTTATCAGCCCAAAGCTGATCAAGAAATCCTAGGAATGAATGCAAACACTAAAGGAGAGAACAGGAAGAAGGCTAAGAATGGGACCTTGGGGGAATTCCAGAAGTAATCTGGGACAAAAATCTGGAAAATAGATGCATGATAAAGTTGGTTAACGCTTCAGCTTTTTTTAAAAAAGTAATTTTGAAGAAATGAATCATTTAAATATGACTCATAAACTATCTGTGAAGGACTCCCAGAAATGTTTTGTGCAGTCACAGCATTTCTGAAACAAGTGCAGGTTGAGATCATTTCAGCTCAAGTCCTCTAATAATTTGCTTTACTGGATGAACTGCAAAGACACTTGGAACCCGTCAACAACTTGGAAGGGGATAATAAATTCTTGTCTGTTAGATTTCCCCCACGTTAGCTTTTCAGTCACATAAAAGCAATTTTGATTAAGATCTAAGAATTTGTAGCTGAAAAGATCAGTATAAGGTGGCATTAGCTAGTCACTGGTTATAAGGTCAGGAAACATGGCCGGCCCTGTGGCTTGGTGGTTAAGTGCGCGCACTGCGATGCTGGCGGCCCGGGTTCGGATCCCGGGTGCACATCGAGGCACCACTTCTCCGTTCATCCTGGGGCCGAGTCCCACATGCAGCAACTAGAAGGATGTGCAGCTACGACACACAACTATCCACTGGGGCTTTGGGGGGAAAAAAATAAAATAAATAAAATCTTTAAAAAAAAAAAAAAAAAAGGTCAGGAAACAGAAGGAACTTCATGAAAGAAGGAAGGAATTAGGCTGACACATGGAGACACCCAGCCTAATTAGATTGGGGGTATCTTATGGGAAGAATTAGGGATTTTAAAAAAGAGGTGATTTAGGCAGGGTGTGTTGATAACAGGAGCATGTGTTTGATCAGATGGGGCGGTGAAGTTCCTAGACGGGAATAATAGGAAAACAGTGTTTAGAGATTTAAGTGTGAAACTGGCGCACCCGGAAGGCCATTGTAACAAAAGCATGCATTAGATGATGTGATGGAGGAAGCAATGATTGATGAATGATGGGCATGGGAGGAAAAAATGTCAGATAATTCTTAAGGTTGGAAACTACATGGAATTGAGAAAATAGTATTAACAGAAATGGAAAAAGTTGAGCATGTGATTCTGGGAAAGGAAGAGAAGTTTTGTTTGCATTTTAGGTGACATTAAGTCAGCTGTGGAGACATATACATAGGCAGCTGGAGATAGAGGACCACAGTTTGGCTGAGAGGCCATGCCTGGAACAGTGGCTTAGGATTTTTGTCTTGGGAGGAGGGAGAAGAATGAAGCTTTGGTAGAATTCCACAGAAGGAGAGAGAAAACAAATGAGATGGAGAAATAGTATTCTAAGACAAAAACGAGAGTACAGTGTCTCTACAGCCCAATAAGAAATCAATGGTTTCAAACATAGCAAAGGTTTCTACAAGAGATATTAAGATAGTATGGAGCTGGAGGCAGAGGTACACATTTTACTCAAAAAATAAAAGGAAGTAGAAAATAACGTGGTGATTTGGAAGTGTCAAATGCAGGTGTAATTTTGTTTGTTCTGAATTAATGAAGGATTGATCCAGTGGAGTAGGGGAATCTGAATGTGTTATGGAAGGATATTTATGGAAGGTTCCTTGGGAGGTTGAAATGAGTGGGATTGCAAGCCCAGGTGGAGAAGGTAACTTCAGGGAAGATGAACAAGGCCAAATACTGAACCAGTAAGTAAAGAATGTCAGTAGATGGAATGTAGTAAACATGTAAGAATGAGGAGAGAGAGAAGGGTGCTCATGCAACGCAAACAACGATATAAGAATAGATAGGATTTGTTGGAATGGAAAGGGAAAGGGTGAAGGAATTGGGGAGTTGGGGTGGGCTGTAGGGATGGTAAAAATTTGAAATTATCTATTGTACATGAAGGTTCGAGGCCTCGGCCTCTCATTCCCGAAAGTTACAAGGGAAGCATTTGAGAGCGAAAGGTAGGATCTCCAGGTACCAGACAACCTCCATCAGCTTCTTTTCCGTCCAGGTCCTCCATTTTATACACCTTGGAGCCGTCTTCCTTTCACTACGTAATTGTCGGTTGCCCTCTGCTGGTCGATTTTGGTCTTGGCTCTCCAGATAGTTAAATCTGAGAGCATGCGCAAAAAGGAGTACCGAACCTATTAGGTTCTATTCATTCATTCGGTACATATTTGATCACATCCATGTGTAAGGCCTAGTAGGGGAGATACGAACAAATAAAATACACAATCCTAACTCTCAAGAAGCTTAGAGTCCAGTCCGCGTGAAGATTAAAACACGTACACATAACTACTGTAGAAAACATCCATTTATTCAGCAAAGATTCTTTTTCAATTGAGTGGCTTATATATGCCAAGAGTTTATATTCTACAGGGGAAGAAAGACTTCACAAAATAAGATTAGGACGTAGGATGTGGCGGGCGACAGGTGGTTGGAGAAGACTTCCTAAGAGAACTGATATTTAAGTGGAGACTGAGTAGAAGGTGAGGATGAGAAAGATGATTTCAGGCCGAGAACGGCATGAAGACGGACAAATACTACACCGGGAACTAAAAGAATGCCAGTGGATGGGATGTAGTGAATACAGAAGAGCAGTGAGAGACAGGGACCAGGTCACGAACCACAAAACGCAGCCATGGAGGGGCTGACGGTCTCTGGCTACACTGCGGATGCTTTCGTGCACTTTACATCTGTTGATTCATGTAGTCCTCACAACTACCCCTACTTTCCAAATGAAAGCTCCAGCAACTGGTGGGTCCAGCCTGCACTCACCCCTGAGAAAAGTGGACAGATTTGAGACATATTTAGGAGGTAGAGTAAATATAACTCGTTTTCATTTTGTTAATTTTTGCAGAGGTGTGTCAAAGGAAATGACTTGCAATGCAACCGAGTGGATGGTGGTGGTAGACGGATAGGTTCCAGCTGGAGTAATTCAGAGCCTCAAAGAGGAGGGGTCCGGGGCCAGCCTGGTGGCCCAAGCGGTTAGGTGCGCTCCGCTGCGGCGCCCCGGGGTTTGCCGGCCTGGATCCCGGGCGCTTGGCATTGGATGTTAGCTCAGGGCTGGTCCTCCTCACAAAAAAAAAAAAAAAAAAAAAAAGAGGAGGGGTCCAAGGATGTGCCAGATGGAAAGTGATCACAGTAGGGGGGTGGGGGTGATTTGGAAAGAACAGCATGAACAATGGTGTAAAGCATAGAAAGTTCTATGAATTACCCTTGAACTCCCTGCCTTTTAGGGATCTTTCCTGGAGAAGGCGCTGCCGTGCAAGAAATGAAATACAAAAAGAACATCCTACATATTCCCCACAATCAGAAACTGGGGGATAGGAAGAATGGGGTGAGGTTGGAGGATTAGAGGTTGGAGGAGAGATTTATTCCCCAGCTTGGTTAATACACAATTTAGAACAGTACCTGGCACACAATGAGTACTCAATAAAAAGTGACAGTGATCTTCCCACACTAGAGCTCCAGCTAGACCTGCAGTGTTTATGTTTCAACAGGCTACTCCCCCCAGCCCTGCAGTACCTGAGGCGCACCTCCTCAAGGAAATCCAAATGAGAGAATGCCCTGTTTCCTGGGTCTTCACTGTAATCAGACCTACAAGACGTGACTGCTGGTCATGAAATCCAGAGGTGTCCTCTTCTCCCGGAAACTCCAGTTTTGATTATTATAGCACAACAGGCAGTCACATTCCCAAATAAAACTTAACCCCTCTTCAACCAAATCCTTTCCTATTCCCTCCCAAAAGAATGAAACAACGGATGCCAAAGCTCTGCTCGCAAACCTGAAGTTACAGAATTCTGCAAGTGCCTTGTATCCTAGCAGCCAATACAGTTGTGCATAATTAAGCTTCCCGTGATCACTCCCATCCCCCCAAATCCAAGAGTGAGACCTTTCGGCTTCTATTTCCGAGACAGAAAGGGAACTGCACGAAAGACACACGCGAAGACAAGGAGTTCCCTTTACACGTCCTCAAAGGAAAAAAAACCGGCCGTCACGAACAGGATTCGAACCTGTGCGGGGAAACCCCATTGGATTTCGAGTCCAACGCCTTAACCACTCGGCCACCGTGACTCCCAAAACCTCATTCAGCCGCGCGCTTACAGAGGGGTCCGCACTGCGACCGGGGAAGGACTCCGGCCCAAGTCCTGCATACACCCCGTGACCTCCTCCCGCCCGCTCCTTACCTCTCCTCCACGCCACTCGGGGAAAGTCCGGTGGACGGGTGACCCAGGGAGGGAGGGTCTCCCGCCCCTCGAAGACTCAGGGTCTCAAGGAGGGCAAAGCTCTTTAGGAGGCGATGGCGAGGCCTGCAGAGGAAGCAGTCGGAGGGAAGGGGCTGGGCCTCCAGGGTGGCGGCCGGGGGACTCCTCGGGTTAAGGGGTGAGAGGGGGTGCGGGGTTAGGGGCGGGGGAGACTCGGGAAGAGTTTACACGGCGAGCTCGTGGGGATGGATGGAAGGCAGGAACTTCTTGGGGAAAGGGCCTGGGGGTCCCTGGGATTAGGGGCTCCGGGCTCAGGAATGTGCAAGGTGAGGACCACTCGGAGCCATGGGCTGGGGGCTCCTCAGGCGACGGGCGTCCCCCTGGGGTAGGATAGAGAGGTACCCTACTCCCCGGGCTGAGAGGCGAAAAGAGCCAAAAGGCTTCGCGTCAGGTCAAGAGCGACCTCAGAGAGTGTGCGCCCCCTCCAGGAAGCCGCCAGCTCCCCAAGGCTCCTGCCGCCGCCGCCGCCACCGGGGAGGCCGCCAGGGTCGGTCCCGCGCCCGGCGCTTCGCCGCCGCCACGCCCGGCCGGCCGGCAGGGGGCGCTGCGAGGGCCGGGGCCGGCCCAGGCGGCGGGAGGCGGCGGCCGCGGCGGCGGGAGGCGGCGGGAGGCGGGCGGAGGAGGAGGCGGAGGAGGCGGGAGCTGAGCTGAGCGGGGCGGGCGGCGGCGGCGGGCCCGAGCCCGAGAAGATGGCGGTGCGGAAGAAGGACGGCGGCCCCAACGTGAAGTACTACGAGGCCGCGGACACCGTGACCCAGTTCGACAACGTGCGGCTCTGGCTCGGCAAGAACTACAAGAAGGTACGCGGGCAGGGCCGCGCGGGCCCGGGGGCGGGACAAAGGACCGGCCCCCGCAGCCCCCGGCTCCTGCCCACCCGCGGCGGCCCGCGGCCCCTCCCCCGCGGCCTGCGGAGCGGCCCCCGCGCCCCTCCCCCGCTCCCGCCGCCGCCCGCCGGCTGGGATCGCAGCCCCCGCCCGCGCCGCTGCGCCCTCTGCCCCTCGTTTTTCTCCCCTGCCCCGCGGGTCCCGTGCCAGCAGCCCACCCTCCCTTGAGCCATCGCCTTCCGGGCTTTTCCGGGAGAGAGGCCGCGGGTGGACGGGGTGCAGAATGGGCGTCCCCCTCCCCCTCCGAGCGTGCCCGCCGCCGTGCCCGCCGGAGCTCCCCGCGGAGCCAGGTACCAGCAGGGCTGAGGCCTCCCTGGTGCTTTGTGTATGTTCGGAGAGAGATGATGGAAGCCGGAGGGTAGACAGCCACCGAGCAGGCCCTTGGCTGCTCATCAGCCTGAAAAAGGCCCCCACGCTGGGATCACCTGTCTCTGCCTCCGGTCCCCCACGTCCATCCAAGGAGTAACAAAACCTCTTTGGGAGCCAGGCTATAGGAGTTGCTGGGCAGCGACTCCTTCTTAAACCCTTCTTCAGCTTCACAATGAAGTCACCCCACCACCTGGCCTTGCATTGCTTTGGGTTTGGGGTTCAGAGGCTAGGACACGCTTTATATCTCTAGCCCTCCACCCGATAACTGGAGATAACCAGGTAGTGAACAGAGCGTTAGAAACACCTTACCTGTCTTTTCTACCAGAGCTCTTGCTAGTGCTGTCTTTGTCTTTCCGCCTGGTTGAAAGGAACATCTACACATAAGATTTTTCTCTGGAGAGAGTCTGCCTCTCTCCCTTCTACCACCCCCAGTTAGGGGTTCTCTTTCTGGCTTCCCTTCAGCTCCCCAGTTCTTGCTGCTGAGCTTTGCAGCCTGTCAGAAGTGTGATGGGTGGTTGAGGAGAACACCCCTCTGATCCTGGTTCTGAGCCTTGCCTTGTTCACGGAGGTCTCTCTGGGTGTCAGGATCCTGACAAACAGCTGCTGGGTCTGTGGCTTGTCTGTATCCCAGCGTGAGGCTCTGGTTCCCAGGCTTCTCCCTTTGACATTTTGGAAAGGAGATCAGTCTAGGGGCTTAGTCTCTGGCCCTGGGGGGATTGACAGCCTGTGACCTGGTTCAGCTTTCAAGCTCTTAGCTCTTTGTCATGTACCTTTTCCTTCAAGGATCTGTTTCCACCTCCCGCTGAGAGGAGCACTGCTCTCTGTGATGTGATTAGGGTTGAGGAAACAGGGGTCAAAAGGCAAAGAGAAAGTTAGCCTCCTGGCTCAGTTTTAAATTGGAACAGAAGGCTAGGATGCTAGGTAGCATAATACAGAAATGTTTAAGAAGCCCAGGGTTGCTTGTCTCAGATATAGTTTCCTCCGACAGGACAGATGTTGTCTTGCGCTCTTCCCACTAGGCTGGATAGTAGCTAGTCCTTCCCATCTTTGGGGGGCGGGGGCTACAAAGAAGCTTGTGCTGGCTCCTAGCAGAAGCAGAATGCACAAGCTCACTCTCTCAGTCTGTTTGCCCTACTCACTTCCTTGTACCTTTCTTATTAGGCTACATTATAGGGGAAATCTTGACCTTCCACAGAGTTACCCCGAGAAATACACCATTGCCTCGAAAGTGTGGCTTCCATGGCCTGAACTCCACGAACCTTCAGAATTTCATAACCCTCAGTGCTGTTGGCTAGAGATCAGGGTCATGCAACTCCAATTTCAGGAAGCAACCCTTACCCCCAGCACCCAACGCTGGCCCCCTAGGCTGGGGGCAGCAGAATTGCAACTTCCTGGTGAGGGGCATCTAGGGCCTCCCTTCTGCTATTTTCCTTTGGACCCTAGACATGTGGGAGAAGACAACACTATTTTCTCTGCCCCAGATGCTTCCAGAGTTCCTGAGGAAGGAATAAGGGAGATGGTGGACAATTTATCTGGGGTCTGTGTTTCTCTCTTTCCTCTGTCTCCCAGTATATACAAGCTGAACCACCCACCAACAAGTCCTTGTCTAGCCTGGTTGTACAGTTGCTACAGTTTCAGGAGGAAGTTTTTGGCAAACATGTCAGCAATGCACCACTCACTAAACTGCCGGTGAGTACAAAAGCAAGGAGGCGAATCCTTCCAACAGGAGAGGGAGTTTTGGTTTTTTTTGGAAATTTTATGATTTTTGAGATTTGGGTCATTTCCTACCATCCCTGTATCTGGTAGGGCATTATTGGCTTGGCCTACTCCCCAGTTTACCATTCCCATTTTCTTAGTAATACTTTGTGCAGTAATACTTTGTACAGGTTATCTCAGAGAGTCTGAGCTCCATACATGAACTCCCGTGGCATGGTTAAAAGGGGATGAGATTTGGATTTTCACGGGCCTGTGTTCAAATCCTGGCTCTACCACTTGATGTCTCTGTGATCTTGAGCAAGCCATTTAAACCTTTTGAGTCGTGGTTCCCTCATCTCTCGATGAGAGTAATGTTTCTGTAATGGTTAATGAGGTAACCCAGCAGAGTACTTGGCACAAAGGTGGGGCTTTGTGAATATTGGTTTCTGTCTCTCCCCTCTTCCAGGCCACATGGTACAGTGGCCCAGGAGTTAAAGCATTCCAGCTTTGAGAGGGAGATCAGTTCAGCATGGGATTTTGTGAAAGGATTGTTAAGTAATAAGAGAATTTAGGGTGTAACTCTCACATCCTTCTTTCCTGTCTCAATTTTGTAGATCAAATGTTTCCTAGATTTCAAAGCGGGAGGCTCCCTGTGCCACATCCTTGCAGCTGCCTACAAATTCAAGAGTGACCAGGGATGGTAAGATGCCCGCTCTCTCTGCTTCTGACATTTAGTTTAGAGGGGATCCCCCTTTATGATTCCCTGGGGTCTTTCTGGGGTGGGAGAGCGTGGGTACACATTCTTGTGAGACCACTGCTTTGCTAGGTCAGTAGGCCTGACTTGCTAGGTCAGAAAAATGACTGGGAGTCGGAGCCAAAATAGTCTCCAGGAGTGAGTATGTGTGTGTGCATCAGTGTGTGTATTGTAGAGGAAACAGGATTCGTCAGTTCGCATCTCAAGCTTTTCTTTGTCCCTTTGACTAAGTACAAAATGATTCATGGAGTTGAGATTAGTGAGCCCCAGATCCCAGGTGATTTGGGCAACAGCTGAGAGCAAGATTGCTTCCTAATTTCCCCTGTTAAAAAGTCACGTACCTTAACGTCATCCCCAGACCTGAGCTATACCACTCACTAGATTATTGCCTCTTCACAAGGCGGCGTTACGATTTCCAGAACCCGTCACGCATGGACCGCAACGTGGAAATGTTTATGACCATTGAGAAGTCCTTGGTGCAGGTAATAGTCAAGAACCTTCCCCGTCCATCTCCTTTCCCTCAGTCAGAATCCAAAACACCCCTTCCCCGTAATCTCATCCCATCTGTTTCTTCTCCCCACAGAATAATTGTCTGTCTCGACCTAACATTTTTCTGTGCCCAGAAATTGAACCCAAACTGCTAGGGAAGTTAAAGGACATTATCAAGAGACACCAGGTGAGTGGATGGGTCAGGAGAGGTTTCAGAACCTCCATGACTCTTTTCCTGATGTTTCCCATATAAGAAGGACCCTGAAGGGCCGGCCCCGTGGCTTAGCGGTTAAGTGCGCACGCTCCGCTGCTGGCGGCCCGGGTTCGGATCCCGGGCGCGCACCGAGGCACCGCTTCTCCGGCCATGCTGAGCCCGCGTCCCACATACAGCAACTAGAAGGACATGCAACTATGACGTACAACTATCTACGGGGACTTTGGGGGGAAAAAAAAGGAGGAGGATTGGCAATAGATGTTAGCTCAGAGCTGGTCTTCCTCAGCAAAAAGAGGAGGATTAGCACGGATGTTAGCTCAGGGCTGATCTTCCTCACACAAAAAAATAATAATAAATAAATAAATAAAAATAAATAAAAAAATAATAATAAAAAAAAAGAAGGACCCTGAAGTGCCATGTTTTCGACTCTACCTACTTAAGTAGGTGGCTCTACCTACTTAAGAAAAGACTGGAGTTAAAGCCTTGAGCCTCTTTTTCTGTTTTTCTTGTTTCCCAGTCTTGACAGGTTTGGATCACTATCCCTAGAGACTGCACTGGCCTGAGGGGAAGAAGACTTCTTCCACTGAGCTAGAGATTGTCTGATTTCAGAGAAATGAAATCTTTGCTCTTCGGAACTCTCTAATAACAAGCAGATGTCATTGTTAGGGACATATAGTCGACTTTACATTTCCCATGTAGATTATCTATTCAGAAGATTATCTGTAGCAATTTTTTTTTTGTTTTTTTTTTAGTGAGGAAGATTAGCCCTGAGCTAACATCTGTTGCCAGTCCTTCTCTTTTTGCTGAGGAAGATTGGCCCTGGGCTAAAATCTGTGCCCATCTTCCTCTACTTTATATGTGGGACGCCTGTCACAGCATGACTTGATGAACAGTCCACACCTGGGATCCGAACCTGCAAACTCCGGGCTGCCGAAGCAGAGCACGCGAACTTAACCACTATGCTACCAGGCCGGCTCTGATTTAGCAATTTTTAATTCTTTTCTCCATTGTTAGTACAATTGCAGCTGTTTCCCTCTGCCACTCAGCTGGTGTGTGCTTAGAGAATGCAAACCAACTTTAATACCATTCTGAGCAAAATATGATTAGGAAGGCAGATTTGTGGTTAAATCTTATTTTGATTTATTTACATGCATGACTATCAGAGAGGACCATAGTTACCTGCTTCTCTTTGTGCCTCCAGGGGACGGTCACTGAGGACAAGAACAATGCCTCCCATGTTGTGTATCCTGTCCCAGGGAACCTGGAAGAAGGTGAGACCTGAGTTTTCCTGGTCACTGCAGTGGATGGCTTGGTCTAGGAGGTGGAGGACGGCTCGGATCCTAGACAGTGCCTGGGCTTCTCTCTCCTTTCAACCCTGAATCCTCCTACATCTTACATTCCTATTCCCAGGTCCCCTACTGCAGCAGGAGTTGTGTACAGAGTTATTTTTTGTGTACTCCTTTAGCTTATATTTCTCCCCACTCTGTCTCTATCCCCAGAGGAATGGGTACGACCAGTCATGAAGAGGGATAAGCAGGTTCTTCTGCACTGGGGCTACTATCCTGACAGGTGAGCATGGGTTCCTGGAGCAGGTTTAGGAACAAGAGCCAGACTGAGAAGCCCTGGGACATCTAGCACAGCAAGAAGGCATTCTTTGGGGTTATTTTTAGGTCTGTTAATTTGTTCTCCCACCTGTTATGCAAATCCTCTGTCTTGGTAGAGGTTTGGACTTAGTGGACTGAGGCTTAGGCTAGAAGGATTGAGACTTGAAGTGTGAACTGGTTATTCCAGTATAATTTTTGAGAAGTAAACATTAGGAATAATTTAAATGTCTAACAGTGGGAAAATGTCTCAGCAAATTTATATATCTAGTCAGTGGGCTATTATGCAGCCTTCAAACTGATAGAAATAACATGGATAATTTGTAGATGGATATTAAATGCAAAAAGTAGGATGTGAAATAACATCTAGTATCATTGCAATTATGTAAAAACAAAATTGTATGGAAAAAAGTTACTGGGAAAAAATATGTACTGAATGTCACAAGTAGTTGTGTTAGGGTGATTCTTTCCTTTCTTTTTCTGTTTTTGAAGTGTTTTATAATCACTTTTGTTACTTTATAATGAAGAGAATCCTAATATTAATTGGAAAAATAATCATACCAAAAGATAACCCAACAACCCAGTACTCTTTGTAAATGGAAGAGGTAAATGATTTGTACTTTTCTTTTCCACGACTCCCTCCCATTGATTCTGCTTCGTGCTCAATTTCCCATGGCAGTTATGACACGTGGATCCCAGCCAGTGAAATTGAAGCGTCTGTGGAAGATGCTCCAACTGCTGAGAAACCTAGGAAGGTGAGCTTCTCTTGTCCTTCCACCCCAAGGAGAATGCCAGGACCAGACCACTCTTTGGAGGTGATGCAGAGGCTCTTGTGCCCTTGGGCTGTTCTCTTGAGGGTCCCCAGACAGAGCTGTGGCTTCCAGGCTTCTCTCCAGCACAGTCTGCCTTTGTACTTTAGGTTCATGCAAAGTGGATCCTGGACACAGACACCTTCAATGAATGGATGAATGAGGAAGACTACGAAGTAAATGATGACAAAAACCCTGTCTCCCGCCGAAAGAAGATTTCAGCCAAGACGTTGACAGATGAGGTGAAAACTCCTCTTCTTCCTCCCTTGAGCCCTCAGCATAAGGCTTGGAACAAGTCTTCACTGGAGATTGTTGGTTCACATTTGTCCCAATTGTCCAACTTGCAGGTGAACAGCCCAGATTCAGATCGACGGGACAAGAAGGGGGGAAACTATAAGAAGAGGAAGCGCTCCCCCTCTCCTTCACCGACCCCAGAAGCTAAGAAGAAAAATGCTAAGAAAGGGTATGTCAGCTCTAACCGGCCCCCACCTTCACCGTTCTCTCCATGCCATGTTGAAGGAAGGAAGGACACATCTTTGCCATAAGCACCTGGCCCTGACCTGCAGGTGTTCTGAGAGGGAGGATGAGCAGGTCTTCTTTGGCTGCCCAGTTGTTAGGTCTAGTCCCAGCCACTAGTAAACTCAAAGAGAGCTTAATCTCCAAAGGAGAAGCCTTTGCCACTTCCCATTACTCTGAAAGTGATCGATTTCTGTTTTTGCTTGGCTCTGCCCTTGGGGTTCTCTCTTGCTTTCCTTCCCTTGAACCTCAACTTTCAAGGACTCCTTGTCTAAGGATGACTGCATTCTCTTTCCCTCTCTTTCCTTTCCAGTCCCTCAACACCTTACACCAAGTCAAAGCGTGGCCACAGAGAAGAGGAGCAAGAAGACCTGACAAAGGACATGGATGAGCCCTCACCGGTCCCCAACGTAGAAGAGGTGACACTGCCCAAAACAGGTATGGGCCAGGCCAAGCTCCTGGACTTGCCCCTACTCCCTATCCTGCCCCTGCTGATTGCCCAGGCCTGGCTCCAGGTCTAGGGGATCTTGCCCTTCAGTTTAGCTCGTTACTGAAATTATTTTTATTACCACGGACAGTCCTCTAACTTCCTATCCATATCTGACTGTGGACTGTGCTTTGCGCCTGACAGTCGTTGTCTCCAAACTCTGTTTTTTTTTTTGTGAGGAAGATCAGCCCTGAGCTAACATCTGATGCCAATCCTCCTCTTTTTTCTGAGGAAGACTGGCCCTGAGCCGACATCCGTGCCCATCTTTCTCTACTTTATATGGGACACTGCCACAGCATGGCTCGACAAGCAGCGCGTCGGTGCACGCCCGGGATCCGAACCGGCGACCCCGGGCCGCTGCAGCAGAGCACATGCACTTAACCGCTTGCGCCACCGGGCCAGCATCTCCAAAGTCTTTTTGATTACGTACCCCCAAGGATAAAATATATTTCAGTACAAATTATGTATATGTACTATTTACCACTACTTTAGGAACATTATAAAACACATGCAAACGTTACCTAAAAATGGGAAAGTGTAAAAGATAAGATTGAAAAACAAATGTAAAGAGAAGTTCTGATATTGTCTGCCTGTATTCCAGTGGACCAGCTTTGCCTCCTATGTGAGGACTCCACTTTGGAGACCATTGCTTTGCAATGCTGGTCTACAATCTGTATTCCATAGACCAGCCCCAGATATCAAGGAGTGTGTTTCAGGAGTGGAGTTGGGGCACCACTGGGAGAGAGGAGTTCTGGCTTCACCCCCTCGTCAGTTGGAGCAGCTCTCCCCTGATCCATGTTTTCTCCTGAACTTTCATGTGTGAATTCAGTTGAGGAAAGTGTCCTCTGCTCTCAAAAATGTTTAAGATCCAACTACTCCTCTACAGAGTGATTTGGTCAGACGCTGTCTCAGTCCATTAAGAACTTCCGGACACATGGATGGAGATAGGGCCTGTCAAAGACAAGAATGACTTATGAATGTACACAGAGATGCTTCTTTATAGGAAAAAAGTTAAACAATGTTTTGGTTGGGGAAGAGGGGAAAGTGGCAAGTGAGTTTCAAGGCCTAGAATGATTGTGATTGGAGGAAGTTACTACATTTTGTGATCAGATGGAGAAAGTGAGATCTAGAACTGTTAACAGTGGAGAGGTGAGGGCTAGATTTACGCAGAACCTGTCTGATAAAATGACTCTCTCTTCTGGCAGTCAACACTAAGAAGGACTCCGAGTCAGCCCCAGTCAAAGGAGGCACGATGACTGACCTGGGTAAGGCACGGGGCCTCAGGGCGAGGTGGGCAGAGCCCTGCTCTGGAGGCTCAGCTGCCACCTTCCCCCAGCCTGCCGGGGCTTCTCAGAAAGTAAGATTCTTCTCTGGCCCCATAGGAGGCTCCAGCTTTCTATCTTGCTGTCTCTCTCTTTCAGATGAACAGGAGGATGAAAGCATGGAGACTACGGGCAAGGTGGAGCCAGTTTAGAGAGGCCCTACCTCTCTATGTGATTCTGATTTGTGATTATAAAGTTCCTTCTACCCAGAACGTTCCACTGCCCAGACTTTTCCTGTCCTAGACTAATTCTAGCTATTACTCAAAGCTCTGACCCTTTTTGAGTCCTGGGGCTCATAACTGTTCATTCCCATACCCGTCTTTAGTGCCCACATTCCTCGGGTGTGGGAGAAGCAGAGGGTTGCTAGGGGCAAAATGGGAATGCTGAGTGTCCAGCAGCCTCCCTACTCGTAGGATGAGGATGAGAACAGTACGGGGAACAAAGGGGAGCAGACCAAGAATCCGGACCTTCATGAGGACAATGTGACTGAACAGACCCACCACATCATCATCCCCAGCTACGCTGCCTGGTTTGACTATAACAGGTATTTATGGCTCCAGCTTCTCACTGAATCCCTATTTCCCTGCCTCCAGGGGTCAACGTGTTGTTCCTCCTCCTGCCTCCAAATAAGTTATTTCTTCCTCAGCCAGATAGACCAGGGTACACTTCAGTTTTAGGGGAGCTCCTGGTCTCTTTGAGTCTTACAGCTGTCTCCAGCTATTTGCCCACCCCACCTTCTAGGCTTTTCCTCTCTTTGGGGCCCCATCTCTCCACCAGCGCCTTCTGAATCCACTCTGCCTCCTCTTGCAGCGTTCATGCCATTGAGCGCAGGGCTCTTCCCGAGTTCTTCAACGGCAAGAACAAGTCCAAGACTCCAGAAATGTAAGCAAATCCCAGCTCATGATTCTCATTCCCCGTCCTGTCCCTGTACACCTTTCCTGATCCAGCATCAACCAGTTTAGCAAACATTTCTTGAGCTCCTTCCACGAGCCAGGCACTGTGTGGGGCTTCCCGAAACATGATCTCTGCCCACAGGCAGCCCCAGCCCAGCACTGTGAGCACAGTAGTGTCCTCTCTAGGATTTGCCCAGGGGTGATATGAAGCACGCTCTTCTGCGTGAAACAAGAACCTGCTCCAGTGCCTCCAGTTCTTTTAACAGGGTACTGAGCCTTTCAATGCATAGTTATTGATGTTGTTTAAAATGCAAGTATCCCCCACGTAAGTAATAGCTTTGACTGAAATGTAAATGGCTATTACAGGCTGGTCCCTCAGAGTAGGTTTTTTTTTTTTTTTTAAGATTTTATTTATTTTATTTTTTGCCCCCAAAGCCCCAGTAGATAGTTGTATGTCATAGCTGCACACCCTTCTAGTTGCTGTATGTGGGACTCGGCCCCAGGATGGACAGAGAAGTGGTGCCTTGATGCACACCCGGGATCCGAACCCGGGCCGCCAGCATCGCAGCGCGCGCATTCAGAGTAGGTTTTGATAGAAAAACCAGAGGAGGAATTATGAAGACCCAAGTCTGTGAATTAAGGGATGGAGGGGCTCTCTGGAGAGAAATGTTATGTCAAGTGTGAGCTTGGGGCTCAGAAATCTTCATCTCCTTCAAGGTCTTGCCTCAGGCCAAACATGGTTGGCTTTGGATAGGACTTTGGCAATCTTCTATGGTTAGGGATCCTCCAGGATAAAAATCATCCTGAGGCAGATGAGACGTGGTGCTGAGCCCCCTGAGAGCTGAACGAGCTTGCTTCCCAGCTGTTCTTCAGCTTGCCATCTCTGGGGCCATCTTCTCTCCCCACCATGTTTCCTTTCTGTGGCCCTGGTAGGGGTCTGTCCTCTTCTTCCTGGGGAAAGCAGTGTGTGTGAAGAAGCTTGGCTGTCTCCAGAGGAAAAGGAAGTAGTGACCAGGTGACACAAGTTCAACATGATCTGCAGGCAGGGTTGGAACTAGAACTGTTCTACATTTTGCTCTCTTGGTATAAAATAGTAAATGATGATAATTGCTCACATTTACTCATATAAATGTGGGCAATTATAGTGCTTACTATCTCCCAGGCACTATCCTGGGTCCTACATACATTGACTAATTTAGTCTTCACATCAGCTTTAGAGGTATGTCTTGTTATCATCTACAGTTGACTGATTAGGAAACTGAGGTCTACAGGGGTTAAGTCACTTGCTTAAGGTCACATAGTTAAGTAGTAGAACCGGGATCTGAGTCCTTTCATCTGGCTCATGGTCTCAGCCTCTACACTCTACCACACAACAGCTGCCATTTTTTGAGCTCCCACACTGTGCCTGGTGCCGTACTGGATCTTTACAGACCTTTCTAATCCTCAACGGACTCTCCATTTTACAGATGAGGAAACTGAAGTTCAAAAAACTTAATTTGCCCAAGGCCATTATGGTAGAACTGGTATTGGAACTTAGGTCTTTCCACCTTGAACATATATTCTTATATTAGACCCTGTCATGCTGACTAGTTGGATGCATATGGCTCAAGACTTCCCTTTAACATCTGTGTTTGGAAATAAGGGCACCTTTTCTTACCTTTAGATTCCACGTTCAAAAGTTGCGTGAAATATGGGCCGGCTTCGTGGCTTAGCGGTTAAGTGCAGGCGCTCTGCTACTGGGGGCCCCGGTTCGGATCCCGGGCGCGCACCGACACACCGCTTCTCTGGCCATGCTGAGGCCGCATCCCACGTACAGCAACTAGAAGGATGTGCATCTATGACATACAACTATCTACTGGGGCTTTGGGGGAAAAAATAAAATAAAATAAAAAAAAAAAAAAAAAAAAAAAGTTGCGTGAAATATCCCCAAGCACAGCCAAGGAAATCATTCATTTAACTAAAAACCCCATCAAGGAAAACGTAAGGAATATTTGAACCCCTTGAGTCTAGCACACAGCAGACCCACGTTGTTTATTGAGTTGAATGATCCACTCTTTTCTTTAGCTCTTTTATCATTTTTCCTACCCTTCAGCCCTCAGCAGACATTTGTTTTTCTTCCTCTCCTTCCTCTCTCTCTCTCTCTCTCTCCTAAGCTACCTGGCCTATCGGAACTTCATGATTGACACTTACCGGCTGAACCCGCAAGAGTATCTCACCTCCACCGCCTGCCGCAGGAACCTGGCGGGTGACGTCTGTGCCATCATGAGGTGGGTCTTGCAGCTGAGGGGAAGCGGGTACGTGAGGATGTCTGCCCACAGATGTTTCTTGGCAGAAGGAGAGATGCCAGCAAGGAGCACAGGGGAACGAGCAGGGAAAGACACTTCTAGAGAAAGGGGAAGTTCAGGTTTGGGGTATCAGTGACTTGAAGGAATGCACTGGTGTTCTCTGAAGTGTGGAAGAAAGGACGAAGAGCACGTCTGTAGTTGAAGGGTCCTGGTTCAATTTTGCTAGCTATCCGGGAAGAGATGTTTAGTAGGTGGGTAGGTGTGGAGAGAGGCCCAGGCTGGAGATGTAGACTTGGGGTCACTGGCATTTAGTGGTGGGAGTAGTTGGGATTTCCCAGGGCGTAGAGTGAGCAGAGAAGAGGCACCTCCTGCACCTTTCTGGCTGTCCCAGCTGTCTGGCTGACCCTATCTCTGCCTCTCTTCTCGCAGGGTCCACGCCTTCCTAGAACAGTGGGGTCTTATTAACTACCAGGTGGATGCCGAGAGTCGACCAACCCCAATGGGGCCTCCCCCCACCTCTCACTTCCACGTCTTGGCGGATACACCATCAGGGCTGGTGCCTCTGCAGCCCAAGACCCCGCAGGTAGGGTGAGGGGCCATGGGGACAGGGAGGCATTGGGTAAAACTGGGCTTCTTTGGACTTTTCTTTTTCTGGTTTTTTAGGGTAATGGTTCAGGAGTGTTTTGAGGCTTCTTCCTTTTTCATGGGATGCAAAGGGCCACAAGAGTCAGCCCCGTGTGTTTAGCACCCTCTCTCAGCTTCTGTACCTAAGACTGCAAGGACTTGCTGAGGGAGAAGAGATGTTCCTTGTCCTCAAGGAGCAGACAGGCTAATGTAGGGGATGGAGCAGATAGAGAAAAATGCTTAAAATTGAGTTGCATGAAATTTCTTAGCTTTGTTGCATTTCCAACATTTTTTCATTTTTGCTTCATAATTATTATCACTTCCATTTTTTTTCCACTTCCATTTCATACATTACAAAAATTAAGAGGAGAAAGGTTATGTGGCTTGCCCAAGGTCACAGAGTACCAAATCTAGAATTAGAACCTAATTGTCCAGCTCCTAAGACAACCTGTAACAATATATCTGAATACAAATGGATATCATGCCAACTAGAGATCTAATTAATCATTAAGGGAACATGGAACAGTGGCATGAGTGCCCCCAGAGCTTGCGGGCCGCCCAGCATTTGGTCTTGAGGCCTCCAGGGCCTTGGCCTGGTCATTTCCTGCCCAGCCTCCATGACGCCAAGCTCTGTCCCCCAGGGCCGCCAGGTTGATGCTGATACCAAGGCTGGGCGAAAGGGCAAAGAGCTGGATGACCTGGTGCCAGAGACGGCTAAGGGCAAGCCAGAGCTGGTAGGTGGGGTGTAGACCCCGCTGGGCTTCTTATTTGCCCCTTTATCGGGGGGCCCCTGCCCGGGAAGAAGAGACGTGAGAGCAGAGGAGCTACAGCAGGAAGGGAGGCAGTCCCGCCCAGGGGTGTCCCTGGCTTTGGGAAGGAAGCTCCTTCTGTCTGTTTTCTCTCTCTGTCTGTCCCTGGCTCCGGCGGTCAGTTGTACTCAGTTCTTTCTTTCCCCCCAACAAATAGCAGACTTCTGCTTCCCAGCAAATGCTCAACTTCCCTGACAAAGGCAAAGAGAAACCAACAGATATGCAGAACTTTGGGCTGCGAACAGACATGTACACGAAGAAGAATGTCCCTTCCAAGGTATGAGGTGGGGGCTGACTTCGGGGGTGGGGTGCCCTCGCTCCTCGGACCTCACAGGCTCCTCTCTGACCCACCTATGTTTCCTCTGCAGAGCAAGGCTGCGGCCAGTGCCACTCGAGAGTGGACAGAACAGGAGACCTTGCTGCTCCTGGAGGTAATTGGGGCGAGGAAAGGAGAGTTCTACAAAAGCGGAAGTGGCCGGGGTGCCGCTGCCTCATGAGTGGGGAGAGCGTGGTTTTGCCCCCAGTCACGCCTTCCCGATGCCCATCGCACCTGCCTCAGGGACCAGCTCCAGGCCAGGAATTTGGGCCATTTCATTAACGCCATATCCTTTCTTAGTGCTACTTGGAGATTCCCCTTGGACCCAGCAGAGTACACAAATAGCACAACACGGAGAGCTTTGAAGCCAGCTACCCTTAGTAGGCTGGGGGGATTGACCTTCCAGGAAAGTGGCTAAGTAAGCAAAGTTGTGTCTCCACCACTACCACCAGGCACTGGAAATGTACAAAGATGACTGGAACAAAGTGTCCGAGCACGTGGGAAGCCGCACACAGGACGAGTGCATCTTGCATTTTCTTCGTCTTCCCATTGAGGACCCGTACCTGGAGGACTCAGAGGCCTCCCTGGGCCCCCTGGCCTACCAGCCCATCCCTTTCAGTCAGTCAGGCAACCCTGTCATGAGCACTGTTGCCTTCCTGGCCTCTGTCGTCGATCCTCGAGTCGCCTCTGCTGCCGCGAAGTCTGCCCTAGGTAATGTAGAGGGTTCCTGGCCTTCTTAGTTTGCGTTTGAAGGACTGGTTACTCAGATCTGGAAACCCTCTCACGTTTGGCTCCCCTGCTGGCTTTGTCTGCTGCTGGCATCAGCTCAGGCCCCTGTCTGGCTCCATGCTGGTCTAGATGAAGAGACGGGCTTGTAAGGACTTTCACAGGGATAGCCAGAACTGCCTGCCTGCCCCACTCCCAGCCTCATCCTCTCTGGATCTTGCAGAAGAGTTCTCCAAAATGAAGGAAGAGGTACCCACAGCCTTGGTGGAGGCCCATGTTCGGAAAGTGGAAGAAGCAGCCAAGGTGACAGGCAAGGCGGACCCAGCCTTTGGCCTGGAAAGCAGTGGCATTGCAGGAACCACCTCTGATGAGCCTGAGCGGATTGGTAAGGCCTGGCAAGTTACCAGATTTCTCCCCTGTCACCAAGAGCCAGAGCCACCAGGCAGCCCTGTGCCATCCGTGCCTAGAGTTGGCCTCAGAGCACAACACGTGCAGAGAGAATTGGTGGGGTTTTTATTTTCCCCAGAACTTTACCTTAGGGACCCTGGCTCCCTGCTGGCCCTCTCACTAAGATTCTGGCTAAGAGAAGGGGCTGTTGGAAAGTGTTTTAGAGACAGATTCTGTATCAGACATTTCCCATTTCCTCTTCCCACGGGCCCAGAGGAGAGCGGGACTGACGAGGCGCGGGCGGAGGGCCAGGCCACAGAGGAGAAGAAGGAGCCCAAGGTATAGCGGGATTGAGCTGGGCTGGGAGGGTGGAGGGGCCAGACTGGCACATGGTGAGGTGGGTGCTGGCATAGTTGAGCTCAGGCAGCAAGGGCTGGGCCTGGATTGGGCTCTCCTGCAGCCAGATCACCCTGAAGTAAGAAGCATAAATTCAGTTCCCGGTCTGGGCCCATCATGTGAGAACCAGCCGCCCTGAGAGTCTCTACTTTTCTTTCACTGGGACTTCAGGAACCCCGAGAAGGAGTTGGGGCTGTAGAGGAAGAAGCAAAGGAGAAAACCAGCGAGCCTCCCAAGAAGGATGAAGAGAAGGGGAAAGAAGGTGACAGTGAGAAGGAGTCAGACAAGAGTGACGGGGACCCGATAGGTGAGCCTCCCCAGGTGGTGGTTGGGTCCAGGAAAGAGAAGTGAGGCTGTAGGGCTAACGCAACCCTTTTCCTGGCCTCTGGGCCACTCTGACCCTGTTGACCAGTTGACCCCGAGAAGGAGAAGGAGCCAAAGGAAGGGCAGGAGGAAGTGCTGAAGGAAGTGGTGGAGTCAGAGGGGGAAAGGAAGACCAAGGTGGAGCGGGACATCGGGGAGGGCAATCTCTCCACCGCCGCCGCCGCCGCCCTGGCTGCCGCCGCCGTGAAGGCCAAGGTGAGAGCCCGAGACCCGTAGACCCAAGGGAAGGCCCTAGTCTCCCTTCACCCGGAGGAACTCCTTCCTCGCTCATCCCTTAAGTAATGCTGGCCTGCTTCCTTTTTCGTTTGATCCTGAGAGGATCTTCTCCAAGCTTTCTTAAGCTTTACCATCGGGCCTGTTTTCACTCTCTAATTATTTGACTTTGTCTTATCCTTTGCCATTCTCTCTTTTTCTTCATGTTCTTTTAAAAATATGCGGCTCTCTGGGTTGTGACCACAGCAAGTTCTTAAAACCTGCCAGCCTCCACCCTTTCTCTCGCCCGGAGTGTCTTCAGCTGGGTCCTCCCCCTGACATGCCATCCCACCCCTCCTTCCCTAGCACTTGGCTGCTGTTGAAGAAAGGAAGATCAAGTCTCTGGTGGCCCTGCTGGTGGAGACCCAGATGAAAAAGTTGGAGATCAAACTCCGGCACTTTGAAGAGCTGGAGACGATCATGGACCGGGAGCGAGAAGCAGTGAGTAGCCTCGCCCAGGGCGTCAACAGAGCCCGGGGACCCCACCTTGACACTGAACCGTGCCTCAGTTTAGGATGGGGGGATGCAGCAGTGCAGAAAGCCTGAGAGTGACAGGGCTTCAGTGCAGAGGGAGTAGCCCAGGCCAGGGCAGGAGGAGCCAGCCCCAGGACACGTGGCCCACAGGCAAAGCCCGGAGACCTGGGTCCCACAAATGTCGGCTCCAAGGGGCAGAGATTCTAGTCAGTTTTTTGATTGTTGCATCTCCAGGTCCTTCCACAGTGCTTGGCCCATATTAGAACCTCAATAAATATTTGTTGAGTGATTGAACAGGTGTAAGGGATGATGAGAGGGTAGGGGCTTCACATCCAGATGAGCTTGGAAAGGGGATGGGATAGATAAGGTATTGCCCCATTTTGTCTTTGAGAAGATATAAAAAGAAATAGAAGACAGGGACCCTGCCCTCAGAGAACCTACACTTTAACTAGAGACATCAAATATACAATATGGAGACATCAAAAACAGTTACTGCTTTGGGGACCGGCCTGGTGGCACAGCGGTTAAGTGTGTGCGCTCCGCTGCGGTGGCCCGAGGTTTGCAGGTTCAGATCCTGGGCGCGCACCGATGCACCACTTGTCAAGCCGTGCTGTGGCGGCGTCCCATGTAAAGTAGGGGAAGATGGGCATGGATGTTAGCCCAGGGCCAATCTTCCTCAGCAAAAAGAGGAGGATTGGCATCGTATGTTAGCTCAGGGCTGATCTTCCTCACAAATAAAAACAAAACAAAAAACAGTTAATACTTAAAGAAAGTAGCTGACAAATTCAAATTAAGAGATTTCAGATCAAGTATATAAGTCCTGAGAGAGAAAGAAGAAAAGCCAAAGCTCAGAGGCTAGTGAGTTGATCTCAGATGGTTTCCTAAGAATGGTGAGTTTTTAGCCAATTTTGAAGGAAGAAAAGAACATGAATTGACAAGAGGAATTGGAAGAGTTTTCCAAACTATAAAGTAATGACCAGTTCAAAGCTTTGGAGCTGAAATGGACAAGGGCTACCACCAGGTTAACTCCATTGCAGTGAGAAGCCATGTGGGCAGCCAGAAGACATGTGCATGGGAATTCGCAAGGGGAGGGCGGGGGAAGACAGAGAAAGTCCAAGCACAAGATTTAGATTTGGGGAACTGCCAGAATGAAAGGCTGGGTTTGTCAGAAGACAAAGCAAGGGGCAAGGCATTTGCCTTTGGGGTCTTCTGAACATGAGTAACGGTGCTCAATTGGCACTGGCAGCTGGAGTATCAGAGACAGCAGCTCCTGGCCGACAGACAAGCCTTCCACATGGAGCAGCTGAAGTATGCGGAGATGAGGGCCCGGCAGCAGCACTTCCAGCAAATGCACCAACAGCAGCAGCAGCCACCACCAGCCTTGCCCCCAGGCTCCCAGCCTATCCCACCTACAGGCACTGCTGGGCCACCCACGGTCCACGGCTTGGCCATGGCTCCGGCCTCTGTGGCCCCTGCTCCTGCTGGCAGTGGGGCCCCTCCTGGAAGCTTGGGCCCCTCTGAACAGATTGGGCAGGCAGGGTCAACAGCAGGGCCACAGCAGCAGCAACCAGCTGGAGCCCCCCAGCCTGGGGCGGTCCCACCAGGGGTACCCCCCCCTGGACCCCATGGTAAGTGATGGGTTCTGGAACTCTTGCTGACCAGGGGGATCCAGGTGAATGTTCCAGTTCCCTTAGAAGGGGATACGTAGTAGGCCTGGAGAAAAGGATCAGCATCAGTTTCTACAGATGGGCCCACCTCTGTTACATCCCTGAGCCTGCAGGAATCCTTCCTCAAACCCAGTTCCAAAGATTTACCACTTATTCAGTGTCAGGAAAAGGGAAGGAGTGGCTGGGTTATCCTTGCTCCGAAGGTGAGTTGGTAAGTGAGGTTTTATGCCTCTAACCTTTTTGACCTCTCCTCTTCGTTCCCAGGCCCCTCACCGTTCCCCAACCAACAAACTCCTCCCTCAATGATGCCAGGGGCAGTGCCAGGCAGCGGGCACCCAGGCGTGGCGGGTAATGCTCCTTTGGGTTTGCCTTTTGGCATGCCGCCTCCTCCTCCTCCTGCTCCATCCATCATCCCATTTGGTAGTCTAGCCGACTCCATCAGTATTAACCTTCCCCCTCCTCCTAACCTGCATGGGCATCACCACCATCTCCCGTTCGCCCCGGGCACTCTCCCCCCACCTAACCTGCCTGTGTCCATGGCGAACCCTCTACATCCTAACCTGCCGGCGACCACCACCATGCCATCTTCCTTGCCTCTCGGGCCGGGGCTCGGATCCGCCGCAGCCCAGAGCCCTGCCATTGTGGCAGCTGTTCAGGGCAACCTCCTGCCCAGTGCCAGCCCACTGCCAGGTGAGAAGGGTCCTGGAGGGGAGAAGGGAGAGGGAGGGGTCCACATGGAGGCGGGGAGGGCAGGTGGGGAAGGGCTCAGGAACTAGAGCTTCCACAATCCTTTTTGAACACTCTGGTAAAATTAGAAGACAGGAGGATGGGCCTCTCTGGCTGTCCTCCACTGTTCCCCAACCTGGCAGCTGCCACCTCTGGGATGACGTTGGGGCCTTTCACTGGTGGGTCACGGAGGAGTCCTGTGGCACAGAGCAGCTCAGTTGTAAACTTGAAAAGCAGCTACCTGTTTGCATGATGATTGGCATCCCCTGTGCTTGTTCCTGTCATGTCCAAGTGCCCCATTTAGAGAGTTCTTTGGGGGGCAAAAGGATGACTTGGGGTTTATCAGTTTTCCCAGTGTGAGGTGCAGGGGGGGTGTTGGGAAAAGGAAGTTGTACACTGTGGGTACCTCGTTCATCTACCCACCCATTGCATGCCACGCCCGGTTCTGTGTGTCTGTGGTGGCCTCGGTCTAGAGCCCTCTCCTGCTCAGTCCAGCTGATTCATCTTTTTTCTCCACAGACCCAGGCACCCCCTTGCCACCAGACCCCACGGCCCCGAGCCCAGGCACGGTCACCCCTGTGCCACCTCCACAGTGAGGAGCCAGCCAGACATCTCTCTCCCTCACCCCCCACGGAGATCAAGGTTCCAGGAACAGCCCTCCCCCCACCACTGGGGCCCTTCCCTAGCCTGGAGAGGTCGTCACTACATAAGGAAAGCTCCTCCTGCTCCTCCAAAGCCCCCACCATGCCATCAGAGGCGTGCATTTTTATATCAGATTATTCAAGGACTTCTATTTAAAAGATGTTTCTAATGTCTGGGAGAGAGGATAGGTTGGGGATGCTGCCCTCAAAGGAAGAGCTGGGGGAGGTATTTATACAAGGTTCCAATTAACCACTTCTAAGGGTGCACCCCCTCAAAACTACTGCATTTTTTTATGGAGTAAACAAATTAAGCCCTTTAAAAGGAAGTAGAGAGATAACAAAACCACATTGGAGCTCCGGCCACCCACTAAAAAAAATCCACCTTTTACATTGTTTGGAGGAGGGAGGTGAGTTTTAGGAAAGGGGGTTCAGGTTCTGGGGAGAGGTCTGGGGATAGACTAGGTGCAGAGTCTGTCTCCTGCAGCCCGTCGTTAGTGACTGAGTCAACTCCCAACCCTCAGCCACCTCACCCCGTTTATTCCTAACTAATCTCCTGCTGCTTCCTCAGCATTGCTGGTCTAGGCCACCCAGCTCAGCCGACGAGCCCTTTCCCTGAGTGTCAGTTTTGTTTTTAAAAGTCACCTGCGTAGTTGATGTCAGTGTATGTGTATTTGGTGGGGAAACATTTGGGGGGATTCCTGTGGTAGGTAATAGAGGAAGAAAGGGCCCTTCTCCTCCCTGCCCTGGGCTCTATCATTGGGCTCCTAGAAGACGTGGAGAGGGAGCTATAAGAGGATGGGAAGTTTTAAAAACCTGAAGTTTTCAAAAAGCACTTAAGCACCTCCTTCTTATGACTCGGTGGGTCACCCCCCAACCTCTTCCCTTTCCCACCAGGACCGTCAGAACCTTGACTGGTAGCTAGGGGTTCCCTGGGATTGGGGGCAACGGGGAGGGGGTAACTGACCCCCAGCTTGCAGCTCAGTTCTGCCCCCCCGATTCCAGTGCCTCCTGCCCCAGCTGTCCCCTCTTCATCCATGTCATCCATAACGTGATTCCAGACTCTCCACTGATTCTTCTTGGTCCCTCCTGCCGGGCCCCTTGTTCCTCATGTCCCCATGTTTCTCTTCCTCTGTGTCTTGGCACCTTCTGTTTAAAAGTTTTCTGTAAATTTTCTCTTTTTCTTTTCTTTTTTTTTTTTTTTATAAATTAATTTGCTTTGAGTTCCATCTTGTGGATGCCTTCTGTTTTTACCTGTGGCTGTCAGGCAGGGAGATCGGGCTGGGGGCAGCACTCCTGGAGTCCCTCCCAGGGGCATTTACCCGGGCTGAAGAGGCACTCTGCATGCGCCAGACCCAGACAGACACTGGGTGTCTCTCCACAAAACGCTACAGGCAGCACAGCTGTCAGGACTGTGCACTATGCAGGAGCTGGGCAGAGGCTCTTACCTGCCCTAAAAATAGCTATTTCAGACTTGGAAGGACATCCTCACAACCTGGGGATTTTGTATATCCTTTCCGAAGTAGTGGCTTCATTCCTTCCCTTATTAGGTGGGGAGGAGGCAGGCATCTCACCTCCTGTTATTATTGGCCCCTAGCTCTGCCGAGGGGACAGACAGGCGCAAGCAGTGCTAATATGGCCTAGCTTTAGCCCCAATAAACAAACACTCCCTGGGCTTCCCCACAAAAGGCCTGCAGTGCTTGGGAGGGTGAGGGTTGGGAGAGCACTCAGCCTAATAGGAGATGGACCAAGGGTGGCCAGCCTTGGTCCTACAGGGATTTATGGCTTCCCTAATCCCCCAAGCAATAGCTTTTGTAGCATCAATGAATGGGGCCAGCATTTCTTAAGTGAGGCAAAGATGGCTCCTGCAGGCCCTTCTCCAGTGGTCCCCAACCTCTGGTCCACTGACCCTGGACTGCCTCACCTACCCTTTCACCTTGCTCAAGAAGGAAAGCAGAAGCACATTTAGGGCACAGAGAGCAAGTTTATTTGGTGAATGCTGACGGCAAACATCATCCAAGAGAGACCAGCTGGGAAAGGTGCCGTGACAGGAGAACTAGGAAACCTTCAGGCTACATACGCAATCTCACGTGGGAAGGCACGGGCACGGGGCACACTGGCACTGTCCTCAGCCATTCAGCACCATGCGGACGAGCTCTGTGGAAAGGAGAGGGGTGAACCGGGAGCAGGGCCAAGGGGAGGGGTCACCAGGGGCCAGGAGACCACAAGACCACGAAGGTGGCACAGGAAGGAACGTGCCCACAGCAATCAACCTTGGGGTCGGTTTGCAGAGGAGCCACCTTGAGTCTGACCAGTTCTCTCGGCCCCCAGCCCCCCTCCCATCAGCTGTTAGTCCCCCACCCCACCCTGAGCAGCAGGAACACAGCAGAGGCAGAAAAGTTCTCAACTACACCTCTAGCTACTGTCAGCCATTGGCGGGAGGAGAGGACAGAGTTCTGGGTTAGGGTACCTTCAAGCTGCCCAGCAGAAGGAAAGAGGAAAGACTTCAGCTACAGCAGCACAATGAGGCAGGCAACCCACTTGCTATGCCAACCACCCGTGCTCCAGGGCCAAGGGACCACCCTGAAGCAAGACGGAGACAGGCTGGTGCGAGTTCCCAGACACCAGCACCCAGGGCCCTATAAGCCAAACCTCAGAGCCCATTCTAAGAAAGAAGGAGGTACCACACCCCCAGGCTGTCTTCCTCTTTGAGGAACCCCCTCCCCTCCCCAGTCAGCTCCATGCAGAAACATGCCAGGGGGAAGTCAATGGTAGCAGGGGAAAAGGCTAGAGAGCAAAGGCTGCAAGAAACACTGGGGAGGCCAACAAGGAGGGGAGGCCAACGAGAGAGGGGAGGCTGGGAGGAGCCGTACCCGCCCCACGGGCCGTCACCCCGACAGGATATGCCTCACAAACGCTGCAGGAAGGAAGAGACATTAATGGTGAAGACAAGACACAGACGTGGGGTGAAGGGCTCAGGCGGTGGGCGATAGACCTTCCATTTCTTTTATTTCCCATTCCTTCTCTGCCCTTCTCCCACCACATTACTCCTTCCTTTCCTGTCAGAGCCCCCTGGCCTCCCACTCCTGGGCTGGGCCGGGCCCTGCCCCTTGCCTCCTGGCACTTTTTTTGTGTGTGAGGAATATCAGCCCTGAGCTAACATCTATGCCAATCCTCCTCTTTTTGCCGAGGAAGACCGGCTCTGAGCTAACATCTGTGCCCGTCTTCCTCTACTTTATATGGGACACCGCCACAGCATGGCCTGACCAGCATGGCCTGACAAGCGGTGTGCACCTGGGATCCGAACCCAGGCTGCCAGCAGCGGAGGGCGTGCACTTAACCGCTACGCCACAGGGCCGGCCCCATCCTCCTGGCACTTTTTGGATCCCAAGTCTAGGAACAGGGAAGACCACAAATGCTGTGCTTGACCTGCTCTGTATGGCTGCTTCCTCCACGAGAGCCCCAATTCATCCCTCACCTTCATAATTGATACAACCATTGCTGTCCTCGTGCCCTGCCACCAGCATCTCTACTTCTTCCTCTGTCATCTTCTCGCCTGCAGAGGGGAAGAAAGAGCATTTTGGGAATTCGGTGACAGGTGAGGTGTATCAGGTGGCACCTCAGCTCAAGGAGCAAGGGCAGAGCCTTACCCAGGGTGACAAGAACATGCCGGATTTCAGCACCCATGACGGTGCCGTTCCCTTCCTTGTCAAACACCCGAAGGCCTTCGACATAGTCCTCGTAGGTGCCCTGGTCCTTGTTCTTGGCCACGGTCTGCAGCATGGGCAGGAAGTGCTCAAAGTCCAGCACCTTCACATTCATCTCTGCCATAAAGGAGGTGAGAGGAAAGTCACACGCGGTCTCAGGACCACAGAGACTACGGGGATCGCAGCTGAACAGTGGCTCCCACTCTCAGCAGGGGATATCCGTGCGATTTGCTAGTCAAGACCTGCTGGAGCTCAGGGCCTATGAAGATGGAGGGAAGCTCTTAGCTGAAAAACTGGGGGCTCCCTACCACACTGAAGATTTGTTCTTGATGACCCTCACCATCACTCTTGGGGTTCCCCAGGACCTTGAGCACCTCGGCGTTGGTGGGGTTCTGGCCCAGGGCCCTCATCACGTCCCCACACTGGCTGTACAGGATCTTGCCATCCCCCGTTCGGTCAAACAGCTGGAAGGCCTCCTTGAACTCTGAGGATTCAGAAAACATCAGCATGGGGCTGATGGGGTTAACTCAAACCCTCCCTCACAGCCCCCGCTGCCCATTCAACTTTGATCATGCTGACGAAACCAGATATTGATACCAATGTACACCCAAGTCCACTAAGAGGGATCCAGTGTCCCTTCCTTCCAACTCAGGTGTCCCACATAAAGACAGCCCTCTCCCCACTTGGCAGAGTGGTAACATCCATTTACACACCCCCTCTGCCGGCAGCAAGCCTGCCCAGCCTCCTCACTACGCTACTCTGGGCAGGAATTTGCCACCGCCCAGTCTGAGTCCTGTCCTTATAAGGAAGTGGGAGCAGCAGCCCGGGACTGGGGTCATCCTAGTCTGCCACTTCCCACCCGTCCTGTACAGAGAGAGACCTTTCACACAGTACAGCTATAAAGAAGTATCCTCAGCAAACTCCCCGTTCCCATTTTCACAAAACACCAGGTTACTGCTTTTTACAGTCTTCACAATTCCAAGCGGGGGGAGGGGGAGAATTATCACAGGATGATAGAAGAAGCAGAAATAGCTGATTAAGGGACAAAGGAGCGCAGGCAGCTTAATCACCGTCCCCAAACCCCACACACAGCAGGCAGTAGGTGACCGAGTTGTTTCACACACCCACACCACCTAAAACTCACCCAGTGCTTGGGGCTCAGATCTAGAGTGGAAGGGGAGGGAGGAAGAAAGAGTGAGAAAAGAAAATGGAGGATCCAGAAAGCAGAAGGGAATCCAGGAGGCACTCCCTTGGGGGTGCTGAAGAGATGACAGATTGGGGTTAGAGGTGCTAGAGGGAGTGTCTCTCTCCCTAAGCGAGACTTCGATAGGAGTCAGATATTACTACTTACCTGCGGTCTGGTCCTCCGTGAAGTCACACTGCTCAGAGAAGAGGGGAGCGGTCAGCATCTATCCCTAAGCTTCTATCCCAGTCCCACAAACTCTGAACCACAAACTCCTGTTCCATGCTGGGGGCTCGCTTCCCAACAGGACAGGACCCCAGACTTTCCAACCCCACTTCCAACCTTCCAGGCCCTCAGGTTCCCTTTGCCCTCTACCGTCTGCCATCTCCTTGCTCCCTACCCCCGGCTTCCCGCCTTTTCGCCCCAAATCCCGCTTATCCTCCCGGCCCCGGGCCCCACCATCTTGACCGCCAAGCGCTGCGGGACCTTTTCCTGCAGTAATGGCTCCGACTCCAGGCCCAACCCTCGTCTTAGTACGTCCCAATGACGTCACCCTCGGCTGGCCCAGCCAATAGGAATCCTGGTCTGAGCTTATGCAGATGACGCTGCTACGTTAGTAATGCTGTGGGCGGGGCCCGCTGGTGCCCATTTCTCCAGAAGAGCCCCACCTGGGGCACGGAAACCGCAGGAGCTGGGGTGGGGCGCAAGGAATCTGCTGCTCCGAGCAGCAGGGAGATTTGAGGATATCGGCCTAGGGAGAGGAGACCCCTCCCCCACTCCCTCCCCCCCACCGCTGAGAAAAGCAACAGTCGGAGGCCAAGGGAGGAACCATCTCTTTATTTTGAAACAATAGGGGGCCTCCTAGTGGCAGGAACGTGCTTCCGCCTGCGGGGGGCCCGGTGTCCGGCCCACAGCATCTGTGGAAAGAAATGAAAGGTGCCAAGCCCTGGCGCTCGCGCGCAGCAGGGCTGAAAACGCACTTCCCTGCTCTTCCAGCCTGACTGAGGGAAGGGAAGGGAGCTGCCTCTCTAGGCGGAGTAGGATGGCCCTACCTGTAGAGCTCAGACGCTTAGGATGTGCTTCAGGAAGGCTGCAGAGAGAGGAGGCAAGGGGGCTTCAGAAGCAGGCCCTTGGGTAATCCATCTGACTTTAGGCAATCCAGGCCCCAGGGTGCCCCCACCCACATACCGCGAGCCTCCTGCCTCCCCTCCTCCCCGGTCCCTTCTGCTCCTCTGGCCCATCACCTTCATAGTTGATGCAGCCATTGATGTCCTCATGTCCTGCCAGAACAGACTCCACTTCGTCTTCAGTCATCCTCTCTCCTAAACCCCAGACACAGCGTTTTAACCCCGGCCTCCCCTCCCTCACCAAGCCAGGCCATGCTCTTCTGGGTGGTACCTCTTCTTCTCCCACCCTGCAGACCTTCCCAAAGCAACAGACCCCAAAGGCATCCTCTCCTTGTAATGGTAACGCCAGGAAAGCGTTCCTGCATCTCCTTTCCATTTCACCTGCATTAGCACCTGGTGAAAGCTTTGACAGACAAGGAAACTGAATTCCAGAGGGTTGAGTGGTACCAGATCACAGAGTACAAACACCTCCTTCCAAAACAGAAGCTCGGGTCTCCCACCTCATCCCCTTTCCTCTGCCCGTTGGGAGGCATCTGCATCCCCTCTCACTTTAGCCTCTGCAGGAGGAAGCCCTTCAGATTCTGCCCCCCTGGCTCTGACCTTCTCAGTCTCCTGCCCACGACCTGCAGGACAGTAATCCCTCCCTGGCTCTGCCTACTTGGCTAACCTTCTTTATGGTCCGCCCCCTCCTCTCCACCCCACAGGAGTTCTGGTCCCTGCCTCACCCAGGGTGGTGAGGACATGTCTGAGCTCTGCTCCCATGACTTTGCCGTCTCCTTCTTTGTCAAACACCCGAAGGCCCTCCAGGTAGTCCTGGTATGTGCCCTGGTCCGGGTTCTTGGCCACTGCCTGGAGCATGGGCAGGAAAGTCTCAAAGTCCACACGCCGGGACTTCAGCTCTGGAGGTTAGAGAGGCAAGGGAGAGGTCACTGTGGTGTCACCTAGGTCCCAGCTCCCATCCTTCCCAAAGGCTCTCATCCTGTTCAACATTCAGGATGTTTTTCTGCCCCTGTGTTTGACAGTTTTTGAAATCCTGAGACCCACCCAGCATCCTCTGTCACCTTAGCAACATCCCTCAGTTCCACCACCACACTGAAAACCCGCATTGTTCCCTCACCATCACTCTTGGGGTACCCCATGACCCTGAGCACCTCGGCGTTGGTGGGATTCTGGCCCAGGGCCCTCATCACGTCCCCACACTGGCTGAACTGGATCTTGCCGTCCCCTACTCGGTCATACAGCTCAAAGGCCTCTTTGAACTCTGAAGTATAAGGAGAGGTCAGTGTTGACCAGGGGTTCCCATCACCCCCAGACAGAAAGGAGGTTCAGAAACTGTGTGCTGGAGCTGGGAAGAAAAGGGGACACAAAGAAGACCAGTGTGGGAGGTTTCAAGGTCGGGACTGGAGCTAGGGGACAAGAAAGGGGATCTGACCGGGGGGCTTGGAACTGGACAGTGGGTGCAGGGGACCAGCATCTCCTCACCCTCCAGCTGGTCCTTGTTAAACTCGATCTGTGGAAAAAAGGAACAGGTGAGGAGGGATGACAGGGCTCGTTCAATCCCTCTCCTGCACTCCTCCCAACCAACTGGCAGCCACTTCTGGGGAGGGGCCCAAAGGGACCAGGCTGGAAGCCCAGCCACTTCAGTCCCATTCCCAGCTCTGGACTTTGGGAGAATCCCAAGAGGAGGAATTATAGGGGGGAGGGTTTCCTGGGAACAGGGTTAATCCCATGCCACCTGTTCCCCTCCCTCCACTGCCCTGAGTCCTGCATCCCTCACATAACTGGGGGCTGAACAAAGGCTAAATTTACCCCTGGCCCCCAGCTGTGATTGTCTAACAAATCTGTCCTCTTCAGCCTTCCCTCCTGGGGTTCAGAGCTGTGGCCTTTAGAGTTGAACAGTCAGCCAGGCACAGGCAGCAGCTCCCTCCCTTCACCTTGAAACTGTCCTCAGAACCCAGATGTTCCCCATCTCACAGTCCTTGCCTCCAGCAAGGGGGTCAGTGAGAGAGAGAGAGAGAGAGAGAGAGAGAGAGAGAGAGAGAGAGAGAGTGTGTGTGTGTGTGTGTGTGTGTGTATACACGTACACACACATGTGTTAGACGGGGGAGAACAACAAAGACAATAGCAGAATCACAAGCGTGGATGCTTCCAAATGGGGGACTAAGAGGAACCCCCAGTCTCATCCCTAGCACTCACTGATTCCCTACCTTCTAGATACCCCCTAATCCCCTAGGCTGTATCCCACCATTGTACTACCCCCTCCAAATTCTTTCCTCACTTTCAGGGGACTCACCACTATTTTGGAGAGATCGATGGGGGGCTCCAGGATTTTCGGAGGGGCCGGAGGAGGCACAGGTAGAGGGACAGCTGGCTCTGGCTCAGGCTTGGGCTTGGCTGTAGGGGCCCCTACTGCTGCTGGTTTGGGAGCAGGCTTGGAGACAGCGGGCCCTGCTGGTTTCTTCACAGGAATATCCTTCTTGGGAGGCATGATGTCCAGTGGCCAAAGGACAGTGTGCCGATCGGGGCACCCATCTCTGTTTAAATAGCCAGGGAGTCTGGGATGTCAAGGGGCGGGGGCAGGGGCAGGGAGCCAGTTGGCGGTGGGAAGGGTGAGATAAGAGGAGAGATATGCTGGCCTGCCCTCACTCCCCTGGCCTCCTGTGGTTCAGGACTCCTGTCCCAAGGTCTTCTCCCTTCTGTCCACCCCGCCCCAAATGCTGGCCAGAACAATGGCCCCTTTGGGGGGAAGGAGAGGAAGCCAGAGACTGCCTGGAATGGGGGAGTTCACCTCTGGGGTGAGGATAGGATGCTTGCCACTGACAGACACTGAGACAGAGGTGAAGCAAAGAAGGGGATCCAGGCATGCCAGGCTCTCAACTCCCTGACTCAGAGTAGCCCTTTTTTGCTAGCAGCCTTAGACTCTTCATGGTGGAGGCAGGGAGAGGGGCCTTGTGAACTGGGATTGTTAAAGTGGGGTCTGGGAGCAGTGAAACATGAAAAAAACAAGCAGCCCCTCCATTCCCCTCTGACCATAGATGAGGAGCGGGGGTAGCTGACCACTTATAGTCCCTGTCCCCCTCCCTCCCAGCCCAGGACTGGAACTATGCACAACAGAGAAAGAATAATAATAGAAAGACGAGTGTGACCCCCCCATTGTCTCCTGTGCCCAGTGTTGTTTTAGGGGTGGGGGTGGGGGCAAAGGTTGGATCCGGCTTAACCCCCACCACCCATACTCCCAGGGAAGGAACCCTTTTCCACAGGCCCGTGGTCATTCAAGTCGGACAAAGGCAGGGTGCCTGCTGAACCTGCAGGGACTCCGTGGTGACACCTGGGGGGGAAGTGCAGGCTCTGAGAGGCGAACGGCCTAAATTCTAAAACCTCTAATCCAAAAGGATGTGGGAGGTTCCATGGGCTCCATGAGTACTCATCCCCCAGTCAGAGGGATAACAAAAACCCTGACTTGGTTGCCAGGTAACAAACCTCACTGGGGCGCTGGGGAAGGGTCGGAGTGGGGGCCTTTGGCAGAGGGGAGGGGTTGCTGGCTACTTTTGTTGGGGGGAGGGAGAGAAGGAGAGGATTTAAATAGCATTCTGAGGAAGACAGCCGTGATTCTACCTAGGCCCTGGGGTTCAGAGAGTTGATGCTGGGTCTCCCACCCGCAAAAAAGCGTCTGAATCTCATTACTGCAAATTGTCCCATTTTAGGAAAATCAGAGTCATCTCTCCCGCCGAGAGTACATCACACACACACACACACACACACACACACACACACACACACACACACACACACCCCTAAGTCTTAAATTAAGGAAAGAGTCCCTCCCCAGCTCCCTAAAACTCACCCTGCAGGGTCCAGGTAAGGGGCGGAGGCGGGGCGCAGGGCGGCCGCGGGCCCTGAAGGGTTAACTCCGGCGGCCTCGGAGCATGCCGGGAGTCGTAGTTCCCGCGCGCCCGCGGGCTCACGGGAAACGCCGCTCTCCAGCTCCAAGCGGAAGCCGGGGCTGTGGCTACCGGCCGGTGGCGCCGGTTGGTGACTCAGGCTCTTTCGGGCGCGGTTCTTGTCCTGGAACTGAAAGGCAATGAGCGATTTACAATCCCCACCCCTCACCCTGAAACCGCGCGCGGCCCTTCAGGGTGTCTCCGTTGCTTGGCCCCGAGTTCCCCGTTTAGTGTGGGCGGGGATATTTTCTTGCATCCACTGGTGAGAGAACTCAGAACCAGGGGAAAGACTGAAGCTGCAGCTGCAGCAGGCCGGATAGAGGTCAGATAGAAGGAAGCACTTACTGCCCCGGGGAGAGTGGTGCCGTCTCTTTAGCTTCCTCTTGCGGTTTGGTGGAGGGAGAACAGAGGCCGTTGAGTTGCTGTCTGACTTGGAACAGTGACTCCAAAGTTGTTTTTATTTTTTTTTAATTGAGCTGGTCGTTGAAGTAAATGTTAAGATTTGGAATTAAGCCCGATCACCTGCCCCACTCTCTCCAAGTGGAAGCTTCTCCATACTGCGGCCACACGTGCGCCAGCCACCTCGTCCAGTCCTCACAGGTCTCGTTGGAACAGAGGGCTGGGCTCACCAGCCTTTCACTCTGAGACTTCTTTGGACCTCCCATTCCCCCAGACGTTTACCAGGGGTCTCCTCTGTGCTAGGAGGGAACCAGCCCAGCCAGGCCCACCTGCACGATCTGGATCAGGAAACGCCCTGGCGGTGACTCTCCTGCTGGAGGCTGAGGCTTCACGGGGGGCGGGGAGGGGTGGGGCGCAGGCATTGGATCAGGGTGGGAAACCCGCGGGGGGTCAGGAGGGTGAGGCATGAGGGAAAAAAGGGCTACTCTGAGTCAGGGAGCAGTAAGTGATGTTCCCTGGCTGGAGAAAGCTTCTCCGAAGAGTAGAAATGGGTCGTAAAACAGAAATAACAGTGATGATGAACAGGCGGTCATCAGCAACCATCCCGGAGGCCTCCCCAGAGCAGGGGCTGCCTGGAGGGCTAAGTCATCTCAGAGAGGCAGCCCAGTGGTGCTCGAGTGGGGCTCAGACCTGCCTGCTTCAATTCTAATCCAGCTTCTGCCAGATGTTTGCTGGAAACCTCCAGCAAGTTTAGTTATTTTTCTGTGCCTCAGTTTCCCCATCTGTAAAATAAAGGTAATAGTACCTACCTCACAGGCCTGTGGAGAGGATTAGACGTGTTAATACTTGTAAAACAAAGTGGGCCTGGCACAGAGTAAGTGGTATATAGGTGTTAAATAAATTTATTTTGGTCTTCCCAACATGTGAGGTAGTTGGTATTTTCCCCATTTTACATCCATCAAGGATCACTAGGCGTGAAGAGATGGAGAGCAAGAAGGAATACATTTCTCCTAAGTGTTTGGTTACAGGACTGTTTGGAGAAGGGCCACATCACAAATGACTTTTTGTGTCTTTCATCACTTCCACAAAAGTTGATTTCGAAGATGTGGTTTATCTGATTTTTTGCCTCTGCTTTTCCTCTAGCCAGAGCGCACTTGTGGCACTTTGCCAAGTAGAAGTGGTTATGGCGTCATCTGACTTTCTAGCATTTTTGTCTGCTTCGGAGAGAAGTAGTGCAAGGAGAAAAGATGAAGACCTTTGGCAAACGTGGGTTGGAGGACTGTCCTTCATCTTTTGTACTGTCTCTTTATTTTAATAGTAAATAATTCACACTGGACTGAACACCATGTTAACTGAGCATAGGTGATTAATACATCGTGTATGTGGATTTTCTGCAACAAATGCCTGTTTCTCCTCTCTTCCTTCCCCCTCTTAGTATGTGACTTGTATGTTCTTAGGGATTGCATATTTATTCTAATATTAGTCTCAATATAAAATAATTAGGAGGGGCACATCTTTAAAAGAAAAAGAAAATGTGTACATTAAAAGCCTAAGAGAACAATTTTTGGAATTATACAGCCCTGTAGATCTTCAGTAGCTTGAATAATTATGGGCTCACCCAATACAGCTTAACTAGCTCTTTAAACACTAGCTAACATGTTAAAATGGATAATAGTTTAGGTAGAGAGAACACTATTTCCTAAGTAAATAGGAAAAAATTTGTTAGGAAAGATGTCTTCAGTCCTCTGGCATTTTGACCGGAGAGTGTTACTGGTGGTAACCCATATAGAAAGAAGAGGGAGGATAAGGAGGATGTTTTATGATACACAGGTAGTTTACAAAGTCCTTTCCAAGTCCCATTTTTATAGGCCTATATAGATACAAGATAGAAACAGAAGAATATATTTTGTGGTGAGTAATGCTAGTTTCATTTTTGTAATGTTCTGAAACAGTGGTTCTCAGTCTTAGCTGTTCTTCAGAATCTCCTGGAGAAGCAGACAGACTTCCAGACTCTGCCCCCAGAGATTCTGACTCTAGGTCTGTGTTAGGGCCTGGGAATCTATTTGAAATATTTTTAGCCTCCTGGAAAGCACAGAGAATAAACTAACAAACATAGGTTAACAAACATAGGTAACCACAGCTTTAATAAAAGGAGTGATCTTTTCAAAATGTACATTTGATCATGTCACGTCCCTACTTAAAATCCTTCCTTGTGTTTTGATAAAGACTAATTCTTTAGATTGGCCCACAAAAGCCAGCAGTTTCAAACACTCCTTGCCTGGACGAGCCACACCTCTGTACCAGCCACACCTACTAGCTTTCAGATCTTCAAAGGTGTCCTGTGTCCTCTTTGCTCAGGTTTGTTGCCTCTGTCTTTTATGTCTCTGCCCCCTCTCCCCACCAACCCACGCTGTTTCCAGGGCCAGGCAGAGCACAGTGCCTGGCATGTACTAGGCACTCACATGTCTAGAGTGAATGGCTGTCTGGGTGAACGGGAAGAGTCAAGGATGGACTCTGAAACTAGTAAGTCGATAGGGAGATAGGTTGAAGATTCAAGAGACTGAGGGGGTTCCCATGTATTGAACTCTTATTTTTACCCTGAAGTAGAAGGTGAGGTGATTTGATTTGCTAAGAGAAGAAGTAGGAGGAGGTGACTTGAGAAGGTAGCGAAGGTTTGAAATAGGTGCTGTGAAAAATGGGAGACAGCTTACTGGGGACCCAGTCACAAAAACTGATTTGACATTTACTGAGCGCCTACTCTGGTCTGCACGTGAACTTGCTGAGCAGCGTGGAGGATGGTTGCGATGGGAGATCATGAATTTGTAATGGCACCAGTCCACAAAGTAGTGATTTCCTTCTTCCAGCAGTAGTTGGCTGCTTGGACAATTGAGCTAGAGAAAAGAGGCAGCTGCAATGGTAATGGGTTGGAGATTTGTAGAGTAGGGATGATGGATGGACATGGGAGCGAGGGAGTTGAGAGTCTGAGTAAAAGGGTTTGTGGTCCAGGCCAAATAGAGGAGTGAGTATAGAAGTGGCCTGTTAGATTGAGAGAATATGGAAAGTCACTAAGAGGCTGGCATCTCAATGAGGTTGAAGAAGTGAGATGAAGATCTCAGAGTTGTAGTTGGAGAAAAGAGTGCATTTGAGATTAAAATATCAAAGGATATAAAGGAAGACAGAAACCAGGATGAGTGGTCATGGGAGTGAATGGTTGAAAGGGTAGTGAGGGGAAGGGCATTGGATTTGAGGAGAATGTCCCTTAGGGTTCTTTCAATTGCAAGTAGGAAAAATCTGACTAAAACTGGCTAGACAGTAAAGAAGATTTGTTGGCTTATGTAATTGAAAAGTCAAGAGGTAGGGTGCAGAGGCCGGCCCGTTGGCACACCGGGTAAGCGCGTGAGCTCCGCTTCAGCCGCCTGGGGTTCGCAGGTTTGGATCCTGGGCGTGCACCGACGCACCGCTTGTTAAGCCATGCTGTGGCGGCGTCCCGTATAAAGTAGAGGAAGATGGGCACGGATGTTAGCCCAGGGCCAATCTTCCTCAGCAAAAAAGAGGAGGATTGGCATCAGATGTTAGCTCAGGGCTAGTCTTCCTCACAAAAAAAAAAAAAAAAAGAGGTAGGGTGGGTTTTAGGTTCATTTTGATCCAGAAGTTGCCAACATAACAAAGGGATCAGTTCTCTAGTTCTCTTGGCACTGTCCTCCACCTGTTAGCGTCTTCCCTGGGTTCCCCTCCTGGAACAAGATATAGCTTAGCTGTGACAGTTCCAGCTATCACTCCCTTATACCATGAGAGGAAGAGAGCGAGTTTCTCTTGACCGTTGGAATCAATTTCTGGACTTCACTCTGACTAGATCAACTTAGAAAAATGCCCATCCACCCTTGATAATCACTATGACCAGGGAAATATCATGCCCTGATTGGCTTGGACAGGGTGTGTCCCTGTCATTGGAGGTGGATTGGAGTCGATCCAAAAGGAAAGGAGTGGAGAGGACACGGAGAGGAAACCAACAATGTCCACCACAATGAGGAACTATGGGACTAGTTATTGAGTGACAAGATGCCAGGAGGATAGCAGTTTTCGGGGTGCCACACCCTTCAGTAAATATTGAGTGACTATATTTAGTGAATGACGGAGATGAGAGAAGGTGGAGACAGTATGTCAGATTGGCATCATCTCCAAAGGAGCTGAGATTTTTATTGCTCTGAGAACAACAACGGGGAGCAGCATTGGGGTGCAAAGAGAATGTGGACCCTACTTCCCCGTGTAAATATATGGGGTTCAGGAAAGGGAGCACTCTCCCCTGGAGGGTGCTCCAGGTGAATGAGGTCTCTCGGGAGGTGAGCCAGGCTTCAGGGGAGACCAGAGTGAGCTCTGTGTAAATAAAGATAAAGAATTACAGGGGTAGAGTAGGTGGGAGTTACCTAGAACTAGGTTTGCAGCCAGCACAGGGGAAAGGTTGCAGGGGGAGGGAGCAGAGATTGTGTCAGGGCACTGCAGCTCCTCTTTTAGCCCCTTTATTCTTTGTCCCTTCCTTGTGTTCGGTTAGGTGTTATAGTTACTCTACTTGCATATCACCCTCCTCCTTCGTAGGTTTTTAGTTCTTTTTTTCTATTGCGTTATGATCGACATATAACATTATATTAGTTTTAGGTGTACAATATGATTTGATATTTGTATACATTTTGAAATGATCACCACTGTAAGTCTAGTTAACATCCATCACCATACATAGTTACAAAAAAATTTTTTTCCTTGTGATAACTTTTTTATTGAAGTATAATTGACATACAATATCCTATTAATTGCAGGTGTATATCATAGTGATTCGATATTTATATACATTACGAAATGATCACCACAATAAGTCTACTTACCATCTGTCACCCTACAAAGTTATTACAATATTATTGACTATACAGTGTATTCCCTGTGTTGTACATTACATCTCGTGACTTATTTATTTTATAACTGCAAGATTGTACCTCTTAATCCCCTTCACCTATTTTGCCCACCTTCCCAACCCCTCCTCACTCTGATAACCACCAGTTTGTTTCCTGTAGATTTTTTTAGATTCCACATACAAGTGAGATCATACAGTACTTGTCTTTCTCTGTCTGACTTATTTCACTTAGCATAATGCCCTCAAGGTCCATCCATGTTGACACAAATGGTAACATCCGATACCAATCCTCCTCTTTTTTGCTGAAGAAGACTGGCCCTAGCCCATGCCCAGCTTCCTCTACTTTATATGGGACGCCGCCACAGCATGGCCTGACAAGCAGCACATCGGTGCACGCCCGGGATCCGAACTGGTGAACCCCGGGCTGCCGCAGCAGAGCACACACACTTAACTGCTTGTGCCACTGGGCCGGCCCCAAGACTTCCTTCTTTTTTATGGCTAAACAATATTCCATTGTATGTCTATACCACATTTTCTTTATCCATTCATCTGTCGATGGACACTTAGGTTGTTTCCATATCTTGGCTATTGTAAGTAATGCTGTTAAATAATAATAATGTTGAGCCTCTCTTCATGTACCTGTTGGCCATCTGTATGTCTTTGGGAAAATGTTCAAAAATCTTCTGCCCATTTGTTAATAGGATTTTTTTTTTTTTTTTGCTATTGAGTGTATGAGTTCTTAATTTTGAATATTAACCCTTTATCAGATAAATGATTTGCAAATACTTTCTCCCATTCAGTAGGTTGCCTTTTCACTTTGTTGATGGTTTCCTTTGCTGTGCAGAAGCTTTTTAGTTTGATGTAATCCCACTTGTTTGTTTTTGCTTTTGGTGTCAGATTAGTTTTTAGTTCTTTATGGCAGCATTACCATTACATGTCAGTCGTACCTACCTAGCGCAATGCTCCACAAGTCTTATCTGGACTCCAGCTCAACATTAGAAAAGAAAATTAACAGGTGGAGGGGACTGCTGCTAGAGAGAAGGCTTACTGACAGCACCAAGAAAGGACGGTTGGTAATCTGACAGTGAGGGAAGAGGCAGAAAAATCCATACAAGTAGGTAAAATTTTGCCCATCAGTTGGCAAGAATTTTTTTAAATTATAATATCCAGGAGAGAATACAAGAAAATACATTTTTGTGTAATGCTGGTGGGAGTGTAGAAAATTCATGTAATCTTAGAATGCAGTTGGGAAGAAAGTATTAAAAGTCATAAAAGTACAGACGTTGACCCAGCAATTCTACTTTCCCTAAGGAAATAATTTGAAATGTATATAAATATTTTTGTTTATGTTCCCACAGTGAATAGCAAAACCTTGGGAACTACCTTCATTTCTGACAATAGAAAATCAGTTAAATAAACTATGGTACAGTCATTCCATGGAATTATACACAACCATTATAAATTATATTTTCTTTTTTTTTTTAAAAGATTTTATTTATTTATTTTGTTCCCCCAAAGCCCCAGTAGATAGTTGTATGTCATAGCTGCACATCCTTTTAGTTGCTGTATGTGGGACGCGGCCTCAGCATGGCAGGAGAAGCGGTGCGTCAGTGCGCGCCCGGGATCCGAACCCGGGCTGCCAGCAGCGGAGCGCGCGCACCTAACGCTAAGCCATGGGGCCGGCCCATATAAATTATATTTTCAAAGAATATTTAATAAAGTGTAAAAATGGCTTCTTATGTGTTAAGTGAAACAAGAAGGTTATAATATGACCCAAATTTATAAAATGTGTATTCCTGTAATCATGTTAGCTTTTCCTCCTTATGTTAGTCACCTCATGGCCTTAAAGGCTGCTGCAGTTCCAGGCATCACATTCTCCCACTAATGACCCAAGCCCTCACTGCCCGCTTCCTGTGGGAAGTGAAGCGGGCAGTGAGGGCTTTCTTCTATTGCTGTACCAGTCCCCAGCTGACTTCCTCTTATATCTTGTTGACCAGAGCTGAGTGACAGAGCCACCCTGAGTTGCAGGAGAGGCTGGGAAAGTGAGTATCCAGCAAAGAGGATCGTGATTAATCCCTTGGGGCTGGCACACTGCCACCAGGAATGCCCTGGGGTTCTGTATGTAGGGAAGGGGGGAAATGGCTGTTGGGTAGACGACTGTGTTGCCACACCCAGTTAGCTACAGCATGTCATTTGGGCCAATAAAGCCACATTCCAAGAGGGTAGTATTTGTATACATCAGTGACAGTCTACCGTATGCAACTGTATCTGCCTTTCTCTGGAAGACAGAGGCGCCATGTGTGTGTCAGTGTCGAAGGCCAGCTGTTTGAGAAACAACAGAAGTACATTTGTTTAATTCCTGTGATTAATGACCCTTAGTTTGTCTCATCTTTGTATATAAGTGCAACAGTATACTGAATTGTGTCTCATCTTGCATTTAATATGTAGATCAGTACCTTCTCCCTTATGTATCCTTAACTGGAAAAGACTGGGACAGAATAGGGGCCCTTCAGGCTGGGAGAATTTGTGCCACGTCCTTTAGTTTTCCGAAAATGTAATTACTTGAAGTGATGAACTAGGGGCTGGCCCTGAGGCGTAGCGGTTAAGTGTGCGTGCTCCACTGAAGTGATGAACTGGGTCAAGAGTGCTTCTTAAAATCACATATTGCAAGATCCCTGGTTGTATTATCTGAAGTTGGCTAGAACAGAACAGCTACATGCCCAGAATCGGATAATTAGATGAGAGACCCTAGAAATATAAATTCCTCTGCCGTGTGTTTTTGGAGTTTTCCCCCCTTAAGTTTCTGGGTTGAGGGGAGGGTGACTGAGATGACTTGCTCATGGCTAATGCTTGGGATCCTCTTAAGTTGATGGGAAGGAAGTAGAGATGGCAGAAGAACCAGCAATGAGTACAAAGGAGTTACTGAAAAGATAGGAGCTGAGTTAGTGGATGGCATGGAGTTTAAATTCAGCTTTTGCTAACAAGGTGAATTTTGACAACTCCTTGTGGAACTGAGTTTAGTCCTTTCCCCTGAGTCTTTCCTCTCCTCCCAGTGGATAGCATCCTAAGGTTTATATTCTTCCAGAGAAGATGATAAAGCCCCCCTGAGACCGTTAAGAAATCTCCAAGTTCCTATTGCAGTGACCCTGTGTAAAGTTCTTCACTCTTCCTCCCTCGCACTCTCCTTTCGTGGGGTAGTTGGAACAGGTGGAGCACAGCTGCTGCGGCTCGCATTCCAGGAAGGGTCGCAGAAGGAGCAGAATTCAAGGTAGGCAGATCTGAATGGGTATAAAATATTTTTCATTTATCTGCCCATCAGGTGGGCCTGAAGCCTTTTTGGGTGTGGCTCAACATGCCACTGAGACACTCTGCGAGCCTGTGCTGTGGCACAGAGCTTCCGGGTTCACCAGGTTTAGGACTCCTCCCCCTGGAAAGCCCATGAGATGATAATGGTCAGCAGATGATGGATGGATAACAGACTTCATCACTGACTGCAAATGAGTCTCCCCGGAAACTCAACAGCAGCTACGTCACACAGGTCCCTTGACCACCCTCAACGGAACCAACATTCTTGGTGGCTGCGACCACAGTAGGTTCTGATTACTAATTAAACTGACATGATCCATGAAGTGAATAAGGGCTTTTAAAAAAATTTTAGCTTGTATTTTTATTAAATATGTATGGATATCGTCTCATATTTTTTCCTTTAATTTTTTAATTTTTTAAAAATTTTAATTAAGGTGTAATTGACATATAACATTAGTTTCAGTTGTACAACATAATGATGCAATATTTGTATACCTTATGAAATGATCACCACAATAAATCTAGTTAACATCTGTCACCTTACATAATTATAAAATTTTTTTTCTTGTGGTGAGAACTTTTAAGATCTACTCTCTTAGCAACTTCTTGAATACAGCGTTGTAGTCACCATGCTGCACATTACATCCCCATGACTTATTTATTTTATAACTGCAAGTTTGTACCTTTTGACTCCCTTTACCCATTTTGCCCATCCCCTGCCTCTGGCAACCGCTAGTCTGTTCTCTGTATCTATGAGCTTGGGTTTTATTGTTTTGTTTCTGTTTCTTTAGATTCCACATACAAATGAGATCATATAGTACTTGTCTTTCTCTGTCTGACTTATTTCACTTAGCATAATGCCCTCAAGGTCCATCCATGTTGTTGCAAAAGGCAAGATTTCATTCTTTTTTGTGGCTGAATAATATTCCAGTGTATATATATACCACATTTTGTTTACCCATTCATACATTGATGGACACTTATGCTGTTTCCATATCTTGCCTATTGTAAATAATGCAATGAACGTAAGGGTACATATATCTTTTCAGGTTAGCGATTTCATTTTCTTCGGATAAATACCCAGAAGTGGAATTGCTGGGTCATATGGTAGTTCTATTTTTATTTTTTCGAGGAATCTCTATACTGTTTTCCATAGTGGCTGCACCAAATTACATTTTCACCAACAGTGCACAAGGATTCCCCTTTCTCCACATCCTGCCAACACTTGTTATTTCTTGTTTTCTTTTTTTTTTTTTTTGGTGAGGAAGAGTGGCCCTGAGCTAACACCTGTTGCCAATCTCCCTCTTTTTTGCTTGAGGAAGATTGGCCCTGAGCTAACATCTGTACCCATCTTCCCCTATTTTGTATGTGGGTTGCCACCACAGCATGGCTTGATGAGCGGTGTAGGTCTGTGCCCCGGATCTGAACCTATGAACCCAGGCCACCGAAGCAGAGTGTGCCAGACTCAGCCACTACGCTGCCAAGCGGGCCCATCTTGTCTTTTTTTTTTTTTTTGTGAGGAGATCAGCCCGGTGCTAACATCCGCCAATCCTCCTCTTTTTTTGCTGAGGAAGACTGGCCCTGGGCTAACATCCGTGCCCATCTTCCTCCACTTTATATGGGACACCGCCACAGCATGGCTTGCCAAGCAGTGCGTTGGTGCGTGCCCAGGATCCAAACCGGTGAACCCTGGGCCACCGCAGCGGAGCACGCGCACTTAACAGCTTGCGCCACCCGGCTGGCCCCTCGTCTTGTCTTTTTGATAATAGCCATTCTAACAGTTGTGAGGTGATATCTCACAGTTTTTGTTTGCATTCATATGATGACTAGTGATGTTGAGCATCTTTTCATGTACTGTTGGCTATCCGTAGGTCTTTGGAAAAATGTCTATTCAGATCTTCTGCCCATTTTTTAATCGGATTTTTTTTTTTTTTTTGCTATTGAATTGTATGAGTTTTTTATATGTTTTGTTTTGTTTTGTTTTGTTTTTGGTGAGGAAGATTGTCCCTGAGCGAACATCTGTTGCCAATCTTCCTCTTTTTGCCTGAGGAAGATTGTCACTGAGCTAACATCTGTGCCAATCTTCCTCTATTTTGTATGTGGGATGCTGCCACAGTATGACTTGACGAGTGATGTGTAGGTCCATGCCCAAGATCTAAACCTGCGAACCCTGGGCCGCCAAAGCAGAGCGTGTACAAACTTAACCACTACGCCACTGGGCCGGCCCCTCTTTATATGATTTGGATATTAACCCCTTTTCAGATGTATGATTTGCCAATTTTTTTCGCAGTCTTTTCATTTTGTTAATTTTTGTGTATGGTGTAAAATAATGATCCGGTTTCCCAACACCATTTATTGACGAGACTGTCCTTTCCCCATTGTATGTTCTTGGCTCCTTTGTTGTAAATTAATTAACCATATATGTGTGGGTTTATTTCTGGGCTCTCTGTTATGTTGCATTTGATTTATGTGTCTGTGTCTATGCTAATACCATAATGTTTTGATTACTATAGCTGTGTAATACAGTTTGAAATCAGGGAGCACGATCCCTCCAGCTTTGTTCTTCTTTCTCAAGATTTGGCTATTTGTGGTTATTTGTGGTTCCATACAAATTTTAGTTTTGTTTGTTCTATTTCTGTGAAAAATGCCATTGAAATTTTGATAGGGATTGCATTGAACGTGTAGATTGTCTTGGGTAGTATGGACAATTTAACAATATTAATTGTTCTAACCCATGAGCATGGAATATCTTTCCATTTATTTGTGTCTTCTTCAATTTATTTCATTAATGTCTTTAGTTTCCAGTGTACAGGTTTTTCACTCCTTGGTTAAATTTGTTCCTAGGTATTTTCTTTTTGATGCAGTTGTAAATGGGATTGTTTTTTAAATTTCTCTACCAGTTCATTATTAGTGTATAGAAATGCAACAGATTTTGTATATTTTTTTTTTTAAAGATTTTATTTATTTTTCCCCCAAAGCCCCAGTACAAAGTTGTCTGTCATAGCTGCACATCCTTCTAGTTGCTGTATGTGGGACACGGCCTCAGCATGGCTGGAGGAGTGGTGCCTCGGTGCGCACCCGGGATCCGAACCCAGGCCGCTGGCAGCGGAGCGCACGCACTTAACCGCTAAGCCACGGGGCCGGCCCCAGATTTTGTATATTGATTTTGTATCCTGCAGCTTTACTGAATTCTTTTATTTGTTCTAACAGTTTTTTGGTGGGTTTTCTTTATGTGTCATCTGCAAATAGTGACAATTTTAATTTTTCCTTTCCAATTTCAATGCCTTTTATTTACTTTTCTTGCTTAATTGCTCTGGCTAAGACTTCCAATGCTACGTCGTATAAAAGTGGTGAGAGTGTCATCCTTGTCTTAGTCCTGATCTTAAAGGAAAAGCTTTCAGCTTTCACCATTGGTTGATGGGCTTGTCATTTATGACCTTTATTCTGTTGAGGTACCTTCCCTCTATACCCACTTTGTTGAGAGTTTTTATCATAAATGGATGTTGAATTCTGTCAGATGCTTTTTCTGCATCTATTGAAATGATCATATGATTTTTATCCTTCATTTTATTAATGCGGTGTATCACATTAATTGATTTGTGGATATTGAAACATCCTTGCATCCCTGGAATAAATCCCATTTGATCATAGTGTATGATCCTTTTAATGTATTGCTTAATTTTGTTTGCTAATATTTTGTTGAGGATGAATAGAGGCTTTTGACACTTGGAATAAACATCTGATGGGTAGGCTGGATTCTCCATCCTTAAGGAAAAGAGCCACAACTGGTTTGAGTATAATGTTTAATGTAAGATACAGTGGATTGGTAGAATTGGTGTAAAACTAAGATTCAGTTCTAGTCAGTGAGTTGACAGCCTAGGCACCTGACAAAAAATTGCCCTCCTGTCCCAAGTCCTCCAAGGCCTTCTGCACAGCACCAGCTAGAGGCTCCAAGACTGATATCCACTACTTGAAGGCTTAGGTAGAATCCAGGTGTTCCCAATTCCCAGAGTCAATCAAGAGGCTGGCCCCAACATCATAGCAGGTGTAATTTTCAGGACAGGCTTGAGGAAAGTGGGGACAGAAGTGGACACAGGGGCCTGGGTTGCTGTACATTTGCTACATGCAGTAGTCCAAGAGGCTCTCGGCTTGAGGGGTCAGCCTATCCACCTTCCCATGCATATGTTTACCCTCCCTGACTGTTCATGGTAGGGAAGAAGGTGACCATCCAATTAAAGAAAAAAGATCTTTCCAAAAGCTCTATTTGGCATAAGCTAATGCCACTGCTAGTGCTGCCAGTGGCCAGGCACAGATACAGAAGGCCCTGAGGAATTGGGAGGCAAGAAGAATGTGCAGGCGGAGCAGGAAATAGCCAGCTCAGGTCTCCACCCCAGGAGCCCAGAACAATAAAGGCCGTGCAGTAAAGGGTAACATGTGGTCCTCCTCTTTGGTCAGGCAAAGGCCCTAGCATGGGCCTGGGAGGCGAGAGGACTGAGGGGCACAGGCTCTGTCCTCAGGCCCTAGCTTTAGGCTCATCACATTGAGGCGGTGATGCAGTGAGAGGCAAGACAAGGAGACAGGCTGGTAATCCCCAGCTTCTAGGAGCTGCCTTTGTCCTTGTCATCCATGAGGTCATACCTGTGGGAACAAGCAGAGAAGGCTCAGAAAGATGACTCTTGTGTCCTTTTATAAATGAGATATGATCCCAGGGCTCTTATACTTCAGAGAATCAACGGTTCTCAGCTCAGACTGCATCCTTTTTTCCCTTCCCACGATTGGGATTTCTCCTGCTTAAATATCCAGGCGCATCCCCATCCCATCAGATACTCACCACTGGGCCGCACCCTGGGAAAGGTCTATCTCAGCAAGGTCCAACTGCACCTGTGTTGGAGGATGGTAGGGGCAAGATATTATTGTGATATCTCCAAAGACCGTGTCCTATCATCACACATTCCTGGTCCCAAACCAGTGCAGAGGTGATTGGATCACCTGTAGAGTCATGTCTCCTGGGGTGCTTCCTCTCTGACAGGGACTACAGCCTTGCTACTGGCAGCTTCTGACTCTCACCTTTGCCCTGACCATCCCTGCCCTCTTACCTTCCCCAGCAGCTCACGCTCTCTTGACATGAAGGAGGAATTAGATTTCACAGAGATGTCTAGCTTTCGCCGCAGGGCCTCATCCAGGGGCAGTTCCCACTCAAACCTGGGGAGGGATAAGTGTTAGGGGCACAGCTCCTTCCCGAGCCTGCCATCTCTCCACCTGAATGCCCACTGACTGACCGTTCATTGAATTCAGGATTTAGGGTCCTCTTCTTCTGTGAGGTCTTCCTCTTGGTGCCTCGGTTCTTGTCTGGCAGTAGCAACAGTGACACGTAGGGGTCAGGGGGATCCCGTCCATTCTGTCGAAGGGCCCTGCAACAGGAGGATAAAGGTGATTAAGGCAACCTAAGGGAAGGGATGGAGGGAACCTGGAGGACAGGACAGATGGAGTCTCACCGGCAACTGTGAACGATGCTGACCAGCTTTCGTTCTTCACTGTAGTACCAAACAGTCAGTTTCACCTGGCCCAGAGGCCCAGCTGGAGCCTCAAGGGGACTGTGGAGAGATGGAGATAGGTCTGGGAGAAGGTAGTGCCTAGGGAGCCTGTAGCTTCTCCCTTATACTCCTGACTGCGTCCCATCTTTCTGTCCCAGCCCTTTACCTGTCACCATGTGTTAGGCGCTGCCGGAGCTCTGGGGCTGAGGAGGTGACATGAGGGAGTCCCGCCCAGAGCTCTAGTTCTTCACTCAGAGATGAGGAGCTGTGGCTATAGCTGTGGCTATGAGCTTCCACTCCCGAGTGCTGGGACACCAGGATCTAGGCGGGCAGGAAAGCTGTCAGCTGGGCAGAGTCCTGCTCAGCTCCCTCGCTATGAGGACACGGACTTCTGTTCCTGCCCTCCCTCCCTCCTGCCCACCATCTCCTGGCACTCACCCCCAGCTGTGCTCTCAGTAACACCTGCCCTTGACCATTGTTGAGCGTAAACCAGCGGTCCAAGCAGAGCTGGTCAGCCACAAGGAGCTCCGAGAGGGGCAGGGATAATGAGCCCAGTGCACCAGTCCCCTCACCCCGAACCTGTGGAGCAACAGGACTGTGATCAAGAGATAAATGATTTAATCCTGGTGTTCCAGGTCCAGATACTTGGACTTGGTTATTTTGGAGAGAGACTCCCCTTTGTGAAGGGTGGGGAAGCCGTAGTAACAGTGCTGGTCCCACCTCCCTTCCTTTCGTAACTAGAGTAGACTGTACTATCTTTACTTTCTGGGCTTTCACAAATTATACCAGTAATACCTGTACAGGGTGGAGGTATTTCCATACTCCAAATGTAACGACCTTTAAACCCTTCTTGTTTCCTTTGTTCTAGCATAATTCTAACTAATATGCCTATATCTCTATTTCACGATTTGCCAACTTAGTATCTACTGACTCCCTGCTATCCAAAATGAGGAACTGAGCTCTTGACACCTCTTCTCTACCTCCACTAGTGTTAATAGTTACATTATTTTAAATTCTATTGGTTCCTATTCATGTAATTCTCTACTTGTTCTATCAACTTTAGAAGGTATTTTTTGGGGGCTGGCCCAGTGGCGCAAGCGGTTAAGTGCGCGCACTCCTCTTTGGTGGGCCAGGGTTCACAGGTTCGGATCCTGGGCACGCACCGACGCTTGTCAAGCCATGCTGTGGCAGCATCCCATATAAAGGAGAGAAAGATGGGCATGGATGTTAGCCCAGCGCCAATCTTCGTCAGCAAAAAGAGGAGGATTGGCATCAGATGTTAGCTCAGGGCTAATCTTTCTCAAAAAAAATTAAAAAAACATAAGAAGGTATTTCTTGACTCCTCACTCCCTAAAAAGAGGAAATCAGCACTCCTATATTAGCTTCCACCTACCCTCTCCCTTCCTCTCACACCTCTTCCCTTCTGTTCACCCCTCAACCCACTGAAATCTAGTTTCTACTCCATTCCTGCCACTGAAGTTGCTCCAATAATCAGTGACCTCCTAGTTTCCAAAGTCAATGAATAGTTTTCAGTCATCTAATTTTACCTCTCGGCAACATGTGGCCACTTCCTTTCTTTTGAAATGCTCTTCTTTGGGCTTCTGTAATCCACTCTTTGCTGGTGAGGGTCCCACTAACCTGGCTACACTGCAGGCCCTTGAAGGGCTCCTCTTCCTCTGTCTGCCCTTTAACCGTTGGAGCACCCAGGATGTGCATCCTTTGTCTTCTTGTCACGCTACACATGCCCTAAGAGATCTTGTTCACACTCAAGACTGTAATTGCTACCTGTTGCTTGCTCATGATGCTCAAACAAGAGGGCGAGTGAGGAACACCATAACGGGCCAGAGATCTGCCTTCTGGGTGGATGTCTCCTCGGATGTCCCTCAGAGATCTCGAATGCAAATTTGCCCGCTTTGTGCATTCCCCGTGTTGGGAATGGCACCTTTATCTGTCCAGCCACCCCATGTCAAAACCACCACCAGATACCGTCTGGCCTTTGTCATTTCTTGCTTCATTTACTCTAATGGTCTCTTAACTGATCTGCCTGCCTCCAGTGCTGTCCTCTTCCAGAGCATTCTTTACCCCTGCCATCAGCACGAGCTTCCTAAAATGCAAATCTGGATGTGTCACCCTTCATTCCTTCAAATGTTTCCCAATGACTTTAGGATAAAATCCAAATTCTTAGCAGAATATTCAAGAGCCCCTGTGATCTTGCTCCTGCCAGCCTCTCTAATCTATAATTTGCCTTTTTTCTCCTCCATTCTCTTCTCAGCCGGAAGAGTTTTCCTGCGCTGCCTTTCTTGGTCGGAGCCTGTTTACCCTTAAGCTCAGGGGTCACCTAAGGACGCCTTTCTTACTACCTCCACCTTTTCCCCTAGTCAGAGTCAGACCCCTCCTCTTCCCCACAGCGCCTTTTTTCTCAGCAGGTTTCAGTCTGGAAGTATCCTCTGGTTATTTTTCTCCCCAAAGTGACTGTGAGCTCCATAAAGATGAGAACTAGACCTTTTATCTCTGAACGCCTGTGCCTGCTTCAGTGCCTGGCCCATGACGGGACTCGGCAGAATGTCTGTGGAATGAATTTACAGTACCTGCAACTCCAGGCTCTCAGTGTTTGGTTTCCTGATGAGAAAGGAGGCACTCTCGTCCCAGACAGGGGCTGAAGTTTGGGAAACAGTCTGGTGGAGATGAGGGGTTATGATCAGTGGTTGACACTCTCTCCTCCTCTCAGCCCTCCCGCATTTCCTAATACCTTTGTTTTATGCATAGCATCTCCCACAGTGAGAGTGGCATAAGGGCTGGGAGGCTTGGTGCCCTTTCGGAGCTGCAGAGAGAACATCGAGTTAGTCTTAAATTTGGCCCTAGTTAGACAGATCCACCCCTCCCCTCACAAGTGACATCTACAGCCAGCAGCCACGTCCCCATTATCACTTGACAGCCACCATCCTCGTGGCCTTGGACAGATAATTCTTCCCACCCCAGCACCACCCTGGGAAAGAGAGGAATTTGGAATTTACTATTCTAAATACGCCAGGAGCATCCAAACCCAAGGGTGGTGGAAGAAGGACCAGGGAGCTATGGGGCGTGGGGAGCAGATCTCACCGGCAGGTCCTCAGCCCGTTCTAGGTAGACGGACAGCAGGGCCGCCGCCAGTTCTGCACTCTTCTGAGTCTGGATCAAACTGTTCACCTGCAGCACCTGGGGAGGTAACACAGGGCTTGGAGAGTGGTAACTGACACCTGGGACCTGGCATCTGCCTTGAAGGCTGATAGAAAAGTTCACTTGGACCCATCTGGGGTCCCTTCCTTCCTCACCTCCTCTAACTCGGCAGCAGTGGGACGAGGGGTCAGACGCTCCAGACGCAAGTGCAGGCGGCCAGATGGGACGTCCTCCAGGGTCAGCCACTGTGGAAGTAGGCAGGGTTCAGACGTGGGAATGTGGGGACAGAGGGACTCTGAGAATGAGACGTGGGTCAAGATCAGGAGGACTATTGATTCTAGTTCCATGCTCACCTCATCAAGGAAGCCACTGTTTAGGACTGTGGTGAGACTCACTTTACACCTGCAGAGGAGAAAGGTTAAGACAAGGCCGATGGTCACAGCCAAGTCTCTGTCTCCCTAAGGCCAGACTTCCAAGGCACACAGAGGCCCAGCCTGTCTGCCCCTCTGGACTCGCACCCTCTCACCTGCCCAGAAAGTCATCCTTGTCCAGGTCCTTGTCAAAAACTTCAACCTCCAGCTCTTGGCCTGGAATTGATGTGACGATCACCTAGTGGGAGGAAATAGTGTGGACAAAAGGGGATTCTCTTCTTCTCCAAATGACTGGACCCTCCCAATCAACTGAACCCGAGATTTTCTCTCAGAGATAGGGGGAAGAATGGGGCAGGACTGGGAGGAGTCCTGGCCACTTGATTCTGACCTCAAAAACTTCATTCCAGCGGGGATTGAGATCTTCCCGAATAACACGGCTCCGGAAGCTTCGTCCTGCCAGCTTTAGTTTGACATAGGGGTCTGACTTGCCCTTCACCAAACCCCCCAAGAAACGGTCTTTGGCAATCAGGTCCTGGGCCTCTAATACATGGATCCGAAGCACATTCTGCAAAAGAGACAGAGAGGGACACTAGACAGCAGTCAAAGAGAGAGAAACCTGTCAGAGCCAGACCTGAAACAGGCTTTACACACCTAGGGGTGGGCAAACAGACCCTAGTCCTTTTCAGATACAAACTCACCTCAGTCCCAAAGTGACTGTCAGGAGTAGTGTGAGAGGGTCGAGGTGGGGTATCCACACTGCTGCCTGTCTGGGGGCTCTCATTGTCCAGGTCCCAAGCCCCAGGACAACCAGGCACGGCAGGGAAGCGCACTTCTGATGAATCTAAGTACAAAATCTGCAAGGGGTAGTGTGGTTGTCGACTCAAAGAAGCGCAGCTAGCCACCAGCAGGCAAGGTATGTGGGGTAGGGGGCAGAGCAGGGGTTCGGATGGGGAAACCAGGTCCCTGCCTTGGCTGGGCCCATCTCTAGAGGGTTCCCTCCACACTCACCCTGCTCATACACCCTTTTGTCCCACAGTTATATCAGCAAACATTTTTTGTGTGCCTGCTAGGTGCTTCCACATGTACTAGCTCGTTTAATCTTAGAGGATTCCCCTTCCTTACTCTTAATACCAAGGAATCCATAAGGCCCTTCTCCACCCTCACACTTCCTCCATCTCCATACCCTCATAACCAGCTTCATGTAGAGCCTGGAGTTTGGGCCAGAGCTGCTGAGCTGGAACCACTGGTCAAGGGTGAGTTCAGGGGCAGTCAGCAGGCGAGCCAGAGGCAGAGTCAGTGCCCCTAAAGTCAGGGCCCTGGAGTCATCCTTCACCTGTAGGCACAGGAGGAGGGGACGTAGTGAAGAGATTAGGGAAAAGGGAGACATATTGGGGAAATTTATTACATGGGTCCAGCTTCATTCTCTCTGTGCCAATCGCAAACCTTTTATTCCACTCAAGGCCATCTTTCTACAGTCCTATGCCCACTCCATGGTCCGTCCCACTCCATGGTCCCTTCCGACTTTGCTCATTCTGTTCCCTTACCTGGAAAATTCTCATTCTCCTTCCCTCTGCTTATTTAAATCCTACTTATTCTTCAAGGACCACTCAAAATCCTACTTCCTTCATCTCCCTAGTTACTCCAGCCTCTGTACCTTTTCCTGGCCATCCTTAGAACTATTCTATGAGTATTTTACTCCCACTAGTTAATATTTAGTCATTCATGGATTATATACATTATATATATATCATTCTTGGTTTTATATATGTGTGTCTTGTCAGTTATGAAACTAGCCAGTAAGCTTTATGAAGGCAGATACTCTGTTTTATGCTTTTTCTATGACCTTTAAAATGTAGGTGTCTAAGAGGTACTCAGTATGTTCTTTTTTTAAAAAATAATTTTATTGAGGCATAATCATTCATTTTAAGTGTACAATTCTCTAAAGATTTTATTTATTTATTTTTTCCCCCAAAGCCCCAGCAGATAGTTGTATGTCATAGCTGCACATCCTTCTAGTTGCTGTATGTGGGACGCGGCCTCAGCATGGCCGGAGAAGCGGTGCGTCGGTGCGCGCCCGGGATCCAAACCCGGGCCGCCAGCAGCGGAGCGCGTGCACTTAACCGCTAAGCCACCGGGCCGGCCCGTAAGTGTACAATTCTCAATTATAAAAAATGATTCTAGAGAGATAGGTGGGGAATAGTGGAGAGAGAGTGGAGGAGGTGGAGAATCTAGGTAGATAGATTGAAAATAGAGATCAAAGGAGAAGATGGAGAGAAGAAATGGCAGAGATCTGGGAAGACGGGATAGGGTATTCAGGAGGGGCCAAATAGATGATTATCTCACCTGTACATCGAGCTCCTGGCTTCGAGGGTCTTGCAGGAAGAACCGGAAGGCCTCCTCCCACACCGGGCAGTTAGTGCTGTGGAGCGCCTGGAGATGTGCAGGATGAGATTAAGGGTACCTGCACAGTATCATTCCTGTGTCTCTAGAAAACCCTAGCCCTTATAGGCATTCTATCGTGGAGACGTCATCCCAAGAACAGTCCTCCCTCCCCCACTGGCCCCACACATGACATCTCCCACAATGATGTCTTGGCCCTCACCTTGCTCTCCTGGGTCACATCCTGAATTGACAGCTGTACCATAGGGTTGGGTTCCTTGTTCCCCTTCTTTAGCTGTAGGGGATAGAATATAGAAGTCACCATCTTGGGTGTTTTGGTTTTGTTTCAGAGAAGGAAGGTGGGCTCTCATCAGAATCTTTTCCCTGACGTGGCTCTGATCCCCTCCTTGGAACCTTTGTGTTACATGTTGTTGCTTCTGGAACACAGCAGGCAGGGGCAAAGGAGGGTGTGGGAATGTGCATTCAGGGCTCCCTGTTCACCTGCCCTCAGAAGCCACACTCACAGGAAGATCCTGGGCCCGATCCAGATAGACAGCTAAGATGGCAGCTGATGGGGGCTCTGGTCGGGAGGAGACGCCTCGATTCCACTGTAGAACCTGGCGGGGTGGTAGTAGTCAGACCTTGGTTCCCCCAGGCCTCTAGACTTCCAGCTACCCATTTCTCCCCACCAGCTTCCTGTTTCCCACGTTGGTTACCTCCTCCAGTTTTTCTGCATTTGGCAGAAGCGACAGCCATTCTAGCCTTAGGTGAACTTGGCCTTGCCCGCCTTGAAGAGGGAACCACTGGAAGGAGAAGTAGAAGAAAGTGGGAAGAGATCAAGCACCCATCTCTTCCCCACCAGTGGAGCAACTATTGTCTGCTCAGTGGGTGAGACCACTCCCCACCTTCCTCTTCTCTCAACTTACATCATCCAGTACTCCAGCCTGCAAAACCTTCCCCACATCCAGCTTCATTCTGGGGGGTTGGGCAGAAGGGAGCGGCAGTAAAAGGGAAAAAAGGGGAGTGTTGTAATTAGTAGCTTGTCACTGGCCCTCCACTCACCCACCTAGAAATAACTGGCAAATCTCAGACTCCCTTCAACTTACACTCAGGAGATATTTATGTGTGTGCACACGCGCATGCATGAATGGTGGGGGCAAGGGGTGGGGAGGTTGGGAAGGAAAATGATACATGATTCCCAGGCCCAGAAAAGGATTATAATTACCTCTGGGACCTTGTAGCACTGGGGCTTTAGAATCCTAACATAGGCAGAGTCTCACCTGCCTAGAAAGTCATCTTTGTCTGGATCCTTGTCAAACACCTCCACCTCAATCTCCTGCCCTGGGACCTCGTGCACTGTCACCTGAGGAACACGGAGGGATCAGGGCCTCATGGGCTGCAGCTGCGAGGATCATCAATCAGCATCTTCTCTCACAACCTCCGGGGGCCTCCCCATCTCACACAGCCCCACTCTTCAGCTCTCCCACCTCATAAGTCTCTCCCCACTGGGGGTTGAGTTCCTCATTGATGACACGACTGCAGAATGTCTGGGTGCCCACTCGCACAAGTGCATAGGGGTCTGACTTGCCCTCAATCAGGCCCTTCACGTATTTGTCCTTGGAGCTCAGCCCTCGAGCAGCCAGCAGGTGAATCCGAATAATGCCCTGAGGGTAGGAATCAGATAGCAAGAAACTAAGGACCCAGAACAGGGTCCGAGAGAAGGATCTATCTCCTGGGGAAGAGGCCATACCCTGGGAAGAGGGGAACGCAACTGGGCCACATCCTGAAGGTTGGGCACAAGGGGCACCAATAATCGGTTGGGCAACACGAGGAAGGCAGCAATGGAGTCCATGATCACGGTGTCAGAGAGTGAGCTAAATGTGGGAGTAGAAGAGGAGGTGAGTGTGGCCCCACCTTCCAATATCCTCCCACCCCCAGCTATGTTTCCCACAACAAGAGAGACCCAAAGCTAGAGAGAAGTCCTTTCTGAAAATCCCTTTTTGCTACTCTTCTACCCTAATTTGCCTCCCACTGCTCTGTCCCTTCACTGCCATCCCAGCTCTTCCTTCTCTTTTTGCCCCTGCTGAGCAGTCTGCAGCCCTCTTCATTCTCTACCAAAATGCATGCTCCCACCACAGAAGAGAAGTCACAGCATGAAACTTTTCAGGGGGTATCTGTCTTATCCCCCCAACTAGGGTCAAGGCTCCTGGAGGCATCGGCTGCACTATTTACTGCTTCATATCCCTTAAACCCCCAGGCCAGGGCTGGAACACTTAGCAGGTGCTCAGTAAGTCCCTGATACCTGAGTCCTGGGATATCCAGCAGGTTGGTTATCCCTGTCCAGTTGATATCTAGGGTCTGAAAGGAAAGGGCAGGGGGATCAGGACAGAGCCTATGGTGGTGTGGTCACACTCATCCAACAGTTGCCAGACCCCTCAGCCGTCTTGTCAATTCTCTCCCCTATTCCCCATTGCTGGTATCCTCACCCTCCCAATCCTGTTTCCCCTGCTTCCCCATCCCCCTCAACATTTTCCCTTACCGGGCGTCGGATAAAGAACATTGACACAGCCCCCACGATAGGAAGGTCCCCAATGAGTGGCTCAAGGATCACCCGCAAGACACCATGTAGCTGGGGCAAGAGAAGATCAAAGCCTTTACTCAGAAAAGGCCTTCTTCTCCTCCCAGACTTCCCAGCCTTGGTTTTTCCAACCTCCCACTTCCCTGTGTCCAATAAAACCTAGGGCAAAGCCTCCTTATTATGGGGGCCCTTGAGATATGCCCCACCTGCATGCCCTTGACTCCTGCTTTGCAGAAATATTTCTTCACTTCCACATCAATCTGTACGTCACCTACATAGCTGGGGTTTAGTGAGGAAGAGAAGAAAGAGGGTTAGTACCAGGCTGAAAGGGGGGCAGGGGGAGTGAAGTAGTCAGAGGGACCAGGATCCTGTTGAAGGGGAAGCAGGAAGACTGGTGAGTGGCACTACCTGATGTTCAAGTCCAGCAGGATCTGTTCTTTGCTCTGACCAGGGTGAACTTTGACTCCTACGATGCGCAATGGCTGGAGAGAGAACTCTTGAGAGAGGAGAAGGAAAGAGAGGAGTACCCCAGCCCCTTCTGGCCACCCACCCTCCCTGTCCCATCTCCTCCCTTGCATTACTTCCCCCTACACATATACCTTTTCTCCCAGTTCCACTCGTGTAAATGTAAACGTTTGCAGATGGGTGTTAGATCCTCGAATAGCAGGGGCCACAGTTTCAACCAAAAGCTTCTCCATATACTGGCCCAGGAAGGGCCAGACCTGGGCCACAATCTGAGAGGAAAGGGAGCCTGTCATAGGAGAGCCCAATCCTCCCTCTAAAGGCAAGTTGCTTTAGAATCCGCCCCATGGGGGGCACTGGGGATGGGGCTAGAATTGAGGTATGGTAGGGCCTGGCAAGATGAACGAACTCCATTCCCCCTTGTGAAAAACAAAAGTCAAGACAATCAACCCTCACCTTATTTAGCCACTCAGCCTTTTCCACATCTGGGAAGCTGACCTGGAGGTGGGGAAGGCAGAGATAACAATGAGCACACCCTCTGCCAGTGGTTTCCTACTAAGATGCCGGGTGGGATGTCCCCAGAGAAAAGAAAACATAAGTGTGACAGGGCCTCCTCACACCCAGGGGCTGGGGGAGGGGCCAGGATGTCCGAGGATTCATTCCTCCTCAGGGTTTGGGGGCACTGCGGTCTGAAAAGGGGAGCTGATACAAAGTTGTTTTGTGGATAGCTCCCGGATGTGAAATGACAGGTGCTGGGGCAGAGAGGACGAGGGAGAAGGGCACATTCTTTCTGGAGGGGGTGGTCCTGTCAAGTCAGAGTTTGAGGAGGAAATCCTGGGATTGGAGAAGTCCTGGTTCCTTTTTCCAGCCTTCCCTGCTCCCCTTGGACTGGGGGCTGTATACCAAGAATGTGAAGAGGGAACCAGCCCCTGGAGTCAGGGAGGGGCCAGAAGAGCGGGTTAGGCCCTGGCCATGTTTTTTCTTCTTCCTTTTATCAGTGTGACTCCTTTTATGGGAAAGAAGGACACCTGTGCTTTGCGTGGAGGGGAAGAGAAAGGGTAGTCGCTTCAGGAGGAAGATTAGTTTCCACAAGGAGGAGTAGGGGGATCAGAGACAGCTGCTGCCTGGACTATTGCTCCCCCTTTCACCTCCCCAGTCGCGGGCCTGGGCAGCATGGCTCTGCCTGCCTAGTGTCAACTTTGATTCCTCTCTTCTGCCATCCTCCCCCTAGACTGGCACCTCTGCTGGGAGAAGTAGGACCGGAGAGGCAGGGAGGGGCCGGGTAACTGGGCACTGCCTCTGCAAGCCCGGAGAGAAGGCATCCGGCCCCTCACCACAGGAGAGGGGGAGTAGAAACAAGGGTCGTGGCCCCAACCGAGCACGCGCAGCCCACAGTCCGGAAAAGGGTGGGGCCAGCCAGGGGCGGTGGAGTGTGGGCAGCGGGCACTGCCGCAGTCGCGATCCCCTCCCCCAGCACCCCCGCCCTTCGGCCAGCAGCCGCCCCCGCTGCGCTGCGGCCCGGCCGCCTGGGGCTGGAAGGCGAGGGCCGGAGGGTCCGTCCAGGTGCGGGGGCTCGGCGGGGCAGTGATCCCGGGGCTGGCTTCCAGCGGGTACCCGGGAATAAGAGGGGGAAAAGGAAGAAGAACCAATGGCCTTAAATAGGCACAAAGTCTTGAACGGACAGGAGAGATGAGGGAACCGTCTGAGCGGCAGCGGGTGCGGGGATGCCCAGGAGCGGCCGCGGCGCGAGTGGCCCCAGGGCGAGGAGAGGCGCTCAGCGGCTTGGCTGGGAGGGAGACGGGCTCCCGAACATTACTGCTCTTGCCAAGCGCAGAGGAAGGAGGACTGATTCTGTGCAAGGAACGGGATCTGGGCGTGCCGGGGGGCGGGGGAAGGAGACTGGAGAGCGGTCCCAAGAGTGCCGCGTCCCAGAGGCCGGTGGCTAGCGGGGCGAGAGGGGAAAGTCTGCGGCCCACTGTCCCAAGGGTGGGGCACTGACTTTAGGGTAGGGAGGGAGAGCCCTAGAACTGAGGGGCTAGAAGGGGGCTCTGCTGCACTGAGGATCGAGGATGGTCGCTCACCCAGGCAGGCAGCTCTCGATGGCTCATGTAAAGTGTCTTCGCCGTGATCCGCTCCTCGTCGTCCAGCAGCTGCCGCGCTACTCGAAGGCTCCGTTCTTTCTCGTCGCGGACCCGGCGCCAGCCCAGGTAGAGGGCGAGGCCGAAGAGCACGAAACCCACGCTGAGTCCTATTGCCCCGGCCAGGTATACCGGCACCAGCACCAGCAACCGCCGCCCGAACGAAGTCAGCACCGCCAGGACCTCACTCGCCGCGCTGGGGCCGGCAGGTTGGTTCCCAGAACTCGGGTCCGGCTTCGTGTGAGCAGTGGGGGGCTGGTCAGGGGGGTCGGAGGGAGCAGAGGGCTGGTCCACGGGGCTAGGGCTGGGGCTGGAGCCGTCTCCAGGGGAGCGCTCCATGGTGCCCCCTCTGGGAGGACCCGCCCGACCCACACACCGACTGGAGGTTGCCGCGTCTTGCAACTAGCTCCCGGCGGCAAACCGTAAACCCCAGGATGGGGGAGGGGACTTCAAGCCACGCCCCCTCTTTCTGGCGGCTCGGGTTGGTCCGCGCCGCACAGACTAAGGTGGAGTCAAAAGATCGAAACCCTGCCCCTCTCCCGCGGGGAGGGGACAGGGCTCCGAAGAGGCAGGACCTCCTTGATTGGACCAGAGTGCCCAGATGGGAGATCTGGGACGGCGGGAAAAGGAGGAAAGAGGCTAAAGAGCGGCATTTGATTGGCCAGAAAGAGAAGGAGGCGTGGTGTACCATTTAAAGAAGAGAGCCGGGCGCAGCGGGTCCCCCACGTGGGATTGGAGTGGCTGTGGTATGACGTCATGCGGAGCCGCACCGCCAATTACTCGGTTTTTGAGGGAGTTGGAGTCGCGAAGTTGAGTTGTGAAGGGTCAGGATTTCCTTCCACTCCATTCGGACGGTTTGGCAGGATTTGGTCTGGGATTCCTACATGTTCATGTGTCAGTTTTCCCTAGTTTTTACACTCTAAGCACATTCTTTATCCTTCAATTTTTTCCTGGCTGTCCTTACAAAAAGAAAGGAAATTACCCTATTGGGAATGAAAGTGTTGGATGACGACGCTGTCTATCGTGTCTCCAGTCCTCTATGTTGTCTGTGCAGTGTAACGACAGACACTAGAGAAAACTGGAAAATCCGAGAATTACAGAGATAAGACAATCCAGCCTTCAGGGAAGAGAAAAAAAAGCGGAGTGAAGAGGAAGTGAGGCTTGCTTTCTTTTTAGAAATCTCCAAGAGTTAGTCCATTCTATCTCCAATTCTATCTCTATCATAGAGCGCAGACCGACTCCAAACTAGATCGACTCCAAAAAGAGGAGTGGGTGGGTGGGCAGTCAGCTGCAGCAAAAATGATTACACTTTCCAAGAATTTCCTGACCCTGAGGAACTGCTAGGACACTAGCAGTTGAGAAATCAAGAGTAATGAGACGATTCTGTGTTTCATTTGCCTGAGTTAGAAGGAAGGTTTGGAATACAGTCAGATGTAGAATTAATGCAGTTCTACATGAACTGTGCAGGTTTAGGAAGGGGAGAGTGCAGGGTACATTGATGATGACCAATGTTACTAGTTAACTGGATTTAGAGGTGGAGTGTTGTCCAGAGACTTAGAAACTAGACTAACTGGAAGCCCAGGAGGGAAGGGTTGGTCATAAGATGATCACCTTTTAATGCAGTATATGTGGGACTTGTGTTATTCTGTTTGACACAGCAGGCAAACCAGGGTTACTGCTGGGGAGAGACTAGGTCGGCAGCTGATAAGTTTTATCTGGCTCTGCAGGGCATGGATTTCATCAGGCTGTGTTTCATCAAAGCTGCTTAAAACCTATCGCTGCCCAGCCTTCCTCTCAAATTTTCTCACTTCCCTTTCTCTACTTCCCTGAGGCTAACAGTCTCTAGGCTGCTTCATTCAGTTTGCAGAACTGTATAAAGAACAATTTTCTACCTGCCTCCTATGTCCTCCATATTCTCAGAGGTGAGCAGGCAGAAAAGGAGCTCAAGGAGTTTGGAGGAGATAAAAGTGATCTGCTCACCAACTGATGAAGCAGAACTATAGGAGGAAAATGGATGAAATTCTTTAAAGGGAAACCTCTCTATAAACTGAAATTTGCAAAGCACTGGAGTAGGGGGAGGGGGGTCCCTTAGACTGGGGGATGGAGAGGGTGACCTATAGAGGTTCCTTTCCAAACTCCTCCCCTTTCTCACCCCATCTCGCTCATCAGACCCTCCTGCTGAAGATGGTATATGGAGGATGAAAGCTCATCCTCAGGAAGGTCTCTTCCCAGCTGGGACCCAGGAGCCACAGGATTAGCAACTGCAATGCAGGCACCAGAACAAGTAAACAGGATGGGTCCCCGCCCATTGACAATTCTGCTGCCCAGGTGCCACCTGGTGGTGATAAGCAGTAAGTGGGTAACAGGAAAAAGGATAGCCATTTGTTAGAGGAAGTGTCTAAGGGAGGAGAGTACCAAGACTTCCTGGATTTGCAATCTGCACTTATATGTAAACTACAATTGCCTCCTAGGGGAGGCAGAGGGTTGGACGTGGTAATCTGGTCCCAGCTCACTCTCCAAGATGGAAGGGGCAACAGGATTTGAGGAAATTTCCTCTGTATTATTCCTTGCAAGTTACTGCAAAGCAGTGGTCCCATTGTTGGATGGCTCTATCCTTAGAACTTTCTTTTTTTTTTTTAAAGATTTTATTTATTTTATTTTTTCCCCCCAAAGCCCCAGTGGATAGTTGTATGTCGTAGCTGCACATCCTTCTAGTTGCTGTATGTGGGACTCGGCCTCAGGATGAACGGAGAAGTGGTGCCTCGATGCGCACCCGGGATCTGAACCCAGGCCACCAGCATCGCAGTGCGCGCACTTAACCACCAAGCCACAGGGCCGGCCCCCTTAGAACTTTCTTATGCCAAGTCTGGAGTCAGACTGCTCGAATAGATTCCTGGCTCCATTCCTTACTAGTTGTGGAACCCTGGGCTGATTACTCTCTTTAAGCCTGCTTTCTCCTCTGCAAAACAGGTACAAAAATAGTACCCATCGTGTCAATGAGATATTGCATGTAAAGTGCCCAGCACAGTGCCCTGTCTTGTACTGAGTACTCAATAAATGTTAGCTGTTATTCTACAACTCCCTGTGTATTTCCCAGGCAGCAAGACAGGACCTTTTCTCTATTGGGCAGCCATTCAAATATCTGAAGACATCTATTGGGTCTCCCCTCAGTCTTCGCTTGTCAATTTTGCTCACCTATTCCACTGGTTTGTCAATGGCCCTCTTTAAAAATTACATTGAGAAGAACACAGAATACTTTAGGAATGGTTCCACGCAGACAGACACGGTAGAACTGCTATATTTACAATGCATGACTATGGTTTGGTTACCTTAACGGAGCTCCTAGAAAGGTGCCTAGAACATAGAAGGCTCTTAATTTTTATGAACTGACATATTATGAGGACTAAGATTTTAATTTTTGGTAGCCAACTGGAAGTCCCGTGTTGTTCTCATGTGAATTACTGCTAATGCAGATCTCTGCATTTGTTCCTCAGCCAGGCTCAAGCAATTTTTTAGAGGGAGGGTCAATCAAAATTGATCCAAATTGACCCCTTGGATTAATTTAGTTGACCCAAGTTACAGACACTTTCAGTATCACCTAGTGCTTCTCTGTTACTGTTGATAACAGGGCTTTTCTTATAAGTTTTTTTTTTTTTTAAATAAAACATAGCCCTTATGTATATCACAAGAGACTTCTCTAAAATGAATGCACTAATTAATAGTTACTAGGCACAAATGTTCAGTTTTGATTCCACCAAACTCTACTATTAACTGACCCGTAATTATTCTCTTATCTGCAATGACTTAGCAGGTGAGAGAGAGGAAAGCAACTCCTGATCTGGGAACATCCAGGCTTCAGAGTTGTTGGGGGCTGACCTGCGATCACAGCTAAGAAATGGTGCTGTCTTGTTGGACTCAAACAATTTCACACAACACCACCATCAGAGAAGGGCACTCAGTGACTGTGATGAAGTGAGGCAAAAAACCAAGACCACTGCACGATTTTGTTTAAGCACAAAACAAGGTCAGTATGCAAACCAAAAAACAGCAAACATTCCCCTCTGCCAGCTAACGAGTGATTTCCGCTTCATTAGCAATTGCAGCTTCAGCTTCACTTTAGTCGGCCCTTTTTCTAGATAAGATAAAGACACCCAATCACAGAATTATCCCTGCTTCCCTGACAGCACCCAATCCAGAGTGAAGCCCCACTTCCTTGAACCTTCCCCCAAATCACTTAACCAAAGCCCAAGTCCTACAAGTTCAAGTCCTACAAGTTCTTTCTAACAGCCTCTTGCTGAAATACCACGGTTCCCCACGGCATGCTCTCTCCACCACTGCAAGGAGCAATAAACACAACTTGTTCAACTACAGGTCTATTCCTGGTGGTCTTTAGCTGGAGTACGTTAATAAAGGACATACAATGTCTGCAGTTTCCCAGATCTACCTCTTCAGAGATACTTGGCAAAGAGAAAATAAAGTCAGTCAGCATTTGGCTGGGATGAGTTCATGTTGGTATCTATGATCACATTTGTCTCTAAATGCTCATAAACCATCTCTTTAATAATGCAAAATTGTGCCAGAAAACCAACATTAAGCTTATCAATGTGTGGTTTCTAAAATCCACAAACAATACTTCAGTATTTGCCCATTTTTAGTCTTTAGGCCCATTCTTTTTTTTTTAATGACCAGCCTTGACCTACCCAGCCTATCTCCAACCCCAGGTGTAACCTGAGTGATCAACCGGACGAGAGCAAGAGGTAGCAGGAGACATGATGGGGGGAGAATAACCCAGGATCACTTTCTCTACCCCCAAATCCACTGTCCCATTAGACTAGACACCTGAGTTGTTTCCCCTACATCAGCCATGAGCTGAGGGGGAACTGAGGTTTGGCTATTGGGGCCCTAGGCCTTAGTGACTCTTAACCGGATTTAAAACTTCTGTGGTCCTATGTGGAGGCAGAGGGAAGAAAGGGATGAACTCTGAGGCTTGTGTTCCCAGAAGAACTCTCCTTTTCCCAGCACCTCCCAAGCCTTGAAGGCTTAAGGCATTGGTTACTGAGGAACGGATGGGGTAGGAGGGACATTAACCCCCATCAACAACTCAGAGAACAATCACCACCTGCCCTGCTCTGTTTGAATAGGAGAAGGATCTGTCAATACATATCCCATTCCCATTTCCCAGAACCTCCACCCTCCTTAGTACCTGCCCCGCTAAATGACCCTAGGAGCCCTGGTTACTAAGGCAACCTGGGAATAGTACATGCACATAGAAACCAGAACAGATGGGACTATTTTTAAACTAGACTAGGTGGCTCCAATGCTTTTACCTCACAAAGTGCCTTCCCCAAAGCCCCATTTGGTCTTGTTCTGGGTCCCTACCCTTCTTCACTGGCTTCCCTCCAACCTTACCCAAGCTATGTGAGGGTGGGGTCTTTATCCCATTTTGGCATGAGATCTATTTACTGCTCCCATATTCACACAGAATACCTAAGCAAGTTTTCACTGCCTCCATTTGTTAAAAATAATTGTTTTTTTATTTCTTTGGAAAGTGGTGGGCCCTGCCCTATAGATTTCCAGGCCAAGTCAAGGTAATGAACGCTCCCCTACTCTTTGGGCTGGAGTACTATGGTCCCCGCCTTCCCACGGGCCCGGGAGCAGTTCCTATATTGTCCAACTCAACTAGGCCCCAAATTGTCTGAAGGCTCCTGTCAGGCCTTCTCTCCTGGCCACCCACTTCCCAATCTTTCCTGACTTTCCCTCTGGGCAGGGTATTTTTTTCTTCCAAAGCCAGTGCTGGAACCTGTGCTGTGCAGAAGAGAGGACAATACCAGGGATGTCCCCAACTTCCCATCAGCAGACATACAGCCCTTTAGTCAGTCCTTGCTCTCTGCTGGCTTCAGTCTGTACTCCCATGCAAGCCCCCTCTGTGAGGCTTGAAGGAAGATGGACAAGAGGACCCTCATACAGGGGAGGTGAGACACAACACACCAGCCCAACGCTTTCTCAGAAGCAAACTCCTTGTAGTCTCTTGTCCTAGTTCTTGAGTGAGCCCTTCAGACAGGGCCTGGGAGGGCTAGGCGAGTGGGTGAGTAAGGGCCCCTCAACCCCAGCCCTGGGAGGCTATTCCAGGGTAGTGTCCATTAGGCCCATCAGTGTGGCATGGCTGTGATACGCATGCTCTGGGAAGCGATGGGGTAAGTCACCATGGGAGTGGTGGTGTGGCTCATTGTGATTCCTGCCAAAGGTTGGGCCATCGATACAGCCACAGGGGCCACAGGAGCCACAGATACAGCCACAGGAGCCATGGAGACAGGTGGGGGTGCCATTCCCTGGGCAATTGTTTGAGCCAGAGCAGCTGACAGTGGTGTGATCTCTGGGTTCAAGTGTGGGGGTGGGGGTGGTGGAGCAGCAGGAGGTGCAGCATTAGTTGGGGGAGCAGCTGGAGCTCCAGCAGGGGCCACCAGTTCTTGCTGGGACACGGGTCGAGGCTGTAGAGCCTGGCTGCTGAGAGTAGTGTGAGTCTGGGCAATGCCATGGTTAAAAGTGGCGACAGTGCCCACGGTGGGGGCCAGAGTCTGCTCAGTCGCTGGTGCAGTGGAGCTCAGGGTCATGACCTTGGCCTGATTGCGGAACTGAGCATTTTGTTCCAGCAGTACCTCATTGGTGGCCAGGAGGTTGCTAACCTGCTTCTTGAGCTCCTCTACCCGCTTCCTGAGCATGGCGTTCTCCTCCTCTAGTAGTCTGCACTCCACCCCTCGGGGTGGAGCCAGGCTATATTCATATGATTCAAAATGGGGGCCATCTGGGGGGCAGCATCCACCTCGCCGGCGCTTGGGGCCTGGTTCATGGTCCTCAAAGCCCCTGTCAGGGAGGTCGTAGATATCATAGAGATCATGACGTCGTCCTGGGGGGACTGGGCCTGTTGATCCCCCACCACCAGTTCCTCCTCCACCCCGAGCATCAAACTCAAAATCCCGCTGCAGGTGACGGAACTTGCACTTGGCTCCTCTCTGACAGTCACCCTTGAGAAAGTCACGGCAGATAGGGACCTCCTCCTTGCCATTTGGTAGGTCAGCTGGTGAAAGGCCCAGGCCAGCTGCCACTTTCTGCCTCAGCCGAGGGGGAAGCTCTCCTGTCTTCTTATAGCCATCCTCATCCTCCTTGGAGCCATGGATGAATCGGCAGTTTGGGCGACTACACTCCTTGTTCTGGAAGTCATGGCAGAAGATGAACTCATTTTTGCTCACTCCCAAGTTGGATACCTCACTCATATCTGGATGGCGATAGCGGCAACGCTTGCCTCGCTTGCATACATTCCTCAGGAAGTCTCTGCAGATGGCATCTGAGCTGGCCCCACCACTGCCTGCCCCTGTCCCACTGGCTTCCTCGCTGCCACCACCTCCAGGGCCTCCACTGCTGCTCCCAGTGCCGTTGGCATAGCTGTCCCGATCAGGCATCCTGGTCCCCTCCAACTCAGGGCTTTCTTCTTTTTCTTGCCACCCTTGGTGACCACTAGGACAGAGGAGAACTGTGTCAAACAGGAATCCTCCAGAGAGGCCACACTCTTCCTGACTATAGAGCAGGCAGTCCAGCAAGAGGCAGGGCAGAGGGGCAATGGCTTTGGAAATGGAGAATCTAAGGGATGAGAATTCTTCCTGGACTGGCCAGCTTCTGAGAAGTCCTGCCTAGGCCCTTGTGCATCTGGCCTGGGTCAGAATGATTCACACTTGCCTGGCTAACAGTGGAGGGAGGGAGCTGGGGTGAAGCCACCTCTTCTCACTAATGTTGACAGGCCAAGGAGGGGGCAGGGAAAGAATAGTGTTGGATTTTATTCCCCCTTCTTTTTTTTTTTTAAAGATTTTATTTATTTTATTTTTTCCCCCCAAAGCCCCAGTGGATAGTTGTATGTCGTAGCTGCACATCCTTCTAGTTGCTGTATGTGGGACTCGGCCTCAGGATGGACGGAGAAGTGGTGCCTCGATGCGCACCCGGGATCCGAACCCGGGCCACCAGCATCGCAGCGCGCGCACTTAACCACCAAGCCACAGGGCCGGCCCCTTATTCCCCCTTCTGAACTGACCTTATTCAAGTTGTGGAAGCAAAACTAAGACTGCTATTGGGACGGCCCCGTGGCTTAGTGGTTAAGTGCGCGTGCTCTGCTACTGGTGGCCCGGGTTCGGATCCCGGGCACGCACGGACGCACTGCTTCTCCGGCCATGCTGAGGCCGCGTCCCACATACAGCAACTAGAAGGATGTGCAACTATGACATACAACTATCTACTGGGGCTTTGGGGAAGAAAAAAAGGAGGAGGATTGGCAATATATGTTAGCTCAAAGCCGGTCTTCCTCAGCAAAAAGAGGAGGATTAGCACACATGTTAGCTCAGGGCTGATCTCCCTAACAACAACAAAAAAGACTGCTATTGATGTCTGAATAGGCTAGGAGGAGACTGGGAATAGTGGCCAAGATGGGCTAGTGAGTTATTAGGGCTGTGGACAATGGGATACTGGTGACAAAACTTCCTTAACTCCTCTTCCATGGGATCCTGGTAAGGGCTCTGTGAAGTATCAGATCTCTTGACCCCAGGAAATCCTAAGTGAAGAGACTGGTGTCACCAGCTTAAGGGAAGTCCCCAAACTTGTCATATTTCAGTGTTCTCTCCTAGCTCACCACCACTCTCAACCCCAGTTTGGTCAGCCCCTTCCCCTCCATTTCAAGGGAAGAGTTGTACAGCTGGAATCTCCACTTATTGACTCCCAAAGGATAAAACCATCTGTGGTAAGGTCAAGGCCGGGAAGAAGAAGTTAATTTCATAGGAATAAGTGACATTTCTTTCCTCATTCTATACCACCCCCCCGCCCCGAGAAGATCCCACTGACATCAAAGCACACCATTCCTCCTCACCCCATTAAAGATCTTCTTTATTTATAAACTCTATAAAAGCTTTTTAAGGCTTCTCTTTCCCAAGAGAGCTCTGGAATGTCAGCCCACTGCCCTGGTTCTAGCCCTCCCTTCTCCCCACCCACCCCCAACAAGACTGGGAGTCCCCACGTGTCTGACCTCCTAAGCCTTTCCTAGACAGAGTTTAGGCTCCCCCTGCTGTTCAAACAGGAAAACTTCATATTGTTTCCCCGTGAGTATAAGGGGATCTTTCCAATTTCTTTGGCCTTGATCTCCCCCCCGCCACTCCACTGCCTTGACTTTGCCTTTAGATCTCCCTACAGTGAACCAAGCAGACCAGAGGCCACAGTTACAAGATAATCTGTAAAAGAAGGGTTCTCTTCCTCCGAAGGGAGCTAGTCCCAGAATAAGAAAAATAAGGAAAAGAGTGGTAAGAGAGAAAATACAAACTTCTAAAAGGGAAATGAACTGGTGAAAAATAAATGCCATCTACTCAAGCCTGACCCATGTCGCAAGTCCCACCAGACTCAGATAATTAGATATGGTACTGTACTCCTCCCCACCCAACTCTCCCAGGGTTGTTCGATACCTGAGGTAGCTCAGGTGAAGTCCGGGGCTCCTGTGGGTCTCCACCTCCACATCACTGCTGGGTTCTGAACAGGAAAAAAACAGAGACTTGGGTGGGAGAAGGAGTAAGAATGAAGGACTATGGAGTGGTTGTTACAAGACAGAAGTCTGACAAAACGGCAAGAGCTCTGGGCACTTCAGGATTTCCTTAGGGTTCAAACTGAACTTCACCTGTCAAAGGGAGAAGCTGCCAGTAAGAGTCAGGGATAGAACTAATTTGGAGAGCCTAGGAAGACGGGTTGGAAAACCAGTCCTGAGTGAACAAAAGGTGAGGGGCGCCCTGCCTCAAGATGAAGGAGGATGTGGGGATCAGAGCCCGGCCTAGGGTTGGGGTTAGGAACTCCGAATGGGGAGCCGTGCAAGGAGAGCGCCTGACAGTGCAGTGGGATGGCAGAGTACACTTGGGGGCGGCGATTATGACGCTTCGCAACACCCCCGAGTTTACGAAAAAAGTCCTAGGAGTTTCCCGCAGCAAGTCTTCTAGCTTGGCCGGTTCTGTGCAGTGCCGCCGGAGCTCAGCCGTGGGGCAGGCGAATAGGACGCTGAGGGAGCACGAAGTGAAGCGGGGAAAGGGACTCCAGGTGACATCAAGCTGAGGGGATGGGCAGGGCTGTGACGTCACGGAGCTGGCGTTTGCTCGCGAAGCGGGGTCACTCAAAAAGGGGATCGGCCATGGGGCGTGACGAAGAACTAGCTCGGCCCTGGGGGGCCTTGTGTAGCCCGGCCGAGTCCAGCCGCTGGCCCGGCCCCGACTCCTCCCCTCCGGGCGCGGCCTCCACCTAAGTCTCCCGCCTCCCTCACCTGCCGCCGCCGCCGTAGTTGCTGCTGCCGCCTGCCGGTCCTGTAGCTTCGACAAAGAGCCGCCTACCCAATCGCCCTTCCGCTTCCTGCGGAAGTGTCGCTCTAGCCACCAGACCCGGAACTATACTCTATGGTGTATGAAGTACTTGCACGCCTAGCTGTAGGAAGCTCCCAGCAAGCTTTGCGTGTCACCATGGCAACCCGACCCAACAGCACAGTAGGACCCAAAAACTTGACTTAGTAATGTAAGCCTAGACGATGGACCAGGCGGCGCAAACCACCGTTTGCCCCTAACTTGCCCGCGACCACCTTGAAACCCGTCCCCTGGGGTGTACTACACCCTTTCCCACCCAATACTCCACCAGCCCCGAGGGGCGGGGCCCACACCCCCGGCTTTAGCCCATGTAGTTTGCTTGCTGTTCTCTACAGCACAGGGCCGACTGTGTCGATACAGAATCCCCAGCCAACGGAACCATAAAAGCCACAGAATAGACAAGACTTTTTCTTCAGCTAGGACAGCAAAAGAGATGATTTATTGTACACGTGTTACATTCAGCCACAAGTGAGAACAGAACTAGTCCAGAACGTCACAGGCCCAGGGCAAAGGACCAAAAGGAACTGTTTTGGTATGAGCAAGGTGGGTCTCTTAAAGGTGGTCGCGGCGATCAGGTGGCGATAGATGTTCTAGATCCACTGAGACAAGTTCTAGACAGTAGGCATGCAGTCCAACAAATTGTACCAGCGTCCCCGGCCTCTGGCTTTCCTTATTTCTGCTCTTGTGGCGTCCATGGGTGCACAAGCTAGCGGTTTACTTGGACCTCTGTCTCATCTTTCTTCTTTTGCGCTTCAGCCTGAAAAGCAGACACGGGAATACACCTCCTGCCCACAAACCCGAGTTCAGTCTTTCCCTCTCCTCTTAAGTGTGCATACAACACCCGGGCTGCCAAAATGAACAAGCACAACAGTGCCATTGACCCTGGCTCTCGCAAGCCAATGCTCGTTAACGTTTTTCACCCAAAGTTCTTTTAGATTTCTAAACCAAATGTTCCTCCCAAGTTTTGTCCAAGTCGTGCCCCACTTCCCTCCTCCCGTGCCGGCCAAGTCTCAACATACCTGCGCATTCGCTTCTTCCTCCACTGGCAACCAATCACAACCAAAGGCAGAAAATAAAACAAGAGATAATTAATTTTATTAACAGATTTAGGTAGGGATATGAAGAGCATTATTTAGAACCGGGCCGGTTGTTGACCAAGTATGAGGATTTAGTCGCAGTCATCTCATCAAAAATTCGGACGCCCAACCCAACATAAACCCCGAACCCGCGTGCGCTACTTCTGCCCTCTCTCCCCACAGCACTTACCCATCACCTCCTCTGCTTCTCCCCAAACTATCCTTCCTCTCCCACTGGGTCTTGGGCACCCCTGAGAACCCTGCAGTTTGGGAACCATGGCGGACTTCCCTTTCCCGGGTCTCCCCGGTAACTGCCAACTCCTACAGTCTCAGCTCACTGCCAGCGACTGCTTACCTTGGCTCTCATGGCGCGGAGGTTTCTATGGGCAAAGAAGAAAAGACTACAGTTAGTTTGCTGTAACGATGATAAACGCACAGACCAGATGTTAACGGATTGTACGCGGCACCCGAAGACAAGCAACACTTACACTCACCCAGAAAAATGGCGCTAAGGCCGAGAGAGCGCCAGGGCCCCGCCTACGGCTATTTAAGGGAGCGCTCGGTGTCGTCACTTCCGCTGTATTGCCCTCCCCCAGGGGCGGGGCTACCCGAAGGGAATAACAATGGGTTTGCGCGCCTGTCAGGTGGTTGATAAGTGTTTTGAGTTAGGAGTTCTCTTTGAAAACAGTATTTTGAATTTGAGTTACAAAACTCTCCTCTCCCCAGTTTTATTATCAGGACACTGTATTATTTAAACGTGAGCACATATGCCTAATATGGGACCTCGAGGTGCAGAGGAGCAAAGGATAGCGACTTCCGTTTTCCCTCTCATTGCTTCATGGGAGTTGCAGTTTCGTGGCGACACCGTCCATTTTACTCTAGATAGGGGCGGACTGTACAAAAATTTCTAATTTGTTTTACTGGTTTGCTTTGTTTTCTAAACTAAATTGCTGCAGGGAGATTCGATCTTGGAACTTCCGAAGGTCCTAAGATTCCAGAACATGGGAGAATGTAAGTGGGAAGTCGAGAAAGCTGTCATACTACAGAAAGAAACCTTTGTCCCTATTTAAGATAGATAAACTCTTTTTTTCTTAGCCAACTATGGTCTTTCCCCACGATGCCTGCAGCAGAATGTCACTAGATTCCAGGCTACAATGCATCTTGTTCAGAAAATACTTCAGTGATTCTCCCTCTACCTAGGGGTGAAGAGCAAACCAATGGACAGAGGGGGAGCAAGATGGGCTGTCTTCTGTAGAGCAAGAATGATATTTGGTGTTGTGTTAAAGAACTTCCCAGTCTCATGGTATGGTCAGGTCAGAAGCACCCGGAAAGCAGATACCCAGAAATTTGGCTACAGGAAAACTTGTTGTGAAGGATGAGAAAAAACTCTTAACCAAACTTCACCTTATTCAGGATACTGTAAGGTTTTTGGTTATAATCCCTCCTTTTTTGGTGGCTTCCCTTTATAACTTATACACTATTTCACCTTTTTAACTCTTAAAACAAGGTTTTTAAAATTTAGGGCCCTAGTTTCAAGTGCTTAAGTAGTTCTAGTATTTTTTTTTATATAATTTTTATTTATTTTTCCCCCCAAAGCCCCAGTAGATAGTGTAGGTCATAGCTGCACATCCTTCTAGTTGCTGCATGTGGGACGCGGCCTCAGCATGGCCAGAGAAGTGGCATGTCGGTGTGCGCCCGGGATCTGAACCCCGGGCCGCCAGCAGCGGAGTGTGCGCACTTAACCACCAAGCCCCGGGGCGGCCCTAAGTAGTTCTAGTATTGTCACCATCAGAATATAACAAGCTTTGAAAACAAAAACCCTAGCAGTTATTTTATATTAAGTCCACCAGGATTTCACCTGTTGATTGCCCACTAGTCTATAAGCTCTTATCAAGGGACCTGTGTTTTGTTCAATATAGTATCTCCACATCAGCAATGCCTCACATACACTATACTCAGCTCTAATAAACAAATCATCCAGCCAATCTCCAGCTGGCCCTGAAAAATTGCGTAACACTAAGGGCATTCTTCCTTGGCTTCCTCAATCAAGATAAACACTTGGATACAGCCTTTTATTTTTGCAGTACACTTTTTTTTTTTTTGTGAGGAAGATCAGCCCTGAGCTAGCATCCATGCCAATCCTCTTCTTTTTGCTGAGGAAGACTGGCCCTGAGGTAACATCCGTGACCATCTTCCTCCACTTTATGTGGGACGCTGCCACAGCATGGCCTGAGAGGGGGTATGTCGGTGAGCACCCAGGATCCGAACCCAGGCCGCCAACAGCGGGAGCACGTGCACTTAACTGCTACGCCACGGGGCCGGCCCTGCAGTACACATTAAGTATGCTAGTCCTGAACAAAAGTGTCAGCAGCAAGGGGTGTTTTTACTTTAGAAAACTAAACCACAAATTCCCATAGAAAATTTACTCTATGTTAATTCAGAGAATCCAGGATTTATGTCTTCCCCAACCCAAAGTGTTTTATTTTTTTAAAGATGCGTTGGTGGTGCGCCTGGGATCCGACCCCCGGGCCGCCAGCAGCGGAGCGCGCGCACTCAACTGCTAAGCCACGGGGCCGGCCCCCCCAAAGTGTTTTTTTTTTAAAGATTTTATTTATTTTATTTTTTCCCCCCAAAGCCCCAGTGGATAGTTGTATGTTGTAGCTGCACATCCTTCCAGTTGCTGCATGCGGGACTCGGCCCCAGGATGAACGGAGAAGTGGTGCCTCGATGCGCACCCGGGACCCGAACCCGGGCCACCAGCATCGCAGCGCGCGCACTTAACCACCAAGCCACAGGGCCGGCCCCCAAAGTGTTTTTGAAAGGCAGAATATGGCAATACTGAAAAACTTCCAATGGTCATCACTTCAACTGACACTTCCCTACCTCCATCAAATAAGAACAACATACAAAGGCACATGATTATGAGCAAATCCAAATTTATTTTAACACCATGTCATTTTCAATGTGTTTAAAAACCTTATAAGTTAGCAGGAGCCCTAGTTCCCTGGGACAGCATGCCAGAGGTACTGAAATTCGTCACTCTCTCTCCAAACCCCTAGCAATTCATCCAATCCAAGTCCATAGCTTCAGAAAGCCAGGAGTTGTCTCTTCAGTCAGTCTGCTCCTCTGGTTCCTGGTCTTTCAAGGGAGGGAGGTCAAAATATTTCAAAAAGGCAACAAAACCAGAGTTGCACTTCCAGCTCAGGTTTGTAAGACGGAGCAAGGGAAGAACCCACTAACTCCAAAGAAATGGACAAGGTTGAGATGGATTACTTCTTTATAGCTTTGTGGGAAAAAACAAGTCCTACAGAACAAAAATGACTAAAAAGATTTACAAATGAGGATCCATTTGATAGATGAGAATCCCTTGGTAACTGCAGGCTCCAGCTCCTAAAAATGGGAGGAGCCTGATGAGACAGGCCGATCAGAAAAGGAATCTGCTACATGTGAATAAAAACAATCTGAAGAATAGCTCCTCTCTATTTTGAGGCCAGATAAAATACTTGGGGAGAGTGAGAAAAGAGAAGAACAAGCCCCAACAGATGAGAAAATGCTGACATCGGAGTGGTATAAAAAGATTTCAGCTGAGTTTTTAGTGGAGGTGGCTACTTTAGCCTCCTCCCTTTTCTGTTGTAGGGCCATAAACCTTGACCAAGCAGAAAGTAGTAGAAAAATGCTAGAAAGAGGGGCTTGACGACGATGGATTTTGACTCCTGATTTTATTATTCAATTTCTCTTTTCTATTTAAAGTAGTCTTCGGTGGCTGGGAAGCCTGGCCTCCCAAGACCAGAGTCAGTTGGAGCTGGTTGTTGTTGGAAGGGGGTTGGGTTGGGGGCCTAGGATGGGGGCAGGGAGATCCTGCTCTGCTGGCGGTCCTGGGTGGAGAAGACGAACTGCACTTCACAGAGCCTGGGGTGTGGTGGGAAGGGGATGAGGCAGGAGCAGCAAGCTGGGGAGACGGGACCCACCTCAGTCCCCAGCTTCATTCTCTTCTAATGTTTCCCCACTGGTGGCATTCTCTGCAGTCTTGGAGGCCTATATTCATTGAAAGGAGAGAGAGAAGACTTGTCAGTTTCCAACTACTTGGGGTAGTGTCTGGGAGACCAAGGACAAAAATATCTTCATTCTCTAGGTCAGGGCTGAGAAGGGGGTAAATAAGGATATACAGGAATCTATACCCCTACCACAACGTGGGGAGGTAGAATAAAGAGGGATCAGGTTCATCCTGCCAGAGAGGGATGATCATAACACACCTTCTTTTTTTTCTTTTTCTGGGTTTTCCGACTTGCAGAACTCTGTAGGAGGGCCTGGAAAACAGGAGGAAGAAGGAAAACAAATTTAGAGGAATGTGGAGGAAACATCAAGTCTCACTCTAAATACTGTCGCTCTTTTCAGGACTTGGCTGACATTTAGTCCTCACTCCCAGGATAGGTGCCACGTGCTCACCACCTGCCATCCGACACTAACCTTTAGCTCTGCATCCTGGACCTCCATCTCAGACTTGTAAAGGTCAGGCTCAAAGGGACCACTAGTTATCCGCATGGGGCCATTGGGCATGAGCAGAACTGTAAATTTAAACTGGGCAACAAATTCACCTATGGGAGAGAGGAAGTGTTTTGATAAAATGTTCCCTTGTCATACTCTTGTCTGAAAGCTATAGGGAGAAGGAGGGGACCATATAATCAGGGGCTCCAAAGTGAAGCTCTCTTTTTAGAACTCACCCTCCTTCTCATAGAGAACATTAAAAGGTTGTAGCAATTCGTGTTTGGCGCACTCCACCACACCCATCCGGGCCTTCTTCTCATCTTCAAATGCTCTGGGTAGGGGAAGAGAAATCCAGGTACCCTTAACTCCCTAACACGTCTGACTATTTTGCTCATGTTTTTAGATAGCTCCTACCCTCAGGCAGAAATCATGCTTAGGATTCCCCTTTTACATTGCCTTCAATGAGAGGCAGATGGGAGAGGGAGAGAACCCGTGCATGCAGGCGGAGCTACAAGTCTAGGCAGGAGGAGAGAGGGAGGGTAGCGTGGGGGGGGTGGGCGGGGGCCGTGGGAGGGGCGGTGGCGGTGGCGGGAAGAGTGTTCCTGGGTGTGTGGTCTGAGTCAGAGTCAGACTGGTTCCAAGTCCAGTCCTTGCTGACTGCAGTAGTACCTTAAAGTAAACGGCATAGCATCAAAACGCCTTTCGACCTCACTGAAGAAGGCACGTGAAGTTTTTATTTTCAGGCCATATTGCTTAGAAGGATCTCGTTTGTAAATGGTGGTTCTCTGTCCTGCATCCTTGGCCTAAAGGAGTAAGTTAGGTCACGTTTGTTCTGGTGCTCCTGGAACACACCCTCAGTTACCCCTCTTTGCTAGCTCTGGTAAACTGTCCTCACCTTGCCCTCTCCTGAGCTGATGAGAACATCCACAGCATATACTTCATGTACCTCAAATTCGGCTTTTTCATGGTCCTTCCTAAAAGGAATAGAAAGGGAACCATAAAGAGCAATATGTAGGTCCTGGAGTTTGGAGTAGAAGGTGGACAAGATTAGGCTGGGAGTACGGACGAAAAAGTTGCTGACTAGTCTGGTATGGTGGAAGGTGATGGGTGGGATTGGCACCTACTTCTGCTGGTCTGTGGGATTCTGGATAATGGTTTTCTCTCCATCGATGACATGCTGCTTCAACTGGTGTGACAGCATACCTGTGGACAGGACAAAGCCCATGGTACCAGCCATCTAGAATCCCAAAAGGTTTCCAAATCCACCCACCTAAGTAGTTTGATGGGGCAGGCAATGGGAGGAAAGTGCCTGGCTATGGAAACCCCAGGTGCTGAGGTTTTTGGCTTAGACTGTGCTAAAGCCAGATGGGTCCTCAAGGAAGCAAAGGCCTTAATTCTGCTAAACCACTCATACTTAGACCCTCAACCCGTTTATCTGAGCTCTCACCTTCTATTGGCGTGCAATTAAATGAGTGGGCAACTTTGTTCCAGGCTTCTGTCACTTGCGTGTTCTAGAAGGACAAGATCAAATAAAAGGTGAGATACCAGGGGCTAATAAGTTATCTACCACGAGAATAAGAAGTATAAAAGAACTGAGAGTCTTTTTTTTTTTTTTTTTTGGTGAGGAAGATTAGCCCTGAGTGAACATCTGTTGCCAATCCCCTTCTTTTTCCTAAGGAAGATTGGCCCTGGGATAACATCTGTGCCCATCTTCCTCTACTTTATATGTGGGATGCCTGCCACAGCATGGCTTGATAAGTGGTGCATAGGTCCGCACCCAGGATCCGAACCTGGGAACCCTGGACTGCGGAAGCAGAGCGCATGAACTTAACCACTATACCACCTGGCCAGCCCCAAGAACTGAGAGTTTTAATATCCTCCATCAAGCGCAATGATTCTCATTGGTTTTTCATTTCATAGCCCTCTCACCCCTACAGCCTAAAAATACCTTACATTTACATGTCATTTTACAAAGTGCTTTCACAAAGGTGGTCTAATTAGACAATAATTCTGGAAGGTGAATGGGGCAGATCTGTATCCCAATCTAGAAGATGAGGAAACTGAGGCTCAGAAAGATTAAATGATTTGCCCCGAGTTAAAACAGTTAACTGGTATAAACCCAGGTTTTCTGACAGTAAGTCTAGTGTTTACTCCACTATACCTGGCATTCTAACCTGTTGAAAGGGGACAGCAAACTCTTCTTTTCCCCTTCTCGCCTCTTTCAAACATGATCTGATCCTCACCTAAGCTAGAGTTCTTAGACAAAAAGAAAAGTGAATATTCATAGCTAATAGTAAACTATATGCTAGGTCGGTGATAATCACTTTAAATGGATCATCTCAATTGTCATGACATCCCTGTGAGAATAACTCACAATTTTATTCTCCCCATTTTACAGATGAGGAACTTTGAACTCAAAGTTATTTTTAAACAGTAAGGGGTGACAATAGGGTGAGAATCCAGAAAGTCTGATGTCATAGCTATGCAATAGCCACTACACAACACTACCTTCCAGTGAAGATACACAATAGTAAGTATATAAATAATAAAAATAATCAATGTGTGAATAATAGCTAACACAAGTGCTTACTATGTGCCAGGCACTGTTCAAAGTGCTTTATAACAGCTCTATGAAGTAGGTGTTATAAGGAAACAAAGACAGGTTTAAGTAAAAATGATGCAATTAAGTAACAATGGGGATAAAGTACAAATGGATTAAAAGTGTGAAGCACAGAAAAGGAGAGAAAAAAGAAAGACAATCTTTTAGAATTGAACGGGTCTCTGAAATTTAAGTGTAGAGAAACATCTCCACTGATAGTCTAACATGCTAAATTGTATTAAAGCATGAGGAGTTTATGATCCCTGGACTTCCCAATACTGCCTTGCAAGTACAGAACTAACTTTTGGCTTTTCTTTGCCACCAATTTACTAGTACTATTATGATTTTTGTTTTATAAGCTTTTAAAATTGAGTTTTTGTTTCTGTGTTTTATTGGGAGCTACCTACCTCAAATTATTTTGGGGAAAGATGCATATCCAAAACATGAGAAAGGAAGGCTCTCTATAGGCTCCACGAGGAAGGGACTAGGTACACCTAGCATGGAACTGTCTATGGTAGGCACTGAGTTAAGTGCTGTTTAAAAAAAATTTTTTTTTATGAGGAAGATTAGCCCGGAGCTAACATCTGTTGCCAATCCTCTTCTCTTTGCTGAGGAAGATTGGCCCTGGGCTAACATCTGTGCCCATCTTCCTCCACTTTATATGGGATGCTGCCACAGCATGGCTTGACAAGCAGTGTGTCAGTCCGTGCCTGGGATCCAAACCTGCGAACTCCTGGCTGACAAAGCAAAGCACGGGAACTTAACCACTATGCCACCAGGCTGGCCCCCTTAACTGCTGTTTAGTATTAAACTTTTTAGCTCCTGCCTTTCTTCTCTCTCTTTTTTTAAATTTTTATTTATTTATTTATTTATTTTTGTGAGGAAGATCAGCCCTGAGCTAACATCTGTCAATCCTCCTCTTTTTGCTGAGAAAGACTGGCCCTGGGCTAACACCCATGCCCATCTTCCTCCACTTTATATGGGATGCCGCCACAGCATGGCTTGACAAGTGGTGCGTCGGTGCGCGCCTGGGATCAGAACCAGCGAACCCCAGGCCACCGCAGCGGAGCGCGTGCACTTAACCGCTTGCGCCACCGGGCCAGCCCCTGCCTCTCTTCTCTTTCAGAAATCCGATCTTTTTCAGAAAATTTTCTAGCTAATTTTAAAAGCCGTTTGTTTTATAAGGGGGCTGTGGGAGAAGCTGACAGTTCAACATAGAATAGCTATAGCTGCCTAATGCATCTTTGGCTCCATCAAGGTTTGGAGCTGGACTAAACAGCTTACCTGGTTTCCAGGTTTGACCAGGCGTAAGGCAGCTTCAGCACAAAGGTGAGCTGCCTTAATGACATCTGCTTTCCGCCCTGTTACTTGGGTCCCCTGTAGATAAGGAAATGCAATCAGTGCCTCCCTGGAAAGCTCTTTAACTCAGCTGGTTAATCAGTTAATATCTGTGTGCCCATTAGGCAAGGCCAGGAAATAAGCAGAAGAGAAAACACCCTTTCTCCTTTTATTTCTCTAGAGATTCTTTCAAAACTTATGTGGTGGTAGGGGGTGGGGATAAGAAGCACAAGAGGCAGTGTACTCTCCCCCACTCCCCACAGGTTGAACAGAGTTCAAAGCAGGCCACCTACCTGAGCTACATCAACCACAAAAGTGTGAGCCACATTAGCAATGAAGCCATCCACATGGACCCCAAGGTCACTAAAAGGCAAGACCAGAGTACAGTGTTAGCAACTGTCACTATGTAAATGCTTAGGAGAAAGACAAGTGCTCTAAAATGGTTTAAGCTTACATTTTTACCAAGTCACCTTCCTTGAGAATATAGTCCTGGTCGCTCTTCAAAGGGGAGAAGTGACATACACAGTTATTTACTGAAATGCTGGTGGGAAAGGCAATACCTGTAAAGAGACAATCATCAGCCTTACTGCCTTGCTCTCTTGAAGCCTTGCTGCCCCTCAGAAAAATGGAAGGATTTTCTTCAGGGTCTTGCCCAAGTTTAATCGGTTTGGATTGGGGAGGAAACTGCTTGTATCCCACTTGCCATTCCAAATTTCCAAATATTTAAACCAGAGCTGGCATGGGGGTGGCATCATTACAGTAAAACAAACAAACAGGACTGGATAAGGGACAAACTTGGGAAATTAGTGGTAACTGTTATTTACCTTTCTTCATTTCTTTTTCTTTCTTGAAAATTTTCCCTGTCTCTTCCATAATCATGGCATCGCCTTTCTCACACAGGCTTAGTACCGACACACCTGAGCAGGATGCTTCCACCAAGGACCGAAGTACCCCTGGGGACAAAAATCCCACCACGTCAGCCCTGCATGTGGCATCTAAGTTACCATCCAAGCAATACCTACAAGTTGGACTCAGAGTTTCTAATATTCAGCCATTGCCCTAAGGCTGAAAGAGGGAGCAAGTTTTGCCTCTTGAAATGTACCTACTTATAATCTCTAAATTTCTACCTTCCTTTCCTAAAATAAAAAAGTCAACACTCCCTTCCCTCCCCTATATAATGTGACAACTGGGTATACACAATCTGTCTCCCTAGGCAAGGGAGACTTTCCAAAGATGATACCTGTGCTGTGGTAGGATAGAGTTATGAACTTCAAGGGGGTTCTCACCAAGGTATCCCACTTACATGCAAAGTAGACTAGAAGAAATTTATAGGCGTTGGGGACAACAGGAAGGAGACAGAATTGCTGACTCGAAGCTGATGCACTGTTAAATGCTACCTTCTTCCCTTGCCAGACACCCCAATTACATTAGTAACCTCAATTTATGTAGACTTATTTCCTCATAAACAAGTGTATAAGCCAAGGGGACTTAATCTAAGGTTCCTGGGCTTCACCAAGCTCATGGTTTATAGCTTTTAGCAGATCTCGAAGAGGTATTCGACCCAAAAGAGTTTCAAATTGGTATCTGGGATCACAAGTGCCTCAGAAGTCATAAATTGCAAGAGGAAAAAAAAATTTTTTTCTTTTGATTCAAACCACTAATATAAAATACTAACAGGCACCAAAAATGGGGGTACTATTCCTAATGTCCATTATGTTATAAAGCATAGTTCTGTTCACTGGACACTCTCTCCATGGCTCATTCTGAACTTCAGGTTTGATTTTTGCAATCTAAGTTTTGGTGATTCTTTGGAAGCCTGAAAAACTCAGGTTTTCAGCCATAGGACCAAAGGCATCCTACATACCTATCTTTACTGCCAAACCATTTAAAAGCTCAAAGACAAGCATTTTCTGTCTCCCTAACTGGCTTTTAAACTGAAAAGGTGAATTGGAAAACGAGAAAATAGAAAGTGAGACATCTGCTTAGAGTGGCAAGCAGCTGCTGAGAAAGGGCACAGTCCTAATAAGAATGACTTCTAGGATTCTAACATCAGTCCCTCCTTTTCCAGTACTATTCACAAGTTTGCCTAGTTGGGGTGAGGAGAACCTCAAAACACTCCTACAGTTGTCAAATCCCTGAGAACAATCAATCTGACGGCTAAGGCTATCTGCAGACTGGACGTAGTAATGAATAACTTCTAGGAAGAAAGCCAGACCTATCTCCAAGAGTTGGAGATATGTTAGGAGCTCCACGGGTGCCCTCCAACGGTCCCGGAGCTGGCCCAGGAGTAGTAGGGGGCCCCCACCAGGGAAGGAATTGAAGTAAAGAACGAAAGACTACAGCAAAGCACGTGGTAGGGAAGCTGATGTCAGGGACCGTAGTGAAGGAAGGGAGCCGGCGATCCGTACGGGGACCTGGCAACACGTGCCGGCTCGGCTCCTGACGCCGGGGAGCCGCGACAAAACAGAGGGGCGCTTCCGTCGCCAACAGCTGGGCGCCTCCATTTCGAGGCGGCCTCGCCGCTGCCAGAATCACAGGCGGCAGGGATCCCGACCGAAGGGTGAGGGGCAGGAGATGCGCCTTGCCTCCTTACCAACGGCCTAGGGTCCGAGCCGGCCGGGGGCCCGCACCTCCACACCCTCCAGCCCAGGCCTGGCCGCTCAGGTCCCAGGCACGCCACGGCGTCTTCCCACCACACCACCCCCAGCAGACGGGCGCGGGGCCCTCAGCAGCTCATTCCGCATGACCCCACCGCTCCAGCCCCTCCGGGGCCAGCCCAACACCGTCCCCCTTCCCTCTCCCTCTCAGCCTCGATCTCGGGACCCCTGAGGCCGCACTCACGGTTGGCGATGTCGCCCCCCATCTTATACTTGGTCACGACCAGGTCCTCGGCGATAGTTTGCTCCTGCTGCTCATCCTCGCCCGACATCTTCCCACCACCACCACCACCACCACCACCACAGCTTCGTTCCCCCTGAGCCGCCGCCTCTGTCTTCCTTCCCAGCCGCAGGCTGTGGCTACAGCCCGTTCGATCCGCGAGGAGAGCGCGAGCAAAAGCGCGAGCAAGCAAGGGAGCGGGCGGGAGGGCGGGCGAGAGCGAGAAGCTGCGAGCGCGCGGGCTGAGGCGCAGGGCACGCTGGGACAACGAGTCCTTTCCACGGCCAGCCTCTAGCTGCCCTCCTGGACTCGTGAACTACAATTCCCAGCCTGCCTTTCGCGCCCCTAAACCAGGCCCTGGGGCCTTGCCCTCCGAGGGCCCCGCACGCCGGAATCGCCAGGCACTCTGGGAAGGGTCAGGCTCCGGCGGGAAGGCGGAGCCGTTGGGGAGCGTGAGGGGAAGCGTGGTTTCTCGACGAAAAACTGTTTGCACCAGGAGCGCCGAGCGAGACCCTGTAATATAGTGGGGCGGGCTGACGGAGGAGGGGCGGGGAAATGGGTTTGGAGGCTGCGGGGCAGGGTGGAGCGGGGTGGAGCAGGGTGGAGCCGAGGCGAGTGGGGAGTGACTACACAAAGGGCGGGGAGGCTGGGTGCGCCCTTCCCCGGTCCCCTGGAGCGGCTGGCTGCACCGGCCCAGCCGGTCCAGTAGTCCTCCGATGCTGGGAGAACTGGGAGGGCAGAGCGGGTGTGGAAGACCAAGAGTGCAAGGAGCAGGGACTAACTGGACAGCCACACTCCGGAGGGATTATCCATTTACAGCCTCCCAGTCTAGCGGCTGGACTCCCACTGAAGATGGCACTGTTGTTCCAGCTACAGGCTTTGATGGCACCTAAGTGAAGTGTTCACAGAGAGAGACTTTTTAAAGAAATTAAGAGTTCTGAAACATATGGGAGTTTCAATAATCCACCTCTTGAGGGAGCACATCTATAGGGCTTTTTCTAATGTCACCACACGTGGTTTTTTTGTTATTCCCACCTGCAATCTCTAGTCCCTGTAGAGATTCTTAGTAAAACCCTTAAAGGAAAAGTAGGGCTGGAGAAAGCTGCATGGGACAGAATAGGACTGTCAGAAGACAAGAAAACAGCATGCTGTGGTAGGTGTCCACTGCTGAGGAGCAGAGAAAAGGGGTGGTCTATCTCACACACTAAAGGTTTTCTTCACTTGACACCCAGGAAGCTGAAAAACTTTGGCATTTTTATTCTGACATGTATAAAAACAAAACAAAAAACTTCACTGATACAAAGATACCCCCAGTTTCCCATCCAAGGGGACAGAGGTCTGAAGCTGGGTCCTCTTTTTATCCCAACTGGAAGCTTCCCACTAGTGGATGAGAATAGTTCCTAAAAGCGGCTCTTGAGACCCTGTGCATCTGTCCCTTAGGTAAGAAGTGGAGATCATTTACAGCACGTGTAGATTATGGTTTACACAAAGATGTCCAGTTATTTTTCCTTCTGACCACCCCCTTCCCCCCACTTCCGGTGATGAGAAGTCTGGGTGTAGGAGGCGGCTGTGGTAGTAGGAGTTAGACTTGATTCAGTGCAAAAACAAGACAATGCCCCTTACAAGAGCTCTGACTTATATTGGTTTTCCTTGACACCTTACAGTAAGAGCGCATGCATTGGAAGATTTTGAGTCCTGGACCTGCCACTTAATTGACTTAATCTTTTTAAGGCTCAGTTTCCTGATTTATAAAACGGGATAATACCTAGCTCACAGAATTGTTGTAAAAGGATTAAGTGGGATAATGTAGGTAAAGTTCAGCATGATGCCTGGCACACAGTAAATGCTCAATTAATAGTAATTAATAACTACTCCTAACCTCTTTTTTCACTCCACTAGATTTTAAGCTTCCCATTCTTTCCAGGAGGTTAAGAGTGATAAGCCAAAATTCTACTTTCCCCTGCAGATTTTCCCCCTTTCCTCTTCCTTAGCAGTCAGGTGGGAAACAAAGGCACTCTTTCAAGCCTAGTCTTAATAAGTCAGAGAGAGAGGGACATGGGGAGTAATCCTTCATATCTCCAGGGAGTTCCCCTGAGGAAGCTGAGAAATGGGATTGGGAAAGCACAAAAAATAGGGAAAACCTTCTCCTTTCCTGGGATTGGGAAAGAGAAGAAAGTGCACAGCTGGCTACATACCATAAGAATGTTGTGTCCGAGTGTTTAAAAGCCTCCAAAGGTTGAATGGAATTGTCTAGGACTGGGGAAATGGGGCTGAGACCTGTGAGGGAGAGGGACTAGGGACAAGAGGGGTACCCTCTAGAGGCACTAGCTGCCATCAAATGCTCCCTGAGTACCTCAGGGAGCAGGGGTTATGTTCTCTGGGCATTAGCCTTGGGGAAAAGCCTGCTATGCCAGTAATCAGGGTTATCAAAGGCAGAGTCAGTGGCTTCTAAACTACGTAGAGTTTTGAGGCGGGCATAATGGACATGGGGAGCATGGTGTCCAGGCCCCTGGAAAGCTCTCATTTCTTCATACCCTTGCTCAGCTGCTGGGCAGGCCCCCATGGCTGCATAATCCCCCCCAGGACCTCCTCCACCACGTCGCCGATTCATATATTCATAGTCCTCTTCTGGAGTGGTGCCAGCAGTGGGCATGATGGGCGCAGGGTGGAGTGGGCAACTCTGTGTGCTGCCCAGGGAAGCACTGAGGTCTGATCCAACATCCATGTACTCATAACCCAGCTCCTCCAGGGAACTTGGCCTAGGGGGACGAGGTGGACTGCGCCTTCTCTTCCGGTTCATGTATTCATACTCCTCATCTTCATCTTCTTCTTCAGTACCCAAGACAGAACTGAGACCCACCGAAGAAAGGGTGCCTTCCCGGGAGGAGGGAGTACCTGGGGGTTGAGAAGAGAGGCTAGGTATATGGAGAACTTCATGGTAATAGGCAGTAGGGAGTGGGGGAAAGTTAGGAAAAAGGACAAGGGAGGGATAAGATCAGAGAAGACAAAAGGATTAGAAGAGCCTGGAGAAAGAGGATTAGAGAAAGATTTGAGGAGAGCCCTAAGAAGAGTCAGGCACCTTTGACATGTGCATCTGGCATGACATAACCATTGACATCCTCTTCCTCTAACCCTGGCGGGGAGAGGGGGGTGACAGGAGTGAGCAGGCTGTGGCGCTGGGAATGGTAGGCACTGTCTCCACGTGGCCTCGGGCTCCGGCTCCGGCTTCTACACATTGACACCTTCTCCTGGAGCTCAGCCTCAGAGCCCGTCACATGGCCCTCTGATGACTCTGATGCCAGGCGTCCCCGTGGCATTGGGTGCAAGGAGGCTGGACGGGGGCACCGTTCACTACTGCCACAAACTGCAGACTCCTGAGGAGGAAAATAATACACGGAGATTTACACAGAGACGAGGAAAGAACAGATACTTGTTTAGAAAGACTGGGTTGTTCAGTGTCTTCTTTTTTGTAGGACACTGATTAAACCTCAAAGATTTCTCAAGTCTCCCATATCACCCCTATGGATCCTAAAGGTTTCTATCCACCACCCAGCCTCTCATCAGCCCCTTAAAAGAGACAGACTTTACCTGGCAAACCTCCACAAGATTACCCTGGTTCATAGGCATATATCCAGATGATGGACTTAAAATGCTCTGGCTCTAGAATGAAAAAAGTAAGGAAGAGGTTTAGATAAAGGGATAAATTAACTCAACATGGGGGCCTTTGAGTAGTTAATCTGGGTATCTGTGGGGGTCATGAGGACATAGGTGTGCAGAAGGCTCAGGGTGCGGTTTCTTGGGTAACTGAAAAGTGCCTTACCCCACGTGGCCGATTAAGTGTTCCAACTGGCAGGCTGAGGGCAGAGCCTAGTGTTGTCGCCAGGTTGTCCTCCTCTGCCTCCAAGTCCAGGTCTAGGTCTAGTTCTGGCTCCAGCTCTACTTCCTCCAGTTCCTTGTTTGTCAGAGCAGGAGGTTCTGCCCCAGGGGCAATTCCAGGCCCACTTTCTCTCTATAGGGGCGGGTGATTGTTAAGGTAGATCTTGGTTCCAGCCAAGTCAACCTTTTCTCTCAATCTTCTTGAAACCTCCTAATCCCTACTGACCTTTATGACCAGATATCGTGGTGGGTCTCGAGCCATCCTGGTGAACTCATTGGCTAGTTCTTTAAAGGTCGGGCGAATATTCTCATCAATCATCCAACCTGGGTAAAATGTAGGAAGTAGAGCCATAAAAGAGGAGCAGGGGGCCGGCCTGGTGGCGCAAGAGGTTAACTGCACGCGCTCCGCTGCAGCGGCCCGGGGTTCGCCAGTTCGGATCCCAGGCGCGCACCGACACACTGCTTGTTAAGACATGCTGTGGCGGCATCCCATGTAAAGTGAGGAAGATGGGCACGGATGTTAGCCCAGGGCCAGTCTTCCTCAGCAAAAAAGAGGAGGATTGGCATTGGATGTTAGCTCAGGGCTGGTCTTCCTCACAAAAAAAAAAACAAAACAAAACTGATGTGTTTGCTGCCTGTCTTCTCCAGCAGAAGCTAAGGAAGTTTTAGGTCTGTTACATCCTCAAGCCCTACAACACTGATAAATAGATAAATACGTTTAAAAAAAAAAAAAAAGAGGAGTGGAGTAGGGAGGGAAGTCAGTTAGAAAATAGCTGACACTATGGAAAACAGTATGGAGATTTCTCAAAAAATTAAAAGTAGAAATGCTGTACAATCCAGCTATCCCACTACTGGGTATTTATCCAAAGAACTTTAAAGATTTTTTATTTATTCAGTTTTTTCCCCCCAAAGCCCCAGTAGATAGCTGTACGCCATAGGTTCACATCCTTCTAGTTGCTGTACGTGGGACTCGGCCTCACGTTGGACGGAGAAGTGGTGCCTCAGGGCGCTCCCGGGATCCGAACCCGGGCCGCCAGCATCAGAGCGCGCGCACTCAACCGCCAAGCCACGGAGCCGGCCCTATCCAAAGAACTTGAAATCAAAAATTCAAAGGGACTTCTGCACCCCTATGTTCATTGCAGCATTATTCATAATAGCCAAGTGAAGTGGAAGCAACCCCAGTGCCCATCAGCTGATGAAAGGATAAAGAAGATGGGGTATATATATACAATGGAATACTACTCAGCCATAAAAAAGACAAAATTGTCCCATTTATAACAGCATGGATGAACCTTGAGGGTATTATGATAAGTGAAATTAGCCAGGGAAAGACTAACACCGCGTGATTTCACTCATATGAGGAAGATAAACACATAGATAAAGAGAACAGATTAGTGGTTACCAGAAGGGAAGGGGGTTGGAAGATGGGCGAAAGGGGTAAAGGGGCACATATGTATGGTGATGGATAAAAATTAGCCTATTGGTAGTGAGCACAATGCAGTCTATACAGAAACTGATAAATAATAATGTACACCTGAAATTACACAATGTTATAAACCATTATGATCTCAATAAAATAATTGAGGGAAAAAAAAGAAAATGGCTAAGATCAGCAGGTAACTCACATTTGACCATGACCATGTAGACATCAATGGTACAGATCTGGGGCTGTGCCAACCGCTCTCCCTTCTCCAGCAGGTCTGGTACTTCAGCCAATCGCATCCCTGCATAGGGCTCTGCCCCAAATGTCATCAGCTCCCAAACTGTCACACCTGGTATAGGAAGACATGACTAGTTGATGGCAAAATAGTAGACGTGGGCATGAAGATGAAGGGAAAGCAGAGGTCGATCTGACACAAAGATCTGAGGACTTAAGAGATTCGAAAAAGGGGTCTCAACAGGAAATTGTGGAATTTGGGCCAGCGATGGTATGGAGGGCATCCAGATGGACTGACCATAGCTCCAGACGTCACTCTGGTGTGTGTATTTCCCAAAGTGGATACTCTCGAGGGCCATCCACTTAATTGGAGTCTGGGGGATTAAAGACAAAGGTGTTACCAGTTGAGTTCCACAAATTTTCTTCGCATTTCTAAACCCCAAGTTCTCTATCATTCTTTTCCTTGTTGCTCTCTGAACTTATATTGCTTGCAGCTTCCTGGAACTGACCGTGCAGCATCTGCTCACCTCTGAAAGACACCACTGACTGCTCCCTATCCCCATGCTTCACTCCACCCCAACCTCCTTACTCAGCCCTTTGTGTCACCTCACCTTGGCCTCACTGTGTAGTAGCTGCTTATCATCAGGGGGTAGCAGGTCAGCTACCCCAAAATCCGCCACCTGAACCTGACTGGGTGACTTGAGTAGCACATTTCGGGCAGCCAGGTTCCTATGCACCATACCATGCTCCTCAAGGTAGTACATACCCTATAGGGAAAGGAAGTATTCTCAAAGTTGGGGGAATTGGTCTTTGAGATCCCAAATCACCCTAAAGGCACCTCTTAGAACTTCATCCTCCCCAACCCTCCCTGCTGGCCCCTAGCCAGGCAGTTCCATCACAGAACTCCTCCAGGCTCCTCTCACCTTGGCAATTTGTACTCCCCAGTTGAGCAGCAGCTGTGGCCCCAGTGCCCCCCGGTGTTGTCTCACATGATCCAGTAGGGAACCCAGAGGCAAGTATTGAGTGACGAGCTGCAGAGATGAGCCTGGGCACAGTCCCAGCAGCCGTACAATGTGGGCATGGTCTAGGCTGCCAATGGCCAGCATATGCTAAGAGACACAGGAGGGGTTAGCCAAGGAACAAATAGGGTCACATATACCCAGACCAGGGCTCCCCCCAACATTCAAGGACATCAACATGGCTAACCTAGTATCTGCTAACACAGAACCATGCTTCTACATGATCGTATCTAATATTGACCCCTTTCCTAGTGGCATAAAGAATACCCTTCCTTCACTTACATCTGTCACAGCCTGAAAACTCTGCCGTCCGCTCTTGTCCTCAATGACTTTAATGCAGACTGGAATCTTGATTGATTCACCCTCAGGAATCCACACTCCCTGGGAAGTTTGGGGCAGGAGTCAGCCTAGGGTCATTCTCCCCAGGCTAGTCCTTTCCCTAAATCTTTCTCCCCTTTGCCCTAGATCCTTTCCCCACCTCTCCAGACTTCCTGTGGGCCACTCACTTTATGCACAGTTCCAAAGACGCCTGAGCCAAGCACTTTAAGCTTCCTCAGCTCTGTCTCTTTGAAGATTCTGGCCAAGACTTTGTTAGCCTTCTCGCTGGGATCCAGAGGCTCTATGCTCTGAGGAGCAGATGAGGAGATACTCAGGCAAGCCCACTCCCATGTCCCACTCCAACCCTTCCCTACAGGTGGACGCCAAGAGCAGCAAAGCCCAAAGGGGTGGGAGCAGGAGGAGGAATTGTCTTTAGTCTTGGAAAGCATTGCATGCAGAGTGGGGAATAACAGACCCTGAGGACTGAGGAAGTTGTGTTCATGAGGTCAGGAATCAAGAGGGTTGGGTTTTCCCTTTGATGGGGGAAGTGGGGAGGGTCGGTAATACTACCACCTTGAGTACTTTTATACAGTTCTCTGTGCTTTTCAAAGCACTTTCACACGCATAATCCCCTTTCACCCTTATAGCCATCCCATAAGGATGAACATTATTTCCTCTGTAAACATGCATAAAGTGAGGCACAGAGAATGAAAGGAACTCTTTCAAAGTCATGTGGCAAATTAATGGCAAAATCAGGACTAGAATGCATGACTCCCATTTCTCTGGCCAGAGTTCTTTTTAGTGGACCGTACTACCTCCTTGAAGACAGGGATCAAGTCTCTAGGGAAGGAGGAGGCTCTTAAAGAGATGGTACAGGGTACCTTTCAAGAGGAATCCAGGCACTCACCTCACCCCGTTCCAAGTAGCGCCTCATAGCCCTCTTATTCTGAATCCGCCGCCCACGCCAGTAGAGAAAAGTGCCGCCCAGGATCAGGAAAATCACCGCCAATCCTACTACCACTGTTAAAGCCATTGCCAGATGGGTTTTGCTGTGGGATAGAGAGGTCCAGCATTATCCTGGGTCTACACCTCCCTTACAAATGTCATCTATACCTGTGCTAAATAAAGGTGTGATGCAGAGCTGGGGCAAGAAGTTAACATTCACATACTCATCCTTGAGCACTGAAGGGATTAACCTAAATCTGGAACCCCCCACCCCAACCCCCCAGGCTACTGCAAGTTAATTTTAGGAAGGGAAGGCCAGAAGCGTGGATTCTTGTGTCCTCGAATCTAGTGATAGTGGACTGTATATAGTAGGCCAGAATGAATAGAGACTCAACCCTGCTTAGCAGGTAACTGCCCTCTCCCTAGCTTCTTTCCAAATATCCCCAGCTTCCTAAATCTCCAAGCCCATCTTACCTGATCAGTACCAGTGTTTGGCCCAAACAGTCTTGAAGCTCTGGTCCCTTACACCTGGAGAAGAAAGTCACCTCCTTAAATGGGAGTTGGGAGAATTCCAGGAGCCTCAACATACAAGACTGTTTCAGACCCTACCATGGCGTCCATCCTGGAGCCCAAGGCATATCCCAAGACACGGCCCCCATCTCTAGCTCACCAACCCTCCCTGAGTCCCTCTCTTGAATGAAACTCCCCTGAGCTGAGGTGATTCCAGGTTCCCAAAATTGTGGTGTAATTTTGTACTGTTTCTGAGTTTCCCTTTCTCCAGTCCTCCACTACACGGCTGGGAGTGATTCTTAAAGATTTTTATTTATTTATTTTTTTCCCCCCAAAGCCCCAGTAGATAATTGTATGTCATAGCTGCACATCCTTCTAGTTGCTGTATGTGGGACGCGGCCTCAGCACGGCCGGAGAAGCGGTGCATCGGTGTGCGCCCAGGATCCGAACCCCGGGCCGCCAGCAGCGGAGTGCGCGCACAACCACTAAGCCACGGGGCCGGCCCATGGGAGTGATTCTTAAATCATAGTTCCTTTCTTCTTTCTTCTCCCCTCACCTTCTCCTTTCCCCCTAGTTCTATGCTCCTACTCCTCCCCCTGACCTCCTCTTATCATCCCATCACTGACCCCTGGGTGCAGTTCTCATGGCAGGGCCTACATTCATTCTGAGCATCTGGGTACTTGTAGATGGGGCCCTTGGCACCAAGGACTCCATAGGGGCAGCTGCTCACACAGTGGGGCCCGTCTCGAAAATGGGCACATTGGGCACAAGCATCAGAGCCCTGGGTGGAAGAGAAAAGGTCAGGAAGAATGGGATCCCAAGGTCAGTTCCATACCTCCCAGTAAGGACCAACCCAGCCATTCAGGACCCTCCATCCACAGACCCTAGCATTATCTGGCCTCCCTGTGCTGGCCTTGAGACTTGGCCATTTCATTTCCTAGACCCTCCAGCATTGCCCCGCCCTCCCTTAGAGATCCTGGTGCTGCTACTCTACCGAGCCATTGCATGTGGCGGTGCCCTCCATGGGTTGGCATTCCGGGTGGCAGGAGAAGCATTCGGCCTCATGGGCAAACTCACGAGGCTCCCTGCAGTGGAGGGTAGAGGGGGGGGGGTCACCTCCAAGTCCTGACCTTCATGCCCTGATCCCCCAACCACAGGGTCTCCTACCGCACTCCCACCAAGGCATATGCAGAGAGTTGTCTAAAGGCTTTCAGGTGTTACCTGAACAGCTCCATCCCAGGGCCGCATCTCCCCGCCCCTCCTTGATTCACTCTCCCCTCACTGTACCCATTCAGAAAGTTGCAGTGGGTCACACAGACACCTCCTCGGCTGTAATTTCGACAGGATAGGCACTGACCAGGGCCTGGGCCCCAACATCCCCCGGAGGAGCACAGTGGGTCACACACTTTGCCCTCTGCCACTGGAAAGGAAGGGGTGGGTTAGGAGGAGTCTGAGGTTTCCTAACAAGCCCTCTCCTGAACTCTTCCTCATTGCTGCTTCCAGTCTAGCATCCCCCTCTCCTTGGTTCCATCCCCATCCCTACTCCCACTTCCAGGGCAGAACAGTCCTACACCCCTCTCCTCCCTGACTCCCTCATCCCACCACCCAGTGGGCCCTTTCCCTCACCGCACTCTCTGCGAGGCCGATTATGCTTGATGTCTAGTCTCTCTTCTGAAGGCCCACGAAGCAGACTGGTCCAGTTCAGAGAATGATGGTAGCAGAGCTGCCGATTGGCACTTATGTAGATACGCCCAGCACTAATTTCTTTCAAGGATCGGAGGCCCAGAGATGTTATATTCAAGTTCTTCATGATCAACAATGAGAAGCCCCGGCTGAGAACAAGGAGACAGGATGAGAGGGGAGAACACAGAGGGAAAATTGACCACACGGTGGATTTTCATTCAACGGCTTTGCTCTGGGCCAGTCACACCCACCGAGAGGGACTCCTCGTCCTTCTACCTTTTCCCCATCAAACTCTCAGACCCTTTGGGCCTGCTGTATGGGACAATGCCTTGAATTTCACTCAAGGACGCCTAAGAAACAGGGTTCATTGCCTGGAGATGCTACCACCTCCACACCCTCTACTCACTTGTAGAGGCTTCTGCCCCCAATGGTTGTCAGGTTGGAAAAAACACTGAAGTTGTGCAGGTGGGGAGGCCAGGACTGGATGTTCAGGTAACCTGAGGGGTTGGAGAGAAGCATATGAGCAGGGAGCCTTCTCCTCTTCCTCTTCCTCAGGTTCTCCTGGTCCCTCCCCTGTTGTTTGGGACAAGATTTTCCCAAGTGGTTATACCACAATTTGTGCTTGTGGTTCATCTAGTCCTCTCAGAAAGCCCAACCACTCCTCCCACTCACCTGTGATCTCCCGTACTGTCCGGAAGACATTGAGCTTCTCAGGGTCCAGGGCAGGGATCTTGTGCCAGGGGTCTCTGGAGGGAACAATAAAAACCAGTCAACAAGGAAGAGGTATAACCCTGTAGCAATGAGCATGCCTAGCCTCAGAACTGTTTCTAAATACCATTCTCCACCGAAAGGAAACAGGGATCCCTGGAGACATGGTGGGGACAGGAGAAATATAACATGAGCCTACAGCATCTTGTGCAAAAAAGTGCTCCAAGAATGAAGGGTGCAAGCCCAAAGAACACAGGAGCCAGCTTGAGGGGGCCCCCAATAGCCAGATAAGGGACAACTGAACACCAACATAATGATTATAACGGATTATAAACCATTGAACCATTATAAACCATTATAAACAAGTACCCACACATATTAAACAAATAAATAGGAAGAGAAGACTCTTCCTAACACTAGAATGCCCACAAATAAATGCAGAAGGAATAATGGAACTAGAAAATCCTCATTTGGTAACTCACATTATAAAAATTGATTCAGGCAAATATCTCCCCATAAGATACTTATTATCATTGCAAAGGGAAAAACAATAACTTTATAGTAGAAAATCCTGGCAGATGGCACCTCAACCAAGTGACCAGAGATATCACCACCAGTGATGGGACAAATCAACATGTGCCTCCTTGATAGGATGCACTGAGAATACATCTGTAATATTCCTATCAAAAATGCATAACTTGAATCTAAGTATGAGGAAACATCAGACAAACCCAAATTGAAGAACATTCTGCCAATTACCTGACCTGTACTCGTCAACAATGTCAACGTCATGAAGTGTTATAGATTAAAGGAGACTGAAGAGACATAACAACTTGAACGTAATGTATGATCCAGGACATTGGTAGGACAATTAGTGAAATCTGAATAAGGTCTGTAGATTAGATAACATTTTGTATCAATGCTAATTTCCTGATTCAAATAACTGTACTGTGGTTATGGAAGAAAACGTTGTTTTTTTTAAGGAATACACACTGAAATATAACTGGGGTAAGGGGGCACCATGTCTGGAAATTTACCCTCAAGTGGTTTAGAAAAACAAGAATGTATAGTGTGTGTATGTGTGTGTGTGTATCCACGTGTGTAGAGCGAGAAATGATAAAGCATGTGGTGTAATGGTAAAATTTGGGGGATCTGAGGGCCAGCCCAGTGGTGTACTGGTTAAGTTCTCATGCTCCGCTTCGGTGGCCTGGGGTTCACAGGTTCAGATCCCAGATGCGGACCTACGCACCGCTTATCAAGCCATGCTGTGGCAGCATCCCACATATGAAGAAGAGGAAGATGGGCACAGATGTTAGCCCAGGGCCAATCTTCCTCAGCAAAAAGAAGAGGATTGGCAACAGATGTAGCTCGGGGTTAATCTTCCTCACCAAAAAAAAAAATAAAAAATAAAAAAAAATTGGGGGGATCTGAGTAAAGAGTATCTGGGAAATCTTTACACCATTTTTGCAACTTTAGTGTAGATCTAAAATTCTGTCAAAAGAAAATGGGGGCCCGGGCCGACCCCATGGCACAGCGGTTAAGTGTGCACGCTCCGCTGCTGGCAGCCTGGGTTCGGATCCCGGGCGCGCACCGACGTACTGCCTGTCAGGCCGTGCTGTGGCGGCGTCCCACATAAAGTAGAGGAAGATCGTCACAGATGTTAGCTCAGGACCAGTCTTCCTTAGCAATAAGAGGACGATTGGCATGGATGTTAGCTCAGGGCTGATCTTCCTCACAAAAAAAAAAAAAAAAAAGGGTGGCCCTGGTGTTTCTCACACACACACACACACACACACACACACACACACACTTTAAGCACTGTCCTATGTAGCAAAAAGTCCCTTTGCTCTTTATGGCTCCACTCCAAGGAGAAGAACTAGGAGAAATAACTGGAAATCATGGGGAGGTAGATTTTTATCTAAATTTAAGGAAGAACTTTTAGAAAACTTTAAGAAGGAGTACAGGGCCGGCCCTGTGGCTTGGTGGTTAAGTGCGCGCGCTGCAATGCTGGCGGCCCGGGTTCGGATCCCGGGTGCGCATCGAGGCACCACTTCTCCGTCCATCCTGGGGCCGAGTCCCACGTGCCGCAGCTGGAAGGATGTGCAGCTGTGACATACAACTATCTGCTGGAGCTTTGGGGGGAAAAAATAAAATAAATAAAATCTTTAAAAAAAAAAAAAAAAAAAAAAAAAAGAAGGAGTACAAAATGTCCCTGTCCCTCACCACTCAGCTAGATGATATGGGACTGCTTAGGGATGTCTCAGGATTCAAGCCCCGAGGTGGAGGTTGAGTTAAGCACTGTCAGGTCCTTTGTGAGCTCTAAGATTTTATGATTTAGATTCCTAATCAGCTCCACGTATGAAGGGTTAAGCCAATGCAATGAACTGTGAGGGGATGGATGGGGTTGGGGACCAGGGAGGGAAAGCAGAATCTCTAACCCATTGAGGCCGGTGATAAGAAAGTCTAGGTTGCCCAGGATCTTGGTGCAGTTCACAAATCCATCAATGTTGCTCGAGTCCACAGTCTGGAAGCGGCTCCCAGAGCCTGTCCCCTCACAGGCTGCAAACACAAAAGAGGCTCAGTGGGGGCAGGGGGGTTGCTGAGTAGTTTTGGGGGAAAGGCTGTCTCTCCACCAACTCCTTACCATGTCCTACTCACCTTTGGGGCACAGCCCCCCACAAGGTTCACACATCTTGAGTCCATTTTTATCCACCTCCATCTTGTCAGGAGGACAGGCCCTGACACAAGACGTCTGATCCACCACAAAGTTGTCTAGGAAGGAGGAGGGCACCATTAGCGATGAGGGAGAAACACTGCCAACTACCACTGAACCTTGCTCCCTGCCGCTCTGCACTGGATTTGCCCCAGTCCACCACCCAGGGTTCCTTAAGTGCTATCCTACGGCTTAGAATGGCCCTGTGCTCTTTGTTGCTCCAAGGAGCAGAACTAGGAGCAATTGCTGGAAGTCCTGGGGAAGTAGATGGGGAACAGGACATATGGGTCATTCGTTGGGGGTGGTTAGATGATCACAACCATGTGTTTTCTACGTCCTCTATTTACCACCCAACTTTATCCCTTTTGCCTCCTAAAATTTTGTCTAAAATCCTAAAATTGTTCCTTCCTTTCAGATACTTACGGGGGCAGCTGGCTACACAAACTCCTCCATACTGATACTTGGTGTGGGGATTGGGTTCCAGCTGGAAAGTTAGCTTGTTGTAGACCAGAGGCTGTGGACACTGGCGTACACAGGCTCCACTGTCATTGAAGAGTCGGCAGGCCTAGGAACACAGGAGACTCATAAAACTCACGTTACGGAGGCCGGCCCCGTGGCGTAGCCGTTAAGTGCGCGCGCTCCGCTGCTGGCAGCCGGGGTTCAGATCCCGGGCGTGCACCGACGCACCACTTGTCAAGTTGTGCTGTGGCAGCGTCCCATATAAAGTGGAGGAAGATGGGTACAGATCTTAGCCCAGTGCCAGTCTTTCTCAGCAAAAAGAGGAGGATTGGCATGGATGTTAGCTCAGGGCTGATGTTCTTCACAAAAACAAACAAACAAACAAAAAAAACTCATGTTACGTATGTACCCTGACTTCCTCCCCAAAGCCCATATCCCCATTTCAGAACCCAGGCAATGGTGGCAACAGTACGTACAAAGCAGTCTGTGTCCTGAGGGCCTGAGCAGCCCCCTGCACACTCATCATGGCAGCACTGGTTGGGGTTGGGCCCAAAGCAGTGGCCATTACACTGAGGGGCACAGATGGTCTTGGTCACTATGGAAACAGAGAAAGCACAGCTATCAGGGCTCTTAGGACTGTATTCTGAGGCCAATGCTCACCCTCTTGCCCTCTAAGCTTGTCCCTACCCCAGTGATGACAAAGGCTGGGGGACGCAGGGATATGAAAGTGTATGCATTTGAAGTTTTGAGAGGAAAGTAAACCCACATGTCTGGCAGTCTTCCGGTCCGGGACCCCAGCATCGCCCCTTGCAGACCTCATGACAGGCGGGACCTAGTTGGGAAGGAAAGCAACACAGGAGACTGTCAGGGCTAAGAAAGGCTTGCTGGAATCAACATAGCATGATGTCAGCACACAGGCACCCTGGTCCCGAGCAGCAAAGAGCCAGGGCAGTGTCCCTCCTCACCCTTGCAGGGCAGGGCTGGGCTCAAGTGAACCTGTCAACAAGGGGTGGAGCCACGCCTCCACACCACCCACAGGGCAGCTGAAGGGGAGGGCCTGGGCAAACGCCAAGCTCAGCCCCAGTCCCAACCCAGGAACTTGGCTCCTCCTTGGCAAACTGAGCACAGGAGGAGTATGTGCACGTGAGTGCACAGGGAGCAGCACATTGCAGTCAGGGGTAGGTAGGTTCCAAGCAGAAAGGACTATGTTGTCGTGGAAAGAGAGATGGATGTGGAGTCCAAAGATTTGGCTTCCCCACTTAGCACACAGAGATCTTTTGCTGCTTTTCTTGACACACCGCTTCTGCGGTTTAGATTCTAGGGGACTGACCTGCTCCTTCCCGGCAGGCTCCTTGGATCTAGGGCCTGAGGTGTTTGTTCAGTGGAGAGGTGGTTTGGATTAGGAAAACGATGATGGGAAAGAAGTCACTCTGGTTGGGTGGGGGCAAGGGGAACAGTCTGGATCATGGCCACTCACAGCTCCTGCCATTGTCCTTCACCACTATCTCGGCATCCCGGTCCCTCACGATGTCCCTCCAGTCGATTGTGTCCATGTGACAAAGTTTATCGTTCTTCTCAATATAAACACCCCCTGACAGAATCTCTGAGGTAGAGAAGAAAAGTGACAGGGTTAAGGGCTACAGCAGACCTCCTCTTCCTTACCTCCCCACCAGTCCAAACGGACACCCGAGACTCAGGAGCAAGGGAAACGGGCCGACAGGTAGGTCCACTTAAATCCAAACTGCAGAGAAAGCTCGCCTCGTGAGATGGAGGAGGAGCCAAGCCAAAAGAAACTCCTGCCTCCTCAGACACCTGTCCAGATCCGGTTTAGCCAGTGGGGGAGGGGAAGGGAAAGAAGGAGAGAAGATCCCTGACTCACCCCCCCACCCTACGTGTGTGTTTTCCAACTGACTGGGACAGGTAGAAATAGAAGGTGGCCAGGTGGTATTTAACCCCTATATTCCTTCAGCTTGTGGAGAACTGTGAGGGAGGAGGAGGTAGGATTCCCATTCCCAGGGAGGAGGGACATCAACGGACACTGTATTCTGAAGTTAGAGGAATGGGTGACAGATCTAGCTCCAACTCCAGCCCCACCAGCACATAAGGACCCTCCCCCTGGGGCAGATACCCCAGCTCCCTCCTGGGGCCCTCTATTATTTCAGGAGCAGTGGACCTTTAGACCACAGTGGTCAAAGTAGTGGGCACCTTGCAAGGGGCACTTAGAGTGAGCAGTCTTGGGTCATCATCAAGGAGGTGCCTGCCAGCAGGCTGGCTGAGGGGCAAGGCCAAAGGGAACCATCAGGAACTGACCAGTGAGCTGAGTGAAGCGGAGCTGGCGCAGCGCATGGCTGGAGTTGGTGTTGTAGTTCAACATGACAAAGATAGCAAACTTCCCATCGTAGACCTGAGTCCCCCGCACCACCCGGAGGTTGGGCAGTGGCAGTGTGGAGAACTCATTCATGGCCACGAGGACATAGCCGGTCACTTCTCGGATCCACTGTGATAGAGGAGACCATGTCAGTGAGAGGAACAGCAGGGCAAAAAGTCTCAATCCCTCTCCCTCCCTAAGGCGTTAAGGAATCCCTAACTCCTCTAATTCTTTCTAATTTCTATTTTGGAGTAGAGTGGAGACAGTGTCACACTACTGTGTCCCTTCTGCAAGTGAAGACAGGGAGCAGAAATGATGGAGGAATTCTAGCCTCCTACCCTTTCCTGCTCAGAGCTCCTCATGCCAGAGGGCCCTTGCATAGACCCTTCCTCATCTCCCCAGGTGCCTCTCAGTCCTCAGGTGTGTCTCTACATTAGTGCCTGGTGTGGAACACCACCTGCCCCTGCCCCCTTCTCATGACCAGCCCCTCTCCATCCCTGGAACAGCGACCAGACCATAGTCCCAGATTCCAGTCATAGTCCCATAAACACACAGGTTTGGATCTTAGCAACTATGGAGTCTTAGGAACGCTGAACTCCAGCAGAGGGTAGCCCCAAGGAAGGGAAGGAGGCTTCTGGAGGGTTGACAAGGGGGAACAGGTTGAGGAAGGGGGCTGGGCACTCTAACCTGCAGAAAGGAGAGGTCAGCATTGTGTCCTGTGAGCACAATCTCCAGGTTCCCCATCACCACCTCACACCGCTCGTAGAGCTTGTGCAGCGTCTGGTATTGGTTCTCAGCATCGCCAGTCACACTCAGCCCATTCAGAGTCCCGGGACACACTGTTCAAAGTAGAGGTAAGAGGGGCAGAGGGCTGCACACAAGTTTCCAAGGCCACCCCTTTGGCCACCCTCTTCCAGTAACATTCAACAGCCTCAGAAGGAAGCTGCCTCCATCCCTCACCCCTACAGAGAGACACAAAGGCCCATGTCGGACTGAGAGCCCTAACTTCCTCTTCTCTCAGAATCCCCTCACCATTCCCCTGAACAGGAAGGTGAAAGGTTTCCTTTTTCCACCAGGACCTCCTCTGTGTCTCTTTCAGGTACTAAGAGGTTAATCTAGGAGGATGTAGGTTTTTTCCCCCTCCCTAAAAAGAAGTTTTAGAAAACGACCAGGACTTGGTTCCCCCCCTCTTTCCCTCCCCTACTCCAACCAGGGCACTTACTTCTCTACTCCCATCCTGCCTCTCTGGATCTGGGAATAAATATCTCTTTGGGGCTAGCACACAGCCCCTATTGTGTCTACTGAGGGTGGGATGGGGGCAGAGGGTGGGGGCACTGCCTGGGGCCACAATCCAGCCCACAATGAGGCGATTCTATCTAGGAGGAGGGGTCTGCCCCACCCTGTCCCCAGACACCCTGTCCTCAGCAGTACCCCCCCTCTACCCTTAAGCCTTGGGCTCAGACAAGTGACCTCACCAAAGGGGGGAGCTCTGGTGGTGGTGGTGGGGTCAATGTGAGCTTTGTCTTCAAAGCTAGAAGATAAAGAGCTGGTTGCCTACCCTGTCCCCCCTTCCTAAACCCTGGCTTCCCTTCTCACTCCCTTCCCCTATCCCAACACACTCCAGCTCCCTCAGCATCACACTTTCCAGCCCAAGAGTATTTTTCAGCAAATACAAAGAAGCCTGGAGGGAAACAGCAGCAGACTCCCCCCATTCTGAGCCTTCCACTCAATTTCATTGTCAGAAGAGATTCATTAAAAAGCCCTCCAACATGGCAACCCTCACTCACGTCGGGGGAGTGCCTAGACTTGAGGTTCATGAGGGGTGTCAGTCTTGGGGGTTCACTTTACCTTGTAAGTATGGAGAACATAGGGGCTATGGGAAATCTTGGACCCTGAACTCCTATCCCTGTCTCTTTCCTCTGGCTCAGTGAAAGACTACGGGTTGGGGGGGAGATACCACCTGTTCCAACCACCCTTCCCTGAGGCAGTGGAGCTCAGTGGGAGGCAGGAGTGGAAATGGAGGGAGATTGGTGAGGCCCCAATGTCTCCTAGATACACCCCTAGTCTGACCACTTGACTTTTGAGGGCTCTCATTCGCCATCACTCCCCGCAAAGGGAAAGGGGTGGGCTAGACCCAGCAGAGGGGTAAAGGGGCTGGGAGCAACCAGAGGAGCCTAGGAACTCCAGGGTCCTTTGGCTGAAAAGAAAGAGATTAGGAAGGTTAGTCATTTCTGGAACAGCCCCACCCCAACCCCCTTCCTGGCAGGACACCCCCTCTTCCAAGTCAAGGCGCCAACTCTTCTCCCTAGATAAGGGAGGAGCCAAGATTTCTGCAGAAGGAAGTGGTGTGTGTGTATGTGTACATGCACGCACTCAAGACACACACACACATACAGAGGAACATGTACATAGCTCCCTTGCTGGCCCAGAAATCTAGACTGGTTCTGTCCTTGGGTTTCCTTAATGGGAAGTATTTCAGGTGACCCTATCCATCTCACCTGCCCATATATGTTTGGGCAGACTTGGTGTCTGTGCTTGGAAGGCTACAGTGTTAGAGGTCCCAGTTCCCTGCCACCCTGAGGGTAAAGTCCGTATTACACAAACAGGGAGCAAAGGGCCTGGGCGGGAAGGGACTAAGAACAACACCTCTGAGGAGGAACCCAGCAGCTTGGGGAGGAAGGCAGGGGGAAGGGAGTTATAAAAATCCCTGCTGTACTCAGGGACCAGGGGCATAGGGAGGGGCAGTGTCACAGGCCCTCATTTGGTAGAGAGCACTGGGGTGGGTCAGAGCAAGAATCTCCAGCCCCTCCTCAACCAGAGGCCTCCTCTCCAACATCCCCCACCCCCATCACAGCCAGGACAAAGGGGCTATAGAAGGACCGAGACAGGGCCGGATGCCCAGAGGCTGCAGGATCCAGATAAAGGGTAAAGAGACCCAACCATGCCTGCCTCCTGGCGCCCTATGGGAAGGTGGCCAGGATCTGGGACTCCTGGGTTCCTGGTTGAAGATTCCAGGGGTCTGGATGGGACAGTGATACAGTCACTCTACTCGGTCCCTCCCACTCCAGTCCCCAGACCCCCGCCCTCCACCAGCTGGGAGTGTTCACATCTCAAGATCCCAGGGTCTAAATTTAGGCCCAGCAACTGTGGGGGAAGCACAGGTGTTTCTCCCACTCCCACCCTGGGGAAGGGGCCCTGGCTGTGCCAAACCCCAAGCTGAGATCTTGGGGGGAAGGGAAGAGATCAACAGGATTCCTCCAATGTCAGCAATACCAGCACGCCTCAGGTGTCCATTGTCCCAGAGATGCCCCAAAGGGGGAGGGGGCTCATATGGCATGGGAGTGGGAGGAGGAATAGAAGAGCAATCTGACTTTAGTCCAGACTCCTAGAGACAGTCAAACAATAAACAGAATGGGGGTGGGTGAGAAGCTGGGTCTAGGAAGGACTCCCCAGGACAGGAGGCTCAGAAGGTGGGAGAGATGCCCTGTTGATCCTCGGGTTGGGGAGAGAAAAGACAGAGAGAAGGCTGGAAGTCCTTTACTCTACAGTTCCCGGCCCAGGGTCTTGTACATAGTAGATGCTCAATAAATATTCGTTGAATTGATCTGGATCTTGACAAAGAGAGGTTGGTCAAGTCAGGGACCAACTAGCTTTATTATTTTGAGGGAAAGAGGGCAGTCAGTCTCTGCGTGGCCTCTCACCCTGATATTACCTGGACGTGGCCCTCTGGTTAATTTCAGCCCTCCCCAGGGCAGGCCCACTCACGGAAGAGGAGGTGCCGTTCTTGTTTTTCCAGCACCAGAGAACAACAACTCCCTCCAACCCTTCCATAGCTCCGCCCTGTCGGCAAAACAACGAAACTGGCGGGTGCTGAAACCAGGGGGAGCAGGGCATTGGGGCGCAAACTGAGACCCCCCCCTCCGTTCAGCCAAGCTCTCCACCTCCAATCACCTCCTCAAGTTTGCAGAATGGAGGTCCCAGCTCCTCTCCCGGCAGGGCCCCTCATAAGTGTGAACTGTTTGGGCACCAGCCCTATCCGGAGAGACAAATTCGAGGGTCAGCGACGCGCTGGGGAGGAGGAGGTGGTGGTGGTCCAGGAATGCCGTCACCGCCCGGACCACGCCGAGAGCCCCAGCGTGGCAGTGCCCGCCCAGGTGGTCCCAGCGGACCCAGGGTCAGCACCCCGAGCGTCACACTGCGGGAGCCCCTGCCCTCCAGGGCTCCGCGCCCTCGGTTCGGACCCCAGGGTCCGAGCTGCCCGTGCTCCCGCGCCGCTTACCTGCCTGCGAGTTGCCCACCTCGGAGCCCCGGGCCAGGCTGAGAAGGAAGCCCAGCACCTGCAGAGCCCGGTTCGCCCTCATGACGCCAGCGGAGGGTGAGGGGAGCCCAGCCGAATCCGGCCCGGGGGGCCCCTGGACTAGGACATCGAAGCGGAGCCACCTGAGCCGCCAGCGAATTGGTAGCGGCGGCAGAGGAGGTTACACACTGCAACCGGAGCCGGAGCCAGAGTCCGGGGCGGGATGGCAGGGGAGGGTGTGTGTCTGCGAGCGCGGAGGAGGGAGGCAGGGGGAGGGGGTGAGTCACGGCCGCGCCCCCTCCGGCGCGAGGCTGGATAGGGATTGCCGCCGCCTCCGACGGCCCGCCCCGCGCGCCCCACGCCCCACTGCCCCGCGACTTGGCCCAGCAGATCCAGGATGGGTCTCCCCCTAATTTTCTTCAGGAGCTGGACTAAGGGAACGTAAAGATTCCAAACGCCCCAAATGCCTCCGAAGGAGAAAGGTAATGGGGGTGGGGAGAGCGCGCGAAAGCCCAGCCCTCGGAAAGTTGGCCTCGCCCATTAACCAAATCACTCAACTCCCCTAGCCGGTTGGGTCACTTGGGGGATTTTGTCTTCGAATGTGGATGTTTTTCTCTGTGTGTGTTTTTGAGGGGGAGGGTATTTTTGCCTCACGCTCAGGCCACCTCAGTTTCCCCGGAAACCCCTCGAAACCCCATAACTCATCCACCCTGCCGAGGAACCTGAGCCCCAGAGGCCGCGTGAAATTGCACTGTCTCCGGCCGCTTCCTCCTCCAGACCGGCGCCGGCCCGGCCTCTCCCGGGGATTTGGTTGGGGGGCGGGGGTGGTTTCCAGCCTGGGAACAGACCCCGAAGCCCGCCTTTCCACTTCCACCCCGGGAGGGGCTCCCGCACCTGTCGCCGTCCCCTCTGCTGCCCCCCACGGCCGCCTGGGAGAACAGCTGCCTCCCCTTCCACGCTGGAGTCTGACCGCGCCGTCGGGGCGGCTGGAGTTCCCGCCGCTGTTCTGCGGACCCAGATGGGCACACCGTCCCCACCACAGGCGCTCACACCTTCCCAGGCGCCTTCCGAGCCCCGGCTCGCGCTGGAAAGGGGGAAGGGGCACTAGAGACTGCGTCCACTAATGACGTGGACCCCTGACACCTCAGCACCAGCTCCTGGATCCTGGCCCGAGGTGGTCGGGTGCACGGCGAGTGGCTGCCCCAAACCCTGCCGGCCTCCGAACGGATCCGACGGGCGCCCTCTGGTGCCCAACGGGCGGCAGTGAGGCCCCTCACGGCGTTGCATTTCTAATCTCTTAAATTGGCATTCTGGATCTCGCCCAGAGAGCCTAATTATTTTCCCCAGAGTTTCAAGCCTGAAAACCTCAATAACAGTTAAGCCTCGATGAAGAAAAATTTCGCCTCTCACTCCGAACCAAGACTGCGGGCTAAAATTCTTTAAACTTTCTCCGTACTGATAGGCACTCTAGAAGCCCATTCTCTGCTGGAGGCTACCTTTGCCCCTGGGGCGTTGGCCTTGCCTTGACCACTTGCATAACAGTTGAAATAGTAATAGCAACCAGGAAACATTAACATATACATACATATACCACTTCACTTGCAAGCGTTGCCTCAAACTTAGAGAATGTTTCACTTACAAAAACTATGTGAGCTAGGTGACATCACTCTCCATTTTACAGAACTGGAAATGCATGACTTCGCCAAGGTCATCCTCTTGGTGACAGTGGATGATCAGGAGAAGGGGTGCAGGTTTTTACCTAGGTTTTCTTTTGTGTGTGTGTGAGGAAGATCAGCCCTGAGCTAACATCCATGCCAATCCTCTTTTAGCTGAGGAAGACTGGCCCTGAGCTAACATCCATGTCCATCTTCCTCTACTTTATATGGGACGCATGGCTCGCCAAGCAGTGCGACAGTGCGCGCCCGGGATCGGAGCTGGCGAACCCCCAGCCAAGGCAGCGGAGCGGGGGCACTTAACCGCTTGCGCCACCAGGCTGGCCCCTTTACCTAGGATTTCTTTTTTTTTTAAATAAATTTATTTATTTATTTATTTTTTCCCCCAAAGCCCCAGTAGATAGCTGTATGTCATAGCTGCACACCCTTCTAGTTGCTCTATGTGGGACGCGGCCTCAGCACAGCAGGAGAAGCGGCACCTCGTGCGCGCCCGGGATCCGAACCCTGGCCGCCAGCAGCGGAGCGCGTACACTTAAACGCTGAGCCACGGCGCCGGCCCCTACCTAGGATTTCTTATGTCCCACTGAGACTGGAGCTTCATCTGCTCAGAATCAAACTCCCACCAGATAACTGAGCTAACACCACTTCAGGGGCCTTTCATTTGATTACTCATCCACCTCACACTAGTGTTCAAGGCCCTGGTTCTGAAGGAGGAAACCCTCCTTAGTTTCCTTGTTTGTAGAACAGTTGTGTTTACTTATGTTTGTTGTTTGGATTTCATAAGAAAAAGCAGGTAGAGCTCTTCTTTACCTCATTGTGCTTGACCTTTAAGAAGCATTCCATGAATACTAGCAGTATTTCTTCCTGTGATCACCAACTCCACCCCTCCCCTCCCCAACTAGATCCCAGGGTGTGCTTGCTGGTATCCATTCTTCAATACATCATGCTAAGCATCAGGGTTATAAACACTGGATAAAGCCGACAAGTAAGGGGCCATCTCTGTTGGGTGCTGCCCTGATTGAATAAAGGAAGGGAGAGAGGCTTTATTTACCAAAGCTCTCTGCAGTTATCCACCATCCCTTTATCTTTCCTTACTCTTAGCTGATAACTTGGGTTCTTATTCTACTGTGAAAATAAAAGTAATCAAAAGAAAACATCCTTATCTTTCTACCACCAATCTGGCCAATTTACCTCCATCCTCACTTCTATACTTTGACTTCCGTCTTGTTACAATGAACGGTCCTTGCTGCTCTTTAAGCCAACTGTCACTCCCCCAACCCTCACCCCCACCCCCATCCTCAGTGCTACACTTCAGTCCATTCCTTCTTGCCTTTCTCCTGCATTATCCGTTTTCTCCTCTATTATCAATTTTCCTCTCTACTAGATCATTCCTGTTCGCATACAAACGTGCTGTCCTATCTGCCACCTTAAAAAAATAAAACAAAACATTAACCTTCTTTGACCCCATGGCCTTCTAGTCCTTTGCTCCTAACTACTGCCAGATCCCTATGCTTTATTTGTTCACTATCCAATGACTGCCTCCAGCTTCCTGCCATCACGAGCTATGCTGCAGAATATCCTCCTACCTGTCTCCTTTGGTTCTGTGATCATTTCTCGTGCATATTGAGCTCCACACTCTCTGGACTATCACACCATCAATAGTGGGATTTCTATATCCCCACTTCCTTGTCAATACTTGACATTATTCAAGTGTCCAATTTTTCAATTTGCCATGAATTCAAAATGATATCTCATTGTATTTCTTTAATTCTTTTTTTAACGAAATTTTCTTTTTTTTTTTTGTGAGGAAGATCAGCCCTGAGCTAACATCCATGCTAATCCTCCTCTTTTTTTTTTGCTGAGGAAGACCAGCTCTGAGCTAACATCTATTGCCAATCCTCCTCCTTTTATTTTTTTCCCCAAAGCCCCAGTAGATAGTTGTATGTCATAGTTGCATATTCTTCTAGTTGCTGTATGTGGGACACGGCCTCAGCATGGCCAGAGAAGCTGTGCGTCAGTGCGCGCCGGGGATCTGAACCCGGGCCCGCCAGTAGCGGAGCGCGCGCATTTAACCGCTAAGCCACGTGCGGCCCTCTTTAATTCTTAATGTTTGAGCATCTTCTCAAACTTTTTCTTACTTTTGGTTTTTCTCTTTTATGAATTGCCTATTCATTTTCCTTTGCCAATTTTTTAATAGGGATTCTCATATTTATTATATTGGTTTGCAGCAGTTTATTGTATATTTCAGATATTAGACCTTCATTGACTTTAGACATTGCAAATATCTCTTCCCAATTTTCATCATTAACTCTGTAAATAATATTATTTATTGAACAGAAATCCTTAATTTTGGTATAATCTAATTAATTGATTTTACTTCTTATGGTTTGTGATCTTGATATTTTTAAAGACTTTCTTCCCCACGCTTGCAGCACATTTATTGAGATATAATTGATACACAATAAACTGCACATATTTAAAGTCTACACTTTGCTGAGTTTTGACATACATATATAACCATAACCACAATCAAGATAATGAACATATCCATCACCCGGGAAAGTTTCCTCATGTCCTTTGGTAATCTCTCCTTCCTCATCCCCATAATCTCCCCCTGCCCCACCCTAGCATGTGTATATACAGTTGTTCCAGCACCATTTTTTTAAAACTATTTATTTATTTATTTATTTATTTATTTCCCCCAAAGCCCCAGTAGATAGTTGTATGTCATAGTTGCACATCCTTCCAGTTGCTGTATGTGGGATACGGCCTCAGCATGGCCTGAAAAGCGGTGCGTCAGCGCACACCGGGGATCCAAACCCGGGCCGCCAGCAGTGGAGCACGCGCACTTAACCGCTAAGCCACGGGGCCGGCCCTAGCACCATTTGTTGATAGAAGTAGATTTTTAATACTAAAAAATACTAGCACTACATAAAAATGGACATTTGTTTTTAGTTATTTTTAGGGGAGAAAATTTCAGGGGAGGTATTTTACATACAGAATCCTTTGAATTGGACCTTGTCAAATATTTAGAAGAGGTAAAAGGTATATGCCAAGTAAGTTTCATATAATATAAAATCCCTGCAAAAGTGATTAATGCAAAAAACAAACAAAAACACACACACACAATTAGAAGTAATAAGAACATTAAAAAAGATTCCTGAGTACAATAACAATAGTACCCAATCAATAGTAGTTATCTTGATTCTAAAACTGGATAATGAAAATGCATGAAATGAATGTTATTGGTCCATCTCACTTATGTATGTATATACAAATATCCTAAGTAAAATACTAGTTAACTTAATCACACAGTGTATTAAAAAATAATTATCTGCACACTTTTCCTAGTTTCTGTAAAACATGCATAAAGTAGTAAGAAACTGTTCTTGAAAGCCAGTAGAACATATCTGTAAAGTCGTCTGGCTTGAGACTTTTGGTAGGAAAGTCTTTGATTAACATTTTAATGTCTTTAATGCTTGTTGGTATTTTCAAGTTTTTAATTTCTTCTTGACTCATTTTGCTGTTTATATTTTCCTACAAATTTATCCATTTCATCTAGGTATATAAACTCATTAGTGTTTATTAATTATACTATTATTATTAATAATACTGTTATTTTTTTTAAATGTCTGTTGTGTTGGTGTCCCATTTTCATTCTGTATTTTGCTTATTTGCACTTTCCCCTTTCTTCTTTGTCTTTATCATTCTAGCTAGAGTTCTCTTGTTTCCCTCTGGTTCATTGATTATATTATTCCCTTTATTCTTATGTCTCCTCCATATAGCTAATAGATTAGCTTGTTAACTACATTCCTTATATCTTCTGTACCGCAGGTCATTGTCTGTCTGCATGATGCACTGGTTTCTGAGAGGGTATGTTGAAATCTCCACTTCTAATAATTGATTCCTTCTCGAGTTGAATGCTTTGTTCATTTGTTCGCAAACTTTTTTTGTTTCTTTCAAATGTATTTAACATTCTACATCTCTAATTAAAGCTTTAGTTGTATCCTAGAAAATCTGACAAACTTTTATTTAGTTCAAAGTATTTCATAATTTCTCTTACTTCTTTTTTAACCCGAGGTTTACTACGTTTTTAGCTTCCAGACATTTGGGAATTTAAAAAGCTATCCTTTAATTAGTAATTTCTCATGTTATTGCATTAACAACATTCTCATGTTATTGCACAGAACATAGGCTGTGTAAGATTGATCCGTTTTTTTAAAAATAATTTTATTTATTTATTTAATTTTCCCCCCAAAGCCCCAGTAGATAGTTGTATGTCATAGCTGCACATCCTTCTAGTTGCTGTATGTGGGACGCCGCCTCAGCATGGCCGGAGAAGCGGTGCGTCAGTGCGCGACCAGGATCCGAACCCGGCCACCAGCAGTGGAGCGTGCGCACTTAACCGCTAAGCCACGGGACTGGCCCAGATTGATTCTTTAAAATGTAGTATTAAGGCTTCCTTTGTAACTCAGTACATAGTCACTTTTTGTAAATGTTTCCCATGTGCCAGGAACAGTATATTATCTGTTAGATGTAGAATTCTCCATATATAATATATTGAGCTTGTTAATTGTGTTATTTGGATCTTCTATATCTCTGCTTGTTGTTTGTCTGCTTGATCCATCTGTTTCTAAGAGAGCTCTGTAAATACTTCCAGGTCCAAAGGTTGATTTATTTTTTTCTTTCCTAAATTTATCAATTGTTGTTTTATAACTGTAAAATTGGAGAATAATAATAGTATTTTCTCATAGGATTGTAATGAAGAGTATGAGTTGTAAAGCCTGTAGGGCATGCCTGGCACATAGAAGGTACTGAATAAAGTTAACTATTACTATTTATATATTTTAAGCCTACATTGCCAAGCACATTTATGATGGTTATATTTTCTTGCTCTCTTGTTTATTTTATCATTGTGTAACACTCTCTTTTATCCTGTAATTTTTTGCCTTGAATTTCATCACATATTAAAATCCCAGTATAGTTTATTTTTGCCTGAAAGTTTTTCCCTTTATCACAGATTGAGTTTCCAGGGAAGCCAATTCTAAAGCGGAGATTGGAGTGCAACCCGTTTAGTACTGAGTGCTCTTGAGAGCAACACTTGTCGGAAAGGAAGGAAGCAGGATTGGACGGAGGAGAAGTTGGACTGCTGGGCAGTCACAATGCCTCCTCAGCTAATTCGGAAGAGAACTCAGAAAAGGTTAATATCCCGCCGTCTGTAAAGCAAGCGCCTTACCAAGGCATCTGACATACCGGCCACTTCCTGCTCAACCAGTCCAATTTGCATAATGTTACCATTAGAGTAGATCAATATAGTGATGTTCTGAGAGATCCAGCTGGTCAGGTCTCTTCAGATTATTTTATGACAGAGGGCGGGAGAGTTAACATAGCCCTGGGGTAAGATTGTAAATGTATATTGTTGTCTTTTCCAAGTGAATGTAACTGTTTCTGTTCTTCTTTTTGATAGGGATGGAAAAGAACGTATTTGTCAGATCAATGGTTGCGTACAGCGTACTTGACACCCTGTTAATTTGCTCTTAGCAATGATACCACACATGGTAAAGCAGCTCCAATTAAGGCTACTATTGGTTGAGTTTGCAGTAGTTCATTGTCATCCTCCAGAATCTGTCTGGCTTTTGCAGGGACCAGAGTGGTGAATTAAATGAAGATATGATGGGGACTACTACCTTTGCCTCCTTCAGATCTTTGTTGTTCAGTATGGCAGCCACTAGCCATAAGTATCCATTTCAAGAAGTTAGAATAAGAGCACAGGGGCCAGCCCGGTGGCGTAGCGGTTAAGTGCGCTCGCTCCGCTGCGGCGGCCGGGGGTTCCGATCCCCTGCGCGCACCGACGCTCAGCTTGTCAGGCCATGCTGTGGTGGCGTCCCATATAAAGTGGAGGAAGACCAGCAGGGATGTTAGCCCAGGGCCAGTCTTCCTCAGCAAAAAGAGGAGGATTGGCATGGATGTTAGCTCAGGGCTGATCTTCCTCACACGCACAAAAAACAAAAAAACCCACAAATTAAATCTGAAGAAAAAAGGTAAGAGCTTTGGTTAACGAAATACAAAATAAATATGCAGTATTCAAGATCAACAAAGCTAAGTTTGTTCCAGTATTAGGAATAAAAAAGGAAACTTCCTATAGATCCTACAGATAACAAGAGGATATTATGAATAACTTTATTAAAATAAAATTTAAAATTTAGTTGAAATAGACACATTCTTAGGAAAATAAAATTTACCTAAACTGACCAAAGAATAGAAAATTCTAAATGGTCCTATATCTATCAAAGAAATTGAATACATAATTTAAACACTTTCCCACAAAGAAAACTCTAGACCCAGATAGATGTACTAGTGAATTATTCCAAACATTTAGGGAAGAAGTAACACGGATCTTACAAAAATCTTTTTCTTTTTTTTTGAGGAAGATTGGCCCTACACTAACATCTGTTGCCAATCTTCCTCTTTTTCGTTTTTCTCCCCAAAGCCCCAGCACATAGTTGTGTATCATAGTTGTAGAGTTGTACCTCCTCTACGTGGGACGCCGCCTCAGCATGGCTTGATGAGCAGTGAATAGGTCTGTGCCCAGGATCTGAACTGGCGAACCCTGGGCCCCTGAAGTGGAAAGTGCAAACTTAACTGTTACGCCACTGGGCCAGCCCCAGAAACTTTTCTAGATAATAGAAAAAAGGAAACAATTTCCAATTAATTTTATGAGACAATAAACCTGAAAAAATTGTTATAAAATGGGAAAATGACAGGCCCATCTCTCATTAACTTTGATGCAAAAATCCTACACAAAATATTAGCAAATAGAATCCATTAATATGTTAAAAGGATAAAACATTATAGTCAGGTTGGGTTTATTTCAGTAATTCCAGTGTGGCTTAACATTGGAAAACCAAATAATGTAACTTACCACATCCACAGAATAAAGGAGAAAAATCATGTAATCCCCCCCTAGATAGAGAAAAAGTATTTGACAAAATTTTACACCTATTGATGATTTAAAAAACGTATTAAACTAGGAATAGATAGGAACTTAAAAAAATTTGATAGAGGGTATATACCAAAAACTTACAGCAAATATACCTAATGGTAAAACACTGAAAGTTTTCCCCTGCTATAGAAAATGAACTATTGATACATGCTACAATGCAAATAAACCTTGAAAATATTATGCTAAATGAAAGAAAGCCAGATATAAAAGATCATATTTTGTATGATCCCATTTATATAAATTATCCAGAATAGGAAAATCCATAAAAACAGAAAGATTGGTGGTTGCCAGGGTCTGGGGATGGGGGGATATGGACAGTAACTGCTTAGTGGATATGGGGTTTTATTTTGGGGTGCTGAAAATGTTTTAGAAGTAGATAGAGGCAATGGTTGCACAATATCGTGAATGAACTGAATGACACTGGATTTTAATTTTATTTTCTTCTGACGTCTTTTTCTGGCTGTGGTATCAGGGTAATGCTGGCCTTGTAGAATGAGTTAGGGCATTCCCTCCTCCTCGTCCTCCTCCTCCTTCTTTTTAAGAGTTTTAGAAGGATTGGTATTAATTCTTTAAATGTTTGGTAGAATTCACCAGTGAAGCCATCTGGTCCTGGACTTTTTTTGGTTGGGAGGTTTTTGGTTGCTGATTCAATATCTTTATTTGTTATAGGTCTGTTCAGATTTTTTATTTCTTTTTGAGTCAGTTTTGGTAATTCCTGTGTTTCTAAGGATTTTCCCATTTCATCTAGGTAATCTAATTTGTTGGTATATTGTTCATAGTATTCTCTTATAGTCCTTTCTATTTCTGTAAGGTTGGTAGTAATGTCTCCACTTTTATTTCTGATTTTACTTATTTGTGTGTCTTTTTCTTAATCAGACTAGCTAACAGTTTGTCTATTTTGTTCTTTTCAAAGAATCAACTTTAGGTTTTGTTTATTCTCTGTATTATTTTTTATTCTCTATTTCATTTATCTCTGCTATAATCTTCATTATTTCCTTCCTTCTGCTAGCTTTGGGCTTAGTTTACTCTTCCTTTGCTGTATCTTCCTCTTCTGTCTGTTCTCTAAATGGCAGAGGGTTCTAGGGCTCAGTCCTTGAAGTGTTTCACTGTCTACTCTCACTCCCTAAGTTAGGAAGAAGGGAAGATCCAGCAAAGAAGACAGAGCAAATGTTCAGTGAAGTAGGAAGAAAACCAAGAGAGAAGAGTGTCTCAGAAGACAAGCAAAGAAAGCCTTTTAATAAGCAGGGACAGATACTGCTAGGAGGGCAAGAAAGATGAGGACTGAGAATTGGCCAGGGATTTGATCAAATGTGGAGGTTTTTTTTTTTTTTTTTTAAATTTTATTTATTTATATTTTTCCCCCTCAAAGCCCCAGTAGATAGTTGTAGGTCATAGCTGCACATCCTTCTAGTTGCTATACGTGGGACTCGGCCTCAGGATGGACAGAGAAGTGGTGCCTCGATGCGCACCCGGGATTTGAACCCGGGCCACCAGCATTGCAGCGTGTGCACTTAACCACCAAGCCACAGGACCGGCCCTAAATGTGGAGGTTTTGGATGACCTTAACAAGACAAATTTCTCTCAGATGGTGGGGATTAAACCTGATTTGTAGCGGGTTGAAGAGAGAATGGGAGAAACTATCAAAGACTACTAAGGTTGTATCAAAAGAACTCAAGGGCCGGCCCCGTGGCTTAGGGGTTAAGTGCGCGCGCTCTGCTGCCCACGGCCCGGGTTCAGATCCCGGGTGCGCACCGACGCACCGCTCCTCCGGCCATGCTGAGGCCGTGTCCCACATACAGCAACTAGAAGGATGTGCAGCTATGACAGACAACTATCTACTGGGGCTTTGGGGGAAAAATAAATAAATAAAATCTTTAAAAAAAAAAAAACAAAAGAACTCAAGAGCCAACCTGGAGAGAATCTCAGTATAAAAATCCCAGTGTAACAAAGATAATAACCACAATGGATTGGAACACATTAGATAGATTTAAATCCATGAGTTCATGATGTTACTTTAAAAAAATACTAGGGCCGGCCCTGTGGCTTGGTGGTTAAGTGCGCGCGCTGCGATGCTGGTGGCCCGGGTTCGGATCCCGGGTGCGCATCGAGGCACCACTTCTCCGTTCATCCTGAGGCCGAGTCCCACATACAGCAACTAGAAGGATGTGCAGCTACGACACACAACTATCCACTGGGGCTTTGTGGGGAAAAAATAAAATAAATAAAATCTTAAAAAAAATAAAAAAATAAAAAAATAATAAAAAAATAAATAAATAAAAATAAAAATAAAAAGAGTAAATTAATGTGGCTGGCTTGGTGGCACAGTGGTTAAGTTGACGTGCTCCACTTCGGTGGCCCGGGGTTCGCAGGTTCAGATCCCGGGTGCGGACATACGCACCACTTATCAAGCCATGTTGTGGCAGTGTCCCACATATAAAAATTAGAGGAAGATGGGCACAGATGTTAGCTCAGGGCTAACCTTCTGCAGCAAAAAAGAGGAGGAGACAGATGTTAGCTCAGAGCCAATCTTCCTCACCAAAAAAAAAAAAAAAAGAGTAAGTTAACATTTTAGGTCAATTTCATCACAGTGTCATTTCATATAGTGTTACTGTTGACTTGCCTTTCCACAAGCTACTATTAAACCAGCTTATACTTGTTAATCAGTTATGAATTGGGGGCCTGAATGAATCAGCTTTTGGTTTATCTCAGCCAATTATCATCTTTTTGAGATTCATCCTTTTTCTGGCCATTCTATTGCCTTTTGGATTCTGATTATGTTGTCCACTGTGTAAGCTATCTGAAAATCAGATCAGTGTAATTCAATTTTTTATTCATCATTTATACTCAAATGCTGGATTATTTCCATGGATTCTAATCCCATCTCCAGTTTTGTCACTCACAATCCATTCTGTATACTGAAGTTTGTAGTGTTTTTTAAAGAAAACAAACCAGAAATCTCATCAGATCACTCACTTGCTTGAAATCTTTTAAAGGATTTTCATTGCCCTCGGGATAAAGCAGCAAACTCCTTCACTGGTTTACAACAGCCCTACACTGACCTGGCCCAACCCTCCAGGTTTCTCTCTCACCACTTCTCTATCCCACTTAATGTATCTGCCACAAACTGACTTCTCTTAGCCTCCAAACATGCTGCTTTTTCTGGAATATTTTTCCTTCAACAAGTATTTATTGAGCCCCTACTATATTGCCAGGCACTATTCCTGAGCTCTTAGGGCACTTACAGTCCAGGGAGAAACAGATAATAGATACATACACATATCATTACAACATGAAAAAAGAATACATCACCAGCAGTATCCAATACAAGAATAACGGGTCGGTATGTGTGGTGCGGGGAGATGGCAGTGGCAGTGGCAGCCTAGTTTTTGGATTTCTCAAATCCCCACCAAAACAAAACAGAGCAACTAGTTGGCAAAACCAAAAATTCATGGGCAACACTTACAACAAAACTAGGTGACCAGGTGTCACCACAAACCCCAAAATACAGCAGTGGGAATGAACAACCAAAAGCCACAAGACCTGCTATTATGGGCAGCTATGCAGGAGAGAGCAGAGGAAGCAACGGGGCGTCAGAGAGATATGTGAACACGAGAAGCTCCAAATAACAGTAGCTGAAACTGAGAGAGGTTTGGCTCACCCTCTCCAGTAGTGGGTGAAGGCAAGGACCCACACATGCCAGTCAGGCCTAAAGAGGCTGGAGCAACCTCACCCCTTTGAACTCTCCAAACTGACCATCCAGGGCTCCCTTCAGGACAGGCTCACACTGAAGAAAAATTGCTAAGAGAGGAATTGAAACTGAGCAGGACAGGGGCAATAGCAACAAAGGGAGAGGAGGTCCAGATAAAAGTGGGGTAGGGGTATGGAGCCAGGAGATCTCAGAGAGCAAGCCACCATATTTTTGAACACTACTCAAAAGCAACAGAAGAGAGAGCTCTGTCAAGATAGGAAAGCTATTGGAACGAATCCTTCAGAAAAATTTAATTCAGGTAAAAATGAGCAACAGAATGTACCAAGTTAAATCCTATACAAAGTTACTGTAAGAAAAAAGAGACCTGGGCTGGCCCCGTGGATTAGTGGTTAAGTGCACGCGCTCCGCTACTGGCGGCCCGGGTTTGGATCCTGGGCGCGCACCGACGCACCGCTTCTCCGGCCATGCTGAGGCTGCGTCCCACATACAGCAACTGGAAGGATGTGCAACTATGACAGACAACTATCTACTGGGGCTTTGGGGAAAAAAAAGGAGGAGGATTGGCAATAGATGTTAGCTCAGGGCTGATCTTCCTCAAAAAAAAAAATGTAAAAAGAAATGAAGTAAGAAGATTCAAGAGAAAGTGACAAATATTAAAGACAGACAAGGAAGATATAAAATCCTTGGCTTATATTTTCTTGTCTCAGGTAACTCTGAGTGTCTTCAGGGATTCCACTAATAGGTTAATAGAAATCTCTGAAAAAGAAAACCAAAGCAAAGGAACAGAAAAAACACCCGAAAACTTCCCAAGAAAATTTTCCTGAAATTAAAAAAAAATTCTAAACTACATATTAAAGGAATACAGAAGTACCTAAAAATATTGACCTGGAATGACCAACACTGTGACATATTCTAATAAAATTATTAGACTTTAAAAATAACCCTTTGACCAGACAGAAAGAGCATGTGACTCATAAGGGACAAATTAGATAATTGTCAGACTTTTGACAGCAATGCTTTATGCAAGAAGATGAAGTTGACATATTTTAAATATTCAAGAAAAGAACATGTGAGCCAAAGCAAACTAACCTTCACCTATAATGGACACAGACAAATTGTTATCAATATGCAGGAACTCAGGGAATACCATTCCAATAAGCCCTTCCTAAGAAATCCACTAGAGAATGCACTTCAGACAGCCAAACTGTCTAGAGAGATAGCAACACAAAGGCTGCGAGTGACCACTGTATATTAGGTACTTACAGAACTGAGACTAAATGAAGGTTAAAAGAGAGAGAGTAGTATGTAATGGCCATATGACCTGACAATGTAGATATTATAACCATAAAAAATGGGAGAAGAATGGGAACAGCACTGCAAAAGTATTTTATCTGTTTTTGGTAATCATAATTGGTGGAGGTAATTAGGATTACTAATAGTATTATTAATTATTCTGAGACTGTTTAATGTGTAATGTGGAATAAAGCAAATGAGTAATTATGAAATATTCTAATTCTCTCATTTCTGTGCCCTTAAGAACCATGATTATTGATAGAAGAAAGAAAATACAGATTTTCTGTAGTTTTATAGTTCCAGGGGGCGGGCCCGGTGGCGCAAGCAGTTAAGTGCGTGCCCTCTGCTGTGGTGGCCCGGGGTTTGCGGGTTCGGATCCTGGGCACGCACCGACGCACCGCTTGTTAAGCCATGCTGTGGCAGCGTGCCATATAAAGCAGAGGAAGATGGGCACGGATGGTAGCCCAGGGCCAGTCTTCCTCAGCAAAAAAGAGGAGGATTGGCATTGGATGTTAGCTCAGGGCTGGTCCTCCTCACAAGAAATAAATAAATAAATAAATAAATAAATAAATAAATAAATAAATAAATAAATATAGTTCCAAATTTGAGTTAGAAATATCAGGATTGGGCCGGCTCCCTGGCTTAGTGGTTAAGTGCGTGCGCTCCGCTACTGTCGGCCTGGGTTCGGATCCCAGGCGCGCACCGATGCACTGCTTCTCCAGCCATGCTGAGGCGGCGTCCCACATACAGCAACTAGAAGGATGTGCAACTATGACGTACAACTATCTACTAGGTCTTTGGGGGGGAAAAAAATCAGGATGAACACTATATATACATAGCTTTGTCCACTGAAAAGACCTAGAAATAGTGACGAACACAATAGTAGTAAGCATTACTCATGCATGGTGCTCTCTAATTACCATTTCTCCTTAAAGAAACCAAGAATCTTGGAGAAATAGGTGGAAACTGTTGGATGCTGGGGAACTGCTAGGACCCACTGATTGGAGGTGAATGTGAAAGAGACAAACTATTGACGTGGGCATGGTTGAGTGAGTGACCTGGAAGGCGAGGTGGTTATTGGAGAGTTGGGTTTGAGGTTTGTAGAATGATACAGATTTTTGGTGATGCCGAGGTCTATGTTATAACTGGTGGAGTGGAGGAAAGATCGTGGAGGACAAGGTGGTCAAGAAACCGAGAGGTCAGAGTATTGGATGGGAGATCCAAATGGATGTTGACGTCACCAAGACTAATGAAAGAGGGTGGTCTGGAGAAGAAGACAGTGAACCGGGAGTTGAAGTTTTCAGTGAATCAGAGTCAGTGTCCTGAGGGGTGAACAACAGCAGCATGGAAGGAGAGGGTGATAGAGCCTGATCGAGGAGTGAGTTTGTAAGGAGCAGGGCAGTTGCAAGCAGAAGCGGATAGTGAGTGGCCTGTAAGTCATTAAGGAGCAAAGGGGACACCACCCCCAGCCTCTACCCTGAGTTATGTGGAGTATGAGAAACAACAGCCTTCACTGGAGAAGGCAGCTGGCAAAGCGGTGTGCTCTGGGCACAGCCAGGTTTCAGTTAAGGTCAAGAGGTGAAGGAGTCTTCTGAGGGTGCTCCTCACAGAGGGGAGTTCAGGAGAACACAGTGGAAGGAGTTAGAAGGGAGGGAACAGGCTGGGACTGTGGCAGGTCAGGGAGGCACACAGCAATAGTGGACTAAGTGTCTGGGGAGAATGAATGAATGAATGCATGAAGACATGATGGGATTGGTCCAGATGGTTTCTCTGTGGAGGGAGACATTTCTTCCCAAACAGCTTTACGGAGGCATAATTGACATAAAATGAACTGCCCATGTTGAAAGCAGTCAGTTTGAGATGAGAAAAGCCTTCAGTCAGAATGACAGCCTCCTGTCCTGAGCAGAGGGGAGCTCCCAGATTCCCTCTCACTGCAGTCAGGCCTCTGGACCGCCTTGTCCATGCCAGGGTCATTCCCTCATTCTAACGTTTTTTTTTTTTTTAATTTTTTAAATTTATTTATTTCTTCCCCCCAAAGCCCCAGCAGATAGCTGTACGTCACAGTTGCACATCCTTCTAGCTGCTGTATGTGGGACGCGGCCTCAGCGTGGCCAGAGAAGCAGCGCGTCAGTGCGCGCCCGGGATCCGAACCCGGGCCGCCAGCAGCAGAGGGCACGCACCCAACTGCTAAGCCACGGGACTGTGTTTTAATTCCTTTGGTTTTCAAAGCATATAAGCAGGGCCGGCCCCGTGGTTTAGCAGTTAAGTGCACGCGCTCCGCTGCTGGCGGCCAGGGTTTGGATCCCAGGCGCGCACCGACGCACCGCTTCTCTGGCCATGCTGAGGCCGCGTCCCACATACAGCAACTAGAAGGATGTGCAGCTATGACATACAACTATCTACTGGGGCTTTGGGGGAAAAAAAATAAGTAAATAAAAAAAAAAAAACAAAGCATATAAGCATATTGCCTGCAAACAATGCAGTTTTAGCTCTTCTTACTAATTATTACACATTTTTTCTTTCTCTATTCTTTTGGGGGGTGTGTGTGTGAGGCAGATTAGCCCTGAGCTAACATCCGTTGCCAATCCTCCTCTTTTTGCTGAGGAAAACTGGCCTTGGGCTAACATCCGTGCCCATCTTCCTCTACTTTATATGGGTCGCCACCACAGTGTGGCTTGACAAGTGGTGCGTCAGTGCGTGCCTGGGATCCGAACCTGCGAACCCCAGGCTGTCGAAGCGGAGCACGTGCACCTAACCACCTGCACCACCAGGCCGGCCCCAGTTCATTACTATTTTTTAACAGCTTTATTGAGGTAAAACTGACATACAATAAGCCACAAGTGTATGAGTTGACAAGCTTTGACATACCTATATGAAACCATCATCACAATCAAAATAATGAACATATCTATGACCCCCAAAGTTTCCTCAGAAACACTCATTTTTAATGCATCACTTGACTATGGCTGCTTCGGGAGCAAGTGCCCACCGAGGGGGACCCTGGGTGTGGGGGGCCCAATGGCGGCAGTGGTGCTGCCTCAGTGATGGTCGTGGGGGTTGCCAGCTGCTCCCTCTCGTCGCACTTGCGGCTAATTCCTTCTCATCCTTGGGCATGAGCCAAGACAACATTACTCTCAGGAGCCCTCTCTGACATGTCCAGATAAGAGCAGATATTCCTGTTCTGCTCTCCCATTGCACCTATCCTATCATTGGTTTCCTTTTTTGGTTACTGATGGTTTCATTGTCTCTCTTTCCAGGTAGATGGTAAGCTCTTTGAGGGCAGAGATCATATCTGTGTTTTTTTAGCACCATATCCTCAGTACCTTGAGCATAGCAGGCCTTCAACAAATATTTTTTGAATGAATGAATCAATCAATTGGGTATTAATGATGCAAAGATGAATAAATGTTGGATCCTGCACTAAAAGGCTCACAGCTTAATGGAGGAGCAGGCAGATAAATAGATTCATTAATTTTTATGAAATGCAGTGAGTGCTATTACAGAGTACAGTACCATGCAGGCACAAGAGGACTGGCCATCTGTTCCTGCAAGGAACAGGGTCTGAGGAGGTTTCAGGGTGGATTTAGTGCTTGAGTTAGGGTAACCAGGATAGATTCCAGGATAGAGGTGCATGGCTGTTGTAGGCATATTAATGGCCCCCAAAGATGTCCAAATCCTAATCTATGAAACCTGTGAATATGTTACTTTACATGGCAAAAGGGACTTTGCAGATGTGATTAAGTTAAGAATTTTGAGCTACATTATCTGAGTTGGCCCAATGAAATCACAAAGGCCCTTATAAGAGGGAGATATGACTATCAGATAGGGAAATTTAAAATGCTATGCTGCTGACTTTGAAGATGGAGGAAGAGGCCACAAGCCAAGGAATGCAGACAGCCTCTAGAAGCTGGAAAAGGGGAGGAAACAGAATCTCCCCTAGAGCCTCCAGAAGGAACTCAGCTCTGCTGATATCTTGATTTTAGCCCAGTAAGACCCATTTCAGACTTCTGATGTCCAGAATTGTAAGATAATAAATTTGTGTTGCTTTAAGCCACTGAGTTTGTAGTAATTTGTTACAGCCACCATAGAGGAACTAATACAACGGCCCACCACCTGGGACCTTCCTATGTGACCTCATACACGCATTCACTCATTCAGTGACATGTACTGTCCCAAACATGAGGAAGCAGCAATAAATTGAAGGAGAGGCCTCTGCCCTCAAGGAGCTTATATTCTAGGGAGGGTAGACTGTCAACAGACAACTCTAGAAATATCTTCAGTAGTAACTGGCATGACGAAAACAAAACAAGGCAAAGTGGGAAAGTGATCATTCATGTGCGTGGGGAGGGGCTACTGTAGACAGGATGTCAGAAGTGGATTCTCTGAGGTGATACTTGCACCAAGCCTTGAATGATAAGGAGCCAGAATGTGTCGATCTGAGGGAAGAGCATTCCTGGCACAGCAACCAGCAAGGGCACAGGCCCTGAGGGAGGGATGAGCTTGGAGCGTCTGAGGAACAGAAAGGAGCCCACGTGGCTGGAGCAGAGAGAACAAAGGGCAGGTCAGAGAGGAAAGAGGAGCCAGATCCTTCAGTGGCTTGTCCACAATAAGGAGCTGGGATTTTATTTTAATTGCAGAAAGAGGCCATTGGAAGGATTTAAGTGGGGGAGCGACAGGACTGGATTTATTTTTTAAAGATTTTATTTATTCATTTTTTCCCCCCAAAGCCCCAGTAGATCGTTGTATGTCATAGGTTCGCCTCTTTCTAGTTGCTATACGTGGGACTCGGCCTCGGGTTGGACGGAGAAGTGGTGCCTTGGGGCGTGCCCGGGATCCGAACCCGGGCCACCAGCATCAGAGCGCGCGCACTCAACCGCTAAGCCACGGAGCCGGCCCTGGATTTATTTTTTAAAATGATCAGTCTTGCTACTATATGGTGAAATGAACTGCGGGGTCGCTGCTGTAAGGTAGGTGAGAGGCGATATCCCAGCACTGAAAAAGAAATCTCCCTCCACCTGTCCTCATGCCACCCAGTTCTCCTCCCTGGAGGCAACCACTGCTACTAGTTTCTTGGGGATCCTTCTAGAAATGTCCCATGTACAAACATAGCAAAGGCTTTTGTGTGTGTGTGTGTGTGTGAGGAAGATCAGCCCTGTGCTAACATCTGCCAGTCCTCCTCTTTTTTTGTCGAGGAAGACTGGCCCTGGGCTAACATCCATGACCATCTTCCTCCACTTTATATGGGATGCTGCCACAGCATGGCTTGCCAAGCGGTGCGTCGGTGTGCGCCCTGGATCCGAACCAGTGAAGCCCGGGCCGCCGAAGCGGAGCGCGCGCACTTAACCACTTGCGCCACTGGCCGGCCCCACAAACAAATTTTTAATTATTTTTTATTTTTATTTTTTAACTTTTTTTTTTTTTTTTTTTTTGCTGAGGAAGACCAGCTCTGAGCTAACATCTATTGCCAATCCTCCTCCTTTTTTTCCCCAAAGCCCCAGTGGATAGTTGTATGTCATAGCTGCACATCCTTCTAGTTGCTGTATGTGGGTCACGGCCTCAGCATGGCCAGAGAAGCGGTGCGTTAGTGGGCGCCCAGGATCCAAACCCGGGCCGCCAGTAGCAGAGCACGCGCACTTAACTGCTAAGCCACGGGGCCGGCCCTTTAATTATTTTTTAAAATGAGAATTTAGAAGTTAGTAGGAATGTATCCTGTGTATAGAGTCATAGAGAGTGTGTTGTGTTTATACAGAAATGATGATCTTTCCTAGAGAAAACCGTTCCTAGAGTAGAGAGGGGCAATTTCCTACTTCAGCTCTACCCCTGTACTGATTAAACAATCTTAGTTTTGTACTTTGGTCTCCTGAGTTACCTTACCCTGCAAGAGGAACTGTCCCAAGGAAGTGACAGATGTTAATTCTTTTGCTAGGGATAGGTGCCATTAGAAATACACAGGGCCGGCCCTGTGGCTTGGCGGTTAAGTGCGTGTGCTCCACTGCTGGCGGCGCGGGTTCGGATCCCGGGTGCGCACCGACGCATCGCTTCTCCGGCCATGTTGAGGCCGCGTCCCACATACAGCAACTAGAAGGATGTGCAACTATGACATACAACTATCTACTGGGGCTTTGGGGGGACAAAAAATAAATAAATAAAATCTTTAAAAAAAAAAAAGAAATACACAGATTGGCACTATGGCTTTAGGAGACAGCTGCACAAAGAATAAAGAGAACAAAATTTGGAATTAGGTCCAAATCTGGGCCTTGCAACTTAGTCTGTTTAAAGATATAGAAATGGGGGAGCAGGAGTGACCAGAAAACTGTGATCGCTGTATTCAGAAGGCAGGGTCCATCTGGACTATGCAAAAGTTAGGAGGTAAGGGCACTGGGGACTGGTGGCATCGAGGCTGCACGCCATGCCAATGGAACAGAGGGGCCGGGAAGGAAGTCCTCAGAGGACCCGGACAGCAGAATTCTAAGCCCCTGTCCCCAGTGGCCATTTTGGATGGATAACATAGGGGTCCTCAACTTTTCTATGCTTGGCTTTCAACACCAGTGCCTTTGCACATTATGTATTTACACCCTCAACCTCCTTTTTAACATCAGCAGAGGAATTATTCCCGTCATGTAGTTACATGATGATGCTTCCTAACAGCCAACAGTTTGGTTTCTGCAGTGCCAACTTCTTTGCTTTTGGAGCTATTCTGTGATTACAGCATTCAAGTTTTGTTTTGTTTTGGTCTTTTTGCAGTAATGTTCAAACTGTGCTCCTGGGAGCCCTGGAGGTGTTTCAGGAGGTTTTTGGGGTAGGGAGGGACGAGGGGAAGGGTGTGAGCACCCCACAGACACATATACATCCTGTTTCAGCAAAAGCATAACTTTAACTGATTAGATATTGAGCTTCTGAGAGATGCTCCCTTGAAGAAAGGATTCTGCCACTTAAAAAATGGATAACCATATTTTCATTGCCTTTTGCAATTTTATAAGATCTTATGAGGATAAGTAGAAAACAGAAAAATAAAAGTACTGAACTAGTGATGGAAAATCAAAGAGTGAAAGAGCCATGAGTCTTGAGCTTCAGTGGAAGTTAAGCCAGTAAACTGTGTTTAGTGTAAAGGGAGGCTCAACATTAATGAGAATGTTTGATTTTTTTTCTTTTTTTTTTGTGAGGAAGATCAGCCCTGGGCTGACATCCATGCCAATCCTCCTCTTTTTGCTGAGGAAGACTGGCCCTGGGCTAACATCTGTGCCCTTCTTCCTCCACACCACGGGTCTGGCCCCAGGGGGAATGTTTGAAGTGCTAGGAACGTGTCATCAAAGATTGGATCTAAAAGGAGAGATGTCTTAGGAATTGAGATGTAAATGAGATAATGATTGTAAAGTGCCTAGTAGACAGTAATAATAGATAGTTTATTGTGCACTTACTGTGTGCCAGCTGCTATGCTAAGTGCCTTGTACATATTACCTCATTTAATCCTCACAGCACCATGAGAAATTGACTATCATTACTCACATTTTACAGATTAGGACCCTGGGTCAAAAAAGGTTAAATAACTTGCCCAATATAATACAGACAGTGAAACTTAGGATCTGAACTGGGGCAGTCTTAACCTGACTCTATACATTCAGTCATTCAGCTAGTTTAAGTGAGCTTTCAAAATTGAGTTTTTCTACAAAATATTGCTGAGAGAGATTAAAGAAAACCTAAATAAATGTAAAGATATGCCGTGTTCACAGGTGGAAACATTCAATAATGTTAAGATGTCAAGTTCTCTCCAAATTGATCTATACATTCAATGCAATACCAATCAAAATCTCAGCAGACTACTTTTTTGTAGAAAGTGACAGAGGAACAAAGTTGGCAGCTTATCCTACTTGACTTCAAGACTTACCAAAAAGCTACAGTGATCAAGATAATGTCGTAAGGGCATAAAGATAGACAAACAGATCAATGGAACAGAATAGAGTCAGAAATAGTCCCACAAATATATAGTCAATTGATGTTTGACAAAAGTGCAAAGGCAATTCAACAGAGAAAGGACAGTCTTTTCAACAAATGGTGCTGCAACAACTGGATATCCATATGCAAAAAAAAAAAATTTTTTTCAATCCATATTCGTACCAGATACAAAAGTTAATTAAAATGCATCACAGACTTAAAGATAAAACCTAAAACTATAGAACTGCCAGGAGAAAAACTTCATGACCTTGAGTAAGGAAAATATCTTAGATTCAATACCAAATGCATGATCCATAAAAGAAAATCAATTTGATTTCAGCAAAATTAATAACTTCTGTTTTCAGAAGACACTGTTAAGAGAATGAAAGCATAAGTCACAAACTAGAAAAAAAATATGCCAATCACATATCTGATAAATGATATCAGAATAAAAGACTCTCAAAACTCAATAATAAAAACAAGCAATCTAATTTTAAAAACATGGGCAAAAGATTCAAACAGACATTTCAGGAAAGAAGATATACATTTGGCAAATAAGCACATGAAAAGATGCTCAACATCATTAGTTATTTTTTTTTTTTTAAAGATTTTATTTATTTATTTTTCCCCCAAAGCCCCAGTACATAGTTGTAGGTCATAGCTGCACATCCTTCTAGTTGCTGTATGTGGGATGCGGCCTCAGCATGGCTGGAGGAGTGGTGCCTCGGCGCGCACCCGGGATCCGAACCCGGGCCGCCGGCAGCGGAGAGCACGCACTTAACCGCTAAGCCACGGGGCCGGCCCAACATCATTAGTTATTATGGAAAAGCGAAGTAAAACCATAATGAGACAGCACTACATACCTATTAGAATGGCTAAAATTAAAAAAAGAAGCGAGTACTGGAGAGGATGTGAAGAAACTGGAACCGACATACACTGCTGGTAGGAATGTAAAATGGTACAATCGCTTTGGAAAACAATTTGGCGGTTTCTTTAAAAGTTAAGTATACATCTATAGTGTGACTCATCTAGCCAGCGATTCCATTCCTAGGTATCTACCCAACAGAAAAACAAAAGCATATGTCCACACAGATGTTGTACATAAATGTTTACAGCAGCTTTATTTATAATAGCCAAGAATAGAAACACACTCAAATGCCCTTCAACAGGTGAATGGATAAACAAACTAGGGTATGTCCCTACAGTGAAATCCTACTCAGCAATAAAAAGGAATCAATTACTGATATATGCAACAATGATGAATCTCAAAATAATTACGCTGAGTGAAAAAAGCCAAGACAAAAGAGTATATACTGTAGGATTTCATTTATGTAAAGTTCTAGAAAATGCAAACTAATCTATTGTGACAAAAAGCAGATTAGTGGTTGCCTGGGGACGGGGCTGGGAGTGACAGGATGGTGAGATTACAAAAGAGGATGAAGAAACTTTTTTTTTTTTTTTCTCTGTACCAGCCCTGAGCTAACATCCAATGCCAATCCTCCTCTTTTTGCCGAGGAAGATTGGCCCCGGGCTAACATCTGTGCCAATCTTCCTCTACTTTATACGGGAGGCCGCCACAGCATGGCTTGACAAGCGGTGCATCAGTGCACGCCGGGATCCGAACCTGGGAACCCTCAGGCCGCTGCAGCGGAGAGCGCGCGCGTGCACTTAACTGCTGCGCCACAGGGCCCTCGGCCCCCTGGAAGAGGCTGCTTTTGGGATGACCTATATATTCATTGTCTTGAGTATGGTTATGGTTTTATGGGTATATACATGTCAAAACTTTTCAAATTGTACACTTTAAATATCTACAATTTATTGTATATCAATGACCCTCAATAAAGCTATTTAAAAAATTGAGTTTATAAAACATGCAAAGCTGAAGACTGGGCCAGGAATAATAACTACCGCCATTTGTAATGTTACATTACCTGGCAGGCTCTATGCAAAGTCCCTTGCATATATTATTTCATTTAATATGAAGTATAACTATTACCATTTTTGAAGGAAGTTATGGAGGTTCAGAGAGAACAAGTAACTTGCCCCAAGTCACAAGGGTACCGCACAGCAAAAGGAGGTTTCAAACTCAGGTCTCTCAGACTCCACAGCTGACCTCCTAACTGCTGCACTATACTGCCCCCAGTGGTCCCCCCTGAGTACTGAAATTGATGAGGTCTGGCTTCCTGCCCTGTCAACATCTTTAACCTAGGTTTCATCCAGGTGGCCTGGATCAGAGTAGGCTGTGTAGTGCTTCACACCGGAAAAAAGGATGTGTTCTCAGAACTTTTCTTTGTTTTTTTTGTTTCCTTTTTTCTTTCTTTTTTTTTTTTTTATAATTTTATTTATTTATTTATTTTCCCCCAAAGCCCCAGTAGATAGTTGTATGTCATAGCTGCACATCCTTCTAGTTGCTGTATGTGGGACGCGGCCTCAGCATGGCCGGACGAGTGGTGCGTCAGTGCGCGCCTGGGATCCGAACCTGGGCTGCCCGCAGCAGAGCACACACACTTAACCGCTAAGCTACTGGGCCGGCCCTGTTTCCTTTTTTCCTCTGCCCACTGCATGAAGTGCACCAAATTGACTAAGCCCTAGCTCTTTCTGGATAGCAGTGTTCAGGATTGGTAGCCCAAGGTGCCCCGGGACCAGCTATAGGCTGTGTATGTGTTTTATGCCTCGGATTCACTAGTAAGGGCCATATTTTCCCTTGGACTCAAGTTGTGCTGAGAAGGCCATTTCTTTCAATGGGCCAGAACTCCCTGGGCAACGGGGAGATGGGAGGGAGACTGTATTCCTCCTCCCCACCCCCAATTTCTCTCTTCCTCTCCTTGTGCACCCCCCTCCATCCCAGCACTTCTGGGCCTCTCTCACCTTGCTGTCTTCCCAGATATCCCCATATTTCAGTGATGATGAGTGCAGCACTGACCTGAGGCAAGATAGCAGAGGGAAAAGGTCAGGAAAACAGCCGTGAGGAGGAGCTGTGACGTCTGGGTCTTGGACCTGTAGACAGGTGAGCTGGGACTCTAGGCTCCAGCGCACACGGCTTGTGAGGCCTGATGTCTGCCGGCACTCACTGCGCCGTGGCCCTTATCCCTCACTGTACATGTGTGGTGCAGTCACCACAAGAAGCCAGGACTCCAGGCCACCCTTTGTCTGTCTCTCAGATTCTAATTCCCATGCAGCCCTTTCTGACTCCATTTTGTACTCATCCCTGGCTCCTGAAACCCTGTCATGGCCCTCTGGAACTTGGTTCATCATCAGTAAAATCCCCCAACTCAACATGCCTTTCACCATCTGCTCTAAAGGAAACCTGGCTCTCCCCAAAGAACCCCTGACCAGTAACTGAAACCCCTCCATATTTTCAATTTTAAACCTCCTACTCTCTGACTTCATATTTTTACCAGCTCTACTGTCCTAACCCCAACCAGAACTTGACCCCATTGATCATACCCCCTTTCTTTTGGGTCCACCCTCCCCATGTCCTATCTTTCCTCCTTATCCACCTTAACTTCCACAGTCAGTCATAATCACTCCCTGGAATATCCGCTCAATTCCTTTGCCCCTTCTCACTTCAGTGTACTCGTTTGGCCAACCCACAGCTCTGTTTAAACCCAATTCTCCATCCACTTTGGGTCTGTACCATACAACTGAATAGTTGGGAAAAAATACTTAATCATGCCAACTAGTCTCACTTTATTTTTTTTTTTGTGAGGAAGATTATCCATGAGCTAACATCTGTTGCCAATTCTCCTTTTTGCTGAGGAACACTGGTCCTGGGCTAACATGCATGCCCATCTTCCTCCACTTTATATGGGACGCCTCCACAGCATGGCTTGGTAAGTGGGACACCGGCGTGTGCGGATCCGAACCCCGGGCCGCTGCAGCAGAGCGCGTGCACTTAACCACTACGCCACCTGGCCAGCCCAACTCGTCTCACTTTAACTTCCTGCCCTCTGCCCTCAAGTGAGTGCTGCTGGGCAATCACAATACCTCAGACCCTACTGCCTCGCCCACTCTCCCCATGCCTCCTCCATTCTTCCCCTCTCTTCAAAGCTCCAACTCCCCCTCCCTGTATCCTCATTCTCAGCTGATGACCTTGCCTCCTGCTTCACTGAGAAATAGAAGCAGCAAACAACCTACCTGCTTTTGGAATATATATTCCATCTTCTCTCTTGTTATTATAGACACACTGTCCATGCTCCCATCGAAGGCCAACCTCTCCACTCGTGCCCTGGATTCCATACCTTCTTGTCTGTTAAAGGATATAGCTCTGTCTCCTATATCATCTATTTTTCTCAATTTTCCCATCCTCAAGAAAACATGCTGATATTTCTACCATTTTATAAAATCTCTCTTGACTCCATTTCTTCTTCCAGCCACTGCCGTATTTCCCTCGTTCCTTTTTCAGAAAAACGCCTTGAAAAAGATGTCTCCAGGGCCGGCCCCGTGGCTTAGTGGTTAAGTGCTCGTGCTCTGCTGCTGGCGGCCCGGGTTGGGATCCCGGGTGCGCACCGACGCACTGCTTGTCTGGCCATGCTGAGGCCGCGTCCCACGTACAGCAACTAGAAGGATGTGCAACTATGACACACAACTATCTACTGGGGCTTTGGGGAAAAAAAGGGGAAAAAAAAAAAAAAGGAGGATTGGCAATAGATGTTAGCTCAGAACCAGTCTTCCTCAGCAAAAAGAGGAGGATTAGCACGGACGTTAGCTCAGGGCTGATCTTCTTCACACACACACACACACACACAAAAAGATGTCTCCAATGTTCTCTCCTCCCATTCCCTCTCTCTTTTTACAATTAGAATCATATTTAATGATAATATATGTTAGAGACATTCTGTCCCATTCTCTTTTGAATCCACTCTGATCACGCTTTTGCCCCCATCACTCCAATGAAACTTCTTGTCAAGGTCACTAATGATTCCATGTTGCTGAAGCCAACAGTCAGTTCTCAATTCTTATCTTATTTGACCTATTAGCAGCAGTTGGCAGTTGCATTATAACTAATTGGAGGAGAAAAAAACAAAAAACAAAAACACCCAGCCACTTGCTCCTCCTTGCAAATGTTTTCTTCACTTGACTTCCAGGACACTCACGATGTCCCAGTTTTCTTCCTACCTCACTGGCCTTTCCTCACTGGCCTTTCCTTCGCAGTCTCCTTTGGGGTTCTTCCTCATCTCCCTGATTACTAAACCTTGAAATATACAGGATTATACTAGACCTCTTCTCTTTTTTCTATCTGTATACTCCCTTCCTAGGTAACCTCACCCAGTCTCATGAAGTAAAAACGAATTATAAGGTGATGATCTCCAAATTTTTATCTCCCACCTACCCCTCTTTTCTTTAAACCCCAGACCTTTATATCCAACTGCCTACTTGACTTCTCCACTTGGATGTAAAATGTGAAGAGATACACACAGTCGTCCCCGCTTACCCGCGGGGCATGTGTTCCAGGACCCCCAGTGGATGCCTGAAACAGTAGACAGTACCAAACCCTATATAGACTATGTTTTTTCTACCTATGATAAAGTTTAATTTATAAATTAGGCATAGTGAGAAATTAACAACAATAGAAAAATTATAACAATATATTGTAATAAAAGTTATTGTAGATCTTAGCAACCTCAGCATACGATTTTTTTTCTTTCCTTATTAAGTCGAGAACTTTCACCTTTTCACTTAAAGGAAGCACTTTACAGCTTCCCTTTGGCATATCCGAATCGCCAGCGTCAGGACTCTTGCACTTTGGGGCCATTATTAAGTAAAATAAGGGTTACTTGAACACAAGCACTATGATGCTGCCACAGTCGATCTGGTAACTGAGATAGTTGAGTGACTAACAGGTCGGTAGCATAATACAGCGTGGACACACTGGACAAAGGGATGATTCATGTCCGGGGTGAGACAGGGCGGGTGACGCGAGATTTCATCATGTTACTTAGAACGACGTGCAATTTAAAACTTATGAATTGTTGGGCCGGCCCCGTGGCTTAGCGGTTAAGCGCACGCGTGCGCTCCGCTGCTGGCAGTCCGGGGATCGGATCCCGGGCGCGCACCAATGCATCGCTTCTCTGGCATGCTGAGGCCGCATCCCACATACAGCAACTAGAAGGCTGTGCAACTATGACATACAACTATCTACTGGGACTTTGGGGGGAAAAAAAATAAATAAAAATAAAAACTTATGAATTGTTTATTTCTAGAAATTTCCATTTAATATTTTCCATTTAATATTTTCAGACCACGGTTGACTGTGGGTAACTGAAGCCACGGAAAGTGAAGTCACAGATAAGGGGGGACTACTGTGCATATGTAATATCAGTATAAAGAAGTTCATGTGAATGATGAATGCTAACTTCAGGATAGTGGTTACCTCTTGTGAGGAGAGGGTGGGATGCAATCAGCGGGGATTGCAGTGGGATGCTGGCGGCCTGGGTTCGGATCCCGGGCGTGCACTGACGCACCGCTTCTCTGGCCATGCTGAGGCCACGTCCCACATACAGCAACTAGAAGGCTGTGCAACTATGACATACAACTATCTACTGGGACTTTGGGGGAAAAAAATAAATAAATAAAAATAAAAACTTATGAATTGTTTATTTCTAGAATTTTCCATTTAATATTTTCAGACCACGGTTGACTGTGGGTAACTGAACCCATGGAAAGTGAAGTCGCAGATAAGGGGGGACTACCGTGCATATGTAATATCAGTATAAAGAAGTTCATGTGAATGATGAATGCTAACTTCAGGATAGTGGTTACCTCTTGTGAGGAGAGGGTGGGATGCAATCAGCGGGGAGATCACAGAGAGAGTCAACTCCAAGGGTAACCCTTTCTTTCGTAAGCTGGGAGATGGACACGCAGGCGTTTTTTGTATGTCTTAAATATTTCATTATGTTTTAAAAACTATTTTGCAAAAAAAAGAGAAACAAGGTGAACAGTGTATAGAGTGTGCTACCATTTCTGTTTAATATATATGTATTTGCTTGTATACATATTTATACAAGAAACTAGTCATAAGTGCCTCCTGGGAGCTGGGGGAGAATTGAGTCATTTTCACTATGTATACTTTTGCACCTTTTGACTTTTGTAGCTTTTGCATTTAACTAATTGAAGGAGAAAGAAAAAAAAAAACCAGCCACTTCCCCTATACTTTCTGATCTTGTCCTTTTGTTCAATACCCCGTCTCTCGTCTCTCGGCCACCTTTATTTTTTCCAATCACTTCTTTTTTGGTTTCCCTTTTCTCTCAATTGATCTTGGACTCCTTCACCCACCAATCAGTCATGACTGAAATAGCACCATAATTTCCATGTTGATATTCCCAAACTAGAGCAAACCAATCACGCATATTCTTCTTTTTTCTCTAGTACAATTCCTTAATATTCTTCAAAGTATGGTCTGCAGACCAAATGCATCAGAATCACTTGGGATGTTATTAAAATGCAGATTCCCAAACCCTACCCCAGGCACTTTGAACCATGCTTTTTGGAGGTGGGTTTAGGACTCTGCATTTTATTCAGATGGCAGAGGTGATTCTTATTCACACAAAGGAGATTACTTCATTCATCCCTGACTTTTCCATAGGCCGAGCGTATTTATTTACCCACAAACGTTGAGCACCTGCTATAGGTCAGAAAATATAACTGACCATCTAGACACTGTCCCCGACCTCATGAGCTTACAGCTCAGGAGACATTGCCCGGGACATTTGCACGTGGTACTATTTTGGGTGATAAAGATCATTTGGGTGATAAAAAACAGTGATAAAACTTTTTTAAAATTTAAAAGCGGTTATTTAAATTTAAATTTTTAATTTAAATTTAATTTAAATTTAAATATACATTATTTATAATTTATTAAATTTAATTTATTTAAATTTTAATTTAAATTTAAAACCGTGCAAGCGGTTAAGTGCACATGCTCTGCTTCGGTGGCCTGGGGTTCACAGGTTCGGATCTTGGGCGCTCACCGACACACCACTTGTCAAAGCCATGCTGTGGTGGCATCCCATATAAAGAGGAAGATGGGCACAGCTGTTAGCCCAGGGCCAATCTTCCTCACACACAAAAAAGAGGAGGATTGGCATTGGATGTTAGCTCAGGGCTGATCTTCCTCACACACAAAAAAATAAAAAATTAAAAAAAAAAAAAAGCTATGTAATTGTTTTTTAAACATCACTCTATTTATGGCAAGAGTTATTAGCTTTCCATTTAGAATACTGACATTTCTTTTTTTCTATAATAAATAATGTAAAAAGTGAGTCAATTTAAAGAAAACAACAACATAGATATGGCAGAAATACCAAAAGAGGTACAGAAATGCCTCAAGTTTTGGAAATATTCATCAAGCATTTCAGAGGTAGCTACAGTATAATGAAAAGAATAACAATTCTCATGAACTGACTGCTGTAAATCTAAGTCAGATCATGTCACTGCTCTGTTCAAAACTCTCCAGTGAATTACGATCATATTTTATTGTATTTTTGTAACAGCTTTATTGAGCTATAATTCACATACCATACAATTCACCCACTTAAAGTGTATAGTTCAGTGGTTTTCACTATCTTCACAGAGCTGTGCAACTATTACAATTAATTTTAGAAAATTCTCATTACCTACTCCTAAAAGAAACCCCATACCATCTAACAGTTACTCTCCTTTCCCCCAACCCCTCTATATCCCTAAGCAACCACTAATCTACTTTCAATCTATAGATTTGCCTATTCTGGACATTTCATATGAATGATCAGACAACATGTGGGTCCTTTGTGACTGGCTTCTTTCATTTAGCATGTTTTCAAGGTTCATCAATGTTGTAGCATGTAGCAGTACTCCATTCCTTTTAGTGGCCAAATAATATTCCATTGTATGGCTATATCACATTTTATTTATCCATTCACCAGTTGATGGACATTTGGATTGTTTCTACTTGATGGCTATTACGAATAATGCTGCCATGAACATTCATGTACAAGTTTTTGTGTAGATTTGTTTTTGGTTCTCTTGGGTATATACCTAGGGGAGGAATGGGTGGGTCATATGGTAACTCTGTGTTTAACTTTCTGAGAAACTGCCAGATTATTTTCCAATGTGGCTGCACCATTTTACATGCCCACCAGCAAGGTACAAGGGTTTCAACTTTGCCACTTCATCACCAGCACTTGCTATTATCTGTCCCTTATATTACAGCCATCCTAGAGGATGTGAAATGGTATCTCACTGTTTACCATCACACTTTGAGTGAAGTCCAGAGTCTTTGCCAGGGCCTACAAAGCCCCATGTCACCTGGACCTGTCTTCTCTAACTCTGAATGCCAAAGGTATACAATCCTTTGTCTGCAATTGAAAAATCAAAACAACTCTAAAAATCAAGATTTTTGGAACTCATATGGCAGCAAAACCTGACATGAAACTTGTGTTAGATAATTTATAGTTTTTATTTCTTCTACTTATCAAGATTATCTTTTTTTTTTTTTTGTAAGACCGGCCCTGAGCTAACATCTATTGCCAATCCTCCTCCTTTTTTTTTCCCCTTTGTCTCCCCAAAGCCCCAGTAGATAGCTGTATGTCACAGTCGCACATCCTTCCAGTTGCTGTATGTGGGACGCTGCCTCAGCATGGCCGGAGAAGTGGTGCGTCAGTGCGCGCCGGGACCCAAAACCGGGCCGCCAGTAGCGGAGCGCGCGCACTTAACCGCTAAGTCACGGGGCCAGCCCCAACAAGACTATTCTTCTATTTTGCAGCAGAAATATTAATGTGTTTGATCCTGGGTGCTATTCCAGATCCCTCTGAGAATGTTATGTATTAAATAGGATATACTCTGTATTACTGTGCCAAAATCGAAAAGCAATTCCAAGGTCTCAAGGACTTCATATAGAGGACTGCAGACCTGAACCACTTCCCCCTGGCTCACTTGAATTTGGTCACTGCCTTGCTTTTTCTGTGACATGCTAGGCATACTCTTGCTTCAGGGCATTTGCACTTGCTATTCCCTTTGTTGGAAAGCTCTTTCTCCATTTATCCAAATGGCCTGCTTCTTCACTTTCTTTAGTTTTTTAATTAAACGTTATCTATAGTTTAATTGTTACATATCTATAAGGTCACTTTATATAAAACTGCAGCTCTTCCTCACGTCAGATCACCCCCACACTGCTGCTCCCCTACTAAAGTGTAAAGCTGTTGGTCACTGCTAATATCTTCAAATGTCTGGAAAATAGAGTACTGACTCAACTATTTCTTGAATAAATGATTGTTTTATATCACTTAAACCTCACCAAAATACTGTGAAATAGGAATGATGTCCTAAAGATTAGAAAATTGAAGACAGGTTAGGTTACTCACCCCAGGTCACACAGCTTGAATTATCAGAGGTGAGATTTACATCCAGGCGTCAGCCCTCTTAGGTTCTTAACCAGACAGCTCTGTTTAACGGGAGACTTGGACTCAGAAACAAAACACCAAGCTCATGGGCAATTAATACTTATTGAACAAATGAATGACTGAATCCAGATTGTAGCCCTCGTTCTTTCATCTACTGGCTCAGTCTCCTTCGACAAGCCTATTAGCTTGTTAACGCATATGAAGTGGACACACCTAATAATTACTGAGAGAATAAATAAGTTAAATGTATAAACTAAAGAAGCATCACATTAACCTAAAATAGTGTAATAAGTAGTGAATAATTTCTTCCTCATATACACTAAGTTATGGAAAGGCAGGCAAAGAAAAATGAAAATCTAGGATTTGGAGTTTGCAGAAAGGGTGGTCCAGGACCTCAATGAATCCTGGCTACCACAGGGATCTGAAATCCAGTAACCTCCTGGGTGGACATTTGACCAATGGCTGAAGAGCCCTGAGGCCTCTACCTGGCTTGAATACTCTTCACACACTGAATCTGGAGAACACGTGAGAAATGTTAGGGACATGCTGAGACTGCAGTGAACTTTCCCCCCTTAATCAAATCCATTAAAACAAATCAGCTGAGGGGTGGAAGGTAGGGGCTTAGAGGTCTATACCACCTTTTCCCATAGGTGGAAATCAGATATCCTGGTTGCCCATCAGACAAGACATGGTTTAAGTTATTTGCAACCTGTTTTGTGTTGGGAGGTGGGATGGGGCTACTTTAGAGCCTGAAGCACATGGAAAGCCTTTTTGTGCAAGTTCTCTCTCTCTGGCACTTCAAAATTACAATTAGTTTGGGATTATCTTCAAGTAGGAAAACTGCTAAAGCAATTATTAGGCTCTTGAACACAGGATCCCTGGAGACAGGATCCTACTTCGCATTTAGAATGCATGAATCAATTTTTAAACTTACAGGAGAGCCAGCTAAGACCTACCCTGAGAAAAGGGCAGGCTGTGACAATAAACCTCTCTAAAAGGGCTGGCCCCATGGCTTAGCGGTTAAGTGGGCCCGCTCCACTACTGGCAGCCCAGGGTTCAGATACCGGGCGCGCACAGACGCACGGCTTCTCCGGCCATGCTGAGGCGGCGTTGCACGTACAGCAACTAGGATGTGCAACTATGACATACAACTACCTACTGGGGCTTTCGGGAGAAAAAGGGAAAAAAAGAAGGAAGATTGGCAATAGATGTTAGCCCAGAGCTGGTCTTCCTCAGCAAAAAGAGGAGGATTGGCTTGGATGTTAGTTCAGGGTGATCTCCTTCACACACACAAAAAAAACAAAAAAACCTTTGTAGAGAAATCTTGGAGCAGTTACATTGGCCTGATTTACTACGTGAATCTGGTTTTACTGAGCAAGCTGGGATTTGGGACCACCAGGTCTAGCATTCATTTTTACCTTGGACCTCTGATTTTCTCCCATACAATGTTTACCCCTGGTGTAAAGGGGTCATTACAGTGTAGAGGAATAAAGCGGCACAGGTGTCTTGTGGGCCTCCCCAAAGGATGGCGACACTCTGCCTACAGTGTTCTGACAAATTCAGAATTTGCCACAGCTGTTCTAGCATATGCATTGGTATGGTGACCATGAGCAAGACAGGGTCAGCAGTTTCCATCTGAGTTTTTTTCAGTTAGTGTTCTCCAGTTAACAGGACCACCTCCATGCTCTGAAATACTCCACCCCTTCCTTGCTATCATATTCCTCTGAATACAGACACTTGCAAAAACGTGTTTCCCAGCACAACATATACTCAAAACTTCTAAGCCACTGGTTTAGCTTTAAAAAAAAAAAAACGCATCACATAACCTAACTAGGAAAGCCAGTCCTTATCAATCCATTCCCAAATGAATTTTTCAAATAAACATATATCCCTAGCTGACAGCTTTCTAATTTCTGAATTCTACAACAAATGAAGCACTGACACCTAGACGAAATAAGGTACTGCCCTTGTCCACACTTTGTATGGAAATTCTCTTTCCTGTTGTGGGACCCCCACAAGTTTCTAGGAATGCCTCTGGCGTCCTGGGTATTTTTACTCCATAGAGAAATGCACCATAGAAAGATGTAAGTTGGGCGAGAACTGGCTTACCAGCAGATCAACTCCAAGGTAGGTCCAGGTGAATTCTATGAAGTTAATCTAGATACAGATCCCCTTAAGAGCTATCCAAGTCATGTGCTTCCTATTAAAGTGTCCTTGCCCCCCACCAGGTGTATGCACACCTCAGTCTAAGTCACCTCCTGATATGCTCCTCACTCAATAACAGTTTTTTCCTTACCCCCTAGTTCCTCTCTCCTATTTTTAAGACACCGACTTAAGCAACTAGCCAGAATGAATTAACCTAACACTCACAGATACCTTAACCCCTTTCTCTCCACACATCTATGCAAATTGTGGAGACCAAAGATACAAATACAAAAGAAACCCGAGGTAAGGTTTAACTTACGTGGATAAGCTTTCTCCCCCATGAAAAGACTATGTGGCACTCCACACTTGAATACTTGGTATTATAAGTAATTACAATCCCTACAACACACACAACCCCCACCCTATGTGGCAACAGATACACTCAACATGCTTTGTAAAGTATAATTTCCATTTTATTTTTATCCAGAACAGTTTGTCTTCAGTCCTTAAGAACTTAGCTCATTACATAGGCTTTGGCGGAGGTCGTGGGGCAGCACCCTGAAAAATGAAGGAATGAGAGTAAATTGAAAACTATCAATGGAAGACACCCCCCTTAAAGAACCTGACTGACCACTACCCTCCCATCACTAATAATGAATTTGGGCCATAAACACATGGAAAAGTGGTAGATAAGGAAGGAGAACCACACCACTCCATCTGAAACAGAGTCTAACAATTCTTCTTTAGAAGTATCTCTAAGCAAATACTTTAGATGTGGGTCCCACCTGCCTTACCACTTAGTTATTTCACCCATAGACAGAGACCTTAATTTGATATTCCTTATATCCTCACATACTTTTTGTCCATCACCCCTCTGCCTTCCATAACTCCTTTTTAAGATACTTACAGCAGGTCTAAATCTGGGTGGGGGTGTTCGATCCTTCCGGGCTTCACGAGAACGATTCCTGACTACCTTGCTGTGAATGGCACAACTCACACAGTAATGTAGTTTCACATACAGCTTGGGAAGCACATAGGCTAAGGAATAAAAAATAAGAAATACAACATTAAGTATTACATACCCCTCTTGCACTGTTCTTTCTTACTCGTTCTATTATTCAAAATTAAACCTACTTAAATGTCTGTCTGGCACATCTATAAAATTTCTCTCTCAAAGCAACTGGTCACTTTCCGACACCTAAACACATGTGCACAGTTTCACGAATGACTATTCCCCCCACTAACCCATCCTGTCACCATGGGGACCAAATCCATACCCTAGACATAATAAACCAAGAATCCAGTTCCTTCAGCAGTTGCACCAGCCCTAATGCCTACTCCTGGGTCCCTTCTTGTTGCCTAACAGTTAACTTGTCTCAAGAAAAAGAAATGATCAAAACGACATCATATTCCTCCAAACATCAGCCTTGTCGACCAAACTAGACTGCCTCCATTCTTGAAATATTCTTCAAAAAGCTCCGTCTGTACATTTCCACATGTAGTCAAATGTGTTTCAACAATTCAAAAGACTTACTACCTTTACCACGTTTACAGCCAGTGCTCCCCAAGTGTTGACACAAAATATGCTCCGTAAATGCTTCTGGAATCTCACCCCCTAAACAGTCACAAACTAAGACTCAAAGACTGCACTACTCCAAAAATCACCCTCCGGCCAGACGAGACTCAAAACTGCAAACAAGCTAGCATAGATACAGTTTCCAGCGACAACAACGTTCAAGACACATGGAAATTACCTGGGACGCTCCAGAATCTCGCCCATGAACAGAGCCTGCGGGTGGGGTGGGGTGGGGTGGGGTGGGGGAGATTTTAGGTACTAGGCTATCTGCACCGGTCGCGCCAGCTCACTCACCATCGAAGACACTCGCTTCAGAAATATCCCTGACGGCTGCAGCCTCCACTATGTTTCGAATGACGAACTTCTTAATGGCCTTGTCCTTGGGCACGCATCGGGCACAGTTGGTGCAGCGAATAGGCTGCACGTGGCCGCGGCCCTTTTTCGCACGACCATTGTTCCTTCTTTTCTTGGTCTGTAGCGGGACAAAGACCCTGTTACAAAACGGGCGCAGATCACCAGCCCCAGCCCCCTTCCGGCTACATCAACGCCCGCAGCCCCGAGAAAAGTACCACTCAGGTCTCACGTCGCTCCGCAGACTGCTCCGAGCCCGAACATACACACACTCTGCCCCCTGCCCCAGCATGGTCCGGGCTCTCAAATCCCCCCCACCCCCACCACAACCGGCTCCCCGCAACCTCCGCCCGGACCCCCGCGCTCACCACGCGCCACAACTCACCATCTTGAGAACGCGGGCCCGAGAGAGAATCCGGCGGCTGGCCCGGCTCTCTTATATAGCGCGAGATCCCTACGCTCACTCCGGAAGACTCCTTAGGAGACCAACGCCAAGAACAGCAACGCACTTTACTCAAGTTTTCTTCATTATTCAGCGTTTCTGCTGGAATTTAGCGTAGAAAGAGGTTTCTCGAGTTTATTTATCCGTGGTACAAGGTGACCATGGGACTACTTAGCCTGCTGGCGGAGGAAAATTAGAGTTATACGTTTCCCAGCAAGCATCGCGAAGCCCAACCCCGGACGTAATTCTGGGCCTTATAATTATTTGGTTTTTGCGACGCTAGGGGTGCGGCGCAAAACCACGAGTAGCTAGAGGCCAGAGGGAAAGAACTGCATGGTGGGAGTTGTAGTGCTAAGCTGGCAGGCCCCTGGCCCCAAGCACTTATGGGGCGCTACGCCACCGGGGGACGCTCTTGGCTCATTTCTCTGACAATCCTGCTATTTGGTGCCGGGCTGAGAAACGGAAGACCTGGGAGGAAACAAAACATTTTGTTAATTACTCCTTCCAGTATGGAGAGAACCCCACAATGAGGGGCCATGGACAAGTGCATTGGTGCTAGCGCTGTTTCTCATTCACCTTTTTATCCCTGGATCCTGTTAGCACAGTGCCAGGCACTGTAGTAAGCGCTTTATAAATATTAACTCATTAACTCAATAATGCCTATAAGGCATTAGATACTATTGAGTTGTAAGGTAGGTACTATTATTATTCTCATTACAGATTGAAAAACTGAGGTGCAGAGAAGTTAAAAATTTGCCCCAAGTCACACACAGCTACTAAGAGGTGTTCTGGCTACACTATGCTGTGCTGCCTCTCACCTAACAAATGGATGGAGGTATAGCCCGGACCAGTGACTAAACGATTTTGACTCAGACGCATAGTAGAAATATATTTTACATTGGTACTCAACACATTAAACGCAAATACACACACAAAACTGAAACACAAACTTCATGAAACAATACTTACCTTTAGGATGTAATGTGCACTGGTATGTTTTCTATTTTAACATATGCTCATCAAGCCCCATTAAAGTGATTTCACAGCTCATTGATGAGTCTAGCCCCCAGTTGAAACACACTTTCTTATGTATAAGCTCCATTTACCTCTGAAGAGTCTTCAGAAAGTTTTTAGCCTTGAGCAGGAGTGGCTATCTGTGGGCAGCCAACAACCCAGTTGTCTCCAAAATTGAAGAAACTAGGGTGTCAACGGGACCTCCCAGTATTTGGACCCAAGGTGGTACAGACTGAGACCAACCGTTCATTGTGAGTAGTTCTGGAGTCAGAATATACCAGATTCACTTTCCCTCCAACAACCCATCATGGTTTCTCTTAACCTCTAACTCACCTCTAACTCACTTTATTGGGGTTAAAATTTATTTTCCAACTTGTGTTTGGCTTCAAAACAACTATACTCGCGGTCTCTTTTGACTTTGAATTTTGTTAGTTTCAATGGGGCACGGAAAATGATAGGCACTAGGTGGAAGTGTCTTCAATTTTCATTTCAATATCTCATGGAAGACAGAAGGAAGACATTCCCGTATGGAATGGCAATGAAGTAGATAGGCGAGAATAGAAAAAGTTCAGAGTGAAGGGGACAAAAAATAGTTAATATTTAAGAATTAAAGTTAATGTTCCTATCTTGGCTTTTCTTTGGACTTTTACAGCCTGGGGATTTCACTGGCTGCATTCTCTGGCATAAAGGCTTGGGCACAGACTTTGGAGTCACACACCCCTGGGTTCAAATCCAGGTTCTGTCACTTATTGGCTGATGAGTCTTGGACAAGTTATTTTATTCTCTTCTTGGGCTTTTATTTCTTCACTAGTAATGGTGATCATTCCTTTGGGTTATTTCTACAGTTAAATGAATATTTGGCACATGCTTGGCATGAGAGGCTCAAGAAGTTGTAGACCCTATTATTATCATCATTCATGTTATTGTAACTTGTATCTCCCTGGGCATATAATGTGTTTTGCACATTTGCACGGACTAGGTGCTCAACAAAGTTTGATGAATCTCTGCTTTGGATGGATAGGCAAGCTGGGTTTTCTCTCCTATATGGAAGGCACTCCTGGTAGGAAAATCTCCTCCACTTCCCATTCTAGTTTAAAAATTCTTCTGTTCTTCCGTAGCACCAACTTGAGCATTCTTGTTTGGTTTTCTCTCAATCTTAGACTTGTTCACCTCCAAAATGTTTAGCAGTTGCAACAGTAAGTTGCAAGGAGGCCCCCCCCCCCCCAGCATAAAGGCAAGGCAAAGGAAGTCTGCAAAAGCAAGCAGGGGTGTTAAATTACTCATGTTTATTTATAACAGACCTTCAGCCAGTACAGTACAAAACTTACAGTAGTATATCTCCGTTACACAAATATTTACTTACAATATATTACATATACAAAATGCTTTGCAATAAGTCTCAAAAGCTAGTTTAACTCTCCTTGAGAAAGGAGAAAAACACTTTAAAAAAAAAGGGGGCGGGGGGAACCAGAGGAAGAGGAGGAGGTGAAGGGGTAAGGTCCAAGGAGACACCAAGCATAGGTTACAAATGAAACCCTGGGAGAGAGAGAGAGAAGAGAGGTGGTATTGCACTTGCTTCTCTGTTTTTTTTTCTTTGTTCTTCATAACTTCTGATTAAAAATATATATAATATATATATATATTATATACACAAGGAAAGAAGCTGCCAGAAGTATTACAAAATCCCATCCGCAGCTTGGACACTGACACAAAAAAACAAAGGTCTGGAAAAGTGTCTATTTAGAAATTTTTTGTGTGGTGTTGATTTTGAATATCAATATAAAAGGAAAACACCTCTTTTCTCCATGTGGGTTTCAGTGTTGGTTTTTTTTTTTTCTTTTTCTTTACTTTTTTTTATGCAAAAGGAGCTGGGAGAGAGCATGAGGATGTTTGAGGTTCCAGAGCTAGAAGGCTCTGGAAGGTAGGATTTTGTACCTAAGACCCTGGTTAAAGTGCAGTGATGGTCTGGAGAGAGATAGAGTGCCCTTCTCTCCCCTCCTTAGCACCTGGTCTTGCCCTTCCAGTCTCTGCTCTCATGGGCTCAGAGTACAGCCTCAGAGCATAGTCCTTCATGTTCCAGGAGGTTACAGGTGCCGAAACTGACTGGGGGAGGGGACGGGGGCACCCTAAGGCTCTGATACCCCAGAAGGGACTAGTCCTTATGAGGTGTCACCAAATACACAGCAGACACAGAAGAGGTGGTAGGGGGCAGGTCTAATGGGAAGGGGCTCAATAACCAGAACAGTTGAGGAGAACCCAGGTATTAATCTCAGCTCTGCTGCCATCCTGAAACAAGGAGCCAGTTCCCTGGGGTGCTGTTGAGAAGACTCTCCTCTTCTCTAGAGACCACTCTCCTCCCAGCTAACTCCCCCATCCTCTGCCCCTGGCAGCATCTGTTTATTGCTACATTGTCAAGGAGGAACAGTCAACCCACAGTGCCCCTCCCTGACAATCTGGTTCTCTTGGGGAGACCACATAATGGAGGAGAAAAAGGAGGAAGAAGAGAAGTTTTTTTAGGGTCCTCCTTCCCATATGAGGGTAAGGTAGACTCTTCTTAGAGCCCTTAAGGGCCCCAATCCCCGGGTCTGTTCCTTAGCCAACCCTTTACCATCCCCCTAAATTATCCCTGATAGGGAGTGAGAAAAGTAGGAGGCAAAAGAGCCAATAAGGAAAGGACATGTGGAAAGAAAGATGGAAGGGAAGAGAAAAGGAGAGAGAGAGAGAAGGACCAAGTGTTACAACTTGTGAGGTGTTGTGTTTGGTTTTTACTTTCTTTTTCTTTAAATATAGAAAAACAGCCTTTGGTTTGAATCTCAAGGAAGCAGAGAATGGGATGGTTGTGGCGTTGGGCCGAGAACTCTTGTAGAAAGAGACCGCCACTTGCAGTGGAGCTGTATCTCCTCCTGCCCCCTTCTCACTAACTAGGTTAGCCAAGCCGCCAAGGGTCTCTGCAGTAGCCAGGAGGAGAGTGCCCCCTCCTGTCCTACATCTGGGAGCTGAGTCTAGGAGGGGGCAGGTAAGGATGACCCCCAATTCAGTTGTGCCCATCCCACTCTTGCTGGGACAAGAGTGGAATGGCGTGAGGGGCACATGCCCTTGCTGTTCCTGGGATAATTTTTGGTTATACTGAAAATGAGAGAAAAGAGACACCCTTTTTTCCCTGCCACTGATCCTAAGGACAGGGCCCAGGAGCCCAGGAATGAGCGGCTGAATCCTGCTGGGGGTGAAGAAGAAGGCAGCATGACTGAGGGGTTGAGATACCCCTGTCATCAGGCAGCAACCCACTAGTTTCTCATAGGACAGGGACGGCAGGAGTCCCTGAGAGTCTAGGAAGGTCACTAGAGTGAAGAAGTTTGAGAGGTGGAAGAGAAAGAGAAGAATTCTGACCCACCCCCTTCCCATGCCCTGGTTCCCAATTAGGCACCTGTAGCTCCCAACATGTCAGAGACGGAGGACTGCAGACCTAGCCTTTGCCCCTGAGAATATAAAATTGGGGCACTCCAAGGAGAGAAGAACCACCACTGAGTAGACCGGCAGGTTGAAGAGAGTAGAGCAGTAGTTGGGGGTTGTCAGAGGAGGGAAGAGATGTATCACATCCTAGAGGGAGATCCCGAATGTGGGCTTTGGGGAGCTCATATTCCCAGGGGGATGTCAAGAGAACCCTCAGTCCCACAGGGCCTGGAGAGAATTTTTTCAGCCCCTCCTACTTCCAAATGAGGAAATTCTTCATTCGTTCAAGAATAGTGCAAGCTGCCTAAAGTGAGAGGGCACAAGAGGTATGGAGTACCAGGTTGAAGGGGCCCAGAGAGGAGACATAATGCCACAGAGCTAGGGGAGGGCCACAAGGAGCTATCAGCATCAAAACTAAAGAATCAGGTAATGCGAAAGGTGAGGACTTAAAGCAAGAAGCTCAAGGTCTCTTAGTACTAAGAGGAGCTTCCTACCCCCGGGCCTGTGGGAGAAAGCTGGATCAAAGAGGGAAAACTTAGGCCTTAAGTGGAAGGTGACTGTGGGCAGGAGGGTGGGGGAGTGGCAAGTGACTGATATAAGTTAAAAAAAAAAAAGCAAAATAAAAATCAACTAATTATATTAATAAATAACTCTGTGAGTATGCCAGGATGAGAGGAGAAGAGAAAAAAGAGAAACATAAGCAAAAGACCTGTTTCATCACAATGCTTAAATCAGTCAGGGAAGAGGAAGAGAATAGGTGAGGAGGGGTCAGGGTCAAGTGTGAAGTCGGGTAGCCAGTGGTGGGGGCTACATAGCACAACTCCTTGGGATGTGGTGGGGACGGGCTAGACTCCTGTAGGTAGGGCAGGGGGGTGGCAGGCTGAGGGGAGGGCGGTCGGTCGCTAGCCTACCTTGTGCTCCCCCCGGACAATGTGGGAAGAGAATTCGTACCGGTCTTGGCTGTGGTAGCCACAGATGTTGCACTCGAAAGGGTCTCTGAAGCCATGGCAGCCCATGTGGATAGTGAACATGACATGGTCCAGGAAGAGGATGCGGCAGTGCTCACACTTGAAGGCCTTCACAGGCTCACCGCTCTCGCCCACCACCCGAAGCACTTCCTTAGAGGGGCCAGGGGTGCCCCGCAGTAACCCCTCCTGTGGCTTGGGGTCCTCTTTGGCGTAGGCAGGACTGGGCCGGCCCACCACAATGGTGGGAGGAGGCTGGGGTGGGGGACCCTGAGGGAGGGATACCACCCCCCCAACCCGATCTTCGTGGTTGCTTTCTGTATCTGTGGAGTCTTGGCAGCCATTGCTGGGGGATGCCCCAGGGTCAGTCAGGGGGCCTCGGGCCCGGTAGAGGAGGGGACCTCCATCAGCCAGGTCCTCGGGTCCCTCACCTGCTTCTCTGGACCCTGGAAGCTCCAGTCGACCGGGGAGGGGCTGCATCTGGGTGTAGACAGAGCTGATGACGGGCGTGAGTTCTGAGATGCAATTGGTAGGTGGAAGGCGGAGGGGACGCAGATGCTCTGCCCCCACAAAGGCCAGAGAACCTCCAAAGCCAGGCTCCAGGCCATGGTGTGCCACCAACTCCACATCCTTCTCATAGCCGCCCGAGTTCACATCATAGGGGAGGTCCGAGAGGCTGAAGCGCATCTGCTTCTCGCCTGTGGAGAAGAGGCTCTCAGCAGGGCTGGTGGGAGAATTCCTAAGCTCCCCAGGATTACTTTGTTTTCTTACCCACGGGGATGGCTGTAACATTATTTACTACCACTCAGTTACTTCCCTGGAGGTCAGGTCCCCTATGGGGCCGCTCCCCAACTCTAGGCTGTAATCTTAGAGAAGGACTCAGTCCCAGCCCACTCATCTTTACTACTTCCTTCATTATTCTCTGTGAAGCTCCAGGTCCTTAGAGAGGGCCAGGTGGGGGGATCCCGTACGCACCTCCTCCCTCTGACTCTAAGGGCTCTTCTCTCGGCCACCATAGACTCAGGTCCTCGATATTCTCAAAAACTGGGAGAGTCTGATCCCCCTGACCCCCTCCTCTTACAACCAACTCAAGAGCCCTCCACATTGCCCCTCTCTACCCTCTCGAGGTACATTCTCCCTCTTCACTCCCCTCCTGTTCTGGGGATAGATTCTGAGCACCAGAGACCACCAGAATGCTTTCTTTCCTTCAATCAAATCTCCAGACCCAACTGGTCTAACGGCTCCCAGAGCTCAGATTTAGATGAGCTGTGGCTTAAAGCTGATGTCTCCTCTCCAACTGGACTCTTACCTACAAACTTCTGGGGGGTGGAACGCTTGCGTTTGGTGAGGCTGTTGGCCAGACGATCAATGAAAGTTGGCCGCTCAGAGGACGAGTGCAGCATGGAGTCTGGCACCATCTCCAGGTCACGTATCTCATCACCTAGTGGGAGGGAGGTGGGGACAGGTAGTAGCAGCTGAGTGGGGGTAGCACTGGCCCAGCAGCCTTCTCCTGGAGAAAACCAGCAGATCAGCAGCCAAGGAAGGTCATACCTGATGCCTGGGAAATGGTTCTGTTTACTTCAACCTGTCTAGAGCTCGTCCTAGCAACAGTTCAGACAATTTGGAGACAAATATACATCTGACCCTTGATTTATTTAATGTTTCCTTGTGTTCTCTCTCTCCCACTAGACTGAGAAAATAGACCAGATCCTCCTCTACCTCTGGATCTCCCTTAGCACCTACCACAGGGCTTGGCCCCAACTGGGGTGCTCAGCAGATTCACTGAGGTAGCTGTCCCTTTTCCATAGACCTCGTCCCTTTGGGGCGGGAGGTGCTGGAATCACGCTTGTCCTGCACTCCCTCCTGCCCTGCCCTCCACTCCCCCATAGCCCCGCCTGTGGCCTCACCTGGTTGGCCAGCCAGAGCTTGGGCTTCAGTGCTGAGACTCTGTAGGTAGTTGTGGCACCGCTCTTTGTGCTCCTCCAGGGTACTCTGCTGTTTGTAGCTGCGGCCGCAGTAGTTACACTTGTAGGGCTTGCCCACGGTGGGAGAGGAGACTGTGGAGGAGAGAGGAGAGAAACAGCATCAGAGTTACTTCTCCCAGTGCCCTGGTTCCACAAAATCATCCAGGAACAAATGTATACTGGCAGGAGGAGGAAGGGGTATTGCTCAGCTGAATTCTTCTGCTTGTTTTCCCTTCTCCAACTTCAGCTGTAAGCATGGACTGATGACCAAACCTTGGAGAAGAGGGACAACGCACAGCTATGGGAGGAGAGGGGGACCTAGGGCATATAGCTTTGGTCTGCTGGGGGGCCTCAAGATGGCCACATTGCTGCTTGAAGGAAGGGAGGACCCAGGGACTTTGTAGGGGCTCATCCCTGGCAGGCAGGCTGGCCCCACCCCAGGATCTCAGAGTCTGGGGCCCAGACTGTGGTTTAACCTTTCCATGTGGCAGGCGGGTGTAAGTGCTGTTTATCAGACAAGGGGATTTTTTTGCTTACGAACTATCTGCTTCGGTTTGGGGGAAATTGGTGGGCTGGGGTAACAGAAATGACAGCCCTTAGATCTGCCACGTGGGGAGGGGCAGTTTTCACTGACCTTTGCTTGCACTGTTACCTCCATCCCTAGCCTGGTTTTACTGCTTATTTTTCTTCCTGTCTCTCTACACTGAGATACCAAGAGAGCCCCAGAAAAACCATCGCTGAGAAAGAAATTCTGAGAAGAGAAAGAGAATAAAAGAACAGAGAGGAAGAGAAAAGAGAAGAGTAAAAGGAAGAGAACACCAACTTTGGGGGTCTTTTTTTTTTTTTTTAAATAAAGAACAGGTTATGAAGATTTTGTTTCTACTGAAGAAAAAAGATTGGGAAAAGAGAGATTGACACTTCCTTTAAAGACAACTTTTGAGATGATGTTTGTGAGAGAAGAGAAAAAAGTGAGAGAAACAAGGTACTGTGTATTTTATATTTTATGTATCTTGCTACTACTGAGCAGGAGGCAGGAGAAGGTGTCTCCGGGAGGCTGGTAATTACTACCCCCCCGCCACACACACACACACACACACACACACTCGCCGAAACTGGGCCTTCACTCAGTCAGTCTACTGCCGTTTTGCTCTTGCTCTGTAAACCCTAGTATTTGGGGGATGAGAAGAACGCCATGGTCCCCATCCACCCAAGACTCTTGGGGAAAGGATTTAACATCTGGATAGGAAGCCCCATTTTTCTTATAGTGTGGGTTGTATTAGAAAGCATCTCACAGAGATGGGACCTGACAGTGTATCTGTGTCTGCTTCTGTCCCTAATAATCTCCTACAAAACAACATCCAGAATCCACCCAGCTGGCCTAGCCGCTGTTGGTAAGAATTCTAGAGGCCAAGCCATCCTTGTTCCAAACCAGCAGGGGGAGCCGCCCTTTTTCTGAGAAAAAGGAGGGCGACTCAGGCACCGGACCTTGATGGGGTTCCAGCGAGGCTGCAGAACAGCTCTGTGACCCGCAAATCCTTTTTTTTCCTTCAGTGCTTCAGTTTCCCTGTCAGCAAAATGGGAATAATAACATCTACCTTGGAACTTTTATGAGAATCACATGAGGAGACACAAGTGAAATACTTTGTAGATTATAAAGCATGAATCAACGATCATCTTTCTCTCTGTTTCTCCACATAGATAGAGACAAAGGTCCCAGGTCCAAGGTGAGAGAACCTAGAACGAGGTAGGTGGCTAGAAAAAGTAGAGGGTGGTGAGGTGATTGCTCTGTGCCTTTAAATCTTGGCCCAGGAGAGTTTAGGAAAAGAGAAAAACAGCAAGGAGAGTTTCCAAGGACAGACCCTACTAATTCTTTCCCCTCTGCCCTTCTTCCTGCCTGTTCCCAATCTTGAGCTCCCTCCTTCCTGCCAGCTCAGCTCCTGGCCTCTTCCCAAGTCCAAGCCAAAAGCTTGAAACTTAGTAAAATGCTTCAAAAATGCTATCTGTCCAGCTGACTCAGATGTTGATTCAAATAGCCTTGGCTGGGCTAGAAAACCAGGTTAGTCCAGTTCCCTGGCACTGTTCCAAACACTGACCTCCAGGAACCCTCTGGACTTGTTCTTGCCTCTGGGAAGACGAAACTTCTTGGAATGGGAAACAGACATGGGATACTCTTTCCCTAGGCTTCCTTTCTTCCAGTTTGGGAAGCCCATAGATGGTTTCAGGAACCAGGAGGAAGTAAAGGAGAGGACAGAGAGTGCTTGCCCGAGACCTCTGATGTTTCAGGGGGAGGTGAAGATGGTGACAAGTGTGGGGCCCGGAACAGATGGAGTGGGAGGAGGGGTTTCCCTGGCGCTCAGAAGTGGGGGGTGATGGGGCACCGATGGTTCTGGAATCAGCATGAACTTTAAAAAACGAAGTCAGGGCCGGCCCCGTGGCTTAGCGGTTAAGTGCGCGCACTCCGCTGCTGGCGGCCCGGGTTCGGATCCCGGGCACGCACCGACGCACCGCTTCTCCGGCCATGCTGAGGCCGCGTCCCACATACAGCAACTAGAAGGATGTGCAGCTATGACATACACCTATCTACTGGGGCTTTGGGGGGAAAAATAAATAAATAAATAAAATTATAAAAAAAAAAAAAACGAAGTCAGGGAGGGTGACTGTTAAGAGCCAAGAACATCACCATGCTCCTTTTGCTCCATGTCACAGAGTGTGGCAGACGTACAATACCCCACCAAAGAGTCCCCCAGGTTCCCCGTGGGGCCCTGCTGCCCAGGGAGGGTGTTGGAGAGGCAGGGCCCTATCCGCTCTGTGAGTGCTCGGCCCTCCTCAGTGACGGACACTGTAACTCCCCAAATACAAGAGAAGTTGCTGAGCTTTATTTACTGGGTGTATGGGGCTCCCACTTCCTCCTCTCCCACTGGGAAGGGCACTGACCCGAGTGTGTGCGGAGGTGGCCAGTGAGTGCATCACGCCGGCGGCAGGCGTAGTTGCAGAAGGGACATTTGAAGGGCTTCTCCCCAGAGTGCAGCTTGATGTGGCGCAGCAGGTTCCCCTTCTGGGTGAAGGAGGCACCACACTGGTTGCAGTGGAAGGGCCTTTCACCTGCAAGTGAAAAAGCAGATCCCAGAGGCCGGGTGTGAGGACCGCTGAAGGCTGAACCTAGTCCCCCACCCTCTGCCCCACACTGCCCAAGGGAAGGCGCTCAGAACACATTTCTGAGAGGCAGGGCTGTGCCACACACACAAGTCCGGCTTTATAAAGATCCCTTGGGAACAGTCTTACCCTGGGAAGATGTGGATTAGGGGTGTGTGGCAGGAAGGAGGGCACCAGGCCTGCAACACTGCGCCAAAAGACCGTTATCAAAAACCGAGCCCCACGGGGCCCACTCTGCCCCAGGAGCCCAAAGCCCGAGGAAGAGGCCTCTGTTTTTTTTTTTTTTTTTTAATCATGAGATGGGATAAAAACAGTACGCAGGAGTCCTACTCCTGTTGAACTATAGGATCCTCCTTGAGGCTACAACACCTTCCCCTCCCTCACCTCCTGAGAAGAATTTCAGCTTTTCTTTATAATGACAGCTGAGGAAAGTGCCAGGGAAGTAGAAGTGTTGGGGGAAGCTAAAGTCTACCCCCCCTTTTTTTTCCTCAGCCAGAAAATGTGCTGGGAGAGCCACTTCCCTTTCTGAGACTACCCAACTCCAGGCAAGGCCTCCGGGCACCGCCCCTGCCTCTCCAGCCCACCCCGGGCGCTCCTCCTGGAACCCCTGGCTCACTCACCCGTGTGGCTGCGCTTGTGCACCATGAGCACGTTGGGTCCGATACAGACCATGCCGCAGACATCACATTTGAGCTTGCCATTGGGCAGCCGGATGCCACCAGGGGAGTGTGGCTCTGGCCCACTCCCATCACAGTAGCCCAGGGGCTCTGACAACGAGTCTTCCACGATCACACTATCGTCCTTTTCCAGGAGCCGCTCATCTGGCCCCAGCAGTCTGCTCGACTCCTCATCGCTGTACATCTCCACCTTGATGGAGTTGGCTGGAGGGTGGGATGGGGTTTAGGATAGAGCTAGGCAAAGGGGCGATCCTTCCCCCAGGCCAGAATGGCACTCCTGAAGTCCAAAAGTTTGTCTCAAAGCCCTGAGACATTCAGGCTTTAAAAGAGGCCAACAGTCTAGGTATCCTGGGTAGTAATATCAGGGTCCTGCTGGGACCTGAAACCCAACCTTTTCCTCCTAGCCCACTGACCAAGCAAACAGGCTTCAAGAGAAAAAAGTTGGGGTACATAGGATGTCTTCTGTCAATAGAGAGAGAAGGAGGCTAAGGGGAGCCTTGTTCTCCACTCTCTTGTCATTAAGAAATGTCTGGCTTGGCCCTGGGCAGGAAGCCAGCAAGTAACAGTGGTGGGAAAACGGTCCTAGGAAGACCGAAGAGACAGAGGGCTAAAGAGAGAGCAAAAGTGGAAGACAGACATGGCTTACATTATCCTCTCACCCATAAGACTGAGCCCCTCTACTCCCCTCCATAAAAATCTGGAGAGGGGGATGGAGGAGGGAGGAGCCATTGAGGAGAAAGCTTTGGCTCTAGCTCTGACCTACATTCCTGGCTATTCCAACCATTTAGAGAATGTCACAGATCTAGGGCCAGCTGAGGAGGGGCAGTCATGGGGACCTTCTCTGGGCAGGAATAAGTGGGGGTGATGAGGAGATCCTTCTCATCTCTGTTTCCTATCTAACTCCAGCTCATGACCATTTCTATCTGCTTGCTATTCCAACTCAGAATTTCTCTTTGGGGCATTTACCTTAATCCTACCCATGCCTCTTTTAATTCTACCCTGGTCTGGCAGTGACTATTCACTCTCCTTTCAGAAGTCAGGAAATCCCTAGACACTGAGCTCCTTAGTGCTTTTAGAGACTCTGAGGAGGAAATCAGAGGCAGGCAGCGATGGGGGAAATGGCTGCCAATGGGAGGTGAATCCAGGGCCAAACACAAATGGGGGTGCCTAGCGCCAGGGGAGGGTAGGAGGATGCACTTACCACTGAGTGAGCGGCTGGGAGAAGAGTGCTGGCTGTTGGGGGTGCTCACCGAGGGCCCCACTGGGGCCCCGAGGAACTCCTTCTCCAAAGATGAGTCCCCGCTACCTTGGAGGAGAGAACAAGAGGGCAGGTGAAGCTCCAGCCGGAGCCATTTGCTGTCCTAATCTTTTCAAAATTCAATGAGATTTCACAGCATTGCTATTGCAGCTATGTACAAGGCAGCATTGTATGCTGGGCACCATACCTGTGCCCTCGCCAGCCTCGGGGCCTGGTGCTGACTTCCGCGAGCTCAGTGGCTGCGCCTTGCCCACCCTACCTTTATCTAGGCCTGAGGGGAAGAGCATCACTGCCTGACGTCCACAGGAAGCAGGGCTGGGGCTGGGCGGGCCAGGGTGGAGAGGAAAATGGGGGCCTCAGGAGGGAGGTGGTTCAGGACAGACGTTCTTCCCCACTGTTCCTCTCCAGAGCCCCCAACACCAGGTTCAGGATCTGCAGGAAGGGCAGCTGGAATTGTCCCTGAGTCTAATGATAATAGTAATCATAATGATGGCAGCTAACATTGAGTGCTTACTATGTGCCAGGCATTGTTTTATGCACTTTAAATGAATTATCTCATTTAATCTTCACAAAAACCCTATGAAGTAAGTGCCAATATTATTTTAATTTTGCAGATGAGGAAACTGAGGCACAAAGAGGCTATGTTACTTGTCCAAGGTCACATAGCTGATAGCGGTGGAACTGGGATCTGACCACAAACAGTAAGTGCCCATGCCCTTAACCACCAACAACACAGCCAGTTGGGGGCACTGCTTCAGGAGGGGAGAGCTGGGCCCATTAGACTGTCTACAATCAGCAAAAATTTGACTACTCTAGAAAGCCTCCTGTCTGATACGATTCCAATCACATATTTACTACTTGATGTTCCCTTGACAATAAAATAATAGTTTATTCTCAATATATTCATTTTAACTTGTTACAAATTGCTTTGTAAAAATGCTTTCGAGAGTTTCATGTTTTTAAAAATCAGATAACACACTTGAAGATACGAATCACGTCTTTAAAAAAAAAATCCCTCCTCCCCACAATCTTCTATGCAAATATATAGGTGAAAGAAAACACGTGTAGATAAACACATCCACAGACACAGACACATATCACATATGTAGGTACACATAAAGAGAACATACCTATGAGATAAACATACCCATAGCCTTCTACATTATCTGCTAACATGAACATGCATGGATGTGTGCACACAGGCCTAAATATGGAAGAGACAGAGAGAGACAAACCCTAAAATTCATCCCTAAAGTCCACCTATTAGTACTTTACCCAATTTCCCAGCTATGTACATACTTACTTTCACAAAATAAAGATTCCATTATAAAATGGTTGGAGTCTTGGGCCTGAGGCAAGAAATCCGGAACACACCCTCCTGAGGGATCCCTCTCCAGCTTTGGTCAGTGGGAAGAAAACAACCACTCAGGACTTTGGGACCATTTCCCATTTATATCCTCTCCTAAAAGTCCCATTTCCCCCATTCTAGCCCATCAAAGCCTGATTTTTCTATAGAAAAAGCCTTACAGCTTGAAACTGAGTTTCCCCAGCTGCGGCTCTTTAGATGAGCCATAGTTAGCTTAAAAAGTTGCCCAAAATCCGAACCACACACATATCATGAAGTGAGCATCTCAGAGTTGCAGGTTGAGACTTGTAGACTCAGACCCAGTTTTAAAATAGGTCTTTTCAACTAAGTGTAGGGTTTACTGAGGTTTTATAAGGGCTGATTAACCCTATACCTATTTCCTTTTCAAACGTGAGTGCTGACTTGCCCTAAATCACTTGATGTTAGTAATGGGGGAAGAACATGGCTCTGGGCTCTGACACTGAGTCCTTGACCCTAAAAGGATGAGTGAACTTGCTGGAAATTCATCACTAGTCCCAGCCCACTTAGGCTGAGGCTGCCTCTTGGGGCCAGGGGCTTGATATATGGGGAAAAATATCCTTAAAGGGACATTTAGGGACACTGAGGGGAAAACATCCTTTGTGGTTCTCCTTTTGAAAGCCTGGGAACAGGAGGAAGAGCAGGTGCCTCCAGAGTCACACCAGTAGTTCAAGAGGCTCTTTGATGCCATTGCCCTCCCTAGGATAAAGGTGAGAGGGAAAACAGGCTCACGTCTACTTTTATGGGGCTAATATATAAAAATGAATCCATTTCAGGGGCCAGAAAGTCTTAATGGGGCCCCAGGGAATTTGAGTTCTAGCCCGAGGGTGAAGGGGACTACAGTCAGATTTAGGAAGTTCAGAAGTTCCTCTCTCAGCCCCAGAAACCCCTGTGAGGGAATTTCAAATGCCTGGGACTCCCAAGAAATCCCAGACTGTCAGAGCCAAGAATTAAGGCTGCTCTCAGGTCTCAGAGAAATTTTCTTGGTCAAAGTCATCATAGATTGGCTGAACCCCCAGAGGGCAAAGCCAAATCATGAGGTTCACGTCAGAGGAACTAGGAGGTGGGTAAAGGGCAGAAGAGCAGGAGGGAGAGAAAGGAACCAGGGCAACGTCCCACAGGCTAAATGTGTTTCACATGCCAGAGACCAGCCCTCCGCTCCTGCTGCCCGTCCTCGATCCCTTCAAAGAGTGGCTACCTCTAGGGAATAGCCATGAGGTCAGGGAACCTCCACACTTCTCTGCAAGGAACCTCATCCTCACTGCTTTCCCTTTCTTGACCATGGGCTCAGTGTGGCAGGATGCTAGCCTGCTAGCAGGGAATAGTGGGTACAGGAGCAAAGAAAGACGCCCATCCCCAGCTCTATTGTGGGGAGGAGGCTGAGGCCCCTCAGATCTCTGCTCCAGGCTGAGGCATCTGCTGCCAAGGCTCCTCTTTACCTCGATTCTATTACCCATTCCCACCCAGGCCTGTCTCGGCATTTCACCCTGGGCAGCTCTACATCTGTCCCCAAGGCCTAATCAAGATGTCACCACAAGCTCCCAGTGTCCAAGTCGCAGTCTTTGCTTAGCAACACCAAACACCCTTTCCCATCCTCCGCAAGTGTGAGGAATGCCCCCTCCCCCGCTACACACACACACACACACACACACACACAGCCCCCATCCTCTCCCTCTCCTCAGGCTCGGGAGTTGTTACTGAATTGGCTCCCTAGCCCCAGCACCCCCTTCCCCCCTCCACTAGCCACCTTCTGCCTGAACTTACATTATCCTTCCCTTGCCGGTGAGACCCTGGGGTGCGAACGCGGCCGCCGCCTTGGAAACGGCGAGGGAGTGCGGGTGGTGTGTGCATGTCTGCGTCTCAGTGGCAGGCAGGGGTGAGCCCAGCCACTCACCTTCCAGGAAGCGTGGATTCCTGGAAGTGAGGGGAACCGCCGTCATTTCGCAGGCAGCGGCAGTGGCACGGTGAGCAGGGGCCCACGGCTGCAGCCAGCAAGAAGAGCTCAGCCCAGGGTGTATGTGTGTGAGTGTATGAGTGTGTGTATGTGTGTGTGTGTGAGAGAGAGAGTGTGTGTATGTATGTGTGTGTGAGAGAGAGAGAGCAAGCAAGCGAGCACACGCTTGGATGTGTTTGGGGAGGGGGCTGGAGGGAACGTATATGTGTGTCTGGTGTGGGGGATGCTAGGCTACAGCATCCCTTCCCAAGCCAGTGAAGGGGTAGGGGTGGGGGTGTGCACAGGGAGGGGAGGCAGATGCAGTTGCCCTCGTGCCCAGCAGACAAAGAGGAACTGCACAACAAATGCCTGAGAGAGGCAAGAGTGTGTGCAAGAGAGAGAGAGAGAGATGGATGGGCTCTCGGGGTGGGAGGGAAAAAGGGGGGCCCCCCAGGGAAGGCCCAATCCTCTGCCAGCTGGGGAAGCCAAGGCCCCAGAGGTCACGGGGCCCAGGACACCGGGCAGCTTCAAGGCTCTCAGATCAGCAGAAAGCCCCTCCCCCACCAAACTCAGGCACTCGTATTCCCTCCTTTCCCTCCTCCTCCAGGAGTGAGGTTGCTCTCTAGATCTGGGGACTGACAGCCCCGTCCTTCCTGGCAGAGAGAGGGCCCAGCAGTCTGGTCTCAGGCTAGTGTTGCTCCATGGCCCTGAGCCCTTTGAGATCCCAGGCAAAATACTGGTATAATCTCCCCCCCTCCCCTCCCCTCCTGTGCCCCTGGGGCCCGGCAGCAACAGCCCTGGATGAATCCGCCTTCTATCAAGACAAGGCCTCTGCTCCCTTCCCTTCCAGAGGAGCTGCTCACTGACGTGCTGACCTACTTTGGAGACTAGATTTTCTGATTCCAAGAATTTGGGGGTGGGAGGGGCTGTGAAACTTTGAGGTGCCTACCCCTGGATTCCTTTCTACTAAGGTTCCCTTAAACATTTCATGGTCTCAGAAAACTTGGGACAAGCACTGCTCAGTCAATTAATTGCATGAGCTGGGGTTGAGGATCTGTTTCCCTTGAAAGATAGGGAATGGGGGTGGGAAGAGAATCATGTGATAAATTAACGGACTCCTCTTCCTTCTCTCCCCCAGGAGGAAATGATCTGCACCTTTAGAAACAGATAGAGGGAGAAAAGATGGACTTTCTGAATCAGGTTCTGTGAGGTGGGAAAATCTCTTCAAAGAACAGGAGAGACGCCCCCTTCATCAAGTAGCCAGGCGAGGGAAGGCCACCTGGGGTGGAGGCAGAAGAGCTGTGATGACCTTGAAGGGGCTGGTATGCTTTAGGAGGGGCCTACACTGCAGCCTTCCCCATGGCTTCCATATCAGCCCAGGAGAGATAGTCAGTCACGGCTCTCAGATGCTCCTCAAGTGGACTGTCTCAGGCGTGCCCTGCCCTGTGGGGCTACTTTTCAGAGCCCATGTTAGCCCTCCTTTGGCTTTCCCTTTTCCCTCTCTAAGGCAGCCCCTGACATCTAGAGTTCTCAAAACACAGATGAGGGGTTTCTGGCTTCCACTTTCATTCAAAAACCATCCTGTGCAGAGGCCTCCTCTTACCTAGGAAATGCCGACCTGCTGAAAGCAGAGGAAGCTTGGTTTCACAGCACAGTGAAGCAAACACCCTTAGAAGTTTTTCTCTGATACCCAACATTCTCCAGAGACAGGACTGAAAAGCACTCCAGGGGCTATTTCCCCAGCCATCTTCCTAGTGTCTCATTTGCCTACCTTAGGGCAGGGACTGGTTTTCATCTGTCGGAGTGTTCCCCAGCACTAAAGCAGGGTCCTTGAGTGTACATGTTGCTCAATAGTGGCTTTCTGAATAGGCTTAACTGAGCAGGAGGTAGGAGGATTGCCTGATTCCTCAGAAGGGCCATAACTTTAGTTCCAATAAAGTCTCTTTCAATTATATCAGTCCATTGGATCCCTGTCACTCTGGGCAGCATGTGGCAGGTATCAAATGCCTTTACCCATTCCAACTCCTTCCCTTCTTAAATGAGAAAGGGGTCAGAGTGAATGTCTTCCCTTCTCTTCCCTGGGTGTTGCCAATGACTCATATGTGTGTCTGACCCATCTGGCTATCTCCCTTAGTGCATGCCCATAATTCTTCCATTGGTCCCACTTTAGGGTAAAAAAAAAAAAAAAGCTATAGGTCATTTCTACAATGGAGCTTGGATTTCTGATGGGGATAGTCATCATGTCAAAACCCAGTTCTGGCTTGCCTCACCTCTTTTAATCATTTCCTGCCCTGACATTCTAAAGGTCCAAAAAATGATTCCTTCCATCACAGAGACAAACTCTGTCTTAGGCCGTTTCCTACACCCTCAGAGGGAGCCAGATAAAGTTCCTCTTTTTTTTTCACCTTGTTAAACTTGGAGAGGATCCTGATTACTTTTATATCTCTAAAAGCCATTCATGTTATAAGCGATGATCGGTCTCAGTAAGAGTATTTGGCAGGTATAAAAAGCTACAACATGTTATGATTATTGAAAAGGATTGAGGGAGGGGGCCGGCACTGTGGCGTAGCGGTTAAGTGCGCGCGCTCTGCTGCTGGCGGCCCGGATTCGGATCCCGGGCGCGCACCAGTGCACTGCTTGTCAGGCCATGCTGTGCCGGCGTCCCACATAAAGTAGAGGAAGACAGGCACAGATGTTAGCTCAGGGCCAGTCTTGTTCAGCAAAAAGATGAGGATTGGCCTGGATGTTAGCTCAGGGCTGATCTTCCTCACAAAAAAAAAAAGAAAAGAAAAAGATTGAGGGAAAGGAGAATTAGGCTCTATTTCTCTACTTCAAAGGCTGTAAGTTGTTGGCTCACTGGCTGAATTCAGCCCATAGATAAGTTTGGCTTGCCCCATGGAACATATTTTAAAATACTGAGTCGTTATTTATTTATTTATTTTTTTCGCTTGAGGAAGATTTGCCCTGAGCTAACATCTGTGCTAGTCTTCCTCTAATTTGTATGTAGGTCGCCGCCATAGCATGGCTGCCAATGAGTGGTGTAAGTCCGTGCCTGGGAACTGAACCTGGGCCGCCAAAGCGGAGCACACCAAACTTAACACTAGGCCATGGGGCCGGTCCCTGAGTCGTTATTTTAAAATGGAGACATTTCATATAAAATCTGGATTTTTCAGTTCTCTTAAAAAATTGGAAGTTTTGGCCACACTGGATACACATTCCCATATGGCAGTGACTGGTGGACACTGAAAAGCTGCTGCTCCTTCAAGTAGCACATGTGTTCTCCAGTTCATGACAGTCCCCACTGTCCCCTTCTGCTCATCATCCTGACCCAGTTTACTCATTTACACAGCCAACTGGCACCTGCAGGCCTCTGAGGTTTGAAACCCTGCTCTACTCTCTACCTGGCTGGGAGAGAATGTTGGGTTTGGCTGGCGACTTCAGCGCACAGGAGTAGGAACCATATCTTCCTTCCATCTCTTTGCTTCAAATCATTCCTCTCTCTGATAGTCTCCACTCGTATTCCCCTCCTATTCCCTTCCTCCATCCCCTAAGAAGTCTGGGAAGAGAATCACTATTTAGGGAATATAAAATGACCAAAATGAACGTGCGCTACCAAGCACTACAGGCGTGAGTGTCAGCTCTGTAACTGGGGAACTCAGAGGTCCTGTGCTAGGCTAAAGGCTCTCTACTGTGCTCCACAGGAGAGTCTGCTCCCAGCCCCTTACAAACAGAATGCACCAGAGGGCGTACCAGATATATAGGAGCGGCCATTGCAGTCTTCCATGTCCATCTCAGAGAAAGTCTGCTGAAAGAGAAAATAGCTGCTATTAGAAGCCAGATCTGGGAAGGGAGGAGGTTTCTCTCTAATGTTCTGGAGTTAGCAAGAAACCTAAAGGACCACTTAAGTGTGCTCTGACTGTGACCTAAAGAAGAAAAACCTCATACTTTGTCCTTGTGAAAAAGATAATACCTCGACTTACAAACCCCAGAGTCTCCTCCAACCCACAACTTCTGCAGGCTTCCTCAGCCTCTGGGGTGGAAACACTGTCTTATTCCAGTGGTCCTAGCTGTGTTGTTTTGAGAATAGATCCTCTCTCCCTGTAGGTGGAACTGATGCTGTAGGAAAGGAGACAGGTCACAGCTCAGCCCTCAAGAGGCAAAGAAACAGCCCCATAGAGGCTCTATACCTTGTTAAGGATGAGGCAGTAATAAGAGAAAGAAGAGGGATTCAATCAGTCAAGGGGGGGCCGGCCCAGTGGCGCAGGTGGTTAAGTGCGCGTGCTCCGCTGCGGCAGCCCAGGGTTCGCTGGTTCGGATCCCGGGCGCGCACCAACGCACTGCTTGTCAAGCCATGCTGTGGCGGTGTCCCATATAAAGTGGAGAAAGATGGGCACGGATGTTAGCCCAGGGCCAGTCTTCCTCAGCAAAAAAAAAAAAAAAAAGAGGAGGATTGGCAGATGTTAGCTCAGGGCTGATCTTCCTCACCCCCCCCAAAAAAAAAAATTAGACCTTTAAGTGGCTTCCCCCACCTTCTTCTCAATTATGTTGCTATGTTTATTTTTTTTTTTAAGTGTGGGAGGGAGAGCCTGAATTTAAAATGCAGGTTAGTCTATTTGAAAGAAGGCAAGCAGTAATTGCCAGTAGAGTATTAAACAATCAAGAACTGAGAACAATTAAAAGTGATAATTTGTTGCAATGAATTATCTCCTTAGGAGCCTGTGGGAGGAGGAAAAAAAAATCTATTTGGTGGAAATTTACATACATCCAAAATTGCTTTCACCAATCATCTAATGAAAAATAAATAGCCCAGGGGTAGATTTTGGGGTGCAAGAGTGGGGCAAGGGAACAGCCTGCGCTGCTACCAGGACTCTTGGTCTCTTTGAAGGCTCTCACTGAGGCAGATGGATGAAAATTGGGTTTTCTTGTAATACTATATTGATAAAGGCGGGGGTAGGGGGTTCTCGAGGGCACATAGGGGAAAAGTATCTATTACCCTGTTTCTCTCCCAACCCATTATTCTTGTCTAGTGCTGAGAGACATCATACACTAAAACCTCTCATGAGGGGCCAGCCCCGTGGCTTAGCGGTTAAGTGCGCGCGCTCCGCTACTGGCGGCCCGGGTTTGGATCCCAGGCGTGCACCGACGCACCGCTTCTCCGGCCATGCTGAGGCCGCATCCCACATACAGCAACTAGAAGGATGTGCAACTATGACATACAACTATCTACTGGGGCTTTGGGGAAAAAAAGGAGGAGGATTGGCAATAGATGTTAGCTCAGGACTGGTCTTCCTCAGCAAAAAAAAGAGGATTAGCGTGGATGTTAGCTCAGGGTTGATCTTCCTCACACACACAAAAAATAATAAAATAAATAAATAAATAAAACCTCTCATGAGAAAGCCAGAAAAATGGGCTTTCCTTCACTTGGCAAAGCTGCTCTCCCTTGGATTTCATCAGAGAGATTCCTAGCCTCACCCAGGAGGCCTGAGTGTGGAAGAAAAAATTCTCTAAGTTTATTTTCAACTCCTCTTTTCTTCACATCCTCCCTGGGATGGACTGAGCTTTGGGACCAGACTGCTAGACCAAGCCACAATAATAAGTGCTTCCTTGAAGGTTCCCTTAGGGGCAACGATTAGAAGAGCCCAAGCCCACAGTGGTTAGCAAACTCATACCCTCTGGAACTAGCCATAGAACTTGTGGTGGTGAGAGATCCAAAGATGAGGGAGGGCAGTCTGGTACTAATGGGGCCCCTTTCATTTCCTAATCATTAGCTCCATAATTGCCCTTTGGGATTTTTAAAAAGTACTGCAAAATTCAAGACGCCACACATGACTTCCCTCACAGACACACACCCATGCAGGAGAAGCAAGAGTGAGCAGGATTTTCCCCATTTTCTGCTTGGAGAAACAGAGGCTCAGAGCAGTTAAGTGACTTGTCTCAGGGCTCATGGTGAGACTGGAACAAGAAAAAGAACACAAGTCTCCTGCCTCTCTGAGCTGTGCTCTTTCTATTAAACCACCTTGCTTTCAAAAGCCAGGGGTACTCAAGGCCTTCATGGATCTGCTTGCTTTTCTTTGGCTCTAACATCAATGAAGGCATCTTCTCCTTTGGTGTGATTCCTGTGGGAGTGGGGTCTGTTACTTAAAAAGGAAGGACAATTGTAAATGTGATTGTATTCTTGACTTCTCTTTCTGCTAGTTCATTATTACTGTATAGAAATGCAACTGATTTTTGTAAGCTGATTTTGTACCCTGAAACTTTGCTGTAGTTGTTGATCATTTCTAATAGTTTTATGGTGGATTCTTTAGGGTTTTCTATATATGGAATCATGTCATCTGCAAATAATGAGAGTTTTACTTCTTCCTTTCCAATCTGGATACCTTTTATTTCTTTTTCTTGCCTAATTACTCTGGCCAAAACCTCCAGTACTATGTTGAATAGGAGAGGTGAGAGTGGGCACCCTTGTTTTGTTCCTGTTCTCAGAGGGATGCCTTTCAGTTTTTCACTGTTAAGTGTGATGTCGGCTGTGGGTCTGTCATATATGGCTTTTATTATGTTAAAGTACTTTCCTTCTATACCCATTTTGTTGAGAGTATTTATCATAAGTGGATGTTGGATCTTGTCAAATGCTTTCTCTGCATCTATTGAGATGATCATGTGATTTTTATTCCTCATTTTGTTAATGTAGTGTATCACACTGATTGATTTGCAGATGTTGAACTATCCCTGTGTCCCTGATATAAATCCCACTTGATCATGGTGTATGATCCTTTTAATGTATTGCTGTATTCAGTTTGCCAGTATTTTTTTTTTATTTTTTATTTTTTTTGTGAGGAAGATCAGCCCTGAGCTAACATCCATGCTAATCCTCCTCTTTTTGCTGAGGAAGACCGGCTCTGAGCTAACATCCATTGCCAATCCTCCTCCCTTTCCCCCCCCCCAAAGCCCCCCAGTAGATAGTTGTACATCATAGTTGCACATCCTTCTAGTTGCTCTATGTGGGACACAGCCTCAGCATGGCCGGAGAAGCGGTGCGTCGGTGCGTGCCCGGGATCCAAACCCGGGCTGCCCCTAGTGGAGTGCGCACACTTAACTGCTAAGCCACGGGGCCAGCCCAGTTTGCCAGTATTTTGTTGAGAATTTTTGCATCTATGTTCATCATCGATATTGGCCTGTAATTTTCCTTCTTTGTGTTGTCCTTGTCTGGTTTTGGTATCAGGGTAATGTTGGCCTTACAGAATGAGTTAGGAAGCATTCTGTCTTCTTCAGTTTTTTGGAATAATTTGAGGACAGGTATTAAATCTTCTTTGAATGTTTGGTAGAATTCTCCAGAGAAGGCATCTGAATTGGGCTTTTGACTTTTGGGAGGTTTTTGATTACTGTTTCAATCTCTTTACTTGTGATTGGTCTAGTCAGATTCTCTACTTCTTCTTGAATCAGTTTTGGGAGGTTATATGAGGTCTAAGAATTTATCCATTTCTTCTAGGTTATCCAATTTGTTGGCATATAGTTTTTCATAGTAGTCTCTTATAATCCTTTGTATTTCTGTGGTATTCATTGTAATTTCTCCCCCTTCATTTTTAATTTTGAGACTTCTCTCTTTTTTTCCTAGTGAGTCTGGCTAAAGGTTTGTCAATTTTGTTTATCCTCTCAAAGAACCATAAATTTCCCTCTTAGTACCACTTTTGCTGCATCCCATAAGAGTTGGTATGTTGTGTTTTCATTTTCAATTGTCTCCAGGTATTTTTTTATTTCTCCTTTGATTTCTTCATTGATCCAATGGTTGTTCAGTAGCATGTTGTTTAGTCTCCACATATTTGTGACTTCCCCAGCTTTTTTCTTGTAGTTGATTTCTAGTTTCATAGCATTGTGGTCAGAAAAGATGCTTGATATGATTTCAATCTTCTTAAATTTATTGAGGTTTGCCTTGTTTCCCAATATACAGTCTATTTTTGAGAATGTTCCATGTACACTTGAGAAGAATATATATTCTGCTGTTGTTTTGGATGGAATGTTCTATATACATCTATTAAGTCCATCTGGTCTAGTGTTTCATTTAAGGCCACTGTTTCCTTTTTCACTTTCTGTCTGGATGATCTATCCATTGAGGTAAGTGGGGTGTTGAGGTCCCTTACTAGTACTGCGTTGCTGTCAATTTCTCCCTTTAGGTCTGTTAATCGTTGCTTTATATACTTTGGTGCTCCTGTGTTAGGTGCATATATATTCATAAGTGTTATTTCCTCTTGGTGGAATGTCCTCTTTATCATTATATACTGCCCCTCTTCATCTCTCATTGTCTTTTTTATCTTGAAGTCTGCTTTGTCTGATATAAGTATGGCAACACTTGCTTTCTTTTGCTTGCCATTTGCTTGGAGTATCGTCTTCCATCCCTTCACTCTGAGCCTGTTTGTCTTTAGAGCTGAGATGTACTTCCTGGAGGCAGCATATTGTTGGGTCTTGTTTTTTAATCCATCGAGCCATTCTGTGTCTTTTGATTGGAGACTTTAATCCATTTACATTTAGAGTGATTACTGATATAGGAGGGCTTAATACTGCCATTTTATCTCTTGTTTTCCAGTTGTTCTCTATTTCCATGTTTCTCTTCCCTTGTTTTTCTCTCTGCCATTTCAGTTTGGTGGTTTTCTGTGATAGTTTTCTCTTTATTTATGATTTGTGGCTCTGCTCTGATTTTTTTGTTTAGTGCTTACCATGAGGTTTGTATAAAAGATCTCATAGATGAGATAGTCCATTTTCTGACAGCAGAAAGAGCAGCCAAGAAGACAATCCCATTTACAATCAAAACCAAAAGAATAAAAGATCTAGAAATAAATTTAACCAAGGAGGTGAAAGACCTATACATTGAAAACTATAAGACATTATTGAAAGAAATTGAAGAAGACATAAAGAAATGGAAAGATGCTCATGGATTGGAAGAATAAACATAGTTAAATGTCCATATTACCTAAGGCAATCTATGGATCAGTGCAATCTCAATCAGAATCCCAATGACATTCTTCACAGAAATAGAACAAAGAATCCTAAAATTTATATGGAACTACAAAAGACCCCGAATAGCCAAAGCAATCCTGAGAAAAAAGAACAAAGCTGGAGGCATCACAATCCCTGACTTCAAAATATACTACAATATTAGTAATCAATTAATTATTACAAAATTAATAATAGTAATCAAAACATCATGATACTGGCACAAAAACAGACACACAGATCAATGGAACAGAATTGAAAGCCCAGAAATAAAACCAGACATCTACAGACAGCTAATCTTCGACAAAGTAGCCAAGAACATACAATGGGGAAAGGAAATTCTCTTCAATAAATGGTGTTGGGAAAACTGGACAGCCACATGCAAAAGAATGAAAGTAGACCATTATCTTACACCATACACAAAAATTAACTCAAAATAGATTAAAGACTTAAATGGAAGACCTGAAACCATAAAACTCCTAGAAGAAAATATAGGCAGTACAGTACACTCTTTCACATTGGTCTTAGCAGCATCTTTTCAAATATCATGTCTACCCAGGCAAGAGAAACAAAAGAAAAAATAAACAAATGGGACTATATCAGACTAAAAAGTTTCTGCAAGGCAAAGGAAACCATAAACAAAATGAAAAGACAACCCACCAATGGGAGAAAATATTTGCAAATCATATATCCAACAAGGAGTTAATTTCCAAAATATATAAAGAACTCATACAACTCAACAACAAAAAAACAAACAACCTGGGGCCCCGCCTGGTGGTGTAGTGGTTGGGTTCATGCACTCCACTTCGGCGGCCCAGGGTTCGCCTGGATCCTGGGCACGGACCTATGCACCGCTCATCAAGCCATGCTGAGGTGGCGTCCCACATAGAGCAACTAGAAGGATGTACAACTATGACACACAATTATCTACTGAGGCTTTGGGGAGAAAAAGGAAAAAAGGAAGAAGATTGGCAACAGATGCTAGCTCAGGGCCAATCTTCCTCAAACAAACAAACAAACAAACAAACAAACCCAAAAACGACCTGATCAAAAAATAGACAGAGGCTATGAACAGACATTTTCCGAAAGAAGATATACAGATGACCAAGAGGCACATGAAAAGATGTTCAACATCACTAATTATTAGGGAAATGAAAATCAAAACTACAATGGGATATCACCTTACACCTGTCAGAATGGCTATAATTAACAAGATAAAAAATAACAAATGTTGGAGAGGATGTGGAGAAAAGGGAACCATCATACACTGCCAGTGGGAATGCAAAGTGGTGCAGCCACTATGGAAAACAGTATGGAGATTTTCCAAAAAATTAAAAATAGAAATACCATATGATTCCAGCTATCCCACTACTGGGTATTTATCCACAAAACATGAAATCAACAGTTCAAAGAGATTTATGCACCTGTATGTTCATTGCAGCATTATTCACAATAGCCAAGATGTGGAAGCAACCCAAGTGCCCATCAACTGAGGAACGGATAAAGAAGATGTGGTATATATATAAAATGGAATACTACTCAGCCATAAAAAAGACAAAATCATCCCATTTGCAACTACATGGATGGACCTTGACGGTATTATGTTGAGCAAAATAAGCCAGACAAAGACAAACACCGTATGATTTCACTCACTTATATGTGGAAGATAAATAAACATATGGATAAAGAGAACAGATTAGTGGTTACCAGAGGGGAAGGGGGTGCGGGGGTGGGCAAAAGGGGTAAAGGGGCATATATGTATGGTGACAGACGAAAACTAGACTATTGGTGATGAGCAAGACGCAGTCTATATGGAAACTGATATATAATAATGTACACCTGAAAGTACGCCATGTTATAAACTAATATGACCTCAATAAAATAATTTAAGAAAAAAAAATAATAAAGTGAAAGCCTCACCTTAATACTATGTATAAAAATTAACAAGCCAGAATAAAAAGTTAAATGAGATATGAAACCATTAAAAATAATAATAAAATAAAATAAAAAATGAAGAACAAGTTGAGCAGACTCTACAGGGAGAAATATGCCAACACAATTGTGTATGTGTGTGTATGAACCAGGGGCTAGACAAGCACTAGGTGAGCAGAGATGCTGAAGCATAGCATTCAGCTAGCACTGGCTCAGGAAGTGCATCTCATTCTTGGACACCTGCCCAAATGGCCCCAAAACAATTTCCAGAAGGGTCTGAAGAAGTTGTTTTCTGAGTTGGACTTTGTTCCTAGCAGTAAACTGAGCTCTTCTGCTTCTTAATTGCTCTTAACAGGTGTTCCATGACACATCTTGGGCATAATCAGTCTTTAGCTGCCTCCAACTGGTCCAAATGCCAAGTTGGTAACACTGGAAGTGAGAGGGGATCAAAATTCTGCTGTTCCCAATCCTGGTCTTCTGAGAGCCAGCAGTAAATTGGTACATGTAATTCAGTTTGCTCAAGTCTCTAGGTGGCACATCCCTCCCAACCTTCCCACTCCTCGCCCCTCAAAGCACCTCCTCCCCTGCCTCACCAGGCAGGCAGATCTTAGTGTCTCCTTAGAGGAATTGGGTCAAATTAGGCAGTGCCAACTGGAGACACACCACTGGGGGAGGAGGTATAAGAAGAGAAAAGTTAGTTATACAAGACAGATTTGGCTCAAAGATCTTGGAAGGAAACTGGCTTTATAGCAACATAGACATCATTCAATGATGGAGGCAGGTACATATGTACTGTAAATTCATTTCAGTGTGCTGAATACAAAGCAACTAGAAACAGCTAGTCTTCCAATTCAGAAGGAAGTATTGCTGTAAGGAGGGAGGAAAGGTTGGTCCTTGTAACCTCTGGAGACAAAGATTTCTTCCTTGTTCTTTTGAAGCCACTTGGCACCCTAACAAGAGCCCTCCATCGCCCTGGCTTTCTCCCATCAACACAATATCATCTTTGAACAGGAATGGGCAGGAACGGGCATCCCTTTTAGACAGAAGATTTCCCACCACACTTCCTGACAAGCAGCAGGTGAGGACCAACCCCAGGTCTGACCTCCAAGGTAAGTCAGGCATCAGCTACCACCTCTCTCTCCCCATCTCCATAAAAACATTCCCACAGTTCTATCAATGACAAAAATGTCAGAAAGTCAAGTTTTTTCTGTGTAGTAGCTCTGACAGCCTGAAGTAAGATGGACATCACAAGTAATTCAAGCTATTCGGATCCTCCAAAGAATCCTGTTTGATCCAGTGACACTCCAAAATTGGAATTTAAAACATACTCCATGTGGCCTAGTGGACAGAAAGATAGTGAGGAGAATGTTGTTGGGAAAGAGAGTGGAGGTGGAGAGAGTGGCAAGGATCCATGCCATCCTTTTGGTTATTATTCCTGAACCGCAACAGGGAGAAGTGGAAATTTTTTCTCTGGTCTCCCTTAGGACTTGGGATCTGAGGAGGAGGTCAGTGATTATTAACAAGACAGAACTTCCCACCTGCCTGGGAGTGAGCAGTTCAGGTACTACAAGTAGACCAAAGCTGCAGCAGCATCCTCTCCTGTCCGTGCCTTCCTGAACTGAATAATCGGAGCAAAAACATGTTGGAATCACAGAGCCTGCTCTGCTCTCTATCAGGGCTTTGTATAACTGGGGAGGGGGAAGGTGTGAAGGGTTGAGGGAAGACGTGCAATTGGGCATTGTCTGCAACCTGACTGCATGACCCTTTCCAGGAAACAGACCTGGACAATCTACCAATTTGCAGTTCTGAAATGATCTTTAGGGTCAACCTAGTGCTCTCTGCAGGAAACCCACCAACCTTTTCTCAGCTCATGTATCTGTCTTTATAGCAGAAAGATTTGACTCATTTTTTCATCAGGCTGTAGATGGTGACCTTCTGTCACCATATAATACAGACGAAGACAGCTCAGCTTTGTTACCTAAGTGCTTGGGGAACAGTGTAGAAGGGATGAATTCCCAGATCATCCTAGGAATGTCCAGTCTCTAAACTAAAAAGGGGTAAGAGCTAGAAAAACACCACCTGGGCAGTGGGAAAATATCACCTCATTGTCTCCTCTTAGCTCTCAGATGGATGCATCTTTTCTCTTGTTCTTTGCGCTTCCCTGTCCTCCTCATGAAGACTGCGGAAGAGAAAGAAGGCTAAGGTTTATGGGTGGGAGGAGAAACAATCCTACCCCTCCCATGTCTCACTTCAGGACTTAAGGAACTAAGGAAGGGCCAAACTAAACAGTTTACATCACTAGGTGTGATGTGCACAAGATGATACTGCCTGGGTTTTTGGGTATATACCCTTGAGTATACAAGCGCTGTATTCATAGAAGGGCCCCACAAAGTCACTGCTGTTCAGCTGTATGTTTGGGCAGGGGTGGGGAAAGTAGAGCAGGGGAGTTCTATTCGAGTTTTATAATAACCCATTTTGAAGCCAAAGATGCCCCAAACAGGGATAGCTCTATTAAATGAAGTTTGAAATTACATGGAAGTCTCAATTAGCTATCCTGACTACGGTAGAGTGGCAAAAAGGTGGAAGAGATAGGAACAAGTGCCTTTGGTGGCAGTCCTGGTCAGAACTCTAATGCATGCTGATCAAGACTGTTATTTGGGCCAGAAAGACCTTTTTACACTCCTCTGCTAACAAAGAATCTTGCTCTAACAATCCAATTTAGTAAGCCTCTCTTCATGTGGAGGGCCTCGGGCAGGGGTGCCTGGGGGGGGGGAATCTTGGAGTTAGAATGGACTTGAGAGATGATTTCCCAGCTCTTTTTTTTTTGGTGAGGAAGAGTGTCCCTGAGCTAACATCTGTTGCCAATTTTTCTCTTTTTGCTTTAGGAAGACTGTCCCTGAGCTAACATCTGTGCTAATCTTCCTCTATTTTGTATGTAGGATGGCACCACAGCATGGCTTGGTGAGCAGCGTGTAGGTCCGTGCCCAGGATCCAAACCTGCGAACCCCGGGCTGCCAGAGTGGACTGTGCAAACTTAACCACCATGCCACCCGGCCAGCCCCTCCCATCTCTTAGTTTTTAACAGAAGAAGAAACTAAGCCCAGAGTCACCCACCTGGTTAGTGATAGTAGGACAAATAACACCCAGGTTACCAGTCTGGGGTTCTTTCCACTATAGCACAAAGTTAAATCTTGCTATAGCTGGAAGGTCTGGGGCCACCCTGCTTGTCTTCTTTCTTGGGTGAAGAAATGAACAGTTTTTGGGTTTACATTGTAGTGACTTAAATCCTTGAACTAGAAACACGGGTTTATGCATGTGAAAAGAAATAATCCTCTCCTTCCCATGCCTCTTGTCAGAGATTATGGGCCCGAGCAAAAAGCCAATTTAGACACTCACTAAATTTCTTTTAGAAACAAGGCTCCTTGGCTCAAGGATTATGCCAGCATATGTATTCCAGCAGAGTCTACAAGGTTGATGCTACCCCAAGGGAGGGACCAGGCCATTCATTTCAGCACTACCCTTTCTTAAATGCTTTTGTCAGATAAACCTTGAACCTGTCTCTGTTTCCAATACAGCATCCACAACTCTTCTGAGAAGAGGAGGCAAATCAAACAGCTTGCAATTCAGAGCCTTCTGTAGCAGGATCAAGAGATCAACAAAGAAAGGGAGTCGCCCTGCCTGTGGCATTGTCTACACCCACAAGGTCCCACACTCTTATTTGTTCCTACCGAGTAAAATGAGGTTAGAAATACCTGCCCAACAATAACTTACCTTATTTTTGCCTTGGCTCTTTTGTGTGTGTGTTGAGGGAAGAGAGATGGCTGGTTGGGGATAAAATAATTCCTTTATGGATGTTGGGGGTGGGGGTAGGATAAAAGATGGGATAATGTTCCTTTCATGCTGGGAGGTACCAGCTACAGATTTAAACTAAGAGGAAATAAAGAAGAAACTTTCAGTTGCATTTCACTGGGAAAAAAGTCAGGACTTATTTCTGAACCAAGTGCTGAAATATGCTTTACCCTTAACCCACAGATAGGAAGGGGAATGCCCAGAAGCTACAACAGATCTAACTAACTGCACTCAGTGGGCAACAAAGACATTATGTTGTATGCTTGAGATGTCAGCATCTATTGACTAGGGCAATATATAATTCTGAAGCTGCCAAATTGGGGGCAGGTCCAACCACCCCGGGGCTCACCCCAGAAACTCCAGTGAGACCTCTCCTGCTTCCCAATGGTAAAGCTATTTTCTTCTTTTAAGACTTTATTTTTATCTCAGGAGACACTCTTCTGACTGTTCTCATGACCCAGGCAGCTGTCTGGATTCTCTGGCTTTAGGCTGTTAGTGGGGAAGGCTGAAGTCCTCCGCACACCACAAAGCAAGATTCACTGTCTTAATGGCAGACCCATGAGGAGATGAGGGATTCCTGGCCAGGTATTTCACGTACCTCTACCAAACCAGACGCTACACTTTCAAAGACTGTCTGATTTGGGCTTTTATCTGGTCTTGTCCTCAGAATCTGAAGTATCTTAAGTGGAAATATTCTAGGTAGTCAGACACCTGTTTTTAATGCTTCTTAAGGATGTGAACATGTACCTTCACCCAGGCAAAGAGAACGAGTAGCAGTAAGGGGAGACAGCCAGGCTTCAACTGTCTTCTGCTTGGCCATGATGATGGAAGGCCTGGAGCTGACATGTGAGTGAGTCAGGAACATGCCAAGCTCACCACTGATGTTTTGAGGGCTCAGGCCGGGAAGACTGGGGCACAGCTGGAGCTATCAAACATGTAAGTGGGCGTTGATAAGAGTCACAACAGTAGACAGTTTTGCTTATGAGAGAAGAGACGGAGGCAAAAGAAGGTATGCAAAGCTTGACACAATGTGGTTGGTAATGCATCAAATCTTCCTGGAAGCAGAGTTAGTAAATTCTCGACTTGGGAAGGGGGAAATGGGGTACATTATTTCCTAAATATCTCAGTTCTAAAGGTCCATGTTCCATTAAACATTCCACTGTCCCCAGACCGGACCAGTCACGATTAAAAAAAAAAAAAAGCCCCCAAATTTAAAAAGTGAGAAACTACAACTCTAGCAGACAAGGAGGAGGAGAATAACTGGGGTTGGGGCTGTGTGAGGATGTACATGGAGGGCTGTTTTAGTTTAGACCTGCTTCCCCAGTCTCCCTCCCTCTGGATATCTGCCCCAGGGCTTCCTCTGCTACATTTCTTTCTTAGCGTTCATGTGCCGTGAATGTCTTCCTCCCAGCCTTACTTCTCAGGTTCCCTAGACTTCTAACCCTACACAGTACCCCAGACAGCACTTTTCACTCCACCCTAAGTTTCTCCTCTGCTACATGTTTCTCCCACTCTGCTCATTGCCTCCCAGATCTTCCCACCTAGGCCTAGGTCTTTCTCTCCAACCTTCTCGACCAAACCCCCAGGTTCCTCGCTTTTTTGCCCAGGTACCCTCTGCTTCTCCTTTCTCCGCGTGGTCCCCCTGCTCCACCCCAGCCGTTCTACGTGGAGGAGCCTCGCGCACGCCAGCTCCTGCTTGTCCTGGGTCCTCTGCCTTGACTCCCTCCTTTTTAGGACCCCTAAGTCCCTGCTGCCTCCCCCTCAATCCAGGGGCCTCGCGCCAAGCTCCCTCGGGCCAGCTTCCTCCCCTCGGGCCACAGCCCACCCGGGACCCTCTTCCTGCCTGCCCCCCGCCCACGTCTCCCCCCCCTTCACGCCCCAGCCCCTCAGGCCCCGCCCCTGGCGACCGAGGCCCCGCCCCCGCGCTTCGCCCAAGCTCCGCCCCTCACTCACCTGAGGCAGCTCCGCGCGCGCGCAGGCTGGGGGGGGTGAGGGCGAGGGACGGTATTGGGGGAGAGGGGGGCGGGGCGGCGGGGGTCCCCCACTCTGGCCCGGGCGGCCCAGTGCGGGGGGAGTGGAGTCACTCAGGCGGCGGCAATCGGGCCGGAGCCGGGACCCGGGCGCTCAGCGGCGGCGGCTCCATCTCCATCAGTGGCTTCACCTGAGGAGGGACCGGCCCCCCCCACAACCCCCCCATTACAGCCGTCCCCCCTCCCCAGAACAACTTCCGGTCCTACTACCAGGCGACAGGCGGCGTGGCCGAACACCGAGCGCCCCCAAGCCGGGAGACTGCTAGGGAAGGAAGGGAGAAGCGCTAGGGGAGAGTAGCGGAGCGCCGAAAGCTTCCAGTCCGAAAGGCGTGGTCGCGTGCGGAGGTAACTCAATGACTGCCTCATCATCTGCAACTAATTTGCAAACTAGGCGCGCGTGCCCTAGCACATCTGCTCCTAGTGCCAGGTTTCCCCCTGCCCCTCCGAAGACAATATTGATTTTAAACAATATTGATTTTAACCTCTTAGCGTTCTTTGCCTTTCCTGCCAAGGATGTAGGAATTGTGGGTGGAGGGGCTTTAAGATGTGAAATTTTTTTTTTAAACTTAAAAAAATTTTTTTAAAAAAATTTTGTGTGTGAGGAAGATTAGCCCTGAGCTAACATCCGATGCCAATCCTCCTCTTTTTGCTGAGGAAGATTGGCCCTGGGCTAACATCCGTGCCCATCTTCCTATACTTTATATGGGACACCGCCACAGCATGGCTTGACAAGCGGTGCCTTGGTTCTCGCCCAGGATCCAGGCCTGGGAACCCGGGCCGCCAAAGTGGAGTGCACGCACTTAACCATTACGCCACCAGGGGGACCCCAAGATGCCAAATTTTTTATCTCCTCTCTCTTGGGGGGGGGGTATCCTGAAGTCAGTCACCTCAGCAGCACTGCAGATGGTGACCTCAAAGAAGGCAGCCCCACTTCTTGGCTTCCCTGCACCTGCTTCCTTCCTCTCCTCTCTGGACCTTTTGTTTGGGATTATCTCATTACATCCCAGTACTGCTGCACTTCCCCCTGCAAAATGCTCACTCCCCAGCCTCAAGAGGTCCCCCAAATCATAATCTTTTTTCAGAATTGTAGACTTAAACAGATACTTTATTGGTGTATTTAGAAAAGTAGAACTGTAAAGGGAGAGGGCTGTGCCCTTCACAACCCCTGGCAACCCAGAGAGGCAGTAGAAAGTTGCATACACTTCTCTTACACATATCTACACACATTCACTGAAGAATCCAAGAAGAAAAGCAAATAAGGCTCAGTGGTGACAGGCATTAGAGTAGAGTGGGTCCGGAATAGAAAACAGTGCTGTCTCTGGAATTATTTTTCCCACTTGTAGCCCCTTGCTCCAACAGCTCTGACCTTTTGGCACAGGGTAAGTGGCCTGGAGGGGTATGTAACATAGTGTCAAAGGAGGGTGTGTGCCTGGGTGGAAATGTGCAATGTGTGTACCTGTGTGGGGCTTAGGAAGGCATAATACAGGGTTGTGATCCAGGAAGTGGAGAGATAGAGGGAAAGGTTTTTCTGTGGTAATGAGGCCAAAGGATAGGTGTGGAAAGGGGTTGAGAAGATGATTCTGGGGAGTAGATGGTTCCATCTCACCCTCTCATGGGGCAGCATGGACATGGACATGGACACGGTGCCAGGCATTGCTGAGCACACCTCGCAGGTTCCATATTGGAGCCACGGTGTCTGGCTGCACATTGTAGCTGTCATCTACAGCCTTACAAACAATGTTCAGTTCCTTTTTCCCAGCTGGCACAGGGGCTTGCAGCTGCCATAGCCGCCAGGCCCAGGCCTTTCGGGGGCGCTGTTCCTCTTCATCCAGCTCAGCCACCTGCCAGGTCAGGCCCCCATCCAGAGACACATCCACCCTGATCACAGCCCTTCCACCACCACTCCATGCATAGCCCTTGACAGTCACCTCCCCTGACTCTACCGTCTCCCCATCCTTGGGCTCTGTGATGGCCGACTGGACAGGAAGTTCCTGAATAGATGGAGCTGAGTCAAAATCTACAGTGTCCCAGTCCACAGATGGAGAGAAGCCTTTGTAATCGCGCCGCTGCCAGTGGCTGTAACTTTCCTCTGGTTCCACACTCAGTTTGCCCAGCCATTTGACATGGCGGGCACCCACCACACCAGGAACCACCACCCGCACAGGGAAGCCATGGTCACGAGGCAGAGGCTGCCCATTCATCTCATATGCCAGCAAGACTTCAGCTTCAGGGTCCATGGCCCGAGCCAGAGGGATGGATGCTCCGTAGGCAGTCCCTGTGGGATCTGAGTCCAGTCCCTCAAAGCAGACGTGGGCCTCAGTTTCACAGAGTTGGTGACCAGCCTGGGCTAACACATCACAGAGCCGTGCCCCAGCCCAGTGTGCGGTGCTAATGGCCCCAGTACTCCACTCCAGACCTCTTACTTCTTTGAACTGAGTCATCTCAGAGCGCCGGTTGCCAGCACACTGCAGAGTGACTGTGATCTCGTGCTTGGGGAACTGGTACAAGTCATCCAGGGATAGGGACAGTGACTGACCCCCAGGTGGCCCTACTACATGCAGGCGATATGTCTCTGGGTCCAGGTTAGGTACAGGCAGATGGTTCCGGGTAAAGAAGATAGGGTTGGGTGTGATATAGTTTTCCGTCAGCAGCTCAGAGGGGGGCTCTGCATTAAAGGGGCGCTGGCTATTGACCTTCAGGGCTGGGTGACGTATAGGATCATCAGCGTAAGGGTCAGAGGTCTTCAAGGTGGAGGGCACCTTGTCTTCGGGGCTCAGCTCCCCGATCTTGTACTGAGCCAGTATCTCACGCACATGGGACTGGTTGTGAACAGCATAGAGGGCCCAGAAAGGCTCTAGGGGACCCCCAGCTGCTAGCATCAGCTTTGATGGCCCCCCTGGGTGTAGGTCCACAAATTCTGTGACATCAAAGACCTCAGAACCCAGAGTCACCCAGATCCTAGTCTCAGGGCTGCTGTGGGATCTTACTTCCTCCCTCGTGTATATGCGTGGTGACTCCTGAGCAGCCTGCAGGAAGGGCAGGGGTGAGGCAAAAGGGAACAGAAATTAAGAAGAAATCACTCTAGCTCACCCTGACCCAACCCACAAAGTCGTGGCCACTGGGAAATGGAGGTAGCAGATTCCATCTCTACTGTGCATGAAGTGTCACTGTGCGCCTTGTGGTAACAGCCCGGGTTGCCAGGGGAGCTCATTAGGGCCCCTTTGTTCTGACAGTGAAGTCCTTTCCTTCCCCACTTACCTTGCACCGGTAGTCATAATAGGCCAATACTGCACCGAGGCCTAGCAGGGTCCCCGTGACTCTCCACCCTCTGGTGCTGGAGTTATTACCAGAAAAGGTGAGGCTGGGGCACTGAGGCTGAAATGAATCATTTGTAGAGCAGGCCCGAATGCAGAGCTTTGAGGGGGTTGACTTGAGTCTGGAAGAGAGAGAGGTCTTCTTAGCACACCTTTCCTGATCATATGAAAGGGCCAATAAAGGCCTGAGGTTTACCTCTCCCTGGTTGGCCATTGGTTCCTTCAGTTGGGACTTAGTTTCTCTAGGGAAGGGTGGGACAAGTGGGATCTGCCTTTCCCTTTCCTTCAAGGCCACTATCTCAACTATCTCATCTGGCAGATAAGATAAGACATCATAAAGAGACTGGGAGTGGGAGATATTGGCTAGGAGACAAGTCCTAGGATGGGACGGCCTACCTGCAGGCCTGTCGGAACTCTGAGACTACAGCTCTTTGCAGCAGCAGCATTGTGTCAGACCTGTAGGAGGAAGATTCTGGAATCAAGACAAGGGACTCCTGCGAGGGGATGATGTTAGGGAAAGCTTGAGGGAATAGGTGGGAGGAAGACAGAGAAGGTAAGCAAGGAGCTTTCTGGGCAAATGGGGAGACTTTTTCTGTGGTAATGAGGCCAAAGGATGGGAGCAGGGATCTAAATGGGTCCTTAGAGAAAACCCACAACACTTCAGAGACAGACTGTGCTGACAGGATGGAAGGGAATGGAGGGGGGATGAGTCTTCTGGAATCACCTGTCTCCTATCCTCCACTCTCTACTTGGTCCACCACAGAGAACAATGTCTGGGGTCAAGGGTGTAAAGGGCAGAAGCCAAATGTCTATTGTCCAGTTTGCCAGTTTATTATTTCTGAAGTCAGCAGAGGACAACTGAGGGGCAGACTGACTTAAACAGGGACAAAAAGGTGAAAAAGATAGTGGCAGCCTAATGGAGTGAAGGAGCTCAGATTCTGCAGTGAAGCTGCTTTGGGTTTGGGAAACCGGCCGTGCCATTAACTAGTCCTGTTCCCTGGGCAAGATACCAAGCCTCTCTGAACTTGCGTCCTCATCCATGAAATTTGGGAAACCAGCCGTGCCATTAACTAGTCCTGTTCCCTGGGCAAGATACCAAGCCTCTCTGAACTGGCGTCCTCATCCATGAAATGAGATCTACCTAGTAGAGCTGCTGTGAGTAAACAAAGTAATAACATTGTCTTTGAAGGCTTTTCATTCCCCTCCTCTCTCTCCATCCACCCAAAAAAAAAAAAAAAAAAAAAATTGAACCCAGCTGGGGACTGGACTCTAACCTGGGGTCCCCACCCATACCTTGTCTATGCCATTCCAGTGAGCTCAGCAAATGAGGAGTTAATAGCCAGGATGGGCTAGAGAAGGAAAAAGGTCATTTTTCTAGTCTCCACCCTGCAGCAGTGTCTTCCTCACAGCACTGAGCAGAACATTGACCCCAGCTGGGGAGGGCCCGAGTGGGGAGGGGTGACAAGAGTCCCAATTGTGGATAAGATGCTAAAGTAGGGGGCAGGCAGAGAAACTTCGAAAGAGATAGGAGTAGGAGCAGAGGAGTCTGCATTTTACTCCTGGGCCATGGGACCCTCATTCTCCCTCCCACCTGCCCTCAATGCCAGTATCCCACTTGAACCTGCCTGGAGCATTGCAGGCAGGGCTGACTTGCTGGGAACTCGGTGAGCCCAATGTCCCAGGTTTGGGAGAGGCAGCCTTCTGCTGCAAAACAAATGCCATGCCTTTGGCGGGTGGTGCTCCCTCACTCCCCAGGGCCACTTTAGGTAAGAGGATATGTCCAGCACAGGTCCCATGCCACTGCCCAGCAGCTGGCAGGAGTGTCTTGTAGCAACATCCCGCGCCCCCAGAAGCACCCCAGCAGCGGGAGTGGAGGCGGGTACCAGCAGTTTGTTGACCTTGGGATTCGGAGCACCGGTTGGACCAAAGCCGGGCGGGCCGTAGAGGCGGGCCGGGTGGTGTAATGGTTAGGTTCGCGCGCTCCGCTTAGGCGGCCCGGGGTTCGCCGCCCGGATCCCAGGCGCGGACGTAGGCACCGCTTGTCAAGCCATGGTGTGGCAGGCGTCCCACATATAAAGTAGAGGAAGATGAGCACGGATGTTAGCCCAGGGCCAATCTTCCTCAGCAAAAAGAGACGGATTGGCGACAGATGTTAGCTCAGGGCTAATCTTCCACACACACACACACACACACAAAGCCCCTCCGTAGCCGGGTTACCGGACATCCTCCTCTTCCCTCTCTTGGAGCCAGCCTCCTTACCTGGTTCGGCGTCTGCACAGTGGCTGCTTTACCGGCCCGGCGCTCGGCGACGGCTGGCGAAAGGGCGGGGCCCGCGCCGTGACGTTGGGCCGGAGTAAAGGACCACTCTCGCCCCTCGTTTGATCCCCCAGCCATTGGAGGGCCGCGGGCCGCCTCCAAGCTGCTGTCCCCGCCTCTTAGAGGCCGAGGCAGGCGGGGCGCCACAAAGGCTCGGAGCAAGGACAGGCTGTTTTTGTTCTCACTCCCGCTGTACAAGGACTAGGATGTCCGGAACCGGGAGGTGAAAAGTAACGAGAACTCCAAAGGTTGGGGTGAGAACTGGGAGACTTGGAGATGCCCCTGCTCCGCGCCTACAACTGAGACACAAGGTGCGTCCACTGGAGGCGGCCTCGGGATTCAGCCGGCTCTCCGGGCGGTGAGCTCCGCCTCTACCATTTTTGACAAACATCTGTGTTGCAACTACAACAGCCCTGTTTGTCTTTTAGAAAAAGCAAGGTCAAGCGCTCACTTCTCTTATATTCAGGAATGAGAGCAGAAATGAAGCTTAAGTAGTGGTTCAGACTTTGAGATTCCTTGGACTAGTCGAATTTCTCCCCAAATTATGGAAACAACAACACTGAATAGCCATTTTTTATTTTGCTCAGTTAAATTCAGTTTTTAAAAAAAGTCATTTAACAAGAGCAATGATATTTAACACCCCAAAGTAGGAAGATTGTAATCGCTCATAATCTCAGAGTAAAGGACACAACAAAAATGGTTTGCTATTACCCTTTTATCATTTGGTGCGGGACCGAAAACTTACTTTGTCATTGGCTGCCTGTGAACCTGGGGCAAACGTATCCACACTGCCCTCTAGAGATCAGAAGGTTGAGCTACACCTTACTCACTTGAAGTGAAGGTCTTCATCTTTAATTTGGGAAGATGATTTCCCCTCCCTTTCTGCTCTCCTAAACTGAACTAGAGCTTCTACCAGGAATCAAAGAGCCTTGGGGGCAGTACTAAGAGATATACAGAAAGGGGAATTGACAGTGAAAAGGTGATTTTGGCTCTAAAGTTTTTGGAAATAGATTTCCAACTCAATTGTGTACAATTAAATCATTGGAGAGGCCCGTTGCTCGACCTGTCCTACCTGTCTTAAAAAATAGGCTCAGTCCAAAGATACAGAGAACTCAGTTAGGGACCGTCTGAAGCCACGGATAAGACTTCTCCCTAATAACACTGTCACCTTCTTGTATGCCATGCACATGCTTTACAAAATTGACCTTTAAATCTTAACTTTTCTTCATTTTACAGAAGAAACTGAAGCAGAGAGCAGCTAAGTAACTTGGTCAAGGCCACAGCTGGTAAGTTGGCAGCGACGAGACTAGAATGCCAGTCTGTCCAGCACCAGTCCTCGTCCCTGTCCTTCAGATTCTTTGGAATTTAAAACTCCTCCTGCCACCATACCTAATCTTTTCTCCCCCACCCACCACTTAGACTATGATGGACTGAAGGGCTTCAAGTACAACAGGAAACTAGAGCAGATCTAGGAGAAATTTTCCTGTTGCGGTGGAAGCCAAATGATCAGTCAAAAATGCTAATGCAGTAATTTTTTTTTTAACCTTCTTTAGGTCATGGTCTCCTTACTAATAAGGCAATGGACCCTCTCCCTAGAGACATGCACATAAATTTTTGCATAATACTTCGAAGGATTCACAAATACCACCTCTCCCTCCAATCTCATCAGTTGTCTTTCCACAGGTCCATAGACTCCCCCTTATATATATATACACTCTATTAAAAGGCCTAAAAAAATAAGCTAGGGTCAGACTTTTTTTTTTTTTGTGAGGAAGATCAGCCCTGAGCTAACATCTGTGCTAATCCTCCTCTTTTTACTGAGGAAGACTGGCTCTGAGCTAACATCTATTGCCAATCCTCCTCCTTTTTCTTCCCCAAAGCCCCAGTAGATAGTTCTACGTCATAGTTGCACATCCTTCTAGTTGCTGTATGTGGGACACGGCCTCAGCATGGCTGGAGAAGCGGTGCATCAGTGCGTGCCCGGGATCCGAACCCGGGCCGCCAGTAGCGGAGAGAGCGCATTTAACCACTACGCACTTAACCGCTAAGCCACTGGGCCGGCCCCTAGGGTCAGACTTGATGAGCTCTCTAGTGGCGTGGGAATAGGAGTGATTAAACAGCAATAAAGAGGCTATTTTCCAAATTGGGTTATCTCACTATTCAAGAAAAGATTAAAAGGAATAAGGAGGTACTAAGATGCGGGGGCGGGGGGTATGTTTCTGATCCAATACAACATTATTGTGTGCCCTTTCTTCCAAATTTCTTGTATCAGACACACAAATAGCAAAAAATAAATAAATAAAAAAGAAAGAAGCAACACTCCAATACACTTTTTTTTTTCCTTTTTTACTTACATTAAATACATCGGTAAATCAGCAGTCGCATTCTGTTACCACGATTGTTATGTTGGGAGAGGAAGAAAGGGGAAAAAAGGCAAATGCTTTCTTAAAAGCAAAAAAAAAAAAAAGGGACACCCCCTCTTAAAAAAATCATCAGAAGAAAAAAATGAAGAGCTGGGATATAAAAACTAAGATCCCCAAGCCCAACAGAGCTCAAAGGAAAGCAGAAGAGCTGGTAGGAAGTAGAAGGAAGGCAGCAGATAGGCCTAGAAGCTAAGGCCAATCCTGTTCCTAAGGGGGGTGGGGGAGGGGACAAGAAGTCTGGAGAAATGGTTTCCCAGCCCCAAGGCAATGAAACATCTTCACTCCTGCTCCACCGGGAAAGCTGCAAAGAGAAAGAACTTCATTTCTAAGAGACTTAAGAGAGCAGCCATCCTAGTTCTTCCACTGGTAAGAATGCACTGCGTGCTTTTAGGGGCTAGTGGGTGCTGGGAAAGGAAGGGGAAAATGTATGTGTTTCAGGGCCACGGGAACTAAGGCTGCCCCTGGAAAAGGAAGGGAATTGAGGCCCTTAGGCCCTACACTGGGTCCTTCAGAATCTCAGCTGCTCTGGGACAGAAGGCAGTCTGCAAGCCAAAAGGGCAGAAAGATGCCAATCCTAGGTCACTGACGCCTCTCCTATCTTACTTCCCCCAATTTTCCCAAAACTCTGGGCTGGAACAAAAAGGAATTTAGAGTTCTCTCTTGCCTTGATGGCTTCCCAAAGACATCCTAAAATACCTAATGAGGGATGTGAAGAGAGGCTAGAGATTTAGAAAGGACCAATGTCCTCTGGTGATATGAGACAGCTGTGAGGGACCTTCAGTGCCCGTTGTTCCCTGTCCACAGGAACAGGTGTTTTGATATAAGGGGGCCACAAGTAAACCTCTGTGGTACAGCCCCTAGTGGTACATGGATTAAACCACTGGTTACATGGGGGGTGGGTATGAAGATAAGCACAGAGGGACTAAACTGATGATACTAACAAAGGAGAAAAGAAGTAGGGTGTGATGGGAGGTGGGGGACAGAACAGACTGTACAGTGGGAATAAAGATCATACGTATTTACAGGGAAGTAAAAAAGACATGGTAATGGGTGGATCAAACTGAATGTGAACCTGGGAAAGGACAGAAAATTCCTCTCTCTGGCCCAGCTCCTCTTGGTTCCTCTACCCTGGCCTGCACTATCCTGAGACCACTCTCCAGCTGCTCATTTAATTCCCCAGGAAAGGCAAAGCTATACCCAAGAGCTAGGATGGCAAGAATATAGGTTAAGAATCAGAGTTGGAGGAAGCTAGCAGTGGAGATTGGGCTTGAGTAGCTGCCACTGGTCCTGTTCTCTACAGCCCCTCCCAAACCTCATGTACACCTCAGATTCCATTTAATTAAAAAGGTGAGAGGGCAGGTAAATCAATCAAAACCTCCATAAAACAAGTATCCCAACTGAACTACCGTCAATTAAAGTGCAAACTGCAGGGGATATAGTGGCTGGGGCTGAGGCCATCTAAAGGCCAGAGAGGAAAAAAATGCATATGTATAGATCAGAGGATGGATATCAGAAATTGGTCCCTCCTCTGATTAGATCACAGCAGAGCCAAAGATGCAGGCAACCAGTGAAGATTCTTTGGAGGACTCTGGGGTCCAGAGTCTCCCCCACTGTGGGGGAGAAGCTACCTAAGAGGCTGGGTGAGGGGAAACTAGGCCTTGGAAGAGTTCTAGAGCCACAGATGACACTGCATCTCCACCTCCGCCCAGTTAGCTAACAACACGACTCCCATCTGTTGCCCAAGAGCTTGCCTTCCCATTCTCAGCTCTACCTAGAAACACCCTCCACAAGGCCAACTCATGGATACTGCAGTGTTTTCAAATATGGGAAACTCCAACCAAATAAAAACAAAAAGGAAATGTTTCCTTACTCTCTCTTGCTTTGAGCCTTACTCTCCCCCAGGGCCCTTAATGTGACTGAACTGGAAACCTCCTTCCTCAGTTCCTGGGTTCACCACCTTCTCCATCCTGGGGAGAGGAGGAAAAGGGGATCAAGAACAGGGATTGACCAAAAGCAGAAGGGGAAAGGGCAGGAGACAAAAAATGTTTTCTGAAAAAATGGGGAGGAGGAGGAAAGATAAGTAGGTCACTGTCTTGCATCTATAATACAAAGTGAAGAAAGTTTGTTTTGGAAGGTAAGTCCTGGGGGGGATCTGACCCCCAAGCCCCAGAGTAGGGGTAGGAGGCCAGTGGCAACAGCTGCCTGGTGTTGGTTGCTGAAGCGTTAAAAAGTGCCATGACGGAGCTGTCAGGAGGCAGCCCTTGGGAGCCAGGGCTCAGTGTGCTGTTACCGTAGGGGCTGTGTGCTGAGGGGTGGGGATGGAGGTTATTTCTTAGCTCTCATGCTAGCTCCATACTTGTTTGCTGCTAGCGACCCCCTCAGTTGCTACAACACTGGCTCTTGTTCTGCTGGGACTGCTCATGGAGATCCACAACCCGGATTCGGCCTGCTGCACCCCCTGGATTCTGGGGTTCACTCTTTGGCAACTTCTTAGCTAGAGATAAAAAGAGAAGGGAACAAAGTATGGTAGATTTTACTCCTCCCCCTAAAAGACTCCCCCCCATTGAGTGGGGGAGAATTAGAGGGGAAAGGGGAAATATGAGAAATTAAAAGAATGTTCTGAAGAGGGGAGGGTTCACTGTCTGTAAACTACATTGAAGACGAGGGGGTTTAAGCTGCAGCCAAAGGATGGAGGTCACGATGGAAAGTTAAGGTATTTCCATACCTAAAGTTTTCACAAGAGGAGACACTCCCATCCATCCTTATGACTTGGGTTAGTGATCTTGCCCAGAGGCAAGGGAAGAAGACAGGAAGACTTCAGGCTGCTGTGACCTTACCTATTGCCAGGAAGAGGTCGTTCACGTTCATAGCTGTCTTGGCTGAAGTCTCCATAAACAATAAGCTGTTGTCATCTGCATATGCCTGGGCCTCCTGCAAGGGGTGGGGTGTAGTGGTGCTCAGAATGTAGGGTAGGAACAAATACTGCCTTTCCGCTCCCATGTAGCACCACTTGGCAATATGCTAGGTTCCCTCCCCTTAACTGTCCCTGGTCCCAAATTTTGGTGACGACTCCCTCAAGGATAACCCATGGTTTAGACCACTTAATCCAACAAACATATGCCAGGAATCTTTTTTTTTTTGTGAGGAGATCAGCCCTGTGCTAACATCTGCCAATCCTCCTCTTTTTTTTTTGCTGAGGAAGACTGGCCCTGGGCTAACATCCATGCCCATCTTCCTCCACTTTATATGGGACGCTGCCACAGCATGGCTTGCCAAGTACTGCATTGGTGCACGCCCGGGATCCGAACTGGCGAACCCTGGGCCGCCGCAGCGGAGCCTGCGCACTTAACCGCTTGTGCCACCAGGCCAGCCCTGATGCCAGGAATCTTAATTATGGGGGAGAAGATAAGTTGGTTGGAGCTTTTGGGTTCTGACACTTGAATAGTCCCTTACCTCAAATTTAATTGCTCCCTCCTTCCTGTTTCACACTGGTACCCCCACAGCTGGTATTCCCCTACCCCTCTGCTCTGGAATTTTCTTCTGACTCCTCTAAAATCTCCTGCATGTCATTATGGTCACAGTGTTGTGGTATTTAACTTGGTGCAGAACTGGGGAATGAGATGATGAAAGTCTTCAGATGAGGCTTTCCGAGAGGACAGGTTTGGATAAGAGGTCCCAAGCACAGAGAGAGTGTGTTAGAGAGGGACTCTGTAGGCCATCTTACTTCATACTCCACCATGCGCTTGTTGGCCAGGTCAGCTTTGTTCCCCGCCAGGGCAATAACGATGCTGGGACTGGCTTGTCGCTGTAGTTCTTTTACCCATGTCTTTGCTCGGGCGAAGGTTTCCTAGGAAAACATGAGGAAAAGAATGAGTGGGCTGGAATGACTGCCAATCTAGGCCAATTACCTTCAAAACTCAGTCTCAAAACTCAACTCTTCTAGGCGGCCTTCCCTCACTGAAACCACCTGTCTCTGATCATTCATTACCTCTGTCTTCTCAGCACTTGGAAGCATAATTTGTACTCTTATTTTGCTATTTCAAGAACTGGTTTTCTCTTCCCCACCTAATTTAATTCCTATAAATAAAAGCAAGGATAATCTTCTCAGCTCACTTACCTGATTAGTAATGTCATAAACCACAATTGCAGCTTGGGCACCTCTGTAGTACATGGGGGCCAAGCTATGGTATCGCTCCTGCCCAGCTGTATCCCAGATCTCAAACTTGACTGTTGTGTCATCTAGACAAACAGACTGGGTGAGGAAGGCCGCTGTGGATGAGATAACGAAAGAGAAGTTGTAACTGGGAGGATGAATGGGAACACCCCACCTCCCTTCAAAATATCTCCACTCTCAGTCTAAGACCAGTCATGACCCAGGCCATTCACCTACAAGAAAAGGTTTAACGATCGCCTTCTTATATATAGGTCCTGGAACCAGCATTAAGACTGCTCTTGGCTAAATCCTTCCTGCCAGAAGTTTCTCTAGCTAAGGAATGGGGGCACATCATAAGCTATGAGGGATAAAAAGAAGAACTGGCACTTATACCAGAGTCATCCCTCTTCTAACCAAAACAGAGGAATAAGAGATAACAACAGAGATCATAAGCTTCAGATAAAAGTTACATCAAGAATTGATTAGAAGGGCCGCCCCGTGGTGGCTTAGTGGTTAAGTGCGCATGCTCCGCTACTGGCGGCCCGGGTTCGAATCCCGGGTGCACACCAACGCACCGATTCTCTGGCCATGCTGAGGCCGCGTCCCACATGCAGCAACTAGAAGGATGTGCAACTATGACATATGACAATCTACTGGGGCTTTGGGGAAATAAATAAATAAAATTAAAAAAAAATTGATTAGAAGATTTTAAAGCTTGATGGGAGGTCCCACCATCATCAATATTATTTGGCTGTTACTTTTTCATATAATCTTCTGCTGGTCCAAGAACAAGGTGACCAGTAAAAGCGAGGAAGAAGTAACATGGGAGTTCTCATAAAAGATTCTTTATTGAATTAACACACTATCTTGGGGGTAGTGGCAGGAAGAAGGTAGCAAATGCGGGAAAGGCAAATGCTCTTTATCTTTTGTATTTAGTTCCAGCCTCTCTTTTTCCAGGTATGTGCACCAGAATCATATAAGGAGCTTTTCCAAACATACATGTCTACACTGCCACCAACCTCATTCTACCTCTAATACTAATCAGTACATTTAGGGTAGAGCCCAAGCATGCATTGGATGAAAATGCTCCCCCCGTGATGGTGATGTACATCTTTGATTAAGAATCCCTGCTCCAAACCAATCCTGCTCAAGATGACAGTCAACTGAACGCCACTGGGATTAAGATGAGAGTGGGAGGAGAAAGACTGAGATAAAGAATTAGTGATTTTCTTGGTGTGCGAAGGTCAACTTTTCTAACTTTCTTCTAGGAAGCAAGAGGATGAACATATACTTGCTTTTTGGCATTATGGCACTTTTTTTCTGTTTTATAAAGGATTTCCATTATGGGGAGCTAAGAGGGCCAGCTCCACAATCAGGTCCCTAGATCTCCCTTCAAAAGCCATACTAAGCATTGAACCTCTTCCTTCCCTGAGGTACTCACCTCCAATGGTGCTCTCTTGGTACTCATGGAACTGCCCTTTGACAAAACGTAATACCAGGCTAGACTTCCCCACTGCAGATTCACCCAGCAGGACCAATTTGAACTGGCATATTTTGCTGGCTTGGGGCTGCCCATTGGGCCTGGCTGTGCTTCTGCTAGTCATGGCTAGATTATCAGAGTGGGAAAGGGTGGAGGGAGGGGGATGCCACAAAGCGGCAAAGGGGGGAGGGGGGAGGGGAGGGGACTTCCAAGCTTCAACAGTCCTGCAAGAAAAAAAGTAGGTAAAATTAAACACAGGGCCATTGCAGCTACAACCACTTTTTAGAGAAAGGATAGAATCTCTTCATTTCTTTGCTCCTATGAGGAGGTAACTTAAAATTATCCTTTTTAAAAAAAATTTTTTTTTAAGCTTCAGTGCATGGTTGTGTATCCTAGTTGTTAGTTTTTCGTTCTCTATGTGAGCCGCACGCAGGATGACAACTGACAGACAGGTGGTGTGCTTCCACGACCGGGAAACGAACATGGGCAGTGGCAGTGAGAGCACCAAATATTAACTACTAGACCACCAGGGCTGGCTCCAAAATCATCCATTTTTTAAAAAATGGATTAAAAAAAAACATTAAAAGGTTACACCACTGAGAGGGTCCCAGGCAGCTGACGCTCAGTGCTAAGAGTGGGGAACAATAAAATAAGAATTATAGCTGAAGTAGAGTTTGCCCTACCATATAATCCCCAACTGCCAAGAGAGCTGAAATAGAGACTGAAAACTGTGTGAGTTTTTAATCTCCTACTAATTCCCCACCAGGTCTTCAAAGAACGGCAAATTGATCAATTTTTAGTTGGCCTGAAGAACACCCAGATCCACCAATAAGTACCCTAGATCCTCAGTATCTCCTTGGTATCCTGGTGCTGGTTCCACCCCCCAGGCCCCTGCTCCCACTTTTCGAGCTTTCAAAATGAGAGATTCACCCCAGGGGTGTGGGATAAGAGTCACCCTAAGGGTAGAGGGGTAGCTTCTGGTTCTGTGTGCTTAATAATGACCAGTCTTCTTGATATTTCTGAAAATCTAACCAGGGTCCGACTGCCAGAAAATCTATCCTTTCTGATTTCTTCTCAAAGGTGAGTAGAGAAACACAACCAACAGACCACATTCAGTATCAACTCTTTCACTTTGCTTCTGCCATCTCTCGGAGTCTGAAAGTCTATCAAGTCTAAGAGTCAGTAGGCTTGACCTACTCTCAACTTGCAGCTGTCTTCCTGGTGCCTAGGGATTAGATTACCCTCCACACTGAAAAGGCCTAACAGCTCTACCCCTCCAAATTAGAGGCAGAGAAAGGTGTACCTTCCAAACACATGCAGGAGTCTCCAGAGGATGTTATAGGGGATAAGTCTTCAAGCAATAAGTATTTCATGAAAGAATAAACTGAATCACCTTTCTACTTTCCAAGAGGCTATGAAAGCTGGTAGTGGAGGAGACAGACAAAGAGAGAAGTTGGGACTTGAAGAGTCTAATCATCCAAACCTGAATATATTTCATCATCCTGACCCTAAGGGGAGAGGAACCATGAGATCCCAAGAAGAGTTAGCATGATCGGAGCATGCAAAACCTCTCTCCAAAACCTAAGCCCTGCTTGGGTTGTACCTTGCTTGTTCAAACTAACCTTTCCCTTCTTCAAGGTTGATCCTAGTGACCCCAGGGCCGGCCCAGCGGCGTAGCGGTTAATTCCGCGCGCTCCGCTGCTGGCGGCCCGGGTTCGGATCCCGGGTGCGCACCAACACACCGCTTGTCAGGCCACGCTGTGGCGGCGTCCTATATAAAGTGGAGGAAGAGGGGTGTGGATGTTAGCTCAGGGCCAGTCTTCTTCGGCAAAAAAAGAGGAGGATTGGCATGGATGCTAGCTCAGGGCTGATCTTCCTTACACACACACAAAAATCCTAGTGACCCCACAAACATCATACTCTATGGCATAAGTGGGGAAACATTATTTTGTCATTATAGCAAGCTGATTTGGAGTCAAATCAGGATTAAAAATTTCTGCAATCCTAGTAAAAACATAAAAGACAGTAAAATCATACAGGAGGCAGTGCAAAGGAACAAAGGCCATGGAATCCAATTCAGTGGGTTTATTTTAAAGTTTTGCTTACTAGCTGTGAACCTTTGGGCAAGTTACTAAATCTGTCCATTCGTTTCCTTATCTGTAAAAAGGGATAATAGCCTTATGAGCACCTACTTCATAAAGTTGTTGTGGGGAATAAATGAGATAATAAATACAAAGAACTTAAATAAGTATTTGACAAAAAGTGCTAAATGAATATTGAGCTACTAATCTCATTATTAATATGACATCAAGAAAATTTCTCTGTCCAAGCCTTACCTTCCACCTTTACAAAATGGAATAGCTACCTCATGGAGTGACTATAAGGATTAAGTGAAAGATGTGTTTAGCGTAGTGCTAATAAATAAGACAGATATTGTTATTTAGCGGCCTTGATTGATAGAAAAGATCAATTTAATATATTAAAGTATATCTCAACATTAGTTATCAATATATTCCTAAAAAGCAGCCATGATATGAAAGAGGTAGAGAAAAAAACAGAAAAAACAAAAATGTAAAGAGGACATTAACAAAGGAATGAGATAGAAGTGAGAATTCAGAAAAGTCCCAAAGGAGACTAGATTAAGACAGAAGAATGTAACAAATCAGTCTGATCCTACTGGGAATTTTGTAGTCCCCTAGGCCAGAGTCCTAACAATCCAGATACACATGTGCCATTTTGTGATGAAGTTTTCATTGGTCTACGATGAAATGATGAAAATAAAGACGATTTAGGAAGTTTTTCTTAAAGCTAAATTATTCAATTTTAAAAGAGTATCCTTTATAACAAGATTTCTAACTTAGTATCAATTTTCTTAGTATCAATTTTCTCTCAAAGGTAAATACATATATTGCATGGGAAAACCTCTAAGACCTATTGTTAAGCAAAAAAAAAAAAAAAGTTTTAGAACAAAACACCTGGTTGGATCCTATTTCTGTAAAACAAAACAAAATCCTGAATAGAGGGGCCAGCCCAGTGGCATAGCAGTTAAGTTCATGCACTCTGCTTTGGGGAGCTGGGGTTTGTGGGTTTGGATCCCGGGTGCAGACCTGCGCACCGCTTATCAAGCCATGCTGTGGCAGGTGTCCCACATATAAAGTAGAGGAAGATTGGCACAGATGTTAGGCCAGGGCAGATCTTCCTCAGCAAAAAGAGGAGAATTGGCAACGGATGTTAGCTCAGAGCTAATCTTCCTTGAATGAATGAATGAAGGAACAAATAAACAAACAAACTAATAAATAAATATCCTGCACAGAAAAAGGTATGGAAGGATACATACCTATCTGTTAACAGCACCTCTGAGGAGAGTGGTACTGAGAAGGGTGGTATGTGAAAGATTCAGATTATTTCATTCTACATAATTCTTTCTTTTTTAACAGAAAATATATATTTTCAAAGTTTTCTAAATAACTTTTTTTAATGCTTTTAAAAAAATAATGGTGTTGATAGGCAATAGTAAGCTTTCTAAATATCCTTATGTGGAAAAATAAAAACCCCCAAATTTGAATTAATTGGTCCATGAAATCCAAAAATCTGGGAACCAGTGCTGCAAGAAATCAGTATTTTTTTTTTTTTAAAGATTTTATTTATTCAGTTTTTTCCCCCCAAAGCCCCAGTAGATAGTTGTATGTCATAGATTCACATCCTTCTAGTTGCTGTACGTGGGACTCGGCCTCGCGTTGGACGGAGAAGTGGTGCCTCGGGGCGCTCCCGGGATCCGAACCCGGGTCGCCAGCATCAGAGCGTGCGCACTTAACCGCCAAGCCACAGAGCCGGCCCAAGAAATCAGTATTAATTAGCTTCTTAACCACTAGTCATAGTTCTTTAGCTCTTTTCATCCTCAGACCGTTAGAGCAGTGTTTCTCAAACTGTGGGCTGTAGGCCAGTAGTGACCTTGAAATCACTTGGTGGATCATGATCAGTATATTTAAAAAAAGAACAAAAAACATCAGGTGTTGCAAATAATAAGCATTAAGAATCATTTTGTGAAAATGTTTCACTTGTGTGTATATGTACACACACTGAGTTACGATGTAAAATGTTTTTTTAATGAGTTGTGATCAAAAAAAGTTTAAAACAGATTGCTTTGGAGAGGCCTGACACTGAAAGATGGGTTGGTAGGGATGGGAGGAAGTACAGTCTCTGACCAGCCTATAGGCTATGGTTACTACTAAAGCACTTCTGGATGAAATTAAGATGAGGGCTGAATATAGCTCTCCAGGGGTCAGAGGATTCTCCAACTCTGCTACTAAAACAATGGAGCAATTACGAAAATGGGAAACCAAACTAGACAGAGGCAGTTCCATGCAGTGGTAAGGGCTTTGGAATCAGGCAATCCTGAGTTTTAGTCTCTGCTTTTCCAGTTAATCCCCTATGATCTTAGGCTACTTACTCCCTTTGCCATTCTGAGCCCCAGCTTCCTTATCTATAAAGATCTTGGAGACAGGGATAGGTGAAAGTAGCAAACAACAGAATTTGAATTCTATTTCAAAGTTCTGGGTACATTTAAGAAATTAGTTTCTCTTAGGGCTTCTCAGCATCTGTGAGGATGAATTTTTTTTCTTTTTTTGGGATGAGGAAGATTGGCCCTGAGCTAACATCCGTGCCCATCCTCCTCTATTTTGTATGTGGGACACCACCACAGCATGACTTGATGAGTGGTGCATAGGACAGTGCCTGGGATCCAAACCTGCGAACCCTTTGCCACCGAAGCGGAGCGTGAGAACTTAACCACCATGCCACTGGGCAGGCCCCTGGATGAATTATTTTCAAAAACATATTTATGTGGTACTTCATACACGTTGTTTCATAGGAAAAAAGGATAGGCCATCATACCTCTACACTTTAAAACAGAACACAGATGACACAATAGGAAAAGAAAACCCTACAAACGATAAGCTGATCAAGTTTCCTTTAGTTGACATACATATACTATACTCTTAAGAAATAACAGGAAAAGTTACTAGATTCTTCGACTTACTCCCTCACATTTTTATCTATTTCAAAGCATGTGATCCAAGGGGCAGAAAACTAAGCCTCAATGTTACTATTCTACAATATGAAAACACGGGAGTTAGAATGGACTGAATTCTCATGGGCAGACGCCTGGGAAAACAGTAGGGAGTTGGATAAGTGGGAAGATAGGAAACAGTCACAGACACACTCAGGTTGCAAAGCCCTTGTCACTAACCCCTACAGAGGGTAAGTCAAGCCAGAACCCAGACACAATCAGAAAACTTTCTTGCTACTAAGCAACCTTGGGTTGTCAGATTAGAAAAGACTACCTCCCACCCCAATGTGTCACCTCAAGAATATGTCCTGTCTTCCCTGTTCACAGTAATTGATGCGCTGCCTATCTCTGTGCCTTGATCTTTAATCTCAAAATGTTTATAAGTGTATCATGTTTTCTGTGTAATAACTAGACTTTCAAAAGATCAGGTGTACAGAAATGAAATAATATGTCTAAGACTCATTTGATTTCTTCCCTATTCTGGTGGTGATTTTTTTGCTAAGAGTTGACACTGGGCAAATGATCCATTCCAAGGCAAAAAATAAACCATAGCCAGTCAAGTTGGTGTAATGATTATTACCTTCTAACCTGAGGCAAAAAAAGAGAGGAGGTTATTCCCTTCAACCCTTTCAGGTCAGAAGAGAAGAAATCAGATTTAACTTCCCTTAGAAGTGGAGCTCCACGGGAATGGCTCATCAAATGACCACTAACTAGGGAAGACTGAGGCTTGACCATGGCATCAGCCTGCTGGGGAGAGGGAGGGGGAAGACAAAGGGGCAAGTTCTTTAGTGTGAGCAGCTCTCCCAGCAGTACAGGAAAATATGAATAGGAAAGGTTTTTAGCCTGCTGATCCCAGCTAGAGCAAGACTCCATTCCTTAGTCCCCCTTCCACTTGGTAGCTTTTCGTCCCTATGCCAACTACACACAAAACCTCCAGAAGTCTGTCACCTATCAATAGAGACTGAGTTCCAGGTATCTAGCCCCTGGACAGCCCACTCCCAAATATCAGCCCTATAAGGTCACTTTGCTAGATAAGAGGCAGTCTAGAGGTCACCTAGTCCAGTCTCTGTATTTTACAGTGAGGAAACTGAGGCAAATAAAAATAATCAACTTGCCAGGTTACCTTGGCAACCATACCTCTGAAGTAAGCAGGAGCTTCTGAACTGAGTTCTGCCTCTATTCAGTTTAAGTATTTCCTTTGGGACTAAAAACAAGTTAGGAAGACCTAAGTCTTCCCTGGGAACTGGGATCCAGTCCCATGGCCTTCTGACAGAAAGACTCACTCATTACTATGGCTCTCTAGAAGGTCTTGACCAACCCCAGCCAGGACAGTTGCAACAGGAGCAATTCAATGGAAGGTGATAGGGAGAGAAGTGTTAACTTTTGCATGATTCAATAGGCCTTGGGGTTAATGTGAGAGATTTATTGAGTAGGGAAGATAGGGCAGAAGCTAGTAAATACCTTCAACTCTCCAACTTTGTTTTGACCCAAAATTACTAGAATCTTGGACTGAGAGTTCCACTATTTGGCTCAGCTCTTTCATCGTGTTGACCCAATGTTAACCAATGAGTCACTGGCTTAAATGCGAGTCCTTCCACTTCCTGCCTTCTCCCTTATATTTCCCCAAGAGGCAAAAAGCATACTTATCTCTTACCAGCATGGTAGTACAAACTCCCTATTATTGACCTAGGAAAGATTGGAATGCCCTTCCCCACTGTCTGCCTAGCAAACTCCTAATGCATCTTTAAGGCCAGCTCAAATGTCACCTTCTCTGTGAAATTGCATAATTACCCTCTCACCTCAGCAGAATTCATCACTGATACCTCTGGGTCCCATAGTATTAAGACTGTATTTCTATCACAGCATTTATTACATTATATGAGTTAATTGTTTGTATCTGCCTGCTCTGCTAAACTATGAACTTCTCAGTAAGTGTGACTTTTTTTTTTTTGAGATCAGCCCTGTGCTAACATCTACCAATCCTCCTCTTTTTTTTGCTGAGGAAGACTGGCCCTGGGCTAACATCCACACCTGTCTTCCTCTACTTTATATGGGACGCCACCACAGCATGGCTTGCCAAGCACTGCGTTGGTGTGCGCCCAGGATCCGAATCGGCGTACCCCGGGCCGCTGCAGTGGAGTGCTTACACACAACCGCTTGTGCCACCGGGCCAGCCCCATATGTGACTATTTTTTATGTCATCTTGAATCTCCAGAGCAGAGCACAGTGCCTGGCCCCTAGTAAGTGTTCATTAAATGCTCCCTAAATTAATTAAGACCAAAGCTATCCTGCTTTCCTCCTCCATCTACTCCTCCCCGCTGTGCCATCTGGATAGATTCTTACTCAGTTCCATTTGGGAATGTTTTTAACAGGCCTCAGAGAACCAAATCTCTTCCTTTCTTCTTTGTGACCTCCCTTGGATGGAGGGCCCTCTTGGGACCCAACCCACAAGGTACTGTTGCAACTCACATGGGCTAACTGCTTTTCCTGTCACCCGTTACTATGCCTCAGATGGCCTAATCACACCAAATATGTGGCCCTCCCACCCTAACACTGAAGCAACTGTGGCTAAAAAACAAAGTTCCCCGAATTTTTGGTTGATGTTAAGTGTTTAAAAAACTTTGGGTCATTATTTCTGTTAATTCCTGAACTTGAGAAACACAAGTTAAAGAAAAAAAAAAAATCATACCACCACAGAGCTAGAGGACACTCTGAAAAGGTACCCAGTGCCCCTAACAGAAGCTACAACCTGGCCCAGAAATCTGCACACGCTTTGCTCACCTGGGTGGCTCCTTACTCAGCTCAGTTACTGTTCAGTCAATGACCAAATCTTTCCTAAAACACTCTTGGGAAGTGGGAGTGTATTGCGTAGGGTTTTAAGGTATCCTTCCTCCTAAAGCGCTGTTGCATTTCCTTATTTTAAGTTCACGGTCTCACACGTTGGTTACTTTCCAATCTGAAATGCCTTGGGATTAGAGAGCAGGCTATATACTTGCTTCTCCTACCCTATGCCTCCTCAGAAGTCAAATTCGTATCAATGCATACAAACAAGCAAACTATAGAAGACCAATCCTTGCTCATGGGCAAAATAAGAGGTAGAAGACATGAGGTATGACTTCAAGGGCAATGGGAAAACCCTCTTCTCCAAATATATTTTTGTAACTCCAGGTCTATGTTTGAAATTCTATATTGATAATTCCACTCCTCAGCTCCCTCTTAAGAAGCAAAAACTCTTGGAAGAATTAATACTTTAAGTGACTATTTGTTACTTACACCTTAATATGGAGCGATTCCAGATCATTTCTTGAAGGTAGGCTTTGAGTAAGGGGAAGGTGGAAAAGACAAAAGGGATGTACAGAAGAAAGGGATAGGATACCACCAAGATGTAGAAAATGGCAAAGCCTAGAGAAGATTAAGAACACACACATACATCTACACAGTATTTCTAGGACTGGCTTTGCAGGAGAGAAAATAAAAGCTCCTGGGGGGACAACATATCGAGGTTTCTGAGGGCACTGTACAAAGGCTGGGCACATTACAGGGTTTCTAAGGCCAGGAAGGACAGATTCAGTTAATAAGGTGGTAGTATGAAATGTCCCAGCTGTACTGAGCTTTAGAGGAAAACCAATTTCAAATCCAGAGAAACTTGGGAGCTTCTCCTATCACTATAGAAAGACAGATACAGGTGCCCCTTAGAAGAATCATCATCTTCTTTTGGGATAATGGAAGGACAGTCATATAATCTGAACATGCAGAGACCATGAACCAGAAGATAGAGGTCTCAAATTCCTCACTTTAGCAGAGATGCTAATAATTCTCCCAAACAAAATGATTCACCCCAACGCTTCTTTCCTACCATAAAAGAGAAAAAAGTTTTGGCCATCTATTTGGACATTTCCTAGGATACCCAGTGCACAACTGGGGTGTGTGTGTGTATTTAAGGAGGTGAGAGATAACACAGAGTAGAGCTCTCTATTGGTTGAATTCGATAGAAGCAAGACAAAATGAACCATGAAAGGAGCATAGTAAATAAGAGAGTATCATCCCAGAAGGGAAAACTGTGAAAAGAATGAGAAACCAGAGTTTGGTGAGAACATGAAAACAGAATTGCCTTTAGTGGCGCATCCCCCAAAGCGAAGCAAGATTATTCTGATCTGCTATCTCTTATCTCTGACCTTTCTCAATGAAATATAATGAGTGAGGTATGTGTGGGAGGATTTGCACTTTTTACACTTCTGTACAGCTTGAATATTTTAAAATATGTACATATTACTTTTGTAATTAAGAAGAAATGTAGTTATAAAATACAGTGGTATAAAAGGGAAAAAGGAGGAAGTAAAATAAGAGAAAATGCAATAAGTTCCAATGTATGGGGGACTACAGAGGTCAGCAGACCATTAAAAATATATGGGAGGAGGGGACTCCTGTGCCTTGGTAATCCAGCTTCCTTTTCTCTACTCATCCCCTTCCCAAGTGCCTCGCTGTTTGACCCAACTTTCCAATAGCACAGAAACCTGGGCTCCTAAAGAAGTGGACAAAGAACAGAGGTGATGCCAACCTTCTGGAATGGAATTTCTCACTCTTCCCCAAATCCCTTCCTCAGTGATATCACCTCATAGTTCCAGGCTTGGTTCCACCTAACCATTACCTGCCTGGGAAATACCCAAGTTTGCGTCCCACAAAAGTTTCACCAACTGTGGTCAGAAGATCTCTTGATGGCTGGGGATCCCTGAGCCCCTTTCCAGTGCAGATAATGAAATCGCTGATTCCCCACTTCTAGGTCAGAGAGATGGTATCCACTAGAGACCACATTATTAAGTGGCAAAGAAACGGACAAACATCCCTCAAACCCAACTTCTTAGGTTTTTCACAGGACATGAAACAGTAGGTAAGACGCACACAGAGACTGCAGCCTAACCCAGCTGAGGCCAAGGGAAAGTGTAGGGGCTGAGTTTGGAACAATCACAGAAAAAAAAAATGACATTGTCTTCACTGGCTACCCCGGGAGTACCAAAAAACTTCAAGTTACCACATCTCAACACGAATGGGAACAAAAGAGTGGGTACTCCCAAGACCCAGAGCCTCCAGCCCACCCTTCAGCATTCCCAGAAGCTCCGATAACTGACACCAGGCCCTGCTTCCATTTCCCCAACTACCTTAGCTTCTAGATCACGAGAGCTCTCTTCGTTTGCCTCAGTTCTCCCTCACTGAACCCAAATCCCTCTCGGCTCAACTGTGGGGCGTAGTTATTTTTATAACAGTCACTTTCCCTGAAAAGAATGCCTCTTACCCAGCTAAGAACCCTTCTCCGGCCCTTCCAGTGAGACACCTCAGGGAGCCCCAGCCCGGTTACCCTCGGGGCCCGGGCGTCAGGTCTGACCCCTCCTCACCTCCCGGCAAATGGGCTTACCTCACCGCCGCCCCGTCCCTTTCCCAGCTCCTCCCTCTTCGGCGCTGCTCAATGAGGCCTGCCCCTGCCCTCACACCAGCCCCGGGCCTCCCGCGCCGGCCCCAGCCCGGCCGCCCACAGAACCCGGCCGCCTCCCGGACTCACCAACTTTGCGCTCCCAGCCCGCCCGGTCCCCTCCTCAGCGCCCCCATTAGGCCTGCCGGGGCCCGGCCCCCTTCTCCCCTCTCCAGTGGGCCGCTCTACCCCATCGCTGAGGCCCAGACCCGCCTCTGCTCTCGGGCCAGGCCGCTCTCCTCTCGCGGGCGCTTCCACCCCTGCCCTTGTGGGCTCCATCACCCCGGTACCTGGGGCTCCGTCTCCCCCGTCGGGCCCAAGCCTGTGTCGAACAGACAAACAGCTACGGCTCAACCAAACCCTCCTGCCCCTCCTCCTCCTCCTCGCCCTGGGCGGGGGCCCCAGCCAGTAGCACGATTACCCGCCTACCACCAAGGGTGGGCTATGTGCGCCCTAATCCGCCAATCCTCTGGAGAAGGGCGGGTCTCTTTCGGGGCTGTCACCAATGAGTACGAGCAATGGACTCGACAGGCGGGGCCCCAGACCAATAAGGAGAGGGAACCCTTGATGATGGATAGGGTGAGGAGCCATAAAAGCGCGAGCTCCCCGAGACAGGGGGCGGTACACTGTTGACAGGCGTATTTAGCAACCAATAAAATCTCGACACCCTCATGACCCCGCCTTTTGACTCATAAACATCTAATCAGGTGAGTAATGGGGGCGGGTCAAAGGGAAACTTTAACCAGTACTGCGAAAATTCAGGGCTTGAATGGCAGGCAAGGCGGGGCTGAAAGAGGCCTTAGGAAGGCCGCCCCTCCCCTGGATTTGGCGGGGGCTGCCTCTAGCGCCCCGCCCTCTATGACAAATTCGCGGGTGAAAAGGGAAATACCTCTCCCGGGGACCCGGAGCTTGGGAATTGAAGTAGCCGTCACGTCGGTGCTTCCTCTTTTTAGTGGGACAGGAGTCTTTGGGGTGGCCAGCGGCAGTCTGAGATGTTTTTTGGTAGGGTGGGACAATGTCAACTCCATGAAGTGGCAGCTTGCAGAGGCTTTTGCTCCTCATAATAATTTTTCGTACAGACAGCTGACATTGTCTGAATCATATGCAAATGTGAATAAAGTATCTTTAGAAAACTTTGCTGTTTGTGATATGCAAAAAAAGCAAAAACGATGAGCTTACTGGGAAATGCAGTGTCAAGGTGAATTCCCGCGGAGTCCACTCCCAACCACATTGCTGCTCCTAAACCCTTCCTAACATTGAAATCCTGTAACTGCCGGCTGTATGTATGTGTATGTGGCATGTGTGTGTGTTGGGGGGGAGGGGGGAGATGCAGGGTTGTGGGGAAAGTGAAGTAGGAAATACATAGGCTTCAGTTTCCCCAGCTGTAAACTGGGGGCACTATCCCAGTTGCGTCATAGAAGCAAAATGGGGTAGGGTGGGTAGCCCTGCAGACAGAGATTAGGAAAAGTGGAGGTCTGAAACCAATTATCACATATACACATTTATATTCTCTCTCACACCATTTTTTCAGTAAATAAATACACAAAAGTAAAGGAGAAAAGAGATAAACTATAAAACTTTTTTTTAATGAATTACAAACTAAATTACAAATAATGTTAATAGCAAGAACACTCAAGGACAAGAGGTGGGAGAAGACAGACAAAATCACAGAAAGAAAAAAAATACTCTTTTTTTTTTGTAACATTCGCATTACAAAACCCCAAGGTACACATGGCAACAAATCCACCCACTCCCACTTAAAAAACTACTATAACCTGAAATATAAATATAATTGTTCATCCTTCTCTTAAAGAAATATTTTTTCCCAATGCCCCTGCTCAGTCAGAGCCCTAAAAAAGTGTCAGCATTCTCAAAATGATGTCTAAACCCTAACTTCCACTCCTATGGGATGGCCTTCAAAGGAAGATGGGAGCGGGGATCCCTGGCGCCTGAAGAACTAAGACTCTAAAAAGGAAGAGAAAAATTCAAACATCTTTCACTTGCCTCATAAGGCCGCGGTGAAACACAATCCCTGTCCCAGAGCCTCCCAGACACCCTTGCCTATAGGAGGGACAGACAACAGGCCTGAGGGCAGTCATTTCTATTGCAGACCCACCAGGATTGTGGAGACTGGGAGTCTTGAGTCTCCCAGACTGTTAGGTGAGATGAAACACTAAAATTAGGGTATAAACTGGTTGGATCTATTTTTTAACCTAATTCCTTAAAACAGGCCCCTCCCTATGTTTTTGTTTTGCTTGGTTTACAAAAGTTCCAACTTAGCCCGGTTGCTATCAGTTGGCCTTAGGAACACAGTGGCTGAAGGAGGCTTGGGGTCTCTGCCATCCGAAACACGGGAAAATAATAACTGCGGGGCTTTCAGAGATTGGGATGGCAAACCCTATGTTGGGGGAGGGGAAACAGTCAGTCTTTTTTTTTTTTTTTTTTAATACCAGCCTTCCTCAGCAATGAGGAAGAGGAGGGGAGAGAGTGGTGGCGGCTGACTTAAGTGCATCCAATACTGAAGCTTCCTTTCATTTTTCACCCATTTTGCCCCTCCACCCTTGTGTATCCCCAGAGTTGGCTGGCTAAGAGGGGAAGGTGAGTGTTAAGGCAGCCAGACAAGATCGAAGGGCAAATGGCCCAGGGCCAAGCCACATCAGGCCCCCACTGGAGAAGGTGAGACCAGGAGTGGTGGCTTAGCGAAGGCCATCAGAGTCGAAGGTGGGGTACTGGCTTGGTCACATCCTGGAAGAAAGGGTGAGTCAGAGCTGCCTTTGCCGAAATCCGCTTGTTGGGGTCGTAGTGCAGCATTTGCTGGAGGGAGAGATGTATTCTGACTTCAGTGATATGATAGCGGACTAAATGGGTGGCAGGTATTCCAAGAAATTGGGAAATCAGAATTCCTTTTACCCAAAGCAGAGTTCCCATTTCCCTCCTCCCTATATCTGGACAGGTGTGCCAACAGGGAGAGAGGCAAGGACTAGGGAAATGCTGAGACCCAGAGTCCAGGGTCTCATCCTTCCTTCATCCTGGAAAAACTCTGCCCTGGAGGAGTGAATGAGAGGAAATGGATGCCCACCCTCCACTCTCACCGATAACAAGCTCCGTCCATCTTCATCCAGGGGAGGCACAACTTTGCTAAAATCTTGCCGGGCCCACTTGGGGAAACTTGGCTTATAATCAGGCATGGAAGTAACTCCTGGCCAAACCACCTCATCTGGGGTCCCCAGAGTTCGAAAGATCCGGAAGAGTTGGTCGATCTCAGAATCTCCAGGGAATAGGGCCCGGCGGGTCACCTGAAAACGAGGAAAGAGGATAGGCCAAGACTTGCAGTGACGTCAGTCAAAACTGCCCCCAGTACAATGGAGGTTCCCACAGGCAGTGGAAGGTCAGCAGGGCCCCATGACTCCCTCCCCAGGGCCTTTCATGGGTTCAGGGTCAGTCACACAGAGCCTGAGACAATGAAGTCCCTTCATCTGTCTCCTCGCCCCCTCCTTCCTTCCCCCAACCATGGCTTTGCAGATCCCCAAGACTGGGTGGGGCTGGGAGGGGGTGAATGTCTGGGGTGCCACTGACATGTAGCAAAGGGATCCCAAGCCACTCACGGGGTGTGGGGTAGACACTGCGGTCATCCCCCCTCCTTGTGATGCAGCCACTTCTAGATAGGAGCACAGCGGGCAGAGACTGTGTCTTCCATTTCTTCTGTGTTCCCCACAGCACTTAGCATGGTGCTGGGTACACACTAGGTGCTTAACAAATATTTTTGGATGAATTGAGAGAGGAATATGGGCAATTGTAAGGTAATGCACTGGGGGATAAATGCACATTATATATATTATATATGTAGGCTAATGGTCTCCAAGCCCCCAGTTACAACCCAGATAAAGGACCATAAAACATATTGCTGATTTGATTTGAAAACTCAGCCCACTCACTGCTGTATTAAAGGGGATGAGAGCTCCCATATAAAGCTGGGCCTCAGGGATCCTTCAATCTGAAAAGCCAGAGGTTGAGGGGGGACATGATCTAAGCCTGCAGTTTAAATAAAAGGTGTGGATAAGGTGAACGCTGTTGGCTTCACCACGTTCCTGGCACCCTACAGTAAGGTCTACAGGCCATCAAGGAGGCACTAAATGGAATTCAGTCTCCCAAATATATGCAGACCAAAGCTAAAACAGCTTTAGAAATTATTTAGCTCAATTTGGGGATAAGAGAAGTAAACTGGATGCTAAGGCTGTTTGAGGATATCCTAACATGTGGTTGACATCAGGGACAACAATCCTATCCTTCCCCACCACCCCGCGTGGTGCTACTCTAGAGAAAGAACCCTGTGATAATAGGCCCATGAGTCTGGGCCAAGAAACAGTTCTGTTGTTCTTAAACGTGGGGAGGAGTGGGCTGGGTGGAACTAGGGCATGCCTTCGTACCATCTCAGCAAAGATGCAGCCCAGGCTCCAGATGTCCACAGCTGTGGAGTAGTATTTGCAGCCCAAAAGGATTTCAGGTGCTCGGTACCACAGGGTCACCACCTGGGGGATAAGAGTGGGAAGGGGAGGGATGGTGTATGGGGCATGGAGATTCCCACGTCTCAGTTCCTCAGCACTACTCTGCTAACTCTCAGGCTCTTAACAAGCAGCTTCCTTCCCTCCATCCTTCCCCTCCTTCTGACTTCGCCTAAGTGAAATGATTACACACCACTTCTTAGCCCAGAGTTAGCCTTGCCCATGGCTCTGGGAACCGTATTTTCTGAACCCCCAATTTGTGACCTTTCTGGAAAACCTGAGACAAGTCGTCATAATTTTAATGGTGTGCCATCCAGCTCTCCTGGCTTGGTATCTATCAAAGGCCAGTTAGCCCTACGGTATGAAGGTATGAACTATGTGCATACTCTAAGACCTCCTGGGGTGTCAGAGATACTTTCCATCTACTGAGAGAGAAACTGCTGCCAGGTATTTTTAGTAACTTGGTGAATGTCTTTGTTAACACCTCCCAGGAAGTTCAGAGAAGAAATGCAGAGAGAGACTCACCTCATGAGTATAAGTACGAACAGGAACTCCAAAGGCTCTGGCTAGTCCGAAGTCTGCTAGCTTGATGGCCCCCTCTGCATTGATAAGCAGATTCTGAGGTTTGAGGTCTCGGTGCAGGACCCGGTGAGAATGGCAGAAAGCTAGGCCCTGGAGCAGCTGGAACAGATAGCTCTGACAAGGGAGACAGAGAGGACTGTGTTTTTCAACCACAGTGAGAAGATTAGGGTCTGCTCTGTGCCTCCAAAGCTCTACTAAAGCCTTTACTATGTTGGATCATAATTACATGTTTACAAGCTATTTCTCCCACTGGATTGTCAGCCCAGTGAGGGGTAAGGACCAGGTCTTATTCAGTTTTGCATCTCTTTTCCATATGCTGTGCCTAGCACATTGAAGGTGTTCAATAAATGTGCATTGAATAAACATTTGTTGACAGATTGAAAGTAGCTCCAGGAGTAAAGAACACAGGCCTAAAACAGACAGTAGAGAGCTGCTGGCTATTTCTTCCACCAAACAGGTGGAAGGGCTTTTTAGAGGAATCTACCAAGTGCCCTCAAGTCCCATTTATCTGAGTTTCATCTGACCTTCCACCTGAGCTGCTAAGTTGACTTACTAGAGTTTCCACTTCTCTGATTCTCCTGCCCAGCCCTGGGGTTAATAAGCATAATGAGCAGTGAAAGAGCCACAAAAGAAAGGGGTAGGTATTTGTCTGTAGGGGAATGAGGGCTGGGGAGGAAGCCACGATTACAAATCATCACTCAGTCTGAATTGCCTGCCTTCAGTCCCCTCCAAGATGCCCATGATGAGGAGGAGTTGAGGAGAAGGATTACCTTGATGAGGGGAAGAGGAATGCCCGTGAGAGCAGAGGCATCCATGAATTTCTTGAGATCCTGGTGCAGAAACTCAAAAACCAGGTAGAGTTTGTTTTCTGTGTGGATGACATCCAGCAGCCTAGGGAAGAGAGGTCCAGGAATGGAGGTGAGGGAAAGAAATGCCCAGACTTCACAGACAGAAGGCATCCTCCTTTACTATCAGAGTACCTCCCAAATACATACTTACTTGACAATATTAGGGTGGTTAAGCTCCTTAAGCAGAGAGATCTCCCGGATGGCAGTACTGGGTACACCCTCCGTCTCACTTGGAGAGGTTGGGAAAGTAGAGATGGGAATGCGGTTACAAATATTCTTTTTCCTCCAGCCCAGTCACTCCCTCTCCCCCCCACACACAAGGTGACACCACCCCCAGCATCCCCTAGGAAAGTGAGAGAAGAGAAAGAGTGCTGTAGGAGTTAATTCATGGGTGGTCAGGGAGTGGCTTTTAGACATATTAAGGTCATTATTTCTTCTTTTCCCAGGGGTAGGTAAGTAAAGCCTCCTGGTGAAGGTGAAGCAGAGAGAAGGTAACAGAAAAAAAATGGGACTAGCAGCACCCAGCCTCCCTGGAGGGGCCAGTGAGGTTCAACTGTCATTCTTTTGAAAGAGGGAGAGAATTCTAAGATGAGGGTGGGGTTGGGACAGTGAGGAGGGCTCTTCCTTCAGAAAGGTGCTTTTCACCAGTTCCTACAAAACCCAACTCCACCAGGAGTCCTGGACCCCATCTCAGGGGCCTCCTTAGTCTTCCTGAGTCTTTCTGACTGCACATTTGGGGGGGGTATCACCCGGCTTTGGGGAGGAAGTTCCCCATGGATTGTGCACTACGCTATACTCTCCACAGGGAAACTTTCTACTGTCCTCCAGTCCACCTCTCCACCTCAAAAGAAGTCCCTCCCTGCTACCTTCCGGTCCCTGGACGGCTACCCGCCTGTGGGGGTGGGGGTGGGGGTAGGGGCACTCAAGGAGCTCCGGAGTTAGGAGTCCCGGGTACAGAGGCCACTCACGTGTCCAGGCGGATTTTTTTAAGCGCCACCACTTCTCCCGTCAACTTGTTTTTGGCTTTGTACACAACTCCGTACGTGCCCTCTCCGATCTTTTCCACTTTTTGGAAGTTCTCCATGAAGCGCTAGCGAGCCGGGTCAGCCCGGCCCTGGAGCGGGGGCCTGGGAACCCTGCAGAAAGCGGGCCCCGGCTCTCGGGGGGCCAAAGAGGGGGAAACAGGGCCCAGCACCGCGACCCCAGGTCGGGATGGAACGCAGTGTATCTCTCGCTCTTGTCAATTTGTCCAACTTAAAACAATGTTGCCGCCTCCCCCCCAGTTCTCTACCGCCACCAGACGCCCCGCCCCTCCTTCCCGCGTTTCCCTGGCTCCGCCCCCGGGCCTTCCCATTGGTCAACGTCAGAGCGGGCGGGGCGAGCCCAGCGCCCCTCGCCGCAAATGACCTTCCCGCGCAAGTTTGGTTCTGAGGGGCGTTAGAACAAGTTTCTGCGTCGGTGACGAGGCTGAACACCTTTTTCCAAGTACCTGATTTGGGCTCGAGTTTCCGACCCGTGCCCTCAGTCTGTAGGGACTTCCTGATCTTTAACTCGCAGGGTTCGCCACCCTTAGGGGAAATGTGTATCGACCTAAGATGAAATTCCCCCCGGCCCAGGGAGCCTCCTTTGAAAAGCAGGAAGCTGGGAATCTCATTGTAAGGGTTTCCTGGGCCTCGGAGGAGTCGTTGCCTCCGCCTCTCAGCCTACCCTGAGACTGTCTCTCTGTTTTTGGATGCAGGATCTCTTGTCTTTTTGAGAGGTTCCTGTTGGACTCAAACAACAGACTGATTCACTCTCCCATGATGAACTGTGTGTGTCCGGTACGTGTTACGTAGCTGCCCTTCACTCAATTCTTTCCCGGGAGGATGGAGTGTGTCCAGATGAAAGTGACCCAGAAACTGTCATTGAGTAGTGGGATGTCCAGGGACCAGGATCCCTTGTCAGTTCTGCCGTTCTCCGGTCCTCCCGCCCCTCCCAGACCTTCCCTGGAGGGAGAGGAGGAAGGGCTATGCAAATAAGCACCCCTTTCTTATATAGGGGCTTGTCCCAGCCCACCAGCACCTTTGGTTGCTGGAAGGAAGAAGAGGATGGATCTGGTGCTGAGAAAATGCCTTCTCCATATGGCTGTGATGGGTGCTCTTCTGGCTGTGGGGGCCACAGAAGGTGAGTGTGGGGTGTGTGGAGATGAACAAGTATGAATTTGAGATTGCACATCTGCTCTGGTTTTCCCCCTCCTAATAGGAGTTACCAGCAATACTTCTGTCTTCTCCCATCCATTTGATTTAGTGAGGACATGGGCACCTGAGCTCCCTCCCCACATGGAGATTTGGGACTGGACCTGAAAATAATCCCATCTGCTTGGAAGGGAAAGAGGATAGTGGATCTTCACGGCCCTAATTCTGAGGCCCCCTGTGCAGTGAGATGGGGCAGGGGCTCCAAAGGGCTGAAATGAGTGGGAGACTCTTTTAGGCAATGTCTCAAACACTTGGGATAGGGTAAAGTGAGGAATAAGAGAATGTGGTATTGGATAAGAAGGGTAAGGGGGCCCCATCGCCCCTCTTTGGGATGGAGATGGGCGAACACAGCCCAGGCTTTTGTTCTGGGGCTGGAAGAGACAGGCAGAGGGTCTCAGCTGAGCATCACATGAAAGGGCTTTGGGGGATTGAAGCCTCGTGATAGGAGCAAGGGATGGGGGCAGGGGTGGTGAGAGGGTCTGGAATGTCCCGTGCTGCTCTGAGAAGGGAGGGTTGGGAGTGGAGAAAGAATAGGGCATCTTATGATAGGGTGGGATGCTCAATGACATGCTTCCAGATCCTCCCCCAGTGGAATCAACTAGGTTTCCAGTACACATTAGAAATGGAGTGAGGACAGTTTCTGCTGTGCTGAAATATATACCTCATATCCCAGTCCCCATTTTCTTTTTTTTTTTAATAATTTTATTTATTTATTTTTTCCCCCAAAGCCCCAGTAGATAGTTGTACGTCATAGTTGCACATCCTTCCAGTTGCTGTATGTGGGACGAAGCCTCAGCATGGCCAGAGAAGCGGCGCGTCGGTGCGCGCCCGGGATCCGAACCCCGGGCCGCCAGCAGCAGAGCGCGCGCACTTAACCGCCAAGCCACCGGGCCAGCCCCAGTCCCCATTTTCTATCTCTAGATCCCTAGTCACACAGACTTCTAGGAAGTTCTCCTTGATCTGACTTCCCTCATTCATGCTGCAGTTTCAAGTCTTATTCTTTTACTATGTTCCTTAATGTATTCTGGAAACATTCTGTTCATACTTGTCCACCTGAGGCTCTTAAAAGATTGTGCTTACTTTTTGGGTCCCAATTTTTAAAATCATAAGAAGACATTTTTGGATATTCATGAAATTTTATATTGACTGAGTTTGATAATTTCGTCTAGTATAAATTGACATTGTTCTTATTCAAGAAAATATTCATATTTAAAAAAATTTTTTTAACCCTACAGATACATGCTGCATTTGTAGGGTTAAAATAACAAGATGTCTGGGATTTTTTAAAAAATACTTTAGCCAAAAAACAAACAAACAACAGTAATAAAAGAGAGATAAGACAAATGTGGCAAAATGTTGACAGTCGTTGGATCTGGGTGAGGCATATGGAGATCCATCATATCCCTTTTTTTCTCAGACTTCTCTCTTGGTCAGTTACAATAATTTTATCTGCTCTGTCCCCACCCGCAACCTTTGCCTGCCTCTGATCCATCCTCCTCACTGCTTGCCAGTGATCCTTCTAAAACACATCTGATCATATTCAAAAGCTTCTGAAGGGTGAATTTTATGGTATGTGAATTATATCTCAATAAAACAAACAAACAAAATCTTCTGAGGTGGCCTTGCCTACAGGATAAAGGCCAAACTCCTTCACCTGGCACTGAAAGCCCCCATCTTCTTGGCCTCATCTCTCACAGTGTGCATCAACCACATTGCTGGTAGTCTCCTATCATGCCATGTGCTTCCCTGCCTCCATGCATCTGCTCATGCTGGGCCTTATCCCACAGGCCAACTCCTCACTGACATCTTTCCCAATCTGCCAGAGTAGAACTAGTCTGTTTAGTTTGTCATTTCATGCACTTTGTGCATGTCTGTTATTGTTCATATTAAACAGTGCCTTGAATTATAGTAATTTATGTATATGTCTATTTCCTATACTTTACCTTGAATCCCATTAGGGCCATGTCTTGTTCATTTCTTAAGTCCTTTGTACCTAGCATAGTGCCTGGTACCTGGTGGGCATTCAGTAAATTAAAATGCAATTTGAATGTGAGAATGAGTGGGGCCACATGGGACGGTGTTATCCCCTGAGAAGGGACTGAGTGAGGATCCTAGGGCCCTCATGGTACCTTCCTTTTAGGACCCAGAGGCCGGGACTGGCTTGGTGTCTCAAGACAGCTCAGAACTAAAGCCTGGAACAGGCAGCTGTATCCAGAGTGGACAGAAATTCAGAGGCCTGACTGCTGGAGAGGTGGGAACTTGACAATTTCTGGGGAGGGTATGGTGGGAACGGGGTGAGGAGAGGAGCAAGAACGGGGTTGGATGTAGCTTGGAATGATAGGAAGGGAAAAGGTACATGGGGAGTGGAAACCAAGGAGTCCCAGCTAATGCAGCTGCCCTTCCCAGGTGGCCAGGTGTCCCTGAAGGTCAGTAACGATGGGCCTACACTGGTTGGGGCAAATGCCTCTTTCTCTATTGCCCTGCACTTCCCTGAAAGCCAAAAGGTGCTGCCAGATGGGCAGGTCATCTGGGCCAACAACACCATCATCAATGGTGAGTACCTTTCTACTCCAGGCCCTCATTCCTAGGGCTCGGATTCCCTGGTATCCCCAATGAGCTCAGGGAATGCTCCCTTCCCCTCTAATTTTTTTTTTTTTTTACAAATTATATTTGTAATACATATTCATTGTAGAAAAATTAGAAAACACAGAGAAAGCAAAAAGAAGAAAAAATTATAGTCCCCAAAATGGGGGACAGAAGACCCAGTGGACCTAGAAGTGGGACAGACTTTGATTTAAACTTGCTACTAGCATGTGATCCTGGGCAAGTTACTTAATTCTTTTATGCTTCCATTTCCTTATCTAGAATGGGGATGATAACTTGAAAGGTTTTTTTAAGGATTAAAATGTGATAATCTGTAAAGAATTTAGCATACACCTTCCACAGCCTACAGTAAAGGCTCAATAAATGTTAGCTGGGGCTGTTATTTTTATTTTTAGTGAGGAGATCAGCCCTGTGCTAACATCTGCCAATCCTCCTCTTTTTTGCGGAGGAAGACTGGCCCTGGGCTAACATCTGTGCCCATCTTCCTCCACTTTATATGGGACGCCGCCACACAGCCAAGCAGTGCGTCAGTGCGCGCCCGGGATCCGAATCAGCGAACCCCGGGCCGCCGCAGCGAAGCACGCGCACTTAACCGCTTGCGCCACTGGGTCGGCCCCGTGGTGCTGTTTTTATTTTTATCCCACTAGCTAGAGCAAATCACTCTAAACATTTTGATATATGGCCTTCCAATCTCTTTCCTATTTAAATATACATATGAATCTTTAATTGTAGTTTCCATTCTCCCCACCACCACCCCAAATGGGTTATACAAGGGGAACGTACTTCGTAGCTAAAGAAGTATTCCCAGACCCCCTCTCTGGGAGCCATGTTAGGGGTTCTGGTGTATAGAAAGGAATGCCAGGGTTTGAGGGTGACTCTGTATCTACCTTTCAGGGAGCCAAGTGTGGAGAGGACAGCCAGTGTATCCCCAGGAACCTGATGATACCTGCATTTTCCCTGACGGAGGGGCCTGCCCATCTGGCCCCATGTCTCAGAGGAGAAGTTTTGTTTATGTCTGGAAGACCTGGGGTGAGGGACCTCCTTCTCTGGCCTGTCATCCACACTTGGATTCTCCTCTTCCTACCTGATCCCCTTTCTCTTTGGTCCCATCGCTTAAGCTCTGTGAGTTTCCCTAATCTTCATTTCCCCCATGGCTCTTTCCTCTTCCATAGCACCTAGCCCCCTCCGACTCTCTTTATTATAATTCTTTCTGCGGACGCTTCCCCAATTATAGTTCCATCTCATGGAACCCCTCATTAGGACTCCTTTCCTGCCCCCCATATCACAACCTTCCAAACACCCTCTGAAATAACCATCCTCAGTACATCTCCTGACCTTCCTTCTCTGGTGCCCTGTCTCTAATCCTGCCCCTCAGTCCCCTTTGACCAGTAACCCCCACCCCTCCTGCTTTTCTTTCCAAAAACCTCAGACCAATACTGGCAAGTTCTGGGGGGCCCAGTGTCGGGGCTGAGCATTGGGACAGGCACAGCAGTGCTGGGCACACACACCATGGAAGTGACTGTCTACCACCGCCGGGGGTCCCAGAGCTACGTGCCTCTTGCTCACTCCCGCTCAGCCTTCACCATTACTGGTAAGGATTTAGGACGGCACAAGGCCAGCTGCAGGGCAGGAGAAGGTGGGGAGGCTTGCTAGACTGGAAAGGGAAATGATGTGTAACCTTAAAGGGGCAGAGCCAGGAAGACCTGGGGGCAGAGGAATGTGGAGATTAGAGCCAGTGAAAGGCCACTTAGTCAGCTTGGGGTTGGAGGGTGGGGTTGTGAAAAGAGAGGCTATGGCCCAGACCTGCTTCTCACTTTTTCTGGCTCCAATCCCAGACCAGGTGCCCTTCTCCGTGAGCGTGTCCCAGCTGCAGGCCTTGGATGGAGAGAATAAGCACTTCCTGAGAAATCAACCTCTGACCTTTGCCCTCCGGCTCCACGACCCCAGTGGCTATCTGGCTGGAGCTGATCTCTCCTACACCTGGGACTTTGGAGACAGTACTGGGACCCTGATCTCTAGGGCACTTGTGGTCACTCACACTTACCTAGAGTCTGGCCCAGTCACTGCCCAGGTGGTGTTGCAGGCTGCCATTCCTCTCACCTCCTGTGGCTCCTCCCCAATTCCAGGCACCACAGATGGACATATGCCAACTGCAGAGGCCCCTGGCACCACAGCTGGACAAGTGCCTACTGCAGATGTTGTAGGTACTACATCTGGTCAGGTGCCAACTGCAGAGCCCTCTAGAACCACAGCTGTGCAGGTGCCAACCACGGAGGTCATAAATACTACACCTGTGCAGGTGCCAACTGCAGAGGGCACAGGTACTACACCTGAGCAGGTGTCAACCTCAGAGATCCTAGATACCACACTTGCAGAGATGCTGACTGCAGAGGCTATAGGTATGACACCTGAAGTGTCAACTCCAGAGTCATCTGGAACCACGGTTGCCCAGGTAACAACTACAGAGTTGGTGGAGACCACAGCTGGAGAGGCATTCACCCCTGAGCCTGAGGGTCCAGATGCCAGCCCATTCATGCCTACAGAAGGTGTTACAGGTAAGAGGCCAGTGTGAACAAGGTTCAACGGGGCAGGGCATTTGTCACTACTCTAAAGAGCTGACTCACCCAGGACCCAGATGTTACCCAATCTTTTGCTTAGCAATGGAGTCCATCAAAGCCCTCACTGGTTTTAAAGCCCTCAAGTCCCTCTTAATGACATGGAATAGAACTGGAATTCAGGAAGCCAAGTTCTTCCCCTAGGCCACAAGGAGAGAGCTTGTTGCTTCTCTGTCCAAGGAGAGCTGTTCGCTGAGAGGAAGGTCAGGGAACAGACCGTTATCATTTACATAATATTTATATCTCATTTTCTGTTCAAATGTAAATGCCTAGAAATCTTTCCCAAATTCTGACACCATTTCCCACCCCTGGATTCCCATCCCAAAGCAGGTCAACCTGGGATTGTGGTAGGAATACTAAAAAGGGAGGAATTAGATAGTGATGCTTTAATGACTTAATGGATGTCCAGTGTCTAGCATGGGGCCTGGCACAGTGTGGGGTGTGATAAACATTTGGGATTTTTTTTTTCTTTTTTGGTGAGGAAGATTGGCCCTGAGCTAACATCTATTGCCAATCTTCCTCTTTTTGCTGAGGAAGATTGGCTGTCAGCTAACATCCATGCCCATATTCCTCTATTTTGCATATGGGAGGCTGCCACAGCATGGCTTGATGGGTGGTGTGTAGGTCCACGCCTGGGATTCAAACCAGCGAACCCCAGGCTGCCAAAGTGGAGCGTGTGAACTTAACCACTACGCCACTGAGCCAGCCCCATTTGGGATTTTTTAAAACTCTAGCTCTACCCCAAATGGTGTGACTCTGGGGCAGTCATTTCTCCTTCTGGGCCTCAGTTTCCTTACCTACAAAATGAGATTTCCTAGGTCTTGTCTGATTCCAAGCCTGGATCCATTAGTTCTGACTCTACCTGGAAAAATGCCTGCTTGGCCTCTGTTTCCAGGTGAGTCATTTGTCTCCTGACTTTTCCTCTTCAATCCTCTCCTGCCAGGCTCCCAGATCCCCCCGCTGGATGGCACAGCCACCTTAATCTTGGTGAAGCGACAAGCCCCCCTGGATTGTGTTCTGTATCGATATGGCTCCTTTACCCTCACCCTGGACATTGTCCGTGAGTCTTGCCTACTTTGGGGCTGGTGGAGGGAAGCATGTGCTGCCTAGGGCTGGCCAGTGGAAGCATACCTTGGAAGGAGTTACTCACCTGGACAAGAACACCCAAATCCTAGGGTTTCCATTTGAAGGCACAGGGGTGGGATTAGGGGGAGCAGCCCTGGGGCTTTCCTGTCTATGGGCCCTTGAAGAGGCCTAGGAGAGGAATCCAGACTTAAAATCTCCCTACTGTGCAGAGGGTATTGAGAGTGCTGAGATCCTGCAGGCTGTGCCATCCAGTGAAGGGGATGCATTTGAGCTGACTGTGTCTTGCCAAGGCGGGTGAGTGTCCCACTGGTTGTCCTGCTCTCTGGTGTCTAGCATTCCTTCCCAGACCCTCTGACCTAAGCTGACATCTTTCTCAGGCTGCCCAAGGAAGCCTGTATGGACATCTCATCACCAGGGTGCCAGCCCCCTGCCCAGCGGCTGTGTCAGCCTGTGCCACCCAACCCAGCTTGCCAGCTGGTTCTGCATCAGGTATTGAAGGGTGGCTCAGGGACCTACTGCCTCAATGTGTCTTTGGCTGATGCCAACAGCCTGGCAATGGTCAGCACCCAGTTTGTCATGCCTGGTAGGTACTTGGACAAGAGCTAGGAGGAAAAGGAGTGGGCAGAGGCTATCTGGCAGGGAGCAGACACTGATTGAAGCTGTGCCTGGGATTCTTCTGCTCACAGGTCAAGAAGCAGGCCTTGGGCAGGCTCCCCTGTTCATGGGCATCTTGCTGGTGTTGATGGCTACAGTGCTTGCATCTCTGATATATAGGTGAGGGCCCCACTATCCAGCTTACACCCCCTTATCCCTTATTACCACCATTCATTCTTCTTCAAGGGGAGAAGGAACCACCGCTCCCTGTGAGGAAGCATGGTGTCCAGGAATGAGCCCAGACTTGGAAGTTAAACAGGCCTGGGCTGCAGTCTTGCTGGTGGGACCTTAGGGAAGTAGCTTAACCTTTCTGAGCCTCTGAAAAGTAGGAAAACTAATACCTGCCCTGTGGGAGATGTTGTCAGGATTAGAGACAATGTGAGTAAAGCTGGTTCTGAAGCAAGAGTGCAATGAATGATGATATTGATGACTGTTGTTGTTAATAATATAAAGAGTGGAGGAGGTTGGGTGAACTGAGTTCTCCACCTATGAGAAGGGCAGATCCCCAGGCCCAGAATGCCAAGATCCTCAAAGCAAGGAAACTTGTAGGGTGAAAGGGGAATGGACAGAGGTTACCATAGAAACAAGAGAGGATGAACCCTGTTGGTGAGGAGAAGAGGAGAGAGCTAGGATCAAGGCCAAGTAAACCTGGGATATGGGTGTGTCCTCTTCTTTGGAGAAGCACAGAGAGGCTGCCCTTGTCCCTTGCTTACCAGTTTCCCCCTTCTTCTCCCAAATCAGGCGCAGACTTATGAAGCAGGGCTCAGCTCTCCCCCTTCCCCAGCTGCCACACGGTAGAACCCACTGGCTGCGTCTGCCCCGGGTCTTCCGCTCTTGCCCCAGTGGGGAGAGCAGCCCCCTCCTCAGCGGGCAGCAGGTCTGAGTACTCTCATGTGATGCCATGATTTACCCAGGTGTGGACAGCAACGCCTCTCTTTTCTCCAGTCTTCCCTTGGAGACTACCATTACCTGAAATAAATACTCAGAACCTGGTGCTGTTTTTTTCTTGCTTCTGGGAGAATCTATGTCATTTAAGGAGTGGAAGTATAAAGGAGGGAGGTGTACCACTTACTTAACAGATATCCCAGTGGGAAAAACAAGTCATTTTATTCAGATGAGGCACTTTCAATGTATGTGTTTGTGGTGTGTGTGTGTATGTATGCGTGTGCATGGGGAATAGTGGAAGGTTGGTGCAGGATAATAAATACTGTGAGGGTGAAGGAACACCCCCCTGAGCTGGCAGGAGGATGTGGCAGCAATGTACAGAGCCTAGGAAATAGAGTCCAGAGACGAGGAGGTGGGTTCAAGGCTGGCTTGGAGGCTGAGGTGTCCCCCTCAGCACAAGAAGCCAAAGAAATTGGAGGAGCGGGGGGGTGGGCCCATGAGCATGGGCATCTGGTTCCTGTGGGTGATCTTGATCTGGAAGGGAAGGTGGCATGTTCAGAGGCAGGACCTTGGGGCTGGAGCAGCAGAGATTTGGGGGAAAGTCTTTGGGGTCTGGGGTGGGTTGCTGGGGTCCTAAAGAGGCCATAGTTGGAAGGCCAGGGGCAGAGAAATCAAGATTTGGGAGAAATGGTGCACAGGGGAAGTTCAGGCATCAGGAGGAGGTAAAGAAGCTGTGCTATGGAACCCATGGAGCCTGAGGGTTCAGTTTATGGCAGGCATAGGCAATACTCACTGTACAGGGCGTCTGCATCCAGGGTTCTCCATCAATTTGCATGGGGAGGGTTTTGGTGGTGCTGTGGGAGGCCAAGGCAGATTGGTGATTTCTTTACCAACTGAATACCAAAACTTGGTTTCTCAGGCTGGCTTTGAGACCCTTTGTTACTGAGGAAGAACTCCTAGTACAGCCCCTCCCCAACATTTCCATGACTCTCTGCTCTCCTAAGCCCACTCCTTCCCTCAGAGCCTGTGGCTGGAGTTCTCCTTACTGGAAGGTGATCTCAGAGCACTTGGCCAGCCGATGTCCAGCATTCTTGAGCTTTGTATAGATCTGGCCCATCTCAATGGCACCCTCCAGCCCTACTACTTCCAGCCGCTTGTCACTTAGGTCTGGGGGTGGGAAGCAGGGAGATAGGTTTTGCAGAAGCAGGGTGCCTCCAAAGAGAGTCACACCTTTCCCTTTGTCCTGCCCACTCAGCTCCCAAAGCTGCGCCTCTCACCTGGTACACAGGTTTTCAGGATATCAGGGTCGGTGATGACTTTAGCTGCAGCGCCTAAGGCCTGGTTGATCCCATGGATATCCCCGTGAGGTCTCTTGGTATCCCCCCAGAGGTTGGAGCCGCCATGCGTGCTAGGGATGTTCAGCACTGCGATGCCTTCTAGGGACAGGTTGCTCAAATCCAGCGGTTTCCCACAGATCTGAGGGGAGGAGAGCACAGATCCTCACCTCATGGCGTAATCACAGATTTGACCCCTCCCTCCATCAGATGACAAACTGGGAAGGCCAGGATTTGGAGGTGTGTAAGGAAAGGAGGGAAATAAGGACTGGTGTATCTTGAAAACTTGGGAAATTAGGATTGGAGAGCTGGGAGGTCAGAGTATAAGTCCAAGAATATGGGAAGTTCCTGAGGGCACCTGTGGAAGGAGAAACTAAGATATAAAGAGCTAAAAAGAATGTAGGGTTGGGTCTCATCCCACCCACCTCAACTGTCAAAGACTCCTCCAGCTTTTTGCACGTTGAGAAGATGGATTCAGAAGTGGCGAATTCAAAGTACCATAGCTTGTTCTTCATTCTGTGTCAGCCCCAACACAAGGCCCAGTAGGGAGGGACAAGTTATACAGTGCTGGCCAAGGTGGGCCAAGTGACAGGGAAGGACATCAACCTCCCGACCCCAGTCCCATGGGGAACAGGGTAGCTTTGGTTGAGGGGCTTCCTAGAGGTGTCACTGCCTATCTAAGTGCTCTGAGTCAAAGTCAGCCACAACCTAGTCCCTGCCACTGTATATGCCCACCCCCCATCCCCTTGCCCCTCACCTGCTGTTGAACTTCTCAGGATATTTCTCTCGCATGACATGGAATCGGTGAGCAATAGAGGCATCCTGGGGAGTTCAGGGCATGTAAGATCAGAGGCCTGCCTCCTCTCTCAGCACAGAACTCTTTCTCTCTTTAACTCCCCAGTTTGGGAGCAGTATGTCCCAGGTTCTTTTCTTGCAACTAATACCACTGTACCCCACCCCCAATTTCCCTGTGTCACAGCTCCCTTAACCTCTACCTTCCCTTTCTGCCCTCTTCCAGGCTCTGCCTGCTTAACCCCTACTTCCTCCCTTACCCCCAGGCCCCACTCCACTGACCACACCGATGGAGAAGTAGTTGTTGATGATTTGAAAGGGGACTGGGTCACTCTTTTCTTCAGTTTGTTGGGGTATCACTTCCACAGACCATCGATCCATATGTACCACCTTACTCATCTCTAAATCCTTGAGGATCTTCCCCAAATTCTGTCCCTCATACCCTAAGGATTGGGGAGAAGACAAGTTAGCACTGAGCCCTGGATCCCTGAGGGACCTCTTCTCAGTTCCCAACTCCACAAATTCCCAGAGATCCTCTGCCCTGGTTCTGCAGACCCTCCCAGCCTAGCCAGTGAAATGGCAAGGTGCTCGGTCATGAGTCCCATGGACCAATCTTAAGTTCAGCCCCTTACTGACTCTTTTCTCCACATTGTCATGGAGGGTGAATGTTCCCAATGTGCGTGCACAACTAACAATAACACCAAAGTTCCTCTGGAAGATTAGAGAAAATAGCCAGGAAAATACAAAACAATAAAAAAGATGAGCGAGGGGCCGGCCCTGTGGCTTGGTGGTTAAGTGCGCGCGCTGCGATGCTGGTGGCCCGGGGTTCGGATCCCGGGTGCGCATCGAGGCACCACTTCTCCGTTCATCCTGAGGCCGAGTCCCGCATACAGCAACTAGAAGGATGTGCAGCTACGACATGCAACTATCCACTGGGGCTTTGGGGGGAAAAAATAAAATAAATAAAATCTTTAAAAAAAAAAAAAAAAAAAAAAAAAAAAGATGAGCGATAAGTGGGGGGTAATCTCTTTCTCTCTCTGATGCTTCCTCTCGCCATTCTATTGGATAGAATACAATGTAAAGCAATGGTGTCTAAATAGTGTGATACTGGCACAGCAAATAGAATAAAAAGTTCAATAGTAAAGAATAGAGTGGGGCTGGCCCCGTGGCTTAGCGGGTAAGTGCGCGCGCTCCACTACTGGCGACTGGGGTTCGGATCCCGGGCGCGCACCGACGCACCGCTCCTCCGGCCATGCTGAGGCCCCATCCCACATACAGCAACTAGAAGGATGTGCAACTATGACAAACAACTATCTACTGGGGCTTTGGGGCAAAAAGGAGGAGGATTGGCAATAGATGTTAGCTCAGAGCCGGTCTTCCTCAGCAAAAAGAGGAGGATTAGCATGGATGCTAGCTCAGGGCTAATCTTCCTCACAAAAAAATAAAAAATAAAAATAAATAAAGAATAGAGTGCCCAGAAATAGACTCAAGTATATCTGGGAATTTAGTATATGATGACATTTCAAAGAAATGGGGAGGGCCGGCCCCGTGGCTTAGCGGTTAAGTGCATGCGCTCCGCTGCTGGCGGCCCGGGTTCGGATCCCGGGCGCGCACTGATGCACCGCTTCCCCGGCCATGCTGAGGCCGCATCCCACATACAGCAACTAGAAGGATGTGCAGCTATGACATACAACTATCTACTGGGGCTTTGGGGGAAAAAAAAAAAAAAGAAAGAAATGGGGAAAAGATGGGTTATTCAATGAATGGTGCTGAATGAGAAGTAACTCCTTATTCCAAAATAAATTCAAGGTGGGTCAAAGAATTTGTGAAAAAATGAAGCAGAAGTTGTACTAACAGAAAACAGGAGTGAATGTTTTTATAATCTTTGAGTGGAAAAGTCCTTTGTAAAGCATAATATAAAACTAGAAGCCAAAAAGAGAAGACTGACAAATACAATTATATTAAAATTAAAAACTCCTGTATGGTTAAATAAACTAATGCACACCCGGGAAAAAAAAAAGACAAAGAAAAAATATCTGAAGCACATTTAACAGACTAACTTCTCCAACATTCAAAAAATGCTTACAAATCACTATATTTAAAAGTCAATAGAGGGCTGGCCCCATGGCTTAGTGGTTACGTGCGCGCGCTCCGCTGCTGGCGGCCCGGGTTCGGATCCCAGGCGTGCACCGACACACCGCTTCTCCGGCCATGCTGAGGCCGCGTCCCACATACAGCAACTAGAAGGATGTGCAGCTATGACATACAACTATCTACTGGGGCTTTGGGGGAAAAGTAAATAAATAAATAAAATTATATAAAAAAAAGTCAATAGAAAAATGGGCAAATAACACAAACAAGCCAATCACAGAAGAAGAAATACAAATGGCCAGTATGCATATTAAAGATGCTCAATATTACTAATAATTAAAAGAATTGTAAATTAAAATAATTAGTTAACTTTTTGTTGCCTCTCAGATTGACAAAGTATAAAAAGATTTAGAAAACCAAGTGTTAATGAGATTATGAATAAACTGGCACTCTCATTTGCTGTTAGTTGGAGCATAAATTGGTATTTCATTTTTGGAAGGCAATTTGGCAATTTTTATCAAAATTTTATCAAAACATATCCTTTGATGCAGCAATTCCACTTTTAGGAATTTCTCCTGCAGAGACTAAAACACATGTGCACAGAGATGGTTGTACAGGATGTTTGCTGACATACTCCCTAAAACAGGAAAAAACTGGAAACAATCTAAATGCCCATCAGGAGGGGAAGGTTATGTTAATTACGGCAAATCTACGCCATGAAATGATGTGCAGCAATTGAATATAGAATGAAATCTATATGTACTAACATAGAAATATCTCCAAGACATATTAGTCAATGAAAAAAGAAGTCCCAGAACAATCTGTAGCATGATCTCATTTATGTTTGTCTAAAAGTGTGTGTGTGCGTGTAAAAACAGGAAAATGAGTGTCAATAGGAAACAGTGGTTATCTCTGGGGAAGTATGTGGAATTTGGTGGAGGGTAGGGAAGAGGAGACCTGTGTAGGAAGTCTCACACATTTTACTTTTTAAAATCTTTTATAGTGAAAATGTACTGATATATTATTTGTGTAACTTTTTAAAAATACAATAACTAGTAAATGTAATTATTCATACTCTTTGAGCCAGCACTTCCACTTCTAGAAATCTCTCACATCTGTGTGCAGAGACAGAGGTGCAAGGGTGTTCACTGCAACACGGTTTGTGATAAAAAACCGATCATTACCCAAATATCTCTCGATCGAGGACTGGTTAAATAAATTATGACATATTTACTCAATGGAATGTTATTCAGTAATAAAAAGAGTGAGGCAAACCTGACTGTATTGAAATATAATGATAACCAAGATGAACTGTTTAGTTAAAAAAGGAAGAAAAACATCAATAAAATGATCTCATTGTTTAAATACATAATAGTATGTGTCTAGAAAGAAAAACATGGAGGAATAGACTCCCAAACTTTAGGGAGTAGATTACAGGGAACTTTCACTTTCTTGGCATGTATATCTGAAATGTTTGAATTACTTTTTACCACAAGCATGTATTATTTTTGTAATCAGGAAAAAAAAAGATTAAAAATGTAAGTCTCCACTTCCTCACATTCCATTTGATGGTTCAACCCACTGTAATTTGCCTTCCACCATACCTCCCTGCTGAAACTCTTTTGGCAAAGATTGGCAATGATTCCTGCCAAAACCAAGAGTGTATCTTTAGTTCTCACTTTAATTCATGCAACTCCTCACTTGGCCTCTAAAATACCACTCTCTAAATTACAGAGGACCCTCTCTGACTGTGCCTTCTTAGTCTCTATGGTAGGCAGAATAATGGCCTCTCAAAGATGTCCACAGCCTGGGCCGGCCCCATGGCTTAGCGGTTAAGTGCATGCGCTCCGCTGCTGGCGGCCCGGGTTCGGATCCCGGGCGTGCACTGACGCACCGCTTCTCCGGCCATGCTGAGGCCGCGTCCCACATACAGCAACTAGAAGGCTGTGCAACTACTGAGGCTGCGTCCCACATACAGCAACTAGAAGGCTGTGCAACTACGACATACAACTATCTACTGGTGCTTTGGGGGAAAATAAATAAATAAAAAAAAAAAAAAAAAAAAAAAAGATGTCCACAGCCTAATCTCTAGAATCTGTGAATATGTTGCCTTACCTGGAAAAAGAGACTTTGCAAGTATGATTAAATTAAGGACTTTAAAATGGGGAGATTATCTTGGATTATCTGGGTGGGCCTGATGTAATCACAAGGGGCCCTTATAAGTGAAAGAGGAAGGCAAAAGGGAAGAGTCATGGAAAGAGATGTGACAATGGAAGCAGAGGTTGGAGTGATAACATTGCTGGTTGGAAGGGGGACAATGAGCCAATGAATGCAGGCAGCCTCTAGAAACCAAAGGCAAGGCAAGGGATTCTCCCCAAGAGCCCCTAGAAAAAAACAGAGCAGCGCCAACACCTTGATTCTAGTGCAGTGGGACCTATTTTGAACTTATGAACTCCAGAGCTGTAAGATAATAAATTTGTGTTGTTTTAAGCCACTGTTTGTGGGGATTTGTTACAGCAGCAATAGGACACTAATACAGACTCCTTTAATAATTCATCTTCCTCTGCTCAACCCTTAAATAGAGTATTTACCAGGATCTTGCTGTCCTTGTCCACCTTCTCTTCTTACCTCTTTCTCTGGGTAACTCATCTACTCTCAGGACGTCAATTACCTCCTAGGAGCAGATGACTCTCAAACACATATCTTCGACCCTGACTTCTCTCCTAAATTCCTAACATTTATTTCTAACTACCCATCACACATCTCCATCTGGGTGCTCAACTGACACCTCAACTCAATATGTCTAAAACGGAATCTATCTTTCTTCCTTAAACTGGTCTTCCTCCTGTATTCCCTATCTTAATAAATGGCACCCTCATCTGCTCGCTCCCCATGTAGAAAATGTCCTAGATTCATCTTCACCTCCTCCTCCACACCCATCAGTTACCAAGTGTTGTGGCTTCTACCTCATCAACTCCACTGCTGCTGCCTTTGCTGTTGTGTTCATCATCTCTTGTCTAGACGATTGCAATAGACGTATTCTCCTATCCTGTCTCCTTCCTCCAACCCATCCTCCACAGAGTTCCCATAGCAGTATTCTTTTCATCTCCCCTTCTTCAAATGTTATGATTTTTTCAATATCAACACAAATTTTCATTAGTGCTGTATTTATATCATTATTTTCATGATTCAGGTTGAATTATCAGAAACTGCTATGAGAGTCTCATTTGCAGAACACACAGTAAAGACTCAAAATATATGATTTCAAAGTGTCTAATACTATAAATGAAAACGAAGTCAGATGTTGAGGATTTAAAAACTGGCCAAAAAAATTGATCATGTGTTTAAATACAAGATTTAAGTTATAATATGCACCCAGAGATATTTCTGCTTTCTGGAATAATATTTTATATACACAGAGAGTAATTTTTATTATATACATAGAGTAAAATACCATATATATTAGCATCTATATATATATACCTCTCTTTTCTTTTAGTTAAATCTTTCATGAGTTCAAGAGTTACCCACGGTTCAAGGATTGCACATTCAAATGCCTTAGTGGCTAGAAAGGTAAAGTGAATGAGTGAATAGCAAGGAACCGAGGAGACTGTGGTAAATTGAAGAATACATGACCCACTTCTTAGAAATAACCAAATTCAAAAAAATTTAAAACACTGTAAGGCAAACAATACTAAACAAGACAAATCATTTCTGTGGGCTGTCAGCTTTCAATCTCTGGCAGGATAAAGTTAAAAGTTCCTCAGCACAGCATTCATGACCCTCCATCATCTGGACCCTGCTCAACTCAGTCCTCTCTCTTTCCATTCCCCATCTTGTACCCTATGTCCCAGTCACAATGAATGACATACACTAGTGCACCTCCACATTGTTTGGTGGCTCCTCTGGCCTAACACGACTTCTTCCATCTAGAATGTCTTTCACTCTCCTTATCAAACCCTGATTCCATAACCTCCTGCAAGATCCCAGAGCTGGATTCTCAACACAACAGCCTCAATTCCAAGATACCTCAAACTCAACTTGCCCCACACTGAGCTCTTCATCTACCAATACCATCCCTCCAATTCTTTCTCTTTGAAGGGAGAAAGAGACTAGAAATGGGAGTGCAGTTAGGAGACTGTTGCAATAGATTTGGGAAGAAATTATGATGAATGAATGAATGACCACTGATTAACTGGTTGAATGAATGAATGAACCATGGCCAAGTTCCCTGCTAGCTCCATCACTCAGTATCTGGCTTAGCTCTTATACAACCTTCCTTGTTCCCACATTGTCCTCCCCCCACCCCCACATTCTTGGCTTCTCTGAGCCCTAAGAGTTGGTTGGGAGAAACAGATGGATATTTTTAGGTTTATAGGGAAGAGGATTGTCACCCTTGACCCTTCTAGGTTCAGATTATGGTCCTTGCTTCTTCTAAAGCTCCCTTCCATTTGGGCAATCCACTTTGGTACCCAACCATCTGTGCCTCTCTTCTTCCTCAACTCTCTTTCTATGCCTTGATACCTTCTCTAAGTGCCTTTCCCTTCTTACCCAACTGCCCTCATTCCCCAGGAAAACAATTTCTAACCACTTACCTCCTCCCCATCTTAGGCAACGAGCCAGATCATTTCCAGTGCCCAGGGGCAACACAGCGACAGGAGGCACAACAGGCAAGTTGGCTTTGTCTGGGGAGGCAGGTGAGGAGATGGATGGAGGGAGTTAGCTCTGGAAGGCCACTGCCCCAGTGCCCTGCCCGGAGCCTCTCCCTGCACTGACCAATGGTCTCTAGAATCCAGCCTACTGTGCCATCTCCGCCACACACCAAAACCCGGCAATCAGGAACCTCTCTGAAGAATCTGAGCCTGAGACAAAGGTGAGAGAGAAGGTGAGGAAGGATAACAGGATCAAGGCTACCCAACTCCTGGACAGGCAGATTACTTCTTGTCTCTCATTCCTTATGACCCCCTTTCCCTTTGTTAAAAGGCTTGAGTTTCAATTAAGGGCAGAGAGAAAGTACATTGGGGGAAGTTACATCCACTCCTCAGTGGTTAAGGAGAAACCGGCATCTCCATCCTTTGAGAGCAGGAGAAAGATGAGCCAGAGAACTCAGAGATGGGGTACCCAGTGACCCCAGGAAAAGCAGCATTCTGAATTCTGGTTTCTTGGGGTCCCCTAGCCTTCCCCTCCCAACATACACTCTTTCTTGTTCTCTCCCAATGTACAAAGACAGGCAGGCACACACAAACACTGTGATACAGCCCCTAATCTATACTCACCCTGGCTCAGGACCATCCTTTAGGAGGTTGAACACCTGTCGAGGGTTTAGCAGATATTGGAATTTCCAAAGCACCCTGTGTGAGGGAAAAAGGAAAGCTCATGGCAGCGGATAGATATTCTGCACCCCACCCTCTTGATGTCCTCCTCAGGGTATGTCCCCTCCATACACACAGATTCCCAGCCTCTATCAGTCATCCCTCTCCATCTTAGAAGACCCAGTATATCTCTTCTCACCTCTCCCCCTGCTTCCCGCCACTCTTAGGGTTGACGAAGACGAGAAGCGGGTGGGTGTTAGAAACAGGGTCAATCTGCATTGGGAAAGAAAACAAGGACAGGGAAGCAGAATTTTGTCAGAGTTAAGATGGGCCCTGGAGACAGGGGCAGAAGGCTGGCATTCCCCCAAGATGCTTTCCCCTCCCCTACCAGGGTGGGGCTTCTGAAAGCAGGCACCATTCCCCAGGTTTCCCACTTCATTCCCTCCCATGAGGGCTCCAGCAAAGAAAAACCAGCCCCCACCATGAATCCCAAGCCTCTCAGCCCTGTACCCGCAGAGCCTCAAAGGTGCTCAAACTTAAATCATCCACAGTCTTCTGGCTTGTTTTGCTAGTTTTACGCTCTTGTCCAGAGGCCTAGGAAGGGAGGGAAGCAGAGGGAAGGAAAACTGGATTGTGTGTGTGAATCCCTAAACAGATGAGAGTCTGACTTGAATCCTAAAAGTATAGGCTTTCTGTATGAAGTGACATTGTGTGTGTGTTTTTTAATCCAGGAAGCACTCCTGTCACCTCCCAGCTGCTGCCCCAGGGTCTCACCAGGACGCTGGGGTAGATGGAAGATGGAGGCAGGATGTGATCACGGAGCAGCCCACAGTCACACTCAGGGCCCACGGCTTGCAGGCAGTCATCATGGATCTGAAAGACAAGGAGGGCTCAGAGAGATGGAACCCCGTCTCCTCTCAAGTTGGGGGTCTGGGACTGGAAAGAGAGCCCTTGGGAGCAGGGGCAGCTGTGGCTGAAGGGGAGATGGGACCAAGAAGGTGAGGGGAGAGAGGGCGGCTTCAGGAGGGGACCTAAGCCATAAGCTGGAGGGACAGCTCCTAAACTGACCTCTAGGTGGCACCACACACAATGCAGCCCGACTAGGCTGTGGTAGATCCGGATCTTTTTCTGACAGCGGTCGCATCGCCCGGACTCACAGCCTCCTCGAACCCACACATGTGATTGGACCTTGGGTAGAAAGGCAATCCCACGTCTGAGAGGGTCTGAGCAGGGACTGGGGGAAGGGCTGAGGGCAGCAACAGGCTAAGAGCCATGGGTGGTGATGGGGGGGCATGGGGTCACTCACACCAATGTCCTTCCGAGACTTGGCATAGGTGCTGACTTCACAAGGCAGGGCCTTCATGGCACAATGGTCGTGAACGATGTACTTACAGACTGGGTGAGAGGGGAGAAGATCAGAGCCTTAGCTGCAGCCCCTTCCCCTATTTCCTCCTTACCTGGGGGTGAGGCGGGAGCACTAACTGAAACAAGACATCTAACCCCTTGCTGTGGGGGTGGGTTAGACAATTACAGCCTGGGGCAGGGGCTTACCTCCAAGACCTGGGCCTCTTGCTCTCTTCCCCCTAAAAGAGCAATTGCTACCACATGCCCGCCCCCACTCCATCCATGTGCCAGGAACTGAGCTGGACGATGCAAAGGAGGACCAGATATAACAACAACAATAATAATAAAATAGCTCATTTTTATTGCAGACTTAATAGTATGTACATGCACTGTGTGAAGTGCTTTTCTTGCATCAACTTATTTTTTTTCGTGAGGAACATCAGCTCTGAGCTAACATCCAATGCCAATCCTCCTCTTTTTTTGCTGAGGAAGATTGGTCCTGAGCTAACATCCATGCCTGTCTTGCTCCACTTTATGTGGGACGCCGCCACAGCACAGCTTAGACAAACGGTACGTCCGTGTGCGCCTGGGATACGTACGAACCTGTGGACCCCAGGCCACTGAAGCAGAGTGCGCGCACTTAACCGCTTGTGCCACAGGGCCAGGCCCCGCATCAAGTTATTTAATGCTCCCTGTTACCTCACTTTCAGTACAGGAAACTAAGAAGTTACATGGCTTTCCCAAGGTCATATAACTAGTCAGTGGCAGAGCCCAGGACTCAAACCCAAGGCTCTCTAAGTTCAGAGCGCCATGCTTCCTCAGATAGCTGGGCTGCCCCTCTGCTCCCACACTCCCAGGCCCCATCACTCACGGTTACAGCTCAGCCCCTGTTTGCCAAGACCAATGCTCGACTCGCACAGGTTGCAGTAGACTGGTCGGGGGAACCTCTTGGGTCTCCACATGTGCTGCCCATTGTCCTTCAGGGTCTGGGAGAGCACAGCAGACGCTAGGGAGTGCCTATGCCCTTAGAGGGCCAACCTCTGACAAGCACAACCCATGGCAGCTGTCTTACCCATCCTCACAAGTCTTTTCTACTCACCATCTCCAGACCCAGCAGCACTAGCAGTGGCACAGTGGTGGCCCCAGCCCGGAGCCACTCAGCTAGGGAGACAGAGCCGCTGCCATCATAGTCAATCTCTTTCATCATCTCCTGAAGAATCTGAGCAGAGAATGGGGGAGACTTGTGGCATGAGTTGCTCCTCAGATCTGACACCTCTCCACTGCCCCCTAGGACACCCAGCCCAGCCATCCTAGCCAAGGGAACCACGCTGCCTATCAGAGATGGTGTAAGGGAGACACATGATTCACCAGGGAGAAGGGACATGAAGAAAAACTGCCTTACCGGCCTCAGCTCAGACACATCCCAATCCAGGTATTCAGCCACTCGCATCATCTGTATGATGATTTTGTCCACTTCCTGGGGGCCAAGAGGGCAAGAGCCACAGCCGTATCCCACCTCACTACCACCATCCAAACTCTTCTCTAGAACTCAGGGTTCCTGGGTTCCACCCCCAGACCCACCTCTCATTCTCAGGTGCCTCTGCCAAGTAAACAAGTGTCTATGTGTGTTCATATGTTTGCAAGGCAGCCCCCAATGCATGTCTCCAGCCTCCTCTTTTACGGGTCAAGAACTTAGAACCTACTCCCAAATTTAGTCCTAGAGGACTCAATTTCTCCCTCTAGCTTCCTCTGCTTTTTAAGATCCTGGAGAGTTGGGACAGGAGGGCACAGACAAATGGACACAGACTCCCTTGCCCAGCATACAGGTCCCCCAACTCACTGAGCTGTCCAGGATCCCATTTCTGTCCGTGTCGTACAGCTTGAAGGTGACTGTGGGGTGTTTTAGGGGGGCCAGGATCAGTTTGTGAGAGATACCCAAAGAATTCATAACAGAATACAGGGGAAACAAAGAGATAGAGAGAGACCATTTGGATGAAGAGCCCAGAGCTTGGGGCTGGGACAGAGAAAGGAGACAAAAAGGGTGGGGAAACAGGCTTGGATTCCACCCTCAGTGAGCCTGACAGGGGAGACAGTACACACCTCCCACATCCCAACAACACCCCAGGCCACCCCCAGGAAATGCACAAGACATGGGAACTGAGGTGACTATATGGAAGGCATTAGGTATAGGAGTTTAGGGAACAGAGGAAATGGGCCCATTCTCTGGCCCCACCTTTGTCTGGCCCTGTCAGCCTTTAGGAATCCTGAAAAAATGAGGGAAGGAAGGCTGGGAAAGCCTCTCTCTCCCTTCACCTTTCCTCCCCTCTCCCAGTCAAGAGTGGCAACTCACATTCTAGCTTGTCTTCTGGCCGGCCACCCTCCAGAAGGGAAAAGTAGCAGGAGACATCACTGAGACATACCAGATCTGGTTACAAAAAGGGCAACAGATTTGAGGGTGGGCCTCCCTCCACTCTGGCTCTTCTCTTTTCCTTCGTTCCAGCTCTTCTCTTTAATTTTCCTCCCTCCAGCTCCTAGCCCAGCCTGGCCACTCTCCACCTCTCTCCCCTAGCCCTGCTCCTAACATGTGACTCAATTCAACTCTCGCCCCCCAAACCCGCGTTAATTTGACTTTTCTTCCGGAGGCCCAGCCCAGTCCCACCTACTTGACCATACCTTTTTTCACGGTCTCTTCTAAGTAGTAGTCAGTCTGGAAGGACTGAAACAGTGCCAGGCTTAGGTGACTGGGAACATTATCTGCTTCTAGATAGATTTTCAGGAATTGCTGGAATCCCTCGTACCCAATGGCCTATGACGAGAGCATGCATTAGCCTGGGGAGTCTGCAGGATGGGAGTTGGGGAGTGAAGAATTGGGAATGCTGGGGACAGAGACAATAAGTGCCGAGCTGAGAAGCATCCAAGGCAGGAGTACGATTTCTTGGGTTGAGTCCTCAGTTAAAGGAATATCTTGCTTTGCCCTAAAGCAATAGCTGTGGTAACAATGGATGCTGGGGTATCTAGATGGAGGATAGCAAGGGCCCAGAATAATCCCTGGCAGCTGGGGATCCCAACAGAGTAGCAAAAACAAAGATGGGAGGAGTTGGTCAAGGAGAGGATTTCCCAGCTGCCACTCACATCTCCTTGGACATATTCAGCCATTTCACCATCCTCGAAGAGCTTTAGGACATCACTGACCTTTTGGGTGGAGTCTAGCATGTGAAGAGAGTGAAAGAAGAGCATTAGTCTGGTCCGGCTCTCCCTGCCTTCTGTCAGAGTCCCACCCAGACATCCAACAGGAAAAAAGCGTCAAGTGAGATGAAGAAAGAAAAAATTTCAAGAAGAAATTGAGAAATACAGAGAGAAAACATTTCAGATCCTCCAAAGTGGTACCCCTCCTAACTTCTCTCCTCTGAGACTTGGAGCAGGCAGTCAAGGTTCAGAGACGTGTGGGTAGAGAATTGAGAACCCAGGCATCTCCCTATCTCCCTCTCCTCCTTTTCCCAGTTATAGGCAAATTTCAGGAGCTGTCTTGCTCAAGGCCACTGGGGAAACTGGGGGAGCTGGGGGGAATGAGGAGGAGGAGGGATTCTCTAGCGTAAGGTCTCCAGAACTGAAGGACTGGGAGGAAGACTCACATTCCATGTATTTCTGCAGCTGGGCAAAATCATTGGGGCTTATTAGGCCCCTCTCCTTGGCCATCTTTCTTTTTTCCTTAAGGATGGCCACAAAGGTGGCTTGGTAGTAGTACTTCCGGTGCCTGGACCTCCACTTACAAGGGCAGTTCTGGAGGAAGATGACAAGAGCATGTGGTGGGAAGAGCCAGCTGTCTGGTCTCTTTGCTTCTGTCTGCCCTGTCCATCCTCTACTGGCACTATGATTTCTTTCTTTCCTCATCTGAGTCCCTCCTGAAGCCTCTTCCTTTCCCTGCATTCCTCTCTCCTGTGTATGCCTCTCTCTCTCCCTGACAGAGTCTGTCCTCTGTCTGTTTCTCTGACTCATCTTTGACTTTCTCTTCTCTGTTTCTGGATCTTTCTCCAGCTCTCTGATTTCTCCCCCAAGCTGTCTCGATTCATCTCTGACCACCCTCACCTCCTCGCCCCCAGCCCCCTCTTTCCCAGTCTATATGGGTCTCTGTGAACGCGTCCCTCGCCTGTTTCTACCTCTTCTCCCGCCACCCCCAATCTCTGCAGTCTCTCCCGAGCTTGCAGTCTCTCGCATCTCGGATCCCGCAGTCCCGGCCCACCCCGTGGTTCTCACTGCGTTGGCGGCACGCCTCCCGGGCCACGACCCCATCTTGCTCCGCCTCCAGCCTCGGTCCCCAGCACCGCTCAGCCACCCACTCCCTGAGCCACCCACGCCCCGCAACGACCTCTAGCGCTTCTGACGCGCGACACAGAACCAGCTCTGGCCGAGTCCTCAGCCTCGGCCCCGCCTCGCCTGCGTCCCGAGGAGCTCCCTGGGGACGGGCGGGGACCCAGGCGCGCGGGATAGGGAAGAGATAGGGGAAGAAGGCTCTGAGCATCTGCTTAGCTTCCCAGTTCCAGGAGGGTTGAGCTGAGTGCGGGAGTCTTGGATGAGGCCTGGGGGGAGGGGGGGGTGTCTTCCTTCCACCCTACTAGGTTAGTAGTGTTTAGGGAGCTCCAGCTTTCGGCTCTGGGACCCAGGGACCAAAGAGGAGCCATCAGGTGGATCATGCTGACCTCTGGCCCAGGGGCCAAGTTGCAAAGGGCAACTTGCCTTGAGGATTCAATAACAGCAGTAACAATATCTTTCATTAGTATAGTACAGCACTGTTTTGAGTCTAACAGAGCTAGGGTTAGTCATGTCTGAGTTCCATTCTTAGCTCTGATACCACTATGTGACTTGGGCAAATTATATCTGTAAAATGGGGGGAATGATACCCATCTTTCAGTTGTGAGGAGTAAGTCAAATAATGTATGAAAAGTACCTAGTACAATGCCTAGCATTGTACTTCTATATGCCTATAGAAGGCCTACAAGAAATGGTAGTTATTATTGTATTAACAATTAAAATCTAATCCAATGAGACAGGAAATTATTGGTATAGCCATTCTACAGATGAAGAAACTGGAGCTCAAAGAGGTTGGGACTTCCTAAGGCAGGTGATAAGTGGAGGAGGCCAAAGCTCTAACCCGAGAACCCCATGTGGGGCCCCTGCCTGTCTCTCTGTCCTCCTCTCATTCCACTTGGTCCTTCACACACTGCCTTCTAGTCCACTGCCTTCCTTTCTGTTCCTCAAGCACGCCAAGTTCTTCCCTGCTTAGGGCCATGAGACTTACTGTTCTGTCTGCCTGGAACACCCTTCCCCACTCTTGGCAGAGCTGACTTCTCGCCCAAGCTGAAATCCAAGAGATCCAAGGTCTCCAAGAGACCTTCCCTGACCATTCCATCCTAAGTAGCTCCCTCCTTTGCACAGCACTCTCCTTTGTTTCCTTCACTGAACTTATCACAAGTGGAAATTATCTTCCTAACTCATTTGCTTGTGTGTTCTGTTTGTCCTCTTCTACCAAAATGTAAGGTCCCCAAGGGGGGGAATTGTTGGTCTCGTTCACCACTGTATCCCCAATACCTGAAACAGTGCCCAGCATGTTGTAGGTGCTCCATGTTGGTTGTACAAATAGTTGTGTAAAGTTAGGGAGTCATATTTTGGGAATATTAATCCAAATACAGTTAAATGAAATACCAGAGTGTCCATCCTGACAGGGGAATATGAGACAATTTGGAACACATATAGTAGGTGCTAAATAAATATTTGTTAAATGCATAAATGATGCTAGAAAGCACTTATTGTGGTACTCCATCCAAGGCTCTGACCTTCTACCCCCCCCCCCCCACCTTATTTAGGGCTCCTTGGGTCAGGCTCAAGGAGGCAATCAATGCCTAAAAGAACTTCCTTTCTGATAGTGTAGCCTCTGTAGCCTCTGCCCTTGGGACAGCTGTGCCGCTCACCTCTGTGTAGCGTACCATTCCTGTTCTGGGGGCTCTCTGGGAACACTTAGAAGGGGATTCTGGGACACTGATATTCTGGAGAAAACACTGCACCCATCTGGCCCTTTTCTATGACTATAATCCAACTTCTACTGCCAACAGATCTAATGAATACAAAATAGTTTTATGGTTAATGGGGCCTGTATGGCTTAATTAGCCTCTCTCATTACCCCTGGGGATTCTTAGATGGCTCCAAGGCTCTAGGAAATGGAATCTGAGAGAGAAAGTGACAGGGAGAGAGCAAACAAGGGATGGCAAACAGGAGAGAGGACATGATGCTTCCCTCTCATCTTTCTTTTCACAGTGACCCTTCCTAGTCCCCCAGGTCTTAGATGTAGATTATCGTAGAGGTTAGGAGAAGGACTTTTGCATTAGATAGTCGTGGATTAGAATCCTAACTCTTGGGGAGTTATTTCATCTCCCTGAACCTGTTTCCTTATTGGTAAAATGGGTACCTAGAGAAATCAGTAACAATGCGGGGACTAAATAAGATAATATGTGACATATACTTAGCAAACTGCATGGCACAGAGGAAGAACTCAATAAACATTAGCTATTATTATCATTATTTATAGTACAAGGGTGGTACCTAGAGAAACACATCTGGAGATTAGGAAAAATGATGTCTTTGACCCAGCAAGGCATAAATTCTAGGAACTTCCAGTACCAATGAAGCCTAGTTGTACATCTTCCCTCCTCTGTCATATCTCAGGCACAGATATGAAGTATCAGGGTCGTGTAATTTGCCTCTGGGAGGGTGAGAAGGTGGCTAGAAACTAGACTGTCAGGGTCCAAAGACACCCCTGGGCTGGGACCTGGGACCAAGGACACTCCTGGCTCCTGGGATCTTTTCAGTTTCCTCCTGACTTTTCTCACCAAAAGTTTGGCTGCTCCTGCTGCTGGAAGGCAGCAAACCACCAGATCCTGGGGCATTAAAGACCTGGAACAACTCCAGTTTTGTCCTCCAGCTCCATCCCAACCCGGAGGCTATAACCTGGGCTAGTCCAGGCGAATGCCAGGGCAGTGGAGGGTGGGGTCTGGGGCCCTCTCGCCAGCTATTTGTGACTCACCCTTCCCTTCCCTCTTCTGATTTCCCTGTCCACCTCTACCAACTTGGGGTAAGAAAGTAAGAAGTTGACTTGGAGGCAGACACTCCTAGAACATCCTCAGAGCTGGGAGGCACCAACTGCCATATTTTACAGAGGAGGAAACTGAGGCCCAGAGAGAGAATGAGTCTCTCAGGGTCACACCCAGACTCTAGACATCTTGTCCTTAGTCCGTTCCACTAACATTTAACCAGTGCCTCTGGTTTTCTAGATCTTATTTTAAACATTAAACACTAAAATTGCTGGTAACCAAGAGATAAATATGATTTCCAAAGCTTAGTGCTAACATTTAAGGTTTCCTTTTTCACGCCAACATTCATTGCTCACATTCCAAGTCTTGTAAGTTTACAATTACTCAAGAATCAGCTATGCCCCCGAACATTCCGGCTGACTCAGCAAGGAACCCCAAAAGGCAGGCACTCCCCTTTGAGGACCTAGGCCTGCTTACCTGGACTTCTGAATCCCTTAACCACACCAGGGCCTGCATCCTCCTCCTCTTTTACAGGACTGAGGGACGGTCTATTCTTTCCTGCCCATCCCTGCTACTAGCCCCTAAGAGGGCATCATTTGGCTTAAAGCCTCAAATTTCATTCAGCTTCCACAAACATCACAGATGGTAGTGTTGCCTGATTAAGGGAGTGGTGTGTGTGTGTGTGTGTGTGTGTGTGTGCACACGCGCGCGCGGGGGGGGGTGTCATTGTGTAGTACAGGAGGAAGTTACAGTGTTGGCATGGTTGGGGGATGTGGGCTCATACCTTCTGAGGCTGAGGAGATGCCCAATAACATTTGCATTTCTTACTCAGTAAAGCTCCTTTCCCCCATTTAAAAGTGAAAAGTGGGATTTAGACCCAGGTAGTTTCAGAAACTTCCCGATGACAGGTGTGGAAAGGATAGAGGTGGGAAGTTGGGGACCAGGAGGCCAAACAAGAACCCCTCTCCACCCGTGCAGACGGGTGTGGAACTGTCCGTAGAGGTTCCACAACAGACCTTCCCCTGACTCTGGTCCCAAGCAGCCGAGCCGCACCATCCCTCCGAGTGAGCGGGAGGGATGCAGGGGAAGGTCCGGGGAATCACTGTCTGCGGGGTGCTGGCCCAGCCCTCCGCTGCCCCTCGCGTCCTGGCGCAAACTCTTCTGGCTACCCGCTCCAGCTGTCACGCTTCCTCCTTCTCCACCCAGCAGCCCTACCCCAGCCCCTGGGGCGTCCCCGCCCGCGCCCCCAGCCCCGCCTGCTCCGGGTGGGAGGGCGGGAGGCGGGGGGCTCGCGGGGTCCCTACCTTGCCTGCGGAGGGCGCGCGGTCGGAGCTGAGGTGCCGGCGCGGGAGCTGGAGCCCTTGCTGGGCTGGAGGGGACGGGCCAGGCAGAGGCGGCCGCCGGAGCCGCCCCGCTCCTGACGACACAGCTGCCCGCCCCCGACCCGGCCCGCCCGCCCGCGCCCTCGCCCGGCGCCCCCATCTTCGGGAACTCCAGTCGGACAGGCCCTGTCTCCAGTTCACCCAACCTGATTCCCCTTGCCCCCGAATATCTTCAGGGCTCTGGTCTGTGCCACTTTCTCCACATCCTGCGCTTCTCATCTTCTTCCCGCCCTGGGACAGGTCTGTTTCTCTCCATCTTCCTTTCTTTCTAATCACTCACAGCCTCTCCCCTCGTCTCAACCCTGGGAGACCAACATAGGGGGTGGGGCTGCTGATGGGACAGCTTGGCTGACGCCCACCCAGCCAGCATCTCACCTTCTCCTAGGTGCTGCCATCGGGGATTTCCCTTCCCAACTCCTTTCCATCCACCACTGACTTAATGCATACTTGGGAGATCCCACAGCAACAAGACCAGAGTTCCAGACTCCACATCCTGAGACCCATATACCTCCCTCCCTCCATGGGCTTCACACTGCTTGATGCGACTTGAGAGAATCTGGCCACCTTTGCCTTCAGGTTCCTCATCTCCCAAAAACCCAAGCCCCGGTTGTCTCAGACTTGTTTTCCCCAGTCTAAGGACACCTCCTTCTCTCAAGACTCAGATCCTTCCCTGAATTCTGCGGTGGAAGTTTAGGTGCAAAGAGCACTCTGGTCCGTGGCCACCCTTTCTCCACACCCTAACCCTCCCACTTTACCTGCTGGCCTTGGCAGGTGGTGTAGAAGGCCCCGGAAAAAAGTAGGGGTGAAAGGAAATCCTTTCAGCTTCTCCTGTCTGGAATCTCTTCTGGAGTTGTTAAAGGCTCTTGGGGCAGCATGAATGGTGGCGAGGCTAGTAGAGCAAGAGAGAGAGACAGAGGCCTAGGGACTTACTGGTAGGAACTGGGGACCCAGGCATCCTGCTCCCTGGCCCCACCCCAATCCCCGGTCTCACCCCCTCCTACCTTTTATTGAAGTAGGGCACAGTGACAAAAGCTTGAGTTCCTGGAAACTTCCCTCTTACACCTGGTGGTGGAAGAGAGGGGGCAGGGAGAGCTCTGACTGGAAGGGTGTATGTCTGCGTTGTATGTTGTGTGTCTACGTACACACATACATACACACACATAATATATACATACTTTTGGCAGGGGTTGGGGAGAAGGAGTGAATACATGAGGCCCCCTAGTGGAAACAGAGGGATCTAAGCAGTTCTTGATTGTTTCAAGACAGACTTGTCAGAAGAGACACCTCCATTTTTGTCAGAAATACAGCTGCTGAGTAATAGAGTTTGGCAGTACTGTTGTTGCATCTGAACTGGAGATCTGAGGCAGGGGTTGGAGAGGGTCTGTCTCTCTGCTCCAATCTTAAAAAAACAAGGGCCTTGCCACTCTCCATCCTTCATCCCCCCTTCCTATATGACCTCCTTAGTCATAAGGAATCATAAACACTTTTGAAGGCCTATTATGCACCAGGTCCTGTACTTAGTTCCGCAGCACTGCCAAACACACAGCCCAGCTTAGGGCTGCACCAGAGTGGCTTGGTGTGTGTGTGTGTGCAAAGCCTCTCCACTCTAAGCCATCCTAAACAAACATACAATATAGGTAAGAATTTAAGTCCCCTAGCCCCTCTTCCAATCAGTTTTCTGCCCCTGAATCCCTCATCTAGAAATCCTGGAATGATATTAATCCTTAAGGCACTCAGCTTTCCTTGCAAATAATACTCACAGTGATACTACCCTATGTATGACCTCTGTTTGTCACTTCATCATCCTCAGATATGTCCCTACATGAAGTTAAAGACACTCCTTTTAAGTCATTTTTTGAGACTTCAAAGTGGGGCATGAGGCAATCTCTGTAATAAGGAACAAGATGGAATCAGTCATGCTCTAGGCTTCTTTGTGTCTTCTTTAGGATCTGTCCCCATCATACCCCAAGTCAGTTATTGGTGGGGGTGGGGGAAAGAAAGGCCAAGAAACATCTAAGGAGGAGGCGTCTAATGCCTACAGTTCCAGGTGCTCATTTCTTTAATCAACCACATCATAAAAGTCAGAAAGAAAGAAACCACAATGAACAAAGGGAAAGGAAAAAACAACAGTCTTGTTCTCCCCAACCTCTTCTTTCTCCTCTTCCTCCTCAGGGTGGGGGGCCACATCCGGGGCCCAGGGCTGGGTCTTAGGCAGGTCTGCTAGGCAGACACTTGAGTTTCACTTCCTGTCAACCCCAGAGCTGAGGCAGGATGTCTGGGGGCACAGTGGGGTGGGTGCCTAGCATTGGGTAGTCAACAGGGCCCACTTTAGGATTCCCTCGTGCAGAAAGGTCCATTGAGCAGCGCACTAGTACTAGTACTCCTCAGGTAGTACAGTCAAGACCAAGGCATCCCTCTAGTTTTCACAGGCTTCATCTCACACTCTCACCTCTAATCATTAGTAACAAGGCTAAGGACAAGATGTTAGACCCAGCAGGGCTGAAGCACAATTGGTGAAAGAGCGGGGGTTAAGGATGGCAGTGTTAGAACACTTGCAATAAGTGTATTGAATGCAAACCAGTTTTTAAATGAGTCTTTTTTTTTGAGACCTTCTGAGTTGGGCCTCTGGTGGAACTCAGGAAGATGGAGCATGGGAAGGAAGGCAAGCTACGACCCGAGAAAATTTTTGAAGCTTCATTTCAAAGCTTTGGGAAGTTCCTAGGCAGCCATTGCTCTCAGTTTTTTGTTTTTTAAGTGAGGCATGCAGCCTAGTGTTGGAGGTGTCACTAAGCTTCGCCTCCTCCCTCCTCCCTGGTTCCAGCGGTACTGTTGGACATTAACCTAAGCCAAAGCCGGGGATTTGGAGGAAGGTAAAAGGGTTGATAAGGAAAAAGCAACACGGGGGTGGGGATGGGGGAGGGCAGAGCGGACACCTGAGAAGAGAAACCTGCAGCCGGCCCCTCCCAGGCTGTAGGGGAAACGAGTTTAGCAGGACTTAGCCCTGAGGGAACAACAGCTGCTGAAAAAAGCAGGGGAGGGAGAATTCTCATTTGGGTTCTTCTCAAGAATAGGGAGGCTCGGGGCAGGGCAGGACTGCAAAGGGAGTGACCGAACGGGCCTGGATTACTGGCGAGTTGCCCCGTTTTAGAGCCCCAGCGCCCAGAGACTTGGACGAGGTCAATTAGAATACTAATGAGGTCCGCCCAGAAGCCCTCACCCTACCCTCTGACCCCGGGACCCAGCCCGAGGAGGCTCCCGGGGTCGAAGGCCAGAGAAAACTTAGGCCGTCGTCACGTCGCCGCCCGAATCGCCGGGGCCGCCCCAGGGGCAGGGCCAGGCCAGGGCTGCCCGCCCAAACCGGCCGGCCGCCTCCCGGGCCGTGGAAGCCGCCGGCAACCCTGAAGCTGCGGGGACAGGTGACCGGCCGGCAGCGCCCTCCTCCTTGCAGTCCCCTCTCGCGGGTCCCTGTTCGGAGGGTTGAGCTGGTGGTCGAGGGCACTCGGCAGGCGATTTCGACCTCCCCACCTTCTAAGAGAGGGTTAGTTGGGGTCTTCCACTCGCCCCCAACCACATCGGTGCGCCCCAGTGCGTTCCCCTCGGGGGAACGCCCCTCCTCACGTCCCCTAGCCACTCTGGGACCTGGGTGCAGGCCAGGGCCTGAATATTCTTCCTCATTTATCAGCCCTCCTGTCCGGGTGCAGGTGGGCCTTGCCCCCTTTTCCTTCGCAGGTCCTGGACGGACGAAGAGTGCCTGTGAGGAGAGAGAGGGTCTGTGCCTCGGAACTTCTCTCGGCGCCCAAAGGACTGCTTTACACGCAGCAGGCGCTCAATAATGGTATCAGTGGCAGTAAAAGAGTCCATGGCTTTTATTTTATTAAAGTCTTCGGCTTCTCCTCCCTTCTTCCTCCTTCACTTCTGTACATGAAAATGGTGTACTGTCCCTTTAAGACTAAAATGGTGGCCTGCTACGATCAGGACTCCACTTCCGGTGGGGAGGGGGGCGGGACCCCAGCCCGCTCACGCCGGAAGTGGTTTGCGTTTTCAAGATGGCGACTCCCTATGTAACTGACGAGACCGGCGGTGAGTGCGGGAGGCGCGGAGCCGCTTCTCCCCGGGCTCTCGGGGCAGGGGTTCGGACTTGGAAAGGGGTCTGTGCCCCGCCCATCCCGGGGCCCCTCCTTTGCCCCGCCCTCCGGACCGCCTTCTCCATTCATTCTCTCCTACGGGGTGTTACCTGCGCCCCCTTCTGGTCTCGTGTTTGGGGGTCTCTTGCTTCCGGTCACCCAAACCCTGGGGTCCTTCAATGCTGGTCTCTGCTCCAGGACCCTCACGAGCCCTTAGCTTTTCTCCAGCAGTTGGAGCTCCCATATCTCTTTTGGGTTATCCAGCCTTGGGGGTTCCTACACTCCTCAGTTCTCTCCAATTCCTGCCTTCCCACTCTTCCCCTCCCCCATCTCTTAGCTATACCCGCTTTCTGCCCTTCCCCAGCCCCGTCTTAATTCTTTTTCTCGAAGCTGGATCTGTTGAAGACCTGCTCATTGCTACATAGTGCTTTTTTCCACTCTCTCCCTCATCTTCATTGTTGGGTCACTGAGGTCTAGAGGTGTGAAGAGAAGAGGAACCAGTAAAACTTTTCAGCTTGAGTTTTTCTCTTTGATGGCGCCACCCCCCTCTGCCTTCTCTGGTGATGATAATAGGAGTTGAGGAATCTAAGGTGGAAGAAGCCAAACAAGAAGATGTCTAGTGGCCTCTCAAGCCCTCTGACAAGTTGATAGAACCCACTATTCCTTCTGGCTAGAGAAGAATTTCCTGCCTGGCTGATTGAGATGCTGAAGTGTCGGCTGTGTATGTGAGGTTTATGCGTTGAAAACTGAGAATCAAGATTTTCATTGTGATTTGTCCCATCATAATTTCCTCATTTTTAGAAAAATGTGCGTAGTATTATCTAGCCAGTGACGATCAAATAAGATAGTGTATGTGAAAACAATTTATAAAATACTGTGCAAGGCAAGGTGTTACTGTTTTTTGTAGCCCTCATTGTGTATGTGTAGTCTTCTGTAGAAATGACATTGTACGTGTGCTGTGGTATATACAGTCTGTTTTAAAATATGCCATTTATGCTTCTTGCTTTGCTGCTTTCCATGTTCCTTACATCTCAACCCACCTCTCCTATGCTATCTAATGACAACCCAGGTCTCTGCTACTTCTCCCCACCTTGCATTTCAAAGTAGTATAACCTCTCTTCTCCTGCTCTCTACTTCTTTGACTAGCTCCTTTTAATGTGTGCTTTGAAAATATTACTCAGTGTCCGGCGTACTTCTCTTTATTCTTAACTGTTTTCTTTAAACTGATTTAATGAAAATCCAGATATCACATCTCACCATCCCTCCCACGAAGAGGTATCTTCTGTCCTTTGTGACTATGTGGAAGAGGAGAAGGAATCATACTGCTTTTTTGCTCTTCTTACTGCTTCCAGATCATTAATCTACCACTGTCACTCTAATCCTGGTGGAAGGTACTGGCGTGCAATTATAGCATTTTCTCTAAAACCTCAGGGCCATCATCTACTGCCCACAAGGATCCAGACCTATTGCGTCATATTTTTTTCTCCACTCTGTTTCTTGCTCTCATTCTCAGTGTCTCCAGCATTTTTGGAATACTCTTGATGTTATAGTTCCTCAGCATGAGACCATTGACTTTCCTTTGTATTTTCAAACCAGCTACACATCAGAATCACTACAACCGGGACCTCACCTATGACACTGCTTCCCCTTCCTGGGCTCCCCATCGCTTGCGTTAGCCTCCTTACTGGTCACCTTTTTCACTACCTCACAACCACAGAATCAGCTTTTTGCCCTCTTTAGGTTCTCTGGTTCTTGACCTTTCCTGTTTCGTTGAGTCTACCAGTGCCTTCATGATTACCTGCTAGACCTCTGTGCCCAGCCACTTTGATACTATCCTCATTGCTTTCTTCATTCATTTTGATCTTCTGTGTTAAGCAAGGACTTCTGTTATCTTGAATCATACCCATCAGCTGTTTTCTTGGCTTCTGCTTCTAGGCCACAGCACATGGCTAGAGAAAAAGCACAGAAGCTAGCACATTCAGTATAACTTAATGTCAACTTCTGCCAAGATCATGGCTTCTCTCCAGTCTTTTTTCTTGGTTTGCTTACATTCTGTCATGGCTATTTCCCCCACCTTTTCCAGTTCTCTCTGACCCTCTCTTTTAATTCTCTCTCTTGGCAGATGAACTCACTTTCTAATTCATTGAAAAATCAAGGCCTATCACTTCTGTTTCTTTCCTGTTCACAGCCTGATTTCTTGAATATCAGATCTGTGCGTACTATTTCCATTTCTTCACTGCTTGTTTCTTAGCTTTTTACAGCCTTTATTTCTAACACCAGCCTTGCCTGAGTTGCCAATTCCCTTTTCTAATTGTTTGGTGAGTAGCTTTCATTCTTAGATATAATGTCACACCTCAAATCCAATCTGACCAAAATCGGTATCAGTTTTTCCTTCCTTGTTTCTGTAAAGGTACCATTGTTCTACCCAACCCAAGATCAACTTTTTGCATCATTTCTCTCTTTTTTATTTTAAGTAGACTTTATTTCTTAGAACAGTTTTAGATTTATAGAAAAATTGAGAACATAATATAGACAATTCCCATATACCTTACACTCAGTTTCTCCTATTATTAACATCTTACATTAGTATGGTACTGTTATTGCAATTAATGAACCAATATTGATACATTATTATTAACTACAGCCCATGCATAATTCAGATTTCCTTGGTTTTTACCTAATTCTTTTTCTATTCCAGGATCCCATCCAGGATACGACATTGCATTTAGTTCTCATGTCTCCTTAAACTCCTATTGGCTGTGACAGTTTCTCAGACTTTCCTTGTTTTTGATGACCTTGACAGTTTTAAGGAGTACTGGTCAGGTATTTTGTAGGATGCCCCTCTACTGGAATTTGTCTGATGTTTTTCTCATGATTAGACTGGAGTTATGTGTTTTTGGGGGGATGATCTTAGAGGAAAAGTCACATTTTCATCATATCATATCAAGCATACATAGTTAATGATTTTTTTTACTATTGATATTGACCATGATCACCTGACTGAGGTAGCGTTTGTAAGGTTTCTCCACTGTAAAGTTACTCTTTCCATACTGTACTCCTTTCCATACTGTACTCTTTAGAAGAAAGTAACTATTCACAGCCCACACTTAAAGAGTGGAGAGTTATGCTCCCTTCGTTAAGGATGGAGTATTTACATACATTATTTGGAATTCTTCTGCACAGGAGATTTGTCTATTCTCTCCCATTTATTTATTCAGTCACTTATTTATATCAGTATGGACTTTGGGTTATAATCCAATACTACTGTATTTATTTTATTGCTCAAGTGTTCCAGGTTTGGACATTGGGAGTTCTTTAATGGGCCGCGTGTCCCTTTGACATACTCCCATCACTGTAGGTTTTTGGTTATGTTTTTGTTTTTTTAGCTCTTCCTTACTTTGGCACTAGAAGATGCTCCAGGCTAGTCTTGTATATTTCCTGCCCCAGTCCTAGAATCAGCCATTTTTCCAAGAAGCCCCTGGAAGAGCTTTCCAGGAGAGCTTTTAGTGGAGAGTGGTATAGGAAACCAAGATCAGAGCATTAGGTGTTTTTGTTGCTATTGGGGTGTTGTTTTGCATCATCTTTTACTCCTCTCTTGCTCCCCGTGCCACACACACACCAGTTGTTCACATATCACTCTTCTGTTCCTACTGCCATAACCCTTATCCCGTCTTCAATACTTGTTAGCTGTATGGCCTTGGGAATTTTTTTTTTTTTAAAGATTTTATTTATTTTTATTTTTTCCCCCCAAAGCCCCAGTAGATAGTTGTATGTCATAGTTGCACATCCTTCTAGTTGCTGTATGTGGGACGCAGCCTCAGCATGGCCGGGGAAGCAGTGCGTCGGTGCACTCCCGGGATCTGAACCCCGGCCGCCAGCAGCGGAGCACGCGCACTTAACCGCTAAGCCACGGGGCTGGCCCCTGGCCTTGGGAATTTTAAGCCTTGGGAATCTAAGCCTTAGTTTTCTCATCAATGAAGTGAGAATAATAATCCTACAAGTTAAATGGGATTATTGTGAGAATTAAAATTTAAGTGAAATAATATACATGTCTGGCACATAGAAAGTACCCAACAAATGGTTCTGTAATTATTAGTTACGTAATGATTATCGTATGGATTAAAAGAGATTATATGTGCAAGTATCAAGCATGGTACCTGGGTCATTCTAAGTGCCTGATAAAATTCTAGTTTCCTTTATCTTGCAGATTTTGCTGTGACCTCCTAAGTAGTTGTCCTATCTCCAGTCTCTCTCTCTGTTCCAGTTCATTTGACATACTGTTACCAGATTACTGCTCACCAGATTACTGCTCCTTGAGTATAAATTTAGTTATGTAATTTTTGTTCAATATAATTCATCCACCCGGAGTCCACTGTTAAATTTGGCATATATCCTTCTGATCTTTATTTTTCCTGTGCATTTTTAAAACATTTTTGAATCAGGTGGTATATACATTTTTATATCTTGCTTTTTCACTTAACCTTATAACATAAATATTTTGCCTTGCTATTAAAAACTCTTTGTAAACATCTTTTAAGATACTGGCAGAGTGTTTTATTGTTTGGGCACACACCCTCTCTCTTACCTTTCTTCTGTTATTGGGCTTTTAAATCATTTTCAGAATTTGTTATAAGAACTCTGTGAATATTTTTGTGCATAAATCGTTGCGGGAATTTAGGGTTATTTTCTTCTTATTATTAGGATATAGATTATTTAGGATAGATTTCTCAGAAGTAGATTACTGGGTTGGAGGATACAAACATTTATCTTTTTTTTTTTTTTTTTGTGAGGAAGATTGGCTCTGAACTAACATCCGTGCCCATTTTGTATGTGGGATGCCACCACAGCATGGCTTGATGAGTGGTGTATAGGTCCGCACCTGTCCTCCAAACCTGCGAACCCCGGGCTGCCAAAGCAGAGCGCATGAACTTAACCACTACGCCACCGGGCTGGCCCCTTATTTATTCTTTAATTATAAAATTAATTCATCTTGATTGTAGAAAACTTGGAAACTGTTTTCACAAGTAGTATAAAATATAAGTCACACGCATGTTCGGTAATTCCAGAACCCAAAGATAACTACAGTTACATTTCCTTTTAGCTTTTCTTTCTATGTACATATATAGCATATCCATATTTAACATAATTGGGATCATCTGAATGGCTGTAGTTTCCAAGATATGATCGTCAGAACACTTAGTAGTCCTGTGAAATGTGCTACAAAATAAATAACATAAAAATAAGATTCCTGTGGTCAAGTAAATTTGGGAAACACTGTAAACCATATTCCCATCTTGGATATTCACATGAATAAGAACATATTAACTCATTTAAGTCTTGCCTATAAAAACAAAATCTTTTTTTTTTCTGTGTTTAACCCAGAATTCCCCAAACAAAAACTTTGAGAAATGCTGCTAAATGGTAGGACTACTTTATATTCTCTTGCGGTATTAGCCAAATTGCTTTCTAAAGGGTTTTATCATCAACAATATATGAATATGCTGATTTCAGCGTTTCTTTGACTGCATTGGTATTCTCATCTTTAAAAATTCTACTGCTTCGATAGATGCAAATGATATGTTATTGTTTTAGTTTATATTTCCTTTGATTATTAGTGAGGTTCAACTTCTTTGTTTTTGTTTTTCATTTATAACACCATACAAAATAGTAGTGTAGAAAGCACAGCCTTTGGGACCCACAGCCTGGGTTGGAATTCTGTTGCAGTTCACTGACTTGGTAACTTTGGGCAAGTTACTCAATTCCTTATCATCTGTAAAACTGGAATAACTCTGCACGGAGTTGTGAAAATGAAATAACGTGTAAAAACAATGAGCACTGTCCTTAGCCTGAAGCAAGCACTCGATAAAGTGTAGCTGCTGTTATCTTTTTCAGGATTGCCTGTCAAATTTCCATATGGACCATTTGCTCTTACATTCAAGATACTACTCTCTAACATAAGCACAAACCACTTTTCAATATACTAGTGGCATCACATGCTACGTCTCTGCCTATACCCTGCAGTGAACCTGGGCTATGTAGTGTAAGACAGGTGGAACAGCAGTGTGCTGATGTGTAAGCTTGGGCATCAGAACTGAGTTCAGATTGCACCTACATGCTGCTTCTGTGATCTTGGACCTATCTTGAACCTCTTGAAGACTCTATTTCCTCAGCTGTAGGTGATAATATCTACCCATTGCCTAGATTCAATAAGGTAATGTATGTAAAGTAATGGCATAATGTAGCTACTTACTAATAAATGCTTTTTCCTAATTGTTCTTAAGATACTGTGAGTTTTCCACTGCTATGATTTAGCTTGTTATTATTCTACCTAGAATGCCCTTTCCCTTCCTTTCTCTGTGCAGAAATATTAGCCACTAATTCATTGTTGTTGTTAATTATTACTACTACTGCCTAGCCTTTAGGGTCAAGTCCCTGAGATTTTCCTGATTTCCTGTCACCTTCCCCCATCAAACAGGGCTGGTTATTTATTCTCTGGAAATCTTTCTGTATGTATCTGTGTCTCTTAGGATACCTAAGACATTTATATTTGTGTCTTATTCTTTGTTTGCCTAACTTGCCTACCCACCTCCTTACTTAGACTGTAAATTTCCTGAAAGTAGGGACCATTTTACTCATCTTGATATCCCTGTAGCACTTAGTATAGTACTTTTCTCATAGGAGGCTTTCAATAAATGTTTATTGCATTTCATTAATTTGTAGTCTGGCCTCTGACCACTCTATTTTTCTAAGGCTGTGTTCTTGGAGGTAACTCAGGATTTCCAAATTGCCAAAATCGGTAACCTTTTTCTTCTCAGTTCTCCTTTTCTTTAATCTATTTGCAGTATTTAATATTGTTAATCACCTGCCCTTACTTAAAACTCTTCTGCTTTCCATGGCCTAGCACTATCCTGGTTCTTTTTTCCTAGAATCATTTCTTCTTGTTGCTGACACTTTTTCTTCCTTGAGGAGACTGGTCATGACCATTTTTCCAGGGTCATTCCTCCAAATGGGGTCTTCTCTTTTTATAGTTTCTCTATATGAGAAACCACATCTAGGTTTTATAATTTTTGGCCCTGAGATCATCCTCAGCCTCAGATCTGTGACCTAGATCTCCTTTCTTACTTGAAGCAGGTCCCAGGGATTCAATACTCCTTTAACAGTCACTTCTTCCTCACCCCTGGAGTTCTCCCAAGCCTTGCTATGTTGTTGTCTCTTTACTGTCTTCCTGCCGCTCCTGAAAACAAGGCCCTTTTCAGTTTAAGGAAACAGATTGAGAATTACAAAACAGCAGATGTGAGGAAATAACAAAGTTTACAAAGTTCATAGAGTAGCAGTCTCTAATTTGTAGTTTCTAACTCTCTCAAAGATGTTACCTGAAAATCCTGATATTCTACCCTTGGTTTTTATGTCTGGGGGTAGGAATCACCAAACCTCTCCCTTCTTTTTTACCTTTGGATACCATCATGGCCAGGGAATGGGCTCAAAATAACATAAAATAGGTGCCCTTTGTGATAATGGGCTATTTCTATCCCTGAGGGCCTCTAGTTAGGATAGCCATTCAAGAAGCTTCTGCCCTATTTTTTCTCACATTCTCTTTACTAATCTTAAATCCTCAGCTATAATTTCTGTGCAGTTTACTTAAATATATGTTTCTAGCATTGTCCCTTTCTCCTTAATTCCATGTAAAACATTGCCTATCTAGAACTGAATTAGTTATTTTCACAAAGTTTTCTTCTCCTCTAAACTTTTCTTTATATCAGTGGTTTTTATTGTTCTCCAAATTTTCCACAGTCAAGAGTGATATTGTATGAGTTTGTTTGTTTGCGTTCGTCTTTATTACCTCTCTTCCTCACTAGAATGCATGCTACAAGAAGTCCAGACCCTTGCTTGCTTTACTCATTGTTGTAGCCCCAGCTCCTGTTACAGTGTCTGGCACAGCAGCAAGTGCTCAATAAACATTTAAAATCCGTGTGTGAAGAAATGTTATTACCATATGCTCCACGTACCCACAGGTATGTTGTGAAAAATAAGAGAATACACCTGAAAAGCACCAGATTAAATCCACTGTAGCACTGTTTCAGTTATTTTCTCTCTCTAATTAGAATCTTGGCAGTCTTTAGATCCTGTTGAATTATTCTTCATAACGAATTTCTCTTTCATTTTCCTTTCAATACACACAGAGACTATCTAAATCAAGTCTTCTCACATTGCGGCTATTGCTTTCATTTTTTCTACCTTTAGTTTATGTTACACATTTTCAGGTTAGTCTTCTTAAAGCATTGCTTTGAGCAGATCATCTGTACTCTGTTATTGGCCTTTGATGCTCTCCTACATTCTGAAGCTTAAGTCCAAACTCAAGAAGAGATTGGATACCTTCATATTCTGACTAATTTACCTCTAGTCTCTTTTCCCATTACATATGCTTTTTGCCCAAAATATACTGGATTCTTGCTATTCTCTAATATGATACTTAAATTTATGTATTCATTAATTTGTATTAATTACAGTCTTCTATGGGCCAGGCCCTTTGCTTCAAAGATCAAAGCCCCTGCTCTTGAGCAAGCGAACAGTTATGTTAAACATTAGAGCACGATGAAGGCCCAAGCAGGTGCTGTGGGTGCACAAAGGGCAACTTCTAACCTGGCTTGGGGTGGGGAGGTCAGGGAGGCTTTCACTGAGAAGTTTATACTTGAACTTGACCTTTAAAGGCCAATAGGAATTAGCTAAGATAAGAATCAAGGAAAGTCTATTCCAGGCCAAATGAAGCAAAAGCAAAACGACATAGAGAATAGAGACACCGGTGGGGTGAGATTTGTGAATATTTCAGTGGCTGGAGCAGAGAGTGTGAGTGACTGAGAGCTAAGAGGCTGGAGACTAGCAAGAACTGGGTCAAGAAGGCCTTTTGTGTGTGTTTCCAGCCTCCCAGTAACTACCCTGAGGGCAACAGGAATCCAGGTAGAATTTTAAGTAGGGGCGTGACTACTAGTCTGACTTGTCCCTTGGCTGATGTCCCAAATGTCTGAAATACTTCCCTTTCTCCTCTTCCCTCATAACCCCCCCACCTGTCTAAATCCTGCTCATCTTCCAAAGATCACAACAGATTCTGTGTCCTCCATAAAATCGTTATAAATCACCTGGTCAGAAGTAATTTCACTCTCCTTTGTGTACCCATGCTCCAAGCCATTTAGGGTTGAAACCAAAAATGAGATATTTTTAAAACCCACAATATAACAACATTAATGGGAATTTTCAAGAAGAAAAATTATTCATAACCTAATCACCCAACGTAACTTTCATATTGCACACATTCTTGTCTCAACTTCCAAATATGCCTAACATATTTATTTATTTATTTATTTATTTTTCCCCCCAAAGCCCCAGTAGATAGTTGTATGTCATAGTTGCACATCCTTCTAGTTGCTGTATGTGGGACTCGGCCTCAGCATGGCCGGAGAAGTGGTGCGTTGGTGCGCGCCGGGGATCCGAACCCGGGCCACCAGCAGCGGAGCGTGCACACTTAACCACTAAGCCACGGGGCCGGCCCTGCCTAACATATTTAATAAATGAAATCATGGTGTATATATAATTATGTTGTATATTACATTATATCACATTACATGATTTAAAAATTTTTTATCATGATCATTTTTAATGGATGTATTATAAACCGTTTCTGTATAACTGATTGTGAAAATCATTTTTAATTTTTAGCTATTTATAGATAATGCCATAATTTTCACACGATTATCTCTCTCCCTTTCTTTTTTGTTTATGTTTTTGTTTTTTCATGTTGGAACTGTTTCCTTATGCTAAATTCTCAAGATTGGGATTACTAAAACAAAGTGTGCTGAGTTATTTTTGCTTAAACTCCATTCCCCTCCCCCAATCAGTGAATTACTAAGTGTTGTTGATTATTTGCTAATGTATCTGGCATCAGTCCTTTCTTTTTCATTCTCACTGTTTCAGCCAATTCTGTCCCTCGTGCCAGGATTATTGCAATCTTTTTCCTAACTGATTTCCCCAGTCTCCCATGTTTTCGCTTTCCAGTTCACCTTCTCGTGCCAGATTAATTGCCCCAAAGCACTGCTTTGGATAAAAGATTCATTCATTTGACAAATATTTGTTGAATGTATGCCATGTGCCAGATATTAAAATCCTTAACTGGCATTTCAAGGTCTGAGCCGTCTCCCCTCATTTACTTTATACCAGCCCTCTGACTCAGCCAGACTGGTCTATTCAGTCTTCTGGACATGCCATCGATATCCCCATGTCTGACATTTTGTTTTAGAATGAGCTTCTGTTTAGAATCCATTCTGCTTCCCTTTTCAATTACTTTAGTTTGCCTCTTTCTTCAAAGCCCAGCTCTAGTATCAGTCCTCCCTCCATGAAACCTCTCCATTTTTCATTTTTCAGTTGTTTCTCGTCTCTGAACTGTCGCAGCTAAGCAAACAGTATCCTCAGTGTCTCTCTTTTATTCACCAGATCAACTCCAAATTCCTTGACCTTGTTTTTAAGGCTTTCTGAACTCTGGCCCCATTTTTTATCTCCCACCTGGCTTCCTGTTATTCCCTCCCACGACTGTCTGATTCACCTGGACTCCTCCACTTCTGTTCTCTCAGTCCTTCTGCCCATTCCCACATCCATGCCTTTCTTTGCTCACGTTTCTTCTTTCTCCCATCCCGTCTACTTGTCACATCTTACCTATTTTCTTTAACAAATTTCTTTTTTAGTTTTAATTAATGATATTTGCATTTTGAACAAAAAATCAATTCATGTAACAATGTATAATCCATTTGGGAGGCCCTAGACTTGACTTTTTACTTTTTCTTTAAAAAAATCTTTTTTTTTTTAAACAAAAGTAATACTTTTTTTTTAAGAGTAATACAAGATATATATATAGGTTTTTAAAAATATATATATTAATGGTTAATGGTTTCTACCACCTCTTCTTCCAGGTTATCCCTCTTAAGGTAACCAGCATTAAAGGCTTGGTATCTTGGTATGTGTCCTTCTACACCTTTCTCTTTGCCCCTGTACACAGACTATATGGACCTTTAAGTGCTACCCCTTGCCCCAACAAGAATGGAAGCATACTCTACATCAGTGGTTCTCAAAATGTTGTTCAGGACCCTTGGGGATTCCCTAAGACCCTTTCAGGAAGTCTGCAAACATAACTATTTTCATAATATACTGAGATGTTATTTGCTTTTTTTGCTGGGTTGAAATTTGCATGGAGGGTACGAAAGCAAAGGTGGGTAAAACTGCTGGCCCCTTAGCACTAATCAGGGCAATGGCACCAAACTGTACTAGTCCTTGTGTTCTTCATTGCCACACGCTTGTAGTAAATAATGCCAGTTTCACTTGAGAATACCCTTGATGATGCAATAAAAAAATATTGATTTTATTAAACTTTGGCCCTTGAATACACATCTTTTTATTTACTTATTTTTTCCAGTATTATTGAGATACAATTGACATATAACACTATAAGTTTAGGGTGTACAATGATGATCTGACACATTTATAGGTATATTGCAAAATGTTTACTACACTAAAGTTAGTTAATACATCCTTCACATAATTACCATTTTGTTGTCGTTATGATGAGAATGTGAAAGCTCTGCTCTCATAGCAACTTTCAAGTCTACAACCCAGTTTTGTTAACTATAGTCAACAGGCTGTACCTTAGATCCCGAGAACTTACTCATCTTATCACTGAAAGTTACACATCTTTTTAATGTTTCTGTGGACTAAATGGGAAGAAAGCATGAAACACTCCACTGTGCACTGAGTAAGATGGTGTCGCAAGGAAAAGCACTGGTGCAGTTGCCCAAGTTGCAGGCTAAACAAGCTTCCTTTTCATGGAACAGCACTTTTATTTGAAAGAACCACTCACAACCCGTGCTAATTCAGACCTGAGTATCCCAGTAGGCCTTTTCCTGAAAATGAAGGAAGTGAGCCTGTCATTTCAAGGAAAACAACTGATGGTATTTGTGGTCAATGATAAAATTCAAGCCTTCAAGTGAAAATTAGAATTTTGGAAAATTTCTTTCTGCCACTGTGAGCTCCACAGCTTCCCAGTAGAGACTTTTCTGATGAGATTAACAGATAGTTTTTTAGTATTGCATACTGAAATGCATAAAATTACAAAATAAGTGTGTAAGGGGGATCCTGAAATAAAAAAGTTTGAGGATCGCTACTCTACACATTATCCTGCAACTTGGCTTTTCACTTGGTGTATCATGAACAGCGTTCAAGGTCAGTGCATTTATAGCTAACATTCTCTTTCATAGCAGCGTGGTGTTCCATCATGTGGATGATCCATATCTAGTCAATCATTCATCTGTTGATGGCTATTCAAGTTGCTTTCAGCTTTTTGCTAATTTAAATAGTGCAGCAACGAACATTCTTTGTATATATCCTGTGTATGGTGCTTTTGTATCTACAGTATGGATTCCTAAAAATCAACCTGTTTTTCACCGTCTTAATAAAACTTGCCCTTCTCTACATCTCTGGTCATTTCTCCTTCCTGTGGTTCTTGTTTTTGCCCCTTTTTTAGCCTCTTATTCATTTATTGCCTTTTGATGTCCCCATGCTATTGTCTTGTGTTTTTTGAAACTCTTCCTCTGTGCCTGTGCTGTCTTGCCAACTAGATTATAAAAATAGAACCTCCCCTGGCCGGCCTGGTGGCATAGTGGTTAAGTTCCCTGCTGCACTTTAGTGGCCCAGGGTTCTCAGGTTCAAATCCCAGATGCAGACCTACACACTGCTCATCAAGCCATACTGTGGCGGCATCACATATAGAAAATAGAGGAAGATGGGCACAGATGTTAGCTCAGGGCTAATCTTCCTCAGCAAAAAGAGGAAAATTGGCAAGGGAGGTTAGCTCAGGGCCAATCTTCCTCACCAAGAAAAAAAAAACCAACCTCCCTGAGGGCAGGGATGGTGTATTATATAGTGTATAGGCACTCAGTGAATAATGACGAGAGAGGGAGTGAGGGTTGATATGAGAAAAGGGGCCTTAAGTGGACGGTTGCATTTAGTAGATGGATGGGTGCTGAGGGAAGCTGTGTGCATTCATGCATTCTTTCATCTTGGGGACCATTTGAAAATTAGAAAGAGTAACTCCAACTGAATTCTCTCATTTCAGGCAAGTACATCGCCTCAACACAGCGACCTGACGGGACCTGGCGCAAGCAGCGGAGGGTGAAAGAAGGCTATGTGCCCCAGGAGGAGGTCCCAGTGTGCGTGGTTAGGCGTGAGGAGGGGGCATTTAATGGGGTCCCTACAGAAAGAAAGTATATGTGTGCCTATGAGTTCAGGGAAGAATCTCCTGATCCCAGGATCCCAGGAAGTGGAAGGAGGGGCACCTATCTGAGAAAGGAGAGGAGGGGGCTGGGATTCAGGGACGAGTGAGAGTTACAGGTGACTGGTCCTCTTCCTGTGGCCTCTGTTTAGCAGAACCTCCGAATGGTGTTCAGAGATCCAGAGCTTCAGGACCTAGGGACCCTCCGACAACCTGCAGAGCAGAGGAAAGTTGGGGAGGGACAATAGGGAGAGGAAGGAAGCAGGAAAGTGAAAAGAGTGAAATGATTTGGAAGGTTAAGAAAAGGGCTCAAAAAGTCAGTGATTCTTTGAAACTATTGACATCTTCTGTTCCCTGCAGGTATGAGAACAAGTATGTGAAGTTTTTCAAGAGTAAACCAGAACTGCCCCCAGGGCTGAGCCCCGAGGCTACTGCTCCTGTCACCCCATCCAAACCCGAAGGTGGTGAACCAGGCCTCTCCAAGACAGCCAAACGCAACTTGAAGCGGAAGGAGAAGAGGCGGCAGCAGCAAGAGAAAGGGGAGGCAGAGGCCTTGAGCCGGACTCTCGATAAGGTGTCCCTGGGAGAGACAGCCCAACCCCCCAGCGCTCAGCAGGGCTCCAGGGCAGCCCCTGCAGCTGCCTCTGAGCAGCCCGACTCCGCTGCCACCACTGAGAAGGCCAAGAAGATAAAGAACCTGAAGAAGAAGCTTCGGCAGGTGGAAGAGCTGCAGCAACGGATCCAGGCTGGGGAGATCGGCCAGCCCAGCAAAGAGCAGCTGGAGAAGCTAGCAAGGAGGCGGGCGCTGGAGGAGGAGCTAGAGGACTTGGAGCTGGGCCTGTGAGGCCTTTGGGGAATAGGGAGTGGACTGCAGAACAAACCATGGGGCTCGCTGGGGTCCTGGGGAGTGTCGGCAGCAGCAGTCGGGAGGGGTACCCCTCCATCCTGGCTCACCTCGACCTCTCATGGCCCAAGTCTGTCCTCCAGAGCCTAGCCTCGCCCTTATTCTTTTCTTCCCAACTCCTATTTTTTGGACTTTCCCCCATCTCGTTCCCAGTGTTGAAAATCTCAGTGACTACCCCAGGTACCTCTGCTGCTGATTTGGGTGTCTCGTTTAAAAGAAAACCACATGGGTGGGAATCTGTTGGAGAACTGAGGTTGAGGGTAGGGGAGTATGCCCAAGTCTTGGAGTCTGGGTTCCTGCTCACAGTGTTTATGGGTTATCACCCCTTCTATCCCTCACCTTTTTTTTTTTTTTTTTTTTTTTTAAGAACAGAATAAACTCAAGTAGACAACATGTCTGCCTTGGCCTCTTCCTTTCCACTCCTAGGAGGTGTTTTATCCCCTTCTGTTTGGCACAGGAAGACAAGTGTTGGGACTAATATTCCCTTTAATTTTTAAAAATTATGAGTGTATAACCAAATTAGCAACACCAATTTCTGTACGTTTGCTCAGTCTTTATGTACAGAACATGAAAATTAGAACAAATTTAATTTGACATGTTAATTTACATGTGTCAGCATTATCACGCTACATAGCAAGGGGACCTTTGTATCTCGCTTACTGTTTCTTTCTGAAGATAATCTTTTTTTTTTTTGTGAAGAGGATTGGCCCTGAGCTAACATCTGCCAATCCTCCTCTTTTTGCTGAGGAAGACTGGCCCTGGGCTAACATCCATGGCCATCTTCCTCTACTTGATATGGGACGCCGCCACAGCATGGCTTGACAAGTGATGTGTCGGTGCACACCCGGGATCTGAACCAGCAAACCCCAGGCTGCTGCAGTGGAGCACGTGCACTTAACCACTTGCACCACCAGGCTGGTCCCCCATCTGAAGATAATCTTGACCTACTTCACAGCTCTTGAAATTTTACCTTCTCAGATGCCACCCCAAGATGGCATTGTGGGGCAAACTAATGATACAGGAAGAGGAATTTACTGTCAAAAAGAGGTGTTACTTAATTTTTGAATATCCTCTGATTTCCACACCCTCACTTACAATCTTTCTTCTAGCCAGCAGCTAGTGCAGAGATCAGCAGAGGGGGAAGTCAGCTGTAGTGAATTATCTCAAGCTCTTAGCCTGACTGATAAGGTCCCACACAACCTGGCCTCATTTTTTGCCATTCCTCAACTCGGGTCAAACTGCTCCAACTATCCTGAACTACTTTCGCTTCATCGAATGAGCCATAGTCTCTCTGAGCCTCAATCCTTTGCCCCTGCTGGTCCCTCTGCCTAGAACACTCTTCCTGATCCCCCTCTCCCAAATCAACACTTTCTTAGCCTTTGGATCTCAGCTTAAATGTTATCCTCTTTGGAGACTTCAGTAGTTGCCTCTCTTAACTTGCTTCCTTAACACTATGCACTTCCATTTGTGATGGCATTTATTACATTACATTGTGATGCTGTTTACTTGTTAGACCTCCTCCCCCTCGTTAGACCATGTACTCCTCGAGCCCTGGCGCTATTGATCATCATGGCATTCCAGTGCCCAACATAGTAAATTCTCAAATATTTGACTGAATGAACAAGGCCACAAGCCATGTGGAGAAACAGAAGATGAGGGGTAATTCATGCCTTGCACAGCTGAGCAGTTAATGAGGCCTTGACCGGGCATCTCAGTGTGAGACCAGAAGCCTGAGTTCCCATGTGTAGGATCCTCACAATTATAAAGATTCTATAAATAAGATTTAATTGGCTTATATGTAGGTGTTTGATGCTTTGTAAGTTCAGATGTTTTAGAGGAACCTATGCTTTAAAAACCATTGTATTATAAACCAATGTTACTGCAATAAACAAAAAATTAAAATAATGAAAGGTCAAGAGTAATAAAAAGTTATAATAAAAAAAAAACCAAACATTGTTAAGGAGATTATTTGCTTTGCAAAAGGATTTACCACAATAAACCTTTAAATTTCCTGGATCTTTTTTTTTTTTTTTTTTTACTTATTTATTTATTTATTTATTTCCCCCAAAGCCCCAGTAGATAGCTGTACGTCATAGTTGCACATCCTTCTAGTTGCCGTATGTGGGACGCGGCCTCAGCATGGCCGGAGAAGCGGTGCATCGGTGCGCGCCGGGGATCCGAAATCTGGCCGCCAGCATCGTAGCGCGCGCACTTCACCGCTAAGCCACGGGGCCCGCCCTCCTGGATCTTAAGTGTTCGATAAAAGTTTATTTTGATATTTGTTGGGCCCTGTCAGTCATTGTGCTAGTCTGGAGGGATGCAATCATGAATACACTGTAGAACCTTCATTTAAGGAAGCTATTAAGTCATGTAAATCACTAATTAAGTACTAGGCAGATTGAATTAAGTGCTATGGTGGAGGCACCAGCACCATGTTGAGGGATAGCAAAGAAAGAGACCATTTATTCTGACTGGGGGATGGAGAGGCTTAATGGTGGAGTTGGATTTTGAAGATGACCACAGCTCACATCTCAAGAAAGGCAGGTGGGGAGAGCAAGTATGTACAAAGGCTTGGTTGCAGAAAAGGTACATGGTGAATTTGCTTTCAGTTTTTCAGGGGCATATTTCCTTTCATAAAATCAGTGTCAATCACTTGATATAGGATGAAAACTTGCACACAAGCTAGTGTTTTTCAAAATGTGGGTCATGAAATCATTTTAGAAAATTGTGACCAGTATCGTTTCTCAAATAGAGTAGAATAGAAAATAGCAGAGATTGATGCTTAATAAGGGTAAATATGTCTCATGATAATTTTGTTTCAGGTATATATATATATCTATCAGTACTGGGTTAGAATGTAAGATGTAGTCTTTACCTTGATTTGCAGGAAAATAAGTTTGAAAGCCACTGATAAAATCAATACTGAGGGGCTGAGGCATCACCCACTCTCCTTCTAGCTTCTATACTTGGGATAGGTGGGATAGAAGGATATTAGTTTAACTAATTCCCCAATGGACCCTTGTAACTTATGGCGAAGTAAATTAGCCCCTGGCTTTCTTTTTACTCGTGAGGCTATATTACTATTTATTTGGCATTTCTTTCTTCCTTGCAGATGATTCCCTCCTAATGTGTAAATAGCAAAGATTCTAGGGATCTAGATGTGAGTTATTTGGGGACTGAACGTTTACCCTCATGGACTCAGAGCCTATGTGTTAGTTTCTTATTGTCCACTAGGTGGTGCTGTGAAGGACGAATGCTTGCAAGTTATCCTGTCCCCGGACTCCAGCTTGTTTTGAAATTAGTAGATGGGTTTACTCGGCCAGAAAATCTTTTCTCTTCTGGCTCCCAGGCATTCCGGGAGAGGGTATCTAGAGCTCCCTCCCCTCCCCAACTATAACTTAGTCCTACAAATTGAGGAGGATAGAGAATCCAGAATCGAGAGGGTACAATTTTTAGACAGTATTGTGGTCTCTCAAAAGAGATCAGGAATACTTTGTGTTCTCCCCTGGAGATCAAAGAAGATGCTGAATTGCAGTAGAAGGGATGGAGGTTTTACTCCAAAAGGAATTACTGAGTGAGAGGAGGGGAGAGATAAGCAACAAGGCATGGAAGTTGATTATATTCAGCAAACATTTCTCAAGAACCTTCCATGGACCAGAAGAATACAAAGTTGAATAAATTTTGGTGCCTCCTTTCGAGAAGCTCAAGAAAAACAGAGGTAAACACTCAACAATACAGTGTGATAAATACTCTATTAGGGACATACACAGGGTGCTGTGGAAGCAGAAAGACGACCCCTAAGTCAGCTGTGGGGGTGGGGGCAGGGAGGTGGTGATCAGGGAAGGCTTCCCAGAGGAGATGACACCTAGACTGAGGCTGATCTGGAACGATGAAGAAGAGCCATCTAACATCCTGGAAATCCACAAGGTTCTGCGGTAATCGTCTCCCCTAATGACTTCATTTACTCCCATGATTTCATTAATTACTTCTATGCTAATAACTCCCAGTCTTGCTCTAGGCATCTCCAAAATCTGCCCATCCAGTGTCTCCTATTTGGATGTTGGTGGGGCTGGCCCGGTGGCGCAAGCAGTTAAGTGCGCGTGCTCTGCTGCGGCAGCCTGCGCGCACTGACACACAGCTTGTCAGGCCATGCTGTGGCGGCGTCCCATATAAAGTGGAGGAAATGGGGACGGATGTTAGCCCTGGGCCAGTCTTCCTCAGCAAAAAAAGAGGAGGATTGACAGATGTTAGCACAGGGCTGATCGCCTCACAAAAAAAAAAAAAAAAAAAAAAAAAAAATATTTGGATGTTGGTAGTTCAAATTAAACTTGTTTAAAACCAAACAGTGAAAGAAGCCCAAGGCTATCGATTTTTATGGTAATCATATAATTTTTATCCTTATTCATTATCCAGGTGGATACTGAATGAATTACTGCAAAAGCCCACTAACTGGTCTCCTACTTGGATCTCTCCCCACCACCCACTTCCCCAGCCTGTCCTACACACTTTGATCTTCAACAAGATGTACCTCTCCTAAGCCCAATGTCTATGGTATCATTCATTGAACAACCGTTAGTGGTTTCCTTTGGTCTACCCAATGAACCAAGTTCCTTTATCCAACAGTCAAGCCAGTGGCTATGGTCCGAATGTTTGTGCTCCCTCATAATTCATATGTTGAAATCCTACCCCCAAAGGTGATAGTATTAGTAGGTGGGGACTTTGAGAGGTGATTGGGTCTTGAGGGCAGAGCCCTCATGAATGGGATTTATGCTTATATAAGAGAGATCCCACAGAGCTGGCCCCGTGGTGTAGTGGGTTAAGTTCAGCATGCTCTGCTTCACAGGTCTGGAGGGTCCAGATCGCAGGCGGGGACTTACACCACTCGGTAGCCATGCTGTGGCAGCGACCCACATATAAAGTGGAGGAAGATTGGCACAGATGTTAGCTCAGGGCTAGTCTTCTTCAGCAAAAAAAAAAAAAAGAGAGAGAGAACCCACAGAGCTCCGTAGCCCCTTCCACCATGAGGAAACAAGAAATCTGTGACCTGGAAGAGGGCCCTCACCTGACCATGCTGGAACCCTGATCTCAGACTTTCAGCTTCTGGAACTGTGAAAGATAAATTTCTGTTGTTTATAAGCTACCCAGTCTGTAGTATTTTGTTATAGCAGCCTGAATGGTCTAAGACAGCATTCTATGTTCTGGTCCTGAATTACTCTTTCTACTTTACACTCTATGATTCCCTTAAATGTCTTTTACAGCCAAATTCACCTACTCAATGTTTATTTCCTGAATATAGCTTATGCTTTTCTACCTCAGTGTGTAAGTTTTTCTCATCTTCCTTGTCAAAATGCTATTTTGGGAAGGGGAAGGTTTCCTGAGCATAATATTAAAGGCAGAAAACATATATGACAAAGGATTTATATTTTAATACATAACAAGCTCTTGCAAATCAACAAAAGACAACCACTCCAATGTAAAAATTGGCAAAATACGTAAACATAAACAATTCCAATTGATACGGTTGGATTTAAGTCTACTGCCATGCTGTTTGTTTTCTTTCTTTCTTTCTTTCTTTCTTTATTTTTGCCCCCAAAGCCCCAGTACATAGTTGTACGTCACAGCTGCACATCCTTCTAGTTGCTGCATGTGGGATGCGGCCCCAGCATGGCCGGAGAAGCAGTGCCTCAGTGCGCGCCCAGGATCCGAACCCAGGCCTCCAGCAGCGGAGCCCGTGCACTTAACTGCTAAGCCACAGGGCCGGCCCTGTTTGTTTTCTATTTGTCCTATTTTTGTTCCTGTTGTCCTCCTGACCTTGGATTGAGTAATTTTAGTATTTCCTTTTATCTTCTCTTATTAACTATATTGTTTTATTTTTTTTCAGTAGTTGTGCTAGGGTTTACCATATGTGTCCTTAACCTATCCCAGTCTACCTTCAAATACTACTATATGACTTTACGTGTAATGTAAAAACTTTCCAAAAGTATACTTGCATTTTGCCTTCTCCCATCCTTTTTTGCTTTGTTGTCATACATTTTACTTCTACATATGTTATATCCCACTATATATTATTACTATTTTTGTCTTAAAGAGTCAATTATCTTTTTTTGTGTGTGTGTGTTAGGAAGATTAGCCCTGAGCTAACATCCAATGCCAATCCTCCTCCTTTTTGCTAAGGAAGATCGGCCCTGGGCTAACATCCATGCCCATCTTCCTCTACTTTATATGGGATGCCGCCCCAGCATAGCTTGACAAGCGGCACATCGGTGCGTGCCTGGGACCCAAACCAGTGAACCCCGGGCCACTGAAGCAGAGTGCATGCATTTAACTGTTATGCCACCGGGCCGGCCCCAAGAGTCAACCATCTTTTAAAGAACTGGTTTTTTTTTTTTGTGTGTGAGGAAGACTGGCCCTAAGCTAACATCTGTGCCCATCTTCCTCTACTTTATATGGGACGCCACCACAGCATGGCCTGACAAGCGGTGCGTTGGTGCATGCCCAGGATCCGAACCTGTGAACCCTGGGCCACCGCAGCGGAGCACGTGCACCCAACCACTGTGCCACTGGGCCGGCGCCTCTCTTAAACAACTTTTTAAAGATGTCTTTTATATTTACTCACATATTTACTATTTCCATTCCCTTAATTCTTTTGTGTAGATCTCAGTTTCCATTTGGTATCATCTTTCTTCAATCTCAAGAACCTCCTTTATGGGCCGGCCCTGTGGCTTGGTGGTTAAGTGCGCGCGCTGCAATGCTGGTGGCCCGGGTTCGGATCCCGGGTGTGCATCGAGGCACCACTTCTCCATCCATCCTGAGGCCGAGTCCCACATACAGCAACTAGAAGGATGTGCAGCTATGACATACAACTATCTACTGTGGCTTTGGGGGGAAAAAATTAAAAAAAAAAAAAAAAAAGAACCTCCTTTAACATTTCTTGTAATGCAAGTGATAATTTTTTTCAGCTTTTGTCTTAAAATTTCTTTTTTGTCTTCATTTTTGATAGGCATTTCCACCGGGTATAGAATTCTAGGTTGACATCTTTTTCATCTAGCACTTTAAAGGTGTCATTCCACTGTTTTCCATCTTGCATCGTTTCTGATGAGAAGTTAATGATTCTTCTCATCTTTGCTTCTGTACTGTGTATGTAATGTATCTTTTTCTCTGGCTTCTTTTCAGATTTCTTTTTTATATTGGTTTTCAGAAATTTGATTATGCTGTATCATGGTATAGTTTTCTTTGTGTTTATCCTGCTTGGCATTCATCAAACTTTTTGGATCTGGGTGCTGATATTTTTTTTCATTAAATCTGGTGAATTTTTGGCCATCATTTCTTCAAATATTCTTTTCTGTTCCCCCGTTTTCCTGTACTCCAAAGCACATGTATGGTAGAGGGCTTGATATTGTTCAACAGGTCACTGAGGCTCTGTTCCTTCTTCCCCCCAGCTTTCTTTTTTCTCTGTGTTTCAGCTTAGATTTTATTTCTATGTCTTCAAGTTCACTGATTTTTTCAACTGCATTGTCTAATTTGCTGTTAAGGCCATGCAATGGTGTTTTTCATTTCATTTTTTATTGTCTATTTCTTTCCACATTGTATTTATCATTTTCTTTTCTTTCTTTTTATTTTTTTTGAGGAAGATTGGCCCTGAGCTAACATCTATTGCCCATCTTCCTCTTTTTTTTTTCCTTTTTTCTCCCCAAAGCCCCAGTACACAGTTATATATCTTAGTTGAAGGTCCTTCTAGTTCTTTTATGTGGGACGCCTGCCTCAGCATGGCTTGATGAGTGGTGCGTAGGTCCGCACCCAGGATCCAAACCGGTGAACCCTGGGCCGCTGAAGTGGAGCTCACCAACTTAACCGCTACACCATCGGGCCAGCCCCCTATGGTTTTCTTTAAATACTTGAATTTATAATAGGGGTTTAAAAATCTTTACCTACTAATTCCATCATTTCTGTCATTTCTGTGTCTGTTTTTATTGTCTAATTTTTCTCCTGGTTATAGATCACATTTTCCTTTTTTATTTTATTTATTTACTTATTTGTTTATTTGGTGGTTGGAGGAAGCATGTCATTTGATTTTATGCTGGACATTGTAAATGTTACGTTGTTGAATTTCTGGATTTTATTGTCTTCCTTTAAAGAGTATTTAGCTTTGTTTTGGCAAGCAGCTAATTTGCTTGCATATCAGCTTGATATCTTTGAGTCATGTTTCTAAGCTTTGTTAGGGCAGGTCTAGAGTAGCTTTACTCTTGGGCTAGTAGGAGCCCTACTCCTAAAGCATGACTTTTTTGAGGTCTCTACTGAATGCTCTGAGTATTCAGCAAGGTCTCTCCAGTCTGACTGGTTGGAACTCTGATTTCTTCCATCCCTGTGTAAGCTCCAGTAATTATTCACTTTATAATTCCCCAGCAGTTGTTCTTTACCTGGTAGTTGATATTTGGCCAGTTTCAGTCTCATGACCATGCATGTGCAGCCTACTGTGCAGCCAAAGACTCACAGGACCACTATGTAAGTTTGTGGAGCTCTTTCTTTGCATAGCTCCTTTCTCTCCAGTACTCTCTTCCACAAAATTCAGCCTCCTCAACCTCCCCAAAATCTAATCTCCGTCCCCTCAGTTCAACAAAACCACTGTACTCTGGATTGCCCATCCCCTGTGCTATAGTCTGGAAAGTATCTCTTGGAAGATAGTTGGGATAATTGAAAGGCTCACATAAGTTGTTTTCTTTCCATTTCCTCAGGGATCACAATCCTGTGCCGCCTTTGTTCAATATCTGAAAACAATTATTTCATGTATTTTGTACAGTTTTGTAGTTTTTTTTTAATGGTGGGAGGGCTAGTCTGATACCAGTTACTTTGTCAAAGTCAGAAATAAAAAGACAATTCAATTTTCACTGGATATAGAATTCCAGGTTGACATTTCTTCTTTTAGTCCTTCAAAGATGCCATTCCCTTGTCTTCTGACTGATATTGTTATCTTTCCTTCCGTATACGTAATGTGTCTTTATCAGAAATGAGAAGTAAAACAACAGTAAGATACCTTTTACTATTATGTTCTTAAAAAAAAGAGCTCAGTGTGGTAAGCATCAGGGAATGGGCACACTCGTATTTCTGATGGTGCAAATTGTCAAAGTCTTCTTGTGGGGACAATTTGGCTTGAGATACTAATCGTCTAGAATACTTTTCTAGGCACACAGTAATAAATATATATAGAAGAGCTGATTACATATATATAAAATGCAAAAATAAGTAAGACCAATCAATGCTGTTAAAAGTCAGGATGGTGGTTACATTTGGGGACAGTGACTGGAAGGGGACACAAAGGAAACTTTTGGGATGCTTGATATATATTTTTTATATTTATATAAACATATATTTATTTAATCCATGATTTTATAACGACATTCTAAAAACCCCAAAACAAACAAAGAAAAACTTCATTGGTCACTTTTAGAGGTTTCCAGATCACTAACTAAATATTCTTAAACATTTATAAATGGAGGAAAGAATCAAACATTTATCCTGACCTATAAAGGACTGTATTTTAGGGTTACCTAATAATTGATAAGGGATATTTCTTTTTAATTTTTGGTTTATTGTGGTAACATTGGTTTATAACATTGTATAAATTTCAGATGTACCTCATTATACTTCTATTTCTGCATGGATTACATCATGTTCTCATGTTCACCACCCAAATACTAATTACAATCCATCACCACACATGGGATATTTCTTTTTTTTTGTGTGAGGAAGATCAGCTCTGCGCTAACATCTGCCAATCCTCCTCTTTTTTTGCTGAGGAAGACTGGCCCTGGGTTAACATTTGTGCCCATTTTCCTCTACTTTATATGGGAAGCCGCCACAGCATGGCTTGCCAAGTGGTGCGTCGGTGTGCGCCCGGGATCTGAACCAGCGAACCCTGGGCTGCCGCAGCGGAGTGCGTGCACTTAACCACTTGTGCCACCGGGCTGGCCCCAGGATATTTCTTTTTTGTAGAAAAATCACAGCTAACAAGTTCAGAAGGAATTATAGAATTAGAAAATCATCAGGGGAGATCCAGATTTTATGGGGCTTGAAGTTTATGTAGATGAGAGATCCTCTTAAGTAGAACACATACTTTTGGATACCAAATTAGTTATAGCACCTTGGAAAGGATCCATGAAGGTGAAGGACCCTGAAGCTTAAAATTCATTAGCTTCATGGCAAGTCTACCTCTGGCTAGCTCTGCTGGGTCCAATTCTTCCTACAGCCTCTGATGGTCTCTCAGTGAAGTTTTTCACAAGATCAAATGTCTTAGATGATCTATTGATTCCATTTTTTTTCTTAGTGACATCCTCCGAAACCTACTTCTGTGCCCTTTAGCCTTGACTGGTTGTTCTCTGGACCTGCTATATAGTACATATCCTGGGACTTCCTTTTGCCATCATCCTGGGAATGTCTTCAACTGCCTCATGTGTAAAATCCTGTGTCCTTGATCTCAGCTCTTCCTCTTTCTTGGCTTACTTCCTCTTTTTGGTGGAGAACACCTTACTGAGAAAAGGTACATAGGAGATAAATGGTTTGAGAGCTTGTATTTATTTATTTATTTTTATAATTTTATTTATTTATTTATTTTTCCCCCAAAGCCCCAGTAGATAGTTGTATGTCATAGCTGCACATCCTCCTAGTTGCTGTATGTGGGACGCGGCCTCAGCATGGCTGGAGAAGCCGTGCGTCGGTGTGCGCCCGGATCTGAACCCAGGCCACCAGCAGCGGAGCACGCGCACCTAACTGCCAAGCCACGGGGCCGGCCCTGGTGTACTCTTTTAATTTGAAGACTAACCTCCTTCAGTTCTGGGAAAGATTTTGTATTATTTACTAGATAATTTCCTCCTTCCTATTTATCTCTTCCCTTTCTGATATTGAATCTCCTGGATTGATACTTGAGTTTTCTTGCCTTTTCATTCCCAGTGTCACTCTTTTTGTCTTTTTGTTCTACTTTCTTGGAGATTTCATTAACTTCAACTTCCAACTTTTCAAATTGAATGTTTTTATTTTGGCTATCATATTTTTAATTTCCATGACTTCTTTCTTGTTCTTTGATTTTTAAAAAATAGCATCCCCATTAAGCCATGCCTCACTGCTTGCTGGATTCATCCAGCCAGCGGCCAAGTCTACAACATTGAATTAAACCCTCTCAAAACTGTGGGTATTGCTGATCTGACTGAAGAGCCTCTCATTCAGTGTGAGGATGACAGACCAGAGATGGTTGAAGAGACTGAAGGCTTAGGAAGTCCAAACAGGGCCGGTCCTGAAATACTGCCAGAAAAAAGGGGTATTGGAAACATTCTCTGGAACAGAAACCAACAAGATCTAGCCCTGTGTATATGCTTTCCTACAAACAAAAGTTCCACAAATAAATCAGAAAGCATCAGGTAGTCCATGAGGAAAAGTACATATAACTGGCAGGATGAGCAGAAACTCCTCATCTGTGCATTTAGAAGCTCCTTGTCCTAAGACTCTGGCATGATGAATTCTTTGAAAATTATATTAGTTTCATTTCTACTGATTTTATTCTGGAAATTAAGGATGTGCTGAATGAGTCAGATACGCAGATTCATCTTTTGAAATTGTCTAGTGTGTTTTATCCAGTTGTCTCCTATGGGTGTGCATTTCAAAAACATCAGAAATGTCTACGCTTTTGAAAAATCTTTTACATGATTAAAAGAGCAATTGGTAGTAATCTAACATTTGCTCAGAAGAGTAAGTGGGTGGTAAAGTTTCCTTATTTTTCTATAAAAGTAAAAAAAAAAAAATTCCATGTCATTTGGGGAAAGTATCTCATCAGAGGCTTTTATATAGACTGATGCCAAAAAAAGACATCTCTAGAGCTGTGGTACATGGTTTTGTGAGACACCGTGTCTACAAAATTCCAGAAAAAAAGCAACTGGATTTACAGATTAGTTGCAGGATGCAACTTCACTGCTGCCTTTACAGTAAGAAGCTTACAAGCTAGCCACATATGCTGTATTTATTTTGTTGTTAAACATACCTTCAGTTTACTCAGAAGTTTCAATTTGCCATAAAAATGCATCAAGTAGTATACAGGAAAATATACAGAAAAAATACTAGAAAAAATTGTTTTCTTTTGAAAATATATGTGTACTGAGAGAGATGATTCATGTTAGAAATTGACATTATAAGTTCTTGCAAAAGCACCAAAATTGAATTTCCAATGGAAAGTGTAATTAAAATCTTATGTTTTCAGATGTTACTCAGGTTAAGAAATGAGTGCTTTAGGATCTACTTGCCAGTTTCTCTTTTTGATCAAAATGTATGATCCACCTTGATGAGTAACAAATTAAAGTACAAAAAAAGAATTAAAGAAAACCTGTGGCACTAGGTAAAAAGCATACTTTGTCATTAGGTAATAGAAATAGATCAAGTTTGTCTGGGGAAAATTCCTTTCGACATAAATAACAATCACAATTAGTAAACAGGTGTAGCAATTAAAAGGATTTACATGACAGGTTAAAGAAGACCAAGAAACTAGCTCAAGTTTGCTGAAGGAGTTCTTTACTCCTAATCAAAGTTGTCACCTGCTGGCACCATCCTATCTTAAGGAGAAAGAACTTCGCTGGTGAATATAATCTGAGCAGCCATTTTAAAATCAAAATTATTTGATTCCTTAGTGGGACAATAAGGATGCCTGCTTATGTACTGTGGCCAGGTAGAAAGAGTGGGGCAATATGTGAAGTGGAGTGAAGATATACCCAGATATCTTCAATGGCGTATTTACTCTTACTTTACTTGGTACTAAATCAAATGAAACAAGTCCTTGTGCAAGCTGTTATTAACTGCCTTTGAAAATTTGGCCCATTTTATTCTAGGCACTTAAGATACAACTTGCCAGCAAGTGGTTTTTATGTGTTTGGGGGAAAAAACTTCTTTTCCTTTCTTCTGATTTTTAAAAATTCAATGTTGACCTTTCAGAATGGATCAAGGCTTTAAAAAAGGATTACAGTAAACATTTCATTCTCCCCCCCCCCCCAAAGCCCCAGCAGATAGTTGTATGTCATAGCTGCACATCCTTCTAGTTGCTGTGTGTGGGACGTGGCCTCAGCATGGCGGGAGAAGCAGTGCGAGGGTGCGCGCCCGGGATCCGAACCGGGCCGCCAGTAGTGGAGCACTCGCACTTAACCGCTAAGCCACGGGGCTGGCCCAACATTTCATTCTTTACAAAAAAAAAAACCATCCTATACTTGTTTCATGGTATTATGTTTTCTCTTATCTCTCTGAAGATATAAATTGTATGTTTTTTAAAGAATCTTTTCCTGTTGCTTATTCTCTTTATTTTCTCCACGTCCCTTTTTTTCCTGTTTGTTTTGGTCTCAGTTTTCCATATTGGAATCTTTCCTCCAATGTCTTGTGAGCTGTGACTGTCCATTTATATGTAAGAGTGTGGAACTGAAAAAGCTGGTTAGAAGCTCTGTGTTTTTTCAGAGAGGCTTGTTGATAGATGAGTTTCACTGTGGGGTGGGCAGGCAGGGAGCTGGCTTCTTGTGGAGGGGTACCCAAGTATCAGTAACTGTAAGTGTTTTCTCTGGAGCTATTCAGTCTCTCCAGAGAAGAACACTTCAGTTTTCTGTGTGTTGGGCAAAATTCTGGCTGTTAGTGTGCCAGCAGCTAGGAAGGAAAAGGGGTCTTATTCTTCAGTGTGACAACTGTGGTAGGAAGAAAAAGTCCCCCTGTGGAAAGATACATTCACTTTCTAATCCCTGGAACCTATGAATATTACCTTGTATGGCAAAGGAGTGACTATTACCTTATGTGGCAAAAGATGTGATTAAGTTAAGGATCTTAAGAGGAGTTCATCCTGGGTTATTTGGATGAGCCCTAAATGTAATTACATATACCCTTATAAGAGAGAGGCGGAAGGGCTGCCCCCATGGCAGAGTGGCTAAGTGTGCGCGCTCCGCTGCTGGCTGCCCGGGTTCCGATCTGGACGAGCACCGAAGCACCACTTGTCAGGCCATGCTGTGGCAGCGTCCTATATAAAGTAGAAGAAGATGGGCACAGATGTTAGCCCAGGGCCAGACTTCCTCAGCAAAAAGAGGAGGATTGGCATCAGATGTTAGCTCGGGGCTGATCTTCCCCACACACACAAAAAAGAGAGAGAGGCGGAAGAAGATTAGATGGAGACCTATACAGAGTAGAAGGCAATGTGAAGATGGAGGCAGAGATTAGAGTGATGTGGCCATAAGCCAAAGAACACCTGGGGCCTCCAGAAGCTGGAAGAGGGCCAGGAACAGATTCTTTCCTGAAGCCTCTGGAGGGAGTGTGACTCTGCTGACACTTTGATTTTGGACTTCTGGCCTCCAGACTGTGAGTGAATAAATATCTGTTGCTTTAATGCCACCAAATTTATGGTAATTTTTTACAGTGACTTTCACTTAAACCCCTGTTTTCAGTCTGGCTTCATGTCCTGCTCTCCCCTGGGTCCTCTGGTTCAATTTCTCTGGAAAAGGAACCTCACATCTCCTTCTAGGAAGTTACCTGAGGAAGTTGCCTGGCTGGGAAGCACGGGAGTGGAGACCTTATGCAAACTTTATCAACTGAGGACCATATATAAACTATATAAACCTTATATAAACTGTCCCTTACCCCTGCCACCTGAGGGACTGGGGCCTCTAATTTCTGAGCCTTCTGGAATGAGGGGGTAGTGGTGGGGGCATAAAGGGGCTTGCTTCCTGTTGGTTTCACCCTCTGTGGGCATTTAGGCTTCAACTTTCTCCAAACTGTGAAGTAAGTTATTGCTGCTCTATTTGATTTCCTACCTCCAAAAATGTGTCATCTCTCACCCATTGTTGGCTTCTTTCCTTTTCTCCTTGTCCTTGCGGGTTTTTTCTTTTTTATTCTTTTACTAGCATTTTAGAGGAGAGAGTGTTCCATTTGCAGGTTTAACTGGACTTTTTTTTATTTGCTTTTCAGACTGATTTTTTTTCTTGTTATTTATGAATTTGAAATGTTTATGTGATCATAATGGCTTCTGGGTTGTGCTTCATGCTTAGAAACATCTTTTAAAAATACTTTCAGGGCCGGCCCCATGGCTTAGCGGTTAAGTGCGCGCTCCACTACTGGCGGCCCGGGTTCGGATCCCGGGCGCGCACCGACGCACCGCTTCTCCGGCCATGCTGAGGCCGCGTCCCACATACAGCAACTAGAAGGATGTGCAACTATGACATACAACTATCTACTGGGGCTTTGTGGAAAAAAAAAAAAGGAGGATTGGCAATAGATGTTAGCTCAGAGCCGGTCTTCCTCAGCAAAAAGAGGAGGATTAGCATGGATGTTAGTTCAGGGCTGATCTTCCTCACACACACACAAAAAATACTTTCATGGTTTAATAATTTACATTCAATCATTGTTTGATCTGCAATTTATCTGAGTCCATTTAATGACGTAAGATCTAGCTTTTCTCTTTTAATGGCTAATAGTTGCCCTAACTCAACTCACTGAAAAATCTCCCCTTTCCTCACTGACTTGAAATACCCTATTTATTATGCTAAATTCCAAAAAATATGCTGTTTCTTTGAGTATGGGCAAAATTATTTCTAATTTTGGAGGGGTCATTTTATTTTTGCTCCCATGTACCGCCCTAGTAATTTTTAAAATTTTTGGGTTTTTTTGTTTTGTTTTCTTTTTGAGGAAGATTGGCCCTGTGCTAACATCTGTTGCCAATCTTCCTCGTTTTTCTCCCCAAAGCCCCAGTACATAGTTGTGTATCATAGTTGTAGAGCTGCGGCTCTTCTATGTGGGACACCGCCTTAGCGTGGCTTCATGAGCGGTGAGTAGGTCCACGCCCAGGATCTGAACCGGCTAACCCCAGGCCGCAGAAGCTGAACGCACAAACTTAACTGCTATGCCACCAGGCTGGCCCCTAGTAATTTTTTTAAATTAATAAACTTTATTTTTTAGAGTAGTTTTAGGTTCACAGCAAAATTGAACAGGAAGTACAGAGAGTTCCAATTTACCCCCTGGCCTCACCCAGGCAAAACATCGCCCACTATCAACATCCGGCACCACAGTGGTGCATTTATTACATCAATGAACCTATATCGATTCATTATCACCTATCGTCCATAGTTTACATTAGGATTCACTCTTGGTGTTGAACATTCTATGGGTTTTGACAAATGTATAATGATATGTATCTACCATTGTAGTATTATACAGAATAGTTTCATTGCCCTAAAAATCCTCTGTGCTCTGCCTATTCATCCCTCCCTCTCCCCAACTCCTGGCAACCACTGATCTTTTTACTATCTCCGTAGTTTTTCTTTTTCCAGAATGTTATATGTAGCCTTTTCAGATTGGCGTCTTTCAGTTAGTAATATGCATTTAAGATTCCCCATGTCGGGCCGGCCCCGTGGCTTAGCGGTTAAGTGTGCGCGCTCCGCTGCTGGCGGCCCGGGTTCGGATCCCGGGTGTGCACCGACGCACCACTTCTACGGCCATGCTGAGGCCGCGTCCCACGTACAGTGACTGGAAGGATGTGCAGCTATGGCATACAACTATCTACTGGGGCTTTGGGGGAAAAAATAGATAAATAAAATTATAAGATTCCTCATGTCTGTTCATGGCTTGATAGCTCATTTCTTTTCAGCACTGAATAATATTCTAGTATCTGAATGTCCTACAATTTATTTATCCATTCACCTACTGAAGGATATCTTGGTTGCTTCTAAGTTTTGGCAATTGTGACTAAGGCTGCTATAAACATTCATCTGTAGGTTTTTGTGTGGGCACAAGTTTTGGTTCATGTAGATAAATACCAAGGAATATGATTGCTGGATTGTATGGTAAGAGTGTGTTTAGTTTTGTAAGAAACTGCCAAACTGTTTTCCAAAGTGGCTGTACCATTTTGCATTCCCACCAGCAACGGATGAGAGTTCCTGCTGCTCCACATCCTGTCTGCATCTGGTATTGTCAGTGATTTGGATTTTGGTCATTCTAATAGATGTGTACTGATAACTCATTGTTTTATTTGCAATTCCCTAATGATATTTGATATTGAACATCTTTTCATACGCTTACTTGCCATCTTTGATGAGATGTCCAGGTCTTTTGCTCATTTTTTAATTGGGTGTTTCATTTTCTTATTGTTGAGTTTTAAGAGTTCTTTGTATATTTTGGATAACAGTCCTTAATCAGATATGTTTTGCAAATATTTTCTTCCAGTTGTGGTGTGTCTTCTCATTCTCTTGACATTGTCTGAAACAGTAGAAATTTTTAATTTTAGTGAAGTCCAGCTTATCAATTGTTTCTTTTATGGATCATGCCTTTGGTGTTTATCTGAAAAGTCATCACCCAAGGTCATCTAGGTGTTCTCCTTGGAATTTTATAGTTTTATGTTTTACATTTATGTCTATGATCCATTTTTTTTTTTTATTTTTATTTTTTTTTTTATTTTTTATTTTTGTGAGGAGATCAGCCCTGTGCTAACATCCGCCAATCCTCCTCTTTTTTTGCTGAGGAAGACGGCCCTGGGCTAACATCCGTGCCCATCTTCCTCCACTTTATATGGGACGCCACCACAGCATGGCTTGACAAGCAGTGCGTAGGTGCGCGCCCGGGATCCGAACCAGCGAACCCCGGGCCGCCGCAGCGGAGCGCGCGCACTTAACCGCTTGCGCCACCGGGCCGGCCCCTATGATCCATTTTGAATTAATTTTTCTGAAGGGTGTAAGGTCTGTGTCTAGATTCACTTTTTTGCATGAGGATCTCCTCATCTCAAGATCCTTAATTTAGTTACATCTGCAAAGCCCCTTTTGCCATGTAAGGTAACATATTCACAGGTTCTGGGGATTACGTGGACATGTTTGGGGTAGGGGTTGCATTATTCATCCTACCATTGTGTTACAAAGAATCAAGAGCAAGAATGCTACTGGTCTTCTGGAACCAGGAAAGAGAAGCTACCATGAACCATGAACCCAGGCATGTTCTTCCTGTCTCTTCTCTCTTTTCTCTGACCTTCTGAGTTGGGCTTCTTTCCTAGCAATAGGTTTCCTCTGGTTCTGTACTCAGAGGGGGAAAACATTGGCCACAACTCACTACCTGAGCTCTACATGTTTCAGATTCAGTCACATGAAAAGACTAACATTTCTTTTTCAGACCCAATTCCAAATTCCTGGGGGGTTGGGGGAGTAAATCTAAATCTGCTTGACACAGGTGTCTATCTCTGGTTCAGTCAGCTGGGCTGGAGGGCAGAGTTTCACATAGTGTAAACATGGCTGCTGGAAGCCACCCATTTGACTTTGTGTAACAGGGACAGAGAAGGAGTAATCATTGTGAGATGGACAAATACCCCGAAGAAGTAACCATCACAGTTATATACACACAACTCTACCCTCTGAGCATATGTTTTCATAATCTCCCTGGGGAATTTTGGCAAAAAATTTTAAGTACTAATAGATTCAATAAATGAAGCAATGAATGATAGATTAGTACAATTTTTGCCAATACTCATTCCTTACTTATATTTGCAGGGGTACACTCTGTCTTTCTAGTCAGAAAAACAACTCTTCCAACTTGCCCTCAATACATGACCTTAATCCAAGCTGGGTTCCCATGGTCCCCAACTTGATTGCCTTTTTCACTTGCTTCTTTTACTCTCTTTTTGCCACTGGTCACCACCACTGGCCTCAGAGCAGAGAATTAACGCCCTTGCTGGTCAGTTCTTTCTGATTTTATTGACCACCATGGCTACTCTGGTCAGTGACCAGCCTTAATTTGTAGCCAGTGATCAACTGGATGTTTGTCCATCTGTTCCAGCTCTTTGTTTCCAAAGAGCTCTCAAATCTTTCCTCCCAGTGTGCTCCTATCCAGTCAATATCTGGTTTCCTTTTTGAAAGCAGGCAGACAGTTATGTATCCTCTCGATTTTCTACAACAAGGAAACATCACTCCTGTAATACACACACACACACACACACACACACACTGAGGGGTCTTAGAAAATGGGCAACAGGCAAGCACACACATCCTTAGGAATAGCTTCTGGATAAAAAATCTGAGAATACAGTCTTCCTTAGGGTCAACAGTCTTCTTTCTCAGTTACCTTTTCCTCTTTCCCATTTCAAAACTTCTTTCACAGCTGAGGGGCAGTGCTCATCGCGCTAAAGCAGCATGCAGTTCCAACTCAAACTGGACTTGTGCCCTTTGCACTTGAAAACCCTTTAGCTCTCTCTTCCTGCCTATGTGCAGGATATACCTGTACACAGTGTCAATCCTGCCTCCATTGCCAAATTAATGATTTCACTAAAAAACAAAAACAAAACTACACTGGTGAACACCCTTTTTCCTTCTTAAGTAAGTTAGGGGCAAAACAAGGCATGCAGAGGAGGGCCCTTTTCCTACATGCCTGCCCCCATCAAGGGCAGCCTTCCCACCCCGAAGGCCCTCTCCACATTGCTGGCCTAGCAGAAACAGAATTGGGTCTTTCCCAGGTCTCCCTCCCCCGGCTAGTCTCTACCCTCTGCAAACGGGGAAGTCAGGGCTGAACTCCTTCCCTTGCCAAGCCCCCATCAAACCCTTCTGCCAACAAAACAGGGAGCCAAACATGACAGTCCCCAACCAGTAGGATAGATCTGTTTCGTGGGCTCACAGAGTGAGGACAGGAGGCCAAAGTACTCCCCCACATCCCACTTCCCTTGGGAAAAGAAATAAAGATCAATTTGGTTTTTGTTAAGGAAAAGGCTGCCATTCCCACAAAGAGCAAAAATCCTTTGCGTTACCCTCATTTCCCTATCATCCCAGATGCTGGAGGAAAATTAAGCTCCTTACTCCTTTACTCACCTCCTTGTTCCAGAGGCTAGAATCTCTCCCATCATGCATCCTTTTGGGACTTTGCTAGGTAATGGGACCACCAGCAGAAGCCTCCAGCAATCTCCACGGGGTCCCATGGACACCTTTTTCTGTGGATTGCAGAAGGGGATCAGATCTTGGTCTCACTCACACTTTGACAGGAACCGAAGAATTTAAAGATTTGGGTCTAATGTCCTCCCAACTGAGCCAATTCAGGCCCGTGACCCAGTGGGTGTGTGTTCGAGGAGCAGTGGGTGGGTGGGAATGTCAGGAAGTGTACATAACAGGGGTCGAGGAAGTTTGGGGCATCCTGGGAACAGAATGTGCTGGCCCAGGCCAGGAGCCATCCCCAAACCGCTCCCACTTCCCTGGTCACTAACCAGTTCCAGCTGTGCTCAATCCTGGCCATCGCTTCCCATCTGGCATCTAGGAACTCATGACTAATTAAAGGAGTGTGTGTTGGGGGGTCCTCTTAAAAACAGAGGTTTCCAGGGTAACCGCTTGGCCAGAACTCAATCCTGTTCAGCCAGGGAAAGTTTCCTCTCTCCTGACTCCCTCAGGGCTCTGAGGGGAAAACAGCCCAGAGGCTAACACCACATTTCTCCTTATTTCTCTAGATCAAGAGCATTTTGTTGGAGGTGGCGGGAGAAATGGCGGCGGGGGTGGTGGAAACTGGGCCAACCCTAATTAGGTTACAACCTATGTTTTTCTCACCTCTAGTTTCCAGTTTCAGGCCCCAGACTTGCCCTTTATATACCAGGGTGTCCAGCCCTTCAAGCCACCCCATGCAGGTAAGGGTGGCTGTCAGAGGGGTTGAGTGTTGGTTTAGAGATTGGCTTCTTCCGGCTTAGAGATCTCTACAAACCTTTGCCCTCCACCCTTAGCCCCATAGCCCCTGATCATTAGAAAACAGTCTCAGAGTCTAACCTACTCCCTCCTGCTACAGTTTAAAATATTTTAATTAAAAATATTTCTATGCAAACTCTTCTGCCACAATCTGTGGGCAGAGAGGGAAACCCGTCTGCAGGAAGGGAGCAAGCAAGCCCAAGGACCCAGGAGTTCTTTCTCTCAGAATCAAGTTCTCTTTTTGGGGGCAGGCAGACCACATGTCCTAACCCTTTGCACACATTTCCACTTCTCCCCCAGTGAGAGATGACAAATTCAGAGGGAAAAAGAGCTGGGTCAGCCCAGCTCAGGGGGTGGGGGTGATTCCATCATGGGAACAGAATTAGTCATGCCAACCTTGCACACATGCCCGCAGTGCCTGGCTCTGGGGGGTTTTGTTTGTCTGTGGAAACTATTGGGAGGCTGTGAAGCTCAGAGATTGAGCCTGAGGCTTTGCTGTTTTCAGCAGTGACCTGAAGCAACCTATTAGAGACTCCATTTCCTTTTCTGTAAGAAGGTGATAATATCAGTCTGCAGGGTCGTTGCTGAGATTTATTTATTTATTTTTGTGTGTGAGGAAGATCAGCCCTGAGCTAACATCCATGCTAATCCTCCCCTTTTTTTGCTGAGGAAGACCAGCTCTGAGCTAACATCTATTGCAATCCTCCTCCTTTTTTTCCCCAAAGCCCCAGTAGATAGTTGTATGTCATAGTTGCACATGCTTCTAGTTGCTGTATGTGGGACGCGGCCTCAGCATGGCCGGAGAAGCGGTGCGTCGGTGCGCACCCGGGATCCGAACCCGGGCCGCCAGTAGCGGAGCGTGCGCACTTAACCGCTAAGCCACGGGGCCGGCCCTGTTGCTGAGATTTAAATGATGTGAACTATTTGGCAGCTTTCACAATTTTACTCTATTCTCTCCTGTCTCTTTAGTATCCAGAATGTGGTTCCATCTCTAGGGCCTTCCGAGGCAGAGTGAGCGCCCACTCTCCACCTTTCCTAGTAACCACCATCTCTCTCCCCAACACACTAACACACACTCCTGGGCATCCCCCCCCTCCACCTTTTCTGTTTTGCTTATATGAGGTGTCCAGGGGAGGAAATCACCTACTAGGACATTCATCTTACCTTACTCTTCTCCCCCTACCACCCTCAGCTCCTGTCCCTCCCCCGTTATCCTCACCAGTTCCAATTGCTTTTTCTTTCATCCCGGCCACAGATCCTCTCCAGGGCTGAGGCTGGGTAGGCAGAGCTGCAGCTGAACTCAGAGCCACAAGACAGTTTCAGGTAAATGCATCAAATGTTACTAGTGGTTCTCTTCTGGGTAGAATTTACCGGTGGTTTTCATTTTCTTCCTTGTTTATTTTGGTACTTTCCAAATTTACTACAATGAGCAGTGGATAACTTTTACTCAGAAAAAAAATCTTGAATCAGAAAAAAATTATAAATTTCAATTGGCCCATGTCCTGTTCTCTAAAGAAGAGGTACTGGGGGTCGAGGGTGGAAAGAGGGAGAGAAGGGCAGAGCTGAGGGGAGCTGGTTCCCAAGCTCCATCATTTCCTGGGGGCATCAGCCTTGGTGATGGCCTCAGTCATGGCTTCTGTCACTCATCACTCACATCATCAGCTGTCTGTCCTCCTTTGCCTGTCACTGGCCTTTTGGGACTTAGTCACCCAACTGTTACTCAGTTGAGTGCTGGGTGGGTCCAGGGGACCAGCGTCACTGAGGGCAACAGCATGAGGCAGGAGTATCACCCACGTGGATCCTGCGGTGTGAAGGGTTGCCCTGTAGCCTGCCAGCCTTTCAGCCTGGGATGTGGGGAAGGGCTGAGAACTGGGGTCCTACTAAGAACATGAGTTCAGTAACCCTTTCCCTCCTTGTCATCCCTATTTCCCTGTGCATTTGAACAGTATGCAAATGTTGTGTGATGCATAAATGATAGTGGAACCTTCAGTGGCTCCTAACCACTTAAAGAACAAAGCTCTAAGAGTCAGTCAGTGTGGTGCATGGAAAGAGCATGGAGTCAGCAGAGGGATTTGAATATAGGCCAGACCAATTAGGAGCTCCATGTCTTTAGTCAAGTTTTCCTCTCTGGGTCTCCATTTCCTCTTATAAAAAATAGCCAGAATAATTCCTCCCTCACAGGAAGGTTATGAGAATTAAATGAGATAATACATAAATCACCTAACCCAAAGTACGTTTTTTACGGGGCCGGCCTCATGGTCTAGTGGTTAAGTCTGGCATGCTCTGCTTTGGTGTCCCAGGTTTGGTTCCTGGGTGTGGTTCCCGGGTGCGGACCTACACCACTTGTCAGCCATGCTGTGGAGGTGACCCACATACAAAATAGAGTGATAGATGTTAGCTCAGGGTGAAACTTGCTCAGCAAAACATAAAAATAAATAAAAGAAATAGCCAGAATAATTCCTCTCTCATAGGAGGGTTGTGAGAATTAAATGAGATAATATATAAATCACCTAACACAAAGTAGGTTTTTTATTTTTATTTTTTTATAATTTTATTTATTTATTTTTCCCCCCAAAGCCCCAGTAGATAGTTGTAGGTCATAGCTGCACATCCTTCTAGTTGCTGTATGTGGGACGTGGCCTCAGCACGGCCAGAGCAGCAGTGCTTCGGTGCCGGCCCAGGATCCGAACCCGGGCCGCCAGCAGCGGAGCGCGCGCACTTAACCGCTAAGCCACGGGGCCGGCCCGAAGTAGGTTTTTTAAATGTAAGTCTTTCTCCTCTTCCTAAAATAGCATTCAAGACTCTCTCTAAACTGTGACTCTCAACCCTTCTCCCATACTGGTCATTCGTTTGACTAAAGGTTATTAAGCACTGAGCTAGTCTGGGGCAGGTATGAAGGACTCAGTGGGGAATGAGCAGTCCAGACCCTCAGAACTTACTCACTGAGTACAGCCTGCTACTCTCAGCTCTGCACTTTTACTCAAGACCTGCACTGTCCCTGTCTCTTAGTACTTTTTACCCCATCTAACTCGTAGCCAGCCTTCAATGCCCAGCTCAAAGCCTGCCTTCTCCTCAAACCTACCCACAGCCCCATGACCCTTAGGATGGGGCACCTCCCACCTGGCATCCTGGTTCACCTCACTTCAGGTACCTGAGTCAGCCTCACCCTATCTGTAAGCTCTCTGCAGGCAGGCTCTGACCCTTTACTTCTTTGTGCCCTTGTTAACCCCCACCTACACATTTCAGGTTCATTAAAGGCTTGAAATAATGACTTTTTATTAAAGCAGACACAAGTAGGCTTCAAGAGCATTTAAATTCCCAACTTGGTCTTGAGTACAAAGAAACTGAGACCTCACGCTGATTCCTTCACCTGACACCCAAGCACTAATAAGATTCCTACTTCTTAGATTTTATTTAATTTTTTCCTCTCCTAGGGCACGCACGGAGACATGAAAGTTGAAGATGAGGGGTCCGCTGCCCGAGGGCCCCTGGGGCACAGGAATGTCCAACTCCAGGGGATGGCCATGGTCCATATCCCTAGTCCCTGCAGAGATTCTGCTTTTCATCCTGCTAGGATGCCCACCCCCAGGACAGCATGAAAAGTCTTCCCGTCTCCAGCAGATGTCTCTGAGGGAGTGTGTTGGGGGCTCTTCTTGACTCCCGCTGTCTGGCAGGGCAGGGGTTAACGGTGAATTGCAACATATCTCTGGGCTGAGTCACCTCCCACTGCCACTCCCCCCAGTTCTCCTCCCTTGAAGTTTTTATAAAGAGGACCAGGGACTGGAGAGTGAGAAGAACTGGAGGTAAGAGCCCCCCACTAGCCCTGCTCCCCCAGCTCCTGGACACCTCAGGGCAGAGGGCACAGACAGCCTCTGAAGCTCCTGCCTGGTGGGATCATGAACTGGCAGCCACTGTGGCTGGGCTTCCTACTCCCCATGACAGTCTCAGGCCGGGCCCTGGGGACTGCAGAGAAGGAGGCAGCAGTGGTGAGTCCCCTGGGAAAGAGGGACCCAGGCCAGGGGAAGGTTGGGGGTACTGCTCCACAGTCCAGTCCAAGCCTCCCTCCTGACCTTCAACCTTCCTGCCTTTCCCTTCCTTCCTCTATTCCTTGATCTACCCCTGCCCATCTCCCACTCCTTCCCCTTCCTCCACCTGAGCCCCTTCCCTAAGGTGCCTCTCTTTTAGTCCTCCTATGTCTGCCCCCTCCTATCCTCACGGGTCTGTCAGGGCTCTTAGAAGCTTTACCCTGAGACTAACCCCCTTCTTATTCTGCTTACCCCTACCACCATCATAGGATTACCTATTGCAATATGGGTACCTACAGAAGACTCTAGAAGGAACTGATGACTTCAGGCCAGAAGATATCATGGAGGCTCTGAGGTGAGAGGTCAGAAGGTGTATGTCTTCAGGGTCAAGGTTGCAAAGTCTTCTTTCCCTCTTCTCATCCCTTCTCTCCCCAGGCCCACCTCTGCCTGACTCAAATCCATGTTGGGGATCTAGGGAAAGGGTAGTATTTAGTCATATCCCACATGAAGTATAATTTATATGTAAAACTATGGGTTGAGTTGTGAACATGATGCCTTTTATAGACATTTAATTCAACATTTATTTCTATTTTGAAGTTTTCTTTTCATATTTTGGATCTAATGGATCATTTTTCTTTCTGCTCTCAGATACGTTCACAGTCCCTTGAAAATCCACAGTGCCTGCAGTACCTGATGGATGAAACTGCCCCAGAGCAGGCTGGGCTGGGAGGGGGGTCCAGCCACCAGGGAGAAGGCTGAGGGAGGACAGGCCCTCAGGTTGGAGCAGTGGTGGGAGAGTCTCCAGAGCATGGGGGGTGGGACACTTCCCCAGAGCAGGAGAAGGTTAGAAATTGCAGTAGGGGAAGAAGGCTACACCTGAGGGGAACCTTACCTAAATACGAGATTGAAGATGGGGGGGGGTGACGTTGGAGTATCGCCATTTCTGCAGAACAGAAGAGAAAGTCCCAATTATAAGGATTGGATACTGGAGTGACCCCAACAGCTTCAGAGATTCTATGCCATTCTCAGCTACCACCCTGGGCAGCAGGGGGCCAAAGAGCTATTGCCAGTTGCCAGTCATTCCATATTCCCCTGCCCTGCTGGATCCATCCGTCTCCCTCTTTTCAGAGCTTTTCAGGAAGCATCTGAGCTGCCAGTCTCAGGTCAGCTGGATGACGCCACAAGGGTGCGCATGAGGCAACCCCGTTGTGGCCTAGAGGACCCCTTCAACAAGAGGACTCTTAAATACCTGCTGCTGGGTAAGGACTGAGCCTGGGAAAGGGAGGGAGACGAGGAGGTGGCATGGCACTAGAGTACGGGTGGCATCGGGACAGCCTGGACCAGCTCAGTGTTGATGGATGATCACCTGGTGATTATCTGATTGTCATTTGCCCAGAGGGGTTGTTACATAGCTTTGCTGATTGAGTGCCACACTCAGGGGAGCTTGCTGGGCTTGGCAGAAGGATCTGTGTTTCTAATCTATTTTCTGGTCTGATAATCAGGTCGCTGGAGAAAGAAGCACCTGAAATTCCGCATCTTGAACTTGCCCTCCACAATCCCATCCCAGACAGCCCGGGCAGCCCTGCTTCAAGCCTTCCAATACTGGAGCAATGTGACCCCACTGACCTTCCAGGAGGTGCAGGCTGGCTGGGCTGACATCCACCTCTCCTTCCACGGCCGCCGAAGCCTGTATTGCTCCAAAGGCTTTGATGGGCCTGGTAGGCACGAGCTCTCTGCTCACACCTCACAGACCTGAGATTATCTCTGTCCCCTTGAACCAGTGACTCTGGAACCTTAATGTTCAGGCTGTCCCCTATGTCCACCTGTCTCTAACCACCTTCTAAAATTCCCTTGAGGAGCAGTTGGTCACCTCCCTGGGCCTTACCTAGCCTCCCTTTTGAAGCTCATGCCTTCCTTGTCGGTTTAAGTCCCCTGCTGCAGGCACACCTCAGAGAGGACTGGGCCAGGGAGGAGAGAATGGCTGGGAGGTAAAGGGATAGAGTAATGGGCATCCCCGAGAGAACGTGGGTGATGACAAGGGAATCTGAAAGGAGAGAGAGAGGCATCCAAGAGACAGTGAATATACATGGGGGAATTTCAAGGGATTGGAGTAACTGGAGTTTATAACAGGCAGGGGATGGTCCAGCCTAGGAGACTCTGACCTCCCTCCTGTCCACCTTTGCCTCTGTCCAGGGAAGGTCCTGGCCCATGCTGACATCCCAGAGCTGGGCAGCGTGCACTTTGATGAAGATGAGCTCTGGACTGAGAGGACCTACCGGGGGGTTAACCTGCGCATCATTGCAGCCCATGAACTGGGCCACGCCCTGGGGCTTGGGCACTCCCGATACACCCAGGCCCTCATGGCCCCTGTCTACACTGGCTACCGGCCCCACTTCAAGCTGCACCCAGATGATGTGGCAGGGATCCAGGCTCTCTATGGTCAGTCCTTTCTGCTAGTGATCACGAGGGTCTTTCTGACCAGCATCTCTTCAGGCTTGAAGAGACAGATCTGACCTCCATGGAGGGAAATGGCTTGGTTTCTTTCGCTTCCTCCTGCCCAGCTATTCAGCCTTCTTCATTTTCAGGAGCTGTTTTTCTGACACTTTCATGTCTAATCTTCCTTCCAGTCCTCCCTCCCCTGCCATCCACTCTTGGGGATGAAGAATGAACATTCCAGCAAACCTCCTTCCCCCTCTCAAAACTAAAACGTGTCTCCTGCTGATGCCAATATGATCGTGCCTCCCAAGAAGGGAATGTCTCCAGAATTCCCCCTCTCCTCTCCCCAGGGGGCCTCTGAGCCCAACTTACAGAAGACTGGGGAGGCCAGGTGCTCTGAGTTCTCTTCCTGAGCAGCATTACGTTACCTTACAGGCAAGAAGACCCCAGACACAGGGGATGAGGAAGAAGAGACGGAGCTCCCCACTGTACCCCAAGTGCCCACAGAACCCAGTCCCATGCCGGACCCCTGCAGTGGAGAACTGGATGCCATGATGCTGGGTAAGGCCCTTCCCCTCCAGGTTGTAGGCAGGCAGTGAGGGCAGCCCGCTGACCTTGATTGAGACCTGGACAAATGGGAGTGACATGGGACCTTAGCATGAGCAATGGAAGTTAGACACCAGGCAGGGGTTAGTGGGCATGGAAGGAGGCATGTGGCATGGGGTGGGAGGGTTCAGAGCCAAATTAAAGATGGGCCAGGCAGGCATTTATCTTGGTTGCCACCTTATAAGAGCCACTAAAACACACCTGGAAATACAGCAAGATGGAGAAAACATTAACTGGAATGTTTATTAGAGAGGGTATTGTACCTGCATGGAAGGACAACTTGGAAGCCACTCGGGGTGGAAAGTGGGGCCCCCAAGGGGGAGCAGCTATCTGCAGGGCTTTTGTTTTGTTGAGTGGCCCAGAGCTGAAGTGCTCTTAACAATCAAGGAGAACACTGGATCATCCTTATCTGCCCTTAATCTTCTCCTTGAATTAAAGTTGAGTGAATTTTTGAGGAATCAGCCTGCCTGAGATACCCACAAGTCTTTATTTGACCCCTGTCTTTTTGACTTGTTGACACACTTTTGCTCTCAGGGCCCCGTGGAAAGACCTATGCCTTCAAGGGGAACTACGTGTGGACTGTGACAGATTCAGGGCTGGGTCCCTTGTTCCGAGTGTCTGCCCTTTGGGAGGGGCTCCCAGGAAATCTGGATGCTGCTGTCTACTCTCCTCGAACACAATGGATTCACTTCTTTAAGGGTAAGGGGACTAGTTTACAGTGTATTACCTGAGGAGGGCCTACCATCAAAGAAGCCATAAAAGTAGAGGGATAGTTGAGAAGTTTCTGACAGGGTAGAATGGAGGAAACAAAAGCTACCACCTGAGGACAGAGGTGACTTGTTCTTTCCTTACACGCTCTCAGGAGACAAGGTGTGGCGCTACATTAATTTCAGGCTGTATCCTGGCTTCCCCAAGATTCTGAATAGAGTAGAACCCAACCTGGATGCAGCTCTCTATTGGCCTCTCAACCAAAAGGTGTTCCTCTTTAAGGTACGAAGTTCAAGAAGGGCAAATCCCTTCTTATTTGGGACGGGATACCTCACACTGAGAAGCAGAGACTTGCTCTTGAAGGGAGACCTCCTGCAGCTGCAGTGGGCTGGAGGTGGACCTTGGGGGTCCCTAAGCTCTCTCCTCATCCTCCTCTTCTCCCTATCCACCCCACGCCTAGGGCTCCGGGTACTGGCAGTGGGATGAGCTGGCCCGAAACGACTTGAGCCGCTACCCCAAACCAATCAAGGGGTTGTTTACGGGAGTGCCAGACCAGCCCTCAGCTGCTATGAGTTGGCGAGATGGCCGTGTCTACTTCTTCAAGGGCAAACAGTACTGGGCCCTCAACCGGCAGCTTCGAGTAGAGAAAGGCTATCCCAGAGATATTGCCCACAACTGGATGCACTGTCGTCCCCAGACCCCACACACGACCCCATCCGGTGAGGACACCACTCCCTCAGCCACAGGCACTGACCACTGAGCCACAGGAACAATCTTGGATACCACTTCCTCAGCCATAGATACCTCCTTGAACACTGACCCCTCACCCAGAGACACAATCTTGGACATTACCCGCTCAGCCACAGGCCCCACTACCCTTTCATTTCCTCGTAATGTCACCCTCCAGAGGCCTAAGACCTGAATCACATGCCTGCTCACGAGACTGCAGGCGCTGCAGCAGGGGCATGAACCACACAGACCTCAGGCCTCTACATGTCCCAGCCCTAGCCACCACTCCCCTGTGCTCTTCCCCTCCTGGGCAGTGACTCCCTAGCTCTGGGTCAGCCCCCAACTCCATCCACTTCTTCCCTGTCCTAGAGAGCACTTCCAACTGTGTTATCTACTCTCTGGAGGACAGCGGTAGAGGGAAGGCATCAATCAGGCCGTTAGTGGACAGGAGGCAACAGCTGGGAAGCTGGATGCCTGGGCCCTGTTCTTCCTGGATAAAGTGCGAGAGAACAGCATGGCCAGTAAAATGAGCAGGGGCTTTGGAATCCTTGAGAATCACATTTACTTGCTTATGACTTTGGGCAAGTTAATTAACCTTATCTAGCCTTGGATTTCCCATTTGTAAAATGCTAATACCAATCCTTCAGGGTTGTTGCATTAAATGAAATACTGTATGTGAGGTGCCTGGCACACTGTCTGGCACATTTGTGCTTAATAAAAGCTAACTTCATGTTCAAAAGAGAGGACCGAACAGCTCTTCCTCTGGCTGTGTGTGTGTGTACAGCAGTCCAGTCTGATAAGGGTACCTTTATCAGATCTTTAGGGGACAGAGGACTTGTCAGTCTGGCTAACTTTGTTTTGGGGTGCAAAGACAGAAAAGAGCTGCAACAGTAGAGGCCAGACTCCCTGGTTCAGTGTTCAATACCATTTTATTCACATGCTCCCATGTTCTTCCTCCCTCCCGTCATAGCCTCGCTGCCCAGGGGAGAGACAGAGCTTCTTTCAGGCTGTCTAGGGAACCAGGGAACAGACTTTGGGCAGGAGAATCAGAGTGGAGAGAGTTAGAATGGTTAGTGGCTGGGACAAAGTTCTGGTTGAGGAAGAGATTTGCATCATCTCCAATGCGCAGCAGAGAAGGCACTTGTCTCTCACGCAGCCCCAAAGACCAGGCTCCTTTGAGCAAAAGGGCAAGACTCTGGCATGTTGGTCAATGCTCTCTCCCTGGAGCAAGAAGCTAGTCTTTGGGGTAGGTGGTGCTGAGCCAGGCACTACCCTGTGGTCTTCTTCACGTTAAGAAGGAGAGAAAGAGAAACACCATGGAGGACAGACCCCCAACTGAGGTAGCAGAAGGGGGCTTGAGCCTATCAGGTCCAGGGGGAAAGGCTGGCTAGGAACCCAACTACCCCCTAATGAGGGGCCTGGGGATTAGGGGGTCCTGGAGCTCCTCTGTGCCCTTCTCCCCAACAAAAAGCTATTAAGTGCTTTAGGAGGCTTCCTGATTTTATATACATCGTACAAAAACAAAACCCCGTATTTTACCATTGTGAGGCACACTGAGGCAGGCATATAAAAGGCTATTTGGGTAAGGGCCTCCTTGGTTTGGAGGGAATTAGGGAGTCAGTTGCTTCAGGGACCAGGGCACCTCTGTTATGGGACAGAGGTAAGTACTCATACTTCCATTCTTCTCCCCTCCCCACAAGGTTCCTCTCTGTCTTCCCTGAAACATATCCCTACAGGGCTGGTCTGGGTTGAAGCACAGATTCTATCTCCAATCCAAGAGGTGAGGAAGTTTGTGTGTGGGTCCTGTGGGCTCAGACCCTGCCCACCTAGTATTCCCAGGCCCTTGCTAGGGGTGGGGGCATCACTGGAGGTTTAGGCTCAGGTCTGGGTGGAACCAGGTGTGGTGAGGGGTACAGTGGAACCACAGTCAGAATCCAGGTCCAGGATGGTGTGGGGGGCTGTGGCCTGGGTGCCTGGTCCTAGTTGGCGCTCTCGAAGGCTCTGGAGATAACTCTGCAGGGGCACAGGGCAGAGAGGACAAAGGGAAGGGCCTGGGTCAGAGCCCCCTCCCACCCTGACCATCCCCATGGGCCCTCTGCCCCATCCCCCAGAGTACCCTCTTCCCCCTAACTCACTGGAGCCAGACTGTCAGCAGGGCTCCGGGCATTGTGGGGGAGCTGGCGCCGGTAGCTGCCTTCACAGAGCCCCACCCCAGGGGAGGTCCGGTGCCACTTGGCCTCTTGCTGACGGATCCGAAGGAGTTGGAGATGCCTTCGCTGGTGGCTCAAGACCACTGCTCGGGAGGGGGCAATACAGATTCAGGGAGGCCTCTTTAGACCCTGAACCCCACGCCTAAACACACTCACACTCTGGAGAAACCCACTCCATCTCCCTGTTCTGACTCTCTCAAGCCTCACAGTCCCACGAATTATTCCAAAAGAAAGTCTTCTTTGGAATCTTCCTACACTTTCCTCCTGGACTTCCCTGAGATCTTCCTTTCCTTCTATAACAGTCCCCAATAACTCTTTCTTGCTCCTTCTGACAATTTCTCTTCTCATTCTTACCCAGACCTTTGGCTCCTCCAACTCCAACTTTCTTTCAATGCTCCGGCCCATTCACCTTAGACACCTCCGCCCTCCTCCCTCAAGTGTATTTTCCCCCTTCTCCTCAAGTCTGGGAAGTGGGTACATGAGAAGGCACAGGTTGGCTGCTTCTGTCCCATAGCACTAACTCACCATTGGCGTGGCCTCCATGTTCCTCGTCCATGAGCTTCCACTGGGCCAGGGCCCCAAGGGCTCCCAGGGCTGGCCAGGTCCCCAGCAAGACCCAGCTATACCAGCAGAGAGGAGGCAAGGCTGGAAGTGCCTGCAAGCGTTGGCCTAGCCGACTGCCCAGTGCCAGCCCCTCCAGGAAGTAGTCAGCACAGGCGACCAGCACCGCAGCACCCAGCAGGGCTGTGCCCAGAACTGTGAATGGACGTGGCCATCGAAGCGTGAGCAGGGCTCCCAGCAACGCCAGCCCCACCAGCCCCCCGGCCGGCACCCAGGCTGAAGGTGGTTGGTAGACGGGCTCGGTGCCCAGCAGGACCCCGGCGCCCAGAGTTAGGCCTAGCAGGAGACCAGTCAGGAAGAGCCCAACACTGCGAACCAGCATGGTGACCAGGCCGCAGAGGAGTCCGATGCCCAGCGCAATGCCCGCGCTCACCTCCAGGCTCAGCTGTGTCTCTAGCACTCGCTCCTTGTGGCACAGCAGGAAGATCACCAGAGCTCCTGACAGCAGGCCCGAGAGAAACATCACTGCCTTGAAGCAGCGGTAGCCTGGGAGGGGAGACAGGAGGAACTGAGAGACAGAAAGCGGGTGTCTATCGGGATGGCTCTGATGAATTAGAAGGAAGAGGACTGGCTAACCAGAGGAGCAGAAGACAGGAGCAGCACACCCAGGGACCTCAAGGCAAGGGCAGAAAGGGATCATCTCAGGGAGGGCAGGGACTTTTCAGGAACTATGAGGGGACGGGAGGGAAACTCAGGAGGTAAGATGGATGCATTGAGGGGAGTAGGTATAGAAAGAAGGTTTAGTCCTTCCAGGGATGGTAGCTGGGAAGAAATCAGCACAGACTGATTCAGGTTATTGGGGAAGGGTGAAGAAGCCGTAAACATGGAGGATAATCTGGGAATGGAGTTTTGAGGTACGAGGGAGGGAGAAGGCAAGTTGAATAGTTGTTGGGGCTGGAGGGTGGTGATGGGGGGGATGGGGGGGTGTCAGAGCTGGAGAGCACGGGTGTGGGAGATGGACAAGAAGAGCTGGCAAGAGCAGCATGGGTCACACTGAAGGTAGACAGTCCCTGATAGAGGAGTAGAGGTGGCCCAGGAGCAATGGAGAAAGTTAGCATCATCCTTGAGGGTGACAGTCTTGGGCAGCTGCCCCCCGGAACCCTGGCCCTGCCCTCACCGAAGCAGCAGTAGATGATTCCAAAGCAGCAGCAAAGAGCACACACCAGGGCAGGTGCCAATTCAGGATTGTCCTGGGGCTCCAAGACACATCTTGGATCTGGAGGCTCTGGGAGTTGTTGATTAAAGGACCTGGGGTCAGAGGTCATGGCCAGGGGCAGCAAGCCTTCCTCCATGGCCGAAGAGAAGATGGTCACAGAGGGGGAGGTCAGTATCAGCTCCTGTCATCCATCCATGAATGTCTTGAGGGGGTTGGAAACCTGCAAGGGGGTAGGGAGCAGGAACTCAGGTGCCCATCAATCTTAAGGACTCTGTACGTCTATTTCTTTTGAAGAATGGCCAATTTCAGGAGGGAGCATGGCCCTGCCAGGGTAACTGAAGAAATCTACAGGATTGGACTGAGGGGAGCCAGCTGTATTGTTACCATCCTCTGAAATAAGGACACTAAGTAAAACTTTAACAAAAATCTTATAAGGTAATGAGACTTTGTCTACCCCCTAGCTTTCCAGGGTGGGATGGGAGAAGTAGAAGTCCTAGTTCTGTGGAGGGAGGGGCCTAGGGGCACTAGTGGAACTGGGGGCTAAAGGCCCAGCAGGCTATTCCAGCTGAAAAAAAGCTTGCCCCATCTGCTGCTGGGACTCAATACCACCCCACTGGACTGGGAAGGGTGGGGTCAATGGAGCGGGGAGAAGGAGGAGAAAGAGGAGAGAATGAGTCATGGTGGGATCTCTCCCCAGCTGCTCCAACCCCAGGGAAAGAAGAGAGGAAAAAAACCAGACACCAAAAGAGTTTGGGACAAGGACTCAATTAGAGACAGTCACCCACGCTGTCAGGGTTTTGACGCTTTGGCTTCACGCAGAGATGGAGTTGTTGGGAATACGGGTATCCAGCCACACTCCAGCTCCCACAGCCCCTCATGGACTAAGCAGGCACTTTGCCCACAGACATCTCACATCCTGGTAGCCTCTTGCTCCTCCCCTCAGGACACTGGTGGGACTTTTCCTTCCCCTCTCTTTCCTCAGGGATGTCAGGGCTGCCAGTGGGATTTCAACTCAGTTCCTGAGAGGAGGAGAACACCAAGAGGGGGCTGGCATTGGGGCACTGTGGGAGTGGGGTAGGATGGATGCAGGCACCTTCCTTCAGCTGTCTTCTTTTGGACATCAAGGTCCTAACAGGCTGGAGGGTTGGCTTGGGAAATCCCTGGGGTTTCTCTTCTCAATCCGCTTGGAAGTCTGGGGACCCTAAACAAGGAGAGGTTGGGGAGGGGGTGTTAACTACTCACCACCCTGCCAGGGCTGAGGAGAGGAGGGGGTAGAAGTGCTTCCCTAGACCCCCAGCTGCATCCCTGCCCGCAGGTCCTAGGCGTTGGGGCGGCTGTCGGGCGTGGGCACCCCCAGGGCCACTCTGTTCGTTGCCCCCTAAACTCTCGCAAGTTGTAGCCCAAGGCCCGTGAGCTAAATGCAACCAGCTTGGGGGGTGGAGGAAGGGGACGGGGTGGGGGGGGTGACATCACGGGGCGGCCCCTCCAACTCTTTCCCCTGTGTGTGGGGGTATCCAGTTTGCCTACTGTTCTACCCTGGGACCAGAGACCCCCCCAACCATAGCAGAGAAGGGTTTTGGGGGCACCGCAACAGGTTTGGGGTAAAAGTCTCTGAATACTTAGGCGATGACTCGACAACTCGAAGCTCTCAAAGCCCGGACTGGGGTCCCTGCGCACCCCTAGCTCCGGCTTGGTTTCTTCCACTTCCCAGAGAATTGGAGTATTGTCTTCTGGAGAACCTGGTGGTCGGGATCGGGGACCCAGGGAAGGGGCTCTTATTGGTCTGGGGGCGCCGGCGAAGGGTTCATGGGTGCAAAAACTTGCGGAGCAAGACGGGGTCTGGAAGGGGGACTAACAACAGAGGAGTGTGTCGAGGAGGGGACCGACAGAGAGGAAACCCAAGCCTGGTCTGCGTGGGGGCGGGGGCGCGTGTAGACGTCGACTGAACAGCTCGGTATGCAAATGAGATGCAAAGCAGCATGCAGATAAGTGCAGGGCTTTTTGGCGCTCCGCTCCGGTGCTGAGCCCAGCGGAGCTACCCTCCCAGTCCCTCATCCCGGCTCCGTAACGGGGCCTGGGAGCTGCGTCCAGAGGGGCAGATCCGGGCCGTGGGAGCTGCAGTTTTACGGGGCAATTCGCCAGCTGGGTCAGGCGCTGGGAAGGCCGAGGGTTGCTGGGAAAGAAAGGGCAACGCAGGAGGGCCAGGGCGGGGGCTGGCCCGGGGCGTCCTCCCCTCCGCATGATACAAAAGGGCCTCTGTCCTCGCTACAGCCAGCAGGGAAGGGATCAGGGCGGTGGCTTCTCTACGCTCCCTGGTTCTGTCTGCAAGGGAAACAGACTGTGGCTCGGTGGCTGTCGGCTATCTTCCAGTCTCGGCAAAACCCAAGAATACAGCCAGAGGAAGCCTGAGAATCTGCCCCCAGTCCGCAGGCGCTGCTGCAGCGCCCACTTGCTTCGCTTTCAGCGGTGCAACTTGCGGGGATCCTACTCCCGCACGCGGAGGCCGGCGGCAGAGGGCCCTTTAAGGGGCGGGGCCAGTGCTTCCTCAGGACTGCCTCCTTTGATTTGACTCAGCGCTTGCTGGACTGGCTCGCGCCTCCGCCAACCGCTTTTTCTTTTCCTTCCCGTCTCTTCTCTGGTGACCCCGGAAGTGGAAGGGCGTAGATCGGCGGCCGCGGCGGGCACGGAAGACGGAAGCAGAGCGGGAGCGGGAGGCGGAGCCGGGGGAGCTGCTCTCGTAGCTCCCCCTGGCCCTAGGCCCAGCTGCTCGAGGGGGAGGAGTTACCGCCGCTCTTCGGTACGTTACCTTCGCCCCCTCTACCCAGCCCGAGGGTTCCCTGCTAGTCTCTCTAGGGGCAAACCCCAAGCTCCGCCCCCAGGTTTTCCTTAAGGGCTGCACGGTCCCCACCCTTTTCTGGCAGCGTGCGGCCCCCTTTTCCGGCCGTCTTCCCCTTTTTCCCAAGAGTGACCCCAGGACCACGCCCTTTGCGGTACCTCTCTCTTTCCTTGATTCAAGATTATAGCTTTCTGGGGAAAGAAGAAAAACTAAGGGGCTTTGGAGGCGGCGCGGGGGGAGGGGGTGGTGTTGGGGAAGGGAGTGGGGGAGGGATCAGGGTTGTGGTTAATGTAGTATTGGCTTATTGCTAGGGGTAATAAGCCAACAAGGGAGGTGGGTGTATTACATATATCCTCAATTTAAGATTATTTAGCTTTTCTCTTGATCATCCCCACCTTGATACCTTTGTTACAGGCATCAGAACTTACCAGGATGGCTGTGACCTAAAATCCTCAGGAAGCCCCCGGGGTCATGGCCCAGAAGCACCCCGGAGAAAGAGGGTTGTGTGGAGCCCACCACAGCGGTGGTGCCTCCCTCAGGACTTTAGGACCCTCTGTGGACCCTGAAATACTTTCATTCTCAGGACTCAGGGACTCAGCGAAGCCTGCTTCTAATGGTACCCGCTGCCTCACAGAGGACTCTAGTCCTAAGTACACACAGCCCCCAAATCCAGCCCACTGGTCGGATCCAAGCCATGGCCCCCCAAGGGGTCCAGGACCCCCTAGGGATGGCGAAGACCCTGATCAGAGTGAGGCATCTTCAGAAGAGTCAGGAGTGGACCAGGAACTCTCAAAAGAGAATGAGGTTGGGTACCAGGAGGATGGGAACCCTTCTTTTCTTTCCATTCCATCTGCTTGCAACTGCCAGGGAACCCCTGGAATCTCTGAAGGGCCTTACTCTCAGGGAGGAGAGAGCTCTTCTAGCAACTTTTGCCACCATTGTACCTCTTCAGCTTTGGGGGAAGATGAAGAATTGGAAGAGGAATATGATGATGAAGAACCTCTTAAATTTACCAGTGATTTTTCACGTGTGCCCAGTGGAAAGAAACCTCCACCCCGGAGACAGCGGCACCGCATTCAGGCCAAGGAGGATACTCGGGAGGGTGGACGCAGAGATCCCAGGACCCCTGGTCGACATCGGCTGGGCCGGAAACGAAGTCAGGCAGATAAGCGCAGAGGCCTGGGGTTGTGGGGAGCAGAGGAACTGTGTCAGCTTGGACAGGCAGGCTTCTGGTGGCTGATCGAACTGCTGGTATTGGTGGGAGAGTATGTGGAAACTTGTGGCCATCTCATCTATGCATGCAGGCAGTTGAAAGGCAGTGATCTGGACCTTTTTCGAGTCTGGGTGGGAGTCTGGGCAGGGCGGCTTGGGGGCTGGGCCCAGGTGATGTTCCAATTTCTGAGCCAAGGTTTATGCTGTGGGACAGGGCTGTTCACCCGTTTTCTTAGGCTACTGGGTGCTTTGCTGCTCCTGGCTCTGGCCCTCTTGTTGGGCTGTCTGCAGTTGGGCTGGCGGTTTCTGGTGGGACTGGGCGACCGGTTAGGCTGGAGGGGTAAAGCCACCTGGCTCTTCTCTTGGCTGGATTCTCCCACCCTGCAGCACTGCCTGGTTCTGCTGAGAGACAGCAGGCCATGGCAGCAGCTGGTAAGAATAGTTCAGTGGGGTTGGCTGGAGTTACCTTGGCTCAAGCAGAGGACTAATAGGCAGGGGAATGCACCGGTAGCAGGTGGGCGCTACTGCCAGCCTGAAGAGGAAGTGGCTCGACTCTTGACCATGGCTGGGGTTCCTGAGGATGAGCTAAACCCTTTCCATGTGTTGGGGGTTGAAGCCACAGCATCAGATGTTGAACTGAAGAAGGCCTATAGGCAGCTGGCAGTGATGGTGAGTACCTTTTCCCTCTGTTTCCTGTTCATCTTTTTTTTTTTTAATTTAATTTTATTTATTTTTTTTTGTGAGGAGATCAGCCCTGTGCTAGCATCTGCCAATCCTCCTCTTTTTTTTGCTGAGGAAGACTGGCCCTGGGCTGACATCGATGCCCATCTTCCTCCACTTTATATGGGACGCTGCCCCAGCATGGCTTGCCAAGCAGTGCGTCGGTGCACGCCCGGGATCTGAACCTGCAAACCCCGGGCCGCTGCAGCGGAGCGCGCACACTTAACAGCTTGCGCCACCAGGCTGGCCCCTCCTGTTCATCTTTTGTTCGCATATTTTATTTTCTGTTCCAATTTTAGGGAGAGTAGAATAAAGGAAAGGCAGAATAGAAAGTCAACCTGAGGCCAAAGAGTAACTTTAATTCTTAGGAAAAAGTCATAAAGACTTTCCCCCCTCTACTATGGAATCTGACTTTCCCTTCATTTTAAGTTTTTTGTCATGAGATTCTTTTTCTTTTTCTTTTTTGTGTGTGTGGGGAAGATCAGCCCTGAGCTAACATCCATGCTAATCCTCCTCTTTTTGCTGAGGAAGACCAGCTCTGAGCTAACATCTATTGCCAATCTTCCTCCTTTTATTCCCCAAAGCCCCAGTAGATAGCTGTATGTCATAGTTGCACATCCTTCTAGTTGCTGTATGTGGGATGTGGCCTCAGCATGGCGGGAGAAGCGGTGCGTCGGTGTGCGCCCAGGATCCGAACCCCGGCCGCCAGTAGCAGAGCGCGCGCACTTAACTGCTAAGCCACGGGGCCGGCCCGAGATTCTTTTTCTTAACAAAAAGAAACGAACCTGGTATGTCTAGCAGTGTTGGACTCACTCACCAGGGAATATCCAGGTGAAGTCCCTCTGACTAGGGTGGAGAAGAGGCCTCGTCAGAAAGCCTGGCACTTCCTCTCCTCTGAACAAATGAGGGTTTTTTGAACACGGGGAAATCCATCTATCTGTCCCAGAGAGGCAAGTGTGGACCTAGTGTGGGAACGTTCAGGGAGTGTATGTGATTATTCCAGGACCAGATGCAAGAAAACAAGCTATTTCAAGACCAGCAACCCAGAGTGAGAAAGGGAAGGAGAATGGAACATAAATCATAGAGAGTCATGTGTGTATGTGTGTCACACATAAAAATATGGTTGCTTTTATTGATAAAGGGGGGTACAGGTGGGAATTGTGACACACCATATGCTTGAGGGAAATGGTTTAATACAAGCATGCAATCAAATTGCTATTAGAAGTAGATATTAGGTTGCTATTTTTATGTATGATTGTTATTTCTGTACAAGTAAAACTATATTATGAATATAAGTAATGTGTGTAAATTGCACGGGGGGCCTATTTGACCGAGTTTATGGAACTGGAATGGTAAAATATCAGTGTGCAAATTACCTGAGCGGTTGCATGATACCAAAGAGGAATGAGCAACGGGGTTTCCGAAAATTAACCATTCAAGGCACACTAAAGTACCAGGCCTATACCTTACCAGAGGACTAAATGAGTGCTCGCTTCGGCAGCACATATACTAAAACAGGACTAAATGAATTTGGTGGGAAATGCATGCCCCTTAGTGGATAGCGTGGGATATTCTTAGAGTGGGGAACAACTGCTTACCCTCAAATTGTTACTAATAGTAGAGCTCTTTTCTCACCTTCATGTCTTTCAGCAGACATCCTCTCGTGGGGAATATCATTCTTACAAAAATTCTCATTTTCAACTTGCTTTCTTGGATAGAGATGTGGTTAAGTTCCCTGATCCTCAATACATCTGCCCCACACCCCAAAGTTCTCCCTTGTTCTGGGCCAGAGTGTATCTGTGGGCTTTTTTTTTTTTTTTTTTGATGAGGAAGATCAGCCCTGAGCTAACATCCATGCCAATCCTTTTTTTTTTTTTACTGAGGAAGACCGGCCCTGAGCTAACATCTATTACCACTCCTCCTCCCTTTTTTCCTGTTTTTCTCCCCAAAGCCCCAGTAGATAGCCGTATGTCATAGCTACACATCCTTCTTAGTTGCTGTACATGGGACGCCACCCCAGCATGGCTGGACAAGCAGTGCGTTGGTGTGCGCCAGGACCCGAACCCTGGCCGCCAGTAGCGGAGCGCGCGCACTCAACCGCTAAGCGACAAGGCCGGCCCCAAGTGGGCTGCTTTTATAGAACCTCTCACTGCCTTTATTAGGCCCCAGAGTGACCATGACTAAAAGGCTGTTGTATAAGCTTGGGAATGTGGGAGATTTAATAGCATTCTGTTTATCTGGCATCAGTCAGGAGACTAGCTTTTTCTTTGCATTTTTGGGGAATGAGGATGGGACCAATCAGGAAGCGAGGATATTATCTGTCTTGGAGAAAAGGCTGAAAAGTGGATAAAAAGCCCGTGAGGATCATAATATGCTATTTCATTTCTGGGACAGAAAGGCAAACTATTGTAGGAAGTTTTGAGTAGATATAAGAATTTTCTAGTTAGAAAATAATGAGTTTGAGGATGTCATATCTTTGGAACTCTTACTTTATGATTGACAATAAAGTTAAAACGTGAGGGCTCAGTATGCATGTGCCAGGTAGGGTGACCAATCATCACATTTGCCTGGGATAGAGGGGTTCCTGAGATATGAACTAGCAGAGCTAAAAGTGGGACAATCCCAAGTACACTGGAATGGCGGATCACCTTAGTGCCAGATTCTGTGCTATATACTTCACAAATATTCTCCTTTAATACTCCCAACAATCCATGATATAGAAAATATTTTATATATATATAAAAGATGTAGCTAATAAGTAACAGAGCTGGGACTTGAACCCAGATCTATCTGCAGAGCCAGAGCAGTTAATCATTAAGCTATACTGGCTCTCTAAAAGGAAGGTGAAAGAGAACCTTTTGATATGAGGTTATTTTGACCCAAGATGGGGAGAGGCTTGGAATGGTTTGTCATAAAATCTTTCTCTTGGTAGGTTCATCCTGACAAAAATCGTCATCCCAGGGCTGAGGAGGCCTTCAAGGTTTTGCGGGCAGCTTGGGACATTGTCAGTAACCCTGAAAGGCGGAAGGAATATGAAATGTAAGTTGGAGATGTGAAATTATCAGGTGGGGTAAATGAATAATCTTCAATAGCAGAGGTTCCTGGACTTGTGGGTGGAGGCCTTCTGAAGTGGAGAGAGCTGAGCTTGCTTGTCTTTCTAGCTGACCAGGCACCTCAAGAGGCCAAAAGATCTGTCTCCCTTTGTCCCTCTCTCAATACCCTCTGACTTACAAAGCCTTTCTTCTCTTAGGAAACGAATGGCAGAGAATGAGCTGAGCCGGTCAGTGAATGAGTTTCTGTCGAAGCTGCAGGATGACCTCAAAGAGGCAATGAATACTATGATGTGCAGCCGATGCCAGGGAAAGCATAGGTATGAAATATGACAGGAATGGGGTAGCCACAGCTTAGGGATCAGGTAGCCAAAGACTTTCCTTGTGAGTATTATTGGTAGTTGTGGGATACAGATGGTGAATAAAAAGACCCTGAGGTTTCTACTTTTGCTATATTGTCAAGAGATTAGGGATTTGAATTAGTAGTAAGAAAAAAAAATTTTAGCTTTAAGATGGAAGGTTGAGGGCAGGGTGTACGTAGGCATATGTAACAACTCAGTGGAGATAATTTTAGATGTTTCATCCATGTTTGTCAGTAATGATGAGACTACAGCAATGCCCTAGGCTTCACAAATTATTAAGGAATTGTCCTTTTTTTGGGTTGCAGGAGGTTTGAAATGGACCGGGAACCTAAGAGTGCCAGATACTGTGCTGAGTGTAATAGGCTGCATCCTGCTGAGGAAGGAGACTTTTGGGCAGAGTCAAGCATGTTGGGCCTCAAGATCACCTACTTTGCGCTGATGGATGGAAAAGTGTATGACATCACAGGTACGCATCTGTCCTCTAGACATATGGGCTCATAAATGCTCAAAACTGTGATGTTTTGGCTAATTATTTCTCATGCTTGCAGAGTGGGCTGGATGCCAGCGTGTGGGAATCTCCCCAGATACTCACAGAGTCCCCTATCACATCTCATTTGGTTCTCGGATTCCAGGCACCAGTGGGCGGCAGAGGTAGGTGGTATTTCTTTCAATAATCTATCTACTATTCTAGTTCTGAATATGGTTTCAGATAACATGCTGTTTAGGACACCTAGATGTCTCACCCTTTAAGAAGTTTGGCAACTAACCCAGTAGATCTTTAACTTAGGTATAAATAGATAACATAGGAAACCATATGACTCTTAATATCTCGTCTCATTATTCTTTCTGTTTTCCTCTCAGAGCCACCCCAGATGCCCCTCCTGCTGACCTTCAGGATTTCTTGAGCCGGATCTTTCAAGTACCCCCAGGCCAGATGTCTAACGGAAACTTCTTTGCAGCTCCTCAGCCTGGCCCTGGGGCCACTGCAGCCTCCAAGCCCAACAGCACAGTACCCAAGGGAGAAGCCAAACCGAAGCGGCGGAAGAAAGTGAGGAGGCCCTTCCAACGTTGACACCCCGTCTCTTCTTTCCTCAGATCAATGTCAGGGAGTCAAAAGGGCTGTGTACAGCACAGGATGGAGTTTGATTTGTTTATTTTTAAATATTTAAAAAAGGGAAAATTTTAAGCTCAAATTGTTCATTCAGTACTTGTAGGAAGCCCTGGAACCACTCTCCCTCCTCCACCAGCACCCAGGAACTGAATCTTGTCTTCTGACAATACCAAAGAAATAGGGGGTGGCTAGAGCAAAGAACCGAGGGCCTGGGCCTGGGCTGGACAGTATTCCCCATAGTGGTGTGGGAACTGGGTATTTCCCTAGGGTCTGTATGCCTTTGTCTTGTCTTTTGCTTCCAGAGCAGATGACTTTTTCCCCTTTTTAAACTATCTTAGTTCTTGACCCATTTCAGAAGGGAGCCCCCTCCTTTACTCCAGTATACTAGATAAAAGACAGAACAAGAAAGCATGTAGCCCTAATTATAGGAGATATTTAGAGTTCAGAGAGTGGGAACTCTGAATTTTTCCTCTGACTTGCACCATTGTGGGTCATCACCCAACTTCATGCTTGTTGCTGCAGGGATGGCCAAAACTAGTAATTTTTAAAAAGCGACTCATGCCCTTTGCCCTTGGGTGAGGGGGAAGGATAAAGGGGCTCCCAGCGGCACCCTTATGATCCAAGGGTTTGTATTTTTTTAAGTTTGTTCATATTTGTATGTACATATCTATTTAAAGCCAGGGGATTATCTTTCTATAAATATATAACTGGCAACCTGTATCTTCCCTCTCTTCTTTGCCCATATAGCTGGAGCCCTTTTTCTCATTTGAGAATCCTTTCCCTACTAAGTGTTAGCTGCGCGTGAAGGGCACCTCCTACTGGACCAAGGGAGAGGGGATAAAAAAAATACCTTAAAGAAGTTTTGTACAGTAAATCACTGTTCCATCTTTCTTCCCCAGCCTTATGAGGACATCTTCCTACCCTTCCTGCTGACCAAACTGTAGCCATATCTGAAAAAAAATGATCTTTATTATAAGGAACATACATAGCAGAACAGAGCTAGAAGATAGTGGGGGTGGAAGCTATGGAAAAACTTAATTACCAAACAAAGCTGCCCAAACATGGCTTCCTGCTGTGGATGAGAATGATTTGGTCCTTACCTCACCTGCCTTTCCTGATTCAAAGAAACCTGTTCCTAGCAGGGCTTGGCCCAGGGAGCTGCATTTTCCAATCTATTCTCTTCTTGGGAGTTTGGGAAAGGTTGTATAGTTCTGAGGCTTTCAAGACATAGAAGACAGTATGGAGAAGGGAAGGATGTCGCAGCCCTTTGTTCCAACGTCGTCCCCAGCCCCATCCCTCAGTATTTGTTGATGCCAAAGAGACGAACCCCATGGAACTGGGGCAACTTAGGCAGCAGTACGCTGAGCAATGAGGCTGTGTTGATGAGGAAGTGAACAGCATCATGCGTGGTGTAGAAGCTGGCCAGGAGGTAGCTGGGGAGAGAAGAAATAGGTTGAGTGAAGTTGGCCTCCCCTATCCATATTCATGCCTTTCCAGTGACTTTCTCTTCTATTTTAAATGAAATAGTCCTAGGATGTCTGAAATAGTCCAGCTCTACTAACAGTATTTACTTTGGGGTTGGGGAGATAATCAGATAGCACCTTTAACTGGAGATTTATAAGTTAGTTTGTGTGTGTTTTGTTAATGACATGTGGCAAATGACAGCTGAAGCAGTTTTAGCCTATATGACTGTTAGAGTCCTCTTTGCTTCCACTCCCCACTGTTAGTTTTTACAGATTTACATCAGTTCTACCTTTATTTATTCACTTCTTTTGGAAGTGTAAAATTATTTGGTTTTACTTGGTATTTTATCTTTTCTCAGTCCCCTACCACTAAGGAGGCAGCAAGGGATGCTTGAGTACTGTATTCTACTTTTTACTACTCTCTCTAGATTTAGACCTAGTATACCATAATATCTTCAAAGGGTCTGAGTGAGTAGTCTGCTTTTCTAAAGCTTCCCTGTGGGCCTTTGTACCTGGCTCTTGGAGCATCTCCCATATCTCCCCCTGGACTCACAGTACAACAGGAGAGATGCTGAGGAATTTGCGGGAAGAGGTAAATTGGAGCCCGTAGTCCATCTGTTCCCAGTATGTCAGTAGCCGAGCCTTTCCTTGGTCAGGAGTTTCAAAGGGTGTCCCTTTCACAGTATGTAGGAAGATATACATAGCCTGGGAGGAGGGAAGGGGGCAGTGTGAGGGGGCAGAAAGTAGTCCTTCAGCCAAAGAATTATGCTAAGATCCCAAAAGGAAGACATAAATCCCCAAATAATTGATGATTTTATTGTTTTTGGTTTGGAAAGGCCTGGGGTGGGTAAAAGGGCATGGTTTAGTGCTCACCAAGTTATGGATGACGTTGGTCAGGGTCCAGACAACAGGAATGCTGAAGAAAGGGATGCTGAGTAGAACCACATGCAGCAGTCCTACCAAGATGATGTAGGCCAGCCAGATGCCCCGGCTATTCATCACTCGAGTGTTGGGGTTTACTTCGCTGTGTGCCACCCCCACATTCATCCTACCACAGTAGGGGATCAGACAGGAGTCTAACTCAATTTCCTCTCAACCCCTCTTTGAGTTTGTTCCCGAAGTTGTCTTCTGAATAGCCAAAATCCCTTGAACTCTATTAGAATGAAAGAACTTCCCCATCATGCACAAAGGAAAAACTGAAGACTTGGGGGAAAAAACTTAAAAGGCACGAAGAGTCCTCTCTGCATTTTAGAGACATATAATGGTAATTTTTACTCTGATCCTTACACTTCAACTGTAACTTGAAGGAGTAAGCCTAAGCTTGGGGCACCTGCTTCAAGGAGCAAGGGAAACATTAGTATCTCACTTTACTTTCCTGAAGACGTTAATAAGAAATCATAAGAGGTTACATACACCCAGAATTCCAGAAGAGGGTCATGGGAAACAATGAACCATTACGGAGGAGAAAGAGGGGTAAAGCTACTTCTAATCCCCACCTTTTCCTCAGGGGCTTGCCCGTTCTGTCAGCCCCTTGGCACGTAAGCAGCCAGCACCCCAATTCCTTCTCTCAAGCCTGGGGCGCTGCAAGAATTTGACCAAGGCTTTTGGATAGGATGAGACCTAAGCTCAGCGTCTCGAGAGATGGAGCCCTAGCCCCGACTCCAGGGGCGGCTCTGGTCGTCTGAACTTGGCCCGTTGATGATGCCTAGTAAGAAGCAGCTCTTATCCGCCCCTCTCTACCTAAAATTCCCTGAATCCTAGTATTGAACCCGCCCTGTGCTCCTCCCAGCTTCCCTCTCTCGTTCGTTGGCTCCCCTCCGGGCTCTCTTCAGCGCTCTTCTCTCGGTATTTAACTCGCCGCCGCTCCACTCACCGCCCCCTCCCCTTTTGCCTCCCATCGTTTTTCTCGGCACCCCGTTCCAGTCTCCCGGCAGCCCCTACCTGCCTGCTTCAGAAGCCCGTTCAGCCTGGGGCGCAGGGCTCGCTTCCACACCTGCGATCTCCAGGAAGCAGCCGCCCTCGCCCATCTGCACTCTCCCGATTGGTGGAGCAGAATCAGCGCTGCTGCCACCCATTGGCTGGTGGTCTGCATTGGAGACGCACAATTGGTCGCCACTTAAGTCGTTCAGAAAGTGCAGAAGCCGCCCTCCTCCCTGTCCCACCTTCAGAGACAGGAGGGGAGAGCTGCTTAGAGGAGTGAGAGCGACGCCAGCTGTTGACTAACGGGGAGAGTTGATGGTCCGAGGTGGGAGTAAGAGTGGCAGCGATTGGTCGGCCGTGGCTGGCTGCGCCCAGGCGGGAGCTCCGGGAGGCGGAGGCAGCGGGTGGGGGCCTGGCGGAGTGGAGGGGTAACAAGATGGCGACGGAGACGGTGGAGCTGCACAAGCTAAAGGTAGCAGGAACGGGGAAGGGCTGAGCTGGGCTCTCTGGGGACTGAATTCTGCTGGTGGCTTGCGCCTTTTCCTACATGTTCTCTTTACGGGCTTTTCCACTTCGTTTTCCGGCTCCCCTCGTAGTTCTTTTCTTTTGTGCCTCCCATCTTTCCCATACGCCTTGCCTAATTTCCCATTTCTTCTCACGGCTGTCTCGCGTTATTCCGGCTCCCTTCCTCATCGTTGTGTCGTCCGTTTCCTTTCCCCACCGGCTGGTGTAAGCGCCTTCAACCTGTTATCCTCCCTCCTCGTTTCTCCTCGAAGCTGCATTACGTCAGTGGTCCGCTCCTCTTCGCCCCACGCCGGACCTAGCACCCCTTTTTCTTCCCTGGCTTGATGCTCTCCTGTCTGTCGTCCGAAGCTGAGATTCCCGTTAGCAGGTGGTGGCACCTTTGTGTTTTCCGTCTGTCTAGGTCTCAAACGTGATCCAGAAAATGCTTCTACTCCTTTTTTTAGGTGGGGTTACGCCCCCGGGGCGAACTTTGAAACCTGAGGAGAGGCCTCCGAAGATAGGCCTCCGCGTGGAAGCCTGGGTTTCGGAGACCTTAGAGTTAGTGAAGGCACGGATCCCGCAGACGGAAAAGTTTTCGCGTTCTCTCACACGGTTCTCCTCCCGCCAGCCTCCCCCCGCCCCCGCCCCCGCATCCCCTACCCGAGGGACAACTCGCTCAGAGCTGGGATATTTTGGAAAAGCACTTCCGAGGTTAGGGTTATCTTTGTCCCGTTTCATATCGGGGATGGACCTTGCCTCTGTTGGTGTCTCCGCTGGGTGCCACTCTCCACCACAGAAGCTGTTTTAAGTTGTGTCTTTTGGGAATCTTGGTAGTTTTCTCACATTTAAATGATTATTTTCCTGGAAGAAAAGAGTAGTTTCTTTTAGGGTGAATTGAGAATATCTTGATTAGTTGTCCATTTGTGGTTTCACAAGTAGTTTTCCCATCAGGTGTTTTGGTCACATCGTTCTGGGAACCTTGGATAAACCAGGCTGATTTAGCGGAATCCGAAAACTGATCTTTTAAAAAAAAAGTGTGAGAGTAAGGATAGGGAGAGCTTCTTTTAGTCACTTATTGGTTGACACCAATTAGCCTTTCTGTGAAAGCTAATAGATTTCTTATGCTTGGATTCTAAAGTATACTAGTGGGTTTTTGTGTTATCCTGGAGTTACTGTCAATTTAGCGGTACTGAAATGTGTAGATTATATCGGTAGTCTCGTAATATCACGATAAGTAAAAAAAATTGAGCAGTCACCTCCATTATAAGTATAGTACTTACTTATATAAATTATGTACTGCCATACTGTTATGTATGTTATGAAAGATGTACAGAAAAGGAATTTTTGAATGAATGAGATAAAAAGGAAATATGAATAGAAGATCTAATGTTTTCTTCCAATTAGTCCCATTTTTGAAGCTCCTGAAGTTAAGTCATCAGCCTTGTGACTTGCGTTTATGGATTTTTGTATGGGTTTATGGAGTTCCTTCTTCCATGAAACCTGTATTTGTCAGGTCTATATTAAATTTGATTTTGGTTGGATAATGTCCTTTGACCTGATTTCAGGTATTATAGACTGAAAGAGCATGAGGCACTCCTGACAGCCTGAAAAGGATTCACTCTTTTAATCACATTTGCTTGTCTTTGCTTTTTCTCTAGAACACTTCTTAACCTTTTGGAGGTCACAGATATCTTTGAAACTCTGATGAAAGATATGGACCCTCTGCCCAGAAAAAAGCATGTACACATACTTTGCATGCGATTTGAGGGGCTTCATAAAACTACCTTGTAGCCCTGAGGAGTCCATGGACCTCCGGTTAAGAACCCATGCCTTTAATTCTAACTTCCAGGACAGTTAATGTTTGGTTCCACTGTTGATCTTGATGGAGTGATCCTGACTTTTGGGTTGACTTAGGGTTTTATTTCTTTTTTAAAAAGTCTTTCCATTTTTACTAGGAGAATTTGGGGCTTTAGTAGGGTTCTCAGAGGAAAGGAACAAGCTTTGAAGTAGGAAGGAAAAATATTTTCTATCTGAATTGATATGTAAGTTCACGTCAACTGCAAATTTCTGATGATTCTGTAGAAATGCAGTCGTTCTAACACAGTTGGAAAGAGACTGAATTGTGGGTGAAAATTCCTTGAACTGTAATAGTACCAGATCTCCAGTCAATGGTGAGCAAAGGGGCTACTGCAGGGGCTGGCCCCATGGTGTAGTGGTTAAGATCACCTGCTTTGGCGGCCTGGGCATGGACCTGCACAACACCACTCATCAAGCCATGCTGTGGCAGCCTCCCATGTACAAAATAGAGGAGGATTGGCACAGATGTTAGCTCAGGGACAATCTTCCTCAAGCAGAAAGAGGAAGATTGGCAATGGATGTTAGCTCAGGGCCAATCTCCCTCACCAAAAAAAAAAAGAAGAAAAGGACTACTGCAAGGAGAGAACGACAAGGTCAAAGTGTCAGAACTAGTGTCAGAGTGTTTAGAACAGTGAGACATTTGTAATATTGAAGCGTAATGCGTATATGTTACTGGTTGAAGATTGGAAAGGAAAGTCGGTGAACTGTGTGACTATAAAGGTAGATTGGAGTGATATTGAAAAGGGCCCTTTAAGTTGTGTAAGGTGTTTAGTGTTTGTCATGTAGGCAGAAGATGGGGAGCCTTTGGAAATTTGAAAGGAGGAGCTGATATGATCAGTTTTGTGTTCTTTTGGCAGTACCGAGAATGGGGTCTGGAGAGGGAGAGATTTCACCGGTTAGATTTTTATTGTAGTACTCACTCCCCTGCTTAAAACCTTTTAATTATATCCTGCCAATCTCTCCAGCTTATTTTCTCACACTCCAACCACAGTGGCTTTATTTTATTTCATTCCTTAGAATAGCTCTGTTCGTTAATTGCTAACACTTACATAGCATTAACTATATGGCAAACACTGGTCAAAGCTATTTACATAATTAACTGATTTGATTCTCACAATAACCCTATAAGATAAACGCCTGTTATCCTCATTTCAAAATTAGAAAAACAGAAGCTCAGAGAGATTAATTAACTTGCCCTAGGTCGCACAGCTAGTAAGTGGTGGCTCAGATCCGGGCAATCTGTCTCCAAAATTTATGTTCTTAGTCACTGTGTACTACTGCCTCTCCTTACCTCAGAACCTAGAACTTTTAACCCATACTTTTGGCTGCAGTGCTCGTGTCACCCCCGTCCGCCATACTTTTGTCAACTTAACTACTGGTTGCCTTTCGGATATCATTTACCCAAGAAACCCTTAGGTAGGAAAGGTTCTCCCTGTCTATGCACATGGTGAGACCACTTTTCTAGGAACCTGTACTTTTTTTTTTTTCAGTTAAACATTATGTGTATGATCATTGATTGCCTTGTTTCTCTACTAGAGTATAAGCTTCATGTGGGCAGAAACTCTTTTTGTTTTGCTTATGATTATTTCCCTGTATCTAAGATAATGCTTGACACGCAGTGAGTACTCAATAATTATTTGTCAAGTGAAACTGGACAGCAGTTTTTTTTTATTTTTTCTTACACTTAGTAAGACCTGAAATAAGGTCGTTCCTGTTAGAATGGGAATGAATTTGAAAGAAATTTGGGATATAGAGTTGTAAGTATTTATAGATCAATTGGATGTGGGAGGAATAAAAGATGACTCTAAGGTTTGAGTAGTGATACCTTTAGTCTAGGTTGGGAGGAGGAGAAGCCAGTTTTGTGGAGGAGAGAAGATAAGTTCACTTTTGGGCTTAAGTGTGTTTGAGACATGCTCTTGGAGATATCTAGTAGTCAGTTGGAAATGTGGGTCTCCTGCTCAGGGGCTGAGAGCTAATAATAAAGATTTGAGACTTTTTCAAAAAATATTTATGGAATGCCTGCTATGTGCCGGCTACCATAGGTGCTGGGGATACAGCAATGAACAAAGCAGACAAAATTCTTGCTGTCATGGAGCTTATACTTTACTGGGGGAAGGCACAATAAGTAAGTAAAATTTATAGTATGTCAAATAGTGTCTGTAGAGAAAAATAGGAAGAGGGGGATAGGGAGTACAGTGGGAAGAAGGGTATTGTAATTTTAAATAGGGTGACTAGGGAAGGCCTCATTGAGAAGGTGATGTTTAAGCAGAGACCTGAAGGAGTGAGCCTTGTGCAAAGTGTTTTAAGAGGACTTTATGGGTGATCATTAGGACTTGGGCTTTTTACCCTTATTGAGATAGGAAACCAATGAAGGATTTTTTTAATAGAAGAATGACATGTTCTGACTTAAATTTACAAAAAATCACTTGACTACCTTGTTGAGAGGGAGAGTGAGCGAGCATGAGAGCGGTGTTAGCATCTTGGTAGTTAAGATTAGGCTTAAATCAGAGAGACCTGAGCTGGCATATTGACTGCACTCTTTTCTTGCTGTGTGATTTTTTTTTAAGCAAATTATTGAATCTCTTTAAGCCTCATTTTCGTAATTTATAAAATGGGATCATAATACCAACCACATAGGCTTGATGTAAGGATTAAATGAGGAAGTAACATTCAGAGTACTTAGCCCTTTGCCTGGCATGTGTTAATACTTGAAAATAAAGTTGAGTTCCTATTGTATGAAATGTTATAAATGATATAAAACGTCTCTGCCCTTAAAGAGTTTACCGACCAGATCGAGAGATAACAGATGAAAAAGATTTGAATAAAAATTCAAGATTAGTAAACTAGAAGAAATCACAGGGCAATGACTAATTAATGTCAAATGTATTATGTGGTCATTGATTAGTCCTTTCTCTGTAGGTTTGATTGGTAGAATGGAAAATGCCTTATTGATACTGAAAAATAAGATTTTTAGAAATTATTTTTTGAATAGGTAATTCATACACAAGTTCACAATTCTAAAGGTACAAGATGGTGTCTGGTAAAAAGTTGCCCTCCTACACTTGTCCTCGACAAGCTTCTTGCCAGATTCAACCTTATCTGTTTCTTGTCTAGGCATCTTGTGTATATACATCATGTGGGGTGGGGGGTGGGGTGTGTGTGTGAGTGCACGTTATTTTTTACAGTAATGTCAGTATTTTGTATATAATGTTCTATAATTTGGTTTTTTTATAATTTTTATTTTTTTTATTTTTTCCCCCAAAGCCCCAGTAGATAGTTGTATGTCATAGCTGCACATCCTTCCAGTTGCTGTATGTGGGACGCAGCCTCAGCATGGCCGGAGAAGCGGTGTGTTGGTGCGCGCCTGGGATCCGAACCCGGGCCGCCAGCAGCGGATCGTCCACACTTAACCGTTAAGCCACGGGGCCAGCCCTATAATTTAGTTTTTTGAAATAGCCTTATTGAGATATAATTCACACAATATACCTTGCTTTTTAAATATCTTCTTTTAAAATATTTTAAAGTCAAATGCATATAAAAATGGGTAAGGTTTGATATTACGTTAGTTCTTATTTGAGGCTTTAAAAGGTTTTTGTTCTGTTAACATAATTGTATCGAAGTGAAAAGTACGAAAAGAAATGACTTCATTTTCAGCTATTTTGTTTTTACTCCTCTATTTCCCTTTTTTTTTTTTTGAGGAAGATCAGCCCTGAGCTAACATCCATGCCAATCCTCCTCTTTTTGCTGAGGAAGACCAGCCCTGAGCTAACATCTATTGCCAATCCTCCTTTTTTTCCCTTTTTCTCCCCAAGGCCCCAGTTGATAGTTGTATGTCATAGTTGCACATCCTTAGTTGCTGTATGTGGGATGCCACCTCAGCACGACCAGACAAGCGGTGTGTCAGTATGCTCCTGGGATCTGAACCCAGGCCACCAGTAGCGGAGCGCACGCACTCAACCGCTAAGCCACAGGGCCGGCCCCTCTATTTCCCTTTTGAAATAATGTCCAAGTATATGAGCAGAACCCCTAATATAATAACTGAAGTAATACAACATTGTGTAAAAACTGTATGTGACATTCTCATTTGACCAGAGAGGCGACATGGAGGTGCCGAGAAGACTGCTAAATGAGCCAGAGACCTAAGGTTAGGGACTAGAGCCCATGGGGGCTGAAATATCCGTGACCAAAGGCAATGGCAAGGTCAGTGGTCAGCAGTGATGAATGCTATCCACGCTAAACAACCAATTAATCCAATCAGTCAGCTCCAAGTCTAGATCAGACTGTACCAGATCAGCATCCTGTGCAAAAACCATCACTGACTGTCCATTACTCTGTCATCTGGAAATTTTTGTAAACTTTTGCCTATATCTAGGTACAATTTTGGGAAGGAAGGAGAAGGGAGGAACAACTCTATTAGAAAGTTGAACTTTAGGGCCGGCCCCGTGGCGTAGTGGTTAAGTGCTTGTGCTCTGCTGCTGGCGGCCTGGGTTCGGCTCCTGGGCGTGCACTGATGCACCACTTTGTCAGGCCATGCTGTGGCAGTGTCCCATATAAAGTGGAGGAAGATAGGCACAGATGTTAGCCCAGGGCCAGTCTTCCTCAGCAAAAAGAGGAGGATTGGCATGGATGTTAGCTCAGGGCTAATCTTCCTCACAAAAAAAGAAAAAAAAGAAAGTTGAACTTTGAACTTTGAATTGCCTGAATATTGACCAGAAGATGTTGCTTAAACCAGAGGGAGGGGGGAAGGAATGGAGACTTCTGAGGAAGATTAGGAATTACAGGAAATAACGAAGCTGTACTGCTTTGTAAAGAAACAGCCGACACCCTCTAAACACACACACACACACACACACACACACACACACACACACACACCCCCACACCCACCCACCCACCCACCCAATGATATATTTAAAATGTTAGATGAGGGCCGGCCCCGTGGCTTAGCGGTTAAGTGCGCGCGCTCCGCTGCTGGCGTCCCGGGTTCGGCTCCCAGGCGAGCACCGACACACCGCTTCTCCGGCCATGCTGAGGCCGCGTCCCACATACAGCAACTAGAAGGATGTGCAACTATGACACACAACTATCTACCGGGGCTTTGGGGGAAAAATAAATAAATAAAATCTTTAAAAAAAAAAATAAATAAAATAAAATAAAATAAAATGTTAGATGATCTCTTAGTGCATAAGACTTATTTTCCTCTATACTTTTCAGAATTTTTAAACTGTTCTACAGTGAACTTGATACTTTTATAACAAACCAACAGAAGTTTTAAAGTGTAACTAAAATCAAAAGACTTATTCTCCAGGAAGCTGAAAGAAAATAAAGAAAAAATAAAGAAATAAAGTACCAACATGGGAAAGATTGAGATTCTGACTTAAGAAATAGACTTTAGGATCACTTAGAGTTTAGATTGCAGGTTAATACTATTCAAGGTATGGTCCACAGGCCAGTGCTGGTCCATGAACCAGCTGTTTGTTACTGGTTAGTGATGAGATAAGTAAAAACAATTGAGTAAGCTTTTAGAAACTTATAACAATTTGACATCACTGCTACGTCCAAGTGTATCACCATTTTTCTAGTGACTGGTTTTTATTGTTTTTTACAAAAGTATCAGTCCATGACCTGGTTGGAATATTGTAAAAAGTTGGCAGCTCTGTCAGCCTACCTATTTAAAAATATATTGATCTGTGAAATTCATAAATATAAGAAGAAAAGATTTTGTCTAATCTTGTCTAATCCTTCAGGCAGTGTCTAACACTTATAAAGTACTTACTAGCTGCCGAGCACTATTCTAAATGCTTTACAAATATTTGCTGGTTTAATCTTCATAACAACACTATGGTATAGGTATTGTTGCATTATCCCCATTTCATAGGAAACTGAGGCACAGAGAAGTTAAATTACTCACCCAAGATTACACAGCCATAAGTGGTATAGCTGGAATTTGAACCCAGGTAGTCTGACTTCAGAGGCCATGTTATGCTATGCAGCCACTCCATACTTTTAGTAGGTTTACTTACCATGTTTCTCAATAGAGGGTGCTGTTGGCTTGTTGAGTAAGACAGTTCTCCACACAGTATCCCTACCTGCCTGCCCCACTCACAGAATATTCCACCTGCCCAATCATTGTAGGACAAAAAGACTCCCCTCTCCTTTCCAAATGCTCCCTTGATTGAAAACCTTTTAGAGATGCCCAGCATATTCCCTTAAAAGTTGTAAAGTTCTTTCTTCTATAGGAATATGCTTTCTGACTTCTTCTACTGGTTGGTCTTAGATCTGTACTTCAAAACCAGTATTCTTTCAGGCCAAACATCTGCTTGTGTACTGGTCTGCATATAGGGTTTCTGGAGCCTTTTTTTTTTCCTGCTTGTTTTCCTTGGATCAGCATGTCATTATGCTTCTTAAAATAAGAACATAGAGCCCAGTAAGACTGTTACATCATTTAATATAGACTCTATTTTTCAGTTACCCATAAACTAGAATTACCTTGGTGGCAAATCATACTGTTAACCCTCTTTGCACTTGTAATCATCAAAAACCCTCAGGTCTTTGTCCTTTGAATTACTCTTGAGCCAGATCTTGCTCATCTGGTTTTTGAACAATTTAAATTGTTTTGAATATAAGCGTGGTACTTTATAGGTATACCTTATTCTTTCTAAATTGAATCTTCATTTTGGCTCATTGTTCTCCCTGAAGAGCCTCCCCCACCAGCTTAATTCTGTCAGTAATCTATCAATTCTTCCTCTTTCTATTGTCTGCAAAGTTGGTAAGCATACCTGTTATATCTTTAGTCAAATTACTGATTTAAAAATCTTCAACAGAACTCTGTGGCGTGCCATTAGATATTTTTTTCCATTTTGACATAGATCCTTAGTTAATTCGTTGTTGACATTAAGCTAGCCAACACATTACCTAATTCTACAGTGGTCAGACTTGTCTGCATGTATATAGTAGATTGCAATAAAGGATCTGGGAAAATAGATGGTAAGAATAATCTTCTTTTAGATAATTGGATTTTCTACTTAAAGATTCATTCTTTCCATATACTAGCTGATACAGTAATTTTTCAGGAAAAAAACCTTTTTTCCCTCAGAAATAGCTAACAATTTGTAATAATAAGTAGTTGCATGAATAGATCAGAATTTTACTAAAATAGGATATTTATTCTTCACCATCTGTTAGAAAAGTCCTCTTGCATATTGAATATTGTTAGGGGGCAGTGGACCATCTTTGAGGACCCAGAGGCTTGGTGGGATTAAGAGCAGTAGTTTGGGATTGAACTTTCTTTTCTTTTCCTTTCTTGGGAGAACTACCTCTCCTGCAACCCCCCTCCCACCAGCTCCCCCTAGGTTCATTCTGTTAACTAAGGAAAAGCTTTATTCTGTTTTCTCAGCTTGCTGAACTAAAGCAGGAATGTCTTGCTCGTGGTTTGGAGACCAAGGGAATAAAACAAGATCTCATCAACAGGCTCCAGGCATATCTTGAAGAGCATGGTGAGTGCTTTGTGGAGGCAAAGAGTGATGTGAGTGAGGGGATTAATTTTTAGGCTCTGCCATATGGAAGATTTCTTCTTTTCCGTTAGGTTGTTGGTGATGTACTGTAAGCTCCTAATTAACTATATCAAGAAAACTCTTGGTCATCCAAAATAGTGGTTATAATGGAAAGAAATACTCCCTCCCCCCTTTTTTTAAGATGTAATTTTATTTCAGGAAGTTGGTTAAAAGGAAGTATGATAAAACAGGTATCACTAGACTGAAAATTGGAAGGTTTGGATTCTAATTCCTCTTATGCCAGAAATTTACTAGGTAACTTTGGACAGTCACTGTTTACATGGCTAAGTGTTCTGATTTATGAAATGAGACAGGTGTCTCCACCCTTGAAATCCGTAAACCTAGGTAATCTCCTGTCCCTTCTAGCTCAGACATTCTCTAATTTTGCCTTTTTAAAAACAAAATGAAAACAACTTCTTTTGAGGCGTACTCTTGTTCAAGTTGTACAAGTCTCCTCTCTAATTTTTATTTGTTTATTCCCTTTTCTTCCCATTCCTTTCCCCCCAGCTCCCTCAGGCAGCCATTCTAATGTGATACATATTTTTTGTCTTTGTCCTTGTAAACCATGTAGTGTTGTTTGGTGTACAATATTTTTATATACTTGTCAATGAGGCCATATCCTTACTTTATTTCTTACTTTTTTCTCTAATGTTTTTTTAAAGATGTATTCATGTGGCCTGTGGCTGTGTGGTCATCTAGTTTATTGATTCCAATTTCTGCATACTGTTCTAAGATGCATGGAATCTACCACATTTTACTTAATTCACCCAGTGACAGGCACCTATTCTCCCTCCTGAATGATTTCTTTCATGTTCCTTTATCTTCCCATATGAGAGTCTTTCGGGGATATATACCCAGGAATGGGATTGCTAATTAATATCTAGTCATAAATGTATACTTAATATGACTAAGCATTGCCTAATTGTTTTCTAGAATTACTCTGTAACTTACACTCTCATCATCAGTGCATGAGGGTTCTTCTGTCTCCTCCACAAACCTAAACTTGGCGTTATGGTATCAAGTGGCCTAATTTTTGCTAATCTGTTGGTTGTTTCAGTTTGCATTCCTCTAATTATTAAAAAGTTTAAACACTTATGATGTCCATAGCTCTTTGGGTTTCTCCTTTGTCCATTTTTCTGTTGGAGTTCCGATAACCTGCTTGTTAGTTTGCAGGCATTTCTTATATATTCTAGTAACTATTCCCTTGTTGGTTTTAGACACAAATATCTTCTTTGTCATTTGTTTCTTCTATGGTATCCTTCCTTAGTTTTGAAAAATCTGCGATATTTTGCATATTACTTTTGCCTCTGGGTTTTTTTTTAGAAATCCTTACCCACCACTAAATCTTACAGATATTCTCCCACATTACTTTTTATTAATGTTATAGTTTGACCTCATCACATTTAGTTCTTCAGTCCAACTGGAATTCAACTTTGCATTAATGTTAGGTAGAGAATACACTTTTATCTTCTCCATGTGGAGCAAATTTTATGAACATCAGTTTTGCCTTCATGATTGAATTTTATTTTGGGAAAGCAAAATGATTATAATTTTAGCCTAAGTACGGTGATCAGGATGGTGGTGTAGCAGGGCTTGACCTGAATATTTTAATATTCTTTAGCTGAAGAGGAGGCAAATGAAGAAGATGTACTGGGAGATGAAACAGAGGTGAGTTGGAGAGAGTGAGGTTTGTCATTCGCCTGGCAATGTGCCGCTACCTTGGCCACATTACTTAACATCAGTCATTAGAGGGCTTAAATACTAATTCGTTAGAGGAGCATAGAGTGGGAATGAAAGTTCTGAAAGAAGGGTTCATTTTGGAGTTTTCATATTCTTGACGAATATTTACTCTTGATTTATGTTAACCATCTTGTTTCATTGGTTTTAGGAAGAAGAACCAAAGCCCATAGAACTGCCTGTCAAAGAGGAAGAACCCCCTGAAAAAACTGTTGATGTGTAACTATCCCTTTTTTATAATCTGAATACAGAGCAGACAGTTCTGGGTTTTTGGGGGTTTAATGTTTCACTCTGTTTACCTCTTATACATTCCCGTTGGCTTTGTCATTTCCCATTAGATCATACATTTTCAGAAGCGTCTACTTCATTCCAAGTACATGGTCCTAGTCAAGCAAAGTAGTTTGTCTCTGGGTTAGTAATAGATAATTAGGACCAGGAGACTTTTCAAGTACAGCCAAAGTTTAGTTCTCCTAGCCTTTGTTGTATCACCATAATAGATGAGTCTCGTTCTGCATAGAGAATCATACAGATCCTCTGCATGTAAGGAATTTTGTAAAGAAGGAGGGTGCAGAGCAAAGGATATGTCTCTCGGGTAACACTGTGTTCTCTATTCCTTTTTGATTGACAGTGGAGGAGGGGAGGACAAAGTACTAGAGTAGAAAGTGGATCTTTTATTATTTATTTATTTATTTATTTAATTAATTAATTTATTTATTTATTTTATTTTTGGTGAAGAGGATCAGCCCTGAGCTAACAGCTGATGCCAATCCTCCTCTTTTTTGCTGAGGAAGATTGGCCCTGAGCTAACATCCGTGCCCATCTTCCTCCACTTTATATGGGATGCTGCCACAGCATGGCTTGACAAGCGGTGCATCAGAGTCTGCCCGGGATCCGAACCTGTGAACCCCAGGCCACCGAAGCGGAGTGCACGCACTTAACAGCTGCACCACTGGGCTGGCCCTGAAAGTGGATCTTGATTTATTTAAACCATCCCACAAGGTTGATCATAAACATCTTTTATTTGGGGCTTTTTCCACAAATGTCTGGCTGTCTTATACTCCAGCACATTAAGAACAGATGAGTCCTTTTTAACATTTTTGTTCCTCATAGCTGTATTAATGCCCTTAATTATAAAAGACAATATGCGTACTGGTAAAAAGTTAAACAGTACAGACAGGAGTATATAAATTGAAAATTTAATACCCCTTGTCTCCACCCTCATCTGATTTCTCAGAGATTTTCAGTATACTTTATTGGAATATTTTATGTGGTGTGTGTGTTTATGTGTATATAGATACATACACTGCATATTGTTGGTTTCTTGATTTTTTCACATCTAGAGATCTTTCTGTATCATCATATAATAATGTCCTTATTTAAATGTTAATTATATACTACGCAGGGTTCTAAGTGTTTTACATGTATTCTCAATTTAATCCTCACATCAACCCTATGAAATAGGGATAATTATCCTAGTAAGTGATAGGTCTCTTTTTTTAGATTGTTATTATGGGAAATTGCATGTATATTCAAAAGTTATGAAAGTAGTATAATAGACCCCCATGTACCCATCACCCAGATTTAGTAGTTATCAACTTAGAACCTCATTCTTTCTAGTAGCTAATGGTACTTTATTCTATGGATGAACAATAATTTCACCAGTCTCCTGTTGATGAACATTTAGGTTATTCATAATAGCAAAAAATACAATGCTGCATGTCCTTATGCAACTATTTTTATACTTATGTAGGTATGTCCATAAGATAAATTCCTAGTAGTGGATTTACTACATTACAGGGAATGTGCATTTAATGTTTTATTAGATTTCGTCAAGTATAATTGCTTTCTAAAGCTTTTTTTAGTTGTCTTCCATCATAGGAGGTTTACGTGCTTTGAGAAAATGGCTTATGGGATAGCTTTAAAATAAAGATATTTTGGGGACTTCTGGGGCAAGAAGAAAGATCTGATAAATACAGGGGTAATTGGCTTGTGTGGGTTAAAAATAATGAAGTTTGAAAATTTGTAGAAGTTCATTATCCTTAGAATATATAAAATTTGTAATTCTCCTGTTTAGAGGGCTTTAATTTTATTAATGAATTTCTAAACAAGGAGATTGAAAGTATGTGGGGGTGATGATTCTGCTTTTTAGAGGGATAGTAGTAGTTAGACTCAAGTATGTACAGAAAGATTCTGGGTCCCTATAGTTTGGAGAATGTTTTGTATATGACTGTGGATAGGAGAGAAATTTCTCAGTGAAGAGAGGAAATTTCCCGTGAGTCCCAGAATGTGATATTTATTACTTGAGCTTAATTGTATTTGAGGGAGTTGGAACATAGCAGAAGGGAACTTCCTCTCTGGGCTTCCTTTTCTGCCATGAGGTGTACTACAATGATGGTGCTTCAAGATGGGAATGTGGAGGAAGTTATTAGCCTGGGGTTGGTGGAGAGGACAGCTTTCTTAATGGCATTGGACTTCAGGTAAAACATTAAACTTCATTGTCCCTTTCTGCTAGAACAAGACAGAGGGTTGAGGAGGGAAGGATGGCCCAAAAGTGGGGAGAATTCAGAAATGTCTTTAGAAGTCAGAATATTCAGTGCTAATTTAGGTCCCTTGAACGTTCAAAAGGGCATCCTCTTGCTTCCTCTTTGGCTTGAGGTTCTCCAAAAACATACCTCTGTTTCTGGTTGGATTTTTTTTTTTTAATTTTCTCCAGCCCAGGCAGTTCAATATTGTAAGACTTAGTTACGGTCAGCAGGGGGCACCCATTGCTTATCTGTCAGTCCATGGACCTCCAACAAAAGGATGGAGGAGAGAGTAAGTTCCTGTTCCAGAATTGCTTCCTCTGAAAATGCCATTAAACCATTACTGCCTTTCAGGGCATCAAATGGGAAAAGTGTCCAGGATATTGGAACAAAAGCTGCCCATGTCTCTAAATGAGGGACCTTAATGAGACTGGTTATGACCCACAGTTTTATGAGAGCTGTTTGGTGGAAGGTTAATGCCCTTCCATTTATCCTGGGTACTTCCGAATTTGTCTCCCGCCCCTATGGTCCCCCCTCTTTTGTTTTCTCTTAAACCTTTTGACTAGTAACTTACCGTGTTTTCCTAATTCAAACTTCCCTTAGCCTTTTTTCTTCTGATTCCCTTTGGGATTTTTATTTGTCCCACTTTGACTATTACAGCTGGAGCTACAGTCCCTGTGGGAGAAATAAGAGATTTATAAAAGAAGGAAACCAGAGCTTGTAGAGCACTCATTAATTGTTGTTGTGGTGAAAGTTGAGAGCTGGTATTTAAATGAGGGTTGGAGGAATAGTCGTTAGTCCAGAAATAAAGTTCCTAAAAGTAAATGAAATGGTTTCCGATGTCGTTTGACTATTTCCCTTCAGCCCCAATGTATTTAACCAGACCTCTTTCCCGATTACTTTCTTATACTTGAGCAAAGTAGATTAGTCTGTTATTTGAACTCTGATCAGTAGATGATAGTTCAGGGAACTGAAGTTCTAATGGGCTTCATGTGTTTTTGGACTAAGGCGGAGTGGAGAGATTTGGGATAGGACATGATGCAGATGAATTTGTATAGAATTCTAAGGTTTCAGTTGAGAGTGTTAGTTTTCTGATTTTTAAAGTCTTTCTTGGGCCGGCCCCGTGGCTTAGCGGTTAAGTGCGCGCGCTCCACTGCTGGTGGCCCGGGTTCGGATCCTGGGTGCGCACCAACGCACCACTTGTCCAGCCATGCTGAGGCCGCGTCCCACGTACAGCAACTGGAAGGATGTGCAACTATGACATACAACTATCTACTGGGGCTTTGGGGGATAAATAAATAAATAAATTATAAAATCTTTCTTTTCCAGGGCAGCAGAGAAGAAAGTGGTAAAAATTACATCTGAAATACCACAGACTGAGGTAGGTATTCTGCTCCCTAGTAGAAGAGCAGTCTCTCTATATATCTTTCTGTTTCTTACCCTTTATTCTATCTGTATCATCACTTTAAAAAATTTACTCATGGGCAGAAAATTAGTATTGACAGATTTTGGTATTGACACATTTTTCCACCAGCTACATTTGGGAAAATATTTGGGCTGACATATTCACCTTTGAAGAAGCCCAAGTCTTTTTTGTATAAAGTCTTATTCTTAGTGGTAACTCTCTAAGATGTTTACAAACTAAGATTAGAGTTTGGGAGGATTGTACCTTGGAAGAGATGAAAAGTAACAGGGAAAAGATGTCACTCTCAAGTTACTGCTTGCTAGCTGGTGAGATTAAAATTTCTCTGGATTCTGTTTCATGGTCTCAGAAACTAGATTCTAGTTGAGATCTGTGTTCTTTTCAAGTAGAGATGGTATAGGACAACACAGCCTCATTTCTGACTGAAAGAGTACCACTAGTGTTAGAACCAAGCTGTTCCTTTGATCCCTTTTCAAAGGTCAACCAAACACAGCTTTTGTCTTCTTGGCTTCGTGCTGAATGTGGGTTTTATTTTATTCCTTCCCTTTTGTTTTTGAGGACATGAATGTAATAGTAGTCTTTTTGTGTTTGCTTTCTGGAAATGGTTGTTGAGTTAAACCCTAGGATGGATACAACCTGATGTCCTCTAGGATTGTCAGTATTCTCAATTTAGACCTTAAAAAATTACTCCTGATGTTCTAAAGATACACATCTCTAAACAGCTTTTCTCTTAAAAGAAGGAAACCAGAAATTAAATTTTTCTCTTCCCCCTTTTTTGTCTATTATCACTTAGAGAATGCAGAAGAGAGCTGAACGATTCAATGTACCTGTGAGCCTGGAGAGTAAGAAAGCTGCCCGGGCAGCTAGGTGAGTGTCCCCAGCCTTTTAGACCTGAGATAGTGATAGTATGAGGGTATGGGGGGTGTGATCGTGGGTTTTAACTATAATTGTTGATTTTAAGTAGAATAGAGGCCTTGCTGAAAAGAAACACTCCTTTGGCTCTATTCAGAACATCCCTGCTGATTTAGATGTTATAGCTATAGATTGGGTTTTATCAAGCAAGGTTTTTGTAATAGGTAAAAGTCAGGAATTAACTGCTACTCCCAATTCTGATAAAGCTTCCTTTTAGCTTATTCTCTGGACTCTTGGTGAGAAAAAGAGTAAACTGAACCTCTTTCATGGAGTTGTTAGAATTAGCTAATGATTGCAAGGCCTGAGATCACAAGCAAGAAGTGCCATATATACACTTGACATGGAGACAGACAAGCAGGGGTGTGAACAGCTTCCTAAAATTTAGGTTGTTTTTCTTTCTACAGATTTGGGATTTCTTCAGTTCCATCAAAAGGTAAGAATACAGAGACTCTTCTAAGAAAGTTATCTTTATATTCTTTCTTTTGTGTCACAGCAGATTTCATTTCTCCAAATGAAGATAAACTTGTTACTCTAGAAGCTTTTAAGAGGTTATAACATTCACTTCTTTGCTTTGGGTAAAATGATACTTAAGCCATCCTGGGCAATTTAGAGAAGGTACTGAAGTTAATGAGAGAATGGGAGGAAGTGCCAACATTTGTTTTCTGTTTCTTGGACATCTTCAGAGAAGTTTCTGGTACCTAGCTTACTTATTCTGGTGTCTCAAATTAGCATGGTGTCTCAAATTAGCATGTAATTATTGTGTACCTGTCCAGTGTTATACTGCCTAGTGTGAGTGGTAAAAGAAAAGAGTATCTTTTACCTCAGCAATCTTACTTCTAGGAATTTACAAGGAAATAATCTTGGATATGCTTAAATATTTAGCCACAACGATTATCACAGCATATTTATAATGATCAGTAACTGGAAACAATATAGTATACAGTAGAGAATTGGTTAAATAAATCTGTACCGTAGTATAGTAGAAGACCATGCAGATGTTAAAAATGATGTTGAAGAATATTGGTGAGAAAGATATTAAGTGAAAAAAGCAAGTTATAAAATCATCATTATTATTATTTTTTTAAAGTTTTATTTATTCCCCCAAAGCCCCAGTAGATAGTTGTATGTCACAGCTGCACGTCCTTCTAGTTGCTGTATGTGGGACGCGGCCTCAGCATGGCCGGAGAAGCGGTGCGTCGGTGCGCGCCCGGGATGTGAACCCGGGTCACCAGCAGCAGAGCGCGCGCACTTAACCGCTAAGCCACGGGGCCGGCCCGCAAGTTATAAAATTATATTAGCAGTACGTTCCCATTTTAGTAATAAAAATGCATATATGGATGGGGAAAAAAGATTAGAAAGATATATACTAAATTGTTAACACTCTTTATCTCTGGAATTTTGAGTGACTTCTTTTTGCTTATCTGTGTTTTTAAAATTTCTACAATGATGGGCCGGCCCCGTGACTTAGCGGTTAAGTGCGTGCGCTCCGCTACTGGCGGCCCGGGTTCGGATCCCGGGCGCGCACCAACGCACCGCTTCTCTGGCCATGCTGAGGCCTCGTCCCACATACAGCAACTAGAAGGATGTGCAACTATGACATACAACTATCTACTGGGGCTTTGGGGGAAAAAAATAAAATAAATTTAAAAAAATTAAAAAAAAATTTCTACAATGAATACATATTTTGTAATAAATTAGGGAAAAAGGTTATTATTTTTAAAAAGAACGTAGATATTCCATGTTGTCAGAGACTTAAAATTTGAATGTAGTCTCCTAATCCAATCTAGTCTTCCTAGTGACCTGTCAGGAGTTTCAAGTGTGTTAAGAAAATGTCCCCCAGGGCTGGCCCTGTGGTGCAAGCGGTTAAGTGCGCGCGCTCCACTGCTGTGGCCCAGGGTTCGCCGGTTCAGATCCTGGGCGTGCACCGACGCACCGCTTGTCAAGCCATGCTGTGGCGGCGTCCCATATAAGGTGGAGGAAGATGGGCATGGATGTTAGCCCAGGGCCGATCTTCCTCAAAAAATAAATAAATAAATAAAATGTCCTCCAAAGATCTTGTAGTGTTTTGCTGTGCTTTTTTTTTTTTTTTTTTTTGGTGAGGAAGATCAGCCCTGAGCTAACATCCGTGCCAATCCTCCTCTTTTTGCTTAGGAAGACTGGCCCTGAGCTAACATCCGTGCCCATCTTCCTCTACTTTACATGGGACGCCACCACAGCATGGCCTGAGAAGTGGTGCGTTGGTGTGTGCCCGGGATCCGAACCCAGGTCGCCAGCAGCAGAGCATGTGCACTTAACTACTATGCCACGGGGCCGGCCCCTGCTGTGCTTTTTAAAAGAGCAGCAGAATTCTGGCCACTAATACTACATGTTTTAGAAACAAGATATTTTCTGACTTTTACTTACATTAAGAGAGAGGTAATAGGATTGGTGATAATACAGCAAAAATTGTTAAAGACATTAGATGGTGCTCTTTGAGGAAAGACAGAAGTTAAAATTAATACTTAGTCTGAAAAGGAAACCTGATCAATAAAATAATGTATAGGTAACATTTGCCGTATTATTCATATAATTCTAACATCCTAGAACTACAGAGTAGCTCTTGAATGATGGAATTTGACAACATTTAAAAGGAAGTAGTCATTCCTCAGTTTCCTGGGGGGTTGGTTCCAGGAACCCCCAGGAATACTAATATTCCTGGATGCTTAAGTCCCTTATGTAAAATGGCATAGTCTGTACAGTGAATACATTTGGCCCTCCACGGCCCTCCATATCTGTGAGTAGGAGACCCTCTGATATGGAGGGCTGACTGTGTTGTTATATGAATGAGAACATGAAACACCTAACAGTTCCTAGCACATAGGTTGTGGTAAAAGTTGAATCCATACCTGTATGTTTACAGTGGAGAGTTAGGGAACCAATTACAAGATTGAGATTGCTTAAGATAAAATTCTGAGAAGTTTTAAGTAAATAATTATCGACTAGATTAGAGTTGGAAACTACAGGCCAATTTACTACTTGCTGCTTAGGTAATTTCAGGACAGAACATTGGCTTTAAGAGGGCATAATTTTAACTCATTTTGATACTAGCTCTGCTCTTTTGTCCAGATATGATATCTTTCTTTCTCTTTTGTTTTAACAGCTTTATTGAGATATAATTCATATACCATACAATTCATCCATTCAAAGTATAAAATTCAATGTTTTTTAAAGATTTTATTTATTTATTTTTTTCCCCCAAAGCCCCAGTAGATAGTTGTATGTCATAGCTGCACATCTTCTAGTTGCTGTATGTGGGACTCGGCCTCAGGATGGCCGAAGAAGTGGTGCCTCGGTGCACGCCTGGGATCTGAACCCGGGCCACCAGCATCAGAGTGTGCACACTTAACCGCCAAGCCACGGGGCCGGCCCTCAGTGTTTTTTAAATATATTCACAGGGTTGTGCAACCGTCATCACAGTCTAAATTTAGGACATATTCATTACCCCAAAAAGAAACCTTGTACCCATTAGCAGTTATTTTCCATTCCCTCCCTCCAGCCCCCCCAAGCAGCCACTAATTTTTTTCTATATGTATAAATTTGCTTTCATATAAATGGAATAATACAATTCGTGATCTTTTGTGACTGACTTCTTCCACTTAGCGTAATGTATTCAGGGTTTATCCGTGTTGTTATTGGTACTTCATTTCTTTTTATTGTTGGATAATATAATATTCCATTTTATGGATATACCACATGTTATCTGTCTCTTTGTCAGTTGATGGACATTTGAGTTTTTTTCACTCTTGGCTGCTATGGATAATGCTACTGTGAACATTCCTATACAAGTTTTTGGGTGGATGTATGTTTTCATTTCTCTTGGGTATATACCTAGGAGTGGAGTGGAATTGCTATGGTAATTATGTGATCACCATTATATGGTAACTCAGTGTTTAACTTTTTTCTTTTTCTTTTTGTTTTTTTTGAGGGTATTACTTAACAGATTTAAAAGGCACAGCTAAAATATACCAAAGACAGCTGTAAAATAATGTACTCTTGAAGTCTTGTTAAAAGGAAGAAGCCTTTATTATGTGTTTAACTTTTTGAGGAACTGCCAAACTATTTTCCAAAGTGGCTCCACCATTTTATGTTCCCATCAGTGAGTGCAGACATGATCTCTAGATGCAGTCTCTGCTTTTTCTTTCTCATCATTGGATAAAGGACATTTCTCCTATATACTATTTCTGTGCTGTCTAATTTGATTTGAAGACTGTCAGCTTCCTTTATGACTTTTAAAAATAGTAAATAAAACTTTTTTATTTGCTTCTTTAGGCCTGTCATCTGACACCAAACCTATGGTAAGAAATGTTTTTTTATATCTTGAGAGCCAAATCTTAACTCTGGACGGTTAGTTTTAAAGTTAGAGACTCCTCCTTCTCCCCAGATCAGAGGAGACTCTGAGATCATATGAGTCTGGTCACTGTTTGTTTTCAGTACAGTGTATTTTGTCCTAAATAAAAAGAATTGTTTGGGGTACTGAGAGATCAGGAAAATTGCCACATCTTCAAAGAAACTATAGACATCTTCCTTCCTACTACTACTCTTGAAAAAATGAATAGATTTTGTTAGCTAGAGGGCAATCCATGTAACTCTTTGTTTTATGGTACTCGAGTTTTAGGCCTTGACCACTGGCTTTGGATAATGTTTAATTCTTAATTACCACAAAAGAATTTGTGGAAGCGACTTATGAGTTCTATTTGTAGATACTGGTCTTTTTCAAGACCTTTTAAATATAATATCAGAGAATAAAGACTAGTAGAATAAGATATAAGAATAAGTAATAAGATTGGGCCGGCCCCATGGCTTAGCGGTTAAGTGAGTGCTCTCTGCTGCTGGTGGCCTGGGTTCGGATCCCGGGCGCGCACCGACGCGCTGCTTCTCTGGCCGTGCTGAGACCGCGTCCCACATACAGCAACTAGAAGGACATGCAGCTATGACATACAACTATCTACTGGAGCTTTGGGGGAAAAAATAAATAAATAAATGAAATTATAAAGAATAAGTAATAAGAATAAGGATAAGTAATAAGAATATTACTACCTATTTTTTTTTAATATTTTTTTGATTTTATTTATTTATTTTTTTCCCCCAAAGCCCCAGTAGATAGTTGTATGTCACAGCTGCACATCCTTCTAGTCGCTGTATGTGGGACGCGGCCTCAGCATGGCCGGAGAAGCGGCGCGCCAGTGCACGCCCGGGATCCGAACCCGGGCCGCCAGCAGCGGAGCGCGTGCACTTAACCGCTAAGCCAAGGGGCCGGCCCTACTACCTATTAAATATAATATCAGAGAATAAAGACTAGTAGAGTAAGACGCTTTCTGGACCATTGTGACTAGTCGGCATGTTTAGAAAATGGAGACAAATGTAGTGAAATATGTTCAGCTTTATGACATCCTGCTCTTGTGGTTACCGTTCAGTATTGTAAGGGAAAGTGAAATGTTAGTAGTAGTAGTAGTAATAATGAAAATGTCCCAAATATTCTTATAATAATAAGTGTTATATATCAAGACTTCTGAGAAGAAGGAAGGGAGAAAATTAAGTTGGGTACTCGTGGTAGATGTGTCTTCTGAAGAAAGGAGAGCCGCAGTGATAGTTTCGCTTTGGTAGGAGATAGAGTTAAGAACCACTTACAGAGACTATATATAGGAATTAATGATTTTGAGCTGTGAATGATGGATGTGTTTGGAGGTGATGATTTAGACATTTGTTTGCTTTTTCAATGTTTGGCCCACTTTGATCTTAAACCCTCTTTAGGCTCTTGCCACCTTTGATGAATGAAGGAGGCAGGGCTGAATCTTGCACTGCATTCCAGAAGGAGCCTTTTAATAATTAGTGGCATGAATGGGTGCTGCTTAGTTTCCTAATTTGGCACATAGGGTATCTTTGATGTTGATGTTGTAGGCTTATTTGAACTCTTAGCTTTGGTCCATAGTTTCTGTCTCGACTGTATGTTCTATTTTGATTTTTTTTTTAATATGGGTTTTTTTTCCCCCCTGTGTTTTTATAGGTTAACCTGGATAAGCTAAAGGAAAGAGCTCAAAGATTTGGTTTGAATGTCTCTTCAATCTCCAGAAAGGTAAGGTACTGTTTTTGTAACATTAGAGTAGCTTGGGGCCTACATAGGCTGGAAATGACTGTCCTGAGTATATAGCTGGCTACTCAGCACTTCATTTCACACAATCCTTTGACTATCACCCCCTCTCACTGACTACTGATTACATTATAGGAATTGTTTCACAAAGCTAATTGTTTTTTTCCACAGATTGTTTTCATAGTTTCCACCCAGGCTGTTAGAGCATGATCTATATTTCTCTTGATTAAGATGTTGAATTCAGTGATGTTAAAACTTATTACATCTGCTTTAACTTCCGATATAGGCATAATGGAAGTTAAATAATCTGGAGAAGACAATCCTGTCTTTAGGTCAAAGGTACTTAGAAACAAAATTTGGAAGAACAAAAGTGAGAAAATTTTTTCATTCTTTCTGCCTCTCTGCTAACTTATACTGTTTAGTTTATTAAGCAAGATGACTTTGTTGACACTGTGCTATGTGGGCTGATCAGTTCTGCGGGGCATTGTTATGTTTGGAGTTTTGCTAGGCACATTGGAGAAAATGCTAAGGACCCTCTTGTTTGCCTAGAACAGATAGTTTCTGAATCTTTGTTCTCTGAGAATGAGAACATATTTTTTGGTTGTTGAAGTGGTGGCAGGGTTAAGGAAGACTATTTCAAACCAGAAAAACACATCATTTAAAAAAAATCATTATTTCCCACTTGAGTGTAGCTCTCTAGAAATCCATTGTAAAAAACTGAATTGACAGTGGTTATATTTCTCCTCAGGGAAAAAACTCAGCAATAAAAAGTAACCACTTGTTGTGACCCTATGGGACTCAAAGCCTTGCACACAACCGTGCTCCATCTTCTTTCCTTTCAGGTTACATTTTTGATGTTTACCAGAAATATAACATCAGGTCTGTGTCCCAGCTTGATGCTAAGACCATAGGTGTTCAGTAGGAGTATTTCCTGGTTTATGTGAAATTTAAGAAAAATTGAGGGTTGAGAGGTAGGCAAAGTATGTGATTCTTAAACCGTATGCCACTTAATTGGGAAGAATTATTATAAGCCAAAAGTCATTTATGTTTTGCTAGATGGCCAAGGGGAAGGGTGCCTTGGATCTGGCCCTGGTTCTCATCTGTCTCCGTCTTTTGTATATGAGGGCTAGGTGTCTAAGGATGTTAGCAATAACTTCACTCCTCTAGGGAATTGTATGTGTTTGTGTGTTCCATCAAAAATTAAATGTGTTCGTGTGTTCCATCAAAATTAACAAAATTGAACACAATATCTCTTCCTACTTAGCTCATAGGGACACATTCCTGAGAAGAATTTGTCCCTCACTGTATACCGTCCACCTGAGTTATTTTGAGAGCATTTCATTACAGGGATATCAGCCTTTTCTCTTCCCTTCTCTAGAATCTTTCTCCATATTTCACTTGTTTTCATTTTTAGTCCACAGGAGGCTGAGTAAAACACAAAGAGATACATTTATTAACTTGGTGACTTTGAGCAAATTGTTTTTACTAAACTTCTTTGGTTCCCATCTGTAAAACCTAACACTTTGTTTGTGAAGAGTAAATAATTGTATATTTGAAATTACCTAACATAGTGACACTTTGACCCTCAATAAATGTTAGTTTTCTTCCTTCTTTATAGTTCTGTTGGCTAGCTGGCTTTATGACTTTGAGTCAGTTAACTTCTGTGTTTTAGTTGATCATTGATAAGATTTCAGTCCACATTTTAAATCGCTGAAGAGTCGTAATCAGATAGTGGTAATTTGCAGAACTCTGACTATATGAGCTCTGTTCTCTAATAACATTCATTGTCACACATAGGTTTTAGAGTACTGCTTCTCAAATTCTGTGGCAAAGAACTGGTTTGTAAAAATTTCCAATTCATTGCAAAGTGGTACTTTCGCAAAATACAATAAAAATGTCAAATCAGTGTTAAATTACTCTGCAAGTTTCTAAACACTCAGTTTCTGGATTTACTGCAGACTGGTAATGAACAGTTTGGGGATGAGCACTAAGAGGCAGACTACATTTTGAGTAGCACTGTACTAGAGTATGTATGATTTCTTCCAGGGATCACTTTGCTTGGAGGGTTGTGACTTTTTGAGATGTCCTCTTTGAGTATAGGTTCCATTTACGTTGATCATAAATCCTGCTTTTCAGAATCATCCTAATTTCAACAGTTTGCTCTAATTTGCCCCATAAACCATTAGAGTGTCACAGAAATGCTGACATTTTGCTGTCTAGACCACCACTGTCCAATAGAACTTTCTATGATGATGGAAATATTCTATAGAATATTATTCTATTGAATAATATGTATTATCTAATACAGTAGTCAAAAGCCACATGTGGGGCCAGCCCAGTGGCGTAGCGGTTAAGTGCGCACGCTCTGCTTTGGCGGCCCGAGGGTTCGCAGGTTCGGATCCCAGGCGCGCACCAATGCACCACTTGTCAAGCCATGCTGTGGCGGCGTCCCATATAAAGTGGAGGAAGATGGGTACAGATGTTAGCCCAGGGCCAAGCTTCCTCGGCAAAAAGTGGAGGATTGGCATTGGATGTTAGCTCAGGGCTAATCTTACACACACACACACACACACGCCACATGTGGTTATTTGATCACTTGAAGTGTAGCTGTGTGACTGAGGAACTGAATTTTTAATTAATTTAAATTTAATAACAACAATAAACAAACACATAGGGACAGAGATTGGATTGGTGGTTACCAGAGGGGAAGAGGGGAGGGAGGAGGGTGAAAGGGATAATTCGGTACATGTGTGTGGTGATGGGTTGTAATTAGTATTTTGGTGGTGAACATGATGTAATCTATGCAGAAATAGAAGTACAATGATGTACACCTGAAATTTTTACAATGTTATAAACCAATGTTACTGCAATAAACAAAAAATTAAAAAAAAAAAAGTAAAAAAAAAAAAATTTAAATAGCCACATATGTATTGGACAACTCAAGTCTAGCTTATATCTCCCACAGTTGAAAGTAGCATAGAAATCAGACTGTGTATTTGGATTACTGTTTCTGTAGCCCAGAATTTTTTAGTACTTATAGAATTAAGCAGTTTCGGAGTGAATCTGTGGAAGGAGAGAAATTTGAGAAAAGAGAGTAAGAGATAAGAAAAGGAAGTATTCTTTTTTTCTTTTTCTTTTTTTTTTTTTTTGGCTGAGGAAGATTTGCCCTGAGCTAAGATTTGCCCTGTGGTGGGTCACCACCACAGCATAGCCACCGCCGAGTGGTGTAGGTGGGAACTGAACCCGTGCCACCGAAACGGAGTGCACCAAACTTAACCACCAAGCCACAGGGGTGGCCCCTTTTTTTCTCAAGTAACTTTTTTTTTTAGAACTTGGTGCTCTGGACCCAAATCCTGAAATTATGCTGCTATGTTCTCCGTAAGAGTGGCCTAGTTCAGAGTCTTGTGTTTAACTGTTCTCTATCACCAGAGATGATTTGCTACCTAGTATTTGGTTGGCCAACGTTAGTGGCGTGATTAAGTTTGTATTTATGGAACAGCCAGATCAGCACACTTCCCTTCCCCTCATCCTGTGGTGCTGGGTTCCAGTATAGCCTCCTTCTATATAATTTGGTCACCTGTCTTTAAGTTTTACAATTCTCTAGGCACAGATCTCATTCAGTTACATATGGTGCAAATAGTGGAGGTTAGTAGGTGTTGTGGAGATACCTCTTCTTTATCCTAGTATCCTAAAAAGGGCAATGAGAAACCCACCTCCTGTCACCTCCATCGTACAGGGTTTGTGTTTGCTTGATCCAGCTTAAGGCCCTGATTGCTTGCTGATTTCTCTTCAGTAGATTCTGCTGCAGCCCAGTGTATATGATAAAGAGAGAAAGTGTGTGAGAGGAAGTGAGCCACGGATCAATAGTGTTTATGACTAATTTTTTTAACTGTCACAATCAGATCATCTCCTCTTCATATTTTAGATTTATGGCTTGAGTATATTACGAATTTGAGGATACCAAATCTCTGCTATTCTTCCTAGGCTGACTTTTGCACGACTGCTCATATATTTTAGTTTTGAGCTCGGCTAGTGTACTGTACACATTAGGCAGTATACAGAAACTTAAAGAAATCTGGCTTCCCTCCCCCCTTAATCATCTTCCCCCTTTCCCCCTGCCCAAGAAAGGCTTGTCCGTTCATGTTTCCAGCTCAAGTCTTAGTGAATAGAATCCTGTTGGTTTAGGATAATGGGAAGTGACAGGGCAAAGAATGGCACTGGCATTTATAGACATTTTTTACACAAGAGGCTGTAAATTGTCCCCTCCAACTCTTTGGACTTTATGAGGATAGAATGGCATGCCTTTTCTCATATAAGCCTCATGGTGACTATGGGCTGAGAAACCTCCCACCCCCTCAAACAAAACAAAACCCAGATAAATAACCTATGCCTGGTTGGTTCTGATTGATCACCAGCTCGGTTTTCAGTCTTGTGTTTGACTGGTTGTTTTTTTCTCTGTCAGTTAGTTTTCCATGCCTCCCAAGAGAAGTAGTGTTTGGGTCAGTCCTGTTGGTAAAGACAGGACTTGGCTTGGAACATAGGAAACTGATGTCTGAAAGGAATGAGAGGTGGATAGAAGGACTAGATGGGAAGCCAGCTCAGTTAATATGTGATAGCTGTAGGACATTAGTTTTGGTAAAAAACTAAGTCTGGGCTTAGAGTTGTAGTGTTAACTAATGTAGTTTATTTGAGTGGATTTCCCCCCCCGCCAAACATTGGCACATTGGGGAAAGTGAAACTTGATACTTTAGGAAATTACAGAAAATACAGCTAGGTTAAGTAAGAAAAAAGAAAAAAAAAAACCCAGGCACTAAGCAGAAAACTAGGTGTGGTTTATACTCTTCTCCCTCCCCGAGAATGTGAGGGGCATGTGTTAGTGCTTCTTGAATCTTGATTAGTAGTAGAAAATACAGGCTTTTGTATCCCTGTTGACCTTAGTACATCTTCCTTACTTCTCTACTAGAATATCACTGGGTTTTCCCTACCTGTAGCTTTTCGTATAAGTAACTGTCCTAATGAGTTATCTTAAGGCCTATAATCCCTGAAGGCTACTTTTCCCAGGTTCTTAATTTTTGCCAGTTTTCTTCCCTGATGATTCTCTGTTATAGTGTCAGATTATGAAAAGGTTGAAAACAGAGCCAGCCCTGATGGCTTAGTAGTTAAAAGTTCGGCACTCTCCACTTTGGTGGCCCAGGTTCGGTTCCTGGGGTTCCTGAGCACGCAACCACACCACTTGCCTGTTGGTAGCCATCCTGTGGTGGCGGCTCACATAGAAGAAGTAGAAGGACTTACAACTGGAGTATACAACTATGTACTGGGGCTTTGGGGAGGAAAAAAAAACAGAGAGAGGAAGATTGGCAGCAGATATTAGCTCAGGGCAAATCTTTCCCAGCAAAAAAAAAAAAAAGAAAGATTGAAAACAAACTAAATATTCCTCCGCTGACCATCTTCTTGTTGTTGAGGCTGGTAGCTAGAAGATTCTTGGGTGGCTGCAGTGATTAGTTTCATAAGCCTTTCGTATAATTGTAAATTTTTGCTCACCATCGATTAGGCATCAACCACTTCAGAATGAGAGAGATATCGGACTTGCCTTGTTTTTGAGGAGCTTGTCAATGAAATGTGTTCAGATATCAAAAAGGAAACTGGGACAAAAAGTCAGTTCCAAGCACAGCAGGGCACCAGTGTCTCCTAGCATACAGATTTCATTGTGGCTAACTGATGGCAGGCTGGTCTCCATTCAGTCCGTTCTGGAAGGCCTATTTGATTCTATCTAGATTCCCTTCCACCATCTGAAATAAATGAAGAAATATTTGTTTGTTCCTTTCCTTCAGCAGTGGGTTTTGGTATAAAGGTTAGCCATTGGAACGTGGAGAGAAGGAAGTTCATGCTGTGGATTTAGAAGTTGGTCACCAGCCTTCTCACAAGGTCTATAATGGGGATTTGTTAGAGAGTTTAGGTATGTGTATACAAACCTTTTCCAAAGGAAGAACTGTGGGGCCATGCATAGGACATGGCCAACACGGAACTGTAAGAACCTGAAGAACCATAAGCTGTGGTGGAGAGTTTGTTAGAATATTTTTTTTAACGGGTAGTTGTAGAAGATATACATCCCAGGGTAAGTTGGAAAAGTAGCTTGCTGAGTAGGTTTGGGTTCTTTTCCATCTACATATACTCAAGCAGCAATACCTAGGCCAAGTGCAACACTTAATTCTCTATTCCCCTTTCTCATGGTGCCCCATGAGACTAAGAAAAATGCAGATGGTAGGATTGTAGATGGAAAAAACTTCAGTGTAGATCCTCTTAGTCATTGTATTTCATTGATCAAGGGCTTTTGGTGGAATTTCCCCCACTTCATTCTAGATTGTCATTTTTCCCCAAAATGCTTCTTCCACTTTAAAAATTATATTCTTTTACCTTACATTAACTAACAAGAAAAGAAGATAAAAATGGGTTATATATGCAGTAGATAGAGATAGCAAGTGAGAGTGGCTATCAGAGAGTACGAATTTCAGGAAAAGCCAAAACCCAGCCCCACATAGTCTTCAGCATTTCCTGGAACATTTAAGGGCCCAAACAAAATTTAACCGTTCCTTTAAATCCCCTTCTAATTCAGAATAATTTGAAAATAAATATTTGGCATTTTTTTCTTCTGCCTCCCCCCTTCCAAAAAAATACGTATACTGCTGTTCCTCCACCCGCCCATTGGAACAAACCTTGAGGGAGTGGTGAAGGAGCTGTTTAAAGAGGAAACAATATCTGACCTCAGTTTATCCCCTCATCTGGTTCTTCATTTGTCCCTGCTGAGGAACAGAACTTGTCTTTTGTCTGTAACACAAATACATCTTCACCTCCCTCCCTTCCCACTTTCCCCCACCCGCTCTTCTCACTCCCTTCTATTATGGTTCCAATCAATGATGTCATTATGTGTGCCATTCAACTGCTGTTGAACCACTTGGCTATAGGAATTTGGAAGAGCAAAGAGGCAGAATGGAATTTTTTTCTCTCTTGCCCAGGGCTCTTGAAAATGTATTCTAATTTGAACTAGAGAAATAGGAGTCAGGTGTTCTTTGCTCAACTTCCTCTTCTATCTTTCCACTATGCCCTAACCCTCAAACACACTTTTTATGTAGCTGTGTATGAGGAAAAAATTGGACAGGAAATGTTAGGGATGTAAACTGAACGCTTTAAGAAGTAAAGGTTTAAAAATTGGGGGAAGCAAGATGAAATTTTTGATGCTGTGTCAGCACTTATGCTGGCGTTTTGCCCTGTTTACCGTAAATTGGATCTTTGAGAAGTTTCTGATAGATACTTCTGATACTTCCCTAAAGTACATGATTAAGACCACTAGGATCTTGTACCTTTTCATTTTGTTTTTCTCTCTCTGATTTCATTCATTGAGTTTGAACCCAGACAACCTAGAGGTAAGAAAATTTGTAGTAAGAAAAAAACTCACTCTTTTCTCTCTCTCCTGCTCGATACCCTGCCCCCACCAGTGTCGTTGCATTCCTGCTTCTGACATGTCAGAACTGATGACTTTGATAAAAAACAAGTTTTATACCTCTCTGGTCTCCCTGTAGTCTTTGCCCCAAGAGTAAACACAGCTTGGAAAAGGAGGGGAATGCTGGATTCTGTTGAGTCTGTTTTACTTTTAAATACCTTCACTTGTTTTTGCCAGCCAAGTTCTTGGGGTGGGACCATTCTCTGAGTGTCAGTTAAAAAAAAAAAAAAAGTGCCACTCTTAGTACATAAGGTAAATATTTTTTAAAACCCACCTGTAAAACACATTATATCTGATTGTATGTCTGGTTTTATGCCTGATTTTGGGGTGACCAGTAGCTGCCCTGGCTTTTCTAAGCAGAGCAGTGTCTGTCTGATCACTCCCAGATACTCTCCCTGGCTGTGGTGAAATGTGAGCTAACCATCTGAATCTAAGTCTACCCATCCTTCACAATCTATACAGGAGGAAAAAGTGTTGGGTGTTTTTTGTTTTGGTTTGTTTTTTTTGGTGTGTTGTTAGTTTTTTGGAGTGGGGGCAAATTTTGGTATTTGAAGGCTCCTCATGACGTGAGAGCTGTAGCAGTATAGAAATGTTTGAGATGTATTTTAATACTGCTTGAGAGGCTACCGCTTGAGCAATACTGTTCTTTGGGTTGACATTAATAAGGAGAGGGAGGGGCTGGCCCCATGACGTAGCGGTTAAGTGCGCACACTCCGCTGCTGGCGGCCCGGGTTCAGATCCTGGGCGTGCACTGATGCACCGCCTGTCGGGCCATGCTGTGGCAGCATCCCACATAAAGTGGAGGAAGATGGGCATGGATGTTAGACCAGGGCCAGTCTTCCTTAGCAAAAAAAGAATAGGATTGGCATGGATGTTAGCTCAGGGCTGATTTTCCTCAGGGAAAAAAAAAAAAAGGAGAGGTAACATTTTATTTTAAAAAATACATATGGGTTCAATTTAAGTAAGATTTAATGATTACATAATAATAGTTCATTTTCTTATGTACTCACCAAAATAGCAAAGTTGCTTTTCATGCCTTGATAGCTGAAGCAGGTCTGATAAAATTCTATAGTATTTTGGAGATGGAGAGGGGGATGAAGTATAGGGGGACACTTGGTGATGATGTTTGCAAACTAGCAAAGGCCCAGTTTTTAATAAAATCTGAGGTCCCTTGTTAAAATCTAGAAAATATTAACTCCTTTCCTCCCCAACCTGTCCTTTGCTACTCTTTTCTCTCATTTTAAAAATAGTATTTTAACTAAATCTTGCCTTCTCATCCCCAGAACAGATCTTAGGGCAGAAATAGAAATATATTTTCAGGGTGTGCCAGATTTGGAGTTCATATCAAATTTTTTTTAAAATTTTATTTATTGATTTATTTTTCCCCCAAAGCCCCAGTAGATAGTTGTGTGTCATAGCTGCACATCCGTCTAGTTGCTGTATGTGGGACGCGGCCTCAGCATGGCCGGAGAAGCGGTGCATTGGTGTGCGCCCGGGATCCGAACCCGGGCCGCCAGCAGTGGAGCACGCGCACTTAACCGCTAAGCCACGGGGCCGGCCCTCAAATATTGAATTTTTTTTTTTTTTTTGAGGAAGATTGGCCGTGAGCTAACATCTGTTGCTGGTCTTCCTCCTTTTTTCCTTTTTTTCTCCCCAAAGCCCCAGTAGATAGTTGTATGTCATAGTTGTGCATCCTTCTAGTTGCTGTATGTGGGATGCCGCCTCAGCATGGCTTGATGAGCAGTGATTAGGTCCTCGCCCAGGATCCGAACTGGAGAACCCTGGGCCACCGAAGTGGAGTGTGCTAACTTAACTGCTGCACCACCGGGCCAGCTCCAAAATACTGAATTTTTAAATCCCTAGCAGTGAAGAAGTTACCAAGAAGGAGGTTATGTCTGAAATGCTTGGTGTCTGGATTTTAGAAAGTATTTATTGAGTGAAGTGTTTATTGAGGTATAGAGTAGAGGAAGCAGTTATAAGGTTTTCACTTCATGCTCATGCTGAGGTATAAGATGGTTGAGGAGGAAGAGCAACTGGAAATGAACAGAGCTATGAGATGAGAGACCTTGTATGATGGGCCTTTTTAGTGCTTTAAATGAACAAGCAAAATACATGAGCCTTTAGACAAAACTTATCTCTTCTCCTGTCTGTTCTTCACCTCGTTGATATTCCCCCTCTTCATCTGTATCAGTTCTCTAGAAGAAAATACCTTTGTATGCTTGAACCTGTAGCCTCCCTCTTTCCCCCACATACCTGAGGGTGTTCCCTGATCTTGTTTTGGCATGTTCTTCCTGTATTGAACTCCTTTGGTGAGTCTCTCCGTTCCTCTATTTGAATTCTAAGAAGGCAGCAAGACAGGTGTGCTCCTTAGAGCCAGCTGTGATTCCTTCATAGCTTTCTTTTTTCCTTAACGTCCTTTCAGCTGAGATGTCCTGTTTGTAGGAAGTATAAACCTTTTTGGAAGGCCTCTAATTCTTTTGGGGGGAAATTGGAGTGGAGTAGCAGCCTTATTGGGACTTGATGAGAAAATTGGCGGGGAGGGGCTGTACTTTTTTCAAAGCTATTTGCAGTAGTTCTCAACTATAGCTGCACGTAAGGGTTGCCAGGGGACTCTTTTTCTTTCTTTCTGTTTTTCTTTTTTTTTGTTTTTTGTTTTTTTGCTGAGGAAGACTGGCCCTGAGCTAACATCTGTTGCTAATCTTCGTCTATTTTGTATGTGGGTTGCTGCCACAGCATGGCTGATGAGTGGTGTAGGTCCGTGCCCAGGACCGAAACCCACGAACCTGGGCCGCCGAAGCGAAGTACACCAAACTTTAACCACTACGCCATGGGGCCGGCCCTAACCCTTTTTAAAATACAGCTCCCCAGGCTGTTCCTTGTGAGATTCAGATTTCTTAGGTTAGGGTAAAGCCAGAAATATGCATTTTAAAATATTATAGGTGAAAAGAATCTGTTTTCCTAGTGCTCATTGTAAATTTTGATTGCTTGGGTAACTTGTCCTTCATTCTCTATATATTTTGGCTAAGATAGCATTCACCTCCCCTCAAAAGTTTTTAGCTTCCCTCTACTGACTTCTTGACATTTCTGCCAAGCTCTGCATCGCTTATCCTTAAAAGCAGCAGCTTCCTGGCTTTTAAGGGAGGGAGGTGGGGACTTTTAATAGAAACTTGGTTTCCGGGGGTCTCAAGTGTGAAGCCTTCATTTCCTCCACCTGCCTTGCTTTGTCCTACAATCAGCTAGAGCAAGACCGAAACGACCTCCTCTGGGGTTGGAGAGGAGTGGGGGTTGGGGAAAGAGCTCAATTTGGACAAGAGAAAGAAAAAGTGATGGGAACTAGTGACTCAGAAGAGTGTTTGGTTCTGAGCTGGGTTTTGGGGCTTCAAATCCTGTAAGGATAGGAGGAGGTACAGTTTCTGGTGGTCTCTCTTTCTGGTGTAGCTTCAAAGTTCCTGGCACCTTTCTGGCCCTAGAAAATTGATTCTGTTCTCACAGTTGACAGATGGTTGAGTATAGGTAAGATGGTTGTATTGGGAGGTGTATTATGTGTATGTGTGGGGAGTGTTGGAGTATCTCTACTATGTACATGCTAAGATTGTATCCCCTCTGCTGGTTCAGTCCTTCGCCATTAGTCCTGCCTAAGCTCTGTGCGTTGGTTTTTAAGACCACCCCATGTTCTGTGGCCTGGTTGGCATAAAGACTCAGGAATAAACATGTTCAGATGACTTTCAGAAACTGGGGCGAGGAGGTGACAGCTGTGTGTTTAAGCATTGAAGTGTTTCTGAGAGAAAAGCCATCAGTTGCTGTCATTCACCCTGGGAGTATGAAATTGGAAGCCCACTTACCCTGGAGTGTTTCATAACCTTTACCTCTGGGAAGTCAAGGCCATGTCATTATTAATCTACCATCGCCTGAAAGCCCCCAGGCTCTGCTTTTCATCCTGCCGTCAGTCACGTGGCAGTGAGAGTCAGGAAAGTGACCGTAATGCTCCCTCTTTTCCATTTTGCCTATTACCTTACATTCCCTTGGAAAATCGGATTGGACTGAGAACTATTAACATCTTAGTATGGTAATTCATTTACAAAAAGGGACAGTTGTTTGTTATTTTTGCAAAATGTGACCATCTTAGCTCAGTATCAGCCTCTCTTCTGTCACTCCAAGGACAAGACTTCTGAGAAAATAACTGTTGAAGTGGGATAAATAAAGTGGCAGGGTTTAGGTCCTAATGGGAATATATATGAGACTTTTACATTGTACAGTGTTGGATGTGAACAATAGCTCAGTCATTAAAACAGCTATACTATAGGAGATTGGCCAGCTCCAACTCAACAGCAGTACCTGAGCTTCCCTGAAGTGCCCCTTACTAACTTGTAAGGATATCTCTGACTGAATAGATTGGAATTTCTGCTTCTCATACATGGTGAAAGGAGGGGTGATGAGTGAGTGAGCTTGTTGCACTGCCCAGGAAAAATGCCTGGCTTGGTTCATTCTTTTGGTCTCTGAAAATAGTGAGGATATCTCTTATTTGAATTCAGTAAATACTCTAGCTTTGTGTTTTGGGAATTACTGAGTTCAGATTCCCTAAATAAGCCTGGGTTACATTTGGGTCACTGTTTTTGTTTCTCCTAGTTTCTCTTTATGATCCAGAGTGGGGCTGGTAATAAGATTGAAGAGGTGAATGCTTTTAACACACACAGCCCATGGGGCGCTAATTAAATCAAAGCGGGCTCCTTTTGGCAAAGCAAATGACCCCAGCACACTAAGCTTGGAGCGGTATACTTTATTGTATTCAGGGTAAAATTGGTAAGTTTTGAAAAATATTCTCTTGAATTTGAATCTTGAAGACAAGTTGAGTTTGGAAGATAACAAAGCTAGAACTCCATTTTAGGTAAAAATCTTATACTTGATAACTACTCTTTGCCATAAAAAAAGGAAGTCACTTTAGAAAGCATCTATGATATTCAGGCTGCCAGTTGTTGCAGCTGATCTTCCATTTGGGACTTAATTCTTGGGTACAGTGTATGTGCCATGGAAACCATTGACAAGAGCCCTTAATTTAAAATTTCTGGTTATAACCTGGTACCTCCTGCCCCTCTCTTTTTCTTTCTTGGGGAATTGAGGTATTTTTTAATTAATTGCATTATATTTAGAGAGAAATAAGTTCTTAAGGGACCGGAAGCAACCCTGTAACTAACTGCACTTTATCTTGTCTTCTAAGCTTCTACCTCAGGATCTGGGTCTTGGATCTCCATCTCTGGATCTTATGTTTCTCTCTCACCTCAGTACTTCTGGCCTCTCCTTTCTAATAGAAATATTTTCAAAACCATTTGTCAGAGATAGGCCACACATTTGGATCCCAACTTCATAGCAGCCAGTAGAAAGAGGAAAACACAGTTGTGCTATTTACAGTGATTCACAGGGTTCAGAAGATAAAAACTAACGAGTTGCTCAGCAAAAGCATAACTATTTTGGGTCTGGGGACCAGAAAGAAAATTTCCCCTTGGGTTCTCATAATACAGTAATGTAATGAACAGTGGCATACATCTTTATAGTATTGTGAATTCATAATCCCCGTGAGGTTAAGGATCTTTGTCTTATTCATCTCTCTATTCCCAGTGCCAGAACAGTGCCTGACCCAAAGTAGATACTCAGTGGATATTTGAATGACTAGTGGATGAATGGATTAATCATATGGTTTCAATGTTATTGAAAATGTTGATAGAAATTGATGTCACATAATTCAGTGAAAGCAATTCCTCGAGGGCCTTTAGAGTAGTTGGGATTGGTCTACAGAGTTAGAGGCTGGATCCTTGCTCAGTTCCCTCAGATATTACCTTGTATAAGGATCTTTTTTTGAGTCATTAATTATTAGGGATGATGAAATCAGTAAAGCCTGGCAGCATAGATTTTTTTAGGGTCCCAGAAAGAGAAGATGGGTAATAGTACCTAGTGGAGAAGACTGTGGTTTTGTCTTGTTACTATTCTGCCACACTTTAGCCCTAAATTTAGTCATCTGTCCAAATACTCATTTGCCTTGCAGCTAAAGGGAATTTTCTTATTGCCTTGGTAGTGGGTCTGATTCTTACCAACTTCTGATGACTTCACTTCTAATGTAGAAGAACGAATGGCATTGTTAGCTCAGAATTTTGTTGGTAGTCTCAGACTTTGTTTTAAGGACCTGAAGAAATGTTGCAATAAAAATAATAGCTAATATTTATTGAATACCTCTATACGATAGTTCCTATGTACTAAACACTTTCACACATGTAATTTTTACCTTGGGGGAGCCTTGAATGTCCCAGTCTTCTCCCTCAGCAGGTATCATTTTCTTTACATTGCCTGAGGATTTTCCAAATATGAAAGGGAAACAAGGAGAAAAGTGAATTTTAAAAAGTTGAAGATGTCTTCTGAAGGGCTCAGTTTGGAACTATCTTATTCCATAATGGAAAATGCAGTGATAGTGATTCATGGGGATATTTGGCTTTATTAAATTTACTTCATGCTTTCTGTCTTGTGTTTTTTGTGTGGGCTCTCTCCTCTTCTGCACAATTCTCTTTCTCATTTTTATCAATGCGCTTTTAAAAAAGAAAAACAAGGCAGTTATTGAGAGATACGAAGAATACGTATGCTGAAATTATTGGCGTCAGTCAGTTGGCTTGCTGTTTAAATCTCGAGTGAGAGGATGGGGTGAGTGAAGTATATGGATCAATCCGAACATCCAGTGCCTGTGTTTAGTTAGTGAGGACAGGTTTCTCCTCTGATTTTGGATGTAAGTTGTATGTTTTTGGGAGTTTTCACTTGATAGGAAATAAGAGCGTTTCAGATTCCTGCACTGTTCTTCCTATACAGGAGCATGCATGGGAAAAAGAAAGATTTGTTAGTGGTTGAGAGTTTGCGGGAGGGAAGTCGGGGAGGGATGAAGAAGGGAAAGGTTTGCAAATGCATATGACACTGAGCTAGAGGGGTCAGTGCTGCCTGCAGATGCACAGCCCCATTTGTGCACTTGAGCATGGCCTGGGGGAGCATTGGCCTGATGAATGCAGAGAGAGATGCGTTTTGATCGAGGTAATTTTCCTCAGATGGGTCTCACCATCCCATGAATCAAAACCTGTCAGCAAGGAGCTAAAGATGGAGTGAAGTTTATTGTACGTTTGTTTCCATGCGACACTGTCACGCTAGAAGGGTCAAGTGAGAGAGATCATTAGAACTGTGTTGATTTACTGGGCCTGTTGTGCACTTTCCCTGCAGGGCAAGGAGAGAGGCTTTAGGAGGGGAGCTGAGGAGTGCTGGGTGGGGAGGGAAGGGCAGGCATGCACAAAGTGAATAAAACCCTCTGCGAGTCTCTGTGGGTGAGGGGTGGGCAGGCTGTGTAGGGAGTGTGAGGTGGGGGATCTGTATGGTTTTTTTTCCCCTAGAGCCCCTGGTAGATTTGGAGCAGATGCTCTGCCTGGATCTCCAGGAGAGGCACCAGAGATCTAATTTAAAAAGGAAGCTCATGGGGAAATCTCTGATACTAGCCTTAGTAGCTAGAGAAGTACATCCCCCTCCCTTTTTTTCCTCCCTCATTCTTTCCTCACCTTTGAGCTCGAAAGGAAACGCAGGAAATTTAAATTAGAATTCAGACTCCTCATTTCAAGATGTAGCAAAATAGAGAACCAGAGGAAAGGCTGTCACACATTCCAAATGGATGTAGGCTTTGTGATGACATTTCTGAAGGGAGCAGCCCTAGGGTTTGTGCTGAGAGAACGGCTGGGTTTTAGGAGTAGCATCTCCCTCTCTGTGATTTGAACTTGAAGTACCCCAGGCACTGAATGGAATGAAAAAAAGTACGTAGTGGTAGTTCAGCAAGATATGGTATTGTCCTCTCTCTACTCAGGAAGGAAATGGGATGCTCCTTTTATTCCCCCTAAAACTTTTTCTTGCTTGGCCTTTTTGAGACTTAGCAAAATAGAGATTTCATCTAGAATATTCTATAGAGGTTCTTATTTTGAAATCTCCATTTATATCCCTTATTCATTTTTATCGTAGTGGTAGTAGACAAAATCAAGAAAACTTTTCCTAATGACTTTGGTAAGGAAAAATATAGTGAGGCCTGTGTTCCTTGGAAACCCTCCTAATTCTTTTATTACAGTTCAACAGATGGAATAGCCAGTTAGCCAAAATTAGAAACAAATTCAGTCAAGAAAATCTTTAGTATAAGATTACTAACTGGAGTTCTTTCCCTAGATCTCTACTTAGTTACAAAGTTGCAGCTATATGGTATGGTAGAAAGGGGATGGGATCCTAGCATTGACCCAAGTTATTGAGTGATGTGGAAGTGGTTGAAGTAGTTCACAACTACTTTTAGCTAAAGGTGTAAGTTCTTCCCTTGGCAAAGTACTTTTTCCATTCTGCTGCTATTCTTCCAAAGAAATGCTTATGTGAGGTACCTGAGGAGATGGTAAAGTTAGGAAAGTGGGTTCTTGAGTAAAATGTCCTGGGTTCCATTCCTGGCTCTGCCACTTACTATTTGTGTGCGACTTTGGGCAAGTTACTGAATCTCTCTAAGCCTCAGTTTTCTTATCTATGAAATGAATTTTGTTATAGTACCTACTATGTTTAAGATTGTTATAAGAAGTAAATGAGATATTGCATGTAAAGAACTTCATACAGGGGCCGGCCCCGTGGCTTGGTGGTTAAGTGCGCGCGCTCCGATGCTGGTGGCCCGGGTTCGGATCCCGGGCGCGCACCGAGGCACCACTTCTCCGTCCATCCTGGGGCCGAGTCCCACATACAGCAACTAGAAGGATGTGCAGCTGTGACATACAACTATCTACTGGGGCTTTGGGGGGAAAAAAATAAATGAATAAAAAAAATCTTTAAAAAAAAAGAACTTCATACAGTATTTGGCACATAGTAAGCACTCAAATGTTAGTGGCTGTAATATTATCATCATTATTTTATGATTATTAAAGACAAGAATACTTTTTTTCTTGGAACCTGGCTCAATGTTTTACAGTAGTTTAGTTTACATTAATTATGTGCCCACTATGGATTTGCTGATGGGTATGAAAAAGGCAGAAAAACTATGTAGGCGATATTCTGTTCTAGTAATATGCTATGAATAAGTGATAACTCATGTGTAGGAGTTCTTCAGTCCTTCACAACTACCAGCCTTTCTTACTCCCTAGAAGTCAGATGCGGCAAAAGGGAGAAAATGAACATGTTTCTCAGTCTGAAAGAGCCAAAGTAAGACCAAGAAGGTTCTGCCTACTGTGTTCAGAGAGCTGGGCTAGTTAAACAAATCGAACACAGAAAGCTGGATAGCTGCCCTGCTTTCGGCCGAAGAGGTGGCTCCTGTGGTCATAGGAGCAAAGGCAACTCCTTGGTTGAGGTTGAGAGCAGAAGTATTAAAAAATTCCTCTGTTTCTGTAGGTCTCTTGATTGCCTTTCCTTTTGACTCTGTGGTTTTTGAGACACCCAGAGACACAGATTGCAGGAATATGAACTCTGTGGGGTATAAAAAAAATCCAGGGGCTGGCCCCGTGGCATAGCGGTTAAGTGCGCGTGCTCTGCTGCTGGCGGCCCGGGTTCGGATCCCGGGCTTGCATCGATGCACTGCTTGTCAGGCCGTGCTGTGGCGGCATCCCGTATAAGTGGAGGAAGATGAGCACAGATGTTAGCCCAGGGCCAGTCGTCCTCAGCGAAAAAAGAGGAGGATTGACATGGATGTTAGCTCAGGGCTGATCTTCCTCACAAAAAAAATAAATAAATAAGAATTACAATTAAAAATTTAAAAAATCCAGCTCAGGAGCACCACACAAAGGTTTGTTCAAAAGTTTGTTTGAGGGGCCGGCCCTGTGGTGTAGTGGTTAAGTGCTTGCGCTCCGCTGCTGGCGGCCCGGGTTCGGATCCTGGGCGCACACAGACGCACTGCTTGTCAGGCCATGCTGTGGTGGCGTCCCACATAAAGTGGAGGAAGATGGGCACGGATGTTAGCTCAGGGCCAGTCTTCCTCAGCAAAAAGAAGGAAGATTGCACCAGTGTTAGCTCAGGGCTGGTCTTCCTCACACACACACAAAAAAAATTAAAAAATAAAAAGGTTTGTTTAAACTCTTTTGACCTGACCTTATGTTGATTACCTTTTGTAAATAAAGTGAGAAAAAACTGTCATGGCCCATGGTGAGGGTGGTTTTGTGTGTATGGAGTTGAGGGTCTCTTGAGATATATGAGAGGATAGGATCTTTGTCTAGATGTGCCAAGTTGTAGAAAAATCCTTCTGGGGGAAAAAAACACCCATGGAGCCCACCTGATTGTAAATGTTTACTAATCCTAGCGCTGGGCTTTTGATTACTGGTGAGAGGGTATACGGGGAAGATGGAAAAGGAGAAAATAACTGTTAAAGTGGGATAAATAAAGTGGCAGAGTTTAGGTCCTGATGGGAATATATATGAGACTTTTACATTGAACAGTGTTGGGTGCTAACAGTAGCTCAGTCTTTAAAACAGCTATAGGAGAATGGCCAGCTCCAACTCACAGTAAGCTGAAACGTTCTCTCCAGTTTCCAGTTCTCTCCAACCTTCTCTCTGCAGGTGTTATTCAGCAAAGCCTCAGTTTTCCTTGTCTCTGAGCTACAAAAATTTCTTCAGCACAAAAATTTGTTTTATGGATATTTCTTACTGTTTTTTTGACTCTACTTGTCTTATGAGTATTGAGGCCTGACTTAAAATTAAATTTTTAGTCATTCTAGGGACAACATGCTATGGGCTAGCTAGTCTCTTGGATGCTTGGAAAAGATCCAGAGCATCTCTCTCTTAGAGAGTTGACTGCAGCTGTTTACTGGACTCACTTTATTCTTTTTTTTTGCTGGGAAAGTTCGCCCTGAGCCAACATCTGTTGCCAATCTTCCTCTCTCTCTCTTTTTTTTTTTCTCTCCCTAAAGCCCCAGTACATAGTTGTATAGTCTAGTTGTAGGTCCTTCTAGTTCTTCTATGTGAGCCACCACCACAGCATGGCTACTGACAGATGAGTGGTGTGGTTCCACGCCTAGGAACTGAGTCGGGGTTGCCGAAGTGGAGTGTGCCGAATTTTAACCACTAGGCCATCAGGGCTGGCTTGACTCACCTTATTCTTTTTTTTTTTTTTTTTTTTTTTTTTTGGTGGGGAAGATTGGCCCTGAGCTAACATCCGTGCCCGTCATCCTCCATTTTGTCTGTGGGATGCCGCCACAGCATGGCTTGATGAGCGGTGCATTGGTCTGCGCCGGGATTCGAACCTGCGAACCCCAGGCCACTGAAGTGGAGTGTGCGAACTTAACCACTATGCCACTGAGCCAGCCCCTCGACTCACCTTATTCTTATTTCAGAATCATTTCAAACCATTCGGAGCCTTCTATGACTTTGCTTGGGTGTTCATAACACTTGGCTTTCTGTGTAAGTTCTTCAGAAACAGCTTTCTGGCCCCCTTCCCCTTCCTTTCCTTGGCAAGTAAATGGAACTTATAAGTAGTGTTCAACTAGTAGTTTGGGTGCCTTCTACCAACCTGCTCCCTGCAGGTATTATTCAGCAAAGCCTCAGTTTTCCTTATCTCTGAACTACAAAAATTTCTTCAGCACAAAAATTTGTTTTATGGGTATTTCTTACTATTTTTTTGACTCTACTTGTCTTATGAGTATTGAGGCCTGACTTAAAATTAAGTTTTTAGTCATTCTAGGGACAACATGCTATGGGCTAGCTTATTCAGTTTCCTATCTGTTTTTTCTGTTTGTGTGATCCTTAGTTCTTGGCACAAGGTTGGTTGGCATATCATGACCAATAAGTTATAATTTCATTCCCATTTACCTTGTGAATGGAGGCTAGCTTGTTTCAACCATTTTTTTTGTCCATGAACAGTCTGAAGATGATGAGAAACTGAAAAAGAGGAAGGAGCGATTTGGGATTGTTACAAGTTCAGCTGGAACAGGAACCACAGAAGATACAGAGGTAAAATATATACCCAGAATGCTTCATAGAGCCCTTGAAGTGAAATAAGGGTGAATGAACTAAGTAGAGAAACACTGTTATTTCCCTGGCTTACTACTTAAAAATTTTTTTTTTTTTTTTGAGGAAGATCGGCCCTGGGCTAACATCTGCCTATCTTCTTTTTGCTGAGGAAGACTGGCCCTGGGCTAACATCCGTGCCCATCTTCCTCCACTTTATGTGGGATGCCGCCACAGCATGGCTTGACAAGCGGTGCGTCAGTGCCTGCCCGGGATTTGAACCCGGCCCGCCAGCAGTGGAGCACACGCACTTAACCACTATGCCACCAGGCCGGCCCCCTCCCTGGCTTACTTCTTAAGTGCCCAAATGACAAGATCTTTTGTCCTTTGCTTGATATCTCTTTTCTGGATAAAGTGGCCACACTGAATTCCATCAGTATACTTAATTCAGTGTTAGAACAGGTTATCCTAGTAAGGAAGAGCACAAAATTTGGAATCAGATAAGCTTGGATTTGAAAAGTGGCTCTGCCACGTAGTATTACCATATTACTTACAAGTTATGGTACTTTCTGAGCCTCAGTTTCATCATCTGGGAAGTGGAGATAATAATACCTACCTCGAAGTGGTATTTTAAGCATGAAATGATTGTATGTAAAAAAGGATGATTCTGTGTAAAATGCTTGACACAATGCCTGTCATAAGTATTCAGTAAGTAGCAATGTCTCTGATTATCTGCTGGGCATATTTCTTAGATCATTTAATGAAGGCCATGTCCAACCCAACACAACTATAGTTGTGCCTAACTCTCCTCTGGAATAGGACAATGGACTCAAATGAGATTTCTTGTTCTTACCACTTTATTTACAAATAACGGCTTTTTTTTTGGTCTTTTTCTTGTAAGGCTTATGTTCATCTATATCCCAGCTTTGCCTGGAGTAACTCGCATTCACTGAGACTGATTCTTGGCAGACTGCTTAAACCACTGACAGACAATATTGGTTTGCTGATTTGAGAGTATTTATAATAGAGACCAAATGTCACCTGAGGTGTACATAAAGAATAGTTGAAATAATGAATATGTTTAGAATTATAGAAACTTCTTGGGTTGCGAGAAATTTGGATTGTTCTTTCTTCAATTTAATCCAAATTTACTTCTTTCCATCTACCTCTGGAGATGATGTCTGAAAAACTATTACCTCACACATTCTCAAAATCTTATAAAGTCTCTTTTTGAATAAATATCAGAGTCATTCTTGTAAATAAACCCTGAAAATTTGAGAATCTGATCAGTTTACACTCTCTACTAGGGGGAAACTAGAAGAGTTTGTATTTTTTGTGCTACTAAATCAGAATAAAGCATTACCTGTTGTAAGTAAATATTGCTGACTGACTTGTCAGGATGAGCTAGAAATAAACTTAGGCTTGTTTTAAAGATTTTATTTATTTATTTTTTCCCCCCAAAGCCCCAGTAGACAGTTGTATGTCATAGCTGCACATCCTTCTAGTTGCTGTATGTGGGACTCGGCCTCAGGATGGACGGAGAAGTGGTGCCTCGGTGCGCGCCCGGGATCCGAACCCGGGCCACCAGCATCAGAGCGCACGCACTTAACCACCAAGCCACGGGGCCGGCCCTAGGCTTGTTTTAATTCTAGTTAAAATTACTCCCTCTTTGTCAAGGAAACTGTTGTTAAACCAGCCGTGCTCACTAAGTTCGTATGTTTGGCCTCTCCAAGATAAGGCAGATGAGGATTTTGTTGGGTGGCAGGAAATAGTGGCTTTTTAAAGGAGAGTCAGTGTATGTAAGGGAGTAGTAACTTCTGGGCCTGGTGGAGTTTACATGAACCAGATGACTTTTATTTGATTCCAAAGAATTGTGTTAGTAATCCAGGTAGAGTGGGCTAGGGTTTGTATGCACTCAGCTTTTCTTTTTAATCTAAATTAAACCTCCTGTGTGAATGGAATCAAAAAGTCCCTTCTTTGCCCAGGGCAGTGGTTGGAGTGAGGATAAAGGACTCAGTGCTGTTTCGTGAGTCATTCCCAGAACAAAATGGTCTTCCTCTCCCCTCTCCCCATTTTGTGCCCTCTCTCCAGTGCTGCCTCCCTTTAGAGATTCATGTTGGAGAGTACCCTCGCTCCATTTATTTTGTTGGCATTGAAGATTTATGTGCCTCTCTGGATTTGGAGGCCTATTAATAGCTGCGGCTTGGGCCTAACTGCCCAGAGGGCATCCCCCTCACCTTCTCTATGAAATAGCATTGGTCAACCCTTTGTCCTCTGAAATCTCCCATCTCTCCACTGACTGGAAGACTTTCCTCAGCCTGTTCAGAGTCTATTGTTTCCAGGCTAACTTGCTGTAAGGCTGAGTGGCCCTGTCTCCTTCAGGAATCTTTCCATTTTCTACCACTATTCTCCTGTTTCTCTTCCCATCACCCCCACTCTGCACAGTCTTCTCCCCTCCTCACCCTCTTTTTCCACCAAACCTCCTCAGCTCTAACTGGATAACTAGAGAGATTCAGGAATGAAATCTCTGGCTGCCAAGCTAAAGCCTGGGCCTTCCCTCCTTCTTGGACCTTGTGACAGTCCATGTGAGTTTCGATTAAATCAGCCCGCAACCCAGGCCACTGTTGTCTTGCAATCTAATTTTTTTCTTCTTGCTTCTTCTTGACAGGCAAAGAAGAGGAAAAGAGCAGAGCGCTTTGGGATTGCCTAATGAAAAGCTCTTGATGCTTTCCGTTCTCCAGTGGTTTCCATGTCTCTGACTCTTCTTGGTCACATATATACCTAAATGCACAGTCATGTGCCTAGGTCCTGCCTCGAAATGAGGGAGCATGTACCCCAGGTACATCCATGAACTCCAGCAGCAATTTGACATATTGCTGTTCAACTTTAAAGTTGTTGTTGTTGTTGTGTTGTTGTTTTTTAATTATTATTTTGCTTGTTAATAAAAAAAATAGAAAAGAGAACAGTTTGTTTTATTAGGTGCTTGTTTGAGTTCTTAGAGCCAGATTAGACCAGATAAGGGGAGCTTCAGGGGCAGATATTACAAGGAATTAGTCATAATGCCTTTATCCTTTAGAAGAGAGAACAAGGAAAAAGATTGAGTTTATCCCTTTAAGCCTATGTATTCCCTTCTCTCATACTCACAGGCGTCCTTTTACCTCTACCCTCCATGTCGGGGCCAAATGTCACCCTGAGTCTTTGCTTCAGAAGGTTGACGTGACCCACTGGGATAAAATAGGAAGAACACTGGGTTTTAGGAGGTGCAAAGGATATAAATACAAGGGCTAATGACTGGTAGTATGCTATGGAATGGAGTCCAGAGTCCCTATTCTGGAGTCCAGAAGGGCCCTATTTTTAAGAGTGACCCCGGGGGCCAGCCCCGTGGCGTAGCGGTTAAGTGCGCGTGTTCTGCTGCTGGTGGCCCGGGTTCATACTCCGGGCGCGCACCGACGCGCCGCTTGTCAGGCCATGCTGTGGCGGCGTCCCACATAAAGTGGAGGAAGATGGGCGTGGATGTTAGCCCAGGGCCAGTCTTCCTCAGCAAAAAAGAGGAGGATTGGCATGGATGTTAGCTCAGGGCTGATCTTCCTCACCAAAAAAAAAAAAAAAAAAAGTGATCTGGTGTGATATTGTTTCGTTTCAGCTGAAGCCCATGTGTGGGGCCCTGTTGGTTATGCAGTTCAGGAAAGGAGATGAGTTGGGTACCCCTCAGAGCTAGAAGAAAGTGTGGAGATTCAAAGCATGACAGGATGTCAGAGATGTTAAGCATTGTTACCTAGATCATTGGGAACATAAACAGTGGACTGGAGGCTTCTACTTTCTAATCAAGCCCTGTGCTAATTTGTCTTCTGTTGCAGAAGTATGCTATTGCAGTTTTAGTGGCAATGTTTCTTAAATATTACTAAAATCCATTTTTCTTGCTAAACCTCCTACTTAGAAAAGCTTGGCTTTCCCTAAGCAGGCTGCTTGTTTGCATTTGAAGTTTCACATAGATGTGAGACCTGCTACTTAATCTTTTTGGATGTATTAGTATAGGGTTTCTCCTCTTAATCTTTGTTTCTGGACATCTATATAAGGTTGGTTTTTGTTTGTTTTTTTGGTAGTAAAACTTAAGAGTCTGGCACCCTAAGTCTTTGGTACCATGATCAGATTCTGTGTTGCTCTGGTGTAATTTCTTGTTCCCATCTCTACTGAAACCTTCTGCCTGGTTTTGTGATTAATGGAGGGGTAATGGTTTGATCCCCTTCCTAACAAGAATCTCTTTCCACAAAGTGTCTTTGGTTGCCGAGGAGGGCAGCAACTTAAGTTTGGGTACTTGAGGAAAACTGTGCCTTGGAGAGCAGATCCAACGATTGCCCATTTGTTGTGATTTTACACCATTCTAAGACTGTGAGAAGTGAACACAAGGGAACTCTGGTTAAACTTTTCCTTCCCTCTGGCCTCTTCTGTTTGCCTTCCTTTTCTTTTTTCCAGGCCCTGATCTTGAGGCTAGCTATTCCCCTCTCTACTCTATCTGAAAACAGAACGAGAGAGAATTAGTTCTGTTTTGTAGCTTGAGAGAGGTTGTAGATTCAGTAAGAGTTTTCTACCCAAGGATGGTGAAAATAAGAAATAGGTAAAGGAGTAGAGCAGATGCTGATAATGGAGTTGCAGCACTGGGTCCTTCAGAAGTTTTCTTCACTCTATCTCCTTATCCTCTGTAACCTTTCAGAAAAGTATTCAGCCTTGCCTCCAGGATTCTCTTCCTGAAGCCTCATCATTCTTTGCCCCACTCAACTCACTTTCCCCAAAACTTTGATACAATGTTTCTCAATTTGTGTGAGTTTTTTACTAACTTTTTTCATCCCATTGCAGCAGCTCTTTTTATGTTGGTCAGAAGTCTCTCACCTCCAAGCCTGATCACCAGATCCTCTTCTTCCTGTCTCATTGTGGTCATTCCACACATAACTTTTTGAGCATGAATAGTTCAGGATGCCTGTGTCTTTTTAACTAATTCAGTCTTAAAATAGTAAGTCCCTTTAAAGGGAGAACAGGCATCCAGGCTTGCAATTCTTTATCTGGGATCCAAGTACCCTTCCTTCCTATCCCCCAGTCTCCCTAGTGTAGCTAATCAAGATCCAAATGTGTTTAGCTGACTCATGTCTTTTCCTTGTCCTGAAGCTGTGACATTCTCTGCATACCTGGGAGCTCTTAATGAGGGAGTCTATAAAAGATATGGAGGGAACTAGCTTCCTCAGCTGTAAATCGGCACCTTTTTATGGTTCTCTAGGATCATTCTTTTTTTTCCACCATCACTCTAAACGGCCCTTCCCCCCACCTAACTTCTGGGAACTTCTGAAGGTAAAGGCTAAAAGCCTCTGTGGGGTGAGGGCTATAGGGAGGAAGATGTGAATAAGAGCAGGACTTCTTGGTGCTGTGTCCTGTTGCCATGTCTGACATGAGAAACAGATGAGGGGAAGGAAGGATAAGGGCGAATAACTGTTTTTCCCTGTACTTTTCTCTGAGGGCCTCTGACAGGCAATGTCACTTCCCTCTGATTATGGAAATCCACCAGAATCTAACCTCCCCCTCTCTTGCTACATGTCCACACTCTTCTTGGTTTTCCCTCCAAAGGGACTGAAAAATAATGGCAAGTTTCACACCTTTGCAGATTCTTTGAGCCCAGGTGCTCCCAGCTTTATTTCTTTTCCTTTCTCAGTTGTTCCTGCCTTTAGTCTTTCCACCTCTCAGATCACTATTAATAGATTAGAATGGAATATTGTGTAGCAACTACTTAGGTGTAATTCCTTGTTCTACCACACCAGCTCTACTGGCTCTAAGACCCAGGGCAAATTAATCATTCTATGACTCTTTCCAGACTCTGTACCAGTAGCAACCCTATTGCTGTGAGACTTGACTATCATATTAGATACTCAGCACAATTTGCTTACCATAGTTAGCAAGGTAATCATTCAATAAATATTAGCTCTTAATTTTACTAGGTGATTTACAGTGGAAATACTTTCTTTCCCTGAGCAGGTTCCAGCTACAGGGTAGGGGGTGCTGAGTGGACTAGTTTGAGTATGCATATGTATGTGCACACGACATATGGAAGTGCATTTGTGGGTTCAGAGAGTGGGAAGAGGTGCGAGGAGTCCCAGTTGCTCCCTCACCCCAGCTCACTGGCAGGAAAGCTGACGTTGTGGCCTGGGGCATTGACTTACGTGCTTCTGCCTCACTAGACCAGAAGCTGTAAATGTCACAGCCTGCTGGTTGTTAGCTTGGGGCCCCTGACATCCAAAAAATGGGCAAAGACAGAGTATAGGATAGCTACTCATGCATTGGGTTGGAGGATGTTTGGGGATAAAAGTCATTTTGCATGGGGCCGGCCCAGTGGCGTAGTGGTTAAGTTCGTGCATTCCACTTCTGCAGTCCAGGGTTTGCTGGTTCAGATCCTGGGCGCGGACCTACTCACCACTCATCAAACCATGCTGAGGTGGTGTCCCACATAGAAGAACTAGAGGGACCTACAACTAGGATATACAACTATGTACTGGGGCTTTGGGGAGAGAAAAAGAAAAGAAGATTGGCAACAGATGTTAGCTCAGGGCCAATCTTCCTCATAAAAAAAAAAGTCATCTTGCAGTCTCATTGGGTGTCCTCTCAACATAGGAAACAATGAACAGTGAGAACACCTATTTTTAGCCCAGGCCAAAACTAGGGGTAGGTGTGGATAAAGCAGTTCCTTGGGAAGATACAACGTTTAGTACTTTTGTCTTCCCTCAACCTCAGTCTTCTAGTTGGTCTGAGGTGGGGTCACTCTGCTGATAGAACTGATGGGACAGGGACAGCATGGTGGCACACTGAACCCTCAGGGGCCTTGTCCCCCATTTTGGATCAGGTTAATGTCACAAGAGCTTTCCTTCCTTTCTGTAAAATATGAGTTAGGCAAGATACCTTTGCTACCCCCTAACTCTTACACTCTGCGAAGTGTGCTTTAGGCACATGGGAGAAATTTTTATGGTGGAATCCAAGAATATTTGACATGCTTAACCACTCTTGGTACACTGGCAAGTCGAATGGCTATGTTGGTTTGGTTTGTGGATTTGGTGAAACTTTGTTGAGGAAACCTAGGATCAGGGAACTGCAGAATAGGATAGACAGTGGCTGGATCATCTCAAGAGAACTTTTAGATCTTCTGTTCTGTGGAGAGAATTTTTGTAATCTTTGGGACTGTTTTGGATCAAGCTCTCCAGAGAAAATTTGTTCTAGGTGTCCTCCCTTTCCCCTCCTCTGCCCATCCTCCCTTGGGCTGCATGTCCCAGCCTTCATCCCAAATGCCCCTCGTGTTTTTCCATCGCTCCACACGTCCTATCTTAGTCCTTGAGCACAAGGTTTCATCCTCTGTCAGATCCTCTTCTGTTCCTGGTGTCTGAGGTGTAAATGTGGTGCTTGATTAGGGAGAAGAGCTCATCACTGAATTCTAAACTCTTTGACTGCTTTTATTTTTCTTTTTTCAGGTTCAAGTGCTGGATTGTGTCATGTGACTATCCCAAAACTCAGAGCACCCCATGGCCATCTTTGCCCTCTGTCACATAACTTGAAAACTGCCTGATGGCCTTTTTGCAATGGTTCCCTCCAGGAGGCCTTGATCTCAGTGAAGAAGTCCTTTCCCGGCATTCCAGTGCCCGTCAGCCCCCTACTCCTCAGACACCCTTAACAAACAAAGGCAGTCACACACACGGTGTAACAAATACACAAAGTAAATAATAATTACACTAATTATGATCGGGGAGCACTGGCCAGGTCCACACACATCGTAAGGTGGGAGAGGGGGATGCTAGTTCCCACTAGGTCGCTGGGCTATGCCCCTAAGCCTCTTCACCCCATGCCTCTTTGGGGGTGGGTAGGACCAGGGTAATGAGACTTCAACTCATAGATTTATGTTCATAAGAGAAAGACCCCTCCACCAAAGATCTTTATTTGGTGGTATTAAAGGGGCATATTGTAAGTGTCCCCCAAGTCTAATGCCCCAGCTCTCTAGAATTTGGGGAAGTCACCTGAGGCCTATTACCCAACCCCTGCCCTGTGCCAAGATCAAGAGACATGGGCATTTGACCTTGGAGGAACATCTTCTGTTCTTCACTTCTCTGTTCCTCTCCTTCCACCGAGGAAATGTGAAGGGTGTTGATGGTCAGGTGTATCTTGTTCTCCAAGATTGGGGCAGAAGGAATGATGAAGAACAGGGCCAGAGAGGAGAGGCTGGGGGTTAGCATTGCTGCTATATGGGAGGAGGCGAGTTAACAGTCCCTGCCCATTTCTGTACCGATAAGCCTCATCTCACTTGTTCACTGTGGGAATGGGAATAAGATGCGAAAGCTCACCGTCACCTTCCCAAGGGTGGTCACATACCTTTGCCCCTTCCACTGGCTGGGCCAGGCGGGAGAGTCATGCTCTTGGGAAGAACAAGCCTTCCAGGTCAGCTCTCCAGCTTGGGCTTTACTTTAGTTCAGTACTGTTTGCATCAGACCTATAACTGCTGGCTCTACTTAGAGTGACAATTTTGCTGAAGCTTCTTTCTCCCTCCTCTCCTGACATCCCCTAGGCTCTTGCCTGGAACCAAGAGGTCTGGTGGTGAGGTTTGGATAGGGTATGGATCAGGAGATTCTCAACTCCTTGGCTTCAGGCACTGTCCAGCCGGGAGGCAGAGGGAAACTTGTACTCTGAAGCCTGCGACTCCTTTAAGCCTCACATCTCTTCGCCACTACTCTGGTGCCCTGGTTATCTGTCCCACAGCGAGAGGTATTTTATGTCCATAAAGTGCCCGTGGTAAGTGCTCAGAATTCATCTCTTGGCTGTGGCGGGTGCTGCTATTTCTCATTCCATCGAGGGGAAGAAACTGAGGCACAGTGAGTCCAGAGGAGGGTGGGTCAGGATTGTAGGAGGAATGAATAGGCCCAGCTAGTGACTTGGAGTGGCAACCCGTCCCTGCCTTCCAAACCAGTGAGTCTCCATCCTTCCCATCCTCTGCTCTTAACTGGCCTTGTCAGATGCTTTTCCCTACTGTTTTGTCCCCTCCCTGCTGCCAGGTACTGATAGATTCCAAAAATAAAAGATAAAAATAATTATAGACACTCTGCTCCCTTGTTCTCCCCCCTTCCACCCTGAGCTTTGGGGTTGGGGGACTAAAATGTCCCCCTTCCAGAGTCCCTTCCACCTTGGTCTACTGGCTCTATTCCCTAGCCCAGAGCAGTGATTTGGATTCAAACGCCCTGTAACCTTCAGCCTCCTTTCTTGACTCCTAACCCTTCCCAGATCTGAGGACTCTGGGATTTCTATACTCTTCTTTTATTGACCTGAAGATAGAGGCTGGGAGCAGGGGCATTCCACAGGCTCTTTGGTCTCTCTCTTGGCTGGGGGGAATTTGGGCTTAAGCAGGACACACCCTCTTGCTAAATAACTCAGTACTATGAGGGTGGACCTGAGACTTAGTTTAGTGGCTCTCATATAGATCCTGGATGTTGAAGGCTCTCCCCTCAAACCCCCCAGCTCCTAAACCCTAACCTCTTACTGTTTCCGTGAGCGCTGGAATTCAGTTCAACCCGTTTGGCTCAGGAAGGTTAAGTAGGGTGATTATGGATTGGAAACTTCCATGTGTCAGCCCTCTTGCCTTCTACTCCCAATTCCCAACCCTGGAGGCTTTATACAAGTGCTTAAGTAGGTGGGTATTGAGGGAGAACAGGGTTTGGGGTAAAGGACAAATGGGGCACAGTGGGCAGGGGCCCTTCTATTTCAGTAAAGCCAAATACCAAAAAATGAAAAGTTACAATAAATAAATAAATAAAATTCCCAAATCCTTGCTTTTGCCCCTGCCCTCACTTCCCTTCCCCCAGCCACTGCTGGAGGGAGAAAGGGAAGAAGCTCCGAATGGACTTCTGATTTCTTCTACTGAGAATGGTAGTCAGGGGATCTCCCCAAACCATACCAAGCCCCTCACCTTGCCAGTGGAAGAAAGGAGGCTTGGTATGGGGCTTTCTCTTACTCCATTTCGATCTCTTTCTCATTGTTTATCTCTGCCTAGTCTCTGTCTCTTCTGCCTCTCTATCCCTTTGCCTTCTCACCGCTGCTCTTTTTGTTCCTCTGTCTCTATCCCTCTGCTCTACCTCTGTCTCTATGTCTTTCTGTCTTCTTGCCAAACCTTCTTATCTGCAAACCTCAAACACTCCCCACCTGACCATGCCCCCTCCTCTTCTCCCTTTCCCCCAAACCCGTCACCCCTCAATCCCCACCTGCCTCCCTCTGTTGTATTGCACACTGCTTGGGCAGGGAACAAGGTGTGATGTTCATGGGAAGAGGTGGAGGGAGCACTAGGGCCTGGGGGAATGGGGGTCAGGGCTGGGGGTCTAAGGGTAGGATCTGTGGGGGAGGCATACTCTGTCCCCCACCTTAGGAGCAGCCACAGCGATCCACCACCATGCCAGGGATCTTGCCGTAGATAATTTGCTGCTTGTCATTGAAGTAGAGCATGTTGATTGGGGACATCTTGGTGGGGGTACAGCAGGGTCCCGCAGAGCCTCTTGGATTAGCCTGTTGCACCAAGTGGGTGTGCGGATACTTTTGCATGAACATGTACTCGCACTGGCCAGAGCAGTAGTTGGCCTTGTAGCGTTTAGGCGCAATGATCCAGTCCCAGCCGAAAGCCTCAAAGTCCACTGTGAGGGGATATCGGCAGCAGCGGGACTCACTTGAGTGCTCATCACAGTCCAGGCCCAGGTTCCGCCGGGACCGTTTTGTGTTCTCTAGGACTCGAAGCTCCATGAAAGGATGCTGGGGGTGAGGGAGAGGAGAAAGAGATGTGATACAGCCCTGAAGAGCTCCTACTCCCTGTTCCTTTCTCACCTATCCCTCAACAGGGACATCAGAACAGAGACCATTGACCTCTCAGCTTTTCCACTGCTCCCATCCCCAGCCCATATCTTCTACCCACTTTTCTTGCCAGCTAGCCATCTTTCCTTCAGCTCACCTTCCCTCATTCTCCCTCTCCTGGCAACCTGACCTTCATCAGCCTCGTGGCCCAAGGCCTCATCAACAGCCCATTTTTGAGTTCCCACGGATCTCCCATTAACTCACACCTTCACCCCAAATTCAGTTTCCAGCTGTTGCCTGGCCTGGATCTTCAAAAAGTGATAAGTGCTACTCCCCGTCCCTCCTGAACTCCTCCTCTAGAATCAGCTCCTGGTCCCAGAGAAATAATGCTGGTTCCCAATGCCTTCACATTCCTGGTCTACTTTTTCCAATATCCCACATCCTCAGGGCGAGGTTACACATATCTGCCACCATCTCAGGCTCCCTGCTCACCAGCCCCTCAGCTCCTGGCCCCAGAGAGGTGACAGCCAGGTCTGTGCCACTGGGATCAAAGGCGTTGATCTCGATGCCCCAGTTGCTCTGTGGCTGGCGGAACCAGCTGTGTAACACTTGCTTGAAGTCGATGCTCTGCCAGTGGCCCGAGCGCGAGTGTAGCTCAATCTTGAGTGAGCGAATACGGATGTGACGCCGGCCTCCACCCCCTCCTCCTGCAGTCCCTTCCCCAGTTAGGGGTTTCAGTCGCAAGATTTGCAGGTAGACTGTGGCTGGGCGCGGCACAGGCCGTAGATACACCCAAAGCTGGGCCTTCAGTACCTTTGTGAACATCACCTTGGGGCTGAAGTGGAAATGGCAGCAGAGAGGACTGCCATCTGTCTGCACCGCAGGGTCCGCTGATAAGAGAGAAGGGGGCACAGCATCAGCAAAGGGTTTTTGTGGAGGGGGTCAGCAGCCCTGGGTAACGTTGGCAACTTGGACTCCTCAGCCTGAGTTTTCCAGTTCTTTACCCTTCTCCTGTGCCTGTCTTATTGACGTCCATGTCACTGGTACCCAGAACAGTGCCTCCTCTCTTTCCTGTAGGATGATGGCTCTATCAGGCCTTCCTGATCTGCACCCATTCCCTAATGTATTTGCCTTAATGCATAGGTTCCTCTCTACCAGATGAACTGCAAAGATAGTTATTAGGGAATTCTTCTTCCATCTGCAGCCTTCCCTTCCTCCAACTTTCCCCAGCATGTAGGGCTCCAACTTTTTGTGAACCGTTGATGCTCTTCATAGAAGCCAAACCTCATGTCACACCTGCTATCCTCAGGTCACCTTGCCTCCTTTCTGCTCTGTTTTGTCTGGTGGCCAGGTGGAGCCTGGCACAGCACCCCAAAACAGATGGCCTCAGAGAGTGGATAACCGAGGGTCCAGGTAGGGAGCATGGGCTAAATTTATTCCATGAAGTAAACCAGAATTCAGATCTAGGCTGCTTGCATCATTCCCACTAGAAGTAACACCCAGAAGAATGGAACTACTCAAGCACTTTCTGTGCATCTGACTCCCCAGTCCCCTGACCCTGAGAACAAGTTTCCTCAGCTGCTGCCTCCTCCTCTTCACCATTACCGCCTCAGCTTTTGAGGAAGGGAAAAACCACCTCCATATTGTTTCCTCCTACTTGCCCAAAGCATCATAAATAATGTTCAACACACCAGATCAACTGTAATCAGTCTTCTTTTCTCCCCTGAGCTTCCTTTGGTTTCTCAGTGCAGTGCCAGTAAGTCTTTACAAAGGTTTAACATCCCAACTTTACATTTTGCCCCATTTCCCCTTGTTCTGGACCATAAATTGACCCTTCTGGGGTCTAAAGGGTGATTCTCAATATCTGCCTCTGCTTCCATTTCAGCTCTTCTCAGTTCCCTTTTCTAATCTCTTAAAATCAGTTGGGAGTGCCCTAAATCATGCTTCCATTGGACAGAAATATCCATTCTCACTATAAATAGACTGAGAGAGGAAGAATCAGGAAGGAGCTTCCAGAGCCATGTACGTATGATCAGGAAGTCCAGGCCCTTATGTATCGTGCGCAGGTCTGCATAACTTGAGGGGACTTGGCATGTGTGGTCTCCCATCAGCACTCCCCCACCCCCACCCCAGGAGAAGGAGGATCCTCCAAGTGAGATGGGGAGGGAAGTGCTTAATGATCTTCATATATGTAGGACAGGAGACACAAAGTGCCTCTGCAGCTTCCTTTCCTTGGTTCTTCTCTGAGGTCCCAGGGCACTGGTGGTCCTCCCAGCTATCCTCCTGCTGGAGCTGCAGTGATAGTGCAATGGGGTAGGATTTGAGAGTGAGTGGAGATTCAGAGGTTAGGAGAGTCGCTGGGGCAGGGGAGCTGCTGGTGAGACGGAGAGTGACAAGCAACAATCCCAAATAACATGCTATGTCTAATTTCAGCATAGGGATTTTATTTTCCTGCCGGTCTTCACCATTAGGTACTAATCTCCATAAGGGTGGGCAGTGTGTTGATACTGTCTTTTGCTCACCATTGTAGCTTTAGTGCCTCCCATAGTATCATGCAGTGCTGAATAAATGCATGCTGAATGAACTCCCTAAACTCATGATTTTAAATTATACAGGCAAGTGCCTGAAAGTTCTTTCTGGCATCTAAATACTGGTCTTTGACTACAATTGAAGTGGGTTTAGTCACTGCCTGACTCCTCACTAATCAATATCTGACCTTACCCACCAAACTTCTCAGTGATACAGGTAATAATCCTTGCTTCATAGGAGTGCTGAGCATTAAATAAAGAATGTGAAAATAGTAGTAGCTTCTCAATAGATGTTGGTTTATTGTTTTCTAAGCTCTAAACATACTCCTCTACCTAAGCTGACTCAAGGCTTAGAGATGGAGCACTGGGCACCAGGGCCCCATCTCTAAGTTTTTGGTTCCTTCAGGCAAAGTCCCCCATCCCCACCCCAGGAAATCACCATACACATCTCCCCCACTGGATATGGAGACAGTGGCTACTACAAGGCGGCAGGACGAAGAGGTATGGAGAAGAGAAAGGGGAAGAGAGGAAGAGACTGCAGATGGTAAGGTATATAAGAATAGAGAGGAGACTGTTAGGATGAAGGTAGGGTAGAAGAGAGGCAGAGAAATGGAGGAGAGAAGGAAGAGAGAGGGGAAGATCATGGTGGGAGGAGAAGAAATAAGTTTGGGAGTTGGAAAACACTGGAAGAGAAGAAGGGATGCAAAAGGAGGGAGACAGCTAAGCCTAGTGGGGTAAAGAGAAAGGATAGAAGGATACAGAGGGAGGAACAAAGGAGAAGCAGGTAGAGCCTCAGAGGGAAACAAGGGGCTTGAGAGAGTCCCCAACACACACATAGGCCCAGTTCCCAAGGGGAGGGGAAGGAGCCACATCTGTGTTGGATTGATCGGGCTGGTGGCAGGCAGCAGGTCAGGTTTAGTAGGCGGCGCTGGTCTGGAGAGAGGTCATTGCACTATTTTCAGCAAAAGCCCAGCCCCCTCCCTGCTCACCCCCCCACCCCCCTTACACACTCTCCTCACCCTGGCTGGAAGGCCTAGGGGCAGGAGGTTGGGCAGGGAGGGCAGGGGCCTCTTGGTGTAGGGAGGAGAGAGAAACTGAGGGGCTGGGCTTGGCTCCCAGAAGGGCAAGGGGGCTGGGTTCCCAGGAAGAAGGCTGGGGTGGGAGAGCCTGAGAGGGTGGAGGGAACTAGGGCAGGCACTGCAGCCTAGGAGAGGTGGGGGCTGGGGTCCAGGGTTGAGGGCTGGGGGAGGGGAGGAAGGGGGAGGGGAGCGGAGGCCATCTCTGCTGACAAACACCTCCCCCGATTAGCAGAGCACAAGTCTCTTATTAAAGCGGGTCCCTGGGGATTAGACTATAAAAGTCTCTTTTTCCTTTTCCCCTCTCTCCCTCCCCTCCCCTTCGCTCCCCCTCCCTCCCTTAAGAGCTCAGCTTGGCTCTTAAAGGGGACGTACAACACCTGGCCGGAGACCCAGTTCCCTAGTTATCTAAGTCCTGGGGAGGCATGAGGGCACAAGTTAGGGTGGAACCCCACCTGCTGGTGTCCCTCCTCCTCCAACCCCCCAGCCTAACCTGCACTTCTCAATCCGTGCACGCAGAGCCTGTTCACTCCCTGCATCCCCATACCAGGGCTAACTTGGCTCAGGCCCCTTGGTTAAAGGACGCTAGGGGTAGAAAGGGGCAAGGGGAGGTCCACAGCTCCATCACCCATTCTGGAAATCCTCACACACACTACACCACAGAGACCAGAGTATATTTTCTCTTGGTACCCTTCATCTTCTTCCAGCAAACTCTTCCTCAGAATTCCTCTACAACTGTTGCCTAGAATCCCCACCCCCACCCCTGCCCTCAGTCTCAGACTGACCCTAGCTTCTAGAAAGCAGAAGCCTTAAGAACAGTAGGGAAACTGAGGAACCCATGACCAGATCCCAGGCCTTCATGCCCCCAACCCCCGGTTAGTTTCCTAGTCCTTTGAGTTCTCTTTTCTTTACAGCGCTAAGTATTGTGCAGTTAGGGTCTGCAGAAAAACTGGCAGCAGTATGAAGCACTCAGCCTCCAGAAGCACACCTGGGTTCCTGAGCCTCTCCCATGGGGGTGGGCCACTAGGACTCCCCTCAGCTCCCAGCTTTTTATGACCCATCTGCCAATAAACCAGTCTCTCCCCTCTTCTGTTCAGAGCCATAAAACCAAACAGTTGGGCAGGGGGGACTTGGCCAAACCACCAGGGAGTAAGAGAAGGCCTGGTTCCTGGAGTTGGAGGTTGGGGGAAACCTCAGTGGGGGAGGGGAAAAGGGAGTCATCTGACCCTAGGGAGAGCTGGAGGGTTGCAGGAGGGAGTGTTGGCCTGGATTTTCCAGGCCATAAAATTTCAAAGCAGCTCAAGTCTATTAACATGTTCATCTTCCGTTTGGCCAGGGGCTTGGATGCCTGGGTTCCCCCTCCCTCTCCATCTATTTCTTTCTTTTTCTCCCTAGGTCTGCTCTTTCCTGAAGTCCGGTAGTGGGTAGGGGCTGGTGAATAAGGGATGGAACGCTAAGGGTTGAGCAGCCAAATGAGTGCCCTTAGCCCCAGAGCAATGGAGTTGAGTTCTCTGAGCTCGGTCAGTACTGAGAAGGCACAGCGTTTCCAGCCCCTTGGGAGACCGGGTGTCAGAAGGGCTCCGGGTGGAATGGGTGCCAGCTGGGCTGCTGGGAGAGACACAGGGCTCTGGGATCTTATTCCTGGGAGAGGGAGAGGAGCAGCCAGTTCTCCGAAGCCCGGTGGGCGCGTTGCGGAGCCCAAGGGGGAAGGGTGGAGAGTTGGTGCCAGGCCACTGGGAGGTGGAGAGCGCTGCAGCCCAGCTGGGACTGCGGGGGTCCCGAAGCCTCCCGATTCTGTTCTCCATCACAGCCCTTCAGGATGGAGTTGCTGCCCCTTCCCGTCCGCTGCGGGCGGCCCCCAGCTTCCCCAGACTGCCCCAACACCGGTCTTTTTCGCACACCCGGGGTAGGAGGCGGTATCTCGCAACCCTCTCCGTCCGCACCCCCACCTCCGGGGACGGGGCGTGCACACAACTCCGCAGCCCATCTCTACCGCTCGAAAAACTTCTGTGGAGCAGCCCCCGCCCCTCAATCCGTCAAGTTTTCGCAGAAAAGGCTTCCGGGCCGGAGCAGCCGGGAGCGCACCGCCTCCGAGCGGGAGGCTCTCACTTTCCCGGAGCCCGAGCCCGCACCCCAGCGCTCGCGCCCTGCCGCCCACTTACTCTCCTGGGCCATGCTAATGACAGTCTCGGTGGTGGCGTGGTACTCGTCCTCCTCCAGGAAGTCCTCGGGCTGCAGCGCGTCGCCCTGGAAGTCGTGCAGGTCCAGGATCTGCTGCAGCGGCGGCGCCTTGGGCAGCAGCTGCTTCACCACCTCGCGGCTGATGTTGGGCGCCTCCTTGAGCCGCAGTTTGCTCAGGATCTGCGACTTGATGCTCTCCAGGCGCAGCTCGCGGCTGTGCTGCCGCCACACGCACACGGGGCAGCCGTCGGGCTCGGGCGCCACGGACGGGGCCGGCCGGCTCGAGCGCTGCCCCCCGGCCCCCGCCGCCGCCGCCGCCGCCGCCGCCGCCGCGGGGCCCTCGGCCGCCTCCCCCCGGGGCCGCAGCTCCAGGGCGAGGGGCAGGAAGCCCAGCAGCAGCGGGGCCGCGAGCACCATGCTGGAGGGGAGGGGAGGGGGGACTGGGGGGCGGGGCCGCCGGAGTCCCGCGGGGAGGGGGCGGAGGGAGGAGGGAGGGAGGAGGAGGGGGTCCGGGCGGCGCGAGATTGGGGGCTGCCCGGCCGAGGGGGCCGGGGGCCGGGGCGGCGGGCGCGCGGGCGGGGCGGGCGGGCGGCCGGGGCGGGCGGCTGGGGGCTCGAGCCCGGGCCAGGCCCTTTATAGCCCCGGCCCCCGTGTCGTCAGCGGCCGCGATTGGCTGCGGAGCCAACAAAAGAGGCAGCGCTGTCATCCGAGGCGAGAGAGGGAGCCGGAGAGAGCCGAGGAAAAGAGAGAGAGAGAGGGAGGGAGCGAGGGCCCAGAGAGAGATGAAGAGACAGAGATATTGGGGTGGGAAGAGGGGGGAGAGACGGAGAGAGAAAGTCAGAGTTGGAGAGACCAAGGAGAGACAGAGAGAGAAAGGGGGAAGAGACAGATCAGAGACGCAGAGATAGGAAGAGCAGGAGGAAGAGGAGAGAGACAAAGGGGAGATAAGAGAGTCAGAGAGGGGAAGACACAGAGACACATCTCTGTCTCTCTAGCTGAGAGACTCAGCTAGAGAGACAGAGATGGAGCAGGAAAGAGGCGTAACTACGGAGGAGTTGGAGTGGGGAGAGTCAGAGACAAAGATAGGGAGAGACCAGAGGGAGGAAAGAAGTATGGCTAGACAAGGGGAGGGATGGAGAGGACAGGGGTGCATAGACATGGGAACAGAGGCAGAGGAACTGATGGGACGGAGACCAGAACCCTGGGAAAAAGAGAGAGGGAGTGAAATCAAGAGTGGGGAGGGAGAGAGGCAGAGACTGGGAGATACCAAGGAGGCTACTGAGGAAGCAGACCCAGAGGATCAGGGGAGGCAGAGATGGAAAGACAGAGACTCCTGAGGGAAGGAGAGACAGCACAGCAAGGAGTCAGCCTTGGCAGGAGCTCAGAGAGCCAGAGGGGGAGGAGGTGAAAAATTTGAGCCCAGAGGAGCCCCAGCTACCAGAGGTGGCCCAAAGAAGCCATGGAGGGGAGCATCAGGCTGGGCTCATCAGGGATGTCAGGAAGAGGAGGATGGAAGGATTGGACACCGGGGTTAGCCAGGGAGACCAGGACAGGAGGACGCCAGGAACAATCTGAGAGGGTGGAGAGGTGGTGGGAAGCCCTGAGACCAGACAAGGACTTAGATCTGGGAAGAGTGTGAGCTTGAAATTGAGGCTTGAAAGGGATAAGTGAGCCAGCAGGCTGGAAAAGGCAGGAACTGAGGACCACTGGGTGAGGAGTGGGAGGAAGCAGGGCTGGAGACTACTACGCTTGCAAAGGAATCTGGACCTCTGGATTCCTAGCTATACTTTTGGATCTGCAGAGTCTTAGAAATCTGAGAAGGGGCTTGTAGTTGTAGGGGTGAAGATGAGAGAGAGGTCTGCCCTCAGATGCCTGAGTTGGAGACAACAGTTGCAAGGGGAGAAACCCAGATGTGGGACCAGCCCTAGACTTCAGGTGTGACCCTGGGTACAGCTAGAAGGCAGAGTAGAAGATTGCCAAGGTACTAAAATGCTCCTGAAGTGCTTCACTTCTGGTTCTGGATACCTCTTCCCAGACCTCAGTTTCTCCAGGCGTATTTCCTGTCTAAAGCCCTGGAGGACAATAGACAAATGACCAATAGATTGAAAATGTTTGAGGGGGGCCAGCCCTGTGGCTTGGTGGTTAAGTGCGCGCGCTGCGATGCTGGTGGCCCGGGTTCGGATCCCAGGTGCGCATCGAGGCACCACTTCTCCGTTCATCCTGAGGCCGAGTCCCGCATACAGCAACTAGAAGGATGTGCAGCTACGACATACAACTATCCACTGGGGCTTTGGGGGGAAAAAAATAAAATAAATAAAATCTTTAAAAAAAAAAAAATCTTTAAAAAAAAAAAGAAAATGTTTGAGGGGATCAGATCTTGCTCGTTTCCTGGCACACACAATGTTTATTGAATAAATGGATGAACATTATTTGACTTCTCAAGCAGAACAGAGGGACACTGGTTTCCTCTCTGGATTAGAGCCCAATACAGTGTCTTAAGGCTGGCTTGATGGAGCACGAGGCATAAGGACAGAGTTGGGCTGGGGAGCTGGAGTGGAATGAGGAAAGAAAATGGGGTCCAGGTGTGAGGGAGGGAGGTTGGGCTGGGATTAGGAGGACCAAGCTGGGGAACTTTCCGTAGAGATCAGGATCTCTAGGATCCTAGATCCATTTCCGTAGAGAACAGGAACTAAGACCAGAGCAGAATGGGAAAAAAATTTAGACAGCTGATTTCCTCCCTTGCTTTGGTCCAAGACATGGACATCTCAACATTTCATCAAGTTTCTTTATCTATAAAATGAGGATCCCGCTGCCTACTTTCAACTGGTTGTGAGGGTTACATAGTAATCAATCAAGACTGGCCTTCATGGGCTCCTTCATCATGACTCTTTTTCTTTCCTTTCTCATCTCCCAGAGCAGTGATTGCCTTTACCACACATTCTGGCACATCCTTTTCTCCAAAATGTTTCTCTGATGTCACTTCCTCAGCAAAATTGCAAATTCCTTCACAGCAGAGGTGGTGTCACCTTCTCTTTCCTCAGAGGAGGTGACCCAGGCTTCACTCCTCCACCAAACATGTATCTAGTGGTAGGTCTATGAGAGATGCAAAGATAAATAAGACTCAGCCTCTTTCCTCAGGGAACATACAGACTAGACAAGACACTAGGTAAACAGGACCAGCCAAAACTCCAGGCCAGATGCCTCCTTGATATCTCCATCCTGATGTCCTCAGGTACCTCAAACATCACGGGTTAAATAGGATAGATAGAGAACTTCTTCTCGCCCCCTAAATTGTGCCCCCATCTTGCTGTTTTTCATTTTAGTGAATGACACTCAATCATCCAGGCCAGAAACCTGATGTAGCCATTACCCTCTTTCTCTTGATCATCTCTGAATCTTTGCACAAGTCTTTTCCTCTTCCTAGAACAACTCTCCCTCCTATCTCCACTTCCTGCCCCGCTCCTTGGCCAAATTTACTCTTTCTTCAGGTCTTGGTATAGATGAGATTTTAGACATGTCTTCCAGGAGCCCATTCCTGACTCCCAATTCTATGGTAGATGCTCCTCCGAGCCATAGCTGTGCCATTCTGTGGGGTATGGAGGTTAATCACATAGCTTCTAGACTAGGCTGCCTGGGTTCAAGTCTCTTTTTTGGCAGTATGAACTTGGCTCTCTGCCTCAATGTGAGATGGAGATAACAGTATTGTACCTATTTCATAAGGTTATGAGGGTTAACTGCCTGGTGCACAGTTCTAAATGAGTTAATTAGTCATTACTATTACCCCAACTTAGCGCCCTCACATTGTGAGTGAGACCCAAAAGAGCAGCAACTTTTTTCACCAAAGTATTACTTAGCTGCCTTGAATAAAGAATGAATGAACCCTGCTAACTGAATCTGGTCAGAGCCAGGTTGGAGAGAGAAAACTGTGTATTTATGGCTATGAGGAGTTGTGAATACCTGCCAAATACCAGAAAGCAAGAGCTGGGGACACCTTATGAGACGGAAAAGATTTCTGCCTCCTGGCTTCCTCCTGATGGGCTCCAGGACTGCACTTAATCCAATGAGTGGGCAAGACTGCCATCTGGTGGTAGAATATGGAATTTCCACTTCTTGGAAGTGGGAGTAAAACCACATTTTTGTTTTGCATACTTTGCATATTTTCACTTTAGATTTCTAGTCCAACAAGTTCTATATTATGATGCATTAAGCCTTGTTCTTGTCTCCAGACCATCCTAGATCTTGCCTCTTTCCTTGAGTTCCCTCATGCTAGGTACAGTTGGGTTCCCCTGAGTTGCAGGAACTAACCCCTAGGAGGTCTCTTTCAGGAGTTTCAGACTTCCAGCTGTCCTAGACCCGTCCCAAGGAGGAGGTCCTGCTGGCTTTACGGAAAAGGAGTTGGGAGAGATCTGGACATTTATCTCTTTCCTCATCCCAATACAGGCTAACCAGGTTTTGGGGCCCCGGCCACTGTCCTGGTCTCCCTGGCAACTGTCTTTCAGCCAGGGGTGCCCCTCTCCAGGCGTTACCCAGGCAACCTTCAGGCCCGCCTCCTTCAAGGTCCTGACTGGTTCATCGCAAATGTGGGTCGGGGCCTAACGGAGGCATTGAGGTTTGTAGGGTGTGCACTACCGGGAGAGAAGCAGGTGGTGTCCCAGGGGCAGGGGATGAGGTTTCAGGAGCTGCTGGAGGAAAGATGTGCTAGTGTAGCCTTGGGTAGAGGGTCCCTTACATCCTCAGGAAGAGGAACTGCACGTCCTGGGAGCTGGTCACCAGGGTTCCAGGCCAGAGACACCTGGGCCACTCTCAGAGCTGCTGACCCCAGAACGGGCCCCACTGCAAGGAAGAGGGACGGCTGCTGTCCTGCACCCCTACCACACAGGACCCCCCACACCCAAAATGCCTTGTCCATCAGAGCAGGCTCAGTAGGCGGTAACTCAGGATCTCTTCTCGCTTTTTCCTCCTAAAGTCCCTATTTTTAGGGTCAGTAGACTCATTCCTTGGCATCGTAGGTCTTTTCAAGGAGGGGAAGGGCTGAGTCATTGAGAAGCAGCTGAGGCGACGGGGGGCTTCCCTACGAGGCTTGCTTCCCCCCTCCCAGCAGGAGCCTCTGGAAATGTGGTGTAGGGAGGCTATTCTGGGCTGGGAGTGGTATGTTGGTGGACTGGACCCCTCCCGGGTCTCTGTCCACAAACCCTAAAGCCCCCAGAGAGGACATCACTGTGTAATTACCATCCTCTCCCACACCATGTTCTAAACCCTATAATCATCCTGCCTGGATCACCAGGCAGCCCTGTTAACCTCTTTAACCCCAAGGCCCTGTAAGAGAAGTTGGAGGTTGAGAGGAGGGAGCCAAAGAATTCGTGTTTCGGGGGAGGGGGTAGAGGTGGGACACATATGGGGAGCTCTGAGAATCATTTGGAGTCACGTCTTCCTTTGCCCCTGGCCTCGCAGAAGACACCCCCTCCCCCACCCCCATATCCCCTTATCCTCCAAGGGTAGGCCCAGCCTCCCAACTCCTTGGGTGCACCCTCTTTCCCACCTTCACTCTTGGTCCCCCAGGCCTCCCCACTTCTTCCTGTCTTTCTCACCTATAGTTCCCTCTCCAGGCTCTTGGTGGGGTCCTCCTGGGTGCAGCGGCCAAGGCTGGCCCATTGCCGAGCTATGCTGGAAAGAGGCACCACTATTCCAGATGCTGGTCAAAGAAAAGGAGGGGTCTGAGTGCAAAGTCTGTTTCTCCAGGGACTTCAGCTGGCGGATGTGCTGACCCAGGAGGTGACAAAGCATGATCTAGGCCGCCAGGTGAGGGGAGCTGGTGGGAAGCAGAGGGCAACTGGAGGCAGGAGTGGTCAGAGGGAATCTAATCTCCAGAGAGAGCACAGGGCAGTGAAGGTCAAACTTGTTGCCAGATGAGGGATGTGTGTGTGCCTGTGTGTATATAGCAATGGTGGGTGTGTGTGAACGGCCAGAAGGTCTGGCTGGGGTCCAGGAGTGGGAACCAGAAATTAGAGATGTGAGGGCAGGACACAGTGGTCTGGGCTCTGCCTGGGGGTGCCAGCGATCCCCACCCATTCAAACTCTGCCTGGTCTTCTCACCCCTAGTTCCCTGAGGTGCAAGACCACACCCATGGGGAGGAATCCCACAGTTGAGCACAGCCTGGGTGAATGTCCCCAAGGCCTTCAATGCCCTGCTGCACCCCCAGCCTGTGCCAGGTGGCCCCCAGCATCCAGGGCTTCTCTTTGCCGTAGCCCTCACCACACTGTATCACAGATTGTGATCACCTTGAAGGCAGAGTCATGTCTTACTCATCTCCATATAGTCCCAGTGCCTGGCATGTTTAGGCTTTCAATACAAAGAAGGATGAATGAATGAATGAATTCTTCCTCAGCCCCTGCCTAGGCCTCTGGGCCTCTCAGCCCCAAGGAACAGACACCTGAGCTCACCACCCCGCTGCAGCATTGCCTCTGTCTCATTTCTCGCATGTTCATGTCTGCTCCATCCCAGGAGAAAGCGTAGGTGTGTGGGTCTGTGACTCTCAGGTGGAGGCTGCTGCACTCCTGAGCTGGTTCTGGACCAGAACCACACAGCAGCCGGGCTCCTGGCCCAGGCAGTGCCCGAGGAGTGGGCTGCCCGCCCTGCCCACTCACCAGCTGGGCATCTAGATTGACCCTGTTGGTAATAGTGACACCAGCTGGGAGGAGGCTGGGACAAGACCAGGCAAGGGTAGGAAGAACAAGGGGCCAGAAGTCAGGGGCTGGAGGCCCAAGGAGTAGGGAAAGAAATGGGTAAGAACAGAGGAAGAGCCCTGAGGACGGAGCTTGGCAGTGGGGGGTGGGGCAGGGTGGGGTTGGAACAGAGCTGGGCGGTGGGGCTTGAACTGGAGCTCTGGGCCAGGGCCAAAGTGGGTAGGAGGGGCCAAGGGAAGCTGGGTTGTCCCTCCCAACCCTTTCCTTGGCCACCCCAAGTGAGGTGGAGTCCAGATATTTCTCAAAGCAAAATCATTTTAATTCCTGTAAGTCTACAAACAGGGTACGATAAAGCCCTTATCATCTATTTTGTGTGTGTGTGTAAGGAAGATTAGCCCTGAGGTAATATCCGATGCCAATTCCCCTGTTTTTGCCGAGGAAGACCGGCCCTGGGCTAACATCCATCCCCATCTTCCTCTACTTTATATGGGGTGCTGCCACAGCATGGCTTGACAAGTGGTGCGTACCCGGGATCCGAACCTGCGAACCTCGGGCCGCTGAAGTGAAGCGTGCACACTTAACTGCTACACCACCGGCAGGCCACAAGCCTTTATCATCTTAAGGTAACAAAACAGATCCCCTTCATTTCTTCTGTGGGCCTCACAGCCGCCCTGTGGGGCCAGGAAGGGAATAGTTTTCTTCCTGCCTAGCTGGGTGGAAGTCGAGCCTCAGGAAGGTGAGAGTTTAGCCAAAGTCACCCCACCTATGTGTGCTCTCGCACAAGGGCTTCTGACCTCAGGGCACTTGTTGCAGGTGGCAGGCGTGGTGCACCCAGCCCTGGAGTGGGTGTGTCAAGACCCTAGGTCTCACCTGCAGGCTGCCCCTGAGTGGGTGGCTTCGTCTCTCTGAGCCTCCCTTTCCTCGCAGTGAAGATGTAAGGTGACTTTCGCAATGATGATGTTCTCCTGGGCACCACAGTGCGGTGACCTAGCCTTGCCCAGACAGGTGGGGGAGTCAGAGCTGGCCACCACAGTGACTGGAGACCTTTCTCTATGCCCCAGACCCCGCCAGTGCATCTCTAACCCCCTTGATGTATCCCTGCAATCTGGGCGCGGTCATCAAGCATCCATGCCTCCCTCATATCCAGAGCTGGGGCCTCTGGATTTAAATCTCAGGCCCCCAGTTCAGATCCAATCCCTTGACCTTAAGTTCCGGCCACCACCCTTCCTACCCTCTCCAGTGAAGAGATGGCCTTGATGCTGATGGCTCTTCATTTCCTTTCTCTCTCCCATCCGGGTCTCCTCCTCTTCCTTCTCCCCACCCCTCTCCCTCATGTCTGTTTTCCCTTCTCATCTCCCTGAGCCTCTCCATGTCTTTCACCCTCTTCTGTTCCCTCCTGTCTCTCCTCTCCTCTCTCCCAACTCTCCTCTTCCCTCCTCTCCTTCCCCATGTCTCCTCACTCCTTTCTCATGCTCCCCCACCCGCTCTGCAGGTGGCAGTTCCGAGTTCACAGAGGCCTCTCCTTCCAGGGCACCTGAGCCTCATCTCTGAGCCAGCCCCCTGCCGGTGGGGCATGGGTAGGGGGCCTGGTGGCCCTGCTGAGTGGGGAGACAAGGTGTCTGTTCATCAGGCACTGGGCTCCCTGTATCCATCTGGCCTTCAGGAGGCTTCGGGCTCTGGCTACAAGCTGCCGTGTGTTGCACTGGGTCTGGCCGATGCCTATGTGCTCTCAGATTGCACCACCTTCGCTTGGGATACTTGTGGCCCCCAAGCCCGGCTGCTGGCGCTGGGTGGAGGCGTGGTGGAGCTGGAGAGCAGCCTGGCTCTGCTCTGTGGGGAAGGGCAAGGGTGCCTACCCCAGCTCACCTACCACCAACCAGTGCCAGGCACCCAAGGGACAGTGGCCTGAGCTAATCGGGTGGCTTGGTGGCATGTCTGGATGCCAGGTATTTGGAGCAGGTGCTGGAGGCTCTGAAGGATGTGATGTGAAGGGCCAGATCTGAGGTCAGCTGCCTCCCCTCTCAGAGGCCCTTCCTGGAGCCCAGCAGGCACACAGGGCTCTATGTCAGCTTTCCAGGCTAGGGGAGTGGGTGATTCTTTTTTTTGAAATTGTGTTAAAATATACATAACATTTACCATTTTTTTTTTTTTTGTGAGGAAGATCAGCTCTGAGCTAACATCCATGCCAATCCTCCTCTTTTTGCTGAGGAAGACTGGCCCTGAGCTAACATCTATTGCCCATCCTCCTAGTTTTTTTTCCCTTTTTCTCCCCAAAGCCCCAGTAGATAGTCGTATGTCATAGTTGCACATCCTTCTAGTTGCTGTATGTGGGCCGCCGCCTCAGCATGGCTGGAGAAGCAGTGCATAGGTGCGCGCCCAGATCCGAACTCAGGCCGCCAGGAGTGGAGCGCGTGCACTTAACCGCTAAGCCACAGGGCCGGCCCTGCATTTTAATCATTTGTAAGTGCAGTTCAGCGGCACTAAGCACATTCACATTGTTGTGCAACCACAACCATCACCCATCTCTAGAACTTTTTCATCTTCCCAAACTGAAACTGCACCCCCACTGAACTAACTCTCCGTTCCTCCCTCCCCCAGCCTCTGGCCCCCACCATTCTACTCTTGGCTCTACAAATTTGATTAGGAACGTGCCTTTCTTACCCCTCACTTCCAACTCCACACAGGCTTGTTCTCCGGGGTCTCCCTGGCCCTGTCCTTTCCTGTCTCCCCTGGCACCGTTCTTTCTCTCCCATGGCTTGACCAGGCTGCTGCCACCACTCTGCACCTGCTCCTTCTCCTGGTGTTCCTCTCAGACGGCCCCATTCTCCTGACCTTCACCTCAGCTCTGCCCCAGCCCACTTGGATGTCCCCCCTCCCGGGGCCCTGCAGGTGCTCTGGATCCTGCCCTGACACTGCTCTGGAGACAGCCACCCCATCCCATGGCGTTCTCTTGCTTCTCATCCAAATTGACCGTTCTATACTATTGGACGCTTCTGGCCACTGTCGTGAAGTTCTCTTTTCTCTTGGCCTCTGAGAGAGAGGGGAAAAAGCTCGGGCTTTGCAACCCCCAGAGATCTGGGTTCAAATCCTAACACTGCCCGTTCACGGCTTGGGCTCTGGGCACATCTCTCCCTGTCTCCAAGCCTCAGTTTCCTTATCCCTAAAACAGGACAAGTCATACGGACCTCACAGGGTTGTGGTGAGGATTAAATGAGTAATGGGTATAAGTGCCCAGCACCGTGCCAACGGAGTGCAGGGGTCCAGCTCTGCAACTTCCTTTCCCTCTCAGCTCTTCTGCTGGCTGCTCACTCCTCCCCATGTTCCTTAAACAGAAGGCTCTGTCCCCCTCTGTTTTCTTTTGTTCTGGCCCTCACCATCTATAGGTTTAGACATCACTTTTTATCTCTGGTCGGACTGCTCTTCTCTCCTCAGTTTCACATCCCCAATTCCTGGGGGGACGTCTCCACCCAGGTGCCCCTTGGGGGACCACCACCTCTTCCCAGGGCGCCCAGGTTGGGAAGCTCTGAGTCGTCTCAGACTCTTCCACTTCCTCGCCTCCTCCCACAGGTAAGTGGTCCTGCAGTCCTTCCGTGTGCCCTCGGAAATGCCGCTGCGACTTCCCTACTCTCCGTGGTTCTGGCCTTCATCGGCTCTTCCTTGGACTGTGGCAGTGATATCCCAGCTATCCTCCAGGCCAGCTGACATTCATTCCTCCTCATTTCAGTATAGCCAATCCCAAGATGGTTCACCATCTCAGTAATGTCTACACTCCCATCACCTTAGAACATTCCCAACACAGCCTTCCAGGTTCTCAACAGTCCTATCACCTAGACTGTCTTCTTTTTGCTTCATATTGTTTTGTAAAGTATTCCAAAGCAATTACAGATATGACATTTCACCCTTAAATATTTTAGTATGCATCTTTAAAAAATAGAGTACTTTTCCTATATAATCGAATACTATCATCATAGCTAACAAAATTACTTTCTCATGTTGAATTCTCAGCCCATATTCAAATTTCCCCAGTTGTTCCCCAAATGTCTTTCACAGTTGGTTTGTTCAAAGATTCAGTCCAAGACCAAGCGTTACACTTGGTTGTTATGCATCTAAAGTTTCTCAATCTTGGGGCTGGCCCGGTGGCGCAAGCGGTTAAGTGCACGCACTCTGCTGCGGCGGCCCGGGGTTCGCTGGTTCGGATCCCGGGCACGCACTGACGCACTGCTTGTCAAGCCATGCTGTGGCGGCGTCCCATATAAAGTGGAGGAAGATGGGCACGGATGTTAGCCCAGGGCCAGTCTTCCTCAGCAAAAAAAAAAAGAGGAGGATTGGCAGATGTTAGCACAGGGCTGATCTCCTCACAAAAAAAAAAAAGAAAGAAAAAAAAATAAAGTTTCTCAATCTTGACTTCAGACCACCTTCCCTCCCGTCCATGTTTTACCACATCCTTCCTGAGCCCTTTGAGCCAGCCAACCCCAACCTACAGGGACTTGTTAAACTACTCCTTTTTTACACTTGGCCCTTTCCTTGTCCCTGGAACTGACAGCTTGCCCCTTTATTCTCTAAGGTCACCTTGGAAATCACCACCCACCTCTGTGAAATCCACTCTTTTTCTTTTTATTTCGGGCAGAGGCACCACCTGTCCCTCCCTCTGAGCTGGTCCAGCTGCCCTCAGGGGTTCTGCCTCTGTTCACAGGATGAGCTTGGTTCTGCCTGCTGGCAGAGGGCAGGGCCCCTGTCTTCCTTGCCCTCCTGGCCCCATGCCTAGCACATGCCTGGCATCTAGGGGCAGCACAATAAAGAAACTGATGAATACTCCTTTTTTCAGCATCTTCACTTCTCCTCCACAGCCTGCCTGCTGTGATAACTGGGGAGCAAGGTCCAGAATGGGCTTGGTGTGTCTTGCTGGAAGGTTGTAATCCCTTCCTGAGAACCCTGAAACTGGTTCTCAGTCCAGCCCAGATCTCCTTCCTTTTGCTCTTACAGTTTCTTTCCTTCTTCGTGTACACACAACCAAGACTCCGAAAGTGGTTCTTGAGGCAGGACCATAAGAACCTAAGGGCTGGGGTCCAGGCTGGCAGGGTGGGGCTGGTTCTGTCCCTGGCATGTTTATTCAGCTCCTTCTGGGGACCACCATGGCACACACGGGAGAGAGGCAGCTTGAGCTGCCTCACCCCGCTTCCAGCCTTCACCTGGCTTTGCGCTAGGGCATGAGACCGTCTGTCAGCTAGGATGGGAGGGGGGAAATCCAGGGATATATGCCATGCCTGCCTTAGTGCCCTCCCCCACGGCTGCACCAAGAAGGACTGAGCCAGGAAAGGTGGGAGCACGGACCTTCTCAATCCTCCCCCATAGGGAAGGACTGGATTCTTCTTCTTTTTTTTTTTTTAAGATTTTATTTATTTTATTTTTTCCCCTCAAAGCCCCAGTAGATAGTTGTATGTCATAGCTGCACATCCTTCTAGTTGCTGTATGTGGGACTCGGCCTCAGGATGGCCGGAGAAGTGGTGCCTCCATGCGCACCCGGGATCCGAACCCCGGCCACCAGCATTGCAGCACGCGCACTTAACCACCAAGCCACAGGGCCGGCCCAGGACTGGATTCTGATGTGTCATGATTGACTGGGTGGGATGGCCCTGAGAAGGGCTTCCTCCCCTCCTCAGCCCACTACTCAGGAGCTCTAGAAAATGGAGAAGGGACTAAATGAGGGGGGACAGGAACACCCACTCTAGAATGTTGAGGGACTCCCAGGATGTGAGGCCAGGGACTTTCTGGAAGTGTTTATTCTGGCCCCACCCGATCCGAGGGAGCCTAAGGCGCCCTCTGCGGACTGGGAGATGGGGGTGGGGGCTCGAACAGAGATGGAGCCAGAGGCAGGGAGTGGGCTCCGGGTGGGGGACGAGGAGGCCTCTGGCAGACCATCTTGTCACCTTGCCTCAGCTCTGCCTGGCCCGGGCGCTCAGAGGGTAGCTCTGGGCCGCTCATCTCTCCTTTGGCTCCCTCACGCCTCTTCCGCTTCCCTGAACCGGAGAGAACAAGGCGGCACTCGGTCCGGCTCCTGCCCCGAGTGGGCTGCGGGCGCCAGCAGGGCCCCAGGCGCCCTGAGGTCCTGCCCCGGACACTCCCTGTGCGGGTTGGGGCGCTGTCTTCCCGATAGGGGCCACGTGGCCCTGGCCGGGCGGGGGGCTCCGCCCTCCCCTCGCCGGCCGGGTGACTCAGGCCGCAGCTGTTCCCGCGTCACATGAGGGAGGCTGCCGGCCACTGGGCGGGGGAGGCGGCCGGGGTCCGGGGCGGGGCCGCGGGCGGGGGGCGGGGCCGGAGCGGGGGGCGCCGCTAGAGAGCCCCGGATCGCGGCGGGAGAGGAGCGAGCCTCGGGGAGCCCAGGTGAGGCGCGGCCCCGGCCGGCGCGGCGCGGGGCGGGGGCGGCCCGGCAGCTCCCTCCTCCGGGGCTCGCCCGGCCCCCGGAGACCCGCCTGCCCTCCGGCCGCTCCCGAGGCCCTCGCGACTTCGCAACTTTGAAAAGTTCCAGAGCCCGGGCGGGCGGGGCGGGGTGGGGTGGCGGCCGCACTTATTTGGGGGTGGTCAGAGCCCAGGGGACGGTGGCCGGGGGCCGGGCTGGGGCTGAGGACCGATTTTCGGGGCTGGTTGGTGGGGAGGGGGTGTTTGACGCCGGCGGGCCGAGGGTGGGCGTCAGGCCGGGCCCCGGGGGCGCCCTCCGATCGGTCCCGGGCCCCGAGGCGGCGGGGCGGGGTCCGGGCTTCGCGGCGGTCGCCCCCACCTCTCTCCGGCCGGGAAGAGGGGGCTGGGAGACGTGGATCCGACCGCGGGTTTCCGGGTGGGAGGGGCCGGGGATGGGGGCCGGGCAGGGAAGGCCTCGAGGGCCGGCGGGGAGACCGACGTCCCCCCTCGGCCGGCTCTAATCCCCCTGTCCTCCCCTCGGCCCAGGTCCGGCAGCCATGGCGGTGGAAGGAGGAATGAAATGTGTCAAGTTCTTGCTCTACGTTCTTCTGCTGGCCTTTTGCGTGAGTGGGGAGGGGGCCGGTGCGGGCGCGCTGGCAGGGTGCGGGGAGACCTGGCTCCGGAGTGCTGAGGGCCGAGGGACCAGGAATGAAGGCAGCTGGAGACCAGATGTGGAAGGAAAGCCCAGGAACGGGCCGCAGACAGCACGGCCACCCCCCTCCTCCAGCTTTCAGGGACCTCCGAGGCTGGTTTGGTCCAGAATGGCCAGTCTGGGTGCGCAGCGCCCTCCCCCAAGCCCCTTCTGGCGCTTCCTGTCTGGTGACCCAACCTCTTGTGATAAGGGCAGTGGGGCAACCAGCCAACGCCAACGGCCTGATGCTATCGCCGCGGGGCTTCCCTGCGTTCCCCATCCTTTTCTCTCCAATCTCCCCCGTCCACCCCTCATTCCTCTCCATTCCCTCATCCCTCTTCACCCCTCCAGCTGCTCGGGGGTGGGGAAGCGCTCTGCCCACCTCACTTTGCTCCTGCCCTGGGCTCTTGGCTTGAGAGGCTGCTGTTTGTCCTGGGAGAGCACCCTACTCTTGCCCCCTTTTCCTCCTTTCTTCTCCTCGCTGGCGTCGCTGGCCTGAGGAACCCTAGTCTCAGCTGATGAGGATGGGGCAGGCCTCAGAGGATAGCGGGAGGGCAGTTCTGGGAGCCCTAGAGGGAGCACTGCTCTAGGTTAGGATCATATGCCCTGGGGTCAAGGCTTTCTGGAACTTCTCTTTTTGTATTTGATCAAACTATGGGGCAAGGATGGATCATCCCCCTCGCCCACAGTCAGAAGTTTCCTGGAAGTGTGACAATCTGTTCCCCAGGGATGGGGTTAAGTCTGTGTCCTGGGTGCACCCGCTGCCCTCCAGCATGGGGGGCTGATGGGTTGTGGGTCTGGCCTAACCCTGATGTGTCCTCTGCGCAGGCCTGTGCAGTGGGACTGATCGTTGTGGGTGTAATGGCTCAGATCATCTTGAATCAGGCCAATATCCAGGATGCCACCCCTGGCTGTCTGGTGCCTGTGGTCATCATCGCAGTGGGTGCCTTCCTCTTCCTGGTGGCCTTTGTGGGCTGCTGTGGGGCCTGCAAGGAGAACTACTGTCTTATGATCACAGTGAGTGGGTTATGGGGCTGGCGTGGCTGCCTGGGATTGCTGGAGGGCATTTCTATGGAGGGGGCTCACGAGGGTGGGTGAAGTGAGGTGGGTGGGTGAGGAAAACCTTTGTGAGTGTTCCAGAGACTGGTTGGGCCACAGCACGCCCCTCTCACCCAGACTCCAAACCTGATTCCCGCCCTTTGCGCCTGTAGTTTGCCATCTTCCTGTCTCTTATCACGCTGGTGGAGGTGGCTGCAGCCATTGCTGGCTATGTCTTTAGAGAGCAGGTAAGTGGGGACTGAGGGGAGGACCCTGCCCCACAGGCCTGGCTGCTCTGGGGCCCAGGTGCTCAGAGTTCTGACCTGAACAGTGCTCCTCCCTACTGCCAGGTGATGTCAGAATTTAATAAGAAGTTCAAGCAGCAGATGCAGAGTTATCCGCACGACAACCAAACGGCTTTAGTCCTGGACAAGTTGCAGGAGGAAGTGAGTGGGGTTGCTGGGAGCAGGGGTAGTGGGGGAAGAAGAGTCTCATCTCCATATTGAAGGTGGAGGTCCACTCAACAGCCTTCTTCCCCATCTCTCTCCTCTCCTTCAGTTTAAGTGCTGCGGGGCGGTTAATTACACTGAGTGGGAGATCATCCCTCTCAAGGTCAACGGCTCAGTCCCTGACTCCTGCTGTGTCAATGTCACTCAGGGCTGCGGGACTAAGCCCACCGAGAAGAGTATCCATACCGAGGTAGGGAGGAGGCTGAGACAGCAGGGGATTTGGGGAACCTGGTGAGAGGGACCAGGGGTGGAGTTGGAGAGGGCTGGGGCTCTGGAAGTTGTGGTCAGGGTTGGGGAGGGGATCTAGGCATGCTGGGGGTGGGGTGAAAGGTACAGAGGGAGGTGGGTGGGAAGTTTCTGATGGTATTCTTGCCTTGTGTGCCTGTCACCCTTCAGGGCTGTGTGGAGAAGATTGGAGGCTGGCTGAGGAAAAATGTGCTGGTGGTGGCTGCAGCAGCCCTGGGTATTGCCTTTGTGGAGGTGAGAGGCGCCCTTGGGACTCAGTCCAGGGCATCTGGGTGGGAGGGGCAGCGGGGAGGAGGGTGCTGAGCAGGAGGTACTGGCCTGGGGAGGGGAGCCCTGGTTGTGTTTGGGGTCTCTTGGGCGGGTCCTGGGTTCCTCACCCTTCTGACCGCTCTCCACCCCCCCTCTATCTTTCCCTCTAGGTCCTGGGAATCGTCTTTGCCTGCTGCCTCGTGAAGAGTATCCGAAGTGGCTATGAGGTGATGTAGGGGGTCTGGTCTCTTCAGCCCCCTCATCTAGGGGAATGGAGTCCTATACTCCAGGTTTTTCAATTAAACGGATTATTTTTCCAGACCGAGAAGAGAGGGAGTCTCAGTTTGTCTTCAGGAGTGATACTTCATCCCTTTTCTCTCCTCATCCATGTTCCCGTCCTCTGGGACCTTGTTCTGTTTGCGCCCCTGGGAAAGGGGGCCTATTTTGGGGGGTGTTGGGAAAGGAGGACTTTGCTGAAGGCGTTTGTTGGGCTGGCAGTGGAAGCGGGGATCTGGAGGCCGTGGCCCCCTGCCCTCCCTGTCTCCTAGTCGTGTGCTGCCAGGCTCAGTGCTGAAGCGTTCCTGAAGCCATCTCCTGCAGAAGTCAAAGGGACTCCCCACAAAGGTCCTCCATGGGAAGAGACCTGCCCACGTCTATCGTGGACATCTTCTCCTTGGTCCTCTGCCCACTTCAGAGGGCCCAGCAACTCCCTCCTGCACCCAGCAGGCCTGGCTCCTTTCAGGGTGACCTGTGTGGCCAGTGTCCATCTGTCTTGACTTTGATTAGATGATAGAATTTAGTGGGTATTGTGTTTCTTCCATGGAAACCACCCACCCTGGCCCTTACCCCTTTTCACCACCTTCCCTCCTGCCTTCAAGAAAAACAGATAATGACCATTTCCACTCCAAACACTGAATTGTGACCTTATTCCATAGAAAATAAAGGAAACGTCCAACAGTGCCCTCTGGTGGCCATTCCTCCAGGTGCAGCTTCAAAGATGTGATAGTCCCCTTGCGCCCCCCAGTGGGTTCTAGGTGTTTTGCAGGCACTAAACAGGCCAGAGACCCTGGGCAGTAAGTCAGCCGAAGGTAGTTAGCACTTAAATGGGGTCAGTTTCCCACTGGGCACTTCCATTTCTACCCACCTACGGTGTTTTTTAATACTCAATAACATTTATTGAATTTATTGAGTTCCTGTTTTGTGCCAGGCACCCGGCAGTACCAGGGTGGGGATAGAAATAAATCAGTCTTTGTCCTGGAAGAAAAACGTCTTGCCGGAGGGCTGGACTCAGTAGACGGCATGGGCAGGCTTGGGAAGGACCCAGGTGAGCACAGCATCCACCAGGCTGGCTGGGAGGTAGGAGGCTGGCAGCCAGAGCAGCTTGGCGTCCCAGCCTGGGCTGTAGCGGGTCCTGGGGTGACGAGCAGTCAGGGCATGCTCCAGGCACTTGCTCACCTTGGTCAGGTCCGGGTCACAGATCAGGTTCATGATGCGCTGCTGTACTTTCAGGTCTGCAGCCCAGAGGGTGTTATAATCAGTGTCCCTCTCCCACTCCAGCCCATGTCAGGCCCTGTCTTCTGGGTCCTGGGGCTGGTGGCCCAGTAGAGGTGAGAAGGATCCTTAGTCCCCTCCCCAGGTTGGGAGTAGGCAGGTCGCACACGGCCTGCTGTCCTGTGGCATCCCGTCACCCTCACCCCTCCTACCTCCTCCCAGCGGCTGGTGCAAGACCGGCCTTTCTGGCTCTCATTTCCCTTCATTCGTCCCTACGTGGGCTACTCACACTTGGTGAGGAAGGCCTCACCATAGTGGGCCCTTGTGGCTGGAGGGAGCCGTGCCCAGCAGGCCTGCAGGGCGTCCTCCAGACTCTCCAGGTTTGTCACAGGGGTTTGGAAGAAGCCAGGCTCCACGATGGAGACTCGGACGCCAAAAGAAGCCACATCCCGCCTGCAGTGGGGGCAGAGGGAGGCTTCTTGGTTCTTGCCCTTCTAGAGAGAAGATCTTTAGGGACCTGGGTGGGGGTGCTGAGATGGGGAAGTTATCACAGACCAGGGACAGGGATCCTGACAGGGAGATCCCTGCTGCCCTGGGGTGAGGGGGGTGTGGGGCACAGGGAGGGAGGTATTCTTAAAAGTTTGTTTTCCTTTATATCCTGTGATCTAGAGCAGGGATGGCAAACTTCTTAAAGGGCCATTGCAGACCTAAAAATTAATGATGTTATGTAGGTACTTAAAATGTAAAAAGCAGTATTAGCTGTAGGCAGCTGGCCACATCTGGTCTGAGAACAAGTTGGCCAACTCCTGACCTAGAAGAACCCCATTCCATAGATCCCAAACACAGCGTTGAGTCCTGAGTGCTGGATATGAAGGGTGTAGACTTGGTATTTGCTGGGGGCAAAGTGGGGCCACCTCCAGCTGTCCTGGCACAGATGCAGAAATCCCAGCATGTGTTCGATGATGCTGACTGGAAAATTAAAAGACTGAGGGAGGGGGATGAACGTAGGTATTGAAATTATTTGCTGAGTGATGGTGACGAAGGCAGGCTTCCTTCAGAATGCAGGCTCAGGGCCGGCCCTGTGGCTTAGCAGTTAAGTGCACGCGCTCCGCTGCTGGCTGCCCAGGTTCAGATCCCGGGCGCGCACCGACGCACTGCTTCTCCGGCCATGCTGAGGCCGCGTCCCACATACAGCAACTAGAAGGATGTGTAGTTATGACACACAACTATCTACTGGGGCTTTGGGGTAAAAAAAATAAAAAAAAAAAGAATGCAGGCTCAGCCCAGGGGACTTGTACTCTTGCTCAAAACTCAGGCCCTGCTCCCGTGCTGTCCTCGTGCTTCTTGGTGCTCTCACGGGGCTTTGAACATGAGAACACTGTCTAAAGATGAGGGCAGGAGAAGATACCGAGCTGCTGCCACAGGCACGCAGACCCGGGGCCAGTCCCAGCGCTTCCACCAACTGGTCGTGTGGTCTTGAGTAAGTCATGTTACTCTAAGGGTACTAATACCTATCCTTATCTCTAAGGGTATTAATACCTGTCCTCATAGGGTTGTTGGGAGAATTAAATGAGAAAATGGTATGTAAAGGTACCAGCTCATCACAAGTAGTAGTTGTTAATAATGATGATAGCAGGCTTTTTGGGAGCATTTTCCCTCTGCCAGGCAGCACTGTTGGGGCCTTACATCTACCTCATTTCACTCCCAACACCTCTGAGGCAGGTCTCCTCACCCCGACTGAACAGATGAGGAATGAACTGGGGTGAAGAGAAGTAACCTATTACGGTCACAAAGCTCGCATGAGAGAAGGCTGGGATCTGGGCCCATGCGGCCGAGCCGTCACTGGCTCCTCAAGGATTCCACTGCGCGGTGCTGTAATCATCTCTGCAGGGCAGACACTGCTTTGGCGAGTGGGAGCCGGGGCCCATACCCCTCACCTCAGGCTGTCCGAGAAGGCCTCCAGGCCAAACTTGGAGACACAGTAGCCCCCACCATTGGCTGCCAGGCGACCCAGGACACTGGTGATGTTGATCACTCGGCCCCGGGCCTGCTGCAACAGGGGCAGAAGGGCGAGTGTGACCCCGATGGGCCCCAGTGTGTTCACATCCAGCACCCGATGGAAATCATCCCGCGTCAGCCATGGTGTTGGCCCAATGACACCAGCCACACCAGCATTATTCACAAGACCAAAAAGCCCTGTGGGGAGAGGAGACAGATGCTGGGAGCAGGTGAGGCAGTCCAACGGCCCCCTCCTTCCCAGGGGGTCTGAGCACTGCTCCTTCCCCACAGTCCCTCTGGCTTCCCGCAGCCCTGGAAGTGCACGGCCTACACCGTGTTCCTGGTGGCCCAGCCATACTCACCTGCGTCCCCGACACATGTCTCCACCCACTTGGCTGCCCGCTGGACACTCTGGGGGTCAGTGACATCCAGCAGGGTGGTGTGCAGGCGGGAGGAGGCCACCCGCTGTAGGTCCTCTGCCCCTGAGGGGGTCAGGCAGCTGGCCAGGACTCGGAAGCCTTTCTGGTCCAGTCTCAGTGCCAGGAGCCGCCCGAAGCCTGAGTCACAGCCCGTGATGAAGACGAAGGCATCGCTGGCGGGCAGGCTCTGCCGGTCCCTGAGCAGCCACAGTGCCGCCCAGAGCAAGGCTCCCAGCAACAGAGGCAGCCACATGGCCGGAGCCCAAGTGACCTGCAGGTGGCAGCTGAGGCCGGGCAGGAAGACTTGTCTAGTCTACTCTGGCCCTCAAGCCTTTGCCCCTAATGTCCCCCCAGCTGGAAGTCTCAGGTCCGAGCAGATTGAGAAATTATTTGCTTGGCAGATAATTGGCAAACTGCGGCTCATCTAAGCAAAGCAAAGGTGTGGGCGGACCCTACATTTGTAGCTAACTTAGCGAAAACCACGAGCCAGGCCCTGTGTGCAGACGTGCTGCATGGGAGCAGACGGATCTTGTTTGCCATCTTTGCTCCTGCTAAACTAGGGACACCTGAACTCTGTCAGCCAGGGCTTGTTTTTGGAGACACATACGAGACAAAGAGCCCTGCATTTTAGTCCTTGTGGCCCCCAACCTGCTGTGACGCTGAGCATCTCAGTGCATCTCTGAACCTGTCTTCTCATCTACCAAGTGTGGCTAACACCCACCACGCCCACCTGGGAGTTGGGGAGGACCAAAGGGGTTAATATGTGAGGAAGCATGTTAACAGCTTAAAGCTCTGAGTTATCAAATACTTGCTAGTCTTGTAGTGGCACCCCGCCCCCAGCACCCTGCTTACCTCCTCTGGGGAAAGCTGGCAGCTACTATAAGGCCTGAAACAACTTCTTTTGCTTTGTTTGCGAGACGCTGCTCCCAGTCTTTCAAGCTCCCACACTAGCTACAGCTAAGGCCCAAGTCCACAGCGGGCGGCCCGGATGCCAGAAGTATTAAGTGTGGGTGGGGGAGGGCTTGGGGGAGGGGCCAGGGCTGCTGGGGCTTGGCCCAGGCCAGCGTGCCCAGGCCCTCTTCTTGGCTGTCTTTTTCCCGCCGGGGTTCCTGACCACCTCTGTCACAGACTTCCAGGAGGAGGCGTCTGTCAAGGATGGCAGCTGCCCCTCTGTTGGTGACCTTGGACCTGTCATTCCTCCCCCTTCTCAGCCCCGAAGTGCCCCCACGCCCAAGACTTAATCTCCCACCTGGTCCAGACTCATGACACTGCTTAGCACCAGGCTGGGAGAGGCCACGAGCACGTGGAGAGGCAGAGAGCCAGAGCTGGGACCAGGCCTGCCCTCTGTCTTATTTCTCCTCTCAGGAAACTGAAGGCCTGAGTTAGGAAGCTTGCAACAGGGCCCACTGACCTTCACAGTTTCCCACCTGCTTCCTCGACAGGCACCTGCACCAGGCCCCAGGAGGAACAGCAAGCTGGGATGGTAAGAGGAAGCTGGTTCCACTCTCTATCCAAAAGGTGTCTGTCCCTCAGGGAAAGAGACCTTGAACTTTCCACCCACCCCCACGCGGAGCTAGTAGCTCCTTGCAATGAACCACAGGAAGTGGAGGCTTGTGTTTTATTCATGGCCTGTCAGCCTCCCTCCTGCCCCGTGGGGAGGCAGGAGGGGTAGGGGAGAGGGTGAGGGGAGAGGGGCTAGGAGGAGGCAGATTGCAGCTGCCCCTTATAGACGTATTCCAGTGCGGTGGCAATGGTGCGCATGTCCAGTTCGATGCTCCGAGCCCAGTTCTCCACATCCCCAATTTCCTGGGAGGGGAAAGGGGTGGAAACCCAGCAATCAGGGTGGGGAGAGTGTGGTCCCAGGCGATGAGTGGGGGCACTTTCCACCCATCCCCTAGAAAGGGCTTAGCTTGGACCCACCAAGTGCTTTTACCTGTTTTTCTAGCTTCTCTGACACTGGGGCCATAGATGGGGTTTCTGGGACCATCCCCACTTCCTCCTTAACCCCAGACCTGAGGTGACCCGACTGGAGGCAACAATGGAGGCCCAGGATGGGGCTGGCGATGTAGGGAGTGGGGCCTACCTTGAGTGCCTGGTTGAAGTTCTCCACCATCCCGATCCACTGGCCTGTCTGCTTGGCAAACTGGGCAGCCTGGATCTGTAGGGTCTTCACCTCATGGTCCAGCTTTCTCTGGTTCACGTAGGCCTGGGCCACACTAGAGGTTGGAGGACGGAGGAGGTCAACTCACCCAACTGGTGGGGAGTGGTCTCCAAGACTACTATCCCAACGCAAGCGTGGGAGGCCAGCCAGCAGTCAGGCTGAGAAAACCTCGTGAGTTTGGCCATTCTTGGATGTGACGCAAATGAATATCAGAACATGTAAATGAGCCCAGTTCCTTCCTCCCAAGCCCAGGATTCCCAGGACAGCCTAGCTGGGAGTTAAACAAAAACATACCATCTCCTACCCCCAAAGGGGTCCCTGGAGCTGGGTGGGGGAAGGGAAGGTTAACCTGGGGGGACATCCCTCAGGAGGAAGCTGGGTGGGAAAAGGGGGCGTGGGGAAGCTGGGAAAATCCAGCAGCAGGGAAACATCTGGCAGTGATTGGAAGCCCAGAGATCTGTGCAAGAAGTTGGGAAGCGAAATTGGGCCCCTCCCTGAATCTGGGGTGGGATGCAAGAGCAACCCCCCCCCCCGGAACTCCGGGTCAAGAGAAGATCTCCCAGGGGCTGCCCGGCTCTCAGTCTCTCTCCCAACCCTTCTCCTTTCGCCCACACAGAGGAGTGAACACACACACACTCGCTCCCCCTTCCTTCTGCTCTAGGCAACAGTTTTCTTTTCTCTTCAATCACAGTTGGCTGTAGTCACCATTCCTGCCATGAGGTTGGTGTCCCCAACACTCTGCCCACTCCCTCCCACCCCCACCCCCCGCAATAACTGCGCAATAATTGTTCTCCTTTTATTGGCTGGTGAATCTTTCACTCCCCACCCCAAAGCTCTAGGTCAGCCGGGAGACTCCACATCCGGGGCCCCCACCCACTGGAATCTGTGGGGGCTGGAGGGGCAAAGAGTTGGGGGGGTCGAGAGAGTGGGAAGGACACCTGACAGGGGCTGGGATAGATGGGGCCTTTGTTTTCCTTTCCAGGGAATGAGAGGAGCTGTGGGCAGCGACACAAAACCCTTTCTAATCTGGCTTTGGCTTAGCTGCCCTCTAAGCTGAAAGTGGGGTGGCCTCTAGCAAAGGAAGAGAAGAGGGAGAGGCCTGGGCCAGCCTCACAGCACAGCCCAGCAGGCGCCACTGGGGGAGGGAGGAAAGAGGGCAGACCGTGTCCCTTCTCTTTGGGAGACAGCTGGGCCACGGGAAGGAGCTCAGACAGTCATAGCAGGGGGCTCCCAATGCTTCGAGAGATTCCCCTGGGAGGCCCTAAAATCCCAGTTTTTCCTGTTGCCCCTCTGCCTTCTATTATTCACCCCGAGTGAAGGGAGAGGCCTGGAGGGGAGGGAGACCAGAGGCCCCAACCACAGCCTTCTCTTCCCCTAATCTTCCCCAGAGATGAGTAATGAAGATGACAGCCCCCTGGGTGACTCAGTCTCTGGATTCACAAGGAGGCTATTCTACTTGCCCTGTGGTGGAGGCATTATACTGCCTCCTTTCTTCCAACTGTCGGCCTATCAAGTCATCGTCTCTGCACTCTCTGGGTCACTCGGGGTCAAGAGACAATAGTCTTTGCTCCTTCCCAAGGTGGTTGGGAACCACCCTTGGTGGTTACTGGCACTCTCATTTAGGGCTGGAGCAGGGGGTGGTCTCTGGAGACCCAGAAGGAAGGGAAGAGACAGCCTGGCTCTGCTGTAGCTCCTGGCAGAGGTTCTGCCCTCACCCTCACCAACTGTGCCATCTCTTTCCTGCCAGCTGCTCCCTGGGCCTGCCAAAGGGTGGGAGGTGGAGAAGGAGAGGGTGGTAAGCTGTGGTGAAGGAGGGCGCTCTCCCTCCCACTGAAGTGACAGCTGGACTCGGAGCGGTGAAGGGAGGTGGGCAGATGGCATCAAGTTGTGAGCACCAGAGAAGTTACTGCGGGGAGGGAGCGGGGGAATCTGGCTGCTACCCCAGCCAATGCAGCTGCTCCTCCCTGCCCAATGTTAGGGTCAGGGCTGACCGAGCCTCTCTCCATAAAGCTAAGCTGGGGGGAGGTGGAGGGGGATGACTGGAACATCTCATCGCCTCAAGAGCAGTCTGAGGGCTGGACCTTGCCCGTGCCTTAACTTGGGGGGTCGGGGCGGGAGGTGGTGTTGACGGGAAGAAGTTCCTACCCCACATTGAGGTGATCCACCAAGGCTTCCGTCAGGCAGGTCGCCGCAGTGATAGCCTCTCGCCTCCTCTTCTCTGGGGGAGGGGAGAAAAGGGATTGGAGCAGAGACTTTGTTTTCTGAGGGGTGTTGCCTAAGGTTCCCACTCGTTCATTACTATTCCGCTAGTTGCAGGAACATCTCAACTGATCTCCGAGTGCCACAGCTGAAAAGGGTTTTGCAAAATATAAAGGGAGCCCTTTCACTTTAGAGGGGAGGACCCTGGGACCCTGAGAGGGGAGGCTACTTGCCCAGGGACGCTAACGAGGCAGTGGCAGCACCGACTCCAGACTCCCGGGCACTCTTTTCTCACTATCGCGGACTAAGGGTTGGCAGCTCCGGGGTTCCCAGGCCGGACTCAGGAAACCAGGGCCCCACCCCCGTTTCGGTGGTTTCAGGCCTCCAAGAATCCCATCTCTGTCCGGTCCCCAACACCCTCCTCCCCTCAGGAGCGTCCCTTCCCCCCCAGGATGAGAGGCTCCCTGGACCAATCGGCACAGCGTCCCACGAGCAGGGGCGGGACTAAGACGCCAGACACCGAGCGTGGGGACCTCACCGAGGGGGACACGAGTCTTGCCAAAGGGGCCAAAGCCCGTTGGCCAAGAAACGGAATCTCCAAAAAGGCTCCCCAGTTCCCTCTCCCCACGCCCGTGCCCCACAGCCCGCGCCCTTCGCCGGCTCCGGGCCGTTACTCGAGGTCCCGGCGCCGGCTGCCGCTAGGCCGCGGCGGCGGAGGGGACGGCCGGCTCACCCTGCAGCTCTTTGCGCTCGTTCTGCTTGGCCTGGTGTTCCTTCAGCAGCCGGGACAGCATGGTAACGTCGGTCTGGAGCTGGGCCGCCCGGCCCCTCCCGCTCCGGAGCTGGGCCGCGCTCCCCAGCTCCCGCGGGGCCCGGGTCACGTGACCGCAGTGTCACGTGAGGCCGGGGACCGCCCCCTTTCCGAGACGCCGGGCGGTAGGTGGTGGCGCTCCCGGCTAGGGAGGGAATAGCAGAGGGCTGGGGGCAGGTGAGCTCTTGTCTGTATTGGGGCTCGCTTTTCGGTGAGTGTTGGAAGGACTTTCTTTAGTACCCATATGGCAGAGCCAGGTTGAACATCTCCTCTGGGTCTCAGGCTCCCAGGAGGGTTGGTGTTGCCAGGCTGTCCATCACGCTGCGGTTGGTGCGGGAGCAGAGGCTTCCTGGACTCATTGGAATTCTTTTCCTTCCCTCGCCTTTCCCTCCTGGCAGCTCTGGCCTGTTCTCAGTTGATTTTCAGCTCCCTCCTTCGGGGAGGGAAAGCCTTTCTCTCTTTTCCAGCCCTCTCTCTTCTCGCCTTCCCGCCAAGGTCCCTCCGCTCTGGGTGATCATTGTTGAGAAGAAGCATTTTAGGCACTTCAAGCGGCCTCCTAGATAGCTTTGCTAATTTGGCTGACTGTGTGTGGTGAATGTACAATTCCATCTCTGTCCTTTTGTGGTCAGGGAATGCGAACCCATTTCAGTCTTACCAGAAGAGCAAGTGCCGCTGCCAAAGTAAAAGGTAAATTATATAACCCCTCTCTGAACGAAAGAAAAATGCTTCTGGGATTAACTCCAACAAGGAAAAAATTATAAACATCATCAACATATTTTTGCTATTGCGACAACTCTCTGGTGCACCACGCACTAACATGCTGGGTGACTTTGGGCAAGTTGCTTACCCATTCTGGATTTTGGTTTTCTCCTTAGGAGAATAAGGGATTGGATTAAATCAGTGGTTCTCAACCCTGGCTAAACCTTAGAATTATCTGGGGAAGTTTTAAAAAACGCCTTGGCCCCAGACTAATTAGATCTCTGAGGGGTGGAGCCCAGGCATAAGTATTTTTTAAAAAGTTGTCCAGGTGAATCTGATGTGCATCTGAGGTTGAGAATTACTGGACTAAACCATAAGTAAGGCTATTTCCAACTTTGGCATTCTCTCATTTTGTGATTCAGCTGCATAGGTGAAAACTGATTTCATTGTGTAGGGGGAGGAGAAATGGGTGCTGGTTGAGTTAGAATAAAACATTCTTGAATTTTCTGAGAAAGAGTTGTGGATAACTGATGGATTCATTCAGCTCTCTACAGAGTAGCATCATAAATCCTGGGAGATGTGCAACCATCAGAGGATTAATGAGTGAAATGGTTGAGTGGCAGCATAAAGCAGAACGTTAAGTGCCAAAATAAAGATTCTGAATAAAAATGTTGTATACTGTGTACGTATGTGTCTATGCTTGTGTGTGTATTATAACTTCTTTTTCCAATATTTCCTGAGTACTTACCATGGGCCAAGCACTTTACATGTATTAATCCTTTTAATCCCTCGAATTTTTAATCCCATCAGAATCCTCTGATGTATTATTATTGTCATCCCCAATTTGTAGATGAAGAATCTGAGGTGCAGAGCGTTAAGTAATAGAGCTCATAAGTGGTAGAGCTGGGATACAAAGCCAGGCCATCTGACTCCAGAGCCTGAGTGTAACCACTGTACTATACTGCAGAGACCGTGGGAGGGACCCCAGGAGAGGAGCCCTGTCTCTTGTCGCTGTGCCCTTCCAGCTTGTGGGGCATCAGTTGATGGGAATCCTGGCAGGGGAGGAGTGTTTGGGAAGAGGCTTCGCTCCAGAGAGGGGATGATCAATAGAAGCGAGAAGAGTGAGAGCATCGCAGGGCAGCCTGGCCCAGTCCCCACCCCACTAGCTCCAGCTTCCAACTGCAGTGAGCAAGCAGAATAGAGGCAGATTGGAAGATGCCTGGTGCCTCACTCCCAGAGCTGTGGGGCCTGGGAGAGAAGGGCGGGGTTGGAAGTGGTGCCAGAGGATAGTGACTTGAGGGATGTGAAACAGAGGGCAGGGGCTAATGAGGGGGGTTGGTGTTGGGGGTTTCTGCTGTGAGCCTGTGAATGTTAAGATCAGGCTGATTCAGGGAGACTGTCAGGCCCATCTTGTGTTACCCTCACCCCCTTGGCACAGCCACCTGACATTTTCACAATCAGTATAGAGATGCCAGGAGGCTGCAGACATCAGCTCCACCCTCTTCTCCCACACGCTGGCTATTCCTTTGCCCTAGAGCTGGGCAGAGGACGTGGGAACCTGTATCTGGGGACGCCAGCTGGTCTCTCCAGAGTCATCCTCCATCTGCTCCTTTTCTGGGCCCTTGTTGCTCTCTGTCTAACCTCAGTTTCTGCTGCGGTTGAAGCTCAGCTCCACCTGCCTCTGGTAGAGACCGACACAGCTGCATGCATATCTGGAGAATGACTCTTGAAATTTGAAATCTCTTTCTGCCCGCTTCTCTTTACAATTTCCCACCCAGATTATTCTTCCTTTGAATGAATACAACTCCACGCTCCTTTTCTCCACTTATTTCCCTGTTCTTTTGAGGTCTCTTTCAGAGTTAGCTTTAATTACCAAGCTCCAAATTGATTGGCTAGGCCGAACATTAGGGCCGGAAGCTGCTGAGTTAGAGGTTGGGTGAGGACTGAGGGAGGATGTGGAGTGAGTGGAGAAGGCTTCTCACACAGGGAAATCTGGCTGGACTTCAAGAGGGGGGGCCATTGGTGGTGTGGCCAAGTTCTAAATGTTGGCCTGAAGCCAGTGCTCAAAGAAAAGGGGCCCTCAAGACAGTTTAAATGGTTCCCTGTGGGAAGTGACCTCTCAGTCCTTCTCCCCAAGATGCAAAGGTTTCCCTTGGATCCTCAGAGACCAGAGCAGTCAAGTCATTTCCCCAATGTCTCCTCTCAATCACGTCTATATTCTTTCTTTCCCAGCCACTCCCATAGTTCGAGCTTTGGCTACAGCCAGAATTCAGAGACAGGCAGGAGGATTCCAGTGCTGGAGAGGTGGGTGGGGTGAGAAAGTCCTCATGTTGTGTGTGTTGGGGAGGAAGAGGCTGACCCTGGGACATATGCTCCAAGGTTCTGCTGCCAGATGAGGTGGAGGGAGAAGTTAATGCTGCAGTGTGTGTTCTGGAAGCGTTTGCTTGTAAGCTAGAGACAGCAGCTGGAAAATGTGTGCTCTGGGGGAGCTGAAAAATAGGGCTCCCAGATGGAGGGGAAGAAGGTTGTTGGAGGGGGAAGGGGCTGGAGAAAGCCTTGACTTCCACTCAGACAAGGGCCAAAGTCTTTGCTGGGTTTGGACATTTATCAGTTTTTAAAATGTTTTGAAATTATTTTGAAATAGTTATAGACTCAGGAAGTTGCAAAAATAGTACATGAAGTCCTGTGTACCCTTCACCCAGCTTCCCCCAGTGGTGACAGCTTGTAGAACTGTAGCACAATATTAAAACCAGGAAGGTGACAGAGGTACAGCACTGTTAACTAGCCTACAGGCCTTATTCAATTTTCACCATTGTTTTACATGCATTCATTTGTGTGTGTGTGTGTATGTGTGTGCGTGTGTGCGTAGCTCTATGCAGTTTTTTCCCATGTATAGATTCAAATAACCACCACCAAAATCAAGACACAGAGCTCTTCATGACCACGGAGGAACTCCCTGTGCTGTCCTTTACACTCACACCCCCCCATCCTTGTCCCCTGGCAATCACTAATCTGTTCTTCTTCTCTATAGTTTTGTCACTTTGAGAATGTTATGTGAGTGGAATTGTACAGTATCAGCATTGGCTTTAATTTAATAAATTCCCAAACTCTTGATTCGAATACAAGAAGTTCTCTGGCAGGTCGTTTATTCTAATGATGAGCTTCCTCCATTCTCTGGATTGCTCTAGCTTCTTCGTTCCCCCCTTCACCTACAGTATTTCTCTCCACCCCAACAACCTGGTCTCACTTCTCTTTCAGGGAAAAATCTATGTGTCTAAACTTACTAGGCTGGTCTAGGGCTCTTGCACGTTCCCTGCCCCCCTTGCCCCACTATTTATAGCCTGGCTAATTTTGGGCAGCCTCTCTCTCTCTTCTTTCCTGCTCCTTCCTCCTGTGGCGGGTGAGGTGACTTCTCAAATATTTGGGCAGAGGAGGTCAGGAGCAGATTCTTGGCATCTGATTTCAGCCTTGGATTTAGCAGGAGCCAGTGGAGTGGAGATGGAGGGAGGCAGAAGCTGCAGGTGCAGAGAGGAAGGCAGCTGGGGCTCTAAAGGCGTTTTGGCTCTGGGTGGAGGTCTGGGCTGAGAATGAGGAGTCCCAACTTCTATCCTAATTTTACTACTTTGTTCTCATACAGCTCTTCTCTATTGTCTGGGGCTGGGAGATAGGAAAGGGATGGAGAAGGCATATCTGCGGGATAACAGAAGTAGGATTCTGGTGCCAGGCTGCTGGCAGCACATGTATTTCTTTGATCACACCTGATTAGAGGGGCTCTAGGCCCCGGGAGGGGATGTCTACAGGTGTAGCGTTGCAGGAGGGAGGCCCAAACCTTCAAATGTACAGGAACTTACCCAGGGCAAGGATGGTCCCAGGGTCAGCAGAGAGAGAGCCTACCTGTTTGTTTGTTAAAGTATAATCCTGGACAAAAAAGTAAGAGAGACAAAGGAACATGGGAAGAGGAATTAGGTAGGACACATGTTGGGGCTTTTAAGAAAGGGAGGGAGAAGAGAGAGAATCTTAATATGATGGTGTTTGAGGGGCAGAGACAACGTTAGAGACATTGAGAAATAGTCTGAGAAAGACTCCTAGTGACAGAGACAAGAAGGGGAACAAAAATAGAGTTTGGGATGAGACAAAACCAGATAGTGAGAGAGAGAAGGGAAAGATGGATGGATACACACAAGACCAACGCCCAGTAAGACAGAGAACCAGGAAGAAGAGGTGGGAGCACGCGGGGGTTCCAGTTGTGCCAAATTATTTCCTATCTCTCCTCCTGGCCCCATTTCTGGATTGGAGTTATAAATAGCAGAGAGTTGGAAAATATGCCCCCTCCCTTTGTTTCTGTCTCAGCCCGGGGGGAAGGGAGAGGAAGAGGGACAGGCCCGCGAGTCCCTGTAGAGATCCCTGCGAAGCCAAAGCCGCACCCAGATACTGCCCCGGTCAGCCCGGGACTCCGCCCCTCCCCCTCTCCCCTTTGGCGAGTGGGAAATGCACAGTGCTGGGAAGGGCCCTGGAGCTGCAGCCGTCCTTCCCATCCCTCTGCCTCTTGGGTCCAATCTCTTTCGTCTTTGCCCTTCGGTGACACCCTACTTTTTTCCTAGCTTAACCTCCTCTTCCTGTGTCACCCTCAATCCTTTTCTTGTTCGCTCCCTTCACTCCATCCCTCGTGGACCAATTCTTGCCCTTCCTTCTCCATCTCTTTCTCTTTCTGTTTCCCTTCTACCTGCCTCCTTTGCTCCCCTCCCCAGACCTGCTGGTTTTTCCCTCTCTTGCCTCTGGCTGTCCTCTGCTCCCCTGAAGGCTGACCACGTGGCTAGCACAGCCGTGTCACAGCCGGGCTCTGGGGGGTGGGATGGGACCGGGTGGGAAGTGGTTTGATTCGAGCAGACTGTGGGATGTTGTATGTGACCACATGGGGAGAAGGGAGCACCAAGCGACCTCCCGGACCCGGGCCGAGACCGCTTCCCTTTCATCTTCTCTCTTTTTGTCTGCCTGTCTCTTCCCAGACTGTCCTTTAGCCTCATCCACTTTTCATCTCTCTCTTTTCTCTTTTTTGGCCCCTTTCTGTCTGGACTTCTCTGTCCCTCCCTATTCCGACCCGCGGGCTTGGGCACGAGTTGGGGGATGGGGAGGAGGGTGCAGGTGGGGGCGGCGGGAGCGAGGCCGGTTCCCGCCCAGAGCCGCCGGCCGGGCATCCCTTTGCGACGCCGGCGGCCTCCACCTGCCGGGAGCGCGGGGCGGGGCGGGGCGGGGCGGGGCGGCCCCGGGGGCGGAGGCGGGAGCCGGAGTGGACGCCCGGCCTGCGGCTGCTGCAGTCGTCCTGGCGGGCGCTGCGGCGGCGGAGCGGCGGCGGAGGGGCGGCGAGGCGAAAGATTGGGAGACCCCTGAAACACCCGAAAGACAGCGAGACTCGAGACCGGAGACCCGCCTGGGGAGACCTGCGGGCGCGAGCGAGTTTCCTTGCGCTCTTGGGGAGCGCGCGCGGTGTTCGCCCCATGGCCGGGACTCCGGGCCGCGATCCTTGGGGGGCCCCCGGGATTTGTTACCTTCTTGGCTCCCTGCTCGCCGGACTGCTCTCCCCAGGGGCTGTCGCCTTCAATCTGGACGTGATGGGCGCCTTGCGCAAGGAGGGCGAGCCGGGTAGCCTCTTCGGCTTCTCCGTGGCTTTGCACCGGCAGTTGCAGCCCCGACCCCAGAGCTGGTGAGTCACCGCACCCGCCCAGAGTCCCCGAACCCAAGCCACAGATCCCCCCCACCCCTACGTTATCTCTGGATCTTCTAACCCCATCAAGACTCAGGCTGTCCACAGATATCCCACACCCCAGCCTTGCCTGGTCTGTCTTGGGTCTGGAGGCGCACCCTCAGGCCCTGAGACCCAGGGTCTTGTTTTGGGGATGAGCTGGAGAGCAAGGTTCTTGTCTGGGCAGGGAACTGTCTCCGTTTGCCTTTCCCCTCAAGCTGGTACCCTTGCTCTGGTCCCAGGATCTGTGGCTCCCCTCCTTCTTCAGAGGGCTGAATTCCCTCAGGGGGGCCACTGAGCATTTTGTCTCTGCTTATGCAGGAGGAGAGGGAGAGGACAGAGAGGTGGAAGGTGCCATGAGAGGGATGGAGGGTAGACTCCAGAAATAACTTCCTGCCAGAGCATTGTCATGGCATGGGATGAGGGCGGCAGGACACTGGAGGCCGGGAGAGACCTGCCATTCTTGTGCTCAAGATCACAGCAGGGTTGGGAACCCACCTGGGAGGGTCTGGCAACCTGCCAGACCAGGTGGTGTGATAGAGAGTGAAAAACAGAACAGAGACCCCAGAAGTTGCAGCAGCAGCAGCAGCAGTGAAAGAGATCCAGGAAGGATGCTGGCCAGGCGGTTCCCCTTCTTCCTCCTCAGGAAATTTCCAGCTCCAGGAATCTCAGCACTGGGGGAAGGCAGGGAGGAGTGAGGGGCAGAGGACAGTTCTAGTGATTTTCTAATCAGTTCAGGATCCATGGGAGATGGACGCACTTGTGTGCGGGGTCTGTAACTGTCATGCTTCCTGTACCATTGGCTCCAGCTACATGTACAGTTTTAGAAAGAGAGACAAGGGGAAGAAAGCATCCCACCCCCTCCTGCCAGGGGGCTTCTCTCTCCTAGGCCGGTGCCTAAGCCACACTAAGTGTCCATTACTGGGATCAATGCTGTCCACAGAGACTGTCTTCTCCCCGCTGCAGTTGCCTGGGGCAGAGGGTAGGGACAGAGCTCATTTCTCTTCCCGCACTCAGGGAGCAGGGGCTAGCTCTAATCTTTCTTCTTCCATTATCCCCGTCATTAGGGAGCAGGGTGAGTGGTACCCCAGCTTTGGGAGAGGTAAAAAGCAACTGACTTCATCTCTTCTTCAGCCTTCTACTCGCTTACTCCCTCATCTCTGTCTCCCTCCCTCCTTCCTTCCACCGTCCGCCAGAGTTCCAGGACTGGAGGCCTTTTTAGGACATGCTGAACTCTCCGAGCTATTTCCAGGCAAATTCTAGGTTATTTTTAATAGCTTGGTCTCTTGTTATTTCCCCCTCTTCTCTGAAGGTGGCCCCTGATTCTGTCTCCCAGAGCCAAGCTGGGGGCATTCCCAGAGGGGCCTGACTGCCTAACCCCCTTTTGCTGCAGCAGGGGGCACTCTGCTGCCTGGTGGCACGTGAGGGTCCAGGTGCCTTGCTCAGTCCCTAGCTTTCAAGCTGCAGGTTGCCTTCCTCAGCGCTTACTGATTGCAAGACCTCACCTGTTTTGATGTCTTTCAGTCTTGCCCCCGGATGAGACTTTGAAGTCTAACCTTCTTTGCTCTGTGGTTTCAGCCTCATTTATGTCCTTCAACTATAAAATGGAGATAAACAATAGTACTACCATACTGAGTTGTTGTGGGGATTAAAAGTTCTTAATGTAGTATAGGTAAAACCCTTAGAATAGCTCAAAGCCCATAGTGAGTGCTCTGCAAGTGTTAGTACTATTATTCCTATACCGCGAGCCACAGAGCTGGAGAATAGCTTTAGGTCCTTACAGCGAGCCTGGATCCAAAGGCTTGGCTAGAGCACCCCCAGGCTGAGCCAGCCTTCAGGCCAAGCACCCTCCCCAGAGGGCCACCCAGACTGAGAGAGTCAGAGAGGCTGGACTTGGGTCGGAGCCCTGGAGCGTGTGGAGAATTGAGAGGTGCAGGGGTAGTGGATGACTCCTTCACCTCCGCTTAGCCAGGCTCCCAGGGGTCCCTCTGCCCCCAGCTGCCAACAGGTTTTTGCTTTGCTCTCTGCTGTAGCTGCAGCTGTGGCTACTGTTCTGTCCAGAGGCCTGGGGTGGCTGGGGATTGTGGGATGAAGCCAGGAAAGAATGTGTGGCTGGGGCAGAGGTAGAGGGACTGGAGAGGCTGCCTGTGGGGAGCTTTTGTTCCAGGAGGATGGTCTGTTCTCCACCAAGAATGGGGCTGGGCGTATCTCTGCGTTCAGCTTCTTTCCTCCATGTGGACGCCTCTCCTCCTGCTTACCCTCTAATCTTGACCTCCAGGGGAGATGCGAGCATCGAACACTTACTGTTAGCTTTTCCCCGTGCTTAGCTATGCGCTGACCAGCTGAGGCACTGGGCATCTCTGTGAGTCCACATAAAGTGTGGGTTCAGCAAAGGCATCCAGATGCCTCCTATGGGGCAAGCACAAGGATGAATAAGACAGGCCCGGTCCTCTGAGAGATGGCCATTTCTGTGTCTGGACGTGGGGGCACTGTGGACTTGTCTGAGTTGGCCATGCCACCCAGTTTCTTTTTCTGCTCCGGGGTACCCTCCCCTCCCCTTCCTCCTCTTCGTTTTCTGGAGTGGTCTCACTGTTCTGGAGATGGCCGGTTGTTGGGTGTGGTGGAGAAGGCATGGGTACTGGAGTCAGGCAGATGTGGATTTGAATTCCAGCATACTACTTAATGTCTCTGAGTGAGTTACCTCTTCTGAAAGCCAAGAAAAGAAGCCTTACAGAGGATCATTGTGAAGATTAAGTGAGATAACGCATGTAACTTGCCTAGCCTGGTGCCTGGCCATCAGTGGAGAGTGGTAAACGTTCCCCGCATCCTGGCATCTAGCCTGGGGCCTGACCCATAGCAGGTGCTGAATCAATATCACTTCCCTGTCTCACCAGTGCCTGACGCAGGCTCAGCAGCTGATAGGTTCTCAGTAAGCGGTTGTTAGCGAATGGTGTCAAATGTATGCCCTCTTCCCTGCCACTCCCCACCCCCCGCCTCTTGACATTGGCTCTGATGAGGGATGACAGCTGCTAAGAGATGAGGAGGAGTTGTGGGAAGGGAGAGTGGCTCTGTGCCCTCCCCTCCTCCTGCCCAATCAGAACTGGCACAGGTGCCTGTCTGCAGTGCGGCCCCCCACAGCTTTGGGCCTCGCTCCACAGCAAGGGAGAGGGAGGAAGAGAGTGTGGGAGAGAGGCCTCGAGGTTTGTCCTGCTGCCGCTTTTGAGTCTCTCCTTCTGTGAGGATCCTTGGGGCCAGCTGGGTGCCCATCACCTCGCCTCACCCCTCCTTCCCTCCTGGCCTGGGGGTTCAGCCCCAGGGGACCTGGCAGCCTCCATTCCCAGCACAGTCCTCCCCCGGGGAAGAAGCCTTGGCTGTGATCATGGAAAATTGTCCTGCCAAGAAAGTTGTAGCTGGGAAAGCTTCTGAGGGGGAGGGAGGAGAGAAGACTGGGTGGGGGCAGGCGGGGGTGGGCAGAATGGGGAAAATCATGGCTGTGGGAGGAGAAGGAAGGATGGGGAAGGGGATTCAGGAGATGGGGGTAGGATTGGAGAGAGAATGAGAAACTTTCCCCCACCACCATGCCAGCCGGAGTGATGACACAGTCCTGGGCTGGCAGGGTTGCTGGGGGCGGGGTGTGTCTTTGGTGGGTCGCTGATGAGGGGGTGGGGGAGGCATGCCTATATCTGACCTCTTGCTTGGCCTCTGATGCTGGTCCCTGGGCCATCTCGTGGTGCCAGTCTGGGCCCCTGTTGCCTTTGCTCCCAGCATTCTTGGCATTTCTGGGAGGTTTTCAACTGGACCGGGGTGGGAGAGGAGGGCAGAGCTCAGGGATGGGGCCAGGGGGTGGGGAGGGAAGGCCTGGTCAGGAGCAGGTGCTGGGGACAGGCGATTCTTTCAAACTAGCAGTGCTGGCCAGGCTGCTTGAGTTGGCGTGTGTGTGTGTGTGTGTGTGTGTGTGTGTGTGTGTGTATCGACTGTGCTTGCTGGTCCCTCATCCAGATAGTATGTGCAGACGTAATGTGATGATTGCATGGCCAAGTATACTAATTTGCCCTTGGGACTTGGGAAAACTGACTTTTGGCCCTCTTAGTCCTTCAGCAGTCTGCTTGGTACTGAGGGGTTGGGCCTGGGCAGCTCTGGGGAGGTGGAGCCCTCTGGCCGCTAACTCCTGCCCCTGCCCCATCATGCAGGCTGCTGGTGGGCGCTCCCCAGGCCCTGGCTCTGCCTGGGCAGCAAGCGAATCGCACTGGAGGCCTCTTCGCTTGCCCTCTGAGCCTGGAGGAGACTGACTGCTACAGAGTGGACATCGACCGGGGAGGTGCGGGCCCTGTGGGGGTGGAGTGGGGGGAGCACATGAGGAGGGGAGGAGAGGACTTGGCCTCCTCTTCCCTCCCCTGATTCCCAGTGTCCTGCCTCCAGCCGATGTGCAGAAGGAGAGCAAGGAGAACCAGTGGTTGGGAGTCAGTGTTCGGAGCCAGGGGCCTGGGGGCAAGATCGTCGTGAGTACCGCTTTTTGTGACTGTATGCAAGAGTGGTGTGTGTGTGTGTGCACGCTTGAGTGTATGGCGTGTGCATGTCCATAGATGTCTTTACAGGTTGGGCATGTGGTATGATGGTCTGATTCCTAGGCCCTCAGGGAGATATAAAAAAGGGTAAGACATGGTTCGTGTCCTTATAAATTTAAAACCATCTAAACATTCATCCATCTAGCCATTTGCCAACTCTCACTGAGAGCCTTTTAAGCATCAGGCGTTGTGCTCGTTACTGAGAGAAGATGTATACAGACAGGGACGGACCTGGCCCATGCCTCAAATAGGCTACTGCATGCAATGGAAATTCTCATTCTCTCTTCCTCTGTGTCTGATTCTCTCTGTATCATCACTAACATGCACAAACACACAATCAATTATACAAGTCACTACAGGGCAGAATATGGCTAATATTAGGTGAGTGGCACAGTACCCAGTCTGTAAAAGTCCGAAGAACTCCTGCAGGTGGGGGTGATTTGAGCCAGGCTGTCGAGAATGAGTGGTACCTGGAGAGTAGAGAGGGAGGAAGTTCTTTGCACATGAGGTGGTGGCACGTACAAAGGTCCAGAGACAGGACCAAGCTCGGCATGTTGGGGACGGTCACATTTAGTGTGATCAAGGAGGCACAAGTTCTGTGTGCTGGCTTAGTTGTGCCTGTGGGTGCCCGGGCAGACTGTGGAACAAGGGCTTCTTCCTGCCAGGGCTAGGAAATGGATGCAGACGGGATAGTGGGTTATGTGCATACCTGCCCAACACTGGGCTGGATGGTGGCACTCAAGTGATGCCTGCAAAGGTGTGTGTGCGTGTGTGTGTGTGCGTGCGCGCGCGTGCACAAACCAGTGTCTGCCAAATGTCTGCGTGTGGGCACATGGCTCGGGCAGGTCCCTGGCCACACAGTGGGATGACCGCTCACCCCTTCCTCCTGCAGACCTGTGCACACCGATATGAGGCGCGGCAGCGCGTAGACCAGATCCTGGAGACGAGGGATGTGATCGGCCGCTGCTTTGTGCTGAGCCAGGACCTGGCCGTCAGGGACGAGTTGGATGGCGGGGAGTGGAAGTTCTGTGAGGGGCGCCCCCAGGGCCATGAACAATTCGGGTTCTGCCAGCAGGGCACAGCCGCTGCCTTCTCCCCCGACAGCCACTACCTCCTCTTTGGGGCCCCAGGAACCTATAACTGGAAGGGTGAGTCACTTCTTGGGAAGGGGAGGAGGCAACCAAAACGTCCTCTTACCTCAGAGACGGGATTGGGGGCAGCACGTGGCCAAGCTTGCCCAAGTTCACTGCCGGGGAGCTCAGGGCACTGCCACGCCTTCACCCCCATCGCGCTCGCGCACACATGGAGGGGGTGTCCCCTCTCCTTGGAATGGCCGAGTGTTCCTCAACACGCTGGCTCGAGCCCCCACATGCACGGCTGGGCCTGCCTACCCAGCGGGGGCCTGCATGCTCCAACACAGCAGCCCACACCTCATCACCCCCATTCCCGTCTCTGCACGCTGCCGCTGGCTGAGCTGACACTCGGTGAGTGTGGTGCCGAGTCTGGGGGACCCCAGGAAGCTCGCGCTGGGAAGGGGGTGGACATAGGGCTGGAAAGGAGAGGGGGTCCCCATGTGCCTGTCTAACTCAGTGTCCAGCCTGAGGGGTGCTCCTCGCTCCCCGCCCTGGCACTAACAGGTCTGTCCTTGCAGGCACCGCCAGGGTGGAGCTCTGTGCGCAGGGCTCAGCGGACCTGGCGCACCTGGACGACGGGCCCTACGAGGCGGGGGGTGAGAAGGAGCAGGACCCCCGCCTCATCCCGGTCCCTGCCAACAGCTACTTTGGTAGGGACCCCTCCCGGCCCAGAGCTGCTCTAACCCTCTGCTCCTCTCTCCTGCCCTCCCACTCCATGCTCCCCTCCTTCCGTCTCCGTCTCTGTCTCTGTCTTTCTGTCTCTGATTCTTGTCTCTGTGGTCTCTGTGTCGCTCTCATTTTCTTTCTCCACCTCGTCCTCTTTTACCTTCTTCTTGCCTTTCTGTCCGGCTCTGTCTCCACACCCTGTGGCCCCTCCCCTGGATGTCCCTTCCTGGTGTCCCCCACCCGGCCCCTGCAGGGTTGCTCTTTGTGACCAGCATTGATAGCTCAGACCCTGACCAGTTGGTGTATAAAACTTTGGACCCTGCTGACCGGCTCCCAGGACCAGCCGGAGACTTGGCCCTGAATAGCTACTTAGGTTTGTAAGCTCCCACCCACGTCCTTCTGGGCCCTGGGGGCTTGGCCTAGCCTCCCCTCCTCTCCTGCCCTCCCCTCCCCGTCAAACACACACCCAGGGAAACACACGTTGGGCCCAAAATACAGAGAAGAGCTGGCCGCAGTGACCAGGGCCAAGAAGAAGAGACCCCAAGGGTGATAGCCTAAGGGGCTGTGAACGGGGGTCTCCATGGAAGAAGAACCAGGTGGGATGAGGGGGACAGGGCTGAGACTGTACTGGGAAGGAAGGAAGCTAGACCTCTATGGGGACTTTCTCTGTGGAATGGATGGTGGGCACATGCCGGAGAAAGGTCTAGCCATGTTGGTAAGTCCCTCTCATTGTCTCATCGCATCCCTCTGCAGAAGAGGATGAAACAAGGCCTGGGAGATGTTTGGGTGAATCAAGCTCTTCCCCACACCCCCTTGTCTCCCGCCATCCATGTGAAGACTTCCTCTCCCTGCCAGGATGGTGGGAGTGGGGGCAAAGAAGGTGCATTGGATGGATTGGGGCCTCCTGGGTGTGCAGAGGGGAGAGCAGTTCCCTGGGCATTGTGTGGGGGTGCCCTGTCCAGCTCCTGCCAGTGCACTCAGCCTCCTGGCCAGTCATCTGGCCTTCTCAGCCCTTGTCTTTCCCTTTCCTCCCCAGTCCCTAAGGCAGACCTCAAGGCGCTTCTTGTGCCAAACTCCAGTCTCTGGGTGTGGGAAGGCTGCCAGGCCCCTGGAGCGGGAGGGAGAGCTGTCCAGCTGTGGGCATGATAACTTGGAGGACACCTCCACCTTTTGGCTCTGGACCTGTGAGGAGGGGCAGGGTAGGGGTGTGACACTGTGACACACCAGTTGTGACACACTCTGGCTCCTGAGTCTTTTGGGAAGTGCTAATTGGTAAGTCACCCCCACCCAGGTTTCTCCATCGACTCGGGGAAGGGTCTGATGCGTGCAGAGGAGCTGAGCTTTGTGGCAGGGGCCCCCCGTGCCAACCACAAGGGTGCTGTGGTCATTCTGCGCAAAGACAGCGCCAGTCGCCTGGTGCCTGAAGTTATGCTGTCCGGGGAGCGCCTGACCTCCGGCTTTGGCTACTCGCTGGCTGTGGCTGACCTGAACAATGACGGGTGAGAGTGGGAGACGGGACGGAGCCTGGGGAGGCTGGGTCCCCGAGGTATGAGGGGCCTCTGGCATCTCCTCCTGACTCCCTTGGCTGGGGAGGATCCCCGCTGACTGTCTCCCTCTCTCCATAGCTGGACAGACCTGGTAGTGGGTGCCCCCTACTTCTTTGAGCGCCAAGAAGAGCTGGGGGGCGCTGTCTATGTGTACATGAACCAGGGCGGTCACTGGGCTGAGGTCACCCCTCTCCGGCTCTGCGGCTCCCCTGACTCTATGTTCGGGATCAGCCTGGCTGTCTTGGGTGACCTCAACCAAGATGGCTTCCCAGGTGTGATGGGGAGCCGGAAAGGCTCAGGGGAGGGAGGGGCAGGGGCAGGGGTGGGGACATGCCTCAGAGGTCCAGGGGGGTCTTCTGAGGGCTCAGGGAGAGAAGCAACCTGGGCTCACATCCATTTACCAGCTTTGTGACCTTGGGCATGTAGTCAACCTTTCTGAGCTAGTCGTATCTGCAGAGTGGCTGAGAGGATTAAAAATGAAGTATGTAAGGTGCCCAGGATTTAGTAGCCTCTCAATAAAATAGAAAACATATGACATGGAATGAGTGACTGAGGGAAAGCTGGGATTTGGACCTTGTCACCCCCCAGTCTGTTCACCTTTTTCCCATGCCCACAGACATCGCCGTGGGGGCTCCCTTTGATGGGGATGGGAAAGTCTTCATCTACCACGGGAGCAGCCTGGGGGTTGTCGTCAAACCTTCCCAGGTGAGGGGAGTGGTTGGGATGAGGGAATGGGTTGGGTGGGGTAAGGGGGCATGGCAGCAGCAAGCAGGGGAGGCAGAGGCCTGGGGGTGATGGGCTGGGGGGAGCTGACAGTCTGGTCCTGCAGGTGCTGGAGGGCGAGGCTGTCGGCATAAAGAGCTTCGGCTACTCTCTGTCCGGCAGCCTGGATGTGGATGGGAACCATTACCCTGACCTGCTGGTGGGTTCCCTGGCCGACACGGCCGTGCTCTTCAGGTGAGCCCCTCCCGCTCCTCTGCCTTCTTCCTCCTGAGGCCATGAGCCCCACTACAGTGCCAAATCTGGTGCTGAAGAGTCCGCCCACCTCCCCTCTTTCCCAGCCTCATGTTCTCAAGTTTCTTGTGCCCTTGACTCCCCACTCCCCAGGGCCAGACCTGTCCTCCATGTCTCCCATGAGGTCTTCATTGCTCCACGAACCATCGACCTAGAACAGCCCAACTGTGCTGGTGGCCACTCGGTCTGGTGAGGTGGGATCTAGGGGGAGAGTGGAGTGGGCTCTGGGGTCCAGATTCCCCCTGTTCTCCCTCTGCCCGGTTTGGGGCTGGGGCATATGGGGCAGGGTGGAGGTGGGGCCTTGGCCCGTGAGCCTTGCTGGCTCAGGAGCTGCCCTTTGCCCCCACAGTGTGGATCTCAGGGTCTGTTTCAGCTACATTGCAGCACCCAGCAGCTACAGCCCTATTGTGGGTGAGTCAGGTCCCCTTCCCACCTCCCACCCCATTGGGTTTCAGGGTGGGTAACTCTGAGGTGGAGAGAAGGCCGTCCTGGAGACAGGGGTAGACTGGAGCAGGTCCCCAGCTCACTGGCTCCTCTCCCCGCATGCCACAGCCCTGGATTACGTGTTAGACGGGGACACAGACCGCAGGCTCCGGGGCCAGGTCCCCCGTGTGACCTTCCTGAGCCGTGGCCTAGATGACCCCAAGCACCAGGCCTCGGGCACCGTGTGGCTGAAACACCAGCATGACCGAGTCTGTGGAGACACCATGTTCCAGCTACAGGTGAACACTGACCCCTTGGCCTCTGAGGGTCATTGTCATTGCACGATCTCTTTTCCTTGATTCCTCTTCGCTTCTTCCCTAACACATCACACCTCATTCTAAGATCTTGACTTTTGGGAAGCCTCCCTTGTGGGCTGACCTCCTCCTCACCTGCTGCCTTCTTGCATCTCCTTCAAGTTCTACACTCCCTGGAGATGGAGATGGCAGGTTCCCTTCTCACATCTGGTCCTCAAAGCCCTAAATCCTGGATCTCCTCCCCTTTCTACCCCAGTGGCTCTCCTTCCTCCTTGCTCAGTGCTCCACCTCTCTCCTTCAGCTCCATAAGCTTCTCGCCAAGTTTCAGGATCTGTCCTATGTCTGGCTGGGGCTTTGGGCAGGGCTGGGACCTGGGGAGTGTTCTACGGTCCACGTCTCTCTTTCCCCTTCCCAGGAGAATGTCAAAGACAAGCTTCGGGCCATTGTGGTGACCCTGTCCTACAGTCTCCAGACCCCTCGGCTCCGGCGACAGGCTCCTGGCCAGGGGCTGCCCCCAGTGGCCCCCATCCTCAATGCCCACCAGCCCAGCACCCAGCGGGTAGACGTGAGCGTGGGCTCTGGTTGAGCCTGGGAAAAGGAGCTGGGAGGGGCAGTGATCATGGCTCTCACTAGTGGCACTCACTCATGGCTTGCAAAGCTCTTTCACATGTTACTCTAGTAGTTCCTCAGATCTCTAGATGCTGTAACAAGTAGACCTCAGATGTAAAATGGCCCAAACGATCAGCGTTCCTAGTCAGAGGGAACAGTGTTCCTCCATTCCAACAGTCATTCAGGGGCCCGGGCTGGTGGGGGTCTGTCATCTTCAAACGTGGCCTCCAGGGTCCTTGGGTTGTCTCTATCCCTGTCAGCTGGAAGGGAGAGTATGAAGCTCCTTGCATGGTTCCCACGGCCAGCCCGGAAGTGGTGCTCTTCACTTCTCTTCACATTCTAGACCTGGAACTCAGTTACATGCAAAGAAGGCTGGGGAAATGGGGTCTCGCTGTGGACTAGTCTGCTAGTCTTTACCATGGCCTCGTAACACTCCCATCATTTTACTGATGAGGACACAGCTCAGAGAGGTTAAGTGACCAGCTCAACATCACACAGTTAGAAGCAACAGATCTCAGAGGAGAACCCAGTTGTTAAATCCTGTGATACTTTACCCCACCATACACCTTGGCAACACGTTTGCTCCCCAGGAATGACCCTCAAATCTCTCCCCAGATCCACTTCCTGAAGCAAGGCTGTGGTGAAGACAAGATCTGCCAGAGCAATCTGCAGCTGGTCCACGCCCACTTCTGTGCCCGGGTCAGCGACACGGAGTTCCAGCCTCTGCCCATGTGAGGAGGAGCGAGGGAGCAGGTGGGGTGGGAAGGCAAGAGTTCAGGGGATGGAAGGAAGCCTCCTGGGAGGGCCAGGCAGAGGGGCTGAGCCTGCAGAGGGAGGGTGGAAGGCTGGGAGGACCTGCTGATAATGCAGAGGGCTGCAGGGTAAGGGTCAGTGATGGGGCCACAGGGACTTCCCGGGCAAGGAGTAATGATCCTTCACAATCCATGTGCAAATATTCAGTTTACACACATTTCACTGTTTAGTCTTCACAACCCTGGGAGGTAGGAATTATTATCAGTCCCACTTTATAGATGGAGAATGGAGGCCTAGAGAGGTTAAGTTTCCTGACCCCGGTGAGTAAGTGGTGGAGCTGGGACCAGAATGGAGGTCCCCTGACTCCCAGGCTGGTTCTCTTGAGCGAGCATGGGAAGACCTGAGGCTTGGACGTGTGCGTGAGGAGATTTGGAGGACCCGGGTGGGAGGAGAGCTCAGGGATGGCAGGCAGGCAGTGTGTACTAGGGGAAGGTGGTCAGATGTTAGAGTGAGTGGGATCTGACCCCCCAGGGATGTGGATGGGACAACAGCCCTGTTTGCACTGAGTGGGCAGCCAGTCATCGGCCTAGAGCTGAAGGTCACCAATCTGCCCTCGGACCCAGCCCAGCCCCAGGCTGATGGGGATGATGCCCACGAAGCTCAGCTCCTGGTCACCCTCCCTGCCTCTCTGCACTACTCAGGAGTCCGGGCCCTGGACCCTGTGGTGAGGACCTGGGGCCTGGTGGGGTGGGGTTCTGGGGGGACTCCAGGAGCCCAAGCTGACCTCTCCTTCTCTCCGCACTCCAGGAGAAGCCTCTGTGCCTGTCCAATGAGAACGCCTCCCATGTCGAGTGTGAGCTGGGGAACCCCATGAAGAGGGGTGCCCAGGTTGGCAGATCTGCTCTTATCCACATCTGAGTGGCTCCCTAACCCCTGACCCCTCCGCAAGCCCCTAGTATTTCCTGACTCGAATCTTGCTCCACCCTTGACCCAGGTCACCTTCTACCTCATCCTTAGCACCTCAGGGATCACCATTGAGACCACAGAGCTGGAGGTGGAGCTGCTGTTGGCCACGTGAGCCTGGGGGCCAGGGTGGGGTGATGGTGGGGGCCATTAGATTGATGTCCCCCTGGAAAGGGCTGTGCTGTCCTCATCTGACCCCTTGGGGTGGTGCCTGGGCCCACTACCCACACCTGCCCTGCCCACATGCCAGGATCAGTGAGCAGGAGCTGCATCCGGTCTCTGCCCGAGCCCGCGTCTTCCTTGAGCTGCCGCTGTCCATCACAGGGTAAGCCAGCCCTGTGGGCACCACCACAGAGGGGCGGGCAGTGCCACTCCCAAACCCAGGCCTGGCTCTACCCAGGCCCTCCTGGCTCTCCTGACCCTGCTGGCCCTCCATCAGCCCCGTTTTGGTCCCTCCTTGCCAGGGTGGCCACTCCTCAGCAGCTCTTCTTCTCTGGCGTGGTGCAGGGCGAGAGCGCCATGCGGTCTGAGCGGGATGTGGGCAGCAAGGTCAAGTATGAGGTCACGGTAAGTGTCCTGGTATGTGGCCCCTCACGGTCTCCCTCCTTTCTTGGCACAGAGGAGAGGCCGAGACATGTCCCCAGTTCTGGGGCTCTTCTACCGCATGGCAGCATGGTGGTCCAGCGAGTTCAAGGCCTCCTCCAGCTCCTGGCCCTTGGCTGGGGGCAGGTGTTTGTGCTGGGGCCTCAGTCGGCCAGTTCCTGGTCATCCCTGACTGGACATCTCACCTGTTGGTCTGGGGAGGCCATGATGGCCAGGGATGCTTTTGTGCTGGGGCCCTCAGCTGGGGGATGGGGACATAAGGGGAAAGCTGATGTCTTTCCCCAGACTCTGCTCTTGCTTGGCTGGGCCTCCCCACACCTCCCAGTGACAACTCCAGGTTTTGCTGGGTTTGGGGTGGACAGAGAATGGTGCCTGGCAGGGTCTAGGATCTTGAATCTCTGTTGAAACTATGCTTCCTGAGGCCGTCCCCTCAGCCCTTGTCCCCCCATCTCTGTGGATTTAGGGCCCGCTCAGAGCCAAGCTCCCTCCTCCACACTCCCTTGTGCCCACAGGTCTCCAACCAAGGCCAGTCTCTCAACACCCTGGGCTCTGCCTTCCTCAACATCATGTGGCCCCACGAGATTGCCAACGGGAAGTGGCTGCTGTACCCCATGCGGGTGGAGCTGGAGGGCGGGCAGGGGCCAGGGCACAAGGGCCTCTGTTCCCCTAGGCCCAACATCCTCCACCTGGTGAGGCTTAGGCAGGGTGTGTGGGGCCCCCTGAAGCAGAGTGGAGGGCATTAGACTTTGGGAAGGAGGTCATGAGGCTGGGGGCGTGTGTGGGGTGGTGGGCCGGGAGGACAGCGGTGGGGAGGAGATGCCATCGCAGGATTGCTGCGTTTGGAGGGACACTCACTGGGCCCCCTCGCCACATCCAGGACGTGGACAGCAGGGATCGACGGCGGCGGGAGCTGGAGCGGCCGGAGCAGCCGGAGCCTCGTGAGCCGCCAGAGCCCAGCACGTCCTGGTGGCCAGTGTCCTCTGCGGAGAAGAAGAGAAACATCACCCTGGTGAGGGCAGGGCCAGCGTGGGGTGGCCAGAAGGAGGGTGGTGGTGTGACAGAGGATGCCAGAGGAAGGAGCGTGGAGCTTCAGAGTGGTGGGTGTCTAGGGAGGCTGGCCCGTCAAGAGGTGTGATGGTCAGACACCGGGGGCTAATTGACAGGGCAGTTCACATCACACCCGTGAAGCAGCTGCTGATGCCGCACGTCCCCCCACCCGCCAAGCGCTCAATCCAGAGTGGGACCCTTGCCCTGCAGCCAGTGAGATAGCCCCACAGTCGATTCTCCTCACATTTATATGACAGATCACACTTTATAGGGGGTGGCATGTCTTATCCACCTGTGACATCTGTTTGTTGTTCTTTTGAACTCTTTCAGGACAAAAAAGCCAATTTGCATAAGGAAACCTGCTTGATTTTCACAACGTCAAATACACTAAATTTTTTAAAGTTCTAATAATTAAAAGGACAGTATATTATATGTGATTCATTAAGTCTATCCCTTTTGAGCACTTTTACCTCCTTTTTTTCTACTTGTTTCACATAGTTTTGTTCTTTAAGTGGATTTATTGAGCACATTAGCCCATGCTGTATGCTGGTCCCTTCTAGGATGGCGCTGGCAGTGAGTGTGGAGGGGACACAGGTTAGAGGGTATGTGGCCTGGTTGCCAGGAGGTGGATCCCAGGTGTGGAAGGGTGGGCAGTAGAGGCAAGGAGTCAAAGAGATTGTCTGTAGGGGAAGGTAAGCAGTTGGGCCAGCTCTGGTGTCATCTGTCTGGAGGGAGCTCCATTGTCGCCCTGTCCCCCTGGGAGCCCTCAGCTTCCCTGCCCCCCTGAGAGCATGGCATGAGGCAAAACGAAGGCCCCTGGGGATAGTGGGAACTTGCGTGATTATATGGATAGTCCTGCCTTCTCCATGCGACTGATTTCCTCTGAAAGGCCTCCCTTTTTACTAAGAACGTTGAGATTGATTCTTTTTCTTAAAATTGCTTTTAGACAAATTGGCCAGGGATTCTTAAATTGCTCAAAGTGGCAAAATGAAAGATGACTCAAAGAATTCAAACACTCAAAGCCATTCTGTATATGAGGTGTGATAACTGTAACATAATTTTTAGGCAAATGGGCCGTTAGGTGGGATTGGGTCACATGGATTTAGGTCAGGTCTGGAAGGAGCAGGGCCTGAACACTCTGTCCCCCCAGCAGCTCCTGGAGGCAGCCTTCTCCTCCTCCAGTGAGTTTGGCTTAGTGTTGGAGTGCGGCTTTGCTGAATATGGACCTGGGTTCAAATATCTGCTCCACCACTCACCATCTTTGCTGGCTGTGTGACCTGAGGCAGGTCACCTGGCCTCTTTGAACTTTAATTTCCTAATTTGAAAAATGGGGATGATAATAATATGTACCTTGCAAGACAGTTGTGAAGCTTAAGTGAGATAAGTAACTTGCAGATAGTAGGTGCACAATCAATGGGACCATCATTGGGTAACATGAGCATCGACTGGGGAGGCTACTCTGCCTACTGCTGTCAAGTAAAAGACCTCTTCCCTATTCCCCATGCATTTCAAAGCCAAATAGCCCAGATTTGGGGTAGGTGGCTATTTTGGACCACAGGGTTAGTTTGGGCAGACTTCCCACAGGAGGGGAGTTTGAGGCCAGGTAAGGAAAATGGGAAGAGATATGAAGGGGAAAAGGGGGTCCAAGTTGTGGGGGCTCATGGAGGGATGGAGTGAAGGCTCCGGGCAGACTCTGTGTCTGTGTGACTGCATTTGTGAGTGTGCTGGGGCCCGGGCAGGCCCAGTGGGGTGGGGCCAAGCGGCTCAGAGCCCTGCCTGTCCTGGTCCCCAGGACTGCGCCCGGGGCACGGCCAACTGCCTGGTGTTCAGCTGCCCTCTCTACAGCTTTGACCGTGCGGCTGTGCTGCATGTCTGGGGCCGCCTCTGGAACAGTACCTTCCTGGAGGTGAGAGCACTGGGGCACTGGGCTGGGCATTCTCCTCCCCAACTGTCCCTCCGGACGCACTTCTCCTACCTCCTCCCTGTGTAGGTGCAGCACGCACTTAACCCAAGACAGGCAGAAACACCTCTGTGTTGGGCACCATTCCATTCGCAGTGTCAGGAGCTGGGGGGAGGGAGGGAGCAGGGGGCATTTAGGAGGAGGGTCTCCTTCCTTCCTCCTTTAGGAGTACTCAGCTGTGAAGTCCCTGGAAGTGATCATCCGAGCCAACATCACCGTGAAATCCTCCGTCAAGAACTTGCTGCTCAGAGATGCCTCGGCGGTGGTGAGCTGCAGGGCCGGGGATGGGAGGCGGGGGAGCTCTTCTCTCCTGCTGCTCCAGCCCTTGACCCCCAACCCTCACTCCACAGACCTCAGTGATGGTGTACTTGGACCCGGCGGCTGTGGTGACAGAAGGAGTCCCCTGGTGGGTCATCCTCCTGGCTATACTGGCCGGGCTACTGGTGCTGGCACTGCTGGTGCTGCTCATGTGGAAGGTGAGCCTTTGGGAGGGTGGGGCCGGGGGGGGCTGGGCTTCCCTGGCAGGCAGGTGGCCTTTCCTACTGTGGTTCTATCACCCACCCACTCACCCATTTATTCAGTAAATCTGCACTGAGCACTTAGCCTGCATGTACCAGGGACTCCATCAGGCCCCAGGCGTGGCAGAGATGAGTCAGATGCAGATCTTGTCCACAGGGATTTGATAGTCCTGTAGGAGAGGTGAGCCTTGTAGTCAAGGACAAGACAGAAGGCTCTGAGTCAAGAAAGTGCAGCTGGAGTTACGAGGAGGGAAAGCTTGAGAGCAGGTGGCCCTGGGAAGGAAACTGTCCAAGAAGGCCAGCAACGTGGAGGACTACCTCCAGGGAACTGCCTGCAGGACTGAACTCGGAACCTCCACCTACCAGGCTCTGCATGGAATCATTCTCGTACACACAGTGTAAACAGAATCACGTTCGCATCTGGGGCTCCATGTAAAAGCACACACATGCACGTGTCAGTAGAGGCCATCACATCCATCATCAGAGGTCATACCCTGAGCCACACGCCACAGCCGGGCCATGTGGAACCATGCACATCCTTGGGGCTCTATGGAGAACTGCCCCCCCAACCCTGGACTGATCACAGACAAGCACACCCCTTGCCAGATGTGAGTCATCAGTGGACCAGGCCTCTGGAGCAGCATCCAAACTGTTGGGAACCTGGCCAGTCTTAAGTAGATTGATGCCTTTGTGAAACTGGCTCCAGGGTCCCTGCTCCCTGCTCCCATGGAAGGGGGACAGAGCAGAGATAAAGGCCTCCATCCTTCCTCAATCTTCCCATCCTCCACCCTCTTTTGCTCCCCTCCTCCCTCGACATCCCAGTGTGGCTTCTTCCGTCGGAGCAGCCAGAGTTCGTCTTTCCCCACCAACTATTGCCGGGCCCGTCTGGCCGTGCAACCCTCGGCCATGGAAGTTGGGGGTCCAGGGACTGTGGGGTAATTGTTGCGTGTGTGCATGTGTGTGCGTGCGTGTATGCAAATTTGTGTGTGCGTATGTGGGTATGTATGTGTGTGAATGTCAGTAGAGCTCTCAGCATTCAGGGGACCAGAATGTGCAAGGAAGAAATGAGATTGCATGAGGGTCGTGTAAGTCTTAGGCACTGGCGTGGAGGTTGCTATAAGGGTGAGTATACACAGCCTGGGGCGTGCACAGAGGGTTGGGTGAGCTCATGGAGTGTGAGCATGTGGACGTGCAGGGAGGTGCCGTGCATGTCTTTTCTATGGGCATGAGCGTGCAGAGACAAATGTGCAAGGAGATGCCATGCAGTCTGAGCATGTAGGAGTCTCGGACAGTCCTGAGTGTGAGTGTGCAAGGGGCACATTTCCACCTTGGTATGGAAGGGCCAGCATGCTCTTGAGTTAAGGAGAGACTAGGCCGCCATATTCATGGATGAGAGGACCCTGCCCCGAGAGGGATGCTGTCCAGTGTACACAGAATATACAGGGTGTATGCGTATGGGGCTTGAGAGGAATCATTCGGAGTATGCCGGGGTCTAGGAAGCCATATTTTTCCTCAGATCTCGTTTGTGTTCTGGGGGATGCTATTGGGTCTCTTAAAAAGCTTGAGTGGGTGGAAACCTTTGAGATCAGTGGTTTTGATGTTCCACCTTCAACCCCCTCTTCCAGGTGCCAAGGGAGATGTCCCTTGGTCCTGCACCTTGGGCCCCCTCCTGGTCTTTCTCTTGCTGTGAATGAGAACCTGGGGACCCAGCACTGATGGTGGCACCTGTGGGGCTGCTTACTGCACTAGCTGCTCTCCAACCCATCTCCTTTCTGCTGCAGTTGGTTCTTTCTGTCCCAGGGATGGGGGAGGCAAGGAGCTTTGCTGTGCTGGGCATCTGCTCCAGGGACCTCAGCCCTGCAGGCTCCTGATGTCTGGCCTGGTGTCTTTGCAGGTGGGATTCTTCAAGCGGGCGCGATACCCAGAGGCCACCGTGCCCCAGTACCATGCGGTGAAGATCCCTCGGGAAGACCGACAGCAGTTCAAGGAGGAGAAGACGGGCACCATCCTGAGGAACAACTGGGGCAGCCCCCGGCGGGAGAGCCCCGATGCACATCCCATCCTGGCTGCTGATGGGCACCCTGAACTGGGCTCTGATGGGCATCCTGTGCCAGGCACCGCCTAGCTTCCTCTGTCCCAGCCTGGCTGGGGGTTGCCTCCACCCCTTCCCCAGAGATGGCTCCTTGGGATGAAGAGGGTAGAGTGAGTTTCTGGTGTCCCATTAGGATTTGGCAGGATCTGTTTCCTCGGGCGTAGACCTCTCCCCCCATGAGGAGAACCCCCAAACTTCCCCTTAGAATGCTGTGAGATGAGGGGGGTAAATCAGGGATGGGGTCGGGGGGTAGGGTGAGCAGGACAGCAATGTCCTGATGCAAGGGCGGGGAGAAGGGACCCGTATCCCTCCCTCTCCTATTCACCCAGTATACCCGGACCCCAAGGACCCATCTCCCTGAAAGTGCCTTAGCCCAGAGGGTTGGGGAGCAGGCTGCATTGCTGACTCAGGGGCTCTTCCCTCTCTAGTGTCGCCTCTCCTCTGACCTTAGTTTGCTGCATCAATCTAGTGGATTTTGTCTATTTATTAAAAAGTATTTGGGGACAAAACCTCTGACTTCTTTGCTGAGTCCTGCTCCTTCATTCCCGGGGTCTCCAGGAGAGGCCTGATTCTCTCTGCACCCCCCCAGCTCAGGACAAAAGTGGGAGTGGGAGGGAGGGCAGGGGCCTGGCAGGGATGCGTGTATCATGACTTCTGTGATCAGTTCCTTGAGGCATGTGATGTGGTCTCAGAAGGAGGGGAGGGGAAACTTTACCATGGGAACAAGGGAAAGGAATGGAGAGCTGTCCTGGGGTTGGGTGGGCAAAAATTGGGAGACCCAGTCCAGGAATTTGCAGTTAAGGATATGACAGAGTGTAACTGTTTCCTCCCTGTGGTTAGGGTAGGAATAGAGCTTTTTCATTGTGGAAGGAAGGGTTGAAATTAGAGAGTCCCCCAGAGAGAGGTGTGGGAAGGAGGAGGGGGTAATGGCTTCTCTTTGCCTGGATCCCTCTCAGTAGAAAGTAGATGTGGCCAGTAGGTGGGATTGTCCTGACTGGAGGCAGGACCTGGAGAAGGGTTATTTCACGGCCTTTCCCATGATGTGGGGCCCAACAGGTAACCACTTGATGGGAGGCGGGTGTTGTTCCATTTGGAGTTCAGAGAACTGGGCATGCTCAAGGTCTTTCCAGGTCTCTCTGGTGAGGCAGCAGCCATCCCCGATGTGTTTCCAGGTGGGCTCTAAAACTTGCTGCCACAGGAAGGCCCAGCTTCCCCGCGGCTCAGCCACATGCTCCAAGAAAAAGAACACTCCTCCCTGAGAGAGAGGAGAGAGTTAGTGTCACTTATCTGCTCTATTCCACAACCTTCCTTTAACCTCACCTCCACGCGCTGACCAAGTCTGCTCAAACCTCTTGGTGAAGTGGGAGTTGCCAATCTGCCAGTTCATGAAGCAAACCATCCTGCTCCTGACTTTTTCTGCAGCCTCCCTCGGAGGGCTCCTACCCTCCCACTCAAAGCGTGTGTGAAGAAGCTCCTGTGAGCGAGTGGGGACGACTGGTGAGAGATCTTTAAGGATGGCCAGAAGGACATCATAGCTGAGGGCGGACGGATGTGGGGATGGAGAAACAGGAGAGGATCTCGCTGTAGACGGAGATGCTTGCCCTGAGCTCCCTCCTGAGGCCCAGCAGACACATACATCCCGGACGTCTCAGCCAACATCTCCGCCAACTTCCCAGGGAAGCCTCGCACCCAACTCCTGACTGATGCAGGGGTGCCTCCGGCTCTCTTCACTCTTCCCTCCCTGGGTGATCTCATGCACCCCTAGGCTCAGAATTTACCCGCTACAAGCTGATGACTTCCAAATCTGTATCTCCAAGCTGTGTCTTTTTCTGACTTTCAGATCTGGACTTCCAACTGCCTCGACAGCTTCTCTTCTGGCTGTCTCAGTGGCATCTCAGACCCAACAAGTCCAACACAGGGTTCCTCCCATCTCAGCGACTGGCACGTTCCTCTACCCTCCCCCACTCCCACCACCGGTTGCTCGTGCCAGAAACCTGGAAACCAATCCTAAACTCCTTTCTCTCCACGCCCAGTTCAAATCTTACAGATTCTACTTCCACTAGTATCTCTACCCAGAACACTCCTGTTTTCCTCACTCCCTCCACGATCTGCTTCATCCCCCGATCTCAATTTAAACATCACTTCCGTGGGTTTGCTCCTCCCCGCCCCCTCCACTGTGTTAGGTGTCTCTCCTGTGTGCTTCCACAGCACCCCATCCAGCCCCACCGAGGCCCTGGTCACCGGCAGGTGGGGGTGGGTGAGTGTCTCATGTGCTAGTGCACCCACCCCGTGCTGGGTGTCCTGGACGCTGGGGGGGGCTGATGCCGCCTTTCCCTGTCCCACGCCCCTGCCTTTCCCATTCTGCTCACCGGCCTCAGCACTCTCTGGACCTCCTGCAGGACCCTCCTCGGGCTCTCCACAGAGCACAGCACCAGGGTGCTGACCACCACATCCATGGAGCTGTCAGCCAGCTGCTTCATGTCCTCTCCGGAAGCCACCACAAACTGTTCATATTGGAGATGTCTATTCTCAGCCATACTCTTGGTCAGGAACTTCTCAAAATGGGGGTTTGGGTCTAGGCAGGTGATCCTGCAGCCAGCTGGGTAGAACTCAAAGTTGGCACCAGTGCCGCAGCCCAGCTCCAGCAGGGCCACCTTCCCTGAGGCGCCCGTAAGTCCCCTTATCTGGCCAAAGAGCTCTCGTTTCTTGCTCGCCATCATGCGGTTGGTCTTGGCAGTCAGCACGACCATCAGGTAGGGGAAGTAGCTTTTGCACAGGGGCTGCCAGTAGCCCAGCAGAGCCATCAGGTGCAGGGGCAGGGTGAGGAGCAGCACCAGCAGCTGCAGGAGTCGGACCAGGGCGTCCATGGCAGACCGGCTCTGAGAGGCGCTTCCGTTGGGGCACTGGCCTTTTCTCTCTGCCCAGCCCTTGCAGACACAAGTCTCTCCTCCCCCTGGGATAGGACTTTGTTCCCTGTCTCCTACTTGGCAATTTCCTCTTCGTCAGGTCGTAGTGTGTGTATAGAATCCTCCAGAGGGTACAGGTCCCACAGCCCCACAAGGCTCTTTAACAAATTTTACGTGGGGCAAAGGAAGAGGTGGTGCCCGTGTGTCCTGAGTTTTGGGCGCTCTGCCCAGTTGAGGACAGTGGGGAATGCTGATCATCTCAGAGAGGAGCGGGGAGGGGGAAGGGGCGTATGTCTCCAATCATAGCTTCATGGGGGCCAAACGCTGGGCAGAGCTGACTCAAGGGGCATGTCTTGGCCTCAATCTGTCCTCAGGTTCTGCTCAGGTTCTGTGAGCTGAAATTCTGTTTGGGTTCCCCTGGCACACCCCCAGTGCTTTGTAAACTGTAAAATGCCTTTGCCCCAGATGGAAGCCAAACAGAGCATTCAGGGTGCGACCCGATTGGTCAGAAGAGGAGGGAGGTTGCTGGCCAAAAGAAAGGCATTTTCTCAACTGACTGGTGTTTATTGTCAAATCCAAGGCTTTAGAGCCCCAGAAATAGAAGAAAAGAAGGGCGAAAAAGGCAGAGTAGAGAAGAGTCAGGAGACCCGGGTTCTAGAGTTAGTTCTGCCATTAACTTGTTGTGTTCCTCTGGGCAAGTCTTTCTACTCTCTGGGCTCCAGTTTCTTATCTGTAAAATGGGGAGATGAGGAGAGACTGGATGGGCCTTAGACAGTTTCTAAGGTCTCCTCCTGCTCCCACATTTGTGTGATCTAAGGAGAGTGGGGTAAGAAAGGGAGTAGGAGACCCTAGGCATCCTCACAGCCCAGGGCGGTACCCCTGAGGCTTTGGGACCAGGCCAGAGACTGCCACTGAGGCAGGGAAGTCTCAGAGACCAGACTTTGGGGTCACAAGCATCTTAACAGAAAGTCCCCAAATTATTAAGCGGTAGCTTCTCTTTTGGCTGAAACTTCCCTCAGAGTCTTGGGGGAAGCTCCTCATTCACAGTCCCGAAGGCTACCCATCAACTGCCTAGTGGCCAAAGGAAATTTTATTTAGAGAAAAGAAGATCAACAACCTGGCATTGTACAAGAGGAAAATTAACGATAGTCTAAAATCTCATGAGGAGCCAGACAATTCCTGAGTCAGCTGGGACGAGCTACTTTAGGAAAATGTCTTCTCCTATGCAGAGCTTCCAGAGCTGGGGTGGAGAGAGGTTTTGCGACCCCACAGTTAGACACATTCTTCTCTGGGCTTTGCTTCTGCTGTGCCCATAAATAGGCAGCGATTCTCCCCGTAGTAGAGGTGGGAGCTCTTGTCTCCAGGAGGTCACAGACATGTGAACGAAGATTTGCAGTCCCACAAGAAAGCAGTGGAGATCGAAGCGTGTTCAGAACGCGATGTGGGCACAGAGCGACTTTCTGGAGTAGTGATGAGAGACGGGAGTAGCCAAGCCAACTGGGGGACAAAAGAGGCACTTCAGAGTAGGGACAGGAAAGGAAGGGTGCTCACTGCAGGGCAAAAACCAGGTGTACGGGACAGACACCGCCTGCACCTTTCTGGAAGGAGTGAGCAGTTTAGTTTCGTGGAGAATGGGGTGTGCTGGAGAAGTGGTGGGAAGTGGGGTCAAGAGTAGTCGCTCCTTAGAGAAGGTTTCTTTTTGTTTTTAAAACAATCATTAGACGATTTTTTGGAAAAGGTAATACATTCAAATCGTACAAAATTTAAAAGATACAAAAGGGATTACAGGGAAAATTCTCACTTCCACTGCAGTCTCCCAACCACTCAGATCCTCTCTCTGGAGGCACTAAATATTACATCATGACTTTCTTGTGAATCCTTCTGCAGGTGGAGATGATCTGTGAATGAGCAGATAACATGCACGCCACACATTTAGAGGCATGTACATATATATGTGTACATATTCCCCTTTCTTTACACAAGTGGTAGTACACACTCATTGTACACACTCTTCTAGACCTTGCTTTATTGGGTTTAGCAGAAACTGCCAAAGAGTTTTCCAAAAAAAACACTGCTAAAGCGGCTATCCCAATTTATACTTCTACCAGCAATATTTGGTATTATGTGTCTTTTATTTATTTATTCATTTATTCATATTATTATCGACTCACAGATTTCCTATTTTATTCAGTGAGTGGTAACCTAATACATTATTTATTTATTTACATATTTATTGAGCTATAATTATGTATAAGAATGTATCCATATTTACAGTGTACAACTCAATGAGTTTTGACATATGTATACTCTTGTGAAACCATCACCACAATCAAGATAACGAACTGTCTATCAACCATGAAATTTCCTTGTGCCTGTTTGTAATACATTCTTCCCTCTTCCATCTTCATCCTCAGGTAACCACTGGTCTGCTCTCTGTCACTATAGGTTAGTTTGCATTTTCTAGAACTTTATATAAATGGAATCCTACAGTATGTACTCTTTTTGTCTGGCTTATTTCACTCAGCATGATTATTTGAAGATTCATCCACATTGTTGCATGTATCAATAGTTCATTTTATTGCTGAGTAGTATTCCATGTTATGGAAATACAGCAATTATTTATTCATTCAGCTGTTGATGGACATTTGGGTGGTTTCCAGTTTTTGTCTATTACAAATAAAGCTGCTATGAATTTATGTACATGTTTTTGTGTGGACATATGCTTTCATTTCCCTTGGGTAAATACCTGGGTGTGGAATGGCTATTTATTTATTTATTTAAAATGTGTAATTATTCTTTTATTTTGGCAGTGCCATTTACTTTTTTCTATTGTGGTAAAACACACATAACATAAAACTTACCGTCTTAAACATTTTTAAGTGTACACTTCAGCAGTATTAAATACATTCACATTGTTGTGCAGTCATCACCATCATCCATCCCCATAACTGTTTTCATCTTGTAAATCTGAATCTCTATATCTATTAAACAATAACTCCCCATTCTCCCCTCACCTCTTGGCAACCACTATTATACTTTCTGTCTTTATGATTTTGACTACTCTAAGTACTTCATATAAATGGAAAGTACAGTATTTGTCTCTTTGTGACTGGCTTATTTCACTTTAGCATAATGCCCTCGAAATTCATCCAGGTTGTAACATAATGAAGAATTTGTTCCTTATTAAAGCTGAATAATATTTCACTACGTATATACCACATTTTCTTATCCATTCATCCGTCAGTGGACACTTGGGTCGTTTCCACGTTTTAGCTACTGTGAATAATGCTGCTATGAACATGGGTGTACAAATATCTCTTTGAGACCGCGATTTTAATTATTTTGGGTATATACCCAGAAGTGGAATTGCTGGATCATATGGTAATTCTATTTTTACTATTTTGAGGATTCACCATACTGTTTTCCACAGGGCTGTACCATTTTACATTCTCGCCAACAGTGCACAAGGATTCCAGTTTCTCCACATCCTCGCCAATGCTTGTTTTCTGTTTTCTTGATGGCAACCATCCTAATGGATGTGAGGTGATATCTCGTTGTAGTTTTTTTTTTTAAATTATTTTATTGAGGTCATATTGGCTTATAAGGTTGTGTAAATTTCAGGTGTATGTTGTTATATTTCAGTTTCTATATAGACTGCATCGTGTTCACCACCAATAGTCTAGTTGTTATCCGTCACCATGCTTATGTGCCCCTTATTCCTTTCACCCTCCCCCCACCCTTCTCTTCTGGTAACCACTCATCTGTTCTCTTTATCGATGTGTTTGAACAAGCTTTCTGCTCCATTCTCCTTCTCTTCTCCCTCTGGAATACCTATAATCCTTATGTTGCATTTCCTAATTGAGTTGGATATTCCTTGGAGAATTTCTTCATTTCTTTTTAGTCGTAGTTTTCTCTCCTCCTCCATCTGAAGCATTTCTATACTTATGTCCTTCAGTCTGCTGATTCTCTCCTCCATGATATCAGCTCTGTTATTCAGGGAGTCCAGATTTTTCTTTATCTCATCTGTTGTGTTTTTCATCCCAACATTTCTGATTGGTTTTTCTTTATAGTTTCAATCTCTTTTGTGAAGAAGTTCCTGATTTCATTGAAATATTTGTATTTTTTGTAACTTGAGTTTTTTTTATGATAGCTATTTTGAATTCTTTGTTATTTAGATTATAAATTTCTGTGCCTTCAGGATTGATTTCTGGGTGCTTGTAATTTTCCTTCTGGTCTGGAGAATTAATATATTTTTTCATATTGTTTGGTGGCATGGATTTGTACCTCTGCATAGTGATAGTATCTGGTCACAGCTTCCACCTGCTGCCACTGGGTGGGGGTCAAGAGCTGTGTATTCTGAGGCAACCATGACCCCAGTTCGTTAACTCACAGCTCCTGCTTTTCTTTTTACTTTTCTTTTTTTTTGTGTGTGAGGAAGATCAGCCCCGAGCTAACATCTGTCGCCAATCCTCCTCTTTTTGCTGAGGAAGATTGGCCCTGGGTGGACATCCATGCCCATCTTCCTCTACTTTATATGAGACACCTCCACAGCATGGCTTGACAAGCAGCGTGTTGGTGTGTGCCCGGGATCCAAACCCCGGGCTGCCACAGCAGAGTGCACGCACTTTAACCACTATGTCACTGGGCCGGCCCCTCAGCTGCTGCTTTTCTATCGTATGTACAGGCGCTCTGGCCAACCAGTTGAGCTGGAGTGCCAGGCAGGGGGAGGGGTGCTTTCTTTTGCCTGTGCGGTCCCGGGGGGTGTTTTTACTCTGCTCTCACTATCTGCTCTCCTGGGGTGCTGGCTTGATGAAGGAACCCCCGCAATAGCTTAGTCACCTCTTGTGGTGCTTTCCCATGGGCTGTGAGAGAACTTGGAGAGCAAAGGTGTTCCCACAGAGTGTTGCCCCTCCCCCCTTTCCTCTCAGAGCCGCGTGTGATTGTGAACCCTGGATTGCTACCATTGGAGGAGGGAGAGGAGATCCCCTTACCTCCTTCCACTTCCTCCGGGGTTCCAGCACCTCCACCTTCAGACATATGGCTGCGTGGGTCTCTCAGACGTCTTTTGTGTTGTGTAAATGTCCTCTGTTGGTATATGAATGTCCTTCTTGTTGTATCTTAGCAGGGAGAGTCTAAGGAAAGAGCTCACTCTGCTATGATGCTGACATCTTTATCTATGTGTGTGTTTGTTTATCTTCCACATATGAGTGAAATCATATGGTATTTGTCTTTCTCTCTGTGCACTTATTTCCCTTAGCAAGATCCATCTATGTTGTAACAAATGGCATGATTTTGTCTTTTTTATGGCTGAGTAGTATTCCCTAGTATATATATGCCACATCTTCTTTACCCATTCATCCATTGGTGGGTACTTGGGTTGTTTCCAAGCCTTGGCTATTGTGAATAATGCTGTGATGAACATGCGGTGCATAAAGCTTTTTGAATTATTGATTTCATGTTCTTTGGATAAATACCCAGCATTGGAATAGCTTGATAAATATGGTATTTCTATTTTTAATTTTTTTAGAATTCTCCATACTCTTTCCCATAGTGGCTGCACCAGTTTGCATCCCTCTAGCAGTGTATGAGGGTTCCCTTTCCTCCACATCCTTTCCAACACTTGTTATTTCTTGTCTTGCTAATTATAGCCATTCTGACAGGTGTGAGGTGATATCTCATTGTAGTTTTGATTTGCATTTCCCTAATTATTAGTGATATTGAACATCTTTTCATGTGTTTATTGGCCATTCGTATATCTTCTCTTGAGAAATGTCTTTCAAGTCCTTTGCTCATTTTTGAATTGGATTGTTTGTTTTCTATTGCTGAGTTTTAGGAGTTCTCTATGTATTCTAGATTTTAGTCCTGTATCAGATATATGTTTTGCAAATATTTTCTTCATTTTGTGCATTGTCTTTTTGCTCTGTGGATAGTGTCTTTTGATGTACAAAATTTAAAAATTTTCATGAAGTCTAATCCGTCTATTTGATCTTTTGTTACCTGCACCTTTCGTGTCATATCCAAGAAATCATTGCCAAATCCAGTGTCATGAAGATTTTGTCCTCTTTTCTTCGAAGAGCTTCATTGTTTTAGGATTTACGTTTAAGTCCTTGATCCATTTTGAGTTAATTTTGTGTGTATGGTGTTAGGTAAGGGTCCAACTTCATTCTTTTGCATGTAGATATCCAGTTTTCCCAGCACCATTTGTTGAAAAGATTGTCCTTCCCCCATTGAATGGTCTTGGCACCCTTGTCAAAAATAATTTGACTATATATATGGGAGGGTGTATTTCTGGGCTCTCTATTCTATTCCATTGGTCTATATGTCTGTCTTTATGCTAATACCACACTGTTTTGATTACTGTAACTTTGTAGTAGGTTTTGAAATCAGGAATTGTGAGTCCTTCAGTTTTATTCTTCTTTTTCAAGATTGTTTTGGCCATTCAGGTTCCTTTGAGATCCCATATGAATTTTAAGATGCATTGTTCTATTTGTGCAAAAAACATCATTGGAATTTTGATAGGGATTGCATTGAATCTGTGGATCACTTTGGGTAGTATCGACATTTTAACAATATTAAATCTTCCAATCTACGAACATGGGATGTGTTTACATTTATTTATGTCTTCTTTAATTTCTTTTAGCAGTGTTTTGTAATTTCATTGTACATGTCCTTCACCTTCTTGGTTAAGTTAATTCTTTTTTTTTTTTTTTTGTGAGGAGATCAGCCCTGTGTTAACATCTGCCAATCCTCCTCCTTTTTTGCTGAGGAAGACTGGCCCTGAGCTAACATCCGTGCCCATCTTCCTCCACTTTATACGGGATGCTGCCACAGCATGGCTTGCCAAGCAGTGCGTCGGTGTGTGCTCAGGATCCGAACCGGCGAACCCCGGGCCGCCGCAGTGGAGTGCACGCACCTAACCGCTTGTGCCACTGGGCCGGCCCTGGTTAAGTTAATTCTTCAGTATTTTATTCTTTTTGATGCTATTATAGAAGAATTGCTTTTGTAAGTTCCTTTTCAGATTGTTCATTGTTCGTGTATAGAAATGCAACTTAGTTTTGTGTGTTGACTTTGTATTCTGCTACTTTGCTGATTTCATTTCAAACAGCTTTTTTTTTGTGAAATCTTTAGGGTTTTCTATTCATAAGGTCATATCATCTGCGAACAGATAATTTTACTTCTTTCCCAATTTGGGTGCTTTTCATCTCTTTTTCTTTCCTAATTGCTCTGGCTAGAACCTCCAGTACTAAGTGGAATAGAAGTGTTGAAAGGACATCTTTTTGTTGTTCCTTACCTTAGAGGAAAAGTCTTCTGTCTTTCGCCAATGAGTGTGACATTTGCTGTGGGCATTTTATTAAGGTTATATTAAATATATTTTAGGGAGAAATGACATATCTTTTCATTGAAGCATATGTTATGTCTTCCCAATTCTTCATATCTTCTTTTGTCCCCTCAGCAGTTTCAAAAATATCTTCAATTTTATTTATTTATTTATTTTTCCCACAAAGCCCCAGTAGATAGTTGTATGTCACAGCTGCACATCCTTCTAGTTGCTGTATGTGGGACATGGCCTCAGGATGGCTGGAGAAGCAGTGCGTCGGTGCGCGCCCGGGATCCGAACCCGGGCCGCCAGCAGCAGAGCACGTGAACTTAACCGCTAAGCCACGAGGCCGGCCCCAAAAATATCTTCAAATCAAAATATTTCTAAGCATTTCTAAACATTTTTAAAGTTTATTTCTAGTTATTTTACTTTTTATGGTTACTATAAAAGCAGTCTCTTTTTTATTTATATCTTCTAATTGGTTGCCATTTGCATGTATATATCATCCCTTTGATTTCTGTATATTTGTTTTGTACCTAGTCATCTTACTAAATTCTCTTATTGTTTATAATAATTGTTTTTGTTTGATTCTTTGGGTTTTCTGGGCATAAAATGATCTGTGCAAATAATAATTTACCTCTTTCTTTCTAATTTTTATAAGTTTTGTTTCTTTCTCTTAACTAGTTCCTCCAGAAAATTGTTAAATAGTAGTATGGATACGGAATTCCTTTTCTTGTTTCTGAAATTAATAGGAATACTTCTGACACTTTCCAGCAGGTTCCACCTATTTTCTCTCAGCCTTCTGTACTTTGTTCCATATTGCCGGGGTTAAGAGTCAGCAAACTGTTTACCTGGCTGCCTTGCTTGCTGGCTTCTTTGTGGGCTCTGCCCACAGTAAGCGTTGGAGGGAGATCAGGTTGTGGGAGGAAGAGGGCGTCTTCCTGCTTCCATCTGGACTGGGTGGCAGTTTTTGGCAGCGGTGGTTCTGCGGCAGCAGTGGAGACGGGGTGATTCCAGACTCCATCAGCCTGAGCCAAAGGCAGCACGTTTTCGGCAATTCTAGCTCTGCCCTCTTTGGCAGATTCGGAAATGTTGTGACAGTGTTGACGACAGGAAAGCAGCAGGGGCTTGGGGCCTCCAGCCCAGGGTGTGAGCAGCTTATGATCTGTGGGTGTCATCCCTTTTTCCTTTTTGCCCCTTCAAACTTCCTAACCCTTCCCTTTGCTTTAAGACCTTTAAAACCAATTCTTCACATTACATTTCTTCTGTTTGAAACTGATACAGTGACTTCTGTTTGCCTGACTGGACCTTGACTAATGCACCCATCAGGAATGATGTGGACTTTGAGGCTGAGATAAAAACATTTAATCGCGTTCAATAAATATTGAGATGAATGTTCCATGCCAAATCCTCTGTCCTCAAACCTCTTATAACCTCTCTTCTACCCTTACTCTCATTTGATGAATTTGCCTCATACTTTATGATAGAAGCTATCAGATGTAAACTTTATTTTCTATTACAAGACTTACAAATTATCTGCATTTTCTCCCATCTTTCCTCCTGTCAAGGGTCAATCTCTCTAGTTATGTCTAATTATACCCCTTCTCACCTTCTCGATTTCTCACACAACATAGCAGCTTTATTAAGACATAATTCACAATTCACATACCATAAAATTCACCTGTTTAAATTATACAATTCAGTGGTTTTTGGTATATTCAGAGTTGTGCAGCCATCTCTACTACTAAATTTAGAATATTTTCATCACCCCTATGCCTATTAGTCGCTTCCTTTTCCCCCCAACTCCCACATCACTATCAATGTACTTTTTTTTAATTTTATTTATTTATTTTTCCCCCAAAGCCCCAGTAGATAGTTGTATGTCATAGTTGCACATCCTTCTAGTTGCTGTATGTGGGACACGGCCTCAGCATGGCCAGAGAAGCGGTGCGTTGGTGTGCACCCGGGATCCGAACCCGGGCCGCCAGCAGCGGAGCGCGTGCACCTAACCGCTAAGCCACGGGGCCGGCCCTCAATGTACTTTCTGTCACTATGGATTTACCTATTCTGGACATTTCATGTAAATGGAATCATACTATATGTGGACTTTTGACTGGCTTCTTTCACTCAGCATAGTGTTTCCAAGGTTGACCCATGTTGTAGCATATATCAATGCTTCGTCGTTTTTATGCCCAAATAACATTCCATTATATAGGTATACTATATTTTGTTTATGTATTCATTAGTTAATGTTCATTTGGGTTATCACTTTTTGGGTATTATGAACAATGCTGCCATGAATTCTAATCTTAGTTTTATCTTCTCTTTCTCCTAGATCATTAATCTCCACTTCTCTGTGGATCTTTCAACACACTAAAATGCTCTAATATATCTCAGGTTAATAACAAACCAACCCTCTCTTGACTCCATGTCTCCCTTTACCCACCACCCCATTTAATAATCTACTTCACAGTTATACTTCTTGAGTCATTTGCTCATGTTATTTCAATCTCCTCACCTTCCATTCACTCTTCCACCCCCTCCAATCCATCACTCTAATAAAAACTGTTCTTATCAAGGCTTCAATGACCTCCATATTGCCAGATCTGGTGGATATTCCCTGTTCTTATCTTATTTGACCTCTTAACAGCTTCAGAAACAGCTGGATACTACTTCCTCCTTGAAATATTGCCTCATTTAGGCTGCCCCAACATCAGTCTTCTTGTTTCTATACCACTCTTCCAGCTGTTCCTTCTCAGACTCCTTTTTTAGGTCTTGTCTACTCAACCTCTAGATTTTGTTTCTTAGATCTCCCTTTGTCTACCTTCTCTCATTAAGTAATTTCATCTGTCTTTATGGTTTTAAATATCATGCATATGCTAATTATTCACACATTTATCTCTTTAGTGCAGACTTTTCCTCTGAGTTTCAGATTTGCATATCCGGTTATCTACTTGACATCTACCTCAGCATGTCTCCTGGATGTGTCAAATTTAACATGTCTGAAATGGGACTTATGATACACTCCTAATCTCTTGTTTCACTTGCTGCCCATTCTCTTCACCATCTCAATAAATAGTACCATCAGCTGCTCAATTGCCCAAGCAAAAACCTAGGATTTATTTTATTTCTCCTTTTCCCCCTCCCCCTTGTCCTCCCCTCTTCGTCCTCCTCCTCCTCTGTTTTCTTTCTCTCTTTTTAAACTTTGTATAGTGGAAAATTTTGAATATACACAAAAGTTGACAGAATAGTGTAATGCACCCCATGTATACATCATCCAACACCAACAACTATCAACTCAGGGTCAATCCTGCCCCACCCGCGTTCTCATCGACTTTCCTCTTCCACTCTTTGACTATTGTTTTGAAGTAAATCCCAGACATCATGTCATTTCATCTGTAAATATTTTAATATATATCTTTAGGGCCGGCCCCGTGGCTTAGCGGTTAAGTGCGCGTGCTCTGCTCCTGGTGGCCTGGGTTCGGATCCCAGGCGCGCACCGACACACCGCTTCTCCGGCCATGCTGAGGCCGCGTCCCACACACAGCAACTAGAAGGATGTGCAACTATGACATACAACTATCTACTGGGGCTTTGGGGGTAAAAACAATAAATAAAATCTTTAAAAAAAATATATCTTTAAAAGATACATAACAACAAAAACTGACAATATTATAACACCTAAAAAAGTCAAACATAATTCCTATGACTAATTTTTTTTTAAAGATTTTATTTATTTATTTATTTTCCCCCAAAGCCCCAGTAGATAGTTGTATGTCACAGCTGCACATCCTTCTAGTTGCTGTATGTGGGACGCGGCCTTGCTGAGGCCGGAGAAGTGGTGCGTTGGTGCGCGCCCAGGATCCGAACCTGGGCCGCCAGCAGCGGAGCGCGTGCACTTAACCGCTATGCCACGGGTCCGGCCCCTATGACTCATTTTTGATTTTTCTTTTTCCCTCACTCTTACATCCAAGCCATCTCCAACTCCTGTTGGCTCTAATTCTTGGTGTATCTTGATTTCACGCGCTTCTTTCATCTCCACTGGCACGACCCGAGAGTAGGCCACAACCCTCCTCTGTCTGGCCCCCTGCAATAGCCTCATAAGTGGTCTCCCCACTTCCACCACCTGCTTACAATCCTTCAGTGGATTCTCATTATCTTTAGCATCAAATCCAAACTCCTTGCTGTGGCCCAAAGCCCTGCATCATCTACCTCTCATGCCACTCTCCTCTACCCCGCCTGCGTCAGCCATACAGTCCTCCTTCCGTTCCTCATACTCGCACTCCTTTTTGCTTCAGGGCCTTTGAACGTGTCGTTTCCTTTGTCGAATATGCTCTCTTTCTCTTCAGCAGTCTCCTCCTCCCTCCTGTCTAGTCAACGTTTACTCACCTTTCAGGCCCTAGATCCAGCATCCTTTCCCTCCCCCCCTGTCTAGGTCACGAGCCCTTAGCCGAGTGTGTAATTAGTGTTTATTGCTGTTTTAATCTGATTGGTGTCTGCCCATAAGCTCCATAAGAACAAGGATTGTGTCTCTTTTCCTTATCACCACATGTCCGGCACCTAGCATGCTGCCTGGCAAGTAGTAGACACTGAAAACGTGTGTGTCAAATAAATAATGAGTAGAATGATCATAATTGATAATTTTAAAAACGTTGGTCTATATTTTAAAATCTGCTGTCTCCTCTGGTGAGTTAGCTCTACAGTGTCAGAGAGCATATTTTCCTCTTCACTGCCATATACTCAGGGCCATTTCCAGTGCCGGTCTCAGGGACCGCTTAACACATATTTATTGGATGGATGAATAAAAGGTCCATGTCATTGGGAAAAGGATCTATATCGTTGAGAATTGTCTATATCATTGAGGGTCTTATATGCCAACCTACGGGGTTTGGATCTTATCCTACAAGAAATGGGAAGGAGTCATATGGTCTGATTGGCTTGTTGGGAACATCTCTCTGGCGACTGATTTAAGGGAAAAAAGACTGGAGACTGGGGAGACCAGTTGAGAGATGATTTGCAAAGGTCCAATGAAGGGATAATGAGAAATGGAGCAATAATGGTGGGGACAGAGAGGAGATTTGTATAGGAGGTGTTGAGAAGGTAGCATGGATAATTCTTTCTTTTTTTTCATTTAAAAAATTTTGTTAAAATATGCATAACATAAAAGTTACCATTTAAATAATTTTTAAGTGTATAGTTCAGTTGCGTTAAGTACATTCCCATTATTGTGCAACCATCACCATCATCCATCTCCAGATCTTTTTGATCTTCCCAATGGAAACTCCATATCCATTAAACAATAACTCCTCATTAGCCCTTGGCAACCACCAAGCATTTATAATTCTTAGCAGATTACTCTGAGACTTCTAACTCTGGTCACTGGATACAATTTACTGGAATAAGGAGATTTGTTTTGAAAGATGGTTTTGGCATGCTGACTTTGAGGTGATGTGTCCAGGGTTCAGTCAAATATATGAATCTGCACCTTCAAAGAGCATTTTAGGCCAGAGATAAATATTCGAGACCCATTGGCATAGAGGTTGGATCTGGTCCTGAATTCTAAACCAGCAACACTTCCTCTCCTCTCTGATTTGGTTGGATACATCGAAATATCCCCAAGCCAAGTACCTGGGAGCCATTCTTCACACTCCTGTCCTCTCACCCCATCCCCATTCAATCCGTCACTAAATCTTGCCACATTTTTCCAAATACCTTCTAAACATGTCTTGAACCTGCCTCCTCTTTCTTATCCCAACCACAGTGCTTCAGTTCAGGCCCACATCATTTGATTTCTGGACCATGAAAACAGCTTCCTAATGGGTCCTCCTGTTTCTAGTTTTGGCACCTTCAAACCATTCTCCACAGCTATTAAACATGAACATGTCCGTGACACACCCGTATTTAAAAATCTGAATAGTTTCCTCATTGTCCACAGGATAAAGTCCAAACTCCTCCATATGGTAGACCGACACCTCGGCCTCTTCTCTGATGCTTTCTCCCTCGCTAACTGTGCTTCTACAATCCCTCCTACCCAGCCGTTTCACACCGGAGCCTCTGCCAGGTGGGTCCCCTACATCTCACTTGGCTCACTCTCTCTTTATATTAGATTCAGCCCAGGCTTTTCTTTGCCCAGAATGGCTTTCCTGATGACTCTCCAATTCTGATAGGGTTGTGGGCCTCTTTTTCCTCCCACAATACACAGCTACTATTATTGTACTTACATGTTGGGCCAAAAATATCTGTTTACATATCTGTCTCCCTTAATGGCCTGTCCACGTATCAAGCACAGAGACTATGTCTTATATATTGCTATAGCTCCAACATGGTAATAGTCAATAATGCTTGCAGAACGATGAATACTGTGAAGGAACCAGATGAATGAATAGTAAACAAAACACACAGATAGGAAGCTATTAAGTGAAATTCAAAGCAGAGGTGCATGTGATTACTGCAAAATCTGCGTGGGGTGGACTCCAAATTCTGTGGGCTGGAGTGCACTGAAAGGGAATAAGCTCTCCTCTTCCCCTGGTGGGCATTAGGGCTGTTGTTACTGTGAACTATTTTTTATTTTGCAAAATGGCAGTAATTAGTATTCTAGAACCTTGCTACTCAAAGTGTGTTCCCTGGACCAGCGATATTGGCTTCACCTGGGCATTTGTTAGAAATGCAGATTCTTGGGCCCTACCGCAGACCTACTGAATCTGCATCTACATTTTTAACAAGATCCCCAGGTCACTCACATGTGCATTCAAGTTTGAGAAACACTGTCTTGAGAAACCACTTTATTGGCTGAAAAAGGGGATGGAGCTCATGTGCTCAGGGTCCTTGGACCCTCTCTCTCCTCCAGGAAGCAGTGCTCTGTGGGGCTTGGCTGGCTGGACATTCCAGAGCTCGACTTCAGGAAGGGATGGTGGCAAAGGACTCAACCTAGCAGCTGTGCCCAGAAAGACAGGTCTAGAGACTCAGCACCTCTCAGGCAGGATCCAACAGCAGCTGTGTGGGGCCTGGGACTGGGCTTGGCTCAGTAGGCCCAGATGGAGTCCAGCCAGGATCAGGAAGGGGAGGTGTGGCAGGAGGAAGACCTGGATGGAATTAATAGGCGAGACAGAGGCCTGGTCAGTGAGCATGCGTCAGGGCCAGAGGCTCGGATGAGACAATTCCTGGGTTGGGACAGGAACTGGGCCGGGCCCTCAGCTTCAGGAATGGGGCGAGGCTCAAGGTTGGAGTAAGGGTCAGAAGCTTGAGTGTAAACATCTTTCTTGGTAAGCCAAAGCAATATTGTTACTTTTTGAAGGGGTGGCTGTGCTACAACAATGTGCTTTATTCTGCACTTGGCAGACTTTCGTCTTAGGTCTCATGTGGTTATAAGGACAGTTCATAGGGGGCACGGGGCAGAGTGGCAGAGAGCATGTGCTCTCGCAGCACCCCAAGGTGCTCTTCTTATTATATATATTTGTTGTGTGACCCTTGCATGCACCTTCTTATGTTCAAATATGATGTTTTGGTATTTCACAACAAAAATAATGGAAACCATGGGAAATGAGCTAGAAAGGGAGTTATGGTATGTGTTAAGCAGTACTGAGACTTCCCCTTTTCTTTTGTCAGGGGAGACAGCTGTGGATCAGAATTTGGAGCTAGCATCTGGCCTGGGAGGGACTATGTGACCTATTAGAGCTAATGCAGGCTTGGGAAGAAGTCAAGTGTTCCTTAGCACAGTTATGTTAGGGTTATCATTTTGCAAGGAATAGGGTCAAAATATATATACGCTTTCTTAATATGAAATCAGATTTTATTGACTTGGGAGAAAAATAAATCCTTGCTTTGATGAGGTGTGCTTGTTTTTTAGGTAATGTGACAAGATTGGCCACAGCACACAGTGTCTACTTCGTTATGAAGTCAGAGATAGCTCCTCCCCTCTTGGGTCTGTAAAATCTGGACAGAGGAAAGCTTCTACTAGCATTTGGCTAAAATCTGAAGCTTGAACATGGGTTGAGAGAGAGGAAGGGTCCACAAGAAACCCTTTTCTTCTTAAGATCTAGGTGTCTAAGCCTCTTTTGCTTGTGTGATACAAGGGAATGATTTATTAAATAAAGCAGCACTTCCAGTCCTCTTAGTCTGGCCTGCTCTGTAATAGTTCCCTGCTCAGACAGGAAAAAGTGGTGTAGATCCCCATTATAGCACTGAGGGTGATTTTTTCCCCCGGGGGAGGCCTGGAGAGGCAGAGGACACCGGTAGGGCTGAGATACGGCCATTGATGGGGGAGGATGCACTTCTCCCCACCTCCTTGGGTTTGTGAGGAGGAGCCACCACTTTGGTCCACTGAGCTGCAGAAGGCTCTCCTGGCAAGAGAGAACTTGACATTGATTTATCCGAATTCTCACTCCCTTCCTCAAATCGGGGAGCAAAGAACTCCCCAGTAGCACAGAAAGGAGGAGTCTTATTATCACCTGGGGAACCAGGAGAACTATATGGCCTGGGCGTTGTATTCGTGAAGGGCCTCAAGTATAGACTATACCTTATTGCCAAATAAGGTCACATTATCTTTCTACTTATTACCTGTATTCAATGTTTTGGTCCGTTAAAAATAAATATCTAAAATATACCAATATTTTAGTAACTCTGTTTTGGCCTTTCTTCATTTTTTAATACACCCACAGCCACAAAAATGCAAGAGGACTCGTCCTCTCTCAGCCTCTGAGTGGCCCAGCCTGCCACATGCAGGTTATAGATAGAATGTGAAATCAGTTATGACAATTGCAGAAAGTTACTCATGGTTCTGTGTGTTCTGAAAGAGTGTGAAATTGCATTTCCTCCTCTCGTGATAGGCACTAAAACCAAAGGAAAACGATGAGGGCCAGTCTTGGGGACCAACTTACTAATGTCACAAAAGCCTGTGACCCCCACTCCTCACCCCTGAGCTCCAGTCCTGCCCCGCTCCTGAGGCACTTCCTGTCAGGGCTGGCCCTGGTCTCCCACCTCCATACTCCCGAAACTGTGTTCGTGGGGAAGCAGAGGGTTCCTCCTGAGGTTTCATAACTCTAGGATCTGGCAAGAGGCAGATTTTTGTGTCCTTGAAATCATTTTTGGTTGGGTTGTTTCTTTAGGGCCCACTCTCCCCTGAGACCCCAGAGAACTATGAAGGAAGTGTGATCAAAACAAACAAGCGGGAGAAGCACTTCTGGAATGGTGGAGTAAAGACCTCTGAAAATATGCTCCTCCATAAAAACAGTGCGAACACTGACAAAAATGGTCAAAATCAAGTTTTTCAGAAGTCTAGAAATTAACCAAAGGCTTACAATCTAAGGAGTAGTTTTTTCAAGAAAAATGACTGATTCTTGTAAGAACAGAGAGCTTTGTGGTGTTTTAATTTGCCCCATTCCCATCCCCTTTTCCCAGCTCCACAGTAGCCTTGAAACCAGCAGCCTCGGAACCACAGTAACTGCAGCAGCCTAGCAGCCATTGGAGGAGGTAGAATGGATTCAAGCTCCCCAAAGAGCTGGTCCCCAGAGAACTGTCACTATTTGCCCTGTCTGGAAGATCCCTGGAAAAGCCTCATTCACGGGGCTTGTCTTTATTTGGTCAGCGAGGAAATTCCTATCATCAGGGCACTGATCAAATAATTAGTGGCAATGTCTTAATTAAAATTGCAGCTGCCTGAGGCGGCAATATCCATTGGGGCAAACTAGAGGCTGGATAAAATCTTAAAAGGAAAATTTGGGGGTGTCCATAGGGGGCTTTCAAAACCTCTTACTTATTTCTGGGGGTCTAGAAGACAACGTGCATGTACAGGGCTATACATCTCTCACCTCTGGCTGACCTTGAGGCTCTGTACAAGCAGGAAATGAAGACTAAGCTAGAGTTGTAAAGTGCTGGAGTATCGAAGTCACGCCCTAACACACACAGCCCCTCAGCAAAGGGTGGGAGATTTAACGGTCGCTCAAAGGCATTTAAGGAAATCTCTGTACAATTATTAGCTGACTGCCAAGCTGGGCAAGCAGACACTTCAGTGGCCACACATCACAAAGAATACAGACTTTACAGAACTAGTCCAGGAAAGTTACTAAACAAACAAACAATGACAACAAACAGCAACAACAAATATCCCTGAGGGGGTGGGAATCTGATTTCTAGAGTTGCCACACCATACTATTTATTTATTTATTTTTATTTTTTTTCTAAAAGTTTATTTATTTATTTATTTTTTCCGCAAAGCCCCAGTAGATAGTTGTATGTTGTTGCACATCCTTCTAGTTGCTGTATGTGGGACACGGCCTCAGCATGGCTGGAGAAGCGGTGCCTCGGTGTGCGCCCAGGATCGGAACCCGGGCCGCCAGCAGTGGAGCGCGCGCACTTAACCGCTAAGCCACGGGCCGGCCCCACACCATACTATTTAAAACGTCCAGTTTTCAACAAAAAAATTATGAGATATGCAAAGAAACAGGAGAGTGTGGCCCAAACACAAGGAAAAAAAAAGCAATCAATAGGATTGTTTCCTGAAGAAGGCCAGATGTTGGACTTACTAGACGGATGATATTCCCTTATAATCATTTTTTTTTTTTTTTAGTGAGGAAGATTAGCCCTGAGGTAACATCTGTTGCCAATCCTCCTCTTTTTGTTGAGGAATATTGGTCCTGGGCTAACATCCATGCCCATCCTCCTCTATTTTATATGTAGGATGCTTGCCACAGCATGGCTTGATAAGTGGTGCGTAGCTCCGTGACCAGGATCTGAAACTGCGAACCCCGGGCCGCCAAAGTGGAGCTCACAAACTTAACCACTACGCCACCAGGCTGGCCCCTCCCTTATAATAATTTTTATTTCTGTAAGGTTAGTTGTGATGTCCTCTCTTTCATTCTTGATTTTAATATTTTGATTATCTTTCTGGGTCAGTCTAGCTAAAAGTTGGCCAATTTTGTTGATCTTTTCAAAAACTCAACTTTTTGTTTTGTTGATTTTCTCCATTGTTTTTCTATTCTCTATTTCTTTTATTTCCACTTAATGTGTATTATTTCCTTCATGAGAGATTGAATCTCCTATCACTATAAAATGTTCTTCTTTATCTCTATTAACAACTTTTATCTTAAACTCTGTCTTTGTCTGATATTAGTATAGCCACCTAACAACAGAGCCTCAGCATACAGGAAGCAAAACCTGACAGAACTGAAGGGAGAAATAGCCAATAAACAACGATAGTTGGAGACTTCTGTACTCCACTTGCAATAATGGATAGAACAACTGGGAAGATATAGAAATAGGAAAGAAAAGACTTGAGCAGCACTATAAACCAACTAGACCTAACAGACTTCTAGAGAGCATTTCACTCAACAATGGCAGAATACTGTTCTGCTGGATATGAAATGTTCTCCAGGATAGACCGTATATTAGACCATAAAATAGGGATCAATCAATTTAAGCACATTAAAACAATACAAAGCATCTTCTCTGACCACAATGGAATTAAATAAAAAATCAGTAACAGAAGGAAATTTGGGAAATTCACAAATAGGTAGAAATTAAACAACACATTCCCAAATAACCAAGGAGTCAAAGAAGAAAATTTATAGCTGTAAAAACCTACATATTGAACTTCATCAAAATTAAAAACTTATGTGGTTCCAAGGACACCATCAGTAAAGTGAAAAGACAACCTATAGAATGGGAGAAAATATTTGCAAATTATATATCTGATAAGGATTTGTATCCAGAATATATAAAGAAGTCCTACAGAGCCATCCCTGATGGCCTAGTGGTTAAAGTTCTGTGCGCTTGGGTTCGGTTCCCAGGCATGAAACCACATCACTCCTCTGTCAGCAGCCACAGCTGTGGTGGTGGCTCACAGGGAAGAACCAGAAGAACTTACAACTATACACAACTATGTAGTGGGGCTTTGTGGGGGAGAAAGAAGAAAAAAGGAGGAAGATTGGCAACAGACGTTAGCTTAGGGCAAATCTTTTTTTTTTTTTTTTAAATAGTTGTTTCTGCCATTTCTTTCTTTCTTTCTTTTTTTTTTTAAACTTAATTTATTTATTTGTCCCCCCAAAGCCCCAGTAGATAGTTGTATGTCATAGCTGCACATCCTTCTAGTTGCTGTATGTGGGACGTGGTCTCAGCATGGCCAAAGAAGTGGTGCGTCGCTGCGCACCGGGATCCGAACCCGGGCTGCCAGCAGCAGAGCACGCGCACTTAACTGCTAAGCCACGGGGCCGGCCCAGGGCAAATCTTCCCCTGCCAAAAAAAAGCAAAACAAAACCAAAACCAAAACCAAAAAGAATGATGTCAGCTGTGGGTTTTTTTTTTTTTTTTTAAAAAAGCAGTCTTACAACTCAATGATAAAAAGACAACCCAACTGAAAAATGAGAAAAGGATTTAAAGACATTTCTCCAACGAACATGTGCAAATGGCCAATGAGCACATGAAAGATGCACAGCATCATTAGCTATTAGGGAAATAAAAATCAAAACCACAATGAGATACCACTTCAAACCCACTAGGATGGGCAAAAGAAAAAAAAAAAAAAAGACAATAATGGGGGCCGGCCCACTGGTGTAGCGGTTAAGTTTGTGAGCTCCACTTCAGCAGCCCTGGGTTCGCAGGTTTGCATCCCGGGCATGGACTGATGCACTGCTTATCAAGCCATGCTGTGGTGGCGTCCCATTTAAGTAGAGGAAGACGGGCACGGATGTTAGCCCAGGGCCAATCTTCCTCAGCAAAAAGAGGAGGATTGGAAACAGATGTTAGCTCAGGGCTAATCTTCCTCACCAAAAGAAAAAAAAAAAGACAATAAGAAGTGTTGGTTGTGCAGAGATTAGAATCATCATTCATTGCTAGTGGGAATATAAAATAGTACAGCTATTTTGGAAAACTGGCAATTCGTCAAAATATTAAACATAGAACTACCATATAATGCAATAGTTCCATTCCTAGGTATATACCTGAGAGAATTGAAAACATATGTCCACACGAAAATTTATACATGAAAGTTTATAGAAGAATCATTCATAGTGGTCCCAAAGTGTAAACAACCCAAATGCCCATAAACCGATGAATGGATAAATAAAATATGCTATATTCATACAATGGAATATTATTTGGCAATAAAAAGGATTGACATACTGACACATGCTACGACATGGATGAACCTTGAAAACATTATGCTGAAAGAAAGAAGCCAGACACAAAAGACCACATATTGCATGATTCTATTTATAGAAATGTCCAGAATAGGCAAATCCATAAGAGAGATACTGGTTAGTTGTTGCCAGAGGAAGGGGAGAGTGGGAAGTGATTGCTAGGGGGTGTGGAGTTGCTGTTTGAAGTGATAAAAATGCTCTAAAATTAGCTAGTGGTGATGGTTACCCAACCCTGTGAATATACTAAAACCCACTGAACTGAATACTTTAAATGAGTGGATTTTATGGTATATAAATTATACCTTAAAAAAGCTGTAAAAAATAATAAAAATAAGATCAGTTTCCTTCTTTGCCTCTCCACATTAAAAGGAAAATAGAAGCAACGATTTCTGCTCTTGGATCAGTGGTTTTCAGCTGGGGGTGATATTGTCCCCCAAGGGACATCTGGCTATGTCTGGTGACATTTTGTTTGTCACCATTGGGGGAAGGGTGCTACTGGCACCTAGTAGGTAGATGCCAGGGATGCTGCTAAACATTCTACAATTCACAGGATGCCCCCACCACAAACAATGATCCGGCCCAAACATCAATCGTGCCAAGGTTGAGAAATCCTGCCCTAGATCAGCTCCCCCAGGACGGAGCAGGGAGCGTGGTGCGTCCTGGCTCTCCCACAACTGCAGAGGTCCTGTGGTGCGATGGCATCCCCTATGTTGAGGGCAGTTATTAGAACCCAGCCTAGCAAACTCACTGTCAAGGCGGTGGTAAGGACGTGAACCACAGCCATCTCTCTAGGAGGGTCTTGGGAGAAACTTCTGTCTGGTCTCAGCTCTGAGAGGAGCTGTGCTGTCCTCAGTAGTCTGTCTCTGTTATATCTCACGGACATTGTGAACTCTGGAGCTGACCAGACTTTTCTTTTCTGGTTGGCTGCTAAATAGTTTTGAGCCAAACTTGTGGCCCATCCTAAGAAAGGCATAGGTCTTATATTTTATGTTTTTTAGTTTCATTCCTGGCTCCATTTTATATCCTTACTTTTCTTTTCCTAAAATTTATTTTCTTTCTCTTTATTTCTTTTGTTTTTACTTTTAATTTTTGCCATCTTATAGTGTTGTGTATGTCTTGGTAAGCTATTTATGCTGTGCCACGAGAAACAAGATACTGAATAAACAAATGTGAACAGTGAGTCTCTCCTTGGTTCTGGGATGGAAGTAGGAGGTAGAAGGGGGCAGATAATGGGGCAGGGTGGTGGGGTGGTGTTAACAGAGGCACAGTGAGGACGGTGGGCAGGGACCAACGACCTCCCCATCGGGTGTACTTGTGCTTGTTCCAGAAGCCCGGCTAGGTGGTGAGGGGGCAGAGTGTGAGGAGTAGGGGGATTCTTAGAGGAGGTCAGCTGTTTCAGGGTTGCTGTGTAGGACACTGTGGCCTCTTGGTGTTGGAAGGAGCTGGGCTTTCAGAGGACAAGTGGTGGATGTGGGGACAGAGCTGGTAGGAGAGGGGGCCCCAGATGGGCAGGACCAGGTGGTATACTGAAGTGTCCTGGATGGGGAGCCAGGGATTTGGCTCCTAGGTTTCAAGTCCCAGTTCCACCCTTGTTGGCCAAGTGACTGCAGTTACGTGGCTCCTTAGTTTCCCCGTCACTAAAACAGGGTAGTAACACCTGCTAGGTCTATCTCTGGGGATGGCGTGAGGACCAAACCAGGTAATGAAAGGAAATTGCTGAAGTGCTCTATTCGTTGCTAGGCTGCAAATTTTTAATTTTTTTTTAAATGTTGAGGGGCAAAAATAATTGCGGAGTTATGGTGGCCCTGATTACCGCTGTGCTGGTGAAGACGTTCTCATTTGGAGCAGGTAATTACTGTTGCAGAGGCACTGGGGGCTGTGGAGCTGGGGAGCGGGCCTGAGGGAAACAGAGAGATTGGCTGACCCCGGGGAACTAATTAAAACTTACACAGCATCCATGGGGAGAAAGTATTTGTTAATCATTCAGTTGCATTCAGATGTGTGCCAGTGACTACTTAGACTTTTAGAGTTAGAAGAATCTTGAGGGCTGGAGAGGCCAGTACCCTCCCCAAGCTCTCTCTCTCAGGAGCTCTTAGTACCCAGGAGATCTTCACTCTCCCATTTTCCCTACAAAGAGAAAGCTTGGCCCAGGAAAGTCAAGAAGGTCTGGAGTTCAGGGTACATGGATTTCTCAGACTTGTGTGTTTTCTCATGATCTCTAGGAGGGAGGCCACTACAATTCTAGTGTCTCGGGTCCAGTCACAGTGTCTTCAGCTGAGGCCAGTTTCATCTTTTAACCTTTGCGGGGTTGGCTAACAACCACTCGTCCCCTTTGTCTCATTTTCATATTATTCTTCAGTTCTTTTCCCTCTCCTTGGCTCCCCCATGTCCCCCATCAACACACACTCCAGATACTGCAGCCAACCAGTTTCTATTTTCATCTGAATAAAAAAGTAGTTCTGAGAAAGGTCGGAGGACCTGACCAAGAAAGCCCTCTCCTTGCCCTCAAGGCTGGGAGAGGAGGGCCTCTAAGTCTTCTCCCCAAAAGCAGTCTACTTTCAAGATACTTTTCCTTGGATCCCAGGCTTTCTTTGATCTTGGTATACCTTGGGTAGCTTTTTTTGGTTTTGAAATTTGATTGTCTTCCCAGTTCAGGGTGAAAATGGACATAGTAAACTCATCTTGCCTATCTCCCCTGATTCATGTGAAATAATGCTGATTTTTATTATACACCAGACATTGTGCAAGTGCTTTTCATACATTATGTTAATTCTTGCAACAACCCTATGAGGTAGGAATTATCTTTGTCTCACAGGCGAGAAAACCGAGCCTCTGAGAGGTTCAACAGTGTGCCCACGGTCACACGGCTTGCAGGTGGTGAAGCTGGGGTCTAACCTGGGAAGTGGTCAGTGGCAGGCGGTTGAGGTAGAGAGGGCACTGGACTGGGGGTCAGAGGCTTGGGTTTGAATCCTGGCTCCATCACTGGCTGATGGGACCTTGGGCTAGTCACACACCTCACCTCTCTGGGTCTCAGCCTCCACATCGGCAAAGAGGTGACGAGAATGCCTGGCTCAGTAGGTGGATGACGGGTTTCCATGCATGTGATTACTCAACCTAGTGCTAGACTCAGGAGAGGCTCAGGCAGTGTCCACTGCAGCAGATGTGCACGTGTGTGGTTGGCAGCCCCTCAGCTGGCCCCCAGCGATCCCCACCTCCTGGTGTTCAAGCCCTCGGGTAACCTTCTCCTTCAAAATGGAGACATCAGTTCCTTGTCGTGTGGGCCCCTCCGTTGCGCAGCTCACACCCTGGCAGACGCCTTCCCACTGAGCAAGCGAGAGAGAGAGCGAGAGTGAGCAAGACAGAAATCTCAGTCTTTCTGTGACCTGGACATTTTGGGGCCAGAATCAGTGACTCACTTCTAACCAATAGTGCACAGCAAAAGTGATGGAATTTCACTTTTGAGATTAGGTTACAGAAAGACTGTGATTTCCATCTTGTTCACTCTCTCTCACTCTCTCCCTTGCTCACTCACTCGGAGGGAAGGCAGCTGCCACGGTGTGAGCTGCCCTGTGAAGATGCCCACATGGCAAGGAACTGGTGTCCCCAGCCAGGGAGCACCTGAGGGCTGACAACAGCCCTGTGAGCCTAGAAGCCTAGAAGCAGACCCCCTCCCAGTGGAGCCTTAGATAAGGACAGCCTGGCTGCCATCTTGATTACAGTCTTGTGAGAGCCACAGGAACCCAGCTAAGCCACGCCTGGATTCGTGACTCAGAAACCATGAGTTAATAAATGTTTCTTGCTTTAAGTTACTAAGTTTTGAGATAATAATGGAAGGCTGTGGGGTGATGTGGTTTCTCTGGGAGAACCAGGGGAGATTTCTCAGAGGAGGTGTGCCTGTGCTGGGCCTAGAAGGGTGGACAGGATGTAAACTTGAGGTGGAGAAAGATCTCAGGCAGAAGACCAGCAAACAGGTGTGTTCCAGGGATGTGAAATCTGGTTTGGTCCTCCAAACCACCCCACCTAACGTATATACTTGGATGGAAACGTCCTGCCTGAGGCCAGAGTTGGCTCTTCCGTGTCAGGGGTCCACCTCTTCACAGGGCCTGTGGCCTTGGTCCCGTGCTGCTCAGACCTTGCCCTTTGGTGCTGTGGCACAAGCCCCCTGGCGCTCAGGCCACTGCCACCTCAGGGGCATCGGGGAAGTCCCTCCCTTGTCTCTGGCCACGCTGTCCCCTCTCCTGCCCATGCTACCTCTTACAGCATCTCTGCTCCTCCCTCAGTGTGCTGGCTCCCCCTCCCCAGGATCCAGGTAGAGGCCTAGACATTGAGCTCTGCTGGAGTGTGGGAGAGGTTCTTGGTTGGGGCAGGTCCTTTCCTGGTTCCCTGGGCTTCCTGTGCTGGGGGAGGCTGGGGGCTCGCGGCTTGAGCTCTGCCTATTTGTAGGATGTCTCATCCCCTAGTGGCCTCATATGTCCATCTGAGCCTTGCACACTGGACTGCAGGGAAGTATGTCCCTGGGATCTTGCACCCGCTGAAGCACCCTTGGTCCCTCAGGGCCCAGCTGCGGTGCCTTACACGGCCAACCGCCTCTTTCTTCCTTTAAACTCTTTGATCTCTGACTCTAACCTCAAGGCTCTGCAAACGGGCAGGCGTCAATCTGAGAAGCTCCTATTACCTGCGGGGATTACCCTGGGGTTTTACTGGCTACTCTTCCTATGTGTAGCATGGTCCCTGCACACACACACACACGTGTATGTAACACGTGCACACACAAGGCACACCTGCACACACATGTATGCACACACAACACACGTGCACACACGTGTGCACACACACGTGCACACACACATGCACACAGAGTTGCAGAAGATGGGTAGGTGGGACAGAGGCCCAGAGAGAGCATTAGACGTGGAGCCTGGAGACATGGGTTCCAGCCCTAGCTCTGACCATCGGTGACTGTGGAAAAATCATATCCCCTCGCCTTCTTTGTTTCCTCTTTTGTAACACTATGGAATTTGAACAGATGTCTCCAGGGCATCGTCTTTCTGTGATCTAGATGCAGACACATTACAAAGACATGTGGGGTGGGGGTTGGGTTGGAGGCTGGATTTATAGCATTCAGTTACACTGGTTTTGGGGGCAGATAGACCGTGTTTGAGCAGCAGTCAGACTGCGTGACCTTAGACAAGGTACTTCATCTCTCACCCATTTCCTCATCTGTAGGGTGGGATTAAGTAAACCTTGTTGTGTCAGGATTAAGCGAGGTGATTTATGCAACAATGCCATGCACTATAAATGACATATGTTATTCCTGGTCTCAGCTCTGCCCTCAATTCACTGAGCTGTCTTGGGTAAACCAAATAAGCTTTCCTAGATCTCAGTTTTCTCCTCTGTAGACTGGAGTTTGGATGAACAAAATATCTTCGAGGAATCTTCCTTTTACGGTCTCCTCACCCAGCTCAGAGTGGGGATGACGTTGAACTTGACTATTCAGAGATTCACCGCACGGGGGCGATGTGATCTCATTTTGAGCAAACTCCAGAGAATTATGCTGCGTTTTAGGAAACAAGTCTGCCTTTTGGGGTCCATTTCCCAGACTCTCTATTCCATCCTCTCCTGTTTTTTTATTTCTAACTATTGTTAATTGGAAATTGCAGAAACCCTCAACATCGTAAATCTGGAGACAACCTAAGTACCCGTCACTCCCGTTTTACTCACAGCCTGTCTATGATGCGTATGTTTGAAAAATGCATGCCGACAATCAGAAACATTCACTCTTGATCCACTTGCAAAATTAAACCATTGATAAAAACATTTTCAAAGATGTAAGTAGGCAAAATTGGTTGAAAATAAATTAGAGTTAATATGTTAAAACAAATTCCATCTTTTTCTTCTAATGTTTTATAATTATTTTTTCCTATTGTATGATCAATGATCAAAATTATATTAAAAAAACCACAAAACAAAAACCATAATGGCCACTCTAAGTTCATTCCATTTAGAGCCTCTCATAGTTAATACTTTGGTGTATATCTATCTTAATCTCTCTATCTCTCTCTCTATCTGAACATATATTTTATATTGAGAGTTTACTGTTTTTCATCTTGCTTTTATCACTTAATATATTGTAAACATCTTTCCATGTCAATAAATTAATTTTTAAAAATAAACATTTTATTTTAAAACAGCTTTAGATTTACAGAAAGTTGCAAAGATAGTACATGTAGTTCCCATAGACCCCACCTCCAGTTTCCTTTATTAGTAACATCTTAAATTAGTATGAACATTTGTCACAATTAGTGAACCAATATTGATACATTATTATTAACTGAGATTCACACTTTATTCAGATTTCCTTAGTTTTTGCCCTAGGTCTTTCTTCTCTTCTAGGATACCAAATTACATTTAGTTGTTAGTTTCTCAGACGTTCCTTGCTTTGGATGACCTTGACAGTTTTGAGGATTACTGGTCAAATACTTTGTAACATGTCTCTCTATTAGAATTTGATGTTTTTCTTACGATGAGACTGGAGTTATGGGTTTTAGGAGGATGGCCATAGAGGTGACGTGCCATTCTCATCACATCAGATCAAAGCTACAGACGTCAACGTGATTTGATGCTGTTGATATTGACCGTGATCACCTGGTTGAGGCGGCGTTTGTCAGGTTGCTCCACTGTAAAGTTACTCTTTTCCCCCTTCTTTCTAGAAAGTCACTATGTGTAGCCCCCACTTAAGGCGTGGGGAGTTATGCTTCCCTTCCTTGAGGGTGGACTATCTACATAAATTATTTGAAATTCTTAATAAACAAACTTTTTGCAGCCTAAAACAGAAAATAACCCAAACAAGAAACTACCTTGAATTAGGAAGATCTCCACAGAACACTAAACAGGAGGTGCACCTGTAGCAAAGAATTTGCAAAGCAATTTCTCTCTGGTCTTTATTCACTGAGCCACTAGGGCTCCAGCCATCCTCTTGGTCACCTCTGTCGTCCCCTGCTGTCGGGGACATCATTTACCCAAGCTGAGATCTGGGTGTTTCCTATTCCTAAAGCCTTCCTCAGCAGCTGGGGAGAGGGTTGAACCCCTGGGCTGGGTTGGGAAGTTCTACCAGAAGTCAGACCTGTTGCTATTTTAGCAATTTCTTTTCTTTGAGTATCAGCACTGTTTTACAAAAGGATTTTGAAAAAGTGTTTTCCAGGTGCTGGAAAAAAGAAGCCTGGGGGCTAATTCTGGGAATGGTCCACGGGCAGAGGGCAGCCCTTGGGGTAGTGGGTGGAGCAGTTCGGCAGGTAGACACTGGCCAGGGAGCTGGAACGCTTGGTTTCTGAGCCCGGCTTCATTCAGACCTTGCTGAGGGACCCTGGACACATCTCAACCTGTCTGCATTGTGGTCTGTTCGTCATCCTTGGAGTGCGGACTGCAGACTCCAGGCCTGACAGCGGGGAATTCCGAGGGGCTTCAACACCGTGCTGGGGCAGGAGGAAACGGCTTCCTTCTCTCTGGTCCCCAGACAAAACTGCCTTCCCCCTTCTTCAGCTTCCCCTGCCCCCCTCCCTCCCTGTCCTCTGCTCTGGGAATCAGGCTCTTGTGGGGATGGAGCTTCTGTGGCGTGCTGCTGGGGAGCGGCATACTGAGGGCGGTGGGGACCCAGGTGCAGCTAGAAGCCCCACCCGCCTTTTCCCCTCAGCCTCCAACCCTGACCCTGCAGCTTCTCTTTCTCTCTCTGGCTCTTGTTGTCACTCCAGCTCCTCCCTTGCCTCGAGGTGAATCCATCTTTCTTCTGGTCTCCTTCTGCCAGCTGTATTTATTCTGGCTGCTAGCCCACCTTTCTGCCCATTTTCTCCACTGCTTTCTCTAAGGGAGCACTTCCACCTGTCCCAGCTCTTTGCTCCTAGAACCTAGAACTCTGGGTGAGTGGAACAAATCACCCTGCTGTCTTTCAAGGTCCCAGCCTCGGGGAAGTCTGCCATCGCCCCTCACCTCCACCGCTTTATCTGCTTTCTTTCTGAGGAGTTTTCTGGGAGGTAATCTCTAGCAGCCCAGGTGCTCACCTGTCCCACTCCTAAGTGGGATGTTCTTGTGGACTATTCCACGTCTTTCTTGCTGCAGCCAGAGCCTGTGTCTGTGCCTGGCTGTCTCCTACTGCTGCAGAGCCCTCTCTTGGCTCCTCCATCCAGTCTGGCCTTGGGGACATGGGAGGTGGCAATGGCACAGCAGTAACTGAGTTTGTTTTGCTGGGGTTCTCAGACTTTGGTTCCCTTCGGGGCCCTCTGTTTTGGGGGGTACTCTGCATCTACCTGGTCACCTTGCTGGGCAACTCCCTGATCATCCTCCTCACGCTGACAGACCCTGCCCTGCGCTCGCCCATGTATTTCTTCCTTCGCCACTTCTCCATGGTGGAGATCCTCTACACCACAACCATCGTGCCCAGGATGCTGGCTGATCTCCTCTCCTCCTGCCCCACCATCCCACCTGCCAGCTGCTTCACCCAGCTGTATTTCTTTGCCCTCTTTGGCATCGCCGAATGCTGCTTGCTCACTGCCATGGCCTATGACCGCTATGCTGCCATCTGCCGGCCACTGCATTATGCCACCCTGATGAACCAGGGAGCCTGCGCGAGCATGGTGGGGACCTCCTACCTCATGGGCATCATCACCGGCACCACTCACTCTGTCTTCATCTTCACTTTGCCTTTCCATGGTGCCAACACCATCCATTACTTCCTGTGTGACATTCTGCCTGTGCTGAGACTGGCTAGTGCGAGCACCTTCTGGGGTGAAGTGGGCAATCTTGCCATCACGATAGCTTTTATCTTGACCCCCTTCTTACTGATCATAGCCTCCTATGCCTGTATCCTTGCCACCATCCTCGGGGTTGCGACATCCCAGGGACGTCGAAAAGTCTTCTCTACCTGTTCCTCCCACCTGTTCGTGGTCATACTCTTTTTTGGGACTGGGACTGTTGCTTACATGAGGCCTTGGGCAGGCTTCTCTCAGGACGTGGACCAGATCCTTGCCCTCTTCTACACAGTTGTCACTCCTATGTTCAACCCTTTTGTCTACACTCTGAGGAACAAGGAGGTCACAGGGGCAATAAGGCGGCTCGTGAAGAGATACCTTTGGAGCCCTTGATCCTCTTTGTTCTTGAAGATAAGGGCAATCCTTGGATACTCTCAAGGAGGAGGGAGAAGCTGGGACCTGCAGTTCCCAAGGGTCTGGTGGTGCTCTGCGTGGCGTGAGTGTGGGTTCCTTGGCTTGCCCAGCTCGAGGGCCCAGGGCACTGACATGCTGTCAGAGCTCTGCTTCCAGGGCCTGTTCTTATGGCCTTGACCTGACTTGCTTGTAGGTGCAGAGCCGGGGAAACATGCACTTGAGGGAAGGTGAGGAGGAAAGGCAGCTGTGCCCATCTCATGTGAGGACTGAGCAATTCCTGATCTTTCCTGAGGTCCAGAACCTTCCTGGGGCTGGTTCCTGGAGACATCACTCTTGCTCTTTCTCCCAGACTCCCCGTTACCAGCCTTTGTCTCTGACATTGGTTGCCTCTGGTACAGCAAGAGCTCCTTTACTCCAGTGCGAGCTCTGATCTGGGCAGGAACAGGGGCAGATCTGGCTTTGGCAGCTCAGGCGCCACGTCTTGCTTGGTGCTGCTTTAGGTCTGGAAGCATCTGTCTAGTTAATTTGCTTCTGACTTACAATTTCTCTCCTGGTATCCCTGAGACATTGATATTCTCTCCTTAGCTTCTTTCTCATCCACTGGCTGACTTGCTCTTCACTTTCTCCTCTGGTCCTAGGGTAGAAATGCACATATATCTCTCTCCCCGACTCTGATCAGAAGGTCCAATCTGGCCCCTAGACTCCCAAGATGATGCTTTTGTTTCTTGCAAACTGTCCACTATTTCTACTTGGAGTCCACCTTAACTTGCTGCCAGCGGGAGCCAGCACTGTGTTACTCTTCTTGGGAAGCTGTTCTTGCTCGCTCATGAACTCTCCTTCAGCGATAAGCCACGGGAGGGAACAGCACGTGCAGGGACATCTCTCTCAAGGCACATTAACTGGGGGCCTGTAGGAGAGCATTGATTTTCTTTTCCAGTTTATAAAAATGACACTGCTAATTGCAGCGAATTTTGCCTCCAGAAGAAAAGAAAACAAGTGTTAACATTTTGGTGTTAATAATGTCCTTGGGAAATTATTGCAGTCTTGTTTCCCTCTGTATATGTGTATATACATATTTTTAAAAACTAAAAATGGGATTGTATTGTCTAAATTGTTCTGTAAATTTTACTTTCCACTTTATTATGCTATATTATAGCATTTTACCATATAAATAGATTTCTAAAGCATGATTTTAATATCATATAGTATCCTACTGTGTGGATATACTATAACTTTAAGCAATCTCCTATTATTGGAATTATAATTTTTTTGTTATAAGTATTAGTGATAGATATCATTGCACTTGTATCTCTGTATACTTATCTTATGCTTTTCTGAGTACAAACTTCTAGAAATGGAATTGCTGAGTCAAAACAAATGCACAGTTTTAAAGCTTTTGAAACATATTGCCAAATTGCCCCACAAAAGATTATTTATTGTTTTACAGTCTAATTGAGGGCAGTTCAATTTTCAGGGCAAGGAAATGGACTAAAAGTCAAGAATGAGTTGCAGTTAGATAGCCTGGGGAAGTGAAGGATGGGGGAGGAATGGATATTTAATATTCTTATAATGCAGAGAGGATCTGATGAGGAGGACACGAACTCACTTTCCCTCCATCTGCCAACGACTGGGTGGGACATACTTGGACTGAGGGTGCAACATGAAGTATCAACATTAAACCTAAAGAATGACTTTCTGGTGGAGTTGGTATGTGAACAAGACAAAGCAAGAGGTTTTTCCTCACTGTTCTGATCTGGGGGTGGAGAAAAGAGGAGGAGGATGTGATGAAATCGCACTGGCTCTGCCCCGGGTGGCTTCACCCTTCTCTCACCTGAGATGGTGACCATTGGGTCTGAAGGCTGAGGTCCTCTATTTTCAGGGTCCCCAGATAGAGTTGCCAGAAAAATACCAGGTGCCTAGTTAAATTTGAATTTCAGATAAACAACAATTTTTTTGGTATAAGTGTGTCCCATGAAATCTTTGGGTGGAGGGATTTAGCACCGTTTTACCTCTCTGGGGAAAGAAATACTTGGGACATACTTACATTAAAAAACTATTCATCATTCATCAGAAAATCAAATTTAATTAGATGTCTTGTATTTTTATTTGCTAAATCTGGTGACTCTATCCCTAGGTGCTGTTCAAGCAGGGCTGGCACTGCAGTTGGAGGTGAGGATCTAAGTAAAAAGCTTTGATCACCTCCATTCAGGGAGAAGGAAGCCACTTGGGAAATAGAGTAGCTTCCTCTGATGTGAGTTCTTTGTTTGACCAGAGACCCACTTTTAGTACTTGTGTGAATATTGGCCCTCCTGTAAGTGCAAAAGAGGATATGGAAGGCTGGGGAGGGTGGAAGAGCCCATGTCAATCCTTGGGAATAAGGGGCATTAAAGAGTAGAATAGAGTCCCTTATTTTATTGGAAAGTCTAAGAGTGGAGACTATGGAGCTGGCTAAGGCAGGCTGACTAGAAGCCTGGTAATAGATAGCAATATGGTGCAGTGGTTTAGAGCTTGGCTTTGGTGTTAGGCGGGTCCAAGATCACCCTGACTGACATTTACTATCTGTAAGATCTTGAGAGATTTCTTAACATTTTCATGCCTTAACTTCCTTATCTGTAAAATTATGCTTATGTACTTTCTGTGCTTCACAGGATTGTTGTGAGGATTAAATACAACCTTCCTTAGTCATTCTTTATTATATAATCACTTAGCATTATCTTAAATCAACTTGTTTATTTGTTTATGGTTTTTCTCCCTTCACTAAAATATATGTCCCGTAAAGGAGGGATGTGCCTGTCTTGTTCACCAGTGTATTCCTAGTGCCTGGCACTGCATGGATGTTCAAGAAATATTTACTGAATAGGTAAATAAATAAATATAAGAAAACTGCTTACACAGTGCATAGCAAATAGTGAAGTCTCAACTAATCTATTTTGATTACTGCTATGATTGCTACTACTATCATTGCATCTCTAGGAACTTCAGTGATGACCTCATTGTGGTTTTTAGATGTCTTATTCGGCACATGTGTGTGGTGATGGTTTGTAATTAGTATTTGGGTGGTGAACATGATGTAATCTATGCAGAAATAGAAGTATAATGATGTACACCTGAAATTTATACAATGTTATAAACCAATGTTACTGCAATAAACAAAAAATTAAAAAAAAAAATTGGGGACCATTAAAAAGAATTCCTCTACAGGCAGGCCCGGTGGAGCAAGTGGTTAAATGCGCGCGCTCTGCTTTGGTGGCCCAGGGTTCCCAGGTTCGGATCCCGGGCGCACACCGACGCACCACTTGTTAAGCCATGCTGTGTCAGTGTCCCATATAGAGTAGAGGAAGATGGGCACAGATGTTAGCTCAGGGCTGTTCTTCCTCAGCAAAAAGAGGAGGATTGGCAACGGATGTTAGCTCAGGGCTCATCTTCATCACAAAAAAAAAAAAAAAAAAAAGAATTCACCTAAAGTTGCTGGAAAGTCTAAAATGCGTTATGTTGAAGAGAAGTAAGGGAGAAGCTGTGTGTGGGATTTTGAAGAGAGGGGATTTGGAAAAGAGGAAATCTTGGTGTAAGCTGTGGAGTGGAGAAAACTCAGAAGGGATCAGATGGGCCATTCCCTATGGGCCATTGGAGAGAAGGAACGAAAGGGGTAGCAAGTGAACTATTCTAGGGCAGAGAAAAACTGATTCTGGTGGCTCACAGAGTTGATCAGAACCCTGGAGAACCAGGCTTAGAAAGTGATCAGGAGCTAAGAGAAGCTTAGAGAACAAAACTGCAGTCAAGGTCATACCACAGGGGTGGTCTGGTTAGGATGTTGTTTGCATCACCACCCTGGTTATTGGTGACTCCTCTGGTACTGTGTGGTGCTGCTGCATCTGAGCCCTGGATGCCACCACTGCCATCACCAAATGAATTGTAAACCTTCCTCTACTCTTTGCATCACTTGCACCTGATTTAAAGTCTCAGCAGATGCATCCATTGGGACTAGCTAAGGTCACAAGCCTGTGTCTTGGCTGTCAAAGTTTAGGGAAAGCCAGTATTTTGGCTGTATTGGCTTCTGTAGGGGATGGTGCAGTTCTGTCTCCCATGAAGCTCTTCACCACCAGATCAAAGTAAATGGCAAGTGACTTCCCAGCAGTGGAGGTAACTGGGTTAGCTGGTGAGGAGAAGCCCCTTTTGTTGAGTTCATGCACCGCCTCCTTTCCTGCCATTGAGGCCATTCTATTCACAGGCTCATTAAGAAAGAACTGGATGTGATTTGCTGGGAAAGGAGGTAGATGCAACTTTCTTGTGTCTTCAGGACATGCTTGGGCCCCATCTAAATTTAGTACTTCCTCTTGTTTTTTTTTTTTTTTTTTAAAGATTTATTTATTTATTTATTTATTTTCCCCCCAAAGCCCCAGTAGATAGTTGTATGTCATAGCTGCACATCCTTCTAGTTGCTGCATGTGGGACGCGGCCTCAGTGTGGCCGGAGAAGCGGTGCATCGGTGTGCGCCTGGGATCCGAACCCGGGCCGCCAGCAGCGGAGCGCGCGCACTTAACTACTAAGCCACGGGGCAGGCCCTGTACTTCCTCTTGTTGATGAAGTGCTATTGGGAATATCTAACCTTTAGGCTGGGTCCATTAAATTACATCCAATCTATGCTGAGCAATACAGTTCAATAGTCACCTGCTGTCCAATGGTCAGATGTTCAGTATATACTGTTGCCTACAAGAGGCCCAAGAACAGTTTCACAAAAGGATACTAATTATTTGCCCAAAAAGGCAAGGTTTGGCTCCCAAATCTGTGATTCGCTTCTTGGACCTACCACGGGTTCCAGTGCCACCAACGCTGAGCATCTTAGGGTCCACTGGATAGTCCATAAGGCCCAGATGGCAGAAATGCAACCTAGACCAGCTAGAGAGACTTTTCTTGCTCTGGCTTTTAAGACATCTGATATGGGCCGGCCCCGTGGCTTAGCGGTTAAGTGCGCGCGCTCCGCTGTTGGCGGCCCGGGTTCGGATCCCAGGCGCGCACCGACACACCGCTTCTCCGGCCATGCTGAGGCCGCGTCCCACATACAGCAACTAGAATGGATATGCAACTACGACATACAACTATCTGCTGGGGCTTTGGGGGAAAAATAAATAAATAAAATCTTTAAAAAAAAAAAAAAGACATCTGATAAGTGGTTTGAAGCAGCGCAACCGAATGGGCTATATGTTGCTTCCCAAATCCAGAGAAACACAGGAGGTCTTTATCTTACTATAGAGAGAAAAAGGTGAGGCAATTTGTCCTTAACATTTGAGGAGATGTGTTGACATCCCCAGAAAACCTCCACTGGGGTGACAGACCCCTAAATTTGATGGGATTTATCATTTACTCTTCGGTATGAATGCACATCTAGAATTCCTGCCATTTGCTTCTCTGCGGGTGCTACCAGCATAGTCTCATCAATATAACGGGCCAGCGTAGCATCCTCTCTAGGATGGTGAGATGATCAAGATGCCTGTGGATTAAATGGTGGTGCAGAGCTAGAGTTGATGTAATTCCCAGGCAAGACAAGAAAGGTGAATGTCTATCCTTTCCAAGAGAAAGCATACTGATTCTGGGGTGTTTTCCACTTAGAGGATAAGGAAAAATGCATTTTTTACTCATTATTTGCATACCCAGTTCAGGGGAGAAGTAGTTTTCTGGCGGTCCAGCTGTCCTGCTCTTCCTCCTCTGTGCCACTAATCTTTTCTTCCACCTGTCACTCTGTTTATTCTCCTTAGTGTCTTGTCTGTCCTCATCTTCCTCCTTTCTCTAAACTCACATGATCAGAGGGGGAATTCACGTATAGGAAGTTAAAAGTGCGGGCTCTAGCATTGAGAACTCAAGTCTGTTATTCCCTAGCTCTGTTACTGAGGGCAAGTTGTTCAACATCTCTGTGCTTTGGTTTCCTCATCTTGTTGAAATTGATATAATAACAGAGTCTCCTTAGAGGTGGATCTATTGTGAAGCTTAAGCTTTTCGGGCTCTTCACTTGTACGGGCTCCTTACAAGGGCCCGGAAGGAGCTCTAGCAATTGGTTCCTATGGTCATATGTTCTTATAGAAATTGCAAAAGTGATATATTTTAACTGCAATATGTTGTGACTTCTATCTCTCTCCACTGTGACTTCCTCTCTGTCCCATTTCCCCTTGTTGTGGGTGATATTGAAGTGGCCATGGATATTTTTGGATCTAAGGCAAAGTTGAGCTGGGGATAGATTAAGTTTGAGTTTGGTGGGATGTGTTTATGTGGTTCACAGTTACTTTTGAGTGTAGTTAAGTTATTGCTGTAGTGTATACTCGTATATTGCTAGTATAGCTAAGTTACTGTTGATACAGGAATGACTTCCAGGAATGCGCCTTCTACACCCTGTGCCATTTCACTCAGCATTGCGACACAAAGTATAGCCCCAAAGGTTGTATTATGATAAAAATGTGTCTGATGGTGCCTGGCACTGAAAATATGTGGGTAGTGGAGGAGAAACAAGGTGGGAAATGTATGGATTGGGAAGTTAGCCTACGGAAAAGAACTCTTTCAATGGTCACATGTGTAAATTTGTGAGCAAGGATTTGATTTTCATCCTCTAAGTAAAAAAAAATATTCTTTCCTGTCAGAAATGTACTTGGTAATGCAAGAACATTTAAAAGTATAAACATGCCATTAATTTTTTTTCTTCTTTTTATGAGAGTGGCGTATTTGATTAAGCTCAACTACTTCATTTTAACTGAAATTCGAAAAAATGTTTTGCAGGTATCAATAAGAAAAGTGAGAAACTATAGACACCTGATTTGGATGTATATGAAGTTACCTGCTTTGGTCATCTTCAAATTTATTTATGAAAGAACTGAGAGAAATCCAGGTGAAAATAATGAAATAGGAAACAAAAACGATAAAGATGAATGATGAAATCAATAGAAATTATTCTTTTTTTTTTTTTGTGAGGGAAACTGGCCTTGAGCTAACAACCGCTGCCAATCCTCCTCTTTTTGCTAAGGAAGTTGGCCCTGGGCTAACATCCCTGCCCGTTCTCCTCTACTTTATATGAGGGATGCCTGCCACAGCATGGCTTGACAAATGGTGTGTAGGTCCATGCCAGGGATCCAAACCTGTGAACCCCGGGCTGCCGAAGCAGAGCACGTGAACTTAACCACTACACCACCAGGCTGGCCCCAGAAATTATTCTTATATTGAGAAACGAATTGTAACAAAAAACTCAAATTGTATTAGAAGCTGTAATTCATTAAGAGAAAGAGATTTTGCATGAAGTATAGGCTCTTGGATTATTTGACAATCTATTTCTGACAGAGTATTTTCCAAATGTTGCTGCAGTAATCTCTCTCATCCCACACGCACTGCTGCAATGTGACCTTGCCATTCCCATATATCAAGAGGTGGAGTCTAATCCCCCTACCCTTAAATCTGGGCTGGCCTTAGTGGCCCACTTGTAACCAATAGAATGTGGTGGAAATGATGCTGTGTGACTTCCAGGGTTAGGTCAGAAGAAGCCGCACAGCTTCTGTATGTTTTCTTGGAATGCTTGCTCTGGATGTTTTCTCTTGGGCGACTCCCTCTTGGAATCCAGCTGCTATGCTGTGAGAAGCTCAAACCACATGGAGATATCATGCGTAGGGGTTCTGGTCAACAAATCCAGTCATTGCAGGCACTCTACACGTGAATGAAGAAACCATTAGATGATTCTTCTTCCAGCTGTTCAAGTCACTTCTAGCTATTGAGTCTTCCCAGCCGATGACACAGACGTTGTGGACCAGAGACAAGCCATCCTTTTGTGCTCTGTCTAAATTCCTGATCTCCAGAAATTATGAGCATAACAAAATGATTGTTGTTTGACGCCACTAGATTTGGAGTGGTTTGTTACGCAGCAATAGATAACTTGAACATCATCCAATCGATGAAGAGGAGTGAGTTATATAAATACATTGGAAAAAGATTTAGATTTCTTGCTGATTAGACATAAAACACTGACATCAAAGAAGAAAATACAAAATTTAATATGCTACTGCAGTGAGAACCTTGAAGACAAACTGGCTAGTGAGTGAGGTCAGTTCAAAGACTATTTAAGATAATTCACTGCACAAGAAAACATGAAACATTGTGAAAATTTACAACTAATATATGAAAAAAACTTGATAGAGGTTTGACCAAATCTGACAACAATCTTAAAAGTTTACATTAAATTACCAATAATGAATGGTGAAGTTGAAAACACCTAAACTATCAATAAAAGAACAGCAAATTTCAATTGACCATTCTAGGGGAAAGACAAATCATCTTTCTAATCTGTCCACAGAAAGTGTATCATAAAATTGTCATCATATGAACACAAAGGCAGTCAAAGAGTACATAGCAAAAAATGCAGGAAAAAAGGAATCATAGAGGTGAACAGGCAGTCAATTAACAAAAATATATTATTTTTCTGGATAGTATGACATTTGTGGCATTTGCCAGTTTAAAAAACTTTCTAATTTCAATAATCCCTTTTTTCATTCTAAGTAAACATTTGTACCTAGTTTTACATTTATACTTTTGTCTTATTTTATTAAATAGGGATGTCTCAAATTATATAAGCTTTTGGTCACACAAAATGGGGATCTAGCCCTGTACTTACCACATAGGGCTTTTATGGGAATTAAATAAGACAATTACTAGTTGAGAGGTTACTATCATGTTACCATACTAATATAGGATGTACTCAAACAACATTAGCTATTATTATTACTACTCATTCTGGCTGAATTGCCTGTCCGCGCTTCCTGTTCCGGCCCTTGCCCGAACTTACTTTATGCCTCCAATTTCTACCAGCCCACCACACTGTATCTCTCCCTTTGTTTCAATGGAGAGCGTGCTGGAACCACCTGGATTCCAGTCACAGCAGCGGGATTTGTAACTGGTTGACATTTGTCTTGTTTTCTGTCATTCCAACACCTTTTGAACATCGCTCTAATGGTTAGGAAGTTTTCTCCTTATGAGTCCCCTCTCCCCGAAGGAGAGGCCAGAAGACTTGCTTTCCCAGCTACATTTGCAGCTAGGGCACCAGCACGTGGCTGTGGTTCTGCTGGTCAGACTCATCTGCATGACACTTGGATTTGGAGCTGAGCAATGTGGCGGAGGGGGACGCAGAATTTATTGTGTGGAGAGCATGTGGGGGAGGTGTCTGGCTCTTGGGTGCAGCTGTGGCAGAGTTCTGACGTCTTGTCCCGAGTGCCATCGGTATGTGTTGGGCAGTGCTGTGTGACCTGAGCTCCTGGTGTCAGTGGTGTGGATCCTGGAGCCACCCCTGTGGGTGTTGAATGTCATCCCTCCCTGCACCGCTGAGGACCCTGGCTCTCTGCATCCCCTGGAGACTCTGTGCATTGCTAAATCTTTGCATAATTCCTCTCTGCTTAAGATGATCAGGGTGGACTCTCCTGTTTGCAACTAGACACACTGACTGATACCCTGGTTAGTGGTCTCGTTTCTGCTGCTGTTATCTATTCTTCACACCACAGCTAGAATGAGCTTTTGAAAACTCAAATCCAATCTTGTCTCTCAGGATGAGTCCCCAGGTCTTACGTGACCCCCAACATCCTTCATGACCTGTGCTGGGTGGAGGTGGGAGCACACCTACTGCCGCGCTTTTGGGGTTTCCACAAGATGAAGGGAAATTTTATTCCACTCCTAGAAGGGAACAAGGGTGGAAACACCTCCTGCCTTTCTCTCTAGCCCCTCACTCTCTTCTTCCCGGGAAGGGGAGTGAACTGACTGACTGATGACACGGTAGGAAGCATTTTTGCCCATGCGTGGCCACAGCCCTCTGGCTCTTTCTCAGGCTGGCCTGCCTTAGGCTGCACCTGCTCTTCTCTCCTCCAGGTGGTGGGCTCGGGGCAGGCCTGCTTGGAGTGACCTGTCCTTTCTACAGATCCTCTGCCCATAACTGGGGGCTGGTGGTAAACTCGGGGAGCAGGAAGCTCAGTTTGACCTTGGGTTCAAGCCTTATCCTCCAATCCAGCTTGACTAGTAATGAAGCTGAAATTCTGCTCCCTATCTAATTCCAGCGTTTTTTCCTAGGGGTAGAGAACCCAAAAGGGAGAGACGTGTGGTTAACTGGACCTCTTCAAACCCCAACAACTTTGATCACTTCTCATATATCCCCCCTCTCCTGTCGCTTCCCCGTGGCTCACACACTCGATTATGGTGAACACCTTGCAGCTCTTGGAATGGCCATACTTTCGCTCACCTATGGACCTTTGCACATCCTATCCCCTTTCTTACTTCGTCCCCTGGATAACTTCTCCTTGTTATTCAGGCTTCAGTTAAGATATCCCCTCCTCCCTGAAGCGTTCTCCGTCCCTCTCAGGCAGGATTAGGGACCTCTCCTTTGTGCTCCTTACCATCTTCTCTTGGTGCTATCTTTGGTACATGTCTCATATAAAATTGTAAGATTGTATTTGACTCTTAATCAGTCTGTCTCTCCCATTAGGTTGTGTTTTATTCTCCTTTGTGCCAAATTTCTGGCACACAGAGTGACCTTGTATTTTCTGAATGACTGTATTAAACTTGAGCTTTCTAAAGGGTGCATCATGGCCCACTGGAAGGCCACATGGAGGGGAAGGGTTCTCTAAGAGAGTGATACTCTTAGCCTTTTGTTTCTACATGTGTGGGTTCTTGGAATGGATAGAGCTCCCAGGCCCATTGCATCTGGCCATAAGTAGCCTTGCCTGGGGTTCCTCAGGGGGAACCCTAAAAGGAGTGGGGTTTGGTGATGCACTCTGAGGTTTCTGCAGTTGCTGAGCAAAATGAGTGATAGCCCCTGCTTGGTCTCAGTAGGCTGAGGTTTTCTGCAACTTTCACAGCTACTCCAGCAGCCAGTTCCTGAGTGTCCTGCTGCCCACTGAGGATGAGGGGCTTGTGGAGCTGGGTAGGGGTGACCTAGGAAATATGGTGTACAGCCCAAGGTGTGGCCCTCAGAGGTTGGAGGGTGGTTAGTCCAGGGGGCTTTCTCTCCTAGTGGTCCTGAATCTCTGTTTTCATGTATATCCAATACTTCTGTCTCTTACCTGCTGATGCGCCCTACCATGGTGTCTAGGCTGGCTGCATGGTGGCTGCTCTGACAATGCATGTACATTCTGTACATTAGAGCTCCAACACTATTGTATTGAAACACTTGACATGAACAAGTATGATTGGATATGAAATCCTTTTTCATGATTACAAGAGTTTTCAACATTACCATTTGTCAATGAAAGATAAGGATGAGCTAGTAATTATAAATATATATTTACATATAATTTGAACTATTGAAATATTTTGAATGACTTTAAAAAAGTTTTACATTTTTTATCAACCACTTCTGTGAGTAGTTTTCTTTGACGGTGACTATCAGTTATTTTAAGAAATCAATACTTAAAGAACTTGATCAGGAGATGTTTAGTCCTTTTTTAAGTACAAAACCTAATAGAAAAATTATGTTCACAGAAGCAAAGTCAAGTTTCTTATAAAAATGTAAATATTTTATTTGGAAGTTTAATGTAAAACCAGTATTTAAAAACTTCCATATTACTGTATATATTATTTTCCTTGCAATTATTTAGTAAAATGAGTGCGCAATGAATTCTTTTCCATCAAGCCCTATCTAGATGCCTCCAAAGCCCCTTCAGTTTCCTCTGGTGTGCCATTCAAATACTAGCACTTTCTAGGTGTGCCATGATGTGAGGAAGGTTGGAAGTACTACCTGAGCCACTTCTTCCAGGAAGCCTTCCAGAAACACCCTCAAACTGTAATCAATCATTAACCTTCCAAAACATGTTTACACGTCTTTATAATTACTCTGATTATATGTTTCTGCTGCTTGGTTTTCTCTCCACTCCATTCTCCCCATGACCACCCCCATTAGATTAGGAGCCCCAGGAGGACAAGGACCTTATCAGTTATTTTCTGAATATCAGGGGTGCTTTATAGCTTTGGGCTCCTTGACTCTGTGTCTGCTTGTCTGAGGATATTCTCTGACCTCAAGTTCCCGTGGCTGGTCTTTCTAAACAGGGTCTAGAAGTTTCATTCCCAGTACACCAGGGTTAAGGTTTTCCCTCTGCTGCCTCCAGCCTCCAAACCAATTGTATCAGTCAGAATTCTTGACAGTGACAAAAGCTGTCTGGATGAGGAAGCAGAAAAATAATTGCTTAACAAAATATAGTGTTTTGGGGAGGGTTGGGGACCATGCCAGAGGCTAAGCTCCCAAGAGTAAATCCCAAACGTGAACTGGTCAGTTGAGGAAATCGCTGGTGCTGCCACCAGGGACCAGACGCCACTTCTATGCCAGAAACTTGCTGCTGCAGCCTTCTTTGCTGTCGCCCAAGAGAGAGTACTGCTCGCTGCCTCTTGTGTGCACCAGCTACTCAGGCAAAGTCAGGCGTGGGTGCATCAGACTGGTGGAACCAGGTCACATGCCGGGGTGGGTAGGAAGTGTTCTCAGCTCAACAGAGGGAGATGGTTGTTCCCCACCAGACTACTGAAGTGGAGAATTCTCCAAACATTGAAAGAGGATCAAATTCTGGGTGGCCACAATGAGTGTTGTGTCCACTCTCCAGGTCCTTTCCAGGATGGCCTCAGAGCTTCGCCCAGTCTGAGGTGCTGGGGAAGGGGTATGGGATCAAGCTGATGGCACACGTTGGGAGGAGAACACGGAAGTGAGAGAGATCCTCTTGTCCAGTTGGACACATTATCACCAGTTATGGATGATGTCATAAATCAAGGGTGGGAAGAGGAGGGGAAGAATATTCATGTGGAATATGTCAAGGAGGAACAGCTCCCTCTCTTCTAAAAGGCATCCAGAGCATGAGACTGCAGTGTGTTTCTGGGAGAAAACTAGGTCAAAAGGCCAGGCAAACTCCCCCGTGGGCTCTGGGCGGGTTATCTGGTTGGATGTCAAGTTCATAGACATTTGCCTTCATGGCTGACAAGGACCTCTGACTCTGGAACAATCTAGAAGACACTAAACGTTCTTCCCCATAGGTAGCATTCCCTTCCATTCTACCTTGTCTTAATAACTCATGCTCTGATAGTGAGTCTGGAGTGTGGGATAGGAAGTAAGATATAGCTTTATCTCTGTTTTAATTCCAACATTTTCTGCCAGGAAGCCTGTTTCTTTGAGGTGCTGCATAGTTTCTGTTAGGCTGGGAGGAGGTTCAGTCAGTGAGTGAGCAGACATCCCCTGAGTCCCTTCATGGTGAGGAGACCGGCATCTTTATCATGTGCTGCAGGGCCCCTGTGACCTCCTTGTTCCGAAGGGTGTAGATGATGGGGTTGAGCATGGGTGTGATGACTGTGTAGAAAAGGCTGAGGATGCGGTCCGTGGTGATAGAAGATCCTGCCTGGGGCTGGCTGTAGGTGATGCTGACTGTTCCAAAAAAGAGAAAGACCACGAGCAGGTGGGAGGAACAGGTAGAGAAGATCTTGCGGCGACTCTGGATGGAAACCGTTGCCAGGATGGTACCCAGGATGCGGGCGTAAGAGGTGACAATCAGAGAGAAGGGGATCATGATGAAGACCACAGTGGCTGTCATCACAGAGATCTCGCTTCTGTGCTTCCCAGCACTTGCCAGCCTCAGGACGGGCAGGATATCACAGAGGAAGTGTGGGATGATTGGATGGCTGGGGAAAGGCAGAGTGAAGATGAGGGAGGACTGAGTGGTGGCTGTGATGATGCCTATGAGCCAGGAGGTGCCCACCATGGCCACACAGGCCCTCCAGTTCATGAGGCTGGGGTAGTGCAGGGGCCGGCAGATGGCGGCGTAGCGGTCGTAGGCCATGGCCGTGAGCAGGCAGCACTCTGAGATGCCTAGGACAATGAAGACGTACATCTGGGCTGCACAGCCCTGGAAGGAGATGGTCCGGGGGTGCGGGGAGGCCAGGTCAACCAAGATCCTGGGCACGATGTCTGTGGTATAGAGGAGCTCCACCACCGAGAGGTGGCACAGGAAGAAGTACATGGGTGAGTGCAGGGCAGGGCTTGTCTGCGTGAGGAGGATGATCACAGAGTTACCCAGCAAGGCGACGAGGTAGACCAGAAGCACCACCCAGAACAGGGGGCCCTTCAGGGCCCTGAGGTCAGAGAATCCCAGAAGGAGGAATGCAGGTAGAGTCTGATTTTCCTTAGCCATTACTCCAGGCTAGAACCTACGGCACAGCCAAGAAAGAGAAGTTTGTACGGAAACAATCAGCATTTCTGTAATTTAGTAAAGCACTTTTCATAGAGTCACTCTCATTTCAGGTAGAGTATCCACATTACGGATGAGGCCATGGGTCTCAGAGGGATTAAATAATTTGTCTGCAGTAATACCCAGGGAGTGGCAGGTCTGTGCCACCTGACTTTGACCTTTCTTAACTCCAAATTCCATGCGTTTCCCACTGTTCCTTCTGCTCTGGTTCCTATGTCCAGGGCTCGACTCCCATATGTACAGGCCCTAGCCCTGTACTTTGGTTCTTTCTCCAGAGTAGGGATGGAGCAGCTGCTATGTCCTGTGCCCCTTTGTGTTCCTTATGTAGCACCCCCACTATGGACTCAGTCAGGGATTGTCCCAAGCTGGTGTCTAATGATCTCCATGGTGGGCTGTGGATTTAGAATGTCATGCAATGGTGTGACTGTGATACTTCCCAATATTATCATGATTTGGGATTCTATAGAACCCTTTTTCACAGATTATTAGGTTCTGGGACCCGTCCAGTGAGAGGAGTGCAGGAGGCAGAACTGTTGTCCTCTCATCTGGGCCCCTGTGATCGGCTATACCACCTGCTCTGTTTCAGCACACTCTGTTCTCCCAGGACTCCATGTGTTTCCACAGAGTGTGCCCCCTGCAGGGAATGTTTCTATTCATTCTATTAAAATCCTACTCATCCTTCAAACCTCAGCTCAAGTTCCACCTACGCTATGGCAACTTCTCTGCTCCTCATGGTCAGAAATAATTACCCATGGCATCTCAGAATTAAAAGTGACCCGAAGAGTCATATATTTCAGCGCGACGATGCTTGGATCTTATCTACAGCATCTTAGAAGGATGCTGTGCAGTCTCTGTTTGAACATTTGCAGCAATGGGGAACTCACCCTCTATTGAGGCAGCCCCCCTCTGCCTGTCAGGAAAATCTTCATCATACTGGTCTTGGCTATGTTCTTAGTATCTTACAGAATTTCTAACCCCTCTTGCACCAGACAGCCCTTCAAGTATTTGAAGAAGGCACCCTCATCCGTGCTCTCACGAGACATTGCTTGTGGCGCGGTCCCAGCACTTTTTAGAGACCAGTCTCCCCTGTAAGATCCTGCGGGACAAGCTGGGGAGGTGGCGAGGGGCGTCTGTTTTAACAGTTGCTGGCGTTTCCCAAGTGCCTGGCCCCCGCGAGGCACTGTGCTAAAGGGCTCACCATCCATTAAATCATTGGATCTTCACCATCACACTCTGACATGGAAACCTTTATTTTCTCCGTTTTGCAGATGAGGAAGTGGAAGTCCAGACAGTATTAGTAACTTTCTCAGAGTCACACATCCAGTGAGTGGGGGAATTGGGGCTCCAATCCAGTCCTGCCTAACTGCAGAGCTTGTGCTCTTCATCGCTACGTTATCAACTGCCCAGGAGGTCAGTTTAATCACCAGAACAACCAGCACGGCATCTCGCGCATGCCAAGTGTTCAGCTAAATGTTTGCTGGGTGAATGAATGACCCCCAGTTATAAAGACCAGGGAACGATGAACAGGAAGATTAAGTGATTTGCCCAAAGTTAGGCAACTAGTGAGACGAAGACGGGACACCGGGCCCAAGTCTTTCAGAAGTGTGGGTTCCAAGATTTGCGGAACTTTTATCACCCCCATTCACCTGCACGTGAGGTTAGTCCAGACACCTTCATCTTTAAGCAGGAGTGTCTCAAACTTTCGGCCCATTGCTCATAGACCCAAACTTCCTCCCACCCTCGCTTTGCCCTCTCATCATAATTTTCACCTTAAGTCATTTGCTCTATAGCTTACAATTTGAGATCGCTGTGTGCTGGGCATTGTGCAGTATCTCAGTTGACTTCATAACAATTCTGGTGATAATTGTTATTTCGTCATTGCAGGTAAGGAACCAGAGCTCCAAGAGCTTAAATTACTTACCCAAGATCACAGGATTAGTGAGTAGCAGAACCAGAATTGTGACTTGGAGCCTGAGGTTTCAGCCACCAGACCTACTGTATCTCCAGTGAGGCCGACAGCCTCACCCTATACTTCTGGGAGATGAACTTGCACCCTGTCGGTTTGTACAGAAGAAGTATCTGAGCCCATTGGTCTTCTTCCCTCCTGTCAATAACCCTGCAGATGCCCACATCACTTAGATAATCTATGGGACAGATCTTGCTGTTGTCAAATTTTTAAAATGTTATTTTTTGCAATTAAAACAAATATATATTTTTTTGTGAGGAAGATCAGCCCTGAGCTAACATCTGATGCCAATCCTCCCCTTTTTACTTGAGGAAGATTGGTCCTGGGCTAACATCCATGACCATCTTCCTCTACTTTATATGGGACGCCGCCATAGCATGGTTTAGCAAGCGGCACGTCAGTGCGCGCGCCTGGGATCCGAACCTGTGAACCCCGGGCGGCTGCAGTGGAGCGCGCACACTTAACTGCTCCGCCACTGGGCCGGCCCCTGCAATTAAAATATTTAAGAAATATTTGGAGTAAAGTCATCCATGATTTCACCACCTTAGTCACGTTCTTTTCTTACTTGTATATTGTCCTCAGGTCTTTGTCCCACTACAAAATCATTTTACGTGTTTGTAATCACAGCGTATGTACTATTTGGTCTTTTTCTTTCATTTTTAATGCTTGCTGGAAGCATTTTGCCATGAGATCATATAGCATTCCCCGTGATTGTTTTTAAAGTTCTTGTAGTAGTCCATTGAGTTTCTCCACTACCATTTAACAAACACTTCTCATCTCTTGCAATTTAATCTCTTCCATTTTCTTTTGCTACTTTAGATAATGATGCAAACAATGTCTTTGTGTATGTCTCATTTTGCTTCTGTTAACTTATTCCCTTAGGATAAATTTCTAGGAGTGGGATAATTGGCTAAGGGTATGGACATTTTTATGGATCTTGTCATGTAATATATATTTTTGGATTTCCTTTCACTGGACACGATTGGCAACCCCAGCCTTCCTTCCCTGAGTAAAGCTGGATTCTCCCTGATCCTGCCTGTCTTCACCAAGGCCTCTACCTCCACACCCATCTCATCTTTGCCATACTGTGAGCATCTCCTCACTCTCAGTCCTTTGATTACATTTGCCCCAAGGTATCGTCTGCGAGGGTGGAGAGAGAAGTTTTTCCCCAACCCTCTGCTCTTCTCTCCTGGTTCCCCAGCTCCCATCAGCCCTGTTTCCACTTTGCCTCTGTTAATTTCCCTCTTCAACTTCTCTTATCTGCCGTACATCCTGATGCAGTTGGGACAATCTTGAGAGACACACTAGCCCTGAGGCCACTGTTACCCTTTTCAAAGCCTCCCACAGAGGAACAGAAAGAAGGACAGAGAGTCCCTCTGGGTCACAGAAAGGGGCTGAGGCTCTTTTTAAAAAAAAGTTTTTTTTAATTGTGGTAAAAAACACATAATGTAAAATTTACCATCTTAACCATTTTTTCGGTACAGTTCAGTAGTGTTAAGTATCTTTGCATCGTTGTGCAATAAATCTCCAGAAATTTTTCATCTTGCAAAATTAAAACTCTATACCCATCAAACAATAACTCCCCATTTCCCCTTCCCCGGGTTTCTTTTTAAAGCAGACGCCCCTCCCCCGACTTCAATAAGTCTCTGAGAAAAGCAGATGGATAAATTGATCAGCTAATGGGTATGTGGATGGAGAGACAGATAACCTATGGATAACTGGCTAGATGGACAGAATTTGAATGGACAAAGGTGTGGCTGGCTGGCTGCATGAATGCCCAGACAGCCCTGAATGCAGGACGTGAGGCTCTTAAAGGGGGATTGGAGGGGTACATTTGTCAACTTGGGGGCAAGAGAGCTAGGATTCTGGCACCTATTGGGGGAGGTGGGAAATGGGAGGAGGACAGCCTTTATTAAGTCGGGGAGGTCTTGGGGAGCACAGCCAGAAACTCACCTTTGCTCTTTCAGATTTTTTTTGTCTGAAGTATTAATGGGAGCTGTGCAGGGGATAGGGTGTGTGTGTGTGTGTGTGTGTGTGTGTGTTGGGGAGGGTATGGGCAGCAACAGAGGATGTAGGCAGCTCCATCTCTGGGATCTGAGATGGAGACCATTAATAGAAACTAGAGAAAAAATGTCCTAAATTTTCATCAGACACTAACCGTAGACAGTATATGGAGGCTATGAATGCCCACTTGATTTCCATACCTCTAGTAATCCCACAGACCGGCACATGTTGCCCATGGCCTCACCCCACTACTTCATCAAACACTGCCCATCCCATTACACACACTGCAAACATACATATCACCTGATTGCCACACTTATTACATGATACGGCCCACCCCAGAGGGCACCTACTCACTCACACAGTCAAAGGTTTTCATATTCCGAGTATATACACACTTCCCTTTCTGTACTATGTGAAGTTTTATCTGGGAGAAATTGTCCAGGGCTCCCTGTCTCCTTCTCATCCTTTCTCCCTGGTGGCACCTGGGAGGTGGCTCCCAGGCTGGTGGCACCTGAACCACACCTCTGCAAATGCAATAGTAGAGATTTGGGAACACTCACCTGGACTCTTTTCTCCCATGACCAGGGACAGGTATTGGCTCCCAGCCCACAGAGAAAGGGCCCTGATATACCCTCTCTTCCTCTTCCCTCTCTACGCCTGGAAGCATCTAGCCTTGTTGGGGAAAGGGCCAATGCTGCCCAGCACTGTGTGGGGCACTTACCTGGGGGAGATGGAAATGGCCACCCAGCCAGGGCAGGGCTGCTGGGCACAGGCTTGGGCTCTGCTGCTCCCCTCCTCCTCTCCAGAAGTCGCAGCCTCTGTGGTGCCCATAGTTATTCTCCAGCTGCTGTTGTTTCTCCACCCCGTGTGGTGGGACCCGGGAGGCCCCGACTCTTGGGGTTTCCCTGGGTAACTGAGTTGAGGTATTGTCATGGGCCAGGTGACTCTGCCTGGGTCCCCAATGCCTGCTGTACTCGCTCTCCTACCCTTTATCTCTTTTCTCTTGGCCAACCTGTGTCCTTCTCCCTTGCCTCACACCTGGTTCCCTACCTGGCTAACTTCCACCTCCTCACTCATCGTAGGGTCTCCTTGGTCACAAATAGCGTGAGATTTGAGAGTCTCCCTCCCTTATGTCTAGAATCTCACCAGGGATAATTCATTCCTCTGCATGAAATCTTGGCTCCCTGTTAAATATAGGCTTCTGGAAAATTCTAGAAGTTATTAACAATGAAGTATGATTTAGTCACATTGATCTCCATGCTTGGTTTTCTTTTTAGATGGAAAGTCTTCCAGTGAAGTCATTGCCTGTCTGGTTGCCAGGGTTCGTGGCAGGGAAGACAGGGTTTCCATCAACTCCAGGTCTCTCGTGTTACTGCAGATGTCCTTAGTGGGGTCCTTACTCAGAGAGTCAAGCCTTCTGAACATTTTCAGTCTGGGAAGGGTGGTGACGTTTGGGAGTAGAGCAGAAGTGTTACGTGGAATGGCCTGGGCCTTGCCCTCTACTCCTGATGCCTTCTAGTTGACACTTGCTGTCTCCACTTCTTACCTCCCATTTTCTCCATTTGGCTCTACAACTCCACTGATTCTCTGCTATCAAGATCACCAACAACCCCATGTTGCCAAATCCAATGGCTAATTTTCAGTCCCTCTCTTACTCAGTCCATCAGCATTATTTCACACATCTAATCCCCTCTCCTTCTTGAAAACTTTCTTTTTTGACTTGTGTGACTCCCAATCATACATCTTTGGCCCTGGTCTCTCCTTGTGTATATAAATGAGTATCTCCCCTTAGACACCCTAGAGGGACCTCAGACTTACCATGGCCCAATAGAACTCTTGTTCCTCTCCTATCTTCCTTGTTACAGTAAGGGGCCTGTTACCACCCAGCTGCTCACATCAAAAATCTAGCTGTCCATTTTAATTCATTTGTTTTCTTAACACTCTCCATTCAATTTCTCAGCAACTCCTGTCACTTCTGCCTCAAAAATTTAATCCCAAACAACCACCTCTCATCATCTTTACTGCTAAAATCCTAGTCCAGCCAATTGTCTCTCACCAGGGCCGCTCCTGTTCTCTACCTTGTGTCCAGCCAGCTGGTGTGGTTTTCTCCAAATACAAGTGAGATGACATCATTCCCCTCCTTTAAACCTTCCAATAGTTCAATAGCTTCTCATTTTAGGTAGAAAAAACTGCAAACTCTTTCCCTTGATTTATAAGACCCTAATGATTTGGTCCCTGTGTATTAAGCCTGTCATTTTAGTCTGATGTTTTGGTATCTGGGCCCTTACTGACCCTGGGTAGACTGCCCCTTCCAGAGTCAGCTAATTCCTAGAAATAACAAATGACTCACCTGCAAACATGCCTTTCATAGGCAAACCAACCAATCCAGAGTCTATACCCTCAGCCACGACCCTCATTTAGTTCCACACTCTGGGCCAATATTCCCCCGCTCAATCACCCCAGGGCCAGGTACCAGACAACTAGAGACAGGCCCTAAACCCAGAGCCTGTTGAAATTATTCAAACTAGCTAATCCTAAACCTGCGTAGTCTGCTTACCCTGCCTCACTCACTCCTCTGCATGAAAACCACAATAAAGGCTCTTGCCCACATTACCCCTCACTGTCTCTGCCTCCTGGTGGACCCTGGTGCTTCTCCTTGTGGCTCTTCCTGGGGTGGCATGCCCCTCTCCTCTTGGGAACTGTGAGACACAAACTATCTTTTCAATGGCAATTGACTCCTGACCTGTTGCCCTCACCACATTGCAACAACAATAATAAGACCTACATTTCAAAACACTCTGCTCCTGTCTTCCTGGTCCACTATGCTCCAGCCGCATTAGCCTTCTTTCTCCTCCTAAACACACTTCAGCTTGCTTGCTCTTGCTGTTGCCTCTGTCCAGAGGCTCTTACCCTAGATCTTCCCACAGGTGCCTTCTCATTATTCAAGTCTCAGCTCAAATTTCAGTTGTTTAGAGGGACTTTCTCAAACTGCCCTGGGTATAGTGGCACCACATGCTGATCACCCTGTTTCATATTCTTTATTGCATGTGTTTCCATCAGAATTATAGCATTTGCTGTTTTGTTTGGGTGTTTAGTATATGTCTTCCCAGAAAGTGTGATCCTTGCAGGCGGGGACTTTGTTTTGCTCGTAACTGTTGCCTCAGAGCTTGGAAGAGGAGCTGGTAGTAGCTTAGCTGCTGTGCTTTGACCGTTGTTACAGATTGGCCATTCAATTCCATCCCACCTCTTTCCCAGCACGCCTTTCTGTGTCCTGGAGTCTAGAAAGCCAAAGATGGCTTTCCCCAAACTCCCTCACTCTACTCGTGTCCTAGTTTCCACCAAGCTGAGGTTCCTGTGTGAGATGCGAAAGGTAGAGAAGTGAAGCAGAGGCTGTGCTTCTCTTGCTTCTGCTGTTTCTCCTGGCAAATTCAGTGGTGGTTTTCCAAGGCAGTGGTAGCAGAGGTCTCAAGCACTGTGGGCATCAAGAGTCAGGGTCTGGGCATCCATTTTTCCTGGCATGGATAGAGGTTGAGCCGATGTGTTTTTGGAGCCAGAAGCTGGGGCAGTGGCTTCTTAATGCCCCACCTTCCTGATCTTGGCAGTGGTAGCAGATCTATAGTGTTCTAAAACTCATTCCTAGAAGCTTAGCTGAGAATCTTCTCTTTCAGTCCTTCCATTAATTTTGTGTTGTAAGTTCCTATGTATCTGAATTAAATACATTTCTGCTTAAACTAGGGAGACTGGTATCTGTTATCTGCAGTTGAACTCTGACTGATACACTCATACAGTATTTAGTACCAGAAATGGCTGCAATGGTGGGAATATAGGATGGATCATTTGATCTCACTGAATTTAAAGACAGTGAGGATCCAAGTTCTATCAGAGGATAGAAAAACTGGTAGCCTTTGGCTTTCAGTTATGAAACAGTTACGTAAATGATTAACTACTGTCACCTGAAGTGACACTGCATGGTGGCTCCATAGCATAGTGTTATGGATGCAAAGAATTAAATGACAGTGGGTTGAGCTGTTGCTCATAACTGCTGTAGACAGCTCAAAGAAAGAAACTAAGAGGTTCAGGATTTGAGATTTTCAGCTAAACACACAAAACTCCTAGTTTTCCAGGGGCCCAGAGCAAAAGAGGGCTTCTGGCTGATCCAGGTGGCAATGCAGCTCTGCCATTGCTTTTAATGAAGATGTTAGGACTGCTGGGGCTGATTTAATGCTGTTTGGAGCCTGTAGATAGCTCCAGTCACAGGAGAATTATAGTGGAGTCTCCAAAGGGTTCAAAGAAAAGTCATGCCCTCTTCAGCAAATAACAGTGTACTTTTGAGAAATGACTCCTTGTTTGTTATTTGGTTCCCAGAAGAAGATGAACATCTGACCATGGGGCATCAGGTGATCATGCAACTGGAGCTGCCCTTCAAGACCTGGATGTTTTCTGATCGATAAAGCTGTAGATCTCAGGGGCAATACTTTTCCTGATAATACTGCCCTTTAGTGTGGTGTTTTGGAATTCTGCAGAAACCCCTTTTCACAGATCATTACATCCTTGCAGCAGCCTTTTGGAGAGGAAGGGCAGGTATTGGCCTTTTTGTTATCCACCCCTTTGCCCCCCAGCTCTTTGCACCCTGGGAACCCTGAGATCAGCCACACTCAGCTGTTCTCTAAACTTTAGAAGTTTAGAGAACCTGTTCTTTCAAATTTTCACGTATTTATAATCATTGTTCCTATTGTATGGAATATTCTCAATAATTTTATTAAATCCTACTTATTCTTCAAGATTCAGCTCAAATTCCAGATTTTCTATGAGAGCCATCTTTGCTTCTCTTTATCAGAAGTAATTACCCATGAAAGCTGAAAGGGTCCTTTGAGGGCGTATAGCCTTGGATGAATCATATAATCTTAAAGTTTGAATTTTTCTGTAGTTTGAAATTACTTATTTTTTAATTTTTTATTTTTTTCAGTTATTATATTGAGATCATAATGGTTTATAACATTGTATAATTTCAGGTGTATATTATTGTTTATCAATTTCTGTATAGACTGCATTGTGCTCACCACCTGTAGCCTAATTTTTATCCGTCACCATACATATGTGCCCATTTACCCCTTTTGCACATCCCCAGCCCCCTTCCCTTCTGGTCACCACTATCCTGTTCTCTTTACCCATATGTTTGTTTGTCTTCCACATATGAGTTAAATCATGCAGTATTTGTCTTTCTCTGTTTGGTTTATTTCACTTAACATTACACCCTCAAGGTCCATCTGTGTTGCTGCAAATGGGATGATTTTGTTGTTGTTATGGCTGAGTGGCATTCCGTTGTATATATATACCACATCTTCTTTATCCATTTATCTGTAGAAGGGCACTTGTGTTGCTTCCATGTCTTGGATATTGTGAATAATGCTGCAGTGAACATAGGGGTCCATAAATCTCTTTGAATTGTTGATTTCCTGTTCTTTGGATAAATTCCCAGTAGTAGGATAACTGGATTGTATGGTATTTCTATTTTTAATTTTTTGAGAAATCTCCATACTGTTTTCTATAGTGGCTGTACCAGTTTGCATTCCCACCAGCAATGTGTGAGGGTTCCCTTTTCTCCACATCCTCTCCAACATTGTTATTTTTTGTCTTGTTAATTATAGCCATTCTGACAGGTGTAAGGTGATATCTCATTGTAGTTTTGATTTGCATTTCCCTGATAGTTAATGATGTTGAACATCTTTTCATGTGCCTATTGGCCATCTGTATATCTTCTTCGGAGAAATGTCTGTTCAGGTCTTTTGCCCATTTTTTAATTGGGTTGTTAGTTTTTTTGTCATTGAGATGCATGAGTTCTTTATATATTTTGGAGATTACCCCCTTATCAGATGTATGGTTTGCAAATATCTTCTCCCATCCATTGCATGTTCTTAGCCCCTTTATTGAAGATTATCTGTCTGTAGATGTGTGGTTTTATTTCTGGGATTTCAATTCTGTTCCATTGATCTGTGTGTCTGTTTTTGTATCAGTACCATGCTGTTTTGATTACTATTGCTTTGTAGTATGTTTTGAAGTCAGGGATTGTGATGCCTCCAGCTTTCTTCTTTTTTCTTAGGATTGCTTTAGCTGTTTGAGGTCTTTTGTTGTCCCATATGAATTTTAGTATTCTTTGTTCTGTTTCTGTGAAGAATATCACTGAGATTCTGATAGGGATTGCATTGAATCTGTAGATTGCTTTAGGCAACATAGACATTTTAAGTATGTTTATTCTTCAATCCATGTGCCTGGGATATCTTTCCATTTCTTTATGTCATCATCGATTTCTTTCAATAATGTCTTATAGTTTTCATTGTATTGGTCTTTCACCTCCTTGGTTAAATTTATTCCTAGATATTTTATTCTTTTGGTTGCAATTGTAAATGGGATTATCTTTTTGAGTTCTCTTTCTGTTAGTTCATTATTAACATACAGAAATGCAACTGATTTTTGTGAGTTGATTTTGTACCCTGCAACTTTGCTGTTGTTGTTGATTATTTTTAATAGTTTTCCAATGGATTCTTTAGGGTTTTCTATATATAAAATCATGTCATCTGCCAATAGCGAGAGTTTCACTTCTTCATTGCCTATTTGGATTCCTTTTATTCCTTTTCCTTGCCTAATTGCTCTGGCCAAAACCTCCAGTTGAATAAGAGGGGCAAAGAATGGGCACCCTTGTCTTGTTCCTGTTCTCAGAGGGATAGCTTTCAGACTTTCCCCATTGAGTATGATGTTGGCTGTGGGTTTGTCATATATGGCCTTATTATGTTGAGGTACTTTCCTTCTATAACCATTTTCTTGAGAGTTTTTATCATAAATGGATGTTGGATCTTGTCAAATGCCTTCTCTGCATCTATTGAGTTGATCATGCGGTTTTTATTCCTCATTTTGTTAATGTGGTGTATCACGTTGATTGATTTGTGGATGTTGAACCATCCCTGCATCCCTGGTATAAATTCCACTTGGTCATGGTGTATGATCTTTTTAACATATTGCTGTATTCGGTTTGCCAATATTTTTTTGAGGATTTTTGCATCTATGTTCATCAGAAACATTGGCCTGTAGTTTTCCTTCTTTGTATTGTCCCTGTCTGGCTTTGGTATCAGGATGATGTTGGCCTCATAGAGTGTGTTAGGAAGTGTTCCATCTTCCTCTATATTTTGGAATAGTTTGACAAGGATAGGTGTTAAATCTTCTTTGAATGTTTGGTAAAATTCTCCAGAGAAGCCATCTGGTCCTGGAATTTTATTTTTTGGGAGGTTTTTGATTATTGTTTCAATCTCTTTACTTGCGATTGGTCTATTCAGATTCTCTATTTCTTCTTGGTTCAGTTTTGGGAGGTTGTATGAGTATAAGAATTTTCCATTTTGTCTAGATTGTCCAATTTGTTGGAATATGGTTGTTCATAGTATTCTGTTATAGTCCTTTATATTGCTGTGGTATCCGTTGTAATTTCTCCTTTTTCATTTCTAATTTTATTTATTTGAGCCTTCTCTCTTTTTTTCTTAGTGAGTCTGGCTAAAGGTTTGTCAATTTTGTTTATCTTCTCAAAGAACCAACTCTTTGTTTCATTGATCCTTTCTACTGTTTTTTTAGTTTCAATTTCATTTATTTCTCTTCTAATTTTTATTATTTATCTTCTTCTGCTGACTTTGGGCTTTGTTTGTTCTTCTTTTTCTAGTTCTGTTAGGCATAGTTTAAGATTGCTTATTTGGGATTTTTCTTGTTTGTTAAGGTCGGCCTGTATTACCATGAGTTTCCCTCTCAGGACTGATTTGCTGCATCCCGTATGAGTTGGTATGGTGTATCTTCATTTTTATTTGTCTCCAGACATTTTTGGATTTCTCCTTTAGTTTCATCAATGATCCATTGGTTGTTTGGTAGCATTTTGTTTAATCTCCACATCTTTGTCACTTTCCCAGTTATTTTCTTGTAGTTGATTTCCAGTTTCATAGCGTTATGATCAGAGAAATGTTTGTTATGATTTCAATCTTCTTAAATTTATAGAGGTTTGCCTTGTTTCCCAACATATGGTCTATCCTTGAGAATGTTCCATGCATGCTTGAGAGCAATGTGTAGTCTTCTGTTTTTGAGTGGAGTGCTCTGTATATGTCTATTGAGTCCATCTCACCCAGTTTTTTGTTTAAGTCCACTATTTCCTTACTGACTTTTTGTCTGGATGATCAATCATTGATATAAATGGGGTATTAAGATCCCCTACTATTATTGTGTTGTTGTTAATATCTCCTTTTAGGTTTGTTGATAGTTGCTTTATGTACTTTGTGCTCCTATTTGGGTGCATATATATTTATAATTGATATGTCTTCTTGGTGGAGTGTCCCTTTTATCATTATATGATATCCCTCTTTGTCTCTCATTACCTGTTTTATCTTAAAGTCTACTTTGTCTGATATAAATATGTCAACACCTGCTTTCTTTTGTTTGCCATTGGCCTGGAGTATTGTCTTCCATCCTTTCACTCTGAGCCTGTGTTTGTCTTTAGAGCTGAGATGTATTTCCTGGAGGCAGCATACTGTTGGGTCTTGCTTTTTAATCCATCCCGCCACTCTGTGTCTTTTGATTGGAGAACTCAATCCATTTACATGTAGAGTGATTATTGATATATGAGGGCTTAACATTGCTATTTTATTGCTTATTTTCTGGTTCTTTTGTATTTCCTTTGTTTCTTGTCCTGTGTGTTTTGGACTACCAATTCAGTTTGGTAGTTTTTTATGATGACTCTTTTGGTTTTATCTTTATTTATCATATGTGATTCTGTTCTGATTATTTGTTTTTTTTTTTTAATTTTATTTATTTATTTTTCCCCCAAAGCCCCAGTAGATAGTTGTATGTCATAGCTGCACATCCTTCTAGTTGCTGTATGTGGGACGCGGCCTCAGCATGGCCAGAGAAGCAGTGCGTCTGTGAGCGCCCGGGATCCGAACCCAGGCCGCCTGCATCGGAGCGCATGCACTTAACCGCTAAGCCACGGGGCCGGCCCTGATTATTTGTTTAGTGGTTACCTTCAGGTTTGTATGAAAAATCTCATGGATGAGTTAGTCCATTATCTGATGACCTCTTATTTTCTTAGACTAAGTTGATTTGATCCCTTTCCTCTTCCCCTTCTAAGTTATTATTGTCACAACTTATTCCATCTTGTGTTGTGAGTGTGTGTTTAAAGTGATGAGGTTATATTTATGTTTGGTGTTTTCCTTCCCTTAATCTTTGATTTTGGTAATTATGTGTTTGCTAACCTATTCTGATAGACAGCTTCTATTTTTCTGATTTTGTCTACCTATTTTTCTCCTTCCTAGAAGCTTTGTACCCCCTTTCTCTTTTTTTTTAGGCATGAGGGCCTTCTTGAGCATTTCTTGTAGTGTGGGTCTTGTGGCCATGAACTCCCTTAGCTTTCATTTGTCTGGTAAAGTTATTATTTCTCCATCATATTTGAAGGATATTTTTGCTGGATAGAGTATTCTTGGCTGAAAGGTTTTTTTCTTTCAGAATTGTGAAGATATCATTCCAATATCTCCTAGCCTGTAAAGTTTCTCTTGAGAAATCTGCCGAAAGCCTGATGGGAATTCCTTTGTACATTATCTGTTGTTTTTGTCTAGCTGCCCTTAACATGGTTTCTTTGTCATTGACTTTTGCCAGCTTTACTATTGTATGCCTTAGAGAGGTTCTTTTCTTGTTGATATATTTAGGCAATCAACTGGCTTCGTTCACTGGTATTTCCAGCTCCTTCCCCAGATTTGGGAAGTTCTAAGATATTATTTCCTTGAACAAGCTCTGTGTTCCTTTTTCCCTCGCTTCTCCCTCAGGAATACCTATAATCCTGATGTTGCGTTTCCTAATTGAGTTGGATATTTCTCAGAGAATTTCTTTATTTCTTTTTAGTCTTAGTTCTCTCTCCTCCTCTATCTGGAGCATTTCTGCATTCCTATCCTCAATAATGCTAATTCTTTTCTCCATATTGTCAGCTCTGTTCTTTAAAGATTCCAGATTTTCCTTTATCTCCTCCATTGTTTTTCATCTCCAACAATACTGATTGGTTTTTCTTTATGGTTTCAATCTCTTTTGTGAAGAAATTCCTGATATCATTGAATTGTTTATCTGTGTTTTCTTGTAATTTGTTGAGATTTTTTATGACAGCTATTTTGAATTCTCTGTCATTTAAGTTATAAATTTCTGTGCCTTCAGGGTTGATTTCTGGGTGCCTGTCATTTTCCTTCTGGTCTGGAGATTTAGTATATTTTTGCATTGTGCCTGCTGATGTTGGCTTGTTTTTCCTCATCCTAAAAATACCTGGTTGCAGTTTGCACATGCTACCACTGGGTGGGGGTCAAGGGCTGTGTATTCTGAGCCCGCTAGGATCCATGTGCGCTCTGGCCAGCTGATACCACAGGCGTGAAGGGGGGAGGGGCTCTCTCTTTTGCCTGCCCAATCCTGGGGGTCTTCTCGTTCTTCCCTTGCTATCTGCTCTCCTGGGGGTGCTCAGATGTTGATGGCACTCCCGCTACAATTCTGTCTCCTTCATATGGGAATTTCCCACAGGCTGTGAGAGAACTTGGAGAGTGATGGCTTTCCCGCAGAGGGCCACCCCTCCCCCTGCGGGAGCCTTGGACCTGGGTCGCAGATCAGATGGGGAGGGGGAGGATTTCTCCTTACCTCTCCCCACTTTCTCCAGGGGTTCCAGCACATCCATTCTCAGATGTGCAGCTGCGTGGGTCTCTCAGATGTCCTTCTGTGCTGTGTGAGTGTCCTTTGTTGGTATGTGAATGTTGAATGTCGTTTTTGTTGTATCTTATCCAGGGAGAGTTTACAGGAACGCTAACTCCACCATGATGCTGATGTCACTTGCTCCCAGTCTTTTACTTTTAACATATATGTACATTTATATTTCAAAGGGATTCCAAGTACAGCATCTAGTTGGGCTTTGTATTTCATTTGATATGACAATCTTTACATCTTTAGGTTTACACTTACCATCTTATTGCTTGTTTTCTGTTTTTTCCCATCTATTCACACTCACTACAATGTCTAAAATGAAAAGGAAAAGGAATATCATGTGTTGCTGAGGATTTGGAGCAACTAGAATTCTCATACCTGACTAGTGTGAGAGTTAATTAGTATCAAGACTTTGGAGATCTGTTTCTGGTACCTGTTATCACTAAACATACACTAGGATCCAATACTATCACTCTTAAGTATATAATAGTGAAGCAAAAGGAATATATATGTCCATCAAATGAAATGTACAAGAGTGTTCTTAGCAGCTTTGTTTATAGTATCCCCAAACTGGACTCACCCTAATGATCTTAAATAGTAAAAATAATAAATAAATTTTTATATATTAATGTGATGAGAATGACCAAACTATAACTATATGAAACAACATGTATAAAGATCATAAATACAATTTTTGATGCAAGAAAATGGAAACTGTATGATTTCATTTATATAAAGTTCAAAGAAAGTTGAAAACAATTAATGCAACTACAAAGGTCGAGATTAATGTCACCTTTGGACAAGGAGCTATTCTTGGGTATGAAGGGTGAGTCTTTGGTAACAATCTATCTATTGTTCTGGCTATGGTTACATGGATGCATTCACTGTTTGAAAATTCAGTAAAGCATGCATTTATCTGTATACATGATATACACAGATTAAAAGTATTTTATAGCTATTAATGCTATCCTTCCCTCCAAGGAAGATATACAAATGACCAATAAGCACCTGAAAAGAAGCTGAATATCATTAATTATCATGGAAATGCAAATAAAAACCACAATGAGATACCACTTCATACCCACTAAGATGGCTGGAATGAAGAAGTCAGATAATAACAAGTGTTGACAAAATTGTGGAGAACTAGGAGTCCTCATACACTGCAGGTGGGAATGTAAAGTGTACAGCCACTTTGGAAAACAGTCTGGCAGTTCCTCAAATGATTAAACACAGAGTTATCATGTGACTTTCCTCATACCAATTCCATTCCTAAATATATACCCAAGAGGAATGAAAACATATGCCCACTCAAAAACTCATACACAATTTGTTTATAGCAGCCTTATTCATAATAGCCAAAAGGTGGAAAGCACCCAAATGGCCACCAATAGATGAATGAGTAAATAAAATGTGGTATAGCGATGTGTCTTTTTATTTCAAAGGGATCCCTAGTACAGCATATAGTTGGGCCTTATACTTTATTCAATATGACAATCTCTGCATGGTGGGTTTATATTTACTACTATGGTGAATATTACTTGGCCATAAAAAGCAATAAAGTACTGATACATGCTACAACTTGGATGAACCTTGAAAACATTATGCTAAGTGATATAAGCCAGTTACCACCACCAAATATCATATGATTTCATTCATATGAAAGCCCAGAATAGGGAAATGTATAAAGACAGAAAGTAGATTAGTGGTTGCTTAGGGCTGGGAGGGGGAGGTGAGTTGGGAATGATAGCTAAAAGGTACAGGGCTTCTTTCTGTGGTGATGAAAATATTCTAAAATTGACTATGGTGATGGTGGCACATATGTGTGAATATACCAAAAGCCACTGACTCATACACTTTAAATGGGTAAATTGTATGGTATAGGTACTATGTCTCAATAAAGCAGTTAAAAAAATCTTGTCAATTACGTTACAAGAAAGGACTATTTCAGGATAATTTCACTTGTGATCAAACACACAAACTTACAAAATGTTAGCAAAATTAACCCAGTGATATATGAAAAAGATGGTAAACCAAGATAAACTTTGATTAATTCCTGCGATCCAAGGCTAGTTTGAGATTTGAAAATCAATTAATGTAATTTATCACACTAATAGAATATGAATAAAAATCATATGATTCTGTCAATAGTTTTAATAAAATTCCATATCTATTCATGATAAAGCCCTTTAGCAGGTTAAAAAAGAGAAGTTCTCTAATCTGATAAACTATACCCAAATACCCACAAATTCATAGCTAACATGAACTTAATTTTGAAATATTGATAGTTTACCTCTGAGATCAGGAACAAGCAAGGATCTTTGATGTTGTCACTTCTGCTCAACATTGTGCTGGAGGCCCTAGCCAGAGCAATAAATCAAGAGAAAGGGATAAAAGATACAACAATTTTAAAGGAATGCATAAAACTGCATTTATTTAGAGGTGTAATTATTTTTATGTGGAAAATCCAAAATAATCTAAGAAAAACTTTAGAATTTATTAGGGAACTTATAGTTCATAGATACAAAGTCAATGTATGATAATCAATTTTGCTTATATATCCTAGAAATGAAAAAATTAGAAGATAAATATTTTAAATGGTTTCCTTTACAATAGCACCCAAAACAATGAATATTTATAAATAAATCTAAAGAGTCATGTGCAATAATTCTAAACACACAGACATACGTGCTCCTAAAATAAAAACCTATATAATATTGAAAGAAATTAAAGAATAAGTAAATAAATGAAAGGGGATACCATGTTAATGGACTGGAAGACTCAATACTCTAAAAATGTAAATTGTTCCCAAACTGACCCATTGATTTAAAGCAAACTCCACCAAAATCCTAGTAAATTATTTTTGTGTAAATTGACAATCTGATTCTAAAATTTGTATGGAAATGCAGAGGATCAAGACTAGAAAAAAACTTCTGAAAAAGAACAAAATTATGTTAGCAATAGTATAGAAAAATAGACCCCTAGGATAGAACAGGAAGTGCAGAACAGACCCATGTGAATGTGCCCCTGTCTCCGTTTCTCCAAGCCTTTCTCTGTATCCCTGCTTCCCTTGGGCTCTCCTTCCCTGCCTCAACCCCTATCTCCCCCTGCCCAGTAGAAGCTCCAGTATTGCTGTTGTTGAGGGCCTGCCCTCCTCTCTCAATAACTGACCCATGTTTAAAAAAGACCTGAAGGCATATCCACGGTGAGTGTGATTGCTGCAATGCTGTGAGGGTGTACGGAATTGTGAGTATTTATTTTGGATGAGGAGAGGGGCTACAAGCCAGTACAGGCAGTTACATGCACATGTTGATTCTCTGGCTCCAGCTCAGACTTCTCAGTTCTCAGCTACCAGGCTTTATGAAAAGCTGCCACTGCTGAGCACTGTGGAAGGGTGGGGGTGATCTCTGGGCTTATGATACAGTGCTGGATACTGTGCACAATACACCCAGGTCTTTCATTCTTGATAAGCAGAATGACACATTGAGTTTAGCAAGGTCCCTGCATGTTTTGAGTGTGAAATAGCAGTAGTTGAGTTATGAAATAGCAGTTATTAATGGATATATGAATACTAATTAGTTCTACCTTAATAGGACCACTGGATGAACTATACGATCAGTAGAATGAAATAAAATAAACATTAATTCTCATAATTATTGAAATAAGACATATTGAGGACTAATAATCAGAAATCTGGGGAGGAGTGACTTGTTTAGATCATATGAGTTTGTCCTGTAACAGAAATCATCAGATGGCCCCAGCATTTAGACAATGTAAAGAAATGTAAAGAAAATATGATGAGAATCAGATGGTTATTTTATCATCTGAGTTTTTTTCTCTCTATTTTTTTTCTGCTGAAATTGATGCTATTGTGACTGCATTTCTTATCTCGGTGGACACCGTCCCATAAGTGCTGGTTAATTTTCTTTCTTTTCTTTTTTTTTTGCCAAATTAAATCACTGTAGATTCGTCAGTGGTTTGAATAGGGTCACCAAGGACATTTTTGTTTTTCACTTAATTATTCCCTGTGCACTTAGGCAGATAAACCCAATAAAGCACATGCCATTTCTATTAATGAAAATTTGTACAGCAACACATTTCTTTGCACAGAGAGGTCAGACCATCATCCCTTCCACAGTCGGGAGAATTGCTGGTGTTTATTTGCTGTTGTTTGTCCATTTCTCAGTCACAGAGTTCAGGGAGATATTATTTAATAGTTTAATGAGAGATAGGAACTCTCATCAGATTCCATTTCAGACTTGGTGATGAGAAGAGCAAAGGGAGCTGTTCTCTGTGCCAAAGCATATCACCTCTTACTGGAACAGCATGTTGGGCTTAAAAGTATGCAGAAGTTAACTCAAAATTATAGCCACTAGCACCTAGTATTTCTCAGTGTTTGGGTTAAATTTCCCAGAAAGTGATGGGGAACCACTAGAAAGTAAGTATGAAATGTTTGTCATTTATGTGCCTAAGGGTTTGGGAACTGGAACCTTGGAAGTTGTGTAAAAGCAGGCTGTGTGTAAGGCTGTGAGTTTAGATATTTCTGCTAGAAAATCTAAGTTCAAGAAGTACCTCCATGTTCAGAGAGGATTTGAAGAGTAATCTCTGAGCTGCCACTTTGTTCTTTTTACGACATGGTAAATCTGATAATGACCCTTGAGCACTGCTCTTGGAAGAGATCAGAATTAAGGACAAGACCAGATATGTAACAACTGGGAAGTGTAGTCACTGCCACAGTGTAACGATTTAATGAGAGAGGCCCAAAAAGGATATCAAAAAGTAATTCTCCCTTTTTCATTGACTCTTAGAATATCAAGGTTAGAAATAATTTCAAAGGGGCAACCACTCATTTAAAACACCCTGCTAAATGGTTATTTAACTTATCCTTGAACATTCCAGTCCATCCCTTGGGCAGCCTCAGTCTTAAAAGAATCCATAATAATTAAAGTCATGTTAATTAGGTTAGACTACATTCTAGGATTTGGAGCCTCTGATGTTAATTGTTCTTTTACTGGTGTGTTCAGTCAAATAACTTAGATAAAAGTGTGAAATAAGTATGTGATTGTTATTAATTTAAAACATTATATGGTCAGGGAAATATAATGATGATGATTTTGTACTTAAGTGACCAATTTGAATAAAGTGGTGTACCTCACTTATAAGAAAAATACCAATGAAACATCTAGCAGTTAGGATTATCTTGTCAGTAAAAAATATTAAAAATGATACCCCAAATAATAATGCCCAAACCCCCAAGGCTTTGAGAAACAGAGATTTCGACTTGCAAATGGTGGGAGTATACACTGGGACACATTTTCTAAAGGAGTAGTTTTGCAATACGTGTTGGAAGCCCTTTATTCAATATTTCTTTTTTGACCAGTTTTTAAATGTGAAATTAATCTGATGAGGACAAAAAGATTTATATATAAGAGTGCTCTCTAAAACATTGTTATATAACAAATTGAAGAAACCTTAATGCTCAATATTAGAAATATTAATTTTATAATTTTATTTCTTACATGAATGGATATAACAAGTAAAATTGTGTTTTTGAAGAATATTTAATGACATGAGGAAAATCCATTGTAAGTGCTTTAGTGCTTTAAAAATAAGTGAATGGGTAAAGTGAGGTTAAGTGAAGAAAACATCGTGTTATTTACAATATAATATTAATTTTATAAAATACAAATAACAGCATTACATAATTGTATATGTACAAACAGGTTGTAAATAAACACAACAAGATGTTAATAAGGATGAACAGTGTGTGATGTGATTGAAGGATATTTTCCTTTCTTTCTTATACTTTTTTATTGGTTCTAGATGAATGTAAGTGAATATGTACTCATTTTATTATGTTTTTACCTGTTTTACCTAATTTAAAATTATCCTTGATAGCAGGAAGTGAAACAGTCATGGCCTAAAACTCCAGTATTATATAATATTTCCTTCTACTAATGATTTTCCGCCTTCAGTAATCATTTAAACAATGATGTGAAATTATGTACAAATCTCATTCCAGCAATTTCCTTCAAATTAAGGACACAAGATTATATACTTTTATAATGTATGATGGTGTACCACCCAGGGATACTAATGTGGGATTGGGGTATTGGCCAGCATGAAGGCATTGGGTTATGCAGGTAAAGGAGCTGAAGAGAACAGTAGAGGCACAAAGTGGGAAGATGCGTGGCTCTCAAGAAACACTCGTGTCTTAGCCTAGCAGAGCAATCTCTGCATGAGCACGCATTATTTGTTTGCTGACACTCAGGCAAACCCTTTATCCCATAGGCCTAGGTCAGCAGCCTCCTCCTATGAAGGCATCTATAAACCCTATCACACTGTGGCAACTCTCCTCAGTAGAAATGATGCCTTCCCTAAGCACAGAGGGAAACAGCACTTAAGGTATTTTGTGGGAAATATCTTAAAGCATCACATAAAAAAAATTCATATTACAAAGTAATTGGTGTCTCACGGGGAGATTTCATTCTAGTCGTTTATTTAAGAAACCCAGATGCCCCAGACATACTGTTTGCTACTAAGAAACATTTGGAAAGCTAACATCTTAATTAATTCAATCATTAGAATTGACTAAGGATGAGAAATTGCCCCAAATCCTAAGATTACATCTTTCCTGGAAACACTTAAGCTTTGGATCCAGTTTGACCTGAGTTAGATTCCAGCTCTGGCACTTCTGAGAACTACAATATTGCCCCAATCGCTGGGAAAGGTAAGTGATTAGGTAGGAAATGTGAGAGATAAAAGTACTAAGGGCTTCCTGGAAGGTGGTGAAACGGTGGCTTCTTTGACATGATCCTCAAAAGAAGGGAGGCAGTCTTGTAGGAAAACTCATAAGGATGGATTGGGATTTTTCAACTTTTAAGAATATCTACACCTCGGGCTGGCCCCGTGGCTTAGTGGTTAAGTGCGCGTGCTCTGCTGCTGGCGGCCCGGGCCCAGATCCCGGGCGCGCACCGACGCACCGCTTCTCCGGCCATGCTGGGGCTGTGTCCCACATACAGCAACTAGAAGGATGTGCAGCTATGACATACAACTATCTACTGGGGCTTTGGGGAGGAAAAATAAATAAATAAAATCTTTAAAAAAAAAAAAAAGAAGATCCACACCTAATAGCCAACTTTTATTTATTCCTCATGTCATATTTAATCCTTGTTACGTATTAATGCCTGATAATAACTGTTCTTTGGGGGAATAAGCATAGTCTGAGTCTATCGTAGGGCCAGAGTGCTGAAGAGTAAATAGGTGTCCTGAAGCAATGACAGGGGCAGCAATGGTTGGTGACATTCCCAAGGGCAAAGTGAGTCTTCAGAGAAATGAATCATGGCAAAGAAGTCAACTCTTTCTCCAAGTGGTCTTCTCCTTCCTCTGCCCATCTGGAGGATATACATTATGTTATTAATGGAGTTGTCAAGTAGCCTCAGAAGGCATTTGGGAGCTGAAATGTCTATGCATAAACTACAAAACCCCAATAAGGATCAGGGAAGCCTAAGGACAGTCTATTCTCTGGGAAAGATCTTCAGAACATCCCATTTGTCAGTATTCTGGGAAGGCTTGAGATGGGTGGGACATTAGACAACAGATGAGTGTCGAAATAGGAATTCAGGAAAGGAAACAAAACAGAGGCTTTTCAACTGAAACATGGGAGGGACACAGACTTAAATATTTCAGCATATTATCATAAAAGGGGAACAGAGAAGAAGTTCTAGAGGAGTTTGGGGCTCCAGAAATTTCATCATAACTCTGTGCTACTGCTGTCAGGTCACCCAAACAGAAAAAGATTCTTTAGGGTGTTGGGGAGATTAAGGAATTATCTGAAGGGAACAAGTGTTACAAAGCAAGGAAAATAACACAGTTAAGCCACTGGTGGTATTATATGTATTATATTACCATAGAGTATGAGAATGGGATTTGCTGATATGCTGTCCTGACAGATGGGGAGATAAAATTTTTAGACAGATGTTTTCTATTTATGAACATTTATGGATCTCTTGCTCTACACTGAGGACTGGGGATACCATAATGGCTGCCCTAATCTCAGAGGACTGTGAGATCCTTGTGGTATTTTCTATCTACTTTAAAACTGGTCCTGTAACTGGAGTGGAAATGAAAGTTCAGATAGGTATTTTCCATAAACCACATTCTGAAGACCAAGGTAAAGCAGTGTCCAGGAAAATGAGGCCCAATGCAATCACTTCTACACCTTATTATTGAGGATCAAATAAAAGTTTAGAAATGTGCTTCTCCTGGCTGGCTTGGCTACTTTTCTCTATACAGCTTATTGAAATATTATTTTTATATTCTACTCCTCAGATTCAAAGTTTATGATTTCTTAATACAGACTCATTATATATCTGAAGACAGTGATGAAAAACCATTCTGCAATTACAAGATTCATCCTACTAGGATTAACAGATGACCCACGACTACAGGTTTTTCTTTCAGTATTTCTGTTTCTCACCTACATTTTCACTGTTGCTGGAAATCTGATCATTATCCTCCTCACTCTGGTGGATTCTCACCTTAAAACACCCATGTACTTTTTCCTTCGGAATTTCTCCATCTTAGAAATAATATTTACAACTGTCTGTGTTCCTCGATTTCTGTACAGCATGACGACTGGGGACAAAAGTGTTACCTACAATGCTTGTGCCATCCAGTTATTTTTTGTCATCCTCATTGGGGCAACGGAATTTTTTCTTCTGACTGCCATGTCCTATGACCGCTACGTGGCCATCTGCAAGCCCCTGCACTACAGCACTATCATGAATGAAAGGGTGTGCACCATTCTGGTCCTTTGCTGTTGGCTGGTGGGGTTAATTGTCATACTCCCACCGCTTAGCCTGGGAGTTCAGCTAGATTTTTGTAACTCTAATCTCGTTGACCATTTTGGCTGTGATGCGTCTCCCCTTCTGAGGATTGTATGCTCAGACACTCAATTTGTAGAGCAACTTGTTTTAATCATGGCTGTGCTGACCCTCATATTGACACTAGTCTGTGTAATCATATCCTACACATACATCATCAAGACTATTTTAAGACTCCCTTCAGCTCAGCAAAGAAAAAAGGCTTTCTCCACCTGTTCTTCTCACATGATTGTAGTTTCCATCACATATGGAAGTTGCATCTTCATCTATATCAAACCAGCAAAGGAAGGAGTGGCCATTAACAAGGTGGTGTCATTGCTCAACACCTCAGTTATCCCTTTGATGAACCCTTTCATTTATACTCTCCGGAATAAGCAAGTCAAACAAGCCTTCAAGGACTCAATAAAAAGATGGCGTTTCTTTCAAAGAATTAGGAAACTAAAAAGATTTTTAAAAATAAAAAAAAAAATAAGTATTTCATCTTTTACTATGTATTCTAATTCAAGTCTGCAGTACAGTACTGAAGTAACAGTCTGATTAACCACCACACTTTCTTTTCTGCTCCTCTTAGAACCACAGACTGAAGTAAGCATTATGGGCTTACTTCAAATAGGTCTTCTTACATAATGGTTCACTTTCATAACTGAGCATAAATATAGATTTCCAGACAGTCCAAACGACACCTTGCAATCCTTATGTCTGAAACACAAAAAGGCAGTAACAAAAATTTGAGTTATTTTCATCCATTAATTTCTTTAAATTCATAGCTTTTTGGACACAAAAAATATTTATCTCAGTATTGCTTCCTGGTCTAGCGTCTACCAACTGAAGAAGAATGAGTAGATGTAATTTGTTTCTCAATTTTTTGTAATGCACACCACTCTACTCAGGCTAAGATGGAACTATTTCATTACACTAATTTGTTATTAAAGTGGAACTATGCAAAGTGAAATAAGTCAGAGGAGAAGGTCAAATACCATATGATCTCACTCATTAAGTAGTAGATAATAACAACAACAAACAAACAGATAGAGACAGAGATTGGATTGGTGGTTACCAGAGGGGAAGGGAGGAGGGATGACGGCGAAAGGGATAATTAGGCTCATGTGTATGGTGATGGATTGTAATTAGTATTTGGGTGGTGAACATGAGAACATGATGTAATCCATGCAGAAATAGAAGTATAATGATGTACACCTGAAATTTATACAATGTTATAAACCAATGTTACCTCAATAAACAAAAAACAAAACAAAACAAACAAACAAAAAAAGTGGAAATTTTTCGGTGTTTTAAATTATTTATTTTTGGCATTACAGCCCTCTATTTTTTCCAGTTTTCTTGAGATATAATTGACATATAACATTGTATAAGTTTATGGTATACAACATAATGATTTGATATATGTATGTATTGAGAAATGATTATCACAAAATGTTAGTTAACACCTATCACCTCGCATAGTCACCATTCTTTTTCTTGTGATGAGGATTTCTAAGATCTACTCTCTGAGCAACTTTCAAATAAACAATACAGTATTGTTAACTATAGTCATCATGTTGTACATTATACTCCCAGAACTTATTTATCTTATAACTGGAAGTTTGTACCTTTGGACCACCTTCACCCATTTCCCCCACCCCCCACCTCCCACCACTGGCAACAACCAATCTGTTCTCTGTTCCTATGCAGCTTGTTTTTTCGAATCCACATATAAGTGACATCATACAATATTTGTCTTTTTCTGTCTGACATTTTGTTTAACATAATGCCCTCAAGGTCCACCCACGTTGTTGAAATTGGCAGGATTTCCTTCTTTTTTAGGATTGAATAATATATGTATATATAAAATGTAAAATACAAATATATAAAAATATAAATCATATTATATTAATATATAATATGATTAATATTAATATAATATAATTATATAAATAATACAAAAATATAAATAAATATATATGTGATATAAAATTTTGTGATATTATATATATATAGATCACATTTCCTTTATCCATTCATCCATTGATGGACATTCAGGTTGTTTCCATGTCTTGGCTATTGTAAATAATGCTGCAATAAACATGGGTGCGAAGATATCTCTTTGAGATACTGGTTTCATTTCCTTTGAGTATATACCCAGAAGAGGGATTGCAGGATCATGTGATAGTTCTATTTTTAATTTTTTAAGAAATCTTCACACTGTTTTCCATAATAGCTATACCAATTTACATTCCCACCAACAGAGTATCAGGGTTCCCTTTTCACTACATCCTTACCAACACTTGTTATCTTCTGTTTTTTTACTATAGCCATCCCAACAGGTATGAGGTAATATCTCATTGAGGTTTTGATTTGCATTTCCCTGATGATTAATAATATTGAGCAACTTTTCACCTACCTGTCGGCCATTCGTATGTCTTCTTTGGAAAAAATGTCTATTCAGGTCCTTTGCCCATTTTTTAATTGGATTGTTGAGGTTTTTGCTATTGAGTTGTAGGAGTTCCTTATATATTTTGGATATTAACCTGTTATCAGATATGTTGTTTGCAAATATTTTGTCTCATTCTATAGGTTGTGTTTTCATTTTGCTGATTGTTTCCTTTGCTGTGCTTAAGCTTTTTAGTTTAATTTAGTCTCGCTTGTTTAATTTTGCTTTTGTTGTCTGAGCTTTTGGTGTTATAACCAAAACATTATTGCCAAGGTCAATGTCAAGGAGATTTTACCCTATGTTTTTTTCTAGGAGGTTTAAACATTCAGGTCTTATGTTTAAGTTTTATATTTGTTTTGAGCTGATTTTTGTGTATGGCGTGATATAATGGTCCAGTTTTATTCTTTTGCATGTGGATATTCAGTTTTCCCAACATCATTTAGTGAAGGGACTATTCTTTCCCCATTGTGGTTGCTCGTCTATTTCAGTCCTAGAGACATTATGGTCTTTTAGCCAACATCCGAGATCTCTGTGTTTCAAATCTTTCAGCTTTGCTGGCCACTATAGTAACAACACTTACCTTATTTCTTGGGTTTAAGTGCTGCCACCTGACCCCTACACTCCATGGTCTTATCATCCCATTGAATTCAAGGACCCCTTTTCAATAGCACCATCTCCTATTGTCATCCCTGGACTTTAGAGAATGGTCTCTACAGAGCATTTCAGGAAGCCAAGGCTCCCTGTCAACAATGCATTTCCCAAAGGCTGATGAATGGAATGTCCTCTGGAATTTCCTGGGCTATTGTTAGAGTAGATGAGCAAGTCTCATATAATAAATCTACTCCAGTATCCCAATCACCTTAACTCTTTGGTTGCCCTCCTCAATAGCAGAAGGAGGAAGTTCTGGAATCTCAACTTCATTCAGTGTAGGGCATATTTGAGACAAGTAGAGTCATGTCCAGCAACTTGAGAGACCAGCATTCACATTAGTAAATTCAACCCAATCCAATGTTTCTTCTCACTTTACCCTAATTCTAAAACTCTTATGATGCATTCCCCTAGATGTTCCTCAGGTTTCTGTTGGTACAAATTAGCTGTCTTGAAATTCTTTATGGTGTGTATGGTACCTCCTTCCAGGTCATACTGTGTACCCAATGCCCTGGAGTATGTTTGAACCTGAGTCTGGTTATTGGACTCCAAGCAATTTGATAAAGGGGGGGTAGGTCTTGAACAGTTCTGCAACCTCCTGCAAGAAAAATACCTCAAAGGAGGCGATTACAGTTTCTTCAGGAAAGAAGAGATAAAACACTTGAGACAGGCTGTAAATGTCTGCTTTTCTGGCAAAGGTGGCTAGGTAGAATATGGGGCTTCAATGGTGTCTAACCATATGTGCACTCTAGTAACCCCTGGAGATTGTGAATTCAATTTGCATAGAAATAAAGTCATCCACAAGATTAGACTTGGGTTGGTTTCCAGAAGTTTCAATCCTGTAGCTACAGGAGAGACTGGTTTCTTTTAGAGAAGTCATGGTTTTCTAGCTCCTTTTTCATACTTTGAGATGGGCACTTAAAATCCTGAGATGATAACTTTTCTTTCTCTAAGTTCTCCAGACGAAAACTGGGACCTTGTCACTGTAGCCAAATCAGTGAACACAATAACAAGCAATTGAGGAAAAGAGAGAGTAATTTATTAATTTGCCAGCAAATGAGGAAGTGGCAGGCTCATGCCTTGAAGACCACTGTCCTCCTGAAGCACTAGCAGTTAGGGTTTTTAAAGGGAAGTTCATGGGAAAGAATGTGCTGTCTACGTGACCGTAGACAACTGGTGGGGCAGTTATGCAAGGGTCTCAGATGTTCAGGCTCTGGTTCAGCTGTTATCTTCACATGCAACAAGAGTTCCTGTGTTCCATTGATCAATCTTCCTGTATCACCAGAAATTGAGCCCTGGGGGAGAAAGGAAGCTGCTGAAGATAATTGTAGGCAATAGGGAATAAGGTTTCAATTAAGGAGAAGAGGGCTTATAGGACTTTTTGTTTTTCCTCTGTTACAATATCCCCACTGTCAATTTTCACCTTCCATTTCAATGGGAGCATGGGTGGCGAGGTTTGTCTGGCTACTTCCTGCTGTATGGCGACATCGTCCAGGGTCTTGAGAATCGAAAATTTGCAGCTGTGTTGGAGAGAAGTCAAGATGGCGGCATAAGCAGACTCTGAACTCACCTCCTCCTGCGGACACAGCCAATTTACAACTACTCGTGGAAAAATTAGCCCTGAGACAGAACTGAAAGCTAGATAAGAGGAACTCCTGCAACAAAGGACAATCCTAATTGAGATGGAAGAGGCAGAAACTCCCTTCTGGAGAGAAAAAAATGCCGCCTTCACAAGCTGCCAGCTTCACAACCTCCCGGGAGCAGCCCAAAGGTACGCAGCCTCCCTGGAGGAGCGGGGCCCTGAGCCGGGAGTGCGCCCACTGTAGGCACTTTGTGGACCCAGCACAATTGAGATGAGTGGCATATCTGACTTTGCCTGCTACTAAAACATTGGGGAGTAACCCCAGAAAAGCTGGTTCACAAAGAAATTAAAAGTGGCTCTTAAAGGGCCCATGCGCAAACTCACCCATTTCAGAAAGCAACCGAAAATGACCAGAAAGAAAGGTGCACAGTGCTTTGGTGAAAAAAGACTCACCTGATAGGCTCGGAGTGCATTGCAGTGACAGGTGAGACCTCTCCAGGGACTGGGACATTGGTGGCAGCCATTATTGTGGCCTGGTGTGGGTGTGCTGACACAGACACTATTGGAGTTCTCCCTGGGGCCTGCTAGCCCAGGGCTGCCCCACTCATTAGAGCACTGATTTAATCCAGCTCAGCCAGGGTAGGCAGCCCACCCCAGGGACTGGCCCCACCCAACAACAAGCCCTCAGGCAATTTGTGGGCCTGCATAGATTGGTGACTGGATTCTCTGCAGCCTGGCAACTGAGCTGACTTCAGTGGGGCAGGGCATGCACAAGGAGCGGGTGGAGAGTGTGGGGCCCTGGTGGAGTGTGTGGAGCTCCCACCATGGAGAGACTGGGTCCACTTCAGGAGGTCGGGGCGCACCCACAGGGCAGGACTGTGTTGACTGTGTGTGTGGACCTGTGGGTGGCAGGGCATGTCAGCTGCAGAAGACTTGTGCTTCTCAAAGACCCACATAGGGGGTTTGCCCCACCTTCCAAAGCCTGAAACAATTGGGTGCTCCCGTGCCTGAGGCCAGGCGCACCCAGCTGCAATCCTCAGAGAGCTGACAAGAGACCTGAGCCTAACAACCTGCCACGCTGGGGGCCTACTCACTTAAAAGAAATACTGCAACACAAATGTGGTATTAGAACTTGCAGCCAACTCTGCTCGGGCTCCCCAGACCTGATAAAGAGATTGAAGGCCCCAAAATAACTACAAGCAGCTGAGCATTACAACAGCTGGCCAGAAGCATAACTCAGCCTCCCTGGGCGCCTACAGAGAGAGCAAACAGGCCACAACAGAAGGGCACACGTAGCCCACATAGGGGTCACTGCTGGAACATTGAGAACTGAGGGAAGCACACTGCAGGCCTCCTAAGGCATCACTTATATAAGGTCACCTATCCAAGAGCAGGAGATGTAGCTGACCTACCTTATACGTAGACACAAGCTCAGAGAAAGAGGCAAAATGAGGAGGCAAAAGAATACATTCCAAGAAAGGGAACAGGACAAACCCCAGAAAAGGAACTAAGTGAACAGAAATGAGCAACCTACCCAACAGAGAGTTCAAACAAGAGTGTTAAGGATGCTCACTGATCTGGGGAGAAGAATAGATGAACTCAGGGAGAATGTCAACAAAGAAATGGAAGATATAAAAAAGAACCAACCAGAAATGAAGAATACAATACTGGAAATGAAAAATTCACTAGAGGGACTCAAAAGCAGAGCAGAGGATACAGAAGAATGGATCTGTGAGCTGGACAAAAAACTAGAAGAAATTACCCAAGCTGAAGAGGTAAAAGAGAAAAGAATTAAAAAGAGTGAGGACAGTCTAAGGGACCTCTGGGACAACATCAAGTGCACTAACATCCGTGTTATAGGTGACCCAGAAGGAGAAGAGCGAGACAAGGGGTCAGAGAATCTATTTCAAGAAATAATAGATGAAAACTTCCTTAACCTAAGGAAGGAAACAGACATCCAGGTACGGGAAGCACAGAGAGCCCCAAACAAGATAAACCCAAAGAGGCCCACACCAAGACACATCATAATCAAAAGGTCCAGAACTAAAGATAAAGAGAGAATCCTAAAAGCTGCAAGAGAAAGACAAGTTACATACAAAGGAAACCGCATAAGGCTACCAACTGACTTCTCAGCAGAAACCTTACAGGCTAGAAGAGAGTGGCATGATATATTTAAAGTGCTAAAAGGAAAAAACTTACAGCCAAGAATACTCTACCCAGCAAGGTTATCACTCAAAATGGAAGGAAAGATTCAAAATTTCCCAAACAAGCAAAAATTAAAGGAGTTTGTCAACAAGAAACCAGTGCTACAAGAAATGTTAAAGGGACTGATTTAAGGGGAAAAAAGAAGATCACAAATAGGAAAAATTATCTATTTCCATGATATGAGGGTAATGGATAAAAATGCACACAAAAGAGGTTAGATATGATATCAAAAACATAAAAGGAGGGAGGAGGGGGGTTAAAGAGTAGAGTTTTCAGACAGAGGTCAAAATAAAGAGACCATCAATTCTGTATAGAAGGAGAAAGGAACAGAGAAGGACTGCTAAAACACTGAGAAAAAACAGTTAAAAAATGGCAGTAAGTACATATTTATCAATAGCTACTTTAAAAGTCAAATGGACTAAATGCTCCAATTAAAAGGCATAGGGTGGCTGATTGGATAAAACAACAAGACTCACATATATGCTGCATACAAGATACACTTCAGACCTAAAGACACCCACAAACTGAAAGTGAAGAGATGGAAAAAGATACTCCATGAAAATGGAAATGAAAAGAAAGGTGGAGTAGCAATACTCATATCAGACAAAATAGACTTTAAAACAAAAACTGTAAAAAGAGACAAAGAAGGGCATTACATAATGCTCAAGGGAACAATCCAACAAGAGGATATAACACTTGTAAATATCTACGCACCCAATGTAGTTACACCTAAATATACAAAGCAATTATTAACAGACATAAAAAGAGAAATAGACAGTAACACGATAATAGTAGGGGACTTTAACACACCACTTACACCAATGGATAGATCATCCAAACAGAAGATCAATAAGGAAACATTGGCCTTAAATGACACACTAGAACAGATGGACCTAGTAGATATATACAGAGCATTCCATCAAAAAATCAAAGAATACATACTCTTTTCAAATGCACATGGAACATTCTCCAGGATTGATCAAATATTAGGCCACAAAACAAGTCTCCATAAATTTAAGAAGATTGAAATAATACCAAGCATCTTTTCTGACAACAACGGTATGAAACTAGAAATCAACTATAGGAAGAAAATCAGAAAAGCCACAAATACATGGAGATTAAACAAAATGCTACTGAACAACGACTGGGTCAACGAAGAAATCAAAGGAGAAAGCAAAAAATACCTGGAGACAAATGAAAATGAAAATACGACATGCCAGAATTTATGGGATACAGCAAAAGCGGTTCTAAGAGGGAAGTTTATAGCAATACAGGCCTATCTCGAAAAACAAGAAAAATCTCAAATAAACAATCTAACAATGCACCTAAAGGAACTGGAAAAGGAGGAACAAACAAAGCCCAAAATCAGTAGAAGAAGGGAAATAATAAAAATCAGAGCAGAAATAAATGAAATAGAGACCAAAAAAAAAAAAAAAAAAGAAAAATTAATAAAACCAAGAGCTGGTTCTTTGAAAAGATAAACAAAACTGACAAACCTTTAGCTAGAATTACCAAAAAAAAAAAAGAGAGAAGGCACAAATAAGTAAAATCAGAAATGAAAGAGGAGAAATTACAACAGATACCTCAGAAATACAAATGATTATAAGAGAATACTATGAAAAGCTATATGCCAACCAATTCGACAATCTGGAAGAAATGGATAAATTCTTAGAATCATACAACCTTCCAAAACTTGATCAAGAAGAAGTAGAGAATTTGAATAGACCAATCACCAGTAAGGAGATCGAAACAGAAATCAAAAACCTCCCCAAAAATAAAAGTCTAGGGCCAGACAGCTTCCCTGGTGAATTCTACCAAACATTCAAAGAAGACTTAATACCTATCCTTCTCAAACTCTTCCATAAAATTGAGGAGGGGGGGAAGCTCCCTAACTCATTCTACGAAGCTGACATTACCCTGATACGAAAACCAGACAAGAACAACACAAAAAAAGAAAATTACAGGCCAATATCACTGATGAACATCGATGCAAAAATCCTCAACAAAATACTAGCAAATCGCATACAACAATACGTTAAAAAGATTATACACCATGATCAAGTGGGATTTATTCCAGGGATGCAGGGATGGTTCAACATTCGCAAATCAATCAACGTGATACACCACATTAATAAAATGAAGAATAAAAATCACATGATCATCTCAATAGATGCAGAGAAAGCATTTGACAAGATACAGCATCCATTTATGATAAAAACTCTGAATAAAATGGGTATAGAAGGAAAGTACCTCAACATAATAAAGGCCATATATGACAAACCCACAGCTAATATCATCCTCAATGGTGAAAGACTGAAAGCTATCCTTCTAAGAACAGGAACCAGACAAGGATGCCCACTGTCACCACTCCTATTTAACATAGTACTGGAAGTCCTAGCCAGAGTAATCAGGCAAGAGAAAGAAATAAAAGGGATCCAAATTGGAAAGGAAGAAGTGAAACTGTCACTATTTGCAGATGACATGATTTTATATATAGAAAACCCTAAAGAATCCATCAGAAAACTTTTAGAAGTAATAAACAAATACGGTAAAGTTGCAGGATACAAAATCAACATACAAAAATCAGTTGCATTTCTATACACTAACAAAGAAGTAGCAGAAAGAGAAATTAAGAATACAATGCCATTAACAATTGCAACGAAAAGAATAAAATACCTAGGAATAAACTTATCCAAAGAGGTGAAAGATCTGTACACCGAAAACTATAAAACATTGCTGAAAGAAATTGAAGACGATACAAAGAAATGGAAAGATATTCCGTGCTCTTGGATTGGAAGAATTAACATAGTTAAGATGTCCATACTTCGTAAAGCAATCTATAGATTCAATACAATCCCTATCAAAGTTCCAACAACATTTTTCACAGAAATAGAGCAAAGAATCCTAAAATTTATATGGAACAACAAAACACCTCGAATAGGTAAAGGAATCCTGAGAAAAAAGAACAAAGCTGGAGGTATCACACTCTCCGATTTCAAAATATACTACAAAGCTCTAGTAACCAAAACACATAATACTGGCATGAAAACAGACACACAGATCAATGGAATAGAATCGAAAGCCCAGAAATAAACCCACACATCTATGGACAGCTAATCTTCGACAAAGGACCCAAGAACATACAATGGAGAAAAGAAAGTCTCTTCAACAAATTGTTTTGGGAAAACTGGATAGCCACATGCAACAAAATGAAAGTAGACCCTTACCTTACACCATACACAAAAATTAACTCCAAATGAATTAAAGACTTGAATGTAAGACCTGAAACCATGAAACTTCTAGAAGAAAACATAGGCAGTACGCTCTTCGACATTGGTCTTAGCAACTTATTTTCAAGCACCATGTCTCACCAGGCAAGAGAAACAATAGAAAAAAAAAATGGGACTACATTAAACTAAAAAGCTTCTGCACAGCAAAGGAAACCATCAACAAAATGAAAAGACAACCTAACAATTGGGAGAAGATATTTGCAAACCATACATCGGATAAGGGGTTAGTCTCCAAAATATATAAAGAACTCATGCATCTCAACAACAAAAAAACTACCAACCCAGCTAAAAAATGGGCAAAAGACCTGAACAGACATTTCTCCAAAGTAGATATACAGATGGCCAACAGACACGTGAAAAGATGTTCAAAATAATTAACTATCATGGAAATGCAAATCAAAACTACAATGAGTTATCACCTCACGCCTGTAAGAATGGCTATAATTAACAAGACAGGAAACAACATGTGTTGGAGAGGATGTGGAGAGAAGGGAACTCTCATACGCTTATGGTGGGAGGGCAAACTGGTGCAGCCACTATGGAAAACAGTATGGAGATTCCTCAAAAAATCAAGGATAGATACCATATGATCCAGCTATTCCACTGCAGGGTATTTATCCAAAGAACTTGAAAACACCAATGTGTAAAGACACATGCACCCCTGTGTTCATTGCAGCGTTATTCACAATAGCCAAGACTTGGAAGCAACCTAAGTGCCCATCAAGGGACGAATGGATAAAGAAGATGTGGTATATATACACAATGGAATACTACTCAGCCATAAGAAACGATGAAATCCAGCCATTTGTGACAACATGGATGGACATTGAGGGTATTATGCAAAGTGAAATAAGTCAGAGGAAGAAGGTCAAATACTGGATGATTTCCCTCATTAAGTAGTAGATAATAACAACAATAAACAAACACATAGAGACAGAGCTTGGATTGGTGGTTACCAGAGGGGAAGGGGGGAGGGAGGAGGGCGAAAGGGATAATTTGGCACAAGTGTGTGGTGATGGGTTGTAGTTAGTATTTGGGTGGTTAACATGATGTAATCTATGCAGAAATAGAAGTATAATGATGTACACCTGAAACTTATACAATGTCATAAATCAATGTTACTGCAATAAACAAAAAATTAAAAAAAGAAAAGAAAAGAAAATTTGCACCTATTGCTGCCAGAGATGACGTTGGTGATATAAGATGTGAGCAGTAGATTTACACAATTTAGGAAAACACCATATTACGAGCCTCAATCCAATATCAGGCAGCAGGATTATTAGGAGACATGACTGACTGAATTTAAAAAATCCTGTAAGTGTGGATTTGAACCTACTAGGGATCCATGTGAACAACCCAGAAAACCAATCTTCTATTCCTGTCCTATTCAATACACTCCTTCAAGGAGTGGAGTGTAATGATCTAGGGTATACTGTAACCAGGTAGCCTGTTGGCGAATCTTCTCGATACTAGTTTCAACCTGGGAAGAAGTATTGATATATGTGCAGCAAGAGATGTCAGCTATGGCGCAGACTCCTTGCTCAGCCAATAGGTAGTCTAATGCCATTCTATTATCTAACACTACTTTAGCTAGAGAATCAAACGATTTCTGTAAGTTTGCAAGAGACCTGGCAGTTTCGTTAGTTAGGATTATCAGGGTGTGAGAAAGATTCCTAAGTACACATTGATGTGCTGCTACACCCCACCAATGTAGGAGGGTGTAACCAAAGAAATATGCATCCCCATCAGGAATATCCCCAGGAAGATCTCGGGCTGTCCTAGTAAAAAGCTTGAGAGAACTAGCCCAGTGCTTACTTTCATTAATAGGATGAACGGAGAAAGAGGTGAACAATGTGGTTAGAAAACATTGCATAGGAGTGGAAGTGTGTCTGATACAATCAGAGGCCCAAGGAGTTTTGCCTATCTTACATACGAAAACATATCCTGCGGGGGCACAAAAATAAACTGAATTATTCTTACTAGGGTCTGGTACAACCTGTCCTGCTATTAAGGCCACCCCTTCCATCCAGGTTGAGGCTGTGAGTAACAGATCCTGGATATCATATGATTTTGGGACCAGAAATGAGACACTGTTCTAAGCACACATAGGTAAGGCCTCTTCAGGCCCAGGTGGATGTATGTGGAAAGCCATAGGAGCAAAAATGCCTGTCCCTTCTCCCTTAAAATAGACCTCAATAGTCTCTGTGAGTAAAGGTATAGTGAGACAAGCTAAGTTACCCATGTGTTCCCCAGGGAAATCAACTATTCTTACTCGGTTCATGAGGGTCAAATGTGTGGAATACCAGCGTCCTTCAGGAACTCCAGAGAAATTGATAAGTGGATGCGCTAAAGGATCATTATGCTCTGCCATGGACTGGGCCCTCGGGAGGCATACCCAACAGTCAGTCAGATGAGAGTTGAAGCCAGAGTCTGGGTGACATGGACTAGAGCATTGTCCTTCCACCCTGAAGAAAGGGAGAGAATGATAGACAAAATTAGCAAGTATATAATCATTTTAAGAGGTATTCCATTTAAAAAGATATTTCAGGTCTTTTAAAGGGTGAGTCGTCCACCGATCTATCAGTTCCACCGCCCCTCCAGGGCACTTCTTCACCCTGGTATGATGTGTCCACAGCTTTACTCCTGCCAGCTTCAGAGAGGTGTGGGTAGTCAGGAGCACATCATAGAGTCCCTTCCATTTCTCCTCTAGTTGCTGTTCTGGTCCTCATTCCTTCCAGGTTTTCAGGAGGACACGATCTCCAGGTTGACAAGCATGTAACGAAACGTCACAGGAAAGAGGCACCCTAGAGGAGGCAAACCTATGAATAGAGGTTAATATTTGCTTATTTGCTGGACATATTGCCTTATCCTATTTTCTTCCAGTATCTGCAAAGTAGAAAACTTACCTTGTGGTGCTAGGAAGGGTCTCTCATATATTATTTCACATGGGCTTAATTTAAGCGGGCTTCCAGGGGCCACCCTAATTCTGAGTAGGGCAAACAGCAATACCTTGTCCCATTTTAGACTAATTTCTTGACACAATTTTCCAGTAGTTTTCTTCAGAGTATGGTTCATCTTTTCCGTTTTCCCCATTGACTGTGGTCTCCATGAGGCATGCAATTTCCATTTTATGTGCAGGGCTTTGCCTACTTGCTGAGTTACCTCAGAGGCAAAGGACAGTCTGTTGTCACTTTGCAGAGATGATGGGAGTCCATACCTAGGGATTATTTCCTTGAGGAAGGCTCGTACCGCTTCAGCGGCTTTCTCTGTCCTTTCAAGAAAGGCTTCTATCCAGCCTGAAAAGGTGTCAACCAAAACTAACGGATATCTGAAGTTTCCTGTAGTCCTAGACATCTGGGTGAAATCAACTTGCCAATCTTCCAGAGGACCATTTCCCGCATGTTGTACTCCTTTTTCCAATGGGGGTCTCTCAGCTTTGGGATTATTACAGGTGCATAATTCTCAATTTTGAGTAAGTTGCTGCACAGTCTTTTATAAATAAGGCCCTTTTAGGCATGGGGCTACTGAGTCCATCCAGGCCTCCCACCCATAATGAGTGCTATCGTGCAATTTTCTCATTATGGGTTTAACCAGGGCTTCTGGAAGCAGTATTAGTCCATGGGGGTTTAATATCCATGTGGAGTTCTTATCCCATCTATCAAAATCCCACTCGTTGCCCTATTTTCATCTTTGTCTGTATAATGAGGTTTAAATGTGTCCAGATCCAATTTAGGTAGCAGGGCTCCGAAAAAGGAGCCCTTTTTAGCTGCTTTCTTTGCAACTTTATCAGCTACCTGGTTTCCTCGAGCCACACAGCTGTCTAATGTTTGGTGTCCTGGACAATGCGTGATGGCCACCTTTTCGGTTTTGGCCACTGCCTGCAACAATGCTAATATCTCGGTTGCACATTTTATGTCCTCATTTCCCGCTGTTAACAATCCTCTTTCCCTCCAGATTGCTCCATGGGCATGCACTGTCATGAAGGCATACTTAGAGTCTGTATAAATATTTACCTTCATTCCATGAGATAGTTGGAGCACTCTAGTCAGGGCGATTAATTCCACTTTTTGAGCTAAAGTGCTAGAGGGCAATGCCGCTGCCTCTAGTACCTGCTCCACTGTGACCACTGTGTATGCAACTCTCTGGTGCCCATCTTCCATAAAGCTGCTGCCGTCGGTAAACAAGTCCCAACACGGCTCGGACATGGGCTGGTCAGTGAGATCCATTCGGCTAGAAAAGACTGTTTCTAAGATATCCAGACAATTATGTTGTAATGGTTCTTTTTCTCAGGCAGGCAATAGAGTGGCTGGATTCAGGGTAGACACAGTCTTTAATCTTATGTTTGGGTTGTCAAGAAGGATGGTCCGGTATCTCCTTAGCCACCCTGCTATTAGCCAGTAGCCTCCTTTTTGTTCTAACAGGGTCAGAACCTGATGTGGGGCATAGACTACACTGGGCTGACCCAAAGTGACTTTTTCCACTTCCTGCAGCAAGTCACAAGTGGCAGCTACTGCTCGCAGACAGGGAGGAGCCATCCCTTCACAGTATGTTCCAGCTATTTAGACAGATATGCTACCGGTTGTGGCACATCGCCCAGCACTTGTATTAGTGCTCCTAGTCCTATTCCTTGTTTTTCATGTACTAGAGTTTAAATTCCTTTTTAAGGTTAGGTAGACCCAAAACAGGGGCTGTCATTAGGTTCTCTTTGAGGGTCTCAAATGCCTTTTGACACTATGTTGTCCAAACTAGAGGCTCTGAGCCTGAGCCTTTCAAAGCTTCATATAGGGATTTTGCAATAAGTGCAAAATTAGGGATCCAGATATGACAAAAGCCGGCCATTCCAAGGAATCCCCTTAGTTGCCGTCTGTTTCCAGGGACCTTAAGATTTAGTATGACTTGCTTCCAGTATGCCGTGAGGCTTTGGGTCCCTCTACTCAATTGGAAACCCAAGTAAGTCACTTGTCGTCTGTATATTTGGGCCTTATGTGGTGACATCTTATATCCACAAGCAGTCAAGTGATTTAAAACCAAAATAGTATTGGCCAAACAATGTTCAAAGTCTGGGCTGGCTATAAGAAGATCATCCCCATATCGTAAAAGAATGCCTTGTTCTAGCTGTCAGAGTCTCAACTCTCTTGCCAAGACCTCGCTGAATAAGGTGGGAGAATTCTTAAAACCCTGTGGTAGTACAGTCCAACAGTATCGAGTAGTGACTTTAGTCTCAGGATCTTTCCATTCAAAGGCAAACAATAACTGAGCTTCCTCCTTCAAGGGAATGCAGAAGAAGGCATCCTTTAAGTCCCACACTGAGAACCACCCATAATCCCCTGGGATGGCTGTCAGGAGGGTATATGGGTTTGGTAGAGTGGGATGGATGTCCTGTACAATATCGTTAATGGCCCTCAAATCTTGTACAAACCTGTATTCATTGGTATGAGGCTTCTTTACCGGGAGAATTGGAGTATTGTATGCGGACCAGCACGGCCAAATCAAACCGTGTTCCAGAAATCTGGCCAAGATAGGTTGGATTCCTTCCAAAGCCTCTTTCTTTAGCAGGTATTGCTTCTTTCGGGGACGTCAAGCCCCTTCCTTTAAAGATATCCCTATAGATAATAGCTTTTAAAGCTTGCCCAGGGATCCCATCTGCCCAAACAGTTTTACTCACTTTCTCGTAATCTCCACAGGAAAAAGATCTTCACTCTGTTGCTCCTCCGCTGTGAGCAAAAACTACAGGTGCAGAGCATGTTCAGAGGGAACCTCTAGGTGGAGCTGTTGCTCTTCGGGGGAAAAGGTTATTTGGGAGTTCAACTTGCAAAGCAAGTCACGTCCCAGGAGAGGTATGGGACAATCAGGCATACACAGAAAACTATGCTTTAATGTATGTTCTCCCAATAGGCATTCTAGCAGTTGTAGTAAGGGTGTCATTTGGGGTTGCCCCGATACCCCCACCACAGCTGCTGAGTCTTTGCTCAGTGATGCCAATTTTGAATTCAAAACTGAGTAAGTGGGTCCCGTATCAGTAAGAAAATCAATCGTGTCCCCACTATCAATCTTGCCCGGGGTTCCTGCGTGGACATGGGAATGGGAGCCCTCAAGGTGGACTGGACCCCGGGCCCCATCACTCGTCATCTGAGCCTGGGGTTCTAGCTGCCATTTGTTTTCTTTGGGGAGCTTTCATCTCCTTCCTTCCCTATACCTTCGGGCATTCCTTTCTCCAATGGCCTTCCTCCGGACAATAAGCACATTGATTCTTTTTGGGTCGGGTTGGCCCCTTCTTTGCCCCCGACCCTTTTGGGGCTTGCGAAAACACAGAGGTTGTGAGGCCAATGGATGGGTGTTGGCTTTCCTCTCTAGCATTGTAAACTTTAAAGGCAATGTCAACCAACTGAGAAGGATTCGTGCCAGTCGCGCCTTCTACTTGCTGTAGCTTCCTGCGAGTATCAGGCGCACTTTGTCCGATAAAGGTCATGTTGACCATACGTAAGTTTTCAGGGGCTTTGGGGACTGTATCAGTATATTTTCTATAAGCCTGGTACACGTGTTCTAGAAAATCTGAGGGATCTTCACCTGGCTTTTGCTGAATCTCCTGTACGTTGTTCAAACTTTTCTGCTTGGGGACTCCCTTCTGGAGGCTGGCCAGAATGCATCTCCTGTAATGGTTTAGGGGAGCTTTTCCGGCCTCCGCATTGGCGTCCCAATTAGGCTCTATAATGGGGATGGCTACCTCATGATCTGGAGTCTGGTTTGGATCCTCATCATGAAGATGTTGGGCCTCCTCCTTTGCCTTATCTATAACAAGCCTTTGCTCATCTGCAGTTAACAACATATTGAGTAGTGCCTGCACCTCCGCCCAGCATCCCCTGCCCAGGTGGGGCGATGAGTAGCAGAAATTGTGGTGAAAAGTTCAGCCACCTTCGAGGGGTCCTCTCTATAAGTTGGATTGGAGTTTTTCCAACTCAGCAAATCCAACGTAGAGAAGGGACTATAAGTACAATAATACCCCGCTGGCTGTCCTTGCTGATTTAATCCTCCTATCAGGTATTGCTGCAAAGGAAATTGCCCTGCCCCAGAAGTGTGGGCTCCTTAGCCAAATGTGGTGCCCTGCTGGGTCTTAAAGGGAGAGACCATCCCTGTACCCGAGTCATAGTCAGGTGGATGTGGGGCTGCAGGAGCCACAGCCGTCGCCCCTTCTCCAACCCAGGGTCCCTCCACAGGCAAAGGTGGATATATGGGCTGCAGAGGGTAAATTGGGACTGGCAGCTGAGGCCCAAGTGAGTTGGGATTAAAGGGATTCATAAGATTTATATCAGTAACTTCCTCATCAACCTTTTCCTCAGATGTTTTAGCATCCTCACACACCCGTGCCTTCTGTTTTCTTTGCACTATTAATTTAGAGCATGTCTTTGCAGAATCCTTATTGTGGAGCTGCATAAAGGCTTGCATATAGGGGATTTCATCCCATTTTTCAGACCTTTGACAAAATAATTTCAATTGCAGAATAGTATAAAAATTCAAGGTCCCGTTCAGGGGCCGCGTTTCTTCGAATTCAAGTACATAACATTGGCCAAGCAGTATTGCAATAGAAAATCATTTTTTCCTCAGTTGTTAGCTTATAGCTATAAGTTGACCATTCAGCTAGAATACGTCCCAGGGGACTCTCAGATGGTATAGATATGACACTCCCCATTCTCAAGACAAAAAAAATAACAGATGACACAGAAAACTAAACTACACCCAACAAGGACAAACCAACGCCTTTTTGGGTAACACAAACAGGCCAACAACAAAATGAAGACAACGAATACCAAGGGAATCCACCACCACATTTGGAACCAAAAAATCCTAGGCCAAAGGGTCAAATGGAACCCAATGTCCCTGAATGCAAACGGGGAATTGAACGATTCAGATACCCCCCTGTAAACCAAAAACCAAGGCAAACAAATCAAACGGAATCCAGCGTCCTTGAATGCAAATGGGGAATCAAACGATTCAAAAATTCCCCTGTCTCCTTTAACTGTGACTTCCATGCCAACTGGCACCACAAATGATCTTTATGGAGCCAAAAGGAGGAAACCTCCTCAAAAGTATAGAATCAAGGGTCTTGGTGTACACACGGGTAGACTTACTGAATTGGCCGAGGTACAGCAGCATTTCCAAAGTCTGTTTCTTTTCTACAAGAGGGCAGAGTAGAGGTGGCTGTGTCCCTTCAGAGAGAGAAAGGGAGTTTCCCTAGAGTGAAAAGAGCCCTGGCAGCTAGTGGGACTGTCCCATTTTCCCCTGGGGAAGGGGACTTACCACTGGCAGGGGCTCAAGCAGCTCCCAAGGGAACCCCCTTCCCAGCTCCTGCTCACAGCGTGAATGGGTTAGCCCTGGCATGCTGCTGCAGCCAATTGCTCCATCCCTTGGAAGTAGGAAGGAGAGGGAGAGTGCACCCCACTGGGGCATGAGCTGTTCCTGGCTGGCTCGCCAATTTTGTTGCAGAAAAAACTGGGACTTTGTTGCTGTAGCCAAATCAATGAACACAATGACAAGGGATTGAGGAAAAGAAAGGGTAATTTATTAATTTGCCAGCAAATGAGGAAGTGGCAGGCTCATGTCTTGAAGACCACTGTCCTCCCGAAGCACTAGAAGTTAGGGTTTTTAAAGGGAAATTCATGGGAAAGAATGTGCTGTCTACCTGACTGTAGACATCTGGTGGGGCAGTTATGCAAGGGTCCCAGACGTTCTGGCACCAGTTCAGCTGTTATCTTCATCTGCAGCAGGAGGTCCTGCATTCCATTAATCAGTCTTCCAGCTGTTATCTTCATCTGCAATAGGACGTGCTGTGTTCCATCGATCAATCTTCCTGTGTCACCACAAATAGGGCCCTGGGGGAGAAAAGAAACTGCCAAAGACAATTGTAGGCGATAGGGCATAAGGTTTCAATTAAGGAGAAGAGAGTTTATAGGACTTTTTCCGTTTTTCCTCTGTTACACAGATTCTTGGAGATAACCAAAGTTAGAGTTTTTATATTCCTCATTTTCCACTGAAATATTCTATGACAGTGGTTACTTGGTGAAAGCAAGCTATAAGAGTAGCACACATTCAACAGGTGACAAAACCCACCTACTTATAAGAGGGCTGCAAAGTGTCATGGCTATTTCTGCAAATTAACATTTAGTGTGTGCTTGACTCATGTCTAAGCTAGATTGCAAGATCTTGGCTGGCATCTTATTTCCTACAGGCCTTCCCTGACATTCCTGCCACCAACACCCACTCCAAATAATAATAAACTTCTATTAGGTTGCAAAGAGCGCTACTCATTTCTTGAGGTGGGGGGGCAAACATATGATGCTGCCAAACAAAAAAGAGTTTTAAGAGGAGACAAAATTTAATCATAACCAAAGAAAAGAAATGTTTACAGGAATATTTAGAATAAGCAAAGCAGCAAGTTATGATTTTTAGTCACTCTAGATTTTCAAAAATCTAGAACTTTAGAAAATGTTTTAATATGAGGAAAAGAGCACAGAAAGATAATAGGCTCAAGCTGAAAGGGAGTAACAGGAAGCATATATGCCCTCCCAGCTCAAACCTCTAAAAATTCAAGCAAAATATATGAAATCAAAGTTTTTTAGATAACTGACATCAGACAATGAAGGACGGTGATCCCGGAGAGAGGATTACTTAAGCTTAGTTCCTGGAGACAGTGCGGGGTAGGGGGACCCATGTGGAGCCCGCCAATCTGCCAGAGTTGAGAAGGTGTAGATGGTAGTCCAGGCAGGCTAAAGTTCACAAGACAGAGTACTGAGAGGTGGGAGAGGCACAGAGAGATATCTGGTGATCTACAGACGGCCCATCATGAGCATTCATCTGAGTGCTGATCAGCATATACACGTAAGGAAATTATCCAACTGAGGTAAGAATCACCCAACAGGATTGCAAAGAACAATAATATAAGCCCACAGAAGAATGGAAATGGTTCCTATCACACCAAACAGATTTAAAAATCTCATAGTTTTTTGGGTATTATTCAAAAAGATTTGCCTCAGGTTTAGGGAAATAAACCATGAGGCTAAACACTGCTCTGGTCTAGTCTTACACAGAATAATGCAGAACCTGAAAGGAAAAACTGTTCCCAAGTGATTTAAATGATACCAGAACAAACATAAAGAATCTTTGCACGGATCCAAATACATCCAGCCTTCAAGAAGGTAAAATTCATAGTGCCTAATGTGATCAAAACTCACCAGGCATGCAAAGAAGCAGGAAAATACAACCTATAGTGAAGAGAACAATCAATATAAACAGACCCCAAAATGGCACAGATGATACAATTAAAATAAAATACAGTAATTATAACTGTAAACAGTATAAAACAGTTAAAATTATAATTGTAACTGTGCTCCATGTGTTGAAGAATATAGAAGATTGAACATGTTAAGCAAAAACATTAAAATTATTTAAAAATTCCAAATCAAACTTATAGAGATGAAAACTACACCATCTGAGAGAAATATATATGGAATGGTTTTAATATCATTTAGATATTGCAGAAGAAAAATTTAGTTAACTGGAAGAAATAGCAGTAAAAACTCCCTCTATAAAACATTCAAAGAAAAAACTTTTTAAAAAATTTAAAAAAGCATCAGGGAACTGTGAGACAAATTCAAGAGTCCTGATATATTGTGTAATTATAGTCTCCTTAAAAAAGGAGAAGGGAGAGAGAGAAAAAGTATTTGAAGAAATAAGTGAAAATATTTCAAATTATTGTAAAATTCAAAAGGTGGACAACAAAAAATCCACTGATCAGAGATGCTCAACAAACCCTAACCACAATAAATATGAAGGCACAACAATAAAAAAAGTTGCTTAAAAGTAGTTATAAAAAGAACATCTTAAAAGCTGCTAAAAAATAAAATCTTTTTAAAAAATTACTAATTATTTTTTTTCTTTTTATCCTTTGATCCCCTTCACCCGTTTCTCCTAGCCCCCATTCCTCACTTCTGGCAACCGCCAATCTGACTCTGTGCTCTGTATCTATTAGCTTGTTTTCCTGATTTATTTTTTGTTTAGATTCCACATATAAGAGAGATCATTCAGTATTTGTCTTTTTCTTTCTGACTCATTTCACTTAACAGCAATGCCCTTGCAGTCCATCCATGTTGTCACGAATGGTGAGATTTCATTCTTTACTATGGCTGAATAATAATCCATTGTATATAGGTGTATATATATGTATATATACACACCACAATTTCTTTATCCATTCATCCATTGATGGACACTTAGATTGTTTCCATATCTTGGCTATTGTAAATAATGCTGCAATGAACGTGGGGTGCATATATCTTTTCAAGTTAGTGTTTTCATTTTCTTTGGATAAGTACCCAGAAGTGGAATTACTGGATTGTATTACATTTTTGAGGAATCTCCATAGTGTCTTCCGTAGTGGCTGCACCAATTTGCATTCCACTCAACAGTGCACAAGTGTTCCCTTTTCTCCACATCTTCGCCAACACTTGTTGTTTCTTGTCTTTTTGATAATAGACATTCTAACAAGTGTGAGGTGATGTCTCACTGTGGTTTTGATTTGCAATTCTCTGATGAGTAGTGATGTTGAGCATCTTTTCATGACCTGTTGGCTGTCTGTAGGTCTTCTTTGGGAAAATGTCTATTCAGATCTTCTGCCCATTTTTAAATTAGATTGTTTTTTTTGCTATTGAGTTGTATGAATTCTTGATATATTTTGGAAACTAGCCCTTTATCAGATACAAGATTTGCAAATATTTTCTTCCATTGACATAGGTTACCTTTTCACTTTGTTGATGGTTTCCTTTGCTGTGCAGAAGCTTTTTAGTCTGATGTAATCTCACTTGTTTATTTTTGCTTTTGTTGCTTTTGCTTTTGGTGTCAGAGTCAAGAAATCATCACTGAGACCTAGATCAATGAGCTTACTGCCTATGTTTTCTTCTAAGACTTTAATGGTCTTACATTCAAGTCTTTAATCCATTTTGAGCTAATTTTTGTGTATAGTGTAAGACAGTGTTCAGTTTTGTTCTTTCACACAAGGCTGTCCAGTTGCCCAACATCATTTATTGAAGACTGTTCTTTTCCCATTGTATATTCTTGGCTCCTTTGTCATAAAATAAAAGACCATGTATGCATGGGTTTATTTCTGAGCTCTCTATTCTGTTTCACTTATCTATGGGTCTGTTTTTATGCCACTACCATGCTGTTTTAATTACTATAGCTTTGTAATCTAGTTTGAAATCAGGAGTGTGATGCCTTCAGTTTTGTTCTTCTTTCTCAATATTGCTTTGGCTATTCAGGGTTTTTTTTGTGGTTCCATACAAATTTTAGGATTATTTTTTATTTCTTTGAAAAATGTCATTGGAATTTTGACAGGGATTGCATTGAATCTGTAGATTGCTTTGGGTAGTATGGACACTTTAACAATACTGATTCTTCCAATCAATGAGCATGAAATATTTTTCCACTTATGTGTCTTCTTCAATTTCCCTCATTTAGGTTTTGCAGTTTTCAATATACAGGTCTTTCACCTCATTGGTTAAATTTATTCCTAGGTATTTTTTTTTGATGCAATTGTAAATGGGAGTGTTTTCTTTATTTCTCTTTCTAATAGGTCGTTATTAGTTATAGAAACACAACAGATTTTTGTGTATTGACTTTGTATTCTGCAACTTTACTGAATTTGGTTGTTAATTCTGTTTATTTATTTATTTTTGTGATGAGGATGGGCCCTGAGCTAACATCTGTTGCCAATCTTTCTCTTTTTGCTTGAGGAAGATTGTTTCTGAGCTAACATCTGCACCAGTCTTCCTTTACTTTGTATGTTGGAGGCCACCACAGCATGCCTTAATGAGCATTGTGCAGGTCCGCACCCGGGATCTGAACCCATGGACCCGGGGCCGCCGAAGCAGAGCACATGAACCCAGCCACTATGCCACCAGGCCAGTCCCTCTAATAGTTCTTTGATGGAGGTTTTAGGGTTTTCTGTATATAAAATCATGTCCTCTGCAAATAGTGACAGTTTTACTTCTTTTCCAGTTTGGATGAATTTTATTTCTTTTTCTTGCCTAATTGCTCTGGCTATGACTTCCAATACTATGTTGAATAGAAGTGGTGAGAGTGGTCATACTTGTCTTGTTCGTGATTTTAGAGGAAAGGGTTTCAGCTTTTCACTGCTGAGTATAATGTCAGCTGTGGGCTTGTCATGTATGACCTTTATTCTGTGGAGGTATATTCCCCTTATACTTGCTTCATTGAGAGTTTTAAAAATTTTATCACATAAAAAGAAGAAAATGTAAAAAGGACAGCACACTTCTTGGTAGAAAGAATGAAAGCCAGAATGTTTAAGTTTGTGTGCTTTCTCCCGGTCCCATAGAGTCAGGCCAGCTTTGTGCACATGCTGACGAGCCATCTGCAAAGGCTCACTCTCACCACTGTCCCGGGAGTGCACAGGGAGCTAGCCACAGGGTGGGAGGTTGTGTAGTTGAGGCTTGTGGAACATTGGGGTTCCAGTGGATAAGTTGGGGGAACCTGCATGTCAGGAATCCCAAACACTCTTGGGTGGGCATCCTGATGGAGTCCTCGTAGTGGTTAGCAGGATCCACCTCCCTTTGGTATATTGCCTCTGTGCCCTGGCTGCTGCTCTCCTGGCTGCTCGCTGCCCCCCAATCATGCAGTTTGCAGCTCAGATTTCTGGATGGGGCAAGAAAGAAATGTACCTCCTTGGCAGTTCCTGCACAGCTGGGGAAGCTGGGTGCTCCCTCATGCACTCTCTCTTTCCCCTATGTGAGAAATCATGGGCCTAGAAGATCTCTCTTGGCACTGAGCTGTGCTACCTTGCAGGAAGGATGATATGGGCAAAGTGAAACTGTTCCTCTTAGCCTCTTCAAACACTCAATATCCTCTTCAAACACTCAATCTCAGATTTTTTTTTTCCTCCAATGGTCTGCTGGAATTTCTCCACCGGACTCTCAGATTTCCACAAAGGCAGTCTTGTCAATGAGTGGTTGTCAAAATTGGTATTCGTTGAGGGGAAGATGGTAGAAAACCTCTTCCGCCATGTTGATGGTGTCACACATTCCTTTTATTTCCAACCTTTTAATATCCTACTGCTTTAAGTGTGTCTCTTATATACAACACATTGCTAGATTTACTTATTTTTATTTTTAATCCAATTTGAAGATCATTGTCTCTTTTGTTATGGGATTTACTGATACATTCTTTTTATAATTACTATCGTAGTAGGACTGATTTCTGCCATCTTATTCTATATATTCCATGTATTCTACTTGTTTTTACTTTATCTTTTTCTATCTTTCATTAGATGAACACTTTTTATTTTGTTGATTTAAAAGTCGTAAATTCTATTATATTTTCAGGATGGATACCTTAACTTAAGATTCATTTTTGTCCATTTTTATTTATTGATTTCTTAAACTTATACCTTTACTTCTTTCTTCGATCCCAACAAATATATTATTATTATTATTTTTTGTATGTTAATTTGGACTGTCTTCACAACCCCACCATGTATTTGTTTTCTAGAATTTTAGTTCTGGTTATGGATACAGACTTTATCCTTCTTTGAGTCTTACCTTTTAAAAAGATAAAATTATATTTTATATGATTAATATAAATTATATTATCATGTTTATGTTTCATATTATTTGCATCATTCTTCTGAGTTTATTTATCCTCTTATTTGAGTATTTCCTCTAAAAGTGTTTTCAGATTTGACCTCTGTATGACAAACCTTCTGAGGTATTCTTTTAACATCACATTTAAATGTCTGATTTCTACTAACTATCAGGGAAATGCAAATCAAAACTACAATGAGATGTCACCTCACGCCCGTCAGAATGGCTATAATTAACAAGACAGGAAACAACATGTGTTGGAGAGGTTGTGGAGAGAAGGGAACTCTCATACACTGCTGGTGGGAGTGCAAACTGGTGCAGCCACTATGGAAAACAGTATGGAGATTCCTCAAAAAATCAACGATAGAACTACCATATGATCCAGCTATTCCACTGTTGGGTATTTATCCAAAGAACTTGAAAACACCAATTTGCAAAGGTACATGCACCCCTGTGTTCATTGCAGCCTTATTCACAATAGCCAAGACTTGGAAGCAACCTAAGTGCCCATCAAGGCACGAATGGATAAAAAAGCTGTGGTATATATACACAATGGAATACTACTCAGCCATAAGAAACGATGAAATCCAGCCATTTGTGACAACATGGATGGACATTGAGGGCATGATGCAAAGTGAAATAAGTCAGAGGGAGAAGGTCAAATACCGTATGATTTCCTTCAGTAAGTAGTAGATAATAACAACAATAAACAGACACATAGGGACAGAGATTGGATTGGTGGTTACCAGAGGGGAAGGGGGGGGGGAGGAGGGTGAAAGGGATAATTGGGTACATGTGTGTGGTGATGGGTTGTAATTAGTATTTTGGTGGTGAACATGATGTAATCTATGCAGAAATAGAAGTACAATGATGTACACCTGAAATTTTTACAATGTTATAAACCAATGTTACTGCAATAAACAAAAAATTTAAAAAAAAAAAAAAAAAAAAAAAAAAATGTCTGATTTCTTAAGGTATCTATTTTCCTTATATACCCCATCTCAACATACTCAGAGATATCCATCTTTATTAAAGAAACTGTTATTATTTCCTTCTTTTTTCTTTCCTACTCTTCACTTGTAACTCTTATTATCTGGGTTAAATTTGGCATCTGCTCCTGTGTCTACCTACCTCTCCTGTCTACCTACGTATCTAATCTCTTTATTGTTTTCTGTTATCTATTGAATTTCTTTATTGTCTTCTGTTGCTTTATGGGAGAGCTTATCAGATCTCTAATCTCAGAGAGTTTATCACTATTTTTGTTTTGGTTCTATCTCTCCTGGTATTAGCCTCATCTGTTTTGTTCTTTATTTCATTTATTATGTTTTTCAGCACTATTTTTCACTTAGTTATTTTTATTATTTTTTTTCCTTTGTCTTACCAGTATCATTTTTATATTTTTGAGGAAATTATATTTATTTTAAATTCTTGATGTTTCTGTTACGATAATTCTTCTTTGTATCATATGTTGTCTGGTGTGTAATCTGGTCCTCCCTGCCTCCGCAGTGGGTATATTCCTCAGATGGGCGGTTATTTTGGTTTCTGAACTCATGACCTCTATAGAGCTTCAACTATACTGTCTAGTGATATCTACGGTCAGAAGCTTAAGCCTTGGTTTGTGACCTTTTGAATGAATTAAAAGAAATGACAAAGATGATCCTCAGGCCAGAGAGCCCAAGTCATTATAGAACTGTTCTTACCTTATTTGGCTTCTTAAAAAAATCTCTTTTTTTTTTGAATTTTATTTTAAACTCTTTGTAAAAAATAGCATTGGGAGAGAACTGTCTGTTCAGATTTGTAGTCTGTAAGTCCACAACCTCTGGGGGTTTAGGGAAAGAGGATAGAAGAACGAATGCCCAAGAGTGACAGATCAGCCTTCAGTTGTTTTCTTATCTCCTCACCCTAGCACTGCCTTGATATTATCTTGAGAATACTAGGCAGGTAAAGCTATTTCTTTTGATTCTGGTCTGCAGTGGTGACAGGTCAGATAAATCCCACCGACTTATACATTTAGACACTGAACATTCCAAGAGCTCGGCTGCAGAATCGTAAACTCATTCCTTTGCTTACCTATGACTTGGAGTGTGTTCCTAGTATGTATTAACATAAAACCAGCTTAGAAGAACAGTTTCAGAAGAGCATGACATCCTGTTTTTCAAAAGGTCATTTAGAAGTCGATATATTCCTTCCCAAATTCATTTCTAAATGCTTATGTTATGAAAGCTGAGTCAAGCCTGGGCTAGTGTTCCTGAACTTTGATTTACACCAAGTAGTCTTCTTCTTGATCGTAACATACTCAGAGATATCCAAGTTGCATGGAGTTGGTGGTAGCCCAGTCCTAACAATCTGCTACCAAGTGTTCTGATTGGCTTTATCTGAAGCCTGGGTAAGACCTTCCCAGATATAGCTATCCAAGGATGCAGCTGGACATAAGAGGAATGGAAATAAGCAGTTCTTGCTGCAAAGGGATTTGAAGTAGAATATCCAACATTTTTACAGTCCCAATTATATCACAACAGTCAATTTAGTACCTAGTCTGAAGAGTTAAGCACCAGTTTTTTGAAAAAGATATTGTCTACCATTATCATACAGTTATAATGGATATCATTTATTAAACACTTAATAAGTAATGGCTTTTTAAATATTTTACACCTACTAACTCATTTAATGCTCGAAACTATCCTATAAGATAGACACTATTGTTACCCACATTTTAGAGTTGAGAAAAGTAAGCCTTAGAGAGGTCAGTAACTATCCCAAGGAGACTCTGGTAGAAGGTTCTGAATCTGGGGTTTGAACTAAAGCCTATATTTTTAACCACTGTATGGCATTGTCTTCCACTTCACCATAGGTTTTGGTAGAAATGTGGATTTGGGGGAACTTAATGATTCAGATGTGGCTGTTTAAGAACATTTCTCTATCAATTAATAGGTAGTCAATGAATTTGGAATAAATTGAAAGTCATCACTAATCTCTACATTAGCCACCAAAGAAACCCAGATATTCAAAATAGCGATGGCTTTACATAAAAGACCTTTTATTAAAAATATTGTACACTCTTCAATATTTTCTGTAGTTCTGGATATTTTTTCTCATGATCAATCCAATACAGCTTGTTCCTTAGATGCCTAAGTAGCATCACTGCGCTCAATGTTATTACCACATGTAAAGCATGTGAATACACCAGATGATGTTCCACTTGTACCCCAAACAGTAAACACCATTCTACAATGCTTTAGGATATAACTAAGCTACGTGCAAGTACTCAGATTTCCAAAATGCCCTTAATTCCATTGAAGTTGAGGCCCTACCACTACCTATTCATATTCCAGTTTTTGTTACCTTGAATCCATGTGTGGAGTTCTTGGTGTGGTAGTCTATTCCCAGTTGATTGCTACGAATCATTATTTAGAACATTTTAGATATAAAACTTTATTGATATTTTATATTCTTTTTCACTTTATGAAACAGACATCCATGGCTTATGTTAAAAACAAAAGCAAAACTTCAGAGAAATGTCAAAAGAATGGAGCCGTATCACAGAATCTGTCCTTCTAATATCTAACAAAAGGAAACAAAAAGATGAAAATAAAATCACAATAGAAAAAAAATCACCAGAAAGTACCCAAGAGAGAAAGTAGGAGATCTCAGCCACTAGCTTAAAAAGATGTCAGCAGTGAAAAGCAACAATAGATCCTGTAGGGGGATTGAGAGACTTCTAACCTTGCCTCTAGAAACCTCTTCTAAGCCTAGCTTCTGAAAATGGACATATAAGTTGACAAAATGTTGAGACTCTTTGCCCCAGTTGGAGAAAAGTAGACCACTGTATATCCTTTTTAATATTGCTCCTTTATGGAAGGATGGCTACTGTTGAAACATAAATGAAAAATGAAGGAGAATAAAATTATTGAAACTGAAAGAAGCACAGTCTCAGGCTCCATGATGAAGAAAAATCCCAATGCTAGAGTTCCTTCAAAACAATGCTGGTAATATCACTTCCTTTCTTAAAACTTCACTTGACTCACCAATGTCCAACTAACTCCATATTTGTAATTAAATATGATCTGGCCTCTCTTCCTCACTCCAAATTCTTACCTTCCTAGTCTCCTATATAAGCAATGTGTTTTGCCTCTGAAATTTCAAATCATTTCCAGAACACAGTTAACTCTTTCCAACTGTTCTTTTTATGGATTCTCATTCATCTTTTTCTAATAACATTTATCATGTTATTTTATTTTTGTAAACTTATAACACAAATTTGTAGTCTATACACTTTTTCATTGCACTTGACTGTAGATTCCTAGACATTAGGACACATGCCTTTCATATTTTTATCCTAAAGGGCCAGTTCAGCCACTGAAAAATAGTAGACACTCAATACATATTTATTAAGTGAAATATATTTTCATTGAAATGTATTCTGTTTTTAAATCTTCACTATCTTTTTGATGGTGTCTTTTAATGCTCGCTTCACTTGCTGATTTCTTAGAGTGTAAATGAAGGGGTTTAATAAAGGAGTAATTGAAGTAATGAGCACAGCTATTCCTTTGTTGAAAGCACCTTCTTCTTTTGCAGAAGGATTAATGTACATAAACATGCAGCTGCCATAAGACAGGGAAATGACAATCATGTGTGAGGAACAAGTGGAAAAAGCCTTTGTCCTTTGCTGGGCAGAAGGGATCCTCAGAATGGTCCTAATAATATATGTATAAGAAAGTGTCACCAGCACCAGAGTAACCACTAGAGTCACAACTGCCAAGAAGATGACCATCAATTCTAAGAGGCTTGTGTCTGAGCAGGCAAGATCCAGGAGGGGCCCATAGTCACAGTAATAGTGATTCAGCACATTGGACGCACAGAAACTCACCTTGCTCATCAGGATGATTGGGGGGAAGATAGCTAGGAATCCCCCCAGCCAGGAGCAGAACACGAGTTGTAGGCAGACTCTGCTGCTCATGATGGTCAGGTAATGCAGAGGTTTGCAGATTGCCACATAGCGGTCATAGGACATAGAAGCCAGGAGGTAAAACTCTGTTGCTCCAAGAAATATAGCAAAAAAATACTGGGTCAAGCATCTAGCAAAGCTGATGGCTTTATTTCCTGTTGTCATGCTGGTCAGAAATCTGGGAATAAAAATGGACGTGAAGGAAATTTCTAAGAAGGAGAAATTCCGGAGGAAGAAGTACATGGGGGTCTGGAGGTGGGGGTCTACTAGAGTGAGTATGATGATGGTCAGATTTCCTAGGACACTTAGCATGTAGGTGAGGAACAGAAAGATGAACATCACAACCTGGACTTCAGGTTGGTTTGTGAGGCCCAACAGAATGAACTCAGTAAACGTGGTCCTGTTTTTCATTGTTGACCTTTAGTAGATCTAAAGGGAAAAGGTGAGAATGAGGAAAACCAAAGTTTGTCAGGGTGGGAGACATAAAGCTGATTGTAATCAACAGGATCAGGTCATATATTACTCTCCATGCCTTTGGCCCAAACCAATGTCCCATTGGACTGGACTCGTTTCCATGGAAGCCCTATATCTTCCATGTAAGTGACCTTATTCTTAAAGCCTTTGTAATTCCTCAAATCAATCTATTCCGGGACACTTGACAGAATCTATTAGAGAATAATTACTCAGAATTTTTTCAGAGGAATATGTTTTTGAACCTATCCTTTCCTCCCAAAATGTTTATGAAATCTCCACATTTAAGTCACTTTCCTGACTCTCTTAAACTCTTCTGCTTCTGTGCTATTGGTAGAAATATCTCTAGCTGATTCTGTTTTCTGTGCTTTCCTTTCCCTTCCTTGGGCCCTTTTCCCTTTCTGTGCTTCTTTCTCCTCCCTGTTCTAATTGATGCTTCACTGGCTATATACCATAGACCTTCATCTTCATTCCTGTCCAAATTTCTGATTTCTTTATTTCAGAAACCAATAGGAATTTCCCCACACAGATGATGCTGAAGTTCTTGATGCATAATTTTTTTTTCTGCACCCTCACTTCATTTTTAGGATGGATTTGAAATAGGCCTTTAGGACTTGAAGATCTTTCGTTCAGTCCTATCTCACTGTATGTATATTGTGAGTTTTTTTGTCTAAATGAACAAGGCTTAGGCATGAATAAATCATATTAATTAGCATTTTCTTATATGTTTCTCTGCCACATTCACAGTCTCCTAGGCACTGATTTGGGATACATCTTTGAGAATAGAGATCTTGAGAGATCCACATGCGGCATCTCAGAGTGGATTTTGCTCAAAGTCTTAAAGATTCCTCAGTGGGAAACTCAAGATGACATTTTATCATGCCTCAAACTTTCTGATCCTCTATTCTTGCCATACACAAACCAGGAAGGATGACATCCATGTCTCTAACAATAAAAGTCTTTTACAGATAAGTTGATATTCCCCAAGGAAAGATGGATGGTGGTGGTATCCTGTGTGCATCCTTAAATTTTCTCACGAAGAGGCAAAAACAATACAAAGGGCTCCTCTCATTCAAATGCATATGGTTAGAAAAATCATATCCTCACAATCATTCTTGTCAATCTCTCCATTATTCCATACAGCTTTTGGATGCAGCAGGTGCTGGATCCACTACAGCCCTCCCTTCCCTGTTTGTACTAACCTGTGGTCTGCATTTCCTCCAGATTTTCACAATTGATTGATTTCACGATCCACATTTATAGAATAATAACATCAGTGACTTTAAAAACATACAGTGCTCACACAATCAACAATCTGAATGACTGCAGTGGGCTGTTTACCTTGTTCCTAAGAGGTGAATCAAAGATGAGATGTGCCATGTGAGTCTCCAAGTAGTATAAAATGCAGCATATTTTCTATTGGCTCCCATTCACGTTCCTCCCTCCTCTTAATGGAAGTATCCAAGTTTGTGGGGCTTAACTAGGAAGGAAGTGTATTACCTTCCATTCTATGAATCCAATCTGGAATCAAACCATAGTTCCTGAGAGACATAGTCCTTCACATGTGTAATAAAAAACAAAAACAAAGAAACAAACAACCTCCCTGGCCACCCCCTACCTCGCCTCCAGAAATGATACAATTAGAAGACAGGAATTTAATAGACTAAAATTTCCTTAATATTTCTGTTCTAAGAGAGATTGTTGTGAAGTCCTTAGAAGGCGGGGTATGGGCTTCTTTGCAGTTTCTATGTTAGCCAGAGTGACACAGGTTATATCTGCTCTTTTTAGAGAAGGCACATGGGGATCAATTTCCTGAAGAAGCTAAAGACGCCCTGTGGACCCAAGTTCAAAAGATACAAATAAACCTTAGTTGTTGACAACTTTGAGAACAAGTTGTAAACATACGGCTGAGGAGAGAAGGTTCCAGAGAGACCACGACAAGCGTTCCTTGAGAGAATCTGCCCCAGCCATGAGGTTTGCAAAGTTGAGAGCAATATAGTGAGACCTCTGAGGATTGGTATGCCTGGCCTAGTCATTGTTCCTGTTATTTCTTCCTTTAATAACTCAATTTGGCCAGTGCTCAAAACTGATATAAATGAATGTCACTTCACAGTGGCTTACCACAACCTTAATGCCATGATATCCTCCAGTAAGATCTGCATTTGTATTATTACTGAAATTAATACTCCATCTAATCAGCAACTGGAAAATATTTTGCTGTTATGGATTTGGCTAATGTGTCCTATTCCATGCATAGTTCTACAGCCTCTCAGAAGCAATTTGCCTTCATCTTTGAATGAACAATACATTTTTACTTGCCTCTCCATGGGATATTTCAACAGCCTGCCAATGCACGTAACTTTGCAGGCAAGATCTTAACCACATCCAACTTATTCTAGGAACACAGATATGACATCATATTGAGAACATCCTCCTGCGTGGAAATTCAAAGAATGCACTCACATTCGATATATAAACACCTGTCACAGAATTTTCCAATCAGGGTTGGGCCTTTGCATCCTATAAAAACCAAGGCCCTGCTACTTCAGTAAAATTTCAGTAAAAACATTATTCATCAGCCCAGGAATGATTCACACTTGATGCAGTAAGTAACCAACTCTCACTTTCATCAGCACTTCCTGCTTTAAAGTAGACTCAGCATTTACTGTGATCTTTGGGTTTCAGAGGTAACGTCTTCCTCATTTGCAAATTTTATTTAAGTCCGTTATGCTGTTACTCAGTTTGAATGGGCCATCCAACAACAAAAGGCTCTAGAATCTGTCAAAATTGCAATAAAACAGGTACTCACATTAGTGTTCCACCCAGAGACTCCTTCACTGTAGAGGCTTCAACAACATCCTCTTAATCCTTCTGGATCAGCCATTATGGCCGTAAACTGTTCATGGGTTTCTGATGCAAGAAACTATCTTCCCTGGCTGCACCCCACACACTATTAGGATGGCGACTGTTGGCTGCATACTGGGCCCTTCTTGAGATAAATGCTATCACAAGTCCTGAGTCTGTGACTCTCTGCACCCAGTTGTCCATTATGCCTTGGATCATTGAGGCAGCACCCCGCAAATCTGGCTTAGCCACAGACACCTCATTATTAAAATGAACTTACAGAGTGTACCCTGGGCCCTCTGGCATATCCTATCTACAGGAAGAAGTGGTTTCCATGTCCTTAGTCCTTTGCTAGATGCAATGGTGGCTGAAGAGGTCACCCTCTCCCATATCCATTGGCCACCTGGGGAGCCCCTTTGGATCAACTAAGTGATCAGGAAAGGGAATTTGTACTTTATAGATGTCAGTACCACCATCATACATGATGGGGCCACTGAAGAGCTGCTGCATTGCATTTCCTAACTGGGACATCCCTAATCAAGGATGAGACTCAAGGGTGAGGACAGTCACTTTAGCACTAGAGGATGTCTTGGCCAACATTTGGCCCCTTCTGCACATTTTTATAGACTCTTGGGCTGTAGCAAAGGGTATAGTCATCTGGTCTGCCCAGTGGCAACAACAATTCCTTATCCAAGGTGTTCCTGCCCCTCTGTTGGGGTAAAGAACTCTGGGAATTTCTTGCCTCGCAGATACTCAAAATACAAATCAAGGTCACGTGTGTTCTCCACATATGAAAATTCATTTTTCAGAGGCTTATTGCAATGTGAAAGCTAATAAATTGGCTTGGATTCTGGGATACACACCGGCACAACCTCAGATGGATGCCAGTAACCTTGGCCTGGTGGGCCGAGGAAATATCAAACCATAGAGAGGCCTCTGTTCTAAAGGCCTAAGAAGAATGAAAGGGACTCCCCCTGTTCTCTGCCATGGATAACATAGTGACTAACCAATGCAACTTTTGTGAGAAAAGGTGCCACTGTAAATAATTGATGAGGCTCAGTTCCCTGAAGGCTGTCCCTTAGCCAATGGCAAATAGATTTTATGGGGTCACTGATTCCTTCTAGAAAGGATACTTACTATTCTCTGACCATGGTAGATACTTATAAGGGAATATTACTCACCTATCCTTCTAGACATGTCACCAGTGAAGCCATAATACGAGGCCTGAACAAGACACTTCTTATTACCTTTGGAGTTCCAGACATTATTGATAGTGACCTAGCCACTTATTTCACTTCTTAAAATACACAATGCTGGGGTCTTGAACAAGGCATTTGATGAAACTCCCCTCAGCTCCTCCTCCCCACCTTACCAGCCTCAGGCTGCAGGCCTCATAGAGTGCCATAATGACTTACTGAAAGAAACCTTGCTGAAATTACAGAATAATACACAGTCTTCTAAATGAGTCTCACTGCCATCAGCAACCTTAGTTATGCTCAACTGCTGGCCTTTAGGGCCCATTACTTCGTCCTGATCATCAGGCTTACTGGCACCTCCCCATACAAGACATTTCTGTGAAAACAGTCACTCCTGTTTGGCTTTTGGTTTCATTGTTATAGTACCCCACTCTTATATCCACTCATATCCCACTCTCAGGCCTTCCTCCTTACATTACCTGTACTCTGTCTATGTTTTATGTCAATATTTTATTTTGTGCAACAGAACTTTCTTTGGTCTCTCTCAACACCAACATGCTGTTTTCCTACCAATCGCACTCACTTTGCTCAGGATTTTGGGAGTCACAGGTATTACCTTGGGCACAGACACCACCACCTCACAAACTCACATTATCAATGCCACCCAGGAAGTATCTAAGATACTTTCTAAACACATGCAACAAATAGCCAGTGCTTTGGCTACTTTAAATGAAGGACAGTGCTCTCTGGTGGCCATGGCAGCTGGTAATCAGCTGGCTTTGGATCATTTATTGACTACCCAGGGAGGGATCTTCTTATTGCATATGGATAAACAAGACAGGCAATTACACAAGTAATCTGACAAATAAGACAAAAAGTCAAAATATTCAATAATATAACCAAGATATCTGAGCAAATGACCCAGACTCCTACTGATATATTTTCTTGGCTCTCCTCAACAGTCTGGGGTAATCAGATTTGGATACTTTTCAAGAGGCAACTCAGACTCATAGTACTCTGCTACATAGGTCCATAGTTTCTCACATTTGGAGTAAACTAAGTCCAAATTCAATAACATGAAACGATGTATTTCAGTCATCACACATGAGGGGTGAATTATGACCAAGAGGAAGACTCCATTTTTGATGTTTGACCACTGAAAGCTTTCAAGCCCAACATTTTTCCCTTTCGCTCCACATCTGGACAAGCTGACAAGAAAGCCCACTGCTCCCTCCCCTGGTGCTGGGGAGGAGTGCCCGGCCCCACCTTCTAGCCATGAGAAAAGGCAAACCATTAGTTTTGTTCTTGCCATCCCACCGGCTTGCCCTGTTCTCCCTGAAAAGTCCCATTGTGTGAGTTGCAAACCTTTTTAAAATCTTCTTGGTGCATATGGAGTCATTGGTCTCTACATCCGAACCAACTTTGGGTGGAGGGTTGATCCTGCCTTCTGCTGGGCAACCGCAAAACACATCCTTTCTTGACTGCTCAAAAAGTGCCCCTAGCAGTGATCTCCTTTTTCTCCAGCATCCTCACAAGTTTTTCTTCTCTCCTGGATCTTTTCTATCAGCACAGAAATTTGCTGTTATTATTTTTTAATCTTAGAATACTGTCTTCACCTAACTTTACTTTCTAGCTAACTCCACATTTTTTCTACCCTTTAAACCAAAATTCTTGAAAGTTTTCTCTGCTTATTTCCAAATTTTTTTCTGTCCATTTATCATTTATAATGAGATTTGTGATCTATAATTGTGAAATATAACAAGAAATTTCCACATATTATGTATGTAGTTTAATGAATAATTATAAAGTGAACCCATTTGTAAGCTCCACTCAGGTAGAGAAATAGAATATTACCAGCCCCTAGATGCCCCACATGGGTTCCTTTCTAATCACAGTTCTTCTTTACCCACTAGGTGTAATCATTAGCCTTATTTTTATAGTAGAACTTCATTGCTTCCCTTTATAATTTTACTGGGCTCTAAACAATATAATTTAGTTTTGCTTGTTTTTGAACTTTGTATGAGTGGAATTATAGTGTATCTATTCTTTCCTATCTTGCCTAATTCACTCAACAGCATGTTTTAAGATTCATCTATGTTATTGCTTTTAGCTGTGGTTCAGTCGTTTTTTGCTTCTACATAATACTGCATTGTATAAACTTACCATATAAGTCATTTGTTCATTTTACTATTGATAGAAATTTAGATTATCCGCTTTTTGGGGAAATTTTGAACATGCTGATATTAGCATTTTTGTAAACGTATGCTAAAGCATGTATGGAGAAGTTTGTTTAGACAATATATCCATATTATTTAGTAGTGCATTTAAAATTTTTCAAACATATTAATATTTTCTGATTATATTTTTGATACTGATTTCCAGCTTAATTACATTGGGGCCAGAGAACAAATTCATGTTTCTGATCTTTTGAAATTTCTTGAGACTTGCATTTTGATCCTGTCATTATAAAAAAGTTCTGTTTGTTCTTGAAAAGAAAGTGGATCCTGGATTTGCTGGGTGCAGTATATTTTTCATATTTTCACTAAGTCAAGATTTTAATCTTGTGCCTTAAATCTATATATATTTTTTGTCATGTCCTATTATTGATTTTATGGCTAAAATAATCCCACCATGATTATAGATTTAGCTATTTTTTCCTTATATGTCTACCAATTTTTATTTTGTTAATTTTGAGGCCTGGTTGTTAGGTGCATAAAACACGATCAAAGTCTAAAGACAAATCATTATCTTTACCCTCCTCCCTGTCACTAAAGAGAATGTAGGACTTTATCTCCATTTCATACTTCTTAATTAGTTTGACATTTTTGTTTCGTATTTTTATTCTCTATGTTTTGCTAAAACCCCATAATATGTGACTATGATTGAGTTTGCAGATGTTCACTTAGATTTACCTGCATATTTACCGCTTGACTTGTTATCCATTCTTTCTTGCATCTGATTCCTTCCATTTGAGACCCTAATACAGAGAGATACCTCAGAGAAATCTTGCGTACCCTTTACCAGGTTTCCCCAATTAGTAACATCTTGCAAAACTATAGTATAACCCAGATATTGACATTACAATCCATCGACCTTTTATAACTTGTTATAGTCTGGTTCTTCTTGTAGCAAATATTTTTCAGTTTTTTCTGTCTGAAAATATCTTTATTTTATCATTTCTTTATTTTTAAAGTAAACCTTTTATTTAAATTTAACATACATAAGAAAAGTACACAAAAAAGAAGTACATAGATTGAGTAAATATCACATCTAAATAATCAGCACAGAAATTTAATTGTGATGTCTCTTGGTGTGATTTCTTTGGCTTTGTCCTATTTGAGGTCTTCTCAGCTACTTGAGTTTGTGGGTTTATATATTTTTCCAAATTTGACAAGTTTTCAGTAATTTTTTCTTGTAATACTTTTACAGATGCACTCTCTTTTCTCCCTCTGGGACTCCAATTTTACCAATGTTGGCTCTTTACTAATTGTCCCGTGGATCCCTGAGGCTTTGTTTATTTTTGAAAAAACCTATTTATTCTCTATTGTTCAGACTGGGTAAATTCTACTTATCTGTCTTCAAGTTCACTGATTCTATCTTAGGTCATCTTTACTCTACTATACAGACCGTCCAATGAGTTTTTAAATTTTCTAGTATTGCATTTTTCAGTTTTATAATTCCCATTTAGTTCCTTTTTATAACTTCTATTTCTTTGTGAGATTTTCTACTATTTCATTTATTTCAAGAGAATTTATAAGTGTGTTGAAGCATTTTTATGATGGCTGCTCTAAAATCCATGTGAGATAATTTCAACATTTGATTCAACCCAGTGTTGGCTTCTATTGATTGTCTTTTCTCATTCAAGTTGTGGTATTTCTGGTTCTTTGTGTGATGAGCAATTTTTTATTGTATTCTTAATATTTTGGATATTTTATTATAATATTCTGAGTCCTTCTCAATATTCTTTTTTAGCAGTCAGTCTCTTCGTTGAGGTGAAGCACAGGCCAGGTGGGTGTGTATGTTCAGCCTCTTGCTCAGCCCCACCAACACCATCCTGACAGAAGTGGAGTGTTATAGCTACATGGCCTCATTGCAGACGAGTGGGTGGAGGTTCAGCTTCCTTCTTGGCCTTGATGACATCTTCACACTGAAAGACAGGCACTGATTCACACTGTCATTTTGCCTTTTAGTTGGGTGCACACTTAGCCCCCTATTGGACCCTGCTACCAGCAGGGAGGGGCAAGCAGAGAGCTGACTCACACCACTTTGTTGCTGCAGGGTGGGGCCTCCCAGTCCCATGCTAGGAAGAGACCAGGGGAAGTGGGTGAGTGGGAGGCCAACTAGCCCACCTCACTCCACTTCATCCCACGTCACTGATGGCAGGTGGAGGTGGAAGATCAGCTCCCCACTTGGCCCTGCTCACACAGGGAAGGGGGAAGTGGAGTACCCACTCGCCCCACCTCGCACAACATCATTCTGCCTTGTTGCAGACTGAGGGGAGGACAGAGTGCCGACCAGCCCTGTCTTACACTGCCTCGTTCAGTCTCGTTGCTCCCAGGTGGGTGTGGAGTTTCAGCTCCCTATTGGACCCACTGGCAGCAGAGGTGGAAGAAAGAAGAGTGTAGCCCCAAATAACACCACCTTGTTCAGTCTTATTGTGGCAGTCTCAGTGATGCCAGGTGGGAGTGGAGGCCAGCTCACCACCGGACTCGGCTGTTACTACCCTGCAGGGGGAACCGAAGCGTTGCCTATTTCCACTGGATGGGGAATGAAAGATCAGCCCCACTGATAGTACCCTAGCAGCAAAATCAGAGAGTTATTTGCTTCCACTGAGCAGGTGATGGAAGATTCACCCTACTTGGCCCTGCTGACACTACCTGGTGGAGGAATCAGAGCACCACCTGCTACAGCCGGGCGGGAGAGGGAAGATAGCTACCTTCTCAATCTTGTCAACATTGCTGGGTGGGCGAATCAGAGCACTGCCACCTGCTTATGCAGGGTGGGAAGGCGGAGTGGAAGATCAACTCCATGTCTGGCTCTGCTGAAACACAGAGGATAGGTGTGCAGTTTTCTCTTGGTGTTTGGCTGGAGTAGGGCAGGCATTGCCAAAGGGTTTTCCATTGTTAGACTACCCTTTTCCTGGTCCTTTGTCTAGGAGAAACAGGCTTTTCTTGGAGTTTTTTTTTAAATTTCTGTGCCTGTTGGTGGTTCTGGATTGAAAGCTTCTGAAGTTCCCTGTCTGAGTATACAAGAGACAATTAGAACACCCGGGGGACTCACCATCATGTTGTTCCTCAATTTCTGAGGTCCTTAGGTGGTCTTCCTTCTTCTTTGTACCTGCCAAAGTCTTCTTATACTTGTTTGTTGGGTTATGTCCAGGGTTTTTAGTTGTAAAGATCTGGGAGGAATGCTTCTATTCCAGCTTTGCTGGAACCAGAAGTAATCTTTAGTTTCTAAGGATATTTTCATTGAATACAGATTCTAAGCTGACAGTTTATTTATTTTTGTGTACACTTTTATTTATATTGAGGTGTGATTGACATACAAAAATGCTGTGCATATTTAATGTATACATCTTGATGAGTTTGAAGATAAATCCACACTCATAAGCAAAGCCCAAAACTTAACTATCACCTCAAAAAGTATCCTCCCTCCCTGTTTTTTGTGTGCGTGTGGTGAGAACATTTAACATAAGATCTACTATCTCAACAAATTTTTAAGTATACAATACAGTTTTGTTAACTATATGCACTATGCTGTACAGCAGGTCTCTATGACTTATTCATCTTCCATAACTGGAACTACACATCCTTTGACAAACACTTCCCCAATTCCCCCTCGTCTCAGCCCCTGGCAACCACAATTCTACTCTCTGTGTCTATGAGTTCAGTTGTTTTAGATTCCACATGTAAGATCATACAGTATTTACCTTTCTCTGTCTGACTTATCTCATATATATATGTATATATATCTACATCAGATATCAGAGATACATATATACATTATATCCATATATAGATGTATATGAGATACATATTCCAATACCAAAATCAATCATTATTTATTACAATATTAGTTCATGGCAATTGCATGGGACATTAATTTCAGGCAGAATTAGCAGCTTCCAGCTTAAAGAACTCATCCCTGCCCCAATATCTAATTTACAGAAGTAAATATTAAAATGTACAAAAGCTCTCATGGGCAGCTTGTCAAGGGACAAATCTAGAAAACGCATGAATTTAATGAATGATAGCAAGTGTGCCCGTCCTAGAAAAAAGTTGCCAAACACGTTTCTTGGCTCTACTGTGGATAAACATGGTCTCTCTGACACTCGACACAAGTTGAGCATATTTTCACAAGTTGTTATACCAAATGTCAAAGCCGTTTAGGTTTTCAGAGTCCAAATTGATGGTGGCCACGGTGAATCCTTGGGACTTCAAATTCTGCCCTTGCTGCAGCATGTTGACCATCCTCTGGTACATTGCCTCTTGAGCTGACTTGCTGCTGCTGCTGCCTGCTCTAACACTCTGTGCACTGCTGTTCACTGTTTTCCAGCTCTCAGTTCTTTAAAACCTCATGACAGGCCAACGCTGCTGTTTCTCATACTTAGCTGCTGGTGATCACACACTTGTGGGCCCTTCACTGATTTGCTAACTCATGGTGGTGTGCTGCTCCTGTCTTCAATACTCTGCAGTGGGTCTGAAATCCAGTTCCCTTGGGTTTATGCACTCTCTACTGTGGTCCTGGGGAATAGGGTTCTGGCCTTTGAGGAATCCTAACCTCCTGCACTGGCGGCCCTCCAGAAAAACTATAGTGGAAAGAAGTTCCAATGTTTTTAAGACATATACTCTCCCCAATTCGATCTATATATTCAAAGCAACCCAGACAAAATCTTTGCATGATTTTTTGTGGATATTGACAAGTTGATTCTAAAACATATACAGAAAGGCAAAGGAACTTGGATAGTCTAAACAATTTTGAAAAAGAATAACCAAATTATAGCACTCACACTATCGAATTTCCAGTCTGAGACACAAGATAGAACATTTTTATGTGTGCAGATGTGATCAATGCAGTTCTGCATTGTTGTCCAGTGGGCCATGATCACACACTGAGTTTTCAATGATAGTTGTTTCAATCTCCCTAAGCATAGATCTTCTTGTTTTTTATGTTGGATGATCCAGTTGCTAAGTCATCTGTCATAGCACATGCTGCACAACTTTTAAGACTCTGGAGATCACGTATTAAGGACTGCAAGGCAGACAAACTCTAAGACAAGGATTATTATTACAGTTTGCGAGACACTGGTTTCCCATAATCCTAGATTTCCAAATCTGAGCTACAGAAACATGTCTTATCACCTATTTGGATCTACCTTAGATAACTATGTGTTTTAAGAAATGGATATGGATTTTTCAACCCTGAGAGTATAATTTATCAATGTGCAGCACGATGTGTTTACTATAGTACATACATTCCTGTGGTTGAAGTAAATCTAAGGTTGTTTTGCTTCCATCGCTGAGATAGCTTGTCCTTAAGTCTAAGTAAAACACAGTGTGAGAAACTCCATGAAGCCCTAGATTCCTTACTGATCAAACATTCCACTGACATTGGCACCATCATTGGAGCTGAGCCTATTGAGGTTCAGATTGATCTGTTTAAATTAAACCTCTTTCCAAATTTTCATAATACCTTCTAAAACCAGAAGCCAAAGAAAGTTTAAGGCCAACTGCGGAAGATGTAATGAAAAGAAATCTCATTATGCACCTTCCTTGCAACATTCTTGTCCTGACAAACAAACATAATACTATTGAGGAAACAACCCAACAAATCCAAAACACAGGGCCAACCAGTGAGGAAGGGGCATACAAGGACTAATTACTTGAACACTTGTCTGTTTGTTTTTATCTCCATCTCTCCAGCTTATCCTACAAAAATTGTATAACTCCACAAAACAAATATGTTCCCCCGTGGATCAAAATCCACGTGAAGGACCCTTGTGGAAATCAGTAGAAGACTCTAGGCTTTGGATGTACACTTTCTGAGTCTGCTTACTTTGAAGGGACCAAACATTCTCTTGTTTGCCACAATCCAATCTTCATGAGTTTATGGGAACAATTATAGAAGATTTTCAAAATTTCATCCTACCAACTCTTCCAGTTGACGATGTGTACTGGATACCTGGATCAGTTATTGGTGAGTACCACTGACTTCCTCTTGAGGCATTTCTCTGGACAATAAAACCTACCATATTTGCAGCATCTAAAGTAATCTTTATCTGAGAATAGATAATCCTTATCTGTGGGTCTCAGCAATTGTTTCTACATATTGGGATATTTTATTTTTTGATTTTATGATATAAAATTTATTCTCTCAGTTTTTGATTTATTGTTTCTTTTTATAATGTTTTGCCGCTGCTGTATTTCTTGCTGGGGTGATATATCCTATTATAATTTTTTTTTGAAATTACATCTTATTTGACATTTTAATCCATTAACCAACAGTAAATACAGGATAGCTGTTGAACATGTATAGAAGGCCATTTGTATAGATGGGGTAGGGAGATAAAAGGCTTAGGAGTGAGGTCTTTAGAATGAAAGAAGACTCAATAGGATATCTTAATGGACTGAAACATTTGAAAATAAGACATGGAAAATAGTGACAAATAAAAAGGTAATTAAATGTTGCTAAAAAATAAAAAAGCTGTTAAAGAAAAGAATGCAATCATATGACACCACTTGTCTTTCAAGTGAACAGGGAAGAATATTTATATAAGCCCACTGTAAATACTGTTTAAAAATTACCTAATATTAACAATATTAGGAATATGGGGAAATAGGAGATGAGATAAGATAAGAGTGCCAAATCTTCATCTTTCATAACAGGAAATAATGTTTAAAATCAATAATGAGTTCAGAGAACTCGGGTGTAAACAAGACCAACAGAAGAAACAGCTAGAGTAATTGAAAGTGGTAGACTTGAGGTATGTTCTGAGGAGAGAGAGGTATTGGTACTATTTGACTCTTTAATCATGTGCACTTACAACTTTGAAAAAATATATTATACATGTAATTGATTGGACCCATCTAAGATATAATTATCTGTCAGGTCTAAGGAAAGGCACATTTGCACATGCAAAACCTGTCTGAGGCTTTCTATCTGAGAATAAATGCTCAGAGATGTACTTTAACCAAATTAAAGTTAAATCACAACGGAGACATAAAGATAGATTAAATTAAAGAGAGGAAAGAGTAGAGAGACTAACATCTCGTGTGTAATATGCAATAGTTAAATTCAAATGGATGACGATAACATGGAATTTGTAATATTTGTTAGGCCAGGGTTTTTGAGACAGAAGATATAATCTGTAAGGGAAAATATATTAAAATCCTTAAACTGAAATTTCTCAATAATTTGAGCAAAATTAAGAGTTTGGATGTCAAGAGCATAATGAGGAAATAACTTCTACATTTTTCATCTTGGTGGGAGATGAGAAAGTGCAGGAGTAAAGTTCTTAAAGTAAATTATTCTTCAAGTTCCCTCTCAAAGAGGATAGAGCGTAGTTATATAACGTGAACATAGGAACAGCTCAATTCACCTTCATTTGTTAAGAATGGGAAGGTAATGCTGTCAGAACTGAAAAATATAATAAATCTTACAAAATAACAGGTGAAAAGGGAGAATGATGAGAAATTTGACAAAATTAAGCGAGGAAAGGCAAAATAGAGAAACAACACCAAAGTAAAATGAATAGTAAGTATAAATGAAATTAAGGAGAAAACCAGTGTATCTAATCTAAATAAATGTGCTGGGATAAATTTTCCTTCTAAAAGATAGACCACTAGATTAGGTTAAAAAGCAAATTCTAGCTGCATTACTTAAAATTGCGTTTGATTTCAAATAGAAATTTCAACTGGTCCTCTTTTTTTAAAAAAAATAAGGGTTTATTTGTTTTACATTTCAGGAAGTTTGGATGGGAGTCAGGGAAGGTATTTGACGACATTAAACAACCATTCCCAGTAAAATTAATAGGAGATATTTATGCTTCTGAAAAGGTGATTAATTTGCTTCAGGTCAACTCTCTCGTGAAGAACTAGAAAATCATATACCTGTATACACATCTGAAGAGAAAAGAGAGCTACACAGACAATGAGGATCTGTGGAGTTGGTATTGTGGGGATGCCAAAGGGACGCAAGAGGAATCACACGGGCACGTCTCCAGGACAGTGTGGAAACACCATTTTGGATCGATGTGAGGACAAGGCAAAGGACAAAACCTTGAACAGACCAAGAATTAAAATACATCAGAGTTGAGTTTATAAACTGAATTGTCACAGGACTTTACTAAGAAAAAACCTGGATTGGACTGAATTAAAAAATTTTCTACCCAGCAGAAATGGGAACTCAAAAGCTGGGTTCTGTTAAGATAGGAAAATAAATTGCCATTTCTAGACACCTGTTTTGTGGAATAATTAAGAAATATCTTACACATATGAGTTATCTAGAACTCTTATAACAGTACTACAAGGGAGAAAGAGTTCCTATTTTAGAAATGAGGAAACTGAGGGTCTGAATAATGAAGTAGATTGTGCAAGTTGACAGGTGGTAAATGGTAAATTCAGGACTCAAAAGAAGGTCAATGTGACACTGTGCTCTGTTCCTTCCTACCCAAAGTTTGCTCTTTCCCAAACCAAATGAGAAGTCTGCTGCTCTTACAAATCCGAGTGACATTTCCCTTCCACAGCATCCTTGTACGGCAAAAGTGATGCTTTCCAAATCTGGACTTACATTTTACCCATTGCAAAGAAAGGTAGTAGTTTGAGGCAATGAGAGAGCATCTCAGTTTCTATTTTTCCATGATTTTAGCTAATCTTTTTTAAATATTCAAAGTCTCCCATCTGTGAATTTAAAACACAACTGGGGAAACTCTTTAGAAAGAATCACGCGCAAACTGGTGCAGCCACTATGGAAAACAGTATGGAGATTCCTCAAAAAATCAAGGATAGAACTACCATATGATCCAGCTATTCCACTGCTGGGTATTTATCCAAAGAACTTGAAAACACCAATGCATAAAGATACATGCACCCCTGTGTTCATTGCAGCCTTATTCATAATAGCCAAGACTTGGAAGCAACCTAAGTGCCCATCAAGGGACGAATGGATAAAGAAGATGTGGTATATATACACAATGGAATACTACTCAGCCATAAGAAATGATGAAATCCAGCCATTTGCGACAACATGGATGGACATTGATGGTATTATGCAAAGTGAAATACGTCAGAGGGAGAAGGTAAAATACTGTATGATTTCCTTCATTAAGTAGTAGATAATAACAACAATAAACAAACACATAGAGACAGAGCTTGGATTGGTGGTTACCAGAGGGGAAGGGGGAGGGAGGAGGGCGAAAGGGATAATTCGGCACATGTGTGTGGTGGTGGGTTGTAATTAGTATTTGGGTGGTGAACATGATGTAATCTATGCAGAAATAGAAGTATAATGATGTACACCTGAAATTTATACAATGTTATAAACCAATGTTACCACAATAAACAAAAAATTAAAAAAAAAAAAAAAAAAGAGTTACGAGACGCTAATTCCAGGGAAAACATCAAACAACAGAGACGGTGGATTACTTTTGTGGAATGTGGCACATTAAACACTCTTACTTGGTAGGCAAAATGTTAAAATTTAATCATTTTACCTATAGCTTCAAGATTTTTCTTGTTCTCATTATTTCTTTAGGTGTCTACCTTGCATATCTAAAACTTTTATTTCCCTTTAAATTAGGCATGACAATCTTTTCCTTCTCCATATGGCCTCTAGTTTTCTGGCACTACTAGATTGAAATGATTTTAGACTTCACTTATAAAGGTTTGAAGGAATACCAAAGCTTTATAGACATGATACTGCCAATCCTATTGGCTCTGCTTCTCGCTCTGACAATTCTTAAGCCTTTAATTCCTGACCTCCAGAGGAGCTTTTACTTCTTTTTCTATAACATCTTTTCCTTCCTTCCTTCGTTCGTTCCTTCCTTCCCTCCTTCCTTCCTTCCCTCCTTCTTTCATTCCCTTCCTCCTTCCCCTCCTCCTCCATCTATCTGATGCCTACTATCGGCAGACTTTATTTCAGAATATCCTTGATTTGAAGCTTCTTCTAAGGAGATTTCCTAAGCCTGTGCTCTTAAGCTATTCTGAGAGGGAAGCCAAAACTTTCTCCACTTTATCTCTTGCATTGTTTGCCTACATTTACTGTTAAGCTAACCTTACTCACATTTCACATGTTCTTCCAAAGTTTGAGTCCATTTGCACACAGATAACCAAATACTTCTCGTATGTTTATTTATTCGTCTGTGGTTTCAAACCAAACCTGATTAAACACAACTTGTTGTGATTATTAATCTTACAAATATTTTCCTCCTGAACCTTCATTTTGATTTATGGCTTTATCAACCATGCAGCCTTCCAAGTTAGAAAACTTCCTCACCTCTATCGTCTATTCACTAAATTGCTTGAATTAAGATTGTAATTGTGTCCCTTCTCTTTACCCTCACGGACCATGATAAGCTCTTTACCATCGTTTGCTTGACTGCCATTCTTGATTAATGGCTTACCACCCATCTCATATATAGGAGTAGATCTATTCTCTGCTCTACTATGTTCCCCTTAAAACGAATGTGATAATATCGCTTCCTTTCTTATAATTTCTCTTGGCTCAATAATGCCTAGCTAACTCCTTAATGTGCAATAAATATCTTCATTCTTGGCCTTTTACCTTTTGCTCTAAATCCATGTCCTCCTGCTGTTCCTATCACAGACTATGTTTTGCCTCTCACATTTCACCTCACAAGTGAAATGTCTCATGCAATCGGGAGTAAAGTTATTTGTCTCAAATCTTTTTTTATGGAATCTCATTTATCCCTCTGTAATATCATATAATATTTGACTATAATTTATTTTTTTCATATCTCTCTGTGTTACTTGACTGGAGGTTCCTAGAAATTGGGAACCATGTTTCTCTTATTTCTATTCTCAGTGTCCAGCGTATCACTTGAAACATAGTAGACACTTAATATATATGTATTAATGAAAATATTTGTTAAAGTTTTATTGACTAAAAATAATAAATTCTAATTATTAAAACTTTACAATTTTTTTTACTGTGCTCCTAAAAGCTTGCTTCACTTGCTGATTCCTTAGGGTATAAATAAAGGGGTTCAACAAGGGGCTAACTGAGGTCATGAGCAGAGATATTTCCTTGTCGAAGTTACCCCCTTTCTTTGGTGATGGATTAACGTATAGAAAGATGCAGCTGCCATAAGAGAGGGTGATGACAATCATGTGGGAGGAACAAGTGGCAAACGCCTTTGTCCTTTGCTGGGCAGAAGGGATCCTCAGAATGGTCCTGACAATGTATGTATAAGAAAGTGTCACCAGCACCAGAGTAACCACCAGTGTCAAAACAGCTAAGAAGATGACTATTAATTCTAAGAGGCTTGTGTCTGAGCAAGCAACCTCTAGGAGGGGTCTATAGTCACAGTAATATTGATTCAGCACATTGGAGGCACAGGAATCCACCTGGCTCATCAGGATGAATGGGGGTAAGATGGCTAGGACTCCCCCCAGCCAGGAGCAGAACACGAGTTGTATGCAGACTCTGCTGCTCATGATGGTCAGGTAATGCAGGGGTTTGCAGATGGCCACATAGCGGTCATAGGACATAGAGGCCAGGAGGTAAAACTCTCTTGCCCCAAGGAGTATAACAAAAAAATGCTGAGTTAGGTATCCAGCAAAGCTGATGGCTTTATTTCCTGTTCTCAAGCTGGTCAGAAATCTAGGAATAAAAATGGATGTGAAGGAAACTTCTAAGAAGGAGAAATTTCGAAGGAAGAAATACATAGGAGTCTTGAGGTGGGGGTCTACTAGAGTGAGTATGATGATGGTCAGATCTCCTAGGACACTAACAAGTAGGCGAGGAACAGAAAGACGAATAGCCAAACCTGGATTTCAGGTTGATTTGTGAGGCCCTGCAAGATAAACTCAGTAAATGTGGTCCCATTTTTCATTGTCGATCTCCAATAGATATAAAGGAAAAAGGGAAGGTCAGTAATGAAAACCGAAGAGTCTCTCAGGGTAGGAGAAACAAAGTTAACCGCAACCAGCAGAATGGGGTCATATTACCCTTCATCCAGCTGGCCCGAACCAGTGTCCCATTGGACCAAGCTTGGCTCTTTGGAAGCCCCAAGTCTCCTATGCAAGTGGCCCTATTCATAAAGCCTTTGTCATTTCCCCTCAAGTAGGCCTACTCCTGGGTTCTCAGCAAAGATATGTCACACAAGAATGACTGTCTGTACTACATTTTCTTATGAAATATTTATAAATTTCCTACATTTAAATAATTTTTATATGACTTCACTTAACTCTTTTACTTCTATGTCTTGGCAGAAATGCTTCTGTCTGTTCCTCTTTCTCTTCTTTCTGTGTTCCCTATTCATTTACTAGTCTCTGATGCTTCACCATGGATCTGTCACTGACCCTCATTTCCTTCGCAGTCTAGCCCCCTGGAGTCCTCTATAAGCAACCTGTGGAAACTCTCCCAATACAGGCAATGTTATAGACTCCAAATCCAAAGTTGATTTTTTGCTACATCTTCACATTTTTCAGGATGAATGTCTATTTGGGCTTTAGGATTCTGAGACTGTTGTTTCAGGACCCTGTCGTTTTATACTTTAAGTCTTTTCCCATACATGGTCAGTGCTTAGCCATTACCAAATCATATTAATAAGTATTAAGCCTTATGCTTCTCTGCCATATTCAGAGTCTTCTGGGCACCGATTTGGCATACCACTAGGAAGAGAGAGCTTGTGGCAGCCACAGGACACATCTCTCAGAGTGGATTTTGCTCAAAGTATTGAAGACTCCTGAATGGTATCTAGAGGTAGAGGTTAGTTATAACCTCAAACTTGTGTGTTTCCAGTATGCTTAGAACATAGAGACCAGGAAATAGACACCAGTATTATTGATTACAGTTGTCCTGTGTAGATAAATTGGTGGTCCACCAGGAAGGAAATTTTGATAGTAATATATTTTTGCCGTCTTTAGCCTTATCTGATTATGAAGATTCCTGTGGTAAAGGACATTTTAAGGGATCCTCTAACCCACATGCACAGTTTCATGACACATACTTTCAGGTGTCATTGATAATTTTCCCATAACAGCCATATATGAATTTGGAGGGACCAGGTAAGGTTCAACCTTGATCTGGTTTTCTCAGGGTCTGTCACTTCCCTGGTTGCTCTCACCTGTGATTTTTAACAGCACCTTTGCATCTTCATCCAGAACTTCACAATGGTATTATTTCATGGTCCATGTCCACAGAATGATAGCATCAGTGATTTTGGAAGCTGGAGACATAAAGTGCTCATACTCTTTACAATCTGAATGACTGCAGAGGTCTGTTTACTTTGTTGATTCTAAAAGATGAATCAAAGGTGAGAGGTCACATGCAAGTCTACAAATAGTAAAAAAAATTAGCATGTTTTCTATACACTATCTGACCACACCTGCCATGCTCTTTCATGGAAGTACCCAACCTCATAAGGCTTAACTAAATAAGAAATGAATTATTTCTCTATTAATCCAAATAATTCAAACTAGAATTAAATCTCAGTTCTTGAGAGATAGAGTTCCACCAAAGAGGAGGAAAAAGGCAAACCAAAGAATTTAAAAAGTAGCAGGGATAGAAGTAAAAGAGAGGATTTATCAGACTGACTATCCCCTAAGTTTTCTGATCTGTGATAAATTATGTTGCCGTCCTTAGAAGCCAGGACATGGACTTCTTTGCAGATTCTGTGTTAGCAAGAGTGACCCGTGACCCAGACCTTATCTGCTCCTTTTAGAGTAGGCGCCTGGGGATCAATTTCCTGGAGAAGCTAAAGGTGCCCTGTGGACTCAAGTTTGAAAGGTGCTAATGAACACGAACTGTTGACAACTTTGTGAGCAAGTTGTGAATACATGTCTGAGAGATGAAGGTCCAGGGAGACTATGTTAAAAGTGCAAGGAGAGAATCAGTTACAGCCTAAGAGTCTGAGAGAAGCTGAGAGCAATGGGGTGACACCTCTGAGGATGGTTAGAAAAATTATCACTTGGTCATCACTGAAATATGCTGCTGCATTGGTGACACAGTTTGAGGGTCATCAAAGAGCCCTACATTCTGAAAAGATTTCACAGATTATTTTTCAAGAATCAACACAATCAGGAGTCCTTGCATTTGTAGGCGGGTCAGTGGCCCGATATAGTAATTGCAAACCATCTCTCAAATTCTGATTAAATCATTAATCTACCACCTACCTCAAAATATAAACATATATTATCTAATTTTCTTTCCATTCCTTTCTTCTTGTTCATCACCTGATATTACAAGAATGAAGTACAAAGATCATACTCAAAAAGGGAGAAAATGTGGTTAAAAACTTTGTTTTGGATACAGGTTTGTGTTCTCAGAAGATAAAAGATAACAAAATCAACAGAAATACTAACACCAAGAACATTAACAGCAAGACTGAGGAGAATAATATGAATAACTAATGCTTATATAGTGCTTTCTATTTTTTTTCTATTTTTTTAAAAATCAGGTGCTGAGTCTGTTACATGCAATAACTTATTTAATCATCACAGAAATCTTTTGAGGCTGGTCTTATTTTTATCAGCATTTACATAGGAGAAAATTTCAACAGATTAAATTGCTTACATTTATAATTTTCACTTAAGTATGGATCCATAAGAAATATAGTTTAGTGTTGCCTGTTTTCGAACTTTATAAAAATGGAATTACATTGTATTTATTCTTTCCTGTCTTGATTCTTTTGTTCAATTTTATGTTTAATATTTCTCTGTGTTGTTACTTGTAGCTGTGACGCCTTCATTTTCATTATGGTGTTCAATTGTATGAATTTACCACAATTTATTCATTTGTTCAGTTGATAGGATTTTTTTCCATTTGGGGGAAATTATGAAATGTACAACTATACTGACACATGTCTGAAATTTTCTCTGTGAAATATATCTGGGTGTGGAATTGGTCAGTTACTGGTATGTATAACTTCAACATTACTAGTAATGCCAAACTGATTTCAGAGTGGTTATTGTTTGCATATACCGTCTACTTTTCACTCTGTTGATGGTGTTTTTTGATGGTAAATTCATACAGTTGAATACCATCATGAAAATGAATGCATCACAGCTACAAGCATCAACACAGATAAATATTAAACATAAAACTGAACATTCTTAATTTTAATACAGTCAAATTTATCAATTGTTTGTTGTATCTAATTTAAGAAATTTTTCCCTGCCCCAAAGCCATGAAAATATTCTCCTATATTATCTTCTTAAATATTAATTTTTTGCCTTTTAGGAAAAATTAATATCTAATTTCACTTTTCCCCCATATAAACACCAAATATTCCCAGCACCATTTGTTGATAGGATTGTCCTTTCCCCATTGAAGTTATAACTTCATCATAAATCAGGGGCCCACATATACATGAATCAGTTTCTAGGTTCAATTATCTTCCATTGGTCTATTTGTGAATTCCTGCACCAATACTATACTTTCTTAACTAACATAGTTTTAGAATAATTATTGACCTCTGGTAGAGTAGTTCCCCTCATTTTGTTATCCTTCTTTTAGAGTGTGTCATTATTTTTGGTCCTTTGTAACTCACCAGAAATTTTCCTTATCACCTTTTACAAAAAAATCTACTGGAATTTTTATTGAGATTGCGTTGAATCTATAGCAAACTTGTGAAAATTGATATCTTTAAGACATTCAGTTTTCTAGCACATAAATGTGGTACACCTCTCCGCGTATTTAGATCTTTAAAATGTCTCCAAATAAAATTTTATATTTTTCTCCAAGAACTCTTGCAGATATTTACTCATAACTACTTGCTTTTTAGATGGTATCTGTTTTTCAGTTTCATATTCAACTGGCTTGTTTTTGGCATATAGATAGGCAATAGATTTTTATATGTTGATGTTGTATAGAGTAACTTTACTTAAAATTGAAACTAAGATATTAAAACTCTAACGTTCTATTGTTGAGTTTTTAAAATTTGTCTCTATTAATTTTATCCTGAATGTGCAATGAGACGTTCTAGACCAGAGACAGATTTCTTATTAATTACATCTCAGTAAATACTTAGTATATCGGACTGCCTTACCCTGTCTTATCGCAGGAGCTACATGATGACAGCCAGGTCAGGCATCCTATGTGAATAGCTGTATGCCCACAGGCAAGGGGTGAGTAAAAATGATTCTTCCCTGCTTATAAAGGGAAAGAAGGCAGCTGGCCCCTCCTCCAGAAAAGGTCTTCTCCTTACTTTAGCCATTTGGTATGTAAATAAAATGTCTCCAGGAACCAAATAGCCCCTTGTGTGTCTTAGCTTTTTTAGAGATGTCTCTAAGTTCCTGAGCCTCAGTCCTCCTTGAAGCATAAATACCGGAAAATAGTCCTAGTCTTCCTGGCACCTGGGGGTTTAACCTAGGGACCTAGTCCATGGCTGTAACCATTTGACTCTCTAGGGGAGATCAGATATTTTTGGATCAGAGCAATTAACTAGACAAAGGGCTATAGATCTAATTCTCAAGGCAGGTAAAGAGTCTTAGGAATCTACCGCTTTTTACAGGAACAATGAGAAACCCAGGGAAATTTTATATCCCCACATTTATCTATATATTCTTTTAGATTCGTCTATATATATATATCATATATATATGCTTTTCACTCTCTAGTGTTTCTTGATGAATGGAACACTTTAAGTAAAAACATTAAAATTGTTAAAAATATTCAAATCAAACTTATAGAGATGAAAACTACACCATCTGAGAAAAACATATGTGGAATAGTTTTAATATCAAGTATTGCAGAAGAAAAATTTAGTTAACTGGAAGAAATAGCAGTAAAATTCTCTCTATAAAACATTGAAAGAAAACACCTTTAAAAAAGCATCGGGGAACTGTAAGACAAATTCAAGAGGCCTGATATATTGTGTAATTAGAGTCTCCTTTAAAAAGGAGAAAGGAGGGACAGAAAAAGTTTTTGAAGAAATGAGTGAAAATATTTCAAAATATTATAAAATCCAAAAAGTGGACGATGTGAATCCACTGATCAGAGATGTTCAACAAACCCTAACCACAAGAAAAACGAAGGCATAACAATAAAAAAATTGCTGGGAACTAGTTATAAACAGAAAAATTTAAAAGCTGCAAAGAATAAAATCTTTAAAAAAATTATTGATTTATTAATCTACTGTTTTCTTTTTATCTTTTGACCCCCGTCAGCCATTTGTCCTACCTCCTACTCCTCATCTCTGGCAACTACCAATCTGAATCTGTTCCTTCTATGAGCTTGTTTTTTTTTGTTTTGCTTTCTGTTGTTTAGATTCCACATATAAGAGAGATTATAAAATATTTGTCTTTCTCTGTCTGACATTTCATTTGGCAATAATGTCCTCAAGGTACATCCATGTTGTTGCAAATGGCAAGGTTTCATTCTTTTTTATGGCTGAATAATATTCCATTATATATATATGTATATAATATATATAATACAATTTCTTTTTCCATTCATCTTTCGATAGACACTTAGGTTGTTTTCATATCTTAACTACTGTAAATAATGCTGCAGTCAACATGCAGGGCATATATCTCTTCGAGTTAGTGTTTTCATTTTCTTAGGATAAGTACCCAGAAGTGGAATTGCTGGAATGGATGATAGTTTTATGTTTAATTTTTTGAGGAAACTCCATAGTGTTTTCCATAGTGGCTGCACCAATTTACATTCCCATCGAATGTACACTAGGGTTCCCTTTCCTCTGTGTCCTCACCAACATCTGTTATCTCTTTTTTTGGTGATAGCCATTCTAACAGGTGTGAGGTGACATCTTAGTGTTGTTTTGATTTGCATTTCCCTGATGATTAGAGATGTTGAGCATCTTTTCATGTACTTGTTGGCCATCTGTATGTCTTCCTTGGAAAAATGTCTGTTTAGATCCTCTGCTATTTTTTAATCAGATTGTTTGTTTTATTGGTATTGAGTTGCATGAGTTCTTTATATATTTTGGATATTAGCCCCTTCTCAGATATATGATTTGCAAATATTTTCTCCCATTCAGTAGGATGTCTTTGCACTTCGTTGATGGTTTCCTTTGCTGTGCAGAAGCTTTTTAATCTGATGTAGTCTCATTTGTTTATTTTTGCTTTTGTTACTTTCGCTTTTGGTGTCAGATTCAAAAAGTCTTTGCCAAGACCTATGACAAGAAGCTTACTACCTATGTTTTCTTCTAGGAGTTTTATGGTTTCAGGTCTTATGTTCAAGTCTTTAATCCATTTTGAGTTAATTTTTGTGTATAGTCTAAGGTAGTGTCCAGTTTTATTCTTTTGCATGTGGCAGTCCAGTTTTCCCAAGACCATTTATTGAAGAGACTCTTCTTTTCCAATTGTATATTCTCGGCTCCTTTTTTATAAATTAATTGACCATACATACATAGGTTTATTTCTGGGCTCTCCATTCCATTCCATTGATCTATGTTTCTGTTTATATGCCAATACTGTACTGTTTTAATTACTATAACTTTGTAATATAGTTGGAAATCAGGGAATGTGATGCCTCCAGTTTTGTTCTTCTTTCTCAATTTTTCTTTGGCTATTCAGGGTTTCTTCTGGTTCCATACAAGTTTTAGGATTATTTGTTCTATTTCTATGAAAAATGCCATTGGAATTTTTACAGAGATTGCATTGAATCTGTAGATTGTTTTGGGTAGTATGGACATTTTAACAATATTGATTCTTCAATCCATGAGCATGAAATATTTTCCCATTTATTTGTGTTTTCTTCAATTTCTTTCATTAATGTTTTGTAGTTTTCAATATACAGGTCTTTCATCTCATTGGTTACATTTATTCCTAGGTATTTTATTTATTTTTTTGATGCAATTGTAAACAGGATTGTTTTGTTTATTTCTTTCTGATAGTTCATTATTTGTTATAGAAATGCAACAGAGTTTTGTGTATTGATTTTGTATACTGCAACTTTATTGAATTTGTTTATTAGTTCTAACAGTTTTTTGATGGAGTCTTTAGGGTTTTATATATGTAAAATCATGTCATCTGCAAATAGTGACAGTTTTACTTCTTCTTTTCCAATTTGGATGGGCCTTTTGTTTCTTTTTCTTGCCTAATTGCTCTGGCTAGGACTTGCAATATTATGTTGAATAAAAGTGTTGAGAGTGGGCATTCTTGTCTTCTTCCTGATCTTAAAGGAAAGGCTTTCAGCTTTTCGCCATTGAGTATGATGTTAGCAGCGGATTTGTCACATATGGCCTTTATTATGTGGAGGTACACTCCCTTTATACTTGCTTCATTGAGAGTTGTTAAAATCTTATTACATAAAAAGAAGAAAATGTAAGAATGACAACACACTTCTTGGCAGAAACAGTGCAAGCCGGAAGACTGTAGAGTGACATCTTTAAAGTAGAGGGGGGGAAATGACAACCCAGAATTCTACAACCAGCAAAAATATTTTTCAAAATTGAAGTTGAAATAGAGACTTTCTGGAAATAGAAAACCTAAAGGACTTCATCACCAGCAGACCTGTCCTCCAAGAAAAGTTAAAGGAAGTCTCTCAGACGGAAATTTCTACCAGATAGAAACATGCACCTACCAGGAATACAGAGCACCAGGAAAGATAACAACTGGGCTAAATATATGAGGTTTTTTCTTATTATTTAAATAAACCAAAATTATAATTGAGAGTTTAAAGCCAAAATAATAAAATATTTTTGGTTTTATAAAACATTTCATATTTTAACATTCTTTTTTTATTGTGGTAAAATATACATAACATAAAATTTACCATTTTAACCAATTTTAAGTATACAGTTAAGTGGCATTAAGAACATTCACATTATTGTGCAACCATCACCACCATCTATCTCCAGAACTTTTTCATCTTCCCAAACTTAAATTCTGTGGCCATTAAACAATAACTCCCATTCTCCCCCACCCCCAGCTTCTGGCAACCACCATTCTACTTTCAGTCTCTATGAATTTGACTATTCTAGATATTTCATATAAGCAGACTCATACAATATTTGCCTTTTTGTGTCTGTCTTATCTCACTTAGCAATAACGTCTTCAAGTTTCATCCACGTTGTAGTATGTGTCAGAATGCCATTCCTTTTTAAGGCTGAATAATGTTTTCTTGTATATGTATATACTACATTTTCTTTATTCATTCATTTGTCAATGAACATCTGGGTTGTTTCCATCTTTTGGTTATAGTGAATAATGCTGCTATGAATATTGGTGTACAAATATTGGTTCAATCTTCTGCTTTCAGTTTTTTTAAGTGTATACCCAGAAGTGGATTTGTTGGATCATATGGTAATTCCATGTTTAATTTTTTGAGGAGATTCCATACTGTTTTCCACAGTGGTTACACCATTTTACATTCCCACCAAAGGCACAAGTGTTACAATTTCTCCACTATTTTGTGAGTTTATAACATATGTAAACTTTAAATATATGAAGACCATAGCACAAAAGCCAGAAGAGAGAGACAAAGGTCACACTTTCATGGTTCTTAATTATATAATGAAGTGGCATATCATCAGTTGAAGGTAAAGTGTGATAGGTTTAACATGTATGCGACAAAGAAATCCAAAAAAACATAAAACAAGTTTATAGCAAATTTGCCAACAAAGGAAATTAAATTCAAAGAAAGCAGAAAAAGAAAAAAAAGAGAGACAAACAACAAATGGGCAAAATAGAAAACAAATAGTACATTAGATTTAAACCCAATCATATCAATAATCATATTAAATGCAAAAGATTTTGACACCAAACTGAAAAGGCAGAGATGGTCAGATTAGGAGGAAAAAAAGAGGCAATTCTTTGCTGCCTATAAGAAAGCAACCTTTAATATAAACACAGAAATAGGAAAAAAAGTTTAAAAATGGAAAAGATATACAATGATGACTAATCAAAAGAAGTTGGAGTGGCCATGTCAACATCAGATAAAGTAGATTAGAGCAAAGAATATTAATTGGAATAAAAAAGTGTCATTTTTTTAATGACAAAAGGGTCTATTCTTCAAGAAACCATAACTATCCTAAATACATATGCATATAATAAAGAGCTTCAAAATACGTGAAGCAAAAACTGATAAAACTGCAAGGAGAAAAAGAAAAATCCACAAGTATAGTCAGGAATTTCAAGATGCCTGTCTCAATCATTGAATCATTACCCAGAAATTCATGAGGTATACGGGAGACTTAATCCTATCTATCAACTTGATATAACAGACATTTATAGAACACTCCAACAACAACAACAAAAGCAGAATTGTTCTAAGGTTCACAGATAGTATTTACCAAGACAGACAATATTCAGGGCTCTAAAAGAAGCCTTGTTAAATTCAAAATGACTCAAATTATACAAAGTATGTTATCTGACAAAATGAAATTAAATTAGTAATGAGTAACAAATTTTCCTAAGAAACATCTATCATTGGAAGACAAATATCAAAATTCATGGGATACAGCTAAAGCAGTATTTATAGAGAAATTTATGGCTCTACAGCAGTAATAGTGATTAAAACAGCAGTGATGTGTAACATTGGCCATAATCTTAGTCACACTACCATACCAGCTGTAAGGGAGTCTGGGTAGTATTATTCTGAGTACTTTGCACCCTGTATAAAATTTGGGTTCTGTCACTGTGAGTAAGGAAAGAAAAATACCAGAAAGGAAAGTACCAGTCTCTGCCACAGCAAATCAGGATGTTCTTCAAATATTTACTCTAAATATAGAGACATATCTCCTTTTTCCCCAGCTTATCTGTCTGCCAGGGAAATAGTCAGTCACTCTCTGCAATAGTGGTGTGACAGATAGGCATGATGCGACATGGCTCATCAGTGTGAGAAACCTCAGTGGAGGAGTTGTGAGTGGACCTAGTGAAGAGGCAGCAGAGACACCCGCTTCAATAGAGGCAGTAGGAACACACCTCTCCATCATTTGACATCAGGATTCAACATGAGCAGCGAGAGCGAGGAATGACATGAAAAAGAGATAGTCAAAGAAAACGCTTTATTCAAGTTCACTGGACAGTAACAAGCCATAACGAAACAACAAACAAATCCTGGAACCAGAAAATTTTTATCCAGTGCTTGAGATGCAAAACTCTCCATTGCTTCAAATACCAACAGTAGTTTCATTGCCTATGTGAAAAATCATAAGTAGAACGAGAAAGGATGAAAATAAAGGCCAGGTAGCACCAGGATAACATCAGATTTGAAATTTAAATGCTGGCAAGTCTCTCACGTATCGGGACAAGTAGCTAGGGCAGTAAGGGGGAAGAAGCAGGATCTTTGTATTAGGATAAACTTTTGTTCAATGTCTGCACCGCCACTATGGGGCATTCTGGCCAGTCATTTCTCTGCTCTTCAGTTTCATCATCTATAAAATGAAGACAGCTTTTTTTTTTTTTACTTTATCTAAGATTTATGTCAAAGATGAATAATATATAATAAAGAAAAACATATAATAAAAACAGAGTGTCTAATTCTAGGAGAAATATAAAGATTTAACAAAGAAATTGGGGGCTGGGCTGGTGGTGTAGTGGTTAAGTTCGTGCGCTCCACTTTGGCGGCCTGAGGTTCGCAGATTTGGATCCTGGGTGTGGACCTACGCACCACTCATCAAGCCACGCTGTGGCGACATCCCACATACAAAGTAGAGGAAGATTGGCACAGGTGTTAGCTCAGGGCCAATCTCCCTTACCAAAAAAAAAAAAAAAAAAATGAGCCCAAAAAATCGAAATTGAATTCAATGACATCAGACCACCCTCAATGTCTCTGAGGATATTGTTCCCACTGCTACAAGTGTTTTTACATTGTTGATTAGACTGCCACCAATTCATTACTAATTTTTGAAACTGGGTCACGAAGGACCAATTTGTTGTTCACTCAGATGTTCCCTGTGCACTGGTAGCCAACTAAACATATAAAAGAAATGTTGCTATTATCAAATTTGCAGGGAAGCTTGCCTCCCTGCCTAGGAAGATCAGATGTGCTCTCTGGCAACACTGGAGAGAAACCTTCCTTATCTCTGCACCATTCTTTTCTTCCTTTGAACTAACAGAGTAACTGGAAAATCTAGTATCAGATGCCATTTTCAACTTGGTGAGGGAAGAGGAGACTGAGACCAGGCTCATTATATCAGGACCATTAAAATCTAGGAGAGTCCTGTCCATTATCAGACTTGCCTGTGAGAGGGTGTACGTGTGTGTGTTTGTGTGTGTGGAGATGTGTGTGTTTGAGTGCATCTGTGTGGAGGGTGAGACTGGGGGTTGAGACAGGTGGAATGTGAGAGTGGGAAGAGAAGTACACACGAAACTTCTCACCAACTTAATGCTCCTCAAATTGTGGTTCCCTCAAGGGCCTCTGATAAAGAACTGTTTGAAAAGTAAGTATATAATTGTCATGACATATTTTTCCACATTCTCTAAACATAGGTAGAGGGTGAATACAGTCAATTTTAAAATTTGGAATTCAGTTCATTATAATTGATACTGCAGGAAAATATTCAACAATCATTTCTGACATGTTGTTAGTCTGAAGGAATATGAAATTAGAATTTTCTGCCATGGTCACTTTAGCTTTTGAAAGGGCCAGTCATAACCTCAGTTGAGGAGGCTGTTACTGCCTAAGAGACAGAAAAATAAAAGGTGATGGAAGAGACACCACCACCCAATAATATCCACTAGTGTCACACAAATCAAATAATACCAGTATTACAAATTGCCATCCAGGGAACCTCACCTTATTCTCCATCTGTTATTTAAGTCCTTTTTGCCACTTTTTGGAAGGGAGAGGAGGGTGGGGTGGGGAGCATGCAATATTTACTCTTCTTGAATCTTAGCTATCCAGTCCACGGGGAGCCTCTGTCCCAAATGGAGAATGAATGAGGTTGGTTGCAAAACATAAGTAAGGTCAAAGTGTCTCAAATATGTTTTTTTAGTTCAGTAAATAGGGAGTCTATGAAGGAAAAAACTGAATCTCCATCACTCATCTAGCTCCCAAAGTGACAGTGAGAGGAGCTAGTTTTGCATAGGCTAAGTCCTCAAGGCTAACTGGTGAACGTTAATGGAAGACACTACTTATGGGAGGAATGTGGTAAAATTTATTTAGTGAAATTGTTTCAAACTTTAATTGATCCAAACTCAAAATAAATAAACAACTCTCAATCTCCCAGCGAAATTTCCCCAATATAACAGAGAACGTTGGTATGATTGCTGGTAAGGGACACAATGAAGCAGTCTTACCTCCAAATGATCTGCCACCACAGGCTCACTGCATTATTAGAAGCAGTGTTTGTTTAACGTGCTTCATAAATTAACACACAATGTCGCTGCAAGTTAACACATATCATGTTAGGCATTTTAAAACATTAAATTAATGATCATTCAAATGCTAATGTGATTGGGTTCATCAGTCTTTCCTATCAATATAGAAGAATAAAAGTTTTGATAGGAGAAGCAGGGAATAATTTTTGATCCTAGGAACTTTGTAGGAGAGAGAGAGCTGGAGTTGCAATGTCAATAGCCAGTACAAGGATTTAAACTCTTCTACAACGGAAGGGAGGGTGGAAGGGAGCAAAATTAGCAGGGCAGAAATGAGCCTGACTTATCATTTAGTTTGGCCTATCAGAGTCTTCCCCTGGCAAGTACATGGCAAGATACTACCTCTCCAGTAAGCTATTTCTCCCACGAGCTAAGGGGGGGTGGTTCTCTGCTCCAAAATCGTGCCTGTGAACTCCGAGCATGCACTTTGATAACTCAGCTTATGGTGACAGATGATGCTGACAACTTGAGTACAAAGAAAAGAACATAGAGAAACTGAATGAACATAGGAAAATAGGAATAGCTACCAATATAACTAAGAGTGATTGCCAAGGAACAAGCATGGAGACGTTATTAGCTCAAGTCTAAAGTTGCATTTTCAGTTATCTTGTGTTACCATGTCACTGAGTATGCACTAAAATGAGGCATTATCTCTCACTGGTAGCCTGAAAGTTTCTTGAGGGAGCAACTTGTTAATAGTTGGATCTCCAACCTCTATGTTATGCTCTTTAAATAATAGATGCTTATTAAATATTTATTTGAATGAATAAATGTAGGTTATTTACTTGAGCAATAGGAAAAAACTGTAACCTAATGGATTTTTGATTCTCTATTCAGAACACACACATTGGGTACAATTGGGACAATTGTTTAAACACATAAAAAATGAGTGTTTCCTCTCATGTAGAAGGGTGTAGTGTTTCCCTACCAAACCTTGAGTTATGGCTAAATTTGCTCATTTAACAATCTTCCCTAATAAAGCACAAAGACACATTATTGGTTAATATATTAATTTATTATTAACTATGATGTCCCCAGTAAGAATACATTTGCCAGATCCTCTTTTACAGGATGGATACCTGAGAGTAGCTGCTTGAAATCTGAATCTCAATGAGGGGAAGTTTTGACATGAAGGAGAGGGGAATTCCTGAGCCCCTATCTAATGGAATTCCTGAGAAAATGTAGAGTACAAGGAGGCTTGAAACTCCTGGGAAGTGCTGAAATGGACAGCAGTAAATGTCAGTGAGAAAGGTAGGGTAATTTATAATTTGTTTACAAAGATTGGCTTGTATGTGTCCATTTGTTTCTGAATGTTGATTGGGCAAGTTACATACATCAAAACTCAGAGAACATAAGCAATAGGGTTAGGGAACTGGTTAGTACATTAGCGGGGAGAAGTGATTTGAGGAGGGGAGCAGCAGAAATTGTTCAAAGAAGAGATCACGAAGATATATCCTGAGACAGACGGCTGTGTGCTGCAAAGAGGACAGAGTTGATCAGACTGACAAAGAAAGCAGATACCATAGATCATTCTCTCTGGGCTCTGTCCATGACCCAAAGCACCACAGCAGGATTAAATCTGATTTATATTAAGGTTCCAGAAAAATTTTCTTTATACCACTTCAGGAAACCCTCTGCCTAAGCAACCCCCAAATTGAAATACTTTCATTAGAAATTAGAAATACTTTCATTTGCCTAAATATAAGGTGAAAATGCAAAGATATATATTTTATCTCCCTATTTAGATATAATTTGAACTGCAAAGATCAGAACTAACACTTTTAAATGAATGTGCTGCTGTTAAAATTCAGCATAACAACATAAGACAATCAACATAAAATACTAATTAAACATTTGTCCAAGGTACAACACCAAGAGTGAACCATAACGTAAACTATGGACTTTGGGTGATTCTGATGTGTCAGTGTAGGTTCATCAGCTGTAACAAATGTACCATTCTGGTGGGGAATGTTGATAAAGGGGTAGGCTATGCATGTGTGGGGGCGGGAAGTATTATGGGAAATCTCTGTACCTTCCTCTCAATTTTGCTGTGAAATTGCTCTAAAAAAGTTTTAATGTAAAAACAAAAAAAAAAATACTAATTACCAGATCCTTCTTGGTTTTCAAAATGGAGCATTTCAAGATGGTGTGGAAAAGCAAAGAAAGATGAGGATGAAAGAAAAAAACTTCAAAAACGATATAATTTCCTCCAGGATAAGGACAAATAAAATTTGTACCACAAGGCAATGTTGTTGAGAAACTGCAAATCAGACATATAATTTATGTTTTGTTTTGCTGTTACTTGATATCTTTGTAAATATACTTTCTAATCACAGAATTAGAGGCATAAGATCCATATTAGATATTTTCTATAAATGTCTCCTAGTAAGATGTCAAAGACACTGCTTTGTTAACAAATTGATTATTAAGCAGAAGAAGAAAGTGCATTTGAGCTAGCTTGCTGGGATGTTTTCATTCAGGTTCTAATACTAACTTCTTTTTTGTTTTATTGCAGTAACACTGGTTTACAACATTATATAAATTTCAGGTGTACATCATTATATTTTGATTTCTGTATAGATTACATCGTGTTCACCACCCAAAGACTAATTACAATCCATCACCACACACATGTGCCTAATCATCCCTTTCACCTCCCTCCCTCCCTCATTCCCCTCTGGTAACCACCGATCCAATCTCTGTCTCTATGTGATTGTTTTTGTTGTTTTTATCTTCTACTTATGAGGGAGATCATATGGTACTTGACTTTGTCCCTCTGACTTATTTTGCTTAGCACAATACCCTCAAGGTCCATCCATGTTGTCACAAATGGCCAGATTTCATAGTTTCTTATGGCTGAGTATTGTTCCATTGTGTATATGTACCACATTTTCTTTATCCGTTCTTCCCTTAAGGGGCAGGTAGGTAGCTTCCAAGTCTTCAATACTAACTCTTATGACACTTCTCTCTTCAGGTAGAATCGCTCTTGACTTGGCGTGAGGCAGTGATGAGAAATCACACAGCAATAACAACATTCGTCCTGCTGGGATTGACAGATAATCCAAAACTACAAGTTCTGCTTTTTGTATTTTTATTTCTCACCTACATGTTGAGTGTGGCTGGGAACCTCATCATTATCACCCTTACACTTTTGGATTCTCATCTTAAAACTCCCATGTATTTTTTCCTCCGAAATTTCTCTTTCTTAGAAGTCTCATTCACCACCGTCTGTATTCCCAGATTCCTGTATACTATGACAACTGGGGATAATACTGTGACCTATAATGCTTGTGCCACCCAATTATTTTTTATTGTCCTCTTTGCAGCAACAGAATTTTTTCTCCTTGCTGCCATGTCCTACGACCGCTGTGTGGCCATTTGTAAACCCCTGCATTACACAACCATCATGAACAACAGAGTCTGCACTACACTAGTTCTCTGCTGTTGGTTTGCTGGCCTGTTGATGATCCTCCCACCTCTTGGCCTGGGCCTCCAGCTGGAATTCTGTGACTCAAATGTGATTGATCATTTTGGCTGTGATGCATCTCCTATTTTACAGATAACCTGCTCAGACACAGTGTTAATAGAGAGAATTGTTCTGAGTTTCGCTGTGCTGACACTCATTATTACCTTAGTGTGTGTAGTCCTCTCCTACACATACATCATCAAGATCATTCTAGGATTGCCTTCTGCCCAACAAAGGAGGAAGGCTTTTTCCACCTGCTCTTCCCACATGATTGTGGTTTCCATCACCTATGGCAGCTGCATCTTCATCTACATCAAACCTTCTGCAACGGAAGGAGTGGCCATCAATAAGGTGGTGTCTGTGCTCACTACTTCAATCGCCCCTTTGCTTAATCCATTCATTTATACCCTTCGAAACAAGCAAGTGAAAGATGCCTTTAAAGACACAGCAAAACGAATTGTATTTCTCACAAAGAAGTAAGAGACTCTTGATGTTTTTTGAGGCTAAATTAAATTAAATTTAAATCTGAATAACCCACAAGTGACATTCATGAATTTGCCAAATTAGTGGGTTCCTTCCTATTCTGTAAATTTATCAAGCTAATTTTCCTCCAGGAACACTTTTCTTTTACAATCCAAAAGCCAAATCAAGTTATTTATTTCTCCTTCTTTTATGTTTATTTTATTCAGAATGGTTTCTTCAATTACTGCAGGTTCCAGACTAGATTCCCAAAATGCTCAGTGTCATAAAAAGGGAATGCAAATAAAGTTGTGTTTCTGGCCGTATGGCCTTGTCATGATGTGGAATATAAATTCCCAGAGACCATTTCTCACTTGTTGGGAATGCTTCAATATCCAGCCTCCAACTGTACAAGAGTAATGAAAGATTCTTCACCAAAGCTTAAAAAATGATTTACGGGCTGGCCCCGTACTGGCGGCCCAGGTTTGGATCCTGGGCACGCACCAACGCACTGCTCGCCTGGCCATGCTGAGGCGGCATTCCACATATAGCAACTGGAAGAATGTGCAACTATGACATACAGCTATCTACTGGGGCTTTGGGGAGAAAAAGGGAAAAAAAGGAGGAGGATTGGCAATAGATATTAGCTCAAGGTTGGTCTTCCTCAGCAAAAAGAGGAGGATTGGCATGGATGTTAGCTCAGGGCTGATCTTCCTCACGCAAAACAAAAGTGGTTTAGAGAAGTGTGCACTCCACAACTCTTGTTCTCATTTTAAAATGCCCATTTTTCAGGAATGAGTAGAAAGCGTTAATGGGGCAAATCTAAAATTAGTAAAGACAACTATACTCTTTCTTTTAAACCAGTTTACCCACAAAAATGTTTCTACTGGCCTTTTCAGAAATTACTTGTGTGTACTTGATCCTGCAATATGAAAGAACAAGCCTTCCAAGTGCTGGATACCTCCTATCGATTTTGCCATTGATGGAGTTCAGACATAGACTGAAGGAGAATGAGCCCTGAATTTAGGGGCAGGATAACTAAATCTTGGTTAGATAAGTTCTCCAATATCCAGACACATTATCTCTTGATTTAAGAAAAATGTTAGATATTAGGAGGATTGATTAACATATCAAAAATGTTCAGGGCCAGCCCCAGTGGCATAGTGGTTGAGCTCGGTGCACTCTGCTTCGGCAGACTGTATTCAGTTCCTGGGCGCAGACCTACACCACTTGTCTGTCAGCGGCCATGCTGTGGTGGCAGCTCACATACAAAAAGAGGAAGACTGGTAACAGGTGTTAGCTCAGGGTAAATCTTCCTCAGCAAAAAAAAAAAAAAGTTCATAATTTGGGAAGGACACTCTAGGAGCATTTGGTGGCTTAGTATAGACTGACCACTGAAGATAAAATCCAGGTATAATGTGAAAAAAATGATAGACTTAGAGAAGAAGGAGAGGGGTGGAAACACAGGTAAGAGTCGCGCAGGGATGTTGGACCAAATAATTGGAAGTCTTTCTATTAAATGGTGAAAACAGTCTTTTTATTGTTTTCATGTTCTATAGTTGTGAAAGTAAAATTTTATGCTTTCAGAGTACATATGCAACTATTACCTATGTTTATTAAACGTCATCTAGTTGCTCAAATGTACTTTTTGTTTTGATCATATTTTCCATTGTTCACACAAGGTCATGGCCATAGTATGAGTATAAGCTTCTTTTATGCTTCAAACATATTCAGGGAAATGAGAACTCTATTCTCCATGGATTTTCTTCTGTTTTCATTTAAAATTTCTAAAACACCAAGAGCCCATAATGATATAAATAAATGATTGAATAAAGTAATAGATGAGGGAGAAGAGACAAATCTCCTGTGTAGAAGTACTCCAAATAATTTATGTAGATTCTCTATCCTAAAGGAAGGAGAAACTTTACAGTGGAGAAACTGACAAACACTACCCCTGTCAGGTGGTCCAGGTCGACATCAACAGTTGTAAGTCATGTTGATAGTATGTATCTTTGACCTGGTGTGATGAAAAGGCCACGTTACTTCTTCTTCCCAATAGCATCAGACAACTTCGAATAGTAGGGGCATCCTGTAAAATACCCGAGCAGTACTCCTTAAAACTGTCAAAGTCGTCAAGTACAAGGAAAGTCTGAGAAACTGTCATAGTCAAGAGAAGCCTAAGGATACTTGACAATTAAATGTAATGTGGTATCCTAGATGGGATTGTGGAATAGAAAAATGATTTTATCTGGAAACTAAGGAAATCTGAATAAATTATGGACTTTATTTAATAATAATGTATCAGTATTGGCTCATTAATTGTAACAAATGCGTCATACTAATGCAAGGTATTATAGGGGAAACTGGGCACACAGTATTTGGGAACCATCTATACTATCTTCTCAATTTTTCTGTAAATCTAAAACAGTTCTAAAAAAAAAATAAGGTCTGTTAAAAAATAAATACAATCCTCTGGAGAAACAGGAACCCTCACACAGCTGGTGGGAATGCAAACTGGTGCAGCCCTATGGAAAACGGTATGGAGATTCCTCAAAGAATTAAAAATAGAAGTACCCTATGATCCAGCTATCCCACTACTGGGAATCTATCCAAGGAACCTGAAATCAACAATCCAGAGAGGCTTATGCTCCCCTATGTTCATTGCAGCATTATTCACTATAGCCAAGAAGTGGAAGCAACCTAAGTGTCCCTCGACTGATGATTGAATCAAGAAGATGTGGTATAAATATATACAATGGAATACTACTCAGCCATAAAAAAAGACAAAATCGTCCCATTTGCAACAATATGAATGGGGCTGGAGGGCATTATGTTAAGTGAAATAAGCCAGAAAGAGAAAGACAAACACTGTATGATCTCTCTCATATGTGGAATATAAACCAACACACGGACAGAGAAAACTGTACTGTGGTTACCAGGGGCAGTGGGGGTGGGGGGTGGGCACAAGGGGTGAAGGGAGACATATATATGGTGATGGACAAACAAAAATGTACAACCAAAAATTTCACAATGTTATAAACTATTAAAACATCAATAAAAAAATGCAATCCTCAAGTTAACAGCTATTTTCTCTATGCTAAGGAAAATCTATGGCTAGTTAAATGATGGATTTGAAAGAAAATTTAAAGCTTTCTTTTGCAGGCTACTCAATGCAAGGGTGCCACTCAACCCCATTGTTCCATGTCTCATTCTTCCCCTTAACCTGTGTCTGATGCTCCCATTGCAACTTCCTCACCACTCTCTCCGGGGTGACTTCTCTTAAACATCGTTTTAACTTTTGTTCTTGAAGATGGCAACAAAGGGTCTTTATTAGTCCCTCAGAACCAGGACCTCCAGCGAACGCATTGTTCGTCAGCACGATTGATCCCTAAGTGGCTGCTCTGAGGAGAGACAAAAATTTTGTTACTTTGGATATTTAAAAACCTCCAAAAAGCTAATATGTCTGTTGCTAAGGTAAGCATTTCTCCTAGGAATAAAAAGAGCCCTAGACATTCTCTGGCCTTCAACACGTTTTGTTCATACTTGAACAAATAGCTGAATGTATGTTCAGCATTTTGATATGCAGTTTAGAAAATCCATCAGAGTTAATCTGCCCCAGGGCAACAATACAATATATAAAATATACAACCATAAAAAGTTAACAAGACAATAAACAGCACAAGGCAACATATATTGAAGTGCCATATAAGTGGCCTAGATCATGCGTGCTCTCAACACAGAAGGGAGATCCCGATGGTCAAGTGAAATAATAATAGGATTTATATTATTTACTATGTGCCAGGCATTGTTCTAAGTAATACGTATGGTAATAATAGACTCAATTAAGAAAACTATATGTTGTATATTATTATTATCATCAAGATATTATTTTTAATAATAACATGCTATCATTATCGTTCTTGTTTTGCAAATAAAGGAACTGAGACATACAGCCTAAGACACATAACTAATAGATAGAAAAGCTGAGATTTGAACCCAGGTAATCTGGATCCACAGTCCACACACACTACCAGAACACAATATTGCTTCCTATTCTGGCAGGCCCTATGAAGAGACAGAACTCTCCTTAGACCCAGAAAAGTTTTAGAAAGATAAAAAAGTAAGCGGAGAGCATATCTTACAAGAAAACTGGATCAAGACTGTGCTTCAAAACTCTTTAGGTAAATCTTTCTACCTGGGCAAAATGTTTCCCATCCACGGCGCAATAGACTCCACATCTCCCCCAAAGACAATGCTCTCATAATCCACCCCTTGTCTGCTGCAGAGGAGAGAGAAAAGGTGATTTTATCTCTCTAACAGTCATCATATTTGATCTATCAGCAGCATTCGATTCAAAAAATCGCTCCTTCCTCCTAGGAATGCTTTCTTGCCTAGGCTTTCAGAATACCACGTTCTCTTGTTAGTTTTTTATCCATTCACCAGTTGATGGACATTAGGATTGTTTTCAATGTTTGGCTATAATGGTTAAAACTGTTATGAACATTTGTATACAAGTCTTTTGTAGACATATGGTTCATCTATCTGGGATCAATACTTAGGGGTGGGACTGCTAGGTCATATGGTAAATTTATGTTTAACTATAAGACACTGCCCATCTATTTTCCAAAGTAGCTGCTATATTTTGCCTTCCCAAGAATAATGTAGAAAAATTCCCACTGCTTCACATCATCACCAACACCTAAGATTGTTTCGTTTGTTAGTTTTAGCCATTCTCATAGAATTGTAGTATTATCTCATTGTAATTTTATTTAGCATTTCCTTAGTAGATAATGGCTTTGAGCATCTTACATATGCTTATTTGCTATTCACATATTGTCTTTGGTAAAGTGTTCAAATCTTTTGCCCATTTTGATAGGGTTGTTATTATTGCGTTATTAGAGATCTTTATATATTCTGAATACAAAACACTTGCCAGATAGGTTTTGAAATGTTCTACATCTATGCCATGCATTTTCATTAACATAAAGATGTTTTTTGAAGAGAAAAAATGTTTAATTTTGATGAAGTATAATTCATCATTGTGTTATCATTTGTGTTCTAAAAAATTTTTGCTTAACCTTCAGTCACAAATATTTCTCCCGTTTTTCTTCTAGAAGTTTTATATTTGTAGCTCCTACATTTACACTTATGATCCACTATGACTTAATCTTTGCATATATGTGAGCTAAGAATCCAGTTTCTTTTTTTTATATGGATATCTAATTGTGGTAGCACCTTTTTTCTCATTACTTTACCTTAGCACCCTTGTCAAAAAATCAATTGATCATATATGTATGGGTTATTTCTCAACTCTCTATTATGTTTCATTTTCTATATATCTATACTTATGCCAAAACCACACCATATTGATTACTGTAGCTTTAGAGTAAGTCTTGAATCAGGAAGTATAAGCCCTCCAATTTCATTCTTATTCAAAATTGTTTTGTTTATCTAGGTTCTTTGCTTTTATGTATACAATTTAAAATCCAGCTTGTCAAATTCTCCTTAAAAGCCTGTTAAGATTTTTATTATGATTGTAATGACTCTATAGATCAATTTGGGGAGAATTGTAATCTTAAGGCTGTTAAGTCTTCCGAACCATGAACATGGCATATCTCTCCATTTATTTAGGTCTCCTGTAATCCCTCCATCAATGATTGGTAGTTTTAAGTATTCAAAAATTGCACTACTTTTGCTAGATTTATCCTTAAGTAATTCATATTTTTATGTAAACTGTACTTTTTTATTTTCGAAATCTAATTATTCATTGTTAGTATACAGAAATGCAATTGATGTTTATATACTGACCTTGTATCTTGTTACTGTCCTAAGCTCACCTATTAGTTTTAATATCTAGTTTATATTTCTCTTTGATTTTCTATATGATGATCATGTCATCTGAAAATAAAAACTGTTTTAATCCTTTATTTCCAATCAGTATAGCTTTTATATTTTCCTGCTTTATTGCACTGATTAGCTCCATTAATACAATGTTGACTAGAAATGGTGAGGCAGACAATCATGTCTTGTTCCTAAATAATTAGGGGAAAGGCGTTCAATCTTTCATCACTGATTGTGATGATATGGGTGTTTTTTAGATACCTTTATCAAGTTGTTGCTATTGCTATTTATTATTGTAATTTCAGTTTGCCTCTGCTGAAGAATCTCAACAGGAGCTGACTGCCTGACTGTCTCTCTCTCTCCACCAGACTTTACCTCTGAATGTGCTGGAAACTCTTAGTGTATATCAGGAACTCCTGTTTACATATTTATTTATTGTTGACTACTGGAGCTGGTTTCCTAGATATGAATATCATACTCAATCCCTCTTTTTCTGTGTCAGCATGTTATATTCTTGTAATATTCTTGTAAAATAAAAGTAAAACCCAAATATGAAAAAAAAATCTATTCCTAGTTTGCTGAGAGTTCGAAAATGAATGTGTGTTGCATTTTGTCAGATGCTATTTCTATATATATTAAGAAAATCTTTTCTTTCTTAGTCTGTTAATATGGTGACATTCATTGATTGATTTTTATGTGCTCAATCAACTTGGCATAATTGGGATACACTCCACTTAGATGTAATATATTTTATTTACGTATATTACTAGACTTGGTTTGTTTTAATTTTACAAAAATTTTTATTTGTATTTACAAAGGATATTGGTCTGTAATATCCTTTTCCTTTAATGTCTATTTGATTTAACAGTAATTCTGGCCTTACAAAATGAGTTAGAATGTATTCCCTCATATTCTATTTCCTGGAAGAGTTGTATAGAGTCAGTGTTATTTCTCTCTTAAATGTTCAGTAGCATTCACTAGCGAAGCTGCCTGAAATGGAAATTTTCTGTCTGGGATGGTTTTTAACTATGAATTCCATTTCTTTAATGATCACAGGGCTCTTGAAGTTATCTATTTATTCTTGGTTAAGATTTGGTAATATATGTCTTTAAAGGGATTTTTCCATTTCATCTAAATTGTTGAAATTATCATCATAAATCTCTCATAATGTATATAGGAGCTGTGGTGATGTACTCTCTTTCGATACTAGCAATTCTCCAACCGCCCCCCCTTTTTTCTCGCTTAGTCTCATTAGAAGTTTTTCAAGTTTATTGTTTACAAATATCCAGCTTTTGTTTTCACTGATTTTTCTCTATAATTTTTCCATTCTCTATTTCACTGATTCGTGGTATTATCATTATTACTTGTCTCCTTCTGGTTACTTGGGGTTAACTTGATTTTCTTTGCAACTTTATAAAGTGAAAACTTTTATCATTGATTTTAGATCTGTCTTCATTTTCAATATATTAATTTAACGGTTTAATTTCTCACTAAGTAATAGTGTAGCTGTATCCTACAAAGTTTACTTTCATTCTGTTCAAAATACGTTCTTATTTTTCTGTGATATATTTCCAGGATCTATGTGTTATTTGGAAATGTGCTCCTTACTTTCCAAATATTTAAGGATTTTCAATACGTCTTTTTGTTATTGTTTCTAGTTTAACTCCACTGTTTTCAGACAGCATACTTTCTATAATTTCAATCTTTTGAGTTGACTGAGACTTGTTTTGTGGCCCAGAATATGATTTATCTTGGTGAATAACTGATATATACTTGAAAAAATCTACATTCAAGCTGTTGTATAGTGGATTTTTCTATAAATATCAATCTTGTCAATATGATTCAAATTCTTTTATACCTTAACTGATTTTATGTCTACTGGTTCTATCAATTTCTGAGAGAGGGGTGCTGAAGACTCCAACTATATTATGGATTTTCTTTCTTAAATCTACTTTGTCAGATATTTATATAGTCACCCCAACTTGGTTTTGTTTAGTGTTTGCATGGTATCATTAATATATTTTTACTTTACCATATATTTATAGTTTCTATTCTTAACTGGGTATAGTTGAGCATGCATTGTTATCCAATCTGGCAATCATTATCTCTTAATTCGAACATTTAAACAATTTACATTTAATGTAATTATCTATTTATTAAATATCTATTTATAGATATTATAATTTATCTATTTAATGTAATTATCTAATTATCTATATAGTTGGGTTTAGTCTACTGTCTTGCCATTTGTTTTCTACTTGTTTCAAATGTTCTTTTTTTCTTCTTTTATTGCCTTTTTAACTAATTGAATATGTTTTTATGATTCCATCATATCTCCACTAATGGCTTATTACCTCTTCTGCTTTGTTTTAATTTTTCTTTCTTCTTCTTTTTTTTTTTTGGTGAGGAAGATTAGTCCTGAGCTAACATCTGTTGCCAGTCCTCCTCTTTTTGCTGAGGAATATTGGCCCTGGGCTAACATTCGTGCCCATCTTCCTTTACTTTATATGTGGGATGCCTGCCACAGCATGGCTTGATGAGCGGTGTGTAGGTCTGCACCCAGGATCCAAACCCATGAACCCTAGGCCGCTGAAGCAGAGCATGCAAACAACCACTAGGCCACCGGGCCAGCCCCCTTACTTTTTCCATTTTTTAAGACATTATTTTTTAGAGTAGTTTTATGTTTACAACAAAATTGAGAAGGAAGTACAGAGATTAGCCATATACTCTCTGCTCCTACACATGCATAGCCTCCCCTGTTATCAACATCACCCACAAGAATGGTACATTTTTTACCAAGGATGAATCCACATTGACACATCATAATCACCCAAAGTCCATAATTTACCTTAGTGCTCACTGTTGGTGTTGTACATTCTGTAAGTTTGGAAAACATATAATGACATATATCTATCATTATAATATCATACAAAGTATTTTCAGTGCTCTAAAAATCCTCTGTGCTCTGCCTATTCATTCTCCCTCCTCCCATCCCTGGCAACCGCTGATCTTTTTATTGTCTCCATAGTTTTCTCTTTTCCAGAATATCATTTAGTTGAATCATATAGTATGTAGTATTTTCATATTGGCTTCTTTCACTTACTGATATACATTTAAGGTTTCTGTTTTAATTTTTAATTGGTTGCTCTAGGGTTAACACATCTTTAGGGTTAATGCATCTTTTAACTTACAACAGTTTACTTTCAAATAATGTTACACCATTTCAAATACAGTATAAGAATCTTATAACAGTATACTTTCATTTTGCCCCTCCTGTTGTAACACATTTTATTCTGTATTTTATATAAACCCTCAAGTACATTTGCATTTTAAATGGGCAATTATCTTTAATGAGCTCTTTAAATGAGCAAACAACATCATATACATTTATGCACACACTTACCAATACTCAGTTGCTTCATTATGTGTCTGTGGATTCAAATTTGGTTATGATGGGCCTTGGTAGAGTTTTCTTCATGTTTCTTCTGCTTAGTGTTTATTGACCTTCTTGGCTGTGGTTTTCTTGTTTTCATAAAATTTGGAATATTTTAACCCATTCTTCATATTTCTTTTTTTTTTTGCTGAGGAAATTTCGCCCTGAACTAACGTCGGTTGCTAATTTTCCTTTTTTTGGTTGAGAAAGATTCACCCAGAGCTAACATCTGTGCCAATCTTCCTCTATTTTGCATGCGGGTCGCCACCGTAGCGTGGTCACTGACAAGTGGTGTAGTCCTGCACCCAGGAATCGAACCCGGGCCGCCAAAGCAGAGTGCGCCAAACTTAACCACTAGGCCAGGGTGCCAGCGCCAAGCCATTATTTCTTTAAATATCTTTTCTTCCCTTAACCCAATTCCCCATGGACTGCAATTACACGTGTTTTAGTCTACTTGAAGTTGTCACATAGCTCACTGATGCTCTGTTTTTTAAAAATTCTCTTTTCTCTCTGTTTAATTTTGGATAGTTTGCATTGGTGTGCCTTCAAGTTTACTGATATTTTCTTTTGTAGAGTGTAATCTGCACTTAAGCTTATCCAGTGTATTTTTTATTTTGCACATTATAGTTTTCATCTCTATAAGTTTGATTTTTTAAATGTTATTTAATTTTTTGAATATGCAGAATGCAATTATAATAGCTGTTTTACTGTCTTTGCTAATTCTAACCTTTGTGTCTCTTCTAGGTCACTTTCAATTGACTAATTTATTTCTTCATTATGGGCTATATATCTATATCTATATATATATTTGCTTCTTTGCATGTCTGATAACTTTTATTGGATTCTGAACATTGTAAGTTTTACCTTATTGGGTCCTCTATATTTTTGCATTTCTATAAATATCCTTAAGATTTGTTCTCAGATGCAGTTAAGTTCTAAGTTACAGCTTAATCCTTTTGGAAGCAAAGGAAACAATTAGCAAAATGAAAAAGCAACCTATGGAATGGGAGAAAATATTTGCAAATCTTGTATCTGATAAGGGATTAATATTGAAAATACGTAAGGACCTCATACAACTCAATAGCAAAAAAACAACAAAAAATAACCTGATTAAAAAATGGGCAATGGGGTGCTGGCCTGGTGGCATAGTGGTTAAGTTCGCGTGCTCCACTTCGGTGGCCTGGGGTTCGCAGGTTCGGATCCTGGGCGCGGAATAACACACTGCTTATCAAGCCATGCTGTGGCGGCATCCCATATAAAGTAGAGGAAGATAGGCATGGATGTTAGCCCAGGGCCAATCTTCCTCAGCAAAAAGAGGAGGATTGGCAACAGATGTTAGCTCAGGGCTAATCTTCCCCCACCGCGAAAATAGGGGCAATGGATCTGAACAGACATTTCTCCAAAGAAGACACACAAATGGACAACGGGTATATGAAAAGATGCTCAATATCACTAATAATCAGGGAAATGAAAATCAAAACCACAATGAGATGTCACCTCATACATGCTAGGACAGCTATTAACAAGAAAACAAAATGTAATGAGTGTTGGTGAGGATGTGGAGAAACTGGAACCCTTGGACACTTGTACACGCATATGGAACACGTAGACAGAATATCAGTTAGGATATACAAGATTTGAACAACACCAGCAACCAATTTGACCTAATTGACATTTACAGAACAATCCACTAAAAAGCAGCAGAATACACACTGTTTTCAAATGCACATGGAACCTTTACCAAGATAGATCATATTCTGGGCCATAAAACAAATCTCAATAAATTTAAAGGATTCAAGTCATCCAAACTATGATCTCTGACCACAATGGAATTAAATTAAAAATCAATAACAGAAAGACCTCTGGGGGAAAAAGAAAGAAATCCCAGTCAGAGGCCTAAAAAATTTTCTGCATGGTACATGCTGCTCTGTACCACTGGTAATTCCAGATATGCCAATTCTTTGCTTGGACAGAGACATGCGTTTTTGAGAGATGTCAAGAGTTCCAATTGTTTGTTGTTTATTTTTGTTGTTGTTGTGTTGTCACCTACACATCCTGACACCTTGATTCAAACTTGTTAATTCCATAGCTTATGAGTCTATTGAGGAAAAAATACAGTCTAATCTGATGTAGAGCACATCCTGTATGTGCAGTGAATGACAGCAAACATAGAAGGGAACATACAGAGAGAGTAAATAAAGAGGATAAATGTGATGTGGCTTTATGAAAATGGCCCCCATTGACAAAGTGAGAAAGAGCAATTTATTATCTTCTGTTTATAAGTGTTAGGAGGGAAACCCTGAGCTTGAAGACAGGAGACATGTGTTCTATTTTACTCTCTGCCAAAGTCTGTGACTTTAAAACTCACTGCTCTCCCTGGGATTAGACTCCCTATCCATCAAGTGAAAACAGTGATTTAGACAATGTTAGCCTCTCAGAAGAGAAAAAGCAACTACAAAAAAATAAATATTTTACTTATAGCTTTGAAGTCACACTGATCTTGAAGACTCAATATATTGGAGACAATACGGTCATTTCACTTAGAGTCAACAAGTAATGTTGATGTGATTTTTTATGGTGTTCTCACTCACTAGACAGACCAAGAAGTAAATCACTAAAGATATCCCCTCAGAATGGAGAAATTTAATAGACTCTCCCTGCTAGTCCACAATGATACAACTTGGAATTCTAACCAATAGACATACTCATATTTGGGTCCCTGGGTAACCTAGAAAAGACAAATATCTATCTGTTTGTTAGTAACTTGAAAGCTTTTGTTGATTTCATGAAGTCAAGGACACCATGGGATATAGAAAATTGATATATCAAGTTCATCTAAAAGGAATAACTTTTGACTGAATTTTATATACATCAGTGAAACTACTTCTCCCAAAAAGTACAGCAAGAGGGGAGACTTTGAATAAACACCTTTTCCAGAGTCATATCTTCTTTATTGAGAACCATGATGAACAGATCAGGAATTTCCTGATCATTTCATACTTTCTGTTGCCATGAATAACATCTAATTGATCAACTTTCACATATTGCATTCTGTATTGCTATCAGAGACAAAAAAAAACCTTAAAGACTATTTTTAAAACAATTAGAAAACAATGGAATAAATAATTGGAAAGTTTATTTCTGGGAGTTCTGGCTATTCTTCCTTAAAATAATTTAATATGTCTTGCAGTGAACAGAAACAGAAGTGGATTCTAAAGCAATCTTATTTGACTGCATAAATTACTATATCCTCCTTGAACATTACAAGTCTATATGCTTGCTATATGTTAAAACATGTGTATGTTTAAACTCATTCAAGACCCATGGAAAGATAAAGTTACTGTCAGTCAGCATAAAGGCAATTATGTCTTTATTGGGCAGCACTGGAATACATTTCAGTCATCAAAAAGTTTATATTTATTTTGGCCTAGATTTCTTCTAGGGTTCTGGGGTAACAGTGTCAATGACTATGACCCCCTCCTTGCCCACAGTTAATCAGCCCATGTGATCTTTGTCCTTAAACCCTTGTTCTTTGAAGCATAGGGAGATGATATAGCACATTTAGAAAGCAGGAACTTTGTCATCAGGCAAACATGGGTTCAGATCTAAACTCTATCTCTTTGCAAATATATGGCCTTGAGAACACTATTTAGCTTCTCAATTTTCAACTACTCAATTTTTCATTGGTAAAACGGAGACAGTCATATAATTCACCCATAAGGGTTGTCATAAAGATTAAAAGAGACAGCACATATAAAGTACTTAGCACAGGACTAGGTCAAAGAAGAGCTCACTCAATATTATTTACCTAGCTAAAACATTATCTATGTTTCATGTAACATCAGATACTCCCATTTGTCCTACCCTAATCACATATATAATAATGTATTGAATGGAGAAAATATTCTGTAAAATTTTGGTTAAATGAAAAAACAAAAATCATATGTATAAAATTACAATCCTGCACCATTTGCATCAATTTTTCTTTTGGGTTAGACAGCAACCGACTGTTTTCAAAATGAAAATTGTATATGTTTAAGGCGTATAACATGATGACTTGATATACATACACATAGTGAAACTATTACTACAGTTGAACGAATTAACATATCTTCTTCTCACAGTGACCTTTTTTTTGTGTGTGATGAGAGCATCTGAAATTTACTCTCTTAACAAATTTCTAGTATTCAATACAGTATCATTAACTACAGCTCATCGTGCTGTACATTAGATCTCTAGACTTATTCATCCTACATAACTGCAACTTTGTACCCTTTGACCAACATGGACAGCATCTAATCTTGAAGGTTAAGTCAAACGTGAGAAAACTGCACACAAATTCCCCTAATTATTTGTGATGTCTTATATGAAGAATGGTCACCAGAGGAGAAAGCTGATTAGAATAGAGTGAGGGAGCTTTTTCCACTGTGACACAGGGTGATAGGACTTCATCCTAATTTGCCTTCACTTGGGGAAGTCTGAGCAGCTTCTCTCCTGATTTCAACTGAAAAACCCCAAGCATGTGGAGAGAATCAAGTCTTCTAACTGTCCTCAGACTCATTGTTTTGCACATGACCTATTGTTGCATCTCCTTGTCTCCAAAGATACTCTCCCTGCTGATATATGTTTAAAGCTTTTATTTGAAAGAGTTCATTCAAGTTCATCACACTGCAGATTAATTAGCAACTTTTGAACCTGGGGTCCCAAAGGAACCTTTTGTTTGTTCAGTCAGTTGATCCCTCCACACCCGTTTCAGACTTAATGGATATAACTGTCGCTTTTCTTGTAAATGTAAAATTTAGCCAGAGACCTGTCTCCCTGTTCAGAAGCCAGAATATTGATTTTCCAAACTGGAGAGAGTTCCCGTCAGTTTCTACAATCTTTCCATCTTCTCAGTTAACCAGAATACATGAAAATTTTCCCTACTGATAGAGGGGAACAATATATTTGGAATTTGCTTTTAAAAAATTTCTTAGGAGGAAAGATGACTGGGAATTAATGGGCCTCAGTTACTGAAGAGAACTTTCTCAATTACAGAATTTTTGTACGTACTAGTGTGGGGGCACACACTAAAAATGTGGTGAGATCTACACTTACAAGTTTCTGGTCATCCATTCCTGCCCACCTTTGAGTCACACTAAGAACCTTTGTGGTTAAAGTGCACTCAGAAGCCATGAAGGACCAACAGAGAGGTGAATATAATTAAGTTGATTTTTGACACATATTCACCACCTGGAAACTCACAGAATCAAATTTGGGTACTAAATAATGTTGACAATATTCCAGAAGAGGAATCAACAGATAATTCTGAGATATCACCTTCTTTTATGACGTGTGACATGACTTTGAACATGACCTTTGAATAATATTCATGCCAGGAAGAAGGGTTAAGAACAGAAACAGATGATTTAAACTTAGTATTGATCTATTTTCTATGTCCAGAGTAACAAGAAAGCTATCTGAGAGCAGCTTTCTGAATAATAAGACACATTCGTTCAAGTAGTTAACCTTTCATATAGTAAATTGCTCATTAATTCACCTATTTCTGACCCCCGGTCTCTACAATTCTTCTGGAAAACTTAGTAAGTGAGCAATTTACTATATAAAAGGTTAGCCACTTAAGTGAGCTAGAGAACACATTAGAGTTAGAAAGTCTGAAGATCAGAAAAATAGACTCCTAGAATTTTTTTCTGACTGATTCCAAAATCCAAGACCTTAAGCACCATCATTTACAGAATGACCCAGACAATGGTACTTTGTTTACCCAGGAATTAACTTTCCAGCAGCCTCAATCAACCTCCTAGAGGAGAATTAGGGGTACACGGGTCAAGGGCTGGAGTAGACTCCATGGAAGTCAATCTTCTAGCATCTCATTTCCACATACGAGCTCTGCACATGAACCCAGAATAATGTAAAATTTATTGTCTCACTTACTCTTTGCCCCAGGCTAACAGGCCTGGTATCAGTTCAGGGGACTCACTGGCAAAAATGATCTCTTTACCTTACTGATGCCAAAAATAGTTTCAATAAGTTTAGAAACCTTATTGGAGATAAGTGACTAAATGGAAATGGGTGAATGATGTTTCAGTTAAAGTGTAATCAGCTGATTTATTTTTACGTATAAAGTGCTTGGTCCTACTTATTTACCTAATAGATATTTATTTAACTCCTACTGAGTGTCAGACATGTTGCTAGGCAGTGCATTTAGAGTTGTGAACAGAACAAACATGACCCACGTCCTCATGGGTCTTGTAGTCTAGTAAGGGGACAGAGCTTAACAAGTTAAAAAGGAAATACGTGGGTCCAGCGTGGTGGCAACGGTTAAGTTCAGCTTCCGTGGCCCGGGGTTCGCCGCTTCAGGTCCTGGGTGTGGACCTACTCACTGCTCATCAAGCCATGCTGAGGTGGCGTCCCATATAGAAGAGCTACAACTCTACAACCATGATATACAACTATGTGCTGGGGCTTTGGGGAGAAAAAAGAAAAAGAGAAAGATCGGCAACACATGTTAGTGCAGGGCCAATCTTCCTCAAAAAAAAAAAAAGCGAAAGAAAGAAGGAAATAGATAATTACAGAGAGTAAAGGAATGCTGGAAGAAAAGCAGAGTGCAGTGCTGAAAGCCCAAGGTCACAGAAGGTTTGTTTTGGAGAGCACTGGACCTCCTCTCTAAGGAGGTCATGGTGACAGTGAGACCTAAAAAATTATAAAGAATAGACAGGTGTGGTGTTGGAGGAGCTGGAAAAGGCCACTGTAAATGGGACATGCTGAATGAGAGACAGAGTAGAGAAAGCTGAGGTTGGAGAGAGATGCAGGGGCCAGATCGTGTGGGAATTTGCAGGCTTAAGTAGAGAATTGCAGTTTCATTCCAAGTTCAGAAGGAAGGCACTGAAGGGACTGAAGCAGGGAAAAGACAGCATTCAATGTATTTGTTTAAAAGAGCATCTGGTTGTTGTGTAGATGATATTTTGTTTGTTTTCCCCAGTTTTGAAAGTAAAGAGAGCAGAAAGGCAATAGTTATTGTAAATGAGCATATTTGGCTGTGGAGCTCATAAAAGGCGGTGACTATCAGGTGAAGCCTTAGGAACTTCACGTCTTTCATTACAATCAACTCTATTTACACGCCACTGAAAAAAGTTTCGTAGTATTTATGACTAGAAGGATTACCAGCATTAACTCTAAAACTTTGTATACACTAAGAATAATAATATTAGCAAATGCTTGTTATATGCCAGACGATTTTCCAAGTGGCTTAAGTGTATTACTCATTTATTCCTTTTAACAACCCTATGAAATAAGTTCAGTTGTTCTCCACAGTTTATATATGAAGAAATTGAGGCACAGAGATTATTTGCCTAAAATCATATGCTGAATGAATCATAATTTGAGCCCAGACAATCAAGCTCCAGATTCCATGCCCCAAACCCATGTGTTATGCTGTCCGTCTGCTGTTGTTATATGATAGTGTTTGTCTTGTTTTTCTACACGGCTGATATCATTGGAAAGTGGGTTCATTCCCAGGGTTTTGATTGTTTATTTGTTCTAGGAGTCCTTGTACCATAGATTTATCATTACTATAATGACAAGAATGTTTAATATCAGCCTTCTGCCATGCTATTGTATGAGTCTTAGAGAAGCACAAGTCACCAATGTAATCACATTATCAAATAAAATGATATTGGCTTGCCTGCCATTCTCACTCTACTCCCACTTTCAATCCATTTGAACCCTACTCATGTCCAATTTCTACCTTGTTTTTACCAACAGAACATGCAGAAGTCAGAGGTCGGTGATGAAAAATTACACAGTATTAACAACATTCATCCTGGTGGGACTGACAGATGACCCAAATCTCCAAATTCTGCTTTTTGTCTTTTTGTTCATCACCTATCTGCTGAGTGTGATTGGGAACCTGACCATCATCACCCTCACCTTTGTAGATTCCCACCTTAAAACTCCTATGTACCTCTTTCTCCGGAATTTCTCCTTTTTAGAAGTCTCTTTTACCACTGTCTGTATTCCCAGATACCTGTATACCCTTGCCACTGGGGACAATACAGTTATCTACAATCCCTGTGCCACTCAACTATTTTTTGTTATCGTCCTGGCTGTGACTGAGTTTTTTCTCTTGACGGCCATGTCCTATGACCGTTACGTGGCCATCTGCAAACCCCTGCATTACATGACCATCATGAACAGCAGAGTCTGCATCAAGTTCCTTATTAGCTGTTACATGATTGCTCTGATCATCATCATTCCACCCTATATCATGGGCTTTGAGCTCGAGTTTTGTGACTCTAATGTCATAGATCACTTTGGCTGTGATGCTGCTCCCATCTTGAAGATTACCTGCTCAGATACAGAGTTCATAGAGCGATTTGTCTTGGTTCTGGCTGTGTTGACACTCCTGTTCACCTTGGTGTGTATAATTATGTCCTACACATACATCATCAGGACCATTCTCAGATTCCCCTCTGTGCAGCAGAGGAAAAAGGCTTTTTCTACATGTTCTTCTCATATAATTGTGGTTTCTATCACTTACGGAAGCTGCATCTTCATCTATATCAGACCACATGCAAAAGAAGGGGTCGCTATGAATAAGATCGTGTCAATACTCACGACTTCAGTGGCCCCAGTAATGAATCCCTTCATTTATACTCTGAGGAACAAGCAAGTGATACAAGCTTTCAAAGACATGATCAAAAGGGCTGCATCTATCTCAAAGAACTAAAGGACTAGTGAATTTAAAAGGTCAAAATGTAAAAGAACTCCTTATACCTATTTTTAACAGTTTTATTGAGATATAATTTAACTACTATAAAAGTCACCAGCTCTAAGGTTCTATTCAATAAATTCTAGTAATTTAATAGAGTTATGCAACCATCACCACAATCCAGTTTTAAAACAATTCCATCACCCCAAACATCTTCTTGATGACCATTAGCAGCCAATCACCACTTCCATCCCCTAGTCCCCAGCAACCACGGATCTGTTTTCAAATTTGCCCTTTCTGGACATTTTATATAAATGGAAACATATAATATGCAGTATTTTGTATCTAGCTTCCTTCATTTAGCATGTTTTTGAGGTTCATCCATGTTGTAGCATTTCTCAGTAGTTATTCCTTTTTCTAGCAAATAGTATTCCATCATGTGGATATACTACATTTTGTTTATCCATTCACTAGTTGATGGAACTTCGGATTGTCTCCATGTCATTGTGAGACATAACGTTTTCTTTTTTTTTTTTTAAACTTTTTGTTTACTGCAGTAACGTTGGTTTATAACATTGTATAAATTTCAGGTGTACATCATTATACTTTTATTTCTGCATAGATTACATCATGCTCACCCCCCAAATACTAATTACAACCCATCACCACACACATGTGCCGAATTATCCCTTTCGCCCTCCTCCCTCCCCCCCTCTCCTCTGGTAACCACCAATCCAATCTCTGTCTCTATGTGTTTGTTTATTGTTGTTATTATCTACTACTTAACGAAGGAAATCATACAGTATTTGACCTTCTCCCTTTGACTTATTTCACTTTGCATAATACCCTCAATGTCCATCCATGTTGTCACAACTGGCTGGATTTCATCGTTTCTTATGGCTGAGTAGTATTCCATTGTATATATATACCACATCTTCTTTATCCATTCGTCCCTTGATGGGCACTTAGGTTGCTTCCAAGTCTTGGCTATTGTGAATAATGCTGCAATGAACACAGGAGTGTATGTATCTTTATGCATTGGTGTTTTCAAGTTCTTTGGATAAATACCCAGCAGTGGAATAGCTGGATCATAGACATAACGTTTTCATTTCTTTGTAGCTACAAGGCAAACTGTTGAGTTGTATGGTATCTACCAAGCTGTTTACCAAATCTGTACCATTTTATATTCTCACCAACCATGTGTGAAGGGTCCAGTTTCCTCACATACTCACCGACTCTTTATTTTGACTCTTTTTTTATTATAGTCATTCTCATGGGTGTGTAGTGGCACCTGACTGTGGGTTTAATTTGTGTTTCCCTAGTGACTAATGATATTGAGCATATTTTCCTGTGCATATTATCTGTTTGTATATCTTTTTTTTTTTTGTGAGGAAGATCAGCCCTCAGCTAACATCTGCCAATCCTCCTCTTTTTGCTGAGGAAGACTGGCTCTGGGCTAACATCCGTGCCCATCTGCCTCTACTTTATATGGGATGCCGCCACAGCATGGCTTGACAAGCTGTGCATCAGTGCACGCCCGGGATCCGAACCTGGGCTGCCAGCAGCAGAGTGCGTGCACTTAACCGCTACACCATAGGGCAGGCCCCTGTTTGTATATCTTATTTGGTGAAATTTCTATTCAAAGCTGTTGCCCGTTTTTTAATTGGGTTGCTTGTCTTATTGATCTGTAAAGACTCTTTATATATTGTGCTGCAAGGCTGTTATGAGATATATAATTTTTAAATATTTTCTGCCAGTCAGTGACACTGTTGTTCTTGTTTTTCATTTCCTCAATGGTACCTTTTGAAGTGCTACATTTTTAATTTTGCTAAAGTCCATTGTTCCACTTTTTATCTTTAACAAATGTGCTTTTAGTGTCTTATCTAAACATCTTGATAGATGTTTCTTTTATGTTCCTTACCTCTTACATTTAGGTCTTTGATCCATTTTGAGTTAATTTTGTGTATGGTGTGAGATAAGAGTCTAAATTTATTTTTGCCCATGGATATCCAATTATTCTAGCCCTATTTGTTAAAAAGACTAGGCCTTTCCCCTATTGAATTATCTTGGTAACTTTATTGAAAATCAATTGACCATAAATGCAAGGGGTTATTTTTATATCTCGATTCTGTTTCAATGATACTTGCACCAATACTGCACTGTCTTGATTTTCCTGACTTTATAGTAAGTTTTGAAATTAGGTAATGTAATACCTACAAGTGTGTTCTTTACCAAAAGAATTTTGGCTATGCTAAGTCCTTTGCATTTACATATAAATTTTAGGAATAGCCTTTCATCACCTTAGATTTTAATTCTTTCACCTCACCATCCCACATTTCTTTTGTACCCAGAGCCCACACTGTTGGATATATTAAGCACTCTCTCCTTTCAGCTCAATCTATTCTTAGGAGGAATTGAGGAAAATTCCTTTATAAGTACATCGTTCCATGTCATTACAAAACCTTGGTTATTATCTCAGAGCCAGGAAAAGTTTTCATTTCTAGGAATATAACTTAGGGAAACCCCTACTCATATGCATCAGGTTACCTGCATAAAAATATTTATGACATTACTATTCATAGTAGTGAAAAACTGGAAACACAACATATGTTCATCAGTCAAAGAACAGATTAATAAAGTGTGGTCATATTCATACAATGGAATACTGCAGAGTCATTGAATAAACTTTACCACCACCCATCAATATGAATGTATCTCATAAAAATAATGGTAAGGGGGAAAGTAAGACACAGAAGAATGTATATAGCATAATTCCATTCATACAAAAGATTTTTTTTTTAAAAAAGACAAAACTAGACAATATAATTAATATTGCACTCACTGATGGTAAAACTACAACAAAAAATAAGGAAAAGATCATGGAAATAGGAGTATACTTATGTCATTGGGGATGGGGAGAAAGGTAATTATGATGCAGAGAGGTGAGAGGGACTTTTCTAAGGTTATGGAAATGATCCATTTCATAACTGAATGGTAGTTACATTGGGTGCTTGCTTTAGAGTTGTTATTCCAGAAGTGCACAAATGTTTTACGCATGCCTTATTTATGAACAAATAGTTAAAAGAATAATTGGTATAGAAAGTAGCCATAAAAATTTTGATAAATAATCAAAAGAGAATATTTGTTCAACTATAAGCAAATTAATTTGAATACCTGATGAAATAGATAATTTTCTAAGAAAATATAATTTATTCAAGTTGACCCAGGGAAGCAGAGACAATCTAAACTGACTTCCACAGAAGAAACAGGGAAGGTTGAGGAAGAGGTGTCCTTCAAAATGCATCAGGCCTGCTGCGATGGTTTCAGAGGTGAGTTCCTCCAAACGTCTAAAGAGTGAATAACTACTTAGCTAGCCCTTCTAGATAACTCTGAGGCTGACCCCTTTCACAATGATTATAGCTCTTTGAGTCAAAATAGCTTTTCTTGGATCTTCAGGATGTAGTTTGTATGTAAGTTTCTTATCCACTGAAACTACATTTGAAAATTAAACATTAGTAGATTTAAGTTCTATTGTTCTCTCTCTAGCATCAATTATAGAATGTTCTTGTGCGTTTATTTTGATTCTTCTTTACCAATGAGTGACATCTCACTGAAGTCCTTTCCCAGTTTACTCTGAGAAGCCTATCGCTGTTTTACTTTCTGGTGTAATGTATATGTCTACCCAATACATCAAGTCCAACCGTACTTGGTTTGTAAGATTTAGGTATTTGCACACTGTAGCTGTAGTCAAAGACATATTCTTAAGCCCAGAGCTCCACGGTGCCAGTGACTTGTACAGTGTCCTGGAGGGTATAAGGGACAATGAAGGAAAGAGGCAATGTCACTAAAACTTCTCCTAACCATATCCCACTTTACACGGCCAAGCACAAGTCAAGCCTAACTGAAAGGAACCTGGAAAGACCTTTCTACCCTTCCTGGAAATCCAGAAACACTAAAGGAAAAGAATGATAGGTTTGAATACATTTTTTAAAAACCTTTTAAAAAAGCTTCTGTGTGGCAATAAATAAATAAATAAAAAACAACAAAAATGTCAAACTGGGAAAATATCTGCAACTGATATTAGTGACTAAAAAGCTAAGCTCTCTAATTCATAAAATGCTGAGAAATCAACAAGAAATAATCACTATCCTAACAGAAAATAATGCAAAGACAATACAAAAATATTATTCAAATAAAATAAAAAAGAAATAATTCCTAAACAAATGGAAATATAGTCAAACTTGTTGATAATAAGACAGACGTTAAAACATCACTGAGTTACCAATTTTTACCTATCAGATTGAAAACACATCCAATAGTTTGATAATACACCTCACTGCAAGGGTACTAAGGAAACTGACCCTGACGATATTTGTAGGAATATAAATTGACCTAAGCCTACAGAGCACAATTTGACAATAGCTATCAAAATTCAAATATCAAAAGTCTAATTCAGGGGCTGGCCCCGTGGCATAGTGGTTGAGTTCGGGCCCTCTGCTTCCGCTGCTCAGGGTTCACAGGTTCAGATCCAGGGCGCGGACGTACACACCACTCATCAAGCCAAGCTGCAGCGGCATCCCATATACAAGGTAGAGGAAGATGGGCACAGATGTTAGCTCAGCGACAATCTTCCTCAACCAAAAAGAGGAGGATTGGCAACAGTTGTTAGCTCAGGGCCAATCTTCCTCACCCAAAAAAAAAAAAAAGTCTAATTCAAATGCATTCAAAACCCTTCATTCAAGGAGTTCTATTTTAGGGGATTTATTCAAAAGGTAGGTGAATAAATGTGTGAATTAACATCCCTTTAAAGTCATTCATTCAGCATTTCTTATAGTAACAAAAGAAGTTAATCAATTGAAATGTCCTTCAATAGAAGATTATTCTATTCTATTCAATAGAAGATGTTCCAGTCTGTGGAATACCTTACACCTATAAAAAAATTTTTTTGAGCTCTTTGTGTATTGACATGAAAAGATTTCCATTATACCATATATTTAAGTAAGAAAAATGTAAACCAGTGCATATAATATATTTCTGCTGTTTAGAAAAAGATAAAAATTGGGGCTAGCCCAGTGGCGCAAGCAGTTAAGTGCACGCGCCCCACTGCGGTGGCCTGGGGTTCGCTGGTTCGGATCCGGGCACACACCGATGCACTGCTTGACAAGCCATGCTGTGGTGGCGTCCCATATAAAGTGGAGGAGGATGGGCACGGATGGTAGCCCAGGGCCAGTCTTCCTCAGCAAAAAAAAAAGAGGAGGATTGACAGATGTTAGCACAGGGCTGATCTCCTCACACACACAAAAAGAAATTAAAAAAAAAAAGATAAAAATTGATCATCTAATTTTACATATGTCTAGAAAAGCAAAAACACACTGGAAAAATAGTGGAAGTGTATAGACAGGTGATTGAATGTATGAGGATTAGGTGATAAAAATGAGCTTCCACTGTATATCTTCTTATACTTTCTGCTGTTTGAAAGCTTTAAAAAAATCATATAAATGAATAGGTGTTCATCATATAAATACATACAAGTACTACATACAAATACAACTCATGCAATATATTCATCAACAAATGAACTTACATATTATATAAAATGTATTTCTAGTTCATTCATATTTAAATTTTATATCATACATCATTCACATTTGTATTTAATTCATATTCACGATTCATGCAAATTCATACATAATTCATACAATTCGCAGTAAGAAATGAATTTATACAATGTATCCCTCATAAAAATGAATACCAATACTACATATTACAATATGTGTCATGCACTAGAAGTGATAATTTGAGGGAAATTTATAATCTTAAATGCATATATTTGAAAAAGAAGACTAAAATTCAACTTTCTACCTTAGAGGAATAAAACAAAATACACTCTAAAGAAAGAAGATCTAAAGATAAGGTGTAAAGATATAAGCAGAAATTAATGAAATGGAAAACAAAAGTACAATATGAGGAAAATTAATAAAGCCCCTCTCAAAAAAGGCTAATAAAGTTTTCATCTTCTGGTAAAATTGATCAAGAAACAATAAAGAGGTTACAAATAATATTAAATATAGAAAAGAAGACTTAATAGATACATCTTAGATAACAAAGATTTAAAAAACTATAAAAATATTACATTAGTAAATGTAAATTTTAGTAGAATGGACTCATTAAAAAATGACCTCAAAAAAACAAATATAAAAAGCCTAAATGCTATAAAACTTAAGAAATTAATCATAGTTTAAAATCTTCCAACAAAGAGAATATCAGGCCCAGATACATTATGCTTGAGTCCTACTACTCTCAAGGAACAGATAATTCCAAAGAAATAAAACATTTTAGGCACCAGGAAAAATGTAACTACTCCCCAATTTATTTTATAAAGCCAGCATAACCTCCACCCTAAAACCATGTAAGAAAAGGGCAAGAAAGGAAAACTGAAGGACAATCTAACTCAGGAACACATGTACAAAATCTTAAGATCTTAGCAAGTTGAATCTTTTTTTAATTAAAAAAATAACGACCAAGTTTGGGTTTATGTCAGTGATACAAAGGTGGTTTAATATTAGTAAATCTGTTAATATCATTTCATTGCCCCAATAACAAAAGGAGAAAAGTTGTGTATTTATATTACTAGATACGCTAAGTTTATGTTACTAGATATACTAAATTTATTTTATTTTATTTACACTAATTTACTAGATATAAAATCTTTTTGATAAAATTCAATACTCATTCATGATAACTCCTAGCAAGCTATGAACGGAAGTGAATTTTGGAGTGTCCAAGTGGACCTGAAATAATTATCTTTCCTCAGTTATCTTTCTTACCCCAGTTATAAGTTAAAAAATAAAACAATCTGACACAAACGTTTATCACAAACAGTGGAATAGTGAGTGTGCAATCTCCTAAGTACTTGTAATAATGAGTCACATGATTGGGCAAAACACACGTGAGGCGAAAGGATGCCCAAAACCAACAGGAGGCGCTCTCTCTCCTGCGATGGGAGACACTGTGGCTTCACCCAAGTCCAGCATCTCTCAGGGCACCCCTGAGGGGCTTCTTTCCTGAACTCCACTGAAGAAAACCTTGAGCAATGAGAAGAAAAGTGAAAAGAAACCACACTTGTGATTTGTCATCTGACAGTTATTGTTTTATACCTGACCTGTTTCTGATTCTATTATTGCATCTTCCTTTCTCCAAGGACACAGTCCCAATTGATAGTCATTTTTTTGCTCACAAAGTTCATTAAAGTTCATTACACTACAGGTTAATTAGTGACTTTTGAACCTAGAATCCCAAGGAGTCCTTTTGTTAGTTTAATCAGATGATCCCTGTACACCTGTTGAGGACCAAACAGATACAACTTATACCATTCTTGTTAATATAGAATTTATGGGGAAACCTGTCTTCCTGTATAGAGGTCAAGTTACGGACTTTGTCTGAACTAAAGAGAGTTTCTCACCATCACAACGGTCTTTAATTCTTTCAACTATACAGAACATATGAGCATTTTTCCCGGAATTAAAGTCAGAAAATATCCTTCATTTGGGATCCCTAGAAGGCGGTAGAAGGTAAAGGATATTTGGGAAAGATCCCCAGGAAACTGTGAGTAATGGGAACCTAAGAGACCTCTGTCCACTCACCCTGCCCCTGAGTGTTGAGTACATGAACAATGCTGTAGGACACACTGTCTCTAACAAGCTCTTGCTCTGTTCTGACTTACACTAAGGATCTTTGTGGTTCAATTACCCACAGAAGCCAAGAACGGCAACCTGAAAGGTCAGTATGATTTACTTAGTCATGCTAGTCCTCCATCCTCCAGAAACCAAGCAGTTCAAAGTTACAGGCAGAGACTTTGACCTGTGTGTTTCAAAACCTAGGTCCTAAATAATTATGAACTGTTTCACAATAGTAATCAATGGTTATATCCAATGTTACTCTATTCTCTAACAAGTGACATATTAATTTTAATAAGACAGTAGAAAGGTGTTTTGGGAGAAGTTTGAAAGATAGGACAGCAACATTTTAGGGAGGAATATAGTCTCTTATGTATGAGATCCTGGGAAAGTGTTTCTATTCTCTCAATCCAGCTAAAACGCCTCCCTAATGTTTATTTTTTACTACACAACTTGAATGTCTACCTCTAGATGTAATTCCCTAAATTTCATGAGCAGCACCACAAAGCATACTTGAGAGGGTAAAACATTCTGTTGTTCATATGACAACACAACAATTCAGTGTATTTTCTTATGTTATTCTGCATAAGTTTACCCAGTTTGTTCCAGATGAGACTAAGACACTAACGGATACTGATTTTTGCAAGGGCAGAAGTTAGAATATTATGGGTACACAGGGCTTAGGCCAGGTTGAGGAGAGCCTGGTGGGCATCATATGTGGGTGCTTGGAATCTAGATCAGAAGACAAGGAAAGATAATAAGAATTCTTCTCAACTTCAACATTTGGTCTAGTGTGATCATTCCCTGAGTGATACAGCACCTGGGAGGCAAGTAGCTAGTAGGCCAGCCATTTATGACACACCCAAGTCAGACTCCTGTCCATAAATCCAGAGTCAGAAGGCACTGATGTGTGATCTGAGCACATGTTGGGAACAGACACTGCAACCTCGGTGGGAAGGAAAGAACCATATTTCCCCAATCTCTGGGGAAACTCATCTCAAGATCATTGTGGGAAATATGTTGAGACAGCCAAGAGAAAACCATTCATGTTCCAACTAATTGAGGTCTCCTGGGAAGATCTTGTTCCATCCCACTAATGAGAGAAACTGGAAACCCTAGAGACAGTGACTGCAAATGGGAAACATTTCAGTTGCTACAAATGGAATTAATTACTATTGTTGAATACCACCTGTCTCTGTATTATGGCCTCTAACTCAGAAATAAAGAGGCCCTGGACACTGATTCATCTAGTTCCCTGAAGGTTACTCGACAGACAGCATCACCAAGAGGATGCTGGTCATTTTCTCAAAAGATAAAGAAGAGAAATAGATCAGTCAAATAAATAGTTGAGAAGGCAGTGTTTTGCAGTGGTTAGCAGTTGGGTTTCGGTAGTCAGACTGCTTGTATTCATATTCTTACTTTACCACATCCTAAGTCAATGACCTCGGGCGCAAGTCTAAATACTTCTGGATCTCAGTTTCTTCGATTGCAAAATGAGGATTAAATTACAACCAATCTCAGAGAGTTGCTCTGAGAATTAAATGAGGTAATCTAAGTGTTTAACATAATATCTAACTTTAGTAACTGCCTTATAAATCTTGTCTATTATCATTACCATCCTTGGAAAGTTTGTGAATTAAATTGAATACAGTCAAAAGGTGAGGCTTTTCCCTGGTATCTCCCATAAAAACCTGTTCTTATTCCAGTAAATTCCTCATTAGAATGTATTCTTCTATTGAAAACATAAATATGCCAGGAAGAGTAACATGTATATGATTATCAGCTTCTAAGATACTAGGGGAATGTATTTTCCAGATCTCCTACAGCATTGATGGTACATTTTCCCAGAAGTAATGTAGAGACTGGAGAAAGAGCTGGAATGGACTGGGTATCCTTGGAAGACAAAGAAACACATTACGAGTGGCAAACTTCCTAATGGGTGAGTGGAAACCAGGAAAACGAAGAAAATAATTTCTGAAACTCTCTCCTAACTTGACATAGTGGACAAAAGGCATAGAAATCAGATTTAGGAAACTTGCATTCTTCCTTAGACTTTGCTCTTAACAAGTCCAGTGACTGCTCCCCTCTGATTTCCATCTTCACAATTAGGAGATTGGTTAAAATAATCTTTAATAATCTTTATGTCTCAATTTGTATAGCTCTCTCAAGTCCTTGATCATTTTATTTATAGTAACCTGGCACTCATTTGGCTGTAATTTTTTTTTTTATTTCTTGTTCCTTTATAATAGTTTAAAGAGAAAGAGAGAGGACAACATGTACAGGGCATAAAAGAGATTTCTTATAAATTAGTGGGGAGAATTACAGGGAAGTTCTCAAGTAATTACCATGTGATGAAAGAAGAGGGTTGTAAGACAAACTCAGAAGAGAGTATGAAAGCTGTGGTTACTGAGGGGATAGGAAATGAATGTCCCAAGGAACAGTGTTTGAATTAAGAGATTTGGGTAGGGAATCATATTAGAAAGTGCAACAGTGTAGGTTATAAATGTAAAAAAGATTCTGAGAGAATAAGTCACTTGTTGTATCATATCTAGTTGAATTATATTCATGATGAACAGGCCTAAAGACACATATTAGTGTTTTAGAATTTAAGACGACCTTATAATTTTGTATTTAATTTCAAAAGTAGCAGAAAACTTAAAATACTTATATGGAATATAGTGAGGGGGGGCAAATCTAGGGATAAGGGAAAAGAAAGTGTGGGAGAGTGTGTGAACACTGTTCACACAGGGAGGGGCAGCAGGTCACAGAAGAAGAAATAGAAAGAGTAAATAAAATGTATTAAATGTACCAGGCATGACTCTGAGCCTAAAACAATTAATTTGTCTAATATTTATAATAACCCATGAAGAACATACATATTATTTCCATTTCACAGAACATACAGTTATTATTTGCATTTCACAGACCAAGAAATGGAGCCTATTACTGAACTTTCCAAAGTTTCATGGCCATTAAATGGTTGACCCAGGTCTCAATCCCTGATCTATCATGTTCCAGGGCCCACAGTCTTAACCCCTACCTCTTATAATTAACCCAGATGGGCTCTCTCAGAGGAGACCTAAGGACAGAGTCTCAAGTAGCTTTGGCCAAGCTCCTTCAAAGAAAATAGGGTAAAGAGATGAACAAAAATGAGAACTACATTTCTAGGCCCCTCCCATCTATGATCCTTCCTCCACCACACCACTCTTAACCTGAAATAGCTTTAAAAAGATTAATTCTTATTTACTCTTAGGTACAGATGAAATAGCCTAGTGTAATTATGGGGGATTATGACTGATCACATTCATTCAGTAAAAATTTATTGATGATCTGCTATGTGCCAGGCAAAGAGCTAGTCCTGGATTTACAGGGGTTTACAAAATAGATATGGTTTGTGTTCTCAAGGAATTTGCTGTCGAGTGGGGGATGAATCTATAATTACAAATTACAGTAAAAGAAATAAACAGAGTAGTGTGCTTATAAAATTGGAGGTAAGAGAGAACATAGATAGGATTCTCCAGAAAGGCATCTTTGAGGGGATTATATTTAAGTTGGCACCTGAAAAATTAAGATCCAGCCATGCAAGAATGCAAGCCGAGCATTGCAAGAAGAGAGGAAACATTGCAAAATCTCTGGGGTGGAAAAAACACGGCATCTTCAAGGAACTGAAGACGACCAGTACAGGTGGATAGGCAAGAGACGAATTAGGGGCATTACACAGTGAGGAGAGTGTGAAGGACCTCGTAAAGCAAGGTAAGGAGTTTGAATTTTATTCTAAGGGAAATGGAACTCCATTGAGTGGCTTTAAACAGAGAAATGGATCTCATGCATGGTTTTAAAAGATCACTCTGGTTCTGTCTTTAGGGTGGACTCATGAGAGTGTTTCTGTGCAGTTCAGAAAGGGAAGAGAGCAGAAAGGCATGAGGTACTTTAAAGAAGAATGTGGATTATCAGAGGGAGCGATGAAGCAGAGGCAGAGAGGAGAAAAATTTTAACTTCTCAACCTTAACTACAGCCAGACCTGTTTACCTCACATGGAACCAAGAAGACGAGCACACCTTGAGGTATTATTGTCATGAAATGACAATTACAAACCATGCATATTTTTATGATAGAGTTTTTCTGTTTAGTAACATAGATAATGTAAAATAGCTTCATTTCCATGGGATTGTTGATCAAAGAATCCCTTTACTATTGAATTAATACTACCTCAATATAGTAATTAGAATCTTTAGTAAGAGCCTTCTGGCTGGTATCCAGGGTAATGCTCAACAGGGGGAGTCCAGTAGCATTATTGATTAACTATCAATTAACTACCACTCCAACGGCATTCTTGATTAACAGGTAACAAACAAAATAAAATCTTGGCTTAGCTAACATTTTCACCTCACCTCACTGAGAAATCATGCCGACAGTCTCTTTCTCTGATCTAATTTCTCTCTTATTTTTACACACATACCAGACCAGAGTCAGGAATCAGTGATGTGAAATTATACAGCAATAACAACATTCATCCTGGTGGGGCTAACAGATGGTTCAAATCTAGAGGTTCTGCTTTTTATCTTTTTGTTTCTAACCTACTTGTTGAGTGTTGTCGACCATCATCACTCTCACCTTGGTGGATACCTGCCTTAAAACACCCATGTATTTTTTCCTCTGGAATTTCTCCATCTTGGAAGTGTCATTTACAACTGTCTGCATTCCCAGATTTCTCTACACAATGGCATCTGGGGACAATACTGTTACCTACAATGCGTGTGCCACTCAACTATTTCTTGGTATCATCCTGGGTGTGACTGAGTTTTTCTCCTGCCAGCCATGTCCTATGACCGTTACGTGGCCATCTGCAAACCCCTGCATTACACAACCATCACGAGCAACAGAGTCTGCATCAAGTTCCTTATTGGCTGTTACATGATTGCTCTGATCATCGTCCTCCCACCCTATATCATGGGCTTTGAGCTCGAGTTTTGTGTCTCTAACATCATAGATCCCTTTGGCTGTGATACTGCTCCCATCCTGAAGATCACCTGCTCAGACACAAAGTTAACAGAGCAATTTGTCTTGGGCACGGCTGTGTTGACGCTCCTGTTCACCTTGGTGTGTGTAATTATGTCCTACACATACATCATCAGGACCATTCTCAGATTCCCCTCTGTGCAGCAGAGGAAAAAGGCTTTGTCTACATGTTCTTCCCATATAATTGTGGTTTCTATGACTTATGGAAGCTGCATCTTTGTCTATATTAAACCATCTGCAAAAGAAGGGCTCGCTATGAATAAGGTGGTGTCAGTGCTTCACCTCAGTTGCCCCTGTAATGAACCCCTTCATTTATATTCTGAGGAACAAGCAAGTGATACAAGCTTTCAAAGACATGATCAAAAGGGCTGCATCTACCTTGAAGAACTAAAGGACTGTTGACTACAAAATGACAAGTTATAGGAGAATTCCCTATCTCCATTTTATTTTCCCCTAATGGTCTATTAGTCATGATTTTATGTATCACAACACTATTCTGTTACCCTTTGTGCCCACTATTCATACATATATTAAATAACCTTTTTAGCTCTATCTGTTCCCAGAAATACATGGGAATGAATCTGCAGTAAACATTTATAACCATACACCTGTTATTACTTACAGAATCAAGGAATGTCGACAGCATCAATTTACTATCACATTGGTGGTCAGCTACCCCTGTTGCGCTGCTGCTATGTCCTGATCTGAGTCCCCAGTTTTCCAGGAACATCAGTGATGATGATGTATGTCTGCAGGAATGACCCTTATCTCCCTGTTTGATAAAACCCATTATTCTATTTCTCCCACTTTTCAGGGACATATAAATGTAGACCAAAATTTTCCTCTAATTCCATTTGCTTAAAAGTTTCACAACTTCTTTTTATAAAGGCCAAGCTCTTTCCAAATAGAATTTCATATGCTTGTCATCAGTATGTGTATCTGTGTTTGTCTGGGTGTGTTTGTTTCCTTTTTTGGAATGTCAGCTTAACAGGCCTAAAGGGGCTAATGGATGGATGAAATGTGAGTGACAGCTTAGACTTGCATTCTGTTCTGCTATCCAAGTTTTTCATTATAATGATTGTTCTAGGTACAAAAAAATGATCCAATCTCAATCACAAAGGCTTACAAAATTAACCAATGAATAAAGAATAATTTTTAAGTTTGCAGTTTTTGTCTTTTCAACTTAGCCCCTCTTCTCCACTGCTTCTTTCTTTCATCACAATTTTCTGTGCTTATCCGATGCTCGAGGAAGATATATGCCGTACCAGGAGTCAGAAACACTACCAGTTGCTCTCTGGCATTTACTACCAACAACTCAGGCAAGTCTTTCAACTGCCTCATCCCTTCCAGATTTTAGGAGGTGTTAGACTGAGGAGCGAGGTGGAGGAGTCAAGAAGCCCTAGAAAGAGGCAAGAAATTCCAGTGATACTTGGGGAGCTATTCCAAGCTGGTTTATACCACTAAAAACGACCATAATGGATGAGCAGTCCCAGTATCCTGCCGCTAGAGGCAAAGAATGAATGGGTCTTTTCTTACAGTGAAAATTATGTTACGGGAAATGAGTCTTCATTCCCCTCATTCATTCACAGTCTGTCCACTGGAAATCACTTGATGCAGAATATGCCTCTAAAAACAAAATGGGAAAGGAAGATTTGTGGGAATTCTGAACCGTGGACTAAACGAAGCTTGGTTAACAAGTCAGGTCATCAAGCCGAAAGAGCAATTAAAGGACATATTCAGTTTGCTGAGGGTAGATAAGAGTAAAGGTGATGCTGTAGATAGTGATTTTTCTTATCCTTTTCCTTTTCTTTCTCACATAACTTTGAGAATGAACAATCCCCTATCATACGACATACTTGTTCCTAGGATTATTTTATTAATTTATCTCTCCTTCACTAGACACTAAGCTCCTTAAAGTCAAGGACTGTGTCTACTTTTACTTACCATCTGAATTTCCAATAGAGTTAAATTCTACGCCATGCGCTTCTTCCACTGGGCTGAAGAAAGCCTCTGCCGTTCTTACCCTAATCCCACCCTGATAATACAAAGGTCCCATGGTCTTACCAAGGCCACAGAGAAGCTCCTCCAGGCATTAGTCCATGAAAATATCCATTGGCCCCACCTGCATGGCCTTTCATGTCTACTAGATCTACTGTTTCCATGCCATTCTTGTGAATGGAAATCTTTGGGAAAGATGGCCTGGAAATCTTAAACCTAGGATCTAGCACCTTGTAGTGAATCCCACTAAGCTGTAATCACCAGGGAGGAAGGCACAGGCTGCCTTTTTTGTGGAGCATCCACAAAATCTCTTTTTAATCTTTGAACTGTATTTTCAATAAGTTTAGGCTTTGAAAATAAAAGTTAGATAGCCCTTAATTCACTATCTCAAAAGTTATCTTGCCATACAAGATTCATCTTTCCATGGCTTATCCAGGACTCTCCTCCACCTAGTACAGACACATCAGTCTTAGTGGTGGTGGCTTTCCTTTTATCTTGCTAACACTCCTTAACTGTAGGGTATTAGTGATTCTCTCTGCTAAGACATAATTAGACTAGATTTTATACATCTCAATAGTAAGATGAGGAAAAGAATGCATAATTGAAGATTGTTATGAAGGTAAGAAAGTACGTATTTAAAGTTCATAACACTTATTAGGTACTTCAAATGGTGAAACCGTATGTGAAATAAAATAGGATACAGGAAAAAAAGGGAGAAAAAATATTTGTCCATTCCTTCCTTTGAAATTCCTGCTTTGTGATCAGACAGCCCCTTCTGATTAATGACAGTTAAGTGTATCACCTGGTGCCACACATATTCCTCCTTGTCCCCCATTGTATCAGAGAAGCTCTTGCTGAATCCCAGATGCACCACTTGCATCTTACGATGCATTGCTGTAAGGCCTGCTCAACATTATGACATGGTTGGTCTGTCAGAATCCAGCTCTAGATAGGTAATTCCAGAAACATGATCACTTGTTTTCCCATAGTCATATATTAGCACATATCCCAGGCCCATAAGCACACACTTTTGTTTTTCAAAAGGTCTATAATTCTCCAGTGAAGGTGACATGGCCTTGTTCTCAGAACCCCACAAACCTATATTATGATTCTCCCACTGGGACATAACATAAGCTCCACATGGCATGTTTTCCCACTACTTAAGGCTTGATCTTTAAAATTTCTTGTACTCTCATTATGGAGATGGGAGCCTCTATGTGAGCTACCAGCTAGGCCTTCTGGCCTATCAATAGCCTATTAATCATGCTCGGTTTTTTATTACCTTTTTCTAGAGTGTCAATATCATTTAGCAATAACCATCTGTATTAGTTTTCTATTGCTGCATAACAAATTACCACAAATTTTGTAGCTTAGAACAGCACACATTTATTATCTCACGGTTTCCATGGGTCATAAGTCCAGACACAGCCTAGCTGGGTACTGTGCTCAGAGTCTCATAAGGCTACAATGAAGGTGTCAGCCAGGCTGCATTTTTTCTGGAGGTTGGAGTCCTCTTCCAAGCACACATGGTTGTTATCAGAATTCAGTTCCTTGCTGCTATAGACTGAGACCCTCAGCTCCTGGATGCTCCCTGCAGTTCCCTGCCATGGGGCCCTGTCCATAAGCAATTCATGTCATAACAGCTTATTTCTGAAATATCAGCAGGAGAATGTTTTGCTCCAACCTGCTAAGATGGAGTCTCATACAATGTAACCTAACCATGGGAGTGACATCCCATTACCTTTGCCATAGTCTACAGGTTAGAATCAAGTGAAAGGTTCCACCTGCCCTTGAAGGCAAGGGCTTACACAAAGGCATAGACACCAGGAAGTGGGAATTATCGGGTGTCATCCTAGGGTCTGCTTTCTACACCATCTGTATTAGGATTCTCCAGAGAAATAGAACCCTACAGGATATGTATGACATAGGATATGTATAGATATGTATAGATATATATATATAGAGAGATTATATGGATACAAAGATAAAAAGATATAAAGAGATATATATATATAATATATAAATATATATATATATAAATATATAAATATATAAATTTTAAGGGATTGGCTCACACAATTGCGGAGGCTTGGTAAGTCTAAAATCTGAAGGGTAAGCCAGCAAGCTGGATACTCAGAGAAGAATTGCAGTTCAAGTCCAAAAGTCTGCTAGCAGAATTCCTTCTTGCTCAGGGTAGATCAGTCTTTGTTCTATTAAGGTCTTTAACTGATTAGATGAGGCCCACATTATAGAGGGTAATCTGTTTTTCTCAAAGCCTACCAATTTAAATGTTAATTTTATCCAAAAAAACACATTCACAGAAACATCCAAAATATTATTTGACCAAATATTCGGACACCATGGCACAACCAAGTTGGCATATAAAATTGACTATCACACCATTCCATCCCATTGTCCTTACAGGTATTATTTCCACCATATTCTCAAACACCTGACACATCTCAGCAGCTAGTTCATCACTGTCCACTGTGTGTACCATACCAATTCAGCAGTATGGAGAGTTTTAACATTTAGACTATGTAGGAGACTATATATTCCAAAGATGATCCCATCAACATATATACGATCCCACTGAGGGCAGAGATTCATGCTTGTGGAATAGAGATATATTTTGGATATCCAAATTTTGAATTTGTCTCGCCTGTCTGTAATGCTGCTGCTGGCACCATCATTCATGAACTCACAGATTGTCTTACACACCATGGTGCCGTTCTGCACTGCACTGCACTGCATCCGATCAAAGCACTGATTTCATAGCAAAAGAATTGCAGCAATGAGCCCATACCCATGGAGTGAACTAGTTAATCTCACCACATACCTCATCATCCAGAAGTCGTTGGCCTAATTGAAAGGTGGAATGACTTTCTGAAGATAAAATCCCAAAACCAGTTGGGAGGCTCTACCCAAAAAGATGGGGTTTTGTCTTACAGGATGCAGTATAGCCATTGAATCAGAGAACATTATTTGGTGTTGTCTCCCCCATGGCCAGAATGCGTGGGTCTGGGAATCGACAAGTAGATGCCGGGCTGATGATGTCAGCATCATGGCGGCATAAGACAGTCTTTGTCCCCCCCCCGCTTAACATCTACAATTAGGCCTCTATCCGCAAACAAAAGTGCCTCTGTGGGAGCTGTGGGATCCGGCATCAAATGCCAAGGGACCCGGGAGCAGTCTCGCCCTTCTGTGCATCAGGTTATAGACAGACAGACCCCAGTAAGGTCTCTGGAGCCAGCTGGAGCCTGTCAACCGGCTCCAGTGCCTCTCAGGCTAGGTCAGGCCTGGAAGCACTTGGAAACGCTGACTTGGCAGATACCCAAGGACCAGAGAGCCTTGGTAGCACTCCAGGTCTTTAGAGGGGAAGTTCCAGCGCTCTGTTGAAGCAGAAAAAAGAATTACAAGTTTGGATGCATTTGAGTGGGTAAGAGGAGCTTTGCCAGCATCACCCCTCCCTCAGGGGCAGCACAGCTTAGAGAAAGAGGAGGCCAGGGATCCCTCCCACAGGAAAAGGGAGAGTGCTGAATGAGCGCCCAGCTTCCCCAGCTGTGCAGGATGCTGCTAAAGTAATCCATCTCTCTCTCACAGCACCCAAAGTATTAAAGCTAGAGCTCCAGGACGGGGAGGAGAGAGGAGATCAGGAAAGAGGCCTGTAAGAAAATCGGAGGGCATTACAGGGACACGGTTCCTGCTGACTGCCTTCTGGACTCCCCAGCAGGAAGCCCATCTATGAGCGACTGGGAACACGTCACCAGAGGATCCCCCAACTGGCCTGTGGGCACCCCTAATGCCCTGAGTGCCAAACACACACCTCCCCTCACTCTGTGGCCACTTTCTTGTGCAGTCCTGAGGGTGGCGAGAGCAAGCTCAGGTGGACAAGGAGCACGTGCAGAAAACAGGCCAGGGTCAGCATGCGAGGGAGAAATCACAATCCTAAGCTGTGGTGCCACCATTGGGAAAACAAAAGAGAGGTTTCCAGCAGCCAGCCTGGTGCATTTTGCAGTTAGAGGAGACAAACAAGCTTAAGACTTCTGAGACAAGAGGGAGCAAGAAGCGTGAAGCTGGTGTATCCATAGAAGGCCAGAGAAGCATCATAATGCAGAGCCGGATAAAAGTCTCTCTCACCTGCAGGCAGCTAGTCAAGATTGGAGGAGATGACTGCTACTTCACATGTGAAAATAGTGATACAAAACTCCAAGGAACACCAAGAATCAAGAAACATGACAGCACCAAAAGATCACAATAACCCTCCAGTAACCGAACCCAATGACATGGAGATCTACGATTTACCCGATAAAGAATTCAGAAAAGCTGTTTTGAGGAAACTCAATGAGCTACAAGAAGACAACTCAATGGCAAAAAAACAAATAATCCTTTTTAAAAATGGGCAAAGGAACTGAATAGACATTTCTCCAAAGAAGATATGCAAATGGCCAACAGGTATAAGAAAAGATGCCCAACATCACCAGTCATCAGGGAAATGCAAATCAAAACCACAATGAGGTATTACCTCACATCTGTTAGGATGGTTGTTATCAATAAAACAAAAGGCCCGGTGGCATAGTGGTTGAGTTCATGCACTCCGATGGGGCAGCCACTGGGCCTGCAGCTCCTCCAGCTCCTCGGCCAGGTGGGTATGGCTCTGGGGTGAGGGACTCCAGCTTGTCCCACGGGTCACCCGCATCGTGGAGATCGCAGGTGGTGACAGCAGACGTGGTTCCAGTTTGTCTCTCGTCTTCCCGACTCCATGTTCATCTTCCCTCCCCAGCTGGCCCAGCTGAGACATGGGGACAACACCTTACACAGACTGCAGAATCAGGTCCCCCAGCACGGGAGCTCTGACCCCTCTGATAAACCCCTTATTCTCTGTGGCTCACGGAGGTTCTGCTTCTCTGATAGAACCACAATTGATACGACAATCAATAGAAAAAAATCTATTTTAGTAAGCTACCCAAACAGTGAGAGTTTAAGACAAATAACCTGAATGTGTCATAAATGTTTAATTCTTTGTGGACTCACTCCCTTGTGATACCAACTTAAGCCAGCCAGCAGTGAGATCTCAGCCCATGGAGTCAACATTGTCCCTCTCACCAGACTCTGAATCTCAAAGCCAACTGGATGCTGAGCTCCGTCTCTCCACTGCTGATCCCTCTGTGAATCTCTCACACCACTCTCCTTTCCTTCCATTCCTCTTACACCACCCTGGGCTAGACCTTCAGTGCTTCATTCCTGCCTCCACACCTCCTACCCTCAGACCTGCTATCGCCCCCCAAAACCTACCCAAACCTCTGCTCTAGCAAGTCAGCCTTCAACACTCATCAAAGACTATGTCCTTCCAGATCAAGTCTAAACCCTCTGCCTAGATGTTAAGACCTTTTATAATCTGTCCCCACCCTACTGCCCCACCTTCTTCCCCACTGGTCCCCAATATGTGCCCTTTTCCCAGTGTGGTCAGTCTCGTCTTCCCTGTTGGGGTCTGCCAGGCCCATTCCATCCCTGGGCCATCACTCAGATTTGTCCCCATGCTGTGGGACCTTTCCTTCTTCAAGTCCCAGCTCAAGTCTCATCTTCTGAAAGCCTTCATCAAGGCCATCGGATGTAGTATTTAAGAAAGAAGACTCTGGAGCCAGCCAGTCTGGATTCAAATCCTGGCTTTGCCCTTATCAGCTCTCTATGACTTTAGGCAAATCACATTATCTTTCTGTGCCTCAGATTCCTATAACTGCACCTACCTCATAGGGTTATTCTGAGGACTTAGGGAGTTAAATCACATAAAGCATTTGTATCACTCCTGATACATAGCAAGTGCTTGATAGGGGTTAGTTCTTATTTTATTTTTATTTTTATTATTACCTGACCATTCCAACCCTCTCCAATATTCTTTTACCCCCAATTTCTACACCTGGTATAGTAGAGACCACATCACTCAAGCACTTAATCATAGTCCATCCTGTACTGTTTGCTGTGATTTCATGTGCAATAAAGAGGAGCAAGAACATTTTATCTGTAATCGGAACATCAATAAACAATAGCTTACTCATGAACATAAAATATGCCTCATTCTTAATGTGCAGAATAAGCAGGAGAACTCGCCCTGCTTCTTGCTGGCAGCATTTAACCCCTAAGAGACCTCGCAGGAAAAAGATGCGGACAAACTGTCAGGAACATGAAGACATGAAAATGCCCACAAGGGGCCAACCTGGTGGCATAGTGGTTAAGTTCACATGCTCTGCTTCGGTGGCCCAGGAATCATGGGTTTGGGTGCCAGGCATGGACCTACACACTGCTCATCAAGCCATGCTGTGGCAGCGTCCCGTGTGCAAAATGGAGGGAGATTGGCACAGATGTTAGCTCAGGGACAATTTTCCTCAAGCAAAAAGAGGAAGATTGGCAATAGATGTTAGCTCAGGGCCAATCTTGCTCGCCAAAAAAAAAAAAAGAAGAAGAAGAAAATGCTCACAAAATGGTGCTGAGACTCATCCTCCTGGTGCATTTGAAAACCAAAAAGATGACATTTTGAAAGACATGGTTTTCACATCAAGAAGAGCTTCCTGGAGGGTGGCCTGATCAGAGGCAGGGACCTCGGCCATCAGCTGCTCCTCCTGAAACTGAACAGCACCCAAGTTACAGGAGACCCCAAAGGTCCAGGGCCCAAGGGGCCACTAGATGGCGATAGTACCTGGGTGGGGTGGGTCCCTGATGCTGCGCAGGCTCCCGGCACTCCCCCCATGGGCCGTCTGGTTTACCACCCAGACCGCTGAAGGCTCATGAGTTAGTTTGCAGTTCAAGACAATACGGAAGTCTGTGACACTCAACTTTTTTGGGTCTCTGTTTCTTCGGCTTTAAAACAAAGGGATTGGTGGAACCGGAGGGCAGCTAACAAACTACCCAGTTCTGGAATTGTACCGCATAGGGAATATCGCCCATAATACTGTCATATCTTTGCATGGTGACAGATGGTAACTGGACTTATCATGGTGATCATTTCGTAATGTATATAGATACTGAATCTCTATGATGTACACCTGAAACTAACAGGATATTGTATGTCAATTATACTTCAATAAAAAAGAAGAAGAGCAGTGAGAGCCAACAGACCTTTGCAAGCACTTGAGCTTTGCCTCGAGTGAGCTAGGAAGCAACGGAAGGTCATGAGTGAGGAACGACATTAATTGACTCATGTTTTAAAAGAGTCGACCCTGTTGCTGTGCTAAGAAGAGACGAGAGGGTGATGGAGGCAGAAGCAGGGAGACCAGTTAGGAAACAACTGCCATCATCCAGACGAGAGATGTGGTGGCCGAGATCAGGGCAGTAACAGTAGAGATGGGGAGAAGTGACTAGATTCTGGACACGGAAGATGGAGCTGAGGGGAACTGCTAAGGGTCTAACCAGCAGATGTAAAACAATTAGAGGAGTCCAGGATGGCACCAAAGTTTGAGCCTAAAAAACCTGCAGGCAGAGTTGACATTTATGGAGATAAAGTCTGTGGGAGGTACTAAGGTGGGGGTGGGGAGAAGGGAGGTAAAGGGAGAATTTTCCCGTCAGGTGTTCAAGCTCTGTTCTTGATTTATAAAGTCGACCTTGTATAACAGATGGAGCATATGATCCAGCAATTCCACTATTAAATATATCCCCCCAAAAATTGAAAGTAGGGACTCATACAAATATTTGTACACTCATGTTCATAGCAGCATTATTCACAATAGCCAAAAGGTAGAACCAACCCAACCCAAATGTCCATCAATGGATGAATGGATAAACAAAATGTGGTATACACATACAATGGAATATTATTCAGCCTGAAAAAGGAAGGAAATTCTCACATGCTACAATATGGATGAACCTTGAAGACATTATGCTAAGTGAAGTAAGCCAGACACCGAAGGACAAATATTGTATAATTCCACTGATATGAGGGACCAAAAGTAGTTAAATTCATAGATACAGAAAATATAATTGTGGTTGCCAGGGAATGGAGGGAGGGGGGAAGGAGAAGTTATTGTTTGATGGGTACAGAGTTTCTGTTTGGGAAGATGAAAATGTTCTGGAGATAGATAGTGGGTGATGGTTGCGCAACAATGTGAATGTACTTAATGCCACTGAACTGTTCACCTAAAAATGGCTAAAATGGTAAACTTTATGTTATGCACATTTAAAAATTTTTTAAAAATAAATAGTGATCCCACAGGTTAGTCCTGTGGCAAGGGCTCTATAAGGCTTTAGAGACTTATACATACAAACTCCAATGAAAAATTACTCTAAAGTTTTCCCATGGTTAGCTGTGGGTGCAGGAGTATCTGCATCCATTCCACCAACAGCGCTTCAGAATAGGGAAAGGGAGGTCATGAGGGTGGGCAGGGGTGACATAGAAGCCTATTCAAGGCAGAAAGAACAATATGAAAGAAGATAGGACTGGAATAAGATGGTCAGAGAAGCAAAGTGAGCAAAGCGGATTGAAACAACAGGGACATTGTGGACCACAAATGGTGGGAGATCTGATGACAGCTTTGGTGACCAAGAGAAAGTCATCGTGGTTAACCGTTCCGTGTAAAGCTGATGAAGGGGCATAATTACAACAGCTCACATTTATGGAGCATTTTCTGTGTGTCTGAGCACTGTACGCGGACCGCCTGGCTCAATCCTCACAACCACCACATGAGAGAAGTCCTCTAATCATCCTAATTTCACAAATGAGGAAACTAGAACTTGCCTGAGGTCAGAGGAGCAGAAATAGCATTTAAACCCAGGCAGTCCAGCTCCAGAGCAGGGCTCTTAACCACTAGGCTACACAGCTCACCATGCCACACAGCGTGACATCGGACACTGTGACTTTATGGGTTGACATCCATAGATTCATTTTACAGCATTTCACCCTCCAAAACCCGCTTGAGCCTTCAGGACATCGTGTGACCAGGGAGATGTTTTTATTCAAAAGCCCCGCTGGTCTGAACTTCACAGCCTTATCTCAAAGTCCAGCAGTGGCTCGCTGATCAGACCTATCGATCTTCCACTTATTGACCAAAATGACTCTTTATGACAACAGCTGACAGCAGTGAGGCCATGAGAAAGCCAACACAAGTTCTGTTTCTGTTCAAACTTGTTTTTAACAATTAAGGGAAATGGCAGAATTCTCTTGAGAAGTTGACTTAGAGAAAGCTGGAAGCTAATGGCAGAGGCAGGAAAGTTCATTTCTGGCACTCTCATGAAGTAATGTTTACACGACACTCTTCTTTAGAGTCCATAAAAGTGAGGGACATGCAAGCTAGTGTCTAAAGGAACATCCATGACCAGGAAAAAGCCCGTGACATGGTCTGTTGATGAGACCCCAACAAAGATAACCGTACTCTTTCACCTATAGTTTAAACCAAGGCACGTGAAGGTGAAAAGCCACAGCAAGTGCCTCTAAGCTCTGCACACTTTGCCTGAATCCCTGTTCCTGGCAGCTTTAATTCTGCCTCCTTCACTGCTGTCTCTCAATCAGTGCTCATTGAATGAATAGATATTATACATACAGTGTATAACAAGTCCTCTGAGAACAGGAGTCAAATCCCAGTCGCCTTTAATCTTAATAAATGTCGATGAAATCCATCACACAAGAAAAAAGTGCTGCATTGGGAAGGCAAACACTGTGGAAGCTAGAATCTGCTCCCAAAAGGGCAAGAGAGAAAGATCCAGCCATGTGAGTGCTGGGAAGGCAGCCAGAAGCTCTCACCATCATCTCTCTATTTTACATGCCAGGAATACTGTGCTGGGGACCTTCCTGGGTCTCCACTCAACGTGAAGTCTTGTAGAAGCCCAGTACTGTGGGATCTGAAACAGGGATGACCAGGCACCATGGGAGAGCACAGAGAAGGGGCACTGAGCCCAGACTTGGAGGCTCAAGTAGGCCTGGGGTGGTGACTCAAAGGCCCAGAAAAACAGGGGACAGAAGGCGTGTGGAAGGGCATTATGAAGACAGAAGCAGGGACCAGCATCATGAATTTGGGCACCTGCCAGCACTTTCATATGGCTGGAATGAAATGTCCACATGGGAAGCTGTGGGTGCTGAGACGGAAGCCGGGTCACGGAGGCCTGTGTGCTAAGCCAAGGATGTGAACTTCACCCCGAAAGCTAAGAGGAGCCACTGAAGAATTTTAAGCAGGACAGTACCATGATCTGATTTTTATTTTAGACTGGCCTCTACTTAAAGCTCACTCCATCAGCGGAGGAAAGATCTAAGACAGGCAGACCAGTTAGAGGCGATTGCAGTAAATAATGAAACCTAAGATGTCAGAGATGTTGAGGAGGTGGGTGACTGGTGTGGTGAACAGATGGTTAGCAGAGCTGATCAGAGGCAGAGAAAACAAGAGGCAGGTTGAGTTGGCAGGGAGAGGGGAGGTGGAGGTGAGCCCAGTGCTGGGGATCCCAGACACGCAGGCCTGGAGCTCAGAAGAGAGGGCTGGCTGGAGAGCAGGCTGGAGAATCAGCGGGCCCCAAGAGGTTGCCCAGAGAGCATCGAGAATGAGAAAAATAAAGACCCCAGCACAGGTCTTTGGGAAATTCTGCCATTTGTGAGCTTGTGGGAAGAGAGGAGCCCAGAAAAGGTCTGGGAAGGGAGGGCAAAGTCATCCACACCATCCAGACGTCAAGACAAAAGAGATGTCACTAAGCTGAGGGAGGAGACGGCTTCCAGAAGGGAGAGGGTACAGCACCGAGTGTCCAGAGACTGCACTGGGCAGAATAAAAGATAAACAAGAACAATTTTGGGTGGAGATGGGGGAAGCCTGGTGGCAGAAAGCAGGGCGCTGGAGTGAGTGGAAAATGAGGAAGAGGCCACCCTTTCAAGCAGGTTGGTTTTATAGGGACAACACCACAGCCAGAAGGGGGAGGGGTTGAGGGAGGGTTTCTTTAAAGGGGCATGTGCATATTTATTTGCCCAAAGGAGATACCAAGATAGAGATGGGTTGCTGGGGAGAGGCGGGGTGACTGATAGAGGTGAGGGAAAGGGATGCCCAGAACCCCTGGAGGGATTAGCCCCAGGAGTCAAGACACCACGTGGTGCTGGGATGGAGGAGGTGGAGAGTTGGGGGTCCACAGGGCAGAGGGAGAGGAAGCTGATAGCTCCAACTCCCCAGTGACAGGGCAGTCACTCCGCTCCAGCCGAAGACGTCAACATTTCCAAAAAGCCATATATTCCCTATTTTCTGTGAAATCTCTTGATTTTTAAATGTTTGCAACTACCTCAAAAAAAAGTTTTAATTGTTGTGCAGGCCCGAAACATGGCTCTGGCCCAGACTGAGCCAACGACCTCCCCAGCGAGCTCCCCAGGCTCCAGGATCTCCACACCCACAGCTGCTTCTTCCTCTCTTCTCACCCTTCACGTGGGCGTCTCCCCTCTGCGAGGCCTGAGAAAGCATTTCCTTTAGAGGATCGAAAATACTTTTTCCCAAACTCTGGTAGATCTTCAATTAGACGTAAATACTAACGCTTGAATTCTGTCTGCTCTCTGCCCCACCCTGAACTCTGAATTTAATAGACACTGTCCTATAAGCATGTAAATGTTCCACAAAACGCCCTCCAGACAAAGAAACCCTTGAGAAGCCTTCTGAAGGAGTCAATAATTCTTCTGTAGTAAGTGCATTTTCTACAAGCTTTTCAAAGAGCTGAAAGGAGAGAAGGAGAACTTGAGTTTCTAGGCCCTGGAGAGGGAGAGGCGGGGCCCCTGGTGTCCTGAGCCAGCTCTTTCTAGAGTGTGACTTCCATGGCCCAGGAAGGCACGGTCACCTGCGGATGCTCCCGGGAGCCTTATCTCTCGATGGAGGGTATCATTACTACAATTAAGGTTATCATTCTTTCAGTCCCCACCACCTTCTCTCACCTGCGTATGAGGTGCAGCCTGAAACTGCCCGGGCTTGGTGGTGGCTTCCACAGGTTTATTCTGGTGTTTGCATTCCAGTGCTGATGGCTGTGGTGTGGTCTAACAACAAGGACAAGGATTACTGCTGGGTCACTCATCAAACCATCCAATCAATTAACATTTCTCAAATGTCTACTGTGGGTATATAGAAAAACCAGAGGCCCCACCTTTACCCCCCACCACATCCCACCCAGCCCACTCCACCCTCGCTTGGAAGTTCTGCCCGTGGAAGAGATAACAGAATCTTAAGAAAGGAGCTGGTATACGCTGAAAGAATCCTTCTGTGAAAGTCCAGGGAACCTCATACAAAGGGGACAATGCCATCTCAGGTTCATCAGTTCAGCAGATCCAGTCCCTATCCTCAAGGATTTTGCAGTAGCAGAAGAAAGGAGATAAGGCGCAATTTAACACTGAGGAACAAGGTGCTGTCAAGTTAAGAAGGTGTAGAAAGGAGGGTTGTGAGTCACTGTCCACGGAGCATCTTCTCTCTGCTCAGCACTAAGCTGGATGTCATGGAGCAGGAGTTCCAATGGGTAGATTGAACTCCACTAGGAGTCCCTGAACCCTTATGTGGTAGATCGCCAATCCAGGGGTCACCAGCATCTCGGAACAAGGAAAGCCCACCTGTGCACGAGATTCCCTGGCCTATGCCAGGATTCTGTCTGCCAGCAACATGGAAACCATGGTTGTTATCAATACCTACAATGGGCTGTTCTTTTCATGTGCTTGTTCAAGTTGACCATCATCCCAAGAAATTTTCCTCAGGAGAAAGTAACTTGGAAGTTGATGAATGGAATGAGTCTAGATCTTCAATTTCAAACTGGTGAATTTTCTTATTCAGGCTTCCTTCTTACAGATGATCTATCTTTCCTGTCCCGAGCTTTCAGAGGGATGGTGGGGCCACTTAATTTTTCCTCACCATAAGTAATAATCAAATCCCTCATTAGATTTTCCCTAGGGCTGGAACCATGGATTATTTGTCTTTGTACCCTAGCACAGTGTCCCAGGGATTCTGGAAATGTTTGTAGCTTGAATAGATGACTGACGAGGAAAGGAAGGAAGGGAGGGAGGGAGGGAAGGAGGGAGGGAGGGAGGGAAGGAGGGAGGGAGGATGGAAGGAAGAAATATTTTTTTCAACTGAATGATCTTCATTTCTTTAACAACCAATGCCGTGAAAACTTTCAAGGCTCTTAAAAACTGCACATAGATTAACCCCATCCCACTGATTCTTCTCAGTCCACAAATTTTCAAAAATCCTAATAGATTAATCAGGTGTGAATTATTTTACAGAAACAATCTTGCTCTTCCAGAAAGGCTTTGGTTGAGTAATTAAGCATTCAATGACTCTTTCTTCTATTTTAATTTGTTCAATTTTCAATGATAAAATGAAATTCAGCATAAATCCAAAAAACCACAGAAGAAAGGAATGTTTTTTTCTTTCAGAAAGGACTGAATAATAATGGCAAACACGTTAGCACTTACCATGTGCCAAACGCTGTTTAAACTTGTGTGTTAACTCCTTATAGCAACTCCGGAGATGGTTGCTACTATTACTTCGTTTTACACAAGAGAAAACTGAGGCACAGAGAGCTTAAGTAACTTGCCCAAGATCACACAGCTAAGAAGTGGAAGAGCTGGGATTTGAACCCAGGCCTTCCAGTTTATGAATCCACACTCAAAACTGTTAAACCATCCACTCATGTTTTGCAGCATATATCAGAAAATGTGAGAGAAAAAAAAAAAGTCCAAAGCAAAGTCACCGGAATATCCAAAATAAGAAGTTATCCAAAAGAAAGTATGATTCTTAGCTAAATATATAGATTGCCTTGCAGTATCTTGTTGGTATAACTTGTGGCCAAAACTAGAGTGCCTTAGAAATCCCAGAGTAATATTACCAAAACCAGCAAAGCAAAGATTCTGTAGTAGCTAGACTGAATAAAGGGGTAGGACATGAATTTGGTTTTCAATTCACTTTAGAAAATGAAACAATCAAATCAACAAGCAAATGGTTTTCTGATACAAATATGAAATTAATCTGCTACAAATACAAAATTAATCTGAAACCACCAAAACAAGTCACACTGCCTTAAAATCCTATGCTCCCTCTAAAAAAGTAATCCTTAGGAGGAGGCCATTATTAAATCCAGCCATACTGGGTGGTGATTCCAATTCAATCACCAGAGATTAATATTAAGGCACTAAGGCGCTGGCCCAGTGGCGTAGTGGTTAAGTTCACATGCCCACTTTGGCGGCCCAGGTTTGCAGGTTCAGATCCTGGGCACGGACCCACACACTGCTTATCAAGCCATGCTGTGGCAGCGTCCCGTATACAAAATAGAGTAAGATTGGCACAGATGTTAGCTCAGCAACAATCTTCCTCAAGCAAAAAGAGGAAGACTGGCAACAGATGTTAGCTCAGGGCCAATCTTCCTCACCAAAAAAAATATATATATATTAAGGCACTAAATGATTCTAAGCTATATCTTGTTATAGAGAACCACGCCTAGAGACAACTTTCAGGAAGAAAAATCCTTTCACAACCACCATTTTGATGTTAGCCTGAATACAGAGGTTGAGAAAAATGGGAGAACACATGACCTCGACGTGGGTGGGGGAAGGGAACTAGCCGTAAAATTAAACAGTGTAAAATTTTAAATGCTCTTCAAGCTTTTCCTTTTAAAATGTACTTCTCTCTGGAAAACATTGTACTAGGTGATATGTGAGCTTAGAAAAGATTAAGGAAGGACACAGCCCAGGGTATGGCTTCTGATGTACCAGAAGATGGGCCTGATATCATCAAAGCCAAGCAAAGGACGGAACCAACAACTTCTGCTGACGTGTTCTGAGCTGATCAAAGAAGAAACCCAGAGGCCGGAGAGCAGAGAATGCACTGCTGCATCGGATTGGACAACTTGACATCGTCATTCCAGGACACGGCCACTGTGTGGCAGGAAAGGACGTGGAGGAAGGGCAGGCTGTGGCACCAAAGAAGTTGGAGCCACTCCAGAGAAGCGAGGACAAGCAGGGGAAAAGAGAGGTCATTCTCTTGCCGTCCTCCAAGACCCCAGACTCTAGCGTTTTACATCTAAAGGTCACAGTAAAATATGTGGAGAAAATTGATACATAACTACTACTATCCAAAAGGGTAGAGACCTGATTACTTATTCATTCCATGTAAAATAGTTACTAAATAACAGAACACATAACAGTTAAATAGCATTATTACTATACATGTGATTATGTTACTAATATGAATCACAATTTCCTGGCCAAGAAGATAGAACTGAAATTTGTATTCTAACAATGAGATGATGTTTTTTGACCAACAGACTGGTGAAAAATAAAGGAGATCAACAAAAACCAATAAGGGTATGGAGAAAGCAGAGGCTTTCAAGCCCAAATGTGGGAATATATATGGATACAGCCTCTTGGGAGGGCGATTTGGAGTAGCTATTAAAATGTTAAGTGCATGTGCTCCTACACCCAGCAAGCCCATCTGTAGGTATCCCAGTGAAATACCTGTACATGTGCTCAAAGTGGTTGTGCAAGGATGTTCGCAGACACTGGAAATGACTCAAAGGTCTGTCGGTAGAGGAATCATTAGACAAACAACACTTCATCTATGCTATGCGATATTTCACAACAGTGAAAAAGAATGAAGTGGATCTGTAGTTACCTACACAGACCATCTCCAAAACATATTATTAAGTGGAAAAAAGCAAATTGCAAAACAATACGGTGTGATCTTACTTATGGTTTCTTTTAACCTGCCAAGCTACAGTCTGTGTTCACATACAGATATGTCCAAATGCATAGAGCAAAGTCTGCAGGACGTATGCCAAGATGGTAGCTGTGGTTAGCGCTAAGGAGGAGCGTGCAACTGGGTTTGGGACAAGGAGACCTTCCCTTATTGTTTGAATATTTTATAAACATGAATTGCTGTGTGGTATAATTAAAATTAAATCTTTGGAAATGTGAGTTTTAAAAACATCTACCTGCCCAAAAGAGTGTTCAGCAGGGTTGAAAGTATTTTACTAGCTGTGATTACTTCAACCAGAGGAGGTGCATTCAATAGTTATTTAGCTAAATATTTATTTAGCACCTACTAGGGGCCAGGCACTGTTCTAGACTCTGAGGATAGATTAAAAATCCCTGCCTTCTTAGAGTTTATATTCCAGTGGAGTTTACGGCATCACCTCCTTTGGGATGGAAGGCTCCAGGAGAGAGGTATGAGGAGATAAAATATACCCCAAGGCAGGCGCATGACAGAGATGGGCTCTGGTCATGCCTTCTAAGCCAGGGAAAGAAGAAAAGGCAGAAATAGTTTAAGGCTTTAGTGTAGCCCACAGCATCTAGCTGGCCCCTCACTAAACACTCTCTGTGTCTGCTCCAACCAGCTGCGCAAGTTTGGATGCCTGCAGCAGGGCAGCTCCTGTGCCACACCCCAGGCCTCACGGAGGGATTGAGAACCAAGCGGAAGGGGGAAAGGGTGCAGCCAAACTCTGGTCTGCCTTAGGAGCTCCTGGCTCCTTGGGGCTACCAATTGAGAGTTCCTTTCCTGCATGGGGCCACTTAGAACGATGATGGCTGAGAGCAAACAGGAAGGACAGAAGGACAGACAGTAAGAAGAGGAAAGTGAGTGAATGGAAGGAAGTGGGAGGAGAGGGGAAAGGAGCCTGTGTAGGAGCTGACAGTGATCCACTCTGGCCAAAAAGGGGAGAACAGTTCCCTTCATGTACCATCTGGCACCAGAGCAAGGCCGGCAGCCCTTACTGTGCTGGACCATGCGAGAGCCCGCTGGTCCTCCACGTCCTCCCTTCCCCTTCCTCGGCTCCTCTGTCCCCCACACTGGGCCACCTGGCTTCCAGCTGTGCTTCTTGTCTAAGCTGAACAGAAGAGGGAACAGGGCAGGTGAAGAGACTGAAGGGGACCTAACACGAAAAAGTGGAACTGAGACTAAACTTACCGCGGTGATCATTTCCCAGTATATACATATGTCAACTCATTATGTGGTACACCAACAACGAATACAATATTCTATGCCAATTATATTTCAATAAAACCGGAAAAAGAAAAAGAGAAACTGAGTTTGGGGCTCACCCAAGAGATGAAACACACCATTTAAGGTGAGAAGGTTAAGGGAATCCTGTATCACAGACCAATCTGCATTTACAGAAGGACGGCACAGAGAGGGCCCATGGAAGCAAAGGAATGACTCACTAATAGTGAAACTGCAGACATCCTTGACAAGCCAGTAGAGGAAAGATTTCAGGCTAGGGCAGCCTTTCCTGAGGCCCTCAAATCACACCTTATAGGCAACGGGCTGCCCTACCTGAGCCAGGCCCAGCCAGCTTCCCTGCTATGCCCGTTCACACGGGTGCTAGAAGGCTGAGGTAATCTGATTGGCCTGGAGATTCACGTCTGCTAAGGAAGCCTGGCTTTGTTAACAATCAGGCTCAGCTTGGAACCTGTTCCTCCCACACCTACGTGCTGTCTCTCAGAGAGTCCCTGATGAGACACACAGGGCGTGGTCAGCAGCTTTGCATTGCTCCAATGATTAATAAAATCCAGTGGGCTTTCAACTACCAAGCCCGGTTGACCATACGGGATATCAAGCTAAAGAACCACCCACTTCATTTCTTTTCCACTTTGAACTAAGAGAATCAACTGGGAGTTTGATGAACTGAGAGAATCAACTGACCCCCCACTTCACGTAGTAAATAATCCTTTCATCTCGCCGACCTCAGGAGCTTGCTCTCTGTGGACAAGGAACCAGCACAAGCCACCTGGGTCAGCGGTCATTTGAACAAGTCCGCGTTGGGCTGGGAATGGTGTTTCTTTCTTGACGATGGGATGTGGGTATTGCTCAAACACACTGCATCACATTAAAACACACAATTCCATACCCACTTCCCCAGGAGATTTCTGATCTCAGTGCCTCAAAATCTACTTTCTAGGGGCCAGCCCCGTGGCATAGCGGTTAAGTGCGTGCACTCCGCTGCTGGCGGCCCAGATTCGGATCCCGGGGTGCGCACCAACACCCCGCTCATCAAGCCATGCTGTGGTGGCATCCCATATAAAGTGGAGGAAGATGGGCACAGATGTTAACCCAGGGCCAGTCTTCCTCAGCAAAAAGAGGAGGATTGGCATGGATGTTAGCTCAAGGCTGATCTTCCTCACACACACACACAAAGAAAAATCTACTTTCTAGGAGGACTTTGCCCAAACTTGGGAAAGATAAACACATCTACCAAACCCCAGCCTTGATGTCCTTGAAGGAGGCTTAGAAACGCTCTGAAAAGCATAGAATCGAGTGCTGTATGCTCGGACACCACAAATGCTCTCCTACGCTCACATGTCAGGATTTCACAGCCAAGTGCTGCCCAGCAAAATACACAAGGGCTTTGTCTCATTCTGCAACCGTCTGCGCTGGCAACAGGGCCCCTGTTGCTGTGTCTGTCCAGCTCAAAAAGGAGAACAGCGGGGGACCGGGGTGGGGGCAGTTAGCTGCAACAAAGAGAAGGCCAGCCCCACCTTGCTTCAGGTGGAAAACACAACTCTCCATGTCCTGGCTGGGGTTTCTAGCCAAAAATTTCACTAGGAAGGGAGGGAGGGAGAAGAAGGAGGGAGAATAAATGAAGATGCTTTCTTTGTACCACCTTCTTAATAAAACAAAGCCTGCCAGGGCACTCAGAATTTCATCAGAAAGATGTATTTTTATTTATTTATTTATTTATTTATTTATTTATTTATTTATTTATTTATTTATTTATTTATTTTTGTGAGGAAGATCAGCCCTAAGTAACATCCAATGCCAATCCTCCTCTTTTTGCTGAGGAAGATTGGCCCTGAGCTAATATCCGAGCCCGTCTTCCTCCACTTTATGTGGGATGCCACCACAGCATGGCTGCACAAGCGGTGCATCAGTGCGTGCCCGGGATCCGAACAAGCAAACCACGGGCCCCCACAGCGGAATGCACCCACTTAACCGCTTGTGCCACTTGGCCGGCCCCAAATGCATTTTTTTAAATTAATAAAAACAAAAATAATCTATTGGGAACAGAATCATCAAAAGTCACACTTCCCAGATTTAAGCAATGAGTGACATTTCAGATGCCAGCCACTGGTTTTGGACCCAACTGATCAGATCTGGGGACCCCACTCCTCCTCCATGCCCCAGCTTTCTTCCTCTCTTCCTTCCTCCTCTTCAATTCTTGGCCATCATATCTCTGCTGCAATTCTGGCGGGGGGCATCTCGAACCCACTCCTGTCCCACCTTCTTCTCCCACCAAACCCCTGCAGGTCTCTTCCCCACTCAGCACGCACTCTGTGGCCACCACCTTTCTTGGACTTCAGCTCCTCACCTTCTGAGTCACCAACCTTTTGCTTTACCTCCTTTTCACCCCAACAAGGCAGTCCTGCCTGCCAGAAACATGTGGATTTTGAAGAGTTTGCTGACTGACAGGCTGCACACTTTCCATCCCTTGCTGAAATTAAATCAGACTCATCAACAACTGAAGGAGAGCAGCTGATATGCAAAACTTTAGCCATGACTTATTCCGGAACCAGTTCTGGTGTCTGGTTGGTTGGTTTGGTTTGGAATTGTCCATATGTTTTTACCCCACGTAGAGGCTAACGCCTCTTGGCAATCAGGAAAATACACAGTAATGGACAGAAGGAAAACTGGAGCACGTGTTGCTGAGGGGAAGTGTGTCAAGTGATAAGACAGTGATAGGAGGGCGTATTGAGTTTGTGTCGTGTGCCGTGTGCCCTGTGCCTGGCACTGTGCTGCCGATATGATGCTGAACAAGCAGACTGCATCCCCCCTCACAGAGCTGACAGTCTGATCCAGGAGGCAGACAGCCAGGCAACTGATCACAGATAATTTAATATGAACAGTGCTGAGAACAGGAAAGTACAGAGCAACTGGAAAGCCCGAGCGCTGGCAAGAGCGGGGTATGTTAAGAGTGCTAGAAAGAGCTGAGTGTGGCTGGAGAGGCCAGTCTGAGGCTGCAGGAGTTGACAATGGCCGGAGTCAAAAGCAGGGGAGTGCTCAGGAGACTGGAGGGGCGAGCACTCCTGGGGCGTTGGCTGGAACACGGAAAGGCTGAGACATACAGTGCTCAGAGCCACCTCCAAGACCTTTTCTGCCCTGCGTGAGCCTAGATGCGGTTCAAGCTGTCTCAGTAAAGCATTCCTATCCAACTTTCCACCCTCTTGTTTAGTGAGAGTTAACCAAACGCCCACGAATACAGAGCAACCCAGAGTCGGAGCAGAGTCGGCAGGAGGCTCGTTCCACTCCCCATGTTTTTTCCTGTCCTTATTTCCGACATCAGAAAAGCACTATCAAAGGTTCTCCATGATTATGTAACAAGAACGTGGCCAGCAAGCTTCAACCGACACACAGGATCCAACCATTTCCCTTTAGAAATCCTTAAACACCAAAGGTGAGTGTTTGCACAACTTGCTGTGCGGGCTTTTTAACCGTGGGTTGCTGGCAAGCTCTGGAATCACCTTCCAGCAGCAAGAATCTTATTAATCCAAGGTATTTATTTCCTTTTGATAAACAATAATGTGTAATTTCCCATTCTGAGGGACAGTAATTACTTCAAACAAAGGGCAGTCACCAAAAACAGTATTTACAGGGAGTGGTTTTCCTCCATATGAGGAGTGTAGCTCAGTTAAAAAAAATTATAATTTTGTTAAAAAGCCCTTGGCTAAAAGCATTAATTTGTTTCTCAGATATCATTCAAGAGACGATTAATTTTTGGAAAAACAAGGTGTTCAAACAGAGAGAGGAGAGCAAAAATCCACCCCTCCCCACCAGGCACCCTGGACCACCAGCTCTAATCCCAGCTACGCATGGTGCTGAGTGTGCCCACCTGGCTCCTCTCTCCCACAGCTAAATTCCTAGAATTTATTTTCTAGGAATTTAGACAATCCACACCGGCTGCCTCCACTCTTTCACTTGACCTCCCTAATCTGCCTGAAGGGCCCACTTGAAATTCAAGCTGTGAGCCGGACTTGGACTCTTACAAGTAGAAACTGCCCTGTCATTCTTCTCTCCTGCCTGCTCACATTCCAGCCCTCCCCACTGCCTGGCCATTGGACACAGGGGATGGAGGCCGGATGGGCACTGGCTGGAAAGGCCAGAGGTTGTCAAAAGCCTTTCCCCTCACCTGCGCGGGAGTGGGGACCTTAAGGCAGGCAGGGGTCGGTGCCCCTGCTACAGACCAGGGTTCTGCAGCTCAGCATCCGGGGCTGTGTCAGGCCCCCAGAGGGGAAAGCCAGGCGGGCACCCACCCCCGCTGTTTGCGAGGCTTTGCTAAAAGGCTCTCCTGTCCCAAAATACCCGAGCTGCCTGCCCACGGGCCTGAAATAACCACCATGAGAGACCCATCCTTCAGGGCCCAAAAGCTCTCTTTTTAAATGTAAATATCCCAAAGTATCAACGTATAAGGCGCTGGCACTCTCCAGCACAGCAGTTCCTCAGAGTACAAAGCTGTCGATTGAGGCAAGTCTGGACTAAGGGAAAAGCATGCCTCCCTCCACCGTTTGGCGCTTAGGTACCTCCCAGAGTATGGGGGCTAACTCCCGCGGCCACGCAGTAGGAGGTGTGAACCTGGCCTCCAGCAACCTCCCCACGGCCCCCCAGGGTCTTCCTTCCCGGCTTTGCGCGGAGCTGAGCTCGGCGCCCGGCCCCCACCCCCACCCGGCCGCCGCAGGGGATGTGCCTCGCAGCAGCCTTTGGGTGGATAAAAATCTGCCTGGCAACAGGTCACGAGACCCGGATGCGGCCTAGCGATTGGTAGTCCGGCCGAACGGGGCGGGGCGTGGCGGCAGATGCTCCCTGGAGAGTGTCCTCCTCTCCGGAGCCCTGTTGCTTCTCTCCCTCCTACTCCTCCGGCACTGGGGGTCTCTGTGGGAGCCTCTCTTACTCCCTGGACGCTGGCGGCCCCAGGGTTACAGTATGGGGAGCTTAAGGGAGTCATCTGTTTTCTGGCTGGAGCGGGGAACTTGTGCAAGCGCGCTGCTTTACTTAGGTTGTACGTTCATTTGGGGCGCAGGAGGGACTTATTTAGATGGGGAACGGTGCTAAAGTCCCCCTAAATCCCTTTACACTGTCCCTGCTCCCTGGGGGTCCTCTCTTCTTTCCTTCTCTCTCCACGCCCTTGCACTTTCCCGGCCGCTCTTACCCAAACCTCCCCCTTCCCTCTCTCCTCGTACCAGGGCTTTGCTCCTCCCCTGCTGCCTTCTCCGTCCCGGCCCCTGGCCACGCCGCCTCCGTCTCTGCCCCATCCGGGGCTCGCTCTTCTGTTTTCCCCCTAGATTTCTATTTGCTTCCTTCTTCCCTCGCGCCCGCATAATTTTCAGGAATGGAGAGCCAGTTGTCAGAGCTCGTGGAGGCTCCTTTCCCTTGAGCAGGGCACCAGGGTGGGCTTGCTCCGTCCCACCCAGGAGGCGGGGAGGTCCTCCTGCTCCCACTGCTGAGTGTCAGCACGTTCTCAAGGCGGCTCCAGTCGGCCTCAGCCCTGGAGCCAAGCAGGGCCAGCAGGCAGAAGCATAGGAGGGGGGACTCTGTCCACACTTTGACAGCAGCCCCAGGTTCATGGTTTCAGATCCCAGACTTGGACCTACACTCCAATCGTCAAGCCATGCTATGTCGGCATCCCACATACAAAGTGGAGGAAGATGGGCATAGATGTTGGCTCAGCAACAAGCTTCCTCAAGCAAAAAGTCCTCTTTTTGGGCAACAGATGTTATCTCAGGGCCAACCTTCCTCACACACACAAAAAACAACCCCACAAAAAACCCAAAAGATAAGTATCAGCAAGGATGTGGGGAAATTGGAACAATGTACACTGTTGGTGGGAAATGTAAAATGGCACAGCCACTATGGAAAACAGTATTTTTTGAGGTTCCTCAAAAAATTAAAAGTAGAACTACCATATCATCCAGCACTCTCACTTTTGAGTATTTATCCAAAGATTTGAAATCGAGATCTCAAAGACATATCTGCACTTTCATGTTCATTGCAGCGTTATTCACCATAGCCAGGATATGGAAACAAACTATATGTTCATTGACAATGAACGGATAAAGAAAATGTGATATAAATATATATACAATGAAATATTATTCAGCCTTTAAAAAGAAGGAAATACTGGCATGTGGGACAACATGGATGAATCTGAAGGATATTACCCTAAGTGAAATAAGCCAGCCACAGAAGGAAAAAATACTGCATAGTCTCACTTATATGAAGTATCTCAAATAATCAAACTCATAGAAGTAGAGAGTAGAATAGAGCTTACCAGTGTCCAGGGGATGGGGAAATGGGAGTTGTTGTTCAATAGGTATGACATTTCAATTATGCAAGGTGAATAACCTCTAGAGATCTGTTGTACAACATAATGCCTATAGTTAACAATATTGTGCACTTAAAAAAAAATTGTTAGGAGGGTAGGTCTCATGTTAAGTGAGCACTTATCACATTTAAAAAAAAGCACAAGGGCGTGAGAAAACTTTTGGAGGTGATGGATATATTTATTACCTTGATTGTGGTGATGGTTTCACGGATGTACACATATGTCCAAACTCATCAAATTGTATACATTAAATATGTACAGGTTTTTGTATATCAATTATACCTCAATAAAGCCACTTTTAAAAAGGGAAATCATTTCTGAAGTCGTATGAACAGATTTATCTCCTTCTAGGATATGCTTCCTGTCAGGTACATATTCGCCTGCCACTTTGATGACAGTATCTCTGGAAAACATAGTGTGGTAATTAACTAATTATAATACTTCAATGCATTCTCCTTAATAAGTAATCAAACTTGAACCTAAAAAATGTGAAAAGAAAAATAATAAAGCTTCTAGATGAAAATTAGAAGACTATCTCCATAATCTTGGGATAAAGACTATTTCATAAACTGAAAACAAAAAAGCGTTAATCATAAAATAAAAGCCTGGTAAATTGGACTGCTTTACAATTAGGAAGTTCCATTCATGAAGAAACACTAGAGAGTGAAAAGCATATATGAATATACATATATATGAATCTAAAAGCATATACACATAAATGTGGGGATATAAAATTTCCCTGGATTTCTTATTGTTCCTGTAAAAAGCAGTAGATTCCTAAGACTCTTTACCTGCCTTGAGAAGTAGAACTATAGCCCTTTGTCTAGTTAATTGCTCTGATCCAAAAAGATCTTGTCTTCCCTACAGAGTCAAATGGGTACAGCCATGGACTAGGTTTCTAGATTAAACCCCAAAGTGCCAGGAAGAGTAGCACTATTTTCGGTATTTATGCTTCAAGGAGGACTGAGGCTCAGGAACTTAGAGACATCTCTAAAAAAGCTAAGACACACAAGGGGCTATTTGGTTCCTGGAGACATTTTATTTACATACCAAATGGCTCTAGTAAGGAGAAGACCTTTTCTGGAGGAGGGAACAGCGGCCTCCTTTCCCTTTATAAGCAGAGTAGAATCATTTTTCCTTGCCCCTTGCCTGTGGGCATACAGTTATTCAAATAAGACGCCTGACCTGGCTGTCATCATGTAGCTCCAGCAATAAGACAGGGTAAGGGGGTCCAACATACTAATTATTTACTGAGAGGTAATTGATAAGAAATCTGTCTCTTGTCTAGAACGTCTCATTGCACATTCAGGATAAAATTAATAGAGATAAATTTTAAAAACTCAACAATAGAATATTAGAGTTTTAATATCATAGTTTCAATTTTAAGTAAAGTTACTCTATACAACATCAACATATAAAAGTCAATTGCATGTCTATATGCCAAAAGCAAGCCAGTTGAATATGAAACTGAAAAACAGATACCGTCTAAAAAGCAAGTAGTTATGAGTAAATATATGCAAGAGTTCTTGGAGAAAAATATAAAATTTTATTTGGAGACATTTTAAAGATCTAAATACGTGGAGATGCTGGGGGTCTACTCACTTAAAAGAAATACTGCAACACAAATGTGGTATTAGATCTTGCAGCCAACTGTGCCGGGGCTCCCCACACCTGATAAAGAGACTGAAGGGCCCACAACAATTACAAACAGCTGAGCATTACAACAGCTGACCAGGAGCATAACTTGGCCTCCTTGGCACCTACAGGGAGAGCAAACAGGCCACAACAGAAGGACACACATAGCGCACATGGGGTCACCTGGAACATTGAGAACTGAGGGAAGCACATTGCAGGCCCCCTAAGGCATCACTTGTATAAGGTCACCTATCCAAGGGCAGGAGACGTAGCTGACCTACCTAATATGTAGACACAAGCACAGGGGAAGAGGCAAAATGAGGAGGCAAAGGAATACATTCCAAGCAAGGGAACAGGACAAAACCCCAGAAAAGGAACTAAGTGAAACAGAAATGAGCAACCTACCTGAAAGAGAGTTCAAACTAAGAGTGTTAAGGATGCTCACTGATCTGGGGAGAAGAATAGATGAACTCAGTGAGAATGTCAACAAAGAAATGTAAGATATAAAAAAGAACCAATCAGAAATGAAGAATACCATACTGGAAATGAAAAATTCATTAGAGGGACTCAAAAGCAGAGTAGAGGACACAGAAGAATGGATCTGCGAGCTGGATGAAAGACTAGAAGAAATTACCCAAGCTGAACAGGTAAAAGAGAAAAGAATTAAAAAGAATGAGGACAGTCTAAGGGACCTCTGGGACAACATCAAATGCACTAACATCCGTGTTATAGGTGTCCCGGAAGGAGAAGAGCGAGACAAGGGGTCAGAGAATCTATTTCAAGAAATAATAGATGAAAACTTCCCTAACCTAAGGAAGGAAACAGACATCCAGGTACGGGAAGCACAGAGAGCCCCAAACAAGATAAACCCAAAGAGGCCCACACCAAGACACATCATAATCAAAATGTCCAGAATTAAAGATAAAGAGAGAATCCTAAAAGCCGCAAGAGAAAGACAAGTTACATACAAAGGAAACCCCATAAGCTGACTTCTCAGCAGAAACCTTACAGGCTAGAAGCGAGTGGCACGATATATTTAAAGTGCTAAAAGGAAAAAAGTTGCAGCCAAGAATACTCTACCTGGCAAGGTTATCATTCAAAATGGAAGGAGAGATCAAAAATTTCCCAGACAAGCAAAAATTAAAGGAGTTTGTCACCAAGAAACCAGTGCTACAAGAAATGTTAAAGGGACTGATTTAAGGGGAAAAGAGAAAACCACAAATAGGAAAAATTATCTATTTCCATGATAAGAGGGTAATGGATACAAATGGACAAAAAAGAGGTTAGATATGATATCAAAAACATAAAAGGAGGGAGGAGGGTAGTTAAAGAGTACAGCTTTCAGACAGAGGTCAAACTAAAGAGACCATCAATTCTGTATAGAAGGAGAAAGGAACAGAGAAGGACTACTAAAACACTGAGAAAAAAAGTTATAAAATGGCAGTAAGTACATAGTTATCAATAGCTACTTTAAACGTCAATGGACTAAATGCTCCAATTAAAAGGCACAAGGTGGCTGATTGGATAAAACAAGACCCATATATACGCTGCATACAAGAGACACACTTCAGACCTAAAGACACTCACAAACTGAAAGTGAAGGGATGGAAAAAGATACTCCACGCAAATGGCAATGAAAACAAAGCTGGGATAGCCGTACTCATATCAGACAAAACAGACTTTAAAACAAAAACTGTAAAAAGAGACAAAGAAGGGCATTACATAATGATCAAAGGAACAATCCAACAAGAGGATATAACACTTGTAAATATCTACCCACCCAATGTAGGTGCACCTAAATATATAAAGCAATTATTAACAGACATAAAAAGAGAAATAGACAGTAACACAATAAGAGTAGGGGACTTTAACACTCCACTTACCCCAATGGATAGATCATCCAAACAGAAAATCAATACGGAAACATTGGCCTTAAATGACACAGTTGAACCGATGGACCTAGTAGATATATACGGAGCATTCCATCCAAAAACAAAGAATACATGTTCTTTTCGAATGCACATGGAACATTCTCTGGGATTGATCACATATTAGGCCACAAAACAAGTCTCCATAAATTTAAGAAGATTGAAATAATACCAAGCATCTTTTCTGACCACAATGGTATGAAACTGCAAATCAACTATAGGAAGATAATAAGAAAAGCCACAAATACATGGAGATTAAACAAAATGCTACTGAACAACGACTGGGTCAACGAAGAAATCAAAGGAGAAAGCAAAAAATACCTGGAGACAAATGAAAATGAAAATACGACATGCCAGAATTTATGGGATAGATACAGCAAAAATGGTTCTAAGAGGGAAGTTTATAGCAATACAGGCCTATTTCAACAAACAAGAAAAATCTCAAATAAACAATCTAACAATGCACCTAAAGGAACTGGAAAAAGGAGATCAAACAAAGCCCCAAATCAGTAGAAGAAGGGAAATAATAAAAATCAGAGCAGAAATAAATGAAATAGAGACTAAAAAACAATAGAAAAAATTAAACCAAGAGCTGTTTCTTTGAAAAGATAAACAAAATTGACAAACATTTAGCTAGACTCACCAAGACAAAAAGAGAGAAGGCACAAATAAGTAAAATCAGAAATGAAAGAGGAGAAATTACAACAGACACCTCAGATATACAAAAGATTAAAAGAGAATACTACGAAAAGCTATATGCCAACCAATTCGACAATCTGGAAGAAATGGATAAATTCTTAGAATCATACAACCTTCCAAAACTGGATCAAGAAGATGTAGAGAATTTGAATAGACCAATGACCGGTAAGGAGATCGAAACAGTAATCACAAACCTCCCCAAAAATAAAAGTCCAGGACCAGATGGCTTCCCTGGTGAATTCTACCAAATATTCAAGGAAGACTTAATACCTATCCTTCTCAAAATCTTCCAAAAAATTGAGTAGGGGGGGAACCTCCCTAACTCATTCTATGAAGCCGACACTACCCTGATACAAAAACCAGACAAGGACAACACAAAAAAAGAAAATTACAGGCCAATATCACTGATGAACATCGATGCAAAAATCCTCAACAAAATACTAGCAAATCGCATACAACAATATGTTAAAAAGATTATACACCATGATCAAGTGGGACTTATTCCTGGTATGCAGGCATGGTTCAACATTTGCAAATCAATCAATGTTAATACACCACATTAATAAAATGAAGAATAAAAATCACATGATCATCTCAATAGATGCAGAGAAAGTATTTGACAAGATACGGCACCCATTTATGATAAAAACTCTGAATAAAATGGGTATAGAAGGAAAGTACCTCAACATAATAAAGGCCATGTATGAGAAACCCACAGCTAATATCATCCTCAATGGTGAAAAACTGAAAGCTATCCCTCTAAGAACAGGAACCAGACAAGGATGCCCACTGTCACCACTCCTATTTAACATAGTATTGGAGGTCCTAGCCAGAGCAATCAGGCAAGAGAAAGAAATAAAAGGGATCCAAATGGGAAAGGAAGAAGTGAAGCTGTCATTATTTGCAGATGACATGATTTTATATATAGAAAACCCTAAGGAATCCACCAGAAAACTTTTAGAATTAGTAAATGAATACGGTAAAGTTGCAGGATACAAAATCAACATACAAAAATCAGTTGCATTTCTATACACTAACAACGAAGTAGCAGAAAGAGAAATTAAGAATACCATCCCATTTACAATTGCAACAAAAAGAATAAAATACCTAGGAATAAACTTAACCAAAGAGGTGAAAGATCTGTACACTGAAAACTATAAAACATTTCTGAAAGAAATTGAAGAAGACACAAAGAAATGGAAAGATATTCCATGGTCTTGGATTGGAAGAATTAACATAGTTAAGATGTCCATACTTCCTAAAGCCATCTATAGATTCAATGCAATCCCTATCAAAGTTCCAACAACATGTTTCACAGAAATAGAACAAAGAATCCTAAAATTTATATGGAACAGCAAAAGACCCCGAATAGCTAAAGGAATCCTGAGAAAAAAGAACAAAGCTGGAGGTATCACACTCCCTGATTTCAAAATATACTACAAAGCTGTAGTAACCAAAACAGCATTGTACTGGCACAAAAACAGACACACAGATCAATGGAATAGAATTGAAAGCCCAGTTATAAACCCACACATCTATGGACAGCTAATCTTCGACAAAGGAGCCAAGAACATACAATGGGGAAAAGAAAGTCTCTTCAACAAATGGTGTTGGGAAAACTGGATAGCCACATGCAAAAAAATGAAAGTAGATCCTTACCTTACACCATCCACAAAAATTAACTCCAAATGGATTAAAGACTTGAATGTAAGACCTGAAACTATGAAACTTCTAGAAGAAAACATAGGCAGTACGCTCTTCAACATCAGTCTTAGCAACATCTTTTCAAGCACCATGTCTGACCAGGCAAGAGAAACAACAGAAAAAATAAACAAATGGGACTACATCAAACTAAAAATCAACAAAACGAAAAGACAACCTAACAATTGGGAGAAGATATTTGCCAACCATTCATCTGATAAGGGGTTAATCTCCAAAATATATAAAGAACTCATGCATCTCAACAACAAAAAAACTAACAACCCAATTAAAAAATGGGCAAAAGACCTGAACAGACATTTCTCCAAAGAAGATATACAGATGGCCAACAGACACATGAAAAGATGTTCAAAATCATTAACTATCAGGGAAATGCAAATCAAAACTACAATGAGATATCACCTCACGCCTGTGAGAATGGCTATAATTAACAAGACAGGAAACAACATGTGTTGGAGAGGATGTGGAGAGAAAGGAACTCTCATACACTGCTTGTGGGAGTGCAAACTGGTGCAGCCACTATGGAATACAGTATGGAGATTCCTCAAAAAATGAAGGATAGAACTACCATATGATCCAGCTATTCCACTGCTGGGTATTTATCCAAAGAACTTGAAATCACCAATGTGCAAACATACATGCACCCCTGTCTTCATTGCAGTGTTATTCACAATAGCCAAGACTTGGAAGCAACCTAAGTGCCCATCAAGGGACGAATGGATAAAGAAGATGTGGTATATATACACAGTGGAATACTACTCAGCCATAAGAAACGATGAAATCCAGCCATTTGTGACAACATGGATGGACATTGAGGGTATAATGCAAAGTGAAACAAGTCAGAGGGAGAAGGTCAAATACTGTATGATTTCCTTCATTAAGTAGTAGATAATAACAACAATAAACAAACACATAGAGACAGAGATTGTATTGGTGGTTACCAGAGGGGAAGGGGGGAGGGAGTAGGGTGAAAGGGATGGTTCCGCTCATGTGTGTGGTGATGGGTTGTGGTTGGTGTTTGGGTGGTGGGCGTGGTGTAGTCTGTGCGGAGATAGAAGTGTGGTGATGTACACCTGAAATTTATACAGTGTTATGAACCAATGTTACTAAAATAAACAAAAAATTAAGAAAAAAATAAATACGTGGAGAGGTGTACCACATTTTATGGGCTGGAAAACTGAATGTCGTAAGATACCAATTTTCACAAGTTTGCTGTAGATTCAATGCAATCTCAATAAAAATTCCAGCAGATTTTTTTGTAAAAGGTGGTAAGGAAAATTTCTGGTGAGTTACAAAGGACCAAAAATAATGACATAGTCTAACAAAATGAGAGGAACTACTCTACCAGAGGTCAATAATTATTCTAAAACTATGTTAAGAAAGTATAGTATTGGTGCAGGAATACACAAATAGACCAATGGAAGATAATTGAACCTAGAAACTGATTCATGTATATGTGGGCCCCTGATGTATGATCAAGTTATAACTTCAATGGGGAAAGGACAGTCCTATCAACAAATGGTGCTGGGAATATTTGGTGTTTACATGGGGGAAAAGTGAAATTAGATATTAATTTTGCCTAAAAGGCAAAAAAATTAATATTTAAGAAGATAATATAGGAGAATATTTTCATGGCTTTACGTTAGGGAAAAATATCTTAAGTTAGATACAACAAACAATTGATAAATTTGACTGCATTAAAATTAAGAATCTGTTTGTCAAAAAAACACCATCAACAGAGTGAAAAGAAGCAGGTGTTTGCAATTCATATAACCCCAAAAGTAATTACATTCAGAATATATAAAGAACTCTGATATATCCAATAGGAAAAAGACAGACAACCCAATGGAAAAGAAGTGGGCAACGGACTGGAACAGGGACTTCCAAAAAGAGAAATATAAATGGCCCATATAGGTAAAGAAAATTCTTCCCCTATACTATAATCACAGAGAAGCAATTAAGATCACACGAGTTCCACTTTCCATCAATCAGATAGGTAAATCTTGACAATCTGAATTACCTAGAGAGGAGGATATGGAGCAGAGAGCAATTGGATACATCAGAGATGGTGATGCTGCAAACAATAACCACTCTGAAATCAATTTGGCGTTATTAGTGATGTTGAAGTTATACATACCAGTAACCCAGCAATTCCACTCCCGGGTATATTTCATAGAGAAAATTTCAGATGTGTCAGTATAGCTGTACATTTCATAATTTCCCCCAAATGAAAAACAAATCCTATCAAATGAACGAATGAATAAATTGTGGTAAATTCGTACGATTGAATACCATAATGAAAATGAATGTGTCATAGCTACAAGTAACAACACAGAGAAATATTAAACATAAACTTGAACAAAAGAGGCAAGATAGGAAAGAATACATACAATGTAATTTCATTTTTATAAAGTTCAAAAACAGGCAACATTAAACTATATTGTTTATGGATCCATACTTAAGTGAAAATTGTAAATGTAAGCTATTTAATCTGTTGAAATTTTCTCCTATGTAAATGCTGATAAAAATAAGACCAGGCTCAAAAGATTTCTGTGACGATTAAATAAGTTGATGCATTTAACAGACAGCCCCTGACTAACAAAAAAATAGAAAGCACTAAGTAATCATTAGTTATTCATATTATTCTCCTCAGTCTTGCTGTTAATGTTCTTGGTGTTAGTATTGCTGTTGCTTTTTTTTTTTCTTTTATCTTCTGAGAACACAAACCTGTATCCAAAACAAAGTTTTTAACCACAAGTTTTCTCTCTTTTTGAGTATGATCCTTGTACTTTGTTCTTGTAACAGCAGGTGATGAAAAAGAAGAAAGGAATGGACAGAAAATTAGATAATATATGTATATATTTTGTGGTGGGTGGTGGATTAATGATTTAATCAGAATTTGAGAGATGGTTTGATTTCTGATGAATTTGCAATTACTATATCATGTTGCCCACTCTCCTACAAATGAAAGGACTCCTAATTGTGCTGACTTTTGAAAAATAATCTATGAAATCTTTTCAGAATGTAGGGCTCTTTGATGACCCTCATTAGTGATGACCAAGTGATAATTTTTCTAATCATCCTCAGAGGTGTCACCCCATTGCTCTCAGCTTTTCTCAGAATCTTAGGCTGTAGCTGATTCTCTCCTTGCACTTTTAACATGGTCTCCCTGGACCTTTGTCTCTCAGACATGTATTCACAACTTGCTCACAAAGTTGTCAACAGTTCATGTTCATTAGCACCTTCCAAAGTTGAGTCCACAGGGCACCTTTAGCTTCTCCAGGAAATTGATCCCCAGGCGCCTGCTCTAAAAGGAGCAGACAAGGTCTGGGTCACGGGTCACTCTTGCTAACACAGAATCTGCAAAGAAGTCCATGTCCTGGCTTCTAAGGACGGCAACATAATTTATCATAGATGAGAAAACTTAGGGAATATTCAAACTGATAAATCCTCTCTTGTAATTCTACCCCCGCTACTTTTTAAATTCTTTGGTTTGTCTTTTTCCTCCTCTTAAGTGGAACTCTATCTCTCAAGAACTGAGGTTTAATTCTAGTTTGAATTATTTGGATTAATAGAGAAATAATTCATTTCTTATTTAGTTAAGCCTTATAAGGTTGGGTACTTCCATGAAAGAGCATGGCAGGTGTGGTCAGATAGTGTATAGAAAACATGCTAATTTTTTGACTATTTGTAGACTTGCATGTGACCTCTCACCTTTGATTCATCTTTTAGAATCAACAAAGTAAACAGACCTCTGCAGTCATTCAGACTGTGAAGAGTATGAGCACTTTATGTCTCCAGCTTCCAAAATCAGTGATGCTATCATTCTGTGGACATGGACCATGAAATTATACCATTGTGAAGTTCTGGAAGAAGATGCAAAGGTACTGTTAAAAATCACAGGTGAGAGCAACCAGGGAAGTGACAGACCCTGAGAAAACCAGATCAAGGTTTAACCTCACCTAGTCCCTCCAAATTCATGTATGGCTGTTACGGGAAAATTATCAACGACACCTGAAAGTATGTGATTGTTCTAACTGTGCATGTGGGTTAGAGGATCCCTTAAAATGTCCTTTACCACAGGAATCTTCATAATCTGATAAAGCTAAAGATGACAGAAACATATTACTATCAAAATTTCCTTCCTGGTGGACCACAATTTATCTACACAGGACAACTGTAATCAATAATACTGGTGTCTATTTCCTGGTCTCTATGTTCTAAGCATAGTGGCAACACACAAGTTTGAGGTTATAACTAACCTCTACCCCTAGATACCATTCAGGAGTCTTCAATACTTTGAGCAAAATCCACTCTGAGAGATGTGTCCTGTGGCTGCCACAATCTCTCTCTTCCTAGTGGTATGCCAAATCAGTGCCCAGAAGACTCTGAATATGGTAGAGAAGCATAAGGCTTAATGCTTATTAATATGATTTAGTGATGGCTGAGCCCTGACCATGTATGGGAAAAGACTTAAAGTATAAAACGACAGGGTCCTAAAACAACAGTCTCAGAATCCTAAAGCCCAAATAGACATTCATCCTGAAAAATGTGAAGATGTAGCAAAAAATTAACTTTGGATTTGGGGTCTATAACATTGCCTGTATTGGGAGAATTTCCACAGGTTGCTTATAGAGGACTCCAGGGGCTAGACTGCGAAGGAAATGAGGGTCGGTTACAGATCTGTGGTGAAGCATCAGAGACTAGTAAATGAATAGGGAACACAGAAAGAAGAGAAAGAGGAACAGACAGAAGCATTTCTGCCGAGACATAGAAGTAAAAGAGTTAAGTGAAGTCCTATAAAAATTATTCAAATGTAGAAAATTTATAAATATTTAATAAGAAAATATATGTACAATTCCTGCAGTCATTCAGATTGTCGACTGTGTGAACACTGTATGTTTTTAAAGTCACTGATGTTATTATTCTACAAATGCGGATTGTGAAATCAATCAATTGTGAAAATCTGGAGGAAATCAGTACTTGCCAAAGACCACAGGGTGGTACATACAGGGAAGGGAGGGCTGTAGCAGTTCCAGGTTAATGTTTACCATCACCTGATGCATTCAAAAACTGTATGAAATAATGGGGAGATTGACAAGAATGATTGTGAAGATATGATTTTTCTAACCATATGCATATGAATTAGAGGAGCCCTTTATATTGTTTTTTGCCTCTTTATCAGAAAATTTAAAGATGCACACAGGATACCACCACCCAAGTTTCTTTTCCTGGGGAATATCAGTTTATCTATAAAAGACTTTTATTGTTAGAGACATGGATGTCACCCATCCTGGTTTCTGTATGGAAAGAACAGAGGACGGGAAATATTGAGGCATGATAAACTATCATCCTAAATTTGCCACTGAGGAATCTTCAAGACTTGGAGCAAAATCCACTCTGAGATGCTGCATGTGGGTCTCTCAAGATCTCTATTCTTAAAGATATATACCAAATCAGTGCCTAGGAGACTGTGAACGAGGCAGAGAAACATATAAGAAAATGCTAATTAATATGATTTATTGATGCCCGAGCCTTGTTCATTTAACAAAAAAACTCACACTCTACTGTGAGAGGGGACTGAACGAAACATCTTAAAGTCCTAAAGCACAGAAAACAGAATCAGCTAGAGATATTTCTACCAATAGCACAGAAGCAGAAGAGTTTAAGAGAGTCGGGAAAGTGACTTAAAAGTGGAGATTTCATAAACATGTTGGGAGGAAAGGATAGGTTCAAAAACATATTCCTCTGAAAAAATTTTGAGTAATTATTCTCTAATAGATTCTGTTAAGTGTCCAGGAATAGATTGATTTGAGGAATTACAAAGGCTTTAAGAATAAGGTCACTTACATAGAAGATATAGGGCTTCCATGGAAACAAGTCCAGTCCAATGGGACATTGGTTTGGGCCAAAGGGATGGAGAGTAATATATGACCTGATCCTGTTGATTACAATCAGCTTTATGTCTCCCACCCTGACAAACTTTGGTTTTCATCATTCTCACCTTTTCCCTTTATATCTTCTAAAGGTCAACAATGAAAAACAGGACCACGTTTACTGAGTTCATTCTGTTGGGCCTCACAAACCAACCTGAAGTCCAAGTTGTGATCTTCATCTTTCTGTTCCTCACCTACATGCTAAGTGTCCTAGGAAATCTGACCATCATCATACTCACTCTAGTAGACCCCCACCTCCAGACCCCCATGTACTTCTTCCTCCGGAATTTCTCCCTCTTAGAAATTTCCTTCACATCCATTTTTATTCCCAGATTTCTGAACAGCATGATAACAGGAAATAAAGTCATCAGCTTTGCTGGATGCCTGACCCAGTATTTTTTTGCTATATTTCTTGGGGGAACAGAGTTTTGCCTTCTGGCTTGTATGTCCTATGACCGCTATGTGGCCATCTGCAAACCCCTGCATTACCTGACCATCATGAGCAGCAGAGTCTGCCTACAACTCGTGTTCTGCTCCTGGCTGGGGGGATTCCTAGCTATCTTTCCCCCAATCATCCTGATGAGCAAGGTGAATTTCTGTGCTTCCAATGTGCTGAATCACTATTTCTGTGACTATGGGCCACTCCTGGAGCTTGCCTGCTCAGATACAAGCCTTTTAGAATTGATGGTCATCTTCTTGGCAGTTGTGACTCTAGTGGTTACTCTGGTGCTGGTGATACTTTCTTATACATATATTATCAGGACCATTCTGAGGATCCCTTCTGCCCAGCAAAGGACAAAGGCTTTTTCCACTTGTTCCTCACACATGATTGTCATCTCCCTGTCTTATGGCAGCTGCATGTTTATGTACATTAATCCTTCTGCAAAAGAGGAAGGTGCTTTCAACAAAGGAATATCTGTGCTCATTACTTCAATTACTCCTTCATTAAACCCCTTCATTTACACTCTAAGAAATCAGCAAGTGAAGCGAGCATTCAAGGACACTGTCAAAAAGATAGTGAAGACTTAAAAAACAGAATACGTTTCAGTGAAATTATATTTCACTTAATAAATATGTATTGAGTGTCTACTATTTTATAGCAGCTGAACTGGGCCTTGAGGATAAAAATATGAAAGGCATGTGTCCTAATTTCAAGAAATCTACAGTCAAGTGTGATGGAAAAGTGTATAGAGTACAAATTTGTGTAATAAGTTTACAAATATAAAAATAACATGGTAAATGTTATCAGAGAAAGATGAATGAGAATCCATAAAAAGAACAGTTGGAAAGAGTTAACTGTTTTCTGGAAATGATTTGAAATTTCAGAGGCAAAACATATTGCTTATATAGGAGACTATGAAGGTAAGAATTTGGAGTGAGAATGAGAGACCAGATCATGAAGATATTTAATTACAAAGTATGGAGTTAGTTGGACATTGGTGAGTCAAGAGAAGTTTTAAGGAAGGAAGTGATATTATCAGCATTGTTTGGAAGGAACTCTAGCATTGGGATTGTTCTTCATCGTTGCACCTGAGACTATGCTTCTTTCACAGTGTCAATAATTTTATGCTGCTTCCTTTTTATTTTATGTTTCAACTGTAGCCATCCTTCCATAAAGGAACAATATTAAAAAGGATATACGTTGGTCTACTTTTCTCCAACTGGGGCAAAAATTCTCAAGATTTTGTCAACTTATATGTCAATTTTCAGAAGCTAGGATTAGAAGAGTTTTCTAGAGGCAAGGTTAGAAGTCTCTCAATCCTCCTGAAGGATCTATTGTTGCTTTTCATAGCTGACATCTTTTTCAGCTAATGGCTAAGATCTCCCACTCTCTCTCTTCGGCAATTTCTGGTGATTATTTTTCTATTGTGATTTTATTTTCATCTTATTGTTTCCTTTTGTTGGATATTAGAAGGACAGATTCTGTGATATGGCTCCATTCTTTTGACATTTCTCCAAAGTTTTGCTTTTGTTTTAAATGTAAGCCATGGATGTCTGTTTCATAAAGTGAAAAAGAATATAAAATATCAATAAAGTTTTATGTTTAAACTAGAACTAGAATGTTCTAGAATGTTGGAACTAGAATGTTCCAAAATATGACTCTTAGTAATGAACTGGGAATAGACTAGCCTACCAAGAACTGCACACATGGATTTAAGGTAACAAAAACTTGAATTTGAATAGGTGATGGTAGGGCCTCAACTTTAATGGAACTAAGGACATTTTAGAAATTTGAGTACTTGCACATAGCTTACTTATATCCTACATCATTGTAGAACTGTGTTTACTACTTGGGGTACAAGTGGAACATCATCTGCTGTATTCACATGCTTCACGTGTGGACATAACATTGAGTGGGATGATGCTTCTTAGGCAGCTAAGGAACAAGCTGTATTGGATTGATCATGAGAAAAAATTCCCAGAACTACAGAAAATATTGAGGAGTGTATAATATTTTTAATAAAAGGTCTTTTATGTAAAGCCATCACTATTTTGAATATCTGGGTTTCTTTGGTGGCTAACGTAGAGATTAGTGATGACTTTCAATTTATTCCAAATTCATTGACTACCTATTAATTGATAGAGAAATGTTCTTAAACAGCCACATCTGAATCATTAAGTTCCCCCAAATCCACATTTCTACCAATACCTATGGTGAAGTGGAAGACAATGCCATAGAGTGGTTAAACATATAGGCTTTAGTTCAAATCCCAGATTCGCAACCTTCTACCAGAGTCTCCTTGGAATAGTTATTGACCTCTCTAAGGCTTACTTTTCTCAACTCTAAAATGTGGATAACAATCGTGTCTATCTTATAGGATAGTTTTGAGCATTAAGTGAGATAATAGGTGTAAAATATTTAAAAAGTCGTTACTTATTAAGTGTTTAATAAATGATATCTATTATAACTGTATGATAATGGTAGACAATATCTTTTTCAAAAAACTGGTGCTTAACTCTTAAGACAAGGTACTAAATTGACTATTCTGTTATAATTGGGACTGTAAAGATGTTGGCTATTCTACTTCAAATCCCTCTGCACCAAGGACTGCTTATTTGCATTTCTCTTATGTCCAATTGCATCACTGGATAGCCAGATCTGTGAGGGTCTTACACCGGCTTCAGATAAAGCGAATCAGAACACTTGGTAGCAGATTGTTAGGACTGGGCTACTGTCAACTCTATGTGACCTGGATATCTCTGAGTATGTTGCAATCAAGAAGAAGAGTACTTGGTGTAAACCAAAGTTCAAGAACAGTAGCCCAGGCTTGACTCAGCGTTCATAACATAAGCATGTAGAAATGAATTTTGGAAGGAATGTATCAACTTCTAAATGAGCTTGTTCAAAAACGAGATAAGTCACGCTCTTCTGAAACTGTTCATCTAAGCTGGCTTTATGTTAATACATACTTGGAAACACTCCAAGTCATAGGTAAGCAAAGGAAGGGGTTACTGATTCTGCAGCTGACCTCTTGGAATGGTCAGTGTCAAAATGTCTAAGTTGGTGGGTTTTATCCCTCCTGTCACCACTGCAGACAAGAATCAAAAGAAACAGCTTTACCTGCCTAGTATTCTCAAGGTAATTTCAGGGCAGTGCTAGGATGATGAGACAATAAAACAACTGAGGGCTAATATGTCACTCTTGGGCATTCATTCCTCTATCCTCTCTCCCTAAACCCCAGGGGTTGTGGACTTACAGATTACAAATTTAAATAGGCAGTTCTCTCCCAATGCTGTTCCTTACAAAGAGTTTAAAATAAAATTCAAAAGAAAAAAAGAGATTTTTTAAAGAGGCTAAATAAGATAAGAACAGTTCTGTAATAACTTATACTCTCTGGCCTGAGGATCATGTTTGTCATTTCTTTTAATTCATTCAGAAGGTCACAAACCTGGGCTTAAGCTTCTGCCCATACAAATCACTAGACAGTATAGTTGAAGCTATTCAGAGGTAATGAGCTCAGAAACCAAAACTACCACTCATCTGAGGAATATATCTACTGCAGGGGTAGGGGGACAAGATTACACACCATACAACATATGATGCAAAGAAGAATTATTGGAACAGAAACATCAAGAATTTAAAATAAGTATAATTTCCTCAAAAAGATAAAAATGATACTGGTAAGACAAAGGAGAAAACATTATTAAAATAACTAGGTAAAAAATACCGCTGAAAAACCTAATAAATGAAATAAAGAACAAAACAGATGAGGCTAACACCAGGAGAGATAGAACCAAAACAAAAATAGTGATAAACTCTCTGAGATTAGAGATCTGAGAAACTCTCCCATAAAGCAACAGAAAACAATAAAGAAAATCAATAGACAACAGAAAACAATAAAGAGATTAGATAGGTAGGTAGATAGATAAACAGGCACCAAGAGACACAGGAGCAGATGCCAAATTTAACTTAGATAATAAGAGTTACAAGTGAAGAGTAGAGGAAAGATAAAAGAAGGAAACAGTAACACTTTCTTTAGTAGAGAAAGATGGATATGTCTGAGTATGCTGAGATGGGATTGATAAGGAAAATAGACACATTAAGAAATCAGACATTTAAATGTGATGGTAAAATAAAAGAACACCTCAGAAGGCTTGCCATACAAAGATCAAATCTGAAAACACTTTTAGAAGAAATACTCAAGTAAGAGGATAAATAAACTCAGAAGAATGATGCAAATAATATGAAACATAAAAATGATAATATAATTTATATCAATCATACTAAATCATATAAATCATATTGATCTTTTTAAAAAGTAAGACTCAAAGAAGAATAAGAGAGAGAAAGTCTATATCCATAACCAGAACTAAAATTCTAGGAAACAAGTACATGGTGGTGTTGTGAAGAGGGTCCAAATTAACATGCAAAATAATAATAATAATAATATATTTGTTGGTATCCAAGAAAGAAATAAAAGTATAAGTTTACGAAATCAATAGATAAAAACAGACAAAGATGATTCTCAAATTAAGATATCCACCCTGAAAATAAAATAGAATTTATAACTTTTAAATCAACAAAATAAAAAGTATTCATCTACGAAAGATAGAAAATGATAAAAAGGAATAAGTAGAATAAATGGAGTATCTAGAATAAGATGGCAGAGACCAGTCCTACTATAATAGTAATTATAAAAAGAATGTATCAGTGAATCCCATAATAAAAAAAGACAATGATCCTCAAATTGGACTAAAAATAAAAATAAATAAATCTAGCAATGTGTTGTATATAAGAGACACACTTAAAGCAGTAGGATATTAAAAGGTTGGAAATAAAAGGAATGAGTGACATCATCAACATGGCGGAAGAGGTTTTCTACCATCTTCCCCTCAACGAATACCAATTTTGACAACCACTCATTGACAAGAGTGCCTTTGTGGAAGTCTGAGAGTCCGGTGGAGAAATTCTAGCAGACCATTGGAGGAAAAAAAAATCTGAGATTGAGTGTTTGAAGAGGCTAAGAGGAACAGTTTCACTTTGCCCACATCATGCCTCCTGCAAGGTAGCACAGCTCAGCGCCAAGAGAGACCTTCCTAGGCCCATGATTTCTCACATAAGGGAAAGTGCGAGTGCATGAGTGAGCACCCAGCTTCCCTAGCTGTGCAGGAACTGCCAAAGAGGTACATTTCTTTCTTGTCTCATCCAGAAATCTGAGCTGCAAATGGCATGATTGGGGGGCAGCGAGCAGCCAGGAGAGCAGCAGCCAGGGCACAGAGGGAACATACCGAAGGGAGGTGGATCCTGCTAACCACTATGAGGACGCCATCAGGAAGCCCACCCAGGAGTATTTGAGATTCCTCACATGCAGATTCCCCCAACTGATCCACTGGAACCCCAATGTTCCACAAGCCACAGCTACACACCCTCTCACCCTGTGGCTGCCTCCCTGTGCGCTCCCAGGACAGTGGTGAGAGTGAGCCTTTGCAGATGGCTTGTCAGCATGTGCACAAAACTGGCCTGACTCTATGGGATCGGGAGAAAGCACACAAACTTAAACATTCTGGCTTTCGTTCTTTCTACCAAGAAGTGTGCTGTCCTTTTTACATTTTCTTCTTTTTATGTAATAAAATTTTTAAAACTCTCAATGAAGCAAGTATAAAGGGACTATACCTCCACAGAATAAAGGTCATACGTGACAAGCCCACAGCTGACATTATACTCACCAGTGAAAAGCTGAAACACTTTCCTCTAAAATCAAGAACAAGACGAGATGACCACTCTTACCGCTCTATTCAATATAGTATTGGAAGTCCTAGCCAGAGAAATTAGGCAAGAAAAAGAAATAAAATTCATCCAAACTGGAAAAGAAGTAAAACTGCCACTATTTGCAGAGAACATGATTTTATATACAGAAAACCCTAAAGACTCCATAAAAAAACTCCTAGAGGGACCAGCCTGGTGGCATAGTGGTTGGGTTCGTCGTGTGTTCTGCTTCGGTGGCCCAGGGTCTGCAGGTTCGGATCCTGGGTGTGGACCTGCACACTGCTCATCAAGCCATGCTGTGGTGGCCTCCAACATACAAAGCAGAGGAAGACTGGTGCAGATGTTAGCTCAGCAACAAACTTCCTCAAGCAAAAAGAGGAAGATGGGCAACAGATGTTAGCTCAGAGCCCATCTTTCTTACCAAAGGAAAAAAAAACCTGTTAGAACTAACAAACAAATTCAGTAAAGTTGCAGGATACAAAATCAATACACAAAAATCTGTTGTGTTTCTATAACTAATAATGACCTATTAGAAAGAGAAAGAAAGAAAACAATCCCATTTAGAATTCCATCAAAAAAAAAATACGTAGAAATAAATTTAACCAAGGAGGTGAAAGACCTGTATATCGAAAATTACAAAACATGAATGAAAGAAATTGAAGAAGTCACAAATAAATGGAAAAACATTTCATACTCATTGTTTGGAAGAATCAATATTGTTAAAATGTCCATACTACCCAAAGCAATCTACAGACTCAATGCAATCGCTGTCAAAATTCCAATGACATTTTTCAAAGAAATAAAAAATAATCCTAAAATTTGTATGGAACCACAAAAAAACCTTGAATAGCCAAAGCAATATTGAGAAAGAAGAACAAAACTGAAGGCATCACACTCCTTGATTTCAAACTAAATTACAAAGCTGTAGTAACTAAAACAGTATGGTAGTGGCATAAAAACAGACACATAGATAAGTGAAACAGAATAGAGAGCTCCGAAATACACCCATGCATACATGGTCAATTAATTTATGACAAAGGAGCCATGAATATACGATGGCAAAAGATCAGTCTCTTCAGTAAATGGTGTTGGGAAAACTGGACAGCCTTGTGTGAAAGAATAAAACTGGACACTATCTTACACTATACACGAAAATTAGCTCAAAATGGATTAAAGACTTGAATGTAAGACCTGAAACCATTAAACTCCTAGAAGAAAATATAGACAGTAAGCTCATTGACATAGGTCTTGATGATGATTTCTTGAATCTGACACCAAAAGCAAAAGTAACAAAAGCAAAAATAAACAAGTGAGACTACATCAGACTGAAAAGATTCTGCACAGCAAAGGAAACCATCCACAAAGTGAAAAAGTAACCCATGTCAATGGAAGAAAATATTTGCAGATCATATATCTGATAAAGGGCTAGTATCCAAAATATATAAAGAATTCATACAAGTCAATAGCAAAATAAACAATCTAATTAAAAAATGGACAAGATCTGAATAGACATTTCCCCAAAGAACACATACAGATGGCCAACAGGTACATGAAAAGATGCTCAACATCATTAATCACCAGAGAATTTCAAATCAAAACCACAATGAGATATCACCTCACACCTGTTAGAATGTCTATTATCAAAAAGACAAGAAACAACAAGTGTTGGTCAAGTGTTGAAAATCTAGAGTGACTAAAAATCATTACTTGCTGCTTTGCTTATTCTAAATATTCCTGTAGGGCCGGCCCCGTGGCTTAGTGGTTAAGTGCTCGCGCTCCACTACTGGCGGCCCAGGTTCGGATCCCGGGCGCGCACCGACGCACCGCTTCTCTGGCCATGCTGAGGCCGCGTCCCACATACAGCAACTAGAAGGATGTGCAACTGTGACATACAGCTATCTACTGGGGCTTTGGGGGGGGGGAAAGGAGGGGGATTGGCAATAGATGTTAGCTCAGAGCTGGTCTTCCTCAGCAAAAAAGAGGAGGATTAGCACGGATGTTAGCTCAGGGCTGATCTTCCTCCAAAAAAATAAATAAATAAATAAATCTGTTTAAAAAAGTAAATATTCCTGGAAACATTTCTTTTCTTTGGTTATGATTAAATTTTGTTTTCTCTTAAAACTGTTTTTGTTTGGCAGTATCAAAATGATTGGTCCCTCATCTGATGAAGTGAGTAGCACTCTTTGCAACCTAATAGAAGTTTATTATTATTTGGAGTGGGTGTTGGTGGCAGGAATGTCAGGGAAGGCCTGTAGGAAGTAAGATGCCAGCCAAGATCTTGCAATCTAGCTTAGACATGAGTCAAGCACACACTAAATGTTAATTTGCAGAAATAGCCATGACACTTTGCAGCCCTCCTTTAAGTAGGTGGGTTTTGTCACCTGTTGAATGTGTGCTGCTCTTATGGCTTGCTTTCACCAAGTAACTGCTGTCATGCAGTATTTCAGAGGAAAATGGGGAATATAAAAACCGTAATTTTGGGCCGGCCCCGTGGCTTAGCTGTTGGGTGCGGCCCTCCGCTGCTGGCGGCCCCTGGTTCGGATCCCGGGTGCGCACGACGCACCGCTTCTCTGGCCATGCTGAGGCCGCGTCCCACATACAGCAACTAGAAGGATGTGCAGCTATGACATACAACTGTCTACTGGGGCTTTGGGGAAAAAAATAAATAAATAAAATAAAAAAAACCTGTAATTTTTGTTGGTTGTCTCTAATTATTTGGAGAACTTGGAGAAAGAAAAGATATGATCTCAGGACTTTAAGTTCCCATCTCAAGATATAAAAAGGAAGTCAGAAAACTATGACTTCCCTAAAAGAAATCAGTCTCTCAGGTAGCTACAGGATTGAAACTTCTGGAAACCAACCCAAGTCTAATCTTGTGGATGAATTAATTTCTATGCAAATTGAATTCACAACATCCAGGGGTTACTAGAGGGTACATATGAGTAGATTCCACGGAAGCCCCATATTCTACCTAGCCACCTTTGCCAGAGAAGCAGACATTTATATTGTAGGGGAGGAAGACCTATCCTCTACACACTCTGGGTCCTTTCTGGCTGGGCTATGAATTAAATTGACATGAAATAGAATAACAGGAGAAAATCAAACAAAGCTTTATAACTTGTAAACATGGGAGAGATCTAGGAAAAACTAGGTAACTCAGTCATCTGGCTGAGGTTGTCATCTTAACATCTTCATGTACAGACAAAGGAAGATGTTGGGATTAGTGGTTTTGGACTTCAAAGGGGAGGAAGGCAATTCACGTGGAGATGGAAAAGCAAATGTTTGTTAGACAACTGTTTACCAGGCCACCTACAGAGGATGTGGCGTGAGAGACAGAATTTCAATACGATAGGCTTGTTGGTGCCTCTCTTATCACACCTATTTTATATTATACTATAGTTATGTTATTGTATTAGCTCCTTCCTGGAACAGGCCTTCTATCTTAAATTCTTTTAGGCAATTGTGGGGAAGGCCAAATGTTCTTCCTGAGTCTTCTGAGCCTGTATTAACTTCAGCTCGAAATAATACACATACCAGAGTGGCACATCGTGGGGCGACCTGCCTTGACCCCATCAATATCCTGTCTCAAGAGTTTGATCTCTTCTTGCCTGAAGAAGATGTAATGAGCTCTTTTGAGATAGTTTTCTTGCAGGAGAATGCTGAACTTGTTCAAGACGTATCCTCACTTTATCTCATTGCTTGGAGTCCAATAACCAGACTCAAGTTCATGCAGACTCCAGGGCACTGGGTACACAATATGGCCCAGAAGCATGTACCATACACACCTAAAGAATTTCAAGACAACTAATTTACAGCAACAGAAACCTGAGGAATATCTATGGGAATTAATCATAAGAGTTTTGGAATCAGGGTAAAGTGAGAAGAAACATTGGATTGGGTTAAATTTACTGATATGAATGCTGGTCTCTCAAGTTGCTGGACATGACTACTTGGCCCAAATGTGCCCTACACTGAATGAAGTTGAGATTCCAGAACTTCCTACTTGTGTTGTTGAGGAAGGCATCCAAAGACTTAAGGTGATTGGAATACTGGAGTAGATTTATTATATGAGGCTTGCTTATCTACTTTAACCATAGCCCAGGAAATTCTAGAGGACATTCCATTCATCAGCCTTTGAGAGATACATTGTTGACAGGGAGCCTTGGCTTCCTGAAATGCTCAGTAGTCTAAGGATGAAATGCTCTAAAATCTAAGGATGAGGGCCGGCCCCGTGGCTTAGCGGTTAAGTGCTCGTGCTCCGCTGCTGGCGGCCCGGGTTCAGATCCCGGGCGAGCACCGACGCACCGCTTCTTCGGCCATGCTGAGGCCGCGTCCCACATACAGCAACTAGAAGGATGTGCAGCTACGACATAGACAACTATCTACTGGGGCTTTGGGGGAAAAATAAATAAATAAAATCTTTAAAATCTAAGGATGACTGCGGAGATGGTGCTATTGAAAAGGGCTCCTTGGGGCTGGCCTGGTGGTGCAGCGGTTAAGTGCGTGTGCTCTGCTTCAGTGGCCCGAGGGTCGCAGTTTCAGATACTGGGCGAGCCCCAACACTCTACTTGTCAAGCCATGCTGTGACAGCGTCCCATATAAAGTAGTAGAGGAAGATGGGCACGGATGGTAGCTCAGGGCAAATCTCTCTCAGCAAAAAAAAAGAGGAGGATTGATACTGGGTGTTAGCTCAGGGTTGATTTTCCTCACAAAAAAAAAAAATGGGGCTCCTTGAATTCAATGGGATTGCGGGACCCTGGAGTGTAGCAGTCAGGTGGCAGCACTTAAATCCAAAAGATAAGGTAAGTGTGGTTACTATAGTGGCCAGTAGAGCTGAAAGATTTGAAACACAGAAATCTCTGGTATTGGCTAAATGACCATGATGTCTCTAGGACTGAAATAGATGGGCAGCCACAATGGGGAAAAGGTAGTCTCTTTACTAAATGGTGTTGGGAAAATGGCTATCCATATGCAAAAGAATAAAACTGGACCCTTATCTTATACCATACAGAAAAATCAACTCAAAATGAATTTAATATTTAAACATAAGACCTGAATATGTAAAACCCCCAGAAGAAAAACTCCTAGAAAAAAGATTATATAGTGAAATATCTCCTTGACATTGGCCTTGGCGATAATTTTTTGGATATGACACCAAAAACTCAGGCAACAAAAGCAAAATTATACAAGTGAAACTAAATCAAGCTAAAAAGCTTCTGCACAGCAAAGGAAACAATCAGCAAAATGAAAAGACAATCTATGGAATGAGAGAAAATATTTGCAAACCATATATCTCATCTGAGGTTATATCCAAAATATATAAGGAACTCCTACAACTCAGTAGCAAAAACCTCAACAACCCAATTCAAAAATGGGCAAAGGACTTGAATAGACATTTTTACAAAGAAGACATACAAATGGCCAACACGTTCATGAAAAGGTGCTCAACATCACTACTCATTAGGGAAATGCAAATCAAAACCTCAATGAGATATCACCTCACACCTGTTAGGATGGCTGTAATAAAAAAGTCAAAGATAATAGTGTTCGTGAGGTTGTAGAGGAAAGAGAACTCTGATACTCTGTGGGTGGGAAAGTAAATTGTTATAGTCATTATGGAAAACAGTATGAAGATTCCTCAAAAAGCTAAAATAGAGCTATATATGATCCAGCAATCCCTCTTCTTGGTATATACTCAAAGGAAATTAAATCATTATCTCAAAGAGATATCTGCACCCCTATGTTTATTGTAGCATTATTTGCAATAGCCAAGACATGGAAACAACCTAAGTGTCCATTGGTGGATGAATTGATAAAGGAAATGTGATATACATATATATTTATTTATATTTTTATATTATTCATATATTTTATATATATCTATATTGTATTAATATTACTTCTATCATATATTAATATAATGTTTTATATATTTTATATTATTCATGTTTTACATTTTATATGTATATATATATTATTCAGCCTTAAAAAAGCAGGAAATCCTGCCATTTTCAACAACACAGGTGGAATTTGAGGGCATTATGCTAAACGAAATAAGTCAGACAGAAAAAGACAAATACTGTATGATATCACTTACATGTGGAATCTACAAAAACAAATTGCATGGGAACAGAGAACAGATTGCCAAAGGTGGGAGGGGTGAGGGAAATGGGTGAAGAATGTCAAAATGTACAAACTTCCAGTTATAAGATAAATATGTTCTGGGGATGTAATGTACAGCATGGTGACTATAGCTAACAATACTATATTGTTTGAAAGTAGCTAAGAGAGTAATTCATAAAAGTTCTCATCACAAGAAAAAGAACTGTAACTATGCTTGGTGATGGATGTTAACTAAACTTATTGTGGTAATCATTTCTCAATATATATGTATATCAAATCATTATGTTGTACAACTTAAACTTATATAATGTTGTATGTCAATTATATCTCAAGAAAACTGGAAAAAATAGAGGACTGTAATGCCAAAAATAAATAATTTAAAACACTGAAAAAAGTTCCACTTTAATAGCAAATTAGCATAATGAAATAGCTCCATCTTAGTCTGTAGTAGGGTGGTTTGTGTTAGAAAAAAAATTAGAAACAAATTACATCGACCCATTTTTCTTGAGACAGTGGATGCTAGACTAGGACAGAATACTGAGATAAATAATTTTTGCCTTGAAAAAGCTATTAATTTAAAGGTATGAATAGATAAAAACACAACTCAATTTTTTGTTACTGCCTTTTTGTGTTTCAGACATAAGGATGGTGAGGTGTTGTTTGCACTCTGGAAATCTATCTTTATGCTCAGTTATGAAAGTGAACCATTATGTAAGAAGATCTATTTGAAGTAAGGCCATAATGCTTACTTCAGTCTGTGGTTCTAAGAGTAAAAGAAAAGGAAGTGTAGTGGTTGATCAGACTGCTACTTCAGTAGTGTACTGCAGATTTGAATTAGAACATATAGTAAAAGATAAGATACTTATATGATTTTTTTTATTTCTAAAAATCTTTTTAGTTTCCTAATTCCTTGAAAGAAATGCCATCTTTTTTATTGAGTCCTTGAAGGCTTGTTTGACTTGCTTATTCCGGAGAGTATAAATGAAAGGGTTCATCAAAGGGATAACTGAGGTGTTAAGCAATGACACCATCTTATTAATGGCCACTCCTTCCTTTGCTGGTTTGATATAGATGAAGATGCAACTTCCATATGTGATGGAAACTACAATCATGTGGGAAGAACAGGTGGAGAAAGCCTTTTTTCTTTGCTGAGCTGAAGGGAGTCTTAAAATAGTCTTGATGATGTAAGTGTAGGACATGATTACACATACTAGTGTCAATATGAGGGTCAGCACAGCCATGATTAAAACAAGTTGCTCTACAAATTGAGTATCTGAGCATACAATCATCAGAAGGGGAGACGCATCACAGCCAAAATGGTCAATGAGATTAGAGTTACAAAACTCTAGCTGAACTCCCAGGCTAAGCAGTGGGAGTATGACAATTAACCCCACCAGCCAACAGCAAAGGACCAGAATGGTGCACACCCTTTCATTCATGATAGTGTTGTAGTGCAGGGGCTTGCAGATGGCCACGTAGCGGTCATAGGACATGACAGTCAGAAGAAAAAATTCTGTTGCTCCAATGAGGATGACAAAAAATAATTGGATGACACAAGCATCATAGGTAACACTTTTGTCCCCACTTGTCATGCTGTACAGAAATCGAGGAACACAGACAGTTGTAAATGTTATTTCTAAGATGGAGAAATTCCGAAGGAAAAAATACATGGGTGTTTTAAGGTGAGAATCCACCAGAGTGAGGAGGATAATGATCAGATTTCCAGCAACAGTGAAAATGTAGGTGAGAAACGGAAATACTGAAAGAAAAACCTGTAGTTGTGGGTCATCTGTTAGTCCTAGTAGGATGAATCTTGTTATTGCAGAATGATTTTTCATCACTGTCTTCAGATATATAATGAGTCTGTATTAAGAAATCATAAACTTTGAATCTGAGGAATAGAACATAAAAATAACATTTCAATAAGCTGTATAGAGAAAAGTAGCCAAGCCAGCCAGGAGAAGCACATTTCTAAACTTTTACTTGATAGTCAATAGTAAGACGTGGAAGTGATTGCATCGGGCCTCATTTCCCTGGACGCTGTTTTACCTCGGTCTTCAGAATGTGGTTTATGGAAAACATCCATCTGAACTTTTATTTTGACTCCAGTTACAGGACCAACTTTAAAGTAGGTAGAAAATACCACAAGGATCTCACAGTCTCCTGAGTTTAGGGCAACCATCGTGGTATCCCCAGTCCTCAATGTAGAGCAGGAGATCCATAAATGTTAGTAAATAGAAAAAAATCTGTCTAAAAATTTTATCTCCCCATCTGTCAGGACAGCATATCAGCAAATCATTATCACACTCTATGGTAATATAATACATGTAATATGATCAGTGGCTTAGTTGTATTATTTTCCATGCCTTGTAACACTTGTTCCCTTCAAATAATTCCTTAATCTCCCCAAAACCCTAAAGAAGCCTTTTCTGTTTGGGTGACCTGATAGCAATAGCACAGAGTTATGACGAAATTTCTTGAGTCCCATAATCCTCTAGAACTTCTTCTTTGCTCCCCCTTTATGATAATATGCTGAAATATTTGTTTGTGTCCCTCCCATGTTTCAGTTTGAAAAGCCTCTGTCTTGTTTCCTTTCCTGAATTCCTATTTCAACACTCATCTGTTGTCTAACGTCCCACCATCTCAAGCCTTCCCAGAATACTGACAAATGGGATGTTCTGAAGATCTTTCCGAGAATAGAATCCTGTCCTTAGGCTTTCATGATCCTTATTGGGGTTTTGTACTTTATGCACAGATATTTCAGCTCCCAAATGCCTTCTGAGGCTACTTGACAACTCCATTAATAACATGAAATCTATGTTCTCCTGGTGGGCAGAGGAAGGAGACCACTTGGGGAAAGTGTTGACTTTGCCATGATTCATTTCTCTGAAGACTCACTTTGCCCTTGGGAATGTCACCAACCATCGCTGCCCCTGTCATTGCTTCAAGACACCTCTTACTCTTCAGCACTCTGGCCCTATGATAGACTCAGACTATGCTTATTCCCCCAAAGAACTGTTAGTATCAGGCCTTAATACTTAACAAGGATTAAATATGACATGAGGAATAAATAAGCTTCTTTTGAGGATCATGTCAAAGAAGCCATCATTTCACCACATTCCAGGAAGCCCTTGAGTACTTTTATTTCTCACATTTTCTACCTATTCACTTACCCTTCCCAGTGATCGGGGCAATACTATACTTTCAGAAGTGTCAGAGCTGGAATCTAACCCAGGTCAAACTGGATCCAAAGTTTAATTGTTTCCAGGAAAGCTGTAATTTTAGGATTTGGGGCAATTACTCATCCTCAGTCAATTCTAATAATCACTAATTAATTAAAATGTTAGCTTTTAAAGTGTTTCTTAGTGGCAAACAGTATTTCTGGGGCATCTGGGTTTCTTCAATAAATCACTAGAAAGAATGAAATCTCCCCATGAGACACCAATCATTTTGCAATATGAATTTTTTTTATGTGATGCTTTAAGATATTTCTCAGAAACTACCTTAAGTGCTGTTTCCCTCTGTGCCTAGAGAAGGCATCATTTCTACCGAGGAGAGCTGCCACAGTATGCAGTGTTTATAGACGCCTTCACAGGAGGAGGCTGCTGACCTAGGCCTAAAGGATAAAGGGTTTGCCTGAGTGTCAGCAAATAAATAACGCGTGCTCACGCAGCGACTGCTCTGCTAGGCTAAGACACGAGTGTTTCATGAGAGCCACGCTGCTTCCCACTTTGTGCCTCTACTGTTCTCTTCAGCTCCTTTACCTGCATAACCCAATGCCTTCATGCCGGCCAATACCCTGACCCCCCATTAGTATCCCTGGGTGGTACACCATCACACATCATAAAAATATACAATTTTGTGTCCTTAATTTGAAGGAAATTGCTGGAATGAGATTTGTAAATAATTTCACATCATTGTTTGAATGATTACTGATGGTGGAAAATCATTAGTAGAAGGAAATTATATATAATAATGAAGTTTTAGGCCATGACTATTTCACTTCTTGTTATTAAGGATAATTTTAAATTATGGAGAATTGTTTTTTATTATTTTTCTCTTTAAAGATAAAAACAGTACTTGAATCCTTCATAATAAAATGAGTACATATTCACTTACATTCATCTAGAACCAATAGAAAAGTATAAGAAAGAAAGGAAAATCTCCTACAATCACATCACACACAGTTCATCCTTATTAACATCTTGTTGTGTTTCTTTACAACCTGTTTTTACATATACAATTATGTAATGCCGTTATTTGTATTTTATAAAATTAATATTATTTTATAAATAACACTTCATGTTTTCCTCACTTAACCTCACTTTATCCATTCAATTATTTTTAAAGCACTTATGATGGATTTTCCTCATGTCATTAAACATTCTCCAAAAACACAATTTTACTTCTTACTATATCCCTTCATGTAAGAAAGAAAATTATAATATTAATACTTCTAATATTGAACATTAAGGTTGCTTCAATTTGTTATATAATAATATCTTTGAGGGCATTCTTGTATATAAATCTTTTTGTCCTCATCAGATTAATTTCACATTTAAAAACTGGTCAAAAAAGAAATATTGAATAAAGGGCTTCCCATACTTATTACCAAGCTAGTCCTTTAGAAAATGTGTCGCAGTGTATGCTCCCACCATTTGTAAGTGAGAATCTCTGTTTCCCGAAGCCTTGGGGATTTAGGCATTACTATTCAGGGTATTATTTTCAATATTTTTACTGACAAGATAATCCTGATAATTGTTTCATTGGTATTTTCCTTATAAGTGAGGTACACCACTTTATTCTAAATGTTCATTTAAGTACAAAATCAACATAATTATTTTTTCCTGACCATATAATATTTTAAATCATGTACTTATTTCACATTTTTAATGTAAGTTATTTGAATGCACCAATAAAACACAAATAACCTCAAAGGTTCAAGTCCTAGAATGTAGTCTAACCTAATTAACTTGACTTTAATTATGGTGGATTCTTTTGGGACTGAGTCAGTCCAAGGGATAGATTGGAAATGTTCAAGGATAAGTTAAATAACCACTTAGCAAGATGATTTAAATGGGTGGTTGCCACTTTGAAATTGTTTCTAACCCTCATGTTCTAAGAGTCTATGAATAGGGGAGAAATATTTTTTGAAATCCTTTTTTGGCCCCTCTCATTAAACTGTTATACTGTGGCAGTGACTACACTCCCCAGGTGTTACATAGCTGGTTTTGTCCTCAATTCTGACCTCTTCCAAGAACACTGCTCAAGAGTCATGTTCAGATTCATTATTAGGTCGTACAGAACAATGTGCAGCTCAGAGATTACTCTTCAAATCCTCTCTGAACATGGAGGTACTCCTTGGGCTTAGATTTTCTAGCAGAAATATCTAAACTCACAGCCTTTACCCAGGGATTGCTTTTATACAACTGCCAGGGTTCCAGTTCCTAAACCTTTAGGCACAAAAATGACAAACATTTCATACTTACTTTCTGGTGGTTCTCCATGACTTTCTGGGAAATTTAACCCAAGTCCTTTCTTGAGTCTGAGAAACACTAGGTGCTAGTGCCTGTAATTTTGAGTTAACTTCTGCATACTTTTAAGCCCAACATGCTGTTCCAGTAAGAGGTGATATGCTTTGTCACAGAGAACAGCCCCCTTTGCTCTTCTCATCACCAAGTCTGAAATAGAATCTGATGAGAGTTCCTATCTCTCATTAAACTATTAAGTAATGTCTCCCTGAACTCTGTGACTGAGGAATGGACAAACTACGGCAAATAAATGCCAGCAACTCTCCTGGCTGTGGAAGGGATGATGGTCTGACCTCTCTGTGCAAAGAAATGAGTTGCTTTACAAATTTTCATTAATAGAAATGGCATGTGCTTTAATGGGTTTATCTGCCTAAGTGCACGGGGAATAACTAAGTGAAAAACAGAAACATCCTTGGTGACCCTGTGCAAACCACTAATGAATCTACAGTGAATTAACTTTGGCAAAAAAAAAAAAGAAAAGAAAAGAAGAGAAAAAATTAACCAGCATTTATGGGGCAGTGTCTACAGGATAAGAAATGCACTCATAATAGCATCAGTTTGAGCAAAAAAAAAAAAAAGAGAGAAAAAAACTCAGATGATAAAATGACAATCTGATCCTCATTGTGTTCTCTTTACATTGTTTAAATGCTGGGGCCATCTGATGATTTCTGTTACAGGACACACTTGTATGACCTACTCAAGTCACTCCTCCCCAGATTATTGATTATTAGTTTTTAAAATGTCTTATTTCAGTGATTAGGAGAATTAATGTTTATTTATTTCATTCTACTGATCGTATAGCTCATCCAGTGGTCCTATTAAGGTAGAACTAATTAGTATTCATATATATCCATTAATCATGGCTATTTCATAACTCAACTACTGCTTTTTCACAGTCAAAACACACAAGGACCTTGCTAAACCCAAAGGTGTCATTCTGCTTATGAAGAATGCAAGATCTGTGTGTATTGTGCTCAGTATCCACCATTTTATCATAAGCCCAGAGATGACCCTCTCTCTTCCCCAATGCTCAGCAGTGTCAGCTTTTCATAAAGCCTAGTAGCTGTGAACTGAGAAGTCTGTGCTGTAGGCAGAGAATCACATGTGCATGTAACTGCCTGTACTGGCTCGTAGCCCCTCTCTTCATCCAAAATAAATATTAAAATATTCCATACATCCTCACAGCATTGCAGCAATCACATTCACTGTGGAAATGCCTTCAGATCTTTTATAAACGTGGGTCAGTTATTGAGAGAGGAGGACAGGCCCTCAACAACAGCAATACTGGAGCTTCTACCGGGCAGGGGGAGATGGGGGTTGAGGCAGGGAAGGAGATCCCAAGGGAAGCAGGGATACAGAGAAAGGCTTGGAGAAACGGAGGCAGGGGCACGTTCACATGGGTCTGTTCTGCACTTCCTGTTCTATCCTAGGGGTCTATTTTTTTGTACTATTGCCAATATAATTTGGTTCTTTTTCAGGAGTGTTTTTCTAGTCTTGATCCTCTGCATTTCCATATAAGTTTTAGAATCAGATTGTCAATTTACACAAAAATAATTTACTAAGATTTTGGTGGAGTTTGCTTTAAATCAATGGACCAGTTTGGCAACAATTTACATTTTTAGAGTATTGAGTCTTCCAATCCATTAACATCTTATCCCCATTCATTTATTTAGTTACTCTTTAATTTCTTTCAATATTATATAGGTTTTTCTTTGGCTGCATATGTGTCTGTGTATTTAGAATTATTGCACATGACTCTTTAGATTTATTTATAAATATTCATTGTTTTGGGTGCTATTGTAAAGGAAATCATTTAAAATACTTATCTTCTAATTTTTCATTCCTAGTGTATAGAAGCAAAATTGATTATCGAATGTTGACTTTGTATCGATGAACTTTAAGTTGCCTAATAAATTCTAAAATTTTTCCTAGATTATTTTGGATTTTCCACATGAAAATAATTTTACCTCTAAATAAATGAACTTTTATGCATTCCTTTAAAATTGTTATATATTTTATCCCTTTTTCTTAAGTTATTGTTCTGGCTATGGCCTCCAGTATTGTGTTGAGTAGAAGTGACAATATCAAATATCCTTGTCTTGTTCCTGATCTCAGAGGTAAACTATCAATATTTCAACATTAAGTACGATGTTTGCTAGGAATTTGTGGGTATATGGATAGAGTTTATCAGATTAAAGAAGTTCTCTTTTTTAATTTGCTAAAGAGTTTTGTCATGAATAGATAGGGACTTTTATCAAAGTTTTTAAAATCTATTGAGAGAATTATATGATTTTTATTCATATTCAATTAATGTGGTAAATTACATTAATTGATTTTCAAATGTCAAACCAGCCTTGGATCTCAAGAATTAATAAAAGTTTATCTTGGTTTACCATCCCCCCTTTTTTTTTTTGTGAGGAAGATCGGCCCTGAGCTAACATCTGCCAATCCTCCTTCTTTTTGCTGAGGAAGATTGGCCCTGGGCTAACACCTATATCCATCTTCCTCCATTTTATATGGGACGCCGCTACAGCATGGCTTGACAATTCTTATTGTCGGTCGGTGTGCAGCCGGGTCCGAACCGGCGAACCCTGGGCTAGTGCAGTGGAATACGCACACTTAACTGCTTGCACTACCAGGCCGGCCTCTTACCATCCTTTTTATATATCACTGGATTAATTTTGCTAATATTTTATTTGAGACTTTTGTGTGTTTGTTCACAAGTGAAATTACCCTGAAATAGTACTTTCTTGTAATGTAATTGACAAGATTTTTTTAACACTTTATTGAGATATAATTCTTTTATTATACAATTTACCCATTTAACGTGTATGATTCAATGGCTTTTAGTTTATTCACACATATGTGCCACCATCACCATAGTCAATTTTAGAATATTTTCGTCACCACAAAAAGAAGCTCTGTACCTTTCAACTATCATTCCCAACTCACCTCCCCCTCCCAGCCCTAAGCAACCACTAATCTACTTTCTGTTTTTATAGATTTCCCTATTCTGGGCTTTCATACGAGTTGAATCATATGATATTTGGTGTTCGTAACTTGCTTATATCACTTAGCATAATATTTTCAAGGTTCATCCAAGTTTTAGCATGTATCATTACATCATTACTTTTTATGGCCAAATAATATTTACCACAGAGGTAAATAAAAACTAATCATACAGAGATTGTCATGTTGAATAAAGTATAAGGCCCAACAATATACTGTACTAGGGATCCCTTTGAAATATAAACACATGTGACTATACCACATTTTATTTATCCATTTGTCCATTCATTGGTGGTCATTTGAGTGTTTTCCACCTTTTGGCTATTATGAATAATGCTGCTATAAAAAAGTTGTGTATGAGTTTTTGTGTGGGCATATGTTTCCATTTCTCTTGTGTACATATTTAGGAGTGGACTCGCTATGAGGAAAGGCACATGATAACTCTGTGTTTAATCATTTGAGGAACTGCCAGACTGTTTTCCAAAGTGGCTGTACACTTTACATTCCCACCAGCAGTGTATGAGGACTCCTAGTCCTCCATAACTTTGCCAACACTTGTTATTATCTGACTTCTTGATTCTAGCCATCCCAGTGGGTGTGAAGTAATATCTCATTGTGGCTTTGATTTGCATTTCCATGATAATTAATGATATTCAGCATCTTTTCATGTGTTTATTGATCATTTGTATATATTCCTTGGAGGGCAGGATAGTATTAATAGCCATAATTACTTTTAATCCATGTATACCATGTATACAGATAAATGCATGCTTTAATGAATTTTCAAACAGTGAATGCATACATGTAACCAGAGCCAGAACAATAGATAATTGCCAAAGACTCACCCTTCATACCCGAGAATAGCTACTTGTCCAAAGGTGACATTAACCTTGACCTTTATAGTTGCATTAATTGTTTTCAACTTTTTTTGAACTTTATATAAATGAAATCATACAGTTTCTGGTTTCTTGCATCCAAAATTATATTTGTGAGCTTTATACATTTTGTTTCATATAGTTATAGTTCTATCATTCTCATTGCATAAATATATAAAAATTTATTTATTCTTTTTACTACTTAAGATCATTAGGGTGATTCCAGTTTGGGGATATTATAAACAAAGCTGCTAAGAACATTTTTGTACATTTCACTTGATGGACATATATATTCCTTTTGCTTCACTATTACATACTTACGAGTGATATTATTGGGTCATAGTGTATGTTTAGTGCTAACAAGTACCAGAAACAGATCTCCAAAGTCATGCTACTAATTAATTAAACTTAAACTCACACGCTAGTTATGTATGAGAATTCTAGTTGCTCCAAATCCTCAGCAACACATGATATTCCTTTTCCTTTTCATTTTAGACATTGCAGTGAGTGTGAAAAGATGGGAAAAACAGGAAACGAGCAGTAAAATAGTAGGTGTAAACCCAAAGATTCAAAGATTGTCATATCAGATGAAGTACGAGGCCAAACTAGATGCTGCACTTGGAATCCGTTTGAAATATAAATGTACAGATATGTTAAAAGCAAAAGCCTAGAAAATAGAAAAATACACTATTACCCAGACGATTTCAAAACCTGCCTTACCGGTTCAGTTTGGCAGGGAAAGACTGTCACCACTTAGTCTAGCCTGGGATGATGACAGTTCAGCTGATAGTGCTGTGGGCAGGCAAAACTTGCTATCTGGGGCTCTAGGTGGGTGAGGGGGCACCTGTGCTCTGAGGTTGGGGTGGTGTCTCTGACCGGGCTCCATAGTTTTGTGGACCTGCTGGCTGGGCTCCATGTTAGTGTGGGGCCACTGGGTGGGCTCCCTGTTGGTTGGGGCTGCTGGCTGTGCTTCAAAGTCAGGTGGGGCACTAGCTGGGCTCTGCAATCACCTTTAGTGAGCAGCGTTACAGGCCATGTTCTCTGGAAGGGTGATGTTGCTGGTTATACTCCATGATTGGACAGGGCTGTGGGGTGGGCTCAGCAATGAGCCTGGTTGGGTGGAGCCTCAGGCTGTGCTCCTCAAGTGGTTGGTGCTACTGACTGGACTCCAAGCTCAGGTGGGGTCCCAGGCAGGGCTTTGCTGTGAGACGGGGCCTCAGGTTGTGCTTTGTGATTTTGCAGGACCATAGCCTGAATTTGAGCAGAGCTACAGGCTGGGATTCCTGATTGGGTAGGCTGTTGGCTCTGCTTTGCTGTTGGGGGAGACATTGGCTGGGCTCTCTGGTTGGAAGGGATAAAAAATAATCATTGTCATTGATGCAGGAAAAACCTTTGACAAAATTCAAAACAGTTTCATGATAAAAATATAGCAAACTAGGAATAGAAAGGAACTTCCTCAACCTGCTAAAAAGCATTTGTGAAAAACCCACAGCTAACATCGTACTTAATGATAAAAGAGTGAAAGCCTTCCCTCAAAGATCAGGAACACTACAAGGATGTCCAATTTCTCAATTGCTATTCATTATTGTACTGGAAGTTCTAGCCAGAACAATTAGGCAAAAATAAATAAATAAAAGACATTTGAATTGGAAAGGACTTTCAATTCTATATAGAAATAGGGAATAGAATTGAAAGTCCAGAAATAATCCCATACGTCTATGGTCGTAATTTTCGACTAGGATACCAAGACCATGCAATGCAGGAAAGAAGACTCTCTTAAACAAGTGGTGCTGGGATAACTGGATAGCCACATGCTAAGAATGAATCAGAGCCCTAGCTCACACTATCAGCAAATTAACTCAAAGTATATCAATGACCTAGATGTAAAAGCCAAAACTATAAACTTCATAGCAGAAAATATAATGGTCTATCTTAACAACCTCGATTTGGATTTAGCAATGGATTCTTATATAAGACATCAAAAGCATGAGCAACAAAAGAAAAAAAATTAAATTGGACTTCATCAAAATTAAAAATTTTTGTGCATCGGAGGACATTATCATGAAACTGTAAAGAAAACCTACGAAATGGTAAAAAATATTTTCAAATCACGTATCTGATAAGATTTTAGTGTCCAGAATATATAAAGAACTATTACAAATCATCATCAGCAAGAACAACACAAAAATAATCACAAATAACCCAATTAAAAAATGTGCAAAGGATTTGAACAGACATTTCTCCAAATGGCCAACAGATACATGCAATGATGCTCCACATCACTAGTCATTATGGAAATGCAAATTAAAAGCGCAGTGAGTTACACTTCAACACTCCTAGAATGGCTATGATAAAAAAAGTGTGGACGTGGAGGAATTGGAAACTTAGTACATTGTTGGCGAGAATGTAAAAAGGTGTAGCCACTGTGGAAACAGTTTGGCAGTTCCACTAAAAAACTTAAACATAAAATTACCATATGATCCAGCAACTCCATTCCTAAGTATTTACCCAAATAACTGAAAACAGACACTCAAATACTTGTATGCTATTGTTCATAGCAGCGTTATTTACATTATTTACATACAGAATTATTCCAAAAGGTGGAAACAGCTCAAATGTCTGTCAACAGATAAATGAATAAAAAAATGTGATATATATATGTGTAATGGAATATTATCCAACCAGAAAAAATGAAGTGTTAATATATGCTTCAATGTGGATGAACCTTGATATAATTATGCTAAGTGAAAGAAGCCAGACATCATAGGTCACATATTATAAAATTCCACATATATGAAATATCCAAAACAGGTAAATCCACAGAGACAGAAGACCAACTGGTGTTTGCCAGGGGCTAAGGGGAGAAGGGATGGGGAATGACGGCTAAATGAGTGCAGTTTTCTTTTGAGGTGATCAAATGTTTTGGAAGGTAATATAAGGGGTGGTTGCAGAACATTGTGAATGTACTAAACGTCCCTGAATTGTACTCTTAAAAATGTTTAATTAAAAAAAAAAGTTATGGGACTATCATCAAAAAAAAAGCAGCCAAAAATTTAAGGAAAAAGAGTTAATGCAAATTTGTTATTTTCTGGATATTATTATTTTAATGGCTTAATTAAATTTGTGATTTGTTATGATTTTCCTCATTCAAAATAAAACTCATGCTTGTTCCTAATTCTGTATTTATAAATTTTGCATTCATAATTTTGTAAAATGTTTTCTTAAAAGAGGGCACTGTAATCTAAGGAAACAAATATCCTCAAAACCTGTATCTTCACTTGGAAGTAGGAGAAAAATGAAATTAATCTCCACAAATATGAGCAGACATCCCAATACGAGAGTTGTGTGTCATACCTAAAAAGCAACCAGAATAGAATTTTGAGCATATATCGACCAGAGCTTCATTACATCTTCAGCCTAGATCTCCATGATTTTGATTCTTTTATTTTTTTTTTTGGTGAGGAAGCTTGGCCATGAGCTAACATCTGTGCCTATCTTCCTCTACTTTGTCTATGGGATGCCTCCACAGCATGGCTTGATGAGTGGTGCTTTGGGCCACACCCGGGATCTGAACCTGCAAACCCTGGGCGGAAGTGGAGCATACGAACTTAACCACTACGCCACCAGGCGGGCCACATGATTTCGATTCTTAAATGGTGATGTCACCACAGTTAATATTTTCTTTGTCAATGATGACATGTCTTAGCTTTCTAGACTCTAAACCTGATTGAGTCTCTAAATCTGCCACTCAAGGGGATGGCTTTCAGTGGCTTTTTTGAGGTAAGGATAATATAAGCCCCTTATTGAATCAGAGTTCGAAAATGTTAGTAATCCCCTTAAGATATTCTCACAGTATAGATGGGTGAGTTTCATTTTTCTTGTTTGGAATGTATATTTGTCATGGATGTGTAAGCTAAGTTAGGTTTCCTAAAACTCCTTATGGCTCACAACATGTAGCTGCCTCAAAAAGAAGTTTTTGTAAACTTTATATTATGGATTATTGTCTTTTCTCCACTTAATAAAATAGTTGTTCAGATATTTTTAACAACCTTGTACAAAGGTCTCCAGGGAAATGTTTTCTTCTTTTTTAAAATTGTTAAATTAATCCTCTTGAGATAAATGGCACTGTGTACAAAAATGATTATACTTCCTGTCATCTTAAAAACTATAAAACAAGCAATTGTGCTTCTCTTGTAGGCCAGAAATATCTCAAAGTAAACAATGAGTGTGGACTCTTCTCTTTTCACCACTCTATTCTAAGTTTTTTGAAAGGAAATATATTTATTTTGTATGTAATGCAAAAAATATGCTCCAAACTTAATGTAACATACATTGGAGAACACTGTCTCTTTAAAAAAAAATAAGAAGAATTGAAACTAGATAAGTTTCTTATCATGATAAAACCTTTGAGCTTACACACCTTGAGTGTGAGATGCTGGTGCTAATGTACTTATGGATGAGAATGCAAAATAAAAGTAGGTTAAAGCAACATGATGTAATCTATGCAGAAATAGAAGTACAATGATGTACACCTGAAATTTTTACAATGTTATAAACCAATGTTACTGCAATAAACAAAAAATTAAAAAAAAAAAAACATGATGGATATGCAACACTCAGAAATTGCCTCTGTTTTGGGACTCACATCCAAAGAAGACAGCTGGGAATGAAATTACTACTAAAGACATTAAGGTTTGTAAAAAGATTTTGTTTTTATTTTAATCATATTAATTTTATTATATGAAGCTGGACAAAAAAATCAATTCATTTGTAGACCATTGAATTATATGGCGTGGAATTAGAACTATTTTTTTTTTTATAAAGCAAGCAATAAGCTGACTATTTTGAAAGTTACACTGAAAGAATCAATTGAGTTATCTTAATAAGAAATCTTTGAACCTTTCATTTTGTGGGAACCAAGCTTTGAAGAGACATCCTTCATAGTATTCAACAGAATCTCAGAAATGCATTTTATTAAATGCATGTGTTCTTTCCCTCAGATAATTATAATTGCAAATGCATTTAGCATACTGGGTCAGTGTGAATATTGTCAAATATGACACAGGAAAAAGGGATTGGTCCTGAATTTGAGAAATTTTATTTCATATTTATCAAGCAGTCATATTGAATTCAATAGAATCTAAACATTTCATGTAAAATCCAGTTTTGATATTCTAAAGGGACCTCTTATCTTTTACCTATAAATTTCCAGAGCAAAATTCCACAGAAATCCATGGGACTATAACAGTGGTTGGAAACAATGACTATCTTACTATCATCCAGCAAGTATTTTATTTGGAATTAAAAGAAAAATAATGATGTCAGGTAGGTTTTATTTTTAGAATTTTGTAATTTAAATTTAGGTTGGACACTATACATATATGAATTCACTCCTAACTTTATAGTCTGGCACCCTATATAACTCATCCTTTGTTGACTGATGTTTTCCTATGCTTTGGCCTTTAAAAACAAAGTTTGGATTTCAAAAAGCTCATTAATGAGTTACAAATTGTACTTAAATGCCCAGAATATAGACATTTTTAGAAGTCTAGGAAAGGAAAGAAAAAAAGTTAAGAAAGGAATGGAGTAAAAGAGGGAAGAAAAAAATAGTTGTATCATAATTATTTATTACCATGGAAATATTTGTACATTTTTTAACACCTAAACTGGAATGTGTGAAATGTAATAAAGTTAAAATACAATTTAACATATGACATGATATTCTTCTTAGGCAGTATTGTCATTCTTTAGAAATTTCTAGTGATATACTTTTGAGCTGATATATGTGAGGACATAGGCATCGTCTGAAAGAAGATGGAAAACAAGAAAACAATGAAAATGTTAACATAATTTTGAATGGTTATGTGCTGAACCACAAAGAGAGGCTACCATGGCAACAAGGGAAGCATGCAGAGCAATGACACTAATGCGAACAACCAGGCAAGTCTAGCTAATTTTTATTTTTAAATAGCTTTTCCTCTAGAACCTTCCTCAGTCACTACAAATAATAAGTAAAACATACTACATAAACAATACAAACATCATGCATGAGGATACACTTTTTATCTGCTTGGGTATATACATCAGAGGAAAGAGAACAACCAGAGTGTGTGAGCAGAAAGTAAATTCAAGTATTCAGGAAAACGAGGAAAGCAGAATTAAAGTGGTCATGATGCTTTAAAACTTGAAGAGTTTTCAGAAGTTTGGTGAAAGTGTTGAATTCCCATGCTATAGGCTAGAGATGTTTAGGTCAAGTTTATGTTATTTTAAAAGGCAGAGTCTTCAGCTTAATCTAATCTGATTTACAGAATAACAAAGTCTACCAAAAAGAGTAGTAAACAGAGAAAGAGATGTTTACCAAAGGAGAATAAGTCATCTGATAGTATAAAATAAGTTAATATAAACTAAATAGATTGAAAAAATTGCAAATACAGAAGATACAAGTTAAATTATTATGATAGTTTTTCTGTTTCTTTGTTTCTACTTCCATATGACTTTGTCAATGTAATATGTTATCCTTTTGGAATGCCTGGATTTATGACACTTGAGAAAAGAAAACAAACTCAGAGAGCTACAGTGAGTTAGTGAAATTTTGAGTAAAAATTGTCTGAGTGAAGTTTTACAGGTTGTCACTGCTGACTACAGAATATTGAAGGAGGTTGGAAGTGGATAGCAACATGTTTATGGAGGTTCTCAAGAAAATACGTATTTCATGCAGCTTTTTCCCCTTTAACTCTCATCTTTTCTTATTCTTTATTTTATTCTTATTCTTTTTTAGAAGTCAGCTATGAGAAACCACACAACAGTGACAAACTTTATTCTTCTTGGACTGACAGATGATCTACAATTAGAGGTGGTCATTTTTTTTCTCCTTTTTTTTCACCTGCATGTTGAGTGTCATTGGGAATCTAACCATCATCACCCTCACCCTACTGGATTCTCATCTAAAGATGCCCATGTATTTCTTCCTCTGAAACTTCTCATTTTTAGAAATCTTTTTTACAACTGTCTGCATCTCCAAATTTCTTGTCAGTACGGCAACAGGTGATAAGACCGTTTCTTACAACAGTTGTACACCACAGCTGTTTTTTACTGTTCTCTTGGGAACAATTAAATTTGTCAGGTAGGGACTTTGAAATAACTATTATTGCTATGTTAAGAGTTCTAAATGAAAACATATGCAATATTCAAGAACAGAGAGGAATGTAAGCAGAGAGATGGAAACTCTAAGAAGAATCAAAGGTAACGCTAGAAGTAAAAAAATCATTCTATAGAGATAAAGGATGCCATTGATGGGCCCGTCATCAGTCAGCTGGACATGGCTGATGAAAGAATCAATGTACTTGTAGGTAGGTCAACCACAACTTTCCAGACTAGAACATTGAAATGCAAAGATTAAAAAAAAAGGAAGAAAAAAGAACATCCAACAACTGTTGGTTGATTTACAACTAAAACGTGCACACAATTGGAAGACCAGAGGGAGAAGAAAGAGAATAAAGCCAGAAGAAACATTTGAAGTAATACTGGTTGAGAACTTTCAAAATTAGTGACAGACAACAAACCACAGATCTAAGATGCTCAGGGAACACCACACAGGCTATGTAACAAAACAACATCAAAAACAAATACAAACAAACAAAAAAACCCTCAGAGGTAGGCATAACATATTCAAGCTGCAGAAAACTGAAGATAAAGAGAAAACCTTGAAGAGTCAGGGGAAATTAACACTTGACCTCTAGAGGAACTTTCTGACTTCTCATCAGAAATCATGCAAACAAAAAGAGAACATAGTGAGATATTTAAAGTCCTGAAAGAAAAAAAAATCCACCAACAAAGAATTCTATATTCAGTGCAATTATCCTCTAGAAGTGAAGGAGAAATAAAGACTTTCAAGGAAATAGAATTAAGGAATTTATTCTTAGCACATACACATTGCGAGAAATGTTCTAAGAAAGAAGTTCTCCAGGAGAAGGAAAATAATAAATGGCAAAAACTCAGAGATAACGTAACACTTGTATCCAAATGTTTACAAAAGCTTTATATATAATTGTGAAAAAAATGGAAGCAATTAACATGTTATTCAAAAGTTGAATGGCTAAACATATATGATACATCCATATAAGATACACTTTAGCAATAAGAATGCTATCAAGTCATGCAAAGACAGATGAATTTCAAATGCACATTGCTAAGTGAAAGAAGGCAGACTTAAAAGGCTATATACTGTGTGATTCCACTTATATGATATTCCAGAAGAGGCAAATTTATAGAGAAAGTAAACAGGTCAGTGATTGCCAGGAGAGGGAGGGTTGAATAGCTGAAGCACATTTGATTATTTTAGGGTACAAAACTGTTCTATATGACACTATAAAGTTGGATATATCACACTTTGTAGTTGTCAAAACCAATAAAACTTTGCAACACACATAATAATTCTAATGTGTGCAAATAAAAAAAATAAAATCCAGGATATTAAAATGCAATGTACAAAAATTTAACTGGATAACAAATGTGTGAAACAGCATCAGTGAAGGGAGTAGAAATAAAGGTGCTGACCTAAGTGACTGTGGAAATGAGTGGAATCAGCGAGACTAAAGTCTAAAGGAACTGTACAGAAGCCCTGCACTCTAGTTGATAAAGTTGTTTCCCACTATACATACATATATATACTGGAGTTGAATAAATAAGTGCGTGGTTGGCAGATGATGGGAGCCAGTGTTTCACTGTTGGATAGGTTACGTACAAGCAAGGGAGCAAAGCTAGAATGATTCACGTAGTGATGGGTTATAGTTGAAGACCTCACTATGAACTCATGATTAGCTTAAGATAAACACAGATGGATACATATACAAATATTTATAGTCGTGTGTATAGATGTGGGTTAGTATAATTACATGTTTCCATGCTCTGTCACATGAGGGACTCCAGAAAAACTCCAATAAAGGGCGATTCTAGAAAATGCCTAAAAAGTACCCCTCAAAACAGTCAAGGTCATCAAAAACAAGGAATATATAGGAAATTGTCACAGTCTACAGGAAACTGGTGGTACAAGTCTGAGAAATGTAATGTGATATCATCTAATAACATCGTTACAATTACTGCTTTAAACAAACTCAGACCATCCTGGCCGGCACACTTTCCAGCGATGCACTTACAAGATATTTCAACAGCAACAGAAGCCAAGTTGGGTTCAAAATGAGGGATGGAGTTGTTGGGAGGAAATTCAGCAACATTTCTATATGTGTTGTGATAGCTCTTGCCCCAGAGTCTCTTTTCAAGAAAGTTCTATAACAAATAGCTTTGGCAGATTACATTTTTTCCCCCTGACCAGTATAATAAAGATACTGTCTTCTAGTGGGGCAAAATTAGGCAGGTTTGTGCTTTAAAAGATTGGGAATTTACTAACCTTGGGTTCCTCAGCTGTAGATACAAGTGCATTGTGTAAAAAACATCCATAGGATACAGAGAAACTGATGAGAACTCGAATCTCCTGCTTCCTGCTATGTAGTGAGTAATAAAATCCTCTGCCACTGGTGCAGCAGGCCCCTCTTTTCTGGTATCTATGAAATGGTGGTGGGCTAACCCATTAGACTCTAAGCAGGGTAAAAGTTCAGACCCTTGTCATGTTTTGATAACAACAGAGATTTGTTAGAGTATGAGAAAGACAAAACCCACAGCAGTTTAAACAAGAAATAAGTTTATTTTTATCTCATTTAAATGTTCAGACTGGTATGTTGAAACTCTTCTATAAAGTCATTGTGTTTCTATGCTGGAATGGCCTGCAATGGTGTCAGGAACCTGGGTGCGTTCTATCTCCTTGATTCACCATTCCTGGTGTAATTGTTCATACTCATGGCTACAAATGGCCTGCCACACCATCTGCGTTACAAAGTGAGAGGGGTCAAGAGGAAGAGGAAGAGGAAGGTAAGCCTTTTTTATCAAGGGACAATCTTGGAAATTCCACAGATTATCTCCATTTACATCCTTTGGACAGAATTTAGTCACATGGCCACCACAAGTTGCAAGAGAGGCTAGCTATATACATAGATAAATGTTCTGTTAGTATTGAAGAAGTGGAGAATGCTGTATTATGAAATAGTTTAAGATCTATGAGACAATATTGCAAAGACAATTTTGAGAAAAAACAGGTCTCAGAATGGAAAGTGAAGGAGATATAGGACTTGAAGTGTTAGGTGTGTCTACGGAATTAATAATGGTGCATTTAGTGGGGGGCACAATTTTTTCTCTGACAGGCTAAGTTCTCCATCTTCTATTGTCTTTTTTTTTTTTGCTGAGGAGTATTCGCCCTGAGCTAACATCTGTTGCCAATTTTCCTCTATTTTGTATGTGAGCCACTGTCACAGCGTTGCCACTGATAGACAAATGGTGTAGGTCTGCACCCAGGAACCGAACTGCGGCCACTGAAGCAGAGTGTGCCAGACTTAACCAGCAGGACACTGGGGCTGGCCCTATTGTCATTTTTTATCATCACTTAAAATAATCTCTTTTTTTCTGCTTCCAAATCCTTATCTATGTATCTGGGATTTTAGAGCATGAACGTGTGGGAGGGCAAAGACATATTATGGAAATTATACTGAATTCTCCGGAGACATAGTTAAAAGTAGTGTTTTTAAATTATGTTTTTATTTTTAAATATTAAGTGCCTGCTAAGAACTCTTCTATAACATTTAAATAAATTTGTGATCCTTTGGGAATGGTATTTTTGGATCTCATATCCTCCTGAGAATTCTTCATAGTCTAGATATTTTCCTTCAGGGCACAGAAAGCATAAATACTCCGTGGGATCAAGTGTTAATTTTATATGACATTGTGGGTAATACTTAGGAAAGTACTCAAAATATACATAAGTAAACTATAGTAATGGGGAAATTTAATACATTAGTCTAAAAATCTTCCAAAAAAAATAGCTAATCACACCATTTACAAAGTTGCCATTTATAGATAAGGAAAAATGATCATAGATTGTGGGGGAGAGTGAGATCCATTCAGAGCAATGGAACATCAGTGTGCCCTGTTCAGCGTGATGATAAAAGAGGTAAATATTCAAGCAGAGATGATTTTGTCTGAATAAATGTGTATATATCTTTTTTAAAAAATGTGTTTGAGTTTTTAAGTGTTTTTGGTAGGCTGCTTTAGGACTCAAAAAGATGAAAAGGATTGATATGTCTAAAATTTAAAGATCATATTTTCTGTTAGATATATTTTAATCTACTTTGTTTTAATTTTACCTTTAAAGCATTAACCTTATTTTTTCTAAACTTTTAAATTCTAACTTAAGGAAAATAGTGAAAGGAGAAAAATGAAATATAATGAGAATTTAGTTTGAAAAACTTTTCCTTTTTTAAAGTTATGTGATATTTACAACATCTAACAAAACTAAACGTCATTGCATTCACAGGCCTGACTTCTAATGGTTTGGTAATGTGAGTTTTGTTAACGGTTTTATAGTTTGTGATGGAGACAGTGTGTGGAACTGTTGAAGTTGGACAAAGAAATAATCTGACATGGTAAAATTCTGATGTAGATGTTCTAGATATATGAATTCCTATAATTCCTATAATTGTTGCCCTTGAGTAATTTGTGTAAATGAAGACAAAGTATAACAGATTGCTTCACAATTATGTGAATGTAAAATGAATGTACACAAAAAATAATTTTTTTCACACATATATGCCTATTTTATTAACATGATTTTGATAGCAGATCTCATCTTTTATTTTTCACACATATATGCCTATTTTATTAACATGATTTTGATAGCAGATCTCATCTCTTACAGGAGTTCTGTAAACTCCTCTAGGTATAACTAGAAACAATTTTTATTTGTCCTTTTTATCTTTATTTTTATTTATGTGTATGCCTCTTTGATAATAATGTATGTTTAGAGGTTGGAAATAATTATCTTGATATCCTAAAGACACAAAACATTGTCTTACATAGTGCCCACCACAAAACCTTAACCGTTTTATGTGTTTGAAAATGAAGATACTGAGGAAGGAAAATTTCCTTAGAGATATCAGTAATCTTTTTTTTTTTTTTAAGAAATACACTATCTCTGGCCTATAATTATTTGTACAACATGTAGTACTTATAAGAAGATAACTTTGGAAAATACACTCTTTCAAACTTAATCTTGATCTCCAATTTACTAGCTGTACAAACTTGAACAATCCTACTGTCTCCGTTAATACACGCTGTGTGTTGAGAACAGTTATCTATAGTTAATATTTCTTTAATTATGTGTTAGCCAAATATTTGATTATCCTTATGGATATTTAGGAAGTATATGCTTCCTAAAAGTTGTGTCAACACTATTCTGTGATTCCTTATGTGTTGAAAAAATTTTTTTTTTTTTGTGAGGAGACCAGCCCTGTGCTAACATCTGCCAATCCTCCTCTTTTTCTACTGAGGAAGACAGGTCCTGGGCTAACATCCGTGCTCATCTTCCTCCACTTTATATGGGACGCCGCCACAGCATGGCCGGCCAAGCAGTGCGTTGGTGCGCGCCTGGGATCCGAACCGGCGAACCCCGGGCCGCCGCAGTGGGGCAGGCGCACCCAACCTCTTGCACCACTGAGCCAGCCCATGTGTTGAAATTTATCAAATAATACTCATCTCTTTTAGGCCATGCTGATCTCAAAATTGTTCATGTTTTCTGGCTGCACTTTAGACAAAGAACAAAATGATAAGTAGAAAGAGTAGAAGCAGATAGAGAAATTTCTTTGGTAAACATTTTCTTTTTATAATTTTTATTTACAAATTTTCACTTGTAACATATTTTTGCTTAATAATTTACATATTTTTAATTTCAAAATTCTTACTAATTTAAATGTTTTAAATTTTCTTTAACTTTTTTCTTATTTTCGTAACATTGGTTTATAACATTGTATAAATTTCAGGTGTACATCATTATACTTCTATTTCTGCATAGATTACATTATGTTCTCATGTTTACTTACTAATTTACTTATTTTTAATCTTTTTAAAATTTTTTCCTCAAACTCACTACCTTATCTCTAAAAAGCCCTTTTAGGTCTCGAGATTTCCATATGCTTTGTCTTTCTCTTTCTCTTCTCTTTCCTTCTTCCATCTCACTCATTTCATGAACCCACATTTATATATTTCTCTTTGCTTCTATATCCCTTTATCTCATTTTTCTCTTTTCTTTACCTGGCTCATTCTTAAAGCCACAACCTACAGAGGAAAACTGCAGTTTTTGCCATACACATTGATATTGCCAGGCTTTTCCAGCTGATATTGTTTTGAGGAACGAAGTGGGAAGGGTGGGTGTGATAACAGATATTGAAGGGATGAGAATACTAATAAGAGCAGAAAATAAAATTATTCCCACTCCCTCATATTTACTTATCTGAAATTGGATCTTATTAGCCTTAAAAGTAAATGACAAAAGAATTAGGCATTTGAGTTTGATTAGTCGAGTAAACTGGTAAAGTTATACTAGCCCTGAGTATTGATGATGGCTAGCTTTGTGTGTTTGTGTGTGTGTGTGTGTAAGTGCAAAACATGGGCTGATGTACTTGATATGACAGTTATCATTTTGGCTCTAGTGTGCAAACTTCTTTAATTAAACAGGAAATGCTATCGATCCTAACTCTTGCGTATTATCAAGAGAGAAGAAGTATTTTTCTATTGTTTAGAAGTTCCTCTAATTTGCCTCTAATTTATTCAATTAAAAGCAATCAACAATTACTATCATTATATAGGTTATTCTCTGGTAGAATTGCAAACTAAAGATTGAGTCCTCTGTCCAGATACTCTGGAAATGCAAACTATTGTCCTTCTGGCTTAACCATCTTTAAAACATGAATGAATATTGTGTTATTCTATCTGAAACATTGCTTTGATAACTTTACCTTAAACAGTAGTCATAACTGTTATTTTTCAATTGGGATTATCATTTCCTTTCTCCCTTCCTTCCTTCCTTCCTTCCTTCCTTCCTTCCTTCCTCCCTCCCTCCCTCCCTTCTCCCCTCTCTTCCTTCCTTACTTCCTTTCTTCCTTCCTTCCTCTTTTTCTTTCTTTCTCTCTCTCTCTCCCTTTCTTTCTTTCTCTCTGTCTCTCCCTTTCTTTCTTTCGTCCCTCCCTCCCTCCCTCCCTTCCTTCCTTGTTTCCTTCCTTCCTTCCTTGCTTTCTTCCTTCCTTCCTTCCTTCCCTCCTTCCTTCCCTCCTTCCTTCTTTCCTTCCTTTTTCAATTTAGACCTGGAAAAGTTGAGGACAGTAATGGGAAACCATACAAGAGTGATAGTTTTGTCCTAGCAGGTTTGACTGATGATCCACAACTGAAAGTTGTATTATTCATCTTCCTGCTTCTCATCTACTTGCTAAGCATCACTGGCAATCTGGTCATCATCACACTTACCCTGGTGGATACTCACCTCAAGACCCCCATGTATTTTTTTCCTTTGGAATTTTCCTTCTTAAAAATTTCCTACACTACTACATGCATCCTTAAGTTGCTGGCTATTATGGCAACTGGGGCCAAACCATTTCCTATAACAGTTGTGCAGCTCAAATTTTTTTGCCCTCCTTCTCAGAGCATCTGAATTTTACTTACTGGCAGCTATGTCCTATGACCACTATGTTGCCATCTGTAAGCTCTTGCATTACACCACCATCATGAACAGTAAAATTTGCATACAGCTCATCCTCAGTCTGGCTTGCTGGGTTTTTTTGTCATCTTTCCACCACTCCCCTTAGGCCTAGACCTTGACTTCTGTGCTTCCAAATTGTTGATCATTTCTACTATAACACTACTCCCCTCATGCAGATCTCGTGCTCAGACACACAGCTTCTGTAGATGATGGGATTCATCTTAGCTGTGGTGAGACTCGTGGTCACATTGGTAATGGTGATAATATCATATACCTATATTGCCTTGACCATTTTAAGAATCCCTTCAACTAGTCAGAGGAGAAAGGCCTTTTCAACATGTCCTTCTCATATGATAGTGATATTCCTTTCTTATGGCAGCTGCATCTTCATGTATCTTAAACCACAAGTCAAACAAAGAATGTCTTTTTCCAAGTGAATTGAGGTGCTCAATACCTCTATTTCTCCACTTTTGAATCCTTTCATCTACACCCTATGGAACCAACAAATGCACAGGGTTATTTCTTTCCCAATCAAGTGAATATCCGATCTCATTTTATATAAAGGAAATGAACAACGGAGTCTCAAATAATACCAGTCTGTCCAATAGTAGCTTCCAATACATAGTTTGCTCCTTTCCTCCCTTTCATTTCTATGATATTCATCTTTATCTGTTTCAAGCTTTATTTTCACAAAAATCTTTTTTCTAAAGATTTTAATTTTAGGATGTCAGCATCATGGTGGAGTTGAAACCGAGCATGAAGAGGTTAAAAAATCTTACCTGGGCTAGAAGAAGACAGCAAAAGCTTTGAGATAAGCTTTGCTAACTGCAGCTGTGCATATTCAGCATAATCAACTGTTGTTTAAAACTAACAAGGTCTTTCTGTCCATCCTTAGTATATGAGCGAGCTGTCTTTCCAGGAAATAAAGGTCCAGACATCAAGATTCAGCCTCACAAGGCCAAATGCAGGCTGAAGATGAAAACAAACCAGAAAAGTCCAGACAGTCAAAGGAAAGAAATTCAGTCTTAAAGGCCAAATGCAAGCTTGTGGGAAGGTTCCAGCCAGCACATCCACATGCTCCCCCTCCCTTACCTAAAACCCCAGCACATGCTCTCTCTCACAACCTTTAAAACCCCTTGCCTCCCATCTTTTGGGGAGATGGGACAAATTTGAGAGCTCTCGTCTCCTGGCTGACATCACCTGAAATAAAAACTCTTTCCTGCCATAAGGCTGGCATTCCAGTTTTTATTTGGCCTCTCTTGTATGGTGGGTAAAGAACCTGGGTATGTATCTGGTAACAGAGTGAGTAGTTCCCTTTTTCTCTCGCCTCTAAATTACAACCAAACAGATATCCTTTGACCAACAGAGGGTTCCCTACACAGCAAAAGGACGCCTAAGAGATCCATGCAGCTATACATCTGAAGGTGGGTGGACTGGACCCCCAGGAAGCAGTGGAAAAAGGGGATCAACCCCTTCCCCATCCCTTAGCAGCAGTGATCCAGGGCACAGATCCTCACGCAGCGGCCAGTGCAACTGTCAGTAGGGGTGAGGGTGGCCCGGCCCCAAACACATGTGTGCAAAAGCCTGTGGGGCAGTGGCAGTAGTGTGGTGGTGGCCCCCCAGGGCCCACCCCCATGGCAGTCAGCGGAGTGTCAGCAACAGCATGCAGCCTGATCCACACAACTGTGAGCAGACAGGGTGGGAGCACCTAGCCCCCAGTGGCAGCACCCCCGACACCAACTCCACCAGCAGCAGGGGCTGCATACAAGTCCCTGGGTCCCCACGCCCCCCTCAGCAACAGTGACACCCAAGAACCCAGCACCCCTGGCAGTGGTGCAACCAACATCACCAGACAACTGGGGAACAGCAGTGCAGATAGTGCATGGGACTACAGCATCCAAGCCTGCGGAGACCCAGTGGATGAACATGAGACTCAGGAGACTAGAACCAAAGTAACCAAAGCTGTACCCAAATAAGAAAACGTGATTACTACCATAAATGCCTCAGGAGAGGATCAATTCATCAAACATCATGAAGAACTACAGTAACACAGCAGAACAGAAGGAAAATGATAACTCTCCATACACCAAACCTGATATCACAGAAGATTACAATCTAATTGACAGAGAATTCAAAGTAGCAGTCATAAAGAAACTCAGTGAGTTACCAGAAAACTCAGACAGACAGTTCAATGAGCTTCTGAATAAAATTAATGATCAGAAGGAATACTTCACCAAAGAGATTGAAGCTGTAAAAACAAATCTAACAGAAATTCTAGAGATGAAGAACACAATTAATGAGATAAAAAATAATGTATAAAGAATTAAGAATAGAGTAGATCTTATGGAGGAGAGAATTAGTGAGTTCAAAGATAGAAATGTAGAAATAATTCAGGTGGAGGAAGAGAGAGAACTAAGATTTTTAAAAAATGAAGAAATTCTTTGAGAAATATCCAAGTGAATTAGGAAAAGTAAAATAAGGATTATAGGTATCCCAGATGGAGAAAGGAGGGAGAAAGGAGCAGAGAGGTTAATCAAAGAAATAATAGTTGATAACTTCCCAAACCTGGGGAAGGAACTGGACATGAAAGTACATGAAGCCAACAGAATGCCTAATAACATCAATCTGAAAAGACCTTCTCCAAGGCATATAATATTAAAACTGTCAAAAGTCAATGACAAAGAAAAAATTTTAAGGGCAGCGAGAGAGAAGAAAATAATCTACAAAGGAACCTCCATCAGACTTTCAGTGGATTTCTCAGCACAAAACTTACAGAGTAGGAGACAGTGGAGTGATATATTCAAAATACTGAAAGACAAAAACTATCAGCCAAGAATACTCTATCCAGCAAAATTATCCTTCAGATATGATGGAGAAATAAAAGCTTTCCCAGACAAACAAAAGCTGAGGGAGTTCATTGCCAATAGATCTACCTTACAAGAAATGTTGAAGGAGCCCTCCTACCTGAAACAAAATGGCAAAGGTTTCCAAAGCTCGGAGCAAGGAGATAAATAGACAGACAAAATCATAAAATTGCAGCTTTACGTCAGAATTTGTTAGCAAACACTTAGTTATAACATAAAGGATGAAGGGAAGGAAAGCACCAAAAATAATTATAAACACTTCAATTTGGTCACAAACTCAGAACACAAAAAAGAATAATTTGTAACAACAAAAACACAGATGTTGAAAAGGAAAGGGATGGAACCTGCAAAGGCGAATGGAGATAAGAGCCTATCAGAAAAAGGACTATCTCATCTATGAGATCTTTTATACAAACTACATGGTAACCACAAGATAAAAAATAAGAGCAGAGTCACAAATCATAAATAAAGAGAAAACTGAGAAAATCATCACAGAAAACCACCAAATTGAAATGGCAGATAAAAATACAAGGAAAAAGAAACAACAGAAATATAGAACAACCAGGAAACAAAAGATAAAATGGCAATATTAAGCCCTCATATATCAATAATCACTCTAAATGTAGATGGATTGAATTCACCAATCAAAAGACACATAGGGGTTGGATGGATTTAAAAAAAGGACCCAACAATATGCTGCCTCCAGGAAACACATCCCAGCTCCAAAGACAAACATAGGATCAGAGTGAAGTGGTGGAAGATGATACTCAAAGCAAAAGGCAAGCAAAAGAAACTAGGTGTTGCCATACTTATATCAGATAAAGCAGATTTCCAGACAAAAAAGATAATGAAAGACAAAGATGGGCATTATACAATGATAAAAGGGACACTCCACTAAGAAGACATAACATATTAATATACATGCACCTAACGCAGGAACACCAAAGTATATAAAGCAACTATTAATAGAACTAAAGAGAGAAATTCCAGCAACACAATAATAGTAGGGGACCTTAACACCACACTAACAGCAATGGATAGATCATTCAGACAAAAAGTCAACAAGGAAACAGTGACCTTAAATGAAATACTAGACCAGATGGACTTAATAGTTATATATATAGAACACTCCATCCAAAAACAGAAGAATACACATTCCTCTCAAATGCACATGGAACATTCTTAAAGATAGACCATATGTTGCAAAACAAGGCTACTCTCAATAAATTTAAGAAGATTGAAATTATTTCCAACCACAATGCTATGAAACGAGAAATAAACTACAAGAAAAAAGCTGGGAAAATCACAAATATGTAGAGACTAAACAACATGCTGTTGAATACCTATTGGATCAATGAAGAAATCAAAAGAGAAATCAAAAAATACTTGGAGACAAATGAAAATGAAAACACAACATACCAAAACCTATGGGAATGCAGCAAAAGTGGTACTAAGAGAGAAATTTATAGCAATACAGACCTACCTCAAGAAACAAGAAAAATCGCAAATAAACAAGCTTACCCTATACCTAACAGAACCAGAAAAAGAAGAACAAACAAAGCTTAAAGTCAGTAGAAGGAAGGAAATAATAAAATCAGAGCAGACATAAATGAAATAGAGATCAAGAAAGCAACAGAAAGCATCAACGAAACTAAGAGCTTGTTCTTTGAGAAGATACACAGAATTGACAAACCATTAGCCAGATTAACTAAGAAAAAAGGAGAGAAGACTCAAACAAATAAAATCAGAAATGAAAGAAGATAAATTACAATGGACATCACAGAAATACAAAGGATTATTGGAGAATACTATGACAAACTATACACCAACAAACTTGAAAACCTAGAAGAAATGGATAAATTCTTAGAATCATGTAACCTCTCAAAACCTAAACAAGAAGAAATAGAGAATCTGAATAGGACAATCACAAGCAAAGAGATTGAAACAATAATCAGAAACCTCCCCAAAAACAAAAGTCCAGGACCAGAAAGCTTCTCTGGTGAATTCTACCAAATATTCAAAGAAGATTTAATTCCTGTTCTTCTCAAATTATTCTGAAAAATTGAAGAAGACAGGATACTTCCTAACTCATTTTAGGAGGCCAACATTACCCTGATACCAAAAGCAGACAAGGACAACACAAAGAAGGAAAATTACAGGCCAATATAGCTGATGAACATAGATGCAAAAATCCTCAACAAAATGTTAGCAAATCAAATATAACAATAAATTAAATGGGTAACACACCATGATCAAGTGGGATTTATTCCTGTGATGTAGACTTGGTTCAACATCCACAAATCAGTCAATGTGATACACCATATTAACAAAATGAAGAATAAAAATCACATGATCATCTCAGTAGATGTAGAGAAAGCATTTGACAAGAACCAACATCCATTTATGATAAAAACTCTCAATAAAATGGGTGTAGAAAGAAAGTACCTCAACATAATAAAAGCTATATTTGACAAACCTACAACCAACATCATACTCAATGGTGAAAACCTGAAAGCCATTCCTCTGAGAACATGCCCACTCTTGCCATTCTTATTCAACACAGTACTGGAAGATTTAGCCAGAACAATTAGGCAAGAAGAGAAATAAAAGGGATCCAAATTGGGAAGGAAGAAGTAAAACTCACTGTTTGTGAATGACATCATTCTATATATATATAAAACCCTAAAGAATCCACCAGAAAACTATTGGAAATAATCAACAACCACAGCAAAATTTCAGGGTACAAAATCAACATGCAAAATTCAGTTGCATTTCTATACACTAAAAACGAACTAACAGAAAGAGAAGTCAAGAATACAATTCCATTTACAATCGCAACAAAAAGAATAAAATACCTAGAAATAAATTTAACCAAGGATGTGAAAGACCTCTACACTCAAAACTATAAGACATTATTGAAAGAAATTGAAGAAGACGTAAAGAACTAGAAAGATATTCCACGCTCATGGATTGGAAGAATAAACATAGTTAAAATGTGCATATTACCTAAAGCAATCTCCAGATTCAATGCAATCCCCATCAGAATCCCAATGACATTCTTCATGGAAAGAGAACAAAGAATCCTAAAATTTATATGGAACAACAAAAGACCCCAAATAGCTAAAGCAATCCTGAGAAAAAAGAACAAAGCTGAAGGCATCACACTCCCTGACTTCAAAATATACTACAAAGCTATAGTAATCACAATAGCATGGCACTAGCACAAAAACAGTTACACAGATCATTGGAACAGAATTGAAAGCCCAGAAATAAAACCACGCATCTATGGACAGCTAATCTTTGAGAAAGGAGCCAAGAACATACAATGGAGAATGGAAAGTCTCTTCAATAAATGGTGTTGGGAAAATTGGACACCCATGTGCAAAAGAATGAAAGTGGACTGTTATCTTACACCATACAAAAAAATTAACTCAAAATGGATTAAAGAAACCATAAAACTCTTAGAAGGAAAAACAGGCAGTACATTCTTTAACATCAGTCTTAGTAGTATCTTTTTGAATACCATGTCTACTCAGGCAAGGGAAACAAAAGAAAAAATAAACAAATGGGACTACATCAGACTAAGAAGCTTCTACAAGGCAAAGGAAACCATGAACAAAATGAAAAGACAACCCATCAACTGTGAGAAAATATTTTCAAATGATACATCCAACAAGGGGTTAATTCCCAAAATATATAAAGTCATACAACTCAAGAACACAAATATGAACAACCAGATCAAAAAGTGGTCAGAGGATATGAACAAAAATTTTTCAAATGAAGATATACAGATGGCCAACAGGCACATGAAAAGATGTTCAACATCACTAATTATTAGGGAAATGGAAATCAAAACTACAACGAGATAACACCTCACACCCGTCAGAATGACTGTAATTAATAAGACAAGAACTAACAGATGTTGCAGAAGATGTGGAAAAACCGGTGGGAATGAAAACTGGTGCAGCCACTATGGAAAACAGTATGGAGATTTCTCAAAAAATTAACAATAGAAATTCCATACGATCCAGCTATCTCACTATTGGGTATTTATCTGAAGAACGTGAAATCAACAATTCAAAGAGATTTTTGCATCCCTTTGTTCATTGCAGCATTATTCACAATAGCCAAGACTTGGAAGCAACCCAAGTGCCCACCAATAGATGAATAGATAAAATGTGGCATATATATACAATGGAATACTACTCAGCCACATAAAAAGACAAAATCATGCCATTTGCGACAACATGGATGGACCTTGAGGGTATTATGCTAAGCAATACAAGTCAGACAGAGAAAGACAGACACCATATAATTTCACTCATACGTGGCAAATAAACAAACACATGGATAAGGAGAACAAATTAGTGGTTACCAGAGGGGAAGAGGGGGGAGGGCGAAAGTGTAAAAGGGCACATTTGTGTGATGATGGATAAAAACCAGACTGTTGGTGGTGAACATGTTGCAGCCTGTACAGAAACTGATATATAATAATGTACACCTGAAATTACACAGTGTTATAAGCCAATATCACCTCAATAAAAAAAATTACAAAACAAGGCAACAAAAAAAGGTGTTAAAAAGGGTTAATTTTCTTTATATTCTTTAATAGAGACTTTTTTCTCATCTCTCTTCCTTTTCCTCTGGATATATGAAATAAATTGAGCTAAGTATTTAATCTGTCTCATTTGTCTTTCAATTCTAGTTAATCAAGACTATAAAATATTATTTTATTTGGAATTATATTTAATGTAGCTTGTGATGCAATGTTTATTACTATCCTTCATTTGTGACAGAACCTACTTAAAACTAATATTCACTTATATTATTTAAATACTACCAATTTATTGATGCACATTGTATTTAAATTAATTAGGAGGAAATTGTAGCAGAGATTAGCTATAGCGTTGATACTCATCTTTGAAAATGCTTGGTTATTAAAAAAATTGCTGTTGTTTTAAGGTACATTCTATACAGACTAGTTATTTATAAGGAAGAATATTTGAAAAATACTATCTGAAAGAACAAATAAAAGATAGGCAGGAAGAAAACTACGTAAACTACGTAATTGACTAGACTATTATATAGGTTTATGTAGAATGTGTAGAAAGAACTAGATCTTAAAAGATATTTTGGTCATGAATATGATTTCAGGACAAATGGTTATTTAAACAAATTACTATATTTATTCCTTGATAATTTACATATAATTTTTTATCCATTTTGAGAAAGTAGACCTAATAATCTTGAAGCATTATCTTACTTTTAGAAATTTTAAGAGCAAAGAAAATAAAAAAAATATATATAACATTTTGAGACCATCTAATAAAAATAAAAGCTAAGGCTCTCTCAATATTCTGATTAATTTTGATTCTGTTATTTGCCAACCAGGATGAATTTGCTTAAAACATACTGTCGAAGCTTAACCATTAAGTTATCATTGAGCTATTCTGTAATGCTTTACTTATATATTTTTAAATATCTGTCATCTACTCTTTATTTACCATAAAGGATGTTCTTTAACTCTTAGTAAGGATCTAGCACTTCTAAACTAAGACTTCCCCATTCCCACCCCCAGGCAGATTAAAGTTACATCATCTGTCTTCTCTGTTATTTCAGTTTGACTATGACGTGTCTCCTCATATTGTATCCATTAGTACTGCTACCATTGGCCTCTGAATCCTGAATCCCCAGGTGGTTTACTACTACTGTTTTGTGGCTTCGTTTTTGTTTAAATTGGGTCTCTAGTAAGTAACACAACTTATTTTTTTTTTTTTGTGAGGAAGATCAGCCCTGAGCTAGCATCCATGCTAATCCTCCTCTTCTTGCTGAGGAAGACCGGCTCTGAGCTAACGTCTATTGCCAATCCTCCTTTTTCTTTCCCCCAAAGCCCCAGTAGATAGTTGTATGTCATAGTTGCACATCCTTCTAGTTGCTGTATGTGGGCTGTGGCCTCAGCATGGCCGGAGAAGCGGTGCATTGGTGCGAGCCCAGGATCCGAACCCGGGCTGCCAGTAGCAGAGTGTGCGCACTTAACAGCTAAGCCACAGGGCCAGGCCCAGTAACACAACTTTTTAAATATAGGTACAACTTATTTCTTGAGAAAGCTTCCACCTGAAATGCTAAAATTTTTCACCCTGAAAGCTTCTCACTTTTTCTGCTCTAGTGAGGTCTGCTAGAAAATAAATGTGATATTAAAACAGGACCTATATTTTATTGACTATTCAATAAATTACAGGCACTGGTAGGTGTTTTATACAACTCATGTAATTATGGAAACAACAGTATGATATAATAATTATTATTAGCATTATACATAGGAGCAAAATATAGCTCAGTGAGGCTAAGATCATTTTGAAAGGTACAAAGCTAAAAAGAATAGTGAAAATGTAAACTCAGACAGGCTTAGTTTTCATTACTCCAATTGAAGATCTTCATGTCTTTTAAACATTTATCTTAGGCTTAGTCTTCATACATTGCTGAGTTGTCTGGTAGAGCTCATTTATTTCCTTACATATTGAGCGCTCCAAATGAAGACTAGAAGAGTATCGATAGTTATCACTTTCACTCTGTTTGCAATCATCCTTGCCTAAAGCTCCTATACTCTTCTGCTTTCTAATATCTTCTTGTCTCAAAATTCATAAGCTGTCCTGAGCCCTCTAAGTATCCAATTAAATATCACTTCTCTTCAGAACATTGTCTGTCTTTTCAAGGCAGAGTTAGTCAATTCTCTGGGCAACATCATCCTTAATACATTGACTTTTTGAAACCGAGCAAGAAGACGTTACAAAATCTTCCCTGGGCTAGAAGAAGACAGCAAAAACTTTGAGATAAGCTTTGCTAACTGCAGCTGTGCATATTCAGCATAATCAACTGTTGTTTAAAACTAACAAGGTCTTTCTGTCCCTCAGTATATGAGTGAGTTGTCTCTCCCAGGAAATCAAGGTCCAGACGTCAAGATTCAGCCTCACAAGGCCAAATGCAGGCTGAAGATGAAAACAAACCAGAAAAGTTCAGACAGTCAAGGGAAAGAAATTCAGTCTCCAATGCCAAATGCAAGCTGGTGGGAAGGTGCCAGCCAGCACATCCACATGCTCCCCCTCCCTTACCTAAAACCCCAGCACATGCTCTCTCTCACAACCTTTAAAACCCCTTGCTTCCCATCTTTTGGGGAGATGGGACAAATTTGAGAGCTCTTGTCTCCTGGCTGACGTCGCCCAAAATAAAAACTCTTTCCTTGCCATAAGCCTGGCCTTCTAGTTTTATTTGGGCCCTCTTGTGTGGCTGGTAAAGAACCTGGGTATGTATCTGGTAACATTTTGAGTAACTCAGTGGCATCTACCCTACAAAGATCATTCTAACTTACCAGTGGATTTGCACATACATTTAGCAGTTTTGAATTAATTTTCCTAAAACAAATTCAATTGAATATGTAATTCTCCATCTGATTATGGTCACAGTCTTACTTTTCTTCATTTATCAAATTAATCTTCCAGAGTTTAAATAAAATACTTGTGACTGAAAGACTCTTATTTGTTATTTTGGGCAAATAAAGTAAAGGTTTTAAAATTACTCAAATATTTTCAAATTAGGAAATACTCTTTTAAATATACTATTAGAGAGAAGTCTCAAAGATGAATTAAAAATTATGGACATGAGTCCATGGTGATAAAAATAAATGTTAGTGAAGAAATCTTCCTTGTGGAAGAATTCCAGAAAATATATGTAGATATTCCTTATTCCAGAAAATGGAGCTTAATTATATCCCTCCACTCTGTAGATCTGGGCTACCTTAGTGACTTGCTTCCATGAAGAAATTATAGACAGAAAAAATTAGCATTTTTTTCACTGGGAAACTTTACCTTAACCAACTTATCAAGGAAAATATTAACAGTTATAAGTCATGTTGATATAATCATTTATTCTGATATGATGTGATGAGAAGACACTCAACATTCTTGTATTCTTCCCCTAAATACATAACCCTAATCTTTTCCTTAAAAAAAAAGAGAGACAAATCCAAATTGAAGAACACTTAAAAATGCTTGACAAATACTCCTCCAAACTGACTAGTACATGAACAATAAAAGATTGAGAAATAATCAAAGACCAGAATAGACTCATGAGAATTCCTGAGTAAATGCAATATACTATCCTAGATTAGCTCCTGTAATAGAAAAAGGAAATCAGTGAGAAAGCTAATGAAATACAAATCAATCCAACGTCTATTGCCAATCCTCCTCATTTTTGCTGAGGAAGATTGGCCCTGGGCTAACATCCATGCCCATCTTTCTCTACTTTATACGGGACATCGCCACAGCACGGCTTTACAAGCAGTGCGCAGGTCCATGCCGGGATCCAAACCTGTGAATCCCGGGCCACCAAAGCGTAACGCATGAACCCAACTGCTATGCCACCGGGCTGGCCCCCCAATGCTTGTTTTTTTGGTTTGTCTTTTTACTTTTGAAAATAACATAATGATAATACAAGATATTTACATTAGCATAAACTGAGTAAATTTCCAGTAAAAGAGTTGCTTGAAAAATAACCTGCACCTCAAAACATCAATGAAAACTACTTGATGCCATTAGAGAGCAAAAATAGCAGCTAGGGTTTGAGAAGCCATGGTCTTGGAGAGAAGAATATTTACTAAGAGTAATCATATTCTCCACAACTTTTCTCTTAGAGCCTCTTCTTGTTTCTTATGTGTTGCATGGTAAATTTCAAGCAGAAAATGGTGGACGAATGTTTTCTTCTCTTTCATGGGCCTGGGGAGAAATAAATTGGAATCCACATCTATCAATGCAAATAGGATTTTTCTTGGATAGAAAAGATCTTGAATAAAAGGGAATTGGAGATCAATGAGCCTGACATTTTTCAGTGTTTTTTCCCTAAACACATTGGATAAATCTTAAGCAGTGAGCAATGGAAGCCTGAGACCACAGTAAAAAGCAGCAGTTAACTGATGAACAATATAAGAAGAAATTCCTGCTGTCTCCTAGTCTCCGAAGACAAAACATTGACATTTATGATTGGCCACAGTGGAAGAGCCTGGGTAAATACCTCGGCTTTTAATTGAGACCACTGAAATCATCTTCCCTAAGAATAAGCACGATGAATTCACCATTTCTCAAAAAGCATAGAACACAGACTTTAATAATCTCATTCCTTGTTTTGGCCAATGGTGTCTGCTTTTACTTGTGTGCCCGAGTAATTTAATTACTATTTGTAGGAATAAATCCTCATCAAGAACCTTTAACATTTGCATACAGTTTTGAGTATACAATAAAAAATTTCACAAACGTACCAGAGGGAGGTTTGAATGACTAAAAATCATGAAACTAACAGAAATAGAAAACGACTTAAGAAGATCTCTGTATATTTAGCACAGTCTGTAAATCAACTAGAACATTTTCATTAAAGCTAGAAATTAATGATTTAAAATAAATGGCATTGAGAGTTCAAAAATACTTATCCAATAATTGGAAGCAGAAGAACAGGGAATCATGTACTGGAAAATTGGTTAGGAGAAATATCGAGGATTCTTTTTACAAAAAGTGCATGGGAACACAGATTCTTTACTATGCCACATAGTATATAGTATGGGACATAGTAAAGAAATTAAACAAATATGAAATATCAGTCCTAGGAAACAGAAGTGAGAGAAAATGGGCCAAAAACTTTAGTTGAAGAGATAAAGTTTAAGAATTTTCAAAACTTATTAAATATATTTGGAAATATACGTAATAAGCTCTAAAAACATCATTCAACACCACACCCAAAAATCTCACAGTAAAATTTATCTTAACCCAACATACACAGAAACCATAGTCAGAAAAGTCCTAACCTAGAGCAATGATAAAATTGACAGCTGACTTTTCAACAGAAAACGGAGTGATACGGTGAATGTCTTGAAGTAAAATAACCACAAATCTAGATTTCAATATTCAAGTAAAATATTTGTAACAAAATAAAGTAAAATAAAGATGTGTAGCTAAAAATGTGTTGTCAACAGTCCTGTCATTAAAGAAAAGTATCAGTTAGAAGGCAGCACAGAGATGCAGGAAGGTCAATGGAAATAACTGGATAAACTAAATGAATATTGACAATAATAATTGCATAGATAGACAGTAATACCTTCAGGAAGCATTTGAATGATATGTAGGATTGGAATTCACAACAACAATAACACAAAAGATAAGAGGAGCTAAATTAAGTTAAAACAGTCTAGGCTTCCATCATCAAAAAAGTGTTAAACTAATTAAGGTAAGTAAGCATGCTGTCATCTCTAGGGTAATGTCTGAAAGAATAATTAATTCACTATAACAAAGAAATCAATAGAGGTAAAATGGAATAATAAAGTGAAAATAGTTTATTATCCTAAATAAAGGTATATGAAAGGAATACAAGGAACAAAAACAGGTCAATCAAATAGAGGAAAAGTAATAATATGGTAGATATTAGTAATTATACTTAATTTACCTGAACTAAACACTTTTAAAAGCTAGTATTTTCAATTTGGATTATAACATTTTATGCTGATTAGGTTGGCAGGTTTTTAATATAAGGACACAAAATGGAAAATTATATAGCATGGAAATATTAACTATAGAAAATAAGTTCTAGTTAGACTAATGGCAGATATACTAGACTTTACTGAAAGAGGCATTAGTATTGATAAAATGGGATATTTCATAAACAGAGACAATCCATAACAAAATATCACTACCCAAAATATGTATAAGCCTGTATGAGTCAGAGTTCTCCAGAGAACCAGAACAAATATCAGATTTATTATGAAGAATTGGCTCACTTGATAATGGAGGCTGGGAAATCCCACAATCTGCCATGCAAGCTGGAGGCCCAGGAAAGCCAGTGATGTAGTTCTGAGAACCAGAGGACCAATGGTGTAAGTCCCAGTGAGGGCAGGTGATGACCATGTCCTAGCTCATACAGTGAGGAGGAGAGAGCAAATCCCTCCTTCCTCCGCCTTTTTGTTCTGTTTAGGCCTTGAAGGGATTGGAGATGCTCAGACACACCAGGGAGGACAATCTGTTACCCAGGCACAGATTCAAATGCTAATCTCATCTGGAAAAACCCTCACAGAAATAAAGTATAATTTGCATATCTTGTGCCCTAGACAAGTTGATACATAACATTAACCATCACAAGTCTAGCCCTTGTCAACTTGGCACTCATAAACAGCTCCTTAAATCACACTTAATCTGTAAATAAAGCCAATCACAAGGTCATAATTCCACCTAACGTGATATATCTATCCTGCATGCAACCAAAAACACACTAACCCCACCTAGCTCAGAGCATTTCTTCTGAATGTTTGGAACATACATGGTCTTCTTAATCAAGAAAACTTAATGTATTCTAAGAGTCAGCTTCATTAGATACATGTTCAGGTTTATTACACTTCATCCAAATATAGCCAAGTGTGACTGGCTGAGCTCCATTATTAAAATGGGGACTGGTGAATGGCTGGGTAAGTGTGACTAGTGAACAGTACAATGAAAAGCCTGGGGCACTGTGACCTATGTCAGAACAACTCAAATGACAGAATAAGATCCGTCACACAGGAGAGTATTGCAAATACTTAGATTGTCCTGCTTCAAACGAGGTGAAGGATGCCATTTGAATCAGAATGGGGGGAGAGAACACTCAGGCAAGATAATTAAGTACCTGAAGGGATATTACTTTTTTTTTTTCACATAACCAATTATGTCTTCACCACCTATAAAAAAAAATTCTCTTCCCACTTACTTGAAATGTCAACTTTATCAAATGCTAAATTTTACATGCTTTTATGTAAAAGGAAGTTTTTTTTGACTATGAAGCATCTTCATTTTATACTCTAACAATTACATAGGTTACATGACATTTCCAGGGAGCGAGGTGCCATAAATTCATAGTTTCCAGATTTGTAGGTTTCAGATCCCACAATCAATTATAGGGAGAATTGTTCCTTTTAACGAACTGTTGAGTTTGGTTTACTACTATTTTGTCAGGCATTTTCATGTCTGTGCTCATCATGAATATTGGCCTTAGTATTCTTTTTTTGTAGTGACTTTGTTTGGCTTTTGTATCAGGGTAATGCTGGCCTCATCAAATGAGTTGGAACTATTTCCTCTTAAATTTTTGGAAGATTTTGAGAAGAATTGGCATTCATTCTTCTTTAAATTTTTGGTAGACTTCACCAATGAAACCATCTGGTCCTGGGCTTTTATTTGTTGGGAGGTTTTTATAACTGATTCAATCTCCCTTTTTGTTATTGTTCTGCTCAAATTTTCTATTACTTCCTGACTCAGTCTTGGTAGGTTGTTTGTTTCTAGGATTTTATCCATTTCTCCTAGGTTATCCAGTTTGTTGGGATATGATTGTTCTTAATAGTCTCTTATAATCCTTTTTTATTTCTATGGCAGCAGTTGCAATGTCTTGTTTCTGACTTTATTTACTTGCGTCTTCTCCATTTTTTTCTTAGTCAAGCAAAGGTTTGTCAATTTTGTTTATCTTTTAAAAAATCCAGCTCAATTTCCTTGATATTTCTATTGTTTTTCTATTCTCTATTTTGTCATTTCCTCCTTCTGTTAACTTTGGGCCTAGTTTGTTCTTTTATTTCTAATTTCTTTAGGTATAAAGTTAGGTGGTTTATTTGAGATCTTTCTTCTTTTTTAATAAAGATGTTTATCACTATAAACTTCCCTCTTAGTACTGCTTTTGTTGCATTTCATAAGTTTTGTGTGTTGTGCTTTTGTTTCCACTTGTCTCATGATGTCTTCTAAATTCTGTTTTGATTTCTTCATTGACACAATGATTGAGTGTTGATTAATTTCCATATATTTGTGAATTTTTCCTTCTCTTATTGATTTCTAGTTTCATTCCCTTGTGCCTGGAAAACATATTTGGTGTGATTAATCTTCTTAAATTTGTTTCATCCTGTTTTGTGATCTAACGTGATCTCCCTTGGAGAATGTTCTGTGTGTGCTTGAGAATATGTGTATTCTGTTGCTGTTGGGTAGAATGTTCTATATGTGTCTGTTAGGTCCATTTGGTCCATAGTTTTGTTCAAATCTCCTTTTTCCTTATAGATTTTCTGTCTGGATATTCTATCCATTATTAAAAGTGGGGTATTATATTCTCCTACTGTTATTGGTTTGCTGTCTATTTCTTTCTTCAGATCTGTCAATATTTTCATTATATATTTGGGTGCTCTGATGTTGAGTGCATTTGTTTTTATAATTGGTATATCTTCCTGATAAATTGTACCTTTTAACATTACATAATTGACATTTTTTGTTTCTTTTGACAGTTTTTTACTTAGTCTATTTTGCCTGCTATAAGTATAGCCATCCTTGCTCTCTTTTGGTTACATTCGCATAGATTATCTTTTTCCACACCTTCACTTTCAGTCTGTGTGTGTTTCAATTCCAAAGTGAGTTTCTTTCTTTCTGTTCTTTTTTTTTTGGTGAAGAAGATTATCCCTGAGCTAACATCCATTGCCAATCTTCCTCTTTTTGCTTGAGGAAGATGGTCCCTGAGCTAATATCTGTGCCAATCTTCCTCTATTTTGTATGTGGGATGCTGCCACAGCATGGCTTGATGACTGGTGTGTAGATCTGCACCTGGGATCTGAACCCACAAACCCCGGGCCGCCAAAGCGGAGTGCACAAACTTAACCACTACACCACCAGGCTGGCCTCTAAAGTGAGTTTCTTGAGATAGTATACAGTTGGATCTTGTTTTTCAATCCACTTAGCCACACTATGTGTCTTGAATGACAAGTTTAATCTATTTACCTTTAAAAGAATTGTTGATAGGTAAAGGCTTAGTATTGCATTTTGTTAATAGCTTTCTGTGAGCTTTGTGGCTCTTATATCCCTCTTTCTTTCTCTTGATGTCTTCCCTTGTGATTTGTTGATTTTTTGTAGTCATTTGCTATGATACCCTTCTCTTTTTCTTTTTTGTATCTACTATAGGTGTTTTCTTTCTGGTTAACATGAGGCTTACATAAAATATCTTACAATTATAACAGTCTATTTTAAGTTGATAACAGCTTAACTTCAATTACATCCAAAATTCCAAACTTTTATCTCCCCCCATCCACACTTTGTGTTATTGATGTCATATTTTACATATTTTTATATTGTGTATTCATTAACCAATTTTATTTATATTTATTTTTAATACCTTTGTCTTTTAGCTTTTGTGCTAGAGTTAAAACTGTTTTATACATCACCATTACATTATTATAGTATTCTGTATTGGTCTATAGGTTTACCTTGAACAGTGAGTTTTATATATTCATACGCTTTTGTGTTGCTGTGTAGTGTCTTTTCACTTCCACTTGAAGAACTCCCGTTAGCATTTCTTGTGAGTCATGTCTAGTGATGATGAACTTTCTCAGCTTTTGTTTGTTTGGGAAGTTTCTATTTCTCATTCACTTCTGATGGACAGTTTTGCCAGGTATTCTTGATTAGCAGGATTTTTTTTCCTTCAGTGCCCTGAATATACCAAACCATTGCCTTCTGGCCTGTAAGGTTTCTTTAGAGAAATCAACTGCTGGTTTTATGGGGGCTCCTTCACATGTGATGAGTCACTTTTTTCTTACTACTTTCAAAATTCTTTCTTTGTGCTTGACTTTTGACAATTTGATTATAATGTTTCAGTAAATTCTACTTAGGATTCATCTTTTTTGGGGTCCTTTGAGCTTTATTAATTGAGATATCCATTTCCCTCCCCAGATTTGGGAAGTTTTCAGCTATTATTGCTTTCAAAAAGCTTTCTACCCTCTCTCTCTCTTATCCTTCTGGGATTCTCATTATGTGCATGTTGGCTTGCTTGACGATGTCCCATAAGTCCCTCAGGCTTTCTTCACTCCTTTTCAATACTTTTCTTTTTACTTTTCTGACAGGATAATTTCAAGTGACTTGTCTTTGAGTTCACTAATTCTTTCTTCTGCTTAATCAGATATGCTATTGAATCTGGTGAATTTTTCAGTTCAGTGTGAATTATTCAGCTGTAGAATTTCTATTTTGTTTTTCTTCATCTTTTCTATTTCTTTGTTTAGGCAACTCATTGAAAGGCCAGTGTGTTGGGGACATGTTCTACTCTTCCTTATCTTTTCTGTGGGAGAAGTCTCATTTGTGTCCTTTTTCTAATCTTGCAGAATCATGCCAGCTGCAGCTTCCCCAGGTGTCCAGGCTATGTAGGTTTCTTCAGCAGGGCAGAAATTAGCCCTTTGGGAAGTATACTTAAAGGTCACGATGCAGGAACCATGCTCCACTCCTCCCTCCCTCCTAGAGAAGAGGCCTCAGATCTGTGTCTTCTTTAAGCTATGGCCATAGGAAGTGAATATTAACCTCCAGGCCGTGCATTATGACATAGCTCATTGGGGTCAATTGGCATGATATTTTGTACCTATGTGTGGAAAAGCTTAACATACTTCATTAATGTTTATCTACTTCAATATTAGGTAACATATGCATGTTTCATAATTGGGTGGTGGCTAGGTTGTAGTAGAAAGTCTTATGAATCTAGACATGTGGCATCTTATTGTCCTAGCACACATCGGATGACATGGTAGTGCAAATATTATTGAATTAGTAAATTCTTTGTGACTTACAGATAAAAGTGTATTGTCCCTGATAACATTTCTTCTAGAAACACTTAAATTATGAGACAGCAAGAAGATGTTTATTGGATAACTGGGATTAGGAAGATATATCAGTTAGCTTTTTCTGTGTAACAAATGAGCTCATTATAACAACAACCATTTATTTGCTCATGATTTTGTGGGTTGATAATTTGAGCTGGAATCACTTGGTAAGCTTGTCTCTGCTCCACATGGTGTCAGCTTGGCTCATTCACATGTTTGGTCTTCATTTGGGCAGGCTGGGATGGCTGAGATCCCTCAACACATCTCATCTTCTGGAGGCTAACTTGGACTTGTTCACAAGGCAGTGGCATTTTAAGGCCTATTCTTAGAACATTCATAGTGTTACTTCTGCCACATTATATTAGTCAAAGCAAGTCACAAGGCCAACACAGATTCAAGGAGTGGGACAATAAACTCCACTTCTTGATGCAAGTTGTTGCAAAGAATTTGTGGCTATTTTTAATCAATCCCAGAAGGTTCAATAAGAGCTCTGATTAGGTACTTTCAAGATTCATGGTTTTATACTTTTAAGAAATGAAATTTCTCTTTTATTTAGTCTGAGGATTATATATGCTGGCCATGGGAAGGTACCCATTCCTCTAGCTTCCTCAGGGGTCTGCATTATGCCAGTTCTTCCAGTGCTCCATGTGAGGTAAGACAGATGCCAGCCTATCAGGGGACACACAGACATACTGAAAAGCTAAGGATGTTCAATGTCAACTTCACTGTCCCCTGCGCCCCATTCCCCCTCCAGGGAAGAGTTGTAATCTCTTTGTACTGGTCTGTGTCAGCTTGAGGGAGGGGCCAATATGGATATGATGATATTGTTCTTCTTACCCATTTCACTGTGGTTGATCTCAATTTTGTGGTTGTCTGGGGGTAGTGCAACTTCTTAACTGATTTCTGGATTTCTCATAAAGGCATTTTTTTTTTACTTATATTGTTATTAAATCTTTTTTTTGTGAAGGAGTGAGGGCTAGGAATTCTTATTTCACCATCTTGGTGGATCACTTTCTTATTATTGAGTTTTGAGCATTCTTTATATATAATATATATATTCTTTATATATTACAGATTCATGTCCTTTTATTAAATACAAAATTTGCAAATGTATTCTCCTGGTTCATAATTTGTCTTTAATTATAATAACAGTGTCTTTCAAAAGCAGAAAAATTTTAATGTTGTTGAAATTTCACTAATAATTTTTTAGAATGGATCATCCTTTTGATGTTATATCTAATGTATGTATGCCTAATGCAAGTTCATAAAGAATTCTCTTATGTTTTCTTCTAGATGTTCTATAGTTTTAAGTTTTACATTTATGTCCATGAGCCATTTTGATTTACCTTTCATGTAGTTTAAGGCACAGATTAAAGTTCATTTTATCACATACAGATATTCAATTGATTTTGCATTATTTGCTGAAAAGACTGTCCTATATCCACTGAATCATCCAAGCAGAGCTCTATGAGGCGTAAAACAACAGCAAAAACAATGAGGACAAAAGATCACTCTTTAGAAGATAAATATAATTGATATGTCTCTATTTAGAATGATCAGGGGAAAATATGAACCCATAAATTACTGATTTTAGAACTGTGAAAGATGACATCATTACATATGGTACACATTTTAAAAGAATTATAAGAATATATTATGAAAACTTTATGTCAAAAAATAGACAATTATATGAAATGGACAAAACCCTTAAAAAACACCAATTGTCAAAGATCACTCGAGAAGAAATATATAAGCTGAATAGCCCTATATTTGTTAACTGATTTGTAGTTAACAACTTTCTCACAGAAAAAAAATTTAGGTCCAGATTTGGTGAATTCTACCAAAAATTTTTAAAAATATCACTTTACATACATTCTTCGAAAAATTTGAATAGGAAGAAAAATTCCCAGTTCATTCTTTAGCTGGCATTACCATGGTACCAAAAACAGATGAAGACATTAAAAGAAAATAAAAGTACGGAAAATAATCTTCATGAATACAGATACAGAAATTATTTAAAACTGTATCAAATTGTATCCAACGATAGATAAATGATAATACATCACAACTGAGGGAGGTTTGTCTCAGGAGTGCATTGTTGGTTTAATATTAGAAAAAAATTGATGTAATCAACTATGTTAACAAAAGAAAATCATCTAAACATACACAGATTAATAACTTGATAAAATTCAATATCCTTTGCTGAGAAAAACTCTGAGCAAACTAGACATAGAAGGGAACTCCTCAGCTTGATGAAGGGCATCTGACATTAACCTACAGCTAAGAATATAGTTAGGGTAAAAAACTGAATGCTTTCTCCCCAAGACCAGGAAAAAAAATAAGAATGTTCAGTCTTCTCACTTTTACTCAACATTCAACTGGATGTTCTAGCCAGTGCAACAAGTCTAGGAAAATAAAAGGCATCCAGATTAAAAAATTAGAAATAAATTGCCTTTATCCACAGGTAACATGATGGTCAAAGTGGAAAAATCCAAAGAAAGCTACAAAAATGTTACTATAATTAGTAAGTGAGTTTAGAAAATTTGCAGAATACAAAATCAATGCAGAAGTTAATCTTATTTCTGTATACTATAAATTAAAAATTGGAAATTATAGTTTTTTTAAAACTGCAACTATCAATTATATAAACTTGAAATACTTAAGGATCAGTCTGACAAAAATTTGCAAGACATTTATACTGAAAACTACACAACCTTGTTGAGAGAAATTAAGAAGACCTACAGTAAAATGAAGAGATAAAATGTGTTCGTGGATCAGATGTAATGTTCAGCTATCAGATTCAATATTTTTCAGATGCCAATTATCCTGGCAATGATCTATATTCAAGGCAATCTCACTCAAAACCCCTGAATGTGCTTTGTGCGTGTGGGTGTGTGTGTGTGTGGAAACTGACAAGCTGATTCTTAGATTCATATAGAAATACAAAGAATCTCCTAGAATCACCAAAACAGCTTTAGAAAAGAACCATGTTGGAGGACTAACACTACCTCATTTAAATATTTACTGTAAAGCTACAGTAATCAATGCAGTGTAGCATTGTCCTAAAATAGATAAATAGATCAGTAGAACAGAGTCCAGAAATAGACAACACCAATATAGCAAACTGATTTTTAACAAATTTCAAAGACAAATCAGTTGAGAAAGCATTGGTTTTTTTTTAAGGAGTTGATCTGACGTTGTGTTTCTTGTGTAAGAGCAAGTGTTTGGGCTGCCATTCAACCCTGTGAACTGCTCGAGTAGACCTGGAGCTTCCTTAACAATGGATGGCAGTAAGCAACTTTCCTTCATATTTAAACACCAATAACAAATCTTTTTTGATTTGCTTTTGATGACTTGTTTTGGGGTCGTGACAAAGTCATAGTGGACTTGTTAAATAATATTTTAGAGCTTGATCTCTGATATAATATGTGTAACCAATCCCTTTTACTCATTTTGAGCATACTCTTTTTTTTTTTTTTTTTTTTTGTGAGGAGGACCAGCCCTGAGCTAACATCCAATGCCAATCCTCCTCTTTTTTGCTGAGGAAGACTGGCCCTGGGCTAACATCCATTCCCATCCTCCTCCACTTTATATGGGACGCCACCACAGCATGGCCTAACAAGCGGTGCGTCGGTGCGCCCCCGGGATCCGAACCGGCGAACCCCGGGCCACCGCAGCGAAACGTGCGCACCTAACTGCTTGCGCCACCGGGCCAGCCCCTGAGCATACTCTTTTATATCAACACAGTCCAAGTGTTTCAGATATTTAAGTTCTCCTTAATAGGCCCTCATGTTACAAACTAAATGTGCCACCATTGTTTTTTTCCCCCCATATTTCGAAAAGAAACACTTAAAAAACTTAGACAATAGTCCAGTATACAATGAAAACTCTCCTTTAAAGATTGAATCTATTTGCAATATTAAAGTCTGCTATGGACCTGTTATTGTTATTATTATTATTTTAGTAATGGAAAAGAAAGTTTCTTATTGAAGAAACCTAGACCAGTAGGCTTTCCCATATTGCCTTAGGACTATAAAACAATTGATGTTTTTGTTGCATTTTTCCCATGTTTAAAAAAAAAAAACTGAGTGGATTTTATTTATTTATTTTTGCACATAAAGAGTATTCTCTAAATGCCAGTCTCTAGGGAAATATTTTACCTATCTTTTTGGTTTGCTAATTTCAATAGGTTCCCTTGTGTCTTTATTGAGCCAAAAGATAAAACTTTAGCTTAGTTAGAATCACGGGATATGTTAAATTTCTGTGCTTAAACACTGTATTTCTTCCTAGATTTTGATCTTTGATATAACACTTCCAGCTAAACATTTAGAAAAACTCTCTGAAAATTTCACCAAACTGGAAAGGATGCTAGAGATACATCAATGTTCTTTAGTATCTGAATACTGAGCTGTGTAGTAAGAGAAAAATGGGAAATATTTAAAAAATAAATAAAACTCACATTTCACCTTTTATTTGAATCCTTCTGCAGAAAACTTTGGTTTTCTATACCCCTTTAATAATTGAATAATATTCTGAAATGATCATCATCACTCTTAACGTAGGTAGTCCATATATTCTACTATATGCTATAACAAAAAAAGAAATCTCAATATATCCTGTATAAGGTAAGTCAAATTTTAAGTTTAACTTGTCTTTTTATGAATTAGAAGTTACAGAAACATTGTGGAAGTACAATAAGAGAATTAAATTTGTCTTTAAATTGTCTTTTATGTTCTATTCCTTTTGATAGAGAAGTAAAAATTTCTATGTAATTTTACTATGTGCAAATATATGAAATATAATAACATGTATTTTTTAATGTACAAATGAACCTCTAATTCGTTTTCTTTATCTAACTCTATGAAATTTTAGCTGCATTGGTTAAATCATGGAGGAAAATGAGAGAGCAGCTATTCTTTTCATCTCGAGAAAATTTTAACAAACATTTACACTCAGTTCAAGGTTAAAGGCAATTAGTGTGTTTAGCAAAACTCAGAAGACAGAAGATTATGAAAAAGAGGAAACAACAATGAAATAAAGAGCTAATGTCTTTACTAGTTATATTTGGTCTACCACATCATAAAAATTACACAGAAAATCGATGAAAAATATAGATTCATATTTTAACACGATAGAAGGAAAGTGATTATTGGAAAAACATAAGGGACAATCAAATAGAAATATTTTATGTTGGAATGCAAGGACTAACATATTATTCATGAACAATAGACAGATTAAAACTTGTGGCATGCATTCAGATATATTTAAGACAAAATTCTAGGGATTCAATAGCTTTAAAAAAATATGTGCAAACAAAAAAGATAATATCAAGTTATCTAGAAAAGTAAAGGAATATATTTGAATAAATGTAACTGAAAAAAAGGAAAATAGTTATGTGCCATTTGATTTTTTTCTATTATCACTTATATTTAAAAGGGAGAAAAAGGAAAAAGAAAGCCTTCTGAATATTGCCTGCAATACCGAAAAGTGGCTGACACAAAGAAGTCTTGCTCTATTACAAAGGATGTAATTAGCAAAAAACAAACTGCAATCAGTAACTATGAAGTATTGCTGTAGCACTAGTCAGTAACAAGAACTGTAACTGTGCTTAAAATCATTTCACACTGAAATGAAAAGATATAGCTTCTTAATGTAATTTGTACAACCATAAAGAAAGAAATATGAGACTATTATCAATTGAATAGAGTAAAAGATTAAAATATAAGAAGACCAATTTTAGTTTTTCTGTTTGTTTTATTTCCCAAGTCATACAGATTTGAGGCATTGTTAATGATTTACTAGGAATTGATTAAGGGTTGAATCTAAAGGCCAATCCTAAAGTATATGAATAGGCAAGCAAATGGAGTTAAAAAAAGAAAAAAAAAAAAAAACCTGAAAGAAAATGATACCAAAAAAAAAGTCAGAAAGGAAATATGAAATGGACCTTGCTGATGAATAAATGGAAGAAAAATTACTTGAGATATTTGCTAAATTCAGAAAATATAAAAAATGAACTATTTAAGTAGCCTATTAGGGTAAGGGAAAAAGTAAAGAAAAGATAAGAAAAGAAAAAAGGAAAAAATTAAGGAAAGATGAGTTATAGTTTTACACTAAATTGTGGAGTTAAATTTCAGTGACTGATAAGCCCCCTATTAACTAGTAAGAAGGACTTATTTAAATCTTGTCACGGGAAGAAACTCAGCATTTTTGTAAAAATGACCGACTTTAGAGGAAATGTTCATTTTGATGAACTCAGATTTGTGAAAATATTTGCACATAGATAGGTTTCTGAGTATGGAACGTTCTATGAGAATGAGGTCATGAAGTTTCTTATTTAATTTTTGTGTTCTCTAGCTTTGATAGGAAAAAAAAGAAATGAACAAATCAATGGAAATAGAGTTCATTCTGCTTGGACTGACAGATGACCCTCTCTTGCAAATTGTGGTTTTCATGTTCCTATTTTTCAACTACATCTTGAGTCTCATGGGGAACTTAATCATCCTCCTCCTCACCATGCTGGATCCCCATCTCAAGACTCCAATGTATTTCTTCCTAAGAAATTTTTCCTTCTTAGAGATTTCATTCACAACCGTCTGCATTCCACGATTCTTGATAAGCATTCTGACTGGAGACAGAACAATTTCTTACAACGGCTGTGCAGCTCAATTATTCTTTTTTCTTTTGCTAGTAGTCACAGAGTTTTACCTTCTGGCTGCCATGTCCTATGACCGCTATGTTGCCATCTGCAAACCCTTGCATTACCCAATCATTATGAACAGCAAAGTGTGCTATCAGCTTGTACTCAGCTCTTGGGTAACTGGCTTCCTAATCATATTTCCCCCTTTGGTCTTGGGACTCAAGCTGGATTTTTGTGCTTCCAAAACTATTGATCACTTCCTCTGTGATGCTTCTCCTATCCTGCAGATCTCTTGCACAGATACACATTTCATAGAATTGATGGCTTTTGTTTTAGCTGTGGTGACACTCGTGGTCACTTTGTTGTTAGTGAGCCTCTCCTACACTTACATCATCAAAACCATTCTAAAATTCTCTTCTGTTCGACAACAAGCAAAGGCCTTTTCTACCTGTTCTTCACACATGGTTGTTGTCTCTATTACTTATGGGAGCTGTATCTTTATGTACATGAAACCATCAGCAAAGGAAAGGGTGACTTTAATTAAAGGTGTATCTGTGCTCAACACCTCTGTTGCTCCTTTACTAAACCCCTTCATTTACACCCTAAGGAATCAGCAAGTGACAGAAGCTTTCAAAGATATGCTTCAAAGATTATTTTATTCTCATAACAGTGAGAAAAAATTTTGGTATAAATAATGTGTTGTTGAGACATGAATAGAAAAATTGAATACAATTTTCAATTCATTAGTTCATGTCTATGCCATTTCTCCCCTCAGTGATTTATATCATATTAGGTTTACAAGTCTTCCTGATCTCTGCACTTCTCTCTGTTCTTATTTCTGAGTAAATCTTTTTACTCCTTAGTAGTAAACTACCTTCTTCCATCCAGATTCTTAAATTTCATCTTTGGCTACAAATACGTCTTCTCATAAAAGATAGTTTCATGTGCTGACTGAATGCTTTCTAAAAATGAACTTTGCTGTATATACTTAGTTAATTTTCTCAACATGTGTGCTAATTGCTAAGCGTTGCATCTACTCCTAAGTATTTTGGTTTGCTAAAACTGTGAGAGTCACATTCCAAACCTGATAATTATCGTATCATGTAATTGCTGTTGTAATGAAAAAGAGATAGAAATCTGATTAATTTTAAAGATCAACCTAGCCTTCCAAGAGACATCATCATTTATGCTGAACCTTGAAAAATGCACAAGGAAATAAAAATTTCAAAGGTGCTGTAACCTGACTTATAAAATGTGCAAAAGAACAGAGATTCCACTAAATAGCTTTCACCTGGATAGTTATAATGATTAACAATATGGTATTTGTAAACATTATCAGTTATTGTTTAGTGTAGAAGTAATTGAACTGCAGGCTTTGGTCAAAATTGCTTATATTACCTTGTAGTCTTAGTCCCACAAATGATAGTAACCCATGGAAGAAGTTCAAGGTATAACTTATATCTGGGTCTGAGGATCTTTTGGTATAATTTAAACCACTTGTAAATTAAAAATTAATTCTGAATATGTCGTTTAATCAAATTTAAGTATACTTTATATAAAAGTGCACATAATCATTTTAAACCAGTGGATTTGGACAAAAATTGCCACCCTTGTAATGATAAAGACAGAGCACACTTATATCACACTAAATAGTTCCTTTTACCTCTTCCCAGCCATCACCCCTCCTCTGCCCACTATTGGATCCAGGTGCCCACTGATGTTCTTTCAGTCACTAGACACAAGTTTTGCCTTTTCTGGTATTTCTTTTGAATTTTTATTTTTATTTTTTTGTGAGGAAGATTAGTCCTGAGCTAACATCTGTCACTAATCCTCCTCTTTTTTGTTGAGGAAAATTGGCCCTGGGCTAACATCCATGCCCATCTTCCTCCACTTTATATGGGATGCCACCAGAGCGTGGCTTGACAAGCAGTGTGTCGGTGAGCGCCTGGGATCTGAAGCCAGGGCCACCGCAGCGGAGCCTGTGCACTTAACGGCTACACCACCGGGCCAGCCCCCAGGTATTTCTTATAAAAGAAACAACAAAGCATAAACTTTATGTCTGGCTTCACTTCCTCAACATAGTGTTTTTGAGGTTCATCCATGCTATTGCATGCATCTTCAGATCATTCCATTTTGCTGATGCGACTTAGCAGAATCTCTGGTGTCCTTTTGTCACAGCTTGCTTTCTCTGCCCTATTTCCACACCTTGGCATTCTTATTCTCTGAGGAACGTCTCCCCAAGGCTGAATCATTTACTTTTCTCTGTGTCAAAATTCAGTACATACCATATTCTGAAATGCCAATTGCTGAAAGCCTCTGTCATCCCATAATGTCCTTTGAAATAAACTGTCTGCCAAAGGGAAATTGATGGGAAGGGATTGTTCCTCTATGTCTTGGTGACTCTACTCTTCACTTCCTGTTCTCCAAGTCAGTGGGATTACCAGGAATTGTCCCCAGAGAACAAAAAGAGGGATACATGTTGAGGAACGCCATTGACCATTTTGTTGCTCATTTTAGGAGCCCGTCTCAGTTCCAAATTAAGTCCTTTTACTATTTTAAAAATGCAACAGGCTCCAAGACTCAACCTGCTTTTGAAGAGCAAGAGAACAATGTTTGAACATTGGATAGAATATTGAGGACACTAATACTACAGATCTCACTGAAACCTTATAGAGCATGGTTCAGGAAAGCTTGTGGGAAACTGCAGTGACTCTTAGTAATTTCTGAGAAAGCATCTACCAATAGTCTTAGCAGTAAAGTGTAGTTCTCACTTACTGAGAATCCACTGTGGATCTCGCCTCTGCTCTCCAGTCTGACTACAAACACATCTGGAGAACAATAGCCTCTGCTTCTCTTCCAACTTCCAAATTTTGCACAAAGTCCTCTCGTTGACAAACTGTAAATTAGAACCATAGAGGGAAGAGGACTCTGAGAAATGGCATCCACCCTCTCCTCTGCACTTAGAGTACAGCTAAGAAAGTCATATGTGATGCTGAGTTGGCAACAGGCAATTCAATGCAGTTACTTTGAAAATAGCCAAAGATGTGGTCTCAGATATTGCAAATCATTGCTTCTATCACTGGCTCTGCCCAGCGAGTGATGTCAGTATTGGGGGCAAGTGAGGAGAGGTGAGATTCATTTTGTACTTTTTTGTTTAATTTACTCCCATTAAATAGGGCACTGTTTGAAGAGTTTGAATTTATGAATGTTTAAAATCCACATAATACATTCATATTACTTCAGACACCATTGTCACCCTGCTTGAAAATTATGTTCTACAAGGGACAGTAGATGGGTTTCTGATGGAAGGAAGAATGATAAAAAAGAGTGACAGAAATAGGGAAATGAATTATATTACTCTTAAAGTAATTTAATTTTTTCACGAAGCTCGCACAGGTATAGATATTAAGCTCTAGAATTACGTCCCAGGGAGAACATGACCTCTGCTATAAGGTCTTCTAGGATAAATGCTTTATACTCAACAAATTCCAGATCCTGGAAAGAACACTCTGTTCATTGTTCATTCATTCATTACCTCAACAAATGCTTACAAAGCTCTAAGAACTTGAAATAATTATAGAAGAGGACATGCCTGATATGCCTCATGAAATTGAATGTTCATAGTTTCATTGATTACTGAGAGAGAGAAAATACATACAATAAAAGTGTCTTAGTAGAAGGATTATGTTTGGATCTTAAACCATATGACGGAGGATCCTAAGAGTTTTGTGGGTTGAGCATATTTTCCTCAATAAACATTCTTCTGCTTAGTTCTTGCCTTTTATAGATTTAAAGCTTCCCAAATCACTTAAGGGTGAGGAATTTAAGTTTCACCTACCAAAATCTTAAAGACCCTTGCCAGTCCAGTAGGACATTGTTAGCACCAGGTGGACTTGGGGCTTTAGGCAAATGTTTGTCTTATCCTATGACATCAGAGTCTTCCCTAACAATGTCCGTACTTAAACTAATTTTCTATCAATGCAGTATAAAAACTGAGTGGTAGAGTAAAGGAATTAAACATAAATTAAGACTTAATATAGTACTGTCACAAACAAGAGGAATATTTTCCTTCCTTTTTCAAAAATACATTAAATCAGAGAGTGAATAAACAGACATAGTGATTTCATATGCCAACAAGAAATTTAAGAGTTTTATTCATACAGTTGAATGTTTTAGATATGTGATAATGACAATGATGAAGATGAGGATGGTGATAAAAATGAAGATAAGTTTGTGATCCTGGCAATGGAATTCTTATATCACTAACCATCTATGTGATCTGAAGAAAGTTACCTGAGATCATTGGATTGACTTTGCACAGAGATAAAATGAATAAATTTACACAGAAGTATATGTTCATAATGAAAATCAAATGATGTTACAATTTTATATAATAAAGATATAATCCAGGACTTTAGAAAATGGAGGCGAGGTTTATATAGAGATCAGTCTGTTTAAGACATTCTGAAAAAACTGAATCTCATCTAGTTGACATCTAATCTCTCTCTTCTTGACTCCTGCCCTCATCTCTGTCTCTTTCTTTATCTTTCTCTCTCTCCGTGCTCTTTTCATCTAGATGCATGATCACCCCAATATAATAAAATCAAAGTTTGGAGGCAAATTGTTTCCCTAGAGGACATGAGAGAATTGTCTTAATTCAAAAGTAAAATTTAATTCTTAAAATTGCTGTAACTATAGAGTAAAATGGTTCAGGTCAATGTAATAATTGATCTGATATCTCATGCTCTTCTACTTTTCCACTTGGAATGCAGTCATAGAAGGTCCAGTTGAAAACGTAAAGTAAGAAGTAAACTGCTGGAGAAGTCAAGATGGCGGTGTAGGCAGACTCTGAACTCACCTCCTCCCGTGGACACAGCCAATTTACAACTACTCATAGAAAAATTACCCCTGAGAGAGAACTGAAAACGGGATAAGAGAAACTCTTGCAACAAACGACAATCCTAATTGAGGTGGAAGAGGCACAAATTCCCTTCAGGAGAGAAAAAATGCTGCTTTCACAAGCTGCCAGCTTCATGGCCGCCCAGGAGCAGCCCAAAGATCTGCAGCCCTCCCTGGATGAGCGGGGCCCTGAGCTGGGGAGTGCCCCCGCTGTGGGCATTTTGTGGACCCAGCACAATCAAGACAAGTGGCATAATGTCTGACTTTGCCTGCTACTAAAACATTGGGGAGTACCCCCAGAAATGCTGGTTCACAAAGAAATTAAAACCAGCTCTTAAAGGGCCCACATGCAAACTCACTTGTTTCAGAAAGAAACCTAAAATTACCAGAAAGAAAGGTGCACAGTGCTTTGGTGAAAAGAGACTCACCTGATAGGCTCTGAGTGCATTGCAGTGAGAGGTGAGACCTCTCCAGGGACTGGGACATTGGTGGCAGCCATTGTTGTGGCCTGGTGTGGGTGTGCTGACACAGAGGCCATTGGAGTTCTACCTGGCCTACTAGCCCAGGGTCTGCCCCACCCACCAGAGCGCCAATTTAATCGAGCTCAGCCAGGGCAGGCAGCCCACCTAGGGACTCGCCCCACCCAACAACAAGCCCTCGGACAACTTGTGGGCATGCATAGATTGGTGACTGGATTCTCTGCAGCCTGGCGACTGAGCCCACTTCAGTGGGGCAGGGTGTGCACAAGGAGCGGGTGGAGAGTGTGGGGTGGTGGTGGAGTGTGTGGGGCCCCCGCTGTGGAGAGAATGGGTTCACTTCCGGTGGTTGGGGCATGCAAAGGGGGCAGGACTGTGTTGACTGTGTGTGTGGATCTGTGGGCGACAGGGCTTGTCAGCTGCAGAAGACATGTGCTTCTCAAAGACCCACATAGGGGGTTTGCCCCACCTTCCAAAGCCTGAAACAATTAGGTGCTCCTGTGCCTGAGACCAGCCCCACCCAGCTACAATCCTCAGAGAGCTGACAAGAGACCTAAAGGCTAGAGGCTTATAGCTTTTGTAAGCCCCTGAGCCTAACAACCTGCCACGGTGGGGGCATACTCACTTAAAAGAAATACTGCAACACAAATGTGGTATTAGAACTTGCAACCAACTGTGCTGGGGCTCCCCACACCTGATAAAGAGACTGAAGGGCCCACAACAACTACAAGCAGCTGAGCATTACAACAGCTGGCCAGAAGTATAACTCAGCCTCCCTGGGCGTCTACAGGGAGAGCAAACACATCACAACAGAAGGACACACGTAGCCCACATAGGGGTCTCTCCTGGAACATTGAGAACTGAGGGAAGCACACTGCAGGCCTCCTAAGGCATCACTTATACAAGGTCGCCTATCCAAGAGCAGGAGACGTAGCTGACCTACCTAATACGTAGACACAAGCACAGGGAAAGAGGCAAAATGACGAGGCAGAGGAATACATTCCAAGTAAGGGAATTGGACAAAACCCCAGAAAAGGAACTAAGTGAAACAGAAATGAGCAACCTACCTGACAGAGAGTTCAAACAAAGAATGTTAAGGGTGCTCACTGATCTGGGGAGAGGAATAGATGAACTCAGTGAGAATGTCAACAAGAAATGGAAGATATAAAAAAGAACCAATCAGAAATGAAGAATACAATACTGGAAATGAAAAATTCACTAGAGGGACTCAAAAGCAGAGTAGAGGATACAGAAGAACGGATCTATGAGCTGGATGAAAGACTAGAAGAAATCACCCGAGCTGAACAGGTAAAAGAAAAAAGAATTAAAAAGAGTGAGGACAGTCTAAGGGGCCTCTGGGACAACATCAAGTGCACTAACATCCAAGTTATGGGAGTCCCAGAAGCAGAAGAGTGAGATAAAGGGGCAGAGAATCTATTTGAAGAAATAATAGATGAAAACTTCCCTAACCTGAAGAAGGAAATAGACATCCAAGTACAGGTAGCACAGAGAGCCCCAAACAAGATAAACTCAAAGAGGCCCACACCAAGACATATCATAATCAAAATGTCCAGAATTAAAGATAAAGAGAGAATCCTAAGGGCTGCAAGAGAAAGACAAGTTAATGATGCTGTAATGAACACAGGGGTGCATGTATCTTTACGCATTGGTGTTCTCAAGTTCTTTGGATAAATACCCAGCAGTGCAATAGCTAGAGCATATGGTAGTTCTACCCTTAATTTTTTGAGGAATCCTCATACAGTTTTCCATAGTGGCTGCACCAGTTTGAACTCCCACCAGCAGTGTATGAGAGTTCCCTTCTCTCCACATCCTCTCCAATACTTGTTGTTTCCTGTCATGTTAATTATAGCCATTCTGACGGGCATGAGGTGATATCTCATTGTAGTTTTGATTTGCATTTCTCTGATACTTAATGATGTTGAACATCTTTTCATGAAATCCAGCCATTTCTGACAACATGGATGGACATTGAGGGTTTTATGCAAAGTGAAATAAGTTAGAGGGAGAAGGTCAAACATTGTATGATCTCACTCTTAAGTAGTAGATAATAACAACAACAAACAAACACATAGAGGCAGAGATTGGATTGGTGGTTACCAGAGGGGAAGGGGGGAGGGAGGAGGGCAGAAGGGATAATTCGGTACATGTGTGTGGTGATGGATTGTAATTAGTATTTGGGGGGTGAACATGATGTAATCTATGCAGAAATAGAAGTATAATGATGTACACCTGAAATTTGTACAATGTTATAAACCAATGTTACTGCAATAAACAAAAAATTTAAAAAAAAAGAGAGAAAGACAAATTACATACAAAGGAAACCCCATAAAGCTATCAGCTGAATTCTCAGCAGAAAGTTTACAGGCTAGAGGAGAGTGGCACAATATATTTAAAGTGCTAAAAGGAAAAAACTTACAGCCAAGAATACTCTACCTGGCAAGGTTATCATTCAAAGTGGAAGGAGAGATCAAAAGTTTCCTAGGCAAGCAAAAATTAAAGGAGTTTGTCACCAAGAAACTAGTGCTACAAGAAATGTTAAAGGGACTGATTTAAGGGGAAAAGAGAAGACCTCAAATAGGAAAAATTATCTATTTCCATGATAAGAGAGTAATGGATACAAGTGGAAAAAAGAGCTTAGACGTGATATCAAAAACATAAAGTGAGGGAGGAGGAGAGTTAAAGAGTACCGCTTTCAGACAGAGGTCAAACTAAAGTGACCATCAATTCTATATAGAAGGAGAAAGGAACAGAGAAGGACTACTAAAACACTGAGAAAAAAATAAGTTAAAAATTGGCAGTAAGTACATACTTATCAATAACTACTTTAAACGTCAATGGACTAAATGCTCCAATCAAAAGGCATAGAGTGGCTGATTGGATAAAACAACAAGACCCATATATATGCTGCATACAAGAGACACACTTCAGACCTAAAGACACTCACAAACTGAAAATGAAGGGATGGAAAATGATACTCCACGCAAATGGAAGTGAAAAGAAAGCTGGGGTGGCAATACTCATATCAGACAAAATAGACTTAAAACAAAAACTGTAACAAGAGACAAAGAAGGACGCTACGTAATCATCAAGGGAACAATCGAACAAGAGGATATAACACATAAATATCTACACACCCAATGTAGGAGCACCTAAATATATATAGCAATTACTAACAGACAGAAAAAGAGAAATAGACAGTACACAATAATAGTAGAGGACTTTAACAATCCACTTACACCAATGGATAGATCATCCAAACAGAAGATCAATAAGGAAACATTGGCCTTAAATGACACGCTAGAACAGATGGACCTAGTAGATATATACAGAGCATTCCATCCAAAAACCGAAGAATACACGTTCTTTTCAAATGCGCATGGAACATTCTCCAGGATTGATCATATATTAGGCCACAAAACAAGTCTCCATAAATTTAAGAAGATTGAAATAATACCAAGCATCTTTTCTGACCACAACGGTATGAAACTAGAAATCAACTATAGGAAGAAAATCAGAAAAGCCACAAATATGTGGAGATTAAACAAAATGCTAGTGAACAATGACTGGGTCAATGCAGAAATCAAAGAAGAAATCAAAAAATACCTGGAGACAAATGAAAATGAAAATACGACATGCCAGAATTTATGGGATACAGCAAAAGCGGTTCTCAGAGGGAAGTTTATAGCAATACAGGCCTATCTCAACAAACAAGAAAAATCTCAAATAAACAATCTAACAATGCACCTAAAGGAACTGGAAAAGGAAGAACAAACAAAGCCCAAAATGAGTAGAAGAAGGGAAATAATAATATCAGAGCAGAAATAAATGAGAGACTAAAAAAACCATAGAAAAAATTAAGCCATCTGTTTTGTTTTAATTTGTTACAGTATCCATGGAAAAGTAATACATTGTTCAGTGAAAGAATTGATAATATGTACATAGTTATATTATCGACATTAATAAAAATCCAGCCTTAGGGACATAAGGAAGGAGAAGAGTCTTTTACTTCCTAAAATATGGCAGTCACATGTCTTAAAAAAAATCTTCCTGGTACAAAAAGCCTAAAAGTTATGAAATAAATTGAAAAAGAAAATTAAAAGGAGAATGGCTGAACTGGGGGAAAAGTAAGTGGAATCTGCAGTGTCTAGAAAATAGAAAGATTGAACGAGTCCTGAAACAGTTCATCACAGGGAAGAGTCAGGAAACAAGTGTTGGCCCAGGTGTTGACTTACTAGACTTCAGGAAACGGAATAATGAGGCAAAGTTTGGGTTTCATATACAGAGGTTAGTTGTGCTACATGTAGACATATTGAGCTGGAACCAGGAAAAGCTATCTTCCTCAAAATCTGAATAAAATATAAAATCTTCACCAAAGAGAGAGAAACGTGGATGGATTCTTGTCTCCTTTGACCTTGGATATGGGTGGAAAAAATAAAAAAAGCTTCCTTTAGAACTTTTTCCTCATCCCTATACTTTATCATCCCTTAAACATATTTGGAAATAGATTGCATAATGCCCCCAAATTTGAATATCACCAACTCAAAATTTATTTAACAGAAGTCCCAGTGATCAGCACCAAAACACCCAACAGCTGCAAATGCCAATCCTCTTCATAGAACTCAAATATACACGCAGACACTGTTCTAAAGAATGTGACTTCACAGTAAAATATCTCATGATACACGCATGGCAGGTCATTACACGTGATCACAAGCAGAAACAAAAAAATGCTGAATAGACTCATAAAAATTGTAGAGGTTTAAAGAATCACACAAACTCTATTAAATAATGTATATTGGCTTAAAGGAATAAAAGAGAACAAGGCAATTTTATGTAGGGATAAGAGACCATTGAAGAAAAAGATCTGGAAAAAACGGACCTTATCAAAATGAAAATAAAAATAATCGAAATAAAATTTTATATATTGATTAAATAGCTAAGTGAAGTATTTGAGGAGTGTGTCAACAGGAAAACACCCCTCAATAAAGTATTTAGAATACAGTGTAGAAAGGCAAGATAACGTAAATATGAAAGAATTCACAGAACACTGCATATGTAACAAGATATTCTAACATATGTTGGATTGGCTATCCAGTAGGAAAACATATCTAGAATAGGAAAAAACTTTTATTAAGAGATAATAACTACTAATTTTCCATAATTGATGAAAGGCACCAATTTGCATTTTTAGAAAACCAAATAAATATTAGGCAAGTATAAATAAAAAGAAGTCCATGAGTAAGCAAATCATAATGGAACTGCTGAAACTGCAAAGATAATGAGAATATTTTAAAGGCAGTCAGAAAGTAAAGATAGATTAGATACACATGGAAAATAATAACTCAACAACAACTTTGTGATACAAAGATAGTTTAATGATATCTTAAAAATATGGAGACAATAATAACTGTCAAATTAGACTTGTATATGCAGCAAAATCATTAAGAATTGGACTTTAAAGGTGTTTTAGGCAGAGAAATGGCTGTGAGCATTAGTTCTTCAAAAACATCAGAAAATGATGAAAATATAAACCACAAATTGAGACGCAATATTCCAAGCCAGAAATGATTAGTATCTGCAATATATAAAAGCACTCTTGTGAAACCATAGGGAATAGATAACCCATATGGAACTGGCTTAACTTCACAGGGCATAAAATATCTGAAGATGAGTTTCAACCTCTTTTCTTTAGGGAAATGTCATTAACATCGCTATGAAGAAAGTAATTTCAGAGAACTTTGAATATATATCCATCCTCACATGGAAAACAGCTGGAAGGAATGGGAAATATGAAAATCATGTGCTTGACATTTTGGGGAGATAACAGATAGGGAGGAATGATCAGGCCAGAATACAGGGAAGAGAGATCCAGGAAACAAAGCCTAGCCTTTGGGCCTCATTTTCCCCGAGGGAATTGCTGATTCAGAAGTGTCTTCACCGAGGAAAGCTCAGTGCTTTTGACTGATTCCTGGGCCCAGGTTGACAGAGACAGGGGACATCAGAGGAGACCTGGTGAACACCTCTAATTTCCAGTTGAGCAACTCTGGTGGGTAGACTCTCACAGGTACTGTATTTTCAGCTTCAAATCATCTCAATATGTGCATTTGGATTGCGATTATCCTGGGTTACTAAGGGGTTTCAGGTGCCTGGCAAAATTAAAACTTAAACATCTCTGGAGGGAATATCATCTTCTTAAGCCAGGTTTTTTTCCCAATTGCACATAGATGAATACAATGGAATAAACTCTGTGGTGCTGGATTGATGTATTAGAGTGAACTCCTGTTATTCAATATAGAAAGAGGTTATAGAAACACGGCTAGGTATAAATATCTGTGTATATGCGTGTGTGTGTATAAATGTGTATATGTGTATAAATATGAGTGTATGTGTATATATATATATACATCTCTCTGTATGTATTTATATGTATATATGTGTATGTGCATATATGTGTACAAGTGTGTGTGTGTGTGTGTGTAAATCTGTCTACTGTGAGGGTCTGGGAATGTTGATCCCCAATAACAATGAGCATACATAACACCCATAACACCCAGATCCTGGCTTTGAAATAACTTTCTTTACTACAAAAAAAAACCCAGGACCCCGAAGAAATCGTTTAGACCAAGGTTGGTGCAGAAAAGGTACAAGATGAGCCTGGAGCACTTTGTGGCTCCGGGGAATAAAGAAGCCCTCAAAAATTGATAAAGCTTGTCAAAAGGACAGGGAACAATCTTGAAGGGATCTACACTGGCCAAATCTGGGGCAAATGGGCATCAAAATAAATAATGACAAGAATGAATAAAATTGGAAACCACAAATTTGTAAGGATATAAAGTATTTAATCTATAAACTGTCAGTTTTCCAAAGGTTGAGATATTTACATAGTATTCAAAGTACCTAGACAAAATATTTATTAACTTAAAACATAAAAGAGTAGCTTTATGGTGAACAAACCTCTAAACGGCCATATTAGTTAAGAAGTAAAATAAAACATCATCAATAAGGGGAAAAAATGAAATAGTGTGACACCCGATAGGATTCCATGAGAAGACAGCATCACTTCTGTGATATTCCTGCCAGAGGTTAATAAATCTAATATAATCATGCAGAAACTTCAGGCAAAAATGAGGGACATAATACACAATTACCAGAAAATAATTTCCAGTCAACATTCTTGAAAGTTAAGAAAAAACTAGGGAACTATTCCAAATTAAAGGAAACTGAAAAATTATGACAACTAAATGAAACACGTAATTCTAAATTATATTATTTTTTTCTCTGAAGGAAAATTTTTAGACCATTGGCGAAACTTGAATAAGATTGGGGAATTAGATATTAATAATGTAGCAATGTTAATGTCCTGATAATGAAGGTTGTATGGTGCTTATCTAGCAGAATATTCTTTTGGTCGTAAATGCACACTACTGTATTGAGTAGCAGATGGAGCACCAAATGGTTCAGGAATAAAAGATCCTTGTTGTGTATTTTTTTCTTTATGTTTTATATTGTTTCAAAACAAAAACAAATAGGGAACCATTGAAGTACTTTATTGTTAGTGCCATTCAGTCGATTCCAACTCCTAAGGACCCTGCACGAGGCAGAGCGTACCCTGCCTGGTCTTTTTGTGCCATCCTCTCACCTTCTGGTTCTATATCAGACAGTGCTCTGCTGCTACTCATGGAGTTTTCATGGCCGGTTTTTTTGGCAGTGGGCTACCCGTGGCGTATCTTTCTGAATCAGAGCAAAATGCAGCCTCTGCAGAATGACAACTGACACACAGACAAGTGGTGTGGTTCCCTGACTGAGAAACAAACCCAGGCCTACGTGGTGAGAGAGCAGAATCTTAACCACTAGCCCACTAATTTAAGTGCTGTCCCCGACCTCCCACAAATTTTGAGAGTGGGTCACAATCAAGTTAACGGAATCCTAACGTACTGCCTACTGGAAAAAAAGAGATAGTTTCCCTTTGGGGGTAAAGCCTCTTTCCAGAAGAACTGGTCATACTGTCCCAGGGCCGTGGAATATCTGAAATCCTCGTTGGCGTTAAGTGGAGAGTTTACATCACTCGTGCTTCTCTTTTGGGAAAATGGCCCCTCAGTTTTGCAGTTAAAGCAATTCACAGTGGTTTTATTTCCTTATTTCTTTGTTTTCTCTTCTTTTTTCTTACTTCTTTCTTTCTTTTCTGTTTTTGTACTTAATTGGTGTGTCCTGACACCAGTCTCCAGAGGGCATTTCTTTTTCCTTCCTCTTTCTATTTCAACTAATCCCCTTGCGTCTCTTATGAGGAAAATGATAAAACTGGCTTTTATTAGAGTACACTTGGAAGCAATAATTCTTTGTTACAAAATTTGTGTTCCTTTCGTCTGAGAGATTTCTCAAACATCTTTTCATTTAGAGCAGCACATTCTCATTTAGAATTTTTATGAAGATGTTTTTCTTGATTTAAATATATAAGGAAAAAACTCAGAAAATAAATCTTATCTGGCATGAAAGAGGATTCTACTTGAATCATCTGTAATATCTGGGTCCTGTGATTTTAATGAGCGTGAGTGAAAGTGGAAGATATCAGCAGATGCATATAATTTCCATTCCAGATTACATATCTGTTTTGAATGTTTTTCCAGAAAATTTAATTGGAATTAAATTTCCTCTTGAAATATTTGAATATTTTATAATATTATAAAAGGAAGAATATTCATTTATTTTCAACTCTTGTTTCTACCGTGTTCTCATAGGTGGAAAGTTCTATCAATATATCTCGGATATGGTAAGTCATACATAACTTATTAAAAATATCCAGATCATAAATGAGAGCAATTCTGCAAGTACATGTCAGGTAATATTCACTGACTTTTAAACTGTCATATTTTCCTGTTTTTATGTAGATACAATATTCAATACTTCCTGATTAAATACATCTAATTATGAGAAGACTGATGTATTTGCAACCCCCTCAAATAATAATTAATGAAATGAGATAAAGGAATATTGGAGAAGTGCTGCAATGGGACAAAATAATTAGTGGTATACATTAGAGTATTTCAATCATACAGAAAAGATGTAATTGTTATTATTTATATATGTTCCATGTATTTAAAAAGTATTTTGATGAGCTAAGACTTTTTGAATAAACATTGCAAATTGACCCTGGTCTACTTGTCCAGATGTTATAAGCACTTTTTCAATAATATATGAAATATACATTTCGAGTAATACTTATGTTCTGTCTATTTAGAACATTTAAACAGAGTTCAGTTAATTTGGAAATGATCACGTGAAATTTAAATTATCTTTGAAGTTTAAATGGGGAAACAGAAAGGATTTAGTAGTGTTATAAAGATAGCTGTGGCTTAAATGGAACAATCAGAGGCTGCTTAGGTTGATCTATGCTGTAATTTTAGGTATCATCTGTCTTGGCAAATTAAATCAACATTTTGAACTTATTTGCCTTCCTGAACATGTTTTTTTTTTTTTTTTTTTTATGTCTGTAGCTTTTAAAAAATCTGGTTATTTCCGCTTTTGGAGTTGTTTACCTATGTCTGTGTAATTGTACTCAAATCTGAAATGAAGAACCAGTCAAGAGAGATAGAGTTCATTCTCCTGGGACTGACTGATGACCCGCAATTACAAATTGTGATTTTTATATTTCTCTTTCTAAACTATATGTTGAGTGTGATGGGGAACTTATCCATCCTCCTCCTCACCTTACTGGATCCCCGCCTCAAGACTCCCATGTATTATTTCCTCTGAAATTTCTCCTTCTTGGAAGTATCATTGACAACAATCTGTATTCCCAGATTCCTGATCACCATCGTGACTAAAAACAAACTCATTTCCTACAATGATTGTATGTCTCAATTATTCTTCTACCTCTTATTAGGAGTTACAGAATTTTACCTACTGGCTGCCATGTCTTTTGACCGTTATGTAGCGATCTGCAAACCCCTACATTACCTGATCATTATGAGCAACAAAATGTGCTACCACCTGGTACTCAGCTCATGGACAGCTGGCTTTCTGATTACCTTTCCTCCATTGATCTTGGGACTGAAACTGGAATTCTGTGCTTCCAAAGTAATTGATCATTTCATGTGTGACACTTCCCCTGTGCTGCAGATTTCTTGCACAGACGCTCGTTTCCTAGAATTGACTTCATTTGTCTCAGCTGTTGTAACACTCATGGTCACATTGCTGTTAGTGATTCTTTCCTACACATATATTATCAAGACCATTGTAAAAATCCCCTCTGCTCAGAAAAGAACAAAGGCTTTTTCCACTTGTTCTTCTCATATGCTTGTAGTCTCCCTTACTTACGGGAGCTCTATCTTTATTTACATGAAGCCATCGGCAAAGGAAAGGGTGACTTTATCCAAAGGTGTAGCCATTATCTATACCTCATTTGCCCCTTTATTAAACCCCTTCATTTACACTCTAAGGAACCAGCAAGTCAAACTAGCCTTCAAGGATACACTACAAAATATTTCTTTGTTCAAAAAATGAGGAAAATTCAATTTTAAAATCTTGAAGAATAGGTAAAAATTTTTTACTCATGTTTCAAATTTACTTAACTTTCTCCTTCAATTAGCTAACCTTCTCCTAACATTTTAACCAGACCTTTCAGCACAATGCCCCTTTTACTTCCTGCTTCTCTTTATGATTAGCATTCCTTTCTGAACTATAGGAAGAGTCCTCTCTTCTAGTCATCAACACAAATGTTAAATTTCATTTACTCTACAAGACATGGTATTGACCTCCTCAAAAAACACTTTTTAAATTACATATTAATCATAATGGAATTTTATAGACATAAACATAACAACACACACTACCACTGGGGCTCTAGGAAGTACTTCAAATGTCACTTGCTGTTATCACAAGCCTGATAATTAAGGGTGTAGACTTTTGAGCCAATCAGCCAATGTTTAAATCCAGATATACATGTGAGCCTCATCAAGTTTCTCAAATTCTTTGTTGCTAAGATTCTCCAGGTATAAAATAGACCTAATAATGATAATTCTTATTTTATAAGGTTATTTTGAGAATGAAGAGAGAGAGTATATAAAGTGATTCTAGATCTGCATCTGGCCCAGAATGAACTCTCAATAAATGTTAGCTGCCCTGGGGGGAAGAGTTTGCCTCAGTTGAGACAGAATTCAACAAGGCAAGAAAAAAAGGCGGACTTCAAATCATAAAAAGTTTGTACGTCTTAAACTGTACTACGACTTTATCTGGTAGTTCTATAGACCTGAAAATTTGGACTGAATAAGAATCACCCACATAATTAGCTTATTTAAATACAAAGTCCATGTTCTCATCCCTAAAGTATATTTTCAGTTTACCTGGAGTGCAGGATAGAAACACGGACTGTGGGTGATTCTGAGGCAGGTGGTTCATATGAGAGTTTTCTATTTTATTCTAACAATCTGTGTGATCAGATTTTTATTTTATAAAGATTGCTTTGTTAACTGTATGGAAGATGAGTTTTTCTAAGTTGGAGTCAGGAAGACAAATTAGAGCGCTAATGTGTTAAATTAAATGAATTATTTGAGAGTGAAAATGCAATAGCAGCAATGAATCCGAATCTCAGGGAGGTGGCTCTAGAGATATTTAGGAGAACAAACCGAGGGTAACTGTTGAGCATTGGATATTTGGGATAAATGAAAGGAGGTTTTAAAAAATGAGTTGAGTCTTCTTGGGACCTCCCCTCTGCTCAGTCGTGCACATACTCATCCATATATTTAATGCCTGTTAAGAAAGGAGTATTATCGATATCCTGTCAGGTAAAAAAAATGACCTACAAGAAAATCCCTAAATATATAGAGTTGCATATTGGATATAATATGCCACCAGAGAGCTATGAGTGAAAAATCATTCCGGTATTTGATGGTGAACTATTATCCATGCAGCGCTGAAGAGAAATAATTTAAGTTCAGATTTGTGTTCTGATTCATTTTAACCTTTAAGCCAACACTGTTAACCATCTGCTTTTCTGTGGCAAATAGAAGGGAGCGAATCTATGTTATTATATTCAAGTCCCTGAAAGCTTCCCAACAAGCTGTTTAAAAATTACTAGTCTCTTAATGAGATATATGATTTGTAAATATTTTTTCCGTTCTTTGGGTTGTCTTTTCACTTCCTAGATAGTATTCTTTGATCACAAAAGTTTTAATTTTGATGAAGTCAACTTTACCTATTTTTTTCTTTTGTTGCTTGTGCTTTTGGTGTCCTATTTAAGAAACCATTGCCTAATCCAAAATTACAAAGATTTAAACCTATGTTTTTTCCTAAGAAATTTATAGTTTTAGCTCTTCCATTTACATCTTTGATTTCTTTTGAGTTAATTTTTGCATATCCTCTGAGGTAGACATAAAAGTTTTCTTTTGCATGCAGATATCCAGTTATACTAACATGATTTGTTAAAAAATCTATTATTTCCCCACTAATAATCTTGGCACCCTGTTAAAAATCAATTGACCATAAATGTATGGTTCTGTTATAGGACTCTCAGTTCTATTCCATTGATCTGAATGTCTATTGCTATGCCAGTATCACACGGTCTTGATTACCTTCGCTTTATAGTAAGATTTGAAATTGGATAGTATGACTCTTTCAAATTTGTTCCCCATTTTCAATACTGTTTTGGCTATCCAGGGTCCCTTGCAATTACATATGAATTTTAGTAGTGAATTGCCCACTTATGAAAAAAGAGCAGTTGGAATTTTTATGAGGGTTACACTAAATCTGTGATCAATTTGGAAAGTATTGCCATCTTAATTAGCAATGTTAAGTCTACTATCCATGAACATGGGATAACTTTTTATTTATTTAGGTCTTCTTTAATGTCTTTAAAAAAGTTTTGTCATTTTCTGTGTACAAGTATTGCACTTCCGTGGTTAAATTTACATAAAATAACTCCTGCAACAGAACAATAAGAAGACCAAAAACTCAACAAATGATAGGCAAATGAGTAGATATTTCTCCCAGGAAAACACACAAATGGGGCAAAAAGCACATGAAAAGAAACTCCAGATCAATAGTCATTAGGGAAATACAAATCAAAACCACAAGGGCATACCACTTCACAGCCACTAGGTTGGTTATAACACATGCACACGCGCGCGCACACACACTCACAAACACACAGACATATATATATATATATATATATATATATATATATATATATATATAACAAAAATAACTACTGCTATTGATGATATACAGAAAATGGAACACTTATATGTTGCTGGTGGGAATGGAAAATGATGATGCTACTTGGAAAACAGTTTGGCAGTTCCTCAAGTAGTTAAATATGTTACCATGTGATTTACCATATGACCCAGAAATTCTACTTCTAGGAATTGAAAACTATGTTCACACAAAAACGTGCACACAAATGTTCATAGAAATATCATACATAATAGCCAAATAATAGAAACAACCCAAATACCCTTCAAGTGATGAATGGATCAACAACATATGGTATATCACACAATGGAATATTATTTGGCCATACAAGGGAAGGAGCACCAAGACAAGCTACAGCATGGATGAATCTGGAAAACATTGTGCTAGTGAAGAAAGTCAGATGCAAAGTCCACATATTGTGTTTTTCCTTTTGTGCGAAATGTCCAGAACAGTCAAGTCCACAGAGAGAGAAAATAGATTAGTGTTTGTCTAGGGATGGGGGTAGCAGAGAGAGAGGAATAGCTCTTTAATGGATGTGGGGTTTTATTCTTGGGGTGATAAAACTGTTCTGGTCTTATGTAATGGCGATGGTTGCACAACATTGTGAATACACAAAAACCACTTAATTGTGCATTTTTAAATGGTTAAAATGGTGAGTTTCATGTTACGTGAATTTTATCTGAATTAAAGCAAAACAACACTGCCAAAAGGAAATATTCTTTTCCCCTCATGTCTTCAGAATCTTTCTGTTTACTGTACTTTCTCAAGAAAAATACCTCAGGGTATTGACACAAGAAGAAAATTAGAAGAATGCGTGTGAAAGAATTTCATTAAATTTTTCTTGCCTTGTCGAGGACCACTTTTCAGCCATGGTTCATTTTTGTTCAGTGCAGTCTATAAGACTCATCTCATTCTTCTCTCTTTTGATAGGAACCACTGGTCATTTTAACACTTGCCATCGTTTTCCTCACTAAGTGTTGCTGTGGATTAGGACATGGTGTCTTAGTTCCTTCCTTGCTGGATAACCCAAGAAAACCTAATTTTGTTTCAATTTTTTTTGAGAATAGTAATCAACAAAACAAAATCATGCAGAAGTTAAATAGATTAGGCAGTGTAGTATATTTGTCAGGAGAACTATCTGTGGAGTCATCCTGAATTTGTTGGCTAAAAACTCTCATAATTCTGGAAAAATTTCTTAAACTCTCTACATCTCTTTTTCTTCATTTATGTGAAGAGAATGAGTGACAAAATTACCTGGTTCATGGGGTTTTGTTCATGTAACTTAGAACAGTGCCTAGTGAGTGTAAATATGAAGAAACTATATAGAATATAAATGCAGTTATCACAATGCTCTTGGCACATTGTAAGTGGTTACTAAATGGGAGAAATTTATGTAATAAGTTATTTCTCCCAAAATTGATGTAGCATTTAAAATCTCCTTTCTCAGGAAAAAAAAGAAATTTGAAAATAATTGTATATGACTATTTTTAATGTCTTCTCCATAATGCAATCATTCCTCATAGTAAATTGCATGGGTAGAAATACTAACCACTCTGCTTTTTGTTGAAAATAGCATTTAGAAGAGATTATTTTTACCTGAAATATAATTTCCTAAATTTTCACTCTGTTAAATTCTTATCCTTATTTTAAGCCTGCTACAACACCCTCAGACAAGGAATAAATCCTTCCCTTAGGATCCAATATATTTGTGTGTGTATGTGTATATATATTCGTTATATATATATGTATATACATATGTATTTATGTATATATGTATATATACATATATATACATATATATATGTATATACATAATATATACATAAAATATAAATATATATAAATAAAAGTCAAATTCTATTCATTTATTTATATAATTATAAACTAGGTGATTTATAAAATCATTGAGGTTATGGATTATATCTTCTTTCTTGCCTTTATCCCAGAGTACACTCTGTTGCCCTGCAAGGTATATCTACTATTTATAATTGATAATTAAATAGAATTTATTATCATATTAATAAAGTGATTAAAAAATTGGCATGGCACTGTATTGTTATCAAACCTATCACCATTAACAAAAAAACCCCTTAACATTATCTAATGTCCAGTTCACATTGAAATTTCCTGGCTATACCTAGTCTGTTCACGTTTACTTATGTATGTTTCTGTGTAAACTGGTTATCTGTTCTTTAGAATATCTCACATTCTGAATTTGATTTGTTGCTTTCTCTCTGCGTAAATCCTATTGCATTACATCCTGAGGCACATACTTGGTGATGCCCTGATCATCATTGGCTTCATGTAGGTTCTGCCCATTTCCCCTATCTAAATGAGTTAGCTTTCTTTATGAATGTTGACATTTGTTTTTTCATTAGATGTTTTCTTTTATTTATTTATTTATTTATTTATTTATTTATTTATTTTTGTGAGGAAGATCAGCCCTGTGCTAACATCCGATGCCAATCCTCCTCTTTCTTTCTTTTTTTTTTTTTTTTTGCTGAGGAAGATTGGCCCTGGGCTAACATCCATGCCCATCTTCCTCTACTTTATATGGGATGTGGCCACAGCGTGGCTGGACAAGCAGTGCATCAGTGCCCATCCGGGATCCGAACCTGCAAACCCCAGGCCACCGAAGCCGAGTGCGCACACTTAACTGCTGCGTCTCTGGGCCTGCCCCTAGATGTTTTCTTTTTAATTCATTAGGTGTTGAAAAGTGCTAATTTTCCAATTTTATCTTTCATTCTCCCCGCATTAGCCAGAATTATACTACAAAAGGAACTTATATCATTTATGGAATTACTCTTATGTTATTTGTATAATAAAGGAAAAATGAATGTGTGTCTTTCCTTGCATTTGTCTGTTTTTGGAGAAACACATTGTTGCCTTAGTAATCTCAATCGTTGACAGTAAGTTTCCTTTTTTCATGAATTCATAGATTTCCATATATTTTAGGTCTAGCAAACTCTGGCTTGTCAGCTAAATCTGGCCTGCCATCTGTTTTTGCAAAAAGAAAGAAGAAGAAGAAAACAGATTTATTGGAACACGACCACACCCATTTGTGTGTCCATGTCTATTGATAGTTGCTTTCACGTTACAACAGCAGAGGTGAGTAGTCGCAACGATGACCCACAAGACTAAAAGACTATCTGGCCATTTACTGCAAAAGTTTTTGGACTCCTGATATTTGATGAGTTCGAGTTCGAGCCACTGCTGTCTGTATATTACCAATGCTCGGATTGTTCTTATTTGGCCAGTGGGAACTCCTCCGGTTCTGCTCCTTTTGACGCATCCCCTCTTAGTTGTGATTGCTTCCACGCTTTCTGGTACAATGATATCTTTCAGGCCCATCTTGAACATTCTTGCCCTGTACCCAGAACTAGTAATCTCTCCCAGAAATTCTGGTCTATTTTAATGACAATTGGATTTAAAGATTCTCATTTGGACACTAGGGCTTCTACTACTGGAAGGTCATTGATTTAAACTTGTCTGCAGAGAGCTATGGAATATTGATTTCTTTTAAGAACCATGAATTTATTGAATTCTAAGAATACAGGACTTTTACAAAGTTTTTTGGTTTTATTCTTTATATTTATTTTATATTTTGTCTCTTATCTTGATGCTTGAGATTTAATTATTTGCTTGATTTCTTCTATTATAAATGATAGTTTCAAAATAGCAATACCAATATTTTTTTCTGTAATTACGGTGTGCTGAGTGTTGCTTTATATCTATTTGAATTTTTTTTTACTTTAGATTATATTCCTCTAGGAATAAACAGTCAAAATGCTTTCTTTTAAAAAATCTTGAAGTAATTTTCTTCATTCTGTGGTTATGCAATACAGTTTGGTACATTTGATTCCATTTGTTTTCAATTTGGGGAACTTTTCCCTTTGACCCTCCAATAAAAATTTTCTTAACAGCTTTATTAAAGTATAATTGACATATATTGCATACATTTAAAGTTTATAATTTGACAAGTATTGGCTTATGTATTCACTTATGTATTTGACTTATGTATTCATCACATTCATGATGGTATCATCATGATACCATTACCTCAAACAAGATAGTGAGCAGATCTATCATCTCTAGTAGTTTCTCATATCTCTTTATAATTCTTCTTATCTCCCTCCCCTCCCCATATAACCCCTGATCTGCTCTCCATTACTAGCGATTGGTTTGCATATTTTAGAGCTTTGTATAAATGGAATCATAGATGTATTCTATTATGTCTGACTTCTTTTACTCTGTGTAATTATTAGGAAATTTTCCATGTTGTTCCATGCGTCGATAGTTCCTTCATTCATACTGCTGTGTAGTATTCTAGTCCAGATACACCACACTCCACGCTCTGTTTATCCATTGGCTTCCTAACTGACATTTGTTTAGTTTTGGGATATTATGAATAGAGCTGCTTTGAACATTCACTTATGAGATATTGTCTGCATAGATGCTTTTATTTATTTTGAGTAAATATCTAGAAGAGGAATGGCTGGATTGTATGGTAGGTGCATGCTTATCTTTTTAAGAAAATGGCAACTATTTTGCAGAGTGGCTGTACCATTTTACGCTCACATTGACGACGCATGAGGGCTCCACTCCCTCCCCAGCCTCACCAACACCTGGTATGGTCAGTCTTCTAACTTTTAGCCATTATAGTACATGGGGGATGATACTTTATTGTCGTTTTAATTTGTATTAACTTAATGACTAATGAGATTGAGCTTCTTTTCATGTGCTTATTTACTAGCCATATCTTTTTTAGTGAAGCGTTTGTTCAAGTTTTTGCTCATTTTTCATTTCCTTTCTGTTTTCTTATTAATGAGGTTTGAGAGTTCTTTATATATTATAGATACCAGTCCTCTATCAGATATATGATTTGCAAATATTTTATCCTACTTTGTAATTTGTCTCCTTATTCTCATAACAGTGTCTTTCAAAAAGCAAAGTTATTTTTTAATGTTGATAGAGTTTCATTTATCATGTCTTTAATGGATCATCTCTTTAATGTCATATCTAAGATATGTTTGCTTTCCCCAAGTCCACAAAGATTTTCTTTCATGTGCCCTACTGGAAATTTTATAGTTATACATTTATGTCTATGATCCTTTTTGATTTAATTTTTTATTATGGTTTGAGTATTAGAATAAAGTTCATTTTATGGCATAGGATATCCACTTGTTTCAGTACTATTTGCTGAGGTCTATCATATATATACTGAATCACTAGAGAAGAACTCTATGAGACAGAAAACAATAACAGAAAATAATGGCGAAAAAAGCAAATTATTTGAGAAGATAAATATAATTAACGTATCTCATTAGGGAACAACAAGAAGACACAAATTACTGATTTTAAAATTTAGAAAGATGACATCACTACAGATCATAAGATAACAAAAGAAGAACAAGGAGATACTCTGAACAGCTTTATGCCAAAAAAATAGACAATTTATATGAAATGGACAAAAATCCTTGTAAAATACAAACTGCCAAAGCTCTCAATGAGGAATAGATATCCTGAATAGCCCTATATCTGTTAACCTACTTGATTTGTAGTTAAAAACCATCCCACAAAACGATAACAACAAAAAAAACCCTAGGCCTAGATGGCTTCAGTGGTGAATTCTATCCCAAATTTAAAAATATCAATTATACACACATTCTTTCCAAAAATTAAAGAAAAAGAACACTTCCCAGTCTTTGTTGAGCCAGCATAACCATGATACCAAAAATAGATAGAGGCATTAAAAGAAAATACAACTACAGAAAATATTCCTTACGAATATAGATACAGAAATTCTAATACATAATTGCATCTAATATTATATAAAAGTGATAGTATATCATAACCAAGTAGGGTTTATTTCAGGAATGCATTGTTGGTTTAACATTAGAAGAAAACTAATGATATAATTCATTGTGTTAACAAACTATGAAAAATAATTTAAACAGTCACAAATGAGTAATTTGATAAAATACCTCTGTTGCTTAGAAAAACTCTGAGCAAACTAGGCATAGAAAGGAAATACTTCAACTTGATGAAAGGCATCTAACAGTAACCTACAGCTAATAGCATACTTAAGTTAAAAAACTAAATGCTTTTCCCATGAGATCAGAAAAAAATTAAAAAAAGAATATTCACTCTCCTCACTTCTATTCAACATTATAGTGAAAGTTTTGGCTAGTACAATAAGTCTAAGAAAGTAAATAAAAGGCATCTAGATCAGAATAGAAGAAATAAAACTGTCTTTCTTCATAGATAACATGATCTTCAAAATAGAAAATCCAATGAAATCTACAAAGATGTTACTAGAATTAGTAAAGGAGTTTAGAAAGAGCGCAGGATACAACATCAATACAAAAATTAATCCAGTTTCCATGTATTATAAATTAAAAATTGGAAATTTAAAAATTTTTTAAATAATACAATTTTCAATTTAGAAAAAAATAAGGGGTGAAATCTGACAAAATATTTGCGAGATGTGTCCACTCAAGACTACACAACATTGCTGAAATTAAGACCTAAAAAGTGTAGAGATCTAGTGCATTTGTAAGTCAGAAGACTTAAAATTTTTCAGATGTTAGTTCTCCTGAAATTGATCTATATATTCAATGCAATCTCAATAGAACCAACTGAAGGGTTTTTTTTTTTTTTGGTAGAAATTGACAAGTTGAATAAAGAATTCATATGGAAATGCAAAGTACCTGGAATTGCCGAAACAACTTTGGAGAAAAAGAACAAAGTCAGAGCACTAAAACCACCTGATTTTAATACATATGGAGATCCAACGAAGCTTTGTCTTAAAGTAGACAAATGGGTCAATGGAACAGAATGGAGAGTCACGACATATACCTATACGACACCCAAATAGAGAACAGATTTCCTGACAAAGATTCAAAGTCAAATCAGTTGAGAAATGATAGTTTTTTTCAAGGAATTGCTGTGAGGTTGTATTTCTTGTATGAGAGCAACGGGTTTGGGCTTTCAACTGTTTGAATTCCTATCACAGACCTGAAGGTTTCTTAAGAATGGACGGTAGTAAGCAGTTTTCCTCCGTATTCAAACACCAGTATCAAGTCTTTTTGCATTTGATTTTGTTGACTTTGTGTTTTGGGTCATGACAAAGTGGTCCCTTATAGGAGACTTTGTTAATAACATTTTACAGCTTTGTTCCCAAAATAATATATGTAAGCAATCCCTTTTACCATTTTGACTTACTCTTTATATTAATACAATTAAATCGTTTCAGATATTTAAGTTACCTTGTATTGTACAGACCCACCTGTCACAAACCAAATGTGGCCCAGAGATTTTTCCCAAATTCCAAAAAGAAATACTCTTAGAATGAATCAAACCCACTACACTTGAAAACTCAGACAATGTCCTATCAATACATAGTTATAACTCTCATTTATTTTTATTCTTTTATTTATTTATTTTTTTTGTGAGGAAGATCAGCCCTGAGCTAACATCCACGCCAATTCTCCTCTTTTTGCTGAGGAAGACTGGCCCTGAACGAATATCTATTGCCAATCCTCTTCATTTTTCTCCCCAAAGCCCCAGTAGATAGTTGTATGTCATAGTTGCACATCCTTCTAGTTGCTGTATGTGGGACACTGCCTCAGCATGGCTGGACAAGCGGTGTGTCGGTGTGCATCTGGGATCCGAACCTGGGCCACCAGTAGCAGAGCGTGCGCACTTAACCACTAAGCCATGGGCCCAGCCGCCCATAACCGTCAATTTAATGTTGACTCTGTTTGCCATATTCAAGCCTGCTAAGAGCCTGTTAAGTTTTTTTTTTTCTTGTGACGGAAGCAGAAACTTATTGGAGAAAACGAGCCCAGCAAATTTTCCCATATTGCCTCAGGACTGCGAAACAACTGATGTTTTATTGCATATTTCCTGAATTAAAAAAAAAATGGTGTGGATTTTTTTTTCTATACATAAATAATACTTTCTGAATGGAAATTTCTATAGAAAATATTTTCCTATCTTCTTTTTTTTTGTTAATTTCAATAGATTCCCTTGTGTCTTTATTAGACAAAAAGACAAAACTGTAGCTTAGTTAAAATCATGGGATATGTTCAATTTCTATACTTAAAGATTATTTTTTTTCCTGGGTTGTAACCTTTGATATAACACTTCTAGTTAAAGATTAATGAAAAATTTCAGAAAATTTAACCAAACTGGAAAGAATGATGCAGGTACATTAAGACTACTCAGTATTTGAATACTGAGGTATGTAGTAAATGTGAACTTAAGTGAAAGTGGGAAATATTTTGAAAAATAAGTAATTCTCACATTTCATCCTTTGTTTGAATCATTCTGAAGAAAACATTGGTTTTTATATCTGTTTAATAACTTCTCAATGTCTTGAAATGATTTTAATCTCTCTTAATTTAGTTAACCCATATATTCTACTGTACCATAACAGAAAAACAAACTCTAACATACCTTGTATAAGGTAAGTTAACTTTTAATTTTAAGTTGTCTTTTTCTGAAACAAAAGTTAGAGTAAAGCTTTGGAAACCCATATCTGGGTATTAGATTTGTCTTTAAATTGTCTTATTTGATCTATACCTTTTGATGTAGAAGTAAAAAATTTATATAATTAACATATATTTAGATATATATTTTTCACATACAAATGAGTCTCTATTTCATTTTCTTTATCTATGTCTATGAACTTGTAGTTGCATTGGCTGAGTCATGGAAGGACAATTATAGAGCAGCTAATCTTTCCATTTTGAGGAAATCTAACAAACATGTTTACACTCCATTTAAGTTTAAAGATAATTAAAGTGTTTAGCAAAACTCAGAAGATTAAGATTAATAGAAAACAATGATGAAATAAAGAAGCAATGTCTTTACTAGTTATAGTCAGTCTCCAACATCATAAAAATTCCATAAATAATGCATGAAAAACATTTATTTTTATTACTACATTACATGTAATAATATACATATATTATTATAATGTAAAACATGAATACATATTATAATAATATATATACACATTGCATGTAATTTTACTACAGTAGAAGAAGAGTGATTAATAGAAAAACTCAAAGAATGAAAAATAGAATTTTTTTATGCTGCAAGCACTATTATGCATGCATTAACATGTTATTTATGAAAGATATACAAATTAAGATTGGCAGAAAGCAATCAGATATATTTAAAGCAAAGATTCTAGGGATTCAGTAGCTTTAGAAAGAATATTTGTGATAAAAGAATATCAAGTTCTCTAGAAAAGCAGAGGAATATATTTGAAAATTCTTAATCCAAGAGAAAAGGAAAAATCACGTATGTGGCATTTGATTCTTTTCTATTATAGCTTATATTTTAAAATAAGAAAAAAAATCAAAGAAAGCCTTTTTGAATATTACCTGGTAATTGTAAAAATTGACTAAGACAAAGAAGCCTTGCTATGGTACAAAGGAAATGATTAACAACAAAAACAATTATGTCAGCGTGCTGGAGAACAGCAGAAGGAAGGCCCGTGTAGCAGGAGCAGAGTGATGGAGGGGAGGTGATGGGCGATGGCCTTTGCTGGGCAGCCAGGAGCCAGATCACAGGGCCTTGCAGACTGTGTTCGATCGCTTGTTCCTCTATCGGCTGATTTAGAGGCCAGGTAGCCAGCCTGGGACGATGGCGCCAGGTGTTCTTACTGTGTAAATGTATGGCAGGGGTTCACTGGTGAAGATGAGGTTCAGAAAATGACTGAACAGAACAAACCATTGTTGACTTTGATGTCTTGTTGCTTTAGGATGTTTTCTTGTCTCTAAACATTCTGTGATTCTCTGGATTGTGGCCATCAATTCCCTGATGTAATATTCCATTTCCATAGGCCAGAATATTTTTCAAGTACCTGGAGGATATTTATCTCCTATGGATGATGGCAGCATTTTTGGGTAAAGAGATGGAAGGAGGAGATCAGCAGCTCCCCTGGGGCCCTGCAAGTAGCATTGTTTTGTTTGGCTTTCACCTAACCAGTGATTAGAAACTGACAGGAAACCTTGAAATCACATCTACAACAGTATCCTTCAGAGAGCAGAGCCTGGTCAAGGGAACCTCTAAAGGCATTGGCTTTAGGTCACTGGATAGAAGGATCATGTAGCTTAGAGAGAGGTATATTAAAAGAATAAAACATTAACACGTAGCTAGTATTCATCCGGATTCTTAAGGACTGTGTTAATTCTTTTTCAGTTCTGTAGATTGAGCTATGGGAAACCTCCCTAGAGGTTAATGAATAAAATGATTTGAGAGCTTACATGACATTTTCAGATTGCAGACCTCAGCCCTGTGGTGGTCTCTCAAAGCTACCTCTCCACAACCACTCTCTTTTCTACTAGAACTGTTAAAGTGAGGAATAATTTTGTCAAGACCTATAGCTTCTAAATAGTGCTCTCCACCAAAAGAAATATATTGGCATTCAGCCAAAATACCAACTTGATTTGGTTTCTGGTCTTCTGCAGTGTGTTTTGTGAGTTGTTTTTTAAGGCACCTGGAGATAGTCCTAGGAAAGAGAACTAGCAAAATAGAAAATAAAAGATTCCGTTAACTCTGTGACTCTTGGAATAAGTGAAAGTTATCGTTGGTGCAGATGAAGGTTAAAAAAAAGAAGAGGGGTAGGGGGAACTTCTCACTAAATCGCTTGCTCTCGGCATATTATTTCACTAGCAAAAAATTCAAATTAACATTTCTGCAGTGACTCACTGATTCAGCAGAGCCAATTTGGCACCCCAGCAATTTCAGATCAAAGGAACACACCGTGACTCACATAGGCCCTCAGTGTTACAATAGCTTTTCTTTCTCGGGCCATTCTCCACGTTCCAGGTGAAAAAACGCTCCTTTGTCATTTGTGAACCTCATATCAGTATACTTGAATTGCTCCCATTCTGATAGCAGTTTTAAAACCAACTGCTTAACATTGCCCACCCCCCATTCCCCCAAAGAAACATATGAGAAGTCAAAGACACTGAAAGTAGTCCAAGGGCACCAAGAGGGCAGCTGTCCTAAGATGTGCAAGACACCCACTTGGCATCTTTGCCCTCTGATATTTGAATACAGGGACACAGGATTCAGTAATGCACAACGCATTGGCAGAATTGAGAGGCCAGGAATACAGGGATTCTTTCTCCTCTGCTGTATTTCTTGACAAATAGAATGTATGATGAATTAAATGTGGTATTTAAATACTGCTCGGTCTTCCATTGCAAAATGTAATGAACAGCTGTCACTTCATCAACTGAATCCATAAGTCTCCCAAGCCTCACAAATGATTATAGCAAGCTTAAGTTACCTTCATAATAAACCATTGCATGAATTAAATAAAAGAAATTATAATCAGTAGCTATGGAATACAGCTGCAATACTGTTGCTGGCAAGAACTTCAACTGGTACTTAACAGAATTGAGGCACTGTCAATGATTTACTGGAAAGTTACCAAAGTGTTGAGCCTAAAGGTCATTGATAGTGTATATGGATAGGTAAGCACATGGAGTTAAAAACTTAAGGAACGTGATGCCAAAAATATATAAGAAAAAAAAATATAATATGGAATTTGGTGATGAATGAATACATATCTCAATTAACAAATTACATGAGATGTTAGCTAAATTCAGAAATAGGAAATATGGGATATTTAAATAGTTTATTGGGATAAAGTCTTTGAAAGATGGGTCATATATTAACACTAACCAAATTGTGGAGCTAAATTTCAAAGAACTGATAAGCTTCCTGTTAAGTAAGTAGCACTTATTCAGCTATGAGCAAGAGAACAATCTCTCAACATTCTTAGAAAGGTGACTGAAGAATTGGAGAATATATTCATTTTGATGAACTCTAAGTAAATTTGTGAAAATATTTGCACATTTCTTATTAAATTTTTTGTTTATTGCAGTAACATTGGTTTATAACATTGTAAAAATTTCAGGTGTACATCATTGTACTTCTATTTCTGCATAGATTACATCATGTTCACCACCAAAATACTAATTACAACCCATCACCACACACATGTACCCAATTATCCCTTTCACCCTCCTCCCTCCCCCCTTCCCCTCTGGTAACCACCAATCCAATCTCTGTCCCTATGTGTTTGTTTATTGTTGTTATTATCTACTACTTAATGAAGGAAATCATACGGTATTTGACCTTCTCCCTCTGACTTATTTCACTTTGCATCATGCCCTCAATGTCCATCCATGTTGTCACAAATGGCTGGATTTCATCGTTTCTTATGGCTGAGTAGTAATCCATTGTGTATATATACCACAGCTTTTTTATCCATTCGTCCCTTGATGGGCACTTAGGTTGCTTCCAAGTCTTGGCTATCGTGAATAAGGCTGCAATGAACACAGGGGTGCATGTACCTTTGCAAATTGGTGTTTTCAAGTTCTTTGGATAAATACCCAGCAGTGGAATAGCTGGATCATATGGTAGTTCTATCCTCGATTTTTTGAGGAATCTCCATACTGTTTTCTATAGTGGCTGCACCAGTTTGCACTCCCACCAGCAGTGTATGAGAGTTCCCTTCTCTCCACAACCTCTCCAACACATGTTGTTTCCTGTCTTGTTAATTATAGCCATTCTGACGGGCGTGAGGTGATATCTCATTGTAGTTTTGATTTGCATTTCCCTGATAGTTAGTGATTTTGAACATCTTTTCATGTGTCTGTTGGCCATCTGTATATCTTCTTTGGAGAAATGTCTGTTCAGGTCTTTTGCCCATTTTTTAATTGGGTTGGTAGTTTTTTTGTTGTTGAGATGCATGAGTTCTTTATATATTTTGGAGATTAAGCCCTTATCAGATGTATGGTTTGCAAATATCTTCTCCCAATTGTTAGGTTGTCTTTTCGTTTTGTTGATGGTTTCCTTTGCTGTGCAGAAGCTTTTAGTTTGATGTAGTCCCATTTGTTTATTTTTTCTATTGTTTCTCTTGCCCGGTCAGATGTGGTGTTTGAAAAGATGTTGCTAAGACTGATGTCGAAGAGCGTACTGCCTATGTTTTCTTCTAGAACTTTCACAGTTTCAGGTCTTACATTCAAGTCTTTAATCCATTTGGAGTTAATTTTTGTGGATGGTGTAAGGTAAGAGTCTACTTTCATTTTTTTGCATATGGCTATCCAGTTTTCCCAACACCATTTGTTGAAGAGACTTTCTTTTCCCCATTGTATGTTCTTGGCTCCTTTGTCAAAGATTAGCTGTCCATAGATGTGTGGGTTTATTTCTGGGCTTTCGATTCTATTCCATTGATCTGTGTGTCTGTTTTTGTGCCAGTACCATGCTGTTTTGGTTACTACAGCTTTGTAGTATATTTTGAAATCAGGGAGTGTGATACCTCCAGCTTTGTTCTTTTTTCTCAGGATTCCTTTAGCTATTCGGGGTCTTTTGTTGTTCCATATAAATTTTAGGATTCTTTGTTCTATTTCTGTGAAAAATGTTGTTGGAACTTTGATAGGGATTGCATTGAATCTATAGATGGCTTTAGGAAGTATGGACATCTTAACTATGTTAATTCTTCCAATCCAAGAGCACGGAATATCTTTCCATTTCTTTGTGTCTTCTTCAATTTCTTTCAGAAATGTTTTATAGTTTTCGTGTACAGATCTTTCACCTCTTTGGTTAAGTTTATTCCTAGGTATTTTATTCTCTTTGTTGCAATTGTAAATGGGATGGTATTCTTAATTTCTCTTTCTGCTACTTCGTTGTTAGTGTACAGAAATGCAACTGATTTTTGTATGTTGATTTTGTATCCTGCAACTTTACCATATTCGTTTATTACTTCTAAAAGTTTTCTGGTGGATTCTTTAGGGTTTTCTATATATAAAATCATGTCATCTGCAAATAGTGACAGTTTCACTTCTTCCTTTCCAATTTGGATCCCTTTATTTCTTTCTCTTGCCTGATTGCTCTGGCTAGGACTTCCAATACTATGTTAAATAGGAGTGGTGAGAGTGGGCATCCTTGTCTGGTTCCTGTTCTTAGAGGGATAGCTTTCAGTTTTTCACCATTGAGGATGATATTAGCTGTGGGTTTCTCATATATGGTCTTTATTATGTTGAGGTACTTTCCTTCTATACCCATTTTATTCAGAGTTTTTATCATAAATGGATGCTGGATCTTGTCAAATGCTTTCTCTGCATCTATTGAGATGATCGTGTGATTTTTGTTCTTCATTTTATTAATGTGGTGTATTACGTTGATTGATTTGCGAATGTTAAACCATCCCTGCATACCTGGAATAAATCCCACTTGATCATGGTGTATAATCTTTTTAACGTATTGTTGTATGCGATTTGCAAGTATTTTGTTGAGGATTTTTGCATCGATGTTCATCAGTGATATTGGCCTGTAATTTTCTTTTTTTGTGTTGTCCTTGTCTGGTTTTGGTATCAGGGTAATGTCAGCTTCGTAGAATGAGTTAGGAGCTTCCCCCTCCTCAATTTTTGGAAGAGTTTGAGAAGGATAGGTATTAAGACTTCTTTGAATGTTTGGTAGAATTCACCAGGGAAGCCGTCTGGTCCTGGACTTTTATTTTTGGGGAGGTTTTTGATTACTGTTTCGATCTCCTTACTGGTGATTGGTCTATTCAAATTCTCTACTTCTTCTTGATCCAGTTTTGGAAGGTTGTATGATTCTAAGAATTTATCCATTTCTTCCAGATTGTGGAATTGGTTGGCATATAGCTTTTCATAGTATTCTCTTATAATCTTTTGTATTTCTGAGGTGTCTGTTGTAACCTCTCCTCTTTCATTTCTGATTTTACTTATTTGTGCCTTCTCTCTTTTTTTCTTGGTGAGTCTAGCTAAAGGTTTGTCTATTTTGTTGATCTTTTCAAAGAACCAGCTCTTGGTTTTATTATTTTTTTCTATTGTTTTTTTGGTCTCTATTTCATTTATTTCTGCTCTGATTTTTATTATTTCCCTTCTTCTACTGATTTTGGGCTTTGTTTGTTCTTCTTTTCCAATTCCTTTAGGTGCATTGTTAGATTGTTTATTTGAGATTTTTCTTGTTTGTTGAGATAGGCCTGTATTGCTATAAACTTCCCTCTTAGAACCGCTTTTGCTGTATCCCATAAATTCTGGCATGTCGTATTTTCATTTTCATTTGTCTCCAGGTATTTTTTGATTTCTTCTTTGATTTCTTCATTAACCCAGTCGTTGTTCAGTAGCATTTTGTTTAATCTCCATGTATTTGTGGCTTTTCTGATTTTCTTCCAATAGTTGATTTCTAGTTTCATACCTTTGTGGTCAGAAAAGATGCTTGGTATTATTTCAATCTTCTTAAATTTATGGAGACTTGTTTTGTGGCCTAATATGTGATCAATCCTGGAGAACGTTCCATGTGCATTTGAAAAGAATGTGTATTCTTCGGTTTTTGGATGGAATGCTCTGTATATATCTACTAGGTCCATCTGTTCTAGTGTGTCGTTTAAGGCCAATGTTTCCTTATTGATCTTCTGTTTGGATGATCTATCCGTTGGTGTAAGTGGAGTGTTAAAGTCCCCTACTATTATTGTGTTACTGTCTATTTCTGTTTTTATGTCTGTTAATAATTGCTTTATATATTTAGGTGCACCTACATTGGAGTGCGTAGATATTTACAAGTGTTATATCCTCTTGTTGGATTGTTCCCTTGATCATTATGTAATGCCCTTCGTCTCGTTTTACAGTTTTTGTTTTAAAGTCTATTTTGTCTGATATGAGTACTGCTACCCCAGCTTTCTTTTCATTGCCATTTGCATGGAGTATCTTTTTCCATCCCTTCACTTTCAGTTTGTGAGTGTCTTTAGGTCTGAAGTGTGTCTCTTGTATGCAGCATATATATGGGTCTTGTTTCTTTATCCAGTCAGCCACCCTATGCCTTTTAATTGGAGCATTTAGTCCATTGACGTTTAAAGTAGCTATTGATAAGTATGTACTTACTGCCATTTTTTAACTTTTTTTTTTTCTCAGTGTTTTAGTAGTCCTTCTCTGTTCCTTACTTCTTCTATACAGAATTGATGGTCACTTTAGTTTGACCTCTGTCTGAAAGCTGAACTCTTTAACTACCCTCCTCCCTCCTTTTATGTTTTTGATATCATATCCAACCTCTTTTTTGTGCATTTGTATCCATTACGTTCTAATCGTGGAAATAGATAATTTTTCCTATTTGTGGTCTTCTTTTCCCCTTAAATCAGTCCCTTTAACGTTTCTTGTAACACTGGTTTCTTGGTGACAAACTCCTTTAATTTTTGCTTATCTGGGAAAATTTTGATCTCTCCTTCCATTTTGAACGATAACCTTGCTGGGTAGAGTATTCTTGGCTGTAAGTTTTTTCCTTTTAGCACTTTAAATATATCATGCCATTCTCTTCTAGCCTGTAAGGTTTCTGCTGAGAAGTCAGCTGATAGCCTTATGGGGTTTCCTTTGTATGTAACTTGACATTCTCTTGCGGCTTTTAGGATTCTCTCTTTATCTTTAATTCTGGACATTTTGATTATGATGTGTCTTGGTGTGGGCCTCTTTGGGTTTATCTTGTTTGGGGCTCTCTGTGCCTCCTGTACCTGGATGTCTGTTTCCTTCCTTAGGTTAGGGAAGTTTTCATCTATTATTTCTTGAAATAGATTCTCTGCCCCCTTGTCTCGCTCTTCTCCTTCCGGGACACCTATAACACGGATGTTAGTGCGCTTGATGTTGTCCCAGATGTCCCTTAGACTGTCCTCACTCTTTTTAATTCTTTTCTCTTTTACCTGTTCACCTTGGGTAATTTCTTCTAGTCTTTCTTCCAGCTCACAGATCCGTTCTTCTGTATCCTCTACTCTGCTTTTGACTCCCTCTAATGAGTTTTTCATTTCCAGTATTGTATTCTTCATTTCTGATTGGTTCTTTTTTACATCTTCCATTTCTTTGTTGACATTCTCACTGAGTCCATCTATTCTTCTCCCCAGATCAGTGAGCATCCTTAACACTCTTAGTTTGAACTCTCTGTCGGGTAGGTTGCTCATTTCTGTTTCACTAAGTTCCTTTTCTGGGGTTTTGTCCTGTTCCCTTACTTGGAATGTATTCTTTTGCCTCTTCATTTTGCCTCTTTCCCTGTGCCTGTGTCTACGTATTAGGTAGGTCAGCTACGTCTCCTGCTCTTGGATAGGTGACCTTATGTAAGTGATGGCTTAGGAGGCTTCCAGTGTGCTTCCCTCAGTTCTCAATGTTCCAGGGGTGACCCCTATGTAGGCTACGTGTATCCTTCTGCTGTGGCCTGTTTGCTCTCCCTGTAGGCGCCCAGGGAGGCTGAGTTATGCTCCTGGCCAGCTGTTGTAATGCTCAGCTGCTTGTAGTTGTTGTGGGCCCTTCAGTCTCTTTATCAGCTGTGGGGAGCCCCAGCACAGTTGGCTGCAAGTTCTAATACCACATTTGTGTTGCAGTATTTCTTTTAAGTGAGTAGGCCCCCAGCGTGGCAGGTTGTTAGGCTCAGGGCCTTACCATTGCTGTAAGCCTCTAGCCTATTAGGTCTCTTGTCAGCTCTCTGAGGATTGCAGCTGGGTGGGGCTGGCCTCAGGCACAGGAGCACCCAATTGTTTCAGGTTTTGGAAGGTGGAGCAAACCTCCTATGTGGGTCTTTGAGAAGTACAAGTCTTCTGTGGCTGAGAAGCCCTGCCGCCCACAGGTCCACACACACAGTCAACACAGTCCTGCCCCGTGTGAGTGCCCCGACCTCCCCAAGTGGACCCAGTCTCTCCACGGCGGGAGCCCCACACACTCTGCCACCGCCCCACACTCTCCACCCGCTCCTTGTGCACACCCTGCCCCGCTCAAGTCAGCTCAGTTGCCAGGCTGCAGAGAATCCAGTCACCAATCTATGCAGGCCCACAAGTTGCCTGAGGGCTTGTTGTTGGGTGGGGCCAGTCTCTAGGGTGGGCTGCCTGCCCTGGCTGAGCTGGATTAAATCGGTGCTCTAGCGGGTGGAGCAGACCCTGGGCTAGCAGGTCTCAGGGAGAACTCCAATGGCGTCTGTGTCAGCACGCTCACACCAGGCCACAACAATGGCCGCCGCCAATGTCCCAGTCCCTGGAGAGGTCTCACCCCTCACCGAGATGCACTCAGGGCCTATTAGGTGAGTCTCTTGTCACCGAAGCACTGTGCACCTTTCTTTCTGGTGATTTTAGGATGCTTTCTGGAACGGGTGAGTTTGTGTGCGGGCCCTTTAAGAGCCAGTTTTAGTTTCTTTGTGAACCGGGTTTTCTGGGGGTGCTCCCCAATGCTTTAGTAGCAGGCAAAGTCAGATATTATGCTGCTGGTCTCAATTGTGCTGGGTCCACAAAATGCCCACAGCGCGGGCGCTCCCCGGCTCAGGGCCCCACGCCTCCAGGGAGGCTGCGTACCTGTGAGCTGCTCCCGGCGGCCGTGAAGCTGGCGGCTTGTGAAGGCGGCATTTTTCCTCTCCAGAAGGGAGTCTCTGCCTCTTCTACCCCAGTTAGGATTGTCCGTTGTTGCAGGAGTTCCTCTTATCCAGTTTTCAGTTCTGTCTCAGGGGTAATTTTTCCACGAGTAGTTGTAAATTGGCTGTGTCCATGGGAGGAGGTGAGTTCAGAGTCTGCCTACGCCGCCATCTTGACTCCGCCCCTTGCACATTTCTTAGATGGAACATTCTATGGCTGAGAATGAAGACAAATATTTTTATGAGCTGTAGGATGTGCTACCAACTTGTACTCAGCTCTTGGGTAACCTGCCTCCTCAGCATATTTCCCACTTTGGTCTTGGGACTCAAGCTGGATTTCTGTGCTTCCAAACCTATTGATCACTTCCTCTGTGACGCTCTCCTATCCTGAAGATCTCTTGCACAGATACAAGCTTCATAGCATTCATAGAATTGATGGCTTTTGTCTCAGCTGTGGTGACACTTACAGTCATATTGTTAGTGGGTCTCTCCTACATGCACATCATCAAAACCATTCTGAAATTCCCTTCTGTTCAACAATGAGCAGAGGCCTTTTCCACCTGTTCCTCACACATGGTTGTTGTCTCTATTATTTCTGAGAGCTGTATCTTTATGTACATGAAACCATCAGCAAAGGAAAGGGTGGCTTTAACTAAAGGTGTATCTCTGCTCAACACCTCTTTTGCTCCTTTACCAAACCCCTTTATTTACACCCTAAGGAATTAGCAGGTGAAAAAACTCTCAAGGATACACTGGAATTTCTTAAAAAAGAAACTACAAATTGTGAATTTTAAAGACTGACTTCTCTTATTCAGCATATGTTTTTGAGGTATACTCAAATGTTATTCCATGTATCCTTAGTTCATGTCTTTTTGCTGATATGATTTAGCAAATCTATGTTTAGCATATTTGATTTAGCAAAGTTAGAATCTCTGGTGTCCTTTGGTCATAGCCAGCTTTCCCTCCCCTATTCCCACACCTTGTTGCTCTTATTCTCCATGAAATCTCTTCACAAGACTAAATCATTTACTTTGACCAGAGTCCAGTACACACCATATTCCAAAATGTCAAACCTTGATAGCCTCTATCCTCCCATTATGTCCTTTTGAAGTAACCTGTCTGCCAATCAATTGGAAGGGATTATTACCTTATGCCTTGGTGACTCTATTTCTCAATTCCCAGCCTCCAAGGCAGTTGGAATTACAGGAATTGTCTTTAGAGGAAAATAAGAAGGATACATATGGAGGAACACCATTTACCACTTTGTTGTTTTTTAACATCTCATCTGAACCCCAAATTAATTCCTTCTACTCTCTTTTTTTGATGCATCAGGTGGCAAGACTCAACCTGATTTTCTCTTTTGTGCTAGCAGCTCATTTGATCTTTTGGAGTTTTAGCTCATAAGGAGTTGCTGTAGAATAGTACCTTGTCTTACCTTCTGTCTTTGCTAACCTTGAGTCGGCATATATGGTTTAAATTTATACTGTCAAATATATTTTGGATCACAAAATATTGTGATCATGGGAAATGACAAATTTGCAAATTCTTAAGCATGGATCCTACATCAGTCAAGTTTCAGTAGAAAGTAGAATTTCTGTAAGTACTCTGGAAATAAAGAGGGTAATGGAGGAATTACAGCTTTGAAAAATAATGGGAAAGATGTGGGAGTAAAAGTTTGAACACCAGATAGAACGTTGAGGAAACTTATACCACAGATCTCAGGTTGAAGCCCTACGGTGAATTGTTCAAGAGAGCTTGCGAGAAATCACAGTGACTCGTAGTTATTTCTGAGAAAGCATCTACCAATAGTCTTAGCAATGAAGTGAGTAGTTCTCACTTACTGAGAATCCACTATGGATCTTGACTCTGCTCGCCAGTTTGACTACAAACTCCTCTGTAGAATAATTGCCTCTGCTTCTCTTCCAACTTCCAATTTTGCACAAAGTCCTCTCATTGACAAACTGTAAATTAGAACCATACAGGGAAGAGGACTCTGGGAAATGGCATCCAACTTCTGCATTGCACTTAGAGAACAGTTAAGAAAGTCATATGTGATGTTGAGTCGGCAACAGGTAATTCAATGCAGATACTTTGAAAATAACCAAAGACATGGTCTCAGAAATTGCAAATCATTGCTTCTATCACTGGCTCTGCCCAATGAGTGATGTTAGCATTAGGGGCAAGTGAGGAGAGATGAGATTCATTTTGCACCTTCTTGTTCAATTGCCCCCATTAAATAGGGCACTGACGAGTCTGATATTATGAATGCTTAAATACACATAGTACTTTCATATTAATTCAGACACCTTTGGTTGAAAATTATGTTCTCCAGGGCACAGTAGCTGTGTTTCTGATGGAGAAAAGAATAAGGAAAAAGAGTGATAACAGTAGGGAAATAAATTATATTACTACTAAGTAATTTAATTTTCCCCTGAGACTTGCAAGTGCAGATGTTAAGGTCTAGAAGTATGTCCCAGGGAGAATAAGACCTCTGCTACAAGGTATTCTAGGATAAATACTTTACATTCAACAAATCCCAAACCCTAGGAAAAAGCTATGTTTGTTCATTTGTTCATTAGTTAATTAATTCATTCATTCATGCAATTTTCTATCAATTATTTTAAATCTGTACAGATTGCATTCAGTAGGTTTGTCTTTCTAAAATGAGTGTCAGAATGATTTTTCAAACCCAGAATTTAGGGTTAAAAAATTAGAACAAATGCATATCTCAGAGTCATTTTGCCAAAGAATATTGAACATATATTAGTTGTTCTTTTTTTTCTGGTGAGGAAGATTGGCCCTGAACTAACATCTCTTGCCAATCTTCCTCTTTTTGCTTGAGGAAGATTGTCCCTGAGCCAACATCTGTGCCAAGCTTCTTTCACTCTGCATATGGAACACCACCATAGTATGGCTTGAGCAGCGGTGTCTAGGTCCGAGCCGGGGATCCGAACCTGTGAACCCCAGGCCACTGACGTGAACCTAACCACTATACCACCGAGCTGGCCCCCTGTTCTTCTTTTCTTATGTAGATTTGATAATGCTCACAAAAGAGAAATGTAGAACTGATCAATGGAAAGAAAATTCACTCTCTGAGGACTGACACGCTTGCAAGTTGTGTTTTTCCTAACAGCTTGTGCTCAACTCTTGGGTAACTGGGTTCCTAATCATCTCTTCTCCATTGGTCATGGGACTCAAGCTGGAATTCTATTCCTGTACAATTCTCCTACTCTTTCTTTTTGTTTTGTTTTCCACCAATAGATTTTACTTAAAGAAAAAAAATCAGTATGAGAAACCACACAGTGATTACAGAGTTCATACTCTTGGGCATATCGGACAACTCAGAGCATCAGGTTGCGATTTTTACCTTTTTATTTATAACTTGTGTATTAAGTGTCACTGGACACTTAACCATCATCATCCTCACCTTGACAAACTGTCGTCTAAAGAATCCTACATATTACTGCCTCTGGAATTTCTCCTTAGAAATTACATTCACCAGTGTTTCTATCCCCAGATTTTTGGGGGTGATCATCACTAGAGTCAAGACCATTTCCTATAACAATTGTTTAGCTGAATTATTTTTCTTTATATCCATGGGTGTGTCTGAATTTTTTCTTCTGACTGCCATGTCCTATGATCGCTATGTTGCCATCTGTAAACCTCTCCATTACAACACCATCATGAACAAGAAAATCTGTGCCCTGCTCATCTTTAGTTCATGGTTAGGAGGTTTTCTTACTGTTTTCCCACCACTCATGCTTATCCTCTGGTTAGATTTCTGCGCTTCCAATGTGACTGATCACTTCTATTGTGACTATTTCCCCATTTTACAACTCTCACGCTCAGATATATGGCTTTTAGAGATTGGCTTTCACTTTGCTTTTGTTACTCTGCTGTTCACACTGGCATTAGTGATTCTGTCCTATATGTGCATCATTAGCACCATTCTGAGAATCCCGTCTGCCAGTCAGAGGAAAAAGGCTTTCTCCACATGCTCCGCTCACATGATTGTCATTTCCGTCTCCTATGGAAGCTGTATATTCATGTATGTCAAACCCTCAGCCACAGAAAGAGCATCATTGACCAAAGGAGCAGCTATTCTCAGCGCTTCAATTGCCCCCATCTTGAACTCTTTTATTTACACCCTGAGGAACCAGCAAGTAAAACAAGCTTTCAAAAACTTGGTTCGTAAAGTAGTGTTTTCTAGAAACAAATGAAAAGCATGTGTTAACATGAATGAATGTCATTGTGAAGATGCAATAAAGGAAAAATGAAATTCTAAGTTCTACAATGTCCTCCTATATCCATCTCACAGATACCTGCAACGCCGAGCTCATTTGCTCAGCTTTCTTTTTAACCTAAAAGTGACTATGTTGTGTCTTCCTTTCAAACTATCTACAGGTTCCATGTAATGATTGATTTACAATTCTGAATAGAAAACCAGTGGCTATAGAGCATTATTCACTTTGCTGAGTATTCTGTATAATAAAAATATTTTGTACAGTAATGGCTGAAAGAGTGTACACTGTTTTAATCAACTTTTTTAAAATGTTTTTTTAATTTATTTTTTTCCCCAAAGCCCATTTAGCTAGTTGTATGCCATAGATGCACATCCTTCTAGTTGCTGTATGTGGGACGCAGCCTCAGCATGGCCTGAGAAGCAGTGCGTCAGTGTGCACCCGGGATCTGAACCCGGGCCGCCAGCAGCAGAGCGCGAGCACTTAACCACTAAGCCACGGGGCCGGCCCTAATCAACTTACTCTTAAATTTTTCTTTTGTTACTAATATAACAGTTTCTTTCTTAAAGTTATATGAAATATGAAATAAATTAAATATTTGCAACAACCGTATTTTTTGCACACTATCTGCAGTAGCTGTCCAATTTTCTTCCCACTTATCTGATGGACTTGGATATTTATTTTCCTATTTATAAATAATTTATAGCTCGAGGCCAGCCCTGGTGGCCTAGTGGTTAAGTTCAGTGCGCTCTGCTTCAGCAGCCTGGGTTTGGTTCCCGGGCAGGGACCTACACCGCTCGTCTGTCAGTGGCCACGCTGTGGCGGCAGCTCACATATGAAAAAAAAGAGGAAGAATGGCAACAGATGTTAGCTCAGGGTGAATCTTCCTCAGCAAAAAAATAAAAAAAATAAATAACTTAAATTTTAAAAATTTAAATAAAAATATGTTATAGTGAAGATGTGTTATGTCTTATTTTCTTATACTCTCCTTGTTTATCCGTATCTTTTAAAAAAAATATGCAATAGAGGAATATTTAGGCAGCTACCATTACTCGTATGCCTCCTGGAGGTTTGATAGGAATTTAATAAATAATAATACCTCTTCTATAGAAAACTTTTATTCTGTCCCATATGCTGAACTAGGTATGTTCTATACCAGATCTTATTTAATCTTCACACATACATGACAAATTAGACCTGCTTATCTTTCTTTTGTAAATGTATAAATTGATGCTCATAAAAGTAGAGTAACTTGCCTGAGGTCTTGAACTATTATAGCCAATATGATAGCCTGATCTGAAGATACAAAACAAAATAAACAAAAAATTTGTGTCTGCTCTATTTTATACGTATTTGAAACTCTGTAAGGACCTGAAAATTTTGCATAGCTTTTACTAAGCACTGGCACAATTTTATTGGCTTTGTTCATTCACACTATCTCATTTGGGCATGATCATATTATTATAGTCTAGAAAGGGAAGGTACTAACTCTGAATATTTAATTTGCATATAAATTACAACATTAATAAATCAAAACAAGAAAGTCTTCAACTGCCATTCCTGGTGAACAAGAGTGAGTAGAAAAAAGTAAAAAGTATTGGGAGTATTATGGTACCAAAAATTCTTATCGGAAGGCAGATTAAAAACAATGGAGTTAATGAATGTACTTAGTACAATGTGGTAGACTACCAGTTAAAAAAATGGCATAAAGTATTATGTAGAAATCTGCATTAGGAATTAAGAAATTTGGTTGCTAATCTCTATCTGAAAAATAATGTGAAGGGAAACAAATTTCACACTTAGTGTTGTCGTTTGTTTGTTATTACTTTTTGTTAGTCTCATTGGACACTGTTCCCCAAGCTTCATTTTCCAGTTTCAATACTAATGAGTATTATATTTTATATTCCTTTGTGTGTTGTGTACATTCCTGTTCTGGCAATTTTGATTCACTGAATTATTCCCCTTGAGCCAGTGGCAGAGAGAATAAATAAAATATCAAGCAGCTCGTGCAGGTAAAATCTGTGTAGAAACTGTGCCAAAGAGTTTTAAACACCTTCTGACATTTTTTTCTCTTTTGTATATTTATTCTTTCTCACTCTCTAGAGTTAAGTAAGTACCTTCTCCCTGGAAAAAATGGGAAAGATAAGACAAAAATGTTGACGATAGAAAACATACTTGTTCAATGGTAAAGGGAATGCTATTAGAAATGCTGCCTCCCCTAGATTACAACAAGGGGATCTGCCAATATTTTACTGTTCCAGCCATTCTGGGTTTTTGTGAACCTGTTTGAAGAGCAGAGGTAAGTACAGCATATAGAAGACAATGAAAGTCTCCCAAACTGTGTAATTGATTCAGTATTTATCAGTTCAACTTTTAATTAAATCAAAGCGCATATATTGGGATTATAATTTGCAACTGAGTATATTAAAAAGTGTAAAAAAAGGATAGTATATTTTGTTTTATTGTATCAATTTATTCATTCTCTATTAATCAAGGGCAGGAAGTTACTATGTCTACGTCTGTGCATTTCCAATTGAATACAGGCTATGTGGTACCGTGTTTAAGAGAACTGACTTTAATTTCAGGTAGTTTGGGATTATATTTGACCCTTGCCAGCTATATGAATTTATTTAAGATAGGTAATCTCTCTGAGCCTCAGTTCTTCATTTGGGAATAAAGGTAATTAAAGTGTCATAGGTATGTTATAAGGACTAAATGAGATAAATAATAGAAGTCCTTACTATGTCACTGGAATAAATAATGCCTTTGCTAAATCACAACTATGATGAACGTCCTTCCCAAAGTTAGGAATTAATTCCAACTGACAGGAAAATAAAAAAATAAAGCACGTATTCATGTCTCTTATTAAGTACCACATAAATTGTAGAGCACTTTCATTTATATTATTTCAATTAATTCTCAAAACACTCTTGAAATTTCAACTTCATGTTAAACAGAAAACTGAAGCTTAAAGAAAATAAGTGACAACTAAATTCACAAATTCATTAAGTGACTCATTTGTATTTTGTATATGTCTTTCTAATGGCAAAACCCATATACGTTCTATGATAATAAATTGACCCTATAAAGTCACAAGTAAGAAATTAATAGTAAATTTCGATGCCATAATTTTATTAATAACTTATTTACTTTTCCTTTCTTGTTTAAATTATAGATGGTCAGTTAATGAACTGAGAGCATGAGGTTATAAGCTGACATTTGGCATAAACAGGTGTGAGTGTTACTATTTCTGAAAATATTATTAAATGTGGTTTGGTGGTCTCTCTTTTCCTTGGATTTATTTCTATACGCAGTAGAAATACATGTATGAACTATGAGACCTGAACCTGCTCATCTTTATTGAAATGAAGAAATACAAATTATTCAGATATCACCAGGGAAATAGTCATCTAGAATAATTATGAAGAATATTAAAAGACGATTCTAGTAAAACAATTCTTACAACCTCTCACTGGGGTCTCCCGTGGAGATTTTGTTTCATTCAGGCAGAGAGAAGGTCTCAAATGAATTCTTGTTCATTTGTCAGGAATGTTTGAGCAGTGCCAGATGTGTATTTTAGTGCAACTACGAAGTTGAGCTAGATGTTACCCATACCCTGAATTAAATTCTTTTCCTTTTCTCTAAATAATTAAGCTAAAAAATGAACAACTATTTTATTGAACACTTCAATAAAGTAAAAAGAAAGAGGATAACACGATCAACAGAGAAAACTGCTTTGGAAATACTCTGTCCATATTTTTCTAATGACTTTTAATGAGGCTTAACCGAAAAAGAGATAATTGAGTAAATATAGAAGATGAAAAAAAAGTAGACTTTCAAAGTTAATGTATTACTAAGGGAGATTTCCACACAACACAACAAAAACAAGTGAAATGAAGTAGAACCAGTCAAAACTCCTCTCTCAGTCTGTCAAAAGGACATTCTTTGAGCCTTCAAACCTAAAGGATTCTTTAAAATAGAGTCACTTCCTTACCTTGAGTATCAATGAAATTGCTATTATCTAGTTTCTCTAGAGGGTCATTGTTAATATTTGCTTGATGGTAGGGATTTTGGAAGGAGAAATATCAAGATGTGTTAATAATGAAGATGTTTTCTAGCCTTCTAATTTAACCAATGTTAAGTATTATTTTTAATTTTAATTGTGAATGACTCAGTGATCTGTCTCAGGGATCCTTAGAAGGCAAGTAAGAATTAATTTTGATGAAATGAGGGAAGGATATGTAAATCTCAGTAACATAAGACATTTTCTGGCAGGGAAAAATACGCATCTGCTTTCAGAAATAAACAGCTAAAATGAGGAGTTAAGTGCTTGAAGATGTCCTACACTACTCCAACCAAATATATCCTTGTTCGGTTTACGGCCCTAGGAGTCATATGCACCTTGTTAAATATCCAACTTGATTTCTTTGAAGGGATGTAAATGGGGAAGATTTGTATTAGGCTTATTTGATATTGGTGAATAAATATAATCCACCGAATTTTTGTAAACATTTTTACATAAAAGTATGGTGTACTATCCCAGTTCTCTAACATTGGACCATGTCCTACTAGAGTTTTCTTCTGTTTCTTGAAGACTGAGGATGGATGTGTTCATTCTTTGTGGTGCTCACATGAACTGCCCAAATACCACTTTAAACAATCCTTCATAGTTCTTCATACATCTTTCACAGCTTTAATCAACAGCCAAAAATGGGTAAGTCATCGTATCTTTATTCAGAAAAGTTTTGCACTTTCTCTTATGTTTACATAGGAGAAAAAATAAGAGGACAATCAGAATCAGACACGTAAAAAACGTTGAAAAAAGACTGGAAATGCAGTGCAATGATGCAATACTCATTGTAGAATAATAATAGCAATAATACGACAGTTTTAAAGGCCTTGATCTCTAAAGTCAGTAAGCTATTGTAGAAACTTCAATACTTAGATTGGAAGCAAATGTTGTGTGTACATGGTGAGAATGCCCTTTGTGAATCCAAGGGTTGGGGAAATAGCAGTGCTCTTAATGAAAAGTAAAAAGGGATGGAGGAAGGCCGCTGTCTCTGGAGCAGCACAGGGTGAATTGAAAGGATGGGTTGTCTTGTTCTTTAAAGAAAAGGAATTTTGAAACAATGTTTTACGAAGTTTTAAAATTTATATATCAATAAAATTTGGTTTCCTTTACATATCCTTTGTTTTCTATTTACTCAATACAGGAGACCAAACATTCTACCAGTAAAGTAGGAAAATAATTCAATTTGCAAAACCAAAGACACAAACTTAAGAAAAGTTGAGACTATAATATAGCATAATTAGAGAAGTATAACTTATGGAAGCATACATTTCAGCAACAAACTGAACATCTATTTATCTATTAATTTGAGAAATGTTTATTTTAAACCAGCTGTAGACTATAGTCACCAATGGATTTGCAGCAATATTTAGAGATAAACACTATCCTAAGTTTCAGGAATACACAGAGTAGTAGAGGAGTTCACTGGAGATTGCAGCACAACATGTTAAGTGTGGTGGTTTTGGAAGGATGAGTATAAGGAGCTATGGAGACTCACACAATGAGTATAAAACCTAATGTTGTGGAAGTAATGTTTGGGGTGTCGTACAATGTGCTGCTCCCAATGATAGTTACACTCACATATATTGTATTATTTTATTCCAGAACCAATCACTCTCAAAAAGGTTATTATTACTAATGAGGATAAGAGAAACAAAGTGGCCTTTGATAGCAATGTTGACATGCTTAGGAACAGTAGCATGCCTCAATGTGGTGATAAATTCCTAGTTGAAGATGGGACAACTGTGTGTGTGTGTGTGTGTCTATGTGAGTGCGTGTGTGTCTGTGTGCGGTGGTGGTGGGCAGGGGTGTGGGAGGAAGATGTACCAGAGAAGGAGAGGTCAGCACCATATACGTCAGATGGAAGAATGAGGCTAAGATTAGTGAATCTTATGCCTAGAAGGCCAAAAAGTACTGTACAGCCAGGTGATTTCTACTCCAAATTTCTTTTGATCTCTATGTGATTCTCTTGCTAGAAATTTTATTTTAGACATAGCCTTTTACATAGGACACCATCTTAATCTGAAAGTTTCTAATTCAGTGGTTAGGAAACATATTTTTCTTAGAGCAAAGCCTTATATCACTTTCACTATATGCTGGGCATTTTTCTAAATACTTCGTGTATATTAACTTAGAGCTCACAAAACTCTATGAGACAGAAAGGTATTCAAAGGAAGAAACTGTATTTATGGATGAGGAAACTGAGGCACAGAGGAGGTAGGTGATTTTCAGATGTAGTAAGTGGCCTGGATTCAAATCTAGTAATTCTCACTTTTCCTTATGGAAATATCTGTGGTAATATCTTTTCATTTTGGAATACTACTCAGCCATAAGAAACGATGAAATCCAGCCATTTGTGACAACATGGATGGACATTGAGGGTATTATGCAAAGTGAAATAAGTCAGAGGGAGAAGGTCAAATACCATATGATTTCCTTCATTAAGTAGTAGATAATAACAACAATAGACAAACACAGAGAGACAGACATTGGATTGGTCGTTACCAGAGGGGAAGGGGGGAGGGAGGAGGGCGAAAGGGATAATTCGGCACATGTGTGTGGTGATGGGTTGTAATTAGTATTTGGGTCGTGAACATGATGTAATCTATGCAGAAATAGAAGTATAATGATGTACAACTGAAATTTATAGAATGTTATAAACCAATGTTACTGCAATAAAAAATTTTAAAAAAAGTAGAAAAATTAAAACCCACAAGTTTAACACACATATAAATAAATACATAAACATAGTAAAATCAGCTTTCTTGAATAGTGCCTATCTGTGTCTTCAACTGAGGAAAGTTCTTCTCAGATAATGATAATAATAGTTATTATTTTAAACAGAAAGGGACATCGGTTGTAAAGCAATAGAGGCCATAATGATGACACATAGGTAGGCTGAAGCGTCATGAAACATTGCCAGGGATTCACATGTAATCAACCTCAGGGTTAAGCCCTTCCAGTTTTCATTATTTTCTACCTCTTTCTCCCCTCTTCCCCTGACATCTGAGGTTGCTCATGGCAATGGCTTCAGTGTATCTGATTTCCAGTGAGGTAGCAGCAGGAGTTGGAAAAGCTGAGTGGTAGATGGCTAAGGATAAACCAGTCACTTTTTATTAAAAAATAAAGTATATTTACCATTTTTGAAGAATTTCAACGTAATTAAACATGTAACTAATGAAATAGGAAATTTGTATAAGGATTGGAGCAATAACACAAAGGTGGTTCTTGTTGGTTGGGAATCTTGTGGGCGTGATCTTTGAAAGTTAACAGGTAGTGTTTTATGTAGAATTGCAAGTCTGCTTACAAATCCCGGCCCTATCACTTCAAGCTGTGTGATGCCAATAAAATTTTTGAGCCTGCCTTAGCCCCAGAGTTTTCACCTGCAATAGAGAGGGAGTTTAAGGATCATTGTAAATATCAGGTTGTTTTAAATTTCCCCCGAAGGTGGAAACAGTGTACTACTTAGGTGAAATTCCGGCTCCACACTTGTATGTGTGTTAAGCCATTCTTCAAGTTTGTTCTTTGTGCTTTCTCCCACAGGTCTGGCAGGAGGAAAATCGAACAAGCCACTGAAGAATGAGAAACCAGACAGAAATAACAGGCTTTGTCCTCCTGGGACTGTCAGATGACCCAAAGCTTCAGGTGGTGATCTTTGTCTCTCTGCTCGTCACCTACATGCTCAGCGTCACTGGGAACCTGACCATTATCACTCTCACCCTGCTGGATTCCCACCTCCAGACCCCCATGTATTTCTTCCTCAGAAATTTCTCCTTATTAGAAGTTTCATTCACAACTGTCAGTATACCCAAGTTCCTGGGCACCATTATTTCAGGAGACAAAACCATTTCTTTTAACGATTGTATGGCTCAACTATTTTTTTTCATTCTCTTGGGAGTCACTGAATTTTACCTTCTGGCTGCCAGGTCCTATGACCGCTATATTGCCATCTGCAAACCTCTGCATTACATGACCATCATGAATCGTAGTGTCTGCACACTCCTTGTCTTTGCTTCTTGGCTGGCTTCATTCTTAATCATATTCCCATCACTCATGCTATTCATACAGCTCAATTACTGTAACTCCAATGTTATAGACCATTTTACTTGTGATTATTTCCCCTTAATACACCTTTCTTGTTCAGACACAAAACTCCTAGAGATAGTGGGTTTTTCTTGTGCTGTATTCACTCTAATGTTCACTTTGGTATTAATAATTCTGTCCTACGTATATATCATCAGAACAGTTTTGAGAATTCCTTCTAGTAGTCAGAGGTCAAAGGCATTTTCCACGTGTTGTTCCCACATGATTGTCATCTCCATCTCTTATGGCAGCTGCATTTTCATGTACATTAATCCATCAGCAAAAGACAGAGTGTCTTTGAGCAAGGGAGTTGCTGTGCTAAACACCTCAGTAGCCCCCATGCTGAACCCCTTTATTTACAGCCTGAGGAATCAGCAAGTCAAGCGAGCCTTCATGGACATGGCAAGGAAGACTGTATTTTTCTCAAGCAAATGAAAAAATAAAAGTGTGTCATAAATTAGAGACATAATGCAGGGCAATCAAATGAAAAACAGGGCTTCTCAGAAGTCTATTAATATTCACATAGCCTCTCTAGAGTTAATTTTCATTTCTTATACTTCTATTGCTAGCAGTTTACTAAGGATACGTGAATATAGATATAGATATCTCGCTACATATACCTATACATAGATAACTTTTTTCATTCAAATTCTAATTCTTCTCATATGTATTACATATAAAAAGAAAACATATACACACATATGTATGTATATACATACATGTATACATATATATACACATATACATACACACATATACATACATGTATGTATATATTTTCTTTTTTCCTTCAAATTCCAATCTTCACTCACCAGTGACCTCTTTTGGCCAGTCTCTCCACTCTGTAACTATGAGACTGACCTCAACTCCTTCTACTAAATATTTTTTAATTCCAATTTTTCACAATAATTCTTAGAAAATTAAAGAAAGGCTGAAAGAGACAGAACAAGAGCAAGCAAGAGAGAACTGTGTTTTATGATTTGACCAGTAAACACTCTTTCTAGAAATTCAGGAAATATTAAATCATGTTTAATATTTTTAAATTTACTATATGCACCATAAACTTAATTTGACATTCTTATTAGAATAGTACAGTTAGTATCTTCTCTATACTGTAGCTCATTTAGTAACTATGTGAAAAACAGGATAACTAAAAGAATAATGTATTTATATTTTTTTGAGAAATCAAAAAGTGTTTTTCATTACCCAGTTTAAAATTTCTGTGCCATATAGTTTATCAATTTAAAAAACAATTATGAATACATATTTGCTTAGGGAAAATTGTCAAATAGCGCCCTACATTTTGGAACCCTGTAATTGCCGTATACACTATACCAATTCTTAATAAAAGCCTGAAGAAATAAGTATTACTATATACCAGATATGACTACATTTGCTCTGTCTCAGTGGTATATTTAAATAAATGCTTGAATTTAAGCTACTTTTTTTTGATAATCAATAGCTAAGGGTTTTATAACTATCTCCTATTTGTGGTTATTTTGATATAATAGCTTACACATACAATTCATTTAATTACTTAAGTGACAAGCCATATAAACAGGAATAAACAAGCTAACAATGGCAGTCTTAGTGTATATAAAGTTGAGAATTTTTTTTGTGTGAAAAAAATCTTTTATATTAACTCTAATTTATGTATTAGAGTATGGCACTGCATTGGAAAATTTACTGATTAGAATTTACACAACGATCATACAAGATCATACAACTCTGACCCTGGAAATTTTTTCTGTTTTCCATGAAGTCAAAAGTTGAAATAAGAAGGAAGGATACTCAAAGATATCCTAAATTTTTATTAACCAATAATAAAAGAGAAAGAAAAGAGAAGAAAGACTATAATTATAATCAATTGAGCCAAGTTCTTCATGATATTCATGCACTATACTCAATTGAGAGACTCAGCTCTATGATTTGCTGAACAAAAACAAAAAAAGTTGTCATAATTAAATGCCGAGGAGGTCAGCTATTGCTGTGAGGTCGTGGAGTTAGTTTCCTTCCTTCATACTGAAACCATAATTTCTAAGCTAAATTGGAAAAATTTGAAAATATTGAAGTTTAGACTTAATTGATAATTGTTGGTTCTTAATCACTCAATAAATATATACCATAAAGATCAGATAGTTGTAGATCTTGGAATTAAAAGAATTGTAAAGTTATTACAAAAGATATGAGGAAGTTTATGCTGGTATCATTGGATGATTCAGCTCTCTCTATAACTCTACACCAACTCCTTAGTGGTTATTACAAATGTTTGGAATCTGTATGAGCATTTTGATTATCAACATCAGAGGTCAACAAACTTTTCATGTAAAGAGAAATATATTAATAATTTTGATTTTACAGGCCATAGAGTCCTTGACGCAACTACTCAACTCTCCCATTGTTGTACGAAAACAGCTATAAACGAATGGGCTTGGGTGTGCTCCAATAGAGCTTTTTAAAAAAATAGATGATGGGCCAAATTTGGCCCATGAAGCACAGTTTGTCCACCCTGCCTTAGATTTTCCCATGAACACTGGCCCACAATTTAGTTCACATAGAATATAAGATAATTTAACTAAAGCGTGAAAATTCAGCAATAGGTGTAAGATTTTAAAATTTAACTTCAATTTTTATTTTTCATTATGAATGTGAATGAGAATAATCTTATAAAACATTTCCAAAGGAAAAGAAGAGGTAAACATTTCTAACTCATTTCGTGGACTTTGATATCATTCTTGATATCAAAAGATAATAGGAGAAATGAAAAATCACCAACAATTTGACTCATAAAATAGAAGATAAAATATTAAAAGAAATCAGAAAACCTACTACTTCATATTACAAATCGTTTAATTCCAAAGGTAATTTATCTTTAGAAAATCTGTTTGTGGAGTTTACTACCTTAACAGATTAAAGAAGAAAAAAAGTAAAACAAAAAGAAAAACATACTCTGTGATAAAATGCAGTGGCCATTAATGATTTAAAAAAATCTTTTAGTAAAATAGATGAGAATGTTATTAACTTGATAAAGGTTATCTACCAATCAGTAGCATAAAAGACCTGAATAGGCAATCACAACCAGATGTGCTGTATGCTCCTTGTTCAGCTCTAATTTAAATAAGTCAACTATAAAATGATATTTTGGGGACAACTGGGGTCATATGAGTATGGACAAGGTGTTAAATGATAACCAAAGATTTTTTGTTAATTTTGCTAGCTGTGGAAATCGCATTGTGGTTAAGCAAGAAAACAAACATATATTTTAGAAAGTAAATAGGAGTGAAGAGGTATGATGTGTAGGTTTTGGTTTAAAATACATCATCAAAAGAAAAAAACTGAAAAAGACTGGTAAAGCAAATATGAAAAAATCTTCATATTTATTGAATCTGCTTGATCTGTACGTGGGATTTATTTTTCCAGTTCTCTATCCTAGTGTATATTTGAAAATATTCATAATAAAAAAATTACAGCAAACATCATGCTTAATTTTTGAAAGTATAGCAACATCATTGGTAAAATCAGTTACAAGACGAAAATGCCCACTACCGCTCCTTTTACTTAATACTCTACTGGAAGTTCTATCCAGGGCACTAGCACAAAAAACAAATATATTTAAAAGTATTGGGAAGGAAGAAACAAATCTGTATTTGCAAATAACATGGTTTTCCTTCTAAGGCCTTAGTACATTTACACTAAACGTTTCTTAAACCTGAAATTCTCCTCTCCCAGACTAACACACTTACCTCCTTCAGGTCTCTGTCCAAATGTCTCCTCAATAAAGCCTACCCTAATGACATGATTTAAAATTATACTGGCTCCCTACTTCCAAGTTTTTTTAAATTTTCTCTTCCTTTACAAAATACTCATTAACTTATAAGATACTGTATAATTTACTTATTAATTAAGTTCATTGTTTATTGTCTATATTCTCTCACATCCCTCACCCCTTGAAAACAGGGTTCTTTGTCTACGTTGTAGACAAAATGATGTGATCCCAGCAGTGGTGTTCGGAGCCTGCCTATACCACTTCCCAAGAGCCAACTGTGCATGTCTCTTCTCAATTCCGGTTTCAGTAAGGTCGTGTGGGTAGCTTGAAATGCCATGGTGGGAGACTTCACATCATAGAAATTGACAAACTCTACAAATCTGCCCCTCCCCTCCACTCCCTGAGAGGCAGTTGTTAAACACTTACCAGAAGTCACTAATCCTCCTCATTTAGATCATGCATCTGCCATGTAGTGGGTATTCAATAAATATTTTTGAATAAATAAGTTTAAATAATTTAGAATGGTTCCAGTGTCACAGCAATCAGAAGCATTAATTAAATATTTTATCCAACAGAAACACATACAATTTATATAATAATGGACATAACATTGACTTAGCTTTAAAACAATGTGCAAATAAAATGTGTATTTCATCGTAGCTAGAAATAATTAACCGAATATTTTCTAAGGTATTTGTTTAGTGTTCCTTCTTCTTTTATTTTACATTAGGCCATTTGACAACTGTTTTTTATTTTATACGTATTGACTTTTCATGAAGTCAGTAATAACTCTTCTTATTAAGGTTTGCACTTTGAGCTTTCTAATGGTAGGAATTTCCAAATATGTAAACCCATATTCATTTCATAAGAATATTCTTTTAACTATTTGTGTTACACCTGGTAACATATGAGATCCAACATCACCTGTCAATAAAATACACTTCTGAGATTATAAACTCAATTTACAGAATAATAACTCAGTTAAATGATGGTCCTCAGTAAATGATAGGCCAATCAGAATCTTGCTGGGGAGCTTACTTATAAAGGCTGATTATATATCACTGGAATTAATTTAGTAACATGCACTGGAATTATTCAGTAACATGATGTCAAAACAGATTTTCAAAGAAGGTGTTAAAATATTTAGATTCTTTAGTCACTTTCATTTAATAAATTTTATTTTTGGATTTTAAACATGTTACAGCAAAATACTATTTGTAATTGAAGTTCTTCTGCTCTTTAAGGAGAGTGAGTCCTGGTAGCTGAACTATCTATGTTTCTTTGGCTTAAAACATAGTCACTCATCAACCTTAGAATACCTTGGAGATAATTTGATACATTATTAAAAAGCAGATGTCCTACTAGATTGTGGATAGGAGAGGAATAGAGATAAATCAGTTTCAAAAAAGTGAATTGTTAGAATGCCTGGAGAAAAGCTAAAAAGCTATTAGGAACTAGAAACATAAAATAGAAGTAGAAAGTAAGAGTGAGAGAGAGATCAAAGAAGAAAGAGCATCAGACAATTCAGTATCTAGGAGTTTGAGAAAAGACATTATGAAGAAGAAACATGTCATAGGATTTTTCGAATGAAATGCAGTTCTTCGTGAGATAGAAACTCACCCCGTTTCCTCTAAGAAAATGAATAAAGACGCATTGCTCACAACAACACGTGGTGGAGGCAAGATACTTAACTAGCTTCTTTCTGCTTCAAACTTTTTATGTGAATAATAATAATACCCACCTCATAAGGTTTTTTGTTGTCTGTCTGGAAAAAATGATATAATTTAAGTGTATAATCAACGCCTGGTAATCAATAAAATCTCAAAAATGATTGCTACCCATATTATTGTTAAAGAATTTAAGAAACACAATGTGAAAAGAATCACTATTTGGATACAAAAATAAAGACAGAGGAATAGGATTTTCACAAGCAGAAAATCAGTTTCACTGTCTCTACTGATGGTCTAGTGGTTAAGATGTGGCACTCTCACCATGGTGGCCCAGGTTCATTTCCAGGTCAGGGAACCACACCACCTGTCTGTTGGTTGTCATACTGTCGTGGCTGAGTTTTTCTGTGATGCTGAAGTTTATGCCACCCGTATTTCAAATACTAGCAGGGTCACCCGTGGGGGACAGGTTTCAGTGGAGCTTCCATACTAGACTGACTAGGAAGAAGGACCTGGCCACCCATTTCCAAAAATTGGCCATGAAAACCCTGTGAATAGCAGCAGAGCATTGTCTGATAAGTGCTGGAAGGGGAGTCGATGGTGTGAAAAGACCAGGCAGGGTTCTGCTCTGTTGTCCACAGAGTCACTGAGAATTCAAATTGACTGGACAGCACTAATGGCAACAAATCTCTACTGAAATATGCTAAATATTTTCAATGCCTATTTTAATCTGCATCAATTATAAATTCAACACATCTCAATGTCTATGTTTTGTCCTGTGTTCACTAGTAGTTTGTTCGTCCTTTCCTGTTTTCTTTCTTCTGTCCTACTTTCAAATACTCTCATCTTTTAGTCCTATAAATAATCCGCACTCGTGGCATTAAATGCACACATGCTTCATTTCCATACTTATAAATGTGAAGAAAATAAAGACAAATTGTAAAATGTAAAATTTATATTACATGTGTGTATATATAGTATACGAGTATTATATTCTTCTGGTAATAAAATTTACATCTCTCATTACAGAAAATGTGGAAATAAACAAGTAAAAATATCCAATGCCAGGTTTCCAAATGCTTATTTTCTTTCTTTTTTTTTTTTTTTTTTTTGGTGAGGAAAATTGTCCCTGAGCTAACATCTGTGCCAATCGTCCTCTATTTTGTATGTGGGATGCTACCACAGCATGGCTTGGTGAACGGTGTGTATGTCTGCACCGGGATCCGAACCCGTGAACCCTGGGTGGCTGAAGTGGAGCACGCAAACTTAACCACAGCGCCACAGGGCAGGGCCCCTAAATGCTTATTTGTTTGCTTCATAAATATCCTCACAATGAGATGTCAGATGCACAAGTATAAAAAAGGATTTACTGTAAGTAAATGATACCGTGAAGGAAAGTAGTCAAAAGGCAATAAATGCAACGTTTAGCAAATATCGCTATGATATTAGTCATGGGCTGTGGAAAAGTTTTCCCTAAATTCAAAGGGCTAATACAGGAGTAAAACTCCTTATCTGTCCTAAAATATTGTCCATTTAGGAAGACAATCAAGTCATCCTAGAAATCCAAAGCAGTATTTTCTACCATTTCATTATGGTTTGGTAAAGAACTCTTCTCTAGGTTGCCAAAATTCAAGGGAGATAAGCATACTAACTCTCCTGAGGATAAGTCCAGAATTTCTGGGAGAAAAATGTGGACTCTGTATAAACATAGAAAAGTCAAATTCTAAATCAAGCTTTTACACACTCAATATCACACATTGTTTATATATTTGCCTCATTTACCTCACTGGTTTTGCTTTTTTATACTTTCTTGTCAACATTTATAAAAAGACCAACGTCAATGATTCACCTCAATCTTTTAATGATGCGTCTCCTTGGCACTCTGTTTACTTAACGAATTCCCCTGAGCTAACAAGAAAGACACATAAAATAAGCCCAGTTCCATTTGCATGACGTATATAGAGAGGAACTTTCCTTAGTTTCTATTTTCCAAAGCAGCACTTACAGGAAAATACAACAGTCTCTGAAGCCTAACAAATATATTGCTTAGATTTTATAGATGTATAATCATAGAATTACAAAACAGTCTTTTAAAATATTTGCATAAATACAGAGAGTGTTTTAATAAATAAATATTTTGTATTATATGAAAAGGGGCAAACGAAGGAGTACTTTACTGGTCCACTGAGGTGTAACTGAGTTTGTACATGGAGACTGGGTGAGTTTATAACAAAATGTTCCAAAAATTTTACAATGTCAGGAATGAAGGCTATTGTGGGTCAAATATTACTAGTCTAACAACAAAGAGAACTATAATCCTTGAGAGCCACGAAAATGTTGTCACCACACCTTTTTTGAGTGTACAATAGAAACCAAATAAATTGATAACTCAATTTACCAGCTCTGAAATTATGTAAAAATATAAGCAAATCAGATGATAAAATTTGAGACTAAATCATCAAGAAGAACCAGGAAGTAAGTAAATTTGTTATTCTTCGATATAACATATATTATTCCATTTCTTCAAATGTTTAAAAATATTATTTGCATATGTGTTTGTGAATTTATAACCCTTTCAATAGTAAAAATTAAATAGTTGTTTACTACCAAGAAGACTATTGATGGAGTCCCAAAGCAGGAACACAGAAATAAGTTTTGGATTGTTCATTTATTTTTTTCTAAGTTTAAATAGTATTCTATTACAGAAATAGGATTATAAAAAAGACGTTCTCTATTAGAAAGAATATCTGCTTTCCAGTAAATGTTATTTTGACCATCTACTTGTTCATTTGCTATAGCAATATTATATTAAAAAAAAAGAACTGTGTGTGGTGTAAGTTAAACTGTTTCTAAGCAATTATTCATTTTAGTAACAGAAGTTTACTTTTCTTGTCCTTCTGTCTTTTTTATGAGAAGGGGAAAAATATGATGTAGGAGAGTGATAACATCAATCAAACCCTTAAGACAGTGATTTAGGAGAGAATGCCAACCAAACATTCCAAGGGATCAGCGTGCGTGTTCTAAAGTGAGATGATGGCCATGCTGCCTAGTTGTTTCACCTTGTGAAAGTTTCCTAAACTGTGTGGGCCTCAGCACATAAAATGTGGAGGGAGACCTCAATAACTTCTATAAGGTTTCAGACTCTGTATTTAGATTATCCAAGATCCAGACTTGTTTTGATAATATTGAGGAAAGAAAAGAATCAATTAGAATATTTTCATATTTTTTATAAAATGAGCTAATATTTTAAAGAAAAATTATATACTTAATTTTAAAGAAACATTAGAAGGAATAGTTTCTGTTTAAATGTTAGCACAAGATTTTTTAACTCATGGCCTGTGATAGTGTATTTTCAAAGAAGAGAGATCAATATTTAACTTCAGATAATAGTCATTACTTGAACGTAAGGTCGAATAGAAATTGGGAGAGTTGCTGAAGGGAACATGTGTTTTTGAATTTCATAGATTATTCATCATCACAGATATTTTTAAAATTTTATACTCTAAGCTCAATCCTGTTTTAACTTTTTATATTCTATAGGGGAAAAAAACATTTTCTGTTCTAAAGGGGGGAAAAGGATCGGCAATGAAAAACCGCACAGTACCCACAGAATTCATCCTTCTAGGGCTGTCAGATGACCCTGAGCTTCAGACTGTGATTTTTCTCTTTTTAATGATCACATATGTATTAAGTGTCACTGGAAATTTGACCATCATCACTCTCACCTTGGTGGACTCCCATCTACAGAGCCCTATGTATTTCTTCCTCAGGAACTTCTCTGTATTGGAAATATCCTTTACAACTGTCTGTATTCCCAGATTTCTGAGCACAATTATCACCAGGGACAAAACTATTTCATACAATAATTGTACAGCTCAGTTGTTTTTCTTCATCTTCATGGGTATAACTGAATTTTATCTTCTAACTGCCATGTCCTACGATCGCTATGTGGCCATCTGCAAACCCCTGCATTATACAACCATCATGAACAAGAAAGTCTGCGTGCTGCTTGTCTTCTGTGCTTGGCTGGCAGGATTCTTAAACATCTTCCCCCCAGTTATACTTTTCCTCCAGTTAGATTACTGCGGCTCCAATGTCATCGATCACTTTGCTTGTGACTATTTCCCCCTCTTGCAGTTATCCTGCTCAGACACACGGCTCCTAGAAGTGATTGGGTTTTACTCTGCAATAGTGATTTTGCTTTTCACTCTGGCATTAATAATTCTATCCTACCTGTTCATCATTAGAACAATTCTGAAACTGCCTTCTGCCAGTCAGAGAAAAAAGGCATTTTCCACATGCTCCTCTCACATGATTGTCATTTCCATCTCTTATGGAAGCTGCATATTCATGTATGCCAATCCTTCAGCCAAAGAAAAGGCATCGTTGACTAAAGGAGTAGCCGTTTTGAATACTTCTGTTGCTCCTATGATGAATCCGTTTATATATACCCTGCGGAACCAGCAAGTAAAGCAAGCCTTTAAGGACACCATCCAAAAGGTTATGCTTTCCTCTGGTAAATGAAAGTATTAGTGGTGTTAAAAAAATGAGGTTGTTGTCAATGCTTTCTCTTATTCATACTCTCTCAAAACTCTCTTTCCCTCACTACAATTACATATTTACCTTTTTCTTCCATTCCTGTACTAAAATTTCCCCACATTGAACTCAATAAATTTGATAAAGCTGACTATTGCTTCAGAATTTTCTGTAAATTCAGATGCTTTATTCAAATGTATTTGGATGAAGTAAAAATCCAGGTTAATGTTTACGATTTTGAGTAGGTGTGGTTTATTTTTGCAGAAACATAGACCACTTAATTTGATGGAAACAGTGTCAGGATAGATGTGGATTTCTAAAATTTTCATTCTTACCAGGCAGTAGAAATGAATGTCATTAGGATATTTTGGTTTTATTTGATTTCATGGAAATGATGAAATCATGGAATCATGGGGATTCCCAATCAAACAGGGAATTGGGAATAAAATATAAGTATCTACTTAAATATTATAAAAGATTAGAAACATACATATTCAGATTCTTTACACTACTAATAATAATTATGATAATAATGAGTAGAAGGTGAAGGAAGAGAAGGAGGGGTAGAAGACAAAATAACATGTTTTCAGCAACTACTATACTCCAGATCTATTCTAATTGTTTTCTTTGTATTGGCACTTTTAATCCTGCCAACAACTTTATGAGGTACCTCCAATTGTTATTCCCTTTTAGTAAGAGTTATTTTTCTTTATGTAGATTAAATACTTCCAAAAATTAAAAAAACAGAGAGCAGACAATGTAAAATATGTCAAGTAAATGCATGAAACTGTGATAAACTGGTGAGAGTTCAACTTTCTAGAGAACCGAATTTCAATCCGAGAGTCTAGAACTGACTTGAGGGTTTTTGGGAGTAGAGCAGAGAAATAGCATCTATTGATAGTGCTCTGCACACTCTACTTTATATTTGGTCAGTCATATGCAATATTTGTTTTCTGAAACCTCTTAGAAAGTGAGCATTATTATTCCTTTTTTATTTTTATTTTTTGGTGAGGAAGATTAGCCCTGAGCTAACTTTTGTTGCCAGTTTCCCTCTTTCTGCTGAGGAAGATTGGCCCTGAGCTAACACCTGTGCCCATCTTCCTCTACTTTATATGTGAGACTCCTGCCACAGCATGGCTTAATAAGCGATGCATAGGTCCATGCCTGGATTCAAACCTGTGAACCATGCACCACGGAAACAGAGCATGCGAACTCAACCGCTATGCCACTGGGGCTGGCCCCTTATTCTTAATTTATAGGTATGTGAACAGAATGAAATAGAGGTTGAGAGTTCAATGTAACAAAAATTGCAGCTTTCAGAATTGAGATTTAAATCTACTTTTCTTTAACCTCAAAATCCAGACTAGTAGGGTTACTTTCTTTTTTACCCTGACTTTCATTTGTAATAATATATGAATAGAATTTCCTGTTAAATATTAGAATTGTTAAAGGACTTTTTTTTTATTGTGGTAACATTGGTTTATAACATTGTATAAATTTCAGGTGTACATCATTATACTTCTGTTTCTGCATGGATTACATCATGTTCGCCATTCAAATACTAATTACAATCCATCACCACACACAAGTGCCTAATCATCCCTTTTGCCATCCTTCCCCCCGCCTTCCCCTCTGGCGACCACCAATCCAATCTCTGTCTCTACCTGTTTGTTTTTTGTTGTTTTTATCTTCTACTTATGAGTGAGATCATACAGTATTTGACCTTCTCCCTCTGACTTATTTCACTTTGCATAATACCCTCAATGTCCATCCATGTTGTCACAAATGGCTGGATTTCATCATTTCTTATGGCTGAGTAGTATTCCATTGTGTATATATACCACATCTTCTTTATCCATTCGTCTCTTGATGGACACTTAGGTTGCTTCCAAGTCTTGGCTATTGTGAATAATGCTACAATGAATGTATCTTTACACATTTGTGTTTTCATATTCTTTGGATAAACACCCAGCAGCAGGATAGCTGGATCGTATGGTACTTCTATTTTTAATTTTTTGAGGAATCTCCATGTTGCATGCTGCACCAGTTTGCAGTGTATGCGAGTTCCCCTCTCTTCACATCCTCTCCAACACTTTTTGTTTCCTGTGTTGTTATTTATAGCCATTCGTTGGGGCGTGAGATGGTATCTCATTGTAGTTTTGATTTGAATTTCCTTGATAGTTAATGATGTTGAACATCTTTCCATGTTAAAGGACTTTCTAATGGGTAATTAACTAATTCAGGATTTACTTGTTTATTTTATGACAGACATCGGGGATTTAGTGATAAAAATGGATGATTCTTGCCCTAAATTATCTCAACATCTAGTGAGGAGAAAAAATAACACATAATTAAAAATTTAATTTGACAAATGCAACAATTTGGATCTAAGCACACAATAGGCCAGATAACGTTATAATTGATGAAAAAAAAAAAGTCAGTTTTCCTGCCTTTTCTCCTAGCAGAATTATGGTCAATTTCACAATAATTGCTAAACGGTTCATTTTAACTCTAAAATCACAAGCATGTGATAAACCTTGCCTTCTTTGGCTGTCATCTTAGTTTTCACTTTTATTTTCTTTCTTTGTCATTATCTTTTGTGTTAAAAAAAACATTATTTTCTGAGTAAAAAAGGGCTACTGGGAATAGGATTATGATGATCTCTGAAACTCTCTCTTGGAGGGCTCCCTCTGACTCCAACCTGTATCATGAATCATGGGTCGATTTTCTACTCGTCTGACCTGTGTACCACTCCATATCTATTGTCTCAGGTGTATATGAAAGATGTTACATTAATAACCACACCCTAAATTTCTAGGAGATGTCAAACTATTTTGAGTATTTATCACTTTACATCTAAGAAACACTGAGGTATATTTCTCAAATTAAGTCCATGCACAAAACAAAAAGAAAAACCAATAACAATAATATAAAAAAAATATCTTGTAAATAATAAAATAAATGACTATGTATACAGTATTTTTTCCTAACTTGATATCTATACATGAATATTAAAAGCTTCCCATAAGTAGAATAAGAATCTTAAAGATACAATTTCCTTCTAATTTTATATGACTGTGAAAATTCATTCAGACGTTATTTCTAAAAGTATATATATATAGATACATATATATATGTGTATATATATGTATCTATATATATATGTATCTATATATAGTTGTTTTTTTTTTTTTTTGCTGAGGAAGATTCACCCTGAGCTAACACCATGGGAAATCTTCCTCTATTTTGTATGTGGGTCACTGCCACCACATGGCCACCAACGAGTGGTATAGGTCCCCACCTGGGGACCAAACCCAGGCCACTGAAGCAGAGCATGCTGAACTTAACCACTAGGCCACAGGGCCAACCCCTAAAAATATTTTTTGAAGCAACTAGGTTACCAGCATGAGCAAACCATTTGGGTTAATAGAACGTACCATCTTTACCTTAAAGGATTTCATGCAACAGATAAAAATGTACAAATTTACATAATAGAATTAATATTTTATAAAAGCATATACTAAGTGCTATATCAATATAAGAGATGTGGTTGCTCACAACATTTGCAGTAATCCAGTAAGGATTCCCAGTAAAAATAATAAATATAATTAAATGGATATTCTTGGCAAAGAGAATCATGATTGCAAATAAAACAGTTTTAAAAGTGAGAGAAATGTATGGTGAATCATGTGCAAATAAATAAAAAGCAACAAGTAACAATTACTTCCTTTTTATACTTTCCATGAAAGAGAGAATTTTATTGATTCAATTTATTAGGCAAAGCAAAGGCAATAAAACCGATGCTCACTTCCTCTTGTGAATTTATATATTTTAAACTATGTTAAATGTTTTACCTATGCTGCTAAGATTTTAACAGTCCCTTTAAGTGAGGATGTTTTTCTCCTCCTTTTAGAGAATGAGATAGAAATTCATAGGGAACAAATAAGTTACATATGGCCAATAAACATCAGAACAGTGATTCAAATCAGGGCTATGCCCCTAAAATAAGTTGTACCAATTCCTGGGGGAGGGGAGAAACCTTGCAAAATAAAAATATGCAAGAAAGTCTTAGAATTTCAGAATAAAATGCTATTTATATGTCATTCTTTCACAAAAGCACTGAATGAACCCATTGAAAATGCCAGGCTTAGCTTATGGGGATTTCTCTCTAAAATAACATACCACAGAAAAATAAACATTCAGAAGACAATGACTCCTTTGGAAATAAACTTAAATCCCTTGGACAATACAGAAAATCAATTTAGCCAAAGAAACTCAGAATCCTCCATCTCTTCTATGGGTAATTTCAGATGTAATATATCCCTGCATGATAATTTAGTCTCCTGTGGGCAAGACTCTTTGTCATTTTTGGATTGAGCACTGACTTATCCACACCACCAACCTCAGCCACAGCTATAGAATATGTGCATGATAATTCATGATCTCACTCATAGATATTACTTAGTCATTCTCCATAAGGCCAATTTGAGTCACAGTAAATTTTTGTATTCTTTTTTTTTGTTTGGTGAGGAAGATTAGCCCTGAGCTAACATCTGTTGCCAATCCTCCTCTTTTTGCTAAGGAAGATTGGCCCTGAGCTAACATCTGTGTCCATCTTCCTCTATTTTATGTGGGACACCTGCCACAGCATGGGTCAATAAGTGGTGTGTATGTCTGCGCCCGGCATCCAAACCTGCCAACCCTGGGCTGCCAAAACAGAGCACACGAACTTAACTACTACACCACCGAGTTGGCCCAGTCTTTGTATTCTTAAATAATCAATGCTCTTTGGTGTTAATTATGCCCTACATCTCTTTCTGATGTTAGGTCTCCTCTTCTCAAGTTCTCAGGCTCAAGTTGCCTTTTTTTGCTCTTTCTATATAATTGGAACCGTACTGCTATATTTTACAATCATATAGGATCACATGAGCCCCTGGGAATGGTGCAGTTTGCTTATCAATACAGTACAATTTTTCACAATATACTGGAATTTCATTTTTATTGACTGTATCTATTAACAGACTATGACCTGTTTTCAAGCAAGTAAGCATTTTTTCATCATTGCTTGCCAAACTAAGGACTTATTGTAGCATAGTCATTCAGTAAAATATTTGTTAAATTAATCAGCATATGGATGGAAGCGTCAAAATACCTACTTCCTATATAAGCTATTAATATCTCTTGCTTTGCAATTATCATTGCTCTGCTCTGACATCTTCTTTGAAAAAGTTTCTACGCCTGAGTTTTCTAGAACGCCTTGTTTTTCAGGACCACGGATAGAAATCACTGTAACCCTTCAACAATACCAGTCACTTCTCAACCTCCGTATTCAACAGACAGAACCTCTCTTTTCTTTTGGGTCTATCTCCCAGGATCTCTGCTGTGCACATATTTAGGGCAAAACCCTATCTTTTACTCATTAAGGTACCAGATGGACCCCTACGATTAGACACCCGTGGGAATTACACTTTTGATGTTTTCTTAGCTTGAGATGTTTTCATGTAGACAATAATGAAATATCACGATGATATTCAACTACATTACTAATTTAGGGAAGTTCTCTTGATGTTACTCCTCAGATATCAGTGGCTTTTGAGTTGGAGTCTTTAAGTCTGATTAATGGATCGTCTACTCCCTCATTCACTGTGTATAATCTTTAGAAGCACAAGTCCATTTGCGTGACCTTGTGCCAATTAGCCACACTCTCAATGAGTCAGCTTCCTAATATGAAAATTAGGGGGAGTAATAGCAATTTCCTCAGAGGGTAGTTGTGAATATTTATTTAGATGAGGCTTAAAAAGTGCTTACAAACATGCCTGTTACCTTCCAAGTGCTTAATAAATTATAACTATTACTATCATCTTAAACAATGCCAGTTTTAATTTAACGACATACAGACATCCAATACAATTTACTCAAAAATAATTCAGCTTTACGCATCACGCTAGTGTCAGTAGGACAAATGTCCTTGTATAGTACATTATATGGTACCCCCCATCTGTAAATTAGGAACTACAATAATTTTTACTTTATTTATTTATGTAAATATTTCAGACTTCTCTTTTGGGTATCACTACTCTGAAAACTTTTTATTATGAACTTAGTCATTTTCCATCTTCCAAATTCCTTCAGATAAGTCTATCTATATGCAGAGAGGGCAAACACCACATTTTCAGTTGTCCTTGAAGCTAGGATTCTAAATGTGATTTTATACCCATAAAAGATATACCCATAAAAGAAACGATATACCCATCAGATATACCCATAAAAGAAACGAACTTTAAACTTAGTTATAGTTAAGCATCTAAATTGCTGGTGTAGATCATTGCAGATGCAGACAACCCCAAATCTTGTAGTGATAGTACTAGATTCCTGAGGAGCAGCTCTCATGGAGACTTAATTTTGTGAAGTGGCTTTGAGATTATTCCAGGAAGCTCATCCTAAAATCTGCCTTTGGCTCTCTTGATAATTCCTTAACTCACTCATGACACTATATTAAATAAATTTATGTTTAACTAGCTCGGGTGAATTCTCTTCCCTGCAGCTACACTTGATACATAGAAAGCATATCCAGGTGGCAGACTCTCAAAGTAGTGAGAATCTGGGACCAATGAATTAACTTGGTTTGGTCTGAAGTCGGTGATGATTCCATTAGACAATGAAACACTGGTAATCTACATTTCACATTAGCAAGGCAGAGCTCAGCTAGAATTAAATGCCTACTAAAAGCAAGATTGAATAAACTTGAATAATGAACATGTAGGGGGAAGAGGAAGAATCTCCCTCTGCCCTTTTCCTTAAGGTTCTTATGGCTGGCCAAATAATCAACAAGACAGGTTAACAGGAGAAAATAATACCAAATTTAATAACATGTATACATGGGAGAAACTCAGAAATGAGCAACTCGTCCCTCTGTCTAAGCTGCTTGCTTAAGTATTGCAGCTAAAGGCGAGGAGCGTGTTGGGGGTGGGTAGTGGCCTGGGACTTCAGAGGGCAGGAGGACAATTCTTTTCAGGGTCATCTATAGATAATGTGGTCAGGGAGAGACAAAGTTTTTGATAAAAGAGGCTTGGTGCCTCTCCCATTGTAACATCTATTTTACATTATCATTACAGCCATCATGATAGAAGATCTGTTCCAGGAAGGAGCCACCATGTCAAATTCTTTAGGCAGTTAGTGGGGGAGGTCAAATGTCCTTCAGAGAAAACAATCAAGGTAAAGAGATATATTTCAGGGTGGCCAAATTTTGATCTCCCACAAACACAAGCTAGCTGCTTCCAAATGCATTAGCGAACTTAAAGAGAGAAAATAGACATTTATAGCATTCCAATTATCTCATAACTGAAGAGATGACATAGCCAATATTAAATCCTGTTCCTACAGGTTCCTTAATTATAAAATTGGTTTAATTCACAACCTCTCCACGTGTCTAATGGGAATGCTAGTGTACTGATTGAGAAAGAGTGGGGACTGAGAATCACAATGAAAGCAGCTCTGTGGATTCGGATAACTGTGAGTACCTCAGTTAGAAAGCACCACATAGACTCCCTTGCCAACAGTGGGATCCATCTCCTTCTGCTTCATGAAGCTGGCCATGCATTGTTTAGAAACTCTGCAGTCACCTCACATGAAGGAGTTAGCTTTAAATTTCTCCTTATGTGGGCATTCACCACTCCTAGACTATTCTCAGTCCTATAAGCTGTATCAGAGTCTGGCAATATCCAGGAGATTGTGAGCATGTCCCAAATAAGAAGGAAAAGCCTTACTTATTAAAACTTTTGTAAGTTTTTGTTAATTTTTTTTAAAAAAAATCAATGATGATGATGAAACCAAAGAAAAAGCTATAACCACAAAGAAACAAGATTATCATTGGTTTCTGAAATGCTGATTAAAAATTCTTCCCACTACAAACAAACAAGCCCAACTCTAGAGCCTCATGGCTGGGCTGAACAGACAGGTGGGAAATAAGTGGGCTGGTCTGGGGAGTTGTCAGGGAGCAGGGACACTGCACAAATCCTTGCAAGGCCTGTTTCTCCTTGGCAGGGAAAATGTGAAGTCACAGGAAGGAACAGAGTGAGGGCAGGAATGTGGTAGAGCTCTTGTGCTTCAGTTCTCCTCTCATAGGCACTCACGAGGAGAGACAGCACCAAGAGGCTTGCTCCTGTGGCTGTAGGAGACCAAAGATTCAGGCATGGAAGGACTCAGGATGTTTCCAGCAAAGCTCAAGAAGTTTCCAGCGAAGCCAAGAACCAGCAGAGGAAGGCTGAGAGTTTCAGGGAGGATCATTGTGGATTTACTTATTTTTTTTTGTGAGGAAGATCAGCTCTGAGCTAACGTCCATGCCAATCCTCCTCTTTTTGCTGAGGAAGACTGGCCCTGGGCTAAATCTGTGCCCATCTTCCTCTACTTTATATGGGACACCGCCACAGCATGGCCTGACAAGCAGTGCATTGGTGCGTGCCCGGGATCTGAACCTGGGCCGCCAGCAGCGGAGCACGGGCACTTAATCACTACGCCATGGGGCCAGCCTTGCTCATTGTGGATTTAAACTGTGGTACAACCATCAAAGTCACAGAGTGGCTGTCTTTTCCTAAGCTGGAAAAATATTGATGTTTAGAATTCCCTCTGTTTTATGTTTTCTTTTCTTTTTTAAAATTGTTTTTATTTTTTAAATTGAGATATAATTGGCATATAACATATTAGTTTCAGGTATACAACATAATGATTCAATATTTGAGTATATTACAAAACGATCATCACAATAATTCTAGTTAAAATCCATCACTACATAGTTACAAATTTTTTTTCTTGTCATGAGAACTTTTAAGGTCTATTCTTGTAGCAACTTTCAAATATAAGATATAGTATTATTAACTATAGTCATCATGCTGTGTATGGTGCTAATTTATTTTAACTAATTTGCTAATTTATTTTATCATAAATATGGGAACCGTAGATTTTCATGGCACATGTCCAGGGAAGAAGAAACAATTTTTACCTTGTGCTGAATTTGTCGAAATGAGTGCATCTATCAGAAATTCTGGATGTGTCATACCACCTTGAGTAGGTGGCAGAAGTTCCACTGGATTCTCGGGTGATTAATAAACCAACAATTCAAAGTTAACCTGTAACAAAAAAAGTTGAAATACCATAAATTCCTGATTATGGAGTTTAAAATCAATAGATTGGTGAAGTAGATGGGTTGGAATGTATTCAGCATGTTCAAGCTATTCATTATCCTGAAAACTCCATTCCCTAAGACACCCTGCGCTGAAACAAGTACAAAGTCTTCTTTTTTATTTTTAACTGCTGAAAAGAAATGGGGTTGATGATTAAAGTGAGAGATGCTGCTATTGAAGCATCCCTTAAGCATCCCTGCTAATGTCTCACTTAAATCTTGGAATGATGACACCAAGTTATTGTACAATTTGCAGAAGCATGTCCAGAGTGGTAATAAAAATGATAATCCACTGAGATTTACCTTTGTTATAGGAGATTAATCATGAAAGTCTAGGACAGAAATAAATGGACAGTCCACTGAGGTAATACTTACTAAAAAATAATAATAATAGTAATAATAATAATAGTAATAATAATAATAATAATAATAATAATATGTTATTAATGGAAGCCTGACAAATTATCATGAAGAATCACAAACTTTCACCCAATCGGGATTCAAATCAGTTTCTGGAAAAAGAGCACCTTCCGTGAAGCAGAAAGTATCCTGTTACAATTAAGAAAGCCATAAGAAACGATGAAATCCAGCCATTTGTGACAACATGGATGGACATTGAGGGCATAATGCAAAGTGAAATAAGTCAGAGGGAGAAGATCAAATACTGCATGATTTCCTTCATTAAGTAGTAGATAATAACAACAATAAACAAACACATAGGGACAGAGATTGGATTGGTGGTTACCAGAGGGGAAGGGGGGAGGGAGGAGGGTGAAAGGGATAATTCGGTACATGTGTGTGGTGATGGGTTGTAATTAGTATTTTTGGTGGTGAACGTGATGTAATCTATGCAGAAGTAGAAGTACAATGATGTACACCTGAAATTTTTACAATGTTATAAACCAATGTTACTGCAATAAACAAAAAAATTAAAAGAAAAGAAAGCTCTAAAAAAAAAAAAAAAAAAAAAAAAGAAAGCCCTGCAGTTTCACCACACACACACAATTAATCTCGTGGTCAGTTCACAATGGCTAGTTACCAGAGGAAGAACAAAACTGAGCCTGGTTCACAGATAGCTCTGCATCATATGGTATAATTAGCTACAAATGATCTACTGAGTCAATGCGTCCCATTAGGAATGGCCCTAGATCATAGTGAGGATGGAATATTTTTTCAATGGGAGAAACTAGCCAGATGTAAGATTTTAAACTGTAGGGGGAAGAGGGAGAATCTCCCTCTGCCCTTTTCCTTAAGGTTCTTATGGCTGGCCAAATAATTAACAAGACAGGTTAGCAGGAGAAAATAGTACCAAGTTTAATAACATGTATACATGGGAGAAAGCAGGGACACTGCATTTCTCAACACAATAGCAGAAATTCTCAGCTTAAATAGCATGTTCAGCCAATGATAAAGGAGGATGTTGGGGGCGGGGGGTGTCAGTTACAGGAGATTACCACTAAAGCACAGTAAACAAGAGTAAGGTTATTATGCAGCTTTAAGGCCTCAACTTCCACATTGATAAGTCTCTAGAAATGAGGCCATCCCCCTCTCTTCTCAAAACAGAGAGGGAGATACCTTTACAAATGGAGATTTCCCTTATAAATGTAAATGATTGTCTGGCAACTCCTCGCAGGGTCATCCAGAGAATGTGGCCAGAGAGACAGAACTTCTGATAAGAGGGGCTTGTTGGTGCCTTTCCTATTGTAGTCTCCATCCTACATTATCTTTATAGCCATCATGATAGATCTGTTCCAGGAAGGAGCCACCATGTCAAATTCTTTAGGCAGTTAGTGGGGGAGGTCAAATGTCCCTAGAGAAAACAACCAAGGTAAAGAGATAGATTTCAGGGTGGCCAAATCTTGATCTCCCACAAAACCGATTCATGAATGTTAATGATGTGCTGGGTAGCAAGGGGCTTAGAAAGAAATATTGGAGTATCAATGACACAGAGAATTAGGAAAATGGTACTTGAATGAGCCTCCTACAATGGAACCAGAATATTTAGATGTTTGTGTCCCATGTGACTTTTCAACAACAACAAAAAATCCATCTGAAGAGGAGATTTATAATACTCAAGAGAATAAAATGACCCATTTTATAAAAGCCATTCAGTTTTCTTAAAGCGTTTATCTTGATATTTGGTTACTAGGCTCATGGAAAAAGTGGTCATGGAAACAGGAATTAAACTTACATATAAATTACCTGGATGTCAAACCTGCCAATACCAGAGATCAATGTTGAACTGTTAATATAGCTCATGTGTTAGACAGCTCTATCAGCAACCCAACAGCAAATTGCTAATTTTACGCCCCTTTCTTCATGAAGGGGGCTACCATTTGTACTCACTGGAAGAGATACTTATTCTAAATATGTATTTGCTTTTGCCTCCCACAGTGTTTCTGCCAGTTATTACCATCTGAAAGTTTGCTTATTCACTGTCACAATGAGCCAAATAAAATTGATTCTGAAAAGAACTCATTTTACAGCAAAAGAAATGAGGCAATGCTATTGATTTGTCTTACTATGTACTATATTATCCAGAAATAACAAATACAAAAGTAGCCGTGATGATCAATCTTGGTTATTCATGAGAAATATGGCTAATAATTCAACAATTGGGTTTTGTAAGAAATCTCTAGGGTGCCAAGGATTCTGTGGGAGATCAAGATATAGCCACTCTGAAATATATCTCTTTACCTTGATTGTTTTCTCTGAGGGACATTTGACCTCCCCACTAACTGCCTAAAGAATTTGACATAGTAACTCCTTCCTGGAACAGATCTTCTATCTGATGGCTGTAATATAATGTAAAATAGATGTTACAATAGAAAAGGCATCAACAAACCCATCTTATGTCTCTCTGGCCACATTCTCTGGATGGCCCTGCAAGGAGTTGCCAGACAATCATTTACATTTATAAGGGAAATCTCCATTTGTAAAGGTATCTCCCTCTCTGTTTTGGGAAGAGGGGGAATGGCGTCATTTCTAGAGACTTATCAATGTGGAAGTTGAGGCCTTAAATCTGCATAATAACCTTACTCTTGTTTACAGTGCTTTAGTGGTAATCTCCTGTAACTGACACCCCCCGCCCCCAACATCCTCCTTTGTCATTGGCTGAACATGCTATTTAAGCTGAGAATTTCTGCTATTGTGTTGAGAAACGCAGTGTCCCTGCTTTCTCCCATGTATACATGTTATTAAACTTGGTACTATTTTCTCCTGCTAACCTGTCTTGTTAATTATTTGGCCAGCCATAAGAACCCTAAGGGAAAGGGCAGAGGGAGATTCTCCCTCTCTCCCGACAATTCCCAGGGATCTTTCTAGTACCACCTTATATGGTGATAAGTTAGAATGGGACACACATAGCGGGTACAGCAAGCGTATGTGTAGGCAAGAACATCTGATTCCTCAGGAACGAGGTTTAGGTCAGCACGCCAATAGCCAAGTAAGGTGCTGACTGAGGAAAAAAAATACTATATATGTACACAGAATATGTAATAGATAAAGATGTGTATCCACAATATATAAAGAACTCTTAAAGCACAACAATAAGGAAACAAAGTTTAGACAATGGATAAATATCTGAACACATTTCATCAAAGATGATATACAATTGTCAAATATGCATAGTAAAAGATGCGCAACATCATTTGTCATGAGGAAAATAAAAATTAAAACCCCAATGGGATATTAATACATATCTATTAGGCTTATTTAAATAAAGAGAGAGAGAGAGACAATATCAAATTCTTGAGGTGGAACTACACAAACTCACAAATTGTTGATGGGATGCAAAATGGTGCAGCCACTTTAGAAAGCAGTTTAACAGTTTCTTATAATGTTAAACACACGATTAACAAAAAGCTCAGAAAACCCAGTTCTATTTATTTTACTTAAGTGAAATGAAATCCCATATTCATACACAGCATCTTATTCATAATCACCATAAATTGGAGACCACCTAGATGTTCTTCAATTTGTGAAAGGATAAGCAAACTGTGGTGTAACCCTATATTGGAATACTACCTGGACTAGGAAGAAACCATTTACTGAGTCACGAATTAACATGGGTGAAATGTAAGTTCCTTTTACTAAATGAAAGAATCCAGATCCAAAGGCTGTGACTTATGTGATTCTATATGTGTGACATTCTGGAACAGCAAATCTATCAGGGTAGAAAAGAAACCAGTTGTTGCCAGAGGGGGTGGAAGGATTCACTACAAAGGGGCAATGGGAGGGACATGTGAGATGATGTCCCTGCCCTATGTGGTTCTGTGGGTGGACACATGACTATGCATTCTCAAACACCCGTAGAACAGTAAATAACCTATAGTGAGTGACTTTTACCAAGGGCAAATTAAAAATAATCACCCAGGATATTGGTGAAACTGAAGAGGAATACATATTGTGAAAAAAGAATCTCACTGTTTTATAAATTAAGGGCATAATCAATACTAAAGGGGGTGAGTAAGAAAGGCACTGGCCTCAGTCATTTTGAAAAACAGTGTTTTGGTTTGATAATCTAAGGCTGATGGGAAAAAGATCAGAAACACTGTACTCCTAGTGGCAAAATTGTTTCTCACAGGCATATGGGTTAGCAGTTCTAAAATTACTCTGTTGGTTTACTAGATTTGAACAGATGAATGAATATGTTTTCATAATAAGAACAAGGCTCCTCCCTATCAGGGAAGGAAATTATAAATAAGCAAATGAGGAGTTCTAGAATGGACTCCAGACTGGAGGATTAAAGTCACAAGCTTCATTGTGAACTTATGTTTATTTTATATAACGTTGATCCATTTGTGGAGCTGATATTTTCAAATTTGCCTTCTCTCTAAAATTTATTGATAAACCCCAAATCAATGCAGGGGGTACTTCTGCTGTCAGTCCGGGACGTGCACAGAGCAGCAAAAAATGTGATTTACCCATCACCCGCATTCACAGCTGAGGTTAAACAAGGCGGTGCTGTGCCTTCCTGTTTCAGCTCACACCTTAAACAAATATCCTTTTCATGGTCTATTTAATGTCACATTTTTCACAAGTTTGTGTTTTTTAAATTGGTGATTTCACTTAAAGCACAGTATCAAATCCCTAAGGCTCGTAAGAGCAAAAACAGTGTGATGTGGTTTACAGAGAAAGTACCTGTCAGGTGGGTTTTGTTCACGCATGAGTCCTAGGGCTGTTGGAAGTGAGTTTAATGTTAATGAATCAACAGCATAGTATATCCAGTAAAAGGAAGAGGAAATTCTCGTGATCTGTATGTGAATCTGTCCTGAAAGTGCTGAAGTAACATCTTCGGTTTGTTATGATGCTGTGGAAAAGATGGAAAACAGATAAATTTCAGATTCATATGCTGAAACACATTAAAAAAAAAAACAGTGACAACATTGTCGTGAGGCTGAAAGCCAAAGAAAAGTATGGTCAGGTTACCCACCGTTAGGAAAATGTTAAACTCTTCACAGCTACTGCCGGTTGGATCACACTTTTCAAAAGGTCACAAGGTGTGAAAAACGTTAATCTTGCAAGTGAGGCAGGTTCTGCAGATCAGGAGGCTGTGGAAGAATTTTAAAAATATCTGCTACATGTTATTCAGGAAAAGGATTAGGCAGAAGAGCAAGTTTTCAACGATGATGGGACTGGCTTATTTTATAAGGACATTGGCAAACTTAACCTATACAGCACAAATTATATGGAACCTACAACAAATGGTTTGGGTTCACGAAAATGTGGTGATGGAGGCTTGAAGGAATTAAGCACTATTTCCCTAGGAGCAAGAGTTCAGTATTGCTAATTCTGTGTTTGTGGCAGCTTTATGCAACATAACTAGCTCAGATAATGAGAATCGACTCTCCCTACATGTGTATATATGTGTACACAGACATATTGATATATAAATGCTTATAGGTGTGTGTGGACATGGATTCACACACGTACAAAGATTTCCCATCTCTGTTCACTGACAGACCCCAAGAAGAACTCAAAATTTTTTTTAAAAAGATGAAGTCAAGTTGAAAGGACTTAGGAGCCAAATTGAAAGGCCAGGCAACAGCCAAAGCTGGAGATTTTGAAAAACAAAATAAAGAATGTAGTATTGAATTATAACCCAAAGAAAAAAATTAACATTCATTAGTGCATATTGTTATAAACAAATGATTGAATAATTAATTAAAAGTGGAAAAGGGTTAATTCTTTTTTTTTTTTTTTAAATTTTTTGTTTATTGCAATAACTGGTTTATAACATTGTAAAAATTTCAGGTGTACATCATTGTACTTCTATTTCTGCATAGATTACATCATGTTCACCACCAAAACACAAATTACAACCCGTCACCACACACATGTGCCGAATTATCCCTTTCACCCTCCTCCCTCCCCCCTTCCCCTCTGGTAACCACCAATCCAATCTCTGTCCCTATGTGTTTCTTTATTGTTGTTATTATCTACTACTTAATGAAGGAAATCATACGGTATTTGACCTTCTCCCTCTGACTTATTTCACTTTGCATTATACCCTCAATGTCCATCCATGTTGTCACAAATGGCTGGATTTCATCATTTCTTATGGCTGAGTAGTATTCCATTGTGTATATATACCACATCTTCTTTATCCATTCGTCCCTTGATGGGCACTTAGGTTGCTTCCAAGTCTTGGCTATTGTGAATAACGCGGCAATGAACACAGGGGTGCATGTACCTTTACAAATTGGTGTTTTCAAGTTCTTTGGATAAATACCCAGCAGAGGAATAGCTGGATCATATGGTAGTTCTATCCTTGTTTTTTTGAGGAATCTCCATACTGTTTTCCATAGTGGCTGCACCAGTTTGCACTCCCACCAGCAGTGTATGAGAGTTCCCTTCTCTCCACATCCTCTACTACACATGTTGTTTCCTGTCTTGTTAATTATAGCCATTCTGACGGGTGTGAGGTGATATCTCATTGTAGTTTTGATTTGCATTTCCCTGATAGTTAGTGATGTTGAACATCTTTTCATGTGTCTGTTGGCCATCTGTATATCTTCTTTGGAGAAATGTCTGTTCAGGTCTTTTGCCCATTTCTTAATTGGGTTGCTAGTTTTTTTGTTGGTGAGATACATGAGTTCTTTATATATTTGGGGGATTAAGCCCTTATCAGAAGTATGGTTTGCAAATATCTTCTCCCAATTGTTAGGTTGTCTTTTCGTTTTGTTGATGGTTTCCTTTGATGTGCAGAAGCTTTTTAGTTTGATGTAGTCCCATTTGTTTATTTCTTCTATTGTTTCTCTTGCCCAGTCAGACGTGGTGTTTGAAAAGATTTTGCTAAGACCGATGTCGAAGAGCGTACTGCCTATGTTTTCTTCTAGAAGTTTCACAGTTTCAGGTCTTACATTCAAGTCTTTAATCCATTTGGAGTTAATTTTTGTGTATGGTGTAAGATAAGGGTCTACTTTCATTTTTTTGCATGTGGCTATCCAGTTTTCCCAACACCATTTGTTGAAGAGACTTTCTTTTCCCCATTGTTTGTTCTTGGCTCCTTTGTCAAAGATTAGCTGTCCATAGATGTGTGGGTTTATTTCTGGGCTTTTGATTGTATTCCATTGATCTGTGTGTCTGTTTTTGTGCCAGTACCATGCTGTTTTGGTTACTAGGGCTTTGTAGCATATTTTGAAATCAGGGAGTGTGATACCTCCAGCTTTGTTCTTTTTTCTCAGGATTCCTTTAGCTATTCGGGGTCTTTTGTTGTTCCATATAAAATTTAGGATTCTTTGTCCTATTTCTGTGAAAAATGTTGTTGGAACTTTGATAGGGATTGCATTGAATCTATAGATGGCTTTAGGAAGTATGGACATCTTAACTATGTTAATTCTTCCAATCCAAGAGCACGGAATATCTTTCCATTTCTTTGTGTCTTCTTCAATTTCTTTCAGAAATGTTTTATAGTTTTCAGTGTACAGATCTTTCACCTCTTTGGTTAAGTTTATTCCTAGGTATTTTATTCTTTTTGTTGCCATTGTAAATGGGATTGTATTCTTAATTTCTCTTTCTGCTACTTCGTTGTTAGTGTACAGAAATGCAACTGATTTTTGTATGTTGATTTTGTATCCTGCAACTTTACCATATTCGTTTCTTACTTCTAAAAGTTTTCTGGTGGATTCTTTAGGGTTTTCTATATGTAAAATCATGTCATCTGCAAATAATAGTGACAGTTTCACTTCTTCCTTTCCAATTTGGATCCCTTTTATTTCTTTCTCTTGCCTGATTGCTCTGGCTAGGACTTCCAGTACTATGTTAAATAGGAGTAGTGAGAGTGGGCATCCTTGTCTGGTTCCTGTTCTTAGAGGGACAGCTTTCAGTTTTTCACCATTGAGGATGATATTAGGTGTGGGTTTCTCATATATGGCCTTTATTATGTTGAGGTACTTTCCTTCTATACCCATTTTATTCAGAGTTTTTATCATAAATGGATGCTGTATCTTGTTAAATGTTGTCTCTGCACCTATTGAGAAGATCATGTGATTTTTATTCTTCATTTTAATCATGTGGTGTATTACGTTGACTGATTTGCGAATGTTATACCATCCCTGCATACCTGGAATAAATCCCACTTGATCATGTTGTATAATCTTTTTAACGTATTGTTGTATGCGATTTGCTAGTATTTTGTTGAGGATTTTTGCATTGATGTTCATCAGTTATATTGGCCTGTAATTTTCTTTTTTTGTGTTGTCCTTGTCTGGTTTTGGTATCAGGGTAATGTCAGCTTTGTAGAATGAGTTGGGGTTCTTCCCCCCCTCCTCAATTTTTTGAAAGAGTTTGAGAAGGATAGGTATTAAGTCTTCTTTGAATGTTTGGTAGAATTCACCAGGGAAGCCGTCTGGTCCTGGACTTTTATTTTTGGGGAGATTTGTGATTACTGTTTCAATCTCCTTACTGGTGATTGGTCTATTCAAATTCTCTACTTCTTCTTGATCCAGTTTTGGAAGGCTGTATGATTCTAAGAATTTATCCATTTCTTCCAGATTGTGGAATTGGTTGGCATATAGCTTTTCATAGTATTCTCTTATAATCTTTTGTATTTCTGAGGTGTCTGTTGTAACCTCTCCTCTTTCATTTCTTTTTTTTTTTTTTTTAAAGATTTTATTTATTCAGTTTTTCCCCCCAAAGCCCCAGTAGATAGTTGTATGTCATAGGTTCACATCCTTCTAGTTGCTGTACGTGGGACTCGGCCTCACGTTGGACGGAGAAGTGGTGCCTCGGGGCGCGCCCGGGATCCGAACCCGGGCCGCCAGCATCAGAGCGCGCGCACTTAACCGCTAAGCCACGGAGCCGGCCCTCCTCTTTCATTTCTGATTTTACTTATTTGTGCCTTCTCTCTTTTTTTCTTGGTGAGTCTAGCTAAAGGTTTGTCAATTTTGTTGATCTTTTCAAAGAACCAGCTCTTGGTTTTATTAATTTTTTCTATTGTTTTTTTGGTCTCTATTTCATTTATTTCTGCTCTCATTTTTATTATTTCCCTTCTTCTACTGATTTTGGGCTTGGTTTTTTCTTATTTTTCCAGTTCCTTTAGGTGCATTGTTAGATTGTTTATTTGAGATTTATCTTGTTTGTTGAGATAGGCCTGTGTCGCTATAAACTTCCCTCTTAGAACCGCTTTTGCTGTATCCCATAAATTCTGGCATGTCGTATTTTCATTTTCATTTGTCTCCAGGTATTTTTTGATTTCTTCTTTGATTTATTCGTTAACCCAGTCGTTCTTCAGTAACATTTTGTTTAATCTCCATGTATTTGTGGCTTTTCTGATTTTCTTCCAATAGTTGATTTCTAGTTTCATACCGTTGTGGTCAGAAAAGATGCTTGGTATTATTTCAATCTTCTTAAATTTATGGACTTGTTTTGTGGCTTAATATGTGATCAGTCTTGGAGAATGTTCCATGTGCATTTGAAAAGAACGTGTATTCTTCAGTTTTTGGATGGAATGCTCTGTATATATCTACTAGGTCCGTCTGTTCTAGTGTGTTGTTTAAGGCCAATTTTCCTTATTGATCTTCTGTTTGGATGATCTATCCGTTGGTGTAAGTGGAGTGTTAAAGTCCCCTACCATTATTGTGTTACTGTCTATTTCTGTTTTTATGTCTGTTAATAATTGCTTTATATATTTAGGTGCACCTACATTGGGTGCGTAGATATTTACAAGTGTTATATCCTCTTGTTGGGTTGTTTCCTTGATCATTAAGTAATGTCCTTCTTTGTCTCTTTTTGCAGTTTTTGTTTTAAAGACTATTTTGTCTGATATGAGTACTGCTACCCCAGCTTTCTTTTCATTGTCATTTGAGTGGAGTATCTTTTTCCATCCCTTCACTTTCAGTTTGTGAGTGTCTTTAGGTCTGAAGTGTGTCTCTTGTATGCAGCATATATATGGGTCTTGTTTTTTTATCCAGTCCGCCACCCCATGCCTTTTAATTGGAGCATTTAGTCCATTGACGTTTAAAGTAGCTATTGATAAGTATGTACTTACTGCCATTTTTTAACTTTTTTTTTTTTTCAGTGTTTTAGTAGTCCTTCTCTGTTCCTTTCTTCTTCTATAGAGAATTGATGGTCACTTTATTTTGACCTCTGTCTGAAAGCTGTACTCTTTAACTCCCCTCCTCCCTCATTTTATGTTTTTGATATCATATCTAACCTCTTTTTTGTGCATTTGTATCCATTACATTCTAATCATGGAAATAGATAATTTTTCCTATTTGTGGTCTTTTCTTTTCCCCTTAAATCAGTCCCTTTAACATTTCTTGTAGCACTGGTTTCTTGGTGACAAACTCCTTTAACTTTTGCTTATCTGGGAAAATTTTGATCTCTCCTTCCATTTTGAATGATAACTTTGCTGGGTAGAGTATTCTTGGCTGTAAGTTTTTTCCTTTTAGCACTTTAAATATATCATGCCATTCTCTTCTAGCCTGTAAGGTTTCTGCTGAGAAGTCAGCTGATAGCCTTATGGGGTTTCCTTTGTATGTAACTTGACATTCTCTTGCGGCTTTTAGGATTCTCTCTTTATCTTTAATTCTGGACATTTTGATTATGATGTGTCTTGGTGTGGGCCTCTTTGGGTTTATCTTGTTTGGGGCTCTCTGTGCTTCCTGTACCTGGATGTCTGTTTCCTTCCTTAGGTTAGGGAAGTTTTCATCTATTATTTCTTGAAATAGATTCTCTGACCCCTTGTCTCACTCTTTTCCTTCCGGGACACCTATAACAAGGATGTTAGTGCGCTTGATGTTGTCCCAGATGTCCCTTAGACTGTCCTCACTCTTTTTAATTCTTTTCTCTTTTACCTGTTCACCTTGGGTAATTACTTCTAGTCTTTTGTCCAGCTCACAGATCCGTTCTTCTGTATCCTCTACTCTGCTTTTGAGTCCCTCTAATGAATTTTTCATTTCCAGTATTGTATTCTTCATTTCTGGTTGGTTCTTTTTTATATCTTCCATTTCTTTGTTGACATTCTCACTGAGTTCATCTATTCTTCTCCCCAGATCAGTGAGCACCCTTAACACTCTTATTTTGAACTCTCTGTCAGGTAGGTTGCTCATTTCTGTTTCACTTAGTTCCTTTTCTGGGGTTTTGTCCTGTTCCCTTACTTGGAATGTATTCTTTTGCCTCCTCATTTTACCTCTTTCCCTGTGCTTGTGTCTACGTATTAGGTAGGTCAGCTACGTCTCCTGCTCTTGGATAGGTGACCTTATTAAGTGATGCCTTAGGAAGCTTCCAGTGTGCTTCCCTCAGTTCTCAATGTTCCAGGGGTGATCCCTATGTGGGCTACGTGTGTCCTTCTGTTGTGGCCTGTTTGTTCTCTCTGTAGGTGCCCAGGGAGGCTGAGTTATGCTCCTGGCCAGCTGTTGTAATGCTCAGCTGCTTGTAGTTGTTGTGGGCCCTTCAGTCTCTTTATCAGGTGTGGGGAGCCCCAGGACAGTTGGCTGCAAGTTCTAATATCACATTTGTGTTGCAGTATTTCTTTTAAGTGAGTAGGCCCTGGCGTGGCAGGTTCTTAGGCTCAGGGCCTTACAATTGCTGTAAGCCTCTAGCCTATTATGTCTCCTGTCAGCTCTCTGAGGATTGCAGCTGGGTGGGGCTGGCCTCAGGCACAGGAGCACCCAATTGTTTCAGGCTTTGGAAGGTGAGGCAAACCCCCTATGTGGGTCTTTGAGAAGCACAAGTCTTCTGCAGCTGACAAGCCCTGCCGCCCACAGGTCCACACACACAGTCAACACAGTCCTGCCTCATGTGAGCACCCCGACCTCTCCAAGCGGACCCAGTCTCTCCACGGCGGGAGCCCCACACACTCTGCCGCCGCCCCACACTCTCCACCCGCTCCTTGTGCACACCCTGCCCCGCTCAAGTCAGCTCAGTTGCCAGGCTGCAGAGAATCCAGTCACCAATCTATGCAGGCCCACAAGTTGCCTGAGGGCTTGTTGTTGGGTGGGGCCAGTCTCTAGGGTGGGTTGCCTGCCCTGGCTGAGCTGGATTAAATCGGTGCTCTAGTGGGTGGGGTAGACCCTGGGCTAGCAGGCCTCAGGGAGAACTCCAATGGCGTCTGTGTCAGCACGCCCACACCAGGCCACAACAATGGCCACGGCCAGTGTCCCAGTCCCTGGAGAGGTCTCACATCTCACCGAGATGCACTCAGGGCCTATTAGGTGAGTCTCTTGTCACCAAAGCACTGTACACCTTTCTTTCTGGTGATTTTAGGATGCTTTCTGAAACGGGTGAGTTTGCGCACGGGCCCTTTAAGAGCCAGTTTTAGTTTCTTTGTGAACCCGGTTTTCTGGGGGTACTGCTAAAGAGTGTTGCTTTGTTTACAATAGAAGACAAAATGAAAAACCAGAAAGGAGCATATTAATATGTTATATATAAATTTTACTCATTTTTTTCAATTCCCTTGTTTCTTTATAGTTTTACACATGTCCATTTTATTAGTTTTTGTGTGTGTGTGTGAAGAAGATTAGCCCTGAGTCAACATCCGTTGCCAATCCACCTCTTTTTCTAAGGAAGATTGGCCCTGGGCTAACATCCATGCCCATCTTCCTCTACTTTATATGGGACGCCGCCACAGCATGGCTTGAAAAGTGGTGCATCGGACCTGAACCTGAGAACCCTGGGCCGCCAAAGTGGAGCATGTGAAATTAACTGCTATGCCACAGGGTCGGCTGCTATTAGTTTTTATTTCTATTTCTTAATTTTATAAAATGAAGGCAAATACTAATATTCATACATTTATTTTTTTACTGTGCATACTGGATAGCTGATAAATAGTACCACTTTAATCACTGGGGAAAGAATATGGTCTCAGGTGTGAATATGAAAGTAACCTAAAGCTAAAATACTATTATATGGATCTTATCATTATTAAACTGGTATGACACACCATAGGTTTAAGACAATCTTCAATCAGTTTGTTTTTAAAGAATGTGTTGAAAGATTAAATTATTTCTTAACTTATTTATTTAGTTATTCTTACGTTAACAGACTTAATTACTTACATTCTGTCAATCTTTATGCATGTTCCTAGAATCCATTATTGAAAATATTGATATAAAAGCAGATTCTGCTAAAAATTCTGAAAGCACATAAATTGCTGTGCTCAATGGAGAGCATAATTGTTATCATTTAAAATTGTTATTAGAAGTATTTGTTTTGGGTACTGTGCTGGTTTACACAGTGCCCTTCAAAAATTTATGTCCACCTGGAATCTGTAGATATGACTTTATTTGGGAATAGGGTCTTTGCAGATGTAATCAAGTTATATTATACAGGTCATATACATTAACACAATTTTCCGTGTATCGTTATATTTAATAACATGTTCTGCATAATGTATAGTATTAAGTAATAGTTTGGCCTACAGATAAATATCATATAAACACTATTGTAACATTGTTTGTAAATAAACATGAGCAAGTTTACGGCACATTATTCAAGTTCTTGACTTTGATCATTAATAATATAATATATTTTAAGTTTAAAATAGCTGCAGTGCTTTAATAGTCTCTTTCCCAAGTAGGCACTCTGCACTGCTTAATCATAGACCTTGAATAACTTTATTTGTCCTCCAAAGAAACAGTAAAAATAATCTTAAAATCTTTGTTCAGAAAGCGTCTAACATTTTAAGGTCCTTAAATATTCCAGTTTCCATTTCATTTAAACTATTTATAAGTCTATGGAACTCCTAAATTAAAAAGCAACTAAATATAAATCTCAAATAATGAATATACGTTAGATATTATAGATGTCTTTTCAGATCAAAGCAGTGAGTAATTAGATGATGCCAGGGAAGAATATTGCTTGTATTGGACATGAGACAAGGAATCTGTGTTTTCAAAAATAATATAGAATTCTCACACTTGTTCTATAAGAAGTGAAAATTATGCAAAGAGCTGTCTTTATCATCTTTGTATTCTCAGAACCAAAGCTTGATCCCAACACATAATAAGCATCCAAAAAGTAATTATTGAATGAATTAGTGATAGTGATTCTAATCATAATCATGTTTTCTGTGTCATCACTCAGTGGAACGATGTAAAACCTTAAAGACAAGCCTGATATTTCTCATGGTGTAGAACAATGGAGACCTCAGCCTCAGTCTAAAACATCACAATGAATTCTTAATATTTTCCTTAAGATTAAAGAAAAACCTATTCGTTCACAACTTAGTCTATTGCCATTTAGAAACTGCTAATCTCTATTACTCTGTTATTAAGTTTCTTTTCACTGTGAAGTTATGGATAATTATGAAAATGTCAATCCTTCCATATATTTTCCTGCTCTGATTTCAGGCCACTATCATCTAAATATTCTATTCTAAATTGTGTACTAATTTGGACTATTGTTTAATGCTTGATGACTTGAGAATGTCAGTCTCCACGGTGCCTTTTGTTTATTCATCAACAAATCCCCCTGAGCCGCTGTAAATGAAGCAGATAAAATTATGGCTAGCCTGAATAACATTACCTTTGCACACAAGATCATGTCATCCTGCCCACCAAGCTTGGAAAGACATTACATTAGCCTTCATTTCAACTATAACATTTCATTTCAAGTACCAAGATAATACTTCTTAACTGGCAATAGGTAGGATATCCTGGAACCTCAGATCCTTAGAGAAATCTGAGTTGATGTATAGAGATGGGTTGATGTATGCCCTTTTAGTAAACATTGTAGAGGACCTCTTGGAATTATTCTTTATTATTAATATTTTGGATATTTGGCTACAAATATAAGATGACAGAGGAGAAACAGATTGCAAAGTCTTTTGAAAAATCCCAAAGCACTTCGTTTAAACAAATTAAAGAAGCCATTAGATATGACATTGACTAAACCAGTCATAATTACCATAAAAGTAAGTACATTTTTGATAGTTTCCTTCAGGAATATATTTTTTGCTTTAATAGTGTATAGTTATGCTTTATATGGGTAACTTCAATTATGCACAGCACTATGTATAACTAAAATTAAACCACACAATTTATATGAAATATATAAATGGAGAAAAATTTTAAACCACTACAATTTAATAGTTTTCAGGCAACATTTTTGTTCCTTAAAACAGAAATATTTTGTGATTGATAGGACTACATGATCTTTTGTGTTCTTGTCTAGATATATTTAATAACAATTTTTAATATAATCAACATCAGGAAACCATGCAATCATTTTTGTACAAGATTCAAAACAATTTATTTGATGTGTTTTAACACTGAGCAGGTATACTTTATGTCTTAGTTTTGCACAATGTGAATTTTGTACATAGTAAAGGTTAGCACCCATCATATAAAGGCAAAAGACAAAAATATGCATGTCTTATGATCAAAAAGAGAACAGATGATGGAAAGTGGGAACACATTGCTCCCAGCAATTTTGTAGGTAAAAATTTTGAACAAGTTCATTTACATACGAAATTAATTGGCTGAGAAAAATATTTCTTTTTCAAGCTCTGAAACCTCTGAAGAATATAGAAAACAAACGAGACATTACAGATTTTGGCAGGCTATCTGGACGTTTAAGAATTTAAAAAATGATTTCAGATGCCAGCACATCTAAAGCTTATATGGAAAATAATAACTTTAAAGAGGAATGAACAAACAAATCCTGCATAACATCAAGAGTTATATTAGAAGCCAAAAATGGCAAAAAAAAAAGAAAAAAGAAATAATCATTGCCTCCCCGCAACTTACCTTGAACTATTCCCTTTCATCATCTCTCAAGAAAAGAATAGGCAATATTGTGAAGTGCTAAATGATTTTGGAAATAAGTAAGAATACTTGCAGTTTACAAAAACAAAATTAGGATTTAAGTAAAAATACTGCTTTATATATCAGAGAGTAGACTCATGATAGGTAGGTGGTTAATAAAAATATATTCAAGAAGAATATATTTACAAACTTACAAGAGACCAGTATAACAAATTAATAATTAAAACTACAATGTCTTGCGGTGCAGAGGTTGGAATTAGATAGAGCATACCTCTCATCCATTAAATACATCTGTTTACTATTATCAGGGACATATTACTCTACCAGAGGGACAACTGAGTTATCTCTGTAGATTGTAAAAGTTTGAATGGGGAAGGAGAAAGAAATGCTTATTCAAAATAGAAAAATAAAAAATGTATATGAAGAAGAAAGCAACAACAACAAAAATATCTTCAAAGAGTATTGTGGTATGCTGGGAGTAAACTCTTATTAGAGTTTCATTTGAGAAGATTTTAATCTCTTTTTTTTCCTCCTTTTCGGGAATATACCAAAACATTCAGAAGACACAGATTTATACTAAAATATGTAAGAATACAATGAAGGAAATATAGAAATAATGAATTAATATATGACATAATAAATAACAGAGTTTTTAAAAGTATTTTGTTTCTATGTACTACAAAAATCATTTTTCTCTAAAAGCAAAAGGCAGCAATGACTTTTTAAAAAGTATGTGTGCATGTGTATTTGTGAGCGTGCGTGTGTGTGAGTGAATTTCTTTGCTGGTGTCATAGCCTTCTTATTTCTTCATCTATTTTACAGCTAAAACAAAGAATGTTATTATAAAGAAGAAAAATAATGAGAAATTACACAGAAATAAGAGAATTTATTCTTGTTGGATTGACAAATGACCCACAGTGGCAGGTTGTACTTTTCCTCTTTCTGCTTGTTACCTACATGCTAAGTGTGACTGGGAACCTGATCATTATCACTCTCACCCTTTCAGATCCCCATCTGCAGACTCCGATGTATTTCTTCCTTCGAAACTTCTCATTCCTAGAAATATCATTCACGTCTGTCTGCATTCCCAGATTCCTTGTCACTGTAGTGACGGGTAACAGAACCATTTCCTATAGTGGTTGTGTGGCTCAGTTATTTTTTTTCATCTTCTTGGGGGTAACAGAATTTTACCTTCTGGCCGCCATGTCCTATGACCGCTATGTGGCCATCTGCAAACCTCTGCATTACACCACCATCATGAGCAGCAGAGTCTGTATCCTTCTTGTCGTTAGCTCATGGCTTGCAGGATTCCTGATCATCTTTCCACCAATAACCCTGCTGCTACGGTTGGATTTCTGTGCCTCCAATATAATTGACCATTTTATCTGTGACTCTTCTCCAATTCTGCAGCTTTCTTGCACAAACACTCACTTTCTAGAACTCATGGCATTTGTTTTAGCTGTGGTAACACTCATGGTCACCTTAACACTGGTTATTCTCTCCTACACATACATCATCCGGACAATTCTGAGAATTCCTTCCACGAGTCAAAGGAAAAAAGCCTTTTCCACGTGTTCCTCCCACATGATAGTTGTCTCCCTCTCTTACGGTAGCTGCATCTTCATGTACATTAAGCCTTCTGCAAGGGAAAGAGTGTCTTTAAGCAAAGGAGTTGCTGTGCTCAATACCTCAGTGGCTCCTCTCTTGAATCCTTTCATATATACGCTAAGAAATCAGCAAGTGAAGCAAGCCTTCACGACGTTGGTCCAGAGAATGGTCTTGTCTTCAAATAAATGAATGTGATTATGTGAAAAATGTGCCCCAAAAGCAAAGCTGAATGAGAAACTCTCTCATTTCATTGTTTCAGTTAGGCATATTTACATATCGTCAATGCCTCTTTTTCTTATTAGCCTAAAAACCAGATTCTAACTATTTTAAGTTATATAGAAAATAGTCAATCTTCCCCCTGTGTAACTAAATTTTACATAAGTCAATAATCTCCATTGTTTCTCATATAAAAGCAAGGTAGATTATGAATTTATCCAGAAAATACAGATTGATATAATACAAGGAACTTACCAAAAACCACATACAAATATAAAATTTATTTTATGTGAAATAAATAAAAATATGTAGCTTAATACCTCTAAAATTTCTTCTTTTGTGTCAAGAAGAAAACATGTTATAAAATTAAAAGCGTTACCAAAATGTCTCCTTGAATTTATCAATAAAATATAGTTGAAATATGTTGAAAAATTAAATAGAAATTTGAGATAAAATATGCTGTCAAAAATATTATCTTTGTTCTTTGAAATGAGGCTGTATTGATTTTTGTATTAGTTTTCCTAGGAAAAAGTAGCAAAGTTTCAGTGCAATAGAAGAGAGGAAATTTTACCTTATTTTTTTCCTTTGATAATATTTCCTGTAAAAAATAGATTATTTAACTGAAGATTTCCCTATTTCTTTTTTTTTTTTAACTTTGGTGTTCATGGTTTTTTTTTTTTTTTTTTTGATTTCCCTATTTCTGCCAATCATATTTGAAAAGGAAAACCATGGTCTCTGAAGGTAAATTAAGCTATCCTAATAAAATTCATATTTATATTCAGACTCTCTCAATTGATAGGAAAATGGTCTTTCCTATCGACATGAAGGAAATGACAAACTCAGAATCTAGAATATGTGAGATATTGACCATCAAGAGAGTATTGCAGGAATGATGCTACATGAATTACTTATGCCTTAGTTTTCCTTTATTAGCAAATCTATAATACTCTTTACCTTTCCACTGTCTCTTTCACAGAAGGTTCTACCTCTCTCACCCATATTCAAGAAAATGACCTTTGGAGGTATTTCAGAACTGTAAAAAATGTGTCCTAGCTTAGTTTCTATAGTAATTGAGCCCCTCAACTCATATGTATCACTAAGAAAATCGGTTGTCTTGGGACAGTAGTTACGAGTCTAACTACATACAGGGTGAGTGGATTTGACTTTGGTGTCTTGATTTCCAGCTTGATCTGATATACAGGTTAATGTAAAGTGCTCCACATATTTTCTAAGTCCACAATAGAAACACCTTTTATTGCTCGTAGACAGACCAGAGTGTCCTTAAGCACTCACCTCTTACTCTGTGCTTTCATGAAATGGGTTACATTTTTTTTTGAAATAGATTCTAACAAAATACTATCACCAAATAAAAATGAAGGATGATTTTATTTTGTTAGGAATTGTTTATCAGGGTAATTTGCAAAGAAAGGAAACAATACAATATAATCTAAGATCATAACAAGTAAGCAGAAATGCAAAAGTGAAAATCAGGAGTGTGGAAAAACAACATGCAAATGTTAACTAAATGAATATATAGTATATATGATATATATGATAGATAGGTAGGTAAACAGATGAGAGAGATAGAGGAGAAAATAAGAGGTTAAGGGAAAGTTGATCCTTTTGATGGACAAAAACTTATCTAAAGAAGTTGAATCTAATTTCTGCAGTCAATAAGTGTAAATATATGAAAATCACTATAAATCTTTCTAAAAGTAATATTATTATGCTTTAAGGTGACATACTACTTTAATATATTGTGAAAAAATGAAACTTTGTAAATGTGATGTTTGGTGAGAAATGTATCAGATATACGTCGGAGGTCATGTTTTTAGAGGCTTTCAAAACGTGTTTATACTCATATTTAACGTTCACATTGTAATATTTCAAAAAGACTTTTCCTTTAACAATAGGGAAAATTACATGTATGTAATGACCACACAAAACACATCTGTGCCATAACCTTTTTATAAATCACATAGCTATTACTGTCAAAAAAATTATGTTCTTAGCTGCTATTTACTTTGTTAGTTTTCATTTTTCTGAATATATATATCCACAAGAGTGTTGATATCTTCTGTGGTTTCAACTGGCATTCCACTTCAACAGTCTTTAATATCTAACAATGGAAAGAAACAAAAACAGTTTACTTAGACAAATTTCAGAAGACACCAACAGTCCTATAACTCCACTATTTAATAAAGGAAGATAAAAAGAAAAAAATCCTAGAAATAAATTCCCCAGAAGTTTTTAGACAGAGACATATATTAGTTACACACACATATATATATATACATTTATATATAAAAATATTTGTACTTAAATATACACATACCACAGATAAAAGTTCATAGACACATACATAGGTGTGTGTGTATATATTAAAACTTAAACTTGGGGTGGCCTGGTGGCATAGTGGTTAAGTTCTCACGCTCTGCTTCAGTGGCCTGGGGTTTGTGGGTTGGGATCCTGGGCGCGGACATACGCACTGCTCGCCAAGCCATGCTATGGCAGTGTCCCACATACAAAATAGAGGAAAGACTGGCACAGATGTTAGCTAAGGGTCAATCTTCCTCCAGCAAAACAGAGGAAGATTGGCAACAGTTGTTAGCTCAGGGCCAATCTCCATCAAAAAAAAATTATCATTCTCAATTTGAGAAACAATTCCTAAAACTGCTTCCAAGCACTGACTTGAATTTTTGTTTTATACTAAAAGGTAATCATTAAAGGGTTTTAGCAGATAGAAAAATAACTCTGGTTGCGATGCCTAGGACAGATTGAAAGAAGATCAGGGTTTTGCAATGGTCCAAACTAAGAAGGGTAAGATCCAGAACTAAGATACTAGTATTGAAGATGTAAAAGTAAAGATCAGGAGGCATTTTCAAGAAGTCTGAAGGAGGTGAGATTTTCTTGAGGTGAGAGTAGGGCAAAAAATGCAAGTCTGTGGGGAAAAAGAGAGAAAAGCAATGGCATCCAGGAATCTGGCTTAAGAGACATAATTCGTTGTGAGCTTTTCCATGAAGACAGGGAACTTAAGTATAAGAGTAGAGAGCTGGTGCACAGAAGCAACAAAAAAAGGCCAGTCGCTGTCATGTTCAGTTTAGGATGAGGTAGTAACAAGAAATAAACTACAAGCAAGCATTTTGAATGACATTATGACATCAGGTAAGGAAGGTTATGATTTTAATTTAAATACATAAAATTATCTCTTCTAATGCTAGCTCTTAGCTATACTTGGGGTTGAATTTATTATTCTAAAGACTGAGTCCCATACAGTCTCTCTATGCATTTGAGAATGTAATTATATGCACATTCTGAATCTCCTTAAAAGAGAATACTTTAAATTAGTATAGATGACTTGGCCTAAAACGGCATGTGCAATTCAAAATTAATGGGGAAAAATGGAAAGTGGAGAGACGAGGCTATCCAGGATCAAAGGCCTTTCTCCAGGACTGCCCCATTCCATATGTAGCTGCTTCCTGATTTCTTTAAGATACTAAGCAGAGAATTAATCTCTTGCATAATGAAAAAGAGTCTTCCATAAACTCACTGAAATCACTGTCCATCCTAAAGGCTAGATTCAACATATAAATGACATCATCTAGACACATCATAAGCCTTGGGTCAATATTATGTAGTCAATTCCATAACTATATAAGGGACAGTATTACTAATGAAATAGCGTTTGAAAAGTTTTGTTTTTAGTTAAATAGCAATAACTAAGAAAATCTTAGGCTGAAGCATGAGGTACTAATCCAGAATCTACATTAATGTCAGCCACAATAAGTTCCATGTACTGAATGCTAACAACACGAAAAGCATTTAGAATCGTTCGATCACTCTATATGTATTTTCTCATTTAATGCTCACAACCATCTTATACCATTGTTATATTTCAGGTAAGTAAAATCAGCTCTGCCTTTCCTATAGCCCCTGCCCCCAAACACCAACTGCATGGTAGAATGTGTCTGTGATCATACAGTATAGCAAAGGCCTTGAGGGCACATGAACTCCAGGAAGATTAAATCCCAAAAGATGGCATGCTCATGAGTGGAAGGGCTGGATCTCAAAGTCAGCCTTCTACACACAAAGGATGCACTCACACCCCCAAGTGAAAAACAGTAACTTTACAATTATTAATTAATTATATCTAAAAGTAATTTGAAAATAAACTATGTAACACATTGCAAAGCTTAACATTTAACATTTTTATCCTAAACATAAATAGATGCAAAATTAGATAATCTGGATATGATGGAAATATTGATATTTTAAAATAAAACTCTTACATCACTATTTTTTGTTTGTTTTTATTGTTCAATATGCCCTATATAACAAAGAGCATGTGAAGTCAATGGTGTCAATTTAAAATAATAACTAAAAACACAGGCATATATCCACTTCCCGGGCTAACATACCAAATACCATCAGTAACACAGGAACCCCCTGCTCTTCAGTCTCCAAACATCTTTCAGTCTCCAAACAGTCTCAAAAGACCCATCAAGTGTAATGCCACTGTTTTGTTTTTTACACCATCAACACTAACTCTATATGTTTTTGTTTTGTTTTCTGATTTTTGGTCAGGTTTAGAGAAGTAAAAATTACAAACAGCAAATTTTAGGTGTATGATTTTATAAAATTTGACAAATGTATGCAGTTGTGTATGCACTAGCACTGTCAAAATAAATAATATTTCCATCACTCCAAAAAGTTTCCTCATGCACTTTTGTAGTCAGTCCCCACTCCTCACCCACAGCCCTTGAAGAATCCACTGATCCATTATCCTGTGCTGTTGTGTGTTTTTTTGTAATGTCATAGAAGAGGAATCTTATAGTGTGCAGCTTTTGAGTTTCCTTTTTTCCACTTGTATAATGCTTTTGAGGTTCATTCATGTATTTGCATGTATCATTAGTTTATTATCTTTCGCTGTGTAGTATTTCATTGGGTGGATACATGGATTCACCAGTTAATGGAAATTATAAAGCTTTAGGTTTCACATTTAGGTAGAAGATATATTATGAGTTTTTTATTTGTACATGATGAAACATATATACTTCAGTTCCGATTTTTGCTTATAGAAGTCCAGTTTTTCCAGAACCATTTGTTGAAATAATGTGTCATCATTGAATTGCTTTGGAACCTATTTCAAAAGTTAATTGAACATGTATACATGTGAGTCTATTTTTGGACTCACTATTCTGTCCCCTGACCTATTTGTTTTTTATTTTACCAATACCACATTCTCTTAATTAATCTGCTTTAACAGATAACGGTTTAATAACTTCACTGCATAAAAATTCACAAAAAAGTGTATATAAATGAATAAAATCATGTCCACTACTCTTTCATCTATTTCTGACAATTTGATATATGTAAATTCTTTAAGAATTTAAAGTATATATTAAATCAAATATTGCATATTTTCCTATTCTGTTCTTCTTTTTCAAAGTAATTTTGACTATTTCATATTTTTTAGCTTCCCACATAAATTTTAGATGCACTTGTAATTTCAGCAATGACAAACACAACCCCCAAAACTTCCAGTTTTAGCTTGACATGTAAAGAACTTGGAATTCCCATTCTTAGAACAAGAAAGTCCTGGACAAACTAAAATTGGTGGCTTTTCTTGGACCTTTCAGAGAACTGAGGTCCCAGGGTAAACTGATGCCCTGGATACCGGAGAGAGGAACAAGTCCAGACAGTCAAGGCTGAGATCTGCTCACCTGGAGCACGACTGCTGGGGCCGTAAAATGGCAGGAGATCTTAAATGATGTTGACAAACTGCTGGAGGCTGAGGGTAGACTGGAATGGGAGGCAGACACTCCTGGGTGCTGACGTCTTAAGAAGGGCCCCATACCTTCCTGGGTGTTCCCTCCAAGAGTGCCATCAGGTTCTTGTGGTGAAGAACCAAGAAAATCCCCTTGTGCTGAAGGAGGAGAAAAGTAACCATTTTGAAACACATGAAAAGTGTTCTCCATTACAGAGACCTCCTCTTGGTGAACTTTACCATATCGTTACCCCACCTGGGAAAGGACATGGCTCACACTCCAGTCCTATCTAAACTTCACGTCTCCACTCAAAGTGGGGGTGGGGGGAACTCTGCCACTGGAGAAAGAGACGTGAAGCCCACAGCCTAGAGACACAAGCCTAAAATACTGATATGTAACCATAAGATTACAGAACGCCACCCCTTTGTCACAACTACCAGCACCCTAACAAGGCTACTATATAAGAACAGTGGGTTACAGCTGTAGAGCTGTATCCTTTCTGAGAAGGAACACTTACAGAAGCCCTAAGTCAAGATGGGAGACACAACAAGGACACTAGAGGATATTGAAACCTCTGGAACCTACAGCTACAGCCAAAGCCACAGCAAACATTGAAAGCATTCCAGTAAGATTACCCTAAATCTACATGCTAATGCCCTATTTACCTCAGTTTCTGTTATCTAATAAAACATGTTCTTCTTTCAATAAAAAATTACAAGACATGACAAAAGGCAAACAGAGAAAAAAAAAACACCCATCATCTGAAGAGACATAGCAAGCAACAGAACAGGAGCCAGAGAGAACACGGATGCTAGAGATGTCTAGCAGGGAATTGAAAATAGCTATGACTAATATGGTAAGAGCTCTAAACGAAGAAGTAGACAGCATGCAATAAGGGAAGACTAATGTAAGTGAAGAAATGGAAAGTATGAGGAAAAATCAAAGGAAATGCTAGAACTGAAAACACTAGCTGATCCAGCCATAAAAATGAGGAAATCTTGCCATTTGCGAGAACAGGAATGAATCTTGAGAGCATTAGGCTAAGTGAACTCAGTCAGACAGAGAAAGACAAATACTGAATGATGTCACTTATATGTGGAATATAAACAAACAAACAAGCAAACAAAAAATCCAAACTCATAGAAAAAGAGATCAGGCTTATGGTTACCAGAGGCTGGAGGTGGGCAGGAGGGGGAATTGGAGGAAGGTGGTCAAAAGGTACAAACTTCTGGTCATAAGATAAATAAGTACTAGGGATGTAATGTGCAATATAATGACTATAGTTAACACTGCCATATGGTATAGATGAATGTTGTTAAGAGAGTAGATCCTATGAGTTCTCATCGCAAGGAGAAACACATTGTTTTTTTCTTTTTCTTTTGTATCTATATGAGATGATGAATGTTAACTAAACTTATTGCAGTAATCAGATATATGTAAGTCAAATCATTAATGCTGTACACCTTAAACTTATACAGTGATGTACGTCAATTATGTCTCAATAAAACTGAAAAAAAAAAACGCTAACTAAAATGAAGAATGCCTTTGATAGACATATTAGTAGATTGGACATGGCAGAGGAGAGAATCAGTGATTCTGGAAGATACCTCCATAGAAACTTACCAAACTGAAAAGCAAAGAAAAAAAGAATAATATATTAACAGAGTATAGCACTCAAGAATTAAGGGCCAACTCTAAAACTTGTAACATATGCGAATTGGAATACCAGAAGGAGAAGAAAGAGAAAAGAGAAAAGGAAGTATTTGAAGAAATAATGGCTGTGGAAGTCCTCAAAATTAATGACAGAAACTAAAAACAGATACAGGAAAATTAGAGAACACCATGTAGTATAAATACCAAAAATTTATAACTATTCATATCATATTCAAAATGCAGCAAAAGAAAAAGAAAATCTTGAAATAATCCAGAGGGGGGAAAGTACAGCATATCTAGAGAGGAACAAGGGTAAAATTACAACATACTTTTAATAAAAAAATATGCAATCAAGAGAAGAATGGAGTGAAATATTATAGTGTTTAAAGAGAAAAACCACTAACCTACATCCAATTAAATTATCCTTCAAAAGTGGAGGAAAAATAAAGACTTTGTCAGACAAACACAAACTAAGTGAATTCATCATCATCTGACTTGACTTGCAAGAAATGTTTTAAAAGTTCTTTAGGTAGAGGAGAATCATATAGGTCAGAAACCCCATTCGACACAAAGAAAGGAAGAACATTGAAGAAGAAATAACTGAAGATAAAATATTTTTTCCCATCTTTATTTAACAAAAATGTTAAATGTTCAAATCTATAATAATAATACTGTATTGGCGGTAAGATATGGATATATGAAATGACATCAGTGTCATGAAGGATGGAATGGAGTAATTGAGAATACTCTGTTATAAGGTACTACTCTATACATGAAGAGATATATGTTATTTGAAGGTGGATATAGATCAGTATAAAAAGGTATATTGTAAAGCTAGAGCAATCATTAAAAAATTTTAAAGACACAATATATACACTAATGGGGGATAAAAGAAAATCATACAAAATTTCCATTAAAAACAGAAAAAAAAAAGAAAACAATAAATCAATAAATATAGATCAGTTAAAAACATGGTAGATATTAGCTCAGTTATCTCAATAATTACTTAACTGTGAATTATCTAAATACATAAATTAAACAACAGAGACTGTCAGAGGAAATGAAAAAAAACAAATTCAGTATGCTATCCACGAGTAAACAAATTTAAATACAAAGATTCAGGTTAAAATCAAAGGCATAAAAAAGATATCTTATGCTAACAGTAATCAAAAGAAAGGTAGAATAGCAATATTAATTTCAGAAACTATATATATATACATAGAAACTACAGAAAGAAGAGCAGTTTAAGACAAAAGCAAGCAGAAGAAAAGGAGTAATAAAAGATAGAGCAAAAATGAATGCGATTAAAACTAGAAAAGCAAAAGAAAAAATCATTAATATTGATAAACTTCAAGCCAAGCTAAACAGAAGAGCGAGAGACAAAGAGAGAGAAGACACAAGTCAATCAGAAATGAAAGAGAAGGGCCCGCCCCGTGGCTTAGCGGTTAAGCGCGTGCGCTCTACTGGGGGCAGCCCGGGTTCGGATCCCGGGTGCACACAGCCACACTGCTGCTCCCGCCATGCTGAGGCCGCGTCCCACATACAGCAACTAGAAGGAAGTGCAGCTATGACATACAACTATCTACTGGGGCTTTGGGGGAAAATAAATAAATAAAACTCTTATAAGAGGTTCTGAAAAGAGGGGGTATATTGACTTCAAGGAGAGGATACCTTTAAAAAAAAAAAAAAGAAATGAAAGAGAAGCCATCACTACTGATCCCATGGATATTAAATGATAATAAAGATATATTATGGGGCAAAGGACCTAAACACACATTTTTCAAAAAAAGACATATGAATGGCCAACAGACACATGAAAAGGTGCTTAAAATCATTAATCATCAGGAAATATAAATCAAAACCACAATGAGCTATCACCTCACATATGTTAGAATGGTTATTATCAAAAAGATGACAGATAACAAGTGTTTGTGATGATGTGGAGAAAAGAGAACGCTTGTACACTGTTAATGGGAATGTAAATTGGGACAGCCATTACTGAAAATAGTATGAAGGTTCCTTTAAAAAATTAAAAATGGAAGTACCATATGATCTAACAATCTCACTTCTCAGTATATATCTGAAGGAAACAAAATCAGTATCTGGAAGAGAGATCCACAATCCTATGTTCATTGCAGTATTATTCACAATAATCAAGATACAGAAACAACCTAAGTGTCCAGTGATGGAAGAATGGATAAAGAAAATGTGGTGTATATACACAATGGAATATTATTCAACCAAATAAAGAAGGAAATCCTGCCATTTGCAAAAATATGGATGAGCCTGGAAGGCATTATGCTGAGTGAAATAAGCCAGAGAGAGACAAATGCTGTGCAGTATCATTTAGATGTGAAACCATATTCAGAAAGCTCACCATGTGGGTGCTTGCTCAGGATTCTCCCTGGTGGGCTCCCTAGGGGAAACATGTGGAAGAGAGTTCAGATCCCCCTCCCTTTGCAACCTCTAATGGCTCCACGCTCTCCTGCTATTCACACTTAGTGTTTAGCACTTGGTTAGACATTTCTAGCTGAATGCTCAATTATTTACAGGCTTATACGGTGTTAGGGTTCTGGCACAGAAAAGCAAATATTTTGGATCTGTTTCTGCCTGCCTGTACCTAGCTCTCTTCAGAATTAGGGTTGTTTGTTCCGAAACCTCAGTTCTTTCACAGGTTTAGGAAAAGTCTTTAATTTGTAGTTTACCAGCTTTTTAAAATCTTGGTATAAGAATGGGATTTTTTTAAATTTTTCTATGTCTTTGAGCTAAAATAGAGTCCCTGGATTAGTTTTTGATTGTTCTTAGCCATCTCAAGTAATATCTCCCAAGCCCACCTAATTAAAAATGTTTCTGTGTAAGTGTAGTGTGTATTCCTTAGTGTTTTCTATCTCTGAGGATTTTTTTCCTTTTGCTTTCCCTGAGAATAAAATCCCCATATTTATTTAAAATTATTCAAGTAAAATACATGTGATTTTACTGTTGAGTTGAGCTTCTTCTCAGGAAAATCACAGGAATAATGAGAGATAACAGTCTGCAGATAATCTCTTAATTACAGTAATTTGTAGAGAAATATATTCGTAGATTGTTTATTATACTGCATCATATATCTGATCTCATTGTTTTATAATATGGTGTACTTATCTATCATTCTGTGCTTGTTAGTTATCAGATTACCCCCTCTTGTGGTTACACAGGTATATAAATTTGACAAAATTCATTTAACTGTGCACATAAAAAGCATGTATCTTATACTATGTAATTTGTATCTTAATTAAAATAATTATAATATTAAGAAAGGGGAGGAGGCATTTCAATCATATAATCTAGTGTTTGGCTATAAGTAAATAGTAAGGACATATCTATTATGTTATACTTTTTCTTTGGTAATTTATACAGTGGTTTTTGTATGTACCTTCACACCGTATTTTCAGATCCTAAAACACTGATTCATAGTGTCTAACCTAAGATTTGAATGAATAAATATATCATTCAATTTTATGCTGACACAAAGTTAAATGACTTTCCTTGAATAAATATTGTGTTAGTGGAGGTTACCTAGGGTGAGTGTAGACTTAGAACTGATTTGTTTCATTTTTATTATGACTAAGCTAGAATTGATAATTTCATACAACATTCTCTATTATTCTGCCTACCAAATATAGCCTCATTTTGTATGATTATTTTTTACTTCTAATCAAGTGTCAAGGATTTGTGTTTTCATTGAATGCCAGTAAGAAATTAGTTATTTTTAAATTGGGTAAGAAACTCTGGGTTTTGAAGGATTTAAGAATTTTAGTGTTTTTAAAAATAACTCGTCTAATAAAACACAAAGTAGGACAATGGTTTCTGGGAATCAGAATTATTACCTTGGCCCTTCATTGCCAAAGATAGTGTAAGTATATGTAAATGTTATAGATTTAATTTTTGAAAACAGAAATAACTATTACCATATTGTTTGTTTGTCTTTACATTCACTTTCAGTGACTAATAACTAATATCTTTGAACTTCTCTGTAAAACAGGCAGTGCATTATTTCCACTTTTATAATTTCTCGACTTAAACACGTGTTGAACTAATTACATTATAATTCCTATAAATAGAAAAATAGATGATAGATAGACAAAGATATATATAGACAAAGAAATATATAGAAACACCTTATGTTAAACTATGATGAACAATGTGTAATAGTTATTAAACACAAAAATCAAAGCTACATATTATCAGATTGAGTTGAAAAAGGTAGTTAAAATGAACTATCAGTAACCTCAATTAAAATATAAAAAGCATTGCCTTGTAAATAGTGAACATGCCTTGTTGTTTACATTAACAAAAAACATAAAACTTTTCAAAAAAATTTCTAAGTATACTAAGGAGGGACAATTAAACAATTTTTTAAAATTAAAGATAACGTTAATCGTAGAGTTGACATTTATTTGTTTAATGAACATAATTGAGCAACACTCTGTACCGTATAGTGCACTAGAGTTTGAGAACAGCGTGTTTCTCTACTTAAACAGAGCCTCTATAATTCAACTCATATAGGAGAAATGTCAACTTGGGCATTTGGAGTGGCTCTAGCACTGAGAAAATATCCAGAAGTTGCATCTTGTACCTTTAAATATGCAACTTGCTTTATTAGATTCCCAGTTTAAATAGAAGGGGAATTGACTGCAGAAATAGTAATTTAGGAATTTTTAGTTAAACATCACAAATAATACATTGTCAACTATTTCCTCTTCTTCTGAAAATCCATAGTAAAGTATTGAAAAATGGTGGAAAGTATCCATTAATTGAAGAAGAGAGCATTAATGGAGCCAATATTGAGTAAAATATTTCAGTAACTTTTGGAAGATGGAAAGACGGAGAAGTGTTAATTGATACAGTTAAGTAGAAGAAGATGGAGTTTTTTGGTTTTAAAAAAAGTGGTTAAAATTTTCCTCTGAACTCTCTATCTCTATAAATATAGAATACTTGTAGATACACAATATGAAGGAAACTCTCACAACAAAAATAATAAAAAACATACACACACGCAAGGATCTTGAAACAATCTCCACTAAATATAAGTAGATTTTTTAAAAATTATTTTTTGTTTATTGCAGTAACATTGGTTTATAACGTTGTATAAATTTCAGGTGTACATCATTATACTTCTATTTTTGCATAGATTACATCATGTTCACGACCCAAAGACTAATTACAACCCATCACCACACACATGTGCCAAATTATCCCTTTCGCCCTCCTCCCTCCTCCTTTCCCCTCTGGTAACCACCAATCCAATCTCTGTCTCTGTGTGTTTGTTTTTTGTAGTTATTATCTACTACTTAATGAAGGAAATCATACGGTATTTGACCTTCTCTCTCTGACTTATTTCACTTTGCATAATACCCTCAATGTCGATCCATCTTGTCACAAATGGCTGGATTTCATCGTTTCTTATGACTGAGTAGTATTCCATTGTGTATATATACCACATCTTCTTTATCCATTTGTCCCTTGATGGGCACTTAGGTTGCTTCCAAGTCTTGGCTATTGTGAATAACGCTGCAATGAACACAGGGGTGCATGTATCTTTATGCATTGGTGTTTTCAAGTTCTTTGGATAAATATCCAGCAGTGGAATAGCTGGATCATAAGTAGATTTGTAATTAGAAAATAATCAAATATAAAAAAGTAAGAAAAAAATAAAAGCAATCCTCAGAAAAAATCTGTGAAGGAATCACCTCAAGGAATTGAGTCCATCTGAAAATGATAGATACAGACTTCAAAACTTTCCCATTCTTTGTCTCCAGATTCAGAGGATAAGTTTATTTTATTTTATTTTTTTTGTAAATAAGAAAACTCACAGCCATTTTTATACCCATGCAAGTTGTGAAATAGTCAAAATGATGTTTTAGTACATAATCATGTATCTCCAGGAGATAGATATGGCCACACTCTTCAAAGAAAGTATGAAAGTGGGGCCGGCCTTGTGGCTTAGCCGTTAAGTGCACGCGCTCTGCTGCTGGCCGCCCAGGGTTTGGATTCCAGGCGCGCACCGACGCACTGCTTCTCCGGCCATGCTGAGGCCGTGTCCCACATACAGCAACTAGAAGGATTTGCAGCTATGACATACAACTATCTACTGGGGCTTTGGGGGGAAAAAAAAAGGAGGAGGATTGGCAACGGATGTTAGCTCAGGGCTGATCTTCCTCAAAAAAAAAAAAAAGAAAATGTGAAAGAAGTGCATGTCCTGTGGTGGGCAGTGGTGGAAATTCATTGAATTTTGATAGACAATAATACACAAATACAAGCTTCTTTTGGAAAAATATTGGGCATGCACTATGTTGATAAATCTACTTTTTTATTGATTCTTTTAATTCAGATGATCAAATAAACAGGCAGAGGTGATAGCGAAATGTCACACACAAAAAAGTAGTAATGGGAGCTGTATAAAACACACTGCCTTAAAAGAGTATAACTTTAAAGATTTGACTGTGACAAAAGAGGAAAGGAAGCAAAATATAAAGCAAAACTTTAATAGAAGATCTATGAAAAAATAAGAAAATATATGGAAAATAACTGTCATCCAACATAATCAAAAAATAAGGAAGAAAAAAGATAAAAAAACAAAGAAAAAAAGAAAGAGAAGAGAAAAGAAAGGAGAATAAGAGAAAAGAAATTTAAAAGAAAAAAACAAAGAAGGGAAAAAAGAAAAAAGAAAAAGTAAAAGCTATTTCTGAAAAATCACAAATCCGGAAGAAAGTTTGAAAGATTGCTTGGCAAGTTCAATACCTTAAAAAAAATATGGTTAAATTAAAAGATAAATATAAAGCCATGAAAAAAGAACCATCTAATTATAGTAATAATTATAAAAAGTAAAAGGAAATAAGAATATTATAGAAGGCTTAAAAGAAAGATTGATAATATAAGATAGTTCTGCAAAGATATAAACTAAAATGGAATTACAAGTGAAATGCATGAAAATCTAACATTGCATCAATTCAAAGTTGTGATTAATAGAACAAATATAAAGCAGCTCTGTCAAAATTCAGAACATGTTTTAAAATGAAAAAAATATTTTATAGATGTAGAAAACAAATAATAGAGTCCAAAATATGGAAACTTAGTGTTACTGGAGGAGAGAAAATAAGCAAGGAAAAGGAAAAGACAGATACCTGCTGGGAGATTGGATTGTATGAGCAAAATGTGATTACAAATATGAATAGAAAAATAGATGATAGATAGACAAAGACATACATAGAAATACCTTATGTTAAACTATGATGAACAATGTGTAATAGTTATTAAACACAAAAATCAAGCTACATATTATCGGATTGAGTTGAAAATGAACTATCATTAACATCCATTACAACATAAAAAGCATGCCTTCTAAATAGGGAACATACCTTGTTGTTTACATTAACAAAAAAACATGAAACTTATCAAGAAAATTTCTAAGTATGTTAAGGATGGACGATTAAATAATTTTTTAAAAATTAAAGATAACTTTAGGGCCCGCCCGTGGCTTAGCGGTTAAGCGCGTGCCCTCCACTACTGGCGGTCTGGGTTCGGATCCCTGGCACGCACCAACGCACCACTTCTCCGGCCACACTGAGGCCGTGTCCCACATACAGCAACTAGAAGGATGTGCAACTATTACATACAACGATCTACTGGGGCTTTGGGGGAAAAAAAAAAGGAGGAGGCTTGGCAATAGATGTTAGCTCAGACATGGTCTTCCTCAGCAAAAAAGAGGAGGATTAGCACTGATGTTAGCTCAGGGCTCTTTCTCACAAAAAAAAAAAAAAAAAAAAAAATTAAAGATAATGTTAATCGTAGAGTTGACATTATTTATTTAACAAACATAATTGAGCAACATTCTGTATCATATAGTGCACTAGGGTTTGAGAACAGTGTGTTGACCTAATTACAGCCCCTATTTTCACTAAGTTTACATTCCATGTGTGAAACAAATCCTTAACTATTAAATAATGGATATTTGTATGTGTATTTATATGTGAATATATATTTGTATGTGTATGTGTATCCAGGTACTTGTATTTTTCTATGAAGAAAACTTAATCAAGAAAGTGACAACATGGATGGACGTTGAGGGTATTATGCAAAGTGAAATAAGTCAGAGGGAGAAGGTCAAATACCATATGATCTCACTCATTAAGTAGTAGATAATAACAACAGCAAACAAACACATAGAGACAGAGATTGGATTGGTGCTCACCAGAGGGGAAGGGGGGAGGGAGGAGGGCGAAAGGGATAATTCGACACATGTGTGTGGTGATGGGTTGTAATTAGTATTTGGGTGGTGAACATGATGTAATCTCTGCAGAAATAGAATTATAATGATGTACGCCTGAAATTTATACAATGTTATAAACCAATGTTACTGCAATAAACAAAAAATTAAAACAAAAGTGAGAATAATGAAGCTGCTATTTAAGAAATTACATTTAAAACAATAAAATGCCATGCTTTCTTCACCACATTGTCTAATTGAATTGTATTGATAAATATATATGCCTTTTGATGACCATGGGGAGACCCATGAACTCACAGGTACTGAATAAAAAGTGGTGGCTTGAGAGAGCATAGTCTCTCAAGAAAGGTAGAAGAAGAACATTAATAATTATTCAGAGCATGACATTTGGAATATAAAGAAAAGAATTCCAGAGGGAGGAAAGAGTACGTGTAAGGACACACTAGGGAGAGAAAGCAATGGCACATTGCAAGATGTAAAACAGTTCTGTACTGGTTAAAATATATATTTTGAAAATTTCAAACATAAAATTTAGCGTTGTCCCTAGAGTTTTACAGAACCAATCTTCCCTGCCTCCTAGGATGGCCTTCCAAACGTTTTCAGACGGCTATTATTTACCCTCAAGGTTTTCCAAGTTAATTAACGCCATGGCATTGACATAAAAAGTCAACATTTCCCACTTGTTACTTGAAGAGGATTTGGATGTTAAAACCTAGATACAAATTTAAAATCTAACATTTGCTTGCTGTTTGACTTTAGGATAATCTACCTAGGCTCTTTAAATTAAATTCCAAAATCAAGCCCACTTTCCTAATTGAAAAAAGCCTTCTTTGATATACCATAGAAGAGAGATTTGGAGATATTTTTTAGGTATCCTCAATAGGCTTGAACATGAATACTTCTATTTAGGTTCACTATCGTGTTTATGAAAACATCAAATATTTAGTAAAATATTTCCTAGAGAGTTATAAAATCAAATTAGTACCTATAGAGTTTACAAGTGATCTATGTTCTGGGCAGATATATGTTAGAAAAACATAGAGGTATTAGCTGTCCAAAATGAATTCACAGTGGAATATTTTGAAAGTGAACAAATCGGAGAAATAAGTTAAAGAATGAAGTGAGTCTAGCAAAGCATAAGAGAACATCACGGATACAGATTATATGATAAAATGATAAAAAGTTAGCAGTAGAATAATGGTTATTTGTGGGTGACTTCAATCACTATCATCATATAAAAATAAACAAAGGAATATACTGAATGGGTAGCTGATATAAGCTGTAATTTTCAATAAGATTTAGTGGTATTCTTTCATAAAAACCAAAGCTACTCTTTTAAAGTAGTAAAGATGCATTTTTTTTACTGTATCCCTCAGGGCCTGTTTCACTTGCTTATTTCTTAGTGTATATATGAAAGGATTTAATAGGGGTGCAACTGAGGTGGTGAGTACCGCTACCCCCTTGTTTAAAGCTACCCTTTCCTCTGCAGAAGGTTTAATATACATAAAAATACAGCTGCCATAAGAGATAGAGACAACAATCATGTGGGAGGAACAGGTAGAAAAAGCCTTCTTTTTCTGTTGGGCAGAAGGGATCTTCAGAATCGTTCTTATGATATTTGCATAGGAAAGCATTACCAGTGCCAATGTAATCAGCAGTGTGACGGTGGCTAGAATAAAACTTATCAATTCTATGACTCGTGTGTCTGTACAGGAGAGTTTGAGGACAGGAGAATAGTCACAGAAAAAGTGGTCAATGGTATTGGCATCACAGAATTCCAACTCCAGGCCCATGATAAGTCCAGGAGAGATTGTTAACAACCCAGCCAACCAACAGGTAACAACCAGTTGGGTGCAGACTCTGTTATTCATAATGGTTGTGTAATGAAGGGGTTTGCAGATGGCCACATAGCGGTCATAGGACATGGCAGCCAACAGGAAAAACTCTGACACACCCAAGAAGATGGCAAAAAATAATTGTGTCACACAAGCATCATAGGAAATCGTTTTATCCATAGTGACCATGCTGATCAGGAATCTAGGGATGCAGACAGATGTCAATGATATTTCTAAGAAGGCAAAATTCCGAAGGAAGAAATACATGGGTGTGTTGAGTTGGGAATCTAGCAGGGTGAGCAGGATAATGATCAAGTTTCCGGTAACACTCAACGAATACATTAGAAATAGAAAAAGGAAAATTACCATTTGCCAATTTGGGTCATCTGTCAGGCCTAGAAAAATGAATGTTGTCACCATAGTGTGGTTTCTCATGGTGAAATTCTTTCTAATAACATTAGATCTGGAAAAAAATAATTAATCCCATGTTTAAAAATGCTTCATTAAATATAGATTTAAAAGTGATATGAATAACCAACTAACTCAGTTGAAATACCTACGTTTTTTTAATCCTATGACTTTAACCATTTTCTCTAGCAATCAGAACCCCAGGCTTAATCCTGCTTATTTCATCTCCTTTTCTGGATACCCATTTTCCTAATTCTCTTTCAGATATTCTTTACTTTGTAAAAGAGTGGCTGTGTTATCTCCTGTTATAAGTACCTGCAAGTTTCTCTGGTTTAAAGTGTTGTCTAAAGTACTGAGAAGTAATCTTGCTGAATCTTTCTGAAATCTTACTGAATCCACAAGAAAACATTATTTAGGTTAGCTTGGTTAAGCTCCTGGTGGTTAAAATCATCTTCTGCTCAGTTTCTTTCTGCAAGATATATCTTTTCCGTATTCTTTTACATTGTAAACAACTAGTCAGGATCAAAATTTTGTAATTAATATTTTTAAGTGGTTTTTTAATAATAAATAATAAAAAAATAAATTGACAATTTATTTTTTATAATTTTTTTTATATTCTATTGACATATTTCTGGTTAATCTTGGATTCCTTGGTGCTGCCTATTAGAACTTCTTTCAATGGAAAGAAATTTTAATGAATTTTAGTATAATGTAAATCTCAAAATTAGTATAGAACATGAAGTTGGAATTTTTACGTGGAATTTGGAATTAGTTTACTTAATTGTTCAGTCAGTTTCAACTTCATGAATAGCTTTATCAATGCAATAAATATTTTACATTCAGTGCAAAGTGCCCAATTCTTTACTAAATAGAAAGGAATATGTACCTGTCAAATTTTCAATAAAAACTAGTGATAATTATTGTTCGTGGTGCTCTTCTAATAGACAAATTCAAACACTATTTCAAATAATGTACATTGATTATTGAATCATGAGTTCCACAAATATTTTCTCTAATTCTGAATTAAATTGGTTTAATCTGTGGTTTAATCTATTCAGAATAGAAGGGATTATATAGCAATTGCTTAGTACACAAAACAACAAAATGTTAAAAATACTCACTTTCCATGAATTCTGCAGGGGTTTCATTTGTTGATGCATTGTCAAGTTTTTCTTTTGTATCATTAATCAAAAATGTAATATAAATTATTTTTCAAATAAAGTATGTATTTCTTTCTAACACATATTTTTCTTTGCTTCCTCACTCCCAAGAAAGATCTTGTTCACATTAAAATCCAAGGATGTTTAATAACAAACTTAACGTGTGGACCGCTCTCTCTCTCTCTCTCTCTCTGTCCTTCCACTCATCACACCTGTGGCATTTTCAACACATTTTTCTGATTTCACCACAAGTAACAATTAATAATGTCTGGGATCAGCCTAACATAAAATCTGGGTATCTAAGTTCTTTATCTAGAATAAAAAGAGTAGAGCTTTTTATGTGTGTAGAAAGAATTCTGGTCACTCACTATAGACTCTCAATCTTTCATGAATAAAAAAGGTCTTGCCTCCACATAGGTGTAGATTTTCTTTGTTCTTTGATAGCAAAGAACATATCTACTCAGAACTGGTATAGGGTCCTGGGGATTCTTATGGGAAAGATACTAATTGACTATTTTCATCATTAAATGAAAAAAAAAACAACAAAGTTAATTAAGAGTCTAGTTATGGCATCTATAGGGAACCTGAAATGTTGATGTTAAAATGGAGTCTAATTTCTATAGTGGGGATTGAAAGGGTGTATAAAGGATTTTACATTTTTCAAAGGGTCTGAGCTGAGACTGGTCCAAAGAAAGAAGAAAACTAAAGCTCTCTCACTCTCCATTGCAAGTGAAGAATCAAGATAGGAATGTTGACATCTCTTTAATGACAACATTGTCTATAGCCTCTAATTCATTAAATATTGACCAATTATATGTGTGTGCATTTTTTTGGGTCAAACATATTCATTTCTTATCAGCCCCACACACCTGTTAGCTGCTTATAACAACCTTTATTTTACTAATAAGCATCAGCATATTTATTGTTATATAATAAGATGTCCAAGAAAACAATGGCATAACTGACTTTTTGGAAAGTAACTGATAACAGAGATGCAATTAAATAAAATTCCTTTACAGAAAAATACATCCAGATTTTTTCTATATGTCCTCTAAACCACGAAGATGATTTTTATTCTTGTATGAAAAATATAAAATTACAGTAAGAAAAGTAAACATTTCATGTTTATACTTTATTAAGAAAACTATAGCTAAAATATTTAAAACTTGATGAAAAACAACTTGAACTGGTAACAGAAGAAGCTAGAGAGATTTTCTACAGAGTGATATTAGTAACTGATTATGATCTATGTGTATAGTAAGAGATTTTCTTTGTGGAGGATTAATTATATTTTAGGAAATGTTTAAAATTGAAATACTAACTAACAAGAAAAATTTTTTACTTTTTGTGTATTGACATATCTCCTTCACATGAGCTTTGGAAATAGCAGAGAAAGATGGAATACTGGTTAGGGTTTCATGAGGAGCAAATCTATTAGGAGTGATATTGAATAAAAAAATTTTTGAGAATAGACCTACTAGGCCATGCACAATTGTGGAAGTGATTAAAAAAGCATATGGAAGATCGTTGTCTCTGTTCTGGTGGTACTCTTAGAAGTTGCAGCAGAAAGGCGTCAGGTAGTTCAGAAGAAAGCCAGACGTGAGACAGAGGAACACTTACTTTTAAAGACCACAGATTACTGAAGAAGCAGTGTGGACTTGAGAAATTAAAATTCCAGAAAGAAGAGAAACTTTCAGAGGAGACACCAATATTTACGGGTGTTTTTCACTGGGATCATTTGCTATATCTGACTTATGGTCAAAGATGAGAATTAGAGCTTGGCCCTGGTAGAAGACTGCTTTTGTGGGTCAGAAAAATCAAGAAAACTATTGGTAGTCTAGTATAGTTGGAGTGAAAAATGGGAAAACGAGGACCTCAAAGAAATGGCTAATTTTGCCACTCAAGACCCATGCCAGCTTCTAGAGCTGTGTGGTATCTGGAGGCTAAAGAGTAAAGCAGATCCAGCAGTCTCTTCCTCAAGATATTTGCCAAATCTGAAGATGAATAGAGCAGGAGGCTAAAGAGGTAATCTTTACGTTTCTGAAATGCATACAGGCTCTGGGAGCTAAGAAGACATACATCCCACCCCCACCCCAGAGTATTAATTGGAATCTTTGAAGAGCCACACGTTAGATATAGAAGTGATCCAGAGAGAGGTTGAGTCCATCTAAATAAATCCAGTTTCAATTCAACATAATTTCCTTTTTGAGTGAAGTTGATCAGCCTCAAATCTATCCGCATATCCGAAAAAACAACTTATCAAAAGTATGCAAGGATTTTTAAAAACAATGTTTGGTATTGAATGCAAATAGATAAGTAAAGATATTAGGTTATAAGACCAATAAAAGACAATAGAAAAAAACATAAATGATACAGATATTGGAGTTAAAATAGGATGATCCTTCATTTAATAATGGTACGTTAGAGGGAAGAGAAAAAAATAAGTAAAATGATTAAAATATGGAGATTACAACAGATATTAGCAACCTATGTAAATACATCAATGAAATGAATAGAATTAAAAAATACAGTATCATCATTTAAGAACATGTTAATCACTTTAATAGCAGTCAAAGGCTAGAAGTATAAATTGGAAGACAGGCAAGTAATGAATACCCAAAATAAGGAAAGAAAATAAGAACACGGAGGATAAGATACCTGTGAGGCACAGTCAATAGTTCTAACGTACACGTAAATTGGAATCTCAGAAGAAGAAGAGAGAGAATTTAGGGAAGAAACAATATTCAAAGCAATAACTGCAGAGAATTTTGTAAAGTGCTAAGTTGTCAACACACAGACTCAAGAAGCTCAGTGAAACCCACTGAAAACCACAGTCTGTGGTCTCTTCATTGAAACTTACTGAAACTGAATGCAGGCAAATCATGTGTTCGAAACCCTCGGTAAGGAGTTTTCGTATCTCTACAGTCAGTAACTGAACATACTGGATTTCCTTTCCCCAGCCACAGAATCATTTTTTCAAAGAGCCTTAGTTCCATTTATTGGTGAATAGTGTACAGAAACTAGTTCTAGGCCATGGTTGACACTTTCTGGTTGGACCTTGAGGTTTTTGACATGACCCCATCCTGTTTTTTATGTTTGTTTGTTTGGGTCTTCCGCTTTTCTGTTGCCAAAAGATGTTCTCTGCTCATCTTGTGCTTTTTCCTACCCGAGGCCTGGAATCAACAATTTCTACCAAGAGCTCTGGTGTCTTTTACTGGAAAATCATACTTAGAGTCAATATCTAGTCATTTAATGTGCTCTTTGATACAGGATGGCACTGCTTCTAGGCTCTCAATTAATAGACTTTGGTGATATATGCATGTATGCTAACCTATATATAAACACATATATAGTATTATTTTTAATCAATCTATTTTTTAATATATTAATATTTCATATTGTTATCTCCAACTGTAATTCCTGATGATAGTCCTTGTTCTGAAATCTACTTTGAAGATGATGGAGTTGCTCCAGATTCTTTTTGGTATATCCATGGTACTGTATTTTTCTATATCTTTTACTTTCAACCTATCTATGTCTTTATATATAATATAAAGATAAGACAGATATAGTAGTGTCTTGCTTTTTTATCCAATCTGACAGTTCTGGCCCTTAACTGGTGTTATAGAATATTCACCTTTAAAAAGACACTGTTTGGTTGAATTAAAATCTATCATCTCTATAACTATTTCTATCATTTCTACTTGCCTTTTGTTTCTTTTTTTTTCTATTATTCTGCCTTTTATTCCTTTAAATGGGCACTTTTATTTTTCCATTTTATATCCTTTATTGACTTGTAATTATATATGTGTTTAACATTTTTAGGGGTTGCTTGAGAATACACAACATACATTTTAATTAATCTGTCTCTAACTTATAATAACATTACATTATTTCTTTTGTGATGTAAGGTCCTTATAACAATATATACTCTATTCCTCTCTCTCCTTTCCTGTGATATTGTTGGCATACATTGCACTTTTAGATAGGCCATAAATGTACATATTGTTATTTTTGTTTTAAGCAGACTGTTCTCTTTTAGAACAATTACAAATACAAAAAAAAATCATTTAATTTTATCCTTATTTAGTCCAATTCCAGCTCTCTTCATTTCTTTGTATAGCTCCAAGTTCTGACCTAGATCATGTTACTACTGCCTTAAGAGTTTTCTTTAACATTTCCTGTGGCTTAGGTTTATGGTCAGTAAATTACTCAGTTTTTATTTGTATGAGAAATTCTTTATTTCCCTTTCTCTTTTAAAGGGTGTTTTTGCTATGCATAGATATCTGGGTTGACTTTTTTTCTTTCAGAACTTGAAGATGCCATTACATTGTCTCTTCACTGTCAAGGTTTTGTATGAATCTGCTGTAATTCTCATCCTTGTTCTTCTGAAACAACCATTCCCCTGGCAGCCTTCTCAATTTCCTCTTTGTCTTTGGTGATAAGTAGTTTGAATATAATATGCTTAGCTTTGTTTTTCTTCATAATTATCCAGTTTGGTAGTCTGTGAACTTTTATAGTGGTGATTTCATATCTGTCACCAATTTTGGAAAATGCTCAGCCATTAACTCTTTAAGTATTTCACCAAGAAATTTCGTATTAAGCTAGTCAAGAGTTGGGCTCTGTTTAAAGTTTTTTTTTGCTATGGTGTCCTTCAGTCACCACAGATTTCAGATAGCTCTACTGATACTCGTATTTATTGTGTGGGCTGTTCTACCAGAGTGTTTTTCTGCACATCTGTCCCCACTTGGCGTGGGTCCTCCTGTTTGACATTGGGTCTTTTCTTTGCACTGTTCCCAGAGAGAATCTGTCTTTTGTAGCTCTTCTGGCTGGATTTGCTGTTAGGATTACTCAAGTGCTTCAGAGCATTGGATGGGGTGGGACGCAGAGGAAGGAGGCATCTCTGATCTTCTAATTAAGCCTGAGTCTCAGGGAGAAAATGAGAACCTGAGTTTCCAGCATCTGGCCTTCAGGAGTATTTCTGTTCAATGTCCAGATTTAATGCTGGATATAGCACACATTTCTACCCCTTTGCCAGGACACAGATTTTTTTCCCCTGTTCCTCTGTGACAACTGCATGGATTTCCATCAGGCCAACAGGCTACAATTTTGTATCTCTACTTTCGGAAGTTTGAGGTGTTTGCTCCTTAATGGAGATATGGGATAGAAGTCTTGTCAGAATTTCATTGGTAACTCGCATTCCTCTCTCATAGTGTGAGTGTTCAGGCTCCATTTTTGTTTCCCTCACTTGAAGATTTGGCTTTTGTCTTGTAGAGGATACAGGAGAATGGGTCTGTGAGCAGTTTCAGCAGTTGTGGCTGTTCCACCCCCCCAACACACAGCACCATGGGGAATGCTTGCTCAGGATTCTTCCTAGTGGGCTTCCTGGAGGAAACATGTGGAAGAGAGTTCAGATCTCCCTCTGTTTGCAAACCTCTAACGGCTCCACACTCTCCTGCTAGCCACACTTAGCATTTAGCAATTTGTTAAACATTTCTAGCTGAATGCTCAATCATTTATAGGCTTATACGGTGTTTGTATTATTTCTGGCACAGAAAAGCAAGTATTTGGATTCTGTTTCTGCCTGCTGGTACCTACTTGTCTCTAGAATTAGGGGTAATGGTCTGCTTGAAAGCCTCAGTTCTTTCATGAACTTAGAAAAGTCATTAATTTGCAGTTCATCAATTTTTTTATCTTGTAAGAGTGGGAATTTTTTGCCCATCTTTTCACAACTATGAGCTAAAACAGAGTCCCTTGATTATTTGTTAATCATTCTTAGCCATCTCATGTAATGTCTCAAAAGCCACCTAATTAAAGATGTTTCTATCTAAATGTAGTGTGAATTCTGTAGTGTTTTCTCTCTCTTAGGATTTTTTTCTTTGATTTCTCTGAGAATAAATTCCTCATACTTATTTAACGTTATTCAAGTGAAATACATGTGATTTTATTATTGAATCAAGCACTTCCAAGGAACATCATAGAAATGATTAGAGATACTAGTCTTCAGATAATCTTCCCTTAACTACTGTAATTAGTAGAGAAATAAATTTGTAGATTGTTTATTATGTTGTATCATATATCTTATCTCATTGTTTTCTAATATGATACATTTGTCTATAATACTGCAATTTTTAATTATCAAACTATTCCCTTCTCATGATTACATGGGACATCAATTTGACAAATTTTTTTAAGAAATACACTTAAAACAGTGTGTCTTATACTATGTCTTTTTTATCTTACTTAAAATAATTATAATATTAAAAACTGGGAATGGGAATTTTAATCATATGGTCAAGTAGTTGGCTGTAAGAAAATAGTAGAATGTGATATATTATGTTATACTTTTTCTTTTGTAACATATACAGTGATTTTTGTATATCTCTTCAAGCTTTATTTTTAGATTCTCAAACACTGATTTCTTGTGTGAAATATATGTATTGAATTATTAAATACATCATTTAATTTTATGCTAACACAAAGTTAAATGATTTTCCCTGAATAAATATCCTGTGGGTGGAAGTTGCCTAGGGTGAATACAGACTTAGAACAGATTTGTTTTGTTTTCATTAAGATTAAATTAGCTGCAGTAAAGATGATGGCATAGGCAAACCCTGAACTCACCTCTTCCCACGGACACAACAAATTTATAACTACTTTTGGAAAAATTACCCCTGAGAGAGAACTGAAAACTGGATGAAAAGAATCTCCACAACAAGGGACAGTGTTGACTGAGGTAGAAGAGGAAGAATTTCCTTCCTGGAGAGGGAAAAGCCACCTTCTAGTGGCAGTGCTTAATGGCCAGCTGGGAGCAATCTTAAGGTATGAAGATTTTTCTCGAGGAGTGGGACATCTGAGTGGGAGAGCTTTACCACAATAAGCAGCTTTTGGACTCAGCACCACTAAATGTGATAATATCTGACTTTGCTGGCTATTAACAACAACACAGAATACCCCTGGAAAAGCTATCAGACATAAGGGAAAAAAATCTTGCTCTTAAAGGGCCCACACACAAATTCACCCATTGTGGAAAGCAACCTAATATCACCAGAAAGAAAGGTACCCACTCTTTTGGTGAAAAGAGACTAACTTCATGGTCTCTGGGTGCATCTCAGTGGGAGGTGAGACCTCCCAAGGCTGGGACCACCTCTGCACGGACTGAGACATTTGCTACAGCCATTGTTGTGACTTAGTATAGGGTTAGTGACACAGATGCTGGCAGATGCCATTGGAGTTCTTCCCCTGGCCTGTTAGCACAGGGGTCTGCCCCACCCACTAGAGCACCAATTTAATCCAGCTCAGCCTGGGCAGGCAGCCCACCTTAGGGACTGACCCCACCCAACAACAGGCACTCAGGCAACTTGTTGGCCCGCAGAGGCAGGGTGCCTGGGATCACCTGAGTGGGTCCACCTCTGTGGGGCAAAGAGTGCGTGAGGGGTGGGCCTGTGTTGGTGGAGTGTGTGGGGCCTCTGAGCAGGGTGACTGGATCCGTTTCAGTGGGTTGGGCTGTGTCCACAGGGCAGGACTGTGTTGATGGTGTGTGTGGGACAGCGGGCAGTAGAGCTTGTCAGCTGCAGTAGACTTGGGCTTCTGAAACAGCCACATAGGGGATCAATCCCACCTTCCAAAGCCTGAAACAATTTGGTGCTCCCATGCCTGGGACTGGCCCCACACAGCAGCACTCCTGAAAGAGCTGACAACAGCCTTGCAGACCAGAGGCCTACAGCAATTGTAAGCCCCTGAACGTAGCAACCAGCCTTGCTATTTAACACTTAACAGAAAAATTGCAACAGGAGTGTACTATTAGACATTGCAGCCAAGTTTGCTGGGTCTCCCCACGCCCAATAAAGTGACTGAATGGACTGTAACAGCCACATGCAGCTGAGTAGTAGAAACAGCCAGCCAGGGACAACCTAGCCTCTTTGGGCACCTCCAGCAAGAGCAACCATGCCACATCAGAAGGACACATATAGCCCACACAGGAGACACTCCTGGAACATTTGGAACTGGTGATGAGAGGGAAGCACACTTCTGGGCCTCATAAGGTATGTCTTACATAAGACCACCTTTCCAAGATTGGGAGATATAGCTGATCTACCCAATACATGGATACGAGCACAAAAAAAGAAGCAAAATGAGGAGACCAAGGAATGTGTTCCAAATAAGGGCACAGGACAAATCCTCAGAAAAAGAACTAAACAAAACAGAGATAAGCAATGTATTTGACAAAGAGTACAAACTAATACTCATAAGGATGCTCAGTGATCTTGGGAGAAGTATGAATGAACTCAGTGAGAACTTCAAAAAGAATCAGAATATATAAAGAAGAACCAATCAGAAATGAAGAATACAATACTGGAAATGAAAAATTCACTAGAGGGACTCAATAGCAGAGTAGAGGATATAGAAGATTGGATCAGTGAGCTGGACAAAAGACTAGAGGAAATCACCCAAGTTGAACAGATAAAAGAAAAAAAATTAAAAAGAATGAGGACTGTCTAAGGGACCTCTGGGACAACATCAAGCAAACTAACATCAATATTATAGGTGTCCCAGAAGGAGAAGAGAGAGACAAAGGGGCAGAGAATCTATTTGAAGAAATAATAGCTGAAAACATTCCTAATCTAAGGAAGAAAATAGACATCCAGGTACAAGAATCACAGAGAGCACCAAACAAGATAAACCCAAAGAGGCCCACAACAAAACACATTATAATTAAAATGTCAAGAATTAAAGATAAAGAAAGAATCCTAAAAGCTGGAAGCAAAAGGCAACAAGTTACATACAAAAGAAACTCCATAAGGCTATCAGCTGACTTCTCAGAAAACCTTACAGGCTAGAAGGGAGTGGCACGATATATTTAAAGTGCTGAAAGGAAAAAGCCTACAGCAAAGAATACTCTACCTGGCAACATTATCATTGGAATGGAAGGAGAGATAAAGAGTTTCCCCAACAAGCAAAAGCTAAAGGAGTTTATACCAAGAAGCCAGCCTTAGAAGAACTGCTAAAAGGACTTATTTAAGTGGAAAAGATAAGACCATAAATAAGAATAAGAAAATTATCAAAACAAACAAGCAAACAAAAAAACAATAAAGTCACTGGTAAAGGCAAATATACAGTAAAGGTAGCAGATCAACCACCTATGAAACTAATATGAAGGTCAAAGGAGAAAAGAACTAAAATGGTTAATTTCAATGATAAGAGGGTAATGGATACACATGCACCAAAAAAGAGGCTAGATATGACATCAAAAACATAAAATGTGGGATGAAGAGAGTAAAAGACTAGAACTTTAAGCAAGAGGTCAAACTTAAGAGATCAACTTAATATAGATGGCTGTATATGCAGGTTATTAGGTAAGAACCTTATGGTAAACAGAAACCAGAAACATATAGTAAATACACAAAAAATTAAGAGAAAGGAACTCAAACATAATACTAAAGAAATCCATCAAACCACAAGGTAAGAGAGCAAGAGAAGAAGAAAAGAAGAGAGAAGAACTACTAAAACACCCAGAAAAGAAGTAACAAAAAGGCAATAAATACATAATTACTAATAGGTACTTTAAATGCCAATGGACTAAATGCTCCAATTAAAAGGCATAGGGTGGTAGATTGGATAAAAAAACAAGACCCAAATATATGCTGCATACAAGAGACACATTTCAGATCTAAAGACAGTCACAAACCGAAAGCAAAGGGATGGAAAAAGATACACCAAGCAAAAGGCAATGAAGAGAAAGCTGGAGTAGCAATACTTATATCAGATAAAACAGACCTTAAAACAAAAACTGTAACAAGAGACAAAGAAGGGCACTGCATAATGATAAAAGGAACAATCCAACAAGAGGATATAACACTCGTAAATATCTATACACCCAACATAGGAACACCTAAATATATAAAGCAATTATTAACAGACACAAAAGGAGAAATAGACAGTAACACAATAATAGTAGGGGACTTTAACACTCCGTTTACAACAATGGATAGATCATCCAAACAGAAGATCAACGAGGAAACATTGATCTTAAATGACACATTAGACCAGATGGTCTTAGTAGATATCTACGGAACACTCCATCCAAAACCCACAGAATACACATTCTTTTTGAAAGCACATGGAACATTCTCCAGGATAGATCATATATTAGGCCACAAAACAAGTCTCAATATGTTTAAAAAGGTTGAAATAATACCAAGCATCTTTTCTGACCACAAAAGTATGAAACTAGAAATCAACTACAGGAAGAAAATCAGAAAAGCCACAAGTATGTGGAGATTAAATAAAGTGCTACTGAACAACAACAGGGTCAATGAAGAAATCAAAGGAGAAATAAAAAAATACCTGGAGACAAATGAAAATGAAAATACGACATGAGAAAATTATGAGATACAGCAAAAGCAGTCTTAAGAGGCGAGTTTATAGCCATACAGGCCAACCGCAAAAAACAAGAAAAATCTCAAATAAACAACCTAACAGTGCACCTAAAGGAACTGGAAAAAGAAGAACAAACAAAGCCCCAAATCAGAAGAAGTAAGGAAACAATAAAAATCAGAGCAGAAATAAATGAAATAGAGACTAAAAAATCAAAAGGAAAAAAAACAATGAAACTAAGAGCTGTTTGCTTGAAAAGATAAACAAAATTGACAAACCTTTAGCTAGACTCACCAAGAAAAAAAGAGAAAAGGCTCAAATAAATAAAATCAGAAATGAAAGAGGAGAAATAACAATGGAAACCTCAGAAATACAAAATATTATAAGAGAATACTATGAAAAGCTGTACACCAACAAATTGGATAATCTAGAAGAAACACATAAATTCCTAGAAGCATACAACCTTCCAAAACTGAAACAAGAAGAAATAGAGAACTTGAATAGACCAATCACCAGTAAGGAGATCGAAACAGTAATCACAAACCTCCTAAAAAATAAAATTCCAGGACCAGATGGCTTCCCTTGTAAATACTACCAAAGATTCAAAAAAGACTTAATACATATCCTTCTCAAATTCTTCCAAAAAATTGAAGACGAGGGGAAGCTTCCTAACTCATTCTACAAAGCCAACATTACCATGATACCAAAACCAGACAAGGACAACACAGAAAAAGAAAATTACAGATCAATATCAATGATGAACATCAATGCAAAAATATTGAACATAATAATAGCAAATCAAATACAACAATAGATTAAAATGATCATACATCATGAATAAGTTGGATTTATTCCAGGGATGCAAGTACGGTTCAACACACATATATCAATCAATGTGATACACCACATTAACAAATAAAGAATACAAATCACATCATCATCTCAATAGATGCAGAGAAAGCATTTGAGAAGATACAACATGCACTTATGATAAAAACTCTGAATAAAACAGGGATAGAAGCAAAGTACCTCAATATAATAAAGGCCATAAATGACAAACCTGCAGCTAATATCATTCTCAATGGGGAAAAACTGCAAGATATCCCTCTAAGAACAGGCACATGACAAGGATACCCACTTTCACCACTCTTATTTAACATAGTATTGGAAGTCTTAGCCAGAGTAATCAGGTAAGAAAAAGAAATAAAAGGGATCAAACTTGAAAACAAGAAGTGAAACTGTCACTATTTGCAGATGACATGATTTTATATATAAAAAACCCTAAAGAATCCACCAAAAAACTTTTAGAAATAATAAATGAATATGGTAAAGTTACAGGATACAAAATCAACATACAAAAATCAGTTGTGTTTCTACATGGTGACAACAAAGTAGCAGAAAGAGAAATTAAGAATACAATCCCATTTACAATGGCAACAAAAAGAATAAAATACCTAAGAATAAAGTTAGCCAAAGAGATGAAAGACCTGTACACTTAAAACTATAAAACATTCTGGAAAGAAATAGAAGAAGACATAAAGAAATGGAAAGATACTCCGTGCTCATTGATTGGAAGAATTAACATAGTTAAATGTCCATACTTCCTAAAGCAATCTACAGATTCAATGCAATCCCTATCAAAGTTCTAGTGACATTTTTCACAGAAATAGAACAAGGAATCCTATAATTTATATGGAACAACAAAAGACCCTGAGTAGCCAAAGGAATCCTGAGAAAAAAGAACAGAGCTGGAGGAATCACACTCCCTGATTTCAAACTACACTACAAAGTTATAGTACTCAAAACAGCATGGTACTGGCACAAAAACAGACACACATATCAATGTATTATTCACAGCAGCCAAGACTTGGAAGCAACCTAGGTGCCAAACAAGGGATGAATGGATAAAGACGATGTGGTATATATACGCAATGGAATATTACTCAGCCATAAAAAAGGCTGAAATCTTGCCATTATTGACAACATGGATGGACCTTGAGGGTATTATTTTAAGTGAAATAAGTCATAAAGAGAGAGTCAAATACTGTATGATCTCACTCATAAAAAGAAGATGAAAACAACAGCAAACAAACGTATGAGACAGAGATTGGATTGGTGGTCACCAGAGGGGAAGAGGGGAGGGAGGATGGCGAAGGGGTGATTAGGCTCATGTGTATGGTGATGGCTTGTAATTAGTCTTTGGGTGGTGAACATGACGTAATCTACACAGAAATTAAAATATAATGATGTACACCTGAAACTTGTATATTGTTATAAACCAGTGTTACCACAAAAAAAAAAGATTAAATTCTGATTCAAAATTTTGTATAACATTCCCTATTATTCTGTCTACCAAATATAGTGTCATTTTTATTATTATTTTTTTTACATCTAATCAAGTGTGAAGGATTTATGTTTTCTCTGAGTACCAGTAAGAAATTAATTATTTTTGAATTGGATAAGAAACTCCAGGAGTCGAAAGATTTTACGATTTTAATGTTTTTTTATTTTTTTGAATTAGCTTCTGGAGTAAAACACAAGCAAGTAGGAAAGTAGCTTTTAGGGCTTCAGAAATATCACTTTGTCCTTCATTGTCAAATACAGTGTATGTATATCTAAATGTTGTAGATTTAACCTTTGAAAACAGGAACATCTGCTATAATATTGTTTCTGTTTGTCTTTAAACAAACATTTCAGTGAATAATAAGTAATATCTTCAGACTTCTTTGTAAAACAGGTAGTGCTTTATTTCCACTTCTATAATTTCTCTAGTTAAACAGAGCCTCTACATTCCACCACATGCAGGAGAAATGTCAACTTGGGCATTTACAGTGGCTCTGGTACTGAGAAAATATCCAGAAATTGCATCTCATACCTTTCAATATACAGCTTGCTTTGTTAGATTCCCAATTTAAATAGAAGGGGAATTGACTGCAGAAATAGTAATTTAGAAACCTTTACTTAAACATCACAAATTATACATTGTAGACTATTTCCTCTCCTTCTGAAAATCCATAGTAAAATACTGTAAATGGTAGAAAGCATATATTAATTGAAGAAGAGAGCATTAATGGGGCCAATATTGGGTGAAATATTTCAGTAACTTTTGGAAGGTGGAGAACTGTGGATTGACATAGATAGATGGTGGATTGCTTGGCAAGTTCAATACCTTAAAAAAAATGGTTAAATTAAAAGATAAATATAAAGCCAGGCAAAAGAACACTCTAATTATGGTAACAATAACAAAAAGCAAAAGAACAGAATGGTATATGAAAAAGCTGAAAAGAAAGATGGGTAATATAAGAAAGTTTTGCAAAGATATAAACTAAAATGGGATTATAAGTCAAATATGTAAAAATCTGATGTTGTATCAATTCAAAGTTGTGATTAATAGAACAAACATAAAAAATCTCTCTCAAAAATCAGAATATATTTTAAAATGACAAAAAATAATTTAATAGATATAAAAAATAAATAATGGAGAGTCTAAAATGTGGAAATTTAGGATTACTGCAGGAGAGAAAATTAGCAATGGAAAGGAAGAGAGAAGACAGATACCTACCTGGAAGAATGGATGGTATAAGCAAAATATAATTACAAATATAGAGAAAAATAGATGGATGATAGACAAAGATATATATATAGAAATATCTTATGCTAAACTATAATGAACAACGTGTAACAGTTATCAAACAAAAATTAAAGATAAATATCAGATTGAGTTGAAAAGGTAATTAAATAGCAAACAAAAATTAAAGATAAATATCAAATTGAGTTGAAAAGGTAATTAAAATGAACTATCAGTAACCTCAATGAAAATATTAAAATCATTGCCTTCTAAATAGTGATATGGAGATATTTTTTAGGTATCATCACTAAGCTTAAATATGAATAATTCAATTGAGGTTCACTATTACCTTTCTGACATCACACATTTTAGTAAAATATTTCCTAGAGGGTTAGAAAATAAAATTAATAGTTATAGAGTTCACAAGTTATCTTTAATGTGGGCACATAGAAACTCTTATATGTTAGAAAAACATAGAGATATTAGCTTTCTAGAATGAATTCATATATTCATAGTGGAACATTTTGAAGATGAACAAATCAGAGAAACAGAATGAAGTGAGTCTAGCAATGCATAAGAGAATATGGATACAGATTATATGATTAAAAGGATAAAGATTCAGCAACACATTTATTTATTTATTTATTTATTTATTTTGGTGAGGAAGATCAGCCCTAGCTGTCATCTGTTGCCAATCCTCTTCTTTTTCCTGAGGAAGATTGGCCCTGGGCTAACATCCGTCCTGATCTTCCTCTACTTCATATGTAGGATGCCTGCCACAGCATGGCTTGATATGCGGCGCTTAGGTCCGTGCCCGGGATTGGAGCCTGTGAACCTATGGCCGCCAAAGCAGAGCTTGCGAACTTAACCACTATACCACCCGGCCAGCGCCTCAGCTATACATTAAATGGCTATTTGTAGGTGACTTCAATCTCTATCATAATATAAAAATAAAAGAATGTATTTGAAAAGTAGCTTATATAGGCTGTATTTTTCAATAAGCTTTAGGGGTATTCTATGTCAAAGCCAAAGCTATTATTTTAAAGTCGTCAAGATGCATTTTTTTACTGTATCCCTCAGGGCTTGTTTCACTTGCTTATTTCTTAGAGTATATATAAAAGGATTTAATAGGGCTGCAACTGAGGCAGTGAGTACTGCTACCCCCTTGTTTACAGCTACCCTATCCTCTGCAGAAGGTTTAGTATACGTAAAGATACAGCTGCCATAGGAGATAGAGACAACAATCATGTGGGAAGAACAGTAGAAAAAACCTTCTTCTGAAAAACAATTGTGTCACACAAGCATCATAGGAAATCGTTTTATCCATAGTGACCATGCTGATCAGGAATCTAGGGATGCAGACAGATGTCAATGATGTTTCTAAGAAGGAAAAATTCCGAAGGAAGAAATACATGGGTGTGTTGAGGTGGGAATCCAGCAGGGTGAGCAGGATAATGATCAGATTTCCAGTGACACTCAATAAATACGTTAGAAATAGAAAAAGGAAAATTACAATTTGCCAATTTGGGTCATCTGTCAGTCCTAGAAGAACAAATGTTACCATTGTATGGTTTCTCACGGTGAAATTTCTTCTAATACCATTAGATCTATGGAAAAAAATAATTAAATATGCTTCACTAAATACAGATTTAAAGGTGATATGAAGAACTAAGTAACTCAACTGAAATACTTATGCTCTCTTATTCCTATGATTTTAACCATTTTGTCTAGCAGTCAGAGCCACAGGCTTAATCCTGCTTATTTCATCTCCTTTTCTGTATATCCATTTTCCTAATTGTCTTTTAGATCTTCTTTACTCTGCAGTAGAATGGCTATATTATCTCCTGTTATAAGCATCTGCAAGTTTATCTGGTTTAAAATTTTGTCTAAGATACTGGGTAGCAATCTGACTGAATCTTTCTGAAATCTTACTGAATCCACAAGAAAACAATTTTTGGGTTGACCTGGTTAATCTCCCTATTGCTAAAATAATCTTCTGTTCAGTTTGTTTCAGCAAGATATATCTTTTCCGTATTCTTTTACATTTTAAACAGGTAGTCAGGACCAAACTTTTGCAATTAATCTTTTTTTAAATAGTTACTTTCTGATGATATATTTCTCGTTAATTTTTGGGTTCTTTGATACTGCCCATTGGAACTTTCTTCAATGGAAATAATTTTTTATGAATTTTAGTAAACATGAATCTCAAAATTACTGTGCAAAAATCAATTTGAAATTTTCCATGGAATTTGGAGTTCATTTATTAATTGTTCAGTGAGCATCAACTTCATTAATAGCTTTATCAATGTAAGAAATATTTTATATTCAGTAATATTACAATAGCCAATCTTTACTAAATATGTATTAGTCAAATTTTCATTAAAAATGATTGAGAATTATTGCTCATATTCTAATAGATAAATTCAAACATTCCTTCAAATATATACATTGAATCTTGAATCATGAGTTACACAAACATTTTCTTTGTTTCTCTAATTCTGGATTTAATTGGTTTAATCTGTGGTCACACATTCAGAATAGAATGGATTAGATAGTAATTGCTTTGTACACAAATTAGCAAAATACTGAAAATACTTACTTTCCATAAATTCTGCAGGAATTTTGTTTACTAATGCATTGTGAAATTTTTCATTTGTATCACTAACCAAAAATATAATATGAATTATTTTCCCATAATGATATGTATTTCCTTCTGACCCATATTTTTCTTTGCTTCCCCACTCTCAAAGGAGATCTTGTTTACATTAAAATCCAGAGATGTTAAATAACAAAGTTAAACATGTGTGGACATCTCTCTTTCTTCCTCTTTCTCTATGTTCCTCCATTCATCATACAGGTGGCATTTTCAAATACATTTTTCTGATTTCCCTACAAATAAAAATAAATAACATCTGGGTTCAGCCTAACTTGAAATCTGGATATTTAAGTTGTTTATCTAGAATCAAAAGAGTAGAGTTTTTGTGTGTGTGTAAAGAAAATGCTGATCACTCACTAGAGACTCAGTCTTTCTTGACTAAAAATGGTTTTGTCTCCACATAGCCATAGATTTATCTCTGTTCTTCAATAGCAAAGAGCATATTACTCAGAACTGGTAAAAGGCCCTGGGGATTCTTGTGGAGAAGACAATATTGACTATTTTCGTCATTAACTAAAACCAAAAACAAAATAACAAAGTTAATTAAGAGTCTAGTTATGGCATCTATAGGGAATCTCAAATGTTGATGTTAAAATGGAGTCTAATTCCTATAGTGGGGATTAAAAGGGCATATAAAGAAGTTTTCACTTTTCAAAGTGTCTGAGCTGAGACTGGTCCAAAGAAAGAAGAAAACTGGAGCTCTCCCCCTCTCTGTTCCAAATTAAGAATCAAGATAGGAATGTTGACATCTATCTAATGACAACTATCTATTGTCTATTACCTCTAATTCACTGAATATTCACCCATTATATTTGTTTGTTTCCTTAGGTCAAAAATACTTATTTTTTATTCTCTCCATACAATCTGTTAGCCTCTTAGCCTTAATATAACAACATTTATTATACTAATATATATTAGCATATTTATTATATATTAATATGGTGCACAGGAAAAGAATGACATCACTGAATTTTTATGAAGTAATTAATAAAAGATATGTAATTAAATAAAATCTCTTTAGAGAAAAATACATCAAGATTTTTGTCCACGTGTCCTCTAATCCAAGGAGATGATTTATTATTGTATTACACATTATGCAAAATTACAGAAAAATAAGAAAAGTAAATCTTTCATGTTTACATTTTATTAAGAAAACTAGTTAAAATGTGTAAAACTTGAAGAAAAAAACTTTTGTTCGTAGCAGAAGAAGCTAGAGAGATTTTCTACAAAGAAAGATATCAGTAATTGATTATGATACATATATAGAGAAGAGATTTTCTTTGTGGAGGATTAGTTATATTTTAGAAAATGTCTAAAATTTAAATGCTAAACTAATGAGGAAAATTTTTTCACTTTTTGTGTACTGATATATCCTCTTCATATGGGCTTTGAAAACAGCAGAGAAAGATGGAATACTTGTTAGAGTTTGATGAGGGAAGCAAATCTAATATGAGTGATACTAAATAAAAAAATTTTTAGAGAATAGCCCTACTATGCCGTGCATAATTGTGGAACTTATGAAAAAAGCATATGGAAGATTGTTTCCTCTGTTTCTGATGGTACTCCTGACATTGTTGTAGAAAGAAGGTAGGCAGTTCAGAAGAAAATCTGATGATGTGAGACAAGGGGAAATCTTACTTTTAAATATAACAGATTACTGAAGAAGCAATGTGGACTTGAGGAATTTAAATTCCAGAAAGAAAAGAAGCTTTCAGAAGAAACACCAATATCTACAGGTGTTTTTCACTGGGATCATTTGCTATATCCAACGTCTGGTCAAAGAGGAGAATTTGGGTTTGGCCCTGGTAGAGGACTGCTTTTGTGGGTCAGGCAAATTAAGAAAACGGTATGGAGAGTCCTCAAAAAATCAAGGATAGAACTACCATATGATCCAGCTATTCCACTGCTGGGTATTTATCCAAAGAACTTGAAAACACCAATGCATAAAGATACATGCACCCCTGTGTTCATTGCAGCGTTATTCACAATAGCCAAGACTTGGAAGCAACCTAAGTGCCCATCAAGGGACAAATGGATAAAGAAGATGTGGTATATATACACAATGGAATACTACTCAGTCATAAGAAATGATGAAATCCCGCTATTTGTGACAACATGGATGGACATTGAGGGTATTATGCAAAGTGAAATAAGTCAGAGGGAGAAGGTCAAATACCGTATGATTTCCTTCATTAAGTAGTAGATAATAACAACAACAAACAAACACATAGGGACAGAGATTGGATTGGTGGTTACCAGAGGGGAAGGGGGGAGGGAGGAGGGCTAAAGGGATAATTCGGCACACGTGTGTGGTGATGGGTTGTAATTAGTATTTGGGTGGTGAACATGATGTAATCTATGCAGAAATAGAAGTATAATGATGTACACCTGAAATTTATACACTGTTATAAACCAATGTTACTGCAATAAACATAAAATTAAAAATAAATAAGTAAATAAATAAATATATTAAAAAAAAAGAAAACTATTGGCAGTCTGGTACAGTTGGAAAATTCAGGACGTCAAACAAATGGCTAATTTTGCCACTGAAGACCCATGCCAGCTTCTAGAGCTGTGTGGTATCTGAGGCTAAAGATTCAAGCAGATCCAGCAGTCTCTTCCTCAAGATATTTGCCAAATTTTGAAGATGAATAGAGCAGGAGTCTAAGGAGCTAATCTCTACACTTCTTAAATGCATACAGACTCTGGAAGCTAAGAAGACGTACATCCCACCCACACCCTGGGGTATTAATTGGAATCTTTGAAGAGCCACACATTAGATATAGGAGTCTTTGAAGAGCCACACATTAGATCCAGAAATAGGTTAAGTCTATCTAAATAAATCCTGCTTCAATTCAACATAATTTCCTTTTTGGATGAAGTTGATCAACCTCACCTCTATCTGAATATCAGAAACAGCAATAATTTATCAGAAACATACAAGGATTTTTAAAAACAGTGTCTGGCATTCAACACAAATAAGTAAGCAAGTAAAGATATTGGGTTATAGGACCAATAAAAGACAATAGGAAAAAAAATGATACAATATTGGAGTTGGGATACAATGGTTACACATTTGTTATTAATGGTATGTTCAAGGGAATAGAAAACTGAATAAAGTGATTAAAATATGGAGATTGCAATAGATATTTGAAACCTATATAAAGGAATCAATGAACTTAACAGAAGTGAAAAATACAATACCTAAATTTAAGAACATATTAAGTCACTTTAATAGCAGTCACAGGCTGGAAGTTTAATTGGAAGACAGGTAAATAATAAATACCCATAATAAAGACAGGAAATAAGAACATGGAGGATAAGATATCTGTGAGGCACAGTCAATAGTTCTAACATACACGTAAATTGGAGTCTCAGAATAAGAAGAGAGAATATAGGGAGGAAGCAATATTCAAAGCGATAACTGCAAAGAATTTTCTAAAGTGCTAAGATATCAACCCACAGACTCAAGAAGCTCAGTGAAACTGAGTGAAAACCACACTCCGCAGTCTCTTCACTGAAACTTACTGAAACTGAATGCAGGCAAATCCTGAGTTCAGAACTCTTGGTAATGAGTGTTTTTATCTCTCCAGACAGTAAGTGAACATACTTTTCTGAAGTCTGGGCCATTGCCAAAGGGAAAATAGAATAGGTAATGGAGGGATGATGTATAAAGACCGTATATAGTAGTAATTTCTGTGATCAATCGATATTTCTTTCTTCTCTGTATCAATCAGGGTCCATAAAGAAAAAGAGAAATGTCACTAGAGGGAATTCTACACAAGGAGCTCGTTATTGAGGCTGTAAATGGTTAAAGACAAAAAAGAAACACTGAGGTAATGCAGAGATAATAACTATACCCTCAGGGATGAGGTTTTATAAAAAAGAAAGTGTGTGACTTCTGAGGATAGAAGAGAAAAAGCACTGATGCTTCCACCTTGACTCCTTGGGTTGCTTGTCCTGGGCAAACAGGTGGATTTCCAGAACTCAGGTGCTCAGAGCAGGTGCTGCATGGAGTTGGTGCTCTTACTTATGAGGATGTGATGCTGTACGGATGCTTTCGTCCCTGGGAACTCAGAAGAGGGACCCCAGATGTCTGAAGATGGGGCACTGCCTACTCCTGCTTACACATTTGAGGGCAATGATGTGGCTCGTTCTGAAAATGGTAAAATAAGCGGAAGCCTGGAGCCATTGCCAGGGCCATCAGACAGATACCAAAGCCAAAAAATTGGAAAAAACAAATCCCCTTGTTTTCTCCCACTTTCTAACTTTGCTGTAGTGCCTCTCATTGTCAGCGCCTATCAGAAAACTTGATGGCAAAGTTTTCAGTATCTGATCCCCAACATCACAGAGTGAGGTATTAAATGGTGGATTAGAAGCTGAAAAACTATCAATAAAAATCAGCATATTTTTCTTTCTGACATTTGGTATGATTTTATTTCCTTATATTGAAGATTGTAAATATATTCAGTTCACTACTTGGAGCCGTGAAATATAAATAGAAATGCTGTGTCACTTACAAATGGAGGTATAGAGTAGCCTCTACATTTTTCTCCACCTTAGTTTCCTCCTGACAGTTACTGATGATATTTTAAATGATGTTAGCTTGGGTCCCAGAAAGAGCAAGATATGGAACAGAATCTTTAGTCAACCTGCATTTGACATGTGTTGGGAAAGAGAAATAATTTTATTTTGACCATTGAAATGTTGATGTTAATGAAGCACACCATAGACAATCCTCAGTGGTATATCAATGACAGCCTTACAAACAATTACAGAATAACAACACAGTAGTAACTAGCCATATGTTTCCCTTGCTCTGTTACCTCTCTACATTTTCCCAACTATTTTATGCAAAAAATATGTTGGTGGTGACCTTTATAATTTAAACATAATTTTGCAAGATATTAAAGAGAGATTTTCACTAAACTACAACAGGAATGAATGTCATCCAAAGAAAAATAAAGAAAAATAAAACTGATGACAATTTTCTCTTCCCTTAGTGAAGAGATAGATTTTCTTTTGATTGTCTGAGAGATATTGGTTTTACATTAGTATGCCCTTCTTTCTAAAGTTGCTCTCTGCATATTTTATATGTGTAGGAGTGTTTTCTTGATGTAAAGATTAATAGAAGAGACTATGGTAAGTGGCAGGTATTTGCTAATCAATTTTTTTCTATCTTCTTAGTTGAAGCCATGAAGGGAAAAAATGTTCTTCCAAGGCCTAGTTTCTTTTAGGAAAATTGTGTTCCCCAAATAAAAATCTTCCCACACATCTTCTAAAAACAATGGACTAGAAGAAAGAGTAAATATGATTACACATAGCTCAAGCCCTCAGCATAAGAAGACTAGAATAATCATCTCTAAGTCCAAACCAAAACAAGGAGTAATGTGGGGATTTTGAGGAGTGTAGGAAAGTTAGTTGGAGTCTTAGATGTGACAAAATTTTTAAAATAAAAAATAAATACAAACTGATAAGATCAATGAGGGTTCACCTTAGAAGGAACATCTCTCATTAAACAGAAAAATAATGAATTTGTTGCATCAGATTGCCAATTACAGGGGACTCCGAAGGAAAAGGATGGGAAAGCTTGCAGAATCTGAACTGGCTTTCTTGAAAAGGCATCACTTATGAGACAGAAAGAGGACCTGTGTAATAGTTTTCTATGCTGCATAACAAATTACCACAAATTTAGCAGCTTAAAACAGTATACAAGTCTTATCTCACAATTGCTGTAAGTGGGAAACTTGGGCACTGCCTACCAGGGTGAGCTGCAAAGCTACAATAAAGGCGTCATGGGCCGGCCCCGTGGCTTAGCGGTTAAGTGCGTGCGCTCCACCGCTGGCCCGGGTTCCGATCCCGGGCGCGCACCGACGCACTGCTTCTCCGGCCATGCTGAGGCCGCGTCCCACATACAGCAACTAGAAGGATGTGCAACTATGACATACAACTATCTACTGGGGCTTTGGGGAAAAAGAAAGAAATAAATAAAATTTAACAATAAAGGCGTCATGAGGGTTGGATCATCATCTGGAGGCTGGACTGAGAATGTCCACTTCCAAGAATACTCGGATTATTTGTAGAATCACACTTTTTATGGCTGTGTACTTCATAACAGCTTGTTTATTCAAGGCCAGCAATAGAGAGAGAGACTCTAGAGCAAGTTTGCCAGCAAGAGTTTTATGTAAAATGACAGAATCATGAGAGTGACATCACATCATCTTTGCCATATTGTATTGGTTAGAAGCAAGTCACATGCCCTGTCTACACTCGTGGAGAAGAGACTGTACAAGGGCACAAACAGCAAGAATAGGGAATCATGGAGACTGCTTTACGGTCTACCTGCACATCTTGGAAAGAAGATACTTTCCTGGAAACTTGGTGGGGAAAAATTTTTTAAAGGGCCAAAAGACTAAATCATGATAAATATAACATAACATTTACAAAATATTAGAAAAAGAGGGAAATTGTATCATTTTTTGGTTAAAAAAATTACTGACCATTTAAAGTTCTCTTGAAATAAAACAATTAGCCTAAGCTACCGCTCCCATAGCTTGACCTCTGATAGCAAGTCCAGGAAAATAATGCAAATATATAATTCTAAGGACGAAAAAAAAAAAATCAAATTTGGCATCCATAGAAAACATACTGAAACAAGAAGACAAAAAATGGTAATCAAATATTTCAGTATCTGAAAACAATGTACCAGATCCCAAACTGTGTAACAGGAAAAATTAGACAAATATAATAAAACAGTACACAAACTTTGCTTGCTTCATTTCTAGGGTGAAAGAAACAATACTTGAGAAGCTTTTTCAGATGACCAATTTTCTGAGTTTTAGGTTTATATATCAGTCTCTCAACTTTTACTGTATCTTGATGATGTGTCTATCTACTAACTACACCTTACCTAAAGTAGATTTTCAATATATTCTTTATTAACAAATAAAACGTTAGAATAGCACATTTTATATCCTTGTGGCCCTTTCCTCTTGCTATTTTCTGCTTCTTCACAAGTTTAATGTAATTGGATTCTATTGCCTTTGCAGACATTTATTTCAGGTAAAAATAGAATAACATTGACAATACAAAATCCAAAATAATTCAAAGACTGCTGTTTCCTCACTGTTGTTCTTTGCATCATACACCTCTCTGATGTTCAACATTTTAAAAAAAATCATTTCTCAAGGATACCTCATTAAAATTATTTGACTAAATTTAGGGTGCGTTCATCATACCATATCTCTCCAGAGACATTTCAATTCTGCTTCCCTGCAAGAATCCCCTGTGACTATTTTGAGGAAAAGAACAGATAAAACCAGTCTGTTTGTGTTGGAAACAATAGTTAGCAAACCACATCTTCCTGCCAGAAGGTAAAGAGAGTAAAAAGAAAATTATAACCCATCTCTCTTTCCCAAAAGTTACTTAGAGCCAAGTAAGATACTCTATTACTACGTTCTCCCAGCATCTAAGGTTAGGATGTTGTTAATTTTATGGAAATTTTGGAAAACAAGAGATAGTCAATGCCTGGCCTTGGATTTCATAACTTGAGATAGTTCTGTTCATTTCAGGGATTTTCTTTCCCACAAATTTTTGCTCATATGCCGTGCAGCTCGCTTCTTTTCCACAGCTATTATTTCTTGATTCACACTCATGGTTTGAGCCCTTTCCTTGTGAACTAAGAGCTTCACTTCCTTAACCAGCAAAATATGCAACTTGATCACCTCTATTTGCCTGTTTCACTGTAAGTAGTTCCCTGATCCCACGTTTTTCTTTTCTTTTGCTTTTTCTTTCATCTGTTTAGGTTTTTGAGAGTCTTACCCGCGTTCCAGGAAAGCGTAGTCTCTGGTTCTGCTGTGTCATCAGTTAAAAACTTAGGGCAGGGGTCCATTTTGCTGCTGCCCTTCCCCATTTCCACAGCTTCTAGTTTTATTCCTAAATAGCAAGTTAATACCAGAGACACTGTGACTTAATGAAAAACTTTGCAACACTACCTGAGTATCAGCCTTTCAGACCTAACATGAGTTGATTACTTAGGACTGCCCACAGAGCTTTTGCCACCGTCTCACCAACTCTCTCCTGGATCACAAGTTGCAGGGCCTCTTGAGTACTGTGCTCTCAGTCTGGATGTAGCACCTTCCACCAGCACCTGGGACTACGTCACCTTTCTTTCAGGCCCTTCTTGATTTCAGGAATAAATTTCCTACCAGACTTATTCTTCAATATGTTCTGTCTCACTCTACGCACCCAGAATCATTCTGCCAAATTCCACCTACACATGATGTAAGTATCTTATTGCATAAGAAAAATCAAAGGCAGAAACAAGTCATGAAGTCCACGAAATGCTCCAAGAGTAGAGCATCAGGCGCTGACACTCAATTAAAGGAAGGCGGCAGAGCATCTGGGCTGGAGCAGGCAAGTTGCTGCCACTTGGGATTATATCATTTTAAGTATATTTTTTGTTTCTCACCTCATTTATTTTTTCCATTTTCTAATCAATTTATAACTTAGATCACTTAACTTTGGGTGTTAGAATCTCTTCTAGAAAGTAATAGATTATTATTTAATTCAGAAAGGAAAAGCTTTAAATTCTGAGTTTGTTTAGGAGTATATAAATATTAGTTTTGATGGCCGTGATTCATTTATTATGTTATTAATTCTCTATATAGGCAGTAATGACATTAAACATCTTGAAAAAATTGTGGAAAATAACTCTCTAAAAAAACAAACTTCAAAATGTTTCAGTTTCAGAAAATCATTAGAAATGTGGTCATTGGTAAAATATTTTATTTTTATATTTTATAATATTTTAATAAAAATAAAATATTTTACATTTTATAGTGTTCTACCTAATTTTTATACACATATGATCAAATTTTTAAAAGAAAGTAAAGCACATTTGATAAATATATTTTTCTTACACAGATGTGTTTACTAGACCTATCGAGCGACTCCCTCAATATTAAATGGCTAGTGATCTAGAAGGCAGGTACTAGATATAAGTTTCTTTGCGCTGGCTCGCTTATACTTTAAGAATTTAGTACAACTTGGTGGCTAATTTATTGGTGCATTTCATTATATATTTCTCAAACCAGCAGAGGCGATCAAAAAAAGTAATCCTATACTCACTAAATCATTGTTTCTTGTTTGTGTTTACAGACTATGAAGAAATCAGCAATAAGAAATGAAAAATCAAACGTCTGTGAAAGAGTTCATTCTTCTGGGATTAACAGATGACCCAGAGCTAAATGTTTTGATTTTTCTATTTCTATTTTTCACATATATACTCAGTATAGCTGGAAACCTGACAATCATCACGCTTACTCTGATAGATTCGCACCTCAAAACTCCCATGTATTTTTTCCTTAGATACATTTCTTCTTCTAAGATACCTGCTTAGAGTATTTCCTGGAAGGGGGCATTATTGTTATTACTTCTATGTATATTAACAGCTTGACTGTTATGAATGTTGCAAATATTTTTCTCAGTTTTTTATTAGTCTTTAGTTGTGTTTATGGATTTTCTTGACAGAATCACATATTATGTTTCAGAAAAAAATTATATTTTTCTAAATAAGACTTTTTTCATAACTATTCTTCATACTTTATCTACTTTTGAATGAGTTATGCTATTCTATTTTTCAAGTTATTTTTAATAACAAAGTTAAATATTTCGATATTGCCTTTAATAGTTTTCTTTCAACATTGCTCATTGTGTTGGACTTCTTCTCAAGGGGAGTGACCTGTGTTTTTGTATTACTTGTGGTTACTCTCAATATATATTTTTCATTTTTGTTTATAATTTCTTATTTTATTTTTTATAATTTTGGTAACATATACAAATATATATAACATAAAATTTACCATCTCAACTACTTTAAGGGTACAGTTCAGTAGTAAGTACATTCATATTAGTATGTATTATCCTTAATACTTTAATATCCATATTTAATTCTGTTTTTTTCTTGCAATATCTAGGAATAGATGATATCTATACCTTTGTTCTCAATACAAGTCACTCAGCCTGATTTTCTTCCCTCCTCCTCTTGGAAGGATACTATTGTCTAGTGTTTTGAGATGATAATTATTTTTCTGTTTATTGTCAATATCATTTCATATTTAAGAATAAGTGTTATTAATATTTGTAACTATCCTACTGCTGGTACCCTATAGATAATTTTCTCTCTTGGATTAATTCATTTTTCTTTCTTGCTAGAGTATACCATTTAGTAATTCTTTCAGTGATAATAAAAGTTAAGCTTTTGGGGGCTGGCCCAGTGGTGCAGTGGTTAAGTTCGAGTGATCCACTTCAGCAGCCTGGGGTTCGCTGGTTCGGATCCTGGACACGGACCTACTCACTGCTCACCAAACCATGCTGAGGTGGCGTCCCACATAGAAGAACTAGAAGGACCTACAACTAGGATATACAACTGTGTACTGGGGGCTTTGAGGAGAAAAAAGAAAAAAAGAGGAAGATTGGCAACAGATGTTAGCTTTGGGCCAATCTTCCTCAAATAAAAAAAGTTAAGCTTTTTGAGTCCTTTTATTTCTTAAATTGTGTTGATTTTGCTCTCACACTGGAATGGTTCCTTTCTCGTGTTCCTTTCCCAAAATTCAATAGAATTTTCCTTGAGTAATTTTGTCTTCTTGTATCTAAGCTTTCCAATGAAGTGCCTGTTTTTAAATATATGTACATTGATAGATAATCATGCTTGGCAAGTTTTTAGGACTTTTCTATTTATTTTTACTATTCTTAAAGTTACTATTATGTGTTTAGGTAATCATTTCTAATTTTCTTTTTAATCTTGCTTCTCACGAGGTGTTTAAAACCTTATTCACCACCAGGAAAGTGTTCTCTATAACTTCATTGAATTTCTCTTTCTAACTATACTTTTTTCTTTTGTATAGTACACTCTATGGATATTTGAATTAATTGATGCATCTTTTCGTAGCTCAACATTTATTTCTTATTTCTCAACTGTCTCTCTATCTCTGCTTTTAGAAAAAATTTCTTGTTCCAAATTTTTAACATATTGATCATTCTTTATTTGATTATATTTTTCAATCACTGTATCCAGCATTTTGTATTCTAATTATCATTCCTACTATTTTCAAGTCTTTAAAATATTCAATTTGCAAAATTATTAACACATGAATAAAAATTTTTTTGCAAAAGTCAATTACCATATAGAACTAAGCTTCCCACTTATGACCAGATCCCAAATGTGATCCTCAGCTCTGAGTGGACAATCAATACTAATTTGATATTTATCATTCCTGATAATTTTTAATATTTCCACTTAAACATATTTTTACTATGGAACTTTCTCATTTGTGTATTTTACCCACAATTATTATGATCCTATAAATATTGAGAAGCAATTTGCTTTTTTTATGCAATAAGAGAATTGAAGTTTGTCAGGAATCAAATTAATTCTTCTATACAGAATAGAAATAAATATTGTAGGGAAATCATCCACATAATCAGAGGGCAAAAGAAAACAGTAAACCCCAATCAATGAGACACAAGTAGTGTGGTAAACAGAAAGTGAAAAATAAATCAGTATTAATAAGTTCAAAAATGTGAAAAATAAGAAAGCATTATATTCCTGATCTACATGTTATTGTATTATCATCATCTGCTAAAAATTAGAGAATCTCAAATTGTACTTGGCAAGAAAAAGCAAATAATATAAAAGAAAAAAATGTAGAGCTCACGTATATGTAGTTTATAATGTTGAAAATATAACCAAATTAAATGGTAAAAGTATGAAAAATGGAACAGGAAAAACTGTACTAGCAAATGTTCAGAGAAGTACAAGCGTCTATCTCAACATTAATATGAGCACTAACAGAAATCAACCAGCAAAATAACAGAGGTATTTCATATTAGTGAAAGAAATGATTTCACAGGCAAATATATACACATTGAAGATTTATTCTCCTAAAAATACAAAAAAGAAATATTTATAAGCACAAGGAAAATTAGACTATACCACAAACAGGAGGTGATGTTTTGATGTTGCCTGTCCCTGGACATTTTCAAGATTTGCTGGAACTTACTAATGCTCAGTGAATCCCAGTGAAAATTTTCTTTAACTATTTCTGCTGTCATTTCTGGACGTTCTTTCTCCTGACGCTCATGTTGATCCTGGTGTCAAATGATGGTGCGGCTGCTCAGAAGTCTCTTCCTGCTGCCCCCACTGAAGTAGGAGTCTCTGCTGCCCCTCTACTCATTCATCTGTCCTTCCACTCAGTCCACTCAGTGCTCCTCTACTGAGGTTTCTCAGACTGATGAGCCAAGTCACATCAGCCCTCTCTGTCATCCCCCTGTTGGCAGAGAGTGATTGAGAAATTTGTCTGGCAAAGGGACTGGGTGGAGGAAAGGAGATATCTCTCTATATTCAGAATAAAATTTTTAAGAATATCCTAATAGGCTGCTGTGGCAGAGACTGGTTTTTCCTCTCCAATATTTTCCTCCCTCATACATAGCAACTGAACCCCCATTTTATTCAGGGGGCAAAGCGCCCAGATAAAATACTACCCAGCCTGTTTACAGCTTGTATGTCTGTGTGACTAAGATTATGGCCACTGATATAAGAGCTAAAGTACTGAGTGTGATTTCTGAAAACACTTAAAATGAAGTCAGAGCTGGGACATGCTATGTTTCCCCTTTCCCATTTCTCCTTCTTGCTTACTCCAATGTGGACACTATGTCTAGACCTCCAGCAACCACCTAGGACCATGGGGTTAACTTAGGACTGGGAAAGAGAGACTAAGGATGGTGGATAAGAAAAATAAGAGGAATCTGGATTCCACATGATTGCTAGTCTACGTACAGATGTCTACATAAGATGAAAAACGAAATTTTAATGTGTTTAAACAAATGCTATTTTTGTTTTCTGCTAAATGAGCTGAAACTAACCCTTACTGCTACTCCTACCTGTCTCTGGATGTGGACTATAGCTGAAATATTTCCCTCTGTAGAAGAAATGGCCTGCACGCAGTGCTTAAGTTTCCAGCGTCATCTGTGTCTATCCAAATGTTTCCTTGCTGTACCTCAGGGTCCCATTCTTTGCAAAGGGTTCTCTCCCTTAGCATAAGATACTTGTCTGGGTTGCAAATTTAATTGGTGTTGAAGCTGCAGTGCTTTAAAGAATTTCTTTACAACTGCTAGAAAGTTATTCTGATTTTCCACTCATGCTTTCCATTTATTTTTCCCTGAGTGTGTCCTCCAGGCAAGATATGCACAGCCATCCCACTAAATAATTATTTTTATTTATTTCTATTTTAATTAAACTTTTTATTTGAGATAATTGATGATAATTTCATTTTTCATCACATGCAATTGTAAGAAATAAAAGAGAGATACATGTACCCCTCACCCATTTTCCCCCAATAGTAACATCTTGCAAAACTATAGTACAGCATCACCACCAGTATACACAATGCTCAGAGAAGGACGTGTCTATGTCAATATTAATATGAACGTGGAGAGAAATCAAAGCAAAAAATTCTCAGAGAGATATTTATATTAATAAGAGAAATGATTCTACGTAAAGAAATATATGTAATGAAGATTTATTCCCCTAAAATATTCAGAAACAAAAGTTTTTACAGAGAAAAATAAGACCACACTTCAAAAATTAAGAACTTCCTTTAAAAATGTTATTAAAACAAAATCAGAATACAAACTATTAGTTTTGAATACTGCAATAAACAAACTATATCTAATAGATTGGGGCTTAAGTGATTTTTACATCTTTTGAAAAATGTAATTACAAAACTGTATCATTAGGTCATGAGCAAAAGCTTTTCAATATGTTTTAAAAGGCTGTAAAATTAAACAAAATAAAAGTTAATAAAATATGAAAAATATATGATAAAAAGGATCAATATAAACTAATATTATTTGCAAATATTAATAAAATTAATAAATCATTGACAAAACAAGAATGAAAAAGAGAAAATAAGAAATAAGAGAAAAACTGTTAATTACTTAAATCAGTTATAAAAAATAGTGAACATCACTACAAATTCTACATTAAAATCAATAATAGGATATTATCACCAAATTTATGCCTATACATTTCACAATGTAGATGAAATGCACAAATATCTTGACCAACCTAAAGTATCAAGAGTGACATAAGAAGGTGTTAAAAAATCTATTAAGGAAATTGAATACATAATTCAAAATCTTTTCAAAAACTGATTTCCAGGCCCAATTAGCTTCACTGATAATATCTTCAAAAATTTGAGGAATAAATATCACCAAATTTTACACAAAAATTTCCAAAGCATAGATAAAGAACAGAAACTTCCTTTTGTGTTTGTATGTAGCCAGCATAACATTGATAGCAGCACCAGTCAAGTTAAAGAAAATAAATTAAAATAATATGTTAATCTCTTTTTAACATTAGACAAATCAAAAAAAGCATTAACAAATTAAATCCAGTGTATATGAAATGGATGCTACATTAAGACCAATTTGAATTAATTCCAAGTACCTGAGATTAATTTGGTATTAGAAAACAAATTAATGTGATTCATGACACAAACAGATGAAAATCTTATGTTAATCTCAGTAGATAAAAAACATAACATTTAATAAAACTGAATACTCATTTATCATAAAATTCTTGACAACCTTATAGTAGAGGGAATTTCTTTAATTTGATGCAGAAAACCTAAGTGTAAAAGTAAATCCTACAGCAAATACCATATTTAGTGGTAAAATGCTGAAAGCTATCCCCCTGAGACCAGAAAAAAAAATGACTCTCATTATGTATATTCCACACTGTATTCATGTTTTTTTTTTTTTTTTTTTTTTTTTGGTGAGGGCGATTAGCCCTGTGCTAACATCCGATGCCGATCCTCCTCTTTTTTGCCAAGGAAGATTGGCCCTGAGCTAACATCTGTGCCCATCTTTCTCTACTTTATATGGGATGCCACCACAGGATGGCCTGACAAGCGGTGCATTGGCGCGCGCCCGGGATCCGAACCCCAAAAGCCTGGGCCGCCGAAGCGGAGTGTGAACACTTAACCACTTGCGCCACCAGGCAGGCCCCTGTATTCATATTTTTGGCCAGTTTAAAGAGGCCAAAGAAAGAAAAGGTAAATTAACTGAAAAAGGAAAAATAAATATTATTGATCATAGATGACAGGTTGTGTATATAGGAAATCCCAATGAATCTAGAGACAACATTAAAATTAAACACTGACTTTAGTAAAGTCACTGAGGTTGCATAAGAATATAAATTGCGTATCTGTATTTGCAAGAAAGAATTAGGAAATGAAAAGAAAATAAATTAATGATATTATTTACAGTGACATAAATAGTATTATTAATTATCAAAGAAAAAATCTATTAAAATACGTACAAAACTGCTGTTCTGGAAACAAAAAAACTTTATTACGAGAAACTAAAACGACTTAAATAAATGGAGGGTTATGCCATGGTCATGTATTGGAAAGGTCAATGCTATAACAATGTCAGTTCTCTCCAAACTAATCTATTGACTCAATATAATGCAATAAAACTGTAGCACTTTAATTTTAAGAAATTTCACAAGATGATTCTAAAATTTAGGTAATAATGCCAAAGACAAAACATAGCTAAGATAATCTTGAAGAATAACAAAGTTGGAAGACTTACTACAAATATCAAGACATTATAAAGCTACACTAATTAAGATGTCTTGGTATTGATACAAGAAAAATTAAATAGAATGAAATTGGCCAGTGAAATAGAATAGAAATTCCAGTAACAGATCTAGACTTATTTCATCACCTGAATTACAGCCGCAAAGGGAAGGAAAGACTCAATAAATAATGCCATGTCAATTGGATACTCCTATGGGAAGAAGGAAATGAAATTTAACCCCTACATTACACCTTAGTATAGAGTGGAAGTTTACCACAGTGGTTGTACTGATTTACTCTCCCACTGGCAGGTTATGAACCATTTGGTAAACAATTTGCAAAAAGTTGTTAGTTGTGCCTATTTCAGCTAGGCCTGTATGCACAGATCAAGGAACAAATAAGGAGTTCTGACAGTTACTAACGTGTCTATCCTGATTTTTAGACACTAAGGGTCCAGAGAAATGATTAGTAGGTGTGACTGTGGATTCTTTGGATCCACTGCAAGGTGACTAGACTGGATTCCATCACCTGGTCTCCAAACAAACAAGCCCTATCAGCATTTGTGTCCTGTGATGTCAAAGTCAGTGTCAACAGAAACTGAATGATCAATTTCAAAAAAACTAAAAAGACTTTGGGAGTCCCTTTTTCCCAGGTCTAGAATTACTCTGAGAAGTGACCACACTTCCTTTTGGGGAAGGATTGAAAACTTTTCTCTATATTTTCGGTGGCATTGCAATGTCCTTCCATAAGAAGACATGGCTTCTCCTTCAATGCTGGGTTTGACAGTTGAAAACTGGCTCAGGCATGGACACTGAGTAAGAGACTGTGAATTTCCATGGGGATGGCTTCCCTCAGCCTTCTTCTTGAACCTTCTTGATTATATAGATCAAACAATACCCTTTTTGCTGCCCATTTCAGTCCTACTCTATTAGAGGTTGCCAAAGACCTCTGCGTATCAGAGACCCTGGGTTTCCATTCCCAGGTAAATGAAAATTAGGAAAATGGTGTCCACCTTGCCCTTGACAATTAAGTGCTGTTGCCTGGCCTTTGAGACTCTGAATCTCTTCGTTGACAAATAGCAGGCTCTCCCACCAAAATCCTTGGTCTACAAACAGCCACCACTAAGCTCCCGATGATGCTGGCATTGCCTCTACTAGAATATTGCTTATTTGTTCCGTGACGGGAATTTCCTTTCACTTCTCCCGGCTGGTGTGTTCTCTGGTTTTAGGTAATGAATCCAGTCTAGCATCCCTAACTCTTCGAGACTTTTGCGCCGTTTATAAACACTGTGTAAAACTGCTCTGGCATCTCCACGTCATTGACTGTGGGCTCCAATGTGTCCAAGCTTTAAGGAGTCAGACTAGCAGTACATGAGGACTGGCTTCAGGTGTTTTTGTTAAACGCTGAGCCACCTGAGAGTGCCCTATATCAATAATCTCTCCCTCATTCAGTGTTTTATTTAACCCTCACTCAAATCTAGCACCTTCACAATCCATTCTTATTTGCGTCATCTTGATTCCTGCAGTACATATTAGGTATTTTGGTGAATAATTAATTTCCTTCTATAGAAGAGAAAGTACTTCCCTAGCAAGGCCATGTTGACACTTGATCCTAGGCGTTGTTATAGAAGCCATGATTTGAGGTGAGGGCAGATTTCAAGGAAAAAATGTATCATCTTCCAATGCATTTGCCTCAATGAAGACTTTATATATTCTCCAAGTAGGAGGAGGCTATGATTGTCTAGCAAGGAGAGTTCAGGGGAATCTAGGGGTTCAAGATTCTCAAATACAGTCACTCAGATATTTCCATCCTACTGTAGAAACTCTGGAGACAAGGGTAAAGCACATGCCTCAGAGTTCTTCCACTTGAGGGTCAAGGGAGAAGGGATATTTATACATCAATTCATCTCAGTCACTGGATGAGTGCCGCTCCTGAGGGGTTTTGATTTTAGGTACTTCTGACCTGCCTCACAGATGGGCATAGTAGCCTCTGTGGCTAGAAAACAAGTCTTTGGCCCTATGAATCTTCTGGTGGTTTGAAGTCAGGAAGTCAGGTTGGTGTACATCACAGCAGGAGGGTGAGAAGATACGGACAGGGCATTGCAGTGTCTCTTAAGGTCTTCATCTAACTGCAAATGTTCTAAGAGTGTATATATATTTGTGCATTCAGGAGTAGGACTTTAGTGCAAGCTACAGTGAAACTCTGGCCAGAAATTCCACTGGCTTTTAATTTATAGCATTTGCACATTAATTTTAGCAGAAATGCAACTGCCTCCTAAGAGAGTTTATCTCAGAGAAATTCTTAGAAACTTTTCCAGAAATTATTGGCTAATATTTTAGTCTTTCATATAAATATTACAATACATATACATATATAAATGTATATTCTATATTTATGTATGTTCTTTATTTTATATAAATATTTATATATTTATGGTATAAATCTTTTCTAAGAAGATGGAATAAAATTTGAGAGTTTAAGCGTTTAAAGTGCTCAGTCTTTTTTTATAATTTCTTAGTTCCTTTCTCTGGAGATGACATTTTGTTTATGAATTGTTATTAAACAAGTCTGGGGCTATTTCCCCAATGTACTGGTGTGTTAGTTGAAAAGAGGTATGGAGAACCCTTCTCTTAAACTTTTTAAAAGTTTGGGGAAAAGCATCTAACTATTGTCAGAGCTGAGCATCTGGGCCCACCAGGCCACAGTTTGTGCAGCTGCAGGACGGACCCGACTCCTACAATACACTCAGAATCTTCCGGTTCATGGTAGGTCAGAGGGTACCTGCAAGTTTTTAATACCTGAAAAATAAATTAATAGCAACAGAGTCAAATGTTGATCATAAAAAGTGCCACTTCACGCCATTAGGGAACTCAGAGGTTTGTCAAATTAGGGTTTTCCATAAAGGGGGCCAGTCAAGGAAATGTGGAGAGGTTTGGAAAAGGGGATAAATTAGTGGGAAATTTTGAGTCAAGAGAATTTTAGAGCACACATATCAAAATAGACAGAAGAAATGATAACGAAACTATTGCTATATTGGCTATATGAGAATTCTTCCTCTATTAGAAGAAACTCTGAGAACACTGGACAAATTTCTTCTCCTCATTGCCTGTCCTGTCTCCTTTATTGTAATGTCTTGCTCTAGGAATAAGCATGGTCTTGATATTCATAACTCCTTCGTGATAGTTATTCATAGTTAATTGAATTTTCAATACCAATTCAAATAATTTGGTGCTATGCTGTTAGGCCTATCTCCATTCCAATCTCTAGTTGTTAATATATCATGATAATCTAAAAAATATTAAACATTTTAATTTTGTTGTTGTGCTTATAGTACATATTCAAACAAAATTAGTGCTATTTTAGCAATGCAAGTTTTACATTACTATGATGTATTACATTGGCTGAGGCTTTCATGTATTTTTTTGGTTTGATTTTCTTAATTTCTTCATGAGTACATCAAGTTTCCTTTGATTTGCTGTCACTTGCTTGCTTCCCTAAGCTACCATTTGGATGTGAAGATTCAATGCTTGCTTCAGGTTTTTGGATTTTTTTGCATTACCAGTGATGACACTAATGCCTCAAACTCAATTATCATTTATATCTTTTTCTTTATAACTTCTTATGTCTTTTGAGAAGAGCTTTTATCACTTTTACTTAAGAAACCTACTTGTGATTTTAATAATTTCAGTATTATAGATGAATTCTGCGTGATCTATATTTGATTTTCATGAGTTGTGTTTTGGTTGCCTTTCATTTAAATTTTGCCTCTGAATAATGGTGTTGGTTTGTTTTTTCACTTTAGGTATACAAATGTCCCATGATGTGTGCTACATGCAGGCAGGATTATTGTCAGTTTTGTTCTGTGTTTTATTTCAATTATTTAACATGAAGGAGACCCTCAATGAATGTATCTGTAATGAATCAAGAGACTGTTTGAGAAGCTAGGGATAGAATAGTTAAAGTTAACGTAATTATTTAATTGATTTATTGCAAATCTCATATTTTATTAATATCAACTTTATTTTCCAAAAATTTTCTTTGGTTTGCACTTTTTGGTAAGGCTGGATACAGTGTGATATTTTTGTCCCTTATAGAAAACAATTAACATAATATCAATAGAAGAGTTTTACTTGCAGGAAGTCACCTTATTAAGCAACGGAAGTGTTGGATACAGGAAAGATTTCGAGAAATTTAATTTAATGGACTTCAGATTTGGAAGGAACACATTATTTTAGGAACTTAATGATATATGCTTTGGGAAGCCAATCTCTTAAGAAAACTTGAATCATCAACTCGAGCATCCCTTTACTTCTTATAAGATAAGACAGTTCTTTTGATTGAGGCCTTAAATGCTTGTTTTACTTGCTTGTTTCTCAAGGTGTAAATGAAGGGGTTCAACACAGGAGCGATGGAAGTAGTGAGGACAGCTATACCTTTGTTAATAGCTGCTGATTCTTTTGCTGAAGGTTTGACATAGATGAAGATACAGCTGCCATAGGTGATAGAAACCACAATCATGTGAGAAGAACAGGTAGAAAAGGCTTTTTTCCTTTGCTGAGCAGAAGGGAATCTTATAATAGTCTTGATTATGTACATGTAGGAGAGAACGACACAAAGAAGGGTTGTGATGAAGGTCAACACAGCACAGACTGTAACCATCTGCTCAACAACCCACGTGTCTGAGCATGAAATCTTCAGGAAGGGAGATACATCACAGAGAAAGCCATCAATGACATTAGAGTCACAGAAGTCCAGATTTTGGCTCAAGCTAAATGGTGGGAGTATGATTACCAAGCCAGCCATCCAACAACAAACAATGAGTCTTCTGCAGACTCTGCTGCTCATGAGGGTGGTGTAATGCAGGGGTTTGCAGATGGCCACGTAGCGGTCATAGGACATGGTGGCCAGGAGAAAAAATTCAATTACTCCAAAAAGATCAGTGAAAAATGCTTGAATGGCACAAGCACAGTAGGTAATAGTCTTGTCACCTGTTGATAGGTTATATAAGTATCTAGGAACACAAGCCGATGTGAATAAGATCTCTAAGCAGGAAAAATTTTGCAGGAAAAAGTACATTGGCGTTTTAAGGTGAGAATCCACTAATGTAAGTGAGACAATAACCAGGTTTCCAGTTACACTCAATAAGTAGGTAAAAAATAGAAAAATTAGAAGCAGACCCTGAAGTTGTGGATCATCTGTTAGTCCCAGGAGAATGAATGTTGTTACTGAATGGTTTCTCATATATGACCTCTTATTTTTGTCCAATCTTCATGAAAAAATCAGTTATTTTATTAGAATTTAGAGATGTCAAAAGTTCAGTAGTGGTAACCAATGACAAGTAAAGTCAAGCAGATAACTAGTTCACATTAAGTTTATTCTTTAATTTGGTGATTAATATTGTTACTATACTGGTGGATTTAGTTTGTAAATATCCTTTCTGTAGTTTTTGAAGAGAAATTTCCTGTAGATCAGCTTAACTGTGCCACAATCCAGTAATTTATAGATTCTATATCTCCATTGCATTTTTCCAAATTTATTTTAATTTTTTTGCCTATATTCTGAGTTGGTTTTCTTGACAGTGCATTGTTATGTCATCAATATTAACATTTTCTATGACTCTCTTGCATTTTTCTCTATTTTGAAGCTGAAATCTTAAAATTGTCTATTTTGAAGCAGTCTCCTACCTTAGCTTATAGCTTGGTCCTTGATAAAACACAATTACAAAACAATAATTCGGGCTTGCTATACAGGCTCCTCAAAAACCATTAATCAGTTATAATTTTATGTTGAACGCCAATAACAAAATAATGTTTCTGTCACAATTTCTATAATGTGTGTATTCATTTTGCGGGGTTCATGCATTAAGTTCTCTGATTTCAAATAGAATCTATATGTCATAATCCTATCTGTATATCTAGTAGTGATCTCTTTTCTCAAATTTAGTTATGTACAGACACATACACCTCATATTGAACACATGCAAAGTTGATTTCATGGACTCTGCATCCCTATCCTCTTCCTCCCATGTGTTTCCTCTAATAAAGCTAATTGATTACAGTAGTTGAGCTCACATAATATACCATGTGTTGTATAATAACTGCATAGGAAGCGCCTGTCTTGACCAATCCCACCTCCAACCCTTTCCCCCTTTTCTACTCTACCTTTATTTAACATTTCTTGAATTCACCTTGAAGACATTGATTTCTCTTTGATTTTCAGCCTAAACATTATTTCTTCTGGGAAATCATTTGAAACTCGGTGGCCGTTTTGGATGCCGCACCCCCCACTTATGCACCATTGCCAAACAATGCTTATTTCTTTCATGGTACTTACGCTGATAACATAAATTTGTTGAGGTTAGGACCTATGTTTATTTCACTGGGATCACCAAGGAAACTAAAGCAACCCAAACATGCGTAACAGTGGTTACTGGTTGAATAATGAATGCCAATGTCAATATTTCTCTCGACACATACAAAGCTTTCCTCTTTCCTATTTTCACCTCTTAATATTGTTCTATCACTGAATTTAAGTTTTAAAAAATTTCTATGTTCATGGTTTTCATATTTTGTGGTGGTGTTTTGGTTTTTTTTTTTTTTGCCTTGAAGTGGAGTGTTGGCTAAGAGTCAAGTCATACTATAAAGCAGCCACATTCTCTGCTAATACTCATTAGCAAAGAGATAACTGGATGCTCTTCCTTATCTTATCTGCTGTGTAAATGAGCATTCTAATCTCTATTTTGCTTCCTTGAGTTATCTGTTAGTAAGATAATTAATAGGTCAACTCTGCAACACTAATTTTGAGTCAATAGCTCCTTTATAATTTTTTTTCCTGTTATCACAAGTTAATTACAATAGCAATCAAATGTTTTCAGTGTCTTTAGGGCTTGGTATTTTTCCTACATAAGTAAATGAAAATAAATTTTCCTGGAAGACTCCAATTACATAGTTACAAGAATGGATTCAATATATTGATTGACATATTCTTTTCTTACCAGGGTGGGTACAGCGTCAACTCCAACCATGTGTCCAGTTCTCACATTTATTCCACTAGCTCAGGGAAATGTCATTAACCAGGCTTTTGGTGTTCTTGCAAGCTGGAACTCTGAAAGGTAGTAGGGTCATACAGAGGACAACTTCAATGGCTTATATTAAGATGTAGTGGAGACCCACCTCAGGAACACACCTGCCTCTTTTGAATCCCATTCTTTTCAGCTCACAGACACCAAATGCTTCACTATGGAATTAAACTCAGCTCTGCACACTTTGGAAATATTAGAGGCTCTAGGAACATAATTATTTTACGGCAATTACAAATAACATTATTCCGTGAAAAAAGTCATCTATGCTGTATAGTAAGTCAAGATTTGGCAAAATAATTAACTCTGAAGTGTCAATAACTGATATCTTTTTACCCTATTTTTCAAATATTTTGCGTTTATAATGCATGTAGGGATCTCTAATAAAATGATATCACAGAGGGTCATCTTTAGTTTGAAGGTGTAGCGCATGATGTTACTGCATAAAAATAAATAATATGACATTTTGATGACTTCTCTTAATTACTGTTATTAATGACTATAATGTATCCAATGGTAGTGCTCTCATGCTTTTAAAAGTTACTCATAGCTTCTGTTCACTGTGAAACCACAAAAATTGTTCAAGATACAAAATTTAAAATGAATGTGCAGTTGAGACTTGTATGTGAATTTATGGTCAGTCTTGCTAAGCACATTCACACGCAGCTTGGGAATTCATCGTGTTTTCTCTCTGCCATGTTGTGCAAGAGCCTATCCTCAATAGCTTTTCTGTCATTATATGTCTAGGCAAGATTTTCTTCATTATTTTCCAGTATTCTTCATTAGCAGAGCGAAAACATTTTCAAAGCGAGTAAACTTTTAGGAACAATCTCTTTGGGCGGAAAAGCTAATGTTTGAAATTCTCTGGACCGAGAGCTTATTTCACTACAAATTTGACATTTGTAAATGTAATTAAGTTGAAAGATCTGAGGGTCTTTTACAGTGTAGGTTCACAAGTTACTAATGAATCTTCTGTGTACTGATATGTAGAAAAAAAAACATCCCTAACAGTAACCAGTAATGACAGTATCCTCAGAGAGAAGAGTAAGCATCAATAATATCTGACACCGGCCGCCAGAACAAAATTTTAAAGTACCAATCTAACTTATTGTATTTATTTTCATATATTTTAAGGCAGTTGGAAACTAAAACATCTCCCATTTATTCTTTATCTGTTTTTATTATCCGGACAATTTGGAAACTATAAAAATTCTGCTTGATAAGTAAAAAGGGGAAAAGAACGTAAAATATAATAACAGAGCAAATATTTTGGAACATATGATTTTAGATTTTCCTCCTGCAAATGTACCTGTATGTTGTAAACAATACAGGAATATAAACATTAAATACAAAACTTGTACTACTGAATATATAATTTGTCATATGCTATTTAACTTAAAATAGCTCATGGATCAATTTGCACAATCTATTTCATACCTTAGTCATAAACACCTAAACCAAGAAACAGAATGATACCTGGGTTCTTCGCCCTGTCTTAGGCAAATATCTCATCTTCCTCTTATTGTTGCCATTTATACCTCTTCAATTCAACTTTCAGTTACATATTAACATGAGCTTAAAGATTTTGTGTTCTCAGTTTGTGCCAACACCTCTTCCATAATTCTTTCTCAGTAATTACCAATTAACTAAATTATAATCTCAAATATTTTTAATCTTGAATCAGTGTCTATAATTTCTGAGATTTGTTAACATCAATAAATGGAAAAGACGTTTTCCCTGGAGGATCTGATTAGATCGTAATGTGAATAGCTTATCTTTAAAATCTTCCCTCCTTTAGAATTGGGAGCAAGTTCAGGTACTAGACATGTCTAGCCCCCAGTAAAACCCCAGAGCATACAGTCACCATCAGAGAGAAGGAAGACTATTCTCGGGCTTTCTGGGGAGCCGTAACATTCCCAGGGATTGTAGGCACACATTGGGAATAACTTGGTAGATCAAATTGAGACACACTGAAGGATTCTCTCTACAGCCCAACCAGCCTCCTCTCAATCCCTTTTCCTCGGCTTAGAAGCACTCAGTGCAGTATGTACTAGCACAGTCCTGGCCACACTGAGCAGAATCCCTTGTTCTAAAATGTCTGTCTTTTTTTCCAATCCTTAAGGCTCTCCTCTTGTGCAAAACACATGAGAAAATTATTGAAAAGGAATTGTAATTGACATTTCTTTTTTCTCTATATGTCTTTCAAAGAAATTTTTTAAAATTTTGAGAGTGTAGAGGCCATCATTATATCACTATCTTGTAGTTAATGAGTCATGTTTAGAGGTAATTTTTCCTATGGACATTCATTGCTTTCACTTTGAAGTAGAGGGTGAGTTCATGTCAGATAAGTGTCAGGTAACCATCTAGATAACACTCATTATACACTGTCTTGGCTAAGCCATATAGTCAAAGGCCATGCTTTCTAGAGAAAATAGAACTATAATATAAAATTAATTCTTTTTACAATTTTTCAAATACCTCTATACATCACTGATTTTGATAAAAGTAAGGCAAATTTGTTCCTCTAAAGAAATCCTGATCTAATCTCTCACAAAGTGAAATCACAAATATCATACTTACCCTTCTGAGAGTCAATAATTGCTTCCATTGGAAGTTTAAAAATAACTTCCCTGCAGAGTGCTAGGAAGAATGGACCTTGTTGGCAGAGGCTTGTGTTTGGACTCATGGCCACTGTCGCTAATGGACCATCTCTGCCCTACAGGCACTCTGGAATGCCTCTGAGCTCCGAGATTGTCATCTCCAGCACATTGCCAAATTATTCTTGTCAAGGACTTCATCCCATTTTAAAACTCTAAGATTGAAAGTAAGATAATAATCAAAGGTTTTTGGAGTATCTGGAGCTCTCTGATTTTAAAAGGGTTGATATTCTGATTCTATGGATAGAGTAAGAAGTTTTTACATTAACGAGATTAACGGTTGTTTTATTTGCCAAAGCTGAAATGAAATGAATAAACAAAAGGGACCTTGGTGACCCAATTTAAAAGAAATGATTCCTCTGTGTATTGAACTTGGCAGAAATCCTGAAAGATGGAGCAGTGAGGACAGTGTCCTCGGAGTAAGGAAGATGCAACCATAGTATCCAATACAGGCCAGCACACAGCATTAAAAATCAGACGGTCGGGTACACGTCTGTCTTTCCTGCATTTGTTCCACACCTCCTGTGGCTAAGTTCACCAGGACCTAGTTTTCTTCCTTATCATGTTTTAATTAAAAGAGGTAAAAACTTCACATAATCATAAGAAAATACATGAATAATCACATATCTAGTGATAAGTACTTTTACTATGTCTATAGCTAGTATTTCCAACTTTTCCTATGCACAAACATCAACATTTTACGTATATATTTAACATTATATATATACGTGTTACATAATTTTTATAACATTTTGTCATACAATTAACATGAAATTATTTTCAAATCACTAGTTGTAATTGTGAGTCAAGATTTTTGATAACTTTATAAAATATCACATTTCAGGATTCCATCAGTTTTTCACGCCATTCCTAACACTTGAAACTTCATCTGCAATTGTTCATTATTATCAAATAAATGGATGCATATAAATAAATGGTATGGTTGCTTAAACTAATTTTTAGAAATTTATTTTTTCAGCAAATCATTATTCTACAAATATTTCTGCAAACTTAATAGTTTTAGGACATGAGTAATAAAGTGTATTCACAATTCAAGGCTTTTATACGATATTATCAAAATTCTTTCCAAAAGGTCATGCTGATTTATATACCCACTTTTAATTTATGAAAGTGCTCCTGTGTCAACACTGAGCTGAACATTGTGTATTATTACAATTTTCAAGTTAATGAACATTTCTGTTCTCATAGATGCTGAAAATATTTTCTTCGTCATTATTATTGGTCTTTAAATTTACATTATTTTAAAAGGTACGGTGTCTCCTATTAACCCTTGAAGAATTGTCCTTGTAGGTTTAAGCTATTTTATAATTTCTACCTTAAAAAGAAGTCTTCTATTTTTCAAATTGTTATTCACATCCCCTCCCACAGAAAGAGAAGTTTGCTTCTATTCTTAGTTTCCTAAGAGTTTTATTCATAATAAATTTTAAATTTTATCAAATATTCCATATTTATTGGGATAATCAAATTAATTTTCTATTTTAATAGTTTTATTTTATTACTTAATTTTTGTTTCATTTTAATAATATTTATTTTTAATAAAAATATAAATTATATAATTTGTTTTAGCTGTAAAACAAATATATTCTTAGAACAAATTCTTTTTATTATTCTTTTTTTTGATAAGAATACTAACATAAGATCTACAGTCTTAGCAAAGTTTTATGCATCCAATACAATATTGTTGACTATAGCTACCATGCTGCACACTGGATCTCTGGGACTTATTCATCTTGCATAGAAAGTTTGTACCCCTGAACTAAAGTCTGCAGTTTCTCCTTCCCTTCAGTCTCTGGCAACCACCACTCTACACTCTGCTTCTCTAAGTTTGACTATTTTAGATGCCTCATGTAAATGATATCATGTAGTAGTTGTCCTTCTGTTATCTGGCTTATTTCACTTTCCATAATGCCCTCTAGTTTTATCCATGTTGTCACAAATGACAGGGTTTCCTTCTTTTTTATGACTAATATTCCATTATATATAAATATACCACATTTAATTAATTCACGTGTCTGTCAATGGACATTTAGGTTATTTCCATATCTTGGCTGTTGTGAATAATGCTGCAATGAACATGAGAGTGCAGAGATCATGATTTCAATTATTTTGCATATATACCCAGAGTAGATTGATGGGTTGTATGGTGGTTCTATTTTTGGTTTTTGAGGAAACTCTGTACTGTTTTCCAGAGTGGCTACACCAATTTACATTCCCAACAATAGTGTACAAAGGTTCCAATTTCTCCACAACCTCACCAACATTTGTTATCTTTCGTCTTTTGAATAATAGCCATCTTAACAGATGTGAGGTGATATTCCATTGTGGTTTTGATTTGTATTTACGTAAAGATTAGTGATGTTGAGCACTTTTTCATATATCTGTTGGCCATTTGTATCTCTTCTTTCGAGAAATCTCTATCTTCCTTTGCCTATTTTGTAATTACGTTATTTGCCTTTTTGCTATTGAGTTGTAGGAGTTCCTTATGTATTTTGGACATTAACACCTTATCAGATATATGATTTGCAAATATTTCAACTCATTCCATAGATTGCCTTTTTTATTCTATTGGTGGTTTCCTTTGCTGTGCCGAAGGTTTTTAGTTTGGTGTAGTCCCACTTGCCTATTTTTGCTTTTGTTGTCTGTGCTTTTGGTGTCATAGCCAAGAAATCATTGCCAAGACCAATGTCAAGCTGCTGTTTTCCTATGTTTTCTTCTAGGTTTCAGGTTTTTTAGTTTATTTTTGTATATAGTGTAAAATAAGGGTCCAAATACATTCTTTTACATCTGGATATTCAGTTTTCCCAATATAATTTATTAGGAAACCATCAATTCCCCATATGTAGTTTTGGCACCCTTGTCAAAGCTCAGTTGACCTTATATGTGTGCATGTATTTCTGGGCTCTCTAATTCTGTTCCAATGGTCTATATGTCTGTTTTGATGCTAGTACTGTACAGTTTTGATTACTGCAGCTTTATAAAATGTTTTTAAATCAGGAAGTGTGATGTCTCCAGTTTGTCATTCCTTCTTAAGATTGCTTTGGCTATTTAGGTCCTTTGTGTTTCCTATGAATTTTAGGATTGTTTTTTATATTTCTGGAACATACATCACTTCTGTGTATTACCAGCACACAGCTAACATCATATTCAATGGTGAAAGGTTTAAAGCTTTTACTCTAAATTCAGAGACAAAGACAAGGGTGTCTAATTTCATCACTCCTATCTAAAATAGTACTTAAAGCCTTAGCCAGAGCAATTAGACAAGAAAAAGAAATAAAGAAATCCAATCAGAAAGGAAGAAGTAAAATTGTCTTTGATTCAGATGATATGGTCTTATATATAGAAAATCCTAAAGACTTCACCAAAAAAATTATTAGAACGAATTAAAAAATTCAGTAAAGTTGCTGGATACAAAGTCAATATACAGACATCTGTTGTGTTTTAATACACTAAAAATAACTTTTTTGAAAAAGAAATTTAAAAATATGCCATTTACAATAGCATCAAAAACAATAAAATACCTTGGGATAAATTTAACCAAAGCGGAAAAAGATCTGTCCATTGAAAACTACAAGACTTTGATGAAACAAATTTAAGAAACACAAACAAGTTGAGAGATATCCCGTTTTCATGGATTGGGAGAATTAACATTGTTGAATGTCCATAATGCCCAAAGCCACTCATATAGTCAATTCAAACCCAAACAAAATTCCAATGGCATTTTTCACAGAAATAGGAAAAGTAATCCTAAATTTGAATAGAACCGCAAAAGGCCCCAAGCAGCCACAGCAATCCTGAGAAAGAGCAAAGCTTGAGGCATCACAGTTCCTGATTTCAAACTCTACTACAAGTTGTAGTCATCAAAAGAGCATGGCACTGCCATAATAATTGACACATGCAGCAATGGAACATAAAGAAAAGCCCAGAAACAAACACTTGCATATACGTTCAACTACTATTTGACAAGGGAGCCAAAAATACTCAGTGGGGAAAGGATAGTTCCTTCAATAATTGGTGCTGGGAGAACTGCATAACCACTTGCAGAAGAATGAAACCGGACCTTTATCTTACACTTCTCACAAAAGTTACCTTGAAATTGATTTAAGACTTAAACTTAAGACCTGAAATGTAAAACTCCTAGAATAAATATAGGGAAAAAGCCCCTTGACGTTAGGCTTGGCAGCAAATTCCTGGATATGACACCAAAAGCACAGGCAACAAAAGTAAAAATGAACAAGTGGGACTACATAAAACTAGAAATCTGTGCACAGAAAAAGGAACAATCAACAAAATGAAAAGGCAACTTACAAAATGGGAAAAAATATTTGCAAATCATATATCTGATAAGAGGTTAATATCCCAAATATATAAATAACTCATACAACTCAATAGCAGAAAACAAACAACCTGATTTAAAAATAGGCAGAGGAACTGAATAGACATTTTGCCAAAGAAGACATGCAAATGGCCAACAGGTACATGAAAAGCTGCTCAACATCACTACTCATCAGAGATGCAAATCAAAACCAGAGTCAGCTATCACTCCACAACTACTGGAATGGTTGTTATCAAAAAGACAAGAGATCAGTGTTGGTGAGATTGTGAAGAAAGGGAACCCTTCTGCACCATTGGTAGTAATATAAATTTGGTGCAGCCATTATGGAAAATAGTATAGAGTTTCCTCAAAAAAATAAAAAGAGAACTACTTTATGATAAATTAATCCTACTTCTGATTATATATCCAAAGGAAATGAAATCAGGATCTTGAAGAAATATCTGCACCCCCACGTTCTTTGCAGTATTATTCACAGTAGCCACAACATGGAAACAACCTAAGTATCCATCTACAGATGAATGGATAAAGGAGACGTGATATATATATATATATATATCACATATATATATATGTGTGTGTGTGTGTGTGTGGGTCTGTGTGTGTGTGTGTGTGTGTATGTATACCTATATCCATAATAGAATATTATTCAGCCATGAGAAAGAAGGAAATCCTGCCATTTGAGACAATATGGATGGACCTCGAGGGCACTGTGCTAAGTGAGATAAGAGAGATGGAGAAAGACAAATACTTTCTGATATAACTTATATGTGGAATCAAAGAAAAGCAATCTCATAGAGACAGAATAGGAAGGTGGTTAGCAAGGACTGGAGGTTGGGAGAAATAAAGAGACGTTGGTCAAAGGGTACAAATTTCCAGTTATAAGACAAATAGAGGCAGGCCCCAGGGCTTAGCGGTTAAGTGCACACGCTCCACTACTGGCGGTCCGGATTCGGATCTCAGGCGTGCACCGATGCACTGCTTCTCCGGCCATGCTGAGGCGGCGTCCCACATACAGCAACTAGAAGAATATGCAACTATGACATACAACTATCTACTGGGGCTTTGGGGAGAAAAAGGGAACAAAAAAAAAGGAGGAGGATTGGCAATAGATGTTAGCTCGGGGCCGGTCTTCCTCAGCAAAAAAGAGGAGGATTGGCATAGATGTTAGCTCAGGGCTGATCTTCCTGACACACGCAAAAAAAGACAAAAAAGTTCTTGTGTTCTAATGTACAGCATGGTGATTATTTTTTTTTTATTTATTTTTTTATTGCGGTAACATTGGTTTGTAACATTGTATAAATTTCAGGTGTATATCCTTTTACTTGTTTCTGCACAGATTACATCATGTTCACCACCCAAATACTAATTACAATCCATGACCACACACAAGTGCCTAATCATCCCTTTCACCCTCCTCCCTAGCCCCTTCTCCTCTGGTAACCACCAATCTAATCTCTGTCTCTGTGAGTTTGTGTGTTGTTGCTATCTTCTACTTACGAGTGAGATCATACGGTATTTGACCTTCTCCCTCTGACTTATTTCACTTAGCATAATACCCTCAGTGTCCATCCATGTTGTCACAAATGGTACAGCATGGTGATTATAGTTAATAACACTATATTATATACTAGAAAGCTGCTAAGAGAGTAGATCTTAAATGATCTTGCCACAAAAAAAGAAACGGTAATTATGTGACGTGATGGAGGTGTTAGCTAACACTATAGTGGTAATCATTTTGCAAGATACGTGTATCGAATCAATGTTGTACACCTTAAACTTATATAAATTTATACATCAAGTATATGTATCTCAATAAGTCTGGAAAAATTAAAACTTAATGAAGAACAAAGCAATTCACTACCACCTCCTGCTGCTCCCCTCCACTTCCCTAGGATCAAAATTTGCTCAGAGAGGAGGGACTAGAAAAACTTTTGTTTAGATTTTCTAAAATGTAATAAATGCTAATATTTCAAAGACAACCACGAAAAAGAAATTATGCTTTCATTTCAGTGCTACTGTTATGAAAGTTCATATTTTCCCTTACTGATCTCTGCTTTTGTTTCCCAGCTGCAATGCCCTCTTGTATCCTTTGACCACAAATTACTTATTTCCTGATGTTTTTCTTATTACTAACAATAATTCAATTAAAAGAATATTTGTTCTTACTGTTCAGATATTTCCTTTCTTTTCAGTTACGACATAATTAAAATTTCATGTTTTCGACAAAAGGGCTACTTTATTCATTATTGAGGATTAAAATGCCTTTCTTTAGAATTGTTACTATAAGTTTAAACCTCTCAAGCTCAGTTAATGAGAGAACTTGAAGTTTGAATTTTTCAAAACTTTTCTTTATCATGCAAGAACCCTACAATTAGGAGTAATTCAGAGCTACTAGTAATCGTATAACGAAGTTTTATTTCATAGTTTGTTATATTAGGGATTATCAGAAACAATGCCTATTATCTGCCTGGAAGAATGCCATCCTTATGAAAGGGAGTTCTGCTATTTTCCTGGCAGAACTTTCCAACCAAAAGTCAGTAGCACCGTGGGCCTCCTTCTCATTTCTGTCTCCTGATGGCCTCATTCTCCATGTAAATATCCAGCCTTCGCCATTTTATTTTAGGTATGTTACTGGGATTATGCTGCACTTGTCTTTCACTTCAGAAATTTTTTATTTCTTTAGTATGTGGTAAGTCATGGGTTATGACTTCCTTTCTGTTAGTATTTGTATTTTGTAACATATTTGAGAGAAATATCTTCAAGTTACTAACATCTGACTGTCATCCTTCCTTAAGGAAGAAATTAATTTCTTATGCCACTAAAAGTGTCCTCTTTTATACTCTTTGGATACAACTCTCACATCATCGTATATCCTCATATCTCATTTCATTGGTGACGTTTCTTTTGGGCCTTGAGATCCTGCTCTCCTTATGTTGGACTTTAGCTACTGAGGTAATCAATCCCCAAATCAATTAGCTTGGAGCATGCCAGAACACATGACAAAATGAGTAGCTTTTCAACCATCTCAGCAAGCATTTTCTGAATGAAAGATTTTGTTAAATGTGGTAAATCTAATGGAATTTTATGCTTCTAACTTGAATTATTAAAGGTAATTATTGAATAATAAAATGAATGTGATCATGACCCACCAATTGCTGTTGTTCACTCTCTTACAGATTTTTAATAGCCTCAGTTCTCCTTAGGTATACTGACTCTTCACATTCTATTACAATGTGCTATATACATTGGTTTTATTGTATATCATTAGTGTATTCTGCTCATTAATCCCAGGGGAAAGTTTTCTTTGTGTTGTTTTGTTTCTTTTCCCTACTCAATGGAATCCCTTGAGTATGTAATTAATTAAATGATAAAAGAATGCTCACATTTTTAGCGTGTAAGATTAATAATGAAATATCTCCCTACTTGGAGGATCTGATTACACTTTCTCAGATATTTCTGGATTTTTTCTATTTTCACTTCCAAATGTAAAGAATATAAGTATATATTTCACTTGTAGTAATAATAGATACGATATCATTTGGACTAATCCACAGTAAATGTTGTGGATTTATCATTTCTTGGGATAAAATCTGATATAGTAGTTTCCACTACCTAAGTCCAGAACTTTAGTCTAAATTCAAACTTGCATACAACGGTGAGGTGGGAGGTGGGAAATTAACAAAAGCACGGAGCATATTCCATCTTTTTTTTTGTTGAATTGCAACTTAGAAGTCATGTTTCTTTCAATTTTTTGCTGAAATAATATTGTCTAGAATATGAGTATCTTCATAATTCGTTACTAGTTCCTTTTTCCTCCCTTTTCACATCCTAGAAGAAAATATCGGAATTACAGTAAGTGCTTTAGAGTTTGGATCTTTTATTTTTGATTGTAAATTAAAGTCATTTTTGTGGAAATCAAAGGCAGATATTTAAAAATAGTTGTTTGATTTTTTTTCTTGGTTAACGATTTTACATCCTTTTTAGTATAGAAATATAAAAGGCATAAAAGTTACCTATTCATAAGATGCACTTAAATCTGTCCATTGGCTTTTTTTCATTAATTATATAAATTTAATACAGCAACGGATAAGTTGAGAAAAGAAGACTAATGAAATGATCTCTGGAAAGAAAGAGATCTTTACTCAGTGATCATTATTTTGCCACATGTTAGTTACAACTTCTTTTTGCCTGATTACATCTTCCTAGAGAGATATTTTTCTATTCATTAATAAAAAAAATAGGAGTTAAGAAGACGCTGATTACAAGAAAATTGATGTGAGAAAGAATGCGCTATTTTCATTGAGCAGCCAATAAACACGAAGCAGCTGTAGGCACAGAAGACATCACGAATTACTCTAAGCTCTTTCTCACTTGATTCCAGAAACAGCTATGCTATTCTGATATACTGTCTGGACTAGGTCAAGTTTTATTTTTTAAAATCAAACTGGGAGAAAACTATTAACGAAGCAATACATAATTGTTCCAGGCAGGCATAAATTTTGACAGGGGAATCGAAAATAGAAATAAAACATAAAATGGTAGAAATTTTAGATATGTGGTAGATTTTGAAAGACAGCTGAACAGTTGACCATATTAGGAAAGAATGTCATCACCAACAGAACAAATTTTCACAAAGATAAGTATAAGGAAGAGAAAATGCAATTTTTGACTTATTTGTGTTTTGTGCTTTGTTTTTTGATTTTTTTTTCTCTCTTAGGGCTCATGTTTTTCGTGAACTTCATATGGAACTAGTTCAACTGGTCCACAATATGGAAAACAAAACATTCTGATGAAGAAGAAAAACTCTTGATATAGGTCTTACAAACAACGTAACTGATTTATAAAATGTGTTTAGAGCATTGAAAACTGCTATTTAAAAAGTGGTTGTAAGAGTTTGTATGTTTTTGAATCTATAGAATGATTTATCCCTTTTATTTCTATATATTTAGTTTTAAAGTTTTTATTATTCTTAAAGTCTATCAATTATCATAATTGTAATCTTTAAAAGTAAAATTTGGATAACTAAATACCTTCTTGAATTTTGTAGAGAGGAGTTTAGCTTTATGTGCATGATTGGATAAATGATCTATGAAATCTCTTTTAGCTCTAAGATGCTGTGACTACATTCTATGATTTTTAAGTCCTATCTATAATTTTCTGATTTGTTACCAAGGTGGGATGGATTTTGAATTATGTTCTTATTGTTGCCATTCATGAAGCAATGTTATATTGTAGTGTGTCTTAAACATATTATGTGTCATGTGCTCTTTCTTTAAAGAAAAAAGTGTGTGCCCTCCTCAGACACAATTTCCACAGAATTTAAGAGCATTCACTCTCCTGAAATCTATCCATGTACTCAAGGCTAAGACCTTGAAATGGCTATTTGGTATGATAAAGTTAAAAAGAGGAAAGGCTTTGAACTCAATTGCCAACTGAATTACTAACACAGTACTTCTCCGTTTGGTTATGAATATGTACACTTTATAGAAATATAAATGCCTAGATCTCAACCACGGTGTTCAAATGGAATGTCTGGGTTGTGTCTTGGACATTTATCTTTGTTAAAGACTCACCAGCTTTCTGTTAGACAGCAGGGGTTTAGATGTATAACCCAGATGAACTCTTTAATCTGAGACTTAATTTCCTTCCAAAAAAAGTGGGGATGGTAATACTCTACTCAAAGAGGGTGGTTGCAGATATTAACAAGAAAACTTATATAAATCTCCAAAAATATTGCCTGGCACAGTGTCGGTGACCAACGAATGTTAGCTTCTCTCTCTCCATCTTTATTCTTTCTTATTGACTCTAATAGTTAATCCTGAGCATTCTTTGTTTTTTAATTCTTGTTCACATTTGATAAAATCCATAAGAGAGCAATGAGGAACCATTCGATGCAGACAGAGTTCATTCTTTTGGGTCTGACGTGTGACTCTGAGTTGCAGGTTGTAATTTTCCTCTTTCTATTTTTTACCTACATGTTGAGTGTAACAGGAAACTTAACCATCATCATTCTTACTCTGCTGGATTGCCACCTTAAGACACCAATGTACTTCTTCTTACGAAATTTCTCCTTTTTAGAAATCTCGTTCACAACTGCTTGTATTCCAAGGTTCCTGGTGAGCCTTGTGACAAAGGACCAAACTATTTCCTATATGAATTGTATGACTCAGTTATTTTTTTTTATCTTTTTTGGAGTAGTGGAATTTTATCTTCTGGCTGCTATGTCCTATGACCGTTATGTGGCTATATGTAAACCTCTGCATTACACGACCATCATGAGCAAGAGAGTTTGCTACCAATTAGTACTCAGCTCTTGGATAACTGGATTTCTGATTATCTTTCCTCCAATGGTCTTGGTTTTCAAGTTGGAATTCTGTGCTTCCAATGTCATTGATCATTTTATTTGTGATTATTCTCCCATTCTGCAGATCTCTTGTTCAGATACACATTTCCTAGAGGTAATGTCTTTCTTCTTGGCAGTGGTGACACTAATGGTCACACTGATGTTAGTGATTCTGTCCTATGGCTACATCATCAAGACAATTCTCAAATTCCCTTCTGCTCAGCAAAGGACCAAAGCCTTTTCTACCTGTTCCTCCCACATGATTGTCGTTTCCATCTCTTATGGTAGCTGCATATTCATGTACATAAAACCATCAGCAAATGATAGAGTGACTTTAAGCAAAGGAGTCGCTGTGCTCAATACCTCGGTTGCTCCCTTATTGAATCCTTTCATTTATACCCTGAGGAACCAGCAAGTGAAACAGGCCTTTCAGGATATGGTCCAGAAAAATTTAGTTGCTTCAAACAAATGAGAAAATTCTAAAAAACATGAAGAGAAAAATGCATTAAAATATCACCCTTTACATCTTCGTGTAGTTTGTCTTATTCTGTACATATTTTCAGATTATATTAGTAATTTCAGCCCATTTTGGGCCTCCTTCCATGCCATCATTTCTGGCTAGAAATTCTCTGTACAAACCTGTTCTTGTATTGATTTGAGAAATGCAGACTTTTAAATGTGATATTTTTCACTGATCATCTTGTATGAAAGAAATATTTTCATTGAGGCTCTGTATGAGCTTGCATATTAGATGCGTTTCCAGAACTTGGTATATAAATGGAATGTTTGTAACTGGGGTCATAGTTTTAGGACAAAAATGACTGTTTGAAAGAAGTCACAAAACCAATTATTTAGTCAAGAAAATAGTTCAATGTTAACAGGACATTATGCTCTTGGTAATACTGTTTCATAAGCATCATTTTTTATGTGTGAGCACACTTCACAACTTATAAAGTAAGTCAAAGTGAGATACAATTTATAAATAATATTCTACAAATTACTTTTTCATTCAATAAGATAAGAATAAATTTTGATACTTCCCTATGTGATGAATAAGAAAAATGTAATCAAATTCTATCTGACCCCAACTGTAAATTTTTTAATTAAAATCATAAAATTTTGATTAAAAAAAGAATTTCTGAAAGAAATAATGTCTACCTATGTCATTGAATTGAATTATGATGTAACAACTTATTTCATTACCTTACTTCAGAGCCTAAAGTATATTCTATCTCTTCAACAGAATTTTTCTGATTAAAGAAAGCTATTTTCTCTATCTAAAGTATTCTTTATTTGAATGTAATAATCATTTTCCCGTGTAATGCTAAATTGCGCTTGAATCTTCTGTTCTGATTAATTGAGCCTTTGGTGATGTTACTGGTAGTGATAGTGATACAGGCTAAATCCTCAAAGTCAGTGGAGTCAATAGGATAATTTTCTTTTTGTTAACCAAGTTGATTTTACTGAAAAGTATGACTTTTGAACAAAAGAAATGTGGGAAAGATAACACGAATACATAAATGCAAATTTTCTAAGAGAAATAGTGACGTCTACAATTTATTGCAGGAAAAATCAAATGAATGCCAGAGGTCAAATTCAGAGTCTCTACAAGAGATAAGATATTGAGTTTCTTCTAAAATCCAGTAGAATTTTGGCTTATATAAAATATACAATTCCTTGCTTTTTAACTTCTATTATTTGTTTTTATGGCATAATCTTCTATATATCTCTTTGGAATTTTGAATTGGTCTATAGGAGTATCTGAGAGTAGGGAAAAATAGTTCTCAGATTGATTTGTGTTCAATCTCTTGGAAACCTATTATGTGAGGTCAACAAATTTGGTTCTAATAATAGAACAAAAATGAAAGTACGTATGGTGACACGAGTTTGAAAATGTTCCATGTTATAACCCTATATCTTAGTCAACAAAAAGATAAGGTGCAAAATATTTTCCTTGAGAATCTACAAATTTGATGTGTTATAGGATTCCTGTCAAAATCAAAGCTCTAAAGTTTAGTGTATTTGTATATTGCTGCTCTGAGGAAAAACTAGCATACTTACCTTCTTCCTAAAGTTATTTGAAGATTGATTACTAAAATCATCATGAGAATAGAGGAAGACACTGATACTCATGTTTTTCTTAGAGATTAAGACACAATTTGATGAAAATTTAGCTATCCAAGGCTACGTTTTAAACTAGGAAGGCTAGGACAAATATGAATTTTGTAACAAGTAGATCTGAATGTTTGTCAAATGAACATGTCTACATACAGCAATAGTGGAGGTAGTGTTACAATGCAAGATATGAAGAAGTATTTGTGCTCTAGCACTGATTCCAAGATCACCCTGTATTTGCAGTCAAATAGTTTATTAATTCTGCAAATAAAAATGTGATATAAATACTATATAGAACTAGAATATTTATACCTAAAATAGTCCAAGTCTTATATGAGTTATTAAATGATGGACACATTCTTGAAATTTATTGAAAATATAGCAGCTATTAAATTTTGCATGTATATTTAGTATATTGAGCCACTTGTTACTAAGTAGAACTATAAAAAGAGAGTCCATTTTCTGAGTCAATTCTAAGGCTAGAAACTAATCCTGGAGAATTAAATGGTGTAAATTCCTTGGCACCAATATTTTTGTTAGATAGTATGCAATTCTGGCAGCAAGGTGTAGTTTCTAAATACTATTTCCCACTGAGAGGAACCAGGGCTTCTTGGATAACGAGTTGTTTCCAGGTTAAGGGTATGAAACATACAAACTGAGCCTGGAATATCTTATTGTGTCAGAAGGAAAAGAAGCAAAAAAATCACACAAGGACGCAGGAACCAATCTGGATCCTACCAACTGAACTAAAATGGGACAATTTGAGCATAAAAATTTAATAATGACTGTAATGGATTGAAACACATCAAATATATAAAACTCCATAAGTAAATAGCATTATAAAAGGAAATCAACTGATCACCAGTGGAGTTGCTATGACATCGAATTACTACCTTAGAACATTGACAAGGGAGGGAAGGAACCAAATGTTTATCCTGTTTACCTGTATACACTGTATTTCAGGTAATCAAATAGTTTATCAAAAAAGTTGTGAATTTACAGAAATAGAAAAGAAAACAACAGTTTGGACCTCTTAATGTAATAACGGATCTAGACAATGCATTAGTATGTGCTAAAAACCATTGATGAAACATTGATGGGGATATTTATAACAGAGATCAGGCTGACAAGACCTGAACCTACTGATCAATCTGTGCATCACTAAATGTAGGTCAAGCAGACATGAGAAGGCTCATGACGTGATGCAATAGAAAGTATACAGCCTCACCTATCAACTCTCTCTGCTTAAGTTGTAAATCTAAATCTACTCAATCATTATATCTAATGAACAAGTAAGAGGATATTATGTGATAGGGAGACAAGTTAAGTGATACCATAACGAAGCAATCAGTTAAAAAATCAAGGACATTATACATTACAAATGACCTAATTTCCCCACCATTTAATGCAAGAAAAAACAATGAAAAGACTGAACGGGAGAATAAAAAAAGTTGTAAATGACATAACAGCCAATTGTGATGTGCAAATTTTGTTTGGGTTTTAATTCAAACACATTAACTGTGAAAAGCAACTAAAAACAAAAACCAAAACTTCTTTATGTGAACCAGGAAAATGCAAATACACACTGAATATGAAAATCTATTATGATTTATTGACAATATTAATATGTGGGATAATGGCATGATGGTAGGTAAAAGAAAATTTTCTTATCAGTTAGCTATGTATAGTCATAAACTTGTATGTGAAATGCAATGAATAATTTATGGGTGAAACGCTGTAAGGCGAAATGTCAGCCAAAAAATAAAAGATTGGGGAGTGATAGAGAAAAATAATTTTAATATGTTGATAATTATAGAATCTGGATGGTGTGTATATGTTTGTTAATTATTGTATCTTGTCTCCTTTGTAAATGCTTAAAAATTCCCATTTATGAATCATTTAAAAACGCAGATTACTAGATAATTTTCTATAAAATTTATCTGCTTGTTGAAATTGGAATAAAATCGCTCCTCATGACTGGCCACTGTAAGGCAAGCCCGTTGCCCTGTTCTCTCCATCTACCACTGAGTTAGCTCACTAGGGCAGAGTGTACTGGCCTAAAGACTTCAGAAATGTTCAGCTTCTAACTTGGTAGGTAAATCAGGCCAGATTAAGTAAATTCTTAAAATGAGATTTTAGCCATATTCTTCAATCTATGTTTATCACAAATAAAGCAACTATTCATATTCATCTGACTCCTGTGTCTATTTCTCAATTTGTTCAGAACTCATATTGAGGAAATGTGTGATTAAATAATACCAATTAGCAGTCATGTTATGGTTTAGAAAACTAATATAATTAATAAATAATAAAAATAAATAAAGTTTGTACTTTTTATCAAGGAGATGTTTTTTATCTCTGTTTCATTTAACTATTTTTCTGAGGATTTGTCCTGTTCACTTATTTGGAACACATTCCTTTGTCTATTCATTTTGCCTCTTTCTTGTATCTGTGTATTAGGAAGATCAACTATGTCTCCTGATCTTGGAGAAGTGGCTTCATGTAAGAGACGCCTTATGAGCCCCAGCAGTGTGCTTCCCCCTTGTAACCACTTCCAAATGATCCAGGAGTGACCCCTGTGTGGGCTGCATGTGTCCTTCTGTTGTGGCAGGGTTGCTCTTGCTGCTGGTGCCCAGGGAGGCTGGACTGTCCCCTGGGCTGGCTGGTTGTAATACTCAGCCATGTGTTGCTGCTTCAGTCCTTTCAGTCACTTTATCAGGTGGGGTGGAGCTCCAGCACAGTTGGCTGTAAGGTATAAGAGTACATTCCTGCTGCAGTTTTTCTGTTAAGTGACTAGGCCAGCTGGGTGGCTGATTGTTAGGCTCAGGGGCTTACAATCACTGTAGGCCTCAGGGCTGGAAGGCTATTGTCAGCTCTCTCACTATTGCAGCTGGATGGGTCCAATATCAGGCATGGGAGCACACAATTCTTTCAGGCCTTGGAAGGTGGGGCCGATCCCCTATATGGCTATTTGTGAAGCACAAGTCTGCTGTCGTTGACAAACCCTACTGCCTGCAGGCCAGCACACCCATCAACGCAGTCCTTCCCTGAGCACATGCCCCACCCACTGACATGGACCTGTGTGCCCCACTTCAGAGGCCCCACATACTCTACCAAAGCAGGCCCTCCTCTTGTGCATGCCCTGCCCTAAAGAAGCTGACCCATTCGCTCCCCTGCAGAGGTCCCACACACCCTGTCTATGTGAGCTCAAAAGTTGCCCAACGACTTGCTGTTGGGTGGGGTCAGTCCATAGGGCAGGCTTCCTGCCCTCGCTGAGCTGGATTAAACTGGTGCTCTAGTGGCAGGGCAGACCACTGTGCAAACAGGCCAGGGTAAGTACTCGAATGGTGTCTGCCAGTGTCTGTGTCAACATACCTGTGTTAGTTGACTACAATGGCTGCCACCAATGTCTCAGGCCCTGGGGAGGTGGTCCCAACAGCCTATCAAGTGAGTCTCTTTTCACCAAAGGACTGTACATCTTTCTTTCTGGTGATTTTATGTTGCTTTCTGAAATGGGTCAATTTATGCATGGGCCTTTTAAGAGCAAGCTTTTCTTTCTCTTATGTTAGATACCTTTTCTAGGGGTATTCCTTGTTGTATTTAATAGCCAGCAAAGCCACATATTATGACACTGGTCTTGGTTGTGCTGAGTTCAAAAGCTCCTTATTATGGCAAAGCTCTCCCACTCAAATCCCCCACTCCTCTGGGGAAAGCGTCTTACCTTAAGATTGCTCCTGGTTGTGAAACACCACAGCTAGAATGTGGCCTTTTCCTCTGCAGAGAGGTATTTCTGCATCTTTCACCTCAGGCAGTGCTGTCCCTTGTTGTAAGGATTCTTTTTATCAGTTTCCAGTTCTTTCTCAGGGATAGTTACTCCAAGGGTAGTTGTAAATTTTTTGTGTCCATGGGAGGAGGTGAGTTCAGAGTCCTCCTATGCCGCCATCTGCCCAGCAGTCTCTATTTTCACTCTAATGGTAATTGTTTTTATTATTAAAATGGTTTTATAACAGTAACATATGGTTATATAAACTTTTAAAATTGATATTTTTGCATTTTAAAAATTATGAAAAAAAGTCACAAGAAGCATTGTTATAAAAGTATATATTTATGAAAATCCAAATTCTGAGAAGCAGATTTTCAGTTATAACATATTCACATTTTGTGGCTTGTGTATGCCATCTAAAATGTGATATATCCCTTTATATACACAACTCAAGTTCACAGATTACCCGTGCTTTCCTATTATATGTTTCTAGTCATTATATTAAACTTAATTTTAAAATTAAATTAAAGGTACATACAAGGAATGCACAAATCACAAATGTACAGTTCAATGAATAGTATAGTGAAAACATCATGTATCAGACAAAAGGAAAGTGATATAGATGGAAATAGAGATCTACACAAAGTAATGAAGAGCACCAGAAGTGGTAACAACATTGATAAAAATAATATTTTTATAATGTAAACTTTAAAAATATGATTGACTGAATATAATAATGTCAAATATATAACAACAATAGCATACCTGCTAAAAGGGGAGAAATGAAATCATGTTGTCAGATTCTTATATCGCATGGGGAGTGATATAATGTTACTTGAAGTCAGACTGTGGTAAATTAACATGTATACTATAAACCCTAAATCAACCACTAATATGAAAAAACAGAGGATTATAGTTAGTAATCCATCAAAGGAGATGTGATACTTGGAATAATTTCTCCCTCATCACCTCTGCCCCAAAGATGCCCACGCCCTAATTCAAAAACCTGTGAATATATTGTCTTGTGTCAAAGGAAAATTAAGGTTACTGATGGAATTAAGGCTGAAAATCATTTGCCCTTAAAATAGGGAAATTATCCTGGATTATCTAGGTGGGCCCAAAGTAATAATAAGGATCCTTGAGTAGCAGTGGGAGGCTTAAGAGGAGAGTCAGAGGGATATTTGACCATGAAGAAATGTTTAGAGTGATACAATGTTGCTATTTTGAAGAAAGAAGTGATCCATTAGTTAAATAATGTGGGCAGCCTCTAGAAGCTGAAAAGTCAAGGAAATGGATTTTCCTCTGGTGCCTCCAAAAAGTTAACACAGTGATTTTTAGCCCAGTGAGTCTCATATTGGGCTTTTAACCAAAAGAATTGTTAGATAATAAATTTTTGTTGTTTCAAGCCACTAATTGTGCTATTTTTTTATAGCAGTAGTAGGAAACTAATATAGAAGATAAAATCAAAACACAAAAAAAATTCACTTAATCCAAAAGTATGCATAAAAAAGAGAAAAAAAACAACATATAACAGATGGAACAAATATAAAAGAATTAGTAACACGATGATAGATTTAAACTTGGACATATAAAATTTCATTACATGTAAATGGTCTAAATACCCCAATTAAAAGGCAGATATTATCATATTGAAAAAACAAGCAAAACCCAACTACATCATGTGTACACTAAATCCTTTTCAAATATAAAGAGACAAATAGGATAAAACTAAAATGAAAGGAATGAACATAACTTGCTAGCATTATTCAAAAGAAGTCTGTAGTGGCTAAATTAATATTAGGCAAAATAGATTTTAGAGCAAAGTTTACTAAAAATAAAGCAAGTCATTTCATAATGATTAAAGAGGTCAATTTATTAAAATGGAATAGAAATTCTCAGATTGTATGCTCTTACTAAGAGGGTTTCAAAGCAGATGAAGCAAAAACTGATAGAATGCAAGGAGAAATAGACAAATACACAACTACAGTAGGAGATTTCAATACTCCTCTCTCAATAATTGGCAGAACAGATAAACAGAAAATCAGTAAGACTATGGAAGACGAACAACAATATCAACAGACAACTAATGGATAGAGCAATAGGCAGAAAATCAAGAAGGAAATTGAAGACATGTAAAACTTTATAAACCACTGAAACCTAACAGCCATCTACAGGACATTCCACTCAACAATAAGAGAATATGTATTTTTTTCCAGGGCACACTGAACATTTGTTAAGATAAACTTTATTCTGAGCCATAAAACAAATCTCATAAGTGTAAAAGTATTCAAGTTCCACAAGGTGTGTTCTCTGAAACAGAGGAATTAAGCTATAAATCAAAAGAGAGATCTCCCAAAAAGGCCAAACATCTAGAAACTAAATAACATACCTAACATAACTCACATTTCAAAAAATATATCTAAGGTGAAATTGTAAAAAAGATGGCTTTACTGGTGGATTGTACCAAACGTTTAAAGAATTAATGCCAATCCTTCTCAAAGTCTTCTGAAAATTTTAAGAGAGGAGAACACTTCCAAATTCATTTTATGAGGTCAATATTACCCTAATCCCCAAGCCACATATGATACTATAAGTAGGGAAAACTACAGGCCAATATTTCTGATGATCGTAGATGCAAAAATCCTCGACAAAATACTAGCATGCCAAATTCAACAGCACATTAAAAGATTCATACACCATGACCAAGTAAGATTTACCTCTGGGATGCAAGAATGGTTCAACACATGAAAATCAATGTAGGGGCTGGCCCGGTGGCACAAGCGGTTAAGTGTGCGTGCACCGCTGTGGCAGCCCGGGGTTGGCCGGTTGGGATCCCGGATGCACACTGACGCACCTCTTGTCAAGCCATGCTGTGGTGGCGTCCCATATAAAGTGGAGGACGATGGGCACGAATGTTAGCCCAGGGCCAGTCTTCCTCAGCAAAAAGAGGCGGATTGGCAGATGTCACCTCAGGGCTGATGTTCCTCACACACACACACAAAAAAATCAAAGTATATGGTACACTAAATTAATAGAATGAGGGATACAGATCACATGATCATCTCATTAGATGCAGGAAATGCATTTGACAAACTCAAACCTTTTCCTAATTAACATCACAACAAACTGGCTATAAAAGGAAGCTACCTCACATAATAAAGGCAACATATAATGTATATAACTATATATAAATCCCACAGCTAACATTATCCTCAATGGTAAAAAAAACTGAAAGCTTTTCCTCTAAGATCAGGAGCAAGACAAAGACACATACTCTTGCTACTTCTATTCAAAATCGTATTGGAAGTCCATCCGGAGCAATTAGACAAGGAAAAGAAATAAAAGGCATATAAACAGAAAAGGAAGAAGTAAAATTATCTTTGTTTTCAGATGACAAGAGAAGCAACTTAAATGTCCGTTGACAGATGAATGATGAAAAAATATGCTATAACCATAAATGGAGTACTATTTAGCCTCAAAAATGAAGGAAATCTGCCACATGATACAACATGAATAAAACCGGAGAACACTATGGTAAGTGTAATAAGACAATCACAAATGCTGCAGGATTCCACTTACATGAAGTATCTAAAATAACCAAACTTACAGAAGGACAGAGTGGAATGGCAGTTGCCAGGGGTTTGGAGGAGGGGAAATGGGGAGGTTTCTGGACCAAACTACAACAATATTCTCTCTTTCGTCCATACAGTTTGGTGGACTTAGTATTTCTTTATGCAGAACCTTCACGGTATTCCTCCACCGCCTGGCACATTGGTGACAGCTGGCTCAATGCATGGGTGAATTTGTTTGGGTCTCGGATGACTAGCCAATTTTCAAATTGTCATGAGTTTGAGAATTCCTGATGAGAACGTTTCCATCTTTTTCCTGGTGGGATTCATTGTCTCACTTGGGGAGGTGCAGAGACAGAAACATTAGAAGTTTGACACCAAGGAGTAGCCCAGAAACCAGTCCTCAATTTTCATCCCTCTTTAAAGAGGCTTCATTTTTTCATTCAGGTGTCTCGTTCCCCTTCATTCTTCATAGGTTAATTTTCAGTGAGCCTTCCCCTGACAACCAGTAAAATTCTGATACTCATTGTCCTTATTTCTTCATTCCAGTTTTTAGCTCTTTCTACTCTAAATTGCATTTTTTTTTTTGAGGAAGATTAGCCCTGAGCTAACATCTGTTGCCAGTCCTCCTTTTTTTGCTGAGGAAGATTGGCCCTGGGCTAACATCCACGCCCATCTTCCTCTACTTTATATGGGATGCTGACACAGCATGGTTTTGTTAAGGTCTGTGCCCAGGATCTGAACCCCCGAACCCGGGATGCCGAAGTGGAGCACACAAACTTAATCACTATGCCACCAGGCCAGCACCTAAATTGCATTTTTAAGGGACATTTGCCACTTATTACTATATATTAGAGTATTGGCTTTTCTTTATTCAATTACATATTTTAATAATTATATGTTTTGCAAGATAGTGAATACAATATGTTATTTCTATAGGGTAATTGTCATTTTTTTGCATCATAATTTATCATATCATCTAATGATATTTTTTATTTTAAGTAAATTTGTCCAATCACAAAGTTATCAACCTATATTCTTGATCTAAACATTGGGTATTTTAAATAACATAATTTTTCTTGTGATGTGCCTCGAGGTAATTTTGATGATTACATGTGCAATCCTGGAGAGGCAGTGCCATGTCCTATGCAAATTACAGGCCAGTTTCAATAACATGAAACAGGATGGAACCCTGGCTCCAACGCTTGCCGCCATTGGTTAATATTCCCACACCTCAATTTAGCAATCTATGGAACAAAGATTAAAAACCAGCTCCAGGGGGCTGCCCAGTGGCACAGTGGTTTGATTCTTTATGATTATTTTCCGGTCAGAAATTAGCATTTTTATTCAATAAGTAATTATTCTCTCTTTTTTTTTAGGAGTTGTAAGGCTTTTTTATCCAATATATTTGAAGGTAATGTATTCGGTATCAATTATTTACTAGGTTTTATACACACTGAAGTGTGCATAAAAAGAAAGTTTGTGCCTTCGTGGCAGATTTCAAATACACAGTATAAACAAACTTTTAGAGAAATTGGTGCTGGAGTAAAGAAAGCTTAGGTTAAAACAGCAGGTAGGATAGACAGTTTCTCCAGACTTGGTTTGTATGTTTGTGTGGTGAGGGGAGGAAGAAACAGACTTGAAGTGGAAATGACATTTAAATTGAGACCTAAATGAAAAACAGAAGTGGGATGGAAGAATGAGGGAAAGAGCACTTTTTAACAGAGGGAACAGCAAGTGCAAAATCCTGGAGATGCCGCGAGAGAGTCCAAGGACGGCCAGGAGGCCTGCGTCCCAGAGAGACAGGAGAACACTTATCAGTGTGGAAATTCATTTAGTAGTTTTATGCGCTCTTTTGAGAAAAACTGATTGATATTTTGTGGTCTTCTAACTTCTAAGCCATTTATTTCATATTATGAAAAAGTTTAAGTATTACTTTAATTATAACCCTTCATTTGGACTTCTTTTACAGTTGTCTTAGATTTCCATGTATATTGCTGGTTTGGTTTCATTGATTTCTTTAAAAAGTCTGTTTCCATAATACATAAAAATTTATTCCTTAATTTAGCTATATTTTTAGTTTGGATATTCATGTTCTATATTAGCAATTGGATATTTTTGACAATCTTAATAACTTCTTTAATTCCTCAACTGCAATGAACATTTTGACATTGTATTATAATTTCATATCCTTCTTGAAAATAGCTTTTACTCACATTTATTCAAGATATTATTTATTCTGTATAATCTGTGAATCTTTTAATTTTAAAACTTCAGCATTTTAGGTGTGTGTGCATGTGTGTGTATTTATGAATAAAATCCAGGATCCTAGATATCAAATTCTATTTTCATTTAAAGCACATTTAACTTGGACATATATTTATTTTTGTTTTCTTTACTTTTCAATTATATCATATTACTTCTTGCTAATGATGTTTATTTAAAAATTTTTAGGAATATAGGGTTATTAGTGAGCTGAATAAGTTTAGGGATATTATTAATTTTAAAAAAATCTATGCCTGGAACTTGACCTACCAAGAACGAGGCACTCGATAATTTTTAATTTAATCAATTAAAATTTTCAACAACATTTACATTGGAAGATTGGAAGAGCACTTGAAATCAATTATTTTCTTGCCAGTCCAGAAACTAAAAGTTATTTCCTTGTTTCATTTGTGTTTGTTTTATTTTTCTTCATTTCAATTTTGTTTGCTAGATTGAAGTAAAATCAGGCTTACATTTACTGGAAAATTATTTTTATGTCTTCTGATTGGGATCTGACCCTGAAAGAGGTTTGTTTGCAGGGACTTTTAAGGAGTGAATGCACGTGATGGAGGGTGTTCGTCCTGGATGCAATAAATAAATGTTTGAGAAACTTAACTTGAATAAAGATCAGATCAAGAAGACACAAAGAGATTTAGAGCTTAATGGTTCATACTTAGCTTGATATTTTATTTCTGGACTTGAACATTCTCTTACTTCTTTGAGACCAATGCAATTTTTTTGAATGTGTCACTAAAGGCTTGTCTCACTTGTTTGTTTCTCAGAGTGTAAATGAATGGATTCAACATGGGAGCGATGGATGTCATTAGCACTGTCACACCCTTATTAATAGCCACTGATTCCTTTGCTGAAGGTTTCACATAGATGAAGATACAGCTTCCGTAGGTGATGGAAACCACAATCATGTGAGAAGAACAGGTGGAAAAGGCCCTTTTCCTTTGCTGGGCAGAGGAGAATCTTAGAATGGTCATAACGATGTAAATGTAGGACAGAACAACACACACAAGGGTCAAAATTAAGGTGAGCACAGCACAGACAATAACCAACTGCTCTATGAGCCATGTGTCTGAGCATGAAATCTTCAAGATAGGAGATGCATCACAGAAAAAATAATCAATAACATTGGAGTCACAGAATTTCAAATTTAGGAACAGAGTAAGTGGTGGGAGTATGATCAACAAGCCAGATATCCAGCAGCAGAGGACAAGACTCTTGCAGACTCTGCTGCTCATGATGGTCCCATAATGCAGGGGTTTGCAGATGGCGACATAGCGGTCATAGGACATGGCGGCCAGGAGAAAAAATTCTGTTATTCCAAAGACATCAGTAAAAAACACTTGAATAACACAGATATTATATTTAATTGTCCTGTCACCTGTTACTATGTTGTACAAATATCTAGGGATACAAGCGGATGTAAATGAAATTTCTAATAAGGCAAAATTCTGTAGGAAAATGTACATGGGTGTTTTAAGGTGGGAGTCCACTAAAGTGAGGGATATGATGGTCACATTTCCAGTTATACTTAACACGTAAGTAAGAAATAGGAACGTAAAAATTGGAATCTGAAGTTGAGGGTCATCTGTGAGTCCCAACAAGATGAAGGTTGTTATTGTGTGGTTTTTCATCACTGATTATGAAATTTGTTCAATTTCACGTAAAATGTAGAGATATTTTATTTGAAAAAGGCGTTCAAAGCCAGATAGCAGGAAACAGTGACTACCAGAGACAGCAAACTAATTCACATCTAGTTTCTTCTATAAATTGGTAATTGATATTGCCACTATTCTAGTGGGCTTGGCTACTCTAATGTTTCTATTTTATTGTTTTGGCAGTTTTGTGATAGATTTTTAAATGCGTTTTAAAAAATTGTTCTACCATCCCATTTTCCTCTTTTATTTCACAGTTGTCATCTATACCCAAGACCGGATTTTCTCATATGATCAGACGTGAGCCACAATGTATTGTAGCTTATCAGAATTATGATTTTTTTCTTAAATCTAAAGTTTCTTCTTTATTTCAAAGGCGACTATTTAAATGTAATAATTTGTTTCATGTCTTTCCTTGAAGATTTTGTCATGATAAAATGTAAATATGTAGCAACTAATGTGGGCCCCATGAGGCTTTGTTGATCCATCTGAAACTTGTACTTCACATTTTGCCACTATGACCAAGCGTGTGTTTTTATTGTTTTGTTTTGAGTTTTAACATGCAACTTCCACATTGTTGGATCACTCCTCTGACTCTCCTGGAGCTATGTAATTTACACTCAGTGTCCACCGGATACACATTACAGAGAGTATTTTAATGCACAATTTATTTGCTACATGTGAAGAAATGTTTGGTGCAACGATATGCAGCTGGAAAAAGCCCACATATTTCTTTTATGCTTTCAGTCTGCTTAGTTAAGTATGGAAAACACTCTAACACCTTGTTATCACTATCACTAAGTTCAAAATCAAATTTAAAGTACTAAATATACTCTCCACGCACCTGTCTTTGCTCTCTCCCTCAGTCTTAGCCGTACTGACAGCACCATGTTAAGAGGAGTCCTTCTGCTGTAGGATCTCCATCCTTCAATACCTGGCTTTCCCGCCTATGTCTGTGTGACCTTGGGCAAGTTTCCCAACCTCTCAGGCCTTCTGTTCTTTAATCTATAAAATGGAGATGACTATTGTATCCACCATATACAGTTAAAATGATTAGAAGTAATACATTTATAATAAAATCCGTTGCATGGTATGCACTTCATATACGTCAGCTGTTATTTTCTGGATTCCCACAGAAAATTCATGTGCTGTGAACTCAAAACCACAAAGTCCTGAGTGGGACTTATTCCCTGTGTAACCCCTATCTTCTTCTTTCTTCTCCATGTTTCTTATAATAGAAAGAGTAGGGATAGATTACGCTCGCTGCGAATTCACCATGTGATAGGTCTTGTAGTAAGCACTTCACATAGGTTATCCGTCTGAAAAAAGAAGAAATCTCCCCTCCTATCTCGCTCCTTCCAAACTCCATCCTTACTTCTCAGTCTCCCAAACTACCCAGATACAACTGTTTATTTGTGATTTTCACTTTGAACACCACTTCTACTGGAAAGTCTTCTAACACTTGATTGTCTGACTTAACTGGTCCTCATCTGTGCTCTCTCTTTGATTACGTTACTACCTTCCATGCTGCCGTAACTGTTAGCTGGCATCTTCTCCTTGCTTTAGCTGTCAAGCAGATAAATAGCTGTGTCTTTCTTGGTAGTTATTTTTCTTTCTTCAGGACTCTGTCAGTAAGATATTCAAACTGGAGGTCAAGGAATTCACACATCTAAATACATAATTTTTCACGTATTCATCTTAAAATATATTATGAATATTTTACATCGCTATAAGATAAATGCCCTTAATTTAATTCCATTTAATTTAAATCCAATGTATTTGTGTAACTCTTATTTTTAAATCTTTGTTTTATTTTTGTACCTTCTTATTATTTCAAAATTTCGCCTATATTGAAATAGCTTTATGAATGTAGCACAAGTTTTAAATCAATTTCCAACACACTTTTTTGTATTCCTTTGTTTTCTGCAATTGTTAAAGTGTCTGCAGAAAGCAGCTTTTTATAAACATTATTGCATGATTTCATAATAATGCCTGGAAATAACATTTCAAGGAAAAGAAGATATTCATTTAGAATTTTTGTATACATTTACCAAGGTATCATTTACAAACTTCACATCACGTTTCCTTCAAATCACTGTGTGACTGCACAATTGTATCCACACTGAAATTACTACAAGATATCTTGTGTCTTTTTTCAAGATTATCGACACTTTTATTTGCTATAGATTTTGGTGCCATTGGGTCTCACACAATTTACACCATGGAATATTCACTTATTCAGTCTACATTTAAAGCTTTTATCCTTGTCTTCTGCATATAGAGATTTTTTCCCCTAAATATTCCACTTATTCCAATATTCATATAATATTTATGTCTCTTCAATGCATATTTTCATATTTTAAAACCAGAGTTTAAAAACTTTCTAATGTTTGCTTAGGCTCAATAGTTGTTCTATAGTTTTTCCTTAGCTATCACACTCAGTTTTACTAACATACTTAATTGTTTTTTAGTTCTGAACTAGTATCTCCAGGATTTGAATGTCCTTTATACAAACGAATAGAAAGTAATTTGCCTTTCAATTTCTTAGCAAACTCACTTAGCTTGTTATATGATTTGTTCCTTTAAAATATTCACTTTCTTCAGCAATTAGGGCAAGATCTTCTCTCATTGTAAGAGAGTTGTATAAACAGTTACGTGATACATGTAATAACATTTACTAACAGTTACTACAGTTAAACCCCAAGGTTTACTGTCACTATCATTGGAAAAGAAAGACAGTAATGATTTTTTGAAGACCTTTGACATTCCTAGGAACTGTGGGGACATACCATAATAACTACAATAGATAATTTTAATTAAAGCAAAGGATATGCTTTTCAGTCTTCCTATCTTCCTTAATTCATTACTCCCCAACCCAGTGGCTCCTAGGGCTCTCCACAGTAACACGCTCTTTCCTGCACCCTCTGGGTGGTAGCTCTTGTTCCAAAATATTTTTTATTTATTCCAATCATTAATAATCCTAGTTTTTAAGAAGCAAAATTTAAGAAAAACTTTGCATCTTTCAAAGGTGTTTATATTTTTTAAAAGTGCAAGGATAATTAATTTTGTCAATATTATTATATAAATTGTCACAGTGGGTGATTTTAAAGTAGATATACATGTTTTTCTTTTTAAAGAGGAAAGAAAGGGTGTGGCAGAGATAACTTCTCACTGCATATAAATTCACATTACCTTTATGTAAACTATAGAAAGCAGCATTCAAAAACTACAGATCTTCAGAAAGATCTGTGGATCTTTATGTAATAATTCAAATATTAATTACATCTGATTTTGATAAATCATGTCAAATTTGCTTCTCAGAGAAAAATGACATACAGGTTTACCAAAGATGAAAGTGAATGAAATGGTCACTGTACTTAGTCTTCTGAGAGTTAATAATAGCTTTAGCTGATTCTCTAACAGCAAGAGTCCTAAAGGCTAATTTGATGTAAAGGACCTATTAGAAAAGTTTTGTGTGGGATTTACTTGGTTCTCGGCTTATGAATCCACTTACCCTGACTGGTGCTCCGGGGGGTTCTACAATTCTGAGTTTTTTCATCTCCAACACAGTGAAATTTCCAAACCAAGAACTTTGGTTCCCTTTAGGCCTAGGAAATATTTTCTGGCTATCTCTTGGTCAAAAGTAAAATAGTCTTCAACTGTTTCCCCTGCTTGCTTTGAAATCATTGACATAATGAGTTCTCTTCATAGGGTAAGAGGCTTTTACACTATTAAGTTATATATTTGATTTATTTGCTAAACCTGAGACTAAATAATAAATAACTGGGTCCTTGGTGACCTAGGTCCAAACGTCACTAATGAGTCTCCTTTGTAATGAACTTGGCCAAAAATCCTGAGAGATGCAGCAGTGAGGGCAGTGTCCTTGGAGACACAAAGATGCAACATTAGCAACAGGCGCAGGTCAAGACACAATAGCAAAAAACTAGATGGTCGAAAAGGGGTCTGCCTTTCCTGCGTTTCTTCCCTGCTGTCTGTAGAAGCTGAAAGGTCACAACTCTATCACACCTGCTGCTTTTTCTCAATCTTTAAAAAAGATAACAAAATAGGAAAATGTTAAAATACTCAAAGCAGGTGCAAATTCATTTTAATATAATAAGGAAATATATGAATATTTAAAAAATAAAAATACTATTTCCATCTCCCCTTTTCAGCACTTCCTATGATGTGGTCATATATGGATTCATGTGAAGATAGCTTTCTTTTAATTTATGTAAATATACGTTTTCTTTTCACAATAGACTTAATTGTGGATGCTATCCGTATATAATTTTCACATCACAATACTTATACTTTCTTTTCACAATAAACACTGGTTTGGGTGTTCACTGCTGCTTTTAATTTTCCACATTATTTGCTTGGATTAATCCTGTGCACTTTTTTTAAACTGTGCTATATACTCTAGTAATTTCTTGAGATGTGGGCTGTAAACATAACTTTTCTTTCATTTCAGATATTAGAGGCAGGGAGGGAGAGAGAAAGAGAACAATATATAGGTCAAATAAGAGAGCAAATAGCAAGAGAGTAGATTTAAACACAAGATAGCAGTGAATACAGGAAACTCAAATCTATTAAAAATTGTGGAACTAAAGAGAAATCAAAACCCAATTATATGATTTTATAAGACCCTCATAACAACAATTTTCTGTTTATAAGAGACATTTTAAATAAGTACACGAAATGATTAAAAGGATAAAAAATATGGAAAGATATATTGCGCAAACACTAATGAGAAGAAATCTTTATTAATTGTACTATTATCAGGCAAAGAAAACCTTAAGCAAGAAATGGTACTAAAAATGGGGACTAGGGCCGGCCTGGTGGTGCAAGCAGTTGGGCACATGTGCTCTGCTGCAGCAGCCCGGGGTTCGCAGATTCGGATCCCGGGGACGCAACAACGCACCGCTTGTCAGGCCATGCTGTGGCAGGCGTCCCATATAAGGTGGAGGAAGATGGGCATGGATGTTAGCCCAGGGCCAGTCTTCCTCAGCAATAAATAAATAAATAAAAAGAGGAGGATTGGCAGATGTTTCAGCTCAGGGCCGATCTTCCTCACAAAATAAATAAATAAATATATAAAATAAAAATGGGGCGAGCCCCATGGCTTAGCGGTTAAGTGCACAGATCCAGGGCACGCACCAATGCACCGCTTCTCCAGCCATGCTGAGGCAGTGCCCCACATACAGCAACTAGAAGGATGTGCAACTATGATGTACAACTATCTGCTTGGGCTTTGGGAAGAAAAAGGGAAAAAACAGAGGAGGATTGGCAATAGATGTTAGCTCAGAGCCGGTCTTCCTCAGCAAAAAGATGAGGATCGACATGGAAAGTTGCTTCAATAAATGGTGTTGGGAAAAGACAACCTAACAATTGGGAGAAGATATTTGCAAACCATACAACTGATAAGGGTTTAATCTCCAAAATATATAAAGAACTCATGCATCTTAACAACAAAAAAACTAACAACCCAATTGAAAAATGGGCAAAAGACCTGAACAGACATTTCTCCAAAGAAGATATACAGATGGCCAACAGACACATGAAAAGATGTTCAAAATCATTAACTCTCAGGGAAATGCAAATCAAAACTACAATGAGATAGCACCTCACGCCCGTCAGAATGGCTATAATTAACGACATGAAACAACATATGTTGGAGAGGATGTGGAGAGAAGGGAACTCTCATACACCGCTGGTGGGAGTGCAAACTGGTGCAGCCACTGTGGAAAACAGTATGGAGATTCCTCAAAAAATCAAGGATAGAACTACCATATGATCCAGCTATTCCACTGCTGGGTATTTGTCCAAAGAACTTGAAAACACCAATGCGTAAAGATACATGCACCCCGGTGTTCATTGCAGCGTTATTCACAATAGCCAAGACTTGGAAGCAACCTAAGTGCCCATCAAGGGATGAATGGATAAAGAAGCTGTGGTATATATACACAATGGAATACTACTCAGCCATAAGAAACGATGAAATCCAGCCATTTGTGACAACATGGATGGACATTGAGGGTATAATGCAAAGTGAAATAAGTCAGAGGGAGAAGGTCAAATACCATATGATTTCCTTCATTAAGTAGTAGATAATAACAACAATAAACAAACATAGAGACAGAGATTGGATTGGTGGTTACCAGAGGGGAAGTGGGGAGGGAGGAGGGCGAAAGGGATAATTTGGCACATATGTGTGGTGATGGGTTGTAATTAGTATTTGGGTAGTGAACATGATGTAATCTATAAAGAAATAGAAGTATAATGATGTACACCTGCAATTTATACAATGTTATAAACCAATGATACTGCAATAAACAAAAAATTAAAAATTAATTAAATAAATAACTAAATAAAAATAAAATTAATTATTGTAATAGGTAAAAAAATAAAAAAATAAAAGACACTGAGTAAATTATTAGAATTAATTACTAAATTTAATTATTAGTCATTACTAAATTTGGAAAGGTTGCTAGACAAAAGTCAATATACAAAAACAATAGCACCTCTACACACTAGCAGCAAACAATTTTATAAAAATGAAATTTAAGACATCCATATAAAATAGCAACATATTATCAAATGCCTAGGAATGAATCTACCAAAATACCAAGTAACATCTATCAGTATTGTGCAAAGCCTCTATACACTTAAAATTCTGAAATATTTTTGCTAATTAATTAACGAAGACACAAATGAGAGTGGGCTATCCCTTGTTTTAATAGATCAGAATTCTCAAAGTTGTAAAGACATTAATTTTCCCCAAATTCGCCTCTTAGTTCAACGCAATCTTAAAATAGCTGAAGAGAATTTTTACTTCTTTGCAGAAATTGTCACGGTTTTTAAAGTTCTATGAAAAACGAAGGAGTAAGAGCAAAGCTAACTTCAGGAAGTCGAACAAAGTTGTTTAAATTACACCGCTCAATATGAAAACTTATTATAAAGCTAACATAAATAAAACAGCATAGTATTGATCCACAGATAAACACTATCAGTGGAATTAAACGATGAAACCTGAGAAGGACTCACTTACGCAACAACAATTGATTATGACAGTTTGCCACTGAATGCAAGGAGAAAAGGGCAATATTTTCAATAAATAATGCTGGGTTATTTGAATGTTCACATGGAAAAATTGGACATTGTTCCCTGTCTCAAACCATAGAAAAAAGACAATTTCAAGGCTGTTAACCTTAATTTGTAGGATCTGTGAGTGAAACTGACATAATTACCTACTTTCATGATAGTAAGTTAGGCAAAGATGTCTAAAACAAAAACCAAAGAGCCCTATCAGCAACAGAATTTAAGTGATGAATTGGACTTCATTAAGACTAAGAACTTTTGTTTTTCAAAGTCAACATAAATAACATAAAAAAGTAAGACACAGGTAGAGGATAAATGACTTCAATACATACTCCTGACAAAGTACTGATCTATAGAAAATTCATAAAACTACTAAAATTAAATGTGAAAAAGGAAGAAATCTAATAAAAAGGACAAATTATTTGAATAGACCCTTCACAAAATAGGATGTCTGACGTCTAAAAAGCATATAATACATTTTCAACATCACTAGTCATAATACAGCTGATATTAATAGGTTTGACAAAGGTACATGTAGGTAAGAATATGGAGAAATTATAACCCTTATACAGTGCTGATAGAAGAATAAATTGGTACACTATTTTCAAAAATTGTCTGACAGTGTCATTTAAGCTAAACATGGCCACCATATAGCCTATCAATTCCACTTCTAAGTCTATATTCTAAAAATATGAGTGCATGTGTCTGCTAAATAAACAGCTATAAGAATAATCTTAGCAGTTTTATGTATAATCGTCATAAATGGAAAACAACCCAAATATTCATTAATAGGAAATGATTAAATTAATTGTGCTATATTTACATAATTGACTACAACTTACAAATTAAAAGGAAAAACTACTGCTAACTTAACATGGACGGCTGTCACAGACATATTGTTGAGCAAATGAAACAAGACCCCAAATAGTACATTCTGTGTATTTCTCTTCGTATGATGGTTATGAATATACAAAACTAATCTTTGGCATTATAAATCCCCATAACAGACACTGGGAGGATATTGGTTTAGACAGGCGTGAAAGAGATTTCTGGATTGTTGAAAATACGCTATATTTGGATGAGGGTGATAGTTACCTGAGTAGCTATATTTTCATCAAGCTGTATACACTGATTTACGTTCTTTACTGTAAGTTACACTTTAATATTTAAAAAGTATTTATGTTTTTAGAGATACATACTGAAATATTATAGATGAAATAATATATGTATCTGTTTCAAATCATCAAATGGGGTTTGGGAGGAATGGACCAGTTTGTAGATGAAATAAGATTGGCTATAAATTGATACTTTGTTGACATTGTGATGGATACAGCACTGTACATCATGAAATTTTCTCTATGGAAGTTTAAAATTAAGAGAAATGAAGTGCTTAACACATGGCTTGGCCCAGAGTAAGCACTCAAACAAATTTGTTTACTTTGGGATGTTTTTTAACATTTTGGACATTTCAAGGAATTTAGGAAACTAGTTGTAATTATCCCTGAGCTGAAAAAGACAGGCATCTTGGAACAAGGTCTGTGGGAGTAGTCACTTCTCAGTCTGGGCCCTCAGGTAAACTCTTAGTGGGCCTGAGCAGCGGGAGGCTTTTATTCCTGCATTGCAGGCCTCCTCCAGCTCCCTGCCTCAAGACAGGTGAGGGGTATTATTGCAATCTAAATTTCTAGAAATGGGCGTTACATAATGATCAAGGGAACAATCCAACAAGAGGATATAACACTTGTAAATATCTACGCACCCAATGTAGGTGCACCTAAATATATAAAGCAATTATTAACAGACATAAAAACAGAAATAGACAGTAACACAATAATAGTAGGGGACTTTAACACTCCACTTACACCAACGGATAGATCATCCAAACAGAAGATCAATAAGGAAACATTGGCCTTAAACGACACACTAGAACAGATGGACCTAGTAGATATATACAGAGCATTCCATCCAAAAACCGAAGAATACACGTTCTTTTCAAATGCACATGGAACATTCTCCAGGATTGATCACATATTAGGCCACAAAACAAGTCTCCATAAATTTAAGAAGATTGAAATAATACCAAGCATCTTTTCTGACTACAATGGTATGAAACTAGAAATCAACTATAGGAAGAAAATCAGAAAAGCCACAAATACATGGAGATTAAACAAAATGCTACTGAACAACGACTGGGTTAACGAAGAAATCAAAGAAGAAATAAAAAAATACCTGGAGACAAATGAAAATGAAAATACGACATGCCAGAATTTATGGGATACAGCAAAAGCGGTTCTAAGAGGGAAGTTTATAGCAATACAGGCCTATCTCAACAAACAAGAAAAATCTCAAATAAACAATCTAACAATGCACCTAAAGGAACTGGAAAAAGAAGAACAAACAAAGCCCAAAATCAGTAGCAGAAGGGAAATAATAAAAATCAGAGCAGAAATAAACGAAATGGAGACCAAAAAAACAATAGAAAAAATTAATAAAACCAAGAGCTGGTTCTTTGAAAAGATCAACAAAATAGACAAACCTTTAGCTAGACTCACCAAGAAAAAAAGAGAGAAGGCACAAATAAGTAAAATCAGAAATGAAAGAGGAGAGGTTACAACAGACACCTCAGAAATACAAAAGATTATAAGAGAATACTATGAAAAACTATATGCCAACCAATTCGACAATCTGGAAGAAATGGATAAATTCTTAGAATCATACAACCTTCCAAAACTGGATCAAGAAGTAGAGAATTTGAATAGACCAATCACCAGTAAGGAGATCGAAACAGTAATCACAAACCTCCCCAAAAATAAAAGTCCAGGACCAGACGGCTTCCCTGGTGAATTCTACCAAACATTCAAAGAAGACTTAATACCTATCCTTCTCAAACTCTTCCAAAACATTGAGGAGGGGGGGAAGCTCCCTAACTCATTCTACGAAGCTGACATTACCCTGATACCAAAACCAGACAAGGACAACACAAAAAAAGAAAATTACAGGCCAATATCACTGATGAACATCGATGCAAAAATCCTCAACAAAATACTAGCAAATCGCATACAACAATACGTTAAAAAGATTATACACCATGATCAAGTGGGATTTATTCCAGGTATGCAGGGATGGTTTAACATTCGCAAATCAATCAACGTAATACACCACATTAATAAAATGAAGAACAAAAATCACGTGATCATCTCAATAGGTGCAGAGAAAGCATTTGACAAGATACAGCATCCATTTATGATAAAAACTCTGAATAAAATGGGGATAGAAGGAAAGTACCTCAACATAATAAAGACCATATATGAGAAACCCACAGCTAATATTATCCTCAATGGTGAAAAACTGAAAGCTATCCCTCTAAGAACAGGAACCAGACAAGGATGCCCACTGTCACCACTCCTATTTAACATAGTATTGGAAGTCCTAGCCAGAGCAATCAGGCAAGAGAAAGAAATAAAAGGGATCCAAATTGGAAAGGAAGAAGTGAAACTGTCACTATTTGCAGATGACATGATTTTATATATAGAAAACCCTAAAGAATCCACCAGAAAACTTTTAGAACTAATAAACGAATATGGTAAAGTTGCAGGATACAAAATCAACATACAAAAATCAGTTGCATTTCTGTACACTAACAACGAAGTAGCAGAAAGAGAAATTAAGAATACCATCCCATTTACAATTGCAACAAAAAGAATTAAATACCTAGGAATAAACTTAACCAAAGAGGTGAAAGATCTGTACACCGAAAACTATAAAACATTGCTGAAAGAAATTGAAGAAGACACAAAGAAATGGAAAGATATTCCATGCTCTTGGATTGGAAGAATTAACATAGTTAAGATGTCCATACTTCCTAAAGCCATCTATAGATTCAATGCAATCCCTATCAAAGTTCCAACAACATTTTTCACAGAAATAGAACAAAGAATTCTAAAATTTATATGGAACAACAAAAGACCCCGAATAGCTAAAGGAATCCTGAGAAAAAAGAACAAAGCTGGAGGTATCACACTTCCTGACTTCAAAATATACTACAAAGCTATAGTAACCAAAACAGCATGGTACTGGCACAAAAACAGACACACAGATCAATGGAATAGAATCGAAAGCCCAGAAATAAACCCACACATCTATGGACAGCTAATCTTTGACAAAGGAGCCAAGAACATACAATGGGGAAAAGAAAGTCTCTTCAACAAATGGTGTTGGGAAAACTGGATAGCCATATGCAAAAAAATGAAAGTAGACCCTTACCTTACACCATACACAAAAATTAACTCCAAATGGATTAAAGACTTGAATGTAAGACCTGAAACTGTGAAAGTTCTAGAAGAAAACATAGGCAGTACGCTCTTTGACATCGGTCTTAGCAACATCTTTTCGAACACCACATCTGACCGGGCAAGAGAAACAATAGAAAAAATAAACAAATGGGACTACATCAAACTAAAAATCTTCTGCACAGCAAAGGAAACCATCAACAAAACGAAAAGACAACCTAACAATTGGGAGAAGATATTTGCAAACCATACATCTGATAAGGGCTTAATCTCCAAAATATATAAAGAACTCATGCATCTCAACAACAAAAAAACTACCAACCCAATTAAAAAATGGGCAAAAGACCTGAACAGACATTTCTCCAAAGAAGATATACAGATGGCCAACAGACACATGAAAAGATGTTCAACATCACTAATTATCAGGGAAATGCAAATCAAAACTACAATGAGATATCACCTCACGCCCGTCAGAATGGCTGTAATTAACAAGACAGGAAACAACATGTGTTGGAGAGGATGTGGAGAGAAGGGAACTCTCATACACTGCTGGTGGGAGTGCAAACTGGTGCAGCCACTATGGAAAACAGTATGGAGATTCCTCAAAAAATCAACGATAGAACTACCATATGATCCAGCTATTCCACTGTTGGGTATTTATCCAAAGAACTTGAAAACACCAATTTGCAAAGGTACATGCACCCCTGTGTTCATTGCAGCCTTATTCACGATAGCCAAGACTTGGAAGCAACCTAAGTGTCCATCAAGGGACGAATGGATAAAGAAGCTGTGGTATATATACGCAATGGAATACTACTCAGCCATAAGAAACGACGAAATCCAGGCATTTGTGACAACATGGATGGACATTGAGGGTATAATGCAAAGTGAAATAAGTCAAAGGGAGAAGGTCAAATACCGTATGATTTCCTTCATTAAGTAGTAGATAGTGACAACAATGGACGGATACATAGGGACAGAGATTGGATTGGTGGTTGCCAGAGGGGAGGGGAAGGGAGGAGGGTGAAAGGGATAATTCGGTGCATGTGTGTGGTGATGGGTTGTAATTAGTATTTTGGTGGTGAACATGATGTGGTCCATGCAGAAATAGAAGTACAATGATGTACACCTGAAATTTAAAAAAAAAAAAAAAAAATATGTAAATGAATGGACGTGGTTCTGTTCCAATAAAACTTTATTTGCAAAATAAAAAAAAAATAAATTTCTACAAACTGAAAATGTCTAAAAACTTAGCTGTCACTAAGTCCACTGATCTCTATTTGGAAACTCCCAAGCGACAGATTAAGGATTCAGGACAAGGAGAATATAATTCATAGTATTGTCAGTCTGGGAGTGAGGGCATGGACTAGGCCAATTAAAAAAATGTGAGAAGGTTCGGCAAAGGTGCAAAAATGATGTTGAAAAAATGTCACCAGAGAGTCAGAGCTTTTGTAGCAGAATGAAACGGACTTAATGCTGTGGACCAGTTCATACAATGAGTTGCCAAAATCTCTGCCTGCGTTAGAAAGAGCTTCCCCAAGTCCCTGAACTCATTTTACTTCACTGCTCCTTCCTGCACTCAATACTGAGTGTTGCTCTAAGAAGCAGCTTGGCTCAAATACTCAGATTCCCATTATTTATACTAGTTTACATACATTTCAAGTACAATTCTTCTCTTTAAGGGAAAGTAGTTATGCTAGTGGTCAAATATTTATATTTTCATTCAATAGTTATTTTAGTTTTTAACCCACAGATTAATTTCCTTTGTACCTTATCAACCTTATATTACAAAGATGTATTGCACTTTGTAGTTTAAGCCTACTGTGAGCATTTTTTATTGTTTAAATGTTACTTATACAGATTTCACTAATGTAGGGCTTGCTTAAAGAGTTTCTTGAAAATATCTTTTTCTGAAATTGTAAAGTTTCAAGTTTCTTAAAAATATCTTTTTGCTGAAATTGTGTCTCTGGTGGGGCTTCCTTAAGCCAAACACAGAGTACTGGGTCAAAAAAACAAAATTTGAATTCTGAGTCCACTACTAACCAGCATTGTTTAAATATCTGAAGCATTCCAATAGAAATATAACATGAACCACATATGTAATTTAGAATTTTCTCATGGCCACGTCTTAAAAGAAAAATAAATTTTAATAGTATATTTTATTTATTCCAATATATTAAAATATTATCATTTCAACCTGTAATCAAAATAAAATCATTTTTGAGATGTATCACAATCAAGTTACTTGAAATGTCACTCAAGTCTTGTTTTACTTACTTGTTTCTCAAGGTGTAAGTGAAGGGGTTCACATAGGTAGCAGTGAGCACTGTCACACCCTTATTAGTAGCCACTGATTCCTTTGCTGAAGGTTGAAACATAGATGAAAGTACAGTTGCCATAGATTTACCTTAAATTGTAGACATTTTTGTGCCTTATTTATATGCATTCTATGTTTTTTTACTTGTTTTCACTTTTTACAAGTTTTCATAATCTCCTATCATTTTAGTTTCTCAATAGCCAGTGCATATAGTTATAGATAAAGATATAGAAACAAATACAGATGTAGATATATGGCCATTTTCCTTTCGAATTTACTTGGATTTTAAGAAGAAATGTTAGCACTTTATTTCATGTATTATCTGTTAAAATTAATCTCTTAGCCTGTGATTTATAGAGTATTCAAAATTGTAGGAGGCTACAATTTATACTTCAGCTTCTACATTAAGACACAGTCATTTGTAATAGTTTCCTATTTTTTTTACTTTAAAATATTTTTGTTGTTTGTGATATTTATATTTTATTTAATGCACTGGTCACAAATCCCTTCTAAAATGTAAGATACATGAGGGCAAGAAATTTGTAGGTGTTCTATTCTTATTTCCAATGCCTGAGATGGTGCCTGGCATCAAAAATGCCCTTGAAAGCTAGAATAGGAAAAGACAATAAGCACAATTACTCTATCCAATATAGACAATGAACTCGCTGATTTTGCTTATTTTGTTTTTGCTGGCAGTTTTGTAAAGGCTTGTTAAGAAGTGAAGTCACTCTTTTGTTTCCTAGAAATGTATTATAATTCCTTTCAAAGGGAGCTTCATGAAACAGCTTACTTACCAAGAAAGGAATGACTTAAAAACTTAAAGATACCTACTTAGGAACCAATGATCTTTTTATGAAAACGTCATTCGGCTACATTAGCAAATTCTTCTTAAAGAACAATGCGGTTCTTCAAAATCACTAACTATTAGGGAAATGCAAATCAAAACTACAATGAGATATCACCTCACGCCTGTCAGAATGGCTATAATTAACAAGACAGGAAACAACATGTGTTGGAGAGGATGTGGAGAGAAGGGAACTCTCATACACTGCTGGTGGGAGTGCAAACTGGTGCAGCCACTATGGAAAACAGTATGGAGATTCCTCAAAAAATCAACGATAGAACTACCATATGATCCAGCTATTCCACTGTTGGGTATTTATCCAAAGAACTTGAAAACACCAATTTGCAAAGGTACATGCACCCCTGTGTTCATTGCAGCCTTATTCACAATAGCCAAGACTTGGAAGCAACCTAAGTGCCCATCAAGGGACGAATGGATAAAGAAGCTGTGGTATATATACACAATGGAATACTACTCAGCCATAAGAAATGACGAAATCCAGCCATTTGTGACAACATGGATGGACATTGAGGGTATAATGCAAAGTGAAATAAGTCAGAGGGAGAAGGCCAAATACCGTATGATTTCCTTCATTAAGTAGTAGATAATAGCAACAATAAACAAACACATAGGGACAGAGATTGGATTGGTGGTTACCAGAGGGGAAGGCGGGAGGGGGGAGGGTGAAGGGGTAATTCGGTACATGTGTGTGGTGATGGGTTGTAATTAGTATTTTGGTGGTGAACATGATGTAGTCCATGCAGAAATAGAAGTACAATGATGTACACCTGAAATTTTTGCAATGTTATAAACCAATGTTACTGCAATAAAAAATAAAAATAAAAAAAAAAAAAAAAAAAAGAACTTCAAAAAACAAAAAAAAAAAACAATGCAGTTCTTCTGATTGAGTCACTGAAGGCTTGTTTTACTTGCTTGTTTCTCAAGGTGTAAATGAAGGGGTTCAGCATAGGAGCTATGGAAGTCGTGAGGACCGCCACACCCTTATTTGTAGCTGCTGCTTCCTTTGCTGAAGGTTTAACATACACGAAAATACAGCTTCCATAGGTGATGGAGACCACAATCATGTGGGAAGAACAGGTAGAAAATGCCTTCTTTCTTTGCTGGGCAGAAGGGAATCGTAGAATGGTCTTGATGATGTACATATAGGATAGAACTACACATACAAGGGTCATGATAAAGGTGAACACAGCACAGACTATGACCAACTGCTCTACGAACCAGGTTTCTGAGCATGAGATCTTTCGGAGGGGGTATGCATCACAGAAAAAATAGTCAATAACATTAGAGTCACAGAATTCCAGATTTATGCCCAAGCTAAGTGGAGGGAGTATGATGAATAAGCCTGCTGTCCAGCACCAGAGGATGAGTCTTCTACAGACCCTGCTGTTCATGATGGTCATGTAATGCAGGGGTTTGCAGATGGCTACATATCGGTCATAGGACATGGCGGCCAAGAGAAAAAATTCTGTTACACCAAGAAGATCAGTAAAAAAAATTTGAATGATACAATTGTCATATGTGATTGTCTTGTTACCTGTTGATATGTTGTACAAATATTTGGGAACACAGGCAGATGTAAATGAGATTTCTAAGAAGGAGAAATTTTGTAGGAAAAAGTACATGGCAGTTTTAAGGTGAGAATCTATGAAGGTGAGGGAGATGATTGTCAAGTTCCCAGTTACACTCAGCACATAGGTGACAAATAGAAAGATAAAAACCACAATCTTCAGCTGTGTATCGTCAGTCAGTCCCAGCAGGATAAAAGTTGTTATTGTGTGGTTTCTCATCACTGAGTCCTGACTTCTACTCAATCTGCATTTAAAATTCAGAGATATTTGATGCCCATAGAGTGGTAATTAATAGAGGGAAAAATGCAAAGAAACTTATTCATTTAAATAAATTTATTTACAAGTATTATGAATACACTGGTATTCTAGGTTCCACAGTTGTGTATTTTTGGTCATATCAGGGGAGATTTTAAAAAATTATAATTGCTGGGCCGGCCCCGTGGCTTAGTGGTTAAGTGCGTGCACGCCGCTGCTGGCGGCCGGGGTTCAGATCCCGGGCGCGCACCAACGAACTGCTTCTCCGGCCATGCTGAGGCCGCGTCCCACATACAGCAACTAGAAGGATGTACAGCTATGACATATAACTATCTACTGGGGCTTTGGGGAAAGCAAAAGGAGGAGGATTGGCAATAGATGTTAGCTCAGAGCCGGTCTTCCTCAGCAAAAAGAGGAGGATTAGCACGGATGTTAGCTCAGGGCTTATCTTCCTCATAAAACAAAAAAGATAAAAAAAAATTATAATTGCTTTATCTATGCCATACTCCAAAATATTATAGGTGCTTCCTTCTCATCACATTTTATTCCCAACTTATATTTTATTTTATCTGCACCTTGGATTTGATTTTCCTTTACAGTTAGGTTTGACTGCTAATGTTTTGTGAGTTTAAGAGTTCTTTCCTGTTGACAGACTGAATCCTAAAGCTGAATCCTAAAGTTCAGTATCACCTTCATGTGTTTCCTTGAAGTTTTGTTATTGATAAAGTAGAAATATATTACAAATAGTTTAGGGCTCATTATATAGGCTCTCCACATTCATTACCAAAGATATTGAGCTCTAAATATAATTTTAAAAATTTGTGTTTTCTTTAAGTAACTTCTTCCTTACTCACTCAGTCTCCTGATTCTCTCTTAATTTTCTGTTTAAAATTATACTCAATTCCTACTGTGGTACAGAAGATGGGAAGCGTTTTGATATCAACTTTATTGTATAGAATGATAGTACGTGTTGAGCATCAAATACATAGGGATGTAAAAAAGCATTACAATTTTTCCTAGTTTTAAATCTGTTTGGTTAAGGTTGAAACACATCCAAACTATTGTTATTAATATCACTAACTACAAAAAATATCAGATTAAACTATTAAACTCATTCTTTAAGCATGGCTTCCCTTTACTGTGACTCAGTTTTGTCATCTATTAAATGGAAATAATAATATTATCCTTCATTTGTTGAAAAATTAAATAAGTTAATGTATAAAGTACTTATAAAAGTGCCTGTGTGATAACCAGTAATAAATATATTTTAACTATTTCAATTACTTTGTCTATAATGATTTTCCTTTTAGTTATCACACATTCAATCATCAATATATTGTAATCATGTTTGTCCCCATGAATCTAATGAAACAATTTATGCCAAAGTTTATCAGACACTTCCTTTTTGCTGTTAAAGTTTAGGAAATTTCTAAGTAGAATGTGTACTTTTAACCATACAATATTCATAGCATTCTCTCATAACTTACCTTAATACCACATACATCTTTTACCTGCCGTCTTTTGGCTTTCTTATTTCTAGACACTTCTTTCTTTGCAAGTCTCTCTTATGTTCATAGTTCTTAGTACTTTGCTTCTTTTTTTTTTGAATTTTTTTTTATCGAATAAATTTGACATGTAACATTGAGTGGGTTTAAAGCGTACAGTGTGTTACTTTGATACATATATATACCGTAATATTATTGCCAATTTAGTGATATTTATCACATGACATAATTACAGTACAATCTTATTGTCTCTATTCATTACACTGTACATTATGTCTCTATGGCTTATTTACTACTCATTACCAGTTTTCACCGTTAAATTTTCTGTCTTAACATATACACTCTCTTTGGGTATTTTCCTGAGCTCCTAATCTCCAAAAATGATTGTTCTTCAGTCATATGTATAACCAAATGCACTCCAAACACAAAAGTTCAAAATTAGACTCTTTATTTTCCACACTCTCATCCTATTTCTCCCTGTGTGGTTTTTTTTGTTTGCTTGTTTTTTTGTGAGGAAGATTAGCCCTGAGCTATCATCCGATGCCAATCCTCCTCTCTTTGCTGAGGAATCTTGGCCCTGGGCTAACATCCTGGCCCATCTTCCTCTACTTTATATGGAACACCGCCACAGCATGGCCTGATAAGCAGTGTGTCCCTGCGCGCCCGGATCAAGACCTCCGAACCCTGGGCCACCAAAGCAGAGCGCGAGCACTTAATTGCTATGCCACCAGGCCTGCCCCTCTCCCTCTGTGTTTTTTATAATCAAACTAGTATTTTTACTGAATCTTTCCTATATGCTAGATATTGAAATAAACACTTTACATGGATTATCAATTCCCCGTTCCATCTCTGTCATCAGTCTCCATTTTTGCTGGGAATCCACGTACTTAGCCATTGGTTTTTAGTTTTTAGTTCCCATGAATTTGTATGTGGAAGGTGTATCACTACATCATGGCATTAAAACTATGCTATTTTTAGATGACCTCTTATTTATCCTTGCTTAAAATAACCTTCTCAATAACTCCACGCTATCCAAGATTAAAGCAATCAATACGATGTGTAATTAATACCCACATTAGGACTTCCATTGCTAAATTTTATACAGTCAGGAGAGATTCATTTACTAGAGGCAAATATGACCCAAGTTTCAAAAAACAAAATGTAACTGAAATGACAGATTTTATAATACTTACACTCTGGCGGTTAATCTTAGCCTCTCTCTATTAGTTGTTTACAACTATTCTTATAGCTACCACTTGAAAATGGATATGATGTAGAAAACTAGTTTGAGAATTTCTGGCCACTACTGATTGAATCTGGTGAGTCCCATAGTAACAGCAGCTCAGGAATACATAATTTCCTTGAGATTTTTATCTTCAATCACTTGCATCAACTTTTCAATAGATGTAGTGCTATCACAAGCCTAGAAATAATTTTTTTTTTTAATTTTTAATTATTGAAAAGAAGAGCAGGATCATAGGAACTTCTAATAGCTTTGGAAGAGTTGATGTTCTGAGTTATTCTGCTCAGAGAGAGGATTTTCCAATTTCAAGCTTGATTTTATTTTATGTGCCAAATCTGCAACAAAAATAAACAAAAAGTCCTTGGTGACTCAGGTTCAAAAATTGCTAATGAATCATCTGTGCAGTCATCTTCGATCTTCTGACCTTTGGGTAAAAAACAAACAAAGCTAACACAGTAACAGTGGGACCATGGTCTTTAGAGACAGGGAAAGCAACAGAATCAGGAAAGAGACTGGTAGGACATCATTGACCCTAAGTAAAAACAAAACATAGTTCAGCTTCTTTTAACTAAAAATTATCATGTAAGGCAGTCAAAAGATGATAGATCTCCCTCTCTGCCTTTGATTGGATATGCAACAACAAAAAATTTAAGTGAAGAAAAAGACTTAAAATAGAGATGACAAAAGATAATATTTTGGGCTTAGCCTTCCATACTTTTCCTCCTGCAAATATATTCATGTATGTCACATGGAATAATTACAAATGCATGAACATCAAATGAAAAATACTTTTACATTGGGATATACAGCTCGTCACAGCCATTCTGCTCCTTGATATGTGTGAACCTACTTATATCTCAATAATTAGTCATATGCATCATTTTAAATCTATTTAATTTCAGTCTATTGTATTCATGTAATCCTCAGAGATTTAACCAAAATTTATCAACATTGTAAATGTATGCTGTTTCCAAAGTTTCACCTTTTAAAATATCACTCTATGAATAATTACAGTTTCCATGTATCTTAAATCAGTTAGCTTCTTTTGTATTTCTTACATTTATAAATTTACAAGAAGAATCCTTGTGAAAATATTTTTTATACATTATCAGAATAATTGCTGGAAGTGAAATTTCTTTAAAATATTGATATTCATATTTACAACTATGATGTACTAGTATTATTATGAATAATAATTAATATGTTCCTTCAAGTCAAGTGTATAAGAGTGTCTCTGTGCATATACTCAAGTCAAGAATATGTATCTTCTTTTCCTTTAAATAATTATTATTTTCATTTATTCTTGGACTAATATGGGTCAAGTCTGTTGTAGATTTATCAAAGTAAAATTTACATACAAGTGGACTCTTTTTTTAATATTTCAGTTGAAGAATTTTTACAAATATCTATAGCTCCCTAATCATTACCACCACTGTGAAGATAATCCCTTCTTAGCAATGCCCTCTATTCCCAGGCAACCAGTGATCTGCTTTCTGTCACTTTAGATTAGATTTGATTTGTCTTTTTCTTGTGTTTCATCTGAATGTCTTCATACATCACATTCTTCCCTTATAACTTTTTTTATATTCATCTTTACTATTGCATATACCAGTAGTTCATTTGTGTTACTGAGAAATATTCCACGGTTTAGACATATCACAATTTTGTTTCTTTATTCAACAATAGGTGGAAATTTTGAATATCTCTTGGTTTTGGTTATTGGGAATAAAGTGATTATAAACATTCACCTACAAGCTTTTGCATAGACATATGTTTTAATTTCTCTCAGTTAAATATTTAGGTCTCAGTTGTTGGATCAAGTGCAAGTTTATGTATGAGAGACACAGAGTTTCAAAGTGGTTGTAATATTTTAATTTCTCAACAACAATGTATGAAATTTCCAGTTTGCTCTAAATCATCACTAACACTTGGCATTCTCAGCGTGTTTATTTTTAATTAAAATTGTTTTTATTGAGATATAATTGATATATGTCATTATATTAGTTGCAGGTGTACACTGTAATGATTTGATATTTGTATATATTGCAAAACGATCACCACAATAAGTCTAATTAACACACATCACCACACAGTTACAAATTTTTTTCTTGTGACGAGAACTTTTGAGATCTACTCTTTTAGCAACTTTCAAATATACCATACAGTATTATTAACTACAGTCACCATGCTGTAAATTACATCCCCATGACTTATTTATTTTATAACTTTAAGTTTGTACCTTTTGACACCCTTCACCCATATTGCCCACCCCCACCCCTGCCTCTGGCAACCACCAATCTGTTCTCTGTATCTATGAGTTCTTTTTTTTTGTTTCAGATTCCGTATATACATGAGATCATACAGTATCTGTCTTTCTCTGTCTGACTTATTTCCCCTAGATTAATGCCCTCAAAGTCCATCCATGTTATCATAAATGGCAAGATTTCCTTCTTTTTATAGCTGAATAATTTTCCATTATATCTATATCTATCTCTATATCTCACATTTTCTTTACCTTTTTATCCTTCAGTGGACACTTAGGTTGTTTCCATGTCTTGGCTATTGTATATAACGGTGCAGTGAACATCTGGGTACATATATCTTTTCAAGTTAGTGTTTTCATTTCTTTTGAAGAAATACCCTGAAGTGGAATTTCTGGATCATATGACAGTTCTGTTTTTAATTTTTTGAGGAACCTCCATACTGTTTTCCATAGTGGCTGCACCAATTTACATTCTCACCAACAGTGCACAAGGTTTGCCTTTTCTCTACATCCTCACCAATACTTGTTATCTCTTGTCTTTTTGATAACCATTCTAACAGGTATGAGGTGATATCTCTCTGTGGTTTTGATTAGCATTTCCCTGATGATTAGTGATGTCAAGCACCTTTACCTGTTGACCACCTGTTTGTCTTCTTTGGAAAAATGTCTATTCAGATGCTCTGCCCTTTTTTAATTGGATTGTACGCTTTTTGCTGTTGAGTTGTATGAGTTCTTTATATATTTTGGATATTGACCTCTTATCAGATATTTGATTTGCAAATATTTTTTCCCATTTTGTAGGTTGCCTTTTCATTTAGTTGATGGTTTCCTTTGCTGTGCAGAAGCTTTTTAGTTTGATGTAGTGCCACTTGTTTATTTTTGCTTTTGATGCCTTTGCTTTTCATGTAAAATCTAAGAGAATCATTGCCTAGACCAATGGCAGAGAGCTTACCCCTTATGTTTTCTTCTAGGAGTTATGGTTTCAGGTCTTATGTTAAAATCTTTCATCCATTTTGAATCGATTTTTGTGTATGATGTAAGATACGGGTCCAGTTTCATCCTTTTGCCTGTGGCAATCTAGTTTTCCCAACATTGTTTATTGAAGAGAATATCCTTTCACCATCATATATTCTTGGCTCTTTTATCAAAAGTTAATTGACCATATTTGCATGATTTTATTTCTGGGCTCTCTATTCTTTTTCATTGATCTATGTGTCTGTTTTTATGGCATTACCATACTGTTTTGATTACTATAGCTTTGTAATATAGTTTGAAATCAGGAAATATAATGCCTCCAGCTTTATTCTTCTTTATCAAGAATAAAGTTACTCAGGGTCTTTTGTGGTTCCAGATAAATTTTAGGACTGTTTTTCCATTTCTGTGAAAAATGTCATGGGAATTTTTATAGAGATTGTGTTGAAAATGTTGATTTCTTTGGGTAGTAGGGACATTTTAACAATATTAATTCTTCCAAGGAGGCTGCAGTGCTTGGAAGTTACAAGGAAGAACTTCAAGCCTCCCTGAACTCCACTCTCCTCTTCAACTTTCTGTGCCTTGACTTACTCAGTTCTACGTTATAGTGACTTATCTGATTGATGACTTTGAAGAAAATCCTTAACATACTTGAGTAAGAGAATACTGGGATTTATGATCAATCTAAGCACCAAAGGGCAAACACATTAGTGAAGAATTCCTGGAAGATGTAAAGTTTTAAGAAACATTCTAGGTCTCCTGGCTAATTTTGCCTATGGCATTTTGCAAATCTTAATGCGGTGGGTTCAGTAAAGTAGTCAACTCTTTGGGTTGTGACATGAATGAATGTATTTAAAGGGTAAGGTGAACCAGAAGTAAAAGAACATTGACAAAGAATTATAGTCAAATTTTACATCATCGGGTTTGAGCTTGTTTTAAGATGTGTCCAGACTGCTAATCAGGCACCTAGCAGAAATAAAAAAAAATATCCTCTTCATAGGATGATAATGTTATTCTAGGTTTATTTTTTTTACAAGTAATTCTCAAATACTGTACAATGTCCATGACATAAATGAGAATTAACAGACACATGGGAAGAAAAGAGACCATGTGAGTGAAAGAGAAGAAAAGTAGACAACAGAAACAGACCCATAGTACTCCTGAAAATGAAAATATGAGATATAGACTGCAACAAAGCCATGTTTACTATTTTCAAAGAGACAGAAGACAAGATAAAAAACGTTATCATATTACAGAAACCTATAAAAAGTGGCTTAGTAGATTAGAAAGATAACCACATAGTTTTAATACTGGAGGAACCACAAAGAGTATATAAAATAGAATATACTGTATAACTTACAAATTAATCATGAGATTTCAAATATTAAAAAAAGGAAACAGAAAAACTGGAACAAGGTAAAAACACCTCACCACTTGGCATATCTAAAAAAACCTTTTTTACATTAAAATAAATGGACTGAAAAGAAGCCAATTATAAAAGACAACATACTGAGCCAGCCCTGGTGGCCTACTGGTTAAGTTTAGCGTGATATGCTTTGGTGTCCCAGGTTCAGTTACCAGGTGTGGACCTATACCACTTGTCAGTGGCCATGCTGTGGTGGTGACCCACATACAAAATAGAAGAAGATTGGCACAGAGGTTAGCTCAGGATAAATCTTCCACACTAAAAAAAAAAAAAAAAAAAAAAAAAAGACAACATACTGTGACACTCCATTTATATGAAAAGTCCAGAATGGGCAAATCTATAGAGAAAGAAAATATACTAGTGGTTGCCTAAGGCTGGGAAGAAATGCAGGGAGAGACGAATGGAGACTGACTGCTAATGGGTACAAGGTCAATTTTGAAGTGGAGAAAACGTTCTAAAGTTATATGGTGGTGATGCATGCACAACTTTATAAATATACCAAAAAATCATTGATTTGTACACCCTAAATGGGTGAACTGTACAATATGTAAATTACATATTAACAAAGCTGTTTTTTAAAAATGGACTAAGTGCTCCAGTCAAAGGAAAAGATTAAAAATGTTAGATAAGTTGCTAAAAATCTCACAGCTAGCAAGAGTGGTAAATGATCTCAAGGTTAATTTTTAAAACTCTCTTGAAGCTGACCAAGTGACTATTGTCTAGTCAACATAATGGGAGTGGACATGATCTCTGCAAATCTAGGGTATAAACTTCAAAGAAAAAGGCAAACACATATTCTGTCTTCCCTCCCTTCTTTTTGGTTGGAATGTGCTCATGGTAGTGAGACATCTTAGACACATGGCAGATGGCAACAAAAAGGCGTAATATAGCAAGAGATAAAAGGAGCTGTAACCTGTCAAGTCTTCAACTACAAAAGCTGTGATAACAGTTGAGACTTTTCAGAGATAATAAAGCTGATTATTATGGAGTATTATTAATTTGGGAGTCTGTTATATTAGGCCATTATATCTCCTATATAAATTAGGTAGTTATCTTATCATTTATCAAAGAAGACCAGAAAGGAGAATTCGTTTAGTGATGTTTGGAAGATTACTAATAACATGTAATTAATAGGTGCATATAAGTGTAATAATAAATTTCAGCTACATTTTCACTCAGACCACCATACAAGGATAAAAATGGAAGAAGTGTATTTATATTATAACCAAAACTCACCTTTGATTTCAAACATTTTGACACATTTAATTACTTTCTCTTTTTTTCTGTTGAAAGCTTTAAATATTTTTTATTACGCATAATGATTCAACTACTTTTTATGTTGTTTTTACAGTTGTTTGTAACAAACAGTTTCAAATGTTTCAACATTTGAAAGGTCAGGCACTATACAAACTCAAGGGAATGTTATAAATATTGACAATACACTGAAGGATATAGATAGAAAAAGAGAAAATGTTATGGTGGGGGAAATATGGGGCGACACTGTGTGGTGATTCTCGGTGTTTGGGGGCATGTGGGATTGGGCAGGAAAGAATTCCCAGGAGGAGTGACTTTTTTTCCAGATTACAATTCTAACATCAGTTCTGATGTGTTTTTTTTTCCCCCACATGAAGCAATCCACCAACACCACCCGGGTGTCCTATAATTCAACTCAATCCTGACACTATCTGCCTGGAGATAGCATCAGATCCCACAGGGTAAGGGCTCAGTCCTACAAGACCACGTCCCTTTCACTTCAGAGGCCAATGGCAAGTCCAGGTTGTCACCTGTGCTTCTATAGATACAAGGTGCTCTTGACTCCCTCCTTGGATTTGAATAATTTGCCAGAGTGGCTTACAGAACTCAGAGAAACATTTATTTTGCTAGATTAGTGGTTTATTATAAAGGGATATAACTCAGGAACAGCCAAATGGAAGAGATGCATAGGGCAAGGTATGTGGGAAGGCGCACAGAGCTTCCACGCCCTCTCCAAATGTGCCACTCTCCCAGCACCTCTATGTCTTCACCAACCCGGAAGCTCCCTGAAGTTTGTCCTTTTGGATTTTTTATGGAAGTGTCATTACACAGGCGTGATTCATTAAATCATTGGCCATTGTCAACTGGAGTCAATCTCCAGCCCCTCTCCATCCAGCAGGTGAGGGCCTAGGGCTGGAGGCCTGAAAGTTCCAATCCTCTAATCACAATCCTCTAATCACATTTTCCCTGGAAACCAGCCTCCATCCTTAGGTTAGGAAGGGGCTTCCCTTGTCACTTCATTAACATAAAAAAATATACCTTTATTTCTTTCATCATTTAGGAAATTCCAAAGGTCTTAGGAGCTCTGTGCCAGCAATTGCAAAGACCAAATAGATATTTCTTATTATACATCACAATATTACACAGCTGATAGATCTTTATTGTTCATGATAACTGTGTTAGTGTTGTAATTAAAATTAATGTGTTGTTTTCTGAGCTTATTCTTGTCACCAAATATACGATAGATACTCTGATGCTCTTGTAACCTCTGGCTCTCCAGGACCAGTTCAACTGACCCCATTGTATCAACAGAGTAATTAAGAAATGGTCTTTCAGAAAATTTGCAAAAGCAGAGCACATGCAGAAGAAGAAATCTTGACCTAAAATGACCACTGAACCAAAGATTCTCCTCCCAATGGAACCGAAGGACCAGGACATGACCAGAACCTCAAAGCTGGACTCTTCTCAGAAGCGAAGGGTCTGTCATTCAGAAAGATCTGGTGTTAAAATCCCTTCACCACCTTACCATAAATGTTTATAACCTCATCACATATATTTAGAACCTTATCATAAATGCTTGAAGCCCACCAATCAAAACTTGTCCCACCAGTGTTTCCACGTGCCAGCCTATTCTCCCTACACTCTTAAATTTTGCCCCAAATCCTGAACTGAGGAGACATATCTGAGGACACATGCCCCCTGTCTCTCAGTAGACTGATCTCACAAAATAAAGCTGATTTCTTTTCCCAAAGGCTGGTGCTGTAATTAATTGTTTATGCACATTGAGCAAGAGAACTCCAATTTTGTGCAGTAATATTCTTTTCATAAATTTTCAAGGGTGAAGTGTAGACATGTCCTAAGGATGTTATAAAAATGTGAACCCTCAAAGGACTGGTTCTTTCTAGTAACAATAGGTATTGCTAAATGATTAGTTGGTAATCAAGTAGAGGAATATTAACTAGCATCAAGCTTTAGATTTAGGTATTCACTTAAAATCATGTTTATAAAGGCTTGTTCCTTGTTTTTTTGTCTGAAAAATGAATATGCATGCATTTTTTAAAATTTTATTATAGTAAGAACACTTAACATGAGATCTATCCTCTTAACAAATTTTAAATGCAGAATACATTATTGTTGGCTATAGGTATAATGTTGTAAAGCAGATCTCTAGAGCTTATTCATCTTACTTAACTGAAATTTCGTGCCTGTTTAATAATTTCCCATTTACTGTAACCACCTCCAGCCCTTGGTAACCACCATTCTAGTCTTTGATTTTATGAATTTGACTATTTTAGATCTCTCATTTAAGTGGAATCATGAATTACTTGTCTTTCTGTGTCTAGTTTATTCCTCTTAGAACAATGTCTTCAAGCTCCATGTATGTTATCCCATGGTTCAGAATTTGCTTCTTTTTAAAGGCTGAATAGTATTCCACTGTATCTATACACCACAGTTGATTTATCCATTCATCAGCTGATAGACATTTAAGTTGTTTCTGCCTATTAGTTATTGTGAACAGTGCTGCAATGAACATGGGTGTGCAGATATGTCTTTGAGATTTTAATTCTTTTGAATAAATACCCAGAATTGGGATTTCTGGATCATAAGATAGTTTTATGTTTAATTGTTTGAGGAACCCAAGTGACTTTTAAAATGAAAACTGAAGGAAAAAAAAAGAGTGAGCGAATAAAGAATGAGGAAAATATATTTTGACAGGGAAACAGCAGATGGAAAAGTCGAGATCTGAACACAGAGGGGAACTGTACGTTCAGATTTGTGAAGGCTGGAGTGTGGTGGGATGAGGGAAATAGCTTCAGATGATGAGCTGTGTGAGCTTCTTTTTCTAGAGTAAACGTGGTAGACAGTTTGTGTTCTTCCGATGTATGTATTTATATCATAAAAGATGCAATATCTTTATGTACAGCTTTTCATATTCCTCTTGAAAACTTTTCTAAGCTGCCAAGATCTGATAGATCTAGGTGCTTTTATTTCCTTGATTTTTCACTTCAGTTTTTGGCAGGTGTTTGCTTATTTTAGTGACATTCTGTGTTGGCATTTCAATGTATGTGTCTACATCTATAGGTTTTTTGCAATAGCAAGATATTTAAACTCCTCAAAATGGTTATCATCCATTTTCACCATCTTCCCTTTAACTTCCTGTATTTTTTGAAACAAGCTTAGAACATTTGAAATTTTTGGTTACTATCAATTTGGTATATGTTGCAAATCCTAAAATTTTTGATTTAGTATTTTAGATGTTTTCCCATAATTTTAATGTTCATAATTGTCTCATGAAAAAGTATTTGAGTACAAGTTAACTCTTTTGCACTTTTTAACATAAAATTGTTTCTGTTTACCCCTGAGGGTACATGGGGAGTAAGTTTTTGCTGGTTTATTCTCTTTATTTCGTGCCTAAAACAGTACCTGCCCCAAAGAAAGTACCCAATATATGTTTGTTAAGTGAATCAATAAATAAGTCATTTGGAAGCTTTGGATTGGAAGAAACAAGGGCAACTATTACTTATTCTTTTGCTGGTAAATGCAAAAATTTATTAACCTATGTTTTTCTCTTTTGATATTTCTAATCTGGAGATACACTTCTGTTTTGTTTGTTGTATTTGGGTTTTCGATATTGCTAATTTGGAGGTAAAGCCAGAATTTAAATTTTAGAAAACTATTATGAGTACCTGTTTATGGAAGGATCCTAACAAAGATTTGTGAGGTAGATGTCACTAGACCAGGATGAATGACCGTGTTTTGAATAAGTTAACTTGAGTAGGAAATTTGGTAAGTTCTTTGTACATGTTCATTTGGCTTCACATTCTCTTATTTCTTGGAAAACATAACATGTCTTTTGATTGAGTTATTAAAGGCCTGTTTGACTTGCTTGTTCCTCTGTGTGTAAATGAAGGGGTTCAGCACTGGTGTGATGGAGTAGTGAGCACCGTCACACCCTTGTTAATGGCTACTGATTCCTTTGCTGAAGGTTTGATATAGATGAAGATGCAGCTGCCATAGGTGATGGAAACCACAATCATGTGGGAAGAACAGGTGGAAAAGCCTTTTTTCTTTTGCTGAGCAGAAGGCAACGCTAAAATTGCCTTGATGATATAAATGTAGGACAGAACTACACACGTGTGTCATAAGGAGGGTCAGCGCAGCACAGATGATGACAGTCTGTCCCATGAACAAGAGATTCTCAAGAGGGGGTATGCATCATAGATAAAATGATCAATGGTGTCAGAATCAGAAAATTCCAGATTTAGGTCAAGGATGAGTGGGGGGATTATAATAAATAGACCAGCTACCCAACAACAAAAGAGAAGTCTTCTGCAGACTGTGTTACTCATAACAATCAAGTAATGCAAGGGTTTGCAGATGGCCACATAGCGGTCAAAGGACACGGCAGCCAGGATAATAAATTCCATTACTCCACAGAGGTCATGAAAAAACACTTGGCTGGCACGCATTGTAGGTAATGACCTTGTCACCTATTGCTATGTTATATAGGTATCTAGGAATACAAGCAGATGTGAATGAGATGTCCAAGAAGGAGAAAATTTGTAGGAAATGGTACATGGCTGTTTTAAGGTGGGAATCCAATAACATGAGAGAGATGATGGTCGGGTACTCAGTTATGCTCAGCATGTAGGTGAGAAAGAGAAAGATAATCAAGACCTGCAGTTGAGGGTCATCTGTCAGCCCCAGCAGGATGAATGTTGTTACTGTGTCCCTTCTCTTTGCTGTCTCCTGACTTCTGTTTTATCTACATGTAACATTGAGACATTTTATTAGAGATTATGATTATTTTAACAGTATGAAGTCTATCACATTCAGATTTTTCTTATTTATTATTATTTAAAGAATGTTTACAACATAAATCACACTCTGGAAACTACTTTTGACTCCTATGGGTCTGCCATTTCATAGGAGCAAAGATGTATTTTGACTTGCAAGAATTCTCTTTTTGGGGCCGGCCCTGTTGCGTAGTGGTTAAGTGCGCGTGCTCTGCTGCTGGCGCCCCAGGTTTGGATCCCGGGCGCGCACAGCCATACCGCTTGTCAGGCCATGCTGTGGCGGCGTCCCACATAAAGTGGAGAAAGATGGACACGGATGTTAGCTCAGGGCCAGTCTTCCTCAGCAAAAAGAGGAGGATTGGCATGGATGTTAGCTCAGGGCGGATCTTCCTCACAAAAAAAAAAAGAAAAAGAATTCTCTGTTTGATGTATTTGCTTGACATTTTGTTCCTTCTTAAAGTATTAGTGTATGTCAGACAACTTGCGTTCACTATGCACTCTCTGTAGTCACTTGAAGTCTCTGTTCCAGCTCTATGATTAAAGAATTTTGTTTTCTGTTTTTGTTTATTGCATACACGTGTTTTCTCCCCTGAACACTTTTAAACTCTATCATGTGTGCACATGCACACACACACACATGCATTTCTTCAGCTCCCCTTCTAACATCGCCTCCTTCTAAGGTTTCTTTGACCCTAAGTAATCACTTATAATTCATAGTGGTGCAGAACAGAAAAGATCTTAAAGCACAATACATTTACTCTTATGTACAGTTCACATTCATGCTTTCATGAATATTTCACATGGACTTCAAATTCACTATGTCACAAATAAAATTCATGGTCTTCTCTTTCTCTCTTCCTCCTCCTCTTAATATATTCCTTTCAATAATGATAATAGACTACACTTATTGAGCATATTCCTTGTGACAGGTAATTTAGTAAACACTTCTCACAACACATCTGTTCTCTGTCTTTGACTCACCTGAGTTACTTCTATTCTTCCAATGGTTTTCTACTTCATCTTTAAGCCCTCTGGAACGTTTCCTGCGAGTCTGATGACTATTCGGTCTCTAATTCCTGTCACCCTGTGGGGATCATGAAAGTGTGTCTTTGTCACCATACACTAACACGGCCTAGATACATTGTCAACTGTCCAATAAAGGTAGCCAAAAAGCAGAACAACCCAAATGTCCATCAACAGATGAATGGATAACCCAAGTGTGATATATTAATACAATGGAAAATTATTTCGCTAACAAAAAATGGAATGAAGAACTGATATACTACAACATGAATGGACCTTGAAAACTAAGTAAGTAAAAGAAGCTGGTCACAAAAGATTACATATCCTATTATTATTAATTTTAAAAATGAGTGACTGTGGTGTTTTCTAAAGTTTTATGTGAGTTGAAGTGTACAGTACGTATGCTTTTATGCTGATGTTTCTTTTTTTTTTTTTAAAGATTTTTTATTTATTTATTTTTCCCCCAAAGCCCCAGCAGATAGTTGTCTGTCGTAGCTGCACATCCTTCTAGTTGCCGTATGTGGGACGCGGCCCCAGCATGGCCAGAGGAGCGGTGCGTTGGTGCGCACCCGGGATCCGAACCCGGGCCGCCGGCAGCACAGTGCGCGCACTTAACCACCAAGCCACGGGGCCGGCCCTATGCTGATGTTTCTAAATGAATTTATCTATAGCATGTTTTCCAGACACCTATGAAGATATTTTCCTTTCTGTTTGAACTTCTAATTCAAAGCACTTTGATATTAACATCGTTATTTAAATTTTCTGTTAGAATCTGTTTTGAATTTCATTTTCTTATGATTTCAAAAAGGATCAATTGCTTTTGTTTATTACCTTCACAGCAGATAAAAGAGAAACCATCTTCTCTTCACTGTATCTTCTAGTAAAATTCTGTCGATGCCATTGCCACTGAGAGCATCTATCTGTGCTACTATGAGCATTCAGGTTCAAGTTTTTGTGGGTACATATATTTTCAATTCTCTTTGGTATATACCAAGGAATAGAATTGCTGGGTCATCAGTTACTCTAAGTTTAATTTTTGAGGAACTACAAAACTGTATTTCAAAGTTGATATACTATGCTATGAATATTCAGCAAAGAAAGATTGTCCCAATATCTTCACATGTTTGTCAACACTTGTTTTGTCTGTCTCTTTTGTTTTAGCCATCCTAATGTGTGTGAAGTGTCATCACATTGTGGTTTTGATTTGCATTTCCTTCATGACTAATGATCTTGAACATCTTTTCATGTGCATATTGGCCATTTATGTATCTTCTTTGTATAAATGTCTATTCAAATTATTTGCCTATTTTAAAATGGGGTTGTCTTTTTATTTTTGAGTTGTTAGAGTTCTTTATATATTCTTTATACAAGTCCCTTATCAGATATAGGATTTGTGATCATTTCTCCCATTCAATGGTTGTCTTTTTGCCTTTTCAATGGTGTCCTTTGAAGCACAAAAGTTTTAATTTTGATGAAGTCCAATTACGCATTTTTTCTTTTCTCATTTGTGCTTTTGGCGTCATTTCTATGAAAACATTGCTTAATCCAAGATCACAAAGATTTAGTATATTTTTCTAAGAGTTTTATATTTTTAACACTTACATTTAGGTCTTTGATCCAATTTGAGTTAACTTTTGTGTATATTGTGAAGCAGAGGTCCATCTTCATAATTTTGTATACAGTTATCTCAGAACTGTTTGTTGAAGGGTTATTCTTTCCTCATTGATTATCTTGGCACTCTTGTTGAAAATTAGTTTACCATAAATGTAAGAGTTTACTTCTGGATCCTCAACTCTAATTTATTGGTTTATATATTTATCCTTCTCCAGGATACTGTTTTGATTAGTGTAGCTTTATAGTAAGACTTGAAATTAATAAGTGTGAGTACTCCAATTATTTATTTTCCAAGATTGTTTGCCTTATTTTGGTTCCATTGCATTTCCATATGAATTGTAGAGTCACTGTGCCACTTTCTGTAAAATAGGCAGCTGAGATTTTGATAGGGATTGCACTGAATCGGTAGATTAATTTGGGGAATATTGGCATTTTAGCAATATTAAGCCGGCCAGTCCATGAATATTAGGTATCTTTTCATTTATCAAGGTCTTCAGTTTCTTTCAATAATGCTTTTTAACTAGTTTTCAGTGTATAAATCTTATACTTATTTTGTTAAATTTATTCCTGAGTATTTTGTTCTTTTTAATGCTGTTGTATGTGGAATTGTTTTCTTAATTTCATTGTCAAATTGTTCATTGTTAATGTGTAGAAAAGCAAATAATTATTGTTATTGATCTTGTATCTTGCAAACTTGCTGAACTTATTTATTAGCTCTAATAATTTTTTGTGGATTTTCTATACACAAGTTTATGTCACCTGCAAATACAGTTTCACTTCTTCATTTCCTGTCTTTTTTTCTTTCATTTCTTTTTTCTTCCTCCAATTGTCCTGGTAAAAACCCCCAGTACAGTCTTGAATAGAAGTGGTGAAAGCAGACATCCTTTTATTTTTACTCACCTTAGGGGGAAAACATTCAATCTTTCATCATGAAGCATGAGATATCCTTGGACTTTTTTGTAGATGCTCTTTATCAAGTTGAACAAGTTCTTTTCTGTTACTAGTTTTTTGGGTGTTTTTATCATGAAGTGATGTTGGATTTTGTCCAGTGCTTTTACTGCGTCTCTTGAGATGATCCTGTAGTTTTTGTCCTTTATTCTATTAGTATAGTGTGATAGATTCATTGATTTTGGGGTGTCAAATCAGTCTTGGATTCCTCGGATACATCTCTCTTCATCATACGTGGTGTATAATCTTTTTGTTGTTGTTGTTATGTTACTGTATTTAGTTTTCAAGTATTTTGTAGAAGGTAGTCAGGTCTATATTCACAAGGAATATATATTCATAAGGTCTATAGTTTTCTTTACTTGCCATGTGTATGTCAGGTTTTGGGATCATGGTAATACCAGTCACGTGGAATGAATTGGGAAGTGTTTTCTATTTTTTCCAGGAGTTTTCGAAAGATTGGTGTTAATTATTCTTTAAACATTTGGTAAAATTCACCATTGAATACATCTAGGCCTTGGGTTTGCTTTATGGGAAGTTTTTTGATTACCAATTCAATATCTCTACTTGTTATAAATCTATTAAAATTTTCTATTTCTTCTGAATCAAGTTTGGTGGTTTGTGTCTTTCCAGGAATTTGTCCATTTCATCTAGGTTATCTAATAAGTTTATCGTTGTTCTTAGAATTTCCTTATAGTTCTAATATTGTAAGGTTTAGTGATGTCTCCTCTTTTCCTCTTGATTTTAGTAATCTCTCTCTTTTTTATCTTGCTCAATCCAATTAAGTATTTTTCAATTTTGTTAATATTTTCAAATAAACTATTGGGTTCATTGATTTTCTCTAATATTTTTCTATGCTATATTTCATTTTTTTCCATGCTAATCTTTTTTCATTTTTTCCTTCTGCTTGCTTTGGGTTTAGTGTGCTCTTATTTTTATTTCTTTTTTTTGTTATGGGAATTTTATTTTTTTCCAGTTTTATTGAGATATAATTGACATACAGTACTGTATAATTTTAAGATATACAGCATAATGAATTGATTAGGATATATTGTGAAATGATTATCAAAATCAATTTTGTTAATATCCATCATCTCATATATGTCCAAAAAAAACATGGTTTTTCTTTGTGATGAGAACTCTTGGGATATACTCTCTTAACAACTTCCAAATATACTATACAGCAATTTTAATGATAGTCATCATGTTGAACATTACATCCCTATACTTTATCTTATAACTGGAAGTTTATACCTTATGACCATCTGCATCCAGTTCCCACTCTCCCTCCCCCCGGTGAATTTTTTTGTTCATAGATTCCACAATAAATGAGATCATACAGTATTTATCTTTCTCTGTCTGACTTATTTCACTTAGCATAATGCCCTCAAGTTCCATTCATGTTGTTGCAAATGGCATGAGTTCCTTCTTCTTTATGGCTGAATAATATTTCATCATTTAATGTCTAACATTTACACAAAGAGTTTCTCGTTTTTGGAATTTTTAAATTTATTTTTACTGAACTACTGTTAACAAAATATACTCCAACTTAATTGTTTTTCACTTGGAAACAGATGTTTGATATTTTGTCATTTTGTAGATCTAAATCAATTTGAAAAAAAATTTTCTTTATTTACTCCCAAATATATATACCCAAAACCTCACTTATAAGTGGGATTATATGATCAATATTTGATTTTGATTTTTTTCCTTTGTCTCATTCTACCCATTCTTGTTTCTGATTGTATCACTTCGATTCTGCTTTAGATAACCTGCATTAAGAGTTGTCTTCCTCTAATGTTGTACATGCTCTGGGACTATATACAAATAAATAAATAAATGTTTCTACAACACATAAAAAATCTATACATACACACATATACATGCTCATATTAAAATTTTCCAACCAAGAATATTGCTTACCTTTCTTTTGTTCTAATTATATTTTATAATTTTTAAGAGATTTTATACTTTATTTATATGTACACTCTATTTTACCATTAAATTCTTTCTCTTGGGAAAGACAATGACTTCATTCACATGTGGAAGATAAACAAACACATAGATATGCACAACAGATTGGTTTCCAGAGGGCAAGAAGGTGAGGGGAAGGTGAAAGGGGTAAAGGGTCACATGTGTATGGTGACAGATGGCAATCAGACTTTTGATGGTGAACATGATGCAATTTATACAGAAGTCTAAATATAATGATGTACACCTGAAATTTATGTAATGTTATAAATTAATATGATCACAAAAAAAAGAAATACAAAAAAATTATCTTAGTAATTAAATTTTTATGACTATTATGACTGAAATAATATTCATGCATTGATTTCCTGTTACTTATTGCTATTACAGTCTATTGATTTTTAAATATTTTCCATTTTTTCTGCTAGAACACCAAATTCTCTTATTAATTCCATTGGTTTCCTATCAGAGTGTCTTGAGTTTTCTGGGTATGTAAGAATGTCCTCAGGAAAACAAATATATATTATGAACTTCAAAAATAAAATGTCTGTGGCCATTTATCCTTGTTGTTGAGATGTTTTAAAAATATTTCCTTTCACTTAGTCAAGAGCAAGGCAATTCTTTTGATTGAGTCCTGGAAAGCTTTCTTAACTTGATTGTTTCTCAAGGTATAGATAAATGGGTTCAATGTAGGTGAAATAGAAAAAATGAGCAGTGAAACTACTTTATTAATAGTCACTTCTTCCTTTGCTGTTGGATTCATATAGATGAAAATGCATGTACCATAGGTGATGGAAACCACAGCCATGTGGGAAGAACAGGTCGAAAAGGCTTTTTTCCTTTGCTGAACAGAAGGGAATCTAAAAATTGTCTTGATGATATAAGCATATGACAAAACTACACAAGTAAGAGTAATATTCAGGGTCAGCACAGCACAGATTATAACTGTCTGCTCCATGACCCATGTGTCTGAGCATGAGATTTTCACTAAAGGAAATGCATCACAGCCAAAATGATCAATCATGTTAGAGTCACAAAATTTTAGGTTTAAACCCAGGCTAAGTGGTGGAATTATTATACATAAACCAGCCATCCAACAGGAGATGATGAGAATCCTGCAGACTCTGCTACTCATGATGGTCACGTAATGCAAGGGTTTGCAGATGGCCACATAGCGGTCATAGGACATGGCGGCCAGGAGGAAAAATTCTGTTACTCCACAGAGGTCAATAAAAAACACTTGAATGACACAAGCATTATAGGTAATGACCTTGTCACCTGTTGCTATGCTATACAAATATCTGGGAATACAAGAAGATGTGAATGAGATCTCCAAGAAGGAGAAATTTTTTAAGAAAAAGTACATAGATGTTTTAAGGTGGGGATCCACAAGGCTGAGTGTGATGATGGTCAGGTTTCCAGTTACACTCAGCGTGTACGTGAGAAATAGAAAGATAAAAATCAGAACCTGCAGTTCAGGGTCATCTGTCAGTCCCAGCAGAATGAATGTTATGTTACCATTTTTCATCACTGATTTCTGACTTCTCTCCAATCTGTATGTGATATTCAAAGAAATTTTCTTATGGATTATAAATTATTTTACCTGTTCTAATATTTAACGTATTCAAGCTTTTATATTTCATTTTACATGTGTGTGTATATATATGTTTACATTTTATGTCTAGCCTGTGCTTAGGATCATATGACTAAGCTGCTGATGCTCATCAGATTGCTGATGAGGTATAACTTGATGTGTAGCAATAACGTCTTTCTGCTCTCAAGAATTCTTCCCTATTCAGAAACTAAACCACAAAATTTCACCCTTGATTTCATGTCTTGACATTTTGGGTCTTTTTAAAAAAACACTGCTGATGTGACCTGGATTCACCATACAGACTCTAGAGAAACACTTGAAATCTTTGTTCCAAAAGAAGACTTTCATTGGCTGGTGTGTTTTTGGATTAAGTGTGCTTCACTCTAATATGCAACCTTAAGCCCTGCTGTTCGCCCCCCACCCTCTGCTACACAGTTCACTTTTCTTTTTCTGAATAGTGCATTACCTTTACTGAATATGTGTGTTATTTTACTGAATATGTGTGCTGCCTTTACCGCCGAGACAAGTGATCACTGCCTTCTCTTCCCTCCCTCATCTTCCAGTCAATGAATTATGTTATCTTCATTGATGCGACACCAGTAGGAACTCAAATGTTTCTAATATACAATCAGTATTTCAAATCTTGAGGTTTTCTGACACCAATTATTAGAAAATATGTCCCCCTCTGTGCCTTGTTTGTTTGTTTTATGAGCAGATTCACTTTATTGTTTAACTTATTGTCTTCTCTTCTTACGGAGGTTGGGGCAGAATTGATTGTTACTATTTACCCAGTTCACAATGTTTCCGGAAAAATATCACTAACTGAGGATCATGGCTTACTCAAAAGTTAGAAATCTCTTAGGAAATTTAGTCTCTCATTCAACAGCTATCAAGTATTTATATCAAATTGAGATGTAGAAGGTTATGTATATGTCTTCCTTCCATCTTTTCTCCTAATCTCTCAGATGATGTATGCATCACTGTGAAATCATTTTCAGCCCTTCAAAATCTGAGCATCATTCAATTCTCAAAATATATCTGTTTTTCTCCAAGATATTACAATTTATTTAATAATAGAAGTTAATAAACAGATTCACACTAAAATGAAGCTAACTGGTGTCTGTTTATTCTGTCTTTCAAGCAAATGTTCAAAATGGACAGAGGATCTGTAACGAGATGCTGTCAATTCTGTCATCATGTTGTTCTTTTCGGGGTGGGAAGAGGAAGACAAGGACAAGCTTATATACTTCTATATATACAAAGACACTTTATTTTTAGTTTGGGCTTGAATATCTATCCAAAGTTAGCCTGCATATTTCTTACACTAAGTTAGATACAGATTTGTTTACGTATCTTATGCATAAAAACCTCTTAGGCAATGATGTTTAACTACACAAAGGAAATTCATTCTGAAAAATGACATCTCACAAATGTATCTGAAGTACATTAAAATATATAAATTATCACTAAAATCCATTTTTTTCCACAGGAAAAAATAATCTAGATCCTGCAAAGGGAATTATAATCAAAGAGACAAACTTGATCATACTTACTCATCTGTTAGTAAATCAGAGCTTCTGTTGGTGGTTTAAACATAGCAAAATTAAACTACAATGTTAAAAGTGATATTTTTATAAAAGTATTTATGTCTTCACATTCACTGGCATGTCTGGGAATGCACAGAGATCCCTTTGTTTTCCATCTCCAACAAACCGGGCAGACTTGCTTATGATGGGCTTAGTGCTATTATAAGTCTCCAAATATTGTCATATTGTCTCCATCACAGAAAAGAAAAGAAATTACTGTAAGGGCTGAGGAACTCTCTCCACTGGTGGAAGAGATGATTTTTTACATCATCAGGACAGAGAAAAAATGCTTTTATAATGTCAAATGTGACTCTTCTTGTTAATTCGCAGAAAATGTCACTAAGTAAAAAAAAGCAACTGGTCCCTGGTGACCTACAATCAAGAGTCATTAATCTATTTTCTAGTAATGAAGTTTGGCAAAAACACAAGTAATACAGGCTTCTGTGGGAACTATGTCCCTGGAAATAGGAGGATGCTACAGCTGCATTTGACACAGATCAGGAGGACAACTGTATCATTTAAATTACATAGTTCATTTTTTTTTAACTTTCACATCTAGTAAGGCATTTGAAAGAATGCAATCCTTTATTATATGAATAAAATCCTTTTTTATATCAATCTTCTTTTATCACCGGACAATTTTAATCAGATAAGTGAAAGGAAAAGTTTTACAAAAGGCTACTGCTTGCAGTATGAACCTTATCGTTCCAGATTTTTCTTTCTCCAAATACACCAACTATTATAAATATTATTCACCAATGCATAAAATTTTGCAACCATATCTTATAATTGGATACAAAACACAATATGAATGTATGTAATGGCACTGAATTTTACACTTAAAAATGGTCAAAATGGTAATTTTTTTGTGCGTGGGGAAGACTAGCCCTGAGCTAACATCCATGCCAATGCTCCTCCTTTTTTTTTTATTTTTTTGCTGAGGAAGACTGGCCCTGTGCTAACATCTGTGCCCATCTTCCTCCACTTTATATGGGACACGGCCACAGCACGGCCTGACAAGCGGTGCCTTGGTGCTTTCCCGGGATCCGAACTCATGCTGCCAGCAGTGGAGAGCGCGCACTTAACCACTACACCACGGGCTGGCCCTCAAAATGGTAAGTTCTATGTTATGTATATTTCACCACTACAAAAAACATACATTTTTATATATTTAAACATATCTTAATTTATCACATAATATAAATTTCTTGTTTCCAATTATTCAGTTTAATAATGTTTGCTGCATAAGTATTTTGGAAATTTTTAAACCAATGCCTGAATTACATGTACAATGTCTTTATTTTCCACAATTATCAACCATTCTATCAAAAGCATTTTCATACATACGTGAGAATAATTGGTAGAAGTGAAATTTCTAGATAAAAATATCATGTCTTTTTAGAAAATTTGTATAATGTTACAAGAGCCATAAGATTAGTTTACATCAAACATTTGCCACTGTAGTTAGATTTTAGGCTACATTTTTTATTTTTACACTTATTCACATCTTGTTCTTTTAAATATGTTATTTTTGTATTTTAAGATTATAGTAAGTCTTTAAAAATGTCAATGCTGGTGTTTGGTGTATAGATCATGTTTTTTTTACAGTCAAATCTATCAAAATTTTTTGCTTTTTAATTTTTAATAGCATTATTAGATATAATTGACATACAAAAAACTGTAAAGTGTACAATTTGATAAGTTTTGACATATATATGCTCCCAGGAAAGTATCATCATAATCCCAATTATAAATACATCCATCATTCCTGAAAGTTTCCTTGAGCCGCTTTTTAAGACCCTCGTTCCTGCCCATCCCCACCACTGCCCTTCACAGCCAACCACTCATCTGTGCTCTGTCCTTACAGATTAGTTTGTATTTCTTAGAAATTTATATGAATGAGATCATACAGTATGTACTTATGTTTCATCTGGCTTACTTTATTCAGCATAATTTTTTCAGGTTGATCTATGTTATGTGCATCTATAGTTCATTCCTTTTGTTTCTGAGAATAATCCCATTGTGTGGATATACCACCATTTGTTTACCATTCACCTGGTGAAAGATATTTTATCACTTCAATTTTAAGTCACGTACAAATAAAGCTGCTATGTACATTCATGCACAAATGTCTCTACTGACATTTACTTCCATTTCTATTGGGTAAATACCTAGGAGTGGAATGTCTGGGTCATATGAAAAGCATATATTTAGCATTAAAAAAAAAAAAAATTACCAGGGGCCAGCCCGGTGGCGCAAGCGGTTAAGTGGGCACGTTCCGCTGCGGCGGCCCGGGGTTCGCCGGTTCGGATCCCGGGTGCGCACAGGCGCACCGCTTGTTAAGCCATGCTGTGGCGGCGTCCCATATAAAGTAGAGGAAGATGGGCATGGATGTTAGCCCAGGGCCAGTCTTCCTCAGCAAAAAAGAGGAGGATTGGCATTGGATGTTAGCTCAGGGCTGGTCCTCCTCACAAAAAAAAAAAACAGACAGTTTTCCAAAGTAGTCGTAAGATTCTACATTCTCACCAGCAGTATAAGAGTGTTCTAATTGGTCCACCTTCTTGACACAATCAGTCTTCATGCTTTCAGACTTTCTAGTAGATATATAGTGGTATCCCATTGTTATTTTAATTTTTTGTATACCTAATAGCTGATGATGTTGAACATCTTTTGGTGCATTTAGTTGCCATCTGTATATCTTCCTTGGTGAAGTGTCTGTTTAAATCATTTGCCTATTTTTAAATTGGGTTGTGCGTTTTCTTATTATTGAGCTTTCAGAGTTCTTTATATACTCTAGAGACAAGTCTTTTATCAGATACATGGTTCACAGACATTTTCTTTCAGTTTATGGCTGGTCTTATTCTCTCAGTACTGTCTTTTTAAGAGCAGAAGTTCTTAATTTTGATGAATGGCGTTTCATCACTTTTTAAAAATGTTATCACTCTTTACTGTGATATCTAAAAAATCTTTGCCTAACTCAACCACACCATTCTCTCATAGAAGTATCATAGTTTGTTTTACACTTACGTCTGTGATTCATTTTGAGTTAATTTTCGTAAACATATTTGCATTTAGTACAAGATATTTGTCAAAGTTCAGTTTTTAAAATATGGCCGTCCAATTCTTCCAGTGCCATGTGTTGAAAAGACTAACATTTCTCCATTGAATTTTTTTCCATCTCTATCAAAAATCAGTTGACCATAAATGTAAGGGTTTACTTCTGGAGTTTCAGTTATTTCCACTGACCTACTTCTCTATCTTTACACCAATATCACAGTGCCTTCATTACTGTAGTTTTATAATAAATGTTAAAACGAAATAAGGTAGATCTTATAACTTCATTCTTTTTCAGAGTTGAATTGGTTATTCTAGGTCTTTTGAATTTCCATATGAATTTTCTAATGAGCTTGCAATTTCTACAAAATCTTCTGCTTGGACTTTGATTAAGATTGAATTAAGTCTATAAATTCATTTGGTAATAATTGAACTCTTAACAATATTTAGCTTTTTGTTTTGTTTTGTTTTGTCTGAGGAAGATTGGCCCTACACAAACATCTGTTGTCAATCTTCGTCTTTTTTCTTTTCGCCCCAAAGCCCCAGCACATAGTGGTGTATCATAGTTGTAGAACTGTAGCTCTTCTCTATGGGATGCTGCCTCAGCACGGCTTGATGAGCAGTGAGTAGGTCCATGCCCAGGATCCGAACCTGCGAACCCCGGGCCACCGAGGCAGATTGTGCAAACTTAACCACTATGCCACCGAGCTAGCCCCAATATTTAGTTTTATGATCTGTGAAAGTGGTGTATATCTCCACCCATGTGACTCTCCTTAAACTTCTCTCAGCAAATTTTTAGTTTTCAGTACGCAGATCTGTCATGTCTTTTGTCATATTTAGGCCCACATCTTTCATATTTTTCATGCAATTTTTAGCATTCAATTTCTGATTATTTGTTACTAGTATATAGAAATATGTTTCATATTTTGTATGTGGATATTTTTGCTGCAACATATATAAATTCACTTATTAGTTCTTTTAATTTTTTTTGGTAGAATCCATAGGATTTTGTACGTAGAAGATCAAGTTGCAGAGAAATAAAGACAATTATTTTCCACCTACTGAATCTAATGTCTTTTTTTTTCTTATTGCATTAACTGTAACAACCTTCAGTCCAGTGTTGAATAGAAATGATGAGTGGACGTCACTGTGTTTTTCTTGATCTTAGGGGGGAAGCATTCAGTATTTTATTATTAAATATGATGTTAGTTTTAGTTTTTGTACATATCTTTTATCAAGTTGAGGAAGTTTCCTTTCTTTTATAGTTTGGTAAGAATTTTTTTATTAGGAATGGATGTTGAACTTTTTCAAATGCTTCTGCACTGATTGAGATGAACATATATATATGGATATATTTTATTTTTTAGTCTCAGTATATGGTGGATTATATGGATTGATTTTCAAATGTTAAACCAATCTTACATTCCTGGGATAAAAATCCTCTGGGGTAAGGATGCATATCTATCTGTATTTGATTAACTATAGCTGGATTCTAATTTCTAACATTTTATTTTTACATCTATGTTTATGAGGGGCATTGGTGTATCAATTTCTTTACTTGTAATGTTTTTGTCTGATTTTGTTATCAGGCTATTCTTGACCTCATGAAATCAGTTTGGAAATGTCCTCTCCTTATTAGTTTGCTGGAATAATTTGTAGAATTTGTATTATTTCTTACTTAAATATTTGGTACAATTCACCAGTGAAGCCATGGCTTGGGTTTTATTTGGGGGAATGTTTTTAATCACATTTTTAATTTCAGCAATACCTAGATGCCTATTCATCTTCTTTTATTTTGGAGTGAATTTTTTTTGTGTCTGTGTTTTGAGGGTTAATTCCAGCAAGCCTGGAGTTGCCCTGAGCTATTTTGCCAAACTTCCAGCACTGACCCCTGATAAAGATATGAAATATCCTGATCAAGAGTGTTGCTTTGTAACCATGGGCCTGAGGAGTTTCAGGACAGTTTGTAACAGCTTGTTAACATTGTTTATTGATAAGAGTAACATTGGTCATTTGCACCTGGTCTAGGTGAGGCCACTACAGGGTTCTCCTCTTGAGGCTCTTTATGTGGCGGTACTATTCTTACATAATGAGTAAAATACAAAAATCCCCAGCTGTGACTCTACTGTGGCTCTCTGGGATTGAGAGTGTTCTGCACACGTCGGTGGTTTCTGACCTGAGACAGAAAGTATGTCCAGCCGTGTTCCCTACAGAAGAAGGACAATCAGAGTGTGCACCTCACAGGATTAATTGTTAAAATTTTGTTTTGCTAAAACCTTGTTCATCAGCTTTGGGTCTTCACATTATTTTGTTGTTGTTGTGGAATTTTGACAGTATATCCATAAAGTTACACAGATCTGTCCCACATTAGTATTTATGTCTCTTTCTTATTTGTAACCCTACATATTTTGCTGTTTGTTTAGTATTCACTCATGTTTCTGAGAAATTTATCAATTTTCTGAAAATTTTTAAAAGAATCAACTTTCAGATTTATCTTTTTAAATTTATTTAATTTTCTATCTTTAGTAAAATCCACGTGCTACATATTTTGGAATAATTTTATGGGTTTTAATAATCTTATAATGAGCAGGAGTTGCTGTATTTTTTATTCTCTTTATTTTTTAAAATCATGAACAAACTTATGGATGAATAATTCTTTAATTTCTTCAGAGTATAGCATTTTTATGCTTTATATGAATTGTTATGAAGTGTCTCTGTTTCACTGCAAATGTATTTCTTAAATTCCAAAGAGTTACATTTGGACTCACTCTTTAATTCTTTATATGTGGCATTAGTAGATTATTTTTTATACAGTTTGGGCTGTAAAAGCTCTCTTTCAGATAGACAGAGGAGTCTAATAATGGTTCCCCCTCCCCTATCCGTAGCTAACTCAAGAAGAAATAAAAAAAATGTCTTAGAGAATATAGTTGCCTTTTCACAAGAGTGGTAATTTGTTTTTCCTAAATCACATTAAGTCTTGACTTTACACTATTCTGTCAGTGTCATGAGCTTTCGCCACTTGGATCCTGACACTTATCTCTCATCCCCAGAAGGACATGTAAACCTGAGCCCCTGTACCCATAATTCAACAACTTACATGTCTCTATCCTCCATTCTCTGCTTTCCTGGGAATCCGCGGGTCATATGGTGTATTTTTATCTTCATTTCTGACTATACTGCATCTTTGATACCTTGTGATTGCCCACATATTAATCTTTACTCTCAGCTATATGTTCAAAAGAATAGTTGTGGGTTTTTATCCAGCATGTTTTTGTTTTTAGTATACATTCCTAGAGTATTAGAAATCCTATTATCTTCTCTCTCAGTTGTTCCTTGTATTACTACAACATGCCCTCATTCATCCTGTTTAGTATTTTAACATAAAATTTCAATTCTTACTTGAATTTTTGTATTATTTTATGTGCATTTGAATACAATAACCAGTAGTATTATGCTGTGAATTTTATAGAAGTCTAAAGAATGCTTTTATTATACCACCAATTTAATTATTGTAGTTATATTTATGTACAAATGAAGTGATGAGAAGTATACTTTCATGTTCGTTACTGAGACAAATCTACAAGAAGTTGAGTAAAAACCAGAAGAAAGAAATGAGTTGATTCAGGTGCAATGTAAGTAAATCTAAAGAGGAGACGAGAAATATAACATCATTGAAAGGTAGATTTTTAAGAGATTAAGAAAATTATAAGCTTCAATAGGAAGGTTTAGAAGCCATTCATCTTTTAACTTTATTTATTGAGTGCTATTTTATTTCACTTCTTCAGGAATGATGTAATTCTTTTGATTGAGTCATTAAAGGCTTTCTTCACTTGCTTATTTCTTAGTGTATAAATAAACGGATTTAACATAGGTGAAATGGAAGAAATGAGCAGTGAAACTACTTTATTAATTGTCACTTCTTCCTTTGCTGTCGGATTCATGTAGATGAACATGCATGTGCCATAGGTGATGGAAACTACAATCATGTGGGAAGAACAGGTGGAAAAGGCCTTTTTTCTTTGCTGGGTAGATGGAAATCCTAAAATTGTCTTGATAATATAAGTATAGGATAGAACTACACACAGAAGAGTCAAAATGAGGGTTAGCACAGCACAGATTAAAACAGTTTGTTCCATAAGCCGTGTGTCTGAACATGATATCTTCAGGAAGGGAAAAGCATCACAGAAAAAATGATCAATGACATTCAAGTCACAGAATTTCAAATTTAGCCCCAGACTAAGTGGGGAAATTATGACCAACAATCCAGCTAACCAACAGCAAAAAACAAGTCTCCTGCAGACTCTGCTGCTCATGATGGTCACATAATGCAAGGGTTTGCAGATGGCCACATAGCGGTCATAGGACATGGCGGCCAGGAGAAAAAATTCTGTTAATGCAAAGAGATCAGTAAAAAACACTTGGATGATACAAGCATTATATGTGATGATATTATCACCTGTTGCTATGTTATACAAGTATCTGGGGATACAGGCAGCTGTGAATGAGATCTCTAAGAAGGAGAAATTTTGTAAAAACAAGTACATGGGTGTTTTAAGTTGGGGATCCACAAAGGTGAGTGTGATGATGGTCAGGTTCCCAGTTACACTCAGCATGTAGGTGAGAAACAGAAAGATAAAAAGCAGAACTTGTAGCTCAGGGTCATCTGTCAGGCCCAGTAGTATGAATGCTGTTATTGTAGAGTTTTTCATCACTTTATGACTTCTGTTCAATCTGCACATCCAATAATTCAGAGATCATTATATAGATTATAGTATCTTTATAAAATCTAATTTAATTATCTCTACTTTCACTATATTTTCATATCGTATTTTAAGTCATATTATGAATATGATTAGATTTACCTGCTAATGTAGTGCGATTTTTTGGGTAGCAAAAATGTCATTTAGCTCCCTCAAATTCTTCTCTACTTGGGAGCCAAATTAAAAAAAAAAAAATCACATCATTAAACTTATGCTTTTGGTTAACAATTTGGTCCTTGTCAAAATGTTAATACTCATGCACAGTTCACATTTATACTTTCATGAAGTGCTCTGATGAATAAACTTCAAAAATACTAAAGGTAATATGTTTCTATGACTCTTTTATCTGTCTGTTAGTGTTTTTTTCATCTCTCTTCCCTTCTCACCACACTAATATTCCCTCTATATTTTCATCAATTCCTATGTTTTGAAGTATCATCTTTCAGGTGATCATTACTAAATCCATATCTTTATTTTGTAATCGTCCTTTTTAATTCTCAGATGTAACCTAGCATATTTATTTGAATATTTCACATGAATTTCAAAATCACTATGTCACGAATAAAACTCATGATCTTGTCTATTTCTCTTCCTCATCCTCTTAATATGTTTTTTTCAATAAAGATAATAGACTACATTTATTGAGCACATTCCAAGTGACAGATATTTTAGTAAATACTTCTCACTGAACATCTGTCCTTTGTCTTCAACTCACCTGAGTTACTTGTATTCTTCTATTTGTTTTCTCCTTCATATTTAAGCCCTCTGGAAAGTTTCCTGCAAGTCTGATGACTCTGTGATCTCTAATCCCAGTCATCATGTTCTCATGGAAAACAATGCTTGCCACTATCTTAACACTTAGGAAACAATACAAATTTGGAGGGATCAGAAAATGTGTGTCTTTGTCATGGTACATCTAACATAGCTCAGGTATATTGTCAACTGTCTAATAAATGTTTCTAAATGAATTTATCTATAGCATGTTTTCCAGAAACCTACAAAGCTATTTTCCTTTCTTTTTGGACATCTAATTCAAAGCACTTTGATATTAACTTCATTTATTTAAATTTTCTATGTTAGAATCTGTTGTTGAATTGCATTTTTCTTTTGATTTTGAAGAGGATCGTCTTTTCTGCTTTTGTTTATTATCTTCACAGCAGATAAAAAAGAAACGGTCTTCTCTTTGCTGTACCCTCCGGTAACATTCTGCTGATGCCATTTTTGCCACTGAGAGCATCTATCTGTGCGATATTAAATCTGGAGGGTATGAACATTTTTGATTCTGAGTGTGTGTTAATATCTCTTCCGTAGATTGTTTTAAGTCACTGATAATTACATTAGTAGGGACTCAAATATTTTCATTTTAAAATTAGTGTCTCTAGGTTTGAAATTTCCCTACAACAGTGAATTATGAAAAGATTCCCCTGAAGACCACAATTTATTTGTGTGTGGACTCACTTTACTGTGTAAACTAATGTGTTGTTTTACTGATGTGCGACGGGGTGGGCTCTGACTATCTAGCTGCAAATGCAGTTAAGGCCTCAGGGTTACAGTACCCAGCATAAGGGAGAAGAACCGAACCAGGCTCGTGATTTGCTTGAAAGAATGCTCTAAGGGAATTGAAGACACGTTCAACAACTATGTTAGTCACATTGAGATGTAGGAGAAATATTTCCGGGGCCCATCTCCTACCTTCCTCCCACCCTCTTTCTAATCCCTCAGGCAACACATGCATCACATCACGGAGCAAACTTACTCAGCCCTATCACCGCTGGATAATAATAATGCATGCTCTAAAAACATTGTTTGTTTCTTTCCCTCTATGGTATCACAAGGTATAATAAAACAAGATTTAAAAATGACTCACAGAGGCCGGCCAGGTGGCGCAAGCGGTTAAGTGCACACGCTCCGCTGCGGTGGCCTGGGGTTTGCGGGTACGGATGCTGGGCGTGCACCAACGCACTGCTTGTCGAGCTATGCTGTGGCCGCATCCTACATGAAGTAGAGGAAGATGGGCACGGGTGTTAGCTCAGGGCCAGTCTTCCTCAGAAAAAAGAGGAGGATTGGCATCAGATGTTAGCTCAGGGCTGATCTTCCTCACAAAAAAAATTAAAAATAAAAATAAAAATGACTCACAGTGAAATGTGACTAACTAGTTTTTGTTTATTCTATTGCCAAAAGACAAGTTTGAAATGAGGACAGGGATCTCCAATGAGAGTGCAAATTCAGTCAATGTGTCATTCATTTGAGAGAGAGAGGAGTATGCTTACACAATTATATGAATATATATTTTGGTTTTTGATGTGAGGTAGATGACATAGGAAATATATTTTTGGATAGCTATCAAGTTTTAATCCTTTTAATTGGCAATATATTCTTGTGCATAAAAATCTCTCAGAAAATGACATTTATATATTCAAAGGTTTTATTGCACTCTAAAAAAAATGAAAAAAAAAAGTATGCTTCACCAAATATAGAAATTTATCAATCACATTCCCAGCTTTTAAAAGACAGGTAAAGCATGTTTTCCAGACCATAATGAAAGTCAAATCACGCAAAAGGAAATATAAGTAAAATGACATATTTTATCTCACTTACTATTATGACTGTTGATCATGGTTTCTGTTGCTTTTGAAACACATGAAATCATAAAACTTCTGAATTGAAAATGGTAGTTGAGACGAAGACTATCTTATGAACTTCTGGTCACATTTGCTTATGAATCTACTGTCATATCACAACAACTCTAAGACGCGTGGACCTCTCTGAAGTATCTGTCTTCAAGCAATTACATGGAATTCCTTGTTATACTATTATCACTGCCTCAAAAAACAAAAACAAATGTAACAATATAATACAAGGTTTGTGGAATGTCAGAAGTCTTCTCTAGTTTCAGGAAAGCTGCTATTCTGACCTCTCAGGGCTGTGAGCACATTTACTATATCTAACTTGACATTTGCTTTATTTGACAAAAATGCAGCTAAGTGAATAAACAGAGTCCCTGGTGATCCAAGAACAGAGCCATTAATGAATCTTCTGAGTAATACAATTTGAGGTAAAAAAGTATGTCAACTGTGGCTTCTTTGGAGACAGCGTCCTTGGAGACGGGGGGGAGGCAGCAGATAAAGGCCAGAAGGACCAAAGCAGAATCTGGTTGTAAAACACAACTTCTTTGGATCACCTGCACCCATTGCCCACCCCCACCCTGCTTCTATCAACCACTAATTTGTTCTCTGTATCTGTGAGTTTGGTTTTTTGGTTGGTTGTTTGTTTTAGATTCCACATATAAGCGAGATCATACAATATTTGTCTTTCTCTATCTGACTTATTTCATTTAGCATAATGCCCTCAAGGTCCATCCATGTTGTCACAAACGGCAGGATTTCCTTCTTTTCTTATGGCTGAATAATAATTCATTGTACATATACATCATATTTTCTTTATCCACTCATCCATCGATGGACACTTAGGTTGCTTCCACGTCTTGGCTATTGTAAATAATGCTGCAATGAAAATGCGGGTAGGTACATGTATCTTTTCAAGTTACTGTTTTCGTTTCTTTTGGAAAAATACCCAGAGGTGGAATTGCTGGATCATATGGTGTTCTATTTTTAATTTTTTGAGGAACCTCCATAGTGTTTTCCTTGGTGGCTGCACCAACATACGTTCCCACCAATTCCCACCTACAGTGCACCAGGGTTGCATTTTCTCCAAATCCTTTCCAACACTTGTTATCTCTTGTCTTTTTGATAATAGCCATCTTAACAGATGTGAGGTGATATCTCACTGCGGTTTTGATTTGCATTTCCCTCATGATTAGTGATGTTGAGCACCTTTTCGTGTACCTGTTGGCCATTTGTAGGTCTTCTTTGACAAAGTGTCGGTTCAGGTCCTCTGCCCACTTTTTAACTGATTGATTGCCACTTTTCTATTGAGTTGTATGAGTTCTTTATATATTTTGGACAGTAACCCTTCTGACAATCATTTGACCCATTTGTCAACCCTATGATTGACAAATATTTTCTCCCATTCAGTAGGCTGCCTTTTCATTTAGTTGATGGTTTCCTTTTCTCTGCAGAAGATTTTTAGTTTGATGTAAGTCCTACTTTTTCTATTTTTGCTTTTGTTGCCTTTGTTTTTGTTGTCAAATCCAAAAAGACATCACCAACACTGATATCAAGGAGCTTACCGCCTATGTTTTCTCTAGAAGTTTTACGGTTTCAGTCTTACGTTCAAGTCTTTAATCAGTTTGAGTTAATTTTGGTGCATGGTATAAGGTAATGGCTCAGTTTCATTCTTTTGCACGTGGATGTCCAGTGTTCCCAACTCTATTTATTAAAGAGACTGTCTTTTCTATGTTGTATATTCTTGGTCCCCTTGTCTTAAATTAATTGACCATATTTGTGGGTTTATTTCTGGGCTCTCTACTCTGTTCCATTGATCTACTTGTCGGTTTTTTATGCCAATATCATACTTTTTTTATTACTATAGCTTTGTAATATAGTTTGAAATAAAAAAGTCTGATACTTCCAGCTTTGTTCCTCTTTCTCAAGACTGCTTTGGCTATCCAGGGTCTTTTGTGGTTCCATATAAATTTGTGTGTGTGTGTGTGTGTGTGTGTGTGTGGAAGATTAGCCCTGAGCTAACAACTGATGCCAATCCTCCTCTTTTTGCTGAGGGAGATTGGCACTGGGCTAACATCCATGCCCATCTTCCTCTACTTTATATGGGACTCTGCCACAGCATGGCTTGGCAAGCGGTGCTTCGGTGCACCCCCAGATCCAAACTTGCAAACCCTCACGCCGTCGAAGCAGAGCTCGCACACTTACCGGGCAAGCCCCAGGTTCCATATAAATTTTAGGAATGGTTGCTTTATTTCTGTGAAAAATGCCATTGGGATTTTTATAGAGTTTGCATTGAATATGTAAATTGCTTTGGTTAGGGTGGACATTTTAACAATATTAAATCTTCCAATCTGTGAGCATGGAATGTCTTTCCATTTATTCATGTCTTCTTCAATTTATTTCATTAATGTCTTATAGTTTTCAGTGTACAGTTTTTTCACCTCCTCATTTAAATTTATTCCTAGGTATTTTATTCTTTTTGATACAATTGTAAATGAGATTGTTCTCTTAATTTCCCTTTCTGGTAGTTCATAATTAGTGTGTAGCAGTGCAATTGGTTTTTGTATATTGATTTTGTATTCTGCAACTTTACTGAATGTGTTTATTAGTTCTAACATTTTTTTGTTGGAGTCTTTAGGGTTTTCTATATATAATATCTATGAGGTCATCTGAAAATGGAGACAGTTTAATTCTTCCTTTTTGATTTGAATGCCTTTTATTTCTTCTTCTTGCCTAATCGCTCTATCTAAAACTTCCAATACAGTGTTGAGTAAAAGTGATGAGAGTGGACATCTTTGTCTTGTTCCTGATCTTGCAGGAGAAGCTTTCAGCTATTCACCATTGAGGACGATGTTACCTGTGGGCTTGTCATGTAAGGCCTTTGATATGTTGAGGAACAATCCTTCTATATCCACTTTGTTGAGAATTTTTATCATAAATGGATGTTGAATTTTGTCAAATGCTGTTTCTGCATCTATTGAGATCATCATATCATTTTTATCCTTCATTTTGTTAATGTGGTTTATCACATTGATTTGCAGATGTTGAACCATCCTTGCAGCCCTGGAATAAGTCCCACTTGATCAGTTTTTGTTTTCTGTCGTTTTAAAGTTTACACTAATTGCACAAATCATAAATCTCAATGAAGCTTGCATGTAAATATGCTGGTAAAATTACCATCAAAAACAAGATATGAGATATTTTTATCATTTCAAAGCTTCTCTTGTTCCTCTTTTATAAGTGCCACTCTCCATAGAGATAACCACTATTTTTACTTCTATCACCAATGGTTATTTTTATCTTGTCTTTATCTTCAGATAAACCAAATCCTCCTGTACAAACTGCCTTTTGTCTGTACTATTTGCTTCAACATAATGTCCTTAAGATTCATCCACGACATTTTGTTCTTTTTGATTGCTATGTAGCTTTCCATTTCATAAACCTAGGTTTTCATTCATTTTAATGATGCTGGTGTTTTTATTGTTTCTCTTTTCTTTTGGCTATTGAATGAAGTTGTTAAATATATTCTTATGCTTGAGGTTTTGTGAATATACATGCATTTTTTACATCTTGAAATAAACGTAGTAGTGAAATTTTTGAGTCTTATGATAGGCATATTTATAACATACATAAGCATGGCCAAAAAGTTTGCTAAAGCAGTTGAACCAGCTTATCCTCAAATCAGCAGTTTGTCAGAGAGATGGAGTTGCTTTACTTCCTCACCAACAGGGAATTGTCATGAAAAACAAAAATGCCATCCTGTTGTCTGGTAATTGGTTCCCCTTGTTGCTGTAATTCACATTCCTTGATGAGTAATGACACTGAGAACCTCTGCATATGCTTATTGCTCAGGTGGGTATCTACTTTCAGAATTGTCTATTCAAATATTTGTCCCTTTTTAAATTGGATTTCTTTTCCTTTTCCTTATTGAAATCTTACTGAATTCTAGATGTTATTCCTATCTTCTGAATATACTGTGGTGCTATAGTTTACCTACTCACCTTCTTAAAGATATTATTATTCATAGTATGTTAATTTAATTGAAGTACATTGTGTCAGTGGTTTTCTTCTATGGTTAATGTGGTTTTGTTCTAAGAAATCTGTGTATTCTTTTAACCCAAGACCATTAAAGTATGCCTAAATATTATTTGAGAAGCTTCAAGTTTTTTAATTTTCATATTTAAGTCTATGATTTATCTCAAATTAATTGTTGTGCATTGCATGAGGTAAGAGTCAAAGTTCCTTTTTTTTTTGTATAAAAATATGTAGATATTCTGACACCATACTTTACCCAAGAAGCTACACATTGTTTTGTCAATCAAATGATTATATATGAATTAATTTATTAGTAGGTTTTATACTTTTCCATTGGTCTATTTGTCTGTCTCTGTACCACTATTATACTATTATATTTTCTGTAAATTTATAATGATTTCTGAATTCTTGCAGTGTATGTACTTTTACTTTCTTCTCCTTTCTCAATATTTTCTCGGTTATGCCAGTTATTCTGAGTTTTTACACAAGTTTTAGAATGAGCTTTTCAAGTTACACAATAATATATATAGTCTAGTAGTTTATTGAATTAATAGTTCAATTTGGGAAGGTTGATATCTTAACAACTTTGAGTCTTTCAGTCTCACACATGAGATATCTATTTATTTAGGTCACTTTGATTTCTCTCAGTTTTCTGGTTTTTCATGTAGAGGTTTTATAAATACTTTGTTTGAATTATTCTTATGCAACTATATTTTTATGACATACTAAATGGTATTCTATGTAGCCCTCATTTAAATAACCCTACTCCTAAGGTGCAGATTTTCTGGATTCTCAGTTAAATAACCAGGGTATCCAGAAATCTCTCTTCAGTCCGACTGGCCATTAAGAGTTTAATGGCAAAAGTGATATTTTTATAAAGGTATTTATGTCATCACATTCACTGGCATGTCTGAGAATGCACACAGCTCCCTTTGTTTTCCATCTCCAACAAATCGGACAGATTTGCTCGTGATGGGCTTAGTGCTATTATAAGCCTCCAAATATTGTCTTACTGCCTCCATCATTGAAAAGACAACAAATTACTCTCAGGGTTGAGGAACTGTCTCCACTGGTGGAAGAGATGATTTTTTACATCATCAGGACAGAGAGAAATGTTTTTCAATGTCAAATGTGACTTTTCTTGTTAATTTGTGGAAAATGTCACTAAGCAAAAAAAAAAAATGGTCCTTGGTGACCTACAATCGAGAGTCATTAATAGATTAGTTTGCATTTCCTAGAAATTTATATGAATGAGATCATACAGTATGTACTCATTTTTCATCCGGCTTATTTTATTCAGCATAATTTTTTGAGATTCATCGATGTTATGTGCATCTATAGTTAAGTCCTTTTGTTTCTGAGAACAATTCCTTTGTGTGGATATACCACAGTTTTCTACTATTCACCTGCTGAAAGATGCTTTATCATTTCAATTTTAAGTCACTGACAAATAAAGCTGCTATGAACATTCATGCACAAATCTCTCTAATGACATTTACTTCATTTCTGTTGGGTAAATATCTAGGAGTGGAATGTCTAGTCATATGGAAAGCATATATTTAACATTTAAAAAAATACCGAAGAGTTTTCCAAAGCAGTCATAAGATTTTACATTCCCACCAGCAGTATAAGAGTGTTCTAAGTGGTCCACCTCCTTGACACAATCAGTTTTCATGCTTTCAGACATTCTAGTAGATATATAGTGGTATCCCATTGTGATTTTAATGTTTTGTATACCTAATAGCTAATGATGTTGAACATATTTTGGTGCATTTAGTTGCCATCTGTATATCTTCCTTGGTGAAGAGTCTGTTTAAATCATTCGCCTATTTTTAATTGGGTTGTGTGTTTTCTTATTATGGATCTTTGAGAGTTCTTTACACAGTCTTGATACAAGTTCCTTGTCAGATACTTGATTAACAAACATTTTCTTTCAGTTTGTGGCTTTTCTTCCAGTTTGTGTCTGGTGTTGTTCTCTCAATAGTGTGTTTTTAGGAGCAGAAGTTCTTAATTTTGATGAATGGCATTTCGTCATGTTTTAAACATGTATCATGCTTTACTGCAGTATCTAAAAATATTTGCCTAACTCAACAACAACATTCACTTATAGAAGTATCATAGTTTGTTTTACGCTTACGTCTGCGATTCATTTTGAGTTAATTTTCGTAACCTTATTTGTATGTAGTACAAGATATTTGTCAAAGTTCAGTTTTTAAAAATATGGTTATCCAATTCTTCCAGTGTCATTTGTTGAAAAGACTAACCTTTCACCATTGAATTTTTTTCCATCTTTATCGAAAATCGGTTGACCGTAAATGTAAGGGTTTACTTCTGGAGTTTCAGTTATTTCCACTGACCTACTTCCCTATGTTTACACCAATATCACAGTGTCTTTATTACTGCAGTTTTATAATAAATGTTAAAATGAAATAAGGTAGATCTTATAACTTCGTTCTTTTTCAGAGTTGAATTGGTTATTCTAGGTCTTTTGAATTTCCATATGAATTTTCTAATCAGCTTGGAATTTCTACAAAATCTTCTGCTTGGACTTTGATTAAGATTGAATTGAGTCTATAAATTAATTTGGAAATAATTGAACTCTTAACAATATTTAGTTTTTTGTTTTGTTTTTGAGGAAGATTGGTCCTAAACTAACATCTGTTGCCAATCTTACTCTTTTTTTCTCTTTTTTTCCCCAAAGCCCCAGTATATAGTTGTGTATCATAGATGTAGAGTTGTAACTCCTCTATATGGGATGCTGGCTCAGCATGGCTTGATGAGCAGAGAGTAGGTCCATGCCCAAGATCTGAACTGGCAAACCCCGGGCCACCGAAGTGGAACATGTGACCTTAACTGCTATGCCACTAGGCCAGCCCCAGTATTTAGTTTTTTGATCTGTAAAAGTGGTGTATATCTCCACCTATGTGACTCTCCTTAAACTTCTCTCAACAAAGTTTTGGTTTTCAGTATGCAGGTCTTTCATGTCTTTTGTTCGATTTAGGCCCACATCTTTCATATTTTTGATGCAACTTTTAGTATTCAATTTCTGATTATTTGTTCCGAGTATACAAAAATATGTTTGATATTTTGTATGCGTATCTTTTTCCTGCAATGTATATAAATTCACTTATTAGTTCTTATAACTTTTTTATTTTGGTAGAATCCATAGGATTTTCTACATAGAAGATCAAGTTGCAGAGAAATAAAGACAATTATTTTCTTGCTAATGAATCTAGATATCTTTTTTTTTTCTTAAGGCATTAACTATAACATTCAGTCCAATGTTGAATAGCAATGATAAGAGTGGAGATCATTGTCTTTTTCTTGACCTCAGGGGGGAAGCATTCAGTATTTCATTATTAAATGTGATGTTAGTTTTAGTTTTTGTAGATGTCTTTTATCAAGTTGAGGAAGTTTCCTTTCTTTTCTAGTTGGTAAGAATTTTTTATTAGAAATGGATGTTGGACTTTTTCAAATGCTTCTGCATTGACTGAGATGATCATATATATATGGATACGTTTTACCTTTTAGTCTCAATATATGGTGGATTATATGGATTGATTTTTAAATGTTAAATCAATCTTACATTCCTGTGATAAAATCCTCTGGGGTAAGGATGCATATCTATCTGTATTTGTATATCTATAGCTACATTCTAATTGCTAACACTTTATTTTTACATCTATGCTTATAGGGGTATTGGTCTATCAATTTCTTTACTTGCAATGTTTTTGTCCAATTTTGTTATCAGGCTGCCGTTGACCTCACAAAATCAGTTTGGAAATGTCCTCTCCTTATTAGTTTGCTGGAATAATTTGTGTAGAATTGGTATTATTTCCTACTTAAATATTTGGTACAATTCACCAGTGAAGCCATGGCTTGGGTTTTATTTGGTGGCATGTTTTTAACCACATTTTAAATTTCAGCAATACCTAGATGCCTATTCATCTTCTCTCTCTCTTTTTTTTTTTTGGAGTGAATTTTGTTTGTGTCTGTGTTTTAAGGGTTAATTCCAGCAAGGCTGGATTTGGCCTGAGCTATTTTTGCCAAACTTCCAGCACCAACCCCTGATAAAGACATGAAATATCCTAATCAATAATGTTGCTTTGTAACCATGGGCCTGAGGAGTTTCAGGACAGTTTGTAACAGCTTGTTAACATTGTTTATTGATAAGAGTAACATTGGTCATTTGCACTTGGTCTAGGTGAGACCACTAGAGGGTTCTCCTCTTGAGGCTGTTTATGTAGCAGTATGATTCTTACATAATGAGTAAAATACAAAAATCCCTAGCTGTGACTCTACTGGGGCTCTCTGGATTGAGTGTTTTCTGCACACATCAGTGGCTTCTGACCTGAGAAAGAAAGTATGTCCTGCCGTGTTGCCTATAGAAGAAGGACAATCAGAGTGTGCAGCTCACAGAATTAATTGTTAAAATTTTGTTTTGCTAAAACCTTGTTCATTAGCTCAAGGTCTTCACATCATTTTGTTTTTGTTGTGGAATTGCAACAGTACATCCATCAAGTTATACAAATATGTCCTCCATTAGTATTTATATCTCTTTCTTATTTGTAATCCTACCTATTTTGCACTTTGTTTTGAATTAACTCATGTTTCTGTGAAATTTATCAATTTTCTGTAAATTTTTAAAAGAATCAACTTTCAGATTTATCTTTTTAAATTTATTTACTTTTCTAACCTTAGTAAAATCCATGTTCTTCATACTTTGGATTGATTTTATGGGTTTTTAAAAATCTTATAATGAGTAGGAGTTTCTATACTTTTTGTTCTGTTTAATTTAAAATCATGAACAGAGAAAGAAGTCAAGATAGCGGCATAGGCAGACTCTTAACTCACCTCCTCCTGCGGACACAGCCACTTTACAACTACTCTTGGAAAAATTACCCCTGAGACAGAACTGAAAACTGGATAAGAGGAAATCCTTCAACAAACGACAATCCTAATTGAGGTGGAAGAGGCAGAAACTCCCTTCTGGAGAGAAAAAAACACCACCTTCACAAGGTGCCAGCTTCACTGCCACCTGGGAACAGCCCAAAGATATGCAGGCCTCTCTGGAGGAGTGGGGACCTGAGCCGAGGAGCGCCCCTGCTATAGGCATTTTTTGGACCCAGCACAATTGAGATGAGTGGCATAATATCTGACTTTGACTGCTACTAAAACATTGGGGAGTACGCCCAGAAAAGCTGGTTCACAAACAAAGTAAAACTGGCTATTAAAGGCCCATGCAGAAACTCACCCATTGCAGAAAGCAACCTAAAATCACCAGAAAGAATGGTGCACAGTCCTTTGGTGAAAAGAGACTCACCTGATAGGCTCTGAGTGCATCTCGATGAGAGGTGAGACCTCTCCAGGGACTAGCACATTGTCGGCGGCCGTTCTTGTGGCCTGGTGTGGGCGTGCTGACACAGATGCTGGCAGATGCCATTGGAGTTCTCCTTGGCCTGCTAGCCCAGGGTCTGCCCCACCCAGTAGAGCACCGATTTAATCCAGCTCAGCCAGGGCAGGCAGCCCACCCTAGAGACTAGCCCCACCCAACAACAAGCCCTTGGGCAACCTGTGGGCCTGCATAGATAGGTGACTGGATTCTCTGCAGCCTGGCAACTGGGTCAACCTGTGTGTGGCAGGGCGTGTGCAACGAGCGCCGGTGGAGAGTGCGGGGCAGTGGTGGAGTGTGTGGAGCTCCTGCCTTGGAGATATTGCGTCTACTTCAGGAGGTTGGGGCACAGGCAGGGGGCAGGACTGTGTTGACTGTGTGTATGGACCTGTGGGCAGTGGGGCCTGTCAGCTGCAGAAGACTTGTTCTTCTCAAAGAGCCTCATGCGGGTTGGCCCCACCTTCCAAAACCTGAAATTATTGGATGCTCCCATGCCTGAGGTCAGCCCTAACCAGCTACAATCCTCAGAGAGTTGACAAGGGACCTAAAGGCTAGAGGCTTATAGCAATTGTAAGCCCCTGAGCCTAACAACCTGCCATGCTGGGGGCCTACTCACTTAATAGAAATATTGCAACAGGAATGCACTATTAGAACTTGCAGTCAACTGTGCTGGGGCTCCCCACACCCGATAAAGAGACAGAAGCGCCCAATACAACTACACACAGCTGAGCATTACAACAGCTGGCCAGGAGCATAGCTCGGCTTCCCTGGGCACCTATGGGAGGAGCAACCATGCCACAACAGAAGGACATGCGTAAGCCACCTAGGGGTCAATTCTGGAACATTCGGAACTGAGGGAAGCACACTGCTGGGCCTCATAAGACATCACTTATATAAGGTCACCTCTCCGAGAGCAGGAGACGTAGCAGTCCTACTAATATATAAACATAAGCACAGAGAAAGAGGCAAAGTGAGGCGGCAAAGGAATACATTCCAAGTAAGGGAACAGGACAAAACCACAGAAAAGGAACTAAGTGAAACAGAAATGAGCAACCTATCCAAGAGAGAGTTCAAACAAAGAGTGTTAAGGGTGCTCACTGATGTGGGGTGAAGAATAGATGAACTCAGTGAGAACGTCAACAAAGAAATGGAAGATATAAAAAAGACCAATCAGAAATGATGAATACAATACTGGAAATGAAAAATTCTCTAAAGGGACTCAAAAGCAGAGTAGGGGATACAGAAGAACAGATCTTTGAGCTGGATGAAAGACTAGAAGAAATCACCCAAGCTGAACAGATAAAAGAAAAAAGAATTAAAAAGAGTGAGAACAGTCTAAGGGACCTCTGGGACAACATCAAGCACACTAACATCTGTGTTATAGGTGTCCCAGAAAGAGAAGAGCAAGACAAAAGGGCAGAGAATCTATTTGAAGAAATAATAGCTGAAAACTTACATAACCTAAGGAAGGAAACAGACATCCAGGTACAGGAAGCACAGAGAGCCCCAAACAAGATAAACCCAAAGAGGCCCACACCAAGACACGTCATAATTAAAATGTCCAGAATTAAGGATAAAGAGAGAATCCTAAGGCTATGAGCTGATTTCTCAACAGAAATCTTACAGGCTAAAAGAAAGTGGCATGATATATTTAAAGTGCTAAAAGGAAAAAACCTACAGCCAAGAATACTCTACCCAGCAAGGTTATCATTAAAAATGGAAGGAGAGATAAAAAGTTTCCCAGACAAGCAAAAATTAAAGGAGTTTGTCACTAAAAAACCAGTACTACAAGAAATGCTACAGGAACTTATATAAGGGGAAAAGAGAAGACAACAAATAGGAAAAATTATCTATTTCCATGATAAGAGGGTAACTATGACATCAACAACATAAAATGTGGGAGAAGGGGAGTTAAAGGGTAGAGCTTTCAGATAGAGGTCAAACCAAAAAGACCATCAACTTAATATAGATTGCTATATATGTAACTTACTGCAAATGAACCCCATGGTAATCACAAACCAGAAAACTATAATCAATACACAAAAAACTAAGAGAAAGGAACCCAAACATAATACTAAAGAAAACCAACAAACCACAAGGGAAGAGAGCAAGAGAAAAAGAAAGGAACAGAGAAGGACTACTAAAACACTGAGAAAAAAAGTTTAAAAATGGCAGTAAATACATACTTATTAATAGCTACTTTAAACATCGATGGACTAAATGCTCCAATTAAAAGGCATAGGGTGCCTTAATGGATAAAAAAATCAAGACCCATATATATGCTGCATGCAAGAGACATACTTCAGACCTAAAGACGTTAACAAACTGAAAGTGAAGAGATGGAAAAAGATACTCCATGCAAATGGCAATGAAAAGAAAGCTGGAGTAGCAATGCTCATATCAGACAAAATAGACTTTAAAACAAAAACTGTAAAAAGAGACAAAGAAGGGCACTATATAATGATCAAGGGAACAATCCAACAAGAGTTTATAACACTTGTAAATATCTACGCACCAAATGTAGGAGCACCTAAATATATAAAGCAATTATTAACGGACATAAAAAGATAAATAGACAGTAACAGACTAATAGTAGGGGACTTTAACACCCTACTTACACCAACTGATAGATCATCTAAACAGAAGATCAATAAGGAAACATTGGCCTTAAATGACACACTAGAACAGATGGACCTAGTAAATATGCAGATTATTCCATCCCAAAACTGAAGAATACACATTCTTTTCAAATGCACATGGAACATTCTCCAGGATTGATCACATATTAGGCCACAAAACAAGTCTCCATAAATTTAAGAAGATTGAAATAATACCAAGCATCTTTTCTGACCACAATGGTATGAAACTAGAAATCAACTACAGGAAGAAAAACAAAAAAGCCACAAATATGTGGAAATTAAACAAAATGCTCTTGAACAACAATTGGGTCAACGAAGAAATCAAAGGAGAAATCCAAAAATACCTGGAGACAAATGAAAATGAAAATACGACATGTCAGAATTTATGGGATACAGCAAAAGTGGTTCTAAGAGGGAAGTTTATAGCAACACAGGCCTATCTCAACAAACAAGAAAAATCTCCAATAAACAATCTAACAATGCACCTAAAGGAACCGGAAAAAGAAGAACAAACAAAGCCCCAAATCAGTAGAAGGGAAGTAATAAAAATCAAAGCACAAATAAATGAAACAAAGACAAAAAAAAAAAAGAAAAAATTAATAAAACAAAGAGCTGGTTCTTTGAAAAGATAAACAAAATTGACAAGCCTTTAGATAGATTCACCAAGAAAAAAAGAGAGAAGGGTCAAATAAGTAAAATCAGAAATGAAAGAGGAGAAGTTACAACAGACACCTCAGAAATACAAAAGATTATGAGAGAATACTATGAAAAGCTATATGCCAAGAAATTGGACAATCTGGGAGAAATGGATAAATTCTTAGAATCATACAACCTTCCAAAACTGGATCAAGAAGAAATAGAGAATTTGAATAGACCAATCACCAGTAAGGAGATCAAAGCAGTAATCAAAAATCTCCCCAAAAATAAAAGTGCAGGACCAGACATGTAAACCTGAGCAGCTGTACCCATAACTCAACAACTTGCATCTCTCCATCCTCCATTCTTTGCTTTCCCGGGAATCCATGGGTCATAGATGGGATTATTTTATCTTCATTTCTGACTATCCTGTATCTTTGATACCTTGTGATTGCCCACATATTAATCTTTACTCTCAGCTATATATTCCAAAGAATAGTTGTGGGATTTTATCCAGCATGTTTTTGTTTTTAGTATACATTCCCAGCATATTAGAAATCCTATTATCTTCTCTCTCAGTTGTTCCTTGTATTATTATATCATGCCCTCATTCATCCTGTTCAGCATTTTAACATAAAATTTCAATTCTTACTTGAATTTTTGTATTATATTATGCATATTTGAATACAATAATCAGCAGTATTGTGCCGTCAATTTTATGGAAGACTAAAGAATTTTTTATTATACTGCAAACTTCATTATTGTCGTTATATTTTTCTACAAATGAATTGATGAGAAGTACACTTTCATGTCCTTTACTGAGACAAATCTACAAGAACTTGAGTAAAAACCAAAAGAAAGAAATGAGTTGATTAAGGCTCAATATAAGTAAATCTAAAGAGGAGATGAGAAATATAACATCATTGAAAGATAGATTGTTAAAAGATCAAGAAAATTATAAGCTTCAATGGAAAGGTTTAGCAGCTATTCATTTTTTATTTTAACTTTATTTATTGAGTGCTATTTTATTTTGGTTCTTCAGGAATGATGCAATTCTTTTGATTGAGTCATCGAAGGATTTCTTCACTTGTTTATTTCTTAGTGTATAAATAAATGGGTTTAACATCGGTGAAATGGAAGAAACGAGTAGTGAAACCACTTTATTAATAGTCACTTGTTCCTTTGCTGTTGGATTCATATAGATGAATATGCATGTGCCATAGGTGATGGAAACTACAATCATGTGGGAAGAACAGGTGGAAAAGGCCTTTTTTCTTTGCTGGGTAGATGGAAATCCTAAAATTGTCTTGATAATATAAGTATAGGATAGAACTACACACAGAAGAGTGAAAATGAGGGTCAGCACAGCACAGATTAAAACAGTTTGTTCCATGAACCGTGGGTCTGAACATGTAATCTTCAGGAGGGGAAAAGCATCACAGAGAAAATGATCAATGACATTCGAGTTGCAGAATTTCAAATTTAGCCCCAGAATAAGTGGTGAAGTCATGACCAACAATGCAGCCAACCAACAGCAAAAAACAAGTCTCCTGCAGACTCTGCTGCTCATGATGGTCACGTAATGCAAGGGTTTGCAGATGGCCACATAGCGGTCGTAGGACATGGCGGCCAGGAGAAAAAATTCCGTTACTGCAAAGAGATCAGTAAAAAACGCTTGGGATGATACAAGCATTATATGTGATGATATTATCACCTGTTGCTATGTTATACAAGTATCTGGGGATACAGGCAGCTGTGAATGAGATCTCTAAGAAGGAGAAATTTTGTAAAAACAAGTACATGGGTGTTTTAAGTTGGGGATCCACAAAGGTGAGTGTGATGATGGTCAGGTTCCCAGTTACACTCAGCATGTAGGTGAGAAACAGAAAGATAAAAAGCAGAACTTGTAGCTCAGGGTCATCTGTCAGGCCCAGTAGTATGAATGCTGTTATTGTAGAGTTTTTCATTACTTTATGACTTCTGTTCAAGCTGCATGTCCAATAATTCAGAGATTATTATATAGATCATAGTGTCTATATAAAATATAATTTAATCATCTCTACTTTCACTATATTTTCATATCATATTTTAAATAATATTATGAATATGATTAGATTTATCTGCTAATGTGGTATGATTTTATGGATAGCAAAAATGTCATTTAGCTCCCTCAAATTCTTCTCTACTCAGAGCTAAATAAAAAAAAAAATCACATCATTAAACTTATGCTTTTGGTTAACAATTTGGTCCTAGTCAAATCATTAATACATAATGTATAGTTTGGAATCAGTCTAAAGAGTCTTGCCCAGAATTTGAAGTGTCTGCTCCAGCTTTACAATTAGAGTCTTTTCTTTTCTTTCTTTTTTGGAATAAGTGTATTTTTTCCTAAGAACAATGCTAAACCTCAAGAAAAGACCACATATAAGGTTCCCTCCCTCATTTTCCTTCTATATTTCTCCATCATTCTTGACATCCTTCTACATTTCTTTGTCAATGTGCAAACTGATAAGCAGAATTTAAACACAGTTTTCATGTATTTATGTTCATGAAATGTTTTCATAAATTAACATAAAAATTACACATGGCTTTTTTAATGTGATCTTTTTGGCCGTTTTGATTCCATGGACTTATTAGTTCTTCGCTTCTGACTATACACTCTCTCCTTGTTTTTTCCAATTTTTCCATAAAATTCCTACAATTTTATATAACATCTTTTACTTAATGAATACTAAATTTCTGTTTCTGGTAATGGATTTTTTCTGAATTACATATTGAATTGAATACTAAATATATTTACTTATATCTTGAACCTAGTACCAAACACACCTGCTTGCACAAACCACATGCATGTCCATTTCAGTGTCTAGAACAGAAGTCCTGATCTTCCACATGGTGAGCCACCCTTCCCACTCTCCCGTGGGTCAATAGGTCCCACTTGTTAACCATGCATTCTGTGCCAGGGATTATAGTAGGCAGTTGTATTGTGTACTTTGTCCCGTATTTCTCAACTTAAGTGAGTAAAGCTAAGGATTATTGATTTTCAGTTGAAGCACCATTTCCCATGGGAAATTCTGAAATTCTGATGACTATCTTAGCCTACACACCACTCCTGTGTTCTCCAAACAAACAAAACTTGCCAGTGTGTTAGTGCTCAGCTGAAGGATATGTTTGTTGGGATCATTCCTTTCTCACAGTGATAGCAACAACCAATAACAGAGTCCACGTATATTGTCAACATCTATAGAATAGTTTCTGAATAAATTTGTATACCCCAAATTTACAAATATAAACAGAGAAAGCTTTTTGTTCATATTTTGACTTAAATTCATATTGCTCTGAAAACTTAATCTGTTTATTTTCTGTGTATCTGACTCTATTACTTGAAAATTTTAGGTTTTTTTTTGCTTTTTTCTTCTAAAGAAGAGGTTTTATATTAATTAAGTCACAGTGTGAAGTGGTCATTACAATTGTGAGAAAAGTTAGAACTGCCTTCTCTTCTTTCCCTGGTCTTTCAAATAAGTAATTGTGTTTTCATTGATACCGTGTTTCCATCCTCACTGTGATCTATTATTGCAATGTTAAATCCAGAGATCATGGGATGTTTGATGCTGAGTTTATGTCAAAGCTGCACAGTAATTGTCTCAGGCACCAAGAATTAGTTACTGTGGTGGAGGCTTGAATGTTTTCAATTGTCAATCAGTGTTTCAATGCTGGTGCATCAGTAAGTGAAAAAAATTCCCCTTGAAATCACACTTTTTTTGTAAACAGTTTCTCTTTATTGTTTTTTAGCTGTATTTTATTCATACTCAAGTAGGAGATGAGCCACATCTGATGGTTAAACCCACAGGCTGGCAGTCACCAAACGAGGAAAGAAGTGGGGACCTAGGCTCCTGGTTTGCCTGAAAACTAGAACCCTCCCAGGGACTTCTGGGACATACACCACATATACACTAGATTAAATCCAGAAGTCGTGGAGAATGATTGCTGTGGTCTACCTATTTTTCTGCCATCCTTTCTCCTTATCACCCAGCTACACATGCATCACCATGTAACCTTACTCAGCTCAACATGCTATGGGCATTACTCAATGTTCAAAAAATATTTTTTTCTTACAAGATATTATAAAGTATTATAAGATAGAATTCAATAAATTAATTAATAGTGATGTATAACCTACTGATTTCTGTTTATCTTACAGTAAATATTTGAAAAGAGGCAGAGATTTCTAATGAGTGTTCTTTTGGCATGATGAAGGGGAAATATACCCACACACAGGCACATGCACACACACAGGCACATACAATAGGTGCTTTCATTTCACAATTTGAAGTTGATGGTATAGCTGATGTCATTTCTGGATATTTCTTAATATTAGGATTCATATTTCTATGTCCCCCTTTTACTATTAAGACATCTCATATATATTTTTGAAGGCTTTATAAAATATACCTTATAAATCATATATCTGATTTTAATATAGGCAGGTGGAATCTTTTTTCTCAGAGAAAAATATGGCGAAAGTTTCACTAAGAGAAATATTCCTCATGTCGAAAATTTATCATACTCACTTTTCTATTAGTCAATCATAACTTCCTTAAGTTGCTTAAAAATAGTAATTCTCAAAGGCACTTAGTTGAAAATGGTAGATTTGATGAAGATTTTCATGAGAACATCTCTTCATTTTTGCTGATGCATCCATGTCACACTCTTAGTTTCTCTGAACAGGTAGAAAGCTCTCTGAGATTGCTGTCGCCAACAAATTAGATTGATTTTTTCACAAAAGGCGTAAGAAATATTTTCTTGTATATTTTGACATTTAAAAAGGGATAAAAGATGATCTATGGCAGTAGAATGCCAGAGACTCTCCCCTCTTTTGAAAGAGCATGATGTAATCCATGCAGGAATAGAAGTATAACGAAGTACACCTGAAATTTATACAATTTTATAAACCAATAAAATAAATAAATAAATAAATGTAAAAAAAAAAAAACACAAGAAAGAGCTGGTATTTCAATCTCTCTGGACAGTGACTGAGGTTCGAACAATACCAACCTTGATTTTTTTTTTTTTTTTTTAGTCTGCTCTACCTGAAAATAAATGAATAAACAAAAGATCCTTGGTGATTTACACTCAAAAGTCACTAATGGATCTTTGGAGTCATTTTAATTGGCAAAAGCAAAATTACTAACAAAGGCTGGTTCCAGTGTCCTTGGAGACAGCAGGACAAGTACCAGGTTATTTCATTCATTTTCTTATTTTTCTTAACAGCTTTATTGAAGGAAAATAAACATACACTAAACTGCACATATTTAAAGGGTACAATTGGATAAGTTGTGACCTATGTACATTCCTGTGAACACATCAACACAATCAAGAGTGAACATGTCCATCACCCCCAAAAGTGTCCTTGTGCACCTGTATCATCTCTTGTGCCCTCCTCTTTCTGCACTCCTCCATTCCTCAGGCAACCACTGATAAGGTGTCTACCACTATAGATTAGTTTGCTTTCATATAAAAGCTTAAGTAAATACAATAATGAAATATTGTATTTATTTTTTACCAGGCCTCTTTCACTGAGCAGGTATTTAAGAGTTTATCCCTGTGTTTATGTGTATCAATATTTCATTCCTTTTCACTTCTGTGTAGTATTCCAATGTTGATTGACTTATAGAGTTTTTCCAGATTGTGACTATTACAAATAAAGCTGCTATGAACAGTTGTGTACTAGATTCATATGGAAATATGCTTTCATTTCTCTTGGATAAATACCTCAAAATGAAGTGCACTGGTTTGTTAGTTTATAGGTTAGGTGTATTTTTAACTTTTAAAGAGTCTGCAAAACTTTTTTGCAACATGCCTTTAGCATTTACATTCCTATTGTCAGTGTTTGAGAGTTCTGGTTGCTCCACATCAATGCCAACCCTTAGCCTGATCAGACTTTAATTTTAGCTATTCTAGTACACGTGTAGTGATATCTTGGTGGTGTTTTGATTTACAATTCCCTAATGACATATGATATTGCCCAGCATTTCATGTGCATATTTAACATTTGCATATCGTCTTTGGTGTGGCATCTGTGCAGATCTTTTGCTCATTTTTTAATTGGATTGTTTTCCTATTGTTGAGTTGTAAGAGTTCTTTATGTATTCCGGATACAAGCGTCTCATCAGACATATGATTTTTGAATATTTTCTCCCATTGTGTGGGTGTTCCAGTTTCTGAATGGTGTCCTTTGAGGAAAAAAAATTAATTTGGATGAAGTCAAATTGATTTGTGCATGTCTTTTACCACTTGTCCTTTGGTGTCATATCTAAGACAGCATTGTCTAACCCAAGGTCACAAAGATTAACTCCTATGTTTTCCTCTAAGAGTTTTTGTTTTCCCATTTAGTTCTATGATTCATTTTTGTATATGCCATGAGAAAGATGTCTAAATTCACTGTTTTGTACATGGATATCCAGTTGTCTAGCACTATTTGTTGAAAATGCTATTCTTTTCCCAGTGATTTGTCTTCACAACCTTGTTATAAATCAGTTGACCGCTGTAGTGGCTTGAATAGTGGCCCTGAAAGATCTGTCCAAGTTCTAACACGCAGAACCTGAAATTGTGACCTTCTTTGAAAAGGGGTCTTTGCAGATATAATTAAGCTAAGAATTTTGAGAAGGCCCTAAATCCAGTGACTGAGGTTCTTCTGGGAAGAAAGCCATGTGAAGATCGAGGCAGAGATTTGAATCAGGCTGCCACAAATCAAGGAATTCCAAGGGCTGCCAGAAGCTGAAAGAGGTATGGAAGGATTCTCCTTTTTTTTTCTTGGTACAGGCAGTCTTTGCATAGGGACACTTTTTACTTATTAAACAGTGCTTTGTATAATTTTATCTCATTGTAGGAAAAAATGGAAATAAAGAAGGGTCAGGAACTCCCAGAAGTTCCTGTTCCCCACAGGCCATAGAACATTCTTTACTACAAATTAAGGGTTGGACAAAAGGAAAAACATTTGCCAAACACCTAACCTTTAAGAGTCACTTTTCTCTGCCCTATGGGCTTTCAAAAGCTTAAAGTGATCTGAATAATCACTTTAAATGTTAATGGTCTAATATATCAATTGAAAGACAGAGATGGTCAGAGTGAATTAAAACAGAAGAAACTTCTGAGAAACTGTAAAGATTTCTTCTGTTCCATTCTTTCATTCTTCTTGTATTCCTACATGTTGTCTACAGGAAACCAACTTTATATATAGACTCAGATAGATTGAAAGAAAAGGGATGGAGAATGATATGTCATGCTAACACTAATAAAAAACTAGCTTGAGTGACATCAGCATCATGGCAGAGTGAGCTTTCCCGTGAACTCTTCCCCCGACAAGATACAACAAAAGGAACAGTCACAGACCAACAACGGAATCCCAGACACTGAAAAGCTAGAGCGGAAAGATCCACACTGCCACACATCTGAGAGCAGAACGTGCTGGGCCCCCGGAGGAAGTGGGAGAGGTAAGGAGAACTCCTCTCCCTCCCCATCAGATCAGCGATCCCGGTCCGCAGGGCTCCCAGAGAGGGGGGAGGGGCGGCCCTCGGCGGGGAAACCGTAGCTCTTCAGGCTCTCTCAGCCAGTGGGAAACTCCCACACAGAGGACTCAGAAAAGCCACAGGGCTACCATCAACATCTGAGCACCCCAGAGAGCAGATAAAGAGGGGAAAACGAGAAGCCTCCCACATCAGGGACCCAGAGGGCAAAAGAGAGCTCCCCCTTCCCCGCAAACCGGACCCTGCAGCTCAACCGACCAGACCAGACCTAGCGATCTGCAGCAGACCAGACCAAGAGATCTGCGACAGACCAGACCAAGTGATCCGCGGCAGACCTGATCAAACGACCGGACCTGTGGATTGCAGCGGGAAAAAAACAAAAAACAAAACTGCGGATCGCAGCAGAAAAACCGGGGCAGAGCGCAGGGGGCTTAGACTACACAGCCCTTCACCAGCAGACAGTGGCGGCAGGTGGAAATTGCAACCAGAGATTTCCAGGATGAGGAAAAACAAAACCAACACAGGAACCACAATGCAATAATATATGAAATCCCCAGACCAGAAACAAAATGACAAGCACCCAGAAATCAACCCCGAAGACACAGAAATCCATAAACTAAATGACAGAGATTTCAAAATAGTTATCACAAAAACACTCAGCGAAATACGAGACAACACAGACAAACAATTCAATGAGATTAGGAGTTTCTTCACAAAAGAGATTGAAATCATAAAGAAAAACCAATCAGTGCTGATGGAGATGAAGAACACAATGGAAGAGATAAAGGAGAATCTGGAATCTTTAAAGAACAGAGCTGACAATATGGAGGAAAGAATTAGCACTTTAGAGGATAGGAATACAGATATACTCCAGATGGAAGAGGAGAGAGAACTAAAACTAAAAAGAAATGAAGAAAGACTCCAAGAAATATCTGACTCTATTAGAAAATGTAACATAAGAATTATAGGTGTTCCTGAGGGAGAAGAGAGGGAAAGAGGAACAGAGAGCCTATTCAAGGAAATAATAGCTGAGAATTTCCCAAATCTGGGGAAGGAGCAGGAAATACCAGTAAGCGAAGCCAACAGGACACCTATATATATTAACAGACAAAGGCCTTCACCATGACACCTAGTGGTAAGGCTAGCCAGGGTCAACAACAAAGAAACAATATTAAGGGCAGCTAGACAAAAACAAAAAATAACGTACAAAGGAACTCCCATCAGGCTCTCAGCGGATTTCTCAACAGAAACTTTACAGGCTAGAAGAGACTGGAATGATATATTCAAAATACTTAAAGACAAAAACTTTCAGCCAAGAATACTCTATCCAGCAAAAATATCCTTCAAATATGATGGAGAAATAGTAACTCTCCCAGATAAACAAAAGCTAAGGGAGTTCATGGCCACGAGACCCCCATTACAAGAAATACTCAACAAGGCCCTCAGGCCTGAAAAAAGAAGAGAAAGGGAACACAAAGCTTGGAGCAAGGAGAAAAGTAGGTAGACAAACTCAGAAAAATAGTAGATCTTTACCGGAATAGGTTAACAACCACTTAAATACTAAATTCAAAGATCAAAGGAAGAAACTCACCAAAAATAAATTTAACCTCATCACTGTAAACACACAGCCACAACACAAGATAGAATAAGGTATAACAAGAACAACTTAGAAGGGGAAGAGGAAAGTGATTGAGTTGACTTAGTATAAGGAAATAGGAGGCCATCAGATAATGGACTATCTTATACACAAGATTTTTTGCCCAAACGTCAAGGTAACCACTAAACAAATAATCAAAAGAAAACCACATATGATAAACAAAGAGAAAACTAGAAGAGCCATAAGACAGAACAACCAAACTGAATTGGCAGTCCAAAACAAATGGGACAAGAAACAAAGGAAATGCAAAAGAACCAGAAAATAAGTGACAAAACAGCAACATTAAGCCCTCATATATCAATAATTACCCTAAATGTAAATGGATTGAACTCTCCAATCTAAAGATACAGAGTGGCAGGATGGATTAAAAAGCAAGACCCAACAATATGCTGCCTTCAGGAAACACATCTTAGCACTAAAGACAAGCACAGGCTCAGAGTGAAAGGATGGAAGACAATACTCCAAGCTAATGGCAAACAAAAGAAAGCAGGTGTTGCCATACTCATATCAGACAAAGTAGATTTCAAGATAAAACAGGTTAAGAAAGACAAAGAAGGGAAATATATAATGATAAAAGGGACACTCCATCAAGAAGACATATCACTTATAAATATATATGCACCCAACATAGGAGCACCAATGTACATAAAGCAACTATTAACAAACCTAAAAGGAGAAATCAACAACAACACAATAATAGTAGGGGATCTTAACACCTCACTTACAACAATGGATAGATCATCCAGACAAAAAGTCAATAAAGAAATAGTAGACTTAAATGAAAAACTGGACGAGATGGACCTAGTAGACATATACAGAGCACTCCATCCAAAAACAGCTGACTACACATTCTTCTCAAGCACGCATGGTACATTCTCTAGGATAGACCATATGTTGGGAAACAAAGCAAGCCTCAATAAATTTAAGAAGATTGAAATCATAACAAGCATCTTTTCAGACCATAAGGCTATGAAACTGGAAATGAACCATGAAAAAAAAACTGGGAAAGTGACAAAAATGTGGAGATTAAACAACATGCTACTGAACAACCAATGGATCATTGATGAAATTAAAGGAGAAATCAAAAACTATCTGGAAACAAACGAAAATGATAATATACCATATCAAACCATATGGGATGCAGCAAAAGCGGTCCTGAGAGGGAAACTCATAGCGATACAAGCCCACCTTAACAAACAAGAAAAAGCCCAAATAGGCAACCTTAAATTACACCTAACAGAACTAGAAAAAGAAGAACAAACAAAGCCCAAAGCCAGCAGAAGGAGAGAAATAAGAAAAATCAGAGCAGAAATAAATGAAATTGAGACCAAAAAAACAGTAGAAAGGATTAATGAAACAAAGAGTTGGTTCTTCGAGAAGATAAACAAAATCGACAAACCCTTAGCCAGGCTTACTAAGAAAAAAAGAGAAAAGGCTCAAGTAAACAAAATTAGAAATGAAAGAGGAGAAATTACAACGGATACCATGGAAATACAGAGGATTATAAGAGAATACTATGAGAAATTATATGCCAACAAATTGGACAATCTAGAAGAAATGGATAAATTCTTAGACTTATACAACCTCTCAAAATTGAACCAAGAAGAAATGGAGAATCTGAATAGACAAATAACAAGTAAAGAGATTGAAATAGTAATCAAAAACCTCCCAAAAAATAAAAGTCCAGGGCCAGATGGCTTCTCCAGTGAATTTTACCGAACATTCAAAGAAGATTTAATACCCATCCTTCTCAAACTATTCCAAAAAATAGAGGAAGATGGAACACTTCCTAAATCATTCTACGAGGCCAACATCACCCTGACACCAAAACCAGACAAAGACAATACAAAGAAAGAAAATTACAGGCCAATATCGCTGATGAACATTGATGCAAAAATCCTCAACAAAATATTGGCAAACCGAATACAACAATACATTAAAAAGATCATACACCATGATCAAGTGGGATTTATACCAGGGACGCTGGGATGGTTCAACATCCGCAAATCAATCAACGTGATACATCACATCAACAAAACAAAGAATAAAAACCACATGATCATCTCAATAGACGCAGAGAAGGCATTTGACAAGATACAACATCCATTTATGATAAAAACTCTCAATAAAATGGGAATAGAAGGAAAATACCTTAACATAATAAAGGCCATATATGACAAACCCACAGCCAACATCATACTCAACGGGGAAAGACTGAAAGACATTCCTCTGAGAACAGGAACGAGGCAGGCATGCCCACTCTCACCACTCCTGTTCAACATAGTACTGGAGGTTTTGGCCAGAGCAATTAGGCAAGAAAAAGGAATAAAAGGAATCCAAATAGGTAACGAAGAAGTGAAACTCTCACTATTTGCAGATGACATGATTGTATATATAGAAAACCCTAAAGAATCTGTTGGAAAACTATTAGAAACAATCAACAACTACAGCAAAGTTGCAGGGTACAAAATCAATCTACAAAAATCAGTTGCATTTCTGTATGCTAATAATGAACTAACAGAAAGAGAGCTCAAAAAGATAATACCATTTACAATTGCATCAAAAAGAATAAAATACCTAGGAATAAATCTTACCAAGGAGGTGAAGGACCTATACAATGAGAACTACAAGACATTATTGAAAGAAATCCATGATGACATAAAGAAATGGAAAGATATCCCATGCACGTGGATTGGAAGAATAAACATAGCTAAAATGTCTATATTACCTAAAGCAATCTACAGATTCAATGCAATCCCAATCAGAATCCCAATGACATTCTTCACAGAAATAGAAAAAAGAATACTAAAATTTATATGGGGCAACAAAAGACCCCGAATAGCTAAAGAAATCCTAAGAAAAAAGAACAAAGCAGGAGGCATCACAATCCCTGACTTCAAAACACACTACAAAGCAATAGTAATCAAAACAGCACGGTACTGGTACAAAAACAGACACACAGATCAATGGAACAGAATTGAAAGCCCAGAAATAAAACCACACATATACGGACAGCTAATTTTCGACAAAGGTGCTAAGAACATGGAGAAAGGAAAGTCTCTTCAATAAATGGTGTTGGGAAAACTGGACAGCCACATGCAAAAGAATGAAAGTGAACCATGTGCTATTGCCATTCACAAAAATTAACTCAAAATGGATCAAAGACCTGAAGGTGAGACCTGAAACTATAAAACTCATAGAAGAAAATATAGGCAACACACTATTTGACATTGGTTTTAAAGGAATCTTTTTGGATGACATGCCTACCCAGACTAGGGAAACTAAAGAAAAAATAAACAAGTGGGACTTTATCAGATTAAAGAGCTTTTATAAGACTAATGAAACCAGAATCAAGATGAACAGACAACCAACCAGCTGGGAGAGAATATTTGCAAAACATACATCTGACAAGGGGTTGATCTCCATAATATATAAAGAACTCACACAACTGAACAAAAAAACAAACAACCCGATCAAAAAATGGGCAGAGGAAATGAAGAGACACTTCTCCAAGGAAGATATACAGATGGCCAATAGGCACATGAAAAGATGCTCAACGTCACTAATCATCAGGCAAATGCAAATCAAAACAACACTAAGATACCACCTCACACCCCTTAGAATGGCTATAATCACCAAGACAAAAAACAACAAATGTTGGAGAGGATGTGGAGAAACAGGAACCCTCATACACAGCTGGTGGGAATGCAAATTGGTGCAGCCTCTATGGAAAACGGTATGGAGATTCCTCAAAGAATTAAAAATAGAAATACCCTATGATCCAGCCATCCCACTACTGGGAATCTATCCAACGAACCTGAAATCAACAATCCAAAGAGGCTTATGCACCCCTGTGTTCATTGCAGCATTATTCACCATAGCCAAGAAGTGGAAGCAACCTAAGTGTCCCTTGACTGACGACTGGATTAGGAAAATGTGGTATATATATACAATGGAATACTACTCAGCCATAAAAAAAGACAAAATTGTCCCATTTGCAACAACATGGATGGGCCTGGAGCGTATTATGTTAAGTGGAATAAGCTAGAAAGAGAAAGACAAACACTGTATGATCTCACTCATATGTGGAATATAAACCAACACATGGACAGAGAAAACTGGACTGTGGTTACCAGGGGCAGTGGGGGTGGGAGGGGAGCACAAGGGTTGAAGGGAGTCATATATATGGTGATGGACAAACAAAAATGTACAACCCAAAAATTTCACAATGTTAGAAACCATTAAAACATCAATAAAAAAAAAAAGAAAAAACTAGCTGGAGTGGCTAAATTAATTTCTACCTTAATTATTAGTATTTCTTTGTGTTTGCTTGCTTTGGTTTTGACATGCTCTTCATTTTCAGGTTTCTTAAAGTGGGAAGGTAGATAATTGATTTGGTATCTTTTTTATCTTTTTAATATAGGTGTTTACTGCTATAAATGTCTCTATATAAGCACTACTTGAGCTGCATCCCATAAGTTTTGATACGTTTTTGCTTTCTCTCATCTAAAGTATTTCCTCATTTCTCATGTGATTTATTTTTTAATCCATTGGCTATTTGGGGATGTGTTGTTTACTTTTCATATAATTATAAATTTCCCAAATTTTCTTCATTTAACAACTTATAATTTTATTACACAGTGGTTGGAGAACATAATTTGTGTGATTTAAATCTTTTTAATATAGTGATTTTTATTATATGGCCTAATATATGACCTGTCCTAGAGAATTTCAATGTGTGTTTGAGAAAAATATGTATCTTGATATGTGGTGGAGTGTTCTATAGATGTCTTTTAGGTCTAGTTGGTTATAGTGTTTCTCATATCTTCTATTTACATGATAATCTTCTGCCTGGTTTTTCCATCCATTATTGAAAGTGGAGTATTGAAGTTTTCCACTATTATTTTTGAATTGTCCATTTCTTGCTTCATTTTTTTCAGTTTTTGCTTCATGTATTTTGGGGTTCTGTTGCTAGTTCAATATATATTTGCAATTATTATGTCCTTCTGATAGAGATTTATCATTATAAAATGTGCATCTTTGCCCCTAGTAACAATTGTTGTTACATAATATCTTTTGCTTGATAATAATAATACCACTGCAACTCTCTTTTGGGTGGTATACGCTTTTTGATCCTTTTACTTAAAACCTACTTGGTTTATTTTTTCTTTAGTTTCTCTAGTTTGACTAGGCATGGCATCTGAAGATTCCTTTATGACCAACGTCAAATAGTGTGTTGCCTATATTTTCTTCTATGAGTTTTATAGTTTCAGATCTCACCTTCAGGTCTTTGATCCATTTTGAGTTAATTTTTGTGAATGGCGATAGCAGATGGTCCCCTTTCATTCTTTTGCATGTGGCTGTCCAGTTTTCCCAACACCATTTATTTATTTATTTTTTTAATTTTTTGTTTATTGCAGTAACATTGGTTTACAACATTGTAAAAATTTCAGGTGTACATCATTGTACTTCTATTTCTGCATAGATTACATCATGTTCACCACCAAAATACTAATTACAACCCATCACCACACACATGTACTGAATTATCCCTTTCACCCTCCCCCCTCCCCCCTTCCCCTCTGGTAACCACCATTCCAATCTCTGTCCCTATGTGTTTGTTTATTGTTGTTATTATCTACTACTTAATGAAGGAAATCATACAGTATTTGACCTTCTCCCTCTGACTTATTTCACTTTGCATTATACCCTCAATGTCCATCCATGTTGTCACAAATGGCTGGATTTCATCGTTTCTTATGGCTGAGTAGTATTCTATCTCACCAACAAAAAAACTACCAAACCTATTAAAAAATGGGCAAAACACCTGAACAGACATTTCTCCAATGAAGATATACAGATGGCCAACAAACACATGAAAAGATGTTCAAAATCACTAACTATCAGGGAAATGTAAATCAAAACTACAATGAGATATCACCCCACGCCTGTCAGAATGGCTATAATTAACGAGACAGGAAACAACATGTGTTGGAGAGGATGTAGAGAGAAGGGAACTCTCAAACACTGCTGGTGGGAGTGCAAACTGGTGCAGCCACTTTGGAAAACAGTATGGAGATTCCTCAAAAAATCAAGGATAGACCTATCATACAATCCAGGTATTCCACTGCTGGGTATTTATCCAAAGAACTTGAAAACACCAACTTGTAAAGGTACATGCACCCCAACACCATTTATTGAAGAGACTTTCCTTTATCTATTGTAGGTTCTTAGCTCCTTTGTTGAAAATTAGCTGTCTGTATATGTGTGGTTTTATTTCTGGGCTTTCAATTCTGTTCCATTGATCTGTGTGTCTGTTTTTGTACCAGTACCATGCTGTTTTGATTACTATTGCTTTGTAGTATGTTTTGAAGTCAGGGATTGTGATGCCTCCTGCTTTGTTCTTTTTTCTTAGGATTGCTTTAGCTATCAGTGGGACTTCATCATATTAAAGAGCTTCTACAAGACAAACGAAACCAGGATCAAAATAAATAGTCAACCCACCAGCTGGGAGAAAATATTTGCAAAACATATATCTGACAAGGGGTTAATCTCCATAATATGTAAAGAACTCAAATAACTGAACAACAAAAAAACAAACAATCTGATCAAAAAATGGGCAGAGGAAATGAATAGACACTTCTCTAAAGAAGATATACAGATGGCCAATAGGCATATGGAAAGATATTCAGCATCACTAATCATCAGGGAAATGCAAATAAAAACAACACTAAGATATCACCTCATGCCCATTAGAATGGCTATAATCACCAAGACAAAAAACAACAAATGTTGGAGAGGATGTGGAGAAACAGGAACCCTCATACACAGCTGGTGGGAATGCAAACTGGTGCAGCCTCTATGGAAAACGGTATGGAGATTCCTCAAAAAATTAAAAATAGAAATACCCTATGATCCAGCTATCTCACTACTGGGGATATATACAACAAACCTGAAATCAATAATCCAAAGAGGCTTATGTACCCCTATGTTCATTGCAGCATTATTCACTATATCCAAGAAGTGGAAGCAACCCTAGTGTCCTTTGACTGATGATTGGATCAAGAAAATGTGGTATATATATACAATGGAATACTACTCAGCCATAAAAAACACAAAATTGTCCCATTTACAACAACATGTATGGACTTGGAGGGTATTATGTTAAGTGAAATAAGCCAGAAAGAGAAAGACAAACAATGTATGATCTCACTCATATGTGGAATATAAACCAACACAAGATCAGAGAGAGCTGTATTGGGGTTACCAGGGGCAAAGTGGGTGGGGGGTGGGCACAAGGGGTGCATGTATATGGTGATTGACCAACAAAAATGTACAACCCAAATTTCACAATGTTATAAACTATTGAGACATCAATTAAAAAAAAATCTACTTGGGTTTTGAATCTAAAGTTTGTGTCTTGTAGACAGTATAGAGTTAAATCATTTTTAAAATGCCTTCTGTCAATCTCTGCCTTTTGATTGAACAGTTGATTCCATTTATATTTAATATTATTACTGATAAGGTGGGATTTACGTCAACCATTTTCCTATTATGTTTGTTTGGGTCCAATGTCTTTTTTGTTCCTTTATTCCTTCATTACTCCTATTTTTTTTTTTGCATTAAATCAATGCAACTATATAGTTCTACATTATTTTCTTAGCTGTTGTCCTGGAGATTACAATAGACATCTTAACTTTTAACAATTTAGTTCTGAATAAACCAAATTAATTTCAATAGTATGCAAAACTGCTCAAATACAGTTCTATTCTCTCCTCCTGCCTTGGTACTGGTATTGTCATACAAATTCATCTTTATGCATTATAAGCTCAGCAACACAATTTTATTATTGTTTTACGTAGTTGTCTTAAACCTGATAGCAGAAAAGAGTTACAAGCAAACATAATTTACACTGTCCTTTATATTTCCCTATGTATTTACCATTATTGGTGCTCTTTAATTCTTTGTGTGGATTTAAGTTATTGTCTAGTGTCATTTCATCTCAACGTGAAGCTCTCTCTTTAGAGTTTCTTCTACGGCAGTTCTGTTAGCTACAAATGTTTTGGTTTTGTATATCTGGGAACATTCTTGAAGGGCAGATTGGTTGGCAACAAAATCTTCATTTTCCTTTGAGAATGCCTTTATGGTAATTTAGAGTATAATATAGTATAATGTCTTTTGCAAATTCTGGGAATTTTTAAGCAATTATTTCTTCAAAGACTCTTTCAGCTCCACACTCATTCTCCTCTCTTGGAAATCTGATTATAGGGACGTTCGCTGTTTTGTTATTGTCCCAAAGTTCCCTGAGACTCTCTTCATTTACTTTTCTCTCTAATTCCTTTCTAGTTTTCAGACTGAGTAAATTATATCAGTCTGTCCTCAAAAGATCTCTGATTCTCTCCTCTTTTATCTCTATTGTAGTAGTAAGCCCATCCAGCAAGTTTTCTTTACCTTGGCTATGTATTTATTTACAATATTATAATTTCCATTTGGTTCTTTTTTTTTTATAATCTCTCTTTCTTTGCTGATAGTTTTTTATTTTTTGTTTTTATTTCCAAATAATTTTTAATTGTTTCTTGAGGTATTTTTATGACAGCTTTTTAAAAATTATTGTCAGATAATCCACATCTGATTTATCTCAGTGTCCTTGTTGCCTCTTCACATTTGTGTTGTGATTTTCCTGGTTGTTGGCATGACAAGTGATTTTTTCTTATATCCTGGACATATTGGATGTTGTACTATAAGTTTCTGGATCCATTTTAATCTCTCTTTTTTTAAAGCAAGCTGTTCCCCTTTGAGGTGTAGAATGAGGGTGTTCATGTTCAGCTTCACATTTAGCCCTGCCAACACCAACGTGGTAAAATTGGTGCACTAACTCACATTGCCGCATTGAGACGAGTGGAGTGGAATTTCAGGTCCCATCCCAGCCCCACTGACACCTTCCCAGTGAAAGTGAGGCAGTGACTCATAGAGCCTCATTGCCTCTGAGTAGGCATTTGTGCTCACTTCCCTGCTGGGCCTCACTCCTACCAGGGAAAGGTATTAGAAGGGATAGCTCATACCATTTTGTTTCTGTAGGATATGAGAGAAATCGGCTCCTAGTGGGGCTAGTGGGACTCTGCTGATAGGAGGAGAAAGGAAAGGGGGATCAGAGACTGTCGCTAAGACCACTTCCCCCTACATCTTTCTGTCTCTCTAATGCTAGGTGGGTGTGTTGGTTTAGTTTCTGACTGCACCACACTGTCGTCAGTAGTGGGAAGAAAGTGGAGTGTTTACAAGCTCCAAATTGCACAGCCTTGTTCAGTTTCTTTCTTGCTGGACAGGGGTGGAAGCTCAACTCCTGGTAGGTCCTACTGACATGTTGGTGTGGGGAGAGGGTAGATGAAGTCTAGTGGTGACTAGCTCCACCTTGCACCACCTTGTAAAGTCTCACTGTTTCTGGCTGTGGGTGGAGATTTAGCTTGCAACTGGACATCCCAGAAACTACCTTGTTAGGGGAATTGGTGTATCATCTGATTTGCCAGGCAGAAGATGAGATTTGCTTCCTGTTTGGCGTTGACAAAATCACTCAATGGGAGAATTGAAGTTTATCATTTGCTTTCATAGGGCTGGGGTGGGGTAGGATGGAAGATCAACTTGCACAGCCTTGTTCAGTCTCTTTTATGCTGGATGAGGGTAGAGGTTTCCCGCCTGTCCCCACTGAAACCAAGGGTGCATATCTGGGTGGATTTGTTGGTGTTTCCTTGGAGTAGGGTGAGTACTGCTAAGAAGGGTTTCTGTTGTTAGGCCACCCTCTTCTCAGTCCTTTGGCTAGGCGGATCAGGCTTTTCTTGGAAACTTTTTTTTTTCAGTCTGAATTGTTGGCTTCTGCAGTGCCCTGTCTGGGACATAAGGGAGGCAATAAGCAAACCTAGGGAAGGCACCGCCACGTTGTTCCTTAAGTCCTGATGTCCCTGGGCGGCCCATTTTCTTTTTTCCATCTTTAAGAGACTTTCTATGCATTTATCTTGCTCATTGAAAGGGATAGGATGTGGGAGGAATGGGGCTACTCCATCTTGGCAGAACAAAAATTCACTGTGCATTTTCTAACTGAGATGTTTTATTATTTTACAAAATAAACTTTGGCAATTTACATTTCAACAGGCACTGCGTGAGAGTAGCCAAGTAAGAGCTCTTTTCAATATTTCCAATATGTCAATGTCACTTAATTTTGAATTTGACTATTAATGAGTTTGACCAAATTTTTATATATTTATACAATTACTACTAAATTTGACTTGTTAGGGAAATTACCTACTCCTCTTCTTCATTATCCTTCTGGAGTGTTTGTACATCCTGTTCCTATATGTAAGAGCTCTTTTTTAATTTAGATATTAATCTAGCACAAACTTTTTACTACTGAGTATACGGTATATTTTGATTTATAAAATGTTTTATTTTTACCTTCTATTTTTTTTGACTATTTTTATGGCTATTTTTCTTTATTGCCAGATTATATCCTGAAAGGATCATATTAATTTACAGTGCCATCAAGAATGAACACATAATCTTATTTCAAAATTGACAATTGTTATAATAAAAAGCTGTAATTTTGCTATTTTAGTACATATAAAACACTATTTTAAAGTTGCTTCACTTGCATTTCTTTGATTACTCTCAAGGATGAATAATTTTTCCGTGTATTTGTTTTCTAACTGTATTTCCTCTTGGGTAAAAAAGGTATTTTTCCCACCTTTTTTGAGATATAGTGACATATAACATTGTATATATAAAATGTTTTCAATTACATATATTCAAAAGTATAGTATCTCTTTTCTTTACTTTAATATCCTGTTTTTTGTTGTTAAGAATGACAACTATGGCATTGCATATTTTCTTAAAGGAAACACACACACACATATACACGCGGCGTGTATGTACATATATGTCATTGATTTATCAAGATAGAAAGATAGATAATATTTAGGTCTTTAATTCCTTTGAGAATTGTTATTGTGTATTTTCTGAAAATTAAGTCTAAGATATTTACTTACAGAAGAATAATTACAGCAACATTCATTAAATAATAAATCATTTTCACACTGAAATTAAATTCCATCTTTGTAATCAATGTATTAGCTTATTTATGCAAATATATGTCTGTATTTTTTGTTTTGTGCATTAATTACTCCTGGACCAAGACATATTTTAAATTCATTTCAGTGGATCTTATTGGTACATTTATGTGATAGTTCTGAGTTTAATTCTTCCTGGTGTACCTAGAAATAATTTTATATGATTAATAACATAACTGTTGGAATTCTAGTGAGAATTGCATTCAATTCCATATGGCAGTTGGGGTGAATTATTATATTTTTGATGTAAATCATTGAATCCAAGAATAAGATGACCTTTTTATTGTGTTTTCCAGGTCTTATTTTATACCTTTAAATTGATTGTATCTCTTTCTTCTTTTGGAAAACCCTGCTTTACTTCTTGATGACATCTCTTTGTTACTCTTATGACTAAACTTGTCTTCTTACTTTTGCTTTTCAGATGTGTATTACTGTATAAAAATAGACCACTGATTTTTAAAAATATATTCTTTATTTATCCAACTTAAATTCTCTTCTAAATTCTGTTATTTTCTACTATTTTCTTGCACTTATGCCTTTTTCAGTAATTTAGTGGAAGAGTATACACCTCTTTACGTGAAGTTAAAACAACATTAATCCAAAGACATGACTTCTTTAATTGCTACTAGGAAAAAATGCTGCCAATTAAATTATGATACAAATGCTAAGACATCATACATTATAAAATACATTTCATTTTCAGAGTTAACAATGTTTAAAATAATTCAAATTGTTACAAGCTAAATTTTTATATCTTCTGTCTAGAATTTATAATGGCTATTTTATTTTCTTATCTTATGACTTTTCAAGATCATCCAAAACAACGTTGAATAACAAGGAGGAGACTAAACATCTATATTTGGTTCTTGGTTTTGATTTATAATCTATTGGCAGTTTATGCTTTAAAATAATTTTTTAATAAATATTTGTATTTATTGCTTTACCATATTCCATTTTACTTGGAATTTTTCCTGACTATTAAATTTTATTAAAAATTGTCATCATCTATTTATTTTTATGATATCTACTTTTAAAAATTGAGTGATGTGATAAAGTATGTGGATGGATTTTACTGACATAAAGCTTTCTTTTCTTTTATTACTAGATTAACCTCTTCTTGACCATAATCTATTTTTCTTTTAATATGTTCCCAGAGTGTACTTACATATATTTTATATAGAAAATTTCTATTTATATACTGAAATGAAATTGTGATGTTTTCTTTTTCTGTAGTTTGGAATGGTTTAATATACAATGAAATTATTTGGGATAATTTTAAAGTTAGAATTTTTTAAAAACAATTTAGTCCTCTTTCTGTTTTACGGGCAGAAATTTATTAACTTTCTTAATAAATTGTATGGTATTGCTATATTCAAATTTGTGATTTCTTAATTCATAGTTTACTAGGAACATTTTATTGCATCCAAGTTTTCTGTCTTTTGTTGTAAAATTGAATGCAGCATGTATTTATATCTATTTGAATTTCTTGTGTATTGATATTTACATCTTGTTTCTAATTTATAATCTTGAATACATTGCTTTCTTTCTTTTTTCCCCCATTTGGGTATATAAGACTATTTTTCCCTGAGTACAGAGAATCTCCTTCTGAATTATTTACTTTAAATTTTACTGTTATTGCTTTTGCTTCTTATCTTAAAGTTTCATTGTTCCCTCTACTTTGTTTTTTTGAGTAGTTCTTCTAATTGTTTAAGATAAGTATGAGTTCTTTTATTTTTAATCTACTTAAAAATATTTTAATAGCAAAGATGTTTAAGTATACAAATTTATCTCAAGTACAGCATTCAATATACAAATGTGCTTTATGTATACAAATTTTACAAATATCTGTGCTTTACATATACAGATTTTTACCATATTATTGCTTGCTAGATATATTGTAATTCCAGTCTCAAATTTTTAATCTATTATTAATTGTGTACTTAATTTTAAGGATTTATTTTTAATTTTTAATTTTATGCCTGATTTGTAGACTTCTAAAACTCAACGTGTGTGAGTCTCCAATCAGGGTTTTAAGTTACCTTAGGGAGTCTGTTTCTGTTCTTTTCTTTGTTTTATAACTGGTAGACAAAAATACTCAAACTTATGATCTGAATTTGTGGGTGGGCAGATTGACTTTTAATTCTCCTTTACATTGAATGTGCATCAATACAATAATCTTATTTCACGCTGTTGTGCCATTTCTAAATTTTTTCATCACGTAGCTGAGATCCCATATTTCATCTCCAAATGGCATTTAAATTCATTCTGCTTGGATACATTTTGAAATATCTTTATTCGTTCTTTTCCAATCTACATCATATTTAATGTCAGTTTATAGGCGTAAGCTGTTCTGTTTTCAATATCCTCTTTATCTCTGCCACCTAAAGATTTCCCTTATTTGCTATAAGGTAAGCTAAACATTGAAAATAATAGCTGTTAAATTGTATTGACAATTTTCCAGGTGTTTGCATTGGTATTGCTTTTACAGTATTTTAATCTACCATATTTTCCTACTTCTGGGATTATAATATAGTCTTACAAAAACTTCTGCTTTTTATTACTGCATTACACCTTATTTATAGTTTTTAACTCAAATTTTATTATGATTACATCCATGTGGATGGAATTATTAAACAGACGTGGAATAGAGGAGTTGAATTATAATAGTACCCCATCAGTAGAGTTAAAGCAGTTGTAAAATGTTAATAAAACTGGAAGAGAGATTATTAAGACACAAATATGATTAGAATTTTATCAGAAAAATTCAGGGGATATTCATCCTTTCATTATGATTAATCAACTACTTTTTTCTCTTACTTCTTTAAGAAGAAGAAAATCCTTTTGACTGAGTCATTCAAGGCTTTTTTCACTTGCTTGTTTCTCAAGGTATAAATAAATGGGTTCAACATAGGTGAAATAGAAGAAATGAGCATGGAAACTCCTTTATTAATGACCACTTCTTCCTTTGCTGAAGGTTTGATGTAGATGAAGATGCAGCTGCCATAGGTGATGGAAACCACAATCATGTGGGAAGAACAGGTAGAAAAGGCTTTTTTCCTTTGCTGAGCAGAAGAGAATCTTAGAATTGTCATGATGACATAAATGTAGGAAAGAACAACACACACAAGGGTCATAATAAAAGTCAACACAGCACACACTAAAATCATTCGTTCTATGAACCATGTGTCTGAGCATGAGATTTTTAGCAGAGGAGTGGCATCGCAGAAAAAGTGATCAATGACATTAGAGTCGCAGAATTCCAGATTAAGGCCCAGGCTAAGTGGGGGGACTATGATTAACAAACCAGCCATCCAACAGCTGATGATAAGCCTATTGCAGATTCTGTTGTTCATGATGTTCACATAATGCAAGGGTTTGCAGATAGCCACATAGCGGTCAAAGGACATAGTGGCTAGGAGAAAAAATTCTGTTATCCCAAAAAGGTAAGTAAAAAATATTTGAACAGCACAAGCATCATAGGTAATGATTTTGTCACCAGTTGATATGTTGTATAAAAATCTTGGAATGCAAGCAGTTGTAAATGAGATTTCTAAGAAAGAGAAATTTTGGAGAAAAAAGTACATGGCTGTTCTAAGATGGCAATCTATGAAGGTGAGGGAGATAATGATGAGGTTCCCAGCTACACTCAACATGTAGGTAAAAAAAAGAAAGATGAAAATCAGAACTTTCATGTGTGGGTCGTCAGTCAGTCCCAGCAGGATGAATGTTGTTATTGTGTGGTTTCTCATCATGGATTCCTGCTTTCTGCCTAATCTGCATGAAAAATTCAGACACTTGCATAGGGTGTAGTAAAGCCAAAACGAGCACTCAACACTGGCTATAAATGCCAAGCAACCTGTCTTGACTGTCTTGAAGTGGTCATCCTGTTTATGTATTTTTTATATCTATCTATCTATATATTTTTTTGAGGAAGATTGTTGCCAGTCTTCCTCCTTTTTTCCTTTTTTCTCTCCAAATCCCGAGTAGATAGCTGTATGTCATAGTTGTACATCCTTCTAGTTGCTCTATGTGGGATGCCACCTCAGCATGGCTTGATGAGCAGTGCATAGGTCTTCACCCAGGATCCGAACCAGTGAACCCCGGGCTGCAGAAGTGGAGCATGCAGACTTAACAACTATGCCAACGGGCCAGCTCCTATGTATAATATTTTTATTGTGGTTATAAGTAGTAATTATACTTTCATCCTTGACTTATCTTCCAATCAGATAGTTTCATTTTTGTTCCCAATACTTTTGGCTTAATATATCTATCCATGAGTTGTGGAAGCTAGTGGTCAAATACTTTGTAATACTGAGATAATTTTCCAAGGTTATTTCTCAACTTTCACCAGTTAGTTGCAAAGATACTAACAATATTTTTAGCCTGCAATCAGTGCCTCCAGGGCTTGGAAATTCCCTGTTACCAAATAATTAGGAAATTCCGCCTACAGACCTGAACCATTTTATGTGATTTTACTTTTTATTGTCTTTACTTAAAATATACTCTTCCTGCTGATGTGGGGGCAGGATCAACTGTCACAGAAAGATTTAAAGGTTCTCCAATTAAGCCTCAGAGTTTGCAGACACTATCATGGAGAAGGAAATTGTTTTGGTTTTATTCTTTGCTTGAGGACTGAAAACTTCCCCTAAATTAAGGGCTACTCAGGGTCCAACCACAGAAGATGAATTTGGGATGCTGTGAAGCACACTTCTACAGCTCAACTGACTTCCCCTTCATGGGTACTTAGGGTGTCACTGTGATACTGAGCTCAGCCTTTCACATTCCAGTCAGGTATCAGTGTTCTAGAAATAACATGGCTCCTTTTTCAATCATTAATACAGTTCATCCATGAAACTCAGTTTCTCCTAGATGTTACAAATCAGAGATTGAGAAAGTAATTGACCCCAAAATATGACTGATTTATTTTTGTTTGTTCTAATGTTCTAATGAATCAATATTTGTAATGAAGAAAGGGGTGTCAGGTAAGATGATAAATCCTCAGACTCTATGACCTTGTTTTACATGGGAGTAATGATCATATTTGTGTGTGTGTGTGTGTGAATTTGTCTACTTTTTTGTTATTATTGAGGGCAAAGTAGGAGTTTATTGTCTCAATACAACTCAAACTGTACTACACTAACTAATGAATAAAAATCAATCTGTCCATGATTTTTATCTATTCAAGGATGAAGAATTTTTAAAATGACATATAATAGATAACTTTTGGTTCCATTACAATATGTCAAAATTCACACTAAGTCTGACTTGATAAAGACAGATATAATACATTTTTTTATGGAGGAATTTATGACCATTTCTTACAAAGGCCACTAAAAATAAAAACTTTATTGTACTTACTTTTTTACCAGTCAATCATAACTTCAGGTGGTTTTTTAACAGCATTGCTTCTTAATGCTAAAATTTGTGTCTATCTGTTCTCTATTGTACACTATTTCACTCTATGTTTACAAGTAGTTTGGAAATGCAAAGATCTTTCTGTTAATCGTGCCAAAATTTTTCCTCACAAAGGATTCTAGTTATTATAAACCTAAGGAGTATTTTCTCATGCTACCCATGCCTGAGAATAAAAAGCAGGTCTGAGAATTGAGAATTATCAAAAATTCTCTCACGTTTTGGAAACCTTGATATTCTGACTTCCTGGGCAGAGAGGTTTACATTAACAAGGTTGGTGTCTGTTTTATTTAGCAAACTTGCAACTTAATGAATAAACAAAAAGGTCCTTGGAGACTCAGGTTAAATGAAATTACTACGGAATCTTTTGTGTCATAATCTTGGCAAAAAGCCTAAAACGTGCAGCTCTGAGGATAAGTCCTCAGAGGAAGGAAGATTGAACAGCTTAGATATTGAAGCACAGGCAATAAGAATGAGATAATGCTCTATTCTAAATAATTTTGATTCATATTTATATCATGCAAATCACTTTGAAGATCAAAGAGCCCAATTTTCTCTTGTATTTACCCATATGATGAATAGATTAAATTAATTCAAAAATTACCTAGATAATATGTATATTACATCATAATCCAGAGATAACTAATATTAACACTTTGAAAAAGATCTTTTCAGATTATAAATCAGCCAATTAACCTAAATATTATATACTCAACATTTACAAATATGTGAGCAATAATCATAAGGGGTATAATTTGCTGAATAAATTGTAAAGATCAGTATAAATCAAGAACATATTGGGGATCTATTTATATCTCAATTTTAATTATATTTAGTTCCATTATATTTTATTACTATATATCAGATTAACAAAAAACAAGCTGTTTGTATAAATCCATAACTTTTTATTTTTACTATTATTAAAATGAATATAGGAATGTAACTAGTCAAATCAAATCATATATATTCTTTTATTTTTATAATTTTTAAAAAAGATTATTATTATTTCAGTAAAAAATTTTTTGTTCCTTAGCCAAAATGTTCTAGAAGAGAAATTTCTTCTTCAGAAATACACACAAACCAGATGGTTAACACCTAGGAATGAAATATAATACCTGAAATGAGAAATTTATTGAATGATATTAATAGCATTATACATAATGTACAATAAAAGAACTTTTAGATATAGCAATAAAAGTTAGATAAACTGAAGCAGAGAGGGAAAGATACTGAAAATATAAGTAGATTAAAAGCCTGTAGGATGAGTGACCTAACAGATGTATAGACTGAGTTGAATTGAGAAGAAAGGGACTGCAAGGGCTGAGCAGGGATGACAGAAAAATATTTGAAGAAATTGCAAATGGCTAAAAATTTACAAATTTGATATAAACAAAAAATATCAATAATCACCAGGAAAGATAAACACAAAGGAAACCACACCAAGGATCACAGTAATTAAATTCCTCGGAAAGAGTGATAATTCAAAACTCTAAAAAGCAGCTACAGGGACAGACATGAGAACGATCACAGATTCCTCATCAGAAATGATGCAAGCCAGAAGACAGGGAAAATCATCTTTAAAGATAAGACTTACTGAAAAGGGAGCCAGGCTGCGAGTTAGTCCTGTTCTGGGTTAGATGTGGTGCTGATAGGAGAATCCTCTGGCACAATCTCATCCAATTTAAGGACTGATGATAATATCTGCTATGTGCCAGAAACTTTTCAAAGCTCTTTACAGGCACTGTCTCACATTTTTACAGGTCTATGCTGCAGCTATATTTGTTATCACCTTTTTGCAGATCAAGAAATCAAGTTATGGGGCTGGCCCCGTGGAGCAGCGGTTAAGTGCGCGTGCTCCACTGCTTGCAGTCCGGGTTCCGATCCCGGGCGCGCACTGACGCTCGCTTGTCAGGCCATGCTGTGGCGGCGTCCAATATAAAGTAGCGGAAGATGAGCATGGATGTTAGCCCGGGGCCAGTCTTCCTCAGCAAAAAGAGACGGATTGGCATGGATGTTAGCTTAGAGCTGATCTTCTTCACACACAAAAAAAGAGAAATCAAGTTACTATAGTGGTGCAACTCGCTTAATGTGATGCAACTAGTAAGTGGTGAAGTTGGGATTGATATCAAGGCACCCTGACTCCCGTGGTTGTCCTTTAGTTTTCATAATTGTATGATTGCATCTGCACGGTGCTGAATGAAAATCCTGTTAGGTGCACAGAATAAAACAGGGTGCAGAGGTGAGGAGACACTCTGACCTTCTTCTGTCCTCCTGAAAGCAGGAGGAGCAATTCAGTATGGGGACAGAGTAAAATAGCTCTTAAAATTCCACTTCACATCACTAAAGCCGACATAGTAAATGCTCTATGACTAGATCTTTTTCTTTTTCTTCACACCTCATAGGAGAGAATATCTGTTATTAATCGGTGCCATAAAACTTCAACAATATGGTTTGGAAAGACCATTATGTCTATTCCGTTTCTAGGTTTAAACAAGCAGTAAACTCAGAAAATATCAATATGATTGTATATTGTCATAAACAAAACCAAACAAAACAAATCTGGACTTAGTAAGGAGAGACCTCATGCAAAAAAGTTACTGCAAGGGGGAGGAGGGTGAACTGTAATAGTGGGAATTATTGCAACAGGGAGAATGTTGTGCCATAAGGTCTGCAAGCATCTCAAGGGGGAGGCAACAAGGGCTTTTCTTTTACAGAGAAGAATAAAGAGGCAAAGAAGAACAGGCTGTGGGGAAATGGGAAGAAGGGGTGGCTATCTAATCAGGCATAGATTTGGGAAGCAGCCAAGGCAGTGACAGTTATGCTGAGATCTGAAGGATGAATAGGATTTATCTAAAGGACCAGCTAAGAATGAAAGGAAAAAACTTCCTAGAATGAACAAGGATCCAGAAATAAAAGATGAGAGAGACAAAAGTCTGCCATATGCCTGAACACAGAGGACTAGGGAGAGAAATATGAAAAGTCGTGCAGAATATAATAACTGAGAGTATGAAGATTTTTCCTTGAGAACTAATACTAAGGCTCATTTTTTTTTGTTCTTTCACACTTTACATCACTAATTTCTTTTTTTCTCTTTTCTTTTTTTTTTTTTTGTGAGGAAGATCAGCTCTGTGCTAACATCTGCCAATCCTCCTCTTTTTTTGCTGAGGAAGACTGGCCCTGGGCTAACATCCGTGCCCATCTTCCTCCACTTTATATGGGACACCGCCACAGCATGGCTTGCCAAGCAGTGCGTCCATGCATGCCCGGGATCCAAACTAGCGAAGCCCAGGCCACCACAGCGGAGTGCGTGCACTTAACTGCTTGCGCCACCAGGCCGGCCCTACACGACTAATTTCTGATCAATATAAAACTGGAGTTTTCCATACATTCTTCTAGTTGAATTTGACTGGAATCTGTTCTCCCTCGTGTGCATAATATAGCTAGTTTTGTAACTGGTGCTTCAGTATGTTTTAGTGCTTGGTCTGCTTTTTCCTAAGAGGGGCTGTTTTATTTCCATATTTATTATAAATTCCCATTCAAGGTTTTATCTCCAGTTCTCTAAAGATAGTCTTCCTCTTTGATAATAAAGTACATTTATTTTTGCATGGGCTCCATTTTTCAGAATTTTACAAAATATTTTTGTGATAACTTCTTGGGAATGGTCCTGATAGTTATGTGGGTGAGAATCTCTCTCTCTCTCTCTGTGTGTCTGTCTGTCTGTCTCTCCCTCTCACATTCATACACAGCTGACTTGTTTGCTGAATGTGTTACACTGATTTGGAGGTATAATCTGGTTTGTTTTCCTGGACAATCTCTTAATGAAAATGGCACCTGTAGGGGAGGAAGACAAACCCTCTACCCTCTAGGTCCTTCTGGCTGGTCTATGAATTAAATTGACATGAGACAGAATAACAGGAGAAAATCAAACAAAGCTTTGTAACATGTATACATGGGAGAGACGTAGGAAAACTGAGCAACTCTTCAGAATGGCTGAGGTTGTCACCTTAAATACTATCTTCAGCTAAAGACAAAGGAGGATGTTGGGGGTAGTGGTTTGGGGCTTCAAATGGGAGGAAGGCAATTCACATGGAAATGAAAAAGCAAATGTTTGGTTAAGATAAGATAAGAGTATGCTTAGCAAGTATAGTCTACCAATACCCAGAGTTATCTATGGTGATGGCCTGTCCTGGGGATAGGATTTTTATCTTAAATTAATTTAGGCAGTTAGGGAGGAAGGTCAAGGTTTCTTTCAGAGTCTTTTGTTTTTAAAAATAATCAAGCCAAAGAGACACATTTTGGGGTGGCCAATTCTGATCCCCCACACATCCTAGCACATTTGTTTTCCAAGGAGGGAAATAAATGAACTAGTTAAGATTCATTTTACCTGCAGGACAAAAAATATTTTTAGACACTTAATCTGACTTTCATGATGATGATAAAGATATGAAATAGTTTAGAAACTTAATCCAGTGTTTCCCTAACTATTTGTGGTAAAGAACTACCAGCATTTTTTCCCTAACTTGTTGCATACTGATACTTTTGTAAATACAATAGAGATGAGTTACTTTAAAAGAAAAAAAGGCATAAAATATAAGTTCAAAGTTTTTATTCCTAGATTTCACAAATATTACTTTGCCGTATTGCTCTTACAGAGTGTGAAAGCTTATTTTTGAGATCTGTACCTTTTGCTCATTGAAGACTGTTGGCTGAGGGGCTGACCCAGTGGCTTATCAGTTAAGTTCACACGTTCCACTTTGGTGGCCCAGGGTTCATTGGTTCGGATCCTGGGCGCTGACCTACTCACTGCTCATCGAGCCGTGCTGAGGTGGCATCCACATAGAAGAGCTACAAATCTACAACTATTATTTACAACTATATACTGGGATTTTGGGGAGAAAAAAGAAAAAGAGGAAGATTGGCAACAGATGTTAGCACAGGGCCAATCTTCCTGAAAAAAAAAAAAAGTCAAAAGATTAATTCCTGGGTGGGAAGCCAAAACAAATAAAAAAAGTTAAAAGAAAAAAAAAACAGTTTGCTGCTCTGCTCTGGCCCTACACTAACCAATACACCAAACTTTCCTGATAACTTAAATCCACAATTTCAACATTTTCCTATTTCTTTAAGAAAAATGCAATTCTTTTGATGGAGTCATTGAATGCTTATTTCACTTGCTTGTTCCTCAGGGTCTATAGCACTAGGGCAATAGACGCAGTGAATACTGACACACCCTTATTAAGATCTACTCCTTTTGATGAAGGTTTATTGTAATTGAAGATGCAGCTTTCATAGGCGATGAATACAACAATCACATGGGAAGAACAGTTGGAAAGAGACTTTTTCCTTTGCTGGGTGGAAGGAAATTTTAGGATTGTCTTGATGTATATATGTAGGAAAGAACTACACACAAGGGTCATGATGAAGGTCATCACGACACAGGCTAGAACCATCTCCTCTATGAACCACGTGTCTGAGCAAGAGATCTTGAGGATAGGAGATGCATCAGAGAGAAAATGATCAATGACATTCAAGTCACAGAACTCCAGATTTAAGCCTAGGCTAAGTGGAGGATTATAATTAACAAACTTCCAGCCCAAGAACAAAGGACAAACCTTCTGCAGACTCTGCCGCTCATGCTGGTCACGTAATGCAAGGGTTTGCAGATGGCCACATAGCACCCATAGGACATGATGGCCAGCAGAAAAAACACTCTGTTGCATCAAAAAGATGACAAAAAATAGTTGACTAGTACACACATTATGAGTAATTGTCTTCTCTCCAATAGACATGCTGATTCTTTCTTTTTCTGGCATTTAGCCTTCAATTTCCAGAGGCTCTGACATATAACTAACATCGATTCACTAAGACCGTGGTTTTCTGCAGGAACTACATCCGCTGTGTGCCATGTCCCTGGGAAGAGCGCCTCATAGAGACGTCACCCAGTGTGAATCTATAAAGGAATCTGGGAATACAGACTGTAGTGAATGAGATCTCTAAGAAGGAGAAATTTTGGAGGAAAAATTACATGGTAGATTTAAGTTGAGAATTCACTAAGATGATTGTCAGATTTCCAGTTACATTCAACACATAGGTGAGAACCCAAAAGAAAAATCAGAACTTGAAGTAGTGGGTCATCAATCAATCCCAGCAGGATGACTGTTGTTAGTCTTGTATGGTTTCTCATCACAGGCTCTTGACTTCAGCCCAATCTGTTCATAAAATTGAGATTAAAAATGAAAAAAAAAAGTGGCATTAAAAATCATGTTAACAATGGACACTAGCAAAAATATTTAATTAATGCCATTCGTATAGATTATTTTATTGGATTTAACAACAAATTGTGAATACATAACTATCCTCAGCTCTAACTGATGTGTATTACATGGTTGATTGAGGGAAAGTTTTCTCAAAATTGTTTTTGCTATACTGGAGTCCTTATTTTTATAGCTCTTTCCACTTACTCAAATTTCTGTCTTCAATTGATTTTGCATAGTGAATATATTTGTTTAATTCTGTTTCAGCCACAGGAGTAGAAGATATTGTTGATGTAGGTGATTTCACAGATATCTGATAGCCTTTTTCTTCCAATAACTCTTCAATACTCAAAGTCAAATTAAAAAACATTACTACCAGTTCACTTCTTTGTTTGAAGCGCTAGTTCTTTATTAAATGAAAGTAGAGAGGTTGATCATTTTGGCAGATTGTGTGTGTTTTGCAACAGAACTTTATAAAACTTGTGTCTGCTCTCAGTCACCAGAGCTGTAGCACCCACTGTTTCCCCTCTGTGCCCTGGACCCCCAGATTGCTGCTGCCCAGGATGGGGTGGGGGCTGCTTCCCTAATTCCGCTGCTTTCCTGGGTTCCTGTCCACCCACCTTCAGATGTACAGATGCATGGATCCCATGCATCCTTTGTGCTGCATAGGGAATCCTCTGTTGGTAAATGGAGGTCCGATTGGTTGTCACATAGAGGGGAGAGACAAAGGGAACAATTCACTCTGCCATGATGCTGATGTCACTCTCCTGATGGCTTTTTTAATCCTTTTCCCTCTTAAATCTAGAATTTCCAGGCCTTATGTGGAGATAACATAACCTTGGAATGAATGTCCACATTTCTTTAAATCAATTTTTAGTTAATTGCAATTTTGACATCTATTTTAAGACAGACTGGTGATATATTGCTAAATTCACTCTCTCAATTCCTTTTCAATTTGTATTGTTAAATTTCTATTATGAAGTATTCTTTTGTGTTTTAAAACTCATGGTTATTTCTATATATTTATAGTACAATCATTTATTGATAGATAACGGATTGTACACTTTCCCATTAAAATACTCTACTATTTTGGGCCAGGCCTGTGGCTTAGCGGTTAAGTGCACACGCTCCGCTACTGGAGGCCCGGGTTCAGATCCCGGGCGCGCACTGATGCACTGCTTCTCTGGTCATGCTGAGGCCGCGTCCCACATGCAGCAACTAGAAGGATGTGCAACTATGACATACAACTATCTACTGGGGCTTTGGGGGGGAAAAAAAAGGAGGAGGATTGGCCATAGATGTTAGCCCAGAGCTGGTCTTCCTCAGCAAAAAGAGGAGGATTAGCATGGATGTTAGCTCAGGGCTGATCTTCCTCACAAAAATATAAATAAATAAATAAATAAATAAATAAATAAATAAATAAATAAATAAATAAACTCTTAAAAAATACTCTATCATTTTATAATTATTCTTTGTTAATAAAATTATTTATTACTATTGCTGAAGACTATTTTATGCCTTAGTGTTTTAATGATACTTTTAAAAATGTATACTTTTTTAAGGGTTTCTTTGAAGTCACGTTGCTATTATAGTGGAGAGACTATGTCATATACTGGAATGGACCTAGATCTTGGAGGTAAATGCTACTGGATGCAAACAATATTCTTCAGCAATTATGTGATACATAGCTCTGCTAGATGTATTCAAATATATTTTGTAAGAAAACACATGCAAAGAAAAAATAACTTTAAAAACATTAAAGAAGGTTGCCTATGGAAGACTAAGGAATGGGAATGGGAACTTGAAGTAAAGGAGAACAATAAAAAGCAAAATAAGTGAATGGGAATAACTAATGATAATCTTAACACAGCAAAGACCAAGAGAAATGATTATCAACCCTCTATACATGAGAAAGAAATGGCAGTCATTAAACTTCAATTTTGCTATTCCTCAAAAAATTTACCTAGCAGAGTTGTTTTGAGAATTAGCAAATGTATTTCACGTGGAATAATTTTTGCTCTCTGTATATGATTATTATTGCTATAATGAATAAAATATTTCAAAAGCTATTTCAAAATTAAAACAAAAAGTTTGAAGAGCACTTCAGTTATGAATCAAATTCCTTTTTAGTTTCGCATAAATTATACCTACCCTATTTCTCTCTATACGGTTCTGATTCAAAGTTAGAGTCATTATAGAGATTTCCCCTCTAAAAAGTTATTCTTTATTGTTTTCTATGGGATTTAGTCAACTAATATGTATTAAAAATTAATTTGAAAAGCAACACTAATCACCATTGACTTTCTTGGGATCCATATGCATACTAAGGATATAATATACTAGAGACAACATAGGGAATTATAAAATATAGGGGAATCACCGTGCCTGTGGAAGATGGATAGCAAAAACGGCTGTCCCTTTCTCTATCCACACCCTTTGCAATGTGTCTTTCCAGCTCTTTCCATGAATAAGTGATTCTATTTCTGTCCCTGAATCTTAGCTAGTCTTGTGACTTCCTAGGCTAATATAATGTGGTAGAAGGGATATTGTACCTAGGACTCTAGAGGTCTTGCATGCTTCCACCCTCTCTCCTGGAGCCCTATGATCTCACTATGTAAACAAGTGTTACCTAGAAGGTAAAACACTACCCGGAAGACAACTCAGTTATCTTAGTAAAGAGTCATTCAACTTCTAAATTTGTGAATGAGCCCCTACTAGACAGCAAGACCTTGACATTCATGATGACAATCTTATAAACAAGCCCAGCCAAGATCAGCTGATGTCTGCTTAAATTAGCAGAAACACTCGTTTGAACCATAAAACAGATTAACAGCAGAAAAAATATATAATTTAATTTTGTACGTATGAGAACCTCAAAGATAGGAGGCTCCCCAACAGTCAGACAATTAAGCCTTATATGCCATCTTGAGCTAAGGAGAAGCGGGTAGGGATCTGGGTCTTCAAAAAACAGGAAAACAATTCACAGGAAGATGGGAAGAGCAAATCTTTGGTAAACAAATGTTTCCATGCCTTGCAGATAAGTCTTTCTGAGGTAAAAAGTTGTATCTGTTAAGAGCTCTCTTCCTGGTACAGGCCCTCTATCTAAACTCTTTTAGGCAGTTAAGGGGGAGGTGAAAACTTCTTCTTGGGTCTGTTGGGCCTTGATTGTCTACAACTCGAAATAATCCACATGCTAAAATGGCACATTCTAGTGCGGCCTGTCCTGAACCCCATCAAGATCTATGATGAGAAATGTGAAAGGTGGTAAAGAATAAAATAATTAAATGTAGAAAATCTTTCTTAATATATATTACTGAAGGTCATACCTTGTGTTCTTTCAATATTGAAGATAACTTTTGAGGAAACAATTATGATTCCATATTAGATTCCTTTTCTCTAACCCACGGCTTCCATGTATTTTGCTGGTTTCATTTTCTTGATATCTAGAATTTTAATTTGCTGTTGGCTTAATTTAGCATTATTTAGGACATGCATTATATTTTGTATTTCAGCACTAGTCTTGCTTTGCCATTGTGACGATGGTTTTATTGTCTCAGTGGACTTTATCAGATCACTGCCATGTGGGAGATGAATTCGGGTAGAGGTTGTGCTCTTTCACTTTGGAGAGAATCCAGTGAATCTAAACTCTAAATCTTTGAGCTTTAAAGTTTCTTTTCCAAGCCGGACATGGATCTCCAAATGTCTAAACTTATATATTTTCCTCTTTAGTCTTAAAATCCATGCTTTTGTGTTCAGACTATTATTTTAAAAATTTATCTTATCCCTGCTCAAGAAGAGTGATAATACATATGCTTTATCTCCTGATACAATTTGGATGTTTGCCTCGAAAAAACACAATGGATACTATTACTCCATTATTTTCCTGTTAATTCAATAATTCAAAATTTTTTTCATATAAGCTTTAATAGTTCTTTCATTGCTCAGAGCCAGTTCAGATTTAGGCAAGGCCCTTTTCCTGGAAATCTGATTTCATATTCTCTTAATATGAGATGTGACCTTGCAGAAAGTTTATTTTCAACAAGAGTCGAAATGACTCAACTTGGTTATTTCAAAAAACATTGAAATGATGAGTTTGGGTCTTAGATTCAATAATAACAGTGCTATAAGCATGTTAATATGAACAGACTGTGGACGAGGTACAATAATTAAGAGTTTAAGACTATGAGCTTAAGGCCCCCTGCTCTTTTCTGATATATTTAATGCTCAGTTTCAACATTCCTTTACTTCATTGATATTCTTTTGATTAAGTCTGTGAAAGCTTGTTTCACTTGCTTATTCCTCAGGGTATAAATAAATGGGTTTAACATGTGGGCAACTGAAGTAGTAAGCATTGACACACACTTATTAATTGCCACTTCATCCTTTGCTGCAGGTTTGATATAGATGAAGATACAACCACCGTAGGTGATAGAAACCACGATCACGTGAGAAGAGCAGGTAGAAAAGGCCTTCCTCCTCTGCTGGACAGAAGGGAACTTTATAATGGTCTTGATGATATATATATAGGACATAAGTACACATAGAAGTGTCATGATGGTGGTCAAGATAGCAAGGGCAACAGTCATCTGTTCTATGAACCATGTGTCCGAACAAGAGATCTTCAGCATAGGAAAAGCATCACACACACAAAAAATGATCAATGACATTATAGTCACAGAATTCAGGTTTAAGCCCAGGCAAAGCGGTAGGAATATGACCAAAAACCCCACTATCCAACAGCAGATGACAAGCCATCCACAGACCCTGCTGTTCATGATGATTGCATAATACAAGGGTTTGCAGATGGCCACACAGCGATCATAGGACATGATGGCCAGGAAAAAAATTCTGTAGCTCCAAGGAAGATGACAAAAAATAGTTGAGCAAAACAAGCAGTGTAGGAAATAGTCTTGTCCCCTTTTGATAAGTTGTATAAGAATCTGGGAATGCAGACCGTGGTAAACGAGGTTTCTAAAAAGAAGTTTTTGAGGAAAAAGTACACGGCAGTTTTAAGGTGAGAAACTGCTAAAGTGAGTGTAATGATGGTCAGGTTCCCAGTTACACTCAATGTGTAGGTGACAAACAGAAATATAAAGATCAGAGCCTGCATTTGAGGATCATCCGTCAGTCCCAGAAGTATGAATGTAGATAATGATGTACGGTTTCTCAGCACTCGCTTGTACCTCTTCTCAAACTCCTCACAAACTCAAGTGACACTGAACTGAGAAAATTTGTGTGGAATCACATGGCCATGGCCATTGGGTAAAAAAGTCCAATCACTGCAACAAATAGTCCTTTTCTTCTTTGCCTTCAAAATGACCTGTCAAAACTCGGGTATTGTCAGCTCTTTTGATTTGCACTGTAGGTCTCCTCAAGATAATGTTTTTCTTAAATATTAGTTTAACAGTACTACAGTCCATATTTTTATACCCTTTTGCATGTTCTCACAAGTCTTTTTCAATTAATCTAAAATCTGTCATTCTCTGAGATGGATTTAGCCATAGAATTAGAAAGGGTCGTCTGTGTGATAACAGTTTTACGGATATTATAATGTCCTTTTGCTCCCAATAATTCTTCACTACTCACAAATTGAACGAACTCACAAGTTGCTTGAAGTGTTGGTTCCTGTTAAATGTAAATAAATTGCTAAAGCATTTGACAGTTTACACAGAGCCTATAGGCCATGGATGCAGTATTTGAATGTTTGCTTCCAGGGCAGTGACCAAAGAGGCTATTTCATTTCAATTTACTTTGGGTATCAGAAAACTGTCATCCCACCAACACCCACTGCTTTCCAGTTCTGCTATTTACCTAGAAGTTTCCACATCGATACCCGACTTTTGCTCCATCTTCACTCTGATATGGAAGACAGTGTTTGAAAAGTACTATATAAACAAGTGATATAGTATAGTATTGAGAAAGGAATTATTGGCTATACGTGAAAACTTGGCTATGAGTGAAGAATATTACCTTAATTGTCTGTAGTTTCAAGGCCGTGAAAGACAAGGGCTGAGGCACAGGTTGGAGGAGACAAAGGAGAGATGACAATCCCACGTCAGGTAGTAACTTGAATTGGATCCTAGAACAGAAAAATGACCTTAGTGGAAAAATTGGAAAAATCCAAGGTCTGTATTTTATTTTATTAATTTATTTTTATTCTAATATTTTGTTCAGTGAATCTTTCCCTCCTCTGAGACTTAAGCCAGGGCGGCACGTGCTCTCCCTCCGGTGCCTCCGGGAACCTCAGAGGGCAGGGAGATGTCCCCACGCGCTGGGGGGCTCAGTCGTCCAGCGCCGGCCTCTGAGTCGCAAGCGGGTGCGCGGCCACGATCCGGGGGGCGGAGCACAGAGAGCGCACGGGACTCACTGCAGCGGCAGCGGACCCGGGCGGGGACAGGAGCCGAGCCCTGTAGGGGCCCTGATCCGCCCGCCGCGGCGGCTGGTCTTGCTTATCCTCGCAGGCAAGGGGCCGCTGGGGCCTGCGTGTGCCCAGCGAGGAGGAGCAGGGGCGGCTGTGGCATTCCCATTGCCTGCCGGCCCGGCCGCGTCCCAGAGCCTCCCTGAAGTCTGTATTTAGTTATCAGTAATTGTAAACAGTGTTGACTCCTTAGTTTTCATAATCCCACTATGATTATATAGGATGATAACATTAGGACGAGCTGGGTGAAGGATATCTGGGAACCGTCTGCACTTTCAACTCTTAAGCATAAAATTATTTCATAATTAAAAATTTACCGACCCCCTCGCCCCCCCCCAAAAAAACTAAAAAAGCAAATGGCGATTACTGAGCACGTTCTACCTGCTAGGCAGGATGTTGTGGCGTCTTCACAGGGACTGTTTGCCTGGTATATACTCTCCTCCAGTCACCTGCGCTGTTTCAATCATTTGTTTGTGGTGACGTCAATTTCATTCTATTTGTAAGTATGAAGTATTTCATTTGAAATTAATGTTTACTGTTAAATTTATGAGTTAATTTTAATTAGCAGTGACTGAATTGTATGGATTCTATCTAAACCTAAAAGCCAAAATTATAACGTTACTAATAAGACCTGAAATGTTTGGAGTTCTTGACCACTGAGAGGACGCTCATGTGATGATGACGTCATTATCTAGAAGGAATGTTCTGGATGAAGCAGTTCTTCAGAACGCTTCCAGCGAGGGCAGGCGTTCACTTTCCACAAAGGAAAACAACTTATCTACAAATCTGAGTGGAGTCTGTCTCCTGATATAACTCGCTTCATTGACTACTTCCCATCCCCATCCTTCCCTTCACTAGGCTGATATCGATACGTTTTCCAAGTTTTGGCTTAGCGCCACTTCCCGCGAAATCGTTTCTTGAAACTTCCTTGTCTGTTTGCCTCTCTTTTTTGCCCTATAGCGCACTATGCTTCTCTCTTTGTTGTCACTAAACATGTGAATGTAATTTTGTTGAGATTGGGCTATGTCTTGTTCAGGGAGATTCCACAGCAACTAGCCCTATTCAAAGTTTATAAAGTGCTCAATAAATATGTTTACTGTAAAATTAATTTTATATTTACTTTTCTGACTCAGAACAAGCAGTCTGTTTTCTCATTTAGTGAAAGGTGCGTTCTCTTTTATGGTACATTCTTTAAGTATGTAATCTCAGATGGGAGTCCACAAATTTTTTTCTACAAAGGGTCAATTAGATTTTTGTTTGTTTGTTTTAACTTTATTGAGGTGTAATTGATATGAAAAATTGCACATATTTAATGTATACGCCATTTGTAATCTCTGTTGTACATTCTCCTTTACTTTTTTAATGAGTCCTTTAAAATGTAATAATCATTCTTTGCTCCCTGGCCTTAGAAAAAAAGGCTACAGATCAGATAGAGTCCTAGACTGGAAAAAAAAAAAAGTCAATTATTTGAAATCCTTTGTTTGGGTCATTAAGTATTATTTATTTGGTCCTCTCTCTGATCTGATTACTTACATAACGGTTAACTCAAAGATTTCCTATAATCACTCATTGTCTGGATACCTTGTCATTCTCCTACATTGCTAAATTAAAAGTCATTTTCTTAGAGGCCTCAATTAGATGGTTACATGAAGTTTCACAGATACAGAGATGAAAAATTGAGTTTACATTAAAATGTGCAAGATCACCAACTGATAAAACATCAGCAAATATGTCACTCAATGGAGATGAAGTTTACCTATTTTATACACAATTTTTGTTTAAAATGAGGGTGCGATTGTGGCAGAGGATGATTAGGAGTGTCCCCCCAAATTCCACTACATTTAGATGACATTCATTGTATTGATACATAAAAACAGATTGTCAGTGACTATTATGTTTGTCACTCATATTGAAAAGCTACACTTCATGAATGTTGTTGAAACCTTTCACAAATATTAAAATAAAAGATCATATCAGTTATTTTGTTACAGTCAATTTCCTCAGTGAAAAGTGTCATTCTAGAGTTCAAAAAAGGAAAAGAAAATCATTAAAAAATGCTTACTTCTCTGATGGTCAGTACCTCAGATATTTGCTGAACCTCAAATTTGCAAAAGGTGACAAGGCATCCAGGAGTGTCTTACAGTGGAGACAGGTGGGTGGGCTCTGATTGCTCATTGTCATGAACACATACTCACCCTCACAGAGAGTTCTGCAATTCCAGTCACGCTAAGTCGTCCACCATCCACAAAAGATGAAGACTCTTTCAACAGAAAGCTGACCTCCTCGTGAGCTCAGGAAATATTTCCTCTATTCTGTAACTACAGAGCTAGCAATAGTTTAAATGGCTAGGTAGGGATCTTTCCCTGTCAGAAAAGTTGATATTTTGATATTTCTGGCACAGGGAAATATTTCTCAGTTGGCCAAATTGCCCTTTTAAAAAAATTGACCCAATTTTCAATTAAGTGAAATAGACAAACTTGTCCTTGGTGGTCCCCTCCTAAACATCACTAATGAATCTCTTGTGTAATACACCTTGGGGATAGAGAGGGGAACAGACAGAACTGGGGAAAACCTCCTCAGAGAGGAACGTATAAATCACATGAGCATCAGAAGTAGGCCAGGTATGTGATGAAAAGTATCATACAAAGTGCAAAAGGTAACCTTCTTTTCTTTTATTTCAACATCGTTAAGCATTTATAAGATAATAAAGACAATTTTTCTGATTTATTAACCCTGTAAAATTTGTAATTAATGCTTACTATAACTATTCAGCTAATAAGAAAAAAAATCTTTTAACAAAACTAAAGGCAAAGTGATAACTACTGTTGATATTTTTCAGAAATACCACCCAGATTTTTATAATTCTTTTGTTTTTATATTTCATGGGCCTTTATATTTCTATATTTATGTATTATCTTATTCTATTTTGTATAAAAAATTAATACATATTTTTAAATTTATTTTATAAATATTTTATATTCATGTTCATATTTTTATATTTTTATTTTGTTTTATATTTCACATTTTTAAATGCTTTCTCTATGCTTTGATTTTAATGTGTCTATGTGTACTTTTCTTTGAATATCATTTTTATGGGTTTACTGAGATTCTTAAATGTATAATTTATTTCTTTCCTAATATTTGGGAAGTTTTCAGCCATAAATTACTCAAATATTTTTTTCTGCCCCATTCTCTTTCTCTTCTTCTGAGATTCAAATTACACATGTAGTAGACTTTAACATTGTACCAAAGCTCCCAGACTCTCTGTAAATTAAAAAAAAAAAATCTATGTCTCTCTTTTGTAAGGATTACACAATTTCTGTTGTTCTACTTTCAAAATCATTGCCTTTTTCTTTTGTAATATGTATTCTGTAATTGAGTCCAAACTGTGACTTTTTAAAGAAACATATTGTACTTTCCGTTTCTAACATTTTCCTTTTAAATAATATATATTTTCTATTTCTCTTCTGAGAAATCTTAACTTTTGATTATCTTCCTTTAACTTGTAAAGCACAGCTGTATAGATTGATTTAAAGTCCTTGTGTAATTCTACAAATATTTGAGTCATCTGTCATTTTTATGAAATGATTGTCTTTTAGAATGGTCACATTTTACCAGTTATTTGTATATCCAGTAATTTTAGACTGTATCCTGCACACTGTGAGTATTACACTGCTTAAACTCTGGGTTGTTATATTCTCCTGGAAAATGTGAATGATTTTTTTTTTTTTACCCCTATTAGACTCAAACTACAAGCTCAGTCTTGTTTTCTGTAGTGTTGGCTCAAATCTCAGTTTATTATTTTAAGCCTTTGCTAAAACTGTTTTTTTCTTTGAACTATGGGTATATGGTTTATTTCAGCCTGAAATTTGTGGAGACTCACATGCGTAATTAAGGTCTTCTCTGAGAGTAGATTACATTAACTTGACCTGACTACATCTGTAGGTTCCTACTGCCAATAAGGTCACATTCTCAGACATTACGAGTTAGGACTTCAACCTGTCTTTTCCAGGGGACACAATTCCACACACAACAAGTACCTACACCTATAAGATTATTATAACTTCTTAACGAATTGAACTTTTACTCATTACTTCTCTGAGAGTCTTTTCTGACTCTGCAGAATTCCTGCATCTGTCTCAGACCTGCCCAGATTCTTTTCCATGTATTCTGTGTTGTATAGAGTATTCTTTAAATGTCAGTTAGATCCAGCTGGTTGATGGGGTTTGGGGATCATTTATATCCTTGCTGGTTTTCTGTCTGGTAGTTCTATCTATTACTGAGTGAGGAGTATTTAAGTTTTCAGCTATAATTGTAGGTTTGTCTCTTTTTCATTTCAATTATGTCAGTTTTTGCTACATGTGTTTTGAAGCTGTGCTGTTGGGTGCTCTGTTAGTTTGCTAGGGCTCACATAATAATGTAACATAAACTGGTGGATTGAAACAACAGAAATATATTGTCTGATAGTTCTGGATGCTAGAATCCAAAATCAAGATGTTGGCAGGTTAGTTCCTTCTGAGGAAGAATCTGTCCCGTGCCTCTCTCCTAGCTGCTGGTGCAGTCTTGTAATCCTTGGTCTTCCTTCACTTGCGGGTGCGGCACCCTAATCTCTGCCTCCATTGTCACCTGGCCATCTTCTGCCTCCGTGTCTCTGTTTTCACGTCATCTTCTGACTGTTTGTGTCTGTCTCTGTATCCAAATTTACCTTTTTTATAAGAACATCCGTCATATTGGAACATCCTAATGACCTCATCTTAACGTGATTACATCTACTTGATTATATTCTACTTTATCCTTGGTATTTTTCTTTGCTCTGCAATATGCTTTGTCCAATATTAGTATAGCCACTCCAGCTTTCTTTTGATTAGTGTTTGCGTGGTATGTATTTTTCTATCCTTTTACTTTTAACTACCTATATCATATTATATTTGAAGTGAGTTTCATAGGTGGTACATATATTTTGTTTATTTACTTTTATATACGTGTCTGTATTTTTTTACCTGATTTATTAGGAATAATTGGCAAATAAAATTGTATATATTTAAAGTGTACACCATGATGATTTAATACACATATACATTGTGAAATGATTACCACAATCAACTTAATTAACACATCCATCACCTCATATCATTAGTTTTTTTATTTTTGTCATGAGAATGCTTAAGACATACTCTCAGCCAATTTCCAGTATACAATACAGTATTATTAACTATATTACCATACTGTACATTAGATCCTCACAAGTTATTTGTTTTATAACTGAAACTTTGTGTCCTTTGACCAACATCTCCCCATTTCCCCTACTCCCCAGCCCATGACAACCGCCATTCTACTCTCTGTTTCTATGAATTTGACTTTTTTTTTAATAGATTTTACATAAAAGTGATACCATATAGTGTTTGTTTTTCTCTGTCTGGCTTATTTCATTTAGAATTATGCCCTCCAGGTTCGTCCTATATATATATTTATTTATTTATCATATTATATATTATATATAGTATTCCATTTTATATATACCTCTATCAATTCATCCATCTACAGAAACATGAGTTGTTCCCATATCTTGACTATTGTGCATAATGCTGCAATGAATGTGAATGCAGATATCTCTTTGAGATACTGATTTCATTTCCTTTGGGTGCATATGCAGAATGCAATTGCTGGATATACGGTAGTCTTATTTTTAATTTTCTGAAGAACCTCCATAGTGTTTTCCATAATGATTGTACCAATTTGTATTCTTACCAACAGTGTACAAGGATTCCCTTTTCTCCACATCCTCGCTGATATTTGTTATCTCTTGTATTTTTGAATAGCCCTCTTAACAGGTATGAGGTGATATCTTACTGTGGTTTTTATTTGCATTTCCCTGATGATTAGTGACGTTGAGTACCTTTTCGTGTACCCATTGGCCATTTGTATATCTTCTTTGGAAAAATATCTATTCCAGCCCATTTTTTAAATGAATTATTTGTGGACTTTTTTTGCTAATAATTTGTATCAGTTCCATATATATTTTAGATATTAACTCATGGTCATAGATATGGTTTGCAAATGTTTTCTCCCGTTATGTAGGTTGCTATTTCAATTTACTGATTGCTTCCTTTGCTCTGTAGAATCTTTTTTAGTTTGATGTAGTCCCTTGTTTAATTTTTGCTTTTGTTGCCTGTGCTTTTCACGTCATAACCAAAAAACCATTGGCAAGACCAATGTCCGGGAGTTTTTTCCCACGTTATCTTCTAGGAGTTTTATGGTTTCATGACTTACATTTAATTTTTTCTCTTATTTTTTGTTTATTTACTATAAGTTTTTACTTTGGTTATCATGAAGCTTACATAAACCATCTTATGTTTAGAAAGTCTATTTTAAACTGATAATGACTTAACTTTAGTCTCATACAAATGATCTATACTTTTTCTTGACCCTTTCACATTTTATGTTGTTGGTGTCACAATTTACATCTTTTATATTGTGTATTCGTTAACAAAATATTGTACCTTTAGGTGTCTTGAATGCTTTTGTTTTTTAACCTTTACGCTAGTGTTAAAAGTGACTTACCCACTACCATTACAGTATTAGAGTAGTGTGAATTTGACTATATATTTACCTTTACCAGTGAATTGTAAAACCTTCATATGTTTACATCTTACTAAGGAACATCCTTTTGTTTCAGCTTGAAGAATTCCCTTTAGAATTTCTTGTAAGGCAGGTCTAGTGATAGTGAACTCCCTCAGCTTGTTTTCGTCTAAGAAATTCTTTCTTTCTCCTTCATTTCTAAAAGACAAGTTTGCCAGGAAAATTATTCTGTGTGGGCAATTTTTTAATTTCAGTACTTTGAGTATATTATTTTGATTCTCTCCTGTCTTGCAAGATGTCTGCTGAGAAATCTGTTTTAGCCTATAGGAGTTCCCTTGTATGTGACAAGTTTTTCTCTTGTTGCTTTCAAAATTATCTTTGTGTTTCTTTTTTGAGAGTTTGATTATAATGTGTCTTGGTGAAGATCTCTTTGGGTGAATTTGGGTACTTTTGGTCTTCATTTACCTGGATGTCCATATCTTTCCCCGGATTTGGGCAGTTTTCAGCCATTATTTCTTTAAATAAACTTTCAGCTCCTTTCTCTCTCTCTTCTTCCCTGGGAATCTCATATTGTGTACATGAAGAGTCTTGATGTCTCGTAAATCCTACTGCCTTTCTTCACTTATTTTCATTCTTATTGTTTTTTTCTTCTCTGACTGAGTAATTTCAAGAGAGCTGTCTTCTAGATCACAGATTCTCTCTTTTGATTGATTGAGTGTGCCTTTGATGCTCTATTGTATGTTTCATTTGGTACACTGTATTCTTCATCTTCAGATTATCTTTTTTTTTATGATTTCTGTGTCTTTGATGAACTTCTCATTTTGTTCATGTGTTGTTTTCCGGAGTTCATGGAGTTGTCTATCTGTGTTCTCTTCAATTTCACTGAGCTTCTTAAAATAATAATTTTGAATTCTTCTGCGGGAAATGCATAGATCTCCATTTCTTTGGTGTCGGTTACTGGAAAGTTATTGTGTTCCTTTGATGGTGTTATATTTACTTGCTTTTTCATGTTTCTACTGGCTTTGCATCAATGTCTATGAATTTGAGGGGGCAGTTACCTCTTGCAGCCTTTTCAAATTAGCTTTGGAGGGGAAAGACTTGGGTGCAGCGTCTCCACTTCCAGAGCAGGTGCACCAGTGCCCTCAGGGGCTGGATGCAGAATAGTGACAGCTTAGTCACAGCTGCAACTTAGGCTGCAGCGTTTGAGATGCAGAGCAGTGACAGCGTGGCTCTGGTGGTGGTGGGTCAAAGCTGTCACCTAACACCCAGTAGCAGAAGGGAAGACATGACCTGGTAAAATCCCTTTGTAAAGGGATTAATTAATGACAGACCCCCAAGGAAACACAATAAACAAAGAAATTTTACCAGTGAGATGTTTTAGCAGGGTTATCTCATCTATCTGGGTTGCTTATTGCTAATAAACATGGAATTTATGGATATAAGTGTCATGGCTTGCTGGAAAATGCTTTGTAAGCTATGTAACTAATGGTGCATAAGAAAAAAAAGACATGTTTTGTAACTGAAATGGCTCTTTCTTTTTAAACAATGCTCCATATGCCTCACTGAAACCTCTTGTGCTAAATCTGAATCACATCACATCCCATGTAGGAGAAGAAGGACATTTTATGAAAAGCTGTGCTATCAGTCTTGGGTCTTGCTAAGGGAAGAATGCTTGACCTGTAACTTGCTATCACCAGTATCTTTGGAAACCTTGGGCTAGGTTTATAATTCATGTTGAGTCTGACTTTAACAGTGCAGCATTTTTGGTACATAAGATTGTTGCTGTGAGTGGAATGGTTTTTTAGACCCATGAATCATAATGGTTAATATAGTTTTGGCAATAAAAAAACAGAGAGGGAGAGAGAAAAGATGGAAAAATAGAGAGGATTTGATACCAAACAATCCTTAATATGAAGTAATGAATATCTTTAGGAGATGGGGATACAAGTCTTGCCAATGCAACTTAGAGTAAATTGACAGAGGTGGAGAGGAGCTAAGCAAGTGGAAAGACAGAGAATACAATGCATAATGGAAATTAGCAAAATATTCTATTCTCTAATTTGAAGGAAAAAGTTTGAGAAAAAGGAGAAAACTTCCCATTGCTGAAAAACCATCACATGCTCACATGATCTCCTGGGAAAAAATTCAATCACTCTCAGATTAACTCAATTAAGGCCTTTGATTAACCTGAATAATAATACAAATAGCCAGAGGTAATGATCAGATGACCAAAAATTCCAAAGTTATTCTTTTTTTTCTTTAAATAGGACTGGTGTCCTTTTCTTTTGTTTTGTTTTGAGGAAGGTTGGCCCTAAGCTAACATCTGTTTCCAATCTTCCTCTTTTTCTTTTTTTTTCTCCAAAAGCCCCAGTACCTAGTTGTATACCCTAGTTGTAGGTCCTTCTAGTTCTTCTATGTGGGATGCCGCCTCAGCATGGCTTGATGAGCGGTGAGTAGGTTCACGCCCAGGATCAGAACCAGTGAACGCTGGGCCGCCAAAGTGGAACGCATGAACTCAACCGCTATGCCACTGGGCTGGCCCCCAAAGTTATTCTTTTAAAGACCTAGAATATTTTATGGAGAAACAACAGCAAAAACTTAATGAATCTTTACTAGCATGTATTCTTGGAATGAATAAAAAGGGAGGACTTTATTAGTTATAGATACTACTGAATAGAAGGAATTATTTAGATTAATGACTCAAGTGACCTTAGATACTGCCAGATGTGATACTAATGGCTTATTCTACTGGGTGAAGGCAGAGGTTATACAAGCTCACCCCAAGAAAGATAGTTCCTCCTTTCCCTCTTTGACCCACAATTGAAATATTCCTTTCGATATGGAGATATTTTAAATGAAGGCAACCTTAGGTAGAACTTATGTTACAAGAAAGACAGACCTAAGCTAATATTGTTAGTTCAGACCACGGCAGCTGCCGTAATAGGTAAGTTTCCCAATCTTGGGCACCTTTTGTCAATTTATTCTCAGAAAGGTAAAAGAATATTCAGGAGGCTGTACTTGAATTGCTGTCTTGGTTGTCTTACGGGATAAAAATATCCAAGATGAAAAAAATGATTTACGTTATTCACAAGAGAGGTCAGTCAAAGGGAAGAAGTGAAAAGATGGGGTTGGAAGTGATAGTTGGATAAAGCTGTTCAGACAGCTTTTGAAGAATAATATGAATAAAGACCAATTATTAGAGTGTCATTAAAGGATTAATAGTGCAGCATCAATTGCAGGGTGTGAGAAAGCCCCTTTAGCTCCACATGTACATCTTAAAATGCTCATTCAGATTTATTCAATTTATCCTGGTCTCTAAGAATCCAAATGTAGTGAGGAGTGTGATTTAGAATGGCAAATTTTTGTTCAGGGGACTAAATTTACTCCCTCAGTTAAGTTTTGGGATCTGAAAGAGATTGACTGAGGGACCAACATCCAGTTACACAAACCCCTGAGAGTATCTTGAATATGTTTCTTCTGATAAAGTTACATACTTTACTGCTACCAATGTACATAAAGGGTCAAGAAAAACAAAATATTGCATAAACATATTATATTCTATAATACCCTCATTGCAGTGGACTCATTGAAAATTAGGAAGGGCAATTCAAACACTGGTTATTCAAAAGAATTGGTTGACAAATATTGAAAGGCTGGAATTTAATTATATAATGCCTGCTCACAGTAAGCATGACAGGAAATAACACAAGCCCTTCACTGGAAAGGTTTATAGGACCAGGAGATGTGAAAAAGGGGTGGGTGGTCTCGCAACTTTACAACTTTGTATGTATTGTTTTTAATACTATTTTTCCTCATATGGTTGTGCTGCACCAGATTTGAGTTTATGGGTATCTGGGGAGGAGGATGCCTACAGTCAAGACATGATATCCATACCATTAAACTTAACAGCATGTACTTCTAATGGTACTTCATGGTGGGTTATAATTTCACCCATGTAGCCAAATTAGAGCTAACTGTGAATATGGCCCCCTTACTAAGTGGCAAGGATAGTTCTGTGATATCTTACTTATCAAATCTGGTGGCAACTGCCTGGACCTGGGGCAGAGGAGAAGCATTACCAAGCTTGCTGTGACTGCCTGTCCTTTGGGTGAAGACTATAGCTGAGATGGAAAACCCAGCTCATTCATTATCAACGTGAAGCTTACAAAGTCATTTAAACATGGGCATCTGGCTGGCAGGTGGGGAAAAGTGATAGTGGATTACACATTGGGTATTTTTATAGGCCGGGTCGAGAAATGCTGCAGGTCACTTCCGCACCCATTTTGTTAGCTATAACATAGTCTACATAGCCACACCGAACAGTGTAGAAGTATGGCAGAAAAATGGAGTCTACTGTGTTTCCAGGGATAACAACCAACATGTCTGGCAAACAGCAATTTCTGCCAGATAGTAAGAGTAAAGATCCTCAGGTTTGGTTTTAATGGAGAGTAAAAAACGGAATAGTCTGGATTCAGGTTTTGTGCCTATTAGTTCTTCCTTTTAATTGGATTTATTGACTCCGTTTTCTTTTACATCTTTGAGAGAAAGGCAATTTTCTTAATTAAGTCATGAAAAGCTTGCTGCACTTGCTTGTTTCTCAGTGTGTAAATAAAGGGATTCAACACTGGTGAAAGAGAAGTAATAAGGAGTGAAATCCATTTATTAATAGCTACCTCATCCTTGGCTGAAGGTTTGACATAAATGAAGATGCAGGTACCATAAGTAATGGAGACAACAATCATGTGGGAAGAACAAGTGGAAAAGGCCTTTTTCCTTTGCTGGGAAGAGGGAAACCTTAGAATAGTCCTGATGATAAAAATGTAGGAAAGAACCACACACACGAGAGTGATGATGAAGGTCAACACAGCACACGCTATAACCATCTGTTCTATTAACCCTGTGTCTGAGCAAGCAATCTTCAGGATAGGAGATGCATCACAACAAAAATGATCAATGATGTTCGAATTGCAGAATTCCAGGCCCAAACCCAGACTAATTGGTGGGAGAATGATGATCAGCGCTGCTACCCAACAGAAGAGGATGAAGTTCTTGCAGACTCTCCTGTTCATGATGGTCGTGTAATGCAGGGGTTTACAGATAGCCACATAGCGATCATAGGACATGGTGGCCAGGAGAAAAAATTCTGTTACTGCGAAGAGGTCTGTAAACAACAGTTGACTGGCACAGCCATTATAGGTAATGGACTTGTCCCCAGATGATATGCTATACAAGAATCTGGGAACACAAGCGGTTGTGAATGAAATTTCTAAGAAGGACAAATTTTGAAGGAAAAGATACATAGGAGTTTTAAGATGGGAATCAGTCAGAGTAAAGGTGATAATGGTTAGGTTTCCAGATACACTTAACATGTAGGAAAGAAATAGAAAGATAAAAAGCAAAGTTTTCAGTTGAATGTCATCTGTCAGTCCCAGCAAGATGAAGGTTTTTAATGTGGTTTGGTTTTTCATCCTTGACTGTTGTCTGTTGCTCAATCTGCTTGAAACAATAAGGAAGGTTTATGTGAGGAACTCCAGAGGCCTGGCAATCTTCTAACCTCAAGAAAAGTAAATCTGAGAGAGAGTCCTGTACAATTGGTTAGTGGAGAAGCAAGCACATAATACATGGCAATGTTTGATCACCTCTTTATGTCACACAAACTGACTATTCATATTTAAATCACATATTTCATACTGCTGCTTCTAATAAATCTAATTTAGCCATAACTGGTGTCAGTTCAACATATTATGTTAGAAACATATCGAAAGAAATGTCTTCTTTTAATAAGTCGCTTTTGGATCAACCATTCTGCCTTTCCCCAGCTTCCTATCTCCAGACACGCTTCTAGAAAAGAAGTCCATAAAAAAAATCTAACAATGGTCTTTGTTAAGAAAATTCTTGCATTAAAGTTTACATACGTATTAGTTAATAAACTTGCAATGAATACCTATCACATAGTTTATCCTGTTTCAGCTTATCCCATTCAGCTTCTCTGAGGTGTGTTTAAGGCATTTTTACTGGATATATTTTTTTAAAGATTCATTTAAGTGTGTTACAGTCCAAACTTTTTGAGGTTTTCCCCATAGAAATTATAATTTTAATACTTATCCTTGACTTTATTTTCCTGTTACTGTTAGAATAGACTATCTATGTTATATATTGTTATTATTCCTAGGTTATCCTTATGCTACAAAGAATCTCTCCCCAGCTTACAAGCAGAAGTCTGGAACTACATCATTAGGTTAATTAATTTCCTTTTAGAGTCCTTTGACAGTAAAAACCCTATACACTCTAACTAGCTGCTACGGTTTCATATTCTCTAGATCTTGAGAGCTTTTTCTCATCCAAGCGTTCTCATTAAAACCAGATTTTTGATATTAAAATTCTAAACTGAATTCCCATTATCTCTTTCTAAAAACATTTGACAATGACATATTTCCACTTCTCGTGTTTATTGTATGGTAATGTTTGATTCAAAATTTATTACAGAGAAGTAAGGGAATGTTTGGAGTACGTTTATAGAGTGGAAGAGCTATAGCTCTGATTTTTTTTTGTTTTTGTCAGCCTTGTTTCAGCTTGAAATACAATAAATTTATTAGAAATGACATTTAACAATGTCAAGTTTAACAAGGATTAGCCTTTCCTTAAATATACTTCCATGCGTTCACTTAAATTTCGCCTACATGATAATTGTCTCCTCTCTCCTATTAATCATTGATACATCAACTCATCTGATTTTTGCACCATTTAAACTACTCTAGCCAAGGTCACCTCTAGCCTCCCTCTTGTTTTAATCATTAAACACAATTCAGTCTTCATTTAACTCAAACTCTCTGCTGCATGTGAGACTGTAAACTGCTAGCTTATGAAAGTCTTTACAGCTTAATTTCCACAACCTCACATTTTCCCGAATTTCTTCCTACCACTTTGTCTCTTCTTTTCCGTTCTCCATCATGGGTTCTTTGTCTTTTCTAATCTCCATGCTCATTAGTGTGCCTGAAATCTCTTCTAGGCAATCCTTTCTTTCACACTGCTCTCCCTCTAGGAAATTATCATAAACAAGGAGACTTCAAATTAGCTTATGTATCCTGAACATGTATCTGCAGGGAAAATACATCTTTCAGTATTCTGACTTCAACATTCAACTTATTCTTATACATATAGATCAGACTTAGAGGATTTAAATTTAGACTTTTCTTTTTCCCTTTCTGCGTGTTTTTGAGCAATTTGCTTAAATTCTTTATCTTGTGCTTTTTTTGTGCGCAGAATTCAGATAAAATTAATATGTACATCTTAGGGTTATACTGATAAATTTAGATGATATAGATAAAATATCTATAGCTGCATCTGGAACATGGTTAACACTCATTACTATTTATTATACTGAGCATTCTTATTTTGTTATCTTATTTCCTATTGAAAGTCCTCTAGATGTGCACATTTCAAGATTTTTAATGTGGCACTTAACTATTATGCTTCCTTCCTGCTGATCCTAAGTCTCAGATAAGGACATTCTTTCTTGTTCCTTTTTCTCTACTCCCATTTTGAGTTTATCACCAGGTCTTGCCATTTCTGTTATTTTCTTAATTGGTTCCTTTTACTCTCTCACTCACAACACGAGTTTTACTCTTGGTGTCTTTATCTCATAGCTGAAACATTGCAAAAGCATATTAACATATGCTTAACATATATCTTTGCTATTCCCATTCAATATTTTAAAATCAATGAAATCAGATCATTTTCTAAGGCCCAGATATGACTAAATCTCCCTTATGCATTGACAAAAAATGTTTTTGAAGTGTATTAACTGAAATTCATCCCATACTAGGTATTTCCTTGAAACTATTGATCCATCTTTCAGTTACCTGGAAGTTGATTCATTTTGGCTTTAGGTAAGAATTCTGATCCAGCTATTCCACTTCTGGGTATTTATCCAAAGAACACAAAAAGACTAATTCAAAAAGATACATGCACCCCTATGTTCATTGCAGCATTATTCACAATAGCCACGACTTGGAACCAACCTAAGTGCCCATCTATGGATGAGTAGATAAAGAAGAGGTGATATGTATGTATATATATATATATATACACACACACACAATGGAATACTACTCATCTTTAAAAGGAAGGAAATCTTGCTATTTGCAACAACATGGATGGACCTTGAAGGCATTATGCTAAGCTAAACAAGTCTGATGGAGAAAGCCAAATACTTTATGATTTCACTCATATGTGGAAGATAAAACAACAACAACAACAACAAACAAACAAACACATAGATACAGAGATTAGATTGGTGGTTACCAGGGATGGGGATTGGGGGGATGGCGAAAGGGGTAAAGAGGCACATTTGTATGGTGATGGATGGCAGCCAGACTTTTGGTGGTGAACACAATGTGGTCTATACAGAATTGAAATATAATGATCTACACCTGAAATTTATGTAATGTTATAAACCAATGTTACCTCAATAAAGAAAAAAGAGAAAGTTGGAATAAAATGAGTGTCAACGTCTCTTTCAAAAAAAACAAACGGATTGTGAAGAAGAGAAGAAGGAATACATTCGTGGATTCTGAGTTTCAAATGCATCAAGCATTTAGATGAATGGAATATTTTCAAGCAACAAGTATTTTATTTCAAGTAATGAGTAAGGACAAGGCTTCTCTGAGAATTTATGAAATTTCTTTAGCAGGAGATAAGAGAGTTGAGCAATAGTTTAGAGAATTTAGTGGTTCTGAATGAGATCTCTATGTTTGGGGACCTTGCTATCTTCCACTGATATGGAGCCAGAATAGCAGAAGGAAAAATGGATAGATTTCTGCAGTTTCTTCCCCTTGTAAGATCTAAGGAAAACAATAACAGGAAATAATTAGTTGCTCATTGAACATAGGCTGAAAGGGACTTAAAAGTCACGTAGTTTTCCTGTTCTCAAGATTGGTATAGAATTAGCAGAAGGGTGTTCTCACGCCTAGTGGTGACATGAAACTGAAGAAGAACCTTAGATACTCCAGAAATTTTCCTGCACTACAATTCATTACAGGAGTACTAAAGGTGTCTTAAAGCTTCTACAGAGAACTACCGGAACTTATGAGTTACATGGGCAAGGGGACAAGAGCTCCCACAGCAGTGATGCACATGAATAGATGTTTGAGGACCAGAAGAGATGGTGGATGTCCCAGTAATGCCAACTCTGATGGGTATCGACTTCTCTACCTCTTAATGCGTGGGAACTAAGTGTACCAGGATAAAGAGGAAGCTGGGTTGAGAGCGGCAACACAGATCTATGGAGATAATTTACTAGAAGGAGGTGGTCAAGTTAGGTAGGTTGGGAAGACACTGATATTAAGTTGAATTAAAAAATAAACTTTGATTTTTTTTCAGAGTTTGTAAATGGAGTTTTTGTAACTGAAATGTTTTAATCCTTTCCATCATTCCTTTTGCCCTCATCATAAAATTTAAGCTTCTCAGTTGGCATACGGAGATCTTTCTAATATTTCCAGTATCAATTCATACAATTTACCTAATTTCTCGTTCCATCCTGCTAGTGGACTTGCTCTGGCTGCTAGCGAGAGACCGTATATCACAGTGATAGAGGGTACAGTCTATAGAGTCAGGCTGCTGGTTTTACCTCCTCTGGTTCAATTTGCTTCACTTGGCTTATCTGCTAGCAGTTCCCTTAAAAGGTCATGCTTACACCTAAGTGCCCATCAAGGGACGAATGGATAAAGAAGATATGGTATATATACACGATGGAATACTACTCAGCCATAAGAAATGATGAAATCCAGCCATTTGTGATAACATGGTGAAATAAGTCAGAGGGAGAAGGTCAAATACCGTATGATCTCCTTCATTAAGTAGTAGATAATAAGAACAACAAACAAACACATAGAGATAGAGATTGGATTGGTGGTTACCAGAGGGGAAGGGGGTAGGGAGGAGGGCAAAAGGGATAATTCGGCACAAGTGTGTGGAGATGGGTTGTAGTTAGTATTTGGGTGGTGAACATGATGTAATCTATGCAGAAATAGAAGTATAATGATGTACACCTGAAATTTATACAATGTTATGAACCAATGTTACTGCAATAAAAAAAAAATTAAAAAAAAAAAAAAAGGCCATGCTTACAATTACCTGTAGGAATTCCCATATGCTGGTCCTTTTGTCCTTCATGGTCTCTATACTTGCAGTCTCTAACCTCCTTGTCTCTCTCTCAAGTTTCGGTTTAGGTATAAATTCCACCAGGAATCTATCTATAACTGCTTAAGACAAGAGGTAGCTTTTCCTCTTAGTATTCCTACTGTTGCCTACGATTATTCTCACAGCTCTTATGCCTAAATTGTCAAACAGTGTTGATGATTTTATTTTGAACATTATTGTGTCCCCGACGGCAAGCTTATCCCCAGGGGCATAGTAAGCGTTCCTTAAAGGTTTGTGGAAATAAAGAAAGAATGACTATCATATTTGCCTTAAACAACAGAAACAAGGTACTTTCTTTAAAATGATTTATCAGGTCTTTAAAATGAACTTTAAGAAGATTTTTTTTATTTTTATATAAGCCAATTGGTAAAAATTAACTGATATTTTGAGGCTGCATTTGATGTTGCAGGCACTACTCTGACTATTGCTTTCCTGTAGAATGATGTCTAGTGAGAGGAGGTATCCTCCCTATACTTTTTACACAGTCTCTGGAATAAGACTGCAGTGTCCTCCTTTTCCCTTTTCTTTTTGACCTCAGTTTCCTCCATAATGTCTAGTTCCTGGAACTATCGTGTGTATTGATTGGGACAATGCACGCAGAGGGCCTGGCAGATAGTAAGTTAAAGCCACTGCCCTTACTCTTTCTCTCCTTCGTTTTCTTCCTCTTCCTCCTCTTTTTCCTCCATAACTCGCTCTAATACTTCTGCTAATCTTGTTAGGGCACTAATCAATGGCCGCTATAGCTGTTGTGTTTTCTTTTCTGCATTCTTTATAAAGCTTGTGAATTTTCTGCCTCTGATAATCTGTTCAATGTTCTGTAGAGAAATACTAAGGCAGAGTTCAGACTCTGCAATTTTGGATATGAGGCAATAGGTATCCACATGTCTTTCTCAACTATCATTAAGTAATTAATTACATAGGTGGCTATTTCCTTTTGTAAATAAAGAGTCTCTCTTTATTTACCCCTCAAGCAATCTCTACCCTCCAAGAAGCCTAGAGGTGTGTTTTCGTAAGGTCTGGTGAATTGAGGCATGTTGTTTCTATCGAAACAGTAACAAATAGCAGCATCAGACTACTATAGACAGGAAATTATCTATGGTTTATAGGCATGTCTGTAGAAAAAGAGCACTAATCTAGGCTCGGGGGAGAAATAATGAACTGATAACCATGTATCTTTTAGATAGGATCATATAGGAATTGACCCTTCTGAACGAAATTGAGAAAATTCTTAAGCTGTCAGTGCTTCACTGTGGTATCCTAACTCAGAGCATTGTCCCAGATTCCAAAACTCTCCTTTCTTTCTAATCACCAACTTATCTTCTGTGATGCCAGATATTAAGTGAATATTCTGGTAAATCACTTTAATTCAGGTGTATTTTCTATTTTGTATATTTCAAGGAATGTTTGCATTTATAATTAGCTCATTGATCACTAATGACAACATTGCTGATAATTTGGCATTCTAATGAAGGATATTATAGTTACATCCTGTATAAATATATATTCATTGGTAAGAGTGACATTATGGATCTGGTCACTTCTGTTTGTCCCTTCTGTTTCTCTGAGTACTGGAAACATATTCATTGAGAACCTATGATATGACTGATGCTGTCTTAGAAACTAAGGATAAAAAGAGTGAAGAGGTACTGACCCATCTCCACTGATACGTGTAACAAATATTGCAATGAGTCCAATCCCTTCACATTTTATTTTTCCAAAACAAAATAACATTAGAAATAACTACTTTCTTTTTCAGAGATATCCACATTAATTTATTGTCATCGTTGATTTTTAAATAGATAAGTCTGATATTTTGCCAAAACCAAGAAACTAGAATGTTGAGTGAAGAAAGAACTGAAATTACCAAACAAGAATATACTTACTCTCATGGAAGGTAATCATACGTCAGTTGACTGTGGATTCTTGATTGTCCCAAAGATGAAACCAGAAATATAAGTGGAGTCAAATGTGTGCACAGATGCTCCTCTCCTGAAGACATCACATCCACAAAAATTTTTTTACAGGAGACAGTGATCTCTGATTGCCAATAGACTCTCATTAAAGATTCTATTCCACTTTAAACCTAGGAAAAATTTCTTATATCTAAAAGTTGAAATAAAAAGTTATTTATTTTAAATGTCTGAGAAATATAAGGTGAGTTTTAGGAGATTTTGAGAGATGATTTTTAATTTCTCTGGGCAAAGATAGAATTTTACACAGTGAAGTAAGAGGAATGTTTTATTGTCTCAGATTCTTGTGGATGTGCAGGAACCCTCTGTGCGGATAAAGTCCTTTGTGATCACAGTTCAAACGTGACTCGTGAATCTAATAGGCACTGAATTTTGGCAAAATACCTAAGAGAGACAGCAGTGGGAATTATGTCCTTGGAGACAATAAGATTAAACAATTTTATTAGACACATTCCAAGTGCAAAACAATAATTGTCTGAAGAAAAGATATTTCTGGCTACTCTTCAACCCATAGATAACAAAATGTTAACAAAAGACAACAAAATTGCTTTATGTCTGTGTTTTCAATGGAAAATATTTAAATATACTTGAAAATAGTATACATACAGTCAATTTCTAAGCCAATAACTGTCAATAATTTTCCATGATAAAAATATTGGTTTGCGTCATAATTTTTTTGCATTCAACTTTTTTTATGGATAAACCATTATTTAGTGAAGCTTCCCATATTTAACTATCATAAAATTATATATTAAAAATCTTATTTTATATAAACATAATGTATTTATTTAGTATAAATTATTAGAAGAGGAATTACTGAGGCAAAAGCCGCTTATATTTTAGAATTTTGAAGAGTATTGCGCACATTTTGCTTCCAATGTGTAATACCATATTACATTCACAAAAGTGTTTGGGTCTCTCACTGTCACTGTTGGGACTGTGGAATCCGAAAGAATTCCACCTTTGCTCCTTGCTTGAGTTCTGAGTCAACGAGAGAGAGAAAATAGGCAAGTAAATGGAGATTAAAGCATCCGTTTTATTATAGATAGAGGTATTGAAAACATGGCTTTGAATATCTCCCCCAGAAACTCCTGAGTTAGTTGTGTCTATCAGATAGGCAGCGCTAGAAACTCAAACCTACCCACCCTCCAGGGGGAAACCTTTTACTGCATGATTTCAAAGAGTCTGAAATCCATCTGTAGAGAAGACAATATAGAAGAGGAAAGGGAATAGGATGGATGACATATCCATATCCTTGTTCAAAATCCACCTGTCAAATAAGTCTCTTTTCAACCCCAAGGGAAGGATAGATAGGAGAGAGTCAAGGAGAATTGCACAAATGAATTATTGAAAAAAAAAATTTCAAATCCTAGAAATAAAGCATGAGAATGACTGCTTGTCTTTACAATCCATTACTTAACAGGTTCATCGAAAAATTATTTACTTACACAAGAAAATGCACAAGCTTTTGACTGTGCTATTTACCCTTTGCTTAAGCCCCAAACATTGTGAAGTGACACATTAGCTATAGATTTCTGTTTGGTAGAAAAGATATCCTAAAGATTACAGTTTTATGGCACTATAAGATATTCAACAGCAGTCTTTTGATTCTATAATTTTTATTTCTTGAGTTCTCCCTTGAAACAGCCTTACCATCTTACTGGTTTCATTGTTAAATTAGTTGAATAAAATATTTTGCATGTGTTCATTGAATGATTGTATGACTCATGTATTTTTTAAACTTTTTGAAAATTATTCTTTAATAGAATGCACCTCCACCTGGAGAGAAATATGAAGAGTATGGGATATATATTTCTCCCTAATATTCACCATACTCTTAATATTTTCTGTTAACAAAATTGGCTTAACATTGAGCCTGTGGTTAACAAAGCAAATGCTTATATCCTTCAAGAGGGAAGATCAGCTCTCTTTAAGACAGAACAGCTTCCACCCTCCCAGTTTCATTTTCCCATTGCCAGTTCTTTTGAATATTTTTCTGGTCCTATGGAGGAAATTTTAGTATTTACTCCAAATCAAAGTACTAAATAAATTAACAAGGCCACTCTAAACCCCTAACTGAAAATTTACCTCCTAATATTTTTCCAATATAAAGTACTTAGCTATGTTATCTAACACAGGCGATCTAAGATCAAATGACACTATAGATACTCTAGTAATGCAATTCCATAACTTAGAGATATCCCAAATTTAGATGGTTAAAAAGTCTTACATTGTGTAAGTACAGAGTTCTTAGAAGGTGGTCCTAGAAAATTAATCTGTGAAATAAAATGTTCTAGCGCTTGTGCATTAAAAGTATAAAGATTACAAATTCTTCCTCCCCAAGTTTTTTTCTGTTTATTCTTTTTAAAAAAAGTTTTATTGAGGTATATTTTATATTCAAAAACTGCATGTATTTAATACATACAACTCGATGAGTTTGTACCTATGCATACATCTGTGAAACCATCGCCACAATCAAGATAATGGACATATGCATCAACTTTATTTTTAGGTAGAGGGTACTTAATGTCAGATAGAATCTGGGTTTCTTTTCAAAGAAAAGAAATTCAGGCTTAAGCCTGAATTGTTATGTTCTGAATTGGATTAATTCCTTCAAGGACTCTTAAAAGATGTAAGAGTCTAATGTGCCCACTTTTAAAGATTCCAATGTGATAACAAAACCAATAAATTTATCACACTCTTTTTATTCTTTATTCTAGCGTACAAGAAATTCACTAAAAACACCCTCAGTCTTTGTAGCAGTTTTCCCAGGAAATATTAATTTTCCAGAAACATTTATTGTTTTAAAAATTCTCTATATATTTAAACCCTGCATGGTATTTTTATTATTGTTTTTATACAGACAATGTGTATTTAACTTTCTAATTTATTTTCTTATTCTCTGCTCTTTATTACTCATGGCATCTTCAAGAATATGCATCATTATTTTCCTTAGTTATAAAGAGCACCTTATTATTTTTTCTTTTAGAGTAGGTATACTGGTGATGAATTCACTTAGTTTTTGTTTTTTTGAATTTCTCTGTTTCGCTTTTAATAATATATTGATACATAACATTTACAGTATACTTTACAAAGTGAATGTACCAATTTACACTTCTGTGAGTGGTGTATGAGAATTCTAGTTTCTCCACATCTCACTTGGACTCTGTGTGAGTGCATGTATATGTATCTGTAGTCATAGCTCATTTTCATATGCTTAATTGCCATTTAGATATTCCTTTACATGAAGTACCTATAGAGGTTATTTTGCTCATTTGCTTTGCTTTTTTAAATCAATGTTATTGAGATTTAATTTATACACAATAAAATGCATCAATTTTAAGTGTAAAGTTTGACGTATTTTGAAAAATATATCCACCCAATTAATCACTACCCAACAAGATATATAACATCTCTATCATTCTAAAATGTGTCCTCATGGTGCCTTGCAGTCAATACACTCACTCTGATCTCATTCAATCGCTGACCTGCTTTCTGTCACTATTGATTTGTTTTTCCTGTTCTAGAATTTTAAATTTATGGAATACAGCATGTACTATTTTGTGTCTGACATCTTTCACTAAGCATAATGTTTCTGAAATTTTCCACTTTATTTGTTCTAGCAGTTTATTCTAGCTGCTACAAATATTCATGGGTACCATTTTGGGGGATATATATTTTCATTTTCTTGGGTAAATAGCTAGGAGAGCAATTCCTAAGACTTATAATAACTATATTTAACTTACATGAAATTGTTGGAATGTCTTCCTGAGTGGTCGTATCATTTCATATGCCCACCAGCAATGTACAATACTTCCAGTTGCTCCCCATCCTTGTCATGGCTTACATTGTCAGCCTATATTCTAATTGTAGCCATTCTAGTGAGTGTGACTCATTTTAGTTAAAATTTGAATTTCCTGATAACTAATGATGTTGAGCTTCTTTCCATGTACCTATTGGCTATTCATATTTCTTCCTTTATGAAGTATCTAATAACTTTTCTTGACCATTCTTAGTTGGTTATTCTTATTGTTGAGCTGTAAGCTTTGCTAGTACAGTCATGCGTTGCTTAATGATAGGGATACGTTATGGTACGCCATCTTTGGGTAGCGACGTCTTTATTAGTTGACAAATTAAAACAAACATAGCAGCTTAAAACAACACACATTTATTTTCTCAGTGTTTGTGTGTCATGATTCCAGTCACAGTTTAACTGCGTCTTTTACTTTCAAGTTCTCTCACAAGATGCATTTAATGCATTTGATAGGACTAGGATCTCATTTGTAGGCTTGAAAGGCAAAAGATCCACTTCCAAGCTCACGTAGTTGTTGGCAGAGGTCATTTCCTTGAAGGTTGTTGAACTTAGCACTTCAATCAGCTGGTTGTTGTGTGGGGTCTTTCTTCACTTCCTTGCCAAATGCGCCTCTCCAACATGACCACTCTCTTTATCAGAGTGTGAAAGCTAAGAAGGCAATAGAGAGAGCCTGCTAATAAGATGGAAATTACACCCTTAATCCTTAATCACTGAAGTGATATTCCGTCACCTTTGCTATATTTTATTGGTTAAAAGAAAGTCACGGATCCTTCCCACACCCTATGGGTGGGCAGTGAAACCAGGAGTTGGAGGTCAATGGGGATTATCTTAGAAGTCTGCCTGCCACAAAATCCACAATTCATTATTTATCATTTTTCACTTTAAATGATAAATTTTCTTAAACTTTAGATAAAAGTATTTTATATTTACCCACTTAATTACCATCACTGACACTTCATACTTTTGTGCCTGTGCAAATTTCCATCTTATCTCTTCTCCTTAAGGTGAAGAATATCCTTTAGTATTTTCTCTTGGGTAGCCTGCTGGTAATGAACTCTCACAGTTTTGTTTGCTTGAAAATGTCACTTAAATATCATGAAATATATTTAACACAAAAATCAATCAATGAAATTTATTGTGTAAACACAATCAAGGAAGAAATGATTATTTGATCATCTCAATTCATAGACAAAGAGCATTTGATAAAACTCAACATTCATTCATAATAAAAACTCATAAAATCTAATCATAGAGAGGAATTTCTTAATCCAATGGGAGCATATCTACAAAAAAACTAAAATAGCTAACATATTTAATGTTTAATTTTTGAAAACTCTTCTCTAGAAATCTGAATTGATACAAGAAATTTCACTAAAACCATTTTCATTCATTATTTCTTAGAAATTATACCTAGGACAAGAAGCCAAGAATCAACTAAACTAGAAATACAACTTATAACTTATTTATGGAAAAAATATGTATTGAAAATTCAAAAAGATACACATATAAATTGTTAGAATCAAAGAAGGAACATTGCAGAGCTGCTAGATAAAAGGAAAGCAAGGAAAACACAGTAAAAATAACTAAAATATAGAATAAAATAGAAAATATTTGGGAAGAAATATAACAAAAAGCTACATGTTCTCTTTTCAGAAAACTATGAAATATTTTTGAGAAAAAGTAAGACAAAAATAATTGGAGGGATATGCTAAGTTCTTATCTCGGAAATTTCAATGTGTAACCATAGCATTCTCCTAACTTGATTTTTTTGTATTCAGCAAAATCACATTCAAAATGCTAGCCAGGATTGTATTTGTGTGTGTATGTGTGTATTTGCATGTTATTTTCATTTGATTGAGACTGAGACCAGAGAAGGTCTGTGTCTTAGGAGTCAAGATGTGAAAAACCGAAATAATACTGCCCTAATAAAGCCAAAATCGGTGTGTTTATAGTATCAAGTTGATCCTCTGGTAATTTAACTGCCTGCCAGTCCAGAAGTCACCATTCTTTAGAGAAAATTTGTCATCATCCAGAATATCTTCAACATACCATCTGTCCTAGTAATTTTACTCTTATGTATATACTTGGCATAAATATGTTGACACAAGCATTAAAATAACTGTACACAATTGTCCAGAGAAGTGTTATTCATAATAGCCCCAAATTGGAAATGACATTAGTTAACATTTGAGTTGAAAGTAAATTGTGAAATATTTCTCTATTGATATCTTCTACATCAGTGAAGAATAATATATTATAGCTACCCAACTACATATATGAATCTACAAACATCATGTGAGTGAAAGACTTCAGAATGAAAAATATGATTCCAATTATATTCATTTCAAAAAATGTAAAACAGTTTATGAATTTAAGGTCAGGAAACAGGTTAATTTTGGAATGATGAGAGGGAATTTTGATTGGAGCAGTACAAGGGAGTCTTGTGGAGTGCTACTAATGTTCTATTTTATGATCTGCATGGTGGTTACATAAACTTAGTTTGTTATGATTCATAGAGCTGTATACTTATCATATATTCACCCTTTTGTGTATGTTATAATTCAATCATAAATTCTTACCAGACAAGAAATACTTCACCGTTATGAGAAAATAGTATTTTTATGAACAAACTCCTGATAATTCTACAATGCTTATTTTTACCAAATGCATCCTCTCCCTCGATACATGCCTACATCCCCTGGGAGACTTCATTTAACCAGTTTACCCTGAAGGAAAACAATTGAACTTGGTTTATGGATAATTTTCAGGATATGCTTATCCAGCCAGAAGTAAGCTACTTTTTTGTTATATCTCACTTAAGGATATTCCTGTAAATAATGGAAAAAAGGAAATCTTCCTAGTGAGCTGCCAGTATTCATGTTTTTTCATAAAAGGAGACATGGCTGAGTTTAGGCTGGTGTAGACTGATCAGCAATGGTTAATGAATATTGATAGCAAGGAGCTTTGGGGAAATTTACAAGAACTGATATTTTGAAAATCCCCTAAGTATGAAAATATCTGTTCCCCATGAAAATTTTACTCAAAGATCCCAACTTAATAACTATGTATACAAGGTCTTCATTCTATGGATAATAGTCATTTTTCTTCTCTAACCACTCCAGTATTTACTTAATTGGGATCGTGATAAAAACAGCCATGTTGTTCTTTTCAGAGGTTACTTACTGGCTTAACAATATACACTTTTCCATTCTACTTAGGTTGACAGTGACAATGATGAATGCCTTATTTGTCAGGAAAAGTGACCAAGTACTTGTTTTGGTGTTATACCTTTGAAGGAAGGTGGGAAATATTTCCGTTTCTAGAATGATTCGTTGTTTTAGAGATGGATATAATTTTCCTGCTTGTCATATTACACTAGCACCGGTATCCATGAACTACCTGGATGCCTTTCCACTGGCAAATTATCCCACATGAAATTGTTTTTGACTAAGTCAGGTACATTTTAGCAAAAGAAGTAAGACAATAACTTACTGCCACAGATGTTTATGAGTGTTGTCATGTACCATAACACATGGAAATACTGGACCTTGCAGAATGACAAATTGACCTGTTGATCATTAAATGGGAGATGTACATTGTGAGCTTCGGTGTTGCCTTGCAGGATGTGCTTTATGTTCTGAACAAATGACCACTGATGTCCTAAATTTTTCATTGATTAATATGGCTTAGAGAATGAAAAATTAGAAGGTGATCATATCTTTCATTTTTACACACAAAACCCACTAACAAGTTTTTGGTGATTGAATTTAGTTACCTATTTCTGTGTAACAAATTACCATAAACCTAGAGGCTTAAAACAACATACATTTATTATCTCACAATTTCTTTGTGTCAGGAATCCAAATGTGGCTGAGCTAGGTCCTCACAGGTGAAGTCTCATCTGAGGGCTCCACCGGGAAAGAATTCTCTTTCAAACTCACATGGTTGTTTGCATGATTCACTTCTGTACCTATTGGGCTGAGAGCTTCAATTCCTTTCTGACTATTGGCTGGAGGTCACCCTCAGTGACCATGGCCACTTGATTTATCAAAGAGTGAAATATGAGACGGCAACAGAGAGCATCTGCTAGCAAGACGGAGGTTGCACTCTTTTGTAACCTAATCCCAGAGGTAACATTGCATCGCCTTTGCCTTACTCCATTAGTTAAAAGCACATTTCTATTTCATTCTTTACTCAAGTGGAGGGGATTGCACAAGGGTGGGTATTCCAAAAGGCAGGGATCCTTGGGGCACATCTAAGAGTCTGTGACATTTATGTCTTGTATCACTGTGCTCATCTGAGCAAATATTTTTATATCCAGGGAGGATTATCTTAAACAGAGACTGTAACATCTGTTAATTGTGTTGTACAATGACTACTTCGCATGTTGAATGCTACTAGATAAACGTGAGAAAGGAAACATGTTAACATTTGACTGGCGTGACTCAATCTGACTATTAAGGGAAAATATATTTATTTGCTGCTATAGTAGAGAAGGATGATGTATGGATTTAAACACGTAATGGAGAGCAGCTTAAACTCAGCACAAGCAAGACCAACAAGGGATGAGATTCCGCCATAATGAGGATTTGGTTACCCAATCAAGTATAAAAATCTGTGAAGGTGCTAGATGCAGGAAATGAAAATGTGGATAAGTAGTAGTATAGGGAAAATATGAATATAACATGTAGAATTGTGATTAGGTGCTAACTTTTATCTTCTTTTCTCTTCCTCTCTGTTTCATCGAATTTTATATTTATTTAGTTTGCTTTCAGTAATTACTTTACAATTTCACCCCAAATTTGCATAAAATTGAGATAGATTACGAAAGAATCAGAGAAAGAATGTGAATCATCTAAAGATCATGAAATTTGAGTGGGCTGGGTACAATAAGTTTGAAAATTAGATTTTATCCCTTGGGGTAAAGATGGATAAATTCTTAAGGCTTTTTACTCACACACACACACACGCGCGCACGCGTCACGAACAGAAATAGTCATTTGTGAAGCATTATATAAAAACACAAATAAATGTATAAAAGCATATATTATTTATTGTTTTCATCAACCTTACAAGGTTTAACTTACATGAATAAAAATAACACATTTTTAACTGTACATTTTTGATGAGTTTTGACAAAGGTATACACCTGAGAAGACTTCATACCAATCAAGATATAGAACATTTCCAGAACTCCAGAAATTTCCCTACGCTCCTTTAAAGTCGATTCCTCAATTCCTGCCTTAAGCAAGTACAGATCTGGCAGAGTTGCTTTATTGTGGGTTGAACATAATTTTGGAAGTCTATTTACGTGATGTATAAGGATTTTAGATAGTAAAAAGGATTCTCTGCTGTAAGTGTGTTTAAATAATTTTCCCGTCTATTTTATTCAAAGTTTTAATCCTCTATTATGTGAATTATGATAAGCGCCGAGGTCATGTCTCCTGTACAGAAGCCTAGGGAGGGAATACATCATCTTTATACTCCGTGAAGAATCCAGCGCATGGATACATGATTTTAAATCAGCACATTGGATTTTTAAAACTGGTGCCTCACAGCTTAAACGGGCGATTCAAAAATGAAGAAGTGGTGAGATTAGATATGCTCATCAATATTGGCAACATGTAACAGTGGTGGCAACATAAAATGAAAGTTGTTTTTAGCATGAGAACACTGGCCAGTATCTGTAGTCTTCTGGATAGACTTCTTACTGCTTAGCCTATCTCTGCTCGTAATCACATTCCAGGCCTGATTCATCAGATCTGTCAGAATATTCATATTTTCTAGTAAACCCCTTTTTTTCTTATATTATTTAGTGTCAGTTTCTGGATCAGTTAGCTTTTGCTGCAGGACAAACCACCGTAAAATTTAGTGGCTTAAACTAATAACCATTTATTTGTTTATAATTCTGTGAATTATCTATTTGGCCAGGTTGTGCCAGGCACAAGGCCTGAATTCTCAGCATAATCTTGGTGGCAGTATAATAACTCATTCACTACCATATAACAAGAATTTCTAAATTTCTCCTTTCTTATGTTGGTTTAGACAACGACCAATTTTAGCTCTATTGCTTCTTGCTGCCACTCTTGGTGGCAAATTTTTATGAACAAGAATCTTTTGCTGGCAAGTGACAATCTAAATTGGTATAATAAATAAATAAATAAATATTTGCAGACATACATACATACAAAAGAAATTGTTGGCTTAGTTCACATAACTGATGGAATTAACCTCTCTCGTAGTTTGATGGAGAGATCCATCATGGAATGGGGGCACTGTCTCCATCTCTCTGTGACTTACTTATCTGTGTCCTGATTTGGTACTCAGGGTAGTTCCTTTCCTGGTCAGAACAGTAAATATAGCAGTTTCAGATATTACTTTTTCACACTGTATCAGAGGAAGAATGCACAGTCGGTGTATCAGACTTCCAGAAAATGTCTTGATTAACTCTGTTTGACTTAATTTAGATCACAATCCTGGATTAATAACTGTGGGTGCAATAATAACTTAGTTTGGGTTGTGGAATCCACCAATGAAATTTGAGATGGAGAGAATTTTCCTGTAAAACATCGGTTCAACAAAGTTGTTTTCTGGGTGTTTTACCTCCATTACCAAAGGTGAATGGAGGCGTGACAACAAAACAAGAGGTATTCATCAAATATTCTCAATAAAGGAAACAAACATGAGCTTAGAGAAAAGATGACTATTCCTCTTGAATTTACGTTGTTCACTCTTCTCCCAAAATGACTGGCATAAATTATATGATGTGTATCTTTACATTTCATATCTGCTTAAACAGCAATAATCCATTCACCTACCCAACCTTTCATATAGGCAATTATGCATTGAGCATTCAGTAATTAATTCACCAAATATGTACTGAGTTTCCACTGTATGCCATGACTATAATACTTGGAGCTCAGGGTGTGGGAAGGGGGTGGCTAAACATGTATCATCTATCTTCATATATTTATGATCAACATAAAATTTTCTTTTTCATAAGTGGCATAATGACATATATTAGCCTGTAAATTGTTTTGAAAATATGCATATTTTAAATATTTCCATTATAGAATCAAGGTCTATATCACTTGGTAAATACTACATCTTATGCTATAATTCCCTAATTGACTTACATATTGCCAAGTAATGCCCATTCAGCTGTTTCCAGTCTTTTACTATTACAAAAAGATTGCAATGAACAGGGTTATAAATATATTTTCAGGCTTACTGGCAATTAGAGTTTTGTTATAAATTCCTATATGTACATTTTCCAGGTGAAATAATATGTGTATTTTTGAAAATTAATTACAGTGTTTTCAAACAAAGTGTGCATTAAGGTGCCTGTTTTACTGCAAACTTGCTAACATTGAACACAAAAAGTTGTAGTTTGTGCACATGTGATGGTGAAATATACATCATGCTTTTAATTTGCAAATCTATGACTAATAAGACAGTTGTGCATCCTTACCTATTGTTGTAGATAATTTCCTTTACTTTTTGTGAATTAAATATCTAATTATTATCCTGGTATTTATAATAAATTATAATTTTATTGATTCATAGAAGCTTCCTATATATTTATGGCATTAAGTCTTTTGGGTTAGTTGTACTGTAAAACTATTCTTTTACTTGTATTCTCTTTTTAACAATTGTCTTTAAATTTTCTTATTTAGCTATAGATATTTTAAAGCTTGTTTGTTAAATCTGTCAATTTTTTTAATGGAGGAAGGAATTTTTGCCTTGCTTAAGAATGACGTCTCCACACCAACATTATACAATTATTTGGGAAAATCATCTGAAAAGAGAGAAAAGGAGTGACTTACTTATGGTAGGTTCTGGTTAAAGGATAAAAAGTGATATATTTTGTCTATCATAAAGCAATGCTCAATAATTAGTTCTTCAGTAAGTGAATTTAAAGGAAAATTAATGATAAATTGGCTATGAGGTCAATTTGATTGTTCTATAGGCTAAGAAATTACAATATTGGTTATTAGCTTTATGAAAAATATAAAGTAGATGTGCATCTTTTCAGTTGGTTTATCGAGTTAGGTGTATTTCACTGTTTCAAGAGAAATACAGGTTTTTTTGAGTGAGTCATTAAAGGCTTGTTTAACTTGCTTATTTCGCAGAGTATATATAAAAGGATTCAGCATTGGTGATATGGAAGAAATAAGCACTGACACACCTTTATTAATGTTTACCTCTTCTTTCGCAGATTCTTTGATGTAGATGAAGATGCAGCTGCCGTAGGTGATGGAAACTACAATCATGTGGGAAGAACAGGTAGAAAGAGATTTTTTCCTTTGTTGAACAGAAGGGAATTTTAGAATTGTCTTTAAGATATACATGTAGGAGAGAACTACACATACAAGAGTGGTGATGAAGGTCAACGCAGCACAGGCTATAACTATCTGCTCAATTAACCGTGTGTCTGAGCATGAGATCTTCAAGATAGGATTAGCATCACAAGCAAAATGATCAATGACGTTAGAATCACAGAATTCCAGATGAAATTCTAAGCTAAGTGGAGGGAGGATAATCGTAAGTGCTGCCATCCAACAGCAGATAATCATTGTTTTGCACACTTTGTTGCTCATGATTGTCATATAATGCAAGGGTTTGCAGATGGCCACATATCGATCATATGACATAGTAGCCAAAAGAAAAAATTCAGTCACCCCAAATAGATCTATAAAAAATAGTTGAATGAAACATGCATTGTAAGTAATTTTTCTGTCCCCAGTTGATATACTGTATAGGAATCTTGGAATACAAGCGGTTGTAAATGAGATTTCTGACAGAGAAATTTTGGAGGAAAACATACATGGGAGTTTTAAGGTGGGAATCCACCGAGGTTAGAGTAATGATGGTCAGGTTTCCAGTTACACTGAAAACGTAGGTGATAAATAGAAAAATAAAAAGCAAAACCCGCAGCTGAGGATCTTGTGTCAGTCCCTGAAGGATGAATGCTGTTATTGCTGTGTGGTTTCTCATCGTTGACTTCTGGATATTGCCAAACCTACAAGTAAATGTCAGAGAGATTTGAACTGCAGAATTCAATGACAAAATCAGCCAGTGATGAACATTCTCTTGCATAGTCAACTCATCTAACATCCATGGGTTTCGCTTGCTGATCTGAGGAATACATTTCCCATTTTATAGTGAGCTGAGTTCCCCAAACTATTTATATATAATGACCAAATAAAATTACTTCATAAATTTTAGTTATACTTTTCCTTTATTAATCTCCTATAATTAACTTATAATGAATTAAGCATTTTAATTCCTAGTCTGAGTTGTGCATTTTTAAATCACATTACACTTATTTTTCATTTCATACATTATAGCTAGATTTTATACTGCCAAATGTTTTCCTTCAACTCATAAGCTGAATTTAAATATTCACTTTAGTTTCACTCCTTTGCTTTCAAGTTTGGGGACTATTAAAATCCTAAAATAAAGTTTCAGACTAGGACCCAAACAAAACATTTCAATTACATCTGAAATATATATTTATTTGCTTTTTGGTTGCTTTTTACTTATTCATTATTCATCATAAGGGCAAACATGTTTTGACTCTAATAAAACATCCAATGTGCTGTCTCTACTAAGCTTCACTACCTGTACTTTATATCCACCCCGCGGATAACACTGGGTCATACGATCTGATTATTTTGTTGCAGTCTTTTATCACATAGTGAGGTAATGTTGACTATATTGAATGAGCTGCTGAAGAACATAAAATCTATGTTTTCTTGTTTTCATTTAGCCACTCAGATTGAAACATTTATACAACATATTATGCAGAACAAGTCAACACAAAAGTTGCTGAATATCCTCCCATGACACTGTATTTACTCCTTTCTCATTTCTTTTAAGTCCACATTCTTCCACTTTTACACTTTGCACTCCTTTCTCAATCTGATACTCCCTGGCTTTCAAACTCACTAACCTTTTTAAAGCACTCCATTATGTATCTCCCTATGACTGAACTCAATATAATCATAATAATATGAGTTATAATACTCATATTATATTAACTCATATTATAATGACACACACTTATAAACCTCTAGGCACTAGTCTAAGTATATTACATAGATAATCTATATAATCTTTAGGACATCCTGTGAGGTAGGGAGGTATATTATCTCCATTTTGAAAAAGGGAAAAACTGAGGCACAGAAAGGTAAAGTATATGTCCACCATTTTCTAGATAGTAGGTGGCCACAGACAGACATCAGAGTCCAGGTCTTAATCACTGCACTCTGATTATTGATGCACAATTACCTGAATGTTTTGGTTTCATGAAGACAGTGTTTTTATTGGTAATTAAAACAAAGGTAGTGTTGCTATATAATTTACTGTCAAACCAAGGTACTTGAGAAGCAAAGAGGAGCAGTATTAGTAATCATGTTGATACAACTGGTGTAAGTGGGACTGGTGAGGGCAAAAACTAAATGTGTGCCACTCAATTTATATACAATCACTCAATTCATGTGTAATATCAGGGCTGGTGGAGATTAAAAATTGCCAAGGTGCAACTAACTGATTTTCCATTATATTTTTTATCCCTCCATGTTTGCTCAGTAATTTTTTCAGTGAAATATTAGGTACTGTGTTATTCTGGGTTAAGATCAATAGCTGAGTGAGAGTTATTTCTCATGTATCCTCAATTATATTGATAGATAACCATAGGTTTCTAACCTGTAAGTAATGGCCTCAGGGCTCCAAATTCTCTTACCTTTACTAAATGCAAAAGAGATCTTGTAAGAATAAGCCATATTCTTGTGTTTTTAGAATATTTCCCTCGAAAAGCCTTGATATGTTTACTACCAGAGCTTTGACAATGTGTTTCTCTCTTTTGTCTAATCAAGTGAGCCCTGTCTTCTGCTGCTATAGGCCCAGTGTACTGCGTGAAGTCTCCGTGGTAGACGACATCATCGAGGGCAGGGATACTACTTGAGGCTCAGAGTAAGTAAAGTTTGATAGGCAGCTAATACCCTCTTGAGTAGAACTTTCTCGCCAGAAAGTGACTCTAGCTCACACTGAGAACCTCTGTCCTGTTTTCCTCTTTTTCACGATCTCCATTCACCACCCAGTAGTTCTCTTAACATTGGATTCAGCTTTGCTGGGGTCGTAAACCTATCTCATTTTCCATAATCAGTATCTTGCTTTTATCTGAATCCAGCCTTATATAAATATTAAATATTTAATAATGCCAACATATTCATATTGACTAAATCCTGCTTTAAGTATTTAAATTTCATAAAGTATTTTAATTTTGCAAAAGATCAGAAACAAATAATAAAATCTCAGTCAATATGTCAGTAAGCTGTTGATAAGTGTGTGCAATTGAATTTTTTGTGTGTGTGTGTGTATATGTGTGTTTGTGGGAGATTTTATTTCTGAATCTTCCCAAACCAGGCCTGGTGATGATTTCTAGAGCCATCATCCTAGACAAAATTTTCTCTCTTAAACGACTGTAGGATATTCTATCAAATGCTAACATTAGTATTCACCATATTGGTTAAGTCTAACACTTTGGTTAAAGGGAAAAATACATCATAACGTTTCCCATCCACCTCCCCTCTCCTGCCAGTATACATGCATACCTACGGGGAAAATAATTGAAGTAGCAAACACTGTCACACTTACCCTTTATGCAGTAATTTGTTTCATGGCATTATTGACAGTTTATTTGTAGATACTCATCATGAGACACAGGTTGAGGAGGAATATGCCAGTGGAGACACATGAATGCTAAGTTATCTCAGGGAACCACACTCAGCTAGAAAAGTCCCTGGAAATGCCCAGAGCCCTCCTACACCTTGCAGAGCTTCTACGAGAGAGCCTCTGCCATTTTAAACCACAAAGATATGTTCTTGCTCTCTTGCTAACTAAATAAAGGGATGCCAAATCTAAAGGGCTATTGAATGATTAGGAATAGTTGATCCTCTGAACTTACTGGTCAGGAAACATAGTTGGCACTAAATATGGCTATTTAATTTGTGCATTCCACCTATAACAAGAGTCAATAAAGTCAGCAAACAAAAGTGTCCTTGGAGACTCAGGTTTAAAAGTCATTAAGGAATATTAATATAAAGTTATGGCAATCAACTTCACACAGGCAACAATGTGGACAGTGCCCTTAGGGACAAGAAAACGCAATAGTAACGTTAGACACGCTGTGATGGTGCCTGACAGTATCAGTCGAATGAGAAAATGTCTGTTTATTCCTCTGTTGTTTAAGGTAATGAAACTGGCATAAGAACCCTTTCTCTACTTTCTTTAAATTAAGTAACTCACAGATATTATGAAAAATATAAAGGTAAGGAAGGAAAAAATGACAGAGGTAACCACTGTAAATTATTTTGGGAACATAATGTCAGAGGTTTTCCCACTCAAACATAAGCATATAAGTAAACATGCAAAAACTGTTGTAATCTACCATTTTCTTCCAACCTTTCTGTTATGGTTGTCTTTAATTATTAACATATTGAGATTTATAGCAATTTTTAATGACTGAATTTGTATAATTTTAATATTGCTTTGATAATAGGTATCACCAGTTTGGAAACTTAAGTTGTTTACATTTCTTTCTTTCTTTCTTTTTTTTCTGCTGAGTAGGATTCACCCTGAGCTAAAATCTGTTGCCAATCTTTCTCTTTTTGCTTGAGGAAGATTCGCCCTGAGCTAACATCTGTGCCAATCTCCCTGTATCTTGTATGTGAGTCGCCGCCACAGCATGCTGCTGACGAATGGTGTAGGTCCCTGCCTGGGAACCAAACCTGGGCCGCCGAAGCAGATCACACCAAAATTAACCACTAGACCATGGGGCTGGCCCCTATACTTCTTTTTTATAATAAAAAATACTGCTGTAAAGTTTTTATATAAATATCTTTGCATACATGACTGCCTATAAACCAAACCATTCCCAGAGGAGACATTCATAGTTGTAGGTAGAATGTATTTACTTTTTTGTGGGTTTTGATATATATTTCCCAACAGATATATTAAAAATTATATGTGCCCCAATCTGGAAAATAAATCATTGAAATGAATGTGATTGGGTAGTTAATAGATTGTCTTAGAAAAAATCTCAGCATTTTTGTACTAGAAAGACTTCTCTGCCACTACACAAAAATAGAGGATCAGTGGGTAGTTCAGTTCATAATTTTGTTTTCCTTAATCTAATGGGACCTCTGTAGAGGGTCTGGGGAAGAACTGTGTCCAATAACGATTAGAAGTGTCAGAGTGAATGAGTGAAAAAACCACCTCCACTACAGCAACAGACTGTTGAGAAGGTGAGCGAGACCTTGAGAAAAAAGCTAGGAATGTGTAGTGAGATATTTAGATACAATTCCAGTAAACATGCCTAAACCTCACTCAATTCTCTTTCTTCTTTTATATATTCTAGCTACTATCACTTTTTTTCATTTTATAAAACACAACCTTTAATTTATCCTCTCAATATTTGCTGAAAACCTATTATATATTCTGTGCACTGTTCAAGGTGGTAATGTTACGGCAGTGAACAAAGAAGACAAAATCACCACTGGGCCTTATATATATACATATATATGTATGTATATATGTATATATATGTATATATTATATACATGTTACACACATGTTGAGAGAAAGAGGGATTTTTCTTCAGACAGCATCAGTCTTCATTCTCTTATGGCTTTCACCTGATTGGATGAGGCCCACCCACATAATGGAGGAGAATCTGCTTTGCTCAAAGTTTACTGATTTAAATGTCAATCTTGTGTAAAAAATACCTTCATAGTAATATCTAGACTAATGTTTGACCAAGTATCTGGGTAGTGTGGCCTTGCCAAGTTAACATATAAAATTAACCATCACAGATATGTTTATATTCACATAGAAAATATGAATGGTATATTGTTAATATAAAATCAATTAGGTTATAACACAAAGTGTTATATATATATATATGTACCCATGCTAGAAATGTATATCAAAAGCTATTAGGTGTGTCTTGGGTTGTCTCTGTGTTGTGACATTTTTGACTTTTAAAATATATTTTTCTTTTGATAATAATATGGATTGTCTTTTAGAATGCTGTCCATACAAGTGCTGTTTATGTCTTTTATTTTACCAAATTTCATTACACAATATGTATGTTCAACTTTGAGGCTTTTATGTTTAAATCCCCATTATGTCTAAGACATTCAATTCCCGTATGACACTGCACTAAGACAGTTCTAGTTTTCCAGTTACTTCTTCCTGAGTCCATAACAGTGATCCTTTCTTTTAAAGTTGCTTATAAATAATTCTGTGTAAAATGGCCCCCAGTCAATGCTGTCACTGCCACATCAATGGAAATACCACATTCCCCGATCCTCCAGGAATACTCTTTTAAGGATTTTTGTGGGTAATATTTTACAATAACATACTGGAAACCATTCATACAACAAACTAATTGGGCTCTTTAGGGATATATCTGTTTCTGTTAATAATGAAAAGAAAATATTAACTATGGACATTTATTGCAGAAATAACTAAAAGCAACCTGTGGAATCACAATAGTATGTGAAATAACGGTGTCCCTATTTTCTAATGTTAATTTTTCACTCTCAGAAACACTAAGAAAGTGAATGTGTCACAGTGATTACCTGGGTAAAAAATACAAAAAGAAAACCTGTCCTATGATTTTTATGTGGCCAACTGCAAATGCCTGTACTATATGACCATCATTAACAACAGTGTCTGTAGAAGACTGTCTGCTGTCTGATGGCAGCAGTGATGGTCATCCTTGTGACTTTAGATTTCTCCTTGAATGCTGTGAATCTTATCTTATTGATCACTTTTTCTTAAAAGTATATTCTATACTAAAAATCATATGATCAGAATTATGATTCATAAAGCATGTAGAGGTTGCTGTTGTAATATTTATTACCTTGTATGTGTATGTCTATCCTATCTGTACCTCATTAAGACAACTATAATATTAAAGATTGTTTTCTCTTCTTTTGCCCACACGATTATATTTTCCAGGACTTAATCAGTTGAGCCCTTATTCGTATCAACTTTCAAACAATGAAGATGTGTATAAAAATAAAGATTTCAATATTAGTTTCTTCTTGTAAATCCACATTGAAGCCAATTCTTTATATCCTGAGAAATAAACACGTGAAACAGGAATCTGATAACATAATCAAAAGAATGGCAATTCAGTGAAAGCAGTAACATTTCCTAAAATTTTGTATTAGTTTTCTATTCCTGCATAACAAATTGCCACAAAGTTAGTGGCTTGAAACAACATACACTTATTATCTCAAGTTTCTGTGAGTCAAGAGGCCTGGGATGGCTTTGTTGGGTCTTCTGCTTCGGACCTTCAATCAAGGTGTGAGCTGTGTTGTGTTTTCATCTGGAGGCTTGACTGGGAAAAGATTTGCTTCCAAGTTCACTCAGGTGGTTGTCAGAAGTCATTTTCTCATACTTGCAGGACTGAATCTTTGCTGCATATGGTATATCTACTTATTTAGATCTTTAAAAATTTTTTAACAGTGTTTGATGGGTTGCATTATTAAGGTCTTGTATACCTTTTGATGGATTTTTCCTTAAGTATTTAATATTATTTGATGTTATATATTTATTTAACTTTCTGATTATTGATTTTTTATTGACCTTATATCCTGTAAATTTGTTAAAATAGTTATAGTAGCTTTTATTGGGTAGCTACCGTAGCTAAATATTTTTTATATAATTTTATTTATTTATTTTTCCCCCAAAGCCCCAGTAGATAGTTGTATGTCATAGCTGCACATCCTTCTAGTTGCTGTACCTGGGACCCGGCCTCAGCATAGCAGGAGAAGCGGTGCGTCGGTGCACGCCCAGAATCTGAACCCGGGCCACCAGTAGCGGAGCGCGCACACTTAACCGCTAAGCCACGGGGCCGGCCCTGTAGCTAAATTTTTTTTAGAATTTTCTATATAGACAGTCACGCTGTCTGTGATGAAATATGAACAAAGACAATATTGTTTCTTCCTTTGCAACCTGGATGCTTTTTTTCTTCCGTTATTACATTGGTTAGAACCTCCAGTACAATATTGAATAGAAGTGGTGAAATTAAAAATCCAAAGCTTTGTACTGATCTTAAGGGTAAAATTTCAGTAATTCACAGTTGAATATGATGTAAATTGTATGTTGTTCATAGATTCCCCTTTTCAAGTCAAAGAAATTCTCTTCTATCCTTAGTTTTCTGATAGTTTTTATCAGACATATATGTTGGATTTTAATAAATGATTTTTCTGCATATATTGAAGTTATCAAAAAAATTTTCTAATGTTTTAGTCATTTAATAGGAAGAATTACATTGATTTTCTAATGTTAAACCAACTTTGTGCTCCTGGGATAAATCAAATATGATCATGTCTTATTATCCTGTTTATGTATTTTGGAAGCAATTTTATAAAATTTTGTTAAGAATTTTTTCATTTGTATTTATGAAGACTATTTGACATATAGATTTTTTCTTCTAGTTTTTATTTGTTTTAGTGTCAGGATAATGATGGTATCAAAAAGTAAGTAGGCAATTATTCTTTTATTTTCAGTTTTCTCCAAGTATTTGTGTAGAATTTTTATTATTTGTTTCTTACAACATGATGACAATCCCCAGTGAAGTTATCTGACCATATGTGATTTTATTGGGAGAATTTTAACTGTAAATTATTTTTCTTTTATAGATATAGGACTATTTGGTTCATCTATTTCTTTTCAAGTTTGCTTTGATAGTTTGTCTCTTTGCAGAATTTGTCTTTCATTCAAGCTGTCAAATTTAAACATAAAAGTATTCCTAATGTCCTTTTAGTATCTGTACAACTTGTCACTACTTAAATTGCCACTTTCATTTAATTATTAAGTAGTATCTTTTCTCTTTTATGTTTCTTCATTATTCTACATGTTTTGACTTGGGAATTTAAGCCATTTAATTTTAAAATAATTACTCTCAGGAAGGGCATACTATTGCCATTTTGGCCATTATTTTCTGTATATTTTGAAGCTATTTGGCCCTCTTTTCCTCTCTTACTGCCTTTCGTGGAGTTTCATGACATTTTGTAATGACATGCTTTGATTCCTATCTTATTTCCTTTTGTGAACGTTCTGTAGATATTTTCTTTATGGTTACCATGGGGATTATGTAAAACATCTTATAGTTATAAATCTATTTTAAACTGATAACAACCTAACTTCAATCACATTCCAAAACTCTAGTCCTTTATATTCCACCCTCCACTTTATGTTACTGATGTAACAATATATCAATATATCTTTCTATATTGTGTATTCATTTACACATACTTATAGTTATTTTTACTCTTTTGTGTTTTAAATTCTACACCAAAATTAAAAGTAATTTATGCACCAGCATTACAATACTACAAGATTCCATATTTATCTACATATTTAACTTTACCAGAGACCTTTGTAATTTTGAAGAGTTTCATGTTGCTGTCTAGAGTTCTTTCATTTTAACTTGAAAGATTCCCATTAGCATTTCTTATAGGACAGATAAAGTGGTGATGAATTCCCTCAGTTTATGCTCATCTGGGAAAGTCTTAATTTCCCCTTCATTTTTGAAGGACAGTTTTGTTGGATATAATATCTTGGTTGCCAGTGTTTTCTTTGAGCACTTTGAATATAGTACCCGAATTCCTTCTGGCCTGCAAGGTTTCTGCGGAGAAATCCCCTAGCAATTTGATAGGAGCTCCCTTATATCTGACAAATTATTTTCTCTTGCTGCTTTCAAGATTCTCTATCTGTAACCTCTGACAGTTTGTTTATAATGTCTCTCAGTGTGGGTTTCTTTGGACTTATCCAAGGTGGAATTCTTTGAGCTTCTAGAATTTGTGTGTCAGTTTCTTTCCTCAGATTTGGAAAGTTTTCAGTCATTAATTCTTTAGATTGGGTCTCTGCCCTTTTATTTCTCTCTTTTCTTCTGGAACTCTCATAATGTGTGTATTGGTCTACTTGATGGCATCTCATAAGTCCTTTTGGCTCTCTTCACTTTTCTTCACTTTTTTTCTTTTTTGCTCCTTGACTCAATTATTTCAAATGACTTGTTCGTTGATTATTTCTTCTGCTTGATCAAGACTACTATTTAACCCCTCTAGATAAATTTCTCAAATCAGTTATTATATTATTCAGCTCCAGAATTTCTCTTTGGCTCTTTTTTTTAAAAATAGTTTCTATCTTTTTTTGATATTCTCATATTATTCATGCATCTTTTTCCTGATTTCATTTAGTTGTCTATCTGTGTTCTCATTGAGCATCTTTAAGACTGTTACTTTGAATTCTTTGTTAAGTAATTCACAGATTGTTTCCTTAGGGTCACTTGTTGGAGAGTTAATTTGGTCTTTATTTGGGCCATGGCTCCCTGTTTCTTTGTATTCCTTGCGCTCTTTCTTGAAATTTGGGCATTTGATAAAACAGCCACTTCTCTTAATCTTTATGAACTAGCTTTGTACAGGGCAAGAACTTCATCAATCAACCTGGCTACAGATTCTGAGGGCCTCTCAAATATTTTCTGTGGATGTATCTTCTCTGGGCTTATAATTTCCCAGTTAAAGAGGTTTGCCTCTGTTTCTCCCCCAGAGGCCATAATTTCTTGCTCCTGCTGATGTCTGTCAATGTTACTGCAGTCTCTCTGGTGCTGTAACAAGCCACAGAACCTACCCTTGTTTTTAGCAGCCCTCAATCTGGCATCCAAAATATACCACTCTTTCTGTCAGTACTGCAAATCAAGTGAGACAGAGATCTGTTCATTGGGTAGATCCCCAGATGCCAGGACATTGGATTCACATTTCACTTATCTGTTTACCTCTCAAAAGAGAAACTGTGAGTTGAGAGTTTCTTCCGATTGCACCACTCAATGCCAAGAATGGGGAAGGACTACGGCATGCAAAATGCCATGAACTTTCTTCCCAATTTAATGTAGCTCTTCTTGGCTTTGCAATTTCTGGGGTGCTGCTGACTCTTAAATCATTTCTGGAGTTCTCACATTGATAGATTGGTCTGTATCATGTTGTTCAGTGGTGTCTTCATGGGGGAACAAGGGCTTGGGACTTCCTATTCCACTGTCTTGCTGACATCAGTACTTTACTTAATTTCTTTTTAGCTTGTGTAAGATGAGAGAGTGATAGGTGAGGAAAGATTTTTATTTTTTAGAAAGATGTTTTCATGTCCTTTTAATGAGAGAGTTTTCTCTGGTTAAGGTTCATTTGAAAGGAAAAAAGGGGTGTGACTTGTATATTGTGGATTCCCAGAGTAAAATTCAAAGGGCTATGAGAAAGTTAACCTGACTGGGCTATAGACTAATAAGAATAAAAATGAGGTCAAGATTTTCAGGAGAATTTTTAAGTTATTTCTTTTTACTCAGAAATTGATCAAATTCACCACAAGCTTACTTGTGTGCAAGAAATGCAATCCTTTTGACTGTGTCATTGAAAGCTTGTTTCACTTGCTTGTTTCTCAAGGTATAAGTGAAAGGGTTCAACACAGGCGCAACAGAGGTAGTGAGCACAGATACCGCTTTATTGATGTCCACCCCCTCTTTGGCAGAAGGTTTAACGTAGTTGAAAATGCAGCTGCCGTAAGTGATGGAAACAACAATCATGTGAGAAGAACAAGTGAAAAAAGCTTTTTTTTTTTGTTGAGCAGAGGGGAATCTTAGAATTGTCCTGACGATATACATGTAGGAAAGAATCACACCTATTAGTGTGATAATGAATGTCAACACTGCACAAATAATAACAGTCTGCTCTATAAACCACGTATCTGAGCATGAGATCTTAAGAAGGGGAGCTGCATCACAGCCAAAATGATCAATGGTATTGGGGTCACAGAATTCCAGCTGGAAGCCCATACCAAGTGGTATGATGATGATCATCAACCCAGAGATCCAGCAGCAGAGGACAAGAATGGTACAGATTCTGTTGTTCATGATGGTCATGTAATGCAGGGGTTTGCAAATGGCCACGTAGTGGTCATAGGACATTGTTGCCAGGAGAAAAAACTCTGTCGCCCCAAAGAGTCCAATAAAAAATATTTGACTCCAACAGGCATTATAAGTAATAGTATTGTCCCAGGTTGATAAGCTGTACAAGAATCTGGGAATATAGACCGTTGTGAAGGAGATTTCTAAGATGGAGAAATTTCTAAGGAAAAAATACATAGGTGTTTTAAGATGAGAATCCATCAAGGTAAGAATGATAATGGTCATATTTCCAGTTATGCTCAGAATGTATGTCAGAAATAAAAAGATAAAAACCAGAACTTGCAGCTGTGAATCCTCTGTAAGTCCCAACAAGATGAATGTTGTCATTGCTGTGTGATTTCTCATTATTACCTTCAATGTTTTGTGCAATCTGCATGCAATCAGGGAGAAAGAGTCTGAGCTCTCTTCAGTGATCAAAAGGAACATAACACCCCAGAAGAACAAACACCAGATTATTCCCTCCTGCTTTTTATTGTGCATTCCATGACTTTTGAAACCTCAGTTACAAAGATCTCCCCTGAAAAGGCCTTTGAGCTCCATGTACTTCCATGTACTCTGCCTGTAGGAATCCTAATCATCTCTGAAAATTTGTGTTTTCTGCTCTGCACTAACATCCTTAAAAAATCTAAGAAAAAAATTGCATTTCAAAAAATCAGAACATGAATCTTGCTATTTCATCTGCGTCTCCCTTTGTATTAGAAACACTTCATCTTCAAACTTTTCTCTAGTGTTTAACATACACACACACACACACATAATTTTGTTGTACAACCAGTTTTCTACAATTTATGGACTAAGTATAAGACATCAACTACTTTTCTCTTGTTTCATTCAACTTAGCTTATATATAAAATTCACCTAACTAGGCAGTTTTCACAGTCAAATTTAAATAAAAGTTTAAAAGATGAATTATATTATTCTTGTAACTATCTGTTTTACTCCCCTCTACTTTTTATGATGTCCGTAGACATCTTCCCTACATATTTACCTATTATTGATTGCCCAGGCAACTGAATTGTGACTGCTTTTTCCACTAATAAATTAATACCATCACTGCCCAAATAATTAATGTGACTTGTTTTTTAATTTTATTTATTTTCCCCCCCAAAGCCCTAGTAGATAGTTGTATGTCATAGCTGCACATCCTTCTAGTTGCTGTATGTGGGACGCGGCCTCAGCATGGCCAGAGAAGCAGTACGTCGGTGCGCGCCGGGGATTCGAACCCAGGCCACCAGCAGCAGAGCACCCGCACTTAACCGCTAAGCCACGGGGCTGGCCCTAATGTGACTTTTAATGCAAAAGCCAAAGAAGATTATACTCATATCCTATGGAGGAGATGTGTATGATAGGAGATTATATGCATTTATTTCCTATGAAATACATACATATATGTACATAATCTCCTATGACAGGAGATTAAATATCATACAAAAATATGATCATATTATTGTATTATTATGTATAGAATTACTATATTTAAGTGCTTCTTGTCTTACTTGATTCCTTTGTTGCATTTCTGAACATAGAACTTTTTAAAAGCATATTCATTGATTGCTTTTCTTTGATATCATCTTCTCTGTTTCCCTCTTCATTTATGGCAACTGCTCTTAGAATTTTTCACGCATTTTTTTTTTATAAGTACATCACAAATATTGGTACAAGTCCATATTCTGTTCTAGGTTATCTCTCTACTCTGTGCTCCTGTCTCTTTCATTGATTTTCTCAGGGCCAATGGCCTTCTATATCATAATATTTAGATGAGTAGATTTCCTCTGAATTCTAGCACATTATATGCAGATATAAACAAGTATTTTAATTTGAATATCCAATAAGCACTTAAAAATAATATGATAATTGAATGCCATCACTGACTACTCAACAAACAATTGTCTTCCTCCTTCATTGCCCGCCTCTTCCTTGCTCATATAACCATGGAAAACCTATTACTCCTTCATATTACACATTTAATTGAATGACCCTATAATTCTCTCAATTGTTGAACCAGAAAATCAGGATCTCATCCAGAACATTTTTTTTTTCAACTGTATTTTTTAGTCAGTTACCATTTCTTTTTGATTCTACCTCAATATTACTTTATGAATCAGACCATCTTTTTCATTCCACGTAATAATCTCTCAGCTGGATTAAAAAATCTATTCCAAATTGATGTCTATAACTTTCTATGGTACATTGCAAACTACTTTCCACACTGCATCTAGAATAAGTTCTAATACACCACCCCAAATTCTAGAGTAGGTCAGGTACACCTGCAATATGCCATCTGCCTCCATTTTGGCATCTAGATATTTGGGCTTATTGATTATTTGTGGATCTGCCTCCCCAGATATAAGATTATTGAGATCAGAGTTTTATTCTTTACTGTAGAATACCAAGGGGATAATTAACTTTACCATATCCTCATAGCCAGATTAAGAGTGTCTTGAAGGTGATAGGAAATATTCACTTAAGAATAAGAAGAATTTAGATAGGTTGTATATTATGAAATACTATGTTAAGAGTTATAATTTTATGCTTTATATTATTTAAAATATTATGTTTTCCTTAAACTGAAGAAATTTAACAGGCACAAATGACTGAGAGTAGTATCTCTCAATTGTGAGGAAATTGTAAAGAAAGCTATTCTTGACAATACCAGAATATGATTATTATGTTTCTCAAAAAAAGGCATGTACTCAATGCCATATGTTGTTCTCACCTATAGCCTGGACCTATTCTCTCAAGACCATATGCCATCCCTTAAATTTATTTCTTGTCATATTCTTTGTTAATCTCAAGAAAAGGCTTTGCATTGTTTAAATAGTACTCATTCTATGTTTAACATAAATTTAAAAAAAAATCTAGTTCTGTTCAGAAGTATGTCTAGAATGTAGCCCAATTTTAAGTTTAGAATTATTGACATATCCTGTGTTAAATCATGACTCTGATAAATATTTCATTGGTATAAGCATTTGATGGTGCCAGCAGTACATTTTGTCATAGAAGTAGTCATTTTAAAGACAGTTTCATGCTGCTAGGAGAGAGTTATCATATAGAAAGCTTACATTATTTTCATTAATGGAAAAAGTAAAATTGTTTTCTTTCATGATCTTTCTCTAAATCTGGCAATTTGACTTCACTTCTTAAATTGTCATCCCCCAAATTACTACTTAATATCTCCATTGGCTATGCAGACATAACTCTTATATTTTAGAAGAGAGTATCATCACTAATATATTATCTATGTTCCAGAGAAAGCAAACTAAGTGACATGAGTGACATCAAAATACTTACTCTTATAACAACCATTCAGGCTTGCGTTGCAGTTTTGACCACAAAATTCCTTACAGGGACCCAAAATTAAACAAGAACATGCTAATCGTGGCATGGATGTACTTTACATTCATGTTTCTTCTCCTGAACCACACTTGCACTCATAAACAGCTCTGGGAATAAAGGTACAGAGATATCCTGTTATTCATGTCCCTTGTCAACTCAGATGTTGTTTTTCATTATAGAATCTGTTCAACTTAAAAACTGCTACTATAGGTTTTCAAAAAGCTAAATGGGAAGAAAGACTAGTGATCAAGTAGAGGAAAGCAATAAAGTCTCTTTGGTTCTTAAAGAATTGATCTGACCCTACATTCTGAAGGGAGATCAGTTTTATTTTAGCACAAGTTTCATATTAAGAAGACTGAAGGGATTTTTATCTACTTAATCTACAACAGATATACTGATATCAACCAAAATAAACAAATGAAACTGTCTTTGGTGACTATGATTCAAAGCTATTAATTAATTTGACATATAATTAACGTTGACAATAGAACAAAGCAATAGGGATGCTGTCCTAGGGGACTGGAAGATACAGCAATAATACACCCTAAAGTAAGCATGGCATCATAAGACTTCTAACTTGTTTTGCCAAAAATGTTGTCTTATTTAAATTTATAAGTAATAGATTTCAAATTGGGAAAAATAACTTTTCAGAGGTTTATCAGTCATTAACTCTTCATTATGAATTGAACTGTTCATGAGTTTTTCCATTTTTAAAAATTTGAATGCTGGCTTTGTCCTTATCATTTTTTTTTTTTTTTTTTTTTTGTGAGGGAGGTCAGCCCTGAGCTAACATCCATGCTAATCCTCCTCTTTTTGCTGAGGAAGACCAGCTCTGAGCTAACATCTATTGCCAATCCTCCTCCTTTTTTTCTTACCCAAAGCCCCAGTAGATAGTTGCATGTCATAGTTGTACATCCTTCTAGTTGCTGTATGTGTTTTAGTGGAGATTTGTACGTATATGACCATGTTTTTTTCAGGAATCCACATTCATAGAAAGCTCTGGGGACACAGAGATCTTCCAAATCTTTTATTCTAACATCTTGTCACTAGATAGTATTTCACATTGCAAAGTTAGGAAATAACTTCTTTACCTCCAGTAGTTGAAGGGGAATTAAAGACTGACCCAGAGGCAAGGGTGTATCAAAAACTGGTTATGGAAGAGTTGAGGGCCTGATCTTTTCTGGATATGGAGACAGACTGTCCTGTAAATTTTAAACTAACAGTGACATTTATTGCTTTTGCTGAATATGTTATAAGTGCATAAGGATCAAGTGAAAGATAAACAAAAGCATCCCTTGTGTTTACTGTATAAAAAGTGAGTAATGAATCTTCTGCTAATGTATTTTGACATACAAAAAAATACACGTAGCAGTAGGACAGTTTCCTTAAAGACATAGAAGCATAACAATAGCATTAAACACGTAATAGAAACACAACAAGGATGTTAAAACAGAGCAAATGCCTGGCTTCTTTTCTAAGGCAAATGGATATAAGAATTTGGTTTTTAATTTTTATTTTAATTTTTGACATTAAAATTTAAGATATTTTATGAAGGAACATGCATACATACAAGTACACTTCTTAACTTCTCATCACATTAAATTTTCATTAATGGAACATGTACATATAACTAGCAACAAAATCAAGGAACAGAACATTACCATCACCTAAAAGATTTCCCTGGTGCTTGCTTCATTGTATGGTTATGAAATATCCACCTGCTCATTCTCCCCAACCCCTGCCAGGAATATCACTGCCCTGATTTGTAATAATATGGATTAGTTATTCATATTTTCCTACTTCATACTAGTGAATTCATATAGCATGAAATATTTTATGTCTGACTCTTTTCACTCACTAATAAGTTAGTGAGATTCCTTCCATACTACTGCACGTAATTCATTGTAAGATTATAAGATTACTCATTTCTATTGTTTTATAATATTTTTAGGTAAATTAACTATACTTTCTTTCTCCATACTGCTGTTCTTCTGCCTTTTTATAGTTTCCAGTTTTATGATAATTCGAATAATGTTTCTACTATCATTCTAGTACACACTATTTTTTTCTCTCCTTGATTTTGGTATGGTGAATTTCCTTCTTTTTTTAATTAAAAGTTTTATTTTGAGGTAATTATAGATTTACATGCAGGTGTCATAAATAATGCAGAAAGAACTCGTGTATCTTTTACCCATTTTCCTCCAATGGTAATATCTTATAAGATTGTAGTACAATCTCACAATCAAGATATTGACAATCACACTGAGTACAGATAAGTTTCATTACCAAAAGGATCCTTCATTTTGCTATTTTTTAGCCAAACCAACCTCCATTTCCCCCACTCATCCCACCACTGGAATTCACTAATTTGTTCTCCACTTCTGTAGTTTTGTAATTTCAATATTGTATAAAGAAATCATAGAGTATATGACTTTTGGGATTGGCTTTTTCTACTTGGACAAAGTACTCCTGGAGAGTCATCCAGGTAGTTGTCTGTATCAGTAGTTTGTTTATATTACTTTACAAAAAACAAAAATTGGCAACAACCCAGATGTTCTTTAATATAAATAGTGTGTTTCTTTATATTTCTAAGCAGTATTCTATGGTAGGTATGGATGTGTAATAGTTTGATTAACCATTTACTTTTTGAAGGACATCTGGGTTGTTGCCAATTATTGGTTATTATAAAGTTGCTGTGAATATTTATGAACAAGTTTTATCTGGGGTAAATGCCTAAGAGTAGCACAATCAGTAGCCAGTATGGTAGCATGTTCCTTCTCTTAAGAATCACCTGCAGGGTATCAACAAATTTGGTGAATCTGAGTACTAGAGGTGAAGATAAGTAAAGCTAAGAATTTTACTCTTTGAACAAATCTATATGTTATGCCCTATATAGTGCTAAATAGTCTTGTACTAAATTCTACTGTAATTTGCATAGTAATACAATAGCTATTTTCCTTTACATTCAAAGAGAATATCAGATTAATTTCCAAACTGGAGAACAGGAATTTATCTGTAACTAGTGCAAATTTTGTATTAAATAGATCTAGTTGGTTATTTCTCACTCATTAGCAATCAACACTTCAGAGCATCTACTTATTTTTATAAAAAAGGCAAAAATAAACCATGTGTACATAAATATAATGTCAATACATATCTTCCAATCTGAACCTTTTTGAGTAACAAAGTTTTCAAGTAGTCTATATAAAGACACTAGTTGGGTATTCACTATTTTGCTGTTCATGCAGCAAAGCAACTACTTTAAACTAGTAATCAAATTATAAGTACAGTGTATATAACAAATATGAGTTATTGTCTATTTTGTGTCATAAAGTACATCATAAATGATTAATATTTTATCAGAGGGAAAATCAGTGTCAACTTTAAATCATCTTAATAATTATCTGACTTTGATATATATAATGTTGAATTTCATTTTAATATTGAAACTGAAAGTTCCACTATCTACTTTAAATACCTAGGACAAACAGATTTCTTTTTATGTTAGACAACATATGACCTAAGCATTAGCAAATGCACTCTCTTTAAAAAACAGTTCAGTTTTCCAGCAGAATTGAATAAAAGCTGGTCTCAAATAATTTTCATCTTGGGTGGTCTCTTCAGCTTAAGGTGGTTTTGTCTAAAGATGAAAGGCTACTTTTACGTGGGTGCCTGGCCGGCTGCTCTTGTGATGACTCAGCCAAACAGCACTTGAGAGGTACTATCAAAACTTCAGGGACAATGCTTTACATTTATGGCACATGAAAGACTAGCCAAATGATGGGCTGATCATGCAGATGGCCTTACCTAGAATGCAGTAGCCACAGGGAGTATACTCCTCTGGCTTGATTTTGAATTGCACATGTACAACTTTGGGAATAGTAAACACGTCTATATTTTTGAGGGGAGGTTGAGATGAGATTCAAGATTTATAGGAATTGGAGGGCTGAACAAAATTTCCTGCTAAACAGCAAAGCAAGTGAACTCCCTACTTGTTATAAAACAGCGTTGTGGCTCTAACTTTAGTTGTTAGTGTGAGATCTAGGTGGACAGAATAGACAGACTTCCCAAATTTCTCATCCTTTCAAAATCTATTTTGAGCTACATGCAGAGACAAAGGGGAAATCTCAGAGGAATGCACTAATTGAATTTTTTAGCAGGTGAACAAGTTTGAGAGCTGCTCCCTGGAGACCCCTGGGCAGATGAAAATGTAGCTGCATAGCGACCCACCGCTCGTTATTTCTACCCAAATGACGCAAAGTCGTAAAGACGGAAAAGTAAATTCCACAACAGAGGTGGGCAAACGTTTTCTGTAGAAGGCCAGATAGTAAACATTTTCGGCTCTTTGGGCCGTGAGGTCTCTGTGAAACCACTCAACTCTGCCTTTAAGAACAGCCACAAGCAATATGTAAATGAGTGGAGTGGACATGTTGCAATAAAACTTTATTTATAAGAACGAGTGGTGGATGGATTTTGCTCTCAGGTCTTAGTTTTCTGACTCTTGCTCTAGAATATGGTCCTTACTCCTAAGGTTCTCCTAGGTGGCTTTCCCACTGTTCAGCTGGAAGCCTGTGCTTTGAAGGGATATTAACAAGGTCTCTTCACTTTGGCTGGGCCCAAACTCCAAGCCCACAGACTGCTTGGCCTCTAGTACCTCTGTTGAACTCTCAGCCTTATCACTGGTAAACCTGGAGTACACTTGCCACGCATGTGTTCAGTCAATCCTTGAGCCAAGGATTCATGGGGAACTTCTGCCGAGATCCCAGCACAACTGTAGCCCTGAACTGAGGACACTAACGACTTCAGCTGACCTGATCTTTGCCAACTCAACTCAGAGAGATAATCATGTTGAGCTTAATTTCTAGCTCATGGTGTGGACTGAGCTAGTGCTAACTGTGGACTCATTTACTGGATTTCCCTTTTCTAGAGAGTTACAGTTTTGAGGTGCTTGTTGTCAAAAATGTCTTCATGTACTTAATTCAATTTTATGATTATTTAAGGCAGAAAACATGGGCTTAAACTAGTTACTCTGACGGAGCTGGAAGCAAAATCTTCCGGTTACTTTTAATCTTGTTTCCTTTTTTGTTTGTGCACATGTGTGTGAGTGCTTGCATGCGATTGATACACAGCTGTGGTCTAAAATTTTCTCCTGTTTCTTGAAGTAAATCTTCTAAATATTCTGGCTTGCTTCTATCTTTTGTATATAATATTTGTTTCTAGATTTGGGTATTTTTTTTTCAGTCGGTTACAATGTGTTTTGATTTTACTTGATGTGCTTATTTTGAGTTCTCTTATTTTAAAGTTTCTCTTATTAATACCTCAAAACAAAGACGAAATATGTCTTCCCATATTTCAAATGTTTCTTTCTGCATATTTACATATGTAAATTAAATGAATATAGCAAAACTATTGTTCTAAAAATTTCCAAGGAACCCTAGAAACTATATCTAACATGTCATACAATTTCTTTTTGGATAATATTAGAAAAGCTTAGCGAGAGATGAGGGAAGATTTTGTTTCCTGGAAACAAATTTTCATGTTGTTTTTATGATAGAAACAATTTTGATTGAGATTAAAGAAAGAAAGAAATGACTTTTTCCAAGTAGGTTCACAAATCAAGATCTGAAGCACTATGAGAAGGTTAACCTGACTGAACTAGTTAGGAAATCCAGAAAAAATATTAAGGGATGAATCTATCATTTTCATTTGATTATTCAAATTCAGTGTACTCTTACTTGTGTAAGAAAAATACAATTTTTTTGATTGTGTCATTGAAAGCTTGTTTCACTTGCTTGTTCCTCAAGGTGTAAATGAAGGGGTTCAACAAAGGGGCAACAGATGTAGTGAGCACAGATATCCCTTTGTTAATGTCCACCTCTTCTTTGGCTGAAGGCTTGATGTAGATGAAAATACAGCTGCCATAGGTGATGGAAACCACAATCATGTGGGAAGAACAGGTGGAAAAAGCTTTTTTCCTTTGTGAAGCAGAAGGGAATCTTAGAATTGTCCTGATGATATATATGTATGAAAGAATGACACCTACCAGTATAATAATGAATGTCAGTACTGCACAGATTATAACCATCTGCTCTATGAACCATGTATCTGAGCATGAAATCTTAAAAAGGGGAGCTGCATCACAGCCAAAATGATCAATGGCATTGGAGTTGCAGAACTCCAAATGGAGGCCCATACCAAGTGGTGTGATGATGATCATCAACCCAGAGATCCAGCAGCAGAGGATGAGGATGGTACAGACTTCGTTGTTCATGATGGTCATGTAATGCAGGGGTTTGCAGATGGCCACATAGCGGTCATAGGACATGGCTGCCAGGAGAAAAAATTCTGTGGCCCCAAAGAGTCCAATAAAAAATATTTGACTGGCACAGGCATTATAAGTAATGATATTGTCCCCAGTTGATAAACTGTACAGAAATCTGGGAATACAGACTGTTGTGAAGGAGATTTCTAAGATGGAGAAGTTTTGAAGAAAAAAATACATAGGTGTTTTGAGGTGAGAATCCATGAGTGTAAGAACGATAATGGTCAGATTTCCGGTAATGCTCAGCACATAGGTGAGAAATAAGAAGATAAAAATTAGGACTTGCAGCTGTGGGTCCTCTGTAAGTCCCAACAAGATGAATGTTGTTATTGCTGTGTGATTTCTCATTACTACCTTTGATGTTTTAGGCAGTATACAGGTAAAAAGTCAAAGAGCAATTATCGAAACAGAAGAAAGGCAATAATAAGACAAAAATCAGTCAAATGGAAAAGAGAAAAACAATAGAGAAGATTAGTGGAATCAAAAGCTAATTCTTACAGAGGACAAGTAACATTGATAAAAATGTTGTGAGACAGATCTGGGAAAAAAAGAGAAAGATGAAACTCAACAGAAATGAGAAATATGACATCATTACAGATTTCACAGACATTAAAAAGATAAAAATGAAATATTTTAAAGAGCTTTGCAAAGTAGATTTGGCAACTTAGGTCAAATTAACTAATTCTTTGAAAGATACAGTCTACTCAAATTAATTCAAAATCAAATATCTAACCTATATAGCCCTATATCTACTAAAGTAAACAAATATATACTTAAATCATCGCACAAAAAAGAACTCCAGGCTCAAATGGCTTAATTGTAGATTTCTATCCAATATTTAAAAACAAACAAAAATACTAATTCTACATAAATATTTTCATAAAATTGATCGTTGAAAGCAAAAATTATAACATTATCTGATGGCGTTTCACTGCACATAGACACAATATAAACAATAAACACGATAAATAGGGGAAGAGTTAAAGGTCCTATATAGTAATAAATTTTCTACATTCTACCTCCAGTGGTAAAATATTGATTCTAAATGGTATATGAAATGTTCAGTATATATTCTAATTCAAACTTTTAAGTTATGATATAGTCAAAAACACATTATATAAATTAAAATGGAATACGAAACTGTTCAAATGCAGGCAGGAAAAGGTAAACAAAAGAACAGACAACAATGGGAACAAACAAAAATCAAGTAACAGGGCAGGCCCCATGGCTTAGCAGTTAAGTGCGTGCGCTCTGCTACTGGCAGCCCGGGATTGGATCCCAGACCGCGCACCGATGCACCGCTTCTCTGGCTATGCTGAGGCCACATCCCATGTACAGCAACTAGAAGGATGTGCAACTGTGACATACAACTATCTACTGGGGCTTTGGGGAAAAAAAAGAAGGAGGATTTGGACTAGATGTTAGCTGAGAGCTGGCCTTCCTCAGCAAAAAAGAGGAGGATTCAACATGGATGTTAGCTCAAGGCTGATCTTCCTCACAAAAAAACAAAAATCAAGTAACAAAATGATAGACAGAAGTCCAAACATAAATTATTATTTTGCATGTAAATGATTGAAACATAACACACTAATTGAAAGAGATTATAAGAAAGGATTTTTAAGAAATGGCTCACTTAGATGCTGTATACAAGCACCCTACTTCAAATATGACATAGATAGGCTAAAAGTAAAAGAATAGAAAAATAAGTACCATGCAAACCATAATCAAGAGAATGCTCAAGTGACTGTATTAATATCACCACCACAGGAAATTAACAAACATGTAGAAGAAAATTACATACTGATAAATGAGTCAATTCATCAAGAACACACGAAGATTCTGATTGTTTGTGTATCTAACAGTGCATCAAAGTGTGAGGAGAATAAACTGGCATAAATGAAGGAAGAAAAAGATAAATTAACAATTATAGTTGGAGATTTCTCTTACTAATTAATAGAATTAGGTGACTGAAAATTAACAAAGGTATAGAAGAACTAAACAACTCCAATGAATTACATATAATTAACATTTATAGAGCACTCCATCCAACAAAGCAGAATATACATTCTTGTCAAGTGCATGTGGAAGAATTAACAAGATAGGTAATACTGAGATCATAAAACAAATGTTAATAAATTTAAACAAATTGGAATCATACAGAGGATGTTCACTGACTACAAAGAAATCAAAGTAGACATCAAAAACAGAAAGAAAACCCAGAGGAAACATTTTGAAATTAAACAAGTCACTTCTAAATAATTTTTGGGTCAACGACCAAGTCTCAAAGGAAATAAAATAACATTTTGAAAGGAATGAAAATGAAATACAACATATCAAATAGGTGGAGTGTAGCTAAAGCTAGTGTTGGGTGAAAAATTTGTAATGCTAAATGTTTATATACGAAGAGAAGAAAGATTTCAAATCAAATATATAATCATTGACAATAAAAAACTAGGAAACAATATTGAAATAATCCCAAAGCATGAAAGGGAAACAAAGATAAAGATAAAACCAGAAATCAACAAAATTGGAAATAAAAATATAGTAGAGAAAATTAATGAAACCCAAAGTTGGTTCTTTAGAGATTAATATTGATGAATTTCTAACCAGATTGACAATCAAAATGAAACACTGAGAAAAAGAAAACACACTTACTAGAAATATCAGAAACAAAAGATATCGCCCCAGATCTCAGATATTAAAAGGATAATAAGACAATACTATGAGCAATTCACACAAATATTTTGGACAACTTTAAAAAAATAGATGAATTTTTCGAATTCCACAAACTACCAAAATACATCCAAGATGAAATAGATAGCCTGAATAGCCCTACAACTATTAAAGAAATTGAATTTCTAGTAAAAACATTCTAAAGCAAAATTTCCAGGATTAGATATTTAAACATGAAACATCACCAATTCCACACAATCTCTTTGAGAAAATAGCAGTAGGGAACATATCTCACCTTATTTTCTGAGGATTTAAAAAGACTTATAAAATTTAAATAAAATGTAAAGGCCAAAATAAGAGGTTGCATTTGAAGAACATAAAGAATGGTGGGAGATTTTCACTATGGATATTGACTTATTTTAAAGAAACCATAATTAAAACAATATGATGCTGAACACAGTATTAGTCCGATTTCTTCAGAACACAGAAGATATGAGCACACTTTCCACCTTCTTTTATAAAATGAGCATAACCTTGATATCAAAAACAAATAAAGACATTACAAAAAAGGAAATCTTCTAAACAATACTCTCTATTAACAGAGATAAAAATCTTCAACAAAAGAATAGCAAATCAAATTCAGCAATACCATAAGTATAACACATCATGAGAAGGTGAAATTTATCCCAGAAATTCAAGATTGATTTAATATTTTAAATCAATCGATTTTATTCTCCATAATAATGGAAAGAGGGAGAATTCATATTTTCTTCTTAATAGTTTCAGAAAAAAATCTTTGACAAAATTAAGCACCAATTTATGCTAAAAATTTCTCAGTAAAGTAGAAGCAGAGGAAACTTCCTCAATGTGATAAAGGACACCTACTTATAGAAAGGAAAACAAAACATCTACTAATCTCAAACATAAGGAGAAAAGCCTGAAAGCTTCCCCCTAAAATCATGAACTATGCAAAGATGACCACTTCATAGCTCATATTCAACAATGTACTGGAGTTCTCAGCCAATAAAATAAGGTGAAATGAAAATGGTGACACTGTGATTAGAAATAAAGAAGTTAAATCGTTTTCCCTTGTAGATAACATGATTGGGTAGATATAGAATCCTAAGCAATCTACAAAATATCTGCTTGAATAAATAAGTGAGTTGGGTGAAGGCACAAGATAGAATGTCGATATACACAAAAATGTGTGTTTAGTGGCCGCTGGGTGGGGCAGCGGTTAAGTGCACGTGCTCTGCTTTGGAGGCCCAGGATTCGCAGGTTTGGACCCCCGGCGCACATGAGGCACCGCTTGTCAAGCCATGCTGTGGTGGCGTCCCATATAAAGTAGAGGAAGATGGGTACAGGTGTTAGCCCAGGGCCAATCTTCCTTAGCAAAAAAGAGGAGGATTGGCATTGGATGTTAGCTCAGGGCTAGTCTTCCTCACAAAAAAGTAAAAATAAAAAAAATAAAATAAAATAAATGTGTTTATGAATACCAACAATGAGCATTTGAAACTTGAATTTTTTAAAATGTCATTTACAGCATTATTTAAATATGAAATATTTGGGCATAAATTGAAAAATTATAATAGTATAGCAATATGATGGAAATTTAAAAAAACTGATATTGAGATAAGGATAAACATAAAATTCATTGGAATAGAACAGTGTGTACTGAAACAGAGTAACAGGAGGCAAATTGAAGGGAAAAGTAAAGTGTTACCACAAATGGTGCTGCTACAATAAGATATACATATGGGTAAAAATGAACACAACAAAAAATAAACTTGAAATAGATTATAGACCTAATAAAAAAGTCGCTTCTTTTCGAAAGACACTTAAAAATTGAAAAGGAAAGTCGTATATTAGAAGATATTTATAAAACATATATCTGGCAAAGTTCGTGTATTTAGTGTATATATGTAAATACACATATACACACACATATGTATACCAAATAAATAGATATAGAAATATATATATATATGGAATACAATCACTAAATACGTAGTCTATGTATAATATGATAAGGATACAAAGTAATATATCCGTGTATATGTATACACACACACTCAGATACACACAATTTACTAATAAAAAGACAAACAGCCCAATGAAAAATGGTCAAAGGTTTGAACATATACTTTACAAAGGAAGATGTATGAATGACATATGCACATGAAGAGAGGCTCAACATCATTAGTCATCCAGGAAATGAAAAACTAAATTGACAATAAGATATTATTAAAGATTTATTAGAATAGTCAAAATTAAATGTACTAACAATATCAAGTGTGGGAAAGCATGAGGCACTTGAAATTTTTGTATGTTACTAGTGGAAATATAAAATAGTAAAACCATTTTGGAATACAATTTGTAGTTTCTTGTAAAATTAAAAATGTATCTGTTATTTGACATGGCAAATCATCTCTAAGAATTTACTCAAGAAGAAGAAAAGAATATGTCCACAGAAAGACTTGATAATTGCAACTTTCTTCATAATAACCAAAAGTGGAATGCAATACAAGTAATGATTGAAAGGTAAATAAATAAAAAAATTTTGGTATCTTTATACATGAAATACCTCATAGCAATAAAAAGAATAAATAATTCATTTGTGTGATAACATGAATAAATCTCAAAGTAGTCTGTCATGGGTAAATATATACACGTTAAAGAGAAAATACTATAAGTTTTAATTTATATAAAATTCTAGAAAAAACAAACCAAGGCTCTTATGAGGCATTAATTGAGAAAGAACAAAATCAAACATTTTGAAGTGATAGAAATTTGTTTATCTTGATTTCACTAGTATTTATAAGGATGAATATATACATTTGTCAAAGCCCAGTGGAATGCTACACTTAAAATAATTGTATTTTGTTCCATGTAAGTTGTACTTTAATAAAATTAGTTTAAACAAGACAAATCATGATGTGGGAGAAGATATTTGAAATAACTGTGAAGGACTGGAACAGCATTTATAAAATTCTACTACAAATCCATAAGAAAACAAAACCCAACCTAATAACAATTAGACAAATTTCTTCACAAAAGAGCATATCTAAAGAACAGCGAATATATGAAATTTGATATTTTAGTACTTAGGAAAACTAAATTAAATTCACAACTACTGCACAACCATCAGAATAACAAACAATAGGTAGATGGACCATATCGAGTATTTTGAGGACATGGGGTAAGTAGAACACTAAAATCTTGAAGATGAGCGTGCACATTCCTATAAACATTATGAAAACTCTTTGAATATATTTATTAAGCTGAATTTCCAGATATCTATGAAACAGGAAATTATAATTTTAGGTATTTACCTAATTGAAATGTATGCATATGTACACAAAACATACGTATGCTTAAGAAAGTTTATAGCCACATTATTCTCAGTAATCCAAAAACTTGAAACACCCAAGTGTCCATCAATGAGAGAATCTATTTTTAAGTGGATTCTTAAATGGAAAAATATAACGATTAAAGTAAAAATAATACTGCTACATGCAACAGCGTGGAGAGTTCCCCCAAACATAATTTTGAGTAAAGAAGTAAGACACAGAAGAATATGTAAAGTCTGATTCCATTTACACAAATTTCAAAAATAAGCAAAACTAATTTATGGAGTTAGAAATCAGGAGTTTCTCTACAGGGAGGAATGTGAGGGCAGGGAGCAGGTCTAGGTGTACATACGGCTTATATGATGCTGTTAATGTTCTATTTCTATTTCTACTTCTACTCATAGAACTATGCCGTTATGATTTGTTCACTTTTCTGTAATATTAAACTAGGGTAAAATTAAATAATTTTTTAAAAAAGAAAGCAAACCCTGAGAGTTGGCTATTTCACATGATACTTTAATATTCCATAATAGTTCTTTATTTCTATACTAATGTTTAATGCACAAAACCCTTTTTATGTACATCCAGTCTATTACAGTAAGAGGAAATTCTTGGCACAAGTTGTGCTCATTAGCATAGCTCAGGTTAACATCCACTCAATCACTGAATTGCAAATATCACACCACTTAAATGAAGTTTTAAAATAATAAATTCTCCTAGTCAGTATATATATAAACATACATATACGTACACACACACACACACACACACATATATATATATATTCTCTTTTAATCTTGATGCAATCTCTACTTGCCTTCTCTACCCTTTATCTTCCGTTCATTACTCGGGCTGCTAAACTCTGGCTTTTTTATCCACTAATCTACTATTATTGTTCTTGCTCAATTAATTATTATTACTCTTCTTCTAGAAGGCTTCATCTACCCTATTGCCCACGTGTGGATAATGGCCAATCTGTTTAGACTCTACATCTAATTCCATTCCATCTGCTTCTACGCTACTTCAGATCACTTTGATCTCACACTGGATATTAAGCATTCATGGTCTAACTGGACTTCCTGTCTCCTGTTTTGATCATTTTAATCCATTTTCCTCACTGCATCAAGAATAAGTTCTGAGATACTATCTCAATCTTCTAGACTAGGCTAGGTACGTCTCCATTGTGTTCCTGTAGTCATCATCCCTTTATCAGAGCTATATCGTATTGCTTCTTTATTGTTTGTCACCCAGTTAGACTGTGATAGATTCGTTAGATCAGGGCGTGTCTCGTTCTCAACAGTATACTCAGATCTTATCACATTTCCTGGAATACAATAGTTTCTCAGTATATGAATAAACACATAGATATTTATGAACAAAGACCAGGATATATTCTTTACTTATATTTCAAGATTCTAGTTGACAGAAGTCCTGTACTCCTGTGGTCCATATAGAAGATACTACACTAATGTTGAAGTTACTTCCTTCAGTATGAGAGTCTGTATCATGCTCCCTGACCCTTCTGGGCCCCAATTTTTGAGCAGTAGAATATAGTCACTCAGGCTAGGTATTTTATCAGCTCTACTGGTCACAACTCCACAGGACTGTTCATTTAAATTCTTTCTAATGTAGACCATGTGAAAAAAATAGGGATCATAAAAAATAAGTATAAGGTAATGAAGTCTTTAAGAAGTTCTAGACATGAGCTAATGACAATTTTCCATTTTATTATACTTACCTGAAACTTTTGCTAAAAAGTCCCTTAATTGGGCAGGGTACTTTTTTCCATTTTACTGATAGTGCATAGAGCAAACTACTTAGACTAGAACTACTAGTTCCAATCAGACTAGAGTTATCATTTTTTTTGGATGGTGTGTTATTAGATGGCTCGTTTCAACCAAAGCTTGCTCCTGGGTTCTTTCTTTGCCAAAATGGTCTCCGATGGAATCTATGTAACTAAAGGCAGCATTCAGAGTTTTTAGACACTATCGGAGAGAACAAACTCTGATATAGGCTCATGGGCAAAAAATCTTGTCTACAATAAACAAACAGAGACAGAGATTGGATTGGTGGTTACCAGAGGGGAAGGGGGGAGGGAGGATGGCGAAACGGATAATTCGGCACGTGTGTGGTGATGGGTTGTAATTAGTATTTGGGTGGTGAACATGATGTAATCTATGCAGAAATAGAAGTATAATGATGTACACCTGAAATTTATACAATGTTATAAACCAATGTTACTGCAATAAACAAAAAATTAAAAAAAAAAAAACTTGTCTAATTGCTGTTACCCTACCCTGTTCTGCAGATCTATACTTAAAATATTGGCAGTAGCTCAAGTTGGAAAACACAGGATCGTTGTCCCCAGGGCCCACCTTCCTTCCTCCTTGCAGTCATCCTCTCTTCATTCCCTGTTGTAACATCTAGCAAAAGTCCCTGCTGATCCTGGGTATTATCCCAGGATGCAAAACAACTTTTTTGTCCTTCTAGTTACCTGCTTCAGAAATATGTCTCAGAAACATTCTAATTATATTGCAGGTGTAACTTAGTAATTTTTGTTTAATATGCCTAGACATCAAAAAGTATTTATATTTGAAAAAAATGTGTTTTTTTTAGATGAAATGTCAAACCAAGTTTCATTAAGTTGAGGAGATGTATTTATACAATTGAGATTGTGCATATGTGTGTGTGCTTGCTCACATGCACATGTGTTAATAATGGGGGCAATAGATGTTATATGATGCCATCAAATTTGACTACTTTATTGCCTACATACTTAACCAACTCATGAAACAGACTTAGAGACCTTCTCATTTGCTTCCACGATCTATATTCTTGAAAAAGAAATGACATTCAAGAAAAGAAATTAATTTCTCATACCTTTATGAAGTATTTAAATTTTAGAAAATACACACATTATTTATATATATATATATGAATGTGTGTTTATATATAAATGTGTGTTAATATATAACCTATATACACACTTAGGAAAGTGACAGGAAATATGTTAATGATTTTTTCCAAATTTCAGAATAGAAAAAAAGTGATTTGAGAAATATGAACATACTCACTCGTTAGTATCTCATTCAGGCTTCAGTTTTTGTTTTATCTACACAGATCCTTAGCGGAACTCAAAATTAAACAAGAATTATTAATAGTGACATGGATATAATCTAGTCATGCTTTCTTACTTAATTTTCACTCAAATGTAGCAGTGGCAATGCATGCAGAGGCTGTATCAAATTTTGTATCCCTATGTCTAACGTTTATCATGAATTACAATATCAATCAATACTTAAAAAGGAACTATTTCTGTATAATCTGAATAGCTAGATAGAAGGAAAGACTAGTAAACAGGCAAGGGAAAACCAGAAATTCTCCTTGCCTCTTGCATTGTTGATCATCTTACCTAACAATTTTAACACAGAGTGGTCCCCTTAAAAGTTTCACCAAAGATATGATTGAGGATGCTTTCTATGGCCAACTTGTAATAGGTGAAATCACCTAAGTTAAAATAAAAACTCTCTTTGGTGACCCTGCTTCAAAATCACTAATGAATGTGAAATATAATTAACATAAAAAAATAAAACAAAAGCTAACTAATTCACCTAGGAATTGGGACAATTTCCTTGGAGACCCGCCAATGCATTAATAATACAAAGATGTATTATCGTGTACTAAATCTTTGCCAAAATGATGATCCAAATAACATTTTGGTTTTTTGTTCACTTTAATTTACATTTTGTTGATTGCTAATGATATACAGAAATTTTTCAAATATTTATCGGCAATTGACACTTTATTTACGAACAGAATATTACTACTCTTTCATTGTTTTTGAATAAAAATCATTCATCTTTTTCTAAGATATTTGAATATTTTCAGGATAGTAAGTTTTACAAGGCTTATGTGTTACAAATCCTACTTAAAGATTTGTTATTTAACATTTAATACAATTTGCCGTGGTGTTGGTATAAAGAAAATTTGGTTAATATGTAGTAACATATGTTTGCCTTTTGTTTTATTATTTCTAAATCTGTTGCCATTATTTGAGAGGCTTTCCTGATCTTGATCTTGTTGTATATTTACTTATATTTTCTTCCAACAATTTTGTTACTTACTTTATTTACATTAACATCTGTGCTTTATCTGGATTATAGTTGTATAAGGTATGAGGATATTGAATTCTCCCCCAAATGATGAGGTGGTTGTTTTAATTCTATTTAACAAAATATCAACCAATATATTACTTTTTTTGATCTCATCTTTGAATTTGCTTTTAGAATTTATCTTAATTTCCTCATTTGGAAAGAAAGAAAGGGAGCCATCACCAGTCCACAAATTTTGAAGAATTTCTAAAAGTCAGAAAGAAGATAAGTTTCCCTGTTTACCCCTGTCTCAGTTTCACTCCATATTTATATCATCTTATTTATATCACCACCAGATAGGAACCAAGGGAAAAGAGAAAGGATACTTGATATCTAATATGGGATTATCCAATATTAACCATTAAGGTAAAGAGTAAAAAGATATCTTTGCCAGTGGAAATTGATTACTTCACGGACAAGGGTTAGCATCAAGGAAGCATGGGAGGACAATAAAAGGGAGTGAGGGGTCATGATACAAGCAAGAGATGATTGAATAATTGTAATGCTTTTCTTTCTTGGTGAGAAGGGTCGTAAAGAGAGCATTGAGATAACAAATAGAAAATACATTGGTCCAGACTTGGAATTTCTATAAATATTAAATAATAGATGTGAGTGACTTGTTAAAAATTCTGAATCATTTATCCATCAAGAAGGGAGATCAGGGCCGGCCTGCTGACATAGTGGTTAAGTTTGTGTGCTCTGCTTCAGCGGCTGGGGTTCGTGGGTTCAGATCCACCGCACAGACCTACGCACCACTCATGAAGCCATGCTGGGGTGGCGTCCTACATACAAAACAGAGGAAGATTGGAACAGATGTTAGCTTAGGGACAATCTTCTGCATCAAAAAAACAAAAAAAAAAAGGAGGGAGATCAAAACTCCTCTGTACCTTCCTACCCACCATTCCATATCATTATAGAAGGTCTTGATGTCCAACATGTGTGTCTAGGATAAAATGAAAACATTTTAAATGTTCACGACTAGTAGAATTTTAAAGTAAAGGAAAGCACCTTTTGAAATCATGAAAAAGGAAAATATCTACTTATATTTTACTTAGATATAAACTGGAATACAGTATAGTTACATGTGTCTAGTTTCACACTGATACTAGGGTCTAATACAGTAAGTCTCAAAGCCAGAAAAAGAAAGTACTAAAACTAAAATTTAATTAAATTTCTTGAATGAAACAATGGAAACATAATGCATAATCTACTGTCACAGGTCATACAATCTCTTTCTTAAATTGACTCTTGACATTTTTCACACCTTCCACGTATCTATGATAGCTTTATTTTGTTCTCTTCTCCCTTGTCTCCAATTTCCCCTAAAAACATTGCTCATTGCCCGTCGCTTTCTTGTATTTTCTTTCCATCACTCTGTCTTCAACTCTATCACATACTGTAGTCTGATTCTCTTCAGGGATTGAGAAAAATAAAATCTGAGCAGAAACACAAGTTTTTGTGATGACACAGTTGTACCTGTTACATAAAATGCTAACTTTTATCAATATATTAACTGAAGTTGAAAATTAAAAAAAAAAAACAATATATCATGGATTGATGGTCAACACTAGTTTCTCATATGCTATGAGTTCAATCTCAACATCTTTGCCTACTAAATTAGCTAGTAAAATGTCAAAAAAATGTCATTTTAAGCAGAAAAGTAGAAATGTTGATGGTGAGATGTAGCTAAGTTATATAGACGCATATAGCATATAGACGGAGTTTTACAACATGAGACTGAACGAGAGCACCTTGAGAATGTGTGGAAAGAAAAGAGAACCGATCCCAAGACTGATCCTTGGGCCAGAATCCAACTTGCAGACATCAGAAAAATCAGGAGAGACCAGCAGAAAATATGTAGACAGGGCACATAGTGAGGTAGCAGGGACGAACACCAGGTCAGCGTGGTATCGTGGAAATCAAGTGAAGAAAGAATTTCAGGTGAGTAAAAGGCCACCAATGTTCTCTGGTCTGGCAGGAAAAAAAGAAAGAAAGAAAAGAAAAATTCCCTCTGGAGGAGATAAAATCATGTTTGGCCCCAGATGCATTTTGTAAGTAAAACTTCAAATACAGTGTCTAGAAAATGATGAGACACATGAAACAATTAAGGGAAAAACAAAACAAAAACAGAACTACAGAAACAAACCAATAGTGTCTCCAGATGTGGGAATTATCTGACACTTTAAAATAACAAACTGTGCCCCGTGTTCAAGGACAAAAACTGAAAGTTAATTTCTGGACAGTCAACTCGCCGTTTTCTCTTTCATAAACTACATTTAAATGATTCGTTTATGCTCTAGGTGTTAGGCCTGTTTTTCTTTCTCAACCCCCTTCCACAATTGTTTTTTTCCCACTCTACAAAAGACAAGCACACTTCTCGTCTCTCCTTGGTCTTACTATAACAATATAATACTAGGATTATTTGTTATTACCATCTGTGGGGCATCAAAGAGACTATTTAAAATATCGATGTCAGCGAAGCGCCCTTTATTCAAGGCATCATAACCAACCACAGTTCTTCTTTATAAAAGTTACATTTCCTATGCAATTTTAATTTTAATTTTCAATATTTTTTCATTTAGAAAAAGAAACTCCAAGGTTGTAAAAATATAAAACATATTTTGTAAACAGGCAGCATCTGTTGTATACATTGTTGTTTATTAAGAGTACAAAGGCACGGGCCGGCCCCGTGGCTTGGTGGTTAAGTGAGCGTGCTCCACTGCTGGCGACCCGGGTTCGGATCCTGGGCTCGCACCGACGTGCTGCTTCTCTGGCCATGCTGAGGCCGCGCCCCACATACAGAAACTAGAAGGATGTGCAGCTGTGACACACAACTATCTACTGGGGCTTTGGGGGGAAAAAATAAATAAATAAAATCTTTTTTAAAAAAAAAAAGAGTATAAAGGCACTGATAAGAGTGGTGAATAAGTTTGAAACTAGAATATAAGGTGTGGCTAAAAGCTACAGAATATAACTTAGTACAAAAACCTGGGTCTGCCACCAAAATTTGAGAACCTAATCTCCTCTGTCTCTCCAGAGTGAATTTAACTGGCTGTGGTTATTTCACAGGAGGTTTTGAAATGGTGACCTTTTAATTTTTTCGTTCTTCATACATGAATAATTTGTCATTAGAATTCTTCTACAGTTTCCATTTCTCTTTATACATTCATATCCACATCTATCTACACCAATATCTATATTTAGAGTGATATCACCACGGATTCTTTTATTTAATGTTATAATTCCTTATTTTTATAGTAATTTTTATTTCAGTACTAATTATTTTGCAAATTTGGCCTTCAAGAAGGCTCTTGTGTCATTTTGGAATTTTCTCATTGCTTTTCCAGCACAGCGATACTGTCACAATGGTTTGTCAAAAGGCTTTCTAGGATTTTTCAAAGGACAAAGCTAGAAAAAACACATTAAAACATCACTAGTTTACACTGCTGCTTCTAATTCTAACCTAACACCACTGAATTTTTCTCCCATTCATATTTGATTCCCCTCCTCCTTTTTCCTGCACTAAGCTTTTTAGTTCTCAGCATCAATATGCTTACTAATTTTCCCAATACTAAAATTCACACACAATGAAATCAGAATTACTCCATTAGTATCACCAATGATAACACATAAACTATACGAAGTTAATGATGTATTTATAATCCTTTACTCTTCAGTATATATTCAAGGGAGAATCAATGATCAGAGCATGATTTTTTTTATTGATGTTTTAATAGTTTATAACATTGTGAAATTTTGGGGTGTACATTTTTTTCCATCACCATATACATGTCTCCCTTCACCCCTTGTGCCCACCCCCTAGCCCCATTGCCCCTGGTAACCACAATACAGTTTTCTCTGTCCATGTGTTGGTTTATATTCCCATATGTGTGAGATCATACAGTGTTTGTCTTTCTCTTTCTGGCTTACTTCACTTAACATAATACCCTCCAGGCCCATCCATGTTGTTGCAAATGGGACGATTTTGTCTTTTTTTATGGCTGAGTTGTATTCCATTGTATATATGTACCACATTTTCTTGATCCAATCGTCAGTCGAGGGACACTTAGGTTGTTTCCACTTCTTGGCTATAATGAATAATGCTGCAATGAACATAGGGGTGCATAAGCCTCTTTGGATTGTTGATTTCAGATTCGTTGGATAGATTCCCGGTAGTGGGATGGCTGGATCATAGGGTATTTCTATTTTTAATTCTTTGAGGAATCTCCATACTGTTTTCCATAGAGGCTGCACCAGTTTGCATCCCCACCAGCTGTATATGAGGGTTCCTGTTTATCCACATCCTCTCCAACATTTGTTGTTTTTTTGTCTTGGTGTTTACAGCCATTCTAACGGGCGTGAGGTGATATCTTAGTGTTGTTTTGATTTGCATTTGCCTGATGATTAGTGATGTTGAACATCTTTTCATGTGCCTATTGGCCATTTGTATATCTTCTTTGGAGAAGTGTCTGTTTATTTCCTCTGCCCATTTTTTGGTTGGGTTGTTTGTTTTTTTGTTGTTCAGTTGTGTGAGTTCTTTATGTATTACGGAGATCAACCCCTTGTCAGATGTATGTTTTGCAAATATTCTCTTCCAGCTGGTGGGTTGTCTGTTCATCTTGATTCTGGTTTCATTTGTCTTGTAGAAGCTCTTTAACTGATAAAGTCCCACTTGCTTATTTTTTCTTTAGTTTCCCTAGTCTGGGTAGGCATGTCATCCGAAAAGATTCCTTTATGACCAATGTCAAATAGTGTGTTGCCTATATTTTCTTCTATGAGTTTTATAGTTTCAGGTCTCACCTTCAGGTCTTTGATCCATTTTGAGTCAATTTTTGTGAATGGCGATAGCAGATGGTCCACTTTCATTCTTATATGGGGCAACAAAAGACCCCAAATAGCTAAAGCAATCCTAAGAAAAAAGAACAAAGCTGGAGGCATCACAATCCTTGACTTCAAAACATACTACAAAGCAATAGTAATCAAAACAGCATGGTACTGGTACAAAAACAGACACACAGATCAATGGAACAGAATTGAAAGCCCAGAAATAAAACCACACGTACACGGACAGCTAATTTTCAACAAAGGAGCTAAGAACATACAATGGAGAAAGTCTCTCCAATAAATGGTGTTGGGAAAACTGGACAGCCAGAGCATGATATTTTTAAAAGTTACACACTAAATTATTTTTATTTACTGCCGTGGTTTTTTTATTCAGTGTGAAATACTGTTACTTCATTTGTCTCTGTTTGTATTCAATTGTAGCTTTTTTCCCTGTAATATGGTTCCTTAACACTTTAAAATATATATAATAATAATATAGTTGAAAAATCAAAATTTTATTTAAAATGTATACTCAAAAAAGCTTCATGAGTTCATTTCATTTCTTGAAAATTGTTCTGCATGAATAGTATAAGAATGTCAATCTTTCTATCACATATTTATTTATTTATTAAAGAAAAAAGATTAGCAATTGAATCCTAGGTATGGGATCGGGCATTAGATATCTATCATCTACCTGTGATCTAACAATCGTTTATTTAATTGGAAGTATTGCATAATGGTTAACAAACTACACTTTGGAATCAAAGATCTGATTGCAATCCTGTCTCCATATTTTTTAAACTTTGTCATGAGTATGAGCAAGCAAAATGATTTCCCTAATTCTGTTTTTTACAACAGCAAAAAAAAAGTTCATAATTATGTGTGTTTGCCTATTATGATGATTAAACTGAATAATGTGTGTATAACAATTAGCATAGTACTTCATGCACAGTAAATGTTCAATACATAATAGGTGTTATAATAATTAGTGAGACTTCAAAAAGGTTGGACTTAGGTTCACATCCTCAAATAATTAAATAAAATATTTACTCTTAAATCATAATACGGTACAGAAGTTCTAAGCTTTTTCTTTGTATTGAACACAGTTGCTTTTAGAAAAATAAGTAGGAGCAGTACTTGTGTTAGGTACCCATATGCTGTTCTCCCAATGATAGTTTACATATTGGAAAACAACCCCAGCAAACCTCAAAAGGAATTATCTTAGTATCTTGGGGCATATGTAATTATTCATGATCCAAAATAATCTGCCAGTTTGCAATGTCTACGTGATTGTTTTGAAATAGAGTATTTTTAAATGTGACAACTCTAATGGTACTTTATATCATCATGCTTGAAACAATAAGCTTATTTTCATTTAAATGATAAAGCCAAAGGCCAACTGGTGTTTTGTAGGGTCTTCTGAATATTTTTTCATCTCAACTATTTCTCCTTGGGGACACTATCCCCTTAGATTTCCTGTAGAAAAGCTGTCACTCCTTGTAAATAATTTGAAACTCGCAAATATTTCCCAAGTTTCAAGCTAATCATCTCAGTTATGATAATCTTTATGAATGTTTGCGAGATGGGATTAGTTAGATACACATCTTGTAAATTATCTGGTATTAAAAGAGGAGTCTATTAGAAATCTTTATTATCCAAGGCATAGACTCTACCATATGTTCAGATATATGTGATAGTGCAGAAAAATTACATTACAAAAATATTCACACTAGCTTTCTGCTTTGAATTAAACTGAAAGATTATTTTATATTAGTCTTCTTGCCTACAAAAGCAATATTGTTTTCCATGAGTACACTTGCTTTTTTTTATGGTTGATCCTTGCTCAAGTAGTCTAGAGAAAAAAAAACATACCAACATACACTGCCAATGGTAAGTAAAATAGTGGTGTTACTTTTCCTTCAAAAATTTAAGAATAATTACAAATATCAAGTAAATTACATACAAATAAATTAACAGTGATTTAAAGGTGATATCTTATTATTCCTCGTTGAATAAAACGTTAATTATTCTTCATTTTCTATTTTCTGAATCTGTAAATGCATGAGCATGAAGTTTGACTTATACACTTGCATCTGTGTTTCTAATACTTTAGTGATTTAAACGGGACACAGCGCTGTAGAACTGTGGAGGGAGTGATATTATTCTACCGCTGTCTAGATAAAGAGACCCTGAACAACTCTAGAAGTCCATCAAACATAACAAGGTTGGAGGATATTTTTTCCTGGAGAATTGACCTCACGTGTTTAAATACATTTTTAAAAATAGAAAAAATAGCTGTTTTGGAAGTGCTAATTCTGATCAACACTTTTAGCAATGACAACTTATCATTGATAATTATCATTTGCCAAATCTGCACTGACTACAAAACAAATATCTGCTTCGTGGTGTTGAAATTATTTTGCAATTATACCAACAACGAACCTATAGGAATGCTCAATGTATTTTGCAGAAAAAGTAGAAGTTAGAGCAAGGACATATTAACAGAATGAACAGGACCAAATGAAGACGAGATCAAGGAAGAAAGATTTAGTTTCATCTATGGCTCTCTAAGATCCACCATTTCCATCAACAGCTTGGAGATATTTCACTGGAAAATTAAGATAAGAGAAGAAGAAATATGCTAAGAAATATGAACTTAAAAATAACGATTTGCTAAAGGATTAAAATTGTTAATCTAAATAATTAAGGTTCTTGAATTCACATATGAGACAATAGGCTCAATCGTGCAGCAGGAAAAATATTACATTCAATAATAAAAAGAAGGAAAACTTCAGAATAGGCAAAGATATTTATTGGCAAAATTTAATGAATGAGAAGAAATGTAATTTAAATATTTTTTATTTAAAAGAAAGAAAACATTGTATACTATATGATGTAGTTTATTTTTTTTTCTCTTTCAGTGCTTATGTTCTAAGTTCATTTGGAAAGAGTTTACTTGTTTTGCAAATTAGTAATAAAGGTTTCCTCAGGCTAAGAGGAAAATGAAGCGCATCACTAGATTTATTTTAGTTGAAAATATGACTCTAAAATGTATAACCAGTCAGTGCTCTGAACTCATTATGTTTTTATGCATTTATAAAATAACAGAGAAGTTTGAAAAAAAAATGTTATATTGGATGATTTCCTTTGGTAGGATATTATTAAGAATAACTGAATTTTTAATGAAAAATATAAATGCACTATAACAATATCTCACTGAGAGTACTTTATTTTCAATTACTATTATTTTTGTATATATTTTCAGAAATCATACCTGCATGTACCATATGTAGATATTTATAAAAATGTCATCAATTTGTATAAACTTTTTTGGAGTTTTGTATCTAAAACACATTTAGAATATTTTTGATGAGAATATATATTCATCAATGTTCTTACTTCAAAATGTAATTATTTGAATGAATAAAATTATTCAGAGTTGCTTTAAACTCTGAATTTTTAAATTCAGAGTTTTTTAAATATTTAAATTGTTTTCTATTTTTCACTCTTAAACTATACTCTAGCGTATAGCTCATATCTAATATGGAAGTTGAATTGCTTTTTGAGAAAGCTAAATTTTCCATTATATATTCTAAGCATTTTTTTCCTCTTAAAATATTTGTTTTGTCTCTTCATATTACTGAACTATCTTACTGTAATAGCTTCAGTTTATTATCTTGGATAGTCTTTAAAAATTTATTCTTAAACAATAGATGGCTTGTCCAAATTTTAACGTTAAGAGTGGGTGTCCTTTGTCTCAACACCATTAATACGCTCTTCTTCCTCAGATCCATAGCTGGATTTTGTGTGGATTAGCACAGTTGTAAATCCAGTTTCTAACTGCTAACAGGCTCCCACCATTGCTGTACTTCTGCTCTGTTATTCACTCTGCTTTCATCATTGGCCACCTGAGATTCTGAAAACCTACAATTACAAACATAAAATACTATCAGAATGTGGTTGTCCCATCCACATCATCACACACTTCCTACACCAATACTTCCTTAGATTAATGGTCACAGATTAGGTGTCTGAGTGCTGGCTGGGGACATGAGGACATAGGCAATGTGACAAGAAAACAGTGATTTCTCACTCTCACAGAGTTGCATCTGGAAAAAAGGTTTAGGCTCTAGATATCTGTAACTGGGTGGAGACTGTGAAGAGATGTAACGCATTTTCTGTATTTTCTCTTTTATTCTTATAGTCTTGGCTACATGTGGCAAAACATTGAAGTCCTGAATAGATTTTTTTTCTTTTTTGTAAGTGTGATTCTATCTGCTTTTTGCTCAGTTTCAATTTTTCCTAGATTCAGCTAGTATTTGTTTTGTTGTATTACACACTTACACTCTTGTGGTTTTTTTTGTCATTTTCTGTGTCTTCATCAGTAGTTCATAGAGAACTTACAAGAGGCTATAATGGGGCTCTAAACAAATGTCACTTTAATAGGAAATCTAAAGTTTCAGAATTTAACTGTAGGTCTTAATTCATTCCACTAACATAATTTTATTTTGATGATGTTAATAATTATAACTGAATGAATTATTTTGAAATCTTGAACCAAGCTTTTATCTAATTTATTTAGCAAATGGACAAATTTGGAATTAGTTACAAATGACTGGAAGTTTGTAAGTAACTATTATGGGTTTTGCAGGTCAATTTCCAAAACTGAGTTGACTTCTATTGTGCTTTTTTAAATAGTTTCTTTTGCGAGCTCTAGATCATATCTTCAACATGGAATATTACTCTGTGAATGGGTATGTTTGTGAATATAGATCCTTTTATATATCATTTCCTGAATATAAAGCTACGCATGTAGTTTCTTATTTTTGTACATTTTTATTTCTAGAATTTTACTGAAATCACAAAAGAGAAATGAAGAACCATACAAGGCAGATAGAGATTATCCTTCTGGGACTGACAGATAATTCTCAGTTACAGATTGTAATTTTCTTCTTTCTACTTCTAAATTACATGTTGAGTATAATAGGAAACTTAACCATCATTGCCCTCACTCTACTGGATTCCCATCTCAAGACCCCAATGTATTTCTTCCTCCGTAATTTCTCTTTCCTGGAAATTTCATTCACAAGTGCTTGCATTCCCAGATTCTTAATCACCATTGTAACTAGGGAAAAGACTATTTCCTATAATGGTTGTGCATCTCAGTTATTTTTTTATATATTCTTGGGGGTTACAGAATTTTTCCTTCTGGCAGCTATGTCTTATGACCGCTATGCTGCCATCTGCAAACCTTTGCATTATATATCCATCATGAGCAGCAGAGTTTGTCATCAGCTTGTACTCAGTTCTTGGGCAACTGGATTCCTGGTCACTTTCCCTCCACTGATTTTGGGTCTTAACCTGGATTTCTGTGCTTCAAATATCATTGATCATTTCATTTGTGACATTTCTCCTGTCCTGCAACTTTCTTGCTCCGATACACATTTACTAGAACTGATTGCATTTTTGTTAGCAGTGATGACCCTCATTGTCACATTGTTATTAGTAATCCTTTCTTACTCTTACATCTTCAAGACGATTCTAAAATTCCCTTCAGCTCAGCAAAAGAAAAAAGCCTTTTCCACCTGCTCTTCTCACATGATTGTTGTCTCCATCACTTATGGTAGTTGTATATTCATCTACATAAAGCCATCAGCGAAGGAAAGAGTCACTTTAAGTAAAGGAGTAGCTGTGCTCAATACTTCGGTTGCCCCTTTGTTGAATCCATTCATTTATACTCTGAGGAACCAGCAAGTTAAACAAGGCTTCAGAGCTGTGTTTAGAAAGATATTTTCTGCTTCAGACAAGTAATACTATTTATTGAAATAAATAACATGGAAACATAAAAGGAACATTGAGCAAAAACTATTTTGACTCTTTTAGTTTAAGAATTGATCTGTGATATTTAATTATTTGAATCACTTTAGCTTACTGAAGCTTAGAAATTCTTTCCATTCTACACATTCGACTTTTAACTTTCTGTTTGTTAAAGTGAAACCTTTCTACGATAGAAATATAAAACTGAAAAATTTATTTTCTCTAAAAGTAGGATAGAATAAAATAAATGAAGATTTTTGATTGTATTATAGAATATAAGTTCTTGGAGAGCTAGCTGTATCTTAAATAATTTAAATAAATGTACCATGTTTTATTTAAGAGCCATATTCTTTAAAATTCTTAGATAAATTGAATTTTGTCATTATTAAATATACTTAAGATGCTCCAAGAGACCTTACTCTTTCGAAGAATAGTGTAGAGAATTATTTTAAAGTGATTTATTGAAATGTCAATTTTCAACATATGTATGTCTGTATTTATAAAGATAGAGAGAGAGAAAGAGAATGATAAAATAAATCTCATAAAATGTAAACAACTGTGACTCAATAAAGGGCATATGAAGTACTTTGTGCTATTTTTAGAACATGTCTTTAAGTGTAAAATTACAAAAATGTGACAAAAAACAGTCTTGTTTTATTTTATTTTTATTTTTTTGTTGTTTATTGCAGTAACATTGGTTTATAACATAGTATAAATTTCAGGTGTCATCATTATACTTCTATTTCTGCATAGATTACATCATGTTCACCTTGGACTAAAACAATCATTCTCACAATGTAATACGACTTCTTGTTGTGGACCTTGCTTGCCTTACAAGGGAAGTAACGATGGACTACGGGCTGTACTAAAATTACCAAGTCATTTCTTCATTTGTGAGCAGTTGACTGAGAAATGACTCAAAGCTATTAAGTACCCTAAGAATTGACTCATTAAGAATTTCTAGAATTTCATGTTCAAACACAAGTGTAAGAATATTATTAGAGTTTATTGAGATCTAATATTTTGTATTTTATTAAGAAGCTTGGATGTTACAAAACATATGGGAAGATTTCATTTGTTTTCTTTGTTATAATTTTAGGAAATGATACTTTGTTTTCCAGCCATCAGTAATATGATCTTACATTGACTAAAGTTTTCACTTGTTATTTTCTCTCTTTATGAATGCATTTAAAATGAAATATGATTCACCTATATTTTTATTGCTAAAATGATGTTGCTATCTCAGAAAACCAAGAGGAATGTATACGATCATCCCTCCAAATTTTTATGTCCCTTTAATGTCATCACCAGGTCTTCAAAATAATAGAAAGCACATCTAAATGTGCTGCTATTCAAACAAAAACTCGTACGTGAATGTTCATAGCAGCCTTGTTCATAATGGTCGAAAAGTGGAAACAGCCTGAATGTCCATCAACTGATGAATGGATAAACAAAATGAGGTATATTCATGAAATGGAATACTATTTATCCATAAAAGGAACAAAATACCAATACATTATACAACATGGTGACCCTTGAAAATATTTTGCTAAGTGGAAGAAGTCAGACACTAAAGACCATGCATATTGTATGGTTCAATTTATATGAAGTGCCAGGAATAGGCAAATCCATACAGACAGAAAGCAGATTAATGGCTCCCAGGGGCCGGAGGATGGGAGTCATGGAAAGTCGTTGCTTAATAGATATGGAGTTTCTTTCTGAGGTAATAAAAGTGTTCTGGAATTAGATAATGATGATTGTGCAACTTTGTGAATGTACTAATAGCCACTGAATTGTACACTGTAAAACTGTTAAAATGCTGAATTTTATGTTATGTGAATTTTACCTCAATAGAAAAAAAGCAGTTTGGGAGAGGAATATAAAAAATTTTAGATTGGATTGGAAGACCTAAAAGCCTTCAGAACCCTAACTTCATGATTGTCAGCCCACTTTATTGAAATCTTTGTCTTGTTCAGAGGAGACATCGAAACGTGAGATGAGAAGATAGAATGTGTTACTAACAAGAAAAATGTTGATTGCATAGTTGCTGTATTTGGTGATAGTGCTTTTTAGTTTAGAAGAATCAAAGGGAATCAAAGACAGAGGACTTAAGTTCCAGTCACTGTGCCAGCTCTTAACCCAGGAACATAGGATGATGGGCTGCTAAGCATAAAGCTGATAAAAATCAAATGTTAGCATCTAAAGCGACTGATTTTGCACTCATCTGGGAAAAGCAAGCCACAAAGCAGCCAGAATGGAAGCTAGCAGAGAGAAAGTGATGGAGGCATGAGAATATTGCATATAGATTGCATGCAAAAGGGTGAATTAACAAAAATCATATAAGCCTGTATAGAGTTAAATACAATATTAGTAGGTAAAACAGCAAAATAAAACAGTTCTAGAAAAGATGTGGTAAGCTTTAGATTTTAAATCTGGCAAAATCCTTTGTTCAGTCATTATAAAGAGATTTTCTTAATACATTTATTTTCAATAAAATGTTTAATTAGAAGAGGGAAAGTTTATGTTGTAAGTAAATTTCTAGATAGAAGAGACTTAAAATGAATTTTTACAGTTAACATAGCTATCTGAAGACAACTATTTTAATGACAAACACAAATTCTTAGATTTTAAACAAGCTTCAAATTTTTATCACTAAGTATCTCAGAGAAGTGTAAAGAATATATTATTAACCACAGATAAATAAAGTTTTTCTCTGCCAGATCAGGAAATAAAGGACATTTATACTATGAAAATGCAATAGTAATCTTTATTTAATAAATTTGAACTAGGAAAAGTTCCATTAAAATCTAGACTTATTAATCTAACCTTCATGTCTCAACCTAGTTATATCATATTATGGATTAATAAGCATGGAAAAGTCAATATTTGAGAATAATCTATTTTCACATACAAACTAGAGAAGATACAAAATTATCTCTATATAATGTCACCCTCACAGACTTCCTTACCACAATGCATTCTTCATTTGGAAAGAAAGTATTAGAATAATAACTAATGACATATAGGATTTCAAAAACCACTGCAATTTTTTCCACAAATAACAAATCAAAGCAAAGTGGCTTTATAGTGAAAATTGCAATATTTCCAATTCTACTAATGGCACATATTTGGTCCATTAATAAATACTTAGTAGACTATGTTAATTCTAAGTATTGTACTTTAAAACAATATCTCAAAGTTAATTTATGCATTTTTAAGTAGTTTGAAAAAATTCTGTTCATTATCATCACTGAAGTAATAGCACCTCAAAAAAGCAAAACTTTTTATGTATAAAAATCACTACATTAAGTTAAATCAAGCACATTTGTTTTCCTCACAAAATGATAACTTATTGAGAAATTTAAATGCCACATTTTTGTATTGACATGCTCATAGATGTTTTCGCAAACAACTTGCAAGATCAATTTGCTTTACTTCCTCACAAAGTTCGCTTTTGTTCTTTTGGTCAAAGTCTGGATCAACTCATGGGACTGAACTGCATGTGGAACCAATATCCAGAACTTGACACAGGATGCAGCATTAAACTTCTTGAGTACATTGAGTAATTGTTTTAAGTGGTGGAAGCTTATCAAAAAGACACAGAGCCAGCTTCATGGGGCTACAGCTGGATACATCTGGAAAAGGTGAGAATCAGATGATAAAGAGAACAATGTATTGCAACTCATAGAATAAGATAAAAATATATAAAATTTTTACTTATTTGAAAATGAATAAGGACAAAAAGGCTCTTTCTTATAGTTAAATGTGAATTAACGGAGAAGGAATGATGGAGTTAGAAAATCTCGATGGATGTGAACACTGGTGGGTAAAGGTGAGGAACAGCATGTATGCGTATTCTCAAATGACTACTCAACTATAAAATTAAAACAATCATTGCCGAGACCTAGAAGACAGCACCTTACCAAGTAATCAAAATTAGCTTTACAACAAAAAATAACGGCTAATTATACAGTTAATAAGTTAACAGAAACAAAATAAAAATATGTTTAGTTAAGACCAAGTGAGGTATGAAAGGAAAATAAAGGAACATAAAACTCCTGGGATAAATTAAAACGATGGTAAGACAGGAGCCAGAAAGCAAAAGATAACTGCAAATAGGACGTCAATAAGATGGTAGAATAGGGGTTACCGGTGCTCATCCCCTCACAGAAACATGAATTTGAACAACTATCCATGCACAAAAATGCCTTCACAAGAGCTAAGGGTTTCAGGTGAGAGACTACAGCACCTGAGTGGAGAATAAAAATAGGAAGACGCGTGGAAGAGGGTAGGAAGGACAAGCTCAGATGACCCATGTCACTGTTCCTCCAAGCCCAGGTAGCGCAACATGGAGACCGAAACCCTCCCCATGGGGGAAGGAGAGTGAAGTGAGCAACTGACTTCACTATGGACCCTAGCACCAGGTTTGCCACAGTGAACTCCAGTGCCAGGCATGCCCCCACAGCCCAAGGCTGCAGGCTGGCACCTGCCCCAGCACCAGACCAGCCCTGAGGCCCCAAGCTCCAGACCAGCACCTGCAGCCCCAGCCTCCAGCCCTGCCCCAGCACCAGGCCAACCTCACAGTTCCAGGCTTAAGGCCACTCCAGCAACAGACCAGCCTCTGTCGCCCTGTGTTTCCAGGCTCCAGGAATGCCCCTAAAGACTTAGGCTCCCAGCCCCTCCAAGCAGCAGGCCAAATCTGTGAACCCAGGCTCCATGCCCATCCCCTACAGATCCAGACTCCAGGACCAACACCACAGTCCATGGCCAGTCCTGTCCCTGCGGACACACGTACCTGACAACCCTAATGGACTCTAGTACAAACTGGCCCCCACAGACTGAGGACCAGGCCCATTCCCATGAACTCAGACGCCAAGCCCAATCCAGCACCTGGACACCCCCATGGACACAGGCTCCAGACCTGCCCCATGGATCCAGGTCCCAGGCTTCCCATAATGGAATCAGATGCCAGGCCTACCCCAGTGGACCCAGGCTCCAGTCCCACTCATGTGGACCCAAGCTCCAGGTCAGCCCCTCGGGACCTAGGCCGCAGGCCTACCCACCTACTAAGCCGGTCAGAAGGCCAGCCTACCTGAGGACTTCAGCAGCAAGCCCACCCTGGACCCTACTAGAGGGCCAGCCCAGAACCTCTGGGTTAAGCGAAGGGCTTTCCCTGCCAAAGCCAGTCCATCAAGACTGGGAGAGACACCTACTTCTTCAAATGTACAAACACCAATGAGTCCACAAGGATCTCAAATAATCAGAGAAACATAACACCACAACAGGAAAACATAAAGCACTAGTCAACAACCCTAAAGAAATGGAGCTGCTCACTATTAGTAGCTTTCTTTCTTTATTTCAAACTATAATACTCCCACCACTGCACGACTTTCATCTCCAGTTTGAAAGAATGCTACTTTTCAATGCTGAGTGACATTTCAATGTTTCAGATATTAATTACTAATTATAATTTTTCTGCATTTATTTGTGGATATAACACTTTAAACTCCACGTGTAAGGAAGATTGGAGTAATGATACTTGGTTTAGTTTCTTGGCTTCTACTCCTATATCTTCTTCAATCTTACATATTGATGTCCTGAAATTTTCTTGTTTTAATTTATAGATTTAAAAGCACATTATCTACATTAAGCATAAAATTATTTAATTGTTTTGTAATTATATCAAATATAATATAGTCAACAATTATTAACTTATTAAAAAATGTCACATAACTACTTTCGTCTCGATAATGAATATTTTAGAGTCTCTTGGGAAGATTTCTTTATTCAGATATTTCTTATAGTGATTTCAGGACTTGAGAGCTCTTTGGTGAATGCTCCATGAGGCCACGTTGATAATAAATATGCTTCAAAGTTGGCGAGGAGATGATAACTGCAATTTCTTCTCATCTTCTTTCTCCTTATCAAAATATAAAATCTTAAATACGCTACAATAAGACAGATTATGGTTTATAAAATTTATTACATAAATTCTGAAATGTTTAGACAACTTAATTATTTTCTTTGATATCAATAAAGCAATTTAGTAAACAGAGATAAGCAGACACATCTATATGACTCTACTACTCTGTCAGCTTCTATCCATCCAATCACAGTGTCCTTTCCCATCCCTCTCCCACCAAAACTACACTGCTGCTTGAAAGGTTGTGTGTTCTAGTGGATTGAACATGACAATATCAGAATTCACTCTCCATTGTTTGCCACTTGTGCTATGTTAGACAATTTACTCAATCATCTTTTGTCTACATTTTGATACAATGAAAACATATTTACAGGATTGATAAGGACAATAATAATATTTGAAAAGAGTTCAACATGTCATTGGTAGATCAAAATGGCAGTTATTTTCAAAATTATGCCAATAGGAATAATTTAAAGAATGTTTACTGCTTCAAACTCCACTTTTAAAATTTAAAATAAGTAGACCTTGAGTTTTTAATCTAACAGGTAATTTTTTCAAAAAATTTTAAACAATTAATTCTTTGTTCTTTTTGTCTGTTAGCCAGTAGACACAATTATTTACTTTCTAAGATAGTAACTAAAAAGGTGGGAGCATCATCAGTGGAGGCTTCTTTTCTTCTCTTTTTCTTTCTTTTTTTTTTTTTTTCCCATTGACAAGCACACTGTTACCTGCTTCAAAATCTAAGTTCTTCAATTTAGGGAATATTCTCTTCACTTTTCCCCTTGATTATAATTCCAATATCTATTCCCTTTTGCAGTTTTTTATTTTTTTCTGTTCTGCTGGTTGAATATCTTTGATATTTTCTTAAATCATTCAGGTAGCCTTGTGTTGATGTGAAGAGCTGTCTTCTTTCATCAGCATTTAAAATTCCGTGTTCCAATTCACTCTTATGCATCTATTCTAATTTTGTAACTCATAATAAGTGACATTATGTTTAAATTTGTTTTTTTAAAATGTATGCCTTTTAGTCGAAGTTCTCTCATGAATAAATATAAATAGTGAATACATATTATCAGTAAAGATGTTTCCATTTCTTCAATTCTGATTATTCCTGAACTCTCATTGATATCTTTGTTTTCACATTGTTGTTTTTCTTATTTTAATAGGCCTGGAATGCCTTATTTGGATTAATTTATTTTAATACATCTTTGCTGTTGTTGTTTTCTTTTCTTTATTTGATTCTTAGATTTACAATATTAAGTTTGATTATTTTAGAGGAAGAAATTTTTATAGTTTTGCAATGAGGGAAAACAGCATGTATGAATTTGGTTTGAAAAAAGAAGAAAGAGTTTGATTAAAGTGAGATTAGGATTCAGTATTAAATTTCTTTGAAAAGATTAATCTGACTAAATTGTAGGCACAAAGCAATTAAATAAGTTAGAATCTGTATAAATATTTAGAGGACTTTCTTCTTTCATTATACTCCAATTCATCAAAATTTCGATTTCGAGAGAAATGTAATCCTCTTTATAGAGTCATAAAAAGCCTGTTTCACTTGCTTATTCCTCAGAGTGTAAATGAAAGGGTTCAACAAGGGTGCAACAGAAGTAGTGAGAACTACAATTCCTTTATTTACGGCCACCTGGTCCTTTACCGAGGGCTTGACATAGATGAAGATGCAGCTTCCGTAGGCGATGGAAACCACAATCATGTGGGATGAGCAGGTAGAAAAGGCCTTTCTTCTTTGTAGGACTGAGGGGAATCCCAGAATTGTCCTGATGATGTATGTGTAGGACAGAAGCACACACATGAGGGTGAGAATGAGTCCAAATACAGCCACAAGGATAATCATTTGTTCTATTACCCAGGTGTCTGAGCATGAGATCTTTAGGAGGGGAGCTGCATCGCAGCTAAAATGATCAACAGCATTGGAGTCACAGAATTCCAGCTGGAGACCCAAGGTAAGGGGTGGGACAATGATCATCAAGCCAGACACCCAACAGCAGGTGACTAATATGGTGCACACTCTATTGTTCATGATGGTCATGTAGTGAAGGGGTTTACAGATAGCAACATACCGATCATAGGACATGGCTGCCAGGAGAAAAAATTCTGTTGCTCCAAAGAGAATAACAAAAAATATTTGAGTTGCACACGCATTGTAGGTAATAGTATTGTCTCCAGTTGATATACTGTACAGGAATCTAGGAATACAGACAGTGGTAAATGAGACTTCTAAGAAGGAAAAATTTCTGAGGAAAAAGTACATAGGTGTTTTAAGATGGGAGTCTATCAATGTTAGGGTGATAATAGTCAGGTTCCCTGTTACACTTAACATGTACGTGAGAAATAGAAAGACAAAAATCAGGATTTGCAGTAGTGGGTTATCTGTCAGTCCCAGCAGGATAAAAGTTGTTATTGCTGTGTGGTTCCTCATCACTGCCTTGTGAAATCTACCCAGTGGGCGTGTAAAACTCAAAGAGATTTTATCAGGAGGTAGATATTCAAAGTCTGTAGCACAAGACTGCCATATAAAAGCCAAGCAAACCAGTCCACATTTACATTCTCCTTTCTCATCATAATCAATATTGCCACTATTCCAACAACCTTCCTGAGTTTTACATGTGTGAGCAGCAGATTATTCCGTCGGGATTCATGCTATTGTAAAACAATCCATCTTTTTTCACATAATCTTTACCCCTCAAAGTTTAAGAATGTGGTTTATTGTTTGTAATTCATTACATGAATTGGATTTACAAGTAAATTAGGGGAAAAAAAGATGATGTTACTTCTTGTGTACTTAAACATTCTTTATCCAAGACAAACCTTAGATGTAGGACATAACCAGATAATTAAGAAAATGGATTCTCTTCGATTGTTACTGTCAAAACATTGTTTTAAGGGTAAGATGCATTTCTTCTGGAAAACAAACAAACAACAATGACAACCAAACACAACACGGGATCCTGAGATTTTCCTTTGTCTATTTATTCCTTTCTGGTTGTATTCCTTATTCTAAACTCATAAGTGGTTTGATGTACAACTGTTTTATCTACATTGTGAGAAAAGGCTGTGTTCAAGATATTTGCAAAAGGAATATCCTCATATACATTCATGTTATATTTCGGTTAACTGACTGTGGTCCCATTTCTCCCAAAATCCTTTAAACTTAAAGTATGTGTAATGCTACTAAATATAGTCTTGCAGGCTGTGCCTTTTTTCATTATGTTTTTAATTCCTTTGAAAAGATATTAGTGTTTCCACCTTCTCATCTTATCCCTGCTCAGTTTAACTTTAACTCTCTGCAAACTCTCTGGGTTTCACTTCCAACCCCCTACTGCTTTCTAACACCTAGAAGAACTTCATTGTTGAAGCCAATGGCCCATATTTACAGTTATCCCCTAACATTTTTCTTAAAATTAAAGTTTAATCATTCTTCAAACAGATTCTGTGCCATCATTCTGATTTTTCTCCTAACTCTAGGTCTCTCTTCTTAGTGACCTACACACTCGCCTCATTCTGTGTTCATCTGTGAAATACTGCCCTTCCTCAATATTCTATGTTGAGACCTCTCCCTTCTTGTTTTCTCGTTGTTATTCTTCTTACTCCATACTCTCCAATGGTAGTTTCTCTCAGTGCAATTGATTTTATTGTCATTTATATGAATTTCAAAGGCCCGAACATTTCCAAATGAAAAACATCGCTAAGTATACACCACCAGTTGGATGTTCCAAGGGTACCTCATGTGCTATGTGCTCAAAGTGAAATCTTGCTGCCTCCCCAAGCATTTTCCTCTCCTAGTGAGGACTATTTCTTGCAAAGATTAATCTCTTTTTTGTTCCCTGCAAGGTTCTTCACGGACAGGACCTTCCTTATTTCATCACATCGTCACTTAGGAGGCCCTCACCTCTATTGCTCATAACATAAGTTCCACTAACCTTGACAGCTTGCAATTCTTCGTATTTTCTACATGTTCTCCCCTCTGCAAGGGCTAATCCTATGAGTGACTAAGGGCTCTTGGTCTTTCAGGATTCTCCTTAGGTATCAGTTCTTCAAGGAAATCTACATTGATCTACCCGGTGCATGTGAGATTATGATCCTGTGTTATTTCCAAGCACCTGTTGCCTATCCTGTCTTGGAATATGTCATGTTGTATACTTTAGTAGGCTCCTTTATGTTTCTGTAAACTTCTCCGAAGTGAAGGCTATAGTTTATATATCCTTACATTCCCTCATGTCTAGCACCTGTAGGGTGTTTTGTGAATGTGTGCTGAACAAATAAAACAGAGTTGTCTATGTGCTGAGACTAAGCTGTATTCTGTAATGCCTATTCTGGTCAACGTGTTCAACATTCTGATTTTTGTGTGTGTTTCAAATTGCACTGTCATTTCCAGTACATTCTTACACAAAAGGCATAAAAATCCCAATTCTAAACTTTGTAAATACTCTTTTTCCAGACTTTTTCTCTGGCCTTTGAACTAGTCTTCACTTTGCCTTTAATATAATTCTCCATCCACTGTTGTTGTTTGCTTGTTGTTGTTTCTCTAGTAATCTCTTTCCTGGACTTCTTGTTTTAAGGTACTTACATTTTTTTCACATTGTCCAGAATAGCTTCTTATACAACATTTTTTAGAGATTGAAGTCATTTTACTTTCTGCTTACTTTCCTTTTTCAAAGCTGAAACCACCTACTGTGTGTCTCTCTTCCAAGAGAGATGGTGGAGTGTGGCATGTTTTCTTTAGTTTTCCCACCTCACTCCCCAACCTCAACACCCTGGCTCTGATGAAAAGTACTGATGTTCTTGATTCAAGGAATTACGCTGTGTAGTTTTCATTAAAATCAGCAGGAATTCACATAGATAATATATATGGAGACATTCCAGAAGTTCAATAAAATCCTAATATTCTTAGGGTCATTGAATCATTTGAGTCACTAACAAATAAACTCTACAAACAGGGGATTTGTTCTTTCTCTGTTAGATCCCTTGTTGCTGTCTTGACATGAGTACAGCCATGTTTGACTGGTCCATGAACCTACAGCCACCAGCACACAAAGAGATATAAAATGACTTTCTGTGTGGTGGGAACTGGCCCTTCTCCCACAGAGATAGTTACAATTTGTAAGATTACAAGACTCTTTGGGCATCATAACCCGGGACAGACTGGCCATCTGTGCAGGGCTAGGACGATAACCATGGAGCTCAATGCATGTACACAACTGATAACCATTTGTGCATGACAACACCAAATGCTTACTCTGGAGATTACTCATACTATATGAGCTGCTGGAAACTGAGGCCTGGTGAGAGTCTCCCCTGTAGGGGGGACGCCTTGCCCAGGACCTCTTTCAATCGGCACTCCCACCTAGCCGTGTCAGTTGAAGGGACTCTCTCAGGTGGAAGGGTATGGATGTTGTAAGTACCTTGTCTGATGTTTCTCTCTCGATCGATCTGATGTTTCTCTTTTTTGATCGATCTGGTATTGTTTCCTCTTTTTATTGACTTATTTGGATGTTATAAGTACCCAGTCTGATGCTTCTTTGTATATAGCTACTTCCTGTATTCTCCATATCTATTTGCTAACTTTCACTTTTCCCCTTCCCTATATAATAAAGTGTGCACTCAGTCAATTCCTTTGGGTTGCCAAGTTCCTTTTTACGTCTCCGATCAAATCCACCAAACCTCTTATATCAGTTGCTATGGAAATTGTGCCAGACACGTAGCATGTACCCTATAATTTTTGAATGAATGATTTAATGTACTTTATATGGAATTTTAACTCAATTTAGAGTTTAATCTTTTAAAAAGTAGAGAAAATTTCGGCCAATTTTGATAGCTAAAAGGCTTCCTGCAACATCAGGAAGGTTAGAATTGCTGCTAAATCCTGTGATTGTACCAAGATGCAATCTGTTTCTTTTCCATTTAAATAATTTACTTCCCTACCTATACTCTCAAACCTATTTCTCTCCTGCTGATACTCATAGTCCATTTGCTAATATAACCTGATATTAGCTAATGAGGTAGTCTTCAAGATTCACAGTATTAATTCCATCCCTCTCTTTTTGCACATACTAGAAGGTTCATTTAGCTGTCCAGTTTTTTACTCTGTCCAGAGCGAACTTCAACGAATAATCTTTTCAGAGAAGCAAATGTTTAAGCATAGAGACAAATCACAAACTAACTTTTGGTAAGGGGAAAATTGTGTCCTCCCATTTCTGCACTTTGAAACTGTCATAGAGTTTCTAAAAACTGCGCCATTCAACTGTTTAATGCCTTATCCCTACTCCTCTTTCTGCATCCCCTTGTCCTTCAATCAACATAAAAGAGCATAGCTTTCTAATCTTTATTTGGACTCACAGATTGAGATATAGAATGTAATACTATAGTAGCACTAGATTACTCTCTTTTGCAATGATTCTTAATTAGGAGCCAAGTAAAGGCTGGTGATTCTATTACCCCTAGAATACATTATCATGTCTGAGATTCTTTCATGCAGTGGAAATCACAGGAGTTTGGAATCAGATACATTCAAAAAAGAATTCTAATTTATTCAGGGGTCCATAACAATATTCAAATAAAGTATAATCTTGATAAATATTAGGCTGTGGCACATCCTACAAAATAACTTTCTGCTCCATTCCCACAGCCACAGATCTCAGTCCCTTATGAACAGACTGTTGGTGAATCACAATTACAGTTATTAGAGAAATACTATTATTTAGAAAGGAGAATAGAAAGCTAATTCTGAGTGTCTTATACACAAAATTTACCTATTTGAACTGCAGTTTACTTTTGAAATTTTTTCTACCTTCTAACGTAATACTTTATCGAAACATTAAATTCACCCAGCTTCCTCTCTCTTTTCCTCTTCAGAAATGCAATATCACTTTTAATCCTCTTTTCTATTTTCATGTTTTATTAAGTAAGAATGAATATATCTTCTCTTTTTTCGTAAGACAAGATTCCTCTCATTCTCCTAGTTTATCTGGGTCTCATCCTCTCACAAATCTTTCCACAAACGCAATATAGGCAAAATTAGGACAAAGGTCAAGTTTGCCTCCACAGCCTTTGTTCTCCATCTCACCCACCTAAACTCCCAACCTCCTCTTGCCTGACTCCACAAGGTGTACGGGCTGTGCCTTGATTGTGTGGAGTGCTGCGCTCTGACATTCTCTTGGGCTCACTATGTCAGGACTTCTTTTTGTATCTGGCTTTTGGAAAATTTGCGACAAGCTATTTAAATGGAACTATTGCATCCAGGGTCTATTATTGGCCAAGTACAGGGCTTGGCTCTGGATGATAACACTCATTTAATTTATACAGAAATTCTCACTGTAGTTATTTATTTGATGTTTTCCCTCCTTCTTCCACAAATACTTGTGTTTAACTAGGTTATTTAATGTGTGCGACTCTCTGAATTAGTCATGTAGGATGCTTTTTACAGTGTAGATTCCTGAACTCAGAAACACCTAAAAAAGTTTAGCCAGACCTGGGGAGAGGAGTTAGGTGCTAGTGGTGAAATTAAAAATTAGAATACTATTAGTGTGATGATGAAGAGTTTATATGCATGTTAATGTTTGAGATCCACCTAGACAATTAAGGAAGTTTGTTGCCCAACCTCGACATTATAGCTTATATCAACACCTTCCTCTCAATCAGTGCTGCCCCTTATGTCATTAATATTAATTTATATATTTGTGTTATAATTTCAGATACACATGAAGGATGAGTAAAATATTAACTGGTTACTTTTCCCTGTATTATGAGTCTTATATTGTTGATATCATCTGTGTCCACTATCTGTATTCTTCAGCTAGAGGACAAGATTACTTCTATTCATGGAGCAATAACCACTCCTACTCCTTAACCAGCATTAATTATTTATAATAGCAGCTATGAAAATATTTCCTACCTGAAAACACAGTCTCTAGGGTTCCAGCTATTTCTCCATCACTGAATGAAATGGTATCTCCCCAGGAGACATCAATTATTTTATTATATGAATGATTCTTCAGTCAGTTTGCTTTAAAACATTTCCCGTATATGACGTGAGTCCTCTGAGTCTGGAAAAATTAATTCATCTCTTCCTATGGATATATGCCTTATAAAATCCCATGGTACATATTGCAAGGTCATGTATAAAGGGACCGTTACTGGAAAATGGACACTCATGCAAGAAAACTAAGAAAATACTCTAATAAGAGAAATAGTGCAGATGTGGTACAACTAAGATGAAGACACTAACAAAGCTCTTGGACAACATTATACAGGGACAGCCTGTCACATCCACTGACCTCCCAGCTAAATTCTCAAGATTTTCAAGAAATTAACAAATAATGGAAACTGTTACCTTCCATGACCCTTCCACCCTTAAAAGAGTGGTCTCTTTGTGAGCTTCTCACACTAATCCACAGCTTATACCAGAAAAGAAAAACACAGTTCTTTGTTTTCAAATTCTCTGAGATTTTCCGTATCCCCTCAATCCTTTCTTTATGCAAATCCTATTTTTACCTTTGTTAGATAAGATCAATTTATGAATGGTTTCTGTTTTATGCAAGTAAAATAGTGGGTAATCATTTAGTCTGCCTTATTCTTTGCCTTGTCCTTGGATTTTGGTTGATCTAACAGCTAATTTCTCTCCCGACTAGTTCGGGGCTACGAAAAAGGCAATAAGAAGAAGAAACTATGAAGTAACTAAAAACGGATATCCTTGCTGTCGTCTCCTTTTTCATACTTCCCCCTCTGAACACACACCAGGCGCAAACTGTCGTAGTGAAATCCTCTTCTCAACCTTGCTGTCCTGAGCAGTGCTTCATGAAGAATAACAAAAAGTGTCTCTTCCTCCTCAGCCATCAAATTACACTGTATTGAGTAATTCACATATTAATGGAACATGTCCATTGAATTAAGAGATGTGGTGGGGATGGAATAATTTCTGCTTAAATTTTTTATCATAAAAGTATATTTAAAATTTAGAAAATTTTGACATAGAAGCAATGTAATATTCTTTTTGGGTATAAAATCCAAGGATTTGAAATCTATATTTCTGTATGCTCCTGAAATTACTCTGCGTGAGTGACTATGTAGGGTTGCAAAAATGTAGCCGTAGGTATGACCTTAGTTTTACAAAGGGCTATGGAATAGTGCTCAACATGCCTACTACAATTTTTCATATTAAAATTTGAAAAATGTTTAACCACACTGAAGAAGAAAATGCCAACATATATTTCTTTCTCCTAACTCTCAAAAGAGAAAGTAATTCTCATGTCTACCTTTATGGTACTTACTATTTGGTATTTTTTCATGGTTTCAGCTGGCAGCTCCTTGCTGTATTTAACTGTGTTGTCTTAAGGAACATGTGACTCTGCACTGGCCTAAGAGGGTCATCAACTTACATTTACTGTCCAGGCATCTTCTGGAGGGTCTAGAGTTCTTGAGTTTTCCATTTTCACACCATATAAAGACTCTCATTAGAGAATCTTCTTATTTTAATCCTTGGAAACATTTTCCTTTTTTCTCTGTCATGAAGGGAAGAAGACCTAATGTAAGGGAGGAGAACAAAAGAACTTCTTCTGGGTTTTGGAAGAGCTCTGATCATTCTGAGCAAGGAGTTGGCTTTCCTACTCCAAAAGTAGTGATATTTATGCCCTTCTGGTCAGTCTTCTGGAGGTACACTGGGATCACCTGAATGAGTAAAGTTAACGGATCCTCAGTGACCTGGTTGTAATGTCACTAATGAAACTTTTGCATAATCAACTTTGGCAAAGGAACTAAAATAGGCTGCAGGGACACTGTCCTTTGAGACAATGAGATAGAACAACAGCATCAGACAGAGGCCATGAGTGCATCCTACTAATGAGAATAAAAAGCACTAACCTGATTCAATTCCCTGCTACACATTCTAAGAATATGGTATAAGAGATTTTAATAATCAAAATATCTTCCTTTACCTAATTTCACATGATATAATTGTTTGTAAAGTATCTATTTAATATGAAAATACACATTTGAGAAAAATTACTATATATTCAGTGATATTGTAGAATGAATTTATATTTTTTTAGTACAGGAGCATTTACCGACATTTGAAAAATAGAGATAAAATATACAACAGACACGTTCTTTGTTCTGCCCACAGACAGTGCTTTGTAAGAGCATGGTTACATGGATGACTCACAACAGTTCACCCAATTAAAAACCACTATCTAATGAATCCTGCTTTGAAATATCTGCCTCTGAGATTTTGAAATGTGTGTTTAAAAGAAACATCTCAACCCATCTGAGGATTTTTTAAGACCTCAGACTAAGGTTTGGAGGACTAGTTAAGAAGTGTTGCTTTTGGTCAGTTTAAAAAGGGAAATAAAAATTACAGTAACTGGGAGAGGAGGTGACTGTTTAGAAATCTGGAAAATCTTGTGTCAGTACATATTGGATGCTTTAGGAGTTTATGATTTGATGATGTTAGGTCATGGCTCATGATAAATAAGTTTGTCATGAATAAGGAAGAAAGTTCCTGTGGTGAAGGGAAAATGCCCTTGTTTCTGGTCACTTGAATAAAATCAGCTTTTCTCTTTTTTTACTAGTTTTTTTTTTTTTACCATTACTGCTTTTATGGATTTCTTTCTCTAATTCTTATTTTATATTTTAATTAAGGCAAGTGTTGTTAAAAAATTATCATGCATTTTCATACATGTATACAATATGGCTATATTATTAGTATTTATGTTGTGAAAGACAATATATTATAGGAACACGCTGTTGTCATGTCAGTAAGTATTCACATTTGGAAAGATTGTGTATACTCTGGTTTTTGGGTGGGATATGCCTGCAGCAGTCCTGCATACATGTCCACACAAGTAAGGGCATGCTGACAGCCGTCAGAAAGAGGCAAGGGCTCGATATAGTCCACCTGCCAGCATTGATTGGTCTGTTTACCTCTGGTGATTTGGTCTGTGTCCCAGAGAATGGCCCAGGGTATCCATAAGGAACAAGAAGGGAATGCCTGATAGACTTGCACCGTGTCAGCATAGCATAGGGGAAGGCCCCAGGCCTTGGCAATAGCCCATAGAGTCCTTCCTCATTTATGTCCAGTCTTCTTGTATAGCCATTCTGCCACTCTCTCGTCTGGTACTTCTTCCAGGAGACAGTTCCAAGCTAACACTTCTGCTTGCTGGTTTCCTGCATCAGGCAGTGTTGCCTGATGTACAGACATATGATACATTGTTATCGTCATTCCTTGGACCTGCTGCCAAATATCATCCCAGAGTTCTGCTCCCCACAATGGGCAACCATTAGTAGTCCACTTTTGTCATGCCCATTGTGCCATCCACAGAGTAAGCCCCTTATAGACTGCCCAACTGTCCATGCACAGACATATTGGATTGGGCTCACAAGTCAACACCATCCAGGTAGTCTGCAATTCAGTCCATTGACTACTGTACCCAGTGCCGGAGTCCAACCACAAGCTGTCAGTCAAAGGCTTGATGGCCACTGCCGTTCACGGGGTGGGGGTGGGGGGGGTCACCCCTTACAGAGCCATCCATATACTAGGCTTCCGCCAGGGTTCGTCCTTCTCCTTCCTGTACATTTGGCAGGGTTTCAGGCATGGGCACCTAGTCTACTGGGGTTGTTTCCTCTGTGGTGTATGTTACTGGTCCCAGGATGGCATGCAATTCTGCACTGAGGGGACTACTGGTGAGGGTTCCTCATTGTAAGTATGCATGCCACTTTGCCAATGTCTGTGTTTGAGCTGTTCCCAAGTAGGGCTTTCGGAAAGTGTCCCTCAGTCACTCTGAAATGGACAAATGAGTACAGACTGTGACCAGCAGGGAATGGGGTATGACCTCCACTTGTTGGAGGGCCAAGTAGGCAGCGCACAATCGTTTTTCTAGGATGCTATCCTGGTTTTCAGCCCCTTTCCACAATTGGGACCAGAAGCCAAGGGGCACTCGTTTATTGCCTTGTCTCAGCCAGAGACTCCATCCCAACCCCTCTGGGTAACTGGAAACATCCAATTTGCATGGTCCCTGTGTTAAAACACCCAAAGACTGAATTTGTTTCACTGCTATTTTTGGCTTGTGTGAAGGCCTCCTGCTCGGTGTTCCCCTCATCCCAGATGACACCTTTTCGCACCAACTTATAAAGGAGACGGAGTAGTTGGGCTAAATGAGGAATGAAAGTGTGCCAATAACCTGATAAGCCCAGAAAGATCTGTAGTTGTTTCAGGGTGTTTAGTGTAGGGAAAGCCTGTATCTTATCTATAACAGCAGCATGAACCACTTTTGTCTTACCAGACCAGACAACACCCAAGTGTTTGACAGACACCCAGGCCCTTGTAATTTGTTGTCGTTCACCACCCATCCTCATTGGCATAGGTGGCTGACGAGGGAGTGGGAGGCTTCCCGAGGGCCTGAAAAAGACTAAGAGGTTAACATGACATCATCAATATAAGGTAACAAGGCAACATTAGGGGGTTTTGTCCACTGGGCGACATTATAGAGGTGTTGCCACAGGGTGGGGTGAGAAGTGACCAAAGCCATTTTGCTCATCTCCACCCCTGACAGCAAAATGCCTTCTGCTCCTGAAGACCAATGCATTGTTATTTCCACTTGTGGCCTCTGCTCTCCTGATACAAGGGCTGCTTGCACAGCATTTGCAGGAGCGGATCGGAGTCCCTTGGCCTTCACGCTAGCTGAGGGAGCTAGGGTATTCCCAGGCTATAGCCGAAGGCACTGTGGCTAGCTTTGTGGATCTTTGTTTTGGCTCCAGCTTCTGCCACGAAGCCAGCAGAACAGCATTTGGTTGCTTCTCACCTTTTTCCAGAGGGGTGCCTGCCGACCCCTTGAGCCACGGCAGCTGCCATGCAGAGTGCTCTTTCCACACCTCCCTCAGCCTTGGTCATGCCGCTGTCAGAGAGGAGGGAGGGGTGGGGAGACCTGGCCACCAGATGCTCCAGTGTGGAGCCAGAGCGAGGTCAGAGCCAATGGCTCCTCCTGCAACTACCTTACTTTCGCTTTTGGTTCCTTCTCAGGTTCTGTTGTAAGCTGTCCCATGGTGGGGAGGGGCCACCCCTCAGCCATTGCAACTGGCCAGGCTTTTGATTTCTTTTTCTCATCATTTATCATCCCCAAGACTTCCCCTGCCTTCATTGCAAGCCATCCCACAGTGAGGAGGGACCACCCCATGGCTATGGCCTGGACTTTTCTCACGTCCGGGATTTCCCCTACAGCTTCTGTTGCTAGCCATCCCACAGCGAGGAGGGGCCACCTCACAGCCCAGAAAGTTGGTGTTCTGCCCAGAAGGGGACCAGAAGGACACACGGTTGCAATGGGTTTGTGGGCTCGTGCTGAACAAGCCAGGCCCAGGCCCTACACTTGGGTGTTTTATTCTTTTTGTTGTGATTATAAATGAGATTGTATTTTTACTTTCTCTTTTTGCTAGTTTGTTGTTTGTGTATAGAAACACAACTGATTTTTGTATGTTGATTTTGTACTGTGCAATATTGCTATATTTGTTTATTATTTCTAATAGTTTTTTGCATATTCTTTAGGGTTTTCTATATATAAAATCACCTCATCTGGGAATAGTGATAATTTTACTTCTTCCTTTCCAATTTGGAACTCTATTTCTTTTTTTTTTCCTAATTATTCTGGCTACGACTTCCAATTCTACATTATATAAGAGTGGTGAAAGTGGGCATCTTTGTCTTATTCCTGTTCTTAGAGGGATAGGTTTCAGTTTTTCACCATTGAGTTTGATGTTAGTTGTGGGTTTTTCATATATGGCCTTTATTATGTTGAGGAAATTTCCTTCTATGCCTGTATTATTCAGAGTTTTTATCAAAAGTGGATGCTGTATCTTGTCAAATGCTTTCTCTGCATCTATTGAGAGGATCATGTAGTTTTTTTCTTCAATTTGTTAATGTGGTGTATCACGTGAATTGATTTGCAGAAGTTGAAATACCCTTGCATCCCTAGAATAAGTCCCACTTGATCATGGTACATGATCTTTTTAATGTATTGTTCTATTCAATTTGCTAGTACTCTGTTAAACATGTTTGTGTCAATGTTTATCAGTGATATTGGCCTGTAATTTTCTTTTTTTGTGTTGTAATTATCTGGTTTTGTTATCAGGGTAAAGATGGCCTCATGGAATTAGTTAGGAATTGTTCTCTCCTCTTTGATTTTTTGATTCTTTATTTCTTCTTGATTTGGTTTTGTAAGGTTGTATGATTTTAATAATTTATCCATTTTTCTACATTATCTAATTTGTTGGTGTATAGCTTTTCATAGTATTCTCTTATAAGCTTCTGTATTTCTGTGGTATTATTGTGATTTCTTCTCTGATTTCTGATTTTATTTATTTGAGCCTTCTCCCTTTTTTTTTTCTTGGTGAGTCTAACTAAAGGTTTGTCAATGTTGTTTACCTTTTCAGAAAACCAGGTCTTAATTTCATTGATTTTTTCTATTTTTTTTTTTTTTAGTCTCTGTTTCACTTATTTTCACTCTGTTTTTTATTATTTCCTTCCTTGTACTGATTTTGGGCTTTGTTTGTTCTTTTTTTAGTTCATTGATGTCTGTTGTTAGATTGCTTATTTGAGATTTTTCTTGTTTGTTGAGGTAGGCCTGTATTGCTATAAACTTCCCTCTTGGAACTGCTTTTGCTGCATCCCATAAATTTTAGTATGTCATATTTTCATTTTCATTTGTCTCAGGTATTTTTTGATGTTTCCTTTGATTTCTTCATTGGCACAATAGTTGTTTAGTAACATTTTGTGTTATCTCCACATATTTGTGGCTTTTTCTGTTTTCTTCTTCTTTTTTTTTTTTTGTGAGGAAGATCAGCCCTGAGCTAACATCCATGCTAATCCTCCTCTTTTTCCTGAGGAAGACCGGCTCTGAGATAACATCTATTGCCAATCCTCCTCCTTTTTTTTCTCCCCCCCAAAGCCCCAGTAGATAGTTGTACGTCATAGTTGCACGTCCTTCTAGTTGCTGTATGTGGGACATGGCCTCAGCGTGGCCAGAGAAGCAGTGCGTCGGTGCGCGCCCGGTGTCCGAACCCGGGCCACCAGTAGCAGAGCGCGTGCCCTTAACTGCTAAGCCACGGGGCCAACCCTCTGTTTTCTTCTTGTAGTTGATTTCTAGTTTTATACCACTGTGGTCAGAAAAGATGCTTAGTATTATTTCAATCTTCTTAAATTTATTGAGACTTGTCTTGTGACCTAATATGTTATCTATCCTGGAGAATGTTCCAGGTGCATTTGAAAAGAATGTGTATTCTCCAGTTTTTGGACAGAATGTTGTGTATGTATCTACTAAGTCTATCTGGTCTAATGTGCCATTTAAGGCCAATGCTTCCTTATTGATCTTCTGTTTGGATGATCTATCCATTGATGTAAGTGGAGTGTTCAAGTCCCCTAATATTATTTTGTTATTGTCAATTTCTCCTTTTATGTCTGTTAATAATTGCTTCATATATTTAGGTGTTCCTATGTTGATTGCATAGATATTTACAAGTGTTATGTCCTCTTGTTGGATTGTTCCCTTTATCATTATGTAATTCCTTTCATTGTCTCTCGTTACAATTTTTATTTTAAAATTGTTTTAAAATCTATTTTGTCTGGTATAAGTATTGCCACCCCAGCTTCATCTTTGTTTCCATTTGCATGGAGTATCTTTTTCCATCCCTTCACTCTCAGTTTGTAAGTGTCTATAGGTCTGAAGTGTGTCTCTTGTATGCAGCATATACATGGGTCTTGTTTTTTTATTCATTCAGCCACTCTATGCTTTTGAGTGGTGCATTTAGTCCATTTACATTTAAAGAAGCTATTGATAAATAAGTACTTATTGTCATTTTGTCACTTTTTTTCTGGGTGTTTTAATATTTCTTCTGTTTCTTTCTTCTTCTCTTGCTCTCTTCCCTTGTGATTTGGTGAGTTTCTTTAGTATTATGTTTGGGTTCCTTTTCCTTTATGTTTTATGTATTTATTATAGGTTTCTAGTCTGTGATTACCATGTTGTTCATATATAACAACATATATATATATATAGCAATATATCTTAAGTTGATGGTCTAAGTTTGACCTTTTGTTAAAAGCACTACACTTTTACTCCCTCCCTTCCTTTTTATGTTTTTGATATCATATTTATGTCTTTTTCGTGTATGTGTAACCCTTAACCTCTTATCGTGGAGATAGATATTTTTAGTACTTTTGTCTTTTAACCTTCATACTAGCTTTATAGGTGATTGAACTACTACATTTGCTGTATGTTTGCCTGTACCAGTGATTTTTTCCTTTGATAATTTTCTTATTCCTATTTGTGATCTTTCCTTTCCACTTAAATAAGTCCCTTTAGCATTTCTTATAAGGCCAGTTTAGTGATGATAAACTCATGCAGTTTCTGCTTGTCTGAAAAACTGTTTATCTCTTCTTCCATTCTGAATGATAGCTTTGCCAATATTCTTGGCAGTAGACTTTTTCCTTTTGGCACTTTGAATATATCATATTACTCCCTTCTAGCCTGTAAGGTTTCTGCTGAGAAGTCAGTTGATAGCCTTATGAGGTTTCCTTTGTATGTTTCTTATTGCCTTTCTTTTGCGGCTTTTAGGATTCTCTCTACCTCTAATTCTCGACATTCTAATTATAATATGTCTTGGTGTGGGTCTCTTTGAGTTCATCTTGTTTGGTGGTCTCTGTATTTCCTGCACCTGGATGTCTGTTTCCTTCTTCAGATTAGGGAAGTTTTCAGCTATTATTTCTTCAAATAGGTACTCTGCCCTTTTGTCTCTCTCTTCTCCTTCTGGGACACCTATAATAATGGATGTTAGTAAGCTTGATGTTGTGCCAGAGGTCCCTTAGACTGCCCTCATTTTTTAAAATTCTTTTTTCTATTTTCTGTTCAGCTTGGGTTATTTTTCCTACTCTTTTATATAGATCACTGATGCAGTCTTCTGTATCACTTATTCTGCTGTTGATTCCCTCTAGTGAATTTCTCATTTCCATTATTGTATTCTTCAGTTCTGATCGACTCTTTTTTATGTTTTTCCAATTCTCTGTTGAAGTTCTCACTATGTTCATCTATCCTTCTCCCAAGATCAGTGAGCATCCTTACAACTATTAGTTCGTACCCTTTACGAGGCAGATTGTTTATCTCTGTTTCATTGAGTTCTTTTTCTAAGGATTTATCCTGTTCCCTTATTTGGAACATGTTCATTTGTCTCCTCATTTTGTCTACTTCTCTGTGCTTATATCTATGTATTAGGTAGATCAGCTACATATCCTGATCTTGGAAATGTGGCTTTATGTAAGAGATGCCTTATGGGGCCCAGCAATGTGTTTCCCTCTCATTACCTATCCCAAATGTTCCAGGAGTGTCCTCTGTGTGGGCTACATGTGCCCTTCTGTTGTGGCAGGGTTGCTTTGGATGTGGGCACACAGGTAGGCTAGGCTGTCCCCAGGCCAACTGGTTGTAAGGCTCAACCATGTGTGGCTGCTATGGTCACTTTATTGGGTGGGGCAGGCTCTGGTACTGCAAGCACACAACTACTGCTGTTTTGCTGTTAAGCAATTCAGGCCTGCAGTGTGGCTGGTTGCTAGGCTCAAGGTCTCACAATTGCTGCAGGCCTCTGGTGTGGCTGTCTATGGCTTGCAGCTGTTGGCTCTTCTAGGAGCTCAGGTTGGTGGGACTGGCCTCAGGTGCAGCAGCGCACAATCATTTCTGGCACTGGAAGGCAGGGCAGATCCCCTGTATGGCTGTTTGAGATGGCCAGCAGCACAAGTCTGCTGCAGCCTCATGCTGCACCGCCCATGTGCCCACACACCCCACCAACACAGGTTTGCCTACAGGCACACACCTCCAAGGCAAACCAAATCACCCAGCTGCAGAAGTCCCACACACCCCACCTATGTGGGCCCACAATTTTGTCAAAGGCTTGCCGGTGGGAGAGGCCAGTCCCTGGGGTGGGCTGCCAGCCCTGGCTGTGCTCTAGTGGGTAGGGCAAACACCTGTGCTAACAGATTAGAGGAAGGAATCCTCTGATATCTGCCAATCTCCATGTCAGGATGACTGAATTAGGTCACAATAATGGCTGTCACCAGTGCCTCAGTCCCTGGGGGTTGGGCTCAGCCACCTCTTGCCTCTCTGATATGTGCTCAGAGCTTAGCAAGCGAGTCTCTTTTACCAATGGACCATGAACTTTTCTTTCTGGTATTTTTGTGCGTGTTTCCGGAATGGGTGAATCTGTGCATGGGCCCTTTAAGAGCAAGTTTTCCTTTCTCTGAAGTTCTATAGTTTTTCTGGGGTTATTTCCCATTGGTTTTCAAAGCCAACAAAGCCAGATATGATGGGATCTCCTCTTGGCTGTGCTCAATCTAAAGGCTGGGATGCCTGTTTTGGCAGAGATCTCCGCTCAGGACCCCCACTCCTCTGGGAAAAGCTTGGTGCCTTCAAGATTGCTCCCAGCCATGTAGCACCATGGCTAGGATGTTGTTTTTTTCCCTTAAAAGAGGTGTATTTCTGCATCTTCCATCCTTCTCAGTGTTGTCCCTGGTTGTAGGGGTTATTTTTACCCAGTTTCTGAATCTCTCTCAGAGGAAATGGTTCCACAGGTAGTGGTAAATCTGTTGTATCTATGGGATGAGGTGAATTCAGAGTACTCCTACACTGCTATCTTCCCAAGGCCATCTCTTCTGAGTCCTAACTCCTTTGTATAAATGCTTAGATCATTGATTTCAAGGTTTTATAGTTTTTTCTAATGGGATTGGACTCCAAATATGCTGCTAACCACCACTTTATGTTTATCATAAATTTCTTAATATGACATATCAAACGTTTTTTTCTAATATTTGCTGTGATTTATTCTTTGACCGATATTTTATTTAGATATTACTTAATAATCTCCAATGTATAGTGACTTTCCATGTTTTTTTTTTCCTTCTTTATTGCCATTCTTGTCAGAATTTATACTCTGGGTAATTTCACTCCTTTGCAATTTTTAATATTTGTTTTATACCCCAAAATAAAGTTTTTCTCAGCAAATATTCTCGAAGTACTTGCATAAAATACCAATTCTAGAGTAGTGGGATGCAGTATTTTATATACGGCAATTAGTTCAAATTGGTGTATCATATTTGCCAAGTTTTTTGCACTTAAAGATTATGTTTTGCATCTTTACAAGTTACTGTTTATTTTCTTTGTCAGTTACTGAGAGTAGTTTGTTAAAATATTCACTGTGGGTTTGTCTATTTCTCTTGAAAGTTTAATGATTTTGCTATGTATATCTTCATCCTCTCTTGTTAAGGATACAAATTTAGAATTATATTAGCTGCAAAAACTCTGTTATTATCAAATCTTTCTCTTTATTCCTTGATTTTTGTTCATTTGATCTTCAACTACTTGGCCTTATTATTAATATAGGTATACCAGCTTTGGTTTTTTTCATCTTTGAATTATACACATATATTTTTCATGCTTTTACTTGAAGTATGTACACATCCTTTAGATATGGATCTTCTAAGAAAATATATGTCCTTAAAAAAAATCTATTCTGACAAGGCTTTTATTTAAGGATAACATTTATTCCATATAGATTTATGAGTAACAGATTAAACAGAAAGTTTTACCCTTGTACAGGAGAAATTAACTGCATTTTAAACTTCTTAACACTGTTTTAGGCCTTTAGCTGATAAAAGTGATACATCAACTGTATTACTAGGCAACATCACTTATAGTAATTCTAACCCTGGTTAGTAAAATGTATGTGTACTGGGAGGACTGTGAACAAACTAAAAATACATAGAAAAACCACAGTTTTGGGCTTCCCTGAGTGTGACAACTCTTGTACCTTGGCATGTCCCTTGTAGGTACCAGGGAAGCTATGTTCATGAACTGTTACGAGACTTGAATTCCTAGAAGATATGAGGCTTCTAAACTTAGGTAGGTCTGCACTAATCCATGAGAATTATCATTCTCTTGCACTTGAAGTTCCAAAGCAGGTGAGTGTTGGGGGCTACAAGGACTGAGGAGCCCCTGATGTTGCTATTCTGGCACAGAGTTTCTTGTCCACAATGCTTGTAAGTTAATAGTGTAGACTCCTCTGGTCTCGTGAATATGAATGCCTGTATAAGCCTCAGGAGAGTCACTGTGTGCTTTGTTACAGTTAACGTTATTAATGTTATCTTTGAATTTCAATCTACACTTTTATTATTTGATTTATTTTGTTTGTTCAGCAGAATATCTCATTTCTTGCTTTCTTTGGTATTTGTGTGGTCTTTTATATGATTCTTTTCCCCACATAGTTGCTTGATGCTTGGTGGTTTTTTGTTTGTTTGTTTTTACTATTTTTAAAGTGCTTACTTGAAGGAGTATATCTTGACGTAAATTGGTCTTAAATTGTGTGGTTCCTTTTACCTTTTTACGGACGTGCAAGGAATTTAGTATACTTTAATGTCATTTACCACACAACTCCTGAATCTGATGGTATTTTAAAATGTATTTCAGTTTTAAATATTTTTAAACCACTCAGGGCATTTTGATTAATCTGATGATCAACAGTCATTTAGATTTATGAACATCTGACATCTTACTTATTTAGTTCTTCAATTCTTCCTTCCTCTTTTAATTTCTATCTCTTTTTGTGGGGGTCAGTTAATACAGAATTCTCTTAGATTTTACTACTCTGAAATGTTTTATGTCACTTTTATTTTTTAAGTGTATTTTCACTAGGCAGATAATAGAATTCTGAGTTGATATTAATTTTCTTTTAGAACTTTGAAGATATTCTACTTCAGCTGTCTTCAGTTTCCTTCACTTTACTTATGGAGATATCAGTTGTCATTCTCATTTTTGCCATTTGATGAGAATCTGTGTTTTCACGCTGGCTATTGCTATATTTCCTCATCATTTTTGGTTTTCATTAGTTTTGCCATGTGTTATACTGGATTTTTTCATCTTTATCTTCTCCAGTGTTGCTAGTGACTTTTGAATGTGTCACTTATCACTACTTCATTAGGTTTGGAATTTACCAGCAAATATCTGTTTTATTGTTTCTTCATAGAAAATGTAAAGGCCTTGTGTAAACTTCATTATCTGGATTGCTATTGATCTCTTGGTATACTGACAGTACTCTTTTATTTTTTTCATTTTTAAAAATAATATGTTTTTATTTCTTTATATGCCTGGTTATGTTTTATAGAGTGTAATACATTGCATGTAAACTGTGTAGAGATAATCTGAGGTTTAGTGTATTATTACCTTCTTTCAGAAATGATTTCTGTTTGTTTATGCTAGGGAGCATGGTCCTGTGAAATCCTACATTACCTTAATCCTTTTAAGAATTGGATTCTTTTTCAGATTTTTAGTCCAAGTATTGTGACTATAGTTAAAAATATTGTATTGTATACTTGAAATTTCTAAGATGATATACATTAAATGTTCTCACCACACGCACACACATACATGTACACACACAAATGGTAACTATGTGACGTGATGAATGTGTTAACTAACATTCTTTATTGTGGTAATCATTTTACAATATATACATATATCAAATCATCACGTTGTACAAATAAGATTTAAACAATTTTATTATTCAGCTATATTGAGGGAAAAAAGAATTGGCTTCTTTCAAAGATAGACCTCAATCTCTGCAAAGACAATTCTATTTTCAGTTTACCCTTGTTTTTTTAACTTTCTCCTTTTATTAATATTTATGAAAGTCATGATAACAAACAAAGATTTACACATAAAGGATAAAGGAAAATAGTTTCTGTAAAACATTCTTTATTATAATATGTCCAAATTATTTATGCCTATTTGGCTAGTTTGCTTATTACCTTTTTTTAATCAACCAAAGTCCAGAGTTCGTATTAGGGTTCACTCTTTATGTTGTACATTCTATAAGTTTTCACAAATGTGCAATGACATGGATTCAGCATCATAGTATCACATAGAATAATTTCTCTGGCCTGAAAGGTGTCTATGCTTCACTTATTCATCACTTCCTCTCTCCCCCCAGCCTCTGACAACCACCAATCTTTTTGTTCTCTATAGTTTTGCCTTTTCCAGAATGTCATATAGTTGGAATTACACACTATGTAGCCTTTTCAGATTGTCTTCTTTTAATTCGTAATAAGCATTTAAGATTCTCCAAGTCTTTTCATGTCTTGATAGTTCATTTCTTTTTAGCCATGTATAATATTCCATGCATAGATGTACCACAGTTTATCCATTCACTTACCAAAAGATATCTTGGTTGCTTTGATATTTTAGCAGTTATGAATAAAGCTGCTATAAACATTAGTGTGTAGTGTTTTGCGTGGATGTAATTTTTCAATTCATTTGGGTAAATACCAAGGATTCTGATTGTTGGATTGTATGGTAAGAAATCGAAGAAATAAGAATTTATAAGAAATTGCCAAGCTGTCTTCCAAAGTGGCTGTACTATTTTGCATTCATACTAGCAATGGATGAGAGTTTCTATTGTTACACATCCTTACCAGCATTTTATGTTGTCAGTGTTTTGGATTTTAATTTTTCTCATAGGTTTGTAGTAGTACCTCATTGTTTTGATTTGTAATTCCCTAATGGTGTATGATGTTGAACATTTTTCATGGCCTTATTTGACATCTGTATATCATTTTGGTGAGGTGCCTGTTCAGATCTTTGTCCAATGTTTAATTGTTGAATTTTAAGAGTTACTTGTATATTTTGAATAACAGTCCTTTATCAGATATGTCTTTGCAAATATATTTTTCCAGTCAGTGGCTTGTGTTCTTATTCTCTTGACAGTGTCTTTTGCATAGCAGAAGTTTTTATTTATTTATTTTTGTGAGGAGATCGGCCCTGTGCTAACATCTGCCAATCTTCCTCTTTTTTTGCTGAGGAAGCCTGGCCCTGGGCTAACATCTGGGCCCATCTTCGTCCACTTTATATGGGATGCTGCCACAGCATGGATTGCCAAGCAGTGCGTCGGTGTGCACCCGGGATCCGAACTGGCGAACCCCGGGCCGCCACAGCAGAGCACGCACACTCAATCGCTTGCGCCACCGGGCCGGCCCCCAGAAGTTTTTATTTTAATGAAGCCCAACTGATCAATTTTTTTCTTTCATGAGTCATGCCTTTGGTATTGTATCTAAAATATCATTGCCAAACACAAGGTCATTTAGATTTTTTTCCTTCGTTATGTTCTAGGATTTTTATAGTTATGCATTTTACATTTATCTTATGATCCATTTCCCATAATCTTTGTGAAGTGTGTAAGGAGACTCTGTCTAGATATACACATGTTTTTCATGTGAGTGTTCAATTTTTACCTTTAGTTTTCATAGTTAGCTCATGATATTTCTGAATGCTAAGCCTTGGGAGGATTATCTGATCTCTACTTCTTGGATGCCCCAATCAAAATTATATATTTTTTCACAACACCATGCTTATGTTTAAGCTACGTTCAGCTTCTAAGCTTCACAACAAACTCTTCTGGCGGCAGCATATGTCCCAATGGAAAAGTAGCCTTAAAGGATGAGAACCCCTCTCTGAGTATCTATATTGAGAGTATTCCAGTTATTTAAGTCTACTTTAAAATGTATTTACCCATTTTTCTTCTAATTCTCAGTATAAATTGGATATAGACCCCTTAATCTATCATTGTCAGAAATGAAGTACATGTTTATTTGATTCAACTTTTCCTTGACCTCATTCCTCAAGAAAGCTAAATTTCCAATACAATTGGATGGCACTTCTTAACTTATCTATTAATTGACTTTCTTATCCTTCCCTGGGTCTGTGTTTTCTGAAATTCACACTCCTAACTAGCAAGTGATAAACGGTATAGTACTGAAGAGAGTATGGAGAATGGCATGTTTTTCAGAGTCCTAAAGGACGAACGAAATAAGATAAAAACTAACAATTTAGATTCAGTCATTTAATGCTCTTTCCAGTTTGTTGCTATTGTCATTTACCAATTTTCCATTAGCAGAAGAAATTGTTTTTCTCACAGCCTACTTATTTGGTTGTAAAAAGTCACAAAACAAGTAAATAATATCCCACCAGCCAAAGCCTAAGAAGCCAATTTCAGAAATTATGCCTATTTCCAAGAAAGCCTTAACTGTGATTAAAAGGTTTTTTGCTGATCTTTGCTGCAGTAATGGTGTACCTGTAGGGTTAGCTGTTGTGTATAAACCAGGTAAAAATTTGTTGCACAGACAAATTATATGTCACTGCATACTGACAACATTAAAAGAAAGAAATCATTGAAGCCATAATGTGGAGAGTTATAGAACTTGAAATCAGAGATAAATAAAAAAGAGGATATACTGATTGAGCAAATATTTTTAACACAATATGTGTTAGAGAAGGAGTAGAAACACTTTCAGCATAAGATTAAAATTAAAAAAAAAAAACTCAGCTGGATTCAGTTGAATATATTATGAAAGCAACATATGGAAACAAAATAAATAAAGAATATTAATCAGATGTAGAAAAAAAGAGCCATAAAGATTTTTTTTCTGGTTCTACCAAAACAGAAATTACTCCAAACATAGACAACAAAAACTTGAGAAATGTCTGACAAGATGGTGAGCAAATACTGGTGGTGTCTTCCTTCCCACACAAATCATGAAGTTCTCACAAAAGTGAAAAAAGGGTGAAGACTGAAGACACAACGTAGAATAAACAAAGATGTCTGGAAAGACTGAAGGTGGTTGTAAGCTGGTGTGAAGAGAAACTATTTAGGGGCAGTGAAGAATATGCATAAAATATTTAGTAATAGAAAATCTATCACAGGAATTTATCAAGCTAAACAAAAAAAGGAAAAAAATCACACCATTATCTCAATAGATAGATATAGAGTAGTATAGTGCGTACTACTCTGTATCGCTTTCTCTCTTTCTCTATCTACCTATGTATCTATATATTTAAATTTGTATAAAATTAAATGTATACCTTTTAAGTGAAGTTCTCTCATGAATATAAATAAGCTAATACATCTTATCAGTAATTGTGAAGATTTTTCCATTTCTTCAATTCAGATTATTCTCAAACTCCTGTTGACATGTCTGTTACCATTTTGTTGTGTTCATTATTTTAATTAGCCTGGAATACCTTATTTGGTTTAATTTATTTTTAATACATCTTTGCTGTTGTTGTTTTCTATTATTATTTTGTTCTTAGATTTATAGTACAAATTTTGATATCTTTGTTTTAGAGGAAGAAACTAGTAATATAACAATATAGTGCACTTATATATAATTTATGTATTTTTAAATATAATGATTTTCCTTTCTTCTCTAGAGCATTGAAGAAAACAGTAGATCAGAAGTGGAGACAAGTTCAATAACTTATAAGTATATTTTATAATTTAAAAAGGAAGGAAAACACCATGTATAACTTTGGTTTGAAAGAAGAAGTTTGATTAAGGCAAGATTAGGAAGGAGTATTAAATGTCTTTGAGGAGATTAATCTGACAACATTATAGGTACAAAACGATGAAACACTTGAAAGCCATAGATAACTATTCAGAGGACTTTCTTCTTTCATTTACTCTAATTCATCAAAACTTTGATTTCCTTGAGAGAAATGTAATCCTCTTTATAGAGTCATTGAAAGGTTGTTTCACCTGCTTATTCCTCAAGGTATAAATGAAGGGATTCAGCAAGGGGGCAACAGAACCACTGAGCACTGAAACACCTTTATTTAAGGCCACCTGGTCCTTTGCCGAGGGCTTGACATAAATGAAGATGCAGCTTCCATAGGCGATGGAAACCACACTCATGTGCGATGAGCAGGTAGAAAAGGCCTTTCTTCTTTGTAGGACTGAGGGGAATCCCAGAATTGTCCTGATGATGTATGTGTAGGACAGAAGCACATACACTAGGGTGATAATGAGTGCAAATACAGCCACAAGGATAACGATTTGTTCCATTACCCAGGTGTCTGAGCATGAGATCTTCAGAAGGGGACCTGCATCACAGCTAAAATGGTCAATGGCATTGGAGTCACGGAATTCCAGCTGGAGGCCCAGGCTAAGTGGTGGGACAATGATCATCAAGCCAGACACCCAACAGCAGACAACTAATAAGGTACATACCCTATTGTTCATGATGGTCATGTAGCGAAGGAGTTTACAGATAGCAACGTACCGATCATAGGACATGGCTGCCAGGAGAAAAAATTCTGTTGCTCCAAAGAGAATAACAAAAAATAGTTGACTTATACAAGCATTGTAGGTAACAGTATTGTCCCCAGTTGATATACTGTACAGGAATCTAGGAATGCAGGCAGCGGTAAACCAGACTTCTAAGAAGGAAAAATTTCAGAGGAAAAAGTACGTAGGTGTTTTAAGACGGGAGTCTATCAATGTAAGGGTGATAATAATCAGGTTTCCTGTTACACTCAACATGTAGGTGAGAAATAGAAAGATAAAAAGCAAGATTTGCAGTTTGGGGTCATCTGTCAGCCCCAACAGGATACAAGATGTTATTGCTGTGTGATTTCTCCTTACTGCCTTGTGAAATCTACCCAGTGGGCATGTAAAAATCAAAGCGATTTTATGAGGAGGTAGGTATTTGAATTCTGTAGCACAAGACTCTGCATATAAAAGCCAAGGAAACCAGTCCACGTTTATTTCCTCATTTTACATCAGAATCAATATTGTCACTATTCCAATAGCCTTCCTGAATTTTACTTGCATAAAATTTACAGCAGATTATTCCTTCAGGATTCATGTTATTGTTAAAAAAATCCGTCTTCTCAGATAATCTTTACCCCTGAAAATTTAAGAATTTAGTTGATTGTTTGTAATTCATTACATGAATCACATTTACAAATAAGTTACGAGGAAAAAGGATGATGTTATTTCATGTGTACGTAAATATTCTTTATCCAAGACAAAAGTTGGACATACGACATATCAAGATAACTAAGAACATGAATTCTTTTCAATTGTTAATGTCAAAGCACTGTTTGAAGGATAAGATATATTTCTCCTGGAAAACAAACAAACAACAATGACAACCAAACACAACACTGGAGCCTGAGATTACCCTTTGTCTTTTTATTCTTCTCTACTTGTATTCCTTATTCGTAACTCACAGATGGTTTGATATACAACTATTTTATCTACAGTGTGAGAAAACGTTGTTTTCATGCTATTTACAGAAGGAATATCCTCATACACATTCAAGTTAACATTTCACTTAATTGACTGTGGTCTCATTTCTCCTAATGTCCTTTAAGCTCAAACTCCATGTAATGTCACTGATCATAGTCTTCCAGGCTGTGGTTTTTTTTCATTGTGTTTTTAATCCCTTTGAAAGGATATTAGTGTCTCTACCTTCTCATCTTACCCCTACTCAGCTTCATCTTGAATTCTCTGCAACTCAACTTTCACTTCCAAACTCCCACTGCTTTCTATCACCTGCAAGAACTACATTATTTTGAAGCCAATAGCACATTATTTATAGTTATTTTGTGGCACCCACACTATATATATTTTTATAAAAAATTTATATTTATTAATATTTAATAAAAATATTTATATTTATTAAAAATAAATATTTATTTTTATATAAAATATATATATTTGCTTAAAATTCAGTCTTTCTTCAAATGAATCCTGTGCCATCATTATGAGTTTCCTCCTAACTCTAGATCTTTCTAGAGTCCTACACACTCTCCTCACTCTCTGTTCATCTATGAAATATTGCTGTTCCCCAATAATCTATTGAGAACTCTCCATTCTTGATTTCTGATTGTTATTCTTCTGACTCCATACTCTCCAAGGGTGGTTTCACTCAGTACAGTTGATTTTATTGTCATTTATATGATGGATTCCAAAGGCCAGAACTTTTCCAAATGAAAAACATTGCTGAGTATACATGACCAGATGGATATTCCACAGACACCTCACGTACTATATGCTCACAATGGAATCTTATTTCCTCTCCAAGCCTTCTCCTGCTCCAGTGTTGACTATTTCTTGAGAAGATTAATCTCTTTTGTGTGGCCTGCAAGGCTCTTCAAAGACAAGACCTTCCCTACTTCCTCACCTCCTCACTTATAAAGTCCTCAACTTTCTTCCTCATAGCTTAAGTTCCACTAACACTTGACTACTTGCAATTCTTCATATTTTCTGCGTGCTGTCCCCTCTGCAAGGGCTAATCCTCTGACTAATGGCTCTTGGTCCTTCAGGATTCTCCCTAGGTAGCAATTCCTCAAGGAAATCTTCATTGACCCACCCAGAGTATGTCAGATTATGGTCTCACATTATATCCAAACATCTGTTGCCTACCCTGTCTTGGAATATATCACATTGGATACTTCCGTAGGCTTATATTTCTCCTCTTTGTTTCTGGAAACTTCTCCAAAGTAGAGTCTATATTTTATATATCCTTATATCTCCTTGTGTCTGGCACCTGTAGAGTGTTATAAATGTGAACCGAAGAAACAAAGTAGAGTTGTCTATGTACTGAGACTAAGCTATATTCTTTAATGCCTATTTTGGTCAGTTGTTTCAACATTCTTATTTTCATGCCTTTTTCAAATTGCACTGTAATTTTCAGTGCATTCTTACACAAAAGGCCTGAAAAATCCCAATTAGAAACTGTGTAAGTCCCCCTTTTTCCAGACTATTTCTCTGGCCGTTGAACTGGTCCTTACTTTACCTTTAGTATTATAATTCTTCATCTACTGTTGTTTTCTTGTTTTTTGTAGTCATCTCTTTCCTGGACCTCTTGCTTTTAGGTACTTAGATTTTTTCCCATTGTCCAGAAGTAGCTCCCCATACAACATTTTTTAGAGACTGAAGTTGTTTTACTTTCTGTTTTCCTTTCTTTTCAAAGCTGTAACCACCTTCTATGTGTCTAAAGATTTATTCCTTTTGTAAGAGAGAGGGTGGAGTGTGGCATGTTTTCTTTAGTTTTCCCACCTCAGTCCCCAACCTCAACACCCTTGCTCTGATAAGAAGTACTGATGTTTTTCATTCAAGGAATTACTTTGTATAGTTTACATTAAATTCAGCAGGAATTCACATAGATACTATATATGGAGACATTCCAGAAGGTCAAGAATATCCTAATATTTTTAGGGTCATTGAATCATTTGAGTCACTAACAAATAAACTCTAAGAACAGAGGATTTGTTTTTTTTTTTTTGTTAGATCCCTTCTGGCTGCAGAAACTGTGCCAAACGTAGCACATTTTCAATCACTTTGAAGGAATTATTTATTGTACCTTAAACATAATTTTAACTCAATGTGGATTTTAATCTTTAAAAATATAGAGAAAGTCTCCGACAATGCTGTTAGCTAAAAGGCTCAGACTGTAACATTAGGAAGATTAGAATTGCTGCTAAATTTTGTGATTATACCAAGATAGAATCTATTTCTTTTTTGTTTAAACAATTTACTTCCTTACCTATATTTTGAAAACCATTTCTCTCCTGCTGACACTCACAGTCTATTTGCTAATATAACCTGAAATTAACTAATAAGTAACCTTTAATACTCACAGTATTAATTCCATCCCTGTCTTTATACACATGCTAGAAGCTTCATTCAGCTGTCCAGTTTTTTGTGCTGTCCAGAATCAACCTCAATGACTAATCTGTGTAAAGAAACAAATGATTTAGCATAGAGACAAATCAATGAATTGACTTTTGTAAGATAGAGATAATATCCATTTCTACATCTTGAAATGGTCATAAAGCTTCTAAAAACTGTGCTATTCAAAAACTATACTTTTTATTGCCTCGTCCATACTCTTGTTCTCCATGTCTTTGTCCATCAATCCATCTAAAATAACTGAGGATTCTAATCTTTGTTTGGAGCCACACTTTGAGATATAGAATCTAATACCAAAGTAGCACTAGTTTGCTCTCTTTTGCAGTTAGTCTTGATTAAGAGCCAAGTATAGCCTGGTCATTCTATCACCCCTAGCATGCATGATCATGCTTGAGATACTTTAGTATAGTGGAAATCTCAGGAGTTTGGGATGAGGCACATTCAAAAAAGTATTCTGATTTATACAGAGGTTACAACAGTATTCAAATAAACTATACATTTCAGAATTATTATTAGACTGTGGCACATACTGCAAAATAGCTTTCTATTCCATTCCCACAACCACACATCTCAGTCCCTTGTGTACAGACTGTTGCGGAATCACAACTAGTTATTACAGAAGCAATATCATTTGGCAAGGGGAATAGAATGTTAATTCTGAGTGTCTTAAACACAGAATTTAGCTACCAAATTATTTTACCTGTTGTTTGCTTATAGAATTTTTTGTGCTTTACAACATCATCCTTTATCCAAACCTTAACTTTTTTTTTAATTTTTTGTTTATTGCAGAACATTGGTTTATAACATTTTTAAATTTCAGGTGTACATCATTATACTTCTATTTCTGCATAGATTACATCATGTTCACCACCCAAATACTAATTACAACCCATCACCACACACATGTGCCGAATTATCCCTTTCGCCCTCTTCCCTCTCCCCTTCCTCTCTGGTAACCACCAATCCAATCTCTGTCTCTATGTGTTTGTTTATTGTTGTTATTATCTACTATTTAATGAAGGAAATCATACAGTATTTGACCTTCTCCCTCTGACTTATTTCACTTTGCATAATACCCTCAATGTCCATCCATGTTGTCACAAATGGCTGGATTTCATCGTTTCTTATGGCTGAGAAGTATTCCATTGTGTATATATACCACATCTTCTTTATCCATTCGTCCCTTGATGGGCACTTAGGTTGCTTCCAAGTCTTGGCTATTGTGAATAACGCTGCAATGAACATTCCTCAAAAAATCAAGGATAGAACTACCATATGATCCAGCTATTCCACTGCCGGGTATTTATCCAAAGAACTTGAAAACACCAATGCATAAAGATACATGCACCCCAAACTTTAATTTTAACCTGCTTCCTTTCTCTTTTCTTCTCCTGAAATGCAATATCACTTTTAATCCTCTTTTCCATCTTCATATTTTATTAGGTAAGGAGGACTATATCTTCTCCTCCTTCAGAAACAATATTCCTCTCATGCTCCTAATTTATCTGGGTCTCTTCCTCTCACTCTTTCCACAAACGCAGGGCAGGCAAAATTACGAGAAAGGTCAAGTTTGTCTCCACAGCCTTTGCTCTGCATCTCACCCACCTAAACTCCCAACCTCCTCTTGCCTAACTCCACAAGGTGTACTGGCTGCGCCTTGATTGTGTGGAGTGCTGCACTCTCACATTCTCTTGAGCTCACCCTCCCAACTAATGACACAACTCTGGACTCTTCTCTCTCCTCTCCCTCCTATTGGAGCACATCCACTTAATTCTGTGGCAGGACTTGCTTCCACCTGGCTATTGGAAAATCTGAGACAAGCTTCTTCAATGGAGCTATTCCATCCAGTGTCTATTATTTGCCAAGTACAGGGCTAGACTCTGTATCATAAAACTCATTGCATTTACACAGAAATTCTCACTATAGTTATTTATCTGCTGTTTTACCTCCTTCTTCCACAAATACGTTTAACTAGGTTATTTAATGTGACTCTCTGAATGAGTCAAGTAGGATTCTTTCCACAATGTAGATTCCTGAACTCAGAGAGACATAAAAAATTTTAGCCAGGCCTGGGGAGAGGAGTTAGGTGCTAGTGGTGAAATTAAAAATTAGAACATTATTAGTATGATGATGAAGAGTTTAATATGCATATTAATGTTTGAGATCCACCTAGACGATTAAGGAAGTTTGTTGCCCAACCTCAACATCATCATTTATGTCAACATCTCCCTCTCAATCAGTGCTTCCCCTTATATCATTAATGTTAATTTATATATTTATGTTATTATTTCAAATACACAAGAAGGATGGATAAAATAATAACAGTCTTGTTTTCCCTCTATTAAGAGTCTTATGCTTGTTATTATCTATGTCCATTACGTATATTCTTCAGCTAAAGGAAAGATTCTATTTCTGTTCATGGCACAATAACCACTCCTATTCCTTAACCAGCATTATTTATTTATAATAGTAGCTATGAAATTATGTCCTATCTGAAAACACAGTCTCTAGGTGTCCTGTTATTTCTCCATCACGTATTGAAATGGTATCTCCCCAGGAGACATCAATTAGTTTGTTATATGAATGATTTTTCACTCACTGGGCTTTAAAATGTATCCTGCAAATGGCATGAGTCCTCTGAGTCTGGAAAAATTAATACCTCTCTTCCTACGGACATGTGCCTTATAACATCCTAATAGGTACATATGTAAAGACCAACCTTTATATAAATTGACCTTCACAGGAAAATGAACACATGCAGGAAAACTAAAGAAAAAATAATAAGAGAAAGAGTGTAGACCTAGTACAAATAAGATGAAGACACTAACATAGCTGCTGGGCAACATTATACAGCGACAACCTGTTACATCGACTTACCTCACAGTTAAAGTCTCAAGGTTTTCGGGAAATTGATACACAATGGAAACTGTTTCTGTTGATGACCCTTCCACTCACAAAAGAGTGTTCTCTTTGTGAGCTTCTTACACTAATCAACATCTATACAGGGAAGGAAGAACAGAGTTCTTTGTTTCCAAACTCTGAGATTTTCCATATCGCCTCAATCCTTTCTCTATGCAAATCCTATTTTTACCTTTGTCAGATAAGACCAATTTGTGAATGGTTTCTCTTTTATGTAAGTAGAGTAGAGGGCTAATAAGTTACTCTGCCTTATTCTTTGCCTTGTACTTGGATTTTGGTTTATCTAAGAATTAATCCTCTTCCAACTACTTCAGGGCTACAAAAAGGGCAATAAGTAGAAGAAACTAAGAAGTAACTAAAAATGGGCATCCTTGCTGTCATCTCCTTTTCCATACTTCCCCCTCTGAACACACACCAGGCACAAACTGTCTTAGTGAAATCCTCTTCTGAACCTTGCTGTCCTGTGCAGTGCTTCATGAACAACAACAACACGTGTCTCTTTCTCCTCCATCAGCAAATTACTCTCCATGAGTAATTCAGATATTAAGGGACTATGTCCATTAAATTAAGAGATGTAGGAGGTATGGAATAATTACTCCTTAAATTTTTTATCAAAAAAGAATATTTAAAATTAAGAAATGTTGACATTTTAAGCAATGTAATATTCTTTTTGGGTTAAAATCCAGGATTTGAAAGGTATATTTCTGTATGTTCTTGAAATTACACTGCATGGGTGACTATGTAGGGACGCAAAAATATAGCCCAAGTATGACCTTAGGCTTACGAAGGTCTATTGAATAGTACTTAACACGCCTGTTACAATTATTCATATTAAAATTTGAAAAAAGTTAAATCACATTAGAGAAGAAAATTCCAACATTTATTTCTTTTTCTTATCTCTCAAAAGAAAGTAATTTTCATATCTACCTTATGGCACTTACTCTTTTGATATTTTTTCATGGTTTCAGCTGGAAGCTCTTTGCTGTGTTAACTGTGTTGTCTTAAGGGACATCTGACTCTGCACTGGTCTAATGGGGTCATCAACTTACATTTACTGTCCAAGCATCTTCTGGAGAGTCTAGAGTTCTTGAGATTTCCATTTTCATAACATATAAAGACTGTCATTAGAGAATCTTATTTGAAACCTTGGAAACATTTTCCTTTGTTCTCTGTCATGAAGGGAAGAAAATCTAATGTAAGACAGGAGAACAAAAGAACTTACTCAGGGTTTTGGAAGAGCTCTCAACATTCTGAGCAGGAATTGGCTTTCCTACAGCAAAATTAATGGTATTTATGTTCTTCTGCTCAGTCTTCTGGAGGTGCACTGGGATCACCTGAATGAATAAAGTAAAGGATCCTCAGCGACCTAGATTCTAATGTCACTAATGGATCTTTTGCATAATGAACTTTGGCAAAGGAACTAAAATAGGCAGCAGGGACGCTGTCCTTTGAGACAACGAAATATAATAACAACGTCAGACATAGGCCAGGTGCACATCCTCCTAATGAGAAAAAAACACCAACCTGATTCAATTCCCTACTATACTTTCTAAGGATATAAGTATAAGAGATTTTAATAGCCAAAATATTTTGCTTTACCTATTTTCCCATGATATAATTGCTTTTTAAAGAATCTATTTGATATGAAAGTACACATTTGAGAAAAATTAGTTTTCAATGATATTGTAAAATGAATTCATTTTTTTAATCACAAGAGTATTTATATACATTCGAAAAACAGAAACAAAATACATGACAGACATATTCTTTATTCTGCCCGCAGACAACACTTTGTAAGAGCATGGTTACATGGGTGACTCACAAACAGTTCACCGAATTAAAAACCACTGATCTAATGGTTCCTGCTTTGAAATATCTGCCACTGAGATTTTGAAATGTGTGTTTAAAAAGAACATCAGAACCCATCTGAAAAATTTTTAAGACATATACCTAAGGTCTGGAGAAGTGGTTAAGAAATGTTGCTTTTGGTCAACTAAAAAAGGGAAATAAAAATTATAGTAACTTGTAGATGAGGTGACTGTTTAGAAATCTGGAAAAATATTGTATGATTACATATCAGATGCCTGAGGAGTTTATGGTTTGATGGTGTCAGATCAGGGCTCACAATTAATAAATTTGTCATGGTTAAGGAAGAAAGGTCTTGTGGTAAAGAGAAAATGCCTTTGTTACTGATCGCTTGAATAAATAAAGCTTCTCTCTTTTTTGACTAGCTTTTTTATACCACCATTGCTTTTATGGATTTCTTTCTCTAATTCTCATTTTATATTTTAATTAAGGCAAGTATTTGTTTTTTAATTGTTATCACGCATTTTCCTATGTGTATACAATAAAGTTTTATTTATTATTAGGATTCATGTTGTAGGAGACTATATATTATAAGAATAGGCTGTTAGCGTGGCAGTAAGTATCCAATTTTTGTCTGGGGCATAGAAAGAGTTTGAAGCAGTGAATTTGATTATGATTTATAAAATTATGGCTTTATATGTTGGATTTGAAATGATTAGAATGAATCATACAAGCAAGTAATATTATGCAGCTACAGAAAAGTTTAGTCCTAGATATTTTATGATGTTTTTTCACTTTCCTTTCTTTTTTTTTTTGCTAGTGTATGTAGTATATTGATATATGTAGTATATCTAAACAATATTTTTGCCTTTAGAAAACATCTTGATCTTAATAAATATATCTTACAAGTCCTCTTTTTTCCAGGTGATTATCTCAGATTTTTCAAACATATAAACATATTACAGGTAAATTATAATAATTTTTCCATGGATTCACCAAGGTGGTTTACAATACCATAGAGTTGTATTATAGCACAACTTTTAAATAAAACTTTTAGTTTTATGATATCTGTCATGCATACAAAACAGTGTACGGTATATCCACAATCTAGTCTTGGAACAGAATATTACCTGGACCTTAGAAACCTCCTAATTGTGCATCTCTGATCACAACCCTCTTTATCCCTAATAGGTGAATTTATGGACCACTTAGTTTCCCTTTGCATGCATCTTTATCCTGCTCTGTGTCTCGGGAGCCTGATCAGAATAGATCAGATGCACAGGCTTCCTTTCCAGTGGATTTGACTTTGTTCAGCGATCAAAAGCTCCTAATCAGTAAAAGGAAAAGAAGAAAGAAAATGACATCATGTATATTTTAATAGTCTGTTTTTCCCCACTGCTGTACAAAATATGCCTCATTTTGAACATTTCCTTTTTAATTCAAGATCTTAAAATATACATTTCCATTTAATTGCCATTAAGTTTCATCCAGTAATTTATCATATTCAGACATCTGTTTAATATTAGCAAATGTTTCTGAAATTCAGACTTCCTATTCTAAAATGTTAACTGGGATTCTACTTTCTGTGATTTTAAGTGGGGAAAAATTTTACACACTAATTCCAAACCATTAATCAATACTTTACAATATAAATAAAACTAGGTAAAGTACCTATATATAAGAAAAAATAAAACTGTATGTTACAAAGGGATTGCTTAAGACATTATTTCTTAATTGCCAAATAATTTATCATTACTAGTAATTAAGATTTACTTTATATGCATTAATATAAACTATATTACTGCCAGAAACATCAGGCATCTTCTTGGCTCAGAGAGTACACTTCAAAATATTGACACATGATCTTAAGTTTTTATGAATTGTGTTTGGAGTGCAAATGGAAATTTTAACACACATCATCTTGTTAAACATATTGTAATCAGTTTGTACGACATAAATATAAATTTATATATAAAATTGGCCAAAGATTTGTATTAAAAATATATGCATTCTGTGAAGTTTAAGTATTATAATTGAAGAAGTATTCACCCTGAAAAATGGTAGTTTTGAGATACTATGCCTGGAATATCTATATTATATTTTGTTAATATTATGGGGGAACATGACAGTCTTCTGAATTGATATTGATCCTCAAGGACCTGAAGAAGCGTCATGCTCCCGTGTTAGAACGTAGGGAATAGGGGTAAGAAAGAATAGCAACCTGGCTCATCTCTAGCTCACAGAGGGTCCACTAGGTTCATCGACCAACCCACAGGGCAGGGCATTCCCAATCTTAAATGAATAAACAGATTAGATGTACTTGGGGATTGGCAGAAACCCCATTTCGTTGCTTGGCCTGTGGGATAAGAGCTATCATAGTGTGAAAGGTGAAGTGGACATCTCTGCAATGCCCCTCCCCAACACAAGATACAAATAAAAACATTGTCTCCTCTTCCTCAGATTAAACCTATATTCATACAGGAGTTCTGTATGACCTGCTGACAGGGAAAGAAAAAGATAGCTTGGTTCACCCATCAGTTAGTTGGGTGTATTGTTGCAAATTGAATATAGATTTTTTCTTTGCTACAGCTCTGCTCAAGTGCCTCTCTGAAAGATAACAGTTAGGGGAAGTCTTCCCAATGGTCAGAATTTGGGATAGTTCATGCACCTACTCAACCTCTTTGTGTGGAAAGCAAAGTGGCTTAAGTTAAGAATGAATATTTACTCATGGGCAGTGGTGAATGGCTTGATTAGTTGGTCAGGGGACTAGAAGGAGGAAGACTGAAATATTAGCAATGAGGATATCTGGGGAAGAAGTATGTAGTTAACGCTTGAGAATGGGCATGAAATGTGATGGTAGTTTTATTGTATGCTAATGTCCACCAGAGAGTATGTAGCGTGGAAGAGGAGCTAAATAATGACCCAAAACAGAAATGGTTAATCCGTTTTGTACCTGCCAGCTTCTGTCAATGGCCACCTCAATGCTAGTATACTAATTATGTAAAAGGAGAAATCTTGGTGACAAGTATAGAGGCTGTGCATGGGCCAGAATGAGCTTCCCCTCACCAAGACTTTTCCAACCGCCACATGTCCCATTTGGCAACTAACAACGAGCACCCAATATGGCACTATCCCTTAAAGATACCAACAAGCACCTGGTTTAAAGTTGAGTACATTTGTCTCCTTTTCTAATCTAGAAGTGGCAATGATATATCTTTATTGGTATTGACATATATTCCAGTTACAGCTTTGTTTTTACTATTCACAGAATAGGTGCTAGTATCAGTTTTTGATAGTTTGATCCACTGACATGGGATCAAGTTTAACATCACCTTGGACCAAGGGACACACTTTACACCAAAACAAGTGATGCACTGGACATTTAATTATGCATAACTATGTGGACCACTGGTCCTATCATGCCGCTGAAGTCTTCTGACATAAAGGTAGAACAACCTTTAAAGGCACAGCTGAGGCATCAGTTTGGAGTTGATATACTTGCAAGGATAGGGTATCATCCTTCTAGATGTAGTATACACTCTAAATCAATGAATAGATCTAATCTTTAGACATGGATAGTATAATTTTTCATTTATTTAGTTTCACTTTAATTTTTATCAATAATATTTCATTGTTTCCTGTATATATATTGTATGGCCCCTTCATTAACAAGTATTTGAATAGTTTGATGCAATTTTTTAATTATAGATATATATGGCATGTTTCTGATATACAGAAACTCAATTAATTTTGTAAATTATCAATATTCAACCAACTTTGCTAAATTCAAGTATAAATTATAATTATTTGTTTTTAGAATATTTTAATTGTTTTTATGTATGTATGATGGATTTTATTTTTGTCCACAATTATTCATTCCCCTTACATATATGACAATTTTATTTCTTGAGACACAGATTTACCTGGCAATAAAAATATGTAAGAATATGTTATGTTGCAGTGGAAAAAATTTTGGTAAAGTTGTTGCCTGAGATAATTTGGAAGGCAGATGATATCCTAAGAGTGTTTGTGGATTTAGGTATGGTAGTTGGGAAACAACCTGTTTGCTCTTCCCTGTATTTGACAAGTTGCTACTAAAAATAACTAAATTGAGAAAAGAAAGGGCAAGGGTGATGGTTACTATGGATGGGGATGGCAAAGATCTAAAGCTGTTAGAATCACGGAGTTGAAAAATGCCACCATTTCTCATCTCCAACAAGTAAGAGAAAAAGTTTAGACATCTGTTGAGACATATTAAAACAGTCTCATGGCAAGAAGATGTAAGTGATGTTGCCACCATATCTCTGAACCTATTCAATAAATGTCTTAATATTAAGTAAACCATTTCTGTTGGATATAGGAATTTTTCAAAAGAAACTAAGGGTGTAACTGCTATCAAAGTGTCTTAAGTTCAAGGCATCTGTCATTGAATCTAAAGAAGCACATTTAAAGAAAGAGAAGTAGGTGAGACTATCAGCACATGGTACAAACAAGAATCAAGCATATTGAAAAAAAAGTGTTAAATTTTTGAGCGTTCAGTGTGGGCTAAAAGAGATTAAATCTAGATCAGTTTTGTGCTCCCACATCCTATGGGGGGAAAAAAGGAGGCTGTGAAATATACTTAGCCCCAAGGAAGGTTTATTCTTTTTAATGTCCTCTAAATGTTTCTAGAACATCTCTGGATATGGCCAAATAGGATAATGGAAAAACCAGGATCTCTCAGATGGTGACTCAAGAGCCATGAAATACAATTAACTGAAGTGCTGTTCTCAAGGAACACAACTGCAAACTAGTCCAGAAGCTTACCATAGCCCCAGAATAAGGGGCCCTTGTGAAGTCTGTCAAGTAGCATTTTAGACTTGATATTGAACAATGACTGCTGTGTATTTTCAATTCTTACCCTCTGAATGACAGTGTTTCTTAGGTAGTCTTTTCCCTATAACCTCCATTAATTCTCAGGTGTGTGACAGAGACAGATCAAGTCTCTGGATCAAAAGAAGCCCCATGTGAATAATGCTGCAGAGAACGTGGGCATGCAGATGTCTCTTCACGGTACTGATTTCATTTCCTTCGGATATAAACCCAGGAGTGGGATTGCTGGATCACATGGTAGTTCTATTTTTAATTTTTTGAAGAACCACCACACTGTTTTCCATAATGGCCGAACCAATTTAAATTTCCACTATCAGTGCATAAGAGTTCTCTTTTCTCCACATCCTCAACAACAACAGATATAGATGCTATCACTTTGTGGTTTTGATTTGCATTTCCCTGATGATTAGTGATGCTGAGCACCTTTTAATGCACGTATTGGCCATTTGTGTGTCTTCTTTGGAAAATGTCTGTTCAGGTCCTTTGTTCATTTTTAAATTGTATTATTTGCTTTTTGGCTACTGAGTTGTATGAGTTCTTTATATATTTTGGATATTAACCCCTTATCAGGTATATGGTTTGCGAATATTTCCTCCCATTCTGTAGATCCCCTTTTCAATTTATTGATTGTTTCCTTTGCTACACACAGGCTCTTTAGTCTGATGTAGTCCCGCCTTCTTTATATTAGCGTTTATTGTCTGTGCTTTTGGTGTTATATCCAAAAACTCATTTCCAAGATCAGTGTCAAAGATCTTTTTCTCTATGTTTTCTTTTAGAAGTTTTATGGTTTCAGGTCTTACATTTAAGCCTTTGACCTATTTGGAGTTAATTTTTGTTAAATGTGTAACACAGGGGCCCAGTTTCATTCTTTTGAGTTTGGATATCCAGTTTTTCTAAAACCATGTATTGAAGAGACTATTCTTTGCCTTTTGTGTGCTCTTAGCTTCTTTGTCAAAAATTAGTTGAATGTATATATATGTTTATCTCTGGACTCTCCGTTCTGATCCGCTATTCGATTTGCCTGTTTTTATGCCAGTCCCATCCTGTTTTGATCGCTACAGTTTTGTAACATAATTTAAAATCAGGAAGTATGATGCTTCCAGCTTTGTCCTTTTTTGCTAAAGACTGCTTTGGCCTTTCAGGGTCTTTTGTTGTCCCATACAAATTTTAGGACAGTTTTTCTACTTCTGAGAAAAATGTCATTGGAATTTTGAAAAGAATTGTATTGAATCTGTAGATTGTTGTGGTTTGCAGTATTGCCACAATAGTCAACATAAGGAAACAACCTAAATGTTATATATATATATATATATATATATATATATACACACACACATATACGTATGATGGAATATTATTCGGCCATAGCAAAGAAGAATACCCTGCCATTTGTGACAACATGGATGAACCTGGAGGGCATTATGATAAGTGAAATAAGCCTGACAGAGAGAGGCAAATACTAAAATACTGTATGGTATCATGCATATGTGGAAATTAAGAAGAAAAAAAAAGCCAATTTCATAGAAACAGAGAATACAATGCCAGGGGCTGGGGGGAGGAGGAGATGTAGATCAAAGTGTGCAAATTTTCGATCATGAGAATAAGCTCTGAAGATCTAAGGTAAAGCATGGTAATTATAGTTAATAATATGGTATTGTATAGTTGAAAGTTTCTGAGTAGATCTTAAGCATTCTCACCATACAAATAAAAAAGTTAAGTACGGGAAATGATGGGTATGTTGATAATCTTGATCTTAGTACTCATTCCACAGTGTACATGTACATCAAATCATCCCATTGTACACTTTAAATATATACAATTGTAGGGGCTGGCCCTGCAGTGTATTGGTTCGGTTCAACATGCTCTGCTTCTGTGGCCCTGGTTACTGGGTTTGGATACCAGGTGCAGACCTAAACCGCTCATCAGTCATGCTGCGGCAATGACCCACATACAAAATTGAGGAAGACTGGCATGGGTGTTGGCTCAGGACTAACCTTCCACAAGCCAAAAAAAGAGGAAGATTGACAACAGATGTTCGCGCAGGGTGAATCTGCCTCAGCAAAATATATATATATATATATATATATACACACACACACACACAATTGCATTTGTCAATTATTACCCAATACAATTGGGAAGAAATTAAAGGGCAGTAAATCATTTAAAAACAAAAAAGAAGTCACATGTGGCTCTGAAGTGACGTAATCCTCTTTATACAATTACTGAAAGCTTGTTTCACTTGCTTATTCCTCAGGGAGTAAATGAAGGGGTTCAACAAGGGGGCAACAGAACTATGGAGCACTACAGCTCCTTTATTTATGGACACCTGGTCCTTTACTGAGGGCTTGATGTAGATGAAGATGCAGCTTCCGTAGGCGATGGAAACCACTATCATGTGCGATGAGCAGGTAGAAAAGGCCTTTCTTCTTTGTTGGACTGAGGGGAATCCCAGAATTGTCCTGATGATGTATGTGTAGGACAGAAGCACACACATGAGGGTGATAATGAGTCCAAATACAGCCACAAGGATAATGGTTTGTTCCATTACCCAGGTGTCTGAGCATGAGATCTTTAGGAGGGGAGCTGCATCGCAGCCAAAATGATCAATGGCATTGGATTCACAGAATTCCAGCTGGAGGCCCAGGCTAAGTGGTGGGAGAATGATCATCAAGCCAGACACCCAACAGCAAACAACTAATACGATGCACACCCTATTGTTCATGATGGTTATGTAATGAAGGGGTTTACAGATAGCAACATATCGATCATAGGACATGGCTGCCAGGAGAAAAAATTCTGTCGCTCCAAAGAGAATAACAAAAAATATTTGAGTTGCACAAGCATTGTAGGTAATAGTATTGTCTCCAGTTGATATACTGTACAGGAATCTAGGAATGCAGACAGTGGTAAATGAGACTTCTAAGAAGGAAAAATTTCTGAGGAAAAAGTACATAGGTGTTTTAAGATGGGAGTCTATCAATGTTAGGGTGATAATAGTCATGTTCCCTGTTACACTCAACACGTAGGTGAGAAATAGAAAGACAAAAATCAGGATTTGCAGGAGTGGGTTATCTGTCAGTCCCAGCAGGATAAAAGTTGTTATTACTGTGTGGTTCCTCATCACTGACTTTTGAATTCTACTCAGTCAACGTGTAAAAATCTAAGAGATTTTATGGGATGGTGGATATTTGAATTCTATAGCAAAGAACTTACATTCTGTGCATATAAAAGCCAAGCAAACCAGTCCACATTTATATTCTCCTTTCTCATCATAATCAATATTGCCACTATTGCAATAGCCTCCCTGAATTTTACATGTATAAGCAGCAGATTATCCCTTCAAGATTCATGTTATTGTAAAAAATCCATCTTCTTCTCAGATAATCTTTACCCTTCAAAATTTAAGCATTTAGGTGATTGTAATTCATTATATGAATGGGATTGACAAATACAATAGGGGAAAAAAGATGGTGCCATTTCATGTGCACCTAAATGTTCTTTATCCAAGACAAACCTTAGATATGGGACATACCCAGATGATTGAGAACATGACTTCTCTTCAGTTGTTACAATCAAAGCATTGTTTTAACAGGTAATATGCATTTCTCCTGGAAAACAAGCAAACAACATTGACAACAAAACACAACACTAGATCCTGAGATTACCCTTTGTCTTTTTATTCTTTTCTGCTTGTATTCCTTATTCTTAAATGATAAATGGTTAACGTACAACTATTTTATCTATGGTGTGAGAATGTTGTGTCCAAGATATTTACAGAAGAAATATCCTCATATGCATTCATGTTATATTTCAGTTAAATGACTGTAGTTCCCTTTCTCTCAAAGCCCCTGAAGCTAAAACTACGTTAATGTCGTTGAACATAGTGTTCCAGGCCGTGCCTTTTTTCATGATGTTTTTAATTCCTTTAAAAAGATACTAGTGTCTCCACCTTCTCATCTTACCCCTACTCAGTTTTGGCTTTAAGCCTCTGCAACCTATCTTTCACTTCCAACCCCCACTACTTTCTAACACCTACTAGAACTTCATTACTGTTGAAGTCAATGGCACATTTTTATAGCCATCTCCATAACATTTTTTTTGAAGTTCAATCATTCTACAAATGGACTCTGTGCCATCATTCAGATTTTCCTCTTAAGTCCACATGTCGCTTTTTAGTGTCCTACACACTCTCCTCATTCTCTGTTCATCTATGAAATACTGCTGTTCCCCAATATTCCATCTTAAGACCTCTCCTTTGTTGTATTCTTGCAGTTATTCTTCTTACTCCATACTCTCCAAGGCTGGTTTCTCTCAGTGCAGTTGATTTGATTGTCATTTATATGATGGATTCCAAAGGCCAGAACTTTCCAAATGAGAAACATTGCTAAGTATACATGACCAGATGGATGTTCCACAGACACCTCACGTACTATCTGCTCAAAATGAAATCCTGCTCCTTCTCCAATTCTTCTCCTCTTCCAGTGTTGACTATTTCTTGGTAAATATTAATCTTTTTTTTTTTTCCTGAGGAAGATTAGCCCTGAAGTAACACCTGTGCCTATCTTCCTCTACTTTACATGTGGGTCACTGCCGCAGCATGGCTGATGAGTGGTGTAAGCCTTCCCTGGGATCCAAACCTGAGAACCCAAGCTGCCAAAGCGGAATGTGCTGAACTCAACCACTAACCCAAGTGGCCAGCCCCAAGATTAATCTCTTTTTTTTGTGGCCAGTAAGGCTCTTCATGGACAAGACTTTCCTTATTTTCTCACCTCATCAGTTACAAGGTCCTCACCTTTCTTTCTCATAATTTAAGTTCCACTAACCTCGACTACTTGCAATTCTTCATATTTTCTACATGCTCTCCCCTCTGCAAGGGCTAATCCTCTGACTGACTAATGGCTCTTGGTCCTTCAGGATTCTCCCTAGGTATCAATTCTTCAAGGAAATCTTCGTTGACCCACCCAGAGTATGTGAGATTATGGTCTCGTGTTATATCCAAACAGCTGTTGCCTACCCTATCTTAGAATATATCACATTGGGTACTTCAGTAGGCTTATGTTTCTTCTCTATGTTTCTGGAAACTTCTCCAAAGTAGAGGTTCTGTTTTATATATCCTTATGTTCCCTTATGTCCGGCACCTGTAGGGAGCTATGTAAATTTGAACTGAAGAAACAAAACATGGTTGTCTACATACTGAGACAAAATTTATTCTTTAATGCCTATTTTTGTCAGTTAGTTCAACATTCTTATTTTCACGTCTTTTTCAAATTGCACTGTCATTTTGAGAACATTCTTACACAAAAGGCCTGAAAAATCCCAATTCTACACTTTGTAAATCCTCCTTTTCAAATTTTTCTCTGGCCTTTAAATTAGTCCTCACTTTACCTTTAATATTATAATTCTTCATCTGTGGTTGTAGTTTGCTTGTTGTTTTTTCTCTAGTAATCTCTTTCCCGGACCTCTTGCTTTTAGGTACTTTTATTTTTTTTCTACTGTCCAGAATTAGCTCCCCATATAACAATTTTTAGAGATTGAGATTGCTTTACTTTCTGCTTTCCTTTCTTTTCAAGCAGAAACCACCTACTGTGTGTCTCAAGATTCATTCCTCTTCTAAGAGAGATGGTGGAGTGTGGCATGTTTTCCTTAGTTTTCCCACCTCACTCCCCAACCTCAACACCCTTCCTCTGATAAGAAGTACTGATAATCTACATTCAAGGAATTATGTTGCGTAGTTTTTATTAAAATTGACAGAAAGTCACATCAATATCATATATGGTGACATTCCAGAAGTTCAACAGTATCCTAATATTCTTAGGGTCATTGGATCATTCGGGTCACTAGCGTACTCTAAGAATAGAGAATTTGTTCTTTCTTTGTTAGATCCCTTGTTGCTACAGAACTGTGCCTGACACATAGCATGTATTCAGTAATTTTTGAATGAATAATTTAATGTACCTTATATACAATTTTAGCTCAATTTGGATTTTAATCTTTTAAAATGTAGAGAAAATTTCAGGCAGTAGTGATAGCTAAAATGCTCAGACTGCAACATCAGGAAGATTAGAATTGCTGCTAAATCCTGTGACTGTACCAAGATGGGATCTACTTCTTTTTTGTTTAAATAATTTACTTTCCGACCTATATTCTAAAATCTATTTCTCTCCTGCTGACACTCCCAGTCCATTTGCTAATATAACCTGAAATTAGGTAATGAGGTAGTCTTTAGTAGTCACAGTGTTAATTCCATCCCTCTTTTTATGCACATATTAGAAGGTTCATTTAGCTGTCTAGTTTTTTGCACTGTCCAGAACCAAAGTCAATGACTAATCTTTCAAAGAATAAATGTTTAAGCGTAGAGAATAATTAACAAACCAACTTTGGTAAGGGAAAAACTATATCATCCCATTTCTGCACCTTGAAACTGACATAGAGCCTCTAAAAAATCTGCTTTTCAAGATTTCATTCCTTTCTCCATATTCGTGTTTCTCCATCTCCTTGTCGATCAATCAATATAAAACCACACAGCTTTCTAATCTTTATTTGGACCTGCACTTTGAGATATAGAGTCTAAAACCATAGTAGCAGTGGATTGCTCTCTTTTGCAGTGATATATTGGGAACCAAGTATAGACTGGTGATTCTATCACCCCTAGTATGAGGGATCATGCTTGACATTCTTTGGTGCAGTTCAAATCTCAGAAGTTTGAAATCAGACACACTCAAAAAACAATTCTGATTTTTGCAGGAGTCCATAACAATATTCAAATAAACTATAATATTCATAATTACTGAGTGACTGTGGCACATCCTGCAAAATAACCTTCTGCTCCATTCCCACAGCCACGGATCTCAGTCCCTGTGGACAGTCTGTTGATGAATCACAGTTACTGTCTTTACAGAAGCAATATCATTTGGAAAAAAGAATAAAATGCTAATTCTGAGTGTCTTAAACACAAAATTTGCCTACTTAATTATTTGACCTATAGTTTGCCTGTTAAATTTTTTCTACATTCTAACATAATCCTTTCTCCAAACTTTAAATTTAACCAACTTCCTTTCTTTTTTCCTCTTCCGAAATGCAATATCACTTTTAATCCTCTTTTCTAGCCTCATATGTTGTTAAGTAAGCGTGAATATACCTTCTCCTTTTTCAGAAGACAAGATTCTTTTAATTCTCCTAATTTATCTTGGTCTTATCCTCTCAGAATTCTTTCCACAAATGCAGGGTAGGCAAAATTAGGACAAAGGTCAAGTTTGTTTCCACAGCCTTTGTTCTCCATCTCACCCACCTAAACTGCCAACCTCCTCTTGCCTGATTCCCAAGGTGTACCACTGTGCCTTGATTGTGTGGAGTGCTGCACTCTGACGTTCTCTTGGGCTCACTCTTCCCTACTAATGATGGAACTCTGGACCCTTGTCTCTTTTCTCTCTCTCCTCTCTCTTATTAGAGCACATCTACTTTATTTCCTGACAAGATTTGCTTCCATCTGGCTATAGGAAAATCTGAGACAAGCTTTTTCAATGAAACTATTCCATCCAGTGTCTATTATTTCCGAAGTACAGGGCTAGGCTCTGTATCATAAAACTCACTTAATTTATACAGAAATTCTCACTGTAGTTTTTTATGTAATGTTTTACTTTCTACTTCCAGAAATGCTTGTGTCTAACTAGGTTATTTAAATGTGTGTGACTCTGAATTAGTCTCATCAAGGATTCAGGTCACAATATAGATTCCTGAACTCAGAGAGACCTAAAAAGTTTTAGCCAGGCAGTGAGGGAAAGTAGTAAGATGCCAGTGGATAAATTAAAAATGAAAATATTATGGTGTGATGATGAAGAATTTCATATGCATATTAATGTTTGAGACCCACCTAGACAATTAAGGAAGTTTGTTGCTCAACCTCAGCATCATCACTTATTTCCACACCTCTCTCCCAATCAGTGCTGTCCTCTCAGTTAATGCTACCATTAACAGTAATTTATATATTTACATTATAATTTACAATACACATAAGGATGAGTAAAATATTAACTGGCTGCTTTTCCCTATATTATGAGTCATGTATTGTTGATAATATCTGTCACCATTACGTATATTCTTCAGCTAGAGGAAAAGACTCTATTTCTGTTGATGGAGCAATAACTGTTCCTACTCCTTAACCAGCATTAATTATTCATAATGGTAGCCATGAAAATATGTCCTACCTGAATATACAGTCTCTAGGGTTCCAGCTATTTCTCCATCACTGAATGAAATGGTATCTCCCCAGGAGACATCAATTAGTTTGTTATATGAATGATGTTCCACTCTGTTGGCTTTAAATTATTTCCTGAAAATGACATGAGTCCTTTGAGTCTGGAAAAATTAACACTTGTCTTCCTATGGACATATGCCTTATAAAATCCTGGGGTGCATATGGAAAGGCCAACATTGCTTTAAAGGGACCATCACAGTAAAATGGACACTCATGCAGGAAAACTAAAGAAAGACTCTAATAAGAGAAATGGTGCAGACCTGACACCACTAAGACAAAGACACTAACAAAGATACAGGCCAACATTATACAGCAACAGCCTGTCGCATCCACGTTATCTCCCAGTTAAACTCGCAAGGTTTTCAAGAAATTGATAAATAATGGAAACTGTTACCTTCCATGACCCTTCCATCCCCAAAAGAGTGGTCTCTGTGAGCTTCTTACACTAATCAACAGCTATACAAGGAAAGAAAAACAGAGTTCTTTGTTTTCAAAGTCTCTAAGATTTTCTGTATCCCCTCAATCGTTTTTCGATGCAAATCCTATTTTTGGCTTTGTTAGATAAGATCAATTCATGAATGGTTTCTCTTTTATGAAAGTAAAATAGTGGATGAATCATTTACTCTGCCTTATTCTTTGCCTTGTCCTTGCATTTTGGTTTATCTAACAGCTAATTCTCTCCCAACGACTTCAGGGCTACAGAAAAGGCAATGAGTAGAACAAACTATGATGTAACCAAAAATGGTCATCCTTGCTGTCATCGCTTTTTCATGCTTCCCCCTCTGAACACACACCAGGCACAAACCGTCTCAGTGAAATCCTCTTCTCAACCCTGCCGTCCTGAGCAGTGCTTCATGAAGAATAACAAAAAGTGTCTCTTTCTCCTCAGCCATCAAATTACTCTCCATTGAGTACTGCAAATATCAAGGGAACATTTCTGTTTGAACTAAGAGATGTTTAGGAGGGATGGAATAATTTCTGCTTAAATTTTTCAACATAAAAGAATATTGTTAATTTAGAAAATGTTTACATTTTAAGCAACACAGCATGCTTTTGGGATACAAATTCCAGGGATTTGGAAGGTATTTTTCTGCATATTTTTGAAATTACACTGCATAGATGACTAATTATAGATGCAAAAATAGAGCCCTAGGTATGACCTTATTCTTACAAAGGGCTAATGAATAGTACTTAAAATGTCTACTATAATTTTTCGTATTAAAAGTTGAAACAAGCTTCACTAACCACATTACAGAGGAAAATGCCAACAAACATATCTTTCTCGTATCTCTCAAAAGCGAAAGTAATTCTTGTATCTACCTTGGGGTACTTACTCTTTTGATATTTTTTCATGGTTTCAGCCGGCAGCTCCTTGCCATGTTTAACTGTTTTGTGTTAAGGGACACGAGACTCTGCACTGGTCTTACAGGGTCATCAACCTGCATTTACTCTCCAGGCATCTGCTGGAGGGTCTGGAGTTCTTTGAATTTCCTGTTTTCATATCATATAAAGACTCTCATTACAGAATCTTCTTATTTTAAGTCTTGGATACGTTTTCCTTTGTTCTCTGTCATGAAGGGAAGAAAACCTAGTGTAAGGCAGGAGAACAAAAGAATTTCCTCTGGGTTTTGGAACTGCTCTGATCATTCTGAGCAGGGAGTTGGCTTTCCTACTCTGAAATTAGTGATATTTATGTTCTTCCACTCAGTCTTCTGGAGGTGCACTGGGATCACCTGAATGAATAAATTAAAGGATACTCAGTGACCTAGATTCTAACGTCACTAATGGACCTTTTGCATAATGAACTTTGGCAAAGGAACTAAAATTGGCAGCAAGGACACTGTCCTTTGAGACACTGAGATAGAACAACAGCATCAGACATAGGCCAGGTGCACATCCTCCTGATGAGAAAAAAGCACAAGCCTGATTCAGTTCCCTACTAGACTTTCTAAGAATATGGTATAAGAGATTTTAATAATCAAAATGTTTTGCTCTACCTAATTTCGCATGATATTATTGTTTGTAAAGTATCTATTTAGTATGAAAACACACATTGAGAACAAGTACTATGTATTCAGTGGAATTGTTACTGAGCAAAGGCTCTCTCCACCTGTGTGCACAGAAGCTGATACTGTGTACACCAGTCTTTGAGGGAAAAAAGTATATTATGCGGTCAATTGGCAAGGAGACAGGAGAAGGCCTCTCAAATCTGCCTCCTAGACTGAGGGTTTAGGGTTAGGTTTAAGGGATCAAGGAGGGCAGGCTGGTATGCGGAAGTGCTAGCAGGATGAGTTTCGATTAGCAGATCAAAATTTTCAAAATTTTCTCTTCTGTGCATATTCCTCCCTGGCTTGCAGCCACTGAAAAATAGCCTTGGCAATCTGTTAAGATGAGGTCAGCACAGTAAACAAGGGTGAAGTTGTTAGGTAGATTTAAGTCATTCACTTCTCTACTGATAAGAGTTTCTAGAGATTTAGTCCTCCTCTCCTTCCTGGCTCAGAGAGGAGGGCACGCTTAAGAAGGGAGATTTCCCTTAAAAATGTAAATTTCCCTTACAAATAGGTAACTTCTGCTAGATTTTCAGAGCTTTCCTTATATTTCTTAAAGATAACCTAAAATAATTCTTATGCCAAAGTGGCATATTTCGGTGCGACAAATTCTGTTCCTGGTCCTGTGGTTACAATATTGGAGAGTGAATTTCTATTTTTTTTAATCACAGGACCGTTTGTCTACATTTGGAAAAGAGAAACAAAATACATGACAGACATATTCTTTGTTCTGCTGACAGACAATGCTTTGTAAGATTGTGGTTACATGGATGACTCAAAACAGTTCACCTAATTAAAACCATTGATCTAATGTTACCACACAAAATTGGGGTACACTTGCTCGATGTGCATAAACAAGCCAATTAATTATGGCATCAGTCTCTGGCAAAAGAGATCAGCTTTATTCTGTGAAATCGATCTGCAGGGAGAACAGGGGGCCTGTGCCCTCAGATCTGTCTCCCCTACTCTGGATTTGGGGTGAAATGTAACAGATTAGGGAGAACAGGCTGGCACACAGAAATGCTGGTGGGACAGGTTTTGATTGGTGGGCTTCAAGCATTTATGGTAAGGTTTTAAACATTACTGACAGGGTTCTAAACATTTATGATGAAGTGGGGAAGGAATTTTAACACTGGATCTTCCTGAATGAGGGACCCTTTGCTTCTGATAAGAGTCCACTTTCAATTCCCAGTCATGTCCTGGTCCATGGGTTCCCTGGCAAGAAGGATCTTTGGTTCCACGGTCATTTCAGGTCACAATTTCTTCTTTTACTCGTGCTCTGGCTACATGACTTTGCGGATTTTCTGAAAGGCAGTTGTTATTCACTCTGTTGATAAGACAAGGGGTCAGTTGAACTGTTCCTGGAGGGCCCACAGAAGTTCCACTAATGATTCCTGCTTTGAAATATCTGCCCCTGAGGTTTGGAAATAAGTGTGTTTAAAAGGAACCCATCTGAGAATATTCTAAAACATAAAACTAATATTTGGAGGACTAGTTAAGAAATGTTGCTTTTGGTCAAAAAACGGGAAATAAAAATTACAGGAACTAAGAGATAAGGTGATTGTTTAGAAATCTGGAAAATTCTTGTATGATTGCATGTCAGATGCTTTAGGATTTTACGGTTTGATGATGCTACATCAGGATTCATAATTAACAAGTTTGTCATGAACACAAAAGAATGCTCCTGTGGTAAAGAGAAAGTGCCCTTTTTGCTGGTTACTGGAATAAATAAAGCTTCTCTCTTTTTGTTAATTTTTTTATACCATCATTGCTTTTATGGATTTCTTTTTATAATTCTCATTTTATATTTAAATTAAGGAAAGTATTTGTTTTTTAATCATTATCATTGTTTCTTATTTTTCACATTTTGTGTACAATAAAGTTTTATTTATTATTGGGATTTATGCTGTGGGAGGCAATATATTATAGGAATAGGCTGTTATCATGGCAATAAGTATTCAAATTTTTGATCTGGGATGTAGAAATTGAAACAGTAAATTTGATTAAGATTGATAAAATTATGACTTTATATGTTGGATTGGAAATGATGAGAATGAATCATACCAAATAAGTAATATTATGCAGTTACAGAAAGGTTTAGTCCCAGATATTTCATTATTTTTTTTCATTTCTCTTCTTCTTTTTTTTTGCTAATGTATTTAGTATGTTGATATATATAATATATCTAAACAATATTTTTTGCGTTTAGAAAATGTCTTGATGTTAATAAATATATCATGCATCAATTCATCTCTTTTCTACGTGATTCTCTTAGATTTTTCAAACATATGAACATATTATGAGTAAATTATAATAATTTTCCAAAGATGCACCAATGTGATTTACAATACCATAGAGTTGTATTATGGAACAACTTTTAAATAACACAACTTTTAAATAAAATTTTTAGTTTTTATAAAATCTACTATGCATGATATAATTGTAGAGGTATCCACAATCTAGGCTAAGGAACAGAATGTACCTGTACCTTAGAAATCTCCTAATTTTCCTTCTCTGAACACATCCCTCTTTATCCCTAATACATGAATTCCTGGACCACTTAGTTTCTGTTTACACTCCTCTTCATCCTGCTTTGCATCTGGGGAAGTTGACCAGAGTAGACTGAATGCACAGACTCCCTTTCCAGTGGATTTGACTGTGTTCAGCCATCGAGAGCCCCTTGTAATGTCATCGTCAAGTTTTGTATCAAGATTATGCTGTTCTCATTTTTGAAAATGTGTGGATACTCCCTTAGCTATGCTTTAGAAGTGTCTGTGTAAAACTGGTATTAATTTTTTCTTAAATATTTGCTAAATACTTCATTGAAGCCATTAGATTCTGGACGTTTCTTTATGAGATGATTTTCAATTGGAGATTCAAAGTTTGTCATAAATATATGAGTATTCAGAGTTTATATTTTTTGCTGTACCAGTTATGATATGTTGTATTTTTGTAGGAATTTCAACACTATTTACATCTGTATTGGCAAAATTATAATTCATTATCTTACTTTTATGTCTATATTATATGTAGTGATGAGCACTCGATTTCCTAATATAATTTATGGATTCCTCTCTTTTTTTTTGATCACTCTCGAGAGAGATTTAGTGATTTCATTAGTCCATTTAGAGAAGTTTCTTTTGGCTTGGCAGGTCTTCTTTTTCTGTTTATTCTCTATTTGCTTTTTCTCCATTTCTATAATTTCTGCTTTAATATTTATTTTTTTTCTTTCCAATTTAGTTAGGTTTGGTGTCATGCCTTTTCTGAATTCTTTGGATTAATGATTAGATTATTGGTTTCATGATTTTGTCATGTTTTCTAATGGGATTGGACTCCAAATATGCTGCTAATCACTTTATATTTATCTCACAAATTTGGTACTTCAAATATTTATATATATCAAACATTTTTCCTAATACTTGATGTGATTTAGTCTTTGAGCAATGTTTTATTTAGATCCTATTTCATAATTTTCAAATCTATGGTGATTATTAATTTTTTTTTCTTTATTGCCATTCTGGTCAGAATGTATACTCTCGGTAATGTCATTCTTTTGTAATGTTTAATATTTGATTTATACCCAACATATGGCTATTCTCAGCAAATATTTTGTAAGTACTTGCATGAAATACCAATTATAGAGTAATTGGATACAGTATTTTATATATGTCAGTTAGTTCAAATTGATATGTTATACTTGCCAAGTGTTTTATCCTTAAAGATATGTTTTATATCTTTACACATTTGTTACTTTTTATTTTCTTTATCAATTGCTGAAATAGTTTGTTAAAATATTCACCTTGGATTTGTCTATTTCTCTTGAAATTTCTAGTGATTTTACTATGGATATTTTGATTCTCTGTCGTTAAGGACATATGAATTTAGAATTATATTAGCTGTGAAAACTTTGTCATTATGAAACCTTTCTCTTTATGCCTAGGAATTTTCTTTTTAATTTTACCTTAAAGGATAATTGGCTGTATTATTAACATAGGTACACCAGGTTTGGGTTTTTTTCTAGCATTTTTATGTATATATTTTCCAAACTTTTAGTTGAAATCCATACACACATTTTAGATGTGTCTTTTGTTTTGGAAAACGTCCTTTGTCACTAAGCAATAGTTAAACATTCATTGTCAGTATATACATTTACAGCATTACTTTTAATGGCTGAATAGTATTTCAATGAATGGATGTTCTGTGATCAATCAAATTTTTATTTGTTGGTAATATGAACTATTAAAAATTTCCCAAATTATATAAAATATTAGAACGAATAGTCACACATACATGTTGGTATTATTGTCCTATTATATTTTGAATGTAGGTTTCCACAAATAAAATTACTGGGTCAAAACTTTTCGTGCTTAAAATTTTCATACATATTTGCATAGAACTGTTTGTTTTTATCTCATATATTTATAAGAATGACTATTTTAACACAAACTCAGCACTTGTAGAGAGTATTACTTTAATTCTTATCAATGCATTACACAAAAAAATGGTGTTCATTGTGCCTATTTCTGGGATTTCTCTTCTCTTTTGATAATAGTGTAGTTGTCTCTTTCCCTGTTATTGATTTATATGATAATGAATTTTATATTTTTTATGAATTTTTAAATGTGTTTTTTATGGAATAAAAAAACTAATTTTGGTTTACAACTGGACACATATAAGAAAAGATCTTCTGTCCACTTTCAAAATTTGACTCCAAAATATCTGCTGAGATTTTAATTTCACAATAAAGCATGATACCCTTCAGAATATTTAGAATTAAAATCCCAAAATCCCATTGATTGATTCCAGAGAAGACTTAGACATATGTAAAACATTAAGGCACTATTTTTTGAGAAATTGAATACTCTAAGCTGCAAAAAACACACAACAGTTGCTTGATTTTCATATCATCAAGGAAATATTCGGTGACTTGGTCTGGTAAACATGGTAAACTATAAGACATTTCTTGACTGAGAACATTCTAGTGAAAGTAAGGCCCACTTCATACAAAATGAAATACTGAATTTATGAGGAGGAATCAGATAAAGAAGATACAGAAAGAAAGAAACTGGTAGAGAGGAAAAGGTGCTACAGAATAAAGTAGACAGATAAGTTTGTGTGAATTTCATCAGAATTTCTTTTTTTGTATCTGATAGTATGGATGCTGGAATGTGAACTTTAAACAGATCTGTAGTTAACACTGATGTACACTTACTTCTGACATTGTGCCACTGCAAATTGTCACCATACTCCTTTTATCTCCTTTGTTTTCATTGAGTATATAATAAATATACCTAAATAATTGTTTAATGCTCAATGATACTTCACCACTTTTGATAAAGTGGTATTTTAAACTGTAACACAGAAGTCAATTCCCGAGTATCCCATTTCATCTTCTTTTATAAAATACAACGTCCAGAATATGAAAGGTCCACACCCAAGTAAATGCTTAGGGGAAAGTAAGTGCAGGAGACTCAGTTAAGCCTTGCATATTACACTAAAATTCTAAGAGTTATCGATGATTTCTCTATTTGAATAAATACTGATTTACTTGAAATATGGGGGAAAACTCATTACTTCACTTCATAACATTAGATACACATTTTATTTCATCATCCTCAATTGTCAATCCCTTTATATGAAATTGAAACAGCCCATGTTATTGAATGTGTTAGAATCTAAGTCATTACTTAGTATGAGTTAATCTGTTCGTTTGAAGTGTGTACATGTGCAGCTAAAAGAAAAAGAGGAGAATCCTGATGTGCCAGAGAAAAGTATGCGCTTGACAGTGAATCTGTAAAATGTATATGAAGACAGAGTAACTTAAGCAATTGTAAAAGTAGAACGTACAAGCCAATGTCTTCAATTTTAATGGATATGAAGGGGCATGGAATAATTATTTGAGTTTGTTGTAAATGGGAGACTTAAATGATCACTTTGCCTAAACTCTGAACCCTCAATGTGATGCACCCTTAGTGGAAAGATAACCATAAAGATCTATTCACTGGATTAAGAAGATAAATGAGATAAATGTCTCTTTCAGAAGCACTAGTTATAGGGAAAAGGAGAGGATAAATACAAAGAAAACTAAACCTAGGTACATCATGACCAACTTGCTAAAAACCAAACCTCAAAATAGTATCTCAAATCAGAAAACATGAAGGATACATCACTTTAAAAAGAACAAAAATAAATACTAACTGTTGACTTTAGAACAAAAGTGATGAGGGCCATACAAAAATGACATGTTATCTTTAAGGTTTTATAAGAGAATAATTGCCAGTGAGGAATTCTAAACCCAGCAAAGTATCTCAAAAATATTTTTTTAAGAAACATAAAATGTGTTCTTGGAGAAAAAAGAAACTGAGATAATCCACTGCCAGCACACTTACTTAAATGTGTATGTGTGTCTTTTAAAGGATGTTAGAGGGGCTGGCCTGGTGGCGCAAGCAATTAAGTGCATGTGCTCCACTGCGGCAGCTCAGGGTTCGCCGGTTCGGATCCCGGGCACGCACCGACGCACTGCTTGGCAAGCCATGCTGTGGCGGCGTCCCATATAAAGTGGAGGAAGATGGGCACGGATGTTAACCCAGGGCCAGTCTTCCTCAGCAAAAAAAAGAGGAGGATTGGCAGATGTTAGCACAGGGCTGATCTCATCACACACACACAAAAAATAAATAAATAAATAAAGGATGTTAGAGCAAATGAAAATGATTCTATAGAGAAAGATGTAAATATAAAAGACTCAAAAAGGAATGGAAAGGATACATATGTGGATACACATATATGAAGTCATTGTTAAAATATTAATATATCATCTTATGTATTTCAAAATTATGTAGAAATAAAATGAAAGTCCATAAAATGAAAAAGACAAGATGTGTGAAGCAGTTAGTGTATTCTATAGTTCTATTATCTTGGAGCAAGGCTGTAAGTAATAATTCATATTAAAGTACAGTAATATCATGATACAAATTGTAAAGTTTATGTAATCATTAAAATAATAGAAAAATATAACTGATAATGACTGGCAAAATGGAACAATAAAAATAATATTTAAAAATGAAAATAACTAAAGTGAAAGTCAGAAAGATGGAAAGGGGATATTTATCATGTGGATATATATCATATATACATCATAAGGTTTTCAGACAGAATGATTTAAAAATGTTGAGCTACATAATTGAAGCATCTACTAAACAAAAGTACACAGAAAAGATAAAATTAAAAGAATGAAAAATGTGATAATGTACCAACTGAAACTTGCCTAAATACAATAATGAGAAAGTTAACTTTAAGAAAAGAACCGTTACCAGAAATAAAGAGGTAAATGATATAATGATGATTGTAGGACATCTATAAGAAACATGTTAAATTCTATGTGTCTTTATATGCACATACGTAGTTGACGTAAATAGAAAGCAAGTGTCGATGGAATTAAAAGGAGGAATAGACAATTCCACAATTGGAATTGTGGAATTTAATAAGAAGTTTCACTGTACTTCTCCTAATAGTTGGCTAAAAAGCAAATTAAGTAAGGTCATTCAAGAATTTTTCTACCCATTTAGTAAATTAACCATTTTGCACATAAATAAATTAAGCAACAAGATATACATTCATTACTAGTGCATATGGAGCACAAAATAGCATATTATTTTCTGGATCTCCCCTAGGAAACAAAAACATGAATTTGCAGGGGAATGGGCAACAAAATCTGTAGCCTTTTTTTTTTTAAATTTTTAAAAATTTTTTGTTTATTGCAGTAACATTGGTTTATAACATTGTATAAATTTCAGGTGTACATCATTATACTTCTATTTCTGCATAGATTACATCATGTTCACCACCCAAATACTAATTACAACCCATCACCACACTCATGCGCCGAATTATCCCTTTCACCCTCCACCCTCCCCCCTTCCCCTCTGGTAACCACCAATCCAATCTCGGTCTCTATGTGTTTATTCTTGTCATTATCTACTACTTAATGAAGGAAATCATACGGTATTTGACCTTCTCCCTCTGACTTATTTCACTTTGCATAATACCCTCAATGTCTATAACATTTTAAATTTGACTCTTTACTTAGTAAAATCCATTTAAGGGCCACTGTTGTTGTTACATGAGTCAATAATTTGTTCCCCTATATTGATGAGTAGTATTCCAATATATGCACGTACCAGAGTTTGTTTATCCACTTACAGGCTGAAAAATGTTTATATTATTTTCAATTTTTGCTGATTATGAATGAAGCTGTCATAAACACCCACATACTTATTTGGAGGGAACATAAGTTTTATTTGTTTGGGGGAGGAGTTGGGTTGCTAGTTCATATAGTAAATATATGTTTAATTTTGTAAGAAACTGCCAGATGGTTTCCCAAAGTAATTTTGTATTCTCACTAGCAATGTGTGGGAGTTTCAGTAGTTTTACATCTTTTCAAGTATTGAGTATTGTCAATAATTTTTATTTTAGTCGTTCTGATAGGCATGCAGTTGTATCTCAATAAAGTTTTAGTTTGCATTTACCTAATAATTCCTGATTTCAAGAGTATTTTCATATTTGTGTTTACAATCTCTATACAAACATGAGCCATATAACAACGTTTTGGTCAACAATGAATCGTATATACAACAGTGGTCCCATAAAATTAGTACCATATAGCCGAGGCGTATAGTAGGCTATACCATCTAGGTTTGTGTAAGTACACTCTGTGATGTTCGCACAATGACAAAATTGCCTGAAAACATGTTTCTCAGGACCTATCCTCGTTGTTAAGCGACATATGACTATATCTTCTTTGATAAACCCTCTATACAAATCCTAGGCTCAGGTTCTACTGGATTGCTCATTTTCTTATTTTTAAGTTTGAGGGTTCTTTATATGCTCTAGATACAAGTGTAATGTCAGAGATGTGATTAGAAAATTTTTGTTCTAAGTCTGTGGCTTATCTTTTCACTCCTTTAGCATTGCTGTTGCAAAAATAAATTTAATAAATTCCAACTTATCATTTTTTTTCCTTTTAAGGATTGTGATTTTGGTGTCAAGTATAAAAACTGTGACAAAACCAAGGTCATGTATTTTCTCCTATATTTTCTTCTAAATATTTTACAGTTTTGCATTTTACCTTTGGGTCTATATTTTACTCACAGTCAATTTTTGTATAAGGTATGAGGTATTAATTGAGGTTTATTTCCTTGAATATGGACATCTAATTGTTCCAGAACTATTTATTAGAGAGGTAAATTTTTTGATTAAATCATCTATGCATCTTTGTCAAAGATCACTTAAATATATCTGTATTTATTTGGGGATGTCTCTTTTTGACTGATATGCCTTTACCTTCTCACCAATACTACACTCTTGATTATAGCAGGTATTGAAATCAAATAATGTGAGACCTCACAGTTTGTTCTTTTTCAAAATAGTTTATGTCTAATCTATTTCTATTACCTTTCCACATAAAATTTAGAATCAGGCTATCAATATCTATAAAATTATTAGGAATTTGTTTGGTATTGCAATGAATGTATAGATCAAAATACAGATAATTTGCATCTTACAAATATCGAGTCTTCTAACTCAGAAATACAGTATCCCTCTTCATTTTATTTTAGATTTTCTTTGATTACTTTATTTGATTACTTTCATCAATGTTTTATATTTTTAGCCTACCAATCCATACAATTTGGTAAATTTACACAAAAGTATTTCCTCTTTTTTTTTTTTTTTTTTGGCAGTAAATGGTATTGTGTACTTTCTTTTGAGTTCCAACTATTAGTTCATACTATAAAAAAATGCATTTAGGGACCGGGTCAGTGGCATAGAAGTTAAGTTCACGCATTCTGCTTTGGTGGCCCAGGGTTTGTGGGTTCGGATCCCGGGCATGGACAGACGCACCGCTTGTCAGACAATGCTGTGGCGGTGTCCCATATGAAGTGGAGGAAGATGGGCATGGATGTTAGCCCAGGGCCAGTCTTCCTCAGCAAAAAGAGAAGGAGTGGCAACAGATGTTATCTCAGGGCTAATCTTCCTCTAACACACTCAAAAAAAAGCATTTATTTTTGTAGGTTAACTTTGTATCCTGCAAACTTGCTAAACTCATTTATTAAATTTAGGAGCATTTTTTAAGATTCTGCCTTGCCAATAGTGTTTTTTTGATGAGGTTCCACCTAAGGAAGGTGCTTATGGGTTTTAGAATATGAAAAATAAGAAGCTAATTTAGTTTGGCAGCAACTATCAGCAGCAGGAAGGAGTCAGCAGTCAGCCAACATGAGATTTTGTTTTTTGTTTTTTGTGAGAAAGATCAGCCCTGAGCTAACATTTGATGCCAATCCTCCTCTTTTGTTTTTGTTCCTGAGGAAGACTGGCCCTGGGCTAACATCCATGCCCATCTTCCTCTACTTGATATGGGACTCCGCCACAGCATGGCTTGACAAGCAGTGCTACCGTGCGCACCCGGGATCTGAACCAATGAACTCTGGGCCGCCACAGTGGAAGGCACGCACTTAACCGCTTGCGCCACGGGTCCAGCCCCCCATCATGAGATTTTGCCAGCGACTTCTGTGCATCCTGAGAATTATCAGCATCATTGCTGAAGATATCCAAGATCACTGATGGATATTTTCTCTTATTCAAGCACTTTATGCAGTTCTATCTTTTCCTTTCTGATCTTTGCTTCCCTGGTTCTTCCATTGGTTATATACCCTCTAATTCCCTGTGTTAACTCCCTTACTATCTGAAATGTCATGAGCATTTTTTATTTTCTCTACATAATCCCATTTGATACAGAGATCAGTAAGAAGATGTGAGAAATATCTGAAAGTAGAACTAACAGGATTTGGTAAAAACTTTGGTTAAGAATTGGCACAGAGGGGCCAGCCCTGAGGCGAAGAGGTTGGGTTTGAGCAGTCCGCTTCAGTGGCCTGGGGTTTGCAGGTTCAGATCCCAGGATCGGACCTACCACCGCTTATCAAGCCATGCTGTGGTGGCATCCCATATGCAAAGTGGAGGAAGATGGGCACAGATGTTAGATGTTAGCTCAGGGCTAATTTTCCTCAGCAAAAAGAGGAAGATTGACAACGGACATTAGCTCAGATCAGATCTTCCTCACCAAAAAAAAATTGAATAGATAAAGAAGCAGTAACAGATGAATTCCAGATTTCTATTTGGCAAACTAGGTAAGATGAAATTCACCGAACAAGATAACAAATACAGAACAGTTTTGGTAGGAGGGCAAGGATGATATTTTCAGTTTTTCACTCTTGATTTTGATGAGCAGTCAGATATTACACAGGAGTGTAAATGGGATAACTGCAGTTGCAGTCTCAGACACGCTGTATAAAAGGATGACTTTTAGGTGATTTTCTATTGGATGCTATTCTTACTTAAAACCCACACTTATTTGAAGTTGCTTTTGGAATTGAGTCAAAACAGAATCTGGTTTGTGATCCAGACCCTAAGCCATATCTTCACAGTGAAAATTAAAAAGATATATAGGCCTTGGGCACATGATAGAAGGGGCTTATTCATAGATCTAGAGTCATTACCACAGAATATAATATGAAAATCTGAGATAATGTTTTAAAAGGGGGTATACAAGATAAGAGTGCAGAATTATTTTCAACATTTTACTACAGAAGACAAATATCTCATGGGTAAACTGGAAAAAAAAGCCCTACACAAAAGAGAGAGGAAATAAATGTGTTTAAAATCAAGGCACTCAGAGGTTAGAAAAACTTGTACAAATAGCTTAGGGATAGTTAGCTTATACCACAAATAAAACAAGGTACACAAATAAAGTAGAAGTGAGAGTTTAGCAGTATAGATTTAGTACAGTCTAGTGAAGAAAGACATGAAGTCTGCAGCATGTAGACTTGTCAGAGGTGGTTTTAGGGGAAAGGATACCTCTTCATATATCTGCTTGCCTAGTGAAAAAGAAACAACAACAGCAACAAGAAAAAACAGTGATATCCATTTCCTCTACCAATCTGTTATCAAAAGATACTCAGCTTCCTAGTATACTGATGCCAGGAATGTGGCTCCCTACACGTGAAAATTCCAGCCACTGAAACATTTTTTAAGTGATTAATTTACATCTTATACATTTGACTGTCTTTATCTATGATTAGTAAGCACCCAAATCTGATAAAATAGGACACTTGGATAAGGCAAAGAGCCAATTCTTTGCTATCATAAATGTATCAAGTCTATGCTGCCCTTTAAAGAGTATCCCTAGGTATCCTTTACCTTGGGAAGTGCCTCACTTTCCATACAACCAAATTAGTCAAATGGAGTTGGCTGAAATAAATTTGAATGGTCTGTCAATACCCAAGAACTATTTTCCCCTCATGTCAAGCAAGATTAGCTGCCACCCCCACCTTACCTGGTTGATAATATGACCCAGATTATGTGAATAAAAGTAATTATTATAACAATAATTCTTAACATTACCTGAGCACGCACTTAATTACTAGCAGTGTTTTAGATGTTTAACCTATAGGTAATCATAACAACACATCTATGATTAAGTACAATGATTGTACCTCCTTTACATGTGAAAAATCTGAATCCCAGAGAAGTTTAAAATTTCCTGAAAATCTCAAGTTTGTGAATGACAGAGCCAGCGGACAAATCTAGACAGCTTAACTCCAGCACGCATATAGTTAAGCAACACATTATGGCTATGGAGTATATAATTGATGCTCAGGGATTACAGAGATGGTTCAATAATTGGCACCTATGGAAATGGTATAAATCAACATCTTCCAACTGATGCTTCTATTGAACTTGGTGGCAGGGAGTGTCCTACTTTTTATCATGAACCAAAAAGAGTGAATTGAAGTCTATAAGGAACTGTACTATTTAATACATGACAGAAGACAATCTGTTATGGAAGAAGGAAACAAAATTGAACCAAATAAAGATATATATTAAAAACAGAGGGAAGGAAGCATGTGAGAGAAATTAGAAGTAATAAGTAATGGTGTAAATGAATCTATCTTCCCAGCTCCTGAGTGAAGTAGAATTTTTCTAGATCTTACAAGACTTTCTAAAATTTTCAATCTATTAAATACTTTTTGTCTCTTAGGCTGATTTTATTTTTAATGTTTATTTGGCAACAAATATAATCACACATAGTACAATGGTCAAATCTTATCAACATTGGACTGAGACCTGGATAAGTGAGAAAACAATACTATTCGCTAATATTCGTATGGATAATGAGTCCTAAGTCCTAACCTTGGGTAAGGTCCCTAGAGAGGAGAGTATTATTCCCAAGCCAAATGTTGCTAGCTCCTTGTAGAAGTATTTATAGAAATGTGCTTATATGTTATTGCCGTTTAAGTAATAACTCTAATTATAAAATTTCTACATTCATGAGATTGTTCTTAAAAGTCAGTTCGTTGTATTACTTATTTTTCTCGTATTTAAGCACTCATACAATAAATTGCACTAAAAACAAAATAAATACCCAGCATAATATTTTCCCTTACTGATTTGCTGTCATGATGACAAATATGCAATATTTTTTTAAATTTTTATGTAGACTATAAGTAAATTGTTATATTTCATGCTCAATACAAAAACTAACATACTATTTTTTCATATTGTTTGACTCTTATTTTACTTATTTACTTATTTTACTTATTGTTTAACCCTTTATTTTATATAGTTATTTCTATACCCATATGGCTGAGTTTCCTCTATGTTTCATTTCAAAAATAGCGTTAAAACAGACAAACAGCATTAAAAACACACACACACAAATATACATATATATACATATGTTTGTACATAGATATATTTGTACATTTGAATCTAGACATACATGAATTAATAACTAAATAAACATTATTCTGCTCAAATATTTTAGGCAGTGGTTAATATCATCACCTTGTATATAATTTGAAGTATATATGTTAATATATGAACTCACTTTAGTCCTAAGTTTGAGTTGTATCATATGAAAATGGGTAAGATCATTTCATAATGATTTTGTGCTGAAGTTCATACAAGAAAGATTTGCAATATAAGAATATTAAATCCAAAATAGCATAAAAAATGTATTTCTGAGAAGAAATAAAAGAAAGAAAACAGAGAAGATATTGAAAAAATCAATTATTCATTGTTTGGTTAAAATTGTGTATGTTTCAGCTATAAATTATAGTCAGATCAATGCTTTTGAGAAAAGTATGTTTCTCACAACATCCTTAAATGCTTGTTTCGCCTGCTGGTTCCTTAAGGTGTAAATAAATGGGTTCAGCATAGGAGCAACAGAAGTATTGAGCATAGCTACCCCTTTTGTCAAAGCAACACCTTCCTTTGCTGATGTTTTCACATACATGAAGATGCAGCTTCCATAAGAGATAGAGACAACAATCATATGGGAGGAGCAGGTTGAGAAGGCCTTTTTTCTTTGTTGAGCTGAAGGGATTCTCAAAATTGTTCTGAGGATGTAAGAGTAGGAGAGAATTACTAACATCAAAGTGGACATGAGAGTAAGCACAGCTAAAACAAAACTCATGAGCTCTAGAGTACTGGTGTCTGTGCAAGAGATTTGCAGTAAAGGGGCAGAATCACAGGTGAAGTGGTCAATGACGTTGGAGTCGCAGAAGTCCAGCTGCAGGCCCATGGCCAGGGGTGGAAAGATTACCAGGAAACCAGCCAGCCAAGAGCCGACTACAAGCTGGTAGCAGATCCTGTTACTCATAATGGTTGTGTAATGTAGAGGTTTGCAGATAGCCACATATCGATCATAGGACATAGAGGCCAGAAGAAAAAACTCTGTTGAACCCAGGAGGATGAAGAAAAATAGCTGAGCTGCACAAGCGTTATAGGAAATAGATTTGTCTCCCGTTAAGATACTGATCAAAAATCTAGGATTACAGACAGAAGTAAATGAAATTTCTAAGAAAGAGAAATTCCTGAGGAAAAAATACATGGGGGTCTTCAGGTGGGAATCCAGCAGGGTAAGAAGGATGATAGTGAGATTTCCAGTGACACTCAGTACATACGTGAGAAATAAAAAGAAGAAAATCACAACCTCTAGTTCTGGATTATCAGTCAGACCCAGGAGGATGAAATCTGTCACTGATGTTCTATTTTTCATTTCTGGTGGTTGATTTTTGACAAATCTTACTGGCAAAATCAAGACAGACAACAATAAATCAGTTAGACAAGCATAAATATCTTCACCTTTTCAAGTAATGGTTGTATTTTCACAAGAAGTATCTGGGGCTTTAAAAAAAAATGCTTCTGCATATACATTCCCCCTTTTCCCCAATTTTACTATTCATCTTTCCAGTGTATCTTCTGTGTTTACTATCGATCTTACTCTCTGAGTAATGTCTTCAGATTTCTTGCTGCATGTGTACTTTGCCTCCATTTCTCACAGTTGTTACGTGGGAAATCTATTAATTGAACATAAACTCTTCTCATGTTCTGTTGTTAAAAATTAAAGATACAGAGTCAAAATACAGAGGATATTATACTTTTCTTACATCATCTTTTCCAGGCATAAAATTCCTACTGGTGATGGATGTCAGTGATGAACCCAATCCCTAATTAATATTTTCTAGTGAAAATTCTAAATGTTCTTTTTGGAAGTAGTGACTACTACCTCTCTTAGTTTATTTATTGACCTTTTCTTTGTAAAAAAAATCAGAGAGTAAGTCATTCTAGTTTTGTGTTATGAACTGTTACTTATATTAAACAATAGTTTATATATATAGTATCCATATTTATTCAATTTATTATACATTCTATTTCCAAATATTAATGGGGCTTCTGAACCCCTATCTTCATTCTTGGCTTTCTTTAAAAAGGGTATCTTTCTGGGGGCTGGTCCGGCACCATAGCAGTTAAGTTTGCGTGCTCCACTTTGGTGGCCTGCGGTTCACAGTTTCGGATTCCCAGTGCACACCAACACACCATTTGTCAAGCCATGCTGTGGCGGCGCCCCGTATAAAGTAGAGGAAGATGGGCACAGATGTTAGCCCAGGGCCAATCTTCCTCAGCAAAAAGAGGAGGATTGTCATTGGATGTTAGCTCAGGGCTAATCTTCCTCACAAAAAAAAAAGGTATCTTTCCGTGAAAATTCAGTTAACTTACTGATTTTTGCTTTATTGTTTCAAAATTTCTAACAAAATAATTTTTGAAAATGTAGTTAATAGTTGAGCATGAAACAATATGTTCAAAAATCTGTTAATGAAGTACTGGAGTACTCAGATAGAATTTAGATATGAAATATGCAAATACGTTACATATGTTATTAGAACTGTCTTGGACACCCACACCAGGAATACGCATAGGGTCTTTGTAAAGTATAAATATGCCACTATTAAAGAAAGCATGCATGTTCCACATATTTCAGTTAATTGATGGAAGTCATCATTTGAAATATTTTTTACATTTCAGTTTGTTGATTTAACTATTAACAGAATATATGGAGATAGGGAGAGAAACTCACCAGAGGGCAGAATCCGTGCTGTAGAAGTTGAAACATCATATAAAAATAAACTGAGAATACTTACATATTATCAAAAGATTGATGGTTAGTGTTAAATATTGAGTGCAAACTAATGTTCTCAATTATCTTCAACCAGAAGACAAGCATCAGGTTAATACTTCATGGAGAAATAACTATTTTTCCCTCTCTTCCCATAAAGCTCTGTATTCTCTCATAAAAACTTTTTGATGTTTCACCTCAAAATGTCCAAAGGATCAGTTTCCTCATATTTTCCCCACTATTGTCCCGAATCTGAAATCCTGAAATATTCCATCTGCCATCTCAACACTAAATCTTCAGATGAAAGTTACAAAAGAAAAACAATCTAGAATTATTTTTTGATAGGCTGTTCTGATATTTCACAGACGGCCATTTCTATTTCTTTTCCTTAGGAAAAAAGTAAGCCTATCACCGTTAATGTGCTTTGCTACAGAAATATTTTTTGCTTCAGAAATATTCTTTGAGATAAATTATTAATGACTTTTGGGAAAATAGTAATAGGGCATTGATGAATCATGCACAAGACCAACTTTGGGGAGTATATTTTAATTGGTTTATTATGGGACCTGTGTCTCGGGAGATGTTTGAGGAAATTATCCAGCGGCATGATGGCAAGGTATTTGGGGAGAGGGGAAGCTTAGCAAAATTAAACCAACATTTTCTAATGTCCCTTTTCCTATGATCCATGTATCATTCTTAACACTGTGGGGAATCAGTTTAAAATATGAAAGGCAAATCAAGCAGAAGACTATTAAGGAAAAAGCACTTGATCTATTGTCTATGAAACAATTCGTTATTGAGTTATATGAGTTCTTTATATATGTTGGAAATTAACCCCTTGTCAAATATATGATTTACAAATATTTTCTCTCAGTTGGTGGGATGTCTTTTCATTTTGTTGATGGTTTCCTTTGCCATGTTTAAGGTTTTTGTCTGAAGTAATGCTGTTTTTACACTTTTTCATTTGTTTCCCTTGCCTGAGGAGACATGGGATTCAAAAAGACCAATGTCTAAGACCAATGTCAAAGAGTGTACGGACTATGTTTTTTTCTAGGAGTTTTATGGTTTCAGATCTTTCATTCAAGTCTTTAATCAATTTTGAGTTAATTCTTGTGTATGGTATAAGAATGGTCTACTTTCATTCTTTTGCATGTGGCTGTCAAGTTTTCCCAATATGGTTTATTGAAAAGACTTTCCTTTCTCCATAGTATGTTCTTGGCTCTTTTGTCAAATATCAGCTATCCGTAGATGTGTGGTTTTATTTCTGAGCTCTCAATTCTGTTCCATTGATCTGTGTGTCTGTCCTTCTGCTACTCTAGGCTGTTTTACTATAGCTTTGTAGTATATTTTGAATTCAGGGATTGTGATATCTCCAGCTTTGTTCTTTTTTCTTAGGATTGCTTTGATTATTCAGAGTCTTTTGTTGTTCCATATAAATTTTAGGATTCTTTGTTCTATTTCTGCGAAAAATGTCGTTGGGATTCTGATTGTGATTGCATTGAATTTGTAGATTGCTTTGGGTAATATGGACATTTTAACTACGTTAATTCTTCCAATCCATCCACACAGAATATCTTTCCATTTCTTTGTGTCTTCTTCGATTTCTTTCAACAATGTTTCATAGTTTTCAGTGTATAGGTTTTTCACCTCTTTGGTTAAATTTATTCCTAGGTATTTTATTCTTTTTGTTGGAGTTGTAAATGAAATCGTATTCTTGATTTCTGTTTCTACTAGTTTATTATTAGTGTAAACACAACTGATTTTTTGTGTTGATTTTGTACCCTGAAACTTTACTGCACTTGTTAATTATTTCTAAGAGCTTTTTGGTGGGTTCTTTAGGGTTTTCTGTATGTAGAATCATGTCATCCACAAATAGTGACAGTTTTACTTCTTCCTTTCCAATTCAGATCCCTTTTGTTTCTTTTTCTTGCCTAATTGCAATGGCTATAACTTCCAATACTATGCTGAATAAGAGTGGTGAGAGTGGCCATTTTTGTCTTGTTCCTGTTCTTACAGGAATAGCTTTCTGTTTTTCACCATTGAGTATGATATTGGCTGTGGGCTTGTCATATATGGCCTTTATTATGTTGAGATACTTTCCTTCTATACTCATTTTATTAAGACTTTTTATCATAAATAGATGTGAGATCTTGTCAAATGTTTTCTCTGCATCTACTGAGATAATCATGTGTTTGTTCTTCATTTTGTTAATGGTGTATCACGATTGATTTGTGGATATTGAACTATCCTTACATCCCTGGAATAAATCCCACTTGATCATGGTGGATGATTCTTTTAATGTATTATTGTATTAAATTTGCTAATATTTTATTGAGGATTTTTGCATATGTTCATCAGTGATATTGGCCTATAGTTTTCCTTTCTTGTGCTGGCTTTGTCTGGTTTTGTTATCAAGGTAATGTTGACTTCATAGAATGAGTTAGGAATCCCATCCTCTTCAAATTTTTGGAAGAGTTTGAGAAGGATAGGTATTAAGTCTTCTTTGAATGTTTAGTAGAATTCACCAGAGAAGCAATCTGGTTTTGGACTTTTGTTTTTGGGAGGTTTTTGATTACTGTTTCAATCTCTTAACTTGTGACTGGTCTATTTAAATTCTCTATTTCTTCTTGATTCAGTTTTAGGTGGTTTAATGATTCTAAGAATTTATTCATTTGTTCTAGGTTATCCAATTTGTTGGCATATAGCTTTTCATAGTATTCTCTTGTAATCCTTTGTATTTCTGTGGTGTCCATTTTAATTTCTCCCTTTTACTTCTGATTTTATTTATTTGTGCCTCCTCTCTTTTTTTTTTTCATAGTGTGTCTGCTTAAGGGTTTGGCAATTTTGTTTATATTTTCAAATAACCAGCTCTTAGTTTCAGTGATTATTTCTATTGCTTTTTAAATCTCTATTTCATTTATTTCTGATTTTTATTATTTCCTCCCTTCTACTGACTTTGGACTTTGTGTGTTCTTCTTTTTCTAGTTCTTTTAAGTATAGTGTTAGATTGTTTATTTGATCTTTTTCTTGTTTCTTGAGGTAGGCCTGTATTGCTATAAACTTACCTCTTAGTACCACTTTTGCTGTGTCCCATAACTTTTAATATGTTGTGTTTTCATTTTCATGTTTCTTCAGGTATTTTTCAATTTCTCCTTTGATTTCTTCATTGATCCAATAGTTGTTCATTAGTATGTTGCTTAGTCTCCATATGTTTGTGGCTTTTCTAGCTTTCTTATTGTAGTTGATTTCTAGTTTCATACCATTGTGGTCAGAAAAGATGCTTGATATGATTTCAATCTTCTTAAATTTATTGAGGCTTGTTTTGTTTCCCAACATATGATCTATCTTTCAGAATATTCCATGTGCACTTGAGAAGAATGTGTATTCTGCTGCTTTTGGAAGGAATGTTCTCTATATATCTATTAAGTCTGTCTGGTCTAGTGTTTTATTTAAGGCCACTGTTCCCTGTTGACTTTCTGTCTGGATGACCTATCTGTCGATGTGAGTGGAATGTTAAAGTCCCCTACTATTATTGTGTTGCTGTCAACTTCTCCCTTTGGGTCTGTTAATATTTGCTTCATATACTTTGGTGCTCTTATGTTAGGTGCATATGTTTTAATAAGTGTTGTATTTTCTTGGTGGAATGTCCTTTTTATCAGTATATAATGCCTGTCTTTGTCTCTTGTTATCTTTTTTGTCTTGAAGTCTGTTTTGTCTGATATAATATGACTACACCTGCTTTCTTTTGCTTGCCATTTGCTTGGAGTATCATCTTCCATGTTTGTCTTTAAGCTGAGATGTGTCTCCTGGGGCAGCATTTTGTCTTGTCTTGTTTTTTAATCCATTCCAGCTACTCTGTGTCAATCTTTTTACATCTTTTTAGTATCTTTTTGGTATATGAGGTCTTAATTCTGCCATTTTATCCTTTGCTTTCTGGTTGTTATATATTTCCATTGTTTCTGTTTCTTTGTATTTCTGTCTCCCATTTCAATTTGATGACTTTTTATGTGATTTTCTCAGTTTTCTCTTTATTTATGATTTGTGACTCTGCTCTGATTTTTTTGTTTTATGGTTACCTTGAGGTTTGTAAAAGATCTCATAGATGATATAATTCTTTTTCTGTTGATAGCATCTTATTCCATTAGCCTATGCAGTTTCTGTTCTTTTCCTCTTCCTCTACTACATTTTTGTTGTCACAAATTATCATTTTTTGTTTTGTGAGTTTGTGACCAAATTGAAGTGAGGACAGTTATTTTTGATGCTTTCTTTCCCTTTATCCTTTATGTTATAATTAAGTGTTTACTAACCTCTTCTAATACAGAGTTCAATTTCCTGATCTGTCTATTTATCACTTCAAAGCTTGTAAACCATTGCCTTTTTGTTTTAGGTAGGAAGCCTCCTTTCAACATTTCTTGTAAGACAGTTCTAGTGGCAATGAACTCTTTCAGCTTTTTTTTGTCTGGGAAAGATTTTATTTCTCCTTTATATCTGAAGGATAACTTTGCTGGATAGAGTATTCTTGGATGATGGTTTTTGTCTTTCAATATTTTGAATCATTCCACTATCTCCTAGACTGTAGTGTCTCTGCTGAGAAATCAGCTCAAAGCCTGATGAATGTTCCTTTGTAAGTTATTTTCTTCTCTCTAGCTGGTGTTAATATTCTTAACTTGTCAATGACTTTTGATAGTTTTAATATTATATGCCTTGGAGAAAGTCTTTTTGTGTTGAGATAATTAGGAGTTCTGTTAGCTTCATGTTCCTGTATATCCAGTTCTTTTCCCAGGTTTGGGAAGTTCTCAGCTATTATTTCTTTGACTAAGCTCTCTGCTCCTTTCTCCCTCTCTTTTCCATCTGGGATACCTATTATCCTTAGGTTAGTTTTCCTAACTGAGTCAGATATTTCTTTTAGAATTATTTCATTTTTTAAAATCTTATAAAATCTTATTTCTCTCTCCTCTTCCACCTGAATCATTTCTAAATTTCTATCTTAGAGTTCACCAATTCTCTTCCATATGGTCTGCTCTATTTTTAATGCCTTCTATTGTATTTTTGTTCTCATTAATTGTGTTCGTCATCTCCAGAATTTCTGCTTCTGTTTTTTTAGACTTTCAATCTCTTTGGTGAAGTATTCCTTATGTTTATTAATTTTATTCCTGAGCTCATTGAACTGTCTTTCTGAGTTTTTTTGTAACTCATTGAGTTTCTTCATGACAACCATTTTGAATTATCTGTCAGTTAGATTGTAACCTTCCCTGACTTCAAGTATGGTTTCTGGAGAGTTGTCATTTTCTTTCTGTTCTGCCATGGTACTGTAGTTCTTCATGGTACTTAATGAATTTATCCTTTGCTGGTGCATTTATGGTAGTAACCATCTTTCTTATTTGGATAAGGCTTTGGTTACTTTGGTTCTGAGCTCCTTCTGGTTGTATTTGAGAACCTGCACTTTCTACTCTCCACTGTCTCTGCTAGAGGCATCATCAGTGTCCTCCTTGTGCTGCTTGTGCCTCTGAGGTTGCTGGTGCCTTGCTGCTTACAATGTCGCTGCAGTCTCAGGTGTCACCACTGTTGTCACCAAGCTGTGAGCACTTCTGCTGCTTCTAGGATTGCCTGGTTCTCGTGTTCCCTCATTGGGTCCCCATGGGCTCATATGCTGCTGCCCTGTGCACCCAGGGTTGTCTGTGGATGCTGGCACTACCATTGGAAGGGGTGCTGGGATCATGTGTGTTGCTGTCGCTGCCGGGGGCCCAGGGACCTGGTGATTTTTATGCAGCCCCCACTGATGTTAGAGCTGATTTCGGGGGTGCCACCAGTAGGGGCTGGGTCACAGGTTCCACTATGATTCCTGAAGCTTTAGGTCACAGATTCCACCTGCCACCACTGGGCAGGGGCTAAGCAGGGAATGAGTGTCATTGCTGGTCACTCATGCAGCATCTGTTTGCTGGCTCAAATCAGTGTGTTTTGAAAACTCAGGTCAGGGGGCTCCACTCCAGCTGGAGAAATATGTGGTTTGTATACTGTCTCCACTGTTGGAAAGACTGGGCCACTGCTGAGGGAGGAGGAGGGGGCTGGGTCCTGAATTCTTTGGACATGTGCTACACCTGCCACTGCTGATGGGATGCATGGGCTAAGCCGTGAGTGTCCTATCTGCCCGTGTAGCTTCTGTTTGCTGGTGCACATGTTGTATCTGTGTTTTGGACCGCTGCTGCCAGGGGAGGGGCAGGGGGCTGTTTCCCTAGTTCCACTGCCTCCCGGAGGTCCAGCCCACCCACCTTCATACGTATAGATGCATGGATCTTTCAGGCATCCTGTTGTGCTATGTAGGGAGTCCTTTGTTGATAACAGATGTCCAATAGCTTATAACTTAGAGGGGAAAGACAAGGGGAGTAACTCACTCCACCATGATGCTGATGTCACCTCCAGCATTAGTTTTAATGGCTGAATATGGTTTCATTTTATGGATATGCCTTAATGAATCAAATCTCTCTTTGTTGAGCATTTAAAATTCCCCCTATTGTAAGTAATATTAGAATGCATAGACACATGTATCTTAGCATTATGGTCTTATTACATTTTGAGAGTAAGTTTTCACAAAAAGATTTACTGGGTCATAACTTTGCATGGTTAAAATTTTCATACGTATTCGCATATTTCTCTAGAGAAATAGTTGTTTGTTTTTCTTACTTTTATAAGAATGGCTATTTTAATACAATCTCAGCATACAAAAGATGAATACTTTTAATCCTTACCAAATGATAGAGAATAAAATACGGCTCCCCTCTTTAAGGATGGAGATTCTATATCTATATCTATATCTATATCTATATCTATATCTATATTTATATCTATACCTATATCTATATCTATATCTATATCTATATCCACATCTACATATGTGTAAAACAAAAACAGAAAATAAGCAGTGAGAACATAGTAAAATTAGAATCCTTGTGCATTGCTTGCGGGAATGTAAAATGGTGCAACTTCTATGGAAAACAATATGTTGTTTCCTCACATAATTAAACATGACATTGCCATATAATCCAGCAACTCCACTTCTGCATGTGTACCCAAAAGAATTGAAATCAGAATCTCAAAGAGATATCTGCACTCCCATGTTCATTGCAGCCTTGTTTACAATAGCCAAGAATGGAAACAACCTAAATGTCCATTGATAGGTGAAAGGATAAAGAAAATGTGGTGTACATATACAATATAATAGTTTCAACCTTAAAAAGGAAGGAAATTTTGACACATGCAGCAATATCAATGAGCCTTGAAGACATTATGCTAATTTTAATAGGCTAGTCACGAAAGGACAAATAGTGTATAATTTCACTTATATAAGGTAACTGGACTAGTAAAAATCAGAGAACAGAAAGTAGAATGGTTTGGTTTGATAACGGCAAAGGTGGGTGATTTTTCTTTGATCTCCCCTTATGTATTTGAGTACGACTACAATTGTTTCCTCTGAACCTTATGAGCATGTTAAAACTCTGTATTGCATAAAAACTGGGCATTGATTTTCAGTAACTTCATGCACTGAGGTTTTATTATTTCCTGTGTCTCTTACCTGATAATACGATATATATAAAAAAAGTCACTGCATGCAGTGCAAAAGCATTCATTCCTAATAACTCTGTTTATAGCATTCACGGGAGGAGATTGACTTCCCCAACAGCTGCAGCCTCTCACAATTCCAGTTTATTGTTTAATAGGAGGTGTGTAATCTGAAAAGATATAGATAAATATTTCTGATGGAGCAGAGTTGGTGGAAAAGTAACCTGATACTTTGAAATAACCCATTTGCACAGTAGAAGATAATTATTTATCAACTATTTTTTCCCTATACATATTCAGAATATCTGATTCAATAGATTAAGGGAATAAGAGTAGTGAGGAGACAGAGCTTATTGCCAGAAATAATCATAAGCATAGTTTTCTTAGTTTTTAAGTTGGGTTCCATTCCATTCATTAATTGTGGGTTGCTGTGAATTTTATTTTGGATCATTTATTTTCATGTAAGATTTGAATAGACTATCTAGTGCTTGCTACTTATCTTCTGAAATTAAAGGACAACACTTACTTAAAATAATGCCTCACAATCTCCCCATGTGTGAAATCTCTCCATATAAACATGTGTGAAATGACTATATGGACCTAGGAAAATTAAGAAAAGAAAAAAGATAAAGAATACAGGAACCTATGGTTAAATGTAGAAAAATGAAATTTAAAGAAAGCTATAAAATGACTGTGAAATCTTTGACCACCCTATTTAGTTTGAATTCTACCCTCCTTTCTTTAAAGTATTTTATTTTTTTCACAGCATTTATCTCTTACTAAAGTACTAGATAATTACTTCTCTGCTATGTTGACTGTGTAATGTGTGTGTCCCCTCACTAGAAGTAAGTGGCAGGAACTTTTGTACGCTTTATTCGCTTATGGATATCTACCACCTAGAACAGCGATTTGTCTTTGTATTTATGGTGTGGTTTATTTGTGGTTTTAACTACAGATTTCATAATGATTAGTGCTTGTTTGACAATGGCATTTTTTGGGTGAAGTCCTTAAGGGCTTGTTTCACCTGCTGGTTCCTTAAGGTGTAAATAAAGGGATTCAGCATGGGAGCAACAGAGGTATTAAGTACTGCTATACCTTTGCTCAAAGCCACACCTTCTTTTGCAGATGTTTTTACATACATGAAAATGCAACTCCCATAAGAGATGGAAACCACAATCATATGGGAAGAACAAGTGGAAAAGGCCTTTTTCCGTTGCTGGGCAGAGGGGATCTTCAGAATTGTTCTAAGGATGAGTGTGTAAGAGAGAATCACCAAGGCCAGAGTTACCATGAGTGTGAATACTGCTAAGAAAAATGCCATAAGCTCTAGAAACTCTGTGTCTGTGCAGGCAATCAGCAGCATAAGAGAAGAGTCACAAGTGAAGTGGTCAATAATGTTGGAATCACAGAAATCCAGTTGGAGGCCCATGATCACTGGGGGAAAGATAATGAGGAAACCAGCCAGCCAGGAGCTGATTACAAGCTGGATGCAGATTTTGTTACTCATGATAGTTGTATAACGTAGAGGTTTGCAGATAGCCACATAGCGATCATAGGACATTACAGCCAGAAGAAAAAATTCTGTGGAGCCCAGAAGGATTAAAAAAAAAAACTTGTGTCATGCAAGCATTATAGGAAATGGTTGTGTCTCCTGTAGCAATGCTGATAAGAAACCTGGGGATACAGACTGTTGTGAATGAAATTTCTAGGAAAGAGAAATTCCTGAGGAAGAAATACATGGGTGTCTTCAAACAAACACTAGATAGTGTTAATATGATGATGGTCATGTTTCCACTTACACTCAATAAGTAAGTGAATAACATAAAGAAGAATATCACAGCTTGTAACTCTGGGTCATCCGTAAGTCCCAGAAGGATGAATTCTCTAACTGATGTCTTATTTGGCATGAGTAAACTTGGAAGTGTGTAGATCTGTAGGAAAAAATAAGAGTGGATGTGAACTCCTGATATGATTTCAAACACATTTGCAGTGCTTTTATTCTACACAAAGAACAATAATCATGCATTAACAAGAAGTGACAAAATAGTTATCCACCAGAATTGCAAATTCATCTCAGAATGTGCTCCATAGGGAAAAGTTAATCTGTGTTTTATTACCTTAAAAAAACAGATTTTAGGGACTGGCCCCGTAGCATAGCGGTTAAGTTCACATGCTCTGTTTCGGTGGCCCAACATTCGCGGGTTCAGATCCCAGGTGCAGACCTAAATACTGCTCATCAAGCCATGCTGTGGCAGCGTCCCATATACAAAACGGAGGAAGACTGACATATATATTAGCTCAGGGACAATCTTCCTCACCAAAAGAAGGAAAAAAAACACAGATTTTAATCTCAGTTTTGATAATTCCCTGCTATATATTTTTGATTACTTATTTAACACAATTAAATTGCTTTTTATGGTTCATAAAAATAAGTAATAACAATAAATACTTAGATTATTTCATTATGGAAGTAATTCATTTGGGAAGATTGAACAAGTTATTGAAATACATAACATTTTTGAAAACTTAATGCCCATAAAATTCTATATGCTAATTTTGCCATTGGAAAACTTATTTTTGAGTCAGAATACAATCTTTTTCTAAAGAAGTTTTGGTTTCTATTCATAGTAAAAAATTAAACATAAAAGACTGTATTTTTGGCAATTCATTGAAATTCATTCCCTTTTGCATTTAAGCAAAATTGACCCTATGTACTCCTCTTTGACTAAAGTTAGCATGAATACAATGCCAGCCTTTTTAATAAACAAGGTGATAGTGTAAAAGTTCTAATTGGACTTCTTAAATCTAGTCAATCATATAAACAATGAAAGAAATCAGATTATTTCCTGTAAGATTAAATATATTATTTCAGGAAGTTGTTGCATAACAGCGTTTATCAAGCTCTGCATTCGGAAATAATAATCTGATAACTTTCATGTTTATCAAACTCTAGTTTTTGATGCTGTTATAAGAAAGGAAATATAGTGGGAGGAAGATAATAACACCAGCAATAATATCAATAATTAATCATATAACAAAATATAATGATTTATTAGTTTTATTATCATCATTATTAATATTGTAGCAAAGATCTAAACAGCCTTTACGCTGTGCCCAAAAATGCTTTCTAGAGGTCCTATTAAGAGATTCATTTAGCTATTCGGGGTCTTTTGTTGTTCCATATAAATTTTAGGATTCTTTGTTCTATTTCTGTGAAAAATGTTGTTGGAACTTTGATAGGGATTGCATTGAATCTATAGATGGCTTTAGGAAGTATGGACATCTTAACTATGTTAATTCTTCAAATCCAAGAGCATGGAATATCTTTCCATTTCTTTGTGTCTTCTTCAATTTCTTTCAGAAATGTTTTATAGTTTTCAGTGTACAGATCTTTCACCTCTTTGGTTAAGTTTATTCCTAGGTATTTTATTCTTTTTGTTGCAATTGTAAATGGGAGGGTATTCTTAATTTCTCTTTCTGCTACTTCGTTGTTAGTGTATAGAAATGCAACTGATTTTTGTATGTTGATTTTGTATCCTGCAACTTCACCATATTCGTTTACTACTTCTAAAAGTTTTCTGGTGGATTCTTTAGGGTTTTCTATATACAAAATCATGTCATCTGCAAATAGTGACAGTTTCACTTCTTCCTTTCCAATTTGGATCCCATTTATTTCTTTCTCTTGCCTGATTGCTCTGGCTAGGACTTCCAGTACTATGTTAAATAGAAGTGGTGACAGTGGGCATCCTTGTCTGGTTCCTGTTCTTAGAGGGATGGCTTTCAGTTTTTCACCATTGAGGATGATATTAGCTGTGGGTTTGTCATATATGGTCTTTATTATGTTGAGGTACTTTCCTTCTATACCCATTTTATTCAGAGTTTTTATCATAAATGGATGCTGTACTACAAAGCTGTAGTAACCAAAACAGCATGGTACTGGCACAAAAACAGACACACAGATCAATGGAATAGAATCGAAAGCCCAGAAATAAACCCACACATCTATGGACAGCTAATCTTTGACAAAGGAGCCAAGAACATACAATGGGGAAAAGAAAGTCTCTTCAACAAATGGTGTTGGGAAAACTGGATAGCCATATGCAAAAAAATGAAAGTAGACCCTTACCTTACACCATACACAAAAATTAACTCCAAATGGATTAAAGACTTGAATGTAAGACCTGAAACTGTGAAACTTCTAGAAGAAAACATAGGCAGTACGCTCTTCGACATCAGTCTTAGCAACATCTTCTCAAACACCATGTCTGACTGGGCAAGAGAAACAATAGAAAAAATAAACGAATGGGACTACATCCAACTAAAAAGCTTCTGCACAGCCAAGGAAACCATCAACAAAACGAAAAGACAACCTAACAATTGGGAGAAGATATTTGCAAACCATACTTCTGATAAGGGTTTAATCTCCAAAATATATAAAGAACTCATGCATCTTACCAACAAAAAAACTACCAACCCAATTAAAAAATGGGCAAAGGACCTGAACAGACATTTCTCCAAAGAAGATATACAGATGGCCAACAGACACATGAAAAGATGTTCAAAATCATTAACTATCAGGGAAATGAAAATCAAAACTACAATGAGATATCACCTGACGCCGGTCAGAATGGCTATAATTAACAAGACAGGAAATAACATGTGTTGGAGAGGATGTGGAGAGAGGGGAACTCTCATACACTGCTGGTGGGAGTGCAAAGTGGTGCAGCCACTATGGATAACAGTATGGAGATTCCTCAAAAAATCAAGGATAGAACTACCATATGATCCAGCCATCCCACTGCTGGGTATTTATCCAAAGAACTTGAAAACATCAATTTGTAAAGGTACATGCACCCATGTGTTCATTGCAGCGTTATTCACAATAGCCAAGACTTGGAAGCAACCTAAGTGCCCATCAAGGCACGAATGGATAAAGAAGCTGTGGTATATATACACAATGGAATACTACTCAGCCATAAGAAACGATGAAATCCAGCCATTTGTGACATCATGGATGGATATTGAGGGTATAATGCAAAGTGAAATAAGTCAGAGGGAGAAGGTCAAATACCGCATGATTTCCTTCATTAAGTAGTAGATAATAACAACAATAAACAAACACATAGGGACAGAGATTGGATTGGTGGTTACCAGAGGGGAAGGGGGGAGGGAGGAGGGTGAAAGGGATAATTCGGTACATGTGTGTGGTGATGGGTTGTAATTAGTATTTTGGTGGTGAACATGATGTAATCTATGCAGAAATAGAAGTACAATGGTGTACACCTGAAATTTTTACAATGTTATAAACCAATGTTACTGCAATAAACAAAAAATTAAAAAAAAAATTTGATATAAATAAGGAAACTCTCCAAGGTTTGACATAAACTTTGTTTTTAATTATTGGCTAGGGAGAGTGATTGAGGCTGCCCTTCATATTTAAAAGTCATGCTATCAACTGTCTATGTAAGCATTTTAGTTTTTTTAATAATGAAGGTGGAATTAAGGTGAATTATTTATTCAATAAATATTTATTATGTAAAAAAAAAAAAAAAGAGATTCATTTTTCAGATGAGGAAATTGAGGTCCAGAGGGGTTAGGTAACTTGCCCAAGGTCACATAAGCAATAGATATAGATAGGTTAGCATTCATGTCTATCTTCTACTGCACCATTCCTAGTTCTTAACACACATTCTGATTCAGTTTTAATTGATGAATTAAAGAACAAAATAATGATTGAATAATGTATGTGCAACTTGGATTACAATTGACCACAAAATCCAGAGATTTCTTTTGCTCTGTGGGTTAGCTCTGCACTCATACACCAATTACTCTGAACTAGTTAGTCCTGACAGATAAAGACACCAGTAGTGATGTGTGTCAACGTAATGGGAATTTTAGGTAATGAGAATCTTAGAATCCAGTGAGATAAAAGCTCAAAATCCTGAAAGATATTTATTTGTGTAGTTCAGCATGGTGTGCTGCTACCAGCAAGAGAAAGAGAGAAACCAAATTGGTGACAATTGAGCGAAATATGAGGGTAGCCTGATTTAAGAACAGAATCAAAGTGTGAGATGTTAGGCATGTGCAGATGACAACAGCATGGAGTAATGCATCCTGTGGCTGGTATGACTGTTCTTGGTCAAACAAGAGAGGACTGGCTAAAAAAAACGCTATCTGACTCCCTCCTGAGACAAGTGTGATACATTTATAAGCTCAGTTGTGACAAATTTAGGAAGCTATAGACAGAGAAAATAATACAAAAGTTGAAAAAATGCCCTTATGATGCATTTCAAAGACAGTAATTGTTACAGTTCTATGATTCAGAAAGATAAATTAACAATGTGGATAGAGAAGAAACATACTCACTTTTATGATAGTCCTTGGTGGATCTGAGTCAGAGTTTAAACTTTTTTTTTATAGTTTTTTCCGATTATCTATAATAAGGGAAACATAATGTTTTAGATAGAAAAATTTTATTTTTAACTAATTTTATAAAATTACTTCACTTTTGCACACTCATTACTTAAAATTTAAAGATTTTGTTCAGATTCCCCCTTGTCATAAATCATCCATTTCTCAATCAAAAACCCAATCTGTGAGGATGAGAAAATCTAATGAGCATACTTCCAAAAATATTGTGTTATGAAATTTAAATGTCACGTGTCTCATGATTATTCTGATATTGCTCAGTGATATAAGTTTTCCAAAAAGCTTTTCTCCAAAAGGAACAGACACATTTTATGTGTTTTGGAATATACTGTTGTAGAAGAGTTTGTTTTTCAGGAAAACATAATAGAAACCTCTCTGGAGACAAAAAAACTAGTGCATCTGCAGCACAACTGATTTTCGCAACACTGTAATTGGGTTCCCTTGGGAGCCATTAGATATTGGAGGAATGGAGAATTCTACCTAACACTAGGCTTTGCATTAGGCAAAGAGAAAGACTGATGGAAAAATTATTCCTTCCTTGATTATTTTTCAAATTATCCTTCTGATAATTATTTTAAAAGAAGAGAGACTCACCCTGACTCTCATAAATTTCAATGAGAAAACATTAATGGTGAGGTTAGAATCTAATTGGGACCTGGAAGACATCCCAACCTAGGTGATTCATCGGTATAAATATGGATGAAGTATTTTTTTGAGTACAGCTGAGGTTCTCTTTGGCAAAGGCCATGAACTTTTAGTTGAGTATTTTAGCAAAATAGAGATTTCTTAAAATATATACTTGCATACTTGGATTTAGACAGAATAGATAAAATGTGTGACCCAAGATTGGGTGTTTTAAAGTTTAATTTTGATTAGGTAATTAGCACAATGGATTCTAGGCTTTGATTAATGGTGTCATAGTAATGCCAGACCACGTGGTCTATGCTCTGCCATGATAATCAAAGCTAAAACAATACCTGTTACTTTGCATAATAGGAAGCATTTGTAGGGCTGGAAGGAATGACTATGGTAAACAGTGCTTTCACATTATCAGGCAGAGGTAAGCACAAGATAAAACCTAATCATGTGAGTCTGTCTGCAGAAGTTATCTCATTCTTATACCAATATCAGCCAGGAAACTCCTGACCTTTGAAGGGTGGATATATGCAGTGATATTCAACTGAATTTGAGTTTTTTGCTTTCTTTCCTTCTCTTGGCTTTCCTTCTTTCTGTTCCTATTGAGTCACATTAAAGAAAAGGTACAGAACTGAATCTCCGAAAAAAATTTTCTTGGAAAGAGTACTTTTGCTCATTGTCTTAGAGTCATGCTTCATGAATGATTCATAAAAGGAAAAGAAGAAAACATAGAGAAAAATCTCCTTGACACTGGTCTTGGCAATGATTTTTTTCATATGATAGCAAAAGTACAAGCAGCAAAAGCAAAAATCAACAAGTGGGACTACATCAAACTAAAAAGCTTCTGTACAGCAAAAGAAACAATAAACAAAATGAAAAGTCAACCTAAAGAATGGGAGAAAATATTTGCAAACCATATATCTGATAAGGGGTTAATATCAAAAATATGTAAAGATCTCATACAATTCAATAGCAAGAAAACAATCTAATTAAAAAATGGGCAGAGGAATTGAATAGATATTTTTCCAAAGAAGACCTACAAATAGCCAACAGGTACATGATAAGGTGCTCAACATCACTAATCCCCAGGGAAATGCAAATCTGCAAATCAAAATCACAATGAGATATCATCTCACACCTGTTAGAATTGCTATTATCAAAAAGACTAGAAATGACAAGTATTGACAAGGATATACAGAAAAGGGAACCCCTGTGCACTGTTGATGGCAATGTAAATTGGTGAAGCTCCTGTGGAAAACAGTATGGAGGTTCTTCAAAAAAATTAAGATAGAACTAGCATATGATCCACCAATTCCACTTCTGGGTATTTATCTGAAGGAAATGAAAATACTAACTCGAAAAGATATCTGCACCCCCATGTTCATTGCAGCATTGTTTACAATAGCTAAGACATAGTAACAACCTAACTGTCCATTGATGAATGAATGGATACAGAAAATATGGTATATATATGAAGGGGAGGAAGACTACCCTCTACCAACTCTGATCTTTTCTGGCTGGGCTACAAATTAAATTAACATGAGACTAAATAGCAGGAGAAAATCAAACAAAGCTTTATAACACGTATACAGAGGAGAGACCCAGTGGTAACTGAGTATCTTGACAAAATGGTGGAGGTTCTCCTCTTAAACAGAAAGACAAAGGAGGATGTTGGTGGTGGGGGGAGTCAGCTATGGGAGATTACCAGAAAAGCACAGTAAATAAGAGTATGTGGATTTAAGTCCTTGCCCTCTGCACTGATAAGAGTTTCTACATATAAGGTAATCCCCCTTCTTCCTGGTACAGAAAGGGAGATACCTTTACAAATGGAGATTTCCCTTATAAATGTAAATATCTCTTACAAAGGATAACTTCTACTTGTATTTGGAATGGGCTCAGCAAGGACCCTCCCAGTCTACCCATACCCAGAGTTAAATTCTTTTAGGCAGCTGGGGGGTGGGAGGGCAGAGGTCAAAGTTTCTTTCAGAGAAAATTATCACGGAAGAGAGACATATGCTGAGGTGGCTAATTATGATCTCCCACATACGCATACAAGGAAATATTATCCAGCCATAAAAAAAGAAGGAAATCCTTCCACTTGTGAGGACATGGATGGGCCTTGAGGGCATTATGCCAAGTGAAATAAGTCAGACAAAGCAAGACAAACACAGTATGATCTCACTTATTTGTGGAATCTAAAAAAAATTAAAAAACAATAAAACCAAAAAAAACCCTGAGCTCAAAGATACAGAGAACAGATTGATGGTTTCTAGCAGCGATGGACGAGGATGGAAATAATGGGTGAAAGAGGTCAAAAGGCACAAACTTTCAGTTATAAGATAAATAAGTCTTGGGGATGTAATGTACAGCATGGTGATTATAGTTAATAATACTGTATTGTATATTTGAAAGTTACTAAGATAGTAAATCATAAAGGTTCTCATCAGAAGAAAAAAAATATTTTGTACACTTGAAACTGATATAATATTATATGTCAGTTATATATCAATTAATAAATTAAAACTTTTAAAAAACTAAGAAAAAACTAATTATCAGACCAGGCTAAAAATCAAGAAACCAAAATCAAATCCATTTAATTTGTATCTAGTCAGACTCATAGTTACTGAGTCAAATCAATTTTTTGATCAAGTTACCAAAGACAAATCAATTTTATTAATGACACAATGGAGTTGAAGGACTCATTAGATGGAGGAACTAGATTTCTCATTTTTTGCATTTCTCAAATACCTCCAAAAGTCATTTTCTTGGATATGAGGATGGAGTTTTGAGAATTGCTATGAAAGAGACAATGGAAAGATAAAGGCAGTATTATGCCTTTGGTAATAGAGGAAAACTAAGACATAAATAATTTATCTCTCATTTCTAACATACTCTCTAGAGAGTCATATAGTGGTCAAAGAACATGGCAGCCAGAAGGTAAAACCCTGTCAACTCCAAGAAGATGCAAAAGAAATCGCTGAGCTCCACAAACGTTGTAGGAAATGGTTCTGTCCCACAGCAAAGTAGTGACAAGTTATCTGGGAATGCAGACAGAGGTGAATGATATTTCTAGGAAAGAGAAGTTTCAAAGGAAGCAATACATCGGAGTCTGCAGATGGGGATCTGAAAAGGTGAGAGTGACAACGATCAGGTTCCCGGTTATACTTTGCATGTAGGTAAGAAGCAGAAACATGAAAAGTACAACCTGCTACTGTGGTTCATTTGTCAATCCAAGAATAAACTCTGTTACTTCCATGTAATTTCTTACCGTTTTCTTTCTTTATTATTGTATTCTTTGTTTTAGCTGTAAAATAGGTGAAGAAATAAGAAAGCTATGACACCAGCAAAGAAACTTAAACACACACACTTTTTAAAAAAACATTGTTGCCTTTTTCTTTTAGAGAAAAATAATTTTGTAGTACATAGAAAGAAAATATTTTTTAAACTCTATTTATTACCTCATATGTTAATTCGCTATCCCTGTATTTCCTTCATTGTATTCTCATATATTTCAGTATAAATCTCTTCTGAAGATTCAACCTATTCCCTGAAAATAAGAAATAAAGATTAAAAAATCCGAGATTAAAACACTTCCAAAAAAATTCTGAGAGCTCATTCATCAGCATATTTATTTATTTATTTATTTTGGTGAGGAAGATTGGACCTGAACTAACATCTGTACCAATCTTTTTCTGTTTTTTAATATATGGGACACCTGCCACAGCATGGCTTGATAAGCAGTGTGTAGGTCTGCACCCAGACCTGGGACCTGTGAACCCTGGCCGCCAAAGTGGAGCATGTGAAATTAACCACTACGGCACCAGGCTGGCTTTATCTGGAGCATTTTTTGATTTGATTTTTTATTTTGCTTTCCTTTTTTTTTTTTATTTTGAATAATCATTTATTGCCCCTCCCCTATTCAAATGTTTACAATCAGTGAAATTAGGTCAGATGTTCCTCTGGTAGAGTAATGTGTCTCTGATAATGGTGTACAGAATGTTTAATGTCCGGGAGGGATTTCCACTCTAATCCTAATGTTTTTGATGCAAGTTATTCAATTTTTAGTTAATAATCTGTTATCATGCTCTCATAAGATTATAAATTTACTCTTCTTGGTCATATATTTTTATTTACCAGCTAACTATCGTGAGTCTACTCTCCATTATGTAAAGTAGTACTTTTATTTAAGTGCCAACAGCATTTAGAAAAATTGCAAATGTTCTTACTGATCCTATTTCCAGGCTGATGTAGCACTTCTCCACAATATTGGGTGTCCTTTCCTTGAGGGTGATGAATGAGAATAGTTGAACATTCAAGGTATGTTTGAATGAGATAAAGATTTTTTTCCTTCAGTTTTTGCTTCTGATATCACCCTTGATGTTATACAAGATTTGTTCACCTGTTTGTTCAGGTTTAGTTATCTGTCATAAAAGCCTGCGTGTGCTGTCACCATCATCATTTCTTCAAATAGTCAAATGTCCAGACAGCATTTAATATTGTGCATAATTTGAGATTACTTATAGAAAGAATAAATATATACTATTAAACAGAAAAATTGTATCCCTGCTAGAACAATGAAAGGGTATATTTATTTGTATTGTAAACATGATTTGATTCATCAAAATGTCATTTCTAGTGGCTCTTTTGATTTGTTTAAATTTAAAGCTTCAGAAATTTTCAAAAGCCTCTGCACACTGTTCTGCCTCTTTCTCCTTATATTTGTAACCAAATATCCAATACATGGGTAGTAAGGAAAAATCCCAAGAGCTCCTCTACAATGCTCACAAGAAGGATATATATCTACCCATTTCTATACAGCCAACCAAATTTCTCTAATGATCTGAAGTCCTTGGATACCTTACCTATTTCCACTCAAGGGAGTATTGTCCTGAGAGTATTGAAACTTCTGACTACAATTGTGCATTTGAGTGTTTTATTATTATTTGTAAATTGTATTAAGAAAATTTATAAGATTTTTGTGTATTTTTTTTCTGGTAACTGATTGTTAAACACTTCCCAGAACACTCGCTCTCTCTGCGCATACACATTGAAGAGTCTGAACTTTTCTGAGTACCACATTGCTTCAGTCATACCTGCATCAACAAATGCAAAGCAAGTATTTAGATTTACATAGAATCTCCAAAGCAACAATTGGAACGAAGAAAAGCCTTGTAAATCAAAGACAGAAACAAAAACATAATTCTGGAATAGTTGGAAAATTCATCTATGATGCCTAAGGAGAGATTTCAGTATACTGCCCAATTCTCACTGAAGTTACTATCAAATTGAGCAAAACAGTTTTACAACCAGATGTAGGAAACGTGTTTACTGAGATGCAAAAATGTAAATATCATATGGATTTTTTAGACATTCATACTCTCAGATAGAATTTGTTAATTTTCATCTGTTTTTGATTATGTGTAACAGTTTCTATAAACACTTGCTAGAAGAACTCCTTTTTTTAATGGTGACAGAAGAGAACCCAAGCCCTGAGTATCCAAATGAATATTAAGTAAAAGTGTTCTGATGGTAAATTAGATGATTTCATGTGTCCATGCATCCCTTGTGGAAGATGATAGGAAAGAAGCAAATGGATGAATGCTAAACAAAGTTTTATTCTTATATGTGTAGAGCTATAACTAAGAACCTCTTATAGGAAAGATTTATGTCAAAGTTTGGACAGTGCAAACATGCTGAAATCACACCCTCCAATGTCCACAAAAATTCTGAAAGAGATGTATTTTTCAAAAGAATGAAATCATACAAATACTGATGATAGCGTATCATCAGTGTACCAGAAATTTTGAGAAATACCCGGGAGATAGAAAGCGTATGGTTTTAATCGCCAAAAAAATCAAAGAGAGGAAATTGGATCTTAGGCAACCAAAAGCAAGCCAGGTTCTTTGTAAGGGAGCCTCAGATGAGCTCCAGACTCACGTTCAGCAAATTAAAAGAAAGTAATGGGCTGTGGAGCAATCATCAGTGTAGTTCATTAAAGATGCTCCATGGTGAGTGAATTGGGGTCTTACAGAAATATCAATGTCATACTTCTAGTAACTTGGGAATTTGGTCCAAAAATCATTAAACAAGATACATTATAATATTAAAGGATGGAATTCACAATGACGATGTAACACCTGTGCCTCAAATAGCATAGATCAACATTTATAATGTAAAAACCATAGGAGATACAGGACAAACAGAAGCATGCTAGAGTTAGGAGACTTCACCTCCCAGTTAATACTCTGTGCTTATGCACTGGGAGACATAATTTTTTAGGATGGCTTGATGATAACTTTTATTTAGCTTTTGATTGGCGTCCAAAGGGAAAATCTTCAAAGATTGAGAAAACTAAATTCTGGCATTCTTCTTAAATGTTATTCTCATTTATGTGACATCAAGTCACTCATGCTCAGAAATTTTTAGGGCATGTAAATGTAAAAAGATAGTCAACCAAGTGAGGTCAAAATAAAATAAATCGATCATTAAACCTGAAGGAAAAAGAAGTTGAATATAGTAGTGGATGGAGAAACATAAAAATATTAATATTGTGTTAGCATAAGATTTCATTTAAAGTTCAGGCCATGAATTTCTTTATGATTCAAATTTATTTCAAAAGCATTTTTTGACCAAGTTCTTAAAGGACTGCTTTGCCTGCTGGTTCCTTAGGGTGTAAATAAAACGATTCAGCATTGGGGCAACAGAGGCATGGAGCACCGCTATACCCTTGGTCCAAGCAACTCCTTCTTTTGCTGAAATTTTGATATACATTTAAATGCAGCTTCCATAAGAAAGGGAGACAACAATCATGTGTGAGGAACAAGTGGAAAAGGCCTTTTTCCCTTGCTCAGCAGAGGGGATTCTCAGAACTATTTTAAGGATGAATACATAGGAAAGAATCACTACTGTTAAGGTTACCATGAGCGTGAATACTGCCATGAAAAAGCCCATGAGCTCTAGGAATGCTGTGTCTGTGCAGGAGATCAGTAGCATAGGAGAAGAGTCACAGGTGAAGTGGTCGATGATGTTGGAGTCACAGAAATCCAGTTGAAGTCCCATGATCACAGGTGGAAAGATAACGAGAAACCCAGCCAGCCAAGAACTAATTACAAGCTGGTTGCAGATTCTGCTATTCATTATTGTTGTGTAATGCAATGGCTTACAGATAGCCACGTACCGATCATAGGACATAGCAGCCAAAAGGAAAAATTCTGTTGAACCAAGGAATATGAAGAAAAACACCTGGGCCATACAAGAATTATAGGAAATGGTCATATCCCCTGTTACAATGCTGACCAGGAATCTAGGAATACAAACTGTCGTGAATGAGATTTCTAGGAAAGAGAAATTCCTAAGGAAAAAATACATGGGAGTTTTGAGATGCGAATCTAACAGAGTAAGGGTGATAATTGTCAGGTTTCCAGCTATACTCAGTATATATGTGAAAAACAGAAATAGAAAAACCAAAACATTTAGCTTTGAGTCATCTGTTAATCCCAGAAGAATGAACTCTTTCACAGATGTTTGATTTTTCATTTCTTATTGCTGACTTCTTCATCTGTAACTGCAAACAAAAACCAGTAATTTAGAGAGTACAGGATTACTTTTTTTTTTGTCACTTCTGCTGATTTAAGAAATATATAATGAAATGGGCCAATAAATTAGCCACCAAGTTACTGAATTCTAAAAATATAAGTGAGCCAGGACAAAGAAACTTATATCTAGTACCTGCCTTGTAGATCACTAGCAATTTAATATTGAGGGAGTCACTTGATAGGTCTAGTAAACACATCTGTATAGGAAAAATATACTTATCAAATGTGCTTTACTTTTTTAAAAAAATTTGCTCATATGTGTATAAAAATTAGGTAGAACATTATAAAATATAGAATATTATTTTATTTTTATTAAAATATTTTACCAATGACCACATGTTCTAATGATTTTCGGAAAATGACTCATTTTGAAGTTTGTTTTTATAGAGAGCTATTTTTCCCAATTTTTTCCAGATGTTTAATGTCATTCCTACCTATGTGGAGAATTAATAACTTAACAAAAGAATTGGAGCCATTAAAACTAATATTTATATACTCCTAAACAAATTCAGAATTTAGAGTTTTTATTTTCTGAATTAAATAACAATCCATTACTGTTTGGAAGAGATTCTAACAAAGTTAAGTGATCTAAGTTATAAATTAATTAGAAAATGGAAAAAATAAATGAGGTGAGAAACGAAAAATATACTTACAATGACATAATACCAAGTGGTAGCAATTTGCCTGCTCCAGCCCAGATGCTCTGCTGCCTTCCTTTAATTCAGTGTCAGTGCCTGAGGCTTTACTCTTGGAGCATTTCATGGACTTCACGACTTGTTTCTGCCTTTGATTTTCTTATGCAATAAGATACCTACATCATGTGTAGGTGGTTGGCAGGATGACTCTGAGTGCGTAGAGTGAGACAGAACATATTGAAGAATACGTCCAGTAGGAAATTTATTCCTGAAATCAAGAAGGGCCTGAAAGAAAGGTGACGTAGTCCCAGGTGCTGGTGGAAGGTGCTACATCCAGACTGAGAGCACAGTACTCAAGAGGTCCTGCAACTTGTGATCCAGGAGAGAGTTGGTGAGACGGTGGCAAAAGCTCTGTGGGCAGTCCCAAGTAGTCAACTCATGTTAGGTCTGAAAGGCTGATACTCAGGTAGTGTTGCAAAGTTTTTCATTAAGTCACAGTGTCTCTGGTATTAACTTGCTATTTAGGAATAAAACTAGAAGCTGTGGAAATGGGAAAGGGCAGCAGCAAAATGGACCCCTGCCCTAAGTTTTTAACTGATGACACAGTAGAACCAGAGACTAAACTTTCCTAGAATATGGGTAGGACTCTCAAAAAACTAAATAGGTAAAAGAAAAAGCAAAAGAAAAGAAAAACGTGGTATAAGGGAACTAGTTACAGTGAAACAGGCAAATAGAGGTGATCAAGTTGCATATTTTGCTGGTTAATGAAGTAAGGCTCTTAGTTGACAAGGAAAGGGCTCAAACCGTGAGTGTGAATCCAGAAATAATAGCTGTGGAAAAGAAGCGAGCTGCACGGCATATGAGCAAAAATTTGTGGGAAAGAAAATCCCTGAAATGAAAAGAACTATCTCAAGTTATGAAATCCAAGGCTAGTCATTGACTATCTCTTGTTTTCCAAAATTTTCATAAAATTAACAACATCCTAACCTTAGATGCGAGGAGAACACACTAATGGAATATCTTACTTGGCTCTCAGTAACTTTTGGGAACGAAAGACGGGTTATAATATTTTTTTTACTCTCTTTACCTTCCAGCATGAAGTCTTGATTTTCTAACTATGGTTTCTAAAACAGACTGGTTTTATCTGTTTTTTCCTCAAAATAGTCACAGGGGGTTCTTGCAGGGAAGCAGAATTAAAATGTCTCTGGAGAGATATGGTATGATGAATGTACCTTAAATTTAGTTAAATAATTTTAATTAGGTATCCTTGGGAAATTATTTTTTTTTTTTTAAAAACGTTGAACGTCAGAGAGGTCTGTGATGCAAAGAACAATAGTGAGGAAATAGCAGTCTTAGAATTATTTTGGATTTCGTATTGTCAATGTTATTTTATTTTTACCTGAAATAAATGTCTGCCAAGGCAATAGAATCCAATTACATGTAAACTTGTGAAGAAGCAGAAAATAGCAAGAGGAAAGGGCCACAAAGATATAAAACGTGCTATTCTAATGTTTTATTTGTTAATAAAAATATATTGAAAACCTATTTTAGGTAAGGTATAGTTAGTAGATAGACACATCATCAAGATACAGTAAAATTAGAGAGACTGATATATGAACCTAAAACTCATGAAATTGGTTATCTGAAAATCCTTCTCAAGTATTGTTTCTTTCACATTAGAAAATGAAGCAAGCAAAGTTTGTGTACTGCTTTATTATATTTGTCTAATTTTTCTTGTTAGACAGTTTAGGATCTTGTACATTGTTTTCAGATATTAAAATATTTGATTATCATTCTTGGTCTTCTTGTTTCATTCATATATTTTCTGTGGATGCCAAATTTGATTTCTTTCTGTCTTTAGAATTATATATTTGCATTATTTTCCTGGACTCTCTATCAGAGGTGAATCTATGCGAGTGGGGGAGATGTACTGGTGGCTTAGGGTAATTGTTTTATTTCAAGAGAACATTAAATGATCAGTATTTTTTTAACCAAAAAATAATACATTTTCCCTCTTTTTCTAATATTTTGTAAATGTTACATTATGTTTGGCATGATTTAGCCTTTTGGCCATTTAAAAAATAATTTTTCACCACCATGTTTCCAGGAAAATATATCCTTTCCAAGATGTGCAGGTAGCCTTTAAAGCAGTCTCCACAATTCCTGATTCTTGCTGTTTGTGCCCTTGTACAATCTCTTCTCCAGGAGTGTAGGCAGAGCCTGTGACTTGCTTCTAACCAATACAATATGGCAAAGATGATGTGATGTCACTCTTGTAATTATGTCATGTTACATAAAACTCTTGCTAGCAAACTTGCTCTAGAGTCTCTCCATTGCTGGCTTTGAATAAATAAGCTCCTATGAATTCCACAGCCATAAAAAATGTGATTCTGCCAACGATCTGAGTAACCTTAGAAGTGGATCCATCCCCAGTCAAGCCTCCAGATGATGATCCAGCCCTCATAACACCTTGATTGTAACTTTGCAGCCCACCCTGCTAGGCAGTGCCCAGGTTTCTAACTTACAGCAAATGTGAGATAATACATGTATAGTGTTTTAAGGTGCTAAATTTGTGATAATTTGTTATTCAGCCTAGAAAACTGTTACACAAGGTCCCCTTTCTGCCTTGTAAGTGATGACTTTTCAAGAAAGCCAGTTCAGATCCTGCAAGCTTTCCCATCCTTTTCCTTTGGATCCCTAGTAATTGTCAACCTGATGCACCAAATTCATTATTTTTCCATTTAATGAGAGATGTTCCTTCTGAGGTGAACACCTTCTGAGGTGAAAACTGATCTTATCAGTTTGTACTTATTTTTTATTTTATATTTTTGGTCACAACTAAGACTCTAACTAACTTTCCTACACTCCACAAAATCACCACATTACTCCTTGTTTTGGTTTTGACTTAAAGATGATTATTCTAGTCTTCCTATGCTGAGGGCTTGAGCTACGTGTAATCATATTTACTGTTTCTTTTAATCCATGGTTTTTAGAAAGCACGCAGGAAGATTATTATTTGGGGAACAAAATTTTCCTAAAAGAAACTAGGGCTTGGGAGAGCACTTTTTCCCTTCATGGCTTCAACTAAGAAGATAGAAAAAAAGTTGATTAGCAGATGCATGCCACCTACCATAGGCTCTTCTATTAATTCTTACATCAATAGAACAATTCTACACGTATAAAATATGAAGAAGAGCAACTTTAGAAAGTACAGCCTACTAATGTAAAGCCAATATCTCTCAGACAATCAAAAGCAAGTTCAATCTCTTCACCAAGGGCAGGGCAAATTGTCATCAGTTTTATTTTCCTTTAGGTGACATTCATTCCTCTTGTAGTTTAGTGAAAATCTCTCTTTATGTCTTGCAAAATTATTTTTCAATTATAAAGGTCACTACCAACATATTTTTTGTATAAAATAGTTGGGAAAATGTAGAGAGGTAACAGAGCAAGGGGAACATATGGATAGTTACTACTGTGTTGTTTTTCTGCAATTGTTCATAAGGCTATCATTGGTATACCATTGAGGATTGTCTATGGTGTGCTTCATTAACAAACATCAACATTTCAATGGTTTAAACAAAACTTTTTCTCCTTCCCAACACATGTCAAATGCAGGTTGGCTAAAGATTCTGTTCCACATCTTGCTCTTTCTGGGACACAAGTTAATATCATTTAAAATCTCATCAGTAACAGTCAGTAGGAAACTAAGGTGGAGAAAAATGTAGAGGCTATTATATACCACCATTTGGAAGTGACACAGCATTTCTATTTCTATTTCATGGCCTCGAGTAGCGAAGTGAACATATTTACAATCTTGAATATAAGGAAATAAAATCATACCAAATGTCAGAAAGGAAGTGAACATATTTATAATCTCGAATATAAGAAAATAAAATCATACCAAATGCCAGAAAGGAAAATATGCTGATATTTATTGATAATTTTTCAGCTTCAAATCCACCATTTAATACCTCACTCCGTGATGTTCAGTTCATCAGACACTGGAAACTTTGCCTTCAAGTTTCCTGATAGGCACTGACAATAAGAGCCACTACAGCAAAATTAGAATGTGGGAGAAAACAAAGAGATTTGTTTTTCCAATTTTTTGGCTTTGGTATCTGTCTGATGGCCCTGGCAAAGGCTCCAGGCTTCCGCTTATTTTACCATTTTCAGAACGAGCCACATCATTGCCCTCAAATGTGTAAGCAGGAGTAGGCAGTGCCCCATCTTCAGAGATACGAGTTCCCTCTTCTGAGTTCCCAGGGACCGAAGCATCCATACAGCATCACATCCTCATAAGTAAGAGCACCAACACCATGCAGCACCTGCTGTGAGTGCTTGAGTTCTGGAAATCCACCTGTTTCCCCAGGACAGGCAACCCAAGGAGTCAAGGCTGAAGCATCAATGCTTTTTGTAATCTATCCTCAGAAGTAACACACTTTCTTTTTTTTAAAACCTCATCCCTGAGGGTTATCTCTGGGTTTCCTCAGTGTTCCTTTTTTGTTTTTCACCATTTACAACCTCAATAAGGAGTTCCTTGTGTGGAATTCCCTCTAGTGACATTTCTCTTTTCCTTTATGGACCCTAATTGATACAGAGAAGAAATAAATACTGGTGAATCACAGAAATTACTACTATATACAGTCTTTATACATCATCCCTCCGTTACATATTCTATTTTCCCTTTGGCAATGGCCCAGACTTCAGAAAAGTATGTTCACTTACTGTCTGGAGAGATAAAAACACTCATTACCAAGGGTTTTGAACTCAGGATTTGCCTGCATTGAGTTTCAGTAAGTTTCAATGAAGAGATTGTGGTTTTCACTGGGCTTCACTGAGCTTCCTGAGTCTGTGGGTTGATATCTAGACACTTTAGCAAATTCTTTGGAGTTATTTCTTTGAATATTGCTTCCTCCCTATATTCTCTCTCTTCTTCTTCTCAGACTCCAATTTACATGTATGTTAGAACTATTGACTGTCCCCCACATGTGTCTTATCCTCCATATCCTTATTTTCTTTATTTATTTTGGGTATTTATCACTTACCTGTCTTCCAATTTACACTTTCAGGCTTTGACTGCTGTTAAAGTGATTTAATATGTGCTTAAATTTAGATATTGTATTGTTTACTTCTAAGTCCATTGATTCCTTTGTATAGGTTTCAAGTGTCTCTTGCAATCTCCATATTTTAATAATTTTATTCGTTTTCCTATTCCCTTGAACATACCATGAATAATAAAGTTAGGATCCATTGTATCCTAACTCCAATATTTGTATCGTTTATGTTTTTTTCCTATTGTTTTTTATTGGTCTCATAACCCTATATCTTTACTTGCTTACTTATTTGTATTGAATGCTGGGCACAGTTTTTAAAAATCCTCGTATGTTTCTGATAAATTACTGCTGTTTCTGATATCCAGATAGAGATGAGGCTGATCAACTTCATCCAAAAAGGAAATTTTGTTGAATTGAAGCTGGATTTATTTAGATAGGCTTAACCTATCTCTGGATCACTCTTATATCCAATATGTGGCTCTTCAAAGATTCCATTTAATATGCTTGGGTGGGGGTAGGATGTATGTCTTCCTAGCTCCCAGAGTCCGTATGCATTTCGGAAATGTAGAGCTTAGCTCCTTAGACTCCCACTCTACTTATCTTCAAAATTTGGCTAATATCTTCAGGAAGAGACTGCTGGATCTGCTTGCTCTTTAGCCTCAGATACCATACAGTTTTAGAAGTTGGCTTAGGTTTTTAGGGGCAAAATTAACCATTTGTTTGACATCCTCAATTTTCCAATTTTTCACTCCAATTGTACTGGACTGCCAATAGTTTTCTTAATTTGCCTGACCCACAAAAGCAATCCTCTACCAGGGCCAAGCCCAAATTCTCATCTTTGACGGTAGGTCGGATATAGCAAATGATCCCAGTGAAAAACACCTGTAGGTATTGGTGTCTCCTCTGAAAGTTTCTCTTCTTTCTGAAATTTTAATTTCTCAAGTCCACATTGCTTCTTCAATAATCTGTTATATTTAAAAGTAAGATTTCCCCTTGTCTCACATCATCAGACTTTCTTCTGAACTGCCTGCTCTCTTTCTACAACAATGTCAGGAGTACCATCAGAAACAGAGGAAACAATCTCCCCTATGTGTTTTTCATCACTTCCACAATTTCGCATGGCATAGCAGGTCTATTCTCTAAACATTTTTTTATTCAGTATCACTCATAAGTAGATTTGCTTCCCTTATCAAACTCTAACAGGTATTCCATCTTTCTCTGTTATTTTCAAAGCCCATATGAAGAGGATATATTAGTACACAAAAAGTGAAAAAATTTTCCTTGTTAGTTTAGCATTTAAATTTTAGACATTTTCTAAAAAACAACTAATCCTCCACAAAGAAAATCTCTTCCTCTATATACTCATCATAATCAATTACTGATATCATTCTCCATAGAAAATCTCTCTAGCTTCTTCTGTTACCAATTCAAGTTGTTTTTCTTCAAGTTTTACACATTTTAACTAGTTTCCTTATGAAAATGTAAACATGAAAGATTTACTTTTCTTATTTTTCTGTAATTTTGCATAAAATTTAGTGGAAGAATAAATCATTTCCTTGGATTAGAGGACATATGGACAAAAATCTTGATGTATTTTTCTGTAAAGGGATTTTATTTAATTACTTTTCTAGTATTAATTACTTCCTAAAAAGTCAGTTATGCCATTCTTTTCCTGTGCACCATATTATATATAATAAATATGCTAACATTTATCAGTATGATAAAGGTTGTTATATTAAGGCTAAGAGGTTGTGTGGAGAGAATAAGTGTTTTTGACCTAAGGAAAAAAAACACATATAATTGGTGAATATTTAGTGACTTAGAGGTAATAGACAATGCTGTCATTAGCTAGATTCCTATCTTGATTCTTAATTTGGAATGGAGAGTGAGAGAGCTCCATTTTACTTCTTTCTTTGGACCAGTCTCAGCTCAGTCACTTTGAAAAGTGAAAAGTTCTTTATATGCCCTTTTAATTCCCACTATAGGAATTAGAATCCATTTTAATATCAACATTTAAGATTCCCTATAGATGCCACAACTAGACACTTAACTTTATTTTGTTTTTGTTTTTCATTAATGATGAAAATAGTCAATTAGTATCATCTCCCTAAGAATTCCCAGGGCCCTTTACTAGTTCTAAGTAAACATGCTCTTTGCTATTAAAGAACAGAGATAAATCTATGGCTATGTGGAGACAAAAGCATTTTTATTCAAGAAAAATTCAGAGAGTCTCTAGTGAGTGACCAGCATTCTCTTTACACACAAATGCAAACTCTACTCTTTTGATTATGGATAACTAACTTAGATATCTAGATTTTTAGTTGGGCTGAACCCAGATGTTATTCATTTCTATTTGTAGGGAAATCAGAAAAATGTGTTTGAAAATGCCACATGCCACATATGATGAATAGAGGGACATAGAGAGAGGAAGAAAGAGAGAGGTCCACAGATGTTTAACTTTATTATTTAACATCCCTGGATTTTAATGTAAATAAGGTCTCCTTTGAGAGTGGGGAAGCAAAGAAAAATATGGGTTAGAAAAATATACATATCTTTTTGGGAAAATAATTCATATATTTTTTGTTAATGATACAAATGAAAAATTTCACAGTGCGTCAGTAACCAAAATTCTTGCAGAATTTACAGAAAGTAAGTATTTTCAATATTTTGCTGTTTTGTGTACAAAGCAATTACTATATAATCCATTCTATTCTGAATGTGTGACACAGAGTAAACCAATTAAATGCAGAATTAGAGAAACAAAGAAAATGTTTGTGTAACACATGATTCAAGATTCACTGTACATATTTGAAAGTGTTTGAATTTATATATTAGAATATGAACAATAATTCTCAGTAGTTTTTATTGAAAATTTGGCTGACATATTTAGTAAAGGATTGGGTATTTTAATATTACTGAATGTAAAATATTTCTTAAATTGATAAAGCTATTAACGAAGATGACGTTCACTGAACAATTAATAAATTAACCCTAAATCCCATGCAAAATCTCAACTTGATTTTTATATAGTAATTTTGAGATTCACGTTGTACTAAAATTCATAAAAATTTATTTCCATTGAAAAAAGTTCTAACTGGCAGTCCCAAAGACCCCCAAAACTAAGGAGAAATATATCTTCAGAAAGTAACCATTTAAGAAATGATTAATTACAAAAGTTCAGTCCTGACTACCTGTTAAAAATGTAAAAGAATAAGGAAAAGATTTACCTTGCTGAAACAAACTGAGCAGAAGTTTACTTTAACAATAGGAAGATTAACAGAGCCAACCTGAATGTTTTCTTGCGGATTCAGTAAGATTTCAGAAAGATTCAGTAAGATTACTTCTCAGTATCTGAGACAAAATTTTAAACCAGAGAAACTTGCAGATGCTTATAACAGGAGATAATATAGCCATTCTATTGCAAAGTAAAGAGGATCTGAAGAGAATTGGGAAAATGGGTATCCAGAAAAGGAGATGAAATAAGCAGGATTAAGCCTGTGGTTCTGACTGCTAGATAAAATGGTTAAAATCATAGGAATAAGAGAGCATAAGTATTTCAGTTGAGTTACTTGGTTCTTGATATAACTTTTAAATCTGTATTTAGTGAAGCATTTTTAATTATCTGTTTTTTTCCTAGATCTAATGGTATTAGAAGAAACTTCACCATGTGAAACCATACAATGGTGACAACATTTGTTCTTCTGGGACTGACAGATGACCCAAACTGGCAAATTGTGATTTTCCTTGTTCTATTTCTAACATATTTATTGAGTGTCACTGGAAATCTGATCATTATCCTCCTCACCCTGCTGGATTACCACCTCAACACACCCATGTATTTCTTCCTTTGGAATGTTTCCTTCTTAGAAATATCATTGACATCTGTCTGCATCCCTAGATTCCTGATCAGCATAGTCACTATGGGTAAAACGATTTCCTATGATGCTTGTTTGACACAATTGTTTTTCACCATCTTCTTGGGTGTATCAGAGTTTTTCCTGTTGGCTGCCATGTCCTATGACCGCTATGTGGCAATCTGCAAACCCCTTCATTACACAACCATTATGAGCAACAGAGTCTGCACCCAACTGGTTGTTACTTGTTGGTTGGCCGGGTTGTTAACAATCTTGCCTGGACTTATCATGGGCCTGGGGTTGGAATTCTGTGATGCCAATGCTATTGACCACTTTGCCTGTGACTATTCTCCTGTCCTCAAACTCTCCTGCACAGACACACGAGTCACAGAATTGTTAAGTTTTATTTTAGCCACTGTCACACTCCTGATTACATTGGAAATGGTAATGTTCTCATATGCAAATATCATAAGAACGATTCTGAAGATCCCTTCTGTCCAGCAGAAGAAGAAGGCTTTTTCTACCTGTTCCTCCCACATGATTGTTGTCTCTATCTCTTATGGCAGCTGTATTTTTATGTATATTAAACCTTCTGCAGAGGAAAGGATAACCTTAAACAAGGGTGTAGAAGTACTCACTACTTCAGTTGCACCGTATTAAATCCTTTTATATATACTCTAAGAAATAAACAAGTCAAACAAGCCCTGAAGGATACAGTAAAAAAATGCATCTTTACTACTTTAAAATAATAGCTTTGGCTTTCATATGGAATACCATGAAAGTTTATTGAAAATTACAGCCTATATCAGCTACTCTTTTAATATAGTCTTTTATTTTTATGTTATGATAGTGATTGAAGTCACCTACAATCATTTAAAGTATTGCTGAATCTTTATCTTTTTAATCATATAATCGGTATCCATGATGTTCTCGTATGCATTGCTAGACTCACTTCATTCTTAAATTTATTTCTCTGATTTGTTCATCTTCAAAATATTCCACTATGGGACTGGCCTGGTGGCATAGTGCTTAAGTTCGCTTTCTCCGCTTTGGAGGCCTGGGATTCGCAAGTTCAGATCCAGGGTGTGGACCTACGCACCACTTACCAAGCCATGCTGTGGCAGCATCCCACATATAAAGTAGAGGAAGATGGGCACAGATGTTAGGCCAGGGCCAATCTTCCTCAGCAGAAAAGAGGAGGATTGGCAACAGACGTTAGCTCAGGGCTAATCTTCCTCTCAAAAAGAAAAAAAAATGCCACTATGAGTTCATTTTAGAAAGCTAATGCCTCTATGTTTTTCTAACATATAAAAGTTTCTTTGTGCCCACATTAAAGATCATTTGTGAACTCTATAAGTATTAATCTGATTTTCTAACCCTCTAGGAAATATTGTACTAAATATGTGATGTTGTCAGAAACACAATAATGAACCTCAATAGAATTATTCATGTTCAAGCTTAATGAGATACCTAAAAAATGTCTCCATATCACTATTTAGAAGGCAATGATTTTTTATATTTAATTGAGTTTACTGATAGTTCATTTTAATTACCTTTTCAACTCAATCTGATTATATATACTTTTAATTTTTCTGTTTAATAACTATTACACATTGTTCATCATAGTTTAGCATAAGATATTTCTATGTTTATCTTTGTCTGTCATCTATTTTTTTCTATATTTGTAATTATATTTTGCTTAAACTATACACCCTGCCAGGTAGTTATCTTTCTTTTCTCTTCCTTTCCATTGCTTATTTTTTCTCCTGCAGTGGACTCTATTATTTGTTTTCCATGTCTATTAAATTATTTTTTGTAATTTTAAAACATGTTCTGAATTTTGAGAGAGCTCTTTTATGTTTATTCTATTAATTGACTTTGAATTGATGCAACATTAGATTTTGGGATTTTTATACATTTGACTTGTAATTCCATTTTAGTTTATATCTTTGCAGAACTTTTGTATATTATCAGTCTTTCTTTTAAACTTTCTCTTATACTCTTGTTTCCTTTTACTTTTTATTATTATTACTATAGTTAGATTGTTCTTTTTGCATGGCTTCATATTTATCTTTTAATTTAACCACATTTTTTTTAAGGTATTGAACTTGGCAAGCGATGTTTCACACTTTCTTCTGGATTTGTGATTTTTCAGAAATAGCTTTTACTTTTTCATTTTTCTTTTTTCCCTTTTTTGATTTTTCTTTTCAAATTTATTTTCTCTTATTCTCCTTTCTTTTCTCTTCTCTTTCTTTCTTTTCTCTTATTTTTTAATTGCATTGGATGACAGTTATTCTCCATATATTTTCTTTTTCTTATTTTTTCATAGGTCTTCTATTAAATTTTTGCTTTATATTTTTTCTTCCTTTCTTTTTTTGTCACAGTCGAATCATTAAAGTTATACCCTTGTCAGGCAGTGTGTTGTATACAGCTCCCATTACTACTTCTTTGTGTGTGACTTATTTCACTGTTGCCTTTGCCTGTTTATTTGATCATCTGGATTAAATGAATGAATAAAAAAATAGACTTATCAACATGGTATATGCCCAACGTTTTCCCAAAAAAAGGTTGTACATGTGTGTTATTATCTGTCAAGATCCAGTAGATCACCACCACTGCCCATCACATGACATGCACTTCTTTTACACTTTCTTTTAAGAGTGTGGCCGTATCTATCTACTGGAGATATATGATTCTGTACTAAAACATCACTTCGGCTATTTCACACATCAGAACTTATGGGGGTAGAAAAGTGGCTATGAGTTTTCTTATTTACAAAAAATAAAATAAAATAAACCTATTTTCTGACTCTGGAGACAAAAAAATGGTGAAGTTTTGATGTTTTTCTCTTCCATTTTCAGCTGGACTCAATTCCTTGAGGTGACTCCTTCACAGCTTTTTTCTAAGGATTGTTATTTTTAGTTTTTTCTTCCTTTTCTATATTCTATTATTTTCTAATTACAGAACCACTTTACTTTTAGTTAGGGGGGATTGTATCAAAAACCTTGAGTTAGATTCTCTGCCTACTTTGTGTGTGTGTGTGTGTGTGTTTTATTATTTTTGTTGTGAGAGTTGTCTTCATATTGTGTATCTACAAGCATTCCATATTTATGGAGATAGTTCACAGGAAAATTTTAACCACCTTCCTTTTTAAACCAAAAATCTCCATCTTCTTCTAGCTAACTATATCAATTAACACTTCTTCATCTTTCCATCTTCCAAAATTTACTGAAATATTTCACCCAATATTGGCTCCATTAATGCTCTCTTCTTCAGTTAATGTATATTTGCCACCATTTTTAATACTTTACTATGGATTTTCAGAAGGAGAGGAAATAGTCTGAAATGTATAATTTGTGATGTTTAAGTAAAAGTTCCTAAATTACTATTTCTGCAGTCAATTCCCCTTGTATTTAAACTGGGACTCCAAAAAAGCAAGTTGCATACTTAACGGTATGAGATGCAATTTCTGGATATTTTCTCAGTACCTCTTTAATTGCCCAAGTTGATATTTCTTCTGCATGTGTTGGATTATAGAGGCTCTATAAGTAGAGAGAGACTGTAGAGAAATTGAAGAAGTGGAAACAATGCACTGCCTGTTTTATAGAGAAGTTTGAAGATAGTCATTAATCAATGAGAGTGAATTTAAAGACAAACAAACAATATTGTAATAGTTATTTCTGTTTTCAAGTTTTAAATCTATAAAATTTGCATATGATTATACTGTCTTTGGCAATGAAAGGCCAAAGTAATAAGTCTGAATCCCTAAAAATCATTTCCCTACTTTCTCTGTGTTTTACTACACAAGTTATTTAAAAAGAAACACTAAAATTGTTAAATCCTTCAACTCCCAGAGTTTGTTACCCAATTTAAAAATAGTTAATTTCTTACTGGCACTCAAAGAAACACAAACCCTTGGCACTTGATTAGAAGTAAAAAAAAAAAAAAATCATACAAATGAGATTATATTTGGTATGCAGAATCATAGGGAATGTTGTATAAAATTATCAATTCTAGCTTAATCTTAATAAAAATGAAAAAAATCAGTTTTAAGTCTACACTCCCCCTAGGTAACCTCTACCAACATGATATTTATTCAGTGAAAGTCATTTAACTTTGTGTCAGCATAAAATTGAATGATATATTTATCCATTCAAATTAGTCTTATATTAAACACTATGAATCGGTGTTTTAGGATCTCAAAATATAGGGTGATGGTACATACAAAGACCACTGTATAAATTATAAAAGAAAAAGTGTAATATAATAGATCATGTTCTTACTATTTACTTATAGCCAAATGCTTGATCACATGATTGAAATGCTACCTCCTCTTTTTTTATATTATAATTATTTTGATGAAGATAAAAATTACATAGTATAAGATATATCCTTTTTAAGTGCACAGTTAAAAGAATTTTGTCAAATTAGTGTACCTGGGTAACCACGAGAGGGAGTAGTCTGATAATTAATAAGTGCAAAATGCTAGATAAATACATCATATTATAAAATAATGAGATCAGATATATAGTGCAATATAATAATCTACAATTATATTTCTCTGCAAATCGCTATAATGAAGATCATCTGCAGACAATTATCTGTCATTATTTCTGTGAGTTTCCTAGGAAGAAGCTTGATTCAACAGTAAAATCACATATATTTTACTCGCATGATTTTAAATAAATATGAGGATTGTTTTCTCAGGGAAATCAAAGGGAAAAAAGTCCTCAGAGACAGAAAACACTAAGGAATACACACTATACTTACACATTTTTAATTAAGTAGCCTTGGAAAACATTAATTGAGATGGCTAAGAACAACTAAAAAATAATCAAGGGACTCTATTTTAGCTCAAAGATGTAGAAAGATGAAAAAAAATTCCCATTCCTATAACAAGATTAAATAATTATAAACCAGAGGGGCTGGCCTGGTGGCATAGTGGTCACATTCATATGCTCCACTTTGGCGGCCCAGGGTTCACAGATTCAGATCCCAGGTGTGGACCTGCACACTGCTTATCAAACCATGCTGTGCTGGTGTCCCACATATAAAGTAGAGGAAGATGGGCACCATTGTTAGCCCAGGGCCAATCTTCCTCAGCAAAAAGAGGAGGATTGGCAACAGATGTTAGCTCAGGGTTAGTCTTCCTCGCCAAAAAAAAAAAAAAAAAGAGAGAGTGAAAATAATGACTTTTCCTAAACGCATGACAGAACTGAGGTTTCAAAGCAAACAACCCTAATTCTAAAGAAACTTAGGTACCAGCAGGCAGAAACAGGTCCAAATATTTGCTTTTCTGTGGCAGAAATACCCCTGACACCATATAAGCCTGTAAATTATTGAGCATTCAGCTAGAAATGTCTCACAAAGTGGTAAATGCTAAATGTGGCTAGCAAGAGAGCGTGGAGAAATTAGAGGTTGCAAAGAGAGGGAGACTTGAACTCTCTTCCACATGTTTCCCCCAGGAAGCCCACCAGGGAGAATCCTTAGCAAGCACCCCCATGGTGAGCTTTCTGAATATGGTTTCACATCTAAATGATGCCATACAGTATTTGTCTCCCTCTGGCTTATTTCACTCAGCATAATGCCTTCCAGGTTCATCCATGTGTTGCAAATGGCTGGATTTCCTTCTTTATATGGTTGAATGATATTCCATTGTATATATACACCACATTTTCTTTATCCATTCTTCCACTGAGAGACACTTAGGTTGTTTCCATATCTTGGTTATTGTGAATAATGCTGCAATGAACATGGGAGTGTATCTCTTCCAGATACTGATTTTGTTTCCTTCAGATATATACCCAGAAGTGTATAGATCATATGGTAGTTCCATTTTTAATTTTTTAAGGAACCTCCATACTACTTTCCATAATGGCTATACCAATTTATATTCTCATTAACAATGCACAAGAGTTCCCTTTTCTCCACATTGTCACCAACACTTATCTTTTATCTTTTTGATAATAGCCATTCTAACACGTGTGAGGTGATACTCCATTGTGGTTTTGATTTATATTTCCTGATTATTAGTGATTTTCAACACCTTTTAGTGACCCTGTTGGCCATTCATACGTCTTATTGCCTCATAATGTATCTTTATTATCATTTAATATCCGTGGGATCAGTAGTGATGACTTCTCTTTCATTTCTGATTAATTTGTCTCTTCTCTCTCTGTCTGTCGCTTTTTTGTTTAGCTTGGCTTGAGGTTTATCAATATCATAGAATTTTGCTTTTCTAGTTTTAAATGCATTCATTTTTGCTCTATTTTTTATTATTTTCTTCTGCTTGCTTTCGTCTTAAACTGTTCTTCTTTCTATAGTTTCTAAGTATATAGTTTGTCTGAAATTAATATTGCTGCTCTACCTTTGTTTGATTAGTGTTAGCATAAGATATCTTTTTCTATTCCTTTGCTTTTAACCTATTTATATTTAAATTTGATTTCTTGTGGATAACATTTATGGAATTTGTTTTTTTTTTAATTTCCTCTGCCAGTCTCTGTCATTCAATTTATATATTTAGATAATTCACAGTTAAGTAATTATTGAGAGAGCTGAGCTAATATCTATCAGGTTTCTAATTGTTCTATATTTATTGATTTGTTTTTTGCATTTTTTTTTTTGGTGGATATTTTGTATGATTCCCTCTTATCCCTCTATCAGGGTATAAATTACATCTTTAACATTTTTTAATGATTGCTCTAGATTTCCAATATACATTTTTATACTTATCTATATCTACCTTCAAATAACATGTCTCTTCACGTGTAAGGTAGTATCTTATAACAGAGTATTCTCAATTACTCTATCCCATCCTTTATGACACTGATGTCATTCATTTCATATACCCATATGTTACAACCATTACAGTGTTATTATTATAGATTTGAACATTTAACATTTTTGATTAAGATAAGAAAAATATTTTATTTTGTTTTCAGTTATTTCTTCTTCAATGTTCTTGGTTTCTGACCTATGTAATTATCTTCTTACCTTTTAAAACATTTCTTGCAGGTCAAGTCTGCTGATGATGAATTCACTCAGTTTGTATTTGTCTGACAAAGTCTTTATTTTTCCTCCACATTTGAAGGATAATTTAACTGGATGTATCTTAGTGGTTTTTCTCCTTAGACACTAAATATTTCATTCCACTCTCCTCTTGCTTGCATATTTTCTGAATAAAGGTGTCTTATAATTTTATCCTTGTTCCTCTCTAGATAAGCTGTACTCTCCCCTCTCTGGATTTTACTAAGATTTTCTTTTTGTTTTGCCGCATTTTGAATATGATGTGAATAGTTATAAATTCTTAGGTATTTATACTACATGGTGTTCTCTAATTTTCCTGTATCTGTTTTTGGTTTCTGTCATTAATTTTGGAAAGTTCCACAGCCATTATTTCTTCAAATACTTCCTTTTCTCTTTTCCCTTTCTTCTCCTTCTGGTATTCCAATTTTCATATGTTACAAGTTTTGGCTTTGGGCCATAATTCTTGGGTGCTGTGCTCTGTTAATTTTTTATTCTTTTTTCTCTTTACATTTCAGTTTGGTAAGTTTCTATTGAGCTATCTTCAAGAATCACTGATTCTTTTCTCTGCCATGTCCAGTCTACTAACGTGTCTATCAAAGGCACTTTTCATTTTAGTTAGTGGGTTTTTTCCAGTTTTGTTGAGATATAATTGACATACCTTGCTCTATAAATTTAAGACATACAGCTTAATGATTTGACTTACGTATATTGTGAAATGATTACTGCAGTAAGTTTACTTAACATTCATCATCTCATATAGGTACAAAAGAAAATCAAAAACAAACAAAAAGAACAATATTTTTCTCATTGTGATGAGAACTCTTAGGATCCACTCTCTTACCAACTTTCATATATGCCACACAGCAGTGTTAACTATAGTCATCTTGTTGTACATAATATCCCCAGTACTTATTTATCCTATAACTGGAAGTTTGTGCCTTTTGACCATCTTCCTCCAATCTCCCCTCCCCCCAACCCCCTGCCTCTGGTATTCTGGTAAACATGAGTCTGATCTTTTTTTCTATGAACCTTTTTTTTTTTTTTTAGATTACACATATATGTATATGAGATCATACAGTATTTGTCTTTCTCTGTCTGACTTAGTTCATCTGGCATAATGCTCTCAAGTTTCATCCATGCTGTCACAAATGGCAGGCTTTCCTTGTTTTTTACAGCTGAATCAGTTAGTATTTTGATTTCCATCATTTCCTTTGATTTTTCCTCATAGTTCCCATTTCTCCACTTACATTTGTTGTCTGTTATTGCAGGCTGTCTACTTTTACCTTTACAGCTCTTACCATATTAATCACAGTTATTTTTAATTCCCTGATAGACATCTCCAGCATCTGTGTTATCTCTGGTTCTAGTTCTGTTGCTTGCTTTGTCTCTTCAGATGGCTGGCGTTTTCTTTCTTTCTTTGCCTTTTGCCATGCCTTGTAATTTTCTTGTAAAGCAGAATATGTTGTATCGGATAATAGAAACTGAGGTAAATAGGCCATTAGTGTAAAGATTTAGGACAATCTAGCTAGGATGCTTTCAATGTTTGCTGTGGCTTTAGCTGGAGCTGTAGGTTCCAGAGGTTTCAATATCCTCTAGTATCCTTGCTTTGTCTCCCATCTTGACTTAGGGCTTCTGTAAGTGTTCCTTCTCAGAAAGGATACAGCTCTACAGCTGTATCCACTGTTCTTATATTGTAGCTTGTTAGGCTGGTGGTAGTTGTGACAAAGGGGTGGTGTTCTGCAATCTCATGATTACATCTCAGTATTTTAGGCTTATGTCTCTAGGCTGTGGGCTTCACGTCTTTTTCTCCAGTGGCTGAGTTCCCTCTACCCCTACCTTTGTCTGAAGATGCCAAGTTTAGAGAGGACTGGAGTGTGAGGCATGTCCTTCCCCAGGTGGGGTAACAATATGGTAAAGTTCACTGAGAGGAGGTCTCTGTAACGGAGAACATTTTTCATGTGTTTCGAGATGGTTACTTTTCTCCTCCTTCAGCACAAGGGGATTTTCTTGGTTCTTCACCACAAGAACCTGACGGCACTCCTGGAGGGAACACCCATGAAGGTGTGGCACCCTCCTTAAGACGTCAGCACCCAGGAGCCTCTCCCTCACATTCTAGCCCACCCTCAGTCCCCAGCATTTGTCAACATCATTTAAGAGCACCTGCCATTTTACAGCTCCAGCTGTCATGCTCCAGGTGAGCAGATCACAGCCGTGTCTCTCTGGGCTTGTTCCTCTCTCCGGTACCCAGGGCGGCAGTTTACCCTGGGACCTCAGTTCTCTGAAAGGTCCACGAAAAGCCATCAATTTTCAGTTTGTCCAGCACTTTCTTGTTCTAAGAATGGGAATTCCAAGTTCTTTACATTTCAAGCTAAAACTAAAAGTTTTATTGGTTGTGGTTTTCATTGCGGAAATTATAAGCCAATCTGAAATTTATGTGGGAAGCTAAAAAATCTACAATAGTCAAAATTACTTTGAAAAAGAAGAATGTAATTGGAAAATATGCAATATTTGATTTAATATATACTTGAAATTCTTAAAGATTTAGTACATATATCAAATAGTCAGAAATAAATGAAAGTGTAGTGGACATGATTTTATTTATTTATATATACTTTTTTGTTCTGAATTTTTATGCAGTAAAGTTATTAAACCCTTATCTGTTAAGCAGATTAATTAAGAGAATATGGTATTGGTAAAATAAATGACAGAACAAGGGACAGAATAGAAATTCCAAAAATAGACTCACATATATATGTTCAATTAACTTTTGAAACAGGTACCAAAACAATTCAATGACAGCACATTATTTCTCAACAAATGGTTCTGGAAAAATTGGACTTTCTATAAGCAAAAATCTGAACCAAAGCATATGTGTTTCATTACGTACAAAAAGCAACTCAAAATAGATCTTCTACCTAAATGTGAAATCTAAAGCTTTATAAGTTTCGTCAACTCTTGAATCCATGTATCCACACAATGAAATGCTACACAACAAAAGAGGAATAAACTAATGTTACATGCAAGTACATGAATCAATCTCGAAAGCATTATACAAAGTGAAAAAAGGAAACTCAAAAGCTGCATACTATATGATTCCTTTTCTAGGACATTACAAAAAAACTCAAAAGTACAGGACAATGGATAAAGTTATTCTTCAAGAGTTGTGGGTGAGGATTGGAGATTGACTACGAAAGTGCATGAGGAAACTTCTTGGAATGATGGAAATAACATTTATTTTGACAGTGCTAGTGGATACACAACTGCATACATTTGTCAAATTTTATAAAAGCATACACCTAAAATTTACTGTCTGTAATTTTTACTTCTCTAAACCTGACCAAAAAACAGAAAACAAAACAAAAACATAAAGAGTTAATTTTGTTGGTGTGAAAAGCAAAGCAGTGTCAGTGTACTTGATGCGTCTTTTGAGATAGATATGGTAGGAGACAGAAGAGCTAGGGGTTTCTGTGTTACTGATGGTGTTTGGTATGTTAGCCTGGGAAGTGGATGTATGCTTGTGTTTTTAGCTATTATTTTAAATTGACACCATTGACTTCATATGCTCTTCTGTATGTAGGGCATATTTAACTATAAAAAAAATAGTCATGTAAGAGGTTTATTTTAAAATATCAATATTTCCATCATATCCAGATTATCTAATTTTGGATCTATTTATACTTATCATAAAAATGTGAAATGTTAAACTTTGCAATGGGTTACATAGTTTATTTTCAAATTACTTTTAGATATGATTAATTAAAAATTGTAAAGTTATTCTTGTTCACTTAAGGGTGTGAGAGCATCCTTCGTGTAGAGAAAGCTGACTCTGAGATCCAGCACTTCCGCTTATGAGCATGACATCCTTTGGAATTAAATCTTCCTGGAGTTCATGTGCCCTCCAGGCCTTTGCTATACTGTGTGGTCACAAAAGCATCCTACCATGCAGTTGGTGGCTGGGGGCAGGGGCTATAGGAAAGGCAGAGCTGATTTTACTTACCTGAAATATAGCAATGATATAAGACGGTTGTGAGGATTAAGTGAGATAGTACATATAGAGTGGTCAAACAATTCTAAATGCTTTTTGTATTGCTGGCATTCAGTGCATGGGGCTTGTGATTAATACTAATGTAGATTTTGAGGTAGTAGCTCATGCTTCAGCCTAAAGTTTTCTTGGTTATTGCTGTGAAACTATAAATAAAACTTTTCGAAATGCTATTGCTTGAGCAATACCATCCCTTATATAGTTATAGAATTGGCTACATAATATTGTCCCAAGGCTTGTGATGTGTCTAGATGATTTAATTTACATTTTGAATTTAGCCTTCATGGTGGACACTGACTTCGGTGAGTTTATAGAAGGCTCTTTTTCATTAGGTAAGAGATTAATTCTTTGCTCAGTATTTTACAGAAATCACCAAGCAGCTACATATGGGATGGAGCAGTCCTGGAGAAAGGCCTTTGCTCCCTGATAGCCTCGTCTCTCCACTTCCCATTTTTCCCCATTAGTTTTGAGATGCACATGCCATTTTAGACCAAATCATTCATATTAATTTAAAGTATTCTCTTTTAGGGAGGCTCAAAATTTAAATATAATGACATTCTCAAATGCATAGAGAGACTGTATGGGACTCAGTCTTTAGAGAATAATAAATTCAACCCCAAGTACAACTAAGAGCTAGCTTAGAAGAGATAATTTTATGTATTGAAATTAAAATCACAACATTCCTCACCTGATGTCATAATATCATTCAAAATGCATGTACATAGTTTATTTCTTATTACTTCATCCTAAAACTGAACATGATAGCAAGTGGCCTTTTTTCATTGTTTCTCTGCACCAGCTATCTACTCTTGTTCTTAAATTCCCTATCTTCATGGAAAATGAGTTGTGTCTCTTCAGCCAGATTCCTGGATGTCATTGCTTTTCTCTGTTTTTCTCTGACTTGCTTGCATTTTTTGCCCTACTCTTACCTCAAGAAAATTTCAAGTTTCTTGAAAATGTCTCCTTAATTTTATTTTTACATCCTCGATACTAATATCTTAGTTCTAGATTTTAACATTCTTTGTTTGGACCATTGCAGAACCCTGATGTTCCTTCAATCTGTCCTAGGCATTGCAACCAGAGTTATTTTCCAATGTGTTAAAACCCTTTAATGACTAGCCTTTACTACTGAACAAAAATTCAAGTTGGTGCTTGGAAGCAGTTTTAAGAATTGTTTCTAAAATTGAGAACGATAATTTTTAATGTTAGATTTCAGCATGGGGTAAGGAGAGTACTAGTGTGGTTATTATAGTAGCTCCAATATCTTACTCAGTATATACAGATGAGTGGTTCCTCTCCTTATTGAGAAGCTAAAGATCCATTATATTGAAACCTTCAATACATCTCAAAAATACATGCACGTACTCATGCTGATCCCAACCTTACATAAAGATTGAGTTTAAGTTTTAATATATATACACACACATACCTATGTATGTGTCTATGGATTTATATATATTGTATGTGTATATTTAATTACAAGTATTTTATATATAAATGTATATATGTGTGTGTGTATAACTAGTATATGTCTGTGTCTAAGAACCTCTTGGGGATTTATTTCTAATTTTTTCTCTTTTTCTCTTTATTAAATAGTGGAGTTATATGATTGTTGGTATCTTTTGAAATTTGTCTAAGTAAACTTTTGTTTGTTTCTTTCCATTGTTTATATTAAAGACTGTAGAAGTAGAATGCCAGTTGAAACCGTAGAAGATACCAATGTTCTTGGGGATCTACATTTTCTGGAAAATGAAAACTAACAGGGTAAATAGCAGCTCGGAACGTACCACGGGCAACTGGAGAGAAGGAGATGGTGATAAAAAATGGTCTATTTTTGCGATTGCCAGAGCCAACAGCCTTCCAAACCTTCATTCACCGATTCATTCATTCATTCCACAGAAAACATAGTCCATTAGATTCGTGGCCTCTGGTAGCATGGTTAATGATATAAAGTTTTGCCTCCTTCAGACTGCATATTGCTCTGAGCTCAGAACACTCAGCCCTCATTCAAAACTCAGCAAATCATCAGATCACTCAACTAGGTAATCAATGAATTTCTTAAGATAATATTTAATGCTTTTTTATAATCTCCTCAGTGAAAATAAAAGGAGGAAAATTTAAGCAATTGAATAGGCAATAAAGTCTATTCAGATAGTTTCTATGTGATACATAGTTTCTAATAGTGATTCTTTTCATGTGAAACTTTGCCTAATGGTATATTTGGCCATATAAAGGGTGAAACAGACCATGCTTTTGTCCTATATTCTCTGAATGTTATTTCAGGTGGTAATTAGTTTCATTTGGGTATCCAACCAAAATCCTTAGTCATAGCAAAAGTTGATATTCTTTCTGTGCTCTAAGGCACTTCTTCCCCTGCCTTTTCACCCATTTCTATCTCTCTCCTCATAAACAGAATTATATTAATGATTTCAGTTTGAGGAAAGATTTAAGATAGAATTATAAAGGACTGTATTTAAAGCTTTTCCTTAGCATCACATGAATTAGAGATAAAAATGTAACAATATTTATGGAAACAAAGGAATAATATAAAAAGTAGTTAGAGAGAACTGGAAAATACCACCATCACTCCTGAGTTATAAAGTTGCTTCTAGATAAAAGAAAAATGTAGTTTGGCTTTTATAGAAACAAAAATAAGAACGTCGTAGAAAAATGTTATAACATTCACTCTATTCACATTTAGAGGAATTTAATTAAGTGCAGGCAGCCTGGTTAAGACCAAGGCAGAAATGTCATGAAAGGTACAAAATAACTGGTCTCCTACTCTTCTATTCTAATTAACTTAAGTATTCATTAGGCTCACTTTTTCTTCTGTATATTTTTATTTATAAGACAAAAAGTAAATCTTTTCCAAAATTGTCTGACTGTGTGATTCTTGCTTAGACTTTGTGATCAGTAGCTCTTAATGATTTTAATTTTTTCTGCAGCCAATCATCACTTATTATTGTGATCCCAAAGGATTCAATAGTCCATGAGTGACTATTACTCTGTTGAGTAATTTGCATTTTGTAATACCCAGAAGTTGAGGAATGTTCCCTGGGAATATGAGTCAATGAAATTCCAATTTGCAGTACTATTGAGAAGTTTTTATTCTAAGCTACCATTTAACTTTATGTTTATCAGAATCAACTTTCATTTATACAATGTTATAAACCAATATGACCGCAATAAAAAAAAAGAAATGAATGTTTTCTATAACCACAAAACAATAATGTGACAGTAATTGCCATGTGATTTAAGAAAAGGTTTGGCACAGATGTGTTTTGTGTGATCATTGCACACATGTAATTTTCCCTGTTGTTAAAGGAAAAGTCTTTTTTGAAATATTACAGTGTGAACATTAAATATGAGTAGCAACACTTTTTGAAAGTCTCTAAAACATGACTTCCAACATATATCTGATAACATTTCTCACCAAACATCACATTTACAATCAAAGTTACATTTTTTTCACAATATTTTAAAAATATATTTCACCTTAAAACATAATAATATTACTTCTGGAAAGATTTATAGTGATTTTCATATATTTACCGTTATTGACTATGTGGAAATTAGAATCAACTTCTTCAGATAAGTTTTTCTCAGTCAAGAGGATCAGCTTTCCCTTACACTCTTATTTTCTCCTCTCTCTCTCTCTCATCTATTTACCTACCTACCTATCTATCATATATATCATATATAGTATATATTCATTTCATTTACATTTACATGTTGTTTTTCCAAATTCCTGATGTTCACTTTTGCATTTCTGCTTGTTTGTTATAATCTTACAAAAGCAAACTTTTATTGTTTCATTTCTTTACAAATTGTCCCAATAAAGATTTTGTAATCAAATAAAACTCTCTTTTAATTTTTATTTTGTGATAGCATTGTTAGAATGTGTTTGGAAAAAAGTGTAACCCATTCCATGAAAGCACAATGGTAAGAAACAGGTGAGTGCTTAAGGATGCTCTCGTCTGTCTATGAGCAATAAGAAAAAGTATTTCTGTGGTGGACTTAGAAAATATGTGGAGCACTTTACATTAACCTGTATATCAGATCAAGCTGGAAATCAAGAAACCAAAGTCAAATCCATTCACCCTGTATTTTGTTAGACTCATAACTACTGTCCCAAGACAACCAATTCTCTTAGTGACACATGTGAGTTGAGGGGCTCATTAACTATAGAAACTAGGCTAGGACACATTTTTTACAGTTCTCAAATACCTCCAAAGGTCATTTTCTTGGATATGGGTGAGGGAGGTAGACCCTTCTGTGAAAGAGACAATGAAAAGATAAAGAGTACTATAGATTTGCTAATAAAGGAAAGCAGAGACATAAGTAATTTATGTATCATTTCTGAGATACCCTCTCGAGAGTCAATATCTCATACTGTTACTAGATGCTGAGTTTGTCATTTTCTTCATGTCAGTAGGAAAGATCACTTTTATATCAGTCGAGAGAATCTGAATATAAATACGAATTTTACTAGGATACCTTAATTTGTCTTTACAGACCATTGATTTCCTTTTCAAATATGATTGGCAGAAATAGGGGAAATCAGTTAAATAATCTATTTTTTTAGGAAGTATTATCATAGGAACAAAATAAGGTAAATTTCCTCTCCTCTCTTACAATGAAATTTGCTATTTTTTTTCTAGGAAAACTAACACAAGAATCAATACAACCTCATTTCCAATAGCAAAGATAATATTTGTGACAACACATTTTATCTTAAATTTCTATTTAATTTTTCAACATATTTTAACAATATTTTATTGATAAATTCAAGGAGACATTTTAATAATGCTTTTAATTTTAAAGCATTTTTTCTTGGTGACACAGAAGAAACTTTAGAGATATTAAGATACATATTTTTATTTATTTCACATAAAATCAATTTTATACATGTATGTGGGTTTTAGTAAGCTTCTTATATTTTAGCCATCTGTATTTTCTGGATGAATTCATAATCTACTTCGGTTTGATATGAAAAATAATGGAGATTACTGACATATAAAATTTAGTTATGCAGGTGAGAGATTGACCATTTTCTATATAAATCAAAATTGTTAGAACCTGGTTTTTATGCTCACAAGAAAAAGAGGCATTGATGATATGTAAATATGCCTAACTGAAACAGTGAAATGAGAGAGTTTCTCATTCAGCTTTGCTTTCGGGGCACATATTTCGCATAATCACATTCATTTATTTGAAGACAAGACCATTCTCTGGACCAACGTCGTGAAGGCTTGCTTCACTTGCTGATTTATTAGTGTATATATGAAAGGATTTAAGAGAGGAGCCACTGAGGTGTGGAGCACAGCAACTCCTTTGCTTAAAGACACTCTTTCCCTTGCAGAAGGCTTAATGTACATGAAGATGCAGCTACCGTAAGAGAGGGAGACAACTATCATGTGGGAGGAACACGTGGGAAAGGCTTTTTTCCTTTGACTCGTGGAAGGAATTCTCAGAATTGTCCGGATGATGTATGTGTAGGAGAGAATAACCAGTGTTAAGGTGACCATGAGTGTTACCACAGCTAAAACAAATGCCATGAGTTCTAGAAAGCGAGTGTTCGTGCAAGAAAGCTGCAGAATTGGAGAAGAGTCACAGATAAAATGGTCAATTATATTGGAGGCACAGAAATCCAACTGCAGCAGCAGGGTTATTGGTGGAAGGATGGTCAGGAATCCTGCAAGCCATGAGCTAACGACAAGAAGGATACAGACTCTGCTGCTCATGATGGTGGTGTAATGCAGAGGTTTGCAGATGGCCACATAGCGGTCATAGGACATGGCGGCCAGAAGATAAAATCCTGTCACTCCCAAGAAGAAGAAAAAAAATAACTGAGCCACACAACCACTATAGGAAATGGTTCTGTTACCCGTCACTATAGTGACAAGGAATCTGGGAATGCAGGCAGACGTGAATGATATTTCTAGGAATGAGAAGTTGCGAAGGAAGAAATACATCGGAATCTGAAGATGGGGATCTGAAAGGGTGAGAATGATAATGATCAGGTTCCCGGTCACACTTAGCACATAGGTAACAAGTAGAAACAGGAAAAATACAACCTGCCACTGTGGGTCATTTGTCAATCCAAGAAGAATAAATTCTCTTACTTCTGTGTAATTTCTCATTATTTTCCTGCTTTATAATGATATTCTTTGTTTTAGCTGTAAAATAGATGAAAAAATAAGAAATCTATGACACCAACAAACTCACACACATACTCTTGTACATACATGCACACACATTTTTTAAAGGATCATTGTTGTCTTTTGCTTTTAGGGAAAAAATATTTTGTAGTACATGGAAACAAAATATTTTTTAAAACTCAGTTATTTATTAGGGCATATATTAATTCATTATTTCTATATTTCCTTCATTGTATCCTTACATATTTAAGTATAAATCTCCATCTTCTGAATTTTTTGATATATTCCTGAAAACAAAGAAAAAAAGATTAAAACCTCTGAGATTAAAACCTTCTCAAATAAAACTCTGAGAGCTTGCTCACAGATTACAATACTCTTTGAAGATACTTTTTTATTGTTACTTTTTTCATCATTTTTTATTTTTCTATTTTGAATAAAATTTCTTGCTCTTTCCTCATTCAAACTTTTACAATCTACAGAGATGACTCAATTGTCCCTCTGGTAGGGTAATGTGGCCCTGATAATAATACACAGAGATATTTAATGGGTGGGGGAGTATCCTCGATTTAATTCCAATATCTGCACCTCAAGACATTCTAGTTTAAAATACTAATTTGTGGGGGCTGGCCCAGTGGCTCAAGCGGTTAAGTGTGCGCTCCGCTGCTGGCGGCCCGGGGTTCGGCGGTTCGGATCCCGGGCGCACACCAACGCACTGCTTGTCAAGCCATACTGTGGCAGCGTCCCATATAAAGTAGAGGAAGATGGGCATGGATGTTAGCCCAGGGCCAGTCTTCCTCAGCAAAAAGAGGAGGATTGGCATCAGATGTTAGCTCAGGGCTGATCTTCCTCACAAATAAATAAATAAATAAAAACAAATTACTAATTTGTTATAATGTTATATTTATAATCTTTTAAGTTTGTAAATATATTCTTCTTGCATATATTTGTATTAACTGCCTACCTATCATGAGTCTACTTTGATACATAAAGCAGCACTTTTACTTAAGTCCTAATTTTATTTTTGTAAACTGCAAGTGTTCTTACTTATTTCCAAAATCATTTAGCACTTCTCCACAATATTGCCTATTCTTTTCTTGAGGGATGATGAAGGGAATAGTTAAACATTCAAGGTAAGTTTTGAGGAGGCAAAGATTATTTCTTTTTTCTTTTTTTTTTCATTTTTGGCTTCTAGTATAAGTCTTGATGTTATACAGGATTTCTTTAATTGTTTGTTCTAGTTTAAAGTTTTTATTTTCCATAAAAGCTTTAGATGTGCCAGCATCTAACATCATTTTTTAAATACTTAAATGTCCAGACAGCCTGCTTAAGTCTGTAATGTCTCATTTGTTTTCTATATTCTTCAGGGGTTTCAGAGCTTTCAAAAGAAGTAAGATTTTCTCAGGATTAGCCAATTTATTTAATATGTAAATGAACTCACTCAAAATTTTTACCTACAAAACTGCTGGGAGGTATATGTTGCCACTTTCCATCATCTGGCCTCTTTTTGATCATAAGACATACATTTCTTTGTCTTTTACCTTTACATGAGGGGTGCTAACCTTCGCTATGTATAAAATTCACATTGTGCAAAACTAAGACACAAAGTATATCTGCTCAGTGTTAAAACACACCAAATAAATTGTTTTCAATCTTGTACAAAAACGATTATATGGTGTACTGATATTGATTATATTAAAAGATATTTACTCAAGAACACAAAAAATCATGTAGTCCTATTAATCACAAATTATTTGTTTTAATGAACAAAAATGTTGCATGAAACTATTACATTTTAGTAGTTTTAAAGTTTTCTTCATTTATACATTTCACATAAATTGTGTAGTTTAATTGTATTTATACATAGGGTTGTGCATAATTGAGATTACTTGTATAAAGCATAACTATACACTATTAAAGCAGAGAATATATTTCTGAAAGAAATTGTCAGAGAAGTACTTACTTTTTTGGTAAATATGACTGGTTTAGTCAATGTCATTTCTAATGGCTTCTTTAATTTGTTCAAACAAAGTGCTTTGGGAGTTTTCAAAAGCCTTTGCGATCTATTTCTCCTCTGTCATCTTATATTTGTAACCAAATATCCCAAATATTGATAATAAAGAATAATTCCAAGTCCTCTACAATGTTTACAAAAAGGGCACACATCAACCCATTTCTATACATCAACTCAGATTTTCTTGGTACTTGAAATGAAATAAGTCATAGTTGAAATAAAGGCAAATGTAATGTCTTTCCAAACTAGGTGGGCAGGATGACCTGATCTTTTGTGCAGAAGCAGTGTTATTCAGGCTAGCCGTAATTTCATCTCCTCCATTTACAATGGACTCAGAGGGATTCATTTATGAGGAAACAAAAGGCACCATCGAGATTGGTGTTCTCAAGATACCAAGCATTAAACAATAGTCTGAATTAGTACACAATTTAAAATAGAATTTTTAGGTGATTGTGGCCTGAAATAAGAGCAGAAAAATAACTTAAGGATTGACATTTTCATAATAACCCCTAATCTCACAAGGGGAAGAAACTTAATAACAGAGTAATAGAGATTAGCAGTTTCTGAATGGCAACAGACTAAATTGTGAACCAGTGGGCTCTTCTCTAATCTTAAGGAAAATATTAAGAATTCATTGTGGGGCCGGCCCTGTGGCTTGGTGGTTAAGTGCGCGCGCTGCGATGCTGGCGGCCCGGGTTCGGATCCCGGGTGCGCATCGAGGCACCACTTCTCCGTTCATCCTGAGGCCGAGTCCCACATGCAGCAACTAGAAGGATGTGCAGCTATGACACACAACTATCCACTGGGGCTTTGGGGGGAAAAAATAAAATAAATAAAATCTTTAAAAAAAAAAAAAAAAAAAGAATTCATTGTGATGTTTTAGACTGGGGCTGAGGTCTCCATTATTCTACACCACAAGACATGTCAGCCTTGTCTTTAAGGTTTTACGTCTTTCCACTGAATGTTTTACGTCTTTTCACTGAATATTTTGGCCTACAGATAAACATCATATAAATACTATTGTGACAATGTTTGTAATTAAACATGAGCATGTTTATGGCACATTTTTCAAGTTCTTGACTTTGATCATTAACAATATAATACTTTGAGTTCAAAATAGCTGCTGTGCTTTAATAGTCTCTTTCTTCAGTAAGTACTCTGCTCTGCTTAGTCATAGACCTTGAATAACCTCATTTGTCTCCCAAAGAAACAGTAAAAATAATCTTTAAATCTTTGTTCAGAAAGTGTCTAGCATTTTAAGGTCATTAAATATCCCAATTTCCATTTAATTTGAACTATTTATAAGTCTATGGAACTCCTTAATTAAGTAGCAACTAATTATAAGTCTCAAATAATTAATATGTCAGATATTATAGATGTCTTTTCAGATCAAAGCAGTGAGTAATTAGATGATGCCAGGGGAGACTATTGTTTGTATTGGACATGAGAAAAATGAACCCAAGATTTCAAAAATAATGTAGAATTCTCACTCTTTTCTGTAAAAAGAGAAAATTATGCAAAGAGCTGTCTTTATGTCGTAAATATCATTATGTATTTCTTATATAACATTATGAGAAACCGTTCGACTGCTTTCTAACGTGGCTGCACCATTTTGCATCCCATCAGCAATTTGTGAGTTCCTGTAGTTCCACTTCAAGTATTTGATATTGTCTCTCTTTCTTCTTTTTATTTTAGTCATTCTAATAGATATGTGGTAATATCTCACTGGGATTTTAATTTTTACTTTCCTGCTGACCAGTGATGTCGAGCGTCTCTTAGGCTTATTTGACATTCGTATATCATCTTTGATAAAGTTTATGTTCACATATTTATGTGTTGTTTAAGCTTTGTTTCCTTATTGTTGTGCTTTGAGAATTCTTTATATATTCTGGATACACATCCTTTATGTATCATATATTCTGTATATATATATATTTTTTTCTCAGTTGACACCTATTTGCTTATTGGCATGGTGACCTAAACCTCATTCCTGAAGAACCACATGTTTTTGCCTACAAGTATGCTTGCTGTACCTCTTACATGTGTCCCATTTTAATTTACCACCATTTAAGGTGGTACTAGAAAGATCCCTGGGATACTTGGCACCTAGAGATTTCCTACACACTCCAAGTGTTGATTTAGTCACCATATTTCTCACGAATAACCAAGATTGATCATCACAGCTACTTTTGTGTTTGTTATTTCTGGATGATATAGCACATATTAAGACAAATCAATATCATTGCTTCACTTCTTTTACTGTAAAATGAGTTCCTTTTACAGAATCAATTTTATTTAGGTCACTGTGACAGTGAATAAGCAAACCTATAGATAGTATAACTGGCAGAAGCACTATGGGAGGTAAGTATACATTTAGAATAAGTATCTCTTCCAGTCAGTACAAATGGTAGCCCAATTCATGAAGAAAGGGGTGTAAAATTAGCAATTTGCTGTCAGTCAGCTGACTGATCTCTCTAGCACATGGGCTATATTAAAAGTTCAACACTGATCTCTGATGTTGGCAGGTTTGACATCCAGGTTATTTATACGTAAATTTAATCCTTGCTCCCATGGTCACATTTTCCGTGAGGCTGGTAGTCATATATCAAGATAAATGATTTAGGGAAACTGAATGGCTTTTACAAAATGAGTCTTCTTATCCTCTTGCTTATTATAAATGTCCTCTTCAGATAGATATTTTGTTGAAAAGTCACATAGGGCACAGACACCTAAATATTCTGGTTCCATTGTAAGAGGCTTTTTCAAGTACAATTTTCCTCACTCTCTGTATTAGATGCTCCAATATTTCTTTCTAAGCCCCTTGCTACCCAATAGATTATTAACTAATGTTCATGAATCAGTATAAAATCTTACATCAGGATAGCTGTAAGCTTCTTGGCAACAAGGACAACTAGATATACCACTTGAATGTCTCCCACTGAAAAAATATTCCATCCTGACTATGATTTAGGGCCTTTCCTGAATGAGATGCATTGACTCAGTAGATCATTTGTAGCTAATTATATTATGTGATGCAGAGCTCTCTGTGAACCAGGCTCAGTTTTTTCTTCCTCTGGTAACTAGCCACTGTGAACTGACCCCGAGATTCACTGTGTGTGTGGTGAACCTGCAAGTCTTTACTACATTGTAACAGGACACTCTCTGCTTCATGAAGGTGCTTTTTTTCTGGAAACTAATTTGAATCTGGATTGGGTGAAAGTTTGTGAGTCATCATGATAATTTAAGTCAGATTTCCATTAATAAGATATTATTATTATTATTATTATTATTGAATAAGAATTACCTCAAGTGGACTGCCCATTTATTTCTGTCCTAAACTTTCGTGATTAATCTCCTATAACAGAGGTAAAGCTCTATGGATTATCATTTTTATTACCACTCTGGATAGGCTTCTGTAAACTGTACAGTAAGTTGGTGTCATCATTCCAATTAAGGGAGACATTAACAGGGGTGCTTAAGGGATGCTTCAATAGCAGCACCTCCCATTTTAATCATCAACCCCACTTCTTCTTTTCCTCAATTAAAAAAAACAAGACATTGTATTTGTTTCAGCCCTGGGTGTCTTATGGAATAGTGTTTTCAGGTTAATGAGTAGTTTGAACATGTTCAATATATTCCAACCTTTCTATCTCACCCATCTATTGATTTAAGACTCTATATTAAGGAATCTATGGTATTTCAGCTTTTCTTTTGTTATTGGTTAACTTTGAATCATCGGTTTATCAATCACCTGAGAATCCAGTGGAACTTCTCCCAGCTACTCAAGGTGACATGGCGCACCCAGAATTTCTGATAGATGCACTCATTTCAATAAATTCAGCACAATGTAAAATTATGTTTCTTCTTCCCTGGACATGTGCCATGAGAATCCATCCAAACATAAGTTCCCATATTTATGTTAAAATAAATTAGCAAATTAGTTAAATTAGCACGATGTACAGCATGGTGACTATAGTTAATAATACTGTGTTGTATATTTGAAAGTTGCTAAGAGAGTAGATCTTAAAAGTTCTCATGACAAGAAAAAAAATTTGTAACTATGTAGTGATGGGTGTTAACTAGAGTTATTGTGATGATCATTTTGTAATTTATACAGATATCGAATCATTATGTTGTACACCTGAAACTAACACAGTGTTATATGTCAATTGTATCTCAAAAAGTAAATAAATAAAAAGAATTTTTAAAAAAAGGAAACATAAAACAGAGGGAATTCTAAACATCAATATTGTTCCGGTTTTGGAAAAGACAGCCACTCTATGACTTTGATGGTTGTACCACAGTTTAAATCCACAATAAGCCTCCCTGAAGCTCTCAGCCTTCCTCTGCTGGTTCTCGACTTTGCTGGAAACACCCTGAGTCCTACCATGCCTGAATCTTTGGCCTCCTGCAGCCACAGGAGGAAGCCTCTTGGTGCTGTCTCTCCTCTCCAGTGCCTGCAGCAGGAGAACTGAAGGATAAGAGCTCCACCACATTCCTGCCCCCACTCTGTTCCTTCCTCTGACTTCACCTTTTCCTCTGCCAGGGAGAAGCAGGCCTTGTAATGCTTTGAGCAGTGTCCCTTCCCCCTGAAAACTCCCCAGACCAGCCCACTTATTCCCCATGTGTCTAGTCAGCCCAGCCATGAGGATCTGGGGCTGGGCTTGCTCGTAGTGGGAAGAATTTTGAATCCCAGCATTTCAGAGACCAAAGATAATCTTTATGTTTCTTTATTGTTGTTGCTTTTTGTTTGGTTTGGTTTGGTTTCATCATCTTAATTGGTAATACATATTTTTTAATTAGCAATAACTTGTAAAACTTTTAATAAGTAAGGTTTTTCCTTCTTATTTGGGACATGCTCACCATCTCCTGGATAATGCCAGACTCTGATACAGCTTATAGGACTGAGAATAGTCTAGGAGTGGTGAATGCCCACATAAGGAGAAATTTAAAGCTAACTCCTTCATGTGAGGTGACTGCAGAGTTTCTAAACAATGCATGGCCAGCTTCATGAAGCAGAAGGAGATGGATCCTACTGTTCACAAGGGAGTCTAAGTGGTGCTTTCAAACTGAGGTACTCACAGTTATCCGAATCCAGAGAGCTGCTTTTATTGTGATTCTCGGTCTCCACTCTTTCTCAATCAGTACATTAGCATTCCCATTAGACATGTGGAGAGGTTGTGAATTAAACCAATTTTATAATTAAGGAACCTGTAGGAACAGGATTTAATATTGGCTATGTCATCTCATCAGTTATGAGATAATTGAAATGTTATAAAGGTCTGTTTTCTCTCCTTACGTTCTCTAATATATTTGGAAGCAGCTAGCCCATTGCATAAGCCTTGTATCCATTATTCAAGTTTATTCAATCTTACATTTAATTCTAGGTGAGCTCTGCCTTGTTAATGTGAACTGTGGACTGCCAGTGTTTGATTGTCTAATGGAATCATCAGTGACTTCAGACCAAACCAGATTAATTCATTGGTCCCAGATTCTTACTGCTTTGAGAGCCTGTTACGTGGATACGCTCTCTATAGAGAATTCACCCTAGCTAGTTAAACATAAACTTATTTAATATAGAGTAATGAGTGGGTTAAGGAATTATCAAGAGCTGAAAGCAGAATTTAGGCTGAGCTTCCTGGAATAATCTCAAAGCCACTTCTCGAAATTTAGTCTCCATGAGACCTGCTCCTCAGCAATCTAGTACTATCACTACAAGATTTAGGGTCGCCTGCATCTGCAATTATCTACACCAGCAATATAGATGCTTAACTATAACTAGGTTTAAAGTTCATATCTTTTATGGGTATATCCGATTGGCGGAACTAAAATCACATTTAGAATCCTGGCTTCAAGGACAACTGAAAATGTGGTCTTTGCAGTCTCTGCGTATAGGTAGATTTATCTGAAGGAGTTTGGAAGATGCAAAATGAGTAAGTTCATAATAAAAAGTTTTCAGAGTAGTGATATCCAAAAGAGAAGTCTAAATTATTCACACCAATAAATTAAGTAAAAATTATTGTAATTCTCAATATACAGATGAGGGAGACCATGTAATGTACTATACAAGGACTGTTGTCCCACTGACTCTATTGTGATGTAAAGCTGAATTATCTTTGAGTAAATTGTATTGTACCCCAGTATGCCATTAAATTAAAACTGGCATTGTTTAAGATGATAGTAACAGTTAGAACTTATTAAACAATTGGAAGGTATCAGGTATGTTCATAAGCACTTTTTAAGCCTTGTCTATATAAATATTCACAATTACCCTCTGAGGAGATTTCCATTATTCTCCCTAATTTTCATATTAGGAAACTGACTCATTGAAAGTTTAGTTAATTTTCCCAAGGTCATGCAAATGGGCTTGTGCTTCTGGAGATTATATACAGTGAATAAGGGAATAGAGGAGTTGCTGCTCAGACTTGAAGAATCCAACTCAAAGAGGTCACTGATATCTGAGGAGTAACGGCAAGAGAACTTCCCTAAAGTAGTATTGTTGTTGAGTATCATCATGATATTTCGCTATTGTCTGTATGAAAACGTCTCAAGTTAAGAAAACATCAAAAGTGTGATACCCTTGAGAGTCTAATCATAGGGGTCCCTCTGGCACTTTAATGAGTAAAAGATAGTTTGCCCTAAATATGTGCACAGTGGAGATCCTGGGAGATAGACCCAAAAAGAAAAGAGAGATTCAGTCTGTTGAATAAGGAGGTTGAGAAGTGGCTGGTATTGTTGAAGGGTTACAGTGATTTCTATCCATGGTCCTGAAAAACAAGGTGTTCTAGAAAACTCAGATGTAGAAACTTTTTCTAATAAGATGTCAGAGCAGAGCAATGATAATTGCAAAGCAAGAGATATTAATAGTTTAGATAGAAAGTAGGCATTTTGACACTTCCATCCATATGCTGATTAATCTAAAAAATTTTACTGAATGACTGTGTTACAATAAGCCATTTGGTAGGCAATAATGAACAAAATGTTTCCTTTGCTTGAAAAATGCTTATAGTATGTTAATAGAGATAGTCAATAAAAATAAAATTTCAGTATATTGTGAAAATTTCTATCATATTGATAAGCATACTGCACCATTCCCAGAGGTTCATGTGATCCTGCATGATTGTAAAATATAGCAGTATAGGTCCAGTTATATAGAAGGAGCATATAAAATAATGACTTGAGCTTGAGAACTTGAGCTCAGGAGACCTAAGATCAGAAAGAGATGTAGGGATAATTTGGCACATGTGTGTGGTGATGGGTTGTAATTAGTATTTGGGTGGTGAACATGACGTAATCTATGCAGAAATAGAAGTATAATGATGTACACCTGAAATTTATACAATGTTATAAACCAATGTTACTGCAATAAACAAAAAATTAAAAAAAGAAAGAAAGAAAGAGATGTAGGGCATGGTGAACGCCAAAGAGCTTTGATTATTTAAGACTACAAAAATTTACTGTGACTGAAACCAGCCTTATGGGGAATGACTAAGTAATATCTATGAGTGAGATAATGAATTATCAACCACATATTCTATAGCTGTGGCTGAGGTTAGTGGTGTGGATAAGTAAGCGCTCAATCCAAAAATGGCAGAGTCTTACCCACAGAGGACTAAATTATCATGCAGGTATATATTTCATCTGAGATTATCAATAGAAGAGTTGGACAATTCTGAATTTCTTTGGCTAAAGTAATTTTTTTCTACTGTCCAATAGATTTAAGTTTAATTCCAAAGAAGTAATTGTCTTCTGAATGTTTAATTTTCCATGATATGTTATTTTAGAGAGAAATCCCCATAAGCCAAGCCTGGCATTTTGAATGGGTTCATTTAGTACTTTTGTGAAAGAATAACTTACCTAAATAGCATTTTTTTCTGAAAATCTGACATTTCCTTGTATATTTTTAATTTGCAAGGTTTCTCCCCTCCCCCAGGGATTGGCACAAAGGCTTATTTTGGGGGCATAGCCCTGATTTGTATCATTGTTTTGATGTTTATTGGCCATATGCAAGTTATTCGTTTCCTCTGAATTTCTGTCTCATTCTTTAAAAAGAGGAGAAAAACATGCCCACTTAAGGGGAGTGTTAAAATCTTAGAGGGATAGGTAAAACATTTAACATAGTTTAAAACATATAATATTCACATAAGGAAGTATTGGTTTTATTGCGCTACTTTTCTTTGCATAATAAATTAAATCAATAAAATTATCTCTTTCATGGAAAGCATAAAAAGGAAGTAATTGTTACTTGTTCCTTTTTATTTATTTCTACATGTTTCATCATACACTTCTCTCACGTTTACAGCTGTTTTATTTGCAGTCATGATTCTCTTTGCCCATAATATCCATTTAATTATGTTTATTATTACTGGGAATCTTACTGGATTACTGCAAATGTTGTGAGCAACCCCATCTTTTATATTGATATAGCACTTGGTATATGCTTTTGTAAAAGATTAATTCTATTATGTACATATTTACATTTTTATCTGTTGCCTGAAATCCTGTAGGATGGAGATGGAATATTCTACTAACCCAGCTAGCTAGCACACGCCTGCAACCTAGTGATTTAAAAAATATTTTTAGGATTAATGACAGAATGAATTTTTACAACCATATAGGAATTAGGAAGAAATTACATCTGCAAGACTCTTATTCTGCTTATAGGAAGTTTTTAATATCCACATATCGATATTGAATTAAGAAAAAATATTGTATGCATAGTCACTTATTTTATTATTTACAAGATATCATCTTAGAGTATTCAACATATATTCTTGTTGTTGGTTTTTCTTTTTGTTTTGTGCATGGACTTAACTTGAGAAATATACCTCAGTGTTTCCTGGATGTAACATGATAAATACTTGCAATAGTTTGACATCTCCTAGAAATTTAGGTATGGTCATTGATGTAAAGTCTTTCATATACACCTGGGACAATAATAGGCATGAAGTGTACACAGGTCAAATGAGTAGAAAATAGACCCATGATTCATGATAAAGCTTGGGGCCCGAGGGAGCCTTATGGGAGAGAGTTTCAGAGATCATCATAATCCTATTCCCAGTAACACTTTTTAACTCAGGAAATAATGTGATTTTTTGTAACACACAAGGTAATGATGTAGAATAAAAGTAAAAATGAAAACTAAGATGACAGTGAAAGCAGACAAAGTTTATCCCATGCATGACTTTGGGGTTAAAATTAACCAACATTTATCAATTATTGTAAAATTGACCATAATTTGGCTAGGAGAAAAGGCAGGAAAACTGACTCTTTTTTTGATCAACGATAACATTATCTAGCCTATTGTCTGCTTACCCCCAAGTTGTTGCATTTATAAAATTAAATTTTTAATTATGTGTTATTTTTTCTCCCCAATAGATTTTGAGATCTTAGGGCAAGAATCATCCTTTTTCATTGCTATATCCCCACTGTCATAAGTAAAGCCTGAATAACTTAATTACACATTAGACAGTCCTTTAACATTTCTAATATTTAACATGAACTTCTATTCATAAATGATCACAAATGAAAGTCAGTGTAAAAATGAAAGTAACCCTACTAGTCTGAATTTTGAGGTTAAAGAAAAGTGATTTAAATCCCAGTTCGGAAAGCTGTAGTCTCTGTGACATCGAACACTCAACCCCGATTTCATTCCATTCATTCAACTACCAATTAGGAATAATAATGCTCACTTTCTAAGAGATTTTGTAAAATTATTATTGCATATGACTCATCTAATACAAAGTAAAGTGTATAGAATACTATCGATAGATGCTATTTCTCTTCTCTGCTCCCCAAAACCCTATAGTCTGTACTAGACCCTCAGATTAAAACTCAGTTCTCCAGAAAGTTAAACTCTCACCAGTTTATTATAGTTTCACAGATTTTACTTGACATATTTTACGTTGTCTGCTCTCTATTTTTTAATTTTTGGAGGTATTTAGTCTACCTAAATGAAAATACCTCTTACTAAACCATTGAAGTTACCTCATAAAGTTGTTGGCAGGATTAAATGAGCCAATACAAAGAAAACAATTAGAATAAGTCTGGAGTATAGTAGTTGCTGAAAAAAAAATTATTTTACCTTCTTCCTTTCCTCCTCATCATTCTCATACCCATTATTATCATTATTATTAATAGTATAGAGAATTTGAATATATATGAGTTTCTAATCTTTTATAATATTTAAGTATATATTTATATTTTATTCTCAATTCCCTGGTGACTGTGGTTATTTGATTTCACGGAAATCAAATAGAATCAAAATTTCCTAATGACATTCGTTTCTATTAATTAGCTGGTAAGAATGAAAATTTCAGAAACCCACATCTTTCCTGACATTCTTTCCATTAAACTAAATGCCCTATGTCTCTTCAAAAATAAACTACTTCTACTGAAAATCAGAATCATTAACCTGAATTTTTCACTACATCCAAATACATTTGAATAAAACACCTGAATTTACAGAAAATTGTGAAGCAATATTTAGCTTTATCAAATTTATTGTGTTCAATGTGGGGGAAATTTTACTATGAAAATGGAAAAAAAGATAAACATATAACTATAGTGAAGGAAAGAGAGTTTTGAGATAGTATGAATAAGAGAAAGCCCTGACAAAACTTGATTCTTTTAATGCTACTAATATTTTCCCTTACCAGAGAAAAATATAACCTTTTTGATGATGTCCTTAAAAGCTTGCTTTACTTGCTGGTTCCTCAAGGTATATATAAATGGATTCATCATAGGAGGAAGAGAAGTATTCAGAATAGCTACTCCTTTAGTCAACGATGCCTTTTCTTTGGCTGAAGGGTTGGCATACATGAAAATGCAGCTCCCGTAAGAGATGGAAATGACAATCATGTGAGAGGAGCATGTAGAAAATGCCTTTTTCCTCTGACTGGCAGAAGGCAGTTTCAGAATTGTTCTAATGATGAACAGGTAGGATAGAATTATTAATGCCAGAGTGAAAAGCAGAATCACTATTGCAGAGTAAAACCCAATCACTTCTAGGAGCCATGTGTCTGAGCAAGATAACTGCAAGAGGGGGAAATAGTCACAAGCAAAGTGATCGATGACATTGGAGCCGCAGTAATCTAACTGGAGGAAAAGTATAACTGGGGGGAAGATGTTTAAGAATCCTGCCAGCCAAGCACCGAAGACAAGCAGCACGCAGACTCTCTTGTTCATGATGGTTGTGTAATGCAGGGGTTTGCAGATGGCCACATAGCGATCGTAAGACATGGCAGTTAGAAGATAAAATTCAGTTATACCCATGAAGATGAAGAAAAACAACTGAGCTGTACAATTATTGTATGAAATAGTTTTGTCTCTGGTGATAATTGTGCTCAGAAATCTGGGAATACAGACAGTTGTAAAGGATATTTCCAATACAGAGAAGTTCCTGAGGAAGAAATACATAGGGCTCTGTAGATGGGAGTCCACCAAGGTGAGAGTGATGATGGTCAAGTTTCCAGTGACACTTAATATATATGTGATCATTAAAAAGAGAAAAATCACAGTCTGAAGCTCAGGGTCATCTGACAGCCCTAGAAGAATGAATTCTGTGGGTACTGTGTGGTTTTTCATTGCAGATCCTTTTCCCAGCTTTAGAACAGAAAATGTTTTTACCCCCTATAGAACATAAAAAAGTTAAAACAAGATTGAGATTAGAGTATAAAATTTTTTCAATATCCATGATGATGAATAATCTATGAAATTCAAAAACATGTGTTCCTTTCAGCAACTCTCTCCAATTTCTATTAAATTTCACATTCAAATAATGGATATTATCTAAAGTTAAATATTGATTTCTTTCCATTGAAAATACAGAATCACAGGCCATGGATAAAAAATCTTGAGCTAGCATTTAAACAGAAACTATTTCTTCTAATGTTTCTTTAAAATTCAGCATCTAATTATTCTTTAAAATATTTAGCTCCTTTTATTAAAAATATGAAAATATTCTAATTGATTTTTTCTTTCCTCAATATTATAAAAACTAGTCTGGATCATGGATAATCTAAATACAGAGTCTGAAAGCTTTTATAGAGGTTATTGAGGTCTCTCTCCACATTTTATATTTTGAGGCCCACATAGTTTAGGAAACTTTCACAAGTTGAAACCGTTAGGCAACATGGCCATCATCTCACTTTAGAAATGCATGTTGATCCATGCGAATATTTGGTTGGCGTTCTCTCCTAAATCACTGCCTTAAGGGTTTGGTTGATGTTGTCACTCTCCCACATCATTTTTTTCCTCTTCTGATAAAAAGGAAAGAAAGACAAGAAATGTAAACTTCTGTTACTAAGATGAGTAATTGCTTAGAAAAAATTTAGTTCATACAATGCACAATTCATTTTTATTTATTTTTTTACAATATTGCTAGAGCAAATGAACAGGTAGATGGTCAAATTAAGATGTATTGAGAGGCAGATATTCTTTCCAATAGGGAATTCTTTTTGGTAATCCTATTTCTATAACAGAATACTATTTAAACCTAGAAAAAAATAAATGAACAATCCAAGACTTATTTCTGTGTTCTTGCTTTAGGACTCCATTAATAGGCTTCTTGGTAGTAAACAACCATTTAATTTTAATATTGAAAGGGTTGTAAATTCACAAACACATATGCAAATAATATTGTTAAACATTTGAAGAAAATGGAATAATATGTATTATATTGAAGAATAACAAATTTACTTACTTCCTGGTTCTTCATGATGATTTAGTCTCAAATTTTATCATCTGACATTGCTTATACATTTACATAATTTCAGAGCTGGTAAATTGAGTTAGCAATTTATTTGGTTTCTATTGTACTCTCAACACAGGTGTGGTGATTTAACATTTTCATGGGTCTCAAGGATTATAGTTCTCTTTGTTGTTAGACTAGTAATATTTGACCCACAATAGACTTCGTTCCTGATATTGTGAAATTTTTGGAACATTTTGTTAGAAGCTCATTCCTGCCTTTTATCTCTTACCCAAGCTCCATGTACAAACTCAGTCACGTCTGGGTGGGCTAGTCAATTACTCCTCCATTTGCCCCTTTTCATATAATAGAAAATACTTATTTATTAAAACACTTCCTTTATATTTGTGCAAACATTTTAAATGAATATTTTATAATTCTATGATTATACATCTATAAAATCTAAGTAATATTTTCCTTAGGCTTCAGAGACTTTTATATTTTCCTGCAAATGCTGCCTTGGACAACAGAAAGTAAAGAATGTTCTTCTCTATGTATGTCATGAAAACGGAACTGGGCTTATCTTATCTGTGTCTCTCTTGTTGGCTCAGGGGAATTCATTAAAGCAAACAAAGTGCCAAGGAGAGCCATCATTAAAAGATACAGGTGAATCATTGATGCTGGTCTTATAAATATGGATTACAAAGTATAAAAAAGCAAAACTACTGAGGTAACTGGGACAAATATATAAAAAACATGTAATACTGACTGTGGGAGAGTTTGATTTAGAATTTGACTCTTCTGTGGTGGTTCAAGGAGTCTACATTTTTCTCCCAGAAATTCTGGACTTATTCTCAGGAGAGTTTGTACGCTTATCTCCCCTGAACTTTGGCAACCTAGAGAAGAGATCTCTACCAAACCATAATGAAATGGTAGAAGATACTGCTTTGGATTTCTATGATGACTTGATTGTCTTGTGAAATGGACAACACATTAAAGATAGATGAGGACTTGTATCCCTGCATTGGCCCTTTGAATTTAGGGAAAACTTTCCACCTCCCGTGACTAAAATCATGGTTGTGTTTATTGCTTTTTGACTCCTTTCCTTCACTGTATCATTTACGTTCATTAAATCTTTTTTTATAATTGTGCGTTTGACATCTCATTGTGAGAATATTTATAAAGCAACAAAGTAAATATTTGGAAATCTGGCATTGGGTATTTTAACTTGTTCATGTCCACATTTTCTGCAATGAGAGATGTAAATTTTATTAGTAGAAGAATGTAATACTCATATACTATATATATATACATGTAATGTAAATTTTACATTTTACAATTTATCCTTATTTTCTTCACAGTTATAAATATGGACATAAAGCATGCGTGCATTTAATGCCAGAGGTGCAGTTTATTTATAGGATTGAAAGATGAGAACATTTGAGAGTGGGACAGAAGAAAGAAAATAGGAAAGGACGAACAATCCACTAGTGAACACATAGGACAAAACATAGACATTGAGATATAGTGAATTTATAATTGATACACATTAAAATAGGCATTAAAATATTTATTTGACATATTTCAGTAGAGATTTGCTGTCGTTAGTGGTGTCAAGTAGATTCTGATTCCTAGCGACCCTGCCCCATCTTTTTGCACCATCCTCTCCCCCTCCGGTGCTCTATCAGACAATACTCCACTGCTATTCACAGGGTTTTCATGACTAATTTTTTCAGAAGTGGGTGGTCATGTCCTTCTTCCTAGCCTGTCTAGTCTGGGAGCTCTGCTGAAATCTGTCCGCCCTGGGTGACCCTGCTGTAATGTAAAATACGGGTGTCAGAACTTGCAGCATCACAGCAACATGCAGTGTAACAGTATGACAACCAACAGACAGGTGGTGTGGTTCCCTGACTGGGAAATGAACCTGGGCCACCATGGTGAGAGCGCCAGATCTTAACCACTAGACCACCATCAGTAGAGATAGTGAAACTGATTTTCTGCTTGTGAAAATCCTATTCCTTTGCCTTTATTTTTGTATCCAAATAGTGATTCTATTCATATGTTTCTTAAGTTCTTTAACAATAATACACGTAGTAATCATTTTTTGAGATTTTATTGATTATCAGGCATTGATTATACACTTAAATTATGTCATTTTTCCAAACAGACAACAAAAAACTTTATGAGGTGAGTATTATTATTATTCAGATGAAGAGTTTGAAGCACAAAGAAGTTAAAGTGTCTTGTCTCCGCCATGTGTTATTATGAGCAATGTGTCTTTATTCATTTTCTTAGAAGAAATGGAGTGAGTTTCTATCTCATGAAGAACTGCATTTCATTTGAAAAATCCTGACCTATGTTTCTTCTCCATAATGTCTTTCCTCAGACTCCTAGATGCTGAACTGCCTGACTATCTTTCTTCCTTGATCACTCTCTCACTCTCTGACTTTCTACTTTTATTCTTTTATTCCTGGCTCCTAATAGCTCTCTAGCTTTTCTCCACACCTCCTAATAATTCACTTTTAATTTAGACTGATTTGTCTCTACTACACTCCTGTCCATAATCTACTAGGACATCTGATTTTAATAACGTATCAAATTATCTCCAAGGTATTTTGAGGTTTTTGAGTGACTATGTTTTAAGCCAATGAAACATACATAGTTCAGCTACCAGGATTCGCTCTCCTTAAAGAGTAGAGGAAGAATTTCAATTACAAATAATATTTTGCTGTAGTATGTTCAAAATCCAAAAATAAAATTTATGAAATCGAAGTGGTTAAAGGATCCAACTATTTTAAGGCTTCTTTGAAAACCTGAATTGACATCATATTACTGATTAATTCCAGAGCATGTTATTAATTAATTCCAGTGATATATTCTTATCCTTTATAGGCAAGCCCCCCAGCAAGATGACTGATTGGCCTACCATGTACCGAGGACCATCATTTAATTGAGTTATTATTCTATAAATTGAGTTTATAATCTCAGAAGTGTATTTTATTGACAGACGATGTTGGATCTCATATGTTACCAGATGTAACCCAAATAGTTAAAAAGAATTTATTTTTATGAAACAAATATGGGTTTGCATCATTTGGAAAATCCCACCATTAGAGAGCTTAAAATGCGAGAGTTATTATTGACTTAATGAAAAGTTAATACACATAAAATAAAAAACAGTTGTCAAATGGCCTAATGTAAAATAAAAGAAGAAAAAAAATACCAAATACCTTATAAAATATTCAATTAATTATTTCTTTGCCATCCAAAATTGTCTAGCTATGATGAAATATACATTTTTTTGAACTTTTTTTTAAAAGCTAAGTCAGTGTTACGTCCATTATTACATAACTGTATGTGTTTATGTTGGATAAAATACATAGTTGATGCCTCTGATTGCTGTGACACTGGAATCATTCTAAATTATTTAAATTTATTTATCTATTCAAAAATATTTATTAAATACCAACTACATGGCAGATGCACTTTCTAAATGAGGAGGATTAATGACTTCTGGTAAATGTTTAGCAACTGCCTCCCATAGGTGGAGGTGAGGGGAAGATTTGTAGAGTCTGTCAATTTCTATGATGTGAAGTCTCCCACCATGGCATTTCAAGCTACCAATATGACCTTGCTGAATGCAGAATTGATAAGAGACATGCACAGTTGGCTCTTTGGAAATGGTATAGACAGGCTCCGAACACCACTTCTGGGAACACATCATTTTGTCTACAACATAGACCAGACCAAGAGGCCTGGCAGATCACAGCGAACAGCCAGGGCAGAGTGCAGGGGGCTCAGGTTACACAGCCCTTTACTCCCACACAGTGGCAGCGGGTGGAAATTGCAACCAGATATTTCCAGGATGAGGAAAAACAAAGCCAATACAGGAACCACAATGCAAAGGTACATGAAATCACCAGACCAGAAGGAAAATGACAAGCACCCAGAAACCAACCCTGAAGACACAGAAATCCATAACCTAAACGACAGAGATTTCAAAATAGCTGTCATAAAAAAACTCAACGATATATAAGACAACACAGACAAACAATTCAATGAGATTAGGAGTTTCTTCACAAAAGAGATTGAAATCATAAAGAAAAACCAATCAGTACCGATGCAGATGAAGAACACAATGGAAGAGATAAAGGAGAATCTGGAATCTTTAAAGAACAGAGCTGACAATATGGAGGAAAGAATTAGCATTATAGAAGATAGGAATACAGATATGCTCCAGATGGAAAAGGAGAGAGATCTAAGACTAAAAAGAAATGAAGAAAGTCTCTGAGAAATATCTGGCTGTATTAGGAAATGTAACATAAGAATTACAGGTATTCCTGAGGGAGAAGAGAGGGAAAGAGAAACAGAGAGCCTATTCAAGGAAATAATAGCTGATAACTTCCCAAATCTGGGGAAGGAACAGGAAATACCGGTAAGTGAAGCCAATAGGTCACCTAAATATGTCAACAGACAAAGGCCTACTCCATTACATGTAGTGGTAAGGCTGGCCAAAGTCAATGACAAAGAGACAACATTAAGGGCAGCTAGACAAAAACAAAAAATAATCTACAAAGGAACTCCCATCAGGCTCTCAGTGGATTTCTCAACAGAAACTTTACAGGCTAGGAGAGACTGGAATGATATATTCAAAATACTGAAAGACAAAAACTTTCAGCCAAGAATACTCTGTTCAGCAAAAGTATCCTTCAAATATGATTGAGAAATAGTAACTCTCCCAGATAAACAAAAGCTAAGGGAGTTCATGGCCACGAGACCCCCACTACAAGAAATACTCAAGAAGGCCCTCAGGCCTGAAAAAAAGAAGAGAAAGGGAATACAAAGCTTGGAGCACAGAGAAAAATAGGTAGATAAACTCAGAAAAATAGTAGATCTTTACCAGAATAGGTTAGCAACCACTTAAATACCAAAATCAAAGGTCAAAAGAAGGAATTCCCCCAAAATAAATATAACCTCATCACTGTAAACACAAACCCACAACACAAGATAGAATAAGGTATAACAAGAACGACTTAGAAGGAGAAGAGGAAAATGATTGAATTGACTTAGTATAAGGACATAAGAGGCCATCAGATAATGTGCTATCTCATACACAAGATTTTTTATACAAACCTCAAGGTAATCACTGAACAAATAATCAAAACAAAATCACATATGATAAACAAAGAGAAAACTAGACAAGTCATAAGACAGAACAACCAAACTGAATTGGCAGTCCAAAACAAATGGGACAAGAAACAAAGGAAATGCAAAAGAACCAGAAAATAAGTGACAAAACAGCAACATTAAGCCCTCATATATCAATAATTACCCTAAATGTAAATGGATTGAACTCTCCAATCTAAAGATACAGAGTGGCAGGATGGATTAAAAAGAGCAAGACCCAACAATATGCTGCCTTCAGGAAACACATCTTAGCACTAAAGACAAGCACAGGCTCAGAGTGAAAGGATGGAAGACAATACTCCAAGCTAATGGCAAACAAAAGAAAGCAGGTGTTGCCATACTCATATCAGACAATGTAGACTTCAAGATAAAACAGGTTAAGAGAGACAAAGAAGGGAAATATATAATGATAAAAGGGACACTCCAGCAAGAAGACATATCACTTATAAATATATATGCACCTAACATAGGAGCACCCATGTACATAAAGCAACTAGGAGACATTAACAACAACACAATAATAGTAGGGGATCTTAATACCCCACTTACATCAATGGATAGGTCATCCAGACAAAAAGTCAATAAAGAAATAGTGGACTTAAATGAAAAACTGGATGAGATGGACCTAGTAGACATATACAGAGCACTCCATCCAAAAACAGCCGACTACACATTCTTCTCAAGCATACAGGGAACATTCTCAAGGATAGACCATACATTGGGAAACAAAGCAAGCCTCAATAAATTTAAGAAGATTGAAATCATAACAAGCATATTTTCAGACCATAATGCTATGAAACTGGAAATCAACCATGAAAAAAAAATTGAGCAAGTGACAAAAATGTGGAGATTAAACAGCAGGCTACTGAATACCCAATGGATCATTGATGAAATGAAAGGAGAAATCAAAAAATATCTGGAAACAAATGAAAATGAAAATATGCCGTACCAAACCATATGGGATGCAGCAAAAGTGGTCCTGAGAAGGAAACTCATAGCGATATAAGCCCACCTTAACAAACAAAAAAAAGCCCAAATAAGCAAGCTTAAATTATACCTAACAGAACTGGAAAAAGAAGAACAAACAGAGCCCAAAGTCAGCAGAAGGAGAGAAACAATAAAAATCAGAACACAAATAAATGAAATTAAGACCAAAAAAAAAAACAAAAGAAAGGAATGATGAAACAAAGAGTTGATTCTTTGAGAAGATAAACAGAATTGACAAACTCTGAGCCAGACTTACTAAGAAAAAAAGAGAAAAGGCTCAAGTAAATAAAATTAGAAATGAAAGAGGAGAAATTACAATGGATACCACGGAAATACAAAGGATTATAAGAGAATACTATGAGCAATTATATGCCAACAAATTGAACAATCTAGATGAAATGGATAAATTCTTAGACTCATACAACCGCCCAAAACTGAATCAAGAAGAAATGGAGAATCTGAATAGACCAATTACAAGGAAAGAGATTGAAATAGTAATCAAAAACCTCCCAAAAAATAAAAGTCCAGGACCAGATGGCTTCTCTGGAGAATTTTACCAAACATTCAAAGGAGATTTAATACCCATCCTTCTCAAACTATTCCAAAAAATAGAGGAAGACGGAACACTTCCTAAATCATTCTACGAGGCCAACATCACCCTGATACCAAAGCCAGACAAAGACAATACAAAGAAGGAAAATTACAAGCCAATATCACTGATGAACATAGATGCAAAAATCCTCGACAAAATATCGGCAAACTGAATACAGCAATACATTAAAAAGATCATGAACCATGATCAAGTGGGATTTATACTAGGGACAAAGAGATTATTCAACATCTGCAAATCAATCAACATGATACACCACATCAAGAAAACAAAGAATAAAAATAGATGCAGAGAAGGCATTTGACAAGATACAACATACATTTATGATAAAAACTCTCAACAAAATGGGTATAGAAGGAAAGTACCTCAACATAATAAAGACTATTTATGACAAACCCACAGCCAACATCATACTCAACGGGGAAAGACTGAAAGCCATTCTGTGGAGAACAGGAACGAGGCAGGGCTGCCCACTCCCACCACTCCTATTCAACATAGTACTGGAGGTTTTGGCCAGAGCTATTAGGCGAGAAAAAGGAATAAAAGGAATCCAAATAGGCAATGAAGAAGTGAAACTCTCACTATTTGCAGATGACATGATTTTATATATAGAAAACCCTAAAGAATCCATTGGAAAACTATTAGAAATAATCGACAACTACAGCAAAGTCACAGGGTACAAAATCAATCTACAAAAATCAGTTGCATTTCTGTGTGCTAATAACGAACTAACAGAAAGAGAGCTCAAAAAGATAATACCATTTACAATTGCATCAAAAAGAATAAAATATTTAGGAATAAATCTTACCAAGGAGGTGAAAGACCTATACAATGAAAACTACAAGACATTATTGAAAGAAATCGATGATGACATAAAGAAATGAAAAGACATCCCATGCACATGGATTGGAAGACTAAACATACTTAAAACGTCTATATTACCTAAAGCAATCTGCAGAGTCAATGCAATCCCAATCAGAAGCCCAATGACATTCTTCACAGAAATAGAAAAAAGAGTACTAAAATTCATATGGGGCAACAAAAGAATAGCTAATGCAATCCTAAGAAAAAAGAACAAAGCTGGAGGCAGCACAATCCCTGACTTCAAAACACACTACAAAGCAATAGTAATCAAAACAGCACGGTACTGGTACAAAAACAGACACACAGATCAATGGAACAGAATTGAAAGCCCAGAAATAAAACCACACATATACAGACAGCTGATTTTTGACAAAGCAGCTAAGAACATACAATGGAGAAAGGAAAGTCTCTTAAATAAATGGTGTTGGGAAAACTGGACAGCAACATGCAAAACAATGAAAGTGGACCATCTGCTATCGCCATTCACAAAAATCAACTCAAAATGGATGAAAGACCTGAAGGTGAGACCTGAAACTATAAAACTCAAAAAAGAAAATATAGGCAACACGCTATTTGACATTGGTCATAAAGGAATTTTTTCAGATGACATGCCTACGCAGACTAGGGAAACTAAAGAAAAAATAAGCAAGTGGGACTTTATCAGTTAAAGAGCTCCTATAAGACAAACCAAACCAGAATCAAGATGAACAGACAACTCACCAGCTGGGAGAAAATATTTGCAAAACATATATCTGACAGGGGGTTAATCTCCATAATATCTCCATATATAAAGAACTCACACAACTGAACAACAAAAAAACAAACAACCTGGTCAAAAAATGGGCAGAGGAAATAAACAGACACTTCTCCAAAGAAGAGAGACACATGGCCAATAGACACATGAAAAGATGTTCAACATCACTAATCATCAGAGAAATGCAAATCAAAACGACACTAAGATATCACCTCACACCCGTTAGAATGGCTATAATCACCAAGACAAAAAACAACAAATGTTGGAGTGGATGTAGAGAAACAGGAACCCTCATGCACAGCTGGTGGGAATGCAAACTGGTGCAGCGTCTATGGAAAACAGTATCGAGATTCCTCAAAGAATTAAAACTAGAAATACCCTATGATCCAGCTATCCCACTACTGGGAATCTATCCAATGAACCTGAAATCAACAATCCAAAGAGGCTTATGCACTCCTATGTTCATTGCAGCATTATTTACTATAGCCAAGAAGTGGAAGCAACCTAAGTGTCCCTTGACTGATGATTGGATCAAGAAAATGTGGTATATGTATACAATGGAATACTACTCACCCATAAAAAAAGACAAAATTTTCCCATTTGCAGCAACATGGATGGGCCTGGAGGGGATTATGTTAAGTGAAATAAGGCAGAAAGAGAAAGACAAACACTGTATGATCTCACTCATATGTGGAATATATACCAATACAGGGACAGAGAAAACAGTGTTGTGGTTACCAGGGGCGCTGGGGGTAAGGGGTGGGCACAAGGAGTGAAGGGAGACATATATATATGGTGATGGTCAAACAAAAATGTACAACTCAAAATTTCACAATGTTATAAACTATTAAAACATCAAAAAAAAAAAAAAAAGAAACGTTTAGTCTAAATGCACTAAGGCATTAGGAGAAAAATCATGTTATTTGCAAATAAAGACTTGTTTTTCTTCCTTCCCAATACTTTTAAATATATTTATGTTTTGTTGTTTGTTTTTTTGTGTGTGTGTGCTAGTGCCCTGGATAGAACTTCCAGTAGGGTTCTGAATAGAAGCAGTGGTAGTGAGCATTTTCATCTTGTAACAGATTTTACCAAGGATGTTGCTATTGTTTCAAAAATTAAGCATGATGTTTGCTGTAATTTTATTATGAATATTTTCAAATGTATGCCAAAATAGAGAACTGGAAGAAAAGTCCCATGTACAGATCAAGCAGATTCCATAAATATGAAGATTTTTTCATATTTGCTTTACCTGTCATGTTTAGTTTCTTTTGTTGATGTATTTTAAACAAAAACCTAAACATCATACCTTTTCACGCCTATATACTTTCAGCATGAATTTCTAAAATATATGTTTGTTTCCTTGCTTAACCACAATGTAATTTCTACAGCTAGCAAAATTAACAAAATATCTTTGGTTATCATTTAACACTTTGCCATACTTGTATGACCCTAATTGTCTCCAAAACATCACTTCATAGTTGAGTTGTTCAAATTAGAGCAGAACAAAGAGCCCACAGCATACCTGCTTGTGATTACCTGTACAAGTGTTTTATTCTACTGATTTGGAAGATAATTTTCATCAGGCTAATAACATTCTGTTCTATTTACTAAAACATTTTTAAAAATCATAAATGGCCATTGTATTTTATCAGAGAATGTGTGTTTTTATTTTTGTTTAACTTTTTTAAATCTCTAATCTGTTAATGTGGTACACTCCACAAATAGATTTTCTAAAGATAAATTATCTTTGGGATAAAAACATACATAAGATGAAGTAGTAGATTTGCTGATGTCTTTTAATATTATATCTTCTATTTTATGAGTCAAATTGCTGGTGATTTTTCATTTCTTATATTGTTTTTTGATACCAAAGTCCACGAAATGGGTTAAAAATGTTTACCTCTTCTTTTTCTCTAGAAATATTTTATAAGATTATTCTCATTTACATCCATAAAAAAATAAAAGTTGGAGTTAAATTTTAAAATCTTACCTCTATTATTGAATTTTCACATTTTAGTCAAATTATCTTATATTCAATGTGAAATAACATGTGGGTCAGTTTTTACGGAAAAACCTAAGACAGGGGTGGGCAAATAATGCTTCACAGGCCACATTTGGCCTATCATCGATTTTTGTAAACAGTTTTATTGGAGCACATCCAAGCCCATTCGTTTACACATTGTTTATAGTTGTTTTTGTACAACAATGGGAGAGTTGAGTAGTTGCGTCAGAGACTCTATGGCCTGCAAAATCTAAATTATTAATGTATTGCCCTTTACAGAAAAAGTGTGTTGATCTCTGATATTGATAATCAAAATGCTCATACAGATTCCAAACATTTGTAATAACCACTAGAGAACTGGTATAGAGTTATAGAGAGAGCTGAATTATCCAATAATACCAGCATAAACTTCCTCATATCTTTTGTAATAACTTTACAATTCTTTTAATTCACAGATCCACAACTATCTGTACTTTATGGTATATATTTATTGAGTGGTTAAGAACCAACAATTATCAATCAAATCTAAACTTCAATATTTTCCATTTAGCTTAGAAATTATCTTCCCAGTATGAACAACAGAAACAGTAACTCCATGACCTCCCAGCAATGGCTGACCTCCTCAGTATTTAATTATGACAAATTTTTTTGTTTGTTTCTCAGCAAATCATAGAGCTGAGTCTCTCAATTGAGTATAGTGCATGAATATCATGAAGAACTTGGCTCAACTGATTATGATTATAGTCTTTCTTCTCTTTTCAAGAAAAATGGTTAATAAAAATTTAGGATATTTTTCAGTATCATTCATTCTTATTTCAGCCTTGGACTTCATGGAAAACAGGAAAAAAATTTCAGGGTCAGTTGTATAATCTTGAATGATCACTGTATAAATTCTAATCAGTAAATTTTCCAATGAAGTACCATACTCTAATGCATGAATTAGAGTGAATGTAAAAGATTTTTTTCACACACAAAATAATTTCAATTTATATATAGTAAGGCTTTCATTGTTACCTTCTTTATTCCTGTCTGTATGGCTTGTGACTTAAATAAGTAATTAAATGAATCGTATGTGTAAGCTCTTATATCAAAATAGCCACAGATATGAGAAAGTTATAAAACTCTTAGCTATTGATCATCAAAAAAAAAGCTTAACATCATGCATTTATTTAAATATATCACTGAGCCATATGAAATATAGTCATATCTGGTACCAAGTAATAATTATTTCCTCATGCTTTTATTAAGAATTGGCATGATGTATGTGGCAAGTACAGGGTTCCAAAATATAGGGGGTTATATGACAATTTTCCCTAAGCAAGTATGTATTCATTACTTTTGATAAATTATTTGACACAGAAACTTTAAACAGGGAAATTAAAAACTATTTTTGATTTCTCAAGAAAATATAATTACATTATTCTTCTAGTTATACTGTTTTTCACATAGTTACTAAATGAGCTACAGTTTTGAGAAAACAGTATCTGTAATATTCTAATAAGACCATCAAATTATGTTTATAGTGTATATAGTAAGTTAAAAATAATATTAAACATGATTTAATATTTCCTGAATTTCTAGAAAGAGTGTTTCCTGGTCAAATCCAAAAACACAGTTCTCTCTTGCTTGCTCTTGCTCTCTTTATGTCTTTCTTTAATTTTCTATGAATTATTGTGAAAAATAGGAATTAACAAATGTCAAGAAGCCTTGGAAATGAGGTCAGTCTCATAGTTACAGAGTGGAGAGACTGGCCAAAGGAGGGAAGTGCATGAGAGAAGATTGGAATTTGAATGCAAAAGAGAAAAATATATACATATGTATATATGTATACATATATGTATGTATATATTTTCTTTATATATATGTAATATATATGAGGAGAATTAGAATTTGAATAAAAAAGAACCAAATTATCTATCTATATATAGGTATCTATACAGATATATACATATATATATATATATATATATATATATGTGTGTATCTATATTCAAATATCCTTAATAAACTTCAGGCAATAGAAGTATAAGAAATGAAAACTAACTCTAGAGAGGCTATGTGAATATTAATAGAGTTTTAAGAAGCTCTATTTTTCATTTAATTGCCCTTAATTATGCCTGTAATTTATGACAACACTTTTATTTTTTCATTTGCTTGAGAAAAATACAGTCTTCCTTGCCATGTCCATGAAGGCTCGCTTGACTTGCTGATTCCTTAGGCTATAAATAAAGGGGTTCAACATTGGGGCTACTGAGGTGTTTAGCACAGCAACTCCCTTGCTCAAAGACACTCTGTCTTTTGCTGATGGATTAATGTACATGAAAATGCAGCTGCCATAAGAGACGGAGATGACAATCATGTGGGAAGAACACGTGGAAAATGCCTTTGTCCTCTGACTAGTAGAAGGAATTCTTAAAATGGTTCTGATGATATATATGTAAGACAGAAATATCAATGCCAAAGTGAACATTAGAGTAAACACAGCACAAGAAAAACCCACTATCTCTAGGAATTTTGTGTCTGAACAAGAAAGGTGTAGTAAGGGGAAATAATCACAAGTGAAATGGTCTATAAAATTGGACTTACAGTAATCGAGCTGTATGAATAGCATAAGTAATGGGAAGATGATTAAGAATGAAACTAGCCATGAAGAGAAGACAAGGATTGTGCAGACTCTACGATTCATGATGGTCATGTAATGCAGAGGTTTGCAGATGGCAATATAACGGTCATAGGACATGGCAGCCAGAAGGTAAAATTCTGTGGCTCCCAAGAGAATGAAAAAAAATAACTGAGCAATGCAATCATTACAGGAAATGGTTTTATCTCCTGAAATAATGGTGCCTAGGAACTTAGGTATGCTGACAGTCGTGAATGAAACTTCTAATAAGGAGAAATTTCTGAGGAAGAAATACATGGGGGTCTGGAGGTGGGAATCCAGCAGGGTGAGGGTGATAATGGTCACGTTCCCAGTGATGCTGAGCATGTAGGTGATGAGCAGAAAGACAAAGATCACCACCTGAAGCTGTGGGTCATCTGACAGCCCCAGGAGGATAAACTCTGTTGTCTCTGTGTAGTTTCTCATTTCTTTTCTCCTCTTGTGTAACCTACAGGAGAAAACACAAAGAAAAGAGTTGAAGAAAAGAGGATTATGCATGGGTAGCACTGGAATTTGTCTCTGAAAGCAAACATATTATGCAATACTAATTTAATTTAGGAGATCTTTAAAACAACTTAATGAGAATAGTTAACACGTGTTAAAGTAACTTTTTACCATATGCCAGGCTCTGTGTTTTACATAGAATATTTATTCATAATATCCCTATTTTACAGATCGGAAACAGGCTAAAATGATTTTTAAAAATATTATCCAAATCACATACCCTAAATGGGAAAAGCAGGAATTTAAACCTAGGTTTTTCTGAATGTTTTAAATACTGGAATAGAAATGCCAACTGTTGACTTTTAAAAAGACTTTCCTAAAGCATTCCTTTCCCATTGAAAAACTATTTGTCCTTCAACCCTCAAAAAAGTGTCTCATCTCCTAATTTCTGTCACCTAATTTCTTGTATTATTATTTACTAGTATAATATAGAAAAGTCAAATACGTCAGGAAAAAGATCACTCAAATGGGTATGTCTCCAAAATTTGAGTCCTTGGCGTTAAATATTTAACAATGTGACAGATGTCTCCGTTTCCACTCTGGCTTACATTCACCTTTCCAACTTCCTACTCCTCATCTGAAACCACAGATAATGAATTCTTTGCCATGCCCTTGTCAGCTATTAGAAAGCACAGAGTAGAGAGGAGGCAGAGTAGAAATTTAGTAGATTGGATCCATGTCATGGCCTGAGGAAACCAAATTTTTTTTTATATAATTTTATTTATTTATTTATTTTTCTCCCAAAGCCCCAGTAGATAGTTGTATGTCATAGTTGCACATCCTTCTAGTTGCTGTATGTGGGACGTGGCCTCAGCATGGCCGGAGAAGTGGTGCGTCGGTGCGCGCCAGGGATCTGAACCTGGGCCGCCAGCATCGGAGTGCGCACACTTAACCGCTAAGCCACGGGACCAGCCCAGAAAACCAAATTTTATGAGTAGCTGAAATAAAACATCATCTTCTGCAAAACATTTTTTTCCTTCAAAATTTCTCCTAACTGTACAGAATAAAATCTAAATATTTCTGAATCTTAATATATATATTCTGCTTCTTAACCCATATTGTATTTGCATGTTTTTCCTTTTTCTACATCAGCATTCACTTATTAGAAGCTCTATTTTGTCAATACCTTGGAGTAATCAATGTAACAGCACATGAAAGCCCATTATTTTCTTTTCCTGAATAATAATAATAATAACAACACATTTTTAAAGAGAAACTGCAAGTGCCCTCAATAAATTGAACCAGTCCATTTTCATATCACTCATTCTGTGCGTTGTCGTTAAATGGTAAAGTTTTCATTTCAGCGTCATGAAAGAAATTTTTGCAATGGAATATTTAATTTCAAGATATAGGATTGCTGATTTGTAGTACATGAGGCATCATAATACTATGAAATTTTCCCCCCTTGTTTTTTATCTTACATGCCTGAGCTCTCTTTTCCCTCACTTCACTGTTCAGCCAAAGATATTGCTGTTGATTTAAGGAAACTTCCAGGCAAGCTGGATGGTGGCCGGTGCTACTGGGAAAGAATGTGAGATTCAAAAGAAAATGAACATTTTCTTTTGATATTCCTCAGGAACTGGAGAAAACAGGCTTAAGAGAAATTACAAGAAAAACAGACCTTACAATTACATATTCTGTAAAAAAAATTTATGGCAATTCAAGTACATGATAGATATTTACAAACATAAAAGTCTTTGTTCTCAATGAACAATCCTACAATTAACAGCTGGGCATGACTCTGATCTTTAAACTATTTCTGTGATGATTTAGGTAGAATAATGAAGAATATATCCAAATCTCTAAGACATCATTTCAGACTAACTTCCCAGCTACTCATCCAGGTTTCTTTTTCCTCATCACATGTAACTTATGATAACAAGCTTTATGTTCCTTTCTGTCTCTTTCTTTTTAATGAATTCAGACATGTCTTGGATATCTCATTGTTGAATCAGGCTTGTGGTTTATTGAAATGAAAATTAACCTATTCAATAAACAAATACTTGCCATCATGTTAAGTGAAATAACTGGAAATGATTTCCAGGACATTTCTGTCATCCCATAGTGAATTTTAAAGATGGCTTTGTTGGGAAAAGAACAATAGCATTCCCCAAACTGTCTAGTTTAAATAAGCAACAATATTAAAAGGCCAATTAAAGATTAAGAGATTGTTTTCCCTTATTTTTATAATGAATTATGAGAAATGGGTAGGAAGATCCCTAAATTCCACAATGTAATTGCAAACTTGTTTTACCATCCCGCATTCTATATGTGTACTGAATTCTCTCAAGTTAAAATTCCTAATAAGTCTTAAGTAAAGTTGTGAACACATATATCCTCAAGGCAATTTGCACACACAACATTACTACACAGTTTTCCAATTATCCATCTTTCTCTCTCACTTGACTATTTTTTTCTTGGTGATATGTCTATATGCTAGGTTAATTTGTTGGAGAACACAACAGAATATTGGTTTAATTTGATATCTTGGGTAATAATTTTGTTTTATAACAATCCCTAATTTTTTTTCTGGGATGATTCATTCCATTCCTGACTTTATTTGTTGACATGTAATACTTCATCATGTAAGTGTAAATAATGTAAGAACTTCACCGTGACTGAATATAAAAAATCTCATAAGAAGAACAAATTTAGATTTTTTTTTTTTAGATTATTACTTTAGGACTGCCTTAGACTATTCCTGAAATTAGTTCAGAATTTCATCTCCCTGAGCCCTCTAAAAAAACTGAATTTGTTTTTTTTTCCTAATAGAAAGAGGGAGTCAGATCAAGTGAGATCAAAGCACCAACTGGTATGAATAGGAATAATGAAGGAAAAACAGTAATCACCTAAATCACTCTCAAAATCTACAAGTTTTTATAGAAATGTTCTACTTTTATCTTGATTGTCTTAGTTTTTTACCTTATATCTATATTTGAAAAGAATTCTTAACTTAAAAAAGAAAAGGAATTCTTGTAGAAAGTGTGGCATCAGGACTTAATTTATAATGTGTGGGATTATTGGGGCAACCTATAGGCTTTGCATTTAAAGAGAAATGGACTAAAAATGCAACTCTGAGTTTTAGAGTGTTTTCATTTTAAAAATGAGAATACTATTTCATGGAATTATTGTGAGGGCTAATTTAAATAGAAAGTAAAATTAAATTATACAAAAATTTTATAGTATGTACTCCCAGCCAATTAATACTGTTATGTTTATTACTCCTAAAAATAAAAGCAATTATCACATTTAAGGAAGATAGTTCTTCTATAAAATAATTATAATAACCACTTTTGAGGGAACTCATTTGAGAGAGACAGTGCTAAGGCTTTATGTGTTTCTCTCATTTACTCATTACAGTAACCCTATGTTAAGTTTGAAGAAACTGACACTGAGAGAAGTTAAATAATGTAAATAAGGTCATACAGCTAGTTAGTGGTAGAATTTGAATTCTAAACTCTTTCTGCCTGAAACTGAAGCATGTGCTACTTATTAAAACTATATTCAATGAGAAGGACCAAACTCAGAGACGGCAATTTTCTGGAAATTAATAAAGAAATAAATTATTATGACAAATAGGAAATGTAAACATGCTCATTTTTCATAATCCTTGATATATGTAGAAAAAAATAGCAACCCCAAATTTTTCTACCCAACTGATGAAAAGCTGAGCTAAGAATGAATCATTGCTAAGAAAAGAAAATTTTTCATTGGCTTCAACTTTACAATCTTACCTCTATTTGTCATACAAATGCACTGCGTCAGCTGGTTGAAATGATTAAAAAAACATCATGGCAACTATTTCAGTTTTAGGTTAAGAAATTCAGCATTTCTAAAAATTATTCTCTCTCAATACGTTTGAAATTATTTTATTTCTATAGCTAATATTCTTTGCTACATTTTACATTGTAGCCATGCGAGCAAAAGTAGTGAAGAGAAGCTAGATATGGAGTTACTCTGGTCCTTTCTTGACATGGTTTCTATACGAATTTTAACCTGCATGAGCTGCATGTTGTTCTATCTACCATATATGCCCGAGGCTTCTGGGAAATGCTCCAGTGAATCAAATGTGCCAACAAAGGCCAAGAGGAAAATACACCAAGGATTGTAAAAATGTTATCAACATTTGTGCTGATAATGGAACAGGAAACTTCAGGAACAATGTCCAAAAAGATAGTAAGGGCATAAGTAGACTAGAAGTATATAGAATATTTTGCATACTATCTGAATGAGAAAATAGCTAAATATGCACAAGTTTTGGGAGAGGATTTCTGAATTTCCTAAATCAGGATTTCTTTGAAGAAGAGACCTTTTTTTCCTTCCTGAGTAAAATTCTGGGATGACTTAATCTTATATGTAAACATTACATTTTCTTTCTTCATATAATAAAATGTCTCCATAAAAGTGGCTTTCTAAGCTATTAAGTATCAAATAAATTATTCAAAAATACTAAATATAGAGCAATGAAAAAGAAGAATGAGGGGCCAGCCCAGTAGCATAGTGGTTAAGTTCGCATGTTCTGCTTGGGCAGCCCAGGGTTCGCAGGTTCGGCGGGCACAGACCCAAGCACTGCTTATCAAGCCGTGCTTTGTCAGGCATCCCATATATAAAGTAGAGGAAGATGGGCATGGATGTTAGCCCAGGGCCAACCTTCCTCAGCAAAAAGGGGAGGATTGGCAACAGATGATAGCTCAGGGCTAATCTTCCTAAAAAAAAAAAAAAAAGAAGAAGAAGAAGAAGAAGAATGAGGTAGAACTTATGGTTCAGTGAGTTCCTATTGAAAGGCATGCGAAAATTTGGATTAAATACCCAGTGAACTCTTCGATCTTTTCAAGAATCACTTGCAGTCATTCTCCCACAACCATAATGGGGCTAATGGTTGAGAAGGATCTACTATCCAAAAGATCTCTTTTCATTTTATGTGCTGGGTTTACACTAGTGACTAATGGAAGCATATAGGAAATTTGCAAGAATTTACAGTTCAGATTTCTTTCAGTCTTATTTTAGAAATGACAAAAAAGAAGTCTGTTGACAATCACAATTTTATTCATTCAACAAATATTTGAGGACCTGGCATCTTTAGATACTATATAAAGCACTGGGGATAAAATGGAATCAAAATAGACACGAGTATCCCCTTCGTGCAGCTTAGTAAAAATCAAGGGCAAGCCAATGAAAGAAAATTGATGACCAATGTTACATAATAAAGGGCAAAATTCTGAACAGATATAAGTAAAGTAACTTGTCTCTCTATTCAGAACTTTTTCTACTATGCTAAAGCACTTTTTATCAGCAAACTTACTCCATTGTACTGTTGATCAGATTATTCCTCAGTGAATTTTCTAATATGAATTTATATTTAAATAATGCTTCAACATTTCCTAATTTTTCTGAATCACATGTTCACCAAAAATCATCCAAAAAATAGAGCGATCCTTGTGAAATATTATATTCTAAATTATTCTAAGTCAACCATAATATATAATAAAATTATGTTTGAAGATTAAAGCAATTTGAGACTCATGATGATCTAATTGTTCATATCACAGTTAATCAATATAACCAGCATATTTATTAAAAGTGTATTTTTTAATAGATATTTCAAATTTCTATTAAAGTTTCAACTATAGATAATTTCTGTTACGTTCAGGGGTCAAAAGCTTCAGAAAATGATGTTTTCAGTTTAATGTGTAAGTGCCTATGATATTATAAGAACAGCAATGGGAGGCAGTATACCATAATGATTTAATAAAATGGAGTCTTAGATCCAGCAGAGATAGGTTCAAGCCTTGTTATTTATTCATGTTGCAACATTGGAAAAGTTGTTAAAGTCCTTACTGTCTTCATTTCTAAAATAGGTTTATAAAAATGAATTTGCAAATTTTTGGAAGACTTAAATGAAATATAATATGTGGAAACTTCTGTTTCTATAACACAGAGTAGCTTAGACAGATGAATACTCATGCAAAGAACATATAGAAATGTGAGATTAAACAAAATAATGTATTCAAAGACATCTGACATTCTGATTTCTGTTTCTTCATGTAAGAACTTGGAAGTCACCACTCAGCTCTAACAACAAGAAAAAGGCTGAACAGACTGAAAAATCAACAACTCTTTGAGGATCTGTAGAGCAGGAAAGACACAGGGTAAACCACTGCCCTCAAGTATGGAGAATCAGACAGATGAATACAGGGAGTCAAGGTTTCCTGGTGCAAAGACTCATGAGCAGAAACTGCCATGAGAATCCGTGCCAGAGAAGGAAAACCTGAACTATAATTGACAAGTTGCTGGAGGCTTAGTGTGGACAGCTTGGAGAGTTAAAAGCTCTGGGGAGACCAAGATAAAATGAGACCACCACAATTTGCTTCCAGGAGCTTGACCAGGTTCAGAATGTAAATATCAGAGAAAAATGACCTCATGCTTGTGGCAGGGGGTGGGGAAAAGGAATCATTCTGAAATACACCAGAGCACTTTGCTCCTAAAATGGCCTGCCCTCAAGGAAAACTAGTTAACTGAATTGGGGGAAAGGAAATACCCAGCTCCAGTGCCATCTAGTCTTCCATGTGAGAGAAGAGAAATATGCAAATCCAGCCCACTCTAGCAATCCTCTCCCACATAAATGAGGAGAAAAAAATGAAAACCACTTGTGAATTTCACAGTCCAGAGGCACAGGCTTACTAAAAGACTGAAACCTAATCATAGGACTATAGAATGCTTTCCCTCAGCCCACACCTCACCACCACATTTCTTTTTTTTTTATTTATTTATTTATTTATTTTTTTATTGCAGTAACATTGGTTTATAACATTGCAAAAATTTCAGGTGTACATCATTGTACTTCTATTTCTGCATGGACTACATCATGTTCACCACCAAAATACTAATTACAACCCATCACCACACACATGTACCGAATTATCCCTTTCACCCTCCACCCTCCCCCCTTCCCCTCTGGTAACCACCAATCCAATCTCTGTCCCTATGTGTTTGTTTATTGTTGTTATTATCTACTACTTAATGAAGTGACAACATGGATGGACATTGAGGGTATAATGCAAAGTGAAATAAGTCAGAGGGAGAAGGCCAAATACCACCACATTTCTAAAGGCTTACTCACACTAGTTCCCTTTACCCAGTACATCATGTCTGGTTGTCAAGAAAAAAGTACAAGGCATACCAAAAGGCAAAACACACAGTCTGAGGAGACAGAGAAAGATTCAGAACCAGACATGGCAAGGATGTTAAAATTATAAAACTGGGAATTTAAAACAACTATGATTAATATGATAAGGGTCTAATAGATAAAGCAGACAGAATTCAAGAACAGATAGGCAAGAGAAGCAGAGAATTGAAAATCCAAAGAAACAATCAAATAGAAAAGCAAGAGATAAAAAAACACTGTAACAGAAATGAAGAATGCCTTTGATGGCCTCATTGGTAGACTGGACACGGCTGAGGAAAAAATCTCTAGCTAGAGAATATATCAACAGAACCCTCAAAAACAAAAAGCAAAGAGAAAGATTGAAAAATCATAAAGAAATATCCAAGAACTGTGGGACAACTACAAAAGGTGTAACAAAGATTTAATGGAAAAACAGAAGGAGAAGAAAGAGAGAAAGTAACAAAAAAAATATATGAAACAAAAATGACTGAGAATTTCTCCAAATTAACGACAGACATCAAACCATAGATCACCTCAGAAAACACCAAGGAGGAGAAATGCCAAAAATCTATACTTAGGTATATCGTTTTCAAAGAACAAAAAATCAAAGATAAAGAAAAAATTCTGAAAGAAACCAGAACAAAAAATCCCTTATCTCTAGAGGAACAAAGATAAGAATGACATCCAACATTTCCCCTAAAACCATGCAAACATGAATAGAGTACAGTGAAATATTTAAAGCATTGAGAGAAAAAAGCCACCAACCTAGAATTCTGCATCCTGTGAAATTAACCTTCAAAAGTGAAGGAAAAATAAAGAATTTTTCAGAAAACAAAAATTATGGGAATTTGTTGTCAGTACAGGTAGCTTGAAGTTAAAAGAATGTTAAAAGAAGTTCTTTAGAGAGAAGGAAAATAATATAGGTCAGAAACTCATATCTACATAAAGTAAGGAAGAGAATTAAAGAAGGAATAAGTGAAGGTAAAATAAAAATATTTCTATTTTAAAATAACATTATAGATAAAATGTTGCTCAAAATAATAATGCTAACAATGTATTTGATTGTGTATGCTTATGTATATATCATATGTATATATATGTTTATGTGTGCTTATATATAAGCAAAATGAAAGACAGCAATGAGAAAGAGGAATTAGGGTTATTTTGTTATTATAAGGTACTCACACTACCTGAAGTGGTATAGCGCTATTTGAAAATGGACTTGGATTAGTTGTAAATATATACTGCAAACTCTAGGGAAACTACTAAAAAAAGTAAAAATAAAAAAGTATAACCTATATGCTAAGAAAGGAAAGAACGTGGAATCATATAAAATGCTCAAATAAACAACAAAAGGCAAAAAAGAGCAGAAGACAAAAATAGAAATAAAAATTAAGGGGAAAAATTGAAAACAGTAATGAATATGATAAATATTAATCCAAGTAAATATTAGAGATATACTGAATATAATTAAATGTTAATAGTCTAAATACACCAATGAAAAATCAGAGAGAAAAACAAGACCCAGTATATATTGACTATAAGAAACCCACCTTAAATATAAAGACACACATAGATTAAAAGTAAATGGATGAAGAAAAATATATCATGTTAACACTAATAAAAAGGAAGCAGAAATAGCTATAATAATTTTAGACAGAGCAGACATCTAAGGAAGGAAAGTTAACAGGGACAAAGAAGTACATTACATAATGATAAAGGGCTTAATTCTTCAAAAAGACATAAAAATTATAATGTGTATGCACTTAAAAATATATAATAAAACTATCTGAGGAATAAACTAATAAAACTGAAAAAAAGAAATAGATGAATACACTATCATAGTTGGAGACTTCAACATCCCTCTGTCAGATATGAACAGAACCAGTGGGTAGAAAATCAGGAAGCAGATAGATGAACTCAACAACACCATCAATCAACTGGATAAAATTGATATCTAAAAACCGTTTCACCCAACAACAGCAGAATACAAAATCTTCTCAAGTTCACCTGGAACACTAAGCAAAATAGACCACATTTTGGGCCTCAAACACACCTTAACAAATTTAAAAGAACAGAAATCATTCAATGTTTGCTTTCAGACTACAATGGAAGTAAACTAGAAATCAATAACAGAAAGATAATTGGAAAATCTCAAAATACATGGAGATTACACACCAGGCTTCTAAATAACATATAGAACAAAGAAGAAATCTCAAAATAAATCTAAAAATATTTTGAACTAAATGAAATGAAAACACAACTTGTCAAAATTTGTAGGATACAGCAAAAGCAGTGTTTAAAGAGAAATTTATAGCATTGAATGCATATATTAGAAAAGAAGAAAGATCTAAAATAATTAATATAAGTTACCACCGTAGAAAACTAGAAAAAGAAGAACAAATTAAATCCAGGGTAAGCAGAAGAAAAGAAAGAAAAATTAGAGCAGAAGTCAATGAAATTGAAAACAAGAAATCAATAGAGAAAAGTCAAAGAAACCAAAAGCTGCTTCTTTAAAAAGATTGATAAGCCTCTAGCCAAGCTAAGAAAAAAACAGTAGGACAAAAATTACTAATATCAAAAATGAAAAATGAGACATCATGACAGATCCTATGGATATTAAAATCGTGATAAATGAATACTATGAACAACTCAATGCCCACAAATTTGATAACCTCAATGAAATGTATCAATTTCTTGAAAGGCATAAGTTGCCAAAACACATACAAGAATAAATAGACAATCTGAATAGACCATTATCTATTAAAGAAATTGAAGAAATAATTAAAAACTTTTCAAAACAGTAAGTACCACGCCCGGATAGGTTCCATGGAGAATTCTATCCAACATTTAAGGAAAAAATTATGCCAATTCTCTACAATTTCTTTCAGAGGATATAAGCAAAGGGAATATTTGTAACTCACTCTACGAGCTCAGCATTACCCTAATACCAAAACCAGGGAAAGACATTATAAGAAAAGAACATTGCAGGCCAATATCTCTCAGAAACATAGCTGAAAATAACCTCAGCAAAATATTTACAAATTGTATTCAACAATGTGCAAAAATAATTGTACATCATGACCATGTGGGATTTATCTCAGGTGTGCAAAGCTGGTTCAATATTTGAAAATAAATTAATGTAATCCATCACATCAATGGGCTAAAAAAGAAAAATCACGTGATCATATCAATGGGTTCAGAAAAACATTTGACAAAATCCAACACCCAGTCATGATAATAACTCAGTAAACTGTGAACACAGAGGAACTTTCTCAACTTGATAAACAATATCTTCAAAAACCTACAGTTTATATCATATTTATTGAGGAGAAATTCAAAGGTATCCCAGTAAGATCAGATACTAGGCAGGGATATCCCATCTCACCACTTCTTTTCAATCTCATACTGGAGGGCCTTTTAAATGCAATAAGGCAAGAAAAGGAAATAAACAGTACACAGGTTGGGGAGGAAGAAATAAAACTGTTTCTTTTCACATATACCGTAATCATTTCTGTGGAAAATCCAAAATAATCAACAAAATGACTTCTGGATTTAATAAGCATTTACAGCTTATTAAATAAATAAATTCCATCCATGATCATGGATAGGAAGACTCAATATTGTCAAGATGTCAGCTCTTCCCAACACAATCTATAGATTCAATGCAATCCCAATCAAAGTTTCAGCAAGTTGTTTTGCAGTTATTGATATACTGATTCTAAAGTTTATATGGAGAGGCAAAAGAGCGAGAATAACGAACACAATATTTAAGGAGAAGAACAAAGTTGGAGGACTGAAACTACTTGACTTCAAGACTTACTAAAAATCTGCAGTAATCAAGACAGTGTGGTGTTGATAAAAGAATAGACAAATAGATCAATGTAACAGAATAGAGAGGCCAGAAATAGACCCACATAAATACAGTCAATTGATCTTTGACAGTGGAGCAAAGGCAATACAATGGAGCAAAGATAGTTTTTCAAGAAACAGTGCTAGAAAAACTGGACATCCATAGGCAAAGTAATGAATCTAGACACAGATTTTACAACTTTCACAAAAATTAACTAAAAATTGATTGCCTACCTAAATGTAAAATGCAAAACTCTAAAACTCCTAGAAGATAACATAGGAGAAAATCTAGATGACCTTGGTTGTGATAATGACATTTTAGATACAACAACTAGAGCACAACTCATGAAAGAAATAATAGGTAAACTGAATTTCTTTAAAATTAAAGCTTCTTCTGTGTGAAAGACCATGAAATGAGAATTCAAAGAAAAGCCACAGACTGAGAGAAATATTTGCAAAAGAAATATTCGATAAAGGACTGTTATCCAAGGTAACCCGTGGAGTGATATTGTGAGACTAAATATTATATTCCCTAATGAACTTTTATCTATTATAATTATCCATTTTTATTCATTCTCTAAACTAGTTATTAACAGTAATATACATTAGTATCATTAGTATTTTTCTAAATGTATCGTTTCCTCTACATTTAGTAGTTAGAATTTTACCGTAAAGAACAGCATTATTTTCTCTAATTCTATTGTTTTATCAACTTACTGTTAATTTACTTCTTAGTCCCTTTCCATTTAATGTGTTATTATCAATTTTTGTTACTATCCATTTCAGTGCTCCAATTGTCCTGATATTGTCAGTGGGAACTCCTTCCAAGTGAATCCTATAGCATTTGACATGTTGCTACACGTTTTTGCGCACTTCATTTTGGAATAAAACTCTCCAGCTCATCTTGTTCTTTCAATGTTTAGTCCTGGAATCAACCATTTCTCCAGTTCTCAGAGGTTATTTTTGGCAAAATATTGTACTTAGATCCCAAGATCTGGATGCTTTGTGGGCTCCTTGCTACTGGGTTATCACTATTTCTTGGAATTTTCATGGAACAGAGAAAGGAATTACATCTAAAAATACAATAGTCTCACATTGACATTTCTTATTCCAGTCCAATAACACAGAATTTTTCCACTTCTCTTGTACCACATTTGTATCTCTCTTCCTCCACAGTGAGAAACCTGGCTCCAACACCAATGAATTAACCTATCAATTACTCAATTCTGCAACACCCACAAAATAGTTTCTGAATTGTTATACACCTATTATTATGACAACAAACCTACTAAATAAAGTTCAAATTTTTTTGCAGTTTCTGGCCAATTGTCAAAATGCTATGTTGAAAAATTACTTGCCTCAGTTTTTTGTTCTCCCCCCTAAATGGTTATCAATTTGTTTAGACTTATGTTCACTTGTGTGTACTCAATCTCAGGATTTTTTTCCCATTCTTGCTCATTTATTTTTATCTTTAAAATATGTGAAACAATAAGAATATCTCAAAAGTTAAAACTATACAAATAGGTAAACTCAGAAATGTATCTTTTATAATTTTTACTCCATTGATCTCTCCCTTTTCATTCCTGAGTTCATGTTTTAATTATAGAAGCTTTATGTTATATTTTAATATCTGTAAGTTAGTCCTCTCATATTGTTCTTATTTCTCAAGATTTCCTAATTATTATTGCATGTTTAATTTCCCATATGAAATTTAGTATTGGTTTTAGTATTCGTGCTGTTCCACTTAGAACAAACGACCAAGAAATTCTAATGTGATTTGAAGTATCAATGACGAATAGGGATGTTATATGACACTTCCGCTTTGCCACAAGTGGATATTCAAAACACAGACTGTGATTATGGAGAGCCTAATGCACATATACATTCTCCTTTTGAACAATACTTTCTGGCTTGCTACTGGGTCTGAGTAGAGACTAAAAGCCAAATCATAGGACATTAACTGACCATTAGATTTGAGCCTCCCATAATGAAGTGCGCATCATTGGACCCTCTGAGCTATAATGCTGGTCATTCACGCAGAAATCTATCATCAAAGGGAGACAGTGCTTAGGAGATCAGACTTGAGCAGGTCCAGAGGCACAAGTAAGGCCTATGAACAGATGATTTAGACTCCTTCAGAACAAATTTCTGCTGCATTACATCCTCTTCCTCTATCGATGTATATGGCCTCATTGGGAGTACCTAATAACTAGGTACTTTGATCAAGGAATAAAGATATGTACCTAGTTACAGATATTCTATATAATATGCTAGCATCCAGTGAAAAGTGAATTATTGATAGATAAAATATATGCCATGTAAACAATATATTTTTAATGCTGGTGTAACTATACCAATATTTGTCAATGTAGACGTTATGGAAAAAAGTGTACTTCTGGTATAAAGGAATTGGTGGTTTTCCATAATGATAAAAAAAAGTTATATTCACCAAGAAGATATAACAATTCCAAATTTGCGTCTACATAAAAAGACAGTGTTAATATTTAAAAAAATAAAAAATTGACTAGCTACAAAGAGAAAGAAACAGCTCCTTCGTTGTTTGGGGACATTTAAATAACGTACTAATGATACAAATAGTAAAAGTACAGAAGATTTATATCATGTGATTAATGAACTCAACCTAGTTGACTTAAATAGAACGCTGCACTCAACTACCATTGTGTATAATTTTCAAATGTTTTACAAAACAATTTTACAAATGTTTTGAAATGTTTACAAAACTCTGACAATAATCCAGGCCATAAAGTGAAATTCAACTAATTTAGAGGGATTTAATTCAAAGAAAGCATGTTTTATGACACTATAAAAGGATTTTTTGAAAATTTTGTGTTCCAGAGGATCCATTTACAGCAGACTGAGGCCAATACAGCTCAGCGGCCCCTCCCTCAGGGGCAAAGAGAAGAGTGGACCATGTGCCCAATGTCTGGGCTTTTCAGGGGCTGTCCTAGGACTGGTGTCTGTCTAGCCCATCTTTTTTTTTTTTAATTGTGAAAATTTTGTTGTACATTACTGTTTATCAGTCACCATATAAGTGCTTCCCTCCAACCCTTGTGCCCACCCCCAACCCCCCTAGCCCCTGGTAACCACCAAACAGTTCTATCGTCCGTGTGTTGGTTTATCTTCCACATATGGGTGAAATCATGCACTGTCTTTCTCTTTCTAGTGTCTAGCCCATCTTGAGGCTTTTATGGGACCTAACATGTTCTATATGCCTGGATGCTGCTGCTGAGAACAAAAAAGAGATGAGTGCGTGCTGTTGCTTCAAGGACCTGAGTTACAGCAGACAGAAACAGAGGGAGAAAGAGATTATAAGCTGCAACTAAAAAAAAAAAATGGACAAAATCTTCTCATTAGGAATCTCCAAGCACAAGTCTGAAAAGCCACATCCTCAAAAGGTTGAGAAGCCCCCAGAATCTCTAGGTGGACTGAGTGGGGATCATCTTTGCCTGTAAGAGTCCAGTTTAAAAAGACTGGGAGTGTGGTTGTTTTTTCAAATGTGCAGATATCAACACAAAGTTAGAAGGAACATGAAGAAACATAGAAAAATGGCTCAAAGAAACAAAATAAATCTGCATAAACAGACGTAAAGAAATGGAGGTATATGAACACCTGACAAAGAATTAAAAATAACTGTCCTAAAGATGCTCAATAAGTTCAAGAAAGTGGCATGTGTTTTAGTTGTATTGCATTTATTTTGAATTTTTAAAAATACAAATATTTCCTAAAAAATACTAGAGAACATGGAAATTCTATAAATAATAATATCATGATTAATATTTATCTTGAAAATATGCACTAAACTTCACAAAGCATAAAGGTCTACATTTAAAGTGCAATGCACTAGAACATATTACCTCTAAGGACTGAATTTAATATACAATAATACAGAACATTTAGATTCTCTAAATGTTAAGAAATTATCAACGTTTGCCTTGAAAATACACAAGAAATTACACACTAATTTTGAAACTCTACATTTGAAGTACAATGTGATATCATATGTATCTTTTAGGGATTGATATTAACAGAATTAAAACTTTTTTCACATGGTATTATAGAGTATGTCTTATAGAAATGCATTTCACTTCCAGAAAATTCTGTAAGAGAAATAAACTTTACTATATTTTTAAATGTCAATAAACAATGCATTGGAGAAACTTGGGTATGGAAGTGGAAAAAATGGACCGGGAACTATTAAATTAACTGTAATGCAGCAAATAAAGAGACTATAAAGAACAAACATAGTTACAGTTATTTAAGAATTTCAAGATTTTACTTAATTGCTCTGTAAAATGTCCTTTATTTTTGACAAAAAAAGTAATTCATTTAATTGCAGAAAATACTACTTTATGGACCAAGTCTTTGAAGGCTTGTTTTACTTGCTGGTTTCTCAGGGTATAAATGAAGGGATTGAGCATGGGGGCCACAGAGGTATTGAGAATAGCTACTCCTTTTGTCAATGATGCCTTTTCTTTTGCAGTGGGGTTAGCATACATGAATATACAGCTTCCATAAGAAATGGAAATGACAATCATATGAGAGGAGCAAGTGGAGAAAGCCTTTTTTCTCTGGCTGGCAGATGGGATTCTCAAAATAGTTCTGATATGTGAATATAAGATAAAATGACTAATGCCAAAGTAAATAGTAAAGTAACCAAAGCAAAGTAAAAACCAATTATTTCTAGCAGCCAGGTATCTGAGCAAGATAGTTGTAAAAGGGGAAAATAGTCACAAGCAAAGTGATCAATGACATTGGAAGCACAGTAATCCAGCTGGAAGAGAAGCATAAGAGGTGGGAAAACAGTCACAAACCCACCCAGCCATGCACAGAGCACAAGCAGGCTGCAGAGCTTCCTGTTCATGATGGTTGTGTAGTGAAGGGGCTTGCAGATGGCAACATAGCGGTCATAGGACATGGTGGTTAGGATGTAGAATTCAGTCACCCCCATGAAAATAAAGAAAAATAGTTGGGCTGCACAGTTGTTATAGGAGATAGTCTTATCCCTGGTGATAACTGCCCCCAGAAATCTAGGAATACATACTGTTGTAAACGAGATTTCTAAGAAAGAGAAGTTCTGGAGGAAGAAATACATCGGTGTCTGTAGACGGGAGTCCACCAAGGTGAGGGTGATGATGGTCAAGTTTCCAGTGACACTTAATACATACGTGGTAAACAAAAAGAGGAAAATCACAATCTGAAGATCAGGATCGTCAGAAAGACCTAGGAGGATGAACTCTGTGATCACTGTGTGGTTCATTTCCCTCTCTCTCTCTCTGCTTTCCTCTTCTTTTAAAGATGTTTAGGTGGAAAGAGTATTAAAGGGAAGAAATGAAAGATGTAATTCATCATGATCAATATCATCATCATTGATACAATTCTAAGACATTTTCTATAATCCGTGCCAATTTTATATCTTTTTGACTACCTTGTTTGCATTTTGTTTTAATACATATTTGCGAGTCTTGCTGTTTCTACTAGTTCTCTTATTTTAAATGTAGCAGAAGTTAGGAAATCTTCACCCAGAGAGTCACATCATTGAGAAATGGTAAACAAAATCAATACGTTTTGCTCTGTCCAACCTATGCAAATTATTATATTTTTGTTGAAACAACCATATGAAATATGCATTTTTATTTCTTTTCTATCATGTATTTATTAGAGGATATCACCACCTAAAATCAGAAATGGATGATCTTAATTCCATCAAAAGGTAAAAGTGAAACTTAGAAGACTAAAGTAACAACCTATTACACTTCTTATAATATAAGAAATCAATTATTTTCTTAGCAAATAAAATAGACTTTTTATTTTTAATTAATTTTATTTTTAATATTAATATTTATGAGTATAATTATCAATAAAATATGAGAACATTCTATACATATTGTTAAGTATATATTATATACATTTACTGTAAGACAGAATAAATAAGTTAATTATTTTATTTAACAAATGGAGAACACATTCACTTACTTATTGGTTTGTCTTAAAATTCCATCAATATAATTAATGTTTGACATTTTCTATGACTTGCTAGACATTTATATATAGAAATATTTTTATTTCTAAGCATAAAGGAACAGGCAATATTTATTTATTTTTCATTTTACACTGAAGCATAAATTGAAAAAGTAACTACTTTCCTCAGATAGCAGCTCTGTCACCCGGATGGTAGCCCGGTGCATTTTCCATTTGAACATCTTTCTTTCTGAGCTATTAGGCTTTATGAAAAAAATGTTTTATTCCCTTGTAATTCTGCCCCACATTTATCTTTTACATAAGACTACTAATCCATAATGATATTTCAGAAATGTATAGGAAAACCTCTCCTGTTTGTCTTAACCTATTCAGTTAATTCCCAGCTGTGCTTGATATACTAAACTGTAGTTTTGGTCTGCTAAAATTATGACAATTTACCTCCTCCATATTTTAGATAGTCAAATTTCTACTGTCAAGGATAAAATGTAAAATTATTGCTTCTGTGTCAGACTCTAGCAAAATTTACCCTAATCTAATTTTATTTTATTTTTTCTCTATTTTATGATGGCTCAAGGGAAATATGTTAGGAAATAAAAATAGAACGTTTGAAACCTTAAGAAGATGTGGAAATATACTATCTTCCTCTTCGATAATGTTGATCTAGAAGTTTAAGAAAGCAATATCCAAAGAGAGAACTGTTTCTCTGCTCTATTACAGACCGTAAGGGATTTCTGAAGGCCATTCTTGGATTTCTCAGGGGCCTCCTAACTCTTCTTTATGAGGAATTTCCCTTGAGAACAGTTATGTTCATCTTTGTATCCCACAGAGGACATAAAATGTTGACTTCTACAAAATAATATTTCCATTACCCACAATTACTTAATATTTCAAGAGTGATAAAAAATAGTTGTGAAATATACTTTCTTACAAAAATAGAACTCTTAATAAAGAAAAGTTTTCTATGTATACCCTTTTCGTTTTTTATCCTCAGACTTTGCTAGTGTTGGGGCATCAAGAAGCAAGATTGTGTCACAATTCTAAGTTAAGTAATAACTATGACAAAGCACACGTTGTGCTCACAATAATTTTTAAATGCTATTAACAAGGTTAACCAATTAAATCCTCATTACTAACAGCAAATTTAATTGCAGGGTCAAATTTGTCCATCTTATTCTTCATCTTGGCCTTTATATTTATGTATCACGTCTTTACCAGCCCTGGTGATCTAGTAGTTAAGATCGACACTTGCACCACCACAGCCCGGTCAGACAAACGCACTACTCATCTGTCATCTGTCATTGTCATACTGTGGCAGCTGTGTGTTGCTGTGATGCTGAAAGCTATGCCATCAGGATTTCAAATACCAGGGGAGTCACCCATGGTGGACAGGTTTCAGCAGAATTTCCAGACTAAGACAAACTAGGAAGAAGGACCTGGCCACCCACCTCCGAAAAATCAGCCATGAGAACCCTGTGAAAAGCAGCAGAGTATTGTCTGATAGAGCACTGGAAAGTGAGACGATAGAGTAAAATGACCAGACAGGGCTCTGCTCTGCTGTACACAGGGTCGCTAGAACTTGAAATTGACTCCATGGCCATAACAACAAAAAATAATGTCTTTGACATTCTAACGAGAAATATCACAAAATACCAATCTATTGTTTATTTCAAATTCTAGTTAGTGAATTATTGTTAATTATTTTCTTTATTGTTCTCTATGTTTCCCAAATGTTTGATTATAAACATCATATCATATGTAATCAGTTAATAATAAGCCATACATTTGTTATATAATTATATAATAATACATATTATATAATAACTACTTGATATTAAATGAGTGTTATGTATTTAAATGAAATAAAATTTACATTCCACATAAAAAATACAATAATGAATTTGTATAATCAGATAATAATACAGTCACCAATGAAGAACAAAATCACAGCTGGGGTGCAAGTCTGTTTGTGAAATACTTACTGGAAGAGAGGGATGAGAAGTGAGTGTGGAAAAAAAATGGGAGAAAAAGATAGACATAACTCAAATCTGTGACAGTTCATATACTGTGTTTATTCAACTCAGTAAAGGAGCATTTTGGCAAATGTGGCTCTATATCATAGGGTGTGATACCCTTGTCCACCTCGTTCACTTTTCTCCCAGATTTATTGATGTAATTGATATATAACATTGCACAAGTTTAAAGTGTACAATGTGTTGATTTTATACACTTATAAATATATAATTTTGCCACTTACACATTTATATATATATATACATATACATTATACATTACACTTATAAATGATTGACACAGTCAAGGTTAGTTAAAACATCTATCACTCACATAGTTACCATTTCTTTTTTGTGGTGAGAACATTTAAGATCTACTCTCTCAGCAACTTTCAATAAGGTACATAATACTTTATTCTTATAGATCAGTTTTGTGGCAATAGTGAAGTGATGTTATGTTTTTATCCTAAAAGCCTAATTAATAAGCAATATAAACTATCATTATTCATGAAGGGCAAGTGTGCAGTAGTGCTTCCCTTGATTGCATCCTCATTGTCATGGTTTCCTGTAACTGCTATTTAGGTTTAGGGGCTTAATCCAGGTTTAGGAACTTTTGATTTTTGCAAGTCTACTCCAGAAAGGGAATTTTAAATATCTGACAGGACATACATGTTTCGTTGATTTTTTTCCCATTGTTGATCAATGGCTGGATTCATTAATTCATGATGTTCTGCAAAATGGTTATATTTGTAATCTGTCATTTACCCTTTGCTTATTCATTGTTACAGGTTATACAGAAAAGCCCAGACGAATGCCTACTTTATTCCTTTCTCAGATTTCAGAGTTTGTTCTCTAGTATCTTTCTGTTGGTATCTTTATGAATACATGGATTTATTAATTTTGTGTTTGTTGTAGGTCACATTAATGATTGACATAAGTATTTCAAGGGAGATTTAAATTGACATCACTACCTCTTTGGAGCGCTTCAGCCAGAAGGAGGCTCTTCAGGTTGGCTTCCGACACTTTTGGACAGTGCACTTCTACTCTTGGATTGCTTCCTTCCTCTCTTGTATGACAAGTTTTTCCAGGCTCATGCTACATTTTTCTGTACTAGAACTGGACTGAGTCATTTCTCCAAACCATCCTCCTTACATTGGTGAAGAAATGCTAAATCAGGATAAGAATCTGGGTACTAGTTGTGATAATCACTATGAGGTCAATCATCCTTTCTAGGTATTTTCGGTGGACAGGACCAGCAAACGTGTATATTATAAGATAAAATACCAATGAGTGCATATTAAAACGCATCATTCAAACTTAGGCTACAGGGTTTTTACAAAACCCCTTTTATCTTTCATACATTTGTATTTCCTTTCTCTCATAATGAGAGCCCTATCAATAGAATTAGATAAAATTGTAATATCACAATAATCTTTGTTTTGCATCTTTTCCTCACATTGCACATACAACAGTGTACAATAACAATGACAGCACTACCACCCACAATTTCATTCCTCCCTAGGAACAACTTTAGAATTTTTTAGCTGTTCTCTTTGCTCTTAGATTAAATTCCATTTGGATGTAAAGTCCAATTACAGTATTTAAAATCACTTATCATAATTCTGCTTCATGTGGTTATGTCACCAACTAAATATACAGTTAATTATATTTATTCCAGTTGTTTTATTTTTCAGAGATTCTTTTTCAAATTTAATGGATTTTTAATTATAAAATATTAACATAGCTATAAAGTCAAATATTCAAACTAGATATATTCCAAAAAATTTAGAGTAGATCTCTAAAATTTATTCATTACATAACTGAAACTTTATGCCAGTTGATTTGCAAGTCTTCAAACACTTATCCAACCTATTTCCTTCCTTCTCTAAAGGGAAGTATTTTTTTTTTTTTAAGTACTATGATTTATATTTCCATTGGTGGTTATTTTTTAAACCTAACCTATGGTATGCACAAATTAACATTTTCCTTCTTAGGGAAATATATATACATTTTCCCATTTTCTTTAATCAATATATACTGAGGACCATGATACAGTAGTGTATAAATATACATCTTATGCCTTTACAGCTGAAATATGTGTATATACTACTGTTTACTCAAAAAGTCCTTTAACAATGAATATCTTTTTTCCTTCTACTAGTGCTATTAAAACTAGTCCTATAATGAATTGACTTATGAATTTGCCTATCAAATATTTTTTTACCAGTCTCGCCTTAAAATTGTTTCTTAGAAGTGAATTTGTGGATCAATAATTAAGTACATACGTGATTTTAATAGTTATTTTCAAATATCCCATAAGAGTCATTTCACTTTATACACCACTAACAATATATGAGTGACTAATCGCCACAGCTTTACCAAAGAAGAATGCAGTCACATTTTGAGATTTTGCCAATAAATCAGAGGCAGAAGGGATATATCAGTGTATTTTAGTTTACATTTGTCATATGATGAATGAGGTTAAGAAAAATTTTATTTGATTAAGTTTTATTTGTGTATATTATTCTTTAAAATATTTGACTATTTCTCTGGTCTACTTTCCTATGGGTTTTATTTTTTTTTTTTCTTCTCTATGTTTAGAAGCTTGTTATGTATTAGGTACATAAAATTTTGTTTGTAAACTAAGTTGAAAATTGTTTTCCCACATAGAGAACTGTGTCTTTATTTGCTTGTGTCTTTGGCCATGTCATTTTTTAAAAATTTTATTTTATTGTGGTAAGAATACTTGTGATATACACAATAAAGTTTTAGGTGTATAATACAGTATTGTTAATTAAAGACACAATTTTATACAGTAGATCTCTAAAATTTATTCATTACATAACTGAAACTTTACGCCAGTTGATTTTCAACTCCCAATTTCCCCCTTCCTCCAGCCCTGAGAAACCACCATTCCACTATTCGATTCTGTGAGCATGACTATTTGTGATAGCTCATGTAAGTGGAATCATGCAGTATTTGTCCTTCTGTGACTGACTTATTTCACTTAGCACAACATCCTCTAGGTTCTCGTACATTGTTGCAAGTGGCAGAATTTTCATCTTTTTTAAGGCTGAATAATATTCTGTTGTATGTATATACCACAAATTTCTTTATACATTCATCTGTCATTGGGAATTTGGGTTATTTCCATATCATGCCTATTGTGAATAATGCTGTAATGAACGTAAGAGTGCAGATATCTCTTTGAGATCTTGATTTCAATTATTTTGGATATATATCCAGAAGAAGAATTGCTGGATCCTATGGGAGTTCTATTCTTAATTTTTTGAGGAATCGCCACACTCTTTTCCGTAGTGTTCTGTACAGGTCTGTTAAGTCCATTTGATTTATAGTGTTGTTCAAGCCCAATGTTTTCTAATTTTCTGTCTGATTGCTTTATCTATATTTGGAAGGAGGCACTGGGTCTCCCACTATTATTGTATTTCTGTTGTTGACCTAAATAAAGAGATAAACTGAGGCAAGCTCAAAAAAATGAGTTTATAAGGGAATAGCAAAGGAACTGCAGCTCAGAACAAGAAAACTGTAGTAAGCTACAGGATTGTCTGTTGAGGGTTTAGGATGGGTCCTATTTATGGGCAGGAAATGTAAACAGGAGAGAGTTTGATTAGTCAGTTAAAATCAAAAACAAAGGGAGACCAATCTTGAAAACATCCCAAGCAGACGAAATCAGTCACACAAATAAAGCTCAACATAACCCATTCTGTGAGACCAACCTGACCTGGCTCATGCCCCATACATGCCTCAGGCAAAACTTCCCAAGGTTGATAGGAGACAACCTCTGATCAACCCCCCATCATCCAAGAAAATTCCAACACTATCCGTTTTCTGTAAATCAGGGATTCACGGGAAATAGTCTCTTAGTCCTTAAGTTTTGCCTCCCTGAGGGCATGTGCATGAGATTCTCCATTTTATGTCCTCTGCTTCTATTTTAGATTGAAATTCTTTCACATTGTCTTATTTCTCCCCTCAGTTCTGTAAAAGTTTGCTTTAGATATTTAGGTGCTCTCATGTTGTGCTCGTATGTATTTGTAATTGTTATATCTTCTTGATGAACTGACCCATTTATCATCATTATATAACATCTTTCTTTGTCTCTTGTGACAGTTTTTGACTTAATGCCTATTTTGTCTGATTTAAATATAGCCATCCCACTCTCTTTTCATTACGATCTTCGTAGAATATCCTTTTCCATCCCTTTACTTTTAGCGTCTGTGTGTCCTTAAATTTAAACTGAGTTTCTCATAAACAGCATAGAGTTGGACTTTTTTCTTTATCTACTCATGTCTTTTGATTGTAGAATTTAATCCATTTATATTAGAAGTAATTCTTGAAAGAGAAGGGTTTACTATTGTCATTTTGTTGATTGTTTTCTATTTGTCATGTAGTTGTTTCATCTGTCTTTCCTCTCTTGCTGTCTTTCTTTGGGCTTCATTGATTTTTTTTGTAGTGATATGCTTTGATCCTTTCTTTTTTTGTGTGTGTATATTCTATAGATATCTTCTTATGGTTACCATGGGGCTTGTCTTATAATAGTTATTTTAAGCTGATAGCAACTTATGTTCAATCACATTAAAAAACTCTATACTTTTACTTCTCCACCAACATTATGCTATTGATGTCACCATTTATATATATTTATATTGTGTATCCATTAACACATTTTTGCTTATAGTTATTTTTAATACTTTTTAACATATTTACATAAAAATAATACTTATTTTAACATATTTACTAGAATTAAAGGTCATTTACACACCACCATTACAGTAATACAGGTTTCTGTATTTGTCTATGTATTTTCCTTTACTAACAAGTTTTATACTTTCTTATGCTATCATGTTGCTGTTTAGAATCCTTCCATTTCAACTTGAAGAAGTCCCTTTACCATTTTTTGCAAGGAGGTCTAGCAGGGGTGAATTCCTTCAGCTTTTGTTTTCCTGGGAAAATCTTTCTCTCTCCTTCAGTTTTGAAGGACAGTTTTGGTAGGTATAGTATTCTTGTTTGGCAGTTCACTTTCTGGTGAACACCTATACTCGTGTTAATCAGATAATATATTTTTTCTTCTGCTTCCTCCTGCATAGATTCTAATTGGTGTATACCATCCACATTTATTTGGGGGTTTGCAGGGATTGTTAGTTTTATTTCCTAGTAGTCCTGTCTGTTTGTGTAGGGAGATCAGAGAAACTCAAAACTTATATTATTGTCAATATCTCCTCAAAATGTGACTGTAATTTTTTTAATAATGATTTTCAATTTTTTATTGATTATATATGTGAATGCAACTAATTTTGGTATGTTGCTATCTTATTTCCATTTATCATGAATTCTCTTTTGTTTTTCATGGCCTGTATGTTTTCATTTATTCAATATACAAAAAGTTTTTTTTAGTACACACTTTGTACCAAGCACTGTTGCAGGTGCTTGAAAAACATTAGTCAAGAAAAATATCAAAGCACCCAATCCACATGAATTGTATAGACACAATGAATAATAAACATAATAAATAAGTAAAAAAAAAAATAGATGTTGTTAGATGGTGAAAATGCTACGGAAAAGAAAAGACACGTAGGTTAGGCTAATCTGCAGTAGAGACAGATTTAGGATTAAATCAGTTATTTAGGACATGCTCTTTAAGGCAGTGATGCTTGAGCAAAGATGTTAAGGAGCTCCGGTTATTATATCAAGCAGATATCTGAGAATAGATTACTCTAGATTAAAAAACACTGCCAATACTATAGGGCTGTGTAGATAACCTTGTCATTTGCAAATAGCGACACTTCTGGTTCTTCTTTTCTATTGCTTTTAATTTTCGTGTATTTTTCTTTATTTGCTATCTTCTGGATAAGCCCTCTAGTATTATGTTGAAACAAAGCAGTGGTAGTAGGCATCCTTATCACATACCTCCTTTTATAGAATATGTTTATAACATTCAGCAGTCATCAGTACTTTGCCAGACTTACTTCACCTGTTTTCTTTTTTCCTTTGTTAAAATATCTTAAACCAAATCTAAAGCAGCATGCTACTTCATGACATATAGTTCTGAAACTGTAGAAAGCTTTCAAGCAGAATCTTGAAAGATGAGTCTGAATGGAAACCTTAGGTGCAAAGGCATAGAAAAATGAATAAAATAGAATTTTTAGAATGTGTTAAAAGTTTTGCATGGCAACAATAGATTCTAAGATAAAGCAGGAGAATGAATAATAGCAGGAAAGAGTAATAGATATAAGTGGGTTAAGTGTAAACTTCAGGAGTGTCAATATAGTTTGTGTGAGTCCAGTGAAACAAAGGCAAAGTCTAAATCAAGATATAGAGCATAACCGGTTACGTAGAAAGAGAAGATTTAAAAACTGGTGTTGTGACTACAGATATTTGAAAAGGCAAATAAGTATACTACTGAAAGAAGTACCAGGGATTTTGGTGACAGAAATTAGTGTAACTCTGTCAGGAAAGGACAGTGTTAGAGTTGGCTGTAGTAGAAATTATTGTCTTGAAGAATCACTATCAGAGTTTCCAACCTTTTGTATGAATCAATAGGTAATATTGTACATTAAGAGACCCTGGCTATATTTTATAGGACCAGTTGTAAATTAAATAGTTTATGGTTTGTTCTATTAATCCCCCTCAGCAACTTTCCAAATGCATCAAAGTTGGCCTCTAAGGAATTCCCACTTGGCCTGGGTTAGAAGGGTGAGGTGATAGTATGCTCTATTTTTCATGAAGTTAGAGAAAATTCCTTTGAGGGAGAAACAGTAAAACGAGCTGGAGTACTACGACTAACTTGCCCTCACCCTTAAGACTAACATCAGAAAAATCTCCTAAAGAATCTAGTCAAAAACATACAATGGAGAAAAGAAAGTGTCTTCAACAAATGGTATTGGGAAAACTGGATAACCACATGCAAAAAAATGAAAGTAGACCCTTACCTTACACCATACACAAAAATTAACACCAAATGGATTAAAGACTTGAATGTAAGACCTGAAACTATGAAACTTCTAGAAGAAAACATAGACCTGAACAGACATTTCTCCAAAGAAGATATACAGATGGCCAACAGACACATGAAAAGGTGTTCAAAATCATTAACTATCAGGGAAATGCAAATCAAAACTACAATGAGATATCACCTCACGCCCGTCAGAATGGCTATAATTAACAAGACAGGAAACAACATGTGTTGGAGAGGCTGTGGAGAGAAGCTAACTCTCATACACTGCTGGTGGGAGTGAAAACTGGTGCAGCCACTATGGAAAACAGTATGGAGATTCCTCAAAAAATCAAGGATAGAACTACCATATGATCCAGCTATTCCACTGCTGGGTATTTATCCAAAGAACTTGAAAACACCATTGCATAAAGACACATGCACCCCTGTGTTCATTGCAGCGTTATTCACAATAGCCAAGACTTGGAAGCAACCTAAGTGCCCATCAAGTGACGAATGGATAAAGAAGCTGTGGTATATATACACGATGGAATACTACTCAGCCATAAGAAACGATGAAATCCAGCCATTTGTGACAACATGGATGGACATGGAGGGTATTATGCAAAGTGAAATAAGTCAGAGGGAGAAGGTCAAATACTGTATGATTTCCTTCATTAAGTAGTAGATAATAACAACAATAAACAAACACATAGAGACAGAGATTGGATTGGTGGTTACCAGAGGGGAAGGGGAGAGAGGGGGCAAAAGGGATAATTCAGCACATGTGTGTGGTGATGGGTTGTAATTAGTATTTGGGTGGTGAACATGATGTAATCTATGCAGAAATAGAAGTATAATGATGTATACCTGAAATTTATACAATATTATAAACTAATGTTACTCTAATAAACAAAAAATTAAAAAGAAAAATGAAAAGAAAAATCTAGAATAACTCTAAAGCAATTACCATACACCATATAAATATTTCAGATTTGTTTTCAAAGATTTCTATAATTTGTTCCTGGTTTATCACCTGTGTGTAACTTGTTTCCCAATAGTACTGCATTATCCATCATTATTAACATTTGAAGGATACTCTCCCATCTCTGGCTTTTAAAAATTCCCCACAGTTTGGAATGATTAGTAATGCTAACTTTCCACAGATATCCTCAATTGAGTAACACTTTTCCTCCTCATCTGTTGTTGAGTTTGTTTATCCATCCTTTCAAACATTGATAATAATCTGTCACTTAATTTTTATATTTATGAATGTGTCTGTCAGTTATAACAGACTTGAAATTCTGAAGGAATGAAAAAATTGTCTTTTAATTTTAAACTTGAAGATATTCACAACTATACTAGTATATACAAAAATAATGATAATAATAATTACTACTACTTATTGATAGCTCGGTATGCTATGTATATTACAGATTTCATTCTATCCTTATAGTAACTTATTTAAAATGTTATACCTGGCTTATAGGTAAGGAAATATATGCTCAGAGGATATAGAAACCTCAGGTTTTCAACAATTTTTCTTTAGTATGCAAATGTTAAACCTACTAGGAAAAGGTGAAGTTAAGAAACCATTCCTATCTTCCATCTAACATTTTGAATTCATTTCAATTTTCTATCACTTTTTTCTCAATAAATCTTGTGCTAAGTCTCACAATTGGATATATTGCATGAGAGTCATTAAGAATTTTGCACTATAGGTTAAAATTACAATTTGTCTTCTATTAATAAAAAAATATGGTTGATAAAATTTAGAATATTATTTAGTATCATATATTCTTGTTTCATCTTTTCACGTCATGGGAAAACACACACACATGACATATATCTTGCCTAAAATAGACATTTATTAATGCACCAAGTAGAATGGGTAGAAAAGAAATTTTCACAGATACACTCATAATTTTATATACACTGGAAAACTTTTGCTTTGTTGTAAATCTTTTATTTTCTACAAACCTTATCCTTAAACAATTTTGTTTAGGTATAAATAGTTGCTATTTTTAAGCTAGTCCAAAATCTGAGAAAGAAACCTATGTATTATTTTTTTAGCTACTGATAGACAGAATATAGATTATTTTCTACTCAATTACAGAAAATGAATTTATCTTAGGTAACTAACATATATTTCCTCACTATTTTTTGACAACATCTATGTATGTATGTATATATGTACATATGTATGTATGAATCTATCATTCTACATAGAGAAATGTCATAGGATTTAAAAATATGGAGGGATACTTAGTACCTATCCTTAAAATAGTATATACTGATAATGGTATATGCTTCTTTACTAATAGATAAATTCCATGGACATATCCAATTAAAATGAGTAATAAAAATATTCTTTGCTTTTCAAATGAATGCATTTACATTTCTTTAAATTATGTAGCATCTTTTCACATATTTCCTAGAACATCAGTAACACAGAGAAGGGAATTTCTATAAAAAATAAATGAAAGTCATAAAATTATATTTTCTGCATATAGCAAGTGATATATCAATATTTATAAATCCATTCCAACATTTCAGGGAATCTTTTTTTTTTTTTTTTTTGGTGAGGAATATTGGCCCTGAGCTAACGTCTGTGCCAATCTTCCTCTATTTTGTATGTGGCACACTGCCACAGCATGGCTTGATGAGTGGTGTGTGGGTCCACACCCAGGATCCAACCGCATGAATCCTGGGCCACTGAAGTGGAGCACACAAACTTAAGAAGTATACCACCAGGCCGGCCCCTATTTTTTTTTTTCCGGAACAAAACTCAAACAAAATTTCATTTTCAAAATAATTAGAAAAAGGGCTGTAATATTTAAGAAAAAATGTTCAAAGAAGGAGGAGTCACAAAGGCGTGAGGAAAATATTTTAATGGAATGAGAAATGTATTCAACAAATATGCTTGTAAACTGTTAGAAAAAAGAAAGAGATAAACAAGGATGATAGGGAGGATATGCTGATTTTAACAGGATACTCAAAATTCATATCAACGTTTTAAATTTCCCCTCACTGTGCCTCTAATTCATACATGTTTACATTTGCTTGTGAACAATAGAGTCTTTCTTGCCATGTCCATGAAGGCTTGCTTGACTTGCTGATTCCTCAGGCTGTAAATAAAGGGGTTCAGCATGGAGGCTAAGGAGATATTTAGCACAGCAACTCCCTTGCTCAAAGACACTCTGTCTTTTGCTGAGGGTTTAATGTACATAAAAATACAGCTGCCATAAGAGATGGAGATGACAATCATGTGAGAAGAACATGTGGAAAATGCCTTTGTCCTCTGACTAGTAGAAGGAATTCTTAAAATGGTTCTGATGATATATATGTAAGACAGAATTATTAATGCCAAAGTGAACATTAGAGTAAACACGGCACAGGAAAACCCCATTACCTCTAGGAATTTTGTGTCTGAACAAGAAAGTTGCAGCAGGGGAAAATAATCACAGGTAAAATGGTCAATAATATTAGACCTACAGTAATCAAGGTTTAAGAGCAACATGAGTGCAGGGAATATGATTAAGAATGAAGCTAGATATGAAGAGAAGACAAGGAGTGTGCAGACTCTCTGACTCATGATGGTCATGTAATGCAGAGGTTTACAGACGGCAATATAACGGTCATAGGACATGGCAGCCAGAAGATAAAATTCAGTGACTCCCAAGAGAATGAAAAAAAATAATTGAGCCATACAATCATTAAAAGAAATGGTTTTATCTCCTGAAATAATGGTGCCTAGGAACTTGGGTATACTGACAGTCGTGAATGAAACTTCTAATAAGGAGAAATTTCTGAGGAAGAAATACATGGGGGTCTGGAGGTGGGAATCCAGCAGGGTGAGGGTGATAATGGTCAGGTTCCCAGTGATGCTGAGCATGTAGGTGATGAACAGAAAGACAAAGATCACCACCTGAAGCTGTGGGTCATCTGACAGTCCCAGGAGAATAAACTCTGTTATTTCTGTCTGGTTTCTCATTCTTCAGTTCCTTATTTGTTTTTTTTTTTTTTTTTCCTGCCAGACCTATAGGAGAAAGCACAAAGTGCAAACTTGAAGAGTGGTTTACCACATACATATCCAAGTGTGGAGCCAGAATTTGGCCTAAGTAGTATGCCATTTCTACCTTCAGGGGAAATTTAAAGCAAAGTGATATTTACAACCAACCTTAAACTCCCACTCTTTTATTTTAGTGAGGAAGCTTAGCCCTGAGCTAACCTCTGTGCCCATCTTCCTCTACTTCATCAGTGACACACCGCCACAGCAGGGCTTGATAAGTGGTATGTAGGTCCATGCCTGGGTTCCAATCCTGTGAGCCCTGGGCCACCACTGAAGCGGGGCGTGCGAACTTAACCACTATGCTGCCTGGTGGACCCCTTAACTTCCTCTTTTTTGCAGATGAAAACTCTGGGGCTAAGGCAGCTTAAAATTTTTTTTTTTCGTATCACACAGCTTGAAGTGATAGGACTGGGATTTGTAAGCAGACTTTTACAATTCTAAATGCAATACTACCTGATAACTTTCAAAGATCATGCATACGAGGTTCCACCCAATAAAAACCACCTTTGTGTCATTGCTCCCATCCTTATACAAATTTCCTATCGTGTTTAATTACATCGAGACTCTTCAAAAATGGTAAATATACTTTACTTTTTCATAAAAAGTGACCGGCTTATCCTTAGCCATCTACCGCTCAGCTTTTCCAACTCCTCCTACTACCTCAGCGGAAGTCAAATACACTGAAGCCGTTGTCATGAGGAACCCAAATGCTAGAGAAGGAGGGGAGAAAGAGGTGGAAAATAATGAAAACTGGAAGGGCTTAAAATTGAAGTTGATTGCTTGTGAATCCCCGGCAGTGTTTCATGATCCTTCAGCCTACCTATGTGTCATCATTATGGACTTTATTTCTATACCACCAATACCCCGTTCTATTTAAAATAATAACTATTATTATTATTTCAGAAGAATTTCTCTCAGTCGAAGACATGGGTGGGTGCTATTTAAGAATGCTGATTTTAATATGTTTATGTATTTATTTCTTTTTCTTATGTGTTTAAAAATTGTGGGTTTTAATTTTTCTATTTTTTTAATAAAATGAATAGGTATTACCATAGATATTTCCATATGGAAGAGTGAGGATTTATAGGTTTGAATCCAGGTCACTTACTGTGTCTGAAAAATCACTGACTTCCTCTGTACCTCAGTTTCCTCATTCATAAATACATTTTCTTCCTCCGAATACCTGTCCATCTCGTACAGTTGTGTGAGCTTTCAATAAGTTAATATACGTGAAGTATTTAGAAAAATGCCAAGCATATAAGGCTTTGCTCTATTAAAAAGATGTTTCCTAACCACTGAATTAAAAACCTTCAGATTAACGTGGTGTCCTATGTAAAAGGCTGTGTCCAAGATAAAATTTATAGCAAGAGAATCACATAAAGATAAAAAGAAATTTGGAGTAGAAATCATGTGGCTGTACAGTGCCTTTTTGCCCTTCTAGGCAAAAGATTCACTAATCTTAGCCTTGTTCTTCCATCCCATATACAAGCTGCTGACCTCTCCTTCTCTGGTACATCTGCCTCCCACAACCCTGCCCACCACCACCACACACACACACACACGCGCACTTACATAGACACACACACACATACACACAAACATACACACACAGTCTCCCATCTTCAACTAGGAATTGATCACCACATTTGAGGCATGCTATCTGTTCCTAAGCATGTCAACATTTCTGTCAACGGCCACTGTGTTTCTCTGATCCTCAATAGTAATAATAACCTTTCTGAGTGATTAGTTCTAGAATAAAACATTATGATATATGTGAGTGTAACTATCACTGTGGGTAGTGCATCGTTTTGACACTCCAAATCACCTCCTTTTTTACTTCCACAACACTAGGTTTTATACTCATTGTGTGAGTCCCCATAGCACCTTATACTCATCCCCCCAAACCACCACACTTAAGATATTCTGCTGCAATCTCCAGTAAACTCCTCTACTACCCTGAGTATTCTTGAAACTTAAGATAGTGTTTATCTCTAAGCTATTGCAACATAATCCATTGCTGAGGAATAGTATATAGTTGGTTTAAAATAAACACTATTCAAATTAATAGATAAATAGATGTTGAGCTTGTTGCTGAAATGTATGCTTCCATACGTCACACTTCTCTTCTTATGCTATATTCTAGTCTTACCTTTTCTTAAATTTGTGTCTTTGTTTTTGCAAATTGAATTAGTTTCCTTGTTACCAATAGTGTATTTGGTTTCCTGTATTGAGTAAATTGAAAGAAGAGAATATGTAAAGGAAACCAAATTTTATTGATATATAAATTTTTAAAAACATCATAAAACATTATTTCAAAATGTCTTTTCTTTAAAGTACATGACAACTTGTCCCTTCAATTCACCCTGTGCTGCTCCAGTGATGGTGGTCTTCCTTCACCACTTTTCACTTTTCATTAAAAGCACTGGTATTTCACAACATGTGGATTCACATAGTGCATTCTCATCATATAAACAACATTTGCTTCTAATCTAAATACTGAAGTTTCTGCAATAGTTTACTGACTTTGGAGATCAAGACTTTTAAAAATATTATATTATTGCTATTATTATTCTACAATAAGTATTACATCATTGCACTGCATTTCCAATCTTTTTTCAATGTTGTTTTATGTCTGATTTTCCTCGTATTTTTTCTCTTAAGTTTAACACTTTTTTGAATAATAATATGATGACTTACCCATTTTGACTGTTGATTAAAGCATGAAGGATGTATGAAGAACTATGAAGGAATGTTTAAAGTGATATTTGGACAGTTCATGTGAGCACCACATGGAATGAACACATCCATCCTCAGTCTCCAAGAAACAGAAGAAAACTCTAGTAGGACATGGTCCAATATTAAAGAATTGGGATAGTACACCATACTTTTATGTAAAAATGTTTACAAAAATTCAATGGATTATATTTATTTACCACCATCAAATAAACCTAATACAAATCTTCCTAATTTACATCCCTTGAGAGAAATCAAGTTGGATATTTAACAAGGTGCATATGACTCCCAGAGCCGTAAGCCATACAAGGATACATTTGATTAGAGTAGTTAGGACATCTTCAAGCACTTAACTCCTCCTTTCAGCCTTTTGTTTCTGAATGTAGATCCATATTTCTCCCTGTCAGAAAATGGCTTATGCTACTGACATTTGCATTTCTGTCTACTCATTTCATCAAAATTAATTCTTACCTTTCTTCTAAGGATCCCTGAGACAGATTCACTCAGCCATTCAAAATTAAAACAAAAAATACTTAACATTGATAAATAAGAAGGCTAGAAAGCATTTCCAAAGTTTTCATTCTTAAAACATCTTGATATTTTGCCCTTTCCAAATCCCTACCATCAAGTAAATATTAACAATGACCCTCTAGATGAACTAGATAATGTCAATTTCATTGATACTCAAGATTAGAAAGTGACTCAACTTTAAAGAATACGTTAGGTTTGAAGGCTCAAAGAACGTTCCTTTGACAGACGGAGAGAGGAGCTTTGACTGGTTCCACTTCATTTCAGATGTTTCTGTTGTGCTGGGTGAAAATCTCCCTTAGTAACACACTAACTTTGAAAGTCTACTTTGTTTTAACTTGTGTATTTAGTCAGCTATCGCCTCTTCAGTTAAACCTTTTTAAAAGTCATTAGAAAATAATGGACAGAGTATCTCCAAAGAAATTTGCCCTATTGATTGCGTTATCCTGTTTCTTTTTACTCTATTGAAGTGTTCGATAAAGTAGTTGTTCCTGTTTAGCTCAATATATTAGACCAAAGGAAAATAATATAATTCAGCGTGATGGGTAACATCTAGCTCGGCTTCCTAGTTGCACTAAAATACACCTCTAGCACTGCTCAATCATTCTTGACAAGTGAACAACAGTTCATTTGAGACCTTCTATCTTCCTGAATAAAACAAAATGTCCACAGGAGACTTCACTGAGTGGTTGAAAAAATTGTTTTATTAGAATTGTCTTTTAATATTCTTTATAATTATTTTAGATGACTATTTCCCTGGAAAAATCTGAATAATTTGTGTTTCTTCATTTCAATAAAGATAAGCAGATTCAATTTTCAGAATTCATACTACTTTGTATAGAAACAAATCAGATCACCAAATCACATTCAATAATATTTTCAGAAATAGTAACACTCATACCTGTTTATTCCAAGTATCAACTCATAACCTCATGCTCTCAGTTCATTAACTAGCCATCTATAATTTAAACAAGAAAGGAAAAGGAAATAAATTATTAATAAAATTATGGCAACAAAACTTACTATTAATTTCTTATTTATGACTTTATAGCGTCAATATTATCATAGAATGTATATAGGTTTTACCATTAGAGAGACATGGATTAAAAATATAAATGAGCCACTTAATGAATTTGTGACTTTGGATGCTACTTAATTTCTTCATTTCAGTTTTCTCTGTTTAGCATGAAGTTGAAATTTCAAGAGTGTTTTTGAGAATTAATTGAAATAATATAAATGAAAATGCTCTATAATTTATGTGGCACTTGATAGGTTATATGAATAGCTGCTTTATTTATTTTATTTTTCTATTAGTTGGAATTAATTCCTAACTTTGAGATTTATGTTCATGGTAGTCATGATTTAGTAAAGGAATTATTTATTCCAGTGACATATTAAGGACTTTTATTATTTATCTCATTTAGTCCTTGTAACATACCTATGACACTTTAACTTTCTTTAGTCCCAAATGAAAAACTGAGGTTCAGAGAGACTATGTATCTTAAATAAATTCATATAGCTGGCAAGGGTCAAATGTAACCTCAAACTACCTGAAATTAAAGTCTATTCTCTTAAACACAGTACTTCATAGCCTATATTCAATTAGAAATACACAGACGTGGACATAGTAACTTCCCGTATTTAATAGATAATGAATAAATTGATATAATGAAACAAAATATATTACCGTTTTCTTATACTTTTAATTTACCGAGCTGAAAATTATAACTCCAACGTATCCTATTTAATTTGATTAAAAGTTGAGCTGATAAATAATGAATCAATTACAAGGTTCAGGAGACTTTCACTGTGTTCTATATGCCTAACTTACCTCTGCTCTTCATACAGGTTCACAAACATCCAGAATGGCTGAAACAGTAAAATATTAGCAGATCCCATCATTGTAACCTAGGGCAGCCAGCATTTCTGATAGCATTCCCTTTGTCATTGAACAAGTGTGTTTTCTATGATCAATATTTTTTGTCTTATCCTTCCCATTTTTCCAAGGAGAGTATACTTATTTAACCACAGAGAGTGAGAAAGGAGCAAATACATACAAATGAGAAAAAATATTGGAAGATGCTTTAAAACTCTTTGGCATGCTTTCTACATAAATTTTACTTGCACCAGCTACTTAATATTTTTACTTAATATTTTATCTATTCTCTCTGCCACTGGCTCAAGGCAAATAATTCAGTGAATGGAAATTGCCAGAACAGGAATGTAAACAACACACTAAGGAATATAAAACATAATACACATTAGTATTGAAACTGGAAAAGGAAGCTTGGGGGATAGTGTCCAATGAGACTTAAAAAAATAATTATTATAACAACAAAGGAATGACACTAAGTGTGAAGTTTGTTTCCCTTGAAATTATTTTTAAGACAGAGAATAGCAGCCAAATATCTTAATTCCTGATGCAGATTTCTACCTAATGCTTCCTGCCATTTTTTTAAGCTGGCACTCTACCACCTTGTACCAAGTACATTCATTAACTCCATTATTTTTAATGTCTTTCACTAAGAATTTTTAGTAGCACAATACTGTAAATATTTTGTACTTATTTTTCCTGCTCACTCTTTCTCACCAGGAATGGCAGCTAGAGAGTTTCTTATTTTGATTGATTAATGCTGTAATTTATATTCCAATTATAATATTAAGATTTAGTACCTTCTAGTTCCACTCTCTCCACTTGTTTTCAACACAGTACTGAAAGTCCCAGTCAGAATAATTGGGCAAAATAAATATAAGTAAATAAGTAAATGAATAAATTACATCCCTATTTGCAGATAAAATAATCTTATTTATAGTAAATCCTAAAACTCCATTAAAAAAAACTGAATTGGTAAATGAATCCAGTAAATTTGAAGGATACAAAATCAACATTAAAAAAATCAGTTGTGTTTCTATACTCTATTAATGAACTATGTGAAAAGGAAATTAAGTAAAAACTTTCAAATACAACACTGTCGAAAAGAATAAAATACTTAGGAAAAACTTAACTAAGGAGGTAAAAAACTTGTACACTGAAAATAAAAGACTTGGATGAAAGGAATTAAAGAAGACACAAACCAATGGAAAGGCATCCAGTGTTCATGGATTGGAAAACTTAATACTGTAAAAACGTCCATGCAATCTACAAATTTAATGTGATCCCCATCAAAATACCAATAGCATTTTTAGAGATCTTGAAAAAAATAATTCTAAAATTCATATGGAACCTTGAAAGACCATGAATAGCCATACCAATCTTGAGAAAAAAGATCAAAGTTGGCTTCCAGACTTCAAAGTATATCACAAAGCTACAGTATCTTTATCAATAAGGGGTTAATATCCAAAATATATAAGGAACTCTTACAAGTCAATAGCAAAAAACTGAAACAAAGAAACAAAAAACCTTAATAACTTAATTAATAGATGGGCTGAAGACTTGAGTAGACATTTTTACGAAGAAGACATAGAAATACAATGAGATAAATGGCCAACAGGTATATGATAGATGCTCAATGTTGCTAATCTTCAGAGAAATGGAAATCAAAACTACAGTGATATATCACCTCATACTTGTCAGGAGGGCTATTATCAAGAAAACAAAAGACAACAAGTGTTGGTGAGGCCGTGAGGAAATCAGAATCTTTGTACATTGTTGGAGTGATTGCAAAATTTTGCAGCCACTATAGAAAACAGCATGAGCTTCCTCAAAAATTAAAAATAGAACTACTACTTTATCCAGCAATCCCATTTCTGTGTACATTTTTAAAATAATTGAACTCAGTGTCTCTAAGAGATATTAGCATTCCCATGTTCATCGCAGCAGTATTTACAATTGTCAAGATAGGATAACAACTTAAATGTCCATGGAAGGATGAATGGATACAGAAATTATGGTAAATACATACAAGGGAATATCATTTAGCCTTAAAAAGGATAGAAACCCTGTCATATGTGACTACATGAATGAACCTTGAGAACACCAAGCTAAGTAAAATAAGCCAGGTATAAAAGGATAAATACTGGCTGAATCCGCTTACATGAGGTATCAAATATTCAAAGTCATAGAATCAAACAGCAGAATGTGGTTGCAAGAGGGTTGGGGGAGGGGGAAATGGGGGAGTTGCTAATCAACGGGCATAAAGTTTCAGTTACACAAGATGAATATATTCTAGAGATGTGCTATGCAACGTTGTGCCTGTAGTTAACACTGTCTTGTGCCCTCAAAATTTTACCTGGGTACATCCTGTGTTAACTGTTCTTACCACTTAAAAAATATGATCTGTACATACTCGCAACTGTAACAGACATAGAAAACAATATTAATAATAATTGTTACAATTTATTGATAGCTAATTCTGTTATATGCATTATATATTTATTTCCATCCTTATAGTAAGTTATGTATACCCGATTTACTGATGGGGAAATACATGCTTATAAGTTATAGAAACCTCAAGTTTGTCAACTATTTGTCTTATTTGACATATGGATTGTACTTTAGATAGGATGAAATGAAATTGAGAAAACACACAGTAATTTCCTCTAATATTTTGAATCCCTTTCAATTTTCTATCTCTTTTTCTTTCTAAACAAATCCTGTGCTGTCTCTCTCAAGTGAATATATCACATAATGATCATTAGGAATGTTGCACTACTAATTAAGACTATAGTACATTTTATTAAAATTATTAATAAACATTAGAATTTTTAAATTTTTTATTTAAAATAAAATTTGTTTTATAAATAATAAAAAATATGAAAAAGTGGTTTATATAATTTAGAATACCTTTTACTATCCATAATTCTTATTTCAGCTTTACACACACACACACATCTTTTCAAAATACTTTAGGCACTTACCAATGCCTTAAGTAGAATGAGTGGAAGAGTGTTTCAATAGATGAAATCTATTTTTATATAAAATGGAAAATTTTGCTTTGCTATGAAGCTTTTATTTTCTACAAAACTTAGATGATTTTCTCTAGGTTTAAAATAATTTGGATACATGCTCTGTTTCAAACCAGTCCAAACCTTGAGAAGGAGCTATACAGACACACACACACACACACACACACACACACATGCATAGCTTAGTCAGAAAGCGGAGCTTACCTTGTATGGAATTGAAGAAAGTGAACTTATCCTACGTATCTAAAATGGCTATTTCTTCACTGTTTTCTGCAGTATGTATGTATGTATGTGTGTATGTATCTACCTATTTCTATTGAATTATTATGTGATTTAGAACTATGGAGATCTATTTAACACCATATCTACAAACGTATGTATGTTAAAGGTCTATGCTTCTTTATGAATACATAAATTATATGGACATACCCTATTAAGTGAGCAACAGGCAATGTTTCTTGGTTTTCAAAAGAAAGCATTTACATTTTTTGAAAAAATTATATGGCGTATACTTTTTTTTCTTAGAGAAACTGTAAGATGGTGAAAGGAAATTCTGCCAAATATAAATGAAAATCACAAAATTATATTTTCTGTGTAGAATAAGTAAAATATCATATCAATATTTATGCACCATCTCTTCCATTCCTGGTGATCATCTTCTTTTCCTAAATAACACTCAAAATACAATTTTACTTTTTAAAATGATTATCATTTAAGAAGCTGCAATTAACACAGTGTTCAAAGAATAGGAGTCTGAGAGACATAAGAAAAGCTTTTAAATCGAATGAGAAATATATTAAGCAAGTGCGCTTGTAAACTGCTAGAAAAAAAGAAAGAGGATGAACAAGGGTGACAGGGAGGCCATTGTGAATGAAGAAGCTACTGAAATTTCATGTTTGTATTTCATTGCCTTGCATTGTTTCTCTAATTCATGACACTACATCATTTCATTTCCTTGAGGAAAATGTGGTCTTCCTCACCATGTCCACGAAGGCTCGCTTGACTTGCTGATTCCTTAGGCTGTAAATAAAGAGGTTCAACATGGGTGCTACTGAAGTGTTTAGCACAGCAACTCCCTTTCTCAAAGACACTCTGTCTTTTGCTGATGGATTAATATACATAAAAATGCAGCTGCCATAAGAGATGGAGATGACAATCACGTGGGAAGAACACGTGGAAAATGCCTTTGTCCTCTGACTAGTAGAAGGAATTCTTAAAATGGTTTTGATAATATACATGTAAGACAGAAATATCAATGCCAAAGTGAACATTAGAGTGAACACTGCACAGGAAAACCCCATTATCTCTAGGAATTTTGTGTCTGAACAAGAAAGTCGCAGCAGGGGATAATAATCACAGGTAAAATGGTCAATAATATTAGACCTACAGTAATCAAGGTTTAAGAGCAACATGAGTGTAGGGAATATGATTAAGAATGAAGCCAGCCAAGAAGCAAAGACAAGGAGTGTGCAGACTCTCTGATTCATGATGGTCACGTAATGCAGAGGTTTGCAGATGGCAATATAACGATCATAGGACATGGTAGCCAGAAGGTAAAATTCAGTGGCTCCCAAAAGAATGAGAAAAAATAACTGAGCCATACAATCATTAAAGTTAATTGTTTTATCTCCTGAAATAATGGTGCCCAGGAACTTGGGTATACTGAGAGTCGTGAATGAAATTTCTAATAAAGAGAAATTTCTGAGGAAGAAATACATGGGGGTCTGGAGGTTGGAATCCAGCAGGGTGAGGGTGATAATGTCAGGTTCCCAGTGACGCTGAGCATGTAGGTGATGAGCAGAAAGACAAAGATCACCACCTGAAGCTGTGGGTCATCTGACAGCCCCAGGAGAATAAACTCTGTTATTTCTGTGTGGTTTCTCATTCTTTGGTTGCTTATTTGTTTTTCTCCTGTTAGATCTATAGGAGAAAGCACAAAGAACAAACTTGATGAGTGGCTTAACAGATATCCAAGTGTGGAGCTGGAATTTGGTTGAAATAGTATGTTATTTCACCTTCAGGGGAAATTTAAAGCAAATTGATAACAGTGATCCTTTAATTTCCTCTCTTTTACAGGTGAAAACTCTTCCTTTGAGGCAGCCTTAAAAAAGTCAATATCACAAAGCTTGCAGTAGTTGGGCAGGGATTTGTTCCTAAACTTTTTTGACTCCAAATATTACCTGTGAACTTTCAGAGATATGCCCACAAGGTTCCTTCCCAATAAGAACCAGCTTTGTGCTATTGCTCCAATCCCTGTACAACTTTCCCAGTCTAAGTTAAAATTTAATTACATCAAGAATCCTCAAAAATGGGAAAGATTGGGGCCAGCCCCATGGCTTAGCGGTTAAGTGCGTGCACTCCACTAGTGGTGGCCCGGGTTCGGATCCTGGGTGCGCACCGACGCACCACTTGTCCGGCCATGCTGAGGCGGTGTCCCACATACAGCAACTAGAAGGATGTGCAACTATGACATACAACTATCTACTGGGGCTTTGGGGAGAAAAAAGGGGAAAAAAAGGAGGAGGATGGGCAATAGATGTTAGCTCAGGGCCGGTCTTCCTCAAAAAAAAAAAGAAAAGAAAAAAAATGAGAAAGATACTTTATTATTTTTTTAAGTGACTATTTTGTCTCCAGCCATCTATCAACTTTTGTTAACACTCAGCTTTTCCGACTCTTACTACTACCTCATTGGAAGTCAGAAATACTGAAATCATTGCCATGGGCAACCTCAGATGTAAAGACAGAGGAGAGATAGAGCTGGAAAATAATTTAAACTGGAAAGGCTTCAAATTGTTGTTGATTACATCTGAATCCCTGGCAATATTTTATGACATTTCAACCTATTTATGTGTGATTTTTATGACTTTAATTCCGATAGCACTTATTTCCCTTTCTATTTAAAATGACTATTATTGTGATTATTATATTGAAGAATTTCCCTCTGTTAAAGAGTTAGATGGGCCGCCCCGTGGCTTAGCGGTTACGTGCGTGCGCTCTGCTACTGGCAGCCCGGTCCGATCCCCGCGCGCACGGACACACCGCTTCTCCGGCCATGCTGAGGCCGCATCCCACATACAGCAACTAGAAGGATGTGCAACTGTGTCGTACAACTATCTACTGGGGCTTTGGGGGAAAAATAAATAAATAAAATTATAAAAAAAAAAAAAAGAGTTAGATAAGTGCTCTCCAAAAAGCCAGGTTAATAGTTTAATTTACTTGTATGTGTTTTTAAAATAGTGAGTTTTAATTTCTCTTTCCTTAAAGTAAAATTTAAATGGTATTACCATAGCTATTTCCATAAGGAAAAGTGAGGCTATCTAGATTTGAATCCAAGCCACTTACTACGCCTGAAAATCACTTTGTCCCTCTGTGCTTCATGTATAAATACACAGTTTATTCCTCTGCATACAAGCCTATCTCATAAGGTTATTGTGAGCATCAAATGAGTTAATATATGTGCAACATTTAGAAAAATGCTTAGCATTTAATAAGAGCCTTATAAGGCTTTGTTCAATGGAGAAAATGTTCCCTAACCACTGAGCAGAAAACCTTGGGATTAAGACAGTGTCTTGTGTAAAAATCTGTCTAAGATAAATAGTAATGAACAAATTTAGCACCAAGAGAATCACATGGGAACAACAACAACAACAACAATAAAATGAGGTAGAATCGCCTGCTTGTACAGTACCTGCCAGGCATTCCAGGCAAGTGAATCTGAGCCTTGTTCTTCCATTCTGTGTGCGAGTGACCTCTCCCACAACGGTGTATCTGTCTTCTCCGCCCCATCAGCACCCCCTAACCACCTACATGCACAATCCACTTCTACCAATCCACAGCTACCACTGGCTGCTTCATTTCTCTCCCCTCATTGGTAATAGCAACCTTTCTGAGAATGATTGTGAACTTGCTTTAAACAAAATATATGCATGTAACTGGCAACATGAGTAGCAGATTTCAATAACACCCCAAATCACATCTTTTCTTCTTCCCACAATACTAGGCTTGATACTCATTGCACGAGTTCCATAAGAATCTTGATTACACTTGTTCTTCCCAACCCACCATAAATACTGTGCTGAAATCTCCTGTGAAGTCCTCTACTAGTCTGGCATTTCTGAATGTTAGGACAGAGTTACCTTCAAAGCTATTGCAACATAATCCAGTGCCCAGTGTAGTCACAGTAGGTTTAAAATAAACACTTGTTTAATTTCTTAATTAATGTTAAGTTTGTTATTGAATCACCTACTGCCATCAGGTGCAGTTCTCTATTTTATGCCAAATTCTAGGCTGTTTATTAAGTAGATTGTATCTTTGTTTTACAAGATGTATTCTCCTACTTTACCTACTGTTCAAGATGTATTTATCTACTTGCCCTAAATTTCCTGTATTAAGTAAATTTATAACAAAGGACATGTAAAGGAAGCCAAATATTTTCATATAAAATTTAAAAGAAACATCATAAAATATTATTTCAAAATCACTTTCTTTAAATTTCTTTGCAATTCTTCCTGTTATTTAACTTACTACTGCTCATTAACATCATTCTTCCTTCATCAGGGTTTGCTTTTCATTGAGAGCACTAGTTTTTCATAACACCCTGAAGACACAAAATGTATTCTCAACAAATAGACAATATTTGGTTTCAATCTCAAGACTGAAATTTCAGCAATAAGTTACTGGCATTGGAGATCCAAAATTTTTTTTAATATTGTATTATTAGAAGTCCATAGTGAATAATGTATCATTGCACTCTATTTTTAATCTTATTTCAACTTTTTTGTATATTTGTTTTTCCTCTTACGTTTCCTGTTAATTTTAACACTTTTATGAATGATAATACAATGACTTATACCTCTTGGGTACTGACTAAGCCTGTGAAGGAGTATATGAAGAGCTGTAAAGAAAGGCATTAATAGTCAGGGTTCATGTGAGCATCACTGAAAATGAATAGTTATATAGCCAGTCTTCTAGGACCAGAGAAACAGGCTTAAGAAACTCTGGCAAGAGATGATCCAATACAACAGAATTGGAGGTGGTTTACTATACTTTTTAAGTAAAAATGTTTATAAAAATTCAATAGATTGTATTCATTTACCAACATCAAATAAACCTGATAAGAATTATCTGCATTCATTCATTCGTCAGCCTTTTGAGAGAAATAAACTTCAATGTTTAACAAGGTGCATATGATTCCTAGAGCTTTTCGCCATCCCAAGGATGCACTCAGTAGAGTATGAAGGATGTCTCCAAGCATTTAACTCCTCTTTTCAGCTTTTTATTTCCGAATGCTGATCCATATTTCCCCCTGGAAGAATATGGTTTAGGTTATTAAGCTCTATATTTCCTTCTACCCATTTAGTCAAAATCAATTCTTATTTGCCTTCTAAGAATCCCTGAGACAGACTCTTTGAGCTATTCAAAATGAAAATCAACAGTAACATTTCATATTTGTTAAATAAGATGTCTACAAAGCATCTTCAAGGAGTCATTCTGAATACACCTTTAAATCTTGCCCTTCCAAAATCGCTACCATCAAGTTAATGTTAACAATAACCCTTTAGATAAACTAGATATTGATGATTTCTTAGATGCCCAAGGTGAGAAAAAGACTCTATATTAAAGGACACATTAAGTTTGAAGGACCAAAGGATATTCCTTAGAGATACTGAGAGAAGAGACTTAGACTGGGGGTTCCATTTTACTTCTAGTGTGTTTTGTTGTGGTGGTGGTTGTTTTTAATAATGTTTTATGTTGCAATGGGTGGAAATATCCCTTAGTAATGCAGTAACCTTGAAAGTCTACTTGCTTCAACTTTTTTTATGTTTCCTAACTTCTCTCTTCTTCAGTTAAACCTCATTAAAGGTCATAAGAAAAATTTCACAAGTCGTTTCTCCAAAGCAATGTGTTTTATTGATTATATCACTCTGTTTCTTTCCACTTTATGGGTTTAAAGATTTGTTCAGGGTTATGTTAATACATTAGAGAAGAGGAAAATTGTTTAATTCAATATTGTGGGTAACATCTAGTTCAGCTTCATAATTACTCTAAATTTATTTGGGGCAGTGCTCAATCATTCCAGGCTCTGGGATCTGACGCAGGGATCCTTTCAGAATTTCTCTTGGCCTGAATGAAGCAAAGACTCCTCACGAGAACCCACTAAGTGGTTGGAAGAACTATTTTATTAGATGCTTTTTATTCTTTTTTTCACAATTATTTTAGATAACTGTTTCCCTGAAGAAATCTGAATAATTTATATTTCTTAATTTAGTAAGGAAGGGCAGTTTCAAGTCTCAGCATTTGTACCGGTGTTCATAGAATGAAATCAAGGGAAAAGAGAGATCATCAAGTCATGTTTAATAATAATTTCAGAAATAGTAACACTCACCTCTGTAGGCATTTATGGTCAATATCAACTCATAACCACACATTTTCAGTTCATTAGCTAGCCCCCTATAATTTAAACAAAGAAGGAAAAGTAAAAAAGATAATAAGATTATGGTATCAGGACACTATTAATTTCTTATTTATGGCATTCTAAGGTAAATTATTATCCCCAAAAATATATGGGCTTTGCAGTTATAGAAACATGTATTAAAATACAAATGGGCCACTTAATGGATTTGTGACTTTGGATGAGTTACTTAATTTCTTTAAGTTTAAGTTTTCTCTGTTTAAAATGGAGTTGAAATTTCAAGAGTGCTTTTGAGAATTCATTGAAATAATATAAATGAAAGTACTCTATAAATCATGTGGCACTTAATATTCTTTTAGAATAGCTGTTTTATTATCTTTATTTTTCTTTTAGTTGGAATTTACTGTTGGGAAGGATATTTATAGTAATTGTGATTTAGCAGAAGCGTTATTTATTCCAGAGAAATACTACAGACTTGTGTATTTTATCTCATTTACCACTTATAACACACCTATGAAACTTCTATCTTTATTCTCAAATGAAGAATGAGGCTCAGAGAGGTTATGTACCTTACATATATTCCTACAGTTAGCAAATGTCAAATTTAATCACAGACCACCTGAAACTAAAGTCTTAAACAAAGTACTACATTGCCTATGTTCAATGAGAAACACACAGACACAGGGATAGCAATTCTCTGCCTTTATTTAACAGAGAATGAATGAATTGATATGATAAAAGTATATACTAACCTCTTTTTACAATTTCAATTTATCCAGTTGCAATATATAACTGCAATGTATCCTAATCAATTTGATTAAAAGTTGAGCTGTCAAGTAATGAATCAATGATAAAGTTTGAGAGGCTTCCACTATCTTCTGAAAGCCTCTTACCTCTGATTTTCACACAGGCTCGCTAACACTCAGAATGGCTGGAATATAACAATATTAGCAACTGCCATTTTTGTAATCTAGGGAAAACAGAATTTCTGAAAACATTTGCTCTCATTGAAGAAATTCATCTTCTATTGTCAATGTTTTTGTCTTAAATTTTCCATTTTATCCAGAGGGGATATATTTCTTTAACTACAGAAAGTGAGAAAGGAGCAAATACATAAAAGAGAAAAAAATATCAAAAGGTGTTTTAAAACTCTCTGATATGGTTTTTCCTAGATTTTATGTAACACAGGCCAGTTAATGTTTTATCTATTCTCTCTGCCCCTGGCTCAAGGGGACTAATTCAGTAATTGAAATTGCCAGAACAGGAATGTGCACAAAACACTAAGGAATACAAAACATAATACACATTAGTATTCACATTGGAAAAGGAAGCTTGGGGTACAGTGTCCAAGGAGATGGAAAAAAAGTAACAACAAGGAAACAACACTAAGTGTTAAATTTGTTTCCCTTGACATTATTTTTCAGGCAGAGATTAGCAACCAACTATCTTAATTCCTGATGCAGATCTCTACCCCATACTCCATGCTATTTTTTTAAACTGCTAATATACCACATTGTAGATTGCTCCATTATTTTTAGTCTGCCTTCTAATAAGAATTTTGGTAGCATAATACTGCTAACACATGGTACTTTTTTCCTGCTCACTCTTGCTCACCAAGAATGGCAATTGAAGAGTTTCCTGTTTTGAATGATTAATGTTGTAATTTATATGCCAATTATAATATTAGAGTTAGCACCTTCCCTGACTATTCTATAACAATATAATCATGCCCAAATGAGATAGTGTGAATTAAAAAAGCCAATAAAATTGTGCAAGTCTTTAATAAAAGCTGTGCAAAATTTTCAGTTCCTTACAGAGTTACAAATACATATAAAACAGAGCAAACACAAGTTTTTTGTTTATTTCCTTTTGTATTTTCAAATCAGGCTATCATATTGGCTATTATAGCTCAAGACCTCAGGTAAGTTACTCAACTTTTCTGAGCATCATTTTACACATTTGTAAAAAGGAGATAATCATGTCTAATTTGCCATATAGTTGTGAAGATTAAAGATCTGGCATAGAACATATGTAGTTCAGCATACGGCACAGAATAAATGCTCTCTATAGAAGAGACATTATTTATGAAATTCCTATCAAGCTACCAGGAGACATAAGAATAATGGTAGCTGCCTAAATATTCATCTTTTACATATTTTTTAAAACAATACAGATAAACTAGGAGAGTATATTAAATAAGACATAACACATGCCTTCAGCATAACTAAGAAATATAGGATATTATGAACTTCAAATTATTTGTAAGTAGGAAAACAAATATCGAAGTAAAAAATTAGCACAAATATATGTTCAATATTTTTTGGCAAAATGACTCAGATATATATTTGTTCTAATTTTTTAACCCTAAATCCTAGTTTTGAAAAATCAACCTGTCATTTTAAAAAGACAAACTCACCTAGTGCAATCTGCACAGGTTATAAAAAAAGGATAGAAAATTGCTGGAGTGAATAAATGAATTAATTAATGAACAAATGAACAAACATAGCTTTCTTTCTAGGGTCTAGGATTTGTTGAGTCTAAAGAATTTATCCCTGAAGATCTTGCAGCAGAGGTCTTGTTCTCCCTGGGACATAATTGTAGAGCTTAATATCTAAAATTGCAAGTCTCCTGGGAAAATTAAATTACTTTAGTAGTAATACAATTTGTTTCCCTACTTTTACCACACTTTTTCCTCATTCTTTCGCCCTGAGGTAACATCTGTGCTATTCTTCGTCTATTTTGTATGTGTGTTACCACCACAGCATGGGCGCCAACGAGTGGTATAGGTCTATGTCCGGGAACCAGGGCCTCCAAAGTGGAGTGCACCAACTTAACCACTAGGCAACGGGGTGGCCCCCTCCTCATTCTTTCCTCCATCAGAAACCCATTTACTGTGCCCTGAAGAACATAATTTTCAACCAGGGTTCCAAAGTTGTCTGAAGTAATGTGAATGTATTAAGTGGATTTAAGCATTCATAATGTCAGACTGTTCAAACAGTGTCCTATTTAATGGGGGAAAATTGAATAAGAAGGTGCAAAATGAATCTCATCTCTCCTCACTTGTCCCAATACTGACATCACTCTTTGCACAGAGCCAGTGATAGAAGCAATGATTTGCAATTTCTGAGACCATGTGTTCGGTTATTTTCAAAGTATCTGCTTTGAATCACCTGTTGCCAATTCAGCGTCACATATGGCTTTCTTAGTTGTTCTCTAAGAGCAGTGGAGAAGGTGGATGCCATTTCCCAGAGTCCTCTTCCCTGTACTGTTCTAATTTATAGTTTGTCAATGAGAGGACTTTGTGCAAAATTGGGAAGTTGGAAGAGAAGCAGAGGCTATTGCTCTCCAGAGGTGTTTGTAGTCAGACTGGCAAGCAGAGGTGCGGTCCATAGTGGATTCTCAGTAAGTGAGAACTACCAGCTTTACTGCTAAGACCATTGGTGGATGCTTTCTGAGAAATTACTGAGAGTCACTACCATTTCCCACAAGCATTATTGAGCCTTTCTCTACAGGGCTTCAACCTAGGATCTGTGGTATTAGTTTCCTCAACATTCTATCTGGTGTTCAAACTTTTGCACCCACATCTCTCCCTTTCTTTTCTTTTCTTTTTTTTTTTTGGTGAGGAAAATTGGCCCTGAGCTAACATCTATTGCCAATCTTCCTCTTTTTACTTGAGGGAGAGTGGCCCTGAGCTAACGTCTGTGCCAATCTTCCTTTATTTTGTATATGAGAAGCCTCCACAGCATGGCTTGATGAGCAGTATGTAGGTCTGCGCCCATGATCCGGTACTGAGAACCCCGGGCCACCAAAGCAGAGTGCATGAACTTAACAACTATGCCACTGGGTCAGCCCCTCTCCCATTATTTTTAAAAGCTGTAATTCTTCCATTATCCCCTTTATTTCCAGAATACATAGAGAATTCTACTTTCTACTGAACCCCTGACTGATGTAGGATCTATGCTTTGAGAATCTTCAAATTTGTAATTTCCCATGATTGCAATATTTTGTGATCACATATATATTTGACAGTAGAACTTTAAGCTAAATATGCTGATTCATGGTTAGCAAAGGCAGAAAGAAAGACAGTGTACTATTCTACAGAAACTTCTTATGGATGAAAAACTCCAAAAGATCAGATGAGCTCAAAGCACAAAAGCAAAAAGTAGGTTGCCACCTGCTGCATCAAAAAAGATTGTAGAAAGAATTAATTTGGGATTGAGATGAGACACTAAAAAGAGCAACAAAGTGTTGAATGGGGTTCCTCCATATGTATCCTTCTTATTTTCCTCTAAAGACAATTATTCTAATTCCAACTGCCTTGGAGGATGGGAATTGAGGAGTAGAGTCAGGAATGCATAGGGGAATAATCCCTTCCCAGTTGATTTCCCTTTGGCAGACAGCTTATTTCAGAAGGACATAATGGGAAGATAGAGGCTTTCAAGGTTTGACATTTTAGAATATAGTGTGTAATGACTTTTCACACTGGTCAAAGTAAGTGATTCAGTCTTTGGGAGATGTTCCTCAGAGAATAAGAATACCAAGGTGTAGAAATAGGGGATGGAAAGCTGGCTATGACAAAAGGACACCAGAGATTCTAAATTTGCTGAATCAAATATGCTAAATTTAGATTTGCTAAATCGCATTACCAAAAAGGAATGAACTAAGTATGCACGCAATAGCATAGGTGAACCCCAAAATCATATGCTGAGCAAGAGAAGCCAGTCTTTAAAATTCACAGTTTTCAGTTTCTTTTACAAGAAATTCCATCATATCCTTGAGAGCTTCTTTCACCTGCTGATTCCTTAGGGTGTAAATGAAGGGGTTTATTAAAGGAGCAACAGAGGCGTTGAGCACAGCTACACCTTTAGTTCAAGTCACACTTTCCTTTGCTGATGGCTTCATATACATAAAGATGTAGGTCCCATAAGTAATAGAGACAACAACCATGTGTGAGGAACAGGTGGAAAAGGCCTTTGCTTGCTGCTGAACAGAAGGGAATTTCAGAATGGTTTTGATGATGTCCGTGTAGGAGAGGCCCACTAACAGCACAGTGAAGACTATGTCATCACAGCTAAGACAAAAGGCACCTATTCTATGAAGCATGTATCTGTGTAAGAGATCTGCAGGATAGAAGTGCCACAGAGGAAGATATCAATTGTTTTGGAAACAAAGAAATCCAGCTTGAGCCCCAAGACCAAGCGGAGAAATATCATTATAAAGCCACTTACCCAAGTGTTGACTGCAAGTTGGTGGCACATGTTATTGTTCATAAAAATATTTTTCTTCATTCTCAGCCACAGAATCTTCCATATTAAGAAACTTTATATGCAAATATTTTCACAAATTCACTTAGAGTTCATCAAAATGAATATATTCTCCAATTCTTCAATCATCTTTGTAAGAATGTTGCGAGATTCTTCTCTTGCTTATACTTGAAGAAATGCTAATTACCACTGACGAGGCTTATCAGTCCTTGAAATTTAGCTCCACAATTTGGTTAGTGTTAATATATGACCCATCTTTCAAAGATTTTACCTCAATAGACTATTTAAATATTTTCTGTTTCCTATTTCTGAAATTAGCTAACATCTCATGTAATTTGTTAATTGAGATATATACTCATTCATCACTAAATTCCATATTATATTTCCTTTTCTTATTTTTTTCATATTACATTGCTTAACTTTTCTAACTCCATTTACTTGCCTATTCCTATACATTATCAATGACCTTTAGGTTCAACACTTGGATAACTTTCCAGTAAATCATTAACAGTGCCTCAATTCTGTGTGGCTTAGGAAATAAAACAAATATAAAAAGTAAAACTGATCTTCCTATATTATACTTTTTTGCTTTATTCCATTCACAATAGTCTCATATTACTTTCTTTATTGTGCAAATACATTGAGAAGCCCTATCTCATAGTCTTGATGGTGCTCAGGGCAAGCTACCCCAGGAAACACCACTCTGGTATGCGGATTATTTCCAGCTGAAGACAATAAGGACTCAGAGAACTCAGGAAAAATATTTGAGTTTCCCCTCCCAAACTGCCTAAAGAATTTAAAACAAAAGATCTGTTTCAGGAAGGAGTTATTATCATGACGGCTATAAAGATAATGTAGGATAGAGGTTACAATAGAAAAGGCACCAACAAGCCCATCTTATCGGAAGTTCTGTCTCTCTGGCCACATGCTCTGGATGGCCCTGCAAGGAGTTACCAGACAATCATTTACAAGGGAAGTCTCCATTTGTAAAGGTATCTCCCTCTCTGTATTGGGAAGAGGGGGGATGACCTCATTTCTAGAGACTTATCAATGTGGAAGGTGAGGCCTTAAAACTGCATAATAAACCTTACTCTTGTTTACTGTGCTTTAGTGATAATCTCCTGTAACTGACACCCCCACCCCCAACATCCTCCTTGTCTTTGGTTGGACATGGTATTTAAGACGAGAATTTCTGCTATTGTGTTGAGAAATGCAGTGTCCCTGCTTTCTCCCATGTATACATGTTATTAAACTTGGTATTATTTTCTCCTGCTAACCTGTCTTGTTAATTATTTGGCCAGCCATAAGAACCTTAAGGGAAAGGACAGAGGGAGATTCTCCCTCTTCCCCCGACAGTCTGAATGTAGAATTACTTTGACTACTGGTTGCAGTTCTTTTTTTTTTTAATTTTATTTATTTTTTAATTTTTTTTAAAATTTTTTGTTTATTGCAGTAACATTGGTTTATAACATTGTATAAATTTCAGGTGTACATCATTATACTTCTATTTCTGCATAGATTACATCATGTTCACCACCAAAATACTAATTACAACCCATCACCACACACATGTACCAAATTATCCCTTTCACCCTCCTCCCTCTTCCCTTCCCCTCTGGCAGTTCTTTTCACTGACAGTATTGCAGCTATATTCTGTAGTTAGTGATTGTAATTCCTTTTTTTTTTAATTCATGAAGTGGTTTATTAGGAAGGTATTTTAAGAGTGCTATAATCATTTGTAAGGCTGGAGAGACTTCAGGATTCAGTTGATAGTAGTGATGGCTGTTCATTACATTTTGCAATGGAAGACGGAGCAGTATTTTCAGTACTAACTTTAGTCTGTCATACATTCTATGTGTCAGGAAGCACAGCAGAGGAGAGAGAATCCCTGTATTCCCGGCCTCTGAATTCTGCAAATTCCTTGTCCATTACTGAAGCCTGGGGCCCTGTGTCTAAAGGCCAGGGGGCAAGGATGCCAAGTGGTTATCTTCCAATTCTCCAGGACAGCTGGTCTCTTGCTGCTCTTTGACTTCTTTTAGTATCTTCAACTTCTCAGATGTTTCTTTTTTTATTTTTTTAAGGGTATTAAGCGATTGGTTTCAAAACTGCTATCAGAATGGAAGCAATTCAAGTAGAATGATATGAGGTTCATAGGAGGTTCACAAATGACAATGTAGCATTTGTTTCACCTGGAATGTGGGGAATTGCCCTGAAAAGAAAAGCCATTGTGAACAATGAGCGTCAGTGTAAATCACAGCATGCTCGTTTAACCTAAAATTTCTGGGGTGCCAAATTGGCTCTGCTGAATCAGTGAGTCACTGTTGAAATGTTCATTGAAATTTTTTTCTAATGAAATAATTTGCTGAGATCAGGCTATTTAGTGACAAATTCCCTTTTCCCCTCTTCTTTTTTTTAGCCTTGAGCTGCACCAGGATGGCTTTCATTAACCACAAGAATCACAGAGTTAATGGAATCTTTTGTTTTCTATTATGCTAGTTCTCTTTCCCAGGACTAATCTTCACTTGCCTTAAAAAACAGCCTCACAAAACACAATGCAGAAGATCAGAAACCAAATCAAGTTGGTATTCTGGCTGAATACCAATATATTTCTTTTAGTGGAGAGCACTATTTAGAAACTATGGGTCTTGATGATAAAATTATCACCTCAATAGTTCCACTAGAAAAGAGAATGGATATAGAGATGTAGCTTTGAGAGTCCACCAGAGGGCTGAGGCCTGCAATCTGAAAAGATCATGTAAACTCTCAACTATTGTATTCATTAACCTTCCTGTATCTCAGTCCACAGAAATGAAAAGGAATTAACACAATTGTTTAGAATCATGATGAATGCTAGCTACGTTTTATTCTTTTAATCTACCCCTTTCTAAGCTAAATGATACTTCTATTCAGTGACCTAAAGTCAATGTCTTTAGAAGTCCCTTGACTAGGCTCTGCTCTCTGAAGGATACTGTTGAAGATGTGATTTCAAGGTTTCCTCATGGTTTCTCATCAACATGGTTAAGTGAAAGCCAAATAAAACAATGCTACTTGCAGGGCCCCAGGGGAGCTGCTGATCTCCTCTTTCCATCACTTTTTCCAAAAGTGCTGTCATCATCCATAGGAGATGAATATCCTCCAGGTACTTAAAAAATATCCTGGCCTATGGAAACAGAGTGTTATATCAGGGAGTTGATGGCCACAATCCAGAGACTCACAGAATATTTAGAGACAAGAAAAATCCTAAAGTAATAGGAAATCAAAGTCAACAAAGGTTTTGTTCTGTTCAGTCATTTCCTTAAACTCATCCTCACCAATGGACCACAGCCATACATTTACTCAGTAAGAACACTTGGCCTCATCTTCCCAGGCTTGTCTCTAAATCAGCTGATAAAAGAATGAGTGATCAAGCGCAGTCTGCAAGGCCCTGTGATCTGGCTCCTGGCTGCCCAGCAAAGGCCATCGCCCATCACCTCCCCTCCATCACTCTGCTCCTGCTACACGGGCCTTCCTTCTGCTTCTCTCCAGCACGCTGACGACGTAATTTCTTTTTCGTTCATTGTTTTTTCGCATGGCTTCTTTGTCTTAGCCAATTTTTAGAATTGCCAGGTGATATTCAAAAATGCTTTCTTTTTCTTTTTCAAAATATAAGCTGTAATAAAAAAAAAAATCAAATGCCACACAGTGATTTTTCCTTTTCTCTTTGATAAATAATTTTCAAATACATCCCTCTGCTTTTCTGGATAACTTGATATGCTTTAATCACAAATACTTTTTAAAACTCTTGAACCCCTGGAATCCTTGTCTTAAATAGATCTGATTGCTTTCTACCAGTCTTAATTTGTGTATTTTTCATAAACAACAGGTTAATGCATGCATAATGGTGCTTACAGCATAAAAAATATTTCTGTTTTTCAACCTTTGAGTTTTTCCATTAATCACTCTTCTTCTACTATAGTAAAATTACATGTAATGTATATACATATATTATTATAATATGTTGATGGTGCTCAGGGCAAGCTACCCCAGGAGGCACCACTCTGGTATGCGGATTATTTCGAGCTGAAGACAATAAGGACTCAGAGAACTCAGGAAGAATATTTGAGTTTCCCCTCCCAAACTGCCTAAAGAATTTAAAACACAAGATCTGTTTCAGGAAGGAGTTGTTATCATGACGGCTGTAAAGATAATGTAGGATAGAGGTTACAATAGGAAAGGCACCAAGCCTCTTTTATCAAAAACTGTCTCTCCCTGACCACATTATCTATAGATGATCCTGAAAAGAATTGTCTTCCTGGTCTCTGAAGTCCCAGACCACTACCCACCCCCAACACGTTCCTCGCCTTTAGCTTCAATACTTAAGCAAGCAGCTTAGACAGAGGGATGAGTTGCTCATTTCTGAGTTTCTCCCATGTATACACGTTATTAAACTTGATATTATTTTCTCCTGCTAACCTGTCTTGTTGATTATTTGGCCAGCCATAAGAACCTTAAGAAAAAGGGCAGAAGGAGATTCTCCCTCTCCACCGACAATGTATTTATGTTTTACATTATAATAACAAGTATATTATTGCATGTAATAATGTAGTAATAAAAATAAATCTTTTTCATTCATTATTTATGGAATTTTTATGACATAGGAGACTGAATATAACCAGTAAAGACATTGTTTCTTTATTTCATCTGTTTTCTATTAATCTTAATCTTCTGAGTTGTGCTAAACACCTTAATTATATTTAACCTTAAATAGAGTGTCAACATGTTTGTTAGATTTCCTCAAAATGTAAAGATTAGCTCTTCTCTAATTGTCCTTCCATTACTCATCCAATGCAACTACAACTTCATAGACACAGATAAATAACATGAAATAGATGCTTGTTGTATTTGAAAAAATATATATTATGTGTGTTAAATATAGAAACTTTTACTGCTCCAACAAAAGGAATAGATCAAATAAGACAATTTAAAGGTAAATTTAATACCCATGCATGGATTTCCAAAGGTTTACTCTAACTTTTATTTCAGAAAAAGATAAGCTAAAATTAAAAATTGACTTATCTTACACAAGGTATATTAGGATTTGATCTTCCATCATGGTACAAATTAGAATATATGGGTTAACAAAATTAAGGGTGATTAAAATCATTTCAAGACATTTATAAATTATTAAACAGACACAAAAATCAATGTTTTCTTCAGCATGAAGAAAAAACAATCCAGCCATTCCTCTTCTATATATTTACTCAAAATAAATAAAAGCATCTATCCAGACAACATCTTGTAAGTGAATGTTCATAGCAGCTCTATTTATAATATCCCAAAACAAAAATCAACACAAATGCCAATCAGCAAGCACATACAGAGTGTGGAGTGTGGTATGTCTGCTCTAGAACACTACACAGCAGTGTGAATTAAGGAACAATGGATACATGGAACAACAGGAAAAATCTCATAATAATTATACAGAGTAAAAGAAGCCAGATATAATAGAGTAAATCTATGATTCCATTTATATAAAACTCTAAAATATGCAAACCAATCTATAGTAATGCAGAACATAGCAGTGGTTGTATGTGGCTGGTGAGGGAGATAAGGAGGATTATAAAAATGTATGAGAAACTACTATAGATGATAGATCTGTTCACAATCTTGTTTGAGGTGATGGTATCATGAGTGAATACATAAGCCAAAACTTGTCAGATTATAAACTTTAAATGTATGCAGTTTATGTCAATTGTATTTTAATAAAGCTATTAAGAAAATGTTTACTGGAGGGAAAAAAGGGAAAAAAAAACAAATTGAAAACAAACTGAATCAAATGTACCAAACTGTATTGTATAACCACAGAAGGAAGAAAATTACTTCAAGATTCTTTAGAATAAATCATTTGACTGTTAATTCCTAGAGGAATATAATCTAAAGTAAAAAAAAAAAAAATCTTCAAATAAATATAAAACAACACACAGTACACTTAATTATGGACATAAATAATGGTATTGCTATTTTGAAACTGTCATTTATAATAGAAGAAATCAAGCAAATAATTTAATTTCACACATCGAGATAAGTGACAAAATGTAAAAGAAATACAAGAATAAAATAAAAAAAACTTTGTAAAAATCCTCTATTCTTAGAAATCAATAAAATCATGATTCTTTAAAAGAAATCAATATTCCATAGCTCTGTCTGCAGAAAAGACTAAAATCAATGACATTCCAGAGGTAGAAGCCCCTAATGTCCAAATAAGAATCTTTAAATCCAATTGTCATTAAGATAGACCAGAGTTTCTGTGAGAAATTACTAATTCAAGTACAGGGCAGGAATGTTCAAGATGGCCTTGAAAGATATTGTACCGGAAAGCATGAAGCAATCAAAACTAAAAGGGGATGCATCAGAAGGAGTATAATTGGAGGAGTTCCCGCTGGTCTAACAAGAGACAATCTGCGCCTCGAAAATATAAAGACAGCAGTGGCTTGAAACTCATCAAACGGCGGGAGTCAGAACACCTTTGCAGTAAATGGCCAGACAGTGTTTTAGACGTGTGGGTCATCGTTGCAACTACTCAACTCTCTGTTAGAACTCTGCTGTAACACGAAAGCAGCTATGAATACACAACAGGTAAACAAATGGGTGTGGTTGTGTTCCAATAAATTCTTTTTCTTCTTTTTTTTTTTTTTCCCAAAAACAGATGACGGGCCAGATTTACCTGGCAAGCCATACTTTACTAGATCTGAAATATATTGAAATCCATGAATTTATGAAAAAAGGAAACTTACTGTCAATATTTGTGGTTCCTAAGGCACCAATATATTTCTCCAAAAATAGACAAATACAAGGAAAGACACATTTATGTTTCCTTTATTATACAAATAACATCAGAGTAATTAAATAAGTGATGAAAGTTCATTGTATGGTATGATTCTGGCTAATATATAGAGAATGAAATCTAAAATTGGAAAATTAGCATTTTTGGATACCTAATGAAATAAAAATAAAAAAACACCAAACGAAAAAACCAATTGCAACATTGATAAAAGAATGCTAAATCACTTATATAGGGGAAATGGGCCGAACCTACATGAAGCCAATGATGATCATGGCATCACAACGTGTGTGCCTCAGGGTGTAAAGCAATAGGATTTATACAGAGAGAAAGCAACAAATCAAATTTAGAATGTGGGATATCTTAAAGAACAGATAGCCAGTCTACACACAAATGCACGTATGTAAACATGTACACGTTAGATCCAGCCAAGAAATTTCAATATGAACTGGAACTCCAGTTTAACCCAGATAATGGTAAAGTTAAGGATGTTTTGTTAATGATAATAGGTTTGATAATAACATAATACCATGTCAAATTTTTTATTACTTTATTAATCTGATGATAGATTTTATTTAATTAAAAATTATAAAGAGTAGATATACTCTGCTGGGTGCCAGAGTGTACTCTGGGATAAATGCAAGAAAGTAGGTATAATACATAACCTCAATGATTTTATAGATCACTTAGTTTTATAGTTATATATAAGTAAATAATTAGAATTTGAGTTTTATATGTATGTATATATATAAAATGTATATAGATTGATTGGATCCTAGGGGAAGGATTTATTCACAGTCTGAGGGTGTCGCAGCAGGCTTAGAACAAGATTTTACCAAAGTGAGAACACAGGAAATTATATTCCAGGTAAAAATAATCTCTTCTAAATGCTATTTTCAATAAAAAGCAGAATGGTTAGTGTTTCCACACATACAGTTTATTATAAGGAATGATTGCGTTATGGAGAAGAAACTAGGAATAGTCAAATAAAAATTATTTTCACATATCTTTTTTTATCAGAAAGATTTTAAATGCTGCATTAGTTTGGGGAGAGAAAAAATACAACATAAATTTCTCCCCTTGGCACTCACAAAGTGCCAAGAGCATTGTGATAGCTGCATTGATATTCTATATAGTTTCTTCGTATTTACACTCACTAGGCACTGTTATAAGTTACATGAACAAAACCCCATGAACTAGGTAATTTTGTCACTCATTCCCATTACATAGATGGAGAAAGAGACGCACAGAAAGTTTAAGAAATTTTTCCAGAAGTACTCGAGTTTTTAACTGACAAATGCAGGTTGACCCACAGATAATTCTCCTAACAGATATACTGCACTGCTTAACCTATTTAACTTCCTCCTGAGTTTGTTTTGGTGATTACTGTTGTCAAAAAATCGCAACAAAATTAGTTTCTCTTGGGTTGTCAAGCATGGAAGGAACTAAGATACCATGTCCTAATCCACAGCAACACCTGGTGAGGAAAACAACGGCAAGTGTTAGAACAACCAGTCGTTCTTATCAAAAGAGAGAAGGACATGAGTCTTGAAGACTGCACTGAATGACAAAGACCGAGATTACAAGTCAATTTATGGCTGAAAAGGGGTCCTGAACAAAGCTAGAAAAATTTAATGAAATTGTTCTACACGTATCCTTCTACTTTTCCTCTTGTGTCAATATCTTGAGGTATTCTCTTGGGAAAAGTATAGTAAAGAGAAAGATTCTGAAGACATGAAGGGAAAAACTGTTTCCTTTTGGCAGTGTTTTTTGTTTTAATTGAGATAAAATTCATGTAAAACAAAATTCACCATTTTAACCATTTTAATTAATTAATTTATTTATATATTTTTCTCCCAAAGCCCCAGTAGATAGTTGTATGTCATAGCTGCACATTCTTCTAGTTGCTGTATGTGGGATGCATCCTCAGCATGGCCGGACAAGCGGTGCGTTGGTGCGTGCCCGGGATCCGAACCCGGGCTGCCAGCAGCGGAGCATGCGCACTTAACCGCTAAGCCACGGGGCCGGCCCCCATTTTAACCATTTTAAAATGCACAATTAATTAGTTTTTAGTATATTCACAGTATTGTGCAACCATCTTCATTATATAATTCCAGAATATTTTCATCACCCAAAGAAAAACTCCATACACTCCACTACCCCTATCCCTAGACAATGACTAATCTATTTTCCGTCTCTATGGACTTGCCTATTTTGGACGTTTCACATAAATGCAATCACACAAAATGTGGACTTTTGTGTCTGACTTTCTTCACTAGCATAATGTTTTCAAGGTTCATCCATGCTGTAGCAAGTATTGGTACTGCATTCATTTTTATGGCCAAATAATATTCAATCATATGGATATACCACATTTTGTTTATTCTTCACTTAAAGGATATTTGGGTTCGTTCTATTTTTTGGCAATTACATATGATATTTCTATGAACACTTGTGTACATGTATTTTTGTGAACACAGTTTTCAATTCCTTGAAATAGAATTTCTGGGTCATATGATAACCCATATAGTAATATATTTGACTCTTTGAGAAATTGCCAAACTATTTTCCAAGTAGCTAGACCATTTTACATTTCCAGTGGCAATGTATAAGTTTTCTAATTTCTGTACATCATCAATAACACTTGTTATTTTTGTTATATATATATATATATTTTGTTATATATATTTTTGTTATATATATATAACAAAAATAAGTGTTATTGATGATGTACAGAAACATATATATACACACATATATGTGTGTGTGTGTGTGTGTGTGTGTATATATATATATATATATATAGGATTTGTATTTCCCTAATGACTACTAATCTTTTTTTTTTTTTGGGGGGGGGAAGATCAGCCCTGTGCTAACACCCATGCTAATCCTCCTCTTCGCTGAGGAAGACTGGCCCTGAGCTAACATCTATTGCCAATCCTCCTCCTTTTTTTTCCCCAAAGCCCCAGTAGATAGTTGTATGTCATAGCTGTACATCCTTCTAGTTGCTGTATGTGGGACACAGCCTCAGCATGGCCGGACAAGCAGTGAGTCGGTGTGCGCCCGGGATCTGAACCCAGGCCGCCAGTAGCGGGGCACGCGCACTTAACCACCAAGCCACCGGGCCGGCCCATGAATACTAATCTTGAGCATCTTTTCATGTGCTTTTTGCCCAACTGTATGTCTTCATTGGAGAAATGTCTACTCATTTGCCTATTGTTTGCGGAGTTTTTGGTCTTTTTATTGTTCAGATATAGGAGTTATTTTATGTAAGTTTAACCAACGAAGTGCAATACTTGTACAAAGAAATTGACAAAACTTTTTTTAAAGAAGACCTGAACAAAGACATCTCACGTTCACGGATAGTAGACTTAACATAGTTAATCAAGATGGCAATAATTCAGAAACTCGTCACAGATTTGGCGTAATACTTATAAAAATTCCAGCTGCTCTTTTCACATAAGTGGGCAATTCCAAACTAAAATTCATATGGAATTGCAAGGGACCCCAAAAAGCCAAAACAATAATGAAAAAGAAGACAAAGTTGAAAGAGCCACACTTTCTAATTTCAAACCTTACTATAAAACTACAATAACCAAGACAATGTGATACTGACATAAGAATAGACATTCAGATAAATAAAATAGAACTGAGATTCCTATAAACATTTGTGGTCAATTGATTTTTAACAGGATGCCAAGATTATTCAATGAGGGAATAATAGTCTTTTCAACAAATCATGTTGGTATAACTGGATATCTATACATAAAAGAAAACTTTTATTGCTACCTCACACCATATACAAAACTCAAATCAAAAGAAATCAAAGACCTAAATGCAAAATTTAAAACTATACATTTCTTAGTAGAAACCATTGGTATAAATCTTTGTAACTTTGAATTAGGTAATGGTTTCTTAAATATGACAACAAAACTACAAATAACAAAATAAAAAATAGATAAAGTTGACTTCATCAAAATTAAAAACTTTGTGATGAAAGGACACTATTGAGAAAGTGAAAAGACCACCCAAAGTATGGAAAAAATATTCACAAATCATATGTCTAATAGGAGTCTAGTAGTTTTTAAAGAGCTTATCGGAAAGCTTTCAGGGCCTTGAATATAATAACATAGATTCAATCTCTTCTTTTTGCTGTAAAAAAGCAGATGGTTAACAGTGTTGGCCTAAAAATAGTAAAATGAATCAGAACAGAAATCCGAACTTAAATTATTTCTACTCAGGGCAGCATGTATAACAGTTCACCATCAAATGCTTTAATGACTTATTACTCATATCTCTCTGATGGCATATTACATTCAGTATGGAACTCTATATATTTAGGGATTTCCTTATAGGTTTTTTTTTATCTGACAGGATATCAATAATACCCCTCTCTTAACAGGCATTAAATATATGGGTGAGTATGTGCAAGAGTGAGCAGAGGGGAAGTCCCATGAGGACTCAATTCGTTTTTTAAAACCTCTTTTAATTTATCCCAGATATCCAATGTTCAGCAGTTCCCCTCAGTGTGTTGTCCTAAATATCTCTGAAACCATATCCCTAAGCTACATATTCATTGCCACTATTACATTTTAACTCTCAAATAACTCATTTAATTTAACACATTAGCCCTCTAACGTCTTCCTGACTCCAACTTCTAAAAACCCGTCTTCAATACAGTTAACAGAGCAATTTTTAAAAAATAAAAATCTGATCACACAGATTCTTAGATTAAAAAAGAGAACTCTCGTATGAACCACTTGCTTCAGAATCACTTACACTCCATGTTTCTATCCTGTACTCCAGGTAAATTGAAAATAATCTTTAGGGATGAGAACATTGACTTTGCATTTGAATAAGCCAACCAGGTGGGTGATTCTTATTAACTCCAAATTTCCAGGGGTATAGACCTACCAGATAAAGTCCTGCTACATTTTAGGACATACAAGCTTTTTATGATTTGAAACCTGCCTTTTTTTCTTGCCTTGTTGAATTCTATCTCAACTGAGGCAAGCTTTTCCCCAAGGGCAGCTAACATTTATTGAGAGTTCGTTCTGGGCTAGATGCAGATCTAGAATCATTTATATATATTATCTCATTTCGTTCTCAAAATAACTTTATAAAATAAGAATTATTATTATTATGTCAATTTTATACCTGGAGAAACTTAGCAACAAAGAATTTGAGAAACTTGATTAGGCTCACATATATGTCTGGATTTAAACCCTGGCTGACTGGCTCAAAAGTCTACACTCATAATTGTCAAGCTTGTGATAACAGCGAGTGATATTTGAAGTACTTCCTAGAGCCCCAGTGGTAGTGTATGTTATAATATTTATGTCTTTCAAATTCTCTTGTGATTAATATGTAATTAGTATAGTTTTATTTTGAGGAGGTCACTACCATGTCTTGTAGAATAAGTGAAATTTAACATTTGTATTGATGACTAGAAGAAAGGACTCTTCCTATAGCACAGAAAGGAATGCCAATCATAAAGAGAAGTAGGAAGGAAAAGGGGCATTGTGCTGAAAGGTTTTGTTAAAATGTTAGGAGAAGGTTAGCTAATTGAAGGACAGATTAAGTAAACTTAAAAAATGAGTAAAAATTTTTTACCTTTTCTCCAAGATTTTAAAATTAAATTTTTTCTTCATTTTTTGAAAAAAAATCTGATGGAGTGTATCCTTGAAGGCTTGTTTCACTTGCTGGTTCCTTAGAGAATAAATAAAAGGGTTTAATAAAGGAGCAACTGAGGTGTAGATAACAGCTACACCTTTGGATAAAGTCACCCTTTCCTTTGCTGATGGCTTCATGTAAATAAAGATAGAGCTCCCGTAAGTAAGGGAGACTACAATCATATGAGAAGAACAAGTAGAAAAAGCCTTTGTTCTTTTCTGAGCAGAGGGGGTTTTTAGAATGGTCTTGATGATATACGAGTAGGAAAAAACTACTAACACCAACGTGACCACTAGTGTTCCACCAGATAAGACAAATGAAATCAATTCTAGGAAACGAGTGTCTGTGCAAGACATCTGCAGCACAGGGGAAGTGTCACACATGAAATGATCAATTACTTTGGAAGCACAGAATTCCAGTTTCAGTCCCAAAATCAATGGCGGAAAGGTAATCAGAAAGCCAGCTGTCCATGAGCTGAGTACCAGTTGGTAGCACATTTTGTTGCTCATAATGATTGGGTAACGTAGGGGTTTGCAGATGGCTATATAACGATCAAAAGACATGGCAGCCAGTAGGTAAAATTCTGTACCAGCTAAGAAGAGGGAAAAGAATAATTGAGATGCACAGCCATTGTAGGAAATGCTTTTGTTTTTAGTCATGATGGTGATCAGGAATCTGGGAATACAGATTGTTGTCAATAAAACTTCCAGGAAGGAGAAATTTCGGAGGAAAAAATACATGGGAGTCTTGAGGCGGGGATTCAGCAAGGTGAGGAGGAGGATGGATAAGTTCCCCATCACACTCAACATATAGTTTAGAAAGAGAAATATAAAAATCACAATTTGTAATTGTGGGTTGTCAGTCAGTCCCAGGAGAATGAATTCCATTTCTCTTGACTGGTTCTTCATTTCAGATTTGAGTCTGATTAAATAGACATAGGAAAGCAACTCCAAAAGTGGAAATGATTGGAGTTTTTAAAAGCTATAGACAAAAAAGATATCAGAAATGTAAATAAGTTCGAAAGGTTGATCCAATTTGACATGACAGAGATACCTAAAATTACAGCATAGATCAACCTAGACAGACTCTGACTTTTCCATTTAAGCTGCAGTTATCTTTATAACACTACTAAATCCTTTCTTTTTCCCCACTTGAACTTGAAAGATAATTTAAATTTTAGCTGATCCCTCCCAAATGAGCTGAATTCTGTTTAAACGTTCTAAATAGAGAGAACATAAGTATAACTTGAAATGTATTTTCTACATATATTTCATATATCATTGAAAATGATCTTATAATATCTAGACAAGTATACTAGTGTCAATTTACGATGCTTATTCAAAAATTCTTAAGCTCATCAAAATACTTTTTAAATATAAGGAATGTATAGAAATTACATATTTTCTCTGTGATTGAAATACTAATATATACCATTAATTATTTTATACTATTGTACTTCATTGTTCCTTTACCTCATTTCATTCAATTACTATTTTGCGGGGGTTTCAAATACATAGATCTTCTCATAATCAGTTGTATTTAATGAGGAAGTATTGAATATTGCATCCACAAAAAAATAGAAACGTATATGACAGTTTAAAAGTCAGTGAATATTACAACTTGTGGTTGCAGAATGGGTCTCATTTATGATCTAGATACCTATTCAAAGTTATAAATTACTTACCATATCCAGGATATATTGATATAACTTTCCCCCTGTGGGAATATGGTAGAAACAATAGTGAAAAATAAATGAAGAATATTCTTCCTTTTATAATATCATAAAACAGTCAATTATTTCAAGAAGAAATTTAATTCCAATATTTTTCTGGAAAAAAATTCAAAACAGATGTGAAATCTGGAAATTATATGCATCTGCTAATATCTTCCAGTTTCACTCGCACTCATTAAAATCACAGGACCCAGATATTACAGACAATTCAACTAGAATCCTCTTTCATGCCAGATAAGATTTATTTTCTGGAGGTTTATTTTATATATTTGAATCAAGAAAAACATCTTCATAAACATTCTAAATGAAAATGTGATGCTCTAAATGAAAAGATGTTTGGGAAATCTCTCAGATGAATGGAACCCAAATTTGTAACACAGAGTTATTGCTTCCAATCATACTCTAATAAAAGCCACAGTTTTATCATTTTCCTCATAAGAAACACGAAGGGATTAATTGAAATAGAAAGAGGAAGGAAAAAGAAATGCCCTCTGGAGACTGGCATCAGAACACACCAATTAAGTACAAAAAAAAAAGAGAGAGAAAGAGGAAAACAAAGAAACAAGGAATTAAAAACCACTGTGAATTGTTTTAACTACAAAACTGAAGGGACATTCTCCCTAAAGAGAACTAGGAGATTTAAACTCTATATTTAATGCCAACAAGAATTTCAGATATGCTACTGCCCTGGGACAATATCATCCATTCACTGGAAAGAGGGTTACCCCCAAAAGAACCCTTCTCTTTTTTCCATTAGGCTATATATTAGGATTGCATTAACTTAATTGTGACCCATCCCCTAAATTGGAAACCGCCACGGCCTGGGTTCATTTCCCAGTCAGGGAACCACACCAAACGTCTGTCTGTCGACTGTCATACTGTGGTGGCTGCCTGCTGCTGTGATGTTGAAAGCTTATGCTACTGATATCCCGCTTCTGAAAAAATTGGCCATGAAAACCTTATGAACAGCAGTGGAGCATTGTCTGATATAGCGCCAGGAGACGAGAAGATGGCACAAAAAGATTGGGCAGCGTTCCACTCTGCTGTACACAGGGCAGCCAGGAATCAGAATCCACTCAAAGGCACTAACAATAAAGTACTTAAATTGGTCCCTATTTATTTTTGTTTTAAAACAATATAAAACATAAGGAAAGAAATACACAGGAAGGATCTTTGAGTCCTGAACCATTTGACGCTCCATCTGCTACTCAGTATACTAGGGTGTATTTATGACAAAAAAGAATATTCTACTAGATTAGCACAATACAACCTTCATTATCAGGACATCAGCATTGTTACATTATTATAATGTCTAATTCCCCAATCCTATTCAAGTTTCACCAATTGTCTAAAAATTTTCCTTTACAGAAAAAAAGAATATAATTTAGAATTACGTGTTTCATTTAATTGTCAAAATTTTTAGTCTCCTTTAATTTGGGAAAGTTCCCTAGTCATTCCTTAACTTTCAAGAATGTTGTCTGAAAATTATTTTCCAGTAATTAGATATTATGTCACTTAACTTTTGTCTGAAGTTTCGGCATGATTATATTAGATTTATTAACCTTTGGCAGGAATATCACGGAAGTGATGATGTGTTCTCATGGCATCCTATCAGGTGTCACACGATTTCATTTTTTCCCCTTATTGATGATGTAGTTCTTTTATTTTTTGATTACTATGGCTGTTTACAGGATTGTTCACCATAAAGCTACTCTTTTATCTTTGAAATTAATAAGTATTTTGTGTAGATACTTTGAATCCTATGTAAATATCTCAATCTTTGGAAAATTTCCAATTTATAGAATAATTACTTTATATCGTTACTTATTTGTGTTTTCCAATTTTATTCCTTATTATCATTGTTTATTTTCATGCTCAACTGCCTCAGACGTGGCCAGTGTGGATCTCTTCAAGACCGTTCCCTTGTCTTTTTGACATGCTCCATTGATTTCTGAGCGCTTCTTTATTCCCTGGCACCAAAAAGTGCTCCAGGATCGTCTTGTACATTTTCTGCACCAACTTTGCCTAAACGATTTCTTCAAGGAGTCTTGTTTTTATTTTACAGTGAAGAAAGTTATTTCAAAGCCAAGATCTGGATACTATGGGTATTACATATGCTCATTGTTACTGGGAATCAACATTCCCAGACCTTTACAGTGGACAGATTTACACACACACAAACACACTTATACATACACATATATGCACATACACATATATATATACACACATATAAATATACACAGAGAGGTATGTATATATGTATATACGCACACTCATGTATTTACACACATGCACATATATATACACACACACATTATACAGGTATTTATACCTAGCTGTGTTTCTATAATCTCTCTATATTGAATAACAGGAGTCCACTCTAATACATCAATCCAGCACCACAGAGTTTATTCCATTGTCTTCATTTGATGTGCAATTGGAAAAAAATTGTGGCTTAAGATGATGTTTCCTTCAGAGATGTTTAAGTTTTGATTTGGCCAGGCACCTGAAGCCCTTAGTAACCCAGGATAATCTCGGTCCAAATGCACATATTGAGATGATATGAAGCTGAAAATGTAGTACCTGTGAGAGTCTGCCTACTAGAGTTTCTCAACTCAAAATTAGGGGTGTTCACCAAGTCTCCTGACATGCCCTATCTCTGTCTCCTCGGACACAGGAATCAGTGAAAAACACTGATCTTTCCTCAGTGATGACACTTCTGAATCAGCAATTCCCTCAGGGAAAATGAGACCCCAAAGGCTAAACTTATTTTCCTGGATCTCTCTTCCTTGTATGCTGGCCTGATAATTCTTCCCTATCTTGTTATCTCTCCAATTTATGTCAAACACATGATTTTCATATTTCTCATTCCTTCCAGCTGATTTCCATGTGAAGGTTGGTATATATTCAAAGTTCTCTGAAATCACTTTCTTCAGAGTGATGTTAATGACATTTTCCTAAAGAAAAGGGGTTGAAACTCATCTTCAGATATTTCATGCCCTGTGAAGTTAAGCCAGTTCTATGACGGTTGTTTATCTATTCCCAATCGTTTCAGAAGAGTGCTTTTATATATCACAGATACTAATCATTTCTTGCTACAAATATTGCCTCTCAATTTTTGGCTTATATTTTCAACATTCTCTGATGTTTTTGAAGAACTGATGCTCAGAGCTATTTCTCCACCTAAAATAACTTTCGACTCCAACTCTTAATGATTTTGCTGCGTACGCAAGCCTAATTTGACAGTTACCATTCTCTGTCATTTTTTGAGATATCATTAAACTCTCTTTGTATCACAAAATGCTGTTGAATTATTATTTGCCGTATGTGTCTGATCTATCTTTACTTTCTGACTGCCCTTAAAATCTTCTCTTTATCCTTGCGGTGTCAGCAATTCCACGATGATTTGCTGACTCACGGATTTCTTTTTATTTAAACTTGCCTAATATTTATTTTGTTTCCTAAAAATGCAAGTTGGCGCCTTTCATCAATTATGGAAAATTAGTAGCCGTTATCTCTTAATAAAAGTTTTTACTTTTTCTAGATATGTTCTCCTATTAGATATCCAATCAAACATATGTTAGAACATCTCATTATATATGCAGTGTTTTCTGAACCCTTTCATACTTATATCATCTTACCTTTTTACACTGTATCCTAAATAATTTATTGAGAAGTGTTTTCCTGTTGACACACTCCTCAAATATATCAATTAACTGTTTAACTTCCATCTAGAATTTAATTTCAATTATTTTTATTTTCATTTCAATAAGTTCTATTTTTTCCAAATATTTTTCTTCAATACTCTCTTATCCGTAGATAAAATTGCCTAACTCTCTTGCTATTTTACATTATTTGATAGACTGTGTGATTCTTCAAACTTCTACAATATTTGTGACTTTCTTATTTCAGCAGTTTGTTGTTTCTGCTTGTGATTACATGTGATGACCTGCCACGCATGTATCATGAGATATTTTACTGTGAAGTCACGTTCTTTAGAATAGTATCTGTGTGTATGTTTGAGTTCTACAAAGAGGATTGGCATTTGCAGCTGCTGAGTGTTTGGGTGCTGATCACTGGGACCTCTGTTAAATACATTTTGAGTTGGTTGTATTCAAACTTTAGGGGAGTATGCAATCTACTTCCAAATATGTTTGTGTAGCAATAATAAAGAAGTTCTAAAGGAAGCTTTTTTTATTTCTTTCACCCATATCCAAGGTCAAGGGAGGCAAGAGTCCACATCTATCTCTCTTTGATGAAGATCTTATATGTCTTATTCAGATTTTGAGGGATATAAATTTTCCTAGTTACAGCTCAATATATCTACATGTAACACAACTAAACACTGTATATGGAATCCGAACTTTGCTTCATTATCCCATTTTCTGAAGTCTAGTAAGTTAACACCTGGGCCAACACTTGTTCCCTGTCTCTTCCCTGTGATGATCTGTTTCAGGACTCGTTCACTCTTTCTATCTTTCTAGACACTGCAAATTTCACTTACTTTTCCACCAGCTCAGCCATTCACATTTTCACTTTCTTTTTCAATTTATTTTAGAACTTTTAGGATTTTGTACCAAGATTATTTTAAGGCATCTGACTGCCATATTTTAGGAAGTAAAAGACTTTCTCCTTCCTTATATTCCTAAGGTTGAATTTCTATTAAACTATAACTATGTACGTATTGTCTGAGAGTGTATTACTTTTCTGTGGATATTGTAATAAATTATGACAAAATGGGTCCTTAAAACAATGAAAATTTATTCTTTCACAGTTCTGGAGGCCAGAAATATGAAATGGGCTTCACTGGGTCAAAATCAACTTGTTGAGAGGGCTGTGCTCCCTCCAGAGGCATTAGGGGGGATTCCATTTCTTGCCTCTTTCTGCTTCTGGGGCTGCTGGCTTTTCTTGGCTTGTGGCCATATTATCCAATATCTGCCTCTGTGTTCACATTTCCTTCTCCTCTTCTATCTGTGTCAAATATCCCTCTGCCTCTCTTTTATAAGGACACTTGTGATTGCATTTAAGGCCCACCTGGATAGTCCAGGATACTCTCCCCATTTTAAGATCTTTTACTAATCACGTCTGCAAAAACCTTTTTTGGAAATCAGGTAATATGTACAGGTTCCAGGGATGAGGTCTTGTTATCTTTAGAAACCGTTATTGGCCTATCAGTTTCATCATTATCAATATCTCCTCACTAGCAGATTTATTATTCTCATTATTCTTGTTACTATATGAATTGGTATGCTAAGAGGGAGTTGATTAATTTGGTAATCAGGATCATGGACAGATGTAAATTTTAAAAATTTTGTGGTCATTTATTGCGGAAATTTTTTTTCAAATAATATATCCTGATTCATAGCATCAAATTTGTTTTATTTAATTCCCCAAGATTGTCTCCTTATCTTTATATTCCTTACATTGTATGACAATTAAATTGACAAACAAATTGTACTATGTATTGGCCACTACGCAGTGCTAAGCCCACCATATATATTATCTCATCAAAGCAAAAAATAACTCCATAATAGAACAAAGCTCTTACTATCTCCTGTTAGCCAACTAGGAAATAAATGGCTGGAATGATTAATTAACTGGCTATTACAGTACAACTAAGCAGTTGGAAGCCAGGATTGGAAAGATTTCCAAGGAGGTTATTAATGACTGTTAAATTGGTTCATAATTTTTAAGAATTAATAGCTATTTAGTGGTATTTATATATAAGTTCTAATTTTGCAAATACTAAACAGGTTATGTGAAATTTGACAAATGTATAACTACAAAAAAGCAAGGAAGTTGTCACAACATTAGAGGGAATTCCTTTTCAGATGTGTCTTCAGCCTAGTCAATCAGCCATGAAAGAGGGCAAAAAACAAAAACCAAAAAAAACTCATGAAACCAAATTAATACCTTAAGGACATAGTTTTTTTTTCCTTCCAACAAAGAAAAAATCAATGTTAGAGATTATCTTCAAAATTCAGAATATTTGAGTTACAATAAATTGTGTTCAAAATTACTAAGAACCTGATAACTGATACACTGACGGAATAATGTAGGAAATAAAATGTATGTTGACTTTGAATATGAATCTGTTTGAGTCTAATATGTCATTTACTTGGAGTTTACAAGCCTGTCATGAAAATGAGTAGATCCTAGAGGGAGTTTTTGGAAGACGGTGGAGCAGGAAGCACCAGGAATGTCTCCCACCTAGACAACAATCACACTGATGGAATCTGTCTGATGTAATCATCTTGGAACTCTAGAGTCTGTTGAAGGCTTGCAACTTCCAGGAGATGGGTGGGATGACAAATTGTTGTTAATTTCTGTAATTTCGGCTCTTAGCACAGTAGCAGCTACTTATCCCACCCCCACATCCATGGCAGGTGGCTATGCATGTGTTCCTGAAGCTTGCAGGAGCCAAGGTGGGAAAAAGGATCCTGTCCTCCAAATATCACAATCTATACTCTGATCCTTGGTTGCTGCTTCTGACCACAGACGTGCAGACAAAAAGGCAGGCAGCCATTGCTGTTAAAACTTTCCACATTGTTGTAAGCCTTTCCTCTGTGGGTGAAGTGACTTTCAGAGGATTTAAAGGGCTGGAGCCCCTTTCCTCCTCTTCGTTTTTCACTTTTCCCCCTTTTGGAAGCCAGCCATTAAAGCCTAGGACATTCAAAAGTAAATGCGTATACAGGGAAAATTAGGAAGTGACTGCATGCCCAGGGAAAGGCACAGGCTCAGAAGAGACCCTAGAAGACCTTAAGTTTACACTAAAGCTCATACTTGGCACAGAGAAACCCTAAAACAATCAAAAAAATAAAATAAAATGAAACAAAACAGAAACAATAACACAAAACACCATCCTTGGGAAAAGAGAAGAATCTGAATTCCAGAGTTTCCACATTATTGGATTCAAGTGTCCAATGTTCAAGAAAAAATCACAAGCATGAAAAGAAAGAGGAAAGTATGGCCCATTCAAAGTAATTAGCAGAAATTGTCCCCAAAAAAGACTTAATCGACTAGATCTAATAGACAGATCGACTAGACAAAGACTTTAGAACGACTATCTTAAAGATTCTAAAAGAACTGAAGGAAGATGTGGAGAAGTCAAGAAAGCCATGTATGAACAAATGGAAACATCAAAAATGAGATAGAACACCTAAAAGAAACCAAAAAGAAATTATGGAGATGAAAATTACAATAAGTAAACTGTTATCAAATGTATTAGTCTTTGCCAAAATATGAAAGAACTTAAGCTTTGTTCATTTTTACCCCCTGATAAATATGGAATACTACATCTAAGTGCAAAATACCTGATATTCTGAAAAATACCTGAAATATTTACAAAATTGACCATGAGCTTAGAATAAATGAAGTTTCAAAAAATTCCACAGGATTAAATTCTTACAAGTATGCTTTGTAGTCATCATGGAATTAAGCAAGAATCAATAGAATAGAAAGTCTTTAAGTATTTGGAAATTAAGCAAAATACTTCTAAATAGCCAATTGGTCAAAAAAAGTAATCAGAAAGGAATTAGGGAAAATTTCGAACTATATGATAAAACATAGCATATCAAAATTATGAGATATTTACTAACAACAAATTTACAGAAAATTTACATAATTAAATGTATGCATTAGAAAACATAAATGCTTGATATCAATCCTCTAAGTCAGTACTGGCTAATAGGGTAGCCACTAGCCACCTGTAGCTATCAAGCACATGAAACGAGGCTAGTGTGACTGAGGAAGTGAATATTTAATTGAACTTAATATTGAATATTTTACATTTATATGTAGACTATATGTCCACATGTGGCTTGTGAATATAATATTGGACAGTACAAATCTAAGTAATCCTCTCAATAGCATACTAAAAAAGAGGTAAGTGACATTCAAATATATTTGATAGACAGATAATTGAGATAGAATTTAACTACAAAAATTTCACCTTTTTGGGGTGTATAGTTTGATGAACTTTGACAGACATATGTAGTCATGCAACCAGCACTACAATCATGATATGAAATGTCTCCATTGCCCTAAAAAGTCCCCTCATGACACTTCTGTAGTCAACCACTTCTCCTTACCCTCAGCCCCTAACCACTGACAAGATTTCTGTCCCTATAGTTTAGTGTTTTCCAGAATTATAGAAATGGAATCATAGAGTATGTAGATATTGTATCCGGCTGCGTTCACTTAGCCTAATATTTCTAAGAATTAATTGTATTTTTTATATATCATTAGTTTATTCCATTGTATGCATATACCACAATTGTTAGACCATTCATCAGGCGAGGGACATTGGATTGTCTCCAGGTTTGGGCATCAATGTAAAATGCATTTAATAGGTAAAATTTAGTTCATTTGAAGGATCAAAAGAAATTCCATCAAAAATCCACCCCAAGCTTCACCTTATTAATCTGATAATAAATTATGCACAATTAATACTTATAAATAATATATTTATACCCACTAGGTGACAGAGTGTAAAATTGTTTATAATAAAGTCTAAAATTGCCCCTGTTGCTCACTGGAAGCAAGGCGATGTCTTGTGCTGGTGTAAACTAGCTTAAGATCCCCCAGTGTTGTCCCAGGACAGCGAACTGCTGATGATCCTTTCAAGATGTCATTGTTTTTTGAAATCACTTCTGATACTTTTCTGGGATACTTTCACTTCAGCTTTTATTTAAAGTAGATCACAAAAGTGTCTTTTATTAGCCAGTAACTAGTACTTTTGGAACTCTGATCCCCAGAGAAGCGTTTTTCTTTCTTTGTTTTATTTCAATAGATCCCTTGAGTCTGTAGTAAGTAGAAAATGATAAAACTGCAGCACCTTGTATGTGTACAGCGGCAATGTGGAATGTCTCTCTTGGAGCAGTTGCTTATCCTTCATCAGATGATGTCCTGAGTGTTTTTCAGTTGTAGCTTTTAATTTTATTTCATTTTAAAGAATAAGGACCTATTCTGGGGTTTTGAATGACAGCAACTATAAGAACAAAATTTCACAAAATGCAACTTATCTGGAATAGAAGATGGGTGTCCATTAAAATTGTTGATACCTGAGTTCCAAACTTCACAGTGAGTATAAATTTGAAGGAACGTGGAAATTCTTTACAGAAGCACAATATGTCCACATTGCCTCTTCCCACAAAAATCAATGTTATAAATCTCCATGTTGATAATAAAATATGATAAGAAAAGAGTAAAATTGCAATTAATTATGTTAACATAAATCTTTTCCATGCACACATAGGGAAACAATACAGATCCAAGAAGGTAAGTCAACTATAATTTTAACATCAAAATCAGAAATTAAGTCAAATACACAATAAGTCCAATTCAGGGAATTAAATTTAACTACTATATTTTCATGTTTTACAATTTTTTTAATGATAGAGTCATTTTATGCTTGTGTATTATCAGGTATTATAATCTATTTTATTCATATACAATTGCATCTAAGTTTCACTTTCTCTTATTCTCTTTGTGAATTATGTGTTGCCCTGGGTAAAGTGATGGGAAAATATACTGAGCAACTCCTCTCTATAATTTGAGATAACATAGTTGTAGAACCATCTGTTAGACCCACATGGTAACAGAAATTGTATGACTAACTCCTAGAACACACTTTTTCAAATCAGAGGTAGAGAAAGATGGGAGTCATAGCAAGGACAGAAATACATAATTTTACAATAAAAGCTTGTGACCAGTTAGTCGTTGAAGTCTGCAAGACTTCAGTTGCCATTAAAAGCGTTAAAGCTATTCACTAATATCTTCTTTGGAAAATTACATTAAGCTTGGAAAAGTTCCGTTTTATTTTTTCAAAATAAGAAAAAAAAAGAAAGAAATAGAATAGCAATATTAATAAGACAAATACAAAAGAATAAAGATAGCAAACATTGCTCTAGTAACCTATTTCTTTTAAAAGTCTACAGGTAATGCATATAATGAAATACACTGGCCTGTTTAACATAACAGAGGGATAGTACAACATGGAAGTAGATAGAATTCTTATATGTAGAAAGGGTAGGGAGTAACATAATTTCTGGAGTATTCAATAGTTTTATAAATAATATGGAGGAATTAAAAATATAGTGCCCTAAATTGTGTAGACACATAGAAGAATACATTTCAAAAAGGATAATTGAAAAAAGACTCAATATTTTAAACTAAAATATGTTGCTTGTTTTTGTCGTGTTTTGCTTTGTTTTATTTGTTGTATATAGTGGAAAACAACTGTTCATTTGAGTATAGCAGAGACAGTCAAGAAAATTAATAATAATAGTGGTGTATTCTCAGTAAAGAGAAAATTTCAAAACTATTATAATTCGTATCTTTACCTCATCACTGGATATCAATACTGACTTAGCCATTGATCATCACAGGCTTTGTAATATAACCCTAAATCTTGGTTTTGAAAAATCACCCTGATACTCACTCTCAAAAGAAAAACCAACTTCGTGCATTTGCACAGGTCGAATAGAATGATAGAAAAACATATTTAAAATAACTCGTACGCTTTTACTTAAATTATACATGCAGAGTATTGTCCATTGTGAAGGGATGGGCAAAAATACATATTAACCAAAAAACAAAATGTTCAAGCCCCAGAGGAAAAATTCTGAGGAATATTATAATAAAGGGAATTAATGTATGGTAAAGTATTTAGAGTTTTTGGTAGCATGTAATTATGCATTATTGGCAATTTCACACTGGAGAAACCATTTCCAAATGGGTAAGTTAGAAATATAAACCTTTTTCTGCTTTAGGTTACACATATAATTTAGGTTAATGTATACATATATTTAACAAAATATATATTTATTTCTTTAGTTTATAGATTTAAGTTAATTTATATATACTTAGATTATTATATACATTTAGGGTAATTTATCTATATTTAGGTTTACATAGGTGAATATATATATAGGTTAATTTATATTATATGATATTATATAAACATATACATTCAATTTTTTTTTCTTCTCTTCCTATGTAGATTTGATAATGCTCCCAAAAGAGAAATGAAGAACCAGTCAATTGAAATAGAGTTCATTCTCCTAGGATTTACAGACGACCCACAATTGCAAATTGTGATTTTCCTGTTTTTGTTTCTTAATTACACATTAAGCCTGATGGGGAATTTAATCATTATCCTCCTCACCTTGCTGGATCCTCGCCTCAAGACACCAATGTATTTCTTTCTCCGAAATTTCTCCTTTTTAGAAATCATATTCACAACAGTATGCATTCCCCGATTCCTGATAACCATTGTGACTAGAGAAAAAACCATTTCATATAATAATTGTGCAGCTCAATTATTTTTTATTCTTTTACTGGGAGTTACAGAGTTTTACCTCCTGGCTGCCATGTCCTATGACCGCTATGTTGCCATCTGCAAACCCCTGCATTACCCAATCATTATGAACAGCAAAATGTGCCATCAGCTGGTACTCAGCTCTTGGGCAACTGGGTTCCTAATTATCTTTCCCCCATTCGTCATGGGACTCAAGCTGGAATTTTGTGCTTCCAAAGTAATTGACCACTTTATGTGCGAAACATCTCCTATCCTGCAGATCTCCTGCACAGATACTCATGTCCTAGAATTGATGTCTTTTGTCTTAGCTGTGGTGACACTGGTGGTCACATTGGTACTAGTGATTCTCTCTTACACTTGCATCATTAAGACCATTCTGAAATTCCCTTCTGCACAGCAGAGGACCAAAGCTTTTTCCACCTGCACTTCCCACATGACCGTTGTCTCCATGACTTATGGTAGCTGTATCTTTATGTATATTAAACCATCTGCAAAAGAAAGAGTGACTGTCTCCAAAGGTGTAGCTTTGCTGTACACCTCAGTTGCCCCTTTACTAAACCCGTTCATTTATACCCTAAGGAACCAGCAGGTAAAAGATATCTTGCGGGATATGTTACAAAAGATGCTGTGTTTTTCAAAAAAACAGTTGTAAAAAATGCTACAAATCACAACCTTACCATAAAAAAAGAAAAAAACATGTTTCATGCATTTCATCTGATCATGTTTTTTTACCTCATTAGTTATCTCACACAGGAGATTCTCTTGAAGAATCTTGTAGGTATTCCACCCTTACATTTTATTTTTCCTTAGGAAAACATTTCACCCTGCTATGATAACTTACTCTATTCCTGTCTGTAATCCACATTTTAAATAACATTTCCTTATTGAATATTACTTTCCAGAAACCATGACTTTGAATAAAATATGCCTTGTATAAGTGTAACTTGCTGCGTGTAATTGGTTAAATCATTGAACATATGTTTGTGTATCTGTCTTATTCCAGACATTGTGAGGGGCTCAATTCTTGCCTTTAAAAAGCTTGCATCGCCTAAAGGAGACAAGCACATAACCCCAATAGTGCTATACAGTGTTTAATTAGTGCTGTAATAAAGGTCTGCAAAAATATCATGGGGCATAGTGGATGGCTTCTAAGTAATTTTGGAGATCTAGGAGGGCTTTCAGGAGAAAGTAATAATTATACTGAGACTAAAAATATACTGAAGGAAAGAAGATTGAGATTTCAATATATGCAAATAACAGAGGTGTTAAATAACTACCTACATTTGGAGAATTACTATATCTAATGATTAGAACAGGATTTTGAAATATTCAACTTGTTACTAAAGGCTTCATTACATACACAGTGTAGGTCACTGCACAGAATACAAAAACCTTTTATGCCTCAGTTTCTCCATATGTAAAGTAGGAGAAATGTAACCCACACCACATGGTTTAGTAAATATGTGTTACTAGAACTGTTAGCACTCAGAAAAAGACAACACATTTTGAACAATTCAAAAATATGCTGCAACTAATACTTGATATGCTTTTAAGAAGACAGTGGTTAAAACATGAAGTGACATGTTTCAGAATAGTGTTTTGGACTTTAATTTGATATACTAGTAATTTTGAAAGTTTCCGTGTATAAGAATCACCTAGGTAGTCTTATAAATGTAATTTCAAGTTACCTTTCCTCGTGTGCCTGACTCATTATATCTGGGATACCCTAAATATATCCAACATTTAAGAAACACCCAGGTTGGGGCTGGCCCTGTGGCCTAGTGGTTAAGTTTGGTGTTATCCGCTTTGGCGGCCCAGGTCTGGTTCCTGGGAGTGGACCTACACCACACATCAGTGGCCATGCTGTGTCGGCGATCCACATACAAAATAGAGGAAGCTTGGCCCAGAGGTTAGCTCAGGGCAAATCTTCTTCAGAAAAAAAATAAAAAAGAAAGAAAAAGAAAAATAAACTTAGAAAAATATACACCCAGGTTATTTTGAGGTGCTATTCTTTACCTGACACTTCCAACAAACAGAATCAGGGAAAGTATATTTAAGGTATAATCTTTAATATTCATCTTTTCTCTTTTTGGAAGATTGTTCTTGAAAATGATATTGAATATGGACTCTCTCAGAGTCAAGGGGACAAGTGAGAAGACCATTACCCAAAAGTATTGAGAAATTTTAAAGTTTAGTATACAAATGTGACAGCGGGTCTAAAATACAGATAATAGAGTCAGAGATATTTAGGAATAGAATGAGAGGTTTCATTAAACTTTAGATTGCAGGGATAATGAAGTGGGAGGAATATTACTCCTTCTTATTCACTCCCCATTTCCGCACTCACCAAATACACGTGGAATGATTTTAAGGAACCATTTTATAATTATCTCATAAAAGTTTTAGGTCACACAGAAATTACCAAAAAAGGCATAGTTATCCATGAAGGACAAGATTCCTCAATCTAATGAGGAATTAAAATGAACCAAGAAACAGATATTTCAATGTTTTATTGTTATGATTATTATTTGCTACATTCCTGGCTTGACAGATATTGGAGTATGGCTTAGGTTCTAATTGTTTAAAATTTGTTACAACAGTCTGTTAAGTCACCCATTTATCCCACAGGGAAATGATGTATTATCATGTTTTTCCCTCAACCTCCCGCAGCTCCTCTTCCTCAGGCCCCTACTCCCCTCAGAAATCAAGGTTTTCTGGAGTCCTGTTTTAATATTAGAAAACAAACACCTATATGGATGAAAAACCTTAGAAATATCTGTCTGTTTGTGTGTGTGTTCACTTGTAAGTAAATTTCTTCTCAAAAAGCCAAAGGAAAAGTAATATTTTATTTTATCTGAGCTTTGGGAGTATTGCCATAGGTCTTTAACCAGGAACTAATTATAACTGTTCTAGTTTACTGCTCTTTAATATTTTGTTAAGTAATATAGTAATCAGAGCAGCCTGCCCCTCCATCCCCGGATATTGGAAGTTTCTCTCACAGGACAGAACCTGCACTCTGTTTACAATGTGACACATAATGCTGATGTTCTCATGTCTCATGTCCTGGAACTTCCTCCATCCACTTTCCCAGTAACTCTATCAAGGAGTCTTTCTTTCTTAGTTACATTGTTTAGGAGAGTTACATTCTCATGTCATTGGGATGTTTACTTTTTACTTTACATTTTCAACTGGACCTCCTAGGAGCACATTCCAAGTGGAAAAGTAGAAGTGCATGAGATAGCAGATCAATTATCACATCAACCTGAACCTTTTTACTCTACAGTTACAGCAATTCTAAGAATTAGATTTTGCTTTTGAATTAAGACAATTCTCTCATTTCCTCTAGAGAAACAATTAGCCCCTCAAATTTAATTTTATTATATTGGAATGATCATGCATCTTGATAAAAACAGCATGGAGAGAGAGAAAGTGAGAGACAGAGACAGAGAGAGAGATAAAGAGAGAGAGAGAGATGGGGACAGGGGGCAAGAAGAGAGAGTTAGATTTCAACTAGATGAGATTTAATTTTTTCAGAGTGTCTGAATTAACCCGACCCTTACACAAATCTTTCCTCCATTTTCTGAAGGCCTGGATTATATCTTTATAGTATAAAATTACAGCATCATTTGATTTTCATTATCAAAATACACTTTCGTGTGTGTATTAATTTTATCTCTGAGGAAAGTCAACCTAATGATCTCAGGTAACTTTCCTCAGATCATGTAAGTGTTTAGTGACGTGAGAATTCCATTGCCAGGACCATAAACCTATCTTCATTTTTATCACCATCTTCATCTTCTTCATCACTATTGTCATCACATTTCTAAAACATTCAAGTCTATGAATAAAACTGACTCAGATTTTCTGTTGGCGTATGAAATCACTATGTCTGTTTATTTGCTCTCAGATTTAACAAATTTTTGAAGAAAGAAAGAAAACATTCTTTTTATTTATGACAGTATTGCATTGTCTTAATTTAAGTTCAGTTCCTTTACTCTACTACTTAGTTTGCGTACTGCATTGATAGAAAATCAGTTTACGTATTACGATGGACATTGTAAAGGAAGACTCTTTCAGAGTTTGTGAAGTCATAGGATAAGACAAACATTTGCCTAGCGTGCAAAGGCCACTTTGTGCTAACAACGCGCTACTGGACTGGCAAGGATCTCTAAGGTTTTAATAGCTGAAACTTAAATTCCTCATAGTGAATCGATTTGAGAAGCTTTAACTCTATAAGAGGTAAGAAGTAGGCAGAAGAACGTTTATTAAGGAAAATGTCCTCGACCCACTAAACTCTTAGGATCCTCTGTCATATGGTTTAAGATCCGAACATAATCCTTCTATTAAGACATTTTTATTGTATGGATCTCTCTCTCAGTAATCAATGAAGCTAGAAACATATGATTTCAAGAAACATATCTGGCTTGTCCTCTTCCACAATCATTTTAAGGTCTTAGAGCTTTGTAAGTATTTGTTGAGGTAATGAGAAAATAAATGAATGAATAAACAATGAATAAACATAGTTCTCTTTCCCAGGTCAGGAATTTGTTAAGTATAAAGAATTTATCCTAAAAGACCTTGTAGCAGAAGTCTTGTTTTTCCTGGGACGTAATTCTAGAGCTTAATATCTAGACCTGTGCAAGCCTCATGAAAAAATTAAATTACTTCAGTAGTTGTATAATTCATTTCCCTACTTTTATCACTCTGTTTCCTCATTCTTCCCTCCATCAGAAACCCACCTACTGTGCCATAGAGAACATAGTTTTCAACCAGGGTGCCAAAGGTGTCTGAAGTAATATGAATATATTATGTGGATTTAAGCAGTCATATTGTCAGACTCTTCAGACTGTTCTGTTTAATGGGGGTCAAGTGAACAAGAAGGTGCAAAGTGAATCTCATCTCTCCTCACTCGTCCCCAATATTGACATCACTCGTTGGGCAGAGCCAGTGACAGAAGCAATAATTTGCACTTTCTTAGACCATGTCTTTGGTTATTTTCAAAGTGTCTACATTGAATTGCCTGTTGCCAACTCAGCAATACATACGACTTTCTTATTGTTCTCTAAGTGCAGTGGAGAAGGGGGACACCATTTCCCAGAGTTCTCTTCCCTGTTTGGTTCTAATTTATAATTTGTCAATGAGAGGACTTTGTGCAAAATTTGGAAGTTAGAAGCAAAGGAGAGGCTATTGTTCTCCAGAGATGTTTATAGTCAGATTGGCGAGCAGAGGCAAGATCCATAGTGGATTCTCAGTAAGTAAGAACTACTCACTTTACGCCTAAGAGTATTGGTAGATGCTTTCTCAGAACTTACTAAGAGTCACTGCCATTCCCCACAAGCTTTCCTAAGCCCTTCTCTATACGGCATCAATGAGATTTGTGGTATTAGTTTCCTCAGTATTCTATCCAGTGTTCAAATTGTCCTCCTGCTCTTCAAAAGCAGCTTGAGTCTTGGATCTTATTGTATTAAAAAAAAAATAGTAGAAAGAGTTAATTTGAAGCTGAGATAGGCTCCTAATATGAACAAGAAAATGGTCAGTGGTGTTCCTCCACATGTATTCTCCTTTTGGTCCTCTGGGGACAATTCCTGATAGCCCAACCGCCTTGGACAGGACAAGACATAGAGGAACAACACCTTCGAATCAACTTCCCTTAGGCAGACAGCTTATTTCAAAGGACATTATGGGACAATAGAGGCTTTCAGCAATTGGCATTTCAGAATGTGGTTATGTACTGACTTTTCACACTCGTCAAAATAAATGATTCAGCCTTGGCGAGACGTTCCTCAGAGAATAAGTATACCAAGGCGTGGAAATAGGGCTGAGAAAGCAAGCTGTGACAAAAGGACACCAGAGACTCTGCTAAATCACAGCAGCAGAAAGGAACGATCTAAGTATGCATGCAATAGCAGGGGTAAACCTCAAAGTACTATGTTGAGAAAGGGAAGCCAGGCTTTGTGGTTTCTTTTATAATAAATACCAGAAAAGGCAACACTCATGTCTAGTGACTGAAAGAACATCAGTCGGTCCCTGGAACCAATAGTGGGCAGAGGGGGGAGGATGACTAAGAAGATGTAAAGGGAACTACCTAGTGTATGTAAATATGCTTTATCTTTATCCTTATAGGGGGGTGTCAATATTTGTCCAAATCCACTGGTTTAAAATGATTATCTGCACTTTTATGTAAGGTATACTTTATAAATTTGGTTAAATAGACACATCCAGAATGGATCAGGACTTTTTAAATTTACAAATGCTTTAAAATATATGAAAACATTTTCAAACCCAGATATAAATAAGTTACACTGTGAATTTATTCCATGGGTTACTATCATTTGTGGGCCTAAGACCATAATACAATATAAGCAATTTTAACCAAAGCCTGAAGTTTAGTGATTTCTACACAAAATAACTGATAATGTTTACAAGTACTATATTCTAGCAGAATCTCAATTCCTTTGCACATTTTATAACTCTGGTTACAGCACCTTTGAAACTTTTATTTCCTCATTCATCTTTCAAGGTTCAGCATAAATGATGATTTCTTTTGGAAGGCTACTTTGATCTTTAAAATTAATCAGATTTCTATCTGTTTTTCATTGCAACAGTAACTACGTGATATTATAATGATCAGGTTTGAAATGTGTCTCTCACAGTTTTAGGAAACCAAAATATTTAGGAGCAGATGTAACACTTAGCAAGTAGCACACAAGTTGAGAAAATTAACTAAGTATATACAGCAAAGTTCATTTCTAGAAAGCATTCAGTCAGCACATGAAAATATCACATATGAAAAGAGATATTTCTAGTCAAAGATGGAATTTAAAATTCTGGATTGAAGAAGGTAGTTTACTACTAAAGAGTAAAAAGATTTACTCAGAAATAAGAACAGAGAGAAGTGCAGAGATCAGGAAGACTTAGTAAACCTAACATGATATAAATCATTGAGGGGAGAAATGGCATAGACATGAACTAATGAATTGAAATCATATTCAATTTTTTATTCATCATTCAACACATATTATTTCTATCCAAATTTTGTCTCAATGTTTTGAAAATAACAAAACTGTTGAAGCATATCCTTGAGAGATTCTTTTACCTGCTGATTCCTTAGGGTGTGAATGAAGGGGTTTAGCAAAGCAGCAAAAGAGGTGTTGAGCACAGCTACACCTTTAGTTAAAGTCACCCTTTCCTTTGCTGATGGTTTCATGTGCATAAAAATACAGCTCCCATAATTAACATAGACAAGAACCATGTGTGAGGAACAGGTGAAAAGGCCTTTTCTTATTGTTAAACAGAAGGGAATTTTAGAATGGTTTTGATGATGTCCATGTAGGGGAGACTCACTAATAGCAATATGACCACAAGTGTCACCACAGCTAAGAGAAAAGCCATCAATTTTGTGAAACATGTATCTGTGCAAGAGATCTGCAGGATAGGAGAAGTGTCACAAAGGAAGTGATCAACAGTTTTGGAAGCACCGAAATCCAGCTTGAGTCCCAAGACCGAATAGGGAAATATGATCAGCAGCCCAGTTACCCAAGAGCTGAGTACAAGCTGATAGCACACTTTGCTCATTGTAATGATGGGGTAATGCAAGGGTTTGCAGATGGCAACACAGCAGACATAGGGCATGGGGGGCAAAAGGTATAACAACAACAAACAAACACACAGAGACAGAGATTGGATTGGTGGTTACCAGAGGAGAAGCGGGGAGGGAGGAGGGCGAAAGGGATAATTAGGCACATGTGTGTGGTGATGAATTGTAATTAATATTTGGGTGGTGAACATGAGAACATGATGTAATCCATGCAGAAATAGAAGTATAATGAGGTACACCTGAAATTTATACAATGTTACAAAACAATGTTACCGCAATAAACAAAAAATTAAAAGAAAATAGAAAGCAAAACAAAACAAAAAAACTCTATAACTCCTAACAAAAGAGGAAAGAATAACTGAGTTGCACAACCATTATAGGAAATTGTTTTGTTTCCAGTCAGAATGCTTATCAAGAATCACAGAATGCAGATGGTTGTGAATGAAATCTCTAAGAAGGAAAAATTTCCGAGGAAGAAATACATTGGAGTCTTGAGATGGGGATTCAGCATGGTGAGGAGGAGGATGATTAAATTCCCCATGAGACTCAAGATGTAGTTGAAGAATAGAAAGAGGTAAATCACAGTTTGAAAGAGAGGGCCATCTGTCAATTCAAGCAGAATGAACTCTATTTCCGTTGATTTGTTCATTTCTTTTTTTTTCTATCAAAGCTAGAGAAAACAAAAATTAAATTAAGTAAGAAACTCCATGACATTCTCAGTCATAGAAACTTCCATAATCAGAAACTTATCTATCTGCAAATATTTTCATAAATCAACTTTGAGTTCATGAAAATGAACATGTGCTCTAATGTTGGTCATTTTAATAAAAATGCTGACTTTCTTCCCTTGACAAGATTTAAATAAGTCCTATTTACCACTTAATAGGGGGCTTATCAGTCACTTGAAATTTAGCTCCACAGTTTAGTAAGTAGAAATCTATAACCTATCTTTCTTTTCTTTACTGTTTTTTTCTTTTTTTAATCTTTCCTTTATTTTTACTTTACCCTAACAATATTTAAATAGTCCATTTTTTATATTTTCTGAATTTAGCAAATATGTCAAGTCATTTTTGTTCCATTTGTTCATCACAAGTTCCATTTTATATTTCCTTTCTGACATTTTTTGGTATCATTTTCTTTCATTTTTTTTTTTTCAACTCTATCTTCTTGCCTGTTCATATACTTTATGAGTGGCCTTTAGATTCAATGCTTAGAAAATTCGCAGTAAATCATTAACAATGCCTCAAATCTGTATGATTTAGGAAACAAAATAAACAAAAAGACTAAAATTGGTCTTCCAATCCAACAAGATTTCTTTGTCTTAGCCAATTTTCAGCTGCAGGAAATATTCAAAAGACTTTCTTTTAGTATAAGCTTTAATAGAAAAAAATCAAGTCGTACGTCTTATCCATTTCTCTTCAATTAAATTGATTCAAATATATTCCTTTCCTTTTCTAAATAACTTGATATTATTCTTTTTTTTTTTCAATTATTTTGCTGAGGTCAGAATGGTTCATAAAGTTGTGTAATTTCAGGTGTACATTATTATTTATCAGTTTCTGTATGGACTACCTCACGCTCACCACCAATAGTCTAATTTTTGTCCATCACCATGTATATGTACCCCTTAATCCCTTTTGCCCACTCCCTAACTTCCTTCCCCTCTGGTAACCACTAATCTGTTCTCTTTATCCATGTGTTTGTTTATCTTCCACACATGAGTGAAATCTTGTGGTGTTTGTCTTTCTCTGTCTGGCTTATTTCCCTTAACATAATACGCTCAAGGTCTGTCCATGTTGTTGCAAATGGGACGAGTTTTGTCTTTTTTATGACTGAGTCATATTCCATTGTGTATATACACCACATCTTCTTTATCCATTCATCCATTGAAGGGCACTTGGGTTGCTTCCACCTCTTGGCTATTGTAATAATGCTGCAACGAACATAGGGGTGCATAAGTCTCTTTCAATTGTTGATTTCAAGTTCTTTGGATAAATATCCAGTAGCGGGTTAGCTGGATCACATGATATTTCCAGTTTTAATTTTTTGATACAACCTCAGACTGTGTTCCATAGTAGCTGCACCAGTTTGCATTCCCATCAGCAGTGTATGAGGGTTCCCTTTTCTCTATATCCTCTCTAACAGTTGTTCATTTTTTTTGTCTTGTTAATTATCGCCATTCTCACAGGCGTAAGATAATGTCTCATTGTAGTTTTGCTTTGCCTTTCCCTAATAATCAGTGATGTTGAACATCTTTTCATGTGCCTGTTGGCCATCTGTATATCTTCTATGGACAAATCTGTTCATGTTCTCTGCCCATTTTTTGATCAGGTTGTTTACTTTTTTGGTGTTGAGTTATATGAATTATTTATATATTTTGGAAATTAACCCTTTGTCAGATATACGATTTGCAAATATTTTCTCCCAGTTGATGAGTTGTCTTTTTGTTTTGTTTATGGTTTCCTTTGCCTTACGGAAGCTCTTTAGTCTGATGTAGTCCCATTTGTTTATTTTTTCTTTTGTTTTACATGCCTGAGGGGACATGGCATTGGAAAAGATGCTGGTAAGACCGACGTCAAAAAGTGTACTGCCTATATTAACTTCTTGGAGTTTTATGGTGTCTATAGATGTGTGGTTTTATTTCTGGGCTTTCAACTCTGTTCCATTGATCTGTGTGTCTGTTTTTGTGCCAGTACCATGTTGTTTTGATTACTATCGCTTTGTAGCATATTTGGAAGTCAGGGATTGTGATGCCTCCAGCATTGTTCCTTTTTCTCAGGATTGCTCTGGCTATTCGGGGCCTTTTGTTGTTCTGTATAAATTTTAGGATTCTTTGTTATATTTCCTTGAAGAATGTCATTGGTGTTCTGATTGGGATTGCATTGAATCTGTAGATTGCTTTAGGTAATATGGACATTTTAACTATGTTTATTCTTCCAATCCATGTGCATGGAAGATCTTTCCATTTCTTTATGTCATCTTCTATTGCTTTCAACAATGTCTTATAGTTTTCAGTGTATATTACTTTTTTCATGCATATTTTTTAAAGCTACTGAATCTCTAGAATCTTTGTCTTAAATATATTGGAATGCATATCGTGGTTTTTAATCTGTCTACTGTTCATGAATAATATATTAGTCCTTGCATTCCAACATAAAAATATTTCTATTTGATTGCCCCTTAAGTATTTCCATTAATCTCTTTTCTTCTATTATATGAAAATATGAATTTTCATTTTTTAGTCATTATCTGTGGAATTTTTATGATGCAGTAGACCAAAGATAACTAGTACAGGCATTACTTCTTTGTTTCATTGCCGTTTCCTATTTTTCATAACTTCTGAGTTTCACTAAACAAAGAAATTGTCTTTAACCTTGAACTGAGTATAAATATGTCTGTTAGATTTCCTCAAGAAGTAACGAATAGCTGGTCTCTAATTTTATCCCCATGATTCATACAATGCAACTACAAGTTCATAGAGTTAAAGAAAATGAATTAGAGACTCTTTTATACATAAAAAATGTTATTACATTATATTATATATATACATAGTCAGAGTGTATAGAATTTTTTACTTCTCTATCGAAAGGAATAGTTCAAATAAGACAATTTAAAGACATATTTAATACTCTTACTTGTACTTCCAAAATTTTTCTCTAACTTCTGATTCAAAAAATAAGTTAAACTTAAAACTTGACTTACTTTATGCAGGGTATATTGGGATTTCTTTTTTTGTTATAGCATGTAGTAGAATATGTGGACTAACTACAGTAAGAGTGAGAATGATCATTTCAGGACGGTATTCAATTATTAAAGGGATATAGAAAACCAAAATTTTCTTCAGAAGATTCAAATAAAAGAAGAAATATGAGTTTTATTTATTTTTCAAAAATGTTCCCATTTTTCAGCTAAGTTCACATTCACTACACATCTCAGTATTCAGACACTACAGAACACTGATGTATCTCCATCGTCTTTTCCAGTTTGGTTAAATTTTCAGAATGTTTTTCTTAATCTTTAACTGGAAGTGTTACGTCAGAGGTCAAAATGTAGGAAGAAATACAATGTTTAAGTACAGAAATTTAACATATCCCGTAATTCTAACTAACCTAAGTGTTATCTTTTGGCTCAATAATGACACAAGGAAACCTACTGAAATTAGCAAACAGAGTAGATAGGTAAAATATTTCCCTAGAGAATGGTATTCAGAAAGTACAATTTATGTGCAAAAAAAAAAAAGAAAAAAGTTTTGTTGTTGTTTTTTTTTTTTAAACAGGGAAAAATGCAATAAAAACATGGATTGTTTCATAGTCCTAAGGCAATATGGGAAAACCTTCTGGTCTAGTTTTCTTACGTAAGAAAATTTCTCTTTCTACTACTAAAATAGTAATAATAATAATAACAGGTCCATAGCAGACTTTAATATTGCAAATAGATTCAATCTTAAAACGAGGGTTTTAATTTTATATTACTGGAATATTGTCTAAGATTTTTTATTTTATTTTAAGAGAGTGTTTCTGTTGGAAATATGGAAAAAAAAGAAAAACTATGGTAGCACATATATTTCGTAACATGAGGGCCTATTGAGGAGAACTTAAATATCTGAAACATTTGGACAGTAGTGATAGAAAAGAGTATGCTCAAAATGAGTCAAAGGGATTGGTTACATATATCATATCAGAGGTCAAGTTCTAAAATATTATGAAACAAAGTCCCCTATGACTTTGTTATAACCCCAAAAGAAGTCACCAAAAGCAAATCAAACAAGACTTGCCACTGGTGTTTAAATATGAAGGAAAATTGTTACCACTCTCCATTTTTAAGCAAGCTCCTGGTCTACTCTAGGAATTCTCAGGGTTGAATGGTGGCCCAAACACTTGCTCTTACACAAGAAACACAACGTCAGATCAGCGGCTTGAAAAAAATCTATCCTTTCTCAACTGATTTGTCTTTGAAATTTTGTTAAAAATCAGTTTTCTATATTGGTGTCGTCTATTTCCGGACTCTATTCTGTTTTATTGATTCATTTATCTACTTTAAGACAATGTTATACTGCATCTAATACTGTAGCTTTATAGTAAATATTTAAATGAGGTAGTGTTAGTCATCTAACATAGTTCTTTTCTAAAGCTGTTTTGGTGATTCTAGGTGATTCTTTGCACTTCTACATGAATTTAGGAATCAGTTTGTCAGTTTCCCCACACTCACACACACGCAAATCACCTTCAGGGGTTTTAAATGAGATTGCACTGTATGTGCATCATTTCCAGGATAATTGATATATGAAAAATACTGAATCTGACCTATGAACATTATATTTGATCCATGACCATATTTTTATCTCTTTATTTTATTGTAGGTCTTCTTAATTTCTCTTAGCAATGTTGTGTAGTTTTCAGTGTAAATGCCTTGTAAATTTTTGTCAGACTGATTCCTATTTCAAGTTTTTATAATTGAAAGTTGCATTTTTAAAAATATTTACTTTCTAATTTTTAACTTATACTATATAGAAATAGGATTAATTTTCTATTGATTTCATATTCTGCAATGTTCTAAACTCATTTACTAATTATAGTAACATTTTTGTAGCTTTCATTGGATTTTTCTACTTTGATGATCATGTTTATCTGTGAATAAAGACAGTTTATTTCTAATTTTCTAATCTGGATGACTTTTATTTTCATAGACTTGTTGCACTGCCTAAAACATCCAGTTGAATGCTGAATAAAAGTGAGAAGAGTGAAGATCCTATTTTTTTTCCTGATCTTGAGGAGAAAGAGTTTAGTTTTTTAACTTAAGTATGCTCTTAGCTCTAGGTTAATGTGAGGCGCCCTTCATCAAGTTGAGGAGTTCCCTTTTATTCTTAGTTTGCTCGGAGGTTTTTTTTAGCAATAGATATTGAATTTTATCATCTGTGTATGTTTGAATAGTTTTCTTTCATTTGTTAACAGTGAATTACACTAAATTTTATTCTATTGTTAAGCCAACAATGCAATCCTGAGATAGACCTTTCTCAGTCGTGATGTATTATTTTTATACTGTTGGATGCAATTTGATACAGTTTTAAAAAATTTCTGTCTATATTCATGAAGACTATTTTCTGCAGTTTTATTTTCTTTTAATGTCTTTGTTTTTGGTAGTATGGTAATGCCAGCTGAAGAATGAATTGGGAATTTTTTTCTTCCTACTCAAATTTTTGGAAGAATGCATGTAAATTGGTATTTTAAAAATGTTTGGTAGAATTCATCAAATCTGGACCTATTTTTTTTTCCTATAGGAAGGTTGTTAACTACAAATCTACTTTAACAGATATAGGGTTATTCAGCTTATATATTTCTTCTTGGGCAGTCTTTGGCAGTTTGTGTTTTTTAAGGATTTTGTCAATTTTGTATAAATTGTCTATTTTTTGGCATAAAGTTATCATACTATATTCTTCTTATTATTTTAAAATTTGTAGGATGTGTAATGATGTAATCTTTCTCAATTCTAAATCGGCATTCATATTTACCCCTGATCATTCTAATTAAGACATATCAATTATATTTATCTTCTAAAGAATTAGCTTTTTTCTTTTTCTTTTTTTTTAAAGGCTTAAAATGTATTTTAATAAGTTGATAGCTTTTTTCTTCATTGTTTTTGCTATTGTTTTCTGTCTTATAGCTCAACTTGGGTCATTCAGTGAATATGGGACAGTATTTTCAGCAGATAGTGCAAAATCAATTGAATATCTATCTGCCATAAAATGAACTTCAATCTGTGTCTAAAACTACATAAAAATTACATAAAAATGGATCATGGACATAAATGTAAAACTTAAAACTATAGAACTTCTAAAAGAAAACATAAGAGAAATTCTTTGTGAACTGGGGTTAAGCAAACATACCTTAGATATGACATCAAAGGGATGATCCATTTTAAAAAATTATGAAACTTCATCAACATTAAAATATATTTGCTTTTGAAAGACATTGTTATTATAATTAAAGACAAATTACAAACTGGGAGAATATATTTGCAAATTGTATATCTGATAAAAGGACACCTATCTAGACTATATAAAGAATCCTCTAAACAGTAATAAGAAAGCCATTCACTAAGATGGTGGAATAGGAAACCTAGTCCTTGTTCCCTCACAGAGAAACAGATTTAATAACAATATAAGTAAAAAAATGCCTTTATGAGAAATCCAGAAGCTAGTTAAGAAGTCCCAGTACCCCAGAGGACCACAAAATTGAGATCATCACACTGAAATGGGTAAGAAGAGCAAATTCATCTTACCCATATCAGCCCCTCCAGAAGCTGGCACAGGTCATTTCAAAGAGATCAAGACTCTTCCCTGGAGGGGGAATGGGGTGCAGGGGAGAGTGTGGCTAACATTGAACATCCTCAGCTCTTCAATGTGTTCCCTGAGGGGCTGGTATCTGTCTTACCACACATGGAGCCCTGCATATGTCATATTGGGGAAAAGACAGCACTAAAGATGAGAAATACACTCTAAAATTTAGGAAATTTCACTTGAGATATTCAGGAAAAAAAGAGTTCTCCCTAGAGCTTATTTTTATGAGAGAATTATCTGTACCTTATAGAGACTCTACTTATAGATTAATGCCAAGATGATTTAAACTTAAATTATTCTTCAACTTAATAAAAATATTGGTGTTGTATTTATAATTTAAAAGAATAAATAAAAATTCTGCTTGGAGGAGAAGAGATTTTATGTTCTTGTTTAACTGACCAAAAGTTGAAATGTTTCTTGAGATAAAGCATGGGAGTTTCCATAGATATCTTTCAAATAACGAATAAGAGTCTTTCAATCATAGGCATTTTATTTAAATTCTGGATGATTTGATGAATGAAAAAAAGTGAGGCTGTGGCCATAAACTGATAGAGAAGTACATATCTATTAGAATTTCTTTTAGAAAAATTAATTCAAAACAGCTAAATTTGTGGGCAAATAAATTGGCATGTTAGAATAGATGCAGTTGAGTTACTCGAAAAACAATGTACTAAGGGTGAAGTTGCCCAGAGAATTGAGTGACTAACTCTGCCTTTAAATACAGATAACATTCTTAAGAAGGGTAACATTTGATTGAGTACTTAGGGGGCTCAGGATAGCTTATTAGTTTTGAGACAAGAAGATATTAGAAAGCCCAAGAGTATGGGAGCTTTAGGTAAGGATGATTGCAAGTACGATAAAAGGATACTATAAGTACTCTTTTTATCCTCATTCAGAGTGCTCAATGTGTAAAGAAAAGAAATGTTCTCTACCAGACAACTCAGGAATGTCTGGAGAATAAGCTCAACATAAATATTTAAAAGACATCAAGATCTTCAACTGGAGTAATGAAAACTAAGCCTTCCTGAGTTTAAATTTTCACTATTCTTTTTAGCTTTGTATCTTTCAAAATGATCTTAGCCTCACTGAGCTATAATTTGCTCCTATGTATAAAGCTAATAATAATTATCATATCACACTGTTGTTTCTGTAATTACATGATTTGTGTAAAACACCTACCAGTGCCCGTAATTTAGAGAGTAGTCAGAAAAATATAGGTCTTATTTTACTATCGTATTTGTCCTCTAGCCAACCTCACTAAAGCAGAAAAGGTGAAAGCATTTCAGAGTAAAGCATTTCAGCATTTCAGGTGGAAACTTTCTGAAGAAATAAGTTGTACCTGTATTTAAGAAGTTGTGTTCCTTGTTAGAGACCCAATATAAACAAAAACACAACCAAAAATCAGCAGTAGTAAACTACCTGGAGATTCAGGATTCAGAGGCCAATGGTAGCAGTTCTAAAAGATACAATATAAGGTGCCATGTCATAGTCAAACTTAAAAACAGAGAAGACAGATGATGTAACTTTAATCTGCCTAGGAGTGAGAATGGGGAAGTCTTAGTTTAGAAGAGCTAGGATCTTCCTAAGAGTTGAAGAACATCCTCTATGGTTAATAAAGAGTAGATGATAGATATTTAAAAACATAAATATGAGTAAAGCATTACAGAATAGCTCAATGATAAATTAATGGTTGAAATTGGACTGTATGTTTTAAGCAAACTCATCCTGGTTGGCAAATAACAGAATCAAAATTAATCTGAATATTGAGAGAGCCTTACCTTTTACTTTTATTATTATCTCAAAATATTATATACATACTTTTCATTTTTATTGCTCTTAAAATTTTTAAAAGTAGGCTAATTCTTCAGGAATATTAGGTCTACTTTCTTAAAATGAATAAAAATGTATACCTAAATTATCAAGGAATAAAATGTAATAATTTGTTTAAATAACCATTTTTCCTGAAGTCATATTCATGACTCAAATATTTTTTATGATCTAGTTCATTCTACATATTCTACATAAACTTATATAATTATCTAGTCAATCACATAATATAGGTAGTTTTAGTCCTGCCTATCTTTTATTTTGCTTCCTTCAACACTGTTTTTCAAACACACTTTCTTATAAATAACTACTTTATTTAGAATGTACTTTAAAACAACAATCTTTTTTTCAATAAACAAATGTTTTCAAAGAGGACCATCAACACTATGGCTAATCTCTGTTACAATTTCCTTTTAATTATTTTAAATAGAATGTGCACCAATAAATTGGTAGTATTACAAAAATATAAACGAATATTAGTTTTAAGTAGGTTCTATCACAAATAAAGCTTAGTAATAAACATTGCATCACATGCTACATTAAATATAATTCTAAATGAAATAATATTTTATAGTCCTGACTAATTAGAATAGAAAGACAAATGAAACAGAATAAATACTTGGCTAAATTTCTTTCATATACTCAGTGGAAAAGGAAAAGAGATGAGAAAAAAGTCTCTATTAAAGAATATAAAGAATTAACATCTTTAGAACAAATATTTTTGTGAAAATAAAGCTTGGAAAGAGATAAAGATGAATATCAAAGAAATGAAAGGGAAAAAAGAAGGAAACTATGGATTGGAAGCTACTATTGGATACACTGGTATTATTTGAGACTCTTTTGTTCGTTTTCTCTATATATAATGCAATAGCATATTCGCTTTTTTGAGAAAGAAACAACCCTGAGTATCACATTCATGAAGGCTTTTTTCACCTGTTGGTTCCGTAAGGTGTAGACGAAAGCAATGGAGATATTGAGCACAGCAATTCCCTTGGAGAAAGATATTCTTTGTTTGACTAATGGTTTAAAATACACAAAGATACAGCTGCCATAAGAAAGGGATATCACAACCGTGTGAGAAGAACGTGTTGAAAAGGCCTTTCTCCTCTGACCAGTTGAAGGGATTCTTAGAATGGTCAAGGCACTATAGGTATATGATATTGTCACCACTAATAATGTGACCACAAGTGTCACCACAGCTGAGATCAATCCTATCATCTCTAGAAGCTGTGTGTCTGAGCAGGAGATCTGCAGGAGGGGAGTAGTGTCACAGTAGAAATGATCAACAATGTTGGAGGCAAAGAAGTCAAGGTCTAGGCCTAAGATGAGTGGCAGAAAGATGACAAAGAACCCAGCAAGCCAACAACTGAGGACAAGCTGTATGCAGATTTTACTGTTCATGATGGCGGTGTAATGCAGGGGCTTACAGATGGCAACATAGCGGTCATAGGACACAGTTGCCAGCAGGTAAAATTCAGATGCTCCAAGAAGGAAGGCAAAAAACAATTAAGCTGCATGGCTGTTATAGGAAATGTTTTTGTCCATAGTTGCCATGGTAGCCAGAAATTTAGGGATGCATGTAGTAGAGTAGGAAATTTCTAAGAAGGAAAAATTCCAAAGGAAAAAATACATGGGGGTCTTGAGGTGAGTGTCCACTAGGGTGAGTGTGATGATGATCAGATTGCCAGTGATGCTTAGCAAGTAGATGAGAAGCAGGAAGATGAATAATGCAACTTTCAGTTGTGGGTCGTCAGTCAAACCTGCTAGGATAAACACTGTCACTCTTGTGTGGTTTCCCATTAATGTCATCTACATTTCCAGGTCTAAATAGGAAAAAAAAAAAAAAAAAAGAAAGAAACAAAATGATACTTCCAATGGAAAAATAACAATGACAGTGTTTAAGGTAGAGTTAGCAAAGCGATGCTTCAGATAGAGTAACACAATGTTCCTTCATATTTTATAGATGATTATGCCAGGAAGAACAATAGTAGTCATTTCCAGAATACCTGGAGAGAGTATTCAATCTATAATTTGCAATTCTACCAAAGAATAATGTATACAATGATAGTAATTGTTGACTGTTTTGCTGTAAATAAATTAGAAGCAAATTAATGGAACTTTTAAAGGATAGAAAAATGTTTCTTCTCTCTTGATAATTTGCAAGAATTGGGATAGATGCCATTTCCTGTTCATTTAAAGAAGTTTGCACACTGGAAACAAAGTGATACCTGTCATAATAAGTACATCAGCCCATGTTTTGCATTTACAGACACACACACACGCACACACAAACCTAGCCATAATCAATACACAGAACTAGCATAATTTTACATCCTTACTCAACTAATCAAACTCAAATGCCTGACTCTTGTGTCATTTACTTTCAAGGCTAATGAGATCCAATTTCAGATAAGTGAATATGAGGCATTGGGAATAATTCTATTTTCTGTTCTTATTAGTATTTCCATTTCCTCAATTTCTGTTATCACCTCCACCCTTCCCAATTTGTTCCCCAAAATGAAATCAGCAGGAACAGTCTCATAATTTCAGTGTGTGTGGCAAGGCACTACAGTTTTCCAATGCAGGTTATGGTTTTGAGAATGGCCCACATAAAGAAAAGAGAAAAGTGAGATAAAATGATGTGGAAGCTAAGAGAAATATATAAATATGGGTTCATGAAATTGAATGAGGCAGGAGAAGGAAAAGAGAGAAAGATAAAGACAAAGCTATATGGAAATCTAGAGACCTAAGAAGAGGTTTTAGAGATAGGGTAGTGAGTTTGAGGAAAAAATTAAAAGAAAATTAAAAATATGTTAATTAGTAAGTAAAAAGTTAAACAAGTTTTAAAATATTTAAATTAATAAGCAAAATGTTTTAAATTAAAAATATGTAAATTAGTAAGTAAAACCATGTAACGTGCAAAAATTTATAAGTAAAAATTATAAAGAGAAAATATTACCAATGAAATTTCTCTATCTGCTTCATTCGTTGTACTTCCCATTTTATTCTATGCCTAAGAGGGTGAGTGATGGCTGGACCGGTGGCGTAGTGGTTAAGTTCCTGTGCTCTGATTCGGTGGCAGGGGGTTCGCATGTTTGGATCCTGGGGGCGGACCCCTGCACCGCTCAACAAGCCATTCTGTGGCAGTGTCCCATATACAAAATAAAGGAAGGTGGGCACAGATGTTAGCTCAGGGCCAATCTTCCTCACCAAAAAATAAATAAATAAATAAAATGCAGAATGAAAACATGAACAATTTTGAGTTCAATGTGGCCTGAAAGAGATGAGGAGTGAGCATTTGGTAAATTTCAACTCATAATGATCCACAGAATAGTGTCCACAGAACTTTTAGGAGGCATACATTTTCCACCATAGGGATATTCAAATATTTGGCTAACACATAAAGAAGTATGAACTCTAGAATACTATTCTCAACGCCCAGCACACACTGAGACTGTCATATTGTTCAGGTTTGCACAGCTAGTAAATTGGAGATCAGGAGTGAGTTTGAAAGAGTGCATTTTCCAAAGTTGTCCTCTTACAAGTACAACATTTTGTACAAATAATTATAGGCCAGATATAGTGCATTTCTTAACAAAAAACAATTACTGATATCTCTAAGGAAATTTTCCTTCCTCAATAGCTTCATCATCAAACACATAAAATGATTAAGGCATGATGATGGGCCCTAGATAAGATAATATTTTTTGTCTTGAGGATATAAAATTATTATTTCCAACCTCTAAAACATACTACTATTAAAGAGGTGGATACATAAATAAAAATAAACATATAAGGACAAATAAAAGTTGTTTCTAGTTATACCTAGAGGAATTTAAGGTGGATTCTAAGATAAAGAAATGAGATCTCCTATGAAGATCATGTTAATAATGTAGGCATATATGAGTAAAAAGAAATGACTGTTATTTTTCACAGACATTCATTTAACATCTACATAATTGTGAAGCAATCTATTATACTTTTTCTTCATTTACACTAATTACTCAATGGCAACAATTGTAGGAATGCATGTATCTAAAACAGCTACATCAGAATTATACCATGTCAGATTATTTCTTTGTCCAACTTCAACAATTACACACACCAACTAACTATCCCCAAAACACACTATAAAAACATTAACAAAATTCACATTACCAAACCATTAGAAGTCAGGGCTGTGAATGCAATGATGTTTAGTTGTGTTAGATATTGCGAATATCACATAATTTTAAAAAAGGCAAAATTCCAAAGTCTAAATTTTTATTGGATTTCACTTTTCTTCTTTCACCGTTTTCTCTAAATAAAAATTTAAAGGGTTAAAAAATAAGGTTAATACATTAATGGTAAAAATAGAACAAAAGTGTATTGAAGTATATCTAACAGAAAATATGAACTTCGAATTTGAGACCTAACAATTCTTTTCATCTTCTTGAGTCCTAAAGTGGTCTACCAAAAACACTAAAAAACTCAAACACCTTTTTAAAAGAAGAAATATACACAGATTTATTCAGACAAAATCATCTCTGCTTCAGTATTTACTTCTTTGATCATCATGCTGAACAGAGCACACTGATTTTCCATTGCTCTCTGAATGGATCTCACTCTACTCCAAAATCTATGATTGTTTTTCCTTATCTATAAATGACAACTTTGTAAATGGTTTGATTAGCTATTTTTATTTTGCAGATTTTTGGACTGGAATATTTAATTTCTCCATTACGACATTTTATGTATTTATATTTTGAACACTTTGCTTTTTTTGTTTTTGTTTTTTTTTTTTTTGTGAGGAAGATCAGCCCTCAGCTAACAGCCATGCTAATCCTCGTTTTTTTGCTGAGGAAGACCGGCTCTGAGCTAACATCTATTGCCAATCCTCCTCCTTTTTTTTTTTCCCCAAAGCCCCAGTAGATAGTTGTATGTCATAGCTGCACATCCTTCTAGTTGCTGTATGTGGGACGCGGCCTCAGCATGGCCGGAGAAGAGGTGCATCATTGCGGGCCCGGGATCGAACCCCAGCCGCCAGTAGCCCAGCGCGTGCACTTAAGCGCTAAGCCACGGGGCCGGCCCATATTTTGAATACTTTTCTGATTATTATCCACTATGTCATAAAAAATTAATCAACACTTGATCCCATGGAGTATTTACGCTTTCTGTGCCCTGAAGGAAAATGTCTAAATATTATGAAGAATTCTCAGGAGGATATGAGATGCAGGAACACCATTCCCAAAGGATCACAAATTTATGTGTTATACAAGAGTTCTCCTCAGGCACTAAATATTTAAAAATAAAAATATAATTTAAAAAAACTACTTTTAACTATTTCTGCAGAGAATTCAGCATAGATTTCCTTAGTATGTCTTCGCCCTCCCACACATTCATGTTTTGAAATCCCAGATACACAGATAAGGATTTAGAAGCAGAACAAAAGAGTTTATTTTAAGTGGTAATAAAAAGTGAAAATATAAGATGGAGAACTTAGCCTGAATAGAGAAAATTGTACCTCTGACTAAATGCACCATTATTAATTCCCCAGACACACCTAATGCTTCATGTCCTAAATGTCCTTCACTTTGTATTCTGAAAGCTGTCTTTTCTCCAAATAGTCTTTGTGATATTCTCTAATGGATCTTAAACTGATATTTCATAACTAAGCATTTTCTCCTTCTTCAGTATTAACAGAACATTTATCTATGTATATAGCTAGCCCTCCTGGGAAATTGTGGTGGCCATGTGACTAAGTTCTGTCCAAAGGATGTAAATGGAGATAATCTGTCGAATTTCCATGATTCAATGTTCTAGAATTGCCCTTTTATGGAGTTTTCTGGGATGTCTTTGCTTCTAGGCCCATCAGGTGACAGAGCATGGAGACAGACGTGCTTATACTAACCTACTTCTCTACACACAACTGTAAATATTTGTATACGCATCCATCTGTATCTATATTAAGCTAATCGTGAGTTCATATTGAATCCTTACCACATGAATCCTTCTACTTTGTTCTCTTGCTTATGTGTAACCTCTCACTCCAACAGTGAAACACGGGCACGCGCCATGTGCCAACGACATACTTCAAACCTGGCATACACGTATCATGGGAAACAACTTTATCAACTAGAGTTCAGGGCTTCTGTACAGTTCCTTTAGACTTTAGTCTTAATGATTCCACTCATTTCCACAGTTCCTGAGGCCGGGACCATTTTCCCCTACTCTGTTAACTGAGGCTGTTTCACATATTTGCAGTCCAGTTAAATTCTTCTGCATTCCATTTTAACAACCTGGATTTTATTTTTTTAATTTGCACACATTAGAATTATTATTTGTGTTGCAAATTTTAAAGATTTTGATCAGAGTGTGATACATCCACCTTTATAGTGTCATATAGAATAGTTTTGCTACCCGAAAAAAAATCAACTCTGCTTCAACTATTTAACCTTCCCTCTCCCAAAGTCCAAGGATTTGTTTACTCTCTAGACATTTTCCTCTTCCAGAAAGTCATACATGTGGAATCACACAGTATATAGCCTTTTAAGTCTGTCTTCTTTCACTTAGCAATGTGTATTTAAAATTCACCTATGTCTTTGCATGGCTTGATACCTTATTGTTTTTATTGCTGGATAGTATCCTGTATGGATGTATCATGTATGTTTAACCATTCACCTTTTTAATAACACGTTAATTCCTTCTCAATTATATAGAAAGCTCCATAAAATTTGCTTACTTGTGTTATGCGATCTCTGAATTTTTGGCCTTTATTATTTTCCTTCTCCCTGAAGAATCTCTTTTTAAAAATATTTCTTGCAAGGCATATGGGCTAGGAGTAAATTCCTAATTCCATTTCTTTGATTTTTTTTTATTTCCCCTTCACTTATGGTGGATACAGAATTCTTTTTTAGTGTTTTCTTAGTTTTTTCTTTCAGCACGAAATATTTTACCATATTATCTTCTTGTTTGTGTGATTTCTGATGAGAAGTAAAAGGTTCCTCTACAGGTCAAGTGTTAATTTGCCCTGCCGCTGTTCAAGATTTTCTCTTTATCTTCAGTTTTCTGCAGTTTGAATATGCTGTGCCTACCTGTGGGTTTTTTGTTCATTCGTTTGCTGTGTATACTGTGTGGTGTTCTCTGAGCATCTTAGATCCGTGGTTTGTTGTCTGTCATTTATTCTGAAAGTTCTCAACCACTATTACTTCAAATATGTCTTCTGTTCTATTCTCTCTTCTTCCACTGGTCTTCCAATTGTGTGCATGTTTTACTTTTGAAATCGACTGGCAGTTGTTGGGTGATCTTTTTTCTTTCTTTTTTTTTAATCTTTGCACTTCAGTGTTTTAGTTTGGAAAGTTGTTGACCTACTGAGAAGTGCACTGATTCTTTCATCAGCCATGTCCAGCTGCCTGATGATGGGCCCACCAATTGCATTCTTTATTTCTATAGAATGACTTTTTATTTCTAGCATTACCTTTGATTCTTCTTAGAGTTTCCATCTCTCTGCTTAAATTGCCTATCTGTTCTTGATTATTGCATATGTTTTCATTTAGAGCTCTTAACATGACAACCATAGTTATCTCAAATTCTCTACCTGATAATGCCACATTTGTTTCCTTTCTGAGTCTGGTTTTGATGATTGCTTTCTCTCTCTAGATTGCTTTTCCTTGCTTGTGTCGTGCTTGTAATTTTTGTTGAAAGCTGGACATACTGTGTCACATAATAGAAATGGAGGCCTTTCTTGTGAGGGTTTTTGTTAATTTCTCTAGGAGTTGGGCTGTGTTTAATGTTTTCTGTAGCTACAGGTGCCAGAGGGTTCTATTTCCTCTAGTCTCCTTATTTTTCTTTCCCCTCTGGACTTTTGTGTTTTCCTAAGAACTCCTCCAGAGGAGGAGCCTGCCTCTTATGGCTCTTTCTTCTATAATCACCATTATTACACTGGATCCCTCTTGTTGTGGTGATATTGTGGGAGGACAGGTGGGTAGGACAGAGCAATCTATAATCTTCCAATTGAATGTCAGCCTTTTAGTGGCCTTTGTCCCTGGGCTGTGCTCTTCCCAAGTGTTTCTCCAGTGGTCTATCTTTTTTCCTCACTGGCCTCTGCTCTCTTCCCTGGCTTCTCAATCTATTTCCTTAAAGGCATGACACCTGTTGATTGTTTTTTTCCTCCTCTTAGGTGAGACAGGAAGATTAACAGGAGATAGAGCAACAGGATGCCCTTCATTCAGGTGGTTTAGGCAGTGGCAAATTCTTTTCTCCTGGCGAGTGGACCTTTGCTATGGAGAAGGCTCCAGGCGTATTTCACAGTGATGACTCTTTTCTCTTGCTAGAGTCACAAGGAGTATTTCTCAATATTCGCCATGAGAACCTGATGGAGTTCTTTGAGGTAAAGCTCATAAAAATGTTGGGACTCCCTTAAGATTGTGGCCCCCAGGAGTTTCTCACACTCATTCCCATCCAACTCAGGCTCCAGCAATTCATCAAAATTAGCATTTAAGTGTTTCTACTAGTTTACAGCTCCATATGCTGCTGTTCCATGCAGACACATCTTAAATCTGACGCCCTGGATATAACTCTGCCCAGGCTTCAGGGTGGCAGTTTTTGCCTGCATCCTTAGTTCTCTAACAGGTCTGACAAAAGTCATTAGTTTTCACTTGCTGAGCTTTTTCCTGTCATAAAGTTGCAAGCTACAGCTTTCAAGTACTTCACATGTTGGAGTTAAAACTGGAAGTCACTGGCATATTTACTTTTCATTACAAGAAGCCAGACGTCTGCTTGGGGACAATAAAACAAACTTCCAGTATTGCATTACACCCAAAGCCAGGTTTGAGGCATCCTTGACCCTTCCTCCTTCCACCTAGAGGAGTGAGCAACAACCGAAAGCACTGCTAAGGTGGTTACTTTCAATCCTACCTCCTGACCTTCAGCCTCATTAACCGGTGTGACAGCAGGGGACCTTACCCCTTCACTCACCATTGGGCATCCACAACTGAATGTGAGGAGTCTCACATTCCTAATCTTGCCCACAGAAGGTCCTGCGTCTTCTTCTTCGAGAAAGGCATATCTCTACCAGCAATTCATCCTCTTCGACCAAACTGTCAAGAACTGGAAGGGCTATAATAGGCCAGCCAACCACGGTTTCATAGATTCTAGCAGAAAGCACAAGACCCTTGAGTCAGGGACAATAAACCTTATTACCGCATAGGAGGTTGTGTGAGCTTCGTGTTAGCACAGTTTCACTTGCCTCCTAATCCCCAGGGGGGGCAATGTCAAGATGGCCCACATGGATGCTGCATACACAATCAGTCTGTGTCACAGTTGACGAAACTCAAGCTTAGGACAATGCCAAAATTTTAAACAGGTTACTAGCAAATCTGTCCAAACTTGCCACATTGGGAGAGATTATTTTATAATACTGGTCAGGAAAAATATCTGCCTTCTGTGCTGATATCATCTCTATCTTCCAACGATATAAAAGTATCTTTGTAAAAACATTATAAAACAAGAGAAAATACAAGATAATAGCAACACCCTGGAGAATGCCACCCAATAGTCACAACTACACAGATTACATGAAATAGACCCTTAAGGAGGGGATTTTGGAATTAGTCATCTGATCTTCAGGTATCTGAAGACAATGCTGTGACCATAAGAAGATGGGATATTAGAAGTCTCTGGCTTCAAGTATTGACAGAGTTCTTGAGAGCATCACTTGTAAAGAAGCTTGCATTAAAGGCTGACCTTTCTCAACTGTATGTAGGGGATACAGAACAATATGGTAAGCATGTGAGGTACAATAACTACAAGACCTGAATTCTTTTTCTCACCACACTGAGGATCTAAAGAAACACAATGACAAGCTTGTGGCTTTAAATTCTTAGCTTTAATTATACTCAGCATATCATGGAGTTTCCATTACGGCCCTAAATAAGTTTGTTACGTCTTACAGCCTCATATTGTTGCTGAAAACAAAAGTAGTCTCTGATCTTGCAGTTTATTAAATAGATTATTAAATAATCTCTATCAAATGCCACGTTTGAATCTTATGTTATCAGTGAACATGTTAATCCTGTTCTTTCTTCTTATTCTTTGCTTCATTAATTTACTGATTTCTTTCTAGGCAGTAGGTTTTATGATTTAAATGACGAGAATGTAGAAATGTGTAGGATGCAGGCTCCTCTTGGGGAACTTAGAGTCCACTGCAGAAAACAAATATAGTCAATTACACATGTTATGATAAGCACCATCGAGAGTTGACTACAAACACTATGAAAGTTTGACTATGGAGTGACTAACACAGCCTTGTCCATGACAGTCTTCCATAAGAGACTCCACGTGAATTAAATAACAAAGTGTGATTGAAGCACAGGACTCCTAGTTGGAAGAGATAAGAAATGAAAGAGGAAAGGCCAGTTATGAAAATACTTGAGGAATTTGAGCATTATTTTGTAAGCAGTACAAAGCCATCAAAAATTTCTTAGCAGGAAAGCGCCATGATCGATTAACATTTTAGAGATATTCAAACAGCCATGTGGAGGATGAGTCAGAGATCAGAGGCAGGAAGGGTGTTGAAGAGACAATTGATGTACCTTGAGTCTAGGTCTTAACACTCATTCAATATGTATTTGTGAAACACAAACTGTTAGTAATTTTGTTACCTTCAAGTTTCAGAGGACAAAAAACTTCAGAGTGCCAGAAACAGGTGCACAAACCAGATTTTAATAGGGTTTTAAAAGTTTAACACATTTTGAGAATCATACGTACATTTAATACACCCTTATCTCTACTATTTACAAAAGTAAACCTTTAGTCACAAACTCATGATTTATCTCAAATTAAGTGGAAAATTACTCCCACTAATCATGTCTCATCATACCTTAGGCCTAGGGTTTCTTTCCTTTTGCATTTTCCATTATCCACCTACATACATTCTAGAAATGAAAGATAAAAAAGGGCCTATGCAGTGTAAGTGGTTAAACCTAGAAAATACATTTCTGAATTTCACAAAGTTATCCATAATTATTTTTGGAGATGAAAGAAAAGGGAGGAAGTTGCAGTCTTTGATCTATATTAAATTATTTATGACTTTACTTACATATCAGACTTTAATAATAGCAAATAGGCTTTACATTCATATTTAAAGAATAAGTTTAATAAATAAGATAAATACTATTTAGAAATATAAAATAAATATTCCACATAATTGCATTTGGCAACAACATGAGACTTAGGCAAGAGTGATCACAAGAAATTCTGAAAATTCTAGCTTATGTCAGATGCCAACCATTTTGAGACTAATTTTCTTTTTTTTTTTTTTTTTTTTTTAACAGGAGAAAATCAAACAAGTTTAATAACGTGCATACAAGGAAGAAACCCAGGACAACTGAGACTAATTTTCTTGAGTGTAGTTGTCATTCATAAAGCAGAAAATTTTGTGCATATAAGCTAAGTTATGATGCCTTTCAGAGGAAGCTGCGCTGTAGAAGAAAGCCAAACAGGGAAAGTTGAAGGGTACTTCTTTTATGTTTCAACTTCTGTTGTCAAATAAAATATTCTTAAAGTATTACAATTTAATGGAAACCACTTACACAAACATGATCCTTATTTGAAATATATATTTGAATCTTTTCCACTTCTGCTCAATGCCCCATTTAAAATTTATTTAGATATATAGATTTAAAGCATTTCACAAATGCTCATAAAATTCATATTAACTTGCTTGCTGACCTGGCGGTCTAACAAAGTAATATTTCCTTCTAAATATATTGAGATAATTCAAGTAACAATTATCCATAAGGTCACCATTTAGATTGTGTGGAAACTAAGTGATAGATAAATATTCATCAAGAAAATTTAGATTAGTCTTCTTTTGAAAATTTTATCAGTTGGTCACATTGTGATGTGATCCAATTCAAAGGAAAAGAGTCAAAATGTTCTGCTTTTTGAGTGATCAGTCACTATATCTAATTTTTAATGCTGAAATCACTTAATTTGAAAAGTAAAGTTCTCTACTGGATCTCATAAGTCCTTCACTTTATCTGTGCCATTCCTTAAACTCTTTGGAATGCTCTATAAGAATCTCACTGTTTGTTTATTCCTAAGTGACATATGGACAGAGGGATTCCCACTTTATTTTGCTAATGAGGTATAAAAGATGCATGGACATCAAGAATCTGTGTTTTGTCATCAGTGAGCTGTGGGTTGTTTTTATTTTTTTTGTCATGAGGAAGTTATTTAAGCTCTAAATATGACTTAGGTTTACATGCATAAATGAGCATGATGATACCTATCTTAGACAGTATTGAAGATGGCAACAAATATATTTCACAAATCCTGGCCATTGTAAGCAATCGATAAATGTTAGCGATAACTTCTATCTGATTACTGCAAGGCGAGTAATGCTTTAACTACTCTGAAGTTCCTTTAATCTGTTTCTAAAAATATACTATAACTCTAAGCCTGGTTGAAAATTTGAAAATATCAAAATGTGTAATGTAAGAAATGCCATTAAATTAATTTGCTCCAAGTTTCTGTTAAGCACAGTAAGAAATCAGACATCAAATTCTGAATCCACCAATAGTAACCTGATTAGCTGATCAAATTTAGGTAGTGTATAAAGTTTGATATAAAATATATGGCAAACTTAGTCTCTGAATTCCAGAACAGTGGAAAGGCATGTGGAGAAAATGAAGTCCAACTTTGTCTCCCTCAGAGAGAATTTTGAAAAAAAATCTATAGAGGTATGAAATAAAATGCCAAATGAATTTGACCAGAAACAGGAAATATCTTTTATATGTGTTCTCAGCACAAGGGAAAAATAGCAGTGAAGGTTAGACTTTGAATGTTAGACAAGCCACAGAGGAAATTATAAGACAAAAGATAGGTAATATTATTTGAATACAAACATTGACGCACTCTGTGACACACTCCACCCTTCACATTTTATTTTACTCATACCCTCGGTAATATCACTAAAGTGGTTCACTTCATTGAGAAAAATTCTATCTTTTTGATCATGTGCTTAAAAGCATCTTGCACTTGTTTGTTTCTCAGAGTATAAATGAAGGGATTCAACATGGGGGCAACAGAAGTACTGAGCAGAGCTATCCCTTTATTTAAAGACACTCTCTCTTTTGCAGAGGGTTTCACATACATGAAGATGCAGCTGCCATAAGAAATGGACACGACGACCACGTGAGAAGAACATGTAGAAAAGGCTTTCTTCCTCTGTTGAGAAGAAGGATTCTTCAGAAGAGTCCTGATGATGTTTGTGTAGGAGAGAATCACTAATGCCAGCGTAGCCAGGAGCGTCAAAATGGCTGAGAGAAGTGCCATTAATTCTGTTAAATCTGTGTCTGAGCAAGAGAGCTGCAATATAGGGGAAACATCACAGAAGAAATGATCTACAGTGTTGGCTGCACAGAAATCTAGCTGGAGACCCACAAGAAGTGGTGGAAAAATTATTATGAAGCCAGCCAACCATGAAGCAAAAACTAGCAAGCTGCAGACTCTGCCGCTCATGATGGTCGTGTAGTGCAGGGGTTTGCAGATGGCCACGTAGCGGTCATAGGACATGGCAGCCAGAAGAAAAAATTCGGTTGCACCCAAGAGAATAGTAAAAAACAGCTGTGCTGCACAACTATTGTAAGAAATGGTTTTATCACCTGTTGCCATACTCACAAGAAATTTGGGGATGCAGACAGTTGTGAACAAGATTTCTAAAAATGAGAAATTTCGGAGGAAGAAATACATGGTCGTCTTTAGATGATAATCCAGTAGAGTGAGGGTGATGATGGTTAGATTCTCGGTGACACTCAACATGTAGGTGAAAAAAAGGAAGAGAAAAATGACCACCTGTAATTGTAGATCATCTGTCAGTCCAAGAAGAATAAAAGATGTCACTGTTGTGTGGTTTCTCATAGCTGACTTCTATAAAATAATAATAATAAAATAAAGAATAAGAAAAAATGAAAATTAAAGGAGAAAAAGCTGCATGAAATACCTATTATCTTGACACCCTCCATAAACACATTGCTACCCACACCCAACCTCCTTCAATTTTCTGCTATTCAGGGGCGGGCCCCATGGCTTAGTGGTTAAGTGCACGCGCTCCGCTACTGGCGGCCCAGGCCCGGATCCTGGGAGCGCACCAATGCACCGCTTCTCCGGCCATGCTGAGAATGGCCGGAGATGGGATGCTGAGGCGGCATCCCACATACAGCAAGTAGAAGGATGTGTAACTATGACGTACAACTATCTACTGGGGCTTTGGGGAGAAAAAAGGAGGAAGATTGGCAATAGATGTTAGCGCAGAGCCGGTCTTCCTCAGCAAAAAGAGGAGGATTAGCATGGATGTTAGCTCAGGGCTGATCTTCCTCACAAAAAAAATAAATAAAAAATATTCTGCCATTCAGCAGTAACAGCCTGCAAAACGTCACTCATAATTTTTACTCAAAATTTCACTAACTCAATGCCACTCTGAGTTTGTTTTCTTTTCTCAAGTGTCATAAATCCAAGCATTTCAAATGGATAACATATTGCACTGATAAAATCATATAAAGGAAATACGAAGGAACAGAAAAACTTTCATAATCTAACTTTTATCTTCGGTGTTTACAATTTTCTCCCAATATATGTAGTTTACATTAAATTATTTTACCCCATCTTTTGACCCATTCTCCTTCTTCTGCTCCTTCTCCTTCTTCTTCTTTTGCTTTTATTGAAAGAATCATTCATGTTTTTATGATGAAAATACAAAGTAATGAAACTACTTCCCTGGGTTATAAATCGTAGGCTACACAGGACCTCAACAGATCTTTGGAGAAACCATTTGCTTTGAGGGAGACACAGTTTCATTATCCTCATTTTGTAGAGGAATAAGTTTCATTTTTCTTTGTCAAATATCTGTTTCTCTGTGTTTCTCACTCTTTATGGTAGATTTTGTTATTCTATACGTCAGATTTTAGCTGAGGCCTCTCTGCCTTTTAAAATTAACATAAACTTCAACCTAAACATCTCTATCCCAAATACAGTGGGAATTCTATACTTTCAGCAAACTTCTGAAAACTTCAGGCTTTAATCCTGGTCACTTCTTTTAGTTTTGCTCTCCCTATTTTTCCCTAGACTTGAATTTACTTTCATCTCTCTCACCCTGGATATTCTCCTTTCTCTGGTATATACCCAAGCAGATATAATGCACATCTTAGCGCATGATGTTTATATTGCTATGTAACATGCTTTACGGATTATCTGCAGTGACAGAGCAAAGTTCTAGAAAACAAGCTATTTAAAAAAATAAAATGTTAGCTAGACATGCCTGGTAGTTGGCATTAGTGTCATTGCTCTGCATGCTTCCCCTGTTGCCGTGGTAGCCTCCTCTCTCTGATTCATGTCCAACCTGTCTTTGTGATTCAGAACACAACAATTCAAAATTATGTTAACCTTTTCATTTCTTCTTGTTTTTCCATCTTCTTCCAGACCATGCCTATGCCCTCAGATTTATCACCTCAAAAGTCTATCACCAAATTTTTCTAAAGAATGACAATACTTTCCTCAGGAAGAATACTGTATTGTATGTTTAATTGCATTTTAACATTATTACATTTCATATATTCCAGTTCCGGTGTTTAAAAAAGCACAAATATTCCAATGGCTATAAATGATTACAATACAACTAGGTTTTTTTCTTTTTCTTGCTCTCTTTTACTTCATTTCTTTCTTACTTTTTTTCTTTCCTTTCCCATTCTCTTCAAAGGATCATTTTTCTAAAAATGTCTATAATCCGGCCATTTAAGTAAACTTCATGCTCATTAGTGAGATTTTTGAAATCTAAGGTTAGTCTATTTTAGAGGTGAGAAGCGTAGGGAAATATCAATCAACAATGACGAGTATGTCAAGAGTATAAAGTGAGAAGTAGAATCATATATGGGTACTCTCCAGCCTGAATTTAAATTACAAAATCCAAAAAAAGAAATTTAAAAAGAAAACTTACAAACTACTTGACAACATTATTTTTCTTCCTAATTCTACAATAAAGTTCTTGCTGCACGAAAGTAAAATGGTCACTGTTTTCAACGATTCTTATAGTCTCAGGGGCTTCTGTAACAGCTTTGTCAATTTATAGGTAAGAGATAAGAGATTCCTTAGGATATGAAAATTGAATAGTTCGTGATATATTTAAATTATATTGAATTCAATATGATGCTTGATAAACAAAACAAAATTTCCTAAGTTCAGAACAAAGTCATTTTTCCAGTGACATATTTAACAATATTCACAATAACCATGTGTACTAAATGTGTATGCAATTATGATTATCTGCAGAAAACAACACATTCATTTAGTAAAATGCGTTTCTGAGGTTCTGTTGGATACTGTGAAGGACATCTATTCAAAGTTTGATTTCTACAAAATGAAAGGTTCAAAGATTTTTCTTTCAGACAACTCAATTGATTACTTTCAGTATAACTTTCAGTAGGATCAGGTTAATGTTTGCTTTGTAAAAAAATCAGTTCTAACTTCACACAATATATTTCAACAGCTTACAAAGCAATCATTTTATTCTTCCAGCTTCATGCAGTAAAATTAATATGATTAAAATAACAACAAATTTTTTTCCAAACCTTAATCCCTTTAGTGGCAATTTCATTCCCAGCTATCTTCTTTTGACGTGAGTCCCAGAACAGAGGCAATTTCTAGTGTCGCATATCCGTCATGGTTTTTTGTATTTCCTTAACCCATGCTTTTACCTTGCATTATCATCCAAAGTACATTAGCACCAGCATCACACACTTAGGATGTGTAAGCTCAGATTTTATCATGACAAAAAACTTAGTTTCATTCCTTCTCATTATTTTTTTAAACAGGCATTTTCTCCAATTTATGTTATATTTAGCTTAGAGCATATTTTCTGGATTATATACAAAACAAAATTATATATTTTTAAAAGATTAGAAAGGAGGGGTAAAAAGAGAAGATTTCAGACATGTTTCCTTTGAGATGTTTTTGGCCTACATGAAAAGCACAATTGCTTGTTTTGTAGGTTTTAAGATTACGAGTAGTTATAATCCTTTTTGTACACTGTGCCATCTGTCTCAAGAGAATTAACTGATTAAAAATTAAAGGAAAAAGAAAATATTTCCCTGGAGACCATTGTCCAAAGATGTTAAAAATATATGGAAAATTATTTTAATAGTGGAGAAAACTCTATAATTTGTAAACTTAATTTTAAAAGCAAGACAAAAATTTCTTGAGGCAGCTATATGTTGTAAACCATAAGGATTTTTAAGGAAACTTGACCCACCTTACACGTCCATGTCATACACATCAAACAAGAAAAATGAAACAAACCTATGTATATTGTGGAAATATCTTAAGAGGATTACCAAAATTTTGAACTCAGATTGATTCAATAAAAGGCTTACATTATATTACCTCGTTTAAGCCTCTGAAGAGGCTTCTTGAGTCACAGATTTGAGACTCAATCAGGTTTAGGCTCTAGAAAGCCAGGATAAGTCATCATTGTCAAAGAAAATACTAAGTGTGGTGACATTCCTATATAAGGATCAGGATCATGGAGATCTGAATTGAAGGGAAATGAGTTTCTCAAGACAGACATGTAAGAGTCAAATGTGTTTGCACTTGCTCTGTCAGTGTCCACACCAATCTCTAGGGAAATTTGGTTGATTCTATATAAAAATTATATTTCAAATCCATTTACATTTCGTAAGCAGTGTTTACCTTTATGTGAGCAGCACTCAGGTGAAGAAACAAATTCCCCAGTCCTCCAGAATCCTCATGCCTACTATTTTCTGGTCGTTATATCTCTCGAGGCTAGCCACTGTCCTTACTTCAAAAAGCTCAGATCAAGTTTGCTTGTTTTGGGACAATAGAAAGCTACTTCCTGATATTTAAAGTCGAATATGCAGCCTGGCTCTGCCAGCTTCAACATAGATCTATGGTGAACCAGCAGATGAAGGAAGAGAGACTAGTGAATTGCATGGGAGGTTTTCATTGATGGGCCAGGAAGTGATTTTCATAACTTCCATTTATATTTCATTGATAAGAACTCAGATGTACAGACACACCAAAATGCAAAAAGTCAGAGACATCTAGTCTAGAGGATGTCCAGCAGGAAACGTTTTGTGATGACCAGTGGCGGCTACAACTGCCACCATTCTAATCCAGTCTACCATTGCCTTCCACCTGGTCATAAGCTTGCAGGAGGCTTCCAATTAATCATTGCTCATCCAACCCATTTTCTATAAAGATGATAAAATTATGTTCTCTAAAATTTAATGTAGATCATTCTACTTCTTTGCTAAAATCATGTCAGGAAACCTAATTGAATTGCAGGTAATGTGTCTCCAGCAAAGAATCGTTGGTATAGCTCTGCCCTACCTAGTCTGTCTTCACTTCTTTCCACTCGTTCTTTATTTACTCTGTTATCAACAGTAACACTACTTTCTGTCCAGTCCTCAAGCTCTTTGTAACCTCTATTCCTATCTCTGCTCTCACTTCACTGCCAAATTCCAGACTTCAGATTAAATATCATCTCCACAAACAAGTCATTTTGAGAGGAGACCATATGTGAGGAGACCCTTCCCTTTTGTATGGTCTTTATCTCAGTCTTTTGTTCTTATACCGCTTTCAATATTTATTTTTACATGTCATTTCTTCACTTTTTTACCTCCTGGTTCTCCTATAAAATTCTAAGCTGTTTCAGAGCAGACTTGCCTGTTGTATTATTCATCCCTATAGACTTAGGATCTGGATATCCCTGACACTAAATAGGAAGTGAATAAATATGTGTTAAAGAATAAAAAAGTTTGGGGACGGCCCGGTGGTGTAGTGGTTAAGTTTGTGTGCTCCGCTTCTGTGGCCCGGAGTTTGCAGGTTCAGATCCCAGGCACAGACCTGCACACCACTCATCAAGCCATGCTATGGTAGCATCCCACGTACAAAATAGAAGAAGATTGGCACAGATGTTAGCTCAGAGCCAATCTTCCTCACCAAAAAAAAAAAAAGAAGAAGAAGAAGGTGAATTATTTGGATAGGAGAGCAGTTGAAGTTTATTCTGAAATTCTGAACAAGATGGAATAATAAAGAAGGCAATGCCGCTAACTTAGAGTGCATAGCAAGAGGAAGCCTGGGCAGTGAGAACAGAGGAAATTTGGAGGAAATGGAGACAATGATGAGCTAAATCTTTAATATTCAATTCAGGATGCCAATATGTAGAAATATTCTGCTGTAGCTCGTCTCAACTTTCAACTATAATAACCAACATTAAAACTAATAATTCAAACTTATGCAACTCTGAAAGCATTTGAATATAAAGTCCCGAGAAAATGTTTAAAATTGGAAAAATACATCCGAGTTTTATTTCAGAAGCAGAGATCACTTTCCAATTGAGTAAAATGATCTTCAATTTCTCTTTAGCTGCCTTCTTTGTCTTGGAGAAATTGTATACATATTACTCAGAAAACTACTCATTATGACTCTGTCTAAGCAAATATGTGTGTATAAAGGGACCTAATTATTGTTATTTCTCCAATACAAAATACCATTTGAGTAAAATTATTGTTTTGGCTTTATTAAACTTTTACTTATATAAAGTTCAAAAAGTCAAAAATTTTAGAACTGTTAATGAAAATTAGCGTCCTCGTGCTCCAGCTCTCATACACCTTAACTCTTGTTCTCCAGAGACTTCCACTGTCAGTAGGGTATTTTTTCCCTTTTTTATGCATTACTATGTCTTTTTTTTATATATAATTTTTTTTTGAATAAGTGGTGCATTCATGTGCTTTATTTTTTATTTTATTTATTTTTTTTGTGAGGAAGACTAGCCCTGAGCTAACATCCGATACCAATCCTCCTCTTTTTTGCTGAGGAAGACTGGCCCTGGGCTAACATCTGTGCCCATCTTCCTCCACTTTACATGGGACGCCGCCACAGCATGGCTTAACAAGCGGTGCGTCGGTGCGCGCCCAGGATCCGAACCAGCGAACCCCTGTCCGCTGCAGCAGAGCACAGGCACTTGACCGCTTGCGCCACCGGGCCGGCCCCTACTATTTCTTAAATGATATTTTTTTATTGGAGATTAGTCATTGGTTTTCTAGTACGAAAAATGAGCATTTGACTTTGTTACACCTCTTACTCGTCCTACACACATTTCTATTTCCTCAGTCTTTTTATTATATTTTTAATAATTTTATTATAATTATCAGTTTGAATTTTATTCTCACAAAGATTATTTTGACAATGTATTCTTTTTTCCTATTGGGCTACATCTTGGCCTACATTCTATTTCTTTCTTTAACAATTTTTTTTTTTTTGCCTTGGGCTTAATTTTCTCATTAAATTAATTGCATAGCTATTTATGCACTCTTCAGTATTCCCTACACAGGCTGGCCTCCAGAAGTGCAGCTATACCCTTAATAGACTCAAATACATTAGGCAAACTCTCTCTTTCATTTTCATTTTTCTCAGCGCCGTCAGTCCTGGACCTCTTTTTGCTCTCAGACGTACGAAAACTGGCTGCTTTCTAGGTCAGAGCCACAACTCTTGTATTGAGATGTCTGTTTCCTATAGTATTCGTGAAGAGTAATTTTATCTTTCTCCTGCTTCCAAGTGTAGATACAGGTTTTGGGGATCTTTAAGCTTCCTCATATTAGAGTACTTTCCTTTAAGGCAGCATTACAAAATTATGAATGCAAAATTTATAAATATAGAATTAGAAACATACATGTATGTTATGAAGAAAGAGGAAAATCATAACAAAACTCACATTAATTAAGGTGAGATCATAATTTGTAGAAAATGACAAAATTTTCATTAACTAATATAATTCTCTAATACATTTTCCCCTTAAATTTGTTACTGTATTGTTTAATGATCTCCTCATAGTTTTTCTTTCTATTAGCCATTGGAAAGTGTACAATTCAGTGCCATTTTGTACATTCCCCATTTTTGGAACCATCACCTGTATTAAGTTCCAATACATTTGATCACCTTGAAAGAAAACCCTGTTCCCGCTAAGCAGTTATTCCCCATCTCCCCTCCCCTTAGCCTCTAAATCACCAATACATTTTCTGTCTTTATGGATTTACCTGTTTTGGATACTTCATGTAAGTGGAATCGTACAATATGTGAGCTTTGTGTCTGATTAATTTCACATAGCATAATGTTTTTGAGGTTCACGCATGTTGTTGCATATATCAGTACTTCATATATTTCTGGTTGGATAATACTCCATTCTAGGTATATATCATATTTTATTTATTCATTAATCCATTGCTGGACACTTGGATTGTTTCCACATTTTGGCTATTATTAATAGTGCTGCTTACAATAAAAATGGACAAGTATTTGAGTACTTGTTTTCAGTTATTGGGTAAAAACAGAAATTGCGATACTGGATCCTGTGGTAATTTTTTGTTTAATTTTTTAAGGAACAGCCAAACTGGTTCTATAGTGGCTACACAATTTTACATTCCTACCAACAATGTATGAGAGTTTTAATTTCTCCACACCCACATCTTTTTTCATTATAGTCATCCTAGTGGGTTTGAAGTGGTGTCTCATGGTTTTGATTTGTGTTTGCAATTTCATAATGACTATGATAGTAGTTTTATCTGTTTCTCCTTGCAGTTCTATTATTTTTTTCTCATGTAGTTTGGTGCTCTGTTGTTAGGCACAAACATGTTAAGGATGGCATTGATATGTTTTCTAATGTTAAACAGACAATGTATTTTTTAAATAAATCCCACTTGGTCATGGTCTATTATCATTTTTATATATTAGTAAATTGAATTTTTTATATATTATTTTAGAATTTCTGTATTTGTACTCGTAAAAAATGTTTTCTGAAGTTATATTTTCTTTTAATGACTTGCCTGTTCTTTGTTTCATGATAATGATGGCTTACGAATCGTTTGAGAAACATTCTCTTCTTTCAGTATTTTGGAAGAATGTGTGTATATTTGGTATTTAAAACAAATTTTGGTAGAATTTTCAAGTGAAGCCATCTAGGTCTAGGTTTTTTTTATGTGGGAACATTTCTACCTATAAATCATTTACTTTAACAGATATAGCATATTCAGCTTATATATTTCTTCTTGAGTGCTTTGGATGTTTACGTTTTACAAAGATTTTATCCATTTCATATAAATTATTTACTTTTTGGTATAAAGTGGTTCATAGTGTCTCATTATTCTTTTAATATCTGTAGGATCTGTAGTGATGTCATCCTGTAAAAGCTAAAATGAGAAATTTGTGCACTTTCATTTTTCCCTGATGATTCTAACTAGAAGTGTATCAGTTATACTTATCTTCTAAAGATTCAGTGTTTGTCTTCTCTAGCTTTTCGATTATTTTCTGTCTCATAGAGTTCCTCTCTGGTGATTTAGTGGATATAGCATAGTGTTCAGCAAATACTGCTGAAACAGTTGGATATCCAAATACCATCAAATGAACTTTGATACGTGCCTCAAAATATACTAAGAGACTAATCCAGTAATCCATTTCCCATGAGCTGAGTACAAGTTGGTAGCACATTTTTGTGCATAATGATTAGGTAAAGAAATGGTTTGCAGACCACAGCAGAGTAGTCACAGGATATAGGAGCATAAAATTCTGTAGTTCCCAAAAAGGTGAAAACAAAAAAATAGTTGAGTTGCACCAACACTCTTGGGTATTGTTAGTCTTTGGTCATAATAGTTATCAGGAAATTAGGAATATAGACCACAGTGAATGAGATTTCCAAGGAAGAGAAATTTGGGAGGAAGTAATGCGTTAAAATCTTTAAACAGAGATTCAGCAAGGAAAAGAGGATGAATTCCCCATCTTGCTCAACATCGTACTTGAGAAATAGAAACAGGAAAATAACAATTCGCAGCAAAGGTCCATCTGTAAATCCAAGCTGAATGAATTCTATTTCCCTTGATTGGTTCTTATTCCCCTTTATGAATGTTATCAAAACTACACAATATAGATGATTAAATTAGTGATAGCAGTTTTTTTCATCTCTTAAAAATGCTGACAACCAAAGAAAGATACTTTTGCAGGATCATATCCATTAGCAAGTATTTTTTTCCTGCATAAAATGTCATGTTATAGCTAAATCATATAAAGGATCAGCTTAGTGATCATCATATCCTAAGAGATATTCCCTCTTTCTGAACTTGTATAGCTCTTATATGCAAAACGCAATTTATCTGATTGTTTGCAATTTGACTCCTTATTATATGAATATTTTAGAGTCAGGGCATGTAAGTCACATAAATTGCATTTTCTATTGACATTAAAGAAAAAATGATTGAAGAATGTTCTAAATGTCAGTGTCAATTATAACCCAGGTTCCAAAAGCCTCCCCTCAATAATACACTTTTAAGTCTGTGTTATGTCTACCAATGTTCTACTTTCCATATTTCATTTTTTATTGTTTCTGAATTTAAATTATAACCCTTGAATATTATTTTACACTTTTATTCAAACAGAAAAACCTCATTTGTTCATTACTTTTTTATCATTATCCTACTTTTTGCTAAATGTAGCAATCTGCCTTCTTTTTGATCATTTGATATTAAGTCCAAGAAATGAGTTGATGCTTTCCTCAATATATATGATACATAGGAAGAAACATAACTATAGGAAAGCTAAATAAAAGAGAAATAAAGATTGTGGAGTCAAGATGGCGGCGTAGGCAGACTCGGAACTCACCTCCTCCCGTGGACACAGCCAATTTACAACTACTCGTGGAAAAATTACCCCTGAGACAGAACTGAAAACTGGATAAGAGGAACTCCTGCAACAACGGACAATCCTAACTGAGGCGGAAGAGGCAGAGACTCCCTTCTGGAGAGGAAAAACGCCGCCTTCACAAGCCGCCAGCTTCACGGCCGCCGGGAGCAGCTCACAGGTACGCAGCCTCCCTGGAGGCGCGGGGTCCTGAGCCAGGGAGCGCCCCCGCTGTGGGCATTTTGTGGACCCAGCACAATCGAGACCAGCGGCATAATATCTGACTTTGCTGCTACTAAAGCATTGGGGAGCACCCCCAGAAAACCCGGTTCACAAAGAAACTAAAACTGGCTCTTAAAGGGCCCCCGCGCAAACTCACCCGTTTCAGAAAGCATCCTAAAATCACCAGAAAGAAAGGTGCACAGTGCTTTGGTGACAAGAGACTCACCTAATAGGCCCTGAGTGCATCTCGGTGAGGGGTGAGACCTCTCCAGGGACTGGGACATTGGCAGCGGCCATTGTTGTTTCCCGGTGTGGGCGTCCTGACACAGACGCCATTGGAGTTCTCCCTGAGGCCTGCTAGCCCAGGGTCTGCCCCACCCGCTAGAGCACCAATTTAATCCAGCTCAGCCAGGGCAGGCAGCCCACCCTAGAGACTGGCCCCACCCAACAACAAGCCCTCAGGCAACTTGTGGGCCTGCATAGATTGGTGACTGGATTCTCTGCAGCCTGGCAACTGAGCCGACTTGAGCAGGGCAGGGTGTGCACAAGGAGCGGGTGGAGAGTGTGGGGTGGTGGTGGAGTGTGTGGGGCTCCCGGGATGGAGAGACTGGGTCCCCTTGGGGAGGTCAGGGTGCTCACACGGGGCAGGACTGTGTTGACTGTGTGTGTGGACCTGGGGGTGGCAGGGTTTGTCAGCTGCAGAAGACTTGTGCTTCTCAAAGACCCACATAGGAGGTTTGCCCCACCTTCCAAAGCCTGAAACGATTGGGTGCTCCTGTGCCTGAGGCCAGCCCCACCCAGCTGCAATCCTCAGAGAGCTGACAAGAGACCTAATAGGCTATAGGCTTACAGCAATTGTAAGGCCCTGAGCCTAACAACCTGCCATGCTGGGGGCCTACTCACTTAAAAGAAATACTGCAACACAAATGTGGTATTAGAACTTGCAGCCAACAGTGCTGGGGCTCCCCATACCTGATAAAGAGACTGAAGGGCCCACAAAAACTACAAGCAGCTGAGCATTACAACAGCTTGCCAGGAGCATAACTCAGCCTCCCTGGGTGCCTACAGGGAGAGCAAACAGGCCACAACAGAAGGACACACGTAGCCCACATAGGGTTCACCCCTGGAACATTGAGAACTGAGGGAAGCACACTGGAAACCTCCTAAGGCATCACTTACATAAGGTCACCCATCCAAGAGCAGGAGACGTAGCTGCCCTACCTAATACGTAGACACAAGCACAGCGAAAGAGGCAAAATGAGGAGGCAAAAGAATACATTCCAAGTAAGGGAAGAGAACAAAACCCCAGAAAAGGAACTAAGTGAAACAGAAATGAGCAACCTACCCGACAGAGAGTTCAAACTAAGAGTGTTAAGGATGCTCACTGATCTGGGGAGAATAGATGAACTCAGTGAGAATGTCAACAAAGAAATGGAAGATATAAAAAAGAACCAAACAGAAATGAAGAATACAATACTGGAAATGAAAAATTCATTAGAGGGACTCAAAAGCAGAGTAGAGGATACAGAAGAAAGGATCTGTGAGCTGGAGGAAAGACTAGAAGAAATTACCCAAGGTGAACAGGTAAAAGAGAAAAGAATTAAAAAGAGTGAGGACAGTCTAAGGGACCTCTGGGACAACATCAAGCGCACTAACATCCGTGTTATAGGTGTCCCGGAAGGAGAAGAGTGATACAAGGGGACAGAGAATCTATTTCAAGAAATAATAGATGAAAACTTCCCTAAACTAAGGAAGGAAACAGACATCCAGGTACAGGAAGCACAGAGAGCCCCAAACAAGATAAACCCAAAGAGGCCCACACCAAGACACATCATATCAAAAAGTCCAGAATTAAAGATAAAGAGAGAATCCTAAAAGCCGCAAGAGAATGTCAAGTTACATACAAAGAAAACCCCATAAGGCTATCAGCTGACTTCTCAGCAGAAACCTTACAGGCTAGAAGAGAATGGCATGATATATTTAAAGTGCTAAAAAGAAAAAACTTACAGCCAAGAATACTCTACCCAGCAAGGTTATCATTCAAAATGGAAGGAGAGATCAAAGTTTTCCCAGATAAGCAAAAATTAAAGGAGTTTGTCACCAAGAAACCAATGCTACAAGAAATGTTAAAGGGACTGATTTAAGGAGAAAAGAGAAGACCACAAATAGGAAAAATTATCTGTTTCCATGATTAGAATGTAATGGATACAAATGCACAACAAAGAGGTTAGATATGATATCAAAAACATGAGGGAGGAGGGTAGTTAAAGAGTACAGCTTTCAGACAGAGGTCAAACTAAAGTGACCATCAATTCTGTATAGAAGAAGAAAGGAACAGAGAAGGACTACTAAAACACTGAGAAAAAAAAAAGTTAAAAAATGGCAGTAAGTACATACTTATCAATAGCTACTTTAAACATCAATGGACTAAATGCTCCAATTAAAAGGCATAGGGTGGCTGACTGGATAAAAAAACAAGACCCATATATATGCTGCATACCAGAGACACACTTCAGACCTAAAGACACTCACAAACTGAAAGTGAAGGGATGGAAAAAGATACTCCACGCAAATGACAATGAAAAGAAAGCAGGGGTAGCAGTACTCATATCAGACAAAATAGACTTTAAAACAAAAACTGTAAAATGAGACAAAGAAAGGCATTACATAATGATCAAGGGAACAATCCAACAAGAGGATATAACACTTGTAAATATCTACGCACCCAATGTAGGTGCACCTAAATATATAAAGCAATTATTAACAGACATAAAAACAGAAATAGACAGTAACACAATAATAGTAGGGGACTTTAACACTCCACTTACACTAACGGATAGATCATCCAAACAGAAGATCAATAAGGAAACATTGGCCTTAAATGATACACTAGAACAGATGGACCTGGTAGATATATACAGAGCATTCCATCCAAAAACCGAAGAATACACGTTCTTTTCAAATGCACATGGAACATTCTCCAGGATTGATCACATATTAGGCCACAAAACAAGTTTCCATAAATTTAAGATGATTGAAATAATACCAAGCATCTTTTCTGACCACAACGGTATGAAACTAGAAATCAACTATAGGAAGAAAATCAGAAAAGCCACAAATACGTGGAGATTAAACAAAACGCTACTGAACAACGACTGGGTTAATGAAGAAATCAAAGAAGAAATCAAAAAATACCTGGAGACAAATGAAAATGAAAATACGACATGCCAGAATTTATGGAATACAGCAAAAGCAGTTCTAAGAGGGAAGTTTATAGCAATACAGGCCTATCTCAACAAACAAGAAAAATCTCAAATAAACAATCTAACAATGCACCTAAAGGAACTGGAAAAAGAAGAACAAACCAAGCCCAAAATCAGTAGCAGAAGGGAAATAATAAAAATCAGAGCAGAAATAAATGAAATAGAGATAAAAAAACAACAGAAAAAATTAATAAAACCAAGAGCTGGTTCTTTGAAAAGGTCAACAAAATTGACAAATCTTTAGCTAGACTCACCACAAAAAAAAGGGAGAAGGCACAAATAAGTAAAATCAGAAATGAAAGAGGAGAGGTTACAACAGACACCTCGGAAATACAAAAGATTATAAGAGGATACTATGAAAAGCTATATGCCAACCAATTCGACAATCTGGAAGAAATGGATAAATTCCTAGAATCATACAACCTTCCAAAACTGGATCAAGAAGTAGAGAAATTGAATAGACCAATCACCAGTAAGGAGATCGAAACAGTAATCACAAACCTCCCCAAAAATAAAAGTCCAGGACCAGACGGCTTCCCTGGTGAATTCTACCAAACATACAAAGAAGAATTAATACCTATCCTTCTCAAACTCTTCCAAAAAATTGAGGAGGGGGGGAAGCTCCCTAACTCATTCTACGAAGCTGACGTTACCCTGATACCAAAACCAGACAAGGACAACACAAAAAAAGAAAATTACAGGCCAATATCACTGATGAACATCGATGTAAAAATCCTCCACAAAATACTAGCAAATCGCATACAACTATATGTTAAAAAGATTATACACCATGATCAAGTGGGATTCATTCCAGGGATGCAGGGATGGTTTAACATTCACAAATCAATTAGCGTAATACAACACATTAATAAAATGAAGAATAAAAATCACATGATCATCTCAATAGATGCAGAGAAAGCATTTGACAAGATACAGCATCCATTTATGACAAAAACTCTGAATAAAATGGGTATAGAAGGAAAGTATCTCAACATAATAAAGACCATATATGAGAAACCCACAGCTAATATCATCCTCAATGGTGAAAAACTGAAAGCCATCCCTCTAAGAACAGGAACCCACTGTCACCTGTGGGTGACAAGGATGCCCACTGTCACCACTCGTATTTAACATAGTACTGGAAGTCCTAGCCAGAGCAATCAGGCAAGAGAAAGAAATAAAAGGGATCCAAATTGGAAAGGAAGAAGTGAAACTGTCACTATTTGCAGATGACATGATTTTATATATAGAAAACCCTAAAGAATCCACCAGAAAACTTTTAGAAGTAAGAAACGAATATGGTAAAGTTGCAGGATACAAAATCAACATACAAAAATGAGTTGCATTTCTGTACACTAACAACGAAGTAGCAGAAAGAGAAATTAAGAATACCATCCCATTTACAATTGCAACAAAAAGAATAAAATACCTAGGTATAAACTTAACTAAAGAGGTGAAAGATCTGTACACCGAAAACTATAAAACATTTCTGAAAGAAATTGAAGAAGACACAAAGAAATGGAAAGATATTCCATGCTCTTGGATTGGAAGAATTAACATAGTTAAGATGTCCATACTTCCTAAAGCCATCTATAGATTCAATGCAATCCCTATCAAAGTTCCAACAACATTTTTCACAGAAATAGAACAAAGAATCCTGAAATTTATATGGAACAACAAAAGACCCCGAATAGCTAAAGGAATCTTGAGAAAAAAGAACAAAGCTGGAGGTATCACACTCCCTGATTTCAAAATATACTACAAAGCTATAGTAACCAAAACAGCATGGTACTGGCACAAAAACAGACACACAGATCAATGGAATAGAATCGAAAGCCCAGAAATAAACCCACACATCTACGGACAGCTAACCTTTGACAAAGGAGCCAAGAACATACAATGGGGAAAAGAAAGTCTCTTCAACAAATGGTGTTGGGAAAACTGGATAGCCATATGCAAAAGAATGAAAGTAGACCCTTACCTTACACCATACACAAAAATTAACTCCAAATGGATTAAAGACTTGAATGTAAGACCTGAAACTATGAAACTTCTAGAAGAAAACATAGGCAGTATGCTCTTCGACATCGGTCTTAGCAACATCTTTTCAAACACCACGTCTGACCGGGCAAGAGAAACAATAGAAAAAATAAACAAATGGGACTACATCAAACTAAAAAGCTTCTGCACAACCAAGGAAACCATCAACAAAACGAAAAGACAACCTAACAATTGGGAGAAGATATTTGCATACCATACATCTGATAAGGGGTTAATCTCCAAAATATATAAAGAACTGATGCATCTCAACAACAAAAAAACTAACAACCCAATTAAAAAATGGGCAAAAGACCTGAACAGACATTTCTCCAAAGAAGATATCCAGATGGCCAACAGACACATGAAAAGATGTTCAAAATCACTAACTATCAGGGAAATGCAAATCAAAACTACAATGAGATATCACCTGACGCCCGTCAGAATGGCTATAATTAACAAGACAGGAAACAACATGTGTTGGAGAGGATGTGGAGAGAAGGGAACTCTCATACACTGCTGGTGGGAGTGCAAACTGGTGCAGCCACTATGGAAAACAGTATGGAGATTCCTCAAAAAATCAAGCATGGAACTACCATATGATCCAGCTATTCCACTGTTGGGTGTTTATCCAAAGAACTTGAAAACACCAATTTGTAAAGGTACATGCACCCCTGTGTTCATTGCAGCGTTATTCACAATAGCCAAGACTTGGAAGCAACCTAAGTGCCCATCAAGGGACGAAAGGATAAAGAAGCTGTGGTATATATACACAATGGAATACTACTCAGCCATAAGAAACGATGAAATCCAGCCATTTGTGACAACATGGATGGACATTGAGGGTATAATGCAAAGTGAAATAAGTCAGAGGGAGAAGGTCAAATACCGTATGATTTCCTTCATTAAGTAGTAGATAATAACAACAATAAACAAACACATAGGGACAGAGATTGGATTGGTGGTTACCAGAGGGGAAGAGGGGAGGGAGGAGGGTGAAAGGGATAATTCGGTACATGTGTGTGGTGATGGGTTGTAATTAGTATTTGGGTGGTGAACATGATGTAATCTATGCAGAAATAGAAGTACAATGATGTACACCTGAAATTTTTACAATGTCATAAGCCAATGTTACTGCAATAAACAAAAAATTAAAAAAAAATAAATAAAATAAAAATAAAACAATTATTTCCAAAAAAAAAAATAAATAAATAAAATGTAATGTGATTGTATCTGTGTTCATGGTAATTAAAAACTTTTTTACATCAAAAAAAAAAAGAGAAATAAAAAATGCTCATGGGTAATTAAAAACTTTTTTACATCAAAAAAAAAGAGAAATAAAAAATGGTTTCCTTGGGGACGGCCCAGTGGTGTAGGGCTAATTTTGCGCATTCCGCATTGGCAGCCCAAGGTTCACCGGTTCGGATCCTGGGCGCAGACCTACTCACTGCTCATCAAGCCATTCTGAGGCGGTGTCCCACATAGAAGAGCTACAACTCTACAACTATGATACACAACTATGTACTGGGGCTTTTGGGAGAAAAAAGAAAATGAGGAACATTGGCAACAGATGTTAGCGCAGGGCCAATCGTCCTCACCAAAAAAAAAAAAAAAAAGCTTTCCTTAATTTCATCTCAATCTGCATATCTGGGTATTTTCAAAACCAGAATTATGTATTTGCTGCAATTATTATGCTGGTCCATTCCTGATGAGGCAGTGGTCTTCAGTAGTTTCTTATGACCCTTATTGTATCATTTTTGCAAACACCTGCGTTACTTTTAACTCTTTGAGTTCTACATTTTCTTTACACTCAAATATTGATTTTACCATTTAGAAATTGGCCAGATTTATCCAAACAGATGTTCTTTAATATGTCCCAACAGAATTACCCTGGAAGTTAAAATTGTTGAAAATTGAGCCTTGTACTTATCCATATTATAATCCATATTATTTTTACATTATTATATAACTCTTTCATGTTCTATTACAAGTACTTTATATTAAGCATTTCTATGATGTACTTATTTAACTGCTTTCTCTAAGGTCCCAATTTAAGCACCTGTTAGGAAGAGCATTAATTTTATCCATTGCTCCATTTTTCTTGATCCATCTTATGTATTATTTTTCTCCTCTTTTACTAATCATTACCTCTAATTATTACTACTAGCAATCTTTTACTAATCATTACATAATTCATTACTCCTCAATTGGAGTAATGAAAACTAAGAATTCCTGACTTTGAATTTTCATGATTCCATTTTTTAGCTCTGTCTCTATCAAAATGGTCTTATCCTTACTGAGCTATCTCTTGTTCCTACGGGTAATTCTAATAATAATAATTATATAACACCATTGTTTCCAGAATTACATATAAAACACATACCAGAGCCTGTAATTTAGTGAGTAGTCAAATACTACTCAGTAGAGATCTTATTTTTATATTATATATGTTGTTCAGCTTCCCTCACTAGATAAGAAAAGCTGAAAGCATTTCTGGGTTAAGTATTTCAGCATTTCAGGTGGAAGTTCTCTTAAGATGCAAGTTTTACCTGTATTTAAGAAACTATGTTAATTGTTCAAAATCCACTTTAAAAAAACAGCACTATTAAACCACTTGGGGATTCAGAATTCAGTGGCCAAATGTAGTGGTTTTATTTGATTTAATGTGAGATGATATGTCATAGACTAACTGAAGTACAAAAGAAGAGAGATGATGTAACTTTAATCTGCTTGAGAGTCAGAATAAGTGGGAATGGGGCAGTCTTAGTCTGGCAGTGCTAGACTCTTAATAAGAGTTACAGAACAGCCTTTATGGTAAATGACTTGTAGATGAAAGATATTTAAAAATACGTAAATAAAGCATTTCAGAATAGCTCAACTATAAATTAGTGGTTTAACTTGGATAGTATGTTTTAAGCAAATCCATCCTGATTGACACATAGAATCAGAATGAAAATAAATATTGAGAGAGCCTTAGGTTTTACTTTTACTAGGTTGTCTCAATATGTTATATGTATTTTTTTCATTTTCTGTGCTCTTAAAATTTGTAAAAGTTAGATGATGCTCCAGGATTATTAGATTTATTTTCTCAAAATGGGAAAAGTATATACATAAAAGATTAAGGAAAAAATGTAATCAATTGTTTAAATAACAATTATTCCTGAAATCATAGTCATGACTCAAGTATCCTGTAAGATCCAGTTCATTAACAAATTGTACAAAACCTATATAATTGTCCATTAAGTTACATACTTATGTATTTTTCTCTCTGGCTATATTTTATTCTGCTCTTTTAGGCAGTATTTTCTAACATTTTCTTCAAATCAAGATCCATAGTTAAAAAGGAAATGAAAAAGAAATTATAGCCTAATGCACCACATTTCTGGAAAAAATATCATGAAATATGAAGTGTAAATGTGAAAAAATTTTTCATTATATTAATATTTTTAAATTCTTGTCACAACAGAAATTGATTTGAATTCCTGAAATGTCGGATTATGATCTACAGTTTGAAATTCCTTAAGAAAATGTTTAGATTATTATAGTATTTTAGTTTCATTGGTAAGAGACACAGCTATACATATATATAGCTATATCTATGACAAATTGAAAAGAATAAATACATTGAGTTAGTGTTGTTCTCCCTATTTAATAGTCATCTACAAGCAGTTTCCAATTAGCTTCAGAAGTCTCCCAACTTATTGAGGAAGCTTTCTCAGTATGAGGACAGCAGGTAAACATTGTATTTCATTGTTTATTTTTAAAATAAACCAATAAGAAAACACATATTTTCATCTATAACTGAAATATTTGTAAATGTTAACAATTCTCTGATAGAAACTAAACAGCTACTATTGGATACACTGGAATTATTTGAGACTCCTTTGTCGTTTCCTCTATATACAGTACAATAGGATATTCACTTGTTTGAGAAAGAAACAACCCTGTGTATCATATTCATGAAGGCTTTTTTCACTTGTTGGTTCCGTAACGTGTAGATGAAAGGATTCAGAAGTGGAGCAACAGAGGTATTGAGCACAGCAATTCCCTTGGAAAATGATATTCTTTGTTTGACTGATGGTTTAACATACATGAAGATGCAGCTGCCATAAGAAAGTGTTATCACAATCATGTGAGAAGAACATGTTGAAAAAGCCTTTCTCCTCTGAGTGGTTGAAGGGATTCTTAGAACGGTCAAGGCAATATAGGTATATGATATTGTCACCATTACTAATGTGACCACAAGTGTTACCACAGCCGAGATAAATCCCATCATCTCAATGAGCTGTGTGTCTGAGCAGGAGATCTGCAGGAGGGGATTAGTGTCACAGTAGAAATGATCAACAGTGATGGAGTCACAGAAGTCGAGTTCTATACCTAAAAGGAGTGGTGGAAAGATAACAAAGAACCCAGCAAGCCAGCAACTGAGGACTAGCTGTATGCAGATTTTACTGTTCATGATGGTTGCGTAATGTAGGGGCTTACAGATGGCAACATAGCGGTCATAGGACATAGCTGCCAGCAGGTAAAATTCAGATGCTCCAAGAAGGAAGGCAAAAAACACTTGAGCAATACAACTGTTATACGAAATAGTTTTGTTCCCAGTTGCCATAATAACCAGCAATTTAGGAATGCATGTAAAATGCATGTAGGAAAATGCATTTTCCTACACAGTGTAGGAAATTTCTAAGAAGGAAAAATTCCGAAGGAAAAAATACATGGGAGTCTTGAGGTGAGTGTCCACCAGGGTGAGTGTGATAATGGTTAGGTTGCCAGTGATGCTTAGCAAGTAAGTGAGAAGCAGGAAGAGAAATAACACAACTTTCCACTGTGGGTCATCAGTCAAACCTGCTAGGATAAACTCAGTGACTTTTGTATGGTTTCCCATTACTGGCCTCTACTTCCCTAGGTCTAAATAGGAAAAAAAAAAAAAAGAAGAAGAAGAATGAAAGAAAGAAAACAATGATCTCAATGGAAAAGTAATAGTAACTATTTTTAAGGTAAAGTTAGTAAAGCAATGTTTCAGATAGACTAACACAATGCTTATTCCTGTTTTAAACATGGTTCTGCAAGGAAGAATAATATGCATTTGCAGAGTATCTGGACAAAGTACTCAGTCTTCACTTTGTAATTCTACCACAGAATAACCTGTATAATGATATAGCTGTTGATTGTTTTCATGTGAATGAATCAGAGGGGCTATTAAAGCCTACAAAAATGCTTTTTCTTCTCCTGATTTTATGTAAAATTTGGGATGGATGCCATTTCCTGTTCACCTAAGAGATTTGCATACTAGAAGCAAAATGATACCTGTCATCACAAGTGCATCAGCCCATATTTTGTGTTTAACACACATACACACACAAATGTGTGCGCGCACACACAAAACTAGCTGGCATCAACAAACAGGGCTAGTACAACTTTACCATTTACTCTAATCAAACTCAAATAACTGATTCTTGTGTCATTTGCTTTCACGGCTAATGAGATCCAATTTCAGATAAGTGAATATGAGGCATCGAGAACACATATTTTTTGCTATCCTCATTAGTATTTCCATCAACTCAATCTCTGTTATCACTGGACCCTTCCCACTTTGTACCCTGAAGCAAAACAGCAGAAACAGTTTGGCAATTTCAGTGTGTGAAACAAGAAACTGCAATTTTCCAATACATGTTAGGATTCTCAGAATAAACTAGGTAAAAAAAATGAAAATAGAGAATAAAGGATAGAGAAGCACATAGAAATATATAAACCTGTTCAGGAAATTACATAAAGTGTGAGAGGAAGAGAAGAGGAAAATAAAGACAAAGCTTTATGGAAACCTAGAAAGGGAAGAAGGGTTTTTTAGAAATTGGATAATGAGTTTGAGGAAAAAATTAAAAGAATATTAAAAAGATGTAAATTTGTCACTAGAAATTTTAAATTTAAAATTATGTAAATTAGTAAGTAAAACTATGTAACTTAGAAGGTAAAAATTACTAAATAAAAATTATAGAGAGAAAATGTTTAACAACGAAATTTCTCTCTGTCTACTTCTATTCCTTCTACTTACCATTTTATTCTTTGTGTAAAATACAGACTGAAAACACAATTTTGAGATCAGCTTGTCCTAAAAGAGATGAGGGTGAGTATCTGATAAATTTCAACACATAATGAATCTCAGAGTAGTGGTAACACATATTTTAGGAGGCATACATTTCCCTACCATAAGGGTAGTCAAATGATTGACTAACATAATTAAAGAAACACTGACTCTAGAATACTATTCTCAACACCCAGCTTATATGGAGACAGTCGTATTGTTCAGGTTTGTACAGTTAGTAAACTGGAGATCAGGATTAAGTTTGAAAGAGTGTGTTTTCCAAAGTTGTCCTCTTAAAAGTACAACATTTTAGGGGCTGTCCTGGTGGCGCAAGCAGTTTAAGTGCGCACGCTCCACTGTGGTGGTCTGGGGTTCACAGGTTGGGACCCCGGGCGCGCAATGACACACCAATTGTCAGGCCATGCTGTGGCAGGCCTCCCATATAAAGTGGAGGAAGATGGGCATGGATGTTAGCCCAGGGCCAGTTTTCCTCAGCAAAAAAAAAAATAGGAGGATTGGCAGATGTTAGCTCAGGGCTGATCTTCCTCACACGCACAAAAAAAAGTACAAAATTTTGTACAAACAATTATAGGAAAGATTATAGTACATTTTTAAAAAAATAAAAAATGATTAATGACATGTCTAAGGAAAATTTCCTTCCTCTGTATCTTCATCGTCAAACAAATAAAATGATTAAGTTTTGGTGATGAGCCCTAGATAAGACAATGTTTTCTTTCTTGGCGATATCAATATAATTATTTCCAAGCTCTAAAAGATACATTATTATTAGAAAGGCATACACATAAATAAAAATAAACATATAAAACAAATAAAAGTTGTTTCCAGTAACGTATAGAGGAATTTATAGGAGGATTCTAAGATAAAGTAATAAGATCTACTATCAAAATCATGTTAATAATGTAGGCATATATGAGTGAAAAGAAATGACTGTTATTTTCCATGGCCTTTTTTTTTCACACTCACATAATTGTGAAGCAACCTGTTATAACATTTAGTCATTTACACAAATTACTCAATGGCAACAATTGTAGGAATGCACATATTTAAATCACCTACATCAGAATTATACCATGTGAAATTGTTTCTTTGTCCAACTTCAACAATTACACACACCAACTATACACACTATACAAACATTAACAAAATTCTCATTACCAAACCATCAAGCCTACGAATGCAGTGATGTTTAGCTGTGTTAGATGTTGTAAATATCTCATAACTTTAAAAATAAGAAGATTTTCAATATTAAATGTTTATCACATTTCATATTTTCTTGCCCCATTTTCCCAAGTCAAATGTTAAAAGGTTAGAAAAATGAAGGTTAATACTTTAATGGTAAAAAAAGAACAAAAGTGGAGTAAAGTATATCCAACAGAAAATATGATCTTTAAATTTTAGACATACCGATTCTTTTTGTCTTTTTGACTACTAAAGCAGTCTACCAAAAACACTAAAAAACTCAAACGTGTTTTTTAAGAAGATTGATATACAGATTTATTCAGACAAAATCATCTCTGCTTCAGTATTTACCTCTTTTATCATTGTGCTGTACAGAGCACACTGATAGTCCATTGCCCTCTGAATGGATCTCACTCTACCCCACGATCTGTGATCATTTTTCCTTATCTATAAATGGCAAGTTTGTAAATGGTTTGATTAGCTATTTTTATTTTGCAGACTTTTAGACTAGTGTGTTTCATTTCCCCATTACCATAATTTCTGTGTTTATATTTTGAATACTTTTCTAAGTATTACCCACAAGTCATGTAAAATTAATCAACACTTAATTCTATGGAGTATTTATGCTTTCTGCCCCCTGAAGGAAAATATCTAAAGATTATGAAGAATTCTCAGGGGGATTTGAGATCTAAGAACATCATTCCAAAAGGATCACAAATTTATGTGTTATAAAAGAGTTCTCCCTAGGCACTAAATATTTTAAAAAATAAAAACATAATTAAAATAAGAAAAAACTGCTTTTAACTCTGTCTCCAGAGAATTCAGTATAGATTTCCATAATATGTATTTGCCCTCATCTTTGAAATCCCAGACACAGAGATAAAGATTTGGACGCAGAAAAAAAGAGATTATTTTAAGTGGCGATAAAAAGTGACAATAGAGGATGAAGAGCTTAGCCTGTCGTAGAAAAAAATTGTACCTCTGACTAAATGCACCATTATTAATTCTCCAAACACTTCTAACACTTCGTGTCCTGTATGCTCTTCACTTTCTCTTCTGAAAGCTGTGTTTTCTCCAAATAGTCTTTGTGACATTGTCTAGTAGATCTTAGACTGATATTTCATAATAACTAAGCATTCTCCATTTTTTCAATATTAATAGAATATTAATCTATGTATGTAGTTAGCCTTCCTTGCAACTTGCTGTGGCGTGTGACTAAATTCTATCCAAAGAATGTAAATAGAGGTATTCTGTGGAATTTCCACGATTATCCCTTGATAACAGGGATTTTCCATCCTCTTCCTCTTGACCCTTCTCACTTCGTAAGGCAGATGGCATGGCAAGCCATTTGTAGCCAAGAGTATGAGCAATTACACTACAAATAGAGAATCAAGGAGATAGAACACTCCCAGGTTCCTGACACCGTTGCAGACCACACCAGCGTAGAAACACAATGACTTCATGGAAGAGTTTCAACACACCGGGCTGAACATTCAAATGAGCTAAAAATAAACTTATTTCTTTTTTAAACTGCTGTGGGTTTTGTGTGTCTCATACTCTAATGAATCTATGTCATTATCAAAACCTGAGGCGCATCTGAACTTTTACCCTACTTAGAGTATAAGAGGTTAGCCCACACCATTTCATAGACAGTGATAGAAAAGGCAAGCCTGCTGTATCAGAGGCAGAAAACTGTTTTACTCACTACATAGCAGGAAGCATGAACTTCTTGTTCCCATCACTTCCCTTTTCCCCTGTATCCTATGGGGGAGGGGGGTTCCTAACAGGTGTTGTTTACACAATGCACTTGTATCTACAGCTGAGAAACCCAAGGTTAGTAAATTCCCAATCTCTTAAAGAGCAAACATGCCTAATTTGCCACACTAGAAGACAGTATCTCTAATATACTGGTCAGGGGAAAAAAAAAAATCTGCCAGAACTATTTGTTATAAAACATTCTTGAAAAGAGAGTCCAGGAGTAGAGCTATCACAAGGCATGTAGAACCGTTGTAGAATTTCCTCCCAACAAATCCACCTCTCATTTCTAACCCAAATTGACTTCTGTTGAAATTACCCACAAGTACATTACCGGAAGCTGTGCCAAACTGACTGATCTGAGTTTGGTTAAAGCAATAATAGTAACAACGTATTGGTGATATCACATTACATTTATTAGACTTGTACCATTAGGTTCCTGTAGACTGGGACAATTTCTTTGATGTTACTTGTTTTTGAGGATCTTGACAGTTTTGAGGAGTACTTGTCAGGCATTTTCTAGAATCTCCCTTTATTGGAATTTTTCTGGAGTGTCTTTGCTTCTAGGTCCCATCAGGTGACATGGAAACATATGTGTTTAAACTAACCCACATCTATACACACAACTATAAATATTTGTATATGTGTCATCTGTATCTATATTAAGCTAACCACGTGTTCATACTGAGGTCTTCAACTACAACCCATCACCACATGAATCATTCTACCTTTGTTCTCTTGCTGATACATAACCTCTCACTCCAACAGTGAAACACTGGCTCCCACCATCTGCCAACCATGTACTTCCATATTCAATTCCAGTATATATGTATAGTGGGAAACAACTTTATCAACTAGAGTTCAGGGCTTGTGTACAGTTCCTCTAGATTTCAGTCTCACTGATTCCACTCATTTCCACAGTCACTTAGGTCAGCACCTTTTTCTCCTACTCCTTCTATTGAAGTTGTTTCACATATCTGTAATCCAGTTAAATTCTTCTGCATTGCATTTTAATATCCTGGAATTTATTTATTTATTTTTTAATTTGCACACAGAATTATTACTTATGTTGTAAAGTTTTATTGGTTTTGACAACTGTAAGGTGTGATATATCTATCTTTACAGTATCATATAGAGTATCATTACTACCCTAGAAAAAATCAACTGTGTTTCAACTATTCACCCTTCCCTCTCCCAAAGTCCTGGCAACCACTGATCTGTTTTATTTCCCTATAAATTTGCAACTTCTGGAATATCATATAAGTGGAATCACACAGGATTCCACTTACCAACTCACATGGGATGCAGCAAAAGTGGTCCTGAGAGAGACATTCATAGCAATACAGGCCCACATTAACAAACAAGAAAAATCCCAAATAAGCAATCTTAAACTACACCTAAAAGAAGTAGAAAAAGAAGAGCAAACAAAGCCCAAGGTCAGCAGAAGGAGGGAAATAATAAAAATTAGAGCGGAAATAAACCAAATTGAAAACCAAAAACAGTAGAAAGGATCAATGAAACAAAAAGCTGGTTCTTTGAGAAGATAAACAAAATTGACAAACCCTTAGCCAGACTGACCAAGAAAAAGACAGAATCCTCAAATAAATAAAATTAGAAGTGAAAGAGGAGAAATCACAACGGATACCGCAGAAATGCAAAGGATTGTAAGAGAATACTACGAAAAACTATATGCCAACAAATTGGACAATCTAGAAGAAATGGATAAATTCTTAGACTCATACAACCTCCCCAAACTGAATCAAGAGAAATAGAGAACCTGAATAGACTAATCAGAAGTAAAGAGATTGAAACAGTAATCAAAACATCCCAAAAAATAAAAGTCCAAGACCAGATGGCTTCTCTGGAGAATTTTACCAAACATTCAAAGAAGATTTAATACCTATTCCAAACTAACTATTTCAAAAAATAGAGGAAAGTGGAACACTTTCTCACATTCTACAAGGCCAACATCACCCTAATACCAAAGCCAGAAAAGGACAATACAAAGAAGGAAAATTACAGGCCAATATCGCTGATGAACACATATGAAAAAAATCCTCAACAAAATATTGGCAAACCAAATACAGCAGTACATTAGAAAGCTCATACACCACTAAGTGGGATTTATACCAGGGACACAGGGATGGTTCAACATCCGCAAATCAATCAATGTGATACACCACATTAAGAAAATGAGGAATAAAAACCACATGATCATCTCAATAGACGCAGAGAAAGCATTTGACAAGATCCAACATCCATTTATGATAAAAACTCTCAGCAAAATGGGTATAGAAGGAAAGTACCTCAACAGGATAAAGACTATATACGACAAACCCACAGCCAACATCATACTCAATGGGGAAAAATTGAAAGCCATCCCTCTGAGAACAGGAACAAGACAGGGTGAATAACCACTATTATTCAACATAGCGCTGGAAGTTCTGGCCAGAGCAATTAGGCAAGAAAAAGGAATAAAAGGAATCCAAATAGGCAATGAAGAAGTGGAATTCTTGCTGTTTGCAGATGACATGATTTTATATATAGAAAACCCTAAAGAATCCATCAGAAAACCACTAGAAATAATCAACGACTACAGCAAAGTTTCAGGGTACAAAATCAACTTACAAAAATCAATTGCATTTCTATACACTAATGATTAACTAATAGAAAGAGAACTCAAGAATACAATACCATTTACAATCGCAAAAAAAGAATAAAATATCTAGGAATAAATTTAACCAAGGAGGTAAAGACCTATACAATGAAAAGTATAAGACATTATTGAAAGAAATTGATGATGACGTAAAGAAATGGAAAGATAGCCCATGCACATGGATTGGAAGAATAAACATTGTTAAAACGTCCATACTACCTAAAGCCATCTAGAGATTCAATACAATCCCAATCAGAATCTCAATGGCATTCTTCATGGAAATATAACAAAGAATACTAAAATTCATATGGGGCAACAAAAGACCCAGAATAGCTAAAGTAATCTTGAGAAAAAAGAACAAAGCTGAAGGCATCACCACCCCTGACTTCAAAATATACTATAAAGCTATAATAATTAAAACCTCATGTAACTGGTACAAAAACAGACACACAGGTCAGTGGAACAGAATTGAAACTCCAGAAATAAAACCTCATATCTATGGGCAGCTAATCTTCGACAAAGGAGCAAAGAACATACAACAGAGAAAGGAAAGTCTCTCCAATAAATGGTGCTGGGAAAACTGGACAGCCACATGCAAAAGAATGAATATAGACCATCTTCTTTCACCATATGCAAAAATTAACTCAAAATGGATCAAAGACCTGAAGGTGAGACCTGAAACTATAAAATTCCTGGAAGAAAATGTAGGCAGTACATTATTTGACATTGCACATAATGGAATCTTCTCGAATTCCATGTCTACACGGACAAGGGAAACACAAGAAAAAATAAACAAGTGCGACTTCATCAGACTAAAGAGCTTCTGCAAGGCAAATGAAACCAGGATCAAAATAAAAACACAACCCCCCAGCTGGGAGAAAATATTTACAAAACATATATTAGACAAGGGATTAATCTCCATAACATATAAAGAACACACACATCTGAACAACAAAAAAACAAATAACCTGATCAAAAAATGGGCAGAGGATATGAATAGACATTTTTCCAAAGAAAATATACAGATAACCAATAGGCATATGAAAAGGTGTTCAACATCACTAATTATCAGGGAAATGCAAATCGAAACTACACTAAGATATCACCTTACACCCGTGAGAATGGCTATAATCACCAAGACAAAAAATAACAAATATTGGAGAGGATGCGGAGAAAAGGGAACCCTCATTCACTGCTGGTGAGAGTGCAAACTGGTGCAGCCTCTATGGAAAACAATATGGAGATTCCTCAAAATATTAAAAATAGAAATACCTTATGATCCAGCTATCCCACTTCTGGGTATTTATCCAAAGAACTTGAAATCAACAATCCAAAGAGGCTTATGCACCCCTATGTTCACTGCAGCATTATTCACTATAGCCAAGACATGGAAGCAACCCAAGTGTCCGCCAACAGATTATTGGATAAAGAAGATGTGGTATATGTGTGGCTTATATACAAAGAAACTAATTTCTCACAGTTCTGGAGGCTGGAAGCTGAGATCAGGGTGCCATCATGGTCCAGTGTGGGCCCTCTTCTGGGTTGCAGATTTCGCATTGTATATTCATGTGGTAGAAGGTGAAAGGGTCTCTCCGGAGCCTCTTTTATAAGGACACTAATCCCATTCATGAGGGTCCACCCTCATGACCTAAGCACCTCCCAGGGGCCTTTCTCCTACTACCATCATATTTGGGAGTTAGAATTTCACAATATGAATTTTGCGGGAGACATTCAGACCATAGCAGTAATTCACCAATTTACATTGATGAAAGCCCGGGGAATGTATGTGGGAACAGATTCTAAGGGTAGTATTCCAGAGAGAAAGTAAACATAATTTTACAACAGAGTAAATTTAGTGATGTATTTTTAGAGATTGTGGATTTAATGGAATAGTTTAAGCTTCTGATGGTGGCTGCAATTTTTTGTTCCATTGGATAATAACTTGGACTTATGAATGATTTATCTTGATTAAATTTGAAATACTAGAAAACATTTTAATGAAGAAAAATAAATCCAAAGTTGTAGGATGATAGCGATATGGAACAGTTTTATCACGTGCAAACCACTTCCATATTCCTTAACTATGTAGCTGGTGAAGATCTAGAGGAGAATTCGCTCATCAAAGTTTTGATATATTCACAAGGGGGTACCAGTAGCTTTGAAAAGGATTATAACTACTGGCCTGAAATGAAAGTAGGAGATGCTTTCATTAAAATGAGCTCCCTGATTTCAGTGGAGATGATGGGATCATGCAAAGGCAGAGACCATGTCACAGGACTTAACTGACATGGGAAAATGGGTGTGGTTACTTATAAATCAGGAGAGTTAGAGTCGTTATCAAAATTGCAGGATGCACTTTAGTAGTGAGTAACAGATGATGGTGTTCTTAAGACTGAAATAAGTAGGCAATCCATTAAGTTCCTAATTGGTGTATATATTTGAAAGAACTCCAGGTTGGGTGAAAGGAGGAATGATTCAGCCATCATAATGGAGTTGGAGTTCCTTATCCAATTAAAGACTTCAGTGAGTTCAGAAAGCCAGAATCCATGAAGGAATTTATCCTTGAAGAAGGGCCATGCATTGGTACTAATATCTAAATCCTCCTCCAGTCTTCCTGAAAGGATATATGATCCTTTGCCAGGAAAACTGTCCACTGAAGAGAGTGAAACCTGAACTTTCAGGGATTGTTTAACCTCATCTCTGAGCTAACCTTAATTCCAATGACTATGGAATGCCAGTATGTACATTTATTAGAGTGAAGGACAGCATGAACGGAGGAAGGTTTGTTGATCAGTGGCAGTTATGCTCTAGTCTCATTTACAGTGATCCTACTGCATGTGAAAAATCATCCTTAATATGTAGTTAGATAAGTAAACTCAAGGCTAGGTAGAAAATCTTGGAGTTTTCCCTTTTTAACAAATTATAAGTCTAAAGCATCTTGCCCTGGCAGAACTGCAGTACTTGGTGCCACCATCAAGTACTTTAAAAAACGATGTTAGAGTGGTAATCCATTCCACATACTCATTCAATTTAACTGTTTACCTGGCCTAACACAAATGAATCTTAGAGGGTAACAGTGAATTCATAGATTGAATTAGGTGGTAACTTCAATTGCAACTGGCTTGTCAAATATGGCCCATTTATTGGTTTAAATCAAAACAGTCCTGGCAGTAAATGTCAAGCTATTGATTTGTGAATGCACTTTTATGGATTAATAGGTAATGATACAAGTAGTTTTGCATCACCTGTCAAGTAAAACAGCATACATTCATACTCACTTTAGGGCTATCTCTGGCCATTTGATATAAGTAAGACCATGCGCAAGCAAACCACAGCCCACAGGACAAACACAGCACAAGGTCTGCTTTTGTACAGCCTTCCGTCTAAGAAAGATTTTTGCATTTAAAAGGTTGTTAGAAGAAGAAGGGGAAGAGAAGGAGGGGGGCAGCAGGATGAGAAAAGGATGGGGGAAGCAGGTGATGATATGCTAGGAAGTTATTTTTAAAAATATATCAGATAGAGAATAGGAACATCCCAGAAAAAATATTTTTAAAAGATACATTGAAGAGAAATATGAAACTTTATTTTAAAAATAGACATATTCTAATTTTCTCTTTTCCCTAATAACAAGAACATGTTAATAGTATGCTTTCAGGAAGATATCTCCCTAGCATTCTGTTCCAAAATAGATGGTATTTTAACACTAAATGAAAAGGTAACCAGTTTTCAAAAATAGTTGTAATAAGCAAAAGAAATTTAGAAGTTGATTATTTGAAGTTATTGCTATGGTTATTGTTACTAAAAGTTAAAGTGTCATTAATTATGAAAGTTCCCCTCCCCCCACTGGAAAACTTGGAAGCAGAATTGTTTTCATTTTTTTTTAAAGTATTCTAAATAAAGACTTTCTGTGCACTTAAAAAATATGTATATAAAAATAAAAATTTAGACAGTTCATTAACATCAGAGGAGACGGAAATGTAATAGCTCAATATCAAAAACAATTTTGAGTGGGACAGAAGAACAATTAGTGTGATTTCCACTTCCTTGGATGTGATAAGCACGTTACTGTGAAGCGTTTATTTTGCACTTTGGCAACCCTTCTAACTAAGTACCAGCATAAAATAAACTTGGATTAAGACCCTCAGATAATTTATCACAGAATTAAACCAATACTTGCAAATATAATAATACATGTTTAATCAAATTGAATCTATATTTGTACCATTAATAAATAAAATTAAAAGTTTTATTATAAAATATATTGATTCTTTTGCCTAATTTTCTTGCTTAACTTATAATTTTGTGTTAAAATGTTCACCATATTCTATACTGTAGCATTTATATAATTTATAAACAAATAAATATACATATACTATCAAAGTGTAGGTTTTTTGTGTATTCTGTTTTGGGTTTTGCTGATAGACTGTATGACAAACATCAATTGAGGACCTCTATTTACAGACACAAAACAAACTCATAATACTTAAGGGCATAGTGATAAGTGATTCCATTTCTTTAATAGTTATAGGCCTGTTCACATTTTGTATTTTGCCTTCAGTCGGTGATAATTGGAAGTGCTTTTCAGCTACGTTTTAAAAATCCAGGTAGTGTATTAATTCTATGTAGAACATATGCCAAATTGAATATCTGAATTCCAGAACAATGGAAAGAAACATGGAGAAATTGAAGTCCAGCTTTGTCTCTTTCTGACAATTGTGAGAGGAAATCAATAAAGGTACCTAGTAAAAAGGGAAATGATTTTGGCCAAAAACAAGGAATCTTTTACATGTGCTCTTACATAAGGGAAAAATAGGGGAGAGGATTAGGCTTTGGAGATTAAGCAGCTCATAATGAAAATTATGTCAAGTAAGACAGGTAATATTATTTTGAATACAAGTGGGACACACTCCACCCTTCACATTTTATTTTACTCATACCCTCAGTAATATCACTAAAGTGGTTCACTTCATTGAGAAAAATTCTATCTTTTTGATCATGTGCTTAAAAGCATCTTTCACTTGTTTGTTTCTCAGAGTATAAATGAAGGGATTCAACATGGGGGCAACAGAAGTATTGAGCAGAGCTATCCCTTTATTTAAAGACACTCTCTCTTTTGCAGAGGGTTTCATATACATGAAGATGCAGCTGCCATAAGATATTGACACGACGACCATGTGAGAAGAACATGTAGAAAAGGCTTTCTTCCTCTGTTGAGAAGAAGGTATCTTCAGAAGAGTCCTGATGATGTTTGTGTAGGAGAGAATCACTAATGCCAGTGTAACCAGGAGAGTCAAAATGGCTGAGAGAAGTGCCATTAATTCTATTAAATCTGTGTCTGAGCAAGAGAGCTGCAGTATAGGAGAAAGATCACAGAAGAAATGATCTACAGTGTTGGCTGCACAGAAATCTAGCTGGAGACCCACAGGGAGCGATGGAAAAATTATTATGAAGCCAGCCAACCACGAAGCAAATACCAGCAAGCTGCAGACTCTGGCGCTCATGATGCTCGTGTAGTGCAGGGGTTTGCAGATGGCCACGTAGCGGTCATAGGACATGGCAGCCAGAAGAAAAAATTCGGTTGCACCCAAGAGAATAGTAAAAAACAGCTGTGCTGCACAACTATTGTAAGAAATGGTCTTATCACCTGTTGCCATACTGACAAGAAATTTGGGGATACAGACAGTTGTGAACAAGATTTCTAAAAATGAGAAATTTCGGAGGAAGAAATACATGGGCGTCTTTAGATGAGAATCCAGTTGGGTGAGAGTGATGATGGTTAGATTCCCAGTGACACTCAACATGTAGGTGAAAAAAAGGAGAAAAAAATTGACCACCAGTAATTTTGGATCATCGGTCAGTCCAAGAAGAATAAAAGTTGTCACTGTTGTGTGGTTTCTCATAGCTTAATGCTACAAAAAAATAGTAAAATAAAGAAAAAGAAAAAGAATTAAAGGAGAAAAGGCTGCATGAAATACCTCTTATGTTAAGACCCCCCATAAACACATTGCTCCCCACACCCAACCTCCTGCAATATTCTGTAGTCAGCGGTGACAACCTATAAAACTTCACTCATATAATTTTTACCCCAAATTTCACTAACTCAATGCCACTCTCTGAGTTTGTTTTCTTTTTTTGAGTGTCATAAATCCAGGCATTCCAAAAGGATAACATATTGCATTCATAAAGTCACATAAAAGTAGAAACAAAGAGACAGAAAAACTATCATATTTTAACTTGCATTTTATTCCAATCCATTTAGTTTATATTAGCTTATTTTTCAGCATCAGGTGATTCATTCTCCTTTGATAAAATATCTCTTTTTCTGTTTATTACTATTTATGGTAAACTTTGTTATTCTGTAAATCAGATTATAGCTGAGGACTCTGCCTTTTAAAATAACGTAAACTTGACCTAAACATCTCTAATCCATTTACAGTGAGAATTTAATGCTTTCACCAAACTTCTGAAAACGCTTTAAGATTTCAATCCTCATGACCACTTTTAGTTCTGCTTTCCCCTTTTTCCTGAAGTCTTGAATTTACTTTCTTCTCACTCACTCTGATCGTTCTCTTTTCTCTGATATATACCCAAACAGCAAACAGATAAAAAGTGTATCCTCATGAATAAAATTTTTATTAGTTATGTAGTATGTTTTACTTATTATTTGCAGTGACTGAGGAGGGGTCTCGAAAAAGAGCTATTTAAAAATAAAAAGTTAGCTGGACATGCCTGGTAGCTCACATTAGTGTCATTGCTCTGCACGCTTCCCCCGTTGCCATGGTAACCTCTTCTCTTCTCTCTTGTTCAAGTCCAACCTCACTTTCTGGTTCAGCACATAACAATTAAAAATAATATTAACCTTTTCTTTTTTTTCTTGTTTATTCCTCTTCTTTCAGATGATGCCTACATTCTCACATTTACTGTCGTAAAAGTTTATCACCAAAAATATCTAAAGAATGACAATACTTTCCCTAAGAAGAATATCACACCTTATGTTAAGTTATATTTTAAACTTATTACATTTCATATATTCAAGTTCAGGTGTTAAAAAATGCACAAATATTTCCAATGATTATAAATAATTATGATACAACTAAGATTTTTTTCCTTCCCTCTTTTACTTCAGTCCTTTTTAATTCTCTTTTCTTTCCTTTCCCAGACCTCTAAAAATGTCTATATTCTGGCCATTTAAGTACAATCTGTACTCATTAATGAAATTTTTGAAATCCAAGAGTGGTCTATTCTTAAAAGTCAAAGCAAGTAAAATTTCAAACAACAACAGATGATTTATATAGGATGCCAGGTTATCAAGTTAAGAGCGAATTCATATATGCATGCTGTCCTGCCTCAATTAAATTTCTAAAATTTAAAACAATGCTATTGTAAACTACTTGACCTCATTTTTCTTTTAATTCCAAATAAAACACCTGCTGGTTGATAACAAAACTGTCCTTGTTTCCAACCACTGTTATAGTCCCATGGACTTCTGTAACTGCTTTGGTACTTTATGGGTAAGTGATAAGAGAATCCTTTAGAATGTCAAAATTGGATTTTACATGAAATGTTTAAATCTACTGAATTTAATATGACTACTTGATAATGGTAAAAGGAAATTTCTCAAATTCAGGACTAATCCATTTTTCCAGTGTCATATTTTACAGCATTCACACTGACCCTGAACACTAAATGCATTTCCAATTATAATTACCTGAGGGAAACAAGACATTCATTAATAAAATGCATTCTGAGATTCTGTTGGATACTCTGAAGGACATCTATTCCAAGCTGATTCCTACAAAATGAAAGATTCAAAGATTTTTTATTAAAATAACTCGATTGTTTCCATGCAACTTTTAAAATGGTCAGCTTATTGCTTGCTTTGTAAAAGAAATAGTTCTAATTTCATGCCATATATTTCAATGATTTACAAATGAATCAATTTTTTGTCCAGTTTCATGAAATAAAATGAATATTATTAAAATAAAAACAAAAAATTTTTCCAAACCTTAATGACTTTAGTAGCAATTTCATTCCCTAGTGTCTTCTTTTGATGTGAGTAGCAGAACAGAGGCAATTTCTGAATGTTGCATATCCATCATGGTTTTATGTTGCTTTAATCTACTTCTATCTTGTGTTCTCATCCTTAAGTACATTAGCACCAGCATCTCACACTCAAGATGTGTAACCTCAAAGATTTTATCATGACAAACTTATCTAGTTTATATTTTTCTTATGTTTTTTACAAAGACAATGTTCTCCAATTTATGTTATGTGAAATTTGGAGCATATTTTTTGCATTACATATAAAATAAATTTATTTCCTTTTTAAAAAATTTAGAATGTAGTGGAAAAAGAGAAGAGTTCAGACTCATTGTTTACTTTGAAATGTTTCTGGCCTACATGAGAAGCACAATTGCTTGTTTTCTAGTTTTTAAGATTACAAGAAGTATAACCCTTTTTGTACACTGTGTTATTGGTCTCAAAAGGATTAATTAATTTAACAATTTTAAAAAAGAAGGAAACATTTCCATGGAGACCACTGTACAAAGATGTTAAAAATATTTTATTTTATTATTAGGTGGAGAAGAAAAAACAATTATTTTATTAAGTGGAGAAAAGTCTATAATCCACAATATAAAGTTTACAAAAATTTCTTTTTGAGGCAGCTATGTGTTGTGAGCCATAAGGAGTTTTAGGAAATTTAACTTAGCTTATGTATCAATGACAAATATACATTCTGAACAAGAAAAATGAAACTTATCCATCTATACTGTGAGAAAATCTTAAGGGGATTACCAAAATTTTGAACTCTGATTTAATAAGGGGCTTATATTAAAGTTACCTCAACTAAGCCTCTGAAGGCCATCTCCTTGAGTGGCAGATTTAGAGAGTCAATCAGGTTTAGAACCTAAGAAGCCAAAACATGTCATTATTAACAAAGAAAATATTAACTGAGGTGACATTACCATTTAAGGATCAAAATCATGGAGATATGGACTGAAGATTCCTGAGTTTCTCAAGACAGACAAGTGAGAGTCTAACATGCTTGCATTTGCTCTCTAAGTGTCTACATACAATCTGCAGGATATTTGATGGATTCTCCATAAAATTTTATTTCAATTCCTTTCACCTTTCTCCATTTCCATTGCTAAGTACTTAAACTAATACTGTCTGTTATAACAGATAAGCTTTAAAATCATTGCAACATTACACACTGGATATTTCAAAATATTTTAAAGATTTTATTTATTCAGTTTGTATGTCATAGGTTCACATCCTTCTAGTTGCTGTACGTGGGACTCGGCCTCGCGCTGGACAGAGAAGTGGTGCCTCGCGGCGCACCCGGGATCCGAACCCGGGTCGCCAGCATCAGAGCGCGCACACTTAACCGCTAAGCCACAGAGCCGGCCCTCAAAATATTTTAATGAAGTAAAAAATACATATAGAATATGCAGGTATCATATTATGTAACTTGGTCCCTTTTCACAAACAACATTCCCACATAAGCAGCACTCACATGAAGAAAGAGAATGTTTCCAGTACTCCACAATCCTCACTCCTATTCTCTTTTAGTCATTATCCCTCTCAAGGCTTAGCCATTATCCTTATTTCCAATGGATCAGATCAATTTTGTCAGTTTTAACGCAATGGAAAGTTATTTCCTTAAAATTTAAAGTTAAGTATGCAGCATGGAAGGCAAGAGATTTGTTTGTTTTTTTGTTAAGAGGGTGGGGTAAGCTGTTCTGCTTTATGCGTCACTCAGAGATTCCAGCTGATTAAGGCTCTGCCATCTTCAACATATATCTACAGTCAGCCAGCAAATGGAAGAAAGACAGCAGTGAATTTCATGGGAGGTTTAGATTGCTCAGAATGTAGGTGATTTTCATAACTTCCATTCATTTTCCATTGATAAGAACCCAGTTATACAGATACAACAGAATGCAAAAAAGTTGGGGATATCTAGAGGGTGTCCAGCAGGAAACTTTTTGTGATTAGATGAATAGTGTCTGCTACAACTGGTATCATTCTAATCCAACTCACCTGGTCTTTTTTTTTTTTTTTTTTTTTTTTTTTTAGTCTTAGGCAGACACCATGCCCTGGACGTTTTATTCCTTATCTCTCAGCTTGATTTCTAGGTTTTCAGTACTAGCTTTGTTTCATTTAGTTTAAGCTACTGGAAGTCTCAGAAGTCCACCCATTCAAACATTGAAACTCACTTCAAATGCCTCCAATGTTTATTACTGAAATCTCAAATATTGGCTTGCATAAGAATTATCTTGTGAGCTTCATTTTTTTTATTGAAGTATAATTGATGTATAACACTTTATTAGTTTCAGGTATACAACATAATGGTTCAGTATTTGTATATATTGCAAAATGTTCTCCATGATAGGTCTAGTTAACATCCATCACCATACATAGTTAACAAAATTTCTTTTTCTTGTGATAAGAACTTTGTAGATTGTCTCTCTTAGCAACTTTCAAATGTGCAATGCAGTATTATTAACTATAGTCACCATGCTCTACATTACATCCCTATGACTTATTTTATAACTGGAAGTTTGTACCTTCGGTTCCACATCACCCCTTTTGCCCCTCCCCCACCACCTATATCTGGCAACCACCAATTCATTCTCCGTATCTACAAGCTTTTTTTTTTCATTCCACATTAAGTGAGATCATATAGGATTTGCCTTTCTCTATCTGACTTACTTTACTTAGCATGATGGCCACAAGGTCCATCCATGTTGTCACAAATGGCAAGATTTTTTCTTTTTTATGGCTAAATAATATTCTATTGTATGTACATATATACATATATATCACATATTCTTTCTCCTTTCATCCATCGATGAACACTTAGGTTTATCCTGGCTATTATAAATAATGCTACAATGAATATGATGGTGCATTGTCTTTTGATTTACATTCCCATCAACAGTGCACAAGGGTTCCCTTTTCTCCACATTCCCACCAACATTTGTTATTTTTTGTCTTTTTGATAACAGCCATTCTGAAAGGTGTGAGGTGATATCTCACTGTGGGTTTGATTGACATTTCTCTGACTATTAGTGAAGTTGAGCATCTTTTCATGTACCTGTTGGCCATCTGTGTGTCTTCTTTGGAAAAATGTCTATTCAGATCCTTTGCCCATTTTTAAATTGGATTGTTAGTTGTTTTGCTATTGAGGTGTATGAGTTCTTTATAAATTTTGGGTATTAGCCTTTAATCATATATATGATTTTAAAGAATTTTCTCCAATTCAGTAGGTTGCCTTTTCATTTCGTTGATGGTTTCCTTTGCTTCACAGAAGCTTTTTAGTTTGATGTAGTCCCACTTATTTATTTTTGCTTTTGTTGCCTTTGCTTTTGGTGTCAGATCTAAAAAATTATCACTAAGACTGATGTCAAGGAACTTACCACCTATGTTTTCTTCTAGGATTTTATGGTTTCAGGTTTTACATTCAAGTCTTTAATCCATTTTTAGTTAATTTTTGTGAATGGTATAAGACAGTTGTCTAGCTTCATTATTTTGCATATGCCTGTCTAGTTTTCCCAACACCATTTATTGAAGTGACTGTCCTTTCTCAATTGTATATTCTTGGCTCCTTTGTCATAATTAATTGACTGCATATGCATCGGTTTAGTTCTGGGTCCTCTATTCTGTTCCATTGATCTCTATGTTTGTTTTTGTGCCAACGCCATACTGTTTTCATTACTATAGTTTTGTAATTTAGTTTGAAATCTGGGAATGTGATGCCTCCAGCTTTTTTCTTCTTCCTCAAGAATGTTTTGGCTATTTGGGGTCTTTCGTGGTTCCATACAAATTTTAGGATTGTTTGCTCTGTTTCTGTGAAAAATGCCATTGAAATTTTGATAGGGATTGCATTGAATCTGTAGATTGCTTTGGGCAGTATGGACATTCACCTGGTCTTAATAATAGCTCGTAGTAGCCTTCCAACTAATCTTTGCTTCCTTCCCTCATCCAATCTTTTTTCTACAGAGAAGATAAAATTATGTTCTCTAAAATTTAATTCACATTATTCTACTTCTTTGCTAAAATTATGTTATGAAACCTAGTTGAACTGGAAGTAATGAGTGGCGAGCAAAGAATCCTTGGTATAGCTCTGCACTACCTCGTCTATCTTCATGCCTTTCCACTCTTTCCTTATTTACTCTGTTATCATTTGTAACACCAACTTTCTGTCTATTCCTCAACCTCTTTGTGACCTCTATCCCTATGTCTGCCCTCACTCTTGCTCCAAATTCCAGACCTCAGATTAAATATCATCTCCAGGAAAAGTCATTTTGAGGGGAGACCCTATGTGAGGAGACTTTTTGCTTCTTTACAGTCTTTATCTCAGCCTTTTGTTCTTACAACACTAACAATGTTTATTTTTACTTGTCTTTCTTCTCTTCTTTATCTCTTGGTTCTCCTACGAAGTCCTAAGCTGTTTCGCAGCAGAGATTTGCCTGTTGTATAATTCATCTCTATAGTCTTAGGATCTGGAATATCCCTGACACTAAATAGGAATTGAATAAATATGTGTTAAAGAATAAAAAAGTTAAATTATTTGGATAGGAGAGCAGTGGAGGGTTATTCTGAAATTCTGAGCAAGATGGAATAAGAAATAAGGCAATGTCACTAAGACAGAAAGCATAGTGAGAGGAAGCCTGGACAGTGAGCATGGAGGAAATTTGGAGGACACAGAGAGTAATTATGAGCTAAATTTTTAATATTCAATTCCAGATGTCATCCATATAAAAATCTCTGATAGGCTCCTCCCAATTTTCATATAAAATAATCTACACTGAACACTAATAATTCAAACTTATACAACTGTGGAAGCATTTGAAAATAACTTTAAGATAAAATGTTTTAAAAGGAGAAAAATAAGTGTTAAAATAAATGAGCTATGAAGCTATGAAAAGATATGGAGGAATCTTAAATGCATATTACTAAGTGAAAGTAGTCAATCTGGAAGGCTACATATTGTATGACTGCATCTATATGACATTCTGGAAAAGGCACAACTACGGAGACAGTTAAAAGATTAGTGATTGCCGGCAGGGGGAGGGGAGGGATGAATAGGTGTAGACAGAGAATTTTTAGGGCAGTGAAAATACTCTGTATGATACCCTAATGATAGATATATGTCATGCATTTGTTCAAACGCAAAGAGTGTACAACATCAAGAGTGAAGTGTAATGTAAACTATGGACTTTGGATGATTATATTATGTTAAAGTAAGTTCATTAAATGTAGCAAAGGTATCACTCTGATGGGGGATGTCCTTAATAGAGGAGACTCTACATGTGTAGGTACAAAAGCTAAGGTAAATCTCTGTATTTTCCTCTCAATTTTGCTGTGAAACAAACTTGCTCTAAAAATAATAATAATAATAAAGTCTTAGTTAAAAAATGAAACAAAAATGAGAAAAAAAATCCAAGTTTTATATCATAAAGCAGGGGCCACTTCCAATTGAATAAAATGATCTTTGACTCCTCTTTAGTTCCTTTCCTTATCTCAAAGAAACTTAATACAACTTATCCTCTTTATGATTCTGTCTAAGGAATTGTATGTGTACAAAGTGACATAATTATTGTGTTATTTCTCCTCCTTGAAATAGTATTTCAGTAAATTTATTAGTTTTTATTAAAAGTATACATATATAAAGGGCTGGCCCGGTGGCATAGCAGTTAAGTTTGCGTGCTCAGCTTTGGCGGCCCAGGATTCACTCATTTGGAATCCACTCAAGCCATGCTGAGGCAGCGCCTCACATAGAGCAACTAGAAGGTTGTACAACTATGACATGCAACTATCTAATGGGGCTTTGGGGAGAAAAAAGGAAAAAAGGAGGAAGATTGGCAATAGATATTAGCTCAGGGCCAATCTTCTTCAAAAAAGAAAAATAAATAAAATAAAAGTACACATGCATGAAGTTCAAAAAGTCAAAAATTCTAGAATTCTGTTAATGAAAATTAGGATCCTCCTGCTCCAGCCCTCATCTGCCCTAACTCCTGTTCTCCAGAGACTTCCACTGTTCGTAGGGTTTGTTTCCCCTGTTATATATATTATCATCTCTTAAATAATATTTTCAGTTGTAGATTACTTATTGGCTTTGTAATATGGAAGATGAGCATTTGATTTTCCTATATCTCCTATCCCTCCTATACACATTTCTTTTTTCTTTTTTAATTACATTTCTATAATAATTTTTATTAAATTATTGCTCAGATTTTTAGTCTAATTTACATTGTTTTGACAGTGAAATTTTTTTTTCTATCTGAGCCTCGTCTTTGCCTATATTCTGTTTCTTTCTTTAACAATGTTTTTCTTCCATTGGGCTTAATTTTCTCATTAAAATAATTGCATAGCTATTTACATACTCTTCCGTATTCTCTCCCCAGGTTGGCCTCCAGAAGTGCAGCTATACCCTCAATAGATTCAGATACATTTCTTTTTTCTCAGCACCGTCAGGAACTCTTTCCTCCCAGCCGTATCAAAACTGCTTGCTTTCTAGGTCTGATGCTCATCTTCTGTATTGGGTTGTCTCTTCTCTATATTCAGGGAGGTTAATTTTATCTTTCTCCTGCTTTCAAGTATGAATTGGTTTTGAGGCTATTTGTTTCCTCATGTCACAGTGCCCTCTTATAAGAAAACATTTCACAAAATTACGAATGCAAAATTTATAAATATGGAATTAGGATTAAGCTTGAATGTTATTTAGAATGAGGAAAATCACAACAAATAACAAGTTTAATTAAGCTGTTAAAAATCATAAAATGCAGAAAATAAATTTACATTAACTGCATGATATAGTTGTCTAACACTCTTTTTTCCTTAAATTTTTGACTATATTTTTTGGTGTTAGCTCCATAGTTTTTCTTTTTAATTAACCGTTTTTAAGGGTACAATTCGGGGGCATTTAGTACATTCACAGTGTTCTGCAACCACCCCCTATATTAAGTTCCAAAACATTTGATCACCCCGGAAGAAAACTGCATCCATTTGGTGGTCATTCTTCAACCCTTCTCCCCTTAGCCCCTGGTAAACATCAATTGGTTTTCTATCTCCATGGATTTACCTATGTTGGATATTTCGTATAAGTGAAATCACACAATATGTGACTTCTGATGTCGTGACTTCTTTCACTTGGCATAATGATATCAAGGTTCATCCACCTTGAGGCATATATTAATGCTTCATTTTTTTCTTGTTGGCTAACATTCCATTTTATACAAATATCACATTTTGTTTATCTGTTTATCTTTTGATGGACATTTGACTTGTTTCCATCTTTTGGCTATTGTGAATAATGCTGCTATGAACAATAGTGTACACGTATTTGAGTACCTGTTTTCAGTTATATGGGTAAATATCTAGGAATAGAGTTACAGACCATGTGGTAATTTTATGTTTAACTTTTTTAATGGAACTGCCAAACTTTTTCCAGTGGCAACACCATTTTACATTCCCATCAATAATATACTATGTATCCAATTTCACCACATCCACATTTTTTTTGGTTATAGCCAGCCTAGGGAGTTTGAAGTGTAACTCACTGTGGTTTTAGTTTGCATTTCACTATTATTAAGGATGTGGAGCATCATTATATGTACCTGTTTGCCATTTGGAGAAATATCTGTTCAAATCCTTTGCACATTTTTTTATTGGGTTACTTGTGTTTTTTTGTGTGTTGTTGTTGCTGCTGATTTGTAATAGTTCTTTGTATATTCTGGACACTGAAATCTTATCAGATATGTGATTTGAAAAAATATTTTTTACCATTTGTAGATATTCTCTACACTTTCATGATAATGTCCTTTGATACATAAAAATTTTAATTTTGATGAAGCTCAATTTAATTTTTTCTTTTGTTGCTCATGCTTTTGGTGTCATTTATAAGAACTTGTTGCTAAATCCAAGTCGAAGGTCATTAAGCTAGACACCTATATCTTCTGCTTTGAATTTTATAGCTTTGGCTTTTATATCTAGGTTACTGATATACTTTGAGTTAATTTGTGGAAAGTGTAAGCTAGGGCTCTAACTTCATTCTTAGCATGTGGCTATCCAGTTGTCCCAGCAACAACTGTTGAAGAGACTATTCTTTCCCCCATTGAATGGTCTTGGTACCCTAGTCAAAAATTAATTGACTGTAGCTGTACGGGATTATTTCTGGGCTTTCAATTCTATTCCAATTTTTTTCAAAGAATTGAAATTCCTTTCCAATTCAAACATCTTTTATTTATTTATTTTTGCATAATAGTTCTGGCTAGAACTTCCAGTAGAATGATTAATAGCAGTTGGGAAAGTAGACATCCTTGTCGTGTTCCTGATCTTTGAGAGAAAGTTTTCAGTCTTTCACCTTGAGTATGATGCTAGCTGTGAGTGTTTTTTTTTTTTTTTTGTAATCTCTATTACTTTTTTTTTTTATTTTTTTGTTTATTGCAGTAACATTGGTTTACAACATTGTAAAAATTTCAGGTGTACATCATTATACTTCTATTTCTGCATAGATTACAGCTGTGAGTTTTTCATAAATGCTTTTTAGCAGGTTGAGGAAGTCCTTTTCTATTCTTAGTTTGATGTATTTTTATCATGAAAGGGTTTTGAATTTTGTCAAAGGGCCTTCTTGCATCAATAGCAATGATTATGTTTTTTTTTTTTTAAATCTCCCTTCATTTTGTTAATATGGTATATTACATTGATTAATTTCTGTATCTTGAATCATCCGTACATTCTGGCATGCACCCTACTTCGTCGTTATGCAAAATATTTTGTATGGTACTGGATTCGGTTTTCTAGTATTTTGTTGAGGATATTTGCATCTCTACTCATAAGGTATATAGATCTGTACTATTCTTTTTGTGTGTGATGTTTTTTATCTGACTTTAGTATCAGAGTAATGCTATCCTCATACAAACAAGTAGGAAGAATTTTGTAATCTTCAATTTTTGGAAGAGTTTGAGAAGGATTAGTGTTAATCCTTCTTTAAAGCATTGGAAGAATTCATCTGGCCCTGAATTTTCTTTGTTCAGAGGTTTTGGATTAATGATTCAATTTCATTGATAGTTGTTGGTCTGTTCCTATTTTCTATTTCACCTTGAGTAAGTGGTAATTTGCAGGTTTCTACAAATTTGTACTTTTCAGCTATGCCATCTAATTTATTGGTGCACAATTGCTCATAGTATATTTTTATACTACTTTCTATTTTTGTAAGGTCGATAATAATGAACCAACATTCATTACTGATTTTTAGCAATTTGAGCCTTCTCTCTTTTTTTCTTGGTCAGTCTAGCTAAAGGTTTGTAAGATTTTGTTGATTTTTTAAAGAAGCAACTTTTGGTTTTGTTGATTTTCTGTATTTCCTCTTCTCTATTTCACTCATCTTTACTCTAATATTTATTATACTTCTTTCTGCTAGTTTTGGGTTCATTTTCCTCTCTTTTTTCTAGAAATTTAAGGAATGAAGTCAGACTATTGATATGAGATCTACCTTTGTTTTTTAAAGCAGATGTTTAAAGCTATAAGTTTCCCTCTGAACATTGCTTTCGCTGTATTCCATAAGTTTTAGTAGCTTGTGTTTTTGTTTTCATTTCTCCCAAAGTGTTTTTTAATTTCCTTTTTGATTTCTTCTTTGACCCATTGGTAGTTTATGTGTGTTGTTTAATTTCCACATTTTTTAATACTTACTATAAATTGGCTCTGAAGCTTCTGACAAGCTAAAATGAAGAAGTACCTAGAAACAATTTACTTTGTCTAACTGTGTTTACATTGTCCAATATAGTAGCCACTAAAACTCAAAATGTGGCTAGTCCAAACTGAGATGTGCTGTGAATATAGATATGTATCATATTTCAAGGACTTAGCACCAAAAAAAGGGAAAAAACTCATTTTTAATATGTATTAGATTTTGAAATGATAATATTTTGGATATACTGGGTTAAAATGTCTTAGTACTATATGTTTATCATTAAAAACTGCCCTCTTAATACTGCTTTTGTTGAACTGAGATACAGCAGATGGAAACAGATGGAGGAAGAGATTAAGAGCTTCATCTAAAAACAATGGACAAAATTTTCTATTTCGGAATCTCTAAACACAAGTCTGAGAAGACAGATGCTCAGAAAAGATTTGAGAGGCCCCCAGAACCTCTAGGTGGACTGAATGGTGATCATCTTCCCATGTAAGAATCCGGTTTAAAAAGACTGAGAGAGGTGGTTGTTTATTCAAATGTGCACTTATCAACACATAGTTACAAGGAACATGAAGAAACAGAGAAAAATGGCCCAATCAAAGGAACAAAATAAATTTCCATAAACAGACCATAAAGAAATGGAGGTATATGAACACCTGACAAAGAATTCAAAATAACGGTCATAAAGAAGCTCAATGAATTCAGGAAAGTGTCATTTGTTTTACTTTTATTGCATTTATTCAGAATGTTTTAAAATGCAAATATTTCCTAAAGAATACTAGAGAACATAAAAATTCCATAAATAATACTTAATGTCATGATCAATATTTATCTTGAAAATACACACTAAACTTCATAAAACATAAAGCTCTACATTTAAAGTGCAACGCAATAGGACATATTACCTCTAAGGACTGAATTTAGTATACAATAATACAGAACATGTAGATGTTTAAGTTAAGAAATTATCAATGTTTGTCTTGAAAATACACAAGAAAGTACACACTAATTTTGAAACTCTACACTTGAAGTATAATGTGGTATCATATGTATATTTTAGGGATTGATATTAACAGAATTAAAACTTTTTTACATTTTATTATAGAGTATGTCTTAAAGAAATCACTCTAGGGGCCAGCCCGGTGGCTTAGCGGTTAAGTGCGCGTGCTCCGCTGCTGGCGACCAGGTTCAGATCCTGGGTGCGCAGGGACACACCGCTTCTCCGGCCATGCTGAGGCCGCGTCCCACATACAGCAACTAGAAGGATGTGCAACTACCACGTACAACTATCTACTGGGGCTTTGGGGAGAAAAAGGAAGAGGATTGGCAATAGATGTTAGCTCAGAGCTGGTCTTCCTCAGCAAAAAGAGGAGGATTAGCATTGATGTTAGCTCAGGGCTGATCTTCCTCACCAAAAAAAAAAAAAAAAGAAAGAAATCAATCTAGGGTGGCCTAGCGGCGTAGCAGTTAAGTTCACACATTCTGCTTTGGCAGCACGGGGTTCGCAGTTTCGGATCCCGGATGTGGACCGACACACCGCTTGTCAAGCCATGCTGTGGCAGTGTCCCATATAAAGTAGAGGAGGATGGGCACAGATGTCAGACCAGGGCCAATCTTTCTCAGCAAAAAAGAGGAAGATTGGCAACAGAAGTTAGCTAGTCTTTCTCACACACACACAAAAAATGTACTCTAATACTGATTTCCTTTTACTCTTGCTATGTTACAAATAATCCTATAATGGATTGACTTGTGAACTTGTCTATTAATTTTATACCAGTTTTTTCTTAAAATCCTTTCCTTGAAGGCAATTTGTGGGTTAATGATGAAGTACATATGTCATTTTACTGGTTGTTTCCAAATACCCAAAAAGGGTTATTTCACTTTATACATCACCAACAATTTATAAGAGACTAATTGCCACAGCTTTACCAAAGAAGAATGCTGTCACATTTTGGGATTTTGCCAATAAATCAAGCACAGATTTGATAGATCGGTGTAGTTTTAGTTTGCATTTCTCATATGATGAACGAGGTTAAGAAAAAAATTTATTGGATTAAGTTCTATTAGTGTATATTATTTTTTAGAATATCTGACTATTTCCCTGGTCTACTTTTTTATAGGATTTTTTTTTCTTTTCTATGTTTAGAAGCTTGCTGTGTATTAGGTACATAAAATTTTTGTTCATAAAGTAAGTTGAAAATTTTTTCCTCACATAGAGAATTGTGTCTTTATTTGCTTACACTTTGGCCATGTTATCTTTTAAAAATTTTCTTTTGTTGTGGTTAGAACACAACCTGAGATACACCCACTTAACAAATGTTTAAGTTACAATACAATGTTGTTACTTATAGACACAATGTTGTACAGCAGATCTCTAGAATTTATTTAGTCATTACCTAACTGAAACTTTATGCCAGTTGATTAGCAACTCCCCATTCCCCCCTTTCTCTAGCCCCTAAAAACCACCATTCCACTATTTGAGTCTATGAATATGACTGTTTGAGATATCTCATATAAGTGGAACCATGCACTATTTGTCCATCTATGACTGGCTTATTTCACTTAGCATGATGTCTCCCAGATTAGTGTATGTTGTTGCAAATGACAGGACTTTCTTCTTTTTTAAGGCTGAATGATACTTCATTGTATGTATATACCACATTTTCATTATACATTCATCTGTTAATGGGCATTTGGGTTGTTTCCATATCTTTATTGTTAATAATGTTGCAATGAACATCTGCTGCAGATATCTCTGTGAAATCTTGATTTCAATTCTTTGGATATATATCCAGAAGTAGAATTGCTGGATCATATGAGAAAAAAATAAATTAAAAATAGAACTATTTTTAATTTTTTGAGGAAGCTCCATGCTGGTTTTCCATTGTGTTTTGTGTAGGTTTGTTAGATCCACTTGATTTATAGTGTTGTTCAAGCCCACTGTAGGTTGATTTTCTGTCTGGTTGTTTTATCCATATTTGGAAGAAGGTATTGAAGTCCCCACTATTAACAATAATAGTGTTACTATTATAACTGTTGTTGACCTAAATAAAGAGGTAAACTGAGGCAAGCTCAAAAAGATGAGTTTATTCAGGAATAGCAGAGGAATTGCAACTCAGAATCTGTTGAGTCTGCTGAGGGTTTGGTGTGGGTCATATTTATGCATGGGAGGTTGTAAACAGGGAAGAGTTCAGTTAGAGTCAGTTAAAATCAAAAACAAATGGAGACCAATCTTGAAAACTTCCTGAGCAGACAATATCAATCCACACAAACAAAGCTCAATTTAGCCCACTTCATGAGACCAACCAGACCTGGGTTGTCTCCTGTTCATGCCTCTGGCAAAACTTCCCAAGTTTAATATGAAACAACCTCTCTTCATCCAAGAAAATTCCAGCACTATCAGTTTTCTGTAAATCAGGCATTTAATATAAATACACATAATTCTTCAAAGATAATGAAAAAAAGTAAAAGATCTCATTTTTAGTATGTATTAGATATTCAAATGATAATATTTTGGATATATTGGGTTAAAATATCTTACTAAAATGAATTTCACCTGTACTTATCTTTAAAAAATAGGTAGTAGAAAACTTGGGTTACAAATGTGCCTTACGTTTGTGTTTTGCATTATATTTCTATAGAACAGTGCTGATCTATAAGATCATCTGCTTCTTATGATCAAATTACACATATATATGTTAGACTTTTTGATATATTCTCCCACAGGTCACAGCGGCTCTGTTCATTTACAAAAATATTTTGCTTTGTTGTTTTTCAAATTGTATGGTCTCTATTAATCTCTATTTAAGTTCAATGACTCTTCTCTTTTTTAGTCTCTCTTTCTGTTGTTCAGCCCATCCAATGAAGTTTTATTTTAGATAGCACTTTTTACAGTATTTCCATGTAATTCTTTTAGTATTCATATATTTAAATTTCTCTGTAAAGAATTCTTATTTATTTCAAGCTCATGAAAAATTATTTTTGATATTCACCCACATATTTATAACGTTTGATGTTTCCAATTCCTTCTTTAAATTTTAGTTTTCCTGCTGGATTCGGTTTCCTTCAACTGAAGAAATTCCTGTAGCTTTTCTGTAGTGAGGATGTGTTACTGAAGAATACTCTTCATTTTATTGTATCTGAAAATGTCCTTATTTTTCCTTCATTTTTGAAGGATAGTTTCACTATATGGATTGACAATTGTATTTTCTTTCAGCACTCTAAAGATTCCCCTTTGTTTTCTGGCTCCATAGTTTTTGAAGAGATGTCAGAAATTGTTCAAGCCATTATTCCACAATATTCCTGGTATATATTCAGTCCTTTTTCTCCGGCCACATTAAAGATTTCTCACTGTCTTTGGTTTTTAGCAGTTTGATTGTTATGTACTTAGGCATTTTGTCATACTTAAAGTTAGTTTGGCTTCCTGATTCTCTAAATTCATGTCATTCTTTAAATGTAGGAACTTTGGAATTATTGATTCTTCAAAATTATCAAGTGTGCAAGTTGCCAATATGGAAGACATTCTGTAAATTTCTGTAACCCCAACTGCTAATCTTGTCAGATAGACAAAGGCTCTCCTTAAGACTCTCTGCTGATGAAAGCAAGAAAGGAAGAAATAATAAAGAAGGGGAAAGGAAGGTGGAAAAAGGAACGATGGAAGTGAAGGGGAAGAAAATGGGGAGTGAAGGAGGGAGGGAGAGCAATAAAGCAGACAGGTATTCAGAGATAAGCTAATTTGGAAATCAGAATATTGCCATTATTTAAAAACAGGACTATACTACTAACATTAGATTTGTAATTAATTTTAATAAATGTTAACAAATAAGAGAGGTGGTGCTACTGAGAAAAAATCAGGCAGTTCAATGGAAACTCCAGTTGAAATACATATGCCTTTCTTCTTTCTTCTTTTCTTGGTGTAGATCTGAGTTTCCAACCTAGATCATTTGCCTTTTTCCTGAAGAACTTTAACATTTCTTGCAGGACAAATCCGTTGGCACAAATTCTCTGTTTTAATTTCTGTCTTAGTCTGTTTGGGCTGCTGTAACACAATACCATAAACTGGGTGGCTTGAACAACAAACAGTTATTTCTCACAGATTTAGAGGCTGGAAAATCTAAGATCTGTGTGTCACAAGATTCAGTGTCTGGTGAAAGCATCCTTCATAGACTTCATAGACTTTTCACTATATACTGTCTTGGCAGAAAAGGGCAATTGAGCTCTCTGGGACCTCTTTAAAAGGGCACTAATTCCACTCATGAGGGCTCCACCCCTACGATCTAATCATCTCCCAAAGGCCCCACCTTCAAATATCATCCCACTGGGGATTATGTTTCAACATGTGAATTTTCAGTTGCCACAGACATTCCTGTCTATGGCAGTTTCTTTCAGCATATTTTCATTTTTCCTTTACTTTTGAAGGATAATTTTTGAGTACAAAATTCTAAGTTGGTAGAATTTTTTTCCTTCAATATTTTAAATATTTCAGTCCACTCTTCCTGCTTGCACGGTTTCTGACGAGAAGTTTGATATAACCCCTATCCTTGTTTATCTGTAGGTAATTTTTTTCTGACTTCTTTCAAGATTTTTTTTAATTGTCTTTAGTTTTCTGCAATTTGAATATGGTATGACTAGGTATAGGGTTTTTTGAGGGGGTGGAGGTAGTGGGGAACATTTTCCTTGTTTGGTGTTGTCTCAGATTCCTGATCTGTGATTTGTGATTTGGTGTCTGAGATTAATTTTGGAAAGTTCTCAGTCATTATTACTTCAAATACTTTTTCAGCTCTGTTCTCTCTTTTTTCTCTTAGTTCTGGTTTTTCAGTTAAGCCTGTGTTGCACCTTTTGAAATTGTCCTATACTTCTTGAATGCTCTGTTTTGTGTTCATCCTTTTTCTCTTTACATTTCAGTTTGGGAATTTTCTATTGACCTATGTTCAAGCTTGCTGATTTCTTTCCGTGGCTGTGTGCAGTCTACTAGTGAACCCACTGAAGACATTCTTTGTTTCTACTAGCTTTTTTTTTTTAATTTTTGCATTTCCTTTTTTTTTTTTAAATTTTTTGTTTATTGCAGTAACATTGGTTTATAACATTGTATAAATTTCAGGTGTACATCATTATACTTCTATTTCTGCATAGATTACATCATGTTCACCACCCAAATACTAATTACAACCCATCACCACACACATGTGCCGAATTATCCCTTTCGCCCTCCTCCCTCCCCCCTTCCCCTCTGGTAACCTTTTGATTCCTTCTCAGAATTTCCTTCTCTCTTGTTACATTTTCCTTCTGTTCTTGCATGCCATCTATGTTTTCTATTATAGCCTTTAACATATTAATCAGTTATAACATCTGTATCATATTTGATTCTGATTTTGATGCTTACTTTCCCTCTTCAGCCTGTGACTTTTCTTGCCCTTTTGCATGCTTTGCGATTTTTTATTGAAAACTGGAAATGATATATCAAGCAATAGGAACTGAGGTAAATAGGCCTTTTATGTGAGGTTATATGTTAATCTGGCACAGAGTTGGGCTGTGCTTAAATGTTTTCTGTAGCTATTGGTGGCAGTGGCTTCAAATTTCTCTAGTATCCTTTTTTGTGGCTCTGTTGGTGTTAGTTTCCCCTAAGCATTCCTCTTCAGAGACAGTCTGCATCTTGCAGCTCTTTCATCTGTTATTCACCTGCTATACTGGAGCTCTGCTGATGTTGTGTCAATCTGTGGGGTAGGGGAAGCAGTCTATAAATTTACAATTAAATCTCCAGCTTTAGAGGGCTTATGTCTAAGAGCTGTGATCTTCACAATGTTTTTCCAGTGGTATAACTTTTTCCCACTTTTGGACGAGACAAGACGAGGAGCGGGCGCTGGACTGTGAGAAATGCCCTTCCATCAGGTGGGATAAACCTCTGGTAAAGTCTTATCGCTTGGAGAGTAGCCTTTGTGATGGAGAATCCTCTGGTCATATTTCATGATTACCCTTCTCCTTCCTCTTCCACAACCAAAAGGGAATCTTTCTTGGCTTTTCACCCTGAGAATTTAGTGGAATACTAGAATTATAACCAATGAAAATGTGGACCATCCTAAGCATTCAGCCTCTAGGAGTTTCTCACTCTCACACTGCCCCACACTCAGCATCTAGCAATTCATCAAAGTCACCATTGAACTATTCCCACCAGTTGATGGCAGCTCTCCAGGTAAGCAGAGCTTGACTGCGTCTCTCTGGATGAACCTGTCTCACCAGATTTTTGTGTGGTGGTTTGCCTTGCAACATCAGCTCTCTGATGAGTACAAGAAAGTCATGGATTTTCAGGTTTTTTTCTGTTTTTTCTTGTTGTATGGACAGGAGTGATGACCAAGATCTTTACATGTGAGAACTGAAGCTAGAAGTCCTCCAGATGTGTTCTAAACCTATTTCTTTTTTGTGTGTGTGAGGAAGATCAGCCCTGGGCTAACATCTGCCAATCCTCCTCTTTTTGTCTTTTGTTGAGGAAGACTGGCCCTGGGCTAACATCCATGCCCATCTTCCTCCACTTTATATGGGAGGCCGCCACAGCATGGCTTGACAAGCGGTGCGTCAGTGTGCACCAGGGACAAGCGGTGCGTCAGTGTGCACCGGAGATCCGAACGGGCAAATGCTGGGCCGCTGCAGTGGAGCGAGCGCACTTAACCGCTTGCTCCACCAGACTGGCCCCTGAACCTATTTCTTAACCCTTTATATTCTCAATTTCACATTTATATTCATGCATTTTGATTTCACTTTTATGCCCACGACTTAGAACTTGACACACAGACTTGACACATTTCAAGCACACAAGAAATAGGTTTCAAGGAACGAATGAATGAGTTAATAAATAAATGAAGGTAAAAGGAGTGCATAGTGACTCAAATATAGTATATTTTGTACAGAATCTCCTGAGAACATAGTTGAAAGAAATAGAGAAAAGTCTCTGTACATTTTGGCATCTCTTATATGGTAATAAAAGAGAAGATCTTCAGAGAAATATTTCCTTTGGACCCGAATTCCTTGGAGAGATTTGTACAGTATTTAGGGCATTCCCTGGAAATAAACAAATTATAATCACTTGATAGGATAAATAGTTGTTTACTTTTAGTACTGTTGTATTAACTTAAAAACTATTGAATATGAGGAATGAAGGAGATATTTGGATAGTCTAAATTGCTGAGCTGAGCTAGGAATAGTTAATCACAAAACATCTACAAGTATTAAAACTTACTTAGATAACTATACATTTCAGTGTGATTCCTGGGAAGGAGAAAAACAAAATCTGATCGCTTCATCCTGCAACAGGATATAAAGAATGTGAACATCAACAAACAAAATCCTTTGCCTGAATAATTCTGTTTCTATGTCTTTAAGAATAACAGTTTGGAAGTTTTAGTGTATATTGCAGACTGATTTATAAATCCACATATTATTGAAAATAAATCTCCCTAAAACTCTAAGATTGCTTCATTTATGTTAGTAGATTTAAACTTAATTACATTGATTTGATTTTAATTATGGAAGATCTGAAATTGATTTCATTTTCATTTTTTAAGACTTTAATTTTTAAAGCAGTCTTAGGTTCACAACATACTCGAGAGGAAGCTGCATTGATTTCCCATATAACCCTGGACCCCATACATGCCTAGCTTTCCCCATTTATAGCATCCCCTAGCAGAGTGGTACATTTATTACAATTAATGAACTCACATTGACACAATCACACAAAGTCCATAGTTTACATTATGGTTCACTCATGGTGATGTACATTCTATAGGTTTGAACAACTACACAACGACTTTTATTTATATCTATATATCACTACGGTACCATACAGAGTATTTTCAAAGCTCTAAAAAACCCTCTGTACTCTGCCTACTCACTCTCCAACCCCAAAACCCCTGGCAACCAGTGATATTTTTACTGTCTCCATAGGTTTTCCTTTTCCAGAATGGCATATAGTTGGAATCATACAATATGTCGCCTTTTCAGAATGGCTTTTTTCCATGTAGTGACATGCACTTAAGTTTCCTTCATGTCTTTTCATGGCTTGATAGCTAAATTTCTTTTAGCGCTCTTGAATATTCCATTGTCTGAATATACCACAGTTTGTTTATTCATTCATCTACTGAAGGATATCTTAGTTGATTCCAAGTTTTGGGAATTATGAATAAAGCTGCTATAAACATCCACGTGCAGGTTTTTGTGGGGACATAAATCTTCAACTCCTTTGGGTAAATACCAAAATGGATGATTACTGGATCATATGAAAAGAGCATGGTTAATTTCATAAGAAACCACCAAACTGTCTTTCAAAGTGGCTGCACCATTTTGCGTTCTACCAGTAATGAATGAGAGTTCCGGTTGTTCCACATTCTGGTCAGCATTTGGTGTTGTCACTGTTCCGTATTTTGACCTTTCTAATATGTGTGTAACAGTTTCTCATTATTCTTTTAATTTACATTTCCCTGATGACACATGATGCAGATCATCTTTTCATGTGCTTATTTTCCACCTGTATATCATCTTTGGTGAGGTACCTGTTAAGATCTTTGGCCTATTTTTTAATCAGGTTGGTTTTGTTTCATATTGTTGAATTCTTTTTTTTTTTTTTAAAGATTTTATTTATTTATTTTTCCCCCCAAAGCCCCAGTAGATAGTTGTGTGTCATAGCTGCACATCCTTCTAGTTGCTGTATGTGGGACGCGGCCTCAGCATGGCCGGAGAAGCGGTGCGTCGGTGCGAGCCCGGGATCCGAACCCGGGCCGCCAGCAGTGGAGCGCGCTCACTTAACCACTAAGCCACGGGGCCAGCCCCATATTGTTGAATTCTAAGTGTTTTTGTGTATATGGTGTAACAGTCACTTATCAGATGCATTTTTTTGCGAATATTTTCCCCCAGTCTGTGGCTTGTCTTCTCATTTCCTTCACATTGTCTTTTGCAGAGAAGAAGTTATTTTTAATTTTAATGAAGCGTTGAGTTTGAGATACACCAAGTTACCTAGTCTCCTAGAACCTCAATTTCCTTATTTGAAAATGGTAATAATATGAAAATGGTAATAATAACTATATATGACATATTGTACCTCCTCTTTGTGTATTGGCTTTTATTATTACAAAATATGTTATTTTATATTAAAAGAAAATGAGAAAATAAAAATTATTAGAATGTTATTGACACATTTTCTGTATGAAGAATTGTTTCTCAAATAATATATTGTGGGCTCCCTTCTCATAAGAGTAGTAACTATAAGGATGATACTCTTCAAAATACAAACCTGGATCTTTGGGAAAGAATGGGACCTTTGCTCAAAAGTGTTCTATATAACTATTACCATTCCGTTTTGCCACCTTCACAATGAGGTTGTTATCTTTTCCAAACAAATATCAGTTTACTTGCTTTGTAGAAAAAAAAGTTAAAGAATACTTCACACAGGCATAATATTATTTTAATTATTACATAATATATTATATATTATAATAACAAATTAATATTTACTTCTAATAAAGGTAAAATAAAGATGCACATACCTATATTACTAGAAATACTATTTTGTAAAACATAAAAATATTTGTTGCTACATACATAAGTATCTTGATATAATAATTTTACAAGAACATAACTAGGACCCATAGAAAACAAAATGTGTCCATTACATAATGGTTTTACACATATCAGTAAAAGAATCATTTCCTGTGTAATATTCTTTTCACAGCATCTTTCACATCTCTGTTTCTCATACTATACGTTAGAGGGTTTAGCATTGGTGTTATAAGTGTGTAGAGCACAGCCACAACCTTCTTTTGCTCTTGTGAGGAGACGGCCCCAGGTTGGGCATACATGAAGAACACAGTGCCATAGAATAAACTCAGCATTGCTATATGGGAGCCACAGGTGGAGAAGGTCTTGCTACTGCCATGATTTGAGGGGATCTTCAGGACGGTGGAGAGGATAGAAGCATGAGAAACCAGAATTACAGTTATAGTGGTGATGGTGATAGGAGCAGAGAGAATATACAGTACAATCTCATTCACAAGGGACTCAACACTTGAGATCATTGATCAGGGCTGGGACATCACAGAAAAAGTGGTCCAATCTATTTTCTCCACAGAAAAACAAACTGAAGGTGAAATCTGTTTGAAACACGGAGTTGATGCATCTGCAGATATAGGATCTAGTTACCAATGAAACACAGACTTTCTGGGACATGTGCCCAGGGTAAAGGAAGAGACGGGAAATGGCCGAGAATTGGTCAATGCCCACGACAGCCAGGAGAAAGCCTTCATTTGTGACAGACAGGGAGAAAAAGAAAAATTGGGCTGCACAGCCATTGTAAGAACATTTTCTTTTCATTGGACAAGAAGTTGGCTAAAGTTTTGGGAGCAATGACTGTGGAGTAGCAGAGATCTAAATACAAATTTCTAAGGAGGAAATACATAGGCACTTGATGTCTGGAGTCCATCTTTGACAGTTATCATGCTGGTATTTCCCACCCCAGCGACCATGTAGAGCAGCAAGAACACTAGGAATAAGAGGATCTGTAGCTTTGAGGGGTTCTGAACCCCAGCAGAATAAACTCAGTCACCTCTGAGTAATTCCTGTTAAGCACAGTCTTCATAGCTGAGACACAAGCAGAACTGGAGAGATGGTAAAAATGAAAGAAATGAGTGATCAGAATACTTGTTTTAGTAAAAACAACTAGAAACCAGCATGGAAAAAAATTGTTTCATATCATATTGTACCCAAAATTTTACAAAATACCAATAAACATAAAGAATGGTTAGCTATTTTTAAAAAGTTTTCCAGGGACCGGCCGGGTGGCGCAAGCGGTTAAGTGCACACGCTCCGCTGCTGAGGCCCGGAGTTCACCGGTTCGGATCCTGGGCGCGCACAGACACACTGCTTGGAAACCATGCTGTGGCGGCATCCCGTATAAAATGGAGGAAGATGGGCACGGATGTTAGCCCAGGGCCAGTCTTCCTCAGCAAAAAGAGGAAGATTGGCAGATGTTAGCTCAGGCCTGATCCCCTCACAAAAAAAATAAATAAATAAGTTCTCCTAGAGAAGAATTTAACCTGACTGATTAGCCTTTTTAGATATACTTATTTGCAAATAATGCAGATTTGCTCTCTAAGTGTGTTTTGGAGACATGGAAATTCTAGGAAAATGTCTGGAAACAAACTAGAGCTTTTTTAAAAAAATTTTCTTGATTTATTATCAGTTTACTAACATTGAAAGTGGCCTCCTTTAGTGGAAGTAATTTCTCACAGACATTATAATTCATTTAAGATTTTATTTGGAGTAAAAATCAATTTGTTTGATGGTCTTATTTTATTTTTAAATGATTATTTAGTTTCTTTATCTACTATAGAAAAATAATATACAAAAATTGTATCGATTTTTCTTGTATTAGGAGAAAGACATCAGACCCTGACAAAAGTTTCATCCCTTTTCGCGTTAACCTCATATCCTTATTTCTCATTATTTTGGTGCCTATGGTGACATACACTCTTAGTGATGCAGTTCATCTGCTAAAAACTGAAGTAATGCTTGCATTTCCTAAACACAATAAAATCAGACTTTTATTGTTTCCCTCCCTTCTTTTCTTCCCTCCTTCATTCTTTCCATCCTTCCGTCTTTCCTTTCTTCTTTCTCTCTTTTGTTCTCTTTGGATTTTGCAGACAGGAATGCAAGTAGAAAATTCTAAGACCTTCGGTAGAGATTTTTCTATCTTTTCAGAAACAGACAAATCTAATCAGAAATACAAAGACTTGTCCATATTAAGGATAAAAGGCACACAGGACAATTTAAAGACAGCTACAAATTAAAAAAAAAAAAGCAAGAAATATGTATTTAAACAAGCTTGCATTGTACTTATTTCGGCTTTTGCTATTATGACTGTAAAATGTCCTTAAATAAAATACAATTGAGAGATAAGGAAGCAATTTTTGTTTTAACTTTATGAATGGGGAAACTGAGATAAAAACAGATATAAGAGATTTATTTAGAGTCATGAGATTGAGCAGCGTGGTGGTTTACTGTTCAACAATCTATCATAAAAGAAAATTGACAATAAATTCAAAAATTTATGTAGTGAGGAAATGTATTTTATAATTTTATAATTATAAAAAGTTATAATTCTGTATATGTAAATTTATATACAAATTGTATAATTATAATAAAATTATATGGTATAAATTACAAAATGTCTCATAATATCTCTTTAATTTTTGTTAGTCTCATTGCTATAGTTTCACTAATTTTGAGATTATTTTAAGATAGATTGGGGCTATGAAGTACTTTAGAATCAATTTGCTCCTTTCTTGAAAAAATTAGAGGTTAACAGAAATGTTGACTGATTGATTTTAGAAGGCATAGGAACGATCAAAATAACCTGTAGTAGGGCCTATTAATTATAAAAATGCTAGTTTCCTTAAATTTATATTTTACATAAACAGGTTTCAGGTTTCAATGGAAAATTTTAAATAAAAAGAAAGATGTAACCAAAGCTATCTGAAAGAGGAGTGTTGAGAATAAACTAAATACGAGAGAGAATCTCAAGAATGAATACTACTTCTTGTCTTAGTACACCCTCACTATATTTGAAATCAAGTACCTTCACGAAGAAACAGAAGTATGAAAAGAAGCAAACCTTTGTTTCACATGAAGTTTTTCTGCAAGATGGATTACATTTGCTCACTGTTCACATCATGACTCAAATTGCTAAGAACAAGTTCTAGCAAAAATTGAAGCTTATCTCTCTCTTTTTTTTCTTTTTATTTTTTCATTGATTAAACCAACAAATAGACCTGGAATAAGTGCTGAGAGAAATTCTCTCATGGGGAGGGGAACCAGAGTGGTTGGTATTTCTTCTGTAAGATATTAACTGGGGACCAAGGTCTGTCTCACCAATAATGTGTTTTGTATCATAGTGCAAAAAGAAAAATGAGAGAAGATGTTACTAAATGGTAAACTCACCAGACCTTTAGAAAGTTAAAAGAGTCATCTAGAGGATATAAACTTGTACTTTAAGACAAAATAATAGAAAAACACATTTGGATGAGAAGTACTTGATTCTTCTTTTATTTGTATGATTTACAAAGAGGAACATTTGCAATATTTCCTTTGACTGGATTACAACCCTTACTTTTAGAAATTCCTTTTTTTTTTTTTTTAAATTTAAAAGAATAATTTATTTATTTTTTTTTTTATAATTAAGCCATTTTATTTGTACATAAAAGGAAACTCAGAGCCAAGTCCAGTGAACATTGTTGTTATAAATAAACCAGATGTAGAAATTCATTTCTTTTTTTTTTTTTTTTTTTTTTTTTTTTTTTTTTAAAGATTTTTTATTTATTCCCCCCAAAGCCCCAGTAGATAGTTGTATGTCATAGCTGAACATCCTTCTAGTTGCTGTAGAAATTCATTTCTTATCTCTACAGTAAACACATCATGCTTGTATAAGAAGGAAATTAATATAGAGAATAATCCAAATAGACAATGGAAGAGTCAAAAAGGGAGGGGGTGATTTTGAAGTAAGATAGAGATTAGCAAGAGCAGGCAGTCACACTCCATCTCTGATTTCAAGGCACAAGAAGAGGTGGTGTTAAAAGATCCCAGAGGCCAGGGAGTTTCTTTAACAGCGAGAACCACAGAGAAACAATGGTGCCCACTAGGTGCTAAAACCAAAAAAAGAAACATCACAAGAAGCATACTGAAAGAGAAAGGAATTCCCTGTCTTCATATATCCTCAATTCTGCCATTGTAGTGTGAAAGCACCGTAGACAGTAGGTCAATGCATGAGGGCAACCGGATTTGGCCCACAGGCTACAGTTGGATGACCACTACTCTAGAATGTACAAAGATTCCTCAATGAGCGTTTTGAGAAAGAAAGAATCTTATGTGAAATTTTTCAAGACTTTCCACAATCATGTCTGTGCATTTCAAAATATTCCTAGAGATCCTAGTTTATTCTAATAGTATTTTCCTTTAGATAGAAAAACCATCAGGCATTTCTTAGAGTGCAAATTTGGCATAATCTTTTTAATTCTCCTTTATCTGAAAAGTTACTAATTATTATTTTTTTTTATTTTTTTTGTTGTTTTCAAGGAAGATTCACACTGAGCCAACATCTGCGCCAATCTTCCACTATTTTGCCTGTGGGTTGCTGTCACAGCATGGCTGATGAGTGGTGTAGGTCTGTGGCTGGGACCCAAACCTGGGCCACCAAAGCAGAGCATGCCAAAACCAACCACTACGCCATGGGGTCAGCTCTGAGAAGATCCTTATTTTGCCTTCAGTTCTAAAGTATATTTTTCCTGGATATAACATTTTGGTTTGGTCTCCCCTCCTACCTTTAAGCACTTTAAAGATGTCCCATTGTCTTCTGGTTTGAATTGTTTCTGACAAAAAGTCTATGCTCTAACTTGTATTTGCTTGTAAGTAATGTCTCTTTTTCCCTCTTGCTATGTCACCAATGTTTTCTTTTTGACTCATTTTCAGAAATTTTATTCTGATGTACCTTTACCTGGTTTCCTTTCTGTTTATCCTGCTTGGGATTTTGTGAATTTTCTTGCATTTTTGTGTTTATAGTTTCCAACAGTTCTGAAAATATTTTTGCCCGTTATAGCTTCCAATAGTTTTCTGCTCCCTATTCTCCCAATTACATTTGTAATATTTTCTCAGTTCTCATTGAATGTTCATTTTTTCCTGTTTTTAAACCTATGCTTATGTTTGATTTGTTTCTATTGTTATGTATTCAAGTTTAAAATCTTTTCTTCTTGATTTGTTTCCTTTTTGTCAGGAATTACAGTCATTCAATGCTTATTGTACAATATTTGGAAATAGTTGGTTCATATATTTTCTCCAGAGTTTAGTTTTTTGTTATGGAAGGCAAATCTTGTAGTAGTTATTCTTTCATAAAAAGATGTGGAAACATCTTAAATTAATTATTTTTTAAATGTTAAATGGTCATTATGTTTATCGTATAAACACACATTTTGGTGAGATTTTATTATTCTTTATATATTGAAGTATTTTGTTTGTAAATATCTTTAGAATTCTTGAAGTTACAAATTTGTCTATAATTTTTTATTTTAATGTCTATATGGGACTTATGACAGACTCATAAATACAGTTAGAAAGTATTTCCTTTATGACTATTCCTGAAAGAGTTTATGTAAGAATGGTCTTATTCCTTTATTAAACATATGGAAGTAAACACTGGTATTGCCATTTAGGCAAAGATCATTCTTCATAAGATTATTAATAAAAAATTATTGACTGTAATAGATACTTTAAAATTCACATTTCTTTTGTATACATCATTTTGTTCTATTTAAAATACTTTTTATTTAAAAAGTCATCGATATTTGGTAAAAATATTGTTTACTACATTCTTTTCTTTAATATCAGGAGAATCTGTAGTGATATCTCATTTTTATTCCTGATGCTTATGATTTAATGTTGCTGGTTTACTTTTGTTAAGTTGGCTGGGGTTTTATACACTGTATTAATCTTTCAAAGAATCAAGGTGAATATCTTATATTATTCATATTTTTTCTATTTAACTAATTTTGTCTACATTATTTACATTCGTCCATTTTTTCTTGTTTTGACAAGCCGTTTTCTATTTCACATTACTAAGATAGAAGATTAATCTAGGTGTTCCTGCCTTTCTCCTTTATAATATTTACCTATAAGGATGCGTATATCCCTCAAAGTACTTCTTTTTACGCATCCCAGAAGTTTAGATTTATCATAATTTATTTTAATTCAATTTGATTTCTTTTTTATCCATGGATTTTTAGGAAGTGTTAATTTTTAATGTCCATACCCACAGAGTTTTCTAGTTATTTAATTGTTATTGATTTCCATATTAAGTTGACATGATCAAAGAACATACACTGAATGATTTCAATCTTTGAATTTGTTGAGAGTTTCTTTATGTCCCATCTATTGTGAATGCCAGTAAGTTTTTCTTATGTATTTATAGGCAGTAGAGTGTTGTTATTACCAATGTTATTGTGGGAAGTTCAAAGATGAGAAACAGTATATTGAAATCTGGTACATTTTATAGACTAGATACACAAGCACCATTCCGTGTGCTTTCTAGTTGGAAATGTTGGAAAGTTAAAACATCTCCTGCTACTAGGGTTCTTGACACAAACTTTGTTCTACGAATTAGATCCATACACACTCAGAATTCGGAAGGGCATTATCTTTCTGTTACTTTTCTATCAGTTAGGAAGGTTATGGAAAGAGATGGGCTTTTTCTGGAGCACTGTTGAGTCCCCAACTTCCTAGAGAAGCTATTTTGACTGATGAGGAAGTGGTGGCATCTTTTTGTTTCTCTGTATCTGATCCCTGGATCAGAGTTTTGGTGCTGTGTTTTTAAATCATACCTCCAATGGTAGCCCTCTTTGCGAATTAATCCTATATTGTTCTAAGGGTCATTACATGAGTGTCACCCAGAAGTCCCTCCAGCCTTTCCAAATTTGAGAGACCTCAATTCAACTTAATTGCTATTTTCCTGTTCAAAATATTTAAACTGCTTTCTCTTCCAACACTGACAAAAGTTTTACTAATACTGTATTATAAAAAGGAGAAGCTCTGGTCACATATCTTTTTGCTATCTATACAACAACAAAAAATTCCATAAAAATTCTAGAAATAATTTTTCATTAAAAGAGGGATTTTCTAAAAATAGGATTACAATTAACTGATGGAAATATTTGAGAAAAAATGACATCCTTATAATATTAGGCTCATTAAATAGAATATTATGTTTCTAGTTTAAATGTAGTCTTTTATTTTTTATTTATTTATTTTTTTATAGATTTTTATTTATTTATTTATTTTTCCCCCAAAGCACCAGTAGATAGTTGTATGTCATAGTTGCACAGCCTTCTAGTTGCTGTATGTGGGACGCAGCCTCAGCATGGCCGGAGAAGTGGTGCATCGGTGCGCGCCTGGAATCTGAACCCCGGTCGCCAGCAGCGGAGCACGCGCACTTAACCGCTAAGCCATGGGGCCGGCCCTAAATGTAGTCTTTTAGTTACACAGTAGTTTTTAAGGAACTTTTAAATATAGGTCCTGATCTCATAAATATTTTTACTAAAGATTTTTATTTTTGGTGAGGAAGATTGGCCCTGAGCTCGCATCTGTTGCCAATATTCCTCTTTTTGATGAGGAAGATTGGCCCTGAGCTAGCATCTCTGCCCATCTTCCTCTATTTTGTATGTGGGATGCCTCCACAGCATGGCTTGATGAGTGGTGTGTAGGTCCGCACCCTGGATCCCTACCTGCGAATCCTGGGCTACCGAAGTGGAGCACGCAAACATAATCACTACGCCACTGGGCCAGCCCCACTAAGGATTTTTAAATAATTTTATTGAAGGATGTCATTTCTTCCATTATATTTTCTGTTTAGTATTTAAATATAGGAAAGCATAAAATTAGCAAAACATTATGTGACTTTGAGTTGTGGTTTAGAAAACATTCGCCACATCATGAATTATGTGTGCTTCAAGAAATACAGATACACCAATTTGGAATAAATTTTTGTCTTTTTAAAATTATAGCCAATGTAATTTACTACATAATTTAAGATATTAATTTATCTAAAACTTTTGTCTTAGTGTACAAACTTTTCAATCTGTTTCTCCATGTCTATCAATATGTCTGCTGTTATAGTTACCACAAAGTTGTTCTTTGTTGATAAAGAAAATAAAGTCCAAAGAAACTTCCCAACAATACACACAACCAGAGAAGAAAGAGTTCCTTGTACTTGGATTATTATTAGACTATCTGTTTGTCTCCGAGTTACTGCAGTCCTCGTGGACAGAAGCCCTGGAGCCTGCAATCGGGTCTCCATAATTGACTCTATGATGACTCCTCTCCCAGTGGAATCCGTCACAGAGGATAAGCAAAACCTCAATGCTGAAATATCCTGAAAAAGATTTCACAGGAATAAAAATAACTGAGGCCGTCGCAAACAACCGCTGTTGATACTGTCCCAGATGATCATGGACACTGGATGACACAAGGTTCTATGCTCTTTAAATATCTATGGTTATCCCATTACCCTTACTGTAAGACATATAAAGTATACGAGAATTCAGGAAGGAACTTTCATTTATATATATTCCTTGTCCTGACTGAAGAGTGAGATCCCTTGAATTGATGCACTTTGGTAGAAAGTCACTCACTGCAGTGTAAGAATTGGAATGTTCACTGGCTTCTCTCTCTGTTAAAAAAAAAAAAAAAAAAAGGGCTAAATGATTACAGCATTTTTAAATTAAGCAACTACTAATAGAAGTAAAATATACTTTTTTTTTCTTTGTGAGGAAGATCAGCCCTGAGCTAACATCCATGCTAATCCTCCTCTTTTTGCTGAGGAAGACCGGCTCTGTGCTAACATCTATTGCCAATCCTCCTCCTTTTTTTCCCCCAAAGCCCCAGTAGATAGTTGTATGTCACAGATGCACATCCTTCTAGTTGCTGTATGTGGGATGTGGCCTCAGCATGGCCGGAGAAGCGGTATGTTGGTGCGTGCCCGGGATCCGAACCCGGGCCGCCAGCAGCGGAGTGCGTACACTTAACCGCTAAGCTACGGGGCAGGCCTGGAATATTTTAATAAGGCAATAAGGTGCATTTATTTGGAGGGATAGGCTTGATCTAAGAAAATGAATGTATGTTTGGAAATAGCTTTAGAGAAGTGTATTTCATCTAAGCTTAGTGATTTTTTGATGTTATTAATTTTAACATACCAATAACATCTATTTTTATTCTATTTTCAAATATGGCTATAATGAAAATGGAAACTAAGTGGATTCAGGTAAAATAAGGTAAAAATCTCTTTAAATATATTTATTACAGTCATGTAATGATTCAAACACTGACTTGACTATCATAATGGTTACAAACACTATCATAAAGATTATATGCACTACATCTATTTTAGATTAAATGTAGATACTCCTATTTTTAGATAAAGATAATTATTTGATTATAAATATATTGAGAATAGAAATTCAGAATGTTAGTAAAATTAGGCAATAAAATATGCTAAATTAATACAGAACTCCCTGCAAAAAATGTGATTTACATACAATAACCAAATAACTCCACTTCATAATAGAATGAGTTGCAGAATCCTAGTGTTATCTAATCCAAATTCTTGATGCTTCAGGACATTAAAATAGTCTTATCTGCAATGTATAATTAAGATGTAAACCATTTATTTCTACATTTAAGAGAGTATTTATGTCACTGGAATCAAAGTCAACATTTCATTTATTTGCCTTGTGCCTCTCAGCAGGTTTCTGCCATGGGTGACAGGGGAACAAGCAATCACTCGGAAGTGACTGACTTCATTCTTGTCGGCTTCAGGGTCCGCCCAGAGCTGCACATCCTCCTCTTCCTGCTATTTCTGCTCGTGTATGCCATGGTCCTTCTAGGGAATGTTGGGATGATGACCGTTATAATGACTGATCCCCGGCTGAACACACCAATGTATTTCTTCCTAGGCAACCTCTCCTTAGTTGATCTCTTCTATTCATCTGTTATTGCACCCAAGGCTCTGATCAACTTCTGGTCTGAGAGCAAGTCCATCTCCTTTGCAGGCTGTGTGACCCAGCTCTTCCTCTTTGTCCTCTTCATCGTGACTGAGGGATTTCTCCTGGCAGCCATGGCTTATGACCGCTTCATTGCCATCTGCAACCCCCTCCTCTACTCTGTCCAGATGTCAACACGTCTCTGCTCTCAGTTGGTGGTTGGTTCCTACTTCTGTGGATGCGTCAGCTCAGTTCTTCAGACCAGCATGACATTTACTTTATCCTTTTGTGCTTCTCGGGCCATTGACCACTTATATTGTGATGACCGTCCACTTCAGAGGATTTCTTGTTCTGATCTCTACATTCATAAGATGGTTTCTTTCTTCTTGTGTAGCATTATTATTTTGCCTACCATAATTGTCATTATCGTGTCCTACATGTATATTTTGTCCACAGTGCTAAAGACACGCTCCACTGAGGGACGTAAGAAAGCCTTCTCCACGTGCAGCTCTCACCTAGGAGTTGTGAGTGTGCTGTATGGTGCTGTCTTTTTTATGTATCTCACTCCTGACACATTTCCTGAGCTGAGTAAAGTGGCCTCCTTATGTTACACCTTAGTCACTCCCATGTTGAATCCTTTGATTTACTCTCTGAGAAACAGAGATGTCAAAGAAGCTCTGAGAAAGATCCTGGGGAAAAATGTTTTTTCATTTAATCCTATTTTAACATTGATATAACTGAAAGACCTGGATTTTAAGACAATTTGGGAAAGCATTAACACAGAAATGCACCATCAATCTTAGAAATATTTAATCTTAGTGAGTTTATGTATTTGAATTCCAAGGACTTACAGCTGAAGAATACATTTGGATTATATTTTGCCTGGCTGTCGATTTTAGAGTGGAATGGCTTTCTTTGAACTTCATCTTTATTTTGGGTAAAGATAATGATTGCTTTGTCATTTGTTTTTATGGAAAATATATTCCAAGTTTTCTGCTGGCTCTCTGAGAATGCTGTTTGGGATGTATTCTTTGTCTTGAGTGAGTAACATAAATTATGTGGATATGTATGCAATTGGTAGAGGTAACAACATCTGACACAATAAGCAGACAGAACAAAATATCACATTTACTGAAGAAACTTTTTTTAGTGCCTAATGAGAGAATCAGACACTCTGCAGTGCAGAGTCCTAAGGATGACATGAATCACTCTGAATTGTCCAGAGGCTGAATGAGTGACACTTATTTCATGGTTTCTATGGCTTGAATAAGTTGTTCTTGAAAATTCTTCCTTTTCCCAAGGAAATTGCAATGAAATTAAACCAAAAGTAAAGATCATTAATTTTTTGTTGTATATGCCTACGTGAGAATTAATTGATCAAATTGATATTTATTGAATTTTGATGCAATTTTTGCCCTCTGAGCATTCCTAGGAATAAATAATTTCTATAATTAAGCTCACAATCAAATGAGGGGAAAATAGCTGAATAGAGAACTAAACTGTCACGTGGTAAACCCAGTGAAAAGACATATATAGAAAACACAAAGGAAGTGGAGCCTCTAGAGGTGAGTGGTCTAAAAGGTCAAGGAAAACTTCCTAAGTACATTTTTAATAAATAAATAGAATTGAGCAAAATGAAATTGACAGGTTTCTGTGCAAAGGGAAATAAACAACTATATAGAGAACTGCAGGAAGTTTAATAAGTGATTTTTAGTGCACAGTACAGGGGGTGAGAGACGAGACTTCACAGGAAATTATGGAAATCACGCAGATCTATACGACAAGCCAAGGAAGATGACCTTTATTCTGTAGATATGGGGTAAGCACTGGGATTTTTAAGAAAGCTGGCATTGTATTTAAATTGGCATTTTACAAAAATCACACTGGTAGCTTTGTGGAAGATAAATATTCATAGGGAGAAGATGGTAGTCACAGAAAGTGTGTGGTCATCCAAGTAAGAGCTTATGGTGGCTTTAACAAAGGCAGTCTTGTTAAGATAGTGAAGAGAGGGACTCTCTTTAAAATGGCAGGTAAACTAAGCTGAATATTGATTAATGGTTGATAAAATGAGAATGAGGGAGCAGTGAATAATGACTTCTAATGTTTGAGCGTCTATGAGTGGGGGAACAGTACCTCATAAAATGAGGAGGAAAATATAAGTGTAATAAGAATTAATCAATAGCTTAAGAGTTAAGAAAATAAGCTCAAGAGTCAGACTGAGCTTTCAAATTCCATTTTTGCCTCTGTAGCTTTGGGCAAGTCACATAATATCTCTGCACTTTCATTTCCTCATGTAAGATGGGTGCACAGTAGTATCTACATCTTAGAGTTACTAGAAGGATTAGATTATATAAATTTCATACAAATTGGTTAAATCTATATATGCGACAGCTGCAAGATTTGTTCTTCCCTCATGCCCTCAATACTATGTCATGTTAAGTCTTAGAGAGGAAGACAATAGTTTTCTCTGCTCCTTTCCCTGACTTTGTACCACAGAGCATCCCCAATTCTCCAAGGTGACCTATGTTTTAATTTGCACAGACAGATCTTGAGAAACTACTGAGTTGTTTCAGTCTTTACCTTTCTTTCTGCTGAGAATAGAAAAGATTGAAAAGTGAGAAAAAGGTACAAAGCCCCCAATTAGATGCAAAACAGTATTTTATCATCAAATACTACATTTATCACTCTACTCATGTCTTTCTTTAAGACTCTTCTCTTATACTTGAACAAATGTCTTCTCTTTCACCCACATTTTTTTCTTTTTTTTTTTTTTTGGTGAGGAAGTTTAGCCCTGAGCTAACATTTGTTGCCAATCCTCCTCTTTTTATCGAGAAAGAGTGGCCCTGGGCTAACATCCGTGCTCGTCTTTCTCCACTTTGTATTTGGGACGCCGCCACAGCATGGCCTGATATGTGGTTCACAGGTTCGTGGCTGGGATCCAAACCTGCGAACCCCAGGCCACCAAAGCGGAGCGCTACCACTACCCCACTGGGCTGGCCCACTCACTCATACTTTTCAAATACAGATTATTGGGGAAAATAGGGGATTCACTAGGTAAAAACTCTTTAGGAAGATTTTCAGGTAAGTGGTCACTGTGCTAAGGTGCTGTCTTACTTTTCTCCTGACATGAGGCAGAAAGATGTTTAGGTTGAAAGAGGCACATTTTACTAACCCTCCTCTGGGACGACAGTGCAGAGTCCTTCAGGCAGCACTCTGAGTCCTGTGACGGAACAAGCCTGCAATGAAAGAGACTCCTGATTCTTTATAATTCCAGCCCACCCAAGACCCACACACAGGGTCCTTCTCCAGTGGATGTTAGTAATCTTATATTCAACTGGAAAGAAATCCTAACAATAGAGTTGACTGTCAAGGGAGAAAGAATATTCCTCTATACTCACCATGTCTGCACAACCCCCACCCACCATCAGACCCACACATACATATAAATACAAACATAAACATAGTCTTTCTCTCTCCCTCTCTCTCTATCTCTCTCCTCTCTTCTCACACACACACCAGGATGCCTTTGAGAAAAATACAAGAATGGTCACTGATTGAGTCACCTCCTAGAGCAATACATGTCCAATGTCACCCAGCTGACTCAGAAAAGAATTTTCAGGCTGAGATAAAGGCTAACAGACCTCACTATAAGAGGATATGCATAGCAATTTTTCAGTGTTGACTTTTTTCCTTCCTTTCTTGATGTCAAGTAGTTGCTGTCATTGCTACAGGAATTAAATTCAGGTATATTATAATCTTCCTCCTATTTGTAACTTACTCTTCTCATTTTACTTTTGACTCAAAGAGGATGGATGTGCTATACAGAATAAGTTTTGAGAGCAGGGATGAGACTGAAAAATAATAACTAGCATGTTAACATAAATTAATCAAAATATATACATAAATGTATACATACATATGTATATATATAATTTTCTAAATATATATGCGTTATAAGACTCATAAAATCATCATGTAAAAATCATTTTAATAATATCTAGCTAATTTTTTGATTTGGGAATTACTGCTTTTTTTAAAAAACATTATTGTAAGTACCTAAAAAACACCCTTATCTAAAACATTATGCACATAAGGAACTTCTTCAAACTCATCTAGTGACTTCCCATTGAATTTATAATTATAGCTCATGGTAGTGTCAAAGACTCATAAAGTTTCCTTAATGTAAATGGTCACGTTCATGGTAGTGAATCTTCACTCACCTGCTGCTGCACTAACAACAATTATATTAAAATGTTTTAGCCCACTTTTAACACTGAGATTTTTATATTATAAATATCTTATATTGCTTTGAGTAGTTTCCTGTTTTTTAGGCCAAAATTAAATCTTTAGTACAAAAAAAAGACATTTCTGAGTCATTGCTCTACAATGCAAATCCTTGGATATAAAAAGCAGTTCTACCCATTATGTTTTTTCGAGTACTTTGCTGAGGAATAATTGGTATGAAATAAACTGTATTCATTCAGAGTGTACAATTCTGTGAATCTTGACAGTTTTATACATCAGCAAAACCATCACTACATCATGATACAGAACATTTCCATCGCCTCCAAAGATTTATCCATGTCTCTTCCAAATCCATGCCCAGATAACCAGTAATCCTAATTTTTTTTTTTGCATATATATACATACACACACACCGTATGTACTCTTTTCTGTCAGGCTTCTTACACTGAATAAAACGATTTTGAGAGTCATTCATTTTATCATATTTATAAGTAATTCATTCTTTTTATTGCTGAGTAGTATTCCGTTTACCATTGCACATGTATACCAGACTTTGTTTATGCACTCTTAAATTGATGGGCAATTGAGATGTTTTCAGTTTTTAGATACTGTGAATAAAGCCAATATGAACATTCCCATATATGTATTTGAACCAAGGCCCGCTCTATCCCTCCCCTCTCTTAGCCCACAATGAAAGAAGGTCCACTTGTTCAGGCAAGTGCAGACAAGAATATAAGGATTCCTCTTCCCCTAAATGCCAGTGAAAGGCTACCATATCTCCTTGAGAGTAGCAAGATGCAAACATTTCTCATCTGCTCTAGCTCCATGTTGCAGAAGCTCTATTCAAGGCAACAGTGGCTAAAATGTCTGGAGATCTCCTCTTCTACCCAGCCCCATTCATAGGTAGAAGTTTTACCCTAGGCATGATAGGCCAAGAATAACGGGGCCTCGATTTCAGTGGCCCCAGTTGAAGATAGAGGTTCTGTGCCAAGAGAGACAAGCTTAGAAGACCATAGGCTTCTGACCTCACCCAGAAACCTGCTCATAAAGGGCAAGTGTCACTCTGAGAGACATGGGCCACTGTTCCAGCTCCAGTTCCAGAAAAGTTGAACACAGGTTTTACCTAGAATGACAGGCAGGCCATAAAAACAAGAGGGTCCAAGGCTCTCTCCAAGTGAATTGACTATATTTGGAACAAGTGTGGGAAAGTTCAAGCATTAAGTGAACTCTCACACATAACAAACATTTGGTGATAAGCAATTAAGAGCTACATGACTAGCAGCTCCATGACAGCAAAAAGCTAAGTGTTGATCAACTAGAAGTTTACCAGAGAGAACCAGGGAAGGAGACAGCTAAAAAGGGCCTCCTGCAGCTGGAACAAACCTCAAAGACTGGCCTTAAAGACTATCCTTACAAAGGGGACCGAATTTAATTGGGTCAGGCTATATAGTAATATATGACCCAGATGTTTTTAAAACAATTAACCAAGAAGAATTAGTGGAGACTATCTGCTGGGTAGGAAACCTAGAAAGGCACAACACTTCACAAAATGACCAGGGGAAGACACAGCCGAAGGCAGCCCTGATAAAACCACTGTTATCCAAGAGTAACTGTGCACAAGCCTAAGGTTGTGCCTCTGAGAAGTGACACCAGAGGCTTCTCAGAGCAAACAGAATACAATAAAATAGTGCAGCAAAGTCACTGCAAAATGAACAAGCAAACAACCAGAAAAAAATAGAAATTATTTAAAAAAATATTCTATTATTCAAAGGTACATTAACTGAAAGATGTCAAACAGTTGGAATCGTACAGTATGCAGGCATTTTGATTGGTTTCTTTCCCTTAAGAATACGTATTCACAGTTCCTCCAATTCTTTTCACAGCTAGATAGCTCTTTTCTTTTTAGTCCTGAATATTATTCCATTGTCTGTATGTACCATTTATCCACTCACCTATTGAAGGACATCTTGGTTACTTCCAAGTGTTGCCAATTATGAATAAAGCTGCTCTAAGTATCCATGTGCAGGATTTTGTGTAGATATAAATTTTCAACACCTTTGAATAAATATCAAGGAGTGCAATTGCTGGATAATATAGTAAAAGCACATTTATTATTATAGGAAACCATCAAACTATCTTCCAAAGTGGCTGTACCATTTTGCATTCATACCAGCAACGAATGAGGATTCCTGTTGCTCCACATCCTTGCCAGCATTTGGTGTGGTCAGTGTTTTAGATTTTGGACATTCTAATAGGTGTGTAGTAGTATCTTGTTTTTTCTCTGTGTTTTTTTTTAATTAAGACTTTAATTTTTTAGAGAAGTTTAAGGTTCATAACAAAATTGAGAAGAAGGTACAGAGATTTCCCTTATACCCCCTCCCCCATACATGTGTGGCTTCACGCATAATCAACATCCACCACCAGATTGGTATGTTTGTTACAATTGATGAACTTACATTGACACATCATTATCATCCAAAATCCATAGTTTACTTTAGGGCTCATTCTTCGTATTGTATATTCTATGGGTTTGGACAAATATACAGTGACATGTATCCATAATTATGGTATCATATAGAGTAATTTCACTGCCCCCCAAATTTTCTGTGCTCTACCTTTTCATCCCTTCCTCCACCCCACAACCCCTGGCAAGTGCCAATCTTTTTCTCTCTCCATAGTTTTGCCTTTTTCAGAACGGCATAGAGCAGGAATTGTACAGTAGTAGCCTTTTCAGATTGCTTTCTTTACTCAGTAACATGCATTTACAGTTCCTCCATGTCTTTTCCAAGCTTGATAGCTCATTTCTTCTTAACACTGAAAAATAGTCCATTGTGTCTGGATGTACCATAGTTTATTCATCCTTTCACTTACAGAAGGAAATGTTGGTTGCCTCCAAATTTTGGCATTTATGACTAAAGCAGCTATAAACATTCATGTACAGGTATTTGTGTGGACATATGTTTTCAACTTATTTGGGTAAATTCCAAGATGGGTGATTGCTGGATCGTATGGTAAGAGTCTGTTTAATTTTGTAAGAAACCATCAAACTGTCTTCCAAAGTGGCTATACCATTTTGCATTCTACCAGCAATGAATGAGTGTTCCTGTTGCTCCACATCCTCTCCAGCATTTGATATTGTCAGTGTTCTGGATTTTGGCCATTATAGTATGCATACAGTGGTTTCTCATTGTTGTTTTAATTTACATTTCCCTAAAGATATGTGATGTGGATCATCTTTTCATGTGCTTCTTTGACATCTGCGTTATCATATTTGATGATGTGTATGTTAAGATCTTTAGCTCATTTTTTAATCGGGTTGTTTGTTTTCATATTGTTGAATTCTAAGAGATTTTTTTATGAATATATTTGGGGTAACAGTCATTTATCAGATGTGTCTTTTTCAAATATTTTCTCTCAGTCTGTGCATTGTCTTCTCATTCTCTTGACGTTGTCTTTTACAGAGCAGTAGTTTTAATTTTAATGAAGTCCATCTTATCCATCCTTTCCTTCATGGATTGTGCCTTTGGGGTTATAGCTAAAAGATCATCACCAAACCAAAAGTCATCTAAGTTTTCTCCCGTGTTATCCTTTAGGAGGTTTAGAGTTTTGCGTTGTACGCTTAGGTCTATGAACCATTTTGAGTTCAGTTTTGTGAGGAGTGTAAGGTCTGCGTCTAGCATGGGCAGAATCATATGAGGAAGAACTGAAACCTGTGTTAGTTCTTGTTGCCTCTGAACTCAGGTTTGCTGGTTCCCTACGGAAGCCAGAGCACTTTGTCATGGAGGTACACATACTTACCTGGATCTGGAGTTAGAGAAGCTGAAAACAGATCCAGGCTAAAATGGGATAATTACAAGCCTGGTGGCCACCTCATTCCAACATAATAAACCATCAGATAAGCAACAACCTGTGTGAGTTACAAAATGAATTCTATTTCTCTCCATCTTCCAAATATCCCAAATAACCTCTCTTGTGGTTCACACTAAGAGGAAACAGAGGGAAGGGAAATCCTAGAAAAATAGTTCAGCCTAGTCAAGTTGAAACATTACAAATTTTCCAAATATATATGGCCAGAGTGCCTAAGGAAACTCAGAGTTTAGTATCTTGAATTTGGTAGTGGTTTCACAGCTGTGGACATGTGTCAAATCTCCTCAAATTATAAACTTTAATGTTTGGACTTTATTGTGCATAAATTATAACTCAGTAAAATTGTAAAACAAACAAACAAACAAAACAAGGCAAAACAAAATAACAACAAAGAAAACCTGCAACCCAGCCTGAACTCAACTCAGACTCTGGTTGAATTAAGGTCTCAACTATTATTCCCTCTTATTACTCCTTTGGATGTCCTAGGATTCGCCAACCCTGATCTTTAGTTGACTATAACTTTTTTTCCTCTCTGTTACAGATTGTCAGCTATTTTAGTTCAAGCGAGTGAACTAATGAGTCAATTACTTCAATCTAAATAATGAACAAAGTAACTAACTCACTTGTTAACATCAGTTATGTGTTAGGTATTTAGGTGATTTGTGATGTAATTATGGCTATATACATAGGAACTGACAAGTTCCACATTTTCAATCATCTTTCTCATCCATGGTTTCCCAGGGCACTCTTTTAGGATCTCTGCTACTTAGTAGATTCTCCGTTATTAGATGGCTGAGTAAAGGATACAGGAGTGCAAATTTGGCACTAATTAACTATATGCTTTAGTAGAGGCTTGTTAATATCTCTGGGACTCAGTTTTCTTCATCAGTTTCTTGAAGGGATTGGAGTAGAAATATCTATAGCCTCTTTGAATTTTAAAATTACCTGTGCTATGAATCTGGTGCATTCATTTTGAAAAATTAATATGGTCAAGAAATGTTCAGAAAATGTCAAAATTTACTTGAGATGAAGAACCTGTCTAAGTATATCAAATTATGAACATTTAAAGTTTAGTATAAAATTTAAAAGAATATGATTTAAGGCTATAAAATCATTCACACCAAGATAATGTTAACATAGTTTTATTTCATGTTTTTGTAAATGGAAATCAGAACAGTGACTAGGCATGACGCTAAATTATATGAAATTTGCTGTAATGACATATTTCTAATTAACTTAAATTTGAATCATCCCTTTACCTCTTTCATGGATTCATTCAAAGAGTTTAATCTGTGTATAAATCATAATGAAGCATTTTCCCATCAATATTAAAGCAAATAAATATTGATTTTCTCTTTTTCAGAACTTTCTTACCTCAAACACTGAGTATGCACAGGTTCTCATTAAATGACTATTGTGGAAAGACTAAGTTTAAATCTGAATGTTATAATTTGAAAGTAACCAACTTTGTATCAATTCACTAATGAATTACTTAAGCTATTATTAACTAGCTAAAGTAAATTTCCCCAGGGAAATTTCAGTTACAACTACAGAAATTGAAGACCATATGGCAATGGATAAGATAAGAAAATTTCAGTTGTAAAAAACAAACTATTAGAAGTCATACTTCCAATTCTGATTTCTCTCAAACCTTTTCTTTAGAAGTAAGGCACAAATGAAGAAAAGTACTATGAAAGTGTTAGAGGACACACGGACACATACACACACACAGATGTCTAACTTTTTAAGAACAGTAAAGTGATGATAAAAATGGCTTAACTAAATCAGTAGTTTTACTGTCTCGGGGTTCAGATAGGAATATTAATGATATAATATAGAAAACATTTTTAAATTACAATTATGTCCATCTATGGTCTTCCAAATGTTTATTATTTATTTTAAAAATGAACCTCATCGTTTCACTTTCTTGAAAAAATCGCTATCTTCCTGACCATATCTTTGAAGGCTATTTTCACCTGCTTGTTCCTCAGGGTATAGATGAAAGGGTTCAACAGAGGGGCAACTGAAGTATTTACAACAGCCACTTCCTTATTAAAAGTTGCTGCATCCTTCACAGAAGGATTTATAAACATAAAGATACAGCTTCCATAAGAAAGTGAGACCACAATCATGTGAGAGAAACATGTAGAAAATGCTTTTTTTCTTTGTTGAACAGAGGGGATTCTCAGGATTGTCCCGATAATGTATGTATAGGAAAGTATCACGAGCATCAAGGTGAAGATGAGGGTAACAGCAGCAGCGACAAACTCATTAACTTCTATGAAATGTGTGTCTGAACAGGATAAATGCAGTAAGATAGTGTAGTCACAGCAGTAATGATTGATGATGTTGGATGCACAGAAAGGCAGCTGGAGAGTCATTATATAGGGCACAATGACAACTAAAAAACCAGAAAACCAGGAACATAAGACAAGTTGAATGCAGAGTCTCCTGCTCATTAGAGTTGTGTAATGTAGGGGTTTGCAAATGGCGACGTAGCGATCATAGGACATGGCAGCTAAGAGGTAAAATTCGGTTGCTCCCAGAAAGATGGCAAAAAAGTACTGAGTGAAACAACCAGCAAAGGAAATCGTCTTGTCTCCAGTTCCTATGTTGAGTAGCATTTTGGGAACAAAGACAGAGGTAAAAGATATTTCCAGAATGGAAAAATTCCGGAGGAAGAAATACATAGGGGTCTGGAGGCGATAATCCAGCAGGGTCAGAATGATGATGGTCAAGTTCCCCATGACACTGAAGACATAAGCTAGCAGCAGAAAGAGGAAAAGCACAGCTTGAAGCTCGGCGTCATTCGTCAACCCAAGAAGAATGAACTCTGTCACTGATGTTTGGTTTCCCATCAGTAACTTCAGACAAATTAAGGTAGAAAATAATAATAATGGTAAAGGTTGGAATAAAATAAAAATTTCCAGATTATATTGAGGTATAAAATCAAGGTCAAAAGCACTTAAAAGTAAAATTCAAAACTCTGAATCTTCCTCTACCCTTTGTTTTTAAAATGGCATATCTTTTAATGAAAAAATTATCACATTTTCCTAATTTATTTCAGAAATAACAAAGGTCCTGGTTCTTAGGGACATTTTCAATTATTTCTTCTAAATAGTACCAATATTTACTTCTCACCATTTTCCCACTTTATATTTTTCTTCGTATTCTTTCTCTTCTGCTTTTCCTCTTTACATTATTGGATGCTGTCACATGTGCATAGGCAAATCTAAAGCAAATTTAGAAGTTTTATTTGAGATTTTATTTGTTTTTATTTGAGATTTCTTAAATTAGCCTATACAGAGGCCAGAAAATTGTACAGATTTGGTAAAAATTTTAATGCAAAACGTATTTTTCACTTTTTGACTTATTTTTAGACTCATAGCCCTATTTTATGGAATGCTATAGAGTTTTTATGCAAATAGAAGCTCTAATTAGATTTATGCATACAGTTCCTCAGAATTTTCTTTTAGTGTTTTCCATCAGACATGAAGAAATATTACTAAGACAATGCTTTTTCCTACTCAAAGAAATCATACAATTCTTTTCATTTTAGCAATTGTTTCACTACATACATTGGTGTATTTTCATATTTAATATGTAACAATTTAGCCATAGTCACACATTTTATATCCTTATCAAGGTAAAAATTCCAGAAATATTTAATCCATAAAAAGGGCAGTTTTGACAAGTGAGGAAAATTTATTGTCTAGTAAAGTTATTTCTGGAAAATTTCAGGGTTCCTAAAATTGTAACTTTATCCAATTTTCACTTTTGTAGAAAATTGTGTATTTAAATGACTATAATATGCTATGAAGCTATGCAGTAGTATTATATTAAAAATTCTATGTTAATGAATAATTAGATTAATGTACCAATAATGTAAATTTAAGTATCAATTGAAATTTTGGCTATGTGTGTCTGAATATATTATCTTTTATAATGAGTACAGATAAATGGCTGTGGGAAATTAAACATCATGTAAAAATATGAATTTTACAAAAATATTATATATTCAGAGAAATACTACGACATTACTTCCACTACCACAAAATAGTTCATTAAATTGTAATATTGCCACAGCAAGTTGAAATAAATCTTGAGGATGTGTACAATTGCTAATGATTTTCTGTTTTTGCATAGAAATAACTAGTGTGTCAGATAATTTGAGGATATCAATGTAATCTTCTAGTTTGAGATCCTAGGCATTAATTAAATCTTAAAATTCTAACTTATAAAGTAATTAATCGAGCAATTGCATTCACTAAAGAACATGAATATTTTGAAATTTCGATTGTTTAAATAGTATTATTTTCACAAAACAAAACCTTTGTAATTCATTCCTACATAATAGAATCACTTTACTGAATGAATAAAGAAAGGAAGTTTCAAAAATGAGAGCAAAAACAACATTCTTATATTAGTAAGTGGTCATGTATTAAATAAAAGATGAACAAAATGATAATTTTTATATAAGAAGAAAAATTTATATCAAACATTTCTTTCATCATCATAAAGGATGATGATCCTTTTTAATAAAGATTAGTGCTATTAATGCTATAGATATGTGATATAATAAATACTTGATCCAAACAAAGTTTATTTGGCCAAAAATATGTTGTCTTTAAAAGATTTACTGCTAGGTCACTGATGAAAAAAGATAAGGTTTATGTGTATCTAAAAGGGTGGAAGAACCTCCCCAATCTTTTCTGGGTAACCTTAGTTATGAATTCCTTCTTTCAACAAAAAATCATCTCCATAATGAATTATATGTAACTCTCATGTTTAGTGTCTGTCTCCTACTGTGGTGGACCCCCAGAGCTTCAAGAAAGATCTATTAGTTTATGAAGCATTGTTCTAGATTACATTTAAGAGGAAAGTTAAGAAAACTGTATCTGTTGGAAGAGAAATGGGCATAGTGGAAAAACAGAAAAGTTATGATTTGAATTATTTTACCACTTTAAGCTTAATTCTGTGAGTATGATGTAACATTTTCTGCCTGAAAATACATATAAATGCTAAAATGTTATGTTTTGAATTTTTTACCTGCATTCGCTTAAATCAAACTTTTATTTTAAAAATTGTGTGTTCAGTTATGTCAACAAGCAAGCATGAAAGGTAAACAAACAAAACAATAAGGATACTATATTTAACCATATAACTCTGGTTAAATGCAGCCATCGCCAACCCTCTCCTACCTCAAGCAGGTGAATTAGTTCCGCCTTAGTTCCAAATCAGCTCCTTTTACGGCTGAATTGGAGAATATAAGCGTTTAAGACCCATTGGGAAATGGTCTCTGGGTGAGCAGAATTTGTCTGCTTCAAAATGCTCAGGAATGCCTTGCTTCCTGTCCCAACAAAGATGGGTCAAATTAGCAGGTAAGAAGAAAACAAAGGCAGTCCTGTTTTAGAGCATGTAAGCAGGTTGCAATCCCCTACTGGGCCTTCCTTATCATTCCATTGCTCTTAGAATTTATTCATCACTATTTTTCTCATTCATTTTGCTCTATGTGAGTGAATATCTTGCTATTCCTTGGTCACTCAAGCCCACTGCCAACTCAAAGCCTTTGTACCTGCTGTTCTATTTTTCTGTGATGTTCTTTCTCTAGACACCATATGGCTAACTCCCTCTTGTCACTCAGATCTCAGAATTCGGCATGCTTCAGTGGAAGCTTCCCTGACCATGCCATCCAAGACAGTCACTACTCAATCACTGTCTAACACCTTCACTTGCTTGATATTTTATACCTAGTAGATTTTTATTGTTCATATCACTCCTAAATTTGATTATTTCTTTATTTGCTCATGTGTTTGTCTATCATCCTTACAAAATTGTAGGCTCCACCAGACTTTATTTAATGCTGGATCTCTGGCACTTACAAAACTGACTAGCACATATTTGGAATCCTATAAGTATATATTAATTGAATCTTGTTTTTTTACCTGATTCTTATTTTATATCAATTTTATCTAGGCTTGAGCTGTTCCAGTATATTATCATACCTTAATCTTTTATAAGGGATCAAAAGTCTTTGAACGAATTATTCCTGTTCTTCAAAGAATCCCAAAGATACCTAAATACAGAAAAAGATAAGGCTGTCAAACCAAGAACAGTTTGAGCAAACTCCAAATCAATATTTCATTTGTATCAAGTATTCCAAACACACTGATCTGAAAGGTCCTTCTAAGTGATCAGTTAGGAAAAAGATTTCGCTACAACATTTTCCGTTCAAGGGATAGCATTAAAGGAAATTTGTAATCTTTTCCTGAAAAATTTTCTGATTAATGTTTTGGATTAAATCATGGGGATAAATATGCAAATATCACAAACAAAATAGTTAATCCTTTTTAGAAACAAAGTAAATGCAAAAAAAATGAAATGGAATGTCAGGATAATACAGTTTAATAAAATGTCATCTTTATAATTATTTTCCTAACTTGATCCTATTTTGTAAAAAACTATATAGATAAACTCTAATTAAAGAATTATATAGATGTTTACTCTAATCTCCAATTTACATTTATAAATCTTCAGTATAAATTCAATTTATTGATGAGAAATATATTCAGCCAAACATATGTTTAAAAAACTCATCAGGTCTATGAGATAAACACAATATAAATAAATAAAATAAATTGTGTAATATATAAACATTCATTGTTTAGATAGATAAATATATATATGATGTATATATGCTAAATATATACATGCCTCAAAGTGATTGTAATCAATAAAAAACTTCCATATACAAAATAAAAATAAGAAAAAATATTGTGTGCAATTTGAACTTCTTCCAGATAGCAACTATTGTCTTTCCTGATACCACATATATTTATGTTAATCATTCCAGTATTTTCTCAGGGTAACGCGTCCATTTCACTCTTAATCTTCCCTTGATTATATGCATATAATCATATGTGCATATTCATATATGCATAAGTATCATGGTTTCCTCCTTTGGTATATTATCTCCTCATGTGACTTCTTTAGCGCTTAATCTCATATTGCAGAATGATAAGTGAATTGCTCTAATGATAACTCATCTTCTATTCTCTTGGCCCTTTCACACAATGTATGCCATATGATTGCTGCCAAACTTTCGCAAACATCTTTTTCCTTGAATTACTTTGCTGTTGGCTTCAACACCCATATTCTTTGTAATGCGCTATGTAAGAAATATTTACTAACTTCTCCGTATGCCTATGGAAGTTTTGGGCAACTACCAGGTTCTTTATGATACATCGGGGTGTTTTCATATTCGTATATTCCCTGCAAGAAGGACATACAGCGTGACGTCTTTGTTCAGTAAATATTTGTTGAGGATTTATTTAAACCAAATTAGATTTCTAAATTAGATACTCTGTTTTATTGAAGTATAATGGATTTATAACAGATTTCACATGTTTAAGATATATAATTTGATGAGTTTTGAGATATGTTATATACCTGTGAAAACTCGACCACAATCAAGAAAATAGATATATCCTTTGAACCCTAAAACTTCCTCATACCCCTTTTTAATTCTACCCCCACATCCCACCCATTCCCACACAATTAATTTATTTTTGTAATTATAAATTAATGTACAATTCCTAGAATTTTACCCAGATGGAATCATATATTTTGCCTAATTTCTTTCACCCAGCATAATTGTTATGAGGTTCATCACATTATTCTGTGAATCAAATGTTCATCTCTCTTTTTTTTCCTGAGTATTTTGCCATTTTATGGATATACTGTAATTTCTTTTGAACTATTCTTAGATGATGTACATTTGGACATTTCCAATTTGGGCTATTACAAATAAAACTACTATGAATATTTTTTACAAGTCTTTGTGTACACAACGCTTTCATTATTCTTGGGCAAATACCTAAAAGTGGAATAGCTGGGTTGTATGGTAGGTGTGTATAATTTTTAAAGAAATTGCCAAATTTTTTCCAAAATGGTCATAACATGTGGAACATAACATTCTCTACACCTATGTATTAGAGTTCCATTTTCTCTACGTCCACACTAACACTTGGTATGGTCAATCATTTTTATTTTAGTGATTCTATTGGGTTTGTAATAGCATCTAAGTGTTATTTTAATTCACGTGTCCCTAATGACTAAAGATGTCAAGAATCTTTTTGTGTGCTTATTTATTACGGGTATATGTTCTTCGGTGAGGTGTCTGTTTACATTTTCTGTCCATTTCTATTAGGTCGTTTATCTTATTATTGGGATGTAAAAGATCTTCCTATATATTAGAAAAAAATCCTTGATCTGTTTTACAACCATTTTCTTCAGACTTCAGTTTACCTTTTTATTTTCATTACAGTGTCTTTTGAGGAGTAAAACTTTTTATTTTTATAAAGTCCAATTTATTGGGCTTTTAAAAATTTTTCATGCTTTTTCATATCTTAAGAAATCTTTGACAATTATCACTAAATTTTCTCCAGAAGAGAAATATCCTATTATCTTCCAGAAGTTTTATAGTTTTATACTTTACATTTAGATCTATGGTCTATTTCAAGTTAATTTTTGCAACAAATGTGAGGTAAGGATCAAGATTTAATATTATTTTGTACATGACTAGAAATCGTTCTAACAAATTTTTTTGAAATAATAATCCAATAATCCTTTCCCTGTTTAATCGTTTGGTACTTTTTTGAAAATGAGTTGACCTATCTATGTGGATCTATTTCTGGACTCTTTACCTGCTTCATTGATCTATGTATCTATATTGATACCAAGACCATACTGTCTTGACTTCTGAATCTTTATAAGTCTTGAAAACAGATAATGTAAGTTCTCCAAACTCATTCTTCTTTTTCAGAATTGTTTTGGGTATTCAAGGTCCTTTGAATTTCCATTAGAATTTTAAAATCATCTTGCTAATTTCTAAAAAACTAGAAAAAAAGACTGTTGGTATTTTGATTAGAATTACATTGAATCTCTAGAACAATTTTTTTGGTAGAACTAACATAACAATACTGAGTCTTCCATCCCACGGACGCAGTAATAGATAGGTGAATAGAACAGGAAAAACTTTTCTGTACTTATAGATTCACATTGATGTGTATTTAAAGAAAAAAGCCATGAGCATGTATATCCAAAGAAGTATGCTACATTATGTAAAAATCTGATATGTACAACTTTACGTGATCATCAGCCTCATCACATGCTGTGCTTTCAACTGCTTCCCATTCTCCATTCTCCAAATCCTTGGACAGAGAAGTCTGTAACCTGTGACTACTCCACCACTTTTCTATATCTGAAATATACTTGTTATTCTTTCTATTTTGCCTCATAATGCCAATAAATTATCAAATATCTCCTTTGTGATTTCTTTTGCGTTCTTCCTTTTATTTTCAGTCTCTACCCTAGTGCTATAATAGGGGGTTAACATCACATACTAGTTGTGCTACAGTAATATCCTAACTGGTCTCTCTGAATCAAGCTTGTGTTTTGTACCACCTATCATCCCCATTCCTCCGATTTTAATGTTGTAACTACCCTGCTTAAAAACCAATCCATTACTCACATACTATTTCTAATATATTAGCCGGCATCCAGATTCTTCTATATCATGACATAAACATACCTTTCAAATCTTTTTTGCTGATAGTTAATTTTGAACACTTTAGCACCTCAAACTAGCTAATCTCCAGTCCTCTGAGTATGATGCATGCATTCTCAAAGCATTGAGATATTTCTCGGGATACCTTTCATGCCACATAATTGTAGTGGGAGGAGGGAAAAAATAGCTGACTCTTTTTCACCAGCTAGTTTTATATTTCCTTTTAGACAATGAACTTATTTAATAAGACAGAACACCACTCAGGGCAGAAGATAAAGTCCTAAGGATGTGGGTTGAAAATGGGTCAAGGAAGTGATCAATAAATGAATCTGCTGTAGGAAAGGAGTAAGACAATAACAAATAACATCACTACCATCTCTGTGCTTCAGTTTTCTCATCTGTAAAGTGGAGATCATGTTAGCACCCACCTCATAATTTACCATGATGAATAAGCTTCAGAACAGAGATTGACTCATAATTAGTGCTATATATGTATTAAGTTCTTTTTTTATTATTATTTTTGTTTATTGTGGTAACATTGGCTTATAACATTGTATAAATTTCAGGTGTACATCATTATACTCCTATTTCTGCATGGATTACATCATGTTCTCATGTTCACCACCCAAATACTAATTACAATCCATCACCACACACCTGTGCCTAATTATCCCTTTCACCCTCGTCCCTCCCCACTTCCCCTCTGGTAACCACCAGTCCAATCTCTGTCTGTGTGTGTTTGTTTGTTGTTATTATCTATTACTTAATGTGTGAGATGATACGGTATTTGACCTTCTCCCTCTGACTTATCTCACTTTGCATAATACCCCCAATGTCCATCCGTGTATTAAGTTCTAATATGATTCTCCTCTGAGCCTGCTCTCGCATAGTAGATAAGTTCACTAGTGAAGAATTTATCAGCTTTGCAATTGTGCAGTTAAGTGCTATTCAGAAGGAAAAGGGATAGAGGACCTCTTCTTACCAATTGACAACTCTAATTTCTCCAGTTAAGCATTACAAGCATAAAGAAAGATATCGGGATATTCTGGTTCTTTTGCGTATTTTCCACAAATACCCAATATCAAGGCATTACCATTTTTTCTTTTCTACAGTTTTTAAATATTGCTTATAGTAAATGTTATTTATAACTATTATTAATCACCATTTTATTATAAACCTCAGTGAGTAGATGAGTATTTTATTTTCTAAAGGGTAATTTATAGGGACCATACTGAGATTAGTGGTCTCTGAGGGCTGATGGGGTTGTTAGAATTATTTCCTAACTGAAGCTATAGTTCATGCTGTGATCAACGTAGTATTCAGATCCAAATTGAAAATAGTCTAAGTAAAAGATAGAAAAAAAACACTGGAGGGGGCCAGCCCCATGGCTTAGTGGTTAAGTGCACGCGCTCCGCTACTGGCAGCCCGGGTTCGGATCCCGGGCCTGCACCGACGCACCGCTTCTCCAGCCATGCTGAGGCCCCATCCCACATACAGCAACTAGAAGGATGTGCAACTATGACATACAACTATCTACTGGGGCTTTGGGGGGAAAATAAATAAAAAGAGGAGGGTTGCCAATAGATGTTAGCTCAGAGCCAGTCTTCCTCAGCAAAAAGAGGAGGGTTAGCATGGATGTTAGCTCAGGGCTGATCTTCCTCACAAAAAAATAAAAAAAAAATACTGGAAGCTTGAGGATAGAGTTAGTGTTCAGAGAGACAGACAGATGAAGGCATGGAGATTTCAATAAATCAAGTAGGTAATGATACAGGCAAGTACGAGAAATAGTCTCTGTTACAATACATGGTTAACATTTACACCTTCTCGGTACCATGCTTCGTATTGTGAAAAATTTCACTTAGAGTCAAGGATGGATCTGATAGATGTGATTCTTAATTTCATTACCTGGAATTATGCATCTTTTATTACTTTGTCATTTTACGTAATAAATCTTCCCTAAACTTAGAGTCTTAAAACAAGAAACATTTGTTATTGCTCCCGTGAGTCTATGGTTCAGCTGGGCGTTTCTGCTGATCTGGACTGGGTCCTCCCACCTTTTGGGGAATCGACTGGCTGTAAGGTGATGTAGAATGGCCTCAGTTGGGAAAAATGAGCCCTGCTTCCATAGATCTCTCTGCTTCCCTCAGGCTATCCTCGTCTTGTTCTCATGAGAATCATGTGGGTGCAAGAGAGAGAAAGGATCTATTCCATGTCTTTCTCCTAGCTTCTGATGGTTGTCAACAATCCTGGGTCTTCCTGGCTTGTAACTGCATCACTCCAGCTTCTGCCTCCATCTTAATATGGCTGTCTGTCCTACACGTCTGTGTGTCTCTAAGTCTCTAAATCTCTCTCTAACCTTATATAATGACACTAGTCATTGGATTTAGGGCCCACCCTAACCTAGTATAACCTCATCTTAAACTGATTACGTCTATGAATGCCTTATTTCCAAATAAGGTCACACTCACAAGTACCCCAGATTAGGATTTTAGCATATTTTTTGAGGGGAACACAATTGAGTCTGCAACAGTGATCATATATAGTTTATGGAAAGTGCTTAATATAAATAAAATACCCTGATTATAGTTAGAAACATAAGCCTTTAAAGCCATAAAATATATAAAGCCAGTTCTATACACAAATGTATAAGAAAAAGCAGAAATGCCAATTAACATGCAAACTAACTAAGCTTCCTTCTTTTCTTTTTGCCCTCCACTATCTGCATTTCTGTTGTCAAGAACAAGGCATTTTTCTTTTTCAACTTAAACACCTTTTGCAAATTTGCTCATGAAAATCCCTAACCCATCTCCCAACTACATTGCCACTTATAATACATACCTTATTATTTATTGTTGTCAAATTTTTGTATCATATAATTTTAGAACCTACCCCTTTATAGATGATCAAAATGATCTCAAATAGTTTACATCTTGGCTAAGGTCACCAAGAGAGTTAATGAAAGAATCAGAAATAGCATTTTGGTTTTTTTCAAATTTCTTTTTTTTTTTTGGTTTATTGCAGTAACATTGGTTTATAACATTATATAAATTTCAGGTGTACATCGTTATACTTCTATTTCCGCATAGATTACATCATGTTCACCACCCAGATACTAATTACAACCCATCACCACACACATGTGCTGAATTATCCCTTTCACCCTCCACCCTCCCCCCATCCCCTCTAGTAAATCTGAAAAATTTCACTAGTTTTATTTTTCTTCCATAATATATAATCCACACTGCATAAGTTTAAGTACAGCATAATGTCTTGACACACATTTATTGCGAAACGTTTAACACAATAAGTTTAGTTAACATTCAACACCTTACATAGATCCCCCCAAGAGTTTTTTTCGTTGTAATGACAACTTTTTTTTTATTGGTATATAACATTGTATAAATTTCGGTATACATCATTATATTTCTATTTCCGCATGGATTACATCTTGTTCTCATGTTCACCACCCAAATACTAATTACCATTCATCACCACACACATGTGCACAATTATCCCTTTTGTCCTCCTCCCCCCCACCCTTCCCCTCTGGTAACAACCAATCCAATCTCTGTCACTATGTGTTTATTTGTTGTTGTTATTATCTACTACTTAATAAATGAGATCATATTGTAATTGACCTTCTCCCTCTGACTTATTTCACTATGCATAATACCCTCAATGTCCATCTATGTTGTCATAAATGGGTGGATTTCATCATTTTTTATGGCTCAGTAGTATTCCATTGTGTATATATACCACATCTTCTTTATCCATTCATCCCTTGATGGGCACTTAGGTTGCTTCCAATTCTTGGCTGTTGTGAATAACGCTGCAATGAACACAGGGGTGCATGTATCATTAAGCATTGGTGTTTTCATGTTCTTTGGGTAAATACCAAGCAGTGAAATAGCTGGATCATATGGTAGTTCTACCCTTAATTTTGGGGTGAATCTCCATACTGTTTTCCGTAGTGGCTGCACCAGTTTGCATTCCCACCAGCAGTGTGTGAGAGTTCCCTTCCCTCCACATCCTCTCCAACACAAGTTGTTTCCTGTCTTGTTAGTTATAGCCATTCTGACGGGCATGAGCTGATATCTCATTGTAGTTTTGATTTGCATTTCCCTGATAGTTAATGATTTTGAACGTCTTTTCATGTGTCTGTTGGCCATCTGTATATCTTCTTTGGAAAGATGCCTGTTCAGGTCTTTTCCCCATTTTTTAATTGGGTTGTTAGTTTTTTTCTTGTTGAGATGCATGAGTTCTTTCTATATTTTGGAGATTAAGCCCTTATCAGATGTATGGTTGGCAAATATCTTCTCCCTATTGTTAAGTTGTCTTTTCGTTTTGTTGATGGTTTCCTTTGCTGTGCAGAAGCTTTTTAGTTTGATGTAGGCCCATCTGTTTATTTTTTCTATTGTTTCTATTGCCTGGTCAGACATGGTCCTTGAAAATATGTTGCTAAGACCGCAAAGAACGTACTCCTTATGTTTTCTTCTAGAATTTTCATGGTTTCAGGTCTTACATTCAAGTCTTTAATCCATTTTCAGTTAATTTTTGTGTATGGTGTAAGGCAATGGTCTACTTTCATTATTTTGCATGTGGCTATCCAGTTTTCCCAACAGCATTTGTTGGAGAGACTTTTCTTTCTCCATTGTATGTTCTTGGCTCCTTTGTCAAAGATTAGCTGTCCATAGATGTGTGGGTTTATTTCTGGTTTTTGATTCTATTCCATTGATCTGTGTGTTTGTTTTTGTGCCAGTACCATGCTGTTTTAGTTACTATAGCTTTGTAGTATATTTTGAAATCAGGGAGAGTGATAGCTCCAGCTTTGTTCTTTTTTCTCAGGATTCCTTTAGCTATTCGGGGTCTTTTGTTGTTCCATATACATTTTAGGATTCTTTGCCCTATTTCTGTGAAAAATTTTATTAGAACTTTGATCGGGATTGCATGGAATCTATAGATTGCTTTAGGAAGTATGGACGTCTTAACTATGTTAATTCTTCCAATCCAAGAGCATGGAATATCTTTCCATTTCTTTGTGTCGTCTTCAATTTCTTTCAGCAATGTTTTATACTTTTCAGTGTACAGATCTTTCACCTCTTTGGTTAAGTTTATACCTAGGTATTTTATTCTTTTTCTTGCAATTGTAAATGGGATTGTATTCTCAATTTCTCTTTCTGCTACTTCGTTGTTAGTGTATAGAAATGCAACTGATTTTTGTATGTTGATTTTGTATCCTGCAACTTTACAATATTCGTTTATTACTTCTAAAAGTTTTTTGGTGGATTCTTTAGGGTTTTCTATATATAAAATCATGTCACCTGAATATAGTGACAGTTTCACTTCTTCCTTTCCAATTTAGATCCCTTCCATTTCTTTTGCTTGCCTGATTGCTCTGGCTAGGACTTGTAGTACTATGTTAAATAGGAGTGGTGAGAGAGGGCATCCTTGTCTGGTTCCTGTTCTTAGAGGGATGGCTTTCAGGTTTTCACCATTGAGGATGATATTAGTTGTGGGTTTATCATATATGGCCTTTATTATGTTGAGGTACTTTCCTTCTATACGCATTTTATTCAGAGTTTTTATCATAAATGGATGCTGTATCTTGTCAAATGCTTTCTCTGCATCTATTGAGATGATCATGTGATTGTTATTCTTCATTTTATTAATGTGGTGTATCATGTTGATTGATTTGTGAATGTTGAACCATCCCTGTATCCCTGGAATAAATCCCACCTGATCATGGTGTATAATCTTTTTAATGGCTTCTTGTATGCAGTTTGTTAGTATTTTGTTGAGGATTTTTGCATTGATGTTCATCAGTGACATTGGCCTATAATTTTCTCTTTTTTGTGTTGTCCTTGTCTGGTTTTGGTATCAGGGTAATGTTGGCTTCGTAGAATGAGTTAGGGAGCTTTCAACCCCTCCTCAATTTTTTGGAAGAGTTTGAGAAGGGTGGGTATTAAGTCTTCTTTGAATGTTTGGTAGAACTGACCAGGGAAGCTGTCTGGTCCTGGGCATTTATTTTTTGGGAGATTTTTTATTACTGTTTCGATCTCCTCACTGGTGATTGGTCTACTCAAATTCTCTATTTCTTCTTGATCCAGTTTTGGAAGGTTGTATGATTCTAGGAATTTATCCATTTCTTCCAGATTGTCTAATTTGTTGACATATACCCTTTCACAATATTCTCTTATAATCTTTTGTATTTCTGAGGTGCCCATTGTCGATTCTCCTCTTTCATTTTTGATTTTACTTATTTGAGTCTTCTGTCTTTTTTTCTTGGTGAGTCTACTTAAAGGTTTGTCGATTTTGTTTATCTTTTCAAAGAACCAGCTCTTGGTTTTATTAATTTTTTTTATTGCTTTTTTTAGTCTCTATTTCATTCATTTCTGCTCCGATTTTTATTGTTTCTCTTCTTCTATTGATTTTGGTCTTTGTATGTTCTTCTTTTTCCAGTTCTTTCAGGTGCATTGTTAAATTGTTTATTTGAGATTTTTCTTGTTTGTTGGGATAGGCCTGTATTGCTATAAACTTCCCTCCTAGAACCGCTTTTGCTGTATCCCATAAATTCTGGCATGTCGTATTTTCATTTTCATTTGTCTCCAGGTATTTGTTGATTTCTCCTTTGATTTCTTCATTGACCCGATCATTGTTCAGTAGCATTTTGTTTAATCTCCACGTATTTGTGGCTTTTCTGATTTTCTTCCTATGGTTGATTTCTAGTTTCATACCGTTGTGCTCAGAAAATATGCTTGGTATTATTTCAATCTTCTTAAATATATGGAGACTTGTTTTGTGTCCTAATATGTGATCAATCCTGGAGAATGTTCCAGATGCATTTAAAAAGAATGTGTATTCTGTGGTTTTTGGATGGAATGTTCTGTATATATCTACTAGGTCCATCTGTTCTAGTGTGTTGTTTAAGGCCAATATTTCCTTATTGATCTTCTGTTTAGATATCTATCCACTGATGTATGTGGAGTGTTAAAGTCCCCTACTATTATTGTGTTACTGTCTATTTCTCTGTTTATGTCTGTTAATAATTGCTTTATATATTTAGGTGCTCCTACATTGGGTCCATAGATAATTACATGTGTTATATGCTATTGTTGGCTTGTTCCCTTGATCATTATGTACTGCCCTTCTTTGTCTCTTGTTACAGTTTTTGTTTTAAAGTCTATTTTGTCTGATATGAGTATTGCTATCCCAGCTTTCTTTTCATTGCCATTTGCATGGAGTATCTTCTTCCATCCCTTCACTTTCAGTTTGTGAGTGTCTTTACCTCTGAAGTGTGTCTCTTGTGTGCAGGATATATATGGGTCTTGTTTTTTTTATCCAATCAGCCACCCTATGCCTTTTAATTGGAGCATTTAGTCCATTGAGGTTTAAAGTAGCTATTGATAAGTATGTACTTATTGCCATTTTTAAACTTTTTTTCTCGGTGTTTTAGTAGTTCTTCTCTGTTCCTTTCTTTTGTTGCTCTCTTCCCTGGTAGTTTGTTGGCTTCCTTTCATATTATGTTTGGGTTCCTTTCTCTTAGCTTTTTGTGTATTTATTATAGGTTTCTGGTTTGTGACTACCATGTAGTTCATATACAGTAACCTATGTATATAGCAATCTATTAAGTTGATGGTCTCTTTAGTTTGACCTCTGTCTGAACCTCTACTCTTTAACTCCCCTCCTCCCACATTTTATGTTTTTGATATCACATCTAACCTCTTTTTTTTTTGCATTTGTATCCATTACCCTCTTATCATGGAAATAGATAATTTTTCCTATTTGTGGTCTTCTCTTTTTCCCTTAGATAATTCCCTTTAGCATTTCTTGTAGTACTGGTTTCTTGGTGACAAACTCCTTTAATTTTTGCTTGTCTGGGAAAACTTGTGATGAGAACTTTTAGGATTTACTCTCTTAGTAACTTTTGAATATATCATACGGCAGTGTTAACTATAGTCATCACTTTGTACATTGCATCCTCAGTACTTATTTATCCTAAAACCAGAAGTTTATACATTTTAACCACCTTCATCCAGTTCCTCACCCCCACCCTCTGCCTCTGGCAACCATAAATCTGATCTCTTTTTCTATGAGTTTGTTTTTTTTTTTAGATTCCACATATCTGGAAAAATTTTCACATGGAAAAATATCTATTCATGTTCTTTGCCCATTTTTAATTAGATTATTTGGTGTTTTGCTATTGAGTTGTACGAGTTCCTTATACATTTTGGATATTAACCCTTTATCAGGATTATTGACAGGATAATCACAGTATTTGTCATTATCTGTCTGACTTTTTTCACTTAGCATAAGGCCCTCATAGTCCATCCATGTCACAAATGTCAAGATTTCCTTCTCTTATGGCTGAATAGTACTCCAGAGTGTGTGTGTATATATATTTATTTATGTCACATTTCCTTTTTCCATGCATCTGTAAATGGACAGTTAGGTTGTTTTCATGTCTTGACTACTGTAAATGTAAATAATGCTGCAATAAACACGGCGGTGCAGATATCTCTTCAACATAGTGATTTCATTTCCTTTGGATATATATCCAGAAGTGGAATTGCTGTCTTATATGTAATTTTATTTTTAATTTTTTGAGGAACCTCTATACTGTTTTCCATAGTGACTGCACCAATTTACATTCCCACCAAGAGTGTACCAGGGTGACCTCACTAGTATTTGTTATCTCTTGTCTTTTTGATAATAGCCATTCTCACAGGTGTGAGGTAATATCTCATTGTGGTTTTGATCTCCTTTCCCTAATGATTAGTGACACTGAAGACCCTTCCATGTAGCTAACATGTACCTGTTAGCCATTTGAATATCTTCTTTGGAAAAATATCAATTCATGTTCTTTGCCCATTTTTAATGGATTATTTGGCGTTTTGTTATTCAGTTGTATGAGTTCCTTATACATTTTAGATACTAACCCCTTATCAGATATGTATTTACAAATATTTTTCCCCATTTCCTGGTTTCCTTTTTACTGTGTTGATCATTTCTTTTGCTGTGCAGAAGCTTTTCAGTTTGATGTAGTCCCACTTGTTTATTTTTTTATTTTGTTGCTTTAGATGTCATATCCAAAAATCATTGCCCAGGCCAATGTCAAGGAGCTTTTCCCCTATGTTTTCTTCTAGGAGTTTTATGGTTTCAGGTCTTACCTTTAAGTTTTTAATTCACTTTGAGTTAATTTTCATGAATGGCATAAGATAGGGGTCTAGTTTAATTCTCTCACATTTGAATATCCAATTTTCCCAGCACCATTTATTGAAAAGAGTGTCTTTTTTCCATTGAGTATTCTTGGCTCCTTTGTCCAATATTACATTTGCAAACCTACATGCATCTATTTTTTTAAAAAACTAAGATTAGTGTTTCTTTTACCACATGTCTGATTTTGCTTTACTTATAAGTGGTTTTTATTCACATTAAAATTTAAAAACTTGGTTAAACAAATTATCATTTTTTTTATCTATCAGACATTTCTCAGACAAATTTGTCAATGGTTGTAGACAAAGAAAATACAACTAACTAATCTGAATATTAAAAAATACCATTATAGTTTTTAAGGCCACATGAAAAGGCCCTTTTTAAATTTGTTTCTACACCCCCTCCAGATGCCCCAAACACACACACACAGGGTTATTCACATCTAACTTATGATGAAGAGGGCGTTCTATCTCTATGTATCAAATATTCCATATGTACATATATATGTAAAAACTTTTGCCTCTAGATTCAGAATGTTCCTTCCACAAGCTTCTGTATGAACTATTTTGATGGATCTTACGAATTAATTCAGTCAAATGGCATTTGTTTCCTGATTTGCTTGATTTTTATCCATTACAATTCTTCATTAAAAACAAAACAAAACAAAACAAAAACCTGAAGCTGACTCCTGGTGATTAACACAAGAGTAATATTGAAAAGATATTGAGAAGCACGCCACGTTTAAAATGGGAAGGGAAATGCAAGAATCAGCAGCAGTCATGACCACAGTGAAAATCCAAATTAATACTCCAGAACCAGTTGTGTAACCACACTGCTGTGGCCACAACTAAAACTTGGATGCCACAACTTAAGCTTGCACTACCAGCACCAGACACGGAATTGCCACTTCCACTGAAGATTCCATTGCCCCTGGACACTGGGAGCCACTGGCTTCATGTGAATCCCCACTGTCCCCATTTCTTTGCATCATTAAATCACAATTTAATTAGTTGTGAATTAAAAAATCTGATTAGTTGAGCTTAGGTTACATGCCTACAAACTAGCTGTAAGAGAGTCTGATAAAATATATATCTGACCTTCACGTCTGCTCCACGGAAAATGGTTCCTGCCTTCCCCTAAGACTTAAATAGTAAGTCCAGGAGCTAAGCAGCCCATAAATAATCACTGTCCCCTCCTTTTTGGTTATAGTACAATGAAAACTCACATGACTTTGCCACAAACCTGTGCAGAAATGATGGTTCATGGAGGATAAATAAATTGTTACTGAATATTGGGGTCTGAATTCAAATTAGTGATTATCTGACTGCCAAGTCTGTAGGTTTCATTCCACAATGAATCATCATTTTACATAAATTCAATCCTCTCAAATACCAGAAAATTGCTGTTTGAATTCTAAGTAATAGCTTATTAATAAAAATTAACAGCTTATTTAGCCAATGATCATAGTCCAGAATCATGTCACCAAATATTAATACTAAAGTAATTTTATTAAATAACCTCATTTAAACCAGAAACGCATGTAAAGAAGTTGCACCAAGAATTCTTAGCAACTACAAATCTCAACCTTTCAATATATCTTTTACAAAGTCACTTAAAGCACATTACATGATTGATCGTTGCATCACATTAGCTAAAGCATATATAGAGGTTTACGGTAGATATTTTCATTTACCCTTCATAACTTATCCCATCCTGATCTGTGCCCTAGAAGGCTGGCATTTATATATTGTATCAATAGACATTCTTGCCCTCTGTCTCAAAATTGGTTTGATCAAGAACAGGCACCAGCAGTAGCTTTGAGAAAGTCAGAGCAGAATAAGGCTGAGATGGTAGTCTTCCTCTACCAAAGAACAGAGCTCCTGGCTGGAGGGCTTTTTCCTATAGTTTCGGCATTCTCCAGGTTCCAGTCAATACTTACTCACTTTGCCCTTTCAGGTCAAGAGATGGAATTCTAACATATGAGCTGTGTGACAATTACCTAACCCCGCCCCCCAATTTGTAAATAGTCCCCTCATAAAGATTCTCTCAATTTTTCCAATTTGAGAGTGCCATTTGTTTCTTGCTGGGAGTCTGACTGAGACACTGAGATCCACCCATCATAGTAAGTGACTCTGACAAAATAAGGGCAAATCTTCTACTTCTTTTAAGCTTTTGTTCATGGGTTCCACTGTCCCTACTTTGTTTAGAAAAACTCTACACAATAGGACTCAAAACACATCTAACTCTTGCAAGACTTCGAGATATTGTCCTCTTGACTGCCCCCTTCACTTCATTGTTCCTTAGGCTGTATATGAAGGGGTTTAACATAGGAGTGATGACAGTGTAGGACAATGACACTAGCTTCTTGCTCTCAGGGGACTGGTGGAATTTGGGCCGTAAGTAGGTAAGGCTGGTTGTTCCATATAAAAGGGAGACCACAATGAGGTGTGATGAACAAGTGGAGAATGCCTTCTGCCGGCCAGTAGCAGAGGGCATGCTCAGGATGGTTGCAATAATGCGGGTGTAGGAGACCAAAATGAGAGAAAGGGAAACATAATAAATAGTAGTGTGGAAGCAAGTGCTTGCATTTCATACATGGTTGTATCCTGAGTGACTAGTTTTAACACTGGGGGACCATCACAAAAAAAGTGGTCTACAGTGTTTGGTCCACAGAAAGGAAGGGCCATCATCCAAGCTGTCTGTAGCATAGAGACAGGAACATCAGACATCCAAGAGACTATGGCCATCCACCAGCATAGGGACCTACTCATTATGACTGAGTACCGGAGGGGGTTGCAGATGGCCACAAAGCGATCATAAGCCATCATAGAGAGGAGGAAAGATTCAGAGCTGCCAAAGAAGAAGAAGAAGTACATCTGGGTACCACAGCCTGCAAAAGAGATGATTTTCCTTGTGGACACTAGACCTACCAGCAACTTCGGCACCATGACCAAGGTGAAACAGACTTCAAGAAGTGATAGGTTTCGAAGAAAGAAGTACATGGGTGTGTGAAGAGCAGGATCCACATTCGTAACTGTGACAATAAGGAAGTTGCCTGACAAGGTGACCATATAGATGACCAGGAACAAAACAAAAAGAGAAACTTGCAGCTCAGGGTTGTTTGTTAAGCCAAGAAGAATAAATTTAGTGACTCTGGTGTGATTTTCACAAGTCATATCTTAGACTATTTTCTCTCTTAGAATCAAAGTATATGCATCAAAGGACATTCTTTAAATATAGATATAGTCTCAAAAATATCAGTAAAATCCATTAATGTATCTCTGTTCTCAGTTGTCCTAACATTCTATTTCTCTGAAGCAGAGAGAATGTTTACAATAAGATAAAATCAAGAGAAAAGAAATATTTTGCATGAATCCTACTAATTGCTCGTCACTTAGGTGGCGTTTTTGTCTCATCAGTGGTCACAGTCTGCAGCTGGTATTCTTCATCAGAAGCGTGCTATTTTTCAGGATTAAGTAGAGAGAGTTTAGACAGATAATTAAATAAAATCATCTACTAATGTTTAAAAATGAATCCAGGGTGCGAAAAGATAAATTATGTGCTAATTGGACTTTTCTAATTTTTGATTATATAAATGAAAAGTTTCTACTGAATGGAGTGCATTTTACACTATTCTAACCACTATGTACATACATATATACATTTATATATACAAATGCATGCACACACACACATACATACATATATATATGAGAGAAACTGAGTAAATAAGCATAAGCAAACAAATATGTAAACATAACATATGCTTATGATTTTGGTGCTTTTCTGTAGTCTTCATGAGACTGCTAATTTATGTGATTTTTGATATGGTCTCTTGAACCATAATTTCACTTCACTGGGCCTCCATTTCTTATTATGCACATAAGTCTAGTCATATCATTTGAGTCGGGCTTAAAAGGAAATTTCTGAACAAATAGGACTTTCAATAGAGAAGTCCTCCTTCCAACACTCTTTTCAATTCCCATCCATCAAAATAGTTCTGCTTCCCAATGTGTTGTGACACTGTTAAATTAACATTTGCTAAGTTGAGCCCAGCGGTGTAGGATAGTGAGCTGTGATTTAACAAAAGACCACGAGAGAAAGTGAAATAGAGAAGTTTATTACTCACCAGTCCTGGAGGAGGTACACAGCACACCTCGAGGGACCATGGGGGAAGTCAAGGCAGGGTGCAGGCAGAGAGAGAAGGGCAGGACCTGGGCACATGCCTTTATCAGGGGCCAAGGGTGGAATATATTGGGACTCCCTGGCTATGTGGCAGATTAGTCAATTCAAACCAATGAGAGCAGGGTTTTGGTACATTTCCCCGGGGGATTTTCTAAGAGGTTCCAAAAGGAAGGCCTTGGGAGGCAGGGGAACCTGTTTATCACAAGGGCAGTTGGGGGAGTCATATCAGGAACTTAACATTCACTTGTGTCTCTCTGGGCTGTTATCTAGGGTATGTGCTCAAGGGAGGGGTTAATGTCAGTTCAAGTCCCCTGCAGGCCACTTGGCCACACAAAATGGACACCGAGTCAGCAATATTTTGTAGTAGTTTAGCTAAACTCTCTGCACTGTCAATCTTCTCCAAAACGGCATGGTCAGATGTGGGAGCTGGTCACTGACTGTTGTGTGTCCCCTAAAACTCCAGTCATAAAAGTACTGATTCAACTATTATGAACTCAAACACTATATTTTATTTAGAGTAAAATATTTTGAGCAAAAGTAGAATTATATGAATATTTTCTACATAGGTCTTAGCAACAGCATATCAAACATTAGCAATCACAGAAACATTTGTTGGAATACCAATTATTCATAATGTTATGTTGGAGCTGAGCTGAATGATATTTCATTTTTTTCAAATATTGGTGTTATGTAAATATTGAATCAATTATTTTATAATGCATTTGTCAAATTCAGACAAAAATTTATTTTATTGTCAAAATTATATTTAAAATAGATTTCCCCTCTGAAAGTAAGGAGCTGAAAACTCACAGCCTATAGATTTATTCTGAAATGAGTGGCCCATTTGAAGAATTCTACGTTTAATTCTGCTCTAAAGATACGTACTTTGGTAATATCTCACCTGTCTATTTTGCTTACTGTAGTTCTCAAACCAATATCCTCAATAGCATAAGGAAAGGAACTCTGGTGACCCCAGGCTGTCTGTGTCCCTAGAAGTTCCAGAATAATAGCTAACAGACTTGACAGTGATCGTGACCATTACCCTCTCACCACTATTACAAAACCTGCTTCAATACCATTCTCATCATCAGTAATAGCAACAACATTATTCCTGGTATATTTAACAAAACTTATAAAAAGCTTCATATGCGTCATCGTGTTAATCAGCATTTTGCAACAATCCTTAACTTGTTGTGACTTTAAAAATACTTCGTCATTTGTCTTGAGAAAAAAAAGAATATGAGAGTTGATGAACGTGTCAAGATTTTACAATAGCCTAACGGTTTTTCATGTATCCCTACAATGGCTCAACCACCACTGCCTCCCGGAATTCTGATGTTGATGCGGCAGAAAGCAATACTGGGTTGAATGGCTGATCCTTGAGTGATCAAAGTCTATAGTGCACCGTCCGTGGTCTCCACTGTGAAATATGAATAAAGCTACCCAAGAAAAATGGTCAGTGTTTTGATGTTTTTTTTTTTTTTTTTTTGTGAGGAGATCAGCCCTGTGCTAACATCCGCCAATCCTCCTCTTTTTTTGCTGAGGAAGACGGCCCTGGGCTAACATCTGTGCCCATCTTCCTCCACTTTATGTGGGACGCCGCCACAGCATGGCTTGCCAAGCAGTGCGTCGGTGCGCGGCCGGGATCCGAACCAGCGAACCCCGGGCCGCCGCAGCGGAGCGCGCGCACTTAACCGCTTGCGCCACCGGGCCGGGCCCAGTGTTTTGATTTTTTAATAATTAGTGTTGCACACTTTCTACTTTGTCTACGTACATTTAAATTCAGTAAAATTTCGAGGAACTAGAGGTTAATAGTGTCACAGAAAGTACCTCCAAATATCCCTCTCGGTCTTTCTATATGCTAAAAAGACCTACTGATTACATTGCATGCATCATCTAAAAAAGAAGATACACCAGGAGTGATGTTGCAATCACGACCCCAGATTTATACTGATGTCTTTTTAAAAAGCTTGCAAACTGTGGTTGAATTGCCATGATTGCCTCACGGCTCTAGAAAATGTACTATTTTTCTTGTTGCATGGCAATTTCATAATTTAGTGACATTTACTTAAGTCCACTATTTAATTGACTATGTCCTAATGTGGCCAGATAGTTTTTTCACCTCCCACTAAGCAGACCAACTTCAACCTTTTCTGAGAAAATAGACTTTATCTCTCATTCTGCCAGTTTTCTCAGAAATATATGTTTTCTCATGAAAATGTTTATAGATCAATACAATTACATCAGCATATTTGGAGTACAACCTGACGCTGAAATCACCATAATTAAATTTCTCTAAATGGAACAGCACTTCTAACAACCCACAATATAAATTACTAAAAGTCGGAGAGCAAATAACCTCAGTATTTGAATTGAAAATACTTTGTATGGTTAAAACCCACAACATTTCTTACATATACAACTATCGTTTTCTTAGTACTCTTTTCCTTAGCATTATATAGCTTTCTAGACAGAATAAGGGCCCTATTGTTTTTTGTTTTGTTACATTTCAATAAAGCATAAATTAACCCCTTTTTCCATAAACAAAGTCCCAAATTTATTTTTTTTCTTAAAATGTCTTTTTATACACAGATGAACAGGTAAAACTAGGTTTTCTGAAAATTAAGGAACAAAATAAATCATAAAGAAATACCTGGATGTATCTTACCAAATAAATTGTCGTATTTCTTTTTTAATTAGAAGTTTAATGATTTTTTAAAAGAGAAGTAATAGTTTGTGAGATTTTTAACTGATCTTGAAATCTGTTGATTATGTCAAATCTTTAGAATTAAGCACTTGCTTTGCATTGGCACTAAATGGCTGATATATTTTAGTAATAATATTTAAAAGTCTGACAGGCCTTGGAGAAATGATCCCTGGGACATTAGAAGGGACTACAGTTAATTAAACTGTTTTAACCTCATAGGGGAAAATACAGAATTTTCATGGAACTGGCTATATTTTCTTTAAGTCCTAATGACTACAGTTCAATGTGTATTTCTCAATAATAGATATTTTGTGGTGGGCCTATTGGGCACACTGGTCAAGTCCCTTGGGATTACAACTATTAATACACCAAGACTTTGTGAGGAATATAAGTTTTAGTTTTCTCTATAAAATTTTTGTATTTGTGGGATAGTTTTGATCCAATACAGATAAGAGATATTTGTACCATGCCTTTGAAACTTACATGTTTTTAAATTTCATTTTTTTGTTTGTGTGTGAGGGTGATTAGCCCTGAGCTAACGTCTGTTGCCAATCCTCCTCTTTTTGCTGAGGAAGACGGGCCCTGGGCTAACATCTGTGCCCATCTTCCTCTACTTTATGTATGGGATGCCACCACAACATGGCTTGATAAGTGGTGCGCAGGTCCATGCTGGGATCAGAACCTGCAAACCATAGGCCGCCGGAGCAGAGCACGAGAAGTTAACAACTACGCCGCAAGGCTGGCTCATTAAATTTCATTTTTAAATTTATTTTTAAAATTTTATCATTTCGAACATATATTTTCCTAATAATAATCTTTTTGAAATGATTAAATTCATCAAGTTAAGCAGATAATTGGCTGTATTTTATTGTTGTCTTATACCTTAAAGAGTTTGGCTATTGATTTTTTGTACTATGAGAGCATTGTAAACAGTACCAAGATTCATATGTTGTTTCATGGAGGCAGTACCTTATATCCAATATGGCCAATCACATAAAGAAGTAAGCGATTTTTCCTTCTTTTTCAGTCCTTGGAATGTTTTATCCTTGGATTTTCTGAGACTGTTTTAATTTAGCAGGTAGAGACATCAAGTTATTCTTTGAAGTGGTTTGTAATGAGCTAACAAAACTCTGGAAATCACTCTCTTTATTTTATTATGACAAATTTGTTGTAGAACCAACTCATGAATAAATGTAAACTTAAAATGGTTATAAATTAGCACAGTGGGAATGATTCCAAAAAATTCTAATGAAATCTTTGGAGGGCGAAAAGCCTTGAAAAGGCCCCAGGAACTTAGGGTTAACCTAAGCTTCAGCAGGAGACACAACAAATAGCTACATAGGAAACTTGCAACTTCCTAATTTCCCTCTTTCTGGAAAACGAAAACGGAAGCTTCTTACATTTGGGGAAATTAAAGGAAAATTCCTTAATCCTTATTTTCCAAATAAACTAAATAACAACGGCAAAATAGTTTAAAATCTCTTTCTTTTTTAAATCTTCAGTTGGATACATCTACCTTTAAAATAAGTAAAACAAATCTGTAACCATTTCAAAGAAAAAGTTATAACATAAAATACACTTGGGGCTGGCCCCGTGGCGTAGCGGTTAAGTGCGCGCACTCCACTGCTGGCCGCCAGGGTTTGGATCCTGGGCACGCACCGACGCACCGCTTGTCAGGCCATGCTGTTGCAGCATCCCATATAAAGTAGAGGAAGATGGGCACGGATGTTAGCCCAGGGCCAATCTTCCTCAGCAAAAAAAGGGGAAGATTGGCATGAATGTTAGCTCAGGGCTGGTCTTCCTCACAAAAAAAAGAAAAAATAATAAAATAAAATAATTACTTGATCTATCTTAATTCATACCTGTACCAAATAGGTAACTAAGCACCATACTGAAGGATATATTTGTAACATTGGACAAGAAAAATCAAATGAAAAACGGTGCATTACTGAATCATGTATCAGGCTTTTGTTTTGTTTTCAAAAATTGCAAATACAAGTTTTATAAGATCTCAACAAAAAGACTATGAAAATCCCCATATCTGAAGATGAGGTAAACTTCAACGGAGTTATTTCGGCATTATCTGTTCCTAAATGAATACCACCCGCCCCTCTACACACAAATTTTCAGATAAAATACAGCTCACTGTGTGGTGTTCAATTGCCACTCCAGAGTAGTCCAGCTCCTTATCAAGCAATTCCTACAGTCAGATTGTACAATGCATTCACTGATTATATGTGACTGCCAACTTGTGGGTAGTCCATCTTCATTATTTTGGCTGAAAATTTGTCATGTTGTTATAACTTTGTATTTGCCTGGAAACAAATTAACGATTCTTTTCCTGTAGCTATTTTGGTTCACCTACTAAGTGGTAAGCATTGTGCTAAATATAGGTTTGAAAGGTAAAATAGACACACATCCTCATCTCGAAAAGCTTACGTTGTTTGTAATTCTCATTTGATGAAATTCGTTTTGAGGGAGTAAAGAATGAAGACATGTCAGCCAGAGAGGCTGTTTAGTTGCTCATGAAAAAAGGCAAAATATGATCCTACGTTGGTCTAAGTTCTGGTCCATAGATTTCAGTTTCAGAATTTAAATGTGTGAATTAATCCAGAGGATATCAAGCTCTTTGGGAAAGATGAACACAAACTAAATTCATCCAAAGATGGTGTGTAAACCTGAAAAGTGTACAAAAACTAAGCGAGTGTAAAATACTATTTGTGTACTTTAAAGTAAGGGATGTATCTTTTTAATAACCTGACTACCCTTGTCTACCACCCTGGACATTTCTTTTCAGAACTCACATCATTTGAAAGAATTAAAATAATATTTGGAAAATTAATTAAAATAATAAGATCAAAGAAAACTGCATGAACTTTTGAGATTTTTCATACAGGCTTTGGAAATTCATATTGAACAGCCATTTTATGAGAATAGTGATCACTTCTTCTAACATAATAAAATATTTTTCTCTATATCGAAAAAACAAACAATCTGATTAAAAAATTGGCAGAGGATCTGAGTAGATGTTTTTCCAAAGAAGATATACAGACAGTCAGCAGGCACACGAAAAGATGCTCAACATCATTAATCATCAGGGAAATGCCTATCAAAACCACAATGAGATATCACCTCACATCTGTCAGAATGGCTATTGTTGGGGAAGAGGGAGAAGCCCCTCTCTGCCCCCTTTCCCTTAAGGTTCTTATGGCTGGCCAAATAATTGAAAGACAGGTTAGCAGGGGAAAATAATACCAAGTTTAATAATATGTATACATGGGAATAACCAGGGAAACTGAGTTTCTCAACAAATGGCAAAGGTTTTCACCTTAAACAGCATATTCAGGTAGACAAAGGAGAATGTTGGGGGTTGGTGGAATAATCAAGGTAAAGAGACATATTTCAGGGTGGCCAATTATTGAACTCCCACACTATCCAACAGACAACAAATAACAAGTGTTGGTGAGTCCATGGATCAAGTGTAGAGAAAAGAGAACCCTTGTACATTGTTGGTGTGAATATGAATTGGTGCAGCCACTATGAAAACAATTTGGAGGTTCCTCAAAAAATTAAAAAATGAACTACTATACAATCTGGCAATTCCACTTCTGGGTATTACTCAAAGGAAACAAAAACACTACAGGCATACCTTGTTATATCATGTTTCGCTTTTTTGAGCTTCACAGATACTGCATTCCTTACAAATTAAAGGTTTCTGACCACCCTGCTTTGAGTAAGTCTATCAGTGACATTTTTCCAACAGCATTTGCTCACTTCATTTCTCTGTGTTACATTTTGGTAATTCTCACAATATTTCAAACTTCTTCATTATTGTTATATTTGTTACGGTGATCTCTGATCAGAGATCTTTGATGTTACTGTGGTAATTGCTTTGGGGCTCCGTGAACCTCGCCCATATAAGATGGAGAACTTAATTGATAAATGTTGTGTATCTTCCGACCACTCCACCAACCAGCATTTCCCCCGCTCTCTCTCTCCCTGACCTCCGGCCTCGCTATTGCCTGAGACACGACAATATGGAAATTAGGCCAATTAATAACTCCACAATGGCCTCTAAGTGTTCAAGTGAAAGGAAGAGTCATGCACCTCTCACTTTAAATCAAAAGCTAGAAATGATTAAGCTGAGTGAGGAAGGCATGTCAAAAGCTGAAAGAGGCCAAAAGCTAGTTCGCCAAGTTGTGAATGAAAAGGAAAAGTTCTTGAAGGAATCAAAAGCGATACTCCAGTGAACACACGAATGATAAGGAATGATAAGAAAGTGAAACAGCCTTATTACTGTTATGAAGAAAGTCCTAGTAATCTGGAGAAAAGATCAAACCAGCCACAACATTCCCTTAAGCCAAAACCTAATCCAGAGTAAGGTCCTAATTCTATTCCATTCTATGAAGGCTGAGAGAGGTGATGAAGCTGCAGAGGAGATGTTTGAATTTAGTAGGGGTTGGGTCATGAGGTTTAAGGCAAGAAGGCACCTCCATAGCATAAAGGTGGAAGATGAAGCAGCAACTGCTGATGTAGAAGCTGCAGCAAGTTATCCAGAAGACCAGCTAAGAGAATTAATGAAAGTCGCTACACTAAATGAAAGATTTTCAATACAGAAGAAATAACCTTGTATTGGAAGATTTCATTTAGGACTTTTATAGCTAGAGAAAAGAAGTCAATGCCTGGCTTCAAAGCTTCTAGGGACAGACTGACTTTCTCGTTAGGGGCTATTGCAGCTGGTGACTTTCAGTTGAAGTCAATGATCATTTATCATTCTGAAAATCTTAGACACCTTAAGAATTATGCTAAATCTACTCTGCTTGTGTTCTATAAATCGAACGACAAAGTCTGGATGACAGCATATCTATTGACAACATGGTTAACTGAAAATTTTAAGCCCACTGTTGAGATCTACTGCTCAGGAAAAAATATCCTTTTCAAAATATTACTGCTTATTGACAATGCACCTGGTTACCCAAGAGCTCTGGCAGAGATATACCATGAGATTAATGTTTTCATGCCTGCTGACATAACATTTATCTGCAGCCCATGGGTCAAGGAGTCATTTTGACTTTCAAGTCTTATTATTTAAGAAATATATTTCATAAGGCTATAGCTGCCATAGATAATGATTCCTTCAATTGATCTGGGCAAAGTAAATTGGAAATGTCCTGGAAAGGATTTACCATTCTAGATGTCATTAGGAATATTTGTGATTCATGGGAAGAGGTAAAAAAATATCAACATTAACAGGAGTTTGGAAGAAGTTGACTCCAACCTTCATGGATGACTTTGGGGGTTCAAGACTTCAGTGAAGGAAGTAACTGCAGATGTGGTAGAAATAGCAAGAGAAATAGAATTAGAAGTTGAGCCTGAAGACGTGACTGAATTGCTGCAATTTCATGATACAACTTTAATGGATAAGGAGTTACTTCTTATGAATGAGCAAAGAAATTTGATTCTTGAGATGAAACCTACTCCTGGTGAAGATGCTTTGAAAATTATTGAAATGACAACAAAGGATACAGAATATTATATAAACTTAGATAATGAAGTAGCAGGATTTGAAAGACTGACTCCAGTTTTTAAAGAAGTTCTACTACGGGTAAAATGCTATCAAACAGCAACACATGCTACAGAGAAATCATTCCTGAAAGGAAGAGTCAATCAACGCAGCAATTGTTGTAATTGTTGCCTTATTTTAAGAAATTGCCACAGCCACCCCAACCTTCAGCAACCACCGTCCTGATCAGTCAGCAGCCATCAACATTGAGTCAAAACCCTCTACCAGCAAAAACATTACGACTCACTGAAGGTTCAGATGATGGTTAGCATTTTTTAGCAATATGTATTTTTTAATTAAGATATGTGCATAGTTTTATAAACATAATGCTATTGCACACTTAGTAGACTATAGTATAGTGTAAACATGACTTTTATATGCACTGGAACACCAAAATTTGTGTGACTCACTTTAGTGTGATATTTTCTTTATTGCATTGGTCTGGAACTGAATTCACAATATCTCTGAGGCATCCTGATAATTAGAAAAGATATATACACCTCTATTTTCATTGCAGCATTATTTACAATAGCCAAGATATGGATGCTACCTTATTGTCCATAGATAGACCAACTGATAAAGAAGATATGTAGATGTGGTATACATATGTATATAATGGAATATTACTCATCCATACAAAAGAATGAAATCTGCCATTTGCAACATATGGATGGATCTAGAAAGTATTATGCTAAGTGAAATCAGTCAGACACAGAAAGACAGTATTGTATGATTCACTTATATGTGGAAAAACAAAACCAATGAACAAACAAAACAGAGACAGACTCATAGACACAGAGAACAAAGTGGTGGTTGCCAGAAGAGAGGGGGATGGGGAGTTGGGCAAAATAGGTGAAGGGGATTAAGAAGTACAAACTTCCAGTTATAAAATAAATAAGTCACCAGAATATGATATACACTATATGGAATATAGTCAATAATATTATAATAACTTTATATGATGACAGATGGTTACTACACTGATAATGGTAATCATTTCATAATGTATATAAATGTCAAATCACTATGTTGTACACTTGAAACTAACATAATATTTTATGACAACTGTATGTCAGTAAAAAAATAAACAAAACGAGGGTTAGTCCCAGAGCCTAGTGGTTAAGTTTGGCACACTATACTTTGGTGGCCCAGGTTCGAGTGTTTGGTTCCTGGGTGCAGACATACACCACTCATCAGCCATACTGTGGTGGTGACCCACAGACAACGTAGAGGAAGATTGGCACAGATGTTAGCTCGGGTCCAACCTTCCTCACACACACACACAAAATTAAAAATAAATAAATAAATAAAATGAAATAGAATATTTTTTTGTCTTCTGGCCATAGTGTCTCTGTTTCTTAGCAATAAATCAACAATTCAACAATTACTATACCATTTCTCTTCTGATATATTTATTATAAACAATAAATTAAATCATAAGGATAAATAGGAAAGACAGTTAAATGCATATAGGAAAAATGCAAATACAAATGTCTTGGATGTTTATTGATATTCTATTATTTATTCCCTAGATATATGATCTTAAATAAGGTAATTAGCGTTCCATGACTCTAAAGAAAAATGGCGAATGTTCTTGTCTTACAGAAAAATGTTGAGAATTAAAGTAAATAATGACAGTAAAGCATCCACGATAGTGATCTAAGAGCATATTTCAGACAATAAATATTAGGTTTATTTTCCCCTGATAATCCAGTTCTGGTCTCATGGAAAAAGAGACTGTTGTATCTTCCAGAACAGATGAGTATAGTAGATAAGCACCAGTTCTTCTATATTCTTGATAGTAAAAAAGAAAAAAAAAAACCCTGAGTTCTTGATAATAAAGCTAATCTTTATGGAGTCAAGTAGTATTCTGAATGTTTTATATTTATCGACTTTAAATTTTACAAAAATTTAATGAAACATGAAATATTTATAACCACCACTTTATAGATGAAAACAAGGACACAAATGAAGCTTGTTATTGCCCCCAAATCATAGTTAATAACTTAAGAACCAGGGTAAATATTTAAACTTTCTGACTTCATAGCCCGTCTCCTTAACTGCTACATTATATTGACTCTAATTTGAATAACATCATAATTTCCAATATGATCAACTCCTGATTCCTTATTGTTTAACAGTTCTTGCCTCAATTTATCTCTCTCCTCTGACATTTACTGTAAGTAGCAAGACATTTCTATTCTTTGCTTGGAAATTTCTTCAGCTTAATATCCAAGTCTACCACCTCTAAGTTCTGCTTCCCACATAACTGCAGAATACAAGTTTTTTCACCTTTCTGTCACTATATAATAAGGATATCCTTTCCCTTGGGTTCCAATAATTTGTTCCTGATTTCTTTCTAAGCCCTCATCAGTGCATTCAACATCCGTATTTCCATTAGCAGTCTGTTCATGACAATTTAAGGTTTCTCTAACATGACTTAGGTTTTTCTACAATGCTTCTCACTTTCTTCTGAGCCATCCTTGGCAGAATCTTTAACATTCATATTGCTGCTAACAGTCTCTTCAAGACAATGAGGCTCTTTCTGTCATGCTCCTCAAATTCTCCCAATCAATGCCCACTGCTTATTTCAAAAGCTATTTCAACATTTCAATATTTGTTATTGAAGCACTCCACTTTCAGGGACCGAATCTGTATTAGTTTTCTATAGCTATCAAAAAAAAAAAATTACCCCAAACTAAGTGGCTTAAAACAACAGAAAGTTATTTTCACACTGTTCTGTAGGTCATATTTTCCAACATGGGTCTCAATGGGCTCAAATCAAGATGCTGCAGGGCTGCATTTCTTTCTGGGGGTGGTAATGGAGAATCTTCTTCCAGCTTCAAGAAACCACGCACATTCGTCCACTTGTAGCTCCCTTCCTTCACCTTCAAGTCTGCATCTCTCTGACCCTTCTTCCATTGACATGTATCTTTCTGACCACAGCTAAGAAAGGCTTTCCTTTTCTGAGGATTCATGTGGTTAGACTGGGCCCATTCAGATTGCTCTGGATAATCTCCTCATCTTAAGGACTCTAGCATTAATCACACCTGCAATATCTCTTTTTTTCATGTAAGGTAACATAGTCACAGGTTTTGAGGATTAGGGCATGGAGATCTTCAAGGAACCATTATTCTTCCTGCTATATTGATTTATCAATGAAGTGATCTGGAATTCATGGAATTTATACTTAAAGTGAAATTCATATACTTATTTTTAATAATGACAAAAAATAATGACTTAACTATCCATCCTAAGAATTTAGAAAACAGCAGTAAATCAAGCCCCATGAAAATGGAAGGCAATACATTACAAAGAAAACATCAGAAATTAATGAAACAAAATGTATATACAGAAGAGAGTATCAGTGGAACCAATAGTGACACTTTGAAAACAATTAAAATTTGACAATGCTCTGGAAAGACATACTACGAAAATAAAGTGAGGAACAAATAACAAAAGAAATAATAAATAAAAGATATCTCCCTTCAAGTGTTACTGATAAAAAAAGAATGAGTCAAATAAATGTAACAACGTAGATAACTAAAATTTTAAAACCTTAGGAACAAAATTCACTTTACTAAAGCTGACTTACATAGAAATAGAAAACTGGATTATTTGCACAATAATTTTTAAATGAATCAGTAATCTAAAAGAATTCCACAAAGAAATATAGACCTACATGTCTTCACCAGAAAATTCTACCAAACCAATAATGACCTCCCCAAAATTTTTTCAAATTTTGAAAAAAATTCAAGTTGTTCACAAACTACTTTTTTTGTCTGTAAATAATAGAAGAAATATTAGTATTCCAAACATATTTTATTAGGGTGGATCACTACTGAGATTAAACCCAATAAATTCTTACTAGGATGAAAAATTACACACCAACTTTATTCTTGAACAGAGACATAAAGATTCAAAATTAGATATTAGGAAAAATAATTCAGCATGCATAAAAATGATAATAAATAATGATCAAATCTGACATTAGGAAAGCAGCCAATATAATTTACCATTTTAAGAGTTTAGACGTCAGAAATCACCCTATCTCTTCATTAGGTGCACACAAAAGGCTTGATTCTCTTTCACAATTATTCTTTACAAAATCTCTCAGCAAACAATTTATTGAACGTGAATTAATTACCTATTGTTATGTAACAAATTATCTTAATGTTTAAACCAATAGTAAACATTGATTGTCTTACAATTTCTGTTGTTCTAGAATTTGGTAACAATTTCTCTGGGGAGATTTGGCTCAGAGCCTTTAATGAGGCTGGGAGTCAAGATATGATCTCATTTTATAAAGCTGAACTCATAGAAACAGAGGGCAGAATGGTGATTGCCAAGGGCTGCAGAGTGGGGAAAATCGAGAGATGTGGGTCAAAGGGTATAAACTTCCAGTTATAAGATGAATAAGTACTGGTGATCTAATGTACAGCATGGTGACTATAATTAACACCAGATATTCTATTATTATTTTTGTATTTTTTGTACTGTTATACAAGTATATACTTGAAAGTTGCTAAAAGAACAGAAATTAAATGTTCTCACCACATGGACACAAAAATGGTAATTATATGAGGTGATGGAAGTGTTAACTAACCCTCTTGAGGTGATCACATTGCAATATATACATGCATCAAATCATCATGTTGTACACATTAAACTCACACAATGTTATACGTCAATTATATCTCAATAAAGCTTGATAAATGTAGGACTGCAGCCGCCTGAAGGCTAGGCTGTGGCTGGATGATCTTCTTCCAGTTGGTTCACTCAAATTGCTGCTGAATTGGTTCTGACTATTGGGAAGAAGCCTCAGTTCCTTGCTATATAGATCTCTCCATAGGGCTTCTAAAGGTCGTCATGACATGTTCACTGGCCTTTCCAAGAGCAGTGATTCAAAAGAGTGATATGAAAGAACCAATATCTTTTTTTTTTTTTTTTGGTGAGGAAGATTGGCTCTGAGCTAACATCTGTTGCCAATCCTCCTCTTTTTTGCTGAGGAAGATTATCTCTGAGCTAACATCTGTACCCACTTTCTTTTATTTTGTATGTGGGACGCTGCCACACATGGCTTGATGAGTGGTAGTGTGTAGGTACAAGCCAGGATTTGAACCTGCAAACCCCAGGCCACTGAAGCAAAGCACCTGAACTTAACATCTACTCCACCAGGCCAGCCCCCCCAATATCTTTTTTTACCTTAATTTTTATATTTTTTTTAACAAGAGCTTTATTTATTGAGATATATTTGACAATTAAGAATTTTATACAAGGTATACAATTTGGTGATTTGCTATACATACACATTGTGAAATAATCACTACATTCAAGCTAATTAACATGTCTCTCTCTTTGGATAGTTACCAATATATTTTATTCTGAAACTTATAGGTCAAACCTCACCATTTCTCCAATGTAGTAAGGGACTATGAGAGCATGAACACAGGTAGATGGGGACTGTTGGGGGCTATTTTAGAGGCTGATTAGTAGAAAAGGCAACATTCTTAATCTAACAGAATTTATCTACATAAAAACGCTAAGGCAATAGTAAGACGTGATGTTATAATGCTGAAATATTTTTTGTGTGATGCACTAAAGTAAGTTAAAAAGCACTAAAAGATAAAATGATTAGAATGGAGGAAATAAAATGGATGCTATTTGCAGATAATAGTATATTTGTAATTCTAGATTGTTTTCCATTATGTTTCTATCCATAGATATATGAATATATATGTATCTATGTATGACAGATGCAGAGAATTTAAAAGTAACATAATATACAGAAATCATGTTCTCACTTCATTGGTTTTTGACAATTTTACACAACCAGGTAAAAAAATAATAATAAATTATTCCACAGAATTTCCTTATGGCTTTTCCAGTCAATTTCTCTCCCCCTAAGGCAACCATTTTCTGATTTCTATAACCATAGGTTCGTTTTTGGTACTCTGAGAATTCCTGTAAATGGAATCACATAGAAAGTGGTATTTTGTGTCTGTATTCTTTCATCAACTAAATCTTTATCCTTGAGGTAGAGTGAGTCCCTTGTTCATTCTATTTTTAGTGGTATGCTATGAATACACCAAAACTCTCTTTATATATTCCGTGGTTGATGAACATTGGGATTGCTTCTAGTTTAGACTGTGATAACTACAGCATTAATAAATATTCTTGACATGTCTTTGTGTGTTGTATGTTTTATGTTTATTTTCATTTCTCTTGGCTAAATATCCAAGAGTAGAATTTTTGAGTGAAAGGGTCATAATATGTCTAAACTTATGAGAAACTGTCAAACTATTCTGCAAATTGGTTATAAATGCATAAGAATTAGTTTTTTTCACATCCTCAACAACATTTGTTTTTCAAGTTTTTTTTTAATTTTAACCATGCAAATAGCTTCTCTTCTACTCATTGGCATGTGACAGAATATCTTATGTATTGTAGTATTGTATTTATTTTTGCTGATGATAATTGCACAGTTGATTCGGATCCAACATACCAAGTGTCTAAAATGAATTAAGTGAGAAGATCAAAGTATGGGCCAATTATTTATTTATTAACACAGACAATTAGAATCGTAATTTGGTTGTGGTTGCATGTGTTTAAAAGTTGGTTTACTTACTGGTTGGATGGATGTTTAGTGTTTATGCTGCTAATAAAGTCTCTTCTCTAAGTATGAATGTGTATGACTTTTAAAGATGTCTTAAAATTCATTGTATTACTAATTAGGAAGAGCTTCTGTATTATATCTATAATGATACTGTCTTTTTATCCCCAAGGATTGCCTTGCATTCTCAGCACTCTAAAGTGAAGATAGAAGACACTTACCTTCACATTCTTTAAAATAAGTTCTTTGAAGATGAGGAGAATAACCAGAATAATTGGGGACCTTCTTTCTCTCTTATAGGTCTTTAATTTTCTTTTTTCCCAGACTCACAACGTGTATTAGTACAATGTCTATAATCTATTTAACCGAAATTTATATAGAGGAGAGAGCAAAAGGCAATAAAAACAAGGAAACCTATTATACATGTTGGTATTAAATGAGACAGCCTGACTTCAAGCCCCAACTCCACCTCTTTGTGTCTATAATATCTTGGGAAATTACTTAATAACTCTGAACTTATGTTTCCTGGTGTCCATAGTGGGGATACCAATAATAACTCTTTCAGATAATTGTCAAAAAAATTAAATGAGGTAAGTTATACAGATTGTCAAACATGTATCTAGCCGTTAGTAAACACTAAAAATACTAGCTGCTATTATTAACCATACGTTATTATTATTATGATTATAAAGATGATCTTAATATTGTTGCTAGTGATGCGTGAATTTAAGCTCTCATAGAAAAAAAAGGTTAGAATGACATTACAGTGAATCCTTGTCTCAAATCAAACATTGTAATTACTAGAAGCACAAATCTTAATATGATAAATATGTTTGTTTTCATTTTTCTACCATAGGATGCTCATAGTTTTCTAACTAATACTTTAATTAGAAAATTAAAATTAAGGTTATACTATTCTATTTCCAAAATATGGGGAGGGAAGTTTTGTTTTAGATGACTCCTTCACACTAGCTATTGAACAAGCTCAGGGTTTCACATCTTAAAGACATAGAGAATAGCAATAATAAATAACCGTGTCCTCTCCTTTCTTTTTCTCTCTAGGTATCACTCTGTCTTTCTCCTTCCCTTCATGGCCCAAATGTCTCCAATGTGTGGCTCCCATTGGTTTCTTTCATTTCTTGCCTTCTCTTTACTCAAATAACTTCAATCTGGTTGTGCTCTTACCTATTTTTCAAAATTGTTCTTTTCTGAAGTCACCAATGGTCAACATGGAGCTAAAAATCAGCAGATAACTCAAAGCTGTTTTTTTTCTCAACTTCTCAGAAATGTTTGGCACACGTAATTCTCAAATCCTCTTTCCTTGCCTTGGAAAATATCCCATTACCAGGATCCATTTCTTCATCCAAAGTCTTTTTTTTTCAGGACCACTCACAAACTCATGTTACGTGGGTTTAGAGAAGGATGTGAGAACTTCTCATGGGATATGGAGTCAACATTTTGTCGTTATTGCCAGGAGCACGCATTCTCATCTGGTCATTGTCTCACCAAATGTTGTGGCCTTTCACCAAGATATTCAGATCCAAAGCAGATGTGAAGCAACATGAGAGGACTTTTGACTTTACTCTCTTAATAAATATCTTACATCCAACCATATACTCATATTAATTTTTAATATCATCCTCTGGTTTAAAGACTAGATTGAGAAATACTCAACAGAGTCCAGGTGGAGATTAGAGAAATGTAGTATCAATATTTGTTTAGTTTTAATATTTTACTGTACAAACACATTGAAGATGGACACTTGTTTCCACATCTTACCTATTGTGAACAATGCTGCAATGAACATGGTGGTGCAGATATATCTTTCAGATACAGATTGTGTTTCCTTCAGATATACACCCTGAAGTGGAATTGCTGGATTATATGGTAGCTCTATTTTTAAGTTTTTGAGAAAGGTCCCTACTGTTTCCCATAATGGCTGTACCAATTTACATTCCCAATAACAGAGCACAAGTGTTCCCTCTTCTCCACATCCTCACCAACACTTATCTCTTGTCTTTTTGATAATAGCCATCCTAATGGGTGTGAGATGATATCTCAAAGTGGTTTTGATTTGCATTTCTCAAATGATTAGTGATGCTGAGCACCTTTTCAAGTACCTTCTGGCCATTTGTATGTCTTCTTTGGAAAAATGTCTATTCAAGTCCTTTGCCCATTTTTTAATTGGATTATTTGTTTTTTGCTATTGAGTTGCATGAGGTGCTTATATATTTTGAATATTAACTCCTGATTAGATATATTGTTTGCAAACATTATCTCCCCTTTTATAGGTTGTCTTTTCATTTTGTTGATTGTTTCCCTACTGTTCAGAAACATTTTTTGTTTGATATAGTGTGACTTGTTTATTTTTGCTTTTGTTGCCTTTGGTTTTGATTTCATATCCAAAATATCATTTCCAAGACCAATATCAAAGAGAAATATTATTCAGCCATAAAAAAGAAGGGAATTCTGCCATTTGTGATGACAAGGATGAAACTGGAGGCCATTATGCTAATTGAAACAAGCAAGATACAGAAAGACAAAATATTATATGATCTCACTTACATGTGGAATCTAAAAAAAAAAAAAAAAAGCTGAACTCATAGAAAGAACACAGAGGGTAGAATGCTGGTCTGGGCGTGAGGCAAATGGGTCGATGCTGATCAAAGGGTATACAAGCCAGTTATAAGATGAATAAGTCCTAGGCATCTAATGTACAGCATATAAACTCTAGTTAATAATACTGCATTGTGTAGTTGAAATTTGCTAAGAGAGTAGATTCTGAGCATTCTCATCACACACACACACACACACACACACACACACAGAAATGATAACTATGTGTGGTAGTAGATGTGTTCATTAACCTAATTTTGTTAATCATTTCTAAATGTTCATGTGATTCAAATCCCCACACCATACACTATAAATATAAACAACTTTATTTGTCACTGATATCTCAATAAAACTGGAAAAAGAAAAATAAAAGAAAAAGAAAATGGGTTCTGCTTGAAGCAATGAGGATCCTTGAGAATGAACGAGTTTTTCATTTCTTGAGAAGATTGCAAAGAAACATTTTTCATTATTTTTAAATCATAAATTATTTTCACTAATAACCTTGGAAATTTGGAATTTCCCTGAACAGGTCTATTTATTTAGGCTGCTAACAATTTAATCGTAGATAATGCATAAAGCAAATGGTACCTGTGCGGTTATGGAGCCGACTACGTGCACTGCTCTGTGACTATTGATCTCACAAAGATCCAAGCAGCGTCCATTTGAGGAGCTTAAAGAAGATTCCTATGGAAAACACCCGTTAAGTTCAATAATAATTTCAACTATTGAAATATGTGAATGGAAATCCATTAGAACCTTTTCGTTTTACACACTAAAACTTAAGTGATGGAACTAACAGCAGTAGATTATCTCTGGAAAATATGCTCTAAAAATGAACAAATTTACCTGAACATTCATTGTTGTTGTTTCTGAACAAATTCCTCTTGAGACTAACATAATTAAGCCGTGCAATGGATGCCATCCCTATGGTCTCCAGTCAGAATAGAAATACTGCCTGTTCCATCACCATGCTATAATATGGAATTGTAGGAATTCTAGAAGTCGTACAAGGAAAAGAAAATTTGTCTTGTGGTTCTAGGTATGTTCTTCTATTCACAATTTCCTGTAAAATTACACTGAGGTTGTGGAAAGGAGATTCTGTTCATGGATTTTAGCTGCCTAATCATTGGCTTATGCTTTTCATATTAAGATGAGTAAAAATGTGTATGAAAATGAATAGATAAATCACTGGAAATATACTCCTTTCCAAACTCTTAAGTGGGCTTTAAGGAAGGTTGTGGAACAGAGAAGACCAGAATAGAGCACCTTTATATTTTACACTATACACTTAGGTTTTATGTCACCTCTTTACAATTAGAATGCATTCATGTCACTTAGGTTACAGCTTGTGTATATGATTAGAAAATCAATATGATAAAAACAGAAAAATCATTATGTAACTTAAAGCCATTGTTTTCTCTAAATTTCTGTGAAAATAGCATAAGGTTAAGAACTCAAATTCAGGGAAGAATATCGTATCTATTTTAATTGGGAAGTTATATAGAAAGGTTTAGCAAAAAGAATCTGTGTCTAAGTTCTCATGTCAGACCAGTGATCCTAGGAAAGCTCCTTTTTCTGAGGTTTGATAGACACCTGTGCTAGGTGACTTGATTCCTTTAGCTTATCTGCCTTTTTTCTTGTCTCCACAGATGTCTGGTTCTGAGCCTACAATGAATGGAAACCAGTCCCTCTGCACTACATTCACATTTGTGGCTTTTTCCTCTCTGGCAGAGTTACAACCTGTGCTCTTCATTGTGTTCTTAATAATTTACTTGTTTACTATGGGAGGAAACCTCATCATCATTTGCCTGATCTGGGTCACCCCTTCCCTGCACACCCCCATGTATTTCTTCCTGGTTAACCTCTCCTTCCTGGAGATGTGCTATATCACCAGTGTGGTGCCTCAGATGCTGGTGCACCTGCTGACAGAGACCAAGACCATGAGTGTGAGAGGCTGTGCAGCTCAGATGTACGTATTTACCATCTTGGGACTGACAGAATGCTGCCTGCTAGCAGCCATGGCTTATGACCGCTTTGTAGCTATTTGTTACCCTCTGCATTACACTCTCCTGATGAGTCCTCGTGTGTGTTTGAAATTGGCTGCAGCGTCTTGGACCACTGGCGTGGTGGTGGAGTCAGCCCAGACTACCTGGATCTTCACTCTGCCCTTCTGTGGAGCAGGGAAGATTCAGCACTTTTTTTGTGACATCATGCCCGTAGTGAAACTGGCCTGTGTTGATACCTCCCACAATGAGATTGTGATGTTTTCTCTCTCCATGCTCTTCATTATGAGTCCCTGTTTCCTCATTCTGTGCTCCTATGTGCGCATTCTTGTGACCATCTTGAGAATCCCTTCAGCAGCTGGCAGACACAAAGCCTTCTCCACTTGTTCTTCTCATATCCTGGTTGTTTCTCTGTTCTATGGCACCGCCTTGTTCACTTATCTCCAACCGAAGACCACACACACTCCAGAAACAGACAAAGCAACTGCACTCATGTACACAGTGGTCACACCTGCTCTGAATCCTGTTATCTATGCCTTGAAGAACAAGGAAGTAAAGAAAGCCTTTCAAAGGGTAACACAAAGGAACCCTCTGAGACAAATGACCTAAACCAGCCATACTAGCAGAATCTTACACTTTCGTACAGAGAGGCTACCTGACGTTTTATGTTCCCTCTCCCAGTATTAATTGTCATTAAAGTATTTAAAGCATAGCAACTAGGAAACACTTGGATCTGTTCTAACTAGAGGTATTCAATTATATTTATATTCTAAAGATTTCACTTTTGTCTTCACTTATTTTTCTATGGTTTTTGTCTCATAGAATTCTTCTCTGGTGATTCAGTGGGTATAGCATAGTGTTCAGCAAACACACTGAAATAATTAGTTATCTAAATACCATCAAATGAACTTCGGTCTGTGCCTCAAACTATATTAAAATACTAATACAGTAATCCATTTCCCACAAGATGAGTACAAGTTGCTATAAATTGGTAGCACATTTGGCTGCACATAATGATCAAGTAATGAAGTGGTTTGCAGACCACAACAGAATAGTCATAGGACATAGAAAGATAAAATGCTGAAGCTTCCAAAAGATGATAAAAAAAAAAAAATGGAGTTGCACCAAACCTCTAGGAAATAGTTTAGTCTTCATCACCATGGTTATCATGAATTTAGGAATAATAGATCATTGTGAGTGAGATTTCCAAGAAGGAGAAATTTTGGAGGGAGAAATACATAAAATGTTTAGGCAGGGATTCAGCAAGTTAAAGAGGATAAGTTCCCCATCATGCTCAACATTGCACTTGAGAAATAGTGACGGGAATAAAAGTTTGCACCAAAGTTTCATCTGTAAGTCCAAGCCAAATGAACTCCATCTCCGTTGATTGGTTCTTGTTTCTCTATTACAATCTTACCAAAAGTACACAATAAAGATGATGAAACTAGGAATAACCATGGATTTTTTTCATTTTTAAAATATGCTGACAAACAAGGAAAGTCACTTTTGCAGAATCATATCTATTAGCAAGTATTTCTTTTACATGCATAAAATGTCATGTGATAGCTAAAGTCATGTAACAGCTCATCTTAGGGATCATTGTATCCTGAGAGATGTTCCCTTTTTATGAACTTGTAGAGTTCCTATTTGCCAAAGTGCAATGTACCTGATTGTTTCTAATTTGACACCTTACCATATGAATATTTTAAAGAATCAGAGCATGTAAATCACATGAATTACACTTTCTAGTGACATCAGAGAAAAAGTGATTGAAGTAAATTCTAAATGCCAGTGTCAACTCTACCCCATGTTTAAAAGTTTCTCCTCAATGATAGAGTTCTAAGTACATGTTATATCTACCAAAGTTATGCTTTTCATATTTCATTTTTCATCCAGTTCCTAAATGTACCCATAACCCCTGAATATTATTCTGTACATGTACCCAACAGGATAACCTTGTTTATAACATTGTGTACATTTCAAGTGTACATTATTATATATCAGAGTTTGTTAGACTGCATCATGTTTACCACCAATAGTCTAGTTTTTCTATGTCACCATACATCCAGAGATCTTATTTTTATATCATATTTGTTGTTCAGCCTCCCTCACTAGATAAGAAAAGCTGAAAGCATTTCAGGGTAAAGCATTTCAGCATTTCAGGTGGAAGGTCTCTTAAGATGTAAGTTGTACCTGTGTTTAAGAAGCTATGTTACTTGGTCAAGACCCAATTTAAAGAAAACAAGCACTATTAAATTACCTGGGGATTCAGAATTCAGAGGCCAGTGGTAGTGGTTCTATTAGATACAATGTGAGGTGATATGTCATAGACTAACTGAAGTGCCGGAGAAGACAGATGGTGTAACTTTAATCTGCCTGGGAGTGGGAAGAAGTGGGAATGGGGAAATCTTAGTTCAGCAGTGCTAGACCCTTATTAAGAGTTACCGAACATCCTTTATGGTCAACGTAGTTCATGACATACATTTAAAAATACACAAATAAAGCATTTCAGAACAGCTTAAAGAAAAATTAGTGGTTTGACTTAGATAGTGTATTTTAAGCAAACTCATCCTGGATGACACATAATAGAATCAAAAGCAATAGTAATGTTGAGCAAACCTTAGGTTTTACTTTTATTAGATTGTGTCAACATGTTATATGTACTTTTTTTCATTCTCTGTGCTCTTAAAATTTCTAAAAGTTAGATAATGCTCCAGGATTATTAGATCTATTTTCTGAAAATGGGAAAAGTATATACACAAATGATCAAGGAAAAATGTAATCAATTATTTAAATAACATTATTCCTGAAATCATATTCGTGACTCATATATCTTTTAAAATCCAGTTCACTAACCAATTGTACAAAAACCTGGAAAATTGTTCAGTCAATTGCATACTGTAAGTATTTTTCTCCCTGGCTATATTTTATTCTGCTCTTTAGATGGTATTCTCAATCAAAATTTCTTCAAATCAAGACCCAGAGCTAAAATAAAAAGGAAACGAAAAAGAAACTATGGCCTAATGCAGGCACATTTCTGGAAAAAATTCTTGAAATGTGATGTGTATCTGTGAAAAGATTTTTTATTATATTAATATTTTTAAATTCTGTTCATGACACAGAAATAGATTTGAGTTCCTTAAATTCCAGATTATGACCTACAGTTCAGAATTCTTTAAGAAAATGATTAGTTAATCTTAATATTTTGGTTTCACTGGCAGAATATATAGCTATATATGTGTATATACATGACAATCTGAAAAGAGTAAATACATTGAGTTAATTTTGTTTTCCTTTCATAAGGTCGTTTACAATAAGTTTCCAATTAGCTTCAGAAGTATCCCAAGTTGTTGAACTGAGGTTTTGGGTATGAGGACACCAAATAAATACTGTATTTCATTATTAATTTAAAGCATAAAGCAGAGATATGACTCATTTTTTCATCCATAATTGAAATACATGTAAATGTTAACTATTCTATAACAGAAACTAAACTAGTTCCTATGGAATGTACTTTAATACACTGATTTTTTTTTAATAGACATTTTCTAATTTGAGCATCAACACTAGTGGTCAATCTCTGCTACAGTTTTCTTTTCATTTTTAAACACAGTATGCAATAATGAACTGGTAGTATTACAAAAAATATAAATGATTAGTTTTAAGTAGGTTGTAACTAAGTACAAATAAAGGATTGTAATAACTTTTACATCGCGTGCTGCATTAAATATAATTTAAATGAAAAATATTTTATATTCTTGACTAACTAGAATTGGAAACAAAAAGGACGGATTGAAAAAGTTAGCTCAGTTTCTTTCAGATATTTAGAGGAAAAGATAGTGAGATGAGAAAAAAAAATTCCTATTGAAGTACATAAAGAAAATTAGCTTCTTTGGAACAAAGATTATTGTGAAATGAACCCTTAAAAAAAAATATGATGACTATCAAAGAAATGAAAGTGAAAAAAAGGGGAGGAAACTATGTATTGAAGCTACTACTGGATACACTGGTATTATTTGAGACTCCTTTGTTCGCTTCCTTTATATATAATGCAATAGCATATCTATTTGTTTAAGAAAGAAACAATCCTCTACATCATACTCATGAAGGCTTTTTTCACTTGTTGGTTCCATAACGTGTAGATGAAAGGATTCAGAAGTGGAGCAACAGAGGTATTGAGCACAGAAATTCCCTTGGAGAAAGATATTCTTTGTTTGACTGATGGTTTAAGATACATGAAGATGCAGCTGCCATAAGAAAGGAATATCACAACCATGTGAGAAGAACATGTGGAAAAGGCCTTTCTCCTCTGACTAGTAGAAGGGATTCTTAGAATGGTCAAGGTATTACAGGCATATGATATTGTCACCATTACCAATGTGACCACAAGTCTCACTACAGCTGGCATGAATCCTATCATCTACAGAAGCTGTGTGACTGAGCAGGAGATCTGCAGGACAGGAGTAGTGTCATAGTAGAAATGATCAACAGTGTGGGAAACATAGAAGTCAGGGTATAGGCCTAAGATGAGTGGTGGAAAGATGGCAAAAACCCAGTAAGCCAGCAACTGAGGACCAGTGGTATGTAGATTTTACTGTTCATGATGGTTGTGTAATGCAGGGGCTTATAGATGGCAACATAGCAGTCACAGGACATAGCTGCCAGCAGGTAAAATTCAGATGCTTCAAGAAGGAAAGCAAAAAATACTTGAGCTGCACAACTGTTATAGGAAATGTTTTTGTCCATAGTTGCCATAATAGCCAGAAACTTAGGAATGCATGTAGTAGTGTAGGAAATTTCTAAGAAGGAAAAATTCCGAAGGAAAAAATACATGGGGTCTTGAGGTGACTATCCACCAGGGTGAGTGTGATGATGATCAGATTGCCAGTGATGCTTAGCAAGTAGATGAGAAGCAGGAAGAGAAATAACACAACTTTCAATTGTGGATCATCAGCCTGCTAGGATAAAACTGTCACTCTTGTATGGTTTCCCATTACTGTCCCCTACTTTTTCAGGTCTAAATAGAAAGAAAAAAAAAAGGAAAAAGATAGAAAATAATGATCCCATGGAAAAATAAGTGATAATTAGTAACGTAAAGTTAGTAAAGCAATGTTATGGATAGAGTAACCCAGTAATCATTCATGTTTTAAAGATAGTTCTGCCAGGAAGAACAATAGTTTGCATTACCAGAGAATCTGGACAGAGAATCCAAACTTTAGTTGGCATTTCTACCACAGAATAACCTAGATCATGACAGTATTTGTTGACTGTTTTTATGTGAACAAATTAGAGGGAAATGAAGGGACATTATAAGGAACAGAAAAACGCTTCCTCTCTCTCGATAATATGCAACTGTTGGGATAGATGCCATTTCCTTTTCAATTAAAGAAGTCTGCACATTAGAACCAAAGTGATACCTGTTGTAACAAGAATATTAGCCCACGTTGTATGTTTAACACACACACACACACACACACACACACACACCCCTAAGCGAATCAATGCACAGTACTAGTATAACTTTACCAGATTACTCAAATCAAACTCAAGTGTGTCATTTACTTTTACAGCTAATGAGATCCAATTTCAGATAAGTGAATATGAGGTGGTGGGAGTAATTTTATTTTCTGTTCTTGTTAGTATTTCCATTCCCTCAATTTCTGATATCACTCCCACCCTTCCCACTTTGTTCCCCAAACAAAATCAGCAGGAACAGTCTGCTAATATTGGTGTGTGTGGCAAGAAACTGCAGTTTTCCTCTGCAGGTTATGGTTTTGAGAATGGTCCACGTAAACAAAAGGGAAAAGTGAGATAAAGGGATGTAGAAGCAAAGAAAAATGTATAAATATGAGTTCATATAGTTACATGAGGTGGGAGAAGGAAAGAAAAGAGAAAGAAAAAGACAAAGTTATATGGAAATCTAGAGAACTAAGAAGAGGTTATTAGAGATAGGGTAGTGAGTTTGAGGAAAAATATGTAAATAAAAATATGTAAAGATTAATAGTAAACAAACGTAAAAATTTGAAAGTAAAAAGTTAATGAAGATTTAAAACGTTTAAATTAGAGAGCAAAAATTTTAAAAGATAAAAATATGTAAATTATTGAGAAAAATATGTAAGAAGTTTAAATTTGTAAATAAAAATCATAGGGAGAGCATGTTTACCAATGACATTTCTATAACTGATTCTACTTAGCATTTTGATCTTTGTCTAAAATGCAGACTGAAAACATGAACAATTTTGAGACCAGTGTGGCCTAAAATGTTGAGGAGTGAATATTTTGTAAATTTCAGCACACAATGAATCGCAGGATAGCATTGACACAAATTTTAGGTGGCATATCAAGATATTCAAATTTTGGCAAACACATAATTAGAGAAATATTAACGATTGATAATTATTCTATTGTTCAGGTCATATTGTTCAAGTTTGCACAGCTAGCAAATTGGAGGTCAGGATTAAGTTTGAAAAAGTGTATTTTCACAGTGTTCTCTTAAAAGTACAACATTGTGTACAAACAATTATAGGGAGATTATCATATATTTTTACAAAAAAAGAGATTAATGATATCTCCAAGGAAGTTTTCCTTGCTCAGTATCTTCATCATCGAACACATAAAATGATAGGGTTTTGTGATGGGCGCTATACAGGACAAGGTTTTCTGTCTTGAGGTTATCAAGACAATTATTTCCAACCTCTAAAACATTCATTATTATTAAAGAGGTGTATACATAAATAAAACTTAACATTTAAGGACACATAAAAGTTGTTTCCAGTAATATCTAGAGGAGTTTATAGGTAGATTCTAAGATAAATTAATGAAATCCACTATCAAAATCGTATTAATAATGTGGACACATACGAGTGAAAAGAAATGACATTTTGGGGGGACATTCGTTTTACATTCACATCATTTTGAAGCAAGCTATTATAATTTTTTCTTCATTTACACAAATTACTCCAATGGCAACAACTGTAGGAATGCATATATCTAAAACACCTACATCAGAATTGTAACATCACATTATTTCTTTGCCCAACTTCAACAATTTCACACACCAACTATCCCCATCACACAACTACAAAAATATTAACAAAATTTACATTATCAAACCATTAGAAGTCAGGTCTATGAATGCAACGATGTTCAGTTGTGTTAGATATTATGAATATCACATATCTTTACAAAAGAAAAAAAGGTTTCAATACTAAATTATCATTGTATTCCATTTTTCTTTTTGCACCATTTTCCCTAAATCAAAATTTACAAGGTTACTGCTTTAATGGTACAGATAGAACAAAAGTGGATTAAAGTATATCTAGCATAAAATATGATCTTAAAATTTTAGACATGCTGATCCTTTTCGTCATTTTAAGTCCTATAGCAGTCTACCAAAAACACTTAAAAACTCAAACACCTGTTTTCAAGAAGATACATACACAGATTTATTCAGACAAAATCATCTCTGCCTCAGTATTTAACTCTTTTATCATCATGCTGAACAGAGCACACTGATGTTCCATTGCTCTCTGAATGGATCTCACTCTACCCCACAATCTGTGATCATTTTTCCTTATCTATAAATAGCGACTTTAAATGGTTTGATTAGCTATTTTTATTTTGCATATTTTTAAACAAGTGTATTAAATTTTCCCAATACTACAATTTACTTATTTATATTTTGAATACTTTTCTAAGCACTACCCACAATGTTGTATAAAATTAAGCAACAGTTAATCCTATAGAGTATTTATACTTTCTGTGTCCTGCAGAAAAATATCTCAGGATTATGAAGAATTCTCAGGAGGATATGAGATCCAAGAACACTATTCTCAAAGGATCACAAATTTATGTGTTACACAAGAGTTCTCCCCAGACACTGAATATTTAAAAATAAAAATATTGTTTTTAAGAACTACTTTTAACTATGACTCCAGAGAATTCAGTACAGATTTCCCTAATACGTGTATGCTCTCATGTTTTGAAATCTCAGATACAAAAACAAGGATTTGGAAGCATAAAAAAGGAAATTTTTAGTGGTAATAAAAAGTGACAATGTAAAATGGAGAACTTTGCCTCTCATAGAAAAAACTTGTACCTCCGACTAGATGCACCATTATTAATTCTTCAGACACACCTAACACTTCATGTCCTGTATGTCCTTCGCTTTCCATTCTGAAAGCTGTCTTTTCTCCAAATAGTCTTTTGTGATATTGTCTAGTGAATCTTAAACTGATATTTCATAATTAACTAAGTATTCTCCACTTCTTCAGTATTAATAGAACATTAATCTATGTTATAGCTAGTGTTCCTTACAACTTGTGGCGGCCATGGGACTAAATTCTGTCCAAAGGATGTAAATGGAGATAATCTGTAGAATTTCCAGGATTACCCTTCCTAAAAAGGCCTTACCTTCCTTTTCCTCTTGACCCCTCTCACTTTGTAATGCAGATGGGATGGCAGGCCATTCTGAGCCATGAGTATGAGCAATTACATCAGGAATGGTGAATCAACAAGACAGAACACACCCAGGTTCCTGACACCATTGCAGGCCATTCCAGCATAGAAACACAATGACTTCATGGAGGGGTTTCAACATACTAGTCTGAACATTTAAATGTGACAAAAACAAATTTATTTCTTGTTAAACTGCTGTGGTATTTGTCTTTCTCAGACACTAACAAATCTATATTATTTTCAAAACCTGAGAAGGGGCTGAATTTTTGCCCTGTTTAGAGTCTAAGAGCTTAGCCCACCACCATTTCATAGACCCTGACAGAAAAGAGGAGCCTGCTGCATCGGTGTCACGCTTGTCATTTTTGTTGAAAACTGGACATACTGTGTCAAGTAATTTGAATGGAGATAAATAGGCCTTTAGCATGAGAGTTTATATTAATTTCTCTAGGAATTGGGCTGTGTTTAATGTTTTCTGTAGCTATAGGTGCCAGAAGCTTCTATTTCCTCTAGTGTCATTTTTCTTTCCCCTCTTGACTTTGTGTTTTCCTAAGAACTCCTCCTCTGGAGGGAGCCCGCCTCTTATAGCTCTTTCAACTGAAATCACCATCATTACACTACTCCCTGTTGGTGTGGTGGTAATGTAAGAGGTTGCCAGAGCATTCTATAATCTTCTAATTAAATTTCAGCTACATAGTGGCCTTTGTCCCTGGGCTGTGCTCTTTGCAATTGTTTCTCCAGTGATATATCTTTTTTACTTACTGGCTTCTACTCCTTTCTCTGGCTGTAGCATTTTCAATCTATTTTCTTGAAGGTGTGACACCTGTTGACTGTTTTTTCCGTCCTCAAAGGTGAAAAGGGAGGTTAACAGGGAATAGAGCAGAAGGATGCCTTTCCTTCAGATTGGAATAGGCTCTGGCAAATACTTGTTCCCTGGAGAGTGGGCCTTTGCTATGGAGAAGGCTTCAGGCATATTTCACAGTGATGAGTCTTCCCTTCCCTTGCCAGAGGCAAAAGCAGTATTTCTGAAATATTCACCATGAAACCTGGTGGGGTTCTTTGATTTAAAGCTCATAAAAATGTTGGGGCTTCATTAACATTGTGGCCCCCACCCCAGGAGTTTCTCACAGTCATTCCCTTCCAACTGAGGACCCAGCAATTCATCAAAATTAGCATTTAAGTGTTTCTATGACTTTATTGCTCCAGGGGCTTCTGTTTAAGATAAGCAGATCTCATATGTGACTCCCTGAATACAACTCTATCCAGATTTTCACTTTCTTCCTGCATTAGTCCCCTCATAGATCTGAGAAAGGTCATTAGTTTTTGCTTGTGCAGCTTTTTCTTGTCATAAGGATTGAAGTGGCTTTCAACTTTCAAGGACTTTATATGTTGGAGTTAAAACTGGAAGTCGCTGGCATATTTGCTTTTCACTTCAAGCAGCCAGGTGTCTGCTTGGAGGTCAACCAAACAAACTTCCAATATTGCATTTCACCCAAAGCCAGGTTTGAGGAGTCCTTGACCCTTCTCCTTCCAACTAGAGGAGTGAGCAACAACCAAAACCTTGGGTAGCTAGCTTAAATACCACCTTATGGCCTTCAGTCTTGTTATTAAGTAGGAAGATTTGGAACTAATACCTGCTTACTCACCACATGGGTAAGAGCATCCACAACTGAATATGAGGCATCTCATATCCTTAACTTGGCACATGGAAGGCCCTGTGCCTTCCTCTTCCAGAAAGCCATGTCTCTTCCAGGAATTCACCCTCTTCAACAAACCTATCAAGACTGGAAGGGCCAAAACACATCAATCAGACACAGTTTCATAGATTCTAGCAGAAAGCACATGACTCCTAAGTCAGAGACAATAGACATTATTACTCACAGCATAGCAGGTGGAGTGAACTTCATATTTGCATCAGTTCCCCTTGCCTCCTAATCCTCTCAAGAGGCAATGAAGAGATGTTGAGCTTAGAAAACCCCCACTGTTTTAAAGAGGTTGCTGGAAAATCTGCCCAACATTGCCACATTGGGAGATCTTACCTTTATAATCCTAATCAGGAAAAACATCTGCCTTCTTATCCGGAGGTAGATATTCTCTCTATCTCCATGGCTGAACAATATAGAAACATTTTTATAAAAATAATCCAAAACAAGAGCTAATGCGAGCTATGTAGAAAGACATTGGAGAATTGCCACACAACAGTCATGACTATGCAGGTAGTAGCATGAAACAGACCCTTGAAGAGGGTTTTTGGAGCTGGTCATCTGACCTCGAAGAGTTTCAAGAAGGTGCTGGGACCATAAGAAGGTGGATTATTAGAAGTCCATGGATTCAATTATTAACAGAATTATTTACATCATCACATGCACATTAGCTTGCATTAAAGGCTGACCTTTCTCAAACTGCATGTAGGGGACACAGAGCAAAATGATAAATGTGTGAAATACAATCACTATAGTACTGTAAGTCATACTGAAGATCTGAAGAGAAGTCCTGTATGTCAAAAGTATTGTGGTAAGCATTATAGTTTGTTTGGGCTACTATAACAAAATGCCAGAGACTGTGTGCCTTATATACAAAGAAATTCATTTCTCACAGTTCTGGAGGCTGGGAGCTGAGATCAGGGTGCCATCATGTGATGTCCCTCTTCTGGGTTGCACATTTCTTCTTGTATACTCACATGGTAGAAGACAAAAGAGATGTCTCTGGAGCCTCTTCTGTAAGGGCAATAACGGTCCACCCTCACAACCTAAGCACCTCCCAAGGGCCCTACCTCCTACTACCATCATCTTTGGGGGTTAGAATTTCAAAATATGAATTTTAGGGGAGACATTCAAACTATAGCAGTAATTCACCGATTTACATTGACAAAAGCCTGGGGAATATATGGGAGAATAGATTCTAAGGGTAGTATTTCAGAGAGAAAGTAAATATAATTCTAAATTAGAGTTAATGTATTGATATATTTTTAGTGATTGTGGCTTTAATGGAAGAGTTCAAGCTTCTGATGCTGGCTGTAACTTTTTGTTCCATTAGATAATAACTTGGTCTTATGAATGTTTTATTTTGATTAAATTTGAAATACCAGACAACTTATTTTAATAAAAAAAAAATCCAAAGCAGTAGGATGATAGTGATATGGAACAGATTTATTATGTGTAATCCACTTACATATATGTTAACTATGTAACTGGCGAGGATCCAGAAGAAAATTCTTTCTACAAGGTATTGATATGTTCACAAGGGCATATTAGCAGGTTTAAAGGTGTTGTAAATGTTGGCCTGAAATGAAGGTGAGAGATGCTTTCATTAAAACGAGCTCCCTGATTTCAGTGGAAATGATGGGTTCACGGGAAGGCGGAGGCCATTTTAAAGCACTTAACAGACATTGGCAAAATGGGTGTGGTTACTTATTAGTCAATAGAGTTAGAGTGGTTATCAAAAAATCATCCTGAATATATTGCTAGAATAGATGCACTGTGGGCTAAGTAGAAAACCAGGGAGTTATACAAGTAACAGCTCTAAAGTATCTTTCCCTAGCAGAACTACAGTACTTGGTGCCAACTCTAAATACTTTAAAGAATGATGCGAGAGTGGTGATCCATTCCACATACTCATTAAATTCAACTGTTTACTTGTCCTAACACAGATGAATCTCAGAGCATAACAGTGAATTCATAGACTGAATTAGGTGAGAACTTCAGTTGCAACATCCTTTTCAGTTATTGCCCATTTACTGGTTTACATCAAAACAGTCCTGGTGTTAAATATCGAGCTATTGATTTGTGAATGCAGTTCATAAAGCAGAAGTAGTTTTCATCACCTGTCAAGTAATACAGTAGACCTTTATACTCGCTTTAGGGCTGTCTCTGGCCTTTTGATATAATAAGTCCATGGGCAAGCAAACCACAGCCCAGAGGACAAACAGCCTGTTTTGTATAGCCTTCCATTTATAAATGGTTAGAAGAAGCATTGTTAGCAGATGAAGAATGAGGAGGAAGAAAAGATGAAGGAGGAAGGGGAGAAGGAGGAGGGGAGGAGGGAGGTAACCTATGATGATATGATAAGAAATAACTTTAAAAAATGTGTCAAGAGACGATGTCAAGGTGGTGGCTTAGGCAGACTCTGGACTCACCTCCTCTCATGGACGCAGCAAATTTACAACTACTTTTGGAACAATAACCCCTAAGAGAGAACTGAAAACTGTCTAAAAATTGAACACCAAAAAAAGATGGTGTTCACTGAGGTGGAAGAGGCAGAAATTTCTTTCGGGAGAGAAAGAAGCCACCCTCTAGCTGCAAAGCTGCATGGCTGGCTGGGAGCAACCTTAAGGAATGAAGCCATCCCTGGAGGAGTGGGGGAACTGAGCTGGGGAGCATACCACCCAAAAAACAGCTTTGGAACTCAGCACAACTGAGACAAGTGTCATTATACCTGGCTTTACTGGCTACTAACTACATTTGGGGGTTACCCCCAGAAAAGCTATCAGACGTAGGGGAAAGTAAAGCCTGCTTTTAAATGCCCCTTGCACAAATTCACCTATTTGGCAAGGCAACCTAAAATCATCAGAAACAAAGGTGCACAGTCCTTTGATGAAAGGTGACTAACTTGACACGCTCTGGTACATCTGGGTGAGAGATCATACCTCTCCAGGATCTAAGACATTGGTGGCAGCCATGATAGTGACCTAAAACAGTCACGCTGACACATATGCTGGGAGACACCATTGGAGTTCTTCCCCAACCTATCAGCACAGGAATCTACCCCACTCACTAGAGCACCAATTTAATGCAGCTCAGCCAGGGCAGGCAGCCCAACCTAAGTACTGACCCCACCCAACAACAAGCCCTCAGGCCACTTGAGGGCCCACCTAGGCAGAGTGTCTGAAACCTCTGCAACCCAGTGAGTGGGTCTGCCTATGCAGGGCAGGGCATGTGTGATGGGGGGGCCTGCATTTGTGGAGGGTGTGGGGCCTTTGCAGTGGGGCAATGGAGTCCACTTTAGTGGGTCAGGGCACACACATGGGGCAGGACTCTGTTGACGGGTTTTGTGACCCTGCAGGTGGTAGGGCTTGTCAGCTGCAGCAGACTTGTGTTTCCAAAACAGCCACATATAGGATTGACTCCACCTTCCAAAGCCTGAAACAATTGGATGCTCCCATGCCTGGGGCCGGACCCACTCAGCTGCACACTGAGAGAGCTAAAAAAAGCCTTGCAGGCTGGAGGCCTGTAGCAATTGTAAGCCCCTGAACCTAGTAACCAGAAATGCTGGGGGCTTACTCACTTAACAGAAAAGCTGCAACAGGAATGTGCTATTAGATCATGCAGCCAACTGTGGTGGGCCTCCCTCCCGCCTGATAAAGTGACTGAAAGGATCATAAGCCACATGCAGCTGAGCATTACAACTAGCTGGCCAAGGAGACAGCCTAGCCTCCCTGGTGACCTGCAGCAAGATCAACCATGCCCTAACAGAAGGACACAAGTAAACCACACAGAGGACATTCATGGAACAGTTGGAACTGGTGATGAGAGGGAAGCACATTGCTGGGGCTCATAAGACATCGTTTATATAAGGCCACTTTTCCAAGATCGGGAGACACAGCTGACATACCTAATACATATATTTAAGCACAGAGAAAGAAGCAAAATGAGGAGGCAAAAGAATATGTTCCAAGTAAGGGAACAGGACAAAACCCCAGAAAAATAACTGAATGAAACAGAAATAAACAATCTACCTGACAAAGAGTTCAAACAAAGACTCATAAGGATGTTCACTGATCTTGGGAGAAGAATGGATGAACTCAGTGAGAACTTCAACAAAGAATTGGAAAATACAAAGAGAACCAATCAAAAAGGAAGAATACAATGCTGGAAACGAAAATTTCATTAGAGAGGCTCAATAGCAGAGTAGATGATACAGAACAACAGATCAGTATGCTGGATGAAAGACTAGAGGAAATCACCGAAGCTGAACAGATAAAAGAAAAAAGCATTAAAAAGAATGAGGACAGACTAAGGGACATCCGGGAAAACATCAAGTGCGCTAACAGTTGTATTGCATGTGTCCCAGAGGAGAAGAGAGAGACAAAGTGTCAAAGAATCTATTTGAAGAAATAATAGCTGAAAACTTCCCTAACCTAAGAAAGGAAGCAGACATCCAAGTAAGGGAAGCACAGAGAACATCAAACAAGGTAAACCCAAAGAGGCCCACATCAAGACACATTATAATTAAAATGTCAAGAATTAAATATAAAGAGAGAATCCTAAAAGCTGCAAGAGAAAGGCAACAAGTTACATACAAAGGAAATCCCATAAGGCTATCAGTTGACTTCTCAGCAAAATCTTACAGGCTAGAAGGGAGTGGCACAATATATTTAAAGTAATGAAAGGAAAAAACCTACAGCCAAGAATACTCTACCTGGCAAAGTTATCATTCAGAATGGAAGGAGAGATAAAGAGTTTCCCAGACAAGCATAAACTAAAGAAGTTTATCACCAAGAAACCAGCTTTACAAGAAATGTGAAAGGGACTTATTTAAGTGGAAAAGAGAAGAACACAAATAGGAATAAGAAAACTATAATAAAAAAAGAAATTAAATGACTGGTAAAGGCAAATACACAATAAAAGTAGCAGATTAAGCGTCTATGAGACTAATATGATAGTCAAAAGACAAAAGTACCAAAATTATCAATTTCCATGATAAGAGGGTAGCAGTTACACATGCACAAAAAAAAAAAGGAGGTTAGATACGATATCAAAAACATAAAATGTAGGAGGAAGGGAGTTAAAGAGTAGAGCATTTAGAGAGAGATCAAACTAAAGAGACCATTAACTTAATATAGACTGCTGTATACATAGTTTATTATATATGAACCTCATGGTAATTACAAACCAGAAACTTATAATAAATAGACAAAAAATTAAGGGAAACGAACCCAATCATATTACTAAACAAAACCATCAAACCACGAGGGAAGAGAGCAAGAGAAGAAAGGAACAAAGAAGAACGACTAAAAGAACCAGAAAAAAGTAACGGAATGGCAATAAATACATTCTTATCAATAGCTGCTTTAAATGTCAAGGGACTAAATGCTTGAATCAAAAGGCATAGGGTGGCCAATTGGATAAAAAAACAAGACACATACATATGCTGCATAAAAGAGATACAATTCTGACCTAAAGACACTCACAAACTGAAAGTGAGGGGATGGAAAAAGATACTCCAGGCAAACGGCAATGATGAGAAAGCTGTGGGAGCAATACTTATCTCAGACAAAATAGACTTTAAAACAAAAACTGTAACAAGAGACAAAGAATGGCACTACATAGTGATAAAGGGAACAATCCAACAAAATGATATAACAATAGTAAATAACTATGCAGCCAAAATAGGAGCACCTAAACATATAAAGAAATTATTAACAGACATAAAAGGGGAAATAGACAGCAACACAATAACAGTAGGGGACTTTAGCACTCCAATTAGACCAATGAATAGCTCATCCAAACTGAAGATCAATAAGGAAGCATTGGCCTTAAATGACACATAAGACCGCTTGGACTTAGTAGATATATACAGAACATTCCATCCAAAAACTACAGAATACACATTCTTTTCAAATGCACACAGAACATTCTCAAGGATAGATCACGTATTAGGCCACAAAACAAGTATTAGTAAATTTAAGAAGATTGAAATATTACCAAGCATCATTTCTGACCACAATCATATGAAACTGGAAGTCAACTATAGGAAGAAAATCAGAAAAGCCACAAATACGTGGAGTTTAAACAAAATGCTACTGAACAACGATTGGGTCAATGAAAAAGTCAAAGGAAAAGTCAAAACGTACCTGGAGACAAGTGAAAATGAAAATATGACATGCCAAAATTTATGGGATACAGCAAAAGCAGTTCTAAGATGGAAGTTTATGGCAATACAGTCCTAGCTCAACACAGAGAAAAAATCTCCAATAAACAATCTAACAGTACACCTAAAGGGACTGGAAAAAGAAGAACAAACAAATCCCCAAATCAGTACAAGGAAGTAAATAATAAATATAAGAGCAGAAATAAATGTAATAGAGATTTAAAAAAAAATAGAAAAAATTAATGAAACTAAGGGTTGGTTCTTTGAAAAGATAAACAAAATTGAGAAACCTTTACCTAGACTCACCACGAAAAAAAGAGAAAAGGTTCAAGTAAATAAAATCAGAACTGAAAGAGGAAAAATTACAACGGTCACCTCAGAAATACAAAAACTTATTAGAGAATACTATGAAAAGCTATATGCCAAAAAATTGGATAATCTAGAAGAAATGGATAAAATCTTAGAATAAAACAACCTTCCAAAACTGGATCAAGAAGAAATAGAGAATTTGAATAGACAAATCACCAATAAGGAGATCAAAACAGTAATCAAAAACCTCCCCCAAAATAAAAGCCCAGGACCAGATGGCTTCCCTGGTGAATGCTACCAAACATTCCAAGCAGACTTAATACCTATCCTTCTCAAACTCTTCCAAAGAATTGAAGAGGAGGGAAAGCTTCCTAACTCATTCTACGAAGCCAACATTACCTTTACACCAAATGCAGACAAGGATGACACAAAAAAGGAAAATTACAGGCAAATATCACTGATGAACATTGATGCAAAATCCTCGACAAAATACTAGCAAATCAAATACAATAATACATTGAAAAGATCATACACCATGATCAAATAGGATTTATTCCAGGGATGCAGGGATGGTTCAACATCCGCAAATCAATCAACATGATACACCACATTAACAAAATGAAGAATAAAAATCACATGATTGTTTCAATAGATGCAGAGAAAGCATTTGACAAGATATAGCATTCATTTATGATAAAAACCCTGAATAAAATGTGTATAGAAGGAAAGTATCTCAATATAATAAGGGCCATATATGACGAACCCACAGCCAATATCATACTCAATGGAGACAAACTGAAAGCTATCCTTCTAAGAACTGGAACCAGACAAGGATGACCACTTTCATCGCTCTTATTTAACATTGTATTGGAAGTCCTAGCCAGAGTAATCAGGCAAGAAAAAGAAATAAAAGGGATCCAAATTGAACAGAAAGCAGTGAAACTATCACTATTTGCATTTAATATGATTTTACATATAGAAAACCCTAAAGAATCCACCAGAAAACTTTTAGAAATAATCAAGGAATATAGTAAAGTTGCAGGATACAAAATCAACATGCAAAAATCACTTGTGTTTTGGGACCAGCCTGCTGGTGTAGTGGTTAAGCTTGCATGCTCCGCTTTGGTGGCCCAGGGTTTGCAGTTTTGGACCCCGAGTGCGGACCTACACCACTTATAAAGCCATGCAGTGGCAGGCACTCCACACATAAAGTAGAGGAAATGGGCACGGATGTTAGCCCATGGCCAATCTTCCTCAGCAAAAACCTGAGGATTGGCAGCATATGTTAGCTTAGGGCTAGTCTTCCTCACCAAAAGTAACAAACAAACAAACAAAATTCAGTTGTGTTTCTACACACTAACAACAAAGTAGCAGGAAGAGAAATTAATAATACCATCCCATTTACAATTCAACAAAAGAAAAAAATACCTAGGAATAAACTTAACCAAAGAAGTGAAATACCTGTACACTGAAAACTATAAAATATGGTTAAAAGAAATTGAAGAAGACACAAAGAAATGGAAAGATATTCCTTGCCTTGGATTGGAAGAATTAACATAGTTAATGTCCATACTTCCTAAAGCAATCTACGGATTCAATGCAATCCCTATCAAAGTTCCAATGACATTTTTCACAGAAATAAAACAAAGAATCCTAAAATTTACATACAACAAAAGACCCCAAATAGTCAAAGGAATTCTGGGAAAAAGAACAAAGCTGGAGGTGTCACACTCCCTGATTTCAAAATAAACTTCACAGCTATAATAAGCAAAACAGCATGGTACTGACACAAAAACAGACACAGAGATCAATGGAACAGAATTGAAGCCCAGAAATAAACCAATACATCTATGGACAGGTACTTTTCAACAAGGGAGCCAAGAACATGTCATGGAGAAAAGAAAGTCTCCTCAGTAAGTGGCGCTGGGAAAACTGGACAGCCCCGTGCAACGGAATGAAAGTAGACCATTATCTTACACCATACACAAAAATTAACTCAAAATGAATTAAAGACTCGAATGTAAGGTCTGAAACCATGAAACGTCTAGAAGAAAACGTAGACAGTACGCTCTTCAACATCAGACTTAGCAGCATATTTTCAAGTACCATGTCTGACTGGACAAGGGAAACAATACAAAAAATAAACAAATGGGACGACATCAAACTAAAATGCTTTTGCACAGCAAAGGAAACCATAAATAAAATGAAAAGACAAGCTAACAATTGGGAGAAGATGTTTGCAAACCATATATGTGATAAGAGGTTACTATCCAAAATACATAAAGAACTCATAGATCTCAACAACAAAAAAACAACCTAATTAAAAAATGGGCAAAACATCTGAACAGACATTTTTCCTAGAAAGATATACAGATATACAGAAGTTTAAGGTTCACAACAAAATTGGGAAGAAGGTGCAGAGCTTTCCCATTTACTCCCTGCTCCCACACATGAGTAACATCCCCCATTATCAACATCCACCACTAGATTGATATATTTGTTACAAATGATAATCCTACAATGACACATCATTATCGTCCAAAATCCATAGTTTACTTTAGGGTTCATATTGTATATTCTATGGGTTTGGACAAGTATATAAAGATATGTATCCATAATTATGGTATCATATAGAGTAATTTCACTGCCCTATAAATCGTCTGTGCTCTGCCTCTTCATCCCTTCCTTCACCCCACAACCCCTGCAATTTCCAATCTTTTTTCTCTCCATAGCTTTGCCTTTTCCAGAATGTCATATAGTTGGAATCCTACAACAGGTAGCCTTATCAGATTGGCTTCCTTCACTTAGTAACATGTGTTTACGGTTACTCTATGTCTTTTCACAGCTTGATAGCTTGTTTCTTTTTAGTACTGAAAAATACTCCATTGTCTGAATGCACCACAGTTTATTTATCCGTTCACTTACTCAAGGAAATCTTGGTTGCTTCCAAATTTTGGCAGTTGTGAATAAAGCTACTATAACCATCTGTGTTCAGGTTTTTGTGTGGAAATAAGTTTTCAATTTCTTTGGGTAAATACCAAGACGGATGATTGCTGGATCGTATGGTAAGAGTATGTTTAATTTTGTAAGAAAGCACCAAAGTGTCTTCAAAACTGGCTGTACTATTTTTCATTCTACCAGCAATAAATGAGTGTTCCTGTTGCTCCACATCCTTGCCAGCATTTGGAGTTGTCAGTGTTCCAGATTTTGGCCATTCTAACATGTGTGTAGTGGTTTTCACTATTGTTTTAATTTACATTTCCTGATCACATATGACGTGGGTCATCTTTTCATGTCCTTATTTGCCACTTGTAGATCATCTTTGGTCAGGTGTCTCTTAAGGTCTTTAGCATATATATGTGTATGATATATATATATATACACACACACACACACACGTGTCATATCTCTTCAAATTATAAACTTTATTGGTTGCACTTTATAATGCATATTATAACTCAATAAAATTGTAAAACACACAAATAAACAAACAAAATAAACCAAAACAACAATAACAAAAAACCTGCAACCCTTCTGAACTCAACTCAGACTCTAGTTGAACTAAGGACTCAATTATTATCCCCTCTTATGACTCCTTTGGATGTCCTAGGATTCCCCAACCCTGATCCTTCCTTGACTTTAACTTTTTTTTTCCTTTCTGCTACAGATTGTCAGCTATTTTAGCATGATGTTCTTAGACATTTTTGGGTGGTTGGATTCAATCTTCTGAATAAGAAGAGAATGCTTTCCAAATATATTGCTGATTTTCAAAGCCTCAACAACGAAGTACTTAACAGTAAACCTATAATCAATCAACATTTTAATATTTTTTCCTGAATAATTTGGAATTTGAGATGAAATATGTGTGCAATTTTGAATATCATTTATTAATGTTTTATAGGGTCACAGTACCTCTGGGTAATAGCTATTTCAGGTTCATGGAATGTTATAATTCATCTCCTCTGTAATTTTTATTAGTTGCCTGTTTTCTTTCAGAAAACAGTTTGGGTTGAGTTTCAATAGACAACTCTGAATTGGCTTTGTAAATTCTGTGTGTGTGTATATATTCACATGTTTTAAAAGAAATTTTCTCTGCCCATAAAATGCCTAGCTGTATATCATTCTTTAATCTGTCTTCTGATATTGAGCAATGACCACAGATCAGATAATGTTTTGGATGACTATGATTAAGGTACTGATGATGAGGTTTCAAACAAAAAAATAAGAAGCAAAGAAGTGAAGTAATGAGTCAATTATCTGTCCATCTAAATAGTAGCAAACTAACTCACTTGTTAACATCAATTACATATTAGGTATTCAGGTCTTTTTTGATGTAATTATGGCTATGTGCATAGGAACTGAAAAGTTGTACATTTTCAATCATCTTTCTCCTACATGGCTTCCCAGGGCACTCTTTTAGGGTCTCTGCTACTTACTTTGATTTTCCACCACTAGACGGATGAGTAAAGAATTCAAGAGTACAAATTTGTCATGTATTAACTATATGCTTTTAAAAGTTTGTTAACATCTCTAGGACTTCGTTTTATTCATCTGCAACTTGAAGGGATTGGAGTACCGATATCTACAGCCTCCTTAAATTTTAAAATTGCCTATGCTATGAATCTTGTCCATGTTTTCTGAAAATTAATATGGACAAGACATGTTCAGAAAATATGAGGCTTTACTCGTGATGAAGATCCTGCCTAAGGATATCAGATTACAAATATTTAAAGTTTAGTATGACATTAAGAAAGAATATGATTTAAGGATATAAAATCATAAATACCATGGAAAATATAATGGAGTTTCATTTCAGATTCTTCTAAATGAGAACCAGAACAGTGACTAGGTAGAACAATAAATTATATGAAATTTGCTATAAAGACATATTTCTAATTAGTTTCAATTTGAATCATCCCTTTAACTCTTTCATGGATTCATTCAAAGAGTTTAATCTGTGTATAAATTCAACATGAAGCATTTTCCCATCAATACTAAAATAAACATATATTGATTTTCTCTTCTTTGTATTTTCTTACATCAAACACTGAGTATGCCCAGGTTGTCATTAAGTGATCATTGTGGAAAGACTCAACTTTAAATCTGAATATTATAATTTGAAAGTAACCAACTTTATACCACTTCACTAATATTTTACTTAAGCTATTATTAACAAGCTAAAGTAAATTTCTTTGGAGTATGTATTAAATTATTCAGTTACAAGTATAGAGATTGAAGTCCATATGGCAATGGATAAGATAAGAAAATTTCAGTGGTGAAAAACAAACTAGTAGGGCCAGCCACAGTGGTCTACCAGTTAAGTTCAGTGTGCTTCATTTTGGTGGCCAGGGTTTGGTTCCCGGCCATGGACTTAGACCACTCATCTGTCAGTGGCCATGCTGTGGTGGTGGCTCACATACAAAAAGAGGAATATGGGCAGCAGATGTTAGCTCAGGGCAAATCTTCCTCAGGAAAAAAAAAATTAGAAATATTACATCTAATTCTGACTTTCTTCAAACCTTTTCTTTAAAAGAAAGTTACATAGGAGCCGGCCTGGTGGCACAAGCGGTTGGGTGCACGCGCTCTGCTGCTGGTGGCCGGGGGTTCACCGGTTCGGATCCTGGGCCTGCACTGACCCACAGCTTGGCAAGCCATGCTGTGGTGGCGTCCCAGATAAAGTGGAGGAAGATGGGCATGGATGTTGGCCCAGGGCCAGTCTTCCTCAGAAAAAAGAGGAGGATTGGCAGATGTTAGTTTAGGGCTGATGGTCCGCACACACACACACAAAAAAGTAAGTTACAAAGTTACAAATGAAGGACAATAGTACAAAGGTGTTAGAGGACACACACATATAAACACACAGACCACTAAATTATTAAGAAGGGTAAAGTGATGACAAAATCAGCTTAATTATATAAGTAGTTTTACTGTCTCAGAGATCAGATAGGAATATTAATGATATAATATAGAAAATATTTTTAAATTACAATTATGTACATCTATGGTCTTCCAAACATTTATTATCTATTTTAATAATGAACCTCACATAGTTCCACTTTCTTGAAAAAATCATTATCTTCCTGACCATATCTTTGAAGGCTATTTTCACTTGCTTGTTCCGTAGGGTATAGATAAAAGGGTTCAACAGAGGGGCAACTGAAGTATTTAAAACAGCTACTTTCTTATTAAAAGTTGCTGCATCCTCCGCAGAGGGATTTATAAACATAAAGATACAGCTTCCATAAGAAAGTGAGACCACAATCATGTGAGAGAAACACGTAGAAAATGCTCTTTTTCTTTGTTGAACAGACGGGATTCTCAGAATTGTCCCAATAATGTGTGTGTAGGAAAGAATCACAAGCATCAACGTGAAGATGAGGGTAACTGCAGAAACGATAAACACAATCACTTCTATGAAATGTGTGTCTGAACAGGATAAATGCAGTAAGATAGTATAGTCACAGCAGTAATGATTGATGATGTTGGATGCACAGAAAGGCAGCTTGAGAGCCATTTCATAGGGCACAATAACAACCAAAAAACCAGAAAACCAGGAACATAGGACAAGTCGAATGCAGAGTCTCCTGCTCATTATAGTTGTGTAATGTAGAGGTTTGCAAATGGCAATGTAGCGATCATAGGACATGGCAGCTAATAGGTAAAATTCAGTTGCTCCCACAACAACGGAAAAAAAGTACTGAGTGAAACAACCAGCAAAGGAGATCGTCTTGTCGCCAGTTCCTATGTTGACTAGCATTTTGGGAACAAAGACAGAGGTAAAAGATATTTCCAGAATGGAAAAATTCCGAAGGAAGAAATACATAGGAGTCTGGAGGCGATAATCCAGCAGGGTCAGAATGATGATGGTCAAGTTCCCCATGACACTGAAGACATAAGTTAGCAGCAGAAAGAGGAAAAGGATAGCTTGAAGCTCGGCGTCATTGGTCAAGCCAAGAAGAATGAACTTTGTCACTGATGTTTGGTTCCCTATCATTAACTTCGGACAAATTAAGGTAAAAAGAATAATAATGGTAAAGGATGGAATAAAACAAAAATTTCCAGATTATATTGAGGTATAAAATCAAGGTCAAAACCAATTGAAAGTAAAATTCAATACTCTGAATATTCTTCTACCCTTTATTATTAAAATGATGTATCTTTTAATGAAAAAGATTAAACATTTTCCTAATTTATTTCAGAAACAACAAAAGTCCCAGTTTTTGGGGACATTTTCAATCATTTCTTCTAAATAGTGTCAATATTTACTTCTCACCATTTTCCCACTTGTTTATATTTTTCTTATTATTCTTTCTATCCTGATTTTCCTCTCTTCGTTACTGGATGCTGTCACATGTGTGCAAACAAATCTAAAAGAAATTTAGAGAGTTTTATTTGAGATTTTATTTGGTTTTATTTGAGATTTCTTAGATTAGCCTTTTAAGTCTCAGTTTATTAGCCAATAATGTAAATATAATCCAAGATATGAAGGATAGGAATAAGGATGAGCTTGGTTGTTTTCTTCTTTTTGCTGTTTTGTATTATTTGCTTTTTTCAACTTTCTCATTTTGAGTAATAGTTCTCTGTACCTACTGAAGCTCAAAGCCTGGATAGATTTTTCTCTTAATTCTTCGTAAAATGTTTGAGATTCATATTACTTACAGTTCCTGAGTCATAGCAAGGGCTCAATAAATGCCATCACCATTTAATGTAGGTATATGGATTAGTCCTTGGTGACATAGTAAATCAAAACAATCTCAGTGATTGTGCTTTCTTGCTGCACACACGATCTGTCCATCAACACATTACAGTTCCTTAAAAAGCCAGTTCAAGCTCGGCTCTCCATACAATTTTATCTAACAATCCCAGTTGACAATAATTGTTTCTCTTCTTTATAAAAACTTACCACAACATAACACTGGGTCATAAAGTCAAATTATTTTCTAGTTATAACAAGTATGTATTTACTATTATCTGTCCAACTAGAGCATAAATAAATTGCCCACAATAATAGGCTCCTATTCCTTTATATTCTTTATGCAGAGGCCAGAAAATTGTACAGATGTGGTAAAAATTTTAGTGCAAAATATATTTTTGGCTTATCTTTAGACGGATACCCCTATTTTACTGAATGCTAGAGAGTTTTTATGCAAATAGAATGTCTAGTTAAGTTCATGCATACGGTTCCTCAGAATTTTCTTTTAGTCTTTTCCATCAGACATGAAGAAATACTACTAAGAGAATGCTTTTCCCTACTCAAAAAAATCATACAATTCTTTTCATTTTAACAATTGTTTCACTACATATATTGGTGTATTTTCATATTTTAATATATAATAAGCTAGCAATATTCATACATTTTATATCTTATCAAAGTAAAAATTCCAGAAATATTTAATAAAGTAAAAGGGCAGCTTTGCCAAGTGAGGAAGACTTATTGTCGAGTAAAATTATATCTGGAAAGTTTTAGGGTTACTGAAATTATAACTTTAGCCAATTTGCACTTTTGTAGAAAATTGTGTGTTTAAAGGCTATAACATGCTATGAAGCTATGCAGTAGTAGTACATTTAAAATTCTGTTACATTAACGAATAGTTAGATTAATGTACCAATAATATAAATTTAAGTGTCAATTGAAATTTTGGCTATCTATGTCTGAATATATTATCTTGACTGCTTTATAATGAGTACAGATAAATGGGTGTGGGAAATTAAAAATCATGTACAAAAAATGAATTTTACAAAAATATTTTATTCTCGGAGAAATACTAGGACACTACTTCCACTACGACAAAATAGTTCATTAAATTGTAATATTACCACAGCAAGTTGAAATAAATCTTGAGGATACGAACAATTGGTAATGATTTTCTCTTTTTACATAGAAATAAATAGTGTGTCAGATAATTTGAAGATATCAATTTAATCTTCTAGTATTAATTAAGACTTAAAATTCTAAATTTGAAAGTAATTAATCAAGCTATTGCATTCACTAAACACCATTAATATTTTGAAAGTTCCATCGTTTAAATAGTAATATTTTGATAAAGCAAAAACTTTGTAATTGATTCCCACATAATAGAAACACTTGACTGAATGAAAAAATAAATATGGGTTCAAAAATGAGAGTAAAAACAACATTTTTATGTTAGTAAGTGGTCTCATCATGTATTAAATAAAAGATGAACAAAGTGATCATTTTTATATAAGAAAAATTTATATCAAACATTTCTTTCATCATAATAAAGGATGATAATTCCTTATAATAAAGATTAGTGCTATTAGTGCTGTAGTTATATATGGTGATATGATAGATACTTGATCCAAACACCATTTATTTGGCCAAAAATATATTGTCTTCAAAAGATTTACTGCTAGGTCACTGATAAAAAAAGATAAGGTTTATGTGTTATTAAAAGGGCATAGAAGAACCCCCCCAATCTTTTCTGGTTACCATTAGTTATGAACTCCTTCTCTCAAAGGAAAATCGTCTCCACAATGAATTATACGTAACTCTCACGTTTAGCTTCTGTCTCCTACTGTGGTGGACCACAAAGCTGTAAGAAAGATCTGTTAGTTCATGGAGCATTGTTCTAGATTTCATTTAAGAGGAAAGCTAAGAAAACTGTATCTGTGGGAACATGAACGGGCATAGTGGAAAACCAGAAAATTTGTGATTTGAATTATTTTACCACTTTAAGCTTAATTCTGTGAGTATGGTGTAACATTTTCTGTCTGAAAATACATATAAATGCTAAAGTGTTATGTTTTGAATTTTTACCTCTATTTGCTTAAATCAATCAAGCTTTTATTTAAAAAAATATGTATTCAATTATGTCAACAAGCAAACGTGAAAGGTAAACAAAACACTAAGACTATACATCTCTAGTTAAATGCAGCCGTCACCAACCCCTCCTACCTCAAGCAGGTGAATCAGTTCTTAGTTCCAAAACGGCTCCTTTTGTGGCTGAATTGGGCAATATAAAGGTTTAGGACCCATTGGGAAATGGTCCCTGGGCGATCAGTAATTGTCTGTTTCAAAATGCTCAGTCATGCCTTGCTTTCTGTCCCAACAGAGATGGGGCAAATTAGCAGGTAAGCAGAAAACAACATGCTTTCTTGGGTCTAAAGAAATCTTTGCCTAATGAATATCAGCAAATTTTCTTCAGAAGAGAAATAACCTGTTTTCCTCCAGAAGTTTTATGGTTTTAACCCCTACATTTAAATCTATGATCTATTTCAAGTTAATGTTTGTAAAAAAATGTGAGGTAGGGATCAGGTTTATTATTATTTTGTAAATGACTATATATTGTTCTAACACCTTTTATTGAAATAATCATCCAATAATCCTTCCCCTATTTAATTGGCACTTTTTTGAAGGAGTTCTCCATCCTCGTTCCTCTTTTCCAAAATTGTTTCAGCTTTTCAAGTTCCTTTGAATTTCTATTACAATTTTAGAATCATCTTGTCAATTTCTAAAATAAAAAGACTTGGTATTTTGATTAGAAATGCATTGAGTCTCTAGAACAATTTTTGGGAAGAACTGATATAACAAAATTTCATCTTCCAACCCACGAACACAGTAGTAGATATGTGAATAGAAAAGGAAAAAAAATTTCTGCACTCATAGAGTTTACATTACCTATATTCACATTGATGTGCGTTTAAAGAAAAAAGTCCTAAGTATATATATCCAAAGAAGGACACTAGCTTTATGTAAAACAATGGATATGTACACCATTCCATGATCACCAGCCTCCTCACATGCTGTCCTATCGACTGCTTCCCATCCTCCATTGTCCAGACCCCTGGACAGAGGTCTGTGATCTGTGACTAATCCACCACTTTCCTCTATCTGATACACTTGTTATTCTTTCCCCCTTGTGTCATAAAGCTAATGAATTATCAAATATCTGCTTTGTGATTTTTTTTTCATTCTTCCTTTTATTTTCATTCTCTCGCCTAGTGCTGTAGTATGGGGTTAACACCACACACTCATTGTGCTACATAATATCGTAACTGCTTTCTCTGATTCAAGCCTGTATTTTGTACCACACATCATCTCCATTCCTCTAATTTTAATGTTGTAATTTCCCTGCTTAAAAACAACCCCGTTAAACACGTACCATTTCTAATACATTTGCTGGCATCTGGCTTCTTCTGTATTATGGAATAAACATACGTTTCATATCTCTTTTGCCAATAGTTAACTTTGAATAGTTTAGCATCTCAAACCAGAAACCTCCAATCCTGTGAAAATGATATTCCTCAGGATAGCTTCCATACCACAACAATGTAGCAGGATGAGGGGTAAAATAGCTGATTTTTTTTCAACAGCTAGCATTATAATTCCTTTGAGTGAATGAACTTAAGAAGATAAGACATCAATCATGACAGAAGATAAAGTCCTGAGGAATGGGGTTGAAAATGGATCAAGGAAGTGATTGATAAGTGAATCTGCAGTAGAAAATTAGTACGAAAATCACAATAACATCTCTAACCATCTCTGTGCTTCGGTTTCCTCATCTGTGAGGTGGAGATCATATGAGCAGCTATCTCATGGTTTAGCATGATGAATAAGCTTTAGAACAGAGCTTGGCATAATCAGTGCTCTCTATGCGTGAAGTTCTAACCTTCCCCTCTGAGCCTGCTCTCACTGAGTAGATAAGTTCACTAAGAAGGGACTTATCGGCTTTGCAGCTGTGCAGTTCAGTGCTATTCAGAAGGAAAAGGGATAGAGGACTTAATGTTTACCAATTGCCAAATCTAATTTAGCATTACAAGCATAAAGAAAGATATTCAGATTTCTCTTTCTTTTGCCTATTTTCCCCAACTGTTTCAGGGCATTACCATTTTTTCTTTTCTACAGTTTTTAAATATAGTATATAATAAATGTTAAGTATAGCTATTATTAATCACCTTTTTATTATAAACCTCAGTGAATAGATGAGTTTTTTATTTTCTAAAGGGTAATTTATAGGGACTATACTTAGAATAGTGCTATCTGAGAGCTAATGGGGTTGTTAGAATTATTTCCTAACTGAAGCTATAGTTCATGCTGTGATCAATACAGTATTCAGATCCAGAATGTAAATGAGTCCAAGTAAAAGACATAAAAAAGATACTGGAAGCTTGAGGATGGAGTTAATATTCAGAGGGACAGACAGATGAAGCCAGAGAGATTTCATTACATTAAGTGAGTGATAACAAAGGCAAGTACGAGAAATTGGGTCTGTTACAATACATGGTTAACATTTGTAGCTTCTCTGTACCAAGCTTCATAGTGTGAACAATTTTAGTCAGAGTCAAGGATGGGTTTGACAAGGCTATTCTTAATTTCATTACCTGGAATTATTTATGCATCTTTTATAATTTTGCCATTTATACATAACAAATCTCCCCTAAACTTAATGTCTTAAAACCACAAGCATTTATTTTTGCTCATGAGTCCATGGTTCAGCGAGGCAGGTCTGCTGATCTGGACTGGGTTCTCCCACATTTGGGGGAATCAATTGGCTGTAAGCTGGTCTAGTTGGGATGAATGAGCTCTGTCTCAGTAGATCTCTCTGCTTCCAGCAGGCTAGCCTTGTCTTGTTCTCATGAGAATCATGTGGGTGCAGGAGAGAGCAGATCTATTCCATTTCTTTCTCCTAGCTTCTGATGGTTGCCTACAATCCTAGGTCTTCCTGGCTTGTACCTGCAAAACTCCAGTTTCTGCCTCCATCTTCACATGGCTGTCTTTCCTACAGGTCTGTGTATCTCTGTGTCTCTAAATCTCTCTCTCTTTATGTAATGACACTAGACATTGGATTTATGGCCCACCCTAACCTAGAATAAGCTCATCCCACACTGATTACATCTATAATGCCCCATTTCCAAATAAGTTCACATTCACAGATGCTTCGGGTTAGGACTTCAACATATCTCTTTGAGGGGACACAATTTAGTCCTCTACTGCAATCATATATAGTTTATGGAAAGTGCTTAAGAGAAATCAAATACCCTGATTATCCTTAGAAACACAAGCCTCTAAATTCATAAAATACATCAAAGCCCAATCTATATACCAGTGTATAAGAAACAGAAAAAATGCCAATTAACATGCAAACTAACTAAGCTTCCTTCTTTCTTTTTGCCCTCCACTATCTGCATTCCCTTGTCAAGAACAAGGCATGCTTCTTTTTCAACATAAATTTAAACTTCTTTTGCAAATGTGCCCATGAAGATTCCTAATCCATCTCCCAACTACTTTGCCATTTATAAAACATACCTTATTATTGACTGCTGTGAGATTTTTGTATCGTATAATTGTAGAACCTTCTCCTTCATAGATGATCTAAGTGAGTCTCAGATAGTTTATATCTTGACCAAGGTCACTAGAATAGTTAATGAAAGAAGAAAAAATAGCATCTAGGTTTTTAGTTTTATTTTATTTTCAGATTTCACTAGTTTTATTTATTTTCTTCCAATTTTATTGAAATATAAGTAAAATAAAACACTGTATAAGTTTAAGATTTACTGTATAATGTCTTGACATACATATATAGTGAAATGATTACCACAATAAGTTTAGTTAACATCCTTTACCTCATATAGTTAAGTTTTTTTCTTTTTCCGTTTGATGAGAACTTTTAGGATTTACTCATTGAGCAACATTTGAATAATCCAGATGGCAGTGTTAACTATAGTAATCATGTTGTACATTGCATCCTCAGTACTTATTTATCTTATAAGTCGAGTTTTGTACATTTTGACCCCCTTGACCCAATTCCCCCACCCCTACGCCCTGCCGCTAGCAACCACAAATCTGATCTCTCTTTCTTTTTTTTTTTTTAATTTTTTGTTTATTGCAGTAACATTGGTTTATAACATTGTATAAATTTCAGGTGTACATCATTATACTTCTATTTCTGCATAGATTAGATCATGTTAACCACCCAAATACTAATTACAACCCATCACCACACACATGTGCCGAATTACCCTTTTGCCCTCCTCCCTCCATCCTTTCCCTCTGGTAACCTCCAATCCAATCTCTGTCTCTATGTGTTTGTTTATTGTTGTTATTATCTACTACTTAATGAAGGAAATCATATGGTATTTGACATTCTCCCTCTGACTTATTTCACTTTGCATAATACCCTCAATGTCCATCCATGTTGTCACAAATGGCTGGATTTCATCGTTTCTTATGGCTGAGTAGTATTCCATTGTGTATATATACCACATCTTCTTTATCCATTCGTCCCTTGATGGTCACTTAGGTTGCTTCCAAGTCTTGGCTATTGTGAATAATGCTGCAATGAACACAGGGGTGCATGTATCTTTACGCATTGGTGTTTTCAAGTTCTTTGGATAAATACCCAGCAGTGGAATAGCTGGATCATATGGTAGTTGTATCCTTGATTTTTTGAGGAATCTCCATACTGTTTTCCATAGTGGCTGCACCAGTTTTCACTCCCACCAGCAGTGTATGAGAGTTCCCTTCTTTCCACATCCTCTCCAACACGTGTTGTTTCCTGTCTTGTTAATTATAGCCATTCTGACGGGCGTGAGGTGATATCTCATTGTAGTTTTGATTTGCATTTCCCTGATAGTTAGTGATGTTGAACATCTTTTCATGTGTCTGTTGGCCATCTGTATATCTTCTTTGGAGAAATGTCTGTTCAGGTCTTTTTCCCATTTTTTAATTGGGTTGTTAGTTTTTTTGTTGTTGAGATGCATCAGTTCTTTATATATTTTGGAGATTAACACCTTATCAGATGTATGGTTTGTAAATATCTTCTCCCAATTGTTAGGTTGTCTTTTCGTTTTGTTGATGGTGTCCTTTGCTGTGCAGAAGCTTTTTAGTTTGATGTAGTCCCATTTGTTTATTTTTTCGATGGTTTCTCTTGCCCGGCCAGATATGGTGCTTGAAAATACGTTGCTATGACCGATGTTGAAGAGCATACTGCCTAGGTTTTCTTCTAGAAGTTTCATAGTTTCAGGTCTTACATTCGAGTCTTTAATCCATTTGGAGTTAATTTTTGTGTATGGTGTAAGGTAAGGATCTACTTTCATTTTTTTGCATATGGCTATCCAGTTTTCCCAACACCATTTGTTGAAGAGACTTTCTTTTGTCCATTGTATGTTCTTGGCTCCTTTGTTAAAGATAGCTGTCCATAGATGTGTGGGTTTATTTCTGGGCTTTCGATTCTATTCCATTGATCTGTGTGTCTGTTTTTGTGCCAGTACCATGCTGTTTTGGTTACTATAGCTTTGTAGTATATTTTGAAATCAGAGAGTGTGATCCCTCCAGCTTTGTTCTTTTTTCTCCGGATTCCTTCAGCTATTCGGGGTCTTTTGTTGTTCCATACAAATTTTAGGATCCTTTGTTCTATTTCTGTGAAAAAAGTTGTTGGAACTTTGATAGGGATTGCATTGAATCTATAGATTGCTTTAGGAAGTATGGACATCTTAACTATGTTAATTCTTCCAATCCCAGAGCATGGAACATCTTTCCATTTCTTTGTGTCTTCTTCAATTTCTTTCAGCAAAATTTTATAGTTTTTGGTGTATAGATCTTTCACCTCTTTAGTTAAGTTTATTCCCAGGTATTTTATTCTTTTTGCTGCTATTAAGTGGGATTGTATTCTTAATTTCTCTTTCTGCTACTTCATTGTTAGTGTATAGAAATGCAACTGATTTTTGTATGATTTTGTATCCTGCAACTTTACCGTATTCGTTTATGACTTCTAAAAGTTTTCTGGTGGATTCTTTAGGGTTTTTTATGTATAAAATCATGTCATCTGCAAATAGTGACAGTTTCACTTCTTCCTTTCCAATTTGGATCACTTTTATTTCTTTTCCTTGCCTGATTGCTCTGGCTAAGACTGCCAGTACTATGTTAAATATGAGTGGTGAGAGGGGGCATCCTTGTCTGGTTCCTGTTCTTAGAGGGATAGCTTTCAGTTTTTCACCATTGAGGGTGATATTAGCTGTGGGTTTGTCATATATGGCCTTTATTATGTTGAGGTACTTTCCTTCTATCGCCATTTTATTCAGAATTTTTATCATAAATGGATGCTGTATTTTGTCAAATGCTTTCTCTGCATCTATTGAGATAATCATGTGATTTTTATTCTTCATTTTATTAATGTGGTGTATTACATTGATTGATTTGCGAATGTTGAACCATCCCTGCATACCTGGAATAAATCCCACTTGATCATGGTGTATAATCTTTTTAATGTATTGTTGTATGCAATTTGCTAGTATTTTGTTGAGGATTTTTGCATCGATGGTCATCAGTGATAGTGGCCTCTAATTTTCTTTTTTTGTGTTGTCCTTGTCTGGTTTTGGTATCAGGGTAATGTTGGCTTCATAGAAAGAGTTAGGGAGCTTCCCCATCTCCTCAATTTTTTGCAAGAGTTTGAGAAGGATAGGTATTAAGTCTTCTTTGAATGTTTGGTAGAATTCACCAGGGAAGCCGTCTGGTCCTAGACTTTTATTTTTTGGGAGGTTTGTGATTACTGTTTCGATCTCCTTACTGGTGATTGGTCTATTCAAATTCTCTACTTCTTCTTGATCCAGTTTTGGAAGGTTGTATTATTCTAAGAATTTATCCATTTCTTCCAGATTGTCGAATTGGTTGGCATATAGCTTTTCATAGTATTCTCTTATAATCTTTTGTATTTCTGAGGTGTCTGTTGTAATTTCTCCTCTTTCATTTGTGATTTTACTTATTTGTGCCTTCTCTCTTTTTTTCTTTGTGAGTCTAGCTGAAGGTTTGTCAATTTTCTTGATCTTTACAAAGAACCAGGTCTTGGTTTTATTAATTTTTTCTATTCTTTTTTTAGTCTCTATTTCATTTATTTCTTTTTTTTTTGTTTTTTTTTGTTTGTTTGTTTTTTGTTTTTAATTTTTTGTTTATTGCAGTAACATTGGTTTATAACATTGTAAAAATTTCAGGTGTACATCATTGTACTTCTATTTCTGCATAGATTACATCACGTTCACCACCAAAATACTAATTACAACCCATCACCACACACATGTACGGAATTATCCCTTTCACCCTCCTCCCTCCCCCCTTCCCCTCTGGTAACCACCAATCCAATCTCTGTCCCTATGTGTTTGTTTATTGTTGTTATTATCTACTACTTAATGAAGGAAATCATACGGTATTTGACCTTCTCCCTCTGACTTATTTCACTTTGCATTATGCCCTCAATGTCCATCCATGTTGTCACAAATGGCTGGATTTCATTGTTTCTTATGGCTGAGTAGTATTCCATTGTGTATATATACCACATCTTCTTTATCCATTCGTCCCTTGATGGGCACTTAGGTTGCTTCCAAGTCTTGGCTATTGTGAATCACGCTGCAATGAACACAGGGGTGCATGTACCTTTGCAAATCGGTGTTTTCAAGTTCTTTGGATAAATACCCCGCATTTATTTCTGCTCTGATTTTTATTATTTCCCTTCTTCTACTGATTTTGGGCTTTGTTTGTTCTTCTTTTCATCTCTTTTCTTATGGGTTTTTTTTAGATTCTACATATAAGTGAGATCATACCGTATTTGTCTTTAGCTGTCTGACTTATTTCACTTAGCATAATGCCCTCAAGGTCCATCCATGTCATAAATGTCAAGATTTCCTTCTTTTCTATGGCTGAATACTACTTCATTGTGTGTGTGTATTTATTTACTTACATGACATTTTCTTCATTCATGCATGTGTACATGAGCACTTAGATTGTTTCCATATCTTGATTGTTGTAAATAATACTGCAAGAAATGTGGGTGTGCACATATGTGCTTGATATAGTGATTTCATTTCCTTTGGACAGATACCCAGAAATGGAATTGCTGATTTGTATGATAGTTCCATTTTTAACTTTTTGAGGATGCCCCATACTGTTCTCCATAGTGGCTGTATCAATTTACATTCCAACCAACAGTGCACAAGGGTGCCCTTGTCTTCACATTCTCAGCAGTATTTGTTATAGCTTGTCTTTCTGACAATAGACATTCTAACAGGTGTGAGGTGATATCTCATTGTGGTTTTGATCTCATTTCCCTAATAATTAGTGTCATTGAGTACCCTCTCATGTACTTCTTGGCCATTTGACAGGTACATATTATTTGGAAAAATGTCTATTCGTGTTCTTTGCCCATTTTTGAATTGGATTACTTGGGGTTTTTTTCCTATTGAGTTATATTAGTTCTTTATACATTTTGGATGTTAACTCCTTATCACATATATGATTTACAAATATTTTCTCCAATTCCGTGGTTTCCTTTCCATTCTCTTGGTCATTTCTTTTGCTGTGCAGAAGGTTTTTAGTTTGATGTAGTTCCACTTGCTTATTTTTATTTTGTTGCTTTTGCTTTAGACATCATATCCAAAAATCATTGCCAAAACCAATGTCAAGAAGCTCTTTCTCTATGTTTTCTTCTAGGATTCTTATGGTTTCAGGTTTTACGTTTAAGTCTTTAATCCATTTTGAGTTAATTTTTGTGAGTGGTGTAAGATAGGAGTCTAGTTTCATTCTTTTACATGTGAATATACAATTTTCGCAGCAACGTTTATTGAAGAGATCACCTTTTCTCCATTGAGTATTCTTGGCTCCCTTGTCAAATATTAGTTGATGTACATTCATATAGGTTTTTAAAAACTAAGATTAGTGTTTCTTTCACTATATGTTTGATTTTGCTTTATATATATATGGTTTCTGTTCACATTAAGATTTCGAAAGTTGATTGAACAAATTATCATATTTTTTTATTCTGTCAGACATTTCTCCACAAATTTGCCAATGGTTGTAGATAAAGAAAATACATCCAACTAATCTGAAAATAAAATACCATTATAGTTTTTAAGGCTACATGCAAATACCCTTTTGAAAGTTGTTTCTGCACCTCCTCCAGATGCCCCAAAAACACACTCACCGATGGTTACTCACATCTAATTTATGAGGAAGAGGTGGTTCTGTATCTATGTATCAATATATTCCATATATTCATATATATAAAATTTCTTGCCTCTATATTCCACATGTTCCTTCCATAAGGCTTCCATATGAACTACTTTGACTGAACTTTTAATAAATTCATTTAAGTGACATTTTTTTCCTGATTAGATTTTTATCCATTAGAATTCTTTATTGAAAAAAAAAAAAAAACCTGAAACTGGCTCTTGAAGATTTGCACAGGAAAAATATTTAAAATATATTAAGAAGCAGACCACATATAAAATGAGAAGGGAAATGCAAGAGTAAGCAGCAGTCAGGACCACAGTGAAAATCCAAATTAATACTCCAGAATCAGTTGTATAAACACACTCTTGTGGCCACAACTTAAACCTGGATGTCACGGGTTAAGCTTGTGCTACCAGCATTGGACACTGGGAATCGCCACTGCCACTGAAGATTCCATTGCCCCTGAAGGCTGGGAGCCTCTGGTTTCATTCCCACTGTCCCTATTTCTTTGCATCACTAAATCTCAAGTCAAAATCTGGTCCGTTGAGCCTAGGTTACATGCCTCCAAACTACCTGTAAGGAGTCTGGTAAAATATATATCTGACATTCATGTCTGCTTCATGGGAAATTGTTCCTGTCTTCCTCTAAGACTCACAAAATGAAGGATTGAAAGACTACGCAGCCCATAAATAATCACTGTCCCCTCCATTCTGAATACATTAAGTTGTAATAACACAATGAAAACTCACATGACTTTGCCACAAACCTGTACAGGTGTGATGGTTCATGGAGGATACATAAATTTTTTCTGAGTATTGGATTCTGAATTCAAATTAGTGATTATCTGACTGCCAAGTCTGTAGGTTTCATTCCACAATGAATCATCGTTTTACGTAAATTTTATCCTCTCAAGTACCTGAAAATTGCTATTTAAATCCTAAGAAGTAATAGCTGATTAATAAAAATTAATAGCTTATTTAGCCAATGATCAAAGAAGCCCAGAATCATGTCACCAAATATTAATACGAAGGTAATTTTATTAAATAAGATCATTTAAACAAGCTACTCATATAAAGAATTTGCACCATGAATTCTTGGCAACTACAAATCTCAATCTTTCAATATATCTTTTAAGAAGTCACTTAAAACACATTACATGATTGTTCATTGCATCACATTAGCTACAGAATATATATTAATTTGTGGTGGATATTTTCTTTTATGCATCATAACTTTTTCCATCCTGATCTGTGCCCCAGAAGGCTGACCTTAATATACTGTATCAACAGACATTCTTGCCCTCTGTCTCAAAATTGGTTTGATCAAGAACAGGCACCAGCAGTAGATTTGAGAAAGTGAGCAGAATAAGCCTAGGATGACAGTGTTCCTCTACTAAAGAACAGAGCTCTTGGTGGGTGGCTTTTTCCCATAGTTTTAGTACTCTCCAGGCTCCAGTAATACTTCTTCTCCTTGTCCTTTCAGGTCATAAGATGGAATTCCAACATATGAGCTGTGTGACAATTATCTAACCCCGCTCCCCAATTTGTAAATAGTCCCCTCATAAAGATTCACTCAATTATTCCAATTTGAGAGTACCATCTGTTTCTTGCTGGGACTCTGACTGAGACACTGAGGTCCACCTCACATGGTAAGAGACATTGACAAAATAAGAGCAAATCTTCTACTTCTTTTAAGCTTTTGTTCATGGGTTCCACTGTCCCTACTTTCTTTAGAAAAATTCTACACAATAGGACTCAAAACACATCTAACTTTTGCAAGACTTTGAGAGATTGTCCTCTTGACTGCTCCCTTCACTTCGTTGTTCCTGAGGCTGTATATGATGGGGTTTAACATAGGAGTGATGACAGTGTAGGACAATGACACTAGCTTCTTGCTCTCAGGGGACTGGTGGGATTTGGGCCGTAAGTAGGTAAGGCTGGTTGTTCCATATAAAAGGGAGACCACAATGAGGTGTGATGAACAAGTGGAGAATGCCTTCTGCCGGCCAGTAGCAGAGGGCATCCTCATGATTGTTGTGATAATGCGAGTGTAGGAGACCAAAATGAGAGAAAAGGGAAACATAATAAATAGTAATGTGGAAGCAAGTGCTTGCATTTCATACATGGTTGTATCCTGAGTGACTAGTTTCAACACTGGGGGGCCATCACAAAAAAAATGATCTACTGTGTTTGGTCCACAGAAAGGAAGGGCCATCATCCAAGCTGTCTGTAGCATAGAGACAGGAACACCAGACATCCAAGAGACTATGGCCATCCACCAGCATAGGGACCTACTCATTATGACTGAATACCGGAGAGGGTTGCAGATGGCTACAAAGCGATCATAAGCCATCATAGAGAGGAGGAAAGATTCAGAGCTGCCAAAGAAGAAGAAGAAGTACATCTGGGTACCACAGCCCACAAAAGAGATGATTTTCCTTGCGGACACTAGATCTACCAGCATCTTCGGCACCATGACCAAGGTGAAACAGACTTCAAGAAGTGATAGGTTTCGAAGAAAGAAGTACATGGGTGTGTGAAGAGCAGGATCCACACTCGTAACTGTGACAATAAGGAAGTTGCCCAACAAGGTGACCATATAGATGACCAGGAACAAAACAAAAAGAGAAACTTGCATCTCACGGTTGTTTGTAAAGCCAAGAAGAATAAATTCAGTGACTCTGGTGTGATTTTCACAAGTCATATCTTAGACTATTTTCTCTCTTAGAATCAAAATATGTGCATCAAAGGATCATCCTTAAATATAGATATAATCTCAATAATATCAATAAAATGCATAAATGCATCTCTGTTCCCATTTGTCTTAGCATTCTATTTCTCTGAAGCAGAGAGAATGTTTACAATAAGATAAAATCAAGAGAAAAGAAATATTTTGCATGAATCCTACTAATGTCTGATCACCTAGGTGCAGTTCTTCTCTCATCAGTGGTCATAGCCTGCAGATCATATTCTTCATCAGAAACATGCTATTTTTCAGAATTAAATAGAAAGAGTTTATACAGATAGTAATTAAAATAGAATCATCAGTAATTTTTAAAAATAAATTCAGGCTGCAAAAAGGTAAATTGTGAGCTAGTTGTACTTTTCTATTCTTTGACTATTTAAATGACATGTTTCTACTAAATGGAATGCATTTTACACTATTCCATCTGATATATACATACATATATACATTTATATATACAAATATATGTTCACACACACACATATATAGGTATATACGAGACAAACTGAGTAAATAAGCATAAGCAAACAAATATGTGGACACAATATATGCCTATGATTTTGGTGCTTCTGTGAAGTCTTCATGTGACTGCTAATTTATGTGATTTTTGATATGGTCTCTTGAACCATAAGTTTACGTCACTAGAACCCGTTTCTTATTATGCATGTAAGTCTAGTCATATAGTTTGAGTTGGGCTTAAAAACAAATTTCTGAACAAGTATGACTTTCAATAGAGAAGTCCTCCTTCCAACCCTTGTTTTAATTCCCATTTATCAAAATAGTTCTGCTTCCCAATGTGTTGTGATGCTGCTAAACTAACATTTGCTAAGTAGAGCTCAGGGGTGTAGGTCGGTGAGTGTGGTTTAACAAAAGACCACAAAAGAAAGTGAAATAGAGAAGTTTGTTACTCACCAGTCCTGGATGAGGTACACAGTACACCTCAAGGGACCATGGGGGAAGTCAAGGCAGGGTGCAGGCAGAGAGAGAAGGGCAGGACCTGGGGCACATTGCCTTTATTAGAACCCACAGGTGGATTACTTTGGGAGCCTCTGGTTATGGCCAAATTGGTCAATTCAAACCAAAGAGAGTGGGGTTTTGGTACATTTCCCCAGGGGATTATCTAAGAGGCTCCAAAAGGAAGGCCCTGGGAGGCAGGGGAGACTGTTTATCACAAGGGCAGTATCACAATGTAAGTTCCTTACATTCCCTTGTGTCTCTCTGGGCTGTTATCTAGGGTATGTTCTCAAGGGAGGGGTTAACGTCAGTTCAAGTCCCCTGCAGGCCACTTGGCCACACAAAATGGACACCTAGTCAGCAAATTTTGTAGTAGTTTAGCTAAACTCTCAACACACTGTCAATCTTCTCCAAAATGGCATGGTCAGATGTGGGAGCTGGTCACTGACTGTTGTGTATCCACTAAAACTCCAGTCATAAAAGTACCAATTCAACTATTATGAACTCAAACATTAATCTTATTTAGAGTAAAATATTTTGAGCAAAAGTAGAATTATGTGAATATTTTCTACATAGGTCTTAGCAACAGCATATCAAACACTAGCAATCACAGAGACATTTGTTGGAATACCAATTATTCATAATGTTTCATTGGAGCTGAGCTGCATGATATTTCATTTTTTTAAAATATTGGGGTTATATAAGTATTGAATCAATTATTTTTTAATACATTTGTCAAATTCAGACAAAAATTTATTTTATTGTCAAAATTATATTTAAAATAGATTGCTCCTCTGAAAGTAAGGAGCTGAAAACTCACAGCCTATAGATTTATTCTGAAATGAGTGGCCCATTTGAAGAATTCCACGTTTAATTCTACTCTAAAGATATGTACTTTGGTAATATCTCACCTGTTTATTTTGCTTACTGTAGTTCTCAAACCAATATCCTCAATAGCATAAGAAAAGGAACTCCGGTGACCCCAGGCTGTCTGTGTCCCTAGAAGTTCTAGAATAATAGGTAACAGACTTGACAGTGATCGTGACCATTACCCTCTCATCACTATTACAAAACCTGCTTCAATCCATTCTCATCATCAGTAATAGAAACAACATTATTCCTGGTATATTTAACAAAACTTATAAAAAGCTTAATATACATTATCATGCTTACCAGCATTTTGCAACAAGTATTAACTTGTTGTGAGTCTAAAAATACTCCATTTTATGTCTTGATAAAAAAAAAAAATATGAGAGTTGATGAATGTATCAAGATTTTATAATAGCCTAACAGTTTTTCATGTATCCCTAAAATGGCTCAACCACCACTGCCTCCCGGAATTCTGATGTTGATGTGGCAGAAAGCAATACTGGGTTGAATGGCTGATCCTTGAGTGATCAAAGTCTATAGTGCACCGTCCATGGTCTCCAGTGTGAAATATGAATAAAGCTACCCAAGAAAAATGGTCAGTGTTTTGATGTTTTGATAGTGTCTCACACCTTCTACTTTGCCTACATACATTTAAATTCAATAAAAGTTTGAGGAACTAGAGGTTAATAGTGTCACAGAATGTACCTCCAAATATCCCTCTCGGTCTTCCTATATCCTAAAAAACCTCCTGATTACGTTGCATGAGTCCCCTAAAGAAGGAGAACCACCAGCAGTGATGTTGCAATCACGACCACAGATTTATACTGATGTCTTTTTAAAAAACTTGCAAACTGTGGTTGAGTTGCCATGATTGCTACATAGCTCTAGAGAATGTACTGTTTTACTTGTTGCATGGTATTTTGATAATTTAGTGACATTTACTTAAGTCCATTAATTTAATTGACTGTGTCCTAATGAGGCCAAAGAGTTTTTTCACCTCCCACTAAGCAACCCAACTTCAACCTTTCTGAGAAAATAGATTTTATCTCTCCTTCTGCCAGTTTTCTCACAGATATGTGTTTTCTCATGAAAATATTTATAGATCAATGCAATTACATCATCATTTTTGGAGCACAACTTGAAGCTGAAATCATCAAGTTTCTCTACCTGGAACAGCACTTCTAACAACCCACAATATAAATTAATAAAAATCAGAGAGCAAATCACCTCAGTATTTCAATTGAAAATACTTTGTATGGTTAAAATTCACAGCATTCCTTACGTTTACAACTATAGTTTTATTAATACTGTTTTCCTTAAAATTCTATAGCTTTCTAGACAGAAAACAAGGGCCTTATTGTTTTTTGTTTTCTTATATTTCAATAAAGCATAAGGTTACACATTTTTCCATAAACCAAGTCCCATATTTATTTTTCTAAGAATGTTTCTTTATACACAGAAGCACTGAGAAAACCAAGTTTTTTAAAAATTAAGGAACAAAAGAAATCATAAAGAAATATCTGGATGTATCTTACCAAATAAATCCTCATATTTGCTTTGTAATTAGGTTTAGTGATTTTTTAAAAAGATTAGTAATAGTTTGTGAGAATTGTTAACTGATCTTGAAATCTGTCAGTTATCTCAAATCTTCAGAATTAAGCAAATATCTTAGGCAGACTAACCTGCTTTGCATTGACACTAAATGGTTGATATATTTCAGTAATAATGTTTAAAAGTCTGACGGGCCTTGGGGAAATGATCCCTGGGACATTAGAAGAGACTACTGTTAATTAAACAACTGTTTTACTCTCACAGGGGAGAAAGCAGAATTCTCATGAAACTGACTATATTTTCTTTAAGTCCTAATGACTACAATTCAATGTGCATTTCTCAATAATAGTTATTTTGTGGTGGGTCACTGGTCAAGGACACACTGGTCAAGTCACTTGGGATTACAGCTATTAACAGTCCAAGACTATGTGAGGAATATAAATTTTTGTTTTCCCTGTAAAGTTTTTGTATTTGTGGCATAGTTTTTGATCCAATACAGATAAGAGAGATTTGTACCATGTCCTTAAAACTTATGTGATTTTAAATCTCACTTTTAAATTTATTTTTAAAATTTTATCATTTCACACATATATTTTCCTAATAATAATCTTTTTATTTTTTTATGATTATTTTTTATTTTTTTAGTTTTTCGTGAGGAAGATCAGCCCTGAGCTAACATCCGTGCTAATCCTCCTTTTTTTGCTGAGGAAGACTGGCTCTGAGCTAACATCTATTGCCAATCCTCCTCCTTTTTTCTCCCCAAAGCCCCAGTAGATAGTTGTATGTCATAGTTGCACATCCTTCTAGTTGCTGTATATGGGACACGGCCTCAGCATGGCTGGAGAAGTGGTGCGTTGGTGCACGCCCGGGATCCGAACCCGGCCACCAGTAGCGGAGCGTGACCACTTAACCTCTACGCCACGGTGCCGGCCCATAATAATCTTTTTAAATGAGTAAACACATCAAGTTAAGTTGATAATTGGCTGTATTTTATAGTTGTCTTATACCTTAAATAGTTTGGCTGTTGATTTGTTGTACAATGAGAACATTGTAAACAGTATTAAGATTCATACGTTGTTACATGGAAGCATTACCTTATATCCAACAAGGTCAATGCCACAAAGAAGTAAGCGATTTTTCTTTCTTTTTCAGTCCTTGGAATGTTTTATCCTTGGATTTTCTGAGACTGTTTTAATTTAGTAGGTAGAAACATAACATTATTCTTTGAAGTGTTTTGTAATAAGCTAACAAAACTCTAGAAATCACTCTCTTTATTTTATTATAACATATTTATTGTAGAACCAACTCGTGAATAAATATAAACTTCAAACAGTTATAAATTAGCACAGTGAGAATCATTCCAAAAAATTGTAATGAAATCTGTGGAGGGTGAAAAACCTTGAAAAGGCCCCAGGAGTTTAAGGTTAACCTAAGCCTGAGCAGGAGACATAAGCGTACCGGCCCTGGTATCAGTTCTCCTATAATAAACCCAGCATATAGGAGGTTAAAACGAAAAGCACTCATCCTCTTTCCCTGTTTCTCTAAGTTACATTCACATGTAGACATTGGTTGTTTTACAAAATTGTTACAAGCCCAAGTGGCCTCAAGCTGGGCTCACACTGTGTTTTGGCTAATTACCAGTTCTTGAGGTTTGTTACAGGGAAGCTGATATCAAGAAGCTAAAGCTTCTCAGGCCTCAACTCCTTGGCTTCCTGGGACCTGAATCCACCATCCACCAGGGAGACTCAGACAGTTGAAGGACACTCATTTGCGATTCCCTTGTCTTGCCCTCCTCCTTTCTGCCAGCAGCCTCACAAGACCAAATGCAGGCTGGTGGGAAAGTGCGGACCAGCAAGGCCACAGGCTCCCCCTCCCTACAAGCAGCCACACTCCTCACAACCTTTAAAACCCCTTGTCTCCCAACTTTCAGTGAGAGGGGACAAATTTGAGAGCTCTCCTCTCCTGGTTGACGTCACCAGATATAACAACTCTTTCTTTGCCGTTAGCCTGGAGTGATAGTTTTATTTGGCCCCTCTTGTGTGGCAGGTAAAGAACCTGGATATGTATCCAGTAACTATAACAAATAACTACATAGGAAACTTCATGACTCCCTAATTTACCTCTTTCTGAAAAACAAAAAGGGAAGCTTCTTACATTTGGGGAAATTAAAGGAAAATTCCTTTAATCCTTATTTTCCAAGTAATCTAAATAACAATGGCAAAATAGTTTAAAATCTCTTTCTTTTCAAAATCTTCAGCTGGATAATCTACCTTTAAAATAAGTAAAACAAATTTGTAACCATTTCAAAGGCAAAGTGATAAAATATAGTTGATATATCTTAATTCATACCTGTACCAAATAAATAATTAATCACCATACTTTAGGAGATATTTGTAACATTGGACAAGAAAAATCAAGTGAAAAATTGGCACATTGCTGAATCACATATCAGGCTTTTGTTTTGTTTTCAAAAATTGCAAATAAAAGTTTTATAAGATCTCAACAAGAAGACCACAAAAATCCCCTTATCTGAAGATAAGGTAAACTTCAATGGAGTTGTTTCTGTATCATCTGTTCCTAAATGAATATCACTCACCCTCCCACACACAAATTTTCAGAAAAAATACAGCTTACTGTGTGGTGTTTAATTGCCACTCTGGATTAGTCCACCTCCTTATCAAGCAATTCCTACAGTCAGATTGTACAATGCATTCACTGTATATGACTGCCAACTTGTGGGAGTTCATCTGTATTATTTTGGCTGAAAATTTTTCATGTTGTTATAACTTTGGATTTGCCAGGAAACAAATTAGTGATTCTTTTCCAATAAATTTTTTGGTTCATCTGCCAAGTGGCAAGCATTGTGCTAAGTATAGGTTGGAAAGGTAAAACAGACACACATTCTCATCTCAAAAAGCTTACAATGTTTGTAAATTTCATTTGATGAAATTCGTTTTGAGGGTGTAAGAATGAAGACATAGCAGCAAGAGTTTAGTGGCTCGTGAAAAAGACAAAATATGACCTTACATTGGCCTAGGATCTGGACCATAGATTTCAGTTTCAGAATTTAAATGTGCGATTTCATCCAGAGGATATCAAGCTCTTTGGGAAAGGTGAACACAAATTAAATTCATCCAAAGTGGTGTGTAACGTGAAAAGTATATAAAATCTAAAGGTGTATAAAATACTATTTATGACCTTTAAACCAAGGGATGTATCTTTTTAGTAACCTTACTACCCTTGTCTACTAACTTGGAAGTTACCTTTTGGAAGTCATGTCATTTGGGGGAATTAAAATGATATTTAGAAAATTTCTTTAAAAAATAAAATCAAAAAAACTGCATGAATTTTTGAGATTTTTCATGCATACTTTGGAAATTCTTGTTGAACAGCCATTTTATGAAAATAGTGAGCATCTCTTTTAAGACATCAGAATATTTTTCTAAACATCAAAAAAACCAAACAATCTGTTTAGAAAATGTGCAGAGGAAATGAATAGATGTTTTCCCAAAGAAGATATACAGATGGCCAAGGCACATTAAAAGATACTCAACACCATTAATCATCTGGGAAATGCAAATCAGAACCACAGTGAGATATCACCTCAGACGTGTCAGAATGACTCTCATCAAAAAAGACAACAAATGACAAGTGTTGGCGAGGATATGGAGAAAAGGGAATCCTTGTGCCCTGTTGTGGGGAATGTAAATTGATGCAGCAATTCTGGAAAACAGTTTGGAGAGTCCTCAAGAAATTAAAAATAGAACTACCATACAATCCAGCAATTCCACTTCTGGGTATTACTCAAAGAAAATGAAAACACTACAGACATATCTCATTTTGTTATGTTTCATTTGTCTGAGCTTCATAGATACTGTGTTTTTTACAAATTAACGGTTTCTGACAACCTTGCTTCAAGCAAGTCTATCAGCATCATTTATCCAACAACATTTGCTCACTTCATTTCTCTGTGTCACATTTTGGTAATTCTCACAATATTTCAAACATCTTCATTATTATTATATTGTTATGGTGATCTCTGATCAGTGATTTTCGATGTTATTATTATAATTGCTTTGGGGTTCCATGAACCGCGCCCATATAAGATGGAGAACTCAATTGATAAATGTTGTGTATGTTCCAACCGCTCCACCAACAAGCATTTCCCCATCTCTCTATCTCCTCGGGCCTCCATATTGCCTGAGACACGACAATATCGAAATTAGGCCAATTAATAACCCTACAATGGCCTCTAAGTGTTCAAGTGAAAGGAAGTGGCATGTACCTCTGACTTTAAATCAAAAGCTAGAAATGATTAAGCTGAGTGAGGAAGGCATGTCAAAAGCTGAAACAGGCCAAAAGCTAGTTCACCAAGTTGAAAATGCAAATGAAAAGTTCTTGAAGGAAATCAAAAGTGATACCCCAGTAACACATGAATGATAAGAAATGATAAGAAAGAGAAACAGCCTCATTGCTGTAATAGAGAAGGTTCTAGTGGGCTGGATAAAAGATCAAACCAGTCACAACATTCCCTTAAGCCAAAACCTAATCCAGAGTAAGGTCCTAACTCTCTTCAATTTTACAAAGGCTGAGAGAGGTGAGGAAGCTGCAGAAGAAAAGTTAGAAGTTAGTAGAGGTTGGGTCACGAGGTGTAAGGAAAGAAGCCATCTCCATAACCTAAAGGTGCAAGACGAAGCAGAAACTGCTGATGTACAGGCTGCAGCAAGTTATCCAGAAGACCAGCTAAGAGAATTAATGAAGGTGGCTACACTAAATGAAAGATTTTCAATACAGAAGAAACAACCTGGTATTGGAAGAAGATACCATCTAGGAATTTCATAGCTACAAAAGAGAAGTCAATGCCTGGCTTCGAAGCTTCAAGGGACAGACTGACTCTCTTGTTAGGGGCTATTGCAGCTGGTGAGTTTAAGTTGAAGCCAATGCTCATTTACCATTCTGAATTTCTTAGAGCCCTTAAGAATTATGCTAACTCTACTCTGCCTGTGCTCTATAGATAGAACAACAAAGTCTGGATGACAGCACATGCATTTACAATTGGTTAACTGAATACTTTAAGCCCATTGTTGAGATGTACTGCTCAGAAAAAAAAACATCCTTTTCAAAATGTTACTGTTCATTGACAATGCACCTGGTTACCCAACGACTCCAGATATACAATGAGATTAATGTCTTCCTACCTTTAACACAACATTTATTCTGCAGCCCATGGCTCAAGGAGTCATTTTGACTTTCAAGTCTTATTATTTAAGATATATATTTCATAAGGCTATAGCTGCCATAGATAACGATTCCTTCAATTGATCTGGGCAAAGTAAATTGGAAACGTTCTAGAAAGGATTTACCATTCTAGATGTCATTAAGAATATTTGTGATTCATGAGAAGAAGTCAAAATCTCAACATTAACAGGAGTTTGGAAGAAGCTGATTCCAACCCTCATTGATGACTTGGGGGGCTCAAGACTTCAGTGGAGGAAGTAACTGCAGATGTGTTGGAAATAGCAAGAGAACTGGACTTAGAAGTAGAGCCTGAAGATGTGACTGAGTTGCTGCAGTTTCATGATACAACTTTAATGGATAAGGAGTTACATCTTATGAATGAGCAAACGAAGTGGATTCTTGAGATGAAATCTACTCCTGGTGAAGATGCTTTGTAGATTATTGAAATGATAACAAAGGATACAGGATATTACATAAACTTAGTTGATAAAACAGTAGCAGGGTTTGAGAGACTGACTCCAATTTTGAAAGAAGTTCTACTATGGGTAAAATGCTGGCAAACAGCATCAAATGCTACAGAGAAATCGTTCCTGAAAGGAAGAGTCTGTCGATGCCACAATTGCTGTCATATTTTAAGAAATTGCCACAGCCTCCCCAACCTTCAGCAACCACCACCCTCATCAGTCAGCAGCCATCAACCTAGGGTCAAGACCCTCTGCCAGCAAAAAGATTACAACTCACTGAAGTCTCAGATGATGGTTAGCAATAATGTGTTTTTTAATTAAGATGGATATATAGTTTTTTTACATAATGCTATTGCACACTTAATAGACAACAATGTAGTGTAAACATAACTTTTATATGCACTGGGAAACCAAAAAATTTGTGTGACTCACTTTAGTGTGATATTTGCTTTATTTCAGTGGCCTGGAACCGAATCTGCAATATCTCTGCAGTATGCCTGTCATTCAAAAAGATGTATGTGCCACTATTTTCATTGCAGCATTATTTATAATAGCCAAGATATGAAAGCCACCTTATTTTCCATAGATTAATTACTAATGAAGATATAGAGATGTAGTATATATATGTATAATGGAATATTACTCACCCATAAAAAAGAATGAAATCTTCCATTTGTAACAACATGGATGGATCTAGAAAGTATTATGCTAAGTGAAATAAGTGAGACACAGAAAGACAAATATTGTATGATTCACTTATATGTGAAATCTGAAAGACAAAACAAATGAACAAACAAAACAGAAACAGACTCATAGATACAGAGAACAAACTGGTGGCTGCCAGAAGAGAGGGGGATGGGGAGTTGTGCAAAATAGGTGAAGGGGATTCAGAGGTACAAAATTCCAGTTATAAAATAAATAAGCCACCAGGATGTAATATACAGTATATGGAATATAATCAATAATATAGTAAGAACTTTGTATAATGACAGACGGTGACTAAACTTATCATGGAAATCATTTTGTAATGTATATAAATGTTGAATCACTATGTTGTACACCTGTAACTAACATAATATTGTATGACAACTATGCATCAATTAAAAAATAAATAAAACAGGGGCCAGCCCCATGGCCTAGTGGTTAAGTTTGGCATGGTATACTTTGGTGGCCCAGGTTCATGGGTTCGGTTCCCGGGTACAGATATATACCACACATCAGCCATGCTGTGGAGGTGACTTACATACAATATAGAGGAAGACTGGCAAAAGATGTTGGCTCAGGTTCAATCTTCCTCACACACACAAAAAAAATTAATTAAAAATAAATAAATAAAATGAAATAGAATATTTTTGTCTTCTGGCCATAGTATCTCTGTTTCTTAGACAGCAATAAATCAACAATTCAACAATTACTGTACCATTTCTCTTCTGATACATTTATTATAAACAATAAATTAAATCATAACCACAAATAGGAAAGGCAGATAGTTAATAGCATATAGGAAAACTGCACATACAAATGTCTTGGATCTTTATTTATATCTTATTATTTATTCCCTAGATATATGATCTTAAACAAGGTAATTAGCATTCTATTACTTTTAAAGAAAATGGCGAATATTCTTTTACAGAAAAATGTTGAGGATTAAAGTAAATAATGACAATAAAGCATCTACTACAGTGATCTAGAATATTGCAGACAATAAACGTTAGGTTTATTTTCCCCTGGTAATCCAGTTCTGGTCTCATGGAAGAAGAAACTCTTGTATCTTCCAAAACAGATGAGAATAGTAGATAAGCACCAGTTCTTTTAAATTCTTGATAATGAAAATAAAATCTGAGTTCTTGATAATAAAGCTAATCTTTGTGGAGTCAAGTTGAATTCTGAATGCTTTATATTTATTTACTCCTATAAATTTTACAAAAATTTAATGAAGCATGAAATATTTATAACCACCACTTTATAGATGAAAACAAGGACACAAAGGAAGCTTGTTATTGCCCTCAAATCATAGTTATTAACTTTAGAATCAGGGTAAATATTTAAGCTTTCTGATTTCATAGCCCATCTCCTTAATTGCTTCTTAATGCTCTAATTTGAGAACATTACAATTTCCAATATCATCAAGTCCTGATTGCTTTTTGTTTAACAGCTCTTGCCTCAATTTATCTCTCTCCTCTCATATTTACTGTAAGTAGCAAGACATTTCTATTCTTTGCTTGGAAATTTCCTCAGCTTAATATCCAAGTTTACCACCTCTAAGTTCTGCTTCCCACATAACTGCAGGATACAGGCCTGTTCAGCTTTCTGTCACTATATAACAAGGATCCCCTTTCCCTTGGGTTCCAATAATTTGTTCCTGATTTCTTTCTAAGCCCTCACCAGTACCTTCAACATCCATATTTCTATTAGCAGTCTGTTCATGACAATTTAACGGTTCTCTAACATGACATAGGTTTTTCTACAATGCTTCTCACTTTCTTCTGAGCCTTTCTTGGAAGAATCTTTAACATGCATATTTCTGCCAACAGTCTCTTCAAGACAATGAGGCTCTTTCTGTCATGCTCCTCAAATTTCCCGAGTCAATGCCCACTGCATAATTCAAAAGCCATTTCAACATTTCAATATTTGTTATTGAAGCACTCCACTTTCAGGGACCAAATCTGTGTTAGTTTTCTATAGCTATCCAAAAAAAATTACCAGAAACTAGGTGGCTTAAAACAACAGTAAGTTATTCTCACACTGTTCTGTAGGTCATATTTTCCAACATGGGTCTCAATGGGCTCAAATCAAGATGCTGCAGGGCTGCATTTCTTTCTGGGGGTGGTAATGGAGAATCTTCTTCCAGCTTCAAGAAACCACACACATTCGTCCACTTGTAGCTCCCTTCCTTCACCTTCAAGTCTGCATCTCTCTGACCCTTCTTCTGTTGACATGTTTTCTTTCCGACCACAGCTAAGAAAGGCTTTGCTTTTCTGAGGATTCGTGTGATTAGATTGGGCCCATTCAGATTGCTCCGTATAATCTCCTCATCTTAAGGACTCTAGCATTAATCACACCTGCAGTATCTCTTTTTTTCATGTAAGTAACATAGTCACAGGTTTTGAGGATTAGGGCATGGAGATCTTCAAGGAACCATTATTCTTCCTGCTACATTGATTTATCAATAAAGTGATCTGGAATTCATGGAATTTCTACTTAAAGTGAAATTCATATACTTATTTTTAATAATGACAAAAAAATGACTTAACTATCCATCCTAAGAATTTAGAAAACAGCAGTAAATCAAACCCAATGAAAGTGGAAGGCAATACATTACAAAGAAAACATCAGAAATTAATGAAACAAAATGTATATATAGAAGAGAGTATCAGTGGAACCAATAGTGATACTTTGAAAACAATTAAAATTTGACAATGTTCTGAAAAGATATACTAAGAAAATAAAGTGAGGAACAAATAACAAAAGAAATAATAAATAAAAGAGATCTCCCTTCAAGTGTTACCAATAAAAAAGAATGAGTCAAATAAATGTAACAATGTAGATAAATAAAATTTTAAAAACTTAGGAGCAAAATTCAATTTACTGAAGCTGACTTCTGTAGAAATAGAAAACTGAGGTATTTGCACAATAATTTTTAAAAGAATCAGTAATCAAAAAGAACTCCGCAAAGAAATATAGACCCACATGTCTTCACCAGAAAACTCTACCAAATAATGACACCGTCCAAAAAAATCAAGTCGTTCACAAACTATACTTTTATCTGTAGATAATAGAAGAAATATTAGTATTCCAAACATATTTTATTAGGGTGGATCACTATTGAGATTAAACCCAATAAATTCTTACTAGGAAGAAAAATTACACACCAATTTTATTCTTGAACAGCTACATAAAGATTCAAAATTAGATATTAGGAAAAATAATTCAGCATGCATAAAAATGATAATAAATAATGATCAAATCTGACATTAGAAAACTAGCCAATATAATTTACCATTTTAAGAGTTTAGACATAGGAAATCACCCTATCTCTTCATTAGGTGCACACAAAAGGCTTGATTCTCTTTCACAATTATTCTTTATAAAATCTCAGAGCAAACAAACTATTGAATGTATATTAATTATCTATTGTTATGTAACATTATCTCTATGCCTAAAACAATAATAAACATTGATTACCTCACAATTTCTGTGGTTCTAGAATTTGGGAACAGTTTCTCTGGGGAGATGTGACTCAGAGCCTTTAATGAGGTTGGCAGTTAAGGTAGGATCTCATTATATGTGGAATCTAAAAAAGCTGAACTCACAGAAACATAGGGCAGAATGGTGATTGCCAAGGGTTGGAGAGTGTAATAAATGGAGAGATGTGGGTCAAAGGGTATATACTTCCAGTTATAAGTACTGGTGATCTAATGCACGGCATGGTGCAACAATCCTCTGCATCATACTCATGAAGGCTTTTTTCACTTGTTGGTTCCATAACGTGTAGATGAAATGATTCAGAAGTGGAGCAACAGAGGTATTGAGCACCGCAATTCCCTTGGAGAAAGATATTCTTTGTATGACTGATGGTTCAACATACATGAAGATGCAGCTGCCATAAGAAAGGAATATCACAAACATGTGAGAAGAACATGTGGAAAAGGTCTTTTTCCTCTGACTAGTTGAAGGGATTCTTAGAATGGTCAAGGCAATACAGGTATATGATATTGTCACCATTGCTAATGTGGCCACGAGTCTCACCGCAGCTGAGATGAATCCCATCATCTACAGAAGCTGTGTGTCTGAGCAGGAGATCTGCAGGAGAGGAGTAGTGACATGGTAGAAATGATCAATAATATGGGAGATACAGAAGTCAAGGCATAGGCCTAAAAGGAGTGGTGGAAAGATGACAAAAACCCAGCAAGCCAGCAACTGAGGACCAGCTGTATGAAGATTTTACTGTGCGTGATGGTTGTGTAATGCAGGGGCTTACAGATGGCAACATAGCAGCCATGGGACATAGCTGCCAGCAGGTAAAATTCAGATGCTCCAAGAAGGAAAGCAAAAAATACTTGAGCTGCACAACTGTTATAGGAAATGGTTTTGTTGCCAGTTGCCATAATAGCCAGAAACTTAGGAATGCATGTAGTAGTGTAGGAAATTTCTAAGAAGGAAAAATTCCAAAGGAGAAAATACTTGGGAGTCTTGAGGTGAGTATCCACCAGGGTGAGTGTGGTGATGATCAGATTGCCAGTGATGCTTAGCAAGTAGATGAGAAGCAGGAACATAAATAAAACAACTTTCAATTGCAGGTCATCAGTCAAACCTGCCAGGATAAAACTGTCACTCTTGTATGGTTTCCCATTACTGTCCTCTACTTTTCCAGGTCTAAATAGAAAAAAAAAAGAAAGAAAGAAAGAAAGCAAATTATGATCCTGTGAAAAAATGTCATAATTAGTACTGTAAAGTTAGCAAAGCAATGTTACAGATAGAGTAACCCAATAATCATTCATGTTTTAAAGATAATTCTGCCAGGAAGAACAGTAGTTTGAATTACCAGAGAATCTGGACAAAGAATCCAATCTTTAGTTGGCATTTCTACCACAGAATAACCTAAATCATGATAGTATTTGTTGACTGTTTTTATGTGAACAAATTAGAGGGAAATGAAGGGACATTTTAAAGCATAGAACATTGCTTCCAGGATGGATGCCATTTCCTTTTCAATTAAAGAAGTCTGTACATTAGAACCATAATGATACCTATTGTAACAAGAACATTAGCTCATGTTGTATGTTTAACACACACACACACACACACACAATTACACACACACCCCTAAGTGAATCAATACACAGGACTAGTTTAACTTTACCACATTACTCAAGTCAATCTCAAATGTGCCATTTACTTTTATGGCTAATGAGATCCAAATTCAGATAAGTGAATATGAAGTGGTGGGAGTAATTTTGTTTTCTGTTCTTGTTAGTATTTCCATTCCCTCAATTTCTGATATCACTCCCACCCTTCCCACTTTGTTCCCCAAACAAAATCAGCAGGAACAGTCTGCTAATATTGGTGTGTGTGGCAAGAAACTGCAGTTTTCCTCTGCAGGTTATGGTTTTGAGAATGGTCCACATAAACAAAAGGGAAAAGTGAGATAAAGGGACGTAGAAGCAAAGAAAAATGTATAAATATGAGTTCATGAAATTACATGAGGTGGGAGAAGGAAAGAGAAGAGAAAGATAAAGACAAAGTTATATGGAAATCTAGAGAACTAAGAAGAGTTTTTTAGAGATAGGGTAGTGAGTTTGAGGAAAAAATTAAAAGAAGATTAAAAATACGTAAATAAAAATATGTGAAGATTAAAAAAGAAAAACATAAAAATATGTAAGAAAAAAGTTGAAGAAGATTTAAAATGTTTAAATTAGTAAGCAAAAATTTTAAAAGATAAAAATATGTAAATTATTAAGAAAAATATGTAAGAAGTTTAAATTTGTAAATAAAAGTCATAGGGAGGAAATGTTTACCAATGACATTTCTATAACTGCTTCTACCCTTTATGCTTAGCATTTTTTTCTTTGTCTAAAATGCAGACTGAAAACATGAACAATTTTGAGATCAGTGTGGCCTAAAATGATAAGGAGTGAATATTTTGTAAATTTCAACGCGTAATGAATTGCAGAATAGTAGTGACACAAATTTTAGGTGCGATATACTTCTCAATCTTAAAGATATTCAAATTTTGGCAAATACATAGTTAAAGAAATATTAACAATTGATAATTATTCTATTGTTCAGGTCATATTGCTCAGGTTCACACAGCTAGCAAATTGGAGATCAGGATTAAGTTTGAAAAAGTGTATTTTCCACAGTGTCCTCTTAAAAGTAAAACATTTTGTACAAACAATTATAGGGAGATTATCATATATTTCTACAAAGAAAAGATTAACAATATCTCCAAGGAAGTTTTCATTCCTCAGTATCTTCATCATCAAACACATAAAATGATTAAGGTTTTGTGATGGGCACTATGTAGCACAATTGTTTTGTCTTGAGGATATCAAGACAATTATTTCCAACCTCTAAAACATTCATCATTGTTAAAGAGGTGTATACATAAATAATACTAAACATTTAATGACAAATAATTGTTGTTTCCAGTAGTATCTAGGGAGTTTAGAGCAGGATTCTAAGATAAATTAATGAAATCCACTATCAAAATCGTATTAATAATATAGACATATACGAGTGAAAAGAAATGACATTTTTGGGGGACATTCCTTTTACATTCGCATCATTTTGAAGAAAGCTATTATAAATTTTTCTTCATTTACACAAACTACTCCAATGGCAACAACTGTAGGAATGCATATATCTAAAACACCTACATCAGAATTGTAACATCATATTATTTCTTTGCCCAGCTTCCACAATTTCACTCGCCAACTATCCCCATCACACAACTACAAAAATATCAACAAAATTCACATTACCAAACCATTAGAAGTCAGGCCTATGAATGCAATGATGTTTTGTGTTAGATATTATGAATATCACATACCCTTACAAAAGAAAATGGTTTTCAATACTAAATTATCCTTGTGTTCCATTTTTCCTTTTTCACCATTTTCTCTAAATCAAAATTTACAAGGCTGGAAAAAATAAGGTTACTACCCTAATGGTAAAAATAGAACAAAAGTATATTAAAGTATATCTAGCAAAAATTACAATCTTAAAATTTTGGATATACCGATCCTTTCGTCATTTTGATTCCTATAGCATTTTGATTCCTATAGCAATCTACCAAAAAGACTTAAAAACTCAAACACCTTTTTTTAAGAAGATACTATACACAGATTTATTCAGAAAAAAATCATTTCTGCTTCAGTATTTACCTCATGCTGAGCAGAGCACACTGATGTTCCATTGCTTTGAATGGATCTCACTCTACTCCACAATCTGTGATCATCTTTCCTTATCTATAAATGTCAACTTTGTAAATGGTTTGAGTAGCTATTTTCATTTTGCATATTATCAGACTACTGTATTAAATTTTCGCATTACTACAATTTACTTATTTAAATTTGAATACTTTTCTAAGCACTACCCACAGTGTTGTATAAAATTAAGCAACAGTTAATCCTAGGGAGTAGGTATGCTTTCTGAGCCCTGAAGGAAAATAACTAAAGATTATGAAGAGTTCTCAGGAGGATATGAGATCCAAGAACACTATTCTCAAAGGATCACAAATTTATGTGTTACACAAGAGTTCTCCCCAGACACTGAATATTTAAAAATAAAAATATAATTTTGAAAACTACTTTTAACTATGACTCCAGAGAATTCAGTATAGATTTCCCTAATATGTGTATGCTCTCATGTTTTGAAATCTGAGAAACAAAGATAAGGATTTGGAAGCAGAGAAAAGGAAATACTTTAAGTGGTAATAAAAAGTGACAATATAGGATGGAGAGCTTAGCCTCTCATAGAAAAAAATTGTACCTTCAACTAGATGCACCGTTATTAATTCCCCAGACACACCTAACACTTCATGTCCTGTATGTCCTTCGCTTTCCATTCTGAAAGCTGTCTTTTCTCCAAATAGTCTTTTGTGATATTGTCTAGTGCATCTTAAACTGATATTTCATAATTAACTAAGTATTCTCCACTTCTTCAGTATTAATAGAACATTAATCTATGTTATAGCTAGTGTTCCTTACAACTTGTGGCGGCCATGGGACTAAATTCTGTCCAAAGGGTGTAAATGGAGATAATCTGTAGAATTTCCAGGATTACCCTTGATTAAGGCCTTACCTTCCTTTTCCTCTTGACCCCTCTCACTTTGTAATGCACATGGGATGGCAGGCCATTCTGAGCCATGAGTATGAGCAATTACACCAGGAATGGTGAATCAACAAGACAGAACACACCCAGGTTCCTGACACCATTGCAGGCCATTCCAGCATAGAAACACAATGACTTCATGGAGGGGTTTCAACATACCAGTCTGAACATTTAAATGTGACAAAAACAAATTTATTTCTTGTTAAACTGCTGTGGTATTTGTCTTTCTCAGACACTAACAAATCTATATTATTTTCAAAACCTGAGAAGGGGCTGAACTTTTGCCCTGCTTAGAGTCTAAGAGCTTAGCCCACCACCATTTCATAGATCCTGACAGAAAAGAGGAGCCTGCTGCATCAGTGTCACGCTTGTCATTTTTGTTGAAAACTGGACATACTGTGTCAAGTAATTTGAATGGAGATAAATAGGCCTTTAGCATGGGAGTTTATATTAATTTCTCTAGGACTCGGGCTGTGTTTAATGTTTTCTGTAGCTATAGGTGCCAGAAGCTTCTATTTCCTCTAGTGTCATTTTTCTTTCCCCTCTTGACTTTGTGTTTTCCTAAGAACTCCTCCTCTGGAGGGAGCCCGCCTCTTATAGCCCTTTCAACTGTAATCACTATCATTACAGTAGTCCCTGTTGGTGTGGTGGTAATGTAAGAGGTTGCCAGAGCATTCTATAATCTACCAATTAAATCTCAGCTTTATAGTGGCCTTTGTCCCTGGGCTGTGCTCTTTGCAAGTGTTTCTCCAGTGATATATCTTTTTTACTTACTGGCTTCTACTCCTTTCTCTGGCTGTAGCATTTTCAATCTATTTTCTTGAAGACGTGACACCTGTTGACTGTTTTTTCCATCCTCAAAGGTGAAAGGGAGGTTAACAGGGAATAGAGCAGAAGGATGCCCTTCCTTCAGATAGGAATAGGCTCTGGCAAATACTTGTTCCCTGGAGAGTGGGCCTTTGCTATGGAGAAGGCTCCAGGCATATTTCACAGTGATGAGTCTTCCCTTCCCTTGCCAGAGGCAAAAGCAGTATTTCTGAAATATTCACCATGAAACCTGGTGGGGTTCTTTGATTTAAAGCTCATAAAAATGTTGGGGTTTCATTAAGATTGTGGCCCCCATCCCGGGAGTTTCTCACAGTTGTTCCCTTCCAACTGAGGCTCCAGCAATTCATCAAAATTAGCATTTAAGTGTTTCTATGACTTTATTGCTCCAGGGGCTTCTGTTTAAGATAAGCAGATCTCATATGTGACTCCCTGGATGCAACTCTATCCAGATTTTCACTTTCTTCCTGCATTAGTCCCCTCATAGATCTGAGAAAGGTCATTAGTTTTCGCTTGTGCAGCTTTTTCTTGTCATAAGGATTGAAGTGGCTTTCAACTCTCAAGCACTTTACATGTTGGAGTAAAAACTGGAAGTCGCTGGCACATATGCTTTTCATCGCAAGCAGCCAAGTGTCTGCATGGGGGTCAACCAAGCAAACTTCCGATATTGCATTTCACCCCAAGCCAGATTTGAAGAGTCCTTGACCCTTCCTCCTTCCACCTAGAGGAGTGAGCAACAACCAAAACCGTGGGTAGCTAGTTTAAATCCCACCTCATGGCCTTCAGGCTCGTTAACAGGTAGGAGGAATTGGGACTCATACCTGCTTACTCACCACATGGGCAAGAGCATCCACACTGAATATGAAGAGTCTCACATCCGTAACCTGGCACATGGAAGGCCCTGTGCCTTCCTCTTCCAGAAAGCCATGTTTCTTCTGGGAATTCATCCTCTTCAACAACACTATCAAGACTGGGAGGTCCAAAATATATCAGCCAGCTACAGTTTCATAGATTCTAGCAGAAAGCACAAGACTCCTGAGTCAGAGGCAATAGACATTATTACTCACAGCATAGCAGGTGGAGTTAACTTCATATTTGCATCAGTTCCCTTTGCCTCCTAATCCCCTCAAGAGGCAATGCAGAGAGGTTGAGCTTAGAAAACCCCCACTGTTTTAAAGAGGCTGCTGGAAAATCTGCCCAACATTGCCACATTCGGGGACCTTACCTTTATAATCCTAATCAGGAAAAAAATCTGCCTTCTTATCCGGAGGTAGATGTTCTCTCTATCTCTATGGCTGAACAATATAGAAACAGTTTTACAGAAATAATCCAGAACAAGAGCTAATACAAGTTATATAGAAAGACCTTGGAGAATGCCACCCAACAGTCATGACTACGCAGCTGGATGCATGAAATAGACCCTTGAAGAGGGTTTTTGGAACTGGTCATCTGACCTTGAAGAGTTTGAACACAGTGCTGGGACCATATGAAAGTGGATTATTAGAAGTCCATGAATTCAAGTATTGACAGAATTATTTACATCATCACATGGACATTAGCTTGTATTAAAGGCTGACCTTTCTCAAACTGCATGTAGGGGACACAGAGCAATATGATAAATGTGTGAAATACAATCATTATAGTACTGTAAGACATACTGAAGATCTGAAAAGAAGTCCTGTATGTCAAAAGTATTGTGGTAAGCGTTATAGTTTGTTTGGGCTACTATAACAAAATGCCAGAGACTGTGTGCCTTATATACAAAGAAATTCATTTCTCACAGTTCTGGAGGCTGGGAGCTGAGATCAGGGTGCCATCATGTGATGTCCCTCTTCTGGGTTGCACATTTCTTCTTGTATACTCACATGGTAGAAGACAAAAGAGATGTCTCTGGAGCCTCTTCTGTAAGGGCAATAACGGCATACATGGGGGTCCACCCTCACAACCTAAGCACCTCCCAAGTGACCTATCTCCTGATACCATCATCTTTGGGGGTTAGAATTTCAAAATATGAATTTTAGGGGAGACATTCAGACCATAGCAGTAATTCACCAGTGTACATAGACAAAAGCCTGGGGAATATATGGGAGAATAGATTCTAAGGGTAGTATTCTAGAGAGAAAGTAAATATAATTCTACATTAGAGTTGATGTATTGATATATTTTTAGTGATTGTAGATTTAATGGAAGACTTCAAGCTTCTGATGCTGGCTATAATGTTTTGTTCCACTGGATAATAACTTGGTCTTATGAATGATTTATCTTGATTAAATTTCAAATACCAGAGAACTTATGTTAATAAAGAAAAAAAAAATCCAAAGCAGTAGGATGATAGTGATATGGAAAATTTTTATTATGTGCCATCCACTTACATATATGTTAACTATGTAACCGGTCAAGATCCAGAAGAAAATTCTTTCTACAAGGTATTGATATGTTCACAAGGGCATACTAGCAGGTTTAAAAGGTGTTGTAACTGATGGCCTGAAATGAAGGTGAGAGATGCTTTCATTAAAATGAGCTCCCTGATTTCAGTGGAAATGATGGGATCACGGGAAGGCAAAGGCCATTTTAAAGCACTTAACAGACATTGGCATGATGTGTGTGGTTACTTATTAGTCAGTAGAATTAGAGTGGTTATCAAAAAATCATCCTGAATATATTGCTAGAATAGACATACTGTAGTCTAAGTAGAAAACCATGGAGTTAAACAAGTAATAGCTCTAAAGCATCTTTCCCTAGTACTTGGTGCCAACTCTAAATACTTTAAAGAATGATGTGAGAGTGGTGATCCATTCCACATACTCATTCAATTCAACTGTTTACCTGTCCTAACACAGATGAATCTCAGAGGGTAACAGTGAATTCATAGACTGAATTAGGTGATAACTTCAGTGGCAAGATCCTTTTCAGTTATTGCCCATTTATTGGTTTAAATCAAAACAGTCCTGGTATTAAATGTCGAGCTATTGGGCCGGCCCCGTGGCTTAGCAGTTAGTGTGTGCGCTCCGCTACTGGCGGCCCAGGACCAGACGGCTTCCCTGGTGAATGCTACCAAACATTCAAAGAAGACTTAATACCTATCCTTCTCAAACTCTTCCAAAGCATTGAAGAGAAGGGGAAGCTTCCTAACTCATTCTACAAAGCCAACATTACCCTTATACTAAAACCAGACAAGGAGGACACAAAAAAAAGAAAATTATAGCCCAATATCACTGATGAACATTGATGCAAAATCCTGAATAAAATACTAACAAATCAAATACACAATGCATTAAAAAGATCATACACCATGATCAAGTGGGATTTATTCCAGGGATGCAGGGATGGTTCAACATCTGCAAATCAATCGACATGATACACCACATTAACAAAATGAAGAATAAAAATCACATGATCATTTCAATAGATGCAGAGAAAACATTTGACAAGATATAGCATTCATTTATGATAAAAACCCTGAATAAAATGTGCATAGAAGGAAAGTACCTCAACATAATAAAGGCCATATATGACGAACCCACAGCTAATATCATCCTCAATGGTGAAAAACTGAAAGCTATCCGGCTAAGAACAGGAACCAGACAAGGATGCTCACTTTCACCACTCTTATTTAACATTGTATTGTAAGTCCTAGCCAGAGCAATCAGGCAAGAAAAAGAAATAAAATGGATCCAAATTGAAAAGGAAGAAGTGAAACTCTCACTATTTGCATTTAATATGATTTTACATACAGAAAACCCTAAAGAATCCACCAGAAAACTTTTAGAAATAATCAAGAAATATAGTAAAGTTGCAGGGTACAAAATCGGCAAGCAAAAATCACTTATGTTTTGGGGCCGGCCTGGTGGTGTATAGGTTAAGTTCACATGCTCCATTGTGGTGGCCCAGGGTTTGCAGCTTTGGACCTCGAGTGCGGACCTACATCACTTATAAAGCCATGCAGTGGCAGGCACTCCACATATAAAGTAGAGGAAGATGGGCACAGATGTTAGCCCGTGGCCAATCTTCCTCAGCAAAAAAATGAAGATTGGCAGCAAATGTTAGCTCAGGGCTAGTCTTCCTCACCAAAAAAATAAAAAAGAAAAAAAGAAAATTCAGCTGTGTTTCTACACAGTAACAACAAAGCAGGAAGACAAATTAAGAATACCATCCCATTTACAATTCAACAAAAAAAATAAAATACCTAGGAATCAACTTAACCAAAGAGGTGAAATACCTGCACCCTGAAAACTATAAAACATTGTTAAAAGTAATTAAGAAGACACCAAGAAATGGAAAGATATTCCTTGCCCTTGGATTGGAAGAATTAACATAGTTAACGTTCATACATCCTAAAGCAATCTACGGATTCAATGCAATCCCTATCAAAGTTCCAATGACATTTTTCACAGAAATAAAACAAAGAATCCTAAAATTTACATACAACAAAAGACCCCAAATAGTGAAAGAATTCTGGGAAAAAGAACAAAGCTGGAGGTATCACACTCCCTGATTTCAAAATAAACTCCAAAGCTATAATAAGCAAAACAGCATGGTACTGACACAAAAACAGACACACAGATCTATGAAACAGAATTGAGAGCCCAGAAATAAACCCATACATCTATGGACAGGTACTTTTCAACAAGGGAGCCAAGAACATGCCATGGAGAAAGGAAAGTCTCCTCAGTAAGCTGTGCTGGGAAAACTGGACAACCACATGCAAAAGAATGAAAGTAGACCATTATCTTACACCATACACAAAAATTAACTCAAAATGGATTAAAGATTCGAATGTAAGATCTGAAACTATGAAACTTCTAGAAGAAAACGTAGACAGTACGCTCTTCGACATCAGCCTTAGCAGCATATTTTCAAGTACCATGTCTGACTGGGCAAGGGAAACAATACAAAAAATAAACAAATGGGACAACATCAAACTAAAATGCTTCTGCACAGCAAAGGAAACCATAAATAAAATGAAAAGACAAGCTAACAATTGGGAGAAGATGTTTGGAAACCATATATGTGATAAGAAGTTACTATCCAAAATATATAGAGAACCCATATATCTCAAAAACAAAAAAACTAACAACCCAATTAAAAAATGGGCAAAACATCTGAACAGACATTTTTCCTAAAAAGATATACAGATATACAGAAGTTTAAGGTTCACAACAAAATTGAGAAGAAGGTGTAGAGATTTCCCGTATGCTCCCTGCTCCCACACATGAATAACTTCCCCCATTACCCACATCCACCACCAGATTGGTATATTTGTTGCAAATGATGTGCTTACAATGACACATAATTATCATCCAAAATCCATAGTTTACTTTAGGGTTAGTATCGTATATTCTATGGGTTTGGACAAATATGTAAAGATATGTATCCATAATTATGGTATCATATAGAGTAATTTCACTGCCCTATAAATCTTCTGTGCTCTCCCTCTTCATCCTTTCCTTCACCCCCCAACCCCTGCAATTGTCCATCTTTTTTCTCTCTCCATAGCTTTGCCTTTTCCAGAATGTCATATAGTTGGAATCCCACAACAGGTAGCCTTATCAGATTGGCTTCCTTCACTTAGTAACATGTATTTACGGTTACTCTATGTCTTTTCACAGCTTGATAGCTCGTTTCTTTTTAGTGCTGAAAAATACTCCACTCTCTGAATGCACCACAGTTTATTTACCTGTTCACTTACTCAAGGACATCTTGGTTGCTTCCAAATTTTGGCAAATGTGAATAAAGCTAGTATAAACTCCTGTGTGCAGGTTTTTGTGTGGACATAAGTTTTCGATTTCTTTGGGTAAATACCAAGATGGATGATTGCTGGATTGTACGGTAAGAGTATGTTTAATTTTGCAAGAAACCACTAAACTGTCTTCAAAATTGGCTGTACTATTTTGCATTCTACCAGCAATAAATGAGGGTTCCTGTTGCTCCACATCCTTGTCAGCATTTGGAGTTGTCAGTGTTCCAAATTTTGGCCATTCTAATATGCCTGTAGTGGTTTTCACGATTGTTTTAATTTACATTTTCCTGATCACATATGACGTGGGTCACCTTTTCATGTCCTTATTTGCCACTTGTAGATCATCTTTGGTCAGGTGTCTCTTAAGATCTTTAGCATATACATGTGTATGATATATAAATATATATATACACACACGCACACACACACGCGTCATATCTCTTCAAATTATAAACTTTATTGGTTGCACTTATTAATGCATAAATTATAACTCAATAAAATTGTAAAACTCACAAATAACCAAACAAAATAAAGCAAAACAACAACAAAAAAACCCTGCCACCCAGCCTGAACTCAACTCAGACTCTAGTTCAATTAAGGACTCAATTATTATCCCCTCTTATGACTCCTTTGGATGTCCTAGGATTCCCCAACCCTGTTCCTTCCTTGCCTTTAACGTTTTTTTCTCTCTGCTACATTTTTTATGCTATTTTAGCATGATGTTCTTAGATATTTTTGGTTGGTTGGATTCAATCTTCTGAATAACAAGATAATGCTTTCCAAATATATTGCTGATTTCCAAACCTCAAAAAAGAAATACTTAACAGTAAACCTATAATCAACATTTTAATATTTTTTCCTGAATAATTTGGAATTTGAGATGAAACATGCGTGCAATTTTGAATATCATTTATTAATGTTTTATAGGGTCACAGTACCTCTGGGTAATAGCTATTTCATGTTCATGGAATGTTATGCTAATTCATCTTTTCTGTAATTTTTATTAGTTACCTGTGTTTTTTCAGTTTGGGTTGAGTTTCAATAGACAACTCTGAATTGGCTTTTTAAATTCTGCGTGTGTGTGTGTGTGTGTATTTGCATGTTTTAAAAGAAATTTTCCCTGCCAATAAAACGCCTAGCTGTATATCATTCTTTAATCTGTCTTCTGATATTGAGCAATGACAACAGATCAGATAATGTTTTGGATGACTATGATTAAGGTACTGATGATGAAGTTTCAAACAAAAAATAAGAAGCAAAGAAGTGAAATGATGAGTCAATTACCTGTCCATCTAAATAGTAACAAACTCACTCACTTGTTAACATCAATTACACATTAGGTATTTAGGTCTTTTTTGATGTAATTATGGCTATGTGCATAGGTACTGACAAGTTGCACATTTTCAATCATCTTTCTCCTACATGGCTTCCCAGGGCACTCTTTTAGGGACTCTGCTACTTACTAGATTTTCCACCACTAGACGGATGAGTAAAGGATTCAAGAGTACAAATTTGGCGTTAATTAACTGCATGCTTTAGTAAAAGTTTGTTAACATCTCTGTGACTCGGTTTTATTCATCTGCAACTTGAAAGCATTGGAGTACCAATATCTATAGCCTCTTTAAATTTTAAAATAGCCTATACTATGAATCTTGCCCATCTATTCTGAAAAATTAATATGGACAAGAAATGTTCAGAAAATACCAGGCTTTATTTGTGATGAAGATTCTGCCTAAGGATATCAGATTATAAATATTTAACGTTTAGTATGACATTAAGAAAGAATATGAGCGGCCGGCCTGGTGGTTCAAGCGGTTAAGTGTGCGTGCTCTGCTGCTGCGGCCTGGGATTCCCAGGTTCAGATTCTCGGCGCACACCGACGCACAGCTTGTTAAGCCATGCTGTGGCAGCATCCCATATAAAGTAGAGGAAGATGGGCACGGACGCTAGCCCAGGGCCAGTCTTCCTCAGCAAAAAGGGGAGGATTGGCATTGGATGTTTGCTCAGGGCTGGTCCTGCTCATAAAAAAAAAAAAAAAAAAAAGGAATATGATTTAAGGCTATAAAATTATAAATACCATGGATAATATTAATGTAGTTTCATTTCAGATTCTTCTAAATGAGAACCAGAACAGTGGCTAGGTAGAACAATAAATTATATGAAATTTTCTATAATGACATATTTCTAATTAGTTTAAATTTGAATCATCCCTTTACCTCTTTCATGGATTCATTCAAGGAGTTTAATCTGTGTATAAATCAACATGAAGCATTTTCCCATCAATATTAAAATAAACATATATTGATTTTCTCTTCTCTGTTTTTTCTTACTTCAAACACTGAGTACGCCCAGGTTGTCATTAAGTGATCATTGTGGAAAGACTCAACTTTAAATCTGAATATTATAATTTGAAAATAACCAACTTTATATCACTTCACTAATATATTACTTAAGCTATTATTAATAAGCTAAAGTAAATTTCTTTGGGGTATGTTTTAAATTCTTCAGTTACAAGTATAGAGATTGAAGACCATACGGCAATGGATAAGACAGGAAAATTTGAGTGGTGCAAAACAACCCATTAGGGCAAGCCCCAGTGGTCTACTGGTTAAGTTCAGCATGCTCCATTTTAGTGGCCAGGGTTTGGTTCCCAGCCATGGACCTAGACCACTAGTCTGTCAGTGGCCATGCTATGTTGGTGGCTCACATATAAAGAGAGGAATATGGGCAGCAGATGTTAGCTCAGGGAAAATCTTCCTCATGAAAAAAAAAAAATAGAAATATTATATCCAATTCTGACTTTCCTTCAAACCTTTTCTTTAAAACTAAGTTACAAAGCTACAAATGAGGAAAAATAGTACAAAAGTGTTAGAGGACACACACACAAATACACACACAGACCTCTAAATTTTTAAGAAAGGTAAAGTGATGACAAAATCAGCTTAATTATGTAAGTAGCTATGCTGTCTGAGAGTTCAGATAGGACTATTAATGATATAATATAGAAAATATTTTTAAATTACAATTAGGTACTTCTACGATCTTCCAAACATTTACTATCTATTTTAATAATGAACCTCAGGTAGTGCCATTTTCTCAGAAAAATCTCTATCTTCCTGACCATATCTTTGAAGGCTATTTTCACTTGCTTGTTCCTCAGGGTATAGATGAAAGGGTTCAACAGAGGGGCAACTGAAGTATTTAAAACAGCCACTTTCTTATTAAAAGTTGCTGCATCCTCCACAGAGGGATTTACAAACATGAAGATACAGCTTCCATAAGAAAGTGAGACCACAGTCATGTGAGAGAAACATGTAGAAAATGCTTTTTTTCTTTGTTGAACAGAGGGGATTCTCAGGATTGTCCCAATAATGTGTATGTAGGAAAGAATCACAAGCATCAACGTGAAGATGAGGGTAACTGCAGCAGCGACAAACTCAATCACTTCTATGAAATGTGTGTCTGAACAAGATAAATGCAGTAAGATAGTGTAGTCACAGCAGTAATGATTGATGATGTTGGATGCACAGAGAGGCAGCTGGAGAGTCATTATATAGGGTACAATGACAACCAGAAAACCGGAAAACCAGGAACATAGGACAAGTTGAATGCAGAGTCTCCTGCTCATTAGAGTTGTGTAATGTAGGGGTTTGCAAATGGCAACGTAACGATCATAGGACATGGCAGCTAATAGGTAAAATTCAGTTGCTCCCAGAATGACAGAAAAAAAGTACTGTGTGAAACAACCAGCAAAGGAGATCATCTTGTCTCCAGTTCCTACGTTGACTAGCATTTTGGGAACAAAGACAGAGGTAAAAGATATTTCCAGAATGGAAAAATTCCGGAGGAAGAAATACATAGGAGTCTGGAGGCGATAATCCAGCAGGGTCAGAATGATGATGGTCAAGTTCCCCATGACACTGAAGACATAAGTTAGCAGCAGAAAGAGGAAAAGCACAGCTTGAAGCTCGGCATCATCCGTCAACCCAAGAAGAATGAACTCCGTCACTGATGTTTGGTTTCCCATCAGTAACTTCAGACAAATTAAGGTAAAAAGAATAATAAGGGTTAAGGTTGGAATAAAACAAAAATTTCCAGAATATATTGAGGTATAAAATAAAGGTCAAAACCAATTGAAAGTAAAATTCAAAACTCTGAATCTTCCTCTACCCTTTATTTCTAAAGTGATGTATCTTTTAATGAAAAAATTAACACATTTTCCTAATTTATTTCACAAATAACAAAGGTCCCAGTTCTGAGGGACATTTTCAATCGTTTCTTCTACATAGTATCAATATTTATTTCTCACCATTTTCCCACTTGTTTATATTTTTCTCCTTATTCTTTCTATCGTGATTCTCCTCTCTTTGTTACTGGATGCTGTCACATGTGCGCAGACAAATCTAAAGCAAATTTAGAGAGTTTTATTTGAGATTTCTTAGATTAGCCTTTTAAGTCTCTGTTTATTAGCCAACAAAGTAAATATAATCCAATGTATGAAGGATAGGAATAAAATTGAGCTTGGTTGTTTTCTTCTTTTTGCTGTTTTGTATTATTCGCTTTTTTCAACTTTCTCATTTTGAGTAATAGTTCTCTGTACTTACTGAAGCTCAAAGTCTGGATAGATTTTTCTCTTAATTCTTAATAAAATGTTTGTGATTCATATTACTTACAGTTCCTGGGTAATAGTAAGGGTTCAATAAATGCCATCACCATTTAATATAGATAAATGGATTAGTCCTTGGTGACATAGTAAATCAAAACAATCTCAGTGATTTTGTGTTCTTCCTGCACACACGATCTGTCCATCAACACATTACAGTTCCTTAAAAAGTCTGTTCAAGCTCGGCTCTCCATACAGTTTTATCTAACAATCCCAATTGACAATAATTGTTTCTCTTCTTCTTTATAAAACACTTACCATAACATAACACTGGGTCATAAAGTCAAATTATTTTCTAGTTATAACAAGTATGTATTTACCATTTTCTGTCCAACTTGAACATAAATAAATTGCCCACAAGAATAGGCTCCTATTCCTTTATATTCTTTATACAGAGGCCAGAAAATTGTACAGATATGGTAAAAATTTTAATGCAAAACATATTTTTGGCTTATCTTCAGACTGATAGCCCTATTTTATTGAATACTAGAGAGTTTTTATGCAAATAGAAGCTCTAATTAGGTTTATGCATACAGTTCCTCAGGATTTTCTTTTAGTGTTTTCCATCAGACATGAAGAAATACTACTAAGAGAATGCTTTTCCCTACCATACAATTCTTTTCATTTTAACAATCGTTTCACTACATTTATTGGTGTATTTTCATATTCTAATACATAACAAGTTAGCAATAGTCACACATTTTATATCTTATCAAGGTAAAAATTCCAGAAATATTTAACACAGAAAAAGTGCAGTTTTGCCAAGTGAGGAAGACTTATTGTCTAGTAAAATTATATCTGGAAAATTTTATGGTTATTGAAATTATAACTTTAGCCAATTTGCACTTTTGTAGAAAATTGTACATTTAAAGGCTATAACATGCTATGAAGCTATGCAATAGTAGTGTATTTAAAATTCTGTTACATTAAAGAATAGTTAGATTAATGTACCAATAATGTAAATTTGTGTCAATTCAAATTTTGGCTATCTAAGTCTGAATATATTATCTTGACTACTTTATAATGAGTACAGATAAACGGGTGTGGGAAATTAAAAATCATGTACGAAAAATGAATTTTACAAAAATATTTTATATTCAGAGAAATACTAGGACACTACTTCCACTACAACAAAATAGTTCATTAAATTGTAATATTACCACAGCAAGTTGAAATAAATCTTGACGATATGCACAATTGGTAATGATTTTCTCTTTCTACATAGAAATAAATAGTGTGTCAGATAATTTGAAGATATCAATTTAATCTTCTAGTATTAATTAAGACTTAAAATTCTAAATTTGAAAGTAATTAATCAAGCTATTGCATTCACTAAACACCATTAATATTTTGAGAGTTCCATTGTTTATATAGTAATATTTTGACAAAGCAAAAACTTTGTAATTTATTCCCACATAACAGAAACACTTCACTGAATGTAAAAATAAATATGGGTTCAAAAATGAGAGTAAAAACAACATTTTTATGTTAGTAAATGGTCTCATCATGTATTAAATAAAAGATGAACAAAGTGATCATTTTTGTATAAGAAGAAAAATTTATATCAAACATTTCTTTCATCATAATAAGGGATGATAATTCTTTATAATAAAAATTAGTGCTATTAGTGCCGTAGTTATATATGGTGATATAATAGATACTTGATCCAAACACCATTTATTTGGCCAAAAATATATTGTCTTCAAAAGATTTACTGCTAGGTCACTGATTAAAAAAGATAAGGTTTATGCGTTGTTAAAAGGGCGTAGAAGAACTTCCCCAATCTTTTCTTGTTAACTTTAGTTATGAATTCCTTCTCTCAAAGAAAAATCATCTCCACAATGAATTATATGTAACTCTCATGTTTAGCTTCTGTCTCCTACTGTGGTGGACCACAAAGCTTTAAGAAAGATCTGTTAGTTCATGGAGCATTGTTCTAGATTTCATTTAAGAGGAAAGCTAAGAAAATTGAATCTGTGGGAAGATGAATGGGCATAGTGGAAAACCAGAAAATTTGTGATTTGAATTATTTTACCACTTGAAGCTTAATTCTGTGAGTATGGTGTAACATTTTCTGCCTGAAAATACATATAAATGCTAAAATGTTATGTTTTGAATTTTTTACCTGCATTTGCTTAAATCAATCAAGCTTTTATTTAAAAAAAATATGTATTCAGTTATGTCAACAAGCAAACATGAAAGGTAAACAAAACAATAAGACTATACATCTCTAGTTAAATGCAGCCGTCACCAACCCTCTCCTACCTCAAGCAGGTGAATCAGTTCTTAGTTCCAAATCAGCTCCTTTTGTGGCTGAATTGGGCAATATAAAGGTTTAGGACCCATTGGGAAATGGTCCCTGGGCGATCAGTATTTGGCTGCTTCAAAGTGCTCAGTCATGCCTTGCTTTCTGTCCCAACAGAGATGGGTCAAACTAGCAGGTAAGAAGAAAACAGAGGTGGTCCTCTTTTATAGCATCTAATCAGGTTGCAATCACCTGCCAAGCCTTCCTTACCCTTCCATTCCTCTTAGAACTTATCCATCACTATTTTTCTTATTCATTTTGCTCTATATGAGTGGATATCTTGCTATTCCTTGGTCACTCAAGCCAATTGCCAACTCAAAGACTTTGCACCTGCTGTTCTATCTTTCTGTGATGTTCTTTCTCCAGACATCACGTGACTACTCCCTCTTGTCACTCGGATGTCAGAATAGGCGTGCTTCAGGCGAAGCTTCCTTGACCCTGCCATCCAGGACAGCCACTACTCAACCACTGTCTAACACCTTCACTCGCTTAGTATTTTATACATAGTAGATTTTTTTATTGTTCAAGTCACTCCTAAATTTGATTATTTCTCTATTTGCTTATGTGTTTGTCTATCATCCTTACAGAATTGTAAGCTCCACCAGGTGAAGGACTTTATTTAATGCTGGATCTCTTGGACTTAACAAAAGTGACTAGCACATTTTTGGAATCCTATAAATATATATAAATTGAATGTTGATTTTTTACCTGATTCTTATTTTATATCAATTTTCTCCAGGCTTGAGGTATTCCGGTATATCTTGCCTTAATCTTTCACATGGGATCAAACGTCTTTGAGAGAACTATTCTTGTTCTTCAAAGCCATACAAAGATACCTAAATACAGAAAAAGATAAGTTGGCAAACCAAAAACAGCTTGAGCAAACTCAAAATAAATATTTCATTTATATCCAGTATTTCAAATATACTGATCTGAAAGGCCCTCCTAACTGATCAGTTAGGAAATAAATCTCTCTATAACCTTTCCCATTCAAGGGATAACATTAAAGGAAATTTGTAATCCTTTCCTGAAGAAATTTCTGATTAATTTCTGACTAAATCATGAGGACAAACGTACAAATATCACAAACAAAACAGTTAATGGTTTTTAGAAGCAAGGTAAATGTGAGAAAAATGAACTAGAATGTCAGGATAATACACTTAAACACAATGTCACCTTTGTTGTTGTTTTCCTAACTGGATCCTTTTTAAAAAAAAATTATGTATTTGAATTCTAAATAAAGAATTATACAGATAATTATTCTAATCTTTAATGTACAAGTATGAATCTTCAGTATAAATTGAATTTATTGATGAGAAATATATTTAACCAAATATATGTTTAAAATATCATCTGGTCTTTAAGATAAATACTGTATAAATAACTATATAAAAATAAATAAATGTATAATATATAAACATTCAGTGTTTACATAATAAAGATATATATAAGATATATATATATAAAGATAAAGCATATGTATATATGCTAAATATATCTATGCCTCAAAATGATTATAAGCAATAAAAAATTCCTATATACAGAATAGAAATATGAAAAAATATGGTATGCAATATGAACTTCTTCCAGATAGCCACTAATTGCTTGCCTGACACCACACTCTTACACAAAAATTAATGTTTATGATTCCAATATTTTCTCAGGAAAAGAGGTCTATTTCACTCTTAGACCTCCATTGATTCGTATATGCATAAGAACCATGCTTTCCTCCTTTGATATATTATCTCCTCATGTGACTTCTTTAGCAATTAATCTCATATTCTGAAATGATAAATGAATTGCTCTAATGATAACTCATCTGCCTATATTCTCCTGGCCCTTTCTCTCAATGTATGCCACATGGATGCTGCCAAGCTTTCTCAAAGATTTTTTTCATTGAATTACTTTGCTGTTTGCTTCAACACCTGTATTCTTTGTAATGTGTTATATAAGAAATATTTACGAACTTCTCTGTATCCCTATGGAAGTTTTGGGAAGCTACCAGGTTCTTTATGACGCATGGGGGTGTTTTTATACACGTAAATTCCCTACAAGAAGGACCTACAGCGTGATCTCTTTGCTCAGTAAATATTTGTTGAGGATTTATTTAAACCCAATTAGATTTCTAAATTAGATATTCTGTTTTATTGAGGTATAATTGATTTATAACAAATTGTATGTTTAAGACATACAGTCTGATGAGTTTTGAGATAGGTTATATACCTGTGAAAACGCCACCAAAATCAAGATAATAAATATACCCATCGAACGCTAAAAATTTCCTCATACCTCTTTTTAATTTTACCCCCACATCCCACCCCATTCCCACACAAGAATTTATTTTTATAGCTATAAATTAATGTACATTTCTAAGAATTTTACACATGTTGAATCACATATTTTGTCTAATTTCTTTCACCCAGCATAATTATTATGAGGTTCATCTTGTTGTTCTGTGAATCAATTGTTCATTTCCTTTTTATTTCTGAGTATTTTTCCATTTTATGGATATACTACTACTTGTTTTAAACTTTTCTTAGGTGATGTACAATTGGGCATTTCCGTTTTGGACTATTACAAATAAAACAGCAATGAATATTTTTTACAAGTCTTTGTGCACACAGATGCTTTCATTTTGGGGGGCAAATACTTAAAAGTGGAAGGACTGGGTTGTATGGTACGTGTATGTTTAACTTTTTAAAGAAATTGCAATTGTTTCCAAAGTGGTCCTAACATTTTATATTATCTACTGCTATGTATTAGAGTTCCAATTTCTCCACATTCACACTGACACTTGGTACGGTCATCTTAATTTTAGGCATTCTATTGGGTTTGTAATGGTATTTAAGTGTTATTTTAATTTGTATGTCCCGAAGGACTGAAGATGTCAAGCATCTTTTTGTGTGCTTATTTATTATGGGTATATCTTGTTCCGTGAGGTGTTTATTTAAACCTTATTTCTGTTTATATGGGGTTATTTGTCTTATTGTTGGGCTGTAAAAGGTCTTCATATATATTAGAAAAAGTTTCTTGATCTATTTTACAACTATTTTATTCAGTCTTCGATTTGCCTTTTTATTTTTGTTACAGTGACTCTTAAGGAGTAAAAGGTTTTCTTTCTATAAAGTCCAATTGTTTTTTTAATTTTCTATGCTTTCTTGTGTCTAAAGATATCTTTGCCTAATGAATATCAACAAATATTCTTCAGAAGAGAAATAACCTGTTTTCCTCCAGAAGTTTTATAGTTTTAACCCTTATATTTAAATCTATGATCTATTTCAACTTAATGTTTGTAAAAATGTGAGGTAAGGATCAGGTTTATTATTATTTTGTATATGACTAGAAATTGTTCTAACACCTTTTATTGAAATAATCGTCCAATAATCCTTTCCCTATTTAATTGGCACTTTTTTGAAGGAGTTCTCCATCCTCGTTCCTCTTTTCCAAAATTGTTTCAGCTTTTCAAGGTCCTTTTAATTTCCATTAGAATTTTAGAATCATCTTGCCAAATTCTAAAATAAAAAGACTTGGTATTTTGATTAGAATTGCATTGAGTCTCTAGAACAATTTTTGGAAGAACTGATATGACTATACTTAGTCTTCCAACCCAGGAACACAGTAGTAGATATGTGAATAGAAAAGGAAATAAAATTCTGCACTCATAGAGTTTACATTACCTATATTCACAGTGATGTGCATTTAAAGAAAAAAGTCCTAAGTATATATATCCAAAGAAGGACACTAGCTTTATGTAAAACAGTTGATATGTACAACATTCCATGGTCACCAGCCTCGTCACATGCTGTCCTATCGACTGCTTCCCATCCTCCATTGTCCAGACCCCTGGACAGAGGTCTGTGACCTGTGACTACTCCACTGCTTTCCTCTATCTGATACACTTGTTCTTCTTTCTCTCTCGTGTCATAAAGCCAATGAATTATCAAATATCTGCTTTGTGATTTTTTTCATTCTTCCTTTTATTTTCATTCTCTCCCCTAGTGCTATAATATGGGGTTAACACCACACACTCATTGTGCTACATAATATCGTAACTGCTTTCTCTGAATCAAGCCTGTATTTTGTACCACACATCATCTCCATTCCTCTAATTCTAATGTTGTAATTTCCCTGCTTAAAAACAACCCCGTTAAACACATACCATTTCTAATACATTTGCTGGCATCTGGATTCTTCTGTATTATGAAATAAACATACGTTTCATATCTCTTTTGCCAATAGTTAACTTTGAATAGTTTAGCATCTCAAACCAGAAACCTCCAATCCTCTGAAAATGATATTCCTCAGGATAGCTTCCATACCACAACAATGTAGCAGGATGAGGGGTAAAATAGCTGATTTTTTTTCAACAGCTAGCATTATAATTCCTTTGAGTGAATGAACTTAAGAAGATAAGACATCAATCATGACAGAAGATAAAGTCCTGAGGAATGGGGTTGAAAATGGGTCAAGGAAGTGATTGATAAGTGAATCTGCAGTAGGAAATGAGTACGAAAATCACAATAACATCTCTAACCATCTCTGTGCTTCGGTTTCCTCATCTGTGAGGTGGAGATCATATGAGCACCTACCTCATGGTTTAGCATGATGAATAAGCTTTAGAACAGAGCTTGGCATAATCAGTGCTCTCTATGCGTGAAGTTCTAATCTTCCCCTCTGAGCCTGCTCTCACTGAGTAGATAAGATCACTAAGAAGGGATTTATCGGCTTTGCAGCTGTGCAGTTCAGTGCTATTCAGAAGGAAAAGGGATAGAGGACTTAATGTTTACCAACTGCCAAATCTAATTTCTCCAATTCAGCATTACAAGCATAAAGAAAGATATTCAGATTTCTCTTTCTTTTGCCTATTTTCCCCAACTGTTTCAGGGCATTACCATTTTTTCTTTTCTACAGTTTTTAAATATAGTATATAGTAAATGTTATGTATAGCTATTATTAATCACCTTTTTATTATAAACCTCAGTGAATAGATGAGTTTTTTATTTTCTAAAGGGTAATTTATAGGGACTACACTTAGAATAGTGCTATCTGAGACCTAATGGGGTTGTTAGAATTATTTCCTAACTGAAGCTATAGTTCATGCTGTGATCGATACAGTATTCAGATCCAGAATGTAAAAGGGACCAAGTAAGAGATATAAAAAAAATACTGAAACTTGAGGATGGAGTTAATATTCAGAGGGACAGACAGATGAAGGCAGAGAGATTTCATTAAATTAAGTGAGTGATAACAAAGGCAAGTACGAGAAATTGGCTCTGTTACAATACATGGTTAACATTTGTAGCTTCTCTGTACCAAGCTTCATAGTGTGAACAATTTTAGTTAGAGTCAAGGATGGGTTTGACAAGGCTATTCTTAATTTCATTACCTGGAATTATTTATGCATCTTTTATAATTTTGCCATTTATACATAACAAATCTCCCCTAAACTTAGTGTCTTAAAACAACAAGCATTTATTTTTGCTCATGAGTCTATGGTTCAGCGAGGCAGGTCTGCTGATCTGGACTGGGTGCTCCCACATTTGGGGGAATCAATTGGCTGTAAGCTGGTCTAGAATGGCCTCGGTTGGGATGAATGGGCTCTGCTTCACTAGATCTTTCTGCTTCCAGCAGGCTAGCCTTGTCTTGTTCTCATGAGAATCACGTGGGTGCAAGAGAGAGTGGATCCATTCCATTTCTTTCTCCTAGCTTCTGATGGTTGTCAACAATCCTAGGTCTTCCTGGCTTGTACCTGCAAAACTCCAACTTCTGCCTCCATCTTCACATGGCTGTCTTTCCTACAGGTCTGTGTATCTCTGTGTCTCTAAATCTCTCTCTCTTTATATAATGACACTAGACATTGAATTTATGGCCCACCCTAACCTAGAATAACCTCATCTTAAACTGATTACATCTATAATGCCCTATTTCCAAATAAGGTCACATTCACATGTACTCCGGATTAGGACTTCAACATATCTCTTTGAGAAGACACAATTCAGTCCACTACAGTGATCACATATAGTTTATGGAAAGTGCTTAAGAGAAATCAAATACCCTGATTATCCTTAGAAACACAAGCCTCTAAATTCATAAAATACATCAAAGCCCTGGGCCGGCCCTGTGGCTTAGCTGTTAAGTGCAGGTGCTCCACTGCTGGTGGCCTGGTTTCGGATTCCGGGCATGCACTGACTCACTGCTTCTCCAGCCATGCTGAGGCTGAGTCCCACATACAGCAACTAGAAGGAAGTGCAGGTATGACATACAATTATCTACTGAGGCTTTGGGGGGGCGGAAAAAAAGAAATACATCAAAGCCCAATCTATTAACAAGTGCATAAGAAAAAGAGAAAATGCCAATTAACCTGCAAACTAACTAAGCTTCCTTCTTTCTTTTTGCCCTCCACTATCTGCATTCCCTTGTCAACAACAAGGCATGCTTCTTTTTCACCATAAATTTAAATTTCTTTTGCAAATATACCCATGAAGATTCCTAATCCATCTCCCAACTACTTTGCCATTTATAAAACATACCTTATTATTTATTGTTGTCAGATTTTTGTAGCATATAATTGTAGAACCTTCTCCTTTATAGATGATCTAAGTGAGTGTCAGATAGTTTATATCTTTACCAAGGTCACTAGGATAGTTAATGAAAGAAGAAAAAATAGCATCTAGGTTTTTAGTTTTATTTTATTTTCAGATTTCACAAATTTTATTTTTTTCTTCCATTTTATTGAAATATAAGTAACATAAAACACTGGATAAGTTTATGATTTACTGTATAATGTCTTGACATACATATATGGTGAAAAGGTTACCTCTATAAGCTGAGTTAACATCCATTGCCTCATATAGTTAAGTTTTTTTTTCCATTTGATGAGAAATTTTAGGATTTATTCAGTGAACAACTTTTGAATAATCCAGACAGCAGTGTTAACTATAGTAATCATGTTGTACATTGCATCCTCAGTACTTATTTATCTTATAAGTCGAGTTTTGTACATTTTGACTACCTTCACCCAATTCCCCCACCCCTACGCCCTGCCTCTGGCAACCACAAATCTGATCTCTTTTTCTATGAGATTTTTTTAGATTCCACATATAAGTGACATCATACAGTATTTGTCTTTATCTGTCTGACTTATTTCACTTAGTGTAATGCCCTCAAGGTCCATCTACGTCATAAGTGTGAAGATTTCCTTATTTTTATGGCTGAATAGTACTTCATTGTGTGTGTGTATTTATTTACTTACATCACATTTTCTTCATCCATGCATCTGTATATGGACACCTAGATTGTTTCCACATCTTCGCTGTTGTAAATAATGCTGCAATAAACATGGGGGTACACATATGTCTTCCATATGGTGATTTCATTTCCTTTGAATAGATACCCAGAAATGGAATTGTTGTCCTATTTTTAATTTTTTGAGGATGCCCCGTACTGTTCTCCATAGTGGCTGTATCAATTTACATTCCAACCAACAGTGCACAAGGGTGCCCTTGTCTTCACATTCTCAGCAGTATTTGTTCTTGCCTGTGTTTTTGACAGTAGCCATTCTAACTGGTATGAGGTGATATCTCCTTGTGGTTTTGATCTCATTTCCCTAATAATTAGTGACACTGAATACACTTTCATGTACTTCTTGGCCATTTGACAGGTACATCTTATTTGGAAAAATGTCTATTCATGTTCTTTGCCCATTTTTGATTTGAATTACTTGGAGATTTTTCCTATTGAATTATATAAGTTCCTTATACAATTTAGATATTAACCCCTTATCACATATATGTTTTGCAAATATTTTCTCCCATTCCGTAGGTTTCCTTTTCATTCTGTTGATTGTTTCTTTTGCTGTGCAGAAGCTTCTTAGTGTGATGTAGTTCCACTTGCTTATTTTTATTTTGTTGTCTTGCTTTAGATATCATATCCAAAAATCATTGCCAAGACCAACGTCAAGAAGATTTTTCTCTACGTTTTCTTCTAGGAGTTTTATGGTTTCAAGGTTTTACATTTAAGTCTTTAATCCATTTTGACTTAATTTTAGTGAGCAGTGTAAGATAGGGGTCTAGTTTCATTCTTTTACATGTGAATATACAATTTTCCCAGCAACATTTGTTGAAGAGACCACCTTTTCTCCATTGAATATTCTTGGCTCCCTTGTCTAGCATTAGTTGATGTACATCCATCAAGGTTTTTAAAAACTAAGATTAGTGTTTCTCTCACTATATGTTTGATTTTGCTTTATATATATATGTTTTCTGTTCACATTAAGATTTAAAAAGTTGATTGAACAAATTATCATATTTTTTTATTCGTCAGACATTTCTCCACATATTTGCCAATAGTTGTAAATAAAGAAAATACATCCAACTAATCTGAAAATAAAATACCATTATAGTTTTTAAGGCCAGATGCAAAGGCCCTTTTTAAAATTGTTTCTGCACCCCCTCCAGAGGCCCCAAATACACACTCACAGAAGGTTATTCACACCTAACTTATGATGAAGAGGAGGTTTTGTATCTGTGTATCAATATATTTCATATATACATGTCTATAAAATTCTTGCCTCTATATTCAACATGTTCCTTCCATAAGGCTCCGTATGAAGTACTTTGACTGAACTTATAAATAAATTCAGTCAAGTGACATTTTTTTCCTGATTTGATTTTTATCCATTAGAATTCTTCATTGGAAAAAAAAGAAATCTAAAACTGTCTCTTGAAGATTTTCACAGGAAAAATATTTAAAAGATATTAAGAAGCAGACCACATATAGAATGAGAAGGGAAATGCAAGAGTAAGCAGCAGTCAGGACCACAGTGAAAATCCAACTTAATACTCCAGAATCAGTTGTGTAAACACACTTTTGTGGCCACAACTAAAACCTGGATGTCACAGCTTGAGCTGGCACCCCTAGCACTGGACACTGGGAATCGCCACTGCCACTGACGATTCCATTGCCCCTGGAGGCTGGGAGCCACTGGGTTCATCCCCACTGTCCCCATTTCTTGGCATCGCTAAATCTCAATTCAAAATCGGATCAGATGAGCCTAAGTTACATGCCTACAAACTACCTGTAAGGAGTCTGGTAAAATATATTTTCATGGGAAATTTTTCCTGCCTTCCTCTAAGACTCACAAAATGAAGAGTTGAAAGGCTACGCAGCCCATAAATAATCACTGTCCCCTCCTTTCTGAATACATTAATTTGTAATAACAAAATGAAAACTCACATGACTTTGCCACAAACCTGTACAGAAATGGTAGTTCGTGGAGGATAAATAAATTTTTTCTGAGTATTGGATTCTGCATTCAAATTAGTGATTATCTGACTGCCAAGTCTGTGAGTTTCATTCCACAATGAATCATGGTTTTACGTAAATGTTACCCTCTCAACTACCTGAAAATTGCTGTTAAAATCCTAAGAAGTAATAGCTGATTAAAAAAAATTAATAGCTTATTTAGTCAATGATCAAAGAAATCTAGAATCATGTAAGAAAATATTAATACTAAGGTAATTTTATTAAATAACCTCATTTAAACCAGCAACTCATATAAAGTCTTAGCACCATGACTTCTTGGCAACTACAAATCTTCACCTTTCTAATATATCTTTTAAAAAGTCACTTAAAACACATTACAAGATTGATCTTTGCATCACATTAACTGCAGAATATATAGAGGTTTGTGGTTGATATTTTCATTTATGCATCATAACTTTTTCCATCCATCTGAGCCCTAGAAGGCTGGCCTTTATATATTGCATCAACAGACATTCTTGCCCTCTGTCTCAAAATTGGTTTGATCAAGAACAGGCATCAGAAGTAGATTTGAGAAAGTGAGTGCAGAAGAACTCTGGGATGGCAGTGTTCCAGAACAGAGCTCTTGGTGGGTGGCTTTTTCCTATAGTTTTAGCATCCTCTAGGTTCCAGTTAACATTTCTTCTCCTTGCACTTTCAGGTCAAAAGATGGAATTTCCATTATGAGCTGTGTGACAATTATCTAACCCCACCCCCCAATTTGTAAATAGTCTGCTCATTGATTCTCTCAATTATTCCAAATTGAGATTACTATCTGTTTCTTGATGGGACTCTGACTGAGACACTGAGATCCATCCATCATAGTAAGTATCTCTGAAAATTTAAGAACAAATCTTCTACTTCTTTTAAGCTTTTGTTCAAAGGTTCCACTGTCCCTACTTTGTTTAGAAAAACTCTACACAACAGGACTCAAAACACATCTAACTTCTGCAAAACTTTTTGAGTGATTGTCCTCTTGACTGCCCCCTTCACTTTGTTGTTCCTGAGGCTGTATATGATGGGGTTTAACATAGGAGTGATGACAGTGTAGGACAATGACACTAGCTTCTGGTTCCTAGGGGACTGGTTGGATTTGGGTCGTAGGTAGGTCAAGCTGGCTGTTCCATAGAAAAGGGATACCACAATGAGGTGAGATGAACAAGTGGAGAATGCCTTCTGCCGGCCAGTAGCAGAGGGCATCCTCAGGATGGTTGTGATAATGCGGGTGTAGGAGACCAAAATGAGAGAAAAGGGAAACATAATAAATAGTAGTGTAGAAGCAAGTGCTTGTATTTCGTACATGGTTGTATCCTGAGTGACTAGTTTCAACACTGGGGGACCATCACAAAAAAAGTGGTCTACTGTGTTTGGTCCACAGAAAGGAAGGGCCATCATCCAAGCTGTCTGTAGCATAGAGACAGGAATGCCAGACATCCAAGAGACTATGGCCATCCACCAGCACAGGGACCTACTCATTATGACTGAATACTGGAGAGGGTTGCAGATGGCCACAAAGCGATCATAAGCCATCATAGAGAGGAGGAAACATTCAGAGCTGCCAAAGAAGAAGAAGAAGTACATCTGGGTACCACAGCCTACAAAAGAGATGATTTTTCTTGGGGACACTAGATCTACCAGCATTTTCGGCACCATGACCAAGGTGAAACAGACTTCAAGAAGTGACAGGTTTCGAAGAAAGAAGTACATGGGTGTGTGAAGAGCAGGATCCACACTCGTAACTGTGACAATAAGGAAGTTGCCCAATAATGTGACTGTATAGATGACCAGGAACAAAACAAAAAGAGAAACTTGCATCTCAGGGTTGTTTGTAAAGCCAAGAAGAATAAATGCAGTGACTCTGGTGTGATTTTCACAAGTCATATCTTAGACTATTTTCTCTCTTAGAATCAGAGTATGTGCATCAAAGGATTGTCCTTAAATATAGATATAATCTCAAAAATATCAGTAAAATGCATAAATACATCTCTGTTCCCATTTGTCTTAGCATTCTATTTCTCTGAAGCATAGAGAATGTTTACAATAAGATAAAATCAAGAGAAAAGAAATATTATGCATGAACACTGCTAATCGCCGACCTCCAAGGTACAGTTTTTCTTTCATCAGTGGTCATAGCCTGCAGATCATATTCTTCATCAGAGGCATGCTATTTTTCAGAATTAAAAAGAAAGAGTTTATGCAGATAATAATTAAAATAGAATCATCTAGTAGTTTTTAAAAATATATCCAGGTTGCAAAAAGGTAAATTATGAGCTAGTTGTACTTTTCTAATCTTTGAGTATTTAAATGACATGTTTCTACTAAATGGAATGCATTTTACACTATTCCATCTGATATATATGTACATATATACGTTTATATATACAAACATATGCTCACACACATATATATATGTATATTCGAGTGAAACTGAGTAAATAAGCATAAGCAAACAAATATGTAAACATAATATATGCCTATGATTTTGGTGCTTTTCTGTAGTCTTCATGAGACTGCTAATTTATGTGATTTTTGATATGGTCTCTTGAACCATAATTTCAGTTCACTGGGCCCCCATTTCTTATTATTCACATAAGTCTAGTCATATCATTTGAGTTGGGCTTAAAAAGAAATTTCTGAACAAATATGACTTTCGATAGAGAAGTCCTCCCAACACTCTTTTCAACTCCCAACCATCAAAATAGTTCTGCTTCCCAATGTTTTGTGAGGCTGTTAAATTAACGTTTGCTAAGTAAAGCCCGGTGGTGTAGGATGATGAGCTGTGATTTAACAAAAGACCATGAGAGAAAGTGAAATAGAGAAGTTTATTACTCACCAGTCCTGGAGGAGGTCCATAGCACACCTTGAGGGACCCTGGGGGAAGTCCAGGCAGGGTGCAGGCAGAGAGAGAAGGGCAGGACCTGGGGCACGTGCCTTTATAAGGGGCCAAGGGTGGAGTACTTTGGGACTCCCTGGCTATGGTTTTGGTTTGGTCTCTTTGGTTTGGTTAATTAAAACCAAAGAGAGAGGGGTTTTGGTACATTTCCCCGAGGGATTATATAAGAGGCTCCAAAAGGAAGGCCCTGGGAGGCAGGGGAGACTGTTTATCACAAGAGCAGTTGGGGGAGTCATATCAGGAACTTAACATTCACTTGTGACTCTGTGGGCTGTTATCTAGGGTATGCACTCATGGGAGGGGTTAATGTCAGTTCAAGTCCCTTGCAGGCCACTTGGCCACAAAAAACGGACAATGAATCAGCAATATTTTGTAGTAGTTGATCTAAACTCTCAGCACTGTCAATCTTCTCCAAAACGGCATGGTCAGAAGTGGGAGCTAGTCACTTACTGTTGTGTGTCCACTAAAACTCCAGTCATAAAAGTACTGATTCAACTATTATGAACTTAAACATTAATCTTATTTAGACTAAAAATATTTTAACCAAACTAGAATTATATAAATATTTTCTTTACAGGTCTTACTTAGCAACAGCGTATCAAACATTAGGAATCACAGAAACATTTGTTGGAATGCCAATTATTCATAATGTTACCTTGGAGCTGAGCTGAATGATATTCATTTTTTTCAAATACTGGGGTTAGGTAAATATTGACCCAATTATTTTATTATATATTCTTCAAAATCATAAAAAAATTTATTTTATAGTAAAATTATATTTAAAATAGATAACCCCTCTGAAAGTAAGGAGCTGAAAACATACAGCCTACAGAATTATTCTGAAATGAGTGGCCCATTGAAGAATTCTATATTTAATTCTACTCTAAATATACTTACCTTGGTAATATCTCACCTGTCTATTTTGCTTACTGTAGGTCTCAAACCAATATCTTCAATAGCATAAGGAAAGGAACTCTGGTGGTCCCAGGCTGTTGTGTCCCTAGAAGTTTCAGAATAATAGGTAACAGACTTGACAGTGATGGTGACCATTACCCTCTCACCACTATTATAAAACCTGCTTCAATACCATTCTCATCATCAGTAATAGCAACAACGTTATTCCTGGTATATTTAACAAAACTTATAAAAAGCTTCATATGCATTATCGTGCTCACTAGCATTTTGCAACAAGTATTAACTTCTTCTGAGTCTAAAAATACTCTATCTTTTGTCTTGACCAAAAAAAAAAGAATATGAGAGTTGATGAGCATATCAAGATTTTATAATAGCCTAACGGTTTTTCATGTATCCCTAAAATGGCTCAAGCACCACTGCCTCTCAGAATTCTGATGTTGATGTGGCAGAAAGCAATACTGGGTTGAATGGCTGATCCTTGAGTAATCACTGTCTATAGTGCACTGTCATGGTCTCCACTGTGAAATATGAATAAAGCTACCCAAGAAAAATTGTCAGTGTTTCGATTTTTTGAGAGTGTGGCACACTTTCTACTTTGCCTACGTACATCAAAATTCAATAAAAGTGTGAGGAACTAGATGTTAATAGTGTCACAGAATGTACCTCCAAATATCCCTCTCAGTCTTTCTATATCCTAAAAAACCTCCTGATTACGTTGCATGCATCCTCTAAAAAAGGAGATTCACCAGCAGTGACATTGCAATCACGACCACAGATTTAGACTGATGTCTTTTTTAAAAACTTGCAAATTGAGGTTGAGTTGCTGTGATTGCTACATAGCTCTAGAGAATGTACTATTTTTCTTGTTGCATGGCATTTTGATAATTTAGTGACATTTGCTTAAGTCCACTACTTTAATTGGCTATGCCCTAATGAGGCCAAAGATTTTTTTCACCTCCCACTAAGCTGGCCAACTTCAACCTTTTCTGAAAAAATAGACTTTATCTCTACTGCCAGTTTTCTCACAAATATATGTTTTTTTATGAAATGGTTATCGGTCAATGCATTACATAGGCATATTTGGAGCACAACTTGAAGCTGAAATCATCATTAAATTTCTCAAACTGGAACAGCACTTCTAACAATCCACAGCATAAATTAGTAAAAATTGGAGAGAAAACAACCTCAGTATTTCAATTGAAAATGCTTTGTATGGTTAAAACCCACAGCATTTCTTACATTTACAACTGTCATTTTCTTAGTACTCTTTTCCTTAACATTCTATAGCTTTCTAGACAGAACAAGGGCCCTGTTGTTTTTTGTTTTCCTATATTTCAATAAAGCATAAGGTTACTCCTTTTTCCATAAATAAAGTCCCATATTTATTTTTCTTAAAATGTTTCTTTATACACAGAAGCATAGGTAAAACCAAGTTTTTTAAAAATTAAGGAACAAAATAAATCATAAAGAAATATCTGGATATATCTTACCAAATAAATCCTCATATTTCTTTTTTAATTAGAAGGTTAGTGATTTTTTTAAAAGATAAGTAATAGTTTGTGAGAGTTTTTAACTGATCTTGAAATCTGTCAATTATCTCAAATCTTCAGAATTAAGCAAATATCTTAGGCAGACTAACCTGCTTTGCATTGACACTAAATGGTTGATATATTTCAGTAATAATATTTAAAAGTCTGACAGGCCTTGGGGAAATCATCCCTGGGACATTAGAAGAGACTACTGTTAATTAAACAACCATTTTAATCTCACAGGGGAGAATACAGAATTTTCATGGAACTGGCTATATTTTCTTTGTCTTAACGACTAGAATTCAATGAGTATTTCTCAATAATAGATGTTTTGTGGTGGGCCTATTGGGCACACTGGTGAAGTCCCTTGGGATTACAGCTATTAATAGTCCAAGACTATGTGAGGAATATAAATTTTAGTTTTCCCTGCAAAATTTTTGTATTTGTCGGATAATTTTTGATCCAATACAGATAAGAGAAATATGTACCATGCCCTTAAAACTTACATGATTTTAAATCTCATTTTTAATTTATTTTTAAAAGTTTATCACTTCATACATATATTTTCCTAATAATAATCTTTTCAAATGAGTAAGCACATCAAGATAGGCTGATAATTGGCTGTATTTTATTGTTGTCTTATACCTTAAATAGTCTGGCTTCTGATTTGTTGTACTATGAGAACATTCTAAAGAGTACCATATTCATATGTTGTTTCATGGACGCAGAACCTTATATCCAACCCAGTCAATGCCATAAAGAAGTAAGCGATTTTTCTTTCTTCTTTAATCCTTGGAACGTTTCATCCTTGGATTTTCTGAGACTGTTTTAATTTAGTAGGTAGGAACATAACATTATTCTTTGAAGTGTTTTGTAATGAGATAACAAAGCTCTGGAAATCACTTTCTTTATTTTATTATAACAGATTTGTTGTAGAACCAACTCATGAATAAATATAAATTTCAAACAGTTATAAATTAGCACAATGGGAATGATTCCAAAAAATTCTAATGAAATCTTTGGAGGGCAAAAAGCCTTGAAAAGGCCCCGGGGGGTTTAAGGTTAACCTAGGCCTGAGCAGGAGACGTGAGCATACCGGCCCTGATATCAGTTCCCCTGTAGTAAACCCAGCATATATGAAGCTAAACCAAAAGCACTCATCCTCTTTCCCTGTTTCTCTAAGTTACATTCACATGTAGATATTGGTTGTTTTACAAATTGTTAAAAGCCCAGGTGGCCTCAAGCTGGGCTCACACTGATGTTTTGGCTAATTACCAGTTCTTGAGGTTTGTTACAGGGAAGCTGATATCAAGAAGCTAAAGCTTCTCAGGCCTCAACTCCTTGGCTTCCTGGTACCTGAATCCACCATCCACCAGGGCGATGGAGACCCTTGAAGGACACCCACCTGTGATTTGTTTATCTTGCCCTCCTCCTCCCTGTCAGGAGCCCCACAAGACCAAACGCAGGCTTGTGGGAAAGTGCGGACCAGCAAGGCCACAGGCTCCCCCTCCCGACAAGCAGCCACATTCCTCACAAACTTTAAAACCCCTTGTCTCCCAACTTTCAGGGAGAGGGGACAAATTTGAGAGCTCTCTTTTCCCAGCTGACATCACCCGAAATAGAAACCCTTTCATTGCCGTAAGCCTGGTGTTCTAGTTTTATTTGGCCCCTCTTGTGTGGCGGGTAAAGAACCTGGATATGTATCCATAAACAATAACAAATAACTACATATGAAACGTCATGACTTCCTAATTTACCTCTTTCTGAAAAACAAACAGGGAAACTTCTTACATTTAGGGAAATTAAAGGAAAATTCCTTAATCCTTATTTTCCAAGTAAGCTAAATAACAATGGCAAAATTGTTTAAAATCTCCTTCCTTTTTAAAATCTTCAACTGGACACATCTATCTTTAAAATAAGTAAAACAAATCTATAACCCTTTCAAAGGAAAATTTATAACATAAAATATAGTTGATATATCTTAATTCATACCTGTACCAACTAAATCACTAATCACCATACTTTAGGATATATTTGTATAACTGAACAAGAAAAATCAAGTGAAAAAGTGGTGCATTGCTGAATCACGTATCAGGCTTTTGTTTTATTTTCAAAAATTGTAAAAGGAAGTTTTACAAGATCTCAACAAGAAGACCACGAAAATCCCCTTATCTGAAGATGAGGTAAACTTCAATGGAGTTATGTCTGCATTATCGGTTCCTAAATGAATATCACCCACTCCCCCACACACAAATTTTCAGAAAAAATACAGCTCGCTGTGTGGTGTTCAATTGCCACTCTGGAGTAGTCAACCTCCTTATCAAACAGTTCCTACAGACAGATTGTACAATGCATTCACTGACTATGTGCACCTACTATATGGCACTGACAGCCAACTTGTGGGTAGTTCATCTTCATTATTTTGGCTGAAAATTTTTTATGTTGTTATAATTTTGGATTTGCCTGAAAACAAATTAATGATTCTTTTCCTATAAATATTTTGGTTCATCTGCTCAGTGGCAGGCACTATGCTAAGTAGTAGGTTTGAAAGGTAAAATAAACACAGATCCTCATCTCAAAAAGGTTACATTGTTTGTAATTTTCATTTGATGAAATTCATTTTGAGGGTGTTAAGAATGAAGACATATCAGCAAGAGTTGAGTGGCTCATGAAAATAGACAAAATATGACCTTACATTGGCCTAGAATCTGGACCACAGATTTCAGTTTCAGAATTTAAATGTGTGAATTAATTCAGAGGATATCAAACACTTTGGGAATGGTGAACACAAATTAAATTCATCCAAATGTAGCATGTAACGTGAAAAGTACATAAAATCTAAAGGTGTGTAAAATACTATTTAAGGCCTTTAAACCAAGGGATGTATCTTTTTAAGAACTTTAATAGCCTCATCTACTAACTTAGAAGTTACCTTTTGGAAGTCATGTCATTTGGGGGAATTAAAATAATATTTAGAAAATTTCTTTAAAAAATAAAATAAAAAAACTGCATGAATTTTTGAGATTTTTCATACATACTTTGGACATTCTTGTTGAACAGCCATTTTATGAGAATAGTGAACGTCTCTTTTAACACATCAGAATATTTTTCTAAACATCAAAAAAACAAACAATCTGATTAAAAAGTGTACAGTAGACATGAATAGATGTTTTTCCGAAGAGGATATACAGATGGCCAACAGGCATATTAAAAGATATTCAATACCATTAATGATCAGGGAAATGCAAATCAGAACCACAGTGAGATATCACCTCAGACATGTCAAAATGGCTCTCATCAAAAAAGACAACAAATGACAAGTGTTGGCGAGGATATGGAGAAAGGGGAATCCTTGTGCCCTGTTGGTGGGAATGTATATTGGTGCAGACACTGGAAAACAGTTTGGAGAGTCCTCAAGAAATTAAAAATAGAACTACCATACAATCCAGCAATTCCACTTCTGGGTATCACTCAAAGAAAATGAAAACACTACAGACGTATCTCATTTTGTTATGTTTCATTTGTCAGAGTTTCACAGATACTGCATTTTTTACAAATTAATGCTTTCTGATAACCCTGCTTCAAGCAAGTTTATCAGCGTCATTTATCCAACAGCATTTGCTCGCTTCATTTCTGTGTCACATTTTGGTAATTCTCACGATATTTCAAACATCTTTATTATTATTATATTGTTATGGTGATCTCTGATCAATGATCTTTGATGTTACTATGGTAATTACTTTGGGGTTCCACGAACCGCGCCCATGTAAGATGGCGAACTTAATTGATAAATGTTGTGTATGTTCCAACTGCTCCACCAACCAGCATTTCCCCATCTCTCTCTCTCCTCGGGCCTCCATATTGCCTGAGACATGACAATACCGAAATTAGACCAATTAATAGCCCTACAATGGCCTCTAAGGGTTCAAGTGAAAGGAAGTGGCATCTACCTCTGACTTTAAATCAAAAGCTAGAAATGATTAAGCTTAGTGAGGAAGGCATGTCAAAAGCTGAAAGAGGCCAAAAGCTAGTTCACCAAGTTGAAAATGCAAATGAAAAGTTCTTGAAGGAAATCAAAAGTGATAATCCAGTAACACATGAATGATAAGAAATGATAAGAAAGAGAAACAGCCTCATTGCTGTAATAGAGAAGGTTCTAGAGGGCTGGATAAAATATCAAATCATCCACAACATTCCCTTAAGCCAAAACCCAATCCAGAGTAAGATCTTAACTCTCTTGAATTCTACAAAGGCTGAGAGAGGTGAGGAAGCTGCAGAAGTTAGAAGTTAGTAGAGGTTGGGTCATGAGGTGTAAGGAAAGAAGCCATCTCCATAACATAAAGGTGCAAGACGAAGCAGAAACTGCTGATGTACAGGCTGCAGCAAGTTATCCAGAAGACCAGCTAAGAGAATTAATGAAAGTGGCTACATTAAATGAAAGATTTTCAATACAGAAGAAACATCCTAGTATTGGAAGCAGATACCATCTAGGACTTTCATAGCTAAAGAAGAGAAGTCAATGCCTGGCTTCAAAGCTTCAAGGGACAGACTGACTCTCTTGTTGGGGCTACTGCAGCTGGTGACTTTAAGTTGAAGCCAATGTTCATTTACCATTCTGAAAATCTTAGAGCCCTTAAGAATTATGTTAACTCTACTCTGCCTGTGCTCTATAGATAGAACAACAAAGTCTGGATGACAGCACATCCATTTACAATTGGTTAACCGTATATTTTAAGCCCACTGTTGAGATGTACTGCCCAGAAAAAAAAAAATCCTTTCAAAATGTTACTGCTCTTTGACAATGCACCTGGTTACCCAAGGGCTCTGACAGAGATATACAATGAAATTAAGGTTTTCTTGCCTTTACCACAACATTTATTCTGCAGCCTATGGCTCAAAGAATCATTTTGACTTTTAAGTCTTATTATTGAAGATATATATTTCATAAGGCTATAGCTGCCATAGATAAGGATTCCTTCAATTGATCTGGGCAAAGTAAATTGGAAACGTCCTAGAAAGGATGTACCCTTCCAGATGTCATTAAGAATATTTGTGATGCATGGCAAGAAGTCAAAATATCAACATTAACAGGAGTTTGGAAGAAGTTGATCCCAACCCTCATTGATGACTTAGGGGGTTCATCACTTCAGTGAAGGAAGTAACTGCAGATGTGTTGGAAATAGCAAGAGAACTGGACTTAGAAGTAGAGCCTGAAGATGTGACTGAGTTGCTGCAGTTTAATGATAAAACTTTAATGGATAAGGAGTTACTTCTTATGAATGAGCAAATGAAGTGGATTCTTGAGATGAAATCTACTCCTGGTGAAGATGCTTTGTAGATTATTGAAATGATAACAAAGGATACAGGATATTACATAAACTTAGTTGATAAAACAGTAGCAGGGTTTGAGAGACTGACTCCAATTTTGAAAGAAGTTCTACTATGGGTAAAATGCTGGCAAATAGCATCAAATGCTACAGAGAAATCATTCCTGAAAGGAAGAGTCAATCAATGCAGCAATGGCTGTCATATTTTAATAAATTGGCATAGTCACCTCAACTTTCAGCAACCACCACCCTGATCAGTCAGCAGTCGTCAACATAGGGTCAATACCCTCCGTCAGCAAAAAGATTACAACTCACTGAAGGCTCAGATGATGGTTAGCATTTTTTAGCAATAACATATTATTTAATTAAGATACCTACATAGTTTTTTTACATAATGTTATTGCACACTTAATAGACTACAATGTAGTGTAAACATAACTTTTATATGCACTGGGAAACCAAAAAATTTGTGTGACTCACTTTAGTGTGATATTTGCTTTATTGCAGTGGTCTGGAACCAAATCCGCAATATCTCCGAAGTATGTCTGCAATTCAAAAAGATGTATGTGCCACTATTTTCATTGCAGCATTATTTATAATAGCCAAGATATGAAAGCAACCTTGTTGTCCATAGATAGATTAATTACTACTGAAGATATAGAGATGTAGTATATATATGTATAATGGAATATTACTCATCCATAAAAAAGAATGAGATCTGCCATTTGCAACAACACAAATGGATCTATAAAGTATTATGCTAAGTGAAATCAGTCAGACACAGAAATAAAAATATTGTATGATTCACTTATATGTGAAATCTGAAAGACAAAACAAATGAACAAACACAACAGAAACAGACTTATAGATACAGAGAATAAACTGGTGGCTGCCAGCAGAGAGGGGGATGGGGAGTTGTCCAAAATAGGTGATGGGGATTAAGAGGTACAAAATTCCAGTTGTAAAATAATTAAGTCACCAGGGTGTAATATACACTATATGGAATATAATCAATAATATAGTAACAACTTTGTAAAATGACAGATGGTTACTAGACTTATCATGGAAATCATTTTGTAATGTATATAAATGTTGAATCACTGTGCTGTACATCTGTAACTAACATAATATTGTATGACAACTATGAATCAATAAAATAATAAATAAAACAGGGGCCAGCCCCATGGCCTAGTAGTTAAGTTTGGCATGGTATACTTTGGTGGTCCAGGTTCGTGTGTTCGGTTTCCGGGCACAGACCTACACCACTCATCAGCCATGCTGTGGAGGTGACACATATACAATATAGAGGAAGACTGGCAACAGATGTTGGCTCTGGTTCAGTCTTCCTCACACACACGCACACAAAATTAATTAAAAATGAATAAATAAATAAAATGAAATAGAATATTTTTGTCTTCTGGCCATAGTATCTCTGTTTCTTAGACAGCAATAAATCAACAATTCAACAATTACTGTACCATTTCTCTTCTGATACATTTGTTATAAACAATAAATTTAATCATAACTACAAATAGGAAGGACAGATAGTTAATTGCATACAGGAAAACTGCAAATAAAAATGTCTTGGATGTTTATTGATATCCTATTATTTATTCCCTAGATATATGATCTTAAGGTAATTAGCATTCTCTTACTTTTAAGAAAAATGGTGAATATTCTTTTACAGAAAAATGTTGAGGATTAAAGTAAATAATGACAGTAAAGCATTTACTACAGTGATCTAGCATATTGCAGATAATAAACATTAGGTTTATTTTCTCCTGATAATCTAGTTCTGGTCTCATGGAAGAAGAGACTGTTGTATCTTCCAGAACAGATGAGTATAGTAGATAAGCACCAGTTCTTCTAAATTCTTGATAATAAAAATAAAATCTGAGTTATTGATAATAAAGCTAATCTTTATGTAGTCAAGTAGAAATCTGAATGCTTTATATTTATCTACTCCTTTAAATTTTACAAAAATTTAATGAAGCATGAAATATTTATAATCACCACTTTATAGATGAAAACAAGGACACAAAGGAAGCTTGTTATTGCCCCCAAATCATAGTTATTAACTTAAGAATCAGGCTAAATATTTTATGCTTTCTGACTTCATAGCCCATCTCCTTAATTGCTACATTATATTGACTCTAATTTGAGAACATTGTAATTTCCAATATCATCAAGTCCTGATTGTTTTTTGTTTAACAGCTCTTGCCTCAATTTATCGCTCTCCTCTCATATTTACTGTAAGTAGCAAGACATTTCTATTCTTTGCTTGGAAATTTCCTCAGCTTAATATCCAAGTCTACCACCTCGAAGTTCTGCTTCCCACATAACTGCAGGATACAAGTCTGTTCAGCTTTCTGTCACTATATAACAAGGATCCCCTTTCTCTTGGGTTCCGATAATTTGTTCCTGATTTCTTTCTAAGCCCTCACCAGTGCCTTTAACACCATATTTCTACTAGCAGTCTTTTCATGACAATTTAAGGGTTTTCTAACATGACTTAGGTTTTTCTATAATGCTTCTCACTTTCTTCTGAACCTTCATTGGCTAAATCTTTAACATTCATATTTCTGCTAACAGCCTCTTCAAGACAACTTAGGCTCTTTCTCTCATGCGCCTCAAATTCTCCCAGTCAATGCCCATTGCCTAATTCAAAAGCCATTTCAATATTTAAATATTTGTTATTGAAGCACTCCACTTTCAGGGCCCAAATCTATATTAGTTTTCTCTATCTATCATAAAAAAATTACCACAAAATGGCTTAAAACAACACAAAGTTATTCTCCTACTGTTCTGTGGGTCAGAAGTCCATGATGGGTCTCAATGGGCTACCACCAAGGTGCTCCAAGGCTGCATTTCTTTCTAGAGGTGGTAGCGAGAATCTTCTTCCAGCTTTAAGAAGCCACTCACATTCCTTGACTTGTAGCTCCCTTCCTCCATCTTTAAGTTTGCATCTCTCTGACCCTTTTACCACTGACTTGTTTCTTTCTGACCACAGCTGAGAAAGATTTTCCTTTTCTGAGGATTCATGTGATTAGATTGGGCCCATTAAGATTGCTCAGGATAATCTTCCCATCTCAAGGACTCGAGCATTAATTACATCTGTAATATCTCTCTTTTTTTTTTTCATGTAAGGTAACATATTCACAGGTTTTGAGGATTAGGTCTTGGAGATCTTGAGGGAGCCATTTTTCTTCCTGTCATATTGATTTGTCAATAAAGTGACCTGGAATTCATGAAATTTCTACTTAAATTAAGTACATTTTTAATAGTGACAAAAAATAATGACTTAACTATCTGTCCTAAGAATTTAGAAAACAGCAGTAAATCAAGCCCAATGAAAATGGCAGGCAATACGTTACAAAGAAAACATCAGGAATTAATGAAACAAAATGTATATATAGAAGAGAGTATCTGTGGAGCCAATAGTGATTCTTTGAAATTAATTAAAATTTGGCAATGATTTGGCAAGATACACTAAGAAAATTAAGTAAGGAGCAAATAACCAAAATAAATAATAAATAAAAGATATCTCTGTTCAAGTGTTACCTATAAAAAGAATGAGTCAAATAAATGTAACAATGTAGATAAATAAAATTTTAAAACCTTAGGAACTAAATTCAATTTACTAAAGCTGACTTACATAGAAATAGAAAACTGGATGAATTGCACAATATTTCATTAAACCTGTAAACAAAAAGAATTCCACAAAGAAATATAGCCCCACATGTCTTCACCAGAAAATTCTACCAAACAAATAATGACACCTCCCCCCAACAAATCAAGTCTTTTACAAACTATTTTTTTGTATGTAAATAATAGAAGTAATGTTCGTATTCCAAACATATTTTATTAGGGTGGATCACTGTTGAGACTAAACCCAAATTCTTACTAGGAAGAAAAATTACACACCAATTTTATTCTTGAACAGCTACATAAAGATTCAAAATCAGATATTAGGAAAAATAATTCAGCATGTATAAAAACAATAATAAATAATGATCAAATTTGACATTACAAAACCAGCCAATATAATTTATCATTTTAAGAGGTCAGACATAGGAAATCACCCTATCTCTTCATTAGGTGCACACAAAGGGCTTGATTCTATTTCACAGTCTTTCTTTATAAAATGTCTCAGCAAACAATCTATTGAAGGTGTATTAATTATCTATTGTTATGTAACAAATTATCTTAATGCTTAAAACAATAATAAACATTGATTACCTCACAATTCATGTGGTTCTGGAATTCGGGAACAGTTTCTCTGGGGAGGTTTAGCTCAGAGCTTTTAATGAGGTTGCAGTCAAGATATGATCTCATTTATATGTGGAATCTAAAAAAGCTGAACTTTTAGAAACAGAGAGCAGAATGGTGATTGCCAGGGGCTGGAGAGTGGGGAAAATGGAGAGATGTGGGTCCAAGGGTATAAACTTCCAGTTAAAAGATGAATAAGTACTGGGGATCTAATGTACAGTATGGTGACTGTAATTAACAACAGGTATTGTATTGTTATTCTTGCATTATTTGTACGGTTATTCAAGTATCATATACTTGAAATTTGCTAAAAGAACAGAAATTAAATGTTCTCACCACATTGACACAAAAATGGTAATTAAGTGAGATGATGGAAGTGTTAACTAACCCTATTGAGGTAATCATATTGCAATATATACATGTATCAAATCATCATGTTGTATACAATAAACTCACACAATGTTATATGTCAATTATATCTCAATAAAGCTGGAAAAATAAAGCCAAGACTGCAGCCACCTGAAGACTAGGCTTGGGCTGGATGATCTTCTTCCAGATGGCTCACTCAAATTGCTGTTGAATTGGTTCTGGCTATTGGCAAGAAGCCTCAGTTCCTTGCTATATAGATCTCTCCATAGGGCTGCTTGAGGTCCTCATGACATGTTTATTGGCCTCTCCAAGAGCAGTGATTCAAAAGAGCAATATGAAAAAACCAATATCTTTTTTTGGGGGGGTTAGGAAGATTGGCTCTGAGCTAACATCTGTTGCCAATCCTCCACTTTTTTGCTGAGGAAGATTATCTCTGAGCTAACATCTGTGCCTATCTTCCTCTATTTTGTATGTGGGACACCACCACACAGGGCTTGATGACTGGTGGTGCGTAGGTCCACGCCTGGGATTCGAACCTGCGAACTGTAGGATACTGAAGCAGAGCTCCCAAACTTAACCGCTACACCATGAGGCCGGCCCCCACATATCTTTTTTTAATTTAATTTTTATATCTTTTAACAAGAGTTTTATTTATTTAGATATACTTGACAATTAAGAATTTTGTATATTTAAGGTGTACAATTTGGTGATTTGATATACATATACATTGTGAAATAATTGCCACGTTCAAGCATTTAGAAATAACCTTAAGATAAAATGTTTTAAAATGAAAAAAATAAGTGTTAAAAAATATGAGCTATCGGGAAAAGATATGGAGGAACTTAAATGCATGTTACTAAGTGAAAGTAGCCAATATCAAAGACTAAGTAGTATATGATACTGATACTGAATCTCTTAATCTCAAGTGTGTGAGCCCAAATCATAGTAAGCCAATCACTGAGACACTGGTGCTTGGAGGTAGACAAAGGTTTACTCAAATTGTCCAAAATGATAAGGCAAGAGGATAGATTCTCTCTAATCCACCTTAAGGAAAGAAGAAAGCAGGAGGTCTTTATAGAGCTAAGGGCCTTGGGAGGAGGAGTTTTGGAGAAACAAAGGGGAAATCTATGTTTCTTTCACTCCAGATAAACCCTTAGGCAACCAGACTTCTGGACATCAAGAAGCTGGGGCTTCTTATCTGGTGATGGTATCTTCCTTGAAGGCATTCTTTTACTTCTGCAAACAAGCTCATAAGTTCTTGTGACCCTTGAGTCACCTCTTAGGTTAAACAAGAAAACAGCAAATTAACAAGATTGACTTCTTTTCATCTGTGTCTGTGTTGCGAACAATGTGAAAGGGTAATCATGTTCTTATTGAATTTACAGTAACTGTCAGGTACCCGGCTTCAATTCCAACTGTATGACATTCTGGAAAAGGCAAAACTATGGAGACAGTAAAAAGATCTTTGATTGCCAGGAGTGGGGGATGGGAAGGGATGACTAGGTGTAGACAGAGGACTTTTAGAGCAGTGAAAATGCTCCGTATGATACTCTAATGGTGGATACATGTCATGCATTTGTTCTAACCCAAAGAGTGTACAACATCAAGAGTGAAGTGTAATGTAAACTATGGACTTTGGGTGATTATGATGTGTTAATGTATGTTCATCAACTCTAACAATTGTATCACTGTGATGGGAGATGTAGTTAATGGAGGAAGCTATGCATGTATGGGTGCAAAGGTTATGGGAAGTCTTTGTACCTTCCTATTAATTTTGCTATGAACCTAAACCTGCTCAAAAAAAATAATAAAGTTTGAATAAAAAAATGAAAGAAAATGAGGAAAAAAAATCCAAGTTTTATATCACAAAGCAGGAGTCACTTCCAATTGAATAAAATGATCTTCGGTTTCTCTTTAATTCTTTTCCTTATCTTAGAGAAACTGAATACAAATTGCCCAGAAAACTGCTCATTACAATTCTGTCTAAGGAATTGTGCGTGTACAAAGTGACTTAATTATGGTGTTATTTCTCCTCCCCAAAATATTATTTCAGTAAATGTATTATTTTGTTTTTTTTAAAGTATACATCTATACAATTCAAAAAGTAAAAACTTCTAGAACTCTGTTAAAAAAATTAGTAGCCTTCTCCTCCAACTCTCAGCCACCCTAACTCCTGTTCTCCAGATACTTCCACTCTTCATAGGGTTTGTTTCCCCTGTTATACGTATTGCCATTTTTTAAACAATATTTTCAGTTGTAGATTAGTTGTTGACTTTATAATATGGAAGATGAGCATTTGATTTTCTTCCATCTCCTATTCCTCCTAAACAAGCTTCTTTTTCCTTTTTTAAAGATATTTTTATAATAATTTTTATTACAATTATCAATTAGATTTTTATTCTAATTTATATTATTTCAACAGTGTAAAATTTTTTTCCATCTGAGCCACATCTTTGCCCATATTCTGTTTCTTTCTTTAACAATGATTTGGTTCCACTGGGCTTAATTTTCTCATTAAAATAATTGCATAGCTATTTATGTACTCTTCAGTATTCCCTCCCCAGGCTAGCCTCCAGAAGTGCAGCTATATCCTCACCAGATTCAAGTACATTAGGCAAACTCTCTCTTTTATTTTCTTTTTTCTCAGCACTATTTTCCTAGAACTCTTTTTCCTCCCAGCCATATCAGAACTGGTTGCTTTCTAGGTCTGATGTACAACTCTTGTGTTGAGATTTCTGTTCCCTATATTCATGGAGACTAATTTTATCTTTTTCCTGCTTCCAAATATGAATACAGATTTTGAGGATGTTTAAGTTTAATCATAGTGCAGTGCCTTCTTTTAAGATAATATTTTACAAAACTATGAATGCAAAATTTATAAATACAGAATTAGGAACAAGCAGTAATTTTATTTAGAATGAGGAAAATCGTAACAAATCACAAATTTAATTAAGCTATTAAAATCATAAAATGCAGAAAATAAATTTGCATTAACTGTGTGACTCTCTAATACTCTTGTTCCTTAAATTTCTGACTGTATTTTTTATGATATCTCCATGTTCTTTTTTTTAATAAACTGTTTGTAAGGGTTCAATTCAGTGGAATTTAGTACATTCACAATGTTCTGCAACCATCCCATATTAAGTTCCAAGACATTTGGTCATTGCAAAGAAAACTCTGCACCCATTTAGCAATCATTCTCCACCCCTTCTCCCCTTAGCCCCTGGCAAACACCAATCGGTTTTCTCTCTCTGTGGATTTACCCATTTTGGATATTTCATATAAGTGGAATCATATATTATGTGGCCTCTGATGTCTGGCTCCTTTCACTTAGCATAATGGTATCGAGGTTCATCCACATTGAAGCATGTATTAATACTTCATATTTTCTGGTTGGATGATCCATTACACATATATATCACATTTTTTAATCCACTTATCTGTTGATGGACAGTTGAGTTGTTTCCACATTTTGGCTATTGTGAATAATGCTGCTATGAACAATAGTGTACAAGTATTTGAGTACTTTCTTTCAGTTATTTGGGTAAATACTTAAGAATGGAGTTACTGGATCAGATGGTAATTTTATGTTTAACTTTTTTAGTGGAACTGCCAAACTTTTTCCACGGTGGCAACACCATTTTACAGTCTCACCAACAATGTATTACATTTCCAATTTCTCCACTTGCACATTTTTTTTATAATAGCCATCCTAGGGGAGTTGAAGTAAAATTCACTGTGGTTTTAATTTGCATTTCCATAATAACTAACAAGATGGAGCATCAGTGCATGTACCTCATGGCCATTTGAAGAAATATCTTTTCAAATCCTTTTCATAGTTTTAATGGGGTTATTTGTGTAGTTGTTCCTGTTGATTTGAAATAATTCTTTATAAATTCTGGACAGTAGAACCTTATCAGACATGTCATATGAAAATATTTTTTCCCATTTTGTAGGTTTTCTTTACAGTTTCATGAGAATATCCTCTAATGCACAAAAATTTTCAATATCGATGAATTCCAATTTAATTTTTTTCTTTTGTTGATCATGTTTTTGATGTAATGTATAAGAACCCATTGCTAAATCCAAGTCAAAGGTAATTAGAGTAAATCCCTATATTTTCTGCTGTGAATTTTACAGGTCTGTCTTTTACTTCTAGGTCACTGAGATACTTTGAGTTAATTTGTGGATAATGTGAGCTAGGGCTCTAACTTCATTCTTAGCATGTGGCTATCCAGTTGTCCCAGAACCACTTGAAGAGACTATTCTTTCCCCCATTGCATTGTCTTGGTACCCCAGCGGAAAATTAATTGATCATAGATGTATGGGATCATTTCTGGACTTTCAATTCTATTCCATTTTTCTATGTAGAACTGAAAGTCCTTTCCAATTCAAATGTATTTTATTTATTTACTTTGCCTAATTGTTCTGGGAAGAACTTCAAGTATAATGATGAGTAGCAGTTGAGAAAGTGGACATCTTTGTTATGTTCCTGATCTTCAGGGGAAGGTTTCAGTCTATCACCATTGAGTATGATGTTAACTGTGGATTTTTCACAAATGATTATTAGCAGGTTGAGGAAGTTTCTTGCTATTCCTAGTTTACTGTATCTTTAGTATGAAAGGCTTTTGAATTTTGTCAAAGGTTTTTCCCGCATCAATGGCAATGGTCATTTCTTTATCTGCCTTCATTTTATTAATGTGGTGTATTACATTGTTTAATGTTTGTATGTTGACTCATCCTTAAATTCAGGTGTACATCCTACTTTGTCATGGTGTATAATTTTTATATGCTACTGGATTCAGTTTGCTAGTATCTTGTGTGATATTTTTGCATCTATATTTATAAGGTATATAGATCTGCATTATTCTTTTTTCTTGATTTTTTATCTGGCTTTAGTTTCGGAGTAATGTTGTGCTCATACAATCAAGTAGTAAGAATTATCTAATCTTCAAATTTTGGAAGAGTTTGAGAAGGATTATTGTTAATCCTTCTTTAGGACAGAGGGAAGTCAAGATGGCGGTGTAAGCAGACTGTGAACTCACCTCCTCCCGTGGACACAGCCAATTTACAACTACTTGTGGAAAAATTACCCCTGAGACAGAACTGAAAACTGGATAAGAGGAACTCCTGCAACAATGGACAATCCTAATTGAGGTGGAAGAGGTAGAGACTCCCTTCTGGAGAGGAAAAACACTGTCTTCACAAGCCGCAGCGCCTCACGGCCCTTCCGCCAGGGAGCAGCTCACAGGTACGCAGCCCTCCCTGGAGGCACGGGGCTCTGAGCTGGGGAGCGCCGCCGCTGTGGGCATTTTGTGGACCCAGCACAATCGAGACGAATGGCATAATATCTGACTTTGCCTGCTACTAAAACATTGGGGAGTACCCCCAGAAAAGCTGGTTCACAAAGAAACGAAAACCGGCTCTTAAAGGGCCCATGCGCAAACTCACCTGTTTCAGAAAGCAACCTAAAATCACCAGAAAGAAAGGTGCACAGTGCTGTGGTGAAAAGAGACTCACCTAATAGGCCCTGAGTGCATTTCCGTGAGAGGTGAGACCTCTCCAGGGACTGGGACATTGGCAGCGGCCATTGTTGTGGCCTGGTGTAGGCGTGCTGACACAGACGCCATTGAAGTTCTCCCTGAGGCCTGCTAGCCAAGGGTCTGCCCCACCCACTAGAGTACCGATTTAATCAAGCTCAGCCAGGGCAGGCAACCCACCCTAGAGACTGGCCCCACCCAACAAAAAGCCCTAAGGCAACTTGTGGGCCTGCATAGATTGGTGACTGGATTCTCTGCAGCCTGGCAACTGAGCCGACTTTAGCAGGGCAGGACATGCACAAGGAGCAGGTGGAGAGTGTGGGGCAGTGGCAGATCCTGTGGGGTTTCTGCCGTGGAGAGACTGGGTCCGCTTCGGGTGGTCGGGGTGTGTACACGGGGCAGGACTGTGTTGGCTGTGTGTGTGGACCTGTGGGCGGCAGGGCTTGTCAGCTACAGAAGACTTGTGCTTCTCAAAGACCCACATAGGGGGTTTGCCCCACCTTCCAAAGCCTGAAACAATTGTGTGTTCCCATGACTGAGGCCAACCCCACCCAGCTGCAATACTCAGAGATCTGACAAGAAACCTAATAGGCTAGAGGCTTATAGCAATTGTAAGCCCCGGAGCCTAACAACCTGCCACCCTGGAGGCCTACTCACTTAAAAGAAATACTGAAACACAAATGTAGTATTAGAACTTGCAGCCAAATGTGCTGGGGCTCCCCACACCTGATAAAAAGACTGAAGGGCCCACAACAACTACAAGCAGCTGAGCATTACAACAGCTGGTCAGGAGCATAACTCGGCCTCCCTGGGCGCCTACAGGGAGAGCAAACAGGCCACAACAGAGGGACACACGTACCCCACACAGGTGTCACCCCTGGAACATTGAGAACTAAGGGAAGCACACTGGATGTCTCCTAAGGCATCACTTACATAAGGTCACCTCTCCAAGAGCAGGAGACATAGCTGACCTACCTAATACGTAGACACAAGCACAGGGAAAGAGGCAGAATGAGGAGGCAAAAGAATACATTCCAAGTAAGAGAACAGGACAAAACCCCAGATAAGGAACTAAGTGAAACAGAAATGAGCAACGTACACGACAGAGAGTTCAAACAAAGAGTGTTAAGGATGCTCACTGATCTTGGGAGAAGAATAGATGAACTCAGTGAGAAGGTCAACAAAGAAATGGAAGATCTAAAAAAGAACCAATCAGAAATGAAGAATACAATACTGTCACTAGAGGGACTCAAAAGCAGAGTAGAGGATACAGAAGAACGGATCTGTGAGCTGGACGAAAGACTAGAAGAAATTACCCAAGCTGAACAGGTAAAAGAGGAAAGAATTAAAAAGAGTGAGGACACTTTAAGGGACATCTGGGATAACATCAAGCACGCTAACATCCATGTTATAGGTGTCCCAGAAGGAGAAGAGCGAGACAAGGGGGCAGAGAATCTATTTCAAGAAATAATAGATGAAAACTTCCCTAACCTAAGGAAGGAAACAGACATCCAGGTACAGGAAGCAGAGAGAGCCCCAAACAAGATAAACCCAAAGAGGCCCATACCAAGACACATCATAATCAAAATGTCCAGAATTAAAGATAAAGAGAGAATCCTAAAAACCACAAGAGAAAGTCAAGTTACATACAAAGGAAACCCCATAAGGCTATCAGCTGACTTCTCAGCAGAAACATTCCAGACTAGAAGAGAGTGGCACAATATATTTAAAGTGCTAAAAGAAAAACACTTACAGCCAGGAATACTCTACCCAGCAAGGTTATCATTCAAAATGGAAGGAGAGATCAAAAATTTCCCAGACAAGCAAAAATTAAAGGAGTTTGTCACCAAGAAACCAGTGTTACAAGAAATATTAAAGGGACTGATTTAAGGGGAAAAGAGAAGACCACAAATAGGAAAAATTATCTATTTCCATGATAAGAACATAATGGATACAAATGCACAAAAAAGAAGTTAGATATGATATCAAAAACATACAAGGAGGGAGGAGGGGAGTTACAGAGTAGAGCTTTCAGACAGAGGTCAAACTAAAGTGGCCATCACTTCTGTATAGAAGAAGAAAGGAACACAGAAGGACTACTAAAACACTGAGAAAAAAAAAGTTTAAAAATGGCAGTAAGTACATACTTATCAATAGCAACTTTAAATGCCAATGGACTAAATGTCCCAATTAAAAGGCATAGCATAGCTGATTGGATAAAAAACAAAACCCATATATATGCTGCATACAGGAGTCACACTTCAGACCTAAAGACACTCACAAACTGAAAGTGAAGGGATGGAAAAAGATACGCAACACAATGGCAATGAAAAGAAAGCTGGGGTAGCAGTATTCATATCAGACAAAATAGACTTTAAAACAAAAACTGTAAAAAGAGACAAAGAAGGGCATTGCATAATGATCAAGGGAACAATTCAACAAGAGGATATAACACTTGTAAATATCTATGCACCCAATGTAGGTGCACCTAAATATATAAAGCAATTATTAACAGAGGTAAAAACAGAAATAGACAGTAACACAATAATAGTAGGGGACTTTAACACTCCACTGACACCAATGGATAGATCATCCAAACAGAAGATCAATAAGGAAACATTGGCCTTAAATGACACACTAGAACAGGTGGACCTAGTAGATATATAGAGAGCATTCCATACAAAAACCGAAGAATACACGTTCTTTTCAAATGCACATGGAACATTCTCCAGGATTAATCACATATTAGGCCACAAAACAAGTCTCATAAATTTAAGAAGATTGAAATAATGCCAAGCATCTTTTCTGACCACAACGGTATGAAACTAGAAATCAACTATAGGAAGAAAATCAGAAAAGCCACAAATACGTGGAGATTAAACAAAATGCTACTGATCAACGACTGGGTCAACAAAGAAAACAAAGAAGAAATCAAAAAATACCTGGAGACAAATGAAAATGAAAATACAACATGCCAGAATTTATGGGATACAGCAAAAGCGGTTCTAAGAGAGAAGTTTATAGCAATACAGGCCTATCTCAATAATCAAGAAAAATCCCAAATAAACAATCTAACAAGACACCTAAAGGAACTGGAAAAAGAAGAACAAACAAAGCCCAAAATAAGTAGAAGAAGGGAAATAATAAAAATCAGAGAAGAAATAAATGAAATAGAGATCAAAAAAAAAATAAAAAAAATTAATAAAACCAAGAGCTGCTTCTTTGAAAAGATCAACAAAATTGACAAACCTTTAGCTAGACTCAACAAGAAAAAAAAGAGAGAAGGCACAAATAAGTAAAATCACAAATGAAAGAGGAGAAATTACAACAGACACCTCAGAAATAGAAAAGATTATAAGAGAATACTATAAAAGCTATATGCCAACCAATTCGACAATCTGGAAGAAATGGATAAATTCTTAGAATCATACAACCTTCCAAAACTGGATCAAGAAGAAGTAGAGAATTTGAATAGACCAATCACCAGTAAGGAGATCGAAACAGTAATCAAAAACCTCCCCAAAAATAAAAGTCCAGGACCTGACGGCTTCCCTGGTGAATTCTACCAAACATTCAAAGAAGACTTAATACCTATCCTTCTCAAACTCTTCCAAAAAATTGAGGGGGTGGGGGAAGCTCCCTAACTCATTCTATGAAGCCGACATTACCCTGATACCAAAACGAGACAAGGACAACACAAAAAAAGAAAATTACAGGCCAATATCACTGATGACCATCGATGGAAAAATCCTCAACAAAATACTAGCAAATCGCATACAACAATACGTTAAAAAGATTATACGCAATGATCAAGTGGGATTTATTCCAGGTATGCAGGGATGGTTCAACATTCGCAAATCAATCAACGTAATACACCACATTAATAAAATGAAGAATAAAAATCACATGATCATCTCAATAGATGCAGAGAAAGCATTTGACAAGATATAGCATCCATTTATGATAAAAACTCTGAATAAAATGGGGATAGAAGGAAAGTACCTCAACATAATAAAGACCATATATGAGAAACCCACAGCTAATATCATCCTCAATGGTGAAAAACTGAAAGCTATCCCTCTAAGAACAGGAACCAGACAAGGATGCCCACTGTCACCACTCGTATTTAACATAGTATTGGAAGTCCTAGCCAGAGCAATCAGGCAAGAGAAAGAAATAAAAGGGATCCAAATTGGAAAGGAAGAAGTGAAACTGTCATTATTTGCAGATGAAATGATTTTATATATAGAAAACCATAAAGAATCCACCAGAAAACTTTTAGAAGTAATAAATGAATACAGTAAAGTTGCAGGATACAAAATCAACATACAAAAATCAGTTGCATTTCTTTACACTAACAACGAAGTAACAGAAAGAGAAATCAAGAATACAATCTCATTTACAATTGGAACAAAAAGAATAAAATACCTATGAATAAACTTAACCAAAGAGGTGAAAGAGCTATACACCGATAACTATAAAACATTGCTGAAAGAAATTGAAGAAGACACAAAGTAATGGAAAGATATTCTGTGCTCTTGGATTGGAAGAATTAACATAGTTAAGATGTCCATACTTCCTAAAGCAATCTATAGATTCAATGCAATCCCTACCAAAGTTCCAACAACATTTTTCACAGAAATAGAACAAAGAATCCTAAAATTTATATGGAACAACAAAAGATCCTGAATAGCTAAATGAATTATAATAAAAAATGAATAAAGCTGGAGGTATCACACTCCCTGATTTCAAAATATACTACAAAGCTATAGTAACCAAAACAGCATGGTACTGGCACAAAAACAGACACACAGATCAATGGAATAGAATCGAAAGCCCAGAAATAAACCCACACGTCTATGGACAGCTAATCTTTGACAAAGGTGCCAAGAACATACAATGGAGAAAAGAAAGTCTCTTCAACAAATGGTGTTGGGAAAACTGGATAGCCACGTGCAAAAAAATGAAAGTAGATCCTTACCTTACACTATACACAAAAATTAACTCAAAATGGATTAGAGACTTGAATGTAAGACCTGAAACTATGAAACTTCTAGAAGAAAACCTAGGCAGTACACTCTTCGACATCAGTCTTAGGAACATATTTTCAAGCACCATGTCTGGCCGGGCAAGAGAAACAATCGAAAAAATAAACAAATGGGTCTACATCAAACTAAAAAGCTTCTGCACAGCAAAGGAAACCATCAACAAAACGAAAAGACAACCTAACAATTGGGAGAAGATATTTGCAAACCATACATCTGATAAGGGCTTAATCTCCAAAATATACAAAGAACGCATGCATCTCAACAACAAAAAAACTACCAACCCAATTAAAAAATGGGCAAAAGATCTGAACAGACATTTCTCCAAAGAATATATACAGATGGCAAACAGACACATGAAAAGACGTTCAAAATCACTAACTATCAGGGAACTGCAAATCAGAACTACAATGAGATATCACCTCACGCCCGTCAGAATGGCTATAATTAACAAGACAGGAAACAGCAAGTGTTGGAGAGGATGTGGAGAGAAGGGAACTCTCATACACTGCTGGTGGGAGTGCAAACTGGTGCAGCCACTATGGAAAACAGTATGGAGATTCCTCAAAAAATTAAGGATAGAACTACCCTACGATCCAGCTATTCCACTGCTGGGTATTCATCCAAAGAACGTGAAAACACCAATGTGCAAAGATATATGCACCCCTGTGTTCATTGCAGGTTTATTCACAATAACAAATACTTGGAAGCAATCTAAGAGCCCATCAAGGGACAAATGGATAAAGAAGATGTGGTATATATACACAGTGGAATACTACTCAGCCATTAAAAAATGATGAAATCCAGCCATCTGTGACCACATGGATGGACATTGAGGGTATTATGCAAAGTTAAATAAGTCAGAAGAAGAAGGTCAAATGCTGTATGGTCTCATTCATTGTCTAGTAGATAATAACAACAACAAACACACAGAGACAGAGATTGGATTGGTAGTTACCAGAGGGGAAGGGGATAGGGAGGAGGGTGAAAGGGATAATTAGGCAGATGTGTGCGGTGATGGATTGTAATTAGTATTTGGGTGGTGAACAGGAGAACATGATGTAATCCATGCAGAAATAGAAGTATAATGATGTACACCTGAAATTTATACAATGTTATAAACCAATGTTTCCTCAATAACCAAAAAAAAAAGCTTGTGGAAGTTTAAAATAAAAACACAACTTTCAAAGAGTTTAAAAAAAAAGAAATGATTGCCACAGCGGGATTAGTTAACACATCCGTCACTCACATAGTTACCATTTCTGTTTTTGGTGAGAACATTTAAAACCTATTTTCTTAGCAACTTTTGACAAGGTATATGATATCTTATTTTTATAGATCAGTTTTGTGGCAATAGTGAAATGGTGTTGTGTTTTTATCCTAAAAGCCCAATTAATAAGCAATAAGAAACTCTATCATTATTCACGGAAGGCATGTATGCAGTAGTGCTTCCTTTGATTGCATCCTCATCCTCATGGTTTCCTGTAATTGCTATTTAGATTTAGAGGCTTAATGCAGGTTTAATAATTTTTCTTTGCAAGACTACTCCAGAAATGGAATTTTAAATTTGTGGCAGGAGATACATGTTTAGTTGATTTTGTTCCATTGTTGATCAATGACTGGATCCATTGATTCACTATGTACTGTAAAATGGTTATATTCTTAATTTGTCATTTACTTTTGCTTATTCATTGTTACAGTTTATACAGAAAAGCCCAGATGAATGCCTACTTTATTCCTTTCTCAGTGTTCAGAATTGGTTCTCTAGTAACTTTCGCTTGATATCTTTATGAATACATGGATTTATAAATGTTTTATTTGTCATAGGTCACGTTGGTGATTGACATAAATATTTCAAGGGAAATTGAAACTGACATCACTACCTCTTGGGAGTGCTTCAGCCAGAAAGAAGCTCTTCAGATTGGCTTGTGACTCCTTTGGATATTACACTCCTACTCTTTGACTGCTTCCTTCCTCTCTTCTATGACAAGTTTTTCCAGGCTCATGCTATGCTTTTCTGTATTTGAACTGGACTGAATCATTTCTCCCAACAGTCCTTCCTACGTTGGTTAGGAAATATTAAATCAGGATAAGAATCTGCACATTAGTTGTGATAATTGCTATGAGGTTGATCATCTTTTCTAGGTATTTTCAGTGGATAGGTCCAGCAAACACATATATTTTAAGATAAAATACCTATGAGCGTATACTAAGATGTAGCATTCAAACTTGGGACTACAAGATTTTTACAAAAGTCTTTTATTTTTCATACATTTGTATTTCCCTTCTCTCATAATGAGAGCCCTGGCTGTTAATAGAATTAGATAAAACTGTAATATCACGTTGATCTTCATTTGCTTGTTTTCCTCACTTTCCACATACAACAGTGTTAGAACAACAACAGCACTACCATCCACAATTTCATCCCTCCCTAGGAACAATTTTAGATTTTTTAGTTATTCTCTTTGCCCTTAGAGTAAATTCTACTTGGAGGTATTTAAAATCTTTTGGAATAATTCTGCTTCATGTGTTTATCTCATCAACTAAATATACATTATATTACATTTATTCCAATTAAGTTTTATTTTTCAGAGATTCCTTTTTTAAACTTAATGTATTTGTAGTTTAAAAATATTAATATAGTTATAAAGTCAAATATGCAAACTAGATGTATTACAAAAAGTCTATCGGGGCCATCCCAGTGGCATAGTGGTTATGTTCGCACGCTCCTCTTTGGCAGCCCAGAGTTCGCCAGTTTAGATCCTTGGCGTGGACCCACTTACTGCACATCAAGCCATGCTGAGGGGCAGCCCACACAGAAGAACTAGAAGGACCTGCAGCTAGGATATACTACTATGTGCTGGGGGCTTTGAGGATAAAAAAGAAAAAAAAAAAGAGGAGGATTAGCAACACATGTTAGCTCATGGTCAATCTTCCACAAAAAAACAAAAATAAAAACAAAAAATCACCTCAACCCATTACCTTAAAAAAAAAAGAAGTCTATCTTCAAGCACTGATCCTTCCAAACCATTTCCTTCCCTCTTTAAAGGGAAATCTTTATTTTAAGTTCTATGGTTTATATTTCCATTGTTTATTTTTTAAACTTAACCTACTATATGCGTAAATTAACATTTCCCTTCTTAGGGAAATATATACACATTTTCCCCTTTCCTTTAAACAATGTATACGGAGGACCATGCTACAGTAGTATATATATGCGTCCTATGCCTTTTACAGCTGAAATGTGTTTATATACTATTGTTTACTAAAAAGTACTCTAATAATGAAAATCTTCTTTCTACTACTCTTGCCATACTGCAAATAGTCCTATATTGAATTACTTGTGAACTTGCCTATTAATTTTTTTTTACCCGTTTCTCCTTAAAATTGTTTCCTAGAAGTGAGTTTGTGGGTCAATGAAGATGCACATGTATAATTTTACTAGTTATTTTAAAATACTCCATAAGGATTATTTCACTTTATACATCACCAGCAATATATGATGGACTAATTCCAATAGCTTTACCAAAGAAGAATGCTGTCACCTTTTGAGCTTTTGCCAATAAATCAGAGGCAGTAGGGATATGTCAGTGTAGTTTTAATTTGCATTTCTCATATGATGAATGAGGTTGAGAAAAAATTTTATTTGATTAAGTTATTTGTGTATATTATTCTTTAAAATATTTGACTATTTCTCTGGTCTACTTTTCTATGTTTTTTTATTCTTTTCTACATTTAGAAGATTGTTATATATTAGATACGTAAAATTTTTGTTTGTAAACTAAGTTGAATATTGTTTGCCCACATAGAGAATTGTGTCTTTACTTGCTTATATCATTGGCCACATTATCTTTTAAAAGATTTTATTTTACTGTGTTGAGAACACTTAATATGAGATATACTGACAATTTTTAAGTGTACAAACAATATTGTTAATTATAGACACAATGTTGTACAGCAGATCTCTATAATTTACTTATGCATTACATAACTGAAACTTTACACCAGTTGATTAGCAACTCCCCATTTCCCCCTTTATCCAGCCCCTATAAACCACCATTCCACTATTTGATTCTATGGGCATGACTATTTGAGATATCTCATGTAAGTGGAATCATGTAGTATTTGTCCTTCTATGGCTGGTTTATTTCACTTAGCACAGTGTCCTCCAGGCTCATGTATGTTGTTGCAAAGGGCAGGATTTTCTTCTTTTTTGAGGCTAAATAATATTTCATTGTATGTATATACCATATTTTCATTATACATTCATCTGTCAATGGGCATTTGGGATGTTTCCACATCTTTTCTTTTTTGTGAATAATGCTGCAATGAGCATAAGGATGCAGATATCTCTTCCAGATCTTGATTTCAATTCTTTTGGATATATATCCAGAAGTAGAATTGCTGAATCATATGACAGTTCTATTTTTAATTCTTTAAGGAATTGCCCACTGATCTCCATAGTGTTCTGATAGGTCTGTTAGGTCCATTTGATTTATAGGATTGTTCAAGCCCACTGTTTAGACCACTGTTTGTTGATTTTCTCTCTGTTTTATCCATATTTGGAAGGGAGTATTGAAGTCTCCTACTATTCTGAATTGCTGTCTTTGACGTAAATAAAGAGGTAAACTGAGGCAAACTCAAAAAGATGAGTTTACTCAGGGATAGCAGAGGAATTGCAACTCAGAGCAAGCATACTGTAGTAAGCTACAGGCAAGTCTGTTGATGGTTTGGGGTGGGTCGGATTTATGGGCACGGATTGTAAAAAGGAGAGCATTCAGTTAGAGTCAGTTAAAATAAAAAAACAAATAGAGGTCAACTTTGAAAACTTCCTGAGCAGACACAATCAGTCCAGTCACACAAACAAAGCTGAATTTCACCCACTTTGTGAGATCAACCAGACCTTGGTCATCTCCCATTCATGCCTCTGGTAAAACTTCCCATGGTGGGTATGAGACAACATCTGATCAACCCCTATCATCCAAGAAAATTCCAACACTATCAGTTTTCTGTAAATCAGGCATTCACGGTAAATCAGTCTCTTAGTCCTTAAGTTTTGTCTTCCTGAGGGCACGTGTATGGGATTCTCCACTTTATATCCTCTGGTTCTATTTTAGACTGAAATTCTATGTGGGATGCAGCCTCAGCATGGCCGGAGAAGCAGTGCGTCAGTGCGCGCCCAGGATCTGAACCCGGGCCACCAGTAGCAGAGCGCGCGCCCTTAACTGCTAAGCCATGGGGCCGGCCCTCATTAATTCCCTTTAGTTTCTCACAGCCTATGTGAGTTCATATACTTATTACCAAAAGTTTTTTTAGTACATACCTTGTACCAAGTATTATTTTAGGTGCTTGAAAAACAGTAGTCAAGAAAAATGGCAAAGCCCCCAATCCACATGATTTGGATAAAGACAATGAATAATAAATACAATAAATAAGTAAAAAAAAAAATACTTTGTTTGACGGTGAAAATGCCATGGAAAGAAAAGGTCACATAGATTAGGTGCGTCTACAGTAGAGACAGATTTAAGATTAAATCAGTTATTTAGAACATGCTCATTAAGGTAGCGATGCTTGAGTAAAGGCGTTAGAGAACTCTAGCTGTTATATCAAGCAGATATTTGAGAATAGATTACTCTAGGTTAAAAAACACTGCAAATACTATAGGCCTATGTATATAACTTTGTCATTTGCAAATAGTGACAATTCTGGTTCTTCTTTTCCATTACTTTTAATTTGCATGTATTTTTCTTTATTTGCTACATTCTGAATAAGCCCTCTAGTATAATGTTGAAACAATGCAGTAGTAGTAGGCATCCTTATCATGTACCTCCTTTTATAGAATATGCTTATAAAGTTTCCAATTAAGTGTAATATTTGTTATAGGAATTTTTAAATTAGGGTTTTTTTTACAAATCTTTTTAAACTTTAAATAGAGTGAATAATACAATAAATTCTTATATACTTATCATCCATATTAAGCAATCATCAGTACTTTGCCAGATTTAATTCACCCAATTTTTTTTCCTCTGCTAAAATATCTTAAACAAAATGTAAGGCAGCATGCTACTTCACCATATATAGATCTGCAACTATAGAAAGCTTTCAAGCTGGATCTTGAAAGACGCGTAAGAATAGAAACTTTAGGTGCAAAGGCATAGAAAGATGAATAAAATAGAATTTTTAGAATGTATCGAAAGTTGTGCATGGCAACAATAGGTTCTAAGTTAAAGCGGGAGAAGGAATAATAGATGGTGAGAGAGTAATAAATATGAATGGGTTAAGTGTAAACTTCGGGAGTGTCCATACAGTTGGTGTGAGTCCAGTGAAACAAAGGCAAAGTCGAAATCAAGATGTAGAGAAGATTCAGTTACATAATAAGAGAAGATTTAAAAACTTGGAGTGAGATTACAGATGTTTGAAAAGCCAAATAAATATATTACTGAAAGAAGTACCAGGGACTTTGGTGACAGAAATTAGTGTAACTGTGTCAGGAAAGGACAGTGTTAGAGTTGGCCATAGTCGAAATTATTGTCTAGAAGCATCACTATCAGAGTTTCCAACCTGTTTGTATGAATCAATGAGTTATATTGTACACAATAGAGATCCTGGCTATATTTTATAGGACCAGTTGTAAAATAAATAGTTTGTGGTTTGTTTTATTAATCTTCCTCAACAACTTTTCAAATGCATCAAAGTTGGCATCTGAGGCTTTCCCACTCAGCCTGGGTTAGAAGGATGAGAGGTAAGGATATGCTCTCTTTGTCATGAAGTTAGAGAAAATTCCTTTCAGGGGGAAACAGTAACTTGAGCTGGCAGTCCTATAACTAACTTGCTTTCACCCTTAAGATTAACATCAGAAAAATCACTTAAAGAGTCTAAGATGACTCTAAATCAATTATGGTAGACCATATAAATATTTCATATTTGTTTTCAAAGATTTCTATAATTTGTTCCTGGTTTATCACCTATATATAACCTGTTTCCCAATAACACTGCATTATGCGTCAATATCAACATTCCAAAGATACTCTTCCTTCTCTGGCTTTTAAAAATTCCCCACACTTTGAAATTCTTAGCCATGCCAACTCTGCTAATGTATAATGCATTTTTCAATGTTGTATGAATGTACAATCTTCTCTGTCAACTTTTCATAGATATCTCCAATTGAGTAACACTTTTCCTCCTTGTCTATTGTTGAGTTTATTTATGCATCCTTTCAAACACTGATAATAATCTGCCACAATTTTTATATTTATGAATGTGTCTGTCAGTTATAATAGACTTGAAATTCTGAAGGAATGAAAAAATTCTCTTTTAATTTTAAATTTGTACATATACACAACTATACTAGTATGTATAAAAATAATGATAATAATTATTACTATTTATTGATAGCTTATTATGTTATATGCATTACATATTTCATTCCATCCTTATGATATCTTATTTAAGATGTTATACCTGGTTTATAGATAAGGAAATACATGCTAAGAGGATATAGAAACCTCAGGTTTTCAACCATTTTTCTTCTTTAGCATCCAAATGTTAAATCCACTAAGAAAGAGTAAAGTTAAGAAACCATTCCTATCTTCCATCTAAAATTTTGAATTCATTTCAATTTTCTATCACTTTTTTCTCAGTAAATCTTTTGCCAGTTCTCCAAATTGGATATATTGCATGAGGGTCATTAAGAATTTTCCATTACTGGTTAAAAATATAACTTCTTTTCTATTACTAAAAAATGTGGTTGATAAAATTTAGAATATTATTTAGTGTCATAAATCCCTGTTTCAGCTTTTGTCTTCAGGGGAAAACACACACACGCAACATATATCTTGCCTAAATATTTTAGACATTTACTAACATACTAAGAAAAATGGGTATAAAGAAATTTTCACAGATAAACTCATAATTTTATATATATTGGAAAAATTTTGCTTTGCTGTGAAGCTTTTATGTTCTACAAAACTTAACCTTAAATGATTTTGGTTAGGTATAAAAAATTGCTATTTTAAAACTAGTCCAAAACTTGAGAAGGAGACCTACGTATTATTTTTTTAGCTATCGATAGAGAGAAAATCGTTTATTTACTACTCAACTACAGAAAATGAATTTATCTTAGGTAACTAACATATATTTTCTCGTTATTATTTGACAACACCTATGTATGTATGTACGTATGTACCCACCTATCCATCTATCATTCTTTATAGAGAGATGTCATGGAATTCAGAAAATGGTGATATACTTAGCACTTAGTCCTAAAAAAGTGTATACTGATGATGGTATATGCCTCTTTACTAATAGATAAATTCCATGGACATATCCAATTAAAATGAATAATGAAAATATGTTTTGATTTTAAAATGAATCATTTACAATTTCTTTAAATTATATAGAAACTTTTCATATATTTCCTAGAACATCAATAACATAGAAAAGGAAATTTCTGTCAAAAATAAACGAAAATCATAAAATTATATTTTCTGTGTATAGCAAGTGAAATATCTTATCAATATTTATAAAGTCATTCCAGCATTTCTGGGGATCAATTTTTTCCCAGACAAAACTGGAACACAATTTCACTTTCAAAATAATTATTGAAAAGGTTGTAATTTAAAAATTTTTTTCAAAGAAGGGGGAGTCACAAAGACACGAGGAAAGTGTTTTAATGGAATGAGAAGTATATTAAACAAACATGCTTATAAACTGTTAGAAAAAAGAAAGAAAGAAACAAGGATGACAGGGAGGCTATGCTGATTTGAAGGGGCTACTCAAAATTCATATTTATATTTTGAATTTCCCTTCACCGTGTCTCTAATTCACATATTTATATTTGCTTGAGAAAAATACAATCTTCCTTGCCATGTCCATGAAGGCTCCATTGACTTGCTGATTCCTTAGGCTGTAAATAAAAAGATTCAGCATGGGGGCTACTGAGGAGTTTAGAACAATAACTCCCTTGCTCAAAGACACTCTCTTTTGCTGATGGATTAATGCACATGAAAATGCAGCTGCCATAAGAGATGAAGATGACAATCGTGGGAAGAACACGTGGAAAGCTCCTTTGTCCGCGGACTAGTTTAAGGAATTATCAACATTTTTCTGATTATATATATGTAAGACAGAAGTTATTAATGTCAAGGCAAACATTAGAGTAAACACAGCACAAGACAACTCCATTATCTCTTGTAATTTTGTGTATGAACAAGAAAGGTGTATTAAGGGGAAATAATCCCAAGTAAAATGGTCTATGATATTAGACTTACAGCAATCGAGCTGTATGAATAGCATGAGTGATGGGAATATGATTAAGAATGAAGCCAAGAAGCAAAGAGAAAGAGTGTGTAGACTCTACGATTCATGATGGTCATGCAATGCAGAGCACTGCAGATGGCCATATAACGGTCATAGGACATGGCAGCCAGAAGGTAAAATTCAGTGACTCCCAAGAGAATGAAAAAAAAAAAAAAACTGAGCAATGCAATCATTAAAAGAAATGGTTTTATCTCCTGAAATAATGGTGCCCAGGAACTTGGGTATACTGACAGTCGTGAATGAAACTTCTAATAAGGAGAAATTTCTGAAGAAGAAATACATGGAGGTCTGGAGGTGGGAATCCAGCAGAGTCAGGGTGATAATGGTCAGGTTGCCAGTGATGCTGAGCAGGTAAGTGATGAACAGAAAGACAAAGATCACAACCTGAAGCTGTGGGTCATCTGACAGTCCCAGGAGGATAAACTCTGTTATTTCTGTCTGGTTTCTTATTCTTCAGTTGTTATTTGTTTTTCTCCTGCCAGACCCATAGGAGAATGCACAAAGAACAAACATGAAGAGCAGCTTACCACATATCCAAGTGTGGAACCAGAATTTGGCCTAAGTAGTACGCCTTTGCCTCCTTCAGGGAAAATTTAAAACAACCTAATATATACAACGATCCTTAAACTCCCTCTCTTTTGCAGGTGAAAATTCTGGGGCTAAGGCAGATTAAAAACTTATTTTTGGCATCACACAGCTTGAAGTGATAGGGCTAGGATTTGTAGGCACACTTTTGCAATCCTAAATAAAATACTACTTGTTAACTTTCAGAGGTCCTGCTCACAAGGTTCCTACCCAATAAGTACCATCTTTGTTATTGCTCTAATCCTTATACAAATTTGTTTTTGTGTTAGTTACAGGCTTAATTACATTGAAATTCTTCAAAAATGTTAATTATACTTTATTTTTAAATAAAAAGTGAGTGATTTATCCTTAGCCAGCTAGCATTCAGCTTTTCCAATTCCTGCTACTACCTCACTAAAATCAGACCTACTGAAGCCATTGCCATGAGCAACCTCAGATGTTAGAGAAAAAGGTAGAAAATAGTGTAAACTGGAAGGGCTTAAAACTGAGATTGATTGATTGTGAATCCCTGTCAATATTTCATAATGATTTAGCCCACCTATGTGTCATCGTTATGGACTTTATTCCTTTACAACCAATGCCGCTGTCCATGTAAAATAAGAACGACTATTTTTATTATTATTTCAGAAGAATTTCCTCAGTCAAAGACTTGTATAGGTGCTATTCAAGAGAGCTAATTTTAATATCTTTATGTATTTATTTAGTTTTCATTTGTGTTTAAAAATTGTAGGTTTTAATTTTTCTATTTTTTAATAAAATGAGAAAATATTACCATAGGTATTTCCATAAAGAAGAGTGAGTATTTCTAGGTTTGAATCCAGGCCACTTAATTATGTCTGAAAATCACTGAACTCCTATGTGCCTCAGTTTCCTCAACCATAAATACATTTTTTGTCTTTGACTACCTGTCCATCTCATAGATTTTTGTGAGCATTCAGTAAGTTAACATATGTGAAATATTTAGAAAAATGCCAAGCATATAATGAAAATCATATAAGGCTTTTCTCTATGAAAAATATGTTTCCTAATCACTAAATTAAAAACCTTCAGATTAAGATGGTGTCGTGTGTAAAAAGCTATGTCTAAGATAAAATTTATAGCAAGAGAATGACATAGAGGTAAAAAGAAATTTGAAGTAGAAATTATCTGGCTGTACAGTACCTTTTCGGTCTTCTAGGCATAAGATTCACTAATCTTAGACTTATTCTTCCATCTCATATACATGATGTTAACCTCTCCTACTCTGGTATATCTGCCTCCCATACCCCTCACCATCATCACTACTACCCACGTTCAAACACACACACATACGCTCATACACACACACTCACATACACACAGTCTTCCCATCTTCAGCTAGGAACTGATCACTACATGTGAGGTCTACCACCTGTTCCTCAGCATGTCACTCAAACAAAGTCATGGCCACTTTGTTTCTCTGCTCCTCATTAGTAATAATTACCTTTCTGAGAATGGTTAGCTCTGGAATAAAATAAGATAATATATGTAGGTGTAACTAGCATTGTGAGTATCATATTGTATGACACTCCAAATTACCTCCTTCCTTACTTCCACAATGCTAGGTTTTATACTCATTATGTGAGTCTCCATAGCACCTTATACTCATCCCTCCCAAACTACCACACTTAACATATTGTGCTTTAATCTCCAGTAAGCTCCTCTACTACTCTATGTATTCTTGCAACTTAGGATAGTGTCTGTGTCTAAGCTGTTGCAACACAATTCATTGCTGAATATAGTCTATAGCTGGGTTAAAATAAACACTTCTCATATTAATATATAAAGAGAAGTTGAGTTTGTTGCTGAAATATATACTTCTATAAGTTACACTTCTCTAATTATGCTATATTCTAGCCTCAAGTTTTCTTAAGTTTGTGTCTTTGTTTTTCCAAATTGAATTATTTTCCTATTTTACCAATAGAGTATTTCGTCCCCTGTATTGAGTAAATTGAAAACAAAGGATATGTATAGACAACCAAATTTATTGATATATAAATTTTTTAAAACTTCAAAAACAAAATTTCAAAATGACTTTTCTTTAAATTACTCTACAGCTCATCCTTTCAATTCACTCTCTGCTGCTCCAGTGACAGCAATCTTCCTCCATCATTTTTCACTCTTCTTTAAAAGCACTGGTATTTCACACTTGGATTCATAAAGTGCATTCTCATCATATAAACAGAATTTGCTTCCAATCTAAATATTGAAGTTTCTGAAATAGTGTACTGACTTTGGAGATCAAGGCTTTTAAAAATATCGTATTCCAGTGACTGATTTCAGTATCATGGCAGAGTGAGCTTTCCATCTTAGACTCTCCCCAACTAAGATACAACAAAAAAGACATTCATATACCAACAGAGGACATTCACATGACACAAAAAAATGTCTGAGAGACCCATGAAGCCTTACACTTGAAGGTGGAAGTGCTGGAACCCCCAGAAGAAATGGAAGGAGGTAAGGAGAACTCCTCTCCTTCCCCAATGACAGTGACCCTGGGACCAGGACTGTGCTGCTATCGGAAAGAGGGAGGTAGGGGCAGCCCTCCAAGGGAAAACTGTTACTCTCCAAGTTCTCTCACAGCCTGTGTGAAATTCCCATATAGAGGGGGGGTGTCATCATCAAGCTAGAACCCCAGGAGAGCAGATAGCGAGGGAAAGTGAGAAGACTCCAGGATCAGGCAGATAAAAGAAAGATTCCTTTACCCTGCCTGATGCTCCAGCACAACTGGTCAGCCAGAGCACCGACCAATAGTGGTGGGCTCAGAATACACAGCTCTTGACATCAACCCAGTGGTGGCAGGTGGAAGCTGTGACCAGATATTTTTAGCATGAGGAAAAATAAGCCCAGGCCCTCAAACAGTGTGCAAAAATATATCAAATATCCTGACCAGAAGGAAAATGACATGCACCCAGAATCCAATCTTGAAGCCACAGAAATTTATAACCTAAATGACAGAGAATTCAAAATAGCTATCATAAAAACACCCAATGACAACAAGAAAATACAGATAGAAAATTCAATAAAATCAGGAACTTCTTCACAAAAGAGATTGAATCTATAAAGAAAAACCAATTACAAATGTTGGAGATGAAAAACACAATTGAGGAAATAAAGAAAAATCTGGAAGCTTTAAAGAACAGAGCTGAAAATATGGAGGAAAGAATTGCATTGTTAAAGGTAGGAATGCAGAAATGCTCCAGATGGAAGAGGAGAGAGAACTAAACTAAAAAGAAATGGGGAAATTCTCCTAGAACTATCTGACTCAATTAGGAAATGCAACATGAGGATTACAGGTATTTCAGAGGGAGAAGAAAGGGAAAAAGGAGCAGAGAGATTTTTCAAAGAAATAATAGCTGAGACCTTCCCAAACCTGGGGAAGGAGCTGGATATACAAGTGAATGAAGTCAATAGGTCTCCTAAATATGTCAACATAGAAAGACCTCTCCAAGGCAAATAGTAGTAAAGCTGGCAAAAGTCAATGACAAAGAAAAAATATTAACAAGACAAAATATTAGCAAGACAAAAAAAAAAATAACAAAGGAATTCCTATCAGGCTTTCAGCTGATTTCTTGGCAGAAACTTTACAGGGTAGGGCATAATCGAATGATATATTCAAAATTCTGAAAGACAAAAACTTTCTGCCAGGAATACTGTATCCAGTGAAAATATCCTTCAGATGTGATGGAGAAACAACAACTATCCCAGATAAACAAAAGCTAAGGGGATTCATTGCCACAAGACTCCCACTACAAGAAATGCTCAAGACAGCCCTCATGCCTGAAAAAGAAAAAAAAAAAAAACAGAGAAAGGGGATACAAAGCTTTGAGCAAGGAGAAAAATAGGTAGACAAAACCAGAAAAATTGCAGCACTCTATCAGAATAGGTTAGCAAACATTTAATTATAATAACAGAGATTAAGGGAAGGAAAACACCAAAAATAAATACAACTTCATCATTTTAAACACAAACTCACAACACAAGATGTAGTAAGTTGTAAGAATAATAACTTAGAAAGGGAAGAGGAAAAAGATGGAATTGACTTAGTCTAAAGAAATAAGAGGCCATCAGAAAATGGACTCTCTCATCAATGAGATTTTTTTATACAAACTTGATGGTAACCACTAAATAAATAAACAGAACAGAGACACGTGATAAATAAAGATAAAACTAAGAAAACTCATCATACAGAACTACCAAACTGAATTGGTAGTCTGAAATAGATGGGAGAAAAAACAAAGGAAATGCAAAATAACTGGAAAATGAGAGAGAAAATAGCAACATTAAGCCTTCATGTATCAATAATAACTCTAAATGTAAATAGATTGAATTCTCTAATCAAAAGACACAGAGTGGCAGGATGGATTAAAAAACAAGATACAACAATATGCTCCCTCCAGGAAACACATTTCAGCTCCAGAGACAAACACAGGCTCAGAGTGAAAGCACAGAAGACAATACTCCAAGCTGAGGGTAAACAGAAAAGAAAGCAGGTGTTGCCACTCCTATATAAAAGTAGACTTCAAGACAAAACAGGTAATGAGAGACAAAGAGGGGAAATATATAACGATAAAAGGGACACTCCACCAAGAAGACATATCACTTATAAATATATATGCATGCTACACAAGAGCACCAAAGTACATAAAGCAACTATTAACAAACCTAAAAGGAGATATTAACAACAACACAATAATAGTAGGGGATCTTAACACACTACTTAAATCAATGGATAGATCATCCAGACAGAAAGTCAATGTGGAAATAGTGGACTTAAGTGAAAAACTAGATGAGATGGATTTAATGGATATATATATAGAACACTCCATCCAATCACAGCACATTTAACTTTCTTCTCAAGTGCACATGGAACATTCTCAAGGACAGACTGTATGTTGGGAAACAAGTCAAGCCTCTATAAATTTAAGAAGATTGAAATCATAACAAGCAACTGTTCAGACCATAATTCTATGAAACTAGAAATCAACAACAAGAAAAAAGCTGGGATAGTGACAAAGCTCTCGAGACTAAACAACATGTTACTGAGCAACAAATGGGTCATAGAAGAAATTAAAGGAGAAATAAAAAAATATCTGGAGACAAATATGAAAATGAAAATACACCATACCAACACATATGGGATGCAGCAAAAGCAGTTCTGAGAGGGAAACTCATAGCAATACAGGCCCTTAACAAGAAGAAAACAAGAAAGAAACATGCCCTTAAAAAACAAGAAAAATCCCAAATAAGGAACCTGAAACTACACCTAACAGAATTAGAAAAAGAAGAACAAACAAAGGAGGGAAGGAGAAGGAGGGAGTCAGCAGAAGGAGGGAAATAATAAAAATTAGAGCAGAAATAAATGAAATTGAAACCAAAAAAACAGTAGAAAGGATCAATGAAACAAAGAGCTGGTTAAAATTGACAAAACTTTAGCCAGAATCACTAAGAAAAAAATACAGAAGCCTCAAATAAATAAAATTAGAAATGAATGAAGAGAAATTATAGTGGGTACCACAGAAATACAAAGGATTATAAGAGAATAATATGAAAAACTACATGTCAATAAATTGGACAACGTAGAAGAAGTGGATAAATTCTTAGACTCGTACAACCTCCAAAAACTGAATCAACAAGAGATAGAGAATCTGAACAGACCAATCACAAGTAAACAGATTGAAACAGTAATCAAAAACTTCCTAAAAAATAAAAATCAAGGACCACATGGCTTCTCTGGAGAATTTTACCAAATATTCAAAGAAGATTTAATACCTATCCTTTTCAGACTATTCCAAAAAATAGAGGAAGATGGACTACTTCCTAACACATTCTACAAGGCCAACATCACCCTGATACCAAAGCCAGACAAGGACAATACAAAGAAGGAAAATTACAGGCCAATATCACTGATGAACATAGATGCAAAACTCCTCAACAAAATATTGGCAAACTGAATACAGCAATGCATTGAAAAGATCATACACTATGATCAAGTGAGATTTAGTGCAGACATGCGAGGATGGTTCAACATCTGCAAATCAATCAGTGTGATACATTAACAAAATGAGGAATAAAAACCATATGATCATCTCAATAGATAGAGAGAAAGCATTTGACAAGATCCAACATGCATTTGTGATCAAAACTCTCAATAAAATGGGTACAGAAGGAAAGTACCTCACCATAATAAAGCCGTATATGACAAACTCACAGCCAACATCATACTCAATGGGGAAAAACTGAAAGCCGTTCCTCTGAAAACAGGAACAAGACAAGGGTGCCCACTCTCACCACTCTTATTCAACATACTACTTGAAGTTGTGGCCAGAGCAACTAGGCAAGAAAAAGGAATAAAAGGAATCCAAATAGGCAACAAAGAAGTGAAACTCGTGCTGCTTGCAGGTGACATGATTTTATATATAGAAAACCCTAGAGAATCTATCAGAAAACTGTTAGAAATATTGAACAACTACAGAAAAGTTGCAGGGTACAAAATCAACTTACAAAAATCAGTTGCATTTCTATACTCTAATAACAAACTAACAGAAAGAGAAATTAAGAATACAATCCCATTAACAATCGCAACAAAAATAAAATATCTGGGAATAAATTTAACCAAGGAGATGAAAGACCTATACAATGAAAACTGTAAGACATTATTGAAAGGACTCAATGATGACATAAGAAATAGAAAGGTATCCCATGCACATGGGTTGAAGAATAAACATGGTTAAAATGTCCATACTACCTAGAGCAACCTACAGATTCAATGCAATCCCAATAAGAATCCCAATGGCATTCTTCACAGAAACAGAACAAGAAATACTACAATTCATATGCGGCAACAAAAGACCCCGGATAGCTAAAGCAATCCTGAGAGAAAAGTACAAAGCTGGAGGCATCACAATCCCTGGCTTCAAAATATACTGCAAAGCTATAATAATTAAAACAGCATGGTACTGGTACAAAAACAGACACACAGATCAACGGAACAGAATTGAAAGCCCAGAAATAAAACCACACATCTACGTACAGGTAGTCTTTGACAAAGGAGCAAAGAACATACAATGAAGAAAGGAAAGTCTCTTCAATAAATGGTGCTGGGAAAACTGGACAGCCACCTGATAAAGAATGAAAGTAGACCATTTTATTTCACCATACACAAAAATTAACTCAAAATGGATCAAAGACTTGAAGATAAGACCCGAAACTATAAAACTCCAAAAGAAAATATAGGTAGTACACTCTTTGACATCAGTCATAGACGGATCTTTTCGAATTCCATGTCTACTCCTATGAGGGAAACAAAAGAAAAAATAAACAAATGGGACTTCATCAGACTAAAGAGCTTCTGTAAGGCAAATGAAACTAGGATCAAAATGAAAAGACAACCCACCATCTGGGAAAAAATATTTGCAAATAATACTTCCAACAAGTGGTTAATCTCCATAATATATAAAGAACTCACACAACTGAACAACAAAAAAACAAAAAACCTGACCAAAAAATGGACAGAGGATATGAACAGACACTTTTGCAAGATAGATATACGGATGGCCAATAGGCACATGAAAAGATGTTTAACATCACTAATCATCAGGGAAATGCAAATCAAACTACACTAAGATATCACCTTACACTCATTAAAATGGCTGTAATCATCAAGACAAAAAAATAACAAATGTTGGAGAGGTTGTGGAGAAAAGGGAACCCTAATTCACTGCTGGTAAGAATGCAAACTGGTGCAGCCTCTATGGAAAACAGTAAGGAGATTCATCAAAAAATTAAAAATAGAAATACCTTGTGATCCAGCTATCTCACTACTGGGTACTTATCCAAAGAACCTGAAATCAACAATCCAAAGAGAGTTATGCACCCCTATGTTCATTGCAGCATTATTACAATAGCCAAGAAGTGGAAGCAACACAAGTGTCCCTGGACTGATGATTGCATAAAGATGTGGTATATATATATACAATCGAATACTACTTACCCATAAAAAAAGACAGAATCATCCCACTTGCAACAACATGGATGTACCTGGAGGGTATTACGTTAAGTGAAATAAGCCAGACAAAGACAAACACTGTACGGTTTCACTCATGTGTGGAAGATAAACTAACACATGGACAGAGAGAACAGTTTGGTGGTTACCAGGGGGAAGGTTGGGGGGTGGGCACAAAGGGTGAAGGGATGCATTTATATGGAGACTGACAAACAATTATGTACAACTAAAATTTCACAGTTATAAACTATTATGACCTCAATTAAAAATATTGTATTATTGCTATTATTTTTCTATAATGAGTATTGCATCATTGCACTGCATATCCAATCTTTTTTCAATGTTTTTTACATGTCTGATTTTCCTATTTTTTTCTCTTAGGTTTAACACTTTTCTGAATAATAATATGATGACTTGCCCATTTTTGCTGTTGATTAAAGCTGTGAAGGGTGTATGAAGAACTGTGAAGGATTGTTTAAAGTGATATTTGAACAGTTCATGTGAGCACCACAAAGAATGAACACACCCATCCTCAGTCTTCAAGAAACAGAAGAAAACTCTAGCATATATGGTCCAATATTAGAGAATTTAGATAGTACCCCATACTTTTATGTAAAAAATGTTTACAAAAATTTAATGGATTATATTTACTTACCAACGTCAAATAAGCCTAATACAGATTTTCTATATTTACAAATCTTGAGAAATAAAGTTGGATATCAACAAGGTGCATATGGCTCCCAGAGCCATAAGCCATGCAAGGATATGTTTGGTTAGAGTAGCGTAGGACATCTTCAAGCACTTAACTCCTCATTTCAGCTTTTCATTTCTGAACGCAGATCCATATATTCCCTTGCCAGAAAATGGCTTATGCTACTGAGATTTACGTTTCCTTCCATTCATTTCGTCAAAATTAATTCTCACTTCCCTTCTACGGATCCTGAGACAGACCTACTAAGCCATTCAAAATTAAAATAAAAAGTAATTCTTAACATTGGTTAAGAAGGAAGGCTAGACAGCATCTTCAGAGCTTTCATTCTTATAACATCTTGAGAGTTTGCCCTCCCAAATCCCTACCATAAGTATATCTTAACAATGACCCTCTAGAGAAACTGGATAACGGAAATTGCACTGATACTCAGGGTAAGAGAGTGACTATTTTGAAGCATGCATTAGGTTTGAAGGCTCAGAGAACGTCCCTTTGCCAGACTGAGAGAGGCAGTTTGGACTGGTTCCACTTCATGTCAGGTGTTTCTGTTGTGCAGGGTGGAAATTTCCCTTAGTAATGCGTTAACTTAGAAAATCTACTTTTTTCATCTTTTGCATTTACTCAATTATCTCTTCTTCAGTTCAGCCTCATTGAAAGTCGGTAGAAAAATAGGGACAGAGTGTCTCCCAAGCAATGTGCTTTATTGATTACGTCACTCTGTTTCTTTTTACTTTATTGAAGTGTTCAATAAAATGGTTGTTCATGTTTAGCTTAACATATCAGAGAAAAGGGAAAGAGCTTAATTCACTGTTATGGGTAACATCTAGCTCAGTCTCATAGTTGCACTAAAATACACTTTTGGCACTGCTCAATCATTCTTCAGAATTGAAAAAGAGTTCATCTGAGACCTTCTCTCTGTCTGAATGAAACAAAATCTCCATAGGAGACTCCGCTGAGTGATTGGAAGAATTCTTTTATTAAAATTGTCTTTTAATATTCTTCATAAATATTCTGGATGACTATTTCCCTGGAGAAATCTGAGAAATTTGTATTTCTTCATTTCAAGAATGATAAGCAGACTCAATTCTCAGAATTCATGCTACTATGTATAGAAACAAATAAAGGAAAAGAGATCACCAAATCACATTTAATAATATTTTCAGAAATAGTAACACTTATACCTGTTGAAGCTGAATATCAACTCATAACCTCATGCTCTCAGTTCATTAACTAGCCATATATAATTTAAACAAGAAGGGAAAAGTAAATAAATTATTAAATTATGACATCAAAACTTACTATTAATTTCTTATTTATGACTTTATAGGATCAATTTGTTATCATAAAATGTATATGTGTTTTGCCATTACAAGTGCATGGATAAAAATACAAATGAGCCACTTAATACATTTGAGACTAGGATGTAACAATTTTTTTAAGCTTCAGTTTTCTCTGTTTAACATTAAGTTGAAATCTGAAGAGTGTTTTCGAGAATTAATTGAAATAATATAAATGAAAATGCTCTATAATTTATGTGGCACTTAATAGGATACATGAATAGCTGCCTTATTTATTTTATTTTTCTTTTAGTTGGAATTAATTCCAGACTTTGAGAAGGATGTTCATGGTAGTTGTGATTTAGTACAGGCATTATTTATTCCAGTGTCATATTAAGCAATTTTATTATTTATCTCATTTAGTCTTTATAACACACCTATGAAATTTCTATTATCTTTATTCCCAAATGAAGAACTGAGGCTCAGAGAGATTAAATACCTTAAATAACATTTATATAGCTCAAAATGTCAAATGTAATCTCATACTACCTGAAATTAAAGTCTGTTCTCTTAAACACAGTACTACATAGCCTATATTCAATTGGAAATTCAGAGATGTAGACATAGTAACTTCCCATCTTGAATTAATAGAGAATGAATAAATTGATGTAATAAAACAACATATACTATCCTTTTTTTTATACTTTTTAATATATCAAGTTGCAAATTATAATCCCAGTGTGTGCTGTTTAATTTAATTAAAAGTTCAACTGATAAATAATGAATCAGTTATAAGATTTGGGAGACTTTCACTGTCTTTCATATGGGTTCACAAACACCCAGAAGGGCTGGAATAGTAAAATATTAGCAGATTCCATCCTTGTAATCTAGGGGAGCCAGCATTTCTGATAACATTCCCTTTGCCACTGAACAAGTATGTTTTCTATTATTGGCATTTTTGTCTTATCTTTCCATTTTTTTCCACGGGGAAGATACTTATTTAACCGTAGAGAGGGAGAAGGAGCAAATACAAAAAGAGAAAAAAAATCAGAAAGTGTGTTAAAACTCTTTGGCATAGTATCTACATAGATTTTACTTGTACAAGCTACTTAATATTTTCCCTCTTCTATCTGTCTCTGGCTCAAGGGCAATAAATCAGTGAATCAAATTTGCTAGGATAGAAATATAAACAACATGCTAAGGAATACAAAGCATAATACACATTATTATTGAAATTGGAAAAGGAAGCTTGGGGGACAGTGTCCAATGAGACTAAAAAAAGTAATTAGAAGAAACAAACAATACTAAGTATGAAGTTTTTTTCCCTTAACATTATTTTTCAGACAGAGATTAGCAACCAAATATCTTAACTCCTGATGCAGATTTCTACCTAATACTTTATGCCATTTTTTTAAATTGGTAATCTACCACATTGTACTAAGTACATTCACTAATTCCATTATTTTTAATCTGTCTTCTGATAAGAATAGTTGGTACCATAATACAGCTAATACTTTATACTTTTTTTCCTACTCACTCTTGCTTACCAGGAATGGCAGTTGAAGAGTTTCTCGTTTTGATTCATTCATGTTGCAATTTATAAGCCAATTATAGTATTAGGATTAAGGACCTTCTGGCTCCACTCTTGCCTTTTTATTCAACATAGTAGTGAAAGTCCCAGTCAGAATAATTAGGTTACATAAATAAATAAATGGTATCCCTATTTTCAGATGACATGATCTTATATATAGAAAACCCTCAAGACTCCAAAAAAATTGTTAGAAATGATAAATGAATCCAGTAAATTTTTGGGATACAAAATCAAAATTAAAAAATCAGTTACCTTTCTATATGCTATTAATGAACTATCTGAAATGGAAATTAAGTTAAAAACGTCAGTTAAAATAGCACCCAAAAGAATAAAATACGTAGGAATAAACGTAACTAAGGAGGTAAAAAACTTGTACACTGAAAAATAAAAAACTAATGAAAGGAATTAAAGAAAACACAAACCAGTGGAAAGACATCCAGCATTCATGGATTGGAAAACTTAATACTGTAAATATGTCCATGCTACCCAATGTGATCTACAAATTCAATGCAATCCCTGTCAATTTACCAATGGCAGTTTTTACAGAAATAGAAAAAAATAATTCTAAAGTTCATATGGAACGACACAAGACCATGAATAGCCAAATTAATCTTGATAAAAGAGATCAAAGTTCACTTCCAGGTTTGAAAATGTATTACAAAGTCACAGTAATTAAAATGCTATGGTACTGGCATATAGATAGGCGTATAGACCAGTGGAAGAGAATAGAGAGCTCAGAATAAACACACATGTACAGTCAACTGATCTTTGACAAGTGTGCCAAGAACACACAATGGAGAAAGGTTAGTCTCCTCAACAAATGGTGTTGGGACAACTTAATATCCACATGCAAAAAAATTAAATTGTACCCTCATCTTACACCATACACAAAGTCAATTGAAAATAGGTTTAAAATTTAAGCATAAGACTTATGATTTTAAAAATCCTTAGAATAAAACATAAAGGAAATGTTTCATGATGTTGGACTTGGCATTGATTTAATGGACATGACACCCAAAGCATAGGCAACAAAAGCAAAAATAGAAAAGTGGAACTCCATCAAACTGAAAAGCTCTTTCACATTAAAGGAACAATCAACAATCAAAAGAATGAAAAGAAAACCTACAGAATGGAAAAAAAATTTTACAAACTCTGTATCAATAAGGGGTTAATGCCCAAAATATATGAGGAACTCATACAACTCAATAGCAAAAACCGGAAACAAACAAAAACCCCTAATCACCTAATTAATAAATGGGCTGAAGAATTGAGTAGATATTTTTTCAAAGAAGACATAGAAATACAAGGAAATAAATGGCCAACAGGTATATGATATATGCTCAATGTCGCTAGTCTTCAGAGAAATGCAAATCAAAACCACAGTGATATATCACCTCACACTTGTCAGGATGTCTGTTATCAAGAAAACAAATGACAAGTGTTGGTGAAGATATGGAGAAATTAGAATCCTTGTACATTGTTGGTGTGAATGTAAAATTGTACAGCCACTATGAAAAACAGTATGGAAGTTCTTCAAAAATTAAAAATAAAACTATCAAGGGGCCATCGCAGTAGAGTAGTGGTTATGTTCACGTGCTCCACTTCAGTGGCCTGGGGTTCACAGGTTCAGATCCCAGGCGCAGACCTATGTGCCGTTCATCAGGCCATGCTGTGGTGCCATCCCACATACAAATAGAGGAAGATTGACACAGATGTTAGCTCAGGGACAATCTTCCTCACACACACACACACACACACAAAAATAGAACTATCATGTTATCTAGCAATCCCATTTCTGGGCATATATTTAAAATAATTGAAATCAGTGTCTCTAAGAGATAGCATTTCCATGTTCTTTGCAGCAATATCTGCAATTGTCAAGATATGACAACAACCTAAATGTCCGTGGAAAGATGAATGGATACAGAAAATGTAGTAACTCCATACAATGGAATATTATGCATCTTTAAAAAGGAACGGAATCCTGTCGTATGTGACAACGGGGATAAACCTCGAGAACATTAAACTGAGTAAAATAAGCCCATCACAAAAAGATAAATACTGTGTGGATGCACTTGTATGAGGTACCTAAAATATTCAAAGTCATCTAATCAGATAGTAGAATGTGGTTGCCAGAGGAGGGGAGAGGGAAAAATGGGGGAGTTGCTAATCAATGAGCATAAAGTTTTGGTTATACAAGATGACTAAGTCCCAGAGATCTGCCATACATCATTGTGCCTATAGTTAACAACACAGTATTGTGACCTTAAAGTTTTAAGTGGGTAGATCTCCTATTAAGTGTTCTTACCACTTTAAAAAATATAATGTGTACATACAACTATAATGGTTAGACATAGAGAACAATTTTAATACTTGCTACAATTTATTGATAGCTAATTATGCTACATGTGTTACAGATATATTTCCATCCTTATAGTAAGTTATGTATACCTGATTGACCTGGTATTATACTTAATTTACTGATGGAGAAATATATGCTTAAAAGTTATAGAAACCTCATTTGTCAAATATTTGTCTTATTTAACATACAAATTATACTTCAGACAGGAGGAAATCAAATAGAGAGACTGTTCATAAGTTTCCTCTAATATTTTGAATCTCCTTCAATTTTCTGTCACTTTCTTTTCTTTCTCCTGTGCTGTATCTCTCAATTGAATATATCACATAATGATCATTAGGAATGTTGTGCCACTAATTAAAATTATAATATATTTTTTATTACCAAAAATAGTTTATATAATTTAGAATACGTTTTAGTATCCATAATTCTTTTTTCACCTTTATACACACACTGACACACACACATATCTTTTCAAAATACTTTAGGTACTTACTAATACCTACAGTAGAATGAAATGAACAGTATTTTAACAGATGAAATCCTCATTTTATATAAAATGGAAAATCTTGCTTTGTTATGAAGTTTTTATTAACTACAAAACTTAAATGATTTCGTTTAGGTATAAAATAATTTGGATTCATATCCTGTTTCAAACTAGTCCAAATCTTGAGAAGGAACTGTGTATGTTCATATACATTAAATACATGTATATATATATAAAAGCAGAGATCACCTTCTATGGAATTAGAGAAAGTTAACTCACTCTCTATATCTAAAATGGCTGTTTCTTTTGTCTGTTTGTATGTATCTACCAATATCTATTGAGTTGCTATGGGATTTGAAATATGGAGATCTATTTTGCACCATATCTACACAAGTAATTGTGTTAAAGATCTATGCTGTTTTGTCAACATGTAAATTATATGGACTTGCCCTATTAAAGTGAGCAACAGGTAATGTTTCTTGGTTTTTAAATGAAAGTATTTACATTTTTCAGTAAATTTTGTGGCATTTAGGTTTTTTTACCTATAAGACAGTGAAAGGAACGTCTGTCAGATATAAATGAAAATCACAAAATTATATTTTCTGTGTAAAGTAAAATATCATATCAATATTTATACATTGTCTCTTCCATTCTTGGTGATCATTTTCCTTTCCTAAACAAAACTCAAAATACAATTTTACTTTTTAAAATAATTATTGTTTAAGAAGTTGCAACTAACAGTGTTCAGAAGAATGGGAGTCAGAAAGATATAAGAAAAATCATTTCATTGAATGAGAAATATATTAAACAAATGCGCTCGTAAATTACTAGAAAAAAAAAGGAAGAGAATGAACAAGGATGACAGGGAGGCCATTCTGATTTGAAGAAGCTACTGAAATTTCAGGTTTATATTTTTAAATTGCCCTGCAGTGTGTCTCTAACTCCTGACACTACATTATTTCATTTGCTCATGAAAAATAATCTTTTCATGTCCATGAAAGCTCTCTTGACTTGCTGATTCCTTAGGCTGTAAATAAAGGGGTTCAGCATGGGGGCTACTGAGGTGTTTAGCACAGCAACTCCCTTGCTCAAAGACACTCTGTCTTTTGCTGAGGGTTTAATATACATAAAAATGCAGCTGCCATAAGAGATGGAGATGACAATCATGTGGGAAGAACACGTGGAAAAGGCCTTTATCCTCTGACGAGTAGAAGGAATTCTTAAAATGGTTCTGATGATGTATACATAGGACAGAAATATCAATGCCAAAGTGACCATTAGTGTGAACACTGCACAGGAAAACCCCATTATCTCTAGGAATTCTGTGTCTGAACAAGAAAGTTGGAGCAGGGGAAAATAATCACAGGTAAAATGGTCAATAATATTAGACCTACAGTAATCAAGGTTTAAGAGCAACATGAGTGCAGGGAATATGATTAAGAATGAAACTAGCCATGAAGAGAAGACGAGGAGTGTGCAGACTCTCTGACTCATGATGGTTGTGTAATGCAGAGGTTTGCAGATGGCAATATAACGGTCAAAGGACATGGCAGCCAGAAGATAAAATTCAGTGACTCCCAAGAGAATGAAAAAAAATAACTGAGCAATGCAATCATCAAAAGAAATGGTTTTATCTCCTGAAATAATGGTACCCAGGAACTTGGGTATACTGACAGTCGTGAATGAAACTTCTAATAAAGAGAAATTTCTGAGGAAGAAATACATGGGGGTCTGGAGTTGGGAATCCAGCAGGGTGAGAGTGATAATGCTCAGGTTCCCAGTGATGCTGAGCAGGTAAGTGATGAGCAGAAAGACAAAGACCACCACCTGAAGCTTTGGGTCATCTGACAGTCCCAGGAGGATAAACTCTGTTGTTTCTGTCTGGTTTCTCATTTTTCAGTTGCGTATTTGTTTTTCTCCTGCCAGACCTATGGGAGAAAGCACAAAAAACAAACTTGAAGAATGGCTTACCACATATCCATGTGTGGAGCCAGAATTTGGCTGAAATGTTATGTCATTTCACCCCCAGGGAAATTTAAAGCAACTTGATAATGACAATGATTCTCTGATTTCCTCCATTTTACAGGTGAAAACTTTTTGGTTGAGGCAGACTTAAAAAAATACAATATCACAAAGCTTGAAGTGGCTGGGCAGGGATTTTTCCTAGGCTTTTCTGAACGCAAATATTACCTGTGAACTCTGAGAGATGTGCCCACGAGATTCCTACCCAATGAGAACCACCTTTGTGCTATTGTTCCAATCCCTATACAACTTTCTCCATCTATGTGAGTTAAAAGTTCATGTACAGGGGCCAGCCCGGTGGCACAGTGTTTAATTTCAGCACACTCCACTTCCACAGCCTGGGTTCGTGGGTTCACTGGACAGACCTACACACCACTCATCAAGCCATGCTGTGGTGGCATCCCACACACAAAACAGAGGGAAGATGGGCACAGATGTTAGTTCAGGGCCACTCTTTCTCAAGCAAAAAGAGGAAGATTGGCAACAAGTGTTAGCTCAAGGCCAATCTTCCTCACCAAAAAAAAACACAAAACATTCAATTACATTGAGAGTTGCCAAAAATGGGAAAGATATTTTGTTATGTTTTTAAGTGACTATTTTGTCTTCAGCTATCTATCCACTTTTGCTAACACTCAGCTTTTCAAACTCCTACTACTACCTCGTTGGAACTCAGAAATACTAAAGTCATTGCCAAGAGCAATTTCAGATATAGAGACAGAAGTGAGAAAGACATGGAAAATAATTTAAACTGGAAGGATTTAAAATTTAGATTGATTACATCTGAATCCCTGGCAATATTTTATGACATTTCAGACTATCTAAATGTCATTTTCATGACCTTTATTTTTATACAACTTATTTCCCTTTCTATTTAAAATGACTATTATTATTATTATTCTATTGAAAAATTTCCCTCAGTTAAAGAATTAGATAAGTGCTATCCAAGACAGCTAGGGTAATACTTTCATTTCTTTATTTGTATGTGTTTTTAAAATAGTAAGCTTTAAACTAGAAGGATGTGCAACTATGACATACAACTATCTACTGGGGCTTTGGGGAAAAAAAAAAGGAGGAGGATTCGCAATAGATGTTAGCTCAGAGCCGGTCTTCCTCAGCAAAAAGAGGAGGATTAGCATGGATGTTAGCTCAGGGCTGATCTTCCTCACAAATAAATAAATAAATAAATAAATAAATAAATAAATAAAATAGTAAGCTTTAATTTTTCTTTTTTTAAAATAAAATTTAAATGGTATTACCACAGATATTTCCATATGGAAGAATGAGGATATCTAGGTTTGAATCCAAGCCTCTTACCAGGTCTGAAAATCACTTAGACCCTCGGTGCTTGATCTATAAATACACAGCTTATTCTTCTGTACACAAGCCTGTCTCATAAGGTCATTGTGAGCATTAAATGAGTTAATATACATGCAGCATTTAGAAAGATGCTTAGCATTTAATAAGAGCCTTGTAAGGTTTTGTTCAATGGAGAAAATGTTCCCTAACCACTGAGCTGAAAACTTTGGGATTAAGATGATGTCCTGTGTAAAAGCTGTGTCTAAAATCAGTAGTAATGAATAAATTTAACACCAAGAGAATCACATAGGAACAACAACAACCAACGAAAATGAAGTAGAATCACCTGGTTATACAGTGCCTGTCAGGCATTCTAGGCAGGTGAATCTGAGTCTTGTTCTTCCACTCTGTGTGCATGGTGACCTCTCCCACCATGATGTATCTGACTTCTCCACCCCATCACCATCCGCCATCCCACCCGCACACACAATCCACTTCATTCAACTTCTGCTAGGATTAGATCACCACATTTGAGGCATGTTAGATATTTGCAGCCTGCAAAGCTTGCTACCAATGGCCACTTCATTTCTCTGCCCCTCAATAGTAGTAGTAATCTTTCTGAGAAAGATTGTGAAGGTTGCATTAAATAACATATGTATGTATAACTGGCAATGTGGGTAGCACATTTCAATGACACTCAAAATCACCACTTTTATTATTCCTACAACGTTAGGTTTAATACTCGTTGTATGAGTTCCATAAGAATTCTTCTCTCATTCTTTCCAACCCCATGCTGAAATCTCCTGTGAACTCCTCCACTACTCTGGCATTTCTGAAAGTTAGGACAGAGTCTTATCTTCAATGTTACTTCAACATAATCCAATGCTTAGTTTAGTCATAGTAGCTTTAAAATAAACACTTGTCTAATAATTAATGTTGACTTTGTTGTTGAATCACATACTGCCATAGGGTGCAGTTCTCTATTTTATGCTAAATTCTAGGCCATACATTACATAGGTTGTATCTTTGTTTTACAAGATGTATTTTCCTGCTTTACCTATTTTTCAAGATGTATTTATCTAGTTGGCCTAAATTTCCTGTAGTAAGTAAATTTATAACAAAGGACGTGTAAAGGGAGCCAAATTTTTTATATGTAATTTAAAAGAAAACATCATAAAATGTTATTTCAAAATTACTTTCATTAAATTTCTTCACAATTCATCCTTTTAATTAACTTTACTCCTGCTCAGTAACATCACTCTTCCTTCATCAGGGTTTGCTTTTCATTGACAGCACAAGTTTTTCATAACATCTTGAAGTCACAAAATGCATTCTCATCAGATAGACAAGATTGGGTTTCAATCTCAAGACTGAAATTTCTGCAATAACTTCCTGGCATTGGAAATCCAGGTTTTTAAAAATATATATATTATATCATTATCATTCCATAGTGAATAATGTATCATTGCACTATATTTTTAATCTTATTTCAACTTTTTTTGCATATTTGTATTTCCTCTTAAGTGTCCTCCTAATTTGAACACTTTTCTGAATAATAGTACCGTGACTTATACTTTTTGACTACTGATTAAACCTGTGAAGGAATGTATGAGAAGTTATGAAGATGTTAGTAGTTATTGGAAGTGTTCTGGTCAGCATCACTGAAGGTGAATATATAGCAAGTCTTCTAGAACCAGAGAAAACAGGCTTAAAGAAACTCTAGCAAGTGATGATCCAATATCACAGAACTGGGGTTGGTATACTATTCTTTTATGTAAAAATGTTTACAAAAATTCAGTGGATTGTATTCATTCACCAGCATCAAATAAGCCTGATAACAATTATCTGCATTCATTCATTCATCAGCCTTTTGAAAGTAATAAACTTCAATGTTTAACAAGGGGCCTGTGATTCCTAGAGCTTTCAGCCATCCTAAGGATGCGGAGTATGAAGTCATGCACAGTCTGAAGGCTGTCTCCAAGCATTTAACTCATCTTTTCAGCTTTTTATTTTTGAATGCTGATCCATATTTCCTCCCGGAAGAACGTAGTTTAGGTTATTAAGCTTTATATTTCTTTCCAACCATTTCAACAAAATCAATTCTTATTTGCCTTCTAAGAATCCCTGAGACAGAATCTTTGAATTATTGAAAATGAAAATTAACAATAATATTTCATATTTGTTAAATAAGATGGCTACAAAGCATCTTAAAGGAGTCATTCTGAAAACATCCTCATATTTTGCCCTTTGAAAAGCCCTACCGTCAAGTTAATATTATCAATAACCCTTTAGATAAACTAGATATTAACGATTTCTTTGATGCCCAAGGTGAGAAAGGGACTCTTTGTTGAAGGATACATTATGTTTGAAGGACCAAAGGATGTTTCTTTTACAGACTGAGAGAAGAGCCTTAGACTGGTTCCATTTTATTTCTGGTGTGTTTTGTTGTTGTTGTTTTTGTTTTTAATAATGTTTTATGTTGCATTGTGTGGAAATATCCCTTAGTAATGCAATAGCTTTGAAAGTCTAATTGTTTCCACTTTTTCTACTTTTACTAAATTCTTTCTTCTTCTCTTATACTTCATTAGAGGTCATTAGAAAAAATTCACAAATCATATCTCCAAAGCAATGTACTTTATTGACCATATCACTCTGTTTCTTTCTACTTTATGAGTTTAAAGAGTTGTTCAGGGTTTAGGTTAGTACATTAGAGAAAAGGAAAATTGTTTAATTCATTGTTGTGGGTAACATCTAATTCAGCTTCATAATTACTCTAAATTTACTTTAGGCACTGCTCAATTATTCTGGGCTTCTGGCCGTGACACAGGGCTCCTTTACGAACTTCCCTTCGCCTGGAAGAAACAAAGACTACACAAGAGAACTCATCCAGTAGTTGGAAGGATTGTTTTATTAGATGCTTTTCACCATTTTTTTTTCTTCTCTATTTTAGATGGCTATGTCCCTGAGACATCGGAATCATTTATATTTCTTCATTCCAATAATGATGGACAGATTCGATGCTCAGCATTCATGCAGTGTTCATAGAATAAAATCAAGGGAAAATATACATCATGACATCATATTTAATGATAATTTCAGGAATAGTAACACTCATATCTGTTTATGGAGAATATCAACGCATAACCTCATACTTTTACTTCATTCGCTAGCCACCTATAATTTTAAGAAACTTAAAAAAATAATAAGATTATGTCATCAAAACACTATTAGTTTTTTATTTATGACATTCTAGGGTAAATTTTTATCACAGAAAGTATATGGGTTTTGCAGTTTGAGAAACATGGGTTAAAAATACAAATGGCCACTTAATTGATTTGTGACTTTGGATGAATTACTTAATTTCTTTAAGCTTCAGTTTTCTCTGTTTAAAATGGAATTTAAATTTCAAGGGTGTTTTGGAGAATTAATTGCAATAATATAACTGAAAACCATCTATAAATCATGTGGCACTTAATATTCTTTAAGAGTAGTTGTTTTATTTACTTTATTTTTTCTGTCACTTGGAATTAATTTGGGGAAGGATATTCATATTAATTGTCATTTAGCAAAGATGTTATTTATTCCAGTGAAATAATAATGACTTTTATATTTTACCTCATTGAGCTCTTAAAACACATCTATGAAACTTTTATCTTTATTCCCAAATAAAGAATTAGGCTCAGAGAGGTTATGTACTTAGATATATTCATATAGCTAGCAAATGTCAAATATAATCTCAGACTACCAAAAATTAACATCTATTTTCTTAAACAAAGTAGTACATAGCCTATATTCAATTAGAAACACACAGAGACTGGGATAGTAATTTCCTGGCGTTAATATAGAATAAATAAATTGATATAATAAAACAAAATACAATAAACTTTTTATATTTTTTAATATACCCAGTTACAAAATAAAACTCCAATATATCCTATTTAATTTGATTAAAAGTTGAGCTGGCAAGTAATGAATCAATGATAACGTTTGGGAGACTTCCCTTGCCTTTCGTATGTCCGACTTACCTCTGATTTTCTTACAGGTTCACTATCACTCAGAATAGCTGGAATATAAAAAATATTAGTAACTACCAATGTTGTAATCCAGGGAAACCAGCAATTCTGAAAACATTTGCTCTCATTGAATAAATTTGCTTTCTATTGTCAATGTTTTTATCTTAAATGTTCCATTTTATCCAGAAGGGATATATTTCCTTGACTACAGAGAGTGAGAAAGGAGAAAATATACAAGAGAAAAAAATATCAGGAGGTGTTTTAAAACTCTCTGGTATGGTTTCTACATGGATTTTATGTAGCACAAGCCAGTTAATTTCTTGTCTATTCTCTCTGCCGCTGGCTCAAAGGGACTAATTCAGTGAATCAAAATTACCAGAACAGCAATGTACGTAAAACACTAAGGAATACAAAACATAATACACATTAGTATTGAAATTGGAAAAAGAAGCTTGAAGGACAGTGTCCAATGAGATGGAAAAAAAGTGACAACAAGCAAACAACACTAAGCATGAAGTTTGTTTCCCTTAACATTACTTTTCAGACAGAGATTAGAAATCAAATATCTTAATTCCTGATGCAGATCTCTACCACATTCTCCATGCAATTTTTTAAACTGGTAATCTATCACATTGTACTAAGGACATTCATTATCTCCATTATTTTTAACCTGCCTTCCAATAACAAGTTTTGGTACCATATACTGCTAATACTTTATAAATTTTTCTCCTGCTCACTCGTGATCCAGGAATGGCAGTTGAAGAGTTTCTTATTTTTATTGATTAACGTTGTACTTTACATGCCAATTACTATAATAGGATTTAGTACCTTTTCTGAATAGACTATAATAATATAATCATGCCCAAGTGAGATAATATTAGTGGAAAAAAAACAGTAAAATTGTGCAAATCCTTAGTAAAAACTATGCAAAAATTTCAGGTCCTTACAGAGTTTCAAATATGCATAAAATAGAACAAACACAAGTTTTTTGTTTATTTATTTTGTTTTGTTTTTTCAAATCAGGCTATCATATTGGCTATTATAACTCAAGACCTCAGGGAAATTACTCAACTTTTCTGAGCATCAATTTACACATTTGTTAAAAAGAGATAATCTTGTCTAATTTGGTATATATCTGTAAAAATTAAATAAGATCTGGTATAAAACATACCTAGTTCAGCTTATGGCACAGAATAAATGCTCTCTATAGAATAGCTATTATTTATGAAATTCCTATCAAACTTTCAGGAGGCATAAGAGTAATGGTAGTTGCCCAAATATTCTTCTTCTTCATCTTTTTAAAAAAAATACAGATAAACAAGGAGAGTACGTAAAATGAGACATAACACATGCCTTCAGTATAACTAAGAAATATAGGATATTATGAATTTCAAATTATTTGTAAGAAGGAAATTAAATATCCAAGTCCATCAGATGAGTGGGAAGAATTTAACAGATACTGCAGATAGCATACAAAAAATATGATTGTTACAGATATTTAATTTATTTCATATTTCATATAACTTTAAGAAAGAAACTGTTATATTAGTTAACAGGAGAAAATTTTAAGAGTAAGTTGGTTAAAACAGTGTACACTCCTTTAGCCATTACAGTATAAAATATTTTTATTATTCAGAAGAATCAGCAAAGTAACTTATGCTCTCTAGCCATTGGTTTTCTATTCAGAATTGTAAATAAATGATTACCTGGAACCTATAGATAATTTGAAAGGAAGACACAACATAGTCACTTTTAGGTTAAAAAGAAAGCTGAAGGAAATGAGCTCAGCGTTGCAGGTATCTGTGAGATGGATATAGGAGGACATTGTTAAAGTTAATTCTTTTATTGTATCTTCACAGTGACATTCATTCATGTTATACATATTTTCATTTGTTTCTATCAAATGCTACTTTATGAACCAAGTTTTTGAAAGCTTGTTTTACTTGCTGGTTCCTCAGGGTGTAAATAAAAGGGTTCAGCATGGGGACAATTGAAGTGTTGAGAAAAGCTGCTCCTTTGGTCAATGATGCTCTTTCTTTTGCTGAAGGCTTGACATACATGAATATACAGCTTCCATAGGAGATGGAAACGTCAATCATGTGAGAGGAGCAAGTGGAGAAAGCCTTTTTCCTCTGACTGGCAGACGGGATTCTCAAAACAGTACTAACGATGCGCATGTAGGACAGAATCACTAACGCCAGTGTGAACAGCAGAGTAACAAAAGCAAAGTGAAAGCCAATCATCTCTAAACGCCATGTATCTGAGCGTGAGAATTGTAAAATGGGGAAATAGTCACAAGAGAAGTGATCAATCACACTGAAAGCACAGAAATCTAACTGGAGGATAAGCATGAGTGGTGGGAAGATAGTAAGAAAACCTCCTAGCCATGAACTAAAGATGAGCAGGGAGCAGATTTTCCTGTTCATGATGGTGGTGTAATGGAGAGGCTTACAGATGGCAACATAGCGATCATAGGACATGGCAGTTAGAAGAAAAAATTCAGACACACCCATGGAGATGAAGAAAAATAATTGAGCTAAACAATTGTTATAGGAAATGGTCTTGATTTTAGTAATGATTGCCCACAAAAATCTTGGGATAGAAACACTGGTGAATGTAATTTCTAAGAAGGAGAAATTCCGGACGAAGTAATACATAGGAGTCTTTAGATGACAGTCTGTCAAGGTGAGGATGATGACGGTTAAGTTTCAAAAGACATTTAACAAATAAGCTATAAATAAAAAGACAAAAATTACAACCTGAAGCTCTGAGTTGTCTGATATGCCCAAGAGTATGAACTCTGTAATCATTGTGTGGTTTCTCATACTGACTTTTTTCTTTAAGCAAAATCTATTGGTGAAAAACAAAACAAAAAGAAAGAACAATGAATTGTACATGAATCAAAGATTTAAATATTGGTATTAATAGCTCCAATGAAATGAAGAGGTGGACTTTCTTCCCTGTAGCATTTTTGCAATATCCACTCCTATTAAAGCAGAAAAATTTCACACGTCCTTCATTGAAAAAGAAACGTATTCACAGATCTATGTTAAAAGTCCCCACATCAGAGACTTTATTTACATAAAACCTCTACAAATACCACATTTTCTATTTGTGCAATATAACTTTTAATTATATGTTTCTACAACAATATTTATGCATTAGTTTGGGTATGAAGACATCATTTTCCAGTTTTGAAGACCATCTGCTTTTAGGACAGAAATATCTAATTTTGGGTTTTAATTCTGACGTCATTTACAAACTTTATTGTCTTACATGGCTTTGGTGGAAATTGATGACTCAATCACAATTCCTGAACTTAGTATTGGCTATGATTATTTTTATTCTTAATATATATTCTTTTAAATATGACCAACAGAAATAAATATGTGCAGAATCACAGAAATATAGGACTAAAATTACCCTGATTGTAAACAAGAGTAAAGTTCTTACTAATAGGAAAGAAAACAGAAGCCAGTGATATTGATTAATGCTCACATAGATAGAGCCATATCAATAATATAGTTCTACAACGTACTGATCTGTTTGTATCATTTTTATGTTTCTTACTTAAATTAACAATTGACTTTTTTTTTTTTTACTATATTCACTTTTTCTTTTTACTCTTAAACTTGCCTGAGGACAAGAAGGACCACATAAGAGCGTTTTTTGATGCCAAATATCTCATTGCCTTCTTTCTAGAAATAATTAGAATGAATAAAATTTTCTTTAAGGTTTAGTATACAGAAACCACAAATCGCTAAAGTCTAATATATATGATTTTTACCTGCCTTGTTCTCTCTTTATTCTTAGCAACAAGCATTTTATCTATGATATAGGTTCTCAATAGTATTTGTTGTATCATTCTCTTTCTACAGCATGAACTGGGTTAGTCAGCAGGTGATAAGCGTCAAAGCTGGTATTGTGCCTTTCTTCCACTTATTTTTTCTGACAATCAAGATTCTCTTCCATTAGGAATATACGTATTTTGTCATTAACATATCAGCAAAATTGGAAGATCAAAGTCAGAGACTGTTACTGTGGTTTGAACAGTGACTGAAATATTAAAACATAAAATTAATAAGAATAAATATGTTAAAGTGATAATGTGAGGATCCCTGCAATTTATTCCAACTTTGGATAGGAGAAAGATAAAAATACATTTGTAGACAGATAGGAACAATACTTACTTTCTGATACATCCAATGATTCCAGTCAGAAATATAATCCAAGATTTTTCTTCATTTACTTAAAATATGAGATGTAATGCATTCATACTATACTTCAGGATATTTTTTGTCATTTACTTCAGCCTTCCTCTATTACAAAAATGCCTCTCACATAGAAAAAGTACAGGATTGATGGCATGCAAGTTTTCTACAGCTTCTGTTATAAATAAAATAAATTTTTCTTTATCTTTTTTATCTTTCCGTACAAACATAAGTGTTGTTCTGACTTGAACTTCAAGAAGCTGCTATTGAAATCCTGAGAGTTCTTTAAGTAAATTTCCAGGGAATCCTGCTGAGTGACTGGAAAGTAAAACCTTTCAGAGCTGCCTGGATTAGATGAATACTGAATACTATCGAAACATAAAACAATTTTACCTTGCCTGGTCACCATATAAATCCATAAAAGACCAGAGTGAGGAAAGCGAGGGTGCAAGGAGAGAGAAGCTCAAGAAATAGAGTGATGCCATGACATATACTTTTCTGAAAACCTAAGCAACATAGTCAGATGAAAGTGGGAGTGTACCAACCACCTTATACTATCAACCTGGTCTCCCTTTGGCTGCACTTCATTTTCCTAATTTGCACGTGGCACTCAGTCCAAACTCAGGAGATAATTTGTTCTCACTTCCTTTGGGTTGCTTAAACACAGGGCTGAGCTACACCCCAGTGGAAACTTCACTTACGGTAGTACCCATGTTTTAGTCGTTGATACATCTCCACCAGCACAAAGCAGAATTAATGAATAAAAAAGCATTTTAATATCTTTAAAAGTCAGAAGAGTACTTGAGACTTTATTTTTAATTTTAAGAGTAATATATGCTTAATACTATGAGCAACTAGTGTCAGAGAATCAAGTATCAAGTCAACAGTGTACAGTAACATGGATGGCCAACCAATGTTATGTTTCCAACCAATCCTCCATGTGTCCTGAAATCTTCAAATTAACCAATATTAAATACTTACAGTGTGTTCTACCAGATATTTTTTCTATATGTTCACTCACAAACACAATCACATTCACGTGCTCAGAGAGATATTTTTCCTTATACAATTTTACTACACAAAATATTCTGTAATTTTCCTTTTTTCAGTTAACCCCATATAATGGATATACTTCCTTGTCAAATTATCTAGACGGAACTCATCCTTTATAACAATTTCCCAGAATACCAGAGATTTGTATATAATTTAATAATTTCATTGTTGATTAAGATTTAGGGAACTAGGTTGCTACCAATTCCACATCGTTAGTTACAACGCTAAGTCTATTTTTATGCATTCATTCACACATATACAAGTATTGGTATAACATATAAGTGAGCATTAAATTTGATACTTCAAAATTTTCCTCCTGCAGGAAAGTCCTTTTCATTATATACTAACCAACACGGGATATGGTAAATCATATACAAGTTTTGCAAAAAGAGAGACAAAAATGGCACCACAATTGATTTAATGGTAAAACCATTGTCATATAGACTGAATCACAGCGCCTGGATTTTGAGGTTAAAGAGATCCAATGTCATTGTAAACTTCCAAAATGTTTTCATCTTTCTGAGCATCAGTCTCTCTACTCATAAAATAAGACTACTACTCCTAACTCATAGGATATCGTAAAGGTCAAATGAGATAATGTATAAAAGTGCTTAGCAGAGTGGTTAGGATACAGTAAGGGCTTAGTGTATAAATATTATATATTCTTTTAAACTTCATATTCTCCAACTAATAGAGAGATTGAACTTTTTAATACTTCTATTTCTCATCTATGAATTTGTTATTCATAACTTGTGTTCACTTTTCATTATGTTTATATAATCTTATTTGTTAGTAGGATATACTTTTGTATTATGGATATAAACCCTTGGTATGTCTTATCTGTTGCAACATGTATTTTCAAAACCTTTCCTTATCTTTTAACTTTTTTATGGTGTGGTTCAATTCAAAAAGATTGTACAGGCTATCATGAACTCTCGGTGACCTATTCTTCTTAGGACATCCTTCCACAAATACTTCAAAATTATATAAATATTCATTTATATTTAATACTTCTGTGGCTTTTATTTTTACATTTATATCTTTCATCCATCCAGAATTTATTCTTATGAGAGATATGGATCTATTTCTATTGCTTTTTTAACAGATAACCAACTTCCCCAACATCATTAGACAAGAGACAATCTGACAGTTTGGACATTGAGTTACTAAGACCGCCAATGTCATGTTATCCCCTCTTAGTCGTGCTTCCAGCCCAGAGTTCTCATTAACAAGATCCACATGTAATCTTTCAGCTGGGGATGGAATTGAGTCCATTGGAATATAATCTTGTTCTAAGAAATTTATACTTCTCACATTTCAGAAAAAACGAAAAAGTTTCTTCACGCCCTCAATATAAAGTGTCAAGTAACTGGGCCAAGGCCCTGTATGATTTGACCACCTCCTACAATTTCAGATTCATTTCATACCAGCCACCTTCACTTTTGCCATTTGAGAGCATCTGTGGGTTTTGTTTGTTTACTTGTTTTCATACCTGACACTACCCCTTCTCCTTCAGGACAGTCACACTCCCGTACGTTCTCTGCCTCCTAGAAGTGGTTTCTTTGGCACCTCAAATCATTTCTACTCATTCAGCAATTCTGCTTTAATTTTACTGTCTTTCTGGCAGACTTCTCTGATTATTTGATTTTCTCAAACTCTTATGTTTCCATGATGCCCTCTGTTTCATCTTTGCAGCAGTAAATATATTTTCATTGCTAACCAGGGGTCATCCTTGCTAGACTGTACGTTTCACAGTGTAAGTTGCACGTGTGGTTACTTAAATTAAAAATATGAATTAATTAATAAAATTCCTCAGTTACATTAATTACATTTCAAGTACTCAGCAGTCAAATGCAGCTAGTGGCTAAAACATTGGACAATACAGATTATAGAACATTTCCTTTAATGCAGAAAATTGTTTTGGACCCTTATTTTTCCTTTTCATTTCTCTGAAAAAATTAATTAAGTATATACAACCTTTTATAGAACGTAGGCCCTGTGTAACCTTTGTTCTGACCTCATGAAATTGTTCACCATTTCTTGTAATTGCTAGGCATTTTCTCTCTCTCTCTCTCTCACACACACACACACACACACACACTTTTATTTAAGGATTAATCTAAATGTCATGTAATCTTTGAAATCTTCCCTGTTTGCCAAGCCAGGAGTAGGTGCTCTCTCTTCTCTGCTCTTCTAAAACTTTTTACTCTTACCTTCCCCTATTGCAATTTTTTGTACATATGTCTATTTCTATTAAAAATCTACTTAATGTTGAGGAAATGGGCTTTGGTTAATTCATATTTACATATCTGGTGCCAGGTAGAGATATGCAACACCAAACTTAATTGTGGTGTCTTATCCTTTTTATATATTACTGTATTTGAATTGCTAGTAAAATTATGTTAAGAATTTTTGCATCTATATTCAAGAGAGATATTGGGCTGAAATTTCCTTTCTTTTGTTTGTGTGTGTGAGGAAGATCAGCTCTGAGCTAACATCTGATGCCAATCCTCTTCTTTTTTTTTTTTGCTGAGGAAGATTGGCCCTGAGCTAACATCCGTGCCCATCTTCCTCTACTTTATATGGGACGCCACCACAGCAAGGCTCAGCAAGCGGTGCATTGGTGTGCGCCCGGGATCGAACCGGCGAATCCTGGGCAGCCACAGCGGAGCATGAGCACTTAACCGCTTGCGCCACCGGGCCGGCCCCTGAAATTTCCTTTTCTTGTAATTTATTTTTTCTAGTTTCAAACTAAGCTAATGCTAGTTTCATAAAAAGGGTTGGTAAATGTTCTCAACTCTTCTGATTTCTGAAAGAGTTGTACAGATTTAATATAATTTGTTCCTTAAAAGTTTGATAGTAGCCAGCCCTGAGGGCCTAGTTGTTAAAGTTCCGCACTCTCCCCAGTTCGGAGGCCTGAGTTCATTTCCCAGTCACGACACCACACCACTGGTCTGTCAGTTGCCATGTTGTGGTGGCAGGTCACATGGAACAACTAGAAAGACTTAAACTGGGATATACAACCATGCACTGGGGTTTGGGGGAGGGGAAGAAAAAGGACATTTAAGAAAAAAAAAAGATTGGTGGAATTCACCAGCGAAATCATCTGAACCTGGGGTTTTATTTTTGAAAGGGTTTTAACTACACATTTAAATTCTTGAATAAATACCGAGATATTCATGCCTTCTGATGTGAATTTTGGTAGTTTGTATTTTTTAATAATTGGTCCATTTCATTTAAGTTATCAGATTTATGAACATAGTGCTGTTTGCAATATTCTCTCATTTTCCTTTTCATATCTGTGGAATTATAGTTATGCCTTCTCCTTCATTCCATGTATTAGTAGTTTGTGTCTTTCTTAGTCTTGCTAGATATTTCTCAATTTAATATTTTTTTTAAAAGCTAAGTTGTGGTTTCATTGACTTTCTCTATTGTTTTCCTGTTTTCCATCCACTGAATTCTGCTGTAATATTTATTATCTCCTCCCCTCTGCTTGTTTTATGTTTAGTTTACACCTCTTACTTAAATTTTCTAATATGGAAAAAGTGTTTTGATTTCAATTGTATGTGTTTACTTGTGTGTATACACAGAGACACAAAAACACATATACATATATAGAGAGAGTATGATTTTAATTGCTCCCCAAAATACGCATTTAATACTGTAAATTTCTCTTTAAGCAGTGTGCTACCTGTATCTACCAATTTTTTTTTTTTTTGGTGAGGAAGATTGGCTCTGAACTAACATCTCTGCCCATCTTCCTCTATTTTGTATGTGGGATGCCACCACAGCATGGCTCAATGAGTGGTGCGTCAGTCCATGCCCTGGATTAGAACCTGTGAACTCCAGGCCTCCAAAGCAGAGCATGTGAAATTAACCACTATGCCACCGGGCCGGCCTCTGTATTCCCCCAATTTTGATATGTTGTGTTTTTGTTTTCATTTAGTCCAAGATGCGCTTAATCTTCCCTTGAGAATTTCTGGTTTCCCATGGATGATTTAGAATTATATTGCTCAATTCCCAAATAATCATAGATATATTTCTATTATTTATTTTTAGTTTAATTCCTTTATAGGCTGAGAATTCATATTCTATGATTCTAGTCTTTAAATTTGTTCATTTTGCTTTTTGGACCAGAATTTGGTTTATTTAGGTGAACGTTTCATGTGCCCTTGAGAAGAATTAATTGAGTGACTACAGCAAGCTAAACATGAAGATAGGGAGACAAAAAAAGGCACACAGTTTTACCATCAGAAATCTCAAAATCTTGGAGAGACTTAATAAATATACAATCGATAATCCATGTGAACATGGAACAAGATAGATAATTCTGCTTATTGTATATATAGAAATTGAATATCAGTAATTAAGTGACTTTCCATCATCCCTTGATTCAGGCAGAATCAGTACTTTAACCTAATTTATGACTATAAGTCTGAGATTCTTTTTATTATAATCAAACACTTTGGTGGAACTGTAGGATATGCACTTAGGTTTATATTCTTCAAAACAGGGTTATATTCATGATAGAATTATGTACAATGATATTTCTAAATTCTCAATGACTATTAATTTCTGAAATTTATTATAATCCAAAGAGACGGCGAAACATTCTTTGTATGATTTCCATGTTACTATCTACACACAAACACACATATGTAAACATGAACACACTAGATACAGACAGGAAATTTCATTATGAACTGGAAATCAGATAATGTTAAGGATTTTTTTGTTAATGGTGATAGGTTTGATAATATAATGCCATGCCAATTTTTTTATTACTTTATTAATTTGATAATAAATGTTTATTTACTTACCAATTATAAATAGTAGACATACTCTGCTGAGTGCCAGAGTATACTCTGGGATAAATGCAAGAAAGAACATGTAATTTATAACCTCAATGATTTTATAGATCATTTAGTTTTACAGTTATATAAATAAATAATTAGAATTTAACTTTTATTTGTATATATCTATATACTGATTGGACCCCAAGGGAAGGATTTACTCATTGAGGGTGTTGTAGCAGGCTTAGAACAAGAATAAGAATTTGCCAGAGTGAGAATTTAGGAAATTATATTTCAAGTAAAAATAATCACTTCTAGATGATATTTTCAACATAAGCAGAATGTTAGTGTTTCCATATACACAATAAATTATAAGGAATGAGTGCATTATGGAGAAGAAATTAAAAATATCATGTAAAAATTATTTTCAAACTTCTTTTTGTTTTCACAAGAAAGATTTTAAGAGCTGCATCAATTTTGGGAGAGGCAAATTACAGCATAAATTTCCCCCGTTATTAACCACTCACAATGTGCCAAGAGCATTGTGATAACTGCATTTATATTCTATATAGTTTCTTCATATTTACACTTTCTAGGCACTGTTCTAAGTTACATGAACAAAACTCCACGAACTAGGTAATTTTATCACTCGTTCCCATTACACAGATGAAGAAAAAAAGGCACAGAGAGTTTAAGAAATTTTTTCAGAATTACCAGAGTTTTTAACTGGCAAATTCAGGATGACTCCACAGATAGTTCTCTTAACAAATATACTACGCTGCTTAATCTATTTAACTTCCTCATGATTTTGTTTTTCTTATTACTATTCTCAAAAAATTGCAACAAAATTAGTTTCTTTGGGGTTATCAAGCAAGGAAGGAACTAAGATACTATGTCCTAATCCACAGCAACAATTAGTGAGGAAAAGAACGGCAAGTGTTAAAATGACCAGTGGTTCCTATCAAAAGAGAGGAGAATGAGATGAGTCTTGCAAACTGCACTGAAAAGATGCACATCACAAGTCAATTTATGGCTGAAAAATGGTCCTTAACAAGGCAAAAAAAAATTAACGAAATCATTCCACACATATCCTTCTACTTTTTCTCTTGTGTCAATATCCTGAGGTATTTTCTTGGGAAAAGTACAATAAGGAGAAAGATTCTGAAGACATGAGGGGAAAAATTGTTTCCTTTTGGCAACGTTTTTTGTTTTAATTCACATAAAGTTTATATAACATAAAATTCACCGTTTTAACCTTTTAAAAATGCACAATTAATTGCTTTTTAGTATATTCACAGTATTTTGCAACCATCGCCATTACATAATACCAGAGCATTTTCATCACCCCACAAAGAAACCCCATATCCGTTAAAGAGCTATTCTCTTACCTCTGCTACCATCATCCCTAGACAATGACTAGTCTATTTTTTGTCTCTATGGACTTGCTGATTCTGCACATTTCACACAAATGCAATCAGAAAATATGTGGACTTTTGTGTCTGACTCTCTTCACTAGCATAATGTTTTTAAGCTTCATCCATGCAGTAGCATGTATTGGTACTTTATTCCTTTTCATGGCCAGATAATATTTGATTATATGAATATACCACATTTTTAAAATCCATTTATCACTTGAAGGATATTTGGGTTGTTTCTATTTTTTGCCTATTATGTATCTCTACATTAACGATATACAAAAATCAACTCAAAATAAATGAAAAAACTAAATGTAAGAGCTAAAACTATAAATTTCTTAGGAGAAACCATAGGTATAAATCATTGTAACTTTGGATTAGGCAATGGTTTCTTAAATATGACACAAAAAGCACAAGCAACAAAAGAAAAAATAGATAAATTTGACTTCATCAAAATTAAAACTTTTGTGATCAAATAACACTATCGAGAAAGTGAAAAGACAAAGCAAAGAATGGAAAAAATATTCACAAATCATATATCTAATAAGATTCTAGTAGTTTTCAAAGAGCTTATTGGAAAGCTTTCAGGGCCTTGAATATAATAACATAGACTCACTTCCTTTTATTTGCCACAGAAAAACAGATGGTTAACAGTGTTGGGTTAAAAATAGTAAAATGAATCAGAACACACAACTGAACTTAAATTATTTCTATTCAGGGCCGCATGGATAATAGTTCACCATCGAATACCTTAACAATTCTTCACTAATGTTTCTCTCATGGCATATTATATTCAATATGGAACTCTATATATTTTAGGGATTTCCTTGTAGGTCATTTTTTTTTTAACTGACAGGATATCTTTAATACTCCTTTCTTAAAAGGCATTAAATATATGGGTGAGTATGTGCAGGGGTGAGCAAAGGGGAAGTCCCAAGAATACTCAACTTATTTTTTAAAACCTCCTTTTATTTGTCTCAGATATCTAATGCTCAGCAGTTCCTTTCAATTTATTCTCCTAAATATCTCTGGAACCATCTCCCTGAGCTACAGATTCATTGCCACTATCGCATTTTAACTCCCAAATAACTCATTTAATTTAACACATTAGCCCTCTAATGTCTTCCTGACTCCAACACCTAAAAGCCCATCTTCAATATAGTGAACAGAGTAATCTTTCTAAAATAAAAATCCGATCACATAGATTCTTAAATTAAAATAGAAAACTTTCATATGAACCAACTGCCTCTGAATCACCTACAGTCCATGTTTCTATCCTGTACTCCAGGTAAATTGAAAATAAACTTAAGGGATGAGAATATAGACTTTGTATTTAAATAAGCTAACCAGGTGGGATTTTTATTCATTCTGAATTTTCAGGTCTATAGACCTACCGGGTAAAGTCCCAATACATTTAAGACATAAAAGTATTATGATTTGAAGCCTGCCTTTTTTTCTTGCATTGTTGAATTCTGTCTCAACTGAGGCAATCTTTTCCCCAAGGGCAGCTAATGTTTATCGAGAGCTCATTCTGGGCCAGATACAGATCTAGAATCACTTTATGTATATTATGTCATTTCATTCTAAAAATAACCTTATAAAATAGGAATTATTATTATTATTACATCAATTTTATACCTTAAGAAAGTTAGCAACAAATAATTTGAGAAACTTGATGAGATTCACACGTATGTCTGGATTTAAACCTTGGTTGACTGGCTCAAAAGTCTACACTCTAAATTATCAGGCTTGTGATAACAGCAAGTGACATTTGAAATACTTCTAGAGCCCCGACAGTAGAGCATGTTGTTATATTTATGTCTATAAAATTCTCTTATGACTAATATGTAATTAAAATAGTGTTTTTGAGAAAGTCAGTACCATGTCTTCTAGAGTAAATGAAATTTAACATTTGTGTTGATAAAGAGAAGAGAGGACTCTTTCTAGAGCACAGAAAGGAAGGCTAATTATAAAGAGAAGTAGGAAGGAAAAGAAGGATTGTGCTGAAAGGTTTGGTTAAAATTTTGGGAGAAGGTCAACTAATTGAAGGACAAATTAAATAAATTTAAAAAATTGAGTAAAAATTTTTATTTACTTTTTCTCCAAGATTTTAAAATTAATTCTTTTCCTCATCTTTATGAAAAAAAAAGAAAGCTTTTGGAGTGTATCCTTGTAGACTTGTTTCACTGGCTGGTTCCGTAAGGTGTAAATGAAGGGATTTAATAAGGGGACAACTGAGGTATAGATAACAGCAACACCTTTGGATAAAGTCAACCTTTCCTTTGCCGATGGCTTCATGTGAATAAAGATACAGCTCCCATAAGTGAGGGAGACTACGATCATATGAGAAGAACATGTGGAAAAAGCCTTTGTTCTTTTCTCAGCAGAGGGGATTTTTAGAATAGTCTTGATAACAGATGTGTAGGAAAAAATCACTAATAGCAACGTAACCATGAGTGTTCCACCAGCTAAGATAAATGAAACCAATTCTAGGAAATGAGTGTCTGTGCAAGAAATATGCAGCAGAGGGGAAGTGTCACATATGAAATGATCAATTACTTTGGAAGCACAGAATTCCAGTCTCAGTCCCAAGACCAATGGAGGAAAGGTCATCAGAAAGCCAGCTGTCCATGAGCTGAGTACCAGGTGGTAGCACATTTTGTTGCTCATAATGATCAGGTAATGTAGGGGTTTGCAGATTGCTACATAACGGTCAAAAGACATGGCAGCCAGTAGGTAAAATTCTGTAACTGCTAAGAAGAGGGAAAAGAATAACTGAGATGCACAACCATTGTAGGAAATGATTTTGTTTTTAGTCAGGATGGTGATCAGGAATCTGGGAATACAGATTGTTGTCAATAAAACTTCCAGGAAGGAGAAATTTCGGAGGAAAAAATACATAGGAGTCTTGAGGCGGGGATCCAGCAAGGTAAGGAGGATGATAGATAAATTCCCCATCATACTCAACATATAGTTTAGAAAGAGAAATATAAAAATCACAATTTGTAATTGTGGTTCATCAGTCAGTCCTAGGAGAATGAATTCTATCTCTCTTGACTGGTTCTTCATTTCAGATTTGAGTCCTATTAAATAGACATAGGAAAACAACTCCAAAAGTGGAAATAATCAGATTTTTTAAAAGCTACAGACATAAAAAAAATTCAGAAATGTATACAAGTTCAAAACTTTGATCCAATTTGACAAGACAGAGCATATCTAAAATTACAACATAGATCAACCTAAGCAGCCTCTAACTGACTGTTCCATTTAAACCACACTTATCTTTACAACACTATTAAATCCTTTTTTTCCCCATTTGAATTTGAAAGATAATTTAAATTTTAGCTGATCATTTCCAAATGAGCTGAATTCTGTTTAAATATCCTAAGCAAAGAGAACATAAGTATAACTTGAAATGTATTTTCAATGTATATTTCATATATTATTGAAAAACTTCTTATAACATCTAGACAAGTATACCAGTGTCAATTTGCAATGTTTATTCTAAAATTCTTTGCTCATCAAAATACTTTTTAAATATATAGAACATATACAAATAACAACAATTACATATTTTCTCTATGATTGAAATACTTTCATATATTCCATTAATTATTTTGTCCCATTATGGTAATTCTCCATTGCTCCTTTACCCCATTTCATATATTTATCATCTTGGGGGGGTTTCAAGTACATCAGTCTTCTCATAATTAGTTGTATATAATCAAGAAGTATTGAATATTGCATCTACATAAACATAGAAAAATATATGACAGTTTAAAATTCAGCAAATGTTACCTGACTTGTGGTTGCAGAATTGCTTTCATTTATGATCTAGATACTTATTCCAAGCTATAAATGACTTACCATATCCAGGATATATTGATATAACTTTCCCCCTCTGAGAACATGCTAGAAACAAGAGTTGAAAATAAAGAATATTCTCTCTTTTATAACATTATAAAATATTCAAGTATTTCAAGAATAAATTTAATTCCAATGCTTTTCTGGAGAAAGATTCAAAACAGATATGCAATCTGGAAATTATATCATCTGCTAATATCTTCCACTTTCATTCACACTCGTTAAAATTACAGCACCCAGATATTACAGATAATCAATTAGAATCCTCTTTCATGCCAGATAAGATTTATTTTCTGGGGTTTCTTCTTATATATTTGAATTGAGAAAAACATTTTCATAAAAATTCTAAACAAAAATGTGATGCTGTAAATGAAAAGATGTTTGGGAAATCTCTCAGATGAAAGGAATCCAAATATTGTAACAAAGAATTATCACTTCCAATGGGACACTGACAAAAAGCACAGTTTTATCATTTTCCTCATAATAGACACAAAGCGATTAATTGAAATAGAAAGAGGAAGGAAAAAGAAATGCCCTCTGGAGACTGGTGTCTGGACACACCAATTAAGTAAAAAAAAAAAAGACAGAGAGAGAGAGAAAGGAAAGCAAAAGAAATAAGGAAATAAAAGCCACTGTGAATTGCTTTACCTACAAAACTGAAGGGACATTATCCCAAAAGTGAACTAGAAGTGATTTAAACTCTCAACTTAATGTCAACAAGAATTTCAGATATTCCACGGCCCTGGGACAATACAATCAGTTCTACTGGAAAGAGGGTTTACTCCCAAAAGGAACCTGTCTCTTTTTTCAGTTAGGCAATATGTTAGGATTCCATTAACTTGATTGTGACCCATCCCCAAAACTGGAAACCACGATGGCCCAGGTTTGTTTCCCAGTCAGGGAACCACACCGCCCATCTGTCTGTCAGTTGTCACACTGTGGCAGCTGCCTGTTGCTGCGGTGCTGAACGCTCTGCCACTGATATCCCACTTCTGAAAAAGTTGGTCATGCAAATCCTAAGACTAGTAGTGGAGCATTGTCTGATATAGCCCTGGAAGATGAGAGGATGGTGCAAAAAAGGCCAGGCAGGGTTCTGCTCTGCTGCACGTGTCGTAGCTAGGAGTCAGAATCAATTCAAGGGCACTAACAATAAAGTACTTTACTGGGGGCTTCGTATTTATTTTTATTTTGAAACGATATAAAACATAAGGAAAAAAATACACAAGAATCTTTATTCCTGAACCATTTGATGCTACATCTGCTACTCAATGTAGTAGTATGTATTTATGACAAAAAAGAATATTCTATTGGATAACCACAACACAACCTTCATTATCAGGACATTAACATTGCTACATTATTAACATCTAATTTGTTAATTTATTAACAGAAGTGATGATGTCTTCTCATGGAATCCTATCAAGCATCACATTCATTTTTTCCCATTATTGATGATTTTTTACTTTAATTTCTTGATTAATATGGCCATTTACAAGATTCTTCACCATAAATCTACTCTTTTATCATTGAAATGAATGATTATTTTCTGTAGATACCTCAAACACTATGTAAATATCTCAATCTCTGGAAAACCTCAAATTTAGAGGTTAATTACTTTTATTATTACTAATTTGTGATTTCCCATTTTATTCATTATTATCATGATTTATTTTGATGCTCAATTGCCTCAGAAATGCCTGGTGTAGGTCCCTTCAAGATTGTTCCCTTATCCTTTTGACATGCTGTTATGAGATGTTCAGGGGATTCCATCAGAGACGTAAAAGAAACTTTCCACTCCAAACAAATGGACTGAAGGTATATTTTATTATATAGAGGAGAGTAAAGGCGATAGTCCGCAAACAGACCCAAATAGGTCAAATAATAAGAGGGAAAAACAGCAGCCCGATAGGAAAAGGAAACACCAGATTGACTGAGATAGCCGCAGATCCAAATAGGTCATATAATAAGAGGGAAAAACATCAGATCGATCGGAAAGGGTAACACCAAATCAACTGAAGGGAAATGACACAAATCAACCGGAAAGACAAATACCAGGTTGACCGAAAAAAGAACACATCAGATGGGTTACTCACAACATCCATGCCCCACTGCCGGGGAGAGTCCCTTCCATTGACACGGCTGGGCAGGAATCTGATCATCAGAGGTCCTGGGCAAGGTGTCCCCTCCACCGGTGAGACTCTCATTAGGCCTCAATCTCCAGCAGTTTATATAGCATCAGTAGTTTCCAGAGTAAACAATTACAGAGTTTACAGAGCAAGCATTCACTGTTCCCATGTGCAAATGGTTACCAGTGGTGTATGTGCACTGAGCCTCCTGGCTATCGTCCCATCCCGGCAGTTGTGTACATGCATTGTTTTCCCTGGTTATCATCCCAGCCCGGCACAGATGGCCAGTCTGCTCCAGGCTGCGATGCCCAAAGAACCTTGAAATGTTACAAATTGCAACTATCTCCGTGGGAGAAAGGCCAGTTCCCACCACACAGAAAGCAGCTTTATATTTCTTTGTGTGCTGGTGGCTGTAGGTCAATGGAATGGCCAAACATGGCTGCACTCATGTCAAGACACAGGCCCCAACAATTTTTGAGGGCTTCTTTATTCCGTGGCACCACAAAGTGCTCCAGGCTCATCTTGTACCTTTTCTGCAAGAACCATGGTCTAAACGATTTCTTCAAGGAGTTCTGTTTTTTTTTTTATAGTGAAGAAAGTTCTTTTGAAACTGAGATCTGAGTGCTATGGGTGTTACATATGCTCATTATTACTGGAGATCAATATTCCCAGACCCTTACAGTGGACAGATTTACACACACAAACACAAATACATGCACTTACATATATATATATATACACACAGATACATATATACACACTCATATATTTATACACACATACACATATATACACACACATATACATAGAGGTATTTAAAACTATATGTGTTTCTATAATCTCCCTATATATTGAATAACACAAGTTCACTCCAAGACATCAATCCTGCATGACAAAGTTTATTCTAAGTATTCATCTGATGTGCAATTGGAAAAAAAATGTGGCTTAAGTTGGTGATATTTCCTCCAGAGATGTTTAAGTTTTGATTTTTCTAGGCACCCAAAGCCCTTAGTAACCCAGGACAATCTCAGTCCAAATGCACATATTGAGATGGTTTGAAGCTGAAAATACAGTACCTGTGAGAGTCTGCCTACTAGAGTTTCTCAACTCAAAATTATAGGTGTTCACCAAGTCTCCTCTGATGTGCCCTGTCTCTGTCTCCCTGGGCCCAGGAATCAGTCAAAAACACTGAGTTTTCCTCAATGATGACACTTCTAACTCAGCAATTCCCCCAGGGAAAATGAAGCCCAAAGGCTAGACTTATTTTCCCGGATCTCTCTTCCCTGTGTTCTGAACTGATGGTTCTTCCCTATCTATTATCTCCCCAATTTACGTCAAACACATGATTTTCATATTTCCCATTCCTTCCAGCTGTTTTCCATGTGAGGGTTGATGTGTATTCAAAGTTCTCTGAAATTACTTTCTTCATAGTAATGTAAATGACATTTTCCGAAAGAAAAGAGGTTGAAACTCATCTTTAGATATTTCATGCCCTGTGAAGTTAAGCCAGTTCTATGTAGGTTGTTTACCTCTTGCCTATTGTTTCACCAGAGTGATTTTATATATCGCAGAGACTAGTCATTTCTGGCTACAAATATTGCCTCTCAATGTGTGGCTTATATTTTTATCATTTTCTGCTGTTTTTGAAAAACTAACTCTTATGGCTATTTCTCTGCCTAAAACAACTTTAAATTCCAATACTTAAATAATGATTTTGCTGCATAGGCAAGCCTAATTTGAAAGTTATTATGCTCCCCATACTTTTGAGATATCATTTTTGAGATATCATTAAACTCTCTTTGTATCACAAAGTTGCTGTTGAATTATTTGCCGTATGTGTTTAATCTGTCTTTACTTTCTGACTGCCCTTAAAATGTTCTCTTTATCCTCTCAGTTTCAGCAATTCCACTACGATTTGCCGACTCACGGATTTCTTTTTATTTAAACTTACCTAATAGTTATTTGGTTTCCTAAGAATGTAAATTGGTGTCTTTTCAATTATGGAAAATTAGTAGCCATTATCTCTTAATAGAACATTTTCCCTGTTCTAGACAAGTTCTCCTACTTGATATCCAATGAAACATATATTAGAACATCTCATTATATATGCAGTGTTTTGCACATATATAATGCACAGTCTTTCATATTTACATTATCTTGCCTTTCTAGACTGTATTCTAAATAATTTATTGAGAAGTATTTTCCAATTGATACACTCCTCAACTACCTCACTTAGCGGTTTAACCTATATATAAATTTTTATTTCAATTATTTTTATTTTCATTTTAATAAGTTCTATATTTTGAAATCTTTAAATTCAATGTTCTCTTATCCCTACATAAAATTGCTTAATCCCTTTTATTTCTTTAAGCTATTATACATTATTTGATAGACTTTGTGTGATTCTTTAAACTTCTACAATTTTTATGAGTCTATGTAGCAGTTTGTTGTTTCTGCTTGTGATTATGTGTGGCGACCTGCCATGCATGTATCATGAGATATTTTACTGTGAAGTCACAGTCTTTAGAATGGTATCCATGTGTATATTTGAGTTCTACAAAGAGGATTGGCATTTTCAGCTCTTGGGTGTTTGGGTGATGATCACTGGGACCTCGGTTAAACAAATTTTGAGTTAGTAGTATTCAAATTTTAGGGGAGTATGCAATCTACTGCCAAACATGTCTAAGTGTAGGGATGAGAAAGTATAGGGATGAGAAAGAAGGTCTAAAGGAAGCTTTTTTTATTTCTCCCACCCATATCCAAGGTCAAGAGAGGCAAGTGTCCACATTTATCTCTCTTTGGTGAAGATTTTTTATTTTATTCATATTTTCAAGAAGATAGCTTTCCCTGGCTCAAGCTCAACATATCTACATGCAATACAACTAACCACTGTATATGGAGCCCAAACTTTGCTTCATTACCCCATTTTGTGAAGTTCAGTAAAGTACAACACCTGGGCCAACACTTGTTCCCTGTCTCTTCCCTGTGATGATCTGTTTCAGGACTCGTTCACTCTCTCTATCTTTCTAGACATTGCAAATTTCACTTACTTTCCCCGAGCTCAGCCATTCACCTTTTCATTTTCTTTTTCAATTTATTTCAGAACTTTTAGGACTTTTGTAGCAGGGAGAATATTTTAAGACATCTGACTGCCATATTTTAGGAAATAAAAGTCTTTTCTCATTCCTTATATTCCTAAGGCTGGGTTTTTATTAATATTGATACTATAACTATGTATATATTGTCATTTCTTTCACTAAGCAGTGTATTCCTTTTCTGTGGATACTGTAACCAATTAAGATGAAATGGGTGGCTTAAAACGATGAAAATTTATTCTTTCACAGTTCTGGAGGCCAGAAGTCTGAAATTGGTTTCACTGGGTCAAAATCAACTTGTTGACAGGGCTGTGCTCACTCCAGAGGCACTAGGGGGAGATTCCATTCTGTGCCTCTTCCTGCTTCCGGGAGTTGCGGGTTTTCTTTGGCTTGTGGTCACATTATCCAATATCTTCCTCTGTGTTCACATTGCCTTCTCCTCTTCTATCTGTGTCAAATATCCCTCTGCCTCTTTTATAAGGACACGTGATTGCATTTAAGGCCCACCTGGATAATCTCTCCATTTTAAGATCTTTAACTTAATCGCATCTGCAAAGACCATTTTTGGAAATCAGGTAACACCTACAGATTCCAGGGATTAGGTCCTGTTATCTTCAGAAACCATTATCAGCCTATCAGTGACATCATCATCACTATCTCCTAGCAAGCAGATTTATTATTCCCATTTTGCTGGTCACTCTATTAATTAGTGTGCTAAGGGGGAGTTGATCAATTTGTTGATCAGGATCATGGACAGATGTAAAGTTTAGAATTTTTATGGTCATTTCCTGTGGAAATCAATTTTTTTTTCAAATAATATATCCTGATTCATAGCATCAGATTTGATTTATTTAATCCTTCAGGTTTGTTTCGTTATCCTTGTGTTCCTTAGATAGTGTGATAATTAAATTGACAAACAAATTGTACTATGTATTTGCTGCTACTCAGTGCTAAGCCCACTACAAATATTATCTCATGAAAGCAAAGAATAACTCCATAATATAACAAAACTCTTACTGTCTCCTTTTAGCCAATCAGGAAATAAATGCTGGAAATCAATTAACTGACTGTCACAGTACAGCTAAGTTTGGAGCTGGGATTGGAAAGAGGATTTCCAAGGAGGCCATTAATGACTGTTATACTGATTCATATATTTTAAAGAAATAATAGCTATTTAGTGGTGTTTATTTATTAGTTCTAATTTTGCAAATACTAAACAAATTATGTGAAATAAGACAAATGTGTGACTTTGAAAAAGTAGAAAAGTTGTCACAAGAACAGATGGAATTCTTTTTCAGGTAAATCTACAGCCCAGTCAATCAGACATGAAACAGGGCAAAAGAACACACAAAAATCTCACCAAACCAAATTAATACCTCAAGGACATAAATTTTTTTTCTTCCAAAACGGAAAAAAATCAATGCTAGAGATTATCTTCAAAGTGTAGAATATTTGATTTACAATAAACTGTGTTCAAAATTATTAGAGAACAGTTATTAAAAACCTGATATGTGATACACTGATTAATGTAGGAAATAAAGTGTATGTTGACTTTGAATATGAATCTGTTTGAGTCTAATATGTTATCTACTTGAAGTTTACAAGCCTGTCATGAAAATGAGTAGATCCTGGAGAGAGTTTTGGGAAGATGATAGAGTAGGAAGCACCAGGAATCTGTCCCCCTACCTAGACAACAATCACACTGACAGAATCTGTCTAATGTAATCATCTTGGAACTCTAGATTCTATTGAAGGCTTGCAACTTCCAGAAGAGGGTGGGATGACAAATTGTTGCTAATTTTCATAGTTTCAGCCCTTAGCACAGTAGAGGCTACCCATCCTGCCCCCACATCCATGGCAGGTGGCTGTGCACATGTCCCTGGAGCAGCTTGCACACAGTTTGCAAGAGTCAAGGTTGGAAAAAGGATCCTGTCCTCCAAATATTGCAATCTGTACTCTGATCCCTGGTTGCTGCTTCTGACCACAGCGGTGAAGACAAAAACGCAGGCAACCATTGCTATTAAACCTCTCCATATTGTTGTAAGCCTTTCCCCTACGGGTGAAGTGACTTTCAGGGGATTTAAAGGGCTGTGCCATTTTCCTCCCTCATCATTTTCCTCTTTCTCCTCTTTTGGGAGCCAAACATTAAAGCTTAGGATATTCAAAAGTAAATGCACATACAGGGAAAATTAGGAAGTGACTGTGCATGCCCAGGGAAAGGCATAAGTTCAGAAGAGACCTGAGAAGACCTTAAGTTTACACCTAGGCTGATACTTGGCACAGAGAAAGCCTACAACAATCAAAAAATTAAAATAAAAACAGAAGCAATAACACAAAACAGCATCCCCAGAAAAGGGGAAGAATCTGAATTCCAGAGTTTCCATGTTATTGGATTCAAATGTCCAGTGTTCAACAAAAACATCACAAGTCATGAAAAGAAAGAGGAAATTATGGCCCATTCAAATAAATAAGCAGAAATAGCCCCTGAAAAATGACTTAATCCACTGGATCTAACAGACAGATCCACTAGAAAAAGACTTTAGAACAACTATCTTAAAGATTCTAGAAGAACTGAAGGAAGATGTGGAGAAGTCAAGAAAGCTACGTATGGGCAAAATGGAAACATCAAAAATGAGATAGAAAACCTAAAAGAAACCAAAAAGAAATTATGGAGATGAAAATTACAATAACTAAACTGTTATCAAATGTATCAGGCTCTTCAAAAACACAAAAGAACTTAAGCTTTGTTCTTTTTTACCCTCTGATAAATATGGAATACTATGTCTAAGTTGAAAATATGTGATATTTCCAAAAGTACATATTTACAAAACTGACTAAGAGCTTAGCATAAATGAAGTTCCAAAAAATTCCACAGGATTAAATTCTTAGGTCTTCTAATTTTCATGTAATTAAACAAGACTCAAGAACAGACAACCGGAAAGTCACCAAATATTTGGAAATTAAGCAAAATACTTCTAAAGAGCCAATTGGTCAAAAAAGGAATCAGAAAGGAATTAGAGAAAATTTAGAACTATATGACAAAATGTAGCAAATGAAAATTATGAGATATCTACAAAGGACATGTTTACAGAAAATTTACATAATTAAATGTATGTATTAGAAAAGAGGAAAGCTGAGGCCGGCATGACGGGGCAGCGGTTAAGTGCGTGGACTCTGCTGTCGCAGCCCCGAGTTCGCAGGTTCAGCTCTTTGGTGTGCACCAACACACTGCTTGTCAAGCTATGCTGTGGCAGAGTCCCACATAAAGTAGAGGAAGATGGGCATGGATGTTAGCTCAGGGCTAGTCCTCCTCACACAAAAAAAAGAAAAGACAAAAGCTAAATATCGATTATCTATGTCAGTACTGGCTAATATGGTAGCCAGTAGCCACCTATAGCTATGAAGCACTTGAAATGTGGCTAGTGTGACTGAGGAAGTGAATATTTAATTTAATTTAATATTCATTATTTTACATTTATATGTATACTGTATTTTCACATGCAGCTAGTGGCTATCATATTGGAAAGTACAGATCTAAGTAACCTTCTCAATAGCCTACTAAAAAAGAGGTAAGTTATATCTAAACATATTTGATAGAGAGATTATTGAGATAGAATATAACTATAAAAAGTTCACCTTTTCGGGGTATATAGTTTGATGAACTTTGACAGACACATGTGGTCATGCAACCACCACTACAATATAGCTGTAGATATGAAAAGTTTCCATCACCCTAAAAAGTCCCCTCATGACGCTTCTGTAGTCAACCACTTCTCCTCACTCTCAGCCTCTCACCACTGACTGGATTTCTGTCCCTATAGTTGAGTATTTTCCAGAATTATAGAAATAGAATTACAGAGCATGTAGGTATTGTATCTGGCTTCTTTCACTTAGCATAATATTTCTGACTCAATTGTGTTTTTTGTGTATCATTAGTTTATTCCATTGTATGCATATACCACAACTGTTAAACCATTCATCAGCTAATGGACATTGAATTGTCTCCAGGATGGGCCATTAACATAAAATGTATTTAATAGGTAAAATTCAGTTCACTTGAAGGATCATAAAAAATTTCATTAAAACTCCACCCCAAGCCTCACCTTATTAATCTGATAATAAATTATGCATAATTATTACTTATAAGTAATATATATATACACCACTAGGTGCCAGAGTGTAAAATCGTTTATAGTAAAGTCTAAAATTGCCCCTGTTGCTCACTGGAAGCAAGGCGATGTCTGGTGCTGGGGTAAATCAGCTTGAGATTCCCCAGGGACAGTGAACTGCTGATGATCCTTTCAAGATGTCATTGTTTTTCTAAATCGCTTCTGATACTCTTCTGATACTTTCACTTCAGCTTTTATTTAAAGTAGATCACGTTGGTGTCTTTTACTGCCAATATTTAGTATTTTTTAACTCTCATCCCCAGAGAAGAATTTTTTTCTTTGTTTTATTTCAATAGATCCCTTGAGTCTGTAGTAAATAGAAAATGATAAAACTGCAGCATCTTGCAAGTGTACAGTGGCAATGTGGAATGTCTCTCCTGGAGCAGTTGCTTATCTTTCATCAGATGATGTCCTGAGTTTTTTCAGTTGTCACTTTTGATTTTATTTTAATTTAAAGAATAACAACCTATTTTGAGGTTTTGAATAACAGCAATTATAAGAAGAAAATTTCACAAAATGCAACTTATCTGCAATAGAAGACAAATGTCCATTGAAATTATTGATACCTGAGCTCCAAACTTCACAGGGAGTATGAATTTGCAGGAATATGGAAATTCTTTACAAAAGCACAATATGTCCCCATTGCCTCTTCCCACAAAAATCATTGGTTATAAATCTCCCTATTGATATTAAAATATGATAGTAAAAGAGAGTAAAATTATAATTATGTTAATATACATCTCTTCCATGGACACAAATGAAAACAATAACTATAACAGATCCAAGAAGGTAAGTTAACTATACTTTTAACCTAACTTCAGAATCAGAAATAAAGTCAAATGCACAATAAGTCCAATTCAGGGAATTAAGTTTGACTACTGACTTTTCATGTTTTACAAATTTTTTTAATGGTAGAGTCATTTTAGTTTGTGTATTAACAGGTATTGCAATCTATTTTATTCATATACGATTGTATCTACTTTTCAGTTTCTTTGATTCTCTTTATTAATTACATGTTACCCTGGGTAAAGCGATGTGGAAACAATACTGAGCAACTCCTCTCTATAATTTAAGATAACATAGCTCTAGAACCTTCTGTTAAACCCACATGGTAACAGAAATTGTATGACTAACTCTTAGAACATACCTTTTCAAATCAGAGGTAGAGAAAGATGGGAGTCACAGCAAAGACAGAAATACATATTTTTACAATAAAAGCTTGTGATCAGTTAGTCTGCAGACTTCAGTTGTCATTAAAAACATTAAAGCTATTCAATAATACGGGCTTTGGAAAATCACATTAAGCTTGGAAAAGCTTAGTTGTATTTTTTCCAAATAAGAAAATAAAGTAATAGACATGAGAGCAATATTAATAAGACAAATGCAAAAGAATAAAGATAGCAAGGACTGCTCTAGTGGCCCATTTCTTTGTTTGTTTGTTGCAGGGAAGGATTCGCCCTGAGCTTACATCTGTTGCAAATCTTCCTCTTTTTATTTTCTCTCCAAAGCCCCAGCGCATGGTTGTTTACCCTAGTTGTAAGTCCTAGTTCTTCTGTGTGACCTGCCGCCACAGCATGGCAACCAACAGATGGGTGGTGTGGTTCTGTGACTGGGAAACAAACCCAGGCCACCCAAGCGGTGAGAGCACCAAACTTTAACCACTAGACCATCAGGACTGGCTCAACCCATTTCATTTAAAAGTCTGCAAGTAATGCCTATGGTGAAATAAACTGGCATGTTTAATATAACAGAGGGATAGTACAACATGGAAATAAAAGGAATTTTTATATGTAGAAAGAATACGGAGTAATATAATTGCTGGGGTATTTAATAGTTTTATAAATAATATGGAGGAAATAAAAAAATAGTGCTCAAAATTATGTAGACACAAATAAGAATACATTTCAAAAAGGTTAATTGAAAAAGACAATATTTTAACTAAAATAAATTGCTTGTTTTTATCATGCTTTGCTTTGTTTTATTTGTTGTATATACTGGAAAACAACAGTCCATTTAGTATAGCTAAGCCAGTGAAGAAAAATGATAATAATAATGGTGCATTCCCAGTACACAGAAAATTTCAAAACTGTTATAATTAGGATCTTTATCTAATCATTGGAAATCGATACTGTCTTATTGACCATCACAGGAATTGTAATATAACCCCAAATCCTGTTTTTAAAAAATCACCCTGATGCTCATTCCAAAAAGACAAACTAAGTGCATTTGCAAAGGTTGAATAAAAATGATAGAAAAACATATTTTGAATAACTCATATGATTTTATTTAAATTATACATGCAGAGTAGAGTCCATTGGGAAGGGATGGGCGAAAATGTATATTACCCAAAAAATATATATATATTCAAGTTCCAAAGGAAAAATGCTGAGGAATATTATATAAAAAGAACTAAAGTATGGAAAAGAATTTATCATTGACTGTAGCCTGTAATTATGTGTCATTGACAGTTTCATGCTGGAGAAACCATTTACAAATGGATAAATTAGAGAATATACACTTTTATCTGCTTTAGGTTACATATATATTTAGGTTAATGTATGTATATTTAATAAAATGTATACACTTTTTAGTTAATATATATTAATTTAGTTTATATATATAAGTTAATTTATATATATTTAGGTTATTCACATACCTTTAGGCTAATACATATATATTTAGGTTTATATGCAGGTTAATATATATAGGTTAATTTATCTTATATTGTATACATATTTACATTCAGTTTTTTTCTTCTCTTCCTATATAGAATTGATAATGCTCATAAAAGAGAAATGAAGAACCAATCAACAGAAATAGAATTCATTCTCCTAGGACTGACAGATGACCCACAATTACAAATTGTGTTTTTCTTGCTTCTATTTCTTAATTACACATTGAGCCTGATAGGGAACTTAATCATTATCGTCCTCTCCCTGGTGGATCCTAGCCTCAAGATGCCAATGTATTTCTTTCTCCATAATGTCTCATTTTTGGAAATCATATTCACAACAGTATGTACTCCCAGAACCTGATAACCATGGTGACCAGAGAGAGAAACATTTCATATAATAATTGTGCAGCTCAATTATTTTTTATTTTTTTACTGGGAATTACAGAGTTTGACATTCTGGCCACCATGTCCTGTGACCGCTATGTTGCCATCTGCAAACCCCTGCATGACCCAATCATTATGAACAGCAAAGTTTGTTGTAGGCTTGTACTCAGCTCTTGGGCAACTGGATTCCTAATCATCTTTCCCGCACTGGTTATGGAACTCAGGCTGGATTTCTGTGCTTCCAAAGTAATTGATGACTTTATGTGTGAAATATCTCCCATCCTGCAGATCTCCTGCACAGATACACATGTCCTAGAATTGATATATTTTGTCTTAGCTGTGGTGACACTGATGGTCACATTGGTACTAGTGATTCTCTCTAAAATTTTCATCTTTAAGACCATTCTGAAATTCCCGTCTGCACAGCAGAGGACAAAAGCTTTTTCCACCTGCACTTCCCACATAATTGATGTCTCCATGTCTTTTGGTAGCTGTGTTTTTATGTATATTAAACCAACTGCAAAAGAAAGACTGTCCTCAAAAGTGTAGCTTTGCTGTAGACCTCACTTGCCCCTTTACCAAACCCCTTCATTTATACGTATCCTAAGGAACCAGCAGGTGAAAGATTTCTTCTGGGATATGTTACAAAAGATGTTGTGTTTTTCAAAAAAGCTGTTGTAAAAAATGCTACAAATCACAACCTTACAGTAAAAACTGAAAAAAACATGTTTAGTGCATTTCTTCTGATCATGTTTTCTACCTCATTAGCTATCCCAAACAGGAGAGTCTCTTGAAGAATCTTGTACCTCAATTCCACCCTTACATTTTATTTTTCCTTAAGAAAAGATTTCACCCTGCCATGATAACTTACTCTAATCAAGTCTGCAGTCCACATTTTAAATAACATCTCCTTATTTATTTATTTATTTATTTGGTGAGGAAGATTAGCCCCGAGCTAACATCTGTTGCCAATCCTCCTCTTTTTGCTGAGGAAGACTGGCCCTGCGCTAACATCAGTGCCCATGTTCCTCCACTTTATATGTCACAGCATCGCTTGACAAGCGATGTGTCAGTGCACGCCTGGGATCCGAACCCCAGGCCGCCACAGTGGAGCGCGCACACTTAACTGCTGCACCACCGGCCAGCCCCAACAGCATCTCCTTATTGCAATTTAGTTTTCAGAAACTGGGATTTTGAATAAAATATGCCTTGTATAAGAAAACTTGCTATATGTAACTCATCAAATATTTCCAGATATATTTATTGTGTACCTATCTTATTCCAGACATTGTGAGGGGCTTTAAGAAGCTTGTATTGCCTAAAGGAGACAAACAAATAACCCCAATATTGCTATACAGTGTATTATTAGTGTTATAACAAAAGTCCACAGAAATATTATTGGGCATATTGGATGGCTTCTAGGTAATTTTGGAGATCTGCGAGGATTTCAGGAGAAATTAATAATTATGCTGAGACTAAAAATATACAGAAGGAAAGAAGACTGAGATATAAATATATGCAAATAACAGAGGTGTTAGATAACCACATGCATTTGGAGAATTAGTACATCTAATGATTAGAACAGGATCTTGAAATATTCAGCCTGTTTGGTAAAGACTTCACTACATACACGATGTGAGACACTGCATACAATATGTAAACTCTTTATGTCTCAGTTTCTCCTCATGTAGGTGGGAAAAATGTAACCCACACCTCATATTTCAGTAAATATATGCTATTAGAACTGTTTAGCAATCAGTAAAAGATGCCACTTCTTTTCAATAATTCAAAACATGCTGCAACTAATACTTATGTGCTTTTAAGAAGACAGTGGTAAAAACATGAAGTGACCTGTGTGCCAGAATAGTGTTTTGGACTACAAAACTGTGGCTACAAGGTGGCTTTTTTCTCTAAAGCGAGGAATTTCTGCCTCTTCCTCATCAGTCAGCACTGTCCCTTGTTGTGGGGGTTCTTTTTATCCAGTTTTCAGTTATCTCTTAGGGGTAATTCTTCCAAGAGTAGTTGTTAATTTGTTGTGTCTGTGGGAGGAGGTGAGTCAGAGTCTGCCTCTGCCTCCATCTTGACACTGTCTTCCAGACTGATATTTGTAAGATTTTTGTCCATATAGGTGTTTGTTTCATTTTGTTAAAACAGGACCCTAAGAAATCTTGATTTCTGAGGTGATTAGAAGCTGTGAGGAAGAGAAGTTGTGGGAAGTTGAGGGAAAAATATGGTAATATATTATTTTCCAGAGGGTAAATGGATGACTTAAGGGACTGTTAATACAGATTTTAAGCAATTAGAACCTAAGCTATGCTCCAATGTTTATCAAGCCAGGAATGCAACAAATAATAATCATAACAATAAAATATCAAAAGTATCTGTTTCTTGGTTCATTTTGATTCCTCATTAAATTGAGTAATCTGGCCCTTTGTGGAAAACTATGCGTTTTTTGTTAATTTCTGTGTGATCTAAAACTTTTATGAGATAATTACAAAATACTTCCTTAAAACCATTCAAGGTATATTTGGTGAGTGTGCAATGGGCAGTGAATAAGAAGTCGTAATATTCCTCCTACTACGTTTCTAAAGTTTAATGAAACTTCTCATTCCTTTTTCCTAAATATCTCTGACTCTATTATCTGTATTTTATGTCCACTGCCATATTTATGGCCCCACCCATCAGCAAGACCTCGGGCAACATGTGGGCCAGGAAAGGCAGGATGCCTCGAACCACTGCAGCCCCTGGCATGGGTCCTTCTCTGAAGGGCAGGGTATGAGAGATAAAGAGTTTCCCAGACAAGCAAAAACTAAAGGAGATAATCACCAAGAAACCAGCTTTACAAGAAATGCAAAAGGGACTTATTTAAGTGGAAAAGAAAGGACCACAAACAAGAATAAGAAATTTACCAAAAAAAAAAAAACACACAATAAAATCACTGGTAAAGGAAACTATACGGTAAGGTAGCAGATCAAATACCTATGAAGCTCATATGAAGGCCAAAGACAAAAGTCCTAAAATTATCTATTTCCGTGATAAGAGGGCAATGGATATACAAGCACAAAAATCAAGAGGTGAGATATGATATTAAAAGCATAAAATGTGTGAGGAGCGGAGCAAGAGTAGAGCTTCTAGCAAAAGGTCAAACTAAAGAGACCATGAATTTAATATAGATTGCTACATTCATAGGTTATTATATATGAACCTCATGGTAATCACAAACCAGAAACCAATAATAAAAACACAAAAAATTAAGATAAAGTAACTTAAACGTAATACTAAAGAAAGCCATCAAACCACAAGGGAAGGGAGCAAGAGAAGAAGAAAGGAATAGAGAAGAACTACTAAAACACCCAGAAAAGAAGAAATAAAGTGGTAATAAATACATTCTCATTGTCAGAGAAGAGGGAGAATCTCCCTCTGCCCTTTCCCTTAAGGCTCTTATGGCTGGCAAAATAATTAAAAGACAGGTTAGCAGGAGAAAATAATACCAAGTTTAATAACATATATACATGGGAGAAACCAGGGAAACTGAGTTTCTCAACACAATAGCAGAGATTCTCATCTTAAATACTACCTTCAGCTAAAGACAAAGGAGGATGTTGGGGACAGAAGGGAGACAGAAATTACAGTAATCAAGGGTATGCAGATTTAAGCCTTTTCCTTCCATACTGAAAAGAGTTTTTGGGCCGGCCCCATGGCTTAGCGGTTAAGTGCGCGCACTCTGCTACTGGCGGCCCGGGTTCAGATCCCGGGCGCGCACTGACACACTGCTTCTCCGGCCATGCTGAGGCCGCATCCCACATACAGCAACTAGAAGGATGTGCAAGTATGACATACAACTATCTACTGGGGCTTTGGGGGAAAAATAAATAAATAAAATTATAAAAAAAAAAACCTACATAAAAATTAAATAAAAATGGATCATGGACATAAATGTAAAACTTCAGACTATAGAACTTTTAAAAGAAAACATAAAAGAATTTCTTCGCCACCTTGGGTTAAGCAAACATACCTTAGATACAACATCGAAGGGGCAATCTATTTTAAAAATTATGAATGAAACTTTACCAACATTACAAAATCTGCTTTTGAAAGGCACTGTTATTATAATTAAAGAAAAATTACAAACTGGGAGAATATATTTTTAAGTTGTATATGTGATAAAAGGACACGTATCTATACTATACAAAGAATCCTCTAAACAATCATAAGAAAGTGATTCTCCAAGATGGTGGAATAGGAAACCTAGCCCTTGTTCCCTCACAGAAAAACAGATTTAGTAACAATATAAGTTAAAAAAATGTCTTTATGAGAAATCCAGAAGCCAGTTAAGAAGTTGCAGTATCCCAGATGATGACAAAATTGTGATCTTCACACTGAAATGGGTAAGAGGAGCAATTTCATCTTACCCATATCAGCCCCTCCATCAAGCCAGCACAGGTCATTGCAAAGAGATCATGAATCTTTCCTGGACGGGGAATGGGGTGGAGGAGAGAGTATGGCTAACATTGAACATTTGCAGCTTTTCAGTATGTTCTCTGAGGGGCTGGCATCTGTCTTACCTCACGTGGAGCACTGAATAAGCCATATTGGGAAAAAGATAGCACTAGCGATGAGAAATATATTCTAATCTTTAGGAAATTACATTTGAGATATTCAGAAAAAATGGAGATTTATCTCTAGAACTTATTTTTGATGAGAGAATTACGTATACCTTATAGAGAATCTAATCCTAGATTAATGCCAAGATGATTTAAACTTAAATTATTTTTCAATTTGATAAAAATATTGATGTGTTTATAATAAAAATTTTTCAAATAAAAATTCTATTTGGAGAACAGATTTTATGATATTGTTTAATTGACCAAAAGTTGAACTGTTTCTTGAGACCAAGCATGAGAGTTTTCATAGATTTCCTTCAAATCACAAATAAAAGTCCTTCAACCATTAGCATTTTATTTCAATTCTGGAAGATTAATTTGATGAATGAACAAAAGTAAGACTGTGACCATAAACACATAGAGAAGTACACATCTATATATTTAAGAAAAATTAATTCAAAACTGCTAAATTTATGGGCAAATCAATTGACAAGTTAGGACAGACGCCATTGAGTTACTCAAAAAACAATGTATTAAGGATGAAGTTGCCCAGAGAATTGAGTGACTAACTCTGCCTTGAAATACAGATAACGTTCTTAAGAAAGGTAACATTTGATTGAGTACTTAGAGGGCTCAGGACAGCTTATTAGTTTTAAGACGAAGATATTAGAAAGCCCAAGATTATAGGAGCTTTAGGTAGGGATGATTGCAAGCAGGATAAAACTCATACTATAAATAATCTTTTAGTCTTTATTCAGAATGCTCACTATGTAAAGAAGAGAAATGTCCTCTACCAGACAACTCAGGAATGTCTGGAGAATAGGCTAAAATAAATATTTAAAAGATATCAAGATCTTAACTGCAGGAATGAAAACTAAGCCTTCCTGAGTTTAAATTTTCACTATTCTTTTTAGCCTTATGTCTTTCAAAATGATCTTAGCCTCACTGAGTTATCTTTTGCTCCCATGCATAATGCTGATAATAAATATTATATCACACTATTGTTTCCATAACTGCATGAATTGTATAAAACACCTACCAGTGCCCATAATTTAATGAGCAGTCAAAAAATACAGGTCTTATTTTAATATCATATTTGTCCTCTAGCCGACCTCACTAAAGCAGAAAAGGTGAAAGCATTTCAGGGGAAAGCATTTCAGCATTTCAGGTGGAAGCTTTCTCAAGAAATAAGTTGTACCTGTATTTAAAAAGCTGTGTTACTTATTAGAGACCCAATTTCAACAAAAACAAAACCACAAAACAGCAGTAGTCAACTACCTGGGGAGTCAAGATTCAGAGGTCAATGGTAGTGGTTCTAATGAATACAATATGAAGTGACATGTCATAGTCAAACTGAAGTAACAGAGAAGACAGATGATGTAACTTTAGTCCGCCTGGGAGTGGGAATGGGGAAGTCAGTTTAGAAGTGCTAAATTTTTATTAAGAGTTAAAGAACAAAATATATAAGTAAAGCATTATAGAATAGCTCAATAATAAATTAATGGTTGAACTTGGACAATGTGTTTTAAGCACATTCTTCCTGGTTGGAAAATAACAGAATCAAAATTAATCAGAATATTGACAGAGCCTTAGATTTTATTTTGTTAGAGCATCTCAAAATATTATATATACATTTCTTGCTCTTAAAATTTCTAAAAGTTAGATAATGCTTCAGGACTATTAGGTCTACTTTCTAAAAATGGATAAAAAGTTGTACCTAAATTATGAAGGAAAAATGTAATAATTTGTTTATATAACCATTTTTCCTGAAGTCACATTCATGACTCAAATATCTTTTAAGATCTAGTTCATTCTACATATTCCACATAAACCTAATTGTTTAGTCAATTGCATACTATATGTAATTTTATTCCTCCCTATCTTTTATTTGTTTCTTTAGATAGTATTTTTCAAATATACTTTCTTATAAATAACTAGTTAATATGGAATGCACTTTAAAACAATAATCATTTTTTATAAAAACAAACATTTTCAAAGATGAGCATCAACACTGTGGCTATTCTCTGTTACAATTTCCTTTTAATAATTTTGAACAGAATGTGCACCAATGAATTGGTAGTATTACAAAAAGTATAAATGAATATTAGTTTTAAGTAGATTGTACCTGATCACAAATAAAGGAGAGTAATAAAATTTGCATCATATGCTACATTAAATATAATTCCAAGTGAAATCATATTTTATGGTCTTGACTAATTAGAATCAAAAGACAAATGAAACATTAAATATTCAGCTCAATTTCTTTCATATATCCAGTGGAGAAGGAAGAAAGATGAGAAAAAAGTCTCTATTAAAGAATATAAAGAATTAGTGTCCTTAAAACAAAGATTTTTGTGAAAATAAAGCTTGAAAAGAGATAAAGATGAATATCAAAGAAATGAAAGGGGAAAAAAGGAGGAAACTGTGTATTAGAACCTACTATTGGATACACTAGTTATTATTTGAAACTCCTTCATTCATTTTATTTATATATAATGTGAAATGATATTCACCTGTTTGAGAAAGAAACAACCCTGTGCATCATACTCGTGAAGCCTTTTTTCACTTGTTGGTTCCGTAAGGTGTAGATGAAAGGATTCAAAAGTGGAGCAGTGGGGCCGGCCCCGTAGCTTAGCGGTTAACTTGTGCGCACCGACCACTGCTTCTCTGGCCATGCCATGCTGAGGCCGCATCCCACATACAGCAACCAGAAGGATGTGCAGCTATGACATACAACTATCTACTGGGGCTTTGGGGAAAAACAAAAAGGAGGAGGATTGGCAATAGATGTTAGCTCAGAGCCGGTCTTCCTCAGCAAAAAGAGGAGGATTAGCACGGATGTTAGCTCAGGACTGATCTTCCTCACAAAAAAAAAAAAAAAAAAAGTGTGGAGCAATGGAGGCATTGAGCACAGCAATTCCCTTGGAGTAAGAGATTCTTTGTTTCATTGATGGTTTAAGATACATGAAGGTGCAGCTGCCACAAGAAAGTGATATCACGATCATGTGAGAAGAACATGTTGAAAAAGGCTTTTTCCTCTGACTAGTTGAAGAGATTCTTAGAATGGTCAAGGCAATATAGGTATATGATATTATCACCATTAACAATGTGACCACAAGTGTCACCACAGCTGAGATGAAATCCATCATCTCAATGAACTGTGTGTCTGAGCAGATCTGCAGGAGGGGAGTTGTGTCACAGTAGAAATGATCAACAATGTTGGAGGCACAGAAGTCAAGGTCTAGGCCTAAGATGAGTGGTGGACAGATGACAAAAAACCAGCAAGCCGACAACTGCGGACGAGCTGTATGCAGATTTTTCTGTTCATAGTGATTGTGTAATGCCGGGGCTTACAAACGGCAACAAAGCAGTCATAGGACATAGCTGACAGCAGGTAAAATTCAGATGCTCCAAGAAGGAAGGCAAAAAACACTTGAGCTGCACAGCTGTTGTAGGATATGGTTTTTTCCCCAGTCGTCATAGTAGCCAGAAATTTAGGGATGCATGCAGTAGTGTAGGAAATTTCTATGAAGGAAAAATCTCGAAGGAAAAAATACATGGGGGTCTTGAGGTGAGTGTCCACCAGGGTGAGTGTGATGATGATCAGATTGCCAGTGATGCTTAGCCAGTACATGAGAAGAAAGAAGATAAATAATATGACTTTCAATTGTGGGTTATCAGTGAAACCTGCTGGGATAAAACTGTCACTCTTGTATGGTTTCCCATTACTGTCCTCTACTTTTCCAGGTCTAAATAGGAAAAAAAAGAAAGAAAAAAATGATAATTCCAATGGCAAAATAACAATGACTACTAGTGTTTAAGGAAAGTTAGCAAAGTGGTGTTTTGGATAGAGTAATACAATGCTCACTGATGTTTTAAAGACGATTATGCCAAGAAGAACAACAGTTTGCATTTCTAGAGTATCTGGACAGAGAATTCAAGCGATATTTGCAATTCTATCAGAGAACAACCTACATAATAATAGTAATTGTTGATTGTTTTTATGTGAATAAATTAGAAGCAAATTAGAGGAACTTTTAAAGCATAGCAAAATGTTTCTTCTCTCTTGATAATATACACCAGTTGGGATGGATGCCATTTCCTGCTAATTTAAAGAAGTTTGCACACTGGAAACAAAGTGATACCTGTCATAGTAAATACATCAGCCCACATTTTGCATTTAATGGACACACACACACACACACACACAAACCTAATCATAATCAATACACAGAGCTAGTATAACTTTACCACTTTACTCAACTAATCAAACTCAAATGCCTGATTCTTGTGTCATTTACTTTCATGGCTAATGAGATCCAATATTAGACAAGTGATTAGGAGGCAGTGGGAATAATTTTATTTTCTGTTCTTATTAGTATTTCTATTTCCTCAATTTCTCTTATCACCCCTACCGTTTCCACTTTGTTCCCCAAAACAAAATCAGCAGGAACAGTCTGGTAATTTCAGTGTGTGTGGCAAGAAACTGCAGTTTTCCTCTGCAGGTTATGATTTTGAGAATGGTCCATGTAAAGAAAAGAGAAAAGTGAGATAAAGGGATGTGAAAGCTAAAAGAAATATACAAATATGGGTTCATGAAATTGAACGAGACAGGAGAAGGAAAGAAAAGAAAAATAGAGACAAAGCTATATGGACATCTTGAGACGTAAGAAGAGCTTTTTAGAGATAGGGTATTGAGTTTGAGGAAAAAATTAAAAGAAGATTTAAAAATACATAAATTAGTAAGTAAAAAGTTAAACAAGTTTTTAAAAATTTAAATTAGTAAGTAAAATTTTTGAAATTAAAAATAAATTAATTAATAAGTAAAACTATGTAAAATTTGGAAGTAAAAAGTGTAAAGAGAAAATATTACCAACAAAATTTCTCCCTCTGCTTCATTCTTTCTGCTTACCATTTTATTCTTTGTCTCAAATGCACACTGAAAACATGAACAATTTTGAGATCAGCACGGCCTAAAAGAGATGAGGAGTGAGTGTTTGGTAAATTTCAACACATAATGAATCACAGAATAACGTTGACACAAACTTTAGGAGGCATATATTTCCCACCATAAGGATATTCAAATGTTCAGCTAACACATAATTAAAGAAATACTGACTCTAGAACACTATACTCAACCCCCAGCATACATGAAGACTGTTGTATTATTCAGGTCTGCACAGCCAGCAAATTGGAGATCAGGAGTAAGTTTGAAAGAATGTATTTTCCAAAGTTGTGCTCTTAAAAGTATAACATTTTGTACAAATAATTGTAGGCCAGATATAGCATATTTCTTAAAAAAAATGATGACTGATATCTCTAAGGAAATTTTCCTTCCTCAGTATCTTTATCATCAAACACATAAAATGATTAAGGTTTGGTGATGGGCCCTAGATAAGACAATGTTTTCTGTCTTGAGGATATAAAATAATTATTTCCAACCTCTAAAACATCTATTATTATTAAAAAGACATATACATAAACAAAAATAAACATCTAAGGACAAATCAAAGTTATTTCCAGTTGTATCTAGAGGAATTTAAGGAGGATTCTAAGATAAAGAAATGAGATCTCCTATCAAAATAATGTTAATAATGAAAGCATACATGAGTAAAAAGAAATGACTCATTTTTCGTGGACCTTCGTTTAACATTTACGTGACTGTGAAGCCATCTGTTACTGTCTTTCTTCATCTACACAAATTACTCAATGGTAAGAATTGTAGGAATGCATATATCAAAAACATCTACATCAGAATTATAAATGTCAAATTATTTCTTTATCCAACTTCAACAATTATACAAACCAACTATCCCCATTACACACTATAAAAACATTAACACAATTCACGTTACCAAATCATTAGAAATCAGGCCGAAGGATGCAATGATGTTTAGTTGTGTTAGATATTGTGAATATCACATATCTTTGAAAAAGGACTGTTTTCAAACACTATATTTTTATTTTATTTCATTTTTCTTCTTTCGCCATTTTCCCTATGCCAAAATTTAAAGAGTTAAAAAATAAGGTTAATACTTTAATGGTAAAAATAGAAAAGTGGATTAAAATATATCTAACAGAAAATATGAACTTTAAATTTGAGACATACCAATTCTTTTCATCTTTTTGAGTCCTATAGCAGTCTACGAAAAACAGTTAAAAACTCAAACACCTTTTTTAAAGGAGATATATACACAGATTTATTCAGACAAAATCATCTCTGCTTCAATATTTACCTCTTTCGTCATCACGTTGAACAGGGCACACTGATGTTCCATTGCTCTGAATGAATCTCACTCTACCCCACAATCTATGATCGTTTTTCATTATCTATAAATGGCAACTTTGTAAATGGTTTGAGTAGCTGTTTTTATTTTGAAGATTTTTAGAATAGTGTATTAAATTTCCCGGTTACTACAATTTACGTATTTATATGTTGAATACTTTTCTAAGCATTACCCACAATATGGTATAAAATTAATCATCACTTGATCTCGTATTTATGCTTTCTGTGCCCTGAAAGAAAATATCTAAAGATTACGAAGAATTCTCAGGAGGATATGAGATCCAAGAAATCCATTCCCAAAGGATCACAAATTTATATGTCACACAAGTGTTCTCTCCAGGCACTAAACATTTAAAAATAAAAATATAGTTAGAAATACTACTTTTTCCTATGTCTGCAGAGAATTTAGCATAGATTTCCCTAATACGTCTTTACACTCCCACACATTCATGTTTTGAAATCCAAGCTACATAGATAAGGACTTAGAAACAGAAAAGAAAAGATATTATTTTAAGTGGTATTAAAAAGTGGCAATATATGATGGAGAACTTAGACAATAGAAAAAATTATACCTCTAACTGCACCATTATTAATTTCCCAGACACACCTAACGCTTCGTGTCCTGTATGTCCTTCAGTTTCTATTCTGAAAGCTGTCTTTTCTCCAAACAGTCTTTGTGATACTGTCTAGTGGCTCTTAAACTGATATTTCATAATAACTAAGCATTCTCCACTTTTTCAATATTAATAGAACGTTTATCTGTGTATAAATGTTCTAGCCTTCCTCGCAACTTGTGGCCATGTGACTAAATTCTTCCAAAGGATGTAAATGGAGATAATCTGTGGAATTTCCAGGATTATCCCTTGATAAAAGGGATTTGCCCTCTTCTTCCTCTTTACCTCTCTCACTTTGTAATGCAGATGGGATGGGAAGCCATTTGTAGCTACAAGCATCAGCAATTACACTAGGAATGGTGAATCAAGGAGATAGAACACACCCAGATTCCTGTCAGCATTGCAGGCCGTACCAGCATAGAAACACAATGACTTTATGGAAGAGTCTCAACATACCAGACTGAACATTTAAATGCGATAAAAATAAACTTATTTCTGTTTAAACTGCTGTGGTATTTGTCTTTCTCATACTCTAACAAACTTATGTCATTATCAAAACCTGAGAGGGGTCTGAACTTTTACACTGCTTAGAGTCTAACACGTTAGCCCACCACCATTTCATAGATACTGACAGAAAAGAGGAGCCTGCTGCATCAGTGGCAGAGAACTTTTCTACTCACTACATAGCAGGAAGCAGGAGCTTCACGTTCTCATTATTTCCCTTTTCCTCTGTATCCTACATCAAGGAGGGAGTAATGGATGCTGTTTATACAATGTACTTGTAACTACTGCTGAGGAACCCAAGGTTAGTAAATTCCCAATCTTTTAAAGAGCAAGCCTGCCTAACTTTGACCCACTAGAAGACTGTATCTTTAATATACTGGTTAGGAAAAAAAAAAATCTACCAAGGCTATTTGTTATAAAACATTCTTGAGAAGACAGTCCAAAATAAGCCCTATCACAACACACACAGAAATGTTGTAGAATTTCCTTCCAACAATTCCACCCCTCATTTTCAAACCAATTTGTCTTCTATTGAAATCGCTCACAAGTGCATCACTGGAAGGTGTGCCAAATTGACTGATCTGAGTTTGTTTAAAGCAATAATTCTGACAATGTATTAGATGATATCACATTACATTTATTGGACTTGTACCATTAGGTTCTTATAGACTAGGATGATTTCTTAGATGTTGCTTGTTTTTCATGACCTTGATAATTTTGAGGACTACTTGTTAGGCATTTTCTAGAATTTCCCTTTATGAGAGTTTTTCTGGAGTGTCTTTGCTTCTAGGTCCCTCAAGTGGCAGAGCATGGAAACATATTCCACTTCTATACACACAACTATAAATATTTGTATATGTGTCCATCTGTATCTATATTAAGCTAATCATGTATTCATACTATCGTCTTCAATTTTGACCCATCACTATATGACTCATTCCAGCTTTGTTCACTTCCTTGTGTGTAACTTTTCACTCCAACATGAAACACTGGTTCCCACTATCTGCCATCATGTAATTAATTACTCAATTCCAGTATACATGACTAGTGGGAAACAACTTTATCAACTAGAGTGCAGGGCTTCTGTATAGTTTTTATAGACTTTAGTCTTACTGATTCCACTCATTTCCACAGTCACTTAGGTCAGCATATTTTTCTCCTACTCCTTTAACTGAGGCTGTTTCACACATTTGTAATCCAGTTAAATTCTTCTGCATTCCATTTTAACATCCTGGATTTTAAATTTTTTAATTTGCACACATTAGAATTATTATTTGTGTTGCAGTTTTATTGGTTTTGACAGCTATAGAGTGTGATATATCCATCTTTATAGTGTCATATAGAATAGTTTTACTATTCTGAAAAAGCCAACTGTTCTTCAACTATTCAACCCTCCCTCTTCCAAAGGCCTGGCAAGCTCTGATCTGTTTACTTTCTCTATAAATTTGCCTCTTCTGAAATATCACATCAGTGGAGTCACACAGGATATAGCCTTTTAAGTCTGCCTTCTTTCACTTAGCAATGTGCCTTTAAAATTCATCTATGTCTTTGCATGGCTTGATATTTTATTCTTTTTATTCTGGTATAGTATCCTATATGGATGAGTCATGTATGTTTAGACATTCACCTTTTGAATAACATGTTAATTGCTTCCATTTTTTCACAACTATATATAAAGATTCTATAAACATTTGCATACAGGTATTACGTGATCTCTAGGTTTTTGACCCTTATTATTTTCCTACCCCCGAAAAAATTCTTTTTTAAAACATTTCTTGGAAGGTGTATGTGCTGGGGGAAATTCCTTAATTCTATGTCTTTGCAAGTCTTTATTTCCCCTTCACTTCTGGAGAATAATTGCACTGAATATAGAATTCTTTTCAGTGTTATTTTTTCTTTCAGCACTTTAAATATTTCACTACATTCTCTTTTTGTTTGCATGATTTCTGATGAGAAGTCAGAAAGTTCCTCTACAGGTCAAGTGTTAATTTCCATTGACTCTTTTCAAGATTTTCTTTTTATTTTCAGTTTTCTGCAATTTGAATATGTTATGCCTACATGTAGTTTTTGTTTTGTTTTGCTTTTGTTTTCGATGTTGTTTTGATATATATCCTGCGTGGTGTTTTCTGAGCATCTTGGGTCTGTTGTCAATTTTGAAAGTTCTTGGCTAACATTACTTCAAATATTTCTTCTGTTCTATTGTCTCTTTCTTCTCCCTCCGGTCTTCTAATTGTGTGCATGTTTCACCTTTGCAAATTGACCAACAGCTGTTGGATGTTCTTTTTTCTTTGTTTTTTTTAATCTTTGCATTTGTATTAGTTTGGAAAGCTGTTTTGAACTACCTACAAGTGCACTGATTCTTTCATCAGACATGTCCAGCTGACTGATGATGGGCCCATCAATGGCATTTTTTATTTCTATAGAATGATTTTTTTTATTTCTAGCATTACCTTTCTTATCAGCGTTCCCATCTGTCTGCTTACATTCCTATTTGTTCTTTAACATTGTGTGTGTTTTCATCTACAGCCCTTAACATAGCAACCATTTTTAGATCAGAGTCCTTACCAGGACATAATGCCAACATATATGTCCTTTCTGAGTCTGGTTTTGAAGATTGCTTTCTCTCTCCAGACTGCTTTTCCCTGGTTGTGTCATGTTTGCAATTTTTGTTGAAATCTGGACATACTGTGTCATGTAATAGGAATGTAGGTAAATATTCTTTTACTGTGAGGGCTTATGTTAATTTCTCTAAGAGTTGGGCAGTGTTTAACGTTTTGCATAGCTATGGGTGCCAGAGGCTTCTGTTTTCTCTAGTGTCCTTATTTTTGTTTCGCCTATTAACTGTGTGTTTTCCTAAGAACTCTTCCTCTGGAGGGAGCCTGCCTCTTACAGCTGTTTCAACTGTAATCACTATTATTACACTGGATGCCTGTTGGTGTGGTGGTAATGCAGGGGAAAGTCAGAGCATTCTATAATCTTCCAATTAAATCTGAGCCTTTTAGTGGGCCTTTGTCCCTGGGCTGTGCTCTTCACAAGTGTTTCTCCAGCGGTCTATCTTTTTTCTTCACTGGCCTGTACTCTCTTCCCTGGCTGTAGAATTCTCAATCTATTTCCTCAAAGGCATGATGCCTGTTGAATATTTTTTCCTTCCTCTTAGGTGAGACAGGAAGGTTAACAGGGAATACAGTGAGAAGATGCCCTTCATTCAGATGATTTAGACACTGGCAAATTCTTTCCCCTGGAGAGCGGGCTTTTGCTATGGAGAAGGCTCCAAGCATATTTCACAGTGATGACTCTTTCCTTCCTTTGCCGGAGGCAGAAGCAGTATTTCTCAAATATTCACCGTGAAACCTGGTGGAGTTCTTGGAGTTAAAGCGCACAAAAAATGTTGGTATTACCTTAAGATTGTGGCTCCCAGGTATTTCTCACACTAATTCCCATCCAACTCAGGCTCCAGAAATTCATCAAAATGAGCATTCAAGTGTTCTTACCATCTTATGGCTGTAGGGGCTTCTGTTCCTGGTAAGCAGATCTCAGTTGTGAATCCCCAGATGTAACTCTGTCCAGATTTCAGGCTGGCAGTTTCTCCCTACATCCTTAGTCCTCTAAAGAATCTGAGAATAGTCATTACTTTTCATTTGTGCATATTTTCTTGTCATATTATGGCAATGACAATAAATAAAATTAAGGATAGAACTACCATACGACCCAACTATTCCACTGCTGGGTATTCATCCAAAGAACGTGAAAACACCAATGCGTAAAGATACAATCATCCCTGTGTTCATTGCAGCATTATTCACAATAGCCAAGACTTGGAAGCAACCTCAGTGCCCATTAATGGACGAATGGATAAAGAAGATGTGGTATATATACACAACGGAATACCACTCAGCCATAAGAAACAATGAACTCCAGCCATTTGTGACAAAATAGATGGACATTGAGGGTATCATGCAAAGCAAAAGAAGTCACAGGGAGAAGGTCAAATACTGTACGATTTCACTTGTTAAGTAGTAGATTAACAACAATAAACAAACACATAGAGACAGAGATTGGATTGGTGGTTACCACAGGAGAAGGGAGGAGGGAGGAGGGCAAAAGGAATAATTAGGCACCTGTGTGTGGTGATGGATTGTAAGTAGTATTTGGGGGGTGAACATGAGAACATGATGTAATCCATGCAGAAATAAAAGTGTAATGATGTACACCTGAAATTTATACAATGTTGTAAACCAATGAAACCGCAATAAACAACAACAACAACAACAACAAAATAGCAGTGAGCATTAGACTTTGAAGGTTTGGCAAACCACAATGGAAATTAAGTAAAATGATAGGTAATATTATTTGAATACAAACATTGAAGAGCTCTGGGACACACTCCACCCCTCAAGTTTTATTTTACTCATAACCTCAGTAATATCACTAAAATGGTTCATTTCATTGAGAAAAATTCTTTTTGATCATGTGCTTAAAAGCATCTTTCACTTGTTTGTTTCTCAGAGTATAAATGAAGGGATTCAACATGGGGGCAACAGAAGTACTGAGGAGAGCTATCCCTTTATTTAAAGACACTCTTTCCTTTGCAGAGGGTTTTACATATACAAAGATGCAGCTGCCATAAGAAATTGACTCGACAACCATGTGAGAAGAACATGTTGAAAAGGCTTTCTTCCTCTGTTGAGAAGAAGGTATCCTGAGAATAGTTCTGGTGATGTTTGTGTAGGAGAGAATCACTAATGCCAGTGTAGCCAGGAGAGTCAAAATGGCTGAGAGAAGTGCCATTAGTTCTATTAAATCTGTGTCTGAGCAAGAGAGCTGCAATATAGGAGAAAGATCACAGAAGAAATGATCTACAGTGCTAGCTGCACAGAAATCTAGCTGGAGAGCCACAGGGAGCGATGGAAAAATTATTAGGAAACCAGCCAACCACGAAGCAAATACTAACAAGTTGCAGACTCTGCCACTCATGATGGTCATGTAGTGCAGGGGTTTGCAGATGGCCACATAGCGGTCATAGGACATGGCAGCCATCAGAAAAAATTCAGATGCACCCAAGAGAATAGTAGAAAACATTTGTGCTGCACTACTGTTGTAAGAAATGATCTTATCACCTGTTGCCATACTGACAAGAAATTTGGGGATGCAGACAGTTGTGACCAAGATTTCTAAAAATTAGAAATTTCAGAGGAAGAAATACATGGGCATCTTTATTTTTTTTTTATTATTAATTTTTTTAATTTTTGTTTATTGCAGTAACATTGGTTTATAACATTGTATAAATTTCAGGTGTACATCGTTATACTTCTATTTCGGCATGGATTACATCATATTCACCACTCAAATACCAATTACAACCCATCACCACACACATGTGCCGAATTATCCCTTTCACCCTCCTCCCAACCCCGCCCCCCCGTCCCCTCTGGTAACCACCAATCCAATCTCTGTCTCTATGTGTTTGTTTATTGTTGTTATTATCTACTACTTAATGAAGGAAATCATATAGTATTTGACCTTCTCCCTCTGACTTATTTCACTTTGCATAATACCCTCAATGTCCATCCATGTTGTCACAAATGGCTGGATTTCATCATTTCTTATGGCTGAGTAGTATTCCATTGTGTATATATACCACATCTTCTTTATCCATTCGTCCTTTGATGGGCACTTAGGTTGCTTCCAAGTCTTGGCTATTGTGAATAACGCTGCAATGAACACAGGGGTGCATGTATCTTTACGCATGGGCATCTTTAGATGAGAATCCAGTAGGGTAAGGGTGATGACGGTTAGATTCCCAATGACACTCAACATGTAAGTGAAAAAAAGGAGAAGAAAAATGACCACCTGTAATTATAGATCATCAGTCAGTCCAAGAAGAATAAAGGTTGTCACTGTTGTGTGGTTTCTCATAGCTGACTTTTACAAAAAAAAAAAAAAAAAAAAAGAAAGAAAATAAACAATAAGAAAAAAAATGCGAGTTAAAAGAGAAAAGCCTGCATGAAATACCTATTCTTTTTGATATCCTCCATAAACAAATTGCTACCCACACCCAACCTCCTTCAATATTCTGCTATTCAGCAATAACAGCCTATAAAATGTCACTGATATAATTTTTACTCAAAATTTCACTAACTCAATGCAAGTCTCTGAGTTTGTTTTCTTTTCCCAAGTATCATAAATCCAGGCATTGCAAAAGGCAATCCATAATTCCAACATGTTAACGAGAACATATTGCATTGATAAAGGCATATAAAAGTAGAAACAAAGAAAGAAACAGAAAAACTATCATAGTATTTTAACTTGTATCTTCTGTATTTGCAATTTTTTCCATTTTATTTAGTTTTTATCAGCTTATTTTACACCATCAGATGACTCATTCTCCTTTGGTAAACATATCTCTTTCTCTGTTTATTATTCTTTATGGTAGACTTTGTTATTCTGTCAATCAGATTATAGCTGAGGATGCTTTGTCTTTTTAAATAAGATAAACTTGACCTAAACATCTCTAGCCCACATACTGTGGGGAATCAATATTTTCACCAAACTTCTGAAAACTCTTTAACATTTGAATCCTCATGACTACTTTTAATTCTGCTTTCCCCATTTTCCTGAAGACTTGAACTTACTTTCATCTCATTCGCTCTGGTTGTTCTCTTTTCTCTGATATATAACCCAAGCAGATAAAAAGTATATCCTCGTGCATGCTGTTTGTATGATTTATGCAGCATGTTTTACTTATTATTTGCAGTGACTGAGGAGGGTTCTAGAAAACAAGCTATTTAAAAATAAAACGTTAGTTAGACTTGCCTGGTAGTTTGCATTAGTGTTGTTGTTCTGCATCTTCCCCGCTTGCCGTGGTAGACTCCTCTCTCTTCTTCACACCCAAACTCTCTTCGTGTTCAGCACATAACAATTCAAAATTATGTTAACCTTGTCATTTTTTTTCTTGTTCCCATCTTCTTTCAGACCATGCCTACATCCTCACATTTATCACTTCAAAAGTCTATCACCAAAAATTTCTAAAGAAGGACGATATTTTCCTAAGAAGAATATCATGTCATCTGTTCAATTGTATTTTAAACTTATTCCATTTCGTATATACCAGTTCGGGTGTTAAAAAATGTACAAATATTTCCAATGATTATAAATTATTATGATACAACTAAGATTTTTTCCTTCCCTCTTTTACTTTATTCTTTTCTTGTCTTTTTCCTTTCCTTTCCCAGACTTCTAGAAATGTCTATATTCAGGCCATTTAAGTGCAATTTGTACTTACTAATGATATTTTTGAAATCCAAGATTAGTCTATTTTTAAAGGTGAAAGCATAGGAAAACATCTGTCATCAAAGGATGAATTATATAGAGTGCCAGCTTGTAAAGTTAAGAGTGAATTCATATATGCATACTGCCCAGCCTAAATTTAAATTACAAAATCCTAAAAAAATATAAAAAGCTATTATAAACTACTTGACATCATTTTTATTTTAACTCCAAATAAAATACTTGTTGGATGATAGTAAAATAGTCATTGTATAACCACTGTTATAGTCCCATGGACTTCTGTAACTGCTTTGTTAATTTATAGGTAAGAGATTCCTTTAGAATGTCAAAATTGGACTTTACATGAAATGTTTCAATTCTATTGAATTCAATAAGTATAAAAGGAAATTTCTCAAATTCAGGACTAATTCATTTTTCCATTGTCATATTTTACAATATTCACACTGATCCTGCATACTAAATACAATTATAATTTCCTGAGGGAAACAGCGCATTCATTTAATAAAAGGCATTTCTGAGATTCTGTTGGATACTGTGAAGGACATCTATTCAAAGCTTGGTTCCTAAAAAGCGAAAGGTCGAAGATTTCTTATTAAGATAACTTGATTCTTTCAGTGTAAGTTTCAAAATGGTCAGCTTATTGTTTGCTTTGAAAAAAAAATAGTTCTAATTTCATGCCATATATTTCAATGGTTTACAAATGAATCCATTTTTTTGTCCATCTTCATACTGTAAAATTAATATGATTAAAAAAAAACAAATTTTTTTTCCAAACCTTCGTGTCTTTAGTAGCAATTTAATTTCCAACAGTCTTCTTTGGATGTGAATCCCAGAACAGGGGCAATTTCTGAACATTGTGTATTCATCATGTTTTTATGTTGCTTTAACCTAGTTTTATTTTGCATTCTCATCCATAAATATATTATTAGCACCAGCATCTCACACTGAAGATGTGTGAGCCCAAAGATTTTATCATGACAAGAAACTTATCTGGTTTCAATTCTTCTTATTTTTTTTAAAGAGACAGTGTTCTCCAATTTATCTTATATTAAATTTGGAGCATAATTTTGCATGCCATACAAAAAAATGTTTTTTTGTAAAACATTTTCTTTTCTAAGAAAAATAAAAATTTTTCTTTTCTAAAACTTTCTAAAAATTAGAGTTGAGGGGTAAAAAGAGAAGAGTTCAGACTCGTTTACTTTGAGATGTTTCTGGCCTACATGCGAAGCACAGTTGCTTGATTTATAGTTTTTAACATTATAGGAAGTATAATCCTTTTAGTACACTGTGTTATTGGTCTCAAAAGGATTAATTAGTTTAACAATTTTAAAAAGGAAGGAAACATTTCCCTGGAGACCATCATACAAGGATGTTAAAAATATGTGAACAATTATATTAAGTGGCGAAAAGTCTATAACCCACAATATAAAGTTTACAAAAACTTCTTTTTGAGGCAGCTATATGTTGTGAGCCATAAGGAGTTTTAGAAAATTTAACTTAGCTTACATATCTATGACAAATATACATTCCAAACAAGAAATTGAAACTCACTCATCTATACCGTAAGATCTTAAGGGGTTTACTAAAATTTTGAACTCTTGATTTAATAAGGGGCCTATATTATAATTACCTCAATTAAGCCTCTGAAAGTCATCCCCTTGAGTGGCAGATTTAGAGACTTAATCAAATTTAGGATCTATGAAGTCAAGACATGTCATTATTGACAAACAAAATATTAACTGGGGTGACATTACCATTTAAGGATCAAAATGGTAGAGATCCAGACTGAAGATCCATGAGCTTCTCAAGACAGACAAATGAGAGTCTAATATGTTTGCATTTGCTCTCTCAGTGTTCACATCCAATCTGCAGGATATTTGATGGATTCTACATAAGATTTTATTTCAATTCCTTTCACCTTTCTCCATGTTCACTGCTAAGTACTTAAACTAATACTATCTGCTATAACAGATAAACTTTAAAATCATTGCAACATTGCACACTGAATACTTCAAAATATTTCAGTGAAGTAAGAAATATATATAGAATATGTAATTATCATATTATATAGTTTGGTCACTTTTCACAAACTCAACATACTCAATACAAGCATCACTCAGATGAAGCAACAGACTCTTATCACTACTCCAGCATCCTCGTTCCTATTCTCTTCCAGTCATTATCCCTCTCAAGGCTTAGCCATTATCCTTACTTACAATGGATCAGATCAATTTTGTCACTTTTAATACAATGAAAGGTTATTTCCTTAAAATTTAAAGTCAAGTATGCAGCATGGATGGTAGGGATTTTGTTTGTGTGTTTGTTTTGGAGGGTGGAGTGAGCCACTCTACTTTATGCATCATTCAGAGATTCAACCTGATTAAGGTTCTGCCATCTCCAACATATATCCACAGTCAGCCAGCAGATGAAGGAAGAAACACCATAGTGAATTGCATGGGAGGTTTATGTTGCTAGGCATGGAGGTGATTTTCATAACTTCCATTCATTTTCCATTGATAAGAAACCAGTTTTACAGATAAGCCAGAATGCAAAAATGTTGGGGATATCTAGTCGGTGTCTAGAGGGTTTCCAGCAGAAAACACTTGTGGTTAGACGACTAAAGACTGCTTACACTGCTATTATTCTAATCCAATCAACTTGATCTTAACAATAGTTCATAGTAGCCTTCCAACTAATCTTTGCTTCCTTCCCTCACTCAATCTATTTTCTATTGAGAAGATAAAATGATGTTCTCTAAAACTTAATTCACATCATTCTACTTTGCTAAAATTATGTCATCAAACCTAGTTGAATTGCAGGTGGCCAGCAAAGAATCCTTGGTATAGTTCTGCACTACCTCGTCTACCTTCATGCCCTTCCACTCTTTCCTTATTTACTCTGTTATAATTGGTAACACTGACTGACCCATCCCTTCTTTATACTCCTTATCTCAGCCTTTCTTTTGTTCTTTATAACACTATCAATATATAACCCTAAACACTCATAAAAAAACTGTTTGAACCAATTAATGAATCCAGTAAAGTGCGTGATACAAAATCAACATTAAAAAAAATCAGTTGTGGGCCGGCCCCATGGCTTAGCGGTTAAGTGCGCGCGCTCCACTGCTGGCGGCCCGGGTTCAGATCCCAGGCGTGCACCAACGCACCACTTCTCCAGCCATGCTGAGGCCGCGTCCCACATACAGCAGCTAGAAGGATGTGCAGCTATGACATACAACTATCTACTGGGGCTTTGGGGGGGAAAAAAATAAATAAATAAAATCTAAAAAAAAAAAAAAAAACTTAAAAAAAATCAGTTGTATTTCTATATACTATTAATGAACTATCTGAAAAGGAAATTAAGTCAAAACTTTTAATTACAACACCATCCAAAAGAATAAAATACTTAAGAATAACTTAAAGAGGTAAAAAACTTGTACACTGAAAATAAAAAAAATTGATGAAAGAAATTAAAGACGACACAAACAAATGGAAAGACATCCAGCGTTCATGGGTTGGAAAACTTAATACTGTAAAAATGTTCATGCTACCCAATGTGATCTACAAATTCAATGAAATCCATGTCAAAATACCAATGGCATTTTTTTTACAGAAGTAGAAAAAAATAATTCTAAAATTCATACAGAACCACAAAAGGCCATGAATAGCCAAATCAATCTTGAGAAAAAAGATCCAAGCTGGCTTCCACATTTCAAAATATTTCACAAAGCTACTGAAATACTGAACAAAAATAATGAAACAAACAAACAAACAAAACCCTAATAACCTAATTAAAAAATGGGCTGAAGACTTGAGTAAACATTTTTCCAAAGAAGACATACGAATATAAGGAGATAAATGGTCAACAGCTATATGATAAATGCTCAGGGTCCCTAATCTTCAGAGAAATGCAAATCAAAACCACAGTGATAATATCACCTCACACTGGTCAGGATGGCTATCATCAAGAAAACAAAAGACAATTAGTGTTGGTGAGGATGTGGAGAAATTAGAATCCTTGTACACAGTTGGAGTGAATGTAAAATTGTGTAGCCATTATGGAAAACAGTATGGAGATTTCTCAAAAAGTGAAAATAGAACTACCATATTATCTAGCAATTTCATTTCTGGGTACATATTTAAAATAATTGAAATCAGTGTCTCTAAGAGAAATTAGCATTCCCATGTTCATTGCAGCAGTATTCACAATTGTCAAGATATGATAACAAACTAAATGTCCATGGAAGGATGAACGGATACAGAAAATGTGGCAAATACATACCATGGAATATTATTCAGCCTTAAAGAGGAAGGAAATCCTGTCATATGTGACAACACGGATGAACCTTGAACACATTACACTATGTAAAATAAACCAGTCACAAAAGGAAAAATACTGCCTGGATCCACTTACATGAGGTATCTAAAATATTCCAAGTCATAGAATCAAATAATGGAATGTGGTTGCCAGGAGGTGGGGGAGGGGGAAATGAGAGAATTGCTAATCAACAGGCATAAATTTTAAGTTCTACAGAATGAATAAGTTCTAGAGATCTGCTATACAACATTGTGCCTATAGTTAACAACATGGTATTGTGCCCATAAATTTTTATGTGGGTGGACCCTGTGTTAACTGCACTTAAAAAATATAATCTGTACATACAACTATAACAGTTAGATATGGAGAACAATATTAATAATAATTGCTACAATTTATATATAGCTAATTATGCTATATGCTTTACAAATTTATTTCCATCCGTATAGTAAGTTGTGTGTACTTGATTTACCTGATATTATACTTGATTTACCAGTCGGGAAATAAATGCTTAAAAGTGATAGAAACCTCAAGTTTGTCAACTATTTGTCTTATTTAACATACAGATTGTACTTCAGATAGGATGAAATGAAATTGAGAAACCATTCATAAGTTTCCTGTACTATTTTGAGACCCCTTCCGTTTTCTATGACTTTTTTCTTTCTGAACAAATCCTATTCTCTATCTTTCACTTGAATGCATTGCATAATGATCATTAGGAATGTTGCACCAATAATTAAGATTATAGCATATTTTTTCTTCCAAAAAAGTGGTTTATATAATTTAGAACACCTTTTATCATCCATAATTCAGCTTTACACACACACACACACACACACACACACACACAGATGCACACATATATTTTCAAAGTATTTTAGGCACTTACCAATGCCTTAAGTAGAATCAGTGGAAGAGTATTTTAACAGATGAAATCCTAATTTTATATAAAATGGAAAACTTTCCTTTGTTATGAAGCTTTTATTTTCTGCAAAATTTAAATGATTTTGTTTAGGTATTAAATTATTTGGATACATACCCTGCTTCAAACTAGTCTAAAACTTGAGAAGGAGCTATGTATATACATATGTGTATGTGTATATATATATATACACATATGTATATGTATATTTTAGCTTAGAAAGCAGAGCTTACCTTCTATGGAATTAAAGAAAGTGAACTTATCCTACATATCTAAAATGGCTATTTCTCCACGATTTTCTGCAGATTGTATGTATGTATGTACCTACCTATATCTATTGAGTTGTTATGGGATTGGGAAATATGGAGAGCTATTTAGCACCATATCTACAAAAGTATATATGTTAAAGTGTATGCTTTTTTATCAATAGATAAATTACTGGGGGGACATGCTCTATTAAAGTGAACAATAGGTAATGTTCCTTGTTTTTAAATGAAAATGTGTACATTTTTCAATAAATTATATGGCATTTAAGGTTTTTTTTCCCCTAGATTAACTATAAGATGGTGAAAGGAATTTCTGTCAAATATAATTAAAGATTACAAAGTTATATTTTCTGTGTAGAGTAAGTAAAATATCACACCAATATTTATACACTGCCTCATCCATTCTTGGTGATCATTTTTTCTTTGCTAAAGAAAACTCAAAAACAATTTTACTTTTTAAAATAATTATTGTTTAAGAAGTTGCAACTAACAAAGTGTTCAGAAGAATGGGAGTCAGAAAGACATAAGAAAAGTTATTTAATTGAATGAGAAATATATTAAACAAATGTGCTTTTAAACTGTTAGAAAAATAGAAAGAGAATGAACAAGGATGACAGGGAGGCCATTGTCATTTGAAGAAGCTACTGAAATTTCATCTTTATATTTTTTAAATTTCCCTGCAATGTGTCTCTAATTCATGACATTACATCATTTCACTTGCCTGTAAAAAATAATCTTCCTTGCCATGTCCATGAAGGCTCGTTTGACTTGCTGGTTCCTCAGGCTGTAAATAAACGGGTTCAGCATGGGAGCTACTGAAGTATTTAGCACAGCAACTCCCTTACTCAAAGACACTCTGTCTTTTGCTGATGGATTAATATACATAAAAATGCAGCTGCCATAAGAGATGGAGATGACAATCATGTGGGAAGAACATGTAGAAAATGCCTTTAACCTCTGATTAGTAGAAGGAATTCTCAAAACTGTTCTGATGATATATACGTAGGACAGAAATATTAATGCCAAAGTGAACATTAGAGTAAACACAGCACAAGAAAACCCCATTATCTCTAGGAATTTTGTCTCTGAACAAGAAAGGTGTATTAAGGGGAAATAATCACAAGTATAATGATCCACAACATTGGACTTGCAGTAATCGAGCTGTATGAATAGCATGAGTGTAGGGAATATGATTAAGAATGAAGCCAGCCAAGAAGCAAAGACAAGGAGTGTGCAGACACTACGATTCATGATGGTCATGTAATGCAGAGGTTTGCAGATGGCACTATAACGGTCAAAGGACATGGCAGCCAGAAGATAAAATTCAGTGACTCCCAAGAGAATGTAAAAAAATAACTGAGTCATACAATCACTAAAAGAAATGGTTTTATCTCCTGAAATAATGGTACCCAGGAACCTGGGAGTACTGACAGTCGTGAATGAAACTTCTAATAAGGAGAAATTTCTGAGGAAGAAATACATGGGGGTCTGGAGGTGGGAATCCAGCAGGGTGAGAGTGATAATGGTCAGGTTTCCAGTGATGCTGAGCATGTAGGTGATGAGCACAAAGACAAAGATCACCACCTGAAGCTGTGGGTCATCTGACAGTCCCAGGAGGATAAACTCTGTTATTTCTGTCTGGTTTCTCATTCTTCAGTTGCTTATTTGTTTTCCTCCTGCCAGACCTATGAGAGAAAGCACAAAGGAAAAACGTGAAGAGTGGCTTACCGCATATCCAAGTGTGGAGCCAGAATTTGGCCAAAGTAGTACGACATTTCCATCTTCAGGGGAAATTGAAAACAAACTGACATTTACAATGATCCTTCAATTTCCTCTCTATTGCAGGTAAAACTCTGGGTCTAAAGCAGGTTAAAAACAGTTTTTTCGGTATCACACAGCTTGAAGTGATAGAGCTGGGGTTTGCAAGCAGACTTTTTCAGTTCTAAATAAAATACTACCTGTTAAGTTTCAAAGGTCGTGCCCACGAGATTCCTACCCAGTAAGAACCACTTTTGTGTTATTGCTCCCATCCTTATACAAATTTCCTGTTAGTTACAGGTTTAACTACATTGTGACACTTCAAAAATGCTAAATATAGTTTATTTTTTAATAAAAAGTGACTCGATTATCCTTAGCCATCTACTGCTCAGCTTTTCCAACTCCTGCTGCTACCTCACTGGAATTCAGTTACACTAAAGCCCTTGCCATGAGCAACCTCAGATGTCAGGGGAAGAGGGGAGAAAGAGGTACAAAATAATGTAAACTGGAAGGGCTTAACCCTGAGGTTGATTGCGTGTGAATCCCTGGCAATGTTTCCTGATGATTCAGCCTACCTATGTGTCATCATTATGGTCTCTATTGCTTTACAACCGATGTCCCTTTCTATTTAAAATAATAACTATTATTATTTCAGAATTTTTCTGAGTCAAAGACATGGGTAGGTGCTTATGCAAGAAATCGATTTTCCTAGGTTTGTGTATTTATTTATTTCTATGTGTTTAAAAACTGTGGGTTTTAGTTTTTCTGTTTTTTTAACAAAATGAACAGATATTACCTTAGGTATTTCCATAAGGAAGAGTGAGTATTTCTAGGTTTGAACCCAGCCCATTTACTATGTCTGAAAATCACTGAACTCCTCACTGCCTCAGTTTACTTGTCCATAAATACATTTTCTTTCTCTGAATATCTGTCTATCTCATAGAGTTGTGTGAGCTTTCAATAAGTTAATATATGTGAAGTATTTAGAAAAATGTCAAGCATATAATGAAAATCATATAAGGCTTTGCTCTATGAAAAATACATTTCCTAACCACTGAATTAAAAACCTTTAGATTAAGATGGTGTCCTATGTAAAAGGCTATGTCTAAGATAAAATTTATAGCAAGAGAATCACATATAGATAAAAAGAAATTTGTGGGCCAGCCTGTTGGCATAGTAGTTAAGTTTATGCGCTCCCCTTTGGCGGCCTGGAATTCACGGGTTCAGATCCCAGGCTCAGACCTACTCACCGCCCATCAAGCCATGCTGTAGAGGCAACCCATATACAAAATAGAGGAAGATTGGCAAGGCCAACCTTCCCACCAGAAAATAAAAAAAGCAAATTTGGAGTAGAAATCACTTGGCTGCACAGTACCTTTTTGACCTTTTATGCATAAGATTTACTAATCTTGGCTTTGTTCTTTCATCTCATATACATGGTGCTGACCTCTCCTACTCTAATATTCTGTCTCCCATACCCCTGACCACTAGCACTGCCACACACACACACACACACACACACACACACAGTCTTTCCATCTTCATCTGGGAATTGATCACCACATTTGAGGCATGCTACCTGTTCCTAAGCATGTCAGCATTGCCGTCAGTGGCCACTATGTTTTTCTGCTCCTGATTGGTGATAATAACCTTTCCGAGAGTGATTGGCTCTGGAATAAAATAATATAATATATGTGAGTTTCTCATTGTGAGTAGCACATTGTTATGACACTCCAAATCACCTCCTTCCTTACTTCTTTAAGACTAGGTTTTATACTCATATAGTATGAGTCTCCAAAGCACCTTATACTCATCCTTCCCAAACCACCACACTTAAGATATTGTGCTGCAATCTGCAGCAAATTCCTCCACTACCCTGTGTATTCCTCAAACTTAGGATAGTGTTTATCTCTAAGCTATTGCAACATAATCCATTGCTGAGTGTAGTGTATAGTTGGTTTAAAATAAACACTTCTTAGGCCGGCCCCGTGGTGTCGCGGTTAAGTGCACACGCTCTGCTGCTGGCGTGCCGGGTTCGGATCCTGGGCGCCCACCGACGCACCGCTTGTCAGGCCATGCTGTGGCGGTGTCCCACATGAAGTGGAGGAAGATGGGCACGGATGTTAGCTCAGGGCCAGTCTTCCTCAGCAAAAGGAGGAAGATTGGCATGGATGTTAGCTCAGGGCTGATGTTCCTCACAAAAAATAATAAATAAATAAATAAATAAATAAACACTTCTCGAATTAATAGATAAGTAGATGTTGTTTGTTGCTGAAACGTATGCTTCCATAAGTTACACTTCTCTAATTATGCTATATTCTAGTCTCAACTTTTCTTAAGTTTCTGTCTTTGTTTTTGCAAATTGAATTATTTTCCTACTTTACTGATAGAGTGTTTGGTCTCCTGTATTGGGTAAATTGAAAACAAAGGGTATGTAAAGGAAACCAAATTTTATTGATATAAAAATTCTTAAAAAACTTCACAAAATATTATTTAAAAATTCCTTTTCGTTAAAGTACATGACAACTCATCCTTTCAGTTCACCCCGTGCTGCTCCAGTGACAGTGGTCTTCCTTCATCACTTTTCACATTTCATTAAGAGCACTGGTATTTCACAACACTTGGATTCACAAAGTGCATTCTCACCTTATACACGACATTTGCTTCCAATCTAATTATTGAAGTCTCCACAATAGTTTACTGACTTGGACACCAAGTCTTTTAAAAACATTATATTGTTGCTATTATTATTCTACAATGAGTATTGCATCATTGCACTGCATTTCCAATCTTTTTTCAATGTTTGTTAAGTCTAATTTTCCTTTTATTGTTTCTCTTAAGTTTAACACTTTTCTGAATAATAGTTTGATGACTTACCCATTTTGGCTGTTGATCAAAACTGTGAAGGATGTATGAAGAACTATGAAAGAATGTTTAAAGTGATATTTGGACACTTCATGTGAGCACGACAAATACTGAACACATCCATAGTCAGGCTTCAAGAAACAAAGAGAACACTGGTAGTACAAAGGTCCAACGTTAAAGAATTGGGAGAGTACACCATACTTTTATGTAAAAATGTTTACAAAAATTCAATGGATTATATCTATTTACCAGCGTCAAATAAGCTTAATACAAATTTTCAGAATTTACATCCCTTGAGAGAAATCAAGTTGGCTATTGAGCAAGGTGCGTATGACTCCCAGAGGTGTAAGCCGTACAAGGATATATTTGGTTAGATTAGTTAGCACATCTTCAAGGACTCAACTCCTCATTTCAGCCTTTTGTTTCTGAATGTAGATCCATATTTCTCCCTGTCAGAAAATGGCTTATGCTATTGACATTTGCATTTCTTTCTACTCATTTCATCAAAATTAATTCTTACTTTTCTTCCAAGGATCCCTGAGACAGATTCACTGAGCCATTCAAAATTAAAACAAAAAATACTTAACATTGCTAAATAAGAAGGCTAGAAAGCATTTCCAAGGTTTTCATTCTTAACACATCTTGATATTTTGCCCTTCCCAAATCCCTACCATCAAGTAAATATTAACAATGACCCTCTAGATAAACTAGATAATGGCAATTTCATTGATACTCAAGGTGAGAAAGTGACTTTATTTTAAAGTGACTCTGTTAGGTTTTAAGGCTCAAAGAATGTCCCTTTGACACACTGAGAAAGGAGCTTTTGACTGGTTCCAATTCATTTCCGATGTTTCTGTTGTGCTGGGTAGAAATGTCCTTTAGCAATGCATTAAGTTTGAAAGTCTACTTTTTTTTCATCTTCTGTATTTACTCAATTGTCTCTTCTTCAGTTAGACCTCATTAAAATTCATTAGAAAAATACAGACATCATGTCTCCAAAGCAACTTGGTCTATTGATCATGTTATCGTGCTTCTTGTTATTTCGCTGAAGTGTACAATAAAGCAGTGGTTCATGTTTAGCTCAATATATTAGAGAAAAGGAAATGAATTTAATTCAATGTTATGGGTAATATCTAGCTCAGCTTCACAGATGCACCCAAATACACTTCTGGAACTGCTCAATCATTCTTGACAAATGAAAAAGAGTTCATTTGAGACCTTCTCTTTGCCTGAATGAAACAAAATCTCCATAGGAGACCCCACTGAGTCGTTGGAATAATTGTTTTATTAGAATAATCTTTTAATATTCTTCATAATTATTTTAGATGACTATTTCCCTAAAGAAATCTGAATAATATGTATTTCTTCATTTCAATAAAGATGAGCAGATTCAATTCTCAGAATTCATACTACTGTGTATAGAATCAAATCAAGGGACAAGAGAGATCACCAAATCACAGTTAATAATATTTTCAGAAATTGTAACACTCACACCTGCTTATGCTGAAGATCAACTCATAACTTCATGCTCTCTGTTCATTAACCAGCCATCTATTATTTAAACAAGAAAGGAAAAGCAAATAAATTATTAAGAAAATTACGGCATCAAAAATTACTATTAATTTTTTATTGATGACTTTATAGGGTCAATTTATTATCATAGAATGTTTACGGGTTTTGCCATTAGAGAGACATGGATTAAAAATACAAATGAGCCACTTAGTGAATTTGTGACTTTTGCTGCTACTTAATTTCTTCAAGCTTCAGTTTTCTCTGTTTAACATGAAGTTCAAATTTCAAGAGTGTTTTTGAGAATTAATTGAAATAATATAAATGAAAGTGCTCTATAATTTATGTGGCACTTAATAGGATACATGAATAGCTGCTTTAGTTATTTTATTTATCTTTTAGTTGGAATTCACCCTAACTTTGGGAAGGATGCTCATGGTAGTTGTGATTTAGCAAAGGCATTATTTATTCCAGCGACATATTAAGGACTTTTATTATTTATCTCATTTAGTCCTTATAACATATCTATGAAACTTTTATTATCCTTATTCCCAAGTGAAGAACTGAGGCTCAGAGAGATTATGCACCTTAAATAAATTCATATAGCTGGCGTGTCAAATTTAATCTCACATTGCCTGAAATTAAAGTCTGTTCTCTTAAACACAGTACTACATAGCCTATATTCAATGAGAAAAAGTTGACATAGACGTAGTAAATTCCTGTCTTTAATTAATAGAGAAGGAATAAATTGATATAATATAACAAAGTATACTATCTCTTTTTATACTTTTTAATTTATCCAGTTGCAAATTAAAACCCCAATGTATCCTATTTAATTTGATTATAAGTTGAGCTCATAAATAATGGATCAATTATAAGGTTTGGGAGACTTTGATTGTCTTCTACACGCCAAACTTACCTTTGCTCTTCATACAGGTTCACAAACACTCAGAATGGCTGGAATAGTAAAATATTAGCAAATCCCATCATTGTAACCTAGGGGAGCCAGCATTTCTGATAGCATTCCCTTTGCCATTGAACAAGTATCTTCTCTATTATCAACATTTTCTGTTTTATCCTTCCCATTTTTTCCAGGAGGAATATACTTACCTGACTATAGAGAGTGAAAAAAGAGCAAATACACAAAAGAAAAAAAAAATTCAAAGGTGTTTAAAAACTCTTTGTCACAATCTACATAGATTTTACTTGCACCGGCTACTTAATATTGTATCTATTCTCTATGCCAATGGCACAAGGGGAATAATTCAGTGAAGCAAAATTGCCAGAACAGGAATGTAAACAACACGCTAATGAATATAAAACAAAATACACATTAGTATTGAAATTGGAAAAGGATGCTTGGGGGATAGTGTACGAGGATGAAAAAAAAAAAACCAGAGAAACAATACTAAGTGTGAAGTTTGTTTCCCTTAACATTATTTTTCAGACAGAGATTAGCAACCAAATATCTCAATTCCTAATGGAGATTTCTAGCTAATGCTTTTTTTAAACTGATAATCTACCGTATTGTATTAAGTATATTCATTAACTCCATTATTTTTAATCTGCTTTCCAATAAGAATTTTTGGTACCTTAATACTGCTAATAATTTATGCTTTTCTTACTGCTCACTCCTGCTCACCAGGAATGGCAGTTGAAGAGTTTCTTATTTTGGTGAATAATATTGTGATTTTTATGCCAATTATAATGTTAGGATTTATTATGTTCTAGTTCCATTCTTGCCACTTGTATTCAACATAGTACTGAAAGTCTCAGCCAGAATAATTAGGCAAATTAAATAAAAATTAATTAATAAATAAATTGCATTTCTATTTCCAATTAACATGATCTTATATAAAGAAAACCCTAAAAACTCCATAAAATAGTGTTAGATCTAATAAATGAATCCAGTAAAGTTGCAGGATACAAAACCAACACTAAAAGTATCAGTTGTGTCTCTATACACTGTTAATGAACTATCTGAAAAGGAAATTAAGTAAACATTTTCAATTACACCATCATCCAAAAGAATCAAATACTCAGGAATAAACTTATCAAAGGAGGTAAAAACTTGTACACTGAAAAATAAAATCTTTGATGGCAGGAATTAAAGAAGACACAAAGAAATAGAAATAGAAAAACATCCAGTAGTCATGGATTGGGAAACTTAATACCGTGAAAATGTCCAAGCTACCTAATGTGATCTACCAATTCCAAATGCAGTCCCTGTGAAAATACCAATGGCATTTTTTTACAGAAATAGAAAAAAATAATTCCAAAATTCATATAGAACTATGAAAGACCAGAAGTAGCCAAACAAATCATGAGAAAAAAGATCAAAGCCGGCTTCCAGATTTCAAAATATATCACAAAGCTATAGTAAATCAAATGCTATGGTACTGGCATAAAGATATGCATATAGACCAAAGGAACAGAATAGAGAGCTCAGAATGAATACACATACACAGTCAACTGATCTCTCACAAGTGTGCCAAGAACAGACAAAGGGGAAAGGTTAGTCTCCTCAACAAATAGTGTTGGGAAAACTGGATATCCACGTGCAAAAGAATGAAATTGTAACCTTATCTTACACCATACATAAAATCAACTCAAAATGGATTAAAGATTTAAATGTAAGACCTAAAACTTTAAAAATCTTTAGAAGAAAACATAGAGGAAAAGCTTCATGACAGTGGACTTGACAATGGTTTAATGAATATGACACCCAAAGCATAGGCAACAAAAGCGGAAACAGAAAAGTGGAACTCCACCAAACTAAAAAACATTTTAACAGCAAAGGATTCAATTGACAATCAGCAGACTGAAAAGAAAATCTATAGAACAGAAAAAAGATATTTACAAGCTCTGTATTGATAAAGTTTTAATGTCCAAAATATACAAGGAAATCCTACAATTCACTAGAAAACAAAACAAATCAAAAAAACCCTAATAACTTAATAGATGGGCTGAAGAGCTGAGTAGACATTTTTCCAAAGAAGATATACAAATGCAAGGAGATAAATGGCCAACAGGTATATGATAGATGCTCGGTGTCACTAATTGCCAGAGAAATGCAAATCAAAACTGTAGTGATATATCAGCTCACTCCTGTAGGGTGGCTATCAGCAAGAAAAAAAAGACAAGTGTTCATAGCACGTGGAGAAATTAGAATTCTTGCACATTGTTGGTGTGAATGCAAAACTGAGCAGCTGCTATGGAAAACACTATGGAGGTTCTTCAGAAACTAAAAATAGAACTACCATGTTATCTAGCTATCCGATTTCTGGGTATATATTTAAAGTAATTGAAATCAGTGTCTCTAAGAGATACGAGCATTTCCATATTCATTGCAGCAGTATTCACAATTGTCAAGACATAATAACAACCTAAATGTCTGTGAAAGGATGAATGGATACAGAAAATGTGGTAAATACACAAAATGGGATATTATTCAGCCTTAAAAAGAAAGGAAATCCTGTCATATGTGACAAAATGGATGAATCTTGAGAACATTACACTAAGTTAATAAGCCAGTCTCAAAAGAATAAACGCTGCCTGGATCCACTTACATGAGGTATCTAAAATATTCATAGTCATAGACTCAGATAGTGGAATGTGGTTGCCAGAGGATACGGGAGAGGGGAATGGGGGAGTTTCTAATCAAGGATCATAAAATTTCAGTTATACAAGAAGAATATGTTGCAAAGATCTGCTATACAACAGTGCCCTTAAAATTTTATGTGGGTAGATCTTGTGTTGTCTTATTATCAGTTTAAAAAATATAATTTGTACATACAATGATAACAGTTATATATGTAGAACAGTATTAATAATAACAACAATATTAATAATTGCTCCATTTATTGATAGCTAATCATACTATGTGCTTTACAGATTTCCAACCCTATAGTAAGTTAGGTATACCTGACTGACCTGATATTATACCTGATTTACTGATGGGGAAACATATGCTTAGATGTTATACAAACTTCCAGTTTGTTCCACTGGCTGTCTTATTTAACATATAGATTGTACTTCAGATAGGATGAAATGAAATTGAGAAACCATTCTTAAGTTTCCTCTAACATTTTGAATCCACTTCAATTTTTTATTCCTTTTTTTCTTTCTCAACAAATCCTGGGCTGTATCCCTCAATTGAATATATCGCATAATCTTCGTTAGGAAAATTGCACCACTAATTAAGATTATAATATATTTTTTATTACTAAAAAGTGTTTTATATAATTTAGAATACTTTTTAGTATCAGTAATTCTTATTTCAGCTTTACACACACACACACACATGCACATACATCTTTTCAGAATATTTTAGGCACTTACTAATGCCTTAAGTAGAATGAGTGGAAGAGTATTTTAACAGATGAAATCCTAATCTTATATAAAATGGAAAGATTTACTTTGTTATGAACCTTTTATATTCTACAAAAGTGATTAAGTGATTTTCTTTAGGTTTAAAATAATTTGGATACACGCCTTGTTTCAAACTAGCCCAAAACTTGAGAAGGAGCTATATATATAAATATATACAGATTATATACAGTCAGAAAACAGAGCTTTCCTTCTACGGAATGAGAGAAAGTGAACTTACACTATGTATCTAAACTGACTATTTCTTCACAGATTTCTGTGGTTTGTATGTATGTATGTATCTCCCTATATCTATTGAGTTGTTATGAGATTTCGGAAATATGGAGATCTATTTAGCACCATATCTACAAAAGTACATATTGTTAAAGGTCTATGCGTTTTTATCAACAGATAAATTATATGGACATATCCTATTAAAGTGGGCAATAGGTAATGTTTCTTGGTTTTTAAATGAAGCATTTACATTTTTCAATAAATTATAGGGCGTTTATTTTTTTTCCCAGAGAAACTGCAAATGGTGAAAGGAATTTCTGTCAAATATAAATGCAAATCACAAAATTATATTTTCTATGTCGAGTAAGTAAAATATCACACCAACATTTATACACTGTCTCCTCTATGCCCGGTGATGATTTCTTTTTCTAAACAAAACTCAAAATACAATTTTACTTTTTAAAATAATTATTGTTTAAGAAGTTGCAACTAACAAAGTGTTCAGAAGAATGGGAGTCAGAAAGACATAAGAAAAGTTATTAAATTGAATGAGAAATATATTAAACAAATGTGATTTTAAACTGTTAGAAAAAAAGAAAGAGAATGAACAAGGATGACAGGGAGGCCATTGTGATTTGAAGAAGCGAGTGAAATTTCATGTTTATATTATTTAAATTTCCCTGCAATATGTCCCTAATTCATTACACTACATCATTTCACTTGCCTGTGAAAAATAGTCTTCCTTGCCATGTCCATGAAGGCTCGCTTGACTTGCTGATTCCTTAGGCTGTAAATAAAGGGGTTCAACATGGGGGCTACTGAGGTGTTTAGCACAGCAACACTCTTGCTTAAAGATGTTCTGTCTTTTGCTGAGGGTTTAATATACATAAAAATGCAGCTGCCATAAGAAATGGACATGACAATCATATGAGATGAACACGTGGAAAAGGCCTTTGTCCTCTGACTAGTAGAAGGAATTCTTAAAATGGTTCTGATGATATATATGTAAGATAGAATTACTAATACCAAAGTGAACATTAGAGTCAAGACAGCATAGGAAAACCCCATTATCTCTAGGAATTTTGTGTCTGAACAAGAAAGTTGCAGCAGGGGAAAATAATCACAGGTAAAATGGTCAATAATATTAGACCTACAGTAATCAAGGTTTAAGAGCAACATGAGTGTAGGGAATATGATTAAGAATGAAACTAGATATGAAGAGAAGACAAGGAGTGTGCAGACTCTCTGATTCATGATGGTCATGTAATGCAGAGGTTTGCAGATGGCAATATAACGGTCATAGGACATGGCAGCCAGAAGATAAAATTCAGTGACTGCCAAGAGAATGAAAAAAAATAACTGAGCAATGCAATCATTAAAGGAAATGGTTTTATCTCCTGAAATAATGGTACCCAGGAACTTGGGTATACAGACAGTTGTGAATGAAACTTCTAATAAGGAGAAATTTCTGAGGAAGAAATACATGGGGATCTGAAGGTGGGAATCCAGCAGGGTGAGAGTGATAATGGTCAGGTTTCCAGTGATGTTGAGCATGTAGGTGATGAGCAGAAAGACAAAGATCACCACCTGAAGCTTTGGGTCATCTGACAGTCCCAGGAGGATAAACTCTGTTATTTCTGTCTGGTTTTTCATTCTTCAGTTATTATTTGTTTTTCTCCTGCCAGACCTGTGGAAGAAAACACAGCGAACAAATATGTAGAGTGTCTTACCACATATCCAAGTGTGGAGCTGGATTTGGCTCCACCTTCAGGGGAAATTTAAAGCAAATTGATAATAACAGTGATCTATTAATTTCCTTTCTTTTACAAGCGAAAACTTTTTAGTTGAGGCAGACTTAAAAAAAGTGAGTATGACAAAGCTTGCAGTGGTTGGGCAGGCATTTGTTCCCAGACTTTTCTGACTCCAAATACCACCTGTGAACTTTCAGAGACGTGCCCACAAGGTTCCTACCCAATAAGAACCACATTTTTGCTATTGCTCCAATCCCTATACAACTTTCCCAGTCTATGTAAGCTAAAAGTTTAATTACACAAAGAATCCTCAAAAATGGGAAAGATACTTTACTATTTTTTTAAGTGGCTGTTTTGTCTCCAGCCATCTATCAACTTTTCTGACACTCAGCTTTTCCAACTCCCACTACTACCTCGTTGGAAGTCAGAAATGCTAAAGTCATTGCCATGGGCAACCTCAGATGTAGAGATAGAGGAGAGACAGGGGTGGTAAATAATTTAAGCTGGAAGGGTTTAAAATTTACGTTGATTACATCTGAATCCCTGGCAATATTTTATGACATTTCAGCCTACTCATGTGTCATTTTTATGACTTTTATTCCTATACAACTTATTTCCCTTTCTATTTAAAATGACTATTATTATTATATTGAAAAAATTCCCTCAGAGTTAGATAAGTGCTCTCCAAGAAAGCTGAGGTTAATAGTTTAATTTCTTTATTTGTATATACTTTTAAAATGGTTTTAATTTTTCTTTTTTTTTAATAAGACTTAAATGATATTACCATAGATATTTCCATAAGGAAGAGTGAAGATATCTAGGTTTGAATCCAAGCCACTTACTAGGTCTGAAATTCAGTTAGTCCCTCTGTGCGTCATCTATAAATATGCAGTTATTTAAGCCTGTGTCATAAGGTTATTGAGAGCATTAAGTGAGTTAATATATGTGATGCATTTATAAAGATGCTTAGCATTTAATAAAAGCCTTATAAGGTTTATTCAAGGGAGAAAATGTTCCCTAACTACTGAGCTGAAAACCTTGGGACTAAGAAGGTGTCTTGTGTAAAAAGCTATGTCTAAGATAAATAGTAACAAATAAATTTAGCACCCAGAGAATCACCTAGGAACAATAACAACAAAAATGAGGTAGAATCACCTGGTTGTGCCACACCTGTCAGGCATTCTAGGCAAGTGAATCTTAGCCTTGTTCTTCCGCTTTGTGCACATGGTGACTTCTCCCACCGTGGTGTATCTGCCTTCTGCACCCCATCACCACCCCCATCCCGCCCCCACACACAATCTACCTCTCTCATCTTCAGCTTGCATTTGATCAGCACGTTTGAGGCGTGTTAGGTATTTTCAGCATGTCAACATTGCTACCAATGGCCACTTCATTTCTCTGCCCCTCGTTAGTAAAGGTAACCTTTCTGAGAATGAATGTGAAGCTTGCATTAAACAAAATATATGTATGTAACTGGCAATGTGAGTAGCAGATTTAAATGAAACCCCAAATCACCTCTTTTTTCATTCCTACAGCATTAGGTTTAATACTCATTGTACGAGGGCCATAAGAATCTTGTACTCATTCTTCCCAACCCACCACACATCCAGCACTGAAATCTCGTGTGAATTCCTCCACTACTCAGTGCATTTCTGGACGTTAGGACAGAGTCTTACCTTCAAAGCTACTGCAACATAATCCAGTGCCTGCTATAGTCATAGTAGGTTTAAAATAAATACTTGTCTAATTAATTAATTAATGTTGTTTGTCGTTGAATCACACACTACTATCATGTGCAGATCTCTATTTTATGCCAAATTCTAGTTGGTATATTATCTACGTTGTGTCTTTGTTTTACAAGATGTACTTTCTTATTTTACCTACTTTCAAGATGCACTTATCTACCTGGCCTAAATTTCCTGTATTAAGTTAATTTATAACAAAGGACATGTAAAAGGAGCCAAATTTTTTAATATATAATTTAAAAGAAAATTTCATAAAACATTATTTCAAAATTACTTTCCTTAAATTTCTTTACACTTCATCCTCTTAATTAACTTTACTCCTGCTCAGAATTATCACTCTTCCTTCGTCAGGGTTTGCTTTTCGTTGAAAGTACTAGTTTTTCACAACACCATGAAGTCACAAAATGCATTCTCAACAAACAGACAAGATTTGGTTTCAATCTCAAGATTGAAATTTCTGCAATAACTTACTGGCACCAGAGACCTAGCTTTTTAAATATATATATATATATATATAATTACAATTCCAAAGTGAATAATGTGTCATTGCACTGTATTTTTAACCTTATGTCAACTTCTTTGCATATTTGTTTTTCCCCTTAAGTTTCCTGTTAATTTTAACACTTCTCCAAATAATAATATCATGACTCACACATTTTGGCTACTGATTAAGCCTGTGAAGGAATGTATGAAGAGCTGTGAAGAAAGCTATTAACAGATATTGAGAGGGTTCATGTCAGTATCCCTGAAAATGAATTTACATAGCCAGTCTTCTGGGACCAGAGAAAACAGGCTTAAAGAAACTCTAGCAAGAGTAGATCCAAAACCACAGAATTGGAAGTGGGATACTATACTTTTTAGGTAAAAATGGATTCAATGGTATTCATTTACCAACATCAAGTAAGCCTGATAAACATTATCTGCATTCACTCATTCATTCGTCTATCTTTTGAGAGAAATAAACTTCAATGTTTAGCAAGATGTGTATGATTCCTAGAACTTTTTGCCATCCCAAGGATGCGTTCATGTAGAGTACAAAGGCTATCTCCAAGCGTTTAACTCATCTTTTCAGCTTTTTATTTCTGAATGCTGATCCATATTTCCCCCTGGAAGAATATGGTTTAGGTTATTAAGCCTGATATTTCCTTCCACTCATTTCATTAAAATCAATTCTTACTTGCCTTCTAAAAATACCTGAGACAGACTCTTTGACCTATTCAAAATGAAAATTAACAATAATATTTCGTGTTTGTTAAATAAGATGGTTACAAAGCATCTTCAAATGGTCATTCTGAAAACACCCTTATATCTTGCCCTTCCAAAATCCCTGCCATTAAGTTAATATTAACAATGACCCTTTAGATAAACTAGATATGGACGATTTCTTTAACGCCCAAGGTGAGAAAGGGACTCTTTATTAAAGGCTACACTCAGTTTGAAAGACCAAGGGATGTTCCTTTGAAAGACTGAGAGAAGAGCCTTAGACTGGTTCCATTTTATTTCTGGTGTGTTTTGTTGTCGCTGTTTTTGTTTTTAATAACGGTTTATGTTGCACTGTGTGGAAACATCCCTTAGTACTGCAATAATGTAGAAAGTCTACTAGCTTCAACTTTTTCTAGGTTTACTAAATTCTCTCTTCTTCAGGTAAACCTCATTAGACAAACTTCACAAACCCTATCTCCAAAATAACTCGCTTTATTAATCATATAACTCTGCTTCTTTCCACTTTAAGTGAGTTTAAAGAGTTGTTCAGGGTTTAGTTTAATACAGTAGAGAAATAGAAAATTGCTGAATTCAATGCTGTGGGTAACATCTAGTTAGGCTTCATAATTACTCTAAATTTATTTTGGACACTGCTCAATCATTCTGGGCTTTGGGATCTGACACAGTGGTCTTTTAAGAATTTCTCTCGACCTGAATGAAGCAAGACTCTTCATGAGACCCCACCGAGTGGTTGGAAGGATTGTTTTATTAGATGCTTTTTACTTTTTTCCCTCACAGTTATTTTAGATGACTGTTTCCCTAGAGAAATCTGAATAATTTATATTTCTTCATTTCAATAATGATGGACAGATTCAGCTCTCAGCATTCATACCACTGTTCATAGAATCAAATCAAGGGAAAAGAGAAATCATCAAGCCACATTTAATAATAACTTCAAAAATAGTTAACACTCATATGTGTAGGGGTTTATGGTGAATATCAACTCATAACCTCACACTTTCAGTTCATTAGCAAGCCCCCTACAACTTAAACAGGGAAGGAAAAGTAAAAAATTAACAAGATTATGGTATCAAAGCACTATTAATTTCTTATTTAGGACATTCTAGAATAAGTTATTATCACAGAAAGTATATGGGCTTTACAGTTAGGGAAATATGAATTAAAATACAAATGGGCCACTTAATGGATTTGTGACTTTGGATGAGTTACTTAATTTCTTTAAGCTTCAGTTTTGTCAGTTTAAAACGGAGTTGAAATTTCAAGGGTGTTTTTGAGAATTAATTGAAATAATATAAATGAAAGTACTCTGTAAATCAAGTGTCACTTAATATTCTTTAAGAATATTTGTTTTATTTACTTTACTTTTCTGTCAATTGGAATTAACTTTGGGAAGGATATTTATGGTAATTGTGATTTAGCAAAGACATTACTTATTCCAGTGAAATACTACTGACTTTTATATTTTATCTCATTTAGCCCTCATAACACACCTACAAAACTTTTATCGTTATTCCCAAAAAAAGAACTAGGCTCAGAGAGGTTACGTACTTAGGTATGTTCATATAGATAGCAAATGGAAAATATAATCTCAGACTACTGGAAATTAAAATCTATTCTCTCTCTTTTTTTTTTTTTTTGTGAGGAAGATCAGCCCTGAGCTAACATCCATGCTAATCCTCCTCTTTTTGCTGAGGAAGACCAGCTCTGAGCTAACATCCATTGCCAATCCTCCTTTTTTTTCCCCCAAAGCCCAAGTAGATAGTTGTATGTCATAGTTGCACATCCTTCTAGTTGCTGTATGTGGGATGCAGCCTCAGCATGGCTGGAGAAGCGGTGTATTGGTGCACGCCCGGGATCCGAACCTGGGCCGCTAGTAGCAGAGCGCGAGCACTTAACCGCTAAGCCACGGGGCCGGCCCAAAATCTATTCTCTTAAACAAAGTAGCACTTAGCCTATATTCAATTAGAAACACACAGAGACAAGGATAGTAATTTCCTGCCTTTAACAGAGAATGAATAAAATGATATAATAAAACAAAATATACTAACCTCTTCTTACACTTCTTGATGTATCCAGTTGCAAAATGTAACTCCAATATATCCATTTAATTTGATTTAAAGTTGAGCTGATAAGTAATGAATCAATGATAAGACTTGAGAGACTTACATCGTCTTCTGTACGTCCGACTTATCTCTGATTTTCACGCAGCCTCACTAACACTCAGAATAGACGGACTATAAAAAATTTTTGCAACTGACATTTTTGTAACCCAGGGAAACCAGCATTTCTGAAAACATTTTCTCTCATTGAATAAATTTGCTTTCTATCGTCAATGTTTTTGTCTTAAAATTTTCTCCAGAAGGGATATATTTCTTTAACTACAGAGAGTGAGAAAGGAGCAAATACATAAAAGAGAAAAAAAATCAGAAGTTGTTTTAAAACTCTCTGATATGGTTTCCACAAAGCTTTTATGTAGCACAAGCCAGTTAATTTTTTGTCTATTCTCTCTGCCGCTGGCTCACGGGGACTAATTCAGTGAATCGAAATTACCAGAATAGGAATGTGCACAAAACACTAAGGAATATAAAACCTAGTACTCATTAGTATTGAAATTGGAAAAGGAAGCTTGGGAGACAGTGTCCAATGAGACAGAAAAAAGTAACAAAACTCAAACAAGAAAACTAAGCATGCAGTTTGTTTCCCTTAACATTATTTTTCAGAAAGAGATTAGCAACCAAAAATCTTAATTCCTGATGCAGATCTCTACCCAATATTCCATGCCATTTTTAAACTGGTAATCTACCAAATTGTGCTAAGTACATTCATTAACTCCATTATGTTTAATCTGCCTTCCAATAAGCCTTTTTGGTACCATAATTCTGCCAATACTTTATACTTTTTTCTCCTGCTCACTCTTGCTCACCAGGAATGGCAGTTGAAGAATTTCTTGTTTTCATTGAATAATGTTGTAATTTATATGCTAAGTATAATATTAGGAGTTAGTACCTTTCCTAATGAGACCATAATAATATAATCACGCCCAAATGGGATAATCTGAGTGAAGAAAAGCAATAAATTTGTGTAAGTCCTTAGTAAAAACTATGCAAAATTTGCAGGTCCTTAGAGAGTTTCAAATATGTATAAAATAGAGCAAACACAGGTTTTTGGTTTCTTTATTTTGTTTCATTTTTTCCCTCAGGCTATCATAGCTCCTTTTTTCCCTTGGCTATTATAGCTCAAGACCTCAGGCAAATTACTCAACTTTTCTGAGCATCAATTTACACATTTATTAAAAAGAGATAATCATGTCTAATTTTCTATATAGCTGTGAAGATCAAATAAGAGCTGGTATAAAACATATGTAGTTCAGCATATGGCACAGAATAAATGTTCTCTATAGAAGAAATATTATTACTTTTGAAATTCCTATCAAACTTCCAGGAGGCATAAGAGTAATGGTAGCTGCCTAAATATTCTTCTTTTACATATTTTTGTAAATCACACAGATAAACAAGGAGAGTATATAAAATAAAATATAACACATGCCTTCAGTATAACTAAGAAATATAGGATATTATGAACTTTAAATTTTTTGTAAGTAGGAAAATAAATATCCAAGTCCATCAGATGAATGGGAAGAAATGAACAGATACTGCAGATAGTGCACAAAAAAATATGGTTGTTATAGATATTTGATTTATTTCATATGTCAACTTTAAAGAAGAAAGTGTTATATTAGCTAACAGGAGAAAATATTTAAGACTAAGTTGATAAAAACAAGAGTACACTCCTTCAGCCATTACTATATAAAGTATTTTATTACTTAGAAAAATCAGCAAAATTATTTATGTTCCATAGCCATTGGTTTTCTATTTACGATTGTAAATCAATGATTACATGGAACCTGTAGATAGTTTGAAAGGAAGACACAACATAGTCACTTTTAGATTAAAAAGAAAGCTGAGCAAATGAGCTCAGCGTTGCAGGTATCTGTGAGATGGATATAGGAGGATACGGTAGAAGTTAAAATTTATTGTTTTTTATTGCATCTTCACAATGACATTCATTCATGTTATACATACTTTCATTTGTTTCTAGGAAACTACTTTATGAACCAAGTTTTTGAAAGCTTGTTTTACTTGCTGATTCCTCAGGGTGTAAATAAAAGTGTTCAACATGGGGACAATTGAAGTGTTGAGAATAGCTGCTCCTTTGGTCAATGATGCTCTTTCTTTTGCTGAAGGCTTGACATACATGAATATACAGCTTTCATAGGAGATGGAAATGACAATTATGTGAGAGGAGCAAGCGGAGAAAGCCTTTTTTCTCTGACTGGCAGACGGGATTCTCAAAACAGTACTAACAATGCACATGTAGCACAGAATGACTAATGCCAGTGTGAACAGCAGAGTCATGAAAGCAAAGTGAAAGCCAATCATCTCTAAAAGCCATGTATCTGAGCATGAGAGTTGTAAAATGGGGAAACAGTCACAAGATAAGTGATCAATTACGTTGGAAGCACAGAAATCTAACTGGAAGATAAGCTTGAGTGGTGAGAAAAAAAGTAAGAAAACCTCCTGGCCATGAACTGAAGACAGCAGCATGCAGATTTTCTTGTTCCTGATGGTGATGTAATGGAGAGGCTTTCAGATGGCAACATAATGGTCATAGGACATGGTGGTTAGAAGAAAAAATTCAGACACACCCATGGAGATGAAGAAAAGTAACTGAGCTAAACAATTGTTATAGGAAATGGTCTTGACTCTAGTAATGATTGCCCACAAAAATCTGGGGATAGAATTCTGGAGTAATTAATACATAGGAGTCTTTAGACAACAATCTGTCAAGGTGAGGATGATGATGGTTAGGTTTGCAGTGACACTTAATACATAAGTTATAAATAAAAAGATAAAAATTACAATCTGAAGCTCTGAGCTGTCTGATAGCCCAAGAATATGAACTCTGTAATCATTGTGTGATCTCTCATACTGATATTTTTCTTTAATCAAAATCTATTGGTGAAAAACAAAACAAAAAGAAAGAATAATGAATTATATATGAATCAAAGATTTAATTATTAGTATTAATAGCTCCAATGAAATGAAGACTTTCTTTGCTGTAGCATTTTTGCAATATCCGCTCACTCCTATTAAAGCAGAAAAAATTCACATATCCTTCATTGAAAAGGAAACATGTATTCACAGGTCTATGTTAAAAGTCCTCTCATCAGAGACTTTACATAAAACCTCTACAAGTACCACATTTTCTATATGTGCAACATACCTTTTAATTATATGTTTCTACAACAATATTTATTCATTAGTTTGGACATGAAGATATCGCTTTCCAGTTTTGAAGATTGTGTGCTTTTAGGACAGAAATATCTAATTTTGAATTTTAACTCTGATGTCATTTGCAGACTTTATTGTCTTACAAGGCTTTGGTGGAAATTGATGACTCAATCACAATTCATGAACTTAATGATAGCTATGATTATTTTTATTCTTAATATATATTCTTTTAAATATGACCAACAGAAATAAATGTATTTGCAATCACAGAAACATAGGACTAGAATTGCCTTGGTCGTAAACAAGAGGAAAGTTCTTACTAATGAGAAAGAAAACAGAAGCCAGAGATATTGATTAATGCTCACATAGATAGAGCTATATCAATGACACAGTTCTACAACATACTGATCTGTTTGTATCATTTTTATGTTCCTTAGTTAAATTAACAATTGACTTTTTTTTCCTTTTTACTATATTCACTTTTTCCTTTTACTCTTAAACTTGCCTGAGGATAAGAAGGACCACATAAGGGACTGTTTTGATGCCAAAATATCTCATTGCCTTCTTTCTAGAAATAATTAGAATAAATAAAATTCTTTTTAAGATTTACTTTGTAGAAACCACAAATTGCTAAATCGTAGTCTATATGATTTTTATCTGCCTTGTCCTCTCTTTATTTTTAGCAGCCAGCATTTTATCTATGATATAGGTTCTCAATAATATCTGTTGTATTATTCTCTTTCTACAGCCTGAACTGGATGAGTCAGCAGTGATAAGTACCAAAGCTGGTATTGTGCCTTTTTTCCTCTTATATTTTCTGACAATCAGCATTCTCTTCCTTTAGGAATATACACGTTTTGTCATTAACATATCAGCAACATTGGCAGAACAAAAGGCAGAGACTGTTACTGTGCTTTGAATAATGACTGAAATATTAAAATGTAAAATTAATAATAGTAAATATGTTAAAATAATAATGTGAGGATCCCTGCAATTTATTCCCAAAAAATAAACTTTTGGATGGGAGAAAGATGAAACTGCATTTATTGACAAATAGTGAACATACTTTCTGATATGTCCAATGATTCCAGTCAGAAATATAATCCCAGATTTTTCTTAACTTACTTAAAATATGAGATGTAATGCATTCATAATATACTTCAGGAGATTTTCTGTCATTTAGTTCACCCTGCCTCTGTCTATTACATAAAAGCCTCTCACATAGAAAAAGTACAGGATTGATCGCATGCAAGTTTTCTACAGCTTCTGCTCAAAGTAAAATCAGTTTTTCTGGATCCCTTTTATCTTTCCATATAAACATATGTGTTGTTCTGACCTGAACCTCAAGAAGCTGCTATTGAAATCCTGAGAGTTCTTTAAGTAAATTTCCAGGGAATCCTGCTGAATGACTGGAAAGTAAAACATTTCAGAGTTGCCTGGATAAGATGAAGATTGACTGCTACACAAAGATAAATCAATTTTACCTTTTCTGGTCAGCGCGTAAATCCCCAAAAGACCAGAACGAAGAAAGGGAGGGTGCAAGGAGAGAGAAGCTCAAGAGCTATAGTGATGTCATGACATATACTTTTCTGAAAACCTATGCAAGATAGTCAGATAAAAGCAGGAGTGTACCAACCACCTTATACCATCAACCTGGTCTCCCTTTGGCTCAACTTAATTTTCCTAATATGCACATGGCACTCAGTCTACACTCAGGAGATAATAATCTCAGTTCCTTTGCAGTTGGTTAAATACAGGGCTCGGCTGCACAACAGTGGACCCTTCATTGAGGTAGTACCCATGTTTTATTCATTTGTACATCTCCACCAGCACAAAGCAGAACTAATGAATAAAAAAAAGCATTTTAATATCTTTAAAGGTCAGAAGAGTAGTTTAAACTTTAGTTTTTTATTTTTCCGTTTTAAGAGTAATATATGCTTAATATTATGAGAATCAAGCGTCAGAGAATAAAGTTATCAAATCAATAGTATATAGTGACATATGGAACGGCCCTTATGTTTCCAACTGATCCTCCATTTATCCTCAAATCTTCAAATTAACCAGTAGTAAACACTTACAGTATGTTCTACCAGGTATTTTTTCTATATATTCACTCACAAACACAATGACATTCACACACTCAGAGAGATTTTTTCTTTTTACAACTTTACTACACAAAACATTCTGCAATTGTCATTTTTTTCAGTTAACATTATGTAATGGATATCATTCCTGTCGAATTATCTAGACAGAACTTGTCCTTCTATAACAGTTTTCCAGAATACCAGAGGAGACTTGCATATAATTTAATAATTTCATTGTTGATTAAAATTTAGAGAATTAGGTTGCTACCAATTTCACATCATCAGTAACAATGCTATGTCAATTTTTATGTATTCATTTGCATGTATACAAGTATTGGTATAACATATAAGTGAGCACTAAATTTTGATACTTCAGAACTTCCCTCATACAGACAAGTTCTTTTCCTTACATCGTAACCAACAATAGATATGATAAATCATTTACAAATTTTGCAAACAGAGAGGCAAAAATTTTGCCACAATTCATTTAATGATATAAACAGTATCATAAAGACTGAATCACTGTGCCTGGGTTTTGAGGTTAAAGAGATCCAATATCATTGTAAACTTGCAAAATGTATTTAGTCTTTCTGAGCATCAGTTTCTCTACTCATGCAATGAGAAGACTAATAGTCCTAACTCATAGGATATTGTAAACGTCAAATGAAATAATGTGTAAAAGTGCTTAGCAGAGTAGTTAGGATACAGTAAGGGATTAGTGTATAAATATTATATATTCTTTTAAATTTCATATTCTCCACTTAATAGAGAGAATGAACATTTTAATATTTCTATTTCTCATCTATGAGTTGCCTATTCACAACCTGTGTTCAATTTTCATTGTGTTTATGTGATTTTATTTATCAGTAGTAGATACTTTTGTATTATGGGTATAAACCCTTGGTATGTCTTATCTGTTGCAACATGTGTTTTCAGATCCTATCTTTATCTCTTAAACTTTTTTATGGTGTGGTTCAACTCGAAAAGACTGCATAGTCCATCATGAATTCTTGGTCACCTATTCTTCTTAGGACATCCTTCTACTCATACTTCAAAATTATATAAACGTTTGCTTAGATTTAATACTTCTATGGCTTTGCTTTTTACATTTACATCTTTCATCCATCCAGAATTTATTCTTATCTGAGATATGGATCTATTTTTGTTGCTTTTTTAACAGATAACCTGCTTCCCCAACATCATTAGGTGAGAGACAATCTAAGAGTTTGGATAGTAAGTTACTAAGAGCACCAGTGTCATGTTATCCCCTCTTAGTCATGCTTCCAGCCAGAGTTCTCATTAACAAGATCCACCTGTAATCTTTCAGCTGGGGATGGAATTGAGTCCATTGAAATATAACCTCAGCCTGAGAAACTTATACTTCTCATATTTCAGGAAAAAACAGAAGTTTCTTAGTGCCCTCAACATAAAATATCTAATTTAACCGGGCCAAGGCCCTGTATGGTTTGACCGCCTCCTACCGTTTCTGACTCATTTCATACCATCCATCTTCACTGTTTCCATTCCAGGGTATCTGTGGGTTTTGTTTGTTTATTTGTCTTAATACCTGACACTTTCTCTTCTTCACGACATTCACACGTATATATGTTCTTTTACCTCCTGGAAGTCATTTCTTTGGCACCTCAATTCACTTCTGCTAATTCAGCAATTCCACTTTAATTTTAGTGTCTTTTTGGCAGTCTTCTCTGATTCTTTGATTTTCTCAAACTCTTATATGTTTCCAAATGCCCTGTGCTTCATCTTTGCAGTAGTATATATGTTTTAACTGCTAACCAGGTGTCATCTTTGCTAGACTGTAAGTTTCACAGTGTAAGTTGCACGTGATTATTTAAATTAAAAATATTAATTAATTAAATAAGATACAAATTCCTCAGTTACATTAATTACATTTCCAGTACTCAGTAGTCAAATGTGGCTAGTGGCTAAAACATTGGACAACACAGATTATAGAACAATTCCATTAATGCCGAAAATTGTTTTAGACCCATATTTCTCCTTTTCATTACTCTGAAAAAATTAACTAAGTGTATACAACCTTTTATAAAATCTAGGCCCTGTGTGACCTTTGCTATGACCTCATCAAATTGTTCACCATTTCTTGTAACTGCTAGGCATTTTCTTACTCACACACAAACACACACACACACACACACGCACGCACACACGTACTTTTCCTTAAGGTTTCTTCTAAATTTCATGTAATCTTTGAAATCTTCCCTGTTTGCAAAGCCAAGAGTAGGTGCTCTCTCTTCTCTGCTCTCCTAAAACTTTGTATTCTTACCTTCCTCTATTGCAATTTTTTGTACATATGTCTGTTTCCATTAAAAAGCTACCCAATATTGAGGCAATAGGCTTTGGTTAATTCATATTTATATATCTGGTGCTAGGGAGAGATACACAGCACCAAACTGGATTGTGATGTCTTATCCTTTTTATGTATTACTGTATTTGAATGGCTAGTAAAATTTTGTTAAGAATTTTTGCATCTATGTTCAAGAGAGATATTGGGCTGAAATTTCCTTTTCTTGTAATTTACTTTTTATAGTTTCAAACTAGGCTAATGTTACTTTCATAAAAATAGTTGGTAAATTTTCTCAGCTCTTCTGATTTCTGAAAGAGTAGGACAGATTTAATATAATTTGTTCCTTAAAAGTTTGGTAGTAGCCAGCCTTGGGGGCCTAGTGGTTAAAGTTCAGCACTCTCAGCAGTTCGGTGGCCTGAGTTCATTTCCCAGTCACGGAACCACATCACCGGTCTGTCAGTTACCATGCTCTGGTAGTGGCTCCCATAGAACAACTAGAAAGACTTACAACTAGGATATACAACCATGCACTGGGGCTTGGGGGAGTGGAGATAAAAAGGACATTTAAGAAAAAAAACTTTGGTAGAATACACCAGCGAAATCACCTGAGCCTGGAGTTTTATTTTTGAAAGGGTTTTAACTGCAAATTTAAATTATTTGATAGATATAGAGATATTCATGCCTTCTTCCGTGAACTTTGGTAGTTTGTATTTTTTAATAATTGTTTCATTTCATTTAAGTTATCAAATTTATGAGCATAGTGTTTGCAATTTTCTCTCATTTCTCTTAATGTCTATGGGATTATAGTCATGCCTTCTCCTTCATTATATGTATTAGTAGCTTGTGTCTTGCTTAGCCTTGCTGGATATTTTTCAGTTTAACTAATCTTTTTTTAAAAACTATGTTTTGGTTTCACTTCTCTATTGTTTTTCTGTTTTCTGTCCATTGAATTCTTCTGTATTATTTATTATGTATTCCTCTCCGCTTGCTTTATTTTTAATTTGCACTTCCTTCCTAAATTTTCTAAGGTGGAAACAGTGTTTCATTTCAGTTGTATGCGTTTACTTTTGTGTATACACACAGACACACAAACACATACACATAGAGTATGATTTTAATTGTTCCCCTAAGTATGCATTTAATGCTGATATTTCTCTTTAAGCACTGTGCTAGCTGTATCCCCCCGGGTTTTGATATGTTGTGTTTTTATTTTCATTTAGTTCATTTAGCAAGATAATCTTCCCTTGAGAATTTCTGTTTTCCCATGGATAATTTAGAACTATATTTCTTATTTCCCAAATATTAGTAGATTTTCTAGATATATTTCTATTATTTATTTTTAGTTTAGTTCCTTTTTAGGCTGAGAATTCATATTCTATGACTTCTAGTCTTTAAATTTGTTCGTTTTGTTTTTTGGACCAGAATTTGGTTTATTTAGGTGAATGTTTCATGTACTCTTGAGAAGTATTAATTGAGTCGCTACCATAAGCTAAACATAAAGATAGAGCACTGAGCACTGACAGATGACCCACAGCTACAAGTTGTGCTTTTTCTGTTTCTAAAAAAAAAAAAAAGTTTTACCATCGGAAATCTCAAAATCTTGGAGAGATTTAATGATTATGTAATCAATAGTCCATGTGAACAGAGAACAGACTAGGTAATTCTGCTTACTAGATATATGGAAATTGAATATTAGTAATTAAATCCTTCCATCATCCCTTGATTCAGGCAGAAGCAGGACTTTAACCTAATACGTGACTGTAAGTCTGAGGTTCTTTTTATCATAATAAAACACTTCGGTGGAACTATAGGATATATACTTATTTTTATATTGTTCAAAACAGGGTTATATTCATGATTGAATTATGTACAATGATATTTCTAAATTCACAATGACTATTAAGTTTTGAAATTTATTATAATCCAAAGAGACGGTGACACATTCTTTCTATGATTTCAATTTACCTATCAACATTTTCATCTTTCATTATTATTATCAAACACTCATAAGAACTCAGGATAATTAGCTTGTTTTTACAGAGAATAGCAAATACTTTTTTTCCTTTGGGTGTCCCCTTGTCCTGTTTTTCACAGGGGTCATTGACCAAGATATTTATTTGTATACCCCTATGGAGAGTTCCAATTTTATTGAAAATATAATATCTGAATTAAATTCTCATAGAAGCTGTGATTTCAAACTTATTTGATCCTTATTCACCATATAATAAACTATATACATATATAAATACACATTATTTATAATAGAATCATACATTGTGTGAAACTAATATATGATTTGGCTAATTTTCCTGAACTCTGATATGTTCTATTCTAGTCTATTTTTAATGGTGGAGAATCTGCTTAATTGATTTCAGACTTTACTAATATCTCAGAATCTCCTGTATGAGATAACGAATTAGATAGAAAAACATGATCAGAAGAAATGCATGAAACATGTTTTTTTCAGTTTTTATGGTAAGTTGTCATTTGTAGCACTTCTTACAATTGTTTTTTGAAAAACACATCTTTTGTGACGTATCCCAGAAGACTTCTTTTGCCTGCTGGTTTCTTAGGATGTAAATGAAGGGGTTTAGTAAAGGGGCAATTGAGGTCTACAGTAAAGCTACACCTTTGGAGACAGTCACTCTTTCTTTTGCAGATGGTTTAATATACATGAAGATAGAGCTACCAGAATTCACAGAGACAACAATCAAGTGGGAAGTCCAGGTGGAAAAAGCTTTGGTCCTCTGCTGTGCAGAAGTGAATTTCAGAATGGTCTTAATGATGCAAGTGTAAGAGAGAATCACTAGTACCAATGCGACCACAAGTGTCACCACAGCTAAAACAAAAAACATCTATTCTAGGACATGTGCACCTGTGCAGGAGAGCTGCAGGATATGAAACGTTTCACACATAAAGTGATCGATTACATTGCAAGCACAGAAATCCAGCTTAAGTCCCATGACCAATGGGGGAAAGATGATTAGAAATCTAGTTACCCAAGAGCTGAGTACAAGCTGGTAGCACACTTTGCTGTTCGTAATGATTGGGTAATGCAGGGGTTTGCAGATAGCAACAGAGCCATCACAAGACTTGACGGCCAGAAGATACAACTCTGTAACTGCTAAGAAAAGAAAAAAAAATAAATGAGCTGAATAACCACTGTAGGAGATTGTTTAGTCACCAGTGAGAATGCTTGTCAAGAATTGTGGAATGCAGAGGATTCTAAATGAAATTTCTAAGATGGAGATATTTTGGAGGAAGAAATAAATTAGAGTCTTGAGGCAAGGATCCAGCAGAGTGTGGAAAATATTGATAAGGTTCTCCAGCAGGTTCAATGTGTAGTTGAAAAATAGAAACAGAAAAAGCACAACTTGTAGCTGTGGGTCATCTGTCAGTGCTCAGAGAATGAACTCTATTTCCATCAATTGGTTCTACATTTCTCTTTTGTGAGCATTATCAAATCTACATAAGGAAAGAACAAAGAACAAATATATGTTCAATAATCTTTGGCAGTTTGACTCTTAGATGTACGTTTGTCCTAATTTTTTATACTAAATCCTGGTTTTGAAAAATCACCCTGATACTTGTTTTAAAAAGACAAAACCACTTAGCACAATCTGCACAGGTTAAAAAAAAAAATGAAAGAAAATTGCATGAATGAATGAATTATCTAATTAATCAACAAATGAACAAGCATAATTTTCTTGCAAGTGTTGTCAATTTGTTGAGTGTAAAGAATTTATCCTAGAAAACCTTGTAGCAGAGGTCTTCTTCTCCCTGGGACATAATTCTAGAGCTAAATATGTAAACCTGCAAGACTCAGGGGAAAATTGAATTACTTTAGTAGTAATATAATTTATTGCCCTACTTTTATTATTCTTTTTCCTCATTCTTTACGCCATCAAAAACCCATATAGTCGCACTGTAGAACATAATCTTCAACCATAGTGCCAAAGATGTCTGAAGTGGAATGAATGTGTTATGTGGATTTAAGTATGCATACTGTCAGACTCTTCAAACAGTGTCCTGTTTATTGGGAGTAAGTTAAACAAGAAGGTGTAAAATGAATCTCATCTACCCTAACTTACCCCCAATACTGACAGCACTCTTTGGGCAGAGCCAGTGATAGAAGCAGTGATTTACAATATCTGAGACCATGTGTTTGCTTATTTTCAAAGTATCTGCATTTAATTGCCAGTTGCCAACTCAGCATCACATATGACTTTCTTAGTTCTCTAAGTGCAATGGCAAAGTTGGATGCCATTTCCCAGAGTCCCCTTCTCTGTATAGTTCTAATTTGTAGCTTTTCAATGAGAGGAATTTATGCAAAATTCGGAAGTTGGAAGAGAAGCAGAGGCTATTACTCTGCAGAGGTATTTGTAGTTAGAACGGCGAGCAGAGTCAATATCCATAGTGGATTCTCAGTAAGTGAGAACTACCCACGTTACTGCTAAGACTATTGATAGATGCTGTCCCAGAAATAACTGAGAGTCACTGCCATTTCCCAAGCTTTCTTGAGCCATTCTCTACAGGGCTTCAACCTGAGATCTTTGGTATTAGTTACCTCAATATTCTATGTGTCATTCAAACTTTTGCTCCCCCATCTCTCCCATTATTTTTAAAAGCTGTAAATCCTCCATTACCCCCTTTATTTCCAGAGTACTTACATAAATTCTACTTTCAAATGAACCCTGACTGATGTAGGAGCCATGCTTTAAGAACTTGTAAATTTGTAATTTCCCATAATTACAGTATTGTGTGATCCCATATATATTTGACAGCAGAACTTTAAACCAAATATGGTTAGCAAAGACAGCAAGTAAGACAGTGTACTATTCTACAGCAGCTCTTTATGACTGAAAACTCCAAAAGATCAAATGAGCTGCTAGCACAAAACAGAAAAGCAGGTTGAGTCTTGCTGGCTGCTGAATTTAAATAGAGGGTAGAAGGAGTTAATTTGGGGTTGAGATGAGATGCTAAAAAGAGGAAAAAAGTGGTAAAGAGTGTTCCTCCACATGTATCCTTCTTATTTTCCTCTAAAGGCAATTCAGGTAATTCCAATTGCCTTGGAGAATGAGAATTGAGGAGTAGGATTGAAACTGAGAATGAAGGAGTTCAAGTTTTCCTGGATTAGGATGAAACTGTGCCTGTAGTCACAAAATTATTGTGAGAAACAAAGTAACCAACGTTTCTGAGCTTGCCTTGCAGTACAACAGGAAAGGAGCTTGCTGACAGCCCTCCCCCTGACTAAGCATTATGTAGGAGCATTGAGAAGCTAAAATGACCAACTGTAAGCTTCACACATCAGAGACTAAAGATCCACCTCATGCAACACATAGAACCTCCCCAAATTTGCACATGTGGCTCATGAAACAACATGAAAGAGTCACCCCCTACGCAGAGGGCTATTAGAACTTCAACCCCCAAGGCCACATGCTCCCCTTCCCATTTTATTCTCACAATATGCATTGGAAAAACACTTAGAACTGCACAAGGCAAGATGATCTGTAACCGGCAGGAAGAATAACTTATTAGCAGAAAATTTATGTTTTCTGCCCCAACTGTTCCTTCTGTCCCAGATAAGGAAGTAACTGAGGTTTTTGTAGATTCCTCAGGAATGTTACATTCAGCAGATCCACTACAGAGAGGCACCCAATGTTCTGAGGTCATCCATTACCTGACATTTGTGAGCTCCCTCCTCAGCCCTCTTGGCCTTACATTTCCAAATCAATTCCCTTTAAGATGGGTTTTTTTCCAGGATGATAGTCCACCATCTTCTGATATGCTAGCTTATCACTTATCTTTGTTTACCACCATCTGCTTGGCCTTTTGTCTTGCAGCAAGCAGATGGAGCCCTTGCTCGGTATCAAATTGGTGGCCATGAAGGGATGATTAAGTTCTGGTCATGGCTAGCTGACCTTGGACGGGTAATTTCTTGGCTAAGTCCTTAGCAGCTGTGGAGGCCCCTTTCACCTTGGGATTTATCCATTTTGATTTCCCCTACCAGTGCCGGCTGCCTCTAAATGCTGTCTGTGGTAGAAAAGAGAAATAATTGTCTCTGGTGAGTCAATGGGTTCAATCTGGAGTAGGGTAAGTCCCCTTGGGGTCCACCACTGAGAACTCCCTTCTTCTCCATCTGGGGTCCTCCCTCTTTGAGAGGTAGGACCATTCAGTTAATAAGGCACCCTGCCAGAATGGGAATAATTGGAGGACTTTTACCTAAAATCTGTAACTGGTTCACTGGTGTCTGGCTTTTCTGTGTCTGAATCTATATCTGTCCATCTCTGTGTATCAGAATGGGGAATACACCTTCTGTGCCTAAGTGGAGCCATTGGGGCTGATTCTGAGTAGATGGTCTGATTACAGTTATGAGCCAATGTCTAAGAAGAAGATGATATTCTTTTGTAACATCACCTGGCCACAATATTCTTCAGACTCTGGAGAGAAAATGACCAGACAATGGATCCTTAAGTTGGAAAAAGTTCTACCTTGGGAAATTTTTAGAGAGCTCTCATCATAAACAGCTGTTTTATTGGTATTTATGAAAAGACCAAATTAAAAGGAAATACAATGATTAGTCTTAAGAACTTAATCAAACTTGGAGTCTCAGCTTCTTTTCATGGGCTTACAGACGCTAATGAAAATGTTAAGTTAACAAAAGAATAAAAATAAGCTGAGAAAAAAAATAAAGGGATTCTTCTGAACAAGTTAGAAATTTTTCAAAGGGTTTATTTTAAAAAATGTAATAAAAATAAAGTAAATAAGACATGAAGGTAGATAAAACAAATATTTAAAGAGGAAAAAACAAAGAGGAATCAGAAGGAGAAGAGTCACAGGACTCACCCAAGCAGGTTGGAAATCTTCGTCTGGTTATTAAAAATAAAAATGGGATGAATGAAATAGATATGAATGAGGTTAAAACAAAGATTTTAATAAAACATTGCCTAAGGTTGGATGGACTAAAGGGACTCCTACTGGAGTCTAACATTAAAGGACCTCAAATACTCCTGGGCTACTCATCCCAGTTTGAAAATAATTTTAAAAAGTGAGAAGGCAGAAATCACAACAAGAAATCTGACCATCAATCACTTGTGCAACAGGTATTCTGCTAAGGTTAATAAGATTATAAAGATTCAAGTCTTTAAACTAATATGGTACAAAGAGGCTATGTCAACTTTGCCTGAATGTTTTTGGAAATGGATGCTATGTCTGGCTGCGAATGGTTCTCTTATACAGTATTATAACACCAAAACTTATTGATAGAGTCTTAATGAAAGCTATGATTAGAGGTATAAGAGTTGATAAAATTTTGAAAAATCTGGCATATTTAAATCAGCGTTATGTGAAATGATTTCCTCTCTTTTGCCTGATTATATTATGGGGATAAATCTGCCCTTCAGATAATGTTAATTAAACATACTAAAGGGAAAGCAATAAGGTTGTCTGAGCCCTCACCATAGGAGATAAAAACTAAAGGATAACATCAAGTGCTAAAAAGAGAATAAAGGCTCCCCCCACAAAGTAAATTGGTCTAAGGTTAAATTGTACACTTAGAAAGAGGGTCTTTGTTAAATACTTTGTGTAGACTTTTACAGGTGTGGTACATTGTTCTGAAGTTTTAAAACAATAACTGTGGAGTCTTCATGTGTATATGTGTCTCTCTATATATGTTAGATATAATATTTTATCTCCAGATGGTATGGCCCAAATTAAGAGCTCTGCTTAATTGGCTTAAAGTAAGCACTTATATTAATTATTTATAAATGTAACAGAAACTAACCTAGACGTCCTTCAAGTTAACATGATCTAAAATGATCTTTGGTAAATGAAAGCTTGTTTAAGTTTGTTAACGTGGTTAAAATAAACATGTTTTCAGAGTTATCAACATTGGGTATGATACAAACATATTATCTCTGTTACAAAATTTTTCAGCAAAAATAATAACTTAGAATAATAGCTGATTTTTTCTGATGTCTCATGAGAGTTTTGTAGGTAATCTAAATATAGTTATTGGGAACAAGTAAACTAAATAGATGCACTATGGCGTATGTACTTAAAACAACTTAAGATTATGACTAACTGACTTAATGTCACCTGAATTTTTTGTGAATAATCAAAACCTAATTATTGGGAACAAATGATTTAGATAGATGGTAATAGGTAGGAGTTTTTGGGTGCAATAATTAGGTTTCATGGTCTGTATACTTGAAAACCAGCTTCCAAAATCTTTTTGGTAACTTAAAACTTTAGAGTTTTGATAAGTTAAAGTAAATGATAAAATTAATTGAGTACCTAGGTCATTTCCACATAAGATAAAATATTAAAAATTTTAATATTTTTTACTGGGTATAGATTTGTCTATCTTTGGTTTCTTATCTCAGAGAAACTAAAAGACACTTCAGTTTATTAATAAACATGTTTTGTGCCATGCTGGGGACTTTTCTGTGAAAAAACTCATATATTTCTAGAAAGTCTGAATACAAGGAAAGTAAAATATATGTTTTCAGTAAAGAAGATATAAATAATAGAGGTATTTTTGTTTGTTTTGTTTAAAAAAGATAAATTTTTCCTAAAGTACTAAGAAAGGGTAAAGGAAAGAAGGCATCGGGCAACTTCTGAATGTAAAAGTAAGTGACAGAAGGTTTGTGGAAGTAAAACCTTGACGAGTTTTGTGCATGGCCAAGTTGACTAAGATTAAAATGAATTCAATTAAATGAATGAGTTTCAATATCAAAAGTAAACTGGTGTAAAATTAGAATTTGGCTTTCTCTCTCTTAAAAGGATAATTTTCTTGAACTTTTGGTCTGCTCTGGATAAAAAAGTTATAAAGAGATTTTTCTTTACCTTTGAGTAAGTTTACCTAAAAGACAGAGAATGTATATGATTTTTTAAAAATAATTTCCTATGTTCAAAAGGACTGAGATCTCTCTATTAAGTTATTTTTTGACTGTTTTAACTCTCTTTTTACCTTTGACTATTTCTGTGGTCACCTTGATTAAATGGATAACTAAGCTTGTTTACAAACTTCCCCCTAAATTAAAGTCTTTCTTTTGACCTAAAAAAGGAAACTTTAAGAATTTCTAATCAGCCCTGGGACTTCTCAAACAATTTGTTCTGTCTTTCTATAAAGAGGAAAATATTAAACTAATTAAACTTATTTGGTATGTTAAATTACATGAACAGCATTGTCAAATAAGTGATGATAAACCTTCCTAGGTTATATTATGTGGGTAAATATTATTAATATAAGTGTTTTTTTAAAAAATATATAACATTCTTAAAATTCTGATCTGTTCTGTTTATCAATCATTTCTATTATCTCAAAGTGTTATATGTCACAGTCTTTGTCAATTGCCATTTTTTAATGTTTTGTTATTTGCAAACAGTTGTTGATTTACTTTGATGTTTTTGCAGATGTGTTTCATATTCAGACAGATTCATGGAAAAGACTCTGACACTTGTTCTAAAATACAGGTTTCTGATAAACTTTGAGATTATGAAACTGAGCTGGATGAGAAATGGAGAAACTGATGGCCTCATGAATCTGCTACCAGAAGATTAAGAGTTGATATCACCAGACTAAACAAACTGATGAGGATGATTATAATTTTTATGACTTTTTGTTTGAAATGTTGCTGATTTTTTTAATGTTTTGTTTTTCCAGATTTGTGGAAATATTTTTCTCTTTTCTCTTAAGGAACTATGATTTACAGGAATTTGTACGCAGAATTGAGACATTTATCTTTTTCTCCCTATCTGATCCCTCCAGAATGTAGAAACTCTTGATGAGTGAATATTCTTATATTCACGGCAATACAGTTATTTGCATAACTTCAATAAGAATCTATTCTCCTTATAACAGGACAGAATTGGAAACACTGGTTATATTACCAAGGCTTTGACTGGAGTGTCATATTTGAGAAAAACATACATAGACTCATATAGCTTTTGAGGAAAAAAGGTTGACTTTATAAACTCAAACCACTTGGAATGATTGGCCTAGTACCTTGCTTAGAGGATTCCCAATAACCTTACCAGGTGAGTAAAGAAGGTCACTTCCTTGGCAGGTACAAAGAACCTCAGGATATCTGGGGGAACCTCAAGAGAAGAGAGAAATTCACCCAAATCTGGAGGTATAGCAGGTGGAGTCTGATAACAAGTCCGTGGCTTGGCTGTCCTGTCCTTGAGAGGCCTTTAAAGTTCAATCTGATACTCCCTATAAAAAGTTCCAGCAAAGCAGATTTAAAAGAGCTTATATGATCAATTGTTATTCTTTTTTTCTTTTTTTGTGAGGAAAATTAGCCCTTAGCTAACATCCGTTGCCAATCTTCTTCTTTTTGCTGAGGATGATTGGCTCTGGGATAACATCTGTGCCCATCTTATCTTCCTCTACTTTATATGGAATGCTGCCACAGCACGGCTTGACAAGCAGTGCGTTGGTCTGCGCCCGAGATCTGAACTTTCGAACCCTGGGCCACCAAAGCAGAGCATGTGAACTTAACTGCTATACCACTGGGCCAGCCCTCAATTGTTATTCTTGCTGTACTCATTTAAATAATTGGGCCAAGTTTATTGAAACTAGATTTATTTTACAAACCAATGAGTCTTAATTTGACTATCTTTCATAAAAATATGGGTGATTTTACAGAGAAAAATTACGTTTCAATAGAAACTATAGTACACATATGTGAATGTTAGATTTTGGTTCTGTTAATTGTCTTTGAGGTTTTTGTTTTCTATCTGTAAACTGGACTGGATCCTGAATTCTAGTTTACTCAAATATCTGCTACAGGTCTCCAAATTAATGTTTTCAATTTTTTCCCATCCTTTTCATTTGAAATCATTGAGAACTGAGACCACCCTTTTTCCTGAAGCCTTGCAAACTGAAATTGGACAAAATTGATGTAAACTTGAAAGAGCACCATTATAACCCATGTTTGGACAATCTTTATGCCTGTTGCTACATAAGCCACTCAAAAAGTTTACCTAAACACCTGATGACATCATTGGAGACATTGTGAACTGCAAGGGATGCTTCAACCCTGACATCTAGAAATCTTCTTGACTGACTGTCCCTTGGGCTCAAAAATTGGTTTATAATTTGCTCCAACCATTAACCTTGTTTTTCTTTTTGTTTCTCTAGAAAATCTTCTTATCAAATACCTGGTTACTTGCTTACACAATGTAGGCCTAACTTTGGGAGAACTTTCCTGTGTTCTAGAAATGATCCAAAAGACCTGGAGGGAAATTGAACTAAGGAGCTAGGCACTGTCAGATGTTCCTCTTCACAGTCTTTGTCATGGAAACTAGGTCCAACTAAAATCCTGGAAGCACAAGATGGGACCATGAGAGAAAGACCACAGGGAACAGGAACTATGCCAAGGAAGTACATCAGAGCCTGGATCACCCAAACCTTGGCTAGCTTCAAGCTCTAGACACTGACTTTTCTGAATGAATACATAAAGCCCTGAAAGACTGCAAGTTACTGTTCAAAAGACAGTCTTCTAACGGTAAGTAATAAATGAGTCCCAGGTTCTTACCTTACTTGTTGGACCATTAGAAGCAGGGCTACTTGGCTACATCAGATTTCACCTGAGGTTCCAGGCCCTAACCTTGATTGGTTTAAAGGCCTCTTCTCCTGGATTCCCAAAGAATTAAGGTCCATTATGGAGGGGATACTAAAATTTAGGCTGTCTATTTTGCTAATATGTGTGGTCATCTATTTAATTATAAAATTTAGACTTAAAAGTTGTTCCAAAGCCATTGATCAGAGTACTGAAATATTCATCATGCAAAGCATATCTCATTCTTCCCACCTAGTACTCAAAAGTATTTTAAAATAAAGGTAGAACAGTTTAATTCATCTACCCTGATCTTTGCCCTTTCACAGCAGGAAGCAGCTGGTGCAGTTGTTGCCCCATTCCCCAAGATTGAGGAATAATCATAAGACAGTAGGGATTGAAACCCATGATGAAGCAGTTAACGTTTTCCTGGATTAGAATGACACCATGCCTGTTCCCACAAGGTTAATGTGGGAAACGAAGTAACTAAAATTTCTGAGCTTACCTTGCAGAACAGCAGGGGGACTGCTAATAAGAAAGTAGCTTGCTGACAGCTCTCCACCTGACTAAGCACCATGCAGGAGCATTGAGAAGCTAAAATGACCAATTGTAAGCTTTACACATCATAGACTAAAGATCCATCACATGCAACACAGAGAATCCCCTCGAATTTACACGTGTGGCCCATAAAGAAATATGAAAGACAGTTGGCCCTGCTCAGAGGACTCTTAGAACTTCATCTCTCAAGGCCACATGCTCCCCTCCCCATCTTAGTCTCACAATATGCTTTGGAAAAACAATTAGAACTGCACGTAGGGGGCCGGCCCCGTGGCTTGGTGGTTAAGTGAGTGCGCTCCACTGCTGGCGACCCGAGTTCGGATCCCGGGCTCCCACCGGCGCACTGCTTCTCCGGCCATGCTGAGGCCGCGTCCCACATGCAGCAGCTAGAAGGATGTGCAGCCATGACACACAACTATCTACTGGGGCTTTGGGGGGAAAAAATAAATAAATAAAATCTTTAAAAAAAAAAAAAAAAAAAAAAAAAAAAGAACTGCACGTAAGCAAGTTAATCTGTAACCAGTAGAAAGAGTAACTAGTTAGCAGAAAATTTATGTCTTGTGCCCAAACTATTCCTTTTGTCCCAGATAAGAAAGTAACTGAGATTTTCTTAGATGCCACAGGAATGTTACATTCAGCAGATCCACTATGGTGAGGCGCCCAATGTTCTGCCATCATCCATCACCTGACATTTCTGAGCCCCCTTCCCAACCCCGTTGGCCTTATGTCAGTCATTTCCAAATAAGTTTCCTTTAAAATGGATGTTTTTAGGATGATAGTCTGCCATCTTCCAATATACTAGCTTATTACTTATTAAAGCTCTTTCTCTACCACCGTCTGCTTGGCCTTTTATCTTGTGATGAGTAGATGGAGCCCTTGCTCAAAATCAGAGTCACCAAAGCTTAGGGGAATAAGCCCTTCCAACTAATTTCCTTTTGGTAGACAGGTTATTTCAAAAGGACCTAATGGGAGGATAGATGCTGTCAAGGTTTGACATTTTGGAATGTGGTGTGTACTTAACACCAGTCAAAGTAAATGATTCAATCTTGTGAAGAGATTTCATGGAGAATAAGAATACGAAAGTGTGGCAATAAGGGAGGGAAAGCTGGCTATGTCAAAAGGGCACCAGAGATTCTAAATTTGCTAAATCAATTATCATAAAATTAGATTTTCTAAATCACATTAGCAAAAATGAATGAACTAAGAATGCATGTGATAGCATGGGTGAGCCTCAAAATTATATGCTGAGCAAGAGAAGCCAGTCTTTAAAATTCACCATTTGTGGTTCCTTTTTACTAGAAATTCCAGCATATCCTTGCTGATTCCTTAGGGTGTAAATGAAAGGGTTTATTAAAGGAGCAACAGAGGTGTTGAGCACAGCTACATCTTTAGTTGAAGTCACTCTTTCCTTTGCTGATGGCTTCATATACAGCAAGTTACGGCTCCCATAAGTAATAGAGACAACCACCATGTGTGAGGAACAGGTGGATAAGGCATTAGCTCATTTTTAAACAGGAGAGAGTTTTAGAATGGTTTTGATGATGTCCGTATAGGAGAGGCCTGCTAACACCACAGTGACGACAGGTGTCACGACAGCTAAGACAAAAGCCATCAATTCCGTGAAATGTGTATCTATGCAAGAGACCTGCAGGATTGGAGAAGTGTCACAGAGGAAGTTTTGGATAGTTTTGGAAGCACAGAAATCCAGCTTGAGTCTCAAGAACAAAGAGAGAAATATCATTATAAAGCCAGTTACCCAAGAGCTAACTACAATTTGGTAGCACATGGTACTGTTCATGAAAACATTTTTCTTCATTATCAGCCACAGAATGTTCCATTTTAAGAAACTTAATGTGCGTTTTCACAAATTTACTTAAAGTTCATGAAAATGAACAGAGTCTTCAATTCTTGTCATCTCTATAAAAATGTTGTGAGATTCTTCCCTTGCTCGTACTTGAATGAATGCTACTTACCACTTAGGAGGCTTATCTGTCCTTGAAATTTAGCTCTACAATTTGGCTAATGTTAATATATGACTCATCTTTCAAAGACTTTGCCCTAGTAGACTATTTAAAATTCTTATGTTTCCTATTTCTGAATTTAGCTAATAGCTCATGTAATTTGTTAATTGAGACATATATTCATTCATCACCAAATTCCATATTGCATTTCCTTTTCTTTTTTTCTTTTTTTGATGTCACATTCCTTAAGTTTTTCTAACACCACTTGCTTGCCTATTCATATCTAACACTTAGACAATTCCTAGTAAATCATTAACAATGCCTCAAATCTGTGTGCCTTAGGGAATAAAACAAATATAGAAAGCAAAACTGATCTTCCTATATTATACTTCCTTTTTGCTTTATTCCATTCACAATAGTCTCATAATACTTTTTTATTGTACAAATACATTAAGAAGCCCTATCTTTTAGTCCTAATGGAGAATTACTTTAAATACTAGTTGCTGCTCTTTTTACTGACAGTATTGCAGCTATGTTCTGTAATTACTGATTGTAATTCCTTTTTTTTTAATTCATGAAGTCATTTATTAGGAAGGTCATTTAACAGTGCTATAATCAATTGTAAGATTTGAGAGACTTAAGGATTCAGTTGATGGTAGTGACAGCTGTTCATTACATTTTGCAATGGAAGACAGAGCAGTATTTCAATACTAACTTTAGTTTGTCATACGTTCTATTTGTCAAGAAGTACAGCAGAGGAGAGAGAATCCCTGTATTCCCGGCCTCTGAATTCTGCAAATTCCTTGTCCATTACTGAAGGCTGGGCCCCTATGTCTAAAGGCCAGAAGGCAAGGATGCCCAGTGGTTGTCTTCCATATCTCCCGGACAGCTGGCCTCTTGGTGCTCTTTGACTTCTTTTAGTGTCCTCAAATTCTCAGATGTTTTCTTTTTTTTTTGAGTGTTAATTGATTGGTTTCAAAACTGCTATCTGAATCAGAGCAATTCAAGTAGATTGATATGAGGTTCACAAATGACATAGTAGCATTTCTTTCACCTGGAATGTGGGGAATGGCCCTAGAAAGAAAAGCTATTATGACACTGAGGGTCTATGTAAGTCACAGCGTGCTCCTTTGATCTGAAATTGCTGGGGTGCCAAATTGTCTCTGCCAAATCAGTGAGTCACTATAGAAATGTTAATTTGAATTTTTTGCTAATGGAATAATTTACTGAGAGCAAGTGATTTATCGAGAAGGTCCGCCTATCCCACTTCTATTTTTTAACATTGAGTTGCATCATCAATAGCTTTTGTTAACCACAAGAGTTACAGAGTTAATGGAATCTCTTATATTCTATTATGCTAGTTCTCTTTCTTAGGAGTAATCTGCAGGTGCCTTGAAAAACATCCTCACAAAACACAATGCAGAAGGCCAAAAACCAAACCAAGTTGGTATTCTGGCTGAATATCAATATATTTCTTTTGGTCAAGAGCGCAATTAAGAAACCATAGGTCTTGGGCCGGCCCCGTGGCTTAGCGGTTAAGTGCGCGCGCTCCGCTGCTAGCAGCCCGGGTTCAGATCCCGGGCGCGCACCGCTTCTCGGGCCATGCTGAGGCCGCATCCCACATACAGCAACTAGAAGGATATGCAGCTATGACATACAACTATCTACTGGGGCTTTGGGGGGAAAATAAATAAAAATCTTTAAAAAAAAAAAAAAAAAAAAAAAGAAACCATAGGTCTTGATGATAAAATTATCACTTCAACAGTTCCAGTAGAAAACAGAGTGGTTATAGAGATGAAGCTTTGAGAGTCCACCAGAGGGCTGAGGCCTGCAATCTGAAAAGGTCATGTAAACTCTCAAGTTATTTCCTTCATTAACCTCTGGGTAGGTTTCCTACAGCTCAGTCTACAGAAATGAAAAGGAATTAACACAGTCATTAAGAATCCTGAAGAATGCTAGCTATGTTTTAACATTTTATTCTTTTAATATACCCCTTTCGAGGCTACAAGATCCTTCTATTCTGTGACCCAATATCAATGTCTTTAGAGGTCCCTTGACCAAGCTCTTCTCTCTGAAGGATGCTGTCATAGATGTGATTTCAAGGTTTCCTGTTGGTTTCTAATCACTGTGGTTAAGTGAAAATGAAATGAAACAATGCTACTTGCAGGGCCCCAGGGGAGTTGCTCTTCTCCTTTTTCCATTTCTTTGCCCAAAAGTGCTGCCATCATCCATAGCAGATCAATATCCTCCATTAGTTATCCTCCAAAAACTATCCTGGCCTATGGAAATGGAGTATTATATTAGGGAACTGATGGCCACAATCCAGAGAATCACAGAATGTTTAGAGACAAGAAAACATCCAACAATAATAGAAAACCGAAGTCAACAATGGTTTTTTTCTGTTCCTTAACATCACCCTCACCAGTGAACCGCAGTCATATATTTATGCCTGGCGTCATTGTCCCAGGCTGGCCACCTGGCCTCTAAATCAGCTGATAAAAGAATGAGTGATAAGCACAGTCTGCAAGGCCCTGTGATCTGGCTCCTGGCTGCCCAGCAAAGGCCATCGCCCATCACCTCCCCTCCATCACTCTGCTCCTGCTACACGGGCCTTCCTTCTGCTGTTCTCCAGCACGCTGACGACGTAATTGATTCTCTGTTAATCGTTTTCTTTATATTAGAGCAAAGCTTCTTTGTCTTAGCCAATTTTTAGAATTCCAAGTAATATTCAAAAAGAGCTTTTCTTTCTTATCTTAAAATATACGCTATCATAGAAAAAATCAAACGACGCCACCTAAGTGATTTTTCCTTTTCTCTTTGATTAAAAGTTTTCAAATATATTCCTTTGCTTTTCTAGATAACTTGATATTCTTTTATCACAAATATTCTTTTTAAAGCTACTGAATCCCTAGATTCTTTGTCTTAAATATATCTGATTGCTTTCTACCAGTCTTAATTTGTATATCTTTCATAAATAACCTGTTAATGCATGCATAATGGTGTTTGCAGCATAAAAAAAATTCTATTTTTCATCCTTAGAGTTTTTCCTTTATTTGCTCTTCTTCTACTGTAATAAAATTACATGGAATATATATAATATATTATTATAATATGTACTTGTGTTTTATATTATAATAACGTGTATATTATTATATTTAATGTAGTAATAAAAATAAATCTTTTTCATACATTGTCTATGGAATTTTTATGACATGGGAGACTGAATATAACTATTAAAGTCATTGCTGCTTTATTTTTATCATTGTTACCTATTAATCTAAGTATTCTGAGTTTGCTAAAAACCTTAATTATATTTAAACTTAAGTGGAGTGTAACATGTTTGTTAGACTTCCTCAAAATGTAAAGATTAGCTGCTCTCTAAGTGTCCTTCCATGACTCATTCAATGCAACTACAAGTTCATGGACAGAAAGAAAGAAAATGAAAAAGAAACTCACTTGTAAATTAAAAATATATATTTTTGTATATGTTAACTATAGGAATTCTTACTTCTCCCTCAAAAGGAATAGCTCAAATAAGACAATTTAAGGAGAAATTTAATACCCAGACATGGATTTCTAAAGCTTTACCGTAACTTTTCTTTTAGAAAAAGATAAGTTAAAATTAAAAATTAACTTACCTTACACAAAGTATATTAGAGTTTGTTTTTCTGTTACGGTACAGAGTAGAATATATGGGTTAACTAAATTAAGAGAGATTAAAATCATTTCAAGACATTGATAAATTACTAAACAGATATAAAAACCAATTTTTTTCAGAATGATTCAAATAAAAGATGAAATGTGAGAATTATTTATTTTTCAAAATATTTCCCACTTTCACTTAAGTTCATATTCACTATGCGACTCAATATTCAGATACTGAGTAGTCCTAATGTACCTCTATCATTCTTTCCAGTTTGGTTAAATTTTCTGAAAGTTTTCATTAATCTTGTATTAGAAGTGTTATATGAAAGGTTGTGACCTAGGAAAAAACCCAGTCTTAAAGTATAGATATTGAACACATCCTATGATTTTAACTAAGCTAAAGTTTTGTCTTTTTGTCCGATAAAGACACAAAGGAATCCATTGAAATTATCAAAAAAAGAAGATAGGAAAATATTTTCTCTAGAAACCACTGTAAAGAAAGTATTATTTATGTACAGAAAAAAACTCCACACTGTTTTTAAAATTCAGGAAATACGCAACAAAGCATCAGTTGTTTCACAGTTCTGACGCAATATGGGAAAATTTGCTGTGCTAGTTTCCTCCAATAAGAAAATTTCTGCGGCTGTCACACACACAAACAATAAATAATTTAACAGGCCCATAGCAGGCTTGAATATGACAAACAGAGTCAATATTAAAATGAGGGTTTTAACCATGTCTTGGTAAGACACTGCCTGAGTTTTGAAGTGTAGTAGTTTTGAAGTGATTAATTTTATTTATTGATTGATTTTAATTAATTAAGTTTCTTATTACAGTAACATTGGTTTGTAACATTGTATAATTTTCAGGCATACATCATTACACTTCTATTTCTGCACGGATTACATCATGTTCACCACCCAAATACGAATTACAATCCATCACCACAGCCATGTGCCTAATCACTCCTGTCACCTTCCTCCCCCCGACTCCCCTCTGGTAACCACCAATCCAATCTCTGTCTCTATGTGTTTGTTTGTTGTTGTGTTTATCTTCTACTTATGAGTGACATCATACGATATTTGACCTTTTCCCTCTGACTTATTTCGCTTAGCCTACTACCCTCAATGTCCATCCATGTTGTCACAAATGGCTGGATCTCATCGTTTTTAATGGCTGAGTAGTATTCCATTGTGTGTATATACCACATCTTCTTCATCCATTCTTCCCTTGATGGACACTCAGGTTGCTTCCAAGTATTGGCTATTGTGAATAATGCTGCAGTGAACACAGGGATGATTGTCTCTTTACGCATTGTTGTTTTCATGTTCTTTGGATAAATACCCAGCAGTGGAATAGCTGGGTCGTATGGTAGTTCTATCTTTAATTTTTGAGGAATCTCCATACTGTTTTCCATAGTGGCTGCACCAGTTTGCACTCCCACCAGCAGTGTATGAGAGTGCCCTTCTCTCCACATCCTCTTCAACGCCTGTTGTTTCCTATCTTGTTAATTATAGCCATTCTGATGGGCGTGAGGTGATATCTCATTGCAGTTTTGATTTGCATTTCCCTGATAGTTAATGATGTTGAACATCTTTTCATGTGCCTGTTGGCCATCTGTATATCTTCTTTGGAGAAATGTCTGTTCAGGTCTTTTGACCATTTTTCATTGGGTTGTTAGTTTTCTTGTTGTTGAGATTGTCAGTTCTTTATAGATTTTGGAGACTAATCCCTTATTAGATGTATGGTTTGCAAATATCTTCTCCCTATTGTCAGATTGTCTTTTCATTTTGTTGATGGTTTCCTTCGCTGTGCAGAAGCTTTTTAGTTTGATGTAGTCCTATTTTTTTATTTTTTCTATTGTTTCTCTTGCGCGGTCCGACATGGTGCTTGAAAATATGTTGCTGACACCTATGTCGAAGAGCGTACTGCCTGTGTTTTTTCTAAAAGTTTCGTGGTTTCAGGTCTTACATTCAAGTCTTTAATCCATTTTGAGTTAATTTTTGTTTATGGTGTAAGATGATGGTATACTTTCATTTTCTTGCATGTGGCTGTCCAGTTTTTCCAACACCATTTGTTGAAGAGACTTTCCTTTCTCTCTGGTATGTTCTTGGCTCCTTTATCAAAAATTAGCTGTCCATAGATTTGCCCGTTTATTCCTGGTCTCTCGATGCTGTTCCATTGATCTGTGTGTCTGTTTTTGTGCTAGTACCATGTTGTTTTGGTTACTATAGCTTTGTAGTATGTTTTGAAATCAGGGAGTGTGATACCTCCAGCTTTGTTCTTTTTTCTCAGGATTCCTTTAGCTATTCGGGGTCTTTTGTTGTTGCATATAAATTAGGGGATTCTTTGTTCTATTTCTGTGAAAACTGTTGTTAGAACTTTGATAGAGATTGCATTGAATGTGTAGATTGCTTTAGGAAACATGGACATCTTAACTATGTTAATCTTCCAATTCAAGAGCATGGAATATCTTTCCATTTCTTTGTGTCGTCTTCAGTTTCTTTCACCAATGTTTTAAAGTTTTCAATGTACTGATCTTTCACCTCTTTAAGTTTATTCCTGGGCATTTTATTTTTTTTGTTGCAATTGTAAATCGGATTGTATTCTTAATTTCTCTTTCTGCTATTTCGTTGTTAGTGTATAGAAACACAACTGATTTTTGTCTGTTGATTTTGTATCCTGCAACTTTACCATATTCATTTATTAATTCTAAAGGTTTTTTGGTAGATTCTTTAGGGTTTCTATATATAAAATCATGTCATGTGCAAATAGCGACAGTTTCACTTCTTCCTTTCCAGTTTGGATCATTTTTACTTCTTTTTTTTGTCTGATTGCTCTGGCTAGGACTTCCAATACAAGGTTAAACAGGAGTGGTGAGAGTGGGCATCCTTGTCTGGTTCCTGTTCTTAGAGGGATAGCTTTCAGTTTTTCACCATTGAGGATGATATTAGCTGTGGGTTTGTCATATACGGTCTTTATTATGTTGAGGTACTTTCCTTCTATATGCAGTTATTCAGAGTTTTTACCATAAATCAATGGTGTATCTTGTCAAATGCTTTCTCTGCACCTATTGAGATGACCATGTGATTTTTATTCTTCATTTTGTTAATGTGGTGTATCACGTTGATTGATTTGTGAATGTTGAACCATCCCTGCATCCCTGGAATAAATCCCACTTGATTATGGTGTATAATCTTTTTAATGTATTGTTGTATGTGGTTTGCTAGTATTTTGTTGAAGATTTTTGCATCAATGTTCATCAGTGTTATTCCCTGTAATTTTCTTTTTTTGTGTTGTCCTTGTCTGGTTTCAGTATTAGGGTAATATTGGTTTCGTAGAATGAGTTAGAGAGCTTCCCCTGCTCTTCAATTCTTTGGAAGATTTGAGAAGGATAGGTATTAAATTCTCTTTGAATGTTCTGTAGAATTCAACACGGAAGCCATCTGGTCCTGGACTTTTATTTTTGGGGAGGATTTTGATTACTGTTTCAATCTCCTTACCGGTGATTGGTCTATTCAAATTATCTATTTCTTCTTGATTCAGTTTCAGAAGGTTGTATGATTCTATGAATTTATCCATTTCTTCTAAATTATCCAATTTGTTGGCATATACCTTTTCATAATTTTCTCTTATAATCTTTTGTATTTCTGAGGTGTCCATTGTAATTTCTCCTCTTTCATTTCTGACTTTACTTTATTGAGCCTTCTCTCTTTTTCTCTTGGTAATTCTAGCTAAAGATTTTGTTCTGTTTATCTTTTCAAAGACCAAGCTCTTGGTTTTATTAATTATTTCTATTGTTTTTTTAGTCTCTATTTCATTTACTTCTGCTCTGATTTTTATTGTCTCCCTTCTTCTACTGATTTGGGGCTTTGTTTGTTCTTCTTTTTCCAGTTCCTTTAGGTGCATTGTTAGATTGTTTATTTGAAATTTTTCTTGTTTGTTGAGATAGGCTATAAACTTAACTCTTAGAACCGCCTTTGCTGTATTCCATAAATTCTGGCATGTTGTATTTTCATTTTCATTTGTCCCCAGGTATTTCATGATTTCTCCTTTGATTTCTTCGTTGACCCAATTGTTGTTCAGTAGCATTTTGTTTAATCTCCACACATTGTGGATTTTCTGATTTTCTTCCTATAGTTGATTTCTAGTTTCATACCATTGTGGTCAGAAAATGTGCTTCGTGTTATTTCAATCTTCTTAAATTTATGGAGACTTGTTTTGTGGCCTAATTTTGTGATCTATCCTGGAGAAGGTTCCATGTACATTTGAAAAGAATGTGTATTCTTCGGTTTTCCACGGAATGTTCTGCATATATATACTAGGTTGGTCTGTTCAAGTGTGTCATTTAAGGCCAATGTTTCCTTATTGTGCTTCTGTTTGGGTGATCTATCCATTGGTGTAAAAGGAGTGTTAAAGTCCCCTACTATTATTGTATTACCGTGTATTTCTCCTTTTACGACTGTTAACAGTTGCTTTATATATTTAGGTGCTCCTACATTGGGTGCATAGATATTTACAAGTGTTATATACTTTTGTCTGATTGTTCTCTTGATCATTGTGTAGTACCCTTCTTTGTTTCTTGTTACAGTTTTTGTTTTAAAGTCTATTTTGTCTGATATCAGTATTGTTACCCTAGCTTTTTTTCATTGCCATTTGCATGGAGTATCTTTTACCACCCATTCACTTTCAGTTTGTGAGTGTCTTTAGGTCTCAAGTGCGTCTCTTGTATACAGCACATATTTGGGTCTTGTTTTTTTATCCAATCAGCCACCTTATGCCTTTTAATTGGAGCATTTAGTCCATTGACATTTAAAGTTGATAAGTATGTACTTACTGCCATTTTTAAACTTTTTTTTTCTCAATGTTTTAGGAGTTTTTCTCTGTTGCTTTGTTCTTTGCTTGCTCTCTTCCCTTGTTGTTTGATGTCTTTCTTTAGTATTATTTTTTGTTCCACTCTCTTAGTATGTTGTGTATTTATTATAGGTTTCTGGTTTGTGATTATCATGGGGTTCATATACAGTAACCTATGTATAAAGCAATCTATATTAAGTTGATAGTCTCTTTAGTTTGACTTCTATTTGAAAGCTCTACTCTTTAACTCCTCTCCTCCCACATTTTATGTTTTGGATATCATATCTAAACTCTTTTTTGTGCATTCGTATGTGTTATCCTCTTACCATGGAAATAGATAATTTTTCCTATTTGTGGTCTTCTCTTTCTCCCTTAGATAAGTCCCTTTAGCATTTCTTGCAGAACTGGTTTCTTGGTGACAAAATCCTTTAATTTTTGCTTGTCTGAGAAACTTTTTATTTCTCTTTCCATTTTAAATGATAACCTTGCCAGGTAGAGTATTCTTGGCTGTAGGTTTTTTCCTTTTAGTACTTTAAATATATCATGACACTCTCTTCTAGCCTGTAAATTTTCTGCTGAGAAGTCAGCTGATAGACTTATGGGATTTCCTTTGTATGTAACTTGTCTTTCTCTTGTGGCTTTTAGGATTCTCTCTATATCTTTAATTCTGGACATTTTGATTATGATGTGTCTTGGTGTGGGCCTCTTTGGGTTTATCTTGTTTGGTGCTCTCTGTGCTTCCTGTACCTGGATGTCTGTTTCCTTCCTTAGGTTAGGGAAGTTTTCAGCTATTATTTATTCAAATAGATTCTCTGCCCCTTTGTCTCGCTCTTCTCCTTCTGGGACACCTATAACACCGATGTTAGTGAGCTTGATGTTGTCCCAGAGATCCCTTAGACTGTCTTCACTCTTTTTAATTCTTTTTTCTTTTATCTGTTCAGCTTGGGTGATTTCTTCTAGTCTTTCATCCAGATCACTGATCCATTCTTCCATATCCTCTACTCTGCTTTTGAGTCCCTTTAGTGAATTTTTCATTTCCAGTATTGTATTCTTCATTTCTGATTGGTTCTTTTTTATATCTTCTATTTCTTTGTTGACATTCTCACTGAGTTTATCCATTCTTCTCCCAAGATCAGTGAGCAGCCTTAACACTCTTTGTTTGAACCCTCTGTCAGGTAGGTTGCTCATTTCTGTTTCATTTAGTTCCTTTTCTGGGATTTTGTCCTGTCCCCTTACTTGGAACATATTCTCTTGCCTCTTCATTTTGCCTCTTTCCCTCTGCTTGTGTTGAAGTATTAGTTGTTGTCAGCCCTTCAGTCTCTCTATCGGGTGTGGGGATCCCCAGTACCGTTGGCTGTAAGGTCTAATAGCAGATTCCTGTTGCAGTTTTTCTATTAAGTGAGTAGGACCCCAGCATTGTTGGTTGTTAGGCTCAGGGGCTTACAATTGCTATAAGTCTCCAGCCTATAAGGCTCTTGTCAGCTTCCTGAGGATTGTAGCTGGTTGGGCCTGGCCTCAGGCATTGGAGCATCCAATTGTTTCAGGCTTTGGAAGGTAGATCCAAACCCCTATGTGGGTCTTTGAGAAGCACAAGTCTGTTGCAGCTGACAAGCCCTGCCACCCACAAGTCCACACACACAGTCAACACAGTCCTGCCCCATGTGCACATCAAGTGGACCTAGTCTCTTCCTGGCAGGAGCCCCACAAACTCCACCAATGCTCTACACTCTCCACCAGCTCCTTTTGCATGCCCTGCCCCACAGAGGTGGACCCAGTCACCAGGCTGTGGAGAATCCAGTCACCAATCTATGCAGGCCCACAAGTTGCCTGTGGGCTTGTTGTTGGGTGGGTCCAGTGCCTAGGGTGGGCTTCCTGCCCTGACTGAGCTGGATTAAACTGGTGCTCTAGTGGGTGGTGCAGACCCTGGGCTACCAGGCCCCAGGGAGAACTGCAATGGCATCTGCCAGCGTCTGTGTCAGCACACCCACACTAGGCCACAACAATGGCCACTGCTAATGTCCCAGTCCCTGGAGAGGTGTCACATCTCACTGAGATGCACTCAGAGCCTATCATGTGTGTCTCTTTTCACCAAAGGACTGTGCACCTTTCTTTCAGGTGATTTTAGGTTGCTTTCCAAGATGGGTGAATTTGTGCATGGGCCCTTTAAGAGCCAGCTTTAATCTCTTTGTGAACCAGCTTTTCTGCAGGTAGTCCCCAAAGGTGTTAGCAGAGATCAAAGTCAGATATTAGACCACTCGTCTTGGTTGTGCTGAGTCCAAAAAATGCCTATAGTGGTCACGCTCCCCAGCTCAGGTCCCCCACTCCTCCAGGGAAGGCCGCGTACCTTTGGGTTGCCCCTGGATGGCCATGAAGTGCTCCAGCTTCTGAAGGTGGTGTTTTTTCTCTCCAGAAGGGAATTTCTGCCTCTTCCACCTCAATTAGGATTGTCGTTTGTTTCAAGGGTCCCACTTATCCAGTTTTCAGTTCTCTCTCAGGGGTAATGTTTCCAAGAGTAGTTGTAAATTGGATGTGTCCAAGGGAGGAGGTGAGTTCAGAGTCTGCCTATGCCGCCATCTTGACCTTCTCCATGATTAATTTTAACAAAGTATTTATTTTTGAAATTTGGACAAAACTTCTGGTACCACATTTGGTTTGTGATAGATGGGTCTGTGCAGGATAACTTAAACATCTGAAGCATTTTAATTGTATTGACATAAAGAAAGTAGTCAAAATGAGTAGAAGGATTGGTTACATATGTTATTTTGAGAACAAAACTGTAAAATGTTAGTAAACAAACTCTATTATAAGAGGCCACTTTGTTATGATCCCAAACAGGAAGTCAACAAAAGCAAATCCAAAAATATTGATACTGGTGTTTGAATATGCAGGAAAATTGCTTACTGTCCTCCATCCTTAAGAAACCTTCAGGTTTGCTCTAGGAATTCAGAGTTGAAAGACAGCCCAAACACATTTCTCACAAACAAGAAATAAAACATCACAACAAGTCCTTGAAAAAAACTATCATTTCTCAACTGATTTGCCTTTGAATCTTTGTCAGGAAATCTGTTCACTATATAGGCGTGGTATAGGTTTATGTTATGACTCTCCGTTCTGTTCCATTGTCCTGTTTGTCTACTTTAAGACATGGCTTCACTGTATCTTTATAGGTATTAAAATCAGGTAGTTTTAGTGCTCTGAATTTGTTCTTCTTTTCCAAAGTTGTTTTGGCAATTCCAGGTCCTTTGCAGATCCATATGAATCTTTATTCAATTGGTCAATTTCTACCAAAAAAAAACAAATGCCTTCAGGTATTTTGATTGAGATTGTATTGAATCTATAGATCAATTTCATGAGAACCAGCATCTGAGACATAGTGAGCCTTCTAACTTATGAACACACTAGATCTCTACACTTTTCAGATCCTCTTAATTTCAGCAATGTTGTGTAGTCTTCAGTGTACACATCTTGCAAATATTTTGTCAGATTTCATCTGTAAGTTTTTTTTAAATTGAATATTGTATTATTTTTAAATTTTAATTTCTAATTTTAATTTATAGTATGTAGAAACAGAATTAATTTTTATCCTTATGTTGTGTTCTATACTCTTTCTAAACTCATTTACTAATTCTAGTAACATTTTTGTAGATTTCATTGATTTTTCTACTTTGATGATCATGTTTTCTGTGAATAAAGAGAGTTGTATCTCTTGTTTTCTGATCTGGATGCCTTTTATTTACTTTCTTAGACTTACTGTACAGGCCAGAACTTCCACAATAATATTGAATAGAAGTGAGCAGAGTGAATATTCCCTTTTTTTTTTTTTTTCTGATCTTATGGGGAAAGCACCTAGTTTTTTAACTTAAGAATGCAATAGCCATAGGCTACTGTTAGATGCATTCCATCAAGTTGAAGTCGTTCCTTTCTATGCTGAATTTGCTCAGAGTTTTTCTCAGCAATGATGTGGTATTTTATCAAATTACTCATTTGTGACTATTTACATTATTTTTAATAATTTGTAAACACAATGAATTATATCCTTAGTTTTCTACTAATATTAAACCAACAATGCATTCTTGAAAGAAACCCCAGTTGGTCACCATCTTATATCACTCATATAATATTTGATACGATTATACATATTAGAATTTCTGTATCTATATTCATAAGGAATATTTTCTGTAGTTGTATTTTCTTTTAATGCCTTTTTCTATTTTTGGTATCATGGTAAAGCTGGCTCAACAATGAATTGGAAGGGTTCCCTTCTCTTCAATTTTTGAAAAGAATGTGGGTATAATGGGTACTTTAAAAATTTTAGTAGAATTCACCAGTGAAGCCATCTACACCTAGATTTTTTTTTTTTTCTGAGGGATGTTTTTTAACAACAAATCAATTCGGTTAACAGATATAGGGCTATTCAGTTTGAGGGTTTGGCAGGTTGTATTTTACAAGGATTTTTGTCGATTTCATGTAAATTGTCTATTGTTTTGGCATAAAGTTGTTCATGCAATCTTCTTGTTATTCTTTTATTATCTTAGGATCTGTAGTGATGTTATCTTTCTAAGCTTTAAAATCAGTAATCTGTCCCTTCTCATTTTTCCCTGATGAGATACTTTAATTATACTTATCTTCTCGAATAATTCACTTTTTTCTCCATTGTTTTTTGTTATTATTTTCTATCTCATAGAGTTCTGCTCTGATGTTTCAGTAGATATAGGATAGGTCTCAACAAATACTGCTGAAACAAGTGGATATCCATGCCATAAAATGAACCTTATTCTGAGACTCAAACCATAGTAAAAATTAAATCAAAAAGGATCATAGACATAAATTTAAAACTATAAAACTTCCAGTAGGGTATATGAGAGAAAAATCTTTGTGGACTTGGGATAAGCAAACATATCTTAGATGTGACATTAGAGATGATCCACCAAAGAAATGATAAATGAAACTCTATCAACATCAAAAAAACTCTGGTTTTTGGGGGCCAGTCCAGTGGAGTAGTGGTTAAGATCACGCACCCCAATTCAGTGGCCCAGGGTTAGCAGGTTCGGATCCCCGGTGGGCACCGATGCACCGCTCGTCAAGCCATGTTGTGGCGGTGTCCCATATAAAGTAGAGGAAGATGGTCAGGGCCCAGGGCCAATCTTCCTCAGCATAAAGAGGAGGATTGGCAACAGATGTTAGCTCAGGGCTAATCTTCCTCACAGAAAAAGGAAACAAAAAAAAACAAATTCTGCTTTTTGGCAGACACTGTTATGGGAATTAAGAGACAAATTACAAACTTGGATAAAATATTGGCAAATCATATATCTAATAGAGGACTTGTATCCACAATATATAAAAACGAACTCTCAACTCTCATTAATAAGAAAACAAAAAGGAAATGAAAAATGAGCAAAAACTTGAACAAACACTTAAATAAAAAAAATATGCCTGGTAAATAAGCACATGAAAAGTGGCTCAATATCATTAGTCATTAAGTTAATGCAAATTAATATGACAATGAAGTGTCATTCCCTATATATTATAACAGCTAAAAGTTAAAAGATTGACCATACAAAGGTTTCATGAGGCTGTGGAGGGAGTGAAACCCTCATACATTACCAATGTGAATGTAAAAAAGTACAGTCACTATGGAAAATAGTTGCCAGTTTATTAAGAAGATAAGCATGCATCTACCATACAATCCAGCCATTCCTCTTCTATGTATTTATGCAAGATAATTACAAACATCTGTCCAGGCAATATCTCATAAGTGAATGTTCATAGCTGCTCTGTTTATAATATCCAAAAACTAAAAACAACTCAAATGTCAATGAGCAAGCCAATGGATAAACAGAGTGTGAAGTGTGGTATATCTGTACTAGAATACTACACAGCAGTATGAATTAAGGAATTATCAATCATGGAACAACATGGAAAATCTCCTAATAATTACATAGTAAAAGAAGATAGATATAATAGAGTAGTACATCTATTATTCCATTCATATAAGACTCTAAATATGCAAACCAATGTCTAGTAATAGACAGCAGATCAGTGGTTGTATGGGGTGGGGAGGGAGATAAAAAGGATTATAAAGATGTATGAGAAACTACTAGAGCTGACAGATCTGCTCACTATCTTGTTTGAGGTGATGATATCATGAGTGAATACATAAGCTAAAACTTGTCAAATTATAACTTTAAATGTATGCATTTTATGTCAATGATACTTTAATAAAGCTGTTAAGAAAATGTTTATTGGAGGAAAAAGGGAAAGCCCCCAAAATTGAAAACAAACTGAATCAAATATACCAAACTGTGTTGTACAATGACAGAAGGAAGAAAATTATTTCAAGATTCTTTAAAAGAAAGCATTTGACTCTCAATTCCTAGAGGGATATAATCTAAAGTAAAAAAAAAAAAACTTCAAATAAACATAAAGCAACACACACTACACTTAATTATAGACATAAATATTGGTGTTATTATTTTGAAACTGTCATTTATAATAGAAGAAATTAAGCAAATAATTTAATTCAAGCATCGAGATAAATGACAAAACAAAAAAATACAAGAATAAAATATTTAAAAACTTGTAAAACTCCCGTATTCTTAGAATTCAATAAATTCATGATTCTTAAAAGAAATAAATATTCCATAGCTCTGTCTGAAGAAAAGACTAAAATCAATGACATTCCAGTGGCAGAAGCCCCTAGTGCCCAAATGAGAATTTTTAAATCCAATTGTCATTAAAATAGACCAGACTTTCTGAGAGAAGTTGGTAGTTCTGGGTACAGGGCAGGAATGTTCAAGATGACCCTGAAAGAAATCTTTGGACCAGAAAGCATGGAAGCAATCACAACTAAAAAGGGATGCATCAAAAGGAGCAGAACTGGAGAAGTTCCCACTGGCCAGTAAGAGACAATCTGAGCATCAAAAATATAAAGACAGCGGTGGCTTGAAACTAGTCAAATATCAGGAGTCAGAAAACTTTTGCAGTAAATGGCCAGACAGTGTTTTAGTCTTGTGGGTCATCGTTGCAACTATTCACCTCTGCTGTTGTAACACGAAAGCAACTATGAATAGACACTAGATGGACACGTGGAGTATGGTCGTGCTCCAATAGATCTTTTTATTTCTTTTTTTTTACAAAAACAGATGGCAGGCCGGATTTAGCTGACAAACCACAGTCTGCTAGACCTGAAATATATGGAAATCCATGAATTCATGAAAAAAGGAAACTTACTGTCAACATTTGTGATTACTAAGGCGCCAATACGTTCCTCCAAAAATAGACAAATACAAGGAAAGACACATTTATTTTCCTTTTTTATGCAAATAACATCAGAGTAATTAAATAAATGATGAAAGCTCCTCTTAACGGTATAATTCTGGCTAATATACAGAAAATGAAAGATAAAATTGGAAAATTAGCATGTTTTGACACCTAATGAAATGAAAAAAAACATCTAATGAAAAAACAAACATCAATATTCATAAAAGAATGCTAAAACCATTTAAATAGGGGCAATGGGCAGAACCTACGTGTAGCCAAGGATAATCATGGCATCACTAAGTATGTGCCTTGGGATGTAATGCAATAGGATTTACACAGAGAAAGCAATAAATCAAATTCAGAATGTGGGGTATTCAAAACAACAAATAACCAGTCTATACACAAATGCACATACGTTAACATATACACACTACATATAGCCAGGAAATTTCAGTGTGAACTAGAAATCCAGTTTAACCCAGATAATGATAATGTTGAGTTTTTTTGTTAATGGTGATAGATTTGGTAATAATATAATGCCATACCAATTTTTTTATTACATTATTAATCTGATAATAAATTTTACTTAATTATCAATTATAAATAGTGGATAAAATCTGCTGGGTGCCGGAACGTACTCTGGGATAAATGCAAGAAGGAAGATATAATCCATAACCTCAATGAGTTTATAGATCACTTAGTTTTATACTTATATAAATAAGCAATTAGAATTTCATGTTTATTTGTATATAGATAGATAGATAGATTGGATCCCAAGGGAAGGATTTATTCATTGTCTGAGGGTGTTGCAGCAGGCTTAAACAAGAATAAGAATTTGCCAGAGTGAAAACTTAGAAAGTTATATTCCAGGTAAAAATAATCTCTTCTAAATGCTATTTTTTTTTTTTTTTTTAATTTTTTGTTTATTGCAGTAACATTGGTTTATAACATTGTAAAAATTTCAGGTGTACATCATTGTACTTCTATTTCTGCATGGACTACATCATGTTCACCACCAAAATACTAATTACAACCCATCACCACACACATGTACCGAATTATCCCTTTCACCCTCCTCCCTCCCCCCTTCCCCTCTGGTAACCACCAATCCAATCTCTGTCCCTATGTGTTTGTTTATTGTTGTTATTATCTACTACTTAATGAAGGAAATCATACGGTATTTGACCTTCTCCCTCTGACTTATTTCACTTTGCATTATACCCTCAATGTCCATCCATGTTGTCACAAATGGCTATTTTAAAGAAAAAGCAGAATGTTTAGTGTTTCCATAGACACAATTTATTAAAAGGAATGATTGAATTATGGAGAAGAAATTAAAAATAGTTATATAAAAATTATTTTCAAACTTCTTTCTTTTTTCATGAGAAAGGAGATTTTAAATGTTGCATAAATTTTGGGAGAGACAAATTACAACATGAATTTCTCCCATTAGCAACCACTCACAATGTGCCAAGAGCATTGTGATAACTGCATTTATATTCTATATGGTTTCTTCCTATTTACACTTGCTAGGCACTGCCCTAAGTTATGTGGACAAAACCCCATGAACTAGGTAATTTTATCATTCATTCCCATTACACTGATTAAGAAAAAGAGGCACAGAGAAATTTAAGAAATTTTTTCCAGAATTATGAGAGCTTTTAGCCGACAAATTCAGGATGATTCCACAGATAGTTCTCTTAACAAACATACTACACTGCACAATCTATTTAACTTCCTCCTGATTTTGTTTTGGTAATTACCATTTTTAGCATATTCACAATGTTGTGCAACCATATCCATTACGTAATTCCATAACATTTTTTTCCACCCATGAAGTAACCCCATATCCATTAAGGAGCTATTCCCCTATCTCTGTTACCCCCACTCCTAGAAAAACACTAGTCTATTTTCTGTCTCTATGGACTTTCCTATTCTGGACATTTCACATAACTGCAATCACACAATATTTGGACTTTTGTGTCTGACTTTCTTTAATAGAATGTTTTCAAGGTTCATCCATGCTGTAGCATGTATTGATACTTCATTCCTTTTTATAGCCAAATAACATTCAACTGTATGTATATACCACATTTGTTTATCCATTCATCACTTGATGGGTATTTGACTAGTTTCTATTTTTTGTCTATCATGTATGATATTTCTGTGAACATTTGTGTACACATTTTTGTGTGAAAGTAATTTTCAATTCCTATAAGTAGAATTTCTGGGTCATATATTAACTCATATGGTAATATATATATAACATTTTGAGGAACTGCCAGACTGTTTTCCAAGTATCTGAACCATTTTACTTTCCCACCAGCAATGTATAAGGGTTCCAAATTCTGTACATTATCAATAATGCTTGCTGTATATATGTATTATAACCACTCTAGTGGCTGCCAAGTGGTATGTCATGGTGGGTTTGAATTGTATTTCCCTCATGGCTACTGAATTTGAGCACCTTTTCATGTGCTTTTTGCCCATTTGTACATCTTCCTTGGAGAAACCACTAGTCATTTTCCTGTTTGTTGAGTTTTTGGTCTTTTTATTGTTCAGTTGTAGGAGTTATTTTATGTAAATTTAACCAAGGAAGTGCAATACTTGTACAAAGAAAATGACAAAGCTTTTTTTAAAGACATTAAAGAAGACCTAAATAAAGGAAAAGACATCCCATGTTCAGGGATAGTAGACTTGATATTATTAATTAACATGGCAATACTTCCCAAACTGATCACAGACTTGGTGTAATCCTCATAAAAATTCCGACTTCTTTTGCATAAGTGAGCAATTCAATACTAAAATTCATATGTAATTCCAACGGATGCTGAATAGCCAAAACAATATTGAAAAAGAGGAACAAAGTTGAAAGAGTCACATTTCCCAATTTCAAAACTTAGTGTAAAGCTACAGTAATCAAGACAGTGTGACGCTGGCATAACAATAGACATTCAGATCAATGGAATAGAACCGAGTCCTATAACAGAACCATACATTATGGTCAATTGAATTTTAACAAGGATGCCAAGATTATTCAATGGGGAAATAATAGTCTTTTCAACAAATCACGTTGGTATAACTGGATATCTATATGCAAAGAAAACTTTTATTTCTACCTCACATGATATACAAAAGTCAACACAAAAGAAATCAAAGACCTAAATGTAAGAGCTAAGACTATAAATCTCTTAGAGGAAACATAGGTAGAAATCTTTGTGACTTTGGATCAGTCAATGGTTTCTTAAATATGACAGCAAAAGCACAAGCTTTTATAAAATAAAGGTAAAATAGGTAAATTTGACTTCACCAGAATTGAAACTTTTGTGATCAAAGAATACTATCGAGAAAGTGAAAAGACAAAACAAAGAATGGAAAAAATATTCACCAATTATTTATCTAATAAGGGTCTAGTAGTTTTTAAAGAGCTTATTGGAAAGCTTTCAGGGCTTTGAATATAATAACATAGACTCAATAGCTTCTCTTTGCCATAGAAAAGTAGATGGTTTACAGTGTTGGCCTAAAAATAGTAAAATGAATCAGATCAGAAATCTGAAACTTAAATTATTTCTATTCAGGGCTGCGTGGATAATAGTTCACCATCAAATACCTTGATGATTTTTTACTCATATCTCTCTGATGGCGTATTATATACAATATGGAACTCTATATATTCTAGGGATTTCCTTACAGGACATATTTTTTTACCTGACAGGATATCAATAATACCCCTCTCTTAACAGGCATTAAATATATGGGTAAGTATGTGCAGGAATGAGCAGAGGGGAAGTCCCAAGAAGACGTAACTAATTTTTTTAAACCTCCTTTCGTTTACCCCAGATATCCAATGCTCAACAGTCACCCTCAGTTTGTTCACCGAAACATCTCTGAAACCATTTCCCTGAGCTTCAGATTCATTTCCCCATTGCATTTTCGCTCTCAAATAATCCATTTAATTTAACACATCAGCCGTCTAACTTGTTTTCCTGATTCCAACATCTAAAAATCCATGTTCAATACAGTTAACAGAGCAATTTTTATAAAATAAAAGTCTGATCACATAGATTGTTAGATTAAAAAACAAAACTCTCACATGAATCACCCTGCCGCAGAATCACCCACAGTCCGTGTTTCTATCCTGCACTCCAGGTAAATTGAAAATATACTTTAGGGATGAGAACATGGACTTTGTATTTAAATAGGATAACCCGGTGGGTGATTCTTATTCACTCCAAATTTTCAGGTCTATAGACCTACCAGATAAAGTCCTAGTACATTTTAGGACATACAAGCTTTTTTTGATTTGAAGCCTGCCTTTTTTTCTTGCCTTGTTGAGTTCTATCTCAACAGAGGCAACGTTTTCCCCCAGGTAACATTTGTTGAGCACTCATTCTGGGCCAGTTGCAGATCTAGAATCACTTTGCATAGTATCTCTCTTCATTCTCAAAATAACCTCATAAAACAAGAATTATTATCACTAATATACATCTATTTTATACATGGAGAAACTTAGGAAGGAAGAATTTGAGAAACTTGATCAGGCTCACACGTATGTCTGGATTGAAACCTTAGCTGACTGGCTCAAAAGTCTACACTCTAAATTATCAGGCTTGTGATACTAGAGAGTGACATTTGAAGTAATTCCTAGAGCCCCAGTGGTAGTACGTGTTGCTACATTTATGTCTATAAAATTCCATTATGATTAATATGTAATTAAAATAGTGTTTGTGGAGGAGGTCAATACCATGTCTTGTAGAGCAAATGAAATTTAACATTTGTGTTGATGACTAGAAGAGAGGACTCTTCCTGTAGCACAGAAAGGAATGCTAATCATAAAGAGAAGTAGGAAGGAAAGGGGGCATTGTGGTGAAAGGTCTGGCTAAAATGTTAGGAGAAGGTTAACTAATTGAAGGACAAATTAAGTAAATTTAAAACACGAGTAAAAAATTTTTACCTATTCTCCAAGATTTTAAAATTGAATTTTCCTCATATTTTGAAAAAAGAAATCTTTTGTAGTGTATCCTTGAAGGCTTGTTTGACTTGCTGGTTCCTTAGAGTGTAAATGAAGGGGTTTAATAAAGGGGCAACTGAGGTGTAGATAATAGCTACACCTTTGGATAAAGTCACCCTTTCCTTTGCCGATGGCTTCATGTAAATAAAGATAGAGCTCCCGTAAGTAAGGGAGACTACAATCACATGAGAAGAACAAGTAGAAAAAGCCTTTGTTCTTTTCTGAGCAGAAGGGATTTTTACAATGGTCTTGATAATAGATGTATAGGAAAGAATCACTAACAGCAACGTGACCATGAGTGTTACAACAGCTGAGACAAATGAAGTCAATTCTAGGAAACGAGCGTCTGTGCAAGAAATCTGCAGCAGAGGGGAAGTGTCACACATGAAATGATCAATTACTTTGGAAGCACAGAATTCCAGTTTCAGTCCCAAGATCAATGGTGGAAAGGTAATCAGAAAGCCAGCTGTCCATGAGCTGAGTACCAGGTGGTAGCACATTTTGTTGCTCATAATGATTGGGTAATGTAGGGGTTTGCAGATCGCTACATAACGGTCAAAAGACATGGCAGCCAGTAGGTAAAATTCTGTAACTCCTAATAAGAGGTAGAAGAATAACTGAGATACACAACCACTGTAGGAAATGAGTTTGTTTTTAGTCGCGATGATGATCAGGAATCTGGGAATACAGATTGTTGTCAATGAAACTTCCAAGAAGGAGAAATTTCGGAGGAAAAAATACATGGGATTCTTGAGGCGGGGATCTAGTAAAGTGAGGAGGATGATAGATAAGTTCCCCATCACACTTAACATATAGTTTAGAAAGAGAAATATAAAAATCACAATTTGCAATTGTGGGTTATCGGTCAGTCCCAGGAGAATGAACTCTATCTCTCTTGACTGGTTCTTCATTTCAGATTTGAGTAGAATTACACAGACATAGGTAAACAACTCCAAAAGTGGAAATAACTGGATTTTTTTAAAACTACAGACATAAAATAAACATATTCAGGAAGGTAAACAATTTCAAAATGTTGATTTAATTTGACAAGACAGATGATAGCTAAAATTATAGCATAGATCAACCTAAGCAGCCTCTGATTGTTCCATTTAAGCCACAATTATCTTTATAACACTACTAAATCCTTTTGTTTCCCCATTTAAACTTGAAAGATAATTTAAATTTCAGCTGATCATTTCCAAATTAACTGAATTTTGTTTAAATGTTCTAAATAGAGAGAACATAACTATTACTTACAATGTATTTTCTATGTATATTTCGTATATTATTGAAAAAGTTCTTATAACATCTGGACAAGTATACCAGTGTCAATTTGCAATGTTTATTCAAAAATTATTAGCTCATCAAAATACTTTTTAAATATATGGAACATATAAAAATAATAATAATTACATATTTTCTGTATGATTGAAATACTCAAATATATACCATTAATTATTTTGTCCCAGCGTGTTACTTCTCCATTATTCCTTTATCTCATTTCATTAATTATTTTTTGAGGGGGTTTCAAATACATCAGTCTTCTCATAATTAGTTGTATTTAATCAGGAAGTATTGAATATTGTATCTGCATAAAAATAGAAAAATATGACAGTTTAAAAGTCAGTGAATATTACCTGACATGTACTTGCAGATTCATTTATGATCTGGATATTTATAATAAGTTATATATGACTTACCATATCCGGGATATATTGATAGAACTTTCCACCCATGGGAACACGGTAGAAACAAGAGTTGAAAATAAACGAATATTCTTCTTTTTATAACATTATAAAATATTCAAGTATTTCAAGAGGAAATTTAATTCCAATTAAATTTTCTGGCAAAGCATTCAAAACGGATATTCAATCTGGAAATTATATGCATCTGTTGATATCTTCCACTTTCATTCACACTCATTAAAATCACAGGACCCAGATATTACAGATGATTCGATTAGAATCCTCTTTCATGCCAGATAAGATTTATTTTCTGAGATTTTCCTTATATATTTAAATTGAGAAAAACATCTTCATAAAAATTCTAAATGAAAATGTGATGCTCTAAATGAAAAGATGTTTGAGAAATCTCTCAAATGAAATGAACCCAAATTTTGTAACAAAGAATTATTGCTTCCAGTTGTACTCTAATAAAAGCCACACTTTTATCATTTTCCTCATAAGAGACACAAGGGGATTAGTTGAAATAGAAAGAGGAAGGAAAAAGAAATGCCCTCTGGAGACTGGTGTCAGGACACACCAATTAAGTAAAAAAACAAAAAAGACAGAAAGAAAGAAGTAAAAAAGAAGAGAAAACAAAGAAATAAGGAAATAAAAACCACTGTGAATTGCTTTAACTGCAAAACTGAGGGGCCATTTTCCCAAAAGAGAAGTACGAGTGATTTAAACTCTATACTTAATGTCAACAAGAATTTCAGATATTCCACTGCCCTGGCACAATATGACCAATTCTACTGGAAAGAGGCTTTACCCCCAAAAGGAACTTATCTCTTTTTTTCCAGTAGGCAATACATTAGGATTCCGTTAACTTGATTGTGACCCACTCTCAAAATTTGCTGGGCGTCGGGGACAGCACTTAAATTAGTGGGCTGGTGGTTAAGATTCCGCTCTCTCACCACATAGGTCTGGGTTTGTTTCTCAGTCGGGGAACCACACCACCTGTCTGTGTGTCAGTTGTCATTCTGCAGAGGCTGCATTTTGCTCTGATTCAGAAAGATACGCCACGGGTAGCCCACTGCCAAAAAAACAGGCCATGAAAACTCTATGAGTAGCAGCAGAGCACTGTCTGATATAGAACCAGAAGGTGAGAGAATGGCGCAAAAGGACCAGGCAGGGTTACCTCTGCCTCTGCAGGGTCCTTAGGAGTTGGAATCGACTGAATGGCACTAACAATAAAGTACTTCAATGGTTTCCTGTTTGTTTTTGTTTTGAAACAATATAAAACATAAAGAAAGAAGTACACAACAAGGATCTTTTATTCCTGAACCATTTGGTGCTCCATCTGCTACTCAATATAGTAGTGTGTATTCACGACAAAAAGAATATTCTGCTAGATAAGCACCATACAACCTTCATTATCAGGACATTAACATTGCTACATTATTAATACCTAATTCCTCAATCCTATCCAAGTTTCACCAATTGTCTAAAAATTTTCCTTCAGAGAAAAAAATAATATAATTTAGAGTTACATGTTTCCTTTAATTGTTATAATTTTTAAATCTCCTTTCATTTGGAATAGTTCCCTAGTTTTTTCTTAACTTTCAAGAATATTCCCTGGAAATTATTTTCTGGTAATTATATATTGTGTGCCTCATTTTTGCCTGAAGTTTCTGCATGATTATATTAGATTTATTAACCTTTGGCAGGAATATCACAGAAGTAATGTTGTCTTCTCGTGGAATCCTATCAGGTGTCACACTATTTCATTATTTCCCCCTATTCATGATGTTTTCTTTTACTTCTCGATTAATATGGCTATTTACAGGTTTGTTCACCATAAAGCTACTCTTTTATCTTTTAAGTTAATAAGTATCTTGTGTAGATACTTTGAATACCAAATAAATATCTCAATCTTTGGAAAACTTACAATTTATAGATTAAATACTTTATATCATTATAAATTTGTGCTTTCCAATTTTATTATTTTCATCATTTAATTTGATGCCCAATTGCCCCAGATTTGGCCAGTGTAGATCCATTCAAGATTGTTCTCTGTCCTTTTGACAAGCTTTATCAATTTTTGAGGGCTTCTTTATTCCCTGACACCACAAAGTGCTCCAGGCTCATCTTGTACCTTTTCTGCACCAAACTTGGTCTAAACGATTTCTTCAGAGTCTAGTTTTTTTTTTATAGTGAAGAAGATTATTTCGAAGCCAGGATCTGAGTGCTCTGAATGCTATGTATGCTCATTGTTACTGGGGATCAACATTCCCAGATCCTCACAGTGGACAGATTTACACACACACACATACATGCATACACATATATGCACATACACACATATACATATAAGTACATACAGAGATATATATATACACATATATATACACACATACACTCATATATTTATACACACACACACATTTATACACATGCACACATATACACAGATATTTATACCTATATGTGTTTCTATCTCTGTGTATAAAATAACACGAGTTCACTCCAATACCAGCACCACAGAGCTCATTCCATTGTATTTATCTGATGTGAAATTTGAAAAAAAAAAAAATTTGGCTTAAGATGATGATATTTCCTTCAGAGATGTTTAAGTTTTGATTTGGCCAGGCACCTGAAGCCTTTAGTAATCCAGGATAATCTCAGTCCAAAGGCACATTTGAGATGATTTGAAGCTGAAAATACAGTACCTGTAAGAGTCTGCCTACTAGAATTTCTCAACTCAAAATTAGAGGTGTTCACCAAGTCTCCTCTGACATGCCCTGTCTCTGTCTCTGTCTCCCTGGACCTAGGAATCAGCCAAAAACACTCAGCTTTCCTCGGTGAAGACACTTCTGAATCAGCAACTCTCACAGGGAAAATGAGGCCCACAGCCTTGATTTATTTTCCTGGATCTCTCTTCCCTGTATTCTGGCCTGATCATTCTTCCCTATCTGTTATCTCCCCAATTTATGTCAAGCACATGATTTTCGTATTTCCCATTCTTTCCTGCTGTTTTCCACGTGATGATTAATATATATTCAAAGTTCTCTGAAATCACTTTCTTCAGAGTGATGTTAACGACATTTTCCTAAAGAAAAGAGGTTGAAACTCATCTTCAGATATTTCATGCCCTGTGAATTTAAGCCAGTGCTATGTGGGTTGTTTATCTGTTCCCTGTCATTTCACAGGAGTGTTTTTATATATCGCAGATACTAATCATTTTTGGCTGCAAATATTGCCTCTCAACATGTGGTTTATATTTTCAACATTTTCTGATATATTTGAAAAACTAACTCTCACAGCTATTTCTCTGCCTAAAATTCCTTTCAACTCCAATTCTTAAATAATGATTTTGCTGCATATACAAGTCTAATTTGAGAGTTATTATTCTCTCCATATTTTTAAAATATAATTAAACTCTCTTTGTATCACAAAGTTGCTGTTGAATTATTATTTGCCATATGTGTCTGATCTATCTTTACTTTCTGACTGCCCTTAGAATCTTCTCTTTATCCTTGCAGTGTCAGCAATTCCACTACAATTTGCTGACTCATGGATTTCTTTTTATTTAAATTTGCCTAATATTTATTTTGTTTCCTAAAAATGCAAATTGGTGTCTTTCATCAATTATGGAAAATTAGTGGCCGTTATCTCTTAATTAAAGTTTTTTCCTGTTCTAGATATGTTCTCCTGTTAGATATCCAATCCAACATATGTTAGAACATCTCATTATATACACAGTGTTTTGTGAACTCTTTCATATTTACATTATCTTGCCTTTCTACACTGTATTCTAAATAATTTATTGAGAAGTATTCCTGTTGACACACTCCTCAAATACTTCATTTAGCTATTTAACCAATATATAAAATTTTATTTCAATTATTTTTATTTTCATTTTGATAAGGTCTATTTTTTTCCAAATCGTTTTCTTCAATGGTTTCTTATCCTTACATAAAATTGCTTTACTTTCTTTTATTTCTTTAAGCTATTATATATTATTTAATAGACTTGTGTGATTCTTTAAACTTCTACAACTTTTATGAGTCTATTTAGCAATTTGTTGTTTCTGCTTGTGATCACGTGTGCTGACCTGCCATGTACATATCATGAGATATTTTACTGTGAAGTCACATTCTTTAGAATGGTATCTGTGTGTATATATGAGTTCTACAAAGAGGATTGGCATTTGCAGCTGTGGGTGTTTGGGTGCTGGTCACCAGGACCTCGGTTAAATATTTTGAATTATGGTGTTCAAACTTTAGGAGAGTATGCAATCTGCTTCCAAATATGTCCAAGTGTAGGGATGAGAAAGATATTCTAAAAGAAGCTTTTTTTATTTCTTCTACCCATATCCAAGGTCAGGGAAGGCAAGTGCCCACACCTTTCTCTCTTTTGTGCAGATTTTTTATTTTATTCAGCTGGTTCCAGCTCAATATATCTACACACAACACAACCGACCAGTTGTGGAACTTTGGAACTTTGCCTCATTTGCCAAACTTTGCCTCATTATTCCATTTCTTGAAGGCTAGTAAGTTAACACCTGGGCTAACACTTGTTTCCTGACTCTTAGCTGTGTTCATCTGTTTCAGGACTCGTTCACTCTTTCTATTTTCTAGACACTGCAGATTTCACTTACTTTTCCCCCAGCTCAGCCATTCACATTTCCATTTTCTTTTCTTTCAGAACTTTTAGGCTTTTTTGTATCAGGAAGTTATTTTAAGACATCTACTGCCATTATTTTAGGCAGTAAAAGACTCTTCTCCCTCCTTATGTTCCTAAGCCTGGATTTTTATTAATATTTATACATTAACTATGTATATATATCATCATTTCTTTCACTGAGCAATGTATTCCTTTTCTGTGGATACTGTAACCAATTAAGACAAAATGAGTAGCTTAAAACAATGAAAATTTATTCTTTCACAGTTCTAGAGGCCAGAAGTCTGAAATCAGTTTCACTGGGTCAAAATCAAGTTGCTGGCAGGGCTGTGCTTCCTCCAGAGGCACTAGGGGGAGATTCCATTCCTTGCCTCTTCCTGCTTCTGGGGCTGCTGGTTTTCTTTGGCTTGTGGCCACATTATCCAATATCTGCCTCTGTGTTCACATTGCCTTCTCCTCTTCTATCTGTGTCAAATATCCCTCTGCCTCTCTTTTATAAGGGCACTTATGATTGCATTTAAGGCCCCCCTGGATAATCTAGGATAATCTCCCCATTTTAAGATCTTTAGCTTAATCACATCTGCAAAGACATGTTTTGGAAATCAGGTAATATTTACAGGTTCCAGTGATTGGGTCCTGTTGTCTTTGGAAACCATTATCGGCCCATCAGTTACACCGTCATCACTATCTCCTCCCGAGCAGATTTATTATTCCCATTATTCTGGTTACTATATTAATTAGTGTGCTGAGAAGGAGTTGAATATTTGGTGATCAGGATCATGGACGGACACAAAGTTAAAAATTCTTATGGCCATTTTTTATGGAAATCAGTTTTTTTTCAAATAGTATATCCTGACTCATAGCACCAAATTTGTTTTATTTAATTCTCCATGTTTGTTTCTTTATCTTTATTTACCTTAGTGTGATAATTAAATTGGCAAACAAATCGTACTATGTATTGGCTACTACTAAGTGCTAAGCTCAGTACAAATATTATCTCATCAAAGCTAAGAGTAACTCCATGGGACCAGCCCCGTAGCTTAGCGGTTAAGTGCACGGGCTCTGCTATTGGCGGCCCAGGTTTGGAACCCCGGGCACACACTGACGCACTGCTTGTCCGGCCATGTTGAGGCGGCGTCCCACATACAGCAACTAGAAGGAGGTGCAGCTATGACATGCAGCTATCTACTGGGGCTTTGGGGAGAAAAAGAGAAAAAAAAAAAACGAGAAGGATTGGCATGGATGTTAGCTCAGGGCTGATCTTCCTCATACAAAAAAAAGAAAAACCTAAGAATAACTGCATAATAGAACAAAGCTCTTACTATCTCATTTTAGCCGACTAGGAAAGAAGTGCTGGAATGATCGTTACAACACAACTAAGACGTTTGGAGCTGGGATTGGAAAGAGGATTTCCAAGGAGGCCATTAATGACTGTTGTTATTAATTAATATTTTGTTGAGAAATAACAGCTTTTGGTGATATTTATTTATTAGTTCTAATTTTGGAAATATTAAGCAGATTATGTGAAATTTGACAAATGTATGAAAAAGGAGAGAAGTTATTGTCACAAGACAGGAGGGAATTCCTTTTCAGGTGTGTCTGCAGCCCAGTCAATCAGACATGAAACAGGGCAAAAACAATCTCACCAAACTAGATTAATATCTTAAGGACATAGGCTTTTCTTCCAACAAAGAAAAAATCAATGCTAGAGATTATCTTCAAAATTTAGAATATTTGAGTTACAATAACTTATGTTCAAAATTATTAGAGAATAGTTATTAAAAACCTGATATCTGCTACAGTGACTGATTAATGTAGGAAAAAAGGGAGTACACTGACTTTCAATTTGAATCTGTTTGAGTCAAATATGTTATTTACTTGGAGATTACAAGCCTGTCATGAAAATGAGCAGATCTTTGGGAAAGTTTTGGGAAGATGGTGGAGCAGGAAGCACCAGGAATCTGTCTCCCACCTAGACAACAATTGCACTGACAGAATCTGTCTAAAGTAATCATTTTGGAACTCTAGAGTCTATTGAAGACTTACAACTTCCAGGAGACATGTGGGATGACAAATTGTTGCTAATTGCCGTAATTTCAGCCCTTAGCACGGTAGCGGTTACCCATCTTTCCTCCACATCCATGGCAGGTGGCTGTGCACTTGTTCCTGGAGCGGCTTGCACACAGCTTGCAAGAGCCAATGTGGAAAAAAGGATCCTGTCCTCCAAATATTACTATCTGTACTCTGATCCCTGGTTGCTTCTTCTGACCACAGAGGTGCAGACAAAAGGCAGGCAGCCATTGCTGTTAAACATTCCCACACAGTTGTAAGCCCTTCCCCCTATGGGTGAAGCGACTTTCAGGGGATTTAAAGGGCTGGTGCCCCTTTCCTCTTCTTGATTTTCCTCTTTTTCCCCTTTTGAGAGCCTAGGACGTTAAAGCCTAGGACATTCAAAAGTAAATGCACATACAGGGAAAATTAGGAAGTGACTGTGCATGCCCAGGGAAAGGCACAGGCTCAGGAGAGACCTGAGAAGACCTTAAGTTTACACTCAGGCTGATACTTGGCAAAGAGAAAGCCAACAACAATCAAAAGAATAAAATAATTTACATTTCCCTGATAGTTAATGATTTTGAACATCTTTTCATGTGTCTGTTGGCCATCTGTATATCTTCTTTGGAGAAATGTCTGTTCAGGTCTTTTGCCCATTTTTTAATTGGGTTGTTAGTTTTTTGGTTGTTGAGATGCATGAGTTCTTTATATATTTTGGAGATTAACCCCTTATCAGATGTATGGTTTGCAAATATCATCTCCCAATTGTTAGGTTGTCTTTTCATCTTGTTGATGGTATCCTTTGCTGTGCAGAAGCTTTTTAGTTTGGTGTAGTCCCATTTGTTTATTTTTTCTATTGTTTCTCTTGCCCTGTCAGACATGGTGCTCAGCCATAAGAAACGATGAAATCCAGCCATTTGTGACAACATGGATGGACATTGAGGGTATTATGCAAAGTGAAATAAGTCAGAGGGAGAAGGTCAAATACTATATGATTTCCTTCATTAAGTAGTAGATAATAACAATAATAAACAAACACATAGAGACAGAGATTGGATTGGTGGTTATCAGAGGGGACGGGGGGAGGGAGGAGGGCGAAAGGTATAATTCGGCACATGTGTGTGGTGATGGGTTGTAATTGGTATTTGAGTGGTGAACATGATGTAATCTATGCAGAAATAGAAGTATAACACCTGAAATTTATACAATGTTATAAACCAATGTTACTGCAATAAACAAAAATTAAAAAAACAAAAAAGAATAAAATAAAAACTGTACAGCATCCCTGGGAAAGGAGAGAATCTGAAAGTGAGAGTTACCACGTTATTGGATTCAAATGTTCAGTGTTCCTAAGTCATAAAAAGAAAGAGGAAATTATGGCCCATTCAAAATAAATCACCAGAAATTATCCTTGAAAAATGACTTAATCCACTAAATCTAATAGATAGATCTACTAGCTAGAACAACTATCTTAAAGATTCTAAAAGAACCAAAGGAAGATGTGGAGAAGTCAAGAAAGCCATGTGTGAACAAAATGGAAACATCAAAAATCAGATAGAAAACCTGAAAGAAACCAAAACAAAATTATAGGATAAAAATTACAGTAACTAAACTGTTATCAAATGTATTAGTCTTTGCAAAAATATGAAAGAACTTGAGCTGTGTTCTTTTTTACCCCCGATAAATATGAAATACTATATCTAAGTGCAAAATACCTAACATTCTGAAAAGTACCTGAAACATTTACGGAACTGACTATGAGCTTACCATAAATGAAGTTCCAAAAAATTCCACAGGATTAAATTCTTACAAATATGCTTTTTAATTATCATGAATTAAGCAAGAATCAATAACAGACAAACATAAAGTCCCTAAATATTTAGAAATTAAGCAAAATACTTCTAAATAGCCAATTGGTCAAAAAAAGAATCAGAAAGAAATTAGTGAAAATTTTGAACTATATGATAAAATGTAGCAAATTAAAATTATGAGATATCTACAAAAGACACATTTACAGAAAATTTACATAATTCAATGTATGTATTAGAAAAGATGAAAGCTAAATATCAATTATCTATGTCAGTACTGGCTAATATGGTAGCCATTAGCCACCTATAGCTATGAAGCACTCGAAATGTAGCTAGTGAGACTAAGGGAGTGAATATTTAATTTAATTTAATATTCATTATTTTAAATTTATATGTAGACATGTGGCTAGTTGCTATCATATTAGAAAGTACAGATCTAAGTAATCTTCTTAATAGCCTACTAAAAATGAGGTCAGTTACACCTAAATATATTTGATAGACCGATTATTGAGATAGAATTTAACTACGAAAAGTTCACCTTTTTGGTGTGTATAGTTTGATGAACTTTGACAGACACATATAGTCACGCAACCACCACTACAGTATAGTTGTAGATATAAAAAGTTTCCATCACTATAAAACGTCCCCTCATGACGCTTCTGTAGTCAACCACTTCTCCTCACTCTCAGCCCCCAACCACTGACTAGATTTCTGTCCCTATAGTTGAGTGTTTTCCAGAATTATGGAAATGGAATCACAGAGCATGTACATATTGTATCTGGCTTCTTTCATTTAGCATAGTATTTCTAAGATTCAATGGTGTTTTTTATACATCATTAGTGTATTCCACTGTATGCATAAACCACAACTGTTAAACCAATCATCAGCTGATGGACATTGGATTGTCTACAGATTTGGGCATTAATGTAAAATGTATTTAATAGGTAAAATTCAGTTCACTTGAAGGATCAAAAAAAATTTCATCAAAACTCCACCCTAAGCCTTATTAATCTGATAATAAATTATGCATAATTATTACTTATAAATAATATATACATATATACCACCAGGTGCCAGAATGTAAAACAGTTTATAATAAAGTCTAAAATTGCCTCTATTGCTCACTGGAAATGAGGCGATGCCTTGTGCTGGTGTAAACCAGCTTGAGATTCCCCAGTGTTGTCCCAGGACAGTGAACTGCTAATGATGCTGTTGAAGATGTCATTGTTTTTCCAAATTGCTTCTGATACTCTTCTGGGATACTTTTACTTCAGCTTTTATTTAAAGTAGATGGCAATGGTGTCTTTTATTGCCACTAATCAGTACTTTTGGAACTCTGATCCCAAAAGAAGAGTTTTCCTTCTTTGCTTTATTTCAATAGATCCCTTGAGTCTGTAGTGAGCAGAAAATGATAAAACTGCAGCATCTTGTAAGTGTACAGTGGCAAAGTGGAATCTCTCTCTTGAAGCAATTGCTTATCTTTCATCAGATGGTGTACTGAATTTTTTCAGTTGTCACTTTTTATTTTATTTTATTTTAAAGAATAACAAACTATTTTTAGGTTTCGAATGACAACAATTATAATAAGACAAAATTTCACAAAACGCAACTTATCTGCAATAGAAGATGGGTGTCCACTAAAATTATTGATACCTGAGCTCCAAACTTCACAGGGAGTATGAATTTGAGGGAATATGGAAATTCTTTACAAAAGCACAATATGTCCACCTTGCCTCTTCCCACAGAAATCATTGGTTATAAATCTCTCCCAACTGATAATAAAATATGATCATAAAAGATAGTAAAATTATAATTATGTTAACATACATATTTTCCATGCACACAAATGAAAACAATAACTATAATAAATCCGAGGAGGTAAGTCAACTATAATTTTGACCTAACTTCAGAATCAGAAATTAAGTCAAATGCGCAATAAGTCCAATTCAGGGAATTAAATTTGACTACTGAATTTTCATGTTTTACAAATTTTTTTAATGGTAGAGTCATTTTAGTTTGTGTATTAACAGGTGTTGTAATCTATTTTATTCGTATCCAATGGCAGCGAAGTTGCATTTTCTCTTATGCTGTTTATGAAATACTTGTTGCCCTGGGTAAAGTGATGTGGCAAAAATACTGAGTAACTCCGCTATATAATTTAAGATAACATAGTTTTAGAACCATCTGTTAGACCCACATGGTAACAGAAATTGTATGACTAACTCTTAGAACACACCTTTTCAAATCAGAGGTAGAGAAAGATGGGAGTCACAGAAGGAACAGAAAAATATATTTTTACAATAAAAGCTTGTGACCAGTCAGTCTGTAAGACTTCAGTTGCCATTAAAAACATTAGAGCTATTCAATAATGTGGGTTTTTGAAAATCACATTAATCTTGGATAAGCCTAGTTTTATTTTTTCCAAATAAGAAAATAAAGTAATAGACATGACAGCAATATTAATAAGACAAATGCAAAAGAATAAAGCCAGCAAGGACTGCTCTAGTGACCCATTTCTTTTATTTATTTATTTGTTTGTTTATTTTTTACAGGGAAGGATTCACCCTGAGCCAACATCTGTTGCAAATCTTCCTCTTTTTTTTTCTCCCCAAAGCCCTAGTGCATGGTTGTTTATCCTAGTTGTAAGTCCTTCCAGTTTTTCTATGTGACCTGCTACCACAGCATGGCAATTGACAGACTGATAGTGTGGTTCGCAACCAGGAAATGGACCCAGACGGCAGAAGAGCTGAAAGTGCCGAACTTGAACCGTTAGACCAGCAGGGCTGCCGCAATCCACTTCTTTTAAAAGTCTGCAGGTAATGCATATAATGAAATAGACTGGCATGTTTAACATAACAGAGGAAGGAAATAGAATTCTTATATGTGGAAAGGATATGGAGTAATATAATTGTGGCGTATTTAATAGTTTTATAAACAATATGGAGGAAGTAAAAATAATAGTGACCCAAATTATGTAGACACAAATAAGAATACATTTCAAAAAGGTTGATTTAATAAAGACACAGTATTTTTAACTAAAATATGTTGCTTGTTTTTGTCATGATTTGCTTTGTTTTATTTGTTGCTTATACTGGAAAACAAACGTCCATTTGATTATAGCAAAGCCAGTCAAGAAAATTGATAATAATAACGGTGTATTGTAAGTACAGAGAAAATTTCAAAACTATTATAGTTAGGATATTTATCTAATCACTGGAAATCAATACTGCCTTAGCCATTCACCATCACAGGAATTGTTGTATAACCCTAAATCCTGGTTTTGAAAAATCACCCTGATACTCATTCTAAAAAGACAAAGTAACTTAGTGCACTTGCACAGGTTGAATAAAAATAATAGAAAAATGTATTTAAAATAACTCATATGCTTTTATATAAATTATACACAGAGAGTGGAGTCCACTGCGAAGAGAACTAAAATGCGTATTAACCAAAAAAAATTCCAATACCAAAGGAAAAATTCTGAGGAATATTATATAAAGAGAACTAAAGTATGAAAAAGAATTTAGAACTGACTGTAGCATGTAACTATGTGTCATTGACAATTTCATACTGGAGAAACCATTTACAAATGGATAAATTAGAGAATATATACCTTTATCTGTTTTAGGTTATATACGTATTTAGGTTAATGTATGCACATTTAATAAAATATATACGCTTTTTAGTTAGCATATATTAATTTAGTTTATATATATATATTTAAGTTAATTTATATATATTTAGGTTATTTGTATACATTTAGGATAAGTTATATATATTTAGGTTTATATACAGGTTAATATATATGTATAGGTTAATTTATATTGTTATATTGTATACATATATATATATATACTCAATATTTTCCTTCTCTTCCTATGTAGAATTGATAATGCTCACAAAAGAGAAATGAAGAACCAATCTATAGCCTGAGTTCATTCTCCTAGGACTGACAAATGAACCACAATTACAACTTGTGATTTTCCTGTTTCTATTTCTTAATTACACATTGAGCCTGATGGGGAACTTAATCATTATCCTCCTCACCCTGGTGGATCCTAGCCTCAAGACACCAATGTATTTCTTTCTCCATAATGTCTCATTTTTGGAAATCATATTCACAACAGTAAATATTCCCAGATTCCTGATAACCATCATGACCAGAGAAAAAACCATTTCATATAATAATTGTGAAGCTCAATTATTTTTTATTCTTTTACTGGAAGTTACAGAGTTTGACCTTCTGGTCACTGTGTCTTGTGACCGCTATGGTGCCTGCATTAGGGTATCTGCAAACCCCTGCATTACCCAATCATTATGAACAGCAAAGTTTCCTGCCAGCTTGTACTCAGCTCTTGGGTAACTGGGTTCCTAATATTCTTCCCCCATTGATCATAGGACTTGAGCTGGATTTCTGTGCTTCCAAAGTAATTGATGACTTTGTGTGTGAAATGTCTCCTATCCTGTAGATCTCTTGCACAGATACACATGTCCTAGAACTGATGTTTTTTGTCTTAGCTGTGGTGACATTTGTAGTCACATTGGTACTAGCGACTGTCTTACACTTACATCATTACGACCATTCTGAAATTCCCGTCTGCACAGCAAAGGACCAAAGCTTTTTCCACCTGCACTTCCCACATGACTATTGTCTCCATGACTTATGGTTACTTTATCTCTATATATATTAAACCATCTGCAAAAGAAAGGTTGACTGTCTCTGAAGGTGTAGCTTTGCTGTATACCTCGGTTGCCCCTTTACTAAACCCCTTCATTTACACCCTAAGGAACCAACAGGTGAAAGAAGTCTTCTGGGATATGTTAGAAGAGATGTTTTTCAAAAAAACAATTGTAAAAAATGCTACAAATCACAACGTGATCATAAAAACTGAAAAAACATGTTTCATGCATTTCTTCTGATCCTGTTTTCTACCTCGTTAGTTATCTCACACAGGGAATTTTCTTGAAGAATCTTGTAGCTGAGTTCTACCCTTACGTTTTATTTTTCCTTATGAAAACATTTCACCCTCCTAGTATAACTTACTCTATTCGAGTCTGCAATCCACATTTCAAGTAACATCTCCTTATTGCAAATTAGTTTTCAGAAACTATGACTTTGAATAAAATATGCCCTGTATAAGAAAACTTGCTGTATGTCATTTATTAAACATTTCCAGATATATTTATTGTGTACCTATCTTATTCCAGACATTGTGAGGGGCTCAATCCTTACCTTTGAGAAGCTTGCATTGCTTAATGGAGACAAACACATAACCCCAATATTGCTATACAGTGTATTACTAGTGTTGTAATAAAGGTCTACAAAAATATTATTGGGCGTATTGGATGGCTTCTAGGTAATTTTGGAGATCTGTGAGGATTTTCACGAGAAATTAATAATTACGCTGAGACTAAAAATAGGCAGAAGGAAAGAAGACTGAGATGTCAATACATGCAAATAACAGAGGTGTTAGATAAACCACATGCATTTGGAGAATTAGTACATCTAACGATTAGAACAGGATTTTGAAATAGCCATTTTTGTAAAGGCTTCATTACATACACAATGTGGGACACTGCATAGAATATGTAAACTCTTGATGTCTCAGTTTCTCCGTATGTAAAGTAGGAGAAATGTAACCCACACCTCACAGTTCAGTAAATATATGCTGTTAGCACTCAGTAAAAGATGCTACTTATTTTGAGCAGTTCAAAAATATGTTGCAACTAATACTTGATGTTCTTTTAAAAAGACAGCGGTAAAAACATGAAGTGTCCTGTGTTCCAGAGTAGTGTTTTGGACATAAATTTGATATATTAGTAATTTTAAAAATTTTGGTGTATAAGAATCTGCCAGGTATTCTTAGAGTTGTACTTTCAAGCTTTCATTCCTGGTGTGTCTGAGTCATTACGTCTGGGATCCTGTAACTATATCTTACGTTTAATATACACCCAGATTATTTTGAGGTGCTGTTCTTGACCTGACGTTACCAACAAAGGGAATCATTGAAAGTATATTTAAGGGTAAACTTTAATATTCAGCTTCTTTATTTTTAGAAATTCACTCTTGAAAATGATATTGAATATGGACTCAGAGTCAAGGGGACAAGTGAGGAGACCATTGCTTTAAACTATTGAGAACTTTTGAAGTTTAGTATACAAATGTGACAGTGGGTCTAAAATGCAGATAATAGAGTCATAGATATTTAGGAAAATAGGAATGAGAGGTTTCATTAAACTTTAGATTGTAGGGATAACAGAGTGGGAGGAATATTACACCTTCTTATTCACTCTCCATTACACAATCACCAAATACACATCGAATGATTTTAAGGAAGCATTTTATAACTATCTCATAAAAGTTTTATATCACACAAAAATTACCAAAAAATGCATAGTTATCCATGAAGGACAAGATTTCTCAATCTAATGAGGAATCAAAATGAACCCAGAAAGAGATATTTTTGACATTTTATTGTTATAATTATTATTTGATACATTCCTGGCTTGATAGATATTGGAGCATGGCTTAGGCTCTAATTGTTTAAAATCTATATTAACAGTCCCTTAAGTCATCCATTTACCCCACAGGGAAATGATGTATTACCATGTTTTTCCCTCGACTTCCCACAACTCCTCTTCCTCACAGGCTTCTACTGTCCTCAGAAAATAAGTTTCTTGGGGTCCAGTTTTAATGTAATAAAACAAATACCTATATGGACAAAAAGTCTTGGAAATATCTGTCTGGTAGATGGTGTCAAGACGGCATTGTAGGCAGATTCTGAACTCAATTCCCCCCAGGGACATAACAAATTTACAGCTATTCTTGGAACAATTACTCCTGAGAGAGAACTGAAAACTAGATAAAAAGAAGGCCTACAAAAATGGACAGTGCTGACTGAGCGGAGGAGGCAGAAACACCTTTCTGGAGAGAAAAAGGCCACCTTCTAACCACAGCACTTCACAGCCAGCCGGGAGCAATCATGGTACAAAGCTTTCCCTGGCGGAGTGGGGGTCTGAGAGGGAGAGTGTTACCACAATAAGCAGCTTTTGGAGTCAGCACAACCAAGACTACTGTCATAATATCTGGCTTTGCTGGCTATTAACTACAACAGGAGATACCCCCAGAAAAGCTATTGGACATAAGGGAAAGAAAAGCCTGCTCTTAAGGAGCCCATGCACAAATTCACCCATTTGGAAAGCAACCTAAAATCACCAGAAAGAAATGTGCACAGTCCTTTGGTGAAAAGACACTCACTTGATAGGCTCTGGGTGCATTTTGGTGAGAGACAAGACCTCCTCAGGCTGGGTTCACCTTCCCAGGGGCTGAGACATTGGCGGAAGACATTATTGTGACCTAGTACAGGCCTGCAGACACAGACACTGGCAGACGCCATTGGAGTTTTTCCCCCGGCCTATTAGTGCAAGGGTCTGGCCCACTCACTAGAACACCAATTTAATCCAGCTCATCCAGGGCAGGCAGCCAGCCCTAGGGACTTGCCCCACCCAACAGGAAGCTCTCAGGCAACTTGTGGGCACCATAGGCATGGTGCATGAAACCTCTGCAGCCCAGGGAGTGGGTCCACCTATGCGGGGCAGAGTGTGTGTTAAGGATGGACATGTGTTGGTGGAGTGTGTGGAGCCTCTGCAGTGGGTTACTGGGTCCCCTTCAGAGGCTTGGGGCATTCACACGGGGCAGGACTGTGTTGATGGGGTGTGTGGCCCTGCGAGTAGTGGGACTTGTCAGCTGCAGGAGACTTGTGCTCCTAAAGCAGCCACATAGATGATTGGCCCCCCTTCCAAAACTGGAAACAATTGAGTGCCCCCATGCCAGAGGCTGGCCGCACTCAGCTGCAACCCTGAGAGAGCAGACAATGGCCTTGAAGGCTTGAGGCCTTCAGCAATTATAAGCTGCTGAGCCTAGCAATCAGCCACCCTGGGGCCTACTCACTTAACAGAAAAACTGCAACAGGAATATGCTATTAGACCTTGCAGCCAACTGTGCTGGGGCTTCTCATACCTGATAAAGTGACTTAAAGGACCATAGCAGCCACACACAGTGGAGCATTACAACCAGCTGGCCAGGGGAACACCCAGGCTTCCCCGTGCACCTGCAGCAAGAACAACCCTCCCACAACAGAAGGACACACATAGCCCACACAGGGGTCACTCCTGGAATATTTGGAACAGGTGATGAGAGAGAAGCATACTGCTGGGCCTCATAAAGCATCTCTTATATAAGGCCACCTCTCCAAGATCAAGAGATGCATATAGATATAGGCACAGAGAAAGAGGCAAAATGAGGAGACAAAGTAATACATTTCAAGAAAGGAACAGGACAACCCCCCAAAAATAACTAAATGAAACAGAGATAAACAATCTACCTGACAAAGAGTACAAACTAATAGTCATAAGGGTGCTCACTGATCTTGGGAGAAAAATGGGTGAACTCAGTGAGAACTTCAACAAAGAATTGGAAAATATAAAAAAGAACCAATCAGAAATGAATACAATATTGGAAATGAAAAATTCTCTAGAGGGACTAAACAGCAGAGTAGATGATACAGAAGAACAGATCAGTGAGCTGGATGAAAGACTAGAGGAAATCACCCAAGCTGAACAGATAAAAGAAAAAAGTATTAAAAAGAATCAAGACAGTCTAAGGAACGTCTGGGAAAACATCAAGCACACTATCATCCATATCACAGGTGTCCTAAAAGGAGAAGAGAGAGACAAAGGGGAAAATAACCTATTTAAAGAAATAATAGCAGAAAATTTTCCTAATCTAAGGAAGGAAACATACATCCAAGAAGGATGAGAGAAGGAAGCACAGAGAGCGCCAAACAAAATAAACCCAAAGAAGCCCACACCAAGACACATAATTAAATGTCAAGAATTAAAGACAAAGAGAGAATCCTAAAAGCTGTAAGGGAAAGATAATAAGTTACATACAAAGGAAACCCCATGAGGCTATCAGCTGACTTCTCAGCAGAAACCTTACATGTAGAAGAGAGTGGCACAATATATTTAAAGTACTGAAAGGAAAAAAACTAGAGCTAAGAATATGCTACCTGGCAAGGTTATCATTCAGAATTGCAGGAGAGATAAAGAGTTTCCCAGACAAGCAAAAACTAAAGGAGTTTATCACCAAGAAACCAACCTTATAAGAAATGTTAAAGGGACTTAAGTGGAAAAGAGAAGACCACAGATAGGAATAAGAAAATTATATATATATATATATATATAAAAAAAACAATAAATTCACTGGTAAAGGAAAATATATAGAAAAGGTAGAAGATCAACCACCTATGAAGCTAACATGAAGGTCAAAAGACAAAAGTACTAAAGTTATCTATTTCCAAGATAAGAGAGTAATGGGTACAGATGCTCAACAAAAGAGGTTAGATATGATATCAAAAACATAAAATTGGGAGGAGGGGAGTAAAAGAGTATATCTTTTAGCAAGAGGTCAAACTAAAGAGACCATCAACATAATAGATATTGCTATATATACATGGGTTATAATACATGAACTTTATGGTAATCAAAAATCAGAAATCTATAACAAATACACAAAACATTAAGAGAAAGGAGCTGAAACATAATACTAAAGAAAGCCATCAAACCACAAGGAAAGAAAACAAGAGAAAAAGAAAAGACCAGAGAAGAAATAATAAAACATCGAGAAAAAAAGTAACAAAACATCAATTAGTGCATTCTTATCAATAGCTACTTTAAATGTCAATGGACTAAATGCTCCAATCAAAAGGCATAGGGTGACCGATTGGATAAAAAAACAAGACCCATATATGCACTGCATAGAAGAGACAAACTTCAGACCTAAAGACACTTACAAACTGAAATTGAAGGGATGGGAAGAGATACTCCATGAAAATGCCAATGATAAGAAAGCTGGGGTAACAATATTCATATCAGACAGAATAGACTTTAGAACAAAAACTGTGACAAGAGACAAAGAAGGGCACTACATAGTGATCAAAGGAATAATCCAACAAGAGGATGTAACAATTTTAAATATCTGCAGCCAACATAGGAACACATAAATATATAAAGCAATTATTAACAGACATAAAAGGAGAAATAGAGAACAACACAATAATAGCAGGGGACTTTAACACTCCACTTACACCAATGGATAGATCATCCACCAGAAGCTCAATAAGGAAACATTGTCCTTAAATGACACATTAGACCAGATAAGACTTAGTAAATATACACAGTATATTCCATCCAAAAACTGAAGAATACACATTCTTTTGAAATGCACATGGAACATTCTCCAGGAAAGGTCATATATTAGGCCACAAAACAATTCTTATAAATTTAAGAAGATTGGAATAATACCAAGCATCTTTTCTGCCTGCAATGATATAAAACTACAGGGGGAAAATCGTAAAAGCCACAAACATGTTGAGATTAAACAAAATGCTACTGAACAATGATTGGGTCAATGAAGAAATCAAAGGAGAAATCAAAAAGCACCTGGAGACAAATGAAAATGAAAATACAACATGCCAAAATATAGAGGATACAGCAAATTGGTTCTAAGGGAGAAGTTTATAGCAATATAAGCCTACCTCAACAAACGAGAAAAGTCTCAAACAAGCAGTCTAACAGTGCACCTAAAGGAATTGGAAAAAAAAGAACAAATCAATCCCAAAATCAGTAGAAGGAAGAAAATAATGAAAGTATGAGCAGAAATAAATGCAATAGAGACTTAAAAATACAATAGAAAAAAATCAATGAAACTGACAGCTGGTTCTCTGAAAAGATAAATAAAATTGACAAACGTTTAGCTAGACTCACCAAGAAAAAAAGAAAAGAAGGCCTAAATAAATAAAATCAGAAATGAAAGAGGAGAAATTACAATGGACTCCTTAGAAATACAAAGTTTAAGGGGCCTATCTGGTGATGTAGTGGTTAAGTACACGAGCTCTACATCATTGCCACGGGGTTCGTGGGTTCAGATCCCAGGTGCAGACCTACGCGCTGCTCATCAAGCCATGCTGTGGCATGCATCTGACATAAAGCAGAGGAAGATGGGCATGGATGTTAGACCAGGGCCAATCTTCCTCTGCAAAAAGATGTTAGCTCAGTGCTAATCTTCCTCACTAAATAAATAAATGAATAAACAAACAAATAGGTAAAAAGAAATACAAAATGGTTATAAGAGAAAACTATGAAAAGCTATATGCCAAAAAATTGGATAATCTAAAAGAAATGGATAAATTCTTAGAATCATACAAGCTGCCAAAACTGAATCAAGAAGAAATAGATAATTTAAATAGACTAATAACCAGTAAGGAGATCAAAACAGCAATGAAAAACCTCCCAAAAAAGAAAAGCAAAGGACCAGACAGCTTCCTCGGTGAATTCTACCAAACATTCAAAGACTTAATACTCATATTTCTCAAACTCTTCCAAAAAATTGAAGAAGAAGGAAGGTTCCTAACTCATTCTGTGAAGACGACATTACCCTGATAGCAAAACCAGACAAGGACAACACAAAAAAAGAAAATTACAGGCCAATATCACTGAGGAACATTGATGCAAAAATTCTCAACAAAATATTAACAAATAGAATACAACGATGCATTAAAAAAATCGCATACCATGATCAAGTGGGATTTATTCCAGGCACACATGAATGGTTCAACACCCACAAGTCAATCAATATCATACATCACATTAACAAAATGAGGAAAAAGAATGACATGATCATCTCAATAGATGCAGAGAAAGCATTTGACAAGATCCAACAACAATTTATGATAAAAACTTTCAATAAAGTGGGTATAGAAGGAAAGTACATAAAAAAGGCCATATATGACAAAACCACAGCTAATATCATTCTCAATGGAGAAAAACAGAAAAGCATCCCCCTAAGAACAGGAACCAGACAAGGATGCCCAATTTCAGCACTCTTATTTAATATAGTATTGGAAGTCCTAGTCAGAGCAACCAGGCAAGGAAAAGAATTTCAAGGGATCCAAATAGGAAAGGATGAAGTGAAATTGTCACTATTTGCAGATGACGTGATTTTATATAGAGAAAACCCTAAAGAATTCACCAAAAATTTTTTAGAAATAATAAGTGAATATGGTAAACTTGTAGGATATAAAATCAACATATAAAAGTTAGTGGTGTTTCTCTACACTAACAAAGAGGTAGCAGAAAGAGAAATTAATGCAATCCCATTTACAATTGCAACAAAAAGAATAAAATACCTAGGGACAAACTTAACGAAAGAGGTGAAAGATCTGTACACTGAAAACTATAAAACATTTCTAAAAGAAGTGGACAAAGACACAAATGAATGGAAAGATATTCCGTGCTCTTGGATTGGAAGAATTAACATAGTTAAGATGTCCATACTTCCTAGAGCAATCTATAGATTCGATGCTATCCCTATCAAAGTTCCAACAACATTTGTCATAGAAATAGAACAAAGAATCCTACAATTTATATTGAACAACAAAAGATCCCAAATAGCCAAAGGAATCCTGAGAAAAAAAGAACAAAGCTGGAGGTATCACACTCCCTGAGTTCAAAATGTACTTCAAGGCTATAGTAACCAAAACAGCACAGTACCGTCATAAAATCAGACACACAGATCAATGGAATAGAACTCAAAGCCCAGAAATAAATCCACACTGCTATGGACAGCTAATTTTCGAGAAGGAGCCAAGAACATACAATGGAGAAAAGAATGTCTCTTCAACAAATGGTGTTGGGAAAACTGGACAGCCACATGCAAAAAAATGAAAGTTGATCATTATCTTACACTATACACAAAAATTAACTCAAAATGGATTAAAGACTTGAATGTAACACCTGAAACCATGAAACTTCTAGAAGAAAACATAGGCGGTATGCTCTTCGACATCAGTCTTAGCAACATATTTTCAAGCACCACGTCTGACCGGGCAAGAGAAACAATAGAAAAAATAAACAAATGGGACTACATCAAACTAAAAAGCTTCTGCACAGCAAAGGAAACCGTCAATAAAGCGAAAAGACAATCTAAGAATTGGGAGAAGATATTTGCAAACCATACATCTGATAAGGGGTTAATCTCCAAAATATATACAGAACTTATACTTCTCATCAACAAAAAAACTAAAAACCCAATTAAAAAATGGTCAAAAGAGTTGAGCAGATATTTCTCCAAAGAAGATATACAGATGGCCAACAGGCCCATGAAAAGATGCTCAACATCATAAACTATCAGGGAAATGCAAATCAAAACTACAATGAGATATCACCTCACACCCATCAGAATGGCTATAATTAGCAAGACAGGAAACAACATGTGTTGGAGAGGATGTGGAGAGAGGGAACTCTCATACACTGCTGGTGGGAGTGCAAACTGGTGCAGCCAGTATGGAAAACAGTATGGAGATTCCTCAAAAAATTAAAGATAGAACTACCATATGATCCAGGTATTCCACTGCTGGGTATTTATTCAAAGAACATGAAAACACCAATGTGTAAAGATACATGCACCCCTGTGTTCATTGCAGCGTTATTCACAATAGCCAAGAGCTGGAAGCAACCTAGATACCCATCAAGGCATGAGCGGATAAAGAAGATGTGGTATATATACATGATGGAATACTACTCAGCCATAAGAAATGATGAAATCCAGCCATTTGTGACAACATGGATGGACATTGAGGGTATCATGCTAAGCAAAATAAATCAGAGGGAGAAAGTCAAATACTGCATGATCTCACTCATAAGTAGAAGGTAAAAACAACAACAAACAAACACATAGAGACAGAGATTGGATTGGTGGTTACCAGAGGGGAAGGGAGGAGGGAGGAGTGTGAAAGGGGTGGTTAGGCATATGTGTATGTTGATATATTTTAATTAGTCTTTGGGTGGTGAACATGATGTAATCTGCACAGAAATCGAAATATAATGATGTACACCCTAAATTTATATAGTGGTATAAACCAATGTTCCCACAATAAAAAACGATTAAAATAAATAATAATAAAATGAAATGAAATAAAAAATAAGAAATATCTGTTTGTGTGTCTGTGTGTGTCTTCACTTGTAAGTAAATTTCTTCTCAAAAAGCCAAAGCAAGGAAAAGTAATATTTTATTTTATCTGAGCTTTGGGAGTATTGCCATAGGTCTTTAACCAGGTACTAATTATAACTATTCTAGATTATTGCTCTTTAATATTTTGTTAAGTAATATAGTAATCGAGCGGCCTCCCCCTCTATCCCCGAATATTGGTAGTTTCTCTCCACAGGACAGAACTCTCACTCAGTTTAAAATGAGACACTATGCTGATGTTCTCAGGTCTCATGTCCTGGATCTTCCTCCACACATTGTCTCAGTAACTCTATCAAGCAGTCTTTCTTAGTTAAACTGTTTAGGAGAGTTATATTCTCATGTCAGTGGGAAGTTTACTTCTTACTTTATATTTTCAACTGGAACTCCTAGGAGTACATTCCAAGTGGAAAAGTAGGAATGCATGAGATATCAGATCAATTATTACATTGACCTGAACCATTTTACTCTATAGTTACGGCAATTCTAAGAATTAAATTTTGCTTCTGAATTAAGAGAATTATCTCATTTCCTCTAGAGAAACAATTTGCCTCCATATATATTGGAATGATCATGCATCTTGATGAAAAGAGCATGGAGAGAGAAAAAGTGAGAGACAGAGAGAGAAATAGATAGAGAGAGATGAGGACAGCGGGCAAGAAGAGAGAGATCAGATATCAGCTAGGTGAGATTTAGTTTTTTCAGAATGTATGAAACAGCCTGATCCTTATACAAATCTTTCCTCTGTTTTCTGAAGTCCTGGGTTATATTTTTATAGTACAAAATTATAGCATCATTTGATTTTCATTATGAAAATACACTTTCATGTATATGTATTCATTTTACCTCTGAGGAAGCTCAACCCAATGATCTCAGGTAACTTTCTTCAGATCATGTAGATGGTTTGTGATATAAAAATTCCATTGCCAGGACCATAAACTTTTCTTCATCTTATTCATCATTGTCATTACCACATTTATAAAGCATTCAAGTATATGAATAAAACTGACTCTTAAATTTCTTGTTGACATATGAAATCACTATTCACTCTATGATTTAATGCATTTTTGAAAAAGGAAAGAAAATAATTTCTTGTTTATAACAAGACTATTTAAGTCTTAGTTCATGTTCACTTCCTTTACTCTACCATTCAGTTTTTATACTGCATTGATAGAAAATTAGTTTAAGCATAAATACGGACATTGTTAAGGAAGACTCCTCCAGAGTTTGTGAAGCCATAGGATAAGACAAACATTTACCTAGAGCACCAAGTCCACTTGATGCCAACAATGCCCTAGTGGACTGGCAAGGATCTTTAAACTTTTAGTAGTTGAAACTTAAATTCCTCATGGTTAACTGATTGGAGAAGCTTTAATTCTATAAGAGGTAAGAAGTAAGCAGAAGAACGTTTAAGGAAAATGTCCTTGACCCAGTAAACTCTTAAGATCCTCTGTCATATGGTTTAAGATCCAGACATAATCCTTCTATTAACACACTTTTATTGTATGGATCTCTCTCTCAGTAATCAATGACACAATAAACATTTCATTTCAAGAAGCATATCTGGCACATCCTCTTCTAGAACTATTTCAATTTCTTCGAGCTTTGTAAGTATTTGTTGAGGTAATGAATAAATAAATGAATGAATGAACAATGAACACAGAGTTCTCTTGCAAGGCTTTGGAATTTGTTGAGTATAAAGAGTTTATCCTAGAAGACCTTGTAGCAGAGGTCTTGTTCTCCCTGGGAAATAATTCTAGAGCTTAATATTTAGAACTGTGTGAGCCTCATGAAAAAATTAAATTACTTTAGTAGTAATACAATTTATTTCCCTACTTTTATCATTCTATTTCTTCATTCTTCCCTCCATCAGAAACCCATCTACTGTGCCCTGTAGAACATAATTTTCAACCAGGGTGCCAAAGGTGTCTGAAGTAATATGAATGCATTGCATGGATTTAAGCATTCATAAATTCAGACTCTTCAAACAGTGTCCTCTTTAATTGAGATAAATTAAATAAGAAGGGGCAAAGTGAATCTCATCTTTCCTCACTTTCCCCCAATACTGACATCATTCTTTGGGAAGAGTCAGTGACAGAAGCAATGATTTGCAATTTCTGATACCATAAGTTTTGTTATTTTCAACGTATCTGCATTGAATTGCCTGTTGCCAACTTAACATCACATTTGACTTTCTTAGTTGTTCTCCAAGTGCAGTGGAGAAGGTGGATGGCATTTACCTGAGTCCTCTTCCCTGTTTGGTTCTAATTTATAGTGTGTCAAAGAGAGGACTTGGTGCAAAATTTGGAATTTGGAAGAGAAGCAGAGGCTATTATTATCCAGAGGTGTTTGTAGTCAGACTGATGAGTAGATACGAAATCCATAGTGGATTCTCAGTAAGTGAGAACTACCTGCTTTACTGCTAAGACTGTTAGGACTTCCAATACTATGTTAAATAGGAGTGGTGACAGTGGGCATCCTTGTCTGGTTCCTGTTCTTAGAGGGATAACTTTCAGTTTTTCACCATTGAGGATGATATTAGCTGTGGGTTTCTCATATATGGTCTTTATTATGTTGAGGTACTTTCCTTCTATACCCATTTTATTCAGAGTTTTTATCATAAATGGATGCTGGATCTTGTCAAATGCTTTCTCTTCATCTATTGAGATGATCATGTGATTTTTGTTCTTCATTTTATTAATGTGGTGTATTACGTTGATTGATTTGTGAATGTTAAACCATCCCTGCATACCTGGAGTGAATCCCACTTGATCATGGTGTATAATCTTTTTAACGTATTGTTGTATGCGATTTGCAAGTATTTTGTTGAGGATTTTCGCCAAAACAGCATGGTACTGGCACAAAAACAGACACACAGATCAATGGAATAGAATCGAAAGCCCAGAAATAAACCCACACATCTATGGACAGCTAATCTTTGACAAAGGAGCCAAGAACATACAACGGGGAAAAGAAAGTCTCTTCAACAAATGGTGTTGGGAAAACTGGACAGCCACATGCAAAAAAATGAAAGTAGACCCTTACCTTACACCATGCACAAAAATTAACTCCAAATGGATTAAAGACTTGAATGTAAGACCTGAAACTGTGAAACTTCTAGAAGAAAACATAGGCAGTACGCTCTTCGACATCGGTCTTAGCAACATCTTTTCAAACACCACGTCTGACCGGGCAAGAGAAACAATAGAAAAAATAAACAAATGGGACTACATCAAACTAAAAAGCTTCTGCACAGCAAAGGAAACCATCAACAAAACGAAAAGACAACCTAACAATTGGGAGATGATATTTGCAAACCATACATCTGATAAGGGCTTAATGTCCAAAATATATAAAGAACTCATGCATCTCAACAAAAAAACTACCAACCCAATTAAAAAATGGGCAAAAGACCTGAACAGACATTTCTCCAAAGAAGATATACAGATGGCCAACAGACACATGAAAAGATGTTCAAAATCACTAACTATCAGGGAAATGCAAATCAAAACTACAATGAGATATCACCTCACGCCCGTCAGAATGGCTATAATTAACAAGGCAGGAAACAACATGTGTTGGAGAGGATGTGGAGAGAAGGGAACTCTCATACACTGCTGGTGGGAGTGCAAACTGGTGCAGCCACTATGGAAAACAGTATGGAGATTCCTCAAAAAATCAAGGATAGAACTACCATATGATCCAGCTATTCCACTGTTGGGTATTTATCCAAAGAACTTGAAAACACCAATTTGCAAAGGTACATGCACCCCTGTGTTCATTGCAGCGTTATTCACAATAGCCAAGACTTGGAAGCTACCTAAGTGCCCATCAAGGGACGCATGGATAAAGAAGCTGTGGTATATATACACAATGGAATACTACTCAGCCATAAGAAACGATGAAATCCAGGCATTTGTGACAACATGGATGGACATTGAGGGTATAATGCAAAGTGAAATAAGTCAGAGGGAGAAGGTCAAATACCGTATGATTTCCTTCATTAAGTAGTAGATAATAACAACAATAAAGAAACACATAGGGACAGAGATTGGATTGGTGGTTACCAGAGGGGAAGGGGGGAGGGAGGAGGGTGAAAGGGATAATTCAGTACATGTGTGGTGATGGGTTGTAATTGGTATTTTGGTGGTGAACATGATGTAGTCCATGCAGAAATTGAAGTACAATGATGTACACCTGAAATTTTTACAATGTTATAAACCAATGTTACTGCAATAAACAGAAAATTTATATAAAAAAAAAGGAATAAAGATTACTGAAATATAATCAAATTTAAAAAAAAAAAAAAAAGACTGTTGGTAGATGCTTGCTCAGAAATTATTAAGAGTCACTGCCATTTTCCTCAAGCTTTCCTGAGCCCTTCTCTAAAGGGCTTCGGCATGAGATCTGTGGTATTAGTTTCCTCAATATTTCATCCCGTGTTCAAACATTGTTTTCCTGCTCATCAAAAGCAAGTTGAATCCTGAAGCTTGTTGGATTTTTAAAAAATAGTAGAAGGAGTTAATTTGGAACTGCGATGCGCTCCTAAAATGAGCAACAAAATGGTCAGTGGTGTTCCTCCACATGTATCCCTCTTTTTGTCCTCTGGGGACAATTCCTGGTACTCCAACCACCTTGGAGAACAGGAAGTGAAGAGTAGAGTCACCAAGACATGGAGGAACAACACTTCCAATCAATTTCCCTTTTGCAGACAACTTATTTCAAAGGACATTATGGGACGATAGAGGCTTTCAGCAATTGGCATTTCAGAATATGGTATGTACTGAATTTTCACACTGGGCAAAGTAAATGATTCAGTCTTGGGGAGGCGTTCCTCAAAGAATAAGAATACCAAGGTGTGGAAATAGGGCAGACAAAGCAAGCTGTGACAAAAGGACACCAGAGATTCTGCTAAATCACATCAGCAAAAAGGAATGAAATGAAGATGTGTGCAATAGCAGGAATAAACCTCAAAAACACTACGTTGAGGAAGTGAAGCCAGGCATAAATTTCACAGTTTGTGGTTTCTTATGTAAGAAATTCCAGAAAAGGCAAAACTCATCTCTGGTGACTGAAAGAACATCAATGCGTACCTGGATCTGACAGTGGGCAGACGGAGGATGACTAGGAAGAGGTACAGGGAACTATTCAGTGTGATGTAAATGTCCTCTATCTTTATTGTTATAAGGGTGTCAATGTTTGCCCAAATCCACTGGTTTAAAATGATTATATGCACTTTTATATAAAGTATACTTAATAAATTTGATTAATTGACACATCCATAATGGATCAGAACATTTTTAATTTAGAAATGGTTTATATTATACGAAAAGATCCCCAAACCCAGATATAAATAAATTATAACTTGAATTTCTTCCATAGGTTACTGTCATTTGTGGGCCTAAGGCTACCATGTAATATAAGCAATTTTGACCAAAGCCTGCAATTCAATTATTTCTACACAAAACAATAAGAGTGTTTACAAATATCGTACTGTTAATCATCATAACTCTCCAGGTGAAACTTATTTAGCAGAATCTCGGTTCCTTTGCACATTTTATAACTCTGGTTATAGCACCTTTGAAACTTTTATTTCCTTATTCTCCTTCAAGGTTCAGCATAAATGATGATTTCTCTTGGAAAGCTACTTTCATTTTTAAAATTAATCAGATTTCTATCTCTTATCCGTTACAACACCAATTACACGATATAATAATGATCAGGTTTGGAAGGTGTCTCTTACAGTCTTAGCAAACCAAAATACTCAGGAGAAGATGCAGTACTTAGCAATTAGTATGTACGTTGAGAAAACTAACTAAGTATATACAGCAAAGTTCATTTCTAGAAAGCAGTCAGTCAGCACATCCAAGTATCATTTGTGAGAAGAGATATTTCTAGTCAAAGATGAAGTTTAAGATTCTAGATTGAAGAAGGCAGTTTACTACTAAAGAGTAAAAAGATTTACTCAGAAATATAAACAGAGAGAAGTGCAGAGATCAGGAAGACTTAGTAAAGCTATTATAATATAAATCATTGAAGGGAGAAATGGCATAGATATGAGCTAATGAATTGAAAATTGTATTCAATTTTTCCGTTAATGTTTCAACAACATTTTATTTATATCCAAATTTTGTATCATTTTTTTGAAAATAACAAAACCTTTGAAGCATATCCTTGAGAGCTTCTTTCACCTGCTGATTCCTTAGGGTGTAAATGAAGGGATTTAGAAAAGGAGCAACAGAGGTGTTGAGTACAGCTACACCTTTAGTTAAAGTCATGCGTTACTTTGGTGATGGTTTCATATACATAAAGGTACAGCTTCCACTAGTAATAGAGACAACAACCATGTGTGAGGAACAAGTGGAAAAGGCCTTTGCTTGTTGTTGAACAGAAGAGAATTTTACAATGGTTTTGATGATGTACACGTAGGAAAGACCCACTAATAACAATGTGACCACAAGTGTCACCACAGCTAAGACAAAAGCCGTCAATTCTATGAAACATGTGCCTGTGCGAGAGACCTACAGGATTGGAGAAGAGTCACAGAGGAAGTGATCAATGCTTTTGGAAGCACAGAAATCCAGCTGGAGTCTCAAGACAAAAGGGAGCAATAGAATTAGCAACTCAGTTACCCAAGAGCTGACTACAAGCTGAAAGCACACTTTCCTGTTCATAATGATTAGGTAATGCAAGGGTTTGCAGATGGCAGCATAGCGGTCATAGGACATGGCGGCCAGAAGGTAAAACTCTGTAACTCCTCACAAAAGAAAAAGAATAATTGAGTTTCACAACAACTGTAGGAAATTGTTTCATCTCCAGTCAAGATGTTTATGAAGAATCGTGGAATACAGAGGGCTGTGAATGAAATCTCTAAGAAGGAAAAAATACATTGGAGTCTTGAGATAGGGATCCAGCATGGTGAGGAGGATGATGATTTAGTTCCCCATCAGACTCGAGATATAGTTGAAAAACAGAGACAGGAAAATCATAATTTGTAAAAGAGGGCCATCTGTCAGTCCAAGCAGAATGAACTCTATTTCTGTTGATACATTCTTTTCTTTTTTTTTTTCTATCAAAGCTATAGAAAACAAAAATTAAACTAATTAAAAACCTCATTCTCAGTCTTATAATGTTCCATATTAAAAAACTTGCTTAGGTGCAAATATTTTCACAAATCTACTTTGAGTTCATCAAAATAAACACGTCCTCTGTCAGGCATTTTTACAAAAATACTTTCTTCCCTTGACAAGATTTAAATAAGTCCTATTTACCACTTAATTGGGGGCTTATCAGTCATTTGAAATTTACCTCCACAACTTAGTATAAATCTATAGCCAATCTTTCTTTACTATTTTTTTCTTTTTTTAAATCTTTTCTTTACTTTTACTTTATTTTATTTTACTTTACACTAATAGGATATTTAAATAGTTCATTTTTATATTTCCTGAATTTACCAAATATCTCAAGTCATTTTTATTCCATTTAGTATTTCCTTTCTGACATTTTTTTGGTATCATTTTTTTTCAGGTTGTTTTTGGTTGTACCTTCAACTGCTTGCCTATTCATATACTTTAGGAGTGGCCTTTAGAGTCAACATTTAGTCAATTCCCAGTAAATCATTAATAATGCCTCAAATCTGTATGACTTGGGAAATAAAACAAACAGAAAAACTACAATTGGTCTTCCTACATTTTAATCTTTCTTTTACTCTGTTCAATTTACAATAGTCTTATATTACCTTCTTTATGGTTGTGCAGATTACATTAAGAAGCTGTACCTTTTCATTTCAGTGTGAAATGATTTTAAGCAGTTACAATTCTTCTTACTGACTAGTGCTACAGCAATATTTCAGAGTTATTAATTGTAGTTTGTTTTTTTGCCAATTATATTCTTTGTGGTGGAGCAAAACTTCTTTGAGCCAATTTTCAGTATTGTAGGCAATTTTCAAAAGGCTTTCTTTTTCTTTTTTTCCCCTTTTAAATATAAGCTATAATAGAAAAAAATCAAATGGCACATAAGTATTTTCCATTTTTTTAATTAAATTTATTCAAATATATTATTTGACTTTTCTAGATAACTTGATATTATTCTTTATTTTCACATATTTTTCTAAAGCTACTGAATCACTAGAATCTTTGTCTTAAATATGTCTGAAAGCTTGCCAGAATCTTTACTCTGTCTGCTGTTCATGAATAATATGTTAATCGTTGCATTCTAGCACAAAAGTATTTCTATTTGATTGCCCCTTTAGTTTTTCCATTAATCACTTTCCTTCTATTTTGTTATAATATGAATCTACATTTTTCATTCATTTTCTGTGGAATTTTTATGATGTGGTAGTCAAACAACTAGAAAAGGCATTACCTCTTTATTTCATTGTTGTGTCCTATTTTTCATAATGTTCTGAGTTTTAATAAACACACTACTTGTCTTTAACCTTGAACTGAGTGTAAATGTGTTATATTTCCTCAAGATGTAAAGAATAGCTGCTCTCTAATTTTTCCTCCATGTTCATACAATGCAATTACAAGTTCATAGAGTTAAAGAAAATTAATTAGAGACTCATTTGTATATTTAAAAATACATGTTATTATATTTTATAGAGAGAGACATAGTAGAATTATATAGAGTATTTTACTTCTCTAGCTAAAGGAGCAGATCAAATAAGATAATTTAAAGACAAGTTTAATTCTCTTACTTGTACTACCAAAATTTTTCTCTAACTTCTGATTAAAAAGAAAGACAAATTAAATTAAAATTTGACTGACTTTACACAGAATATATTGGGATTTCTTCTTGTGTTATGGTATATAGTAAAATATATACACTAACATTAAGAGTGATGATGATCATTTCAGGACATTATTCAATTATTAAAGGGATATTGAAAACCAAAATTTTCTTCAGAAGGATGCAAATAAAAGACGAAATGTGAGTTTCATTTATTTTTCAAAATATTTCCCATTTTTCAGCTAAGTTCACATCCACTACATACCTCACTATTCAGATACTAAAGAACACTAATGTATCTTCATTATCTTTTCTAGTTTGATTACATTTTCAGAAAGTTTTTCTTAATTTTTAATTGGAAGTGTTACAGCAAAGATTAAAATCTAGGAAGAAATACAATGTTTAAGTACAGAAATTTAACATATCCCATGACTCTAACTCAGCTAAAGTGTTATCTTTTGACTCAATAAAGACACAAGGGAACCTACTGAAATTAGCAAACAAAGCAGATAAGTAAAATATTTCCCTAGAGAATGGTATTCAGAAAGTACAATTTATGTCCAAAAAAAAAAGTCCACTCAGTTTTATTGTTGTCTTTTTTTTTAAACAGAGAAAAATGCAATAAAGACATCCATTGTTTCATAGTCTTGAGGCAATATGAGAGAACCTTCTGGTCTAGTTTTCTTCCATAAGAAACTTTCTCTTGCTACTACTAAAATAATAATAAAGATAATAACGTACTGATAGCAGACTTTAATATTGCAAATAGATTCAATCTTAACACAATGGTTTTAATTGTATATTACTGGAATATTGTCTAAGTTTTTTTATTTTATTTTAAGCGAGTGCTTCTGTTTGGAATATGGAAGAAAAAAAAAAAAACTATGGTGGCACGTTTAGTTCGTAACATGAGGGCCTATTCAGGAGAACTTAAATATCTGAAACACTGGGACTGTAGTGATAGAAAAGAGTATGCTCAAAATAAGTAAAAGGGATTGGTTACATATCTTATATGAGAGCTCAAGCTCTAAAATATTAAGAAAACAAAGTCCCCTGTGATTTTGTCATGACCCCAAAACAAGTCATCAAAAGTAAATGAAACAAGACCTGCTATTAGTGTTTCGATAAGAAGGAAGGTTGCTTACTGCCATCCATTCTTAAGGAAGCTCCAGTTCTACTCTAGGGATTCACAGCATTGAATGGCAGCCCCACAACACTTTGCTGTTATACAAGAAACACAACGTCATATCAACTCCTTGAAAAAAACCTATCCTTTCTCAATCAATTTGTCTTTGAACTTTTGTTAAAAATCAGTTTTCTATATTGGTGTTGTCTGTTTCTGGACTCTATTCTGTTTTCTTGATCTATTTATCTACTTTAGGAGAATGCTACACCACATTGATTATTGTAGCTTTATTTGTAGTAAATATTTGAATGAGATAGTGTTAGACTTCCAACATAGTTCTTTCTAAAGCTGTTTTGGTGATTGTAGGTGATTCTTTGCATTTCTATCTGAACTTAAGAATCAACTTGTCAACTTTTACATACACACACACACACAGAGCCACTGAAGTGGAGGGAGTTGACTTAACCACTGCACCACCAGGCTGGCCCCTGTAAATTAGTATTTTAAAAAATTTTTGGTAGAATTCACCAAATCTGGGCCCGAATTTTTTTCTATGAGAAGGTTGTTAAATACAAATCAATTACTTTAAAAGACATAGAGCAATTAAGCTATGTATTTCTTCTTGGGTGATCTTGGGCAACTTGTATTTTTTAAGGATTGAGTCCATTTCATATAAATTGTCCATTTTTTGGCATAAAGCTTTGAAAATATATTCTTATTATTCTTTTAAAATTTGTAGGATATGTAATGATGTCCTCTTTCTCAGTTCAAAAATCAGTAATTTGTACATTTATATTTTCCCCTAATCATTCTAATTAAAGACACATCAATTATATTTATATTCTAAAGGATTAGCTTTTGTCTTCACTGTTTTTGCTGTTGTTTTCTGTCTCATAGAGCTCTGCTTGGGTGAGTCAGTGGATATAGGACGGTCTTTTCAGCAAATATTTGCAGAATCAATTGAGTATCTGTAAGCCATAAAATTTACTTCAATCGGTGTCTTAAACTACATGAAAATTAATTAAAAATGGATCATGGACATAAATGTAAAACTTAAAACTATAGAACTTCTGAAAGAAAACATAAGAGAAATTCTTTGTGAACTTGGGTTAGGCAAACATACCTTAGATATGTCATCAAAGGGATGATCCATTTAAAAAAAATTATGAATGAAATTTCATCAACATTAAACAACTTCTGCCTTTGGAAGACACTGTTATTATAAATAAAGACAAATTACAAACTGGGAGAATATATTTGCAAATTGTATATCTGATAAAGGACATGTATGTATAATATATAAAGAACTCTCAAAACTCAATAATAAGAAAGTGACTCACCATGATAGTGGAATAGGAAACCTAGCCCTTGTTCCCTCACAGAAAAATGGATTTAATAATAATATAAGTTTAAAAAAATGCTTTTATGAGAAATCTAGAAACCAGTTAGGAAGTTGCAGTACTCCAGATGACCACAAAATTGAGATCTCAATTTACCCCATCAACCCCTTCATCAAGCTGGTACAAGTGAGTGCAAGAAGATTACAGAGGAGAATGTAGCTAACATTGAACATCCTCAGCTTTTCAGTATGTTCCCTGAGAAGCCAGAGTGTGTCTTGCCTCACATGAAGCACTGAAAGAACTGGCATAGTGCAGACACCTGGGGAAGATAGAGGGATGAGCACCTTTTTATGGCCAGCATGGCTCTCCACGGGTTGGAGAAGGGACAATTCTGAGACCTCTTCTCTAGGAGAGATGGAGGAAGGGATCATTGTTCCCACTTTGAGATCTTTATATATGCTTCCTGAAGCACTAATTTCTGCCCTGCTGGAGAAACCTAGTCTGGACACTTGGGGAAGCTGTGGCTGGCATGGCCTGGCAAGAGTAGAAAAAAGGGTATAAATGAACCTTTTCCCACAGAAGGGAAGAGGAAGAATAGAATATGTCCCCAAGCTCCTAGCCTTTCAGTGAGTTGCCTGAGGAATGGATTTATATCTCACTTCACACAGAAAAGTGTTGGTTCTGACATGGTCAGGCATCAGAGGCAGCAAGAGATTATGGTTTCCTGAAAAAGAAAATAGACTGAATGCCTGAGACAGATAAGAACAAGGGCTCAGAGTCTCTAGCCAGGCTGAATGTTAAAGGTCATTCCCAGTGATACCAAATCTGTAAAGACTGGGAGAGGGAGATGTCTCTTCAAAGGTACAGACTCCAATGCAAAGCTATAAGGAACATGAAGAAGGAGGAAAACATAACACAATCAAAAGAAGAAAATAAATCTCCAGTAACCAACCCTAAAGAAATAGAGATCTATGAATTACCTGAAAAAGAATTCAAAGTAATAGTGTTAAAGAAGCTCAGTGAGACAAAAAAGAACACAAATAAACAACTAAATGAAATCAGGAAGATAATATGTGAACAAAACAAGAAAATCAATACAGTGATAGAAAAAAAAACAAAAGAAGAAGAAAACAGAAATTCTACAGCTGAATAATTTGAACACAATTGAAAAATCCACCAGAGGGATTCAACAGCAAATGTGATTAAGCAGAAGAAAGACTTTCTGAATTCAAAGAGAAGTCATTTGAAACTATCCAGTCAGACAAGTAAAATGAAGAGTAATGAAAAGGGGTGAAGAAAGCTTAAGGGACTTATGAGACATTATCAAACTAGCCAGCATACACATAATGAGAGTCCCAGAAGGAGAAGAAAGAGAGAAAGGACAGAAAGCTTATTTAAAGCAATAATAGCTGAAAGCTTCCCAAATCTGGGCAGGAAAATTATTCATAAAGCTCATAGGACCTCAAAAAAGATGAATCCTAAGTAGTATTAAAAAATTGTCAAAAGTCAAGCACAAAGAAAGAACGTTGAGAGTAGCAAGGGAAAAGTGACTCATCACATGTAACGGATCCCCCATAAAACCAGCAGTGGATTTCTCAAAAGAAATCTTACAGGCCAGAAGGCAGTGGTTTGGTATATTCAGATCACTCAAAGAAAAAAATCCTGCCAGCCAAGAATATTATACCTAGCAAAACTGTCCATCAGAAATGAATGAGAAATAGAAACTCCCCAGAAATACAAAAAGCTGAGGGACTTCATCATCACTAGACATGACTTACAAGAAATGCTAAAAGGAGTTCTTCAAGTTGAAATGAAAGCACACTACACAGCAACACAACAGCACATGAATGTATAAAACTCACTGTTCAAGATAAACCTGTATAACAATACAGAATATTGTAATGATGTAACAGTGGTATGTAAAACATTTTTAGCTATAGCACAAAAGCTAAAAGACAAAAGTGTTAAAAATAAATATAAATAAAATGTTTTAATAAATACACAAGATAATATATAAAATATGACATCAATAAAGTGTGGATGGGGAGAGATAAAAATGTTAAGTTTTGGATGTGATTGAAGTTAGGTTATCAGCTTAAAATAGACTGCCATAATTGTTAGATATTTCACATAAGCCTCATGTTAACCAGGAAAAAAACAGCTATAGTAGATACAAAAAAGAAAAAGTGAAGGGTTTCATAGCATATGACTACAAAAAGTCAACAAATCACACGGGAAGACATCAAGAGAAGCAAAGAAGGACAAAAGAACCACAAGACAGACAGAAAACTATTAATATAGTATAATAAACCTGGGAATGTATCTAATTAAGCTGACTCTTAGGATATGTTAAGTTTTCTTGATTAAGAAGATCATGTATGTTCCAAACATTCTGCAGAAATGACCTGAGCTAGGTGGGGTTAGTGTGGTTTTGGTTGCATGCAGGATAGATGTATCATGTTAGGTGAAATTATAACCTTGTGACTGTCTTTGGAGATTAAGTATGGTGTAAGTAGATGTTTATAAGTGCCAAGATGACAAGGGCTAGACTTGTGATGGATAACTTTGTGTATCAAATTAACTAGAGCATAGGGTATGCAAATTATACATTATGTCTGGGTATATCTGTGAGAGTGTTTCCAGATGAGGTTAGTATTTTAATATGGGCCTGAGTAAAGCAGACTGCCCTCCCCAATGTGTGTGGGCATCATCCAATCTCTTCAAGGCCTAAACAGAACAAAAAGGCAGAGGAATGGGGGATTTGCTCTCTCCTCCTCACTGTATGAGCTAGGACATCAGTCATCACCTGCCCTCACTGGGACTTACACCATTGGTCCTCTGGATCTCACAACTACATCACTGGCTTTCCTGGGTCTCCAACTTGCATGGCAGATTGTGAGATTTCCCAGCCTCCATTATCAAGTGAGCCAATTCCTCATAATAAATCTCATATTGGTTCTGTTTCTCTGGAGAACCCTGGCTAATAAATGCATATACATATTTCAGGTAATGATATTTTCTTATGGATTCATTCTATGGATGAAATATCCCGTTTTATCAATACTAATGCCTCTTTCAATAAAGTCTACTATATCTGCCATTAGTCTAACTAGAATTTATTTTCTATGGTTAATATTTACATGCTATATAACTTACCATTCTGTGTCCCTATATTAAAAATTTATCTAACTTATAATTCAAATTGAAAATAGTCTTTAAAAGTGTTTAGTTCATGTAAATTAAATATAATTACTGATATCTACCATCTTATTACTTTTCTCTATTTGATTGACCTGTTTTTGTTCCTTGTATTCCTTTCATATGCCTTCATTTAGAATAAGAAACTATTTACTTTGTTATTCCATTTTACTTCTATGATTTCTTAGTTATATTTAATTATTCTTTCAGACATTACCCTAGAGATGACAGCACACATTCTTACCTTAATTAGTTTAACAGTCTTCTGATGATAGAAACTTAGACTATTTTAACTTACTTGATCTCCTTTCACCTTTTGTGTTATTGTTGTTGTGCATCCCAATTCTACATATCTTCCAAACTCTTCCTAAAGGTATTACTATCTATCTATACAATCATTATTAAGTCAATATTCATTTAGTTTATCCAGCTATTTCCACTGACCTTGCATTTCTGTATTGTCTTTTTTTTTTTTTTTTTTTTTTTTTTTTGGAGGTGTTGAACATGTCTGTTATCTTTTATTGCAGTAACATTGGTTTATAACATTGCAAAAATTTCAGGTGTACATCATTGTACTTCTATTTCTGCATGGACTACATCATGTTCACCACCAAAATACTAATTACAACCCATCACCACACACATGTACCGAATTATCCCTTTCACCCCCCCCCCCCCCCCCTCCCCCCCTCCTTACCACCCATCCAATCTCTGTCCCTATGTGTTTGTTTATTGTTGTTATTATCTACTACTTAATGAAGGAAATCATACGGTATTTGGCCTTCTCCCTCTGACTTATTGCCCATCAAGGGACGAATGGATAAAGAAGCTGTGGTATATATACACAATGGAATACTACTCAGCCATAAGAAATGACGAAATCCAGCCATTTGTGACAACATGGATGGACATTGAGGGTATAATGCAAAGTGAAATAAGTCTGTATTGTCTTTTAACCGATATTTTTCTTTAATGATAGGACTGTTAACAACACAGTTTTTAGCCTTATATCTTTATTTTGTGACAAATATTTTACTTGAATATTGAAATTTGATTTGTGGTTATTTTACATCAAGACATTCACTGTATCACTCCCTTTTCTATTGAAAAGTCAACTGTCAATCTTATCATTGTTCTAGGTTAGGATTTTTCTGACTAACTTTCTGTTCATGTTGGCTTAAGATAAGTTTTACTATGAGGTTTTTAGGCATGATGTTGACTGATGTTTTTAGAGCTTATTACATACATGTTCATATTTATTTAAGAAGTTTTTGAAAATTCTTAACTAGTATCTCTTCAGCTAAAGACTTTGGCCCATTTTCTCTCTCCTCTGTTTCCTAGGGTTGATATTTTATATTTGTCCTATAGTAAAGAATGTGTATTCTGTGCACTTTTTTTTTTTATTGATGTTTTAATGGTTTCTAACATTGTGAAATTTTGGGTTGTACATCTTTGTTTGTCCATCACCACATATATGACTCCCTTCACCCCTTGTGCCCACCCCCCACCCCCACTGCCCTGGTAACCACAGTCCAGTTTTCTCTGTCCATGTGTTGGTTTATATTCCACATATGAGTGAGATCATACAGTGTTTGTCTTTCTCTTTCTGGCTTATTTCACTTAACATAATACGCTCCAGGCCCATCCATGTTGTTGCAAATGGGACAATTTTGTCTTTTTTTATGGCTGAGTAGTATTCCATTGTATATATATACCACATTTTCTTAATCCAATCATCAGTCGAGGGACACTTAGGTTGCTTCCACTTCTTGGCTATGGTGAATAATGCTGCAATGAACATAGGGGTGCATAAGCCTCTTTGGATTGTTGATTTCAGGTGCGTTGGATAGATTCCCAGTAGTGGGATGGCTGGATCATAGGGCATCTCTATTTTTAATTCTTTGAGGAATCTCCATACCGTTTTCCATAGAGGCTGCACCAATTTGCATTCCTACCAGCTGTGTATGAGGGTTCCTGTTTCTCCACATCCTCTCCAACATTTGTTGTTTTTTGTCTTGGTGATTATAACCATTTTAAGGAATCTTTTCGGATGACATGCCTACCCAGACTAGGGAAACTAAAGAAAAAATAAACAAGTGGGACTTTATCAGATTAAAGAGCTTTTATAAGACAAATGAAACCAGAATCAAGATGAACAAACAACCAACCAGCTGGGAGAGAATATTTGCAAAACATACATCTGACAAGGGGTTGATCTCCATAATATATAAAGAACTCACACAATTGAACAACAAAAAAACAAACAACCCGATCAAAAAATGAGCAGAGGAAATGAAGAGACACTTCTCCAAGGAAGATATACAGATGGCCAATAGGCACATGAAAAGATGCTCAACATCACTAATCATCAGGGAAATGCAAATCAAAACAACACTAAGATACCACCTCACGCCCGTTAGAATGGCTATAATCTGTGCACTTTTTGTAAAAAGAATTCTGGATATTTCTCCTAACCAATTTTCCAGTACATGATTTCCTGTTCTCCTGCTTCCAATTATTGGAAAATTATTTCTTGAACTCTCAATGCCATTTATTTTGAATCATTAATTTCTAGCTCTTGAATGAAAATATTGGCTGTACTTACTTGACACACTGTGGCTAAATATATGTCTATCTTCTTGGGTCTATTTCTGTTATTTTCATGGTTTTTAGTCATTTGAACCTCTCTCTGGTATGCTTGTGAATTATTAACTGTATACTCAAAACTGTATGCAAATGTTAAAAGCTCTTGATGATGATTTATGACTATCAATAGTGTTTAAATTACTCTGGCACACAGGTAAAGGCAGACACTATTGACCAAAACAAGGAATAAAATTATTTACGTCTGCATTCCATGCTTTTTGAGAACAGCTGAATTCATGGTGCTTAGCCTTAGGGCACAAGATTTCTGTGGTCTTAACTAAAAGCCTAGGTATTTACCCAGGCTCTTCCACTGTGGAGAATCATAAAATGTCAAATTTCTGTCAGGGACTAGGAAACAGCAGGAATTTCTTCCTAGATTCTTCATCAGTTAGCTGCTGTTTTGTACTTGTGGTCTCAGGCTTCCCTTGTTTGCCACTTAGGATTAACCGAACGTGTTTACAGAAAAAATCATTGCAAACTATCAGGCTTATTACCTGCTTACCTTTTTGTTTTTTCAAATTTAAATCCTGCTTTTATTTTCTTCATTTTCTTTTTTTCTTTTTTCAGGTGTACATCATTATACTTGTATCTCTGAATAAATTACATCATGTTCACCACCCAAATACCAATTACAATACATCACCACACACGTGTGCCTAATCATCCCTTTTGCCCTCCTCCCTCCCCCCTTCCCCTCTGGCAACCACCAATCCAGACTCTGTCTCTATGTGTTTGTTTGTTGTTGTTTTTATCTTCTACTTATGACTGAGAACATACAGTATTTGACCTTCTCCCTTTGACTTATTTTGCTTAGCATAATTCCCTTCATGTCCATCCGTGTTGTCACAAATGACTGGATTTCACCATTTTTAATGGTTGAGTAGTATTCCATTGTGTGTATACACCACATCTTCTTCATCCATTCGTCCCTTGATGGACACTTAGGTTCCTTCCAAGTCTTGGCTATTGTGAATAATGCTGCAATGAACACAGGGGTGCATGTATCTTTATGCATTGGTGTTTTCATGTTCTTTGTATAAATACACAGCAGTGAAATAGCTCAGTTGTATGGTAGTTCTATCTTTAATTTTTTGAGGAATCTCCATACTGTTTTCCATAGTGGCTGCACCAGTTTGCACTCCTACCAGCAGTGTATGAGAGTTCCTTCTCTCCACATCCTCTCCAACACTTGTTGTTTCCTGTCTTGTTAATTATAGCCATTCTGAGGGATGTGAGGTGATATCTCATTGTAGTTTTGATTTGCAGTTCCCTGATAGTTAATGATGTTGAACATCTTTTCATGTGCCTATTAGCCATCTGTACGCCTTCTTTGGAGAAATGTCTGTTCAACGCTTTTGACCATTTTTTAATTGGGTTGTTAGTTTTTTTGCTGTTGAGATGTATGAGTTATTTATATATTTTGGAGATTGACCTCTTATCAGATATATGGTTTGCAAATATCTTCTCCCAATCGTTAGGTTGTCTTTTCGTTTTGTTGATGGTTTCCTTTGCTGTGCAGAAGCTTTTTAGTTTGATGTAGTCTTGTTTGTTGAGTTTTTCTATTGTTTCCCTTGCCTAGTCAGACACGGTCCTTGAAAATATGTTGCTAAGACTGATGTTTCTTCTAGAAGTTTCATGGTTTCAGATCTTATATTCAAGTCTTTAATCCATTTTGAGATAATTTTTGTGTATGGTGTAAGATAATGGTCTACTTTAATGTTTTAGCTTGTGGCTGTCCAATTTTCCCAACACCATTTATTGAAGAGACTTTCCTTTCTCCATTGTATGTTCTTGGCTCCTCTGTCGAAAATTAGCTGTCCGTAGATGCATGGGTTTATTTCTGGGCTCTCAGTTCTATTCCATTGACCTGACTACCTTTTATGCAAGATCTTTTCTATCCAAGAAAAGTCATGTTTGCATTGATAGATTTGGATTTCAATTTATTTATCCCCAGCCCTATGAGAGAGACGAAAACATTCATCCACCATTTTCTGCTTAGAATTTACCAAACACCACATAAGAAAGAATAAGAGGATCTAAGAGAAAAATTGTTGAGAACATTATTCCTCTTAGTAAGAATCCTTCTCTCCAAGACCATGGCTTCTCATATTATAGCTGTTATTTTTGCTCTCTAACGGCATCAAGTAGTTTATGTTGATGTTTTGAGGCACAGGTTGTTTTTTAACAAACTTTTTTATTGGGAGAAATTTACCCAGATTTTGCTGTTGTAAATGTCTTGTATTATCATTATACTATTATCAAAAGCAAAAAAATAAACCAAAAAACAAATATTGGTTCATTACTATCGACTAAAGTCCTGAATTTATTTGTATTTCATTAGCTTTCTCACCAATTTCTTTTTTCTATTACAGGATCTAATCTAGGATAGCACATTGCATTTACTCATGAAGTCTCCTTAGTCTCCTCTGGTCTTTAATTTTTTCTCAATCTTTTCTTATTTTTCATGTACTTGTCAGTTAGGAGGAGTATTTGTCAAGCATTTTTGAAAGTATTCTTCAATTTGGATTTCTCTCTCTCTATTTTTTTTTTAAGGAATAGATTAGGATTATGTATTTTGAGGAAGAATACAAGAATGATGAACTGCCTCCTCATCACATCATATCAGGGGTAAATGATATCAACATGAGTTATAACTGTTAACATTTTCCTTGATAACTTGGTTAAAGTTTTCCATTAAAAACAATGCTATTTTTTTCCTGTCCATAATTTCTTGGAAGCAAGTCACTAAGATATCCCAGATCTACAGAGAGGAGGGATATAATTAATCTCCACTTTCCGAATGAAGGAGTATCTGAATATATTTTTTTGGAATTCTTCTATAAGGAAGATTTCCTCTCCCACATTTATTTATATCACTGTGGACTCATGTCCATAAATTTTTAATTCATCCTTGAGATTTCTCTCTAGTAGTGTATTTAGAAGAGTATTTTCTAATTTGCAAATATTTGAGTAATTTTAAACCTTTTTTTCATTTGCCAGTGCTTTAGAATGTATATTTCAAAATAATCTGGGTCTACTCCAAAAAAGATTATACCACTTCACATGAAGTGTAAGGAAACTATGAACATATATTCCCAATCCATCCCTCTTATCCCTTATGTTATTTTGCCATACATCTCACTTTACTATAAACATTCAATACATTATTACCATTGTTGTTTCAGTCGCTTATATTTTTGAGCAGCCAAAATGAGAAAAGAGATTACATTTCACCTTCCTTTATTCCTTTTTTGAAGCTCATCATTTCTTTAAGAAAATTAAAGCTTTTTATTTATTTAGTTTTTGTCAATAGGAAATTTTTTAACATTTCTTGTAAGGTAGGTTTGTTGGCAATGCATTCCTTCAGTTTTAGTCTATCTGAGAAAATTTTTACTTCTCTTTCATTTTTGTGCATAGAATTATAGGCTGTCACTCCATTGTCTTTTGCTTGTATTGCTTCTGATGATAAATAAAGCCTAATTGTTATTCTTGTTCATATATAGGTAATATGTTTTTTCCCTTGAATGCCTTCAAGATTTTCTTTTTGCCTTGGTTTTTCATCAGTTTTATATTGATATGCTTAGCTGTTTTTTTTTTTTTTTTCCCCTGCTTGTATTCTCTGAGCCTATTCAATCTATGTTTTGGCATTTGTCAGTAATTTTGGAACATTTTTAGCCTTGTTACACACACACACACATATCCACACACACACACACACATCCACACATGATTTGGAATTAGATGTGATCCATCATTAGGGAAAGTGAGTGGAGAGCAGAGACAATAAAGAGAAGGGGTTCAGATGGGTCCTTAGAACTTTGGGGATTCTAATATTTAGGAATCAATCACAGAAGAAACCAGCAAAAGAAATGAGAAAGAAATGCCGGTACAGTCAGAGGCAAACACATAATAATGTCTCATTTAACCCAAGCAAATAAATTATATTAAATAAAAAGCAATGATCAATTATGCTAAATATTACTAAGATTCAGTACAATAACAGTAAAAAGATTGCTCCTTAATTTGGAAAGACAGAGCTCGAAAGAGAAGGGTTATTGAATTGAGTTTGAGATGTTCAGAAAAAAAACAGACTTCTCTCTAGAAGTTATTTTTATGGGAGAATTATAGAGACCTTATAGAGACTCTAATCATAGATTAATGTCAAAATCCTTAAACTTAAATATTTTTCAATTTAATAAAAATATTAATGTCGTATTTGTAATAAAAAAATTAAAAATAAAATTTAATTTGGAAGAGAAAGGATTTTATGTTGTTGTGTAACTGACCAAAAGGTGAGATATGTTTCTTGAGACAAAGCATGTGAGTTTCCATAGATGTCTTTTAAATAACAAATAAGAGTCTTTCTAATCATAGGCATTTTATTTAAATTCTGGTGATTAATTTGATGAATGAATAAAAGTAAGATTGTGATTATAATTAGATGGAGAAGTACAAATCTATTAGAATTTATTTTAGAATAGTTATTTCAAAACAGCTAAATTTATGGGCAAATCAACAGGCAAGTTAGAATGAACTTTGTAGGATAGATACCATTGAGTTACTCAAAAGACAATGTATTAAGGATGAAGTTACCTGGAGAATTTGAGTGACTAACTGTGCTTTTAAAAGACAGACAATGTTCTTAAGAAAGGTGATATTTGGGGGCCGGCCCGGTGGCATAGTGGTTCAATTTGCACACTCTACTTCAGTGGCCCAGGGTTCGTGTGTTTGGATCCCGGACATGGACCTACACACCACTCATCAAGCCATGCTGTGGCGGAATCCCACATGCAAAATAGAGAAAAGACTGTCACAGATATTTGCTCAGTGTCAGTCTTCCTCAAGCAAAAAGAGGAGAATTGGCAGCAGATGTTAGCTCAGGGCCAATCTTCCTCTCTAAAGAAAAGAAAGGTAATCTTTGATTGAGTACTTAGAGGGCTCATGACACTTACTAATTTTGACATGAGAGGTTATCAAAAAACAGGTGAGTATGGGAGTTTTAGGTGAGGATGACTGCAAGCAGGGTAAAAGTGACACTGTAAATACTCTTAGTCTTCATTCAGAGGGCTAAATATGTAAAGAAATGTCCTCTACCAGACAACTCAGGAATGCCTGGAGAAAAGCTCAAGATAAATGCTTAAAAGACATCAAGATCTTCAATTGGAGTAATGAAAACTAAGCCTTCCTGAGTTTAAATTTTCACTATTCTTTTTAGCTTTGTATGTTTCAAAAAGATCTTAGCTGCACTGAGCTATTTTTTGTTCCTCTGCATAATGCTAATAATAATTATTATCACACCATTGTTTCATAATTACATGATTTGTATAAAACACCTACCAGTCCTGTAATTTAGTTAGTAGTCAAAAACAATGTCTTATTGTTTGTTGTCTAGCTTGCCTCACTAGAGCAGAAAAGGTGAGAGCATTTCAGAGTAAAGCATTTTAGCATTTCAGGTGTAAGCTTTCTCAAAAAATAAGTTTTATCTGTAATTTAAAAAGTGTGTCACTTGTTAGAGACCCAACTTAAACAAACACAAAACCTAAAAACAGTAGTAAACCACCTAGGGATTCAGGATTCAGAAGCCAATGGTAGCAGTTCTAATGGATACGATTTGAGGTGACATGTCATGGTCAAACTGAAGTAACAGAGAAGACGGGTGATGTAACTTTAATCTGCCTGGGAGTGGGAATGGGGAAGTCTTAGTTTAGAAGTGCTAGATTTTTATTAAGAGTTGAAGAACATCCTCTATGGTAAATAAAGGGTAGTTGACAGGTATTTAAAAATACATAAGTAAAGCTTTTCAGAATAGCTCAATAATAAATTAGTGGTTTAACTTGGACAGTATGCTTTAAGCTAACTCATTCTGGTTGGCACATAACAGAATCAAAATTAATCAGAATATTGAGAGAGCCTTAGCTTTTATTTTTATTAGGTGGTCTCAAATGTTATATATATATATATTTTCATTTTCTTTGTTCTTAAAATTTCTAAAAGTGAGATAATGCTTCAGAATTATTAGGTCTGCTTTCTAAGAATGGATAAAAATATACACCTAAATTATCAAGGAAAACAGTAATAATTTGTTTAAATTATCATTTTTCCAGAAATCATATTCATAACCCAAATATCTTTTCAGATCTAGTTCATTCTACATGTTCTACATAAACCTATATAATTGTCTAGTAAATTACACACTATACATAGTTTTCTTCCTGCCTATATTTTATTTTGCTCCTTTAGATAGTATTTTTCAAATATACTTTCTTATAAATAACTAGTTTCTACATGATATACTTTAAAACAACAATAATTATTTTTGATAAACGTGTTCAAAGATGAGCATCAACACTATGGTTAATCTCTGTTATAATTTCCTTTTAATTATTTTAAATAGAATGTGCACCAATAAGTTGGTAGTATTAAAAAATATATAAATGTATGTTAGTTTTAAGTAGGTCATAACTGATCACAAATAAAGGACAGTAATAAACTTTTTATCATATGTTACATTAAATATAATTGCAAATGAAATAGTATTTTGTAGTCGTGACTACTGGAATTGAAAGACAAATGAGAAAGATTAAATACTTAGCTCAATTTCTTTCAGATATTCAGAGGAAAAGGAAGAGAGATGAGAAAAAAGTCTCTATTAAAGAATATAAATAAAATTAACATCTTTAGAACAAACATTTTTGTGAAAATAAAGTTTGAAAAAGATAAAGATGAATATCATAGAAACGAAAGGAGGAAACAATGTATTGAAGCTACTGTTGGATACACTGGTATTATTTGAGTCTCCTTTGTTCATTTCCTCTATATATACACTGCAATAGCATATTCACTTGTTTGAAAAAGAAACAACTCTGTGTGTCATATTCATGAAGGCTTTTTTCACTTGTTGGTTCCGTAAGGAGTAGATGAAAGGATTCAAAAGTGGAGCAACAGAGGTATTGAGCACAGAAATTCCCTTGGAGAAAGATATTCTTTGTTTGACTGATGGTTTAAGATACATGAAGATGCAGCTGCCATAAGAAAGGGTTATCACAATCATGTGAGAAGAACATGTTGAAAAAGCCTTTCTCCTTTGACTAGTTGAAGGGATTCTTAGAATGGTCAAGGTAATGTAGGTGTATGATATTATCACCATTACCAATGTGACCACAAGTGTCACATTGCTGAGATGAATCCCATCACCTCCAGAAGCTTTGTGTCTGAGCAGGAGATCTGCAGGATGGGAGTAGTATCACAGTAGAAATGATCAACAATGTTGGAGGCACAGAAGTCAAGCTCTAGGCCTAAGGGGAGTGGTGGAAAGATGACAAAGAACCCAGCAAGCCAGCAACTGAGGGCAAGCTGTATGCAGATTTTATTGTTCATGATGGCGGTGTAATGCAAGGGCTTACAGATGGCAACATAGCGGTCATAGGACATAGCTGTCAGCAAGTAAAATTCAGATGCTCCAAGAAAGAAGGCAAAAACCACTTGAGTGAAACAACTGTTATAGGAAACGGTTTTGTCCCCAGTTGCCATAGTAGCCAGAAATATAGGGATGCATGTAGTAGTGTAAGAAATTTCTAAGAAGGAAAAATTCCGGAGGAAAAAATACATGGGGGTCTTGAGTTGAGTGTCCACTAGGGTGAGTGTGATGATGGTCAGATTGCCAGTGATGCTTAGCAAGTAGATGAGAAGTAGGAAGATAAATAAGACAACTTTCAACTGGGGATCATCAGTCAAACCTGCTAGGATAAACACTGTCACTTTTGTATGGTTTCCCATTACTGTCCTCTACTTTTCCAGGTCTAAATAGAAAAAAAAAAAAAAAAAGGAAAAAAAGAAAGAAAATGATGATCCCAAGGAAAAATAACAGTGATAACTAGTGTTGAAAGTAGTTAGCAAAGTGACGTTTCAGATAGAGTAACACGATGATCATTCATTTTTTAAAGATGATTATGCCAAGAATAACAATAGTCTGCATTCCCAGAGTATCTAGACAGAGAATTCAACTTAGTTTGCAATACCATCACAGGATAACCCTTATAATGGCTGTAATTGTTGATTGTTTTTATGTGATTAAATTCTAGGGAAATTAAAGGGACCTTCATAGCATAGAAAAAATTTTTTTCCTCTCTTGATTTTATGTGAGAGTTGGGATGGACGACATTTCCTGTTCAATTAAAGAAGTTTGCACACTAGAACCAAAATGATATCAGTCATAACAAGTACATGAGCTCGTGTTTTACATTTAACACACATACACACAAACCTAGCCATAATCAATACACGGAGCTGCTATAATTTTACCACTTTACTCAACTAATCAAACTCAAATGTCTGATTCTTGTGCCATTTATTTTCATGGCTAATGAGATCCAATTTCAGATAAGTGAATATGAGGCATTAGGAATAATTTTATTTTCTGTTCTTATTAGTATTTCCATTCCCTCAACCTCTGTTATCACCCCCACCCTTCCCACTTTGTTCCCCAAAACAAAATCAGCGGGAACAGTCTGGTAATATCAGTGGGTGTGGCAAGAAACTGCAGTTTGCCTCTGCAGGTTATGGTTTTGGGAATAGTCCACGTAAAGAAAAGAGAAAAGTGTGTTAAAGGGATCTAGAAGCAAAGACAGATAAATAATGGCTCATGAAATTGAATGAGGTGGGAAAAGTAAAGAGAAGAGAAAGACAAAGCTGTATGGAAATCTCAAGACCTAAAAACGTTTTTTTACACATAGGGTAGTGAGTTTGAGGAAAAAAATAAAAGAAGATTAAAAATAAGTAAATTAGTAAGTAAAAATCTTATAATTAAAAACATATAAATTAGTTATAATATGCATCAAGTAAAAATTTGTAAACAAAACAAAATAAAGAGGAAAAGTTTACCAATGAAATTTCTCTCCATTTTCTTCTATTCTTTATACTTAGCATTTTATTCTTTGTCTGAAATGCAGACTGAAAACAAGCACAATTTTGAGATCAGCATGTCCTAAAAGAGATGAGAAGTGAGTGTTTGGTAAATTTCAACACATAATGAATCACAGAACAGTGTTGACACAAACTTTAGGAGGCATATACTTCCCTCCCATAAGCATATTCAAATGGTTGGCTAACACATAATTAAAGAAATTATCTGTAAATAACTATTCTGAACATAGGGCATGTATTAACGGAAACAGATTTTTCGCTTTTGCACAGCTAGCAAATTAGAGATCAAGATTAAGTTTGAAAGAGTGTATTTTCCAAAATTGTCCTCTTAAAAGTACAGCATTTTCCACAAATAATTAAAGGACAGATTATAGTCTATTTCTTAAAAAGAAGATTAATGATATCTCTAAGGAAATTTTCCTTTCTCAGTGTCTTCATCATCAAATAGAAAAAACGATAGGTACTATATAGAACGATGTTTTTTGTATTGAGGATATCAAGATAATTATTTCCAAATTCTAAAATATACTGTATATTAAAGCAGCATATACATGAATAAAAATAGACATATAAGGACAAAGGAAATTTGATTCAGTAATATCTGGAGGAGTTTACAGGAGTATTCTAAGATAAAGAAATGAGGTCTGCTATCAAAATGATGTTAATATTGTAGTCACATATGAGTGAAAAAAAGTGTTATATTTTTGCGGACATGCCTTTTACATTCACATAACTGTGAAGCAATCTATTATAAATTTTCCTTCATCTACACAAATTACTCAATGGCAACAGTTGTAGGAATGCAGATATCTAAAATACCTACATTAGAATTTTAACAGGTCAAATTATTTCTTTGTCCAATTTCAACAATTAAACACACTATCCCCATCACCCACTATAAAACATTAACAAAACTCACATTACTAAACCATTAGAAGTCAGGCCTGTGAGAGCAATGATGTTTAGTCATGTTAAATATTGTGAATATAACATAACTTGAAAAAAGGAAAAGGTTTTCAATACTAATTTGTCATTGTATTTCATATTTCTTCTTCCACCATTTTAATGCTAAAAATATAACAAAAGTGGATTAAAATATATCTAACAGAAAATATGATCTTTAAATTTTAGACATACAATTCTTTTGATCTTTTTAGGTCTTAAAGTAGTACACCAAATAAAACAAATATTCAAACACTTTTTTTTTAAAGGAGATATATACACAGATTTATTTAGACAAAATCATCTCTGCTTCAATATTTACCTCTTTTATCATCATGCTGAACAGAGCACACTGATGTCCCATTGCTCTCTGAATGGATCTCACTCTACCCCACAATCTATGATCATTTTTTAAATCTATTTATGGCAACCTTGTAAATGGTTTGATTAGCTATTTTCTTTTTCCAGATATATAACTAGCGCATTAAATTTCCCCATTAGTACAATATATTTATTTATATTTTGAATACATTTAGGTATTACCCCCAATGTCATATAAAATTAATCAACACTTGATCCCATGGAATGTTAATGCTTTCTGTGCCCTGAAGAAAACTACCTAAATATTATGAAGAATTATCAGGAGGATTTGTGGTCCAAGAACACAATTCCCAAAGGATCACAAATTTATGTGTTATACAAGAGTTCTCCCTAGGCACTAAATATTTAAAAATAAAAATACAATTAAAAAATTACTTTTTTGTTTGTTTATTGCAGTAACATTGGTTTATAACATTGTATAAATTTCCATGCAGAAATAGAAGTATAATGATGTATACCTGAAATTTGTACAACGTTATAAACCAAAAAATTACTTTTAAATAAGTCTCCAGAGAATTCAGTATAGATTTCCCTAATATGTCTTTGCCCTCCCACACACTCAAGTTCTGAAATCCCAAAAACAGATAAGGATTTGAAAGCAGAAAAAAAGGGATTATTTTAAGTGGTAATAAAAAATGACAATATAAGATGGAGAACTTAGCTTGTCATGGAAGAAAATGTACCTCCAATTAAATGCACTATTGTTAATTCCCAAGATACAACTAACTAACACTTCATGTTCTATATGTTCTTCAGTTTCTATTCTGAAAGCTATCTTTTCTCCAAATAGTCTGTGATATTGTCTAGTGGATCTTAAACTGATATTTCATAATAACTAAGCATCCTCCAACTCTTCAATACTAATAGAACATTTATCTATGGCTATAGCTAGACTTTCTTGCAACTTGTGTGGCCATGTGCCTAAATTCTGTCCAAAGAATGTAAATAGACATAATCTATGGAATTTCCAAGATTACGCCTTGATAAAATGGGTTTGCCCTACTCTTCCTCTTTACTCCTCTCACTTTGTAATGAGAATGGCATGGCAAGCTATTTGGAGCCATGAGTATGAGTAATTACACTAGGGATGGTGAATCAACAAGATAGAAAACAGCCACGTTCCTGACACCATCGCAGGTCATTTCAGCATAGAAATACAATGACTTAATGGAGGAGTTTCAACATACCAGTCTGAACGTTTAAATGAGATAAAAATAAACTTATTTCTTGTTTAAACTGTTGTGGTATTTTTCTTGCTCATACACTAACAGATCTCTGTTCTTATCAACACCTGAAGAGGGTCTCAACTTTTACCCTACTTAGTCTAACAGGTTAGCCCACACCCTTTCATAGATACTGACAGAAGAGATGAGCTTGGTGCATCGGTGGCAGAGAACTGTATTACTCACTAAATAGTAAGAAGCAGGAGCTTCCTGTTCTGATCACTTCTCCTTTCCCTAGTATCCTATGCGGGGGCTGGGGGTGGGGGCATCTCTAATGGATGTTGTACACAATGTATGTGTATCTACAACTGAGAAACCCAAGGTTAGTAAATTCCCAATGTTTTAAAGAACAAACTTGCCTAACTTTGCCCCACTAGAAGACAGTATCTTTAATATACTGGTCAGGAAAAAAAAAAAAAGAAATTTGCCAAGGCTATTTGTTATACAACATTCTCAAAAACAGTCCAGGACCACAGCTATCTCAGCACATGTAGATATGCTGCAGAATTCCCTCCCAACACATCCATCCCTCAACTCTAACCCAACTTGTCTTCTGTTGAAATTTCCTACGATTGTGTCACTGTAGGGTGTGCCAGCCAGAATGATCTGAGTTTGTTTAAAGCAATAATAGTAACAATGTACTGGGTGAAATCACATTACGTTTATTAGACTTGTACTCTTAGGTTCCTGTAGATTGTGACAACTTCTTATAGGTTCCTGTAGATTGTGACAATTTCTTAGATATTCCTTATTTTTCAAGACCTTGACAGGGTTGAGGAGTACTTGTCAGGCATTTTCTAGAATTGCCTTTTATGGGAGTTTTTCTGGAGTGTCTTTGATTCTAGGTCCCTCAGGTGACAGACCATGGAAACATATGTGTTTATACTAAACCACATCTATACACACAACTATAAATATTTGTCTATGTATCCATTTGTATCTATATTAACCTAATCATGAGTTCATACTAAAGTCTTCAACTTGAACCCAGCACCACCTTTGGTCTCTTGCTTGTATGTAACCTCTCACTCCAACAGTGAAACACTGGCTTCTACAATCTGCCAACCATGAACTTAATTATTCAATTATATATACATAGTGAGAAACAACTGTATCAACTAGAGTTCAGGGCTTCTGTACAGTTCCTTTAGACTTTAGTCTTACTGATTCCATTTATTTACAGTTACTTAGATCAGCACCTTTTTCTCTTACTATCTTCAGTGGGGCTGTTTAACACAGTTGTAATCAAGTTAAATTTTTCTCCATTGCATTTTAACATCCTGGATTAAGTTGCTTTTAATTTCCACATATTAGAATTATTCTTTGTGTTGCAAAGTTTTACTGGTTTTGACAACTGTAGAGTGTGATATATCCATCTTTACAGTGTTATATAGAATAGTTTTACTACTTTAAAAAAAAATCAACTGTGATTCAACTATTCCACTTTCCCTCTCCCAAAGTCCTGACAACCACTGATCTATTTACTTTATCTATAAATTTGCCTCTTCCAGAATGTCATATAAGTGGAATCACGCAGTATATATCCTTTTAAGGCTGCCTTCTTCTACTTAGCAAAGTGAATTTCAAATTCATCTATGGCTTTGGATGCATATCGTATTCTTTTCATTGCTGAAGAACATCCTGTAAGGATGTATCACTTATGTTTAACCATTCACCTTTTGAATTACATAACTGCTTCCATTTTTTTGCAATTGTATATAAAGCTTCTATAAAATTTGCATGCAGCTGTTATGTAATCTCTGAACTTCTGATCTTTATTTTCTTTCTCTCTGAAGAACTTCATTTTTAAAACATTTCTTGCAAGGTGTACGTGCTTGGGGTGAATTCTTAACTCTATTTCTTTTATTTTCTTTATTTCCCCCTCACTTGAGGAGGATCATCAGCACTGAATATAGAAGTATTTATTGGTGTTTTTTTTTCCTTTCAGCACTTTGAATATTTCTCTCCATTCTCTCTTTGTTTGCATGATTTCTGATGAGAAGTGAGAAAGTTTCTCTACAGGTGAAGTATTAATTTCTCCTGACTCTTTTTAAGATTTTCTCTTTATCTTCAGTTTTCTAGAGTTTGAGTATGTTATGCCTATCTGTGTTTTTTTTTTTTGGTTTTTATTTTCTAGTGTATTTTGCTATATATCCTGTTTGGTATTCTCTGAGCATTTTAGATCTGTGGTTTATTGTATGTCATTAATTTCGATAGTTCTCAACCACTAGTATATCAAATATTTCTTCTGCTCTATTCTCCCTTTCTTCTCCCTCTGTTCTTCCAATTGTGTGCATATTTTACTTTGTAAATCAAACAAAAGTTGTCGGATGTTCTTTTTTTCTTTTATTTTCTTTTTTTGGTTTTAAAATTCACACTTTATTTTTTTTCAGTAACATTATTGAGATCATAATGGTTTATATCATTGTGTAATTTCAGGTGTACATTGTTATCAATTTCTGAACAGACTTCATTGTGCTTACCACCAGTAGTCTGATTTTTGTCTGTTGCTGTAGATATGTGCCCCTTTACCCCTTTTGCGCACCCCCCCTTCCCCTCTGGTAAGCACTAATCTGTTCTCTTTATCCATGTATTTGTTTAAATTCACATATGAGTGAAATCATGCGGTATTTTTCTTTCTCTTCCCGGCTTGTTTTGCTTAACCTCATACCCTCAAGGACCATCCATGTTGTTGCAAATGGGACAATTTTGTCTTTTTTTATGGCTGAGTAGTATCCCATTGTATATATATACCACATCTTCTTTATCCATTCATCCATAGAAGGCACTTGGGCTGCCTCCTTGTCTTGGCTATTGTGAATAATGCTGCAATGAATGTAGAGGTGCATAAATCTCTTTGGATCACTGATTTCAAGTTCTTTGGATAAATACCCAGTAGTGAGATAGCTGAATTGTATGGTATTTTTATTTTTAATATTTTGAGAAATCTCCATACTGTTTTCCATAGTGGCTGCACCAGTTTGCCTTCATACCACCAGTGCATGAGGGTTCCCTTTTCTCCACAACCTCTCCAACATTTGTTGTTTTTTGTGTTGGTAGTTATAGCCATTTTGATTTGTGTAGGGTATCTCATCATAGTTTAGATTTGTGTTTCCCTAATAATTAGTGATGTTGAACATTGTTTCATGTGTCTGTTGGACATCTGTATATCTTCTTTGAAAAAATGTCTGTTTATATCCTCTGCCCATTTTTTGATTCAGTTGTTTGCTTTTTTGTTGTTGAGTTGTATGAGTTCTTATATATTTTGGAGATTAACCTCTTGTCGGATGTATGATTTGCAAATATTTTCTTCCATTTGGTGGGTTGTCTTTTCGTTTTGTTCATGGATTCCTTTGCCTTGCAGAAGATTTTCAGTCTGATGTAGCCCCATTTGTTAATTTTTTCTTTTGTTTCTCTTGCCAGAGTAGACATGGTATTCAAAAAGATGCTGCTAAGACTAATGTCCAAGAGTGTACTGCCTATATTTTCTTTAAGGAGTTTTATGGTTGCAGGTCTTGCGTTCAAGTCTTTAATCCATTTTGGGTTAATTTTTGTGTATTGTGCAAGATAATGGTCTAATATCATTCTTTTGCGTGAGGCTGTCCAGTTTTCCCAAGCCCATTTATTGAAGAGAATTTCCTTTCTCCATTGCATGTTCTGGGATCCCTTGTCAAAGATTAACAAAGATGTGTGGTTTTATGTCTGGGCTTTCAATTCTTTTCCATTGATCTGTGTGTCTGCTTTTGTGCCAGTACCATACTGCTTTGATTACTATAGCTTTGCAGTATATTCTGAAATCAGGGAATGTGGTGCCTCCAGCTTTGTTCTTTTTTCTCAGAATTGCTTTGGCTATTTGAGGCCTTTTGCTGTTCTATATAAATTTTAGGATTCTTTGTTCTATTTCTGTGAAGGATGTCATTGGGATGCAGATTGGGATTGCATTGAATCTGTATGTTGCGTTACGTAGCGTGGACATTTTAACTATGTTGACTTTTCCAACCCGTGAGCATGAAATATCTTTCCATTTGTTTATGTCTTCTTCAATTTCTTTCAATAATGTCTTATAGTTTTCTATATAAAGGTCTTTCACCTCTTTCGTTAAATTTATTCCTAGATATTTTATTCTTTTTGTTGTGATTGCAAATGGGATTATATTCTTCACTTCTCTTTCTGCTAGTTAGTTATTAGTATATAGAAACACAACTGATTTTTGTAAGTTGATTTTGTACCCTGAAAATTTGCTGTACTTGTTGATTATTTCTAAGAGTTTTCTGATGGATTCTTTAGGATTTTCTATATATAGAATCATGTTATGCAAACAGCAAGAGTTTCACTTCTTTCTTTCCAATTTGGATTCCTTTTATTTATCTTTCTTGCCTAATTTCTCTGGCCCAAACCTCCAGCACTATGTTGAATAAGAGTGGTGAGAGTGGGCACCCTTGTCTTGTTCCTGTTCTCAGAGGTATGGCTTTAAATTTTTCACCATTGAGTATGATGTTGGCTGTGGGCTTGTCACGCATGGCCTTTATTGTGTTGAGGTACTTTCCTTCTATACCCATTTTATTGAGAGTTTTTATCATAAATGGATGTTGGATCTTGTCAAATGCTTTCTCTGCATCTATTGAGATGATTATGTGATTCTTATTCCTCATTTTGTTAATGTGGTGTATCACATTGATTGATTTGCAAATGTTAAACCATCCATGTGTCCCTGGAATAAATCACACTTGATCATGTTGTATAATCCTTTTAATGTATTGCTGTATTCAGTTTGCCAGTACTTTGTTGAGGATTTTTGCATCTATGTTCATCAGCGATATTGGCTTGTAATTTTCCTTCTTCATGTTATGCTTGTCAGATTTTGGTCTCAAGGTAATATTGGCCTCATAAAATGAGATAGGAAGTGTTCCATATTCTTCAATTTTTTGGAATAGTTTGAGAAGGAAAAGTGTTATATCTTTGAATGTTTAGCAGAATTCTCCAGAGAAGCCATCTGGTCCTGGACTTTTGTTTTTTGGAAAGTTTTTGATTACTGTTTCAATCTCTTTATTTCTGATTGGTCTATTCAGATTCTCTTTTTCTTCTTGATTCATTTTTAGGAGGTTGTATGAATCTAAGAATTTATCCATTTCTTCTAGGTTATCCAGTTTGTGGACATATAGTTTTTCATAGTATTCTCTTGTAATCCTTTGTATTTCTGTGGCATCCTTCGTCATTTCTCCTATTTCATTTCTGATTTTATTTCAGCCTTCTCTCTTTTTTTCTTGATGACGCTGCCTAAGGGTTCATCAATTTTGTTTATCTTCTCAAAGAACCAGCTCTTAGCCTCATTAATCCTTTCTACTGTTTTTTTAATGTCTATTTCATTTATTTCTGCTCTGATTTTTATTATTTCCCTCCTTCTGCTGAATTTGGGCTTTGTTCTTTTTCTAGTTCTGTTAGATGCAGTTTAAGATTACTTATTTGAGGTTTTTCTTGTTTGTTGAGGTGGGCCTGTATTGCTAAGAATTTCCCTCTTATGACCACTCTTCCTGCATCCCATAAGAGTTGGTAATTTGTATTTTCATTTTAATTTGTCTCTAGGTATTTTTTTAAAGATTTTTTATTTATTTATTTATTTATTTTCCCCCCAAAGCCCCAGCAGATAGTTGTATGTCACAGCTGCACATCCTTCTAGTTGCTGTATGTGGGACGCGGCCTCAGCATAGCCGGAGAAGTGGCGTGTCGGTGCGCGCCTGGGATCCGAACCCGGGCCGCCAGTAGCAGAGCGCGAGCACTTAACCGCTAAGCCACGGGGCTGGCCCGTCTCTAGGTATTTTTTAATTTCTCCTTTTTTTTTTCTTCATTGATCCAATGGTTGTTCAGTAGCGTGTTGCTAAGTCTCCACATATTTCTGACTTTCCCAGTTTTTTTCTTGTAGTTGATATCTAGTTTCATAGCATTGTGATTGTAAAAGATGCTTGAGATGATTTCAATCTTCTTAAATTTATTAAGGCTTGCCTTGCTTCCTAATATATTGTCTATCTTTAAGAATGAGCCATGTGCACTTGAGAAGAATGTGTATTCTACTGTGTTTGCATGGAATGCTCTCTACATATCTATTAAGTCTCTCCGATCAAGTATTTCATTTAAATCCACTATTTCATGCTGACTTTTTCTCTGAATGATCTGTCCATTGATATAAGTGGGGTCTTGAGGTCCCCTATTCTTATTGTGTTATCACTAATTTCTCCCTTTAGGTCTGTTAATGGCTGCTTTATGTACTTTGGTGCTTCTGTGTTATGTGCATATATATTCATAAGTATTATGTCCTCTTGGTGGAATGTCCCTTTTATCATTATATATGACCCCTCTTTGTCTCTCTTTGTATTTTTTAACTTGAAGTCTGCATTGTCTGAGATAAGTATGGCAACACCTGCTTTCTTTTGTTTGCCATTAGCTTGGAGTATCATCTTCCATCCCTTCACTCTGAGCCTATGTTTGTCTTTAGAGCTGAGATGTGTCTCCTGGAGGCAACATATTGTTGGGTCTCATTCTTTAATCCATCCAGCTACACTGTGTCTTTTGATTGGAGAATTCAATCAGTTTACATTTAGAGTGATTATTGATATATGAAGGATTAATACTGCCATTTTATCTCTTGTTTTCTGGTTATTCTATGTTTCTCTTCCTTTGCATTTCTAACTCGCATTTCATTTTGGTGGTTTTCTGAGTTGGTTTTCTCAGTTTTCTCTCTTTTTATGAATTATGTCTTTGCTCTGAATTTTTGTTAAGTGGTTACTGTGCGGTTTGTGTAAAAGATCTTGTAAGATGATATAGTCCATTTTCTTATAATGTCTCACCTCCACTAGCCTAAGTATGTTCCATCCCTTTCCTCTATATCTTCTGAGTTGTTGCAAATTATTCTGTTTTGTGTTGTGAGTTTGTGACTAAGTTGAAGTGTTTATAGTTACTTTTGATGCTTTCCTTCCCTTTACCTTTTAAGTTATAATTGATACTTTTATATAATCAATTATATTTCAAATGAAATATATATAATATATTATTATATATAATAAATTATATGTAATTTATATAATCAATTATAAAGGTATCAATAGATACCTTGTTCTGATAGAGAGCTGTAGTTTTCTTATTTTGTCTGTCTATTTATCTCCTTGCTCAAAGCTTTGTTGAACTTTGCCTTTTTGTTTGTGGTGTGAAGGCATCTTTCATGATTTCTTAGAGGGGAGGTTTAGTGGCAATGAACACCCTCAGCACTTGTTTATCTGGGAAGGCTTTTATTTCTCTATCATATCTGAAGGGAAGTTTCACTGGATAGTGTATTCTTGGCTGAAAGTTTTTGTCATTCAGTATTTTAATCACATCATTCCATTCTCTCCTAGCCTGTAAGGTTTATTCTGAGAAAGCCACTGAATGCCTGATAGGGGTTCTTTTGTAGGTTATTTTCTTCTGCCTTGCTGCCCTTAATATTTTTTCTTTGTCATTGAATTTACCAGTTTTACTATTATATGCCTTGGTGAAAGTCTTTTAGCATTGATGTAATTGGGATTCTATTAGCTTCATGTATTTGTAAATCCAGTTCCTCCTCAGATTTGGGACATTTTCAGCTATTATTTCTTTGAAAAAACTCCTTGCTCCTTCCTCTCTCTCTTCTCCCTGTGGAATACCTATAATCCTTTCATTGCTTTTCCTAATTGAGTCAGATATTTCTTGAAGAATTCCTTCATTCTTCAAAAATCTTACTTCTCTCTCCTCCTTCACCTGTAGAATTTCTATATTTTTATCCTCTAAATCACTAATTCTTTCCTCCATAACGTCAGGTGTATTTCTTAAGGATTCTAGATTATTTTTTATTTCATTAATTGTGTTTTTCATATCCAGAATTTCTGCATTTTTTTTTATAGTTTCAATCTCTTTGGTGAAGTATTCCTTCTCATTAATTTGATTCCTGAGCTCATTGAAGTGTCTTCCTGAGTTGTCTTGTTACTCATTGAGTTTCTTCATGACAGGTATTTTGAATTCTCTGTCATTTAGATTGTAGATTTCTGTACCTTCTGGGTTGTTTTCTAGAGAATTTCCTTTTCCTTCTGGTCTGAATTGTTGCTGTAGTTTCTCAGGGTGTTTGATGAACTAATCTTTTTTCAGCACATTTGTAGTAGTATTAGGTCACAGATTTCACCTGCTACAGCTAGGGGGAAGCAGGAGCTGAGTTTCTGATCCCACCCTGTGTGCTGGAATCTGTGGGGGTACTATGGGCACTTACTCCAGCCTGGAGAGTGTTCAGATTCTTCTGTAGGCTGTGCTTGGTGGATGGATTTCCTCAGAGGTACTGAGCCGGGGCTGCTCCTTGGAGCCACAGAGGCATCAGGGGCTCCCCAACACCAGGACAGTGATCATGAGCTGGCTAAGGGCTACCACCACATCTTCCTTCAGTCTCCCCATGAACTGTTCCCACTTTCAGGTTGCAGCAATTCTATGGGCACTTCTGTGGGCCAGGAATGTGCTCACCCCAGTGTATAGATCTTCCGCCACCTCTGCTTGCAGTCCTGCTGCTTGCTGTGCTGGGTGGATGGGGCTTTCTCATGGGGACTGAGCCAGGGCCACTCCTTGGGGCCGCAGGGGCACGGTGGGCTCCCTCATCACCAGGAAAGTGATCACAAGTGGACTGAGGGATGCTCTCTCTCTTCCTACAGTCACTCAAGGGCACGTTCCTACTTTCAGGGCACAGTGGTACTATGGGCATTCTTCCCAGGCTGGAAAGCACTTGTTCACATGCACAGGGCCGCCTGGGAAGGGCAGAGAGTGCTCACCTATCTCCACCACTTCCCAGAGGTCCAGTCAATCCACCCACAGATGTATAGCTGCATGGATCTCCCAGGCATCCTGCTGTGCTGTGTGGGCTTCCTCCATTGGTCAATGAATGTCCATTTAGTTGTAGATCAAAAAGAAACAGAAAAACTTTCGTAATTTAACTTTTGTCTTCTGTATTTGCCATTTTTTCCCAATCTACTTAGTTTACATTAAATTATTTTACACCATCTGGTGACTCATTTTCTTCTTCTTTTTATTGCTTTTATTAAAAGAATCATTCATGTTTTTATGATGAAAATGCAAAGTAATGAAACTCTCTCCTTGGGTTATAGATCTTAGGCTACGCAGGACCTCAATAGATCTTTGGAAAAGCCATTTGCTTTGACAGAGATAAAGTTTCACTATCCTCATTTTATAGAGGAATAAGATTCATCCTTCTTTGCCAAACATCTCTTTCTCTGTGTTTATCATTCTTTATGGAAGACTTTGTTATTATATGTCATATTTTAGCTGCGGACTATTTGGCTTCTAAAATTAACATAAACTTCACCTAAACATCTCTATCTCATATACAGTAGGAATTCAATACTCTCAGCAAACTTCTGAAAACTTCAAGCTTTAATCCTTATAACCTCATTTAGTTTTGCTTTCCCCATTTTTCCTGAGACGTTAGTTACTTTCATCTCTCTCACCCTAGATAGTCTCCTTTCTCTGATATATACTCAAGCAGAAATAAAGCATATCCTAGTGCATGGTGTTTGTAGTGTTATGTAACATGCTTTACTGAGTATCTGCAGTGACAGAGCCAAGTTCTAGAAAACAAGCTATTTAAAAAATAATATGTTAGTTAGACATGCCTGGTAGTTGGCATTAGTGTCATTGCTCTGCATGCTTCCCCCTGTTCCCATGGTAGCCTCTTCTCTCTTCTTCACGTCCAACCTCCCTTCTTTTCTCAAGTGGCATAAATCCAGACATTCCCAAAGGATAACATACTGCATTGATAAAGTCATATAAAAATAGAAAAAAACAGAAAAACTATCATAATATTTTAACTTGTATCTTCTGTATTTGCAATTTTTTCCATTCTATTTAGTTTATATTAACTTATTTTACAGCATCAGGTGACTCATTCTACTTTGGTAAACATATCTCTTTTTCTATTTATTGTTCTTCATGGTAGACTTTGTTATTATGTAAATCATATTACAGCTGAGGACTCTTTGCCTTTTAAAATAACATAAATTACACCTAAACATCTCTAGCCCATTTACAGTGAGAATTTACTGCTTTTGCCAAATATCTGAAAACTCTATAAGATTTGAATCCTTATGATCACTTTTAGTTCTGCTTTCCCCTTTTTCCTGAAGACTTGAATTTACTTTCTGCTCATTCACTCTAATCGTTTTCTTTTCTCTGATATTTACCCAAGCAGGTAAAAAGTGTACTTTCATGAATAATGTTTGTATTGGTTGTGTAACGTTTTACTTATTATTTGCAGTGACTGAGGAGGGTTCTAGAAAAAAAGCTATTTAAAAATAAAATGTTATTTAGACATGCCTGGTAGCTTGCATTAGTGTCATTGCTGTGTATGCTTCCCCTGTTACCATGGTAGCCTCTTCTCTTCTCTCTTATTCAAGTCCAACCTCTCCTTCTGGGTCACCACATAACAATTCAAAATTATATTAACCTTTTATTTTTTCTTCTTGTTTATCCATCTTCTTTCAGGCAATGCCTACATTCTCATGTTTATCACCTCAAAAGTCTATCACCAAAAATATCTAAAGAATGACAATATTTTCCCTAAGAATAATACTGCACCTTATGTTAAATGATATTTTAAACTTATTACACTTCATACCTTCCAGTTCAGGTGTTAAAAAATGCACAAATATTTCCAATGATAATAAATAATTACAAAACAACTAAGATTTTTCTCATTCTTTCACTTCATCCCTTGTAAATTTTGTTTGCTTTCCTTTCCCAGACTTCTAAAAATTTCTATATTCTGCCCATTTGAGTATAATTTGTACTCATTAATGAGATTTTTGAAATCCAAGTTTAGCATTTTCTTAAAGTCCAAACTTAGGAAAACTTCAATCAACAAAGGATGAATTATAATAGGGTGCCAGATTATAAATTTAAGAGTGAATTCATATATGCATACTGTCCAGGCTAAATTTAAATTACTGAATTCTGAAAAAAAAAGTTATTATAAACTACCTGACACCTGACATCATTTTTCTTCCCACTGTTACATTCCCATGGACTTCTGTAACTGCCTTGGAAATTTATAGGTAAGAGATAAGACATTCCTTTAGAATGTCAAAATTGGATTTTAAATGAAATGTTCAAATTCTATTGAATTTAATATGACTAATTGATAAATATAAAAGGAAATTTCTCAAATTCAGAACTAATACTTTTTTCCAGTGTTATATTTTACAATATTGACACTGACCCTGTATACTGAATGCACTTGAAATTATAATTTACTGAGGTAAACAACACAATCATTTAATAAAATGCATTTCTGAGATTTTGTTGGATACTATGAAGGACGTCTATTCAGAGCTGATTCCTACAAAAGAAAAGGGTCAAAGATTTCTTACTAAGATGACTCGATTCTTTCAGTGTAACTTTCAAAATGGTCAGCTTATTGCTCGCTTTATGAAAGAAATAGTTCTAATTTCATGCCATATATTTCAACAGTTTACAAATGAATCAATTTTTTTGACCAGTGTCACACAATAAATTAAAACAAAATAAAATGAATGAATAAAATGAAACAAAAAAATTTTTCCCAAACCTTAATGTCTTCAGTAGTAATTTCATTCCCAATTGTCTTCTTTTGATGTGAGTCTCAGAACAGAGGCTATTTCTGAATGTTGCATATCCATCATGAGTTTCTTTTGGTTTTGGGGGTGTTTTTTGCTGAGGAAGATTAGCGCTGAGCTAACATCTCTGCCAATCTTCCTCTATTTCATACGTGAGTCACCACCACAGTGTGGCTGACAAGTGGTGTAGGTCCACATCCGGGATCCAAACCTGGAAACCTGGGCTGCCGAACCCGAACACACCAAACTTATCCACAATGCTATGGGGCTGGCCCCTCCATCATCTTTTTTATGTTGCGTTAACCTACTTTTATTTTGCATTCTCATCCATAAGTAGATTGGCACCACCATCTCATCCTCAAGATGAGTAAGCCCGAAGACTTTATCATGACAAGAAACTTACCTAGTTTCAATTTTTCTTATAATTTTTACAAAGACAATATTCTGCAATTTATTTTGTATTAAATTTGAAGCATATTTTTTTGCATTATATACAAAATAAATGTATTTCCTTTTGAAACAATTTAGAATGGAGTGGTAAAAAGAGAAGAATTCAGACTCATTATTTACTTTGAAATGTGTCGGCTATGTGAGAGGCACAATTGCTTGTTTTCTAGTGTTTAAGATTACAGGAAGTATAATCATCTTTGTACACTGTGCTATTGGTCTCAAGAGGATTAATTAATTTAACAGTTGTAAAAAGAAGAAAACATTTCCCTGAGACTGTTATACAAGCATGTTAAAAATATGTGAACAATTATTTTATAAAGTGGAGAAAAGTCTATAATCAACAACATAAAGTTTAAAAATAGTTCTTTTTGAGGCAGCTATATGTTGTGAGCCATAAGGAGTTTTAGGAAATTTAGCTTACCTATCCATGACAAATACACATTCCGAACAAGAAAAATGAAACTCACCCATCTATATTGTGAGAAGATCTTAAGTGGATTACTAAAATTTTGAACTCTGATTTAATAAGGGCCTTATGTAATACTTACCTCAATTAAACCTCTGAAGGCTGTCCTCTAAGTGGCCGATTTAGACACTCAATCTAGTTCCCTGGTAATTCTGCCCCACATTTATCTTTTACATAACACTAGTGATCCATAAGGGTATTTCAGAAATGTGTAAGGAAACCTCTCCCATTCATTCTAACCTTTTCTGTTAATTCCCAGATCTTCTTGATATACTAAGCTGTAGATTGGTTTGCTAAAATTATGACAGTTACTTCCTCCATATTTTAGATAGTCAAATTTCTACTGTGAAGGATAGAATGTAAAATTATTGCTTCTCTGCCAGACACTAGCAAAATTCACACTGATCAAATTTGATTTTTTTTCTCCATTTTATGATGGCTCAAGGGAAATAGTTCAGGAAATAAAAATGGAATGTCAGAAACCTTAAGAAGATGTGGAAATATACTATAGCCCTCTTCCATAATGTTGATCTAGAGTTTAAGAAAGCAATATTTAGAGAGAACTACATCTCTGCTCCATCACAGACCACGGGGGATTTCTGAAGACCATTCTTGGATTTCTCAGTAGCCTCCTAACTCTTCTTTATGGTGAATCTCTCTTGAGAAGAATTATGTTCATCTTTGTATCCCAGAGAGGACGAAAAATGTTGACTTCTACAAAATAATTACTTCTATTAATCACAATTACTTAATATTTCAAGAATAATAAAAATAGCTGTGACGGGGCCGCCTGGTGGTGCAAGTAGTTAAGTGTGCGCGCTCTGCTGCGGCAGCCCGGGGGTTCACCGGTTCGGATCCCGGGCACGCACCGACGCACCGCTTGGCAAGCCATGCTGTGGCGGCATCCCATATAAAGTGGAGGAAAATGGGCATGGATGTTAGCCCAGGGGCAGTCTTTCTCAGCAAAAAAAAGAGGAGGATTGGCAGATGTTAGCACAGGGCTGATCTCCCCACAAAAAAAATAAATAAATAAAAATAATAGTTGTGAAATCTACTTTCTTACAAAAATAGAACTCAATCTAGTTTATATTTAATCATCTTCTTGAAATATAACAGTTTTCTACATAAACTCTTTTTGTTGTTTGTCCTTAGGTTTTGTTAGTGTTGGGGCATCAAGAAGCAAGGTAATTTCTTATTTCTAAGTTAAATTGCAACTATTATATTGCACATATTCTGTTCACAATTTTTTAAAAATGCTATTACATAGGTTAACTAATTTAATCCTCATTATCAATGTAATATTTAACTGCAGTGTCAAATTTGACCATCTTATTGTTCTCTTGGCCTTTACATTTATTTTCATGTCTTTACCAGCCCTGGTCGTCTAGTAGTTAAGACACAGTGCTCTCACTGCTGAGGCCCGGGTTCTTTTCCAAGTCAGACATCACACCACCCATCTGTCATCTGTCAGTTATCATACTGTGAAAGCAGCATGTGGCTGTGATGCTGAAAGCCATGCCATCAGTGTTTCAGATGCCAGCAGGGTCACACATGGTGGACATGTTTCATCGGAGCTTTCAGACTAAGACAAACTAGTAATAAAGATATGACCACCCACTTCTGAAAAATTGGTCATGAAAGCTCTGTGAATAGCACAGGAGCATTGTCTTATATAGCACCGGAAGGTGAGAGGATGGCACAAGAAGACAAGGTAGGGTCCCACTCTGCTCTCTGCAGGATCACTAGGACTCAGAACTGACTGGATAGCACTAACAACAACAACAAAAAATCATGTCTTTAACATTCCAATGAGAAATGTCACAAAGTACTAATCTTTTGTTTATTCCAAATTCTGGTTAGTGAATTGTTGTTAATTTATTTTTTTTATTGTTGTTCTTTATGTTTCCCAAATATTTTGATGATAAAAATTATATTATATGTAATCAGTTAATAATAAGTTATACATCTGTTATATAATTACATAAACTAACAATGCATGTTATATAACACCTACTTAATATCAAATAAGTGTTATATGTTTAAATGAAGTAACTAAACACGCGTTTAACATAAAAAATGCAATAATGAATTTATGTAATCAAATAATAATACAGTCACCACTGCAAAATTGAATCACAGTTGGGATGCTCGTCTGTTTGGGAATTACTTACTGGAAGAGAGGAATTAGAAGTGAATGTGGACTTATTTCACTTTGCATTATACCAAATAGAAGTACAATGATGTACACCTGAAATTTTTACAATGTTATAAACCAATGTTACTGCAATAAAAAAAAAAAAAAAAAAAAGAAGTGAATGTGGAAAAAAATGTAAGGAAAAGCTTGTCGTAACTCAAATCTATGACAGTGCTTGTGTTTATTTAACTCAGTAAAGGAGCGTTTTGTCAGATGTGGCTCTATATTAGAGGGAGTGATACCCTTGTCCACTTCATTCATTTTTTTCCATCTTTATTGAGATATAGTTGGCATATAACATTGCGTAAGTTTAAAGTGTACAACGTGTTGATTTTATACACTTATATATTGTGAAATGATTGCCACAGTGGGCTTAGTTAATACATTTATCACTGACATAGTTACCATTTCTTTTTTGTGATGAGAACATTTAAGATCTACTCGCTTAGCAACTTTCAATAAGGTATATAATACCTTATTCTTATAGATCAGTTTTGTGGCAATAGGAAAATGATGCTATGTTTTTATCCTAAAAGCCCAATTAATAAGCCACAAAAACTCTATCATTATTCATGGGGCCAGTGTGCAGTAGTGCTTCCCTTGATTGCATCCTCATCCTCATTGTTTCCTGCAATTGCTATTTAGATTTAGAGGCTTCAACCATGTTTGGGAACTTTTGTTTTTTTGGCAAGACTATTCCAGAAATGGAATATTAAATTTCCAACAGGAGATACATACTTAGCTGATTTTTTTCCATTGTTGATCAATGGCTGGATCCATTAATTCATTATGTGCTGCAAAATGGCTCTATTCTTAATCTGTTATTTACAATTTGCTTATTCATTGTTACAGTTTATACAGAAAAAGCCCGGATGAATGCCTACTTTATTGTTTTCTTAGAGTTCAGAGTTGGTTCTCTAGTATCTTTTTCTTGGTATCTTTATGAATACATGGATTTATAAATTTTGTATTTGTTGTAGGTCACATTAGTGATTGACATAAATATTCAAGGGAGATTTAAACTGACATCACTACCTCTTTGGAGTGCTTCAGCCATAAGGAAACTTCAGGTTGGCTTCTGACTCTTTTGGACATTACACATCTACTCTTTGATTGCTTCCTTCCTCTCTTGTATGACAAGTTTTTCCAGGTTCCTGCTACACTTTTCTGCATTAGAACTGCACTGAGTCATTTCTCCAAAGAGTCCTCCTTATGTTGGTTAGGAAATGTTAAATCAGGATAAGAATCTAGGCATTAGTTGTGATAACTGCCATGAGGTTGATCATCCTTTCTAGGTATTTTCAGTGGACAGGACCAGCAAACTTGTATGTTTTAACATAAAATTCCTATGAGTGTATACTAAGAGGTTATTATTCAAACTCAGGACTAAAGGAATTTTTACAAAACCTCTTTTATATTTCATACATTGGTTACACAATGATAGCCCTAGCTATCAACAGAATTAGATAAAATTGTAATATAACATTAATCTTCTTTGCTTCTTTTCCTCACATTGCACATACAACAGTATTAGAACAACAATGACAGCACTTACCACCCACAATGTCATTCCTACCTAGGAACAATTTTTTAGATTTTTCTGTTCTCTTTGCCCTTAGATTAAATTCCACTTGGATGTATAATCCAATTATAATATTTAAAATCTCTTGGAATAATTCTACTTCATGCAATTATCTCACCAACTAAATACATATTAAATTATATTTATTCCAGTTAACTTTTATTTTTCAGAGATTATTTTTTAAATTTAATGGATTTGTAATTATAAAATATTAACATAGTTACAAAGTCAAATATTCAAACTAGATATATTACAAAAAGTCTATCTTCAAACACTGATCCTTCCAACCTATTTCCCTCCTTCTCTAAAAGGAAATCATTTTTTTTTAAGTACTGTGGTTTATATTTCCATTGTTTATTTTTTAAACATAATCTATGGTGTGTAAAAATTCACATTTCCCTTCTTAGGAAAATATATGTATGTACATTTTCTCATTTTCTTTAACCAATGCATACTGAGGACCATGCTCCAGTAGTACATACATATATGGCTTATGTCTTTTGCAGCTGAAATGTGTATATATTATTATTTATTCAAAAAATAATAATGAATATATTTTTTCCTTCTACTCTTGCTATGTTACAAATAGCCCTATAAAGAATTGACTTCAGAATTTGCTTATTAATTTTTTTTACCAGTTTCTTCTTAAAATCATTTCCTAGAATGGGAATCAATGGGGTCAATGAAGAAGTACATATGTGATTTTCTTCGTTATTGCCAAATACCCCACAAGCGTTATCACACTTTATACCTCACCAACAATTTATGAGTCACTACTTCCTCACAGCTTTACCAAAGAAAAATCTTGTCACTTTTTGGGATTTTGCCAACCCGATCTCGGTAATCTTCTGTTCACATCTCTGGCAAAACTTCCCAAAGTTTATGTGAGACAACCTCTCTTCATCCAAGAAAATTCCAACATATCAGTTTTCAGTAAATCAGGCATTTAATATAAACACACATTTCAAAGAGTTAGTACAAAAAAAAGTAAAAGATCTCATTTTTTAATAGGTATTAGATATTGAAATGATAATATTTTGGATATATTGTGTTAAACTGTCTTAAAATGAATTTTACCTGTTTCTTTTCATTTTTTAAAAATAAGTACTAGAAAATTTAAAATTACAAATGTGCCTTACATTTGTGTTTTGTGTTATATTTCTATTGAACAGTGTTGATCTATAGGATTGTCTGCTTCTTATATTCGAATTACACATATATATGTTAGACTTTTTGATATTGTCCCATAGGTCACAGAGGATCTGTTCATTTAAAAAATACTTTACTTTTTGTTTTTCAAATTGAATAGTCTCTATTAATCTCTATTTAAGTTCACTGACTCTTTTGTTTTATAAACTCCTTTCTGTTTTTCAGCCCATCCACTGAAATTTATTTTAGATAGCATTTTTAACAGTATTTTCATTTAATTCTTTTAGTATATTTAAATTTCTTTGTGAAGAATTTTTATTTCATTTCAAGCTCATTAAAAAATTAGTCTTTGATATTTACCCACATATTTAAAATGTTTGATGTTTCTAATTCCTTCCCGAAGTTTCAGTTTTCCTGCTGGATTTAGCTTCCTTCACCTGAAGAACTTCCTGTGGCTTTCCTGTAGTACAGATGTGTTAGTGAAGAATACTCTTCGTTTTATTGTATCTGAAAATGTCCTTATTTTCCCTTCATTTTTGAACAATAGTTTCACTGTATGGATTGACAATTGCTTTTTTCTTTCAGCACTCTAAAGCTTCTCCTTCATTTTCTGGCTCCATAGTTTGTGAAGAGAAGTCAGAAATTGTTCAAACCATTGTTCCCCGATATTCATAGTATGTGTTCCATCCTTTTTCTCTGGCCACATTAAAGATTTTCTTGTTATTTTTGGTGTTTAGCAGTTTGATTATGATGTACTTAGGCATTTTATTATACATGAAGTTACCTTGGCTTCCTGATAATCTAAATTCATGTCATTCTTCAAATGTAGGGACTTTGGAACCATTGATTCTTCAAAATTATCAAGCGTCCAAGTTGCCGACATGGAAGACATTCTGTAAATTTCTGTAATCCCAACTGCTAATCTTGTCAGATAGATAAAGTTTCTCCTTAAAAATGCCTGTTGATTAAAGCAAGAAAGGAAGAAATAATAAAGAAGGGGAAAGGAAGGTGGAAAAAGGAACGATAGAAGTAAAAAGGAAGAAAATAGGGAGTGAAGGAGGGAAGGAGAGCAATAAAGCAGGCAGGCATTCAGAGATAATTCAATTTGGGGCTCAAACTATTGCTGTTCATTAAATAAAGAAAAATACTAATAACATTGGATTTGTAATTAATTTTAATAAATATTAACAAATAGAGAGTTGCTGCTCCTGAGAAAAAGTCAGTCTGTTTAGTGGAAAATCCAGTTGAATGTACTTATCCTTTCATTCTTTGTTCAACACTCTTTTCTTGATATAGACCTGAGTTTCTCACCTACACTGTTTGCCTTCTCCCTGAAGAACTGTGTTCAACATTTCTTGCAGGGCAAGTCTGTTGGTAATGAATTCTCTGTTTTTATTTCTCTCTTAGTCTGTTTGGACCGCTATAACCAAATACCATAAACTGGGTGGCTTGAACAATAAACATTTATATATCACAGTTTTAGAGTCTAGAAATGATACTGAACCAAGTGGGCTCACCTCCTGGTGAGTTAAATGAGACTCTACACCAATGGAAGTCATCTCACAAGGTAAAGTGTATTTGCAGCAAATAGGAGGCTATGAGGAATCATTTCCAAAGTCACAGCATCCCCAAACAAAGGGAAGCAGGAACTTTTATTTCAGTTGGGGAATGAATATTCAAAAGGGAAAGGTGGATACACTGCAGATTATAGTAACGAGATTTAATCTCCTCCTGAAAAGATCTTCACATTAAAAATAAGGCAAGGTCATGGGCGTAGCTCTTGTAGGGTGGCTTGGTTAGCTTCAGGGTGGTTGCTGGTTGTGTCTCATTAACACAAAAAAACAACTTGGAAAAACTGTTAAATGCTTCCAAACCCACCCTTGAGTTCCTCAGGGCACTAGTCAGTGATGGAAAGTCTAAGATCTAGGTGTTGTCCGATTTAGTGTCTGCTAAGAGCCTGCTTCATGAACTACATAGTCTTTTCACTATGTCCTCACATGGCAGAAGGCGGCAAGAGGGCTCCCTGGGATCTCTTTAAAAGGGTACTAATCCCATTCATGAGGGCTCCACCCTTACGATCCAATCATCTCTCAAAGCCCCACCTTTAAATATCATCACATTGGGGATTATGTTTCAACATATGAATTTTGAAGTGACACAAAAATTCCAGTCTATGATGATTTCTCTCAGCAAGTTTTTATTTTTCCTTACCTTTTGAAGGATAATCTCTCTGAGTATAAAATTCTAAGTTGGCAGGGTTTTTTTTTTTTTCAATGTTTTAAATATTTCACCTACTCTTCCTGCTTTCATGGTTTTTCATGAGAAGTTTGGTATAATTCTTATCCTTGTTTCTCTGTAAGTAATTGTTTTTTCTGACTTCTTTCAAGATTTTCTCTGCAGTTTTCTGCAGTTTGAATATGTTATGACTAGGTTTAATTTGGGGGGGGGAGGGTGGAAGGAGTTGGAAAACATTTATACTGTTTGCTGTTGTCTTAGATTCCTGGATGTGTGATTTGGTGTCTAAGTTTAATTTTGGAAAGTTCTCAGCCATTATTACTTCAAAAACTTCATCATCTCTGTTCTCTTTTTTCTCCTAGTTCCAGTTTTCCAGTTAAGCATGTGTTGTACCTTTTGAAATTGTCCCATAGTTCTTGGATGATATATTTTTTGTTTTTCTTCCTTCTTCTCCTTGCATTTTAGTTTGGGAATTTTCTATTGATCTATCATCAAGCTTGCTGATTCTTTCTGTGGCTGTGTGCAGTCTACTAATGGGCCCATCAAAGGCATTCTTTGTTTCTACTACAGCTTTTTATTTTCTTTAATTTTGGCATTTCCTTTTGATTATTCCTTGAGAGTTTCCTTCTCTCTGGTTACATTTTCCTTCTGCTCTTGCAAGTTTTCTATTATAGCCTTTAACATATTAATCAGTTATAACATCTGTATCATATTTGATTCTGATTTTGATGCTTACTTTCCCTCTTCAGCCTGTGACTTTTCTTGCCCTTTTGCGTGCTTTGAAATTTTGTGTTGAAAGCTGGAAATGATGAATCAAGCAATAGGAACTGAGGTAAATAGGCCTTTAATGTGAAGTTTTATGTTAATCTGGCTAGGAGTTGGGCCGTGTTTAATGTTTTCTGTAGCTATTGGTGCCAGTAGCTTCAAATTTCTCTAGTATCCTTTTTTGTGGCTCTCTTGTTGATATTAGGTTCCCCTAAGCATTTCTTTTCAGAGACAGTCTGCATCTTGCAGCTCTTTCATCTGTAATTTACCTGTTATACTGGAGCTCTGTTGATGTTGTGTCAATCTGTGGAGTAGGGGAAGTATTCTATAATGTTATGATTAAATCTCAGGCTTTAGTGGGCCTATGTCTCAGGGCCATGATCTTCACAATGTATCTCCAGTGATAAAACTTTTTTCCACTTTCAGGTGAAACAAGAAGGGGACTGGGGACTGGACTGTGAGAAATGCCATTCCACCAGATGGGATAATCTTCTGGCAAAATCTTATCCCTTGGAATGTAGGCCTTTTTTATGGCGAATGCTCTAGTCATCTTTCATGATTACTCTTCTCCTTCCCCTTCCACAGCCAAAAGGGGATCTTTCTTGGCCCTTCACTCTGAGAACATGGTGGAATGCTGAAAGCAAAACCCATGAAAATGTGGGACCTCCCCTCCAAGAATTCAGCCTCTAGGAGTTTCTCACTCTCACACTACTCCACACTCAGCATCTAGCAATTCATCAAAGTCACCATTGAAGTGTTCCCACCAGTTTATGGCAGCATCCACTTTTGCTGGAGGTTAGCAGATCTTGGCTGTGTCTCTCTGGATGAACCTGTCTCTCCAGATTGTGGTGTGTTGGTTTGCCTTGTGACCTCAGCTCTCTGATGGGTACAAGAAAGTAATTGACTTTCCATTTTTTTCTGCCTTTTCTTATTGTATGGACAAGAGTGATGACCAAGATCTTTACACGTTGGAGCAGAAGCTAGAAGTCCTCCAGATGTGCTCTGAACCTGTTTCTTAATCCTTTATATTCTCAATTTCACATTTATATTCTTGCATCTTGATTTCACTTTTATGCTCACGACTTAGAGCTTGACACATAGACTTGACACATTTCAAGCACCCAATAAATAGGTTTTCAAGGAAGGAGTGAATAATTAATAAATAAATGAAGGTAAAAGGAGTGCATGGTGACTTAAATATAGTATTAAAATATGTATAATCTCCGGAGAACATAGTTGAAGGAGATAGAGAAAAGTCTCTGTACATTTTGGCATCTCTTTTATAGTAAACAAACCAAAGATGCTCAGAAAAATATTGACTTTGGAGCTGAATTTCTTGGAAAAATTATACACTGTGTAGGGCATTCCCTGGAAATAACAAAACTGTAATCACATGATAGGATAAATAGCTGTTTAATTTTAGTACGGTTATATGAACTTAAAAACTGTTGAATATGAGGAATAAAGGAAATATTTGGAAAGTCTAAATTACTGATCTGACCCAGAAATAGCTAATCACAAAATGTTCACAAGTGTTAAAACTCATTTAAATAATTACACATTTCAGTATGATTCCTGGGAGGAGAAAAAAAAGTCTGAGTGCTTCAACCTGCAACAGGAATATAAGGAATATGAACATCAATAAACAAAATTCTTTGCCTGAACAATTCTGGTTCTATACGATTAAGAGTAATAGTTTGGAAGTTTTAGTGTATTTTGCAGACTGATTTATATATCCACATATTATTAAAAATAAATCTCTCTAAAACTCTAGGAGTACTTCATTTATGTTAAGAGATCTAGATTTAATTACTCTGATGTGATTTTATTTATCGAAGATCTGAAATTGATTTACTAAATGTCACCATTTTTTAATAAAATTTGTTCATGATGTTGGGAGGGAAATTTCCTCTCAGTTTTTAGTGTAAATACAAATAAAAGTAACAAGCTCTCTATGCATATTGTACACTGTTCCATTGTGTATGCAGGGAGTTGGGAGGAGGAGGAAAGGGAGATCTGATTTGACAAAATTCTGACTTGTGGGGATCACAGGTCTGTTACTGACACAAGTGACTCTGGCCATTAGAATATAATTAGTTTCCTCAGAAATTGTCCTTAAGGTTTGGGAAAATGTGTTTAAATACTAGGAAGATGTTATTATACTTTGGCACTAATAGCCAAAATCTCCAGAGCCTTAAATATTCTCTGGAGACAACCTTTATTTTTTTCTAATTTTTAAAAATGTGTCTTATTTTCTCTGATGAATTTTTAATCAATTCATTAGTTTTCATTCTTATGTACCTTTGTTTACATTGTTTATCCTACCTAAAATGTCTTATTCTAGTTTCTAATCTGTCTGTAATGTCTAGCTGAGGATCTATCCTGTCTTATAATGGCCTCATATAAATCTTCCTCCACTACCCCAAGTCCCAGAGAAATCTTCTCTCCTAGTCTCCTGTGCCACACAGTAAAAATGAGTTTCATTACCCTTAAGTTTATGGCACACTGGACTTTGTTACACTCCTGTAAGCATCCTCTCTCCTCAATACACTGGTAAACTGCCATAGTCCGAGACGTCATCTTATACTTGGATTCCTCGGTGTATAATAACGCATTCTCTGTGGATTTATAAAAATTGTTTAATAAATGTTTGTTATTGATAATGAAGTCATCAAAGAAGAAATCTTCCCTCAAGGGATGAAATGTTTATACCTAGGAGTTTTCACGACATTTACCTTAGTGAGAGCTTATAGAATTCTCAACCACGTGATCAACTTCATTTGAATTGGCCTGGCTCTTGACTTATCATATTATTTTAGGGCAGTCAGTGTTATCTGACAATATCTAAACACTTGCCCAGTGACTGATCATCAGAGTAAAATTTATTAGGGTTTCTCCTCTGTATTCTCCCAGGTAGAAGCAAATTACAGTTTTGCTGTAACCAGGTCTATACATCAGTGAGGAAGCAAAAAGCTAAATAGAATCATTATCTCTCTGAAGAAGAGTCCAACCTTAACGGTAGGTTTTTCTCTTTAGCGTCTTCATTACCGGTTTACCTGTTTTCTACTTCTTTTGTCTTCCTTCTCTTCTTCCCTATTCCATTTTCTCCCTCTCTGATCCTTTATTCACATTATTTGACATTTCATTTTACTATTCTCTTCCCGTTTTCAGAACTATAACCAGAAGAAACATTGAATCAGTTAAATTCTCTTCAAGTCAGGATTACTACACAATCATATAGATTTAATACTGGAATAGGAGATGGTAAAAGTGAAGAGTGGCATAAGAAATAAAGAGACAGAAATAGGGACAAAACACATTATATTCATTTACAGAAAGAAAAACTCAGAAAGGACTGAGACAAAGAATGTTGGTTAGTTGAGTACATGTGGCAAAAGGCCAAACAACTGCAGAGCTTTGGTCGTTATTATACTGAATTACTTCCAGTGTTTATCTTAAGCCTGAAGCTGGATTTCTGTTTTCAACCATCGTGAATATTTATATATCATCTTGCTTCTCTACTGCATTCACAGTCAACTTCTTGAGGCAATGATATTTATATAGTCATCAGTGAGGCTGAGCGTATGTAATATAACATTTTAGCCCTTACATATTGAGAAAAGAGGAAATCGATTTTTTCCCCACGCGTGTTCATCATTTCACCTTATTACCATAAATATAACTAAACCAGGATACAAAGATGATTTATAAGATATTCTTTTATTTCATCAGATTTTTAGAAAATATTTATTTTTCTCAGTGTGTGCAAAGTAATAGCTTTGGCTAGAGTTTATCTTACATTAATCATTTCAAAAAAGTGCCCCATTAGTATGTATAATCAATAGCAATAACTAGTATTTTGACATCATTATCTTCATATTTTACCATCGGTACCTTTACATAATTTTTTTCTTAGTATTTTTGCCAGAGTGGAAAGAGATCAGAAGGCAACAATGGAAAACCGTACAATAGTGACAGTGTTTATCTTAGTAGGATTGACAGAGGACCCCAGATTGAAGATTGTACTATTTGTCTTCCTGCTTCTCACCTACTTGCTAAGCATCTCAGGCAACTTGATTATCATTACCCTCACATTGCTGGATTCTCATCTCAAGACCCCTATGTATTTCTTTCTTCGAAATTTTTCCTTCCTAGAAATTTCTTATACAACAGTCTGTATCCCCAAATTGCTTGTTACCATGGCAACAGGTGACAGAACCATTTCCTATAACTGCTGTGCAGCTCAGTTATTTTTTGCCTTCCTTCTTGGTGCATCTGAATTTTATCTCCTGGCTGTCATGTCCTATGATCGTTATGTTGCCATCTGCAAGCCCCTACATTATACAACCATCATGAGCAGCAAAATCTGTATCCAACTGGTCCTTAGCTCTTGGATGGCTGGTTTCCTCATCATTTTCCCAGGACTCATCTTAGGCTTACGCCTGGATTTCTGTGACTCCAATATTGTTGATCATTTCTACTGTGACACTGCTCCTCTCCTGAAAATCTCCTGCACAGATACACATTTGTTGGAAATGATGAGCTTCTTCTTAGCTTTGGTGACTCTCTTGGTCACTTTGGCATTAGTGATTCTATCATACACATATATTGCCCTGACAATTTTAAAAATTCCTTCCGCCAACCAGAGAAAAAAGGCTTTTTCCACTTGTTCTTCTCACATGATTGTCATCTCCCTCTCGTATGGCAGCTGCATCTTTATGTACATTAAACCCTCGGTCAAACAGAGGATATCCTTAGTGAAAGGGGTTGCCATTCTCAACACCTCCGTTGCCCCACTTTTGAACCCCTTTATTTATACTCTAAGGAACCAGCAGGTGAAGCAAGCATTTAAGAACTTGCTACAAAGAGGTCTGTCTTTATTCAAGTAGAATCCTAATGAAGTCCATAAGGGAAATTTAACTATTAAGGAATTTTGCAAAGGAAGCGCTCGGGTTAGGTCCCAACTTTCTTGTTGCACCATCTAATAGATAATCCTATTTGTCCTTTCACTTTTTTCTGAAGTGTCCTGATGTTTACATTATCTTTTGTTTCTCAATAATGCCTTCCCTTTCAAAATATCAAAACTTTATTTTTCTGTTCCATTATAAGCATTCTCAAATTTGACCCATTCTTCTCCTCTTCTTTCATTTAAATGTACCAAATATTTGAAAGGTTATTTTAATCAATTTTGTATATCAATTCATGAAGACTGTTAATTATTTACATATATGTGAGTATAATTTGCTTTTATAGTTGATTTTTTGTAAAATATTAGTAAGTTCAATGCAATTAAATGATGTGACTTCTTTGGGATTTTGTTTTTCCCTGGCTTTTTATGTCCTGATACACATTCTTTATTGTTTTTAATTAAAGATATTTAAAAGAGGGAAATTGAGATTAAAATAGCAATGTCAATTTTTGTCTTGAGATTTAAAAAAAAATCACACCCTGTTGGTGTAATAAAAAGTATATTATATTTATATTTTATTGTATATAAGTAAATAAATACTGAATTGAATGTGTGTACTACATCTAGGTAACATTGGTTAAGAATAAAATGCAGCCTAGAGAGATCACATTTGATACCTCACCAGCTATTCATTGTTCATATTGGAACTGACTGTGTTCCTTAGATTCTACATCTATAATATCATAATAACCAGTTATTTTACTCTGAGATTTTTTAAGACCAAGTTGAAAGTATAAAATAAAGAGTAACGTTAATTACAAATCTATTTATGTTATTACATATATGTAACATATCCTATTAGGAAAACAGCAGCAACAATATAAATCACATAAGCCCTTTTCTTTAGAAGCATATAATCTAGTTGTAAATAAAAAATAGTCATAACAGAAACCAGAAAATCAAATCAGTTTATTTAACTATACCAAGTACTAGTAATGAGAGTGTGATCATAGATAAGTAAAGTTTAGTTTTAAAAAGTTTGTGGAGGGGCCAGCCTGGTGGCGGAGTAGTTAAGTGCGCACGCTCCAATGCAGAGGCCCGGGGTTCGGATCCCGGGAGCACACCCACCCACCGCTTGTCAAGCCATGGGGTGGCGGCGTCCCGTATAAAGTGGAGAAACATGGGCACGGATGTTAGCCCAGGGCCAGTCTTCCTCAGCAAAAAGAGGAGGACTGGTAGATGTTAGCTCAGGGCTGATCTTCCCCCCACACACAAAATACATATATATATATTTTAAAGGTTTGTGGAAAAATTGGAGCTGTATAATTTAAAACTATTTAGAAATCGGATATCGATGTGTAACTACCATTTTATAGGAAATACATGGTGTAGATGAGCACATTAAATGATGTCATAAGAATCCCAACTATCCAATTTTGAATGTGGCATATTCTATACTAAAATAACCCGATTACTTCAACAAACCAAAAGCATAGAAAAAAAAGATGCTAGGAGGAATTATTCTAGATTAAAAAGAAACTGAGATGCATCCATCAAGAGAAACACGTAGACTTCAGATTGATACTAACAACCAAATAAACTGTAAAGTGGCATTTTTTAAGGGATTGGGTAACTTAAAATATATAGAGTGTGATAATGTCATTAGAATTATGTTTTAATTTACTTATCTGCTAGAATTTAAATGATGGAGTAATATTTAGGGGTGAAATGATATGATATTTATTGTTTGTTTTAAAATTGTGCTCCAAAAATACTATGGAGAGATAGACTAAATAAAAATAATGTAATGTTTATAGTAGTTGAAGCTGAATGATAGGTTCATGGGTATTCATTATACTATTCTCTCTACAGTGTATATTTATAAATTTAGATAATAAATATTTTATAATAAAAATTAGCTTGGGAAAAGTTATGTAAAAGGTGTATGACATGGCTAATGTTCCAATTTACATGATTTTCTTCAACTATCTCCCAATTTACATTAGAAATAATGGATTAAATTATCCATTCCCCTTTCTTACATTTTCTAATATTATAGCAATAAAGAAGACAGTTGTTTTAAACCACAAGGGAAAAAAGGGAAAACCAAAATTGTAGTAATTTTACGCAAAGTCTTACTTCTTTAAGTAATGTTTACTGGAACTAGTACCACAAAATAATAAACCCTGTACACCCCAATTTCTACAACTATTGCATGTAATACTAAGGACCATTACACAGGATTAGTAGTCACAGACACACTTTTATTAATAAATAAGACTTCCCTTCCAAATCCCTAAGCACAACCTGCTATAGACTTGCAATTAAATGATATAGGCTAGAAAATATTATTTAATATTATTTGGATCATTAATAAGAACTATTATTTATTGAGTACTAATCTGTGCCAGGCATCATCCTAGGTGTCCATATATACTGTCCATATTTTCAAAACAAGCACAACAACAACAAAACCCTATAACATAAATTATCCTGATTTTATCTTATGAATAAAATGAACTTCAAAGATTTACAGTGAACTACCTAGAGTCACATGGCTAGTCAGTAAGAGAGACAGAATTCAAATTCATTTCTGCTTGATTCCCAAGGTTATGTTCTGTCCAGTACCAGCACTCCCTAACCAGTTTGCAGCAAAGAGTGGTTTACAGGTCTGCCAAGATAGGGGCAGCTTCAGTTTTGGTATAGGGTGTGGAGGCTCAACAAGAGGTTCTCAGGCTGGTTACCTCTGGCCACAGTTGGAATGGACTGTAGCGTCTTGTCGTTTTATATGTGTGACATCCCATTTAAAAAGCTTGAAAGCTGGCTAATATGGCAATTACATACTTGGAGAATGCTTCTTACACTTTTACTGTATGACCTGGTATAGAGTCAAATTGTCTTAAAGTAGATAATTGTGTCGGTATGCTATCAGGATATTCTCTCTCTCACACACACACACAAACACACACACACACCCCTCTATCTCTATCTCAATCATTTTATCTTTTTTTTGTTTTTGGTAGAAAGACTTCATGTCTGGGCCCATAAACCACAGTTAGCCAAACAGGGCTCTGGACTCCTCATTAGCTCAAGGTTACACTTCTATCCCAAGCTTCACAAATGATCCTATTCTGTCTACAAACAAGGAGCCAATCAGTGTTGAGCATGAAACCAAAGTCAATTCAGTAAAACTCAATTCAATACATTTTTGTAAATGTTAGAGAAGATATTCCTTTCTGTTATAATTAGAGCTATGAAAAAATAAACCTGGGTCTTTCAGGAGGCCATTAAATAAAGCATGTTTGCTTGACTATGAAGCCAGTATAAAGAAAAGCAGAGCCAAGAAAAGAACTGAGGGAGGATGAATACTAATGACTTGATTTGATTTCCTATAGCCAACCATAGCAAAAAATAGCGTCCTTTGGGATTTCAGGTTGGATTTTCCATACTCATAACCAAAGTGAGTCTAATTGTCCCGTCTAATAAATGTCCTCTCTGCCCCACCCTGTACCTTTCAGCTTTTGGTGGCTTTCCAGACTCTTCCTGTCCTCATGTAGATAGTAAGCCCTAGTGAGCAGAGAAAATGAAATATCTTACTCTCTATATTCTTTGTCTGTTAAGCTTTACCTTAATTGTTATAAAAATACTATCAGGCCAAATATTTCTAGAAATTTGGATGATAAAGGGATTAATCTTTTAAAACTTTATTTTTAAAAGCAGTTTTAGGTTCACAACAAAATTAAAAGTAAGCTAAAATTATTTCCCATATACCCCCAGACCCTATACATGTCTAGCCTTCCCCATTTATAGCATCCCTAGCAGAGTGGTACATTTGTTACAATTGATGAAATTACATTGACACAATCACCCCAAGTCCATAGTTTACATTATGGTTCACTCTTGGTGATGTACATTTTATAGATTTGGACAAATGCATAATAACATTTATATATATATATATATCATTATGGTACCATACATAGTATTTTCTTTTTTTTTTTTTGGTGAGGAAGAATCGTATGTCCATGCCCAGGATCCAAACCTGCAAAACGCAGGCCACAAATGTGGAGCGAGTGAACTTAACCACTACGCCACAGGGCCAGCCCCAATACAGAGTATTTTCAAAGCTCTAAAAAATCCTCTGTACCCCGCCTACTCATCACGCCTCACCCCTCAAACCCCTGGAAATCACTGATCTTTTTACTGTCTCCATAGTTTTTTCTTTTCCAGGATGGCATACAGTTGGAATCATGCAATATATTGCCTTTTCAGATTGGCTTTTCTCACTTAGCGACACGCACTTAAGGTTCCTTTATGCCTTTTCATGCCTTGATATCTCATTTCTTGTTAACACTGAGTAATATTCCATTGTCTGGATATACCACGGTTTATTTATCCATTCATCTACTGAAGGATATCTTAGTTGCTTCCAAGTGCAATTATGAATAAAGCTGCTATAAACATCCATGTGCAGGTTTAGGTGTTGACATAAGTTTTCAACTCCCTTGGGTAAATACCAAAATGGATGATCGCTGGGTCAAATGGTAAGAGTATGTTCAATTTTCTAAGAAACCACCAAACTGTCTTCCAAAGTGGCTGTACCATTTTGCATTCTGCCAGTAATGAATGAGAGTTCCTGTTGTTCCACATCCTCGTCAGCATTTGGTGTTGTCAGTGTTCCAGATTTTGGCCGTTCTAATATGCACGTAGTGGTTTCTCATTGTTGTTTTAATTTATATTTTCCTGATGATATATGTCATGGGTCATCTTTTCATGCACTTATTTGCCATCTGTATATCATCTTTGGTGAGGTATTGGCTAAAATCTTTGGCTTATTTTTTAATGAGGTTGTTTGTTTTCATATTGTTGAATTCTAAGAGTTTTTTGTATTATCTGGGGTAAAAGTCATTTATCAGATGTGTCTTTTGCAAATATTTTCTCCCAGTCTGTGGCTTGACTTCTCATTCTCTTCTCATTGTCTTTTGCAGAGCAGAAGTTTTTTTTAATTTTAATGAAGTGTGGAGTTTGGGCTATACCAAGTTACCTACTCTCCTAATACCTCAATTTCTTCATTTGAAAGTGGTGATAAAAATGATACATGGCATATAGTACCTGTTCTTTATGTATCAGCTTTTATTATTATAAAATGTCATTTTATATTAAGAATAAAATGGGTAAAAAATAGTGGAATATTAATGACACACATTTTCTACATGAAGAATTACTTCTCAAATAATATATTGTAGGCTCCCTTTTTCTAGGAGTAGTAACTCTAAGGCTGATACTTCTCTGAAAACAAACCTGGATCTTTGGGAAAAATAGGACCTCTACTCAAAAGTGTTCCATGTAACCATTACCATTCCATTTTGCCACCTTTGCAATGGGGTTGTTATCTTTTCTAAACAAATATCTGTTTACTTGCTTTGCAGAATTAAAAAAGTTAAAGAATACTTCACATAGATGTAATATCATTTTAATTATTATCTAATATAATGATATAATGATATATTATATAATTTAAGTACTATATAATAGTATAATGTATGATATAATTATGTATAATTATACAATGTAACATAACAATATAATGTCATATATAATGTATTATATGATTATTATATGTTATTATATATAACTATATAATATACATTATATTATATAGTTCTTAATATTTACTTCTTAATCAAGGTAAAATCAAAATGAAAATATTATTACATCCTAAAATGAAAACATATATGCTTTCATATATTCTAGGCAAATAAAATACAGATGCCTATGCCTATATTATTAGAAATATTATTTTGTAAAACAGAAAATATTTGTTGCCATATATATAAATATCTTGATATAATAATTTTACAAGAACAAGGGTAACTAGGACTCTTAGAAAACAAAGTTATCTATTATATAATGGTTTTACACGTATCAGTGAGAGAATCATCTCCTGTGTAATATTCTTTTCACAGCACCTATCACATCTCTGTTTCTCACACTATATATCAGAGGGTTTAGCATTGGTATTATAAGTGTGTAGAGCACAGCTACCATCTTGCTTTGCTCTGGTGAGGAGATGGCCCCAGGCTGGGCATGTATGAAGAACACAGTCCCATAGAATGAACTCACCACTGGTATTTGGGGGCCACAGGTGGAGAAGGTCTTACTCCTGCCATGGGTGGAGGGGATCTTCAGGACAGTGGAGAGGATAGAAGCATAGGAAACCAGAATGTCAGTTGTGGTGGTCATGGTGATGAGAGCAGAGAGAATAAACAGTACAATGTCCTTCACAAAACTGTCAGCACATGAGATCTTGATCAGGGCTGGGACATCAGAGAAAAAGGAGTCCAATCTGTTTTCTCGACAGAAACGCAAACTGAAGGTGAAACCTGTTTGTGTCATGGAGTAGGTGCATCTACAGATACAGGATCCAGTCACCAATGGAACACAGACTTTCTGAGACATGTGCACAGGGTAAAGGAGGGGGGAGCAAGGGACCAAGAACCGATCAAATGCCATGACAGCCAGAAGAAAGCTTTCAGTTGTGACACACAGGGCAAAGAAGAGAAATTGGGCTACACAGCCGTTATAAAAAATGTTCTTTTCATTAAAGAAGAACTTAGCTAAAGTGTTGGGAGCAATGACTGTGGAGTAGCAGGGATCTAAATATGACACTTTTCTAAGGAAGAAATGCATAGGCATTTGAAGTCTGGAGTCCACCTTAATGACAGTTACCATGCTGATATTTCCCACCACAGTGACCATGCAGAGCAGCAAGAACACTACGAATAGGAGGATCTGTAGCTTTGGAGGGGGTCTGAACCCCAGCAGAATAAACTCAGTCACCTCTGAGTAAGTCCTATTCAGCTCACTCTTCATAGCTGAGACATACGTGGAATTGGAGTGATGGTAAAAGGGAAAGAAATGAGTGATCAGAATACTTGTTGTAGTAAAAATAACTAGGAACTAGCATGGAGAAAATGTTATTTCATATCGTATTGTGCCTACAAAACACCAATGAATATACAGAACAGATTACTATTTTTAAAAAGTTTTCCTAATGAAGAATTCAATCTGATTGGTTAGCCTTTTTAGATATACTTATTTTCATGTAATGCAGATTTGCTCTCTAAGTGTGTTTTGGAGAAATGAAGATTCTAGGAAAACAGCTGGAAACAAACAAAGGCTTTTTTAAAGTTTTCCTGATTTATTATCTGGTTACTGCCTCCTTTAGGTGACTGCTTAAAGTCGCCTCCTTTAGGGAAGGTTATTTCTCACAGACATTGTAATCCATTTAAGATTTTATTTGGAGTAAAAATCCATTTAATTGTTGGTCTTATTTTATTTTTTAATGAGTATTTAGTTTCTTTGTCAACTATAGAAAATGATATACTAATGTTGTGTCTGTCTTTCTTATATTAGGTGAAAGACCAGATCCTAACAAAAGCATCATCCTTTTACCCATTAACCTCATATCCTTATTTCTCTCATTATTTTTCTCCGTATGGTGACATATACTCTCAGTGGCATTGTTCATCTGCTAAAAATAGAAGTTACTCTTGTTTATATTTTCTAAACACAATAAAATCAGATTTTTATTGTTTCCCTCCCTTCCTTCTTTCCCTCCTTCATTCTTTCTGTCTTTGGTCCCTCCTTCCTTCCTTCCTTCCTTCTTTTTCTCTTTTGTTCCCTTTGGATTTGCAGATCAGAATGCAAGCAGAGAATTCTTTTATCTTGGGCAGAGATATTTCTGTCTTTTCAGGAACAGATAAATCTAATTAGAAATACAAAGTCTTGTGTATATGAAAGACAGAGGGCACATAGGACAATTTAAAGATATCTACAAAAGAAAAAAAAAAAGATCTATTCAAACAAGTTTGCATTGTATTTATTTAGGCTTTTGCTATTATGACTATAAAATGTCCTTAAATAAAATACAGTAGAGAGGTACAGAAAGGAAGTAATTCTTATTCTCATTTTATGAATGGAGAAATTGAGGCGAAAACAGATATAAGAGGCTTCTTGAGAGTCATCAGACTGAACAGCATAGTGGTTGACTGTTCAATAATCTATCATAAAAAGTAAAAGAAAACTGACAAACGAAAAATTCAAAAATTCACATAATAATGAAATGTCTTTTATAATTTTATAATTATAAAAATGCATAATTCTATATATAAAAATTGATATAAATGGATCAATTATAATAAAATTATATGATGTAAATTATGAAATGTTTTATAATATCTCTTCTAATTTTTGTTGTTGCCATTGCTATAATTTCACTAGTTTTCACACTCTTTTAAGACAGGCTGGGACTATGAAAGTATATTAGAATCAATTTGGTCCAGTTACAATATCTACTTTCTTGAAAAAATTAAAAGTTAACAGAATAGTTGAGTGATTGATTTTAGAAGACATAAGAATGATTAAAATAACCTCTGACAGGGCCAATCAACTGCAAAAATGCATGTTTTCCTTACATTTATATTTTACATAAACAAGTTTCTGATTTCAACAGAAAAGTTGAAAAAAAAAAGAAAGAAAGATGTCCTAAAGCTGTCTAAAAGAGTAGAGTGTTAAGAATAAGCAAATTAAATATGAGAGAGAGTCTCAAGAATGAATACTATTTCTTATCTTAGTAAACTCTCTCTATACGTGAAATTGAATACATTCGTGAAGAAATAAAAGTATGAAAAGAAGCAAACCTTTGTTTGACTGGAAGTTTTTCTGCAACATGGATTGCATTTCCTCATTGTTCACATCATGACTCAAATGGCTAAGAAGACCAATACTAGGAAAAATTGTGGCTTATCTTTCTCTCTTTCTTTTTTTCTTTTTTTTGGCTTACTGTACTTTTCCATTAATTAAACCAACAAATCGACCTGGGATGGGTCCTGAGGGAAATTCTCTTATGGAGAGGGAAACCAGAGGGGTGGGCATTTCCTCTGCAAGACATTAACTGGAGACTAAGGTCTCTCTCACAAGTAATGTACTTTGTATCAAAATGCAAAAAGAAAAATGAAAGAAGAAATTATTAATTAGTAAACTCATCAGACTTTTAGAAAGTTAGAATGGCTGTCTAGAGGGCATGAGAACTAACCTTCTACTTTAAAACAAAATAATAGAAAAATACATTTGGATAAGTATTTCATTCTTTTATTTTCATGGTTTACATAGGGACATTCATGATTTTTCCTTTGAATGGATTACCACCCTTACTTTTAATAACTAGCATGTTAATATAAATGAATCAATAATATATACATAAATACATGCATACATATACATAATTCTCTAAATATGATATATACACTATAAGACTGCTTAAGACTGCTTATAAAATAATCAAAGTTGCAGCACAAGTCATGGACAAAGTCATTTTAATAATATCTAATTAATTTTTTGATTTGAGAATTACTGTTTTTTTAAGAAAACATTACTGTTAGTTCCAAAATAACACTCTTATCTAAAACATTATGCACAAAAGGAACTTCTTCAAATTCATCTGCTGACTTCCCTTTAAATTTACAATTATAGATGATGGTAGTGTCAACGACTCATAAAGTTTTCTTAATTTAAACGATGTATTTATGGTGGTGAATCTTCACTCACCTGCTCACCCAATATAACAACAATTGTATTAAAAGGTTTTAGCCTACTTTTAACATTGAGAATTTTATATAATAAATATCTTCTTTTACCTTGATTGGTTTCCTGTTTCTTAGGCCAAAATTAAATCTTCAGTCCAATAAAAGGTATTTCTGAGTCATTGCTCTAAAATGCAACTCTTTGGATCTAAATAAGTAGTTCTGCTCAATATTTTTTCTCAAACACTTTATAGAGGAATACTTCATGTGAAATAAACTGTATTCATTCACAGTGTACAATTCTTTGAGTTTTGACAGTTTTATGTCATTGAAACTATCACCACATCAAGTTACAGAACATTTCCATCACCTCCAAAAGATTTATCATGCCTCCTTTTAGTCCATACCTTCTTCCAAATCCATTCCCATATAACCAGGGATCTGAATTTGTTTGTATATACATACGATTATATATATACATATACATAAACACATATCTGCCTACAGTATGTATTCTTGTCAGGCTTCTGTCACTGAGTAAAATGATTTATTTTGAGAGTCATTCATTTTGTCACGTGCATAAGTAATTCATTCTTTTTATTGAGTAGTATTCCATTTTCCATTGTGCACATCTACCAAATTTTGTTTATGAATTCTTAAATTGATGGGCAATTGAGGTTTTTTCAGTTTTTAGATATTGTGAACAAATCCAATATGAACATTCACATATACGTATTTGAGCCAAGGCCCCCTCTATCCCTCCCCTCTCTCAACTCAGCAGGATAAAAAGCCCAGTTGTTCAGGAAAGTGCTGACAAAAATTTAGGGATTCCAGTTCTTCTAGATCCAGTCAAAGGATACCATATCACCTTGAGAGTGGCAGCCTGCACACATTTCTTATCCTCTGCAGCTCCATGTTGCAAAAGCTCTATTCAAGGCAATGGCGACTAAAATGTCTGGAAATCTCCACCTCTGCCCAGCCCCCATTCATAGGGTAGAAGCTCTACCCCAGTGATGATAGGCCAAGTATAATGGGAAGCCAATTTCAGTCACCGCAGTTCAAATGATAGAGGTTCTATACCAAGAGAGACAGGCTTCGAAAACCATAGGCTTCCGACCTCACCCAGTAACCTGCACATACAGCAGGGGTGTCACTCTGAGAGACCTGGGCCACCGTTCCTACTCCAGTTGCAGAACAGTTAAACACAGGTTTTACCTAGAATGAAAGGCAGGCCATAATAACAGAAGGCTCCAAATTTCTCCCCAAGTGAACTGACTTTATTTGGAACAAAGTATGGGAAAGTTCAAGCATAGATGAACTCTCAAACATAACAAATATTTGGTAATAAGCAATGAAGAGGAGATTGGTAGCTCCATTAGAGCAAAAAGCTAACTTTAGATCAACTAGAAGTGTACCAAAGACAACCGGGGAAGGAGACAACTAAAAAGGGCCCTTCTGCAGCTGGAACAAACCTCAAAAACTGGCCTTAAAGACTATCCTTGCAAAGGGGAGCAAATTTAATTGGGTCAGGCTATAGAGCAACATATGTCCCAGATGATTTCAAAACAACAGAACAAGAAGAACTAGTGGAGGCTATGTGCTGGGTAGGAAACCTACAGAGGGACAACACTCCACACAATGACCAGGGGAAGACACAGCCAAAGGCAGCCCTGATAAAACCACTGTCATCCAAGAGTGACTGCGCACAAGCCTAAGATTGTGCCTCTGAGAAGTGACACCAGAGGCTTCTCAGAGCAAACAGAATTCAATGAAATAGTCCAGCAAAGACACTGAAAAATAAACAAGCAAACAATGAAAAAAATACAAAAATTATTTTAAAAAATTATTCTATCATTTAGAGGTACATTAACTGAAAGAATGCGATATAGTTGGAATCATACAATATGTAGCCTTTTCAGATTGGTTTCTTTCACTTAATTATAGGCTTTTACAGTTCCTCCATGTCTTTTCATGGCTTGGTAGCTCGTTTCTTTCTAGTGCTGAATAATATTCCATTGTCTGTATGTACCATGGTTTATTTATCCAGTCACCTACTGTAGGACATCTTGGTTACTTCCAAGCTTTGGCAATTATGAATAAAGCTGCTATAAATATCCACGTGCAGGTTTTTGTGTGGACATAAGTTTTCAACTCCTTTGAGTAAGTACCAAGAAGCACAATTGCTGGATCATATAGTAAGAGTATGTTTAGTTTTGTAGGAAACCAACAAACTGTCCTCCAAAGTGGCTGTACCATTTTGCATTCATACTAGTAATGAATGAGGATTCCCGTTCCTCCACATCCTTGCCAGCATTTGATGTGGTAAGTGTTTTAGGTTTGGGCCACTCTAATAGATGTGTAATAGTATCTTGCTTTTTCTTTGTGTTTCTTTTGTTAATTAAGACTAACTTTTTAGAGAAGTTTAAGGGTCACAGCAAAACTGAGAGGAAGATACAGAGATTTCCTATATACCCCCACCCCCACACATGCACAGCTTCCTCCATTATCAACATTCCCTACAAGATTGGTATATTTGTTACAATTGATGAATCTACATTGACACATAATTATCAGCCAAAATCCATAGTTTCATTTGGGTTCACTCTCGGTATTGTATATTCTATAGGCTTGACAAATATACAACGACATGTATACATAATTGTAGTATCTTATAGAGTAATTTCACTGCCCTAAAAACTTCTATGCTGTGCCTATTCATCCGTTCCTTCACCCCACAACCCCTGGCAACTACCAGTCTTTTTGCTCTCCCCGTAGTTTTGCCTTTTCCAGAATGGAATTGAGTTAGAATCATAAAATAGGTTGCCTTTTCAGGTTGGCTTCTTTCACTTAGTAACATGCATTTACAGTTCCCCCATGTCTTTTCACAGGTTGATAGCTCATTTGTTTTTAGCACTGAAAAATATTCCATTGTCTGGACGTACCACAGTTTAGCTATCCACTCACTTACTGAAGGAAATCTTGGTTGCTTCCAAATTTTGGCAGTTATGAATAAAGCTTCTATAAGCATCTGTGTGCAGGTTTTTGTGTGGATATAGGTTTTCAACTCATTTGGGTAAATACCAAGATGTCTGATTGCTAGATCATATGGTAAGAGTATGTTTAATTTTGTAGGAAACCACCCAACTGACTTCCAAAGCGACTGTACTATTTTGCATTCTACCAGCAATGAATGCGAGTTCCTGTTGCTCCACATCCTCTCCGGCGTTTGGTGTTGTCAGTGTTCCAGATTTTGGTCATTGTAATATGCATGGATTCTTTCTCATTGTTGTTTTAATGTATATTTCCCAGATGGTATATGATGTGGATCGTGCTTTCTTGTGCTTATTTGCCATCTGTATATCATCTTTGATAAGGAGTCTATTGAGCTCTTGTCCCATTTATTAATCAGGTTGTTTGTTTTCACATTTTTGAGTCCTAAGTGTCCTATGTACATCTGGGGTAACAGTCATTTATCAGATGTGTCTTTTGCAAATATTTTCTCCCAGTCTGTGGCTTGTCTTCTCATTCTCTTCACATTGTCTTTTCAGAGTAGTTTTTAATTTTAATGAAGTCCAGCTAATCCATTCTTTCTTTCATGGATTGTGCCTTTGGTGTTGTATCTAAAAGATCATCACCAAACCCAAGTCATCTAGGTTTTCTCCTATGTTATCTTTTAGGAGGTTTAGAGCTTTGCATGTACACTTAGGTCCACGATCCATTTTGAGTTCAGTTTTGTGAGGAGTGTAAGGTGCGTGTCTAGCACGGGCAGAATCACATGAGGAAGAACTGAAACTTGTGTTAGTCCTCGTTTCCTCTGAACTCAGGTTTACTGGTTTCCTATAGAAATCAGAGCACTTTGTCATGGAGCTAACCATACATACCTGGATCTGGAGTTGGAGAAGCTGAAAAAATATCCAGGCAAAAATGGAATAATTACAAGCCTGGTGGCTGCCTCATACAAACAAAATAAACCAGCAGATAAGTGTGTGAGCTACACAATGACTTCTGCTTCACTCCACCCTCGAAATAACCCAAATAATCTCTCTTGTGGTTCACTCTAACGGGAAACAGAGACAGAAGGGAATTCCTAGAACAATAGTTCAGTCTAGCCAAGTTGAAACAGTACAAAGCCTCCAGAGATGTATTACCAGAGTGCTTAGTGAAACTTGCAGAGTTTATTATTTTGATTTTGGTAGTGATTTCACAGGTATATATATCTGTCAAATATCTTGAAGTCATAAAGTTTAATGGTTGCACTTTATTTTGCATAAATTATAACTCAATAAAAATGTAAAACAAGCAAATAAACAAAACAAAGCCAAACAAAATAAAAAATCCGAGCAACGCAGTCTGAACTCAACTCAGATTCTAGTTGAATTAAGGACTCAATTATTATTCCTTCTAAATACTCCTTTGGATGTCCTAGGATTCCCCAACCCTGTTCATTAGTTCACTTTAACTTTTTTTCTCTCTACTACAGATATACAGATATTTTAGCATGATGTCCTTAGATATTTTTGGTTGGGTGAATTCAATCTTCTGAATAATATGATTATGCACTACACATATATTGCTGATTTTCAAAGACAACAAAATGCTTAACACGAAACCTCTAATCAACATTTTTATATTTTTTCCTCAAACTTTTGAAACTGAAATGCAAGATGCGTATAATTTTGAATATCACTTATTACTATTTTGTAGAGTTACAGAATGCCTGGGAAATAGATATTTCAGGTTGATGAAATGTTATGCTAATTCATCTTTTCTGCAATTGTTATTAGTTACTAGTTTTCTTCCAGAAAAAAGTCTTGGTTGAGTTTCAATAGGCTAGTCTGAATTGGCTTTTTAAATTTTGTGTTTGTGTATGTGTCTGCGTGTATTTGCATGTTTTAAAAGAATTAATCTCTATCAATAAAATGTCTAGCTGTATATCATTCGTTAATCTGTCTTCTGATATTGAGCCATGACCACATGTGAAATAATGTTTTAGATGACTATGATCAATGTTCTGATGATGATATTTAAAACAACAAATGACAATCAAACAGGTGGACTAGTGAGTCAATTACCTGTCAATCTAAATAACTGACAAAGTAACAAACTAACTCACTTAACATCAATTATGTGTGAGGCATTTAGGTGTTTTTTGATGTAATTATGGCTAGGTGCATATGAATTGACAAGTTCTACATTCTCAATCCTCTTTCTCCTCCGTGGTTCCCAGGGCACTCTTTTAGGATCTCTGCTACTTAGTAGATTCTCCATTTTAGATGAATGAGTGAATAATTCAAGAGTATAAACTTGGCTCTAATTAACTATATGCTTTAGTAAAAGTTTGTTAACATCTCTAAGACTCAGTTTTCCCCATCTGTATCTTGAAGGGATTGGAGTAGAAATACTTATAGCCTCTTTAAATTTTAAAATTACCTATGCTATCAATCTGGTCAATGTATTCTGAAAAATTAATATGGATAAAAAAATCTTCAGAAAATGTCAGCTTTTACTTGTGATGGTTACCCTGCCTAAGAATATCAAATTATAAACATTTTAAAGTTTAGTATAAAATTAGAAAGGATATGATTTAAAACTTTAAAATCATTAATACCCTGGATAATGTTAATATAGTATATTTTGTATTCTTGTATGTGCAAACTGGAACAACGACTAGGCACAATATTAAATTATATGAAATTTGCTATAATGACATATTTCTAATTAGCTTAAATATGAATCATCCTTTTACTTCTTTCACACATTCAGTCAAAGAGTTTAATCTGTGTATAAATCATCATGAAGCATTTTCCCCTCGACACTAAAACAGACGTATGTTGATATTCTCTTCTTCAGAATTTTCTCATTTCAAATATTGAGTACACCCTGTTCTCATTAAGTGATCATTGTGGAAAGACTCAGGTTTAACTCTGAATATTATAATTTGAAAATAACCAACTTTATATCTATTCACTAATATATTACTTAAGCTACTATTAACAAGCTAAAGTAAGGTTCTCCAGGGTGTGTATTTAATGATTCAGTTACAAGTACAGAGATTAAAGACCATATGGTAATGGATAAGATAAGAAAAATTCAGCTGTATAAAAAAATGAGAAGTCATATTTCCAATCCTGACTTTCTCTCAAACCTTTTCCTTAAAAGTAAGGTACAAATGAAGAAAAATAGTCCCAAAGTATTAAAGCACACACAGAGACACACTGGGACTCTAAAGTTTTAAGAACAGTAAAGTGATGATAAAAAGGCTTACTTAAATAAGTAGTTTTACTGTCTCCAGGTTCAGATAAGAATACTAATGATAAAATATAGAAAATATTTTTAAAATGCAATAATATATACCTACAGTCTTCCAAACATTTATTATCTATTTTGATAATGAACCTCAGATCGTTTCACTTTCTTGAAAAAATCGCTATCTTCCTGACTATGTCTTTGAAGGCTATTTTCACTTGCTTGTTCCTTAGGGTATAGATGAAAGGGTTCAACAGAGGGGCAACTGAAGTATTTAAAAGAGCCACATCCTTATTAAAAGTTGCTGCATCCTTAACAAAGGGGTTTACATACATAAAGATACAGCTTCCGTAAGAAAGTGAGACCACAATCATGTGAGAAGAACATGTAGAAAAAGCTTTTTTTCTTTGCTGAACAGAGGGGATTCTCAGAATTGTCCTGATAATGTATGTGTAGGAAAGAACCACGAGCATCAATGTGAGGATGAGGGTAACCGCAGCAGCAACAAACTCAATCACTTCTATGAAATGTGTCTCTGAACAGGATAAATGCAGTAAGATAGTGTAGTCACAGCAATAATGATTGATGATGTTGGATGCACAGAAAGGCAGCTGGAGAGTCATTATATAGGGCACAATGACAACTAAAAAGCCGGAAAACCAGGAACATAGGACAAGATGAATGCAGAGTCTCCTGCTCACTATAGTTGTGTAATATAGAGGTTTGCAAATGGCGACATAGCGATCATAGGACATGGCAGCTAAAAGGTAAAATTCGGTTGCTCCCAGAAGGATGACAAAAAAGTACTGAGTGAAACAACCAGCAAAGGAGATTGTCTTGTCTCCAGTTCCAATGTTGACTAGCATTTTGGGAACAAAGATAGAGGTAAAAGATATTTCTAGAATGGAAAAATTCCGGAGGAAGAAATACATAGGAGTCTGGAGGCGATAATCCAGCAGGGTCAGAATGATGATGGTCAAGTTACCCATGACACTGAAGACATAAGCTAGCAGCAGAAAGAGGAAAAGCACAGCTTGAAGCTCGGCGTCATTCGTCAACCCAAGAAGAATGAACTCTGTCACTAATGTTTGGTTTCCCATCAGTAACTTCAGACAAATTAAGGTAAAAATAATAATAATGGTAAAGGTTGCAATAAAACAAAAGGTTTCAGATTTTTATAGAAATATAACACCAAGGTCAAAAACAATTAGAAATAAAATTCAAAACTCTGAATCTTCCTCTACCCCTTATTTTTAAAATGACACATACCTTTTGATGAAAACATTACCACATTTTCCTACTGTATTTGAGAACTAATAAAGTCCTGCTTCTTAGGGACATTTTCGGATACAAATCAATATTTATTTCTCACCATTTTCCCATTTGTTTATATGTTTTTTTCTTATTCTTTGTATTCTGATTTTCCTTTCTACATTACTGGATGCTGTCACATGTGCATAGACAAATCTAAAGCGAACTTAGAGAGTAGGTTTTATTTGAGATTTCTTAAATTATCCTTTTAACTCTGTTTATTAGCCAACAAAGTAAATATAATCCAAAGTATGAACTACAGGAATAATATTGAGCTTAGTTGTTCTTCTTTTCTGTTTTGTATTTTTTGCTTATTTCAATTTTCTCATTTTGAATAATATTTCTGTGCACTTACTGACGCTCAAAGCCTGGGTAGATTTTTCTCTTTTTTTCTTTAAAGTCATTCACAAGTTTGTTTTTTTTTTTGCAGGGAAAGTTTGACCTTGAGCTAACCAATCTTCTTCTTTTTTTTTTTGTTTTTTGTTGTTCCCTCCCCAAAGCCACAGTACGTGGTTGTAACGCTAGTTGTAAGTCTTTCTAGTTCTTCTATGTGAGCCGCCACCACAGCATGGCAACTAACAGACAGGTGGTGTGGTTCCACGATCAGGAAGTGAACCCAGGCCCCCGAAGGGGTGAATACCGAACTTTAACCATTAGACCATCAGGGCTGGCTCTCTAAATCATAATAAATTGTTTGGAATTCATATTACTTACAGTTCCTGCATCATAGCAAGGGCTCAATAAATGCCATCACCGTTTAATATAGATATATGGATTAGTCCTTGGTGACATAGTAAATCAAAACAGTCTCAGTGATTGTGCTTTCTTCCTGCACACACGATCTGCCCATCAACACATTACAGTTCCTTAAAAAGCCAGTTCAAGCTCGGCTCTCCATACAATTTTATCTAACAACCCCACTGGATGATAATTATTTCTCTTCTTCTTTACAAATCTTTACCAAAACTTAACACTGGGTCATAAAATCAAACTATTTAGTTTAGTTTATATCAAGTATGTACACTTTATCTGTCCAACTTTAACATAAATGAGTTGCCTACAAGAGCAGGCTCCTATTCCTTTATATTTTTTATACAGATGCCAGAAAATTGCACAGATTTGGTAAAAATTTGAATGCAAAATGTATTTTTGACTTCTCTTTAGACTCAGCCCTAATTTATGGAATGCTACAGAGTATTCATGCATATAGAAGCTCCAGTTAGGTTTATGCATACAGTTCCTCAGTATTTTCTTTTAATATTTTCCACATTCAGATATGAAGAAATATTCCTAAGAGCATACTTTTTCCCAATCAAGAAATCATAAAATCCTTTTCATTTTAACAATTGTTTCACTACGTACATTGGTGTATTTTCATATTATAATATATAACAAGTTATCAATAGTCACACATTTCATTTCCTTATCAAGGTAAAAATTCCAGACGTATTTAATACAGAAAAGGGGCAGTTTTGCCTGTTAGGAAGAGTTATTGTCTAGTAAAATTATATCAGGAAAATTTCAGCGTCCTAATATTATAACTTTAGCCAATTTTCACTTTTGTATAAAATTGTATATTTAAAGCCTATAATGAGCTATGCAGCTACCCAGAGTTATTATATTGAAAATTCTGTGATGTTAATGAATAATTAGATCAATGTATTAATAATGTAAATTTAACTGCCAATTGTAATTATGGCTCTCTATGACTAAATATATTATCTTGATGACTTTAGAATGAGTACAGATAAATGAGTTTGGGAAATTAAAAATTACAAATAACGAATTTTACAAAAATATTTTATATTCAGAGAAATATTAGGACACTACTTCCACTATGAAAAGATAGTTCATTAAATTGTAATATTGCCACAGCTAGTTGAAATAAATCTTGGGGATATGAACAATTGGTAATGATTTTCCATTTCTACATAAAAATAACTAGTGTGTCAGATATTTTGAAGATGTCAATGTAATCTTCCAGGTTGAGATCCTAGATATTAAGTAAGACTTAAAATTCTAACTTAGAAAGCAATTAATCAAGCAATTGTATTCACTAAGAAAATTAATAATTGGACCTTTTCGTTGTTTAAATAGTGGTTTTTTGACAAAACAAAAACTTTGTAGTTGATTCCTACGTAATAGAAACACTTTACTGAATGAATAAATACATAAGGGTTCAAAAATGAGAGGAAAAATAACATTTTTATATTAGTAAGCAGTCTCATCATGTATTAAATAAAAGATGAACAAAATGATAATTTTTATATAAGAAAAATTTATATCAAGTATATTTATTTTATCATAATAAAAGATGACAATCCTTTTAAATAAAGATTAGTGCCATTAGTGATATACATATATATAAAAAATCATATGTATATGTATATGGTCATATAATAAATACTTCATCCAAACAGAATTTATTTGGCAAAAATATATTGTCTTCAAAATCGTCCCATTTGCAACAACATGGATGGGCCTGGATGGTATTACGTTAAGTGAAATAAGCCAGAGAGAGAAAGACAAACACTGTATGATCTCACTCACATGCGGAATATAAAGCAACACATGGACAGAGAAAACTGTATTGTGGTTACCAGGAGCAATGGGGTTGGGGGGGTGGGCACAAGAGGTGAAGGGAGACATAAACATGGTTAAGGACAAACAAAAATGTACAACCCAAAATTTCACAATGTTATAAACTATTAAAAATCAATAAAAAAATATATATAGTCTTCAAAAGATTTACTGCTAAGACACTGGTAAAAAAAGATAAAGTTTATGTGTAGTTAAAAAGGTGTGGAAGAACTTCCCCAATCTCCTCTGAATAACTTTAGTTATGAATTCCTTCTCTCAAAGTAAAGTCATCTCCATGATGAATGATATGTAACTCCCATGTTTAGCTTCTATCTCCTTCTCTGGTGGACCCCAAAGCTTTTAGAAATATCTGTTGGTTTATGGAGCATTGTTCTAGATTACATTTAAGAGGAAAGTTAAGAAAATTGAATCTGTGGGACTTAGGAATGGGCATAGTGGAAAACCAGAAAAAACGTGATTTATTTTACCACTTTAAGCTTAATTCGGAGAGTATGGTGCAACATTTTCTGCCTGAAAATACATATAAATGCTGAAATGTTATGTTTTGAATTTTATACCTGTATTTGCTTAAATCAATCAAAATTTTACTTAACAAAATGTGCGTGCAGTTATGTCAACAAGCATACATGAAAGGGAAACAAACAAAACAATAAGGAGACTATACATCTCTAGTTAAATGCAGCTGTCACCGAACCTCTCCTACCTCAAGCAGGTGAATCAATTCTGCCTTAGATCGAAATCGCTCTTTTTGTGCCTGGTTGGAGAATATAAATGTTTAGGACCCATTGGGAAATGGTCCCTGGGCCATGAGAATTCTCTGCTTCAAAATGCTCAGGAATGCCTTGCTTTCTGTCCCAACAGAGATGAGTCAAATTAGCAGATAAGAGAAAACAAAGGCGGTCCTGTTTTAGAGCGTGTAAGCAGGTTGCAATCCTCTGCCAGGCCTTCCTTACCCTTCCAATGCTCTTAGAATTCGTGCATCACTATTTTTCTCACTCATTTTGCTCTATGTGAGTGGATACCTTGCTATTCCTTGATCACCCAAGCCCACCGCCAACTCAAAGGCTCTGCACCTGCTGTGCCATCTTTCAGTGAGGTTCTTTGTCCAGACATCACCTGACTAGCTCTCTCCTGTCAGTCAGATGTCAGAGTAGGTGTTCTTCAGGGGGAGCTTCCCTGACCATGCCATCCAAGGCAGCCGCTACTCAACCACTGTCTAACACCTTCACTCGCTTAGTATTTTATACATAGTAGAATATTTTATTGTTCACATCACTCCTAAATTGGATTATTTCTTTATTTGCTTAACTGTTTATTGTTTGTTATCCTCACTAAGTTGTAAGCTCCACTAAATGAAGGACTTTATTTAAGGCTGGATCTCTGGGACTTAATGAAAGTGACTAGGATATATTTGGAATCTTATATATTAAATGAATCTTGTTTTTTTTTACCTGAATCTTGTTTCATATCAATTTTCTCTAGGCTTGAGCTATCCCAGCATGCCATCTTGCTTAATCTTTTGTAAGGGATCAAAAGTCTTTGAATGAACTATTCCTGTTCTTCAAAGCAACCCAAAGATACCTAAATACCGAAAAAGGTAAAGTTGACAAACCAAAAACAGTTTGAGCAACTCCAAACAAGCATTTGATTTATATCAAGTATTCCAAGTATACTGATCGTAAAGGCTTTCTTAAATGGTCAGTTAGGAAACAGATTTCACCATAACGTTTCCCATTCAAGGGATAACATTAAAGGAAATTTGTAATCTCTTCCTGAAAAAATTCCTGATTAATATTTCTGATTAAATCATACGGATAAAAATGCAAACATCACAAACAAAATAGTTAACAGTTTTTAGAAGCAAACTAAATGCAGGAAAAATGAAATGCAATGTCAGGATTATACAGTTAAATAAAATATCACCTTTATAATTATTTTCCTAACTCAATCCTATTTTTTTTTCTTTTGGTGAGGAAGACTGGCCCTGAGCTAACATCTCTTGCCAATCTTCCCCTTTTTACTTGCACAAGGTAGTCTCTGAGCTAATAGCTGTGCCAGTCTTCCTCTGTTTGTTGTATGTGGGATGCCACCACAGCATGACTTGATGAGCGGTGTGTAGGTCCACTCCAGGGATCCAAACCTGAGAACCCAAGGCAGCCAAAGCATAGTGCATGGACTCAACCACTATGCCACTGGCCGGCCCCAATCCTATTTTTAAAAAATTATATACATGAATTCTAATTAAAGAGTTATATAGATGTTTCTTCTAATGTCCAATTTATGTGTGTAAATTGTCATTATAAACTCAATTTATTGATGAGAAATATATTCAACCAAATATATGTTTAAAAATCATCAAGTCTATAAGGTAAACACTGTTTACATAAATAAACTGTACAATACATAAACATTCAATGTTTATATCTATAAAGATATATATATGATACATATATACAAAGATACATCATGGTATATATGCTAAATATATCCATCTCAAAATTATTGTAATCAATAAAAGGCTTCTATATATACAAAGCAGAAATATGAGAAAATATTCTATGCAATTTTAACTTCTTCCAGGTAGCCATTAATTGCTTGCTTGATAACCACAATCTCATTTATTAATGTTAATGATTCCAATATTTTCTCAGGAAAACACGTCCATTTCACTCTTTAACCTCCCTTGATTCATATATGCATAAGTACCATGCTTTCCTTCTTTGATATGTTATCTTCTCATGTGACTTCTTTAGCAATTAATCTCATATTGTGGAATGATAAGTGAATTGCTCTAATGATAACTCATCTCCCTATATTCTCTTGGCCCTTTCTTTCAATGAAAGCCATGTGGATGCTGCCAAACTTTCTCAAAGTTCTTTTTCATTGAATTACTTTGCTGTTTGCTTCAACATCCGTATTCTTTGTAATAGCTTACATAAGAAATATTTACTACCTTCTCTGTATGCCTGTGGAAGTTTTAGGCAACTACCAGATTCTTTATGATACATCAGGGTGTTTTTATATACGTATATTCCCTGCAAGAAGGACATATAGCGTGATCTCTTTGCTTAGTAAATATTTATTGAGGATGTATTTAAACCAAACTAGATTTCTAAATTAGATACTCTGTTTTGTTGAAGTATAATTCATTTCCAACAAATTTCACATGTTTAAGATATACAATTTGATGGGAATTTGGTTATATACCTGTGAAAAGTTGACCGCAATCAAAACAATATACCCATTGAACGCTAAAAATTCCTCAAATCCATTTTTAATTCTTCCTCTGCTTCTACCCCATTCCCTCACAGCTACCTTATTTTTATAACTATAAGTCAATGTACATTTTAGAATTTTACACAGATGGAATCATATATTTTGTCTAATTTCTTTCACACAGCATATCTATGAGGTTCATCATGTTGTTCCGTGAAGCAATTGTTCGTTCCCGTGTATTTTTGAGTATTTTTCCATTTTATGGATATACCACAATTTGTTTAACCTTTCTTAGATGATGTACACTTGAGCATTTCCATTTAGGGCTGTTACAAATAAAACTACTATGAATATTTTTTATAAGTCTTTGCGCACACAGATGCTTTCATTTTTCTTGGACAAATATCTCAAAGTAGAATGGCTGGGTTGTATGATAGGTGTATGTTTAACCTGTTAACGAAACTGCCAAATTATTTCCAAAATTGTCACAACATTTTATAATCTCTACGGCTATATATAAGAGTTCCATCTTCTCCACATCCACACTAACACTTTGTATGGTCAATCAATTTAATTTTAGTCATTCTATTGGGTTTGTAATGGCATCTAAGTGTTATTTTAATTTAAATTTCCCTAATGACTAAAGATGTCAAGAATGTTTTCATGTGCTTATTTATTATGGGCATATGTTCTTTGGTGAGATGTCTGTTTAAATTTTCTGTCCATTTATATTACGTTGTTTGTCTTATTATTAGGATGTAAAAGTTCTTAATATACATTAGAAAAAATCTTTGATCTATTTTACAGCCATTTTCTTCAGTCTTTGGTTTACCTTTTCATTTTCATTACACTGTCTTTTTGAGGAGTATAACTTTTTATTTTGTAAAGTCCAATTTATTGGGTTTTTTTAAATTTTTCATGCTTTTTTGTGTCAAGAAATCTTTGCCAAATGAATATCACTGAATTTTCTCCAGAAGAGAAATATCCTGTTTTCTTCGGGAAATTTTATAGTTTTAACCCTTATATTTAAATCTATGAACAATTTCAAGTTAATTTTTGCAAAAAATGTTAGGTAAGGATCAAGGTTTATTATTATTTTGTATATGACTAGATATTGTTCTAACATTTTTTGTTGAATTACTAATCTAATAAACCTTTCTCTATTTAATTGTTTGGCATTTTTTTGAAAATCAATTGACCTCTTTGTGTGGGTCTATTTCTGGACTGTCTATCTGTTTCATTGATCTATGTGTCTGTATGTATACCTCTACCATAATGTCTTGTTTACTGAATCTTTATAAGTCTTGAAAACAGATAGTGTAAGTTCTCCAACCTCGTTCCTCTTTTCCAAAATTGTTTTGACTATTCAAGGTCCTTTGAATTTTCATTAGAATTTTAGAATCATCTTGCCAATTTCCAAAAAAAAAAAAAGACTCTTGGTATTTTGATTAAAATTGCATTGAATCTTTAGAACACTTTTTTCATAGAACTGACATAACAATATTGAGTCTTCTAACCCATGAACACAGTAATAGACATGTGAACAGAACAGGAAAACAAAATCCTGCACTCAGAGAATTTATATTACCTGGATGCACATTGATGTGTATTTAAAGAAAAAAGTCATAAGCATAGATATTCAAAGATGTATATTAACTTTATGTGAAAAAATTGATATGTACAAAATTACATGATCATCAGCCTCATCATATGCTGTCCTTTCTACTGCTTCCCATCCTCCATTCTCCAAATCTCTGGACAGAGAACTCTGTAATCTGTGACTGACTATCAGTTTCCTGTGTTTGGAATACACTTGTTATTCTTTCCATTTGTCTCAAAAGGCAATGAATTATCAGATATATCCTTTGTGATTTCTTTTTCATTCTTGTATTTTCAATCTTTCCCCTAGTGCTATAATATGGGGTTAACATTACACACTAGTTTTGCTACATAATATCCTAATTGGTCTCTCTGAATCAAGCCTGTATTTTGTACCACCCATCATCTCCATTCCTCTAATTTTAATGTTGTAATTTACCTGCTTAAAAACCACCCCGTTACCCACATACTATTTCTAATACATTAGCTGGATCTGGATTCTTCTATACTATGGCATAAACATACCTTTCAAATATTTTTTGCCATTAATTAACTTTGAACATTTTAGCAGCTCAAACTAGCAAATCTTAAGTCTTTGGAACATGATGCATGCATTCTCAAATACAAGATATTTCTAAGGATACCTTCCATACCACACACTGTAGCAGGATGAGGGGAAAATATAGCTGATTTTTTTTTCACTAGCTAGTAGTATATTTCCTTTTAGTGAATGAACTTAACTTATTTAATAAGAAGACATTACACCACTCATGACAGAATATAAAGTCCTAAGGATAAGAGTTAAAAATGGGTCAAGGCGGGACAGCCTGGTCACATAGTGGTTAAGTTCACGTGCTCCGCTTTTGTGGCCTGGGGTTCACAGGTTCGGATTCTGGGCACGGACCTACACACCACTTTTCTAGCTGTGCTGTGGCAGGCGTCCCACATATAAATAAGTAGAGGAAGATGGGCACTGATGTCAGCCCAGTGCTAATCTTCCTCAGCAAAAAGAGGAGGATTGGCAACAGATGTTAGCTCAGGGCTAATCTTCCTCACCAAAAAAAAAAAAAAAAGGCACAAGGATGTGATTGATAAATGAATCTGAAGTAGGAAATGAGTGAGAAAATCACAGTAACATCTCTGTGCTTCATTATCTTTGTCTGTAAAGTGGAGATCATATGAGCACCTACCTCACAGTTTACCGTGATGAATAAGCTTTAGAACAGAGATTGGCATATACTCAGCGCTATATGTGCATTAAGTTCCAGTATGATTCTCCTCTGAGCCTGCTCTCACATAGTAGATAGGTTCACTAGGGAAGGATTTATCGGCTTTGCAACTGTGCAGTTAAGTGCTATTCAGAAGGAAAAGGGACAGAGGACCTATTTTTTACCAATTGCCAGCTCTAATTTATCCAATTAAGCATTACAAGCAGAAAGAAAGATATTCGGATTTCTGTTTCCTTTGCATATTTTCACCTGATGCATCAGGGAATTACGATTTTTTCTTTTCTATAGTTTTTAAATACAGTATATAGTAAATGGTACATAATTGGTATTATTAATCACCTTTTTATTATAAACCTCAATGAGTAGATGAGTGTTTTATATTCTAAAAGGTAATGTGTAGAGACTATGCTGAGGGTAGTGATATCTGAAGACTAATGGGGTTGTTAGAATTATTTCCTAACTGAAGTTATACTTCATGCTGTGATCAATGTAGTATTCAGGTCCAGAATGTAAAAGAGTCCAAGTAATAGATAGAAAACAATGCTGGAATCTTGAGGATGGAGTTAATATTCAGGGAGACAGACAGTGAAGGCAGGAAGATTTCAATAAATCAAATGGGTAATAATAAAGTCAAGTAGAAGAAATTGGCTCTGTTACAATATGCGGATAACATTTGCAGTTTCTCTGAACCAAGCTTCATAGTGCGAACAATTTCAGTTAGATTCAAGAATGGATCTGATAGATGTAATTCTTAATTGCGTTACCCGGAATTGGTTATGCATCTGTTATCACTTTGCCATTTCTACATAACAAATCTCCCCTAAACTTAGTGTCTTAAAACAACAAGCATTTATTATTGCCCATGAGTCTATGGTTCAGTGAGGCAGGTCTGCTGATCTGGACTGGGTTCTCCCAGATTTGGGGGAATCAATTGGCTGTAAGCTGGTCTAGAGTGGCCTCAGTTGGGAATGAATGATCTGTGCTTCATTAGATCTCTCTACTTGCAGCAGGCTATCCTTGTCTTGTTCTCATGAGAATTGTGTGGGTGCAAGTAAGAGAAAAGATCTATTACATGTCTTTCTCCTAGCGTCTGACGGTTGTCAACAACCCTTGGTGTTCCTGGCTTCTAGCTGCATCACTCCAGCTTCTCCCTCTGTCTTCACATGGCTGTCTTTCCTCTGAGTCTGTGTATCCCTATGTTTCTAAATCTCTCTCTCCTTATGTAATGACACTACTCATTGGATTTATGGCCCACCCTAACTTAGCATAACCTCATCTTAAGCTGGTTACATCTATAAATGCCCTTATTTCCAAATAAGGTCACATTCACAAGTATTCCAGGTTAGGACTTCAACATATCTCTTTGAGGGTGACAGAATTCAGTTCACTACAGTGATCATATATATTTTGTGGAAAGTGCCTTAGAGAAATCAAATACTCTAATTATCGTTAGAAACATAAGACTGTAAATTCATAAAATATATAAAAGCCCAATCTATAAACAAGTGTATGAGCAAAAGAGAAAATGCCAATTGACATGCAAACCAACTAAGCTTCATTCTTTCCTTTTTCCCTCCACTATCTGCATTCCCTTGTCAGGAACAAAGCATGCTTCTTTTTCAACTTAAATTAAAACTGCTTTTGCAAATTTGCCCATGAAAATTCCTAACCCATCTCCCAAATATTTTGCCATTTATAGACCATATCTTATTATTTATTGTTGTCAGATTTTTGTATCACATAATTTTAGAACCTTCTCCTTTATAGATGATCAAAGTGAATGTCAGATAGTTTGTATCTTCACCAAGGTCTCCAAGACAGTTAATGAAAGAATCAGAAATAACACGTAAGTTATTATTTTTATTTTATTTTATTTTCAGACTTCACTAGTTTTATTTATTTTCTTCCAGTTTTATTGAGATCTAATTAACGTATAACACTGTATAAGTTTAAGACACACAGCATAGTGTCTTGTGAAACCATTGTGAAATGGTTACCACAATAAGTTTAGTTAACATCCATCACCTCATATAGTTAAAGAAATTTTTTTTTCTTGTGATGAGAACTTTTAGGATTTACTTTCTTAACAACTTTTGAATATACCATACTATAGTTTTATCTATAGTCATCATGCTGTACATTGCCCTCTCAGTATTCACTTATGACCAGAGGTTTATACGCTTTCACCACTTTCAGCCAATTCCCCCACACTTACGCCCTGCTCCTGGTAACCACAAATCTGATCTCTTTTTCTATGACTCTTCTTTAGACTCCACATATAAGTGAGATCATGCTGTATTTGTCTGTATCTGTCCGACTTATTTCACTTAGTATAATGCCCTCAAGGTCCATTCATGTCACAAATGTCAGGAATCCTTCTTTTGTGTGGCTGAATAGTACTTCACTGTGTGTGTGGGGGGGAGTGTGTGCCCGCATATTTATTTATTTATATCACATTTTCTATATCCGTGCATCTGTAGATAGACACTTAGGTTGTTTCCATGTCTTGGCTATTGTAAACAATGCTGCAATAAACATGAGGGTGCACATGCCTCTTCGACATAGTGATTTCGTTTCCTTTGGATATATACCCAGATGTGGAATTACTGGAATGTATGGTAGCTCTATTTTAAATTTTTTGAGGATGCTCCATACTGTTTTCTATAGTGGCTGTATCACTTTACATTCCCATCTACAGTGCACCAGGGTGTCCTTTTCTTCACATCCACACCAATATTTGTTATCTCCTGTCTTGTTGATAGCAGCCATTCTAACAGGTGTGAGGTGAGAACTCATATTGGTTTTGATCTCATTTTCCTAATGATTAGTGACATTAAGCACCTTTTCATGTACCTGTTGGCCATTTGAATACTTTCTTTGGAAAAATGTCTATTCATGTTCTTTGCCCATTTTTCAATTGGATTATTTGGGTTTTTTGCTATTGAGTTGTATGAGTTCCTTATACATTTTGGATATTAACCCCTTATCAGATATATGATTTACATATATTTTCTTCCATTCCATGGGTTTTCTTTTCATTTTGTTGATTATTTCTTTTGCTGTGGAGAAGCTTTTTAGTCTGATGTAGTCCCACTTTATTTTTTGTTTTATTGTGTTTGCTTTAGCTGCCATATCCAGAAATCATTGCCAAGACTCATGTCAAGAAGCTTTTTCTCTACGTTTTCTTCTGGAAGTTTTATGGTTTCAAGTCTTACACTCAAGTCTTTAATCAACAACTTCATTATTCCTTAGGCTGTATATGATGGAGTTTAACATAGGAGTGATGACAGCGTAGGACAATGACACTAGCTTCTTGCTCTCGGGGACTGGTGGAATTTGGGCCGTAGGTCGGTCAAGCTGGCTGTTCCATAGAAAAGGGATATCACAATAAGGTGTGATGAACAAGTGGAGAATGCTTTCTGCCAACCAGTAGCAGAGGGCATCCCCAAAATGGTTGTGATAATGCGGGTGTAGGAGAGTAAAATGAGGGAAAATGGAAACATAATAAATAGTAGTATGGAAGTGAGTCCTTGTATTTCATACATAGATGTATCCTGAGTGACCAGTTTCAATATTGGGGGACCATCACAAAAAAAGTGGTCTACAGTATTTGGTCCACAGAAAGGAAGGGCCATCATCCAAGCTGTCTGTAGCATAGAGACAGGAACACCAGACATCCAAGAGAATGCTGCCATCCACAAGCATAGGGACCTATTCATTATGACTGAATACTGGAGAGGGTTACAGAGGGCCGCAAAGTGATCATAAGCCATCATAGAGAGGAGGAAACATTCAGAGCTGCCAAAGAAGAAGTACATTTGGGTACCGCAGCCTACAAAAGAGATGAGTTTCCTTGGGGACACTAGAACTACCAGCATCCTCGGCACCATGACCAAGGTGAAACAGACATCAAGAAGTGATAGGTTTCAGAGAAAGAAGTACATGGGTGTGTGAACAGCGGGATCCACACTGGTAACTGTGACAATAAGGAAGTTGCCCGACAAGGTGAACATATAGATGACCAGGAAGAAAACAAAAAGAGAACCTTGCATCTCAGGGTTGTTTGTAAAACCAAGAAGAGTAAATTCAGTGACTCTGGTGTGATTTTCACAAGTCATATCTTAGACTAATTTCTCTCTAGGAATCAAAGTATGTGACTATCAAAGGATAGTCTTAAATATAGATGTAATCTCAAAAATATCAATAAAATCCATAAAAGCATCTCTGATGTCAGTTGTCTTACCATTCTATTTCTCTGAAGCACAGAGAATGTTTTCAATAAGATAAAATCAAGGGAAAAGAAATATTTTGCATGAATTCTACTAATTGCTGATCATCTAAGGTACAGTTTTTCTCTCATCAACAGTCATGGTCTGCAGATGATATTCTTCATCAGATGCCTGCTAGTTTTCAGGATTAAGTAGAAATAGTTTAGATTGATCATATTTAAAATAAAACCATCTACTAATTTTTAAAAATAAATCCAGTTGTTTGATTTCATATTGTTGAATTCTAAGTGTTTTTTGCATATTTGGGATAATATTCATTTATCAGATGTGTCTTTTGTAAAAATTTTCTCCCAGTCTGTGGCTTGTCTTCTCATTCTCTTGACATTGTCTTTTGCAGAGAAGTTTTTAATTTTAATGAAATGTTGAGTTTTGGCTACATCAAGTTACTGAATCTCCTGGTACATCAATTTCCTCATTTGAAAATGGTGATGAAAATGATACATGGCATATAGTACCTGTTCCTTGTGTATCGGATTTTATTTTTATAAAATACATCATTTTATCTTAAAAAGAAAATGGAAAACAAAAATTAGTGGAATGTTATTGACATACATTTTCCATATGATGAATTGCTTCTCAAATAATATACCATGGGCCCCCTTTTTATACAAGTAGTAACTCTAAGGGTGATACTCCTTGAAAGATAAACCTGGATCTTTGGGAAAGACTAGGACCTTTACTCAAAAGTGTTCCATGTAACCATTACTATTTTGTTTTGTCACATTCGCAATGAAGCTGTTATCTTTTCCAAACAAATATCATGCACTAGCTTTGTAGAAGAAAAAAGTTAAAGAATACTTCACACAGATGTAATATTATTCTAATTATTACATAGCAACATCTCTTAATATTTACTTCTTAATCAACGTAAAATTAAAATAAAAATATTAGCACCACAACCCAAATTAAGAATATATGATGCTCTCACATATTCTAAGCAAATAAAATAATGATGCATATACCTATATTATTAGAAATGTTATTTTGTAAAACTTAGAAAAATATTTGTTGCCATATATATAAATATCTTGATATAGTAATTTTACAAGAACAAGGAGAACTAGGACCCTCAGGAAACAAAATTGCCTATTATATAATGGTTTTACACATATCAGTGAGAGAATCATTTCCTGCATAATATTCTTTTCTCTGCATCGTTCATATCTCTGTTTCTCAGACTATATATCAGAGGGTTTAGCATTGGTATTATAAGTTTGTAAAGAACAGCTACCGTCTTGCTTTGCTCTGGCAAGGAGATGGCCCCAGTTTGGGCGTACATGAAGAACACAGTCCCATAGAATAAACTGACCGCTGGTATATGGGAGCAACAGGTGGAGAAGGTCTTACTTCTGCCATGATTCAAGGGGATCTTCAGGACACTGGCGAGGATAGAAGCATAGGAAGCCTGAATGACAGTTGTAGTGGTGATGATGACGAGAGCAGAGAGAATAAACAGTAAGATTTCATTCACAAAAGTGACAACACATGAGATCTTGGTCAGGGCTGGGACATCACAGAAAAAGTGGTCCAATCTGTTTTCTGCACAGAAACACAAACTGAAGGTGAAACCTGTTTGTATCATGGAGTTGATGCATCCACAGATATAGGATCCAGTTATCAATCGAACTCAGACTTTCTGGGACATGTGCACAGGGTAAAGGTGAGGGGAGCAAATGGCTGAGAATCGATCAAATGCCGTGACAGCCAGGAGAAAGCTTTCAGCTGTGACAAACAGGGCAAAGAAGAAAAAATGGGCTGTGCAGTCATTGTAAGAAATGTTCTTTTCATTTGACAATAAGTTGGCTAAACTTTTTGGAGTGGGGTAGCACTCCCAAAATGGTGGGGTAGCACATCCCACAATGACTGTGGGGTAGCAGAGATCTAAATAGGACAAGTTTCTAAGGAAGAAATACATAGGCATTTGAAGTCTGGAGTCCAACTTAATGACAATTATCCTGCTGATATTTCCCACCACAGTAACCATGCAGAGCAGCAAGACACTAGGAAGAAGATATCTGTAGCTTTGGAGGAGTTCTGAACCCCAGCAGAATAAACTCAGTCACTTCTGAGTAAGTCCTCTTAAGCTCGTTCTTCATAGCTGAGACATAGTTAGAACTGGAGAGATGGTAAAAATGAAAGGAATGAGTGATCAGAATACTTTTTTTAGTAGAAATAAATAGGTACTAGCATCGAAAAAAAATCTTGTTTCATGTCATATTGTACCCAATATTTTACAAAACACCAATGAACATAAAGAACAGTTACTATTTTTAAAAAGTCTTCCTAGTGAAGAGTTCAATCTGATTGGTTAACCTTTTTAGATATACTTATTTGCAAATAATGCAGATTTGCTCTCTAAGTGTGTTTTAGAAAAATGAAATTTCTAGGAAAATGGGCCTTATCACTTACAAAAACGCTGGATTCCTTAAATTCATATTTTACATAAACAAGTCTCTGATTTCAACACAAAAATTGAAAAAAAAAAAAAAAGATGTAGCTAAAGCTATCTAAAAGAGAAGAGCATCGTGAATAAAGAATTTAAATATAAGAGATAGTCCCAAGGATGAATACTACTACTTATCTTAGTAAACACTCTACTATATGTGAAATCAAGTACATTCATGAAGAAAGAAAAGTATGAAAAGAAGGAAACCTTTGTTTAACAGGAAGTTTTTTCTGCAGCATGGACTGCATTTCATCATCACTTTCACTTCATGGCTCAAATTGCAAAGATGAACAAGTACTAGCAAAAATTGTAGCTTATGTCTATCTCTCTTTTTCTGTTTTTTGGATTACTGTACTTTTTCATTGATTAAACCAACAAATCGACCTGGACTGGGTCCTGAGAGAAATTCTCTCATGAGGAGGGAAACCAAAGTGGATGACATTTCCTCTGTAAGACATTAACTAGGGACTAAGGTCTCTCTCACTAGTAATGTACTTGGTACCATACTACAAAAAGAACAATGAAAGAAGAGTTTATTAATTAGTAAACACACTAGACTTTTAAAAATTAGAAGGGCTGTCTAGAGGACATGAGAACTAACCTTCTACTTAAAAACAAAATAATAGAAAAACACTTGGTTGAGAAGTACTTCATTCTTCTTTTATTTTCATGATTTACACAGAGAGACATTCATGATTTTTCCTTTGAATGGATTCCAACCCTTAATTTTAGAAATTCATTTCTTGTCTTTGCTGTAAATACATCATACTTGTATTGAAAGAAAATTAATATAGAAAACAAACTAGATACTCAATGGAAGAGTTGGAAAAAAAGAGGAGATTTTGAAGTAACATAGAGATTAGCAAGAACAGGCAGTCATACCTCCATCTATGATTTCAAGGCACAAGAATAGGTGGTGTTAAAATGTCCTAGAAGCCTAGGAATTTCTTCAAGAGTGTGAACCACGTTGGGGTTTGCCCACTAGGTGCTAGAAACAAATAGGGAAACACTACAAGAAGTATATTGAAAGAGAAAAAAATTCCCTCTTCATACAGTCTCAGTTCTGCCATTGTCCTGTGAAAGCACCATAGACAATAAGTCAATGCATGAGGGCAACTGGATTTGGCCCACAGGCTATAGTTGGATGACCACAACTCTGGAATGTGCAAAGATTCCTCAGCTAACATGTTGGGAAAGAATCTTACATAAAATTCAAGACTTTCCACAGTCATGTTCTGTGTGTTTCAAAATATTACTAGAGATCCTAGTTCATTCTGATATTTCCCTTTAACTAGAACTTTCTTTGGTATTTCTCATAGTGCAAATTTGGCATAATGTATTCTCTTAGTTTCCCTTTATCTGAAAAGTTCCTGATTTTGCATTCAATTCTGAAGTGTATTTTCCTGGGTATAGAATTTTGGTTTGGTCTCTCTCCTATCTGTAAGCACTTGAAAGGTGTTGGTCCATGGTCTTCTGGTTTGAATTATTTCTGACAAAAGTCTATGCTCTAACTTGTATTTGCTTGTACCTAAAGTCTCTTTTTCCCTCCTGCTATGTTGCCAACGTTCTCCTTTTGACTTGTTTTAAGAAATTATTTTCTGATGTGTCTTTATTTGGATTTCTTTCTGTTTATTCTGCTTGAGTTTTTGTGAATTTTCTTGAGTCTGTATGTTTATAATTATCACTAACATTGAAAAAATTTTTGCCCATTATAATTTCTAATTTTTTTCTGGTCTCTCTTCTTCCAATTATATTAGTAATATTTTCTTAGTTCTCACTGCATATCTGTAAATTTTTTTCTTTTTAACTCTATGCTTGTGTTTCATTTGTTTCTGTTTCTATGAGTTCAAGTTTAAAATCTTTTCTTCTTGATTTGTTTCCTTTTTCTCAGTAATTACAGTCATTCACTGCTTATTGTCCAATATCTGAAAATAGTTGGTTTGTATATTTTCTCCAAAGTTAGTTTTTTGTCATGGAAAGCAAATCTTGTGGTAGTTATTCTTTAGGAGAAGATGTGAAACATCGTAAATTCATTATTTTTTAAATGTTAAATGATATTTAATTTTTTAGTATAAACACCACTTCTATGATTTTATTATTCTTTATATTTTGAAATATTTTATTTGTTAATATTCTGTTTAGAATTTTTGAAGTTAAATATATGAGAGAGATTTTTATTTTGACACTATGAGACTTACGGCAGACTCATAAATAGCGTCAGGAAGTATTTCCTTTATCACTATTCCTGAAAGAGTTTATGTACGAATAGTCTTATTCCTTTATTAAATGTTTGGAAGTAAACACTGGTGAACCATTTAGGCAAGGACCATTCTTCATGGGAAGGTTATTTATAAAATTTAATTTCTTTAATAGGTACTTTAAAATTTATATATTTTTTGTGTGTGTGAGGAAGACCAGCCCTCAGATGTGAGCTAACATCTGCCAATCCTCCTCTTTTTGTTGAGTAAGACTGGCCCTGGGCTAACATCCATACCCATCTTCCTCCAGTTTATATGTGACGCCGCCACAGCATGGCCAGACAAGCGGTGCGCACAGGTGCGCGCCAGGATCCGAACCAGGTTGCCAGGATCCGAACCAGGGAACCCTGGGCCGCCTCAGCGGAGCGCGCACATTTAACCCTTCTGCCACCGGGCTGGCCCCATATATTTCTTTTTTATATATCATTTTGTTCTATTTAAAATATTTTTATTTAAAAATCATCAATATTGGTAAAAATAGTGTTTATTACATACTTTTTTTTAATAGTAGGAGAATCTATAGTGATATCCCATTTTTATCCCTAATGCTTTTGATTTAATGTTCCCAGTTTACCTTTGCTAAGTTGGCTACGGTTTTGAACATCTTACTAATCGTTAAAAGAATCAAAGTGAATATCCTATATTATCCATATTTTCTCTATTTCACTAATTTTTATCTAATTTATTTACTTTTGTTTTGTTTTGTTTTGACTTGCTGTTTTCTTTTTGCAGTATCAAGGTAGAAGATTAATCTAGATGTTCCTAGCTTTCTCCTTTATAATATTTACCTATGAGGCTTTGTATAGTCCTCTAAGTACTTCTTTTTCTGCATCCCAGAATTTTGGATATATCATAATTTATTATGATTTCATTTGATTTCTTTTTTATCCATGAGTTTTTAGGAACTGTTAATTTTTAATGTCCATACTCATCGAGTTTTCTAGTTTATCTAGATTTCAATCTTCTAACTTTATTGAGGGTTTCTTTATGTCCCATCTGTTGTGAGTGCCAGTAAGTATTTCTTATATATTTATAAGCAGTAGCATGGTGTAATTGCTAATGCTGTTGTGTGAAGTTTAAAGATGAGAAACAGTATATTGGAATCTGGTACATTTTATAGATACACAAGTCCACCCCACGTGCTTTCTAGTTGGAGATATTGGAAAGTTAAAATGTCTGTTGCTACTAAGGTTCTTAACACCGATTTTGTTCTACCAATTAGATCCACACAAACTCAGCATTTGGAAGGGGATCAACTTTGTGTTCTTTTTGACCTTTTCTACCAGTTAGGAAGGTTGTGGAAACAGGTGGGCTTTTTCTGCAGGAGTATTGAATCCCCAACTTCCTAAAGAAGCAATTTTGATGGATGAGGCAGTAGTGACATCTTTTTGCATCTATATATCTGATCACTGGATCAGAGATATGGTGCTGTGTTTTTAAATCATACCTTTAATGGTAGCCCTCTTTGCGAATTAATCCTATATTGCTCTAAGGGTCATTACAAGAATGTCAGCCAGAAGTTCTTCCAGCCCTTCCTAATTTGATAGGCCTCAATTCACCTTAATGAATATTTTCCTGTTTAAAGTACTTAAACTGCTTTCTTTTCCAACATTGACAGAACTTTTACTAATACTGTTATAATAAGGCGAAGTTCTGGCCCCATGTCATTTTGCTATCTATACACAAAAAAATTCCAGAAAAAATCTAGAAATAATTGTCAATTAAAAGAGGGATTTTCTGGAAATAGGATTACAATTAATTTATGGAAATATTGATGAAAACAATTACATCCCTAAAATATTAGGTTCCTTAAATACAGTATTATGTCTCTGGTTTAAATGTAATCTTTTAGTCACACGGAAGTTTTTTAAGGAATTTTTTTTTATGGATAGATTTTCACTTCTGTAGTGCTTTTTTTTTTCAGGGAAAGAGTCACGCTGAGCTAACATCTGTTGCCAATCTTCCTCGTGTTTTTCCTCCCCAAAGCCCCAGTACGTAGTTGTATACCCTGGTTGCAAGTTGTTCTGTTTCTTCTATGTGAGCTGCCAACACAGCACGGCAACTGACATACAAGTGATGTGGTTCTGCAATGGGGAAGTGAACTCAGGCCACCAAAGCTTTGAGTGCCAAACTTTAACCACTAGGCAACCAGGGCTGACAAGGAATTTTTGAATATAGATTTAAAATAATTTTTTTAATAAATTTAAATGTAAATGAATATATTTAAAAAGTCTTATAAATATTTTTAACAAGGATTTTCTTTTTATTTTTTGTTTACTGGGGTAACATTGGTTCATAAAATTGTATAAATTTCAGGTGTACATCATTATACTTCTATTTCTGCATGGATTACATCATGTTCTCATGTTTATCACCCAAATACTAATTACAATCTATCACCACACACATGTGCCTAATTCACACATTTTGCCCTCCTCCCCACTACCCCCTCTGGTAACCACCAATGCAATCTCTGTCTCTACGTGTTTGTTTGTTGTTGTTATTATCTACTACTTAATAAGTGAGATCATACGGTATTTGACCTTCTCCCTCTGACTTATTTCACTTTGCATAATACCCTCAATGTCCATCCATGTTGTCACAAATGGCTGGATTTCATCGTTTCTTATGGCTGAGTAGTATTCCATTGTGTATATATACCACATCTTCTTTATCCATTCGTCCCTTGCTGGGCACTTAGGTTGATTCCAAGTCTTGGCTATTGTGAATAACACTGCAAAATACAGTGGTGCATGTATCTTTATGCATTGGTGTTTTCAAGTTCTTGGGGTAAGTACCCAGCAGTGGAATAGCTGGATCATATGGTAGTTCTAGCCTTAATTTTTTGAAGAATCTCCATACTGTTTTCCACAGTGGCTGCACCAGTTTGCACTCCCACCAACAGTGTATGAGAGTTCCCATCTCTCCACATCCTCTCCAACACTTGTTGTTTCCTGTCTTGTTAATTATAGCCATTTTGATGGGAGTGAGGTGATATATCATTGTAGTTTTGATTTGCATTTCCCTGATAGTTAATGATGTTGAACATATTTTCATGCGCTTGTTGGCATCTGTATATCTTCTTTGGAGAAAAGTCTGTTCAGGTCTTTTGCCCATTTTTTTAATTGGGTTGTTAGTTTTTTTGTTGTTGAGATGCATGAGTACTTTATATAATTTGGAGATTAACCGCTTATCAGATATGTGGTTCGCAAATAACTTCTCCCACTTGTTAGGTTGTCTTTTCATTTTGCTGATGGTTTCCTTTGCTGTGCAGAAGATTTTTAGTTTGATGAAGTCCCATTTGTTTATTTTTTCTATTGTTTCTCTTGCTTGGTCAGATATTGTGCTTGAAAATATGTTGCTAAGACCGATGTCGAAGAGCATATTGCCTATGTTTTCTTCTAGAAGTTTCATGATTTCAGATCTTACATTCAAGTCTTTAATCCATTTGGAGTTAATTTTTGTGTATGGTGTAAGGCAATGGTCTACTTTCATTCATTTGCATGTGGCTGTCCAGTTTTCCCAACACCATTTGTTGAAGAGACTTTCCTTACTCCATTGTATGTTCTTGGCTCCTTTGTCGAAGATTAGCTGTCCATAGATGTGTGGGTTTATTTCTGGGCTTTTGATTCTGTTCCATTGATCTGTGTGTCTGTTTTTGTGCCAGTACCATGCTGTTTTGGTTACTATAGCTTTGTAGCATGTTTTGAAATCAGGGAGTGTGATACCACCAGCGTTGTTCTTTTTTCTCAGGATTCCTTTAGTTTTTCGGGGTCTTTTATTGTTCCACATAAATTTTAGGATTCTTTCTTTTATTTCTGTGAAAAACGTTGTTGGAAATTTGATAGGGATTGCATTGAATCTATAGATTGCTTTAGGATGTATGGACATCTTAACAATGTTAATTCTTCCAATCCAAGAGCACAGAATATCTTTCCATTTCTTTGTGTCCTCTTAAATTTCTTTCAGCAATGTTTTATAGTTTTTGGTGTACAGACTTTTCAGCTCTTTGGTTAAGTTTATTCCTAGGTATTTTATTCTTTTTGTTGCAATTGTAAACGGGATTGTATTCTTAATTTCTCTTTGTGATACTTGGTTGTTAGTGTATAGAAATGCAACTGATTTTTGTATGTTGATTTTGTATCCTGCAACTTTACAATATTCGTTTATTACTTGTAAAGTTTTTTGGTGGATTCTTTAGGGTTTTCTATATATAAAATCATGTGATCCGCAAATAGTGACAGTTTCACTTTTTCCTTTCCAATTTGGATCCTTTTTATTTCTTTTTCTTGCCTGATTGCTCTGGATAGGACTTCCAGTACTATGTTAAATAGGAGTGGTGAGAGTGGGCATCCTTGTCTGGTTCCTGTTCTTAGAGGGGTAGGTTTCAGTTTTTCACCATTGAGGATGATATTAGCTGTGGGTTTCTCATATATGGCCTTTATTATGTTGAGGTACTTTCCTTCCATACCCATTTTATTCAGAGTTTTTATCATAAATGGATGCTGTATCTTGTCAAATGCTTTCTCTGCATCTATTGAGATGATCATGTGATTTTTATTCTTCATTTTATTAATGTGGTGTATCACGTTGATTGATTTGTGAATGTTGAACCATCCCTGCATCCCTGGAATAAATCCCACCTGAGCATGGTGTATAATCTTTTTAACGTATTGTTGTATGTGATTTGCTAGTATTGTGTTGAGGATTTCTGCATTGATGTTTATCAGTGATATTGGCCTGTAATTTTCTTTTTTTGTGTTGTCCTTTTCTGGTTTTGGTATCAAGGTAATGTTGACTTCATAGAATGAGTTAGGGAGCTTCTCCCCCTCCTCAACTTTTTGGAAGAGTTTGAGAAGGATAGGTATTAAGTCTTCTTTGAATGTTTGGTAGTATTCACCAGGGAAGCCTTCTGGTCCTGGACTTTTATTTTTGGGGAGGTTTTTGATTACTGTTTCAATCTCCTGACTGGTGATTGGTCTATTCAAATTCTCTATTTCTTCTTGATCCAGTTATAGAAGGTTGTATGATTCTAAGAATCTATCCATTTCCACTGAAGCGGTGAGCGCCGAACTTTAACCACTAGGCAATCAGGGCTTACAAGGAATTTTGAATATAGATTTAAAATAAAATGTTTTAATAAATTTAAATATAAATAAATATATTTAAAAAGTCTTATAAATATTTTAATAAACATTTTTAAAATAATTGAATTATTGAATGCCATTATTTCTTCCTTTATATTTTCTAACTGTTTAGCATTTAAATATAAGAAATCATAAATTTAGCAAAACATTATCCGACTTTCAGTTTGTGATTTAGAAGTCATTTCTCATATCATGAAATACGTGTGCATCAAGAAATACAGGTAAACTGATTTGCTTGTATTTGCTTGTATTGCTTGATTTGCTTGTAAACTGACTTAAATTGATGTATCTTTGGTAGAAAATCTTTCATTGCAGTGTAACAATAGGAATGTTCACCAGCTTCTCACTCCACTCTAAAAAGGGCAAAATGATTAGGACAATTTTAAATTAAGCAACTGCTGATGGAAATGAAATATTTGTAATGAGGCAAAAAAATGCATTTATTTGGGAGAATAATCTTGATCTGAGAAAATGAACTTACGTTTTGAAATACATTTAGAGAATTTTATTTTTATCTAAGCTTGATGATTTTTGGAACTTATTAATAATTAAAGTACCAATAAAGTATATATTTTTACTCTATTTTCAAAGATGACTATAGCAAGAAAGGAAACTAAATAGATTGAGGTAAAGTATTTTTAAGTATATTTATTACTGTCATGTAATGATTCAAGTACTAACTTGACTATGACGGTAGCTACAAGCACTATCATCGAGATTATATGTAATACTTCAATTTTAGTTTACCTGTAATACTCCTATTTTTAGATAAAGATAATTCTTTGACTGTAAATATATTGAGAACAGAAATTGGGAATGTGAGTAAAATTAAGCACTAAAATAGGCTACATTCTTGCTGACATCCCTGCAAAAGTATGATTTAAATACAATGATCAACTAACTTCACTGCTTCATAGAATAACAGTTTCAGGAGCCTAGTGTTATCTAATCCAAATTCTTGATTCTTCATGACATTAAAATTGTTTTCTATGCAATATTTAATTAAGATGTAAACAGTTTATTTCTACATTTAGGGGAGTATTTATATCACTAGAATCAAAGCCAAGAGTTCATTTATTTGTCTTGTGCCTCTCAGCAGGTTTCTGCCATGGGTGACAGGGGAATAAGCAATCACTCAGAAATGACTGACTTTATTCTTGTCGGCTTCAGCGTCCGCCCAGAGCTCCATATCCTCCTCTTCCTGCTATTTCTCCTCGTATATGCCATGGTCCTTCTAGGGAATGTTGGGATGATGGTCATTATAATGACTGATCCCCGGCTGAACACACCAATGTATTTCTTCCTAGGCAACCTCTCTTCATTGATCTCTTCTATTCGTCTGTTATTGCACCCAAGGCTCTGATCAACTTCTGATCTGAGAGCAAGTCCATCTCCTTTGCAGGCTGTGTGACCCAGCTCTTCCTCGTTGTCCTCTTCATTGTGACTGAGGGATTTCTCCTGGCAGCCATGGCTTGTGACCGCTTCATCGCCATCTGCAACCCCCTCCTCTACTCTGTCCAGATGTCAACACGTCTCTGCTCTCAGCTGGTGGCTGGTTCCTATTTTAGTGGCTGCATCAGCTCAGTTCTTCAGATCAGCGTGACATTGACTTTATCCTTTTGTGCTTCTCAGGCCATTGACCACTTTTATTGTGATGACCATCCACTGCAGAGGATTTCTTGTTCTGATCTCTACATTCGTAAGGTGATTTCTTTTTTCCTATGCAGCATTATTATTTTGCCTACCATAGTTATCATTATTGTGTCCTATATGTATATTGTGTCTACAGATCTAAAGATACACTCCACTGAGGGATATAAGAAAGCTGTCTCCACGTGCATCTCTCACCTGGGAGTCTTGAGTGTGCTGTATTGTGCTGGCTTTTTTATGTATCTCACTCCTGACAAATTCCCTAGCTGAGTAAAGTGGCCTCCTCACGTTACACCATAGTCACTCCCATGTTGAATCCTCTGATTTACTCTCTGAGAAACAAAGATGTCAAGAAAGCTCTGGAAAAGATCCTGGGAAAACATATTTTTATTTAAGTCTATCTTATGTGAATATAACTGAAAGACCTGGACATTATGACAATTTAGGGAAGAATTAACTGGAAGAATGCACCCATTGATCTTAGAAACATTTACTCTAGGGCCGGCCCTGTGGCTTAGCGGTTAAGTGTGTGTGCTCCGCTGCTGGCGGCCGGGGTTCAGATCCCGGGTGCGCACTGACGCACCACTTCTCTGGCCATGCTGAGGCCGTGTCCCACATACAGCAACAAGAAGGATGTGCAGCTATGACATGCAACTATCTACTGGGGCTTTGGGGGGAAAAAAATAAATAAATAAAATATTTAAAAACTTTCTTAAAAAAAAAAAAAAAAGAAACATTTACTCTTAGCAAGTTTATTTATTTAAATTCCAGAACTTACAGCTGAAGAATACATTTGGACTACATTTTGTTGGCTGTTGATTTTGGACTGGAACAGCTTTCCTGGAACTTCGTTTTTATTTTGGGTAAAGATAATTATTGCCATGTCACTTGTTCTTAGGTGAAATATATTGCAAGTTTTCTGCTGACTCTCTTAGGATGTTCAGGATGTATTGCTTATCTTGAGTCAGTAGCATATGTTATGTGCATATGTATGTATTTGGTAGAGGTAACAAAATATGACGTAATAAGCAGACAGTACAAAATATCAGAATTACTGAAGAAATCTTTTTGAGTGCTTAGTGAGTCACCCTTAATTGTCCAGAGGCTGAATGGGTGACACAATTATTTCATGGTTTCTCAGCTTGAATAAGTTATTCTTGAAAGTCATTTTCACAAGGAAACTTTAATGAAAATAAACCAAAAGTAAAGATAATTTATTTTTTGTTGTGTATGCTTTTGTGAGCATTCATCAAATTTGTATTTTTTGAATTTTGACGCAATCTTTGCCTTATGAAAAATCCCTAGGGAAAAATTATTTCTGTATTTAAGTTCAAATTCAAATGAGGGAGGGCCGGCCCCGTGGCTTGGTGGTTAAGTGCGCGTGCTCCACTGCTGGCGACCCGGGTTCGGATCCCGGGCTCGCACCGACGCGCTGCTTCTCCGGCCATGCTGAGGCGGCATCCCACATGCAGCAACTAGAGGGATGTGCAGCTATGACACACAACTATCTACTGGGGCTTTGGGGGGAAAAATAAATAAATAAAATCTTCAAATGAGGGAAAAACGGCTGAATAGAGAACTAAACTGCCACGTGGTAAACCCAGTGAAAAGACATATATAGAAAATACAAAAAGAGTGGAACCTCTAGAGGTGAGTGGTCTAAATGGTCTTGGAAAAGTTCTTAAGCACACTTTTAAAAATAAATAGAATTGAGCAAGATGAACTAGACAGGGTTTCTGCACAAAGGGAAATAAACAACTATATAGTGAACTGCATGAAATAAGTGATTTTTAAAGCACAAGACAGGGAGTGAGAGATAGGACTTAAAAGGAAATTCATGTAAATCACGCAGATGTATACCATAAGCCAACAAAATGACCTTTGTTCTGTAGACGGGGGTAAGCAATAGGATTTTTAAGAAAGGTGGCAATGTGTTCAAATTGGCATCTTACAAAAATCACACTGGTAATTTTGTGGAAGACAAATATTCTTAGGGAGAAGAAGAGAGTCACAGAGAGTGTGTGGTCATCCAAGTAAGAGTTTATGGTGGCTTTAACAAAGGCAGTCTTGTTAGAGATAGTGAAGAGAGGGACTCTCTTTAAAATGCCAAGTAAACTAAGCTGAATATTGATTGACGGCTGATAAAATGAGAATGAGGTAGAAGGGAATAATGACTTCTAACTTTTGAACTATGAGTCTATGACCAGCGAAATGCTATCCCATAAAATGAGAAAGAAAATAAAACAGTAATACTAATTAATCATTAACTTAAGAGTTAAGAAAATAAGCTCACAGATCAGACCTAGTTTTCATATTCTGTTTTTTCCTGTGTAGCTTTGGGCATGTTACATAATGTCTCTACATTTTCATTTCCTCATATAAAAAGGTGTATAACAGCATCCACATCTAAAGTTACTTGAAGAATTAAAAAATATAAATTTGTTAAATCTGTTTATTTAACAGCCTCCAGATTTCTTCTTTCCTTATGCCCTCAATACTGTGTCACATTAAGTCTGAGAGAGGTACACAATAATTTCTCTGCCCCTTTCCCTGACTCTCTACCATGGAGCATCCCCAATTCTCCATGCTCACCTATGTTTTCTTTTCCGTAGACAGATCTTGAGAAACTGCTTGCTTTGTTATTTCAGTCGTTATCTTTCTTTCTGCTGAAAACTAATAAAAAAGTGTGAAAAATGACCAAAAGGAAGAGCCCCCAGTTAGATTCAAAATAGTATCTTATCACCAAATACTATGTCTATTTATCTGTCTACCCATGTCCTCCTTGACTATCCTCTCGTATACTTTAACTAATGTGGTTTCTCATTGCTTTAATTTACATTTCCCTGATGATATATGCTGTGGATCATCTTTTCATGTGCTTATTTGACATATGCATATCATCTTTGAGGAAGTGTACGTTAAGATCTTTAGCCCATTTTTTAATCAGGTTTTTTGTTTTCATATTGTTGAATTCTCAGAGTTTTTTTATATATATATTTGGGGTAACAGTCATTTATCAGATGTGTCTTTTGCAAATATTTTCTCCTAGTCTATGGTTTGTCTTCTCATTCTCTTAAACATTATCTTTTGCATAGCAGAAGTTTTTAATTTTAATGAAGTCCAGCTAATTCATTCTTTCTTTCATGGATTATGCCCTTGGTGTTGTATCTAAAAGATCATCACCAAATCCATAGTCATCTAGGTTTTCTCTTGTGTTTTCTTTTAGGAGGTTTATAGTTTTGCATTGCACACTTAGGTCCATGATCTATTTTGAGGTCAGTTTTGAGAGGAGTGTAATGTCTGCGTCTAGCATGGGCAAAACAATATGAGGAAGAACTGCAACCTGTGTTAGTTCTTGTTGCCTCTGAACTCAGGTTTACTGGTTCCCTATGGAAGCCAGGGCACTTTGTCATGGAGCTGAACCTACATATCTGGATCTAGAGTTGGAGAAGATGACAAAAGATCCAGGCGAAAATGGAATAATTACAAGCCTAGCGGCCGTCACATACCAACAAAATAGACCAACAGATAAGGAACTTGTGTGAGCTACAAAATGACTTCTGCTTCACTCCACCCTCGAAATAGCCCAAATAATCTCTCTTATGGAAACAAGTAGGGAAAGGAAATCCTAGAACAGTAGGTCAGTCTAGCCAAGTTACAAAGCCTCCAGAGATGTATTGTCAGAGTGCCTAAGGAAACATTTGAAGTCTGTTATCCTGATTTTGGTAGTGATTTCACAGATATGTATATATAGGTCAAGTCTCTTCAAGTTATAAACTTTAATGATTGCACCTTATTTTGCATAATATATAGCAATAAAAATGTAAAACAAACAAATAAACAAAAGAAAACATCAGTGCAACGCAGTCTGAACTCAACTCAGACTCTAATCGAATTAAGGACTCAATTATTATTCCCTCTAATTACTCCTTTGGATGTCTTAGGATTCCCTAACCCTGATCCTTAGTTCACGATAACTTTTTTTTCTCTGCTACAGATTTACAGGTATTTTAGCATGATGTTCTTAGATATTTTTGTTTGGTTGAATTCAATCTTCTGAATAACAAGATCATTCAGTCAACATGTGCTGCTGATTTTCAAAGACTCAAAAACGAAATACTTAACATTAAATCTCAAATGAATATTTTTGTATTTTTTCCTGAATAATTTGGAATTTGAAATGCAACATGCTTATGACTATTGCTTATTACTGTTTTGTAGACTCACAGAATCTCTAGATAATAGGTATTTCAGGTTGATGGAATGTTATGCTAATTCATCTCTTCTGCAATTTTTATTAGCTACCACTTTTCTTCCAGAAAAAAGTCTGGGTTGAGTTTCAATAGGCTACTCTGAATTGGCTTTTTAAATTTTGTGTTTGTGGGTGTGTGTGTGTGTATTTGCATGTTTTAAAATAAATTATCTCTGTCAATAAAATGTCTAGCAGTACATCATTCTTTAACCTGCCTTCTGATGTTGAGCAACAACCACAGGTAAAATAATGTATGGATGACTATGATTAATGTACTGATAATGATGTTTAAAACAGCAAACAACAGACAAGTAAACTAGTGAGTCAATTACTTCTTGATCTAAATAACTAACAAAGTAACAATCTAACTCACTTGTTAACATTAGTTGCCTGTTAGGCATTTAAGTCTTTTTTTTTGATGTAATTGTGGCTAGGTGCATAGGAATTGACAAGTTCTACATTCTCAATCATCTTTCTCCTCCATGGTTCCCAGGGTACTCTTTTAGGATCTCTGCTACTTAATAGATTCTCCATCATTACACGGATGAGTAAATAATTCAAGAGGATAAATTTGGCGCTAATTAACTATACCCTTTAGTAAAAATTTGTTAACATCTCTAGGACTCAGTTTTCTTCATCTGTGTCTTGAAGGTATTGGAGTAAGAACATCTATAGCCTCTTTAAATTTTAAAATTACCTATATTATGAATCTGGTCCATGGATTCTGAAAAACTAATATGGACAAGAAATGTTCAGAAAATGTCATCTTTTATTTGTGACTGAAACCTTGCCTAAGGATATAAAATTATAAACATTTAAAGTTTAGCATAAAATTTAGAAAGAATGTGATTTAAGGCTATAAAATCATTCACACCATGGATAATGTTAATATAGTTTTATTCCAGATTCTTGTAAATAAGAACCAAAACAGTGACTAGCTACAACAATAAATTATATTAAATTTGCTATAGTGACATATTTCTAATTAGTTTAAATTTGAATCATCCCTTTATCTCTTTCATGGATTCATTCAAAGAGTTTAATCTGTGTATAAATCATCATTAAGCACTTTCCCATCAACATTGAAATGAACATATATTGATTTTCTCTTCTTCAGAGATTTCTTACCTCAAACACTGAGTATGCCCAGGTTCTCATTAGGTGATCATTGTGGAAAGACTCAAGTAAAATATGAACATTATAACTTAAAAATAACCAACTTTATATCAATTCACTAATATATGATGAGCTATTATTAAAAAACTAAAGTAATTTCTTCGAGATATGTATTTAATTATTCAGTTACACTACAGAGATTGAAGGCCATATGGTAACGCATAAGATAAGAAAAATTTGCCTGTAAAAAATAGTTAGAAGTCATACTTCCAATTCTGACTTTCCTTGAAACTTTTTCTTTAAAAGTAAGGTACAAATGAAGAAAAGTAGTCCAAAAGTGTTGGAGGACACACAGACACATACACATACACAGACCTCTAAATTTTGTGTTTTTTTTAAACACAGTTTCGTTTTGTTTTTTTTGAGGAAGATTGGCCCTGAGCTAAGATCTGTTGCCAATCTTCCTCCATTTTTTTTACCTTTTTTTCTCCCCAAAGCCCCAGTAGATAGTTGTATGTCATAGTTGTATCTCCTTCTAGTTGCTGTATGTGGGACGCCACCTCAGCATGGCTTGATGAGCGGTGAGTAGGTCCACGCCCAGGATCTGAACCGCCGAACCACAGGCCACTGAAGTGGAGCGCCAGTACTTAACCACTACACCACCGGAAGCCCTCCGGTGTACATTTTTAAGAACAGTAAGTCATGATAAAACTGGCTTACTTAAATAAGCAGTTTTACTGTCTCCATATTCAGATAAGAATATTAATAATAAAATACAGAAAACATTTTTAAATTACAATAATGTACACCTACAGTCTTCTAAACATTTATTATCTATTTTGATAAAGAATCTCAGTTTCACTTTCTGAAAAAAATCGTTATTTTACTGACCATATCTTTAAAGGCTATTTTCACTTGCTTGTTCCTTAGGGAATAGATGAAAGGGTTCAACAGAGGGGCAACTGAAGTATTTAAAATACCCATTTCCTTGTTAAAAGTTGCTGCATCCTTAGGAGAGGGGTTTACATACATAAAGATACAGCTTCCATATGAAAGTGAGACCACAATCATGTGACAGAAACATGTAGAAAAAGATTTTTTTCTTTGTTGAACAGAAGGAATTCTCAGAATTGTCCTGATAATGTACGTATAGGAAAGAACCACGAGCATTAAGGTGAGGCTGAGGGTAACCACAGCAGCGACAAACTCAATCACTTCTATGAAATGTGTGTCTGAACAAGATAAATGCAGTAAGACAGTATAGTCACAGTAATAGTGATTGATGATGTTGGATGCACAGAAAGGCAGCTGGAGAGTCACTATATGGGGCACAATGACAATCAAAAAACCAGAAAACCAGGAACATAGGACAAGTCGAATGCAGAGTCTCCTGCTCATTATAGTTGTGTAATGTAGGGGTTTGCAAATGGCAACGTAGCGATCATAGGACATGGCAGCTAAAAGGTAAAATTCGGTTGCTCCCAGAAAGATGGCAAAAAAGTACTGAGTGAAACAACCAGCAAAGGAGATCGTCTTGTCTCCAGTTCCAATGTTGACTAGCATTTTGGGAACAAAGACAGAGGTAAAAGATATTTCCAGCATGGAAAAATTCCGGAGGAAGAAATACATAGGGGTCTGGAGGCGATAATCCAGCAGGGTCAGAGTGATGATGGTCAAGTTCCCCATGACACTGAAGACATAAGCTAGCAGCAGAAAGAGGAAAAGCACAGCTTGAAGTTTGGCGTCATTCGTCAACCCAAGAAGAATGAACTCCGTTACTGACGTTTGGTTTCCCATCATTAACTTCAGACAAATGAAGGTAGAAGATAATAATAATGGTAAAGGTTGCAATAAAACAAAAGGTTCTAGATTTTTGTTGAAATATAAAATCAAGGTCAAAAACAATTAGAAGTAAAATTCAAAACTTGAATCTTCCTCTACCCTTTATTTTTAAAATGATGTATACCTTTTGATGAAAACATTAACACATTTTCCTATTTTATTTGAGAACTAATAAAGTCCTGCTTCTTAGGGACATTTTCAATTTCTTTTAAATTGTATCAATATTTATTTCTCACCATTTTTCCACTTGTTTATATTGTTTTTCTTATTCTTTCTATCCTGATTTTCCTCTCTTCATTACTGGATGCTATTGCATGTGCACAGACAAATCTAAAGGAAATTTAGAGAGTAGGTTTTATTTGAGATTTCTTAAATTAGCCATTTAACTTTTAGTTTATTAGCCAACAAAGTTAATATAATCCAAGGTATGGACTATAAGGGTAACATTGAGCTTGGTTGTTTTCTTCTTCATTTATGTTTTGTAGTTTTTGCTTATATCAACTTTCTCACTTTGAGTAATAATTCTGTGCACCTACTGAAACTCAAAGCCTGTATAGATTTTTCTCTTAATTCTTAATAAAGTGTTTGGGATTCATATTACTTACAGTTCCTGGGTCATAGCAAGGGCTCAGTAAATGCCATCACCATTTAATGTAGGTATATGGATTAGTCCTTGGTGACATAGTAAATCAAAACAGTCTCAGTGATTGTGCTTTCTTCCTGCACACACGATCTGTCCAACAACATGTAACAATTTTGGGTTTTTTTTGTTTTGTTTTGTTTTTGTGAGGAAGATCAACCCTCAGCTAACATCCATGCCAATCCTCCTCTTTTTGCTGAGGAAGACTGGCCCTGAGCTAACATCTGTTGCCAATCCTCCTCCTTTTTTTCCCTTTTTCTTCCCAAAGCCCCAGTCGATCGTTGTATGTCATAGTTGCACACCCTTCTAGTTCCTGTATGTGGGACGCGGCCTCTGCATGACGGGAGAAGCGGTGCGTCGGTGCGGGCCCGGGATCCGAACCCGGGCTGCCAGTAGTGGAGCACGCACACTTAACTGCTAAGCCACGGGGCTGGCCCCAACACGTAACAATTCTTAAAAAGTCAGTTCAAGCTCAGCTCTCCATACAATTTTATCTAACAATCCCAATTGACAACAATTGTTTCTCCTCTTCTTTATAAAATTTACCATTAACACTGGGTCAAAAACTCAAATTATTTTCGAGTTATATCAAGTATGTACACTTTATCCGTCCAATTTTAACATAAATAAATTGCCCATAAGAATAGGCTCCTATTCCTTTATATTTTTTATACAAAGGCCAGAAAATTGTATAGTTTTGGTAAAAATTTTAATGCAAAACATATTTTTGACTTATTTTTAGACTCATAGCCTTATTTTATGGAATGCTATAGAGTTTTTATGCAAACAGATGCTCTAATTAAGTTTATGCACACAGTTCCTCAGAATTTTCTTTTAATATTTCCATCATCAGAAACGAAGAAATGTTACTAAGAGAATGCTTTTTCCTAATCAAAAAATCATAAAATTGTTTTCATTTTAACAGTTGTTTCACTACGTACATTGGTGTGTTTTCATATTATAATATGTAAAAGGTTACCAATAGTTACACATTTCATATCCTTATCAAGGTAAAAATTCCAGAAATATTTAATACAGAAAAAGGGCAGTTTTGCCAAGTTAGGAAGACATTGTCTAGTAAAATTATATCTGGAAAATTTCAGCGTTCCTAATATTATAACTTTAGCCAATTTGCACTTTTGGAGAAAATTGTATATTTAAAGCTTATAATGTGCTATGCAGCTAGCCAGTGTGATTATATTGAAAATTCTGTTATGTTAATGAATAATTAGATTAATGTACTAACAATGTAAATTTAAGTGTCAATTGTAATTATGGATCTCTATGACTGAATATATTATTTCGATGACTTTAGAATGAGTACAGGTAAATGAGTTTGAGAAATTAAAAATTATGTATAAATAGTGAATTTTACAAAAATATTTTATATTCAGAGAAATATTAGGACACTACTTCCACTATGACAAGATAGTTCATTAAATTGTAATATTGCCACAGCTAATTGAAATAAATCTTGGGGACACAAACAATTGATAACGATTTTCCATTTCTACATAACAATAACTAGTGTGTCAGATATTTTGAAGATATCAATGTAATCTTCTAGTTTGAGATTCTAGATATTAAGACTAAAAATTTTAACTTATAAAGTAGTTAATCAAGCAATTGCATTCACTAAAGAACATTAATATTTTGAAATTTCCATTGTTTAAATAGCAAGTTTTTGACAAAACAAAAACTTTGTAATTGTATCCTACATAATAGAAACACTTTACTGAATGAATAAATGAGGGTTCAAAAATGAGAGCAAAATCAACATTCTTATATTAGTAAGTGATCTCATCATGTATTAAATAAAAGATGAACAGAATGATAATTTTTAAATAAGAAGGAAATTTATATCAAACCTATTTCTTTCATGATAATAAAAGATCATAATCCTTTATAATAAATATTAGTGCTATTCACAGAAAAAGAATATTTATATATATAAAATCATACCTATATGGTCATATAATGAATACTTAATCCAAACAAAATTATTTGGCAAAAATATATTGTCTTCGGTGCCAGCCTGGTGTCATAGTGGTTAAGTTTGTGTACTCCTCTTCGGTGGCCCAGGGTTGGCAGGTTTGGATCCTGGGCATGGACCTACATACCACTCATGAAACCATGCTGTGGCAGCGACCCACATACAAAATGGAGGAAGATTGCCACAGATGTTAGCTCAGCATCAATCTTCCTCAAGGAAAAAAAAAATATATATATATATATAGTTTTCAAAAGATTTACAACTAGGACAGTGATAAAAAAAAGTTAAGGTTTACGTGTAGTTAAAATGTCATGGAAGAACTTCCCCAATCTTTTCTGAATAACCTTAGTTATGAATCCCTCAACTTAAAGTAAAATCATCTCCGTGATGAATTATATGTAACTGTCACATTTAGCTTCTGTCTCCTTCTCTGGTGGACCCCACAGCTTTAAAAAGCATCTGTTAGTTTATGGAGCATTGTTCTAGATTACATTTAAGAGGAAAGTTAAGAAAACTGAATCTGTGGGAAGAGGAATGGGCATAGTGGAAAACCAGAAAATTTGTGATTTGACTTATTTTACCACTTTAAGCTTAATTCTGTGACTATAGTGTAATATTTTCTGCCTGAAAATACATATAAATGCTAAAATGTTATGTTTTGAGTTTTTCACCTGTATTTGCTTAAAACAATCCACATTTTACTTAAAAGAATGTGTGTGCAGTTATATCAACAAGCAAACATGAAAGGGAAACAAACAAAACAATAAGGAGACTATACGTCTCTAGTTAAATGCAGCCTTCACTGACCCTCTCCTACCTCAAGCAGGTGAATCAGTTCTGCCTTAGATCCAAATCATTTTGTGGCTGAATTGGAGAATACAGTGGTTTAGGACCCATTGGGAAATGGTCCCTGGGCCATCAGTATTTGTCTGCTTCAAAATGCCCATGAACACCTTGCTTGCTGTCCCAACAGAGGTGGGTCAAACTAGCAGGTCAAAAGAAAACGAAGGCAGTCCTGTTTTAGAGCATGTAAGCGGGTTGCAATCCTCTGTCAGGCCTTCCTTACGCTTCCAGTGCTCTTAGAATTTATGCATCAATATTTTTCTCACTCATTTTGCTCTATGTGAGTGGATATCTTGCTATTCCTTGATCACCCAAACCCACCGCCAACTCAAAGCCTCTGCACCTGCTGTGCCATCTTTCAGTGAGGTTATCTCTCCGGACATCACGTGACTAGCTCTCTCGTGTCAGTCAGATCTCAGAACTGGGCATGCTTCAGGGGGAGCTTCCCTGACCATGCCATCCAAGACAGCCACTACTCAACCACTGTCTAACACCTTCACTTGCTTAGTATTTTATACATAGTAGATTTTTTTATTGTTCACATCACTCCTAAATTTGATTATTTCTTTATTTGTTTATGTGTTTATTGTCTGTTACCCTCACCAAACTGTAAGCTCCACTAAGGGAAGGATTTTATTTAATGCTAGATCTTTAGGACTAATGAAAGTGACTAGCACATATTTGGAATCCTGTAAATATATATTAATTGAATCTTATTTTTTTACCTTATTTTTAATTAAATCAACTTTCTCTAGGCTTGAGCTATCCCAGCACATCATCTTGTTTAATCTTTTATAAGGGATCAAAAGTCTTTGAGTGAAGTAGTCTTGTTCTTCAAAGCAACCCAAAGATACCTAAAGACAGAACAATATAAGGTTGACAAACCAAAAACACTTTGGGCAAACTCCAAATAAATTTTTCATTTACATCAAGTATTTTAAATTTATTGATATGAAAGGCCCTCCTAAGTGATAAGTTAGGAAATAGATTTCACTATAACATTTCCCACTCAAGGGATAACGTTAAAGGAAATTTGTAGTCTCTCCCTGAAAAATTTTCTAATTAATATTTCTGATTAAATCATATGGATAAAAATGCAAACATTACCAACAAAATAGTTAATAGTTTTTAGAAGCAAAGTAAACGCAAGAAAAATGAAATAGAATGTCAGGATAGTATGGTTAAATAAAATGTCACCTTTATCATTATTTTCCTAACTCAATCGTATTTTTTCAAAAATTATATCAATGAATTCTAATTAAAGAATTATACTGATGATTCTTCTAATCTCTGATTTACATGTGTAAATCTTCTATATAAATTAAATTTATTGATGATAAATACATTCAACCAAACATACATTTAGAAAAATCTTCAGGTCTATAAGATAAACACTATATAAATAAATATGTAAAAATAAATAAACTTTATAATACATAAACATTCAGCGGACATGTATAAAGATAAAGCATATAAATATGCTAAATATATCCATGCCTCAAAGTGATTGTAATTAATAAAAAACTTCTATATACAAAATAGAAATATGAAAAAATATTGTATGCAATATAAACTTCTTCCAGATAGCCATTAATTGCTTGCCTGACACCACACTCGTACACATATGTTAATGTCAATGATTCCAATATTTTCTCAGGAAATGGGTCCATTTCACTCTTAAACCTCCCTTGATTCACATATGCATAAGTACCATGCTTTCCTCCTTTGATATATTATCTCCTCATGTGACTTGAGCAATTAATCCCATATTGTGAAATGATAAGTGAATTACTCTAATGATAACTCATCTCCCTATAGTCTCTTGGCCCTTTCTCTCAATGTATGCCATATGAACACTGCCAAACACTTCTCAAAGAGCTTTTTTCTTGAATTACTTTGCTGTTTGCTTCCACCCTCATATTCTTTGTAACACCTTACATAAGAAATATTTACTAACTTCTCTGTATGCCCGTGGAAGTTTTGGACAACTACCAGATTCTTTATGATACATCGGGGTGTTATTATATATGTATATGCCCTGCAAGAAGGGCATACAGCATGATACCTTTGCTCAGTAAATATTTTTTTTTTTTTATTTGGACAGAAATTCTTTTTTTTTTTTTTTATTTTATATATTTTTTTTAAATTTTTTGTTTATTGCAGTAACATTGGTTTATAACATTGTAAAAATTTCAGGTGTACATCATTGTACTTCTATTTCTGCATAGATTACATCATGTTCACCACCAAAATACTAATTACAACCCATCACCACTCACATGTACCGAATTATCCCTTTCACCCTCCTCCCTCCCCTCTTCCCCTCTGGTAACCACCAATCCAATCTCTGTCCCTATGTGTTTGTTTATTGTTGTTATTATCTACTACTTAATGAAGGAAATCATACGGTATTTGACCTTCTCCCTCTGACTTATTTCACTTTGCATTATGCCCTCAATGTCCATCCACGTTGTCACAAATGGCTGGATTTCATCGTTTCTTGTGGCTGAGTAGTATTCCATTGTGTATATATACCACAGCTTCTTTATCCATTCGTCCCTTGATGGGCACTTAGGTTGCTTCCAAGTCTTGGCTATTGTGAATAACGCTGCAATGAACACAGGGGTGCATGTACCTTTGCAAATTGGTGTTTTCAAGTTCTTTGGATAAATACCCAGCAGTGGAATAGCTGGATCATATGGTAGTTCTATCCTTGATTTTTTGAGGAATCTCCATACTGTTTTCCATAGAGGCTGGACCAGTTTGCACTCCCACCAGCAGTGTATGAGAGTTCCCTTCTCTCCACATCCTCTCCAACACATGTTGTTTCCTGTCTTGTTAATTATAGCCATTCTGACGGGCGTGAGGTGATATCTCATTGTAGTTTTGATTTGCATTTCCCTGATAGTTAGTGATTTTGAAGATCTTTTCATGTGTCTGTTGGCCATCTGTATATCTTCTTTGGAGAAATGTCTGTTCAGTAAATATTTGTTGAGGATTTATTTAAACCAAATTAGATTTCTAAGTTAGATACTCTGTTTTATTGAAGTATCATTGATTTATAATAAATTTCTCATGTTTAAGATATACAATTTTACAAGTTTTAAGATATGTTATATACCTTTGAAAACTTTACCACAATCAAGATAATAAATATACCCCTTGAACCCTAAAAATTCCACATACCCCTTTTTAATTCTTCCCGGGCTTCCCGCTCCATTCCCACACACTAATTTATTTTTATAACTATACATTACAGTATATTTTCGAGAATTTTATACAAATGGAATAATATATTTTGCCTAGTTTTCTTTACGTAGCATAATTATCATGAAGCTCTTCATGTTGTTCTGTGAATCAATTGTTCTTTTTTCTCTGGGCACAACCACAGGTTCTTTACCCGTCACACAAGAGGGGCCAGATAAGAGCTGGAACACCAGGCTTATGGCAAGGAAAGGGTTTTTATTTCAGGCAACATCAGCCGGGAGATGAGAGTGAGTCCTCAAATTTGTCTCAACTCCCCAAAAGATGGGAGGCGAAGGGTTTTAAATGTTGTGAGGAGTGTGGCTGCTTGTAGGGAGGGGGAACCTGTGGACTTGCTGGTTGGCGCTTTCCCACCAGCCTGCCTTTGGCCTTGTGAGGCTGCTGGCAGGGAGGAGGAGGGTGAGATAAGGGAATCTGCAGGTGAGTGGCCTTGGTTGTCTGTCTCTGCGTGGATTCTGGTGCCAGGAAGCCGAGGAGGTGGGGTCTGGGAAGCTTTAGCTTCTTGATATTCTCTGGATATCAGTTTCCCTGTAATAAAACTTCAAAAACTGGTAATTAGCCAAAATTTCAGTATAAGCCCAGTGTGAGGCCACCTGGGCTTTTAACAATTTGTAACTTCTATTTGCCTTGTAAAGTTCAGGGATACAGAGGTTTAAAAAGCCAATATTTGCATATGAATGCAACTTAGAGAAGCAAGGAAAGGGGATGAGTGTTTTTGGTTTTAACCCCATTTGTGCTGGGTTTAATGTAGAGGAACTGATGTCAGGGCTGGCATCACATTCCCTTTTTATTTCTGAATATTTTTCCATTTTATGGATATACCACAATTTGTTTAACCTTTCTTAGATGATGTACACTTGAGCATTTCCGTTTGGGACTATTACAAATAAAACTACTATGAATATTTTTTACATGTCTTTGTGCACACAGATGCTTTCATTTTCCTTGGGCAAATACTTAAAAGAATGGCTGGGTGGTATGATAGGTGTATGTTTAACTTTTTAAAGAAACTGCTAAATTGTTTCCAAAGTGGTCATAACATTTTATATTCTCTATGGTTTTGTTTTAGAGTTCCATTTTCTCCACATCCACGTTAACACTTGGTATGGTCAATCATTTTAATTTTAGTCATTCTATTGGGTTTGTAATGGTATCTAAGTGTTAATTTAATTTCCCTAATGACTAAAGATTTCAAGAGTCTTTTCATGTGCTTACTTGTTATAGGTATAAGTTCTTTGGTGAGGTGTCTGTTTAAATCTTCTGTCCATTTATATTGAGTTGTTCGTCTTGTTATTGAGATGTAAAATGTCTTCATATATATCTGAAAAAAATCCTTAATCTATTTTACAACCATTTTCTTCAGTCATTGGTTTACCTTTTCATTTTCATTACAACGTCTTTTTGAGGAGTGAAAATTTTCATTTTCATAAGGTCCAATTTATTGGGTTTTTTAAAATTTTTTATGCTTTTTTGTCTTAAATCTTTGTCAAATGAATATGAGCAAATTTTCTCCAGAAGAGAAATATCCTGTTTTCTTCCAGAAGTTTTACAGTTTTAATGCTTATGTTTAAATCTATGATGCATTTCAAGTTAATTTTTGTAAAAAATATGAGGTGGAGGTCAAGGTTTATTGTTAATTTGTACATGACCAGAAATTACTCAAACATCTTTTGTTGAAATAATAATCCAATAATTCTTTCCCTATTTAATTGATTGGCACTGCTTTGAAAATGAATTGACCTGTCTGTGTGGGTCTATTTCTGGACTATGTGCTTCATTGATCTATATGTCTATATTTATGCCAATACCATACTGTCTTGATTACTGAATCTTTATAAGTCTTGAAAACACATACTGTAAGTTCTCCAACCTCATTCCTCGTTTTCAAAATTTTTCTGAGTATTTAAGTTATCTGAATTTCCATCAGAATTTTAGAATCATCTTGCCAATTTTTTAAAAAAGAAAAAAAAAAGGTGTTGGGATTTTGATTAGAATTGCATTAAATCTCTAGAACAATTTTTTGGTAGAACTGACATCACATTATTAAGTCCTATGAACACAGTAATAGGTATGTGAACAAAAGAGGGAAAAAAAGTCCTGCGCTCAGGGAGTTTACGTTACCTAGATTCACATTGATGTGTATTAAAGAGAAATGTCATAAGTATACATATCCAAAGAAGTATGCTAGCTTTATGTAAAACAGTTGATATGTACAACATTCCATGATCACCAATCTCGTCACATGTTGTCCTTTCGACTGCTTCCCATCCTCCATTCTCCAAATCCCTGGACGGAGGTCTGTTATCTGTGACTACTCCACCACTTTCCTCTATCAGATATACTTGCTATTCTTTCTCTCTGGTCTCATGAAACCAATGAATTATCAAATATCTCCTTTGTGATTTCTTTTTCATTCTTTCTTTTATTTTCAGTCTCTACCCTAGTACTACAATATGGGGTTAACGTCAGATACTAGTTGTGCTACAGAAATACCTTAATTGGTCTCTCTGAATCAAGCCTGTATTTTGTACCACCCATCATCCCTATTTCTCCAATTATAATGTGGTAATTACCCTACTTAAAAACCACCCCATTATCCACATACAATTTCTAATACATTAGCTGGCATCCGGGTTCTTCGATATTATGGCATAAATATACACTTCAAATCTATTTTTGCCAATAGTTAACTTTGAACATTGTAGACCTCAAACTAGAGAACCTCCAGTCCTCTGAACATGATGTGTGCATTCTCAAATGCAAGATATTCCTCAGAGTACTTTCCATACCACAACACTGTAGCAGGATGAGGGGGAAAAAGAGGATTTTTTTTCATTAGCTAGGATTATATTTCCTTTTAGTTAACGAACTTAACTGATTTAATAAGAAAACATGACATCACTCACGACAGAAGATAAAGTCCTAAGGATGTGGGTTGAAAATGGGTCAATGAAGTGATTCATAAATGAATCTGCAGTAGGAAATGAGTAAGAAAACCACAATAACATCTCTAACATCTCTGTGCCTCATTTTCCTCACCTATAAAGTGGAGATCATTTTAGCACCTACCTCACAGTTTACTGTGATCAATAAGCTTTGGAACAGAGATGGGCATATAGTAGGTGCTCTCTATGCATTAAGTTCTAATATGATTCTCCTCCGAGCCTGCTCTCACATAGTAGATAAGTTCACTAGGGAAGGATTTATTAACTTTGCAACTGTGCAGCTAAGTACTATTCAGAAGGAAAAGGGATAGAGGACCTCTTTTTACCAAATGACAACTCTAATTTCTCCGGTTAGCATTACAAGCATAAAGAGAGATATTCGGATATTCTGGTTCTTTTGCATATTTTCCACAAATACCCAACATCAAGGCATTAAGATGTTTTCTTTTCTATAGTTTTTAAATATTGCGTATAGTAAACGTTACTTATAGCTATTATTAATCACCATTTAATTATAGACCTCAGTGAGTAGACGAGTATTTCATTTTCTAAAAGGTAATTTATAAGGACTATACTGAGAGTAGTGGTATCTGAAGACTAAAGGGCTTGTTAGAACTATTTCCTAAATGAGCTACTACAGTTCATGCTGTGATCAATGTAGTATTCAGATCCAGAATGTAAAAGGGACCAAGTAAAAGATGGAAAAAAGTACTGCAAACTTGAGGATGGAGTTAATATTTAGAGAGACAGACAGATGAAAACAGTAAGATTTCAATAAATCAAGTGGTTAATAATACAGGCAAGTATGAGAAACCGGCTCTGTTACAACACATGGACAACATTTACACCTTCTCTATACTATGCTTTGTAGTGTGAACAATTTCAGTTAGAGTCAAGGATGGATCTGATAGATGTGATTCTTAATTTCATTACCATGAATTAATTATGCATCTTTTATCACTTTGCCATTTCTACACAACAAATCTCCCTTAAACTCAGTGTCTTAAAACAATAAGCATTTATTATTGCTCATGAGTCTATGGTTCAGCTAGGCAGTTCTGCTGATCTGGACTGGGTTCTCCCACATTTTGGGGAATCAATTGACTGTCAGCTGGTCCAGAAGGGCCTCAGTTGGGATGAATGAGCTCTGCTTCAATACATCTCTCTGCTTCCAGCAGGCTAGCCTTGTCTCAGTCTCATGAGAATCATGTGGGTGCAAGAGAGAGAGCGAATCTATTCCATGTCTTTCTCCTAGTTTCTGATGGTTGCCAACAATCCTTGGTCTTCCTGGCTTGTGGGTGCATCAGCTTTCGCCTCCATCTTCACCTGACTGTCTTTCCTATGAGTCTGTGTATCTCTGTGTCTCTAAATCTCTCTCTCTCTTCTTATATAATGATGCTAGTCATTGGATTTAGGGCCCACCCTAACCTAGTATAACCTCATCTTAAACTGATTACATCTATAGATGTCCTTATTTCCAAATAAATTCACATTGACAAGTACCCCAGGTTAGGACTTCCACATATCTCTTTGAGGGTGACACAATTCAGTTCGCTACAATGATCATATATATTTAATGCAAAGTGCTTAAGAGAAGTCAAATACCCTGATTATAATTAGAAACATAAGCCTGTAAATTCATAAAATACATCAAAGCCCAATCTATAAACAAGCGTATAAGATAAAGAGGAAATGCCAATTAACATGCAAACTAACTAAGCTTCCTTCCTTTCTTTTTCCCCCCCATGCTATCTGCATTCCCTTGTCAAGAACAAGGCATGCTTATTTTTCAACTTAAACTTAAACTCCTTTTGCAAATTTGCCCATGAAAATTCCTAACCCATCTCCCAACTACTTTGCCATTTATAATCCATATCTTATTATTTACTGTTAGATTTTGTATCATATAACTTTAGAAACTGTTCCTTTATAGATGATCAAAGGGAATCTCAGATAGTTTTTTTGTCTTGACCAAGGTCTTTAAGATAGTTAATGAAAGAATCAGAAATAGCACCAAGGTTTTTATTTTTATTTAATTTTCAGATCTCACTAGTTTTATTTATTTTCTTTCAGTTTGATTGAGACGTAATTGACATATAACACTGTATAAGTTTAAGACGTACAGCATGTCTTGACATACATGTGTTGCAAAACGATTACCACAAGTTTAGTTAACATCCATTACCTCATATAGTTACAAAAAAAGATTTGAGAACTTTTAGGATTTACTCTCTTAGCAACTTTTGAATACACCATACAGCAATGTTAACTGTAGTCATCATTTTGTACATTGCATCCTCAGTACTTATTTATCTTATAATCCAAGACTACCTTCATCCAATTCCCCCACCCCTATCCCCTGCCTCTGACAACCACAGATCTGTCTCTTTTTCTATGAGTTTGGTTTTTTAAGATTCCACATATAAATGAGATCATACAGTATTTGTCTTTGTCTTTGTCTGACTTATTTCTCTTAGAATAATGCCCTCAAAGTCCTTCCATGTCACAAATGTCAGGATTTTCTTCTCTTTTATGACTGCATTGTATTCCTGTGTGTGTGTATTTATTTATTTATATCACATTTTCTTTATTCACCCATCTGTAGATGGACACTTAGGTTGTTTCCATGTCTTGGTTATTGTAAATGATGCTGCAATAAACATGGGAGTGCGCATTATCTCTTCAACATGTTGATTTCACTTCCTTTGGATGTATACCCAGAAGTGGAATTGCTGTGTTATATGGAAGTTCTATTTTGAATTTTCTGAAGAACCTCCATACTGTTTTTCATAGAGCTGTATCAATTTACATTCCCATCAGCAGTGCTCCAAGGTGTCCGTTTCTCCACATCCTCACCAGTATTTGTTCTTCCTTGTCTTTTTGAAAATAACCATTCTAAGGGGTGTGAAGTGATATCTCATTGTGGTTTTGATCTCATTTCCCTAATGATTAGTTACATTGAGCATTTTTTCATGTAACTGTTGGCCATTTGATTGTCTTCTTTGGAAAAATGTCTATTCATGTTCTTTGCCCATTTTTTAATTGGATTATTATTATTATTATTATTTTGCTATTGAGTTTTATGATTTCCTTATACATTTTGGATATTAACCCCTTTTCAGACACATGGTTTGCAAACATATTCTCCCATTCCATAGGTTTCCTTTTCATTTTGTTGATTGTTTCTTTTGCTGTGCAGAAGGTTTTTGGTTTGATGTAGTCCCACTTGTTTATTTTTTTATTTTGTTGCTTTTGCTTTAGATATCATATCCAAAAGTCATTGCCAAGATCCATGTCAAGAAGCTTTTTCCCTATGTTTTCTTTAGGAGTTTTATGGTTCCAGGTCTTACATTTAAGTCTTTAATCCATTTCTAGTTAATTTTTGTGAGTGGTGTAAGATAGGGGTCTAGTTTCATTCTCTTACATGTGAACATCCAATTTTCCCAGCACCGTTTATTAAAGAGACTGTCTTTTCTCCATTGAGTATTCTTGGATCCCTTGTCAAATATTGGTTGATGTACATGCATCTAGGTTTTTAAAAATTAAGATTAGTGTTTCTTTCACCACATGTTTGATTTTGCTTTATTTATATATAGTTTTTGTTTACATTAAGATCTAAAAAATTGATTGAACAAATTATCATATTTTTTTATCTATCAGATATTTCTCAGACAAATTTGCCAATGATTGTAGATAAAGAAAATACATCCAAAAAATCTGAAAATAAGAAGTACCATTATAGATTTTAAGGCCGTATGCAAAGGTCATTTTTAAAATTGTTTCTGCACCTCCTCCAGATGCCCCAAACACACACAGACAAAAAGTTATTCACATCTAATTTATGAGGAAGAGGTGATTCTGTCTGTATGTAACAAATATTCCATATACACATATATATGTAAAATTTTTTGCCTCTAGATTCAAAATGTTCCCTCCATAAGGCTTCCATGTGAACTACTATGATGGAACTTATAAATGAATTCAGCCAAGTGACATTTGTTTCCTGATTTGATTTTTATCCATTAGAATTCTTCATTAAAAAAAAGAAAACTGAAACTGACTCTGGATGATTTACACAGGAAAAATATTGAAAAGATATTGAGAAGCAGACCACGTATAAAATGGGAAGGGAAATGCAAGAATAAGCAGCAGTCAGGACCACAGTGAAAATCTAAATTATTACTCCAGAGTCAGTTATGTAAACACACTACTGTGGCCACAACTAAAACCTGGAGGCACAGTTTAAGCTGGCACCACCAGCACTGGACACTGGGAGCCACTGGCTTCATGTGAATCCCCACTGTCCCCATTTCTTTGCATCACTAAATCACAATTCAAAATCTGATTAGTTGAACTTAGGTTAGATGCCTACAAACTAGCTGTAAGGGAGTCTGATAAAATGTATATCTGGCCTTCACATCTGCTCCATGAGAAATGGTTTCTGCCTTTCCCTAAGACTCACAAAATGAGGAGTCCAGAGGCTGAGGTCCATGATACTGTCCCCTCCTGTCTGAATATATTAAATCGTAATAGCACAATGAAAACTCACATGACTTTGCCACAAACCTGTACAGACATGATGGTCCATGGAAGATAGATAAATTGCTACTGAGTATTGGATTCTGAATTCAAATTAGTGATTATCTGACTGCCAAGTCTGTAGGTCTAATTCCACAATAACTCATCATTTTACATTAGCTTTATCCTCTCAACTAACTGAAAATTGTTGTTTAAATTCTAAGAAGTAATAGCTGATTAATAAAAATTAATAGCTTATTTAGCCAATGATCAAAGAAGCCCAGAATCATGTCACTAAATATTAACATTAAGGCAATTTTATTAAATAACCTCATTTAACCCAGCAACTCATATAAAGAATTTACACCATGAATTCTTGACAACTACCAATCTCCACCTTTCAATACATCCTTTAAAAATTCACTTAAAACACATTACACGATTTATCTGTGCATCACATTAGCTGCAGAATATATAGAGGTTTGTGCTGGATATTTTCATTCATATAACTTCATTCATCATAACTTTTTCCATCCTGATTTGTGCCCCAGAAGGCTGACCTTAATATACTGCATCAACAGACATTCTTGCCCTCTGTCTCAAAATTGGTTTGATCAAGAACAGTCACCAGCAGTACATTTGAGAAAGTCAGAGCAGAATAAGGCTGGGATGGCAGTCTTCCTCTACTAAAGAACAGAGCTCCTGGTGGGTGGCTTTTTCCCATAATTTTAACACTCTCCAGGTTCCAGTTAAGACTTTTTCTCCTTGCCTTTTCAGGCCAAGAGATACGGAATTTCTGTCATATGACCTGTGTGAAAACTATATAACCCCACCCCCAAATTTATAAATAGTCCCATCATAAATTTTCTCTCAATTATTCCAAATTGAGAGTACCGTCTCTTTCTTGATGGGACTCTGACTGAGACACTGAGAGCCACTCATTACGGCAAGTGACACTGACAAAATAAGAGTAAATCTTGTGCTCATTTTAAGCTTTTGTTCAAGGGTTCCACTGTCCCTACTTTGTACTTTGTTTAGAAAAACTCCACACAATAGGATTCAAAACACATGTCACTTCTGTAAGACTTTTCGAGTGATTGTCCTCTTGACGGCCCCCTTCACTTCGTTGTTCCTGAGGCTGTATATGATGGGGTTTAACATAGGAGTGATGACAGTGTAGGACAATGACACTAGCTTCTTGCTCTCTGGGGACTGGTGGGATTTGGGCCGTAGGTAGGTCAAGCTGGTTGTTCCATAGAAAAGGGAGACCACAATGAGATGTGATGAACACGTGGAGAATGCCTTCTGCCGACCTGTAGCAGAGGGCATCCCCAAAATGGTTGTGATAATGCGGGTGTAGGAGACCAAAATGAGGGAAAATGGAAACATAATAAATAGTAGTGTGGAAGCAACTGCTTGCATTTCATACATGGTTGTATCCTGAGTGACTAGTTTCAACACTGGGGGACCATCACAAAAAAAGTGGTCTACGGTGTTTGGTCCACAGAAAGGAAGGGCCATCATCCAAGCTGTCTGTAGCATAGAGACAGGAACACCAGACATCCAAGAGACTATGGCCATCCACCAGCACAGGGACCTACTCATTATGACTGAATACCGGAGAGGGTTGCAAATGGCCACAAAGCGGTCATAAGCCATCATAGAGAGGAGGAAACATTCAGAGCTGCCGAAGAAGAAGAAGAAGTACATTTGGGTACCACAGCCTACAAAAGAGATGATTTTCCTTGGGGACGCTAGATCTACCAACATCTTCGGCACCATGACCGAGGTGAAACAGGCATCAAGAAGTGACAGGTTTTGGAGAAAGAAGTACATGGGTGTGTGAAGAGCAGGATCCACACTGGTGACTGTGACAATAAGGAAGTTGCCCAACAAGGTAACCATATAGATGACCAGGAAGAAAATAAAAAGAGAAACTTGCATCTCAGCATTGTTTGTAAATCCAAGAAGAATAAATTCAGTGACTGTGGTGTGATTTTCACAAGTCATATCTTATACTACTTTCTCTCTAAAAATCGAAATATGTTCATCAAAGGACAGTCTTTAAATATAGATATAATCTCAAAAATATCAATAAAATCCATAAACTCATCTCTGATCTCAGTTGTCTTAGCATTCTATTTCTCTGAAGCAAAGAGAATGTTTACAACAAGAAAAAATCAATGAAAAGAAATGTTTTGCATGAATCCTATTAATTGCTGATCATCTAGGTGCAGTTTTTCTCTCACCAGTGGTCATAGCCTGCAGCTCATATTCTTCATCAGAGACCTGCTAGTTTTCAGGATTAGGTAGAGTTTAGAAAGAAAATAAATTAGAATAGAATCATCTACTAATTTTTAAAAATAAATTCAGGGTGCAAATAGATAAATTAAGAGCTATTTGGACTTTTCTAATCTTTGATTATATAAATGACATGTTTCTACTGAATGGAGTGCATTTTACACCATTCCATCCACTATGTACATACATATATATATTTACATATGCACACACATGCACACACACATATTTGTGTATATGAGAGAAACTCAGTAAATAAACATAAGTAAACAAATATGTAAACATAACATATGCTTATGATTTTGGTGCTTTTCTGCAATCCTCACGAGACTACTGATTTATGTGGTTTTTCATAATGTTTCTTGAACCATAATTTCACTCCTTGGGCCCCCATTTCTTATTATGCACTTAAGTCTAGTCATATCATTTGAGTTGGGCTTAAAAACAAACTTCTGAACAATATGACTTGTAATAGAGAAGCCCTCCTTCCGACACTCTTTTCAATTCCCATCCATTAAAATAATTCTACCAACAGTGTGTTGTGACTTTGTTAAATTACCATTTGCTAAGTAAATCCCAGGAGTGTAGGTTGGAGAGCTGTGGTTTACCAAAAGACCAGAGAGGAAAATGAAGTAGAGAAATTTATTACTCACAAGTCCTGGAAGAGGTACATGACACGCCTAGATGGACCACAGGGGAAGTCATGGCAGGGTGCAGGCAGAGAAAGCAGCGCAAGTCCTGGGGCACACACCTTTATTAGGGGCCAAGAGTGGAGTACTTTGGGGATCCCTGGCTGTGGCCCGATTTGTCAATTCTAACTAAAAAGGGCAGGGTTTTGATATTCTTCCCTGGGGGTTTTATCTAAGGGGCGCAGAAGGTGAAGGCCCTGGGAGGCAGGGGAGACTGTTTATCACATGGGCAGTTGGGGGAACTGCCCCCAACTGTTCATATCAGTTCATAAATGTAAGTTCATATCAGGAACTTACATTTACTTTTGACCCTATGGGCTGTTATTTAGGATACGAACTCAAGGGAGAGGTTGATGTCAGTTCAGGCCCCTGCAGGCCACTTGACCACACAAAAAGGATACCTAGTCAGCCAATTATGGAGGAGTTGAGCTGAACTCTCTACACTGTCAATCTTCTCCAAAACGGCATGGTCAGAAATGGGAGCTGGTCACTTACTGTTGTGTGTCCACTAAAACTCCAGTCATAAAAGTGTTAATTCAACTATTATGAACTCAAACACTATATCTTCTTTAGAGTAAAATATTTTGACCAAAGGTAGAATTATATAAATATTTTCTGTGCAGGGTCTTAGCAACAGCACATCAAACTTTAGCAATCACAGAAACACGTGTTGGAGTACCAATTATTCATAATGCTACATTGGAGCTGAACTGAATGATATTTCATTTTTTTCAAATATTGGGGTTAGGTAAACATTGGATCGATAATTTTATAATACATTTTTAAAATTTAATTCAGAAAAAAACTTAACTACTTTATTTTATAGTCAAAATTATATTTAAAATAGATTTCCTCCCTAAAAGTAAGAGGCTGAAACTTACAGCCTATAGATTTATTCTGAAACAAGTGGCCCATTTGAAGAGGTCTGTGATTTAATTCTAACTCTAAAGGTAAATATTTTGACGTCTCACCTGTCTATTTTGCTTACTGTAAGTCCTCAAACCAATATTGTCAATGGGGTAAGGAAGGAACTCTGGTGGTCCCAGGATGTCTGTGCCCCTATGAGTCCCAGAATAATAGGTAATGGATGTGACAGTGATCATGACCATTACCCTCACCACTATTACAAAACCTGCTTCAATACCATTCTCATCATGAGTAATAGCAACAACAACATTATTCTTGGTATATTTAGCAAAACTTATAAAAAGCTTCATAAGCATTATCACGCTCACCAGCATTTTGCAACAATTCTAAACTTGCTGTGGCTCTAAAAATACTTCATCATTTGTCTTGAAAAAAAAAGAATATGAGAGTTAATAAAGTTATCAAGATTTTATAATAAACTAACAAATTTTTGTGTATCCCCAAAATGGCTGCCTCTCGGAATTCTGATGTTGAGGTGGCAGAAAGAAATACTAAGTCGAATGGCTGATCCTTGAGTGATCACGGTCTATAGTGCACCATCCACGGGTCTTCACCATGAAATATGAACAAGGTACCCAAGAAAATGGTCCATTTTTGATTTTTTGATAATCAGTGTTGTACACTTTCCCCTTTGCCTGAGCACATTAAAATTTTGGAGACCTAGATGTTTATAGTGTCACAGAATGTACCTCCAAATATCCCTCTCAGTCTTTTTATATCCTAGAAAACCTACTGATTTCATTGCACGCATCCTCTAAAAAAGGAGAATCACCAGCAGTGATGTTGCAATCATGACCACAGATTTATACTGATGTCTTTTTTAAAAACTTGCGAACTGTGGTTGAGTTGCCATGATTAATACACAGTTCTAGAGAATGTACTATTTTACTTGTTGCATGGCATTTTGATAATTTAGATACATTTACTTAAGTCCACTACTTTAACTGGCTATGTCCTAATGAGGCCAAAGAAATTCTTCACTTCCCATTAAGCAGGCCAACTTCATCCTTTTCTGAGAAAATAGACTTTATCTCTCATTCTGCCAGCTCTCTCACAAATATATGTTTTCTCATAAAAATGATTATGGATCACTGCAACTACATCAGCATATTTGGAGCACAACCTGAAGCTGAGATCATCATTAAATTTCTCTAACTGGAACAGCACTTCTAACAATCCAAAATATAGATTAGCAAAAGTTGGAGAGCAAACAATGTCAGTATCGAATTGAAAATACTTTGTATGGTTATAATCCACAGCATTTCTCAAATATACAACAATTGTTTTCTTAATACTCTTTTCCTAAGCATTCTGTAGCTTTCTATACAGAACTAGGGCCCTATTATTATCTATTTTCTTCTATTTTAATAAATCATAAAGTTATTCCTTTTTCCATAAACAAGGTCCCATATGTATTTTTATTAAGATGTTTTTGTTATATACTGATGCACAAATAAAACTAAGTTTTTTAAAAATTAAGGAACAAAATAAATTATAAAGAAATATCCACATATATCTTACCAAATTAATCCCCGTATTTCTTTTTAATTAGAAATTTAATGATTTTTTAAAAAGAAAAGTAATGGTTTGTGAGAATTGTTAACCGATCTTGAAATCTGTCAATTATCTCAAATCTTCAGAATTAAGCAAACATTTTAGGCAAACTAAGCTGCTTTGCATTAACACTATATGGTTGATATATTTTAGTAATAATATTTAAAAGTGTGACTGGCCTTGGGGAAATAATCCCTGGGACATTAGAAGGGACTACTGTCAATTAAACAACTGTTTTCATCTCATAGGGGAAAATATAGAATCTCCATGGAACTGGCTGTATTTTCTTTAAGTCACAATGACTGCAATTCAATATGTATTTCTCAATAATAGATATTCTGTAGTGGGTCTATTGGGCTCACTGGTCAAGTCCCTTGGGATTACAACTATTAATATACCAGGACTAAGTGAGGAGTATAAATTTTACTTTTTCCATGTAATATTTTTGTATTTGTGAGATAGTTTTTGATCTAATACAGATAAGAGAAATTTGTACCATGCTCTGGAAACTTACTCAATTGTAAATTTCATTTTTAAAATTTTATTTTAAAATATATTTTCCTAATAATAATCTTTTAAAATGGTTAAACACATCAAGTTAAGCTGATAACTGGCTGTATTTTATTGTTGTCTTATACCTTAAATAATTTGGCTATTGATTTGTTTTACTGTGAGAACATTGTAAACAGTACCAAGAGTCATACATTGTTTTATGGAAGAAGTACCTTATATCCAACATGGTCAATGCCATAAAGAATTAAGCAATTTTTCTTTCTTTTTTAATCCTTGGACTGTTTTTTTTTTTTTTTCCCCTCTGAGGAAGATTAGCCCTGAGCTAACATCTGTGCCAATTCTTCTCTATTTTGTATGTGGTTGCTGCCATAGCATGGCTGATGAGTGGTGTAGGTCTGCACCTGGGATCCAAACCCATGAACCCAGGCCTCTGAAGAAGAGCAAGCCAAACCCAACCACTATGCCATGGGGCCAGCCCCAATCCTTACAATGTTTTACCCTTGGGTTTCCTAAGACTATTTTAATTTAGTAGGTAGAAACATAACATTATCCTTTGAAGTGTTTTGTAATGAGCTAACAAAACTGTGGAAATCACTGTCTTTATTTTATTATAGTATATTTGTTGTTGTTGTAGAACCAACTCATAAATAAATATAAACTTAGAACAGTTACAAATTAGCACAGTGGGAATGATTCCAAAAAATCCTAATGAAATCTTTGGAGGGCAAAAAGCCTTTAAAACGTCCCAAGAGTTTAAGGTTAACCTCAGCCTGAACAGGAAATATAACAAATAGTTACATAGGAAACTTCATCACTTCCTAATTTACCTCTTTCTGGAAAGAAAAAGAGAAGCGTTCTACATTTGTGGAAATTAAAGGAAAATTCCTTAATCCTTATTTTCTATGTAAAACTAATTAACAATGGTAAAATAGTTTAAAATCATCTTTTTTAAATCTTCAATTGGATATGTCTACCTTTAAGATAAATAAAACAAATCTGTAACCATTTCAAAGAAAAATTATAACATAAAATATAGTCTATCTTCTTTAATTCATGCCTGTACGAAATAACTAAGCACCATACTAAAGCATATATGTGTAAATTTGGACAAGAAAAATCAAGTGAAAAAAATGGTGCATTACTGAATCATGTATCAAGATTTTGTTTTCTTTTTAAGAATTGTAAATAAAATTTTGCAATATCTCAATGAGAAGACCTTGAAAATCCCCTGTTCTGAAGAGGAAGTAAACATCAATGGAGTTATTTCTGCATTATTTCTTCCTAAATGAATCTCACCTCTCCCCACCCTACAAACAACAAAAAATCAGATAAAATACAGCTCACTGTGTGGTGTTCAATTGCCACTCTGGAGTAGTCCAGCTCCATATCAAGCAATTCCTATAGTCAGATTGTACAATGCATTCACTGACTGTATATGACTGCCAACTTGTGGGTAGTTCATCTTCATTATTTTGGCTGAAAATTTTTCACGTTGTTATAATTTTGGATTTGCCTGGAAACAAATTAATGATTCTCTTCCTATAAGTTTTTTTGTTCACCTACTAAGTGGCAAGCACTGTACTAAGTAGTAGGTTTGAAAGGTAAAATAGACATGCATCCTCATCTCAAAAAGCTTACACTGTTTGTAACTCTCATTTGATGAAATTCATTTTGAGAGAGTAAAGAAAGAAGACATGTCAGCAAGAGAGGCAGTTTAGTGGTTATTGAAAAAAGACAAAATATGACCTTACATCGGCCTAAGGTCTGCTCCACAGATTTCAGTTTCAGAATTTAATTGTGTGAATTAATCCAGAGGATATAAAGCTCTTTTGGAATGGTAAGCACAAATTAAATTTGTCCAAAGGTGGTGTGTAACATGAAAAGTATATAAAAACTAAAGGTGTGTCAAATATTTGTGTACTTTGTTTACTTTAAAGGAAGGGATTTATATTTTTAATAACCTTACTACAGTTGTCTATTCACCTGGAATTTACTTTTTGGAAGTCATATCATTTAGGGGAATTAAAATAATATTAAGAAAATTTCTTTAAAAAATAAGAACAAAGAAAACTGCAGGAATTTTTGACATTTTTCACACAAGATTTGGAAATTCATGTTGAACAGCCATTTTATGAGAAAGTGAAAATCTCTTCTAACACATCAAAATAATTTTCTCAATGTCATAAAAACAAGCAATCTGATTAACAAATGGGCAGAGGCCTGAATAGATGTTTTTCCAAAGAAGAGATACAGATGGCCGACAGACACATGGAAAGATACTCAACACCATTAATCATCAGGGAAATGCAAATCAAAATCACAGTGAGATATCACCTTACACATGTCAAAATGGCTATCATCAAAAAGACAACAAATGACAAGTGTTGGCTAGGATGCAGAGAAAAGGGAATCCTTGTGCCCTGTTGGTGGGAATGTAAATTGGTGCAGACACTAGAAAAGAGTTTGCACGTTCCTCAAAAAATTAAAAATAGAACTACCATACAATCCAGCAATTCCACTTCTGGGTATTACTCAAAGAAAACAAAAACACTACAGGCAAACCTCATTTTGTTATGTTTCGCTTTTTTGAGTTTCACAGATACTGTGTTTTTTACAAATTAAAGGTTTCTGACAACCCCGCTTTGAGCTAGTTTATCAGCGCCGTTTTTCCAACAGCATTTGCTCACTTCATTTCTCTGTGTCACATTTTGGTAATTCTCACGATATTTGAAACTTCTTCATTATAATTACATTTGTTATGGCGGCCTCTGATTAGTGATCTTTGGTGTTACTACGGTAATTGTTTTGGGGCTCCACGAACCTCGCCCGAATAAGACAGAGAACTTTTAATTGATAAATGTTGTGTATCTTCCGACTGCACCACCAACCAGCAGTTCCCCATCTCTCTCCCTGTCCTCAGGCCTCCCTATTGCCTGAGACATAACAATATTGAAATTAGCCCAATTAATAACCCTACAATGGCCTCTGAGTGTTCAAGCGAAAGGAGGAGTCATGTGCCTCTCACTTTAAATCAAAAGCTAGAAATGATTAAGCTTGAGGGAGGCATGTCAAAAGCTGGGATTGGTCAACAACCAGTTCACCAAATTGTGAATGCAAATGAAAAGTTCTTGAAGGAAATCAAAAGTGATACTCCAGTGAACACACGAATGATAAGAAAGTGAAACAGCCTTATCACTGTAATAGAGAAAATTCTAGTGATTTGGATAAAAGATCAAACCAGCCACAACATTCCCATAAGCCAAAACCTAATCCAGAGTAAGGTCCTAACTCTCTTCAATTCTGTGAAGGCTGAGAGAGGTGAGGAAGCCTCAGAATGAAAGCTTGAAGCTAGTAGAGGTTGGTTCATGAGGTTTAAGGAAATAAGCTGTCTCCATAACATAAAAGTGCAAGATGAAGCTGCAAGTGTTCAGTAGAATCTGCAGCAAGTTATCCAGAAGATCTAGCTAGGAGAATTAACGAAGGTGTCTACACTAAACAACAGATTTCAGTGCAGAAGAAATAGCCTTATATTGGAAAAAGATATCATCTAGGACTTTCATAGTTAAAGAAGAGAAGTCAACGCCTGGTTTCACAGCTTCAAAGGACAGCCTGACACTCTTATTAGGGGCTACCACAGCTGGTGACTTGAAGTTGAAGCCAGTGCTTATTTACCATTCCAAAAATCTTAGGGACCTTAAGAATTATGCTAAATCTACTCTGCCTGTGCTCTATAAATTGAACAACAAAGCCTAGATGACAGCACATCTATTTACAATGTGGTTAACTGAATATTTTAAGCCCACTGTTGAGATCTACTGCTCAGAACAAAAAAAAAGATTATTTTCAAAATATTACTGCTCATTGACAAAGCACCTGGTTACCCAAGGGATCTGATGGAGATGTAGAATGAGACTAATGCTGTTTTCAAGCCTGCTAACACAACATTTATTCTGCAGCACATAGCTCAAGGAGTCATTTTGACTTTCAAAAATTATTATTTAAGAAATATATTTCATGAGGATATAGCAGCCGTAGATAATGATTCCTTCAATTGATCTGGGCAAAGTAAATTGGAAACCTCCTGGAAAGGGCTTACCATTCTAGATGTCATTAAGAATATTTGTGATTCATGGGAAGAGGTCAAAAATATCAACGTTAACAGGAGTTTGGAAGAAGTTGATTCCAACCCTCATGGATGACTTATGGGGTTCAAAACTTCAGTGGAGGAAGTAACTGCAGATGTGGTGGAAATAGCAAGACAACTAGAATTAGAAGTTGAGCCTGAAGATGTGACTGAATCGCTGCAATTTCATGATAAAACTTTAACGGATAAGGAGTTGCTTCTTATGAATGAGTAAAGAAAGTGGATTCTTGAGATGAAATCTACTCCTGGTGAAGAGGTTTTGAAGATTATTGAAGTGACAACAAAGGATACAGAATATTACATAAACTTAGTTGATACAGCAGTAGCAAGGTTTAAGAGGCTGACCTCAAGTTTGAAGTAAGTTCTACTGTGTGTAAAATGCTATCAAACAGTGTAACATGCTACAGAGAAATCAATCCTGAAAGGAAGAGTCAATCCATGTGGCAAACTTAATTGTTGTCTTATTTTAAGAAATTGCCACGGCCACCCCAGCCTTCTGCAACCAGCACCCTGATCAGTCAGCAGCCATCACTTTGAGGCAAGACTCTCCACCAGCAAAAAGACTATAATTTGCTGAAGGCTTAGATGATGATTAGCATTTTTTAGCAATAAAGTATTTTTCCATTAAGGTATTTACATTGTTTTTTTGGACATAATTCTATTGCACACTTAATAGTCTACAGTATAGTGTAAACATAACTTTATATGCACTGGAAACCAAAAAATTTGTGGGACTCATTTCAGTGTGATATTTGCTCTATTGCAATGGTCTGGAACCAAACCCACAATATCTCCAAGGAATGCCTGTAATTAAAGCAGATATATGTACCTCTATTTTCATTGCAGCATTATTTATAATAACAAAGATATGGAAACAACTTTATTGTCCATAGACAGATGAATTGATAAAGAAGATATAGAGATGTGGTATGTGTATATACCCAATATACATAATGGAATATTACTCAGCCATAAAAAAGAATGAAATCTGCCATTTGTGACAACATGGATGGATCTAGAGGGTATTATGCTAAGTGAAATGTCACACACAGAAGACAAATACTGTATGATTTCACTTATATGTGGAATCTAAAAAACAAAACAAATGAACAAACAAAACAGAAACAGACTCATAGATACAGAGAACAAATTGGTGATTGCCAGAAGAGAGGGGGATGGGGGATTGAGCAAAATAGGTGAAGGAGATTAAGAGGTACAAACTTCCAAACTTCCTTATTGCAAAATAAATGTCACCAGGAGATAATATACAGCATATGGAATATACTCAATAATATTGTAATAACTTTATATGATGACAGATGGTTACTAGACTTATCATGATAATCATTTTTTAATGTATATAAATGTCAAGTAATTATGTTGTACACCAGAAACTAACATAATATTGTATGACAACTATATTTCAATAAAAAAATAAAATGAAATAAAATACTTTCTTTTCTGGCTATAGTATCTCTGTTTCTTAGACAACAATAAATAAAAAATTCAGCAATTACTATAAAATTTCTCTTTTGATACTTTTATTATAAATAATAAATGAATCATAACCATAAACAGGAGAGATAGATGGTTAAATAGATATAAGAAAACTGCAAATACAAATGTCTCATATGTGCGTTGATATCCTATCATTTATTCCCTAGATATATGATCTTAAGGTAATTAGCATTCCATTACTTTTAAGCAAAATGGTGAATATTCCTATCTTACAGAAAAAGTTTGAGGCTTAAAGTAAATAATTATGATAAAACATCTACTACAGTGATCTAACGTTTTGCAGATAATAAACATTAGGCTTATTTTCCCCTGATAATCCAGTTCTGGTCTCATGGAAGAAGAGACTCTTGTACCTTCCAAAATAGACAGGTATAGTAGATAAGCACCAGTCCTTCTAAATTCTGGATAATAAAAAAAAATCTAAGTTCTTGATAATAAAGCTAATCTTTATGGAGTCAAGTAGAATCCTGAATGTTTGATATCTATTTTACTCCTTTAAATTTTACAAAAATTTAATGAGGCAGGAAATAATTAGGATCACCATTTTATAGATGAAAACAAGTACACAAAGGAAGCTTAGTTATGGCCCCAAATCACAGTTATTAAGTTGAGAATCAGGAGATACATTTAAGCTTTCTGATTTCATAGCTCATTTTCTAACTGCTACATTATATTGACTCTAATTTTATAACATTATAATTTCCAATATCATCAAGTCCTGATTCCTTTTTGTTTAACGGTGCTAGCCTCAATTTATTGCTCTTCTTTCATATTCTGTTCTTCGCTTAGAAACTTCCTCAGCTTAGTATCCATGTCCACTATTATAAGTTTTGCTTTCCACATAACTACAGGATATAAGTCTGTTAAGTTTTCTGTCACTATATAACAAAGATCGCCTTTCCCTCAGGTTCCCATAATGTGCCCCCCATTTCTTTCTAAGCCCTCACCAGCAGTGCCTTTAACACCATATTTCTACTAGCAGTTTATTCATGACAATAGGTGTTCTCTAAGGTGATTAAGATTTTTCTACAATGCTTCTCACTTTCTTCTGAGCCTTCATTGGCAGAACTTTTAACATTTATATTTCTGCTAACAGTCTCCTCAAGACAATCTAGGCTTTTTCTATCAGGCTTCTCAAATTCTTCCAGCCAATGCCCACTGCCTGACTCAAAAGCCATTTTGACATTTTTAAACATTTTTTATTGAAGCACCCACTTTCAGGGACCAAATCTGTATTAGTTGTCTACAGCTCTCATAAAAAAATTACTGTGAACTAAGTGGCTTAAAATTACACAAAGTTATTTTCTGACTCTTCTGTAGGTCAGAAGTCCAACTTTGGTCTCAATGGGCTAAAATCAAGGTGCTGCAAAACTGCATTTCTTTCTGGAGGTGGTAGAGGAGAATCTGCTTCCAGCTTCAAGAAGCCACTCACATCCTTGATTTGTAGCATCCTTCCTCCATCTTCAACTTTGCATCTCTCTGATCCCTCTTCAACTGACATGTTTCCTTCTACTACAGCTAAGAAAGGTTTTCTATTTCTAAAGACTCATTTGATTATATTGTTCTCATTCAGATTGCTCAGGATAATCTCCCCATCTTAAGGACACTAGCATTAATCATGTCTGCAATATCCCTTTTCTTCATGTAGGTAAGATATTCACAGGTTTTGGGGATTAGGGCATGGCATTGTTTGGTGAGCCATTATTTTTGTCATATTGATTTATCAATAAAGTGATCTGGAATTCATGAAATTTCTATTTAAAGTGAAATTCAGACACTTAATTTTTCTTCTTGACCTAATTTTTTTTTTTATTGTGGTAACATTGGTCTACAACATTATATAAGTTTTGAGTGTACTTCATCAGATTTCAATTTCGGTGTAGATTACATTGTGTTCACCACACAAAGACTAATTACAATCTGTCACCATACACGTGCCTAACCACCCCTTTCACCCTCCCAGATATTTATTTTTAATAATGACAAAAAATAATGACTTAACTAGCCAACTCAAGAATTTAGAAAACAACAGCAAATCAAATGGAAGATGATACATTACAAAGAAAACATCAAAAATTAATGAAACAAAATGTATATGCAGAGGAGAGGAGAGTATCAGTGGAGCCAATAGTGATACTTTGAAAATAATTAAAATTTGACAATGATCTGGAAAGATATACTAAGAAAATAAAGTGAGGAGCAAATAACCAAAATAAATAATAAATAAAAGATATCTCCCTTCAAATGCTCCAGATAAAAAAGAATGAGTCAAAAAGATGTAACAGAGTAGATAAATAAAATTTTAAAAGCTTAGGAACAAAATACAATTAACTAAAGCTAACTTAAGAAGAAATTGAAAACTGGATTAGTCACACAACAATTTTTTAAAAATAAATCAGTAGTCAAAAAGAATTCTACAAAGAAATATAGACCCACTCGTCCGCACCAGAAAATTCTACCAAACAAATAAGAACCAAAAAAGAAAAAGAAAAAAATCAAGTCTTTCACAAACTGTTTTTTTGTGTGTAAACAACAGAAGAGATATTAGTATTCCAAACTTATTTTATCAAGCTGCATCACTATTGAGATCTAAAACCATAAATTCTGTACTAGAAAGGAAAATTACACATCAATTTCATTCTTGATGTTGACATAAAGATCCAAAATGAGATATTAGGAGTAATAATTCAGCAATGTATAAAAATGAGAATAAAAAATGATCAAATTTGACATTAGAAAACCAGTCAATATAACTTAACTGTTTTAAGAGGTTAAACATAGGAAATCACATTACCTCTTCATCAGGTGCATAAAAAAGTCTTAATTATATTTCAAAGCCATTCTTTATAAAAACCCTCAACAGAATAGAGGTGACATCAGTATCATGATGGAGTGAGCTTTCCCCATAGACTCTCCCCACCTAAGATACAACAAAAAGGACATTCATATACCAATGGAGGACATTCATATGATGCGAAAGATGTCTGAGACACCCACACAGCCATACATTTGAAGGTGGAAGTTCTGGAACTGCCAGAGGAAGTGGAGGAGATAAGGAGAACTTTTCTCCTTCCCAAATGACAGCAACCCTGGCACTGGGTCCGTGTGGTTCTCAGAAAGAGATGGGGGAGGGGCGGCCCTCCATGGGAAAACAATCACTCTCAAATCTCTCACACAGCCTGTGGGAAATTCCCATATGGAGGAAAATGAATTGTGGGGTGCCTTCATCAAGCTAAAACCCCAGAAGATAAATAGCAAGGGAAGTGTGAGAAGCCACCAGGATAGGACAGGCGAAAAGAAAGAGCCCCTCCCCTCTGAGACCGCATGGCACTCAGTGAGAGAGGGGGAAGGGGTGGCCCTCCACGGGAAAACCATCGCTCACCAAGCTCTCTCACAGCCTATGGGAAATTCCCATATGGTGGGGACTGAATTGTTGCGTGGCTGTCTTCACCAAGCTAGCACCCCAGGAGAGCAGATAGCAAGGGAAGGACAAGAAGCCCCTGGGATCAGGCAGGTGAAGGAAAGAGCCCATCTCCCACTCCCAGCACAACTGGTCAGCCAGAACACCCATGGAGCTCAGAAGGCTCAGAATACACAACTCTTGGCCCCCACCTAGTGGTGGCAGATGGAAACTGTGACCAGACATTTTCAGAATGAGGAAAAATAAGCCCATGCCCTCAAGCAGTATGGAAAAACACGTTAACTCTCCAGACCAGAAGGAAAATGACAAGCACCCAGAAATCAATCCTGAAGGCACAGAAATGTATAACCTAAACAACAGGGAATTCAAAATAGCTATCGTAAATAAGCTCAATGAATTATAAGAAAACACAGATAGACTATTCAATGAAATCAGGAACTTCACAAAAGAGATTGAAACGGTAAAGAAAAACCAATCAGAAATGTTGGAGATGAAAAATACAAGGGATGAGATAAAGAAAAATCTAGACTTTTGAAAGAACAGAGCTGACAATATGGAGGAAAGAATTAACATTATTGAGGATAAGAATGCAGAAATGCTCCAGATGGAGAAGAGAGAACTAAGACTGTAAAGAAATTCTCTGAGAAATATTCCATTCAATTAGGAAATGCAACATAATGATTATAGGTATTCCAGAGGGAGAAGAAAGCGAAAAAGGAGCTGAGAGCTTGTTCAAAGAAATAATAGCTGAGAACTTCCCAACCTGGGGAAGGAGTTGGAAACACATGTGAATGAAGTCAATAGATCTCCTAAATATATCAACATAGAAAGATCCTCTCCAATGCATATAGTAGTAAAGTTGGCAAAAGTCAATGACAAAGAAAAGGTATTAAGGGCAGCAAGACAAAAAATAAATAATGTACAAAGGAATCCCAATCAGGGTCTCAGCCAATTTCTCAGCAGAAACTCTATAGGCTAAGAGAGAGTAGAATGATATATTCAAAATTCTGAAAGAGAAAAACTTTCAGCCAAGTATACTCTATCCAGCGAAAATATCCTTCAGATATAATGGAAAAATAATAACTATCCCAGATAAACAAAAGCTAAAGGAGTACATTTCCACAAGACCCCTAATACAAGAAATGCTCAAGAAGGCCCTCATGCCTGAAAAAAAAAATAGAGAAAGGAGATATAAAGCTTCGAGCAAGGAGAAAAATAAGTAGACATAATCAGAAAAATTGCAACTCTTTATCAGAATAGGTTAACAAACAATTATAACAACGAAGATTAAGAGAAAGAAAAAAAAGTAAATATAACCTCATCCCTTTAAAGGGATGCACAACACAAGATGGAATAAATTGTGACAATAATAACTTAGAATGGGAAAAGGAAAGGGACAGAATCTACTTAGTCTAAGGAAATAAGAGGCCATCAGAAAATGGACTGTCTCATCTACAGGATGTCTTATACAAACCTCATGGTAACCACTAAATAAATAAACAGAACAGAGACACATATGATAAATAAAGAGAAAGGTAAGAAAACCATCATACAGAACTATCAAACTGAATTGATAGTCCAAAACACACAGGACAAGAAACAAAGGAAATGCAAAAGAACTGGAAAATGAGCAATAAAATAGCAACATTAAGCCCTCATATATGAATAATCACTCTAAATGTAAATGGATTGAATTCTTCAATCAAAAGACACAGAGTGGCAGGATGGATTGAAAAACAAGATCCAACAATACACTGTGTCCAGGAAACACATTTCAGCTCTAAAGACAAATACAGACTCACAGTGAAAGGATGGAAGACAATACTCCAAGCTAATGGCAAACAAATGAAAGCAGGTGTTGCCATACTTACATCAGACAAGGTAGACTTCAAGATAAAACAGGTAATGAGAGACAAAGAGGGGCAAAATATAATGATAAAAGGAACACTCTTCCAAGCAGACATATCACTTATAAATATATATGCACCCAACACAAGAGCACCAAAGTACATAAAGCAACAATTAACAAACCTAAAAGAAGATATTAACAGCAACACAATAATAGTAGGGTATCTTAACATCCCACATACATCAATGGATAGATCATCCAGACAGAAAGTCAATAAGAAAACAGGGAACTTAAACAAAACACTAGGCAAGATTGACTTAATAGATATATAGAGAGCACTCCACCCAAACACAGCAGAATACACATTCTTCTCAAGCGTGTGTGGAACATTCTCAAGGAAAGAACATATGTTGGAAAACAAGACAAACCTGTATAAATTTAAGAAGATTGAAATCATAACAAGCATCTTTCCCAATGATAATGATATGAAACTGGAAATCAACTACAAGAAAAAAACCAGGAAAGGGACAAAGATGTGGAGACTAAACAACATGCTACTGAACAACAAATGGATCATTTAAGAAATTAAAGGAGAAATCATAAAATATCTGGAGACAAATGAAAATGAAAATACACCACACCAACTTATATGGGATGCAGCAAAAGCAATCCTGAGAGGAAAATTCATAGCAATACAGGCCCATGTTAACAAATGAGAAAAATCCCAAATCAGCAACCTTAAACTACACCTAACAGAATTAGAAAAAGAAGAACAGACATATCCCAAAGTCAGCATAATAAAAATTTGAACAGAAATAAATGAAATTGAAACCAAAAAAAATAAAATAAAAATTTGAACAGAAATAAATGAAATTGAAACCAAAAAATGAAATTGAAACCAAAAAAAAAAAAATCAGTAGAAAGGGTCAACGAAGCAAACAGCTGGTTCTTTGAGAAGATAAACAAAAGTGACAAAACTTTAGCTAGACTCACCAAGAAAAAAAAGGAGAAGGCCCAAATAAATAAAATTAGAAATGAAAGAGGAGAAATTATAACAGATACCACAGAAATACAAAGGATTATAAGAGAATTCTATGAAAAAATATATGCCAACAAATTGGACAACCTAGAAGAAACAGATAAATTCTTAGACTCATACAACTTCCCAAAACTGAATCAAGAAGAAATAGAGAATCTGAACAGACCAACCACAAGTAAACAGATTGAAACAGTAATCAAAAACCTCCCAAAAAATAAAAGTCCAGGACCAGATGGCTTCTCTGGAGAATTTTACCAAACATTCAAACAAGATTCAATATCTATCCTTCTCAAACTATTCCAAAAAATAGAGGAGGATGGAACACATCCTAACACATTCTACAAGGCCAACATCACCCTGATACCAAAGCCAGACAAAGACAACACAAAGAAGGAAAATTACAGGCCAATATTGCTGATGAACATAGATGCAAAAATCCTCAACAAAATATTGGCAAATCGAATACAGCAATACATTAAAAGGATCGTACACCATGATCAAGTGGGATGTATACAAAGGACACAGGGATGGCTCAGTACCCTCAAATCAATCGATGTGTTACACATTAACATAATGAGGAATAAACACCACATGATCATCTCAGTAGATACAGAGAAAGCATTTGACCATTTGACAAGATCCAACATCCACTTATGATAAAAAAATCTCAACAAAGTAGGTATAGAAGGAAAGTACCTCAACATAATAAAGGCCATATATGACAAACCCACAGCCAACGTCATACGCAATGGGGAAAAACTAAGCCATTCCTCTGAGAACAGGAACAAGACAACGGTGCCCTCTCTCACCACTCTTATTCAACATAGTACTGGATGTTTTGGCCAGAGAAATTAGGCTAGAAAAAGGAATAAAAGGAATCCAAATAGGAAACAAAGAAGTGAAACTCTCTCTGTTTGCAGACAACATGATTTTATATATAGAAAACCCTAAAGAAACCATCAGAAAACTTTTAGAAATAATCAACAACTAGAGCAAAGTTGCAGGGTACAAAATCAACTTACAGAAATCAGTTGCATTTCTATACTCTAATAACAAACAGAAAAAGAACTCAAGAAGACAATCTCATTTACAATTGCAACAAAAAGAATAAAACATCTAGGAATATACTTAACCAAGGAGGTGAAAGACCACAATGAAAACTACAAGATATTATTGAAAGAAATTGATGATGACATAAAGAAATGGAGAGATATCCCATGCACATGGATCAGAAAAATAAACATAGTTAAAATGTCATAATACCTAAAGCAATCTACAGATTCAGTGCAATCCTTGTCAGAATCCCAATGACATTCTTCACAGAAGTAGAACAAAGTATACTAAAATTCGTATGGAACAACAAAAGACTCCAAATAGCGAAAGCAATGCTAAGAAAAAAGAACAAAGCTAGAGGCATCATCATCCCTGACTTCAAAATATACTACAAAGCTTTAATAATTAAAACCTCATGGTACTGGGGGCGGAGTCAAGATGGCGGCGTAGGCAGACTCTGAACTCACCTCCTCCCGTGGACACAGCCAATTTACAACTACTCGTGGAAAAATTACCCCTGAGACAGAACTGAAAACTGGATAAGAGGAACTCCTGCAACAACGGACAATCCTAACTGGGGTAGAAGAGGCAGAGACTCCCTTCTGGAGAGGAAAAACCCCGCCTTCACAAGCCGCCAGCGTCACGGCCGCCGGGAGCAGCTCACAGGTACGCAGCCTCCCTGGAGGCGCGGGGCCCTGAGCCGGGGAGCGCCCCCGCTGTGGGCATTTTGTGGACCCAGCACAATTGAGACCAGCAGCATAATATCTGACTTTGCCTGCTACTAAAGCATTGGGTAGCACCCCCAGAAAACCCGGTTCACAAAGAAACTAAAACTGGCTCTTAAAGGGCCCGCGCACAAACTCACCCGTTCCAGAAAGCATCCTAAAATCACCAGAAAGAAAGGTGCACAGTGCTTCGGTGACAAGAGACTCACCTAATAGGCCCTGAGTGCATCACAGTGAGGGGTGAGACCTCTCCAGGGAGTGGGACATTGGTGGCAGCCATTGTTGTGGCCTGGTGTGAGCGTGCTGACACAGACGCCATTGGAGTTCTCCCTGAGACCTGCTAGCCCAGGGTCTGCTCCACCCGCTAGAGCACCGATTTAATCCAGCTCAGCCAGGGCAGGCAGCCCACCCTAGAGACTAGCCCCACCCAACAACAAGCCCTCAGGCAACGTGTGGGCCTGCATAGATTGGTGACTGGATTCTCTGCAGCCTGGCAACTGAGCTGACTTGAGCGGGGCAGGGTGTGCACAAGGAGCGGTGGAGAGTGTGGGGCGGTGGCAGAGTGTGTGGGGCTCCCACCGTGGAGAGACTGGGTCCACTTGGGAGGTCGGGCGCCACACGGGGCAGGACTGTGTTGACTGTGTGTGTGGACCTGTGGGCGGCAGGGCTTCTCAGCCACAGAAGACTTGTACTTCTCAAAGACCCACATAGGAGGTTTGCTCCACCTTCCAAAACCTGAAACAATTGGGTGCTCCTGTGCCTGAGGCCAGCCCCACCCAGCTGCAATCCTCAGAGAGCTGACAAGAGACCTAATAGGCTAGAGGCTTACAGCAATTGTAAGGCCCTGAGCCTAACAACCTGCCACGGTGGGGGCCTACTCATTTAAAAGAAATACTGCAACACAAATGTGGTATTAGAACTTGCAGCCAACTGTGCTGGGGCTCCCCACACCTGATAAAGAGACTGAAGGGCCCACAACAACTACAAGCAGCTGAGCATTACAACAGCTGGCCAGGAGCATAACTCAGCCTCCTGGGCACCTACAGGGAGAGCAAACAGGCCACAGCAGAAGGATACACGTAGCCCACATAGGGGTCACCCCTGGAACATTGAGAACTGAGGGAAGCACACTGGAAGCCTCCTAAGCCATCACTTACATAAGGTCACCTATCCAAGAGCAGGAGACGTAGCTGACCTACCTAATACGTAGACACAAGCACAGGGAAAGAGGCAAAATGAAGAGGCAAAAGAATACATTCCAAGTAAGGGAACAGGACAAAACCCCAGAAAAGGAACTTAGTGAAACAGAAATGAGCAACCTACCCGACAGAGAGTTCAAACTAAGAGTGTTAAGGATGCTCACTGATCTGGGGAGAAGAATAGATGGACTCAGTGAGAATGTCAACAAAGAAATGGAAGATATAAAAAGAACCAATCAGAAATGAAGAATACAATACTGGAAATGAAAAACTCATTAGAGGGACTCAAAAGCAGAGTAGAGGATACAGAAGAACGGATCTGTGAGCTGGAAGAAAGACTAGAAGAAATTACCCAAGGTGAACAGGTAAAAGAGAAAAGAATTAAAAAGAGTGAGGACAGTCTAAGGGACCTCTGGGACAACATCAAGCGCACTAACATCCGTGTTATAGGTGTCCCGGAAGGAGAAGAGCGAGACAAGGGGGCAGAGAATCTATTTCAAGAAATAATAGATGAAAACTTCCCTAACCTAAGGAAGGAAACAGACATCCAGGTACAGGAGGCACAGAGAGCCCCAAACAAGATAAACCCAAAGAGGCCCACACCAAGACACATCATAATCAAAATGTCCAGAATTAAAGATAAAGAGAGAATCCTAAAAGCCGCAAGAGAATGTCAAGTTACATACAAAGGAAACCCCATAAGGCTATCAGCTGACTTCTCAGCAGAAACCTTACAGGCTAGAAGAGAATGGCATGATATATTTAAAGTGCTAAAAGGAAAAAACTTACAGCCAAGAATACTCTACCCAGCAAGGTTATCGCTCAAAATGGAAGGAGAGATCAAAATTTTCCCAGATAAGCAAAAATTAAAGGAGTTTGTCACCAAGAAACCAGTGTTACAAGAAATGTTAAAGGGACTGATTTAAGGGGAAAAGAGAAGACCACAAATAGGAAAAATTATCTATTTCCACGATTAGAACGTAATGGATACAAATGCACAAAAAAGAGGTTGGATATGATATCAAAAACATAAAAGGAGGGAGGAGGGTAGTTAAAGAGTACAGCTTTCAGACAGAGGTCAAACTAAAGTGACCATCAATTCTGTATAGAAGAAGGAAGGAACAGAGAGGGACTACTAAAACACTGAGAAAAAAAAAAAAAGTTAAAAAATGGCAGTAAGTACATACTTATCAATAGCTACTTTAAATGTCAATGGACTAAATGCTCCAATTAAAAGGCATAGGGTGGCTGACTGGATAAAAAAACAAGACCCATATATATGCTGCATACAAGAGACACACTTCAGACCTAAAGACACTCACAAACTGAAAGTGAAGGGATGGAAAAAGATACTCCACGCAAATGGCAATGAAAAGAAAGCTGGGGTAGCAGTACTCATATCAGACAAAATAGACTTTAAAACAAAAACTGTAAAACGAGACAAAGAAGGGCATTACATAATGATCAAGGGAACAATCCAACAAGAGGATATAACACTTGTAAATATCTACGCACTCCAATGTAGGTGCACCTAAATATATAAAGCAATTATTAACAGACATAAAAACAGAAATAGACAGTAACACAATAATAGTAGGGACTTTAACACTCCACTTACACCAACGGATAGATCATCCAAACAGAAGATCAATAAGGAAACATTGGCCTTAAACGACACACTAGAACAGATGGACCTAGTAGATATATACAGAGCATTCCATCCAAAAACCGAAGAATACACGTTCTTTTCAAATGCACATGGAACGTTCTCCAGGATTGATCACATATTAGGCCACAAAACAAGTCTCCATAAATTTAAGAAGATTGAAATAATACCAAGCATCTTTTTCTGACCACAAAGGTATGAAACTAGAAATCAACTATAGGAAGAAAATCAGAAAAGCCACAAATACATGGAGATTAAACAAAATGCTACTGAACAACGACTGGGTTAATGAAGAAATCAAAGAAGAAATCAAAAAATACCTGGAGACAAATGAAAATGAAAATACGACATGCCAGAATTTATGGGATACAGCAAAAGCGGTTCTAAGAGGGAAGTTTATAGCAATACAGGCCTATCTCAACAAACAAGAAAAATCTCAAATAAACAATCTAACAATGCACCTAAAGGAACTGGAAAAAGAAGAACAAACAAAGCCCAAAATCAGTAGCAGAAGGGAAATAATAAAAATCAGAGGAGAAATAAATGAAATAGAGACCAAAAACAATAGAAAAATTAATAAAACCAAGAGCTGGTTCTTTGAAAAGATCAACAAAATAGACAAACCTTTAGCTAGACTCACCAAGAAAAAAGAGAGAAGGCACAAATAAGTAAAATCAGAAATGAAAGAGGAGTGGTTACAACAGACACCTCAGAAATACAAAAGATTATAAGAGAATACTATGAAAAACTATATGCCAACCAATTCGACAATCTGGAAGAAATGGATAAATTCTTAGAATCATACAACCTTCCAAAACTGGATCAAGAAGAAGTAGAGAATTTGAATAGACCAATCACCAGTAAGGAGATCGAAACAGTAATCAAAAACCTCCCCAAAAATAAAAGTCCAGGACCAGACGGCTTCCCTGGTGAATTCTACCAAACATTCAAAGAAGACTTAATACCTATCCTTCTCAAACTCTTCCAAAAATTGAGGAGGGGGAAGCTCCTAACTCATTCTACGAAGCTGACATTACCCTGATACCAAAACCAGACAAGGACAACACAAAAGAAAATTACAGGCCAATATCACTGATGAACATCGATAAAATCCTCAACAAAATACTAGCAAATCGCATACAACAATACGTTAAAAGATTATACACCATGATCAAGTGGGATTTATTCCAGGTATGCAGGGATGGTTTAACATTCGCAAATCAATCAACGTAATACACCACATTAATAAAATGAAGAACAAAATCACATGATCATCTCAATAGATGCAGAGAAAGCATTTGACAAGATCCAGCATCCATTTATGATAAAAACTCTGAATAAAATGGGTATAGAAGGAAAGTACCTCAACATAATAAAGACCATATATGAGAAACCCACAGCTAATATCATCCTCAATGGTGAAAAACTGAAAGCTATCCTCTAAGAACAGGAACCAGACAAGGATGCCCACTGTCACCACTCCTATTTAACATAGTATTGGAAGTCCTAGCCAGAGCAATCAGGCAAGAGAAAGAAATAAAAGGGATCCAAATGGGAAAGGAAGAAGTGAAACTGTCACTATTTGCAGATGACATGATTTTATATATAGAAAACCCTAAAGAATCCACCAGAAAACTTTTAGAAGTAATAAACGAATATGGGAAAGTTGCAGGATACAAAATCAACATACAAAAATCAGTTGCATTTCTGTACACTAACAACGAAGTAGCAGAAAGAGAAATTAAGAATACCATCCCATTTACAATTGCAACAAAAAGAATAAAATACCTAGGAATAAACTTAACCAAAGAGGTGAAAGATCTGTACACCGAAAACTATAAAACATTTCTGAAAGAAATTGAAGAAGACACAAAGAAATGGAAAGATATTCCATGCTCTTGGATTGGAAGAATTAACATAGTTAAGATGTCCATACTTCCTAAAGCCATCTATAGATTCAATGCAATCCCTATCAAAGTTCCAACAACATTTTTCACAGAAATAGAACAAAGAATCCTAAAATTTATATGGAACAACAGAAGACCCCGAATAGCTAAAGGAATCCTGAGAAAAAAGAACAAAGCTGGAGGTATCACACTCCTGATTTCAAAATATACTACAAAGCTATACAAACCAAAACAGCATGGTACTGGCACAAAAACAGACACACAGATCAATGGAATAGAATCGAAAGCCCAGAAATAAACCCACACATCTATGGACAGCTAATCTTTGACAAAGGAGCCAAGAACATACAATGGGGAAAAGAAAGGCTCTTCAACAAATGGTGGTGGGAAAACTGGATAGCCATATGCAAAGAAATGAAAGTAGAACCTTACCTTACACCATACACAAACATTAACTACAAATGGATTAAACACTTGAATGTAAGACCTGACACTGTGACCCTTCTAGAAGAAAACATAGGCAGTACGCTCTTCGACATCAGTCTTAGCAACATCTTTTCAAACACCACATCTGACCGGGCAAGAGAAACAATAGAAAAAATAAACAAATGGGACTACATCAAACTAAAAAGCTTCTGCACAGCAAAGGAAACCATCAACAAAACGAAAAGACAACCTAACAATTGGGAGAAGATATTTGCAAACCATACATCTGATAAGGGCTTAATCTCCAAAATATATAAAGAACTCATGCATCTCAACAACAAAAACTACCAACCCAATTAAAAATGGGCAAAAGACCTGAACAGACATTTCTCCAAAGAAGATATACAGATGGCCAACAGACACATGAAAAGATGTTCAAAATCACTAACTATCAGGGAAATGCAAATCAAAACTACAATGAGATATCACCTCACGCCCGTCAGAATGGCTATAATTAACAAGACAGGGAACAACATGTGTTGGAGAGGTTGTGGAGAGAAGGAACTCTCATACACTGCTGGTGGGAGTGCAAACTGGTGCAGCCACTATGGAAAACAGTATGGAGATTCCTCAAAAAATCAACGATAGAACTACCATATGATCCAGCTATTCCACTGTTGGGTATTTATCCAAAGAACTTGAAAACACCAATTTGTAAAGGTACATGCACCCCTGTGTTCATTGCAGCCTTATTCACAATAGCCAAGACTTGGAAGCAACCTAAGTGCCCATCAAGGGACGAATGGATAAAAAAGCTGTGGTATATATACACAATGGAATACTACTCAGCCATAAGAAACGATGAAATCCAGCCATTTGTGACAACATGGATGGACATTGAGGGCATGATGCAAAGTGAAATAAGTCAGAGGGAGAAGGTCAAATACCGTATGATTTCCTTCATTAAGTAGTAGATAATAACAACAATAAACAAACACATAGGGACAGAGATTGGATTGGTGGTTACCAGAGGGGAAGGGGGGAGGGAGGAGGGTGAAAGGGATAATTGGGTACATGTGTGTGGTGATGGGTTGTAATTAGTATTTTGGTGGTGAACATGATGTAATCTATGCAGAAATAGAAGTACAATGATGTACACCTGAAATTTTTACAATGTTATAAACCAATGTTACTGCAATAAACAAAAAATTAAAAAAAAAAAAATAAATAAAATAAAATAAAATAAAATAAAATAAAATAAAATAAAATATAGGCAATCAGAAAAAAAAAAAAAAAAAAAAAATAAAACCTCATGGTACTGATACAAAAACAGACACATAGATCAATGGAACAGAATTGAAAGCCCAGAAATAAAACCACACATCTACAGACAGCTAATCATCGACAAACGAGTTAAGAACATACAATGGAGAAAGGAAAGTCTCTTCAATAAATGGTGCTGGGAAAACTGGACAGCCTCATATAAAAGAATGAAAGTAGGCCATCTTCTTTCACCATACACAAAAATTAACTCATAGTGGATCAACTACTTGAAAGTAAGGCCTGAAACTATAAAACTCCTGGAAGAAAATATAGGCAGTACATTCTTTGACATTGGTCATAGAGTGATCTTTTCTAATTCCATGTCTACACGTACAAGGGAAAAAAAAGAAAAAATAAACAAGTGGGACTTCATCAGACTAAAGAGCCTCTGCAAGGCAAATGAAACCAGAATCAAAATGAAAACACAACCCACCAACTGGGAGAAAGCATTTGAAAGCCTTTATCTGACAAGGGGTTGATCTCCACAATATATAAAGGACTCACACACTTGAACAACAAAAAAATAAACAACTTGATCAAAAAATTTGCAGAGGATATGAACGGACATTTTTCCAGGGAAAATATACAGATGGCCAATAGGCACATGAAAAGATGTTCAGCATCACTAATCATCAGGGAAATGCAAGTGAAAACTACTAAGTAGTAGATAATAACAACAACAAACAATCACATAGAGACAGAGATTGGATTGGTGGTTACCAGAGGGGAAGGAGGAGGGCGAAAGGGATAATTAGGCACATGTGTGTGGTGATGGGTTGTAATTAGTATTTGGGTGGTGAACGTGATGTAATCTATGCAGAAATAGAAGTATAATGATGTACACCTGAACTTTATACAATGTTATAAACCAATGTTACTGCAATAAACAAAAAACTTAAAAAATAAATAAATAAAAAATAATAATAGCTAGCATTTGGGAAATTAAAAAAAAAAATACTAAGATTTCACCTTACACCCATTAGAATGGCTATAATCACCAAGACAAAAAACAACAAATGTTGGAGAGGTTGTGGAGAAAAGGAAACCCTCATTCACCGCTGGTGGGAATGCAAACTGGTGCAGCCACTATGGAAAACAGTACAGAGATTCCTCAAAAAATTAAAAATAGAAATACCTTATGATCCAGCTATCCCACTACTGGATATCTATCCAAAGAACCTGAAATCAACAATCCAAAGAGGCTTATGCACCCCTATGTTCATTGCAGCATTATTCACTATAGCCAAGAAATGGAAGCAACCTAAGTGTCCCTTGACTGATGATTGAATAAAGAAGATGTGATATATATACACAATGGAATACTACTCAGCCATGACCAAAGACAAGATTGTCCCATTTGCAGCAACATGGATGGACCTGGCAGGTATTATGTTAGGCGAAATAAGCCGGACAAAGACAAACACTGCATGATTTCACTCATATGTGGGAGATAAACTAACACACGGACATAGAGAAGAGTTTAGTGGTTAACAGGGGGAAGTGGGTTGGGGGATGGGCACAAGGGGTGAAGGGATGCATTTATATGGTGACTGACAAACAACAATGTATAACTAAAAGTTCACAACGTTATAAACTATTATGACATCAGTAAAAAAACCTCTCAACAAACAATCTATTGAAGGTGTGTTAATTATCTATTGCTATGTAACAAATTATCTCAATACTTAAAACAATAATAAACATTGATTCCCTCGCAATTTCTGTGATTCTGGAGTTCAGGAACAGTTTCTCTGGGAGGCTTTGGCTCAGAGCCTTTAATGAGTTTGCAGTCAAAATATGAACTCACATATATGGAATCTAAAAAAGCTGAACTCACAGAAACAGAGACTAGAATGGTGGTTGCCAGGGACTGGGGATTGGGGGAAAAGGCAGATATGGGTTAAAGAGTGTAAACTTCCAGTTATTAGATGAATAAGTTCTGGGGCTGTAATGTACAGCATCGTGACTATAGTTAACAGTATGTATTGTATTGTTGTACTTGTATTACTTTTATTGTTATAGTTGTTATACAAGTATCACATACTTGAAAGTTTCTAAGCGAATTGATCTTAAATGTTCTCACCACTTGGACATACAAATGGTAATTATGTGAGGTGATGGAGCTGTTAATTAACCCTACTGTGGTAATAATATTGCAATATACACATGTATCAAATCGCCATGTTGTATATCTTAAACTTACACAGTGTTATATGTCAATTTTATCTCAATAAACCTGGAAAAATAAAGTGCAATAAAGCCAGGACTACAGCCACCTGAAGACTAGGCTGGGGTTGGAGGATCTGCTTCCAGATGGCTCACTCAAATTGCTGTTGAATTGGTTCTGACTACCGGTAGAAGCTTCAGTTCCTTGCCATGTAGATCTCTCCACAGGGCTGCTTGAGGTCCTCATGACACGTCAGTTGGCCTCTCCAGAGCAGTGATTTGAAAGAACGATATGAAAGAAACAATTTCCTTTTTTCATTAAATTTTTATATTTTTTAGTAAGACCTTTATTTATTGAGATATATTTGACAATTAAGAATTTTATATATTTAAGGTGTACAATTTGGTGATTTGATATACATATACATTGAGAAGTAATCACCACATTGAAGCTAACTAACATATCCATCTCTTTGGATAGTTACTAATATATTTTATTGTGTAAACTTACAGGTAACACGTCACCGTTTCACCAATGTAGCAAGGGACTGTGAGAGGACATGAATGCTAGGAGATGGGGACTATTGGGGGCTGCTTTAGAGGCTGACTACTACAAAAGGCAACTTTCTTAATCTAACAGAGTGTATCTACATAAAAAATCTAAGGCAATCCTAAGATTTGATGTAACCACGTTGAAACATTTTCTGTGTGATTTGCTAAGGTAGGTTAAAAAACAGTAAAAGATAGAAAAGATTAGAAAGAAGGAAATAAAATGGATACACTTTGCAGATAATAGTACATTTATAATTCTAGGTATTTCATTTTTTTCATCATGTTTCTATCCATGGATATATGAATATATATGTATCTATGTATGATAGATATAAATAATTTAAAAACAATATAGCATACAGAACTCAGGTTCTCAGTTCAGTAGTTTTTGACAATTTTATACAACCAGGCAAAAAAAAATTAAATTATTCCACAGAGTATCCTTGTGGCTTTTCCAGTCAATTTCCCTCCCCCTAAGACAACCACTTTCTGATTTCTATCACCATAGGTTTGGTTTTGGTGATCTAGGAATTCCAGTAAATGGAATCATATAGTACATGATATTTTGTGTCCATATTCTTTCATTCAACTATATGTTTATCCATGAAGTGGAGTGAGTCTGTTGTTCATTCTATCTTTAGTGGTATAGAATGAATATACCAAAATTCTCTTTATTTAGTCTCTTGTTGATGAACATTGGGATTGCTTCTAGTTTAGACTGCGATGACTAAAGCATATATAAACATTCTTGTATGTCTTCATGTGTTGGGAAGACATTTCATTCCTCTTGGATAAATATCTGAGTGGAATTTCTTGGTGAAAGGGTCATAATATATTTAAACTTATAAGGCACTATCAAACTATTCTGCAGATTGGTTATAAATTTATAAGAATTTCAGTGTTTCACATCCTCAACAACATTTGTTGTTCAGTATTTTTTTATTTTAGTCATTCAAAGAGCTTCTAGTCTACCCATTGGCATGTGACAGAATATCTTATGAATTGTAGAATTGGTATATATCTTTGTTGATAGTAATTGCAGTTGGTTGGGATGCAATATACTAAATGTCTAAAAAGAATTAAGTGAGAAAAATCAAAGTAGTGGGGCAATTATTTATTAAACACAGATAATTAGAATCTTGATTTGGTTTTGGTGGCATGTGTTTAAAACTTGGTTTACTTATTTGGTTGGTTGGTTGTTTAGTATTTATTTTGCTAACAAATACTCATCTTTAAGTTTGAAGGTGTGTGATTTTTAAAGACAGCTTAAAAATCACTGCACTATTAATTACGAAGAGTTTCTGTATTATATTTATAATTGTATTATCTTTTTATCACCAAGGATTGCCCTGTATTCTCAGCACTGTAAAGTGAAAGCAGAAAACAATTACCTTCACATTCTTTAAAATATGTCTTTTGAAGATGAGGAGAATAACCAGAATGATTGGGGACCCTCTTTCTCTCTTATAGGTCTTTCATTTTCTTTTTTCCCAGACTCACAATGTTTATTAACACAATTTCTATCATTTATTTTACCAAAATTTATATAGAAGAGAGAGCAGAGGGCAATAAAAGGAAGGAAAAATATTATACATGTTTGTATTAAATGAGACAGCCTGACTTCAAATCCCAGCTACACATCTTTGTGTCTATAATACCTTGGGAAATTATTTAATAACTCTCTATTTAAGTTTTCTGGTCTCTATAATGGGGATATCAATAATAACTCTTTAAAAGAATTGTCATAAAAACTAAATGAGGTAAAATATATAAATTGTCAAACATGCATCTAGCTATTGGTAAACACTAAAAATATTAGCTGCTATTATTAACAATTTATTATTATTATTATAAAGATGATCTTAATGCTGTTGCAAGTGATGGGTAAATTTAAGTCCCCACAAAAAAGGTTTTAGAATGACAGTACAGTAATCCTTGCCTCAAGTCAAACATTGTAAGTACTAAAAGCACAGATCTAAATATGACAAACGTTTGTTTTTCATTTTTCTACCATGTGATGCTCATAGTTTTTAATTAATATTTTAATTCAAAAATTAAAATTAAGGATATATTATTCTATTTCCAAAATATGGGAAGGGGCTTTGTTCTAGATGACTTCACACCAGCTATTAAACAACCTCACGATTCTCCATCTTAAAAACATAATGAATAACAGTAATAAATAATCTTGTCCTCTCCTTTCTTTTTCTTTAGGTATGACTCTGTCTTTCTCCTCCCCTTCATCACCAAATGTCTCCAAGGTGTTTTTCCCATAGTTTTCTTTCCTTTCTTAACTTTTCTTTACTCATAAATAACTTCAATGTGGTTTGTGCTCTTACCTCTTTTTCGAAATTATTCTTTTCTGAGGTCATCAATGGTCAATGTGGAGCTAAAAATCAACAAATAATTAAAAACTGTTTTCTCCTCAACTGCTCAGAAATGCTTGGCACGTGTAATCACTCCCTCCTTAAATACTCTTTCCTTGTCTTGGAAAATACCACGTTGCTGTGACCCACTTTTTCATCCTAAGTCTTTTGTCTTAGGGACGACTCATGTTCTATGGGATTAGAGAAGGGTATGAGAAGTTGTCATAGAATCTGAAGTCCATATAGTATTTTGTTGTCATTACTGGTAGGGCTCATTCTTACCTGGTCGTTATCTCACCAAATGCTGTGGCCCTTTACCAAGTTATTCAGATCAAAAGCAGATATGAAGCAGCATGTGAGGGCTTTTGACTTTCCTTGCTTAACAAATATGTTACTTTCCACCATATACTCATATTAATTTTTAATACCATCCTCTGGTTTCAAAACTAGATTGAGAAATACTCAACATAGAGTCTTAGTGAAGATAAAGTTAAAGAAATGTAACATCAACCTTTGTTTTGTTAATATTTTAGTATAAAAACACATCAAACATGGACACGTCTCCATATCTTACTATTGTGAATAATGCTGCAATGAATGAGGTGGTGCAGATGTTTCTTTGAGATACTGATTGTTTCTTTCAGATATATACCCAGAAGTGGGATTGCTGGATTATATGGTAGCTCTATTCTGCATTTTTTGAGGAATGTCCATACTGTTTCCCATAATGGCTGCACCAATTTACGTTACCACAGATAGTGTACAAGAGTTCCCTTTTCTCCATATCCTTACCAGCACTAATTATCTCTTTTCTTTTTGATAATAGCCATGCTAATGGGTGTAAGGCAATATCTCAAAGTGGTTTTGATTTGCATTTCCCTAATGATTAGTGATGTTGAGTATCTTTTCATGTACCTGTTGGCGATTTGTATGTCTTTTTTTGAAAAATGTCTATTCAGGTTCTTTGCTCACTTTTTAATTGGATTATTTGTTTTTTGTTATTGAGTTTATGAAATCCTTATACATTTTGAATATTAACCCCTTATTAGATATATGGCTTGCAATAATTTCCTCCCATTCTGTAGCTTGCCTTTTCATTTTGTTGATTGTTTCCTTTGTTGTGCAGAAACTTTTTGTTTGATGCAGTCCCACTTGTTTATTTTTGCTTTTGTTGCCTGTGCGTTTGATGTCACACCCAAAAAATCATTGCCAAGACCAATGTCAAAGAGGAATATTGTTGAGCTATAAAAAAGAAGGAAATCCTGCCATTTGCCATGACTTGGATGAAGCTGGATGGCATTATGCAAATTGAAATAAGCAGACACAGAAAGAGAGATGTGACATGATCTCGCTTATATGTGAAATCTAAAAATAAAAAAGCTGAACTCATAGAAATAGAGAGCACAGAGGGTGGAATGGTCTGGGAGTGAGGGAAATGGGTAGATGCTGATCAAAGGTTATACAAGCCCATTATAAGATGAGTAAGTCCTGTGGATCTAATGTACAGCATATTGACTATAGTTAATAATACTGTATTGTATACTAGAAATATGATAGGAGAGTAGATCCTAAAGCATTCTCGTCACACACATACACAAAAATGATAACTATGGGGGGTGATACATATGTTCATTAACCTGATTGTGGTAATCACTTCTCAATGTGTATGTATATCAAATCACCACATCGTAAACTTTAAATATATACAATTTTGTTTGTCAATTATGCCTCAATAAAGCTGCAAAAAGTAAAACAAAAGAAAAAGAAAATAGATTGTGCTTGAAGCAATAACGATCCTTGAGAATGAACAAATTTTTCATTTCTTGAGGACACTGCAAAGAAACATTTTTTCACATTTTTAAAATTATAAGTTATTTTAATTAATTCCATTGGAAACTTGGAATTTCCCTGATCAGGTTATTTATGTATGCTTCTAACAATTTAGTCATAGATAAGGAATAAAATGAATCCTATCTGTGGAGCTTAAAGAGCCTACTTTGTGTACAGCTCTGTGCCTAGTGATATCACAAAGACCTGGGCAGTCAGTGTCCATTGGAAGAGCTTAAAGAAGATTACTATGACAAACACACTTAAAGTTCAATAATTATTCCAATTGCATGATGGAAATCCATTAGAAACTTTTAGTTTTACACATTGAAACTTAAGTGATGGAACTAACAGCAATAATCTCTGGAAAATGTATTCAAAAAATGAAAATCGAATTTACATTGAACATTCCTTGTTGTTGTTTCTGAACAAATTCCTCTTGAGACAACTGTAATTAAGCTGTGCAGTGGATGCAATCCCTATGGTCTCTAGTCAGAATAGAAATACTGCCTATTCCATCACCATGTTATACTGTGGAATCATAAGAAGTCTGGAAGTCCAACAAGGAAAAGAAAATTTGCCTTGTGGTTCTGGGTATGTCCTCCCATTCACAACTTCCTGTAAAATTGCACTGAGGTTGTGGAAAAGAGATGCTGTTCACTCTGGTTTCCATGGATTTTGGCTGCCTAGTCATTGGCTTATTCTTTTCAAATCAAAATGAGCAAAAATATGTATGAAAATGAACAGATAAATGACTGGAAATATACTCTCTTCCAAAATCTTAAGTGTGGCTCTAAGGAAGGTTATGGAATTGAGAAGACCAGAGTAGAGCACCTTTCTATTTTACTCTATACACTTAGGTTTTATGTCACTCCTTTACAATTAAAATGCCTTCATATATTACTTACATTATAGCTTGTGTATAGGAGTAGAATGTCAATAAGATAAAAAAAAAATCAGATTATGTAATTTAAAGCCATTGTTTTTCTAAATTTCTGTGAAAATAGCCTAAGATCCAGAACTCAAAATCAGGAAGGAATATTGCATCCATTTTCACTGGGCAGTTATTTAGAAAGGTTTAGCAAAAGGAATCTAAGTGTCTGGGTTCTCATGTCAGACCGCTGATCATAGGACAGTTCCTTTTTCTGAGGTTTGATAGACACATGTGCTAGGTGACTGGATTCCTTTAGCTTATCTGCCCTCTTTCTTGTCTCCACAGATGTCTGGTTTTGAGCCTACAATGAATGGAAACCAATCCCTCTGCACCACATTCACATTTGTAGCTTTTTCCTCTCTGGCAGAGTTACAACCTGTGCTCTTCATTGTGTTCTTAATCATCTACTTGTTTACTATGGGAGGAAACCTCATCATCATTTGCCTGATCTGGGTCACCCCTTCCCTGCACACCCCCATGTATTTCTTCCTGGTTAACCTCTCCTTCCTGGAGATGTGCTATATCACCAGTGTGGTGCCTCAGATGCTGGTGCACCTGTTGGTGGAGACGAAGACCATAAGCGTGGGAGGTTGTGCAGCTCAGATGTATGTATTTAGCATCTTGGGACTGACAGAATGCTGCCTGTTAGCAGCCATGGCTTATGACCGCTTTGCAGCTATTTGTTACCCACTACATTACACTCTCCTGATGGGCCCCCGTGTGTGTTTGAAATTGGCTGCAGCATCTTGGACCACCGGGGTGGTGGTGGAGTCAGCCCAGACGACCTGGATCTTCACTCTGCCCTTCTGTGGAGCAGGAAAGATTCAGCACTTTTTTTGTGACATCTTGCCTGTAGTGAAATTGGCTTGTGTTGATACCTCCCACAACGAAATCATGTTCTTTGCTGTCTCCATGCTCTTCATTATGAGTCCCTGTTTCCTCATTCTGTGCTCCTACACGCGCATCCTTGTAACCATCTTGGGAATCCCTTCAGCAGCTGGCAGACGCAAAGCCTTCTCCACTTGTTCTTCTCATATCCTGGTTGTTTCTCTGTTCTATGGCACTGCCTTATTCACTTATCTCCGACCTAAGACCACACACACTCCAGAAACAGACAAAGCAACTGCTCTCATGTACACAGTGGTCACACCTGCTCTGAATCCTGTTATCTATGCTTTGAGGAACAAAGAAGTAAAGGAAGCCTTTCAAAGAGTAACACAAAGGAACCCTCTGAGACAAACGACCTAAATCATCCATAGTAGCAGAAACTCACACTGTTGTTCAGAGAGGTTTCCTAAGGTTTTATGTTCCCTCTACCAGTATTAATTGTCATTAAAGTATTCATAGGATAGCAACCAGGAAACACTTAGAACTGTTCTAACTAGAGGTATATCGATTATATGTATATTGTAAAGATTTGCTTTTGTCTTCACTGTTTTTTCTATGGTTTTCTGACTCATAGAGTTCTTCTGTTGTGATTCAGTGAACATAGCATAGTGTTCAGCAAACACTACTGAAACAATGGTATGTCCAAACACCATCAAGTGAACTTTGATCTGTGACTCAAACTATATTAAAAGACTAATCCAGTAATCCATTTCCCACTGGATACAAGTTGGTAGCACATTTGCTGTGCATAATGATGAGGTAATGAAGTGGTTTGCAGATCACAACAGAATAGTCATAGCACATTGAAAGTAAGATTCTGAAGCTTCTAAAAAGATGATAAAAAAAGTGATTGAGTTGCACCAACACTCTAGGAAATTGTTTGGTCTTCGTCACCGTGGTTATTGGGAATTTAGGAATACAGAACACTGTGAATGAGATTTCCAAGAAGGAGAAACTTTGGAGGAAGAAATACATTAAAATCTTTAGGCAGGGATTCAGCAAAGTAAAGAGTATTAAGTTCCCCATCATGCTCAACATTGTACTTGAGAAATAGAAACAGGGAAATAACAGTTTGCAGCAAAGCTTCATCTGTAAGTCCAAGCCGAATGAACTCTATGTCTATTGATTGGTTCTTATTTCCCTTTTACAAGTCTCATCAAAACTACACAATAAAGATGATGAAACTAGCAATAACAGTGAGTTTTTTTTCGTTTTCAAAATATGCGTACAACCACGGAAAGACACTTTTGCAGAATCATGTCCATTATTTTTTTTTCCTGCATAAAATGTCATGTGATAGCTAAAGTCATGTAACGGATTAGCATAGACATCATTGTATCCTGAGAGATATTCCCTTTTTATGAACTTGTAGAGTTCCTATTTGCCAAAGTGCAATGTACCTGATTGTTTCCAATTTGACTCCTTACCATATGGATATTTTAAAGAATCAGGGCATGTAAATCACATGAATTACATTTTCTACTGATATGAGAGAAAAAATGATTGAAGTACATTCTAAACATCAGTGTCAATTATAACCCATGTTCCAAAAGCTGCTCCTCAACAATGGACTTTTAAGTCCATGTTATATGTACCAATGTTATGCTTTTCATATTTTATTTTTCATCCAGTTCCTAAATTTAACCTATAACCTCTGAATATCATTCTATACATTTACTCAATGAAGAAAAATCTTGTTTATTATTTTTTATCATTATCCTACTTTTTGCTAAAAGTATCAATCTACTTCTTTTTTTATCATTTGATATTAAGTCCAAGAAATGAGTTGATGGTTTCCTAAATCTATATGATATATGGGAAGAAACGTAAGTATAGGAAAACTAAATAAAAGAGAAATCAAAAATGCTTTCCTTAACTTCATCTTCCTTAATGATACATACAATGATATGTATCACTTATAATTTACAATTCCTTCAACTAATTTTTTGTACAAACCATAAGAAGTTGATCTGCATATCTAGGTGATTTTCAAAACCAGATTTAGGTATTGTTGCAATTAATATGTTGGCCCATTCCTGATGAGGCAGTGGTCTTCAATAGTTTCTTATGATCCTTACTGTATTATTTTTGCAAACATCTTCATTACTTTTAACTCTTTGAGTTCTACATTTTCTTTAGGTTAAAATATTTATTTTGCCATTTAAAAATTGGCCAGATTTACCTAAACAGACATTTTTTTAATATGTCCTAGCAGAACTATCCTGGAAGTTAAAATTGTTGAAAATCGTTGGATCCTGTACTTATCCATATTATTATCCATATTATTTTTACATTATTATTTAACTCTTTAATATTCTATTATAGGTACTCTATGACTAGCATTTCTTTGATGTACTTATTTAATTGTTTTCTCTAAGGTCCCAACTTAAGCACCTGTTAGGAAGAACATTAATTTTATTCATTTCTCCATTTTTCTTCATCTATCTCCATGTATTATATTTCTCCCTTACAAATCATTACTTCACATTATTACTACTACTGGTAATCTTTTACTAATCATTACATAATCCATTATGCCTCAGTTGGAGTAATGAAAACTAAGCTTTCCTGGCTTTTAATTTTCACGATTCTATTTTTTAGCTCTGTGTATTTCAAACGGCCTTATCCTTAGTGAGCTATCTGTTGCTCCTATGCATAAAGCTAATAATAATGATTATTTCACACTGTTGTTTCCAGAATTACATATAAAACACCTACCAGTGCCTGTAATTTAGTGAGTAGTCAACAAAATAGAGATCTTGTTTTTTTAATTACTATTTTATAGAGGTCATATTGGCTTATAACATTGTGCAAATATCAGATGTACATTATTATGTATCAGTTTCTATTATACTGCTTCGTGTTCACCACCAATAGTCTAGTTTTTACCCATCACCATACATCCAGAGATCTTATTTTTATATCACATTTGTTGTTCAGCTTCCCTCACTAGATAAGAAAAGCTGAAAGCATTTCAGGGGAAAGCATTTCAAGGGAAAGCATTTCAGCATTTCAGGTGGAAGCCCTCTTAAGATATAAGTTGTGCCTGTATTTAAGAAGCCATGTTAAAAAAAAAAAAAACTAATACAACATTATATGTCAATTATATCTCAATAAAACAGGGAAAAAAAAAAGAAGCTATGTTACTTGTTCAAGACCTAACTTTAAAAAAAAAAAAAAAAAACAACACTATCAAACTACCTGGGGATTCAGAATTCAGAGGCCAATGGTAGTGGTTCTATTAGATATAACGTGAGGTGATACGTCATAGACTGACTGAAGTGCTGGAGAAGACAGATGATGTAACTTTAATCTGCCTGAGAGTGGGAAGAAGTGGGAATGGGGAAATCTTAGTTCAGCAGTGCTAGACCCTTATCAAGAGTTACAGAATATCCTTTATGGTCAATGTAGTAGATGACAGACGTTTAAAAATACACAAATAAAGCATTTGAGAATAGCTCAGTAATAAATTAGTGGTTTAACTTGAATAATATAATTTAAGCAAACTCATCCTGGTTGATGCATAACTGAATCAAAATGAAAATATATATTTAGAGAGGCTTAGGTTTTACTTTTATTAGATTGTCTCAATATGTTATATGTACTTTTTTTGTTTTATATGCTATTAAGATTTCTAAAAGTTAGATAATGCTCCAGGATTATTAGATCTATTTTCTCTTAATGGGAAAAGTATATACATAAATGATCAAGGAAAAATATAGTCAGTTGTTTAAATAACCATTATTCCTGAAATCATGATCATGACTCAAATATATTTTAAGATCCAGTTCATTAACAAATTGTACAGAAATCTGTACAACTGTCCAGTCAATTACATACTGTATGTATTTTTCTCCCTAGCTATATTTTATTCTGCTCTTTAGACAGTATTTTCAAACATATTTCTTCAAGTCAAGACCTCCAGTTAAAATAAAAAGGAAGTAAAAACGAAATTATGGCCTAATGCATACACATTTTTGGAAAAAATCATGAAATGTGATGTGTATCTGTGAAAACATTTTTTATTATATTTAAATTCTGGTCATGACACAGAAATAGATTTGAGGTCTTGAAATTCCAGATTATGACCTGCAGTTCAAAATTCCGTAGAAAACACCTCATTTTACTATTTTGGTTTCACTGGCAGGATATATGGCTATATATGTGTACACATATATATATAGAGAGAGAGAGAGACATATGGCAATCTGAAAAGAATAAATACATTGAGGTAGCATTGTTCTGCTTATGTAAGCTCATTTACAAGCAGTTTCAATTAGTTTCAGAAGTATCCCAAGTTATTGAAAGGAGTTTTTTGGGTGTGAGTACACCAAATAAATATTGCATTTCGTTAGTAATTTTTAAAATAAATCAGTAAGATAAATTTTTAATCTATAATTGAAATATTTGTAAATGTTAACAATTCTCTAACAGAAACTAAACAACCGGTTTCTGTGGAATGTACTTTAATACAATGATCATCTTTTTTTAGTAGACAAACATTTTCTAATTTGAACATCAACACTGACGGTTAATTTCTGCTGCAGTTTTATTTTCATTTCATTAAATAGAGTATGGAACAATAAATTGATAGTACTACAAAAAACATAAATGAAAATTAGTTTTAAGTATGTTGTAACTAAGTACAAATAAAGAATGGTAATAACTTTTACATTGCACGCTCATTAAATATAACTTGAAAAATATTTTATATTCTTGACTAACTAGAATTGGAAGACAAAAAACACAGATTGAAAAACTTAGCTCACTTTCTTTAAGATATTCAGAGGAAAAGGAAGTGAGATGTGAAAATAATGCTTGAAAAGAAATATGATGAATATCAAAGAAATGAAAGCTAACAAAAGGGGGGGAACTATGTATTAGAAGCTACAATTAGATATACTGGTATTATTACAGACTCTTTTGCTCACTTCCTTTGTATATAATGCAATAGGATATTCATTTGTTTAAGAAAGAAGCAATCCTCTGTATCATATTCATGAAGGCTTTTTTCACTTGTTGGTTCCGTAAAGTGTAGATGAAAGGATTCAAAAGTGGGGCAATGGAGGTATTGAGCACTGCAATTCCCTTGGAGAAAGATATTCTTTGTTTAACTGATGGTTTAACATACATGAAGATACAGCTGCCATAAGAAAGGGATATCACAATCATGTGAGAAGAACATGTTGAAAAGGCCTTTCTCCTCTGACTAGCTGCAGGAATTCTTAGAATGGTCAAGGCAATGTAGGTATATGATATTATCACCATTACCAACGTGACCAGGAGTGTCACTGAAGCAGAAATAAATCCCATTGTCTCTATGAGCTGTGTGTCTGAGCAGGAGATCTGCATGAGGGGAGTCGTGTCACAGTAGAAATGATCAACAATGTTGGAGGCACAGAAGTCCAGCTCTAGACCTAACAGGAGAGGTACAAAGATGGTAAAGAACCCAGCAAGCCAACAACTGAGGACGAGCTGTGTGCAGATTTTACTGTTCATGATGATTGTGTAATGTAGGGGCTTACAGATGGCAACATAGTGGTCATAGGACATACATGCCAGCAGGTAAAATTCAGATGCTCCAAGAAGGAAAGCAAAAAACACTTGAGCAACACAACTGTTATAAGAAATAGTTTTGTCCCCAGTTGCCATAGTAGCCAGAAATTTAGGGATGCATGTAGTAGTGTAGGAAATTTCTAAGAACGAAAAATTCCTCAGGAAAAAATACATGGGGGTCTTAAGGTGAGTGTCCACCAGGGTGAGTGTGATGATGGTCAGATTGCCAGTGATGCTTAGCAAGTAGATGAGAAGCAGGAAGAGAAATAACACAACTTTCAACTGTGGATCATCAGTCAAACCTGCTAGGATAAACAGTGTTACTCTTGTATGGTTTCCCATTACCATCCTCCCCTTGTCCAGGTCTAAACAGAAACAAAAAGGAAAGAAGATGATGACCCCAATGGAACAATAACAGTGATAATTAGAGTGTAGGACAAGTTAGCAAAGCGATGTTTCAGATGGAGTAACACAGTGCTCATCCGTGTTTTAAAGATGGCTCTGCCAGGAAGAATACTAGTTTAATTTCTAGAATATCTGAACAGAGAATTCAACCTTTAGTTTGCAATTCAACCAGATAATAATCTGTATAATGGTAGTAATTGTTGATTGTTTTTATGTGACTAAATTAGAGAGATATAGTGGGCCTTTTAAAGCATAGAAAAATGCTTCTTCTCTCTTGATAGCATGCAAGAGTTGTTACAACATGACATTTCCTGTTCATTTAAAGAAATTTGCACTCTAGAACCACAACGACACCTGTCATAACAAGTACTTCAGCCTATGTTTTGAATTTAACACACATGTACACACAAAGCTAGCCATAATCAATACACAGGGCTTATATAATTTGACCAGTTTACTCAACTAATCAAACTCAAATGTCTGATTCCTGTGTCATTTACTTTCATAGCTAATGAAATCCAATATTGATAAGTGAATATGAGGCAGTGGGAATAACTTTATTTTCTGTTATTATTAATATTTCCATTCCCTCAATCTCTGTTATCACCCCCACCCTTCCCACTTTGTTCTCCAAAACAAAATCAGCTGGCACAGCCTGGAAATATCCTTGTGTCTGGCAAGAATCTGCAGTTTTCTTCTGCAGGTTGTGGTGTTGAAAATGGACCAGGTAAAGAAAAGAGAAAAGTGAGATAAAAGGATGTCGAAGCAAAGAGAAATATATAAATATGAGTTCATGAAATTGAATGGGGTTGGAGAAGTAAAGAGAAGAGAAAGGTAAAGACAAAGTTGTATGGAAATCCCTAGACCTAAGAAGGATTTTTTAAAGATAGGATAGTGGGTTTGAGGAAAAAATTAAAAGAAGATTAAAAATACGTGAATTTGGGGCCGATCCAGTGCCATAGTGGTTAAGTTCCATGTGCTCCACATCAACAGCCCAGGTTCAGTTCCTGGGCATGGACCCTCACCACTCATCGTGCCTGCTGTGACAGTGACCCACAGATGTTAGGTCAGGGTGAATCTTCCTCAAGCAAAAAAAAAAAGAGAGAGGAAGATTGGCAATAGATGATAGCTCAGAGCAAATCTTCCTCAGGAAAAATAATATATATATATGTAAATTAGTAAGTAAATCTTTAAAGATTTAAAATGTGTCAATTAGTAAGTAAAATTTTTAAAATAAAAATATGTAAATTATTAAGTAAAAATATGTAACAAGTAAAAATTATGAGGACAAAATTGTTTACCAATGAAATTTTCTCTGTCTGCTTCTATTTGTTCTACTTACTATTTTGTTCTTTGTCTAAAATGCAGACTGAAAACATGAGTAATTTTGAGATCAGCATGGTCAAAAAGAGATGAGGAGTGAGTATTTGATAAATTTCAACACATAATGAACCACAGAATAATCTTGACACAAATTTTAGGAGGCATATACTTCCCTATCATAAGGATACTCAAATGTTTGGCTAACACATAATTAAAGAAATATTAACTATAGATAGCTCTTCTCAACGCACGGCATACGTTAACTGAGACAGTCATGCTGTTCAAGTTTGCACGGCTAGCAAATTGGAGATCAGGATTAAGTTTGAAAGAGTGTACTTTCCAAAGTTGTCTTCTTAAAAGTATAACATTTTGTACAAATAATTATAGGCCAAATAATGGTGTATTTCTTTAAAAAAAAAGATTAATGATTATCTCTAAGGAAAATTTCCTTCCTCAGTATCTTCATCATTAAGCAAATAAAATGATTAAGGTTTGGTGATGGGCACTAAGTAAGACAATGTTTTCTGTCTTGACGATATCAAGATAATTATTTCCAACCTCTAAAAGATACATTATTATTAGAAAGGCATATACATAAATAAAAATAAACATACAAGGACAAGTAAAAGCTGTTTCCAGTAATATCTAGAGGAGTTTACAGGAGGATTCTAAGATAAAAAAATGAGATCTGGCATCAAAATAATGTTAATAATGTAGACACATATGGGTGAAAAGAAATGACAGTTATTTTTCACTGACATTCCTTTTACATTCACAAAATTGTGAAGTACTCTATTACAATTTTTCTTCATTTACACAAATTACTCAACGGCAACAACTGCAGGAATGCATATATCTAAAACACCTACATCAGAATTATGTGACACTATTTCTTTGTCCAACTTCAACAATTACACGCACCAACTATCCCCATCACATACTATAAAAACATTAACAAAATTCACATTATCACACCATTAGAAGTCAGGCCTATGAATGCAAAGATGTTTAGTTGTGTTAGATATTGTGAATATCACATAAGTTTAAAAAAGGAAAAGTTTTTCAGTGCTAAATTTTTATTATATTTCATTATTTTTCTTTCACCATTTTCTCTAAATCAAAATTTAAAAAGTTAGAAAATATAAGATTAATACTTTAATGGTAAAAATGGAACAAAAGTGGAGTAAAGTATATCTAACAGAAAATATGATCTTTAAATTTTAGACATACCAATTTTTGTCATCCTTTTGAGTCCTAAAGCAGTCTACCAAAAACACTTTGAAACTCAAACACCTTTTTAAAGAAGATATATACACAGATTTATTCAGACAAAATCATCTTTGCTTCAGTATTTAACTCTTTTACTATCTTACTGAACAGAGCACGATGATTTTCCATTGTTTTCTGAATGGATCTCACTCTACCCCACAATCTATGAGCGTTTCTACTTATCTATAAATGGCAAATTTGTAAATGGTTTAATTAGCTTTTTTTTTCCTTTGGTGAGGAAGATTGGCCCTGAGCTAACATCTGTTACCAATCTTCCTCTTTTTGCGGAGGAAGGTTAGCCCTGAGTTAACATCTGTGCCCATCTTCCTCTATTTTGCATGTGGGATGCCACCATAGCATGGCTTAATGAGCAGTGCATAGGTCCGTGCCCAGGATCTGAATCTGCGAACCCCAGGCCACGGAAGTGGAGTGTGCGAAGTTAACCACTATACCACTGGCCAGTCCCTTGATTAGCTATTTTTATTTAGCAGATTTTTAGACTAATGTATTAAATTTACCCCATTACTACAATTTATTTATTTATATTTTGAATACTTTTCTAAGTATTACCTACAATGTCATATAAAATTAATCAACACTTGATCCTATGGAGTATTTATGCTTTCTGAGCCCTAAAGGAAAATATCTAAAGATTATGAAAATTCTCAGGAGGATTTGAGATCCAAGAACACCATTCCCAAAGGATCACAAATTTACGTTATACAAGCCTTCCCAGGCACTAAATATTTAAAAATAAAAATGTAATTTAAAAAAAACTGCTTTTAATTATGTCTCCAGAGAATTCAGCATAGATTTATTTCCCTAGTATGTCTTTGTCCTCCCACACATTCATGTTTTGAAATCCCACATTCATAGATAAGGATTTGGAAGCAGGAAAAAAAAGAAAAGATTATTTTCATTGGTAATGAAAAGTGACAATATAAGATGGAGAACTAAGCCTGTCATAGAAAAAATTGTACCTAAGGCTAAATGCACCATTATTAATTCCTCAGACACACCTAACACTTCATGTCCTGTATGTCCTTCAGTTTCTATTCTGAAAGCTGTTTTTTCTCCAAATAGTCTTTGAGATATTGTCTGGTGGGTCCTAAATTGATATTTCATAATAACTAAGCATTCTCCCCTTCTTCAGTATTAATAGAGCATTTATCTATGTATATAGCTAGCCTTCCTGCAACTTGTGGTGGCCATGTGACTAAATTCTGTCCAAACGATGTAAACGGAGATAATCTGTGGAATTTCCATGAATATCTCTAGATATCTATGTATTTGTTTGTTTGTTGTTATTTTATCTTCCACTTATAAGTGAAATTATAGGGTATTTGACTTTCTCCACCTGACTTATTTTGCTTAGCTTAATACCTTCAAGACCTGTCCATATTGTTGCAAATTACAAGATTTAACCTTTTTTATGGCTGAGTAATATTCCATTGTGTATCTGGACCACATCTTCTTTATCTAGTCATCCATCGATGGGCATTTAGGTTGTTTCCAAGTCTTGGCTATTGTAACTAATGCTGCATTGAACATAGGGATGCAAATATCTTTTGGCTTTCCTGTTTTCGTATTCTTTAGATAAATACCAAGAGGTGGAAGAGCTGGATCATATGGTAGCTCTATTCTGAATGTTTTGAGGACTCTCCATACTGTTTTCCATAGAGGTTGCAGCAGCTTACATTCCCACCAGCAGTGTATGAGAGTTCCCTTCTCTCCACATCCTCTCCAACACTTGTTGTTTCTTGTCTTGTTAATTACAGCCATTCTGACAGGCATGAGATGATATCTCATTCTAGTTTTGATTTGCATTTCCCTGATGATTAGGGATATTGAACACCTTTTTAGGTGCCTATTGGCCATCTGTACATCTTCTTTGGAAAAATGTGTGTTCAGATCCTCTGCCCAAATTGAGTTGTTTGTTTTTTGCTTGTTGAGTTCTATGAATGCTTTATATATTTTGGATATTAACTCTGTATGGGATATATAATTTGCAAATATCTTTTCCCAATTGTTAGATTGTCTTTTGGTTTGTTGATGGTTTCCATTGCTGTGCAGAAGCTTTTTAGTTTGATGTAGTCCCATTTGTTAATTTTTTCTTTTGTTTCCTTGCCTGGTGAGACATGGTATTCAAAAAGATACTGCTAAGGCCAATGTTGAAGTGCATACTGCCTATGTTTTCTTCTAGAAGTTTTAAAGTTTCAGGTCTTACATTCAAATCTTCAATCCATTTTGATTTAATTTTTGTGTATGGTGTAAGATAATGGTCTACTTTTATTCTTTTGCATGTGGCTGTCCAGTTTTCCCAATACCATTTATTGAAGAGACTTTCCTTTCTCCATTGTATGTTCCTGGTTCCCTCGTCAAAAATTAGTTGTCTGTTGATGTGTGGGTTTTTTTTCTGGGCTTTCAATTTTGTTCCATTGATCTGTGTGTCTGTTTTTGTGGCTGTACCATGCTGTTTTGATTACTATAGGTTTATAGATTTTTGAAATCAGGGAGCGTGGTATCTCCAGCTTTGTTCTTTTTTCTCAGGATTTCTGTGGCTATTTAGGGTCTTTTGTTGCTCCATGTAAATTTTAGGATTCCTTGTTCTAGTTCCATGAAAATATTGTTGGGACATTGATAGGGATTGCGTTGAATCTGTAGATGGCTTTAGGAAGTATGGACATTTTAACTAAGTTAATTTTCCAATCCGTGAACACAGAATATGTGTTCTTTCCATTTCTTTGTGTCTTCTTCGATTTTTTAAACAATGCTTTATAGTTTTCAGTGTACAGGTCTTTCACTTCTGGTTAAATTTATTCCTCAGTTTCACTCTTTTTTGCGTGTGATTGTAATTGGGATTGTATTCTTAATTAGTCCTTATGCTATTTCCTTGTTAATGTATAGAAATGTAACTGATTTTTGTTTGTTGATTTTTCACCCTGCAACTTTGCTGTATTAGCTTATTATTTCTAATAATTTTTTTGTGGATTCTTTAGGGTTTTCTGTATATGAAATCATGTCATTTGTGACAGTTTTACTTCTTTCTTTCCAGTTTAGATCCCTTTTATTTATTTTGCTTGCCTGATTGCTCTGGCTAAGACTTCCAATACTATGTTAAATAAGTGTGGCAAAAGTGTGTATCCTTGTCTTGTTTCTGTTCTCAGTGGGATGGCTTTCAGTTTTTCACAATTGAGTATGATGTTAGCTGTAGTTTTGTCATATATGGCCTTTATTATGCCGAGGTACTTACCTTCTATACCCATTTTATTCAGAGTTTTTATTATAAAAGGCTGCTGTATCTTGTCAAATGCGTTCTCTGCATCTATTGAGGTTATCATGTGATTTTTATTCTCCATTTTGTTAATGTGTATAATGTTGATTGATTTGTGGATGTTGAACCATCCTTGCATCCCTAGAATAAATCCCACTTGATCACGTTGTATGATCTTTTTAATGTATTGTTGTGTTCAATTTGCTAGTATTTTGTTGAGGATTTTTGCATCAATGTTCATCAGTGATATTGGCCCGTAATTTCTTTTTTTTGTGTTGTCTTTGTCTGGTTTTGGCATGAGGGTAATGTTGGCCCTGTAGAATGAGTTATGAAGCATCCCTTCCTCTTCAAATTTTTAGAAGAGTTTGAGAAGGATAGATATTAAGTCTTCTTTGAATATTTGGTAGGATTCACCGGGAAAGCTATCTGGTCTTAGAAGTTTGTTTTTTGGAAGGTTTTGATTATTGTTTTGACCTCCTTACTAGTGATCAGTCTATTCATATTCTCTATTTCTTCTTCTTTTTTTTTTTTTAATAATTTTATTTATTTATTTTTCCCCCAAAGCCCCAGTAGATAGTTGTATGTCATAGTTGCACATCCTTCTAGTTGCTGTATGTGGGACGCAGCCCCAGCATGGCCGGAGAAGCGGTGCATCGGTGCGTGCCCAGGACACGAACCCGGGCCACCAGCAGCGGAGCGTGTGCACTTAACCACTAAGCCACGGGGGCCGGCCCTCTATATCTTCTTGATTCAGTTTTGTAAGGTTGTACGATTCTAAGAATTTATCCATTTCTTTTAGATTACCCAGTTAGTTGGCATATAGGTTTTCATAGTATTCTCTTACAATCCTTTGTATTTCTGTGGTGCCCATTTTAATTTCTCCTGTGTCATTTCTGATCATATGTATTTGAGATTTTTCTCTTTTTTTCTGGGTAAGTCTAGCTAAAGGTTTGTCAATTTTTTTGATCTTTTCAAAGAATGAGCTCTTAGTTTCATTGATTTTTTTCGTTTGTTTTTTTAGTCTCTATTTCATTCATATCCACTCTGGTTTTTATTATTTCTTTCTTTCTACTTGTTTTGGGCTTTGTTCTTTTCCTTTAGTTCCTTTAGTTCCTTTAGAGTACAGTTAGATTGTTTATTTGAGGTTTTTATTGTTATTTGAGGTAGGCCTGTATTGCTATAAACTTCTCTTTTGGTACTGCTTTTGCTGTATGCCCTAGGTTTTAGTACATAGTATTTTCATTTTCACTTGTCTCCAGGTATTTTTTATTTCTCCTTTTATTTCTTCATTGACCCAGTAGTTGTTCAGTAGCATTTTGTTTAATCTCCTCGTATTTGTGGCTTTTTCAGTTTTCTTCTCATAATGGATTTCTAGTTTCATACCATTGCGGTTTAGGAAAGATGCTTGGTATTATTTCAGTCTTCTTAAATTTACTGAGACTTGTTTTATGACCTCATATGTGATCTATCCTGGATAACGTTCCATATGCATTTGAAAAGAATGTGTATTCTGCAGTTTGGGGATGGAATGTTCTGTGTATATCAACTAACTCCATCTAGTCTAATGTGTCATTTAAGCCCAATATTTCCTTATTCATCTTCTGTTTGGATGATCTATCCATTGATGTAACTGGAGTGTTCAAGTCCCCTACCATTGTTGTGTTACTGTCAATTTTTCCTCTTACATCTGTTAATAATTGCTTTATATATTTAGGTGCTCCTACATTGAGTGCATAGGTATTTATAAGCATTATGTCTTCTTTTTGGATTGTTCCCTTTATCATTATGTAATGCCCTTCTTCATCTCTTGTTAAAGTTTTTGTTTTAAAGTCTTTTTTGTCTGATATAAATATTGCTACCCCGGTTTTCTTTCTGTTTCCATTTGCATGGAGTAACTTTTTTTTTTCCATCCCTTGACTTTCAGTTTATGTGTCTTTAGGTCTGAAGTGTGTCTCTTGTATGAGGCATATATATGGGTCTTGTTTTTTATGCAATCAGCCACCCTATGTTCTTTTGATTGGATCATTTAGTCCATTGACATTTAAAGTAGTTATTGATAAGTGTGTACTTATTGCTATTTTGTTGCTTTTTTTCTGGTTGTTTTAGTAGTTCTTCTCAGTTCCTTTCTTCTTCTCTTGCTCTCTTCCCTTGTGATTTGATGGTTTTCTTTAGTATTGTGTTTGGGTTTCTTTCTCTTTATATTTTGTTTATTTATTATAGGTTTCTGGTTTACGATTACCAAGAGGTTCATATATAATAACCTATGTAAATAACAATCTATATTATGTTGATGGTCTCCTATTAAAAGCCCTACACTTTTGCTCTCCTCCCCACATTTTACGTTTTTCGTATCATTTTTGCATATGTGTATCCCTTAACCTCTTATCTTAAAAATAGATATTTTTAGTACTTTTGTCTTTTGACCTTCATACTAACTTTATAGGTGGCTGATCCATTACATTTACTTTTATATTTGCTTTTACTAGTGATTTTTTTTCTTTGATAATTTTCTTATTCCTATATCTGGTCTTTTCTTTTCCACTTACGTCCCTTTAACACTTCTTGCAAGGCCAGTTTAGTGGTGATAAACTCCTATAGTTTTTACTTGTCTGGAAAACTCTTTTTCTCTCCTCTCATTCTGAATGAGAACCTTGCCAGGTAGAATATTCTTGGCTGTGCTTTTTTTCCCCTTTCAGCACTTTGAATATATTATGCCACTCCCTTCTAGCCTGTAAGCTTTATGCTGGGAAGTTAGCTGATAGCCTTATGGGATTTTCTTTGTATGTAACTTGTTGCCTTTCTCTTGCAGCTTTTAGGATTCTTTCTTATTTATTTCTTGACTTTTTTGGGATTTTTTTGGTGAGGAAGATTGGCCCTGAGCTAATATCTGTGCCAATCTTCTTCTGTTTTGTATGTGGGACGCTGCCACAGCATGGCTTGACGAGCAGTGTGTAGGTCTGTGCCCAGGATCCAAACCCGTGAACCCTAGGCTGCCAAAGAGGAGCATACGAACTTACCGACTATACCATCAGCCCCTTTTTAGTTCTTTTTATGAGAATTGCTCTGCTCTCTTATTTGGAACATATTCCTTTGTCTCTTCATTTTGCCTACTTCTCTGTGCGCATATCTAGGTATTAGGTAGATCAGCTACTTCTTCTGATCTTGGAAATGTGGTCTTCTCTAAGAGATGCCTTATGGGGCCCAGCAATGTGCTTCCCTCTCATCACCTGTTCCAAATGCTCCCAGGGTATCCCCTGTCTGGGCTGAGTGTGCCCTTCTGTTGTGGAGGGGTTGTTCTTGCTGTGGGCACATGGCTAGGCTAGGCTGGCCCCTGGGCCAACTGGTTGTAAGGTTCACCCATATGGGGCTGCTATGGTCTGGCACGGCTGGCTGTGAGGTCTAATAGCAGACAACTACTACTGGTTTGCTGTTGAGTCAGGCCCCCAGTGTGGCTGGTTGCTAGGCTCAGGGGCTCACAATTGCAATAGGCCTCCATTGTGACCCCCTGTGGCTTGTCACTGTTGTCAGCTCTCCAAGAGAACAGACGGATAGGGCCCCCCCCATGTGCACACCCATCAAGGAAACCCCACTCATCTTGCTGTAGTGGTTCCACATACCCCACCCACGTGGGCCCACAAGTTTGCCTCAGGCTTGCTGGTGGGTGGGGCCAGTCCCTGTGGTGGGCTGCCTGCCCTGGCTGTGCTTGATTAAATCAGTGCTCTAATTGGGGGTGCAACCCCCTGTGCTGACAGACTAGAGGAGGGAATCCAATGGCATTTGTCAGCATGCATGTCAGCACGACAGAACTAGATCACAGTAATGGCTGTCACCAGTGTCTCAGTCCCTAGTGGAGTGGTCCCAGCTGCTTCCTGCCTCTCTGAGATGTGCTCAGAGCTTAGTTAGAGAGTCTCTTTTGCCAATGGACTATGCATTTTTTATCTGGTGTTCTTGTGTTGGTTTCTGGAACAGGCGAATCTGCGAATGGGCTTTGTAAGAGCAGGTTTTCTTTCTCTGAAATTTGATAGTTTTTCTGGGCACATTCCCCACCAGTTGTCAAAGCCAGCAAAGCAAGGTAATATGGGATCTCATCTAAGTTGTTCTGAATCGAAAGACTGGGGTGCTTATTGTAGCATAGATGCCTGCTTAGATCCCTCCACTCCTCCAGGAAAAGCTTCATACCTTTAAGATTGCTCCTGGCTGTGTTGCACCATGGCTAGGATGTGGTTTTTTTCTCAGCAGAGGTGTATTTCTGCCTCCTGCACCCCTGTCAGTGTTGCCCCTTGTTGTGGAGGTTCTTTTTATCCATTTTGCAGATCTCTCTCAGAGGAAATTGTTCTGCAGGTAGTTATACATTTGTTGTGTCCTTGGGAGGAAGTGAGTTCAGAGTCCTCTTATGCCTCCAACTTCCCCAACTCCCCTCATTCACCTTTTGAATAACACGTTGACAGCTTCCATTTTTTCCCAATTAGATATGAAGCTTCTATAAACATTTGCTTGTAGGTATTACATGATCTTTGAGATTTTTGGCCTTTACTGTTTTCCTTCTCCCTAAAGAATTTCTTTTTTAAAACATTTCTTGCAAGGCATATAAGGTAAACTCCTTAATTCTGTTTCTTTGAAAGTCTTTATTTCTCCTTCACTTCTGGAGAATAATTGCACTGAATATAGAATTCTTTTCTGTGTTTTTTTTTTACTTTCAGAGCTTTAAATATTTCACTACATGCTCTTTGTGTTTGCATGATTTCTGATGAGAAGTCAGAAAGTTCCTCTACAGGTCACGTGTTAATTTTCCCTGGCTGTCTTCAAGATTTTGTCTTTATCTTCAGTTTTCCGCAGTTTTAATATTATGCCTACATGTGTTTTATTTTGTTTTTGTTTCTGATACTGTTTTGCTATCTATCTTTGTGGTGTTCTCTGAGCATATTGGATCTGTGGTTTGTTGTCTGTCATCAATTTTGAAAGTTCTAAACCACTATTTCTTCTAGTATTTCTTCTGCTCTATTCTGTCTTTCTTCTCCCTTTGGTCTTCCAGTTGCAGGTATGGTTCACCTTTGCAAATGGACCAACACTTGTTGGTTCTTTTTTTTAATCTTTGCTTTTCAGAGTTTTAGGTGGAAAGTTCTTGTTGGCCTACCTACAAATGCACTGATTCTTTCATCAGCCATGTCCAGCTGACCAATGACGGGCCCATCAATGGCATTCTTTATTTCTACGGAATAATTTTTTATTTCTAGCATTACCTTTAATTCTTCCTGGAGTTTCCATCTCTGTGCTTACGTTGCTATCTGGTCTCGAATATTGCATGTGTTTTCATTTCGAGCTCTTAACATAACAACCATAGCCATTTAAAATTACCTACCTGATAAGGCCAACACCTGTGTCCTTTCTGACTCGGGTTTTGATGATTGCTTTCTCTCTCCAGACTGCTTTTCCTTTATTATGTCATGCTTGTAATTTTTGTTAAAAACTGGACATACTGTCTCATGTAATAGGAATGGAGGTAAATAGGCCTTTAGTGTGAGGGTTTATATTAACATGCTGGGAGTTTTCGAAATGTGTGTGTGAGAGGAAGCTTTTTTTAGATGACTCATTCACACCAGCTATTAAACAAGCTCATCTTAAAAACATAATGAATAATAATTATAAATAATCTTGCCCTGTCCTTTCTTTTTCTCTAGTTATCACCCTGTCTTTCTCCTCCTCTTCATGGCCAAATGTCTCCTATGTGTTTTTCCCATTAGTTTCTTTCATTTCTTAACTTCTCTTTACTCATAAATAACTTCAATCTGGTTTGTGCTCTTACCTCTCTTTCAAAATTGTTCTTTTCTGAGGTTGTCAATGGCCAATGTGTGGCTAAAAATTAACAAATAATTCAAAGCTATTTTTACTCAACTTCTCAGAAATGTTTGGCACTCTTAATCACTCCCTCCTTAAATACTCTTTCCTTGTCTTGGAAAATATCTTGTTGCCATGACCCATTCTTTCATCTTAAGGCTTGTTTTAAGGACCACTCACAAACTCATGTTCAATGGGATTAGAGAAGGATATGAGAAGTTGTCATGGAATCTGAAGTCCATACAGTATTTTGTTGTTATTACTGGTAGTGCTCATTCTCAACTGGTCACTGTCTCAGCAAATGTTGTGACTTTTTAGCAACTCATTCACATCAAAAGCAGATATGAAGTAGCATGAGAGGACTTTTGAGTTTTCTCTCTTAATAAATATGCTATATGCAACCATATACTCATGCTATATTTTTAATACTATCCCCTGGTTTCAGAACTAGATTCAGAAATAGTCAACACGGAGTCCATATGGAGATTAAATTAGTAAATATAGTATCAACATTGTTTTTTTTTGTTCTATTAATATTTTACTATAAAAACACACCAAAGATGAACACTTAGGTTATATCTTTTTTTTTAATTTTTTATAAAGACTTTATTTTTTTAGAGCAATTTTACATTCACAGCAAACTTGAGAGGAAGGTATAGAGATTTCCCCAATACCTCCTGCCCCTACGCATGCATAGCCTCCCCCATCATCAACATCCTCCAACAGAGTGGTCCATTTGTTACTACTGATGAATCTATGTTGACACATCATCATCACCCAAAGTCCATAATTTATATTGGGGTTCCCTCTTTCTTTTTTTAATTTTTTGTTTATTGCAGTAATGTTGGTTTATAACATTGTATAAATTTCAGGTGTACATCATTCTACTTCTATTTCTGCATAGATTACATCATATTCACCACCCAAATACTAATTACAACCTATCACCACACACCTGTGCTGAATTATCCCTTTTGCCCTCCTCCCTCCCCCCTTCCCCTCTGGTAACCACCAATCCAATCTCTGTCTCTATGTGTTTGTTTATTGTTGTTGTTAGGTTATATCTTGCTATTGTGAATAGTGCTACAATGACCATAGGTGTGCAGATATTGCTATGAAATACTGATTTTGTTTCCTTCAGATACGTGCTCAAAAGTGGGATTGATGGATCATATGGTAGATGTATTATTAATTTTTTAAGGAACTTTCATACTGTTTTCGACAATGGCTGTGCCATTTACATTTCCCACCAATGGTGCATAAGGATTCCCTTTTCTCTACATCCTCAGTAGCATCTGCTTTCTCTTGTCTTTTTGATAATAGCCATCCTAACACATGTGAGGTGATATCTCAAAGTCGTTTTAATTTGCATTTCTCTGATGATTAATGATGTTGAGTGTCTTTTCACATACCTGTTGGTAATTTGTATGTCTTCTTGGAGAAATGTCTATTCAGGTCTTTTGCCCATTTTTTAATGAGATTATTTGGTTTTTGCTATTGGGTTCCATAAGTTCCTTATTTATTTTAGATATTAACCCCTTACTAGATATATAGTTTGCAAATATTTTCTCCTATTCTGTAGGTTGCCTTTTCATATCCGAAAAATTATTGCCAAGACCAATATCAAAGAGGAATATTATTTGATCATAAAAAAGAAGGAAATATTGCCATTTTGACAACACAGACAAACCTGGAGGGCATTATGCTAAGTAAAATAAGCCAAACACCGAAAGACAAACACTATATAACCTCACTTATATGTGGTATCCAAAAAAAAAAAAGTTGAACTCATAGAAACAGAGAGTAGAGTGGGCTAGGAGGTGGGAGAAATGAAGAGATGCTGATCAATGGGTACAAGCTTTCAGTTATGAGATGAATAAGTTCTGGAAATCTAATGTACAGCATGGTGACTATAGTTAACAATACTGTAATATATACTTGAAATTTGCTAAGAGAGTAGATGCTAAGCAAACATTCACATCACACACACAAAAAAGATGGATGTTTTCATTAACCTGATTGTGGTAATCATTTCACAATGTATGCGTGTATCAAACCATCATATTGTACATCTTAAATATGTACAATTTTATTTGTCAATTGATACCTCAATAAAGCTCAAAAAATAAAAATAAAATGTCTTCTGCTTGATGCAATAGAGATTATTGAGAATGAACAAGTTTTTCATTTCTTGAGGACAGTGCAAAAAAACCCACTTTTCATATTTTTGATAATTAATTAATTTCATTGGAAATTTGGAATTTCTCTGATCAGGTCTATTTTTTTATGTTGCTAACAATAAAATCATAGATAACAAATAAAGTGAATGTTATCTGTGGAGTTTAAGGAGCCTGCCTTGTGTACTGCTCTGTGCCAAGTGATATCACAAAGACCTGAGCAATCACTGCCCATGGGAGGAGCTTAAAGAAGATTACCATGGCAAACACTCATACGGTTCAATAATTATTTGAATCGCATGATAGAAATCCACTGGAAACTTAATTTTACACATTGGAGCTTAAGTGATGGTACTAAGGGTAATAATTAATCTCTGGAAAATGTATTCAAAAAATTAAAACCAAATTTACATTGAACATTCATCATTGTTGTTTCTGAACAAATTCCTCTTGAGACAAATATAATTAAACTGTGCAGTGGATGCGATCCCTATGGTCTCTAGTCAGAATAGAAATACTGCCTATTCCACCACCACGTTATAATGTGGAATCATAAGAAGTCTAGAAGTCCAACAAGGAAAAGAAAATTTTCCTTGTGGTTCTAGATATGTTTTTCTATTCGGAGTTTCCTGTAAAATTACATTGAGGTTGTGGAAAGGAGATTTCTGTTAGCTTTGGTCTCCATGGATTTTAGCTGCCTCATCAATAGCTTATTCTTTTCAAATGAAAATGAGCAAAAATATGTATGAAAATGAATAGAAAAGTGACTGGAAATATACTCCTTTCCAAACTCTTAAGTGTAGCTTTAAGGAAGGTTATGGAATTCAGAAGACCAGAGTAATAAATTATATTATTTATATTATACTCTATACAGTTAGGTTTTATGTCACTCCCTTACAATTAGAATGCCTTCATATGTTACTATGTTATAGCTTGTGTATAGGATTAGAATATCAAGAAGATAAAAACAAAAAAAAATCAAATTATGTAACTTAAAGCCATTGTTTTTCTAAATTTTTGTGAAAATAGCATAAGATCCAGAACTCAGAATCAGGAAGGAATATTGCATCCATTCTTATTAGGCAGTTATTTAGATAAGTTCAGCAAATGAAATTCTCATCTCAGACCAGTGATCCTAGGAAAGCTCCCTTTTCTGAGGTTTGATAGACACCTGTGCTAGGTGACTGGATTCCTTTAGCTTATCTGCCCTCTTTCTTGTCTCCACAGATGTCTGGTTCTGAGCCTACAATGAGTGGAAACCAGTCCCTCTGCACTACTTTCACATTTGTGGCTTTTTCCTCTCTGGCAGAGTTACAACCTGTGCTCTTCACTGTGTTCTTAATCATCTACTTGTTTACTATGGGAGGAAACCTCATCATCATTTGCCTGATCTGGGTCACCCCTTCCCTGCACACCCCCATGTATTTCTTCCTGGTTAACCTCTCCTTCCTGGAGATGTGCTATATCACCAGTGTGGTGCCTCAGATGCTGGTGCACCTGCTGGTGGAGACCAAGACCATGAGTGTGGGAGGCTGTGCAGCTCAGATGTATGTATTTAGCATCTTGGGACTGACAGAATGCTGCCTGTTAGCAGCCATGGCTTATGACCGCTTTGTAGCTATTTGTTACCCGCTGCATTACACTCTCCTGATGGGCCCCCGTGTGTGCTTGAAACTGGCTGCAGCATCTTGGGCCACGGGGGTGGTGGTGGAGTCAGCCCAGACGACCTGGATCTTCACTCTGCCCTTCTGTGGAACAGGGAAGATTCAGCACTTTTTTTGTGACATCATGCCCGTAGTGAAACTGGCCTGTGTTGATACCTCCCACAATGAAATCGTGTTGTTTACTATCTCCATGCTCTTCATTATGAGTCCCTGTTTCCTCATTCTCTGCTCCTACACACGCATTCTTGCGGCCATCTTGAGACTCTCTTCAGCAGCTGGCAGACGCAGAGCCTTCTCCACTTGTTCTTCTCATATCCTGGTTGTTTCTCTGTTCTTTGGCACTGCCTTGTTCACTTATCTCCAACCTAAGACCACACACACTCCAGAAACAGACAAAGCAACTGCTCTCATGTACACAGTGGTCACACCTGCTCTGAATCCTGTTATCTATACCTTGAAGAACAAGGAAGTAAAGGAAGCCTTTCAAAGGGTAACACAAAGGAACCCTCTGAGACAAATGACCTAAACCAGCTGTAGCAGCAGAAACTTAACATTATTGTATAGAGAGGTTACCCAAGTTTTATGTTCCTTCTATCAACATTAACTATCATTAAAGTATTTATAGTATAGCAACCAGGAAACACTTGGATCTGTTCTACATTTTTCAATGTGTTTAAGCAAAGGAAATTATGCAGTAGGATCATTAAATTGTTTATCATTCATTCAGTCAACAAAATAACCGAGTATCTCCTGAGTCCTGGACACCATTCATTTTTTCCTTCTCCAATGGCAATAGGATCAAGGTTAGTATGTTTCATTCTATTTTACAGAGGAAGATGAATGTTCTTCTTGTGGAAAGAAATAAAAAATAAATGGGAAGTAATTAATGATTTTTAGTGTCAAATATAGGCTATTAGAATTTTTCTTAAAGGGAATATGCTCCCTTAATTACTCTGCTCTCTATACGTCTTAATAATCATGCATCTTAAATAATCAACTTTTAATAAATACTGATGAGTGGTGTACACTATGACACAACGCTAAGTACTTAACTTGTAAACCTAGTGAGGGACCTTGATTTTTTTATGCACAACTAGATTCTTCCTTTGCTCTTATTCACTTATTTCTTTATTTTTCATGTGAATGAAGTTTTAGAGAAACTTCTCCCTATGTGGTATTTACTCTTGTTATTCTGATTTTAAATCTTGTTTAAATATATCGGTTTGTATATAATTTCCCTTAGGGGCTGTCCATATATTCTAGCTAGTTAATTATATTGACCCCTTGAATAATAAAAAACAAGACTTCTGTAAGAGACTAAACTAAAAACTTAAATGAATGTTGGTTTCTTATGGTAACTTTGGGGCAGTGAAATGACAAAATAAATTAAATTTCAGTGATATTTACAAAAATTAGAGTTAACCTTTGACTTTATTTTAGTGTCGTTACCCTAGAGTCAAATCCTAAAACAAGTGCAAGTAATTTGTTTGGAAGGGGCTCAGAAAGAAGAAAATGATACAGGCAAGGGAAGACAGCCAATAAATGGTCCCCTATTGTGCCAGGTACCATAAAGAGCAACTAAAATTTAATCTTAGGGGGGAAATAGTGCAAAATGCAATTCTAAAATTTATTGTCTTCTAGATCTGGGTGTATATACACCCATTCTCATTAATCATTGATTGAGAGTTGATCCTAAGGAGTATGAATTCTGACACTACTACTCTGCCGCTAATTGTAGGGACTTCTGGAAATGCCCTCAGGAAAAGTGACTCAGATATTTGGTATCTGCAAAGCATCTGGCATTGGTCCTTGAAATGGTAAAGTTGGAGGGATATAGGAGGTGACACTGTTAGTAAAAGCTACAAGTTTATTCTACAGACATATTCGGGATACTTGTATTTGGGATAGCAAAAGAAGGTGAAGTATAGGTATATAAAATAAAGAATTGCTTTGAATATAAGATAAGGATTTATATCTCAATAATTGTTATTCCTTCTTTCATTATCTGACACTGTTTGGGGAATGGTAGTTTAATTCCCAAAGGCCAAAGCTACAGCTATATAGCACACAGACATGAGAAAAATAAATCTTGTCATATCAATTCCTTCTTACTATAGGTCGACTTTCCATTGAACCACTGATTTATTTTTTTTAGAAGTCTAAAACTATTCTCTTTCTTAGAGTAGCCTTTACAATTACTAATTTAACATTTTTAAATTAATCAGCAGATGGAAGACTATGAGTCCCAAGAACACATTCATGTAGAATGTGTTTAAGTGTGATTATTTTTCAAAATTACCCAATGAAATGTTTCTCATGATTCATTACTTAAACTGAATATAATTAGTCAATTTCACTGTTTCTTTCTCTATTTGCATCCATGTAGTGCAATAAGTGAAAAATGAAGTGTGCAATCAGCTATTTAAGTATTTGCTCATCAGAGGATCCACTATTAAAATATTTTAGTCTTTTATAAAGGTAGAGTGACACCACTCAGTTTGCTTTTAAGATTAAATACCTCAGTTGTCTTAAAAATAAAAATAAAAATATATTAACCTTTTTAGCACACTGAACAATACTTTCAGGCCCCTTTTTGTTTCTTACTGCTACCGTTGTTTGGATATGCAGGTTCACTGGATAGAAGGACATGGATAACTCCTTTATGTGTTGTCTAATACAAAGTATTCCCCTTATAATAAACATAAATGAGAATTTGAGATTTTTCTCTATAGAATTCCGTTTAAGTTATACTTCATCATTTAATATGTTTATCATGATCCAACACTAGAAGAACTATTTTCTTTTTGGTAAAGTTCATAGGTTGTGGTGATTAAATGGGTAAAATGTTATTAAAAATCACCTTGTTCGTGTCTTGACGCCAAGTAGTCATACAATATTAGTTAGTTGTTATAAACTTTATTAATATTGATAAGTTTTGATAAAAATAAGTGTATTGTAAATTATTTTGAGATTTTCTTCTGCATTGACAAATTGATTTTTCTGCAAGAGATTTTATTGTAATTGTGAGTCTCCTTCCAGCCGTAGTTCAGTGTTCTACATGCCCTGACTTCTCATCCTCAAGTAAATCAATTAATTAAAATATTATTGTGAAGTAAGTTAAGTCCTGTGGACATAAATATAATACATAATTTTGGTTCTCAAGTCCTAAAAAGTAGTTTTTTGTTTTGGTTGTTTTAACAATTATTTAATTATACTGTTCTCTAGTGGCAAATCTTCTCCAACATTCTTATTATCAGTGTCCAAGAAAGGCTAAGAATAAAATACTTCCAGCGGACAGAAAGTGAAGCAGCTAAATTTGATAACCAAGAATTCACTCCTCATTGCAGAATGTGGTCAAACTGATGCCAATATCATCATTCATTGTTCATCTCAGTTACCTTATATTTGCCATTTGAGGGAAAAAATTACATATATATGTATGTATATGTAATTTGCTAGGCCTATGATAAAAATATGACACTGTTATACAAGTTTTTCCCTGTTTGTCTAATTTTTAAATTGTTTTTTCCTTCAGTTTTCCTCTTCTCTTCTGTATTGAATGGATGTTATACTGCTTTGTTCAAATTATCATTCTGGTCAAATTATCACTCAGGTACTAACATTCAGGATAGTGATGATCAGAACCTGGAATGTTTATCAATAGAATTACAACTGGAAAGGACGCACCTGGAGACTTTAAACTCAGAGACTAAACATCACTGCACGTAGAAGCTGAACAAATAAATTCGTTTCCTGTGACTGAACAACATCAATGTGTGCTCTATTCTGTTGAGAAGTGTGTTTGTGATCGCATATGGGATACTATGATAACCTTAGGTGAAAGAATTCAGAAGAATGGAATGGCTGAAGGCTTCACGGGTAGTACCTGTATAATAGCAGAGCCTAACTCCCTCCAAAGCTGTCTCTTAGTTATGTCAGAGACAAATAACGAATGCCTCACATGTGTGCACATGTGCTTCTGTGCACACTCACACACACACACAAGTCCAAGAGCTGCCAGTCATCACAGAGTGTCTGATCTCTTATATGGTTTTACTCTCACCTTTAAAGACTCACTGCTCTGCAAAATTACCTACAGAAACTTTGTTGTTGCTATTTATTACCAAATTATTAAGAAATCTACGCGTGCTCCACAAGCAATGTTTCTGGATATTCCCAACTTCCAATTCCCTGGAATTCCAGAAAGACACTGAATTCCCAGGAACAGAGATGAAAGAAATCTCTTTACCAAACTTATGTGGCATTTTATTGCTTGAGCTTCAAAGCAATTTCTCCCCAAATTAAAAATTCAAAGAATATTTTCCACACATATCACGAGAGATAAATCAATACCGATTGTTGGTTTAGAAGAATGAGAAGTTCCAAAAAGCAACTTCAAAAAATGCTCTATTGTGAAGTGTATAGAAGGAAAAAGATGTGTACAAATCTCAAGTTTAATAATAAAAACTATGGACACCAGTGAGATGCTTTCCAGTGCATGCCTCCTCCTATGAGATTGCCCAGCAGGCAGCTCCCCCACATTAAGACTACTTGGCATCACATCCACAGCCCAAAATGATTTTAAGTACCAGAAATGTCCAGTAGTCGGTACCTCCACAAACCTCCAAAATGATGAAACCAGATATTACAATAATCATTCTATGTTTCTTAAGATGTTAGAGCATTTTAAAAATAGGTAATAAAGTTGATATTATATTCACTGGAAACTATTGTTTTAAATATGTGACATGTGTGGAGTGGGAGCATTTTTCACTTGTTCAGCAAATTCTGATGAGGACAAAGCTGAAGGAAAGAGGGACTTAAATTCTGAAGAAGACTGCAAATAAGCCAATAATAACTGGGCTTACTAAAAAGGTAGAAAATCACCCCAGGCACATCCATGTACTGGCCTGTACATAAAGAAGACTGAGGAGGGTATGATGCAGTTAGAACTGTCATACTTGTAAGCTGCCAGGTTCATGAGGAGGTTTTTCTTCTAATTCTCACAGTGTACAGCAGGGGAGGGCTGCAAGGACACTAAATCGAGGGTGCCTCAAAGAGAATCATTTGTAGAAATCGGAATACCTGTTAAAAGGTGAAACTGGACCGCACTCCTCCAGCTGGATGCTTGCTGAGACGTGGCACTGTGGCCAGCTTAAGCACTCCCTTTGAGTGAAACATCCAATGACTAAATGTTTAAGATAGGTATTGCTTGTATCCACTGGAATTTGGAGGAATATGGAACATAAAGGTGAGGGTTATTTGTCATCCAATTATTACTGTAATTTTGAGAATCACTGTAGGAATCTTTAAAGCAGGATTTGAAAGGAATGAGGTGGAGAATACTTGAAAAAAATAACAAACTTAGGTATAAATCTGACAAAATATGTACAAGATCTATTTAAGGGAAACTACAAAACTCTGAAGGAAGAAACCAAAGAAGAACTAAAAAAATGGAAACCTAAGAGCTTCGTGTATCAGCAACAGAACCACATTGTTAACTAGATCCCATTATGGCTTGGGCCTCACCCTGTAAAGAAATTTGCCCTTTTCCTCTCTCTCATCCCTGACTTATCAATTCACTGGATGACCCAGGGCCTAGAAGCTGTTAAGCGTCTGCTGAGTTCAGAATTAGATGAAAGTTTTAAAATCCCAACTCACTAAATTTTAATAACTAAAAGATATCTGAAGTTATAGAAACTGACAGAGACAGTTAAGAGATACAAAGCGGGGAATCAAAAGAGCAAAGTTGAACAGTGATTGGAGAAAGGTAAAGCCATTTCATGGCTGTGCTCCTGAAGAACTGAGCACTCTATTACTAATGTCTTTTTTCATCACGCGAAAGTCGGTTACATATGTAGTGTTTATGTCGTATTCTGGCTTAAGTGGAAGACTTGAATGACTAGAATCATCTATCCTCACATTATTTCCCAAGTATCAGAATTTACCAAAAACGATGAACACCTTTCCAATGGCAAATTGTTAATCTCACTGTCCTTCAGGGTTAACACTTAGAGGGGCTGAATGGGACAGCAGTTCACTTCCTCTCGTTGCAAATATGGAGAAAAATCATTTATAAAACATGTACAAGAAAAAAATTTTTGTCAGTTGTTCATAGGAAATTCCCCACATTGTCTTAAGATAGATGTAGCAATTAGGCCTGCAGTTACCCTGGGAAGGTACATAACTTGTTCAGGCAAATACCTAAATACTCAGGGCCTGATTAGGCCTGGTCCCAAATATTAGCTTTCTTTTGATAATGGAAACAAAAAATTCAGGAAGTTTGAACTCTGAGAATAAAGTGGTTAGGGTAATCAAAGTTTCTTCAACATGAAAGGGAAAAAAATTGAAGAGGGTAAAGAGAAACCACAGATAGGGAATATTAATTGTTTCATGGTCTTATTCTACCTAACCCCACCCTAATCCCAAAATCAACTAATCAATTTTTATTTTTAGTTTCAGAAATTTGATAGGATATTAGAAATATATAAAACACTCAAATTGTACACTTTCTTTTTTTTTTAGTGAAAAGATTTTACTTTTATTTGAAAGCGTGTAATTAACAGATTAAATAATTTGAATATTGACATTATAACCATTGCCACGGATGAAAATATGAATTTTAAAATTTATGTATATTTAATAACTGTGTATATTGTACGTAAACACTCCTTATGATTAATTTATCCTCACAAATGTATGTATACAAAGGATTTTGTATTTCATTATCTTTGAAACTGTAATTCTTACTAATAATAACAAAGACTGATTTGGGTACTTTTTTTTTTTCATTTAACATAATTTTTATGAATGAAAGTATTTACCTATTTGCATATTTCTTTGTACATTTCTTTTTTTTTTTAAATAAAAAAAAAATTGCACACTTTCTTGATGCTCCACTTTCCAGGGGTTGGAGGAAAGAAATTCATTCTAAATACATTTCACTACGCTTTTCTTTCTACATCCTTTATAAATTCTAATGTGTAAGAGGTATTTTTTTTTTTTAATTTTTATCTCCTTAGCAACCATTGTCATTTTGCCTTGTTTCTCACTGGAACAATGCAAAGGGACAAAGGAACAAGTTGTGGAGAAACACACCTTCCCAATTCTCAAACTACGTGTTAGCACCATAGCACACAGTGGTGGTATGTGACCAAGGCCTCACGGAAGAGATTGGCTCAAAGTTTGACACATGACTCAGTAAGGCCCAATCAAACTAACTCTTGAGTTTTTACTTAAGCAAGCAAGAAAGTGATATTTTTTCCATCAGACTTGAACTTGGGAAGATATAACTCTGGAGATCCTAAGAGCTATAGCACAAGGAAAGAGGTTAATTTGACCATAATGTCAATGGGAGGAAAACACTGCCTAGAGCTGCATTAATCTTGAGTCATGATGACATATAAGCTGGTGAATCCAGCTTTCATAAGACACTGGAATTTTCTGTTGCATGAAACAATACTGACTTCCCCCTCTTTTAGCATTTGCTTGTATCATTCTGAGATGAAGTGGCCCTTACCTGTAACTAAAAAATCCTCAATAATTCAAAAGCCATTTTAAACGAAGTCCTAGAAACTTAGACACAGCTAATTTTTTTTACTCTATTTTTTTAATCTTCTAGAAAAGATTAGTTATTACTATACATTCTTCTTCCAGTTTGATATGTCTTTATATAATTAAAATGTTAAGTGGTTTTCTCTACAAATTTCATGAATTAAAATAAGTTTTAATAATTCTGTTATTTAATCAAACAAATCCAGCATGCATATATCTTTTAAGAGTAATTTAAGAATGATGCAAACCTCTTCAACAAATATCATTCATAATTATAGGACAAATAATTCAGAGTCATCCATTTGTTTAGCAGGATTCCTGAGGATTTTAATTTTATGAGGTTTTTCTCTTTTCCTCAGAAACAAAGAGCTAAACAAATTACATAATGCAAAAGTACATAATCTTTGTGATCAGATCACCTGACTCAAGAGGAATTTCCCAAATACATGAACCAAAGTATATGGTTAGTGTCCAGACCCTTTCTAATACATGCAGTGTCATTAAGTTTTAATTTTGAATTTTTAAAAATAATGCCTAAGTAAGACTCAAAAAATTATGTTTTTTCAATTTCCATATATAGTTGCCACTAGGAAAAAGCAGATGTCAAATATTTGTTAATAATTATTGATTGATCCGGCAACATTGATTACTCTGGTAACAAGGATAACAACCCAGAATAGGATTTTGTATACTTAAAAATATTCACCAAATTATACATATTTTCAATATAAACAGTACAATAAATTCAAGTTACTAACTGTCAAATAAATGCCTTACAAGAAAGGAAATGACATATAACTCTATTCACACTTTCCAGTTAGTTAAATTCATTCATTCGGAGGCAGTTATTTTACTGTGTAAGGTTGAGATAACTATTGACGTGTCTGTGAAAAGCTGCCTAGCAGTGCCATCTGGTGGACAGAATTTATAGTGACTGTATGTGAATATATGTCACATCTGGATATTTTCACACTTTAAAAATATCTAACACTTTGTGCCATTCTAGCTTTAAAGATAATGTAAAATATGCAATTTTATTGAGTATTACATTTATTGAAATCATTTAAATATTAAAAACTATTAGGGAAAATTTATATACTCTTCTCATTGGCAACACAACAATGCCAAGGAATAGTAGATAAGGGAAACGGTTTTAGCAAATAGCTTTTATTTTAGGTTATGTTTATTAAACCTAATGAATAATATAAGATCAATATTTCCACTGAAGGAATAATATTTGCAAATAAATTCTAAACTAACTTCCAGGGATTAACGAATGTAAAACGAGTTTAAACTGGAAGCTATGAAGTACTCTTTAAAAAACTAAACAGGTTTTTTAAAAAAATATGTGGTCAAAGACAGATGCAATTCTCCATGGAAGCAGTCAGAAAATTGTGTTTTCACATGAATAAAAGTTACTTTTAATATGTGGACTTTTTGAAAACTACTCTAATAATGTTGACATCCACCCAAGAGATTCTTGTAAGTGTATGTGTGTGTGTATGATGAGTACAAAAAACTTAAGGGAACACTTGTTTCTGACTCTATATTTTTTAACATTTAATGTACCACTTAAAACTATTTCAGGCTTGAGTTGCCCTATAATCACCTAGTAAAGGTTCTCTCTAATTTTGTTCTTTGACTAAATTCACCTTTTAATAGGGCCCAATGAGACTGATTAAAATCATGAGTTATTTTACTTGGGTTTATTTAAGATAATTCATAGAAAGATACAAAAGTTTCATTCAACCAATGGGAATTGTCTGGTTGCCGTGGTGTAACCTATAGCTAATTATGGCAAAACCAAATCAATTTGTGTGAAGAAGTTTGAGAAATTAGCTACTCTACACCCCAATTGTACCTTGAGACCAATGGGGTCCCATCTTCTCATTAACCTTCTCAAAGGCGTGATTCTATCTCTCTTAGGTATCTCTCTAACTGGCACACTTAAATGTGAAAATGGAGTACTATTTTAGGCATCCAGTGAGAATTCCACTATTTGGAAACCATTAGAGTAGAGCTGACTCCAAACATGCTACCCTGAGGATGACTTCATCTTTAATTTAAAAGTATTTGTATAAATATTCTCCAAGGAACAGATGATTAATGGCAACAATAGAGAAGTGCTATGTGAGTTTCTGATTGGTCTCCAGGGTTTGCTGCACTAAAGATGAAAATTTATGAGCTCCAGAAAGTGCATTAGACACTTTAGGTGAAAACGATTATCTTAAAGGGATTTTGTCCTCTTGCATAATTAAGATGAGGTAACTCCTCAAAAAAAAAAGTTAATCATAAAATTTCCACATCAATTATACAAATTCTCAGGATGAGGGGGAAAAAACCTAGTTATCAAGAAATATTTTTGTCTTGCCTAATATAAATATGGGTGAAGTATTGTGAAAAAAATATAGGATTTGAAGAAAGGAGAATTGGATTCTAATGGTGAATTAGTACCAATAAGAAATGTGCACATAAGCTAATAATTTGGGGGGATTTCTCACATAAAATTCTTAAGAATCCCAGCCTCATATCACAGACTCTTTTAAAGACTAAATTTAAAAATCCATGCAAACTAATGTATATTCCATTTCTTGCTCTAGTCCACAGGCTGAACTATATTCAACTCAAAAGACCAGGTACCTATCATATTTTAGAGAAAATAAAACAAACATCAAAAGAAGAGATTTGTCGATTTCTTTAAATTGCTCATTCTAATGTCACAATCCTGCCTGTCAAACACAAGTTATCATTATTAGGTGAGTCTTCAAAATTTGCCATGTTTTTCTTCTTCACACTATTTCTTGGTTTAATCTACAATAGGGAAATATTAATTTAATTAGAAATAAAAATAATAATAATAATAACAAAGCACCTAGAAAATCCCCAAATAGCTGTAATTAAATAGCTTCTAAAAAGCCACAGGTCAAAGCCAGAATTAAAAAAAGAAAAAAATTTTAACTGAATGATTTTACACTGAATAATAGTGAAAAAAAAATATCAAAATTACTGAGATGAAGCTAAAGTAGGGCATAAAGGAAAATGTATAGAAATGAATGTATAGATAACAAGAAAACTCTGAAATATTATTTAAGCTTCTGCCTTGAGTAAGTAGGAAAATAAGAAAGTCCAAAATGCAAAATGAGCAGAAGGAATGAAATAATAAAGATAACAGGAAAAAGCACTGAAATTAAAAATAAAACAGAAAAAAGTAAATAAAATCATTATCTACAAAAAAGCTCTATGAAAACATCAATAAAAATTAATAAAACTTTAGCCAACTGAAAACAAAAAAACTGGAGACAAATTAACCAATATCAGGAATAAGAGAACATCACTACAGATTCACAAATATTTAAGGGTTATTAGGGAATATTATGAACAGCTTAGTGTCAAAAAAAGTTTAATGACATAAACAAAATGAAAAAAAAATCCTTAAAAGGTAAAAATCTCCCAAGTTTACTCTAAAAGGAATAGATGCAAAAATTTTCAACAAAATACTAGCAAACAGAATTCAGCTGCATAGTAAAAGGATTATATGCCATGACCAAGTGTGATTTATTCTTGGAATGCAAGGATGGTTCACATATGAAAATGGATCAGTGTAGTATACCATACTAAAACAATGAGGGGAACTGCTGGTGGGAATATAAACTGGTGCAGCCGATATGGAAAACAGTATGGAGATTCCCCCAAAAAATAATAGAACTACCACATGATCCAGCTACTCTACTGCTGGGTATTTATCCAAAGAACATGAAAACATGAATGTGTAAAAATATATGCCCAGAGGGGAAGGGGGGAGGGGGGAGGGCGAAAGGGATAATTCGGCACATGTGTGTGGTGATGGACTGTAATTAGTATTTGGGTGGTGAACATGATGTAATCTATGCAGAAATAGAAGTATAATGATGTACACCTGAAATCTATACAATGTTATAAACCAATGTTACTGCAATAAACAAAAAATTAAAAATAAATAAATAAATAAAATCAGAAAAAAAATAAAAATAAAAAATAAATAAAAATATATGCACTCCCATGTTCATTGCAGCATTATTCACAATAACCAAGATTTGGAAACAACCTAAGTGCCCATCAAGGGATGAAGGGATAAAGAAGATGTGGTATATATACACAAAGAAGAAATACTACTCAGCTATTAAAAAAGGTGAAATCTTGCCATTTGCGACAACATGGATGGACCTTGAGGGTATTATGCTAAGTGCAATAAGTCAGATGGAGAAAGTCAAATACCATATGATCTCACTCATACATAGAAGATAAAAACAACAACAAAACACATAGATACAGAGATTAGATTGGTGGTTACCAGAGGGGAAGGAGGGAGGGAGGAGGGCACAAGGCGTGACTGGGCACATGTGTATGGTGATAGATCATAATTAGTCTTTGGGTAGTGAACATGATGTAGTCTACACAGAAGTCAAAATATAATGATGTAAACCTGAAATTTATTTACTTTTATAAACCAATGTTACCTCAATAAAAAAAAATTTAAAAAAAAGAATGATGGTGAAAAAAAGCATGATCATCTCAACTGATGTAGAAAAAACATTTGAAAAAATTCAATATCCTTCCTGATAAAAATACTCAACAAACTGAATAGAAGGTAAGAACTTCATCATAATAAAGGCCATACACAAGAAACCTACAGCAAACATCTTAGTGATGAAAGATTGAATCCTTTTCCTCTAAGATCAGAAACAAAGCAAGGATAACCACTTTTACCAATTCTATTCAAATAGTACTAAAGTCCTAGACAGAGAAATTTTGGCAAAATAAAAGAAATAAAAAGCATCCAAATTGGAAAGAAAGTGGTAAAATTGTCTTTACTTGTAGGTGATATGAACTTTTATGTAGAAAACCGTAAATCTTCCACAAAAAAACTCTTAGAACTAATAAACAAATTTAGCAAAGTAGCAGGATACAAAGTCAACACACAAAAATCAGTTGCATTTCTATACATTAACAACGAAAATCTGACAAGAAAATTAAGAAGCAGTTCCAATTACAATAATATCAAAAAGGATAAAATATTTAGGAATTAAGAATTGTACAATGAAAACTACAAAATATTACTGAAAGATTAAAGGCATAAAAATGGGAACATATCCCATGTTCATGGATTGGAAGAGTTAATATTGTTAAGATGTCAATACTACTCAAAGCAAGCTACAGATTTAATACATTCACTATCAAAATCCTAATGACTTTCTTTGCAATTGAAAAACCCATCCAAAAATTCATGTGGAATTTGAAGGGACACCATACAGTCAAAACAATACTGAAAAAGATGAACAAAGCCAGAGGACTCACACTTCCAGATTTCAAAACTTACTACAAAGCTACAGTATTTAAAACAGTGTGGCATTGGCATAAAGACAGACATACAGACCAATGTAATAGAAGTACAGAAATAAACTTTCATATGTACTGTCAAATGATTTTTGACAGCATGCCAGGACTGTTCAATGGGGAAAAGGCAGTCCCTTCAACAAACAGTGCTGGGAAAACAAAAGAATGAAGTTGGATCTTTACCTAACAACAGATACAAAAAATTAACTCAAAATAGATGCAGGACCTAAATGTAAGACCTAAAATTATAAAAGTCTCAGAAGAAAACAAAGAACAAAACTTCACAACATTGAATTTGGCAATGATTTATTGAATATGACACCAAAGGCACAGGCAACAAAAGAAAATACATACAAATTGGCCTTCAGGAAAATTTAAAAATTTTTTGCCTCAAAAGACACTATCAATGGGGTAAAAATGCAACCCACAGAATGGGTGAAAATATTTTCAAATCACATATCCGGTAAGTGATTAGTACTCAGAATATATAAAGAACTCCTAATACTCAACAACAAAAAAACAAAAAACCTGGCTCAAAAATGGGCAAAGAAATTTATAGACATTTCTACGAAGATGATGTACAAATGACAAATAAGCATATAAAAAGACGCTTAACATCACTAATCATAAGGGAGATGCCTATCAAACCTACAGTGAGATATCACCTCACACCCATTAGGATGGCTACTATCCCCCAAAAAAAGGGTTAGTGAGGATGCAGAAAAATTGGAACTCTTGTACACTGTGAGTGGGAATGTAAAATTGTACAGCTGCTGTGGAAAACGGTATAGTGGGTTCCTCAAAAAATTAAAAATAGGACTACCATATGATCCAGCAATTCTACTTCTAGGTGTATACTCAAAAGAATTGAAAGCAGAGTCTCTAGGTGATATTTGTACACCCCTGTATCAGCAGCATAATTCACAATATCTGAAATGTGGAAGCAACCCAAATTTCCACCAATGGATGAATGGATAAGCAAAATGTGGTATATACATACAATGGAATACTATTCAGACCTAAAATGGAGAGAAATTCTGACATATGCTACAACATGCATGACTCTTGAAGACACTAAGCTAGGTGATATAAACCAGTCACCAAAAAGACAAATTCTGTATCATTTCACTTATATGACATAGTTAGAGTAATCAAAATCATAGAGACAGAAAGTAGAATGGTGGTTGTCAAGGGCTGGGAGGTGGGGAGAATGGGGGAGATATTGTTTAATGGGTATAGAGTTACAGTTTTGCAAGATAAAAAGAGTTCTGGAGATGAGTAGTGGTGATGGCGATATGAATGTACTTGATACTACTGAACTGCATACTTAAAATTGGTTAAGACAGTAAATTTTATGTTATACATATTTTACCACGTTAAAAATATTGGATAAAAAAGGAATAGATAACCTGAATTATCTTTCTTCTATTAAAGACATTGATTTTATAGTTAAAAGCCTTTCCGCAAAGTAAATTCCAAGCTGAGATGGATTCGATGGTGAACTCTCCCAAATAATTTAAAAAAGAAAATAATGCAAATTCTATGCAATTGATTCCAGAAAATTTTAAGAAGGAACACATCCTAATTCATTTTATGAGGCCAGCATTACTCTGATAAAAATTCCTGACAAGATATTTGAGGGGAAAAAACAGAAACTATGGGTAAACATCTCTCAAAAACAAAGAAATATAATCCTTGAAAATGTATTAATAGTATTCAGGCCTATATAAAAAATAATACATCATGACCAATTGGAATTTATGCCTACAATACAAGGTTATTTTAACATTTGAAGATCAAAGTTATTCACCATATTAACAGATTAAAAAGGAAATACAGGGGCCGGCCCCATGGCTTAGCGGTTATGTGCACGCGCTCTGCTGCTGGCGGCCTGAGTTCGGATCCCGGGCGTGCACTGACGCCCTGCTTCTCCAGCCATGCTGAGGCCGTGTCCCGCATACAGCAACTAGAAGGATGTGTAGCTATGACACAACTATCTACTGGAGCTTTGGGGGAAAAATTTTTTTTTAAAAATTTAAAAAAAAAGGAAATATGAAACAAAAAAAAAGTCCAAAAGTACTCCTAACCATGTATGGTTAATTGATTTTCGACAAAGGCAAAAAGGTAATTCAAAGTGGAGAAGATAGTCTTTTCATCAAGCCTTGCTGGAAAAATTGTATATCAATATGAAAGAAATATGAAGATCACCTGTTGCAGCATGTCATATACAAACATTGAATGAGTCACAGATCGAAATGTTGAAGCTAAAACATAAAAATTCTACCAGAAAATATGGCAGAAACATTCTTGTAAATTCAGTTTAGGCAAATATTTCTTAGTTAACACACACAAGAGAGAAAAACATTAGATTCCATCCACATTAAAAATATTTGGTCTTCAAAAAAAACCTGTTAAGAAAATGAAAATGTTAACTATAGATTGGGAGAAAATATTCAAAAAACACACTTATCTATTAAAAGACACTTATCCACAATATATAAAAAAAACTTTTACAATTCAATAATTAAAATGCAAAAAAATATTCAATAGGCAAAAATTTTAACAGAAATATTGCCAGACAAGATATATGAATGTTAAATAACCAAGTGAAAAGATCCTTAACATCACTAGTCATCAGGGAAATGTTAATTAAATCACAGTTAGAAAATAATATCCACCAGAATGACTAAAATTAAAAACACTGAGAATACCAAGTGTTAATAAGGATTTGGAGCAACTTGAACTTTTACACATTGCTGGTGGTAATGCAAAATGTACAGCCACTTTAAAAACCAGTTTGGCAGTATCACTGAAGTTAAATATACACTTATCTAAATCAACAATTTCACCCAGTTATTTCCCCAAGGGAAATGAAAATATATGTTGCCACAAAGCTATGTAAAAAATTGTCCATAGCAGCTTTTTTCATAAATTCTAAAAACAAAAAAACAAACCAAATGTTCAACAGTTGAATGGATAAACAAATTACAATATGCCTATGTAATAAAAAACTACTTAGCAATGAAAACAACAACTACTGAAACACACGCATATATAAATCTCTAAAGCATTATGCTAAGATAAAGATGTCATCACAAAAAGATAAATACTGTATGATTTCATTTGTATGCAATTCTAGAAAAATTAAGTATAATGAAAAAGAGCTGATCAGTCATTCTTAAGGGTTGAGGATGGAGTAAGGGGGTTGACTATGAAGAAATATGAGAGATCTTTTTTGGAATATGCAAATACTCTGTATCACAATTGTAATGATGGTTCCATGAATGTATACATTTGCCATAAACCATTAAATTGTACACTTAAAATTGGTGAATTTTGTTATATGTATATCTCAACAAAGTCTTTTAAAATTCTAAGGCATCTGTAAAAAAAGAGAATTTCTAAATTAAATCACCAAGGTTGCAATTTAATTTTAATTTTACTACAGCATGTATTTCTATATGAACAATAAACAACTGAATGACAACCTCAAAAATACCATGTATTAGAGTACTAAAAAATTTAGAAACCTAGAATAAATTTACCAAAATAGGCACAAGATCTATACACTGAAATCTGCAAAACATTGCTGAAATTATAGAAGCCCTAAATAAATAGAGAAACATACTATGTTAATGAATTGTTAAGATTCATTATCAAGATATTGATTCTCCCCAAATTGATCTATAAGCTTAACACCACTTGAATTAAAATTCCAGTTATATTTTGAAAAGTTGACAAGCTGATTCTGTTATTTTCATGGAAAGGAAAGGATACAAAATAGCCAAAACAATTTTTTTTAAAGAAAAAGTTGGAGAACTTATACTGGTTTCAAGACTTAACATAACACTATAGCAATCAGGAAACTGTTGTATTGGCATAAGAATATCTCAATGTAGTAGAGAAGAGAGTGCAGAAAGATTGTATAATTTATTGATTTTTGACCAAGATGAATTCCTTGCAGGACATTTGGTCCATGCCAAGAGGTCCTTGATAGCTGGTCATATAGGGTCCTGTCCAAAATAACCATGAAGACATGGGGTTCACACCAAAAGGTCCTTGATATTTGTTGCTATCCAAAGCCACTTGGCATGGACCACTATGTCTAGGAACATTTTAGAAAGGACCAAATGTCAAGGACCTTTTGCATAGACCAAATGCCTCATGAACCAAATGTCTCTTGGACCAAATGTCTTATGGACATTTTGGACAGAACTAAATATCAAGGATCTTTTGGTGTGGACCAAATGTCTTATGAATGTTTTAGACAAGGCCAAATGTCCAGTAATCAATGAATTCATTGAGAAAAGAGAACTCTTTTCAACAAATGGTACAAGAACAACTAGCCATAAGGAACAAACAAAATGGTTCTTGATCTCACGTTATGCTATCCCCCAAAACTGACTAAAATGCAACATAAACCTAAACATAAAACTAAAACTATTGAACTTATCGAAGAAAACATAAGATATAGTTGCAAACTTGAGGTAGGCAAGGATCCCTTAGAAAGAATACAAAAAATACTAACCATAAAAGAAAAAATGATAAATTTGACTTCATCAAAATTTAAAATGTATGTTCTTCAAAAGATATAACATTTGATATGAAAAGGTAAAATATGGGCCAAGAGAAAATATCCATGATTCATGTATCTTGACAAAGGGATTTTATCCTGAATATAAAAAAAATGCCTGTAAGTCAATAATTAAAAGACAAACACATCACCATAAAAATGGGCAAAAGAACATAAATTTATTTGACCACTAATGGCCAGTAAGTTCATGAAAACGTACTACTTGACATTATCAGAATGGAAATTAAAATTAAAATAACTTTACACAGACTAGACTGACTAATATTAAGAGGCAGATAAGTATTGGCAAAGATGAAGAGCTACTGGAATTCGCCTACCTTTCTAGTAGCTGTATAAAACATTTTGTCAACTTCTGATTTACTTAAAATGCATAGATAAAAACAATTTAATAAAAACATTATTAAAATATAAATACTCTTATATTGATAAAAATTAAATTCAGGGCAAAATAAGACCATTCTCAAATTGTATTTAATTAATAAAATAGCTTTATATATAGGAAGCATACTATAGAAACAAATTACCAAGTCCACCATCATAGTAGGAGATCATCATATATCTCACTAAAATATTGAGAAATAAAGCAGACAGGAAATCAGAAAAAATGTAAAGAAGTGCAATTAACAAGCTTGATATAATAGACACACAGAAAAACGTATATAAATACACACATATATAATGTGTACGTGTGTGTGTATCCCCAAAATGAAATGATACAATTTCTTCTTCAGTACATGAGGAATACTTATAAAAAATGATCATAAATTAGGCAACCAAGTTAGATTAATTGCCATTAGAAATACATATCATACATATAACAGTCTCTGAAAGTAAATAAAAAGTCAACAGCTAGTTAGTTCATTCACAGTTCCATCATATTTGTAAACTTTACAATCTATTACCAAGTAAACCATTGGTCAAAAACTATTAGTGTTTAGATCTCCACAATAATAAAAAGAGTATGAATCAAATATTTTAAATTAAACAAAAAGTTGTGAAAAACACTTTTACTGACTAGATTACAGCAATTAGGTATGATTCTTCTGTCTGTAGCCATAAAGTATAGTTAGGATACTGTTTAATATTCTGTTCTTGATAATTGTTCCACGGTTATGTAAAATATTAACATTATGGAAAGCAGGGTCTTTTAAAGGAATTTTTTTTTTACTATTTTTCCAACTTATCTGGAACTTTCTGGCAGAAAAATTTAAGATAACTATGATTAATATGTCAATGTCTGTAATGGAAATAACAGACAATATGGAAGATCATAAATTTAATTTCAGCAGAAAGATGGGACCTATAAAAAAATAATGGAAGCGCTAGAAATGAACAACACAGTAACTTAGATGAAAAATGCCTTTGATATTTTTATCAGTATACTTCACACAGCCCCCCAATATTATTAGAATTAATGAACATGAAGATGTCAATATAAATTATCCAAAATGAAAAGCAAAGAGATAAAACTTTTTAAAAAGAGAAAGCAGAACATCCAATAACTGTTGACAATATCCACAATGCATCATATGTGTAATTGGAATCACAGAAGGAGAGTAAAGAAACAATGGGGCAGCAAAAAGTTTGATGACACAATGGCTAAAAAAACTTTCAAAAGAAGTGACAAACACTAAACCACAGATCCACGAAGTTCAGAGAACACCAACCAGGATAAATACCAAAAAATACCACCTGTAGGTATGTTATATACAAACTACTCAAAACCAAAGACAAAGAGAAAATTATGAAGACAGCCAGAGAAGTGGGGGGAACACTTGCATTACCTAAAAGTGAATAAAGATAGGTAGAATAGGAATTAGAGAAGACTTATCAGAAACCATACAAACAAGGGAACAATAGAGTAACCAACATCTTTAAACTGCTGAAAGAAAAAAAAACTACAGGCCAGAATTCTATACCCAGTGAAAATACCTTTCTATATACTTAGACTATATATATACTTATACTTCTATATACTTAGACTATCTAAGACAAAAACTGAAAGAATTCATTGCCCACTACAAGAAATGTTTAAGAAAGTATTTCAGACAGAAGTAATATGATATAGGTCAGAAACATGAATCTACAGAAAGAAATGAAAAGTCTCAAAATGGAATAAACGAAGGTAGAGTCTTATTTTCTCATTTTAAATTTCTCTAAAAGCTAACTATTTAAATCAAGAGTCAACAAACTACAGCACATGGGCCAAATCTGGCCAGCCACAAGTTTATACATGCCCACAAGTTAAAAATACTTTTTACACTTTTAAATGTACATCTCTAAATGGTTGGGAAAAAATCAAAATAAGAATACATTATGACACATGAAAATTATATGCATTTTGAATTTCAGTGTCAATAAATTAGGGTTTGTGGGAACTCTGCCATGCTCCTTCATTTATGTCTGTCTATAGCTGTTTTCTTGTTACAATGGCAGAGTTCAGCAGTAGCAGAAGAGACTCTGCTACATTGTATATTCCCTCTATATATTTTTATTTAATGCTTTTTGTGTCTCTATTTTTCATTTTTGATTCTTTCCACATGTATGTGTTACATTGTTTATTGAATGTTCTTGATTAAGACAGAATGACTAAAATGCACATTTTCATTCTTCACATGTGATTTTTTTATTGCTTTGAGAATTTACTGTAATATAGCTAGATCGTTTATTGGCAAATTCTCAATTTCAGTATATTTGAGTCTCTCCTTTTGGAAATATGAGTTCCTAGGTGATGAATAATCTGATAATCTGTATTCTGAAGTCAAGTGAGGGAGGATTCCTAGAGCATCTTACATTTGTTTAGAATATGGTTTTTAATTGTTTGGTTGTTTGTATGAAACCCACTCATCTTCTGCACTATCTCTGTGTCTAGAAATCCTTTGCTTTGCACTTCTTAGGAAATAAACCTCAAATCTTCTGTGGTGTGAGAGAAGCAATCACCAAGCATCATGTGTCACAGAAGTGAAGGAAATCACAATATGTCATCCCAGTATATGCCTCTTTGATACAAAAATTATTTTGAACCAAAGGCAATTAAGAAACAGCAAATTCAGAAAAAGGTCCCCGTTTTCTGCCTAAAAGCAGGAGATAAATTCTATTACTGGAGACAGAGTCTTATCAGCCCAGAGGAATCTGAAAATAAACCTTACTCCATTAGTTTCTTCCCATATGTTTACTTTCACACAGTTTGCCACCTGTGGATGCCTAACACTGCTCCCCTCTGTCCTGTCATTTCTCTACAAATTTATTGTTCAAAGATGCTATATAAGCTGGGTTCTAAGTCACTATTTTGAATTACTTTGGGGTTAGCTTTCTCCCTTGCAATGTGCACTGCATGCATTAATAAACCATTTTTTCTCTTATTAATCTCTCTTTTTAAGAGTCCTATCTGAAAACCTAAGATGGGTGGAGGTAGTGTTGCCTCCTCTATTGAAGGACCTAGGCTGAAATTGCATATGTATAAGCATGGTTCTTGAAAGTTGTCAGTTCATAAATCACAAAATAAATGTGGCTTGAATAAGCTGTGAATTTATTTCTCTTTCAAAAATTTGAAGTCCTGAGATAAACAGTGCAGGGATTGTGTAGTAGTTTTATATTCATCAAGGACACTTGCTTTGTAGTTAACTACGTATATCACTCTGATATTTTCAGGTTGCCTCTTACAGAGACGTGAAGTTCACTTCTCCTTATTTTGAATCTAGGGTTGCCTTGTGAATTACACTGACTTACATAATGTAGTGGCTTCGATGTGGGAATTTTTAGCCTTTAAGAGGTTTTGCAAATTCTTCTCTTGCTATATTTGTGAACTCTGTGCCCATGATCATTTTAAGGATACTGGGTTAGCATTCAAGACAAACATCTAGCCAACCATCAGCAAACAGGCAGATATGTAAGTGAGGCCATTAAACACTATTTGACTACAAAATCATTGAATGATAAACATATAAATGTTTGTTGTTTTAAGCCACTTGCTTTTGATACAAACCCTATGATTCTAAATGACTGCTAGAGCTCCAGCCCAAAAGAGAAAAATTAAAAAACAAAAACTTCATGGTAGCCATTATAAATTAGGGAGGAAGAAAAAAGACGAACAAATTTCCTTTATGGATACTTTCCAATTTTCATATGACACTTCTACTTATATCCTTTCATTGAGATCATAACCATACAACCTCATGAAAAAATCAGTGGAGGAAGAAGTCAAAACAGTGTCATAGGCAGACTCTGAACTTACCTCCTCCCAAGGACACAACAGACTTACAACTATTCGTGGAAAAATTACCCCTGAAAGAGAACTGAAAACTGGATAAGAGGAATCTCTGCAACAAACAGCAGTCCTGAGTGAGGTGGAAGAGGCAGAAATTCCCATCTGGAGAGAAAAAAGCCACCTTCACAAGCCAAAGTGCTTCACAGCCACCCAGGAGCAATCCAAAGGTACAGAGCCTTCCCTGGAGGAGTGGCAGACCTGAGCTATGGAGTGTTGATTCTATAAGCATATTTTGGAGCCAGCACAACCGAGACAAGTGTCATAATATCTGGCTTTGCTGGCTACTAAAAACAACAGGGATACCCCCAGAAAAGCTGGGACATAAAGAAATTAAAGCATGCATGGGGCAGGACTGTGTGCGTGGCCCTGTGGGCGGTATGGCTTGTCATCTGCAGAGGACTTGTGCTTCCCAAACTGCCACATAGGGGATTGGCCCCACCTTCCAAAACGTGAAACAATTGGGTGCTCCCATGCCTAGGGACCACCCAGTTGCCTAGCCAGCCCCACCCACCTGCAATTCTCAGAGAGCAGACAAGAGCCTTATAGGCTGGAGGCCAATAGCAATTTTAAGCCCCTGAGCCTATTAACCAGCCATGCTGGGGGCTTACTCACTTAACAGAAAAACTACAACAGGATTGTACTATCAGACCTTGCAGCCAACTGTGCTGGAGCTCCCCACACCCAATAAAGAGACTGACGGGTCCACAACAACCACATACAGCTGAACATTACAACCAGCTGGCCAGGGGAACAGCTCAGCCTCCCTGGGCACCTACAGCAAAAGCAACCCTGCCACAGCAGAAGGACACATGTAGCCCACACAGGGGTCATTCCTGCAACATTTGGAGCTAGTGATGTGAGGGAAGCACACTGCTGGGGCTCATGAGGCATCTCTTACATAAGGTTACCTCTCCAAGATCAAGAGACATAGCTGACCTACCTAATACCCACATACAAGCACAGAGAAAGAAGAAAAATGAAGAGGCAAAGGAATACATTCCAAGTAAAGAAACAGTACAAAACCCCAGAAAAAGAACTAAATGAAACAGAAACGAGCAATCTACCTTCAACAAAGAGTTCGAACAAAGAGTCTTAAGGATGCTAACTGATCTTGGGAGAAGAATGGATGAACTCATTGAGAACATCAACAAAGAAATGGAAAGTATAAAAAAGAACCAATCAGAAATGATGAATACGGTACTGGAAATGAAAAATTCACTAGAGGACTGAAAAGCAGAGTAGAGGATACAGAAGAATAGATCAACGAGCTGGATGAAAGACTAGAGGAAATCATCCAAGCTGAACAGATAAAAGAAAAAAGAATGAAGACAGTCTAAGGGACCTCTGGGACAACATCAAGTACACTAACATCCACGTTATAGGTGTCCCAGAAGGAGAAGAGAGAGACAAAGGGGCAGAGAATCTATTTGAAGAAATAATAGCTGAAAACATTCCTAACCTAAGGAAGGAAAGAGACATCCAAGTACAGGAAGCACAGAGAGCCCCAAACAAGATAAGCCCAAAGAGGCTCACACCAAGACACATCATAATTAAAATGTCCAGAATTAAAAATGGAGAGAGAATCCTAAAAGCCACAAGATGAGGCAATGAGTTACATACAAAGGAAACCCCATAAGGCTATCAGCTGACTTCTCAGCAGAAACCTTACTGACTAGAAGAGAGTGGCATGATACACATAAAGCACGTAAAGTGCTGAAAGGAAAAAAAACCTACAGTCAAGAATACTCTACCCAGCAAGGTTATCATTCAGAATGGAAGGAGAGAGAGTTTCCCAGACAAGTAAAAATTAAAGTAGTTTATTACCAAGAAACCAGTCCTACAAGAAATGCTAAAGGGACATACTTAAGGGGAAAAGAGAAGACCACAAATAGGAAAAAATTATCTATTTCCATAATAAGAGGATAATGGATACAAATGCACAAAAACCAGGTTAGATATGATATCAAAAACATAATATGTGGGAGGATGGGTGTAAAAGAGTAGAGCTTCTAGAAAGAGGTCAAACTAAACAGACCATAAACTTAATATAGATTGCTATACACATAGGTTATTATTATGAACCTCATGGTAATCACAAACCAGAAACCTATAACAAATATACAAAAAACTAAGAGAAAGAAACCCAAAAATAATATTAAAGAAAGCCATCAAACCACAAGGGAAGAGACCAAGAGAAGAAGAAAGGAACAGAGAAGAACTACTAAAACACCCAGAAAGAAAGTTAAAAAATGGCAGTAAGTACATATTTATCAATAGCTACTTTAAATGTCAATGGACTATATGCTCCAATCAAAAAACATAGGGTGGTGGACTGGATCAAAAAACAAGATCCATATATATGCTGCATACAAGAGATACACTTCAGATCTAAAAACACTCAAAAATTGAAAGTGAAGGGATGGAAAAAGATACTCCATGCAAATTGCAATGAAAAGAAAACTGGGGTGTCAATGCTCACACCAGGCAAAATACACTATAAAACAAAAACTGTAACAAGAGACAAAGAAGGGCACTACATAATGATCAAGGGAACCATCCAACAAGAGGATATAACACTTGTAAATATCTATGCACTCAACATAGGAGCACCTAAATATATAAAGCAATTATTAACAGACATAAAAGGAGAAATAGTCAGTAACACAATAATAGTAGGGAACTTGAACACTCCACTTACACCAGAGGGTTAATCATCCAAACAGAAGATTAATAAGGAAACATTGGCCTTAAATGACATACTAGACTAGAGGGACTTAGTAGATATATACTGAACATTCCATCCAAAAACCACAGAATACACATTCTTTTCAAATGCACGTGGAACATTCTCCAGGATAGATCACATATTAGGCTGCAAAACAAGTCTCATAAATTTAAGAAGATTGAAATAACACCAAGCATCTTTTCTGACCACAACGTTATGAAATTAGAAATCAAAAATAGGATGAAAAACAGAAAAGCCACAAATATGTGGAGATTAAACAAATTGCTACTAAACAAACATTGGTTCAATGAAGAAATCAAAGGAGAAATCAAAAAATACCTGGAGACAAATGAAAATGAAAATATGACATACCAGAATTTATGGGATACAGCAAAAGGGGTTCTAAGAGGGAAGTTTATAGCAACACAGGCCTACCTCAATGAACAAGAAAAATCTCAAATAAACAATCTAACAATGCACCTAAAGGAATTGGAAAAAGAAAAACAAAGTGAAAAATCAGTAGAATGAGGGAAATAATAAAAATCAGAGCAGCAATAAATGAAATAGAGACTAGAAAACAATAGAAAAAATCGATGAAACCAAGAGCTGGTTCTTTGAAAAGATAAACAGAATTGACAAACCTTTAGCTAGATTCACCAAGAAAAAAGGAGAGAAGGCTCAAATAAATAAAATCATAAATGTAAGAAGAGAAATTACAAAAGACACCTCAGAAATATGAAAGATTATAAGAGAATACTATGAAAAGCTATTTGCCAACAAATTGGATAATCTAGAAGAAATGTATAAATTCTCAGAATCATAGAACCTTCTAAAACTGAATCAAGAAGAAATAGAGAATTTGAATAGACCAGTCACCAGTAAGGAGATTGAAACAGTAGTCAAAAATCTCCCAAAAAACAAAAGTCCAGGACCAGATGGCTTCCCTGGTGAACTCTACCAAAGATTCAAAGAATTAATACCTATCCTTCTCAAATTCCTCCAAAAAGTTGAAGAGGAAGGGAAGCTTCCTAACTCATTCTATGAAGCCGACATTACCCTGATACCAAAACCAGACAAAGCCAACACAAAAAAAGAAAATTACAGGCCAATATCATTGATGAACATAGATACAAAAATCCTCAAAAAAATATTAGCAAATTGAATACAACAATACATTTAAAAGATCATACACCATGATCAAGTGGGATTTATTCCAGGGAGGCAGGGATGGTTCAGCATCCATGAATCAATCAATGTGATACACCACATTAACAAAATGAAGAATAAAAATCACATGATTGACTCAATACATGCAGAGAAAGCATTTGACAAGATACAGCATCCATTTATGATAAAAACTCTGAATAAAATGGGGATAGAAGGAAAGTACCTCAACATAATAAAGGCCATATATGACAAACCCAAAGCTAATATCATTCTCAGTGGTGAAAAACTGAAAGCTATCCCTCTAAGAACAGAAGCCAGACAAGGGTGCCCACAGTCAGCACTCCTGTTTAAAACAGTATTGAAAGTCCTAGCCAGAGCAGTCAGACAAGAAAAAGAAACAAAAGAGATCTACATTGAAAAGGAAGAAGTGAAATGGCCACTATTTGCAGATGACATGATTTTATGTATAGAAAATCCTAAAGAATCCACCAAAAAACTTTTAGAAATAATAAATGATTATGGTAAAGTTACAGGATACAAAATCAATATACAAAAATCAGTTGCATATCTATACATTAACAACGAAGTAGCAGAAAGAGAAACTAAGAATACAATCCCAGTTACAATTGCAACAAAAAGAATAAAATACTTAGGAATAAATTTAACTAGAAGTGAAAGATCTGTACACCGAAAACCATAAAGCATTGTTGAAAGAAGCTGAACAAGACACAAAGAAATGGAAACATATTCTGTGCTCTCAGATTGGAAAAATTAACATAGTTAAATGTCCATACTTCCTAAAGCAATCTAAAGATTCAATGCAATCCATATCAAAGTTCCAGTAACATTTTTCACAGACATAGAACAAAGAATCATAAAATTTATATTGACCCTGAATAGCCAATGGAATCCTGAGAAAAAAGGACATAGCTGAAGGTATCACATTCCCATATTTCTAAATATACTACAAAGCTACAGTACCCAAAACAGCATGGTACTGGCACAAAAATAGACACACAAATCAATGGACAAGAATTGAAGGCCCAGAAATAAACCCACACATCTACGGACGGCTAATTTTAGACAAGGAGCCAAGAACGTACAATGGAGAAAGGAAAGTCTCTTCAATAAATGGTGTTGGGAAAACTGGACAGCCACAGGCAAAAACAATGAAAGTTGAGCATTATCTTACACCATACACAAAACCCAACTCAAAATGGATTAAAGATTTGAATGCAAGACCTGAAAACATAAAATTTCTAGAAGTAAATATAGGGATTACTGTCTTCAACATCAGTCTTAGCAACTTATTTTCAAGTACCATGTTTTACCGGGAAAGGGAAACAAGAGAAAAAATAAACAAATGGGATTACATCAAACTAAAAGTCTTCTGCATAGCAAAGGAAACCATCAGCAAAACGAAAAGACAACCTAACAATTGGGAGAAGATATTTGAAAACCATCTATCTGATAAGAGTATAAAGTCCAAAATATATAAAGAATGCATACATCACAACAACAAAAAGCTAGCAATCCTATTAAAAAATGGGCAAAAGACCTGAACAGACATTTCTCCAAAGAAGATATACAGGTGACCAACAGGCACATGAAAAGATGTTCAACATCATTAACTATCAGGGAAATGCAAATCAAAACTACAGGGAGATATCACCTCGCTCTCCTCACTCCCGTCAGAATGGCTACAATTAACAAGACAGGAAACAACAAGTGTTGGAGAGGGTGTGGAGAGAAGGGAATACTCATACACTGCTGGTTGGAGTGCAAACTGGTGCAGCCACTATGGAAAACTGTATGGAGGTTCCTCAAAAAATTAAGAATAGAACTACCATATGATCCAGCTATTCCACTGCTGGATGTTTGTCCAAAGAACATGAAAACACAAATGCGTAAAGATACATGCACCCTTATGTTCATTGCAGCGTTATTCACAATAGCCAAGACTTGGAAGCTACCTAAGAGCCAATCAAGGGATGAATGCATGAAGAAGATGTGGTATATATACACAATAGAATAGTACTCAGCCATAAGAAATTATGAAATTCAGGCATTTGTTATAGTGTGGGTGGACATTGAGGATATTATGCTAAGTGAAATAAGTCAGAGGTAGATGGCCAAATATCGTATGATCTCACTTATAAGTAGAAGATAACAACAACAACAAAGACATAGAGACAGAGATTGGATTGGTGGTTACTAGAAGGGAAAGGGGGAGGGAGGAGGGTGAAAGGGATGGTTAGGCACATGTGTGTAGTGGTGGATTATAATTAGTCTTTGGGTGGTGAACATGATCTAATCTAAATAGAAATCAAAATATAATGATGTACGCCTGATATTTATATAATGTTATAAACCAATGCTACCACAATAAAAAATTAAAAACAAAACAAACAAAAGAAAAGAAAATCAGTGAATGCTATTCAGCATATTAAGAGACTAAAAATGAAAAATCACGTGATGGTATCAATTGATAAGAAAAAGTTCAACCTCCGTTTCTGATAGAAATTATGAGAAAACTATAAATATAAATGAAGTTCCACAACCTGACCAAAAACATCTATAATAAAACAACAATTAACATCATATCTAATAGTGAAAGAGAGAATAATTTTCTGCCAACACCAGGAAAAAAGCAAGAATATCTGGCTCACTGCCTCTATTCACCATTGAATTGATGGTTCAAGAAAGTGCAATAAAGTAAGAAAAAGATATTAAAGGTACCCAAAAGGAAAAGGAAAAAGTAGTAAATCTGCATTTATTAGCAGATGACGTGATTCTCTGTGCATTAAATTCCATAGAATCTACACAAAAGCTACCAAAATTAATAAATGTTAAACCAATCATACTTTCCTTGGATAAACTTCACTGGTCATGATGCAGTATCCTGTTTATATATTATGGATTTGATTTTCTAAAATTTATTAAGGATTTTTGTATCTATGTTCATGAAAGACGGACATGCTATCAAAGTATGTTGGCCTCATAATGAGTTGGGATATATTACTTCTGCTTAAGTTTTCTGGAGGAGTTTGAGTAAAACTGTTCTACTGAAAACATACCACTTCTTTTCCAGTAATTTTATTGTGATCATAATGGTTTACAACATTGTGTAATTTCTGGTGTACATTATTGTTTACCAGTTTCTGGATAGACTTCATCTTGCTCACCCCCAGTAGTCTAATTATTGTCCATCACCATACATATGGGTCCCTTTACCCCTTTCACCCACCGTCCAACCCCTTCCCCTCTGGTAACCACCAATCTGTTCTCTTTATCCACATTTGTTATCTTCCACATATGAGTGAAATCATGCAATATTTGTCTTTCTCTGTCTGACTTATTTTGTTTAACATCATACCCTCAAGGTCCATCCATGCTGTTGAAAATGGGTTGACTGTGCCTTTTTTATGGCGGAGTAGTATTCCATTGTATATATATACCACATCTTCTTTATCCATTTAAGGACACTTGGGATGCTTCCACATCTTGGCTATTGTGAATAATGCTGCAATGAACAAAGGGATGCATAAATATCTTTGGATCATTGCTTTCAAGTTCTTTGGATAAATACCCAGTAGCGGGATAGCTGAATCATATGGTATTTCTATTTTTAATTTGTTGAGAAATCTCCATACTGTTTTCCATAGTGGCTGCACCAGTTTGCGTTCCCACCAACAGTGCATGAAGATTCCTTTTTCTCCACATCCTCTCCAAGATTTGTTGTTCCCTGTCTTGTTAATTATAGTCATTCTGAAGGGAGTAAGGTGTTATCTCATTGTGGTTTTGATGTGCAATTCCCTGATGATTATTGATGTTGTACATATTTTCATGTGCCCATTTGCCATCTGTATATCCTCTTTGGAAAAATATCTGTTTATGTCCTCTGCTCATTTTTTGATTGGGTCATTTGGTTTTTTGTTGTTGAGTTGTATGTGTTCTTTATATATTTTGGAGATCAACCCTTTGTCAGATAAATGATTTGCAAGTATTTTCTCCCAGTTGGTGGGTATTCATTTTGTTCATGGTTTCCTTTGCTTTGCAGAAGATTTTTATTCTGATATAGTCCTAATTGTTAACTTTTTCTTTTGTTTCCCTTGCCCGAGTAGACATGGCATTTGAAAAGATGCTGCTAAGACCAATGTCATATAGTGTACTGCCTATATTTTCTTCTAGTAGTTTTATGGTTTCAGGACTTTCATTCAAGTCTTTAATCCATTTTGAGTTAATTTTTGTGTATGGTGCAAGATAATGGTCTACTTTCGTTCTTTTGCCTGTGGCTATCCAGTTTTCTCAACATTATTTATTGAAGAGACTTTCCTTTCTCCGTTGTATGTTCTTGGCTCCTTTGTCAAAGATTAACTGCCCATAGATGTGTGGTTTTATTTCTGGGCTTTCAATTCTTCTCCATTGATCTGTGTGTCTGTTTTTGTGCCAGTGTGTCAACTTCAGATCACATATGGACACTAACCTTGTGGTTCCCTGTCATCTCATGTCTGTGTCCTCCCACCCAAGGTAACATTCTGACTCCCTTGTTAATCTTTCCATTGCTAACATTTAATAAAGTTTGAGTACATACATATGTCATCATAATTATTTTTATTTTAGTGATTTTTACTTTATTAAAAGGTATCACATGCAGAATTGTATATAATATATGTAAACACTCCCCCATCAAGGAGGTGGAGCTTAACTCCCCACCTCTTAAGTGGGAGCTATACTTAGTGACTTGCTTCCAAAGTGTACAGCACGGAAAGGGAGAAAAAGTAACTCTAAGAGGAGAAACCTGATAAACAGTACCTCAGCCAGGTGATCAAGGTTAACATCGTCAGGGACAAGTAATGCTGATAGTATGTAGCCTTGATATGATGTGTTGAGAATGACACTTCAGCTCTATGATCTTCCTTCCAAAAACTCATAACCCCGGTCTAGCCGTGAGCAAAACATCAGACAAACCTCAACTGAGAGGCATTCTACAAAACAACTGACCAGTACTCCTCACAACTATCGATGTTATCACACACAAGGACAGTCTGAGAAGCTGTCACAGTCCAGAGTAGGACAAAGAGGCACAAAAATAAAATATAATATGTCATCCTGGAAGAGTTCCTGGAAAAGAAAAGGAACAATAAGAACAAACTAATGAAATCTGAATAGAGTATGAGCTTTAGTTAAGAAAAAAAAAAAACATATACTGCATGTAGTCTTTCCAGAGTTACTTTTCCCCCTTAATATATTATCGATTAGATTCCCTCTTATTGTGAGTATATCTGTAATTTATTTGTTGTGCAGTATTCTATTGTATGAATACACCATTTTTCACTGCTCAACAATCTTATTGATGAGCATTTTATTTATTTCTGGAATTTTTATGAGGATAACTTTTCCCAAATTATCTTCACATATTTACAGACCAAATGCAAAGTAAAAAAGAGCCCATAGACCACCTGTAGATTCAATCTTATTTTTTCATTATCACCCCCAAAAGCCTTTTTTGTACATTTTATAAACACTACCATGAAATTTTTTTTGCAGTGGTTTTTTTTTTCCCCCCCTAAAGCCCCAGTAGATAGTTGTATGTCATAGCTGCACATCCTTCTAGTTGCTGTATGTGGGACACGGCCTCAGCATGGCCAGAGAAGCGGTGCATCGGTGTGCTCCCGGGATCTGAACCCAGGCCGCCAGCAGCAGAACGCATGCACTTAACCTGCTAAGCCACAGGGTCGGCCCCTACCATGAAATTTTAATATCACATACTGTATAACTATTTGTGTACTGTGGTATATACATGTATAAACGAAAAGAATAGGACGCACAAGATTATACAATAAAAAATAAGATTTTCCATCACAGGCAAGAAACAACTTTTGCTTCCGTAGGGGAAATATCACTCCTGTTGGGAATGCATGCTGTGGACCAAATGCTCTCCAGCATTCGCACGGTCAGACATTTTCATTTCTTTCCAATTGAACGGGTATAAAATGAAATTCTATTATAATCTTTTTTTCTACTGTAACTCGTACACTTAAAGCAAAATAGACCAAAGCTATATTTATTCTCTGAAAATTTTTTCCGTTGAAATTTTTCTTTGTGCTGAAGGTTTCAGAGAATTTTATTAATTTGGCTCATGTGTTTACATTAAAATCATGAAGAAAATCTTGTTTTCCACACAGCAGCATGCTTGTGTGTATTTTTTTTTTTGCCCTTGCTTTATTGAGATATAATTCACATAAAACATTGTGCATGTTTAAAGTGTACAACGTAATGATTTAATACATGTATATATTGTGAAACTTTTACCACAATAGAGTTAATTAATACACCCATCATCTCACATAACTGCTTTTTTTTTGGAAAATGAGACTATTTAAGATGTACTCTCCTAGCAACTTTCAAGTATACAATACAGTATTATTAATTATAGTCACCATGCTGTATATTAGATCCCCATAACTTATTCATCTTATACTGGAAATTTTTACCCTTTGACCAACATCTCTCCATTTCCACCACTCCCTAGCCCCTGGTAACTACCATTCTACTCTTTGTTTCTTTAAAAACAAAAAATCCAATATAAGTGAGATAACACAGTATTTATATTTCTCTGTCTGACCTATTTCACTTAGCATACTGCCTTCAAGATCCATCCATGTTGTCACAAATGGAAGATTTTCCTTCTTTTTCTGGCTGAATAATATTCCATAGTACATATACATATATATACCACATTTCCTTTATCCGTTCTTCTGTCAATGGACACATATTGTTTTCATGTCTTCACTACTGTGAATAATGCTGTAGTGAACACTGATTAGCATTTTATTTGTTTCTGGAATTTTTATTTTGTTAGCTATGCTGTTATGAACATTCTTACATATCTTCTTCAGTACATGTGTAAGATCACCTCTCTTGGGTGTCTATTCAGGAACAGAGTTTCTATTCTATTTCTATTTCTATTCTCTCAATAGAATTGAGGTGAGGCTATCTCTCCAAGATAGTGATTGCGTTTCCTTTGGATATATACCCAGAAGTGGCATTACTGCATCATCTAGTAGGTCTATTTTTAATTTTTTAAGAAAGCTCCATACTGTATTCTATAATAACTGTACCAAATTTACATTCCCACCAACAGCACACAAGGCTTCTCTTTTCTCCACATTCTCGCCAACACTTATGTCTTGTATTTTTGATAATAGCCATTCTAACAGGTATGAAGTGATCTCCTTGTGGTTTTGATGTGCATTTCCCTAATGATTAGTGACGTTGAACACCTTTTCACATACCTGTTAGCCATTACTTATGTTTTCTTTGGAAAAATGTCTATTCATGTCATCTGCCCATTTTTAACCAGATGATTTGTTCTTTTTGCTATTGATTTATGTGAGTTCCCTATATATTTTAGATATTAACCTCTTATCTGATAAAAAAAATTTTCTCCCATTCCATAGGTTGCTTATTCATCTTGTTGATTGCTTCTTTGCTGTGCAGAAGATTTTTATTTTGATATATTCTCACTTTTTTATTTTCGCTTTTGTTGCATGTGCTTTTGGTGTCATATCTAACAAATCATCACCAAGATTGATGTCAAGGAGTTTTCCCCTATGTTTTCTTCTAGGAGTTTACAGTTTCAGGTCTTATATTTAAATCTTTAATCCATTTTGAATTGATTTTTGTGAAGGGTGTAAGATAGGGGTCCAGTTTCATTCTTTTGCATGTAAATATCCAGTTTTTCCCATCATGATTTATTGAAAAAAACTATCCTTTGCCCATTAAGTATTCTTGGCTCCTTTTTCAAATATTAGTTGACCAGATATGCATGGGTTTATTTCTGGGCTCTCTACTCTGTTCTATTGGTCTATGTGTCTGTTTTTATGCCAGTACCCTACTGTTCTGATTACTATAGCTTTGTAGTATAATTTTAAATCAGGAAGTATGATGCCTCCAGCTTTGTTCTTCCTCAAGATTGCCTTGACTATTTCAGGTCTTTTGTGGTTCCATACAAATTTTAGGATTGCTTTTTCTGTTTCTGTGAAAAATACCATTGGAATTTTGACACGATTTACATTTAAATTCCTTTTATTACCATTTTGCACTTGCTAGACTTCTAATAGAATGCTTAACTGCATTTGGGAATAATGAGCACTTTGTCTTTTTCCTAATTTTAAAGAAAATACTTCTAACATTTTCTCATTTAGAATGTGTCTTCATTCAGCTTGTATAGATATAATTTAACAGGTTAACGAAGTTTAGTTATTTTTCTAATTTTACTAAGTTTTTTAAATCATAAAATCATGTTACAGTGTATCAAATATTCCTTTTACATCTTTTGAGATAATACTTTTAAAATATTTTCATCAGTTAACATGGCAAATGTGATTCTGCATTGTCTAGTGTTAAAACTGTCAATGCCTCCCTGGTATAACCACAGCTTAGCCACAGTGATTACCCTTTATTATATATAATACTTTATAGGATTCAATTTGATAATATGTAAGAGAATAGGCATGTTTTGCTTAAATTATGGAATATTTACAAAAAATGTAATAGTTCATCAAGCAAACATTGTAACTACATAAAATCTGCCAAAAAGTTTTTGTGTGTGCATGTGTGTGTGTGTGTGTGTGTGTGAGGAAGATCAGCCCTGAGCTAACATCTACACCCAGCATGGCTTTATGAGCGTTGTGTAGGTCCATGCCTGGAATCCGAACCCTTGAGCCCTGGGCCACCGAAGCAGAGTGCACACTTAAACAGTATATCACCAGGCTGGCTGCCAAAAAGGTTTTTTGAGTTTAAATTCTCTGAACTTAAAATAATAAAACTAGAGAGGGAGGAAGTCAAGATGGCAGTGTAGGCAGACTCTATACTCACCTCCTCCGTGGACACAGCCAATTTACAACTACTCATGGAAAAATTACCCCTGAGACAGAACTGACAACTTGATAAGAGGAACTCCTGCAACAACGGACAATGCTAACTGAGGTAGAAGAGGCAGAGACTCCCTTCTGGAGAGAAAAAACGCTGCCTTCACAAGCCGCCAACTTCACGGCTGCCCAGGAGCAGCCCAGAGGTACGTGCCCTCCCTGGAGGAGCGGGGCCCTGAGCCGGGAACGCCCTGCTGTGGGCATTTTGTGGACCCAGCACAATCGAGACGAGTGGCATAATATCTGACTTTGCCTGCTACTAAAACATTGGGGAGTACCCCCAGACAAGCTGGTTCACAAAGAAAGTAAAACCGGCTCTTAAAGGGCCCATGTGCAAACTCACCAGTTTCAGAAAGCAACCTAAAATCACCAGAAAGAAAGGTGCACAGTGCTTTGGTGAAAAGAGACTCACCTAATAGGCCCTGTGTGCATCTCCATAAGAGGTGAGAACTCTCCAGGGACTGGAACAGTGGCAGCAGCCATTGTTGTGGCCTGGTGTGGGCGAGCTGACACAGACGCCATTGGAGTTCTCCCTGAGGCCTGCTAGCCCAGAGTCTGCCCCACCCGCTAGAGCACCCATTTAATCCAGCTCAGCCAGGGCAGGCAGCCCACCCTAGAGACTGGCCCCACCCAACAACAAGCCCTCAGGCAACGTGTGGGCTTGCATACATTGGTGACTGGATTCTCTGCAGCCTGGCAACTGAGCTGGCTTAAGTGGGGCAGGGCATGCACAAGGAGCTGGTGGAGAGTGTGGGGCGGTGGTGGAGTGTGTGGGGCTCCTGCCGTGGAGAGAATGGGTCTGCTTCGGGAGGTTGGGGTGCACACACCAGGCAAGACTGTGTTGACTGTGTGTGTGGACCTATGGGCGGCAGGGCTTGTCAGCTGCAGAAGACTTGTGCTTCTCAAAGACCCACATAGGAGGTTTGCTCCACCTTCCAAAGCCTGAAACAATCGGGTGCTCCTGTGCCTGAGGCCAGCCCCACACAGCTACAATCCTCAGAGAACTGACAAGAGACCTAAAGGCTGGAGGCTTACAGCAATTGTAAGGCCCTGAGCCTAACAACCTGCCACGCCGGGGGCCTACTCACTTAAAAGAAACACTGCAATACAAATGTGGTATTAGAACTTGCAGCCAACTGTGCTGTGGCTCCCCACACTTGATAAAGGGACTGAGGGGCCCACAACAACTACAAGCAGCTGAGCATTACAACAGCTGGCCTGGAGCATAACTCGGCCTCCCTGGGCACCTACAGGGAGAGCAAACAGGCCACAGCAGAAGGATACACATAGCCCACATAGGGGTCACCCCTGGAACATTGAGAACTGAGGGAAGCACACTGGAAGCCTCCTGAGCCATCACTTACATAAGGTCACCTATCCAAGAGCAGGAGACGTAGCTGACCTACATAATACGTAGACACAAGCACAGGGAAAGAGGCAAAATGAGGAGGCAAAGGAATACATTCCAAGTAAGGGAACAGGACAAAACCCCAGAAAAGGAACTAAGTGAAACAGAAATGAGCAACCTACCCGACAGAGAGTTCAAACTAAGAGTGTTAAGGATGCTCACTGATCTGGGGAGAAGAATAGATGAACTCAGTGAGAATGTCAACAAAGAAATGGAAGATATAAAAAAGAACCAATCAGAAATGAAGAATACAATACTGCAAATGAAAAATTCACTAAAGGGACACAAAAGCAGAGTAGAGGATACAGAAGAACGGATCTGTGAACTGGACAAAGACTAGAAGATATTACCCAAGGTGAACAGGTAAAAGAGAAAAGAATTAAAAAGAGTGAGGACAGTCTAAGGGACCTCTGGGACAACATCAAGCACAATAACATCCTTGTTATAGGTGTCCTGGAAGGAGAAGAGTGAGACAAAGGGGCAGAGAATCTATTTCAAGAAATAATAGATGAAAACTTCCCTAACCTAGGGAAGGAAACAGACATCCAGGTACAGGAAGCACAGAGAGCCCCAAACAAGATAAACCCAAAGAGGCCCACACCAAGACACATCATAATCAAAATGTCCAGAATTAAAGATAAAGAGAGAATCCTAAAAGCCGCAAGAGAAAGTCAAGTTACATACAAAGGAAACCCCATAAGGCTATCAGCTGACTTCTCAGAAGAAACCTTACAGGCTAGAAGAGAATGGCACGATATATTTAAAGTGCTAAAAGGAAAAAACTTACAGCCAAGAATACTCTACCCAGCAAGGTTATCATTCAAAATGGAAGGAGAGATCAAAAATTTCCCAGACAAGCAAAAATTAAAGGAGTTTGTCACCAAGAAACCAGTGTTACAAGAAATGTTAAAGGGACTGATTTAAGGGGAAAAGAGAAGACCACAAATAGGAAAACTTATCTATTTCCATGATAAGAGGGTAATGGATACAAATGCACCAAAAAGAGGTTAGATGTGATATCAAAAACATAAAATAAGGGAGGAGGGGAGTTAAAGAGTAGAGCTTTCAGACAGGGGTCAAACTAAAGAGACCATCAATTCTCTATAGAAGAAGAAAGGAACAGAGAAGGACTACTAAAACACTGAGAAAAAAAGTTAAAAAATGGCAGTAAGTACATACTTATCAATAGCTATTTTACACAACAATGGACTAAATGCTCCAATTAAAAGGCATAGGGTGGCTGATTGGATAAAAAAAACAAGACCCATATATATGCTGCATACAAGAGACACACTTCAGACCTAAAGACACTCACAAACTGAGAGTGAAGGGATGGAAAAAGATACTCCACGCAAATGGCAATGAAAAGAAAGCTGGGGTAGCAGTACTCATATCAGACAAAATAGACTTTAAAACAAAAACTGTAAAAAGAGACAAAGAAGGGCATTACATAATGATCAAGGGAACAATCCAACAAGACGATATAACACTTGTAAATATCTACGCACCCAATGTAGGTGCACCTAAATATATAAAGCAATTATTAACAGACATAAAAACAGAAATAGACAGTAACACAATAATAGTAGGGGACTTTAACACTCCACTTACACCAACTGATAGATCATCCAAACAGAAGATCAATAAGGAAACATTGGCCTTAAAGGATACACTAGAACAGATGGACCTAGTAGATATATACAGAGCGTTCAATCCAAAAACCAAACAATACACGTTCTTTTCAAATTCACATGGAATTTTCTCCAGGATTGACCACATATTAGGCCACAAAACAAGTCTCCATAAATTTAAGAAGATTGAAATAATACCAAGCATCTTTTCTGACCGCAATGGTATGAAACTAGAAATCAACTATAGGAAGAAAATCAGAAAAGCCAGAAATACGTGGAGATAAAACAAAATGCTACTGAACAACGACTGGGTCAACAAAGAAATCAAAGAAGAAATCAAAAAATACCTGGAGACAAATGAAAATTAAAACACAACATGCCAGAATTTATGGGATACAGCAAAAACATTTCTAAGAGGGAAGTTTATAGTGATACAGGCCTATCTCAACAAACAAGAAAAATCTCAAATAAACAATCTAACAATGCACCTAAGGGAACTGGAAAAAGAAGAACAAACAAAGCCCAAAATCATTAGAAGAATGGAAATAATAAAAATCAGAGCAGAAATAAATGAAATAGAGACCAGAAAAAGGATAGAAAAAATTAATAAAACGAAGAGCTGTTTCTTTGAAAAGATCAACAAAATTGACAAACATTTAGCTAGACTCACCAAGAAAAAAAGAGAGAAGGCACAAATAAGTAAAATCAGAAATGAAAGAGGAGAAATTACAACAGACACCTCAGAAATACAAAAGATTATAAGAGAATACTATGAAAAGCTATATGCCAACCAATTCGACAATCTGGAAGAAATGGATAAATTCTTAGAATCATACAATCTTCCAAAACTGGATCAAGAAGAAGTAGAGAATTTGAATAGACCAATCACCAGTAAGGAGACTGAAATAGTAATCAAAAATCTCCCCAAAAATAAAAGTCCAGGACCAGACGGCTTCCCTGGTGAATTCTACCAAACATTCAAAGAAGACTTAATACCTATCCTTCTCAAACTCTTCCAAAAATTGGAGGAGAGGTGGAAGCTCCCTAACTCGTTCTATGAAGCCAACATTACCCTGATACCAAAACCAGACAAGGACAATACAAAAAAAGATAACTACAGGCCAATATCACTGATGAACATTGATGCAAAAATCCTCAACAAAATACTAGCAAATCGCATACAACAATACGTTAAAAAGATTATACACCATAATCAAGTGGGATTTATTCCAGGTATGCAGGGATGGTTTAACATTCGCAAATCAATCAACGTGATACCCACATTAATATAATGAAGAATAAAAATCACATGATCATCTCAATAGATGCAGAGAAAGCATTTGACAAGATACAGCATCCATTTATGATAAAAACTCTGAATAAAATGGGTATAGAAGGAAAGTACCTCAACATAATAAAGACCATATATGAGAAACCCACAGCTAATATCATCCTCAATGGTGAAAAACTGAAAGCTATCCCTCTAAGAACAGGAACCAGACAAGGATGCCAACTGTCACCACTCCTATTTAACATAGTACTGGAAGTCCTAGCCAGAGCAATCAGGCAAGAGAAAGAAATAAAAGGGATCCAAATTGGAAAGGAAAAAGTGAAACTGTCACTATTTGCAGATGACATGATTTTATATATAGAAAACTGTAAAGAATCCACCAGAAAACTTTTAGAGGTAATAAACGAATATGGTAAAGTTGCAGGATACAAAATCAACATACAAAAATCAGTTGCATTTCTATACACTAACAACGAAGTAGCAGAAATGGAAATCAAGAATACCATCCCATTTACAATTGCAACAAAAAGAATAAAATACCTAGGAATAAACTTAACCAAAGAGGTGAAAGAGCTGTACACAGAAAACTATAAAACATTTCTGAAAGAAATTGAAGAAGACACAAAGAAATGGAAAGATATTCCGTGCTCTTGGATTGGAAGAATTAACATAGTTAAGATGTCCATACTTCCTAAAGCCATCTATAGATTCAATGCAATCCCTATCAAAGTTCCAACAACATTTTTCACAGAAATAGAACACAGAATCCTAAAATTTATATGGAACAACAAAAGATCCTGAATAGGTAAAGGAATCCTGTGAAAAAAGAACAAAGCTGCAGGTATCACACTCTCTGATTTTAAAATATACTACAAAGCTATAGTAACCAAAACAGCATGGTACTGGCACAAAAACAGACACACAGATCAATGGAATAGAATCGAAAGCCCAGAAATAAACCCACACATCTGTGGATAGCTAATCTTTGACAAAGGAGCCAAGAACATACAATGGAGAAAAGAAAGTCTCTTCAACATATGGTGTTGGGAAAACTGGATAGCCACATGCAAAAAAATGAAAGTAGACCCTTACTTTACACCATACACAAAAATTAACTCCAAATGGATTAAAGACTTGAATGTAAGACCTGAAACTGTGAAACTTCTAGAAGAAAACATAGGCAGTACGCTCTTCGACATCAGTCTTAGCAACATATTTTCAAGCACCATGTCTGACCGGGCAAGAGAAACAATACGAAAAAATAAACAAATGGGTCTACATCAAACTAAAAACCTTCTGCATAGCAAAAGGAAACCATCAACAAAAACGAAAAGACAACCTAACAATTGGGAGAAGACTTTTGCAAACCATACATCTGATAAGGGCTTAATCTCCACAATATATAAAGAACTCATGCATCTCAACAATAAATAAACTACCAACCCAATTAAAAAATGGGCAAAAGACCTGAACAGACATTTCTCCAAAGAAGATATACAGATGGCCAACAGACACATGAAAAGATGTTCAAAATCATTAACTATCAGGGAAATGCAAATCAAAACTACAATGAGATATCACCTCACACCCATCAGAATGGCTATAATCAACAAGACAGGAAACAACATGTGTTGGAGAGGATGTGGAGAGAAGGGAACTCTCATACACTTCTGGTGGGAGTGCAAACTGGTGCAGCCACTATGGAAAACAGTATGGAGATTCCTCAAAAAATCAAGGATAGAACTACCATATGATCCAGCTATTCCACTGCTGGGTATTTATCCAAAGAACATGAATACACCGATGCATAAAGATACATGCACCCCTGTGTTCATTGCAGCATTATTCACAATAGCCAAGACTTGGAAGCAACCTAAGTTCCCATCAAGGGACGAATGGATAAAGAAGCTGTGGTATATATACACGATGGAATACTACTCAGCCATAAGAAACGATGAAATCCAGCCATTTGTGACAACATGGATGGACTTTGAGGGTATTATGCAAAGTGAAATAAGTCAGAGGGAGAAGATCAAATACTGTATGATTTCCTTCATTAAGTAGTGGATAATAACAACAATAAACAAACACATAGAAACAGAGATTGGATTGGTGGTTACCAGAGGGGAAGGGGTGGGGACGAGGGCAAAAGGGATAATTTGGCACATGTGAGTGGTGATGGGTTGTAGTTAGTATTTGGGTGGTGAACATGATGTAATCTATGCAGAAATAGAAGTATAATGATGTACACCTGAAACTTATGCAATGTTATAAACCAATGTTACTGTAATAAACAAAAAATAAAAAAAAAAGATAATAAAACTAGAATTCAACAATAAAAAGATATTGTCTGAGTAAATCTATACTGAAATAAAAAATCTCATCTAAAAAATCCTTGGATGAAAGAGACCATTAAAAGTGAAAAGAATAATTTATATAATAATGAAAGCAAAAGCAAATTACATTGAAAACTATGCAACAGTTTTAAATATAATTAAAGAAAAAACAGAAAATAAACTAACCAAGCACTCAACATATGAATTCAGAAACAAAACGTTAACAAAATCAGAAGATCGTGGGAAATAAATTAAAATAATTATGTAGATGTGTAAACGTATATGCAGATATCATATTAGTGAATATAATGTGTGTATTTACATATTGATTTAGTAGTACTGTATTTATGAGTTGCAATTTTCAGCACATATAAGCAAAACAAAACCAGAACAGCAAACCCATGTAACACCTAGAATTCACATCATACGCTAATATGGAACTCAAAATTCTAATGGCATGAAATCAAACACTTGGCAAATTTAGTTAAGTAACAAAAATAGGAAAAAATTCTGGGGATTAAAAATAGAAAGTATACATAACTACAGACATTGAAAGAATTAAATTATTATAAGACATCTTTTATGTCATTCCATGGCAAAAATTTTTCAAATCTAGAGGAAAATAAGGATTTTCAATCAATATATAAGTTGTAAAAATGATCCAAGAACATAAATATAAAGTAATGAGACCAATAAGCATAAGTAATACTGGAAATTTTATCAAACATTTATTACTAAGACCCCCCTGACGAGATAAATTACAGCAACTATGTTACATTTTTTTTAATTTTTATTTTTTGCTTCCTGATGGAATCATTAATGTTTGTATGATTAAGGCTATTATTGGTATAATATTTTGTACCATTCCTTTGTACAATTATTTGGGCAAAACCAATAACTTATGTTACTATAGCACTTCCAATACTCGTTTGCAAAGATTGGACAGTGGCAAACTTGATTATGATTTGGAGAAAACAAAGAACATAGAACATTAAATAGGCTCTCTCTTTCTTCCTTCTCCAGATATATAAATGAATATACAGATATTCATATATATTTGCAGATATTATATTATATTAATACATTTAATGTGTGTATTAATTTAGTAGTACTGTATTTATGACTTGCAATTTTGAATACACATAAGCAAAACAAAACATGAAAAACAAACCTATGTAATAAATAGATATCATACCATAAAATGATTACATAGGAATATGAAAAATCTATATTGACTTTAAAATTTATTTTAAAAGAATCTGTTGATTTTAAAAAAAGAGAAAACAGAGCCAGCCCTGATGGCCTCCCAGTTAAAGTTCGGCACTCTCCACTTCAGCAAGCCGGGTTCAGTTCCCAGGTGCAGAACCACACCACTCATCTGTCAGGCAGCAGCTCACATAGAAGAAACAGGAGAACTTACAACTATACACAACTATGTACCGGGGCTTTAGGGGGAAAAAGGAAGGAAAAAGGAGGAAAATTGGCAACAGACGTTAGCTTAGGGGAAATCTTCCCCTGCAAAAAAAAAAAAAAAGAGAGAGAGAAGGAGAAAGCATATTCACAGCCTATACATTAAAAAAGAGAGAGAGAGAACAAACTTTAATCTTCAAAACTTTTAGATGCCTTTAGTTGAAATTATTCCATAACAAATTATTGAAAATATTGCTTTTGGTCTATTCTATAGTTTTATGGATGGCTGGAGGTCAAGGAAAAGATATTTTTCTCAACAATATCGTTTTCACAGCATTTTTCACGTCCCTATTCATTAGACTATAAATGAGAGGATTCAACATAGGAATGATAAGAGTATAGAACACAGCTATAATCTTGATTTTCTCTGGTGAGGAGATGGCCCCAGGTTGGGCATACATAAAGAACACAGTTCCGTAGAATAAACTCACCACAGTGATGTGACAGCTGCAGGTGGAGAAGGTCTTACTCCTGCCGTGGGTTGAGGGAATCTTCAGGACAGTGGAGAGGATAGAAGCATAGGACACCAGAATGCCAGTTGTGGTGGTGATGATGATGAGAGTGGATAGAATATACAGTACAATCTCATTCACGGATGTGTCAGCACATGAGAACCTTCATCAGGCTGGGACATCACAGAAAAAGTGGTCCAGTCTGTTTTCTCCACAGAAACGCAAACTCAAGGTGAAACCTGTTTGTATCATAGAGTTAATGCATCCACAGATATAGGATGCCATCACCAAACGAACACAAGCCTGCTGAGACATACGTACAGCATAGAGGAAAGGCGAGCAAATGGCTGAGAAGCGATCATATGCCATCACAGCTAGAAGAAAGCCTTCAGTCCCAACACAGAGAGCAAAGAAAAAGAACTGTGCTGCACAGCAATTGTAAGAAATTTTCTTGTCCTTGGATAAGAAAACAGCCAGAGTTTTGGGAGCAATGACTGTAGAGTAGCAAAGATCTAAATAGGACAAATTTCTGAGAAAGAAATACATAGGTGTGTGAAGTCTGGAGTCTATTTTAATGACAACTAACATGCTGATATTTCCCACAACAATGACCATGTAGATTAGCAAGAAGAGCGAGAATAAGAGAGTCTGTACTTCTGGAGACGTTCTGAACCCCAGCAGAATAAACTCAGTCACCTCTGAGTAATTGTTATTTGGCTCACTCTTCATAGCTGAGACCTATCTGAGAAAATGAGTGGATGATCAAGAAGCCTGTGGAAAGCCTTGCCAACTTTTGGTTCCTGAAGTTCCCAGTAAGAGAAAAAAAATGCTAATAGAAAATGAGGTTTTCTTGGCAACACATCCGACAGAATGCTTTACATTTGGAAGTACTCAAATACACTACATATAATTTTTTTAATATGTATTGTGTTACTCTGCTACGGGAAATGTGGATGGGACAGTGAGGTCATCGGTCGTTTTATAGAGCTCTGGAATCAGATGGACCGAGTCCAAATTTTACCTCTTTCAGTCTAAAAGAACCTAAGAAAACTTCCTACACTTTCAATGCCTTGAAGTCCTCTTCTGTCAAATGGAAGATACTAATATCTGCTTTATACGACTGTTGTGAGGATAACATGAAACTGAGTAAGAAAACCAATATTTACTTTCAGTTAATAGAACATCTTAAAAGCATAATAAATGTTAGTCAGAAAAAAATAAACAAACAAGCACCTAAAAAATTATTTTTGCTTTAGGAATGGAAAATTGGGTGAAAATATAAAACAATTCCTTTTACCACCACAAAATGCAGTTAATCTGGCTGTCTTAAAACATTCTGCTATTTAAAAGACATTAGGAAAGATGGGATTACTGCTTCATGAGGGAGAATGAAGCCTCAGTCTTAGAGAAAGTCATCTGAAATGAGAAATCAAACTCTTACCTCCTACACTAACCATACACTGTTCAACCTCCACCGCCTACTTCAGAACAGCAAATCTCTGATTGCCGGCAGCTTTGCTCCCTTGTTGGCAGCCAAACTCCAGCACATCTTTTTCATTTTACTGTCAGACATTTACATCTTAGAGACGTGAATTTTTCTGTTTATATAGGAGCATTGTGGTTGAAGTACAAGACTAACCTCTCCAACAAGAAGTGGTTTTTCCTTGCACATGTTGTTAATTAAAGTGAAGACGTTAATGCAAATAAAAAGGGCAAAAAAGATCTGTATTACATAGGTTTTGCTCCATGCTTTTTTAAGTAACTATCAATCTTAATATCAAACACTAGGGCCGGCCCCGTGGCTTAGCAGTTAAGTGCGTGCGCTCCGCTGCTGGCGGCCAGGGTTCGGATCCCGGGCGCGCACCGACGCACTGCTTCTCCGGCCATGCTGAGGCCACGTCCCACATACAGCAACTAGAAGGATGTGCAGCTATGACATGCAACTATCTGCTGGGGCTTTGGGGGAAAAATAAATAAATGAAAAAAAATTAAACACTAAAAAGGCATGCAGATAAATTACTAATAATTTTTAAGATATCTGAAAAATTAAGCCCAACTGGAAAAAATTTTTATATTATAATTCTGTGGTTCCATCACTATATTTAATTTCTGAACAACAGTGAAAAAGTCCTTCTCGTCAAGGAACTTAATATTGTATTTGAAGTAATATTGTATTTTTATTTAGAAATTTTCATAAATTTAAAAGTACAATAGAGTCCAAGGAAGTGAAACTAATTATCATAGCTTCTGTTACTATTTTTGTGAATTCAAAGTGTTTTACTAGTTAAAAGCATGGCATTTTAATTCACATAAATCTGAGTTTTAAGCCATGTTCTGCCACTCACAAGCAGGTAATCTTGGGAAAATTGTTCAAATCCATGAGCCTCTGTTCTCTCATCAGCAAAATATGTCTTAGAACATCTACCAAACAGGATTGCTGTTGTAAGGATTAGACTCAATCACATACATGAATTAAAAGAAATATTTAGCACCTGGGAAATAGAAAGTGCTCAATAAATAATGGATATATGAGAGATTGAACAGGAAAAAAAGATAATTTTTTGCTTAATTAAGAAAATTATCTTCAGAAAAGGTTATGATTTTTAAAAAACAGATACGTTTTGTGAGATCTAGCAGATTCTGAAAGAACCTTCATTGAAAAATTTTAGTAGCTAACTGTTCCTTTAAAATAAGCTTTAAGGAAAGTTTAATTAATTACAAACATGCTTTGCAGTATATATCAGATTTATCCAACTTTCTGAGTACACTTGGTAAGTGGATCTATTTATTTATAAGTCTCATGTCCCTCATTTTTACTCCTTAGAAGCAAAAAAGAATCTTAGACTGGGTCTTCAGTTTGAACCTCAAGAAATATCTTCCTCATTATATTATGCAAAGACAGAATTGAAAATTCCTGCTATATATTATCTGCCATAAGTTCTAAGTTCTTTGATTTACCCATGTATATATACAGTATACATATATATATAGCTATAATTAAAACCAAACAAATAAATTAGAAAAATATATATAAAAGTATGGTCTTTTTGAGCAGTAATAAGGGCCCTGGAGTTCAATTAGGTCATTTTTGCCAAACTCCCCCATTCCTCAGAATCATCTGGAAGGTTTTGTTTAGCTTTTCTTTTAATACTGATTCCTGGATCACACCATATTCTTAGTTAATCTAAATACTGAAAATTGTCTATTAGTGAGATGAGTGTGGGGAAGCATTCATTTATTTTTTCAGATTCCCAATTAACTCTAATGAGGTCAGTTCCTACATAGAAGAAGTTTGAGAATCAGTGAATTTGGTCTTCTTATGGCTTCCTGGCAGAATAGCAATTTTCTCACTCAAAGCCATTATTAATTATAAAGATTCTTCTAGAAGAATACTCTTCACCCTTCATTGTTTTACAAATGTCACTTCCCGGGATTTCTGTCTTTATTCAACATAAATATGTAATAAATATAACCCATTTCTTGATTTTCTTATGCCACTGGATACTAAAATTAGTTAGATTTATTTAATGGTGGTCATAAAATGCTGCTTGTATGAACCAGGCTCACCCCACTGCTGAGGCATTCATTTAGTTTCTTCACATTTCCACTTTATACACCTACTTTTATCTTGGGTTCTAAAAGACTTTTAAAGAATGACAAATGTAGAGAGTATGGTTTATATATAGTTTGAGGTCTTGGTCAGGAAAATTTGAAGAAGCTTCTGAGATTTTATGAAACTCCAATAATTACAAATAAAATGTTGTGCATTTATATAACAGTTTTCATAATTTATAGCAAACTCTGAAAACAATTCCTAACCTAAAATCTTTAAAATTAAAAATGACAAATGAGGGGCTGGCCCAGTGGCGCAAGTGGTTAAGTGCGCGTGCTCTGCTTCTGGGGCCCAGGGTTCGCAGGTTCGCATCCCGGGCACGCACCACCACACCGCTTGTCAAAGCCATGCTGTGGCAGGGTCCCATATAAAGTGGAGGAAGATGGGCACGGATATTAGCTCAGGGCCAACCTTTCTCAGCAACAACAACAACAAAAAAAGACAAATGATACACCTACTAAGTCAAGAATAATTGGACAATGAAAACAAAGAACATATGTGAGTTTTTTACCTTCAACTTCTCAAAGTATCTTCTAATATGCATCACTCAGTCAACTAATATCACAATACCTGGTACATAATTAGTATCATATTTATTTTATTATTTCTTTTATAAACTTGTATTTAGTAAAGAAAGCATATTTTGGGGTCAGCCCAGTGGCATACTGGTTTAGTTTGCACGCTCCACTTTGGTGACCGAGGGTTCACAGTTTCAGATGCTGGGCGCGGACCTGTGCAACGCTCATCAAGTCATGCTGTGGTGGCATCTCATATACAAAATAGAGGAAGATGGTTACAGATGTTAGCTCAGGGCTGATCTTCCTCACCAAAAAAAAAAGAAAGAAAACATATTTTATAAAATAGCTTATAATAGCCACACACTATTTTAAAATTCTGTACCAGTCCTACTATACTGATTTGCAGTTACATGAGTATTCTTGTATAGTATATCTTCATTGTCTCAAACTACTCTCATTTTGAATTTTTATGTAAATCTATTAATTTCTGAATGTTTATATACTCCACTCTACCAGCACTTATAATCTTTCTCCAACACAGAGTATCAAACATATTTAAATTTCTTATTTTCATTATACTTTTCACAATCTCCATTATTTTTTTTTCATTTTTCAATCATATATATTCCTCATCTGTAAGCTGTAGATAACAATAGTATCTTCTCATAGATTTGCTGTAATATCAAATAAGTTAATACAGGTAAAGCCAGCACTATATATAATATGTAAGCTGATATTATTATTACTTCTCAATGTACTGTGAAAAACTAAGCTCAATTCCAATAGCAACAGTAGAAATGACATACACACTAAAAATACTCAATAACAAGGAAAAAAAAGATAAAAGAGCCTGCCCATGAAAGGGGAAATGTGTAATCTTTGACAACAAAGCAAATTTTTAAAAAAGCAGAGCAAAGCCCAATCATCTATAAGGTTAGAAGTCTATAACACAATATCTTATGAAGATGTAAGTTTCATATTCTATTTCTTTCCTGTAGTTACGGAAATGTTCAAAAGTCGCCTCAGCTGCCTTGAAGAGAGTAAGTTGTTTCTGAGGCATGAAGGCGACTGTCTTCCCAAAAGTCTAAGAGTAGCAGAGTGGAGTCTACCAGAGATAATCAGTGTAGCTTCACTGTCCAGAAAAGAGGATTAATAACACCTTTTATGTAAAAAGACCTGCTACTCCTGGGCTAAAACACAGAGGTGATCAGACTTTAGATTTTCAAATATAAGAAAAGATACATGACCGACTCTTGGTATAGTGATTCCTGGAAAGGATAAGGAATTGTTCTTATACAAAAAAAGAATTATCCCTGGTCTGTGAATGATCAACACCCACATCATTTATGATATAGAATCAAAGAGGATTCTTGAAGATGGAATAGAAAATGCTGAGAACTAAGGAAAGCTATCCTAAGAATCAAAGTGATATCCCTAAAAGATTTTCGCTTTCAGAGAGTGAGACTATTATTCAAAAAAAAAAGTAATGGAAATAAATAACTTTCTTCTTTGAACATCATACAGACTTTGCAGGCCACTTTAGAACAGTTCTATCCATAGGAAATTTAGGTTTAGTTGCTGTCAATAGCTCGTCAATGTTCAATGAGAAGCAATGGGTGTATGATATTGACCATAACTATGGAAGTTCCTATAATTCAAAAGAAATTGATAATTCAAAAAAAATTTAATAACTGATAATTCAAAAAAAATTTAAAAACATAACTAAAATAACTCCCTTCATGCTACTCGGGCAGATTGGAAAAGAAGTTTAATTTGACTTGAAAACTAAAGGAGATAGACTTCTGATTCTGGTCAAGATGAAGTACTAAGAACCAGATTCACTCTCCTCCCTAAATCAACAACAGCAACAAAAGAAAGCCTCTCTCTCTCTCTCTATCTCTCTGTCTCTGTCGCTCTTGCTCTCTCTCTTTCCCCTCCCTCTCTCCTTCTTCCCTTTGATATATAGGTATCACACACAAACACACTGTGGGGGATCAGAATTGGCCACCTCAAAATATATCTCTTTGACTTGATTATTTTTAAGAACAAAAGACTGAAAAATACTTTAACCTTCCCCCTACCTGCCTAAAACAATTTAAGATAAAAGGCCTGTCTGGAGGACCGGCCATCACCATAGATAACTCTGGGTATCAGTAGACTGTGAGAGTCCTTGCTAAGCTCATTCTTACCAAAGTTCTGTTTACCGAACATTTGCTTTTCCATCTCAATGTGAATTGCCTTCCTCCCCTTTAAGTCCCAAACCACTACCCTCAACACTCTCCTTTGTCTTTAGCTGAAGATGATATTTAAGCTGACAGCTTGCGTTTGTTTCTGAAGCCAGAACCTTCCAGGAATCCTGAGCAGTTCTGTACATCTTTACCTGGATCATACCATTCTAGTTATTTATTAATCTGTATGCTCATATTTTATAAACTTTTTCTTACTAATTTTAACATGTTTAAAGGAAAGGAAATGTTTGAAATGGGTCAAAAAAGACTCTAAGCCCTTGACAAGACTCAAATATACATTTTTAAATATCTATAAAATTATAATGACCTCATATTTCTTATCTGTTAAATGATACAATAATATTTTCTGAAAAAAATGCTTTTACATTCCATATCATTTGTTTATAGTATAAGAACAATTGAACTATATCTACAATTTTACAAGGCTCAGAGACCTACAAAAGATGAGACATAATACTTTGTTGAATCTTAAAAGTTGAAAGGTAAAAATGTGACATATTTGCTAAACATGGACACAAATGATGTAATATGGGCTTATATTTCTCAAAGATGAAAACAGCGGAAATATTATTTTCTCAAAACAATCCTTAAAAAAGGAACATGTATAGAACAAGAAAATGTTAAAAATGACAAAATTGAAGAAAAATAATATGTTATAGTAATGAGTGTGAACAACATATACTACCCTCATTTTAAGAGAGTTACATTTCTCTTGGGAGAAGGGAAACTTGATTTATAAGAAGTCACAGCTAAAAGAGATTACATAGAAAAATTGAAAATTGAAGGATAATAACATACATTATGGATGATATACTACATTATGGGTAAATACAATAAACTTTCCTTCCCTTGAGTTTTCTAAACTATGTTTGATGGTTGAAGCAAAAATTATAATACTGCCTTCTGTCGTTCTAAGTGTATGTACATGAAATATTTAAGAAAATTATATTGTTAATGCAAGAGGGTAAACAGACATAAAGGGAGAGTAAATTCCTATACTTAAACACAAGTGATGCAACATAATTTAGACTTATATTTCTCAAAGATGAAAACAGTAGGATAATTATTTTCTAATAGTGAAATACAAAACAAAGAAAGAAAGAACAAAGATATTAAAAATGGCAAAAGTGAAAAATAACAGATTATTACAATTAATGTAAATGAGATAGATCCCTCTCATTTAAGAATAAGTTGTCTCTATTGCATATACGTGGGGGGGGAGATGCTTGAGTTTTAAAAAATCACAGCTATATAAAAAAGTTAAAAATCAAAGTTTTAATAAGATATACCAGATAAAATTTAAAGATAAGCCAAGTGCCATATTGATATTAAATAAGGTAGAATTCAGGATAACTCGCTTCTAAATATAGCAAAGAAATGCATCTATATAAATAAAATATGTAACTAATTAGTGTATATCATAATATACAATAAATAAAAAATTATTGTAACAGAGAAAATGACCAAAGTGACAAAAACAATAATTTAACACATTCTGCTTGTGATATACCAAAGACACAACAGTTAATGAAGTTGGAGAGATTTGAATAAAATTATTAATACATTTGAGTTAATAAATATCTTTATAATATTAAAACCTGTAGAGGATAAAACTTTCTCTGAGCCACTGCCGCATAATCTTTCCCTCTACGGGCTTTGGATTCAGAAAGTTCTGTGTTCCAGCCCTGACCTTGCTTGCTACTGATTATGTGAAAACAAGCAGATTGCTTAATTCTTCTAAGACACAATTTCTATACTTGTAAAATATATTAATTTAAACTATACGTTTAGTATATATAATGTTGCCTTTACCATAAGTTTGATTTGAGGAGTAAAGAAGTACCTGTGAACTTTACGCAGCACCTGACATATATAGAAAGTATTTTTAATTAATATCAACACTGTAAGAAAGTACTGATAGAAACTTTTCAAAAATTGACTCCTTCGTAAGTAGGCTTTAAATCTAATATTTAATTGTGAAACTCAAAGAATTGAAGGTTTAGTAAGGTTTAGTAATCTGAATTCATATAAAATAAATGCATAATAATTTTAAGTTCTCTGAGTCCTAGAATTATCCATTAGAAAATACAAGCTAATAAAGATTTTTGTCAAAATAGCAAATAATATATAAAATATATTGAAATACGTTAACTAAAAAAAGTGTGGCTCTCACATATAGAAACTCCACAGCATTGTTAAAACATAAAAAAAGAGATGATGATGATGATGATGGTAATAATAATAATAGCAGAAACTACCCTTAATTGAAGACTTTCTGGTGCTAAAAGCTTGGGTTATAGAATTTTATGTAATCCTCTCACCTGTTGAATGAACTAGGTAAACTGACGATATCCCTTCAACCTTAAAACCGCTCAAGGACTTCTCAAATCTGTGATCAGCGGTAGCACAAGGACTTAAACCCAGGCTGTCTGATACCAGAAGCAATATGCTTAGCCTTGTTCTCACAAATGTGTATTGTAAACAGATCAATTACTTGCCAGATGATGATATTCTGCTAAAAACAAATAGAAATTATTTTTAAATGCAAAATAATCCTGAAGTCACTGAATTAACAAGTAATATTAGCTGAGAAATTTTTGAAAAAGATGTAGCCCTATCAGGCATGCAATCTTATTGTGCAACAAGTATGTGATACCAGCATAAAAATAGACAAACAAATTGATGGAACAAAGCAAAAAACTTGAAATACAATCTAGTGTATATAAAATGTACTATATGATCACAACAAAAAATTTCATAAATTCATAAACCAAAAGGAATTATTATATTTTAGAAATTTGGGGCAATTTGGGTCATAGTGATCAATATTTTACCAGAAGACCAGTAATTTCCTGTTCCTGCTATAGCATGGCTATGTATCCTATAGAGAAGTAGCTGTAGGACTTATTTGCCTCAAGTAAGAGGACCAAATTGGAAACAAAATATCACTTTTATTTAATTAGCCAGAATTGGAGTCAAATTAAACTAGAGCATTTGGGGAAGCCAAGACTTCTTGGAAGTCTTTCCCCTTCTGCCTAAATTCAATTATTAATAGCAGTTAAGGGGAAAAAAAAACCTGCCACAGTGAGGTGGTATACAAGCCATGTGTGAGAGAGGAAGAGAAATGAAAGAAGTAACTTTCTGGTCTGACCCTTGTGGATGAGTGTCAGAACAGTGACAAACCACCTCTCTACATTATTAAAACAATGACTCACTCCCACTAATACATTTGGCTCAATTAGGTTCCTGAATTCTTATTTAGTAGTCATATATCTAAAGAAAGGAAAGAAAAGCAGAGAAAGTAGGGCAAAAACTTTCATTTTCTCTCATTTTTTTTTGTTCCTTCTTTCCTTCTCTTTTATCCTTTTTTTTCTGAAAGAAATTGTACCACAAATGAGTGAAAGAGGTGAAAACTCAGAGTGGAGAAAAAAGATTTGTGCAAAGTCTTCTTGTGAAAGATAATTATGTAAATGTTAGAAAAATTGACTAATTGATAGAAAAGAACTTGAGTAAGGACTTCAATCCACATCATAGAAAAAACACTTTTATATCAACTAAAATTTCACAATAAGATATTAAAAAAATAATATTAATAACATTTATCTGATTTTGAGTGGGTAAGTATATGTACTAAATTAAAAGAGACAAGACCAATAAATAAATTTATATACAAATGTTATTCTGATCTACACCAAAAATACATTCAAATGTTAAAATTAAATAGACACACAGAATAATATTTGCACAAATAATGGCAGGACAATGGGTCAAATTTTTTATAGTTCAAGGACTGGCCCCATATCTATACCTCCATTCAGAAATGATTGCTTCTAGGTTGTGAGATCACATTTTCAGAATATTCCATATGCTTTGAACTAAATATTTGGATAATAAAAGTTCTGGGGCCATAATGGTGTTGAGTTTTGGATACACGAAGTTACTTAGTCTCTCCACACCAATTTCCTCTTTTGAAAATGGTGATAAAAATCACACATGGCATATAGTACCTGTTCTTTATGTCTCAGCTTTTATTATTATAAAGTGTATCATTTTACATTAAGAAGAAAATGGAGAAATATAAATTAGTAGAATGTTATTGACACACATTTTCCATGTGAAAAGTTGCTTTTCCAGTGATGTATTGTAGACCCCCTTTTTTTTTTTTAATATAAATTTTTTGTTTATTGCAGTAACATTGGTTTATAACATTGTAAAAATTTCAGGTGTACATCATTGTACTTCAATTTCTGCATGGACTACATCATGTTCACCACCAAAATACCAATTACAACACATCACCGCACATGTACTGAATTATCCCTTTCACACTCCTCCCTCCCCCTTCCCCTCTGGTAACCACCAATCCAATCTCTGTCCCTATGTGTTTGTTTATTGTTGTTATTATCTACTACTTAATGAAGGAAATCATACGGTATTTGACCTTCTCCCTCTGACTTATTTCACTTTGCATTATACCCTCAATGTCCATCCATGTTGTCACAAATGCCTGGATTTCATCGTTTCTTATGGCTGAGTAGTATTCCATTGTGTATATATACCACAGCTTCTTTATCCATTCGTCCCTTGATGGACACTTAGGTTGCTTCCAAGTCTTGGCTATTGTGAATAACGCTGCAATGAACACAGGGGTGCATGTACCTTTGCAAATTGGTGTTTTCAAGTTCTTTGGATAAATACCCAACAGTGGAATAGCTGGATCATATGGTAGTTCTATCCTTGATTTTTTGAGGAATCTCCATACTGTTTTCCATAGTGGCTGCACCAGTTTGCACTCACACCAGAAGTGTATGAGAGTTCCCTTCTCTCCACATCCTCTCCAACACATGTTGTTTCCTGTCTTGTTAATTATAGCCATTCTGACGGGCGTGAGGTGATATCTCATTGTAGTTTTGATTTGCATTTCCCTGATAGTGATTTTGAACATCTTTTCATGTGTCTGTTGGCCATCTGTATATCTTCTTTGGAGAAATGTCTGTTCAGGTCTTTTGCCCATTTTTTAATTGGGTTGGTAGTTTTTTTGTTGTTGAGATGCATGAGTTCTTTATATATTTTGGAGATTAAGCCCTTATCAGATGTATGGTTTGCAAATATCTTCTCCCAATTGTTAGGTTGTCTTTTCGTTTTGTTGATGGTTTCCTTTGCTGTGCAGAAGCTTTTTAGTTTGATGTAGTCCCATTCGTTTATTTTTTCTATTGTTTCTCTTGCCCGGTCAGACGTGGTGTTTGAAAAGATGTTGCTAAGACCGATGTCAAAGAGCGTACTGCCTATGTTTTCTTCTAGAAGTTTCATAGTTTCAGGTCTTACATTCAAGTCTTTAATCCATTTGGAGTTAATTTTTGTGCATGGTGTAAGGTAAGGGTCTACTTTCATTTTTTTGCATGTGGCTGTCCAGTTTTCCCAACACCATTTGTTGAAGAGACTTTCTTTTCCCCATTGTATGTTCTTGGCTCCTTTGTCAAAGATTAGCTGTCCATAGATGTGTGGGTTTATTTCTGGGCTTTCGATTCTATTCCATTGATCTGTGTGTCTGTTTTTGTGCCAGTACCATGCTGTTTTGGTTACTATAGCTTTGTAGTATATTTTGATATCAGGGAGTGTGATACCTCCAGCTTTGTTCTTTTTTCTCAGGATTCCTTTAGCTATTCGGGTAGACCCCCTTTTCATAGGAGTAGTAACTCTAAGGATACTACTGGTCAGAATATAAATCTGTACCTTTGGGAAAGAATAGGACCTTTACTCAAAAGTGTTCTGTATAACCATTACCATTCCATTTTGCCACCTACACAATGGGACTGTTATCTTTTCCAATCAAATATCAGTTTACTTGCTTTGTAGAATAAAAAAGGTTAAAGAATAGTGCACACAAATATAATATTGTTTTAATTAGTATGTAATAATAGCTCTTAATATTTACATCATAACCAAGGAAAAATTGAAATGAAAATATTATTACCACATCATAAGTTCAAAACATATATGCTTTCATATATTCCAAGCAAATAAAATAATTATGCATATAACTATATTATTAGAAATATTATTTTGGAAAATGTAGAAAAATATTTGTTGCCATATATACATATCTTGATATAATAATTTTGATATAATTGATATAATAATATAATCATTGATATGATAATATAATTGATATAATAATTGATATGATTGATATATAATGATGGCTATGATATAATAATATAATTGATATAATAATATCATCTCCTGTGTAATATTCTTTTCACAGCATCTTTCACACCTCTGTTTCTCAGACTATATATTAGAGGGTTTAGCATTGGTATAATAAGTGCATAGAGCACAGCTACCATCTTGCTTTGCTCTGGTGAGGAGATAGCCCCAGGTTGGGCGTACATGAAGAACACAGTCCCATAGAATAAACACACCACAGCTATATGGGAGCCACAGGTGGAGAAGGTCTTACTCCTGCCATGGGTTGAGGGGATCTTCAGGACAGTGGAGAGGATAGAAGCATAGGAAACCAGAATGACAGTTGTGGTGGTGATGATAATGAGAGCAGAGAGAATATACAGTACAATCTCATTCACAAAGGTGTCAGCACATGAGATCTTGACCAGGGCTGGGACATCACAGAAAAAGTGGTCCAGTCTGTTTTCTGCACAGAAAGGCAAATTGAAGGTGAAGCCTGTTTGTATCATGGAGTTGATGCATCCACAGACATAGGATCCAGTTACCAATCGAACACAGACTTTCTGGGACATGTGCACAGGGTAAAGGAGAGGGGAGCAAATGGCCGAGAATCGATCAAATGCCATGACAGCCAGAAGAAAGCCTTCAGTTGTGACACACAGGGCAAAGAAGAAAAATTGGGCTGCACAGCCATTGTAAGAAATGTTCTTTTCATTAGACAAGAAGTTGGCTAAAGTCTTGGGAGCAATGACTGTGGAGTAGCAGAGATCTAAACAGGACAAATTTCTAAGGAAGAAATACATAGGCATTTGAAGTCTGGAGTCCATCTTAATGACAATTATCATGCTGATATTTCCCACCACAGTGACCATGTAGAGCAGGAAGAACACTAGGAATAGGAGGGTCTGTAGCTTTGGAGGGGTTCTGAATCCCAGCAGAATAAACTCAGTCACCTCTGAGTAAGTCCTATTAAGCTCACCGTTCATAGCTGGGACATAGGCAGAACTGGAGAGATGGTAAAAATGAAAGAAATGAGTGATCAGGATACTTGTTTTAGTAAAAATATCTAGGAACCAACATGGAAAAATTTTTGTTTAATTATCTTCCCAATATTTTACAAAACACCAATGAACATAAAGAATGGATTAACATTTTTAAAAAGTCTTCCTAGTGAAGAGTTCAGTCTGATTGGCTAGCCTTTTTAGATGCAGGTTTGCTCTCTAAGTGTGCTTTGGGGAAATGGAGGTCTAGGAAAATGTCTGGAATCAACAGCTTTTTTTTTTTTTTAATTTCTTTATTTAATATCAATTATAGCCATTGAAGTTGCTTCCTTTAGTGGAAGTAATTTCTCACAGACATTATAATCTACTTACGATTTTATTCAGAGAGTAATCTATTCAATTATGGTCTCATTTTATTTTTTAAGGATTAGTTTATCCACTAAAGAATAAATATACAAAGATTGTATCTGTCTCTCTTATATTAGGAGAAAGACTTCAGATCCTGACAAAAACATCGTCCTTTTACACACTAACCACATTTCCTTATCTTTCATTATTTTTGTCCCTACGGAAATATACACTCTTAGTGGCACAGTTTGTCTGCTACAAAGAAAAGTGACACTTGTTTATATTTCCTGAACACAGTAAAATCAGTTTCCTCCCCTTCCTTCTCTTCTACCTTTCTTCCTACCTTCCCTCCCTCTTTTGTTCCCTTTGGATTTTGCAGTTTGGAATGCAAGTGGAGAATCTAAAGTCTTGGACAGAGATTTTCCTGTCTTTTCAGAAACTTCCAAATCTTATTAGAAATACAAATATCTGTGCATGTGAAAGATAGAAGGCACAAAAGACAATTTAAAGACATTACAAATGAAAAGAAAGAGAAATATCTATTTAAACAAGCGTACATCATATTTATTTAGGTTTATGCTATTATGACTATAAAATGTTTGTGCATAAAATATAGTGAGAGGTAGAGAAAAGAATTAATTTTTATTCTAATTTTATGAATGGAGAAACAGACAAAAAAAAGATATAAGAGGCTAATTTAGAGTAATGAGATTGAGCAGCGGAGTGGTTTTCTATTCAATAGTCTATGATAAAACATAGAAGAAAATTGACAAATGACAAATTCAAAGATTCACATACTATGGAAATGTATTTTAAAATATTATAATTATATGAATTTATAATTCTATAGATATATAAACTATATAATTATAATAAAATTATATGTGATATAAATTATACAATGTCTCATAATGTTTATAAATTTTTATTGTTGTCATTGCTACAATTTCACTAATTTTGCTATTCTTTTAAGGCTGGTTGGGACTACGGAAGTATATTAGAATCCATTTGGTCCAGTTACAACATGTACTTTCTTGAAAAAATTAAACGTTAACAGAAATGTTGACTGACTGATTTTAGAAGGCATAGGAATGATCAAAACAACCTCTGGTAGGGCCTATTGACTACAAAAATGCTAGTCTCCTTAAATTCATATTTTACATTAACAGGTTTCTGATTTCAACAGAAAAATTAAAAAAAAGAAAGAAAAGTAGTTATCTAAAAGAAGAGTGTTGAGAATAAACAAATTAAATATAAGACAGTCTCAAGAATGAATACTAGTTCTTATCTTAGTAAACCCTCACTGTATTTGAAATCGAGTACATTCATGAAGAAATAAAATTATGAAAAGAAGCAAACCTTCATTTAACAGGAAGTTTTTCTGCAACATGGATTGTACTTTCTCACTGTTCATATCATGATTCAAATTGCTAAAATGAACAAGTACTAGCAGAAATCATAGCTTCTCTCTCTCTAACTTTACCAAACTTTTCATCGATTAAACCAACAAGTAGACCTGAGATGGATCCTGAGAGACATTCTCTCATGGGGAGGGAAACCAGAGTGTAGGCACTTCCTCTGCAAGACAATCACCAGGGAATAACGGTCCCTCTCACCAGTAATGTATTTTGCATCATAATACAAAAAAAAAGGAGAAGAATAAATTATTAGTTAGTAAACTTACCAGACCCTTAGAAAGTTAGAAGGGCTTTCTAGGAGACATGGGAACTAACCTTCTACTTATAGAACAAAACAATACAAAACCACATTTCGCTGAGAAGTACTTGATTCTTCTTTTATTTTCACGATTTACAGAGTGGGAAATTCACAGTATTTCCTTTGAATGGATTACAAGTCTTACTTTTAGAAACTCATTTCTTATCTCTACTGTAAATCCATCATGCTTGTATTAGTCAGAGGAAAATTAATACAGAGAATAAACTAAATGGTTAATGGAAGCATTGAAGAAAGGGGATTTTGAAGTAACGTAGAGATTAGGAAGAGCAGGCAGTCATACCTCCATCTATGATTTCAAGGCACAAGAAGAGGTGGTGTTAAAAGATCCCAGACATCTCACAATTCCTTCAAGAGTGAGAACCACAGTGAGAACCATGGTTCCCACTAGGTGCTGGAACCAAATAGGGAAACACCCCAAGAAGCATATTGAAAGAGAAAGAAATCCCCTCTCTTCGTACATCCTCAGTTCTGCCGTCGTCATGTGAAAGCACCATGGACAATAGGTCAATGAATGAGAGCAGCTGGATTTGGCCCACAGGCTATAGTTGGATGACCACTACCCTAGAATAAAAAATAGTTTCTCAATTAACATTTTGGAAAATAAAGAACCTTACATGAAATTTTTCAAGACTTTTCACAATCACATTCCGTGCATTTCAAAATGTTCCTAGAGATCCTCGTTTATTCTGGTAACATTTCCCTTTAGCTAGAACAACTTTCTTTGGCATTTCCTATAGTGTTTATCTGGAATAATATATTCTCTTAGTTTTCCTTTATCTGAAAAGTTCCTGATTTTGCCTTCAATTCTGAAGTGTATTTTTCTCTATATAACATTTCGGTTTGGTCTCCCCCCATCTGTAAGCACTTTAAAGACGTTGTTCCATTGTCTTCTGGTTTGAATTGTTTCCCATAAAAAGTCTAAGCTCTAATTTGTATTTGCTTGCATGCAGTCTCTTTTTCCCTCCGCTATTTCACCAATGTTCTCTCTTTGACTCATTTTCATAAATTTTACTCTCATGTGCCTTCATTTGGTTTCTTTCCGTTTATCATCCTTGGGTTTTGTGAACTTTCTTGCATCTGTGAGTTTGTAGTTGTCATCAAATTTGAAAAAACTTTTTCCCATTGTAGGATCTAACATTTTTCTGTGCCTCATCTTCCAATTACATTTCTAATATTTTCTCACTTCTCACTGAATGTCTGTTCATTTTTTCCTTTTTAACTCTATGCTTATGTTTGATTTGTTTCCATTGCTATGTGTTCGAGGTTAAAGTCTTTTCTTCTTGATTTGTTTCCTTTTTCTGAGGAACTGCACTCACTCACTGCTTTTTGTCCTATATCTGAAAATAGTTGGTCATATATTTTCTCCGGAGTTTAGTTTTTTGTTATGAAATGCAAATCTTGTGGTAGTCGTTCTTTCATGAGAAGATCTGGAAACATCTTCAATTCATTATTTTTTAAATATTTCATGACCTTTACATTTGTAGTGTAAACAAACACTTCAGTGAGATTTTATTATTCTTTATGTATTGAAGTATTTTATTTGTTAATATTCTGCTTAGAACTTTTGAAGTTAAATTTAGATATCTCTATTCAGGATATTAGTGACTTGATCTCTAAAGAGTACAGTCTCTATCAGGGCCCAAGATAGGAGCTGTTTCTCAAAAGGAGGACTTGGATAAAACTTGCTTTCCTCTAAATCCTTAGAAGCCAGCGCTGTGAATTTCCAATCAGAGTTTGCCACAGTTTCCACAGAATATCTGATTTTCCACAAGGACTCAGAGCATCATTGGGTGTTCTAGTCCATGAATTCCAAGGGACAGTGCTGCTTATTCTGATTCCTGAACCAGCTGAAGAACACTGATGTTTTATGGAACCAGGTAAATCTGGGTGCATCACAGCCGCACACGCACTAAGAAGTATTATATATTATCCTCAAAATTCAAAACAGCATTTAACTCTTCATAGTAAGGGTATGAGTGATACAGCAAACTTTCTTTCAGTTTGAAGGGAATAAATAAACATGTCTCAGCTCACTGGATCCCAGAGTTGGCACAGTCCTAAATTTTCATATGATAGATTTCCCATCCTCTGTCACTTAAGTGACTTACTAAGGAACTTAGAGTATCAACTATGGTATGATAAAGAAACATTATAGCCAATATCAGTCACTAATATACACAAATAAAACCTTACAAAATATTAGCAAAAAAATGAACTGTAATGTATAAAAATTGTTGGTCAAAGAGTACAAACTCCCAGTTAGAAGATGAGTAAGTCTGGGGATCTAATGAGCAGCATTGTAATTATAGTTCATAATGCTGTATTAAATACTTGAACATTGCTAAGAGAGTAGATCTTAAATGTTCTCACCACAAAGAAGAAAATGGAAAATTATGTGATGTAATGGAGGTGTTACCTAAAGCTATAGTGTTAATCATATTGTAATGTATGTGTATCAAATCAACATCTACACTTTAAACTTACACAATGCTATACGTCGATTATATCTCAACAAAGCTGGGAAAAAAAGAAATAATATCTCATCACCAAATTGCACTTCTCACAGCAATGTACAAAATGTTTTAATAGTAAAATATTACTAAATGTCATCATTACATTAATGGATTAAAGAAGAATAAAGTAAATTTCTCAACAGGCAAGGAAAACCATTTAATTGAATTCAACACTCATTTATATTACTAAAAAGTCTTAATCAACTAAAAGTAGAAATAAAAGAGAATTAAAGAAAGACTTCCATAAGATATTTTTAGTGAGAAACCATTGGAAGCCTTCTATTTAAATAAGGAATAAGACAAGGATATCCACAACCAATGCTTCTAGTCTTCATGTTAGCAAAGGATTATAGCCAATGAAAAAAGAAAACAATTAAAGTTTAAAGAAAGAAATTGTAAATTTAAAATGAAAATAAAAATGGAGGGGCTGGCCCCATGGCATAGTGGTTAATTTCCACCTCTTCTGCTCGGCGGCCCAGTTCATGGGTTCAGATCCTTGGAGTAGACATACCAGTTGTCAGCCACGCTGAGGCGGCAACCCACATACAAAATAGAGGAAGACTTGGCACAGATGTTAGCTCAGGGCTAATTTTCCTCAAGCAAAAGATTAAAAACGAAGAGGAAGGTTGGCAGCAGATGTTAGATCAGGGAAAATCCTCCTCAGCAAAAAAAAAAAAAAAAAAAATATATGTAAAGGGGAAAAAACACATCATTTTAAAATATAAATATTTTCTCCACTGAAAGTCTACATACAAATTATCAGGGTAAAATCTTCTTAGATTTACCACCAATATTTGCAATACATGCTAAACCTTGGTTTAGATCTTCTAGTTTTCATGTGGTGAATATCACCATGAGTTATCCCGTCCAATATGAAAGAATTTTATTTTGCTTTACGCATATTATATGCGTATTTTTATGTGTCATACTTCTTTTTTTTTTTTTTTTTGGTGAGGAAGATTGGCCCTAAGTTAACATCTGCTGGCAATCTTCCACTTTTCACTTGAGGGAAATTGGCCCTGAGCTAACATCTGTGCCAATCTTCCTCTATTTTACATGTGGGCCACTGCCACAGCATGGCTTGACCAGTGGTGTATGTCCACGCCTGGGTCTGGCCCACTCAGATCTGGGCCACCACAGTGGAATGCTCCAAACCCAACCACTATGCCACCGGGCCAGCCCCAATGTGTCATATTTTTATAAAAATAAAAGCGAGGGCCGGCCCCGTGGCTTAGCGGTTAAGTGCGCACACTCCGCTGCTGGTGGCCCGGGTTCGGATCCCGGGTGCGCACCGACGCACCACTTCTCCGGCCATGCTGAGGCTGCGTCCCACATACAGCAACTAGAAGGATGTGCAGCTATGACATACAACTATCTACTGGGGCTTTGGGGGAAAAAATAAAAAATAAAATTAAAAAAAAAAAAGCGAATACTGTGTCAGTCTTTGTACATGATCATGTGTCTACTGATCATGAGTATTATACAATCAATGAAACATATTTATATTAATATTTCACCTGTACATAATTATTCTAAGAAGATTGAACTTTTCTTTTTGATTGAACAATTAACCATATTGTGGACTGGAAAAACAAGACCACTCGTGTAACTGTATTAAGCTAATTAAACACAGGGAACACAACAATTGTAACCATTATATATCATCACTTCTCACTCATTACTGCCATGTCATCATGGATGACAAGACAAGGGAGTAGTCCTATTAAAAACTCAAGAGGGGGCTGGCCCCGTGGCTTAGCGGTTAAGTGCGCCCACTCCGCTACTGGTGGCCGGGTTCGGATCCTGGGTGCGGACCAATGCACCGCTTCTCCGGCCATGCTGAGGCCGAGTCTCACGTACAGCAACTAGAAGGATGTGCAACTATGACATACAACTATCTACTGGGGCTTCGGGGAAAAAAAAAAGGAGGAGGATTGGCAATAGATGTTAGCTCAAAGCCAGTTTTCCTCAGCAAAAAGAGGAGGATTAGCATGGATATTAGCTCAAGGCTGATCTTCCCCACAAAAAAAAAAAAAAAAACCTCAAGAAATACTTGGAACATAAAACACTCTTTCAAAGTTTGTTTTCCTTCTGAATTTGGGATCTTAATTAGGGTAAAGTAACACCAAAAATATTATCAAAGGTGGCTGGTCATTACATGAACATTTAAGCATAGGGCATAGATGTTTTGAGATGAGACTGAACTCTTAACATTATTAATCAGAGTGGTAACATTCAAAATAAGCATAGCTGTAAATAATTATTAAATTTTAGCTTTATTAAAAGTAACAACTTCTATTAAAAATGATTAGGGCATCTGACAGAAATCACAAAGAAAGTAACAGGTCTCCGGAGGCCAGCTCTTGGTGAGAAAAGGAGTTAAACTTATCAAGTCCAGCAAAGAGAATTTTTATTTCATTAAGAAAAAACTCTATGTTGAAAGAATTTGTTTGGAAGTATTGTTTTATCTTTTTAAAAAAATTCATAAGCTTTCTTAATAGTCAATTTATACTTTCTTTTCTAATTTTTTAAACAAACAAATAGGGGTCAGACCGGTAGCGTAGTGGTAAAGTTTGCATGCTCCACTTTGGCCACCCGAGGTTCGCAGGTTCGAATCCCAGGCATGGATTGACACATCGTTCATCAAGCCATGCTGTGGCAGGCGTCCCACATATGAAACAGAGGAAGATGGGACAGATGTTAGCTCAGATGTTAGCTCAGCTCACCAAAAATAACAATAATATTTGTGGTGCAAGCCGTTAAGTGCGCGCGCTCCACTATGGCAGCCCGAGGTACGCCAGTTAGGATCCCGGGCGTGCACCAACGCACAGCTTGGCAAGCCATGCTGTAGCGGCATCCCATATAAAGTGGAGGAAGATGGGCACGGATGTTAGCTCAGGGCCAGTCTTCCTCAGCAAAAAAAGAAGAGGATTGGCAGATGTTAGCACAGGGCTGATCTTCCTCAAAAAACAAAGAATAATAATAACCATAATAATAACACAAATAAGATAACAAACTTAAAGCCAAACTATAACTTTAAAAGTATAAACCATATTGTATATAAGACAGTATACATACCACAAAGAATTTTCTATCTTTATTGAAGTTTTACAAAGAGCCAATATGTTTTTTATATACAAGTATACAGAAGAGTAAAACTATGCTTAGTGCTGCCCTATGTTTGTATCATTTGTCGTTACCAAATTAAATTTCTTCATAAGCTGATCATGTGGCAAAGATTTCATAGGACCAAAGATCATTCATTTATTAATTTTAGTCTTAAGTTTTAAAGCCAGTACAAAAGGACAGAAATTATATCTAATTTGATAAACTGCAGAAGAACAAAATCACTGTTGACATTAACATTTTATCAGAGAGATTTATTATCCAGAGATTATACATGGAACAATTACATCCAGATGTTTGGTACAATTTCTTGGGAGTTACAAAGGCCAACTCTAAAAATGTGTATTACTATTATTCAATAAGCTAAGCACGTATATTTACAATTTCATAATCTTAGATTTTTGTAGAAAGAATGATAATTTATGTGATATATAAAACCAGTATAAGATATGCTGGAGCCTAATTTAATTAGATTTTCAATGAGAAATTAATCCAAGTTTACAATAAATAAAGTGTTTTGATTGTATTATATTTTTTGTTGTGTTAAGATCTAAGAGAAGCTATATAGCAGAATTATCCAACCATTTGTGCATTGATTCCCTCTGGTAGGATAGCTTTTCCTTATGTATTTAAAGTAATTCAAATGTTTAGATGTTTCTATTAATGCATGTTTTTGTCTATTTGTTTTTAGACTACTGACCATTTTATTTCTGTTTCTTATCTAGCAATCCTACAATAACAAAGTTTTTGTTGTTGTTGTTCATTTTTTGGTCGGCTGGTTGGTTGCTTGGTTGATGTTTTTATAGTGGCAGCTTCTGGGAGAAAACGACCATTCTTACAGACATTGGAAGTTTATCTACCCCTCTCTACCTAGGAATTATTCAGTTTTTTAACTTACGTGGAAATGAACCAGAGATGCTTTAGTAAATAGGAGAGCTCTTTGTTCCCCCAAGCATGGAGAACTAACTTTAATCCATTAAATATTTACAAATATTTCCTTTCCTTTGATGTAGGTCAGTCTATTTGAATTAGATCTCCTTACACTGAATAAATAAGACAGATCCCTATGATAAACTAATCTTCAAGAATGACCCCCCAAAACTGACCCCAGGTATATGGGGCTGTAATTAGAGAGAGTCTGTTGTTGAAAAGTTTAATTACCTTTCTTTTTTAAGGAAAAGAGAAGCTTGTCTTAGAGTTACTCAGATAACTGTCAGCAGTGGGTTTACAGCTTCAAGCATAGCTCAAGGAAGACAGACAAGACAAGACAACGTAAGCATTTCTCCCTAGAGCCTAACTAAAATGGTATCAGTGCAGTGTGATGTGACATAGGGAGAGTTTCTCAACCATGTGGTTATAATCAGGTTACAAACTTGATAAGCCCATAGTTCCCATGACCTGGTTGTGAAAAGTGAATGTCTCAGTCACACAAGGATTCTCAGAATCTTGCAAAGTGACATCTGAACACAGGTGGATACCAACCTCTCAGCACTTTTCTCTTAGTAGAAAAGACCAGAAATCTGCAAAAACAACAACAACCAAAAAAGATTTTAAAATATATAGTAATCCTGATCAGCAGTAAACCAAAAGTAACTCAGAAAGTCATATTTGCTGAAGTTTGCAATTCAGCAGTAAGGACAAGATGGCCAATGATTGATGAAACAGATTCCCAAGGTTTCTGCCCCTTATGGAAGGAATAGAATTAGACTTGGCTAAGGATGAGATTCACTGAAAAAGCCAAAAGTCTTGTCATTGATGCCAATGAGATGAGTCAATCATCAGATTAGTCAAAGGAAATTGAGGAAGATTCTATGAATCCAGAAATGCTGCAGAATCAAGTTGCCTTGTTAGGTTGTCACAATGAAAACTCAGAAGGGTATATGGACGTATCTTAGTGGAATGAACACAATAAATATCATAGAACAAAGAGAGAATACACTGAGAATTTACCACATATGTGTAAATACATGAGGGAGAACAGTCTGTGTAAAAACTCTCACCAAAGGCAAGGACAAGACTTACAAAGGCAAATGCAAAAAAAAGATTCACAAGTAGAGCCAACGTGTGCATGTAACAGGCCTTGGTTTATCCACTTAGGATGGTTGGCTGCAGCAGAGCTCAGAGAGGGAGGAGTGCTGACCCTCGAGTCCATCTGTGTTTTTTTCTGGAAACTATGTTCACCCATCCACTTTATTACATTGGATTTTTAAGAACAATGTATGGAGAGTGTCCTTTCTATTGCTGTTAACAGTAATGACAAACCAGAGCAGTGAACCAAACAAAACTGGGACCTAATCCCATATATAAATATTGGTCGCATATGAAAATGTATCACCATTTTAATAATTAAAAATTTAATATAGAAATGTAAACAAATAAAAAGTTAAATTTCAACCACCCTAAAATAAAACAAAATGTGAATTATTTTTTAAACACTTTGAATTTATAATAGCAATAACATGTAAAGAAAAATCCAACTATATGTTGCTTACAGGATACTTTTCTAGAAAAAAATAACACAGTAATTAAAAATATAATGGTTGGAAAAAATCACCAGATATATCAGTTCAGTGTAGTCAAAAGCCATGGTGAGGCTACAAAGCTATGCCAAAATCTCACGTTTAGTACAAAAATGTATTGATAAATTATATATAATATATAATATATAATAAAAGAATGTAATGGATTTAATATAATAAAAATGATTCTTAACTAAACTGGAATATAAGCATGTTTTTTAACAAGGTTTTTCTCTAAAAGTCTATAGTGAAAATCATAGTAAAATTTCATAAATATTCCACTAAAGTGATGACAAGTTAAGGATGTATGTGATCAACAACACCTTTCAAAATTTCACTAAAAGTTTAGCTAATGCATTAAGGAAAATAAGTAAGTATAAGGATTGGAAGGGGAAAAAAGGTGTTAATAATAAACATGATTCTTGAAAGGTGTTATTCCATAAGTCACATAAATAAATGTGGCCTAAATAAGCTGTGAATTTATTTCTCTTTCAAAACTTTGAATTCCTGGAATAGACAGTGCAGGGATTGTGTAGTACTTTTACCATCATCAGGGACACTAGCTCTTTCTAACTTGTTACTCTACACCCTTCAACAGGGGGATACCACTTTGTAGGTAATTGCAAATATCACTCTGATATTTTCCAGGTCCTTCTTACCCAGAAGTTAAGTTTGCTTCTCCCTATTTTGAATCTAGGGTGGCCTCATGAATCACACTGACTTACGTAATGTAATGGCTTTGATGAGGCAAATTTTAACCTTTAAGAAACTTTACAAATTCCTCTTTTCATATGATTGTGAACTCTGTGCCCATCATTTTAAGGAGAAAGAAAGATAATTTGAGAATTGAATAAGCACTGACAGTAAAGAGGGTTATAAGGTTGAAAGAGAAAAAAAATGCAAACAAATAATATTCTAGATAAAGAGACATGTGGCTCAGAGTCCCCAGAAGCAGTCAGCCAGCCATCAGCAAATAGGCAGATATATAACTGAGGCCATTAAACACCATTAGACTACAAAATCATTGCATGATAAACTTATAAATATTTGTTGTTTTAAGCCACTTAGTTTTGATACAAACCCTGTGATTCTAAATGACTGCTAGAGCTCCAGCCCAAAAGAGGAAAATTAAAAATCAAAAACTTCATTCTAGCCATTATGAATTAGGGAAGAAGAATTAAGATGTACAAATTTCCTTCAAGGATATTTTCCAATTTTCATACGACAAATCCACTTAGATCCTTTGTCATGATCATAACCATACAACCTAATGAGAAAATCAGTAAATGTTATTCAGCATATTAACAGACTAAAAATGAAAAAAGCATGTGATACTATCAATTGATAAGAAAAAGCTCGGGCTGGCCCAATGGCTTAGTGGTTAAGTACGCATGCTCCACTACTGGCGGCCCAGTTCGGATCCCAGGGCCGCACCAACGCACTGCTTCTCCAGCCATGCAGAGGCCATGTCTCACTTACAGCAACTAGAAGGATGTGCAACTATGACATACAACTATCTACTGGGGCTTTGGGGAAGAAAAAGGAGGAGGATTGGCAACCAATGTTAGCTCAGAGCCGGTCTTCCTCAGCAAAAAGAGGAGTATTAGCATGGGTGTTAGCTCAGGGCCGATCTCCATAAGAAAAAAAAAAAGAAAGAAAAAGAAAAAGCACAACCTCTATTTCCAATAGAAACTATGAGAAGACTATAAAAATAAAGGAAGTTCCACAACCTGACAAAAAACATCTATGATAAAACAATTAACATCGTATCTATTAGTGAAAGAGACAATAATTTTCTTCTAACACCAGGAAAAGGCAAGAATGTCTGGCTGACTACCTCTATTCACCATTGAAGTGGATTTTCAAGAAAGTGCAATAAGTTAAGAAAAAGAAACTAAAAGTACCCAGAATGAAAAGGAAGAAGTATTAAAACCGCATTTATTAGCAGAAGATATGACCATCTGTGCATTCAATTCCATAGAATCTACAAGAAAGCTACCAGAATTAATAAATGTTAAATGAATCTTACCTTCTGGGATAAACTTCACTGGTCATGATGCAGGATCCTTTGTATATATTATGGATTTGATTTTCTAACATTTTATTAAGAATTTTTGTATCTGTGTTCATGAGAGATGGACAGGCTATCAAAGTATATTGGCCTCATAATGAGTTGGGATATATTATTCTACTTCTATATTCTGGAGGAGTTTGAATAATACTGTGTTCTACTAAAAACATACCATTTTTAATAACATACAGCATATTAAATATTTAGTGATAAATTGGGCAACTGTGTAAGCCCACTAAAAACCAGAAACATTGTTGAAAGAAATTACAGAAGACCTAAATAAATGGAGGATATATTAGATTAATTAATGGGAAGACTCAATATTGTTCAGAGATTAGTTGTACCCAAATTGATAGATAGATTCAGATTAATGCAAATCAAAATCTCAAGAACGATTTTTTGTAGAAATTGACAAGATTATCCTCAATTTTCCTAGACATGTGAAGGAAGTAGGATAGCCAAAATAACTTTGAAAAAGAAGAACAAAGTTGGAAGCCTCATTAATTTTAATATTCTAAGTCCTGAATCTAAGGCTATTAAAAAGCTACAGTAATCAAAACAATGTAGAATTGACATCAAGATATCAAAATAGACCAAAGAAAGAGAGAGTCCAGAAATAGACCATTACCTATATGGCCAATTGCTTTCAGCAAAGACATAAAAGCAATTCTGTGGAAAAAAGAAATATTCAACAAAAATGCTGTAAAAATGGGATATTCATATGTAAAATATGAGATTAATTCATACCCCTCACCAAATATAAAAATTAACTCAAAATGCATCATAGGAATAAATGCAAAACCTAAAATTATAAAAATCTTGGAAATCTACTAGAAAATGCTTGTGACTTTGATTTGGCAAGAATTTCTTAGATAAAACATCATAGAAAAATCAATAAAGAAAAATGATTATGTGGACTTTAGTAAAATTAAGAAATTTTTAATTTTTGAAAGACACCGTTAAGATCATCAAAAGGCAAACTACATGTTTGATAAAATATTTGCAGATTACATATCTTTCTTAAGAACATCATCCAGAATGTTTAAATCTCAATAAGTCCAAAGTGACAAATACAATGAAATTTGACCAAAAAAATGAATGTACACTGAACCAAAGTAAATATACAAATTTCCAATAAACACATATGTCAATAGTCATCAGGAAATGCAAACTAAATCAGTATTTTATGTCTTCATTTCTAAATGTGAACAGACTACTAACTAAAGAAAAATCTACTAAGAGAAAATCTATAAGGTGAAAAAAGAAAAAAAAGAATCTGGCAAGAAACTGACCAATATAAGCAAATGTAAAAAACAAACCAGGTGGGAAGAAGATAATTTGAGATTTGAATAAACACTGAAAGTAAGGAGGGTTATAAAGGTGAAAGAGAAAACAAAATGCAAACAAAAAGGCAGAAGCAAAAATATTAATAAGATATTGGGTTGGATTCTGGGGAAAGTCATTAAACACACACAGAGTGATACTACATTGTAATTTTAATACATTTGGATTTCAAGTGTAGAGAAAGGAATCAATAGTAATCCTTGTTTCATGCTACACTATCAATTTCAGATCACATATGGACATTAACTATGTGATTCCCTCTCATCTCATACCTGTGTCCTCCCGCTCAAAGTAACATCCTGATGTCCTTACTTATCTGTCAGTTGCTAACATTTCTTATAGTTTGAGTAGATACATACAGATTCCTAATTTTTTAAATTTTTTTCCTTATTTTAGTTGTTTTCCAAATGAAGAAGATAAAACCCCAGAAAATCCTTAATAAAAAAGAGATAACTAATTTACCTGATAAAAAAGGTCAAAAAAATTGTCATAAAGATGCTAGCTGAACTCAAGAGAAGAATGGAAGAACACAGTGAGAACTTCAACAAAGAGACTGAAAATATAAGAAAGTACCAAACAGAAGTTGCAGAGCTAAAGAATACAATAAGTGAACTGAAAAATACACTAGAGGGGTTCAACAGCAGATTAGATGAAGCAAAAGAAAAGATCAGTGACCTGGAAGATAGGGGAGTGGAATTCATCCAAACAGAGAAGCAAAAAAAGAATTTTAAAAGGAGAAGATAGCTTAAGGGACCTATAAGACAACATCAAGCAGAACAACTTTCACATTATAGGGGTTGCAGAAGGAGAAGAGAGAGAGAAAGGGGCAGAAAACTTATTTGAAGAAATAACCGCTGAAAATTTCCCTAACCTGGGGAAGAAAACAGACGTCCAGATCCAAGAAGGCCAAAGCATCCCAAATAAGAGGAACCCAAAGACGGCCACACCAAGACAAATTAAAGTGTCAAAAGTTGGAGGTAAAGAGAGAATCTTAAAAGCAACAAGAGAAAAACAACTTGTTACATACAAGAGAACCCCCATAAGACCATAAGCAGATTCTTAAGCAGACACTTTGCAGGATAGAAGGAACTGGCACAATATATTCAAAGTGCTGAAAGGAAAAAACTTCCAACCAAGAATAATCGACCCAGCAAGAGTATCACTCAGAAATGAATGAGAGATAAACAGTTTTCCAAACAAACAAAAGCTAACTTAGTTCAACACCACTACTGGCCCTATAAGAAATATTAAGGGAACTTCTTTAAGCTGAAAAGAAATGGCACCAATTAGAAAAAAGAAACTCTACGAAAATAAAAATCTCACTGGTAAAGGTAAATATATAGTGAAAGTAGTCAAGTATAAAAGTAGTTAAAGGTTAAAAGACAAAAGTAGTAAAAACGACTATAATGACTAGTTAAAGGATACACAAAATGGAAGTTGTAAATGTGATATCAAAAACATGAAACATGAGGGGAGAGTAAAAATGTAGAGTTTTAGAATGTATTCAAACTTAACTTGCTAGCAACTTAAAATAGACTGTTATATAAATATATAGGTTGTCATATGTGAGCCACATGGTAACCACAAAGCAAAAACCTACAGTAGATACACAAAAGATAATGAGAAAGGAATCTAACAATAACACTAGAGAAAGACATCAAACCATAAGGGAAGAGAGCAAGAGAAGAAGAAAGAAATAGAGAAGAACTACAAAATAGCCAGGAAAAAATTAAAATGGCAGTAAGTACATACTATAATAATTACTTTAAATGTAAAGGGACTAAATTCTCCACAAAAAAACAGAACAGATTGAAAAAGCAATTACATCAGTGCACAGACCATGAAGGCAGAAAGTCAACAAGAAAACATCTGCCCTAAATGATACATTAGACCAGACGGACTTAATAGATACATAGAGAACAGTCCATCCAAAAGCAGCAGAATACACATTCTTCTCAAGTGCATGTGGAACATTCTCCAGGATAGATCATATGTTAGGCCACAAAATAAGTCTCAATAAACTTAAGATTGAAGTCATACCAAGCATCTTTTCCAAGCACAATGGTATAAAACTAGAAATCAACTACAAGAAGGAAACTGGAAAAATCACAAATATGTGGAAATTAAACACATGCTGCTTAACAATGAATGAGTCAATGAAGAAATAAAAAAAATACCTCAAGACAAACGAAAACAGAAACACAACATAACAAAATCTATGTGATGAAGCAAAAGCAGTTCTAAGAGGGAAGTTCATAATGGTAAGTGCCTACCTCAGGAAAAGTCTCAAAAAAACATGTACACCATGTTCTTTGCAGCATTATTTACAATAGTCAAGACATGGAAACAACCTAAGCATCCATCGATGGATGGGTAGATAAAGAAAATGTGGAATATATATACAATGGAATACTACCTAGCCATAAAAAAAAAATGAAATCTTGCCATTTGTGACAACATGGATGGACCATAGGGTATTATGCTAAGTGAAATAAGTAAGACAGAGAAAGACAAATACCATATGATTTCACTTATATGTGGAATCTAAAAAACAAGCAGGACTAATAGATACAGAAAACAGATTGGTGGGCTTGGGGTTGTGCGGAAGGAAAAATGAAAATGAGTGAAGGGGTTCAAGAGATACAAACTTCCAATTATAAAATAAATTAGCCATGGGAATGTAATGTAAAGCATGTCAAATATAGTTAATATTGTATTGTATATTTGAAAGTTGCTAAGAGACCAAATCTTAAAAGTTCTCAGAACAGGAAAAAACATTTTTGTAACTTTGTGTGGTGACAGATGGTAACTAACTTACTGTTCTGACCATTTCACAGTATATACAAACATGAAATCACTGTGTTGTACACCTAAAACTAATATAATTTTATATGTCAAATATCCCACAATAAAATAGAAAGAAATACATAGGTATTTGGAGTCTGGAGGCTATTTTAATGACAACTAACATGCTGATATTTCCCACAACCATGATCCCGCAGATAAGCAAGAAGAGTAAGAATAAGAGAATCTGTACTTCTGGAGACATTCTGAACCGCAGCAGAAAAATCTCAGTCACCTCTGAGTAATTCTTATCAGCTCACTCTACATAACTGAGACCTATCTGAGAAAGCGAATGACGATCATGAAGCCTGTGGAAAGCCTTGCCAACTTTTGGTTCTTGAAGTTTCCAGTAAGAGAAAAAATGCTAAAAGAAAGTGAAGTTTTCTTGGCAACATATCTGACAGAATAGCTTTACATTCAGAAGTCCCAGTTACTAAATATATTGCATAAAATATTTTCTAATATATTTAGTGTCACTATGATATAAGAAATGTAAATAGGCAAAGGATGTTTGCGACAGTGAGACCATCAGTCATTTTATGCCTTTGTTTAGAGCTTTCGAATCAGATGGACTGAATCCAAATTTTACCTCTTTCAGTCTATGAGAATCTAAGATTACCAACACTTTCAATGCCTTGTAGTCCCCTTATGTCAAATGGAAGATACTAATAATACCTACTTATACAATTGTTGTGAGGATAAGGTGAAACTGAGTATGAAAAGCAATATTTACAGTTAACAGAACATCTTAAAAGCACAATAAATGTTAACCAAATTCAACAAGCAAACAAGCACCTAAAAAAATTATTTTTGCCTTAGGAATGGGAAATTGGGTAAAAATATAGAACAATTCCTTTTCCCACCACAACATGCAGTTAATTTGGCTGTCTTAAAACATTCTGCTATTTAAAAGACATTAGGAATCATGGGATTACAGTTTCATGAGGTAGAATGAAGTCTCAGTCTTTAAGTCATCTGAAATGATAAATCGAACTCTTAGCTCCTAAACTAGCCATGCACTGTTCAACCTCCACCTCCTACTTCAGAACAGCAAATCTCTGATTGCTAGTAGCTCTGCTCCCTTGTTGGCAGCCAAACACCAGCACATCTTCCTTTTACTGTCTAGTTTTAACATTTTAGATGCATGTTGTCCTGTTGATATAGAAGCATTATGGTGAAGGACAAGACTAACTTCCCCAACAAGAAGTGGTTTTTCTTTGTACATGTTGTTAATTAAACTAAAGACATTAATGCAAATAAAAAGGGCAAAAAAAATCTGTATTACATAGGTTTTGCTCTTTGCTTTTTTTAAATAACTATCAGTCTTAATGTCAAACACTAGACAGGTATACAGACAAAATATTAATAATTTTTAAGATATATGAAAAATTGAATCCAAGTGGAAAAAAAATATTTTAATTCTGTGTTTCCATTACTATGTTTAATTTCCGAACAACAACAAAAAATCTTTCCCTTCAAGGAACTTAATGTCATATCTGAAGTCATATTTTTATTCAGAAATTTTCATAAAATTAAAAGTACAATAGAGTCAGAAGAAGTGAAACTGATTTAGCTTCTGTTACTATTTTATTGTGAAGTCAAAATATCTTATTAGTTAAAACTTTGGCCTTTTAATTCGCATAAATTGGAGGCTTAATCCATACCTTGCCACTCACTGGCTAGCTAATATTGGGCAAACTGTTCAAATTCCATGAGCCTCAGTTTTCTCATCATCAAAATATGTTTTAAAACATCTACCAAACAGAGTTACTATTGTAAGGACTAAAGTGAGCAATGTATATAACTTAAATGAAATATGTAGCACCTGGGAAATAAAAAGTGCTCAATAAATAATGGATATATGAGACATTGAACAGAAAAAAAGAAATTTTTGCTTAATTAAGAAAATTATCTTCAGAAAATGATATAATTTTTAAAAACAAGGTACAGTAGTCCCCCCTTATCTGCAGGGATATGTTACAAGACCCCCAGTGGATGCTTGAAACTGTGATAGTACAGAATCCTATATACACTATGTTTTCTCCTATACATACATATTTGAGGTGCAACAGCAAAACCAGCACAAATTGTTTTTTCCTTCTTCACAATTTTACAGATAGAAGATTCGTTCTTACCATAGATCTTAGCAACCTCAGCATATAATCTTTTTCTTTCAACTTTTCACTTAATGGAAGAACGTTCACCTTTTCACTTAAAGGAAGCACGTTACAGCTTCTCTTTGACTTATCTGAACTGCCAACATCACTACTCTTCTGCTTTGGGGCCATTATTAAATAAAATAAGGGTGACTTGAACACAAGCACAACGATACTATAACAGTCAATTTGATAAATGAGATGGCTAATAAGTAACTAATAGGCAGGTGGCATATACAGCATAGATATGCCAGCCAAAGGGATGATTCATAGCCTGGGCTAGACGGACACGAGATTTCATCACACTACTCGGAACAGTGTACAACTTAAAACTTATGGATTGTTTATTTCTGGATCTTCCATTTAATATTTTTGGATTGTGGATGACCACGGGTGACTAAAACCATGGAAACTGAAACCATGGGTAAGGGGGGACTACTGTACCTTACTCAAGATCCAGAAGATTCCAGAAAATTATTCACTGAAGAATTTTAACAGCTGATTGTTCTTTAAAGAAAGCTTTCAGTAAAGTATAGATAATTGCAAACGTGTTTCACATATATTAGATTTATCCAACAATTTGAGTACACTCGGTTAGTGGATCTATTTATTTCTAAGTCTCATATACCTCATTTGTACTCCTTAGAAGCAAAAGAGAATCTTAGACTGGTTCTTCAGTTTGAACCTCAAGAAATATCTTACTCTTTATATTATACAAAGACAGAATTGAAAATTCCTCCTATATGTTATCTGCCATAAGGTATAAGTTCTTTGATTTAGCCATATATATGCATATATGATTTAGCCATGTAATATATATAATAACTACATATATTATATATATAGTTATTCTTAAAATCAAGCAAATAAATTAGAAAAACATATATACACGTATGGTCTTTTTGAGCAGTAATGAGGGCCTTGGAGGTCAATTAGGTCATTTTTGCCCAACTTCCCCATTCCTCAGAATCATCTGGGAGGTTTTGTCTAGCTTTTCTTTTAATACTGATTCCTAGATTATACATCATTCTTAATTAATTTAAATACTGAAAAATGTCTATTAGTGAGATGAGTGTGGGGAATATTCATTTGTTCTTTAAGATTCCCAACTGACTCTAACGAAGTCAGTTTCTATGTAGAAGTTTGAGGACCAGTGAACTAGGTGTTCTTATTGCTTCCTGGCAGAATAGAAACTTTCTCACTCAAAGACATCAAAGTCATTATTAATTATAAAGACTCTTCTAAAAGAATACTCTTAACCCTTCATTTCATTGGTTTACAAACGTCACTTCCAGGGATTTCTGTCTTTATTCAACACAAATATGTAATAAATATAACCCATTTCTTGATTTTTTGATGCCACTGGATACTAAAACTAGTTAGACTATAGTAATGGTGATCTTGGAATGCTGCTTATATGAATGAGGCTCACCCCACTGCTGAGGCATTCCTTTAGTTTCTTTACATTTCCACTTTACGCATCTAGTTCTATCTTGGGTTCCAAAAGACTTTTAACGAATGACATAAAAGTATAGAGTATTATTTTATATATAATATGAGGTCTTGGCCAGGGAAATTTGAAGAAGCTTCTGAGATTTTATGAAAGTCCAATAATACTAAATAAAATTTTGGGCATTTGTATGACAAAGTTTCATGATTTATATCAAACTCTAAAACAATTCCTAACCTAAAATTATTAAGAAAAAAAATGACAAATGATACACCTACTAAGTCAAGAATAATTGGACAATGAAAACAAAGAGTATATTTGATGTTTTTTACCCTTCAAATTTGCCAAGTATCTTTTAATACGCATCACTCAGTCCACTAATATCACAATAACTTGTGTGTAATTAGTATCATGTTTATTTTATTGTTTCTTTTATAAACCTGTTGTTAGTGAAGAAAGCTATTTTGGGAACAGTCCAGTGGTGTAGTGGTTATGTTTGCACACTCCACTTCAGCAGCCTGGGGTTCGCAGGCTCAGATTCCAGACAGAGACCTACGCACTGCTCATCGGCCATGCTGTGGTGGCATCTCATAGACAAAAAAGAGGAAGATGGGTACAGATGTTAGCTCAGGTTAATCTTCCTCAGCAAAGAGGAAGATTGGCAACGGATGTTAGCTCAGGTCTGATCTTCCTCACCAAAAAAAAAAAAAAAAAGCATATTTTATAAAATAGCTTATAATAGCTATGAACTACTTTAAAATTCTGTAGCACTCCTACTAAACTGATTTGCAGTTACATGAGTATTCTTGCATAGTATATCTTCATTGTCTCAAACTGTTCTCATTTTGACTTTTCATGTAAATCTATTAATCTTTGAATGTTTATATACTCAATTCTACCAGCACTTATAATCTTTTCCCAACACAGAGTATCAAACATATTTAAATTTCTTATTTGCACATATACTTTTCACAATCTCTGTTATTTTTTTTCGTTTTCCAATCATATATATTCTTCAGCTATAAGCTGGAGATAACGATAGTATCTTCTCATGGAGTTGCTGTGTCGATTAAATAAGTTAATGTATGGAAAGCGCAGCACTACATATATAAGCTTACAGTATTACTATATCTCAATATACTACGAAAAACTAAGCTACAATTCAAATAGCAAGAGTAGCAAAGATATAAACACTAAGAATACTCAATAACAAGGAAAAAAAAGATAAAAGAGCCTGTCCATGAAAGGGGAAATGTGTAATCTTTTGCAGCAAAGTAAATTTTTAAAAAAGCAGAGCAAAGCCCAATCATCTATAAGGTTGGAGGTCTATAACATGATATCTCGTGAAGATATAAGTTTTATATTCTATTTCTTTCCTATAGTCATGGAAATGTTCAAAAGTTGCCTCAGCTGCCTTGAAGAAACTAAGTTGTTTTTGAGGCATGAAGGCAACTGTCTTTCAAAAGTGTAAGAGTAGCAGAGTGGAGTCCACCAGAGATAAACAGTGCAGCTGCACTGTCCGGAAAAGAGGATTAACAACACCTTTTATGTAAAACGACCTGCGACTCCTGGGCTAAAACACAGAGGTGATCAGACTTTAGATTTTCAAATGTAAGAAAAGATACATGACCAACTCTTGCTGTAGTGATTCCTAGAAAGAATAAGGGATTGTTCTTATACAAAAAAAGAATTGTCCCTGGTCTATGAATGATAAACACCCAAATCATTTATGACATAGACTCAAATAGGATTCTTGAAGATGGAATAGAAAATGCTGAGAACTAAGGAAAGCTATCCTAAGAATCAAAGTGATATCCCTAAAAGATTTTGGCTTTCAGAGAGTGAGACTATTATTCAAAAAAAAAAGTAATGGAAATAAATAACGTTCTTCTTTGAACATCATACAGACTTTGCAGGCCACTTTAGAAAAGTTTTATCCATAGGAAATGTAGGTTTAGTTGTCATCAATAACTCTTCAAAGTTCAACAAGAAACAACGGGCATAAGATATTGATCATAACTATGGAAGTTCCTAGTTAAATTGATAATTCAAAAAAATTTAAAAATCTAACTAAAATAACTGCCTTCATACTAGTCAGGCAGATTGGAAAAGAAGTTTAATTTGACTTGAAAACTAAAGGAGATAGACTTCTGATTCTGGTCAAGATGAAGTACTAAGAACCAGTTTCACTCTCCTCCCTAAATCAACAACAGCAACAAAAGAAAGCATCTCTCTCTCTCTATCTCTCTGTCTCTGTCGCTCTTGCTCTCGCTCTCCCCTCTCCTTCTCTCCTTCTTCCCTCTGATCTATAGGTATCACACACAAACACACTGTGGGGGATCAGAATTGGCCACCTCAAAATATGTCTCTTTGACAATTATTTTTAAGAACAAAAGACTGAAAAATACTTTAACCTTCCCCCTACCTGCCTAAAACAATTTAAGATAAAAGGCTTATCTGGAGGACCGGCCATCACCATAGATAACTCTGGGTATCAGTAGACTGTGAGAGTCCTTGCTAAGCTCATTCTTACCAAAGTTCTGTTTACCAAACATTTGCTTTCCATCTCCATGTGAATTGCCTTCCTGCCCTTTAAGTCCCAAACCACTAAACCCTCCTTTGTCTTTAGCTGAAGATGATATTTAAGCTGGCAGCTTGCGTTTGTTTCTGAAGCCAGAACCTTCCAGGAATCCTGAGCAGTTCTGTACATCTTTACCTGGATCATACAATTCTAGTTATTTTTTAATCTGTTTGCTCGTGTTTTATAAACTTTTTCTTACTAATTTTAACATGTTTAAAGGAAAGGAAATGTTTGAAATCGGTCAAAAAAAGACTCTAAGCCCTTGACAAGACTCAAATATATATTTCTAAATATCTATAAAACTAGAATGACCTATTTCTTATCTGTTAAATGATACAATAATATTTTCTGAAAAAAATGCTCTTACATTCCACATCATTTGTTTATAGTATAAGAACAACTGAAATATATCTACAATTTTACAAAGCTCAAAAGACCTGCAATTCATTAAGATGTCATAATACTTTGTTGAATCTTACAAGTTGAAAGGTAAAAATGTGACATAGTTGCTAAACATGGACACAAATGATGTAACATGGGCTTATACTTCTCAAAGATGAAAACGGCAGAAATATTATTTTCTCAAAACAACCTTTAGAAAGGAACATATATAGAACAAGAAAACATTAAAAATGACATAAGTGAAGAAAAATAACAGATTATAGCAATAGTATAAATGACATATACTACCCTCATTTTAAGAGAATTACATTTCTCTTGGGAGAAGGGAAACTTGAGTTATAAAAAGTCACAACTGAAAGAGACTACATATAAAACTTGAAAATCAATGGATAATAATGTATGTTATGGATTATATACCACCTTATGGGTAAATGCAATAAACTTTCCTTCCCTTGAGTTTTCTAAACTATGTTGGATGGGTGAAGCAAAAATTATAGTACTGTCTTCTGTGGTTCTAAATGTATGTACATAAAATATTTAAGAAAATTATATTATTAATGCAAGAGTGTAAACAGACATAAAGGGAGAGTAAATTCCTATGCTTAAACACAAGTGATGCAATATAATTTAGACTTATATTTCTCAAAGATGAAAACAACAGGATAATTATTTTCTTAATAGTAAAATACAAAACAAAGAAATACAGAAAGAACAGAGATATTAAAAATAGATTATTACAATTAACGTAAATGAGATAGATCCCTCTCATTTAAGAATAACTTGTCTCTATTGTGTATATGTGTGGGGGGAGGTGTTTGAGTTTTAAAAAGTAACACATATAAAATGCCATATAAAAAAATTAAAAATAAGATATACCAGATAAAATTTAAAGATAAGCCAAGTGCCATATTGATTTAAATAAAGTAGAATTCAGGATAACGCACTTATAAGTATAACAAAGAAATGCATCTATATGAATAAAATATGTAACTAATTAGTGTATATTATAATATACAATAAATAAGAAATTATTGAAACAGAGAAAAAGACCAAAGTGACAAAAACAATAATTTAACACATTTAACACATTCTTGAAGACATGCTGCTTGTGACATACCAAAGAAGCGAAAGTTAATGAAGTTAGAGAGATTTGAATAAAATTATTAATTTGAATTAATAAATATCTTTATAAGCTTAAAACCTATATATGACAAAAGTTTCTCTGAGCCACTGCCACATAATCTTTCCCTCTATGGGCTTTGGAGTCAGAAAGTTCTGTGTTCCAGTCCTGGCCTTGCTTGTTACTGGCTATGTGAAATTAGCACTTTACTTAATTCTTCTAAGACACAATTTCTATACTTGTAAAATATATTAATTTAAACTATACGTTTAGTATATATAATGTTGTCTTTACCATAAGTTTGATTTGAGGAGTAAAGCAGTGCCTGTGAACTTTACACAGCACCTGACATATATAGACAGTATTTTTAATTAATATCAACACTGTAAGAAAGTACTGATGGAAACTTTTCAAAAATTGACTCTTTGGTAAGTAGCCTTTAAAGCTAATATTTAATTGTGAAACTAACAATTGAACAAAAGTTTAGTAAGCTGAATTCATATGAAATAAATACATAGTAACTTTAGGTTCTCTGAGTCCTAGAATTATCCATTAGAAAATACAAGCTAATAAAGATTTTTGTCAAAATAGCAAATAATATATAAAATGTATAGAAATATGTTAACTAAAAAAAGTGTGGCTCTCACATATAGAAACTCCACAGCATTGTTAAAACATAAAAAAAGAGATGATGATGATGATGATGGTAATAATAATAATAGCAGAAACTACCCTTAATTGAAGACTTTCTGGTGCTAAAAGCTTGGGTTATAGAATTTTATGTAATCCTCTCACCTGTTGAATGAACTAGGTAAACTGACAATATCCCTTCAACCTTAAAACCGCTCAAGGACTTCTCAAATCTGTGATCAGCGGTAGCACAAGGACTTAAACCCAGGCTGTCTGATATCAGAAGCAATATGCTTAGCCTTGTTCTCACAAATGTGTATTGTAAACAGATCAATTACTTGCCAGATGATGATATTCTGCTAAAAACAAATAGAAATTATTTTTAAATGCAAAATAATCCTGAAGTCACTGAATTAACAAGTAATATCAGCTGAGATTTTTTTGAAACAGATGCAGCCCTATCAGGCATGCAATCCTATTGTGCAACAAGTATGCAATACCATCATAACAATAAGCAAACAGATTGATGGAACAAAGCAAAAAACTTGAAATACAATCTAGTATGTATCAAATGTACCATATGATCACAACAAAAAATTTCATAAACCAAAAGAAATTATTATTTTTTAGGAATTTGGGGCAACTTGGGTCATAGTGATTAATATTTTACTAGAAGACCAGTAATTTCCTGTTCCTGCTATAGCATGGCTATGTATCCTATCAAGAATTATCTGTAGGACTTATTTGCCTCAAGTAACAGGAGAAAATTGGAAACAAATTATCACTTTTATTAAATAGCCAGAATTGGAGTCAAATTAAACTAGAGCATTTGGGGAAGCCAAGACGTCTGGGAAGTCCTTCCCCTTCTGCCTAAATTCAATTATTAATGCCAGTTAAGAAAAAAAAAAAACCTTGCCTGAGTGAGGCGGTATACCACCCATGTGAAAGAGGAAGAAAAGTAAAAGAACTGTCTTTCTGGTCTGACCCTTGTGGATGAGTGTCAGAACAGTGACAAACCACCTCTCTACATTATTAAAACAAATGACCTACTCCCACTAATACATTTGGCTCAATTAGGTTCCTGAATTCTTATTTAGTAGTCATATATCAAAGAAAGGAAAGAAAAACAGAGAAAGTAGGGCAAAAACTTTCACTTCCTCTCATTTTTTTTTTGTTCCTTCTTTCCTTTTTTTTCTGAAGGAAACTGTGCATTATACCCTCAAAATAAAAAAAAAGAAATTGTGCTACGAGTGAGGAAAACAGTTGAAAACTCAGAGTAGAGAAGAAAGAGTTGTGCAAAGGCTTCCTGTGGAAGAGTGATTTTTTTAAATGTTAGAAAAATTGACTAATTGATGGAAAAGAACTTGAGTAAGGACTTCAGTCCACATCATAGAAAAAACACTTTTATACCAACTAAAATTTTACAATAACATATTTATAAAATAACATTAAAACATTTATCTGATTTTGAGTGGGTAAGTATATGTACTAAACTAAAAGAGACAAGACCAATAAATAAAATTATATACAAATGTTATACTACTCTACACCAAAAATTGATTAAAATGTTAAAATTAAATAGAAACACAGAATAATATTTGCACAAATAATGGCAGGACAATGGCTCAGATTTGCTGTAGTTCCAGGACTGGCGCCATATCTATACCTCCCTTCAGAAATGATTGTTTCTAGGTTGTGAGATCACATTTTCAGAATATTCCATATACTTTGAACTATATATTTGGATAATAAAAGTTCTGTGGCCATAATGGTGTTGAGTTTCAGATACACCAAGTTACTTAGTCTCTCCACACCAATTTCCTCTTTTGAAAATGGTGATAAAAATGCTGCATGGCATATAGTACTTGTTCTTTATGTATCAGCTTTTACTAATATAAAGTGTATCATTTTACATTAAAGAAAATGGGGAGGGGTCGGCCCCGTGGCTCAGCGGTTAAGTGCGCGCGCTCCGCTGCTGGCGGCCCGGGTTCGGATCCCGGGCGCGCACCAACCACCACTTCTCCGGCCATGCTGAAACCGTGTCCCACATACAGCAACTAGAAGGATGTGCAACTATGACATACAACTATCTACTGGGGCTTTGGGGGAAAAAAGGAGGAGATTGGCAATAGATGTTAGCTCAGAGCCGGTCTTCCTCAGCAAAAAGAGGAGGATTAGCACGGATGTTAGCTCAGGGCTGATCCTTCTCACCAAAAAAAAAAAAAAAAAAAAGAAAATGGGGAAATACAAATCAGTAGAATGTTATTAACACACAACTTCTCCACGTGAAAAATTGCTTCTCCAATAACATACTGTGGGCCCCCTTTTCATAGGAGTAGTAAATGTAAAGATGCTACTCCTCAGAATATAAATCTGTACCTTTGGGAAAGAATAGGACCTTTACTCAAAAGTGTTCTATATGACCATTACCATTACATTTTGCCACCTATACGATGGGACTGTTATCTTTTCCAATCAAATATCAATTTACCTGTTTTGTAGAATAAAAAGTTAAAGAATTGTGCGCACAAATATAATATAATTTTAATTAGCATACAATAACAGCTCTTAATATTTACATCTTAACCAAGGAAAAATTGAAATGAAAATATTATTACCACATCATAAGTTCAAAACATATATGTTTTCATATATTCTGGGAAAATAACATAATGATGCATATAACTATATTATTAGAAATATTACTTTGGAAAATGTAGAAAAATATTTGTTGCCATATATACATATAGATATAATAAATTTGATACAATTGATATAATAATATAATTGATATAATAATATCATCTCCTGTGTAATATTCTTTTCACAGCATCTTTCACATCTCTGTTTCTCAGACTATATATTAGAGGGTTTAGCATTGGTGTTATAAGTGTGTAGAGCACAGCTACCATCTTGCTTTGCTCTGGTGAGGAGATAGCCCCAGGTTGGGCATACATGAAGAACACAGTCCCGTAGAATAAACACACCACTGCTATGTGGGAGCCACAGGTGGAGAAGGTCTTACTCCTGCCATGGGTTGAGGGGATCTTCAGGACAGTGGAGAGGATAGAAGCATAGGAAACCAGAATGTGATGGTGATGATGATGAGAGCAGAGAGAATAAACAGTACAATATCATTCACAAAGGTGTCAGCACACGATATCTTGACCAGGGCTGGGACATCACAGAAAAAGTGGTCCAATCTATTTTCTCCACATAAATGCAAACTGAAGGTGAAACCTGTTTGTATCGTGGAGTTGATGCATCCACAGACATAGGATCCAGTTACCAATCGAACACAGACTTTCTGGGACATGTGCACAGGGTAAAGGAGAGGGGAGCAAATGGCCCAGAATCGATCAAATGCCATGACAGCCAGGAGAAAGCCTTCAGTTGTGACAAACAGGGCAAAGAAGCACAATTGGGCTGCACAGCCATTGTAAGAAATGTTCTTTTCATTAGACAAGAAGTTGGCTAAAGTCTTGGGAGCAATGACTGTGGAGTAGCAGAGATCTAAATAGGACAAGTTCCTATGGAAGAAATACATATACATTTGAAGTCTAGAGTCCATCTTAATGACAGTTACCATGCTGATATTTCCCACCACAGTGACCATGTAGAGCAGCAAGAACACTAGGAATAAGAGGATCTGTAGCTTTGGAGGGGTTCTGAACCCCAGCAGAATAAACTCAGTCACCTCTGAGGAATTCCTATTAAGCTCACTGTTCATAGCTGCACATAGGTGGAACCAGAGAGATGGTAAAAATGAAAGAAATGAGTGATCAGAATACTTGTTTTAGTAAAAATATCTAGGAACCAACATGGAAAAATTTTTGTTTAATTATCTTCCCAATAGTAAAAATGTCTAGGAACTAGCATGGAAAAACTTTTGTTTCGTTATATTCCCCATATTTTATAAAACACCGATGACCATAAAGAACGGATTAACATTTTTAAAAAGCCTTCCTAGTGAAGAGTTCAATCAGATTGGCTAGCATTTTCGGATACACTTATTAGCAAATGATGCAGTTGTGCTCTCTAAGTGTGCTTTGGGGAAATGGAGGTCTAGGAAAATGTCTGCAAACAGCAGCTTAGTTTTTTGGTTAATTTCTTTAATATCAATTTATAGCCATTGAAGTTGCTTCCTTTAGTGGAAGTCATTTCTCACAGACATTATAATCCATTTAAGATTTTATTCTGAGGGTAATCTGTTCAATTGATGGTCTCATTTCATTTTTTAATGATTAGTTTATCTACTAAAAACATATACAAAAATTGTATGTTTCTCTTATATTAGGAGAAAGACTTCAGATCCTGACACAATCATCGTCCTTGTACACATTAACCTCACTTCCTTATTTCTTTCATTATTTTTGTCCCTATGGAGACATACACTCTTAGTGGCACAGTTTGTCTGCTACAAACAAAAGTGACACTTATTTATATTTCCTGAACACAATAAAACCAGACTTTTATGTTTCCCCCCCTTCTTTCTTTCCTTCCTTCCTTCCTTCCTTGTATCCTTCCTTCCTTCCCTCCATCTTTTGTTCCCTTTGGATTTGACAGATTGGAATGCAAGTGGAGAGTTCTAAGGCCTTGGACAGAGATTTTTCTGTCTTGTCAGAAACAGACAAATCTAATTAAAAATACAAATATCTGTGCATATGAAAGATAGAAGGCACACAGGAAAATTTAAAGACAGCTGCAAATGAAAAGGAAGAGAAATATCTATTTAAACAAGCTTACATTATATTTATTTAGGCTTATGTTATGACTATAAAATGTTTGTACATAAAAAGCGTGAGGTAGAGACAAGAATTAATTTTTATTCTAATTTTATGAATGGAGAAACAGACAAAAAAGATATTAAGAGGCTGATTTAGAGTAATAGATTGAGCAGCAGAATGGTTTACTATTCAATAATCTATCATATAACATAAAAGAAAACTGACAAATGATAAATTCAAAAATTCACATACTATGAAAATGTATTTTAAAATATTATAATTATATGAATTTATAATTTTGTAGATGTATAAATTATATAATTATAATAAATAAAATTATATGTGATATAAACTGTACAATGTCTCTTATAATGTCTATAATTTTTATTGTTGTATGCTATAATTTCATTACTTTTGATATTCTTTTAAGGCTGGTTGGGACTACGGAAGTATATTAGAATCCATTTGGTCCAGTTACATGTACTTTCTTGAAAAAATTAAACGTTAACAGAAATGTTGACTGACTGATTTTAGAAGGCATAGGAATGGTCAAAACAACCTCTGGTAGGGCCTATTGACTACAAAAATGCTAGTCTCCTTAAATTCATATTTTACATCAACAAGTTTCTGATTTCAATAGGAAAATTGAAACAAAAAGAAAGAAAAGTAACTAGAGTTATCTAAAAGAAGAATGTTGAGAATAAACAAATTAAATATAAGACATAGTCTCAAGAATGAATACTGCTTCTTATCTTAGTAAACCCTCACTATATTTGAAATCAAATACATTCATGAAGAAACAAAATTATGAAAAGAAGCAAACCTTCGTTTAACAGGAAGTTTTTCTGCAACATGGATTGCACTTTCTCACTGTTCACACCGTGATTCAAATTGTTAAGAACAACAAGTACTAGCAAAAATCGAAGCTTCTCTCTCTCTCTCTTTCCAAGTTTACTGTACTTTTCATTGATTAAATCAACAAGTAGATCTAAGAGAAATTCTCTCATGAGGAGGCAAAACAGAGTGTGGGCATTTCCTCTGCAAGATAATCTCCAGGGACTAACAGTCTGTCTCACCAGCAATGTATTTTGCATCATAATACAAAAAACAAAAAAAAAAGGAGGCAGAATAAACTGTTAATTAGTAAACTTACCAGACCTTTAGAAAGTTAGAAGGTCTTTCTAGGGGACATGGGAACTAACCTATAAAACAAAACGATACAAAACCACGTTTGGATGAAACTCATTTCTTATTTCTAGGGTAAATCCATCATGCTTGTATTAGTCAGAAGAAAATTAATGCAGAGAATAAGCTAAACAGTTAATGGAAGCTTTGAAGCAATATAGAGATTAGCAAGAGCAGGCAGTATACCTCTTTCTATGATTTCAAGGCACAAGAAGAGGTGGTGTTAAAAAATCCTAGAGGGGCTGGCCCCGTGGCTTAGCGGTTAAGTGTGCGCTCCGCTACTGGCGGCTGGTTGGGATCCCGGCGCACCCACGCATCGCTTCTCAGGCCATGCTGAAGCCTCCTGCCACGTACAGCAACTAGAAGGATGTGCAACTATGACATACAACTATCTACTGGGGCTTTGGGGGGAAAAAAGGAGGAGGATTGTCACTAGATGTTAGCTAAGAGCCGGTCTTCCTCAGCAAAAAGAGGAGGATTAGCATGGATGTTAGCTCAGGGATGATCTTCCTGACAAAAAAAAATCCTAGAAATCTAGGAGTTTCTTCAAGAGTGAGAGCCATGGTGAGAACCATAGTGCCCACTAGGTGCTGGAACCAAATAGAGAAACATCTCAAGAAGCATATTGAAAGAGAAAAAAAATCCCTCTCTTCATACATCCTCGGTTCTGCCATTGTTGAATGAGAGCACCAGAGACAATAGGTCAATGAATGAGGATGACTGGATTTGGGCCACAGCTATAGTTGAATGACCACTACCCTAGAATAAACAAGGATTCATCAACTAATATTTTGAGAAGGAAAGAATCTTAGATGAAATTTTTCAAGATTTTTCACAATCACGTTCTGTGCATTTCAAAACGTTCCTAGAGATCCTAATATTTCCCTTTAGCTAAAACAACTTTCTTTGGCGTTTCTTATTGTGTTTATTTGGCATAATGTATTCTCTTAGTTTTCCTTGATCTGAAAATTTCCTGATTTTGCCTTCAATTCTGAAGTGTATTTTCTTCCATATACCATTTTTGTTTGGTCTCCCCCCATCTGTAAGCACTTTAAAGATGTTCCGTTGTCTTCTTGTTTGAATTGTTTCTGATAAAAAAAATCTAAGCTCTAACTTGTATTTGCTTGTATGCAAAGTCTCCTTTTCCCTCAGTGATTTCACCAATGTTCTCTTTTTGACTCATTTTCAGAAATTTTATTCTAATGTGCCTTCATTTGGTTTCTTTCTGCTTATCATCCTTGGGTTTTGTGAACTTTCTTGCATCTGTGAGTTTATACTTGTCATCAAATTTGAAAAAAATTTTGCCCATTATAGGTTCTAACATTTTTCTGGTGCCTCTTCTTCCAATTACATTTCTAATATTTTCTCACTTCTCACTGAATGTCTGTTCATTTTTTCCTTTTTAACTCTATGCTTATGTTTGATTTGTTTCCATTGCTATGTGTTCGAGGTTAAAGTCTTTTCTTCTTGATTTGTTTCCTTTTTCTCGGTAATTGCACTCACTCACTGCTTTTTGTCCTATATCTGAAAATAGTTGGTCATATATTTTCTGCAGAGTTTAGTTTTTTGTTATGGAAGGCAAATCCTGTGGTAGTCATTCTTTCATGAGAAGATGTGGAAACATCTTAAATTCATTATTTTTTAAATATTTAATGACATTTACATATGTATTACAAACACACACTTCAGTGAGATTTTATTATTCCTTATATATTGAAGTATTTTGTTTGTTAATATTCTGCTTAGAATGTTTGAAGTTAAATTTATAAGATTTTCTGTACTTTTTTATTTTAATATCTATATGAGACTGATGACAGACTCATGAATATAGTCAGGAAGTATTTCCTCTGTGACTATTCCTGAAAGAGTTTATGTAACAATGGTCTTATTTCTTTCTTAAACATTTGGAAGTAAACACTGGTGAAGCCATCTAGGCAAGGAACATTCTTCACGGGAGATTATTAATAAAAATTTAATGTCTTTAATAGATATTTTAAAAATTATATTTCTCTTTATACATCATTTTGTTCTATTTAGAATAATTTTATTCTAAAAATCATCAATATTTGGTAAAAATACAGTTGACTACATTCTGTTTTTTAATATCAGTAGGATCTATTGTGATATCCCATTTTTCATTTCTGATGTTTGTGATTTAATGTTGCTGTTTTGCCTTTGTTAAGTTGGCTAGTGCTTTACTAATCTTTCTTACTAGAGTCTTACTAATCTTTTGAAGAATCAATTTTAAGCTATGTGATTATTCAGTATTGTTTACATTTTTTCTATTTAACTATTTCTATTATTCACTTGTTTTCAACTTGTTTTGTATTTCACATAATTAAGATAGATTAATTTATTGATGTTCCTGCTTTTCTCCTTTATACTATTTACCTATACGGCTTTGTACATCCATCTTTTTTCTTCTTCTGCATCCCAGAAGTGTAGATTTATCATAATTTATTATAATTTAATTTGATTTCTTTATTATCCATGGATTTTTAGGAAGTGTTTATTTTCAATGTTCATGCTCATAGAGTTTTCCAGTTATCTAATTGCTATTGATTTCCATATTAAGTTGACATGATCAAAGAACATTCACTGAATGATTTCAACCTTTGAATTTGTGGAGAGTTTTTTATGTCCCATCTATTGTGAATGTCAGTAGCTATTTCTTACATATTTATAAGCAGTAATGTGTTGTTATTACTAATGTTATTGTGGGAAATTTAAGGATGAGAAAAAGCATTTTAGATTCTGCTACATTTTATGGGTTAGATATCCAAGCTCCACCCATGTGCTTTCTAGTCACAAATGTTGGAAAGTTAAATGTCTCCTGCTACTGGGGTCCTTGACTCAGATTTTGTTCTACCAATTATACCCATACAAACTCAGAATTTGAAAGAGGATCAACGTTTTGTTCCTTTTGACCTTTTCTACCAGTTAGGAAGGTTGTGGAAACAGGTGGGCTTTTTTCTGCAGCATTGTTGAGTCTCCAGCTTCCTAGGGAAGTTATTTGGATGAATGAGGAAGTAGTGACATTTTTTGCTTTCTCTGTATGTGATCCCTGAGTCTGAATTATGGTGTGTTTTGAAATCATACCTCCGATGGTAGCCCTTTTTGTGAATTAATCCTATGTTGCTCTAAGCGTGATTACAAGAGTGTCAGCCAGAAGTCCCTCCAGCCTTTCCAAATTTGATAGGCTTCAGTGCATCTTAATGAACAATTCCCTGTTAAAAGTCCTTAACTATTTTCTCTACCTACACTGACCAAACTTTTACTAATACTGTATTATAATAAGCAGAAGCTCTGGCCCCATATCCTCTTGCTATCTATATACCAAAAAAATTCTAGAGAAATTTGGGTAATAATTTTTAATTAAAAGAGAGATTTTCTAAAAATAGGATTAAAATTAACTAATGGAAACATTGAGGTAAAAACGACATCCCTGTAATATTATGCTCATTAAATATGCTATTATGTCTCTGATTGAAATGGAGTCTTTTAGTCACACAGTAGTTTTTAAGGAATTTTTGAATATAAGTTTTGATCTCTTATAAATGTCTTTGCTAAGAATTTTTTAAAAGTTTTATTGAATGCTATTATTTCTTCCATTATATTTTCTATTTGTTTAGCATTAAAATAAAGGAAACTATAGAATTAGCACGGCATTACCTGGCTTTGAGTTTGTGATTTCAAGGGTATGTGTCATATGGTGAAATATGTCTGCATCAAGAAACACAGGTCAACCATAATTTGGAGAGAATTTTTGTCTTTTTTAATTCATCACAAGTGTCATTTACTACACAATTTAAAGTATTCACTTATCTAAAATTTTCCTCATTGTATACAAACTTTTCAATCTATTTTTCTATGCCTATCAATATGTGTGCTGTGATAATTATCAGAAAGCTCTTTTCTTTGTCAATGAAGAAAATAAAGGCCAGAGAAATTCCCAAAAGAGACACATAAGCAGAGAAGAAGAGGATTTTTTCTATTTGGACTATTATTAGACTATCTGTTTGTATCTGAGTTACTGCTGTCCTCATGGACAGCAGCCCTGGAGTCTGCACTCATGTCTCCATAATTGACTCTATGATTACTCCTCTCCCAGTTGAATCCATCCCAGAGGATGAGCAAAACCTCAATGCTGAAATAGCCTGAAAAAGATTTCACAGGAATAACAATAACTGAGGCCATCACAAACAACCACTGTTGATACTGTCCCAGATGACACAAGGTTCTATGCTCCTTAAATATCCATGGTTATCCCGTTATCCTTATTTTAAGATGTATACAGTATACAAAAATTTGAGAAAGGAATTTCCCTTTATATATATTCCTTGTCCTGACTAAAGAGTGAGTTCCCTTGAATTGATGCAACTTTGGTAGAAAGTTATTTATTGCAGTGTAAGGACTGGAATGTTCACCAGCTTTTCTCTCTGCTTCAAAAAAAGGAGATAAATGGTTATGGCATTTTTAAATTAAACAGCTACTAATGTAAATGAAGTATTTGTAGTGAGGCAATAGAAATGCCTTTATTTGGGGGCCCACCTGGTGGCCTAGCGGTTATGTTTGGTGTGCTCTGCTTCAGCAGCCTGGTGTTGGGCATGGACCAACACCACTCGTCAGCAGCCATGCTGTGGCAGCGACCTACAAACAAAATAGAGGAAGGTTGGCACAGATGTTAGCTCAGGGAGAATCTTCCTCAGCAAAAAAAAAAAAATAAATAAAAAAAAATGAAGTGCATTTATTTGGGAGAATGATTTTGATCTGAGAACATAAACATGTATTTGGAAATACCTTTAGAGAATTTTATTTTATCCATGCTTAGTGATTTGGAAGTTATTAATTTTAACATACCAATAACTTGTCTATTTTTATTCTATTTTCAAATATGGCTACAGTAGTAATGGAACCTAAATAGATTGAAGTAAAATAAGGTAAAAGTATTTTTAAATATTTATATTACTGTCACATAATGATTCAAACACTGACTTGGATAACATAATTCCTACAAACACTTTCACAGAAATTATATGTAATACTTCTATTCTAGATTACTCGTAATACATATTTTACATAAACATAATTCTTTAACTATAAATATATTGAAACTAAAAATTTAGAATGGGAGTAAAATTAGAGAATAAAATATGCTACATTTTTGCTGAACTCCCTACAAATGTATGATTTAAATACAATAACCAAATAACTTCTTTTACTACTTAATAGAACAGTCTCAGAATTCTAGGGTTATCTAAACGAAATTCTTGAGTCTTCCTGACATTAAAATTGTTTTATATGCAATATTTAACTAAACTGTAAGTAATTTAATTCTACATGGAACAGAGCATTTATGTCACAAGAATTAAAGCCAAGAGTGCATTTATTTGCCTTGTGCTTCTCAGCAGGTTTCTGGGTTTCTGCCATGGGTGACAGGAGAACAAACAATCACTCAGAAGTGACTGACTTCATTCTTGTCGGCTTCAGGGTCCGCCCAGAGCTGCATATTCTCCTCTTCCTGCTATTTCTGCTCGTGTATGCCATGGTCCTTCTAGGGAATGTCGGGATGATGGCCATTATAATGACTGATCCCCGGCTGAACACACCAATGTATTTCTTCCTAGGCAACCTCTCCTTCATTGATCTCTTCTATTCGTCTGTTATTGCACCCAAGGCTCTGATCAACTTCTGGTCTGAGAGCAAGTCCATCTCCTTTGCAGGCTGTGTGACCCAGCTCTTCCTCTTTGTCCTCTTCATTGTGACTGAGGGATTTCTCCTGGCAGCCATGGCTTATGACCGCTTCATTGCCATCTGCAACCCCCTCCTCTACTCTGTCCAGATGTCAACACGTCTCTGCTCTCAGTTGGTGGCTGGTTCCTATTTCTGTGGCTGCATCAGCTCAGTTCTTCAGACCAGTGTAATATTTACCTTATCCTTTTGTGCTTCTCGGACTATCGACCACTTTTACTGTGATGACCGTCCACTTCAGAGGATTTCTTGCTCTGATCTCTACATTCATAAGGTGGTTTATTATTTCTTATGCAGCATTATTATTTTGCCTACCATAATTGTCATTATTGTGTCCTATATGTATATTGTGTCCACAGTTCTAAAGATACGCTCCACTGAGGGTCGTAAGAAAGCCTTCTCCACATGCAGCTCTCACCTAGGAGTCGTGAGTGTCCTGTATGGTGCCATCATTTTTATGTATTTCATCCCTGACAAATTTCCTGAGCTGAGTAAAGTTGCCTCCTTATGTTACACCTTAGTCACTCCCATGTTGAATCCTTTGATTTACTCTCTGAGAAACAAAGATGTCAAAGAAGCCTTGAGAAAGATCTTGGGGAAAAAATTGTTTTTATTTAATTCTATTTTAACGTTGCTATAACTGAAAGCCCTGGGAGTTATGACAATTTGGGGAAAGACTGATGCAAAAAACGCACCCGTGGATCTTAGAAATAATTAATCTCAGTAAGTTTATTTATTTGAATTCCATGTATTTGCAGTTGAAGAATATATTTGGATTATATATTTCCTGGCTGTTGATTTTGAAGTGGAACGGCTTTCTCCATACTTCATCTTCATTTTGGATAAAGATAATGATTGACATATCATTTGTCTTTATGGAAAATATATTCCTAGTTTTCTACTGCCTCTCTGAAGATGTTATTTGGGATGTATTGTTTATCTTGAATCAGTAACATATGTAATGTGGATATGTATATAATTGGTAGAGATAACAAAATCTGACATAATAAGCAGACAGCCAAAAATATAAGATTTACTGAAGAAAACCTTTTGAGTGCTTAGTGAGAGAATCAGATACTCTGCACTGCACAGAGGCCTAAGGATGACGTGTGAGTCACTCTTAATTGTCCAGAGCCAGAATGAGTGACACACTTATTTCATGACTTCTCAGCTTGAATAGGTTATTCTTGAAAATTCTCCCTTTGCACAAGAAATCTGTAGTGGAAATAAATCAAAAGTATACACAATTCATTTTTGTCATATATGTTTTTGTGAGAATTAATTCATCAAATTGATATTGAATTTTGATGTACTCTTTGCCATATGAACATCTCCAGGAATAAATAATTTCTCTACCTAACCTCACAATCAAATGAGGAGAAAATTGTTCAATAGAGAACTAAACTGCCACGTGGTAAACCCAGTGAAAAGACATCTATAGAAAATGCAAGGGGACTGGGGTCTCTAGAGGTGAGTGGTCTTAACAGTCAGAGAAAACTTCCTAAGCACCTTTTTAAAAATAAATAGAATTGAGCAAGATGAAAGAGACATGTTTCTGTGCAAAGGGAAATAAATAACTATATAGTGAACTGTATGCAGTTTAATGAGTGATTTTTAATGCACAAGACAGGAAGTGAGAGATGAGACTTCACAGGGAAATCGTACAGACAACCAAGCTTCGAAGATGACCTTTGTTCTGTAGACTGGGGGTAAGCATTAGGGATTTTTAAGAAAGGTGGCATTGTGTTCAAATTGACATCTTACAAAAATCACATTGGTAGTTTTTTGAAAGATAAATAATCATAGGGCGAATATGGTAGTCACAGAAAGTGTGTGGTCGTCCAAGTAAGAGCTTGTGGTGGCTTTAACAAAGGCAGTCTTATTAGAGATAGTGAAGAGAGGGACTCTTTAAAATGGCAGGTAAACTAAGCTGAATATTGATCGATGGTTGAGAAAATGAGAATGAGGGAGCAGTGAACAATGACTTCTAATGTTTCAGCATCTGTGACAGGGGAAACACTACCTCATAAAATGAGGAGAAAATATGAGTAATACGAGTTAATCGTTAACTTCAGAGTTAAGGAAATGAGCTCATGAGTCAGACTGATCTTTCAGATTCTGTTTGTGCGTCTGTAGCTTTGGGCGAGTTACAGAATATTTCTGCACTTTAGTTTCCGCATGTAAAATGAGGTGCACAGTAGTATCTACATCTTAGAGTTACCTGAAGGATTAAATAATATAAATTTCATATAAATTGGTTGAATCTATATATTTAACAGCTGCCAGATTTATTCTTCCCTCCTGCCCTCAATACCATGTCATTTTAAGTCTGGGAGAGGATGACTAATTTTCTCTGCCCCTTTCCCTGATTCTTTGCCACGGAGCATCCCCAATTCTCCAAGATGACCTGTTTTAATTTCCATAGACAGATCTTGAGAAACTGCTTATTTATTTCAGTCTTTACTTTTCTTTCTGCTGATAACTAACAGAAAAGATTTAAAAATAAAAACGAACAGAGCCCCCAATTTGATGCAAAATAGTATCTTATCATCAAATACTATATCTATTTATCTTTCCTCCCATGTCTTTCTTTAAGAGTCCTCTCTTACACCTTAACAAATGTTTCCTTTTTCACTCACATTTTTTAAAATATGTATTATTGGGGAAAATAGAGGACTCACTAGGTAGAAAAACCTTATGAAGATTTTCAGGTAAGTGGTCACTGTGTCTTGTCTCCCTCCTGAGATGAAGTAGAAATATGTTTAGGTTGAAAGAGGCACGTTTTCCTAACACTCCTCTGGGAGTACAATGCAGGATCCTTCAGGCAGCACTCTGAGTCCTGTAATGGAACACACCTGCAATGAAACGGATCCTGATTCTTTATGATTCCAGCCCACCCAAGACCCAAGCACAGGGTCCTTGTCCAGTGGATGTTAGTAATCTTATATTTAACTGGAAAGAAATCCTAACACTAGAGTTGACTGTCAAAGGAGAAGAATGTTTTTCTTAACTCACCATGTGCTGCACCCACCCAACCACCATCAGATCCCTCACATACAGATAAATACAAACATAATCATAGTCCCTCTCTCTCTCTCTCCTCTCTCTCTTCACACACACAAACACACACACGCACAAACACACATACACACACCATGATACCTTTGAGAAAAATACCAAGAATGGTCACTGACTGAATCACCTCCTAGAGCAATATACATCCAGTGTCATCCAGCTGACTCAGAAAAGAGTCTTCGGGCTGAGGTAGAGGCTAACAGACCTCACCATAAGAGGATATGCATAGTCATTTTTCAATGCTTATATTTTACCTTCCTTTACTGATGTTGCGTAATTGCTGTCATTGCTACAGGAATTATATTCAGGCATATTCTGTTCTCACTCCTGTTTGGAGTGAGACTCAGGGAAGTTGGATGAGCTGTACAGAGTAAGTTCTGAAAGCAAGGATGAGATTGAAAAAAAAAGTTAACTAGCATGTTAATATAAATTAAAATATATACATAAATGCATAAATACATATATGTATATATATGATTCTCTAAATATGATATATGCATTATAAGACTGCTTATAAAATCATCAAAGTTATGGTGCAAGTCATGAACAAAATCATTTTAATAATATCTAGCTAATTTGTTGATTTGGGAATTACAGGCTATTTTTCAAAACATCGTTAGTACCTAAATCACATTCTTATTTAAAACATTATGCACATAAGGAACTTCTTCAAACTCATCTAGTGACTCCCTACTACATTTATAATCGTAGCTGATGGTAGTGTCAATAACTAGCAAAGTTTTCTTAATTTAAATGATCGTGTTTATGGTGGTGAATCCTCACTCTCCTGCTGCTACACTAACGAGCTTTTAAGGTTTTAGCCTATTTAACATTGAGATTTTTATATAATAAATCTATTCTATTGACTTGAGTAATTTCCTGTTTTTTAAGCCAAACTAAATCTTCAGTCCACAAAAAGACATTTCTAAGTCATTGTTCTAAAATGCTAGTCCTTGGGTCTAAAAAAGCACCTCCACTCAATATTTTTTCCTAAAACTTATTGAGGAATAACTGGTATGAAGTAAACTGTATTTATTCAGAATGTACAACTCTGTGAGTTATTACAGTTTTATACATCAATGAAATCATTACCACATCAAGATACAGAAGATTTCCATCACCTCCAAAAGATTTATCATGCCGTTTTTTAGTTCATACCTCCTTCCAAATCCATTCCCAGATAACCAGTAATCCAATTTTTTTTTTTTTTGCATGCAGACACACACACACAGTATGCAATCTTTGCTGTCAGGCTTCTTACACTAGTGAAATGATTTTGAGATTTATTCATTTTGTCATGTGTATAAGTAATTCATACTTTTTATCATTGAGTAGTATTCCATTTTCCATTGTACACATATACCAAATTTTGTTTTTCACTCTTAAATTGATGAGCAGGTGAGGTGTTTTCAGTTCTTAGATATTGTGAATAAAGCTGATATGAACATTCACATACATGTTTTTAAGCCAGGGCCAACTCCATCCCTCCCCTCTCTCAGTCCACCATGATAGAAAGTCCACTTGTTCAGACCAAAGCTGCCAAGAAGATAGGGATTCTTCTTCCACTAGATCTCAGTCAAAGGCTACCATATCACCTTGAGATTAGCAGGCTGCACATATTTCTTATCCCTTCTAGCTCCATGTTGTAGAAACTCTATTCAAGTCTAAAAATGTCTGGAGATCTCCTCTACCCAGCCCCCATTCATAGGTGGAGGTTTTACCCCAGGCATGATAGGCCAAGAATAATGGGGCCTCAATCTCTGTTGCCCCAGTTCAAGGATAGAGGTTCTATGGCAAGAGAGACAAGGTTAGAAGACCATTGGCTCCTGACCTCACCCAGAAACCTACTCGTAAAACAAGGGTGTCACTCTGAGAGAAGTGTGCTACTGTTCCAGCTCCAGTTCCAGAGAAGTTGAACACAGGTTTTACCTAGAATAAAAGGCAGGCCATAAAACAGAAGGCTCCAAATCTCTCCCCAAGTGAATTGACTTTATTTGGAACAAGTGTGGGAAAGTTCAAGCATAAGTGATATCACAAACATAACACTATTTCATGATAAGCAATTAAGAGGAGACCAGTAGCTACACAAGAGCAAAAACTAACTGCAGACCAACTACAAGTTTACCAGAGAGAACCAGGGAAGGAAACAGCTAGTAACGGTCTCCTGCAGCTGGAACAAACCTGAAAGACTGGCCTTAAAATCTATCCCTACAAAGGGGACCAAATTTAGTTGGATCAGACTGTAGAGCAATGTATGTCCCTGATGTTTTCAAAACAACAGAACAAGAGGAATTAGTGGAGGCTATCTGCTCAGTAGGAAACCTATAGAGGCAAAACACTCCACAAAATAATAGAGAAAAACACAGCCAAAGGTAGCCCTGATAAAACCACTGTCATGCAAGAGTAACTGTGCACAAGCCTAAGGTTGTGCCTCTGAGAAGGGACACCACAGGCTTCTCAGAGCAAACAGAATTCAATAAAATAGTCCAGCAGAGTCACTAAAAACTGAACAAGCAAACAACAACAAAAATATAGAAATTATTTATAAAAATTATTCTGTTGTTTAAAGGTACATTAACTGAAAGAATGTCATATAGTTGGAATCATACAGTATGTAGCCTTTTCAGATTGATTTCTCTCACTTAGAACCTGCATTTACAGTCCTTCCATGTATTTTCACGACTTGATAACTCATTCTTTTTAGTGCTGAATATTAGTCCATTGTCTGGATGTACTACAGTTTATGTATCCATACCCACTAAAGGATATCTTGGTTACTTCCAAGTTTTGGCTATTATGAATAAAGCTGCTATAAATATCCATGTACAGGTTTTTGTGCGCACATAAGTTTTCAACTCCTTTGGGTAAATACCAAGGAGCACAATAGCTGGATCACATAGTAAGAGTATGTTTAGTTTTGTAAGAAACTAGCAAACTGTCCTCCAAAGTGGCTGTACCATTTTGTATTTACACTAGAAATGAATGAGGATATCTGTTTCTCCACATCCTTGCCAGCATTTGGTGTAGACAGTGTTTTAGATTTTGGCCATTCTAAGAGGTGTGTAGTAGTATCTCATTCTTCTTTTTGTTTTTGTTTTTAATTAATACTTTAAATTTTTAGAGAAGTTTAAGGTTCACAACAAAATTGAGAGGAAGGTACAGAGATGTCCTATATATTCCCTGCCCCCACTCACGCATAGCTTGCCAATTATGAACATCCCCCACAAGACTGGTGCATTGATTACAATCAATAAACCTATATTGATACACCATTATCATCCAAAATCCATAGTTTACTTTAGGGTTCACTCTGGGTGTTATATATTCTGTGGGTTTGGAAATATATAATGACATGTATCCATAATTATGGGATCATATAGAGTATTTTCACTGCCCTAAAAATCTGTGCACTCCCTATCCATCCCTTCCTCCTCCCCACAACCCCTGGCAACCGCCAGTCTTTTTCCTGTTTCCGTAGTTTTGCCTTTTCTAGAATGTCATATAGTTGGAATTATACAATAGGTAGCATTTTCAGATCGGCTTGTTTCACTTAGTAATATGCATTTAAGCTTCTTTTATGTCTTTTCACAGCCCAGTAGCTCATTTTTTTTTAGTGTTGAATAATATTCCATTAACTGGATGCACCATGGTTTATTTATCCATTCACTTACTGAAGGAAATCTTGGTAGTTTCTAAATTTTAGCAGTAAGATTAAAACTGTTATAAAGATCTGTGTGCAGGTTTTTCGTATGAACATAACTTTTCAACTCTTTGGGTAAATACCAAGCAGCATAACTGCTGGATCGTATAGTAAGAGTATGCTTAGTTTTGTAAGAAACTGCCAAATTGTCTTCCAAAGTGACTGTACTATTTTGCAATTCCCACCAACGATGTATAAGAGTTCCTGTTGCTCTACACACTCACCAATGTTTGATGTTGTCAGTGTTCTGGATTTTGGCCATTCTTGTAGGTGTGTAGTGGTGTCTCATTGTTGTTTTAATTTGCACTCCCTGATGATATATGATGTGGAACATCTTTTCATTTGCTTTTTTGCCTTCTGTATATCTTCTTTGGTGAGGTGTCTGTTAAGGTCTTTGGTCCAATTCTTAATCAAGTTGTGTGTTTTCTTATACTTGAGTATTCAGAGTTCTTTGGATATCATTTATCTGATATGTCCTCTGCAAATATTTTTCCCCAGCCTGTGTCTATTAATTTCATTCTTTGACAGTGTTTTTCACAGAGCAGAAGTTTGTAATTTTAGTGAAGCCCAATTTACCAATTATGTCTTTCATGGATCATGCCTTTGGTGTTGTACCTAAAAAGGCATTGCCATACCCATGGTCATCTAGGTTTCTTCTATGGTATCTTCTAGGAGTTTCATAGTTTTGTGTTTTGCACTTAGGTCTATGATCCTATTGAGTTAATTTTTGTAAATGGTATTAGGTTTATATCTAGGCTCACATTTTTGCATGTGGATGTCCAGTTGTTTCAACACCGTTTGTTGAAAAGACTATCTTTTCTCCATTGAATTACCTCTGCTCCTTTGTCAAAGATCAGTCGACTATATTTATGTGGCTCTATTTCTAGTCTCTCCATTCTGGAACATTGATCTGTTTTCTATTCTTTCATCAATACCACACTTTCTTGATTACTGTAGCTGTAGTCAGTCTTGATGTTGTGCAGTGTCAGGGCTCTGATTCTGTTCTTCTCCTTCACTATTGTGTTGGCTATGCTGGGTATTTTGCCTCTCTGCATAAACTTTAGATTCAATATTAAAGTTTGCCAATATCTACAAAATAACTTGAGGAATTTGGGCTGGGATTGCATTAGATGTATAGAACAAAGTGGGAAGAACTGACATCTTGACAATATTGAGTCTTTTTCTCCATGAATATAGAATATCTCTCCATTTAATTAGGTTCTTTAATTTCTTCTGTTAGAGTTTTACAGTTTTCCTCTCATAGACTTTGCACTTATTTTGTGAGAATTATACATAAGTATTTCATTTTGGGGGCAGGTGTGCTGATATAAATGGTATTGTGTTCGAAATTTTAAATTCCACTTGCTCATTGCTGGTATATAGAAAGCAATTGACTTTTGTATATTAACCATGTATCCTGAAAACTTCCTATAACCTCTTATTAGTTTCAGGAGTTTTTTTGTCATTTCTTTCAGATTTTTTATGTCATGTGTTAATAAAGACAATTTATTTTCTTCCTTTCCGTTCTGTATACCTTGTTGTATTAGTTTGCTAGAGCTGCCATAACAACATACCACAGACTGGGAGGCTTAAAGAACAAATTTATTTTCTCACAGTTCTGGAGACTGGAAGTCCAAGATCAAGCTGTCAGTGGATACAGTTGCCTCAGAGGTTTCTTTCCTTGTCTTGCTCCCTCTTCACGTGGTCGTCCCTCAGTGCACATGCACCCCTGGTGTCTCTCTGTGTGTCATAATCTCCTCTCCTTATAAAGGCACCAGTCAAGTTTTACAAGAGCCCACCATACCAGCTTTATTTTAATTACCTCTTTGAAGGTCCTGTCTCCAAATATAACAGCAGTTACATACTGCAGTACTAGGGGGTTAGGGCTTCAACATATAAGTTTGGGAAGACATAATTCAGCCTATAACTATTTTATTTCCTTTTCTTGTCTATTGCATTAGCTAAGACTTCCAGTAGGAGGTTGAATAGGTGTGGTGAGGGGAGACATCCTTGCCTTGTTCCTAACCTTAGCAGGAGAGCTTCCAGTTTCTCACCATTAAATATGATCTTAGCTTTAGAATTTTTGTGGATGTTCTCTTTCAAGTGGAGGATGTTCCCCTCTATCCCAGTTTGCTGAGAACTCCTTTACTTTTTATCCGTTTTTATCCGACGCACTTCATTCAAGTTCAAAATGGTGAGAGACACTTTCCTTGGTATATACCAATCAGTTAATATTTTCTGTGTATTTTCCCTGCAATTTCTGAGAACAGCCTTTTTTCATTTACATTGGCATACTTCAAGCCCACATCAATAACATGAACTGATACAGCAGTTTCCCTAACTCCAATCTTATCCCCTTTCGATATATCTTCCACATAGCCCTGAAGATTTCCCCTGATTACCGACCACCTGTTCTCAGGCACTTCACTTTGCAATATCTGTGTTTATCTTTGGCATGCACAACTTTTGATTTTAATTGTCTGTCCAAAGATGTAATTCTTACACTAAATTGTAAGATCCTTAAAGAATGAGGTTACTTACACCTGGGCCTACCACAGACCAGGACATGTGACAAAGGTAGTTAATAAAATTAAACTAATAAATAAATATTCAGAGGCATACATGAGTAAATTTTGGATCACAATCTATTTTGATGAGAGCTTTGTTCATATCCCTTTATTAAATATTCCTCACAATAATTAACAAAGGAAAATATTAGGAAGATCCAAATTGAGGGAATGATGCTTAAAAATGTTTGCATATCTCTATCTCCCACTTTGGTGCTCTATGCTATGTTCCAGAAACAGCAGTGCATCAGAGCTCTCCACAATGTCTGACACACACGATATATAACTTTCCATGTTCATGCATATAGTGAAAATTAATTATTGTTTTTTCCTTCATATTATGACTTCTTATCAATATAACATATATAAAATCCTTGATTCAAAGTAAAAATTTAATAACCACTTTACATACTAAGGAAATCAATTATAAAATTGGGATATGTTTCATTTAAAAAAATAATTTGGGCATTATCATAACTTATCAATGATTGTGTGTAACAGGAGGAGCAATTCCAAAGACAAATATCAGTCAAAATATTGTTTAAACATTATAATAAAACAAAAATACCGTTCAGCGGAATGCCATAAATAGAAATCAGTTCTGTGAAATAAAATGTTATTTGAAATCAATGGGAGGGTTTGTCTTGAAAAACACTTCTCTAATGTCCAGTATGTCTGCCATATCCAGGACGTTCAGGATTAACAATTTGTCAATGGAAAAAAAAAAAAGTAATATATGAGAAGGGCACATCACCTCAAAAAAGCTTCCGATAATGTTTTGATGATATTTAGGAGAAAAACGTTCCTTAATGGCCACCAAGGAGTATGAAATAAACATCTACAACTCCTTTGGTGGAAAAGAAATAATAATCAAAGAATAGTATTTTTCTTCTCTAGTAGTTTCTTTAGTGCCTCTTTGACATCTTTGTTTCTCAGAAAGTAAATCAAAGGATTTAACATGGGAGTGACTAAGGTGTAACATAAGGAGGCCACTATACTCAGCTCAGGAAATCTGTCAGGAGTGAGATACATAAAAAAGACAGCACCATACAGCACACTCATGACTCCTAGGTGAGAGCTGCACGTGGAGAAGGCTTTCTTACGTCCCTCACTGGAGCGTGTCTTTAGAACTGTGGACACAATATACATATAGGACACAATAATGACAATTACGGTAGGCAAAATAGTAATGCCACATAAGAGAAAAGAAATCACCTTACGAATGTAGAGATCAGAACAAGAAATCCTCTGAAGCAGACGGTCATCACAATAAAAGTGATTGATGGCACAAGAAGCATAAAAGGATGCAATAAATGTTGTTCTGTTGGGAAAAATTGCAGTGATGCAGCCACAGAAATAGAAACCAGCCACCAACTGAAAATAGAGACGTGTTGACATCTGGACAGAGTAGAGGAGTGGGTTGCAGATGGCAAGGAAGCGGTCCTAAGCCATGTCTGCCAGGAGAAATGGCTCAGTCACAATGAAGAGGACAAAAAGGAAGAGCTGGATCACACAGGCTGTGAAGGAGATGGACTTGCTCTCATACCAGAAGTTGTTCATTGCAGCGTTATTCATAATAGCCAAGACTTGGAAGCAACCTAAGTGCCCATCAAGGGACGAATGGATAAAGAAGATGTGGTATATATACACAATGGAATACTACTCAGCCATAAGAAACAATGAAATCCAACCATTTGTGACAACATGGATGGACATTGAGGGTATTATGCAAAGTGAAATAAGTCAGAGGGAGAAGGTCAAATACCGTATGATCTCACTCATTAAGTAGTAGATAATAACAGCAATAAACAAACACATAGAGACAGAGATTGGATTGGTGGTTACCAGAGGGGAAGGGGGAAGGCGGGAGGGCAAAAGGGATAATTCGACACATGTGAGTGGTGATGGATTGTAATTAGTATTTGGGTGGTGAACATGAAAACACGATGTAATCCATGCAGAAATAGAAGTATAATGATGTACACCTGAAATTTATACAATGTTATAAACCAATGTTAACACAATAAACAAAAAATTAAAAGTTAAAAAAAAGAAGTTGTTCATAGCGTTGGGTGCAATAACAGACAAATAGAAGAGATCAATGAAGGAGAGGTTGCCTAGGAAGAAATACATTGGTGTGTTCAGCTGGGGATCAGTCATTATTACGACAATCATCCCAACATTCCCTCGAAGGACCATGGCACATAAGAGCAGAAATAGCAGGAAGAGGAGTATATGGAGCTCTGGGCGGACCCTGAAGCCGACAAGAATGAAGTCAGTCACTTCTGAGTAATTACTTGTTCTCCTGTCACCCATGGCAGAAACCTGCTGAGAGGCACAATGCAAAAGAAACAAATGAACTCTTGGCTTGGATTCTAGCTACAAATAATCTCTTACAGTATTAGGATTTACAAGACTATTCTATAATCATTATTCCTTTTAACCTTACAAAATTAGTGTGACTTAAATTTAAGCCAATTCCAACTGATGATGAATCAAAAGGTTAGTTTTATGCCCCAATTCCTACAAGTGGTGGAATTAGATCCTTTTCCTTTGAGTGTAACACAATGCCTTTCTACCCAAATGCCTTTTACCTTTGTATGTATTCCTTCTGTATGCATTTCCAAATCACAATTTATGCGCTAAATTCAATGTCAAGAAAAACTGATTGGAACAGAGCACAAATAATGTAATAAAAGGCATTTGGGAAGCAATTTTGGTGTCTGGGATTGGAGATAGAGGGGGCTTCAGCAGTCTAGTTTAGGAAAGCTTAACTTAGAGGCTGAATTTAGAGTACCAGCGGATAAAAGAAAGTGACTACATTTGAAAACTATTTAAAAGGTGCAATTACTTTTTGTGGGTAACGGAAAGTTTGGATTCTGATATATTTTGTGCACAACAAACACAAAAATTATTAGCACTCACATGCTAGGATTTCTCTCCCAGATGGGCCTCCTAAGTCTCTTCATAAAGACAATCTCCCTGCATTTCCTCAGTTCATAGCTCATAGTTTCTTAAGAAGCAGCCTACAGATCATCTACATAGAAGAATGACTTTAGAAATGGATACTGAACACAAGATACATATGAAGGAATTGTTGCTTGCATTCTTATTTACTCTGGATATGACTTTCACAGTCATCATTAATTCATTCACTAGACAGCTCAAGTAAGATTTTGAACTCCTTGTATGAACAATATGGTCACTCTTTCTCTCCCCTCAGGGTTTTATGTGCACCATTTTGCCTGGAGAATATTAATAATAATAGCAAACATTTATGTGGCACTTTTTTATGCCAGACACTTTTCCCAATGCTTTAGTAGCTCATTTAATCCCTACAACAATCATATGAGGCGAATACTATAATATTCCCCAGTTTACAGATGAAGAAACTGATATACAGAGAAATGAAATCTGTTAAAAGCCACCTATTAGGTAAAGAATCAGAATTTGAAGCCACAAAATGTGGTTCCAGAATCCCTGCTCCTGATCACTGCCTGACACCACCTGTGATAAGGACTCCTTCCTGTTCTTTTGCCCGAGTTACTTCGACTTGAACTTCAGAGTTCAGTAAAGTTTCTTATCTTCAAAATAAATTCCCCAATTCTTCAACCTGGGTTAAAACATCTCTACATACATCACTCTTCCTAGGATAGTAGTTATTATCACCATCTTTTCTATCAAATATTAATAATTCCTCACTTGACAATAACTTCCTTAAAATCAAAACTTCATCCTCCATACATTTTTAGCAGAATGTTCTGTGTCTGGCAAATGGCAATTATTCAGTACATATTTATTATATAGATAAAAGTTGAATGATAATTGAGCTGTAGAATCAGAGAAAAACTTGAAGACTCTGTAATACTGCAGTGGTGAGCATGGGTTTAGGTTTCAGCAGAGGTGAGTTCCAGTGCTGCTTCTCTCATTTTCTAACTGGGACCTTGGACCAGTTACTTATGTAACTTACTTACATCACTTGTATCACTTACTTATGTTACTTCCTTAAGTTACTGATGTAACTTTTGCCAAGTTACTATACGACTGCATCCTCATATAAAGGAGGGAAAAAATTATATAATGCTCAAAGTTTTCTTGGGGGTAGACAATGAGATAATGCATGTCAATCACTTAGCACCATTTATGGCAAAGTACTCGATAAATATTGGCCAGTATTATTTTTATTTTATCTTTCTGTGCTCAACGCTACAATGCACACCAAAATCATGAGTACTAATTAGGCTTAAAATTGATAATATTTATATGGACTTTTTTGGATAAACCACTCTAAGTTGAGGAAAGGAATCACAGAAACTGCAAAAGTTTAGAAAGAATAAAGAAACGAGAGAAATTTAATAATTCGCTGAGAAAAAGGTGGTTAATAGGAAAATGGCATGGTACATTATTTTCAGATTTTTATTAGTCACCAGCTCCATCAAAAATTAAATTTGCAAATAATTGTATTATAAAGGAGGAAGATTTCAGATACATTATACTTAGGCTCTGGGGAGATGTAAGATATTTAAGCAGTGAAAAGAGAGCCTGAAGTAGTCATGAAATATTTTTTGAAAAATAATATGTCTTACTTATATTCCTTTAGTCTCACCTAGGAGCAACGACACAGATTATTTTAATTTTCAAGATTTATTCCTATTAAAATCATTCTTATATTAATGTTTATGAGTAACGACATTTATACCTAGAAAAGGGAAAGTTTTTCCCAGAGTAGCCAGCAAACAAGTAGTCAGTTTGTGACTTATTATTAGTCAAAAACTCACATGTTTTAAAATTTACTTTTACCTTGTATTATTTGGTAATTTGTCAGGTTCTGTAAATGAAGCAGCGGAATTTGACATTTTCCTCTTGCTATGGTTTTAATTCTAGAAAGGGTAAACATAAAGGTAATTAGTGGCTATGTTACAAATACTGGTACTGAAAAATCATCACATTGGGATAAAATGAAACCATCCCCGCCCCTGAAATTTCCAAATGCATCTTCATTACCCCAGTTGTGGATTCTTCCCATAGAGAAATTGGACATATTTTCCTTACTGCTCTGTTTGAATAACTGTCCTTTTTTTTAGTAGTTAATTTCTTTAAAAATGCTGTAGGCCTTTACAGAAGAGAGACAAGGTGAATTTTCTAAATGATGCTCTGCTACAACTGAAATAATTCCAGGAATTATATCCTATGGTTATGCAAAGTGAACCGGAGGAATCAGTTTGCAGAATATTCTCTCTGTGGCCTTTTATGAATGCTTGAATCCTTTTAAAGGAGGAAAGTAGATTGTCTTGACTATATAACTACAGGCCTTGAGACATATGGAATCCCTTATAATCAGCTGAAACATCAGTGGCAGTTCTCCATAATGGCTTTGGTTTTGGCATAACAGTGTAACTTTTTCAAATAATTGCAGCATTAAGATTCCCCCCAACTTCTGGGAGATAGTCCTCGGGGGAGAGAAGGAAGCATGTCACTTAAGATATCTAGGCTCCAGGGCCAAAGCCCATGAAGACCACAGAGATTCTAGATTAAAGAAGAAGAAGAAAATAAATGAAAAAGAAGAGCCTTAAGAGGAGTCAAAATGCATATTCACGTTTTTCCTTTCCTGGCTGTGTGAATCCTTTGGGATGGAACAAAAGGATTTTTCAATCTTGATTTCTTCACTGAACAAAAGCATTTCATTTCATCATGACAAAGTTTTTGGTAAGCAAATAAAAATAGTTATGAAAGGAAGTTCTATCCTTCACAATATAAGTTAAAGGGAAATTTTTGTTTCCTGTCATAAACTTCATTTCATTTTCACCCAAAACTCTCCAAATTCATTATTTAGCTATATTTTGTCAATGAAAATGGATAATAAGAAGTAGAATAGCATGAACACAGTATGGGTCAAAACCCATCAAATGCCCTCTAATGCTTTAAATAAAGGTTAAATGGTGATTGACTGGATCTAAAGTTAGGTTCACTTTGCAACTTGAATTGCTTTAAGGTTTTTTATCCACATGTCATATATTAAGTTAATAATTTCTCAACACTCACTGTATACCTTCAAAATAATTTTTTAAACTGTTCTATATCAGCCAAAAAATCTTAATTTGTATTTGATAAAAATTAAATCATTGAGTTAACTGCCTTAAACACACATTGTGTAACATAGTAAGGGAAAGATAATGAGTCAAAGGAAGAAAATAATGGTAGCTCATAAAGTCCTCATGTATGCAACTGCTTAAAGGTAATAGTTGGTATTTTTCTTTCCATATTCCCCTTGGTGTCAACAATATCCTCAGTACGCGGAAGTTGTTTACCTAGTAGGTGATGCAAATATTCATTGATGAAGGATCTGAGCCCTTATGGTCTGGCCATGTGGAATTGCTGTAGTTGTTCATTAATATTTAACCTCGCACATGGCAGTATTAGGAATTCTGGAAAATTCCCTGGGTTATACTATACTCCTCCTTGTCTCCTCTCTATCAATATATTTTGCTAATCAGTATCAGTTACCCAAAGAAATACAAAGCGTTTAGTTTACCTGTTGGTTCAGTGAAATGCATGGCCAGGAGGGAGGAGCAACTGTTGTGTCCCCTAGTAAAATTATCCCTCTGTTGGGAAGTGAGTATAATAATTCAGCAAAGCTCAATGTCATAGAGGCAGCAAGGAAAAAAAGTTGAGAGTGGCTAGGTAGGTTTTATAGTGGTAGCTCCCACCTGTACCCATTGTACTTGGGCCAATAGTCTGATTAGGAGAGAAATAGCCTTATATATTGGTTGATAACGCAGAGCACAGACCATATCCTGGATGACAGTTACTCAACTTTGTAAAGTTCTGACAGCCAGTTGGTCCAACAAGCGAGTCTTCAATAAGTGATTCCACCATTCCATAAGTACACTTGATTCTGTTTGACCAGGTGCATGATAATTCTATTGACTCCCATGGGTATCAGCGCATTGCCTTACTTCTCTTCTTGTAAAATGAGTGCCTTGCACCAAAGCACTAGCACAATATAGTATAACGAATAAGGCACATGCTGAGTCCTGATAGAGTGGCATTAACAGAAGCATGACCATGTACATGACCGTGTGTCTACTGATCATGAGTATTATACAACCAATGAAACATATTTATATTCATAACATTTTACCAGTATATAATTATTCTAGGAAGATTGAACATTTCTTTTTGATTAGACAATTAACCATATTGTGGACTTGCAAAACAGGGCCACTCGTGTAACTATGTTAAGCTAATTAAACACAGGGAACACAACAATTGTAACTATTTACATCATCACTTCTCACTTATTACTGCCATGTCATCATGGATGACAAGACAAGGGAGCAGCCGTATTAAAAACTCAAGAAATATTTGGAACTCTAAATCATCCTTTTAAAGTTTGTTTTCCTTCTAAATTTTGAATCTTAATTAGGGTAAAGAAATACCAAAAATATTATCAAAGGTGGTTGGTCATTACATGAACATTTTAGCATAGGTCATAGATGTTTTGAGATAAATATTTAGTGATATGTCTGACAAATGTGTGAGACTGGTACACTAAAAACTAGAAACATTGTTGAAAGAAATTACAGAAGACCTAAATAAAGGGAGGGTATACCATAATCATTAATTGGAAAACTCAATATTGTTAAGAGAGTAATTATAATCAAATTGATTTATAGATTCAATTTAGTTTGAATCAAAATCTCAACAGGTGTTTTTGGTAAAATCAACAAGTTTACCCTAAATTTTACTAGAAATGCAAAGGAGCAGGGATAGCCAAAATAACTTTGAAAAAGAACAACAAAGTTGGAAGCCTCACTAATTTTAATATTCTAAGTCTTACTTCTAAGACTTTTTAAAAAGCTACAGTAATCAAAACAATGTGGAATTGACATCAAGACATCAAAATAGACCAAAGGAAGAGAGAGTCCAGAAATAGATCAACACTTAGACGGCAAATTGCTTTCAGCAAAGACACAAAACCAATTCAGTGGAAAAAAAGAAATATTCAACAAAAATGATGGATAAATTGGATATTTATATGTAAAGATGAGATTTATTCTTACCCCTCACCACATACAAAAATTAACTCAAAATGCATCATAGGAATAAATGTAAAACCTAAAATTATAAAATTCTTGGAAATCTAGGAGAAAATGTTTGTGACTTTGAGTTAGGCAAGAATTTCTTAGACAAAACATCATAGAAAAATCAATAAACAAAAATGATTAATTTTTGAAAGACACTATTAAGATAATCAATGGCAAACAACATATTTGATAAAATATTTGCAAATTACATATCTTTCTTAAGAACATCATCCGGAATGTTAAAATCTCAACAAATAGAAACTGATCAATACAATGAAATTTGACCAAAAGAAATGAATGTACACTTCATCAAAGTAAATATACAAATTTCCAATAAACACATATGTTCAACATCAATAGTCATCAGGAAATGCAAATTTAATCAGTATTTTATGTCTTCATTTGTAAATGTGAATGGACTAAACTAACTAAAGAAAATCTACTAAGAGAAAATTTATAAGGTGAAAAAAGAATCTGGAAAGAAACTGACCAATATAGGAAAATATAAAAAGCAAACCAGATGGGAGGAAGATAATTAGAGAATTGAATAAACACTGAAAGTAAGAGGGTTGCAAAGGAGAAATAGAAAACAAAATGCAAACAAAAAGGCAGATGCAAAGATATTAATAATATATTAGGTAGGATTCTGGGGAAAGTCATTAAACACACACAGAATGATACTATTGTAATTTTAATACATTTGGATTTCAAGTGTACCAAAAGAAATCAACAATAATCCTTGTTTCATGCTACACTATCAACTTCGGGTCACATATGGACATTAACCATGTGATTACCGGCTCTCATAGCTGTGTACTTCCATTCAAGGTAGCATTCTGATGCCCTTGTTTATCTGTCAGTTGCTAACATTTAATATAATTTGAGTACATACATATGCCTTCCTAATTATTTTAATTTTTTTTTACTTATTTTAGTTGTTTTCCAAATGAAGAAAAAGATAAAACCCCAGAAAAAATCCTTGACAAAATAGAGATAACTAATTTACCTGATAAAAAGTTCAAAGTAATGGTCATAAAGATGGTCACTTAACTCAAGAGAAGAATGGATGAACACAGTGAGAACTTCAACAAAGAGACTGAAAATATAAGAGAGTACCCAACAGAAGTTGCAGTGCTGAAGAATACAATAAGTGAACTAAAAAATACACTAGAGTGATTCAACAGCAGATTAGATGAAGCAAAAGAATGGATCAGTGATCTTGAAGACAGGGAAGTGGAATTCACTCAAACAGAGTAGCAAAAGATGAATTTTAAAAAGAGAAGATAGCTTAAGGTACCTATGAGACAACATTAAGAAGAACAACATTTGCATTATACGGGTCCTAGAGAGAAAGGGGCAGAAAACTTATCTGAAGAAATAATGGCTGAAAACTTCCCTAACCTGGAGAAGGAAACAGACATCCAGATCCAGGAAGCCCGGAGAGCTCCAAATAAGAGGAACCCAAAGACATCCTCCCAAGACTCATTATAATTAAAATGTCAAAATTTAAAGATAAAGAGAGAATCTTAAAAGCAACAAGAGAAAAACAACTTGTTACATACAAGAGAACCCCCATAAGACCACAAGCAGATTTTTAAGCAGAAACTTTGCAGGATAGAAGGAACTGGCACAATATATTAAAAGCACTGAAAGGAAAAGATTTCCAACCAAGAATAATCTACCCAGCAGGATTATCATTCAGAAATGTAGGAGAGGTAAACAGTCTTCCAAACAAGCAAAAGCTAACAGAGTTCATTGCCACTACTGACCCTACAAGAAATGTTAAAGGATCTTCTTTAACCTGAAAAGAAACGGCACTAATTAGAAACAAGAAAACCTATGAAAGCAAAAATCTCACTGGTAAAGGTAAATATATAGTGAAATTAGTTAAAGGTTAAAAGACAGAAGTAGTAAAAACAACTATAATAATTAGTTACAGGATACACAAAATAGAAGATGTAAATGTTATATCATAAACTTATCAACTTAAAATAGACTGTTATATATATATGTTGTGTGTGTGTGTGTATATATATGTACTCATATGTGAGCCACATGCTAACCACAAAGCAAAAACCTACAGTAGATACACAAAAGATAATGAGAAAGGAATCTAACAATAACACTAGAGAAAGACATCAAACCATAAGGGAAGCAAGCAAGAGAAGAAGAAAGAAATAGAGAGGAACTACAAAATAGCCAGGAAACAATTAACAAAATGGCAATAAATACATACTGTAATAGTTACTTTAAAACAGAGTGGCTAAATGGATTAAAAAAGCAATTACATCAGTGCATAGACTGTGAAGACAGGTAGTCAACAAGAAAATATCTGCCCTAAATGATACATTAGACCAGACGGACTTAATAGATATATAGAGAACACTGCATCCAAAAGCAGCAGAATATACACTCTTCTCAAGTGCACATGGAACATTCTCCAGGATAGATCATATGTTAGGCCACAAAATAAGTCTCAACAAATTTAAGATTGAAATCATACCAAGCATCTTTTCCAACCACAATGGTATAAAACTAGAAATCAATTACAAGAAGGAAACTGGAAAAATCACAATTACGTGGAAATTAAACAACACACTACTTAACAACGAGTGAGTCAATGAAGAAATCCAAAAATACCTCGAGACAAATGAAAACACAACATACCAAAATGTATGGGATGAAGCAAAAGCAGTTCTAAGAGGCAAGTTCATATTGGTAACTGCCTACCTCAGGAAATGTCCCCAAAAAAAATGCACCCCATGTTCTTTGCAGCATTATTTACAACAGTCAAGACATGGAAACAACCTAAGCATTCATTGATGAATGAATAAAGAAAATGTGGAATATATATACAATGGAATACTACCCAGCCATAAAAGAAGAATGAAATCTCGGCATTTGTGACAACATGGATGGACCATAGGGTATTATACTAAGTGAAATAAGTCAGACAGAGAAAGACAAATACCATAGATTTCACTTATATGTGGAATCTAAAAAACAAACATAACAAAACTAATAGATACAGAGAACTGATTGGTGGGCTTGAGGTTGGGGGGTGGGCAAAATGAAAATGGGTGAAGGGGGTCAAGAGATACAAACTTCCAGTTATGAAATAAAGTATTCATGGGAATGTAATGTACTGCATGGCAAATATAGTCAATAATATTGTATTGCATATTTGCAAGTTGCTAAGAGAACAAATCTTAAAAGTACTCAGAACAGGAAAAAACATTTTTGCAACTTTTTGTGGTGACAGATGTTAACTAGACCTATTGCTCTGACCATTTCACAGTATATACAAACATCAAAATACTGTGTTGTACACATGAACTAATATAATGTTATATGTCAAATATCCCACAGTAAAATAGAAAGAAAGAAATACATAGGTGTGTGAAGTCTGGAGGCTATTTTAATGACAACTAACATGCTGATATTTCCCACCACCCTGATCCTGCAGATAAGCAAGAAGAGTAAGAATAAGAGAATCTGTACTTCTGGAGACATTCTGAACCCCAGCAGAAAAATCTCAGTCACCTCTGAGTAATTCTTATCAGTTCATTCTTCATAACTGAGACCCATTTGAGAAAGTGAATGATGATCATGAAGCCTGTGGAAAGCCTTGCCAACTTTTGGTTCTTGAAGTTCCCAGTAAGAGAAAAAAATGCTAATAGAAAGTGAAGTTTTCTTGGCAACATATCTGACAGAATAGCTTTACATTTAAAAGTCCCAGTTACCAAATATATTGCATATAATATTTTCTAGTATATTTGTGTAACTATGATATAAGAAATGTAAATGGGCAAAGGATGTCTGGGACAGTGAGAACATCAGTCATTTTATGCTTTTGTTTAGAGCTTTCAAATCAGATGGACTGTGTCCAAATTTTACCACTTTCAGTCTGTGAGAATCTAAGATTACCAACACTTTCAATGCCTTGAAGTCCCCTTATATCAAATGGAAGAAACTAATAATACCTACTTTATACAATTATTGTGAGAATAAGTTGAAACTGAGTATGAAAAGCAATATTTACAGTTAATAGAACATCTTAAAAGCACAATAAATGTTAACCAAATTCAACAAGCAAACAAGCGCATAAAAAAATTATTTTTGCTTTAGGAATGAGAAATTGGGTGAAAATATAGTACAGTTGCTTTTCCCACCACAACATGCAGTTAATTTGGCTGTCTTAAAACATTCTGTTATTTAAAATATATTAGGAAATTTGGGATTACTGTTTCATGAGGTAGAATGAAGCCTCAGTCTTAAAGAAAGTCATCTGAAATGATAAATCAAACTCTTACCTCCTACACTAGCCATACACTGTTCAACCTCCACCTCCTACTTCAGAACAGCAAATCTCTGATTGCTAGTAGCTCTCTGCTCCCTTGTTGGCAGCCAAACACCAGCACGTCTTCTTCCTTTTACTGTCAAGCATTAACATCCTAGACACTTGAATTATTCTGTTTATATGGAAGAATTATGGTTGAAGTACAACACTAACTTCCCCTACAAGAAGTGGTTTTTCCTTGTACATGTTGTTAATTAAACTGAAGACATTAATGAAAATAAAAAGGGCAAAAAAATTTTCTATTACATAGGTTTTTCTCGTTGCTTTTTTTACCCAACTATCAGTCTTAATGTCAAACACTAGACAGGTATACAGAAAAACATTAATAATTTTTAAGATATCTGAAAAATTAAATCAAAGTGGAAAAAAAAGAAATATTTTAATTCTGTGTTCCCATTACTATATTTAATTTCTGAACAACAACAAAAATTCCTTCTCTGCAAGGAACTTAATGTCATATTTGAAGTCATATTTTTATTTAGAAATTTTCATAAAATTAAAAGTACAATAGCATCAGAAGAAGCGAAACTTATTTAGCTTCTATTACTATTTTATTGTGAAGTCAAAATATCTCATTAGTTAAAATTTTGGCGTTTTAATTCCCATAAATCGGAGTCTTAATCCATATCTTGCCACTCACTGGCTGGCTAATATTGGGCAAACTGTTCAAATTCCACGAGCCTCAGTTTTCGCAACATCAAAATATGTTTTAAAACATCTACCAAACAGAATTACTGTTGTAAGGACTAAAGTGAGTGATGTATATAAATTAAATGAAATATGTAGCACCTGGGAAAGAGAAAGTGCTCAATAAATAATGGATATATGAGACATCGAACAGAAAAATAGAAATTTTTGCTAAATTAAGAAAATTACCTTCAGAAAAATGTATACTTTTTAAAAACCAGGTACAGTAGTCCCCCCTTATCTGCAGGGATATGTTACAAGACCCCCAGTGGATGCTTGAAACTGTGATAGCATGGAACCCTATATATACTATGTTTTTTCCTATGCATACATATTTGAGGTGCAACAGCAAAACTATCACTAATTTTTTTCCTTCTTCACAATTTCACAGATAGAAGATTCATTCTTACCATAGATCTTAGCAACCTCAGCATATAATTTTTTTCTTTCACCTTTTCACTTAATAGAAGAATGTTCACCTTTTCACTTAAAGGAAGCGCTTTACGGCTTCTCTCTGGCATATCTGAACTGCCAACATCACTACTCTTGTGCTTTGGGGCCATTATTAAATAAAATAAGGGTCACTTGACCACAAGCACAGTGATACCATAACAGTCGTTTTGATAATTGAGATGGTTAATAAGTGACTAATAGGCAGGTAGCACAGACAGAGTAGATATGCTGCACAAAGTGATGACTCACAGCCTTGGCTAGATGGAGCAGGATAACAGGAGATTTCATCACACTACTCTCAACAGTGTGCAATTTAAAACTTATGGATTGGGGGCCGGCCCAGTGGCTTAGCAGTTAAGTGCCAGCGCTCCGCTGCTGGCGGCCTGGGGTTCGGATCCGAGGCGCGCACCAATGTACCGCTTCTCCGGCCATGCTGAGGCCGCGTCCCACATACAGCAACTAGAAGGATGTGCAACTATGACATACAACTATCTACTGGGGCTTTGGGGAAAAAAAAGGAGGAGGATTGGCAATAAATGTTAGCTCAGAGCCGCTCTTCCTCAGCAAAAAAAATGAGGAGGATTAGCATGGATGTTAGCTCAGGGTTGATCTTCCTCACAAAAAAATAAATAAATAAAACTCATGGATTGTTTATTTCTGGAATATTTCATTTAATATTTTCAGATTGTAGCTGAAAACAGGTAACTGAAACCATGGAAACTAAGGGGGGACTACTGTACCTTACTCAAGATCCAGAAGATTCCAAAGATTCTTCATTGAAGAATTTTAACAGTTGATTGTTCTTTAAAGAAAGCATTCAGGAAAGTGTAGATAATTACAAACATGCTTCACAGTATATATTAGATGTATTCAACTATCTGAGAACCCTTAGTAAGTGAATCTATTTATTTCTAAGTCTCATGTACCTCATTTTTACTCCTTAGAAGCAAAAGAGAATCTTAGACTGGGTCTTCAGTCTGAACCTCAAGAAATATCTTACTCTTTACGTTATGCAAAGACAGAATTGAAAATTCCTCCTATGTATTATCTGCCTTAAGTTCTAAGTCTTTTGATCTAGCCATATATATATACAGTATATAGCATATATATAGTTATTCTTAAAACCAAGAAAGTAAATTAGAAAAATATATATAAATGTGGTCTGTTTGAGCCGTAATAAGGTCCCTGGAGGTCAATTAGGTCATTTTTTACCAAACTCCACCATTCCTCAGAATCTTCTGGGAGGTTTTGTTTTGCTTTTCTCTTAAATTGATTCCTGGATCACATCACATTATTAGTTAATCTAAATATTGAAAATTTTCTATTAATGACATGAGTATGGGGAAGCATTCACTTATTTTTTCAGATTCCCAACTGACTTTAATGAAGTCAGTTCCTATGTAGAAGTTTGAGGACCAGTGAACTTGATCATCTTATTACTTCCTGGTAGAATAGCAGTTTTCTCACTCAAAGTCATCAAAGTCATTGTTAATTATAACAGATGCTTCTTTTTTGTGTGTGTGAGGAAGATCAGCCCTGAGCTAACATGCATGTCAATCGTCCTCTTTTTGCTGAGGAAGACTGGCCCTGAGCTAAAATCCGTGCCCATCTTCCTCCACTTTATATGGGACACCGCCACAGCATGGCCTGACAAGCGGTGCGTCGGTGCACACCCGGATCCGAACCCAGGCCGCCAGCGGCACAGCGCACTTAACCACTATACCACGGGGCCGCCCCTAACAGATTCTTCTTAAAAATATTCTTAACCCTTCATTTCCCTGTTTTAACAAATATCACTTCCAGGAATTTCTGTCTTTATTCAACAGAAATATGTAATAAATATAACCCATTTCTTGATTTTCTGATGCCAGTGGATACAAAACTAGTTAGACTTATTTAATGGTGGTCGTGAAATGTTGCTGATGTGAACCAGGCTCACCCCACCGCTGAGGCATTCCTTTAGTTTCTTTGTGTTTCCACTTTATACATCTGATTCTATCTTGGGTTCTAAAATACTTTTAAAGAATGACATAAAAGTAGAGAGTATGTTTTATGTATAGTATGCGGTCTTGGTCATAAAATTTGAAGAATCTTCTGAGATTTTATGAAACTCCAATAATTATAAATGAAATTTTGTGCATTTATATGACAAATACGTTTCATGATTTATATCAAACTCTAAAAACAATTCCTAACCTAAAATAATTAGAAATAAAAATGACAAATGATACACCAAGTCAAAAGTAATTGGACAATAAAAACAAAGAGCACATGTGATTTCCTTACCCTTCAAATTTGCAAAGTATCTTCTGATATGCATCACTCAGTCAACTAATATCACACCTGGTACATAATTAATATTATTTTTATTATTTCTTCTATAAATTTGTTATGCATAATGAAAAAAGTATATTTTATAAAATACCTTAAAATGACGTCAACTACCTTAAAGTTCTGTAACTCTCCTACTATACTGATTTACAGTTACAAGAGTGTTCTTGTATAACATATCTTCATTTTCTCGAACTGTTCTCATTTTGAGTTTTTACTTAAATCTATTAATCTTTGAATGTTTATATATTCAACTCTACCGGCACTTATAATCTCTCCCCAACACAACATATCAGACATACTTAAATTTCTTATTTTCTCATACATTTTTCACAATCCCTACTATTTTCTTTCTTTTTCCAATCACACATGTTCCTCATCTGTAAACTGGAGATAACAATAGTACCTTCTCACAAGGTTGCTGTGTGGATTAAATAAGTTAATACAGGTTTCTTCCCCTATCTGAAAGTTCACTTTATGCCGCTTCACTTTTGTGCAAGACCTACATTAGTACCAGTTTTTGCTAACCAAAAGGAATCCAAAGAGGATTTTCGTTATTACGAAAAAAGGCAAATAGCAAAAATAGCATTCAGTGTTTGCAGTGAGCCATTATAGAGGCTAAGCAGTCAAGCATACTGTCGTATTTCAAGCCTTCCACGTCAGCCACAGCAGACAACGAATCTCAACCTTCGACATCGAGGCAGGCAGACATAGAATAAGGTGTAGACGTTAGTAACCTGCCTGCCTTGATGGATTCAGATGACAATGAGATGTTAATAGATGATCCTTGTCTTCTCTCTCCTACACCCCAGTCTCCCATACCTCCCAGCACCCCAACCTCTAATGACTTTCAGTCTAATACACCATCATCACTCCCACTACGTCTCAGCCTTCCAGTGTGCTCACAGTCTTCTTGATTCTGGTAAGTGAAACTACTCTGTACGTACATTATTTCTACTTTATACAGGCTGTGTATTTATCATATCATTCCTGCTTTTACTGTATGTTAGTATTATTTTAGGTTTTATCTATTATTTGGTATAATTTGGTAGATTATTTTGGGGGTCTTGGAATGTCCCCCAATTTTTTCTATATTAATTAATGGTAATTGATTCTTCATTTTAGATCATTTTGCCTTAAGAAAGGATTCATAGGAACACTCTACTTTCCGATAGTGGGAAAAACCTGTGTATATATAAAACATAGCACTATATATGTAAGCTAACATTATTACTATGTCTCACACATACTATGAAAAATTAAGCTATGATTCAAATAGCAACAGTAGCAATGATATAAGCACTAAGAACACTCAATAACAGGAAAAAAAAAAGATAAAAGAGGCTACCCAAGAAAGAAGAAATTTGTAATCCTTCACAACAAAAATAATTTTAAAAGAAACTCAGTTAGTATGAAGAAAGTAAATTGTTACTGAGGCATGCAGGTGGCTGTCTTCCCAAAAGTGTAAAAGTAGCAGAGCAGAGCCTACTAGAGATTATTAGTGTGGCTTCACTGTGCAGAAAGGAGGAACAACAGCACCTATTGGGCAAAAAGACCTGAGACTCCTGGACTCAGACACGGAGATGATCAGACATCAGATTTTCAAGTATAAGAAAAGAGACATGACTGACTCCTGCAGTACTATTATTAATGGCTGGGGATTCCTTGAAAGGAAACAAGGACTTGTTCCTGGTCTGTGAATGATAAATACCCAATCACTTATGACATAGAATCAAAGAGGATTCTTGAAGGTGGAATAGAAAATGTTGAGAACTAAGAGAAGTGACCCTAAGAATCAAAGTGTCACTCTAAAAGAATTTGGCTTTCAGAAAGTGAAAATATTCTTCAAAATCAGGAATGGAAATATATGACTTTCTTCCTTGAACATACAGACTTTACAGGCAACTTCATCAACAGTAGAACAATTTTATCCGTAGGAAATTTAGGTTTAATTGCCATCAGTAACTGTGCAATGTTCAATGAGAAGCAATGGGCATATGATACTGGCCATACCTATGGAAGTCTCTAGTTAAATTGATAATTAAAGAAAAAAAATAACTAAACTAACTGCCTTCCTGCTACTCAGAAGACTAGAAAAGAAGTTTGACTTAGAAAATGAAAGGGATATGACTACACTTCTAATTCCAGCCAAGATGAAGTAATAGGAACCAGATTCCCTCTCCTGCCAAAATCAACTATAACAACAGAAGAGAACCTCTCTCTCTCTCACATGCTCTTTCTCTCCACTCCCTCTCTCCTTCTCCCCTCTGATATAAATATCACACATAAACACACATATACATACAAATATATATATATTTTTCAAGACATTGACTGGTAGGCAAAGAAGGACAGTGATTCCCAAAAGATGGAAAAGAAATGTGTAAGTCCAATGACTGTCCCACCTCATTTCATTGAGAGCAATTCAAATACTTGAAATTACAGTTAAAGACTATCCCACAAAGAAAAACTCTAGATTGGTTCACTAGGGAATTATACCAAACATTTAAGTAAAAACTTAATAACAATTCTACATAAACTTTTCCAATAAATTTAAAATGTGGGAATACTTCCTAATTTATTTCATGAAGCCAGTGTAAAGTTGGTACTAAACCAGCCAGAAACAGAAGAAAAGACAACTACAGGCCAATATCTGTTGTGAGCACAGATGCAACATTTCTAAACAAAATTTTAGTAAATAAATCCAATGAAGGATCAAACGGATAATTCACTATGACCAAGCAGAGAATATACCAGGAATGTGAGGCTGCTTTGACATTCAAAAATAAGTCAATGTGATTTACTATAATAATAGACTAAGAAGGATGTATATATAATCTCAGTAGATGTAGTAAAAGCATTTGACAAAACCCAACATTTATTCCTAGTAATACATCTCAGTCATTTTCCTCAGCCTGATAAGAAGCATCTAGGAAAAAGCTACAGGTAATATCAGCCTTAATGATGAAAGACTGAAGATCAAGAACAAGACAAGAAGTTAGATTTTAAATGTAATTGATATTAGTTTAGCAGAAGCTTGGAGAGAATTCAGCATTATAAACAATTTTGTTGAAAGAAAATGTACTTTTTCAAACGCCACATCATCTAATGACTTTCAGTTTAATGGGACACCTGAGGTAATGGCTTGGTCTAGTCTAGTCCCCTGACATCAAACTGTGGCTCAGACAGCATTTAGTGATACCATGACACACCAAAGATTACCCCCAACAATTTGTAAAAATCAACAAATGATTTGGAAATCTTTAGAATGATTTGTGTTAAAATCTTTATCACTAGTTAAGCAGTTTAGTAAGAAGATAAAAGAGGCTATTTTGTATTATTGACTTATTTATTGATAATAAACATTTTTATATAGTGATTACTGAACAACCTGTTAAATATTTTGATTATCATCTCTTTTGGTAACCACTAAAGCAATTTAATCATATGTCAAACTCTTCCCATAAAAAAAACTCCTCATCCAGATGGCATCTCCTGTCAGTTCTTGTAAATCTTCAAGGAGGGAGTAATTTCAATGTTATACAATCTCCTCTTCAGAATGAAAAAGGAGGAAAATTCTCCATCTTTTAATGATATTAAGACAAGCTTAAGTCTAAAATGTGCCATGATTAGAATGAGGAAACCAAATCATGCTCTGTCTCGTTGACGAACATACAATTCCAAATAAAATTCAGTAAAACCCCATGAAAATGTATCTCAAGATAAGACAAATTCAGATATGAAATAATGGGCAAATATTTTCCATTTTCTCTTCACCCCTTTTCTGAAACAGGGGATGAGATCTTCAGGACTTATTTTTGGTCAGGGGAAAGAACAAAACTCCAGACACCTTCATCTCAGGAGACAGGCAGCTGCAGGGTGGATTTGCACCTTTCTGGTGATTTCCAACCCATCGCCCCTGCTCAGGACAATATGATGGGGATGGAAACCAAGTAACTAGGAAATATTTTGAATTCTTAACGATTGCTCTGGAAGTTCCATTCTATCACAGGACCCAGAATCTTTACCTTGGATTTAGTTAAAGTGGACAACAGCCACCAGATGGCAGGAAACTGCAGGTGCCTCCAGGGTTTTCTTCCGGAGCCACAACCATCCGGGACTCCTGAGCGGTTCCGTAGGTCCAGGCCTGGATCACACCATTCTAGTTATTTTTTAATGTTTGCCCATATTTTATAAACTTTTTTTCTTACTAATTTTAACGTGTTTAAAGGAAAGGAAATTTTTGAAATGTCTCAAAAAAAGACTGTAAGCACTTGAAAAGACTCACTGAAGAATAAGATACAGTCTTTGCTAAGGAGACATTCACTTGCTGTTGCAGGATACAAAAATAAATAAATATAATTTGTTTTAGAGTGCAATAGAAAAGATGAGAGAGCATAGAGAGATATAAGCTTCTCTTAAGTGTGACTTGACTATTAAGAATTAAACTATTTTTCGAGCCAGCCCTGATGGTCTAGTGGTTAAAAAGTTCAGCGCTCTCACTGCTTTGGTGGCCCGGGTTCGTTTCCCATCACAGAATCACACCTTCAATCAATCGATCAATCAATCAATAAATAAATAAATAAAAGAGGAAGATAGGCAAGAGATGTAGCTTAGGGTGAATCCTTCCCTGCAAAAAAAAAAAAAGAATTAAACTATTTTTCTACATATGGGTATGTAGAGTACGTATTTTTAAATACCTACAAAATTATAATGACCTCATTTTGTCTTCAGTTAAATGATACAATATTTTCTGAAAAGAATATTATTACATTCCATATCATTTGTTTATAGTATGAGAACAACTGATATATATGTACAATTTTATAAGGTTCAAAAAACCTACAACTCTTTAGGAAGAGTTATAATAATTTGTTGAATCTTAAAAATTGAGAGGTAAAAATGTGACATATTTGTTAAACATAAACACAAGTGATATAATATAGGCTTATACTTCTCAAGATGAAAACAGTAGAAATATTATTTTCTCAAAACAACACATAAAAAGGAACATATATAGAACAAGAAAATATTAAAAATGACAAAAGTGAAGAAAAATAATGGGTTATAACGAGTGTGAATGAGATATACTACCCTCATTTTTAAAAATTACTTTTTTGTTGGAGGAGGGGAAACTTGATTTCTAAAAATGCACAGCTATGAGCTGGATCATATGGTAGTTCTATCCTTGATTTTTTGAGGAATCTCCATACTGTTTTCCATAGTGGCAGCACCAGTTTGCACTCCCACCAGCAGTGTATGAGTGTTCCCTGCTCTCCACACCCTCTCTAACACATGTTGTTTCCTGTCTTGTTAATTATAGCCATTCTGACGGGCATGAGGTGATATGATCCAGCTATTCCACTGTTGGGTATTTATCCAAAGAACTTGAAAACACCAATTTGTAAAGGTACATGCACCCCTGTGTTCATTGCAGCGTTATTCACAATAGCCAAGACTTGGAAGCAACCTAAGTGCCCATCAAGGGACGAATGGATAAAGAAGATGTGGTATATATACACAATGGAATACTACTCAGCCATAAGAAACGATGAAATCCAACCATTTGTGACAACATGGATGGACATTGAGGGTATAATGCAAAGTGCAATAAGTCAGAGGGAGAAGGTCAAATACCGTATGATTTCCTTCATTAAGTAGTAGATAATAACAACAATAAACAAACACATAGGGGCAGAGATTGGATTGGAGGTTACCAGAGGGGAAGGGGGTAGGGAGGAGGGCAAAAGGGATGATTTGGCACATGTGTGTGGTGATGGGTTGTAATTAGTATTTTGGTGGTGAAGATGATGTAATCTATGCAGAAATAGATGTATAATGATGTACACCTGAAATTTTTACAATGTTATAAGCCAATGTTACTGCAATAAACAAAAAATTTTTAAAAATGCACAGCTATGAGAGACTATACAGAAAAGTTGAAAATCAATGTATAATAAGATGTATTACACGTGATATACTACACATGGGTAATTACAATAGACTTTCCTTCTCATGGGTTTTCTAAATTATGTTTGATGGTTGAAGCAAAAATTATAATACTGTCTTCTGTGGTTCTAAATGTATGCACATGAAATATTTAAGAAAATCATGTTATTAATGGGAAAAGTAAACAGACACAAAGGGAGAATAAACTCTTATACTTAAATATATTTATTATATTATATTATATATACTTAATACTTAAATATAATATAACAGATTTATATTTCTCAAAGATGAAATCAGCAGGAGAATTATTTTCTCAATAGTAAAATATGAAACAAAGAAATATAGAAAGAACAAAGATATTAAAAATGGCAAAAGTGAAGAAATAACATCATTACAATTAATATAAATGAGATAGATCCCTCCCATTTAGGAACAAATTATCTCTGTTGTGTCTATGTGTGGGGAGGGAAGATCTCGAGTTTTAAAAAGTCACACATATAAAATGCTATATAAAAAGTTAAAAATCAAACTTTTAATAAGATACACCAGAAAAATTTAAAGATAAGCCAAGAGCCATATTGAAATTAAATAAAGTAGAATTCAGGATAATGCACTTATAAATATAGCAAAGTAAAAATCTATATTAATAAAATATGTAACTAAATAGTGTATAATATGTAGTACCGTAAATCAAAAATTACTGTAAGAGAGAAAATAACCAAAATAATACATACGATACTTTATCACATTCTGTTTGTGACATACCAAAGAAGCAAAAGCTAATGAAGTTAGAGAGATTTGAATAAAATTATTAATATATTTGAGTTAATAAATATCTTTACAATATTAAAACCTTTAGAGGGTAAAACTTGCTCTGAGCCAGTGCCACATAATCTTTCCCTCTATGGGCTTTGGATTCAGAAAGTTCTGTGTTCCAGCCCTGACCTTGCTTGTTACTGGCTATGTGAAATTAGCACATTACATAATTCTTCTAAGATACAATTTCTATACTTGTAAAATCTAAATTTAAATTATACTTTTAGTATATATAATGTTGCCTTTACCATGAGTACTATTTGAGGAGTAAAGAAATACATGTGTACTTGATACAGTACCTGATATACATAGAAAGTATTTTAAATTAATATTAATACTTCAAGAAAGAGCTGATGGAAATTTTTCAAAAATTTACTCATTGATAAGCAGGCTTCAAATCTAATATTTAATTTAAAAATTCTAAGAATTGAACAAAAGTTTAGTAAGTTGAACTCTTATAAAATAAATACATAGTAATTTTAAGTTCTCTGAGTCCTAGAATTACCCATTAGAAAACACAAACTAATAAAGATTTTTGTCAAAATAGCAAATAATATATAAAATATATAGAAATATGTTAACTAAAAAAAGTGTGGCCCTCAAATATAGAAACTCCACAGCATTGCTAAAATATAAACAGAAAAAGATGGTGATGATCGTAATAATAATAATAGTAGAAGCTACCCTTAATTGAATACTTTCTGGTGCTAAAATCTTGGGTTATAGAATTTTATGTAATTCTCTCACCTGTTGAATGAAGTAGGTAAACTGACAGCATCCCTTCAACCTTAGAACCACTCAAGGACTTCTCAAATCAGTGATCAGTGGTAGCACAGGGACTTAAACCTAGTCTGTTGGACATCAGATGCAATACTCTCAGCCTTGTTCTCACAAATGTGTATTGTAAAGAAATCAATTATTAGCTAAATGAAATTTTGCTAAACACAAATAGGAATCATTTTGTAAATGCAAAATAATTCTGAAGTCACTGAATTAATAAATAGGTGAGAAATCTTTGAAAAAGCTGTAGCCCTATCAGGCATTCAATCCTACTGTGCAACAAGTATGTGATACCAGCATAAAACTAGGCAAACAAATTGATGGAATAAAACAAAAAACTTGAAATAGAATCTAGTATGTATAAAATGTACTATATGGTCACCACAAGAAATTTCATACACTAAAAGAAATCATTATTATTTTTTAGAAATTTGGGGTAATTTGGGTCCTTTTTTAATACTTTACCAGAAGACCAGTAATTTCCTGATCCTCTGATAGCCTGGCTGTACATCCTATCAAGAATTATCTGTAGGACTTATTTGCCTCAATTAAACAGATCAAATTGGAAAAAAGTGTCACTTTAATTCGCTGGAATTGGTGTCAAATTGAACTAGAGCATTTGGGGAAGCCACGAGGTCTTGGAAGTACTTCCCCTTCTGCCTAAATTCAGTTATTAATAACAGATAAGAAAAAATATCTCTGCCACAGTGAGGTTATAAACAAGCCATGTGAGAGAGGAAGAGAAATGAAAGAACTAACTTTCCGGTCTGACCCTTGTGGATGAGTGTCAGAACAGCGACAAACCACATCTCTACATTATTAAAACAATGACTCACTCCCACTACACATTCAGCTCAATTAGGTTCCTGGATTCTTATTTGGTAGTCATAGATCTAAAGAAAGGAAAGAAAAGCAGAGAAAGTAGGGCAAAACCTTTCATTTCCTCTCCTTATTTTTTTGATCCTTCTTTCCTTCTCCTTTTTCCTTTTTTCTCTGAAAGAAATTGTACTGAGGAAAAGAGGAGAAAATTCAGAGCAGAGAAGAAACAGTTGTGCAAAGGCTTCCTGTGAAAAAGTGATGTTTTGAATGTTAAAAAAATTGACTGATAGAAAAGAACTTGAGGAAGGACCTTAGTCCACACCCTATAGAAAAAACACGTTCATATTAACTAAAATTTTACAATAATACATTAAAATTTAACATTAAAAATATTTATCTGATTTTCAGTAGGTAAGTATATCTACTAAATTAAAAGAGAAAAGGCTGGTAAATAAAATTATATAGCAATGTTATACTGCTCTACACCAAAAATACATTCAAATGTTAAAAGCAAATAGAAACATTATTTGCACAAATAATGACAGGACAATGGGTCAGATTTGTTATAGTTCCAGGACTGGCCCCATATCCATAGCTCCATTCAGAAATGGTTGTTTCTAAGTTGTCAGATTATATTTTCAGTATATTCCACATGCTTTGAAATACATATTTAGGTAATAAAAATTCTAGAGCCATACTGGTATTGAAGTTTGGCTACACCAAGTTACTTAGTTTCCCAGTACCTCAATTTCCTCGTTTGAAAATGGAGATAAAAATGATATATGACATATAGTCCATGTTCTTTATGCATCAGCTTTAATTATTATAAACTATAACATATTATATTAAGAAGAAAGTGAGAAAATAAAAATTAGTAGAATGTTATTGACACACATTTTCCATGTGAAGAATTGCTTCTCAAATAATATACTGCGGGCCCCCTTTTTACAGGAGTAGTAACTCTTAGGATGATACTCCTCGGAAGATAAACCTGGATCTTCTGACCTTTACTCAGAAGTGTTCTATGTAACCATTACCATTCCATTTTGCCACCTACACAATGGGGCTATCTTTTCCAAACAAATATCAGTTTGCTTGCTTTGTAGAATAAAAAAGTTAAAGAATAGTAACACAATTCTTTGTAACACAAAGTATTACACAAATGTAATAATATTTTAATTATTATATAACAGCTCTTAATATTTACTTCTCAAGGTATTATGAAATGAAAATATTATATCATAAGTTGAAAATACATATGCTTTCACATATTCCAAGCAAATAAAATAGTGATGCATATACCTATATTATTAGAAATATTATTATTCCAAAACTTAGAAAAATATTTGTTGCCATATACAAAAATAACTTTGATATAATAATTTTACAAGAACAATGATAACTAGGACCCTTAGAAAACAAAATTAGTCCGTTATATGATGGTTTTACACATATCAGTGAGAGAACCATTGCCTGTGTAATAATCTTTTCATGACATCTTTCACATCTCTGTTTCTTAGACTATATATTAGAGAGTTTAGCATTGGTATTATAAGTGTGTAGAGCAGGGCCGGCCCCGTGGCCTAGCGGTTAAGTGCGCGCGCTCCGCTGCTGGCGGCCCGGGTTCGCATCCCGGGCGCGCACCGACGCACTGCTTCTCCGGCCATGCTGAGGCCGCGTCCCACATACAGCAACTAGAAGGATGTGCAGCTATGACATACAACTACCTCCTGGGGCTTTAAGGGGAAAAAAAATAAATAAATAAAATCTTTAAAAAAAAAAAAAAATAAGTGTGTAGAGCACACCTACAATCTTGCTTTGCTCTGGTGAGGAGGCGACCCCAGGTTGGGCATACATGAAGAACACAGTCCCGTAGAATAAACTCACCACTGCTATACGGGAGCCACAGGTGGAGAAGGTCTTACTCCTGCCATGGGTCGAGGGGATCTTTAGGACAGTGGAGAGGATAGAAGCATAGGAAACCAGAATGCCAGTTGTGGTGGTGATGATGATGAGAGCAGAGAGAATATACGGTACGATCTTATTTACAAAGGTATCAACGCATGAGATCTTGATCAGGGCTGGGAGATCACAGAAAAAGTGGTCCAATCTGTTTTCTCCACAGAAACGCAAACTGAAGGTGAAACCTGTTTGGATCATGGAGTTGATGCATCCACAGATACAGGATCCAGTTACCAATCGAACACAGACATTTTGGGACATGCGCACAGGGTAAAGGAGAGGGGAGCAAATGGCCGAGAATCGATCAAATGCCATGACAGCCAGAAGAAAGCTTTCAATTGTGACACACAGGGCAAAGAAGAAAAGTTGGGCTGCACAGCCATTGTAAGAAATGTTCTTTTCATTAGACAAGAAGTTGGCTAAAGTGTTGGGAGCAATGACTGTGGAGTAGCAGAGATCTAAATAGGACAATTTCCTAAGGAAGAAATACATAGGCGTTTGAAGTCTGGAGTCCATCTTAATGACAATTATCATGCTGATATTTCCCACCACAGTGACCATGTAGAGCAGCAAGAACACTAGGAATAAGAGGATCTGTAGCTTTGGAGGGGTTCTGAACCCCAGCAGAATAAACTCAGTTACCTCTGAGTAAGTGCTATTCAGCTCACTCTTCATACCTGAGACATAGACGGAACCGGAGAGATGATAAAAGGGAAAGAAAAGAGTGATCAGAATACTTGTTTTAGTAAAAATAACTAGGAACCAACATGGAAAACATTTCATTTCATATTATATTGTAGCCAAAATTTTACAAAACACCAATGAACATAAAGAACAAAACACTGAAGGACATAAAGAACATAAAAAATACTTACCATTTTTAAAAGTCTTCCTAGTGAAGAATTCAATACGATTGGTTAGCCTTTTTACACATATTTATGTGCAAATGATGCAGATTTGCTCTCTACTTGTATTTTAGGGAAGTGAAGATTCTAGGAAAATGTCTTGGAACAAATGAGCTTTTTTTTTCTCTTGATTTATTGTCAGTTTACTGCCATTGAAAGTTGTCTCCTTTAGTGGAAGATATTTCTCACAGACATTATAATCCATTTAAGATTTTATTTCAAGTGAAAATCTGTTCAATTGATGGTCTCATTTTATGTTTTAATGATTATTTATTATTTTTTCTATCTACTATAGAAAAATAATATACAAAGATTGTATCTATCTTTCTTATATCAGGAGAAAGACTTCAGATCCTGACAAAAGCATCATCCTTTTAGACATTAACCACATATCTTTATTTCTCTCATTATTTTAGTCCCTATGATGACATACATTCTTAGTGGCACAGTTCATCTGCTAAAAACAAAAGTGACTCTTGCTTACGTTTCTTGAACATACAGAAATCAGACTTATTGGCTTCCTTCCTTCCTTCCTCCCTTCCTTCCTTCCTTCCTTCCTTCCCTCTTTCCTTCTTTTCTTCCTTCCTTCCTTCCCTCTTTTCTTCCCTTTGGATTTTGCACAATGGAATGCAAGTGGAGAATTCTAAGGTCTTGGGCAGAGATTTTTCTGTCTTTTCAGAAACAGACAAATCTAATTAGAAATACAAAGTTCTGTGCATATGAAAGATGGAAGGCACACAGGACAATTTAAAGACAGCTACAAATGAAAAAAAAAGAGAAATATCTATTTAAAGAAGCTTACATCATATTTATTTAGGCTTATGCTATTATGACTATAAAATTTTTGTAAATGAACTATAGCAGAGAGGTAGAGAAAAGAATTAATTTTTATTCTAATTTTATAAATGGAGAAACAGAGCAAAACAGATTTAAGAGGTAAATTTAGAGCCAAGAGATTGAGAAGTGAAGTGGTTTACTGTTCAATAATCTATCATAAAAGGTAAAAGAAAATTGACAAATGATAAATTCAACAATTCACATTCTATGTAAATGTATTTTGTAATGTTATAATCATATAAATTTATAATTCTGTGGATATATAAATTTATATATAAATTCTATAACTATAATAAATAAAATTATATATGATATAAATTATACAGTGTCTCCTATAATGTCTTTTAATTTTTACTGTTGTCATTGCTATAATTTCACTAATTTTGACATTCTTTTAAGGCTAGGTGGGACTATGGAAGTATATTAGAATTAATTTGGTCCAGTTATAATATCTACTTTCTTGAAAAAATTAAAGGTTCACAGAAACGTTGACTGGTTGATTTTAGAAGTCATAGGAATGGTCAAAATAACCTCTGATAGGGGCCGGCCTGGTGGCGCAAGTAGTTGAGTGTGCGCGCTCCGCTGCGGCTGCCCGTGGTTCACGGGTTTGGATCCTGGGTGCGCACCAAAACACTGCTTGTCAGGCCATGCTGTGGCAGCATCCCATATAAAGTGGAGGAAGATGGGCACGGATGTTAGCCCAGGGCCAGTCTTCCTCAGCAAAAAAAGAGGAGGATTGGCAGATGTTAACACAGGGCTGAGCTTCCTCACAAAAATAAATAATTTAAAAAAATAACCTCTGATAGGGCCAATCAACTACAAAAATGCGTGTTTTCCTTAAATTCATATTTTACATAAAAAACTTTCTGGTTTCAACAGAAAAATTGAAAAAAAAGAAAGAAATGTAACTAAAGCTATCTAAAAGAAGATGTTGAGAACAAACAGATTAAATATGAGATAGTCTCCAGAATGAATACTATTTCTTATTAAATCCTCACTGTATTTGAAATCGAGTACATTCATGAAGAAACAAAAGTATGAAAAGAAGCAAACCTTCATTCAATGGGAGGTTTTTCTGCAACATGGACTGAATTTCCTCACTGTTCACATCACGACTCAAACTGCAAAGATGAACAAGTACTAGCAAAAGTTGTAGCTTCTCTGTCTCTCCTCTTTCTTTCTCTCTCCCTCTCTCACCAAATTTACTGTACTTTTTCATTGATTAAACCAGCAAATACCTGGGATGGATCCCGAGAGAAATTCTCCCATGAGGAGGGAAACCAGAGTGTGGGTATTTCCTCTGCAAAATATTCCCCGGGGACTAAAGGTCCCTCTCACCAGTAATGTATTTCGTATCAAAATGAAAAAAGAGGGAGAATAAAATTATTTGTTAGTAAACTTAAGAGACCATTAGAAAGTTAGAAAGGCTATCTAGAGGACATGGGAACTAACATTCTACTTATAGAACAAAATAATTAAAAAACACATTTGGATGAGAGGTACTTGACTCTTATTTTCATGATTTACACAGAGGGACATTCACAATATTTCTGATGAATGGATTATGACCCTAACTTTTAGAAACTCATTTCTTATTTCTACTGTAAATCCATCATGCTTGTATTAGAGGAAAATTAATACAGAGAATAAGCTAAACAATTTATGGAAAGTTGAATAAAGGGGATTTTGATGTAACATAGAGATTAGCAAGAGCGGCAGTCATACCTCCATCTGTGATTTCAAGGCACAGGAAGAGGTGGTGTTAAAAGATCCCAGACATCTCAGAGTTTCTTCAAGAGTGAGAGCCATGGTGAGAACCATAATGCCCACTAGGTGCTGAAACCAAATAGAGAAACATCCCAAGAAGCATGTTGAAAGTGAAAGAAATTCCCTCTCTTCATAGATCTTCAGTTCTACCGTTGTCCTATGAAAGCCATAGATAATAGGTCATTGAATGAGTGTAACTGGAATTGGCCCACAGGCTGTAGTTGGATGACCATTAGTCTAGAAGGTACAAAGATTCTTCAGCTAACATTTTGGGAAAGAAAGAATCTTAGAAAAAAAATTTTCAAGACTTTCCACAATCATGTTCTGTGGCTTCAAAGAAGTTTGGCATTTTTATTGCATTGGCTTCCTGCCAATAAGAGCATAAATTTAATTGTCCTGTGTAGATGGCATGTTAAAACATTGCAAAATATTTTAGTAATAACAGAACACTGTTCTATAATGATATGCACTGAGATGATAGCAGCTTATCCGACATTTTATGCACAAACAGATATGATGTTTTAATGGAACAACTACAGAGCAGGAGGGCAGGAAGTTTCAGAATCGTTCAATAAAACATTCAGAATCATTGAGTGAAACCCAAGTAATTCACATTTTTATGATTTGAGGATTCTTCTCCAAATATTTACAGATGCTTCTCCTGGATCTTTCTCTCTCTATGCTGATATCAACTCTGGGGTTTTGGCAGCCTTGAGTCTAGGTAGAGGTGTACTGGAGGAAATAAATGGTCAACTTTCAATTCAATAGTACTTTCAGTTCTCACATTCTTCCCCCAATGCACCTGCTACTATTTTTAGAATCTTCAAATAGTTGCTCCATGAGTTCAGTCCAAGTTTGAGAACTGCTTTAAAGAGAGACAGACAGGATGGAGCGTGCTAACTACATCTACCCTCTTTTTTCATTTTTTAAAGTTGTTTTCACCAGAAATATGGTTCTGAGTCTTGGCTATTGTAGAAGTAGATAACAACAACCATAAACAAAGACATAGGGACAGAGATTGGATTGGTGGTTACCAGAGGGGAAGGGGGGAGGGAGGAGGGTGAAAGGGATAATTCAGTACACGTGTGTGGTGATGGGTTGTAATTAGTATTTTGGTGGTGAACATGATGTAATCTATGCAGAAATAGAAGTACAATGATGTACACCTGAAATTTTTACAATGTTATAAACCAATGTTACTGCAATACACAAAAAATTAAAAATAAATAAATAAATATGGTTCTGTATTAAGAGTTATTTAAAATCACTACAAAGATGTCCTTCCATTTCTTCTGGTCTGCATTGTTTCTGACAAAAAGTCTATGTTTTAACTTGTGTTTGCTTGTGTAGAATGTCTCTTTTTCCCTCTGGCTGCCTTCTCAATGTTTTCTTTTGCACTCATTTTGAGAAGGTTTATTCTGTTGTGCCTTCATGTGTTTTGTTTTTGTTTTTCTCTGTTTATCCTGCTAGGTATTGTGAATTTGCTTGCATCTATATGCTTATAGTTGTCATCAATTTTGAAGAAAATTTTCCCACTATAGCTTAATTTATTTGTATTTATCTAATTTATCTAGATTTCAATCTTTGAATTTGTTGAGGGTTTCTTTATGTCCCACCTATTGTGAATGTCAGTAAGTGTTTCTTATGTATTTACAAGCAGTAGCGTGTTGTTATTGCTAAGGCTATTGTGAGAATTTTCAAGATGGGCAAAAAATATATTGGATTCTGTTACGTTATATAGATTAGATACCCAAGCCTCACTCCATGTGCTTTCTCTTTGAAGATGTTGGAAAGTTAAAATGTCTCCTTCTGCTAGGGTTCTTGACAAAGATTTTGCTCTACCAATTAGATCCAGACAAACTCAGAATTTGGAATGGCAGAGTGATTTGGGGATCAACTTTTTGTTCCTGTTGACCTTTTCTACCAGTTAGGAAGGTTGTGGAAACAAGTGGCCTCTCTCTGCAGCTGTTGAGTCCCCAACTTCCTAGAGAAGCTATTTTGATGAATGAGGAAGTGGTGAAATATTTTTGATTCTCTGTATCTGATTCCTGGATCAGAGTTATGGTGCTGTGTTTTGAAATCATACCTCCAATGGTAGCCCTCTTTGTGAATGAATCCTATATTGCTCTAAGGGTCATTACAAGAGTGTCAGCCAGAAGTTCCTCCAGTATTTTCAAATTTGATAGGCCTCAATTCACCCTAAAGAATAATTTCCTGTTTAAAATACCTAAACTACTTTCTCTTCCTACACAGACCTAAGTTTTACCAATACTGTATTATAATAAGGGTAAGCTCTGGCCTCGTATCATTTTGTTATGTATATCCAAAAAAAAAAATTCCATGAAAATTCTAGAAACAATTTTTAATTAAAGGAGGGATTTTCAAAAATAGAATTACAATCAAATTATGTAAATATTTATGAAAAAATTACATCCTTATAATATTAGGCTGCTTAAATAGTGTATTGTGTCTATAATCTAGTCTTTCAGTCACACAGTAGTTTTCAAGGAATTTTTAAATATAGGTTCTGATCTCCTATAAATATTTTTACTAAAGATTTTTTAAATAATTTTATTGAATGCTATCATTTCTTTCATTATATTTTCTAACTCTTTAGTATTTTTATATAGGAAAGCATAGAATTAGCAAAACATTGCCTAACTTTGTGTTTGTAATCTAGAGTATTTACTGCATCACGAAATATGTCTGCATCAAAAAAACATAAGTAAACAATAGCATGGTGTAAATTTTTGCCTTTGAAATGTAATTTATTACATAATTTAAAATATTCATTTATCTCAAACTTTTCTAATATACTATAAACTTTAAGTCTATTTCTCTGTGCCTATCAATACGCATGTTGTAATAATTACAAGAAACTTTTTCTTTGTCAATGAAAGTCCAGAGAAACTTCCCAAAGGATACATACAACCAGAGAAGAAAGTGTTTCTTGTACTTGGACTATGATTAGACTGTTTGTTTGTCTCTGAGTTCCTGCAGTCCTCATGGACAGCAGCCACGGAGCCTGCACTCATGTCTCCTTAACTGACTCTATGATTACTCCTCTCCCAGTGGAATCCATCACAGAGGATGAGCAAAACCTCAGTGCTGAAATATCCCGAAAAAGATTTCACAGGAGTAAAAATAACTAAGGCCGTCACAAACAACCACCGTTGATTCTCTGGCAGATGATCATGGACTCTGGAAGACACAAGGTTGCTACGCTCCTTAAATATCCATGGTTATCTGATTATCCTTATTTTAAGATGGATAATGCATACAAGAATTCAGGAAAGGAATTTTCCTTTATATATATTCCTTGTTCTGACTGAAGAGTGGGATCCCTTGAATTGATGTAGCTTTAGTAGAAAGTCATTTATAGCAGTGTAAAGATTGGACTGTTCACCAGCTTTTCTCTCTGCTTCAAAAAAGAACAAAATTTTATGACATTTTTAAACCAGCCAACTACTAATGGATATGAAATATTTATAATGAGGCAGTAAACATGCATTTAAATAGGGGAATGACCTTGATCTGAGAAAATGAACATATATTTGGAAATAGCTTTAGATAATTTTATTTAATCTAGGTTTAGTGATTTTTGATGTTATTAATGTTAACAAACCTATAACATCTATTTTTCTTCTGTTTTCAAAGATGGCTTCAGTAATAATGGAAACTAAATAGATTGAGGTAAAATATTTTTAAATATATTTATTACTGTTGTGTAATGATTCAAACAATGACTTGGCTATCATAATAGATAAAAGCACTATCATAGATATTATATGTAAAACTTTTATTTTAGATTATATCCAATGCTACTATTTTAGATTATATGTAATACTCATACTTTAAATAGATATCATTATTTAACTATAACTATATTAAGAATAGAAATTCAGAATGTGAATAAAATAAAAAAATGCTACATTCTTGCTCAGTTCCCTGCAAAAGCTTGATTTAAACACAATAAACAAAGAACTTTCACTGCTTATTTGAATAAGAATCTCAGATGTCTAGTGTTATCTAATCCAAATTCTTGATTCTTCATGACATAAAAACTATTTTATATGCAATATTTAACTAAGCTGTAAATAATTTATTTCTACATGTAAGAGAGTATTTATGACACAAGAATCAAAGCCAAGAGTTCATTTATTTCCCTTATGCCTCTCAGCAGGTTTCTGCCATGGGTGACATGAGAGCAAGCAATCACTCGGAAGTGACTGACTTCATTCTTGTCGGCTTCAGGGTCCGCCCAGAGCTCTACCTTCTCCTCTTCCTGCTATTTCTGTTCGTGTATGCCATGGTCCTTCTAGGGAATGTCGGGATCGCGGCCATTGTAATGACTGATCCCCGACTGAACACACCAATGTATTTCTTCCTAGGCAACCTCTCCTTCGTTGATCTCTTCTATTCGTCTGTTATTGCACCCAAGGCTCTGATCAACTTCTGGTCTGAGAGCAAGTCCATCTCCTTTGCAGGCTGTGTGACCCAGCTCTTCCTCTTTGCCCTCTTCATTGTGACTGAGGGATTTCTCCTGGCAGCCATGGCTTATGACCGCTTCATCGCCATCTGCAACCCCCTCCTCTACTCTGTCCAGATGTCAACACATCTCTGCTCTCACTTGGTGGCTGGTTCCTATTTTTGTGGCTTCATCAGCTCAGTTCTTCAGACCAGCATGACATTTACTTCATCCTTTTGTGCTTCTCGGGCCATTGACCACTTTTACTGTGACGACCGTCCACTTCAGAGGATTTCTTGTTCTGATCTCCACATTCGTAAGATGGTTTCTTTTTTCCTATGCAGCATTATTATTTTGCCTACCATAATTGTCATTATTGTGTCCTATATGTATATTGTGTCCACTGTGCTAAAGATACACTCCACTGAGGGACGTAAGAAAGCCTTCTCCACTTGCAGCTCTCACCTAGGAGTCGTGAGTGTGCTGTATGGTGCTGTCATTTTCATGTATTTCATCCCTGACAAATTTCCTGAGCTGAGTAAAGTGGCCTCCTTATGTTACACCTTAGTCACTCCCATGTTGAATCCTTTGATTTACTCTCTGAGAAACCAAGACATCAAGGAAGCTCTGAGAAAGATCCTGGGGAAAAAAATATTTTTACTTAATTCTATATTAACACTGATATAACTGAAGGACCTGGACATCATGACAATTTGGGGAAGCACTGATACAAAGAATGCACCTATTGGTAATAGAAGTATTTAATCCTAGTAGCCTATTTATTTGAATTCCATGTACTTACAGCTGAAGAATACATTTGGACTGTATTTTGCCTGACTGTTGATTTTAAGAGGAATGGCCTTCTACATATTTCAACTTCATTTTGGGTAAAGATAATAATTGATATGCCATTTGTTTTCAAAGTAAAATTTATTCCACCTTTGCTATTGGCTCTCTGAAGATGATACTTGGGATGTTTTGTTTATCTTGAATCAGTAATATATGTTATTTAGATACGTATATAATTGGCAGAGGTAACAAAATATGATATAATAAGCAGACGTAACAAAATATCACACTTTTACTTAAGAAATCTTTTTGAGTGCTTAGTGAAAGAATCTGATACTCTGCAGTGCACAGAGTCCTAAGAATGACATGTGAGTCACTCAATTCTCTAGAGGCTGAATGGGTGACATATTTATTACATGGTTTCTCTCATTTGGATCATTATTATTTTGTCCCCCATATAAATCTCTACTAAGCTAATAAATTATCCTCCAAAATCCCCCCCCTTTCACAAGAAACTGTAATAACAATAATCCAAAAGTAAAGATAATTCATTTTTTGTTGTATATGCCCTTCTAAGAATATATTCATCAAATTGATATTTATTTGATTCTGATGCACTCTTTGCTCTATGAAAATCCCTAGGAATAAATAATTTCTATCCTTAACCTCACAATCAAATGAGGGAAAAACAGCTGAATAGAGAACTAAACTGCCACATAGTAAACCCAGTGAAATAACATATATAGAAAATAACTGGGGAAGTAGAGTCTCTAGAGGTGAGTGGTCTTAATGGTCAGGGAAAACTCCTAAGCACATATTTAAAAGTAAATATAATTGAGCAAGATGAAATAGACAGGTTTCTGTGCAAAGGGAAATAAACAACTCTATAGTGACCTTCATGAAGTTTAATAAGTGATTTTTAATGCACAAGACGGAGTGAGAGATGAGACTTCAAAGGAAATTCAGGGAAATCATGCAGATCAATATGACAAGTCATGGAAGATGACCTTTATTCTATAGACAGCGGGTAAGCATTGGGGATTTTTAGGAAAGGCGGCATTATGTTCAAATTGGCATTTAACAAAAGATAAATATTCATAGGGAGAACACGGGAGTCACAGAGAGGGTGTGGCTGTCCGTGTAAGAGCTTATGGTGGCTTTAACAAAGGCAGTCTTGCTACAGATAGTGAAGAGAAGGACTATCTAAAATAGCAGGTAAACTGAGATGACTATTGGTTGATGTTGACAAAATATTGATGAAAGGAATATTTGAATATTGACAAATTGAGAATGAGGTAGAAGTGAATGATGACTTCTCATGTTTGAGCATTTATACCGGGAAAATGCTACCTCAGAAAATGAAGAGGAGAATATAGGAGGAATAAGAGTTAACCATTAACTTAAAAGTTAATAAAATAAACTTAGGGGTCAGACTTCGTTTTCAGATTCTGTTTTTGCCTCTGTAGCTTTGGGCGAGTTACAGAATATCCTGCACTTTCATTTCCTCGTGTAAATGAGTTGCATAATAGCATCTACAGCTTAGAGTTATTTGAAGGATTAAATTATATAAATTTCATGTAAATTTGTTAAATCTATGTCTTGAACAGCTGCCAGATTTGTTCTTTCCTCATGCCGTCAGTACTATGTCAAGTCTGAGAGAGGAGGATGATAATTTTCTCCACCCCTCTCACTGACTCTACCATGGAGCATCCTCAATTCTCCAAGCTGACCCACGTTTTAATTTCCATAGCCAGATCTTGAGAAACTGCTAACTTTGTTTCTTCCGTCTTTACCTTTCTTTCTGCTGAGAACTAATAGAAAAGATTTAAAAAATGACAAAAAAAAATGAACAGAGCCCCTAGTTAGTTGCAAAATAATATTTTATCAAAGGTTATATCTATTTATCTCTCTACCTGTATCTTTCTTTAAGAATCTTCTCTTATACTTGAACAAAAGTAGCCTCTTTCACAAACAGTTTTAAAATACAATTACTGTGGACTCACTAGCTGGAAAAATTTTATGAAGATTTTCAGGTAAGTGGTCACTGTACTAATGTGGTGTTTTGTCTCCCTCCTGAGATGAAGCAGAAAGATGTTTAGGTTGAAAGAGGCACATTTTACTAACGCTCCTCTGGGAGCACAATGCAGAATCCTTCAGGCAGCACTCTGAGTCCTGTAAGGGAACACACCTGCAATGAAAGAGGCTCCCGATTGTTTGTAATTCTAGCCCGCCCAAGACCCAGACACTGAGTCCCTGTCTAGTGGATATTAGTAATCTTATATTAAACTGAGAAAGAAGTCCTAACAATAGAGCTGCCTGTCAAGGGAGAAGAATATTCCTCTATATTCACCATGTCTGCACAACCCCCACCCACCATCAGACCCACACGTACACATAAATGAACATAATCATAGTCTCTCTCGCTGTATCTCTCACTCTCTTCTCTCTCTCTCTCTCTCTCTCACACACACACACACACACACGCACACACACACACACACACACACACACCAGAATACCTTTGAGAAAAGTACTAAGAATGGCCACTGATTGAATCACCTCCCAGAGCCATGTATGTCCAATGTCATCCAGCTGACTCGGAAAAGAATCTTCAGGCTGAGGTAGAGGCTAACAGACCTCACCATAAGAGGATACGCATAACAGTTTTTCAATGCTGATTTTTTTACCTTCCTTTTCTCTGTTCAAGTAATTGCTGTCATTGCTACAGCAATTAAATCAGGTATATCCTGTTCTCCCATCTGCTTGGAACTTACTCTTCTCATTTTATTTTTCACTCACTCTGTGCTGTACAGAGTAAGCTCTGAGAGCAGAGATGAGACTGAAAAATAACAATAATAACTAGCATGTCAATATAAATTAATCAAAATATATACGTAAATGCATATATACATACATATATATATGATTCTCTATATATGATATATGCATTATAAGACTGCTTATAAAATCATCAAAGTTGTAGTACAGGTCATGTACAAAATCACTTTGATAATATCTAGCTAATTTTTGGATTTAGGAGTTCCTGCTTATTTTTCAAAACATCACTGTAAGTACCTAACATGCTTATCTAAAACATTATCCACATAAGGAACTTCTTCAAACTTATCTAGTGACTTCTCATTAAATTTATAACTACAGCTGATGGTAGTGTCAATAACTAGTAGAGTTTTCCTAATTTAAATGATAGTGTCTATGGTGGTGAATCCTCCCTCTGCTGCTGCTACACTAACAACAATTGTATTACAAGGTTTTAGCCTACTTTTAACATTGAGATTTTTATGTTATATCTTCTATTGCTTTGAGTAGTTTCCTGTTTTTTAGGCCAAATTAAATCTTCTTTCCAAAAAAAGACATTTCTGATTCACTGCTCTAAAATGAAGTCCTTGGATCTAAAAGACTAGCTCTGCACACTATTTTTTCTTAAACACTTTATTGAGGAATAACTAATGTAAAATAAACTGTGTTCATTCAGAGTGTACAATTCTGTGAGTTTTGACAGTTTTATACATCACAGAAGCCATCACCACATCAAGATACAGAACATTTCCATCACCTCCAAAAGATTTATCCTGCCGCCTTTTAATCCATGCCTCCTGCCAACTGCATTCCCAAATAACCAGTGATCTGATTATTTTTTGCATATGTACATATACACACACACACAGTATGTAATCTTTTTTGTCAGGTTTCTTACACTGAGTAAAATGATTTTGAGACATTCATTTTGTCACGTGTGTAAGTAATTCATTTTTTTTATTGCTGAGTATTATTGCATATTCCATTCTACACATATACCAAATTTTGTTTATGCACTCTTATATTGATGGGCAATTGAGGTGTTTTCAGTTTTTTAGATAATGTGAATAAATGAACATTTATGAACATTCACATTTATGTATTTGAGCCAAGGCCCACTCTATCCCTCCCCTCTTTCAGCGCACCAGGATAGAAATTCCACTTGTTCAGACAAGTGCAGACAAGAACATAGGGATTCCTCTTCCCTGACATCCCAGTCAAGGCAATATCACCTTGAGAGTAGCAGGATGCAAACATTTCTTGTCTGCTCCAGCCCCATGTTGCAGAATCTCTATCCAAGACAAAAGGGGCTAAAATGTCTGGAGACCTCTTCCTCTACCCAGCCCCATTCATAGGGTAGAAGTTTCACCCCAGACATGATAGGCCAAGAATAATGAGGCCACGATTTCAGTTGCCCAGTTCAAAGGATAGAGGTTTTAGCCAAGAGAGACAAGCATAGAAGACAATAAGCTTCCAACCTCACCCAGAAACCTGCTCATAAAGCACGGGTGTCACCTTGAGAGAACTGGGCCACTGCTCCTGCTCCAGTTCCAGAGCAGTTGAAAATGGGTTTTACCTAGAGTGAAAGGGAGGCCATAATAACAGAAGGCTCCAAAGCTCTCCCCAAGTGAACTGACTTTATTTGTAACAAAGTATGGGAAAGTTCAAGCATAAGTGAGCTCACAAACATAACAAATATTTGGTTGATATGCAATTAAGAGGAGGCTGGTAGCTTCATGAGAGCAAAAGCTAACTGTAGATTATCTAGAAGTTTACCAGAGACAATTGAGGAAGGAGGCAGCTAACAAAGGTCCTCCTGTAGCTGGAACAAACCTCAAAGACACCTTAAGGACTATCCTTGCAATGGGAACCAAATTTAATTGGATCAAGCTGTAGAGCAACACATGTCCCACATGTTTTCAGAACAACAGAACAAGAAGAATTAGTGGAGGCTATCTGCTGGGTAGGAAACCTACAGAGACACAACAGTCCACACAATGACCAGGGGAAGACACAGCCAAAAGTGGCCCTGATGAAACCACTGTCATCCAAGAGTAACTGTGCATAAGCTTAAGGTTGTGCCTCTGAGAAGTGACACCACAGGCTTCTCAGAGCAAACAGAATTCAATAAAATAGTCCAGCAAAGTCACTAAAAAGTCAACAAGCAAACAACATCAAAATATAGAAATTATTTTTAAAAATTATTCTGCAGTTTAAAGGTACAATAACTGAAAGAATGTCATATAGTTGGAATTATATAGTATGTAGCCTTTTCAGACTAACTTCTTTCACTTAGGAACATGCATTTACAGTTCTTCTACGTCTTTTCACAGCTTGATAGCTCATTTATTTTTAATGCTGAATAATATTCCATTGTCTGGATGTACCATGGTTTATTTGTCCATTCACCTACCGAAGAACATCTTGGTCACTTCCATGTTTTGGCAATTATGAATAAAGCTTCTATAAACATCCAAGTGCGGGTTTTGTGTGGACATAATTTTTCAACTCCTTTGGGTTAATACCGAGGAGCTTAATTGCTGGATCATATAGTAAGAGTATGTTTAGTTTTGCTAGAAACTGCTAAATTGTCTTCCAATGTGGCTATACTATTTTGCAGTCCCACCAGCAATGTAGAAGAGTTCCTGTTCCTCGCATGCTCACCATTTGATGTTGTTAGTGTTCTGGATTTTGGCCATTCTGATAGATGCGTAGTGGTGTCTCGTTGTTTTAATTTGCATTCCATTATGACATATGATGTACAACAACTTTTCACTTGTTTATTTGCCATCTCTATATCTTCTTTGGTGAAATGCCTGTTAAGGTGTTTGGTCCATTTTTTAATCAGGTTGTTTGTATTCTTGTAGTCAAGCATTCAGAGTCCTTTGCATATTTTGGATATCCTTTATCAGATACGTCTTCTGCACATATTTTTCCCCAGGCTGTGTCTTTTCTTGTCATTCTTTGACAATGTTCTTCACAGAGCAGAAGAGTTTAATTATAACGAAGTACAATTTATCAATTATGTCTTTCATAGATCATGCCTTTGGTGTTGTATCTGAAAAGGCATCACCATACCCTTGGTCATCTAGCTTTCTTCTACGGTATCTTCCAGGAGTTTTATAGTTTTTTGTTTTACACTTAGGTCTGTGATCCATTTGAGTTAATTTTTGTGAATGATGTAAGGTTTTTATCTAGGTTCACATTTTTGCAAGTAGATGTCCATTTGTTCCAACATATTTTGTTGAAAAAACCATCTTTTCTCCCTTGTGTTACCTTTGCTCTTTTATCAAAGATCAGTTGACTATATTTGTGTGGTTCTACTTCTAGTCTCTCCTTTCTGTTCCATTGATCTGTTTTCATTCTTTCACAAATACCACACTGCCTTAATTACGGTAGCTGCAGTCAGTTTGAAGATTTGGGGTGTCAGTTCTCTGATTCTGTTCTTCTACTTCAGTATTGTCTTGGCTATTCTGGGTCTCTTGCCTCTCCATGTAGACTTTACATTCAATATCTAAAGTTTGTCAATATGCACAAAACAACTTGCTGGGATTTTGATTGGGATTGCATTAAATTTATAAATCAAGTTGGGCTGAACTGACATCCTGACAATATTGATGTCCCCACGAACAAAGAATACCTCTCCGTTTATTTAGGTTCTTTGATCTTTTCCATTAAAGTTTTACAGTTTTCCTCCAATAGATTTTGTACATATTTTTGTGAGAATTATTTGTAAGTATTTTATTTGAGGAGGTGCTAATATAAATGGTATTGTGTTTTTAATTTTAAATTCCACTGGTATGGTGGAATATTGCTGGTATACGGAAAGTGATTGACTTTTGTTTATTAATCATGTATCCTACAAACTTCCTATAATCTCTTATTAGTTTCAGGAGTGTTTTTGTCAATTCTTTTAGATTTTCTACATATACATTCATGTCATTGTGAACAAAGATTTTTTTTTTTCTTACCTCCCATTCTGTATACACTTTTGTATTTGTTTGCTAGGGCTGCCATAACAACATACCACAGACTGGGAGGCTTAAACAACAAATTTATTTTCTCACAGTTCTGGAGACTAGACGTCCAAGATCAAGCTGCCAGTGGATTTGGTTTCCTCTGAGGCCTCTTTCCTTGTCTTGCAGATAGCCACCCTCCTGCTCCCTATTCACATGACTGTCCCTCAGTGCACATGCACCCCTGGTGTCTCTCTGTGTGTCATAACCTCCTCTCCTTATAAAGACACTGGTCAAATTGTATTAGAGCCCACCACAACAGCTTTATTTTAATTACCTCTTTGAAGGCCTTGTCTCAAAATATGACTGCAGTCACATACTGCAGTACCAGGGGGTTAGGCCTTCAACATATGAGTTTGGAAAGATATAATTCAGCCCACAACTCTTTTTTCCCTTTTTTTGCCTATTGCATTAGCTAACACTTCCAATAAGATGTTGAATAAGTGTGGTGAGATGGGATATCCTTGCCTTGTTCCTGATATTAACTGGAAAGCTTCTAGTTTCTCACCATTAAATATGACCTTAGTTGTGGATTTTTTGTGGATTTTTTTTTCAAATTGAGGAAATTCTACTCCATTCCTAGTTTTCTGAGTGCTCCTTTACTTTTTGTCTGTATGTACCATCACCATGCACATCTTTCAAGTTCAAAAATGATGAGACACACCTCCTTTGGTATATACTCATAAGTTAATACATTCTGTGTATTTTCCCTGTAATTTTTGAAAGTAGCTTTTTTTCATTTACGTTGGCATATTTCAAGCCCAGGTCAATACCATGAACTGATACAGCAGTTTTCCCGCTTCCAATCTTATCCCCTTTAAATATATCTTCCACATATCCCTGAAGATTTCTGCTGATTTAAAACCACCTGCTCTCAGGTACCCACTTTGCAATCTCTGTGTTTGTCTTTAGCATGCACATCTCCAGATTTTAATATCTTAATTATTAAGTATCAGAATTAATACAGTCACATCTGTCCAAGGATGTGACTCTCCCACTAAATTGGTAAGCTCCCTAAGGAATGAGGTTATTTATACCTGAGCCTACCACATATAACATATTACACATATAACATAGAACATATTACACAGGTAGTCAATAAAATTAATCAAATAAATTAATAAATATTCAGAGGCACAGATGAGTAAATTTTGGTCACACTCTATTTTGATGACTGTCTTATTTCTATACATTTATTAAATATTCCTCACAATAATTAATACAGAAAAATTATGAAGATATAAATAGAGGGAATGATTGCTTAAAAATGTCTGCTTATCTCTATCTCCAACTGTGGTTCTTCTTGTTGTTGTTGTTGGGGCAGATTTGCCATGAGCTAACATCTCTGCCAATCTTCCTCCACTTTGTACGTGGGTCGTCACCACAGCATGGGTGATGAGGGGTGTAGTTTCATGCCCGAGATCTGAACCCATGAACCCAGGTCACTGAAGTGAAGCATGCTGAACTTAACCACTAAGCCATGGAGCCAGCCCTGCCACTTTGGTTCTTTATATTATGTTTCAGCAACTAGTTGTGTCTCAGAGCACTCCACAATGTCTGACACACACAATATACAATTTTCCCAGTTAATGTATATACTGAAGGTTAATTATTGTTTGTTTCTTCATATTATCAATTCCTATCAATATACCACATACAAATATTTGATTCAAGGTAGTTATTCAATAACAATATAACATGCTAAAGAAACTAGTTATGAAAATGGGAAATATTTTAATTAAAAAAAACAAGTTGGATATTATTGTCAATTATCAACGATTGAATATAAGAGGAGGAACAATTCCAAAGAGAAACACTAGAAAAAATATTGCCTAAACACTATAATAAAATATAAAAGTAGCATTCAGCAGTATGTCATAAAAATAAATAGATCAATTCTGTGAAATAAAATGTTATTTGAGATCAGTAGGAGAGTTCATCTTGAAAAATATTTCTGTAATGTCCAGGACATCTCCAATATCCAGGACATTCATGATTAACAATGTCTCAGAAGGAAAAAAATTATACATGGGAAGGGTGTACATCATCTTGAAAAAGCTTCTGATAATCTTTTTAGGATGCTCAGGAGAAAATTTCATTAATGGAGTATGAAATAAACAGCCACAACTCCTTTGGAGGAAGAAAAATAGTAATCAACGAATTTTATTTTTCTTTTCTAGAAGTTTCTTTAAAGCTTCTTTGACATCTTTGTTTCTCAGAGAGTAAATCAAAGGATTCAACATGGGAGTGACTAACGTGTAACATAAGGAGGCCACTTTACTCAGCTCAGGAAATCTGTCAGGAGTGAGATACATAAAAAAGACAGCACCATACAGCACACTCACGACTCCTAGGTGAGAGCTGCACGTGGAGAAGGCTTTCTTACGTCCCCCAGTGGAGTGAATCTTTAGCACGGTAGACACAATATACAAGTAAGAAACAATAATAACTATGATGGTAGGCAAGATAATGATGCTGGATAAGGAAAAAGAAACAATTTTATTGATAAAATGGTCAGAACAAGATAGTCTCTGAAGTGGGCGAGTATCACAGTAAAAGTGGTCAATGGTCCGAGAAGCACAAAAGGGTAAAGTAAATGTCATGCTGGTCTGAAGAACTGCAGTGATGCAGCCACAGAAATAGGAACCAGCCACCAACTGAGAGCAGAGACGTGTTGACATCTGGACAGAGTAGAGGAGTGGGTTGCAGATGGCGATGAAGCGATCATAAGCCATGGCTGCCAGGAGAAATCCCTCAGTCACAATGAAGAGGGCAAAGAGGAAGAGCTGGGTCACACAGCCTGCAAAGGAGATGGACTTGCTCTCAGACCAGAAGTTGATCAGAGCCTTGGGTGCAATAACAGACGAATAGAACAGATCAATGAAAGAGAGGTTGCCTAGGAAGAAATACATTGGTGTGTTCAGCCGGGGATCAGTCATTATAATGGCGATCATCCCAACATTGCCTAGAAGAACCAAGGCATACACAAGCAGAAATAACAGGCAGAGGAGAATGTGCAGCTCCGGGAGGACCCTGAAGCCTACAAGAATGAAGTCAGTCACTTCTGAGTGATTGCTTGTTCCCCTGTCACCCACGGCAGAAACCTGCTGAGAGGTACAAGACGAAGTAAACAAAGAATTCTTGGCTTTGATTGTCGCTACAAAGAATCTCTTACACTATTAGGATTTACAAAGCTAATCTATAACCATTTTTCATTTTAAACTTATAAAATTACTATGACTTAAATTTAAACCAATTCTAACTGATGATGAATCAAAAGGTTAGTTTTATGCCCTAATTCCTACAAGTGGTGGAATTAGATATTTTTCCTCTGAGTCTAATGCAATGTCTTTCCACTCAAATGCCTTTCACATTTGCAAGTAACACTGTATGCATTTCCAACTCATGATTTATGCGCTAAATTCAATGTCATGAAGCAGTGATTGGAACAGAGAACACATTCAATAAATGACATTTGGGAAGCAATTTCATGTCTGGGTTTAGAGATGTAAGGGGCTTCAATAGTCTAGTTTAAGAAAACATAACTTCAAGGGCTTAATTTAGAGTACCAGCAGATATAAAGAAAGTGACTAAATTTGAAAACTACTTAAGAGGCGCAATTAATTTTTGTGGGTAATGGAAACTTTGGATTCTGATATAAGTTATATACTCACTACGATAAAAGTTGTGCACAAACACAAAAATCATTAGCACTCACATTCCTGGATTTCGCTCCCAGATGGGCTTCCAAAGCCCTTTCATAAAGACAATCTCCCTGCATTTCCTCAGTCCACATCTCATACTTTTAAGAAGGGGCCTACAGGTAGCCTAGAGAAAAGAATTACTTTAGAAATGGATATTGAGCACAAGATACATATGAAGGAATTGTTGATTGCATTCTTATTTATCCTGGACATGACTTTCATAGTCATCATTAATTCATTCACTAGACAGCTCATCTACGATTTTGAACTCCTTGTATTAAAAATATGGTCATTCTTTCTCTCCCCTCAGAGCTTTATATGCACAATTCAGCTTGGACAATGTTAATAATAAGAGCTAACATTTATGTGGCACTTTTTATATGACAGACACTTTTCTTAATGCTTTCATAGTATCTCACTTAATCCATACAACAATAATATGAGGTGACTACTATTATATTACCCCAGGAAACTGAGATACAGAGGAATGAAGTCTGTAGATAGCCACCTACTAGGGTTGGAATCGGAATTTGGAACCATGAAATGTGGATCCAGAATCCATGCTCCTGATCGCTGCCTGATAACATCTGTGATAAAGAGCCCTTCTTGTTCGTTTACCTGACTTACTTCTACTTGAACTTTGGAGTTCGACAAAATTACTTATCTTCAAAATAAATTCCCCAGTTCTTCAACCTGAGTTAAAACATCTCTGCATATATCATGCTGCTAAGTATAGTAGCCAAATCACCATGGGTTAAATTAAATATTAATTTCTCACTTGACAATAACCTCCTAATGTCAAAATTTCAATTCATCCTCCATACATTGTGAGCAGAATTGTGTCTGGCAAATGGAAATTATTCAATACGTATTTATTATATAGATAAAAGCTGAATGATAATTGAGCTGCAGAATCAGAGAAAAACTTGAAGACTCTGTAATACTGCAGTGGTTAGCATGGGTTTAGGTTTCGATAGAGGAAAGTTCCAGTGCTGCTTCTCTCATTTTCTAACTGGGACCTTGGACCAGTTACTTATGTAACTTACTTACATCACTTTCATCACTTACTTATGTTACTTCCTTAAGTTACTGATGTAACTTTTGCCAAATTACTATACCACCGCATCCTCATATAAAGGAGAGATAACAATAACGTAACCCTCAAAGTTTTCTTGGGGGTAGACAATGAGATAATGCATGTAAATCACTTAGCACCACTTATGACAGAGTAAGTACTAAATAAATATTAGCCATTATTATATTTATTATATATACTGTGCTTAATGCCACAATGCACACCAAAATCATCAGTAGTAATTAGGTTGAAAATTGATAACAAGTGTGTGGGGTTTTTTGGATAAATCACTCCAAGTTGAGGGAAGGAATCAGAGAAACTGTAAAAGTTTAGAAAGAATAAAGAAACCTGAGAGACGTTTAACATTTTCCCTGACAAAAAGATGAGTAATAGGAAAATGGCATGGTGTATTATTTTTGTATTATGCTAGTCACCACCTCCGTCGAATATTAAATTTTCAAATAATTGTATAATAAAGAAGGAAGATTTCAAGTACATTATAATTAGGTTCTGGGGAGATGTAAGATGTTTAAGCAGTGAAAAGAGAACCTGAAGTAGTCCTGAAATATTTTTTGAAAAATAATATATCTTATTTATATTCCTTTAGTCTGACCTAAGAGCAAGGACACAGATTATTTTAATTTTTGAGATTTATTCCCATTAAAATCATTCTAATATTAATGTTTATGACTGAAGACATGTATCCCTAGGAATGGGAGATTTTTTCCCAGAGTAGCCAACAAACAAGTAGTCATTTGTGACTTATTATTAGTCAAAAACTCACATGTTTTAAAATTTACTTTTACCTTGTATTGTTTGGTAATTTGTCAGATTCTGTAAAATGCAGCAGAATTCGACGTTTTCCTCTTGTTATTGTCTTAATTCTAGAAAGGGGAAATGTAAAGATAATTACTGGCTAACAACTACACGTACTGAAAAATCATCACATCAAGATAAAAAAAGAACCCTTCTCTCCCCAAAATTTCCAAATGCATTTTCATTATCCCAGTTTTAGTTTCTTCCCATAGAGAAATTTGACATATTTGCATTATTGCTCTGTTTGAATAACTGTCCTTTTTTTTTTAGTAGTTAATTTCTTGAAAAATTCTATAGTCTCTTATAGAAGAGAGACAAAGTGTATGTTCTAAATGATGCTCTGTTAAAACTGAAATAATTCCAGGAATTTTATTCTAAGGTTATACAAAGTGAACTTGAGGAATCAGTCTGCAGAATATTCTCTCTCCTGCATTTTTGGATGCTTGAATCCTTTTAAAGGAGGAAAGTAGGTTGTCTTGGATACATAACTAGAGGCCCTGAGACATCAGGAATCCCCAATAATCTGCCAAAATATCAGCGGCAGTTCTCCATAATGGCTTTGGCTTTGGCATAACAGTATAACTTTTTCAAATAATTGCAGCGTTGAGGTTTCCCTCACCTTCTGGGAGACAGTCCTCCTGGGAAAGAAGGAAGCATGTCACTTATTAAGATATCTAGGATTCAGAGACAAAGTCCATGAGGACCAGAGAGACAATAGATTTAAAAAGAAGAAGAAAGTAAAGGAAAAAAAAGAGCCTAATAGGAGTCAAAATATATGGAAGAGTTTTTTCTTTTCTTACTGTGTGAGTCCTTTGGGAGGGAACAAATGGATCTGTCAATCTTGATTTCTTCAGTGAAAAAGAAGCATTTCAATTTATCATGACAGCAAAGTTTTTGGTAGGCAAATAGAAGTAGTTATGAAAGCAAATATTATCCTTCATAATACAAGTTATAGGGAATTTTTTGTTTCTGGTCATAAGTTCATTTCATTTTCACCCAAAACTCTCCATATTTATTCTTTAGCTATATTTTGCCCATAATAATGGATAATAAGAAGTAGAATAGCATGACCACAATATAAGGCAAAACATAACTAATGCCCTCTCGTTCGTTATGTAAAGATTGAATGATGATTGACTGGATCTAAAGGTAGGTTCACTTTGTGACTTTAACTGCTTTAAAGTTGTTTACCCAGGTGCCATGTATTAAGTTAATAATTTCTCAACAGTCACTTATACCCTTGAAAATAATTTTTTAAAGTGTTCTATATAAGTCCCCAAATCCCAATTGTATTTGCTAAAAATTAAATCACTAAGCTAACTGCCATAAATACATCTTAAGTAACATAGTAAGGGAAGGAGAATGAGTAAAAAGGAAGAAAATATAGTGACTCATAAAATCCTCATATATGAAACTGGTAAAAGGCAAGAGTTAATATTTTTCTTTCCATGTTCCGTTTGGTCTCAACAATAACCTCCGTATGCAGAAGTTGTTTACATGAGAGGTGATGAAAATCTTGAAGCCCATGGAATAGTAACTCTCCGTTTTCCTCTCCCAGTCAGCCCCTGGAAACCACCATTCTACTCTCTGCTTCTATGAGTTTGACAGTCTTACATATCATATGAAAGTTGAATCATACAATGTTTGCCCTTCTGTGACTGGCTTTTTCTCTTAACTTAATGTCTTCTAAGTTCATGCATTTTGTCATATACAACAGGATTTCCTTCCTTTTTAAGGCTGAATATTATTGCTTGTATTTACCACATTTTCTTTATCCATTAATCTGTCAATGGACCTTTAGTCTGTCTCTACATCTTTTTGATTACTAGCATCAGAAAATTGGGCACGTGTCATTGGCCATTTTCAGGTCCGCCTATCTTGAGCAATCATTTGGTTGAGTTCTCTCTCTTCTACCATGGCTATATTATTGATGAGAACCCATTGAATGAGCACTGAAGTGAATGAAAAAGAGGCTGAAAGATAGTGGATCACTGCATTCACCAGGTTACTGAGAACCTCCTCCACATTTGATGCAATTTACTGAGCATTTATGTAGGAAATTAATATTCTCAATTCTTTTTACCATTCAGGGAGGTCTATCTACAAACAGACCACCTTGTCAATAATCCTTCAATCTTATTGCTTCCAAGTTCCTGGGTATCCAGCTAAATGATTATCCCGCCACACCTAAATCACTGTAAGTAAGTATCCCAGACCATATTTCAGGCAATAAAACAACAAGGTATGAAATTTTGTCCATTGAGCTTGAAATTATGTCCATTAAGAACATTTTTGTTACCAGTGCCTTTTAGGGAACAACTTTGAGTTGGACTAGTATGCTGCAGTAGTCCATTTCCAGCCAGTGGTCATATTACAACGCAGCACAATCTATAAACCTGGCTTAATTTATTTTTTCTCAGAAACTGTGGATACAAAATGTCCCACATGATCTCAAATGTAGGCTGAAAGAAAGGTGGCAATGCAGCAGGAGCTGGTACACTGGAAATGTGAGCCACTTGTCCACAAAATTACTTCTGACCTTAAGATACATTGAGACATCATGTACACAACTGTCACTTCACGACACAGTACTTCTCTGTAAACCCAACTGTATGGTTGATGGATTAGATTCCACTATTCCAGATATTAGTCACTTGATCTCCATAATAAGAGTACAGTCTCTATCAGGATCCAAGATAGGAGCTGTTTCTCAAAAGGAGAACTTGGATAAAACTTGCTTTCCTCGAAATCCTTAGAAGCCAGAGCTGTGAATTTCCAATCAGAGTTTGCCACAGTTTCCACAGAATATCTGATATTCCACAAGAATTCAGAGCATCATTTGGTGTTCTAGTTCATGAGTTCCGAGTGACAATGCTGCCTATTTTAAAGCCTGAACCAGCTGAAGAACACTGACATTTTATGGAACCAGGTAAACCTGGGTGGGTCATGCTGCACACACGTGCTAAGAAGCATCATATATTACTTCCAAAATTCAAAAAGCATTTAACTCCTCGTACTAAGGGTATGAGTAACACAGCAAACATTCTTTCATTTTGAAGGGAATAAATAAACATGCCTCCGCGCACTGGATCCCAGAGTTGGCACATTCCTAAATTTTCATATGATAGATCTCCCATCGTCTGTCACTTAAGCGACTTACTAAGGAATATAGGGTACCAACTATGGTACAACGAAGAAAATTTATAGCCAATATCAGTCATTAATATAGATACACAAAACCTAACTCAATATTAGCGAAAAATTGAAGAGTAATGTATAAAAAATGTAGGTCAAAGAGTATCAACTTTCAGTTAGAAGATGAATGAATCTGGGGATCTAATGAGCAGCATTGTGATTACAGGTCATAATACTGTATTAAATACTTGAAAGTTGCTAAGAGAGTAGATCTTAAATGTTCTCACCACAAAAAAGAATTTAAAATTATCTGAGGTGATGGAGGTGCTGGCTAATGCTATAGTGTTAATAATATTGCAATATGTAAGTGTATCAAATCAACATGTACACCTTAAACTTACACAAGTTTATATGTCAATTATATCTCAATAAAAGTGGAAAAAAATAAAATCTTTACCAAATTGCACTTCCTACAGGAATGTAAAAAATCTTCTAATAGTAGAATATTAGCAAATGTTATCATTACATTAATGGACTAAAGAAGAAAAAATAATATTCTCAATAGGCAAGGAAAAACATTTGATTAAATTCAACACTCATTTAGGTTACTAAAATGTCTTAATAAACTAAAACTAGACATAAAAGAGAATTAAAGAAAGACTTCTATGGACATATTTTTTAATGAGAAACCATAGGAAGCCTTCTATTTAAAACAAGGAATAAAACAAGGATATCCACTACCAATGCTTCTAGTCGTCATTTTACCAAAGGATTATAGCTGATGAAAGAAAAAAAAAGATTAAAAATTAAAGAAAGAAAATGAAAATTGTAAATGTGAAATGAAAATAAAAATTTAAAGGGAAAAAACACTCATTATTTAAAATATAGCTGTTTGCTCCATGGGAAATCAACATTAAAATTACCAGGGTAGACTCTTCTTAAATTTACTACCAATATATGCAACAGATGCTAAGCCTTGATTTATATCTTGTGGTGTTCATGTAGTGAATATTATCACTGTGAGTTATCCCCTTCAACATGAAAGAATGTTATTGTGTTGAATACTTATGATTTGTGTACTTTTATGTGTTGTACTTTTATAAAAATTAAAAAAAGAACACATTTTATCAATCTTTGTACATGACCATGTGTCTACTGATCATGAGTGTTATACAATCAAACATTTATATTATATTAATAACATTTCACCTGTATATAATTATCCTACGAAGACTGAACTTTTCTTTTTGATTTTACATTTAACCATATTGTGGATTTGCCAAACAGGGCCACATGTATAACTGTGTTAAATTAATTAAACACAGGGAACACAACAATTATAACTATTTATGTCATCACTTCTCACCTATTACTGCCATGTCATCATGGGTTACAAGACAAGAGAGCAGCTACATTAAAATGCTGCCATGTCATCATGAATGACAAGACAAGGGAGCAGCCATATTAAAAACTCAAGAAATAATTGGAACATAAAACATCCTTTTAAAGTTTGTTTTCCTTATGAATTTGGGATCTCAATTAGGGTAAAGCAATACCAAAAATATTATCAAATGGGTTGTAATTAGTATTTGGGTGGTGAACATGATGTAATCTATGCAGAAATAGAAGTATAATGATGTACACCTGAAATTTATACAATGTTATAAACCAATGTTATTGCAATAAATAAAAAATTTAAAAAAAATATTATCAAAGGTGGCTGGTCATTACATGAACATTTAAGCATAGGTGATAGATGTTTTGAGATAAGATTTCACTCTTAACATTATTAATCAGAGTGGTAACATTCAAAATAAGCATAGCCGTAAATAATTACTACATTTTAGCTTTATTAAAAGTAAGAACTTCTATTAAAAACAGAATAAGAGCGTCTAAGAATCAGAGCATCTAAGAATCCAATCAGAGCATCTGACAGAAATCGCAAAAAAACTAACAGGATCTCAGGAGGCCATCTCCTGCTGAGAAAAGGAGTTAAACTTACCAAGTCCAGCAAACAGAATTTTTCTTTTATTAAGAGAATACTTTATATTGAAAGACTTTGTGTGGAACTATTGTTTTATCCTTTTAAAATAATTCATAAGTTTTCTTAATACTCAATTTATACTTTCTTTTCTAATTTTTTAAACATATACAAAAATAGACAACAAACTTAGAGCCATTAAATATAGCTTTAAAAATTATAAACTTTATTGTATACAAGATAGTATATGTGCCACAAAGAATTTTCTATCTTTATTGAAACTTTACAAACAGCCAACATGTTTTTTAAATACAAGTATATAGAAGAGTAAAACCATGCTTAGTGCTACTCTATGTTTGCATTGTTTGTCTTTATCAAATTAAATTTCTTCATAAGCTGCTTACATGGCAAAACATTTCATATGACCCAAGATTATTCATTTATTAATTTAACATTAGCCCTAGGTTTTAAAGTCAATAAAATATCATGGAAATTATATCTAATTTGACAAACTGCAGAAGAACTCAATCACTGCTGGTGTTAAAATTTTATCAGAAAGATTTACTATCCAGGGATTGTACATGGAACAGTTACATCCAGATGATTTGTACAATTTCTTGGGGTTTACAAAGACCAACTTTAAAAATATGTATTACTATTATTCAATAGGCTAAGCATGTATATTTACAATTTCATAATCTTAGATTTTTGTGGAAAGAATGATAATTTATATAACCTATAAAACCAGCATAAGATATCCTGGAGCTTAATTTAATGGATTTTCAATGAGAAATTAAGCCAAACTTTACAATAAATAAAGGATTTTGATTGTATTATATTTTTTATTATGTTAAGATCTAAGAGAAGATATATAACCTAATTATCAAACCATTTGTCCATGGATTTCCATCTGGTTAGGATAGCTTTCCCTTATTTATTTATAAAGTAATAAAAATGTTTAAATGTTTTTATTAGTACATGTTTGTATATATTTGTTTTTAGACTCTGACTGTTTAATTTCTCTGTTTCTTATCTAGCAATCCTCCATTACCCCAGCTTCTGTTGTTCTTATTTGGTTAGTTGGTAGGTTGGTTGGCTTTTTTATAGGGGCAGCTTCTGGGAGAGGACAACTATTCTTACAGACATTGGAAGCTTACCCATGGCTCTCTTCCTAGGAATTGTTCATTTTTTTAACTTAGATTGAAATAAATAAGAGAGGTTTGAATAGATAGGACAGCTCTTTCTTCTCCCAAACATGAAGAACTAACTTCAATTCACTGAATATTTACAAACATTTCCTTTCCTTTGATGAGTTCGGTCTATTTGAATTAGAAAAGCAACAAGGGAAAAACAACTTATTACGTACAAGGGAACCCCCAGAAGACTACAAACAAATATTTTAGCAGGAACTTTGCAGGACAGAAGGGAGTGGCACAATATATTGAAAGTGCTGAAAGGAAAAAACTCCCAACCAAGAATACTCTACCTAGCAAGATTATCATCCAGAATTGAAGGAGACATGAAGAGCTATCCAGACAAGCAAAAGCTACAGGAGTTCATCACACTACACCAGCCCTACAAGAAATTTTAAAGGACCTTCTTTAAGCTGAAAAGAAAGGGCACTAATTAGAACCAATAAAACATGTGAAAGTAGTAATCTACTGGTAATGGTAAATATATATTAAAGGTAGTGGTTTAATCACTTATAAAAGAAAGGTTAAAATAAAAAGTAGTAAAAATAACTATAACTATAATAATTAGTTAAAGGATATGCAAAATAAAAAGATGTAAATAAGGTATCAAAAACATAAAACATGAGGGGGGAGTAAAAATATAGAGTTTTATAATATGTTAAAACTTAAATTGCTATCAACTGAAAATAGACTGTTACATATCTAGGTTGTTATATGTGGGCCACATGGTAACCACAAAGCAAAAACCCACAGTAGATAAACAAAAGATAATGAGAAAGGAATCTAACCATAACACTAGAGAAAGTCATCAAACCATAAGGGAAGAGAGCAAGAGAAGAAGAAAGAAACAGAGAGGAACTACAAAACAGCCAGGAAACAATTAACAAAATGAAAATAAGTACAAACCTATAATAATTAATTTAAATGTAAGTGGACTAAGTTCTCCAATAAAAAAACAGAGTGGTTGAATGGAAAAAAAGAATAAGTACATAAATGGATAGATCATTAAGACAGTCAACAAGAAAACATCAGCTTTAAATGACACATTAGACCAGATAGACTTAATAGATATATACAGAACACTCCATCCAAAAGCAGCAGAATACACATTCTTCTCAAGTGCACATGGAACATTCTCCAAGAGAGGTCACATGTTAGGCCACAAAATAAGTCTCAATAAATTTAAGAAGATTTAAATCATATCAAGTGTCTTTTCCAACTACAATGGTATAAAACTAGTAATCAATTACAGGAAGAAAAGTGGAAAAATCACAAATACTTAGATATTAATTAATTAAATAACATGCTAATGAACAATGAATGGGTTAATGAAGAAATCAAAAAATACCTTGAGGGGCCAGCCCGGTGGTGCAGCAGTTAAGTGCGCGTGCTCTGCTTCGGCGGCCCGGGGTTCGCAGACTCAGATCCCAGGTGTGCACTGACACACTGCTTGTCAAGTCATGCTACGGCAGCGTTCCATATAAAGTAGAGGAGGATGGGCATGGATGTTAGCCCAGGACCAATCTTATTTAGCATAAAAAGAGGAGGATTGGCATCGGATGTTAGCTCAGGGCTGATCTTCCTCACACACACAAGAAAAAATACCTTGAGACAAAAGAAAATGGAAACACAACATACCAAAATCTATGGGATGAAGCAAAAACAGTTCTAAGAGGGAAGTTCATAGTGGTAAATGCCTACTTGAAGAAAAAGAAAAGTCTCAAATAAACTTGCATCCTCATGTTCATTGCAGCATTATTTGCAATAGCCAAGATATAGAAACAACCTAAGTGTCCATTGATGGATGAATGGATGAAGAAAATGTGGTTTATATATGCAGTGGAATACTATTCAGCCAGAAAAAAACAATGAAATATTACCATTGGTGCTAACATGGATGGACTATGAGGTTATTATGCTAAGTGAAATAAGTGAGACAGAGAAAGACAAATACCATATAATTTCACTTATATATGGAATCTAAAAAGCAAACAAAACAAAACTAATAGATACAGAGAACAGATTGGTTGTGAGAGGGGAGGAGGGTTGGGGGAGTGGGTAAAATGGCTGAAGAAGGTCAAGAGGTACAAACTTCCAGTTATAAAATAAATAAGTCATGGGAATGTAATGTACAGTAAGGTGACTATAGTCAATAATATTGTATTGCATATTTAAAAGTTGCTAAGAGAGCAAATCTTATATTCTCACAACAAGAAAAAAAAATCTGGTAACTTTGTATGGTGACAGGTGGTAGCTAGACTTATTGTTTCCATCATTTCACAGTATATACAAATATCACATTACTCTGTTGTACATCTGAAACTTATATAAGGTTGTATGTCAATTATACCTCAATAAAAAAAGAAAGAAATACACAGGTGTATGAAGTCTGGAATCTATTTTAATGACAACTAGCATGCTGATAGTTCCCACAACAGTGATCACATAGATAAGCTAGAAGAGGGAGAATAAGAGAATCTGTGCTTCTATGTTTTGAGTCCCAGCAGAATAAACTCAGTCAACTCTTAATTCTTATTCAACTAACTCTTCATAGCTGAGACTTCTCTGAGAAAATGAGTGGATGATCATGAAGCCTGTGAAAAACCTTGCCAACTTTTGGTTCCTGAAGTTCCCAGTGAAAGAAAATCTGCTAACATAAAATGAGGTTTTCTTGGCAACACATCTGACAGAATAGCTTTACATTTGGAAGTACCAGTATCCAAATATATGATACATAAGTTTTCCAATGTATTTAGTGTCACTATGATACAAGAAATGTGGATGGGCAAAGGATGCCTGGGACAGTGAGATCATTAGTCATTTTATGCCACTTGTTTAGAGCTTTGTAATTAGATGGACTGAGTCCAAATTTTACCCCTTTCAATCTAAAAGAATCTAAGATAACTACCTATACTTTCAATGCCTTAAAGTCCTCTTCTGTCAAATGGAAGATACTAATAATACCTAATTTATACAATTGCTGTGAGAAAACAGGAAAATGAGTATGAAAAGCAATATTTACAATTAACAGAACATCTTAAAAGCACAATAAATGTTAGCCAAATTAAACAAGCACCTAAAAAATATTTTTGCTTTAGAAATGGTAAATTGGGTGAAAATATAGAAAAATTCATTTTCCCACCACAAAATGCAGTTAATTTGGCTGTCTTAAAACATTCTGCTATTTAAAAGACATTAAGAAATATGTGATTACTGTTTCATGAGGTAGAATGAAGCCTTAGTCTTAAAGAACGTTTGAAACGATAAATCAAACTCTTACCTCCTACATCAACCATACACTGTTCAACCTCCACCTCCTACTTCAGAACAGCAAATCTGATTGCTGGCAGCTCTGCTCCCTTGTTGGCAGCCAAACTCCACCACGTCTTCTTCCTTTTACTGTCAAGCGTTAACATCTTAGAGACATGCATTATCCTGTTTATGTAGAGCATTGTGGTTGAAGCACAAGACTAACTTCCCCAACAAGAAGTGTTGTTTCCTTGAGCACGCTGTTAATTAAACAGAAGACACTGATGCAAATCAACAGGGCAAAAAAAACTGTATTATATAGGTTTTGCTCTTTGATTTTTAATAACTATCAATCTTAATATCAAACACTAAAAAGGCACTTGGATAAAATATTAATAATTTTTAAGACATCTGAAAAATTAAATCCAAGTGGAAAAAAGAAATATTATGTTATAATTCTGTGGTTCCAGTACTATATTCAATTTCTGAATCAAAAAACATTTCTTCTCTTCAAGGAACTTAATATCATATTTGAAGTCACATTTTTATTTAGAAATTTTCATAAAGTTAAAAGTACAATACAGCCAGAAGGAGTTAAATTCATTTAGCTTCTGTTACTATTTTTTTGTGCAGCCAAAATGTCTTATTAGCTAAAAGCGTGGCATTTTAGTACTCATAGATGTGAGTTTTAATCCATGTCTTGCCACTCACTGGCTAGGTAATCTTGGGAAAATTGTTCAAATTCCATGAGCCTCAATTTTATCATCATCAAAATACGTCTTTAAACATCTACTATACAGGATTTCTGTTGTAAGGACTAAATTAAGTAATGTATTAAATTAAAAGGAATCTGTAGCACCTGGGAAATACAAAGTATTCAATAAATAATGGATATATGAGAGATTGAACAGAAAAAACAGAGAAAGTTTTCTAAATTAAGAAAACTGTCTTCAGAAAAAGTTATGATTTTAAAAAACTAGGTACAGATGTCCCTCCTTATCCTCAGGGGATATTGTACAAGACCCTCTGTAGATAGTACCAAACCCTATATATACTATGGTTTTTCCTATACATACATATTTGAGGTGCAAAAGCAAAACTAGCACAATTTTTTCCTTCTTTACAATTTTACAGATAGAAGATTCATTTTTACAACAGATCTTAGCAACTTCAGCATACAATTTTATTTCTTTATTATGTCAAGAACTTTCACCTTTTCACTTAAAAGTGCACTTTATAGCTTCTCTCTGGCACATCTGAGTTGCCACCATCTTTACTCTTGTGCTTTGGAGCCATTATTAAGTAAAATAAAGGTTACTTGACCCCAAGCACAGCGATACCATAACAATCGATCTTATAACTGAGATGGCTAATAAGTGACTAATGGGCAGATAGCGTATAACAGGGTGGATAGGCTGGACAAAAGGATGATTTGCATCCCAGGTGTGACAGAACAGAATAGCATGAGATTTCATCACACTACTCAGGACAGTGTGCAATTTAAAACTTAGGAATTATTCATTTCTGGAATTTTCTGTTTAATATTTTCAGCTTCTGGTTGGCCATGGGAACTAAAACCACGGCAAGTGAAACCATAGATAGGTGGGGTCTACTGTACCTTACCTGAGATCCAGTAGATTCCAAAAGAAGCTTCGCTGAAGAATTTTAATAGCTAATTGTTGCTTTAAAGGGAGCTGTAAGGAAAGTTTAGTTAATTACGAACATGTTTCACAGTTTGTATTAGATGTATTCAACTATCTGAGTACACTCAGTAAGTGGACCTATTTATTTCTAAGTCTCATGTACCTCATTTTTACTTACTAGAAGCAAAAGAGAATCTTAGACTGAGTCTGCAGTTTGAACCTCAAGAAATATCTTACTCTTTATATTATGCAAAGACAGAATTGAAAATTCCTCCTATATGTTATCTGCCATAAGTTCTAAGTCCTTTGATCTAGATGTGTGTATATATATATACACACATATATATATATTCTTAAATAAATACATATATATATATTCTTAAAACCAGGAAAGTAAACAAGAAAAATATATATAAATGTGTGGTCTTTTTGAGCAGTAATAAAGACCCTAGAGGTCAGTTAACGTCAGTTTTTGCCAAACTTCCCCATTCTTCAGAATCATCTGAGAGATTTTGTTTGGCTTTTCTTTTAATACTGATTCCTGCTTAACACCACATTCTTAGTTAAATTAAATACTGAAAATTGTCTATTAGTGAGATGAGTGTGGGGAAGCATTCATTTATTTTTTCAGATTCCCAACTGACTCTAATGAGGTCAGTTACTACGTAGAAGAAGTCTGAGGACCAGTGAACTTGGTCTTCTTATTGCTTCCTGGCAGAATAGCAATTTTCTCACTCAAAATCATTATTAATTATAAAGATTCTTCTACAAGGATATTCTTTTTTTTTTTTTTTTGTGAGGAAGATCAGCCCTGCACTAACATCTGCCAATCTTCCTCTTTTCTTTGCTGAGGAAGACTGGCCGTGGGCTAACATCCGTGGCCATCTTCCTCCACTTTGTACGGGACACCGCCACAGCATGGCTTGCCAAGCGGTGCGACGGTGCATGCCCGGGATCTGAACCGGCGAACCCCGGGCCGCCGCAGCGGATCGGGTGCACTTAACCACTTGTGCCACCTAGCCAGCCCCTATAAGGATATTCTTAACCCTTCATTGCATTATTTTACAAATATCACTTCCAAAAATTTCTGTCCTTAATTAACACAAATATGTAATAAATATAACCCATTTCTTGTTTTTCTGATGCCATCGGGTACTAAGACTAGTTAGACTCATTTAATGGTGATCATGAAATGCTGCTTATATGAGCCAGGCTCACCCCACTGCTGAGACATTCCTTTAGTTTCTTTACATTTACATTTTATATCTATTTATCTAAAAGTATTTATATCTAGTTTTATCTCGGGTTCTAAAAGACGTTTAAAGAATGACAGGAAAGAAGAGAGTATATTTATACATAATAAGATGTCTTGGTCTGGAAAATTTGGAGAATCTCTGAGATTTTATGAAATCCAATAATTATAAATAAAATTTTTTGCATTTATATGACAAAGAGGTTTCATGATTTATATCAAACTCTAAAAACAATTCCCAACCTAAAATGATTAGGAATAAAAATAAGTGTTACACCAAGTCAAGAATAATTGAACAATGAAAACAAAGAGCACATGTGATTTTTTTTACCCTTCAAATTTGCAAAGTATCTTTTAATATGCATCACTCAGTCAACTAATATCACAATGCCTGGTACATAATTAGTATTATATGTATGTTATTATTTCTTTTATAAACTTGTATATAGTAAAAAAAAAAAGCATATTTTATAAAATACCTTATAATAGCTACCAACTACTCCAAAATTCTATAACACTCCTACTACACTTATTTATACTTAAAAGAGGAGTATTCTTGCATAATATATTTTCATTGTTTCAAACTGTTCTCATTTTGACTTTTTACTTAAATCTGTTAATCTTTGAATATTTATATACTCAACTCTACCAGCACTTATAATCTCTCCCCAACACAGCATATCAAATATACTTAAATTTCCTATTTTCACATATTCTTTTCACAATCTCCACTATTTAATTTCTTTTTCCAATCATATATGTTCCTCATCTGTAAACTGGAGATAACAATAGTATCTTCTCACAAGGTCGCCGTGTGGATTAAATAAGTTAATACAGGTTTTCCCCACTATCTGAAAGTTCACTTTATGCCACTTCGCTTTTATGAAAGACCTACGTTAGTACCTGTTTTAGCTAACCAAAAGGAATCCAAAGAGGATTTTCCTTTTTACAAAAAAAGGCAAAAAGCGAAAATAGCATTCAGTGTTTGTTTTGCAGCGAGCCGTTATAGAGGCTAAGCAGTCAAGCATGCAGCAGACCACGAACCTCGACCTTTGACATCGAGGCAGGCAGATATTGAAGAAGGTGTAGACCTTAGTCACCTGCTGCCCTGATGGATTCAGACGATGATGAGATGTTACTAGATGACCCTCGTCTTCTTCCTCCTACAATCCAGTCTCCTGCACCTCCCACCACCCCAACCTCAGGTGACTCACCACCATCACCACCACCATCTCTCAGCCTTCCAGTGGGCTCGCTGCCTTCTCACTTCTGTTAAGTGAAACTATGCTGTATATACATTATTTCTACTTTCTGTAGGCTGTATATTTATCATATCATTCCTGCTTTTACTATATGTTAGTGTTATTTTAGGTTTTATGTATTTTTTGGAATAATTTGGTAGATTAGTTCTGGGGTCTGAGAATGCCCCCAAATTTTTTCTATGTAAATTAATAGTAATTGCTTCTTAATTTAAGATCATTTCACCTTGAGCAAAGTTTCATAGTAACACTCTTCTTCCTGATAGCCAGAAGAACCTGTATATGTAAAACATAGCACTATATATGTAAGATAATATTATTATTATGTCTCGCATATACTATGAAAAACTAAGCTACAATTCAAACAGCAACAGTAGCAATGATATAAGCACCAAGAACATTCGATAAAGGAAAAAAAAGGTAAAAGAGCCTAACCACGAAAAAGGAAAGTTGTAATACTTTCAGCAAAACAAATTTTAAAAGAAGCTCAGTTGGTTTGAAGAAAGTAAATGGTTATTGAGGCATGAAGGCGACTGTCTTCCCAAAAGTGTAAGAGTAGCAGAGCGGAGTCTACTGGAGATGATCAGTGTAGCTTCACTGTCCAGAAAAGAGGAACAACGACACCTGTTGGATAAAACACTTGAGACCCTTGGACTAAGACGTGAAGATCATCAGACTTTAGATTTTCAAATATAAGAAAAGGTACATGACTGACTCCTGCAGTAATTACTGGGGATTCCTAGAAAGGAGACAAGAAATTTTTCCTGTTCTATGAATGATAAACACCACATCATTTATGACAGAATCAAAGAGGATTCTTGAAGATGGAATAAAAAATGCTGAGAACTAAGAGAAGTGACCCTAAGAATCAAAGTGTCATCCCTAAAAGAATTGGGCTTTCAGAAAGTGAAAGTATTCTTCAAAATCAGGAGTGGAAATACATGATTTTCTTCCTTGAACTTCATACAGGCTTTACAGGCAACTTCATCAACAGTAGAACAGTTTTACCCACAGGAAATTTAGGTTTAATTGCCATCAGTAACTCTGCAATGTTCAATAAGAAGCAATGGGCATTAGATATTGACCATACCTATGGAAGTCCCTAGTTAAATTGATAATTAAAGGAAAAAAAAGGGGACCAGGCTGGTGGCACAGCAGTTAAGTTCACGTGTTCTGCTTCAGTGGCCCAGGATTCGCTGGTTCAGATCCTGGGCGCGGACCTACTCACCACTCATCAAGCCATGCTGAGGCTGTGTCCCACATAGAAGAACTAGAAGGACCTATAACTAGGATATACAACTATGTACTGGGACTTCAGGGAAAAAAGAAAAGAAAAAGAGGAAGATTGGCAACATATGTTATCTCAGGGCCAATCTTCAAGAAAGAAGAAGGAAAGAAGGAAAGAGAGAAAGAAAGAAAGAAAAGAAGAAAGGAAGAAAGAACTTAACTAAAAGAACTGCCTTCCTGCTACTCAGAAGATTAGAAAAGAAGTTTAATTTGACTTAGAAAATAAGAGTATGACTAGACTTCTGATTCTGGCCAACAGGGGAATAAGAATCAGATTCACTCTCCTGCCTAAATGAACAACAACAAAAGAGAGCATGTCTCTCTCTCTCCCTCTCTCTCTCTCCTGCTCTCTCTCCCCTCTCCCATTCTCCTTCCCCCTGATATATATATCTCACACATACAAATACATACAAATTTTGTGTGTGTGTGTGAGGAAGATCGGCCCTGAGCTAACATCTGCCAATCCTCCTCTTTTTGCTGAGGAAGACTGGCCCTGGGCTAACATCCATGCCCATCCTCCTCCACTTTATACGGGACGCCGCCACAGCACGGCTTGCTAAGCGGTGCGTCGGTGCACCCCCGGGATCCGGCAAACCCCCGGCCACCAGAGTGGAGCACGTGCACTTAATGGCTTGTGCCACCGGGCCAGTCCCCATACAAATATTTTTATTCAAGACATTGGATGGTAGGCAAAGAAGGACAGTGATTCCTGAAAGATGGAAAAGAAATGTGTAAGCCCAATGATTGCCCCAGTTTATTTCACTGAGAGCAACTCAAATATTTGAAATTGTAGTTAAATACTATCCCACAAAGAAAAATTCTAGCTTGGTTCACTGGTGAATTATACCAAACATTTAAGTAAAAACTTAATAACAATTCTACATAAACTTTTCCAAGGAATTTAAAATGTGGGAATACTTCCTAATTTATTTCATGAAGCCAGTGTAAAGTTGGTATTAAACCAGACAGAAACAGAACAAGAAAAGAAAATGGCAGGCCAATATCTGTTGTGAGCACAGATGCAGCATTTCTAAACAAAATTTTAGCAAATTCAGTCCAACAAAGGATCAAAAGGATAATTCTCTATGACCAAGAAGAGGTTATCCCAGGAACGCAAAGCTGGTTTAACATTCAAAACCAAATCAATTGTGATTTACTGTAGTAACAAACTAAAAAGGAAATAAACATATATAAAATAATTTCAGAAGATGCAGAAAAAGAATTGGACAAAACCAAACATTTATTCATGAATATTTCTCAGTAACTTTCCTCAGGTTGATAAAGAGCATCTATGAAAAAATCTACAGGTAATATCATCATTAATGATGGAAGACCAAATGAGTTGCTCTGAAGATCAAGAACAAGACAAGAGGCTAGAAAATTTTAAATTAAATTGATGTTAGTTGAGCAGAAGTTTGGAGAGGATTCAGCATATGAACAATTTTGTTGAAAGAAAATTTTACTTTTTCAAACACCACATTATCTAATGACCTTCAATTTAATGGGACACCTGTTGTAATGGCTTGATCTAGTCTAGTCCCCTGACATCAAACTGTGGCTCAGACAGCATTTAGTGACAGCATGACACACCAAAGATTACACCCAACAATTTGACCAAATCAACAAAAGATTTTGAAACCTTTAGAATGATTTGTTAAAAACTTTATCACTAGTTAAGTAGTTTAACAAGAAGATAAAGGGCTATCTTTTTATTATTGATTTATTTAGTGATAAATGAGCATTTGTATATAGTGATTACTGAGCAAGCTGTTAAATATTTTGACTATCACCCCTTTTGGTAAGCAAGAAGCAATTGAATCATAAGTCAAAACTCTTCCCATAATAAAAACTCCTCATCCAGATGGCATCTCCTGTCAGTTCTTGTAAACCTTCAAGGAGGGAGTAATTTCAATGTTATACAATCTCTTCTTCAGAATAAAAAAGGAGGAAAATTCTCCATCTTTTCATGTTACTAAGACAAGCTTGAGTCTAAAATGTGCCATGATTAGTATGAGGAAACCAAATCATGCTCTGTCTCGTTGATGAACATACACACAATTCTAAATAAAATTCAGTAAAATCCCGTGAAAATATATCTCAACACCAGACAAATTCAGATATGAAATAATGGGCAAATATTTTCCATTTTCTATTCATCCCTTTTCTGAAACAGAGGATAAAATCTTCAGAACTTGTTTTTCGCGAGGGGGAAGAACAAAATGCCCGTCACCTTCGTCTCGGGAGACAGGCAGGTGCAGGGTGGATTTGCACATTTCTGGTGATTTCCAACCCATCTCCCCTGCTCAGAACAATAGGATGGGGATGGAAACCTAGGAAATATTTTGAATTCTTAACGATTGTTCTGGAAGATCCATTCTATCACAGGACCCAGAATCTTTACCCTTAGAGTGGACAACAGTCACCAGATGGCAGCAAACTGCCGCTGCGTCCAGGGTTTGCTCCTGGAGCCACAACCCTCCAGGACTCCCGAGCAGTTCTGTACATCCGGGCCTGGATCGTATCATTCCATTTATTTTTTATCTGTTTCCTCATATTGTATAAATTCTTTTTCTTACAAATTTTAATGTGTTAAAGCAAAGCGAATTTTTTAAATGATTCAAAAAAGACTCTAAACCATTGGAAAGACTCACTGCAGAAGAGACATTGCTATTGCAGGAAGCAAAAATAAATAAATGTGATACATTTGAAATGCAGTAGACAAGATGAGAGAGCATAGAGAAACATATGATCCTCGTAAGTGTGACTTGACTTTTAAGGATTAAAATAAACTTTTTCTACATATAGGTATATAGGGTATATATTTTTAAATATCTATAAAATTATAGTGACTTTATATTTCTCATCTGTTAGATAATACAATAATATTTTCTGGAAAAATTCTATTACATTCCAGACTATTTGTTTATAGTATAAGACAAACTGAAAGATACGTATAATTTTACAAGGCTCAGAAAACAATACTATTCATAAAAGATGAGTTATAATAATTTGTTGAATCTTAAAAGTTGAAAGGCAAAAATGTGACACCTTTGCTAAACGGAGACACAGGTGATGTAATATGGACTTATACTTCCCAAAGATGAAAACAGCAGAAATACTATTTTCTCAAAAAAACATACAAAAGAGAAACATATATAGAATAAGAAAATATTAAAAATGACAAAAGTGAAGAAAAATAGATGGTAACAATGAGTGTGAATGACATATACTACCCTGATTTTAAGAGAATTAAATTTCTGTTGGGAGAAGGGAAATTTGATTTATGAAAAGTCATAGCTGTAAGAGCTTACATAGAAAAGTTGAAATTCGAAGCATAATAATATATATCACTGATAAATACAATAAACTTTCCTTCTCTTAAGTTTTCTAAATTACATTCAATGGTTGAAGTAAAAATTATAATACTGTCTCCTGTGGTGCTGAATGTATGTACACGAAATATTTGAGAAAATTATATTATAGAGTTTGATGTCAGCATCGTGGCGGAGTGAGTTGTTCTCTTTGTATCTCTCCTCGAGTTATAACTAAACAGACATCCATTAAACAACAGAGGATTCCCTACACAACACAACAGGACACCTGAGAGATTCACACAGCCATAGATCTAAAAGTTGGTGGAATGGACCCCCTGAAAGCAGTGGAACTAACAGAATGGACCCCTCTCCCCCTCCACAATGGCAGCAATCCAGGTTGGGGATTCTCACACAGCTGCTGGCACCACTATGAGTGGAGATGGGGGCAGCCGTATTACTGGGACCATATGACCAGGACCCTTAGAAAACAAAATTTGTCCATTATGTAATGATTTTACATATATCAGTGAGAGAATCATTTCCTGTGTGATATTCTTTTCACAGCACCTTTCACAGCATCTTTCTCTGTTTCTCAGACTATATGTTAGAGGGTTTAGCATTGGTGTTATAAGTGTGTAGAGCACAGCTACCATCTTGCTTTGCTCTGGTGAGGAGATGGCCCCAGGTTGGGCATGCATGAAGAACACAGTCCCATACAATAGACTCACCACTGCTATATGGAAGCTATAGGTGGAGAGGAAATAACTCCTGTCATGGGTCGAGGGGATCTTCAGGACAGTGGAGAGGATAGAAACATAGAAAACCAGAATGATATCACGGTGTTGATGATGCTGAGAGCAGAGAGAATAACCAGTACAATCTCATTCACAAAGCTGTCAACATACAAGATCTTGATCAGGGCTGGGACATCACAGAAGAAGTGGTCCAATCTGTTTTCTCACAGAAACGCAAACTGAAGGTGAAAGCTGTTTGGACCGTGGAGTTGATGCATCCACAGATATAGGATCCAGTTACCAATCGAACACAGACTTTCTGGGACATTTGCACAAGGTAAAGGAGAAGGGAGCAAATGGCCCAGAATCCATCAAAAGCCGTGACAGCCAGAAGAAAGCCTTCAGCTGTGACAAACAGGGCAAAGAAGAAAAATTGAGCAGCCATTGTAAGAAATTTTCTTTTCATTAGACAAGAAGTTGGCTAAAGTGTTGGGAGCAATGATTGTGGAGTAGCAGAGATCTAAACAGGACAAATTCCTAAGGAAGAAATACATAGGCATTTGAAGTCTGGAATCCATCTTAATGACAGTTATCATGCTGATATTTCCACCACAGTGACCATGTAGAGCAGCAAGAACACTAGGAATAGGAGGGTCTGTAGCTTTGGAGGGGTTCTGAACCCCAGCAGAATAAACTCAGTCACTTCCGAGTAAGTCCTATTAAGCTCACTCTTCATAGCTAGGACATAGGTGGAACTGGAGAGATGGTAAAAATGAAAGAAATGAGTGATCAGAATATTTGTTCTAGTAAAAATAATTAGTAACCAGCATGGAAAAATTTTTGTTTCATCATATTCCCAATATTTTACAAAACACCAAGGAACATAAAGAACGGATTAACATTTTCAAAAAGTCTTCCTAGTGAAGAGTTCACTCTGATTGATTATCCTTTTTAGATATACGTATTTGCATATGATACAGTTTTTGCTCTCTAAGTGTGCACTGGCGAAATGGGGGTCTAGGAAAATGTCTGGAAACAACAGCTGTTTTCTTTTAATTTATTGATTCATTATCAGTTTATTGTTGTTGAAAGTTGTCTCCTTTAGTGGAAGAATTTTCTCACAAACATTATAATCCTCTTAGGATTTTACTCAAAGTAAAAGTCTATCCAATTGATGGTCTCATTTTACTTTTTTAATGATTATGTAGTATATCTACTATAGAAAAATAATATACAAAAATTGTATCTGTCTTTCTTATATTAGAAAGAAGACCTCAGATCCTGTGAAAGTTGCATCCTTTTACACGTTAACCTCTTATCCTTATTTCTTCCATTATCTTTGTCCTCATGACACACAGGATTAGAGGCACAGTTCATCTGCTAAAAACAGAAAGGACTCTTGCTTATATTTCCTGAACACACAGAAATCACACTTATTGTTTGTCCCCCTCCCTCCCTCCATTCATTTCTTCCTTCCTTCCCTCTTTTGTTCCTTTTGGATTTTGCAGAATGGAATGCACGTGAAGAATTCTCAATTCTTAGACAAAGATTTTTCTGTCTTTTCAGAAACAGACAAATCTAATTAGAAATACAAAGTTCTGTGCATATGAAAGATAGAAGGCACACAGGGCAATTTAAAGACAGCTACACAGTACTCATATCAGACAAAATAGACTTTAAAACAAAAACTGTAAAAAGAGACAAAGAAGGGCATTACATAATGATCAAGGGAACAATCCAACAAGAGGATATAACACTTGTAAATATCTACGCACCCAATGTAGGTGCACCTAAATATATAAAGCAATTATTAACAGACATAAAAACAGAAATAGACAGTAACACAATAATAGTAGGGGACTTGAACACTCCACTTACACCAACAGATAGATCATCCAAACAGAAGATCAATAAGGAAACATTGGCCTTAAACGACACCTTAGAACAGATGGACCTAGTAGATATATACAGAGCATTCCATCCAAAAACCGAAGAATACACGTTCTTTTCAAATGCACATGGAACATTCTCCAAGATTGATCACATATTAGGCCACAAAACAAGTCTCCATAAATTTAAGAAGATTGAAATAATACCAAGCATCTTTTCTGACCACAACGGTATGAAACTAGAAATCAACTATAGGAAGAAAATCAGAAAAGCCACAAATACATGGAGATTAAACAAAATGCTACTGAACAACGACTGGGTTAACGAAGAAATCAAAGAAGAAATCAAAAAATACCTGGAGACAAATGAAAATGAAAATACGACATGCCAGAATTTATGGGATACAGCAAAAGCGGTTCTAAGAGGGAAGTTTATAGCGATACAGGCCTATCTCAACAAACAAGAAAAATCTCAAATAAACAATCTAAAAATGCACCTAAAGGAACTGGAAAAAGAAGAACAAACAAAGCCCAAAATCAGTAGAAGAAGGGAAATAATAAAAATCAGAGCAGAAATAAATGAAATAGAGACCAAAAAACAATAGAAAAATTAATAAAACCAAGAGCTGGTTCTTTGAAAAGATCAACAAAATAGACAAACCTTTAGCTAGACTCACCAAGAAAAAAGAGAGAAGGCACAAATAAGTAAAATCAGAAATGAAAGAGGAGAGGTTACAACAGACACCTCAGAAATACAAAAGATTATAAGAGAATACTATGAAAAGCTATATGCCAACCAATTCGACAATCTGGAAGAAATGGATAAATTCTTAGAATCATACAACCTTCCAAAACTGGATCAAGAAGAAGTGGAGAATTTGAATAGACCAATCACCAGTAAGGAGATCGAAACAGTAATCAGAAACCTCCCCAAAAATAAAAGTCCAGGACCAGACGGCTTCCCTGGTGAATTCTACCAAACATTCAAAGAAGACTTAATACCTATCCTTCTCAAACTCTTCCAAAAAATTGAGGAGGGGGGGAAGCTCCCTAACTCATTCTACGAAGCTGACATTATCCTGATACCAAAACCAGACAAGGACAACACAAAAAAAGAAAATTACAGGCCAATATCACTGATGAACATCGATGCGAAAATCCTCAACAAAATACTAGCAAATCGCATAAAACAATACGTTAAAAAAGATTATACACCATGATCAAGTGGGATTTATTCCAGGGATGCAGGGATGGTTTAACATTCGCAAATCAATCAACGTAATACACCACATTAATAAAATGAAGAACAAAAATCACATGATCATCTCAATAGATGCAGAGAAAGCATTTGACAAGATACAGCATCCATTTATGATAAAAACTCTGAATAAAATGGGTATAGAAGGAAAGTACCTCAACATAATAAAGACCATATATGAGAAACCCACAGCTAATATCATCCTCAATGGTGAAAAACTGAAAGCTATCCCTCTAAGAACAGGAACCAGACAAGGATGCCCACTGTCACCACTCCTATTTAACACAGTATTGGAAGTCCTAGCCAGAGCAATCAGGCAAGAGAAAGAAATAAAAGGGATCCAAATTGGAAAGGAAGAAGTGAAACTGTCACTATTTGCAGACGACATGATTTTATATATAGAAAACCCTAAAGAATCCACCAGAAAACTTTTAGAAGTAATAAATGAATATGGTAAAGTTGCAGGATACAAAATCAACATACAAAAATCAGTTGCATTTCTGTACACTAACAACGAAGTAGCAGAAAGAGAAATTAAGAATACCATCCCATTTACAATTGCAACAAAAAGAATAAAATACCTAGGAATAAATTTAACCAAAGAGGTGAAAGATCTGTACACGAAAACTATAAAACATTTCTGAAAGAAATTGAAGAAGACACAAAGAAATGGAAAGATATTCCGTGCTCTTGGATTGGAAGAATTAACATAGTTAAGATGTCCATACTTCCTAAAGCCATCTATAGATTCAATGCAATCCCTATCAAAGTTCCAACAACATTTTTCACAGAAATAGAACAAAGAATCCTAAAATTCATATGGAACAACAAAAGACCCCGAATAGCTAAAGGAATCCTGAGAATAAAGAACAAAGCTGGAGGTATCACACTCCCTGATATCAAAATATACTACAAAGCTATAGTAACCAAAACAGCATGGTACTGGCACAAAAACAGACACACAGATCAATGGAATAGAATCGAAAGCCCAGAAATAAAACCCACACATCTATGGACAGCTAATCTTTGACAAAGGAGCCAAGAACATACAATGGGGAAAAGAAAGTCTCTTCAACAAATGGTGTTGGGAAAACTGGATAGCCATATGCAAAAAAATGAAAGTAGATCCTTACCTTACACCATACACAAAAATTAACTCCAAATGGATTAAAGACTTGAATGTAAGACCTGAAACTGTGAAAGTTCTAGAAGAAAACATAGGCAGTACGCTCTTCGACATCGGTCTTAGCAACATCTTTTCAAACACCACATCTGACCGGGCAAGAGAAACAATAGAAAAAATAAACAAATGGGACTACATCAAACTAAAAATGTTCTGCACAGCAAAGGAAACCATCAACAAAATGAAAAGACAACCTAACAATTGGGAGAAGATATTTGCAAACCATACATCTGATAAGGGCTTAATCTCCAAAATATATAAAGAACTCATGCATCTCAACAACAAAAAAACTACCAACCCAATTAAAAAATGGGCAAAAGACCTGAACAGACATTTCTCTGAAGAAGATATACAGATGGCCAACAGACACATGAAAAGATGTTCAAAATCACTAACTATCAGGGAAATGCAAATCAAAACTACAATGAGATATCACCTCACGCCTGTCAGAATGGCTATAATTAACAAGACAGGAAACAACATGTGTTGGAGAGGATGTGGAGAGAAGGGAACTCTCATACACTGCTGGTGGGAGTGCAAACTGGTGCAGCCACTATGGAAAACAGTATGGAGATTCCTCAAAAAATCAACGATAGAACTACCATATGATCCAGCTATTCCACTGTTGGGTATTTATCCAAAGAACTTGAAAACACCAATTTGCAAAGGTACATGCACCCTGTGTTCATTGCAGCCTTATTCACAATAGCCAAGACTTGGAAGCAACCTAAGTGCCCATCAAGGGACGAATGGATAAAGAAGCTGTGGTATATATACACAATGGAATACTACTCAGCCATAAGAAACGACGAAATCCAGCCATTTGTGACAATATGGATGGACATTGAGGGTATAATGCAAAGTGAAATAAGTCAGAGGGAGAAGGTCAAATACCGTATGATTTCCTTCATTAAGTAGTAGATAATAACAACAATAAACAAACACATAGGGACAGAGATTGGATTGGTGGTTACCAGAGGGGAAGGGGGGAGGGTGGAGGGTGAAAGGGATAATTCGGTACATGTGTGTGGTGATGGGTTGTAATTAGTATTTTGGTGGTGAACATGATGTAGTCCATGCAGAAATAGAAGTACAATGATGTACACCTGAAATTTTTGCAATGTTATAAACCAATGTTACTGCAATAAAAAAAATAAATAAATAAATAAAAAATAAAGACAGCTACAAATGAAAAAAAAAGACATCTATTTAAACAAGCTTACATCACATTTATTTAGGTTTATGCTATTATGACTATGAAATGTTTGTAAATAAATTACTGTGGAGAGGTAGAGAAAAGAATTAATTTTAATTCTCATTTTATAAATGGAGTAACAGAAAAACAGATTTAAGAGGCATAATGAGTCATGAGGTTGAGCAGCCTAGTGCTTTACTAGTCAATAATCTATCATAAAACATAAAGGAAAACTGACAAAGGATAAATTCACCAATTCACATACTATGAAAATGTAGTTTATCATATTATATTCATATAAATTTATAATTCTGTAGATATATAAATTTATATATAAATTATATATAATAAATAAATTTATATGATATAAATTATACAGTGTCTCATAATATCACTTTTAATTTTTACTGTTGTCATTGCTATAATTTCACTGATTTTGACATTCTATTAAGGTGATTGGGACTATGGAAGTATATTAGAATCAATTTGGTCCAGTTACAATATCTACTTTCTTGAAAAAACTAAAGGTTAACAGAAATGTTGACTGATTGATTTTAGAAGACATAGGAACGGTCAAAATAACCTCTGGTAGGGCCTATTAACTATAAAAATGCTAGTTTCCTTAAATTCATATTTTACATAAACAAGTTTCTGGTTTCAACAGAAAAATTGGAAAAAAGGGAAGAAATGTAACTAAAGCTATCTAAAAGAAGAGTGTTGAGAATAAATTAAATATAAGACATAGACTAAAGAATGAATACTACCTCTTAGTACACCCTCACTATATGTGAAATCGAGTACATTCATGAAGAAACAAAAGTATGAAAAGAAGCAAACCTTTGTGTAACAGGAAGTTTTCTGCAATGTGAACTGCATTTCTTCACTGTTCACATCATCACTCAAACTGCTAAGATGGACAAGTACAGGCAAAAGTTGTAGCTTCTCTCTCTCTCTCCAGTTTACTGTACTTTTTCTTTGATTAAACCAACAAGTAGACCTGGGAAGGATCCCGAGAGAAATTCTCCCACGGGGAGGGAAACCACAGTGTGAGCATTCCCTCTGAAAGATAATCACCAGGGACTACAAGAACTTCTCACCCGTAATGTATTTTGTATCATGTGAAAAAAAGACAGAATAAATTATTAATTAGTAAACTTACCAGACCTTTAGAGAGTTAGACAGGCTCTCTAGAGGACATGGGAACTAAACTTTTACTTATAGAACAAAATAATTAAAAAATACATTTGGGTGAGAAGTACTTGATTCTTCTTTTATTTTCATGACTTACACAGAGGGACATTCACAATACTTCCTTTGAATGGACTACAACCCTTACTTTTAGAAATTCATTTCTTATCTCTATTGTAAATATAGCATGCTTGTGTTAGAGGAAAATTAATACAGAGAATAAGCTAAACAGTTGATGGAAGCGTTGAAGAAAGGGGATTTTGAAGTAATATAGAGATTAGCAAGAGCAGGCAGTCATACCTCCATCAGGGATTTAAAGGCACAAGAAGAGGTAGTATTAAAAGATCCTAGATGGCTGAGAGTTTCTTCAAGAGTGAGAACCACAGTGCCCAGTAGGTGCAAGAACCAAAAAGAGAAAAACTCCAAGAAGCATGTTGAAAGAGAAAGAAATTCCCTCCCTTCATACATCTTCAGTTCTGCCATTGTCCTATGAAAGCCATAGACAATAGGTCAAAGAATGAGTCTAACTGGATTTGGCCCACAGGCTGTAGTTGGATGACCACTACTCTAGATGGTACAAAGATTCCTCAACTAACATTTTGGGAAAGAAAGAATCTTAGAAAAAAAAATTTCGAGAGTTTCCACATCATGTACTGTGGCTTCAAAGATGTTTGGCATTTTTGTTGCATTGGCTTCCCTGCTAATAAGAGCATAAATTTAATTTGTCCTGTGTAGATGGCATGTTAAAACATTGCAGAATATTTTAGTAATAACAGAACACTGTTCCATATTGATATCCACTGAGAAGATAGCAGGTTATCAAACGTTTTATTTACAAACAGATATGAGGTTTTAATGGAACAACCACAGAGCAGGAAGGCAGGAAATTTCAGAAGCATTCAATTAAAAGTTTCAGAATCATTGAGTGAAATGTAAGTAATTCACATCTTTATGATTTGAGGATTCGTCTCTGTCTGTGCTGATATCAACTCTGGGGTTTTGGCGGCCTTGAGTCTAGGTATAGGTGTACTGGAGGAAACAAATGGTCAACTGTCAGTTCAGTGGTACTTTCAGTTCTCACATTCTTCCCCCAATGCACCTGCTATTAATTTTAGAATCTTCGAATAGTTGTTCCATGAATTCAGTCCAAGTTTGAGAACTGCTTTAAAGAGAGACAGACAAGATGCAGTGTGCTAACTACATCTACCCTCTTTTGTCATTTTTTAAAGTTATTTTCACCAGAAATATGGTTCTGTATTAGGAGTTTTTAGAAATCACTATAAGGATGTCCTTCCATTGTCTTCCAGTCTGCATTGTTTCTGACAAAAAGTCTACACTTTAACTTCTGTTTGCTTGTATGGAATGTCTCTTTTTCTCTCTGGCTATTTTCTCAATGTTTTCTTTTGCACTCATTTTGAGAAATTATATTCTGTTGTGCTTTCATGTGTTTTGTTTTTGTTTTCTGTTTATCCTGCTTGGATTTTGTGAATTTTCTTACATGTATATGCCTATAGTTGTCATAAACTTTGAGGAAAATTTGCCCACTATAGCTTCTAATATTTTTCTGGCCCCACTTCTTCAATTACGTTTGTAATATTTTCTCGGTTGTCACTAATGTCTATTCATTTTTTATCTCCCTTAACTCTATGCTCATGTTTGTTTGTTTCTATTGCTATGTATTCAAGCGTACAATCTTTTCTCCTGTAATGTGTAATCTGCTTTTAAATCCATCCTGTGTATTTTCAGTTCAGATATTGTGTTTTCCTGTTTTAGGATATCCATTTGTTTCTTTCCCATATTCTCCATTTATTTTTTCATTTCTTCACATTTGCCATTAAATCCATGTGAAAATTTATGTGTCTACTAATTTATTCATCTATGTCATCCCTGCATATGTCTATTGACTAACTCATATTCTCATGCTTTTTCATAGGACTGGTCGTTTTTGATTGTATACCAAACATTATAAATGTTGTATTGTTCAATGTTTAAATTTTAGTTTTGTACCTTTAAAAAGTATGAGAATTTGGGTTGGTAGGTAGGTACTTACAGATCAGCTTTATCCTACTGAAGACTGTTTTTAGGGTGTGTTAGGTCTGTTTTAGGGTAGAATTTACTCTAGAGCTTGTTAAGCTCAACTGCAAAGCATAACCCTTCTGGAGTCTTAACTGAGTGTCCTATATCTTCAATGAGGTCTGCACTTTAGACACTGAAAATTTAATGTTTCCCGGCTCTATGAAAGCTCTTAGAATTGTTTGGCTTACAGCTCACAGGCAGCTGTTATTTTCCTCAGATATGAGGATTTTGGCCAGATTCATGGATTTTCTCTTAGGCATATACAAATTATTATTCAGCCAAAAATTCACTATAATTCGTTTTTAGTTTTTGGAGATCTTTCTCAGCATCCCTCTTTCCTTTTTAGTAAGACGTCCCACAAATTTGAGCTGCCACAGTCTCTCTAAAATTCTTTCTTACTACAATCTTACTAATCTTTCAAAGAAGCAAAGTTAAGCCATGTGAATATTCTATATTATTCATCTTTTTTCTATTTAACTAATTTGTATCTATATTATTTACCTTCTTTTATTTTTTGGTTTAACTTGCTGTTTTCTATTTCACATTCTTAAGGTAGATTAATTTATTGATGTTCCCGCTTTTCTCCTTTATAATATTTACATATAAGGCTTTGTGTATCCGTCTAAATACTTCTTTTTCTGCATCCCAGAAGTTTAGATATATCATAATTTATTATAATTTAGTTTGATTTCTTTTTACTCACGGATTTTTAGGAAGTGTATTTTGTGTGTGTGTGCGTGTGTGTGTGTGTGTGTGTGAGGAAGATTAGCCCTGAGCTGACATCTGTTGCCAATCCTCCTCTTTTTGCTGAGGAAGATTGGCCCTGGGCTAACATCTGTGCCCATCTTCCTCTACTTTATATAAGATGCCACCACAGCATGGCTTGATAAGTGGTGCATATGTCCGTGCCCCGGATTCGAACCTGCGAACTCTGGGCCGACGAAGCGGAGCATGCGAACTTCACCACTATGTCACCAAGCCAGCCCCTAGAAAGTGTTTGTTTTTAATGCCCATGCCCATAGAGCTTTCCAGTTGCCTAATTGTTATTGATTTGCATATTAAGTTGACATGATCAAAGAACATACAGTGAATGATTTCAATCTCTGAATTTGTTGAGGGTTTCTTTATGTCTCACCTATTGTGAATGCCAGTACATGTTTCTTATGTATTTATAAGTAGTAGCATGTTGTTACGGCTAATGCTATTGTAAGAAGTTTAAAGATGAGAAAAAATATATTGGATTATAAAGATTAGATATCCAAGCTCCACCCCATGTACTTTCTAGTTGGAGATGTTGGAAAGTTAAAATGTCTCCTGCTACTAAGGTTCTCGACACAGATTTTGTTCTACCAATTAGATCCATACAAACTCAGAATTCAGAAGGGCATTATCTTTCTGTTTCTTTTCTACCACTTAGGAAGGTTGTGGAAACAAGTGGGCCTTTTTCTGCAGCAATGTTGAGCCCGCCAACTTCCTAAAGGAGCTATTTTGATGGATGAGGAAGTAGTGGCATCTTTTGATTCTGTGTATCTGATCCATAGATCAGAGTTATGGTGCTATGTTTTTAAATCATAACTCCGATGGTAGCCCTCTTTGTGAATTAATCCTATATCGCTCCAGGAGTCATTAGAAGAGTGTCAGCCAGAAGTTCCTCCAGCCTTTCCAAATTCGATAGGCCTCAATTCACCCTAAGGAATAATTTCCTGTTTAAAATACCTAAACTTCTTTCTTTTCCTACACAGACCAACTTTTACTAATACTGTATTATAATAACGGGAAGCTCTGGTCTCATAGCATTTTGCTGTCTTTACACACAAAACAATTCCAGAAAAATTCAAGAATAATATTTAATTAAAAGAGGGATTTTCAATAATAGGATTACAATTAACTTATGGAAAATTTATAAAAAATGACATCCTTATAATATTAGGCTCATTAAATAGAGTATTATGTCTCTGGCTATAATCTAGTCTTTCAGTCACACAGTAGTTATTAAAGAATTTTTAAATATAGATTCTGATTTCTTATAAATATTTTTACTAAAGATTTTAAAATAATTTTACTGAATGCTATCATTTCTTTCATTATATTTTCTAACTCTTTAGTATTTATATATACAAAAGTATACAATGTGCAAAACGTTGCCTGATTCTGCAATTTACAGGGTATTTACTGCATCTTGAAATATGTCTGCATCAAGAAAAGACAGGTAAACAATAATTTGGAATAAATTATTGTCTTTTTTAAACACAGCATTGTAATTTGCTACATAATTTAAAATATTCGCTTATCTAAAACTTTTCTAATATAGTATAAACTTTTAAATCTGTTTCTCTATGCCTATCAATACGTATGCTGTGATAATTACTAGAAAGATTTTCTTTGTCAATTAAGAAAGTAAGTCCAGAGAAACTTCCCAAAGGATACACACAACCAGAGAAGAAAGAGTTCCTCGTACTTGGACTATTATTAGACTATCTGCTTGTCTCTGAGTTACTGCAGTCCTCGTGGACAACAGCCCTGGAGCCTGCACTCATGTCTCCATAATTGACTCTATGATTACTCCTCTCCCAGTGGAATCCATGCCAGAGGATGAGCAAAACTTCAATGCTGAAATATCTGAAAAAAGATTTCACAGGAATAACAATAACTGAGGCCATCTCAAACAACCACTATTGATACTGTCCCAGATGATCATGGACTCTGGATGACACAAGGTTCTATGCTCCTTAAATATCCATGGTTATCCCGCTATCCTTATTTTAAGACATATAAAGTATACGAGAATTCAGGAAGGAATTTTCCTTTATATATACATTCCTTGCCCTGACTGAAGAGTGAGATCCCGTGAATTGATGCAGCTTTGGTAGAAAGTCATCTATTGCAGTGTAAGGACTGGACTGTTCGCCAGCTTCTCTGCCTGCTTCAAAAAAGGGCTAAATGGTTGTGGCACTTTTAATTTAAACAATTATTAATGGATATGAAATGTTTATAATGATGCAATCAACATGCATGTAAATGGAGGAATGACCTTCAGCTGAGAAAATGAACACATATTTGGAAATAGCTTTAGAGAATTTTATTTTAACTAGGCTTAGTGATGTTTTGGTGCCATTAATTTTGACATACCAATAACTTATCTATTTTTATTCTGTTTTCAAAGATGGCTTCAGTAATAATGGAAACTAAATAGATTGAGGAAAAATATTTTTAAATATGTTTATTACCGTAATATAATGATTCAAATACTGACTTGGCTATCATAATAGATCCAAAACTATCACAGAGATTATGTGTAAGCTCTTATTTGAGATTATATCTAATACTCCTATTCTAGATTATGTGTAATACTCCTACTTTGTATAAATATCATTATTTAACTATAAATATATTAAGAATACAAATTCAGAGTGTGAGTAAAATTACACAATAAAATATGCCGCATTCTTCTGGAACTCCCCGGGAAAACATGATTTACATACAATAAACAAAGAAATTTCACTGCTTATTAGAACAACAGTCTCAGAACACTAGTGTTATCTGGTCCAAATTCTTGATTCTTCATGACTTTAAAATTGTTTCATATGCAATATTTAACTAAATTGTAAGTAATCTATTTCTACATATAAGAGAGTATTTATGTCACTAGAATCAAAGCCAAGATTTCATTTGTTTGCCTTGTTCCTCTCAGCAGGTTTCAGCCATGGGTGACAGGGGAACAAGCAATCACTCAGAAGTGACTGACTTCATTCTTGTCGGCTTCAGGGTCCGCCCAGAGCTGCACATCCTCCTCTTCCTGCTATTTCTGCTCGTGTATGCCATGGTCCTTCTAGGGAATGTTGGGATGATGGCCATTATAATGACTGATCCCCGGCTGAACACACCAATGTATTTCTTCCTAGGCAACCTCTCCTTCGTTGATCTCTTCTATTCGTCTGTTATTGCACCCAAGGCTATGATCAACTTCTGGTCTGAGAGCAAGTCCATCTCCTTTGCAGGCTGTGTGACTCAGTTCTTTCTCTTTGCCCTCTTCATTGTGACTGAGGGATTTCTCCTGGCAGCCATGGCTTACGACCGCTTCATCGCCATCTGCAACCCACTCCTCTACTCTGTCCAGATGTCAACACGTCTCTGCTCTCAGTTGGTGGCTGGTTCCTATTTCTGTGGCTGCATCACTGCAGTTCTTCAGACCAGCATGACGTTTACTTTACTCTTTTGTGCTTCTCAGGCCATAGATCACTTTTACTGTGATTACCATCCGTTTCAGAGGATTTCTTGTTCTGATCTCTACATTCTTAAGGTGGTTTCTTTTTTCCTAAGCAGCATTATTATTTTGCCTACCATAATTGTCATTATTGTGTCCTATATGTATATTGTGTCCACAGTTCTAAAGATACGCTCAACTGAGGGACGTAAGAAAGCCTTCTCCACATGCAGCTCTCACCTAGGAGTCGTGAGTGTGCTGTATGGCTCTGGCTTTTTTGTGTATCTCACTCCTGACAAATTTCCTGAACTGAGTAAAGTGGCCTCCTTATGTTACACGTTAGTCACTCCCATGTTGAATCCTTTGATTTACTCTCTGAGAAACAAAGATGTCAAGGAAGCTCTGAGAAAGATCCTGGGGGAAAAAAAGATTATTACTTAATTCTTTTTTAACATTGAAATAGCTGAAGGACCTGGACATCGTGACAATTTGGGGAAGCACTGAAGCAAAGAATGCACACATTGGTCTTAGAAATATTTAATCTTAGTAGCCTATTTATTTGAATTCCACTTACAGCTGAAAAATACATTTGGACTATATTTTGCCTGCCTGTTGATTTTGGAGAGGAATAGGATTTCTACATATTTCAACCTCATTTTGGGTAAAGATACTGAATGACAAGTCATTTGTCTTTGGGGAAAATATATTCCTAGTTTCCTGTTGGCTCTCTGAGGATGTTATTTGGGATGTATCATTTATTTTGAATCAGTAATATGTTTTGTAGATATGTATGTAATTGGTAGAGATAACAAAATATGATATAATAAGGAGACAGAACAAAATATCAGATTTACTGAAGAAATCTTTTTGAGTGCTCAGTGACAGAATCAGATACTCTGCAGGGCACAGAGTCCTAAGGATGACATGTGAGTCACCCTTAATTGTCCAGAGACTGAATGAGTGACGCATTTATTTCATGGTTTCTCTTGCTTGGATCATTATTATTCTGTCCACCATCAAATATCTACTAAATCAATAAACTTTGCTTGCAAATTTTCCCTTTCACAAGAAATTGTAATAACAATCCAAAAGAAAATATTTTTTGTCATATATGCCTTTCTGAGCATTAATTCATCAAATTGATATTTATTGAATTTTGATGCACTCTTTGCCATATGAATACCCCTAGGAATAAGTAATTTCTATTCTTAACCTCACAATCAAATGAGGGAAAAATAGCTGAGTAGAGAACTAAACTGCCACATGGTAACCCCAGTGAAAAGACATATATAGAATAACACTAAGGGAGTGGAGTCTCTAAAGTTGAGTGGTCTTAATGGTCAGGGAAAACTTCCTAAGCACATTTTTAAAAGTAAATAGAATTGAGCCAGATGAAATAAACAGTTTCTGTGCAAAGGGAAACAAACAACTGTGTAGTGAACTGCATAAAGTTTAATAAGTGATTTTTAGTGCACAAGACAGGGAGTGAGAGATGAGACTTCAAAGGAAATTCATGGAAATCGTGCAGATCAATATGACAAGTCAAGGAAGGTGACCTTTATTCTGTAGGCAGGGGGTAAGCACTGGGGATTTTTAGGAAAGGCGGCATTGTGTTCAAATTGGCATTTTACAAAATCACACTGGTAACTTTGTGGAAGATAAATATTCACAGGGAGAAGATGGTAGTCACAGAGAGTCTGTGGTCATCCAAGTAAGAGCTTGTGGTGGCTTTAACAAGGGCAGTCTTGTTAGAGATAGTGAAGAGAAGGACTCTGTTTAAAATGGCAGGTAAACTAAGCTGGATATTGATTGATGGTTGAGAAAATGAGAATGAGGGAGCAGTGAATAATGACTTCTAATGTTTGAGCATCTGTGACAGCGGAAACACTACCTCATAAAATGAGGAGGAAATAGAAGAGGAATAAGAGTAAATCATTAATGTAAGAGTTAAGGAAATGAGCTCAGGAGTCAGAAGGGGCTTTCAGATTCTGTTTGTGCCTCTGTAGCTTTGCGCAAGTTCCAGGCTATCTCTGCACTTTCATTTCCACGCGGAAAATGGGTGCATAACAGCATCTACATCTTAGAGTTACTTGAAGGATTAAATTACGTAAATTTCATATAAATTTGTTAAATCTATAAATTTAACCGCTGTCAGATTTATTCTTTCCTCATGTCCTTGGTACTATGTCCTGTTAAGTCTGAGAGAGGAAGGAAATAATTTTCTCTGCCCCTTTCGCTGACGCTCTGCCATGGAGCACCCCCAATTTTCCAAGCAGACCTATGTTTTAATTTCCACAGACAGATCTTGAGTAACACTAACTTTGTTACTTCAGGCTTTACCTTTCTTTCTGCTGACAACTAACAGAAAAGATTTTTTAAATGACCAAAAGAAATGAACAGAGCCCCCAATTAGATGCAAAATAGTATCTTAGCAAATACTGTATCTATTTATCTCTCTACTCGTGTCTTTCTTTAAGAATCTCCTTTACTGTTAGCAAATGTCTCCTCTTTCATCCACATTTTTAAAAATACGGATTACTGGGGAATATAGGGGACTCACTAGCTAGAAACACTTTATGAAAATTTTCAGGTAAGTGGTCACTGTGTCTTGTCTCTCTCCTTGAGATGAAGCAGAAAGATGTTTAGGTTGAAAGAGGCACATTGTCCTAACCCTCCTCTGGGAGCACAATGCAGAATTCTTCAGGCAGCACTCTGAGTCCTGCGACGGAACACGCCTGCAATGCAAGAGACTCCTGATTCTTTATAATCCCAGCCCACCCAAGACCCAAGCACAGGGTCCTTGTTCATTGCATATTAGTAGTCTTACATTAAAGTGAGAAATAATTCCTAACAATAGAGTTGCTGTTACTGGAGAAGAATGTCCTCCTATGTTCACCTTGTACTGCATGACCCCCAAACACTATCAGACCCCACATATACACATAAGTCATAAATACAAACATAATCATAATGTCTCTCTTTCTCTCTCTCTCTCTACACACACACACACACACACACCAGAATACCTTTGAGAAAAGTACTAAGAATGGTCACTGATTGAATCACCCCCTAGAGCAATATATGTCCAATGTCATCCAGCTGACTCAGAAAAGAATCTTCAGGCTGAGAAAAAGGCTAACAGACCTCACCATAAGAGGATATGTATAACAGTTTTTCAGTGCTGACTTTTTTCCTTCCTTTCTGGATGTCAAGTAATTGCTGTCATTGCTACAGGAATTAAATCAGGCATATTCTGTTCTCCCTCCTATTTGGAACTTACTCTTCTCATTTTACTTTTGACTCAAGGACTATGGATGTGCTGTACAGAGTAAGTCTTGAAAGCAGGGATGAAATTGAAAAATGATAATAAAACCTAGCATGTTAATAAAAATTAATCAAAATATATAAATAAATTCATACATACATACTTACATATGTATATGTATGATTCTCTAAATATGATATATGCATTATAAGACTGTTTATAAAATCATCAAAGTTGTAGTACAAGTCATGTACAAAATCACTTTAATAATATTTAGCTAATTTTTGGATTTTGGAATTCTTGGTTATTTTTCAAAACATCATTGTTAGTACCTAAATAACACCCTTATCCAAAACATTATGCAAGCAAGAAACTTCTTCAAACTCATCTAGTGACTTCCCATAAAATTTATAATTACAGCTGATGGTGGTGTCAATAACTAGTAAAGTTTTCTTAATTTAAATGATTGTGTTTATGGTGGTGAATCTTCACTCACCTGCTGCTACACTAATGACAATTACATTAAAAGGTTTTAGCTGCTTTTACCATTGAGATATTTACGTAATAAATATCTTCTATTGCCTTGAGTAGTTTCCTGTTCTTTAGGACAAATTAAATCTTCAGTCGAAAAAAAGACATTTCTGAGTCATTGCTCTAAAATGCAAGTCCTTGGATCTAAAAAAACAGCTCTGCACACTATTATTTCTCAAATACTTTATTGAGGAATAACTTGTGTGGAATAAACTGTATTCAATCAGAGTGTGCAATTCTCAAATTTTTGACACTTTTATACATCAGTGAAACCATCACCACATCAAGAGACAGAACATATCTATCACCTCCATAAAATTTATCGTGTCTCTTTTTAGTCCACGCCTCCTACCAAATCCATTCCAGATAACTAGTGATCTGATTTTTTTTGCATATATATATGTATACACACACACAGTATGTACTCTTTTGTGTTAGGATCTTACACTGAGTAAAATGATTTTAAGATCTATTCATTTTGTCACGTGTGTAACCAGTTCATTCTTTTTATTACTAAGTAGTATTCCATCTTCCATTGAACACATACCAAACTTTGCTTTGCCCTCTTAAATTGATGGACAATGGAGGTGTTTTCAGTTCTTAGATATTGTGAATAAAGCTAAGATGAACATTCGCACTTATGTATTTGAGTCCAGGCACACTCCATCCCTTCCCTTTCTCAGCCCACCATGATAGAAAGTCCACTTGTTCAGGCAAGTTCAGACAAGAATACAGGAATTCCTCTTCCCCTAGATCCCAGTCAAAGGCTACCATATCACCTTGAGAGTATCAGGCTGCACACATTTCTTATTCCCTCCAGATCCATGTTGCAGAAGCTCTAGTCAAGGTGACAGCAGTTAAAATGTCTAGAGATCTCTTCCTCTACCCAGCCCCATTCATAGGATAGAAGTTTTACACCAGGCGTGATAGGCCAAGAATAATGGGGCACCAATTTTAGTTGCCCCAGTTCAAAAGATAGAGGTTCTATGCCAAGAGAGACAAGCTTATAAGACCATAGGCTTCTGACCTCACCCAGAATCCTGCTCATAAAGCAGGGGTGTCACTCTGAGAGAACAGCACCATGGTTCCTGCTCCAGTTCCAGAAAAGCTGAACACAGGTTTTACCTAGCAAGAAAGGAAGGCCATAAAAATAGAGGGCTCCAAAGCTCTCCCCCAGTGAATTCACTTTATTTGGAAGACAGTGTGGGAAAGTTCAAACATAAGGGAACTCACAAACATAACAAATATTTGGTAATAAGCAATTAAAAGGAGGTTGGTAGCTCCACCAGAGCAAAAAGCTAACTGTCGATCAACTAAAAGATTACCAAAGAGAACCAGGAAAGGAGACAGCTAATAAGGGCACTCCTGCAGCTGGAACAAACCTCAAAGACTGGCTTTAAAGACTATCCTTACAAAGCGGACCAAATTTAATTGGATCAGGCTGCAGAGCAACACGTCCCAGATGTTTTCAAAACAATGGACCAAGAAGAATTAGTGGAGGCTATCTGCTCAGTAGAAAACCTAGAGAGGCACAACACTCCACAAAATGATCAGAGGAAGACACAGCCAAAGGTGGCCCTGATAAAACCACTGTCATCCGAGAGTAACTGTGCACAAGTTAAGGTTGTGCCTCTGAGAAGTGACACCAGAGGCCTCTCAGAGCAAACAGAATTCAATAAAATTGGTCAGCAGAGTCACTGAAAAGTAAACAAGTGAACACCACCAAAAATATAGCTGTTATTTTTAATAATTACTCTGGAGTTTAAAGGTACAATAACTGAAAGAATGTCATATAGTTGGAATCTTACAGCATGTAGCTTTTTCAGATTGGCTTCTTTCTCTTAGTAACATGCATTTATAGTTCCTCCATGTTTTTTCGTGGCTGGATAGCTCATTTCTTTTTAATGCTGAATAATATTCCATTGTCTGGATATACCACAGTTTACTTATCCATTCACCTACTGAAGGATATCTTGATTACTTCCAAGTTTTGGCAATTATGAACAAAGCTCCTATAAACATCCAAGTGCAGGTTTCTGTGTGCACATAAGTTTTCAACTCAATTGGGTAAAAGCCAAGCAGCATAATTGCTGGAATGAATAGAAAGAGTATGTTTAGTTTTGCTAGAAACTGTCAAATTGTCTGCCAAAGTGGCTGTACTGTTTTTCAGTCCCACCAGCAATGTATAAGAGTTCCTGGGGCTCGCATGCTCCCCAACATTTGACATTGTCAGTGTTTTGGATTTTGACCATTCTGATAGGTGTGTAGTGGTGTCTCGTTGTTTTAATTTGCATTCCCTTATGACATATGATGTGGAATATCTTTTCATTTGTTTATTTGCCATCTGTATATCTTCTTTGGTGAAATGTCTGTTAAGGTCTTTGGTCCATTTTTTAATCAATTGTTTGTTTTCTTATAGATGGGTATGCAGTGTTCCTTGTATATTTTGGATATCCTGTATCAGATAGGTTTTCTGCAAATATTTCTCTCCAGCCTATGTCTTTTCTTGTCATTCTTTGACAATGTCCTTCACAGAAATTTTTAATTTTAGTGTAGTCAAACTTATCAATTGTGTCTTTCATGGATCATGCCTTTGGTGTCGTATCTAAAAAGGTATCGCCATACCCTTGGTCATCTAGCTTTCTTCTATGGTATCTTCTAGAAGCTTCATAGTATGTGTTTTACACTTAGGTCTATGATCCAATTGAGTTAATTTTTGTGAATGGTGTAAGGTTTACATCTAGGTTCACATTTTTGCATGTGGATGTCCAGTTGTTCCAACACTGTTTGTTGAAAAGACTATCTTATCTCCGTTGTATTACCTTCGCTCTTTTGTAAACGATCAGTTGGTTATATTTAAGTGGCTCTATTTCTACTCTCTCCATTCTGTTCTCTTGATCTGTTTTCATTTTTTCACCAATATCACACTGTATTGATTACTGTAGCTGTGTTCAGTCTTGAAGTTGTGTAGTGTCAATTCTCTGATTCTGTTCTTCTCCTTCAATATTGTGTTGGCTATGCTGGGTCTCTTGCCTCTCCACATAACCATTAGATTCAATATCCAAATTTTGTTGATATCCACAAAATAACTTGCTGGGATTTTGAATGAGATTGCGTTAAATGTATAGATCCAGCTGGGAAGAACTGACGTCTTGACAATATTGATGTCTCATTGCTCTTTGCTGGTATCTGGAAAGGGATTGACTTTTGATTATTAACCATGTATCCTACAAACTTCCTATACTCTCTTACTAGTTTCAGGAGTGTTTTTGTCAATTCTTTCATATTTTCTACATAGACATTCAAGTCATCTGTGAACAAAGATAGTTTTTTGTCTTCCTTCCCATTCTGTATACCTTTTTGAATTAGTTTGCCTGGGCTGCCATATCAACATACCACAGACTGGGTGGCTTAAACAACAAATTTATTTTCTCACAGTTCTGGAGACTAGAAGTCCAAGATGAAGCTGCCAGTGGATTTGGTCTCCTCTGAGGCCTCTTTCCTTGTCTTGCAGATGGCCGCCCTCCTGCTCCCTATTCACATGACTGTCCCTCAGTGCACATGCACCCCTGGTGTCTCTCTGTGTGTCATAATCTCCTCTCCTTATAAAGACACCAGTCAAGTTGTATTAGAGCCCACCACAACAGCTTTATTTTAATTACCTCTTTGAAGGCCCTGTCTCCAAATATGACTGCAGTCACATACTGCAGTACCAGGGGGTTAAGCCTTCAACATATGAGTTTGGCAAGACATAACTCAGCCTGTAACACATTTATTACATTTTCTTTTCTATTGCATTAGCTAAGAATTCCAATAGGATGTTGAAAATGTGTGGCGAGAGGGAACATCCTTGCCTTGTTCCTGATATTAACTGGAAAGCTTCTAGTTTCTCACCATTAAATGTGAACTTAGCTGTAGATTTTTTGTGAATGTTCTTTTTCAGATTGAGGAAATTCCCCTCTATTCTTAGTTTGTTGAGAGCTCCTTTACTTTTTATCTGTTTGTACCATCACCATGCACATCATTCAAGTTCAGAAATGGTGAGACACACCTCCTTTGGTACATACTAATTAGTGAATATGTTCTGTATTTTACCTGTATTTTTACCAGTAATTTTTCAAATGAGCATTTTTTCACTTACGTTGGCATACTTCAAGCCCACATCACTAACAAGAACTGATACAGCATTTTCCCTGACTCTAATCTTATCCCCTTTACATATATCTTCCACATAGCCCTGACGATTTTCCCTAATTACCAACCACCTGCTCTCAGGTACTCACCTTGCAATCTCTGTGTTTGTCTTTGCATACAAACCTCTAGATTTTAATTGTCTGTCCAAGGATGTAACTCTTACACTAAATTGTAAGCTCCCTAAAGAACGAGGTTATTTATACCTGAGCCTACCACAAGACCAGAATATAGTGCACAGGTAGTCAATAAAATTAATCAAATAAATAAGCATTCACCAGCATGGATGAGTAAATTTTGGATCACACTCTGTTTTGATGACTGTCTTGTTTCTTTAACTTTAATAAATGTTCCTCACAATAATTAATACAGGAAAACATTATGAAGATCCAGATAGAGGGAATGATTTCTAAAAATGTTTGCATATCTCTATCTCCCACTTTGGTTCTTTATACTATGTTCTAGCAACTAGTAGTACCTTAGAGCTCTCCACATGTCTGACACACACAATACACAGTCTTCCCAGTTAATGTATATAGTGAAGATAAATTATTGTTTGTATCTTCATATTATTATTTCCTCTCAATATAACACATATAAAATCCTTGATTTGAAGTAAAAATTTAATAACTCTTTTATACTAAAGAAATTAGTTACAAAATTGGGAGCTGTTTCATTTAAAGACATACGTTGGGCACTATTGTCTGTTATCAGTGATTGTGTGTAAGGGGAGGAGCAATTCCAAAGACAAGCACCAGACAAAATGCTGCTTAAAACTATGATAAAATATAATAATAGTACTCAGAGGAATGCCATGAAAATAAATAGAAATCAATTCTGTGACATAAAATGTTATTTGAGATCAGTAGGACGGTTCATCTTGAAAAATGCTCCTGTAATGTCCAGGACATCTCCAATATCCAGGACGTTCAGGATTAACAATGTCTCAGAGGGAAAAAATAATAATACATGGGAAGGGTACATCACCTTGAAAAAGCTTCTGATAAGGTTTTTATGATGTTCAGGAGAATAATTTTCACTAGTGGCCACAAAGAGTATGAAATAAACAGCCACAACTCCTTTGGTGGAAGGGAAATAATAATCACAGAATAGTATTTTTCTTCTCTAGAAATTTCTTTAGAGCTTCTTTGACGTCTTTGTTTCTCAGAGAGTAAATCAAAGGATTCAACATGGGAGTGACTAAGGTGTAACATAAGGAGGCCACTTTACTCAGCTCAGGAAATCTGTCAGGAGTGAGATACATAAAAAAGACAGCACCATACAGCACACTCACGACTCCTAGGTGAGAGCTGCACGTGGAGAAGGCTTTCTTACGTCCCTCACTGGAGCGTGTCTTTAGAACTGTGGACACAATATACAAGTAAGAAACAATGATAACCATGATGATAGGCAAGGTAATGACGCTAGCTAAGGAAAAAGAAACCATTTTATTGATAAAAATGTCAGAACAAGATAGTCTCTGAAGTGGGCGAGTATCACAGTAAAAGTGGCCAATGGTCCGAGAAGCACAAAAGGATAAAGTAAATGTCATGCTGGTCTGAAGAACTGAGCTGATGCAGCCGCAGAAATAGGAACCAGCCACCAACTGAGAGCAGAGACGTGTTGACATCTGGACAGAGTAGAGGAGTGGGTTGCAGATGGCGATGAAGCGGTCATAAGCCATGGCTGCCAGGAGAAATCCCTCAGTCACAATGAAGAGGGCAAAGAGAAAGAACTGAGTCACACAGCCTGCAAAGGAGATGGACTTGCTCTCAGACCAGAAGTTGATCAGAGCCTTGGGTGCAATAACAGACGAATAGAAGAGATCAACGAAGGAGAGGTTGCCTAGGAAGAAATACATTGGTGTGTTCAGCCGGGGATCAGTCATTATAACGGCCACCATCCCCGCATTCCCTAGAAGGACCATGGCATACACGAGCAGAAATATCAGGAAGAGGAGGATATGGAGCTCTGGGCGGACCCTGAAGCCAACAAGAATGAAGTCAGTCACTTCTGAGTGATTCGTTGTTCCTCTGTCACCCATGGCAGAAACCTGCTGACAGGCACAAGGAAAAATAAACAAATGAACTCTTGGCTTTGATACAAGCTACAAGCAATCTCTTACGATATTAGGATTTACAAAGCTATTCTACAATTATTACTCATTTTAAACTTATAAAATTAGTGTGACAAATTGACAAATTTAAACCAATTCCAACTTATGATGAATCAGGTTAGGTTTATTCCTTAATTCATACAAGCAGTGGAATTAGATCTTTTTTCTCTGAGTCTAACACAATGCCTTTCTACCCAAATGCCTTTCACATTTGCAGAACTATCACTTCTGTATACATGTCTGACTCATGATTTACGCACTAAATTGAATGTCATGAAGCAGTGATTGGAAGAAGGCACAAATAATTTAATAAATGGCATTTTGGATGCCATTTCGGTGTCTGGGTTTGGAGATAGAGGAGACTTCAGTAGTCTAGTTTAGGAAAACTTAACTTTGAGACCTTCAGTTAGAGTACCAGCAGATATAAAGAAAGTGACTAAGTTTGAAAACTACTTAAGAGGTGCAGTTACTTTTTGTTGGTAATGGGAACTTTGGATTCTGATATAAGCTACATAACTTATATAAAATAAGTTATATACTACAATAAAAGTTCTGCACAACCAAACACAAAAATCATTGGCACTCACGTGCCAGGATTTCTCTACCAGATGGGCCTCCTAAGCTTTTTCATCAAGACAATCTCCCTGCGTTTCCTCAGCCCCCGGCTCATAGTTTTCTTAAGAAGGGACCTACAGGCAGTCTAGATAGAAGAATGACTTTAGAAATGGATACTGAACACAGGATACATACGAAGGAATTGCTGATTGCATTCCTATTTACCCTGGATATAACTTTCATAGTCATCATTAAGCATTTACTAGACAGCTCAACTAGAATTTTGAGCTCCTTGTAGTAACAGTATGGTCACTCTTTCTCTCTCCTCAGGGCTTTAAATGCACAATTCCACGAGGACAATAATAATAGCAAATGTTCATGTGGTACTTTTTATATGCCAGACACTTTTCTCAATGCTTTCATAGTAGTTCATTTAATCCATACAACAACAATATGAGGTGACTACTATTATTTACTCCAGCTTACAGATGACGAAACTGAGGTACAGAGAAATGAAGTCTTTTGAAAGCCACCTACTAGGATGGTAATTGGAATTTGAAGCCAAGAAGTGTGGCTCCAGAATCCATGCTCCTGATCACTGCCTGATACCACCTGTGATAAGGAGCCCTTCCTGTTCGTTTACCTGATTTACTTCTACTTGAACTTCAGAGTTCAAAGTTTCTTATCTTCAAAATAAATTCCCCAATTCTTCAACATGTGTTAAAACAATTGCATACATCATGCTCCCAAGAATAGTAGCTATTATCACCATGTTTTATATTAAATATTAATAATTCCTCACTTGACAATAACTTCCTTAAGATGAAAACTTCCATTCATCCTCCATACCTTCTGTGTCTGGCAAATGGCAATTAATCAATACATATTTATTATATAGATAAAGGTTGAATGATAATCAAGCATGCAGAATCAGAGAAAAATTTGAAGACTCTGTAATACTGCAGTGGTGAGCATGGGTTTAGGTTTCAGCAGAGGTGAGTTCCAGTGCTGCTTCTCTCATTTTCTAACTGGGACCTTGGACCAGTTACTTATGTAACTTACTTACATCACTTGTATCACTGACTTATGTTATTTAAATTACTGATGCAACTTTTTCCAAGTTACTATACCACTGCATCCTCATATAAAGGAGGGATAAAAATAATATAACCCTCAAAGTTTTTTTGGAGGTAGACAATGAGATAATACATGCAAATGACTTAGCACCTTTTATGACAGAGTAAGTACTCGATAAATATTAGCCAGTCTTATTTTTATTAACTTTCTGTAATCAATCCCACAATGTACACTAAAATCATAAGTAGTAATTAGGTTGAAAATTGATGATACGTTTAGGGCTTTTTTGGATAAACCCTTCTAAGTTGAGGGAAGGAGGAAGGAATCAGAGAAACAGTAAAAGTTTAGAAAGATAAAAAAATCTGAGAAAAGTGTTATATTTTCCCTGAGCAAAAGATGACTAATAGGAGAATGGCATGGTGTATTATTTTTATACTTTTATTAGTCACCAGCGCCATCAAAAATAAAATTTACAAATAATTGTATGCTAGAGGAAGATTTCAAATACATTATGCTCAGGTTCTGGGGAGATGAAAGATATTTAAGCAGTGAAAAGAGATCCTGGATTAGTCATGAAATATTTTTTGAAAAATGATGTATCTTATTTTCCTTTAGTCTCACCTAGGAGCAAGGATTCAGATTGTTTTAATTTTTGAGATTTATTCTTATTAAAATCTCTCTAATGTTAATGTTTATGACTGAAGACATTTATACCTAGAAGAGGGAGAATTTCTCCCAGAGTAGCCAACAAACAAGTAGTCAGTTTGTGACTTATTATTAGTCAAAAACTCACATGTTTTAAAATTTGCTTTTACCTTGTATTATTTGGTAATTTGTCAGATTCTGCAAAATGAAGCAAAAGAATTCGACACTTTCCTCTTCTTATTGTTTTAATTCTAGAAAGGGTAAACATAAAAGTAATTAGTAGCTAACAACTACAAGTACTGAAAAATCATCACACCAAGATAAAAAGAACTCTCCTCCCCCCAAAATTTCCAAATGCATTTTCATTATCCCAGTTTTTGTTTCTTCCCATAGAGAAATTTGACGTATTTTCCTTATTGCTCTATTTGAATAACTGTCCTTTTTTTCAATAGTTGATTCCTCCAAAATTGCTATAGTCCCTCATAGAAGAGAGACAAGGTGAATTTTCTAAATGAAGAACGGCTAAAACTGAAATAATTCCAGGAATTATATTCTAAGGTTATGCAAAGTGAACCTGAGGAATCGGTCTGCAGAATATCCTCTCTTCTGCATTTTTTGGTGCTTAAATCTTTTTAAAGAAGGAAAGGAGATTGTTGTGGATACATAACTAGAGGCCTTGAGACATCTAGAATCCCCAATAACCTGCTGAAATATCAGTGGCAGTTCTCCATAAGGGCTTTGGTTTTGGCACCACAGAGTAACTTTTTCAAATAATTGCAGCACTGAGGTTTCCCTCACCTTCTGGGAGATAGTCCTACTGGGAGAGAAGGAAGCGTGTCACTTATTAAGATATCTAGGATTCAGAGACAAAGTCCATGAGGACCACAGAGACTCTAGACTAAAAAAGAAGAAGAAAATAAAGGGACAAAAAAAGAGCCTAATAGGAGTCAAAATGCATATTTGAGTTTTTTCTTTCCTTACTGTGTGAATCCTTTGGGAGGGACCGAAAGGATCTTTCAATCTTGATTTCTTCACTGAAAAAGAAGCATTTCAACCTTTCATGACAACAAAGTTTTTGGTAGGCAAACAGAAATAGTTATGAAAGGAAATATTACCCTTCATAATACAAGTTATAGGGAAACTTTTGTTCCTGGTCATAAAGTTCCTTTCATTTTCACCCAAAACTCTCCATATTTATTCTTTAGCTATATTTTGTCCATAATAATGGATAATAAGAAGTAGACTAGCATGACCACAGTAGAGGGGAAAAGCCAACAAATCTCCTCTAATTCATTAAGTAAAGGTTAAATGGTGATTGACTGGATCTAAAGGAAGATTCACTTTGTATCTTTAATTGCTTTAAGGTTGTTTATCCAAGTGTCATGTATTAAGTTAATAATTTTCAACATTTGCTGTATAGTCCTCAAAAAAGAACAACCAACAATCGCATAGAGACAGAGATTGGATTAGTGGTTACCAGAGGGTAAGTGGGGAGGGAGGAGGGCAAAAGGGATTAGGCACATGTTTGTAGTGATGGATTGTAATTAGTCTTTTGGTGGTGAACATAATGTAATCTATACAGAAATCAAAATATAATGATGTACCCCTGAAATTTATATAATGTTATAAACCGATGTTACCACAATTAAAAAAAGTTAACTGTTCTATATCAGCCAAAAATTCCCCATTTGTATTTGATAAAAATTAAATCATTAAGCTAGCTGCCATAAATACATATTACGTAAGAGAAGGAGAATGAGTGAAAAGGAAGAAAATAATAGTGGCTCATCAAGTCCTCATGTATACAACTGGTAAAAGGCAATAGTTAATATTTTTCTTTCCATATTCCCCTTGGTCTCAACAATATCCCCAGTGTGAAGAAGTTGTTTACCTGGTAGGTAACGCAAATTTTTACTGATGAAGGATCAGAGCCCTTGTGGTATGGTCGTATTGACTTGCTGTAGTAGTTTATTAATATTTACCACCAGACATGGCAGTCTTAAGAGGCATTCTGTAAAATTCCCCGGTTTACCACTCTACCCCTCCTTGTCTCCTTTCTATTAATATCTTTTTGCTAATTGGTATCAGTTACCCAAAAGAATACATCATTTTGTTTACCTGTTGGTTCAGTGAAATGCATGCCCAAGAGGCAGGAGCAATTGCTGTGTTCCCTAGTAAAATTATCCCTCTGTTGGGGAGTGAGTATACTAATTCAGCAAAGCCCAATGTCATAGGGGTAGGAAGGAAGAAAAAGTTGAGAGTGGGCTAGTAGGTTTTATAATGGTGGTTCCCACTTTTACCCACTGTACTTGTGTCAATAGTCTGATCAGGAAAGAAATATCCTCATATGTTGGTTCCTAATGAAGAGCACAGACCATATCCTGGATGAAGTTACTCAACATTGTAAAGTGCTGACAGCCAGAAGGTCCAACAAGTGAGTCTTCAATAAGTGACTCCACCATTCCATAAGTTCATCTGATTCTGTCTGACTAGGTACATGATAATTCTATTGACTCCCATGGGTATGAGTACATCACCTTACTTCTCTTCTTGTAAAATGAGCGCCTTGCACCAAAGCAATAACAATATAGTATAATAACATAAGGCATTTGTTGACTCCTGATAGGGTGGTATTAACAGAAACAATTTGAGAAGGAAGGGCAAAATGATATCTAGAGCCATGCCTGGAGACATAGCTAATTATCCTTGATTGTAAAACTAAGGTAGTCAGTCTGAAACATGATGACTGACTGGGAGACTCATATACTTATTCCTTATACACTTATCAGGAACTTATTTTTTGTAGTAATAACATTTAACATGAGATCTACACTTTTAACAAATTTTTAAGTGTGTAATACAGTACTGTTAACTATAGTCACAATGTTATACTGCAGATCTCTAGAATTTGTTCATTTTGCATAACTTAAATAAGTTGAAATCCATTAAATAGCAACTCCCCATTTTCCTCTCCTCATTAGCCAGTGTAAATCACCATTCTACTCTCGTCTTCTATGAGTTTGACAATCTTACATACCATATGTAAGTTGAATCATACAGCATTTGTCCTTCTGTAGCTGGCTTTTTCACTTAACACAACGGTTTCCAGGATCGTGCATTTTGTCATATATGACAGAATTTCCTTCCTTTTTAAAGCTGAATAATATTGCATATATATACCACATTTTCTTTATCCATTCATCTGTCAGTGGACCTTTAGGATGTCTACATCTTTTTGATGAGTAGCATCAGAAAATTGGGCACACGGCATTCGCAGTTTCTAGGTCAGCCTATCTTGAGCAACCCAAGTTGTTGAGTTCTCTCTATATTATTGATGAGAACCCATTGAATGAGCAATTAAGTAGACGGAAAAGAGGCTAGAAGATAATGGGTCATTGCCTTCTCCAGATTACTGAGAATCTCCTCTACACCTGATGTAATTTACCAAATATTTATGTGGGAAATTAATATTCCCAATTCATTTTACCATTCGGGAAGATCCATCTACAAACAGACCACTTTGTCAATAATCCTTCAATCTAGTTGTTTCCAAGTTCCTGGACACCTAGCTGAATGATTAGCCCACCACACCTAAATCATTGTAAGTAAGTATCCTAGACCGTATTTCGGGCAATAAAACAACAAAGTATGCAGCTTGAAACTATGTCCATTAAGAATATTTTCCTTACCAGTGCCCTTTAGGGTACAACCTTGAGTTGGCTTAATATGATGCAGTAGTCCATTTCTAGCTGGTGTCATATTACATGCAGCACCATCTATGAAACTGGCTGAAAACTTATTTTTTCTCAGAAAATGTGAATACAAAATGCCCCACATGATCATATGTAGATTGAAAGAAAGGTGGCAAGGCGACAGGAGCTGGTACACTGGAAATATGAGCCACTTGCCCACAAAATTACTTCTGACCTTAAGATACATTGAGACATCGTGTGTACAACTTCGACATAATGACACAGTGCTTCTCTATAAACCCAACTGCATGGTTGATAGATTAGATTCCACTATTCAGGGTATTGGTCACTTGATCTCCATAACAAGGAATACAGTCTCTATCAGGACCCAAGATAGGAGCTGTTTCTCAAAAGGAGAACTTGGATAAAACTTGATTTCCTATAAATCCTTAGCAGCCAGTGCTGTGATTTTCCAGTCAGAGTTTGCCACAGTTTCCACAGAATATCTTATTTTCAACAAGGACTCAGAGCATCATTGGGTGTTCTAGTTCATGAGTTCCAAGTGACAATGCTCCTCATTCTGAATCGTGAACCAGCTGAAGATAACTGACATTTTATGGAACCAGGTAAACCTGGGTGCAACATGGTTGCCCAAACACTAGGAAGCCTTCTATGTTACCTCCAAAATTCAAAAAGTATTTAACTCCTCGTACTAAATGTGTGAGTGGTACAGCAAACTTTCTTTCACTTGGAAGGAAACGAATAAACATGCCCCAGCTCACTGGATCCCAGAGTTGGCACATTCCTAAATATTCATGTGATAAATCTCACATCCTCTGTCATTTAAGTGACTTACTAAGGAATATAGAGTATCAACTATGGTACAAGAAAGAAAAATTATAGCCAATATCAGTCATTAATATAGATACACAAAACCTAACACAATATGAGCAACAAAAGGAAAGAAAAGTAATGTATAAAAAATGTGGGTCAAATAGAACAAATTTTCAGTTAGAAGATGAATAAATCTGGGAATTTAATGAGCAGCATTGTGATTATAGTTCACAACACTGTGATAAATACTTGAAAGTTGCTAAGAGAGTAGATCTTAAATGTTCTCTCCCACAAAAAAAGAATTGAATATTATGTGATGTGATGGAGGGGTTACCTAATGCTATAGGGATAATCGTGTTGTAATATATGTGTATCAAATCAAAACATGTACACCTTAAACTTACACAAGGTTATATGTCAATTATAACTCAATAAAGGTGGAAAAAAATAAAATCTCTACCAAATTGCACTCCTCACAGGAATGTAGAAAATGTTCTAACAATAGAATATTGTGTCATCATTCCGTTAACGGATAAAAGAAGAAAACAATAATATTTTCAACAGGCAAGGAAAAGAATTTGACTAAATTCAACATTTTTGTTATTATTATAAATTCAGCATTTATGTTATTAAAAAATCTTAATAAACTAAAAGTAGACATAAAAAAGAAATACAGAAAGACTTGTAGAAACATATTTTTTAATGAGAAACCATTGGAAACCTTCTACTTAAAAAAAGGGATAAGACAAGGATATCACTCCCAATCCTTCTAGTCTTCATTTTACCAAAGGATTATAGCCATAAAATTTTTAAAAAACAAATAAAAAATTAAAGAAATAAAATGTAATTTGTAAGTGTAAAGTGAAAATAAAAATGTAAAGGGAAAATAACACTCATTATTTTAAAACATAAATATTTTCTCCATAGGAAATCTATGTACAAATTGTCACAGTAGAATCTTCTTAAATTTACCACCAATATTTGCAATACATGCTAAATCTTGGTTTAGATCGTCTAGTTTTCATGTGGTGAGTATTATCACCGTGAGTTACCCCCTCCAACACAAAAGAATGTTATTGTGCTATATACTTAGGATTTGTGTATTTTTTTATACTTTTATAAAAATTAATAAAAACAAACGTCCTATCAATCTTTGTACATATCCGTGTGTCTACTGATTATGAGTATTATACAACCAATGAAACATGTTTCTATTACTACCATTTTATTTGTATATAATTATTCTAGGAAGATTGTATTTTTCTTTTTGATTTGACAATTAACCATATTGTGGACTTGCAAAACAGGACCACATATAACTATGTAAAGCTAATTAAACACAGGGAATACAACAATTATAACTATTTGCATCATCACTTCTCACTCATTACTGCCATGTCATCATAGATGACAAGACAAGGGAGCAGCCATATTAAAAATTCAAGAAATACTTGGAACATAAAACATCATTTTAAAGTTTGTTTTCCTTCTGCATTCAGGATCTTAATTAGGCTAAAGCAATACCAAAAATATTATCAAAGGTGGCTGGTCATTACTTGAACATTTAAGCATAGGTCATAGATGTTTTGAGATAAGATTGCACTCTTTGCATTATAAATTAGAGTGGTAATATTCAAAATAAGCATAGCTGTAAATAATTATTACACTTTAGATTTAGTAAGAGTAAGAGCTTCTATTAAAAATGATTAGGGTATATAATAGAAATCACAAAGAAAGTAACAGGCTCTCAAGAGGCCATCTCTTGGTGAGACAAGGAGTTAAAATTATCAAGTCCAGCAAACAGAAATTTTGTTTTGTTAAGAGAAAACTCTATATCGAAAGTTTTTTTGGAAGTATTGTTTTATCCTTTTGAAAAAATTTATATGCTTCCTTAAAACTGAATTTATACTTTCTTTTCTAATTTTTTAAGCATATAAAAATATAGTTAAAAAATTAAAGCCATTAAATATAGCTTTAAAAAATATAAACCATATTGTATATGACAGTATACATGCCACAAAGAATTTGCTCTCTTTATTGAAACTTTACAAAAAGCCAACATGTTTTTTATAGACAAGTATACAGAAGGGTAAAACTATGCTTAGTGCTGTTCTATGTTTGTATTATTTGTCATTATCAAGTTAAATTTCTTCATAAGCTGCTAATGTGGCAAAACATTTCATATAACCAAATATTATTCATTTATTAATTTAATATCAGTCTTAGGTTTTGAAGTCAATAAAAGATCTTGGAAATTATATCTAATTTGACAAACTGCAGAAGAACACAATCACTGTTGGTATTAACATTTTATCGGAGAGATTTATTATCCAGGGATTATACATGGAACAATTACAACCAGATGATTGGCATAATTCCTTGGAGTTTACAAAGGCCAACTCTAAAAATATGTACTACTATTATTCAATAAGCTAAGCATGTATACTTACAATTTTATCACCTTAGATTTTTGTAGAAATGTGATAATGTATATAACCTATAAAAGCAGCATAAGATATCCTGGAGCTTAATTTAATTAGATTTTCAATGAGAAATTAACCCAAAGTTTACAATAAATAAAGTATTTGGATTGTATCATATTTTTTGTGATACAAGATATAAGAGAAGATATATAACCTAATTATCAAACCATTTGTCCTTGTATTTCCCTCTGGCACAATAGTTTTTCCTTATTTATCTATAAAGTAATAAAAATGTTTAAATATTTCTATTAGTACATGTTTGTGACTATTTGTTTTTAGACTACTGACCATTTTATATCTGTTTCTTATCTAGCAATCCTCCATTACCACAGTTTCTGTTGTTGTTCTTATTTGGTTAGTTGGTGGGTTGGTTGGTTTTTTTATAGTGTCAGCTTTTGGGAGAGGACAGCTCTTCTTACAGACATTGGAAGTTTATCCACCCCTTTCTCTCTAGGAATTATTCACTTTTTTAATTTTTATGGAAATAAATCAGAGAAGCTTGAATAGAAGGCAGAGCTCTTTGTTCTCCCAGCATGGAGAACTAGCTTTAATTCATTAAATAATTTACAAACACTTCCTTTCCTTTGATGTAGGTCAGTCTATTTGATTTAGATGTCCTTACATTGAATGAATATGATAGATCCCTATAATGAACTAATCTTCAAGAGTGACCCCCAAAACTGACCACAGGTATATGGGGTTGTAATTACATAGACTCTGTTGTTGAAAAGTTTAATTATCTTCCTTCTTTAAGGAGAAGAGAAACTCATCTTAGATGTACTCAGATAACTGTCAGTAACGGGTTTACAGCTTCAAGCACAGGTCAAGGAGGACAGAGCAGACAGGATTCTCTCTACAGCCTAACTAAAATAGGAGCAGTGGAGTATGATGTGACGTAGGGAGAGGTTCTCAATTACGTGGTTACAATTGGGCTGCAATCTTGATAAGCCATAGTTCCCATGGGCTGGTTGTGAAAATCTGAGTGTCTCAGTCACACAAGGATTTTCAGAAGCTTGCAAACTGACATGTGAACAAAGACAAGATACCGACCTTTCAGCATTCTCCACTTAGTAGAAAAGAGCAGATATCTACAAAAACAACAAAAAACAATTTTTAATATATATTAATACAGATCAGCAGTAAACCAGAAATAACTCATAAAGTCATATTTGCTGAAGTTTGCAATTCAGCAGTAAGGACAAGATGGCCAATGATTGATGAAACAGATTCCCAAGGTTTCTGCCCCTAATGGAAGGAATAGAATTAGACTTGGCTAAGGATGAGATTCACAGGGAAAGCCCAAGTTCTTGTTATTGATGCCCAATGAGACTAGTCAATCATCAGATTAGTCAAAGGAAATTGAGGAAGATTCTAGGCATCCAGAAATGCTGCAGAATCAGGTTGCATTGTTAGCTTGGCAAAATGAAAACTCAGAAAGGAATATGGGTGTATCTTGGTGGAATGATTATATTAACTGTCATAGAATATACAAAGACAGTTAAGGCACTGAGAATTTACCTCATGTGAGTAAATACATGAGGGGGAACAGCTTATGTAACAAACTTGTCTCGTTTGTCTATCACAAACGACGAGGAAAGGACTTACAAAAGCAAAAGCAAAAAAAGATTCACAAGTAGAGCCAATAGTGTGCATGTAACAGGGCTTGGTTTACCCACTTAAGATGGTTGGCTGCAGCAGAGCTGAGCGAGGGAGGAGAGCTGACCCTCAAGTCCATTTGTGGCTTTTTCTGGGAACTATGTTCACGCATCCACTTTATTACGTTGGGTGTCTTACGAAGAATGTACTGACAGTGTCCTTTCTGTCTCGTAGCAGTAAAGACAAACCAGAGCAGTGAACCAAACAAAAATGGGGCCTAAGGCCATATATAAATATCTGTCACATATGAAAATGTACTACCATTTAATAATTAACAATGTAAGAGGGAAAGATAAACACATAAAAAGTTAAATTTCAACCACCCTAAAATAAAATAAAATATGAATTATTTTTGAAGCACTTTAAATAGAATTTATAATAGCAATAATGTGTAAAACAAAATCCAACTATATATTGCTTACAGGAGATTTTTTCTGTAAAAAAATACCACAGTAAATTAAAACTATATTCATTGGAAAAAATACACCAGATATATCAGTTCACTGTATTCAAAAGTCATGATGGGTTATGTGGAAGATAAGCAAACACATTCATAAGGAGGACAGATTAGTGGTTACCAGAGGAGAAGGGGATGAGGGGAGGGTGAAAGGGATAAAGGGGTACATATATATGGTGTCGGATAAAAACTAGATTATTTGTGCCGAACACAATGCAGTCGGTACAGAAACTAAAATATAACAATGTATACCAGAAATTTACACAATGTTGTAAGCCAATGTGACCTCAATAAAATAATAAAAACAAATTTTTAAAAGTCATGATATGGCTACAAAGCTATGCCAGAATCTCACATTTAATATAATAATGTATTGATATACTTAATATCATAAGAGAATATAATAGGCAGATTCATTCACATAGGCAAGAGAGCTCTTCTAAAAATAAAGCATCCAAAAAGTTTATATATTAAAATAACATAAAACTACAAATTATGAAATGGTTAGGAATGAAATTAATGAGAATGAAATAACCTGGTGAGAATTAATGACAGAAAAATTACAACAATGAAACTAAATAATAAAATCATCATCAAAATCAAAAGCAGTTTCTAAAACAATTCTCTTGCAATACTAATCCAGAAAAGATGAAAGCAAATGAATATGAAAAATGTGAAAATTGACCAACACAAAAACAATGATATTTTTAACCATAATAGAATATTCTGAACAATACATAACATGAAAAACATAATGTAGTGGCTTTGAAGTGGGAATTTTTAAACTTTAGGAGACTTTGCAAATTCCTCTTGCTATATTTGTGAACTCTGTGCCCATCACCATTTTAGGGAGACAGAGTTAATACTCTAAATTATGAGATACGTGGCTCAGAACCCCCAGAGACAGTCAGCCAACCATCAGCAAAAAGGCAGATATGTAAGTGAGGCCATTAAAAACCATAAGACTACAAAATCATTGAATGAAAAACGTATAAATGTTTGCTGTTTTAAGCCACTTAGTTAATACAAACCCTATGATTCTAAATGACTGCCAGAGCTCCAGCCCAAAAGAGGAAAATTAGAAAAGAAAAACTTCATTGTAGCCATTATGAAATAGGGAAGAAGAAAGGTATACAAATTTCCTTTAAGGATGCTTTCCAATTTCATATGACACTTCCAACTACATCCTTTTCATAAAGGTCATAACCATACAACCTCATGAGAAAATCAGTGAGTGTTATTCAGCATATTAACAGACTAAAAATGAAAGAAACGTGATAATATCAATTGGCAAGAAGAAGTTCAACCTCAATTTCTGATAGAAACTAGGAGAAAACTATAAAAATAATGGAAGTTCCACAACCTGACCAAAAACATCTATGATAAAATGACAATTAACATCATATCTAATAGTGAAACAGAGGATAATTTTCTGCTAACATCAGGAAAAAGGCAAGAATGTCTGGCTCACTACTTCTATTCACCATTGAATGGAGGGTTCAAGAAAGTGCAATAGAGTAATAAAAAGATACTAAAGGAACCCAAAATAAAAAGGAAGAAGTAGAAAAACTGCATTTATTAGCAGACGACATGATTACCTGTGCATTAAATTCCATAGAATCTACCAGAAAGCTACCAGAATAATAAATATTAAATCAACCTTACTTTCCTGAAATAAACTTCACTGGTGATGATGCAGTATCCTTTTTATATATTGTGGATTTGATTTTCTAACATTTTATTAATAATTTTTGTATCTTTGTTCATGAGAGATAGATATGCTATCAAAGTACTTTGGCCTGATAATGAGTTGGGATATATTATTCTACTTCTATTTTCTGGAGGAGTTTGAATACAACTGTGTCCTACTAAGAACATATCATATTTGATAACATAAAGCATATTAAACATTTACTGACAAGTCTGACAAATGTGTAAGCCCAGTACACTAAAAACTAGAAACATTGATGAAAGAAATTACAGAAGACCTAAACAAATGGAGGCTATACCATACTCATTAATTAAAAGACTCAATATTGTTAAGGGGTTAGTTATAATCAAATTGATTTATAGATTCAATTTAATTAGAATCAAAATCTAAACAAATTTTTTTTTGTAAAAATCAACGTTTCCTCTAAATTTTACTAGAAATGCAATGGAATTAGCATAGCAAAAATAACTTTGGAAAAAACAACAAAGTTGGAGGCCTCACTAATTTTAATATCCTAATACTAAGACATACTAAAATGCTGCAGTAATCAAAACAATGTGGAATTGACATCAAGATATGAAAATAGACCAAAGGAAGAGAGAGCCAGAAACCAACCAGCACCTATATGGTCAAATCCTTTCAGCAAAGATACAAAAGCAAGTCACTGGAAAACAGATAATCTTCAACAAAGAATGCTGGAAAAATTAAATATCCATATGCAAAAAAATAGATTTATTTATGCCTCTCACCACATACAAAAATTAACTCAAAAATACACCATGGAAATAAATGATAAACCTAAAATCACAAAATTCTTTAGAAACCTAGGAGAAAATACTTGTAACTTTGAGTTAGGCAAAGATTTCTTAGATAAAACATCATAGAACAATTGAAAAAGAATAACGATAAATGAGACTTTATTGAATTTATGAAATTTCTAATTTTTGAAAGACACTGTTCAGATAAGCAAATGACAACATATTTCGATAAAATATTTGCAAATTACATAACTTCTCACAAACATCATCCAGAATTTTAAAATCTCAATAAATAGAAAGTGACCAATAAAATGAAATTTGACCAAACAAAATCGAACATTCACTTCATCAAAGTAATATACAAATTTCCAAAAAACACATATGTTCAACATTGATAGTCATCAGGAAACTCAGATTAAATCAGCATTATATGGCTTCATTTTTAAATGTGAATGCACTAGTAACTGAAGCAAAGTCTACGAAGAAAAAATCTATGAGGTGAAAAAAAGACTCTGCCAAGACTGACCAATATAAGCAAATGTAAAAAACAAACCAAATGGGAATAAAGAATTAGAGAACAGAATATACACTGAAAATAAAGAGGATTACAAAGGTGAAAGAGAAAACAAAATGCAAACAAAAAGGCAGATGCAAAAATATTAATAATATATTAAGTAAAATTCTGGGGAAAGTCATTAAACACATGGAATGATACTATGTTATAATTCTAATACATTTGAATTTCAAGTATACAGAAAGAAATTAATAGTAATCCTGGTTTCAGGCTACACTATCAAATTCAGATCACATATGGACATTAAACATGTGGTTCCCTCTCATCTCATACCTGTATCTTCCCATCTCACGGTAACATTCTGACTCCCTTGTTACTCTTTCAGTGGTTAACATTTAATATAGTTTGAGGATATACACACGCCTTCCTAATTATTTTTATTTTAGTTATTTTTATTTATTTTAGTTGTTTTCCAAACAACATAAAACTCCCCCAAAAAAACTTTAATAACACAGAGATAAATATTTACCTGATAAAAAGTTCAAAGTAATGATCATAAAGATGCTCACTGAACTCGGGAGAAAAATGGATGAACACAGTGAGAACTTCAACAAAGAGACAAAGAAATCCAAGCAAGTACCAAACAGAAGTTACAGAGCTGAAGAATACAATAACTGAACTAAAAAATGGACTAGAGGGGTTCAACAGCAGACTAAATCAAGCACAAGAAAGGATCAGTGATCTGGAAGACAGAGCAGTGGAACTCAACCAAAAAGACCAGCACAAGAAAAGAGAATTTTAAAAAGAGAAGATAGCTTAAGGAACTCATGATACAACATCAAGCAGAACAACATTTGTATTATAGGGGTCCCAGAAGGAGAAGAGAGAGAGAAAAGGGCAGAAAACTTTTTGAAGAAATAATGGCCGAAAACTTCCCTAACCTGGAGAAGGAAAGACATTCAAGTCCAGGAACCCAGAGAGTTCCAAGTAAGAGATACCCAAAGATATCCACACCAAGATATACTATAATTAAAATTCAAAAGTTAAAGATAAAGAGAGAATCTTAAAAGCAACAGAGAAAATAACTTGTTATGTACAAGGGAATCCCCGTTAGACTGTAAGCAGATTTTTCAGCTGAATCTTTGTGGGACAGACGGGAGTGGCATGATATGATTGAAGTGCTGAAAGGAAAAAACTTCAACCAAGAATACTCTACCCAGCAAGATCATCACTTAGAATTGAAGGAGAGAGAAGTAGTTTTCCACACAAGCAAAAGTCACAGGAGTTCATCACCACTAAACCAGCCCTACAAGAAATGTTAAAGGAACTTCCTTCAGCTGAAAAGAAAGGGCTCTAATTAGAAACAGGAAAACATATGAAAGTAAAAATCTGCTGGTAAAGGTAAATATATAGTAAAGGTAGTGGATTATAAAGGTAGTATGAAGGTTAAAATACAAAAGTAATAAAGATAACTATAATAATTAGTTAAAGGATACACAAAACAAAAAGATGTAGATGTGATTTCAAAAACTTAAAAGATGAGGGGGGAGTAAAAATGTACAGTTTTAGAATGTGTTCAAACCTAGCTTGCCATCAACTTAAAACAGACTGTTATATAGGTAGGTTGTCATATGTGAGCCACATGGTAACCACAAAGCAAAAACCTACAGTAGATACACGAAAGATAATGAGAAAGGAATCTAACCATAACACTGGAGAAAGTCATCAAACCATAAGGGATGGGAGCAAGAGAACAAAGAAATAGAGAAGAACTACAAAACAGCCAGGAAACAATTAACAAAAAGGCAATAAGTACATAACTATAACAATCATTTTAAATGTAAATAGACTAAATTCTCCAATCAAAAGACAGAGTGGCTGAATGGATTGAAAAAATAATTATAGGGCAAGCCCCATCGTATAGCGGTTAAGTGCTCGCGCTCTGCTGCTGGCAGCCGGGGTTCGGATCCCGGGCCACACCGACGCACCACTTGTCAGGCCATGCTGTGGTGGCATCCCATATAAAGTGGAGGAAGATGGGCACAGATGTTAGCCCAGGGCCAGTCTTCCTCAGCAAAAAGAGGAGGATTGGCATGGATGTTAGCTCAGGGCTAATCTTCCTCACACAAAAAAAATTATCAATGTATAGACCATGAAGACAGAAAGTCAAGAAGAAAACACAGCCTTAAAAGACACATTAGACCAAATAGACTTCATAGATATACACAGAACATTCCATCCAAAAGCAGCAGAATACACATTCTGCTCAAGTGCACATGGAACATTCTCCAGGAGAGGTCACATGTTAGGCCACAAAATAAGTCTCAATAAATTTAGAAAGACTGAAATCATATCCAGCATCTTTTTGACCACAATGGTATAAAACTAGAAAGGAATTACAAGATCACTGGAATTCACAAATACATGGAAATTAAACAACATGCAACTGAACAACAATAGGTCAATGAAGAAATCAAACACTACCTTGAGACAAAAGAAAATGGAAACACAACACACCAAAATCTAAGAGATTAAGCAAAACCAGTTCTAAGAGGGAAGCTAAGAGGGAAGCTCATAATGATAAATGCCTACCACAAGAAACAAGAAAACTCTCAAATAAACTTGCACCCCAAGTTCTTTGCACCTTTATTTACAATAGGCAAGATATGGAAACAACCTAAGTGCCCATCAATGGATAATGGATAAAGAATATGTGGTGCATATATACAATGGAATAATACTCAGCCATAAAAAAAAGAAATCTTGCCATTTGTGACAACATGGATGGACCATGAGAGTACTAGACTAGGTGAAATAGACAGAAAAAGACAAATACCATATGATTTCACTTGTATGTGGAATCCGAAAAACAAACAAAACAAAACTAATAGATTCAGAGAACTGATTGGTTGTCTGAGGGGAGGGGATTGTGGGGTGGGCAAAATGGGTGCAGGGGGTCAAGAGGTACAAACTTCCATTTATAAAATAAATAAGTCATGGAAATGTAATGTACAGCATGGCAACTATAGTCAATAGTATTGTTTTGCATATTTACAAGCTGCTAAGAGTACAAATATTAAAAATTCTCACAGCAAGAATAAAAACATTTTGTAACTTTGTATGGTGACAGATGGCAACTGGACTTATTATTCTGATCATTTCACAGCATATACAAATATCGAATCACTATGTTGTACATCGGAAACTAACATAATGTCCTATGTCAATTATACCTCAATTTAAAAAAGAAAGAAAGAAATACATAGGTGTATGAAGTCTGGAGTCTATTTTGATGACAGCTAACACGTTGATATTTCCCACCACCGTGACCACAGAGACAAGCAAGGAGAGTAAGAATAAGAGAATCTGTACTTCAGAGGATGTCCTGACGCGCAGCAGAATAAACTCAGTCACCTCTGAGTAATTCTTATTCAGCTCACTCTTCACAGTTGAGACCTCTCTGAGAAAATGAGTGGGTCATCATGAACCCTGTGGAAAGCCTTGTCAACTTGTGGTTCTTGCAGTTCCCAGTGAAAGAAAAAATGCTAATAGAAAATGAGGTTTTCTTGGCAACACATCTGACAGAATAGCTTTACATTTTGAAGTACCAGTACCCAAATATGTTATATATAATTTTTTCTAATATATTTAGTGTCACTATGATACAAGAAATGTGGACAGGCAAAGGACATCTGGGACAATGATGTTATCAATCATTTTATGCCATTTGTTTAGGGCTTTGGAATCAGATGGACTGAGTCCAAATTTTACCTCTTTCGATCTAAAAGAATCTAAGATAACTACCTACACTTTCAATGCCTTGAAGTCTTCTTCTGTCAAAAGGAAGATACTAATAATACCAACTTTATGTGATTCTTGTGAGGATAGCATGAAACTGAGTATGAAAAGCGGTATTTACAGTTAATAGAACATCTTAAAAGCACAATAAATGTTAGCCAAATTAAACAAGCAAACAAGCACCTAAAAAATTATTTTTCCTGTAGGAATGGAAAATTGGGTCAAGTATAGAACAATTCCTTTTCCCACCACAAGATGCAGTTAATTTGGCTGTCTTAAAACATTCCGCTATTTAAAAGACATTAGGAAATGGGATTACTGTTTCATGAGGTAGAATGAAGCCTCGGTCTTAAAGAAAGTCATCTGAAATGATAAATCAAACTCTTACCAACATGATGTAGTCCATGCAGAAATAGAAGTACAATGATGTACACCTGAAATTTTTGCAATGTTATAAACCAATGTTACTGCAATAAACAAAAAATTAAAATAAAATAAAATAAAATAAAAAATGAAAAAAAAAAACTCTTACCTCCTACACTAACCATATACCGTTCAACCTCCACCTCCTCCTTCAGAACAGCAAATCTCTGATCGCTAGTAGCTCTGCTCCCTTGTTGGCAGCCAAACTCCAGTATGTGTGCTTCCTTTTGCTGTCAGGCGTTAACATCTTAGATACAAGAATTATTATGTTTATATAGAAGCATTGTGGTTGAAGTACAAGATTAACTTCCCCACCAAGAAGTGGTTTTTCCTTGTATATGTTAAATAACTGAAGACATTAATGCAAATAAATAGGGTAAAAAACTCTGTATTACATAGATTTTGCTCTTTACTTTTTTTAATAACTATCAATCTTAATATCAAACACTAAAAAGGCACACGGATAAAACATTAATAATTTTTAAGATATCTGAAAACTTAAATGCAAGTGGAAAAAAATAAAAATTAGGTTATAATTCTGTGGTTCCATTACTATATTTAATTTCTGAACAAAAAATATCCTTCCCTTCAAGGAACTTAATAACATATTTGAAGTCACAATTTTATTTAGAAGTTTTCATAAAATTAAAAATAGAGTCAGAAGTAGTGAAACTTATTTAGGTTCTGTTATTATTTTTTCGTGAAGTCAAAAGTTCTTATTAGTTATAACAGTGGCCTTTTAAAAAACATAAATCTGAGATGTCTTGCCACTCACTAGCTGGGTAATCTTGGACAAATTGCTCAAATTCCATGAGCCTCAGTTTTCTTATCATCAAAATATGTGTTAAAACAGACCATACAGGATTGCTGCTGTAAGGACTAAATTAAGTGATGTATTAAATTAAAAGGAATCTGTAGCACCTGAGAAATAGAAAGTAGTCAATAAATAGTGGATATATGAGACACTGAACAAGGAAAAAATTTTCTAAATTAAGAAAACTATCTTCGGGGGGTCTGGCCCAGTGGCACAGTCATTAAGTTTGCACACTCTGCTTCGGCAGCCTGGGGTTTGCAGGTTCGAATCCCAGGCATGGACCTACGCACTGCTCATCAAGCCATGCTGTTGTGGTATCCCACATACAAAATGGAGGAGGAAGGGCATGGATGTTAGCTCGGGGCCAATCTTCCTCACCAAGAAAAAAAAATTATCTTCAGAAAAAAGTATGATTTTTAAAAACCAGGTACATTAGTCCCTCCTTATCCATGGGGAATATGTTCGAAGACCCCAAGTGGATGCCTGAAATCATGGATAGTACTGAATCATACATATATAAAGATTTTTATGTGTACATATTTGAGGTGCAACAGCAAAACTAGCACAAATTTCTTTTTCCTTCTTCACAATTTCACGGATAGAAGATTTGTTCCTACCATAGATCTTAGCAACCTCAGCATATAATTGTTTTCTTTCTTTAAGTCTAGAACTTGCACCTTCTCAGTTAAAGGAAGCACTTAGCTTTTCTTTGGCATATATTTGGTATAGATTTGATGGGCAATGAAAGACAGTGATTTCTAAAAGATGGAAAAGAAATGTAGTAAGCCTAATGACTGCTCTAGTTTGTTTCATTGAGAGCAGTTCAAATGTTTGAAATTGTAGTTAAAAACTATCCCACAAAGAAAAACTAGTTTAGTTCACTGGTGAATTATACCAAACATTTAAGTAAAAACAGTAGCAATTCTACATAACCTTTTCCAAAGAAATTAAAACAAAGGAATACTTCCTAATTCATTTTATGTAGCCAGTGTATTGTTGGTATTAAACCAGACAGAAACAGAAGAAAAGGAAACTACAGGCCAATACCTGTTGTTTACACACGTGCAACAATTCTAAACAAAATTTTAGTAAATTCAATCCAACAAAGGATCACAAGGATAATACACTATGACCAAGTAGAGGCTATCCCGGGAATGTGAGGCTGGTTTAACATTCAAAAATAAATCAATGTGAGTTACTATATTAGCAAACTACAAAGGATATCTATATATAAATAATCTCAGTAGATGCAGGAAAAGGATTTGACAAAACAAAGCATTTATTCCTGATAATACCTCTCAGTAATTTTCCTCAGCCTGATACAAAGCATCCATGAAAAAGCTATAGGTAACATCATCCTTAATGATGAAAGACTGAAGATCAAGAACAAGACAAGAAGTTAGGAAATTTTAAATGTAATTGATATTAGTTTAGCAGAAGCTTGGACAGAATTCAGTATTATGAACAATTTTTTTGAAAGAAAATGTACTTTTTCAAACACCACTTTATCTATGACTTTCAATTTAATGGGACAAGTATTGTAATACCTTGGTCTAGTCTAGTCTAGTCTCTCTCGATGATGAACATACACACAATTCTAAATAAAATTCAGTCAAACCCTGTGAAAATGTATCTCAAGATAAGACAAATTCAGATATAAAATAATGGGCAAATATTTTCCATTTTCTTTTCACACCTTTTCTGAAACAGGGGATGAGATCTTCAGGACTTATTTTTGGTCAGGGGAAAGAACAAAATGCCAGACACCTTCATCTCGGGAGACAGGCAGCTGCAGGGCGGATTTGCACATTTCTAGTGATTTCTAACCCATCCCCCCTGCTCAGGACAATATGAAGGCGATGGAAACCAAGAAACTAGGAAATACTTTGTACTCTTAACCGTTGTTCTGGAAGTTCTATTCTATCACAGGACCCAGAATCTTTACTTGGATTTAGGTAGAGCGGACAACAGCCACCAGATGGCAGCAAACTGCAGCTGCGTCCAGGGTTTTCTTCCGGAGCCACAACCCTCCGGAACTCCTGAGCGGTTCTGTAGGTCCGGGCCTGGATCACACCATTCTAGTTATTTTTAAAATCCGTTTGCTCATATTTTATAAATTCTCTTCCTTCCTCATTTTAATGTGTTTAAAGGGAAGGAAATTTTTGAAATGAGTCAAAAAGAGACCCTAAACCCTTGGAAAGACTCGCTGAAGAATAAGATACAGTCTGCTAAAGAGACGTTCGCTTGCTGTTGCAAGAAGCAAAAATAAATAAATACGATGCATTTAAAGTGCAATATTAAAGATGAGAGAGCATAGAGAAATATATGATTCCCGTGTCACTTGACGTTTAAGAATTAAAATAAACTTTTTCTACGTATGGGTACATAGGCTATATGTTCTTAAATGTCTACGAAATTATAGCGACTACATATTTCTCATCTGTTAAATAATATAATAATATATTTTGGAAAAATTCTACTACATTCCAGATCACTTGTTTATAGTATAAGACCAACTGAAAGATACATATTTTTTTACAAGGCTCAAAAACAATACTATTCATAAAAGATGAGTTATAATAATCTATTGAATCTTAAAAGTTGAAAGGTATAAATGTGACACATTTGCTAAACACAGACACAAGTGATGTAATATAGCCTTATACTTCACAAAGATGAAAATAGCAGAAATACTACTTTCTCAAAAAAACACACGAAAGAGAAATATACAAGGAGTAAAGAAATATTAAAAATGATAAAAGTGAAGGAAGGTAGATTGTAACGAGTGTGAATGACATATACCACCCTAATTTTAAGAGAATTACGTTTCTCTTGGAAGAAGGGAAAGTTGATTTCTAAAAAGTCACAGTTACAAGAGATTACATGGAAAAGTTGAAAAATCAAAGCATAATAATATATAATATGGGTGATATACTACATTGTGGGTAAGTACAATAAACTTTCCTTCCCTTCGGTTCTCAAAATTATGTTTGATAGTTGAAGTAAAAATTACAATACTGTCTCCTGTGGTTCTAAATATATGTACATGAAATATTTTAGAAAATTATATTCTAAATGGGAGAGAGTAAAAAGACATAAAGGGAGATAAAATTCCTATACTTAAACGTAAACACAAGTGATGCAATATAATTTAAGCTTATATTTCTCAAAGGTGAAAGCAGCAGGATAATTATTTCCTTAATAGTAAAATATCCAAAAAACGGAACATGGAAAAGACAAAGATATTAAAAATGTCAAAAGTGAAAAATAACAGATTATTACAATTAGCATAAATGAAATAGATCCTTCCCACTTAAAAATAAGGTGTCTCTGTTGTGTATGGGGGGCAGGGGACTTAAGATTTAGAAAGTCAAAGCTATAAAATGTTATATAAAAAATTGCAACATCAAAGTTTTAATAAGATAGATAAAATTTTTAAAATAACCAAAGTGCCATACTGATATTAAATAAAGTAGAATTCAGGATAATACACTTATAAATATAACTAAGAAATGCATCTACATTCATAAAATATATAACCAAATGGTGTGTGTTACATAGTACAATAAATCAAAAATTATTGTAACAGAGAAATGACCAAAGAATCACAGACAACATTCAGTTTATGATATATCCAGAAGGCAAACGTAAATGAAATGAGAGGGACTTGAATAAAATTAATACATTTGAGCTAATAAATACATTTATAATATGAACACCTATAGAGAATAAAACTTTCTCTGAGCCACTGCAATATGATCTTTCCCTCTATGGGCTTTGGATTCAGAAAGTTCTATGTTCCAGCCCTGACCTTGGTTGTTACTGGCTATGTGAAACTAAGCACATTACTTAATTCTTCCAAGATACAATTTCTATACTCATGAAACACATTAATGCAAACTATACATTTAATACGTATAATGCTGCCTTCACCATAAGTCTGATTTGAGGAGTAAAGAAATACACCTATACTTTATACAGCAGTATTGTTAATTAATATTAACACTTCGAGAAAGTGCTGATGGAAACTTTTCAAAAACTGACTCTTTCTTTGCTAGGCAGGCTTGAAATCTAATATTTAATTTAAAAATTCTAAGAATTGAGCAAAAGTTTAGTAGGTTGAATTTATATAAAATAAATAGTGAGTTATTAAAAAATTCTCTGAGGGGCCGGCGCGGTGGTGTAGCGGTTAAGTGTGCGCACTACGTTGTGGTGGCCCAGGGTTGGCAGGTTCGGATCCCGGGTGCACACTGACACACCGTGTGTCAAGCCATGCTGTGGCGGCGTCCCACATAAAGTAGAGGAAGACGGGCACGGATGTTAGCCCAGGGCCAATCTTCCTCAGCAAAAAGATCAGGATTGGCAACGGATGTTAGCTCAGGGCTGGTCTTCCTCACCAAAAAAAATAAATAAAATAAAAAGTTCTCTGAGTCCTAGAATTATCCATCAGAAAACACAAGCTAATAAAGATTTTTGTCAAAATAGCAACTAATATATAAAACAAATAGAAATACATTTACTAAAAAATGTATTTCCTCAAATATAAAAACTCTGCAGCATTGCTAAAACATGCAAAAAAGATGATGATGATAACAGTAATAATAATAAGAGTAGAAGCTACACCTAACTGAATACTTTCTGGTGCTATAGCTTGGGTTATTGTATTTTATGTAATTCTCTGATCTGTTGAATGAAGTAGGTAAACTGACAGTATCCCTTCAACCTTAAAACCATTCAAGGACTTCTCAAATCTGAGATCAGTGGTAGCACAGGGACTTAAACCCAGGCCATGTGATATCAGAAGCAATACTCTCAGCCTCGTTCTTACAAATGTGAGTTGTAACTATATCAGCTACTCGCTAAATGAAATTCTGCTAAACACAAATAGGAATTATTTTTAAATGCAAAATAATTCTGAAGTCACTGAATTAAGAAGTAATATCAGCTGAGAAATGTTTGAAAGAGAGGTAGCCCCATCAGGCATTCAATCCTATTGTGTAACAAGGATGTGATACCAGTATAAAAACAGACAAATAGATGGAACAAAACAAAAAACTTTAAATACAATCTAGTATGTATAAAATGTACTATATGATCACAACAATAAATTTCAAAAGCCAAAAGAAATTGTTATCATTTATTAGAAATTTCAGGTAATGTTGGTCCTATTGATTAATATTTTACCAGAAGACAAGTAATTTCCTGATCCTGAGATAGCCTGGCTGTGGGTCCTATCAAGAATTATCTGTAGGACTTATTTGCCTTAAATAACAGGAGCAAATTGGAAACAAAGTATCACTTTATTTTAATTAGCTAATTATTTTAATTAGCATTTGGGGAAGCCATGAGGTCTTGGAAGTCCTTCCTCTTCTGCCTAAATTCAATTATTAATATCAGTTAAGAAAAAAAAACCCTGCCACAATGGGATGGTATACAACCCATGTGTGAGAAGAAAGAGAAATGAAAGACCTAACTTTCTGGTCTGACCCTTGTGGATGAGTGTCAGAACAGTGACAAGCCTCATGTAAAAGTATTAAAACAAATGATTCATTCCCACTAATACATTTGGCTTGATTAAGTTCCTGGATTCTTATTTAGTACAGAAAGTAGTGCAAAAACATTCATTTCCTCTCATATTTTTCCTTCTCCTTTTTCGTTTTTTTTTCCTACAAGGAATTATACTAAAAATGAGGAAAAGAGGTGAAAACTCAGAGTAGAGAAGAAAGAGTTCTGCAAAGGCTTCTTGTGAAAGAGTTATTTTTAAATGTTAGAAAAATTGACTAATTGATAAAGAACTTGAGTAATGACCTCAGTCCAGATCATATAGAAAAAACAATTTCATATTAAGTAAAATTCTACAATAATATATTAAAAAGTTAACATTAGGGACAGTCCCAGTGGCCTAGTGGTTATGTTCAGCATGCTGCACTTCGGCAGCCTGGGCTCAGTTCCTGGGCACAGACCTACACCATTCGTGTGTCAGTAGTCATGCAGTGGTGGTGACTCACATACAAAAAAAAAAAAAAAAAGAGGGAGATTGGCAACAGATGTTAGCTCAGGGTGAATCTTCCTTAGCAAAATAAAAAACAAAAAGAAAAAGAAAGGAAAGAAAAGAAAAAAAAAACAGCATTTAAAATATCTGATTTAGAGTGGGTAAGTATATGTAATAAATTAAAAGAGAAAAGACCAATAAATAAAATTATATACAAATGTTATACTGTTCTACACCAAAAATTGACTAAAATGTTAAAAGAAAATAGAAATTCAGAATAACATTTGTACAAATAACAACAGGACAGTTGGTCAACTTTAGTATGTTTCAGGACTGGCCCCATATCTATACCTCCATTCAGAAAGGATTGTTTCTAGGTTGTGAGCTTACATTTTCAGAATACTCCACATGATTTGAAATATATAGTTAGATAATAAAATTTCTGCTCCATACTGGTGTTGAGTTTTGGCTACACCAAGTTACTTTGTCTTCCAGTGCCTCAATTTCCTCATTTGAAAATTGTGATAAAAATGATGTTTGACATATATTACCTGTTCTTTATGTATCAGCTTTTATTATTATAAAATGTATCATTTTACATTAGGAAGAAAATGGGGAAATAAAAATCAGTAGAATGCTATTGACACACATTTTCCATGTGAAGAATTGCTTCTCAAATAATATACTGTGGGCCCCCTGTGTACAGGAGTAGTAACTCTGAGGATGACACTCCTTAGAAGATAAACCTGGATCTTTGGGAAAGAATAGGACGTTTACTCAAAAGCATTCTATGTAACCGTTACCATTCCGTTTTGCCACCTACACAATGGGACTGTTATCTTTTCCAAACAAATATCACTTTACTTACTTTGTAGAATAAAATGTTAAATAATAGCTCAGACCAATGTAATTTTAATTTAATTATTATGTAATAACAGCTCTTAATATTCACTTTTTAATCAAGGTAAAATGAAATGAAAATATTACCACATCATAAGTTGAAAACATATATGATTTCATATATTCTAAGCAAATAAAATAACGAAGCATATAACTATATTATTAGAAATACTACTTTGGGAAATATAGATAAATATTTGTTGCCATATATATATGTTTGATATAATAATTTTACAAAAACAAGCATAACTAGGACCCTTAGAAAGCAAAATTTGTCCTTTATGTAATGGTTTTACACACATCAGTGAGAGAATCATTTCCTGTGTAATGTTCTTTTCACAGCATCTTTCACATCTCTGTTTCTCATACTATACATTAGAGGGTTTAGCATTGGTGTTAGAAGTGTATAGAGCACAGCTACAATCTTGCTTTGCTCTGGTGAAGAGATGGCGCCAGGTTGGGCATATGTGAAGAAGACAGTCCCATAGAATAAACTCACCACTGCTATATGGGAGCCGCAGGTGGAGAAGGTCTTACTCCTGCCATGGGTCGAGGGGATCTTCAGGACAGTGGAGAGGATAGAAGCATAGGAAACCAGAATGATGGTTGTGGTGGTGATGATGATGAGAGCAGAGAGAATAAACCGTACAATCTCATTCACATAGGTGTCAACGCATGAGATCTTCATCAGGCTGGGACAGCACAGAAAAAGTGGTCCAATCTGTTTTCTCACAGAAATACAAACTGAAGGTGAAACCTGTTTGGACTATGGAGTTGATGTATCCACAGATATAGGATCCAGTTACCAACAGAACACAGACTTTCTGGGACTTCTGCACAGGGTAAAATAGAGGAGAGCAAATGGCCGAGAATCCATCAAATGCCACGATAGCCAGAAGAAAGCTTTCAGCTGTGACACACAGGGCAAAGTAGAAAAATTGAGCAACACAGCCATTGTAAGAAATGTTCTTTTCATTAGACAAGAAGTTGGCTAAAGTGTTGCGAGCAACGACTGTGGAGTAGCAGGGATCTAAATAGGACAAGTTCCTAAGGAAGAAATACACAGGCATTGGCAATCTGGAGTCCATCTTAATTATCATGCTGATATTTCCCAACACAGTGAACATGTAGAGCAGCAAGAACACTAGGAATAAGAGGATCTGTAGCTTTGGAGGGGTTCTGAACCCCAGTAGGATAAACTCAGTCATCTCTGAGTAATTCCTATTAAGCTCGCTATTCATAGTTGGACATAGGTGGAACTGGAGAGATGGTAAAAATGAAAGAAACGAGTGAAAAGAATTCTTGTTTTAGTAAAAATAATTGAAAACATTTTATTTCATATTATATTGCACCCAAAATTTTACAAAACACCAATGAACATAAAGAACAGATTACTATTTTTAAAAAGTCTTCCTAGTGAAGAGTTCAATCTTGTTGATTAGCCTTTTTAGATATACTTATTTGAAAATGATGCATATTTTCTCTCTAAGTGTGTTTTGAGAAAGTGAAGATTCTAGGAAAATCTGGAAACAAACAGCTTTTTTCTTTCTCTCTTGATTTATTATCAGCTTACTGCCATTGAAAGTTGCCTCCTTTAGTGGAAGATATTTCTCGCAGACCTTACAATCCACTTAAGATTTTATTTGGAATGAAAATCTGTTCAATTGATGGTCTCATTTTATTTTTTAATGATTATTTAGTTTCTTTATCCACTATAGAAAAATAATATACAAAGATTGTATCTGTCTTTCTTATATCAGGAGAAAGACTTCAAATCCTGACATGAGCATCATCCTTTTACATATTAACCGGATATTCTTATTTCTTTCAATATTTTTGACCCTATAGTGATGTACAGTCTTACTGGCACAGTTCATCTGCTAAAAACAGAAGTGACTCTTGCTTATATTTCCCTAACACAATGAAATCAGACTTTTATTGTTTCCCTCTCTCCCTTCCTTTCTGCTTTTCTTCCTTCCTTCCTTCCTTTCTTCTTTTGTCCCCCTTGGATTTTGCAGATTAGAATGCAAGTGGAGAATTTTTAGATCTTAGGCAGGGATTTTTCTATCTTTTCAAAAACACAAAAATCTAATTAGAAATACAAAGATCCGTCCATATGAAGGATAGAGGGCACACAGGACAATTTAAAGATAGCTACAAATGAAAACAAAAAGAAGCAAATATGTATTTAAATGTTTGCAATGCATTTATTTATTTATTTAGGCTTATGCTATTATGACTATAAAAAGTCCTTAAATAAAATGCAATGGAAAGGTAGAGAAAGGAAGTAATGTTTACTCTAATTTTATGAGTTGAGACAAAACCAGATTTAAGAGGCATATTTAGAGTCAAGTGATTGAGTAGCATTGTGGTTTACTGTTCAATTATCTATCATAAAATGTAAAAAAGAAACTGACAAGTGATAAATTCAAAAATTCACATACTGTGGAAATGTCTTTTATAATTATAAAAATTTATAATCCTGTATCTATATAAATTTATATATAAATTGTATAATTGTAAGAAATAAAATTATGTATGATATAAATTATAAAAAGTCTCGATATCTCTTGTAATTTTTGTTGTTGTCATTGCTATGGTTTCACTAATTTTGACATTACTTTAAAATGGATTGGGACAATGGAAGCATATTACAATCAATTTGATCTGCATACAATATCTACTTTCTTGAAAAAATTAAAGGTTAATAGAAATGTTGACTTATTTATTATAGAAGACATAGGAATGGTCAAAATAACCTCTATCAACTACAAAAATGCTAGTTTCCTTAAGTTCATATTTTACATACACAAGTTCCTGGTTTCAACAGAAAAACTGGAAAAGAAGAAAGATGTAACTAAAGCTATCTATAAGAGTAGAGTGTTGAGAATAAACAAATCAAATATAAGAGATAGTCTCAAGAATGAATACTATTTCTTATCTTAATAAACTCTAACTATATTTTAATCAAGTACATCCATGAAGAAACAAAATTATGAAAAGCAGCAAACCTTTGTTTAACAGGAAGTTTTTCGGCAACATGAATTGCATTTCCTCCCTTTTCACATCATGACACAAATTATCAAGAAGAAAAGTACAAGCAAAAATCGTAGTTTCTCTCCCTTTTTTTTTTTTTTTTTAGTTTACTGTACTTTTTCATTGGTTAAACTAACAAATAGACCTAGGATGGGTCTTGAGAGAAATTCTCTCATGGGGAGGGAAACCAGAGTGCATTTCCTCTGCAAGAGATTAACAAAGGACCAAAGGACCAAGGTCTCTCTCACCAGTAATGTATGTTGTACCGTAATGCAAAAAGAAAAATGAAAGAAGAAATTATCAATTAGTAAACTCACTAGACTATTAGAAAGTTAGAAGGACTATCTAAACGACATGAAAACTAAACTTCTCCTTACAAAACAAAATAATAGAAAAATACATTTAGATGAGAAGTACTTGATTCTTCTTTTATTTTTATGATTTACACAAAGGTACATTCACAATTTTTCCTTTGAATGGATTACAACATTTACTTTTAAAAATTCATTTCTTATCTCTACTATGAATATATCATACTTGTATGAGAAGAAAATTAATACAGAGAATAATCTAGTCAATGGAAGAGTTGGAAAAAACAGGGATTTTGAAGTAACATAGAGATTAGCAAGAACAGGCAGTCATACCTCCAGCTATGATTTCAAGGCACAAGAAAAGATGGTGTTAAAAGATCCCAGAAGCCTGGGAATTTTTGCAAGAGTGAGAACCACAGTGGGGTCTGCTGACTAGGTGCTAGAACCAAATAGAGAAACATCACAAAAAGTATATTGAAAGAGAAAAAAATTCCATCTCTTCATACATCCTCAGTTTTGCCATTGTCATGTGAGAGCACCATAGACAATAGGTCAATGTATGAGTGCACTTGGATTTGGCCCACAGGCTATAGTTGGATGACTGCTGACCTAGAATGTACAAAGATTCCTCCACAATCATTTTGGGAAAGAAAGTATCTTACATAAAGTTTTTCCTGACTTTCCACACTCAGGTTCTGTGCATTTCAAAATGTTCCTAGAGATCCTAGTTAATTCTGCTAATATATCCCTTTAGCTAGAAAAACTTTCCTCAGCATTTCTTAGAGTGAAAATTTGACATAACACATTCTCTTGGTTTTCCTTTATTTCAAAGCTTCCTTATTTTTCCTTCAATTCTAAAGTATATTTTTCTGGATGCAGCATTTTGGTTTGGGTTCGCTCCTACCCTAAAGCACTTTAAAGATGTTGTTCCATTGTCTTCTGGTTTGAATTGTTTCTGACAAAAAGTCTAAGTCCTAACTTGTATTTGCTTGGATGTAATGTCTCTTTTTCCGTCTTGATACATCACAAATATTCTCTTTTTGACTCATGTTCAGGAATTTTATTCTGATGTGCTTTCATTTAGTTTTCTTTGTGATGATCCTACTTGAGTTTTGTGAATTTTCTTGCATCTGTGTGTTTATAGCTGTCATCAGCTTTGAAAATACTTTTTCCCATTATAGTTTCTAACAGTTTTTTGGCCTCTCTTCATCCAATTACATTTATAATATTTTCTCAGTTTTTACTGAATGCTCACTTTTCTTCCTTTTTAACTCCATGTTTTTCTTTGATATGTTTCTATTGCTATGTATTCAATTATAAAATCTTTCCTTCTTGACATGCTTCTTTTTTCTAAGGAATTACAGTCATTCACTGCCTATTATACAATATCTGAATATAATTGATTCATGTATTTTCTCCACAGTTTAGTTTTTTGTTATGGAAGGCAAATCTTGTAGTAGTTGTTCTTTCAGTAGAAGATGTGGAAACATCTTAAATTCATTATTTTTTAAATATTAAATGACCTTTATATTTGTAGTATAAACACACTTAGTGAGATTTTATTATTCTATATATATTGAGGTATTTTGTTTGTTAATATTCAGCGTATAACTTTTGAAGTTAAATTTATGAGAAAGACATCTATAATTTTTTATTTATTTATTTTTACATCATTATACTTCTATTTCTGCATAGATTACATCATGTTCACCACCAAAATACTAATTACAACCCATCACCACACACATGTGCCGAATTATCCCTTTCATGCTCCTCCCTCCCCCCTTCCCCTCTGGTAACCACCAATCCAATCTCTGTCTCTATGTGTTGTTTATTCTTGTTATTATCTACTACTTAATGAAGGAAATCATACGGTATTTGACCTTCTCCCTCTGACTTATTTCACTTTGCATAATACCCTCAATGTCCATCCATGTTGTCACAAATGTTTGGATTTCATCGTTTCTTATGGCTGAGTAGTATTCCACTGTGTATACATACCACATCTTCTTTATCCATTCGTCCCTTGATGGGCACTTAGGTTGCTTCCAAGTCTTGGCTATTGTGAATAACGCTGCAATGAACACAGGGTGCATGTATCTTTATGCATTGGTGTTTTCAAGTTCTTTGGATAAATACCCTGCAGTGGAATAGCTGGATCATATGGTAGTTCTATCCTCGATTTTTTGAGGAATCTCCATACTGTTTTCTATAGTGGCTGCACCAGTTTGCACTCCCACCAGCAGTGTATGAGAGTTCCCTTCTCTCCACATCCTCTCCAACACATGTTGTTTCCTGTCTTGTTAATTATAGCCATTCTGACGGGCGTGAGGTGATATCTCATTGTAGTTTTCATTTGCATTTCCCCGATAGTTAATGATTTTGAACGTCTTTTCATGTATCTGTTGGCCATCTGTATATCTTCTTGGAGAAATGTCTGTTCAGGTCTCTTGCCCATTTTTTAATTGGGTTGGTAGTTTTTTTGTTGGTGAGATGCATGAGTTCTTTATATATTTTGGAGATTAAGCCCTTATCAGATATATGGTTTGCAAATATCTTCTCCCAATTGTTAGGTTGTCTTTTCATTTTGTTGATGGTTTCCTTTGCTGTGCAGAAGCTTTTTAATTTGATGTAGTCCCATTTGTTTATTTTTTCTATTGTTTCTCTTGCCTGGTCAGACATGGTGCTTGACAATATGTTGCTAAGACCGATGTCAAAGAGCGTACTGCCTATGATTTCTTCTAGAAGTTTCACAGTTTCTGGTCTTACATTCAAGTCTTTAATCCATTTGGAGTTAATTTTTGTGTATGGTGTAAGGTAAGGGTCTACTTTCATTTTTTTGCATGTGGCTATCCAGTTTTCCCAACACCATTTGTTGAAGAGACTTTCTTTTCTCCATTGTATGTTCTTGGCTCCTTTGTTGAAGATTAGCTGTCCATAGATGTGTGGGTTTATTTCTGGGCTTTCGATTCTATTCCATTGATCTGTGTGTCTGTTTTTGTGCCAGTACCATGCTGTTTTGGTTACTATAGCTTTGTAGTATATTTTGAAATCAGGGAGTGTGATACCTCCAGCTTTGTTCTTTTTTCTCAGGATTCCTTTAGCTATTCGGGGTCTTTTGTTGTTCCATATAAATTTTAGGATTCTTTGTTCTATTTCTGTGAAAAATGTTGTTGGAAATTTGATAGGGATTGCATTGAATCTATAGATGGCTTTAGGGAAGTATGGACATCTTAACTATGTTAATTCTTCCAATCCAAGAGCACGGAATATCTTTCCATTTCTTTGTGTCTTCTTCAATTTCTTTCAGAAATGTTTTATAGTTTTCGGTGTACAGCTCTTTCACCTCTTTGGTTAAGTTTATTCCTAGGTATTTTATTCTTTTTGTTGCAATTGTAAATGGGATGGTATTCTTAATTTCTCTTTCTGCTACTTCATTGTTAGTGTACAGAAATGCAACTGATTTTTGTATGTTGATTTTGTATCCTGCAACTTTACCATATTCATTTATTACTTCTAAAAGTTTTCTGGTGGATTCTTTAGGGTTTTCTATATATAAAATCATGTCATCTGCAAATAGTGACAGTTTCACTTCTTCCTTTCCAATTTGGATCCCTTTTATTTCTTTCTCTTGCCTGATTGCTCTGGCTAGGACTTCCAGGACTATGTTAAATAGGAGTGGTGAGAGTGGGCATCCTTGTCTGGTTCCTGTTCTTAGAGGGACAGCTTTCAGTTTTTCACCATTGAGGATGATATTAGCTGTGGGTTTCTCATATATGGTCTTTATTATGTTGAGGTACTTTCCTTCTATACCCATTTCATTCAGAGTTTTTATCATAAATGGATGCTGTATCTTGTCAAATGCTTTCTCTGCATCTATTGAGATGATCATGTGATTTTTATTCTTCATTTTATTAATGTGGTGTATTACGTTGATTGGTTTGCGAATGTTAAACCATCCCTGCATCCCTGGAATAAATCCCACTTGATCATGGTGTATAATCTTTTTAACGTATTGTTGTATGCGATTTGCTAATATTTTGTTGAGGATTTTTGCATTGATGTTCATCAGTGATATTGGCCTGTAATTTTCTTTGTTTGTGTTGTCCTTGTCTGGTTTTGGTATCAGGGTAATGTCAGCTTCGTAGAATGAGTTAGGGAGCTTCCCCCCTCCTCAATTTTTTGGAAGAGTTTGAGAAGGATAGGTATTAAGTCTTCTTTGAATGTTTGGTAGAATTCACCAGGGAAGCCATCTGGTCATGGACTTTTATTTTTGGGGAGGTTTCTGATTACTGTTTCGATCTCCTTACTGGTGATTGGTCTACTCAAATTCCCTACTTCTTGATCCAGTTTTGGAAGGTTGTATGATTCTAAGAATTTATCCATTTCTTCCAGATTCTCGAATTGGTTGGCATATAGCTTTTCATAGTATTCTCTTATAATCTTTTGTATTTCTGAGGTGTCTGTTGTAACCTCTCCTCTTTCATTTCTGATTTTACTTATTTGTGCCTTCTCTCTTTTTTTCTTGGTGAGTCTAGCTAAAGGTTTGTCAATTTTGTTGATCTTTTCAAAGAACCAGCTCTTGGTTTTATTAATTTTTTCTATTGTTTTTTTGGTCTCTATTTCATTTATTTCTGCTCTGATTTTTATTATTTCCCTTCTTCTACTGATTTTGGGCTTTGTTTGTTCTTCTTTTTCCAGTTCCTTTAGGTGCATTGCTAGATTGTTTATTTGAGATTTTTCTTGTTTGTTGAGATAGGCCTGTATCGCTATAAACTTCCCTCTTAGAACCGCTGTTGCTGTATCCCATAAATTCTGGCATGTCATATTTTCATTTTCATTTGTCTCCAGGTATTTTTTGATTTCTTCTTTGATTTCTTCATTGACCCAGTCGTTGGTCAGTAGCATTTTGTTTAATCTCCACGTATTTGTGGCTTTTCTGATTTTCTTCCTATAGTTGATTTCTAGTTTCATATTGTTGTGGTCAGAAAAGGTGCTTGGTATAATTTCAATCTTCTTAAATTTATGGAGACTTGTTTTGTGGCCTAATATGTGATCAATTCTGGAGAATGTTCCATGTGCATTTGAAAAGAACGTGTATTCTTCAGTTTTTGGATGGAATGCTCTGTATATATCTACTAGGTCCATCTGTTCTAGTGTGTCGTTTAAGGCCAATGTTTCCTTATTGATCTTCTGTTTGGATGATCTATCTGTTGGTGTAAGTGGAGTGTTAAAGTCCCCTACTATTATTGTGTTACTGTCTATTTCTGTTTTTATGTCTGTTAATAATTGCTTTATATATTTAGGTGCACCTACATTGGGTGCGTAGATATTTACAAGTGTTATATCCTCTTGTTGGAGTGTTCCCTTGATCATTATGTAATGCCCTTCTTTGTCTCTTTTTACGGTTTTTGTTTTAAAGTCTATTTTGTCTGATATGAGTACTGCTACCCCAGCTTTCTTTTCATTGCCATTTGCGTGGAGTATCTTTTTCCATCCCTTCACTTTCAGTTTGTGAGTGTCTTTAGGTCTGAAGTGTGTCTCTTGTATGCACGATAGATATGGGTCTTGTTTTTTTATCCAGTCAGCCACCCTATGCCTTTTAATTGGAGCATTTAGTCCATTGACGTTTAAAGTAGCTATTGATAAGTATGTACTTACTGCCATTTTTTAACTTTTTTTTTCTCAGTGTTTTAGTAGTCCTTCTCTGTTCCTTTCTTCTTCTATACAGAATTGATGGTCACTTTAGTTTGACCTCTGTCTGCAAGCTGTACTCTTTAACTCCCCTCCTCCCTCCTTTTATGTTTTTGATATCATATCTAACCTCTTTTTTGTGCATTTGTATCCATTACATTCTAATCGTGGAAACAGATAATTTTTCCTATTTGTGGTCTTCTCTTTTCCCCTTACATCAGTCCCTTTAACATTTCTTGTAGCCTGGTTTCTTGGTGACAAACTCCTTTAATTTTTGCTTATCTGGGAAAATTTTGATCTCTCCTTTCATTTTGAATGATAACCTTGCTGGGTAGAGTATTCTTGGCTGTAAGTTTTTTCCTTTTAGCACTTTAAATATATCGTGCCATTCTCTTCTAGCCTGTAAGGTTTCTGCTGAGAAGTCAGCTGATAGCCTTATGGGGTTTCCTTTGTATGTAACTTGTCTTTCTCTTGCGGCTTTTAGGATTCTCTCTTTATCTTTAATTCTGGACATTTTGATTATGATGTGTCTTGGTGTGGGCCTCTTTGGGTTTATCTTGTTTGGGGCTCTCTGTGCTTCCTGTACCTGGATGTCTGTTTCCTTCCTTAGTTTAGGGAAGTTTTCATGTATTATTTCTTGAAATCGATTCTCTGCCCCTTTGTCTTGCTCTTCTCCTTCCGGGACACCTATAACATGGATGTTAGTGCGCTTGATGTTGTCCCAGAGGTCCCTTAGACTGTCCTCACTCTTTTTAATTCTTTTATCTTTTACCAGTTCACCTTGGGTAATTTCTTCTAGTCTTTCATCCAGCTCGCAGATCTGTTCTTCTGTATCCTCTACTCTGCTTTTGAGTCCCTCTAGTGAATTTTTCATTTCCAGTATTGTATTCTTCATTTCTGATTGGTTCTTTTTTGTATCTTCCATTTCTTTGTTGACATTCTCACTGAGTTCATCTATTCTTCTCCCCAGATCAGTGAGCATCCTTAACACTCTTTGTTTGAACTCTCTGTCAGGTAGGTTGCTCATTTCTGTTTCACTTAGTTCCTTTTCTGGGGTTTTGTCCTGTTCCCTGACTTGGAATGTATTCCTTTGCCTCCTCATTTTGCCTCTTTCCCTGTGCTTGTGTCTACGTATTAGGTAGGTCAGCTACATCTCCTGCTCTTGGATAGGTGACCTTATATAAGTGATGCCTTAGGAGGCCTGCAGTGTGTTTCCCTCAGTTCTCAATGTTCCAGGGGTGACCCCTATGTGGGCTACGTGTGTCCTTCTGTTGTGGCCTGTTTGCTCTCCCAGTACGCGTCCAGGGAGGCCGAGTTATGCTCCTCGCCAGCTGTTGTAATGCTCAGCTGCTTGTAGTTGTTGTGGACCCTTCAGTCTCTTTATCAGGTGTGGGGAGGCCCAGCACAGTTGTCTGCAAGTTCTGATACCACAGTTGTGTTTCAGTATTTATTTTAAGTGAGTAGGCCCCCAGAGGGGCAGGTTGTTAGGCTCAAGGGCTTACAAACACTATAAGCCTCCAGTCTTTAGGTCTCTTGTCAGCTCTCTGACAATTGCAGCTGGGTGGGCCTGGCCTCAGGCACAGGAGCACCCAATTGTTTCAGGCTTTGGAAGGTGGAGCAAACCCCCTATGTGGGTCTCTGAGAAGCACAAGTCTTCTATAGCTGACCAGCCCTGCCGCCCACAGGTCCACACACACAGTCAACACAGTCCTTCCCCGTGTGCGTGCCCCAACCTCCTGACGTGGACCCAGTCTCTCCACAGCGGGAGCCCCACACACTCCACCAGCACCCCACACTCTCCACCCACTCCTTGTGCACGCCCTGCCCCACTGAAGTGGGCTCAGTTGCCAGGCTGCAGAGAATCCAGTCACCAATCTATGCAGGCCCACAAGTTGCCTGAGGGCTTGTTGTTGGGTGGGGCCAGTCTCTAGGGTGGGCTGCCTGCCCTGGCTGAGCTGGATTAAATCAGTGCTCTATTGTGGGGGCAGACCTGGGCTAGCAGGCCCCAGGGAGAACTCCAATGGCATCTGTGTCAGCTCGCCCACACCAGGCCACAACAATGGCCGCCACCAATGTCCTAGTCCCTGGAGAAGTCTCACCTCTCACTGTAATGCACTGAGCCTATCAGGTGAGTCTCTTTTCACCCAAGCACTGTGCACCTTTCTTTCTGGCAATTTTAGGTTGCTTTCTGAAATGGGTGAGTTTGCACATGGGCCCTTTAAGAGCCAGTTTTAATTTCTTTGTGAACCAGCTTTTCTGGGGGTACTCCCCAAAGTTTTAGTAGCAGGCAAAGTCAGATATTATGCCACTTGTCTCGGTTGTGCTCTGTCCACAGAATGCCCACAGCGGGGGTGCTCCCCGGCTCAGGGCCCTGCTCCTCCAGGGAGACTGCCTACGTTTGGGCTTCTCCTGGGTGGCTGTGAGGCGCTGCAGCTTGTGAAGGCAGCGTTTTTTCTCTCCAGAAGGGAGTTTCTCCCTCTTCCACCTCAATTATGATTGTCCTTTGTTGCAGGAGTTCCTCTTATCCAGCTTTCAGTTCTGTCTCCGGGGTAATTTTTCCACGAGTAGTTGTAAACTGGCTGTGTCCGGGAGAGGAGGTGAATTCAGAGTCTGCTTACGCCACCATCTTTACTTCTCTCCCTAGATATATCATGATTTATTATAATTTAGTTTGATTTCTTTTTTATCGATGCATTTTTAGGAAGTCTTTGTTTTTAATATCCATGCCCATAGAGGTTTCTAGTTGTCTAATTGTTATTGATTTCTATATTAATTTGACACTGCCAAAGAACATTCACTGAAAGATTTTAATCTTTGAATTCATGGAAGGTTTCTTTATGACCTATCTATTGTGACTGCCACTAAGTGTTTCTGATGTATTTATAGCAGTAGCTATACATTTTTTTTCTCTTCTTTAAACTTTCCACAATAGCATTAGCAATAAAAAGTATTGGATTCTGGTACATTTTATGAAAAGATGTTGAAGCTCCACTCCATGTGCTTTCTAACTGGAGATGTTGGAACCTTAAAATGTCTCCTGCTACTAGGGTTCTTGACACCAATTTTATTCTACCATGTAGATCCATACAAACTCAGAATTTGGAAGGGGATCAGATTTTTGTTCCTTTTGACTTTTCTACCACTTAGGAAGGTTGTGGAAACAGCTGGGCTTTTTTTCTGCAGCATTGTTGAGTCCCCAACTTCCTAGAGGAGGTATTTTGATGGATAAGGAAGTAGTGACATCTTTTTGCATCTGTTTATCTGATCCCTGGATCAGAGTTATGGCGCTGTGTTTTTAAATCATACTTCTGATGGTAGCCCTCTTTAGGAATTAATCCTACATTGCTCTAAGTGTCATTACAAGAGTGTCAGCCAGAAGTTCCTCCAGCCTTTCCAAATTCAATAGGCCTCAATTCACATTAATGAATAAATTCCTGTTTTAATCGCCTAGACTGCTTTCTCTACCTACACTGACCAAACTTTCACTAATACTGTATTATAATAAGGAGAAGCTCTGGCGCCATATGATTTTGCTATCTATACACAAAAAAATCCAGAGAAATTCTAGAAATAATTTTGGATTAAAAGATGAATTTTCTAAAAATAGAGTTATAATTAACTTGTGGAAATATTGAGGAAAAACTGACATCCCTATAACATTAGGCTAATTAAATAGAGTTTTAAGTCTCTGGTTTAAAAGTGGTCTTTGGTTAGCATAGTAGTTTTTAAGGAAATTTTAAATACAGGTCTTGATCTCTTATAAGTATTTTTTACTAAGGATTTTTTTTTATTTTATTGATTGTGTTGAATGCTATCATTTCTTCCATTATATTTTCTAACTCTTTAGTATTTAAAGATAAGAAAGCCTAGAATTACCAAAACATTATCTAACTTTGAGTTTGTGATTTAGAGGGCATCTGTCTTATCATGAAATATGTCTGCATCAAGAAATACAGGTAAATCATAATTTGGAGTGAATTTTTGCCTTTTTTAAATCATAGAAAATGTAATTTGCTACATATTTCAAATATTCGTTTATCTCAAACTTTTCTCATAGTGTAAAACTGTTCAGTCTGTTTCTCTATGCCTATCAGTATTTATGCTGCTATAATTATCAGAGAGTCTTTCTTTGTCAGTGAAGAAAAATAGTCCAGAGAAACTTGCCCAAGGATACATACAAGCAGAGAAGAAAAGTTTCCTTGTACTTGGACTATTATTAGACTCTCTGCTTGTCTCTGAGTTACTGCAGTCCTCATGGACAACAGCCCTGGAGCCTACACTCATGTCTCCTTAATTGACTCTATGATTACTCCTCTCCCAGTGGAATCCATCACAGAGGATGAGCAAAACCTCAATGCTGAAATAGCCTGAAAAGAGATTTGACAGGAGTGAAAATAACTGAGGCCATCACAAACAACCACTGTTGATACTGTCCCAGATTATCATGGACTCTGGAGGACACAAGGTTCTATGCTCCTTAAATATCCATGGTTATCCCGTTATCCTTATAGTAAGACATATAAAGTATACGAGAATTCAGGAAGAAACTTTCCTTTATACGCATATTCCTTGCCCTGACTAAAGAGTGAGATCCATTAAATTGACACATTTTCATAGAAAGTCATTTATTGCAGTGTAAGGACTGGAATGTTCACCAGCTTCTCTCTTTGATTCAAAAAAAAAGGGCTAAATGGTTATGGCATTTTTTAATTAAGCAACTACTCATGGAAGCGAAATATTTGTAAAGAGGCAATAAAAATGCATTTATTTGGGAGAATGGTCTTGACCAGAGACAATGAACATATATTTTGAAATAGCTTTAGAGATTTCTATTTTGTTTAGGCTTAGGGGTTTTTTATATTATTAATTTTAAGATACAAATAACTTATCTATTCTTATTCTATTTCTAAAAATGGCTACAGTAATGGTGGAAACTAAATAGATTGAGGTAAAAGTGTTTTTAAATATATTCATTACTTCATGTAATGATACAAACACTGACTATCATAGTTGCTACAAACACTATCACACAGCCATTATGTAATATTTCTATTTTAGATAGTATGTAGTACTATTTTTAGATAAAGATAATTAACTTTAAATGTATTGAGAATACAAATTCATAATATGAGTAATATTAGACAATAAAATATGTTACATTTTTGCTGACCTCCCTGCAAAAGTATAATTTAAATACAATACCTATATAACTACATTTAGTACTTAAGAAAATAAGTCTCAGAGGCCTAGTGTTATCTAATCCAAATTCTTGATTCTTCATGACATTAAAATTCTTTTATGTGCAATATTTAGTTAAGCTGTAAAGAATTTATTTCTACATGTAAGACAGTGTTTATTTCACTAGAATCAAAGCCAAGAGTGCATTTATTTGCCTTGTGCCTCTCAGCAGGTTTCTGCCATGGGTGACAGGGGAACAAGCAATCTCTCGGAAGTGACTGACTTCATTCTTGTCGGCTTCAGGGTCCGCCCAGAGCTACACATCCTCCTCTTCCTGCTATTCCTGCTCGTGTATGCCATGGTCCTTCTAGGGAATGTTGGGATGGTGGTCACTATAATGTCTGATCCCCGGCTGAACACACCAATGTATTTCTTCCTAGGCAACCTCTCCTTCGTTGATCTCTTCTATTCATCTGTTATTGCACCCAAGGCTCTGATCAACTTCTGGTCTGAGAGCAAGTCCATCTCCTTTGCAGGTTGTGTGACCCAGCTCTTCCTCTTTGCCCTTTTCATCGTGACTGAGGGATTTCTCCTGGCAGCCATGGCTTATGACCGCTTCATCGCCATCTGCAACCCACTCCTCTACTCTGTCCAGATGTCAACACGTCTCTGCTCTCAGTTGGTGGCTGGTTGCTATTTTTGTGGCTGCATCACTGCAGTTGTTTTGACCAGCATGACATTTACTTTACCCTTTTGTGCTTCTCGGGCCATCAATCACTTTTATTGTGATTACCGTCCAGTTCAGAGGATTTCTTGTTCTGATCTCTACATTCATAAGACGGTTTCTTCTTTCCTATGCAGTGTTACTATTTTGCCTACCATAATTGTCATTGTTGTGTCTTATATGTATATTGTATCCACAGTTCTGAAAATACGCTCCACTGAGGGACGTGAGAAAGCCTTCTCCACGTGCAGCTCCCACCTAGGAGTCGTGAGTGTGCTGTATGGTTCCATCATTTTTATGTATGTCATCCCTGACAAATTTCCTGAGCTGAGTAAGGTGGCCTCCATATGTTACACCTTAGTCACTCCCATGTTGAATCCTTTGATTTACTCTCTGAGAAACAAGGATGTGAAAGAAGCTCTGAGAAAGATCCTGGGGAAAAAAATATTTCTATTAATTTTTTTAACATTGATATAACTGAAAGAACTGGACATTATGACAATTTGGGGAAGCATTGATACAAGGAATGTACCATTGATCATAGAAATAATTAATCTTAGCTATTTTATCTATTTGAATTCCACATACTTAACAGCTGAAGAATAATTTGGATTATATTTTGCCTGGCTGTTGATATTGAAGTGGAATGGCTTTCTCCATATCATCTTCATTTTGGGTAAAGATAATGATTGCCAGGTCATTTGTTTTTAAGAAAAATGTATTCCACATTTGCTGCTGGCTCTCTTAGGATGTTTTTCGGAATGTATTGTTTATCTTGAGTCAGTAACATATGTTGTGTGGATAGGTATGTAATTGGTAGAGGTAACAAAACATAATCGACATAATAAGCAGACAGAATAAAATATAAGATTTACTGAAGAAATCTTTATGAGTGCTTAGCAAGAGAATCAGATACTCTGCACTGCACAGAGTCCTAAGGATGACATGTGAGTCACTCTTAACTGCCCAGAGGCTGAATAAGTGATACACTTATTTCATGGTTTCTCTGCACTGGATAAATTGTTCTTGAAAATTTTCCTTTTGCATAAGAAAACTGTAATGAAAATAAACCAAAAGTAGAGATAATTCATTTTTTGGTATAAATACCTTTGTGAAAATTACTTCATCAAATTGATGTTTATTGAATTTTGATGCTCTCTTGGCCCTGTGAACATCCCTAGGAATAAATAATTTCTATACTTAACCTCACAATCAAGTGAGGGGAAGACAGTTGAATAGAGAATGAAACTGCCACGTGGTAAACCCAGTGAAAAGACACATATTGAAAATACAAGGGGAGTGGAACCTCTAGGGGTGACTCGTCTTAATGGTCAGGGAAATCTTCCTAAGCACATTTTTAAAAATAAATAGAATTAAGCAAGATGAAAGAGACGGGTTTCTGTGCAAAGGGACATAAATAACTATATAGTGAACTGCATTCAGTTTAATGAGTGATTTTTAACCCACAAGACAGGGAATGAGAGATGAGACTTCAAAAGAAATTCATGGAAATCATGGAGATCTAAATGACAAGCCAAGGAAGGTGACCTTTATTCTGTAGGCAGGGGGTAAGCAATAGGATTTTTAAGAAAGGTGGCATTGTGTTCAAATTGGCATTTTACAAAAATCACACTGATACCTTTGTGGAAGATAAATATTCATAGGGAGAAGACAGTAGTCACAGAAAGAGTGTGGTCGTCCAAGAAGAGGATATGGTGGCTTTAACAAAGGCAGTCTTATTAAAGATAGTGAAGAGAGGGACTCTCTTTAAAATGGCAGGTAAACTAAGCTGAATATTGATTGATGGTTGATAAAATGAGAATGAGGTAGAAGTGAATAATGACTTCTAACATTTGAGCTTCTATGACTAGGGAAACGCTACCTTATAAAATGAGGAGGAAAATATAAAATTAGCAAAGTTCTCGTTAACTTAAAGAGTTAAGAAAACAAGCTCAGGGGTCAGACTGAGCTTTCAAATTCTTTTTGCCTATGCAGCTTTGGGCAAGTCACTTAATAGTACTGCATTTTCATTTCCTCATGTAAAATGGGGTACATAATAGTATCTACATCTTAGAATTACTTGAGGGCTAAATTACATAAATTTCACATAAATTGGTTAAATCTATATATTTAACAGCTTCCAGATTGGTTCGTTCCTCATGCCATCAATACTATGTCATGTTAAGTCTGGGAGAGGAAGACAATAATTTTCTCTGCCCCTTTCCCTGACTCTGTACCATGGAGCATCCCCAATTCTCCAAGCTGACCTATGTTTTCGTTTCCACATACAGATCTTGAGAAACTGCTTAGTTATTTCAGTCTTTACCTTTCTTTCTGCTCAGAATAGAAAAGATTGAAAAATGACAAAAAAAAAAAAAACAGAGCCCCCTGTTAGACACAAAATAGTATTTTATCATCAACTACTCTATTTCTCTCTCCACGCATGTTTTTCTGTAAGAATCCTCTCTTATACTTGAACAAATGTCTCTGTTTTCACCCACATTTCTTAAAATCAGATTACTGGGGAAAATAGGGAACTCACTAGATAGAAAACTTTAGGAAGATTTTCAAGTAAGTGGTCACTGTACTAAGATGGTGTCTTGCCTCTCTCCTGAGATGAAGCAGAAAAGATGTTTAGGTTGAAAGACGCACATTTTACTAACACACTTCTGGGAGCACAATGCAGAATCCTTCAGGCAGCACTCTGAGTCCTGTAATGGAACACACCTGCAGTGAAAGAGGTTCCTGATTCTTTATAATTCCAGCCCACCCAAGGCCCAAGCACAGGGTCTTTGTCCATTGGATATTAGTAACTTATATCAAACTGAGAAATAAATCCTAATAATAGAGTTGACTGTCAAGGGAGAAGAATGTTCCTCAACATCCACCATGTCTGCACCACCTCCCAATCATCATCAGACCCACACATACACATAAATAGAAACATAATCATAATCTTTCTCTCCATCTCTCTCTCACACACACAGACACAGGATATCTTTAAGAAAAACACCAAGTCACCAACGTTACTGCAATAAACAAAAAAAAAGAAAGAAAAACACCAAGAATGATCACTGCCTAAATCGCCTCCTAGAGCAATATATGTCCAGTGTCATCCAGCTGACTCAGAAAAGAATCTTCAGGCTGAGATAGAGGCTAACAGACCTCACCATAAGAGGATACGCATAGCAATTTTTCAATGCTGACTTTTCTCCTTCCTTTCCTGATGTCAAGTACTTGCTGTCATTGCTGCAGGAATTAAATCAGGCATATTCTCTTCTCCCTCCTGTTTGGAACTGACTCTTCTCATTTACTTTTGACTCAAGGAGGATGGATGTGCTGCACAGAGTAAGTTCTGAAAGCAGGGATATAACTGAAAAATAATCATAATAACTAGCATGTTAATATAATCAAAATTCATAAATACATACATAGGTATATTTATGATTCTCTAAATATGATATACGCATTATAAGACGGCTTAAAAAATAAAGTTGTAGTACGACTCATGTACAAAATAATTTTAATAATATACAGATAATTTTTTGATTTAGGAATTACTGGTTACTTTTTTTAAAAAAAACACCCCTATCTAAAACATTATGCACATAAGGAACTTCTTTAAACTCATCTAGTGACTACCCATTAAATTCACGATCATAGCTGATGATAGTGTCAATGATCTCTAAGGTTCTCTTAAGGTAAACAATAGTGTTTATGGTAGTGAATCCTCACTCACCTGCTACTACACTAACAATTATATTTAAATGTTTTAGCCTACTTTTAACATTGAGATTTTTATATTATAAATATCTTATATTGCCTTGAGTAGTTTTTTGTTTTTTAGGCCGAAATTAAATCTTCAGTCCAAAAAAAGACATTTCTGTGTCATTGTTCTAAAATGCAAGTCCTCGGATCTTAAAATGCAGCTCTGCTCAATATTTTTTCTCAAATACTTTGTTGAGGAATAATTGATTTAAAATAAACTGTATTCATTCAGAGGGTACAATTCTGTGAGTTTTGACAGTTTTATCCATCAGTGAAACCATCACCACATTGGGCCGGCCCCGTGGCTTGGTGGTTAAGTGAGCGCGCTCCGCTGCTGGCGACCCGGGTTCGGATCCCGGGCTCGCACCCACGCGCTGCTTCTCTGGCCATGCTGAGGCCGCGTCCCACATACAGCAACTGGAAGGATGTGCAGCTATGACACACAACTATCTACTGGGGCTTTGGGGGGAAAAAATAAATAAATAAAATCTTTAAAAAAAAAAAAAAGAAAGAAACCATCACCACATCAAGATACAGGACAACTTCATCACCTCCAAAAGATTGATCACGCCCCTTTTTACTCTATTCCTTCTTCCTACTCCATTCCCAGATAACCAGTGATCTGATTTTTTTTGCATATATATATATATATATGCATATATATATATATGCATATATATATATCTGCATGCAGTATGCACTCTTATCAGGCTTCTTTCACTGAGTAAAATGATTTATTTTGAGATTTATTCATTTTGTCACGTGTGTAAGTCAGTCATTCTTTTTATTGCTGAGTAGTATTTCATTTAACATTGTACGCATATACCAAACTTTGTTTTGCACTCTTAAATTGATGGGTAATTGAAGTGTTTACAGGTCTTAGGTGTTGTAAATAAAGCTGATATGAACATTCACATATGTGTAGTTGAGCCATGGCCCATCCCTCCCTAGTCTCAGCCCACCATGATAGAAAGTCAGCTTGTTCAGGCAAATGTAGACAAGAATATAGGGATTCCTCTTCCCCTAATCTCAGTCAAAGGCTACCATACACCTTGAGAGTAGCAGGATGCAAACATTTATTATCCTCTCCAGCTTCATGTTGCAGACAACAGCAGCTAAAATGTCTGGAGGTCTCCTCCTCTATCCAGTCCCGTGCATAGGTAGAAGTTTTACCCCAGGCACGATAAGCTAAGAATAATGGGGCCCCAATTTCAGTGGCCCCAGTTGAAAGGATAGAGGTTCTGGGCCAAGGGAGACATGCTTAGAAGACTATAGGCTACTGACCTCACCCAGAAATCTTCTCATAGAGCAGGGGTGTCACTCTGAGAGAACTAGGCCACTATTCCTGCTCCAGTTGCAAAAAAGTTGAACACAGGTTACCTAGAATGAAAGGCAGGCCACAATAACAGAAGGCTGCAAAGCTCTCCCCAAGTGACTTGACTTTATTTGGAACGAGTGTGGGGAAGTTCAAGCATAAGAGAACTCTCCAACATAACGAATATTTGGTGATATGCAATTAAGAGGAAGCTGGTAGCTCCATGAGAGCAAAAAGATAAACATCAATCAACTAAAAGATTACCCGAGAGAACCAGGGAAGGAGACAGCTGAAAGGGGCCCTGCTGCCACTAGAACAAACCTCAAAGACTGGCCTTAAAGACTATCCTTACAAAGGGGACCAAACTTATTTGGATCAGACTATAGAGCAATATATGTCCCAGATGTTTTCAAAACAATAGAACAAGAAGAATTAGTGGAGTCTATCTGCTGAGTAGGAAACCTACAGAGGCACAACACTCCACAAAATGACCAGGGGAAGACACAGCCAAAGGAAGCCATGATAAAACCATTGTCATCCAAGAGTACCTGTGCACAAGCCTAAGGTTGTGCCTCTGAGAAGGGACACTAGAGGCTTCTCAGAGCAAACAGAACTCAGTAAAATAGTTCAGCAGAGTCACTAAAAAATGAACAAGCAAACAACAAAAATATAGAAATTATTTTTAAAAATTATTCTATTGGTTAAAGGTACAGTAACTGAAAGAATATCATATAGTTGGAATCATACAGTGTGTAGCCTTTTAGATTGGATTCTTTCATTTAATAATATGCTTTTACAGTCCCTCCATGTCCTTTTACAGCTTGAAAGCTCATTTATTTTTAGTCCTGAATATTATCCTTGTCTGGATGTACCACGGCTTATTTATCCATTCATTTACTGAAGGACATCTTGGTTACTTCCATGCTTTGGCAATTGTGAATAAAGCTGCTATAAATATGCATGTGCTGGTTTTTGTGTGGACATAAGTTTTCAACTCCTTTGGGTAAATACGAAGGAGCAAACTGCTGGATCACATAGTAGATTATCTTTAGTTTTGTAGGAAACCACCAAAATGTCTTCCAAAGTGGCTGTACCGTTTTGCATTCACCCTACCAATGAATGAGGATTTCTGTTGCTCCACATCCTTGCCAGCATTTGATTTGGTCATGTTTTAGATTTTGACCATTCTAATAGGTGTGTAGTAGTATCTCATTTATTATTATTTTTTTTTAATTAAGACTAATTTTTTAAAGAAGTTTAAAGTTCACAGCAAAATTGAGAGGAAGGTACAGAGATTTCCCATATACCCTCTGCCCCACACATGCATGTCTCCCCCATTATCAACATCCCTCACAAGATGGTATATTTGTTACAATTGATGAATCCACATTGACACATCATAATCATCTAAACTCCATAGTTTATGTTAGGGTTCACTCTTTGTATTGTATATCCTATGAGTTTGGACAAATATATAATGACTTGTATCCATAATTATGGTTTTATATAGAGTATTTTCACTCCCTTAAAAATCTCCTGTGCACTCCCTGTTCATCCCTTCCTCCACCTCACAACTCCTGGCAACCAAGCATCATTTTCCTGTCTCTATAGTTTTATCTCCTCCAGAATCTCATAAAGTTGGAATTATAGAATAGGTAGCCTTTTCAGATTGCCTTCTTTCACTTAGTAATATGCATTTAAGGTTCCTCCATGTCTTTTCACAGCTGGGTAACTCGTTTCTTTTTCACACTGAATATATTCCATTGTCTGGATGTACCACAGTTTATTTATCCATTCAATTACTTAGGGAAATCTTGGTTGCTTCCAGATTTTAGCGATTATGACTAAAGCTGCTACAAACATCTGTGTGCAGGTTTTTGTATGAACATAAGTTTTCAACTCTTTTGGGTAAATACCAAGTAGCATAATTGATAGATTGTATAGTATGTTTAGTTTTATAAGAAACTGCCAAATTATCTTCCAAAATGGCTGGACTATTTTGCAATTCCCACCAGCAATGAATGAGAGTTCCTGTGGCTCCACATGCTCACTAGGATTTGATGTTATCAGTATTCCGGATTTTGGCCATTCTGATTGGTGTGTAGTGTTATCTCGTTGTTTAATTTGCATTCCCTGATGAGACATGATGTGGAACATCTTTTCATACACTTATTTGCCATCTATACATTGCCTTTTTTTTAATTGAGGTAATGTTGGTTTTTAACATTATATAGGTTTCGGATGCTTTATAATTCAACATCTGTATATACTACATCGTGATCACCACCAAAATGGTAGTTTCCATCTGTCACCATATAATTGATGCCCTTTACCCATTTTGCCCTCCCTCCACCCACCTTTTCCTCTGGTAAACACCAGTTTATTGTCTGCTTCTGTGACTTTGTTTTTGTTTTATTTGTTTGTTCGTTCATTTTGTTTCGTTTTTTATATTCCACATATGAATGAAACCACACAGTATTTGCCTTCCTCTGTCTGAATTATTTCACTTAGCATAATACCTTCAAGTTCCACCCATGTTATTGCAAATGGCAAAATTTCATCTTTGTTTGTGTCTGGGTATTATTCTATTGTATATATATACCACATCTTCTTTAACCATTCATCCATCGATGGGCAATTAGGTTGTTTCCATATCTTGGCTATTGTATAATGCTCCAATGAACATAGGGGTGCATATATCTTTTCATATTAATATTTTTATATCCTTCAGATAAATACCCAGAAGTGGAATAGCTGGATCATATGGTAGTCCTATTCTTAAACTTTTGAGGAATTTCCATACTGTATTTCATAATGGCTACAACAATTTACATTCCTACCAACAGTGCATGAGGGTTCCCTTTTCTCCGCATACTCCCCAGCACTTGTTGTTTCTTGTCTTTTTTGATAATAGCCATTCTAACAGGTATGAAGTGATATTGCATTGTGGTTTTGATTTGCATTTTGTTAATAATTAGAGATGTTGAGCATCTTTTCACGTGCCTGTTGGCCATCTGTATGTTTTCTTTGGAAATTTGTCTATTCAAATTCTCTGCCCATTTTTTAATCAAGTTATTTGTTTTGTTGTTGTTGAGTTGTATGAGTCCTTTATATATTTTGGATATTAACTGCTCGCCGACTATATGATCTGCAAATATTTTCTCCCATTTGGTAGGTTGTATTCTCGTTTTGTTGATGGTTTCTCTTGCTGTGCAGATTTTTAGTTTGATGTAGTCTCATTTGTTTATTTTTGCTTTTGTTTCCCTTGCCTGAGGAGACGTATCCAAGAAGATATTGCTAAGACTGATGTCAAAAAGCGTACTATGTGTTCTTCTAGGAGTTTTATGGTTTGAGGTCTTAAATTTAAATCTTGAATTCACTTTGAGTTCATTTTTGTGTATGGTGTAAGATAATGGACTAGATTAAATTTTTGGCATGTTGTTGTCCATTTTTCCAAACACCATTTATTGAAGAGACTTTCCTTTCTCCACTGAATACGCTTGGCTCCTTTGTCATAAATTAGTTGTCCGTGTAGGTGTGGGTTTATTTCTGGGCTCTTGGTTCTCTTCCATTTATCTATGTGTCTATTTTTCTGCAAATATCATACTGTTTTCGTTACTATAGATTTGTAGTATAGTTTGAAATTAGGGAGTGTGAGACCTTAGGTTTTGTTCTTTTTTCTCAGGATTGCTTTGGATATTCTAGGTCTTTTATGGTTCCATACAAATTTGATTATTTTTTGTTCTATTTCTGTGAAAAATGTTACTGTGATTTTGATAGCAATTACATTCAATCTGTAGATTGCTTTTGGTAATATGGACATTTCTACAATGTTAATTCTTCCAATCCTTGAGTGTGGAATATCTTTCCATTTTTTTTGTGTCTTCTTCCATTTCTTTCAGTAATGTTTTACAGTTTTCAATGTACAGTGTTACTGTACAATGTTTATTTCACCTCCTTGGTTAAATTTATTCCTAGGTATTTTATTCTCTTTGTTGCGATTGTAAATGGCACTGTTTTCTTAATTTCTTTTTCTTATAGTTTATAGTTAGTATACAGAAAAGCAACAGATTTTGTATATTGATTTTATACCCTGCAACTTAACTGTATTCAGCTATTATTTCTAATAGTTTTTTGTTAGAGTCTTTAGAGTTTCTTTATATAAAATCATGTCACCCACAAATACTGACAGCCTTACTTCTTCCTTTCTAATTTAGAGGCCTTTTATTTCTGTTTCTTCCCTAATTGCTCTGGCTAGGACTTCCAGTAGTATGTTAAATAAAAGTAGCAAGAGTGGGCATCCTTGTCTTGTTCCTCATCTTAGAGGAAAAGCTTTCAGTTTTTACCATTCAGTATGATGTTACTGTGGGTTTGTCATATATAGCTTTATATTGTTGAGGTACTTTCCTTCTATACCAATTTTACTGAGAGTTTCTTTTTATCACAAATTGTTGTTGAATGTTGTCAAATGCTTTTTCTTCACCTATTGAAGTCATCATATGATTATTATCTTTTAATTTGTTAATGTGGTCTATCACATTGATTGATTTGCAGATGTTGAACTATCCTTGCATCCCTGGAATAAAGCCCACTTGATCATTTTGATGTATGATCCTTTAAATGTACTGTTATATTCGGTTTGCTAATATTTTGTTGAGAATTTTTGCATCTAGGTTCATCAGAGATATTGGCCTATAATTTTCTTTTTTTGTGTTGTCCTTGTCTGGTTTTGGTATCAGGGTAATGCTGGCCTCATAAAATGAGTTAGGAAACATTCTACCCTCTTCAATTTTTTGGAAGAGTTTAAGAAGGATAGGTATAAAATCTTTGAATGCTTGGTAAAATTCACCAGTGAAGCTATCCGGCCCTGGACTTTTGTTTTTTCAGGAGGTTTTTAATGTTTCAATCTCCTGACTACTGATCAATCTATTCAGATTTTCTGTTTCTTCATGGTTCAGTCTTGGAAGGTTGTATGATTCTAAGAATTTATCCATTTCTTCTAGATTTTCTAATTTGTTGGCATATAGGTGTTTGTAATAGTCCCTTGTGACCTTTGTATTTCTGTGGTATCCAATGTAACTTCTCTTTTTTTCTGATTTTATTTATTTGAGACTTCTCTCTTTTTTCTTAATGAGTCTAGCTAAAGGTTTATCAGTTTTGTTTATTTTTTCAAAGAACCAGCCCTTAGTTTCACTGATCTTTCCTATTGTCTTTTTAGTCTCTATTTCATTTATTTCCACTCTGATTTTTATTATTTCCTTCCTTCTACTGACTTTGGGCTCCTTTGGTCTTCTTTTTCTAGTTCCTTTAGGTGTAAGGTGAGATTGTTTGTTTGAGATTTTTCTTGTTTCTTGAGGTGGGCCTGTATTGGTGTAAACTTCCCTTTTAGTACCACTTTTGCTGCATCCCATAAATTTTGGTATGTCATATTTTCATTTTCATTCGTCTCCAGGTAATTTTTGGTTTCTCCTTTCATTACTTCATTGACCAATAGTTGTTCTGCAGCATGTTGTTTAATCTCCACACATTTGTGATTTTTCTTCTTGTAGTTGATTTTTAGTTTCATACTGTTGTGGTTGGAAAAGACGCTTGATATGATTTTAATCTTTTTAAATTTATTGAGACTTGTTTTATGTCCCTTCATATAATCTAACCTTGAGAATGTCCCAAATGCACTTGAGAGAATGTATATTCTGCTTTTGGATGGAAAGTTCAGTATATATCTGTTAATTCCATCTGGTCTAATATGTCATCTAAGGTCGATGTTTCCTTATTGGCTTTCCGTCTGAATGATCTACCCATTGATGTAAGTGGGGTGTTAAATTCCCTTGCTGTTATTGTTTCTGTCAATTTCTCTTTTTAGGTCTGTTAATAACTGCTTCATATATTTTGGTGCTCCTATGTTGGACACATATATATTAACAAATGTTATGTCTTCTTAATGGATTGTACCCTTTGCCATTATATAAACTCTATCTTTGTTCTTGTTACCTTGTTTAACTTGAAGAATTTTTTGTGATATAAGTATAGCTACACCTGCTTTCTTTTGGCTACCATTTGTTCGGAGTATCACCTTCCACCCCTTTATTTGAGCCTATGTTTGTCTTTAGATCTGAGAAGGCAAAATTTAGTTGGGTCTTGTTTTTTAATTCATCCAGCTACTCTGTGCCTTTTGATTGGTGAGTTCGATCCATTTACATTTAGAGTGATTATTGATATATGAGGACTTACTACTGCCACTTTATCTTTTGTTTTCTGGTTGCTCTATATTTTCATTGCTACTTTTCCCTTGTGTTTCTGTTTGCCATTTTAGTTTGATGGTTTTCTGTGATGTTTTTCTCAGCTTCCTCTTTTTTTATGTTTCATGTCTCTGCTCTAGATTTTTGTTTTGAGGTTACCATGAAGTATGTATACAACATCTCATAGATAAAAGTTTTTTTTCTGCTGATAACATTTTATCTTCATTTGCCTATACAGGTTCCATCCTTTTCCTCCTCCCTTTTTATGTTTTTGTTGTCACAAATTATCCCTTTTTATGTTGTGGGTTCATTATCACATTGAAGTAACTTTAGCTATTTTCTATGCTTTTTTTCCTCTTTTATTTTATTGCTAGGATTAAGTATTTAACACCCTATTCTGTAATAACCTTGCAATTTCCTGGTTCTGTCTGTTTATCACTTTACTCAAGGCTTTGTGTACTTTTGCATTTTTGTTTCTGGCAAAAGAGCTCCTTTCAACATTTCTTATCAGGCAGATCTGCTGACGGTGAATTCTCTGAGCTTTTGTTTGTCCGGGAAAGCCTTTTTTTCCTCCCTCTTTTCTGAAGGATAGATTTGCCAGATAGAGTATTCTTGGCTGGCAATTTTATCTTTCAATATTTTGAATATGTCGTTCTACTCTCTCCTGGTGCATAGGGTTTCTGCTGAGAAATCTGCTAGTGACCTAATGGGAGTTCCTTTGTAGGTCACTGTCTTTTTTTCCCTGACTGCCTTTAAAATTTTTTCTTTATCATCGACTTTTTACAGTTTTAATATAATGCATCTTGAAGAAGATCTTTTTGTGTTAAGATAATTAGGTGTTCTATTAGCTTCATAAACTTGTACATCCAGTTCCTTCCCTACGTTTGAGAATTTCTCCACTATTATTCCTTTAAATATGCTCTCTGCTCTCTTCCCTCTTTCTTCTCCTTCTAGGATACCCATTATCCTTATGTTGCTTTCTCTAATGGAGTCAGATATTTCTCATAGAATTTCTTCATTTATTTTTTTATCTTAGTTCTCTCTCCTCTTCTACCTTAATCATTTGTAGATTTCTATCTTCAAGCTTGCTAATTCTCTCTTCCATATGGTCACTTCTATTTCCAATGCTTTCTGTTATGTTCTTCATCTCATTTATTGAATTCTTCAGCTCCAGAATATCTGTTTTGTTCTTTTTTTAGAGTTTCAATCTCTTTGGTAAGGTAGTCCCTCTGTTCATTAATTTTATTCCTGAGCTCATTGACTTTCTTGTAGCTTTCTGAGTTTTCTTGTAGCTCATTGAGTTTCTTCATGACAACTATTTTGAATTCTCTATCAGTTAGACTGCAATCTTTATGACTTCAAGGTTGGTTTCTGGAGAATTGTCATTTACTTTTTGTTATATCATGTTACTGTAATTTTTCATGGTGCTTGGTGAGCTGTTCCTCTGATGACACATTTATTGTAGCAAACATATTTATTATTTAGGTAAGGCTTTGTTTACTCTGATTCTGAGCTGCTTCTAGTTATATCTGAGAGCCAGCACTTTCCTCCTTCACTGCCTCTGCCAGAGGCATCATCAGTGCCCTCATTGTGCTTCTTATGCCTCCAAGGTCGCTGGCACGTTTCGTTCCCAGTGTACCTGCAGTTGTGGCTGCTGCCACCAGGGTAACCAGGCTGGTGAGAGCCTCTGCTGCTTCTGGGGTCACAGGTACCACCACCATGGTGAGGGGAGAAAGAGGGTGAGGCATTACCCACAGTCATGGACACCTCTGCAGTGTCTGGGGTTATCGGGTTTGCAGAAGGCACCACCCTACAGCGGGTGGGGAACCAGGGTTGTGGGTGCCACTGTGGCTGAAGGAGACTGGGGTTACGGGCTCTGCCACCACTGCTGCCCGATTCCCTATGGCCTCGGGTACTGCAGTGACCAGGGGGCTGAATTCACATGCACTTCCTCCACTGCTATTCCTGGGTTTTCTAGGGGTGCTGGCACTGCCACTGCAGGGGATGTCAGGTTCATGAGTATTTTCACCACAGACAGTGAGGCCAGGGTCACAGGAGCTGCTACCACTGTGGCATTTTTCTCTGTGAGTATAAGGGGGTACCTCAGTAATGGATGCCACCACAGTTCCTGGAGCCTCCAGTCACAGGGACCACCATGACTCATGGGGCCTCAGGTCGCAGGCACTGCTGCTGCAGCTGAGGAAGGGAAAGTGGTTAAGTTGAGAGAACCACTGCATGACTGGAAGGTCAGGTCAGGCACTACCACCTCTGCCAAGAGCACCGGGGTCTTGGATGTAGCCCTCATTCCCAAGAAGGCCAGGGTTGTGGGTGCCACCACCACTAGCAGAGGAGGGCAGGGCTGGGTCATGGTCGCCACTGTGGTTCTTGGAGCCTCTGGTCTCCAGAGCCATTGCCACAGCTTCCCTGGTTCTATCACACCAACAAACTCCAGTCCTCTCACCTTCAGGTGTACAGATGTATGGATGTCTCAGGTATTCTGGTGTGCTGTGCACAGCATCCTTTTTTGATCTACAGATGCCTTACTGATCATAACTTAGAGGGGAGAGACAAAGGAAACAACTCACGCCCCCATGATGCTGACTACCCTCTGTATATCATCTTTGGTAAGGTGTCTGTAAAGGTCTTTGGTGCATTTTTTAATCAAGTTGTTTGCTTCTTCTATTAGAATATTCAGACTTCCTTTCATATTTGGGGTATACTTTCTTGTATATGCCAACTTTCTTTGGCATTTCTTTTGCAAATATTTTGCACCAGTCTGTGTCTTTTTGAGAACTAACCTTATACTTCAAAACAAAATAATAAAAAAACACATTTGGATGAGAAGAACTTGGGTATTCTTTTATTTTCATGTTTTACACAGAGGGACATTCATAATTTTTCTTTTGAATGGATTACAACGCTTATTTTAGAAATTCATTTCTTGTGTCTACTATAAATACATCATGCTTGTATTAGAAGAAAATTAACACAGAGAATAATATAAATAGACAACGGAAGAGTTGGAAAAAGGGAGGATTTTGAAGTAGCAGAGATTAGCAAGAACAGGCAGTCATACCTCCATCCATGATTTCAAAGCACAAGAAGAGATAGTATTAAGAGCTGGGGAATTTCTTCAAGAGTGAGAACCACAGCGGAGTTTGCCCACTAGCTGCTAGAACCAAATAGAGAAACACCAGAAGATGCATATTGAAAGAGAAAGAAATTCCCTCTCTTCATATATCCTCAGTTCTGCCATTGTCCTGTGAAAGCACCAGAGACAATATGTCAGTGCATGAGGGCAGCTGGATTTGGCCCACAGGCTATAGTTGGATGACCACTAATCTAGAATGTACAAAGATTCCTCAACAAACATTTTGGGAAAGAAAGAATCTTTCATAAAAATTTCCAAGACTTCCCACAATGATGTTCTGTACCTTTCAAAATGTTCTTAGAGATCCTAGTTTATTCTGATAATATTTCCCTTTAGCTAGAAAAACTTTCTTTGGCATTTCTTAGAGCGCAAATTTGGCATTATGCACTCTCTTGTTTTCCTTTATTTGAAAAGTTCCTTATTTTGCGTTCAATTCTAAAGTATATTTTTCTGGATATAGCATTTGGTTTGATCCCCTCCTACCCTTAAGCACTTTAAAGATGTTGTTCCATTGTCTTCTGGTTTGAATTGTTTCTGACAAAAAGTCTAAGCTCTAAGTTGTATTTGCTTGGATGTGATGTCCCTTTTCCCCTCTTGCTACCTCACCAATGTTCTTTTTTTGACTCATTTTCAGAAATTTTATTCTCATGTGCCTTCACTGAGTTTTCTTTGTGTTTATCCTACTTGGGTTTTGTGAATTTTCTTGCATCTGTGTGTTTACAGTTGTCATCAACTTTGAAAAATTTTTGCTCCTTATAGTTTCTAGTATTTGTCTGGCCCCTCTTCTTCCAATTACATTTGTAATATTTTCTCAGTTCTCACTGAATGCACATTTTCTTTCCTTTTTAACCCTAAGCTTATGTTTGATTTGTTTTTGTTGCTATGTATTCACATCTAAAATCTTTTCTTCTTGATACGTTTCCTTCTTCACAGGAATTACAGTCATTCACTGGTTATTGTCCAATAACTGAAAATAGTTGGTTCTTATATTTTTTCCAGAGTTTAGTTTTTTGTTATGGAAGGCAAATCCTGTGGTAGTCATTCTTTCATGAGAAGATGTGGAAACATCTTAAATTCATTATTTTTTAAATATTAAATGACATTTACATTTGTAGTATAAACACACACTTCAGTGAGATTTTAGTATTCTTTATGTATTGAAGTATTTTATTTGTTAATATTCAGCTTAGAATTTTTGAAGTTAAATTTAGGAGAGATTTATCTATAATTTTTTTTTAATGTCTATATGATGCTTATGACAGACTCATAAATATAGTCAGAAAGTATTTCCTTTATGAGTATTCCTGAAAGAGTTTATGCAAGAATGGTCTTATTTCTTTCTTAAATATTTGGAAGTAAACACTGGTGAAGCCATTTAGGCAAAGACCATTCTTCATGGGAAGATTACTAATAAAAATTTAATTTAATAGATGTTATAAAATTTATATTTCTCTTTATGCATCATTTTGTTCTGTTTAAAATAATTTTATTTTAAAAATCATCGATATTTGGTAAAAATATTGTTTACTACATTCTTTTTTAATATCAGGAGGATCTGTAGTGATATCCCATTTTTCATTCCTGTTCCTTTTGATTTAAGTTTCCTGGTTTACCTTTGTTAAGTTGCCTAGGTTTTTACTAATCTTTCTTACTAAAGTCTTACTAATCACTCAGAGAATCAATGTTAAGCCCCGTGACTCTTCTATATTATTCACATTTTTTCAATTTAATTAATTTTTATTTACATTATTTACCTTCTTGTATTTTTTGTTTTGACTTGTTTTCTATTTTATATTATAACATAGATTAAACTACTTATGTTCCTGCTTTTCTCCTTTATATACCTACAAGGCTTTGTATATCCATCTAAGTACTTCCTTTTCTGCGTCCAAGAAGTTTAGATATATCATAATTTAGTTTGATATCTTTTTGGTACATGTATTCTTAGGAAGTGTTTATGTTTAATTTCCACACCCACAGAGTTTTCAGTTATCTAGGTGTTATTAATTTCCATATTAAGTTGAAATGATTGAACAACATTCACTGAATGATTTCAATCTTTGAATTTGTTGAGGGTTTCTTTATTTCTTGTCTATTGTGAATGTCAATAGGGCTTTCTTATGTCTATAAAAGCAGTAGCATGTTGTTATTGCTAATGCTATTGTAGGAATTTTAAAGATGACAAAAAATATATTGGATTCTGGTACACTTTATAGATAAGATATCGAAGCTCTACCCCATGTGCTTTCTAGTTGGAAATATTAGAAAGTTAAAGTGTCTCCTGCTAATAGGTTTCTTGACGCAGATTTTGTTCTACCGATTAGATCCATACAAACTCAGAATTTGGAAGGGGATCGGCTTTTTTTCCTTTTGAGTTTTTCTACCAGTCAGGAAGGTTGTGGAAACAAGTAGGTTTTTTCTGCAATATTGCTGAGTCTCCAAATTCATAGAGAAGCTATTTTGATGGATAAGGAAGTAGTGAATTCTCTTTGCTTCTATATATCTGATCCCTGGATCAGAGTTATGGTGATGTGTTTTTATATCATCCCTCCGATGGTAGCCTTCTTTGTGAAATAATCCTATATTGCTCTAAGGGTCATTACAAGAGTGTCAGCCAGAAGTTCTTCTAGCCTTTCCTAATTTGATAGGCCTCAATGCACATTAATGAACAACTTTCTGTTTAAAATACCTAGACTGCTTTCTCTTCCCACACTGACTTCTCTTTTACTAATATTGTATTATAACAAGGAGAAGTTCTGCCTCCATATCATCTTGCTATCTGTACTCCAAAGAAAATTCAGAGATATTCTAGAAATAATTTTGAATTAAAAGATAAAATTTCTAGAAATAGAATTACAATTAGCTTATGGAAATATTGAGGAAAAGATGACATCCGTATAATATTAGGCTCATTAAATAGAGTATTATGTCTCCGGTTTAAATATAGTCTTTTATTCACACAGTAGTTTTTAAGGAATTTTTAAATACAGGTCTTGATCTCATATAAATATTGTTACTAATGATTCTTGTTAAATTTTATGGAATGCTATTATTTCTTCCATTATATTTTCTAACTGTCTAGTATTTAAATAAACGAAAGTACGGAATTAGGAAAACTTAATCTGACCTTAAGTTTCTGATTTAGAGGGCATTTGTCATATCATGATATATGTCTGCATTAAGAAATACAGGTAAATCATAATTTGTAGTGAATTTTTGTCTTTTTTTAAATCATAGGAAATGTAATTTACTACATAATTTAAAATATTCATTTATCTAAAACTTTTCCCAGAAAGTCTCTTCAACAAATGGTGTTGGGAAAACTGGATAGCCACATGCAAAAAAATGAAAGTAGACCCTTACCTTACACCATACACAAAAATTAACTCCAAATGGATTAAAGACTTGAATGTAAGACCTGAAACTGTGAAAGTTCTAGAAGAAAACATAGGCAGTACACTCTTCGACATCGGTCTTAGCAACATCTTTTCAAACACCACATCTGACCGGGCAAGAGAAACAATAGAAAAAATAAACAAATGGGACTACATCAAACTAAAAAGCTTCTGCACAGCAAAGGAAACCATCAACAAAACGAAAAGACAACCTAACAATTGGGAGAAGATATTTGCAAACCATACATCTGATAAGGGCTTAATCTCCAAAATATATAAAGAACTCATGCATCTCAACAACAAAAAACTACCAACCCAATTAAAAATGGGCAAAAGACCTGAACAGACATTTCTCCAAAGAAGATATACAGATGGCCAACAGACACATGAAAAGATGTTCAAAATCACTAACTATCAGGGAAATGCAAATCAAAACTACAATGAGATATCACCTCACGCCTGTCAGAATGGCTATAATTAACAAGACAGGAAACAACATGTGTTGGAGAGGTTGTGGAGAGAAGGGAACTCTCATACACTGCTGGTGGGAGTGCAAACTGGTGCAGCCACTATGGAAAACAGTATGGAGATTCCTCAAAAAATCAAGGATAGAACTACCATATGATCCAGCTATTCCACTGTTGGGTATTTATCCAAAGAACTTGAAAACACCAATTTGCAAAGGTACATGCACCCCTGTGTTCATTGCAGCCTTATTCACGATAGCCAAGACTTGGAAGCAACCTAAGTGCCCATCAAGGGACGAATGGATAAAGAAGCTGTGGTATATATACACAATGGAATACTACTCAGCCATAAGAAACGACGAAATCCAGGCATTTGTGACAACATGGATGGACATTGAGGGTATAATGCAAAGTGAAATAAGTCAGAGGGAGAAGGTCAAATACCGTATGATTTCCTTCATTAAGTAGTAGATAATAACAACAATAAACAAACACATAGGGACAGAGATTGGATTGGTGGTTACCAGAGGGGAAGGGGGGAGGGAGGAGGGTGAAAGGGATAATTCGGTACATGTGTGTGGTGATGGGTTGTAATTAGTATTTTGGTGGTGAACATGATGTAGTCCATGCAGAAATAGAAGTACAATGATGTACACCTGAAATTTTTACAATGTTATAAACCAATGTTACTGCAATAAACAAAAAATTAAAAAAAAAATAAAAAAATAAAAAAAATAAAACTTTTCCCATAGTGTACAAACTTTTCAATGTTTATCTATGCCTATCAATTTGTATGCTGTGAAAATTATCAGAAAGTGTTTCTTTGTCAATGAAGAAAATGAAGTTCAGAAAACTTCCCAAAGGATACACACAACCAGAGAAGAAAAACTTCCTTGTACTTGGACTATTATTAGACTGTCTGTTTGTATCTGAGTTACTGCAGTCCTCGTGGACAACAGCCCTGGAGCCTACACTCATGTCTCCATAATTGACTCTATGATTATTCTTCTCCCAGTGGAATCCATCACAGAGGATGAGCAAAACCTCAGTGCTGAAATATCTGAAAAAAGATTTCACAGGAATGAAAATAACTAAGGCCGTCACAACCAACCACTGTTGATACTGTCCTAGATGATCATGGACTCTGGATGACGCAAGGTTCTATGCTCCTTAAATACCCATGGTTATCCCATTATTCTTATTGTAAGACGTATAAAGTATATGAGAATTCAGGAAGAAACTTTCCTTTATACGTATATTCCTTGTCCTGACTGAAGAGTGAGATCTATTAAATTGACACACTTTCATAGAAAGTCATCTATTGCAGTGTAAGGATTGGAATGTTCACCAGCTTCTCTCTCTGCTTCAAAAAAAAGAGAGGCTAAATGGTTACGGCATTTTTTAATTAAGCAACTACTCATGGAAATGAAATATTTGTGAAGAGGCAATAAAAATGCATCTATTTGGGAGAATGGTCTGGATCTGAGAAAAATGAATATATATTTGGAAATAGCTTTAGAGAATTTTACTTTAGCCTTAATGATTTTTGATGTTATTAATTTAACAAACCAATAACGTCTATTTTTATTCTATTTTCAAAGATGGCTAAAGTAATAATGGAAACTAAATAGACTGAGGTAAATTAAGGTAAAAATGTTTTTAAATATATTTAACTCTGTCATGTAATGATTCAAATACAGCTTGGCTATCATAATTGCTACAAACACTATCAAAGAGACTATATGTAATACTTCTATTTTAGATTGTATGTAATTCCTTTTAATAAAGATAATTCTACAACTATAATTATATTGAGAATACAAATTCAAAATGCGAGTAAATTGAGACAACAAATTATGCTACATTCCTGCTGAACTCGCTGCAAATGTATGATTTAAATACAATAACCAAATAACTTCTTTTACTGCTTAAGAGAATAGGTCTCAGGATCCCAGTATTATCTAATGCAAATTCTTGATTCTACATGACATTAAAATTATTTTATGTGCAATATTTAATTAAGCTGTAAATAATTTATTTCTACATGTAACAGAATATTTATATCACTAGAATCAAAGCCAAGAGTTCATTTATTTGCATTGTGCCTCTCAGCAGGTTTCTGCCATGGGTGACAGGAGAACAAACAATCACTCAGAAGTGACTGACTTCATTCTTGTCGGCTTCAGGGTCCGCCCAGAGCTGCACATCCTCCTCTTTCTGCTATTTCTGCTCGTATATGCCATGGTCCTCCTGGGGAATGTTGGGATGATGACCGTTATAATGACTGATCCCCAGCTGAACACACCAATGTATTTCTTCCTAGGCAACCTCTCCTTCGTTGATCTCTTCTATTCGTCTGTTATTGCACCCAAGGCTATGATCAACTTCTGGTCTGAGAGCAAGTCCATCTCCTTTGCAGGCTGTGTGACCCAGCTCTTCCTCTTTGCCCTCTTCATTGTGACTGAGGGATTTCTCCTGGCAGCCATGGCTTATGACCGCTTCATCGCCATCTGCAACCCACTCCTCTACTCTGTCCAGATGTCAACACGTCTCCGTATGCAGTTGGTGGCTGGTTCCTATTTTGGTGGCTGCATCAGTTCTGTTCTTCTGACTAGCGTGACATTTACTTTATCCTTTTGTGCTTCTCGGGCCATTGACCACTTTTACTGCGATTACCGTCCCCTTCAGAGGATTTCTTGTTCTGATCTCTACATTCTTAAGATAATTTCCTTTTTCTTATGCAGCATTATTATTTTGCCTACCATAATTGTCATTATCGTGTCCTACATGTATATTGTGTCCACAGTGCTAAAGATACGCTCAACTGAGGGACGTAAGAAAGCCTTCTCCACGTGCAGCTCCCACCTAGGAGTCGTGAGTGTGCTGTATGGTGCTGTCATTTTTATGTATGTCATCCCCGACAAATTTCCTGAGCTGAGTAAAGTGGCCTCCTTATGTTACACCTTAGTCACTCCCATGTTGAATCCTTTGATTTACTCTCTGAGAAACAAACATGTCAAAGAAGCTCTGAGAAAGATCCTGGGGAAAAAAATATTTTTAGTTAATCCTATTTTAACATTGATATAACTGAAAGCCCTGGATGTTATGACAACTTTGGGAAGCACTGATGCAAAGAATGTACCCATTGTTCTTAGAAATATTTAATTGTAGCTAGTTTATTTATTTGAATTCCATGTACTTAACAGCTGAAGAATACTTTTGGATTATATTTTGCCTGACTGTTGATGTTGAAGTGGAATGGTTTTCTCCACATCATCTTCATTTGGGCTAAAGATAATGATTGCCAGGTCATTTGTTTTTAATAAAAATGTATTCCACATTTGCTGCTGGGTCTCTCAGTATGTTATTCGGGATGTGTTGTTTATCTTGAGTCAGTAACATGTTATGTGGATATGTATGTAATTGGTAGAGGTAACAAAACTTAATTGACATAATAAGCAGACAGAACAAAATATCAGATTTACTGAAGAAATCTTTTTGAGTGCTTAGTGAGAGAATCAGATACTCTGCAGTGCACAGAGTCCTAAGAATGACATGTGAGTCACTCTTAATTGTCCAGAGGCTGAATGAGTGATACATTTATTTCACGGTTTCTCTGAACTGGATAAATTATTCTTGAAAATTCTCCCTTTTCACAACGAAACTGTAATGAAAATAAACCAAAAGTAAAGATAGCTTATTTTTTACTGTATATGCCTTTGCGAGAATTAATTCATCAAATTAATATTTATTGAATTTTGATGCACTCTTTGCCCTGTGAACATCCCCAGGAATAAATAATTTCTATACTTAACCTCACAATCAAATGAGGGGAAAATAGTTGAATAGAGAACTAACCTGCCACATGGTAAACCCGATGAAATAACATATATAGAAAATACAAAGGGAGTGGAGTCTCTAAAGGTGAGTGGTCTTAATGGTCAGGGAAAACTTCCTAAGCACATTTTTAAAAATAAATAGAAGTGAGCAAGATGAAAGAGACAGGTTTCTGTGCAAAGGAAAATAAATAACTATATAGTGAACTGCATGAAGTTTAATAAGTGATTTAATGCACAAGACAGGGAGTGAGAGATGAGACTTAAAAGGGAATTCAGGGAAATCATGCAGATCCATATGACAAACCAAAGAAGATGACCTTTATTCTGTAGGCAGGGGGTAAGCGTTGGGGATTTTTAGGAAAGGCGGCATTGTGTTCAAATTGGCATTTTACAAAAATCACACTGGTAACTTTGTGGATGATCAATATTCACAGGGAGAAGATGGTAGTCACAGAGAGTGTGTGGTCATCCAAGTAAGAGCTTGTGGTGGCTTTAACAAAGGCAGTCTTGTTAGAGATAGTGAAGAGCTGTTTAAAATGGCAGGTAAACTAAGCTGAATGTTGATCGATGGTTGAGGAAATGCAAATGAGGGAGCAGTGAATAATGACTTCTAATGTTTGAGCATCTGTGACAGGGGAAACACTACCTCATAAAATGAGGAAAATATAAGAGTAGTAAGAGTCAATTGTTAATGTAAGAGTTCAGAAAATAAGCGCAGGACTCAGAAGGAGTTTTCAGATTCTGTTTCTGCCTCTGTAGCTTTGGCACAAGTTCCAGGCTATCTCTGCACTTTCATTTCCTCACGTAAAATGGGTGCATAACAGCATCTACATCTTAGAGTTACTTGAAGGACTAAATTATATAAATATCGTATAAATTCATTAATCTGTATATTTAACAGCTGCCAGATTTGTTCTTTCCTCATGCCCCCAATATCATAGCATGTTAAGTCTGAGAGAGGAAGACAATAATTTTCCCTGTCCTTTTCCTCTCTACCATGGAATTCCCATCCCCCATCTCCAAGCTGACCTATGTTTTAATTTCCATAGACAGATCTTGAGAAACTGCTAACTTCATTGTTTCTTTCTTTCTGCTGAGCATAGAAAAGATTGAAAAATGACAGAAAAAAATGAACAGAGTCCCCAGTTAGATGCAAAATAGTAACTTACCATCAAATATTATCTCTATTTATCTCTCTACCCATATCTTTCTTTAATAATCCTCTCTTATACTTTAACAAATGTCTCCTCTTTCACCCACATTTTTTAAAATATGGATTGCTGGGGAAAATAGGGGACTCACTAGGTAGAAAAACTTTATGAAGATTTTCAGGTAAGTGGTCACTGTGTCTTGTCTCCCTCCTGAGATGAAGCAGTAAGATGTGTAGGTTGAAAGAGGCACATTTTACTAACCCTCCTCTGGGAGCACAATGCAGAATCCTTCAGGTAGCAATCTGAGTCCTGTAAGGGAACACGCCTGCAATAAAAAAGGCTCCTGATTCTTCATTATTCCAGCCAGAAACATGGTCTTTTTTCATTGGCTATTAGTAATCTTATAGAAAACTGATAAAGAAATCCTAACAACCACCATGAGACTCCACATATACACATAAATATAAACATAATCATAGTCTCCCTCTCTCTCTTTCTCTCTCTCTCGTCTCTGTCTCTCTCTCTCACACACACACACACCAGGATACCTTTGAGGAAAAAACCAAGAATGGTCACTGACTAAATCACCTCCTAGAGCAATATATGCCCAATGTCATTCAGCTGACTCAGAAGAGAATCTTCAGGCTGAGATAGAGGCTAACAGACCTCACTATAAGAGGATGTGCATAGTATATTATCTTTACTACATATTTTTCAATGGTGACTTTTGCTTCCTTTCCTCTGTTCAAGTAATTGCTGCCATTGCTACAGGAATTAAATTCAGGTATATTCTGTTCTCCCTCCTATTTGGAACTCATTTTTCTCATTTTACTTTTGACTCAAGGAGAATGGATGTGCTGTGCAGAGTAATTTCTGAAAGGAGAGATGAGATTTAAAAATAATAATAAAAGCCAGCATGTTAGTATAAATTAATTAAAATGTACACATTCATACATATGTATATATATGATTCTCTAAATATGATGTGTGCATTATAAGACTGCTTATAAAATTATCAAAGGTGTAGGACAAGTCAAGTATAAAGTCATTTTAATAATGTCTAACTAACTTTTTGATTTGGGAATTACTGGTTATTTTTTCTAAAAACACCCCTATCTAAAACGTTGTGCACATGAGGAACTTCTTCAAACTGATCTACTTGACTACCCATTAAATTTGTCATTACAGCTGACGGTGGTGTCGAGGACCTCTCAAGTTTTCTAAATGTAAATGATAGTGTTTAGCTCCAGTTCCAGAACAGTTGAACACAGGTTTTACCTAGAATGAAAGGCAGACCATAGTAACAGTAGACTCCAAAGCTCTCCTCAAGTGAACTGACCTTTTTTGGAACAAGTGTGGGAATGTTCAAGCACAAGTGAACTCTCAAACATAACAAATATTTGGTGATAAGCAATTAAGAGGAGGCTGGTAGCACCATGAAAGCAAAAAACTGTTGATCAAGATTACCAGAGAGACCAGGGAAAGAGACAGGTAAAAAGGGCTCCTCTGTAGCTGGAACAAACCTCAAAGACTGGCCTTAAAGACTATCCTTACAAACGGGACCAAATTTATTTGGATCAGGCTATAGAGCAATATATGTCCCAGATGTTTTCAAAACAATAGAACAAGAAGAATTAGTGGAGTCTATCTGCTGGGTAGGAAACCTACAGAGGCACAACACTCCACAAAATGACCAGGGGAAGACACAACCAAAAGAAGCCCTGATAAAACCACTGTCAACCCCGAGTACCTGTGCGCAAGCCTAAGGTTGTGCCTCTGAGAAGGGACACCAGAGGCTTCTCAGAGCAAACAGAATTCAATAAAATAGCCCAACAGAGTCACGAAAAAATGAACAGGGAGGGGCCGGTCAGGTGGCGCAAGCGGTTGAGTGCGCGCGCTCCGCTGCAGCGGCCCAGGGTTCACCGGTTCGGGTCCCAGGCGCGCACCACCACGCCACTTGTCAGCATGCTGTGGCGGTGTCCCATGTGGAGTGGAGGAGGATGGGCATGGATGTTGGCCCAGGGTCGGTCCTCCTCAGCAGAAAGAGGAGGAGTGGCAGATGTTGGCTCAGGGCTGATCTTCCTCAAAAAAAAAATTTGAACAGGCAAACAGCAACAAAAATTATTTTTAAAAATTATTCTATTGGTTAAAGGTACAGTGACTGAAATAATGTCATATAGATGGAATCATACAGTATGTAGCCTTTTAAATTGGATTCTTTCACTTAATAATATGGTTTTACAGTCCCTCCATGTCTTTTTGCAGCTTGAAAGCTCATTTCTTTTCAGTCCTGAATAATATTCCATTGTCTGGATGTACCATGGTTTATTTATACACTCACCTACTAAAGGACATCTTGGTTACTTCCATGTTTTGGCAATTATGAATAAAGCTGCTCTAAATAAGCATGTGCAGGTTTTTGTGTGGACATAAGTTTTCAACTCCTTTGGGTAAATATCAAGGAGCACAGTTGCTGGATCACATAGTAAGAGTACCTTTAGTTTTGTAGGAAACCACTGAACTGTCTTCCAAAGTCGCTGAACCATTTTGCATTCACAGTACCAATGAATGAGGATTCCTGTTGTTCCACATCCTTGCCGGTATTTGGTGTGGTCAGTGTTTTAGATTTTGGTCATTCTAATTTGGTATGTATCTAGTTTGGTAGTATCTCATTTATTTTTTTGGTTTTTTTTTTTAACTAAGACTTTAATTTTTTAGAGAAGTTTAAGGTTCACAGCAAAATTGAGAGGAAGGTACAGAGATTTCCCATATACCCTCTGCCCCATGCATGCATAGCTTCCCCCATTATCAATATCTCCCACACAATTGGTATCTTTGTTACAATTGATGAACCTACATTGACACATCATTATCATCTAAAATCCATAGTTTATGTTAGGGTTCACTCTTGGTGTTGTATATTCTGTGAGTTTGGACAAATATATAATTACATGTATCCATAATTATGGTTTTATATAGAGTATTTTCACTGCCCTTAAAATCTCTGTGCTCTGCCTCTTCATCCCTTCCTCCACTCCACAAGCTCTGGAAACCACTTATTTTTTTCCTGTCTCTGTACTTTTGCCTTTTCCAGAATGTCATAAAGTTGGAATCACACAATCAGTAGCCTTTTCAGATTGGCTTCTTTCACTTAGTAATATGCATTTAAAGTTCCTCCATGTCCTTTCACATCTTGATAGCTCATTTCTTTTTAGTGTTGAATAATATTCCATTATCTGGATGTACCATGGTTTATTAATCCATTCATTTACTGAAGGAAGTCTCGGTTGCTTCCAAATTTTAGCAATTATGGTTAAAGCTGCTATAAACATCTGTGTGCAAGTTTTTGTATGGACATAAGTTTTCAACTCCTTTGGGTAAATACCAAGCAGCATAATTGCTGGATCATATAGTAAGAATAGGTTTAGTCTTGTAAGAAACGGCCAAATTGTCTTCCACAGTGATTGTACTATTTTGCAATTCCCGCTAGCAATGTGTAAGAGTTCCTGTTGCTCCACATGCTCACCAACATTTGATGTTGTCAGTGTTCTGGATTTTGGCCATTCTTATAGGTGTGTAGTGGTGTCTCATTGTTGTTTTAATTTGCACTCCCTGATGACAGATGATGTGGAAGATCTTTTCATTTGTTTCTTTGCCATCTGTATAATCTCTTGGGTGAGGCATCTGTTAAGGTTGTTGGTCCATTTTTTAATCAAGTTGTTTATTTTCTTATAGTTGAGTATTCAGAGTTCTTTGTATATTCTGGATATCCTTTATCAGATATGTCTACTGCAAACATTTTTACCCAGGCTATGTCTTTTTTTCTCATTCTTTGACAGTGTCTTTCACAGTGCAGAAGTTTTTAATTTTAGTGAAGCCCAACTTATCAATTCTGTCTTTCATGGATTGTGCCTTTGGTGTTTTATCTAAAAAGGCGTTGCCATATGCATGGTCATCTAGATTTCTTCTATGGTATCTTCTAGGAATTTTATAGTTTTGTGTTTTACATTTAGGTTTATGATCCATTTGAGTTCATTTTTGCCACTGGTATAAAGATTATATCTAGGTTCACATTTTTGCATGTGGATGTCCAATTGTTCCAACACCATTTGGTGAAAAGACTATCTTTTCTCCATTATATTACCTTTGCTCCTAGAGCAGTTGACTATATTTATGTGGCTCTATTTTTAGTCTCTCCATTCTGTTCCATTGATCTGTTTTCATTCTTTCACTGATACCACACTGTCTTGATTACTGTAGCTGTAGTCGGTCTTGAAGTTGTGCAGTGTCAGTGCTCTGATTCTGTTCTTCTCCCTCAATATTATGTTGGCTATTCTGGATCTCTTGTGTCTCTGAATTTAGCTTCAATATCTAAAGTTTGTCAATATCCACATAACTTGCAGGGATTTTGACTGAGATTTCATTGAATGCATAGATCAAGTTAGGAAGAACTGACATCAGGACAATATTAAATCTTCCTCTCCATGAACATAGAATATCTCTCCATTTATTTAGGTTCTTTGATTTCCTCCATTACAGTTTTATTGCTCTCCTCCTACAGACCTTGTACATATTTTGTAAGACTTATACATAAGCATTTTATTTGGACAGGGTGGGGGGTGCTAATATAAATGGTATTTTGTTTTTAATTTTAAATTCCACTTTAATTTTAAATTCCAGGTACCTGAGCCGGATGACACCCACCTTCAGGTACTTCTGCAGGATGTAAACATTGACGGCCGCCACCGAGACGCCCCGGCGCTGCTCTCCCGCCTGCAGGGCCTCCAGAACCATGCGCAGCAAGAGAGGGTGGCAGCGCGGCACTTGGACGATGCTATGGCTTGTGCCTGGCTTTTCAGACCCAGACGATGCAGGTAAGCCCACCGTGGAGGTCGTGAAGGTTGACAAGGTCCAGGTGTCGCTGGAGGCAACACTCCCGGGAGCCATTGCAAGGCAGATGCAGCCAGAGATGCAGGTGGCCGGCCCCCTCCCCCAGGCATCCGCTGCAAGTTTTTTGTAGATGTTCTTTTCAAAGTTGGGGAAATTCCTCTCTATTCCTAGTTTGCTGAGAGCTCCTTTGCTGTTAATCTGTTTGCACCATCACCAGGCACATCATTCAATTTCAAAAATGGTGAGACACGCCTCCTTTGGTATATTCTCCTCCTACTGATCAGTTAATATGTTTTGTGTATTTTGCCAATAATTTTTTTAATCAGCCTTTTTTCATTTACATTGGCACACTTCAAGCCCACATCAATAACATGAAATGATACAGCAGTTTCCTTGACTCCGATCTTATCCCTTTTAAATATATCTTCCACGCAGCCCTGAACATTTTCCCTGATTACCAACCACCTGCTCTCAGGTACTCACATTGCAATCGCTGTTTGTCCTTGGCATACACATCTCTGGATTTTAATTGTCTGTCCAAAGATATGACTTTCAAACTAAATTGTAAGCTCCCTAAAGAATGAGGTTATTTATACAGGAGCCTACCACAAGACCAGAATATATTACACAGGTAGTCAATAAAATTAATCAAATGAATATTAAGAGACATAGATGAGTAGATTTTGGGTCACACTCTATTATGATGACTGCCTTGCTTCTATACTTTTATTAAATATTACTCATAGTAATTAACACAGGAAAAATTTATGAAGATACAAATTGAGGGAATGATTTCTCTAAAGTGTTTGCATGTCCTATCTTCTACTTTGATTCTTTAAATTAGATTCCAGCAACTAATGCCTCCGAGTATTCCACAATGCCTGTCACACTTAATATACAATTTTCCAAGATAATATACACAGTGAAGATTACTTATTGTTTCCTATTATTATTACTTCTTCTTGATATAATATGTATAAAATACTTGATTCAAAGTGAAAATTCACTTTGCTAAAGACGCTAGTTATAAAATTGCAAAATATTTTATTTTTAAAAAAAGATGGGAATTATTGTAAACGATCAATGGTTGCATGTAAGGGGAAAAGGAATCCAAAGACAAAAACCAGAGAAAATACTGTTTAGAAGTAATAATAAAATATGAATATAGTGTTCAGCAGAATGCCATAAACATAAATAGAAATCAATTTGTGAAATAAAATGTTATTTGAAATCAACGGGAGGATTCACCCTGAAAAACACTTCTCTAACGTCCAGGACATCGACCATATCCAGGATGTTCAGGATTAACAATGTCTCATGGGGAACAAATAAAGTAATATGTGGGAAGCATACATCACCTTGAAAAAGCTTCTGATAATATTTTTATGATGCTCAGGAGAATAACTTTCATTAATGGCCTCAAGGAGTATGAAATAAACAGCCACAACACCTTTGGTGGAAGGGAAATAATAATCACAGAATAGTATTTTTCTTCTCTAGAAATTTCTTTAGAGCTTCTTTGACGTCTTTGTTTCTCAGAGAGTAAATCAAAGGATTCAACGTGGGAGGGCTAAGGTGTAACACAAGGAGACCACTTTACTCAGCTCAGGAAGTCTGTCAGGTGTGAGATACATAAAAAAGACAGCACCATACAGCACACTCACGACTCCTAGGTGAGAGCTGCACGTGGAGAAGGCTTTCTTACATCCCCCAGTGGAGCGTGTCTTTGGAACTGTGGACACAATATACAAGTAAGAAACAATAATAGCTACAATGGCAGGTAAGATGATGATGTCAGAGAAGGAAAAAGAAACCATTTTATTGATAAAAAGGTCAGAACAAGACAGTCTCTGAAGTGGGCCAGTATCACAGTAAAAGTGGTCAGTGGTCCGAGAAGCACAAAAGGATAAAGTAAATGTCATGCTGGTCTGAAGAACTGAGCTGATGCAGCCGCAGAAATAGGAACCAGCCACCAACTGAGAGCAGAGACGTATTGACATCTGGACAGAGTAGAGGAGTGGGTTGCAGATGGCGATGAAGCGGTCATAAGCCATGGCTGCCAGGAGAAATCCCTCAGTCACAATGAAGAGGGCAAAGAGAAAGAGCTGGGTCACACAGCCTGCAAAGGAGATGGACTTGCTCTCAGACCAGAAGTTGGTCAGAGCCTTGGGTGCAATAACAGACGAACAGAAGAGATCAACGAAGGAGAGGTTGCCTAGGAATGATGTACACCTGAAATTTTTGCAATGTTATAAACCAATGTTACTGCAATAAAAAAAAAAAAAAAGAAATACATTGGTGTGTTCAGCCGGGGATCAGTCATTATAACGGCCATCATCCCAACATTCCCTAGAAGGACCATGGCATACACCAGCAGAAATAGCAGGAAGAGGAGGATATGGAGCTCTGGGAGGACCCTGAAGCCGACAAGAATGAAGTCAGTCACTTCTGAGTGATTGCTTGTTCCCCTGTCACCCATGGCAGAAATAAATGCACTCTTGCTTTGATCCTAGTTACAATTAATGTCTTTCAGTATTAGGATTTACAAAGCTATTCTATAATCATTATTCACTTTAAACTCATAAAATTACTGTGACTTAAATTTAAGACAATCGAACTGATGATGAATCAAAGGGTTAGTTTTATGTCCTAATTCCTACAAGCGGTGAAATTAGATCTTTTTCCTCTGAGTCTAATGCAATGCCTTTCTACCCAAATGCCTTTCACATTTGCAAGTATCACTTTTGTATACATTTCTGACTCATGATTTATGCACTAAATTCAACGTCATGAAGCAGTGATTGAAAGAGACCACAAATAATTTAATAAATGACATTTGGGAAGCAATCTCAGTGTCTAGGTTTTGAGATGAGGGGGCTTCAGTAGTCCAGTTTAGTTAAACTTTAGTTTGAGGGCTTAAGAGTATCAGCAGATATAAAGTAAATGACTAAATTTAAAAACTACTTAAGAAGTGCAATTACTCTTTGTGGGTAATAGGAACTTTGGATTCTGATGTAAGTTATATACTCACTAAGATAAAAGTAGTGCACAACCAAACACAAAAATCATTAGTACTCACATGCCTGGATTTCTGTCCCAGATGGGCTTCTGAAGCCCTTTCATAAAGATAATTTCCCTCATTTCCTCAGCCCACAGCTCATAGTTTCTTAAGAAGCAGCCTACGGGTAGTCTAGATAGAAGAATTACTTTAGAAATGGATACTGAATACAAAATACATATGAAGGAATTGTTGATTGCCTTTTTATTTGCTCTGGATATAATTTTCACAGTCATCATTAATGCAATTACTAGACAGCTCAACTAAGATTTTGAACTCCTTGTGTTAACAATATGGTCACTCTTTCTCTCCCCTCAGGGCTTTACAAGCACAATTCTTCCTGGACAATAATAATAATAATAGCAAACATTTATGTGGCACTTTTTACGTGCCAAATACTTTTCTCAGTGCTCTCATAGTAGCTCATTTAATCCATACAACAATAATATGAGGCAAGTACTATAATATTCCCCAGTTTACAGATGAGGAAACTGAGGTACAGAGAAATGAAGTCTGTTGAAAGCCACCTACTAGGATTAGAATCAGAATTTGAAGCCAAGAAATGTGGCTCCAGAATCCCTGCTCCTGGTCACTGCCTGATACCACCTGTGATAAGGAGCCCTTCCTGTCCCTTTACCTTACTTACTTCTACTTGAACTTCAGAGTTGAGTCAAGTTTCTTATCTTCAATATAAATTCCCCAATTCTTTAACCTGAGTCAAAACATCTCTCTGCATACATCATGCTCCCAGCAGTAGCAGCTATTATCATCATATTTTACTATTCATGTTAACTATTACTAATTTCTCACTTGACAATAACTTCCTTAAGATCAAAACTTCAACTTGTCCTCCATATATTGTCAGCATAATGTTCTGTGTCTGGCAAATGACAATTATTCAATAGGAATTTATTATATAAGTAAAAGTTGACTGATAATTGAGCATGCAGAATCAGAGAAAAATTTGAAGACTGTAATACTGCAGTCGTTAACATGGGTTTAGGTTTCAATAGAGGTGAGTTGTAGTGCTGCTTCTCTCATTTTCTAACTGGGGCCTTGGACAAGTTACTTATGTAACTTATTTATATCACTTGTATCACTTACTTATGTTACTTAAATTACTGGTGTAACTTGTGCCAAGTTACTATACCACTGCATCCTCCTATAAAGGAGGGAAAAAATTATATAATGCTCAAAGATTTTTGGAGATAGACAATGAGATAATGCATGTCAATCACTTAGCATCATTTATGACAGAGTAAGTACTCAATAAATATTAGCCAGTATTATTTTTATTATATCTTACCATGCTTAATCCCACAATGCACACCAAAATAATCAGTGCTTCTTAGGCAAAAATTAGTAATATGTATAGGGCTTTTTAGATAAACCATTCTAGTTGAGAGAAGGAATCAGAGACACTGCAAACGTTTAGAAAGAATAAAGAAATCTATGATAATGCAATATTTTGCTTGAGAAATAGATGACTATTAGGAAAATGGCATGTATTATTTTCATATTTTTGTTAGTCACCAGCTCCATCAAAAATTAAATATCCTAATAATTTTATTATAAAGGAGGAAGATTTCAAATAGATTAACTTAGGGTCTGGGGAGGTATAAGATATTTAAGTAGTGAAAAGAGAACCTGAAGTAGCCATGCAATATTTTTTGAAAAATAGCATATTTTATTTATATTCCTTTAGTCTCATCTAGGAGCAAGGACACAGATTTAATTTTGGAGATTTATTCCTATCAAAATCATTCTGATGGTAATGTTTACGACTGAAGACATTTATACTTGGAAAAGAGAGATTTTTTTTTCCCAGAGTACTCAAGAAACAAGCAGTCAATCTGTGACTTACTATTAGTCAAAAATTCATGTGTTTACAACTTCCTTTTACCTTGTACTTTTTAGTAATTTGTAAGATTCTATTAAAAATGAAGCAACAGAATTTGGTGTTTTCCTGGTGTTATTGTTTTAATTCTAGAAAGAGTATTAATTAATTAATTAGCTATTAATTAATTAAATAGCTATTAATTAATAGCTATGTTACAACTACAAGTACTGAAGTTTTCAAGATAAAATTAACCCTTCTCCTCTCAAAATTTCCAGATTATCCCAGTTTTAGACTCTTCCCATGGAGAAATATGACTTATTTTCTTTATTGTTCTAGTTAAACAACTGTCCTTTCCTTTAGTAGCTGATCTCTTGAAAAATGCTATGGTCCTTCGTAGAAGAGAGACAAAGTGAATTTTCTAAATGATGCTCTGCTTAAACTGAAATAATTGCAGAAATTATATTCTAAGGTTATACAAAGTGAACCCGAGGAATCAGTCTGCAGGATAGTCTCTCTCCTGCATTCTTGGATGCTTGAGTGCTTTTAAAAGAAGGAAAGTAGTATGCCTTGGATATGTGAGTAGATTGACTTGGATGTGTGAGTAGAGGCCTTGAGCCATATGAAATCCCTGATAATCTGCCAAAATATCAGAAGCAGGTGTCCATAAGGGCTTTGGTTTTGGCACAACAGTGTAACTTTTTCAAATAATTGCAGCACTGAGGTTTCCCTCACCTTCTGGTAGACAGTCCTCCTGGGAGAGAAGGAAGCATGTCACTTATTAAGATATTTATGACCCAGGGCCAAAGTCCACGAGGACCACAGAGACTCTAGATTAAAAAAGAAGAAAATAAAGGAAAAAAAGTCAGATAGTCAAAATACATAGAAGAGTTTTCTCTTTCCTTGTTTTTCAGTCCTTCAGGGGTACCAAAATGATCTTTCAATCTTGATTTCTTCACTGAAAAAGAAGCGTTTCAATTTATCATGGCAATAAAGTTTATAGTAGGCAAATAGAAGTAGATATGAAAGGAAACATTATCCTTCATAATACAAGTTATAGGGAAATTTTTGTTCCTGGTCATAAAGTTCATTCCATTTTCACCCAAAACTCTCCATATTTATTCTTTAGCTATATTTTGTCCATAATAATGGATAATAAGAAGTAGAATGGCATGACCACAGTACAAGGCAAAACCCAACAGTTGCCATCTACTTCATTAAGTAAAAGTTAAATAATGATCCACTAGATCTAAAGTTAGGTTCACTTTGTAACTTGAATTGCTTGCAAGTTGTTCACCCAAGTGTCATGTACTAAGTTGATAATTTTTCAACAATCACTGTATACACTAAAATTAAATTTTAAAAACTGTTCTATATCAGTCAAAAGAATCCCAATTTGTATTTGATAAAAATTAAATCATTAAACTGCCATAAATGCACTTTATGTAATATAGTAAGAAAAAGGGAAAGGGGGAAAAAGAAGAAAATAGTGGTGGCTCATAGAGTCCTCATGTATATAGCTAGCCAAAGACAATAGTTGATATTCATTCCATATTCCCTTTGGTCTCAAAAATAAGCTCAATATCGGGAAGTTGTTCGTCTGGTGGGGTGACGCAAACCTTCACTGATGAAGGATCTGAGCCCTTCTGGTCTGGCTGTGTTAAATTGCTGTGGTTAGCTGTTCATTAATATTTACCATCAGACATGCGGGATTAGGAGGCATCCTGAAAAATTCCCTGGGTTACTACTATACTCCTCCTTGTCTCCTTTCTATTAATAACTTTTGCTAATCAGTATCAGTTACCCAAAAGAATATAAAGCATTTTGTTTACCTGTTGGTTACGTGAAATGAATGTCCAGGAGGTATTCTCAAAACATAGAGTTCATTTTAGCAATTGTTGTGTCCTGTAGCACAATTATCCCTCTGTTGGGTAGTAAGTATACTAATTCAACAAACTCCAATGTCATAGGAACAGCAAGAAGAAAAAGAGTTGAGAGTGGGTTAGAAGGTTTTGTAGTGGTGGTTGACATTCCCGCTTTGACCCCTTGTATTTGGACATATAGTCTAATTATGAAAGAAATAGCCTTATATATTGGTTGCTAATGCAGAGCACAGACCATATCCTGGATGACAGTAACCCAACTTTGTAAAGTGCCGACAGCCAGTTGGTCCAACAACTGTGCCTTTGGTAAATGTTTCCACCATTCCATAAATTCACCTAATTCTGTTTGACCAGGTGCATGATGATTCTATTGAATCCCATGGGTATGAGCACATCACCTTCCTTCTCTTCTTGTAAAATGAGTGCCTTGCACCAAAGCACTAGTGCAATATAGTATAATAATGAATAAGTCACATGTTGAGCTGTGATAGAGTGGTATTAACAGAAGCGATTTGAGCAGGAAGGTCAAAATCATACCTAGAGCAGTGCCTGAACAAATTGCTACTCCTCCTTGATAGAAAAATACCAATGCAATCAGCCTGGAACATGATGATTGGCTGGTAGCTCCAGGTTATTATATAATTATTAGAGACTTCTTTTATTGTAGTAATAACATTTAACATGAGATCTACCCTTTTAACATACTTTAAGGGTGCAGTACGGTATTGTTAACTATAGGTAAAATGTTATACAGCAGATCTCTAGACTTGTTCGTCTCTCATAACTTAAATAAGTTGAAATATGTTGAATAGCAACTCTCCATTTCCCTCTCCCCAAGGCCCTGGTAACCACCATTCTAACTCTCTGCTTCTATTACTTTGACTATTTTAGATACTTTATATAAGTGGAATCATACAGTATTTGTCCTTCTATGAATGGCTTTGTCTTCCAGGTTCATCCATGTTGTCATATATGTCAGAATTTCTTTCCGTTTCAAGGCTGAATAATATTCCATTGGATGTATATACCACATTTTTTTAATGCATCCATCTGTCAATGTACCTTTAGGTTGTCTCTGCATCTTTTTGATGACTATCATCAGAGAATTGGACACGTAGCACTAGCAGTTTCCAGGTCAGCCTATGTTTGAGCAATCCATGTCGTTGAGTTCTGTCTCTTCTATCGTGGTTATATTATTGATGAGAGCCCATTAAATGAGTGATGAAGTGGATGGAAAAGAGGCTGGAAGATGGTGGATCATTGCCTTCACTAGGTTACTGAGAACCTCCTCCACATCTGATGTAATTTACTGAGCATTTATGTGGGAAATTGATATTCTCAATTCATTTTACCATTCAGGGAGGTCCATCTACAAACAGACCGCCTTATCAATAACGCTTCAGTCTTGTTGCTTCCAAGTTCCTGGTTATCCAGCTAAACCATTAGGCCACTGCCCCTAAATAAGTGTAAGTGTCCCAGACCATATTCCAGGCAATAAAATAACAAGGTATGCAGCTTGAAATAATGTCCATTAAGAATATTTACCTTACCAGTGCCCTTTAGGGAACAACCTTGAGTTGGCCTAATATGCTACAGTAGTCCATTTCCAGCTGATGCTCGTATTACATGCAGAATCATCTATAAACCTGGCTCAATTTATTTTTTCCTCAGAAACTGTGGATACAAAATGTCCCACATGATCATAAATGTAGGCTGAAAGAAAGGTGGCAATGCAGCAGGAGCTGGTACACTGGAAATGGGAGCCACTTGTCCACAAAATTACGTCTGACCTTAAGACACATTTGGACATCATGTATACAACTTTTACTTAATGACATAATACTTCTCTATAAACCCAACTGCATGGTTGATGGATTAGCTGCCACTCATTCAGAATATAAGTCGCTTGATCTCCATAATAAAGAGTACAGTCTCTATCAGGACCCAAGATAGGAGCTGTTTCTCAAAAGGAGAACTTGCATAAAACTTGCTTTCCTCTAAATCCTTAGCAGCCAGCTCTGTGATTTCCAGTCAGAGTTTGCCACAGTTTCCACAGAATATCTGATATTCCACAAAGACTCAGAGCATCGTTGGGTGTTCTTGGTCATGAGTTCCAAGTGACAATGCTGCTTAGTCTGAAGCCTGAACCAGCTGAAGAACATTGACATTTTATGTAACCAGGTAAACCTGGGTGTGTCATAGCTGCACACACTCTAAGAAGCATCATATATTACCTCTGAAATTGAAAAATTATAGCCAACATCAGTAATTAATATAGATGCACAAAACTAACAAAATATTAGCAAAAAATAATGAACAGTAATGTATAAAAAATGTTGGTCAAAGAGTACAAACTCCCAGTTAGAAGGTGATTAAGTCTGGGGATCTAATGAACAGCATTGTGATTATAGTTCATAATACTGTATTAAATACTTGAAAGTTGCTGAGAGAGTAGATCTTAAATGTTCTCACCACAAAAAAGAATTGAAAATTATGTGATGTGATGGAGGTGGCTAGCTAACACTATAGCGGTAATCACACTGCAATATATGTGTTTCAAATCAACATGTACATTTTAAACTTACACAATGTTATATGTCAATTATAACTCAATAAAGCTAAAAAAAATAATACCTTATTACCAAATTGCATTTATCACAGGAATGTAAAAAAATCTAATAGTACAATATTAGTAAATGTCATCATTACATTAATGGATTAAAGAAGAAAAAAAATAATATTCTCAATAGGCAAGGAAAAACATTTGATTAAATTCAGCACTCATTTGTGTTATTAAAAAGTTAAACTAAAGTAGACATAAAAGAAAATTAAAGAAAAACTTCTATGAACGTATTTTTAATCAGAAAACGTTGGAAGCCTTCTATTTAAAACAAGGAATAAGACAAGAATATCCACTACCAATGTTTCTAGTCTTCATTTTACCAAAAGATTATAGCCAATGAAATAAAAAAACAAAGTAAAAACTAAAGGAGGAAAATACAAATTGTAAATGTAAAATGAAAATAAAAATGTAAAAGAAGAAAAATACATTATTTTAAGATATAACTATTTTCTCCATAGGAAATCTACATACAATTATCAGGGTAGAATCTTCTTAGATTTACTACCAATATTTGAAATAGATGGAGAACCTTGGTTTGGGGTTTTCTAGTTTTCATGTGGTGAGTATTATCACCATGAGGTATCCCCTCCAACATGAAAGAATGTTATTGTGCTGTATATTTATGATTTATGTACTTTTTATGTATCTAATACTTTTCTAAAATTTAATAAAAACAAACATTGTATCAAAGATCTTTGTATATGACCATGTGTCTACTCATTATGGGCGTTATACAACCAATGAAACATATTAATAACATTTTACCTGTATATAATTATTCCAGGAAGATTGAATTTTTATTTTTGATTTGACACTTAACCACATTGTGGACTTGCAAAACAGGGCCGTACGTATAATGGTGTTAAGCTAATTAAACACAGGGAACACAACAATTATAACTAATTATTTGTATCATCACTTCTCGCTCATTACTGCCATGTCATCATGGATTTCAAGACAAGGGAGCAGCTATCTTAAAAACTCAAAAAATATTTGAAATATAAAACCCCCTTTTAAAGTTTGTTTTTCTTGTGAATTTGGGTTCTTAATTTGGGGAAAGCAATACCAAAAATATTATCAAAGGTGGCTGGTCATTACATGAACATTTAAGCATAGGTCATAGATGTTTTGAGATAAGATTGCACTCAGCATTATTAATCAGAGTACAGCATTAAAAATAAGCATAGCTGTAAATAATTATTACACTTTAGCTTTATTAAAAGTAAGAACTATTAAAAATGATTAGGGCATATGACAGAAATCACAAAGAAAGTAACAGGTTCTCAGGAGGCCATCTCTTGGTGAGAAAAGGAGTTAAACTTATCAAGTCCTGCAAACAGAACTTTGCTTTTGGTTAAGAGAAAACTCTATATTAAAAGACTTATTTTTGAAATTTTTATCCTTTTAAAAAAATGTATAAGCTTTCTTAAAACTGACTTCATACTTGCTTTTCTGATTTAATAAACATATGCAAATATAGATAACAAATTTAAAGCCATTAACTATAGCTTTAAAAAATATAAACCATATTATATATGACAGTATACATGTCTCAAAGAATTTGCTATCTTTATTGAAACTTTACAAAGAGCCAACATGTTTTTTTTATACAAGCATATAGAAGAGTAAAACTATGCTTACTGCTGCTCTATGTTTGCATTATTTGTCTTTATCAAATTAAATTTCTTCATAAGCTGCTCATGTGGCAAAAGATTTCATATGACAAAGATTATTCATTTATTAATTTAATATTAGTCCTAGGTTTTAAGGTCAATAGAACATTGTGGAAATTATATCTGACTTGACAAACTGCAGAGCAACGCAATTACTGTTGGTATTAAAATGTTATCAGAGAGATTTATTATCCAGAGATTATACATGGAAAAATTATATCCAGATGATTTGTATCATTTCTCAGGGTTTACAAAAGCCAATTTAAAAAATATATATTACTGTTATTCAATATAACTAATCATATACATTTACAATTTTACAATTTTAGTTTTTTGTAGAAAGAATGATAATTTATATGACCTATACAGCCAGCAAAAGATATTCTGGGAGCTTAATTTAATTAGATTTTCAATGAGAAATTAACCCAAGGTTCACATTAAATTGTTTCGATTGTATTATATCCTCTGTTGTCTTAAGACCTGAGAGAAGGTATATACAGAATTATCAAACCATTTGTCCTTCGATTTCCCTCTGGTAGGATAGTTTTTATTTATAAAGTAATTAAAATGTTCAGATGTTTGTATTAGTGCACATTGTGTCTATTTGTTGATAGAGTACTGACCATTTCATTTCTTTGTTTCTTATCTAGCCCTTCTCCATTGCCATAGCTTTTGCTGTTGCTGTTGTTGTTGTTCTTTGGTTGGTTGGTTGGCTTTGTTTATTTATGATGGCAGCTTCTGGGAAAGGACAACTATTCTTACAGACATTGGAAGTTTATCCACTCCTCTCTACCTAGGAATTATTCAATTTTTTAACTTAGATGGAAATAAACCAGAGAGGCTTGAATAGATGGGAGAGCTCTTTGTTCTCCCAAGAATGGTGAACTAACTTTAATTCATTAAATATTTACAAACATTTCCTTTCCTTTGATGTAGATCAATCTATTTGAATTAGATAGCCTTACACTGAATAAATATGACAGACCCCTATAATAAACTAATCTTCAAGAGTGACCCCCACCCAAAAACTGACCACAAGTATATTGGGCTGTAATCACATAGAGTCTGTTTTTGAAAAGTTTAATTATCTTCCTTCTTTAAGATAAAGAGAAGCTTATCTTAGAGATACTCAAATAACCGTCAGCAACAGTTTTACGGCTTCAAGCACAGGTCAAGGAAGACAGATCAAACAAGACAATGTAAGGATTCCGTCTACCGTCTAACTCAGACAGGAGCAGTGGAGTATGATGTGACATAGGGAGAGTTCCTCAACCATGTAATTACAATCAAGCTGCAATCTTGTTAAGCCATAGTTCCTATGGCCTGGGTGTGAAAAGACGTGTCCCAGTCACTCAAGGATTCTCAGAAGCTTGCAAACTGACATCTGAACAAGTACAGATGCCAATCTTTCAGCTCTTTACACTTAGTAGAAAAGACCAGATATCTACAAAAACAACAACAAAAAAAGATTTTAAAATGTATATTAACCCAGATCAGCAGTAAACCAGAAATAACACAGGAAGTCATACTTGCTGAAGTTCACAATTCAGCAGTAAGGACAAGATGGCAAATGATTGATGAAACAGATTCCCAAGGTTTCTGCCCCTAATGGAAGGAATAGAATTAGACTTGGCTAAGGATGAGAATCACTGAGAAAGCTCAAGTTCTTGTTGTTGATGCCCAATGAGACTAGTCAATCATCAGATTAGTCAAAGGAAATTGAGGAAGATTCTAGGCATCCAGAAATGCTGCAGAATCAGGTTGTATTGTTAGGCTGGGAAAAGGAAAACTCAGAAGGGAATATGGGGGTATCTTGGTGGAATGATCGTATTAACTGTCATAGAATATACAAAGAGAATTAATGCACTGAGAATTTGCCACATATGTGTAAATACATGAGGGAGAACAACCTACATAAAAACTCTGTCACAGAAGGCAAGGACAAGACTTACAAAGGCAAAAGCAAGAAAATATTCATAAGTAAAGCCAATGTGTGTATGTAACAGGCCTTGGTTTATCCACTTAGGATGGTTGGCTGCAGCAGAGCTTAGAGAGGGAGGAGTGCTGACCCTCGAGTCCATTTGGGTTTTTTTCTGGGAACTATATTTACCAATCCACTTTATTACATTGGGTTTTTAAGAACAATACATGGAGAGCGTCCTTTCTATGGCTGACAGTAGTAAAGACAAACCAGAGCAGTGAACCAAAAAAAGTGGGACCTAATGCCATATGTAAATATCTGTCACATATGAAAATGTATTATCATTTAATAATTAAAAATTTAAGGAGAAATGTAAATAAAAAAGTTAAATTTCAACTAAAATAAAATAAGAGCTTTTTTTGAAACACCTATAAGATGTAAAACAAAATCCAACAATACATTGCTTATAGGAGATTTTTCTATAAAAAAATACCACAGTATTTTAAAAATATAATATTGTATTATATATTATATCATATAAAAATTATTATTTTTTCTTTAGTTTCCCTAGTCTGGGTAGGCATGTCATCTGAAAAGATTCCTTTATGACCAATGTCAAATAGTGTGTTGCCTATATTTTCGTCTATGAGTTTTATAGTTTCAGGTCTCACCTTCAGGTATTTGATCCATTTTGAGTTAATTTTTGTGAATGGCAATAGCAGATGGTCCACTTTCATTCTTTTGCATGTGGCTGTCCAGTTATCCCAACACCATTTATTAAAGAGACTTTCTTTTCTCCATTGTATGTTCTTAGCTCCTTTGTCGAAAATTAGCTGTCCGTATATGTGTGGTTTTATTTCTGGGCTTTCAATTCTGTTCCATTGATCTGTGTGTCTGTTTTTGTACCAATATCATGCTGTTTTCATTACTATTGCTTTGTAGTATATTTTGAAGTCAGGGATTGTGATGCCTCCAGCTTTGTTCTTTTTTCTTAGGATTTCTTTAGCTATTCGGGGTCTTTTGTTGCCTCATATGAATTTTAGTATTCTTTTTTCTATTTCCGTGAAGAATGTCATTGAGATTCTGATTGGGATTGCATTGAATCTGTAGATTGCTTTAGGTAATATAGACATTTTAACTATGTTTATTCTTCCAATCCATGTGCATGAGATGTCTTTCCATTTCTTTATGTCATCATCGATTTCTTTCAATAATGTCTTGTAGTTTTCGTTGTATAGGTTTTTCACCTCCTTGGTAAGATTTATTCCTAGATATTTTATTCTTTTTGATGCAATTGTAAATGGTGTAATCTTTTTGAGCTCTCTTTCTGTTAGTTCGTTATTAGCACACAGAAATGCAACTGATTTTTGTAGATTGATTTTGTACCCTGTGACTTTGCTGTAGTTGTTGATTATTTCTAATAATACCCAGACTAGGGAAACTAAAGAAAAAATAAGCAAGCGGGACTTTATCAGATTAAAAAGCTTCTACAAGACAATGAAACCAGAATCAAGATGAACAGACAACCCACCAGCTGGGAAAAAATATTTGCAAAACATATATCTGACAAGGGGTTAATCTCCACAATATATAAAGAACTCACACAACTGAACAACAAAAAAACAAACAACCCGATCAAAAAAATGGGCAGAGGAAATGAACAGACACTTCTCCAAAGAAGATATACAGATGGCCAATAGGCACATGAAAAGATGTTCAACATCACTAATCATCAGGGAAGTGCAAATCAAAACAACACTAAGATATCACCTCATGCCCATTAGAATGGCTATATCACCAAGACAAAAAACAACAAATGTTGGAGAGGATGTGGAGAAACAGGAACCCTCATACACAGCTGGTGGGAATGCAAACTGGCGCAGCCTCTATGGAAAATGGTACAGAGATTCCTCAAAGAATTAAAAATAGAAATACCCTATGATCCAGCAATCCCACTACTGGGAATATATCCAATGAACCTGAAATCAACAATCCAAAGAGGCTTATGCACCCCTATGTTCATTGTAGCATTATTCACTATAGCCAAGAAGTGGAAGCAACCTAAGTGTCCCTCGACTGATGATTGGATCAAGAAGATGTGGTATATTTATACAATGGAATACTACTCAGCCATAAAAAAAGACAAAATCATCCCATTTGCAACAACATGGATGGGCCTGGAGGGTATTATGTTAAGTGAAATAAGCCAGAAAAGGAAAGACAAACACTCTTTCTTTTTGATAATAGTCAGTCTAACAGGTGTAAGGTAGTATCTCATTGTAGCTTTGATTTGCATTTCTCTGATGATTAGTGATGAGTGATGTTGAGCACCTTTTCATGTACCTGTTGACTTTTTCTATATCTTCTTTGAAAAAATGTCCGTTCAGGTCCTCTGCCCATATGTATTCCACTCATATGTGGAATACAAACCAACACGTGGACAGAGAAAACTGTACTGTGGTTACCAGGGGCAATGGGGGTAAGGGCTGGGCACAAGGGGTAAAGGGAGACATATATATATGGTGATGGACAAACAAAAATGTACAACCCAAAATTTCACAGTTATAAACTATTAAAACATCAATAAAAAAATTATTATAAAAATATAATATTAAAAATATAATGGTTGGGAAAAGTACACCAGATATATCAGTTCAGTGTGATCAAAAGTTATTACGAGGCTACAAACTTATCCCAAAATTTCACATTCAATACAACAAAATGTATTGATATAATTAATATAATTGTTTCACTTATGTAGGTCGGAGAGCTGTTCTATAAATAAAGCTTCTAAATAGTTTATACACTAAAATAACATAAAATTATAAATTATGAAATGTTTAGGAATGAAATTAATAAGAAAGAAATAACCTAGTGAGAATTAATGACATTAACATTACAAAAATGAAACTAAATTATAAAATGGTCATCCAAATCAAAAGCAGTTTTTAAAATAATTCTCTTGCAATACTCATTCTGAAAAGAAAATATATGTAAAAAATGCGAAAGTGGACAACTACAAAGAAATATATATTTTTAATCATAATAGAAAATTCTGAACGATGCATAACATGGAAAACATGAATAATTTTCTATAAAAATACTAAAATTTAGTAAAGAAGAAATTAAAAGGTTAAAACTATCTGAGTCTACCTATCATAGCCAGAAAGTTTCACAGGGGAATCTAGCATAAAGTTATTCCTATTTCTCAAAAGCAGTTGCATAGAATAGAAAAATGATTCTTACTATACTGGAATAGAAAGAATGTTCTTTAACTTAATAAGTGTTTTTCTTCAAAAGTCTATACTGAAAATCATAATAAAATTTCATAAATATTCCATCATAGTTATGACAAGTTAGGAATGTCTGTGATCAACACTAACTTTCAAAATTTCACTACAGGATATAGCTAATGCAACAAGAAAAATAAATAAGCATAAAGATTGGAAGGGTGAAAAAATGCTAATCATAGCCCATAAAGCGTAATAATTGCCCATAACAGCATTCTATAAAATATAAAGAAAATCTACACAAAGCTACTAGGACTAATACATGAGGTCAGTAAACACGCTCAACAATGTTTCTCTACACCAACTGTAACCAATTAGAAATTATAGTAGAAAAAGAAAATATCCCTTTTACAATACAAAATTTAGGCTATGCATAGAAATAAATATAAAAATAAGACCTTTATAAAGAATATTATAAAAGGTTTTTGAAAGATCTAAAATAAGACATGAATAAGGTGAAAGATATGCCGTGATCGGAGGCAGAATTATCATGAAGCTAAAGAAGCTTGGTTTTAAGGGCTCCCACTTGCATGACCCCCTTCAAAGTCACTTAAGGGGTGGGAGGGCCTAGCAATGTGCTTATCTAGTCATGTTTTTATAATATATTTACCTGCAATCAATTAAAGCTGCTGGCTCCATTCTCTCACATTTCCCCTCATGTCCGGTAGCACTGAAGTGGCAATCATTTTTTTTAGATCCAGGTAACAAGACACTGAGTTGAGAATACATTTAAGTGCTTTTAGTGAGATGTATTTTATATGTTTCTCAGTCACATGTTTAAGTAGTCAGGTAATGCTAGCTGTCCTAGGTAGGAATGGTTTCGAGGAATATTTCTACTGCTGACTGTGTAGATTCATTGTTCTAAGTGTTGGATACAATATGGCAAGGTTGGTGCAGCCCCAGGAGGAAACGAGAACCAGGCTTGGAAGGAAAAAGTTTATTATACTCACAGGTCCCAGGAAGAGAAGGAAGGTTTCACGGCATGCCATGGAGACCACAGGGGAGGACAACCTAGGTCAGGAAGAAGGGGTTAGAGGAGGGCTTCGGCCATAGCTTTTATTGGAGTTTCCACAGGAAAGGCAAGGTAGGGCAGGGTAAATTGTTTAGAATTGGCTAGTTTGAATAATTTCTGCGGGCTCTAAACTATAGAGGTGGTCTCTAGTTGCCTGGTACCTGGAATGTTGCCTGACCCTGGAATGATGAAGGCAGAGGAATATTGCCTCCTGGAGTGTACACGCCTGATAGAGGAGGTATGGCTCCGGGTTAGTTAGTTTGTCTATCAAAGGCATGTTCCAGGCTAGTTCCTTTGTTATCTCTGAGTATTGGCTAGTCCCAGAAGGGACAGTCTGTCCCCAGCCAGAAAGATTTTTTAAGATGTCAAAACATGATAGTATACAGGAAATTTTAAAAATTGAAAAAATATATTTACAATAAATTCACCCGGGCATTATACAAGGTGTCGTGTCAGGGGCTCTGATCTTCAAGTGTCCAATGGCACCCTACATAAAGAATATGTGGGTTTGTGGAAGAGAAATCAAATTTGAATTGTTTACAGCCAGAAGCTATTAGAAATATGCTCAATATCAGCATGTAGAATTATAATGCATCACATTTTAAAAATTTTTTCACGGTATTGTGTGAATTTTTTACAATTCCTGTGTTTTTTACAAATAGCACTACAAAGTGCAGGTTTATGTGAGAAGCTGCATGTTTTGTTTTATGCTTTTCAACCAATAGGATCATATCTTAGCATTGCTAACACATTTTTCAGTTGGGAAGTATCGTATTCTTCTGTTACTAAAGAAAACTCGATCAGCAATCTATCTGTAACTTTATTCAACTTTATTCAAAGTTCTGGACATTTATAGCCTGCTTTTGCATAACACTCATGTAGTGTCATAGAAAATGCAGCCATGCCTGAAGTTGAGGACAAAGGCTACTGGGACTCCTTAAACAAAAAGTCAGCAGCAAACGTCTTCTGTAAAGGGCCGGACAGCCTTATGGTTAAGAGGCAAAATTGAAGTACTCATATAAAACAAGAGAACACAAACTTATATGAAATTTTTATTCATGAAATTCAAAATGTGATAATAAAACCTGAGTACATTTTTTGTAATTTTTGTCTACTAATGAGAAGAGTGAAATTCTTTTGGGGGGGATAACATTTTGTTTAACTGGGGTTCAGAGTTAGTGTTCTCTACCATCAAAAGAAATCAATTGTGCAGGTGAATCTGTTAATGATAATATGTTAATGAGATTTTTTTATATTTCATCTTTGAAAATATCTTTTTATACGGATAACTTCTTCAATTGTGCAAGTGAATCTGTTAATGCTAATATGTTAATGATTTTTTTATATTTCATCTTTGAAAATATCTTTTTATACAGATAACTACTTCCAAATACTTATTATCAATCCACAAGATTTTAACTGAGATTATATATTTCTTGGAAAGCATTTATAGAATCTGATTATACTCTTCTCTTGATATTTGCCTTTTGGCACCTCAGCACATAGCAAATTAATGACTTTCAACAACAGAAGTTTAGGTAGAAGCTTCTCAATTGCACAGTTAAATGGATTGTGAAATATAGAAATTTCTTTTACACTTGCATTCAGGTCCAAAAAGTGTTACTGGAACTGTAGTTCTGCTAAGAAAATACATCCACTGCAAACTTGTATGGGAATGGAAGGTTCACGTCTTGTTTTAACTTTTGATATCATGGGAAGTGTATAAAGCAATTTAACATTACTTGTGAATCAAATATTAATTAGTTGTTCATTAAACTTTACATCTATGATTTGTACACATTTTCTCTGTGATGTTTATGTTTCAATAAAAAGTTTACTCCAAGAGAGGGGCACACATCACATCTTTCCTCCAATCCACTGCTAGAACTTTAATGTGGAGGCTGGTAGTCATATTGGACATTGAAAGTAAGGGTTTTTCACCTTAGGAATGGCAGAGTGGTAAAATATAAGGAGCAAAGGTTCCACTTAAATACTTTATGAAGACAATATGCCAGCCCTGGGTTACCTATGTCCAGAAATTTTACATGAGAATTCAAGGCCTATGGTGTTTAGACTACTTCTTGTGTCTCTGATACACCCACATATAAATCCTGAATTACTTACTTTTCCTTGTTTTTGCTGATTTGATCAAATTAACTTCGATTTTCTTTTCTTCAGTGATAAATCTGGGAGTACTCTTACATTCTCTCGTTAGTTAACTTTCCTTTCTCAACACTCAAAACCAACAGATTCTCAAAGTTTCTACTCTCAGAACACTTTTCCACTCCTAAAATTTAATAAAGATTCCAAAGAGCTTTTTTTAAATATGAGCTGTATCTATTGGATATTTATGATATTAGAATTTAAAACTATTAATAAATTTTTTAAATATTCATTTACTAATTCATTTAAAAGTAACAATAGTAAACCCTTACATGTTAGCATAAATAACATTTTGTGAAAAATAGTTGTTTGTTCCAAACCAAATAGTAAGTAGAGTAGCATTGTTTTCTACTTTGCAAATTCCTCTACTATTATGCTTAATAGAAAAGATCTGGATTCTCTGATCTGCTCCTTCATTCAACTGGTTGTAATATCAAACATTATATTGCCTTTGGAAACCCTACTATACATTTGTGCAGAATGAAAGTGAAAAGGGCCATAATATTTTCTTATTAATAGGAAAATAGTTTTGATTTTCAGTTCTCCTCAGCTCTCCTGGGAGTCCCGGGAGTCCCCAAACTACACTTAGAGAACCACAGTTCAAACCAAACACATTTTCTCTTTTATTATATGAAAAAAATATGCCAATTAATTATCTCTACTAAGATTCTCTATCATCTTACTCCTTCTCCAAACCAACGTAGCATAATTTTAGAATAGGTTTAGGTTTTGACTTTAAATTTAAATTTAAATGAGCATGTAAAATATTTCAAAAAATATTTTGTGGCAGAAATATGAAAATTGTTTTTCAGAAATAAGGAATATAATCTCAAAAAGCATATGTGATGACAGATGAATGGTGAATAAAGAAAGGGTTAAATAGATTGATAAATTTAAATGAATAATAATATTATGTAAATTTCAAAAATGAGATAGGACTAAAATAAATTAAAACAATTGAGTAAAAGATAAAGGCATTAAAGAGTTCTAAGGCCCTGTGTTGTTTAGGAAAATGTTAAATTTTTAGTAATTGGACCTTGATAAGTTAAATAAACCTGTTGAAATTTCTAGGATAAATACTCAAAATAATCTTTCAAAAATAACCAATTCAATAGATTATATGAAGATAAAAAGAAAAAGAAACACACACAGAAACAAAAATCACAAAATCTGATCAAAGAAATAAGTCCAAAAATCAGTGTTAACGATAAGTAACATGTAAATTGGCTAAGTATTCCAATTAAACAGCAAATATCTTCAGACTAAATTAACAGAACAATACATCCATGTGGTGTTTTCAAGTTACACATTCAAATATCAAAACAACAAAAACAAATGTTCAAAGTACCCTAGTGCAACACACTTCAGGAAATGCACTGTTCACCCACCATATTGACGAAATTAAGATCGATAGCACCTACTGCTGATGGCGATGTAAGATGAGGAAATTCATCCATTGCTTATGGCAATATCATGCACAACAATTTTTATGGAAAACAATTAAGAAACATCTACTAAAAATGAAAGGCACAAAACTTTGGCTCTAACAATCTTGCTTTTAGGAACATATTTTACATGGAAAATAATCCGGCACTACATAAGGACGTGTAGAAAGATGTTTATTGTAGCAGTTTTAGTAGCAAAAATGTAAACTAAGTCAACACTCAACAATAGAAGAATGGTTAAAGAAATAAGAAGATTCAATATGAGATCCATCCTTTTAACTTAATTTTAAGTGTACAATACTGAATTATCAATTATAGGCACTATGTTTTACAGTAGATCTCTAGAATTTACTCATCTTGCATAACTGACACTTTATACCTGTGGAACAACTCATCATTTTCCCCTTCCTCGAACTCCTGGGCAACCACCATTTGGTTCTCTATTTATATGAGTTTGACTATTTTAGATACCTTATATAAGTGGAATCATGCAGTATTTGTCCTTCTGTGACTGGCTTATTTCACTTAGCAAGCGCCTAAAGTTAATAATTCAGTGTTGTGCACTTAAACATTTTTAAGAGGGTAGATCTCATGTTAAGTGTTCTTACCATTAAAACAAACAAACAAAAACAAAACAAAAAAACAACTGGGCAGGGGGAAATTTTGGAGGTGATGGATATGTTTACTACCTTAATTGTGATGATAGTCTCACAACATACACCTATCTCTAAACTCATCAAACTTTATATATTAAATATGTCCAGTTTTTTTATATACACACATCAATTACACTTCAATAAAGCTGTTTTTTTTTAAAAAAAAAAAGAAAGAAAGAAAGAAATAGGGCCAGCCCTGGTGGCCCAGTGGTTAAGTTCAGCACACTCCACCTCAGTGGTCTGGGTTCAGTTCCCGGGCACAGACCTACACCACTCATCAGCGGCCATGCTGTGGTGGCGACCCACATGTAAAATAGAGGAAGACTGGCACAGATGTTAGCTCAGGGCAAATCTTCCTCAAGTAAAAAGAGAAAGATTGGCAGCAGATGTTAGCTCAGGGTGAATCTTCCTCAAGTAAAAAAAAAAGAAATAAAGCAAATGTCAAAGGGTACAAAGTTTCAGTTGTTCAAAATAAGTAAATTCTGGAGATCTACTATACAGCATAGTGCCTATAGCTAACAATACTGATTGTATTCTTAAAATTTGCTAAAAGAGTAGATCTTACGTTAAGCGTTCTTGCCACACAAAATGATAATAATAATAATAATAAAGGGAGTGGGAGGAAACTTTGGGAGGTGATGGATATGTTTATGGCCTTTATGGTGGTGATGGTTTCATGGGTGTATACTTATCCCCAAACTCATCGAGTAGGCTACATTAAATAAGTATAGCTTTTTACATGTCAATCATACTCCAATACAGTTGTTAAAAAATGCATACCATGAGAAAAAAAAAAAAAAGATATCCTGAATTCCAGCCCAGGGTTGGGTTCTCTTCATAACTTTTCAGATCTTTAATATGAAAAATTCATTTGAAGAAAAAATTTTGTTTTGGTACAATCTTGACTCATATAACACATCAGACGTATTATATATTAAATTTGTTGAGCAGAAATTTTAATGCGGGTAAAGATGTTCCAAACTGGTTCCAACAAAGTTTTTTTGTTTGTTGGTTTAATAAAACTCAATTAACTTCTACTTCCAATTTAATCACAAAAATATTTGAATGATATCAGATAGGTCACAAAATGTACAGAAAGATAGAAAATTGGACTCAGAAAATGAATAGAAACTAAGTAAGTTTGGACATCCAGACTCACAACCAAAAATGCCACCACCATTGCTGCTCAGTTTTGGAAATCATAGTTATGTCACCATCATCAATATTTCAGGACAGTGAAATGTCACCACAGGCAACAGTGCCAAGCTTGCCATTCGTTAGATCCCATCATTGCTACAAACAGTGTTCATTTTAAACTGCTATGGGGGCCAGCCCCATGGCTTGGCAGTTGCATGCACACACTCCAGGGGCGCACCGATGCACTGCTTGTCCGGCCATGCTGAGGCGGTGTCCCACATACAGCAACTAGAAGGATGTACTACTATGACATACAACTATCTACTGGGGCTTTGGGGAAACAAAGGGGGAAAAAGGAGGAGGATTGGCATGGATGTTAGCTCAGGGCTGATCTTCCTCACAAAAAAAAAAAAAAAAAACCTGCTGTGGTTTCTTATCACTATTCTCTCCAAATTCAATGTCACAAGCAAGAGCATCAGATTGTCTGACTCCTGGTCATACATCCATCTCCTAGCTTCCAAAAATAGAGAGATAAGCATCTCAATCTTCAGATGTCTATATGAAGCAGTGGGAGTATGGTTCCCATCAATAATTGTATACTGGCAGATTTCCCAAATAGAGGAAGGTGTTTAGATGCTGGGCAGCCAAACAATAATAAATTTTTATTACAAAATTATTCTTATCTAAGCATCACCCAGATAGAAAGTCCCCTAACAAGTGAGAACTTAAAAGTCTTAAGTCTTGGGCCGGCCAGGTGGCCGTAGTGCTTAAGTTCGCGTGCTTTGCTTTGGTGGCCCGGAGTTGGCGGGTTTGGATCCCAGGTGTGGACTGATGCACTGCTTGTCAAGCCATGTTGAGGCAGCGTCCCATATAAAGTAGAAGAAGGTGGACATGGATGTTAGCTCAGGGCCAATCTTCCTCAGCAAAAATAGGAGGATTGGCAACAGATGTTAGTTCAGGGCTAATCTTCCTCACGAGGAAAAAAAAAGTCAAGTCTTTTTTTCATGAAATGTTGCCTTGAGAAATTTAAGGGTCAAATAAAAACTGTATAGTGGCTATGTATTGCTGTTTTGCTATCTGGTTTCCATTTCCCCTTCCTTATTAACAACTGATTTATTTTTGAGGCATTGACCATTTCCAATTTGATACAGTCTACTGGACTCAATTTAGGTGTCCTATCTTCCCTTGGCAAATGGATGGGCCCATATCAAAGGAAAGCCAATAGAATGCTTCCACACTGGGATTTGAAGTTTTAGGAGAGTGACTCACAGAATGATAACACTTGAAGTTCATATTTCCAACCCATGATATTGTTTTCAGATGTGTCCCTGCTAGACCATTCCTGTATGCCCTACTTCTTCGTTCTCTGCAATGTGTTTGGTTTTACCCTATTTTAAATCTGAATCTTCTGCCTCCCTATCAAGTCTGTGTGTTACCCTTCTAATAAATAACTTTTTGCATAGGTTGCTTGACTCAGTTTCTATTACTTGCACCTAAAACTCTAAACAAATATCCAAAATTGGTACCAGGGAGTACATGGATGTAACTGCTTCAGGGAAAACTAGAGTCTGGGAATTGTTTACCTGGCCAAAAATATGAGATAAGAAAAAGCAACTCCATTTTATATTGGGGCTAGAATCTATATCTTCACAAAATTTGTGGCAAAACTGTCTATTAACTTATCACATGGCTAAATGGAATCATATGCCCACTGAAAGCAAGAATCTGATGGACCATGTAGTCACCTCCATGAGATGTAATTATGGCTGATTAATTCAAAGACTGCAACATAGTATGAGTACTTCTGATAACTTAAAGCAAAAACTGAGCTCAGACTCTTAAGTTCTCACCTCTAGATAAGGAATTTCTGCCACCATAATAAGATAATCTCATATTTTATAGCTGCAGAGATCAAACAGCAGAAAACTAAACCCAGAGTGTTAATTTTTGGTTTGCTGAGTAAAAAATATGTTGATTCATCCTCCAATATCTCTCATACAATTAGACTGAGGATTCCTGGGTGTGTAAGATTACTTTAAATATTTCAAATATCCTGACATTTTTGAAACTCTACCCCAACCACCTTTGCATAAGGAAGCAAACCCCCATGACAGAGCTATTCTCTACTTGCTTTAAGATGCTGCCACTCCTTTACCTGAGGAAGTATCCTTGAAGGAAGAAGCTGTAATTCCCCTTACATCCCACTCCTCATTTCCATGAGCTCAGTTACTATAATCAGAACACAGCATGCTGAGACAGAAATACTACAATGCAGATGCAGAATTTGTGGAAGACTATCTTAAAAATTTGAGTATTTTTTGGATACATATGGGTAAACTTCAAAGTATTCTGGTGTGACTGAATTTTGAGGGCTCTTTAACTTGAGGGGGGAAAGAGATATTAGGCAGCATTTGTACTTACCAGAGATTTGACAATTAGTGTGCTAGTTCATGTAAATAAGAAGAGGTCTGATGGTTGGGTTGATAAATGCAAATGCAAACTAATACTAAAGGAAGTTGAGACTCTAGAAACACTTTGGGAGAATTGTAGAAAAAGAAATTCAATATCTTTAGGAGACAGTAGTGCTGAAGAAGATTAACCATAGATGTTCTGGTCTCATATACCCTGGTTAGGTGCCCCTGAGGTGTCAGAAAGTCTTCCCTTCACCAGTGACAAAGGGAACAACCAGCAACTTTCAAAGCAGCTGTGATATTTCTCTCTAAGGATGTTGGTGGGAGACATTAAAGTTAAAATGGCCTTCCTTATATCAAGGGGAATGGAGTGGGAGAGTTCAGATTGTGGCACCTGACTGAGAAAGCCAAGGAAGATTTTGTTAACATGATGGTAGCGGCTCTGGCTTATGAGTCAAAAAGAATGGATGTAGTATAGTAATCTCCATCTAAGATTAGTTAATCATGATGTGTCTAGGAATAAAGTAAGTGGGCACTCTTCTGAGAGAGAGAGAGATTAAGATTAAATCTGATCAACAGAGGTCTAACTTGAGCCACCATGATTCAGCTCATGCTCATTTCCCAATTCTTAGACCTAAGTTGGTTCACACACAGTCACCATAATGAAGAGAAGGCTGGATACTCCTGAGAGAGATGTGAACCGAAATCCTTCCAGCAAACCTTCTTTAAATATTTCAGTGACTAATCTTAGGTGACCAAACACTGAAGAAAAGTATATACCCAAACATTTTGTGGACTTTTAGGGATATTTAGATCCTGTCTCAGAACTATCCAGCAGAGGGACAAAAAGCCTGAAATTTCTCACAGTGAATATTTCTAACAGTGTGGCATTTGACAAGTTTGGATTCCACTTGGAGATTCTTGGTCTATTTTCCAATTTCTAACTAACTCCCTGTAATGCTAGCTAGGAACTTACCCTCTCCAGCCTTACCATTGCATATGTGCAGCCAGAGCAAAATAAAATTTATATGTCTAATTATTTATCTTTTGCTTAAGTCATCCACAGTTAATTTATGTAGGCTGCCACAAAATAAACCCAACTATAAGACATTCAATTGAGGAAACTGATGCCAATCATTACAGTGCCAAACAATGTGAATAAATAGATGGTTTTAACATGTTGATAAGGAAAGAAGAAACTATTTCAAAAATCTAGAAGCCATACTCCATAAAAGTAAGAAATATTAAAATCAGTCTTTGGTTAAAGTTTTTTTTTTAATTAGAATAATTAAGAAATGACTTTGAAATGGATTCCTTTTTCATGTTGTTTTCAGTTCCGGGATACCTAGCTTTTTTCTTATTCCGTCTCTTCTGTCTTATTCCCCTCCCTCTCCAGTCCTTGACAATAAGTAGCTTTGTCCTCACTGAAATTACTAGAACAATAGCTTACATACACTCAAAATCTTTATTGATTTTGTGACCTATACTGGTATCATGGAATTGGGCAAAGTGACATACCACATTCAATTCACAAGAGAAAAAATAACATAGTCCAATATCAATTCATCACTACAACATTTTTACAATATCTAATCAGTTTAGCTACTCACATCACACTCACAATTTAAATCTCATAATAAGGAGTTGAAATTATTCTAAAGAAAGACAAATAGGGCCGGCCCGGTGGCTTAGCGGTTGGGTGCGCGCGCTCCGCTGCTGGCGGCCCGGGTTCGGATCCCGGGCGTGCACCGACGCACCACTTCTCCGGCCATGCTGAGGCCGCGTCCCACATACAGCAACTAGAAGGATGTGCAGCTGTGACATACAGCTGTCTGCTGGGGCTTTGGGGGAAAAAATAAATAAATAAAATCTTTAAAAAAAAAAAAAAAAAAGAAAGACAAATAGAACAAGCTCCTGGTGCCTGTCCACAGATGCTTAATTTAGTAATTTTAACTTATATTTTTGAAGTTTCAAATCAGTGCTTAATTATCATTTGCAACTATCTGAGTCAGAGAATCTTAGCATCTTGGCAATGGAAAATATTATTATAAGTGCCCTCACCAAAGTTCTGCATCAATACACTAAACTTAGGTAAACATTAACAATACATAAAATTTAAAGACAAAACACAGCACATGATGTTACAGAACAATCACTATATGTGCGTGTGCAAAAACCTGTAACCAGGGAAGATGAAACAATGCAGTACAAATAAGTCAAGAGTGTTTGAGATGTTTAATGTAATCTTCAGCCTCTCAAGATCATATCACTATTAAAAGATTTCTCCACGTGGATTTTTGTGTACAGTTTTGAAGTCCCCTCAAAATAACAACTTATGATGAATATGATGCAGAATATAGTCTTCAAACTCTCTTGGATGTCGTAGTGTTTCATAAACAATCCATGCATCATTGAAAAAGAAAAAACTTTGTAAATGAAAGCTAACAAAATATTGGCAAGGCATTGGGTTGTTCTGACAGAATCTTGATGGCACAAGTAACAAGAAAGATATAAATTAGGCTCTTGCCTAATTTCATATAAGCCCTGTGAACCCAGAAAAAAATTTACCAAGGAAAATGTTTATGGCAATTAAAAGAAAACAAGAGAGAGCTTAATTTGACACCTTTGAAAGCATTCTGCCTTGGTTTTTAACTTTTCTGGATTCCTTCCAACATTTGGAGTGGTTTAAGCAATGCCACTTTTTGATGTTATACGCTGGAATACTGTTATGTCTACAAATAGGAAATATAATCCACCAGACTAAAAACTAAAGCAAATGATTCTAGGCTGTATTCTTATTCAATATTTTATTGCCTTTTCCCAATAGTCCTTAATGACCCCCACTTGTTAGATAGTTCAAAGAGTAACAGTTTAAGGTTAATGGGCATGCAACAGAAATAAGTAAAACTCAAACCTAAAAAGGTTATTTTCCAAACATATAATAAACAATGCCAAAGATCAGGTTCCCAAGGTGATTTGGATACCTATTTCACTCCTAAATGTTATTTTTCTGAATATCAAGAAAAATGGTAGATTCACAGGTTTAGGGAGAAGGGGATAAATATAACCTTGATTTATTAAGTCACTTAGCTTCTCTCTTTTCTCTTAAATAAGAATAATTATTTCTCAAATCTCTTACCCTAATAAACATTAACCTACAAAGATGCATGCCATTGTACATTCATCAAGGGAGGCTTTACTATCTAAACAAAAATAGAAAAAAGGACCTAATCAAAGATCCATATTTTAGGTTTTCACAATGCCAAGTATATGGACAAAACTGGTAATTGTATTTTATTTCTTAGGTTTAGTTTTTGTCTAGGGTTTAATATTGTCTAGGCTTAGGTATTGTAACTATTTAGCTGAAGCATTACTTATATCAGTTGTAAAAACCATAACTCTGGCATGACTGTCTCTGGAGCTTGGCCTCCCTTGATGCCTGTCATCTCTGTGGAATGCTGCCTTAACCACCCTTCCCCTCTCAACTGATGTCTGATATTTAGGACTAATCACATTTTTAAATTACTTCATATCCAAACTAATACAAACACACTCATACATAGACAGACAAACACACACATGCATGCACACAAACATGGGCATTTACATGTAATCCAACTATCGACAGAGGTTACCATAAGGCCTTGTGATATTTTTAACTGATATTTTCAAGCTGACTTCATTTCAATATAGTGCTTTCACTAATAGCATGTTCACTACCAATAATTTGTATTATCAAAAAGATAGAGGACATGAACAGTAAAACATCATAAATATCATAAGATGTTCTCGTTGTATGAGAGCAAAGCGGGGGTGACCATGCCATTCAAAGAAAACCAAACAAAAAGTCATAATTAAACCAAATCGATGCAATTTTCCCATATTTCCTCTTTTGACCCTTTAATTCAACCAAGAACACTGCTTATTTTCCCTTTCCATTTCTTCCTCATCGTGTATGCATGCTCCCTCATCTTTGGCATGACATCAGAAACCAAAAACAACACTAGCATTTATACTGAGTGTCATTTGCCTATAAACCAGTTGGGTCACAAAGTTTCCAAGTTAATCATTATACTAGATATTTTCTCTATCTGAATTTTACTTCGGCATAAAAGGAAGAAAAACAATAAAATTCTATACTTCCCCATTTACATATTATTACCTGGCGAGTGAGAAATATGTAACTCTTTGTAGAAATGCAGCAAATTTTCATGAGTGTCCAGAACCTTCAGATTTAACATTGCCTTGAGGATAAGTGAATAAGTTATGTGGGACATTCTTTATAGGACATTATTAGTGCTGTAGAATAGAACAGTTAAGGTGTTTGGTTTTTGTTTTTTTAATAAACCTGAGCTTTAAATGCCTAAGTCTAGAGGATCAGGAAGACAAAATCAAATGATGCAAGAAGCAGTAAAATAAGCGGAAGCAGATTTAGAGTAAAACTTTTTTCCTCCAAAGGACTTTTCTCATGGCATCTTTAACATCCTTATTTCTTAGAGAGTAGATTAAAGGGTTCAGCATAGGTGTGAACAAAATGTAACATACTGAAGCCACTTTACGAAGTTCAGGGTTATTTGGTGGTGTGAGATAGACAAAGGAGACAGTCCCGTAGAGCAAACTTACAACCCCTAGATGGGAGCTGCAAGTAGAGAAGGCTTTCTTCCTCCCTTCACTGGAGCGGATCTTTAAAACTGTGGACACAATATACATGTAAGATACAACAATAACAACTATTGTGGGCAAAATAATGAGGACAGCCAAGCTAAGTGACACCATCTTATTGATAAAGATATTGGAACAGGAGATCTTCTCAATTGGGTTCGAATCACAGTAGAAGTGATCAATAACTCGGGAGGCACAGAAAGACATTGAGAATGTTGCACTGATTTGAAGGATGGAACTAACCCAGCCACAGAAATAGGAACAAGCCACCAACTGGATACAGAGGCTTCTTGACATGCGGACAGTATAGAGGAGTGGATTGCAGATGGCAATGAAGCGGTCATAGGCCATGGCTGCCAGGACAAAGGCCTCTGTTACCATGAAAAGTGCATAAAGAAATAGCTGAGCCACACAACCTGCAAAGGATATGGTCTTTTTCTGAGACAGGATGTTGACCATGGCTTTGGGTACAATAACAGAGGAGTAGGAGAAGTCAATGATGGAGAGATTGCCCAGGAAGAAATACATTGGTGTGTTCAGCCGGGGATCAGTCACAATGATGCCAATCATGCTAAGGTTCCCCAGCAGGACCATCCCATAAACAATCAGGAATAGTAGAAAGAGGAGACTGTGGAGCTCTGGACGGACCCTGATGCCTACAAGAATGAAGTCAGTCACTTCTGTGTGGTTGTCTCCTCCCTTGTCACCCATGGCAAATTTCTGCTTAAACGTATAAGAGAAAGAAATAAGAGAAAGCCACTCTTTCTCTATTATCACAAATAACACTTCACCTTAAAAAAGACTTTATAGTTGACATAATACTTTCATATCCATTATCCCATTCAGTTTACAAACATGAGCAAACTGAAGATGAGAGATATTTTAACTTGCCTAAGGTAACATAACTAGTTAAAAAAAGAATTTGGACTCAAAGTGAAATACTTTGTATTCAAGTCTAGCATTAATTTCAACACAATATAGTTTGATACTTCTTTATATCTCTCTACCTTGTCATACAAGATTGTCTGTGAGATGTCATTTGTAATTTCACAATATTAAAGTCTGATAAACTCATACTAAGAAAAAGACACTTCCTTAAATTTTAATTTATCATTTAATATTCATTTTTCTTTGTAATAATACTTGGCTTTAATACAGTAATAATAAAAAAACAAATGAAGAAAAAGGAAGCTTAAAGTACATTCCAAAATAGTATGAACTTTCTACCAAGAAGAGCTCTTACAATTGCAAGTAAATTACTAAAGAGCTAATTGTCCTGTTTAGAGATTTTTTTAAATGAAATCAGTCTTCAATTTCTTGAACTAGTCTAATTTTATTTAAGTTCAAAAGTAAAAAGTGAGTAATACCTTTACATTTTTTATCCTGCGAAGTCTATTGATGCTGGTTTTCTCTACATAAATCTGTTAAGAAATCCATGTCATCTCAAACTTTTGCAAACATGAGAAAAAATTAGAAGCTTCAAAGCAAGAAAGGAATAAAAAATGTTGACTGTGTAAAAGAATATATTATATTAGATAGCAAATTTTATTGAATTCTTAGCCTGATGGCTAGAGCTCAGCAGTTTTGAGAATAAATAAGTATTGATCTCCTAGAAGCATCCAAATTAACCTATTTGGATTTGGGTGACCTGTTAAGCAACCAAGACACCTTTGGTTAATTTGAAATATTTCTGTTATTTTTCTATGAAATAACATGCTCGTTGTCAATTAAGTTGTCTAGCAATTAAGGATAACCTTACACATCTTTTCTTCTGTGGTGGCGTTTAAACCAAGTGTCATTTATTCTTCCAAGGAGTGGTTTGGATAATAAAAACCAGCCAATAACCCACAAAATGTCTTTTCCAAAATTAGAATGAATGATATAACAACCCAAATTAGAGAGGATACATAAGCTTCTCTTTCACTCTACAATCTACCTCAATTGTAAGAGGTTTACTTTTATTTTTTGTTTTTTTATGGTCTACAAAAATCCCTCAAATCTCAAAGCATTCATGACCTTCTTTGCATCTTTCATTTGTTGCTTCTCTCAACAACTTTCTCAAAAAAAGACATGAAATTAACTTATATAAATTTATATTAATTCATATAAATTCAAATCAAGAGGCAAAATGACTGAACAAAATTATATTACTATTCTCAGTCTCCACCTCTACTCCATTGTTCCACCATATATTTGAAATCCACTCAAATAATTGTGCAGTAATTTGGTTTTATTAGAGGGCGGGAGAATAAATTAAGTTTACAAGTTAACATACATGAGGATGATTATATTTTATTCTAGAACTAACAGAATGAAGCTTTTTAGGCATAAAGCTGGAGAGGGCAGTTTCAAGCATCAGTCATCATGTGCTGGTTTGGAATCAGAAAAAGAGGATTCTTAAAAAGAATAGAAAGCACTTTTAAGACATGCTAACATTGTTTCACACGTAACCCTTCTTTCTGCAAAGAGTCACAAGATTAATAGGCTGCGTTCTTTGCTCTTATTTAAAAATAAGGAGGAGGAGGAGGAGAAGATGGAGAAGGAGAAGAAATTCAAGTTCTTAAACCAAATCAAATATTACTTTTTTGATGGTCTATCAATGAAAGTAACATATTAATATTTCAAGGATAACTTAACCTAGAATAATAGAATATAGTAGAGTAATATTGTTTATATTTCTTTTATACAAAATTGTAGAATATAGACTATGAAAAGGTTCACATCTGTTCATTAAAGAATTATAAATAAGGAGTCAGTATTAGGTATGAAATAATCAAAATAGAGATAATGGAGGATTTTTATGATTGTGAGGTCTTCTAAGCGGTAGAATGAGATAAAAAGAGATAATAGAATACACATCATTAGGATTATATTTTAAACATCAGTTATCATATTACCAGTCTGATTTAGCCATGATCTTCCTTCAAACAATGAAATGTGAATTATCGAGGTTTATTCTCATCTTGATAATCTCTAATTTATGACATACTACATTTTGAAACTCAAGAAAAATATATTTTAAGAATACAGAAAATGTTTGGCTGTCTTATTATATTACTAAAATAGGTGTGATTGTTTTGTAATTATTCTTACCTGAATTTATATTTCTTTTCTATCTTGGGAACTTTTTATGGAAAACTGCAGAGATCCAAATTCTTTTTGTTTCGGTCTGGGAAAGAAGATGTATTTGAAAAATAAAAACTATCAATGACAATGTCAACATTAAACACTTCAAATAAGGTTTAATTCCCAATAAAATAACAACCCTCTTAAGCATGGCATGACTGTGTTCTTCATCTGTGGCACTGCCAATAGATCCACAATTTTCTATTACCTATTATTCAAATCTGCTCTTTCTTTAATATAATTTTGTTTGAAAACCTGTCGTATCTGTCTTCCTGAACACAGAGTGAAAATGTAGACTAGGAATCTCTTTAGCTCTCTTAGAGATTTATGGGTTATTCTCTACCAAAATTGAAATAAGTGCCAATGAATCTATGAAATCAAACTGCATTAAAATCTCCTGCCTCCATGCTAACATGTTTTGCAGGCCTTAGAATGAAGATGGGAGCAACATGGAGATTTAAGACAAGCAACTTGACTCCCTCGTCCCTGATGACCTACAAAAATAGTAGCAGCCAGAATCCATGGTAGTCGTAGTTTTTTCCAATCCCATGAAACTATTTCAGAGAACTGCAACATAAAGTCTTCCAAAATTTTGGAGAAAGAATTCCCTCTGAGAAAGGACTGAAAAATAAGTCAATTATAATTTTGTAACAAAGGCAAACTCCAGGACCATCCCACGAGAACTACATGAGGAGCAAACACTCTGTGTGATTTCTTCACTCATTGAATACTCTTGGGACAATCACAAAGTTATTTTGGACGAGGCACCTTGTTAGAAAGTTTTTTTCTTTATGTTAAACTAAAGTTCGCTTCTCTGTAACTTCTACCCACCTGACTGTCAGAGACTCTACCCAAAATTCTGCTTTCTGAAGCAACGCTGAATACCTCTATTTGATTTTCTAAATGAAATTCTGTCAAAATTTAAAAAGACAAACACATTATTGCCCCCTAGTTTTCTCATTTCTGGATTCAATGTCCTTATTTTCAATTAGGATCTCCTTTCAGCAGCAATTGATTGATTTGTATCTTGCTAGTGTCCCTGTAAAAAATCCATTGCCAATATTTGACATCAGGCTGGATATAATCAATCCCCTTGAAATATCACTGCCTAATTACTTGTGATTTGTACTTATTTTAAGGCATATAAGACTAAAATGTTTTTTGCATGTTGCCTCTTATTAATCTTGCAATGAAAAGAAACATTTAGTTTTGTTTTGGCCTTATATAAATTGCTACTAAGCTAAATCCTCCCTGTTCTTGTTCTGTGGATTGCTCTCACATCTTCTATCTCTCTGACTATTCCTTCTCAGTTTGCAGTATTTTACATTTAAATATTAAATATATAACATATTATGATATAGAAATATATTAAATATATAACAGATTATAATATATAACTATATTAATATTATATATTTTAAAAACCCTTTTTACATTTTAGACTGTTGGTTTTATCCTATATTTCTATGTTATAAAAATCAGTTTAAATATATTTGAAACTCTCTGATATTAGTGAGTTCTTCATGTTTTTAGACATAGGGAAGTTATACTACATAGGCTTCTAAGTTTTTAATGAAATAGTTTTTGAACAGAAATAATTCAAGATTGCTTGATAAAACCTCCCTACAGGTTTATAAAGATCCATTCATCAATTTAAGAAAGGTACACTTGGTAAATCACTGTAAATCCAGCCTTTTTTTAATACAAAGACTCTAAAATAGCTCATTAAAATAAAGATACATTATATAATAATCTTATGAATGACAATTACCTTAATCAGAAAAGAATTTCAATTTACTTTGTAACCACGGGCCTTCTAGAACCAACTCAACTGACTCCTTCTTATCGACAGAGTAATTAAGAGTGGTTTTTCAGGAACTGAGACCCCTTGTCCAGTTCAGGCCAGTTGAGCCCACCAACCCATCAACTGAGCCTATGCAAATGCCCAGTAAGTGATCTTTTTGGCATCAAAGGGCTAAAAACTCCAGCCCTCCAGCTTCAGATCATACTAACACCACCATTTTGTGAACATGCATTCTATGAAGAACCATGAAGCTTGACTGCACTTGCTCAGATCATCAGTTACCTCACTTCTTACCTCCAATCATATGTCTCCACACTTCAGACCTCCCTGCCCTTCATCCCATAAATTTTGCCCCAAGCCCTGGATCGGGGACACAGATGCGAGAGCTGCTGCCTCCTGTCTCCTTGAAGATCAATCTAGCAATAAAGCTGATTTATTTTCCCAAAAGCTGATGCCATAATAATTGGCTTTTTTAATGTGCATTGAGTAGGGGAACCTCATTTTTGTACAGTAACAACTTTTCCTGATTTCTGACTCACCAAATAACTTTGCAAAATCTAAGAAGATATCAGGGAAAATTGTCAGATATATTCCAAGCCTTGTTGACACGTATACATAACTATAAAATTAACATATAAAATAACTCTTTATGTATTACTCATTTTATCTATGGATAGACTCAATTGTCATCTCAGAAACTGTTCTTATTTATGAGCTGAATATCATGGTTTTAATTCATAAAACTGAGAATCCTGACAACTCACATATAAGGTTTTCATAATCTGGCTCCATAACATGTATTTCTAGCTTCAAGTTCCATCCCTTTTTCTCCTTCAACTTATAATCATCCTCATCATACTACTGGCATTGTCTGAATAGACCTTGGAGTTTCCTGACTCCCTACTGTTACTCATGCCTTTTTTATTGACCTGAATATCTTCTACCCTTTTATTTTCACTTGTGGACTGAAATTAATTATTAATACTGTCATGAATACCTCTAAAGTCTTCCCTTGGTGTGTTCATTTACCACTATAACTTAAAATATCGCCTTTAACACACTCTGTTTCAGCAGCCCAGGTTTGGTTCCAGGGCACAGACCTACACCACTCATTAGTGGCCGTGCTGTGACAGTGGCTCACATACAAAAAAAGAGGAAGATTGCCAACAGATGTTAGCTCAGGGTGAATTTTCCTCAGCAAAAAGAAAAAAATATATCACCTTTAACATGAATTTTATATATGGAATTTAAAACCCAAGTGCCTAGTCAGATGTTCTATTAGCATATCAAACAACCTCATGCCAACCCCTCTTTCCATCCTGACTTAATGGCATAGAAATGAATAAGAAAGAGAGGAGGAACAGGAAGAATAATTGGTTCCCCCAAAGTAATGGATTTTCGTCAATGTAAGGCATCCTATTGACATGATGACCATTGAGAAAATCATGAAACAAAAAATAGATTGTGTAGAGTAAAACCAAGAAATCATCTTAGTTGAAACACCAGTGATGAAACAAATAAAACTGTATAAAAGGTGAAAACATGTCACTCTTGTGTGCTTACTCTCCCAGGTATGAAATACACAGGTCTTGCCCCCTGTTATCTGCCTACCTCTCATCCAACACACACACACACACACACACACACACACTCTCACAATCTGCCTTGGCTAATGGTGACAACTTTTAATGAGCTTCTATTCTTGTTATGAAATTTCTGTAAGTAATAACATTATATTTTCTATTATCAAAGAAAACTTTTTTTTTATTGATGTTTTAATGGTTTCTAACATTGTGAAATTTTGGGTTGTACATTTTTGTTTGTCCATCACCATATATATGACTCCCTTCACCCCTTGTGCCCACCCCCACCCCCACTGCCCCTGGTAACCACAGTCCAGTAAAGAAAACATTTTTAATCTAGTGCTTCAAATACTCCTCAGGTTCATCCTTTTTTCTTTATTTTCGGTGCTACAGTGGTAATCCACATTTGGAAACTCCTCATCTTGATCTGAATGTGATTAAAAAAAAATTCCTCATGATTTTCTTGTTCTCCTCAGCATTCATATTTTTTAAATTTAAATTTCCAGATTTGTCTTTCTAAAACACTATTTTAATCACGTCACTCCTTTCTTAAGAGATTTGTTAGTTCCTAATTTCCTATTCTGTAAATTGGGCTTTCTATCGCTCTCCAAATTGCAACCTCATGAAATCAAATGGGATACGTCACTTTGCATCCATTCATCTTGCTGAATCTAGGCTTAGTACTCTGATTTGAATTATCCCCAAATCTCTCTCCTTGAGTCTAGTTCTAAGTCCTACAAACGTCTCAGATTCAGTTCATATCTCCCCCAAATATACCACTGTCTCGCTACAGTAACCAACTTTGGCACCACTTCTTCATACTCTTTTTTGATCCAAGTTTAGTTATCCCCATGTGCTGCAGCACCTATTTATACTTCGATTATTTCATGCGTATCACTTTACATTTCCACCTGGATTTTCAGCTCCTTTAAGATGGAATGCACTGCTCCACAAGGCCCTGTAACACTTACCACAATTTGGAGTGCATCATAGATGCTCATTTATTTTTGATTTATTGAATTAATTTGTATTTCCTTATTCTAAAAATATTTTCAGAGTAACTTGCAACAACAGTAGTGACAAAACACTTTATTAAATCTAGTGATAACTCAATTTGTGTCAAGCATTTTTCTAAGCACCTTTACACAGACTGCATATTTTAATCCTCAAAACAATTTTATATACTAGTCTCAACCTCTTATGTACTGTTTTTAACATTGTAGAAGTGATAAAACCGAGGTGCAGAGAAATATAATATCAAGGAGTAGAGTCCAAATTCTAATCCAGAAATTCTAGCTTCAAAGACAACACTCTTAACCACTAAGCAACTGTATCGTATTTATAATCAGCAAAATAAAAATGACATTATTACACAAAATCAATGAATGTACAAACTTTAGATAAGCTAGCCAGAATATCTTCTATGATTTAGCTTCAGGTACCCTCTTTGAGGTATGGCAATCAGAGTTGAATAGAAAAGCACTTCTTTGTTTTAAATTTTTTTTTTAATTTTATTTATTTTTTTCCCCCAAAGCCCCAGTAGATAGTTGTATGTCATAGCTGCACTTCCTTCTAGTTGCTGTATGTGGGACGCGACCTCAGCATGGCCAGAGAAGCAGTGCGTCAGTGCGTGCCCGGGATCCGAACCCGGGCCGCCAGCAGCGGAGCGTGCGCACTTAACCGCTAAGTCACGGGGCCGGCCCCATTTTAAATTTTTTATATTGTCGGAAAAGAAGTACTATACCCACACTTCAAAAAAGCAAAGTTTTCTTATCACTAAATTCTAAAGGAAACTTCACATGCAGGGCTTACTATTATGGGCAAAATAATATGTTTATACTGTGTGCAAAGGAAGATTTCATATAGCTGCATGTTGTAGCAACTTTCCATAAAAACCAAGGATATCACACTAAAAGATTAGTAGAAGACCAAGACAACGTGGTCAGTTTGTAGGCTCCTAGGCTTCAACTTGATCTAAATATGCAATTTGTAATAATTACAGTGATAATAACAGCATAGGTACTAATTATTTATTTAAAACAGTTAAGCTTTTCAGAGCTGGGAATATAGAGTCTATTTTCAAATGAAGGCCTAGAATGGTGATACTTAAACTTTATCCATTCCCTGTATTAAATTGCATGCATATTTTTCATTTATTACTTTAAAATCACACCCAGATTCATCCCTTCCTCCCTATTTTTACTACTACATTGGTTATCCAGGTTTGAAGAACTCTTCTCCCCAACCTAATCCCCACACTGAGGTAGAAGTGTCATGCTGATGTTTCTGAAAGCAAATGAGCAGATGAGGTGGTGTCCTACTTAAAAGTTGAAGAACTTAGTCAAAATTCTTGCTTGTGCAAAAGCTTACCGTACTGCTGCATGGGAGTAGGGCTTGCAATATCTTCAGGGGAAAAAAAAGCAGAATTTTTATCATTAGTTTTGAATCTGTTCCAAAATGTAACCAAATTTCAGATTTATTACGTGGAGTTCCAGAGCAAAATCAGTGAGACATTTTTTGAGAATGGAAACTTTACAAGTACATATTACCAGTCCCTTCCTCTGGTATGTCTGCTTTTCTGAGAAGCATACATTTCTAAATGCCTAGTCGAATACGTTAGTTACAAAAAAGATCTCTGGAAAACAGAATGGATGACATTAACTTAAATTTAAAAGAAATAAAATACAATTCTGTTCTATTACATTTAAGATTGAAATCTGATGTGACAAAAAACTCCTGAATTGCAGTTAACACAAAATACAATACAGAAACTTTGAAACAGCATAAACATCATCTCTGGCATATAGAAGTTCACCAAATGTTTATGTAATTAGAGATCCAAAAAATTATGTTGAGATTATGAGCTTGACCCACACCTGAAGTAAAAGTCCAAGGAAAAGTCTTAGAAAACTAATGATAAGAAATAATGTAACTAATAAATAAAACTAATAAATAGGTAAAAATTGAATTTAAAACCTATCTATGCTGTATAATTCCCCTTAAATAAAGAATAATATTTATAGAAACATATACATAAACATTAATGTTAACAGTAGATCTCTGGAAAATAAGCTTTTTTGTGTTTTATGATTTCAATAGGAACAGCTTTTACACAAGATACTATTCATTTAACAGTGTTGCAGTTAAAAGTATTAATTATTTAAAAGGTAATGAAACTTGTAGACTTAGACCCTTTTTGGCAGATTTCTCTATGATATTATCTATAGGTAAATATAGATCTATAGATTAAAGGAAAGGCGTGCTATATGAAACTAGTGTAATGGATATTTTAGCTAAAAGCATACATACGATATATACCACATATCAAAGTAGATGTTATACCATGAGCTGAAATTCCCAAAAAGGTGGGTAAACACCTATCTCATGACTGATAACACATCACATCTATAGAGCTTGATGAACAGAAGGCACTGCAATAGCAGAATAGGGCCAAGCTTCAAATCTCTCTTTCTTTGTCTAGGAATTCTTCTCTTCCATCATGCTAACCTTCCATAATTAGAGTGAGGGTAGGGAAAAGGAGAGCGGGTAAATTCTTATTTGATGAATACTGTTATTATGCTCTACGGTAACTACTCGTGAAAAAATGACTATTTCACTAATGGGTTTTTGTAGGTTCTTCAGACACCCTCCCCAGTTCATGAGTATCTCTCCCCTGTGGTTCCCTTGGTGAGAATAATTACTTTAAATTCTTATTAGTTACTTAGCTTAGCCTCAGCATTTGGAAATCCTATGACATCACCCGTTTCTCTCCACTGAGGTCTGTTGCCCCTCTCCCTAAGAAGCCATACTGAAGAGCACCTTAGAAAATGTACCTAACTCACATCTAGTCTACAGGAAAAGCTCACATATCCTCCCCTGAAAAACGGTGGGGGCAAAAGCTGCCCATACAGTCACATCTGTTTTCCTCCACCATCAAGTATTTAGCCTGCTAATTTCTGGCGCTTTAAAATTACAGGTGGAGTCAGAAACCTGTACATTGCATCCCACAGACATTAGGAGACACACATGCTCTCCAAGTCACTAGGACCAAACTTCCATCTTAACTTCAGTTTAAGATGGTTGCATATCACACCTTAAACCCTTGTGTACTAAGAGCAAGGGGCACTACGCAACAACAGTTTTCCTCCCAGTACCTTCTAAATTTTTCATCTCTTGACTATTTTATATCCTCATCAAATATGAGGGGTTAAGAGTTCTGCCACTAAGTTTCAGCCACCTCCTTTTTGAAGTTCACAGCATGTGCTAGAACTGCCTTTGGAATATGATATTCTAGTGGTATTTCACCGGAAAGTCAACTTTGACATTCTGTAACACACTAATTATATCTAACACCTATATGCTCCTTGTGTAATACATAAAATTAAGAGTCTTAATCAGCATTTTTTAAATAAGATAGCAAGTTTTATAGACTGTCTTAGGAATTGATGATTTTCTTTCTAATTATGAAGAAGAGATAATTTTACTCTTTGAATCTGGGGTCTATTATCCACATTGAATAAATCCTTTAGAAGTAATATCAGAAGAGGTGGCTAAAATAAGCAATCTTGCAATGTATTCACTAAGTAGTTTTGGGGCCAGCAGAGACTGTCCAGAAGGTTTTTCCGTTTCAGAAGTTAGACGAGATGAGTTAGCACAGAAAAAGTCACTCAATGCCTGCATGATACTCTATGAGTCTTTTGTGACATTTGAGTTGGAACCATACACACAGAAGAACACATCCCCAATCAGCAGTGCTTTTACAACTTCTCTTCTTGAAGTTTCAACGTTTGCAACTACATCACAAAAACTTCCTTCATTATCATTTCTATCAAACAAGCCCAGAATCTCCCCACTGGGATTTATTACACTCATGTGGTTTTCAGAAAGAGAATAGTTTGTAGTAAGATTTAAATTTAATGAATTCTGAGTAACTTTTTTCTGCTCCATTTGGCATGGTGCCTTGCAGGCCTAGTCAAGTTTTCATGATTTTTGTTGCTGTCATTGTTGTAATTGTCGTTTCTTAATTGTCATTATAAAAGTGGAAACAAAGAGTCAAAGACCCTGATTAAGTAAACACTTTCTAGGAAAGACTTGTCTGTCTGCCAATAACTTTTTCATGTTGTTTTCTTTTCCACAAAGCAATTGCGGGGAAAAAAAGAATCATACAATCTTTAAATAAATAAATGTTTCTTTTGAACTTAGAGAGCATCACACCATCTCATTACTTGTTATCTCCAGGATAGCCATGGGTGGAAAAATGCTTAAGAACAGCTACACTGATTGAGAATTTACCAGAATTATACACGCACACAAATTTCAAACAAATAAGGCTCACCAAAGACTAAAAATAATACTTAAGGAGAAAAACACAGGTAACTATAGTAAAATTGAAGAATACCTATAGTACATAGAAATTCCTAAAACCCTTCAGAAAGAAAAAATAGATGATCTTAAAAAAAATTAGAATGACATTGTCATCTGACTTCTTAAAGGCTGTAATGAAAGAATTGAGTCAAGAACTTAGGACCTAAAATTTTATAATTTAAATGCAAGGTTGCCATAAAAATATTCTCGGATACACAAGGCCTAAGAAACTTTACTACAAAAAATGAATCTTTTGAGAATTCTTGGGAGAAGTATAAAGGCAAAGTATCATAGTGAGTAAAATTAAGTTTGAAATCCAGCTCTACCGTTTAATCATTGTATTAGTCAGGGTTCTCCGGAGAAACAAAACCCAAAGGATGGATAGATGATGATGATGGATAGACGATAGATAGATACAACATAGAAGATAGATAGATAGATAGATAGATAGATAGATAGATAGATAGATATACAGTGATATTAATGAATAAATGGAATAAACTATTGAAAAGCAATAAAATATATTGAGATGTGAGGAAGCCAATTGGTTTAAAATGAATTCAGCCTGACCTTGTTTTTCCAGAAAGGCCTGATGTGGCCTGTCGAGCACACATTGTACATCTGCTTTAAACATTTACAGTGTTGAAAGCCAAGAATGATGCCCTTAAAGATAGAGATGTATGTCTCCTCCCCGTATCAGCATTTCTTTAAAGATAAGCATTTCTTCCAAGAAACTGATTAATTACTGACCTACTGTGCTCATCTTTTGACCACTGACCTGCTGACCACCCACCTTCTGTGCTCATCTTGTGACCACTGATGTGCTGTGTTAGCAAAACTTCTTGTAACTGTAGTAAAGGAGATACTCCTGTCATATATGATGTATGTTCCTTGTTCCAAGACAATATGTAACCACACTGTATACCCCACTTCTTCGGACTGCTTCTTTCCTTAGTGAAGGTTCTCTCCTGGGCTATAGTCCTCAAAACTGGATCATATAATAAAATCACCACAATTTTGATTTATAGATTGATTATTTCTGTCAACAATATTTATTATAAGGAATTGACTCATGTGATTATGGAGGCCGAGAAGTCCCATTATCTGCCCTCTGCTAGCTGGAAATCCAGTGGTGATGTAAATTCCAATCTAAGGCTGAAGGCCTGCGAACACCAATGTATATATCTCAGTCCAACAGCAGGAGAAGATGAATGTTTCAGTTAAAGCAGCAAGGCAGAAAGAGAGAATTCAACCTTCTTCTGCCTTTTTGTTCTATTTGGGCTGGTGAGGCCTATGATACTGGGGAGAGCAATCTGCTTTACTCAGGCCACCAATTCAAATACTAATCTCTTCCAGAAATACCCTCACAGACACATCTAGAAATAATGTTTAATCATATGTATGAGCATCCCATGACCCGGTCAACTTGACACATAAAATTAAGCATCACAAATCCACCCCTTGTCAAGTTGGAACCCATATGCATCTCTGTAAACTACACTTAATCTCCAAATAATTCTCCCCAACATGATACAACCATCCTGCATACAACCAAAAATATACAAATCCCTTTCCTAGAAGAGAAGGTAAAATCCTTGAGTGATGTTTACTCTGCTCCTTGATATCCCATAACTTAAACACTATGATGTAAAATTAACAACATTTACATCCTATGATATACACACCTCAACATAATAAAGGTCACACATGACAAACCCACAGCTAATATCATCTCTAATGGTGAAAGTTTGAAAGTTTTTCTTCTAAGATCAAGAATAAGACAAGGGTGCCCACTCCTATTCAACATAGCACTAGAAGTCCTAACCAGAGCAATTAGGCAATAAAAAGCATCCAAATTGTAAAGGAAGAAGTAAAATTGTCTCTCTTTGCAGATGACATGAACTTATACATAGAAAACCCTAAAGACTCCACCGCAAAACTTTCAGAACTAATAAATGAATTCAGTAGAGTTGCAAGATACAAAATCAATATACAAAAATCGGTTGCAATTTTATACTATCTGAAAAGAAAAACTATATGAAAAAGAGCTACCTAAAGAGAAAGAAAACAGTCCCATTTATAATAACATCAAAAAGAATAAAATACTTAGGAATACATTTAACCAATGATGTGAAAGATCTGTACACTGAAAACTATAAGACACTAATGAAAGAAACTGAAGAAGACACAAATAAATGGAAAGATACCCTATGTTCATGGACCAGAAGAGTTAATATGGTTAAAATGTCTATACTACCCAAAGCCATTTATAGAGTCAATGCAATCTCTATCAAAATTCCAATGGCATTTCTCACAGAAATATCAAAAACAATCCTAAAATTTTTATGGAAAAACAAAAGACCCTGAATAGCCAAAGCAATTTTAAGGAAGAAGAACAAAACTGGAGGCATCACACTTCCTGATTCCAAACTATATTACGAAGCTATAGTAATCAAAACAGTATGGTATTGGCATAAAAATGGGCACATAGATCAATGGAACAGAATTGAGAGTCCAGGAATAAACCCATGCATATACAGTTAACTAATATTTGACAAGGGAGCCAAGAATACTCAATTGGGAAAAGATAGTCTTTTCAATAAACGGTGTTAAGAAAACTGAATATTCACATGCAAAAGAATGAAATTGGAATCCTATTTTACACCACTCACAAAAATTAACTCAAAATGGATTAAAGACTTAAATGTAAGACCTGAAACTGTAAAACTCCTAGAAGAACTTGGAGGGGGAAAGCTCCTTGAGCTTGGTCTTGGCAATGATTTTTTTGGATATGACACCAAAGCACAAGTAACAAAAACAAAAATAAACAATTGGAACTTGATCAAACTAAAAATCTTCTGCACAGCAAAAGAAGCAATCAACAAAATGAAAAGGCAACCTATGGAATGTGAGAAAATATTTGCAAGCAACATATCTGACAAGGGATTGATATCCAAGATATATAAGGAACTCATACAACTTATAGCAAGAAAAAACAAATAATGTGATTAAAACATGGGCAGAGGACCTGAACGGACATTTTTTCAAAGAAGATATAGAAAAAGTCAACAGGTACATGAAAAGGTGCTCAACATCACTAATCATCAGAGAAATGCAAATCAAAGCTACAATGAGATACTACCTTACACCTGTTAGACTGACTACTATCAAAAAGACCAGAGATAAATGCCAGCGAGGATTTGGAGAAAAAATAACCCTTTTGCACTGTTGGTGGGAATGTAAATTGGGGTAGCCACTATGGAAAACAGTATGGAGGTTCCTCAAAAAATTAAAAATAAAACTGCCATAAGATCCAGTAATACCACTTTTGAGTATACATCTGAAGGAAATAAAATCAGTATCTCAAAAAGATATCTGTACCCTCATGTTCATTGCAGCATTATTTACAATAGTCAAGACATGGAAACAATCTCTGTGTCTATCACTATATGAAGGGATTAAAAAAATGAGATATATATGTAATTGAATATTATTCAGTCATCAAAAAGAAGACAATCCTGCCATTTGTGACAACATGGATGAACCTTGAGGGCATTATGCTAAGTGAAATAAGTCCGAGAAAGACAAATACTGTATGATCTCACTTATATATAGAATCTAAAAAACCAAACTCATAGAAACAGAGTAGAAAGATGGTTGCCAGGGGTTGAGAGGTGAAGGAAATTGTTGATGGTGGTCAAAAGGTACCAAGTTCCAGTTATGAGTAAATTCTGAGGGCCTAATATACAGTATGGTGCTTGTAATTAACAATACTGTAGTGTATACTGGAAAGTTGAAAGAGAATAGATCTTAAATGTTTTTACCACAAAAAAATTTTAAAAGTAACTATGTGAGGTGATGGATGTGTTAACTAATCTTATTGTAGTAATCATTTCATAATATATACATACATCAAATCATCACATTGTACACCTTAAACAATGTTATATGTCAGCTATATCTCAATAAAGCCAGAAAACAACAAAAACAATACTTAAATACTATGACATAAAGTCAATACATCTTATGTCACAGGATACACACACACAAATGTATTCATAATGAAATAAGGAGGAGATGCTCATGAACTTTTTTCGTTTAAATGGAGTTGAATAATTGAGATTTTCCTGAAATTCCTGAGATCATTAAAAAAGTAACAAACTATTCCTTGTCTCTGATACATAAAATTATTCTAAGCATTTTCTCAACCATTAAAATTTACTGCCAGTTGTGAATGGCTTTTCAGTTAACTTGACTGTCATTGCACTTCACTCTGCCCATTTTCAGGAGGAGTAAGATTGGTGACACTGGGGGCCGGCCCCCTGGCGTAGTGGTTAAGTGCGCACACTCTGCTGCTGGCAGCCTGGGTTCAGATCCCCGGCACGCACCGATGCACTGCTTGTCAGGCCATGCTGTGGTGGCGTCCCACATAAAGTGGAGGAAGATCGGCATGGCTGTTAGCTCAGGGCCAGTCTTCCTCAGCAAAAAGAGGAGGACAGGCAGATGTTAGCTCAGGGCTGATCTTCCTCACAAAAAAAAAAAAATAGATTGGTGACACTTGAGACTGTGTCTGTCTACTTTGTGCGGCTGTTTTGAGGGACTGTCCCATCACTGAACATACTGCATGGCCTTAGAGAGAGCTTCTGGGTCTCAGCTCAGACATATTCATTGAATACTCCTTTCAGAGCTCTTGTGGATGGGGCACGATCCACTATGCAGCTGCATTGTCACAAACGTGCAATGTGCTGTAAAAACTCAATACAATTTAAATAAAATCTCTATATCAGTAAAAAAAAATGGTAATAAGCCTTCTTAAACAGGCTAAAGCTTCCCTCACGAGAATTGTGGTATGCTTGTTTTTTTGAATCAGTATCCAATGTTTTAAAGGGGCCAAAGATTAAGTTTGCACTATTCCCTTTCAGTTATAGATCATTGATCTGTTTTTTCCAAGTGAGCTAGTCTGTCTGTCTGTCTGTCTGTCTCTCTCTCTCCAGATACAACTCTGCAATTGTACTAGATTTTAGAGACTGCACAGTTCCAGCAGAGTGGAGAGGCAGCACAGAACAAGTATACAGGGCTACCACTTTCAAGAAGGTTTCCTTGCTTGCACTGTCCTGTAAGTCAATAAATTGATAAATATGTTACCCCTTCCTCCGATACTTTTTTTTTTAATATAGGTAGGCAAGACCATACCTAGAATTCTTTATCATACTTATGCCTAATATCTTTTTCACTTATTATTTATCAAAGTATGAAGAAGTTGAGTATTTTGCTTGTACCATTCCAGTTCTGAACAATAGTTCATTGTATAATCAAAGAAAAGATTTCTTCATAAATATCTTTGAAGATGAACATTCGTCTGATTGAATACAGAAAATCTTTTAAGAATTGTAATCATAAGGGAAAACACACATATCTGAAAATATATGGAGTAACCGACAAGTGAAATTTTCTTTTTGACAAACGAAGAACAGAGAAAACAATCCTAGTCTGTATGATTCGCTTATGATTACTGAGGTTTGGAGAGAAAACTGCTTCATAGTCTACGTATGTATTTGTAAATCCACATTCAAGGATAACTGGGGCTCTGAAAGTTTTCTGGCAGTTCTTTTAAAATTATGCCCTGGTGTGCCATCAGCTTTATCATTATAATTCCTGGGTTAGTGCTTCTATACAAGTTATCAAGGCACTACATCATAATATCAAAGATCCATCAAGGAGAATGAGTAGAACCATGGAACCACAGGTATAACATTTTTAGTTTTTCTTTCAGTTTTAGTTTTGGTGGTGCAAAGGGTGGATATTGTTATGGTGTAAAAATAAAAGTCATCTTTAAATATTCACCTTAAAAAATAACACACACATACCATGGGGGAGGCGTGGGCTAGGGCAGAGCACAGTCTGAGTGGGTCGAGTGGGGAGTTACCAAGGAAGGCAAATGGTGTGGTTGGAGTCCGCAGGGTGTGCTAAGTGGCTTCAGGAATGTGAGGCAGTAAGTGGGGGTCCTGATGGAGGGGCAGAGGGAGGATGTGCTTGGATGCATTAATGGTCAGGAGCGACTCAGAGAATGGCGGACTCAGGCCTGAAGACCGTCTGCTGAGACCCACTCTATCCAGAGGAAGCCCAATCTCCCGATGGTGTGTGATCTCGTGAGTTCTATGGGGGCCGGCAGGGGAGTCCTGGCATGAGAAACACCTGAGTGCCTCAGATTCCGGAGGCGCCTTGTCCCAGACTCCTCCATAAGGAGTGTGGCTCATGCCACCTATCAAGCAAACACCAATTGTCGTGGATGCTTCATACCTCTAACTCAGAGTCACAGTGCAGAGCTGCCTCGCCCAGGTGGCTCTGCTAAGTGATGGCAAAGGGCTCAAGCCCAAAGGCTGTGCAACGGCAGGACCTTTCCAGGCCAGAAGGAGGGAGTGAACTGCACATACATGGACAGCAAATTCATTGCCTTCCAGGAGACCTAAGATCCCAGGACAGCAACATGGGCTTCTGACACAGAGCCCTGGGGCCCAATAAGACTTCTGCTAAGGTCCAAGGCCACAGCAACCAGTACACACCATTACATTGGAGACCTCTAGGCCAGCAGATCGTATGGCCATAGGAACAGGAAGCAAAAATTTTGCTATTGGGTGTCTAGGGGTAATAACGAGTGATGCCACTCCCATTTTCACCCACTGATACCTGCACCCATGAATCCTGGCTGTGGGAGAAATAGCACCATATATTGGATACTGATTCAGAGCATACACAGCCTTCTGGAGAACCATGTCCCAGCCTTACAAAGTATTGTCACCTAGCTGATGCTGTAACTAGGTTTTCAAGGGGCCATTCCACCATTCTGTCAAACCAGCTGCTTCAAGATGGTAGGAAACATGGTAAGACCAGCAAATTTCATGAGTATGGACACATTGCTGCACTCCTTTCGCAGTGACGTGAGTTCATTGACCAGAAGTAATGCTGTGTGGCATACCAGGATGGTGAGCAAAGCATTCTCTTTCTCCATGGATGGTAGTTTGGACAGAAGCATTGCATTCAAAGAAGGCAAATTTGTATCTAGAGTGTCTATTCCAGTAAGAACAAATTCTGCCTTTCCATGATGGAAGTGGTCAAAAGTAATCAACCTGCCACCAGGTAGCTGGCTGATCACCCCAGGGAAAGGGAGCATATTGGGGATTCAGACTTAGTCTCTGCTGCTGGCAGATTGGGCATTCAGCAGTGGCCATACTAGGTCAGACTTGGTGAGTGGAAGTCTGTGTTGCTGAGCCCATGTAAAACCTCCATCCCAGACACCATGGCCTCTTTGTTCATGAGCTCGTTGGGCAATGACAGGGATGGCTGGAGAAAGAGGCTGACTGGTTTCCAGAACAGGTCATCCTGTACACTTTATTAAAAAGATTACCCTTTGGTGAGCATTCACATGGCAGACAAATACCTTCACAGCTTTTGCCCATTCAAAAAGGTCTATCCATATGGCTCTTCCCAAAATTTCCTTGTCACAAATTTTCCAATCACATTCTTTCTGAGTGCCTTACCATTCAGTGAAACCATTGCCCACAGCCCATGAGTCTACATATAATCATATGTCTGGCCATTTCTCCTTCTAAGCACAGTGAACAAACAGGTGCACTGTTTGAAGTTCTGCCTAGTAGTAATATTTACCTTCACCACCATCCTTCCAGGGATGTCCCAGAAAGGAGGTGTAGTGCTGCAGCCATCCACTTTCAGGTGGTGCCTGCATATCGTGCAGAACCATCTGTAAGCCAGGCCTGAGTCTTCTTTTTCCCTGTCAATTGATCATAGAGAACTCCCCATGAAGCCATAGATGCAGGCTAGGAGAGAAAAGGCAGTGTAGCAGGAGCAGGGATCATGGGCAATCGGGCCACTTCTTTTTTCTTTTTTTAGCTGGGAAAGATTTGCCCTGAGCTAATATCTGTTGTCAATCTTCCTCTTTTTATTTTCCCTCCCCAAAACCCCAGTATATAGCTGTATATTCTAGTTGTAAGTCCTTCTAGTTTTTCTATTGAGCTGCCACCACAACATGGTTACTGACAGACGAGTGGTGTGGTTCCACACCCGGGAACCGAACCTGGGCCACTGAAGCAGAGTGTGCCGAACTTCAACCACTAGGCCATCAGGGCTGGCTCCATTCAGGCCACTTCTTCGTATAACTTGTACCTTCAGGGCATGCTCAGGCCCGATCACATATATTCTACTTCCATTTGATGATGGGGTGCTGCTATGCACTCCTAAATTTATGGCTTGGTGGGTCAGACAAATACCCAGTTCATGATGGGCGGCTGAGGTTGCATCGTAACTTGGAGGCCCATCATCAAGTGCTCAGTCTCTACGAAGGCCCAGTAACAGACCAAGAGCTGTTTCTCAAAAGGAGAGTAGTTATCTGCAGGGCTTTGCTTCAGTATCCTAAGGGCCTATGCTGTGATTCACCTATAGGGGCCTGCCAAGGGAATCTGCCAAACAGAATCTCTGTCTGCCGCTGGCATTACAAGCGTCATTGGATCTGCTGGATCATATGGTCCAAGTGGCAGAGCAGCTTGCACAAGCAGCCTGGATCAGTTGCAGAACCTTCTCTTGTTCTGGGCCCCACCCAAAACTAGCAGCTTTTCAGGTCACTCAGTAAATGGGCTAGAGTAACACACTCCAATGAGGAATATGTTGTCTCCAAAATCCAAAAAGGCCCACCAGGTGTTGTGCCTCATTTTTTGTTTTAAGAGGGGCCAGATGCAACAACTTTTCCTTCACCTTAGAAGGGATATCTTGATATGCCCCACACCACTGTGCCCATAGAAATTTCACTGCAGTAGAGGTCCCCTGAATTTTAGTTAGTTTTATTTCCCACCCTTTGCCACACAAATGTTTTACCAGTAAATCTAGAATAGTTGCTACTTCTCTCTCACCACATCCAATGAGCATACTGTTATCAATGTAATGGAGCAGTGTGATATCTCATGGAAAGGAAAGGCTATCAAGATCCTTGCAAACTAAATTATGGCATAGGACTGGATGGTTGATATTGAGGACAGATGTATTGAAGATGTATTGCTGACCTTTCCAACTGAAAGCAAACTGCTTCTGGTGGTCCTTACTAAGAGGTTTGAGAAAAAAAGCATTTGATCTACTTGGATTTTTTTTTTAAAGTAAGCTAATAACATGGTCCAGACCATGCTTCTTGGCTCTTCTGGTCTAGTAGATCCAATGGAGCTACAACATTTTGTAGCTCGAGATGATTATGCTTCATGGAGCCAATGATATGCCCCAATAAGATTTCAAATAAAAAGAATCTTATGCTTTGGAGCAAAGCTTTGTCTCCCTCAAAAATCAAATACTATTTTGAGAAAAAGTTTCTGGTTTTCAAAAGGAGTCTAGTGAAGTCTGAATGCCTGCTCACAAGGCACCAGGCAACCCTGCAACCTGAGCTGCCCACCTAAACTGAGAGTTTTAAGCTGAACCACAAACCATCATCACACTAAGTTTTTGTGTTTTTTTCTTCTTAGAGGGATGGGAAACTAACAGAGTCTGAAATCATAAGCAATTTCTATTAGCAAGTTAGTCACACTCTCAGCCTACCTACTTCTGCCGCATGGTTGGCCCTTTCTTAATCCACATCTATGGCCTCTTTGAGAGTTCCCTATGAAAAATGGACTGAGGAGGAAAAAATCAAGCTTGCTTTCAAGATGGCTTTGTCTTCTCAAGTACCTGACTACTCAGAAAAAGAAATAGCTTTATAAAATGGAATCGTCTATTGAAGATTCTATCACATCTTCAGCAAGGAGAAATCATTATAAGATTAGCAAGCTATTCATCATTATCCAATTATTTTCTGTGATCATATGACAAATGCATAGTGCTGTCACACTGATAACCAGAATATACCGTTCTGAGGAACAAGGAATAAAGATACGGAGGGTACCTCTCATTTATACCAAAAGACCTGTTTAAAAATATCAAATTCCTATCTCTAGGGCTCCAATATCTGTTGGCTTAGAGGTTTTAGCACCCAATGGAGACATACTTCCACCAAGAGAAGTAATGTATTTCAGTTGCATTGGAAGCAGCAATTAATATGCCTACTGATTTTAGATTCCAAATGCCAATAGATGAAGAAGTGGATTATGGCATAGACTGAGATTATTAACTCTGAATATCAAGGGAAATAGAGAGTGCTATAAAGTGGAGAAGGAAAGATTTAGGACCTCTAAAGATGATCTAAGATATCTCCTTTTATATTATATCCCATGGTAATTGTTAATGAACATGACATTGGACACATTGGACATTAGACATTGATGGACAAAAGAAGAAGTTACCATAAGTGACCGAGGACAATCTCAGTGGTCTCAAAATGTCCAAGCAAAGCTGGACAAAATCAAGCCATGGATTAGTGATCAATTCAAAAATAAAGACACAGGTAGTTACTAATTTTGATTACCTAATGTACCATATATTTTCTTTCCTATTCATTTTTCCTACTGCATATAGTATGTGTTAATGGTAGTTAAATTTACCATTTATTCCATAGATGGCAGACTCTCAAGCCAGGTGCATAATGGAATTAGAAAGAAAAAAATAGATATCATCCAAAAATTCTGACTTGATTCTGAATACAGGAAATCACAAGATTTTCTTCTCTTCCTAGGAAGAGTTGGGTGTTTTTGTTTTTCATTTTGGTTGACAGTCCCCAGAATAATTGCTTGGTGTCAGAACAGAAATATATGTTTGAGAATGAGCGTGTTGGGGTTGGCTGTCACAGTGTTGGACTGTAATGGTTTTTTTGGTTTTTAATTTAATCTGCCTGGTGTTAATTTCCCCTTCTTAAAAATATAATCATTACTTTTATTTAAATAAATTTTTTTCTCTATAATAGTTTTATAATTTAGAGAAAAATTACAAAGGTAGTACAGAGAGTTCCTACATACCCCTTGCCAAGTGTCCCATGTTGTTAATGTCTTACATTACTATGGAATATTTATCACAACTAAGGAAGCAATAATAGTAGATTACTGCTAACTAAACTTCACATGATTCAGACTTCACTAACTTTTTTTCCTAATGTCCTTTTGCTGTTCTGGGATTCTATCCAGGATTCCATCCAGCACACCACGTTAATTCTCGTGTCTCCTAGCCATCTCTTGACTCAGACAGTTTCTTAGACGTTTCTTTCTTCAGATGACCATAATGGTTATGAGGAGCACTGGTCAGGTGTATTATAGAATGTCCTTCAATTTGGCGTTGTCTGATGTTTTTCTCCTGGATAAACTGAGCATGGATTTTGAGAGAAAAAAGTCACAGAGATGAAGTACCCTTCTCATCACATCATATCAGCAAGTACCTACTATCAACATGACTTACCACTGATGGTATAAACCTTGGTCACCTGGTTGGGATAGTGTTTTTCAGATTTCTCCATTATGAAGTTATCCCCCACACCTTCCATACTTTACTCTCTGTAAGCAATTCACTAAGAGCATCTCATACTCAAGAGGGTAGAATTTCCACTTCCTTGAGGTTGGAAGGAATCTACATAAATTATTGGGAATTGTTCTGTACAGAAAATTTCTCTCTTCTCTATGATTTATTTATTTATTCAATTATTGTTTATTATGGACTCTGGATATTTATTTTATACCTGGAGTTATAATCCAATGCCAAGTTCCTTATTTTTTCCTCAAATTTTTCCAGCTTGGCCATTTGGAGCTCTTTCAAATTGATTCCTGTGTCCGTTTACATTCTTTTTGTTTTGGTTTTTAGAGACTCCCTTCTTTCTGGCACTATAATATTCTTCAAGTTCATCTTGGATGTCCCTTGCTCCAGCCCTAGAATCAACCATCTCTCCCTTGATTTCTAGTTCCTTTTGTTAGAGAATGGTGTTAGAAACCAGGATTTGGTTGCTTGGTGTGCTTGTTGCTACCGAGGTGTCATTGCTTCTAGACTCAACAAACAGCTAGAGGGTGTGTGTGTACAATACATACATAGACATATAATTATTTCTGCATCTACATACTAGTTGATTGTTTAAAACTTGTACATGTAATCTTTCACTCTCTGTGCCATGAAGACCTGTGAGCTTTGACAAATGCGTAGCGTCATGTATCTACCACAATAATACATATAAGACTAGTTCCACCACTCTGAAAATCCTCTGGATTTTCATGTGCAGTTTTTATGTGAACATAAGTTTTCAAATCAGTTGGGTAAATACCTATGGTCACAAAGGCTAGTTTGTACAATTAGTCTATGTTTAACTTATAAGGAGCTGTCAAAGCATCTGCTGGACCACTTTTCATCCTCATGAGCAGTGAATGAGAGTTTCTGTTGCTCTGCATTCTCACCAGTATTTAGTACTGTCACGTTTTTGGATTTAAGCCATTTTAATAGATGAGCTGTTATGTTTTGAAGATTCAATTTTTTCCTAATTAAATAAGGTCATAGTCAAGGGTCTAGCAATCCTCTAGTAAAGGGGCAGACACAAACCCAAAACTTGGCATATATGGCACACTGTATCAAAACTTAAATTTACAGGAAAGTGGAAAAAAGGTTTGGATGCTTAGAGTTTACATGTTCCAGATGTAGCATTCAATGAGACCGAATTCTGCTAGCAGATTCTTCAACAGTTCCTGTTTCTTCATTCCTTGAGATGCCTTGGTTCCTACCCAATTACAAAGCTAGCTTTTCTCTTCATTCAGTGTGCTCCACATAGTCTTCTAATAAATTCCACTTGCTTATATTAGCCAATTTTCAATGTTTCATGAGAAAATAAACCTAACTGATACATAGTCAATTAAGCAAATGAAAAAAGGATGCTTGTAGTTGAAGCACAGAAGACGGTGAAATAATAATAATTGATTTATAGGAAATATTGGTAAGAAGCAAAGAAAATCCATTTTTGAACTCTAGAACCACATTCAGAATAGATAAAAAAAAACGCTTTTGTTCTGTGAGAAAAAATATTGAAGTAGTCTTTAATTAAGGAATTTTTCTAAGTTGGAATATGTAAGAATTGGAAGAGAAGCCTGTGTTTATTAATAGTATCTTAAATACCAGGCTACTCTGCATCCCTCCTTATCCTGCCTCTCCTTTTCTAATCTCTGCAAGGACTTGTGTACTCTCTAAACTAACTGGTATCTTTCAAAATTGATTGGCTATATTGGTGTATTCTGATATTGTAGAAGTAGGCAAACACATACTACACAGTACAACATCTTTTACTACATCTTCTCACTTCTGCCTTCTGCATCTTCCCATCAACATTACAATTTTATCCCATAATACAGCTAAAAGACACATAATAGGAGCAAACTCTTGATACTTTTCTTCAACAATCTTTTCTGTTGATTTCATCATATTTGGAGATTTGAATTACATAGAATTTGCATTTGAAAACACAATGTAATCAGGCAAATTATAGCAACATGGCAACAAAGCTATTACTTTAAAAATTTAAATAGCTTCATTAAAGTACAACACCAATATAACAAATATTAAGAAAATATCACATATAATTTAAATATCAAATATAGAGCAAATAAAAATTTTGTACATATAAATAGCAGTTATCAAAGAAAACAAAATAATCCAGTACAAACTGGTGGAAGTGGTTTGAAACATCTAATGCAATTTTCAAGATAGGGCATCAGTACTAAAGACTTTCTTTTTGTGGATTTGGGTGCCCAGTTTTTAGTAGATTGAACGCAAATATGTTTATCCATCTCTTTGATATGATAAATCAATAACAATCAATATTAAAAATAAATAACAATAAGATACAGATAAACACCAATGATTTATTGAGTTGTTGTATAAACTCATGATGGCACACACACAAAAAAATTCTTATACCATGATTTTATTCAAGAATTATGGGCCCAGATTCAAGTCACTGTGAATAGATTTTATAAAAGAACTAAATATTACAATTCAGAAATCATCCTGCCTTGGGTTGACACTTCTTCTAATCGTAAGAGATTACACATTCTGAGCTTAACATCCTACCAAAGCAATTTTTCTACCTACCATCTCAATAGGCCCAGAGGAAAAAATTAAATTAGATTAAATACTCCTTTCCCCCACAATCACAAAACTGTACCTAGAGAGTAAGGAGTATATTTCTGTATATAGAATGGCTACAAATTTTACTGATGCCCAAGATATAACACTGCTCTTAGAGAAGAGCAAATGATGGATTGATACTACTCCTTCAATGAAAATAATTCATCTGTTGGATGGTCAGCTTAAAGGATCCTTAAGTGACTCAAGCTTGACACCATATTAAAGGCAAATCGGGATAAAATAATCAGTGGGCCCATTAATGAGAAAATCACGAGGATAAAGCTTTTCTCTTCCATAGGATTTTTCTCAAAGCTAGTTTGACATCCTTGTTTCTAAGAGAGTAGATCAGAGGATTTAACATGGGTGTGACCAATATATAAAATACTGAAGCCACTTTATGAAGTTCAGCATTGCTTGGACGTATGAGATACACAAAGAAGACAGTCCCATACAGCAAACTTACAACCCCCAGATGAGAGCTGCAAGTGGAGAAGGCTTTCTTCCTCCCTTCACTGGAGGGGATCTTCAAGACTGTGGTCACAATATACATGTAAGATATTACAATAATAACTATTGTGGGCAAAATAATGAAGGCAGCCAAACTAAAAGATACCATCTTATTGACAAAGAGATTAGAACAGGAAATCTTCTCAATTTGGTAAGAATCACAGTAGAAGTGATCAATGACTCGAGATGCGCAGAAAGATACTGAGAATGTTACACTGACTTGGAGGATGGAACTCACCCAGCCACAGAAATAAGAACCAGCAACCAGCTGAGTGCAAAGGCGTCTTGACATGTGGACACTATAAAGAAGAGGATTGCAGATGGCGATGAAGCGGTCATAGGCCATGGCTGCCAAGACAAATCCCTCTGTTACAATGAAGAGTGCAAAAACGAAGAACTGGGCGGCACACCCTGCAAAGGAGACAGTCTTTTTCTCAGACAGGAAGTTGACCATGGCTTTGGGTGCAATAACAGTAGAGTAGGAGAGGTCAATGAAGGACAGATTGCCTAGAAAGAAATACATTGGTGTGTTCAGCTGAGAATCAGTCACAATGATTGCCATCATACTAATGTTCCCCAAAAGGACCATGCCATAGACCAGCAGGAATAGGAGGAAGAGGAGACTGTGGAACTCTGGACGGACCCTGAAGCCTACAAGAATGAAGTCAGTTACATCTGAGTGGTTGCCAGCTCCCTTGTCACCCATGGCAAGAACCTGCTAAGAGATACGAGATAAGGTTAAAAATTGAACTTGCTCCCTATTTCCTCCTATCATAAAATGTCTTGTTTTTCTCTTGTAGTAGACACTGAAATTTAGTTATCATCTCATTTTTGCCATCCAATTGTGTTAGGTGTGATTTGCTGCACCCTTTTATAGGAACTGAATCTGAGGTAGATTTGTAATTGCCCACCAGCACACACATGTAAATTATCTAACTCACAGTTTTCTAATGTGATTCTCCAAATCCAGTGTTCTTCCCATTATAACACATATGACTTCCATGCTTAAAGCATTAATTCTTTATACTTGTTTAGCTCATCACTTGATTTACGTGGTAAGTTTAATATATCAGAAGGTTTTGAGAGATGTATAATTATCTGTTCTCATATTTAATTTGTACTTTCAAGTTCATTTTACCCTCAATAACGTTTCTCTTTTACAATAGAAGGATCAAATTAAAGAGTGGTCTAAAACTCCATGAATAGACATTAGACATTAATACTGGTCAATAACTAAACAGTTTGTGAGAGTTTGGAATAGGTTACCAAGAGACTTAGTTGGGTATTATAAATTACAAACTTTGAAAAATGAATGCATCTTCAGTTTCTTGAAGTGAACAAAGCTCAGACATGCTACCAGGAGGAAAAATCCGAATCCTACAAATCTCTATACAAATCTGTCAGGAAGCCAATTGATCTTAAACATCTGTGCAAGTGAAAAAAAAAAAAAAGGAAACTTCAAAACAATGTGATGGCTAAAATTTTGATTAAGAAAGAAAAATCAGTTTTGAAAACTAATTTTATGATGTCTACATTTAGAGAGATAACCATAAATGTATTAAAATTTTCAAAATGATTACTTTGAATCTGTCACACAGTTAATTTGTCTGATTTGTTTGTCCTATAACCTGGAAACTTTCTGTTTCTCCAATAATGTGACATAGCTCTTTCTCTCTTTATTCAGACTTTACAAGCAACTGTTATTTAAACCCACCCAACAGAGTGGAGATATTGTGTAGCTTATCAAAAGCAGCAAATGGTCTAAAAAGTACTCATTTTTGTTTGGCCCGTATGGTAAAATCATCATATTTTAATCTCTGGCTCTCATCCTCCTTCATGCATATGACCTCTCCCCAAATCCTCCAGCTACTGTTGCTCTCATCGTCCTCTCATCACTTGATCTTTCTCCTCCCCACCCAAAACTAACTTTTCTTAAAAAGTTAGCAACTTAGTTCACAAAAGGAAAACACTGCTAACAGCTCAGTAATATGATTCTTAGACCTCTTCTTTACCCCCTCTGCTCCCATTACAAATTGAAATTCACTTAATTAAATTTATTTTAGAGAAAAGCAGTAGGTGCCCATGTTAAGTTTTATCAGGATATTTGCACTTAAATCTTGTTGTAAAACTAGAGCTAAAGGAATGAAAATTTAACAGTGGAATTTCAGGCACCAGACATCAGATATAAGTGGGTCCTGGAACAGGAAAGAGATTGGAGATTTTTAGAGAAACTAAGAAGGCCTTTTCAAAGCTACCAAATCCACCTCATGTGACAGGATCTCTGGCAATATTCTAGCAGAAAATTTTGTTTTATTTGTAGTTTCCAGTTTTACTAACCAAATTACATCCTGTTGTCTGAAACTATATCATCCAGTATGCAGTAACCAGGAAATAATTATTTTGAGATTACTATTATTTTTTTCAAGAATAATTTGTATTCATCCCATCATTCTGTCTTTGAACACTACGTGCCACCTACTTTACGACAGTCAGAATGAGGGAATACACCAACATTACAAAGGAGTTTCTTCCCAAAGGACAAATGCATTGCATTTTCTTCTTTGCCTACCTTCAGTTTATTATGAAACAACCCGTATGTCATGATTTGCCCTTCAGGAAAAGGGATATGATATTTTTAAGGTGCATACTAACTGTTTTTTAAAATAATTTGTAATGAGTAAATTTTACCAATCATAAAGTAATTGTTATGCATTAAGACACACCAAAATACTCTTGGATGACTATTTGGCTGACTTATCTCTTACCTGAATATTTCTTTCTTTACTTCTCTTAAGCAATTTTCTAATGGTAGATGCAAGGATACAAAAGTTGTTGTGTTTAATTCTAGAAATGCCAAAAACCGTTGTAAAACTATATAAAGAAAAATTAAAGACAACGTCAAAATTAAGCATATTTTTTAAATTAAAATTTTGCACAAGATATAAAAATCTTGTTTTAAAATACGTGATTTTATTCTCACATCTAGGCTCTGCTCATAGATTAATAATATCCCATTCTTCAATTAAGAGTGTATTGTTCATTTCCATGGTAGTGTTTTTGCCTGAAAATCCTCTGTAATTATGCACCCCTTTCTAGAGACAAGAGAATGAAGGAGGTGATCTAGCGAGGCCTCTTCCAACCCTATGAACATTTCTTTATAGAAACTAAAAAGAAAAGGCAACTGAACCTGTAGAGTGAGACTGCATGAGCGTGCCTCTCCTGCATTGGGGCATATCTTACAGACCTTAGAATGAGAACAATGAGAGCAAAATGGAAATTAAGTAGAGCAAAGATAAAATCACCAGTGAGTAGTAGTAGTCCCTGATGACCTGGGGAAATGCAGCAGGAGGAATCCTGGTGCCCTTAGTTAGCACTACTGCAACCATTTCAGGTAATTACAGCACAGATTGGGTGGAAAAGTGGCCCTCGGAGAGAGGTAAGAATAAGTCAATCATGGGGTGATAACAATGGCAAGCTCCAGGTCTATCCCATGAGGGCCACAAAGGAAGAAACAAAAAGAAGGAATATCTACTCTTAGGACTCACCTTGTACCATCTCTGGGTCTTTTTGGACATGACTTCTTGTTACAAAAACTTATTTCATGATTGAAATAATATATTTTACAGAATTTCCATTCCTTGATATAATCTCTGCCTTCTACAGTCACACTGAATTTATCTATTGCTGTTGGTGGTTTGTTCCCACCTGCTTATACCTGGAGATTCCTGGTCACACTTTGTCATCTAAATTTGTTGTAATATTTTCTATGAGATTTGGTTTTGCTCTCAGATATTCTGTGTTTTCATGTGGGTATTTGGGAAGTCTATCAGCTTACTATTTGTTTTCTACTTGCCCCATCTGTCCTTTCTTCCATATTTTTTCTGCTTTGTTATGGATTGAGTATTTTTATTATTTAATTTTTCTCGTTTGTTTACTTATTAACTATAACTTTTTTGTTTTGTTAAGTTAGTGATTGCTTAAGATTTATAGTATACATTATAAACTAACCCTAGTCTATATTCAAGTAATACTGTACCAATCCATGTATATTAGAACAACTTCATATAATTTACTTTTATTTCTCTCTTCTCAGTCTTTATGCTAATTTTGTCATATATTTTTCTTGTACGTGTTATAAATTCAGCCATACATTGTAATCTTTATGTTTAAACAGTCAATTACTTTTAAAAGATATTTAAATAATAAGAAAATTCATATGTATTTACCCATGTAATTACTATTTCCAGTGGGTTTTTTATTCTTTTGTGTAGATCCATATTTCTATCTGGTATCATTTTCCTTTTGTCAAAAGGATTTCCTTTAACATTTCTTATAGTATGGATCTGCCAGTGATGAAGTCTTTCAGCAGTTGCATGTTTAAGAATGTCTTTATTTCACCTTTGTTTCTGAAAGATATTTTCACTGGATATAGGATCCTAGGTTGACAGTTTTTCCTTTTGGCGCTTTAAGGACTTTTCTCCGCTGTATTCTTACTTGCATTGCTTCCTATAAAAAATCCACTGTCATCCTTGTCTTAGTTCCTCTGTATGTAATGTGGGGTTTTTTTCCTTCCTGCTTTTAAGATTTTCTCTTTATCATTGGTGATGAACAATATGATCATGATGGGTTTCAGCATGTGTTTCTTCATGTTTCTTATGGTTGGAGCTTGTTGGGAATATTAGATGTGTGAGTTTCTAGTTTTCATCAAATTTGTACAGTTATCAGCCTTTATTTCTTACATATTTTTATTGCCCCCTCCTCCTTCAGGGACTCAAATTATACACATCTTAGAGCACTTAAAGTTGAACTACATATTACTGATGCTCTTTTCATTTTTAAAATTATTTTCTCTTTGTATTTTATGTTGTATAGCTTTTATTGCTATGTTTTCAAGTTCACTAACCTTTTCTTCTAACATGTATAATATGCTGTTAATCTCATCCAGTGTATTTTTCATCACAGACATTGTAGTTTCGATCTTTAGAAGTTTAATTTGGGTCTTTTAAAAACCTTCCATTTTCCTCCACAACTTTTAGAACATATGGAACTCAATTATGATTGCATTGTCCTTGTCTGCTAATTCCAACATCTATCTTAGTTCTGGATAATCTTTCATCGATTAACTTTTCTCATTGTAGGTCATATTTTCCTGCTCCTTGGTATATCTCATAATTTCTTACTAGAGGCTGTTACTAGAAGCTGAATATTTTTGTATTCCTATAAATATTCTTGAGCTTTTATCTAAAATGTATTTAGGTTGGGTCTTGCTCTTGCAATTTCACAGGTGGGTCCAGAACAGTGCTCAGTCAAGGGCTAATTATTCTCCACTACTGAACCAAGACTTGAGTATTCTACTCAATGCCCCGTTAACTGTGAGTTCTGTTGAGAACAGGCACAATGCCCAGAACTATTTAAGATTGGATACTGTTTCTATGAATCGTTTTGGATATTTTCTTGTCCCATGCATGCACTAATCAATATTTTGCTGATTACTTGAGGGAAACCCTCTGCAGGTATCTGAGGAATCTTCCTCTGTGCTTTTCCCATCTCTCCAGTACTCTATCCTGAAAACCTTGCCTTGGTTTATCTGAACTCTCAGCTCTAGCTCTTTAACTTGGTGAATCCACCAGGCTCTGCCTGTGTTCCTTCTCCCTGACCATAGGCTAAAGCTCTCTCAATCTAGTGAGCTGGGGAAATCTTATAAAGCTCCCCTGGTTTGTCTCAGGGACCACTTTGTTGCCTCCTGCATTAAAAAGTATTGTTTTGAAGATTTTGTCTGGGTGTTTGGTTGTTTCAGGTAAGAGGTTCTTGTTGTTTATCTCAACTGGAAGCTGAAGCTAATGGATTTTTAAATACCAAAAAAGATATTCTTTTCATTTTTTCAATTGGAGATTATTATATGTATTGAGTGGATCCTAAATAAATCTTAGCTGAAGAACTCATTACTAAGAAAAAGAATTATATAATATTATGGCCCACAAATCAGAGCATTGCTAAATTTAATAGAAGTAATACACACTGCATTCACAATGAAGGTAGCCCTAGCAAGCCAAGGGTCTTCCCACTGGGATTTATTACACTCAAGTTATTTGAGATTAGTAATTATTTTTGAATAAAATTTAAATTAATTAATTTTGGAGTAATTTTTTTTAATCTTTTTGTCTTGTCGCTATGTAAACATGTCCAGGTTTGGTGATTTTTGTCACTATCAATGTTGTTATTTTATATTAATTTTTAATATAAAACCAGTAACTAAGTAGAAAGAACCAGTTATTCAACCATGAGATATACAGGGCATTTTAGTCCGTCAATGTATTGTTCACATAAGACATTGGAAATGGTCTTTTTTTAATATGTTAGCATTAAAAGATCTTTGAACCAAAAGAAAGGGGGCGAGGGGAAAGGCATAACCAAACACCTCACCATTTCAGCATTTTTAAACATCTAATTTAGGTATGAATAGAAACAGGTTCCACAAAAGTGAAGATAAGAAGGAGGAGGTAAATTCTTCCATCTAATCCCCAGACTGAAGAGTAGTGAGCAAAGAAAGGCTGTGAAATATTCTGTCTTGTAGGACTCAATACTGGATTCCAGTAGATTGCCATTTGGCAATTACTAAGCCAAAATTGTCTTTCTTTGTCCTTAACAATGATCCCTAGAAAATATCTCTTGGTAAATTATCCTCTTACGCCCAATTACAGCCTCATAAGGATTTCATTATACTATCACTGATTCTATCACTTAGACCTCAAAAATACATATGTCATCAGATGCAGAGAGTAAACAGAATTCAGAAGGGAGATGTGAATGTTAAGGAACATCATGACTACTTAATCAAAATAAGAAGAAGGAAGTTTTTATTTTTTAATTTATGAGTTCATAAATGATGAGCCTGGGAATTAATTAAAACTAAAATGGTCAACCCACCTAGTTCTGCCAAAACTATTTGGCACACCACTCTTGGCTGCTTACTTGCCAGCTATTATTATCCTTCTTCATTTCTTTTTTCAGTTATTGGACAGATAGTCATGTATTTTATGGGCCCTTCCACAGCACCTCCAGCCTCTCAGGAGAGGAGTGGGTAAAATTTCACTATTTTAAACCAATTGTGATAATTTAATTTCACTTGCCAGTGATTAGTTTATGTCTGAACACATGATACAACTCTGTTCGACAAGACATAAGAAGGGAATTTACACTATTGCTGGGAAAATTTTTCTGTTTTATAGAGGGACATGTGTTATATTGATTATTATTCTGAAAATTAACAATTAAAGGAAAAATCATTAACCATTTATCCTATCTTTCTGATAGGAACTCTATTCCAGGAAAACCAAACTGTCCCACCAAAAAATGCCAGTTAATAAATATAGAGGACACTAAAGAAATAATTTACTCAACAAGAATTATCAATGGATGCTAAAGCCATTAGGTAAAAGAATGAAGGAGAACTAGGTATTCACATTGTATCAAAGAATCACACAAATTATTTGCTGTTGTAAATAGGGAAAAAACTGTATATAATTTCACAATGGCAAGATCAGCTGATATCACCTTAATCTAATGGTAAAATTTTGCCTCACTAGTTGGGTACAACCTAAAATGATATATGTCTAATGTAACGTAACAAGAATATATCTCTGAAGTACTCTTGCCAAAAAGGTTTAAATTGCATTGAGCCTTTAGATCTAATTTCCAGTTTGCAAGAAATACAAACAGTAAAGGAAAAAGTTAACTATCACCTCAAGGAAACAATTAGACAAATCCAGACAAATCAAAAAATAAGCCTGGCCTCTACCACAAATCAATATCATGAAGAGATTCAACTGTCCTAGATTTTTAAAAAACTGACATACAACCAAATGCACTGAGTGTTCCTTGATTGACTCTTGTTTCTAACAAGCCAGTCAAAAAATAGGTATTTTGGGAAATCATGGATTTTTTATTATAAGAAGAATATTAAGTGACATAATGAATTATTAGTAATCTGTTTAGTTGTATAATGTATTGGTTATGTAAAGAGAACATTCTTAATTGTGGGAGATGTGTGTTGAAGTATTTAGGAATTAAGTATTATTATAGTTCTGCTTCTCATTAAAATGAATCAGTCTATATGATAAAATATGGCAAATATTAACAATTAAATTAAAGTGGTGAGTATATAGATGTGGATTTTACTAATTTTATGTCTATTTACTACTGTCTATATATTTGGAAATTTTTATAATAAAGAGCTTGTTTTGTAAAGGCCTACAAGATACAGGATTAACAACTTCTTCCTTTAGACAAAGTGATGAATTGATACCTGGAGTTATTGTAGCCATCATGTGACCATAAATGGTATTGCTTACCTGCTGAGGATGGCAGAGCAGAAGGTAGAGAGGAACCAGTGTCCTGGATGAGGTCCTTGTGCCACTGAACCCACCCTGGAATCAAGGTATCTCCAGCAACCTTGTTAGGTGAAATAATAGACCTCTTAAGGTTTAAGCTACTTTCAGTGAGCCTTTAGTTACTTGCTGTTTAATACTTCTTATTTTATTCAGAACTTATGACTGGAAAGAAAAATGGGAAAGAAAGATTTGAGCATGAAATCTAACAAAAGTGAGACTGCTTAGAAATAATTGAAGTGCTAACAAAGTCAAAATTGGAATCAATCAATAAAGTTGCCAACGGGGTATACTCTACTCCTAATTAGTGAGAGTAGCATTAAATTGGAGGAATCTATATAAGACCCAAAATACACACACACACACACACACACACACACACATTTTAAGGCTCAAGCCTACTCAAAGTGCTACTTTGTTTTCCTTTAAAAAAATTGAAAGCAAAAATTTTAAAAGGAGTGTGATAGGCAGTTCTCAGCTGATTGACATGGAGTTCTAGACAAGTCAGGCTGCCTTTTGAGGGCTCTGTTTTCTAGGCTCATCAGAGCAAGCCTGTAGCCTTTCTCTCCCCTACTGGCTGGGCCACAACCAAATTCTTTTTAGTTGAAAGAAAAAAAGACCTAGAGATATCTATATGTTAAGATCTTCTTAAAGCCCAGCCAGAAAGAAAGATGAATTTGATTATTAGCTTAGAAATCTCTAGTCATTAGTACTTTTATGTAGTAAGTGGGCTTTCAAAATCAGGATAAGAGTGTCAAGATGGTGGTGGTGTAGGCAGACTCTGAACTCACCTCCTCCCACAGACACAACAAATTTACAACTACTCTTGGAGCAATTAGCCCTGAGAGAGAACTGAAAACTGGATAAAAAGAACCCCTACAACAAGGGACAGTGCTGAATGAGGTGGAAGAGGCAAAAATTCCTTTCTGGAGAGAAAAAACTCCACCTTCATGAGCCACGGCACTTCACAGCTGTCTGGGAGCAATCCTAAGGTGTGAAGCCTTCCATGGAGGAGCAGGGGATCTGAGTGGGGAAGCATTACCATTATGAGCAGCTTTTGGACTCAGCACAACCTAGATGAGTGTCATAATATCTGGCTTTGCTGGCCACTAACACCAACCAGGAATACCCCCAGAAAAGTTATAGGACATAAGGGAAAAAAAGCCTGCTCTTAAAGGGCCCAAAGACAAATTCACCCATTTCAAAAAGCAACCTAAAATCACCAGAAAGAAAGGTGGACAGTCCTTTAGTGAAAAGAGACTCACCTGATAGGCTCTGGGTGCATCTCAGTGAGAGGTGAGACCTCTCCAGGGACTGAGACATTGGTGACAGCCATTATTGTGACCTAGTACAGGCAAGCTGACATAGACACTGGCAGAAATCATTGGAGCTCTTCCCCTGGCCTGTTATCTAGGGTCTGCCCCACCCACTAGAGCACCCATTTAATCCAGCTCAGCCAGGGCAGGCAGCCTATCCTAAGGACTGGCCCCACCCAACAGCAAGCCATCAGGCAACTTGTGGGCCTGCATAGGCTGAGTGCCTGCAACCTCTGCAGCTGTGTGAGTGGGTCTGCCTCTGTGGGGCAGAGTGAGCATGAAGAGTGGGTGGAGTGTGTGAGGTGTTGGTGGAATGTGTGGGGCCTCTGCAGTGGAGTGACTGGGTCCTCTTCAGTGGGCCAGGGCATGCGCATGGGGCAGGACTGTATTGACGGAGTATGTGGCCCTGTGGGTGGTGGGGCTTGTCAGCTGCAGCAGACTTGTGCTTCTCAAACAGCCACAGAGGGGATCGACCCTACCTTCCAAAGCCTGAAAAAATTGGATGCTCCCATGCCTGGGGCCAGCCTCACTCAGCTGCAATCCTGAGAGAGCTGACAATAGCCTGGCAGGCCGGAAGCCTACAGCAGTATTAAACCCCTGAGCCTAGCAATCAGCCACACTGGGGGTCTACTCACTTAACAGAAAAACTGCAACAGGATGGTGCTATTAGACTTCGCAGCCAACTGTGCTGAGGCTCCCTATGCACAATAAAGTGACTTAAGGGTCCATAGCAGGCACAAGCAGCTAAGCATTACAACCAGCTGGCCAGGGGGACAGCCTAGCCTTCCCGGGCACCTGCAGCAAGAGCAACTCTGCCATAACAGAAGGACATATGAAGCCCACACAGGGGACACTCCTGGAACATTTGGGACTGGTGACAAGAGGTAAGCACAGTGCTAGGCCTCATAAGGCATCTCTTATGGAAGGCCACCTTTCCAAGATTGGGAGATGTAGCTTATCTACCTAATACATAGATATAAGCACAGAGAAAGAGGCAAAATGAGGAGACAAAGGAATACGTTCCAAGTAAGGGAACAGGACAAAACCTCAGGAAAAGAACTAAATGAAACAGAAATAAACAATCTACCTGACAAAGAGTACGAACAAAAAGTCGTGAGGATGTTCATTGATCTTGGAAGAAGAATGGATGAACTCAGTGAGAACTTCAACAGAGAACTGGAAAATATAAAACAGAACCAATCAGAAAAGAAGAATATGATACTGGAAATGAAAAATTCACTAGAGAGACTCAATAGCAGAGTACATAATACAGAAGAATGGATCAGCGAGCTGGACGAAAGACTAGAGGAAATCACCCAAGCTGAACAGATAAAAGAAAAAAGAATTAAAAAGAAAGAGGACAGTCTAAGGGACCTCTGGGACAACATCAAGTGCACTAACATCCACATTATAGGTGCCCCAGAAGGAGAAGGGAGAGACAAAGGTGCAGAGAATCTATTTGAATAAATAATAGCTGAAAATTTTCCTAACCTAAGGAAGGAAACAGATATCCAGGTACAGCAAGCGCAGAGAACACCAAACAAGATAAAACCAAAGAGATCCACACCAAGACACATCATAATTAAAATGCTAAGAATTAAAGATAAAGAGATAATGCTAAAAGCCACAAGAGAAAGAAAACAAGTTATATACAAAGGAAACCCCATAAGGCTATGAGCTGACTTCTCAGCAGAAAGCTTACAGGCTAGAAGCGAGTGTCACAATATATTTAAAGTGCTGAAAGGGAAAAACCTACAGCCAAGAATACTCTACCCAGCAAAGTTATCTTTCAGAATGGAAGGAGAGATAAAGAGTTTCCCACACAAGCAAAACTAAAGGAATTTATCACCAAGAAATTAGCCTTACAAGAAATGCTAAAGGGACTTATTTAAGTGGGAAGGAGAAGACCGCAAATAGAAATAAGAAAATTATCACAAAAAAAGCAAAAATATCACTGGTAAAGGCAAATATACAGTAAAGGTAGCAGATCAACTACCTATGAAGATAATATGAAGGTCAATAGACAAAAGTAAAATTATCTTTTTCCGTGGTAAGAGGATAACAGATACACACGACCAAAAAAAGAGGTTAGATATGATATCAAAAACATAAAATGTGGGAGGAGGGGAGTAAAAAGTTAGAGCTTTTAGAAAGAGGTCAAACTAAAGAGACCATCAACTTAATATCGATTGCTATATATGGAGGTTATTATATATGAGCCTCATGGTGATCACAAATCAGAAACCTATAATAAATACACAAACAACTAAAAGAAAGGAACTCAAACATAATACTGAAGAAAGCCATCAAACCACAAGGGAAGAGAGCAAGAAAAGAAGAAAGGAACAGAGAAAAACTACTAACACACTCAGAAAAAAGGTAACAAAATGGCAATAAGTACATACTTATCAATAGCTACTTTAAATGTCAATGGACTAAATGCTCCAATCAAAAGGTGTAGGGTGACTGATTGGATAAAAAAACAAGACCGATATATATGCTGCATACAAGAGACACACTTCAGACCTGAAGACACTCAGAAACTGAAAGTGAAGGGATGGAAAAAGATACTCCATGCAAATGGCAATGAAAAGAAAGCTGTGGTAGCACTACTTATTTCAGACAAAATAGACTTTAAAACAAAACCTGTAACAAGAGACAAAGAAGGGCACTACTTAATGATCAAGGGAACAATCCAACAAGAGGATATAACACTTGCAAATATCTGTGCACCCAACATAAGAACACCTAAATATATAAAGCAATTATTAACAGACATAAAAGGAGAAATAGACAGTAACACATAATAGCAGGGGACTTTTACACTCAAGTTACACCAACAGATAGATCATCCAAAGAGAAGATCAATAAGGAAACATTGGCCTTAAATGACACATTAGACCAGATGGACTTAGTAGATATATACAGAACATTCCATCCAAAAACCAAAGAATACACATTCTATTCAAATGCACATGGAACATTCTCAAGGATACCTCACATATTAGGCCACAAAACAAGTCTCAATAAATTTAAGAAGATTGAAATAATACCAAACATCTTTTCTGACCACAATGGTATGAAACTAGAAATCAGCTACAGGAAGAAAATCAGAAAAGCCAAAAATATGTGGAGATTAAACAAAATGCTACTGAACAATGATGGGGTCGATGGAGAAATCAAAAAATACCTGGAGACAGGGGCCGGCCCGGTGGCACAAGCGGTTAGGTGCGCGCGCTCCGCTGCGGCGGCCCAGGGTTCGCTGGTTCGGATCCCGGGCGCACACCGATGCACTGCTTGGCAAGCCATGCTGTGGCGGCGTCCCATATAAAGTGGAGGAAGATGGGCACAGATGTTAGCCCAGGGCCGTCTTCCTCAGCAAAAGAAGAGGAGGATTGGCGGATGTTAGCACAGGGCTGATCTCCTCACAAAAAAAAAAAAAAAAAAATACCTGGAGACAAATGAAAACAAAAATTCAACATGCCCAAATTTACGGGATATGGCAAAAGCAGTTCTAAAAGGGAAGTTTATAGCAATACAAGCCTACCCTAACAAACAAGAAAAATCTCAAATAAACAATCTAACAGTACACCTACAAGGAACTGGAATAAAAGGAACAAAAGAAGCCCAAAATCAGTAGAAGGAAGGATATAATAAAAATCAGAGCAGAAATAAATGAAATACTGACTAAAAACACCATAGAAAAATCAATGAAACTAAGAGCTGGTTCTTTGAAAAGATAAACAAAATTGACAACCTTTAGCTAGACTCACCAAGAAAAAAAGAAAAGAAGGCTCAAATAAATAAAATCAGAAATGAAAGAGGAGAAATTACAAAGGACACCTCAGAAATACAAAAGATTATAAGAGAATATTATGAAAAGCTATATGCCAACAAATTGTATAGTCTAGAAGAAATGGATAAATTCTTAGAATCATACAACCTTCCAAAATTGAATCAAGAAGAAATAGTGAGAGAAGAGACGTCAGGATGGTGGCGTAAGCAGACTCTGAACTCACCTCCTCCCGCAGAACAGCCAATTTACAACTACTCATGGAAAAATTACCCCTGAGAGAGAACTGAAAACTGAATAAGAGGAACTCCTGCAACAAACAACAATCCTGATTGAGGTGGAAGAGGCAGAAATTCCCTTCTGGAGAGAAAAAAACGCCACCTTCACAAGCTGCAGCACCTCACTGCCACCTGGGAGCAGCCCAAAGGCAGGCAGCCCTCCCTGGAGGAGCGGAGGCCTGAGCCAGGGAGCGCTCCCGCTGTAGGCATTTTGTGGACCCAGCACAATAGAGACGAGTGGCATAATATCTGACTTTGCCTGCTACTAAAACATTGGGGAGTACCCCCAGAAAAGCTGGTTCACAAAGGAATTAAAACCGGCTCTTAAAGGGCCCATGAACAAATTCACCCATTTCAGAAAGCAACCCAAAATCACCAGAAAGAAAGATGCACAGTGCTTTGGTGAAAAGAGACACACGGAATAGGCTCTGAGTGCATCTCAGTGAGAGGTGAGACCTCTCCAGAGACTGGGACATTGGGGGTGGCCGTTGTTGTGGCCTGGTGTGGGCATGCTGACACAGACACTGGCAGATGCCATTGGAGTTCTCCCTAGGGCCTGCTAGCTCAGGGTCTGCCCCAGCCACTAGAGCACGGATATAATCCAGCTCAGCCAGGGCAGATAGTCCACCCTAGAGACTGGCCCCACCCAACAACAAACCCTCAGCAACGTGTGGGCCTGCATAGATTGGTGACGGGATTCTGTGCAGCCTGGCTACGGGGCCCACTTCAGTGAGGCGGGGCGTGCACAAGGAGCAGGTGGAGAGTGTGGAGCAGTGGTGGAGTGTGTGGGGCTCCTGCCGTGGAGAGATTGGGTCCACTTCAGAAGGTCAGGGCGTGTACACGGGGCAGGACTGTGTGTGTGGACCAGTGGGTGGCGGGGATTGTCAGCTGCAGAAGACTTGTGCTTCTCAAAGACCCACATAGGGGGTTTGCCCCACCTTCCAAAGCCTGAAACAATTGGGTGTTCCAGTGCCTGGAGCCAGCCCCACCCAGCTGCAATCCTCAGAGACCTGACAAGAGACGTAAAGGATGGAGGCTTACAGCAATTGTAAGCCCCTGAGCCTAACAACCTGCAATGCTGGGGGCCTACTCGCTTAAAAGAAATATTGCAACACAAATGTGGTATTAGAATTTGCAGCCAACCGTGCTAGGACTCCCCACATCCAATAAAGAGACTGGAGGGCCCACAACAACTACACACAGCTGAGCATTACAACAGCTGGCCAGGAGCATAGATCAGCCTCCCTGGGCACCTACAGGGAGAGCAAACACGCCACAACAGAAGGACTGACGTAGCCCACATAGGGGTCACTTCTGGAACATTGAGAACTGAGTGAAGCACACTGCAGGCCTACTAAGGCATCACTTAAGTAAGGTCACCTATCCAAGAGCAGAAGACATAGCTGACCTACCTAATACATAGACACAAGCACAGGGAAAGAGGCAAAATGAGGAGGCAAAGGAATACATTCCAAGTCAGGGAACAGGACAAAACCCCAGAAAAGGAACTAAGTGAAACAGAAATGAGCAACCTACCTGACAGAGAGTTCAAACAAAGAGTGTTAAGGATGCTCACTGATCTGGGGAGAAGAATAGATGAACTCAGTGAGAATGTCAACAAAGAAATGGAAGATATAAACAAGAACCAATCAGAAATGAAGAATAGGATACTGGAAATGAAAAATTCACTAGAGGGACTCAAAAGCAGTGTAGAGGATACAGAAGAACAGATCTGCTAGCTGGATGAAAGACTAGAAGAAATTACCCAAGCTGAATGGGTAAAAGAGAAAAGAATTAAAAAGAGTGAGGACAGTCTAAGGGACCTCTGGGACAATATCAAGTGCACTAACATCCCTGTTATAGGTGTCCCGGAAGGAGACGAGCAAGACAAAGGGGCAGAGAATCTATTTCAAGAAATAATAGATGAAAACTTCCTTACCCTAAGGAAGTAAACAGACATCCAGGTACAGGAATCACAGAGAGCCCCAAACAAGATAAACCCAAAGAGGCCCACACCAAGACACATCATAATTAAAATGTCCAGAATTAAAGATAAAGAGAGAATCCTAAAAGCTGCAAGAGGAAGATAAGTTACATACAAAGGAAACCCCATAAGGCTATCGGCTGACTTCTCAGCAGAAACCTTACAGGCTAGAAGAGAGTGGCACAATATATTTAAAGTGCTAAAAGTAAAAAACTTACAGCCAAGAATACTCTACCTGGCAAGGTTATCATTCAAATGGAAGGAGAGATAAAAAGTTTCCAAGACAAGCAAAAATTAAAGGAGTTTGTCACCAAGAAACCAGCAATACAAGAAATGCTAAAGGGACTTATATAAGGGGAAAAGAGAAAACCACAAGTAGGAAAAATTATCTATTTCCATGATAAGAGGGTAATGGATACAAATGCACAAAAAAGAGGTTAGATACGATATCAAAAACATAAAATGTGGGAGGAGGAAAGTTAAAGAGTGGGCTTTCAGACAGAGGTCAAACTAAAGAGACCATCAATTCTGTATATGGATCCCATGGTAATCACAAACCAGAAACCTATAGTAAATACACAAAAAACTAAGAGAACAGAACCCAAACATAATACTAAAGAAAACCATCAAACCACAATGGAAGAGAGCAAAAGAAGAAGAAAGGAACAGAAAAGGACTACTAAAACACTGAGAAAAAAAAGTTAAAAAATGGCAGTAAGTACATACGTATCAATAGCTACTTTAAACGTCAATGGATTAAATGCGCCAATTAAAAGACATAGGGTGGCTGATTGGATAAAAAAACAAGACCCATATATGTTGCATAAGAGAGACACACTTCAGACCTAAAGACACTCACAAACTGAAAGTGAAGGGATGGAAAAAGGTATTCCACACAAATGGCAATGAAAAGAAAGCTGGGGTAACAATACTCATATCAGAAAATATAGACTGTAAAAAGAGACAAAGAAGGAGATTACATAATGATCAAGGGAACAATCCAACAAGAGGATATAACATTTATAAATATCTATGCACCCAATGTAGGAGCACCTGAATATATAAAGCAATTATTAACAGACATAAAAACAGAAATAGACAGTAACACAATAATAGTAGTGGACTTTAACACTCCACTTACACCAACGGATAGATCATCCAAAGAGAAGATCAATAAGGAAACATTGGCCTTAAATGACACACTAGAACGGATGGATCTAGTAGATATATACAGAACATTCCATCCAAAAACCAAAGAATACACATTCTTTTCAAATGCACATGGAATCTTCTCCAGGAATGATCACATATTAGGCCAAAAAACAAGTCTCAGTAAATTTAAGAAGATTGAAATAATACCAAACATCTTTTCTGACCACAACGGTATGAAACTAGACATCAACTATAGGATGAAAATCAGAAAAGCCACAAGTATGTGGAGATTAAACAAAATGCTACTGAACAATGATTGGCTCAATGAAGAAATCAGAGAAATCAAAAAATATCTGGAGACAAATGAAAATGAAAATACAACATGCCAGAATTTATGAGATATAGCAAAAGTGGTTCTAAGGGCCGGCCCCGTGGCTTAGCGGTTGAGTGTGCACACTCCGCTACTGGCAGCCCGGGTTCAGATCCCAGGCGCGCACCAACGCACCGCTTCTCCAACCATGCTGAGGCCGCATCACACATAAAGCAGCTAGAAGGATGTGCAACTATGACATACAACTATCTACTGGGGCTTTGGGGAAAAAAAAGGACGAGGATTGTCAATAGATGTTAGCTCAGAGCCAGTCTTCCTCAGCAAAAAAAAGAGGAGGATTAGCATGGATGTTAGCTCAGGGATGATCTTCCTCACAAAAAAAAAAAAAAAAGCAGTTCTAAGAGGGAAGTTTATAGCAATACAGGCCTATCTCAACAAACAAGAAAAATCTCAAATAAACAGTCTAACAATGCAACTAAAGGAACTGGAAAAAGAAGAACAAACAAAGCCCAAAATCAGTAGAAGAAGAGAAATAATAAAAATCAGAGCAGCAATAAATGAAATAGAGACTAAAAAACCATTGAAAAAATTAATAAAACCAAGAGCTGGTTCTTGGAAAACATAAACAAAATTGACAAACCTTTGGCTAGACCCACCAAGAAAAAAAGAGAGAAGGCACAAATAAGTAAAATCAGAAATGAAAGAGGAGAAATTACAATGGACACTTCAGAAATACAAAAGATTATAAGAGAATACCATGAAAAGCTATATGCCAACAATTTCGACAACCGGGAAGAAATGGATAAATTCTTAGAACCATACAACCTTCCAAAACTGGATCAAGAAGAAGTAGAGAATTTGAATAGACCAATCACCAGTAAGGAGATCGAAACGCTAATCAAAAACCTCCCCAAAAATAAAAGTCCAGGACAAGATGGATTCCCTGGTGAATTCTACCAAACATTCAAAGAAGACTTAATACCTATCCTTCTCAAACTCTTCCAAAAAATTGAGGAGGGGGAGAAGCTTCCTAACTCCTTCTACGAAGCTGACATTACTCTGATACCAAAATCAGACAAGGACAACACACAGAAAAGAAAATTACATGCCAATATCACCGATGAACATCGATGCAAAAATCCACAACAAAACACTAGAAAATCACATACAACAACACATTAAAAAGATTATACACCATGATCAAGTGGGATTTATTCCAGGTACACAGGGATGGTTCAACATTCGCACTTCAATCAACATAATACACCACTTTAATAAAATGAAGAATAAAAATCACATGATCATCTCGATAGATGCAGAGAAAGCATTTGACAAGATACACCATCCATTTATGATAAAAACTCTGAATAAAATGGGTATAGAAGGAAAGTACCTCAACATAATAAAGACCATATATGAGAAACCCACAGCTAATATCATCCTCAATGGTGAAAAACTGAAAGCTATCCCTCTAAGAACAGGAACCAGACAAGGATGTCCACTCTCACCACTCCTATTTAACATAGTATTGGAAGTCCTGGCCAGAGCAATCCGCCAAGAAAAAGAAATAAAAGGGATTCAAATTGGAAAGGAAGAAGTGAAACTGTCACTATTTGCAGATGACATGATTTTATATATAGAAAACCCTAAAGAATCCACCAGAAAACTTTTAGAAGTAATAAACGAATATGGTAAAGTTGCAGGATACAAAATCAACATACAAAAATCAGTTGCATTTCTATACACTAACAACGAAGTAGCAGAAAGAGAAATTAAGAATATAATCCCATTTACTTTTGCAACAAAAAGAATAAGATACCTAGGAATATACTTAACCAAAGAGGTGAAAGAGCTGTACACCAAAAACTGTAAAACATTGCTGAAAGAAATTGAAGAAGAAACAAAGAAATGGAAAGATATTCCGTGCTCTTGGATTGGAAGAATTAACATAGTTAAGATGTCCATACTTCCTAAAGCAATCTATAGATTCAATGCAATCTCTATCAAAGTTCCAACATTTTTCACAGAAATAGAACAAAGCCCCCTAAAATTTATATGGAACAACAAAAGACCCTGAATAGCTAAAGGAATCCTGAGAAAAAAGAACAAAGATGGAGGTAGCACACTCCCTGATTTCAAAATATACTACAAAGCTATAGTAACCAAAACAGCATGGCACTGGCACAAAAACAGACACACTGATCAATGGAATAGAATCAAAAGCCCAGAAATAAACCCACACATCTATGGACAGCTAATCTTCGACAAAGGAGCCAAGAACATACAATGGAGAATAGAAAGTCTCTTCAACAAATCGTGTTGGGAAAACTGGACAGCCACGTGCAAAAAAATGAAAGTAGACCCTTACTTTACACCATACACCAAAATTAACTCCAAATGGATTAAAGACTTGAATTAAGACCTGAAACTATGAAACTTCTAGAAGAAAACATAGGCAGTACACTCTTCGACATCAGTCTTAGCAACATATTTTCAAGCACCATGTTTGACTGGGCAAGAGAAACAATAGAAAAAATAAACAAATGGGACTACATCAAATTAAAAAGCTTCTGCACAGCAAAGGAAACCATCAACAAAATGAAAAGACAACCTAATAATTGGGGGAAGATATTTGCAAACCATACATCTGATAAGGGCTTAATCTCCAAAATATATAAAGAACTCATGCATCTCAACAACAAAAAAACTACCAACCCAATTAAAAAATGGGCAAAAGACCTGAACAGACATTTCTCCAAAGAAGATATACAGATGGCCAACAGACACATGAAAAGATGTTCAAAATCACTAACTATCAGGGAAATGCAAATCAAAACTACAATGAGATATCACCTTACTCCCGTCAGAATGGCTATAATTAACAAGACAGGAAACAACATGTGTTGGAGAGGATGTGGAGAGAAGGGAACTCTCATACACTGCTGGTGGGAGTGCAAACTGGTGCAGCCACTATGGAAAACAGTATGGAGATTCCTCAAAAAATCAAAGATAGAACTACCATATGATCCAGCTATTCCACTGCTGGGTGTTTATCCAAAGAACATGGAAACACGAATGTGTAAAGATACAATCACCCCTGTCTTCATGGCAGCATTATTCGCAATAGCCAAGACTTGGAAGCAACCTAGGTGCCCATTAAGGGATGAATGGATAAGGAAGATGTGGTATATATACACAGTGGAATACTAGTCAGTCATAAAAAACAATGAAATCCAGCCATTTGTGACAATATGAATGGACCTTGAGGGTAAATTATGCTAAGCGAAATAAGTTAGAGGGAGAAAGTCAAATACTGTATGATCTCACTCATAAATAGAAGATAAAAACAACAACAAAGAAACACATAGAGACAGAGATTGGATTGGTGGGTAGGGGGGAGAGAGGAGGGCGAAAGGGATGATTAGGCACATGCATATCGTGATGGATTGTAATTAGTCTTCGGGTGGTGAACATGATGTAATCTATACAGAAATTGAAATATAGTGATGTACACCTGAAATTTATATAACATTATAAACTAATGTTACCACAATAAATAGAAAAAAAATCAGGATAAGATTTTTATTCTTAAGACAATAATGGATAATACATTTAACTATATTTAAATTTTTTAAAAATCTGTATGACAAAATAGACCGTAAATGATGTTAAAAAAAAAACACCCCACAACCTGGGAGAAAATTCATGCAGTGCCCACACCCGTCAAAGGATTACTATCTAGAATACATAATTATTTCATATAAAATTATAAGAAAAAAAGAAACAACTAAATAGATAAATGAGCTAAAGATAATAGGCAATTCATGTAAGAGGAAACTCAAACAAAAATTTTAAATTACACTCAATACCACTAATAATCAGGTATATATTAAAATTCTTACTTTTTCACACCCATCAAACTGGCAAATGAGGATTAAAAAATGGACATTCTTACACTTGAAGTGTAAACTGGCACAACCTTTTTTTTTAAAGTTTTGCTCTGAGCTAACATCTGTTGCCAATCTGCCTCTTTCTCTTTTTTTTTTTTCCTCCCCAAACCCCCAGTACATAATTGTATATTCTAGTTGTAAGTTCTTCTAGTTCTATGTGAGCCGACACCACAGCATGGCTACTGACAGACAAGTGGTGTGGTTACACACCCAGGAACCAGGCCAGGGCTGCCTAAGCCGAGCGCATCAAACTTTAACTGCTAGGCCATCAGGGCTGGCTCCGGCACAAGCTATTTGGAGAATGATTTATAAATATCTAAGAAAGTAGAAGATACATGTATCACAGGACCCAGCAATTCCACTTGTAGGCATACATCCCAAACAAGCTCTCAGACATGCACCACAGACATATACATGAACACATTTCCATTTTTAATAAAAAAAGAAAAAAATTCTCATCAATATGATATTTGATAAGAGATTTATTGATCTATAAGTTATATATTTTTTAAATAAACAAAATATATATACATATGCATATATTTATATATATTAGGATACGTACATTTTTGCAAACAATGCTTAATGATGAAAAGAAGTTAATATATATGGAAGAATATAATTTCATAAACTGTTAATCATACTAAATATATTATGTATTATCCATGGATCTAAACATAAATGGCACAAGTAAAAATCTATGCATGAAACAGAGTTATAAGATTGTAGTGATGTAAGTAGCATTTTATTGTTTAAATCTAAAGACAGAGAGCTCTGGAGCCAATATGGAAAATGTTAAATCGGTAAATGACTTCTTTGATAAATAGAAGTAGTTCATAGATGGCCATATATTTTACTATTTTCAGTACTTCCCATAGTGTTGAAGTATTTTAGTTGTTTTAAGAATTAAAATAGAGATAATGAGAGGTTGTCTTAGCAAAAATTAACAAGCACGGGCTTACTCTTTGCCTTGAACCTCTGGTCCTCAAATGACCCATGAACTCTCCACTTTTCCTCTCTCCCTGCCTCCTGTCCCACATGTGGTACCAGTCAGAATAAAGTGACACCAGCCAATCCCAAATTTTACCTGCTGACCTAATCTCACGCCCTAGCTTACCGCTTACTTCTCGTTCTGTGTTACCGTTTGGAGGAGTCATTTCACCACACGCTTGGATGAGCCATGAAGCGGCCAGCAGTCCTTCCAAACTCAAAAACCTCCCCACACAAATCAACCAATTGCTATTGACTGAAAACAGCCAATTTTGCTGAAGACGCAGGGCTTTTTAAGACAAGATGACTTTATACAATGCAAAACATTTGAGCTGTCTTTTCCTCTAAGTGGGGGACATTGCGGTTCCAGGCACCAAGACCCGGACTTGAAAGGGCAGCTACACTGTTCTCTCTTCTCCAGAGCCCCCTTCAGCTTTATTAGACTTTGGAGAAGAGAGATATGAGATGAAAGTGATATGAGTGAATTTATTTCCAAATACAGTTCTAAAGTGCCTAGATCTATATTTTACTCCCTATATTTTTAAAGCAATATTTATAATGTACCTAGATAAGTGCACAGCCCACAAAAGGCACTCTATACATGTTAATTCTGTTCATAATTTTTCATACCATGAATATTGATTGCGTGCTCCCCAGCAGTAACACTTGTGCTAGGTAAGCTCTCTATATAGTGGAATGTGTGTGAGTGGTATTGAACAATATATTTTCTAGAAAATAGTCAGGAAAAAATTGGCTTATGTATGTAATATAAGTAGTTTGTATCCAATGTTTAAGAAATAACTGACTTTAAATCTCATAAGTGCATGAAATGGATTAATCTTCATTATTTTTTTTAAAAAGCTTTTATGTATATGGATGTGGTGTGTGATCACTTACAGAGTCAGTCAGTAGAAACAAGCTCAAGTATAGAATATTTCCTAAAGTTTCCAAATGTTAAGCATATATTTGTATTCCTTTAGGAGAAAAGAGGATTAAAATAAATCAGAAATTTTCCAAACCAGTGCATGCAGACAACCCAAAATACCACGAGGTGGCAGCACATCCCCATGATAGCACTGCTCACACTTGGATTTGTCTACCGTCAGAAAGAAAACACTGAGTGAGACGTTCCCGTTAAATCATGTGTTAGATTTAGAAAAAATTTCAGGGTCATTTTAGCCCACGTTTCCCTTCATCTTTCAAAAACGAAGCCGAATTTCTGAATAATTAGAAATTTATTTTTAAATTAGAAATTTTTTGATCCCAAGTCAAACAGTTAGTGACAGAACTGAGATCAAAACTGTATCTTCTAGCTCCCAGGGCATACTCCTTAACAACATAAAAAGCTTTCATCACGTTCTTTTTCTGCCCCAAAGCCTCTAGACAATTTTTATCGCTAAGAAAAATGATATTATGGAATAAAATATGTAAACTGGGCACCAAGCAAAATTTTTTCTTGGATCCTTCTCCTCTTTCTCTAGTCCCCACTCTCTCTGACCTAGTGATCTCCTTTCAGAACCTTCTCATTTTTCTAACCCTGCCCCACAACAAAACGGGAACGATTCTGATATCAACAGACTTATTCATTTTTTGGCTGAACCTCATTTGTTTAACTATAAAATGAATGGATGTTGCTCATGTTAAAGTAAAGGCTATAGAAATAGATAAACCTTTAAGTTGCCTTTACAATCAGATTCTCCTTCAGGCGAAAGGCAGTAGGTAACTAACCTTCCTGGTTTGCCTGGGCCTGAGGGGTTTCCCAGATGTGGGACTTTCAGTTCTAAAACAGGCAAAGTCCTGCGCTGGGGAAACCGGTAAGGTTGACCACCCTGGTTCCCTTGTATGGGACGGGGGTTTTGTGGCGTGATGAACATGATTGGCTAGAAGCAGCACGGGGCATCTGAGCATCCCCTTTTCTCTCTCCATCATCTCTCACCTCAGTTCAGCCGACATACATAGAACTACCGTATGGGAGGCACTGTGCTAAGCCACCAGAATTCAGGGATGAACTTCCTTGAATGGGGTAGCAAATGCATGCACAAATAAGATGCCTGGATAACATTTTTACTGTGTCTTCTTTAGGGAAGCTCCCACACCAACCTGGTTTATTTTATACCTCCAGTAAATCACACATGTATGCACCATTTTTATGCTTCTTTCTAACAAAACCTAGTCTTTTTCTTAAAACTAGAATGTGTGTCATAAAAGCTAACTTTTGCCAAGTGCTTACCAATTTTCTGGAATTCTATTTGACTCATAATAACCCTTTGAGGGAAAATCTTTTATTGTCCTCATGCTTCAAACTAGTGAATTGAGGCTTAAAGAAGATAAGTAACTTACTCAAGATCATACAATTAATAGTGGGAAAGGTAGGTTTCGAGCCCAAGTCTGTTGACTCTTAGATCCTGTGCCTTCATCCACTGCACTATATCATTTCTTATCCAGAGGGGATCTTGATCTGTCTAGAACATTCTGTATTAATGGAAATGTTGTATATCTCCTCTGTCCGATAGAGTAGCCACTGGCCACATGTGACTACTGAACATTTGAAGTATGGCTTATGTGACTGAGGAACTGAATTTTTAATTTTATTTCATTTTAATTAATTTAAACTTAAATACCTGCATGTGACTAGTGGCTACTGTATTGGACAGCAAAGATCTAAGTGTGTAGCACGGCATGTGGATACAGAAATGTATATCAGCATAGTACAATGAAAAGAGAAAGAACATTAGAGTCAGGCTATTCTGTCTTCAAATCCCCACCCACGCCTCTGAACCAGCTGTGTGAACCGTAGTAACATTTTTTGCTTTAAATCTCTCTAAGATTCAGTTGACTCATGTATAAAATGAGGATAATTATGCCAGACGGTTGTTGTGAGTTTTAATGAGATATATAAAATGTTTGGCACTAATAGTCGCTAAAAGTGTTTCATTTGCCCCTTAAAAATCTAAAATGGTTGGGAAGGAAACGGCATAAGCTCCACTTAGCACTTCTTCCAATGTTTGACAGTTCACGTCAGAAAATTCTTCTGTGTCTCTCCCATTGTAACATAATTTGGTTTCATTCATTACATTCTCTCTTAGAATTGTTGTTGGATTTAAAATTTTAATGACAATGTCAAGTACCCCCCAGTTGTCTCAGTGCCCAGAACACGGTGATGTGCAATAATGTTTGTTCTCCTCTTACCTCCCTTAGGACTTAGGATCATTTGCCCTTTAAAATCCACAAAATATCCTTGATAAGTGGGTTGGAAAGGAGTGGGGGGAATAACCTCTCTCTACTTCTCTGAGGTCAAAGAATAATTCAATTCTCACTTTGAGCTCAGGCATGTTCAAAAACAAGTACTATACTATCATTTGATAAGTGAATATATGTTACAATGATTGAAAAACAGTATGATCTAGTGGAAAGTTCCTGAAGGTTCAAGTGAAGAAGCCAGAGTCTAATTTTATTTTGACTCTGACTTGTTCTATGGTTATTTCTCATTCTGTGCATCAGATTTCCCAGCTAGGAAATTCTACCTTAAATCTCTCTCGAAACTTTGTTAGGATTAAGATCCTTAATTATATGAATCATCCTATTAGTATAATTTACATTTGCATATCAATAATTTCTCTTGACCATCTACCATAGCGCTATACATGATGTAAGTTGTAACTTTTACAAAACAATTTCCTAAACTGTAAAGCACTAAGCACTAAATATAATCATTATGTAAGGCAGAAAATATCATCTCCATTTTACCAATTTGGAAATAGATGTTCAACAAATTAAGTGAGTTGCCCAAGCCCCACTCAAGTCCAATATCCTTGACCACACAATCACTGACTTGACCACTCTCTTTCAGAGAAAGATGCTAAAGCCAATCCCCAGTGAATTGAATGAAATTAATAGGTTTAGCCTTTCACGAAAGGGATATGCTTGGTCCTTCAAAAGAACCTGCCTGAATGAAAAGTGTTATAGGACATTGGACTCTGCCTGGTGAGGGTGAGATGGATAACTGGTCTCTTGATGCCTCTCCTTCCTGTTCTGTCTCTCAACATCTTAAAGATAAGACAACTAAGGAACACAGCCCTTCCAAGCTGCTGTTCTCCTCTGCAGCCACTAGACGGACACCCAGTCTAATCCTCACATGCTGATATAACAGGCTTAGAAGGTTGAGGATTTCCAGAATTAATGGGCCCAGAGGGAGGGCCTAGCCCCAAGGCTGCACGTGAATGAACAGACTCAAGAGCTTGGCGATTAAGCCCTGAGATTTAATCACTTGCCCAGAAGTAGACTTGGAAACAAAATCACAGCAGACCCCTGTCCTGTCCACATTCTGGTCATTCCTGTCACTTCAGGGCCTTAGACTCCCAGGCATTCAAATCTCCATGTCCCCTTAGCATCCATCCAGCCCTGAAAGTTCAGCATTCTAGAACTGTTGTCTCAGAGCCCAGGTGTCAGGTTAGGGCCTTAGCCCTGGCCTGAGGGAGGTGTTGACCCCTCCCCAGAACCAGCTGGATCAGAAAAGAACCCTGTCTGAAGTAGGTTTGGAGGAGACTGACCAGAAAGAGACAACAGGGACAGAGTAACCTGCGCAGAGGCTTCTGAGGATGGTGGGAAGAGTGGAAAATAAGTCTTGGTCCAAGGAAGAAGCTTTTTATTTTATGCTCGTTTCCTTAGCCCAGATTTGCAAAAGCTTGCCTATAAAAGAGCCCCTGTTATTTATACCCCCCTTGGGGCTTTTCTTCTACCTCTTAGGAAAGCCTGACACGTGCCCTTCTCAGATTCCCCTCAGTGACTCCTTCCTCAAACTGTTGCTGCTGCTGAGCCATCTGTCACCTTCCCAGCCTCTGCAGCCCTCCCTGGATGCAGAGTCCCAGCAAGCTGTGGCCCCGGCCCAGCGCCGGGATGCTGCAGTCACAGCAGGATTTCTGCTACTGGGGAGGGAGCAGAGGGAAAGAGAGGCTTGACTGGAACTTCACAAAGTAAAGACGACTCTAGACATTTGTTTATAATTCAAATAAAAAAAAATTTATGGGACAGATTCTGTGAGTAAGACATTCTTTTGAAAGGCTAGTCCCTGCCCTCCAACGCTCATAAATTATGTCCTTAATGAAGGAGTTAGAAAGAAGTTAGAATCTGTAATACTTTTCCAATCAATCAATCAGTACATGTTAAAGATCATTGAATCAAACCCCTTTAACTCTACATATGAATAAATTGAGCTCTAAGGTTGGAAGATGCAAAGATACTGAAATTCACCCACTATATATATAATGATTACTATATATATACATCACACTATATATATATAACTATATATATAAATTATATTCAATTATATATTATACAATATATTAAATTTATATATAAATCACACTATTTATATATAATATAAAAATATATTCTCTCTCCTCCAATGAGTAGGAGAGAGAATATGTTTTTCAGGTGTAGGGGTCTGGTGGGATGGGGATGGTGTTGAGGATAAAGGGAGGCCACCCACTGCTCTAATAAGGGTCTAGACTATAGTTGGGAAATTGATAAATGTGGTTAAAAAAAAGTTAATATAAAAAGCTGTAAATAACACCAATGAGATAGGAACTGTCATGAAGAATTAAAGGAAGAAGCCAAATCCCATCTGGCTGATTTCAGGAAGTAAGGCACAATTAAGATAGGTTTGTGGAGGAGAGAACAGGGGAAAGATTACAAGAATTCCAAGCAAAGAGATGCATCAGAGTGAAAGCAGTGTTCTAGGAAAGCCCAAAAGCAGAGTCTGCATCAGAGGGAAAAACATGTGGGCCGGTTTGGCAAGAGTATAGAGTTCTTTGTCAGGAAGCCTTTGGATAAATGATTAGAGTAGTAGATTAAGACTTTGGTGGAGGCTTTGAATGTACTACTTAATTCAATAAGAAAGGGGGAATTCCTTACAATTTCTAAAAAAGGAAGTGTTCTAATAAGATGCTGTCAAAAAATAAACAAACAGTAGGCAAACTAAAGGAAGGGACCGGGTTATTCTGGGTCTAAGAATTTAAGTTGCTGAAATCAAATCTAATCATCAAATCAAATAAAAACCTCACATGTCTGGGTCTGTCCATTCGCTCACCCTCTAATCCAACTCCCACCCCCATCACCCACCCATATTGCCCCTTGGGGAGAAGACCTGGGCCCTGGGCCTATCTCAGCCTCAAATGTACACAAACGTCTCACATCGGCAAGAATATCCCTGATTTCTTATTGCCAAATTTTCCACTAATAAATACACCAATTTTGGACTTAAAAAAAAATAGTCACCCAGTAATGTATGTTTGCTTTCTTTGCAAAAAGTTGGGATGGGGAGGTGGAAAGTAAGGGCTATGGACAAGGTACATCTAGAAAAATTTTGAAAGTATAACAAGATGTTCAGGAGATATAGGCATAGATATAGAGATAGAGATAGATAAAGATATGAATAGATGTAGATATGAATAGATATAGATATGGATATAGATATGGATGGCTAATTGCAATGTAATTCTAGTTCAGTATGAAAGTAATATGGGAGTATTGGAAGCAAATAGCCAGATAGAGTCTAAAAAAATTGTCAAACCTGCAGACGTTTTATCTGAACGACACCAACATTTTGGCTCTTTGAACGTTACTGAGTAACTAGCCAACTTAAAAGAAAAAAAAATATTTCATCCAGCTCTGTCCAGCAGAACAAAGATAAACAAATGACCTGCGAACGTACACGATGTTCTGTTTGCTTGTAGAATTCTTGCTGTAATAGTAAAACAAAAGGGGTATCTCTTTATTCCACTTTCATGCTAATATCCTCACCTAATTAACATACTAATATTTAAGATAGTTGGATATGAGGTTGCCTGTCTCACTTTTCGCAACCTTAGAAATCTGAAGCTCTCCCCAAACAAAATTGTCTGCGACGTAGGCAAGCAATTCTGTTGCTCCTCCCTTACCCTCACTCACCCTAAACCGCTCTCTCTCCCTCCTGGTCTCTGCTCTATATTCCTGTCCTATTCTCTCTCAGGCATATGTGAAGGGCTAGAAACTGCCCTCCCCAACCCCAGTCCTCACTGGAAGAACATGAATACAAGACAGCAGAGCTATTCCCCCTGGGGTTCCACAGGACTGATTTCCATAGGAAACAATCATCGGATCTCTGGTCCGATTGTTTGGGTGTGGAGGCTGGATGAGAGGGAGGTGGAGGTAGCCCTGAAAGGGGCTGCCCACCACTCTAATGAGAGTCAGGACTGCAACTGGGATCGTGACAGATGGGGTATGAATGGCAGACTGGCACCTTGAACAAGTTTCTCATGAGCCTGCGGAGGGATAGGAGAGGAGTCCAGGTCTGGGCACAGAGCATCAATGAGCCATCCCTGCCTCCAACCCACTCTCCATTTATCAAAAAGGCCCTGAGTAATCTATGTCTCCCTAAACCCAATTCGGAGAAAATATACGGCCCCAAAAGACCAAATAAAAATTCCTCCAGGATACTCTGGTTTGTTAAGAGCACCTTCTCCAAGATGGACCATTCCTAGAGCCAGGATACCAGCCACTGACACTGAACTTGCCACTTCTCTATGTAAAAATGCCAATGTCTTCCAAACACCTTAGGCTGGCACTACTTGATTATAGTTTACCTGAACTCATCCTTAACCAGCCCCCTCCACACACACCACCACCACCAATACTACACAGAGATCTCTTAGAACATTCCTTATTCCCAGACCCCCCAGTTGCTTTCAAGCTTGGCTTTTACCTTGCCAGTCTCACTGCCTGCAACACTTTTCTAAATTTATCCCATAAGGTACAGCTTAAATGTCCTTATAACAGTCTCTGTCTTCTCTCTATACAAACGTCCTTTCTCTGTGTCACGTAGTACTGGGTTCATACTTTTATATTAGTGAATATCACATGTTTTTGTGGTAATGTCATATCTGTTCCTCCCTAAATATCCTTGAAGGATAGAGCAGCGTCGTATGGTTTTTATTCAAAGACTAGATCCCAGTGACACTTTTAAAAAGTGCCTATGAGCTTGATAATTCCAACATTGCTGCCATGCCTGGTTCTGATGCTTGGTCTGTCTCTTCAAACTGTGTTTTTCCCCCTTTGGCATGCCCTGCAATTTTTTTCTTGATAGCCCGCATGTTGGACTGGGCGAAAGGAACTGCTGTCAATAGGCCTTCGGTGATGTGGTGGTGAAGTGTGGGAGAGGGGAAGCGTTCTACAGCCCTATGATTAGGTCTCAGTCTTTTAGTGAGCCTGTGCATCTGGACTGTGAATGTCATAAGAGTTTCTCCATTTTTTTCTCCCCTTATTTGGGACACAACAGCTAGAGCCGGCTGGAGTGGGGCGTTTCCCATCCCCCAGTCAGTTAGGCTCCGGTTAACTGGTTCCTCCAGAGGGCAGGCCTTGTTGAGAACAGAGTGCTCTGAAGTAGTTCAAGTAGTTCCTTTTCCCCTCATACTACCGGAAACACCAGGGGATTTTTCTCAGATATTTATTGTGAGAACCTGGTTGAGCTCCTCAAGGTAAACCTCACAAAATTGTGGGAGCCCCCATGACTGGGTCCCCCTAGAGTTTTTAACTCTCGGAATTGTCCACACTGAGCCTGCAGCAATTTGTCACTTATGGTTCAGATTGCCCTGCCCTGCCACTGGTTCCTCCAGCGGTTTAACTTGTGAGTCTCTGCTCTGGTGAACCGTGATGACCTGTGCTCTCCTGTCTGTCTCGCCCATCTGGGGCAGTGTCCTTCCCTCTCTTCCGAATCCAAGAAGGTTGATTTTTCAGTCTGTTCAGCTTTTTACCTGTTAGGACAGAGCAGTGACTTCCAAACTCCTTACATGCGGAACCAGAAACTGGAACTCTGCCTATGAACTTGAACTTTTGGATTCCAGCCATTTCTCGAGATTATAGATGTCTTTGGAGCATAATTGTGTTGTGTCCTCCTTCTTTTAAATTCTCTTTACCTTCATGCCAGGTCCACAAAGTACCAGGCAGCTTAAGAAATATATTTGCTCACAGACTACTATCTGGTTGTACCGGCCGTTTTGCATATATAACCCCCTTTATTCTCAAAGCCATCCCATGAGGGTCACACCTTCTCACAATTTATAGATGAGGAAAACTGGAGCTTAGGTGGCAAGCTTGCCCACTGCCACTCAAATAATAAATACCCGAAGTGTTGTGGGAACCCTGGTCTAACTCTAAGGTTAGTCTAGGAATGCCTATGCATCTCATTAGCTTGCAGATTTGCTAAGAAATCTGTTCTATATTTTCTGCTATTGTGCTTTTCCTATGCCTCTGAGAAAAGGGTAGGAAATATGAGTATCTCACAGAAGTTGCTGACCCTCTTGGATAACGTGTAATGCAAATTTGAGGGAGAAAATAAATGGGAACAAAATGCTCCACTTTCAGATGAAACTCATTTTCTGAGATAACTTATAAATATCGCAAATTTATGAGATATTAAACAGAATAGTAGAGGGAAACTCAAACATGAAATAATCTACGTAGAGAGTATAGTGAAAAGAACAGTGTTATGGGAGTGAATAATCCTGGGTATGGTTTTGAACTAGATCTGGGATCATGAACACCTTGATAAATATCTCATAAATTCATCTTACTCATCAGTAAATTTGAAGGAATTGGACTAGATGAGTTTATAGTCAATATAGATATATGGTTGCATTAAGTTCTAGTCTGTTTTATTCCAGTGTTCTCCGATATATTGTAACGATTTAAGTATCAGCTTAGAAGCACCTGACCCATATACAGTGAGCGCTATCTAGGTATCTTTTGAATGACTGGAAGTGAAGACAGCAATATTAACAACTGCTCCAAATAAGTTGAGAGTGCTAGAATGTGGGATTTATTTTGCTGTTTCCTTTCAGAATTTAACGGGAGTAAAGGAAGTGGTTACAATTAAAATATTTGGAGTTAGGCCTCTAGGAAGAGAGGATGGATAAAACTGAACAGAAAGAACAGAAGCCCAGAGCAACAGAGAACATGTCGATAGAAGGAAAATGTTTTATTTCAGAGCTGCCAAATACTTTTAGACCCAACATCCCTATCCCCACCCCAGCTTCTCAGGATGGAAAAAACTTCACCATATGAAAAGAAAAAGAAAACCCCCTACTCTTAGAGCTTTTGAAAAACAAAGATAAATAAAGGAGGTTAGATCCTCATCTGAGCCTGATTTTCTGCAAAGCTGGCTGCATTAGATGCTAATCCCTCAGGCCTTAGGGGGCTGCCACACTCAGTCTATGACCCCTAATCCCCTCTTATAGGTCCCCTAGAGTAAGTGATACTGTGCTAACTGCCCGGATGGGACCCTGGCCACATCTGGTCCCAGGACCCTCTGCTCTGCATTGAAATAGAAGGATAGATAAACAATTTGGACTTTGTCTCATTCTCCCTTTGAAGGGTGCAACCTTATTACCCAAAGTGCTGAGCTCCTGACTCAATTAGTCTGCTAATGTGATTATATGCTAATCTGGGTTTTTATTTTGCATCTGATTTTCATGTTATTTGCTTGATTTTAGAATAAGCAGAAGCCCTCCTGTGTATGGTTCCCACTCCCTAATAGCATGCCTGAATTCTTACTCCCGATGTGATCTAGGTGTTCTTCAGATCAAGTTAGATCAGACTACTGTGGGAACCTGCAAAAGGACACAGGTCCAGCTCTCTTTTTTGACATTTTACAAATCCTCAAAATATTATTGGTTTGGTCCCAGACACAGATGTATCCACTGAAAGAAGAAAGAAAAGTTTTAGCCACTTAACAAAAATTTCCTCCAAAGAAATTTGGACACATGGTAATGGATTATGAGTGACTCTTATAGATATATTTTTAATTTTTCTTCTCTGTTATTTAATCCTTTTTGACAGTAATAGTAATAAACACAGAAAATACTTATATACACTTGCTTTACGACACAATATTTTCACAAAAGATCTTTGAGGAAGATAAAATTATTATACCAGTTTTAAAGATAAGGAAACTAAGGCACAGAGAAATCTTGCATGACCAAGGTCATGTCACTAGTAAGAGATAGAGCTGGGATGAAGGATGCTTTTATTACTTGTTTAGTGAAAGTTAAAAATTAAAAAAAAAAAACATGTAAAGAATGTTACCACATTGCCATATAGATGGGTGAATATTGAGACAGTCTTATAACTAAGTTCATACAGAATTTCAGGAAAGCCCTTACTGCTGTGGAACTCCACAAATTTATACTTTAAATTATAACATCTCAGGACAAAATAATTACAGTTGGGTCAAGGCGCAAAGGAAAAGGAAATGGCGTTAAAAAAAAAAAACACTTCACTTTTTAAAATTCATTTCGTTTTTTAAGTGGCTTGCTCAGTGTTCCCTTTCGAAAGGGAATTAAGCAAAGAAGCAGAAAAGAAGGGTAGCAAAAAGATAAAAGAGGACAGAGAAGAAAATCTTTCTCAAATACGTATTTATTCGTCTCAGTAAACCTGTATGTAGTGACTATTATACACTAATTAAAGATGGGCTCACTGCAGAGGAAATAGAGAGAGTAAAATAAAATCCATGAAATCAAAGAGTTTATAGCAAAGAATAAAAGAAAATGAGTAAAAATAAGTATGCAAATATCTCTAATGTAAGGCAAAATATGATAGATTTCGTTGGGAGAGTTACAAAGTGCAGTGGAAGTTTAGGAGAGAAAAACATCACATCTCTCTGAGAGTCTTCTGAGGGTGTATTCCTAGAAACGTCCAGAAAACTAGACTTTGAAAGATGGGTACAATTTGGGGCTACAGAAATAAAGGAAGAATGAATGCCCCTGAAGCTCTTTGGCAGAATTTGTGGGGTTCCAACAGAATGAGATCTTTCTTGAAATCCAAAGGACAGGCTATTCCGTTGCCTGAAGCTGTACCATGTAGGAAGAGAAGGGAGGAGGGTAAGAGGTGAGGATCCAGGAGTCTTTGATAGAGAAGAAAAAGTCAAAAGTCACGAAGATTCTGGGTATATCTGGGCTCTGCCTGAGAAATTAAGGTAAGAAAATAAAAGAAAAATTTCTTTCCTTTGGCCCTGTCCTGAAAAAAGACAAAATCTAAAAAGTGAATACTTTTTTCCCTTTAAAAAAAAAAATCGTTGATATGGGTACTGTTCCTTCCTCGTTGTGTTCAGTAAGGTTTTGCCCAGCCCCTAACGGCAGACCTTGCTAGCACAGATGGGGCCTTTCAACCTAGCCTGTTTCTATTCTCTGGCTAGCACCAGACTCAGCCAACACAAAACTCCCCTCTAATTGTAACTGAATCCACACTTTTATAGTTCATTACCTCTCTGATGGATTAGATTAGATTAGGCTGAAGCTGTGGCCAGCCCAGCCATCACCCAGGATGGAGCCCAGAGAACAGAAAAACTGAGGGCTGAGACAGAAAGAAGGCACCTGACAGAATGATCCATCTTTCCTCCCAGCCATTAAGACATTTCTCTCACTACAGCCTTCCCCAGCTCACACTCCTGCCCAACAGACATCCCCTTTAGGGACGAAAGGTTGTGACTCTTTATAAAATCAGAGATTGAAAGAGAAGTATAGGCTCAAAAGATCATCTAGGCACAGCCATTTTGTTTTATGAATAAGGAAACTGAAGCCCAGACAGAGAAGGAAATTCGCCAAAGTCAAGCAACATAGAACCCAGGTGTGGTGGCCGTGGAAAGGCTACCGAGAGTTTCTGCAAGACAGCCTGCTGCAGGGAGCATAGTTGACTGACAACAAACACTAGCTTTTGTCCCTCTAGATCCATCACTGGGTATGCCATGTTATCCCTGTTGTGCTCCCAGTTAATGCTGAGCACAGCACAGGTCCTACAACATGCAGGACTCCTCCAACAGACAATTTTGGCTCAGGGACTCACCACTGACATGGCCAAAACTTTCCTAGAGCTATGCTGCAGTCTGAGTCTCTTCCTGCACAATCCTGCTTCCTTCCCGTCTCCTTTCCTAGATATCAGACCTGCATCACAGTCTGAGGGATTTCCCTTCCTTCTCATGTTCCCTCTCCTTTATCCTTCATAGGCATTTCTCCCCCAGAAATCTGTGCTTGTCTAATCATATCTTGGCATCTGCTTCTCAAAGATCCCAAATTAGAATGCTTGGACTCTGGGCTTACAGTTGAGTCATACCCTCTTCCTCACACAAATATAATTATGTATTTACTCAGTGGCTCTATCATAAGAAGTCCCCTCTATAGACTTGTTTAAGAATAATATTTGCTTCCTTTATATGTTCGTTCTTAGAGTAAAATTTTCTAGAGAGTCATGATGGTCTTTATTTTGTTCTCCTTTCCCAGGGTCACATGTGGGATAACCTCAAGCCAGTCCTCCCTAGACACAGGTGCAAGGATGGAGATTGTTAGACTCCTTAAGCCATGGAAGTCTTAAGTTATGCAAATCACTCAGAACTCTTGTTGGGTTCTTTTCTGGGACTATTTCAGTCTGCCTGTTTCATCCCTTTAAACTCCATATTAACACGCTGTCTTCCAAAGAGCACTGCCCTGATTGCAATTATTGAAGGGATTGGGCCAGAATTTAAAGGAAGGATTATTCCTGTACAAATTCTGATTAAAATGGGCTCCCTCAACCTCAGCTGAAAAGATTAACAACTGTCCAATCTCCTACAGCCAGCAAGTCTTCGTAAATAACTCCCAATCTCTCTACTGTGAGTTTATCTGCCAAGGATTAAACTGAGAGGCTGCTCCCAAAACGTGTATTAAAATAACCACAAAATGTAACCCTCTGGTTCCTGGCAGCTGTTGAGCTCAAAGTGAGGGACCTAAAAATCTCTGTCCAGCCAAGTCTAGAGAGAGGAGAGCATGGAGTAGAATGGGGAGGAGAGTAAAAGGAGGTTGCCTAAATTAGAGGGAGTCTGGAGGGATGTGATTTGTATTTAGTTGCTGGATACAATCAGAAAGGTCGAGAGAGCTCTGTCTTCACATTGTTTCAATGGAACACACTCCAACAAAGTGGAAAGAATAGGAAACTTGTAATCAAAAGACCTGCCTGAGTTCAAAGTCAAAGTCGACCACTTGTCACTTATAATGCCTAGTTTTCTCATCTGAAAAGGGAAATAATACTGACCGTCTTGTCTCACACTGAGAATGACATACGACACATGTGTTAGGTTTTACTGTAACCTGCTTGTAGGAAAGACTACTGAAATTCACCAATATCTGTTTTTGCACTCTTACCTAGAAGAGGAAGCTGGGTGCACGGTTGCTCAGCATCCCTCACAGCTCTGGATGGCTATGGGACCCAGTTCAGGTCCTTGGTCTATAGTAACTTACAAATCACACTCTTGAAGAGCAACCTGAGCCCATCTTTTCCTCTCTCCACCCACACCCACTCCTGCCCCCACATCACTGTCCTTCCTTCTAGCTGGAATGTGACTATGATGGTGGGAGCAAGATCCTCCATCTTAAAGATGAATAAAAGCTATACATTTAGGATGGCAGAAAAACAAGATATAAGGATCCTGAGTCCTTGATAAGTGTATAGGTACCCTACCATTCCTGGTCATACTTTCTAGACTTTTTATAAGGGAGAAATAACCTTCTATCTTGCTTAAGCCACAAATATTTTGGATTTATTTGATACAGTAACTAAACTGATACCCTAACTACTATTTCACTCTACAAATTATCATTATTGTTATCATTAATATTATCCCAGTAGCTGCATATGAGCAGGAGTATCTCAAGGCCCTTCAACCTACATGGCCCTAAAGTAGGGTTCCAAGTTTTAGGCTCTAACTCAACAGCTTCCATAAAGCAGAGGACTGTTTTCATTTTAATTCTAGTTTAATCGAAAGAAAAATTTAATCGTATTATTTTGAAGTGACTCTGAATCCTAAGTACTTTCACATTAGATGAGGACTGCCAAATTCCTCCACTTCGTCCTTCATCTTAAGGTCTCCAGACTTCCTGCTCTCACAAGTGGTTGAGCTCTTTAATTCGCAAAATCCTCTCCTTTCTTCTCTCATTTGACTATATGTCTCTTTCCTCCTTCCTTGCCCTCCATGAGCAACAAGTTTTTCAACATTTTCTCCATTTTATTCTCCCCCAATATATTTTTTCATCTGTTAAATGAATAGCCTTGGTCTAAGACCCTAGGAAATATTTTTCAAGTTTACTATAACCGGAGTTCTTAGCAAAAACGCATATGCCAGAGGAGCCATGCCTACTAAATAAGAATCTGCTGATACAGCCCTGAAATCTGCATTTTAGCAAGCTCTCCTACCCTTTCCCCACACAGAAGTGCATACCAAGCAATTCTGATGCATGCTAAAATTTAAGCACCACTGAGCTCTCTGAAAGCCATCCATATAGTATTTCCTGTTTTCTGATATCTAAAATTAAAAATGGTACTGAACAATCTCAGGGGAAAATATCACAGTATTAGCACAGCAGAGAGAGAATATCAGAAAAGGAGAATATGAAGCAGAGAAGCAGGTTTGACTATCAACAAATTTCAAATTTTTTATTTCCTTGAGTCATACCTAATAACCCTTACATAAAAAATGTTCTTCCTCATTTCTAACTTTAGTGACTCCTCTGGAAAGCTAAACCTGCTCCTTTGCTGTAGCCCTTAGAGCCGACTGAGAACAACAGGTTACTCTTTGGACCTTAAAAGAGTGAAGAGCTACTTTCAGGCCAATGCATGCAGCGGAGAGAGTGGGGATGCCTTCTGGACCTGTCCTCAGAGGCAGATGCTATTTCCTCTGGAAGGATAGCACGTTTGCTGGCAGAGGAGATCTCCCTCCAGGGCAGTGGAGGGAGGACAATAGAGCCACGTCACCACCCACCATCTGTCGTGAAAACAGACACCAGCTGACGGAGAGGGAAGCTCAAAATCCTGCTCCCGCCCCCATACCAACGTCAGCAACCTCACCGCCTGACCTCCTGAGATGGGAGCAGGAAAAGACGAGGCAGGGATTAGCCTGAGGGACCTGTAGGGATCAAGTTCGGGGTCACCCTGCCCAGATTGCTGCAGCTCTCTCATCAGAGCCTCCGAATCATCAAATCTTCACTCTCATCTGTAAGATGAAGGGGAAAACCACGGCAGATAAGCAGAGATCAGTGTACAAAAGCCCAGAAAAGCAATCTCATTTCTGTGTGGTGGGACAGTCTGCCCTGTCTCTGGACATCCAGGGCCGCAGAGGACACAGAGACACGGGAAAGCCAACCTTGGGGAACTGGCAACAGAAACAGCTGAACTCTGTAAAAGCAGCAATCAGACAAAGAGTGGAGGGTGATGTAAATAGAAGTCCGGAGTAAAGGTGGCTTCCTAGAGGGGCATTCAGAGCTGCTCCAGAGGGAAAAGCCTTGGTTTTTCAGTGAGCATTTTATGCATTATTGCGTAGTGAATAGAGTCAGGCGTCCTAGGTTCTGCCACGACTTAGGTATGGCCAAGGGCAAGTTCCTTCCTTGTTAAAGATCTCCGTCTCCTGTCATATAAAATCACGGGGCTGGACAGGGGGATCTGGAGGTGACTTCTCCGTTTCATGAGTGGCACAGGCAAAGGCTCAGGTAGAAGCTCCCAGAATGCAGAAAATACACTTGCGGGGTCTGAGATGGAGCCGCAGAGTTCCCAAATCTTAAGAAAATAGAATAATCTCAGCACCCTCCCCCCAGTGCAACAGCACAACTGTTAATTTACAAAGCACTCTCTGATCCGATTCGATTAGAACCTCACAATAGAACTGTGAAGGGGCTGGAATGGTTCCGGTTATTCTCCTCTGTCCTAAAGGATGATTAGAAGGTGAGTGACATGGCCACAGCTACAAAATGACTAAAAAAGGAGCTGTCTGGAAGCCAGCAGGATTGACACTCAGAACAGAGCAGTTCCCACTAAGTCATGGGTTATCTGAGACCGTGACCAAGGTGGCCTTGACATTCCCCTCAGTTTGACTCAAGTTTAGACAGGCTTCTTCTGACTCTATGTCTCTGAGCTCCCTTTTCTTAGAGCGTTTTCTTTAGAAAGCTTGTCATTGTACATTCTTTCTCTACCCTTGAGATGTAAATATTTTAAAGGCCTCTTGCCTAGTTTTACATCCTTGTCTTTCTCAAGGACCTGGGAGCTGTCTCTTTGAAATGTGGTCATCAAGAAAGACAGCGCCCCTATTTCCCAGTCTCTGTAGGAAGGTAGGAGCCTAACTCGGGAGCTTTGCTTGCTCCAAGTGGCAAAACTACCTACTTTCTTAGAGATATGAGAAGCTTATTTTCACTTTTGATAACACTAATTAGCAAACAGACGGTTTATGACTTCCCCCTAATGTCTGCCTGCACTTTCCCACTAGATCACCCCAGTGTTTGAAAACACTCCCACCCTTTGTTTTAGCAGAGCTGAGTTCAGACTGAGTTCTGGCCTCTCTCCTCTATTGCAAGAGCCTTGAATAAAATCTTCCTTGTCTGATTAACTTTGTCCTGTGCAGTTTTTGCTTTGACAACCTCCTCAGCACATTGCCCTCTCCATTTCCCCTACGTTAAGTTTATAATTTGTTGTGCAAATCAAACTTATGATTGAAGTTTTTCATTCATATGAATGAAATTTTTATTTATTAAACATCTACTACGTATTAGACATTGACTTAAGTCTTCACTTGGCTATTTTCCATGGAAATATAGCATTACAGTGGCCAGCCTGGTGGCTTAGTGTTTAAGTTCGCACGTTCCGCTTCGGCAGCCCGGGGTTTGCAGGTTCGGATCCCCAGCACAGACCTACACACCACTTATCAAGCCATGCTGTGGCAGCCGTCCCATATACAAAGTAGAGGAAGATGGGCACGGGTGTTAGCCCAGTGCCAATTTTCCTCAGCAAAAAAATAAATAAAAATAATGATAATAATAATAATATAATATAGTATTACATAAAGTTATGATGGGTATAATCTATGACAGATTCTTTAGAAGTTAGGCCAAGATTTTCTCCACTTAGCAATGCCTAAGAGCCCACTTAACCAACCATCTGCTGAATTCAGAAACTACATATTACTTCTTCTTTGCACCAGACTTTGTGCTAGATCCAGAGAGATACAGAAATAGGAAAAAAAGAATAATAAATCATATCTCTGTCTTTACTTTAATCCAAAGAGAGAGACTAAATGGATTACAATAACCTCTTCATTAACATCTGGCAGAATTAATTTCATTCTAAATGTGGAGGGATCCATGAACACAACAAGCTGTTCCAATCTCTGCTCACTGAGGGTTAGCTGAGTATATAGCATACATACATACAAAAAAAATAAAAACATTAAACTCAGTCTTGTATGGATATCAAATTGTTTGCCTCACAGAAAATTCAGAGGCTAGACTAAGATTTGAAGACAAGCTGAAGGAGTCCTGTGTATAAAATGGGCTCAGTGTGGAGGGGTAAGAGATGCCCTCCTTCATCAATGACTTTGTAAATATGACCCCTCCACAGAACCTGTGGAAATGGGAGTCCCTGGGAAGCACAACGTTGATGTCCATGCAGCCACCTCCAAGTTAAAGCTGTAGTTATGATGTTTGAGCCAACAGGGCCTAAAGACAATATGAGGGGGCAACCTGCTGTTATCTCTTCCCTAATCCAGTTTCTTTGGAAGATCCAACCTCCTCCCTCCATTGGGTTTCCAGGTGACTGAGAGGAATTTAGTTTTAGGAGAATGTGAGAGGAGTATTTTACAGCTCCATTAGATTTCTGTGTACACAAAGGTCATGTTCATCTATTAAACTTACTTCAAGTAAACACAAAAGAAGACAGAAAATGAGAACAAATATTTCCAAATACAAATGTTTTGGAGTACCAAATATTATAAGAATAGAAAAAGAAACAAACAAAATGAAACAAAACAAAGAAATAATAAACAGAGATCAGGAGGGTCTTAAAGAAGCACCATTGTGTAATCCACAATGAGAACACAAAGATCCCCATTATCCCCCAAACATAGACTGATGCCCTCGGTTTCTGCCTCCTAAATATAAGAGATAGAAAGAGCATGAGATTTTATAACTTTATATAAAAAATCCATTGGAAGTATCAGATCAGTGGGAAAAATGGCTAAGAATCTAGAAAAACCTATAAGGTTAGGTGAAGGTGAATGTAAGACTGTGGAAGGTATACAGCACAGGTTATTTAGGGACCAGTAAGTAGGAATATGAGTGCAATTCTTGATAGGCCTCAAAAGATCATTCATTTTTCAAAAAAAGAATGAGTAAGATGAATATACACATACACACACTAGCTAAATTCCAAATTGAGTAGAAGTTCCCAGAGTGTGTACACAAGCAGAGCAGATGAGGAGGTAAATTACCCGTGGATATTGGATGTCCAATTCACAGGCATTAGTTGGCTCCACAGTTCTGGTGTACATCCTTGGAACGGCCTGGCAATAGTTCTGGAACCACAGTGATTATCAGAGGAATCAAGTCCCAGAAAAGAAACTTGATCACTGAGGAAAAGAACAGAAAACCTACATTGCTAGGAAATTGGGTGCAAAACAGAAGTATTTGAAAACTGGGAAAAGGCAAGGAATTTAGTTACAAATATTAAATCAGATTACCCCAAATAGAAAAAGTTCAGTAACCATATTGACACAATGAAAAATACAAGCAGAGTGTCTTATTGTTCTTGACTGCAATCAGATCTGATCCCAGAGTCTAGGGAGTGGGGATCCTGTGATCGGGTATTAGGTAAACAAAGGTGCTTAAGGTAGAGAGGCAGGGAACCAGGCAGAACTTAACATGAATTAGAAGTGAAGGGATTTCGTTCTAAACGCAGCCCTGACCTTGACTGTGTGATGTCTACCCCTTTCTTTGGGTCTCTAAGCTGATAAGTCCCCTTCCTGCTCTGACACAACATTGCATCAAAAGTTTGCAAGGGCTGTTATCAACAAACAGCCTAGGACTGAGATGACCTAGAGATAGTCTTGTTCAATTCTCTCTTATCCTTAGGCAGAAAGCCTTAAGAAGAATATACATTATCTAATCTGAACTCAAGAAAAGATGAGAAACTCAGGAGCAGGGTGACAAAGCTTTATTAGCCAGTTGAACTCAATCAGAGAGGGCTGTTGTGCCTAATACAGAAGTCCTCAATTTTGCAGGTCCCACTTCAAAGGACTGACCTTCTTTGGAAGGTAATTACCCAAAGACGCGTCTCCCAGAGAAAACTGATTTTAATTCATATAAAAGAAAGAACTGGAAAACAAAAATGCATTGAGCTAATGCTATTATTAATCATCAGAATAAACTCGGAAAAATTATGTCCGCTTTCTGGGTTTTGGCTCCATCATCTGTAAAATAAAGGAGTTTACAATTAGTTTCTAAGACTCCAATAGAATCAGGAGAAATTCTCCTTTATTTTGCTCACCACACTGTTAAGTCATAACAACAATAGGTCACCAACTATCTGTTATGTGCATTAGTTTATTTAATCATCATAATAGCCTTTTGAGGGAGGTACTATTATTATACCTATTCTACAGATGAGAAAATTGAGTCCCAGAATTGTTAAATAAATTACTTAAGGTCAGGAAAAAAGACAGTAAAGGACAGATTTAGGATTCAAACCAGGAGTTCTAATGCCAGATCCCATGACAGTGCTCCAAAGTTGATCTCACAGAAATGACCACCCCCTTCCCCCTAATTTTCTGATTTTACTAGATTTCTGCCTGTATACAATTCATTGGCAGAAACATTCACAATAACGAGTTTATGACTGCTTAGTTTGACATTTGTAGCATAAAGTGTGAGTTGTGGCTTCACGATAACAGTAGTCACACCTGATCTCACCTCCTCTTGTGTCCTGTCAGTCTTATGTCCTGTGTGGTACTTTCTGTTTGTCAGAGGCCTTCGCTTACCTACTTTCTCATTTTATCCTACTCCTTGCCATGAAATGCACACACACACACACACACACACACATATACACATATTTTTTTAAGGAAAATTAATTTTCTAGAAGAAAAGCATGTTGGAATTACTGAATTAAAATATCCCAGTCAAAGTATGAGAACAAAAGAGCCAAGGTAAATTGAGAGAAGACACCTGGCTTACAGGCTCCCATTAGTAACTGTAGTGCATCCTCCCTGCTGCCCTTGCCTTTCACCTTGCTGCCCACAGATACTCTGGCTCAACAGTGCCCGCATGGGAAGAGTCCTGGAACTTTCATTCTAGACCCAGCTCTCCCACTCATAAGGTCTACAACATTTGACAAATAACCTAATCTTTCTGTGCTTTTTCTTCACGCCTAAAGTATCCCCTGATCCTAAACAATATATTCCCCCATGGGAAAATCCATGATGGAGTGAGAGGTGGGGTATCATTGCCTGGAGGAAATTATTGTCATATCAGAACTGAGAGCAGTGGCTGTCCATAGAAGGGTAGAGATCTGGGATTGAGACTTTAGGCATGGCCAAGGGTAACTGAGACCAGATTAAGATTAAGATCGGGTCAGAGAGTCCAGACTTTCCAGTCATATATTGAATCAGCAATCCTAAACAAGGTAAACTGACAGAAGTTAAGGGGAAATAATGACTGACAGTCAGTAAGGGGAAGAGAAGAGGGAAGATTGGCTAAAAGTATACATAAGACAAAATGAACCCCCAAAAAACAAACAAAAGGAACCTTGAAACCATCACTAGAAATAGAGAAGAAATGCAAAGTTTCCTCAAATACCAGACCGTTATGTGTAGACTGCTTCTCTTCTGGTTTAACACACACACACACACACACACACACACACACACACAAGTTATCTGCAATGGGCATTGGATTAAAAGAAATTTTTCTTTTTACGTTACACATTTGTATATTTGAGTTGTCTACAATAAAAGTATAATATCCTAGACCCTAGAATGCTGTACAGTTGTAAAGAAAATTTTTAAATGATCTCAAATCCTTATAGTGCCAATGAGAAAACAAATAATAAAGCATGAACTGATATTCACATAACATCAGTGATTCAATCAAGATTATAGACCTCGTATGTATCAGAACCAGTATTTAATTCTAAGGGTATAAATGTCAATTCCACTTCTCTAGGTTTATAAAGAAACAATACGACAATAAGAATCCTTTGAAAAAATCTCAACTGAAAAGAAACATGGATACATGACATTTGGAAAAAGGTGTGTGTAGTCAAGCTTGTTCACAAAGGAATAGTATGGCTGTAAATATAGATCAGAAAGGAGGGGGCTGAGAATGAGCTAAGGTTTATGAAGGAATACGAACAAAGAAGGGTAAGCTGCAGGTTGGTGAAGATTTAGTAATGCTAACAAGTATCACAGAGAAGGCCGAACTCCACTCCTGACTGCTCCACCAAGGACTGAGGTCTGGAAAATATAGAAAAATAAAAATTTTGAAGGTGAAATTAAAGCTTATAAACAGAGAAAAGAGAACATTGAGTTGGGTTAGATAAGCCCAAACCACCAGACCCGGATGAGCTACACATCATAGTGCCTAATAAAGTTAAAAATCTAATCTGTTCTTCATAATATTTAAGGAACTTTGGGGATGAGAAGATGTTAAGCACACTTTTCATAAGAAGGAAAAATTTCTGAAATCAATAGCTAGCGAGCTTGACTTTATTCTACAATATTGTTGAAAAACGGATGGCACAGCTCACAGCTCCCTCATTCTCTTACTGTCTTATTCAATGTTTCTCAGAGCAACTGCTGAAGAAACGCGTTGTGTTTGGATTTAAGGCTACAATAACCACTTTTTATTTTGCTTCAAAGAGAATAAAATACAGCTAGATCTCAGAGGACATTTTTCTCCTAACAGAAAATCTACATAATTTAAATAGCAATAGGTCAATTCAACAGTTTATTAAAATTTACATGTAAATTCCCAAGTGAAAAAATAATTCTATGGATAAAATGAACAACTTACTACGTTTTATAAACTACAAGATCTTTACAGGCTTTTGTTGAAGGTTACATGGGCAGACTTTGGTGCTGGCCTAACCAGTTGTCATTCCCATTTAGCTTTGTCCCCATCATGTGAGGCTGCCTCAGGGGACACAGAGCAAAAAATACAAGGGACTAGTCTCTCTCCCAGCTGGGGGTGGGCAGATCATCCAAATTCAGCCAGTAAAACATAAAAGGAATTCTGCTAGGTAGATTCCTAGGTTTTTTTTTTTTTTTTTTTTTTTTTTACTGATTAAAAGAAAATAGAGACACACAAGAAGAGCACTGTTTCCCACCCGTGCCCCCTTTCCTTCCAGATTTTGGGTGGGATTGTGGAGGACATAGTGCTTAGACCTATGCCAGCCATCTTGTGATCATCCTTGCAACAGAGATTTGATGAAGACCTACCACGTGTCAGACATTTTGATTACTGGGGATTAGAGAAGAGGAGTAGGCATGAGAGGGGATTACGGTTCATTATTATCAGGAAACTGGTAATTATTCATGTATGCCTAAAGCCAGCAGCATTCAGTAGATGGCCGAACATAAAAATAAAGAGCAAAGTTTGACATGTGCTTCTGGGGAAAAAAAAAATCACACTTGGTGGATCAGGAATTTTAGGATCCATCTGAAGGATAGAATCTCTCCTTGCTAAAGCAGCGAGGGAAGGAGGATTTATATGGGCTTTGAGAGGGCAGATGTGGCCTGTAGCCCTTTCATAAGAAACTTGCTTTTCTCTTCCTTATCTAAATGCTTCCTCGTAAGTTTCTTGCTTATTTTTTCCAAAAAAAAATGTGGATAGGAAGTAGTTTGTCATGTATAATAATCTCTATAAAAGCTCTGCAAAGCAACTCAATAACAAAGTTTCCCAGAGAGCAGTACGGCCCACTGGCATGGTATTATTGCCATGTTCTCTCCCTTCACCTGGGCCAGAGAAGATAGCCACCTCTCTCCTTTCCCAGTACCGTTTTCTTACCTACAGCACCTCAGCTCAGGATCTGGGGATCAGAACCCAGTCTGCTGAATTTGCACTCAGCTTACTATGTATTAACTTTGGGAGACTGGATGCTTCAGTGTAAATTTTAGAAATCATTCATATCAGATTATAATTCATAAAATTTAGGGGTTTTCTGTCACTTCTCGAGGTTGAAATTCACCCTAAAATGATATTGGCAATTGGTAACAGAATGAGCTTCCAGGTATTTCTTCTGCCCCACGACTCTGTGACACACGTAGAAGGAGGAGATTCTTTAAACTGGAGATCATTCCCAGGAATAGGGATGTAATACCATGATGCCAGGATCCAGATTCAATAAAATAGAATTGGAAAAGTGTGCTCTCAGGTGAAGGAGGTGGATCCTAGATTGAGACCAGCCCATATTGGCAGCAAGAGGATATGCATAGAGGTAAGAAAATAATGCACTGTCATAGACAGAAGCAGAGCAAGGAACCAGTTTAGAAACTGGGAACATTGACAAGGGGGCATTTGTTGAAGTTCTTCAGAGTGCTCTTCCCATGGCCTATGAGAACACTCATTTCTAGTGGATAATTCCCATTTTTTTCTTTAATGTTATCTTTATCTTAATTTACCTAAGTCTTTAGGAGGTGGCTTTAGGTGGAATGTAAGTGAGAGTAGAGGAAAGTGTAGTCTGTGACTCATTTACATAGTCTCTGATGTCAGTCTGGAGGAACAGCATCAGGTAGTGTCCACAGTCCCGCCATGAAATGAGAGATGCCCCACGGCAGGACTGGGATGAGCTGGGAAGAGAACATAATCCTGAGGAATAATTGCTAAGAGGATGATTATAGAGGGATATGAGGTAATCCCCTCTACCTTCATTTCCTATATTGTCCTAGAAAAAGGAGGCCTTTTAGAGGGAAGAAAAAACTGACACTAGTGATGCTATTGGTTTGATCAGCTCATATGCTAAACTCTGCTATTAGGGAAGAAAAGAGCTAGACATGTGCCAGATGAATCGTGCCAGGGAGTACTCTGCGCTGAGTGGGAGGTCTCACTGCTTGTATCCATTGCCTATCTTTCAGAGCTGTTATGAGAACAAAATAAACAGAAAAAAATGATTATTGCATCAAATAAATAGAAAAAGAGAACATATTGCATCAATGAAAAATGTTTTAGAGTGGAACTAAAAGTTAACTCTGTAATTTATTCATTCATTTGACAAATATTCATTGAATATTCATTCAACAAATATTCAAATATTCACCTAAAATGTGCCAAATACTATGAATATGGCTGGTAATACCAGACACTGTTGTTAGTTGTTGCTACATACTAACTGACATGGATAATTAGAAGCCTTCTCTTGCATGCTAGAGGTCAAAATACAACACTAATATTATTGATACAGGCGAGCAGTTTGTTTGGAAGCAAAGGGCAGCTGGAAACAGTACTATAATCTTTTCTTTGAACCTCAGCCATTGTCCCTGATCCACTTAGCTGTCCATCTCAGAACAAGGATCATCCTTGGCTGCCTAGAAGAGCAGTGGTGATCCCGTCCTCCCCCTCCATCCAGATGGAGATAGTGATCCCTCCTCCGGAGAGGGGTCTTAAGATCAAGATATCTGAAGTCTGACAGCTAGGAAGTTGTTTCTTGACCCTGACTTCGATCCTTCTCCTGTAATTGAAGGTCTTCCCTTCTGACGTTGTCCTCCATGGAGATGCAGCACCATGAGCCACTCTCCTCTAATAAACCTTCAGAAATGGGAAGCCTATTGTAAGGCTCCTTCCCCTGAGCAGACAATTTTCTGGGTCTCTATAATCTTTATTCATCACTCTCTTTTTAATTTTTTTAAATAAACTTTTAATTTAAGAGCAGTTTATATCTGCAGAAAACTTGTAAAGATAGTATAGAAAGTTCCTATATATCCCAAACCCAGCTTCCTCTTATATTAATATCTTATATTAGCATGGTACATGTGTTACAATTAAAGAACCACTATTAATCACTATTATTAATTAAAGTCCACACTTTATTTAGATAGCCTGAGTTTTTACCTATTATCCCTTTTCTCTTCCAGAATCCCATCCGGATTCCATGTTATATTTAGTCATCATGTCTCCTTTAAGCTCCTCTTGGTTGTGACAATTTCTCACACATTCCTTGTTTTTGATCACCTCAACAGTTTTGCAGAGTACTGGTCAGGTATTTTGTAGAATGTCCCTCAACTGGGATTTCTTATGTTTGTCTCTTGATTAATTGGGGTTATATTTTTTTTTGTAGGAACATCCCAGTGACAAAGTGTTGTTTTCACCACATCACATCAAGGAGAGGTTGATAGAATGACATTTTTTTTCATGCTTTCTACAATGAGTTCTTTGAAAGGAAGTCACTATGCACAGTCCACAATTAAGGAGTGAGGAGTTTGCTCTACCTCCTTGAGGGCAGAGTATATACATAATTATTTAGAATTATTCTACACAGGATATTTGTCTGTCTGGATGTATGTACTCAAGCATTTATTTATTTCAGTATGGAATCATGGGTTTTTATTTTATACCTTGCACCGCTTCCCCTGTTTATCCATTTCCTTAAAACCAAGAGCACTGATCTGCTGTTCTGCAGGGATAGCCTCAGTGAGGAGGACAGAGGTGGATGGGAGAAGGTAAGGCCAATGGAATGGATGGCAAGTTAGCTAAATCTGCTCACTTCTACACTATCCTTTAACAAGAGTGTATCCATTTGTCTTTCTCCTAAACTTACTTTTAACAAAAAAAATCTGTAGCAAAAGTTTAAATATCACTGATTAGGGTTTATTTTCAGTGGGTGTCATCTAATGGAATGTCTTCTAAATAAAGCAGAAAATGACTTGCCCAAGTCTAGCTAAATAGTAGAGTTGGAGCTTGGTGACCTTCATTCTAGTCCTCATGGCAAGAGGATGCCTTTGTGCTTTTTCCTCCATGGAAACAGCTTAGAAAGATAAAATTCAATCCAGATCATATTGGTAGACTCCTACAGACTTGTGCTCCAAGTTAGTCTTAATACTACCTTGCATTCCTATAAAAACTGCACAATTATTATTGGACTAGTCTTCTTTGCTATAGAAAAACAGAAATTCATTGCCCCCTCCTCTATTCTCCAAAAATGGAAACTGAGGCATAGGAAAATAATGTGCATACAACTAATATCACCAATTGTTAATAATAGAATTTTTAAAATTTGGAAAGCCATGTCAGGGTAATTACATATATACAGATCTGACTCATTTTAAGAAAGCCTCCATGTATAATCATTTTTTTAAAAAAGGAAAATAAGGAGGGTTTGCTTTTGAAGAGTCTGCATTTTTAAAATTTTCCAATACAGTAGTCATTCAAGTGATAAATTAACTGCCATTTTAAAAAATATAACTTGCTTTACAAAACTACATTTATCTACGATACACTGGTACAGGAATGAGAAGTATCTGAGAGGAGAGCCATACTTTGAGACCGGAAGGCAGATGTGAGGCACTGGCGGGAGAGCAGCTCCTAGCTGCGAATAGAAATATATGTCCTCTGCCTAGAATCACCAGCTTGCAGCTAGTATCTATCTTTACAAAAACTATTCTCTTCCCCCAGGGACTCAGCTTGTCTCTTTCTAAGCTCTGGGGCTCATGAATTGGTCAGGACCCTGTGGTGATGGAAAGGGCCAAGGAGAAAGATGACTGTCTCCAGCCAAGACTGAAAGTTTAAAGTTAATCCTGACTAACGATCTTAATCACACATATTAGTGTCTTGAGAAGGCTTGGAGTGAATAGCTTATAAACCAGACCTATTTCAGGGATTAAATCCATTTTAGTGAATTTCACCTTTGCCAAATAAGAAGGCCTATGGACTTCAGAAGGCAGGGAGTAAAGGGTAAGATGAAGGTAGGACAAAATAAAGTGCATAAACTTTCCATTTAATAGAAAAGTTCTTTCCCTTTCTCTAAGTATGGGGGTCACTTATTACTTGGAATTGGTATTGGTGTAATTGGAGGCGAGGATAAGACATGGTTGTGAAGAGTTTAAATAAGGAAGTGAAGGAATATAAAAATTGATCTTTCTGTACATGCCTCTAACTTTTTAGATCTCTATTTAATCCAACCTCATATAAATAAGGATTTCCTTTTCCCTTCTCAGAATTCAGGAAGAAGATAAACAGTTTTCCCCCTTACAACTGGGAAAATTCTTCCTAATATCTAAACTTCTCTATTCTCCCATTCAGCCTGTGTCCCTCACATCTGTGTTATCATCAGACCTTAACATTTCCACTAATAAAATTTAATTAAATACTTAATGAACTTTAGTAGAAAGATCATTATGTAAAACCACAAACATCAAGGCTTGGCTTTGCCGCCTGTTGGCTGTGTGACTCTGGGCAAATAATAAGTGCAGAGTCTCAGTTTCCTAATCTGTAAAATGGGGGTGATAACACCCCTGCAAGGGGTTGTTGTGAGGATCAAACTAGATGAAATTATGAGGGTAAACTTCCTGAACTGTAACTGGCACAGAGTTGGCGTACAGTATGTGGTTCCTGTGTGTCAAGCACTGCACTAGGTTTGTTGTGTGCTACTCCACAGACCACCATCTACAATGAAGGAACAGTGGGATGCATGCTATGGCAGAGGAACATCAAGGTACTGAAGGACCACAAAAGGGAAAGGGGATGCTGGAATTGAGAGAGGCTATCTTGTAGAGGGAGCACTGAGTATAGCTTTGAATGACTGGATCAACATTTGAAGGTATCAGATGAAGTGATAGTGAGAGTTTTGTAGAGGGAGGTAATCAAAAAAGTTCAGAGCTGGAATTTGGTATTTAGGGATGCTTTTGGCTAGTAACCCAGAGGCTAATAACACATAGGAGGTCTGCTGAGAAGAGATATGCACAGGAGCACAAATAGCCCGGAGCAGAGAACTGAACTTTTTCAGAGAAAAGATCAAACTATTTTCTCTGCTTAAGCCTGTACCCAGCCATGCTGATCATAGAGGCCCTAACAGCCCCAGAGAAAGGGGGTTGGAGCCTGTGGGAGGGGGCAGAGGACCTACAGAAGAAGGTGGGGGGGTGGTATCAGGCCGGCTGTTGTGTACTCCAGCACCTGCCAGTGATGCCCTGGGGACGCCAGGTCTGCCCTGCTGGGGCCCAGCTGCCACCCGGGCCCTCCTGACGTCTAACAATGGGCGGTTGAGAGGTCAGGAGGGAATAGGGCAGGCATGACAATAAGATTCCGATGCTATAGAAAGAGGAACAATTGGGACAGAGGGAGAGAGAAATCAAGTGTTTTAGGACTGTGCAGGATTTGGGGGGTTGGGGCAAATGTGAGGATAAAATTAGAGCGACTGGAGTTTTATGGGGGTGTCAGGGAATGAGGAGGAGAGAGTCTGTCCTTGATTATTCCGAACAGAAAAGGTCAACTTGGCCAGAGAATAGTCTCCCTTGTTCCTGACCTTGGGTTGGTCTGCCAGTAACACTGATCTGCTCCGCCACACGAGTCTGATCTTGTCTCTAGCTCAGTCATTTATTCTTCTGCCCATTCAATGAATATTTATTAAACTCTTGCCATATATCAAGCTCTTTACAATGTACCAGGGATAGTGATCTGTAATTTATCTCCCTACTATTGATGAGCTAACAGTCTTCAGGAGAGACAGATTTAGGAACAGAGTAGTATAGCACAATGAGCTAAATGCTCTGGTCAAGGTGGGAGTAAATGCATTGTGGGTATGAGCAAAGGAGTTATTAGCTCACAGAGTAGGGGAACCTCACCTGGCCTGGGAGATGTGTATGTTGGAAGCAGGATCAAAAAAGCTTCCCAGGACAAGTGACATTTGAGCTACATCTTGAAATCTATGTTGGAGTTTGACAGGCAAAAGAACAAGGGAAGGCAAGGGAGCTGAAAGGTCACTGTGGGGAGAAAGAAGCTAGCAATCAACAGGAAAATGCTTCTCCAATAAGGCCTTGGGGTTTCCAGAGGCTTAGGCTGATGCCAAGGGTAAGTTATTCAGGTGGTTGCAAGGCTCAAAATAAAATTCTAGTTTGAGAACAATCTGGAGAGCTGTTACTCCCCTTGTGTTTGCAGAAAATAGCATCTCCCTGGTCTCTGATCTGCCTCTGAGTCTTCCTTGTGTGCAGAGGTTCACCATGGATCCAGCTAGAGGACTTCCTGAGTGATATATTTAGAAGAAAATAGTGTTCCTTTGTCTCCATTCATATCTGCTGACAAGACAATAGAAGCCCAGTGCAGCGAAAGTGACTTAGATCAGGCCTTTAGAGAAAACCAGTTAAAACCTTAAGTACACTGAAAAGGTGCCCACCCCCCCCCGATTTAGACGTAAGGGATGGGGGAGATGTTACGTGGGCGAAGAGAAACTTGGTGGGGTACGACTGATTGTGAAGAAAGAACACTGTGCTGCTGGAATGGGAGGAGCTGGAAGATACATCTTCTGTGACCGCATCCCTTTCCCTCTGACGCCTACACCTGGTACTTTCCTTAGACGCCGTCTAGAGTCCAGAGACGGATATCGCTTTCTTCTCAAAGGAAGAGTCTAAGTTCCTGACCGTCACTGCCTAGAGGCCTCTGTTGTGATGGATTCTGAGGAATGTCCAGGCTCAGTAGGCGAGAAATTCGTGCTTGATTATTGACGTCCGAATGGGCAGACATGGAGGAAATGGTGAAAATCACTTCACATACTTTCCATCCCTGTGTGCAAGCCCATGATTTTAGATGGAAAAAAAATTAATAACAAATACATAGAGATCTATCTCTTTAAAGAGACAGTATAAAGCTGTGCTATCCATTGATAGCACACCTAACCATAGGAGGCTATTTAAATTTAAATTAATTATAATTAAATAAAATTAAAAATCTGGTTCCTCAGTTGCACTAGCCACATTTAACTGCTAGATATTATGGAACATTTCTGTCACTGCAGACAGTTCTGTTGGACAGTGCTGGTGGAGAGTGATGGATAAAACATACAGGCTCAGGTACCACACTGCCCAGGTTAAATCTCAGATCTGTCACTCGCTTGTTATGTGTCCCGCTAGAGCTCTTTTACCCCTCTGTGCCTCGGATTGTTATCTGTAAAATGCAGACAATACTAGCACTGACTTCATAGTATTGTAGCAAGAATTACATTATTTCACATACGTAAAAAATGAAGAGCATTGCCTGGCATCTGGTTAACACCCAGTCAGTGTTAGCTGTTATGATTATTATCTGTGCGTGTTTATGCGGCAGCCTAAGGGCAGAAATGGCTAGGAAGGTCTTGACCCTCCCATCTAGCTCTCTCTACCATCCATCAGCCTGCTCTCAATACTGAGCATCATTTCACATTCAAAACACCCTCTCCTCGCCACCCGACACGTCTCCCTCCTTGCCCAGGCCCTTATTTCTGTGCAGTGGAATCTCCCGTCCTGGGAACCTGGGGCATTGCAGCATTCTTGTCTCTCCCTCCCCTTTGCTTTTCCTGCTGCCCACTTTCCCTGGGAATCCAGGCTTCTGAGGCCAGCTGCAGCTGCTCTCCCTGCTTGCAGCTGCTGCTCAAAAACAGGGCAGCATGGTTCAGCGGTGCTCCCTCTCAGGACTGATTTTTTTTTTATTTATCCTTGAAAATCTTGTTGGACTGTGCCAACTGTGGGCACAGTGTCAGCTGCCCCCTGTCTGTCCCTGATGCTTCTACTTAGGGACCCTTTGTACTCAGACTCCAGCTGAGTCACACAATCCTGACTGCAGCCCTGTAATTCCTTCTGATGGTTTTAGTCATTATCCAGTACTACTTACACCCTCAGCAGTCCCCTATCCTCATTTCCCTGCCTCTGCCTTAGTCTCTCTTTCCACTAGCCCGATGTGATGGAGATCTCACCTGCACAGGAGGGAATGATGTTGATGATGATGATGACAAAGACTGCCAATTATTGAACACTAATAATGTGCCAGCTCTCATGATACATGTGTTATATATTATATTTAATGTCACAAAAATCCTGCAAGATATTATTATCATCATTTTGCAGATAAAGATTTTGAAGTTCTAGGGCCCGGCCTCGTGGCTTAGCGGTTAAGTGCGCGCGCTCCGCTACTGGCGGCCCGGGTTCGGATCCGGGCACGCACTGACGCACCGCTTCTCCGGCCATGCTGAGGCCACGTCCCACATACAGCAACTAGAAGGATGTGCAACTATGACATACAACTATCTACTAGGGCTTCGGAGAAAAAAAAAAGAAAAAAAGGAGGACGGTTGGCAATAGATGTTAGCTCAGAGCCAGTCTTCCTCAGCAAAAAGAGGAGGATTAGCATGGATGTTAGCTCAGGGCTGATCTTCCTCACAAAAAAAAAAAAAAAAAGATTTTGAAGTTCTAGGATTTTATGAAACTTGCCTAAAGTCAATGATAGTATGTGACAAACCTAGCATTCACATAGATTTTGTTGGACTCACAAGCCCAAAACAAATCATAAGGCCACAATGGCTGTGTGACTCGGAGAAATTTATTCACCCACATCATCAGTAAGCAATTTTTTGTTTGCTGTACCTATCTTTAAAGAAGATATACCCAGTAACCAAATGGAAACCTCCATGTTTAAGACTTCCAGTGAATGGGAAGGCTTGGGAAACCTCTGGTCTTTGTTCTTCTCCAAAATGGGTTATGGTGGTGATATTTCTGTTGCTCTGAAGACAGAAACCTGGGACCATACTCAAGGAGGCTTGGTGGAGAGCATGGGGGTGCCCAGCGTTTTGTGCAGCAAGAAACAAGATGCCTGGCTCATACCTGAGACACAACAGAGGCAGTAGCTACATATTTCCTGATGTGGACTTCACCTCCCCACCCCCACCCCCAGCCATGGAGCCCCCGGGCCCTCTGGGACAATGTCTAAAAACACTTGTGATGTCCCACTTGAAGCAGTTGCACCCACACTCTCGTATCTTAGCTTTATTCTGTTCTTCTTTTAGACTTCCTCTCTGGCTTCCTGCTCTCTCCTGCCCTCTCTCTCGGTCTCACTCAGCCTTTATGTTGGCTTATCTTTGTTTCTCTGGTTTTGTTTGTTTCTAAAGCCCCACTTCTTCACCAGTTTTTATTTGTCTCTGTATTTTACTCCATCTTATTTCAACTGGTCTCTCTGGCTTTGCCTAAATAAATGTTTTTTATTACTTTTTTTTTCCTGAGGAAGATTCTCCCTGAGTTAACATCCACTGCCAATCTTCCTCATTTTTTGCTTAAGGAAGCCTAGCCCTGGGCTAACATCTGTGCCAGTCTTCCTCTATTTTGTATGTGGGTCACCACCACAGCATTGCTGATGAGAGGTGTAGGTCCACACCTGGAATGCAAACCCACGAACCCAGGCCACCAAAGCGGAATGCGCCAAATTTAACACTATGGGGCTGGCTCCCTAAATAAATTTTTATAGTCAAATTTTTGTTATGTTCAATAGCATAGTGGACATTGGGTAGACAAAATTCACGAAATGTTTACAGTCTTTTTCATTCACAGGTATATTGGTGCAAAAAATCACTCTGACCAAAAGACAACCCTAGATGAGAATCATCATCACTCTTTTCTTATGAGTTGCATAGACTTGGACATTATCTGAATGTCTTTGTGATCATCTGTAAAACAGAAAAAAAAAAAAACAATTTTCTCCCAAAGTTATATGAGTTTATGGGAATGTAAAGTTAACATCACAATTCCCAGCAAACGTTTAAGTGCCCCTCAAAAAAAAGTTTGCTTTATCTCCTCCTTGCTATGTGGAAAGGACTGTACCACGAGCTGTTAATATAGCAGGTGGATAAAAGAGCCTCTTTTCTCAAGGAGCTCATAAACTAGCAGAGGAGACATAGGTGGAAATAGTAACTTTGCTTCTAGGATCAATTATGATGACCCCCTAAACTGCAAAAGAAGGAGGCAATAATTAAATAAATATAAAGACGGAGGCAAGAATTAAATTAAATAAATATAAATAAATAAATATGAAATAAAGGAGGAGGTAATCACATTATAATATTGTTATTTTTATAGTAGGTGAGGCTTTATCAAGGAGGAATGTTGGCTAGGCTTAGAATGATAAATACAGTTTCAGCAAGTGAAGATAGAGGAGAGAGCACTCGAGGGGGAGGCACTGCCAGGAGCAAAGCTAACGGAGCAGTTTCACTTCATGTTGAGTAGAGAAGCAGTAACCCAGAGAGGCAACATGAATGTGTAGACATGGTGGCAAAGACAGGTGGGGGGAGTGGATAGGGGCTTCTGACGAAAGTGAGGAGAGAATTAGAAATATACACCAATACCAGTTGTGGTGGACGGGGATTAAACATTAGGCTGGGAAGTTTGAACTTCATTCTGTAGTCGTTGGAGAAACAATGCAGGTTTTTGACTAAAGAAATGACATAGTCATGGATTTACATTAGGACAGTCAATCAGGATGGATTTGTGGAAGGAAGGAGACATTGGGTGCAAAAAGTTTGGAAGTTCGAAAGAGCACCATTGCATGAGTCCCGACAAACAGATATTGAGGACCTGAACCAGAGCGGTGGCAATGAGGGTGAAAATGCGTGCATGAAGAGTAAGAAATAGGGCGAGGTAGTATGGTAAGTTCATGCATGTGCTGTCTTGATCTCTGTAACTCTGACTCTATGTCACCCTCTCTATATGGGCCTTCCCGGAGCTCTGAGTTTCCCGGATTCTGTTTCTCTCAGTATCTGTCTGTGACTTTCTCTTCCTTGTGGAAACCCACACTGTGGGTCAGTGCCCTTTCTCAGATTATTTGCCAGCAGCTAAGGGAAGGTCTAGGTCCCTTCAACCAGAGCTTCTGTTCAGGAGAGAAAACAGCTTGCCTGGGAGCTGCTTGGAGACTTCACACTCTCCTTTCAAGCCTGGCCCGTTAACCAAACTTCTCTCAGGCTTGTCTCCTTTGCTTCTCCAGTACTAAACAGTGCTGAGTCCCCCTGGTCCTCCATCTGTCTGCATGTGTCCTAGATCTCCCAGGGTGGGGATTAGGTAATTGTGCCATTCCCAACAGCACGCCCAGGGGTCTGGCAGCAGGGAAGCTGCCGGCTGGCATCAGTGGGCTGATCAGGAGCCAGGGGAGCGTCTGCTCCAGGAGTCCCTGAGCAGCTTGCGGCTGTGCCTGGCCCTCTGTGGGGAAGCCACGTGCCTGCCTGCCCTGGATCTGCCTCAGCTCAGAGGCCAGCTCTCAGAGGAGGAGACAGCACAGGCTCGGACCAAGGAAGAGCACTGACCATAATCGGGCTGTCCCTTCGGGCCCAGCCCAATGGGAAAACTAGGCCCTCCCCCACTTCCTTCCTGCCTCTCTGCCTCCACCTCTTCTCTACAGTGCCTAACCTTCTAGCTCTGTCATTAACACTAAGCTCATGAAGGAAAGAACTCAGGCTATAGACTTGCCAAAAATTAAATGATCAAGGAGTATTTCCACTTGACTTTAGAGTACACTCAAATACCATATAAATATATGCGTGTGTGTGTGTGTACGTGCATGTGTGTGTTCAATATGTACCAACACGTGTGTTTAAATATACATACCTTCAAATATATATACATACACATACAAGCACACATATATATATACATATGTATCTCTTGATATATGTTTGTTTAAATATAGATACATCCATATATGTGTACACACACACACTCCAAAAATTATCAGGAAAGTATCAGTTGGCATGGAGAAACAAGCTTCACATGAAATATTTTTCATGAATAATCCAAAACATAGATTATTCACATGGATAGCTGAGAACACGCTGTATTTGCAATCAAGTAAACAATATAGTCAACATCTTCCTATTCTTTCCCACTTAGGGGCGAAAAAGGGCAATTGGACATTTCTAGGAATAAGACAATTTCTCAATGTGGTCTTTGATAAGTTTATTTTAGCTCAATGTAGATTATGGGCCTTTTGGTTGCCAAACATGTGGCAGTAACTGTCTCTAGAGAATAAGTTCATCGCCTAGAAAATTGCCTTCTAAATTGATAACAAATTGAAAGCATCCCAGTTCCTTAAGGGAAGTGACTAGTAATTGTAAAACCATGCAAAGCACCTCAATACCATCTTGACTTTAATGTTTTGTAGCCCTTTTTCTGTGTGTGTGTGTGAGGAAGATCAGCCCTGAGCTAACATCCATGCTAATCCTCCTCTTTTTGCTGAGGAAGACCAGCCCTGAGCTAACATCTATTGCCAATCGTCCTCCTTTTTTTTCCCTTTTTCTCCCCAAAGCCCCAGTAGAGAGTTGTATGTCATAGTTGCACATCCTTCTAGTTGCTGTATGTGGGACGCGGCCTCAGCATGGCCGGAGAAGCGGTGCGACGGTGCACGCCCCGGCCCGGCCGCCAGTAGCGGAGCGCGTGCACTTAACCGCTAAGCCACGGGGCCAGCCCCCTGTAGCCCATTTTTGCTTCACGTATTAGCTTTTACTCAGTCATCCTTTACTCATTTTTTTCCAGAATATGTGTATCTGTCAGAGTAAATGGACATCGGCTGCTCATGGAACTATGAAAATATTAAGATGAGAGAAAGTTCAGGTGTCTAATGGCACAATCATCTCTTTTTATAGATGAGAAAACAGAAGCTCAGAGAGTTTACGTCACTTGCCATGTTCTCATCTTTATTTATGCATTTCTACATAAATTTCTACAGTATCTAGAATCTCCTTCAATGGCTTATTTTGAAGACTGACTCAATATTGAGAACTTAACTTGGTGACTTAGACCTGGTGTGGATGCCCAATAACAGCAAATTTCCTCTTCCTTTCCTTGAATCTTTAGCTATTGTTTTCTAAAATTTTCTTCAGTTCTCATTTAGTAAGTTAATCTATTTACTTACATATGTATAAGACATTGACAAAACATTTTATTTTCGTGTGTATTATGACAGCCATCATGGGATTCCTTTGATTTTTATGATCAACTACCTCACTGGTTACTATGCATCCACACCTAACCTTGGCCACAATTTTCTTTGCTTGATTTAATATTTGTAGTAACTAATTTTAGCAAAGGAACTGAGGCTTTGAGGGGTTATTTAATTTAACCAACGTTATTCAACCAGCAAGTTATCGAGAATTGTCATAATAATCCATTAACCTCATCCCCGAAAATGTGTTTTACTTAACCACAAGTAAAGCAGAACTGTACTTATCGAAAACAAGCAAACAAATGGACAAAATAATGTTGTAATCAGATAACCTCTGACAACTTCTAGCTAATTGCTTGACCTAATCAGTCATGTCTCTGAGCATTAGTTTCCTCCTCTGTCAAGCAGTATCTCTAATACTTGAACTACTTGCCTCACATTGCTGTCAATGTTGAATGACAACTGTGTAAAAATGCTGTATTAATTTATACTCTGCCAAACTATAAACCTACAAAGCATGGTCATATATTCATTTCTGGATTTGCAGCACTTGGCGTAGTGGCTGGTCCATAGGAAATGCTCAATAACTATTTGTAAAATTGAATTGAAATGAAGTATATAGTACTATGTATTTGTGAGGTAATCGTATTATTTTTGTACATAGTCTTAGGCCAAGTGACAGCAAAACTCTACCACGAGGCTCCGTTTACTCTATGCCAACTTCTAGAAAAGAAAAAAAAATACGGTTTTGCCTTTGATGATTTCTGTTTAAGGTATCTCTGTAATGAGCTAGAAAATGGCATATTGTGATGTATGGAGTATTGGTCAAAAGCCCTGGATTTTGATGTTGGCTCCAGTCGATGATTTACTGTGTAAATTCAAAGGATCTTCTCTGCTCTCTTGTTCTCAATTTCCTCATCTGTTCCCATCTACGCCCAATAATAACAATAAGAATAATAACGGTAAATTGCTTCCCTTGTGTCAGAACCTGAAATACCCTTCATTGGCATTATCATCATCACTTTCAATTCTCATATCAACTCTATGGACTTGGTGGAATTTTTATGCCCTTTTCATACGGAAGGAAACTGAGACATAGAGATGTTAGAGTAATTGCCTAGGACTACTCAGCCAGTTAGCTTCAAACTCAAGTCTGTCTGATTCAACTCTCTTAACTAAAGAACTCTATAGACTGCCTAACCCTGCCGCAGTCACCATCAACACTCCCCAGCCGTGTATTGGAGGCAAAGAGAAAAGTTAACGTGAATGTAATCAAAGAATAATGGAGAGGAACATGGATGGTAATAATTACTACTTATTAAGTACTTACTATGTGCCTTGGATGTATTATCTCATTTGATTCATCATAATAATCCCATGAGGAAGCCATTACTATTATTGCCATTTTAAATTTGAGGGAATTGAGGCTTTGCAGGGCTAACCAATTTAACAACGGCTATTCAACCAGTAAGCTGCATAGCTAAAATATCATTTATTTGATCCTAGAGCCAATGTTTGTAATTAATGCACCAAACTATACTCCAAAGTTATATAATAGATATAAAAAAAAATCTTGAAGGTATGATGCTCCCAGGTTGATAGAAGATTTTGTTGTTTTCATATCTATAATTCCCTGTTAAAACTTTTTTTCTAAAACTCTAAAGATATGTGAGATGAGCAATGAAATGGGTTTAAGCCCTCTGAAAGATGGACACTTTCAAGCAATAAAGAAATGATCTGTGATCTAGCCTATATCTACATGGTCTACACAGGCAACGTACAATGGAAAGTTGAGCTTTTGTCAAAGGAAAGAGAATGTTCTCTCAGATTCTATTGCAGAGCTTGCGTACGGGCCAGCCTGGGTCACAGATGCAACAAGGTGTCATATGTAAAGGACAATTTGAGGGGTGTCAAAAAGCACCTCCACTTCCACCAGCTCTGGGCTTTCACTGATATGACATCCTTGTACACCTACCAGGCAAACAACTACTGAGAATCATTTCAAACCTTTTGGATAAACCAACTAGTTCAAATCCTGCATCCACCATTCACTAGCAATGTGAGCTTGAGCACGTTAGTGTATGCCTTAGCTTCCTATTTTACAAAACGAGAATAATAATAGTGTCTCCCTTATAGGGATGGTTTTAGAATTGAATGAATTAATACACGTAAATCGCTTAGAAAAGTGACGGTACATAAGAGGCATCCAAAAACTGCTAGATGTGATTGTTATCGGTCAGTTTATCTTTATCCCTCTAGAATATTCTTTGCAAAGTAAAGATACTCTTAGTAAGTGTCAAATGACATATGTACAAGATCATTCATTCAGTAATGTGAAAGATTGGAAAAAATCTCAATTACGTAATTTAATTTCATAAATTGTGGTATTTTAACATGGAATGCTAATGAGCTATAACAGAGAATTAAGAAACTTTTTATGACATGTGAAAATACGTGCTGAAATAAACAAAAAAAAATGCAGAACTGTGTTATTTATGCTACCATTGGTAGAAGGAAAAGGGAGAGGATAATGTAACTGAATATTTATACCTAATATTTGTACCTAATGTACCTAATATTTTCTTATATATTCACAAAAGATCTTTGGTAACTAATAAACTGACAGTTAAAAAGTGATTTCTAGGTGGAGAGTGGGTACTAGGTAGATGAAGGATAGGGATGAGGGGAAGACTTTTGTTCTGTATTTTTTGTTTCCTAATATTTTAAACCAAATCTCTCCCTTGATCAACCATGTTTTTAAAGTTTATTTTATCATCATCTTCATTATTATTTCTTTATCATCAGCATTTCATGCATGTAAGAAGGGACACTGGAAAGTTTTAACTAGAGAAACCTGAAAGAAAAACAAATCAAGAGAAGAGATCTTAAGAAGCAGTACCATAGAGACAGAGATTGGATTGGGGAAGGGGAGAGGGAGGAGGGCGAAAGGGGTGATTAGGCACATGTGTGTGATGATGGATTGTAATTAGTCTCTGGGTGGTGAATATGATGTAATCTATGCAGAAATAGAAGTAGAATGTTGTACACCTGAAATTTATATGATGTTGTAAACCAATGTTACTGCAACAACAAAAAAGAAAGAAGCAGTACCCAAAAAACATACATCATAATTTTTTGAAAAGTTGGCAGGCCCACATCAATTTTGGATGATAGTCCATCTTCATATGGTCTGCCTTTCTGCAGTTCGATGGCTTAGAATGCCCATAGCCCTAGATTTCCGTAAACTGGAAGGTATTTTTTTCTCAGCTGCCAATTATAGAATTGGTTGTGTGAGTGGCAGAGATCAGTGCTTCTAGGCTTCTTCTAGCTACTTAGTTTACAACTTTCAAGTCTTCTAGCAAGGTTAGTTGAAATATGGGATGTGTGAATCCTCCTAACAGGCCAGCCTGTGCTCTGCTGGCTGCTCACAGGACTTAAGAGTCCAAGAAAATTAATAGATGAGAGTGAAGAAAAACTGAAAACTGACAATACAACACAATGTCTAATAAGACTCACAGCTTTATTTCTGCTAGAAAAAAAAGGGAGGAAAAACAATCTTTTTTTTTTTTAAGTTTAAACAATTACTTTAGTTTATCTGATAAAGTCCCCAGAAGAATGAGACCACCCTGGGTTGAAGAGTAGGGTTTTTCCAATCATACTGCATTCCCAGATTTTAATTCAATTATCAAATCCCTCTGCACAATCCCAGGGAGGCCTGGTTCATGGACACCACACTCCCCAAAAGCATAAACAACAGATTCCCAAAAAATGACTGTCTCATCTTAGAGTGAAGGAAAAACTCTCTAAAAATATTAACTTGCATAGCCATTCAAATTATTGCTGCTTTTTATAAAATCATTACAGGTAATTTTGCACTAACTTCCTCCTTTCCGCTTACCCCAAAACTCAGGAATTCCTAGCAAAATCATGAGCTACTCTCCAAATGAAGCCTTCGGGAGGGTTTGCATGTATGCAACCTAAGGAATTCACATGAAAGGAAGGGAGAAATAAATTAAATAAATAACATCTAATAAATAACTCAGGAAACATTCATTATCTACAAACTTAAATGCCAGAAAATGCTAGCCTCAAGAATAGATCCCCCACACAGTCTCTTACAGATGTAAGTGCCGGTACAGGCTCAGAAAAGCACGTATGATGGTTTTCATTTTACTTGCCTGTTCCCTCCAGGGCAAATCATGGTGAGGGGAATAACTTTGGTGGCTGATGGAGTTTAAGATTTCTCTGCAAGGATACTTTTAAGTGGATTTACAAACTAAGGGTGCAAAATACAGCCGAGTTAGTGCTGCAGGCAAAATGGAAAGGAAACAACTCAGACTGTAAGGAGATAATAAGAGGGTAACAAAGGCAAGATACACAGTTTGGCAGGTTTTAGGGGCTATCTGAGCTGTAGAATATGACATACTAATCTGCCTTATCAATTTTATTCATTGGCCCTATTCGTGTACCCTGCATCCTAAATTTATCCTCTCTGGCAGGATGTGATCTGCTATCATGTAAACCATTTAGACTTTTGGTTTGTTTAAATAATTGTCCTGGCATATTCAACAGAACACGAAATATCTCAGATCTCATTTCTCTGCAAAAAAATACATTTGACAAAATTAGTGCTGATATAAACGAAAGAGGAGTTACGTGAAGAAAAACAAACATCCTGCAAATCAGGATAAACCTATGAAAAAGACGTAGATTGGTAAAGCATTTGCTGACCTTGGATTTGATTTCTGCATCCCTAAGTCTGGTCACTTGAAATGTTATCTACAATATGTAATAACATTGTGTTTTAGAAGTGAGGAAGTGGTAACAATTAGTGGCGGAGGAGATAAGGAATTGTATATACATTAGAAAAATTCAAGTTTGATTGGTGCTTGTGCTTCTAGAAAATATGATATTGGTGTGGACAGAGGTCAGTGGTTTTAACCATGTTTTCTTTAACCAAATGAGATGTATCTTGGCAAAGAAAATCTAGTGGTTTTCCTATGGGTAGATGTGAGCTGGAAGGAGTCCCTGGACTGTGGTTGGTTAGTATAGCCAATAGCCATTTTATTGCTCTTGAATGTGACCTGGATTGTTTGCTGATTTCAATAGCAGCACCTGAGCTTCATCAGAATTTCCAAAGCCCTCTGGTTATGGAGGCCGTGAAATGGCCTAGATGACTTCTCTAAGTCCCATTGCTCATAGGAGTCTAGGTTTCAGTGACTTGCTTGTCCCACTTCTAGTACTCGGAAAAGTGCTTTTGAAATGTTCCCAAGAATCAAGTTAAAGAACAGGCTTTGTTATGCACAGTGACAACCAAGTTAGAATTTTAGCCTCTGGAGGCTATTTTTATATAGATGCGAAGAAGTCCTATTATTAAGTCCCCAAGAGACATGCACCTTGTGCTCCTTTAGCAACTCCATTTGATCATGCATAGTGTCCATTTCCTTTTATTCCTGAATCCTTTCCGTTTCAAGAAGTTTATAGAAGTGATCACCAAAGTTATAGAATTGCAGAACTGTGAAGGACTTTAGAAATCATCTAGACTTAGAGTAATTGCTTGATTTTACCATAAGTAAAAGGAGGCCAGAAATGGAAAATTAATTGTCATAGGTCATTCAATGAGTTTTTGACACTACTAAAATAGGGTCCAGGACTTCTGTTCTATTTCCCCGTGATTGTAAACAATCAAATAATTTCGCTTGAAGATCCTAAATCAAGGAATCAATACAATTTGAGAAGTTGATGTAAAAAGAGAGTGACAGGTGTAGGAGGGCCTAAATGGACTGGGACTATTGTGTTTGATATACATATATCTCTAGGGTCCCTTTAAGGTCATTGAATCTTCAGCTCAACCACTTGAATTATGGAAAGCATCTCTACATCATCCTCTAAAATGCTGGTCTTACTGCCCTAATCAGTAAAGATTGTATTGAGTTGGGCCCCAATGCCATGGTGGGGGTAGGAATCATAGGACATATCTATGGGAACATCATAGCGGGGTGTACCAGCCTGAAAGGGAGTTGAATGCACATGCCCTGAGCTTAGACTTGCAGAGGGGTAATGTGGCATGAAGCTGTAGGATTTATCCAGGTCAGGAGAGCCATCTTGCTTCAAAGAGAAGTTCCCACTGATGCTCAGGGGTGGAGTAAGTGGGCCCTCATAAGGTGGTGTACTACAGTCAGGTGGATGGCTCCCAAAGGATGATTCACCCAAACTCTTGAATATTGGGGGTTTGAGATTAATGAGATGTGTTTCCATATGGCCATAAGGAGGGCTGGGGAGCCCAGGAGATTGATAGTTGAAGTTGTGGACAGAGATGGCAGAGTCACAAATAGGAGATTTCTCCTCATGCTTCTCCAGGAGGACAGACTGAGGGCCAAGTTGGAGGCATCCAGCCACCAGGTTGCTTGTGGGCTGAGAGAGCCCTTTACAGAGCATCTCTACAAAGCCCTTCCCTTCAGGTGTCTGTCCAGTTTCCAGGACCTCAGACAAAGCCCAAATATAGTTCCTGGCCAGTCTAAGAGTCTCTATCTTGGAGAGCTTTTGGGTCTTAGAGTAACATGGCATGACTCTCCGCAGGTTGTCCAGGGCATCATTCAGGCCATGCATCCGGGTCCGTTCTCTAGCATTGGCCTTGACTCTTCGAGCCCTGAATCTCTCAAGGCGAGCTTTTGTCATCTTCTTTTTCTTGGGACCCCTTCTCCTAGGCTTCTCCCCATCTTCTTCTTCATCATCTTCCTCCTCAATACTCTCATGCTCTTCAGCTAAGCTGCCAAGCATCCCATAAGCAGCTGGTCTTCTCTCCTCCTCTTTCATCTCATTCTGAGAGCCCAGACCTTTGTCCATCCATGATGGTGTGTTGACCAACTCTGTGATCTCCTTAGGTTTCACATAAGTTTTTGCCATGTCCAGATTCTGGAAAAGGAAACAGCAATGGTTAGTGCCTGTGAATATCTGATTTGAGTTAAAACTAAACTTTCTTTTTATACCTTGGATATAAAGCACAGAATTTGTATTGGGATTCAACTTACAATTATCTAGTCAGAGTCCTCGATTCTAAACAACTAATCTAAGACTCAAATAAACGCCCTGGTCACTTATTAAGCAATGGCATATTATAAGAAAGTCAACTATAGAAAAAGGAAATTGACTCAATTATTCAATTGAGTAGTGCCAGTGCTCAACTCTTTTTATTCTCAAGTTCTTTATCTCATGGATATTTTATACAAAAATAACTGGTATACGAGTCAAACCATGTTTTTCTTTCTTCCCAGAATTCAGATCATAAAGGAAAATAGATAAGATGGGCATACAAATTATTGTCCAAATAGACAAACTTCTGAAAATGAAAGAGGATGCTAACTAAAGTAATTGTGATTATATAACATGTATAAAATAATTATAATTATTGGAAATTTTAAAAAGCATATCGAACTATAAAATAAGTACCATAAAATAAATGAAAAACTGTAGTGAGATCATTCAGACTACTTTGTGGTGCTCAGCCTCTATTTAGAGACATATCCATACATCTAACCTGTAACATCCCATGTTTCCCACTGATTCAGCCAACTGTTGGTTTCAAGCATCTCCTAAGAAAGAGCCACACCACAACTGGCTGGTACACCACACGACCAGGAAATATTTCTCTCACCATCACCCAGAAGAGCTTTTGTTTTTTCAGGAGGCACCTTGTGGTCTGTCTAGTGTTAGTGGTGTTAGAGGTGTTAGTAACACGGTGTCTAGAAAGGATCAGGAAAAGAGAGGAGGGTTACCGCTGATCATCTTTCAAATTCGCCCATGTGTTAAAGTGAGAACTCTTTTCATTGCACATGCATCTCACACCAACAGACAAGAATATGGCAGCAGCTAGAATTACAAGCCAGAGGTCTACCAAACCTATTTAAGATTAATTATTTCAGTGTAGCTATTGTAATACTACTTCATTAAAAATGAAAAAGCTGGAACAAATGCTAAACTTAACAGAACATAGAGACTGCAGACATAAGCAAGGACCATTTCAGACAAACATGCAAATAGCCTGACTTTCAATTCACTTGCCTAACAGGTACTGTTTCATCAGAATTTTCTACGAAAAATTTGCAATTTGAAAACCAGAACAGACTAGTGGTTTAGTAAACATTTTGCATTCAATTCCGGAAAAGTCTGAATTGGTTTGAAATTTGCTGAGCGATTTTTGGTATATAATTTACCAAAGAAAAGTATCTGATAACCTTCATTGGGGAATTCCAGTTTACCAGCTAGTCTTTGAAATGTTAAACCCTCCATCACCTTTATATATCAGAAAGGGGAGAGCTTGATAAATGTTTTTTGATCCTTGAAGCTTGAGCCTCAAATCATTGAATGCAGGGATTAGTACATAGCTTTTAAAAATATAAATATATGATTTGATTTGTTTCTGGTAATTTGAGCTTGTTTTCCTTGTAACCTCATTTACCTCCTATAAATAATTAATGTCACTGCATTGCAAAAACAACCTAGGTTTCATGTTAATCAGCACAGAAATCATGTCAGCTTGACTTACTCATTTAATAAGGCTTCCTGGGTAAGCAGCTTTACTGAAAACACATTGGAACCTGTTGGTCAACTGGCCGTCCAGGCCAAAAAAGAAAATCCCACTTTTAATATGGATGATGGAGCTTGTGTGCTGAGCTGCACTTCTAACTCAGGCAGATATCCAGAGGGAGGGTGAAGGACATAATTAACTTTCTGTTAAAGTAACACAGACCTTTCAGAGGCAGGTGCATTGTGAGGCCAAAGAAGATGGAGTGGGCTTGGGAAACCTCACGTTCCACATGTAATTATAATAACATTTGTATAGCTTATAGCAAACCTTTGTGGGAAATGGGGATTGTTATGCTCATTTTATAGTTGAGGTCACTGTGCGTCAGGTAGATTAAGTGATGGAAATGCAAAGAGATAGAGCTGATAGAGTAGGACATAAAACCAGTTCTTCTGATTCCAAATCCTAGGTTTTATGTATTTTCTCCTTTCTTCTTCCATCACAGCTACAGGAAGAAAGAAAGTCACTTTGACTTCGGGAGATGGGGATCAGTAGAGCTAAGTCACCAGGAAGTGACTATCATCCAAAGGGAGGCTACTTTAGATGTTCTCTGCAGTGCTTTTTAACTCTCATATTCCAGGATTCCTTCCCCTTCCAAACTTCTTTTGGAACAAGACTATCCTTTTATTTGGATATAAGGGACATATAGCATTATATTAGTTTCAGGTGTTTCAGGTATACAATATGTTCCAAATTTTTTTCTTGTTCCTTTCACCCCTATGTTCCTCCTCCGTCTCTCACTCTGCTTCCTTGTCCTTTTTCTCTTCCTTCTCTTTCTCTCACCTCCTCTTCATCATCATCATACTGGGTCATACATGCATGGAGAGGTGAGAAGGAAGAGAGAGAAAGAAGATGCAAGAGAGGCAAGGAGAGTCTCCTGAATTGCCTCTGAAACTGAATACCATCCTAGCCTCTCTACTTGACCATCTTTTTATCATTCCCACCTCCCCACCTCTGGACTCCAGGCTAGCTCTGTCAATCCTTACCCCCATCAAGAAGTGGGATTAGGAGAATAGAGTAGACTACCCTTTGCCTTTAATGTAATTTGATGGTTTCTGTAAGAGTCAAAGAGCTGCTTTCAAACCAGATTGTCAGCAGATATGAAGGAAAAGAACCAACTGGCTTTGTCTAAAACAAAGAGAAGGGAAACCAATTTTCATCTTTGTCCTCTTACTAACCATGCAAAGGACATAGATGGCTCCAGTTTAACCTTCTCTTTTCCCATAGATACTGGTCCACTAACTCTAAGAGAATCCCACGGGCACATAGCGTGGTTTCAAAAGCATGGAAGCTGGAATAACACACACCCTAGTCCCAACGTTTCTAATTCCTGGTTGTTGATCTCAAACACATCACATAAGCTCTCTGATCTTCCATCTCCTCTTTGGAAAAATAGGGATTTTACATGGTTCTTTCAAGACAAGTAAAAACATGAGAAAGGATTTTCTAAACTTTAAATGCTATAAAACGTTATCCATCTTGTGTTTTTTCTTGGATTTTCTTATCTAACCCATTTATACACATTTGCTTATTCAAAAATAAAAATTGTTTCTTACAGGTGAATAGTAAAAGTATATTGCCTTAACTACTGTGCCTCATATTATCTGGATGGAACCACCTCTGATTGGCTCAGAAGATCGTCTGACAATTGCCCAATAGTCTGCTCTTTTTCCCAATGTGGCAGGACAAAGCCTCTGGAGTCAGGTTACCTGAGTTCAAATTTCAGCTCAACTCTTACTACATATGTGACTTTAAAGACTTTGAATAGTGCCAGACATCACAAAAGCCATGTAAGTGTTAGGTATTACTGTTCCTAAAGTTCACCATGAGTTTTTCTGGCCACATGGACAAGAATAGGTATGATTACAATCTGTGCTTGATATTGACTTTATGCCAACAAAGGCCTATGGCTCCATCTCAACACCTATTTCAAAAAGTTCCCTGATAAACCCGCTCCTCCAATCTCCTAATGAAGCTAAATATCAAAGCTCCTATTTTGCTGCAAGGGGTGAGGACACTGAACTCAGCCACCTCCACTGCATTGACTAAAACTCTTCCATCATATACAAGAAGGAAGTTAGCCTCTTTCATTCTGTTTTACAATTGGGAGACAGCAGTTGGCTGGACGCTCCCACTCCGTCACATGAATTTTCAGGTTCATTAAACTTCTGGTGGAATACAGACAACTCTTGGCACTTGGACATTTTTCCTTTTGTCTTTGATTAAACAATACTGGGGATATGACTTTCCTAGAAGAACCAAGTGCCAGAGCTCTGAGGATAAAAAAGAAGAGTCTCTCAAACAGAAGTAAAAGCCAAAACTCCTCAAAGATAAGGAAAGAAAAAAACTTTCCTCTGATTTTTTCTACGTAAATATCTTCAATGCGTGAAAAATGTTAGCAGGAAAAAAAAAAAAAAAAGGCAAACATCCAGTTTTGGATTTGAAAGTTGAAAATATGTGTAGTGCAGTTCTGAGTTTTACTCAAGGAAACCAACCTGGTTCTCTCCAAAACAGAAGGAATACTATCATGGTTTCTAGCCTGTTCATGAACCAGCTCGGAGGTATGTTGAAGCTGAGATCCTTTTTCATCACTCACTTATTAAGTGAGCACAGAAAAATTGTTTTAATCCTTTCACCCTTAGGGAAAAGTGGAAATAATACTTTTGTCTTTCACATCTCATTTAGAAGCTTTCACAAAAAGCAAGGAGAGGGGCTGGCCCCGTGGCATAGCAGTTAAGTGCACGTGCTCCACTGCTGGTGGCCCAGGTTCAGATCCCGGGCACGCACCGATGCACCATTTGTCAGGCCATGCTGTGCCAGCGCCCCATATAAGGGGAGGAAGATGGGCACAGATGTTAGCCCAGGGCCAGTCTTCCTCAGCAAAAGGAGGAGGATTGGCATGGATGTTAGCTCAGGGCTGATCTTCCTCACAAAATAAAATGCAAGGAGATAATTCAAGCACAAGTACTTCGTAAAGTTGTTATGCAAATGTAAGAGCTGGCAATTGTTTTATAGAAGGTGCTTGGGAAAATCTATAGCAATCTTTCACAAAGTATGTTGATACACCATTGTTAGGTTTCCTCAATTCCTAGAAAAGAAATTAGCTCTCAAAATATACATGAAGCAGACTCTTGTGTGACAAAAATCAATGAATACAGGCTCTGGAAGCAGAATCCAACTCCCCCCTGCAAACACATTCTGATCCTATAAAGCCCATTTCAGCTTTGATCCTGGAATTTGGATTTCCTGATGCATCTACACAATATCATAGAATTTTCCCTCTTTTTTTAGGACCCTTCTGTGAAATTTCAAGTTTAGCCAATTCTCTCAAATTCAAAATTTTCTCCCACTTTTTTTTTTTTCATTTTTTAACTTGTTCTCGCAAAATGTTTGTTTCGGCGGTGATTGTGACTACTGAATACTTTTATGACTGGGGCTGAGGTCATTGGGTGCTACCATCATGTGGAGGTCTCCCGGAATGTGACCTATACTTTGACTAACTTTTGATTCATTGTGGAGAAGTTTCAGTTGATGAACAAGTAAGTAAGGAGCAGTTGCAAGTGTGTTCATGGTGATTAGACAGTGTCTTTCCTCTAAAAGATTGATTGTACTCACTTCACCTTCTAATCCTATGACCAGATCTTAAATACAACAGGAAGGGGACTGTCCAGTCCAGTTTCTAGAGAATCTAAGGACCAGATAGACTAAATGCTTTTCTCAGAGTTGCACAGTCTTTGTGCTGAAAAGGCAGAAAGCAGACCACGGTGCTCACAAGTTGCACTGCCTGGAAACAGCCAGTAGGCTGTCTGTGCTCTCCCTGTACAACCTTTTATCTTCTACCACTTTCTCTCTTGATTAATACCTGTACACACACACACAAACACACACACACACACACACGCCTTATCCAGCATAGCCTTGTCGTATTTCAGGTCTCACAGCCTCAGATCCTAATGGTGAACTTTGCAAACAGAAGTTACTCAACCCTTCAGTTTTCCCTCCATGTTCTTCAGCATTTCATCTCTGTTCCCTCTTTCAAAAACCGAGGGAGGCATTTTACATTTACTAGTATTTTTCTGAATACATTTTTTGGGGGTAGGTGAATGATAAGTGAGAGGCAGAAGAGGCAAAAATATACATGGGCAATCTTTCTCTTCTGATTTCCCATATGAAAGAGCTGAGGAAAAGAAAAATTTCCCCTCTCTACTCCAACTATCTAAGGATTTTTAGCAGACCAAATGGGGGCAATGGTGAGAATATACCACATTGCTTTCCAACATCTTCTCTCATTCCCTATTCTATTTTCATTCCCCCTCCTCCCTCTCCACTCCCTGCATAGCCCTAAAGTGCTGTGAGCAGATGGTGGGTTGGGTCAATTCTTCCAATCTACTTGCTGAGCCACCTCAGAAAAGCAGTTAAACTTTTTGGACATTTTTTTCCTGCATAAATAAAATGGAAGGATGGGTGTAATGGGAATGAGTGGGGTGGGTAATTTGTAATCTCTACTTTATAAAAATGATTCAGAGTATCTGAGTTTCATTTTGAGTAACAGGTGCTATGGGAATTAGTGGAATTATTGAAGTTTTACTATCTGTCCCTAAGTGTTCTGACTCTCCCTGCTTCTCTGTTCAAGTTTCCTAAATCCTACTCCCTCCTCACTTAGCTCTGAAGAGACTTACCTCACCCCCACTGCTCCTCTAGGTCTGTGGGAACTTCCCACAGAAACTTGAGTAGTCCCCGAACCACCCCATCCTCTGGCTCACCTCTGTCAGTGGCAGTCCGTGGTGTGAACTCTGTGAATCTGCGTCCTGGAGGAGACTCAGAGAAGCCAAGTCTCCCTGACCATCTGACCATAGGAGCAAAGAGGTGCTTTTAGCCATCCATGTTAAACCTGGCCACTGCCTCTTAGGAATGCCACCGAGTCTGGTTTCTCCTTCTGCTACTTATTCTACTCCTTCCTTGGAGTTCTGTGTGCTCCTCCAGGAACCTTCGGCTGATGTCCCCGCTGCAGCTGGTTTAGTTGGCCTTCAGTACCTCCTCTCCCTGGTTAGTTCCCGGAGTGGAGCTTTCAGCACCACAGCCTCTGGGCAGCTCCCGCGTTCTGGCCAGAGCCTCCCAGTCGCAGCAGTTTTGATTGCTTTCCTGGCTGACCAGGGAGGCGTGACGGGCCCTGGGTCTAACTCCTCCCCTTCCCCAGCCGAGAGACACGCCTACTTCAAAGGGCTCCTCTGGCCAGGTCCAGCTCAGCCGTTCTTTCGTTTGTTTAAATGGGGATAGAGGTTGGGAGAAGGGGGATATGGGAGGAGTGCTGCTGAAATTGAGAGGTTAAGAAAAAGAGGATGGGAAATCTTTGAGGTTAAAAAGGTAAGAATGGGAGTGGAGCAATGTCGGCAGTATGGAGAAAGAGAGCTGGAGGTAGACTTGGAGAGAGAGCTAAAAGGGCGAATGAAAATGCTGGCCCGCATCAGAAGAGTCAGAAAGTAAGAAAGATACCTGCCCAGGACACAGCATCATTGACTGTTACCTTACACTTGTGCATTGGTGTCTTTGGCCTTAAAACTTCAGAATTCTCAAAGTAGAAGGAAGAAGTCTATTTCTCTCCTTTCTTTCAACATGTCAAACTTATTCTCATTTAAAACCCTTTCATTTTTTTTTTATAAAAGGAAATCTTTTTTTTTTTTTTTTTTTACTGGGAACGATTCACCCTGAGCTAACATCTGTTGCCAATCTTCCTCTTTTTTTTCCTCTCCAAAGCCCCAGTACATAGTTGTATATTCTGGTTGTAAGTCCTTCTACTTCTTCTATGTGAGCCACCACCTCAGCATGGCTACTGACAGAAGAGTGGCGTAGTTCCTCGCCCAGGAACGAAACCCAGGCTGCCCAAGTGGAGCACGCAGAACTTTAACCACTAGGCCATCAGGGCTGGCTCTAAAACCCTTTCATTTTAGTTAATGAATATAGACAAAGCCATACCTATATTTGCTGTACTGTTCTTTCAAGTTTTCTGTTTGTTCGAGATTTATAAAAACAAAAAGCAAATGAATGAAATCTTCCATTTTAAGGACAGTTAGCTGCTCAAATTACAAACTGGGATCCACTATTATTTTTTAAAAATATATTGTTAAGTATTCAGGTAGAAAAGTCCGCTTGAGTGGTAATGAACTTGGAAGGAAAAAAGGGTCATGAAATTCTGAAAATTGCTGTGGTATTTTGAAGTCAGATTAAGTTGCTAGAAGAGAAAAACAAAACTACATCTGGGAAGATTTAAAGAAAATACATGGGTTTGCTTTATGACAGAGAGCTGTGGACCAAGCTACCAAGTCAATGAGTGGAATCTTCATTTTAGAGACTATCAAATTTGGAATACTACCCTGTGTAAAACTTGACCAAGATCAAATAAATAATTGTGAGTTCATTTTAAGATGTAAAGGATTTTGTTATCTTCTGGTGACTCTGAGGAGGAGAAGGAAGGGCGCTTGGATTAAGCAATTGGCTGAATGATCTTCAGTAATTTGACATCACTTCCGGCATCAGTTTTCACATCGGTAAAACGACCTGGTCACTTAAGTTTTTTCCATCAGTAGCAAGAAAGAATTCTGAGTCCAAGCTCAACCTTTTCTGAAATAGACTTGAAGGTGATTCCCCAGGCTTTTTAGAAATCACTTGCTCTACCAATGTAACTAGCACATGCATCTAATAGAAATGAAGAGCTATAAATATGCCTTGAGTGCAAGGAAAGGTGCAGAAAGTTAAAACAAAAGATAGTTTTACTGCCAATAAAGCTGAAATGAATATTTTAGGTTTGAAATAGACAATTTTTTTAAAAATTCTGATATAGGTGTCATGTGACTCTTCTCCACAGAACACTAGAAAACAAAAATTAACATTTTTTTTTCCGTTTTCATAGAAAGTTGTTCGTCTTCAGCAAAGCTTTAAACTCTTACTAATCTTTTTTGTATCCCTATCCAGGAAGTATCTGCTCAGCAAAATAAACTTTATTTTCAGAGTAATTAAATAACACGTGCTAGGAATGATGGATTTTTGAAAACCAAATCAGAATCCACTCTCAGCCAGGGGAAATTTACCTATGGAGTAATTTGTGCTTAAGATAGAGCTGCAATAAGCACATATACAATAGACTGATCCCCCGCTTTGTGTCTTTGAAGCCATGTCCATGGATATTTGAGAGTTGATGCTGCTGGTGTTGTTGGTATCCTGCCTGTGAAATGTTCAGAGGGCAGGGAGGACTAGTGGATTAGCAGAAAGGTGAACATATTGAGACAAAGATGAGGTTGGGGACAGAACATTCTGTGAGGCTCCTTGCTTTCTCTGACAGATGTAAAGGACTGGACACAATAGGATTAGCTCTCAAAACAGGTTCAATTGTGTGTATGTGTATGTGCCCACACTTGCAGCCTTGGGAGGGAGTTGAGAAGGACACTGAATTTTCTTTGGGAGCTGCCTTTTGCAGACGGAGGGATGGACTCTATTTTATCAGGGTCACCCCCATCACAACTCCTGGACAGTTATACAGTTGGCTATTCAACTCAGAGAGCAGGAAGGGGCAGGAGGGGTGTGTGCAGTCAGCGGAGGAAAGGGGGCAGTGACTGAATGAAGGGCATTTGCATTCCCTCTCCTCCCCACACATGGTTCCTGGGCCAGAGGGCCAATCCCCAGCCCTTCCTTCTTTCTCCGCTGCTTTTTGTAAAGCTCTGAGCTAACCTGTTAGAACCATCTGCTGGGTGGGGAAAAGGCAACCAGCACTCAGTTGCTGGCCCACAGGCCCGGAGCCACTGAAGCAGAGAGGAGGGAGGCAACAGGCAGATTTATGGGCAGCAATCTGTTCCCCACCCCCCAAGGCCCCTCTGCCAGGAGACAGCTTGATACTCCATCAACCCCACTAATGAATTAATTAGTATTCCCAGTAATCCCGACCCCCAAAGGAGACTGGCCTGTGGGCTCCTAAGGGAGCTAGAAAACTGCCTTCTTCGACCAGACACTGAAGACCCAGGACCAATGTCTGACATGAGGCCCCGGGGTGCTAAGCTGCAAGCCACAGACCCTGTTGTTAACAATCCCCAGATGTCCCTCCTTCTCACCTTCCCTCGGGAGACAGCTAGCTTTTGCTGAATTAAAACCAGTACCAACAACAAATGGAGTCCAGAGCCATAAATCAGGGACTATGGAGAGTAGGATAGTGAACTTCCAGAAAGCAAGGATTCAGGCTTCCATACTCAGGATAAAACTTGAGCAGATCCTAAAGCTGTGTTCCAAGGATTAGTGTGGGGTTGGGATGGGGTAGGGATAGGGGCAGCAGATCAAGGAAGCACAGTCCCTGACCTCAACAGGCTCAGTGCTCCAGCAGGGAAACGATATAGGGTCAAAAATAATTGTGAACCAGATTGAAACAAAGTGATTTGTGACATGAGTCTCTCCTGAATAAAGACTAGAGTAAAGCAGAGGTGTCCGCTGAGTTTCTGAACAGTCTGGAGACCGGCATCTGGGAGATTCAACAACCCTCCCTTACAACTGCAGACTCCTTCGTTCTTTTACAAAACTCTGAGATGCAGTGGGGCGCGAAAAGCTTGGGAGTTAGGAAACCTTGTTTTAGACCTTAGCCTGCCTCTACTGTGTGGTCATGATGAGTGATCTAAGCTCTCTGGGCCTCACGTCATCAGTCTATGATCAGGTTGGATGATGATCTCTTAGGTCCCTTCCACCTCTAACGTTCAGTGATGAAGACATAGATAAATGTTGTAATTCCCCTTTGAGAGGGAATAACGCTAGCCCATTCAAAAGTATGCAGTCTGAGTCCCCAGGTTTGCATAAGGTAACAAACCAGGTTAGTGACAAAAGTGGGTCTAGAAACCAGGCAATAGATTCAGATGTCCTCTTTCCACCCAGATTCCTGGTGTCTTCTGGGAAGGACACTTGACTCAACCTTCTCCCACCCATTCATTCAAGGCCTGTGCATTTGGGGTTCACAGGGCATACAGAGCGACTCATTCCTGCTACAAAAAATTACCTGTGTTTGTTAAAAATCTGTTGGGAAACTTCTGCACCTTTGAAAGCTCTGTACCTTCTGCCTCCAGCATCCTTCTCTGCACTTGCTATACCCAGTTCCTAAGAGCAAAGTCCTCTAGGATTCAATTGAATCCTAACATTGCCATTTACTAACCATGCAACTTCAGACAAGTTATCTCTCTGGGCTCAGTTTCTTCATCTGTAAATTGAAGATCATAATGCTTATCCCAATAAACTTGCTCTGAGGAGTAAATATCTCATTAAATATGAGATACTGTATGCAAAGTAGCTAGTATAGCGCTCAATAAATGGTAATCATTACTGGTATTTCATCTTAAACATTTCAATTTGATTTTCATCCCTTAGAAACCAAGAAAAAACTAATATCAGGATCCCCTTAGAGAGGTCCTGTCTCTGTGCTTCTACCTCAATACAAGTATTCCTTTTTTATAGTAATGACCACACTATATTCATTTATGCAACAAATGTGTTTTATGCACATATAAAGCCCTTGGCACTGTGCAAGATTCTGGGAATACAGAGCTGAATTTTTCCGATTTCTCCTTCTTAACCAACTTTCAGTACAGTGGCAGAGGGAGAAAATCAAATTATATAAACACATAATTCAAAAACTCCACTTTTCTGTATCTTCTTACATGTGTGCCCAAGGAGCCATGTATGGAGCAGAGATGTTCATTGTAGTATTGTTTTTAATAGTGAAAAAGTATATTATCAGTACATTAAATAACCAATGGTTTAGCCAAACAGGAGAATACTATTCAATTTGTAAGAGTTGGTCTCTATATACTAACAAGAAATGTACTTGTTGTATTAACATGCTGTGAGGGGAAATGTAAAACAATTTGTAGAAATATGGGTTCAATATGATACTCTTAATTTTTAAAATGTATACACATACATTAAATAATAGCTATATTGTACACACACTCACACAAACAAACTGTGAGTCTTTTTCTCAGGATATCTCAGTACTGAGATTAAGTAGATTGAGATTCGGTAGTTATCAAAGGAGATTGTTTTCTTTTTGTACAAGCATAATGTATTCATATATAACATAACTTATAAAAATAAAATTGATATTAAAATAGGCTGTTTTTAAAATCTCATTCCCCACTCTAGCAAAATTTATCTTCAGGAAGGTTCTGACAGCCCCTCTAGCCCAAAACACTGGAGTATATGATTCTTCTATCTGACTCTCCCATGAACAGGTCACTACACTAGCTCCCACCAGCTCTGCCTTCATACACTCAGCCCCAGGAGCATTTGCTAAGTCTTAGGAGCAAACTTTAGGTTGAATTTAAGAGGTTTCAATCATATGATTCTTAAGCCCTGAGAAATATCTGGTGGAGGGCAGTGGGGCCTTCCTAAGAATGCAGCCTTAATTTATACCATTGGAAAAAAATTAGAATAAAGAGATGAATAAAACCAAGTCTTCTGGGAGAACCAAGCAAAGTACTGCCCTTGGCACTCTCAGATCACAGTCAAAGCTCAATTACTCCAAGGGGACACTGCACTCTACTTACAGAAGTAGTCTCCTTGCATCCAGGACATTTCAGTGGTCTGCTCCATTAGGCCGTGCTCCAACCATGTCACCTCTCCTAAGCATTCATCAATTGAATGAGGTAGAAGCCAATGAGAAGAAACTAATAATTATAGTTACATATAAAATATATAAATAATAAAGCTGTAATAATTATAGTTAATCCTTATAGAGCACTTACCATGTGAGATGCTGTTTTAAGTGCTTTGCTTGTATTAATTTATTTTTCATCACATTATGAGGTAGGTATTATCATTATTATTATCATCTCTGTTTTACAAATAAATTGATCAAATACAGAGAGGTTAAATCACTTGCCCAAGGCCCAAGGCCACACAGGAAGTGATGGTATACTAAGTGATCGTGCTGGAATTTGGATACAGATAGTCTACCTCCACTATATGGTACTGCCTTCCTAAAGCAAGTAACTGATAGTTAGCTATGCATCCTGAATCTATTCCCTGGATGCTCCAGAGTGATACTGAAAGTAAAATAATGAACAGTGGTCTTTCTGGTGTCTCAGCCTGAAGCAGCTGGCAGGATGGCATCCTCATCTGGATCCCCATTGTCCAGGATGTTCAGAGAAATCATGTTTTGCCCACAATACACTTGCCTGAGATTCAATTTCAGGAGAGACTTTTTACCACTACGAATGAAAATGCAGTATGAGGAGATGGTAGCAGCTTGGTCCCTAGAAGCTGCTACAACAGGAGAGACTCTCCCCACTCATCCAGCCTTCCCTGAGCCCCCTCTGCCACAAATCTCATGCTCTGAGATAGTATTTTATGAATCCAGAGCAGAGAGAACAACCTCTCTTATGAAAATAAAACATAAAACCTTTTAGGATTTGAGCCATGCCGAGTGTTGACAGAAGACCATTGTGGGAGCTAGCTGTAGAAGCAGACCGCACACGGTTCACCAGCCTGAGACTCACCTTCCAGATGGGGTTTTCCCTTTCTCCCACTAATCTGAAGGGAACAAAAATACCAAAAGAATACAAGAAACATCCACACAGCCCAGTTCCCAAACCCTCTCTGGCGTTCTGCTTCTACACTCAATGATTTTTCTTTTTTTTTTTTTTTGTGAGGAAGATCAGCCCTGAGCTAACATCCGATGCCAATCCTCCTGTTTTTGCTGAGGAAGACTGGCCCTGGGCTAACATCTGTGCCCATCTTCCTCTACTTTCATATGGGACGCTGCCACAGCATGGCTTAACAAGCGGTGCGTTGGTGCGCGCTGGGGATATGAACCTGTGAACCCTGGGCCGCTGCAGTGGAACGCGGGTACTTAACCGCTGAGCCACCGAGCCGGCCCCTCACTCAATGATTTTTCAACCACAAATGTCTGGTTAAACTTCTCAGATATTTTCCCTTCTTCCCGCTCTCCCATTCTCCCAGCTAGAACTGCTTTCATTTCTAGACACTTTAATTCCTGGCATGAGCTAGGAAGGCAGGGAATCAGACAGCACAGGGAATACAAAGCTACACTGGCCCTTTGGAGTTCAGAGGTGAGTATTTCAAGACACAAGAATCATGGTGTGGAGAAAGGGTAGGGATAAAGGAGGAAACTGACATTTGCAAAGTGTCTATACCATACAGTTGTTGCATCAGTAGTCTGCATATATTATCTCCTTTAGAAACACTCACAGCCAGCATTTTCTGAATTTTTACCTTGAATTGAAAACTCTACCTACATTACTTCATTTAATTGCTGCATCAACTCTTTGAGACACGTGCTATAATATCACTTTTTTTTTTTTTTTTTGGTGAGGAAGATTAGCCCTGAGCTAACATCTGTTGCCAATCCTCCTCTTTTTGCTAAGGAAGACTGGCCCTGGGCTAACATCCGTGCCCATCTGCCTCTACTTTATATGGGATACCGCCACAGCATGGCTTGATAAGCTCTGTGTAGGTCCATGACCGGGATCCGAACCTGCGAAACCTGGGCCGTTGAAGTGGAGCGCATGAACTTAACCACTACACCACTGGGCCAGCCCCCAATATTACATTTTGTAACAAATGAGGAGAATGTGGTGCATTAATCAATGAATTCAATAAATATTTAACTGCTTCCCTTGTGCGCTAGGCACTAGGGAGGTATCAGCGAGCAAAACAGAAAGGACAGGTAGCTTGCCCAGGATCACACAGGCAGGAAATGAATGCTGTGCTTTGGAAGACTGCTTACTGTTATGCCCCTTTTTATTTATTTTGATTATTACTCTATTTTTTAATCCTTAACCACTGGGAGGATAGATTTGAATGAAAACTTATTCTAAGTTAAAACCCCACCTCTTCCAAGGTGTCACGCTGGTTAGATAAAGGGAAGTAATTGTCCTAGGCAGTTGCCATAGAGATTCTCTATGACAAGTTGAACAGTCTCCATATCCCACCCCTGCCATACCCCCAAACACAAGAGTGCACACACACACACACACGCTCACATAGAGACAACACACAACTACGGGGTTACATGCCAATTTAGTCACATCCCAGGTGACCCTCAGTTCTGGTTTCCTTAGGACAGTCACAGTTTGCATCCGTTATAAATCAATTAACGCCTGTTAATTATTTTTAGAGCCCCTTCAACTTTTAGAAATATCCCAGCTTTAATGTACATTGTACGGTCACCCTGCTCCCACTCTACATTGAAGTTCCAAACTTGCCCATCTCCGGGCTTTAGGACCTTAGCTCTCCCTTGTTCATTTTAGTTCACTCCACCGTTAAAGGGAAAAAGGCTCCCCCAGGCTCTAAAGGATCTAGACGAAGGGAGTTGGAGGGATGTGGAGCTATCACAGGGCAGGGGCTTGATAAAGAAAAGATGACTAAAATGAGAACTGGGAAAGGTAAAGTGAGGGAGGAGAGCTTAAAAAGCAAAGACAAAGCCTCTGTCTACCCCATCCAGTGACCTCGTGAAAAAACATCCCCAGGCTCAGCCTCCTGATATTCAGCCCCCACTCCTTCCACCTTCACCCAGCTGAATCCAGGAGTAGAAGCCCAAATCCAGCTTTAAGGGTGGGAGCTGTTTATTCCCCCAGGCTAGAAGGGATTTAACCTCTTTAAAGCCTAAATTAAGGCTCTGAATATTTTCTGTGGGTACCAGCTGAGGCCAGGCTAAAACCACTGCGCTATCCTCTAGGAGCCTCCTACAGTAATTTATGGGGAGAGTTGCCCCCTATTATTAAGGGTGCTGGTGAAGTCTTTCCCTGGGCATTGCTCTCTTCCCCCGCAGACAGTATTTATCTGTGGTATTGAGAATTTAGTCTTGCCTAGATTTGAGAATAATTGAAATGCCCATCCAAGTTCCCTGAGGCCTTGGGATGTTATGCTAGCCTCCCAAGATGTGGCTTCCTTTTCCTTTTTCTCTCCCTAACTCCCCCTGCCCTCTCTTCTTTAGTCTCACTCTCTCAGCCCCCTCCCTACTGTGTGCCCTCTTCCCCCTCCCGTCTCTCCCTTCTTTAGTGCACATGTTCCTCAATTTGATTTACTTCTGTACATTGTGTAGCTTTGCAACGGTTGGCCCTGAGAGAGCCCTCAAAGGGAGCACTCCATCTGTCAGCCTTTCACCGTCCCCTCGCTGGCCTCCAGCCATCGCCCCCTCCCCTTCCTTCCCCTTCCCCTTCCCGCGGGCTGCTCCTAAGGGAGCTGGGGAAGATTTAGGTAAACGTCCCCTACCCCACTTCTTCCCCCCTCAGCCCTCACTTGAGGGGTTCTTTCCCCTGCTTTCCCCACTCTCAGTCAACCTGATTCCTGCCAGCCCCTCAAGGAAAGCCTTGGAAGTCACAGACGTCAGTGAGAAAGTGCGGTCCAGGAAGTCGCCTTGCGCGCTCTCCGCTACTGCGCCGCCTGAGGCCGTATAGTGAAGACTTGCTGCTCTAACAGTATATTGGTTATCGGTTAATTCAGGATTAGGCACACCGCCGGTAGGCAGCAATGGTGCAGAAAATCCCAAACTGAAGGTAATCCAAAATTATACCCCATTCAACAAATATCTATTTCTTCAAATCCTATGAGGTGCTGGAGACGCAAACGTGAATAAAACAGGAAACACTCCAGGGACTCCAAGGGTTTGTAGTCTAACGGAGGATGTTCACAGATATGAAAAACTTTAATCCAGGGAAGCGGTGATGAGTGCAAAATGCGCGCTAAGACTCTAGAAGGTGTCTCCTGCTCAGGGAATGGTTCCAGGAGGAAGCGGAATTTGAGCTGTGCCTAGAGACAGACGTGGCTTTCCAGTGTGTTCCTGTTAACTCAGCACCAAATGGGAGCTGGGCATTTAAGTGCATTTTTCTCTAACGTTCCACGGTAATCTATTTTATACACTGTGTATAAGTAAACTCACAGGCATTTATTTGTTTAAGGTGAAAACCCTAGGATGTTTTGTTTCTTTGTGAGTGCTGAGAAAAATCAGCAGATTTACTCATTTTATCATGTTTGACTGGAGTTAATTCAATAACTTGTTTTCTGGGAGATGTGTTGCATGCTAGTACTAGCTTTTAAGATTCTGATAGTTTGGATCTGGAAAGAATAGCAAGTCCATATTTGCAGAGCACTCTAAATATCTTATTTATTTTTTCCTCCCTTGGGCAGAAAGTCTGAATTATTTTGTGCATGGGGAAAAAAAGAAAAGATAAAATACCCATAGGGAGAGTGACTTGAATGACATTACCCACTGAGGTGGTTTGAGTTCCACGACTGGAGCTTATCTGGGAACAACCTAAACAAAACCAAAAACCACTTACAGCCACCTTTGTGTTAAGAGGTGAGTGCAGTCCTTTGATCCTATAATTTCACCTCAAATGATCTATCTAAAGGAAATAACCCCAAATCAGAAATATCCTTGTGTATAAGTAAATTCATACTTGTGTTATTTATCTAAGTTAAAATAGAAAATAACTGAAACGGGCTCAGTAGAATAATTAATTCAATTTAGGTGTGTTCGTGAGATAAAACTGGTTTTTACCTGGCGTTTACAACAAATTTCTAAGACAGAGAAAAATGGCATAAGTAAATAAAAAGAACATATGTGAAATTTCATGTGCGATGTGATCTCAATGACCTACAATGTATACTAAGAGCTGAAGCCTTTCTGCACCCGTATAGCTTACTGTCTACATTAACCTGGCTTCCTTATTCAGGAAGCTCTTGCCTAGGAGGAAAAATGCTTCAAATAACTTTACTGTTTATTTCAGAAATTTTGCTGAAAAAAAAATTTGACTGAATATTGAATGATAGTATCAAATGTCTGTTTGCCATCCAAGAATCTTCAAAATTCTCACCTCATAATCCTTGCCTTGCTTTCTTTCTCAATCCTAAATGATTATATCATTATCTTTATCCAATCCTCTCACTCTTCACATTGAAAGATCCTTCTTAAACTATACCTTCACCTCATGAATATCCTGACCCCCCCCATCCCTCCAAAAAAAATACCTTAAGACTTGCAAGATGGTGACATCCCTTGCCGTGGAAAGCAAGTATCTAAGCTTTGTTTTACAAACAGGCTATTTGAGTAGAATTTTTGAGGAATTCACATTTTTAAACATTCAAGGAAAAAAGGAAAGAAATACAACAGATTTTTAACAATAGTTATCACTTAGGCAGTAGACTATGTTTGATTTTTATTTTCTTTATTTTTTATAGTAAAAAAGTGTGTTTTACCAGTTTTAAAATAAGTTACTAGTCCAATGTATAATTCTAATGCAGTCCTTGCAGCTTTCTTGAGATACATTCCACACCATTCGGGCACAGACAACATAAAATCATTTTGAAAGCAATCCAACACGGGGGTTCGGAGCACAGACTTTGAAATTGCAATGCTTTCCATCCTCTTTCTACAATTTACTTTTCTGACTCTACACTAACTCTGCTAATACTAATCTCCTGCATCTAACTGTATATGATTGTACTCCAAAGCCATCTTTGCAAAAAGTCATGATGCCGAAATGTGTATCTTCAGTCCAGACCACCACCTGGACTCCAGACTCGTACATCCGACTACCAACTTGACATCACCAAGTTTTGACTAAGAGACATCTCAAATGTATCATGTCTAAAGCTGAGCTCCTCATCTTCTCTCAAATCCTCTCTTCCTCCAGGCTTCCACATCTCAGTTACTACTGGCAAAACCCCTCTTTCCACTGCTCTGGCCAATGAACTTGAGGTCATTCCTGCATGCTCTCTTTCTCTTACACTTGAGAGCCATCCACAAAGTTTTGTTGGCCCCGCCTTCAACATGTAGTCAGAATCCTACCATTTCCGCTACTCCCCTGCTCTGAGTCATTGTCATCTTCATCTGGATTATGTGATAACTTCCTGACTGGTCTCACTGCTTATGTCCCTGGTCTTTATAGTCTGTTCTCAGCATGGCAATGAAGGGGGAATTATGTCCCCTTTTTGCTCAAAAACTTCTAATAGTGTCACGCTTTACTCACAAAGTCCTTACAATGACTTACAAGGCTCTACACCTTCTCTCCTCTCTGTCCTATTATCTCTCTGACCTGATCTTGGACCCCCTTTAGCTTGCTAACTCTACTTCAAGATCACTGGCTTCTTTGCTATTCCTCAAATACGCTGATCTTCCCATGCTCCCTCCCTCATCTCCTACAACCCCTATTCATACCCAAATTATATTCAGATTCGGTTATTCTGCCTCCCTATAAATAATTTTCACTATTTGTTGAAATCCTATTCATTTTTCTAGTACATGCCACCCCCTCAATGATTTTCCTTCTAAGACTGAGCCAGCCTGTCCTTCTAGTAAATGGAAGGAGCACTTTTTTTCTCTCTCTCGTTGCACTTACTGTCACATGCTACATGATCACAGTTCATGCTGTCTGTCCATTTCTCCTGCAGAATGCATGCTCTTTTCATGCTGAAAACCTCTCTGACGTTTCAGTGTAATTGCTGCAGCACAAAACAGAGCACATTTATTACATTTGGTGAATGGAATTGTGAGAAGTTATCTCAAGAATCCTGCCTTATTGGTGGGACAGACTGACATCATTGCATAAATTTCTACTAAGCACCTATGATTGTCAGACACTGTTCCAGGCACTAAGGATCTAGTGGAGAATTGGACTGACAAGTTTATTTCCAATTACATGATATTGTTTATGCTTAAATAAAAACTAGAAAAGTTCATTTCACTAGCGTTCTTAGGGATAATCTCCTGATACTTAAGGTTGGGTTGTTCTACCTTGGTTTCAACCTGTCCAAGATTCCTCCTGCTATGAGAGAAATCCTATTTCTCTTTTTCAGTGAGAAGTCCTTGTCGAAAATTCTTTAATCAAAACAAATATCTTTGTTCCAGGCCTCAGAGAGCCTATGACTTTAAAATGCTTAAAACACTGCAGAAGCCATTGAATTAAATGTGTTATAAAGTGTATAGGTACACGGCAAGAGGAAATAGTGAAGTGAAATGTTGAAGAATCCATACAGGGAGTAGTTTAGAATGCAAACAGAGGAAAGCAGAATGGCTTAAAATAGGGAAGAAAGATGGAGAAGTGAGTCCTTCCCTCTCTGCCTTTATCCAGAACTGCTCCATCCTGTCCTTCCTGCCTGTCCTGGATGATTTCCTCTCTTCTGAACCAAATTAGTCCAAGATCTGGGTATCTCTCTGGTGCACAAGGTGCGTGCTCCACAACAACGTGTGTGTGTGTGTGTGCATGCATATGTGTGTGAGAGAGAGAGAGAGAGACAGGGACAGATACACAAAGAGACAGGAACAGAGACAGAGAGAGATAGAGACAGAGAGAAACAGAGAAAGAGAGAATGTGTGTGTACAAAAAGACTACCGGCGGCCCGTCCGGTGGCATAGTGGTTAGGTTCGTGTGGTCTGCTTCGGCAGCCCCAGGTTTACAGGTTCAGATCCCAGGTGCAGACCTACTCACTGCTTATCAAGCCATGCTGTGGTGGCATCCCATATAAAGTAGAGGAAGATGGGCGTGGATGTTAGCCCAGCTCCAATCTTCCTCAGCAAAAAAGAGGAGGATTGGCATCAAATGTTAGATCAGGGCTAATTTGCTTCCAAAAAAAAAACGACTTTGACCTGGAAGAGTTCCTATTCCTATTCACTGGAGTTTAGGTGATTGGAGACAGAAGCTCCTTGAAAGACAGAAACGCTTATACATAGATAAATGGATAAAAGAAAAACAGAACTTTGGTAAAATAAACTCATTCACCAATATGTATCTGGCTAATAATTAAGTCCTGGCTTAATTATTAGCAGTACTTCCTTTTCATTCTCAAAAGTGTCTCATTTTGGATGGTACACACATAATTACCCTACTTTTTGTGGGGAACATTTGAGGAATAGCCGAAGAACAGAGAGAGGCAATATTCGCTTTCGGAGGGTTTCCAATTTAATGAAAGAAACAGCAAACATAGGCAAAACTACGTGTGAAAGTTCAAATGGAAAAAAAAAAAGAAGAAACACTGGCTGGGAGACAAAGGACTCGGGTTTCAGTTCTGAATTTGTCAATAACTCACTCTGTGACCTCTAGCAAATCACACGCCCTCTCTGGGCCTCAGCTGTGAACTAAAGGCCATGACCTAGATGCTCACTATTCTCCCATTTCTGGCTTAACTTTCTAAGATCACATTGAGAGGACACTGAATAAAGACATTTTTTAAATATGAGCTCACTATGAAGGCAAGCTTCCTGGAGAGGTAATGCAGCAGGTCCAACAAGAAGGCGGCCTGCGCCCAGGCTGGGATCGAGATTAACCTCCTTCTATAATCTCCACATCTTGCTCTTGGATAACTCCTCCTTTGGCCGGGGTGGATATGTGTTTGGGGGGATAGAAGTGGCTGAGAAGAGCAGTGGAGGGATTCAAAGGGCCACTGACAAAGGAGCAGGTCTCGTCAACTCCAGAGGCCTGTAGCATTTCAAAGTTAGGAAAAAACCAACTATGTGTTCCTCTCCCGTATTCTGAAGGCAGTGCCAGTGAACTGAACACTTAACAATTTGTATCGCTTTGCAATTGTTTGTCAATATTGTTGTAAGTAGCTGTGATATTCCTTAGCACGTTGTAAGTTATTTTCTTGCGGAAATATATTTGAACTGCTTTTAGTCCATCAATAAGCCAACTGTTGTGTGCCTGCTCTAGTTCAAGTCCTGGGAAAGTGGTTACAAAGAACTCTTACGAATCATCTTTGCTCTTAAAGAAATGAGAAAGAGAATCTGCATCTCTACAGCCAATTTCACACCATTTTCTAATTTAATATCTGTGATACTTAATTTTATGTGTCAACTTGACTGGACAAAGGGTTGTGCAGACAGCCTGTAAAACACTATTTCTGCGTGTGTCTGTGAGGGTGTTTCTGGAAGAGACTAGCATTGGAATCAGCAGTCTTTGTAAAGAAGATCATCCTCACCAATGCAGGTGGGCATCATCTAATCCGTTGAGGGCCTGAATAGAACAGAAAGGTGTAGGAAGGGCGAATTTGTCTTCTCTGCCTGAGCTGGGGCATCCGTCTTCTGCCCTCAGATATCAGAGCTCCTGGTTCTTGGGCCTTTGGACTTGGACTCACATTTATACCATCAGCTCTGCTGGTTCTCAGGCCTTCAGACTTGGACTGAATTACACCATCGGCTTTCCTGGCTCTCCAGCTTACAGACGGCAGGTCGTGGGACTTCTTGGCCTCCATAATATCGTGTGAGCCAATTCCTATAATAAATACATAAACAAACAAACATATATATCCTATTGGTTTTGTTTCTCTGGAGAACTCTGACTGATAAAATATTCCAAAAAAAATTGTGAGGAAACATTATTTCTTTTTTGCAGACAAAGACTGAGGAGTTAAGAGGAAAGTAAATAACCAAATGATGTGCATGCCTGTGAAGTGCCATGGCCAAGTTCCAGCCCACATTTACCTGACTGCAAAGATCGTAATCTCTTGATTACGCAGAGTGGTTGGGGAGATAGGGAAGGCCCGTGTGTGAGGGAAAATTTGAAAGGCAGCCTATAAAATGTGAATAAGCCTTACAAGACACGTGCTGAGGAAATGGCCAAATTCTCAAGAGCTGTGGAATTTCAGACCCAGACCACCTCCTTCTGACACAGTCAATTGCTTATTCTGAAGAAGGGTCTTTAAAAATCTTAAAAACAAGTGTCTGCTTGGCCCACTGTCCCTTTCTGAGAATAGTGGTTCATTCTCCCTAAAGATATATAATTCAGGCATTACATAAAAATTGGAACTTAACAATGGACCAAGGGTCAGAAGCAGACCTTGTGTAGGTTATATGTGAAGGAGACCAGTCCCCTCTGAAGGGGCCTGGGGCAAAACCCCAGCAGGAACACTTTCTTTCAGATGGTGAGGAGACCTAATCACATCCTCTCTTGGGAAGTGCAATGGTGGGTACACACAGAAGGTGAGCTGAGAGAGCTCAGCTTGTTTCCTTGATTATCTCATCTCCCTCTCTGTGCACCACTGTCCTGGCATTCCTGGGACTCAGAATAATTGGGCTGCTGCTGCCATGTGCTCTCCTGCCACTTTACTTCCCCACATCGCCTTACAGCAAACCTGGACTACTAAAGGAGATTTCTGTGAGCCTTTCCTTATAACCTGTAAGACCCTCCCTGAGGCAACTGTAAAGAAAGCTAAGCAGAGAGCAGTGAAGGGGGCACCCTGATGGGTAAATGGCATGAGTCTAGGTACATTACTTGGCCAACAGGGCCTGCTCAAAGTTTTGATGCATTAAATGTACTTATCTATCTATCCATTCCTTCAGCCCATCTAAAGTCAGCGTGCACACTGTACCAGCTGTTGTGCAGAAAGCCGGGAATATGGAGAAGAACAAGACAGAGTCTCTTTCCTTTGAGATGTATATTCCATAGACAAGGCCAGAGATGATGCCCTTCCCAGCTCTAGAAGGGCAGGAGGGCAGTAGCATGGCCATTTCAGCCACCAAGGAAGAGCCATCTACCACTTTCCTTTTCCCATAGCACATTTGCTAACGGCTCAGGCCCCATTTTTCTGTGGTCAGAGCAGTGAGTCACAAGTCCATAAGTAAGACACAGCATCTCATTTACAGCAGGCTAAAGTAGACACATCTTAGTGCCTCATCTCAGCCAAGTACACTTCTCGCACCCATCATTCACTGCTGTATTTCTGAATATTCTATTCTATAGAAATTTTCACACGTCTGTGGTCTATTCATGCCCTTTCTATACCTTCATGCCTCTTCCAATGTTATTTTTTCCACAAGAACATCTTCCCCCAAAATCACCCTTTTGGCTAATTCTTATTCAATTTTCTGGCATCAAAACTTGGTTCAATCTCTCCCACCTCTAGGAAACTTCTTGATACACCTAGGAAGAGTTAGGTACCTGATGCAAGTTGAACTGTGATCCCTCCCAATTAGATGCATTGACATCTTAACCCCTGGTCCCTTAGAATGTGATCTTATTAGGAATAGGGTGATTGCAGATGTAATTAGTTAAGTCAAAATGAGGTCGTACTGGGGGGGAGGGTGAGCCCCTATCCAATAAGATTGGTGTCTTTAGAAGAAGATGGCCATGTGAAGACAGAGACAGTCAGAGAGAACACCATGGACAGACAGAGGATTGGAGTGATGCATGTACAGGCTAAGGAATGCCAAAGATTGGTAGCAAACCACCAGAAGGTATGGAGAGAAAAGGAAGCATTCCCCTACTGGCTTCAGAGGAGTATGGCTCAGCTGACACCTTGATTTTGGACTTCTAGCCTCCAGAACTATGAGACAATACATTTCTGTTGTGTTAAGCCACCCACTTTTCAGTACTTTGTTACAGCTGCCCTAGGAAACCAATGCAGTGCTCCTCCTCTGTGCTCTCGTTCTGCCCTCTTTTTAATTATCTCTGTGTTAGTCTCTCTTCCTCTAGACTGAATTCCTCAAGGAGAAGGACTCTCTTATTCACCCATGCTGGATCATCTCTAGAATAGTGCTTGATATAGAAAAGGGCTGAAAAAATGTGCTGAACGAGTCAATGAATGAATGAAGGGGTAGAGGAGATGGGTGACTCTACAGGAAAACATCGAAATCCAGTCAGAGGTTTCTGTTATGTCTTGGTTTTGATTTATTTTATTTTTGGCAATTCTACTGTGGAGAATTTTCCCCTTCAATTCTTTGGAAATCTTAGCTTCTTCCTTAAATAGACCTCCAAAGGAAATAGTCATACAAGAATGGGACAATTATTTGTGAGAGGGATTATTGTGAGCAAATTCGAGGAAGAAAGTTGACAGCAAAGAAAGGGCCCTAACTGGGGTAGCTCAGGTCTCTGAGAAGTGGAGCTATTCTTCCTGAGCTAAGATGACATGAATTGGAGGCCCAGAAAGATCCAGAAATAAAACATTCCAGAAAGATCCAGAAATAAAACAAACTTCTCAAGACTCATCCTTCTGGCTGCTCCTTTTGTCTTATTCCTTATGCTTGCAGGTCACGAAATTGTAGGCCTTTCTTGCCTCTTTATCTCTAATCTCTCTTCCCAGAATTCCTGTCCTAATGGTTTTATGAACAACTTTTCAAAACTTGACTCAAGGGCCACCTCTTCAATAATGCTTTTTCTGATTCCTATGCCAAGCCTCTTGCATCAGCAGTATCATGCACAGACTTCTGGAAGGATCTATCTGCACATCTATCCATATTTAGAACAATTATGAGGCCCTGTTCTTCTCGAAAGCAGGAGTTACGTCTTCACATTCTTTTACATCCATCTCACTATGAGGCTTATGGTAAATGCACAATAAATGTTAGTGGAATAAAGAAATGAAGGACTGGCAGACCCTGTCTGTAGGCAAATTGAAACATTTATTATGTCCCAGCCACGAGTAAGGAAAGACAAAATTGGAGAATAAGCTGTGAAACAGTATTCTGTAAGGGGAGTAGCATTCTCTTCCTCGTGAGACAGAAGGAAAGAACTCAACAACCCTCATTGCCAGACAAGTGGCGATGAACGTTTGGAGAAAAGACTTCAGAACTGGGAAGAGTGGAGGGACCCACGAGAGCAGTAGTAGAATCTCACTTGAGAAAGAGTTTCATACCATCCTTTCTTCCTGGGCCCGAAGATGGTGGCCAGCACAGCTGAGAGAGCCGGTAGGAGGACGGATGGGGTTTAGGAAGGTCCTGTGAGTAAAACTCTCTTCTCTCATTCTGGTCTAATCTAATTCAAGAGGCCCAGACTGGTCGGGGAGGACAAAACCACCCAGGCAAGAAGAGTCAAATATCCTTGGCAAATATTGGCTGTGCTCATTTACTCTTCATTGGCCCAGGACCCCAAAGGTGGGGGTAGAGAATTCCAGGCCAGAAAATATAATTAGTCAGCCTGCTGGTTTGGGCTCTAATTTAATCTGGGCAGCTGTGCCAGGAACCTGTATTAGCATGACACTGGGAGGCGGAGAATATAATTACCGAGCAATAGAGAGGGGGAGGAGAAGTGGGATGGTGACCGGTTTGTGCCTGTGTCAGAGGATGGGGGGCTCGAGGGTGATGTCAGTGGAGAGTGAGGATTCCCCTGGGAGAAGGGAGTAGGAAAGAGGCTTCTGTCAGTGGATGGACGGTGACTTTAATTTGGCTTTTGAGAAATTGTGTGTGGTGTGCAGGGTGTGTGTGTCTGTGCTAGTGTGTTTTAGGGGAGGGGGTTTTGTAGCTAGGGGCTAGTCCACTCTGCATGACAAAGGTGAGGTTGAGAGTTGATGGATGGGCCTTGTGGTTACTGTGGAGGGCAGGGGAAGGGAGTGTAGGAGCAGGTTATGGCTGAATTCTGGACAAATATTCTAAGATACTTTTTCAGTGGGTCTGTCTACATAGAAAAAAGCAGAGTAAGGATTTTAAATTTGCTCTCTCATTAGCTCCTTTTTATCTCAGGCAAAAGAAATGTGACTGAAAGAACACTTCTTAAGTGACTTCATTCAGACAAAAAGATGCTGATTTTACTTCTAGGGTGCTCGCTTTGCGCTGAGGTCCGGGTGAAGCAGCTCTTATTTCATCGCCTTAAGTAGAAGAAAGATACGACGCCCACAGTCACACAGCTGGTAAGCATTGAAGGTATAATGCAAACCCAGGCCTCTTTGACTCCAAACACTATGTAACCAGCAACCCAAAATAGGTGTTATCCTCTCCATTTATGTGTGGGGAAACTGAGGTAGTGACATAATTTGCATTAGCTCAAAATGTGAGTCAGTAACAACTGGACATAGAACTTGGATCTCACGCAATACTGCCTTTTTGCATAGATGACATATAGGGGAGAGACGAAGATACTTTTTACCAGGAAAAGAATGGGGTATCTTGAAAGAAACAAATAAAAACCAGTCTCTCTCACCCCCAACCCAATGCTCTTTTCACTATGAGTAAGAAGTGTGATAATAGCCGCTAAATTCCTTGCTCACTCACTCTGTACCAGTTGATATACTAAGCTTTCTATACCCTCTCGTTTCTCTCCCGCAACACTCTCAGATGGGCACTATTCTTTCCCCACATTACATGGGAAGACTAAGGCTTCCGGGCTATGTGGCTTGCCCAAACTCAAATAGCTGGTAAATGACGAGCAAGCATCCAAATCCGCCAGCCCACTCTCTCAGTCACTGTCTCCCTGCGAAACACGCTCCTCCTTCAGACACCATGACACCCTTCCCTCTGTCCGAGACGGACATGCCAGGTCTATCGACCCATTGGTGACATAAAACTTTGAAGCTCCACAGAAATCTTTCTTTATTTCAAGCCTAAGCCAGTCCCACTCACATTTCAGCTGTCATTTTGGGGACTGGGAAGACATGCTGGGGATCTTTTTCTTTGCTCTCAGAGTTAACTTTTCCTGTGGCTTTTAACCTGTCCCCTCCCCTGCAAGGACCTGCAAAGTTGTTCCCTGTCCTATCCTGGGGGCTTCTTGTCTTATAATCAAAAAACCGAGAGGCCTGGTTCTTCCTTTTCTTTTGTACTTTGAGGTTCCATTACTCCTTCAGCTCTCTTTTTCCCAGGCACAGACCTCCCTCTGGGGCCTTGAGAGCCACTGGGAGTAAGAAGGGAGAGAAGCCAGCTTTCTCCTCCCAGAGGAGGAAGGGAGGGAGGCCATGCTCGCAGGGCCTCGGGAAAACCGAGTTAGCTGGAGGAGATGGCCCCCCTGCCTGCCTAGCCCTGCTCGCTCAGCTGCTCAGCATCTGCCCTGCACCCAGGAGTGAGTCTTCTCTAGGGTCCCTGCCAATCTCATGGGCTCTGCAGAAGGAGCCAAAAAGGGCGCAGATGTGTCCTGCATCCTGAAGCCTGCGGCGCCACGTCCAGGAAGCCAGAAGAGGCATCTTGATTTCACAGGTCTCCCTCCCCCTGACATCCTCCACTCCCATAGTTTTTATTCCCTTTGTCTTCTCCTTCACTCTCCAAAGTCCTCTCCTACCTCCTCAGAAGAGGGCACATGCCGTAATTAGAAAGAGCTTTGGACTAAAAGTCAAAAGCTTGATTTTGCCACTAGCTGTGAGGTCAATATCTTCATCTATAAAATGAGGCCAGTGGCATCTGCTCTGTGCTTCCCACAAAGCTGTCGCGAGGATGAGAGGAAAATGTGTATCAGGAAGCTGGTTATGTCGGTTCCTGAGGCAACAACAAGGGTTGTGGTCGTGTAGTCATCGCAATGAAGGGAGTCATACAGCAACAGAAATGATACAGGCTTCAGAATCAGACAGACCAGGGAGGAAATCCTGGCCTTCCACTGAGACGGCTGGAACTCACTTGTTTCATCTGTATAGTGGGAATCATACTGCCTGCCTTGAAGACTGCTGTGAGATTTAAGTGAGGGGAGGTACAGTGGAACACCTAGAGGAGAGGTAGGTGGGTGGTGAGAGTTCAATACAGGCTTGTCCTCTCGCAGATTCTAGTGTTCCCCAAATCCAGTCCAGAGCTGTCGCCTCTACACTTATGGTTGTGCTGGCCGTGCCTTGCACAAGGGTGCCAGCCCAAGGGAGCAAAGACAGCGAAGATGTGTGCTCTGAGACCAGGTTGCACTGGCCTGGAAGAAGGGTGCCTTTTTTGCCCTCCAACATACTAAGACTGTTATGTGCTAGACTCAAGGGTAAAAGATTTCCTGAAGCCAGTGAGGACTCCAGTACGAGAGTTCCGGGCAGAAGGAGTACAATGTATAGGAGTTAGAGAGAGTAAAATCACACACACACACACACAAGCATGGACACAGCCTCCAGAATGATATTTCTAAACATGGCTCTGATTATAGCCTGCCCCACTCAATACAGTTTAAATATATTTTTGGCTCTCCAATTAAGAAAATAAAATAATAAAACTAGCAGGTGAAAGTTGAAAGTTAGATAAGGAATAGGATCTTTATGTGGTTTCAAAATATTTAAAAGTATTTATTAATTAAAAAGGAAAATTATAACTTTACAGTAAAAAAACAAAACAAAAGGAGAATATGCCACCTTATGTTACCAACACTGGGAAAACTGATACCATGTGCTTCCTGACATGATGCACTGAAAAGGATACAACATCCCGTCCATAATCCTGACAAAATTGTCAAACCCAAATTTAATCTCATGGAACCACAAACAAACCAAACAGAGGGACTCTACAGAACAGAAGGACCACACTCTTCAAAAATCTCCATGTCATGAAAGATAAAGGAAAGCTGAGGAACAGTTCCAGATTTAAGGAGAGAAGAGACATGGACACTACGTGCAGTGTGTGATTCTCCATGTTATTGGGAAAATAATGAAATTTGAATTGTCTGTAGATTAGATAATAATATTGTATCAATGTTAAATTTCCTGATTTTGATACTTGTGCTGTAGTTCTGAAAAACATGGTCTTTGTTTGCAGGTAAAGAGGCATAACATCTGTGCATTATTCTCAAAAGAGTCAGAAAAAAAGACACAGTGTGATAAAGCAAAATATTAACCACTGTAAATCAGAGTGACAGGTGCACCAGAGTCCTTGCTACTCTTCCTACAATTCTTCCATGAATTTGAAATTATTTCAAAAGAAAAGTTTACAAAATAAAACCAAGTTCAAACCCTGAAATGTGACATTCAAGGATTTCTGGGATCTACCCTCAAACTATCTTAACAGTCGTATGTCTCCTTTGTTCTTCATCATTATACAACTCCCATGATGGCCACAGTGAACTCAATTCTTCCCAAACATACCCTATATTTTCCACCTTGGTGTTTATGCTCACTCAGATCTCTCTGTCAGGACAGCCTTATTTTCACTCCTCAAGCTTTTGAAATCCTATTCAACCCTGGACGTCCTTAATAAAAATCACCCAGTCTAAGGAAGAAACCCTCATTTACCCACTTAGCCCCTGAATCCATCCAGTCTCTTGGGTTAATTCGTCGGTTTGGGTTAGGTCAACCTTCCTCCGAGCAGTGGGCTAGCCTCAGATTCCACCCAGGTAACCACAAGCAGAACTCAGAGGACGTGGCTAGGCTGCCACCTGGTGGTCATTAGGAATATATTCGTTTGCAGAGCGTCTGCGAGCACAGAGGTTTAGAGCATGGGAAAAGTCGGGACACACAGATTCTGCTGGAATTCTTGTTCAGTTCATCTGTGGGTTATAAAATCCACTTTATAGATTGTTTTAGGACTAGAGTTAAGATTTATTAGTTGTTTTTCACAGAGTATTCACTCTATGAATGGTAGTATTATTAGAAACATTATTATAAGTGTACCTTAATGACCATATAATTTCATTTCATCGTTTTATAGTTAAGGAACTGAAATCCAGGGGAGACACAGAGCAAGGCCTAAAGGACGGGCCTTTTGACTCCTCACTCCGTTACCCAACGTAGATCAGAGGAAAGCAGTTCGTTATGCGCATGGCAGAAATGATAGGAGGTAACTGTAGAACACCTGAAGTGGTTTAAATCTCATTCACATTCCCCCTCTCATTTACTCCACCTTCTAAGGTGGGCCTGCAAGCCACGGGCTCCAGGGTAGGGGGACACTCCAGAGGAGAGATGCTCCCTGGGTGACGGAGGAAGAGGATGGTTGCTCAGGGGCAGGTGCCTGCAAAGGATGAGATGTCCCCTCAATGAGGTAAACCAGAGTAATTTGCCTTTGGCAGTTTGGGTGGTTACGCTTCAGTTTCACTTTCTCTTGTGCATGAATCACTTCCTTTCAGATTTCTTTCTCTATACTTCTCTCGGGTTCAGTCTCTTCTGTCTTCTCCTGCACCTCTTCCTCCTTCTTCTTCTCTAAACCTAACAAAGAGAACTCTCCTTGGAGCTGAGAATCCTGCACAGACCGAGTGCTGAGGCTGGCACGTACACCATTTCCCCTCCTGCCCTCTGATCAGAAGGTGACGGTTACTCCACTTCCTCTGATTAACTCACACAACACTGATGAAACATTTTAACGTCTTTCCAGAAATCCTGGTTTGTTGTTCTCCAGTTAATCGCTGGATTCTGCCCCAACCCTCTCCTGCCCCTGTGTCCTCTCTGCCCACCAGGGTCTAGTCCACTGTGGCTGCAGAATGCAGTCCAACATTGGTGGAATAGCCTCAGAGCTTCAGGGCTTCCCTTTTGTAGAGATAAGAGACAGGAGTAGGCTTAGAAAAGAGCCACCCCTTCCTCCAACCTGTTATAATCTGTTACCGTAACCCAAGTTCTCATGTTCCGCCTCTAAACCCTAATCCCACACTCACGCTGTATTTTTTTCCTTTATACCAGGTCTACAGCAAAATTCTCCAAATTCTCCCTGCCATCATGGCTTTTAACACGTCCTTTTTAGGATTTTAAAGTGCTGAACCCAAAGACCCCAGTTTTAAATGTTTCCCAGATCCATGAGGTCACTAACCCCCTGGCACGTGCCCCAGTTTTTCCAACATTCAACCACCTTAAATGCTATTTCACCCAAAAAATTGTTATAGCTGTTCTGTCGCCCCCCCTCATTCTTTCCTGCCACCAGCTATACTATCGCTCTGAGTGTTTGCTTTGTACCACGTTCCTGAGATAGAGAGAAGCCCTCCTGGAAGCCCTCTTTTCTTCTAGATAAGGAGACCAAGCTGATCATTATTCTACATTTCTTGTTCAAGTCCCTGAGGTTGTCCCAGCTGAAGCCCATGGGATTGTCCTGGCCCCAAAAGGCTCCTGACTCCCATCCTGCTACATCCCCAGATCCCTCCTCCTCTGCTGCGCTCATGCCCCCACCCTATGGGCCCCAGGCTCTGTGCTCCTCAGTGGGCTTGTAAAACACTGAGCACCCACCATGCGAATCACACTGAGACCCCAGTGAGGCCCTGTGCTTCTAAATAGACAGGCTTGATCAGAAGAGAGATGGAACACAGGCTCACCAGGCAGTCAGACAATCCTTCCTTCAAGCCCTCTGGGTCTGATCAAAGACACAAATGTCATGATTTAATCCAGAGAAGACAAGACAAAGGTGTCATGGAAGACAACTTTCCCAAAACTAATTTCCCTAGAATGTTCCTCAAAAAAATAAGATACTAATACATTTGGGAAATACAAATTCTCTCCTTCGTGGAGAGTCATAGTTCATATCAGCTTATTAAAAGCTTTAAGAAGTTGTGCCTTAAAGAATCGGGTTTGTCTTTTGTTAACCACGTATTTTCCCAAATTATTTGATCACGTTAGAGAGTAAGCCCTCTAAGGGATAGCATTTTATATTGTTTCTCTTTATTGCCCCTGGATCTAGCTTATTTCTGGCACTTAGAAGGTACCCAATAAAGTACAATTTGAGTAGAATTATCGTTTCAGATCCCTAAAGGAATAGCCTCTGCAAAGGCCTGTGACAGACTCCTCTTCAGTTCTGCTGGACTTACAAATAGGGAAGATACAGCAAGACAGAAAGAAGAAGTTTTGGCAATTCAGGGCAATTTAGGAGAAGGGATATGTTAGAAAAGTTAGCAAATCTCATTTCTTGGAATCTTTTACTCTCAGAACACAAAAGCAGAAAGAAGGACAAGATGACCTTGGTGGACCCTTTTCCCAGAAAGTTCAGAAAACTCTCGTTTAGTTGAATCACCACCTTCTCCCCTAGGGTTCCATCCACTCTCTCTCCCTACTTTTGAGCCTTTGGTCCAGGAAGGAGACAAACTCACTCAAACTCCCCCAGTAGCAGTTTTTCACAGACTCAGTGAAAAATGGGTGTTTGCAAACCCCCGGATCTGAGAAAGGAGAAAGCTGAGAGAGGAAATGGAAGCAGATCCTTTGCATCTGGACAGAGGGGCCCAGCTGCTCGGCCCAGAGCAGAGGCTGTGAGCAGCACCTTCTCCACCGTGGGCGGCTGTCCTGGCTCTGCCCCGGGTCTGGCTGAGCAACCTGCCAGCGGAGCTCTCAATTCTGCAGCTTCAGAACTCGTGCCCCGCTCCAGCTCGTCTGTCTGACGGACACATGAAGCACAGAAATTTTCTTACTTATCAGTGTTATCAGGCTCCATGTCTGGAGGACAATATCATTCAAAAGCTATTTTTACTGGGTTTTGCAATGGACAAGAATGTTTTCCTAATGCATTCTCTATTACCTTTATAATGATTTCTTACCAAAGATCTGTCACTTAATATTTTCATTTTCTGTAACAAGCCATGCATAGTAACATAAGAGAAAAATAGTGTGTATACATATCATATATTATAGATTTCTGGAGGCAAGAGAATCTTAGAAAATATTTCTCTACTTATCAGAAGAGGAAACTGATATCCAGTGAAATTAAGTAACCACCATATAGCCAGTATTAAAGTCGGATGGCTCTTTTACTCCCAGTTCAGTGTTTTTACTAAATTCCGTGAAGCACAAGGGAGGGCACCGCAGAATGACAAACCAGCCATGTGCCGAGGCACTAAACTGCTAAATCACCCAGGCAGTAGAGCGCTAATTTGTCATCTCGTTTGGTATAAGGGATTTTATTTTTAACCGGTGGAAAAAATGAACAAAAGCTCACAAAAACCTTCTGAAATCCTGAACTGCATCTAGCACAAAAAAGGGCAATTGGTTAAGATTTCGGGATGAATGTGGGATATGTGATCAGAGAACTTTACAATGTCAAAGACATAGAGGCACTTAGTGTTTTCAAAGGATGGACGAAGGGTAGATGAGAGAGGAGGAGAGAGGGAGGGAGAGAGAGGGAGGGAGAGAGGGAAATACTCTACAACTGAGGAGCCAGACAAGCACAGAAGAATATCGTGGACTTCCTTCTCCTCCTAGGAATCATATAGCCTTCATCCTCATCTTTCAGCAACTGCTTATAAAAAAGAAAACATTTCTTTTTTTAAAAAATAAATCAAAATAGCAATTTTCTTTTTTTTTAATTAACAAAACATCTCTAGAAATTTGCTTGTGAAATGCCTTCTTGAATGAATGAGGTCCTTTGGATGGATACAGATGCAGAGCATGCTGGAAAAAATTGAAAGCATTATATTAAAGAGCCTTAAAAATAGCTATAATTTGTTGAGCATTTGCCGTGAGTTAGGCTCTGGACTAAAAACTCTACATTCCTCTATTCTATAGCTTTGCGACCCCCGTTTAGGTAGATTATCCCCATTTTGCAGACAAGGGAGTGGAGGCCTGGAGATGTTAATTGACGTGTCCAGGACTGCAGAACCGCCCAGTGCCGGAGTCTGACCCCAGAGCCTACTCTCCTGACCACGATACTACCAGTGTGTACTGCAATGTTGGCATTTCAGCCCGGACCCTCACTCCTTATGCTCGACAGTCCTGTGCCTCCAAAGACATTCAGCATCTTTAGCCCTCAGGCACTACATACAGGAGCAGCTTCCTGTCACTCTGAAAATTAAAATGCCCTCACATTTATAAACACCCTGTAGGGGTAGTACTCTCCCTATCCCCAGCACATGGAAAATAACTGTTAAGGAAAATAGTGAATTTCAGAAACTTAGGGGTAAAAAGAATTTTAAGAGTTCCATTAGTTTAGTTTTTGAAGTTAATTTGTACAGAAGAGACTAGTGATAAAGAGACCAAAAGAGTGCTGGGTTTGGTTTTTTACATGTTGATTTTGAGGTAATTCTCAAAAAAGCAACTATTTAGCACCTATTATGTACTGGAAAATATGTTAGATATTTTCATCCCTATATGGATGTGGGTGTGTGGGGGTGAGTGTGGGTGGGTGTATGTGTGTGTTAGAGAGAGAAAGAGACAAGGAGAATTATTATTTTACTTATATTATCCTTGAAGAAAATAATGTTCAGAGAACTTAATTTGCTGATCAGGGATTTTATTTAGGCTTCTTTCCACCATACTATAGCTATACTGTGGACATCAATGAAGTTGTCCTATTGGCAATTGGAAATGGAATTTGGGAACACGGTAAAAAGAGATCTAACTGTAGTTATAGCCAAAAGTTAGAAAGAAAAGAATGAACATGTGAAAATCAGTCTCGTTTAGCACATTAGAGGTTTGCCTTGTACAATAAATATTGTGATAAATATCTATAAATAAGTGATGCAGGGAAGGAAACAACTGGATCAGGGAAGAGGGAAGGCAGATAGCTGGAATGATGCCACATCAAACAAAGAAGTAATATTAGGGACTCCGGAGAAGTGGGGAGAGGGGTGGTGAGCAACATTAGTTGCTAGTCAGGGCAGAGTGACTGAGGACTGGGGAAAACCTTTAGAGTTTAATAAGCCTTCTCGGAACTGAAAGCCAATAAATTGAAGCCATCTCCAGTGTATGACAGATTTTTAAAAATCCAACTTCAAAAATTCCTTGGGAGAGCCATCATTTATTTAAAAAAACAAAAAAGAGGAAAACCTTGAGGTGGTTTCAGCATAAAAACAAAGGGCTAAGAAGTCAACACAGAAAAAAGTTGCTTACGATAATATGCAGTATTTGAAAACAAGCTTCTGGGGAATTTACCAGAGTGTGAAAGAGTTACGAAAACAGTCCCATTTTGGCTTAGAGCCCTCTCAAGTGTGTGCCAGGGCTGTAAGTATCCTCTCTGAGATCAGTGTGAGATAATTTTCCGGAGAGAGCTTTACCATCCTTAGACACCTCCCCTCCTAGGGACAAAGCTTTATTCGTGGCAGTGGGATTCTAGTTATGTTGTAGGAAGACTTTCCTATCCACACAACGTAAAATGGGCTGCACATTTCCCTTAAGAGCAAAAGGTCTCCCGTTGTTTTGGAAAGACCAAGACAGGAAGGCCTCCCTGGTGCTGAGCTCAGTGACTTCAGATACTTTGTTCTTCAGTCTCCTGAGCAAAGGATGTGGCTGGGGTGGGAGGCGGGGACTGTGCGTGTGCGTGTGCGTGTGTGCATGCATGTGTGTGTGTGTGTGTGTGTGTGTGTGTTTTCTCATTTCCGCTTCCCCTTTCAAGCTGGTAACAGCAGTTTAATGAGGACAGAGAGAAAGGTACAGTTTGCAATATGATACTTTCTCCTTGTCTTCACCTCCATCCCGACACCTGGGAAGGGCTTGGCTCAGCTTTGATAACTGCTTTGCCTCAAACTTGGCTCTCTGCCAGCAGACAGGTGAGTACAACTTCCACCGCAATTTTCAGACTGTACGATTTAGGATGGTGCCAGGAGATGGGAGGAAATAGGTCAGAGAACAATCAGGCTGCGAAGAAAAGGGAAGAGACAGGAGAAAATATCCCACACCCCTGACTTCAACCTTAAAAAATTCATCATTGTGCCTCTTGGAACAAGGAAGTCCTCCTACTTTTTTTTTCTTCCCATTACCAGAGAGGTACTCTTTGTAGGGTCATAAAACATGGGTTCCTTTGGTGGCTGAATTAATATTTAGGAATTTTTCACCTTTCTTGTCTAAGTTCCCGTCTGTGTCTTGCTGTACTCAATTTGCTGTAATTGCAGTCTGATTCTAACTTTGAAGGGTTCTCCAGGAGAAAAGTTTCTTAGCTTCATTGCAGGGCCCATTGTAGTCTCCGTAACTCTGACTGTTGGGAATACCTAGCCTAAATCAATTTTGCTTTTTGTGGGTATGACCACTTTCTTCAGAAGCTGTAGAAGAAAACTGTTGAGGAGATAAACTACAGTAAGATATGTTCGGGTTAGATATGAGGGCGACTTGACACAACTGGACAAGGCCAGGCCAAATTAACCGGAAGGCTCAAGATAGATAACCACCTGTCAGGGTTGGTTTTCAGGCTGTATGTCTCAGAGATGGATAGATGGATATGTTGACCACTTAAGGACATAATCCTGGGAGGGGGCGGTCTGTGCTCCTCCAACATCTCTTGTCTCAGTGGTAGTCAGGCTGAGCATGTCACCATCTACCCACCATGAGTTTCTGGGAGGGTAGAGGAGTGGAAAGATCCTCTACACTGGGGTTTTCCCGTGACCCTGCTTGCTACTGAACTCACCAGTGGGTGGAGAAGAGGTGGGTCCCCAGTGCAGAACAAGGACAAGATAAAAGAGCCCCACTGAAGTGATTGGATAAGACCACAAGGGTTTGGAAGAGATACCCAGGGAAGTACTAGTGACTGTCTACCATAAATGGCCCAGATTAGAGAGACAAGGGGACTTTTTAGACAATACATGGCAGTGCTGAGGATAGGAGGTTGGAGGCTTTCAACTTGTATGTCCAAGCTTCAGGCTTAACAGTAGAACTAAAAATCTGGTGTGATTCTCCTATAATGTGAAGCATTATTAGGAAGAAGATAAGGCAGGTTTACTATCTATCTCTTCTGAGCATATTATCAGAGCTAACGAGCTGAAGATATAACAGAGAGGACAGAAAGAGATCTAAGTAATGATTTCTTATTCATGGATACCCCAGGGGTTTGGAACTTCCTTACAACCATACTAAGAACACTTTCTCATAACTCCTTTGGTCCTCTGAAAGTTAGATGGAATCCTGTGATTGAGCATTATGTAGTGGCCATAGAGACCCAACACAGTCATTTTCAGTTCAAGGTTTATGACTCGTATTCTAATAAAGAATGGAGAGGAAGTGTGGTCCCAGCTCAGATCATGACTCACAAGGTTCACTCTGGGCTACAGTAAGGGAAAGGGACCAGATATTTATTTCCACTTGATAACTGCCAACTGTTCGGTTTCCACCTAAAGGACAAGACCAAAGCAGGCATTCCAGTACCCACTTTGCTCTGTGCTCTGCCCACACCCAGGCCTGATGCAGGAAGGCTTAAACACAGATTTTGAGGAGAAGAGAGTGTATAGCTATTGTGAAAGAAAAGGAGGAAAGAATGCAAATGAGTACCTGAGGGAGAGAGCTTCGTTACCAAGGAAATAGAACTGAAGAATTAAAGATATGAATTCACAGAACTAATTCAATCGAGAAATCTGCTCATTTTCCCCCTTTATCTCTCAGCTGAACTATCTGTAAACCAGTCCAAACGAACTGATGTTCCTTATTTTTGATGTTTTTATAGCCCATCCACATGATAAAATTTTGTGTCTCCCCACACTGAGAGCACAGGATTACTTTTCTCCAAATGTACAACTTGAATATTTCCTGTAGCAGTTTACAAGCCTTCCAAAAAACTCATCCACATCGTGGAGGTGGATGTAAGGAATAAAGGGAAGGAGAAAAAAAGAGGTCTTAGATGGTATTCTTTCAGTATTTGTTCAGCTAAACTTGTTTGTAGGAAGAAGAGGGTGAAAAGGGAAGGAAAGAGTTATCTTGACGACTTGGCATTTTTCTTGGTATTATTTGTCAAATAACATCCTCCTTTTTCCTTCAAATAGATGGAACTTCTCTCTTAGACCACAGAAATCTCAGAATGCTAAAATGCTATACTCAGGTTAATTTTTGTTCTGATGACCTTCCAAACTGCAGTGACATGGAAGAGGGTTAGAAATTAGGAAGATATTTCCTATCTATGAAGGAATGTGAGCGCATGTCGCAGGTCGGAGTGTGTAGATTGGGGCCCGGTCAACCTGGCTTGAGATGGAGTTTCTCTTCTACAAACAGAGAAATGTTGGCTGTCCTGGGATTTCCCACAGCCCTTTGCAACAGTGGTGATGTGTGCCTCAGCTGTGAATGCGGATAAGATGCAGAAGGTCTTATGGGCCCCATCATGGAAACTCCATTTCCTTTTTCTCTCCTCCCACGCTTGTTCTCACTCTCAGTCCCAATTCACAGGCACTGCTTGGGGTGGAGGTGCAATACAGACAGAAACAAGGAGAGGTCTGTCTGAAACACATCCCTGGGAGGAGGCCCAGAGAGTTCAAGAAAAACCCTGGGGCGGAATCTTGGAAACCAAAAGTGGGGGAGGAAGGCTGTGATACGAGGAAGAAAGCATACACCTGGGCTCAGGACTTGTGAGTCTGAGTCTTGTTTATAACCATAACGTTCTGTGTGACCTCACATAAGCTTCCCTCTGTCTCTATGTCTGTCTCTCTGTCTCTCTCTCTTTCTGTTTCCTCAACTGCAAAATGAGTGACCAGGACTAGATGATCTCTCTGATTCCTCTGGGCTTTAAGTCAGAACACAGGACCTATTTGTTGCTTATTTTTCATCTCTGCTTAACAGCAACGTCCTTCTTTCACCACCTGGATTTTACACACACACCACAGTACCCTGTTGCTTACTCCTTTTCTTCCTTCTTTCCTTATTCCTAAAAATGTTCCAACTTTAGTAAATGGTTTAGACTGAGGGAAGATTAATAATAATAATAGCTATCATTTATTAAGCACCTTCTTTGTATATCAAGGACTTAATATACATTATCTGATTTTAACCCCCAATAAGCCAACAAGTTTGATATGTTATCTGTTTTACATGTGATGAAACCTAGGTCTAGAGGGGATAAGTAATTTTACCAAGGATATACTTACAGTAAGTAGAAAGAACTGGAATTTCAAACAAGGCTGACTCTGATTCCAAGGTCCAGGCTCTTTCTACAGTTTTTCTTCTCAAACTTTGACCACCCTTACGGGACTCCTTAAAAATATCTCCATGGTGAGATGTCTGTAAGCAGAGCTGATATTTGGCAGGTACAAATTGGTAGGCCCATACTGGTTGTTAAAATATTAAAATATGTCCATACCAAATTATGATAAATATCCATTGTTCCAAGTTTTCTGAGTGCCCATGACAACCCAGCTATCCCAGCCCTTCCCACAAGATTCCCCAGACTGACACCGAAAACTCACTGCCACACCAGCCACACACTTTTAGGACCCGGCCACACGGCTGTGACTGGTACCAACTCTGATTGGTCTATGCTGCTCCATCCCCATTGGTAAATGTTCTGAATGTCACAGCAATCTGAAAGTAAGGTGAAATTCCAGCAGACTTTCTCCTCTCAACCTAGTTGGGCCCTTACCACTAACCCGCTCTGTGAGCCTTAGGAAGGCAAAACTGCTTCATAACCATCTGAGTAGAGTCAAGAAGGTAAACTACACTAATAACCACACAAAGCAACACTTCCTCCACTGAGATTGTCACAAAGCCAAGTAAAAATTACTTTTGGTTTATGAGACCTCTTCTATACTAGACTGTAAAATGAAGAGTTTACATGTGAATGGAGAATTTACTGAAATGTTTTCTCCTTTCCTTTATTCAGACTACCTTTACTGCTGACACCTGGATGTGATCTTAGGTTATTTTCTTATTCTATTATTAGCGGAAAGACCATACAACTAGAGTCAGACTGACCTGAGTTTAAATCTCATCACCAAGATCCTAAATATGTGACCTTGGACAGGTCACATCTCTCTCTGAGCTCAGAGGACAATAATCAGCTCACAGGTGATTGTTAGGATTAAGTGAAGGGGTTTGTGAGAAGGTTTTATGGATAAACATAGGTACTCTACACCTGTCGGTTGTTATGAGCCGCTATTGCTTTGACTTGCCCATGTTAATATATAGTGAATCTCTGACCACACCCCTTAGAAAACAGAGACTGCAAGTATGTGATGTTCTCAGCATAGTAATAATAACATACCCTTAGAGGTTTTCTCTGCTACTAAAGTTACTGCTGCTAATAATGATTTTTGTTTGAAGATGTTCATTTCAAAGCTCTTAAATAACTCCCTTATCTTCAACCTCTAGAGGTGATTTCTCTTGTCAATTTCAATCTTGTCTGCTGCAATTTCTGCTTCTAACTATAACATCCTCAGAACAAAGAGAATTCTCTCCTACTCTACTTGGTTGTAGCAGATTCCAGAACACTTGACAGACTGTGGAGAAATATTTGGGGAATGAACTTCTAAAGAAATGTAGGGAGAGGGAAGAGGAAAAGACAAAGAGATGGAAATGATAGCAGAGGGGGAAAATGAGGCTTTGGGGTGATCCAGGCAAGTAGCAATAGAACCAGCGTGCAGTTTTTTGGTGTTTTGGGGGTGGGGGTGGTTAGTGGGAACATCAGAGAAAAGACATCAGCAGGCCTCAGACTTCCATCCTCATAGAAGATAGATTAAATACAATATTATAATATAAACCAGCATCAAGAGAGGTAGTAGTCAGATTCCAGAAGGAACTTTTGACCAAGGAATGAGAACTTAGGATGGAAAACTCTGGAAAATATTTTTTTTTAATAGGAGAATTTGATAGTTTAATCCTTATAAATTCAGTCAGACTTGTGTGACCACTGTGTTATATCAACAAAAGATTGGCATGACCATGCCCCAAGCCTTTTTCCTCTTCACTATATAAAAAATGTATACATTAGGATTTGAGACTATGTGGAAAGTCAGGAGCACCTGGCCCATGACGTACACTAGGTGAGGATAATTTTTCATCATCAGTATGGTTCTTGCTCCTCTGCAGGTACAGCATTTGCTGAGCCCCTTCTGTTGCAAGGTACTGTGCTTGCCCTGAGATAGGATTTAGGGGGCAGGTTACAAGGATTAGTGGATAAGAATAAGAAAGGTAGCCACTTATCTCTTGTTGAATATGGTATAGGGATGTGTGCTAGTTGCTTGAGGTGGGTAAGAAAAAGGAGGTAACTTGAGTAGGCGTAGATAGAAAGAGTAGATAGAATTTCTTTGGGTAGAGAAGAAGGTGGATGAACCTGCATAAGCTAAATAAGGAAGCAGAAAAGTTCAAGAAGTGCTGGAGGTCAGCGAGCAACACCTGACTGAATCATTCTCATTTGGGCTCCTTCTCAGCCTCCCCCATCAGGCTCACCACTTCCCTGGGTCAGTGAAAGCTGGAAGTCCAGGAACTCCATAAGTCAGTGTTAATTTGAAGGGGAATTTGCTAAATGGGAAGTAATTTCAGAAGCCAAAGCCACTGGACCATTTCCTATTTCTTACGGGGAAAACCACACAAATGCATTTTTACAGTTATTACTCCTACAAATATTTCAAACTCAACTAGAATAAATTTATAAACATTGGCATTGGAGGCAAACTTATACAACATTAAGTTCCACCAATTCATTTTCTAGAGGATAAAACTGATGCCCAAATAGAAAACCTAATTGGTTTGCCAGAAGTCAATTAATTGGACAAAACGGTTGGAAGAATCCCCAGGTCTCCTGACTCCTCGTCAGTGCTCTTTTCCCTGCACAGACTCCATTGTACATAGAGGTGTATTTTTAGTATGACTTGTTTAGAGGAAATATCTCTATGCCCTTCTCTCTATTACAAGAGGCCCGGGTCTTCAAAGGTGCCATCTTGGCAGCAGTGTGCACCCATCCTTCAATTCTTTCTAACACTCTCACTGCTGATGTTTTTATCTGATAATCAATTGCCACTTCCTCCAAATTTTTACAAAGAATACCCAGTTTCTTATCTCCCAGCAGCACAGCTTCCTTCTCTTACCACTAAACAGACAATTCTGTTTCTCCCTGCCTCGCAATATTGCTGTACTTATCATGTTCCCACATAACGCCCCATGAACAGGTCTCTACAGCCCAGTGTGGCAGAGACTAGGGAAAATTAACTTACTCAGTTCTCTGGTCCCATGTCCAGTTTGTGACCATTGAGAAGATTAGCTTAGATATGCCTTGCATCTTTTACTTCAAACTTGAGAACATTGTTGCTTTTTGAGGTGAAGAAATTATTCCATTCTCACCCAAATTGCTCAGAAAATGACTGTCATTTTCAGTAGGCAGTAGAGCCCTTAACTTGTCTAGCCTTTTTATCGTCATAACTATAATAGCCATTTATTTGTAACCCTTTCTTTTGAACTCTTAAGTATTGAGGATTCTGTTTCCATAGGCATTTTCCTTTAGGTATTTACATTAAGTAAAACTTTTGTGCATAGGACAGAACAGCAAATAGGAATAGTTAAGAAAATACAACTTCTGTTCACAATTATAGGAACTCCTAGAGTAGAAACAAGTCACAGAATAACCCTCAAATTCATCTCTTTTCTCCAACTTCTAGCCCAAAACATTTTTACATGCTTAGTAAACACAGTTATAAGCTTATTGTTATAGTTTTGAAGCTGATCTCCCTACATGTGTCTGTGATGACTCTGTAAGGCCCTGGGCTCCCATGGGGAATAGTCGCCTACTCAGTATTCATTCATTTAGAGAATAAGTATTTATTAAGCAACTACAATGTGTTAGGTTCTGTTTTAGGCATTAAGGACACAGCAATGAACAACCCAGACAAAAATCTCTGTTCTAATGGAGGCTATTTACTAATCAGAAAAGTAAACAATAAATTAGATTAACAAAATATAAAGTATGTTAGTGATAAGAACAACAAAGAAGAAAATCAAGCAGAGAAGGTACTCAGTGACGGTGACTACTGTAGGCTGAAGAAGCCAGGCCTGGCTACATGCAGAAAGTTGGTTAAGAGCTAGGCTTGCAGGGTGAGTATGTGGAAGGCTGAGGGATAGGGAGAGGGAGGGAGAAGGAACATGAGAAAAGCCTAGGGTTAAAAAGGAGAGAATCACATTCAGGGGGAAGAGGGGAACTTAGCCCTGTAGGAGGAATGTAGAATAGATTCCTATCACAGAGGATGTTGAAACCCAAGTAGAGGCCTCCATCTACCATCTCTGTTAGTGAGATTCTGGCACTGTGCTAGGCATGTTGGGAGTTTAGCTGAAATGGCACATACGGAAATTCATAGTACTTGAAGTGTTAGGGCTGTAATGCCTTTGTTGAGAAACTGAGACCAGAGAAAGGGACTGAATTTTCCAAGGTTACACCCTTAGTAAGTGGCAGAGTAAAGTGTGGGAGTCAGACATTCCTTCCTTCCTCCGTCCTTCCTTCCTGCCTGCCTTCTTTCTTTCCTTTCTTCCTGCCCTTCTGCCTTCCTGCCTTCCTTTTAAATTCCCCTAATCACCAAAAACTTCTTCTTGTGAGCTGAAGAGTTCTTTTGATTTAGGTGAGTTCCATTTGCTCTGGGAATTAAAGACAACAGGCAAATCAGCCTTGGACGTTTTCTTCTCTCGGCTGACACCAACCTATTCAATATTTTGGAAGTGCAGGACTAGGTAAAAAAAACTCTGATCAAGGCTTTCTTGACCCTATCCTAAACTCTTTCTAGGGGCAGTTTCATCCCCTTTTTATCACCTCACAACAGCTCTGACCAAAGGACAAGTTATCTCTGCTACCGCTCTTTGTGGCTTCCCCATGTCACAAGCTTAATTCAGTCATTTAATTTCCCCTAAAAGGCACAGGCAGTGGACAAGGAGCCAAGTGTCGGGTTAACAAACTTTCCTAGTGCCAATTGCTGTCTCTCCTTGGAGAAAAATATGTCCTAGGCCAGACCTGAAGTGAAAGAATTTAGATCAGACAATAGTAATTATGTGTTATTTTTCTCTGGATATGTTTTGTCTGTCGCAAGCAGAGGCATCCAAAACAAGTTTATTGCCCTAGGAATGCATTTTATGTTCAGGCTGTTCTTTTCGAAAATAGCTATTTTAGTGCCTAAATTGTTGAATGCCTCACTAATGATTTTGTTTTTAAGGGTTTGAAGAACAGAAGTCGCTGGAAACTGGCACTCTTCTTATTCTTTTTCTTTTTATTTTCCCTTTCTCCGACAGTCAAAGTGTAGCTATGAAGATGAAGCCGTTCATGGCAGCTCCGGGGGACAGAGGGATAAGACAGTGAAGAGCAATGGTCCCACTTCTGCTTGTTCACTGTAGTGGGTGTGAGCGTGGCAGGTGGGGAGGAGGCAGGCAGACAGAGTCTAAGTTAATGAATGCTCGTTAGCCTCAAGTCTTTTTTTTTTTTATTGCGGTAACATTGGTTTATATCATTGTATAAATTTCAGCTGTACATCATTATACTTCTATTTCTGCATAGATTACATCATGTTCACCATCCAAATACTAATTACAACCCATCACCACACACATGTGCCTTTCTTTTTAAGCTCTATTTGGACAATCGAATGATTCTTCCGCTCTTTTTCCTCTCATCTGAATGTATCTTTTGGAAGTATACATAGGAGTTGATTAGGCAGTGTTAAATGAAATGTAAATGCATTGATGAACTGGGGAATTAACTCATGGCTATGGAGAAACCCAAGTTGACAAATTAGAGTGATGATCCTGAAGGCGGTGGGTGCTAATTGCTTAAGGCAATGTCTCCTTGTTGTTTCTATTGTGGGACTTTTTTTCCTCCAAGAGAAATCTTATGTGGACCCCTAATCTCTAAAAGAGGAAACAAAACAAAACAAACCTAGAATGACTGCAGTTGGAGTGATATGCTGGGTGTGGGACCGTAAAAAATCTGTTTAACCTTTGAGATCTGAGAGTTCATATACCCTTATGAGGATCAAATAAAGTAAATTTTAGAAATTGCAAATTTAAAGATAATTTAATTTCAACACAAGATTCTGAAGGACAAAATCCTTAAAGAATAAAGAAAAATGTTTTCTAATACAGCATTTTGGCTATCATGAGAAGTAGCAATTTTTTAAGTCAGAAGAGCTTTCTCAATGTCCCTTAAATTATACGCTGTTTGAAGTTTCCAGACTTACTGATTTGAAAGACATGCCCCGGTATTTAGATTTTTCAGAGCATTCATTTTTCTGGAAGATGGAAGAAAAACTAGACATCTCATCCCTCCTCCTGAATGGGCAGAAGGGTCATGCTCCTTTTTTGCAGAGCCGGGAAGGTGTGGGGGACAACCCTGGGAGCGGTGGTTTCTGAACGGAGGATGAGAGGGTGTCACTGTATTTCAACTCTCAGGACAGCATCAGTGTGGCGGGAGGCCCTGAAGTCTGAGCCAGGGCCATGGAGGGCTCTGTGCTGAGCCCCACTTCCTGGGAGAAGCGGCGGGCCTGGCTCCGTCAGAGCCGTCACTGGCAGACCCAGATCCTGGAAGAGGAAGCTGCAGCCGCCCTGCAGGATGTCCCAGATCCCGAGCCTTCCTGCCTGGACGATGTTTTCCAGGAAGGTAAGAAGTAGTTGGACATCAAACTGACTTCCACATTGTCTGTGGTATCAGACACAGGTGGCAGCAGGCACAGGTCTGCAGAGCGGGCAGTGGGTCCCTTGGTTCGGCTAGGCCTTCAAGGAGGCTCATTTCAACTGGTTTAAATGAGTTTAAGGGAAGAAGGGTAAAGTAACGCAAGATATGACTTATGTGAGAAAGAGACAGGCGTAAGATTAGGGGGAAAAAAAGAGGCACATTTTTGCATCATCCTGAGAAGCTGTCTGTAAGGACTTGAGGCCAGGTTTCTCCATGAGTGCTTTGGGATATTTCCATTTTGTCTGTGTAACAAGGTTACACTCCATCTGGATGCCTGGACTCTGGCCGCAACTCTGTCACTAACGAGCTGTGTGACCTTTGGCAAGTCACTCACCTCTCTAAGACATATTTGTCTAATTGAAGTAGAAACACCTGAAGTAATAGTAGTATCTTTTCTAAATGCCTCTCAGAGCTTCTTTGAGGTTCGAGTGAGACTATAGACACAAGAGTAAAAAAAAAATTGTTATATAAATAAACCCATCCTTGCTCGTTTGGTGGAAAACAAAAAGCAGACATACAAGATTGTGCTTTTTTTTCTTTTTCTTCTTTTTTTTTTTTTTTTAAGTAGAAAGATCCACCCCTCTTCCCAAACCTTGGGGAAAAGAGAGCAGTGGGCCTGACATCCTAGGCATTTTCCAGGTTCCTGGGAGGAAGGGGGCAGAGAGGCAGAGAGAGAAGAAACATCCACCATTTTAATACATGGATGTTTTCTTCTATATCGTAAAGAAAAGTTTTGTGGGAGAGGAAAAAGATTCATGACGTGGCTTCCATAAGAATAAACTTGTGCAGCGGAGTGGGTTGCAGGAGGAAGTCTGACTTCCTTCAGTTCTCAGTGTTCTCACGTCTGACTTTTCTAGGGAATCCAGTCAATAAGATTGAGGACTGGCTGCAGGACTGTGGGTGAGTGCTGGAGAGGCAACGAGATTGAATGTGGTTGATGGTTGGGTATGTAACACTGACTCCTGGGAACTCAGAGACTGGGAAATGGATTTGAATTGGTCTCAGGGTTAGAAGTGAGGTTGCAATGGGGGTGGGATTGTAAAGGCTTGGGTGAGTTTGGGGATTGGAGCTGTGAATCAACTGCAAGTGGGGACTGAGTTAGGAAAAAGGTCTGGAAATAAATAGGCTGATCTTGTCTAAAGCCAAGAAGGATGGAAACCTGCAGCTAAGGGGAATGGCTGGGCTAAGTGCCATATCCCCCTCCATTGCCTTTCCCTTCAGACTGGAGTCTTACATTATGTAACAAAAGAGGAGTTATAAACCTAATTGTTCTTATGATCAGAGTAATTCATCACTATGTTGCCCATTTCTACTGCAGAACCCAGGAAGAGGGACTAAGGGCTTACCCCAGGCATTTAAATAGCGAACAAGTGGAGCAGGTACTTCAAGGCAAAAATGCAGGATCTCTTTCCGCAGAAACACTTTAAAATATGAGACCCCACACCCCATCAGCCTGTACCATTTTAGCCTCAGTCTACCCAGACACAGAGGGAAAGCTTCTGTGACCTATTTAAACTTGATCATTTGTGTGATAACGAATTCTCAGAATTTATAACTCCTGCCTGCTCCTTATTTCCCCTCCAGGAATGTTTCAAGCTATATATAGCTTTTAATCTAAACTCATCTATTAACATATATATAAACCCATCCTTTCTTAATTGGTAGGAAATAAATAGCATTGAATAAGCCAAGGTCGTTTATTTCTGCCCTGGAAGGGTTTGTTTTGTGTTTTTGTTGTTTACGAGACATGTTGTCCTTATTGTCCTCATCTGATTCACAGTTCATTGACTTCAAAGTCAATTAAGGTAATCAAAGTACAAGGAAGCAAAGGGATGGTGGTAAGAGGAACGTTTGCACGTTTGGGTGTGTGAGAACTGTCCTAGGATTTAAAATGCTTCACCTGATATGTACAGGAGAACCAGTTGGCTCAGTTAATGTCTTTACCTCAATAACTACTCTTGAGTCTTATCAATTCACATCAATAATTATTGACTGTGTATTTGCTAACTGTCTGATTGTCTAAATGGCCTAGAGGGGTGCCAAATAGTTTAAAATATACCCCTTGACTTCAAATATACTAGGTGAAAAGAATAAATTCACAGAAATACAAGACTGTAAACTCCAGAAATCACCTTTCCCCACCCATATTCTATAGAGATAAACCCTGAACCAAAACTCATGAGGGGAAGGTAGTCTGGTGAATGGAAAGGCTCCAAGATTTGAGCCTAATTCTTGTGCTAACTATCTGTATAACTAATTGTAAGCAAACAACTGAAATTCTTTCTATCTTAGACTCCTCACCTACGAAGTGAAGAACCAGAATAGTCAAGTGTCCAAAGTTTCTTGTGAGATTTAAATGGTATGATATACGTATAAGAGCTTTATGCTCTGTGGTAATATGTGAGTGGTGAGGTTTATAAAGGAGGGCCACAGGTTTAGACAAAGCATGTCTTTACAAACTATGCCTCTCCTTTAAGCTCTCAGGGGATTTTCTAGGACATGAATGTGTTGCTTGTAAATCATCAGAGGTAGAGTTGAGAACCCAAAAATCATCTGTGTGGATTTCAGCTTAAATCTCTGCAGGCAAGACCTATGGAAATTGCTGGAAGAAGCTAAAAATAGCCACATGATTCTCACAATCCAATCTTCCACTCTCCTCTTTGTTTATGAATTGGGTATACAGGAGGAGTAGACCTTGGCTTTTCTATTTCACACTTGAAATGATGCTAAGGGACCTTTGAACACAAAGGTGGAGAGAGAGGAGCAGCTATAGATCTAGTCTCTAGTCATTGATTTTATGTCCTAAGCAGTAACGTATGACTTGCCTGAGACTTGGCGATGGCCGTGAAGATTCAAATCAACATGCTCAGTGATGAAGGCATCAATAGATCCACCCCATGTCCATACATCTGCAGTAGACTCCACATACACATAGAAAAGCTTACTGCCCAAGGCTCAGTCTGGGCTGGTCTTCATACAGAGGATATGGACATGCCTGCCAGGGCACAACTAGAGAAGAAAAATGTAGGATGAACACCCGGCAAGAACTTGTATCTAATGTATAGTGACAAGTTTTGCTTTGGACAAACCAGGAATTTTATCAGTGGTATTTTTTAATGAAAATTGTATTGAAGTATAGCATACATGTCACTAGCATTTTTCTTTTTAATATAAATTGTAGTACAACTCAATGGGTGTAAGTTTCAGTTATGCTGGATGAATAAGTTTTAGAGATCTGCTGCATAACATGGTGTGTATAGTTAACAATGCAGTATTGTGCCCTTCAAAATTTAAGAGGGTAGATCTCATGTTAAGTGTTCTTACTTCAAAAAAAAAAAAAACAAAACAAAAACAAGGAGCCTCTGAGAGACGTTGGATATGTCTATTACCTTAATTGGTGATGGTATCATGGGTATTTGCATATGTCCAAACTCACTAAATTGCACACATTAAATATGTGCAGTTCTTTGCAAATCAGTCATACTTCAATAAAGCTGTTAAAATAACAGTCATATAAATTGTGTTGAAGTATAAAATATTTACTGAAATATAAATGAGTATTAAATATATATAGCACAATGAATTTTCTCAAAAGAAATACATCCATGAAACCTGAAGCAGAACATTACCAACATCCAGAAGCCCCTTCTGTTCCCTTCCATTCACTACCCTTCTCCCAAGAACCAATACCCTCGTAACATCATAGATAATAGACTTTTTTAACTTTATATAAATAGAATCATACAATGTGTACTCTTTTATCTGTTTCTTTTGGTCAGCATTGTCTTTATGATGTTCATCTATGTTTTTCATGAGCAAGAGGTCATTATTTTTTATTGTTCTATAACATTAAATTGTATATTTATCATACGATTTATGATTATTATTTCTTTTGGTGAACATATACAGGCATTTCCACTGAGTCTCTATGTAGTAGTGGAATAGTAGTGTGTTTTGATAGTAGTTATAATAATAGAAGGCTTTAGTACTTGCATTACTGTAGAGCAAAGCATTAAATGCAATAGTAAATCTCAGTAGTCCAGTAGTTGACTATATTACTTATCATAGTGTTTTTAGTAGTAATACTAAATATTAATTAATACTGATATTTGTAATAGTATATATACTATATGTTTGTAGTATTACATTAAAGTATATATTTTTATGTAATTACCTATTAGGAAGAAAAATATATATTTGTAGTTCTAGTTGTATTATTAGAGTTACCCATTCTTACTTAGCTTGGGTATCATTTCACATTTTATAATGTACCTTGATGTACAGTTTTTTTCATGAAGACATAAAAATTCAGGTTTTGGAAAACATGCTTGATTTTTTCACTGTTAACAGGAAGGTACCAACAAAAGGTGTCTACATATGTAGTGATTTATTTTGTAAAATTTAAACACAACTTGATCTACAGATGTTCAATTAGTAAACCCATTCCCAGTATTAAAGATTTCATTAAGTGATACTCCAATAGCCTAAGAGTCATCTGAATCGCTAGAGACTGATGTTGAAGTGGACTTAGAAAATGATAATATCCAGGCATCCAAATCCCCTTACATAATATTTGAGAACATACAGCAGCGAGGAGCCAGGACTGGAATCCAGGTGCTCTGGTTCCAGTTCAAAGCTTTTTCATAGACTATTTCACTCACCTGTTTAGACAGAGAATTTCTTCCTTGTTTGTAAAACTGAGTTGTTTCTCACTACCATTTATGCTGATTTCTGTCTGTTCTTCTTGCGGAGATGGTAAATGCTTGACAAGGCCATATCTCAAAAAGTAAAAATAAAATCTCTAACCAAGATGCAGATTCTGCTGCTTCCTGGAAGACATGATATTCAGCAAGAACATGGCTCAGAGAGAAGGAAGGAGGTGTGGGTAGATAAGATGACCTCCTAAAAGTTTTTAAAAGTTTTGCTATTTGTATTTGTGATGTGAAAATTATGGCACCCAAACCCTTGCTTCTATAAATGTAATTCTCTGGTTTTGCTTCTATATTCTTTCTTTTCTATTTTACCTAGGAATTTATCTGGAGAATTGTTGCTCAGCTGACTTTAGACAATGTGGTCAGTGCAATGGCAGCACAGTCTAAAATACAGTCCTAGCTCCCCCGACTACCTCTATGAATTCGTCAGTCAAATAACCACTCTGTCTTAGTTCTCTTCAATATAAAAGCAATTTAAATACTACTGAATCTCACTGGAAAATTATGTGAACTTGTGGGACATATTTGAGGAAAAGCCCCTTGGAAAATGTAATGATTTCAACCTATAAGATTATTTTTGGTTTTTAGATACTCTGAAGAAGGGTTTTTTGAGGAAGCAGGACTGTCAATCTACAATGGTGAGTATGGGCTCTGTTCTTTATTCTCTTGTTCTTCTCCCTGGATAGGGACATGGCTGTGCACGTGCACGTGTGAGTCATATGTACATGCACGCGCATATGCATGCGTAAGAATGCTGACTGTCTTTTAACTGTCTGCAGAATGCCTGTTAGTGGTCACAAGGCAGTCCAACAGGTCCAGAAGATAGAGAAAGCATTGGCTCAGAGCCCACTGCCTGACTAGTACTCAAAGATTATCTTCTGTTGGTGGTTGCTCAGCTAACAATCAGCTGTGGGAAAAGAGCTTTATAAAATGTGTGTTTATGTGTGTGAGTTCCCACTCCCGTGTGCTTACTATTTGGCAGAGGATTGTACACATGACTACGTGATATAGGGGACAGATTAATTAGAGGTGAGTCTTTCTATGATTCTTTCTGAATCAAAATATGAGTGTGATTTCTGAGGTAGTATATGTATAGCTGGGGGTAGTTTTGCAAACATGTGGATATCTGATATGATTGTGTGGTTGTAGATGTTCATGTATACAGGTGTGTGTGTGTGTGTGCGCATGCGTGTGTGTGTATCCAAGCCTGATTTTCTGTGACCTTTGCCTTATTATTTGACAGGCTGCCCCAGCCACGGAACCAGCTTTGAAGATGATTTGACCCTTGGAGCAGAGGGTAAGTGGCACAGCTCTCTGTGGTTGGGATCAAGGACGAAGCTATGCATTGGGTGAGTTAAGGATAGAATGGAAGGAGAGAACTGCTGAAAGAAGCAGCCCATCCCTGGGTCTCATCTGTAGGGAACGAGCAGTCTCATTATGATCTAATGTGAAACTCAGAATGCATCACTGCCCAGAAACACTTCCTCACCAGCCTGTCATGAGGTCTTCTGGCCCATCATTGGAGCTTTCCTTTGGCCCCTGGGAAGATAACATATAAAATCACCATAACATTGGCTGTCCAGACATCTTTGAAACTGCTTTCTGTATAAGAACCCCAAAGCAGCCTGAGTACTAGGTATAGGAGAGAGACTGCATTGCAGGAGAGAGACTGCATTGCAGGACGCTAAGGGCTTGAATAGAGTGTGGAGGTATAGCAACCTACCAGTGTCTCCTGGGGCCTGTAGAGACTCAGACTGAGGAGGCCAGGACCACTGGCCCGGAGGACTGAATGACTCTATCCTCCTCAGGACAGAGAAACTCTTGCCTACACGCCAGTCACAGTTCAGAAGTTCAGAGCCTCGGGGCCAGTTGTTCTTTGCCCTATCTGTCCGACTTCCAGGTCTGTGTTTGATAATCTTTAGACACTCCCACAAAGAGCAGAGTTCATGGGGTGCGGCTAGCCTGTAGTAGTGGCGGAGGGGAACAGAGGGGGGCTGAGTTTAAGTTCAGAGGGACAGCTTGGGTGATTTTCATTTCCCCTTCTAACTTTCTCTTTGCCTTTCTGTTCCCTGTCCAGCCACACTGTTGGCCGCCAATGGCAAACTCTTCTCCAGGTAAGTGTTAAGTTCAGCCAGGCTGAATAATGTCTCCTTCAGGAGCTACTGAACCGGGGTAGGTGTCAGAGTCAGAGATTTAGAACAAAGTTTGCACTAGAGAGTGAGATTTTCTAACCAGGAATGAGGCCATAGACTGAGTTTTTACAGTAGATGGTTCAAAGGTAGCCAGCAGGGAGTGAATTCACCCAGCTGGGCATGTTGTAGAGCCAAGGCGCAGACCGCTTACTGAGATTAGTATGACATCAGCTCTGATCCCTGCAGAAGTTTCCTGGAGACTGCCCGGCCCTGCCAGCTACCCCATCTTGGTTGCAGTTTGGCTTCCAGCAGCATGACTGGTGGGACCAACAAGACCAGTTCAAGGTAGGCACCGAGTTTGGCAGGGGTGTAAGGGCGGCAAAGATGAGAGGCAGAGGAGAATGGAACTGAGAACCATTGCCCATTTTTTCTGGGATATCTCTCTGGAGCTTTTATGCAGTCATATACTTGAGAAGTATGACCATATTTGCTTCAAGAATAGTAAGGAGGCAGAGGAATCTACTGCTCAGAGTTGGATCCTATGTGTAAAACACAGGTGTCTCCTCCACTGAACCTGGTAACCCACGAGGTGCAGTATTGGTACCATCACAGTTCCTGGACTAATATTACTAATTCCAGGGCTTATTAAGTAAGGACTTAATAAAAAATCAATAAATGTATTGATTAATTGATTTTTTGATTGAAACAATAAAATATTGAGTCATTCAGGCAATTTTGTATCCTAGTGCAGGCCAGACAATGGCTGTACGGAGTTTGAAAAGATGAGCAGACAAGGAGCTCTACAATCCAATAGGGTGAACAAAATATACACGCAAATAACTTTAAAACAAGATGGAAAGTGATGAAAACTAGTGTGATATAATCAAAAGTGTCTGGAACTTGGAGTCAAAGTTTGAATCTGAGACCTTGTTCTCAGATTTATTACCCATGTAACTATCTTGAGTAATTTGTAATCACTGAGCCTTAGCCCTGGCCACACCCCAGCTCAATTAAATCAGAATCTCTAGAGATGAGACTCAGATAGCTACATTTTTTTAAAGCTCCTCAAGGTGATTCTAAGGTGCAGCCATGGCTGAGTACCAATGATCCAGTCTTATGCCCACAATTCAGATAAGGAGACTTAGGACCATGGAGATAAAATCAGCACGTAGGAGGCAAGCACAAGTGTAGATCCAGGGATTCCAATTATCCAGCTATTAATTAAGCAAGATGGTACCTATTTGGATCAAAAAGCCCAGCATCCTTTCTGAAGAGAATGACAGTGATTATTCAAAGTCTCAAACACTAATCCACAGCCCCTCCTACCCTCTTTGTTGTTTGGAAGCATAGTCCTTGAGCTCTACTGTCATCCAGCTAGGTGGTACAGAGTTTTGGATGTAAATACGTGTTGGTGCCATTCTGAGAGACAGAGAGCTTGATCTGTCACGCAGGGCTTCTGTCCTGAAAATAGTGCTACCAAGGGGCCTACCTCTCAAAATCAGTTTTTGAATATACCTATATTGATTAATTTTCACCCTCAGTGTGAGAATAAACTGAATTTTGTGTTCCTTACACACTCATTGCTTAGTTATCCCACACAACCACTGGGGCAAGCTGAGTAGGAAGCTGCAAAACATTTGGCAAAAGCCAGCTACATCGCAGTGTGTGTAAGTGGGAACTGACTGGTTAATAACACAACCACAAGATTTCTTTGCATCTGTACTGCTTTTGAGTTTTCAAATCCCTCCATAGTAAATTTTCATTCATCTGGAATCCATTGTTCAAGTACTATGATAGAATCTTATTCAGTTTTTAAGCCAGGGCTGGATTGTAATTCCCATGTTTCAGACAGAGTATTTAGATTCAGAGAAGTGAAAGCTTTTCTCAAAGTCACAGTGGAAGGTAGAGAAATGGCCAGAAAAGTACCTCAGTCACCTGACACTTTGATTAGATACTCTGGATTACCCTATTTACCCAAACTCCCTCCTTTCAGCATCTCTGAGATTCTGGACAAGGTACAAGAAGATGCAGAAGATGTCCTCTTCAGTTTGGGCTTTGGCCAAGAGGACCACAAGGACACTTCTCGGATTCCTGCTCGATTTTTCACCACCCCCTCTCAGGCCAAAGGCATTGATTTCCAGCTCTTCCTGAAGGCCCAGGTGCGGAGGATTGAGATGGAGGACCCTTGCCTCATGCTGGCCAGTGAGTGTTACGACAGATCTGGGCTTTACTTCTCCCCTAGCCTCCAGACCTTCACAATTGGGATTGGTGCTCCAGATCCTACATTCTGTTAGTCAGCTTCACTCAACCCTTCGTCTCTCGTGTCTATGTCCTCTTCTGTTGTCTTCAGTGAAGATAGAGAACTTTGACATCCTGCTTCTCTCTCGTGAAGCAACAGTCTTCAAGAGACCTCACATCACTATTGCTTTCTTTAGGCCGTCTCTCCCTTAGCTGAGTCAAATCAGAACAATGTCTTTAAATCTTCTCCCCGTTTTCTATTTCTCAGTTGGGAATTATAGAATGTTCCCCATTTATAGCCACTACATTAAAATCATTTCCATTTAGAGCAGTGGTTCTCCAAGTCAAATATGTTAAATTGCTCAGGGAGTTTATAAAACATTCATATTCATAGGCTTTTCTTCCGAGGGGGAGGAAGCTCAGAAGTGTTTATTATAAACAAGCACACAGATGATTCTTATGTGTAACAATTCCACCACATCTAGGGAAACAATGATTTATGTTGTCCTGATTCCATACTAAGGAAAGATATGAGAGAGCTTCTCTACCTGGATGAGGGATAAAATACTCTATTTGATTCTATATGTTCGAACATATTTCAAATTATATTCTGCTACACCCCCAACAGGACAGTGTTTCTGACAGTGTTGTTTCAGATTCTTTGCATCAGATTCAACTTAAAAGCTTGGTAAAACTACACTTCAGAGGTCCACCTGCTGAAACAAGGATTTTGAGTTGGAGTATTTTCACAAGCACTTTAGATGATTGCTATGCACACTAAAGTTTAAGGATGATTTATTGAATTTATTTTACGTGCCAGGTACATAATTAGGAGTTAAATTCTGGAAGAATAGCAGCTACACAAGAGGAACATGCTTCTTGCCTTTAGGAAGCTTACAGTTTAATAGATACATGGTTTATCACAGTGCTTTTCAAACACAGATGTGCGTATGAATTACCAAAAGATATTGTTAAAGTGCATGAGATATAGTCTGAGATTCTGCATTTATAACAAGTCCCCAAGCAATACTGATGCTACTGGGCTAGTGACCACACTTTGAGAAGCAAGGTCTAGTAGAAATGATATGGTCCATCTAAGTTTCTCTTCCTCAGTCCATTGCCTAGTAATTGCTATCCCTCAAATTTGTTGCTTCAAACAGAAGCCTTCTATAACTCTAAAGTTTTGTTACTGTCTAAGATAATAATGTTGGTTTTGCCCTTTTTTGTCATCTAAAGCAAACACAGTGATAGAGGCCATTATTTAGAATATACTGACAGCAAATCAAGATTTAGAAAAGCTTCTCATCCTATGTAGAATTAATTTTTGGACAAAAGGAAAATATCTATTTGAGATGGAGAGTCAAGAAAGTCAAGAAAGGGGATCCTGGGTGTCAAAAATCTAAATGGGAGAAACACTAGTGGGGAGATTGCACCTACTTTCTAAATTCTGAGCTTTAGGAAGGCTACTGAAGGAAGAGATATAAGAGATAATTTGCTGATGACCCCCAGACTCACCGTCTTCAACTCTTGTACCCAGGCAGGTTTAAGCAGGTACAAACACTGGCTGCCACTGCCGATGCCTTCTTCTGTCTCTACTCCTACGTGTCTAAGACACCTGTCCAAAAGTTCACACCATCCCACATGTTCTGGAATTGCAACCCAACTGATGTGCCATCCATCAGGATTCTGGCTCCAGAACCCGAACCTCATTCGCCCAGAGAGCGCCTCCGGAAAGCCATCTCCAAAATGTGCCTGTATACATGCCCCCGAGATCGGCTGTCACCACCCCATAATACTCCCAAAAGGAACAGTTTGGACCAAGTGGTGTGGGAAGTGATGGACAGAGTGAGAGGAGAGAAGCTGGTCCTCCAGCAAGACCCTGAGTTTGGGCCAGGCTCGCAGGAAGATCCTGTACCCCCCATCAGGGGTACAGAGCTGCCCACCTCTTCCTGTCCGTGTGTCCTCTGTCCTAAAGAGGATGGACAGCAGGGGATGGCCACAATGCAGGCATCATCACAAACTCTGGATTCTAACTCCGAGGCATGCTGTTGCACACATTCTTTGCCCAGAGTAGATCTACAGTGGAACACAGACTCTGCACAGGTAAAGAGAGAGCTGTGGGGTCTCCAGGCCACCAATAAGGAAGCCCACTCAGCCAAGGATGAGACTTTCTGGAAAAGGAAGAGCAGAGCAAGGAAGAGCCTGTTTCAGAAGAATTCCACGGGCAGGAAGGTTAAGTCCTTGGACCTGTCCATCATCCAGCAGAAATGGAAGCAGAGCCAAGAGAAACCAGAACTGCCCCGATCTCTAACCCAGCAGCTGCAGGACGCTTTTGACTTGGAGGAGGTGAGTGGGTTGGAGGTGAGGGAGAGGATGGTAGAGAAAGGCTCTAGATTCTTGCCTTGGGTGAAGGGAATCCAGGCTCCCCATCCTCACCAGATATTCCACTTCTTGAATTACATTCAGAAACCTTTGGGAGTGGGTTAACATAGAAGGAGAAAGACAGGCCCAGTTTCTTAAGAGAACCCAGGTTTCCAAAGCTGCTTTTCTAATTCCTCATCTGATCTGATCTTCTTTGAAGTTTCTCATCAAGCATACCTGCCCCTATCATTCGTGGCATCTGCACAAGGGTACAAATAAAGGCCAGTTATACACTAAGCTAAACACTATTAAATGAAATATGTTCTATTCTACCTTGACAAATACGTAACCATAAAGACCTGGAAGTCCAGGTTCAAATCTAGAATTCTCAGACTCTTAGGACTTCTGCACTAGAACATGACAGTGTGGGCAGAGCCACTCCCCAGGCCCTGGCCTGTCCCATTCTCCTCCCATGCCCCAATCTGTCCTGCCCACACCATAAGGGACTTTGCACACACATGTGTGAACACCCCAGCCTGCACATCCAAATGCCGCAAACCCTCTACCCACACAAATAGTCATCCATTGGTCATCACTCAGGCCTGGGAGTACAGACACCAGTGGAGAGGTCGGCCCGTGAGAGAACAGACAACAGGCAAAATCAGTGCAGGTCCCTGAAGCAGGCTTAGGGCCATTTGAGCAGCATATTTGGGCACTCTAGGTAACCAAGCATGGTCTAAAAGGGGTAGTGCAGGATCCAGATGGGAGCATCCTCTAGGTCCACCAACTCTTCATCCCATGGACTCTCTAAAATTCAGAACTCCTCTTGCCTGGTCTATAGGGAGTATTACCATTAAGTGCTGGGGTCTCTTGGAGAAGCTCTCAAATCCTTGCCACAGAGAAGCTGTGATGATTTTCATTATCATGTGCATGTGTGTCACCTCTGGGTAATGTAGAGCTGCACTTCAGCTCCTGACTTCCTCAGTACCAGGTTCCCACCACAAGAGAAGAGGCCAGGTCTCTCAAGAACGCTCAGCCTCTTCCCCACAGCAGCTTGCCATCCAACGCCTTACCCACCACTGGCTCTGACTGAGCTCTGCTGGGATCTTGGTTACAGGTTCAAAACAACAATGAGGAAGAGGAGAGCCGCTGGCCAAGTGAACCCAGACACCCCCACCTCTACCAGACTTTCGCTGGCAAAGACTCAGGAAGTAAGTGGCTCGCTCTCTCTCTCTCTCTCTCTCTCTCTCTCTCTCTCTCTGGCAATGGTTCTCAAACCTGCACATTATAATCAACGGGGAAAATTTTTTAAAATACCCACAATGAGGGCCAGCCTGGTAGCATAGTGGTTAAGTTTGGTGCACTCCACTTCAGCAGCCCAGGTTCACAGGTTCGGATCCCAGGCACAGACCTACACCACTCATCAAGCCATGCCGTGGTGGCGACCCACATACAAAATGGAGAAAGGTTGGAACAGATGTTAGCTCAGAGCTACTCTTCCTCAAGCAAAAAGAAGAAGACTGGCAACAAATGTTAGCTCAGGGCCAATCTTCCTCACCAAAAAAAAAAACCAATGAAACGTCCCACATCCTGTGATTCTGATTTAATTGGTATGGCATGGAAACCAGTGACTAATTTTTTGTTTTTAAGCTCCTCAGATGATTCTATTATGGCTGGATAAGTACGTCTCTAAATCAGTGGTTCTCAGACGTTAGCATCAGAATTAACTGAAGGCTTGTTAAAATACAGATGGCTGGGCCCCATCTCCCAGAGTTTCTGATTGACTAGCTCTGGACAGACCCGAGAGTCTACTTTTCCCTCAAGTTCCCAGGGGATGCTGATGTTGCTGGTCTGGTGATCACAGTCTCAGAACTGCTGTTCTGGGGGAAATTCTGTATAACCTTATTATTCAAAATGTAGTCTACAGACCAGCAGCATTAACATCACTTGGGATTTTGTTAGAAATGTGCAATTGCAGCCCCCACCCCAAACCTAATGAATCATAATTTTATCAAGATTCTTAGGTGACTCATTTGCACATTGAAGTTTGAGAAGCATTGTAGAAGTTTTGTAACAGGTGAGGACCAACTATGGAGATCTATATCCCAGCGCCTGCCTTCAGCTACTTTCTAATCAGCCCACATCGTGGGACTTAGGGAAGACTCTCCCGTGTATCTCACAGCTCTGTTCCTGTAGGCTCTGGCTTCCTTTCCACAGCCAGGGTCTGATGCACACAGCTCACCTTCTCCTCCTCAAAGAAGGACAATGAATCTCACATAGGCAGTTATTGCTAAAAAGGTGAAATTTCTTTCCTCTAGAGGTGAGTTTTGAGTATTAACTCTTTCAGAGGTATCCCTTATACCTTTGAACATTTTTGCTAAAGATTTATTATTTAAACTAAGTGAAAATTAGCCTCCTATATTTTTACCACCTATCCCCTAGGACCACAGACAAACAAGTTGGCATCAGGGATAATGATTTTTCCAACACAGTAGGAAATGAAATCTTTCTTGAATTTAGTAACTGAATCTTGCTTAGAGTTCCCACCATTTTGGACGCCTTAGTACCATTTACGGCACTTCATAGCCCAATAGCTTTTTTAGTTAATACACCAAAATTTCAGCGTTACTTGTCCAGAATCAGAAAGATCTTTATGATTCTAACTCTTTTAATTCTAATTCTCTGTGGTTTTAGGGCCCTAATCACACTTCTTTCTCTGTTATCTGTTACCTTCATCTCCAGGTACATAGACTGTACATATCCCGTTAGTCACTCACAAAAGAGGTAAATATCACATGGCAGGAATATGTTGTATGTAGTTGAAAAAGTTTAGGAAATAGAATCAAATGACCTACCCCATACTAATTCAATGATCTTGCAGGAATCACTTAACTTTAGTTTTGTCCCATGAAATAGGAGAATAATAACTTGTGTGTATATATATATAATCACATGTATATGAGGACTAGGCATTTATAAAACATTTCAACACCTTATAGGGAGTACGTGAAGGTAATGAAGCATATTGGAATAAGAACAAAGATGTTGCCGTTGATGATGATTTTAGAAAATGTAATCATGAGCATAAAATAATTAAATCACTATTTCCTGGCTCCACCCAGGAATAGAATAAAATACACGTCTCTTGGGTTTGGACTTGGCATTACTGTTATTCTTCTTTTAAAGCTTTCCTAGTGCATCAGTTTCCTATTGCTGCATAGTAAACAACCCAAAATGTAGTGGTTTAAAGAAAAAATTATTATTTCTCACTATTTTGTGGATTTACTAGGAGGTTCTCCTTCTCCTTCTGTCACCTGGCTTCACTCACACAGCTGCTTTGGCTAGCTGGCTGGCTGGGCTGGAAGGTCAAAAATGAGCTCACCCACGTGTCTGAGACCTTGGTGCTGACTGTCAGTGGGGCGCTTGCTCCACATGGGGTGCCATTCTTCAGTGGTCTAGCTTGTCGTTCTTCCATGGAAGTTCAGCAAAAACTGAAGTCGCAGTGCATTTTTTTAAGGATACGTTGCAAGTTGCACAATGTCCTCTCTACCACGTTATTGGTCAAATCAAGTCGCAAGGCCAACCTAGATTCAAAGGGAAGGAAAACAGACTCTACTTTTTAATAGAAGTGGCAAAGTCACATTGTAAAAAGGCATGTGGGATGAGAGGGTTGTTGTGGCCATCTTTATGAACAGTCTGTCACAGACAATGATTCTGGTGCACCGAGAGGGTTAAGAACAACTAGTTTAATTAAAGGGCTTTATCCTCACGTATTAAAGATGCACCGAGGGTTAGCTCTCATTCTAAAGCTCATTCAGCCACAGCATACAAAATTTGAAAAGGAAATTAACTGCTGGACTTATCAAATTTAAATAGAAAGTGTGGAGTATATGGTCCATAGCTAGGCTTCCCTGCCAAGAATTTAATTTACTTTAAAATACAAAGCTTTGCTCAGGTCTTATTTGTCCAGCAGATGTCAGCTTCGCACAAGAAAATGCCAGAAGTCCACCAAAGCAGGCCGTGTGTGGGATCTATATGGTTATACCTTTCTGGGCAATCATGCAATACCCAGGAGACCAGTTCCTCTCACAAACCTGTCCCATCTTTGGCTAAGTGTCAGAAAGCAGAAAGATTAGAATTGAATTGCCAAGGAGGAAGTACTGCTAGGAGTTATACATTTCAAATAAGTAACTAGATTCCATTTTCTACCAGGGTGATGATTTCATTAAAGCAGGAGAGACAGTTGTTAGAAATGCTCTATTTATGGGCCGGCCCCGTGGCTTGGTGGTTAAGTGCGCGCGCTCCACTGCTGGCGACCCGGGTTCGGATCCCGGGCTCGCACCGACGCGCTGCTTCTCTGGCCATGCTGAGGCCGCGTCCCACATACAGCAACTAGCAGGATGTGCAGCTATGACACACAACCATCTACTGGGGCTTTGGGGGGAAAAAATAAATAAAAATAAAATCTTTAAAAAAAAAAAAAAAAGAAATGCTCTATTTCACTTATTCTAAGGCATACATTTTTCCACATTTTAATATCTCTGAAATACAATGAGTCTTACAATCGGCAGTGTCAGCCAATTTAATTGTCCTTTTTTTTTTTTTGCCTCCTTAGTGGAATATAAAATAATTATGATTCTTACAAAAATGGCTTATCAGATGCAGTGAAACACAGTAACTTTAGAAATTAAATGTATTTAGTCTCTCAGGTAAATGAGGAAGTGATTTTGTTGATTTTCCTTCTATGATTCTCTGGAAGAATGAGAGATCTCTACTCCACTGACACTTCTTTGGCTGAGGCACAGGGTCACAGTGGTTCCCAAATCTTTCCGATGTTCTATGCATTTGTAAAAAGCAGTGGAACATTGTTTGATATAGCGCCAGAAGATGAGAGGATGGTGCAAAAAAGACTGGGCGGGGTTCCGCTCTGCTGTACACAGAGGCTCTAGGAGTCAGAATCCACTCCACAGCACTAAGAACAACAGCAACAACACGTCTGTTTAATCATCTTTTCACAAAGCTGTGAACTATCTCTCTCAATCCACTCCTCTATCATCCTTTAAGAGATCACAGGAAGGAGGAAAACCTCTGAAAGTAGCTCAGTACTGCCAAGATTACAGATCGTATGATAAATATGGAAGGAAGAAATTCACTCACCACCATGGAAGGCAGAGCTAGGTGGGGCACTTCCTCAGATCTACTGAGAAACAACCCCACTCTGCCTCCTCCAGAGTCTGTAGTTATCACCGGATATTAATTATATCCCAGGATCTCTGTATCAAGTCCCAGGTGTTAATCTACTTCTTATTATCAGGCAAAGGATGGGTGTGAGCATGGGTAGGAAGTGATAGCAGCACCCAGCCAGCCATTGTGCCCTATTGTATAGTCCTTGCACTGCACAGAGACACTCACCTGAAGAGGCAAATAGAGGTGGAATCCAACTCTACTGAGGTTACCATTCAAAATCTCAAGGGTCTTCATCTTCTAAGAGGGAGCTCCTTTTTTTTCATCTACAGAAGATGAGTGCCTTTTTTGTAATTAGCACAAGGACATCTTTTCTGTTAAAAGAGGATCTGATCCCCAACTATCAGCTTTCTTCCCTCCCACTCTCTCATTTAGTCTCTGCCAGAGAAGTCTTCATCTGCCTCTGAGTTCTTGAGAAAGGATGACCTCATCATTCGTAATAATTTGCATCATGCTTAAAAATTTCAGATTCACAGCCCTTTCTATTGGTTCCCTCTTGCTGAAATTTAAACCATTTGGCCTTTACCATTTATAAGAGGCAGGACCAAGAGAAAGTTTTTATTTTTCATTGTTGTTGTTTGTTTCTTTTACCAGATCTGGGGTAGCATAGGCCAATATATATTCTATTTGTGAAGTGATCATATCTGGAGGTAGGAGGTTTCATTTTATGGTCAACTCTGCTGATGGCAGTGGGAGAAGAGACAGGAGGGATTAGGTGGGGAGGCTGGTGCAGAGCACAGGATAAGGAAGGAAACTAGTCAGATAATCTCAAATGGTGGGTGGGTAACTCAAAACACTATCTGTACTTGGTGGAAACCATGTGAGCCAGGTAGCTACAGATTTGCTCTTGATGTAAGATTTTCCCATCTGTTAATATTAACAATAACAAATACTTATATACAGTCATCCCTAGGTATCCATGGGGGATTGGTTTCAGGACACCTCAAAGATACCAAAATCCACAGATGCTCAAGTCCCTTATATAAAACGGTGTAGTATTTGCATATAACTGACACACATCCTCCTGTATATTTTAAATCATCTCTAGATTACTTATAATACCTAATACAATGTAAATGTTGTGTAAATAGTTGTTGTATTGTTTAGAGAATAATGATGAGAAAAAAAGTCTGTGTATGTTCAGTACAGACACAACCCATGGTAGGCCTTTCCATCCACAGTGCAGAACCCATGGAGAGCTGACTATATAGAGCTTACTACATGTGAGACACTATCCTTAGCACTTTATGGGAATTAAATCATTTAATCCTGTGATATATGTTTTTTATTGTTCCTCATTTTATAGATGATGACACTGGACACTGTTATTTTTATACCAAAATAAAATCTGAAGAGGTACTATCAGATAGGAAGTGTAGGGAGAAATGGGAAAAGGGAGGGGAGGAGAGGGGACATCCTGAGAATGTGACAATTATTTTTCTGCCTCATTTACAATTATTACCAAGGTTGTTTTGCATCTGTTGGGGAAATATAATTATAAACAAAAACAGAAAACTTCTCCAGAAAGGCGTAAAAGATAGAAAACAGTTTTATTTTTTGGAATAAGCATTAGACCAGAATATGATGTGCATCACAGACAATCCACTAAAGAGATTGCAAAGACAGAAGGAACTCTCGCCCTCATATGTAGCCAACCAGATACAAACCATTACATACACCTTGTCAAAATAAACAATAACTAGTCCTCAAGGAAGAGGACTTGACAGCACCATTTGTCACACATAGTTCATCCTTTATTTACCTGGTAATGGGAGTGGCCAACTGTGTTAGCTAATTGCCTCTATTCAAAGGAATAATAAAACTTCCCATATCTTTATGACAGAGGTAGTTTTGCAAGTTGGAGCCAGGCACCTAAGTTAGACTCCTCCTCTCCTGTGGAGACTGGGAGATAGGGGCACTATGGTCCTTGATGATTACATTTCAAAGCAATGATTTCCATGTCCTTGAGAAAGACATTTCTGGGTTGCAAAGGTGGCAAAAGGCTTACTTAGCCTTCAAAAAAGATTTTCATACATTTCAAAGAGACAAAGAACCTACAAGTTTTCTGAAGAACATGCTTTAAGAAAAGAGAAGGGGGCCAGCTCCGTGGCTTAGCGGTTAAGTGCGCGCGCTCTGATGCTGGCGGCCCGGGTTCGGATCCCGGGCGCGCCCCAAGGCACCGCTTCTCCGTCCAGCGCGAGGCTGAGTCCCACGTACAGCAACTAGAAGGATGTGAACCTATGACATACAACTATCTGCTGGGGCTTTGGGGGGAAAAAAGTGAATAAATAAAATCTTTAAAAAAAAAAAAAAAAAAAAAGAAAAGAGAAGGGTGAGGGGGGAGAGGCCTCATTCATGACAGTGAAAATTAAGCATCTTATTTTTAATTTCTATTCGTTGTTACACCTCTGTATATCTTCTTTTCTCTTTCTTGGCCTTCCCTTTATCTTACTGCCTCATTTTTCTTTAGAGCTGTGGAAGGCAGAAGGATAATCTCCATTGGCATTGCATAATGCCTATTTTCTGAGTTATACATTTCAAATGTTCCATGCATTACCAAGGCTATATCCAAGGCTGGCAAGCCACACAATTTCAGGTGTCAACATTCATGTAGACTGCAGTGTAAGCATTTCTCCTGGAGTTGCACTGAATAGAGGCCCTGGCTGCATCCACAGTACCTTACCCAGCACTTCAGTTAGAAAGAGCCTCTAGTGATCATATAGCACTTTCAGAGATATCATCTTGTGTAAGTCTTATTATCATATAAACTATGTAAAAAAGAAAAGTGACCTAACAAGATCATGTGATTAGTTAATATCAGAGTCAGAACTAGAACTCGGGTCTCCTGGCTCTGAAACCAGTGCTATCTTCATCACAACTGATGAAAACACTGCCCTGAGTGTGCAGGAGTTCAGACTGTACGTATGGATCAGAGCAAGCCTCACTACCTGTACTTGGATCTGACCTGCATGAACTGTGTGCCCAGCCCTTTGAGCTGAGCATCAACACCCTCCCTACCTTTGTCACCACTTAATTTTCCTTGCCTTCCTATAAACTCACTGGCAAGAGGAATGTTATACAGATTAAGCTGGAACTCTCACAGAATACTTGGAGTTCATAATTTAGTGAAAGACATGACAGGAAAGTCAACAATTTTGATTTAATTTCATTAAACGCCATGAGGACATAGAAAAATGCACTTCCTAGAGGATGACGTGTCCAAGGGAATCTGGACAGATGAGTAAAGGTTGAACAAGCGAAGGGTAGTGGAGGGGTGGAGTAAAAGAAGAAGCAACCAAACATTGATATACTAGCAAGAGAGAAAAACATGTTCAAAGGCAGAGAGGAATGGGATGTCATAATATCTTCAGAAACTACACCTTGTGCTAGCGGGAGAAAGGGGATATGTGGGAGAAGATCAAAATTAAGAACAGGAAAGATAAATAGAAATCAGATTATGAAGCAAAAGTCTTCTGTGCTGTTTTAAATGTTTTGATTTAGTCTATGAAGATAAGGAGCCACTTAAAAATTTACAAAGGAAGTGACATGATTAGATTTATCTTTTAGAAAGATCATTCTGGCAGAGGTATGGGAGATGGACAGAATAGCGAGCCAGTGGAGTCAGGATAATCATTTAAGAGTCTACCACAAAAGACTGAGGAGAAATGTGATGATCAGAAATAAGATGAGAGTACTGGGGATGGAGGGGAAGAAGAGTGGAATTTTAAGATGTTTAATATGTACAATGGCTCAGCCTAGGACCAATCAGACTTGTGTTGGAGGGAGCGGGGAATAAGGAAAAAAAAGAAACATAGAGAAATGTTGAGATTTCTTCTTGGATGACAAAGTGAATATTAATATCTTTTTATTAAGAACAAAATATAGTGGAAGCCACAAGTTGGAAGGCAAATGTTTGAAATATAATTTTCAAAAAGGCAAAATGAACAACTATTATGCAAATAGAAGATAAACATGTTTAAAGATTTTATTCAACTCATTAATTATAAGGTACCAGTAATATGTTTGAACATGTCTGAAGAGTATTTGAGAAGCTAGTTATATATAGACAACCTAATAGATTGCTGAGTTGGCTACAAAACTGGTTAATATCCAACAACACCATAAACTCTAATCTCTGGGGTTATTGGTTACACTGGAAAGAAATTATTTGCATCTTTACTCAACATAAATTTGTAAGGTAACGTCTGCCCCTACAGAGTGGTAAAACAGCCCTGTAAATAGGAACTCAAGAGTGACACTACTGAAAAGACATTTGGTAATCTTGTTTGTCTATTTCAAGTTTAGAACAATTTAATGAGTTCGGATTTGGATATGAGGTACTTCTGAAATACTAAAATAGAGAAGTCCATAAGGCAGCCGCATATATGAATTTGAGGATAGAGTTCTTTGGAATTCACTGCTTACTTATTCTTGGTGAAGGCATGAGAAATAATAAATCACCTAGGGAAAGTATGCAGTCAGAATTTGGAGTGAAAAAGGAACCCTTAGAAACATTAATATTTAAGGATTGATTAAACAGAAGATGTCCATAAAGAAGTAGCCATATTGATTGGAAAATAAAGTTTCAAATAGAAGCCAAGTGAAGTTTATTTCAAGGAGAGTGTAGTCTTCAGTAACATATATCACAAAATATCCAGTAGGAAGGACAATGCAAAGATACCACTGGATTTGCAACTAGATAATGACTAGAAACCTTAAGAGTACTTTTACTTGTATGACAGGTCTCTAAAATATTAACATGAAAAGTGAATAGGAAATTATGCATAAAGTAGGTAAAGGGATCAAGAGACTCTAAGGAGTGTTCTGTTTAGTTTTTTCTAGCATGGAGAAGATTTAAGCGTGTGTATTTGCTAAAGGAAGAATCAATAGGGTGGGAGAGGCCATGCGTCAGGAGGGAAGGGAGAATGATGATCTGAGGTCTCTGGAGAATTGGATGAGTTGAGATCCAAGTACTCTTGAAGGGTTTAGCAATGAGCTAAAGGTACAGATCTTTGTCTGTGATTAGAGGAAAGGAAAAAGGACAGGTGTGAATTCAGTTCCATTGCTCATCTGGAGAGGGAGTCAAGAAATCTCTGCCTATTGGTTTCTCTCTTTTTCCTGTTGGGTCATCACTAAGAAGTGTGAGACAGGGAATTTGAGGAGGATAGTAAATATCTGAGATTGCCACTATGGAAGAAAGCACAAGAGAAATATTTATTAATAGAAACATGTATTAATATTTGACTAGATGAGTAATGTTAGGGCTCAGCTCAAGATGCAGAACATGGATGGAAACGGTTTTGAAATTTTCTCCAGCAGTGCTCAGCACTCTACATAAAAGAATAAGATAACAGGTTTTTTTGAAGAAGATTGGCCCTGTGCTAACATCTGTTGCCAATCTTCCTCCTTTTTTCTTTTATTCTCCCCAAAGCCCCAGTACATAGTTGAGTATCATAGTTGTAGAGTTGTAGCTCCTCTATGTGGGACGTCGCCTCAGCACTGCTTGATGAGCCATGAGTAGCGCTGCTCCCAGGATCCGAACCAGCAAACCCTGGGCTGTTGAACTGGAATGCTTGAACTTAACTGCTATGCCACTGGGCCTGCCCCCTTTTTATTTTTAACTTTTTTTATATAAGCATAAAAAAATAAGAGGTGAACTTTTTCAGAAATCTCACTTTATGGGAGAAGAGAAGAAATCCTAAGTCACATGACTTTTTGATGCTGCTGCTGCTAATAACTTTACTTATAGTAGTGAGAAATATTTCCACGGGTGGAGTATAAAAGTTTCTACCAGCCCCAGTACCCAAAGTTGTCTCAAAAATGCGTGATGTGTTTCTTTTTAATTCCCATCGCAGGCTTTCTCTGCCACCACAACAGCACGTGCTCTGACAGCAGTGGCTTCATAGAAGAGCCTAATTCCCACCTCTTCTTGCAGGAGGTCGTATTGCCTCCAACATCCAGCTCCTGCTCCCTGGCCCCACAAACTCCTGAACTCAGTAGGAGAAAGGCAGCGTGGTATACTGGAAAGAAGACCAGACTAAGAGACTTGGAATCTACGTCTGATGCTGTCGTGAACTGCAGGCACAGAGAAGGACCTTAGGAGTGTCCCTTCATTTCTCTGCACATTGTGTTTCTCTACTATGTGGTTATTAAAACACATGACATGGACAGTGGTGAACTGGAAAAAGAGTTAATGTTCTCTCAAGCTTTGACCCTGCATAGGGCAGTTAGAGGACTTAAGGATGATCAAGTTTGAAGAACAAGGGTTGCTACTGGAATACTCTCAAAGGGCTCAAGCTAGATGAGGAAGGGATTATGAAAGAAAGGGGGAGGAAGATTGGCAACTTTCGGGCCTGAAACCTTGGTGCACCCTCCAATGGGACTCCCTCTGAGCCTCTACTCATCCCTACGTGCCCCAACTAAATTCCAGAAGTCTTCACAATACCACAGTTTGGCTTTTCTTCTTGAGGCCTCAAACAAGGAGATCCACTTGGAGCCTCCCTCTTAAAATCGGCTCCTCCCTCTATCCCATATTTTGTATCTTCATAGATGAGTGGGATTCAGAGGCCCTCCTCTTGGCCACTGAAAAAAATTTACAGTATTTTCTGCTGGCAGAAAACAATACAAATAAAAATATTTTTAAACCTTGGCATTTTTAAAAGAGAATGAATAGGCATGGTTTGTGTTGGATGCAAAATGTTTTGTCAAGAAACAGGCCTTGAGCACCTACAGTACTCTACGGGGCAGTGTGTGGTACAGAGCATCTTAGACACATTCCTGCCCCAAGGAAATTTTAGTAGTGTGGGAGAGAGAGCACACACATACACACACATTTATGATAACGTATTATTTGGTTGACTCATAAATCACAAGACAGCAAAGACCAGAAGAGAGGGATTTGAGGGAAAGCATAACCATGAGTGTTAAAGAAACAAATCATACCGGATATGATGAGGAAACGGAGGTTGATTTTATTCCAAATCTGTTGCCAGCAATAAGAGAGAGAGCACAGCACGTAGACCAAGTCTGGTTGCCTAGCTGGGTAGAAACAAAAAGACGGCAAGTGTTTAAGAGCTGGAGTGGTGGGAGGCTTAGACCATCTGTGTTTGCTAACTGGCCTTCCCCAAAGGAAAAGTAAACTTTCTGGTACCCTCATGACGGGAGGTAGTTTTACAAGTGGAGCTAGGGGCCCTGCTGGAGTTAGACTCCTACCCTTCCACAGAAACTAGATGATAGGGATTCTGTTCCCCTTGACATTTACATCTCATTTATTTTTATTTTTATTTTTTGTGGTAACTGGTTTATAACATTGTATTATAAATTTCAGGTTTACGTCATTATACTTCTATTTATGCATAGATTACATCATTTCAGAGAAACGGTTCTCAGGTATAGAGAAAGACTTTCCTGGGTTGAAAGATTGGAATGAGGCTGGGAGAAGATTTACATCTCAAGGGGACAGAGAAAGGATTGACAACAACAAGCTTTCTAAAGTCAATCCTCTAAGAAAAGGGAGGTCGGTGCCTAGTGTCAGGAATAAACCTATCCAAACTTTAGTCAAGCTGAGGGGAACATTAGGGCCACCTCGGTCATGAGAGAGCACAAAAGGATCTGAGATTATTTCATCCAACGCGCCTAAGAGACTAACAGCATGTTTGACCCCATCTCCTTGAGCAAATGGGTTGGGGCTGCAGAACGTGGCAGTCCCCACATTCAGATTCTCCAGAAGCTACTATGAGATACAGGAATGAACAACAGAGGGCGTCCAGGGAGCGCGTCTGGCGGGAGGTGGGGAGAGCATCCGGAGGCAGGGTGTGGACCGGATAAGCTCCTCTGTTCCCCCGCGGCTTCCTCAGCCTTGTTCTCTCCCACCGCCCGCGAGGAGTACCCGGTGGACCGCACAGGCCATACCAGGCAGGGAGGAAAAGAAACAATGCCTTCTGCGTCCCCTTCCCCTCCCCGATTCCGAAGAACTCAGACGGTGAATCAGAATCCTCTGCGGAAGGCTCTATTTTTAGCCCCGGGAACAAAAGTTTCCCCACCTCCTCTCTCGCCTTAGCTCTCTCCTGCGTCTGCCTCGGCTCCACCTCCTCCCGGGGAGAACCGGGCTCCTCTGCCAGCTGCCCGGCCACCAACGGTCCCCAGCATGACGGATGGCACTGGGGGCAGGGGGCCGGGGGACAGAGCTCCCGGGCTGGTTGCAGCCGTACAACCGCTCGTGGCCCCCAGGCCAACCCGCAGTGCCCGCCTGTCCCCCATGTGGGTGAGAGCGGCGGGGTGGAGGGCAGGGCGGCCGCCGCGTTTACGAAAAAAGGATTCGGCGCTTGGCAATCCAGTGGCTGTTCGGTGGAGCGCTGCCCTGTGGTCTCCATAGTGCTCCCGGATCCCGCCTACACTCTTCGTTAGAAGCGTCTGCCCACCAGGACAACCCAGTTGCTACACGCCTGTGAGCCCAATAGGGAAGAGGTTAATATTTTCATTCCCACTGGGAAACCCGAGGCCAGAAAATCAGAGAATATCGCTGCTTGAAAGGACTAGCCCAGTTGTCTGACTGTAAAGAACAAAGGCCTAGAGGAAGGAAATGCACTTATTAAGATCACACGCCGGCAGCCAGGGCGAGAGCTGGGGTCCCCCAGGCGTGAGTGGGGGACTTTTTTCCGTTAGATCCTGTCTCTGTGCCGTCCAAGCGTTCCCACACAATCCTCTTCACCAACGCTCTTTCAGTGCTCATTTATCTCTGCCACGACTACTCCCCCTACCCCCATAGCCCTGGTGCCATCTTGGATCACCTAGGAAGGCCCGTGTAGGGAAGAGAAGCCCATCTGGGAGACAAAACACCTGCAAGAAACAGGCTGGAGCTCATACTTATGGTCCCACAAGGCAAAGTGACAAGTCTCCATATACAAATTGGACTTCCTAACTGAATTCTAAGAAGAGGCTGGGGAAAGACAGGGTCATTACAGAGAGCTGGTTTAAAGGAAAGTAATGTGGGTGGAGAAGGGTTTAGGAGGTGGCTTTCCTGAACTGCAGAAAGGCCTCTGGAGGCTGCTGGGTGGCAGAGGGGAGGAGGACTATTGGAATGGAGAGGGACCAGAGATACTGAGCTGACTTTGAGAGGATATAAGCTTCCCGAGTTGCTAAAATCCAAGGATTCGGTGGTTATACCGAGTCAGCCCAGCCCAGGCATTTGGAAGTAGGTAGATTCACAGCTCCAGAGTGCAGTGAGGACTGAACCCTAAACCTTGGGGCCCCAAAGTTGTGGAAACAAATGTATTTATTTGGATCATACACTAGCCAGCTGTGTGATTTAGGCCACGTGTTTACCCTCCCTAAGTTCTCAACTATAAAGATGCAAATACCTGTCCTGTCTAGTCAATTGAGTTGGAGCAAATGAAATAATGGTATAAAAGTGCTTTTAACAGCAATGTTTGTTCTAGGTGGGCTTCAGATGAGACAGAAAGCCCTGACTCACAGCATCAGTATGTCAGCAAAGTGAGGAGGCAGGACTAGAATCTAGTCACTCACTAACTGTGTGACCTTAGGCAAGTTACTCAGTTTTTTTGTGCTCAGATTCTTAATCAGTAAACTGTGGATAATGCCAAAGCAAAAATTACACCAGACAAAGTTAAACAAGCAAAAAAGACTTTATTTATGGCTATTGCAATGGGGAAGAAAGACCATAACTAAGTCTGAACTCAACTCTGCTGAAGCAGGAGTGATAGAATTTTTAAGGGCTGGAGTGAGCTGATGGAAAAGCCCTGGAGGCCTTAGGAGGAGGTCATAGGCCATCTGTATTTGCTAATTGACTTTATCCAAAGGAAAAATTTCTCTCGTGTCTTTATGATGGGAGATAGTTTTGCAACTTGGAGTAGGCATCCTCTGATGTTAGATTCCTAGCCTCCCACAGAAATTGGGAGATAAGGGGCGAATCTTCTTTGATGATTACATTTCAAAGACATGGCTCCTTGTCCTTGAGAAAGATGTCCCTGAGTTGTGAGACTGGGAGGAGATTTACATGTCAAAGGGGCAGAGGAAGAATTTATAGCGGTAAGTTTTCTAAAGTCAATGCTATAAGAGGACCGGGGCCTAGAGTGAGGAAGAAGCTTGCCTCAAGTTTATTTAAGTTGAAGGGAATGTTAAAGCCATCTTGTTCAACAATGATAATAATATTCACTTCATAAGCTTGCTGCAAGCATTAAATGAGTTATTCTATCTAAAGAACAGAGAAGAATGCCTTGCACTTATTAACCACCAGAGAAGGGTTTGCAATTGTTAATGTTAAAAATGATGTCTCAGATTTCTTCCATTTCTGAGGTTCATTAATTCTTTAGGTCATGCTGACTTGAATACAAGAAAACAATATTTTCTCATGAAACAACTGTAAGTCTCAATTTCCTGGGCATGAGTTTGTATTCTTAGGCAGTTTTCCAAGGTGAACTTTCAATCTGCAGCCAGTTTCCTGCCCTTGCTCAGCACACATTCTGCTGCCTTTTAACACGTGCATAGCCCCCCAGGTCTCAGGAAATACAAACTTCACAGTCTTTATAAGCCAAACCAAATTAATGACATGAATCTTCTAGGGGTGGAGAAGGCTGATGTTCAGTGCTTGTGAAGATCTAATCCAAAATGACTATTGTATTATCTGCTGATTGACATGACCATTTCCCCTATACCCTCCTCTTTGTTGGTGTCAGAATTGGAATTAGTAGTATGGGGGTGGCCAGGGAAGACATCTCTGCTGATCCATCTTTTCTCAGTCCTATATCCATGGGGACATGTTTCCATAAGGGGCTATGACAGCGTGGGAGATCAAGATTTGGCCACCCTGAAATATATCTCTTGACCTTGATTGTTTTCTCTGACGGACATTTGACCTCCGCCGCTAACTGCCTAAAGAATTTGACATAGGGCTGGCCCTGTGGCTTAGCGGTTAAGTGCGCGTGCTCCACTGCTGGCGGCCCGGGTTCGGATCCCGGGCACACACCGATGCACCACTTCTCCGGCTGTGCTGAGGCCAAGTCCCACATACAGCAACTAGAAGCTTGTGTAACTATGACATACAACTATCTACTGGGGCTTTGGGGGGGAAAAAAAAAGAGGAGGATTGGCAGTGGATGTTAGCTCAGAGCCAGTCTTCCTCAGCAAAAAGAGGAGGATTGGCATGAATGTTAGCTCAGGGCTGATCTTCCTCACAAAAAAAAAAAAAAAGTATTTGACATAGAAGATCTGTAATATAATGTAAAATAGATGTTACAATAGGAAAGGCACCAACAAGCCCACCTTATTGGAAATTCTGTCTCTCTGACCACATTCTCTAGATGACCCTGCAAGGAGTTGCCAGACAAACATTTACATTTATAAGGGAAATCACCATTAGTAAAGATATCTCCCTCTTTGTATTGAGAAGAGGAGGGATGACCTCATTTCTAAAAACTTATCAATGTGGAAGGTGAGGCCTTAAATCTACATAATAACCTTACTCTTATTTACTGTGCTTTAGTGGTAATCCCCTGTAACTGACTCCTCTCACCCCCAACATCCTCCTTTGTCTTTAGCTGAAGATAGTATTTAAGACGAGAATTTCTGCTATTGTATTGAGAAACGCAGTGTCCCTGGTTTCTCCCATGTATACATGTTATTAAACTTGGTATTATTTTCTCCTGCTAACCTGTCTTGTTAATTATTTGGCCAGCCATAAGAACCTTAAGGGAAAGGGCAGAGGGGGATTCTCCCTCTTCCCCCACAACAGGAGACCTGAGCTTGGATGGCAATGGCTCCAATTCCAATGAAACTATTTTATAAAAATCTTCTATCCTAAGAAAATTTCTTTCTCAGATTTTTAGTGCATAATAAAGTTACCATTCCTTAATACAGCCTTCTCCTTCCATACACGTTACTATACTTGGTCACCAGTAAACAGTCATATGCAAGCAGATGCTTCCCATGCAAGAAAGCAGACAGACAACATGACTGCGTGTGTTAACACCCTTAGGCACATTGCCTTGTGCACACATCACATCAGACTGATTAGGGGAGAGTGACTTAGTCCCAGCTCCGGAGGGTCACTTACTATTGTGTGAACTTTATCACTTACTCTCTAGGGGACTGAGTTTCTTCATCTGTTAAAAATGGGAATAATAATGTGAAGATTGCTTTCCTCTCAGGGTATTGTTGTGAGGATCAGATAACAGAATAAAAGAGTGCTTTGCAAACTGTAAATCATATATATAATAAGGCATTATATTATTTCTTTTTATAAGTTACCGTTTAAGGTACAGCTATTCTCTTTTCATATCCTACCACTCTCTAAATTTACCTATAAATTCAACTTTTATACCCTAATCAAAATCAAGGTTACTATATCTATATTTTAAGAAAAGTGCATTGTTCAGCATTTTTTTCTGTTGACTTTCATCAGTGTGAGTCAGGATGCGGTAACCTCCGTAAGGATGACTTCTGATCTTGGCATACGCAGGGGGAATGGAAGAACGAGCACAGGACTGAGAGTAAGGAACCTGGGTTCTTGCCTCTTCATGGATCTAACCTGCCGCCTGATCCTGGACAAGTCTCTTTCAATCTCTCAGCCTCAGAGTCCTCACCCACTTCCTGTTACACCTGTAGCAGCCCCCAAAATCTGTATCCCCCTTTCCTGCTATAATTTTTCTCTACAGAACTTATACTATTTAACATTCTATATTTACTCATTTAATTTGTTTATTGTCTCTCTCTCCTTCCTAGAATGTAGGCTTCATGCAAGAAGGCATTTTGTCTAGGTTGGTCATTGCTATATGCTCAAGGCTAGAAAAGCACCAGATGAATTAGAGTCTCTCTGTTCAATAAATGAATAAAGGAGGAATAAGGATGTCAGGTTACAGGATTTCAAATCTTAACTGTTTGAATCTTGGATTTAGCCATGAGGCATTTCACCATTTGGTCTCATTCCACCTTATATCATCCTCCCCTAAATGAACTGTAATAAATAATTCCACCATCTCATGAGCTTAACAAGAGCAACGAAGACTCAGATTACATGTAAAGCCTTCCTCATACATTAAACTCTATGTTAGCTCTTACACCAGAAATAGTTCCCAATTTGTTCCATTTAAATAAAATTTATCTTCCAATGTTTATTAAAACTACTAGAAGACAGGCAATGGGACTTTCTCTTTATCTGTACACCCAAAGAAGAAGGTAAGCAATTTGAAAGTAGGGCTTTAGTGGCTATCTGCGAGAAAAGTATGAGGGAAGCCTGGGATTCAGTCCCTCTCCTTGAGGATCCTAGTGCTTCAAAAGAGAAAAAGTATTGTTCTGCCTGGCAGGAAGTGATCCTGCCCAGATGCAGAGATGGGTGAGATGAATTTTCTAAGTTCTCTGTTGCCAAAAGTGCCTTAAAAATAAATTATACTGTTTCAGTCTGTCCAGTGGGCATTAGGATGATTCAGCTGAAGAAAGAGCAGACTGAGTGACAACTGAGTCATTGCTTATGTATCTAAGCCATGTTGTCACCTGTGAAGAATGACAAACAGTTGTTCTTCCCTGCTGAAGAATGGGAGGAGAGAGATGAGCTAAGATTTCAGCAGAACGAAGACTAAACCCAAGGGGGACTAATTGTCAGTAATAACCATAAAACTCAGTCGATGACGACTGAGCAAGATGCAACAGGAAATTTCTGCTTTGGAACTCCTTGCAAACAAAAACAAACAAACAAAAATTCTCCACAGCTCAGAAGAACTTCAAGAATTTATGGCAATTGAGAAATGTCCTTAAAGATCGCATATACCTGTAGGAAGGAGAAGTGTCGGGAGTGGAAAGGGGTAATTAATCCCAGATGACCAATTTTCCAAGTCTTACCGAAGAAAGAAAATTGATTGTAAGCCTTTGCTCCTTTAATGTGGCAGTACCCCTTTAGAATGCCTGTAAAGGAGCTGAAATATGATAGAGGGTTTTAAATGGTGAATGAGAGAAGCATGGGTTGCCTAAATACCAAAGGGGACAAGTTCAAGAGCCAGAAGTCTTCTGCGGAGACAGGAACTGTGTGTTTGTAGGTGCTGGTGATTAAGAAGGAAGATGGTGGCAGGTAGGGAAGAAAAAGTTCAACTAGGTCCTGTTTGAACCCATGCTCAGGCCCCGATGGTCCTGCCCACATTCATCCAGAACCTGAAGACATAAATGACAGTTATTTTTATAGCTAATTTTTACTATTGTTACACATAACACTAATTAACTATTATTACTAATACGAAAACATTTTTAAGACAAATGCTCCTATCATGTTCCATCACTAGATCACTAGTCTATGTGCTGGTTAGTAATATTTTAAATGGCTTATGTTTGTACAACATTGTACTAATAGGAATGCTTTTAATCCTATATGCAGAAAAAAAGTCTCAAACTGTCTAAAATAATAATGGAAATGTATTGTCTCATGTGCCTGGGAAGTTTACAAGTAGCACTGTCTTCAGATGAGGTTTGAGTTTACAGCTCAAATGATGGGACCAGAGCAGTTTATTCTTTCCATTTCTTGCTTCTGCTTCTTTGATGACGGTTCTACTTTCAATGAGTTTTGCCTTTCATAATCCAAAATTGGCTGCCACCCAATCTTAGGCTAAACGCTTCCTCTGGTACATATAACATGAAGACTGAATCTCTGTCCCCTATTTCAACGCAAAAACTTTGGGCTTCAGTCTGATTGGCTCAGCCTAGGTCACTTGCCACTCATCCATCCCTCTGTTCCTGAACAAGCAACTACGAATGAAGATTTGAGATTCACTGATTTGTTTAGGTATCAGCCACATGCTCCACCCAGAGAGTCCTGGATAGGTTCAGCTTCCCCGGAAGCTCAAGGAGCTATGTGAGAAACAGATGATAGTCAAGTGTAAATGAGGATAGTCTTACCAAGAAAAACGGGAATACACGCTGTATAGCTAAACTAGCAAATATTGCTGACGACATTTCAGTATCTCAGAGTCCTTTCCTAAAATTTATGTAGTAAGATTCTCCCAACAACACTGTGAGATAGGTCTTTATTAGTTTCAGATTTTTCCAAAAATGGAAGATGATATTAGCAATATTATGTGACATGTCTAAGACCTCACAGTTAGGAGAAGTCAAGGGCTCCCATCTTCAACCAGCCATACCTAGGAGTAGTTTGCAGAAGTGACCATGCAAAATGAATTTCCGATAGTAGAATTGTCTGGTGCTATTTTTTTTCCAGTTTTATTGAGATATAATTGACATATAACATTGTGTAAGTTTTAGGGGTACAACATAATAATTTGATATACAGTCATGCGCCACATAACGACATTTCGGTCAAAACGTACTGCATATACGATGGAGGTTCCACAAGGTTAGAACCATATAGCCTAGGTGTGTAGGCTATATCATCTAGGTTTGTGTGCGTACACTCTGTGATGTCCACACGACGACAAAATGGCCTAATGACGCATTTCTCAGAACGTATCCCTGTTGTCAAGTGACGCATGACTGTATGTATATCTCGTGATATGAGCAGCACAAGTTTAGTTAACATCCATCACCTCACATAGTTACAAATTTTTTTTCTTGTGATGAGAACTTTTAAGATCTACTCTCTTAGCAACTTTCAAACATACAATACTGTATTGTTAACTATAGTTACCACATTGTCCATTATATCCTCAAAACTTATTTATCTTATAACTGGAAGTTTGTACCTTTTGATTAGCTTCACATTCCCCCCAGCCCCCAGCCTGATCTCTGGCAACCACCAATCTCTTCTCTGTTTCTATGAGTTCAGTGCTATTTTCATGAGTGGAGGTGGGGGATGGAAATATCATTAATTGTGAGTTTCAGATACTTTCTTGAAAGGAAAGGAATATCTTTGGGATTGCTAAATTTTTTAATGGAGCACAATACCAATATTAATTTTTGTCTCTAATTTAAGTGTTCTTTATCAATATTACTTCTTGCGTTCACAAACATATACCTCAAAGCGTATCATAGCTGATCAGAAACAGGAAAATTAATATAAATGCGCTGTAAGAAAGGCTAGTGTTTACATACATAAGTTAGTTTGCCCAAAGATATTCAGATGTGGTATCTCCTAATGAAGTGGTGTGTGTGTGTGTATGTTTGTATAAGTCATTATGCAAGTTACAAAGTTATGAAACATGTGCTGGCTTAATAAAATCTGTGGCTTCAGGAAGGAAGAGAGGGACCTGGATGCCAAGAATTTAAAGGCATGTTGTCAAGAAGCTGATTCAAGAGCCAGGTACCTGCAGAAAGAGTAAAAAACACTTCTTACTCTTCCTCCTCTGTGTTCTTGCTCTTTCATATCATAGTCCTCCGTCCAAAGATTGTGCTCAGGTGAGTAGGCTTCAACAAACTTTTGCTGCAAGAGATACAGGTGCACCTGTACAATGTTTTTGACCATTATGTAGACTTATTAGGCCAGCAATATGGGTGCCTTTCAGAACCATCTTACCTGCCATAGAGTGGTCGTTTCCCAATATCTTCTCCTCTTTTTCACACAAGTTAACTGCATTTCTATATGTGCCATCTGACTAGTTTTCATCAATATAATATGAGTAAAAATTATATGTGTCACCTCGGAACCAAGGTGATTAAATGCACCTTCTCTACACTGTCTCTCTTCTCTTGTCTTTTCACCAGAGGCACAGTATCCAGTACACAACTCTAAACTCCCAGATAATCTTGAGACAACTATGTGGAAGGAGACTGTATCCTAATGGATGCCTGTAGAAGAGCCTCATTGCTGGTCTATATTGATCTGTGGTATAAGCAGTATATGAAACTTTTATTGTGTTGAGCTACTGAGATTTAAGAGTTCATCTGTTACAACAGCTACTATTATTTATACTAGCTAATACTGACACTATTGCTATCTTTTTTTTTCCTATTTCTATTGTAGTTACCTTCGCCATCTCTTTCCTTATTTTGATATCAAGTTTCATTCTTTTCTTTAACCAATGGAAGAATCAGTGGGAAGCAATATGTATTACTTATAATATTTGTGCAGTATACCTGGCGCTCCACCTGTTCAGACTGTATCTAAGAGGTGCCCAGAGTAGATTGATTGAATACTGGGAAGGAGACAACAAAGTCTCCTGGGGGCGGGGGACAGTGAGCAGGAGAGGATATCAAATGCCCTTCTAAGACCACAAAAACTGGCTTTACCACCCTGCCTATTCCCACTTTTCAACAACTCCCAAGGGATAGTAGATGAAACACGTGATGTTGATTCCAATCACACATACAGAGGGGTGGGATACATGGACACAAACTATGCAGTTGGGGATAAAGACAGGATCATAGCAGGTGCCTTATCTATTGATTTTAATGAAAGTGAAAGTGTCAAATATAAATTACCAAGAATCTGGATGTGTGAGAAAGGAAAATTAAGACCCAGAATCTGCAACTATGAGGAGAAACTATACTAGGACAGTACAGCAAATGAAAAGATGTTTCAAGTTCAATGTGAGTTAAAAATGGATAATAACAAGAAAAAGGTAAGGTACCTTCTAATCTACAAAGAAAATCTTTGCTCATCTAAAGAGAGGGGCAAGATTCCAGGACCACCTCTCTTAGGCAGTTTGAGGGGTTGTAGAGGGATGGTAAATCCGCTATATAAAAGGAACCCAAACATTAAGAGGTTTTTAGTCCAAATTAGATATGGTAAATTCTTTATGGTCTAGCAGGGCTCTTAGAGTTATTTCGTCCAGCGCTTATTCATTCACCAAAGTAGACTAAAATATTATGCAATCTCTTTAACAGAATCACTTCTTTCCAACATCTTTTCAGAATTGCCCCTCTTATGGGTGCAGAGGTTTTCCCTGACCTGAGTCTTTTTTATTGACAGTAATCTATAAGTCCTTGTGACGTAGATTGGTAATAGCCACTTCACCTGAATGTACATGGTTTGCTGGGAATTGACAGAGTAAATTCACCAAGAATTGGTTTATTTCTTTCTGAGATAACTTAGTTATGGTCTTCACATAAGGTAGAGAAAGTATACCTATTCATAGAACAAAAATTATGATTATCTCATTTCATCTCACATTCTTTGCAAAATTCACATAAATCTATATAAAGTTTTAAGCCTTCTGCCTAACCTATGCAGAAAGAAATCTCTAAATATCATCTGTTCTATTCAATCAATGCCCAGATGCAAGGAGAGGGTCTTATTTCCTTGACAGCTTCCTACACTCAACTGTAAGAGAAGGCACTGGCACAGACCATACCTGACTTTCAGAGTAAAAGACAGTTCTCTGTACTTTCTGCCCAAGGATTCCCTGCATTTGATGAGGAAGTGATGGTGATACAGGTTCTGCTTACTTACAGACACATGAAGTTTTCATGGGTCTCAGGACTATGCTCTAGGGTAGGCAAGAGTTTTTGATAGAAAGGAAACATACACATAGAGCATCATTTTTACATTTACAGTTATTTGCACATTCCATAAGTAATTTCATTTTTAATTTTATTCAAATCCATCCATTTCTCTCCTTCAATTCTGAAATTAGCACAGCAGAGTCCTGAAGCGTGCTTTGTTTACACTCTTTGCAATCTAAACTCTACATCAAACCAAATATTTATATATATTGTTCGAAATTCCTCAATGGATCTCCATTGTCCTCAGGATAAAGCCAAAAACTCCTTTATAAGGCACAAAAGCCTTTTTTATGACTCGGCTTTTCCTATCTCTCCGTTTTCATTGCTTTTACATTTACTTCTTCCAGTTTTAAACTAACACTTTATTCTATCTCAACCACAGGGAATTATCTATAGTGTCTGCCTGTAGGTTAAAGAAGAGGAAGACACTTCAGTCCGGTGGGAAAACATCACTATGACCTCAAGTTTTTACCATGGTTTCCAATCCTTTTTCCTGGAGAGCAATATGTGTTGTGATATGTTCAAGCTGTACTTTGATGCTCATTTTATCTCTATGCTTCATTTAATGTCTTCAAATCTGATAGGAGTACAGATGAGTTCTTCTCTACCCATTTAGAAGAAATGAGGTCTCTCTGATCTATACACCCAGCCTACTTCTCTCCCTTCAATTTCCACTTGATGTCCAGAGTTGACATTTTACCAATGAATTTCCAATCCTAGTCTCCAGGGCCTACATGTAGCAGGTACTCAATAAATATTAGTTGAATAAATATGTAAGTGTTTTTTTTATAACCATGTTTGAATATTACAGTCAAATAAATCTTACTGCACACTGGGCTTCCTATCTGGGTGTGTTCAGGAGTATGTAAACATAACGTAGATTTTTACCGCCGTGGGAACAGAATGAGATCGTAATCCCCCTCCTTTGGAGGACCTAACTTCACACTTCTTCTCATTTTCCAGTGCTTCTTTAAGAGCACACTACAAGTTATTCAGGGATCTGTTTACTAATACCTATTTTTTCATATAAAATTGATTATTAATTATATAAGAAATTTAGCAAAAGATATTTTCTAGAAAAATAGGTGATAATTCATTTATCAACTCCTGTTAAAGAATACCCTCCTTGCCTCTTTGCCTACTCCTCTCTCCATCATTCCCTTATCTAAACCCTCAGCAACTTATTAAAATAGATTCATCAGCAACAGAAGAATATATAATCATGTGTGTGTGTTAATTGAACCTATCAAAATAGTCAACTAAAGAAATACTACATCCTTCAAAGGATTGTAGAGATTAATGGCACCAAGAACTTAGAAAACCTGGTGAGTTTTAACACACATCCTCATTCAATTTGTCTCTTTGGCCTGTGCGTAAGATAGATATTAAAGAATGATCATGGAGTATTATAAACTTAGTATAAACTCAATTGCAGCTGCTATACCAGATATGTTTTCATTTCTGGAGCAGAAATGAATACCTAGTATGCAAAATTAATCTGGAAAAAAATTTTTCCCTTTCTCTCTACATGTTAAATAAGACCATCAGACACAATTTGCTTTTAATTGGCAAGTCTAGCAATATACCTTCCTTATCCTACCTCAGGGCGTTATCAACTCTTCTGGTTTGTGTTTTAATCCAATCTGCAGAAAACCTTAATCTTCTCTTCATTTCAGTGACATCATACTAGTTCATTACTGATGATATTGTGCTGATTGAATATGATGAGCAGGGAATAATAACTGCTCTAAACACCTTAGTAATTCAGTTTATTCCCAGGAAGAAATGTCTGTAAAATCCTGGAATTTCTGCTATAAAAACTTTTACAAAAAAAAATCTATCATGGTGGTGCAAGGGACAGACTGCAGTAGACACTGTGATGTGCCACTCAGATCCTCCTTCAGAAATGCAGACTTTTCCACAGCACTCAACTGATTGCTTTGAGTGAAGACAGCTGTTTTGCACAACATACTGCCCCATTCCTGAGATGACTCACTTCTGATAATTGATCAAGATGGAGGTTTAAAGGCTCCACCCCCTCATCCCAACTTGAGATAACTCTGACGGGTCATCACAGCTTCATAGCCTCCCATTGCGCTGAGATCTCTGTTGAGACTGCAAAATAGTCAGCCTCTTTCTTTGCCCAGTCCTGCTTTCCTCCTTCTTTTTCTACAGGTGTTGAGCCTAAAAGTACTCCCAAATAAACCTCAAGTATCTCCATCTCAGAGTCTGCTTCCTGAGAAATCCACAGTCAAAACCCCTAAAAGTGACCACTTTCCTGATTTTTATGGTAAATTATTATCAGTGTATAGATACTGTACAATATTACTGTACAATTGTAGAATACAATACTGTATTCTACCATATGTATATATATAGTATTTTTTCTGTCTTGATTAATGCTAACTTAACTGTAGCATTAATTTATTCAGTTCCATGTAAATGTAGTTTGTTCATTTTTAAATGTTGTATAGTATTCAATGGATGAACATTCCACCATTTCTTTATTCACTCTACTATTGATGATATTTGGATTGGTCCCAGATTTTGACAATCATGAATATGCCACCATGAATGTTCTGATAAATGTTTCCTGTGGCACATAGTATGCATATGATAGACACATACTAACAGGAATTACTGGGTTATAAGTTATGCATATTTTCAATTTTTATGGATAACGTCAGTTTTTCAAAGCATGTGTACCAATTTACTCTCCTATAAATAGTGTATGAAATTCCAATTAGTGAATATACTCACCAATATTTGGATTGCCAGACTTTTTATATAACTATTTTGCTAGGTTGCAGTGGTATCTCGTATGTCAACTATGATTTTGTGGTTTTTATATGATAACATTTCATATTTTTATTTCATATTTATTAGCCATTTAGAATCCCTCTTTGTGAAATATTCTTCCTCACTTTTAAAAACTGTATTATCTGTCCTTTAGTTATTGACTTGTAGAACTTCTATTCATTAGACGCCGTTAAGAAAGTGAAAAAGTAAATCACAGAGGGGGCGATATATGTACTTGTATAAAGAATTCTTTGTTGATTATGGAGAAGATATGTTGAAAATATCTTCTCCTATTCTGTCGATTGATTTCACAAAGCTATGATGTCTATTAACGAGCAGAAATTCTTAACTTTATGCAATCCAATTTACCAATGTTTCCATGGTCAGTGCTTTTAGTGTTCTGTTCAAGAAAGAAATTTCTTAACCCAAAGCAAAGAAGGGATTCTCTATTATTTTCCAGAGATTTTATTATGTTCTCAATCAACCTGGAAATTTTGTGTTTCTGTAATACGTGAAACAGGATCTTGTTTTCTGTATGTATGTCAAACTGTCCCAGCATCTTCTATGGACATTATCCTCTTTGCTCAACAGTGCCAGCTATGTCATAAATCATATCCCCATATATGTGTGAGTCTCCTACTAGGCTCTCTATTCTATTTCATTAGTCTATTTAACCTTGTATCAGTACTACTTTGTCTTAATTATAGTAGCTTTATAGTAAGCCTTGACTTTGATAAAGCCAAAGGAAATGAAAACAGCATATTGAAAAGATATCTGCACTCTTATTTTCATTGCAGCATTAATTACAACAGCCAAAATATGGAAACAACCTAAGTGTTCATCAATGGAGGAACGAATAAAGAAGATGTGGTATAAATATACAATGGAATATTATTCAGCTGTAAAAAAAGAAGGAAATCCTGCCATTTGCATCAACATGGATGAACCTTGAGGGCATTATACTTAGAGAAAGACAAATACTGTAGTATATCACTTGTATATGGAATCTAAAAAAGCCAAACATGTAGAAACAGAGTAAAATGGTGGTTTTCAGGAGCTGGAAGTGGAGGAATTGGGGAGATGTTGTTAAAGAACACAAACTTGCAACTAGTAGATATATAAGCTCTGGCAACCTAATGCACAGCATAGTGATTATAGTCAGCAGTTATATACTTCAAAATTGCTAAGAGACTAGATCTTAATTGTTCTCATCACAAAAAAGAAATGATAACTATGTGACCTGATAGAGGTGTTAGCTGACACTATGGTGGTAATCGTATTGCAATATACAAATATATCAAGTCAACACGTTGTACGCCTTAAACTTACACAAGGTTATATGTCAATTATATCTCAATAAAAAGAGGACATAGTTCCATAATTCATGGTTCTAATTCTTTAATTCCTAAGAATTCATAATTCTTGAAAAGAGTGAATAGAGAATAAAATTTTGGACATAGAGAAGAAATAGAAAAGTGACTTAATGAGTTATCAGAGGAAATCAAGGATCTACGTGGAGAAGATAGTTTTGAATAGCAAAATAAAAATATTCGAATCTGAGTTGGACAAGAGAAGCAAATTTCAGTGCAGGATACAAGTCTCACCTTGAAAAAGAAGTGGAGGTTGATGTTGGTTTTATATTGAACTGAATGCTCCAGGTATTACAATTTAAAATGAAATATATTGGAAGGCATACAATTACCTGACCACTCTAACACATCTGGGGCCCCACATGTAGCTATCAGGACACTGCTTTTAACTTGTGCAAATCTGTATGACCTCTTCTCAAGATTCAGGAAATGTAACAGGATAATCACAACCAGCATAAAGAGTACCAAATAAATTTAAACCAAGTGACTGAATATTACCCATCTCCCAAAGATATAGGACTGCGAAAGAAATGATAAGAATGGCATATCATGGCTAGAAAATTCCTTTGTATACATTAATCCGAGCCAAATGTATTACCTTTCCCAAGGCCCTGAGGCCAAACCCTCTGGGAATAATTTTTATTTTTGGTTGTTGACTCAATTTTGTTTCTTTTGGACATCAGTTGTTATTGGCTCCAACTCCAATTTTGAGTAGACAACTCCAGACAGACCCAGATTCTTAATCATGGATGTCCTGTTGGCATCTGACCTTTAAAAAGCTTGTGAGTGAGTCATGAGTTTGATGCTTGTTCTGTGGTGTATATTAGAATAAGAGACTCATCTGCTTTTTTAAAATCTGGATGCCTCACGACTCTTCTGATTGATTTTCAAAAGGTTTTTGCCGATTCATTTTTAGAACATATAACCAAACTCCTATCACTGATCATAAGCTAAATCTTTTCTGTGAGCAGTAATTTGTGGCAGATATTGGACCAAATTTCCTGAGCAATTGTGGGTATGCTTATGTTTCTGAGACTTCCTCCTTCACCTGAATCCATTCCACCAATAATAGGCTAATCTCAATTCATTCAATAATTTCAATTCGGATACCCCAGGCTCTCACAACTACAGGAAACGGAGAGGGGAAAACCATAGACAAAACCATGTTTTTGTGTTACTTAAAAAGAGGAGGGGAAAAGTGTAAAATCGTTATACCATCCAACCCATGGGCAAGCTATGGTTTATCCGCACCTATAGTATCATAACAAAGTTACCAGGAAAATTCTGTGTTTAGAAACTACTATTTAAATAGTCTCTAAACTAAATAGTAGTCTCTAAACATTTCACTGGTGAGTTTATGGCAAGTATTTTTGGATGAGTATATCTGAAGGATTACTTTGGACAAAATTTGTTCTAAAATTAACACAATGAATAATAATCTTGAAAAGCAACGATGAAACAATAGTGGGTATTATGTGATGCAGCAATATTTAATTCATATCATTTTAAATAAATCTTAGAATTTTATGCTGAAGGTCAAATGTATGAGAGTCTTATATATCCATAGATGAAACAGGGTTAATAATAGATTTTAACCACATGGATTCGTCTACAACTATGCTTTTGTGTCAACGATCTCATTGGATAGATTTTCCACTGAACTCTCTAATAATTGCTCTTAAACACATTTCAAGGACTCCTTTTAAGGACTGACCTTATCTTAAAATGTTGGCACTCTCTAGAATTTAGCTCTCAGGTCTTTCTCTCAGAGTATGACCTAAACAGATTATCAAAAACTGTGATTCAATAGCCATTCACATGCTGCTGGTTTCCAAAATTGTTATATCTAGTCCAGAACTACATCCTGACTCCAGTCATATGTGTTTTCTCAGCCACCACCCCCAGATACCTCATCTTTTTTTCTTTTTCCTTCTCAGTTATTGTTCATCAACCATCCAATAATCCTCTGAAATTCATCTTAATCTTGTAATGATGTCTGAGTTTGCATTTATACTCAGAATCAGAAAAAATTCACACATCACTGTCTGTCCCTGGGTGGAATTATTGCCCAATAGCCCATATCCAATGATAAAAGGACAACTGGCACTGAAGCCCAGTGTCAGATCACAACCTAAGCAGTGAAATTGATGGGCATTTTCAGTTTCTTCTATGTACCACAATGACCTTCTGGTTCTTTGGGTCTTGGTGGGTTTATCCAGCCTTATATCCAAATTCTTTCTCCTAAAAAAGCTTATGTGGGGCTAAGTATAACCGGATCTACTTGGAGGCCAGGGGAGAGCCACTGTACCGTGGATCTAGACTCATCATCCTCCAAACATGGGAGAGATGAATATTGGAGTTTTAGCGTCCCTTTCTGGGAGGTTTCTTGAGGTTCACTTGAGTGTCTTCCTTTATCCTCTATCTATTCAAAGTAAACTTAGGGTAATTTTGAGTGTTCAAGCTTCCTGTCTTCACTGAGTAAGAGAAAGGAGTGATGGGGACATGAAGTCTTGTTGCACTAGGTCAGAATAGATACAATTAGTTATCCACTTCCACTCAGGTCTGATCTACAGTAAATTCTATTATATATCCAGAAAAGAGAGCCCAACTTTTCAACTTCCGCAACTGTAAAACCTGAATTTAAAGATATAATTTTGTAGCAAAATAAAAAATTTACCTTTACAAAGCCTTTTTTCTTGTTGTTTTAATTTCTGGAATTGGTCTTGTGTTACACATATTCTTTATCTCTATCAGTGGTCAGTGACTAGGATCTAAGTAAGACTTCAAGGAAGTGGCTCACAAATGGGGCAATACAACACTTGCTTAGTTTTTCTTTTGCGCTATCTAAGGCATGTAGCAATCCTTCCTTCCGAGGATATACCTACAGCTGGTAAGTTTCTGGACTTTCACTTTGTGTCCTAACACTGAAGCAGGATTTATTGTGATAATATTCTTTACATATAGTAAGCTAATCCATGACACTAGGAAGCTGTGATTGAAATACTGGGATGTTTGGATACTGTAGGTAAATTATACAAGAAAAAAAAACATTAACGTTACTACTCAGTCATTCTCCTCTAAAAACACAACCTGAAAGATAGATCATCAGAATGTGTGCTGCTGTTTCCACAAAAGATATTGTATTTAGACCTTTGCAAGAAGTCTTGAGAATAGTCTCAACCTGACAAGGTTAATGCTCACACCTTCATGACTGCCATGGCCTTTGGCTCTCCGAAAGGCAGAAAAGCTCTCTGGTTTGAGGGAGTCGGTAATTACAGGGAACACGTTAGGTGTCAGATTAAATAAAGGGTTCCCCTGACAACACACAGTCAGTTCATACAGACGATGCGATGAGTTCTTTGACTTGGCGAAAAGGTCTCCAGAACATTGCTTACCATGGCAGTTCTGGGAGAAAGGAAACTGCATCTTTGCTCATGGAGAGAGAGTGTCTGGCTTCCAATTCAACATGCTGGATCATATGGTAGTTCTATTTAGTTCTATTTTTAATATTTTCAGGAGTCTCTATACTGTTTTCCATAGTGGCTGCGCCAATTTACATTCCCACCAACACTATACAAGGATTCTCTTTTCTCCACAGCCTCACTAACACCTATTTCTTGTCTTTTTGACAATCCTTATAGCAGGTCTTCATATCTGGTCATATATCTGGCAAGTTTTACAGCTTTCTTCTCTTTTAAAGATTTCTTTGGCTATACATAGCCCTTTGCATTTTCATATGAATTATAGAAGAAGCTTGTCAATTTCCACAAAACTACCTGCCAGAATGTTTTACAGGAATTTCTTTGAAAGTATATATCAGTTTGAAAATAATGAACTTCTTTACATTATTGAATCCTTAAACCATAAACATGATATATCCCCCAGAATTTTACTTTATCTCAATAATATTTTGTGTTTTAGTGAAGAGTTCTTGCAAAGTTTTATTAGATTTATTCCTAGTTATCAGATTCTTTTGCAGCAATTATAAATTCATTTTAAAAATAATTTTATTTCTTTATTTCTGGTAAAACAAAAAAAAAGGAAGAAAACGGTTTTTGTACATTGACTTCATACACGGTCACCTTACTAAATTTTATTATTAATCCCAATAAATTCTTCTGGATTTTCTACATACACAATAACATTCTTTATAAATGATAACTAATTTTATTTCTTCCTTTTCAAACATTATGTTCTTTGTTTCTTTTTTCCTGATTTATTGAACTGGCTAGAACATTCAGTACAATGTTGAAAAAAGTGGTGATAGCGGGCAGCGTTTACTATACTCAATCTCGGGGTGGGGTGGGGAACAGTGTTCCAAAATTAGAAAAAGTATTATCAGAGAGTCCTGAATATCAGGTTGTCTGAACACATTTAGGACCTTGCAATCATTCATATTAGTTTTCTATTGCTGAATAACAAATTACCATGAATTTAGTGTGGCTTAAAAAAACATGCATTTATTATCTCACAGTTTTCGTGGGTCAAAAGTTTGGGCACTAACTAACTGGGTCCTCTTCACGGGGTCTCTCAAGGCTGCAATCAAGATGTCAAGCAAACTTGGTTTCTTTCTGGAGCTCTGAATCTTCTTCCAAGCTCACGTGGATGTTGACAGAATCATTTCCCTGAGGGTCTACAACTGAGAGCTCCAGTTGCTTACCGACTGTTGGCCGAGGCCACCCTCAGGTCCTCGAGGTCACCTGCAGCTCCATGCCGCATTGTTCTCTCACTTCTTCAAGGTCAGCAGGAGAATCGCTCCCTCCAATTTGCTAAGACAGAGTCCTATATAATAAAACATAATCAAGGGAATGACATCCCATCGCCTTTGCCATATTTTCTGAGTTAGAATCAAGTCACTCACTCTCCGAGTTGCCATATAATCAAAAGCAGGGAATTATACAAGAGCATGGGTCAGTGGGGGAACTTTAGGATGTGTCCACCACATCAATAAGGTCTCCTAAAGGTGAAGTATGCTTTCACTTTTATGCCACATTGGAGTTTTTCAAGCAAAGCCATCAGGCTTTCTGAGCTACATCTCAGAGATTCCACAGGAAGAATTCCATTCCCAAGATATATGGGTGCAAGAGATCTTTTTCATATCTGTCAGTGAATATGCCTGAATCCCATCAATTCCCACTACTCCCAATCATTGAAGTCCTGGCCAGGCAGCTTCACTTCAGAGGATCAAGGAAGTATGTACCTGTATAACCCTGTCCCCTGGTACTGAGCAGGGATTACGGTGAAAGAGTGAATTGTAGATGTTGAGAGGAAGAATGCTCCAAAAGGGATAAACAGAATCCTAATGTAAAGCTTAAATGGTCTAAATTGAAGACCAGGCTCTGAGACAGAGCAGGAACTTGATGGTAACCTGCTGTGAAGATAGCACTTGAGCAGCACAAGAAAGGCAGAGTGAACTTATCAGCACTGGGAAGTGGTTCATGGACAGACTGCCAACAAACTGGCTGGACCAAATCCCCAAAGGTTTAGGCATAGCTGTTTAAAAACTACTTACTCGTGATCAGGATGGATTAATGTTTCTTGGTAGTAGATCATTTCCCCCAAACACGTGGACAGGCAGTCAGCAATAAGTGGGAAGCAAATAGAGCCTGAAATAAGACATAAGATGCTTAGGGAAAACTATACAGCTCTGAAGGACTCTGCTGACAATACGGTTGGAATAGATGCTCTGAGTTTCCTCGTGTGTTAGTTTTCCAATACTGCTGTAACAAATTATCACAAAATTAGCAGCTTAAAACAGTGCTCATCTCACAATTTCTGTGGATCAGAAATCAGGGCACAACATGGCTCAACCAGACTCTCTGCCTTGAGTCTTACGAGGCCAAAATCAAGGCAGAAAGGTTTATCTTCCTTTCTGGAGACTCTGGGGAAGAATTTGCTTCCAAGATCATTCAGGTTGCTGAAGAATTCAGTTCTTGCTCAAGTGGTTCCCTTCACTATCAAATCAACAAAGGCACGTTGAACCCTTCATGTGCTTCAAATATTTCTGCTTCCCACTTCTGCCTTCCTCTTCTGCTTTTAGGGGCTCATGTGATGACACTGAGCCCACCTGGATAATCCCAGACAATCTCCCTATTTTAAGGTCAGCTGTAGTAACCTTCATTACTGAAAAGTCCCTTTTGTCATATAACAACATATTCACCAGTGTGTTATCTCATCATATTCACGGTCCTATAGATGAGGGCCTGGGACCTCTCTGGAGGCCATCGTTCTGCCTACCTCACCTGATATCAAAATATCTATATATTGTTCTGTGAAGACAGTCAACTTTCATTAATGATATCTCCATCCTTCCAGTGCTTAGGTAAAAAACTTCAAAACTATGCCTGACTCCTCTCTTTCTCTCACAACTCATATGCAACTAGTCAGCAATCCTGTTTGCTCTACCTTTAAAATACATCCAGAAACAGGCAGCTTCTCATCACCTCCAATGTTACCCTGGACCAGGTCACCATCATATGTTGCCTGAAATAGCTTTCTATAATTCTTCTTTGCATACACTCTTGTCTCCCTGTAATTTATCTTCAAGAAATTAGCTCTACCTATCATATTAAAAATTTAATTCTGTCATGTCATTCCTCTGCTCTCAGCTTCCAATTATAGCTTGTAATCTTTCCACAAAATCCAGTCTTCAGTATTGCCAACAAGATCTATGTTACCTAACCCTCCAGAAAATGATGGCCTTGTAGGAGATTAGAGTCAGAGTGCATATCAATAAAAATCAAGAGCTCTAGTGGAAAGAAGAAATGGAGTCAGCTAAAAACACTGTCAATGTGGCATCAGGATTTTATTTCTGAGACAGGAAAATTAAAAAAACAATCAACCTTGACAACTGATAGCTGATAACTCCTAATGAACTGTAGTTACTCTGTGACTGTGATGGAACAAGACCACTCCAAAATCATGTCTGAACATATAGAAAAATAAGGACACTATGCAACTACAAAAATAATTAAACATCCCCCTCTCCTGGCTAACATGAGTGATTACAGCTCCTTCATCAATAACAAATCTATGCCAAATGCATTCTTCTCACGCCTTAGATGAAAATTTTTAAGATACCTGTACCAGTCAGGGTCCATTCAGGAGACATAAATCATACGGTAAATAGAACAGGGAAAGTTTAACTATTAAGGTGTGCAGAAAGTATAGAATTGGAATGTATAAAGATATATAAAATTGGAATGTATAAAAAAGAATCAAATGGAAATTTAGAAATAGCAGATATAGAGAGCAACCACTACTGCTTGGGCTGGAGTAGAGTACTCAAGGAAGAAACAAATTAGGAAGAAGGAATCCTGGGGCTGAGATTCAGATCTCGTTGGAGAAAGTATGGATGTGGCCCACCGGATAACAGAGAGATATGCTGAATTGCTACAGGCTGGACCTAGCAAGCAGGAAACAGCCCACTAGGGATGATGGAACTTGCTGGGAAGCTACCAATGGGGAGGGGGGAAGAAGGAAGCTGCTAGAAGTTGCCAGGAAGCCCACTGGGGTGGCGGTGAGCCTTGCTGGAATGCTGGCTGGGGCAGAACTCACCCACAAACACTTACTTAAGAAGAAATGGATAACCCAAATAGCTCTATATCCAGTCAAGAAGTTGAATTTGTAATTAGAAACCTTCAGACAAGAAAACCTCCAGGCCCAGAAACCTTCACTAGTAAATTCCACCAAACACTTAGGGAAGAATTTATGCTAGTTCTATATTTAAAAACCAACCAACAAACAAAACGTCTCCTAGAAAATAGAAAAGGAGGGAAAACTTTCCAATTTGTTTTTATGAGACTAGCATAACGTTGATCCCAAACCTGACAAAAACATTATAAATAAATCAAATCGTATACCAATATTCTTCATGAACACAGACCCATATAGTCATATCCTAAGTAAACAAAATGAATAGCTTTAACAAAATATAATACTAAAGGGACTCTAGCAAGTGGAGTTTATCCAAGAAATGCCAGGTGCGGTAACATTTGAATATCAACCAACGTAATTCACCAATTTAACAAGATAAAAGAGAAAACGCATATAATCTTCTCAATAGATGCACAATAATTATCTTAAAGAATTCAAAACCCAGTCATATTAAAAAAAGAAAAAACTCTCAGTAAACTGGGAATAGAAGAAAATTTCTTCAATCTGATACATCTACAAAATACTACAACTAATCAATATATAATGGAGAAATACTGAATGTTTTCTCCTAAAATCAGGAATTTGAATTGGGTAAAGATCTCTGCTCTTACCACTTCTATTTAGTATCTTTCTGAAGGTCCTAGCCAGTGTAATAGGCGAGAAAAAAAGAAAAAGAAATGTAAAAAGCTCAGAAACAACAAAGTAAACTGACTTCACCTGCAAATGACATGGTTGTGCACATGTGTAACCACACACACACACAAAAATATCTACTAGAAACAAGTAAATTAAGTAAGATCATAAGATAGAAAGTCAATACATAAAAATCAATTGTATTTCCACGTTAGCAATGACCAATTTGAAAACGAAAATTTAAAAAACACTTTAAAACGGCAGCAAAAATATATATTTATTTATGGATAAATTTATCAAAAAATATGCAAGATTTCTACAATGAAAGCTACAAAACATTGATAATGGAAATCAAATAACTGAACAAATATAGATATATTATGTTCCTGTCTTAGAAGAAACAATAATTTTTAAGATATCCATTTATCTATATCTCCAACTCAATCCTAATCAACATTTTAGCAGGCTTTTTTGTGAAAATCGACAAACAGATTCCAAAATGTATATGACAAAGTAAAAAGTGACAAGAAGCCAAAACCATCTTGAAAAAGAACAAAGTCGAAGGAATCATACCACCTGATTTCCAAGATTATACGGCTACTTTAACCAAATCATTGAGATATTGACACAAAGATAGATAAATAGGTCAATGGAGCAGAATAGAGAGTCTAAAAATAGGCCCACAATATACACTTAATTGGTTTTTGACAAAAATGCTAAGGCTATTCAATAGGGGAAAGGAAAGTCTTTCAAGAAATTATGCAGAAAAAAAGAACTACCTATATGATAAAAAAAAATAAACCACGATTCCTACCTCACACCATACACAAACTCCAAAGACTTAATCATGAAAGCTAAAATTATAAATCTTTCTAACCGTAGGGTGCGCTAATATTTCTTAAGCAGAAAATTTTAAAAAACACTAATATGAAAAAGAAAATTGAAAAATGGGATTTCGTCAGAAAACATTCTGTTTCCTTAACCATTTCTGTACATTAAATAGTATTTCATAGTAGCAGTAAAGTTCGTAACTTGAGAAGAAATATATTCAAGCAGACCAAATAGGTAAAGAATTGGTTGTTCCAAACTTTAATTGTATCTCCGTTGCTCTTTTACAGGATAAGCAAATCCTAGAGTAGACTGAGTGCCCAGTTAACACCCAGTACTAACACCCAGTACTTACACCCAGTTACACCACAGCTGCCAACAGAAGTCCCATGTGATCCACCTGTCCATAGCGGGTAATTTCACCCACAACCATTACTAAGCCACTCCTTTCCTGTTAATAGTGGATGCATTTTCTTTATTACATTGCTTCTTTTCATTATGTTCAAAGTGCATGTGTCCTCTCTAGCCCATGGAGGCCTGACCTGAGCTTCCCCATGCATGCTCTTTTCATGAACCCAGGTATGTGTAGGGAGCTACATCAGCATTCCAATCCCTTTCTTAACCAGCAATTTATTTTTCTCGTATCCTTATGATTTTAATTCCTCTACTAAATTCTCAAAGAGATTTCCTTATCTGGGTGCATCATACAAGTAACCTTTTTCTCTAGTTACCTAAAGCCCATTTGCTTGACAATACAGGCAACTCCTGGCTGCAGCCAGGAGTCCCTAATATCTAAATGCTTCCCTAAGGGCAGGATCCTAAATCTTTGTCCACAGCTAAGTAAAGAGCTTTCAACTCTACTCACTGGGGCAACTTATCTTTGCTTTCTTTCATCAGTGTTTTAGGTCTACAGAGCCTGCTTGAAACTGACTTCCAAACAGCAACATGGTCCTCAATTCAAGAACTCCCATTGGTAATCCAGTCATACTTCTTTACCCTGGACCACTCAGGAATGAGATCAGGGAGGTCCTTGGAGAGCTCTATTTTCTACCCAACAAATAGCAATACAACTTGTTTGTGTATGTGTGGGACTCTCCCTGAACTTCCTCTCTTAGCACACTCTTAAAAGTAAATTTCCACTCTATGAGTGAGCATTTCTGTGCCACCCATCACATATTTGTCTGACTGGCATCATTCAGAACACAACAGGAAACGTACAGGTTATTTATGGCCTCAGAAAAGCCTGATGCTCTTTAATGGTGGGAGTAGTTTTATCAAACACCATTGAGAAGCTAACAACTATTTTCGAAATGATCTGTGAAAAGAATCTACCTCAAGTAGTTTTCAAGTCTAAAACCCAAGAGAACTTTGCAAAGAAATCCTATCTGAATTCTGCCAAAGATTCTAGTCTGCATATGTATGATGGCGGAAACTTCTATCATATGAACAGTCAGATCCTATGGGCTCATAAGGACTGCCTGGGGTCGTCTCTCCGTGGATCTATCAAGGGTTTCTGCTCAGGGTCCTGCTGAAATTCAGATTTCTGTTGGGTGACTTTGTGAGAAGAGGCTAACAGGATTTCTAGATTAGGAGCATGATTTTGCCAAGACCAGAATAGTCCTACTAGTCTCTGACCTTCTTGCTTATTAGCATGATCTCAAAAACACGATGACATGTTGCACAGTTTGAGCAATGTCTCAGCTTGCTCCAACCCACATAATTCCCAGGAATTTCACAGATGGGACTAGGCCTTGAATATTAGCTAAAAATTTCACCTACCCTCTAGTTATCATATGGATACTAAAGGTCTTTTAACTCTCTTGAGTTTATTCCTCTGTGCAAGTAGTTATTGTGATATGTACTAATTTGCCCTTAATGGTTATTAACTTCAAATCTTGTCTAACTAGATTATGGCAAGATGCTAGTAAATTCAAATATCTCTGTGGCAAGACAGTAAATGTACACTGAGTTCCATTCTATGAAAATTCAGTGCCTGAGCAGACTCAAGGAGTACTATGGAAAAGAAGATGTTAGCTAAATCTATAAGGGTCTAATAATCCCTCTTGGCCCGGTGCACTTCCTACTCTTTATCATGTCAAGTACCGTTGAAACAATCAGAGGACACAGCTTGTTTGATCTTTGATAGTCTCCTTTACCTGTTATTCCCTGGCACACCAGAATTGTTTTAAAAAAGATTTAGTAGAAATCAAATTCCAACTTAAATCGCTTCCTTAATCAGAGCGTTAATGATATGTGGCTCTCCTTGAATTTTGTACTGCTTAGTTTACTGCTGGTGAGAGCTTAGGCAATTTTAAAGGTTCCCATTTAACAAGCTTATCAAAACTGGGCAAAAAGTTAACATAACAGATATCCACAGTAAAAAGGACAAAGGCGCCATGCCTTCTTCTTATATAATATCCATCCTAATTATGCATTCAGATGCATAAAACCAGCCAAAAACCTCCAGGAGCACAACTGTAGCTGAAAAAGTTGGGCTTATTACTCATTGCAGTGGGGGAGAACATAAGCTATGGGGAATTGCAGACAGGTGTCTTAGTACAAGGGTGTTAGAAAAGATTTATTATAGATTTGGGCTTGTGTTAGGTGTTTTGGGGGAGGGTTTAGGGAAGCATGCCTTTGCTCTGGATTGGATGCTGTCAGGGAGCATGAGTGATGCTATGATTGAGTATCTTAACAAATCTTATCTAGAAGGAGAACACACAAGAGTGAGGCTAAAGCTGTAATAGGTAATGAAGCAGCAATCACTCACTAGCTAGGAGAGGGGGATGTTTGGTATTTTACGGTTTGCACACTAACTTTGTTTTTTGTCTGTGCTGAAACAAAATTATGAAGTGGTCTTGCTTTTTTGCCTCACTTCATCACAGTTGCTGAGTGCCCTTGTCTGATGTTGGTGTTTTGTGAGACTGTTTGAGTCCAACAAGAGAACACCATTTCCTAGCTGTGGTCCCAGGTCAGCTCCCAACAACTCCGAAGCCTGGGTGTTCCTAGATGTCAGGAGCTGCTTTCCTCTCTCTCACCTGCTAAGTCATTGCAGATAAGAGAATAATTACGGGTCAGTTAATAGTAGAGTTTTGTAGAATCAAAACTGAACATCTGTGCCTAGTAAGTGTTGATTAGTGCATTCATATTAGAGAAACCTCTAGGCTCTAGTGATATGCCAAATGATTGTGTATTTTTAAAAATTGTGTAAACATGCAGAAAGTCCATTTATTAACAGTAACACAAGGAAGGACTAGGTAAAATTCAAAGTATTTGTCACTTGGATTGACTAAAACATTGGACAACCACCCCCCAATCCCTGGAAAAAAAGACTATTTTTGATGTTGCTCATTATTAATTTTTATTTGAAAGCAGATAAACTGATTGGAGAGAAAAGAGATATGGTAGGCGTGGTAAGTAGTTGCATTAAATCAAATGAAGGGACATTCTGGCCCAGCCCAGCAGGATCAGATGCAGAGGGCCCAGCCTGATTCTACCTCAGAAAAATTTCAATACATCAGGTTATGCTTTAACCATTTGATTATATCTGCAAAAGAAAAAATATATATAGTCAAGAGGGCTCCAAAAAAGGATGAAGAATGTAGCTTCAATCTTTGGAAACTGCAAGGAGACTAACAAATGTCAAATGGCACTGAATTCAGTGAAGTCAAAAGGAACATCAGATTTTCATCCCTGGAAGATAAATAACTAATTCTGTACAAAAGAAATTGTAATATGCAAGCCCTAGATGGAAGCCTAGATAGGCTGGAAGCTGAGAGAGAAGAGGAAGAAGGCCAATCTGTATTAGTTTTCCCTATTGGCACAAAGCAATCCAGCCTTCTTCTGATAAGAGATAAATACTAATTTTTTCACCCACGGGCTACCGAGTACAGATCCTTGAGCAAGGTGCCAAGCACTGGTCTAGACATCGAAAGAATATAAAGCAATATTTGAAAAGGTTTCCTCCAGATTTTGATCGTAAGTACAGATCCGATCCCTTTCCTTATTGCCCATACTTTCAGGGGAAACCTTATAATTGTAATTTTTTCATTTCTTCATCTTTAAAATGTTTATTTCATAGAGTCACTATGAGATTTTAATTACATTATATATGTGAGTTGTATACCACAATGCCTGGCATATATTCAGAGTCAACAAATTTTGTAATCGATGTTACATGAAAGTTGAAGGAGAGGGGGAAATGAACCAGGAATAGGAAGACTGTACTTTGATCCTCGGTGCAGTTCCAACTTCCCAGAAATACCCTGAATAACACTCAAAACATTCTGCCTCAAGGAAGCCTCATTATAAAGCTATTTTCTGGGCCGGCCCGGTGGCTTAGCGGTTAAGTGCACGCGCTCCACTGCTGGCGGCCCGGGTTCGGATCCCGGGTGTGCACCAACGCACCGCTTCTCCGGCCATGTTGAGGCCGCGTCCCACATACAGCAACTAGAGGGATGTGCAGCTATGACATACAACTATCTGCTGGGGCTTTGGGGGAAAAAATAAATAAATAAAATCTTTAAAAAATAAAGCTATTTTCTATTTTTGGAAAATTCTTTAAAGGAAACAAAGAATTTTCTGATTAAAAAACAAACAAACAGCTGCCTGGCCACATGAGGCACTTACTTTAGTCTTTCCAATGACATTGCTACTAAAGATGAATTTTCCCCATTAAATGTCAATATTTCAAGAGCTGTGCAGGTAAAATTGGTAAACAAGAAGCTGCACCCTCCTGTCTCCTCTGATGTCTATCTGTTGACTTGATTTGTAAAATCACAAGGAATTAGAGAATAATACAAAGAAAACAGAGCTTTTCTCATGGCTTCTCCTCCCTGCCCCCAGAATATAGTCTACTGTGAGAATTGGGAACCCAGGAGCCCTATAAAGAAAGGACTTAGATGGGTGGTCTTACCAATTGGAAAAATGGTAAAAAAAAAAAAAGATCAGGTTGCGGTGGCAGTAGTCTGGGTAGGAGCAGCAGTGGTGGTGGCAGTAGTCTGGGTAGGAGCAGCAGTGGTGGTGGCAGTAGTCTGGGAAGGAGCAGCAGCGGTGGTGGCAGTAGTCTGGGAAGGAGCAGCAGTGGTGGTGGCAGTAGTCTGGGTAGGAGCAGCAGTGGTGGTGGCAGTAGTCTGGGTAGGAGCAGCAGTGGTGGTGGCAGTAGTCTGGGTAGGAGCAGCAGTGGTGGTGGCAGTAGTCTGGGTAGGAACAGCAGTGGTGGTGGCAGTAGTCTGGGAAGGAGCAGCAGTGGTGGTGGCAGTAGTCTGGGAAGGAGCAGCAGTGGTGGTGGCAGTAGTCTGGGAAGGAGCAGCAGTGGTGGTGGCAGTAGTCTGGGAAGGAGCAGCAGTGGTGGTGGCAGTAGTCTGGGAAGGAGCAGCAGTGGTGGTGGCAGTAGTCTGGGTAGGAGCAGCAGTGGTGGTGGCAGTAGTCTGGGAAGGAGCAGCAGTGGTGGTGGCAGTAGTCTGGGAAGGAGCAGCAGGGGTGGTGGCAGTAGTCTGGGAAGGAGCAGCAGCGGTGGTGGCAGTAGTCTGGGAAGGAGCAGCAGTGGTGGCAGTAGTCTGGGAAGGAACAGAGTGGTGGTGGCAGTAGTCTGGGAAGGAGCAGCAGTGGTGGTGGCAGTAGTCTGGGAAGGAGCAGCAGGGGTGGTGGCAGTAGTCTGGGAAGGAGCAGCAGGGGTGGTGGCAGTAGTCTGGGAAGGAACAGAGTGGTGGTGGCAGCAGCAGTCGTAGAAGCAGCAGTGACGGTCGTGGTGGCAGCAGAGTCAGCTGAAAGTAGGAGGAAAAGTTCCAGGTGAGACACGTGACTCTTTCTCAGGGAACAAAATTTGTCCCACCCAAGCTTGGACATATTCCCCATTCTGAATTCATCTCTGCAAATGTCATCAATTGTGTCATACCTTTAGCCTGGCTACCCACTTTCCTCTTACCTCATTCTTCCTAGCCCTGTCCTTGGTGGGACAGAAAGAATTTGGGGGTTTCCTCCAAGGGTATTGAGCCTGATAGAAGAGATAGGCAAATACTTTCCCCAGGCATGAGCACAAAAGACCAAATCCACAAGTGTTCCTAGTCATAGGGACTACTGCCCAGAGGCAACAAGTAAATCCCCAGTGGACTGACATTCTGGTGCCTTCCCACAGAAGTACTTAGAACTGAATAGTTTCCACGGCAGCATGAATAAGTGTGAGCAGAGGAGTAAACGCTACGGGAGAAGAGAAGAAAGAGTAAGGAGATGTGCCTTAGATTAGAATAATAGTATCTCCCTTCTCTGAGTACAGAAAAATCTCTTCCCTCAGGTTCTGTCCTGAAAGAGGGTCATATTTGGCTGACCTTTTGTGTCAACTTGGACTCCATCCATTACCGCAGTGATTGTGAGAGCCACGTTAGACATAATGGGAGACACTGGTACTATTCTGGCATAAAAACAAGCAAATGCGCCATCAATCACTCCATGGTCAAAGGGAACTTGGCAGGATTTATGAGAATTATCACTCTCTATACCTTACACCAGAGCTACTACAAATAGCAAGAGTCAGACCCCACATTTCTGCATTAAATCCACCTCGACAACTGGATAGTTCCATCTCCATACCCACACTCTAGCCATGCTGTCTCAGGCCTCATTCAGGAAAGGGAATATTTTTTAAATTGGACCCCACGTGGCAGGTAGGATATACGGCACAGTGTGTGAGGTCTGACTAGCGTCAATGCCCTCATGACCAAAAGACACAAATCCCCAGGCTGTGGAGGATGAAAAGAGAGCTCTTCATGACGCCTGCATGAGCACAATACACACGGCATAGAATGTGCAGGATGCTGAGAGAGAAACCCAAGAATAACTAGGACCTTTGGTTCACAACCTTGGGTTTCAGGTCAGAGAAGGAAAGGAAACATCAGCCTGGGAATAAGGCATAGATACCATTACAAAGAGCAAAGCTTAGGGTCCTTCTTCTACTTGACCAGACATTCCACATCCCGCATCCCTTCCTCCCATGTGGTCCTAACACCTTCATTTCTACATGACCTTTAGGAATTACATTCTCTTCCTTCATTCTGGGACCAACTGGCCTCTCATTTACACACTGGCCATATATTTAGCCTTTCAATTTATGGTAACCAAAAAAACTTTACATGCTTCTTCCCAGAATTCCCAGGCCACAACATCAGACCACATTCCCCTGTCCTTTCTGCTAGAGAACAATGAACGATTAATCCACAATTTATATAAATCTATGCTAGAGACGTCATGGTCTCTAATGATGTATAACAAATAAGCAGATTTTCTATGTTCACCACAAACTTTAGAATCAAGAATATGGTTTTCTCGGGATTCTGTTTAGGATTCCTTATAACCTATGCCCCATGGTAGCTTTGACATGAGGCTGGGATGGACAAGGGTCATGGCAGGAAGGAGATGAAGTGCAAGTGCAGGCTCACCAGGAGAGATGTCAGAAGGAGTAGCTGTTGTAGTATCTGAAAGAGAAAAAGAAAAAACAGGACATAAATTGAACATGAGTTTTGGGTGTGTAGGGAAGAGGGAATATGGACAATAATGCAGCCTTTCACAATTGAAGAACCTTAGTCTTTGGTGCACACGTTGAGGGGGGAAAGTTGAACAGATAATATAAATCCCATAAAAAACATAACATGTGGTCATTTTTGCCTTCCTGAAATAAACCCTCTTAAGCAAATTTACTGACACTAACAATGAAGTTGGGTTCCAAGGTTAGAAATGAGCAAAGACCTGACTGAATTAGAAAAACCCTAAGGATACTCAAGGCTGTCTTGAATGGTCAGTCAAAATGGTGATGGAACAGAGTAGTGGAGTAGAGGACCAGAAGTGTCAGCATTCTAGGCTCCCCCAAACCCACGTCCACACACAGCTCACATCTTGATGTACTGTTCCTCCAAACCTTATTTTCAGGTAAGAATCTTTACTTACAGCCAGAGACCAGGAAGGTAGAAAATGCCACCAGTACGAGGAACGCCAAGAGCTTCATGATGGCAAGTTGAAGAGCAGGGAGGACAGCTAGGAAAGCTTCAGATCCCAGGAGGACGTAAGACTGTGGCTGCAGGATTCCACATCCTGACGTTTTATAGGCAGAGGGGACCAATTAGGAGCTGCCAGATCAGAATCCGGTTTAGTTAATGCCAGGAAATGTTTTTACTCCAAGAAACCACTGGAGAATCAACAGCACAGCCAGAGGCCCTTTGGAAAGATCATTGATTCTGACACGGGATCCAATTCAAGAGTTTCCCTTATTAAATATTTTCCAGACAACAACTTTTTTTCCATGCTTCCTCTTACCTTGTAGGGTAGAGTGGCACCATGATTACCAGCTCTTCTGACAAGCTGGTGAAGGCCCATACCCAGACTTCCTGATTTACTCAAATCTGCAGGGCTCCTTTCATAGACATTAGAAGTTGTAAGCTTACGGCTTGCCTGGCCCTCTCTCTCCTCAAAGGGGAATAATCAGGGTAGCCCAACATGACCTAAGAACTACCCTCTGTAAGTCAGCCTGTGCATTCTTGAAGCTATGGTCTCCCTCCTGCACATGTAGGTGAGGCCATCTGACACTCACAGAGTGAGCTCAACACTGATATGATCCCTCCGGATTTAAGCAATTCTTGTGTAAAAAATCAAAATCAAAGAGAACGAAGATAGAAAACCAAACTAACATTTGTTAATTAATGCATCCATTGAATCAATTCATTCGTTCAACAGATATTTATTGAACATTATTATGTGCCAGGAACAATGCTAGATATTAGAGAAACAGCAATGAACAAAGCACACAAAAATTCCATGCCGTACATCGTATTGTGGGACTTCATTCATTAAAAAGTAAACAGGAAGGAAGGAGGGAAGGAAGGAAGGAAGGGAGGGAGGGAGGGAGGAAGGAAGGAAGGAGGGAGGGAAGGAGGGAGAGAGGGAGGGAGGGAAGGAAGGAGGGAGGGAAGGAGGGAGGAGAAAAACAAAAACAATATGTTGTATGTAAGGCAATAAGACCTAATAAATAATAATACAAGAAAGAAGAAAGGAGAGTACCGTTGGAAATGGAAAGTGAGGTTATAATTTTAGATAAGGTAGCCAAAAAAGGCATCACTGAAAAGGTAATTTGAATGAAGTCTTGAAGATGCTGAGGAATGAACCATGTTGTATCTTGGGAAAGTGTATTCCAAGGACAGGAAACATAGTGCAAATCTGTGATGGTCTTCCAGGTCTCTCTGCAGTTGTTGAGCAGGGCCCAACACTATACCAAGATATGTCAAACTACTTGCCCTTTATTGCAACGCACCCAAGCTGCTAAGTAAATGCAGCAAGGAAGCAAAAAATCCACATTCACATCACAACCAAACGTGGGACCCATCCAGGACTCCAAGGAGGGGTATTGAACATCTCCCAGAATACCTAGAATAATAAGTCACTACATCCTAAAGATTTCTCTACAGTTAAATGGCTCTAACAGTTTGAAAGTTGTTCTTGTTCATACAAATATGCCTTTTTGTAACATACCCTCATTGGGGGAGGCCGATCTTCCTCACAAAAAAAAAAAGTAAAAAAGCCGAGCTCATAAAAACAGAGAGTAAACTGGTGGTTACTAGGAGATGGAGGATGGGGGGATAGGACAGATGTTGTTTAAGGGTACAGACTTGCACTGAGTAGTAAATAACCTCTGGAGATCTATTCCTTCTTTTACAGGAGACTCTATCAGGCAACAACAGCCACTCTACTTACCAACACACGCTAGTAGGTCCCCATCAGGTAAATGGAGAGAGGCAGAAGAAATTCCTGAGAGACTGGGCTTTACTCTCTGAAAGGGAAGTAGATGTCCTTGTCGTAGGCAGCCTCACTTCTGCCATAAGGCACAGAGTTGTCATACTGTGGTGAAGAGTTAGCATAAGACAATGCCAAAAAATAAAAAAATTTAAAAACATATTCTGAAGGGAAAGAGAAAGAGAGAAAGATTAAAGGAGGTAAAGAAGGAAGTAAGACAGATATTAAAGGTGCTCTCTGATTATACCCAATATAGATAAACCCTACCAGCCACCAACTCAGGGCCTCTCAACAAAACTGGACACAAATTTAAGGGTTGCCTAGAAGATAGTTACGTACTGAGAGCCCACTGTCAGCCTGCCACTGTGCTCGGCAATGCAGAGGCCCTGAGAGTCACCAGATGGGGTCAAAACGATGAAAGGAAAGAAGATGAAACATGTATCAGTTAGGGTCCATTCAGGACTTAGAATCAACACAGTGGGTTAAACAGGGGAAGTTTACTGTAAAGAATTACTGAATTCTGATAAACGAGTAAGTATAAGGATCCCCTATACAGAACCCCAGGGCAATATCCAAGAAAAGACAATCATGGAAAGGGGCCTCTTCCCTAACACTGGTGTCCAGAATTCCGTCAGGGAGAGAAGGTGTAGTTCACCCCACTGGATAGCAGAGAAGTTTGCTGGTTTCCCGGCTGAAGTTGGTCTGCAGTTGCTGAGCAAGCAGGGAACAACACCCACCCCCCCACACCCATCCCTACCCCCACCCCCCAACCCGGCACAAGCGGGAGCAGACGGTCAGCACCCAATGGCCTGGATGTGCAGGGAGGGTGGGGGCTCAGGGTACAGTTGAGCCACATGGGGCCTGCGGAGAGAGCTGCAGCTCAGTGGGAATCCTCCAGACTACTAGCAAGGGCCTGTAGAGTGAATTGGGACCAGTGCAGAAAAGAGGCTTTGGGGTTGTCAAATCCCATGTCAAGAGGCCTATGGAAAGATTAGTGCCAGTCCAAACCAAGGCTGCAAGTTCCCCCAGGGCCTGCAAATGCTGGGCACATGACTGCGGCAGCACTCAACCAAATACTCCCACACCCGCACTGCCAATCCACCAAGCTACAGCTGGAAACCACAGGGAAGCACCTTCCTCCTGCAATTTCTCTCCAACGGCCTCTACTGAGACAGCTTAACATCATGGTCACTGGAAAGGAGAAAGGCTTAAATGAGTTCTCTCCATTATGGCAGAGCATATAGTGAAGGGCAAATTTGGGACAGAGAGGCGATAAATTGATAACTGGCACAACACGTAAGATAAAAATCCAAACAATTCTAAGCCTGAAATTCCCGGGGTGGAGTAAGAATACAGAGGAAGAGAACTCCAAGCCCTCACCAAGGTTTCCACCTGAACAGCTCAACTTTCACCTGTTGTCTACACCAGTTTTCAAAGTAAATTCAAAGAGTTTTGAGACTTTGATTTTCTGAAATTATGGGAATTTTCATAACATTGTAATGCTTCAAGTAATATTTTTTAGCATTACCATTTTAAGAGGGATCTAGAAATTCAATTATAATATATCATATGTAAATATTTAAAATGTACTCAGACACAGCATTCCATTTTTTCACTAAAATGAACAGCATTATACGTGTTGGGCATGTGATATCAAAATTAGACTGAGATCATTCCCACATCTTTAAATTCTTACATTTATGTGGCATCTGTCAAATTTTATGTAATTTTATGTAAAACCCACCTTTATCTATCTATCTATCAACCAATATTGCCAATTTATTTGTGCCTCAGGATATTTATTCTTATAAGAAAATAAGTAAAAATATATATATATCCTAAGCAAATCAAATTAAATCCATAATGCATCTCCAAAACTTTTTACTACTGCCCTTTCCCACCACTTAATTATCTTTATAATTTGCATTATAAAAATTAAAATAGAAGTATATGTAGGAAAGTAAAAGTCACCAGACCTTCCAAGACAATGAGATAACTGCCATTATTACTTCGGTAATTACATATCTTCTAAAGAGTTTTATGCCTACATGAACACATATATAGTTATTTATCTCCGCTCCTCTATGCCTAGCATTCCATACTACCAGTGTCACCACTACCAAAAAGTGGTGTCTCCAAGTTCGCATTATCATAGGCAAATATGTATATATACAAATGTATGTATATAAGTGTTTGTCTTACAAAATGGTATACAAAATGGTGTTGTACTCTGGACCATTCTTTCTTCTCTGTACACTAAACACTACTTAGAAATCCAAGTCAGTCACTGTAGATCACTATCATTCTTCTCAGAGGCTTTGTTATATCATAATTTACTGTAGCATTGCCTGGTGTTGGGAATTCAGGTCATTTCTAGCTTTTTCCTGCTACCTATCATGAAGCCACTGATGTACTGTCTTAATGCACCCTTATGTACAAAAGTCTCTATATCTGCACTATAGAACTCCAGAGGTTTTTGAATAAAATCGTATTTTTAATTTAATAGATTTAGTCAAATTACTTTCTCAAAGGACTCGAAAAGTCAATATTAACAGAAACAAAATATAAGAGCACATTTACCATCTCTGCCAGTGGTAAATGTCATCTCTAGTTAATTTTGCCAATCTGATAGCTCAGAAGCAATATTTGTTACATTAATTTGCATCTGTCATATTAGAGTAAATTTGCACATATTAAAATTACTTAATTGACCACTTGAATTTCCTCTTTCGTGATTTGCCCTTTCAAAACTTTTAATCTGTTGTGTCTTCTGTTCTTCTCATTTTAAAGACTCATAGTATAGAAAGAAATACGAATGTTTTTATCTTTTATAAAAATCACCAAGTTTTCCAATCTAACACATATGCTTTAATTTTATTCATAATATATTTTTAGACGTTTTAAATTCAAGTAGTTCTATCACTTTTATCATAATTTCTATATTAAACAATAAGAAAACATAACTAGTTCATCTTAAATTTGTGACGCTTTAATATTCCTCCATGCAAAGACCTTTCTAATCTCTGGATTTATCCAATTATCACAGACCTGGCCCCAGTCCCCAGTGCACACTCTAATTTGGAGCATATTTGAAAGAGACAGGCCCTGAGAGGAAACCAGAAAAGAAGCCTCCACTTGAAGAAGGTCTTAGAGAGGAGTATCACGGACTCAGTCCAAAACCAGACCCGTCACCCCTCAGCATACACCGCACAGAAGTTGGAAGACTCTGCAGCAGTCCTGGACAAGGAAACACAGCTGAGTTTCAACAAAACAAGAATAAACTAGACACAGACTAACAAGGGGATCAGAGACAGAGTTTATGACAAAGAATAGAGGGGAACGGAAGTCTTAGGGTGATGGGAGGCCCAGCAGGATTTGGTGTTAGGACCAAAGGTCAGATCTTGTCTTGTTCTCCCATCAGAGGAGCTGCGGTACACACAAGGGGCTGCACAGGGACCGTCCAGCATTAGAAATCTGAATGTGTGCACCAAGCACAATATACGGACATAGGATGTTTCTACTCTTTACCAGCACCTGTGACTTCTGTCATACATTATTGCCATTCAACCTCAACTTAAACATCACCTCTTCAGGGAAGTCTCCAATGGCTTCCAAACTAAAGTAACCTTCAACTTACCATCACATAACTTGATTCTATTTTCATCTAATATTTATCATTGCCTCACATTTTCTTGTTTCTTTGCTCTTTGCTTGTCTGGTTTTCTGCCTCCCCTCTCCGTAATTAAGTTCTAAGAGAACCAAAAGTTTACTTTGTTCAGCTCTATTCTACATGACTTAGAAGAGTGCTAAGTGCTTAACAAGCTCTTGATAAATGTGAGTTAAGTAGAAGAATGAGTGAATGAATGAATGAAATACAAATTCATACAGTAGGCGTAAGACAAAAAGGGAGGACTTTTCTTAACGCATTGGGAAGGGAGTATACTATGAAAACTAAGGATTAAGTGGGATGTGGATGAGAACCTCAGGCTATGATTGCGAGTTATGGTATAAAATAGACAAAGAAGGGTCAGGCTGGTGGGAATCCCATAACAGAATTAACTGGGGAAGAATTCCAATGATGTTTAAGTACAGAGATGGTTTATCTTCTCAAACCTCTTATAGTCACAGAAATCTAGATATACACAGAGTTACACAAAAAATAGCATGCACTTAACAGGCGAAGATAGGAGTTCCACACAAGTGAAGCCTAGCATTACTCAGCTGTACCTAACAGACTTCACAAGTACTTCCTGTAATGGAAACCCAGGGAACTTCTTCTCAGAGCTTCTGTGTGTCCTCATTCATTATTTTACTGTCAGGAAAGATCTCTCCTAAACACAAATTCTCTCCACCTTTGGCCTTTTGTAGTTAAGGAAAAGAACTTCCAATCCTTCCCCTAATTCTTATTGTTTTCCCAATCCAGGCTCATCCCTGTCACTGCTTTATGTCAATTTCCTACCATTGCCCCATCTTGTTCCCACTAATTTTGAATGGCTGCTCCACACTGGAAAACCCAGAACAAACCACAAAATGCTCTCCCATGAGGCTAAGCCGTCAGAAGAGTGAGATTTCCCAGTGTTACCACATTTTTTCTCTGTCTTTCTGGGATACTCTACTGTTCCTTCTTCCTTTATTATTTTTTCCATTCTTTTTCTTTTTCTGAAGCTCTTCTTATTTCTTTCTACACATTTTTCTGTCTCTCCAAATGTCTTTGTTGTACTCAGTTTATCTATAGCTCCCATCGTTCTTTACCTTCATCCCAAACTCTGCTAATAAATTGCCTTTGTTTTATTTAGATAAATTTTGCAGTCTGTGCAACATTCTCAGGCTTCCAAAACTCCCTTCCTGGAAATCTGAAAACAATTACACTCTGAGAGTGTCCCCTCCGACACCTTGGGGAAACATCTTTCTGAATACAGTGTCAGGTTCACCCCGGAATATTAAAGGAGCCTCTTTTTCCCTCCTCCTCACCTCCACTAACCCTCACACTTACTCTCTCAATCTTTGATCATCACATTACCCTCCTGGACATCTGACAACACTTATATTATGAGAGTTTTCTTTCTGACACCTTTGGGCAGTGTTACTCTGAATATAGTGCCAAGCCGAACTTGAAATACCTTCAATCCTCCTTCTTTCTGCTCACTTCCCTCTACCCTGACGTTTACCTTATCAATCTTTGATCATAAAACTTTCTGGATGTTCACTATGCATACTGTCAAGTATTAATTTAAAAACCTGCTCAAGTTTCTTGGAATTCTGGTTATTTTTATCTGGCATTACTGTTGATTTATTCAGCACTGATGTCAAAAAAAAAAGGTTAAAGCCTTTAATGAGAAGAATGGATTCCGGGGTGATAGTAATTCATATCGAAACCTCACGAACACATCTTTTCAACAGAAAGCCTGCATTGCATCAAGCCATGAGTCTAGAATAATTTCATTGTGAGTGTAGAGAACAGATGTACTTTGGAAATCCACATGAATGGGCCTCAGAAGAGTTTATCATCTACCCTGCATAGACACAGTATCCCTTATGTAGTCCTCTGGTGAGGAATGCATGACCTGAATCTAATTATGAGGAATTTTTTTTTTTAATCCAAATGAGGAAAATTTTATTTTTTCAAAAATGGGGTTGGGAATGTATTCTTCAATTTATCAATGTCATAAAAGACTCAAAAAAAAAGACAGAAAAATTGTTCCAAAATGAAGGAGACTAAGACACCAGGCAATTAAATGAAACATGTGATCTTGGACTGGGTCATGTACTGGAGAAATACAATTTTACAAGGAACCTCATCTGGTCAAATAATAATAGCTGATACATTTTTTAGAGGAGATAAATGATTGTATCAATGTTAAATTTACTGAAATTGAAAACCATATTTGAGTTATGTGAGAAAATTGTTGGTAGAAAAGATGCACTGAAGTATTTAGTGGTAAAGAAATATACCTAATGAACTGTTGGATCGGACTAGGGAGATAAACCATCTTCACTGTGTTAACTACCTTGAGGCCACCATACCGAGGGAGTCCAAGCTGCAAGAACAAGGGCAGGCGTTCTGGTCAACAATCCCAGCCAAGCTCAACCTTAAAGTCATCCCAGACTAAGCACAAGGAATACGTTTGAAAGGGCCTCCCAATGATTTCAGCCTCCATCCATTCAAATAGTCCCAGTGGGGCCCCAGACATAGTCAAGAAGAGACAAAACATCCCTTCGGTGCCTTACCCAAAGTCGTCCCCACAGATTCTTTGAATATACAAAAGTTGTTGCATCCATGTCCTAATATTTTGCAGTGGTTTGTTATGCAGAAATAAATGATCAAAATGGATTTGCATACCAGAAATGGGATGCTGTAGGAACAAAAACCTAAAACGTGGCATTGGCTTTTGGAAAAGGTCCAGGAAAAAAAGATGGCAAGATATGAGGAGCTAATTAGCCAACACCTGACAAGAGCGAAGCTTGGTGGTGGGGGAAAGGAAATTGAGGAAAATGTTCTTAAAGCTGGAGTAAAGGGAAACTTTGTTATGGAGTGACATCAAGTTTGGCAAAACTCTTGCCCAAAGTAATGTAGAATATAGAAATATACCTAATGAACTGTTAGATCTGGCTAAGGAGATTTCCAGGCAAAATGTCATAAGTGTCATCAGTGTTTTTTTTTATCTGCATATGATAAAAAGAGAGAGATGAGATTTAAAAGAATGTTTTGCTAAGATCACAGAAATCTAGTATCTCATAGAACCTTTCAGCTAGATCCTTAAGCTTGCTAAAGAGTTCATGGATGTGTGTCACAGACCTGTTAAACTAGAAGGCCTCTAGGAATCATAATGATATTTTCACAATGGCAAAATTGCCTTAAAATGCATTTCTCAGAATGTATCCCAATGTTAAGCAGCTCAAGACTGTATCTCATTACCCCTTACACCTTTTCAAACTTTGCTAACATTGCTTTATGTAACAACTGCTCAGGGAGCCAAAGAAAAGTCTGTCTAAAAGAAATAATGAATTTGAATTGTCATATGTCTATTAAATAAATTGAATTCATAATACAACATCTTCCCAATAAGAAAACCGCAGCCACAGATGGCTTCACCAAGACCTTCTACCTAAAATTTAGGGAAGAAAATATCAATCTTATTCAAATTCTTCCCAAATGTTGAAAAAAAAAGATGAAAGATTTTTAATCTAATTTTGTGACACCAATATATCCTTGATGAAAGCCTGAAAAAGATATTATGAGAAAGAACAATTACAAAACCATCATTATCATGACCATAAAAGCAAAAATTATGAACAATAAATTACCAAAGTAAATCCAGCAATAAATACAACACAGATTAGACAACATGACCAATTTATTCAGGGAATGCAAGATACCATTAATAATAGAAAATCAATCGTCAGTGTATTAGTTTCCAAATTCTTCATAACAAATTACCACAAACTTCACGTCTTAAAACAACACAAATTTATTCTATGTATCTATGTGTTTGTTTGTTTGTAGTCTTCCACATATGAGAAAAATCATACGATATTTGTCTTTCTCCATCTGACTTTTTTCCCTTAGCATAGTACCCTCAAGGCCCATTGATCATGTCACAATGGCAAGATTTCATCTTTTATATGGCTGAGTAGTATTCCACTGTGTGTGTGTGTGTGTGTGTGTGTGTGTGTGTGTGTGTACACGCCATCTTCTTTATCCGTTCATTCATCGATGAGAACACGTTGGTGGTAACAAGAGAGAAAGGGGGATGGGGGAGTGGAAAAATGGTAAAAAGGCACACATGTATGGTGACAGATAGCAACTAGACTTTTGGTGGTGAACACGATGTGATGTATACAGAAGTCGAAATATAATGATGCACACCTGAAATTTATATAATGTTATAAACCAATGTTACCTCAATTAAAAAAAAACACACAAATTTATTATATTACAGTTTTGGAGGTCAGAAGTCCAAAATGGATCTCACTGGACTAATATCAAAGTATAAACAGTGTTGCACTCCTTCTGAAAGTTCTAGTGGAAAATCAATTTCCTTTTCTTTTCCAATTTCTAGGATGCTGTTCACATTTCTTGGTTTATGGCCTCTTTCCATTCTCAAGGCCAGCAATGACTGGATGAGTCTTTCTCGTTCTGCATCACTCTGACACCGACTTTTCTGCCTCCCTCTCTCACATTTAAATGACCCTTGTTGATTACATCGGGCCTACCCAGATAATTCAGGATAATCTCTCTATTTTATGCTCATTTGATTAGCAACTTTAATTCCATCTGCAATCTTAATGCTGCTTTTCTATGTAATCTAACATATATGCAGGTTGAAGGGATTAGGATCTGGAGCTCTTTGGGGGCCCAATTAACAGAATAAAGGAAGAAAATCATATGATTATCCCAACTAACACATAAAAAACACTTGATAAGATTTAATACCCATTCATTATTTTTAAAAAAATTTTTAGAAATATAAATAGAATTGTTTTAATCAACAGCAAATATACTAAAGGTTGAAATACTAAAAGCATTCTCTAGAGATGAAGATAGACACCATTTATATTATCATTGTGCTACAGATTCAAGCAGGGCAATCAGGCAAGAAATGAAATAGAGGGAAGACGAATAGAAAAAAAAATGAAACTGTGATTAATTATTTATAAATGATGTAATTGTGTTCATGGAACATGTAAAAGAATCTATAGAAAAACAATGAGAATTGAAAATCAACAAGGTAAATACACAAAAATCACGTGTATTTATATATACCAGCAAAAAACAATTCGAATTTTAATGATAGCATTTATAACGGTGATATAACTAATACATCTTTAAAAAGGTGTTCAAAACATCTATGTGGGAACTATGAAAAATAAGCTATGAAGGATAAAACGTGTAAATGAATAGGAAAACTCAATATTATAAGGATGTCATTCTCTCCATATTAATTTATAGATACAAAGCAGTAATTTTGAGTGGCCACACCAAGCTTGGAAACACCAAACAAATCAACGGATGTTTCTCCATGAAGTCAAACAGGTAAAGGAGCGGTGTTTCTAACTGTTAGCCCTTTTTTTCCCTTTGCTCTTTCTTTCTGGGAATATGGCACCATTTCTCCCTCCTATATCATTTTTTTCCTTTTTCTTTTTCTCAGTTTGAAAGTCCTTATACTTCTATTGTACATGTCTCTCTGAATATGTTTTTCATATTCAATTTATCCTTATACAGTCACATGCCTCAAAATGACGTTTCGGTCAACGACGGACCACATGTACAACAGTGGTTCCATAATATTTGTACCGTATAGCTTAGGTGTATAGGAGGCTATGCCATCTAGGTTTGTATAAGTACACTTTATGATGTTTGCACAGTGGCAAAATTGCCTAAAAATGTATTTCTCAGAATGTATCCCAATGTTAAGCAGCTCAAGACTGTATCTCATTACCCCTTACCCCTTTTCAAACTTTGCTAAAATTGCTTTGTGTATACAATTTTTGCAGTTAGAACGGTATTTTTAGAATTCTAAAACTTTTTGTCTTGGAAGCCTAGAGACAATTATGCTCGGAAACTCTCTCTGACTCCTTGTCAACATCCATCTAATACAGTGCCGGGCTCACCCTAGAATACTTAAGAAGGCCTCCTTCCTCCTAGAATTCATTCTGCCCTCACATTTTCCCTATCAGTGTTTGATCTTCTCGTTTGCTGAAGTATCTAGATTGTTTACTTTGCCTCCTGCCAAATTTTTTCCATAAACTGTCTCAGGTGCCATCAGAAGTTCTGGTATTTTTTCTCTGTCATCACTGTTGATCCTCAGCAAAAGACTATAGAAAGGATTACAGGCTTCACCAAGAAGAACAACTTTTGAGGCAAGAGTAATTCCTAACTCTCTGGGAAGCTCCAGAACAAGTCCCTGCAACAGAAAGTCTGCACTGCATCAAGTTCTAAGTATACAATAATTTCATAGTAAGTTTAGGGAACAGATGTCCTTATTAGAAAACCACATAAATTGGCCTCATGAGAGTCCTACTCAGGGTAGGACTGGGAATTCAGTCATAGCTAGGAATATATAAAAACAGTATATCCTTGATGCCAGAAGCCAAAGCCGGAAAAAGAAACTACAAAAAATTACTAGACAATCATTATCGTGACCATAAATGCAAAAATCCTAAATAATGCATTACCAATTTATATCACATTTTAAATAAATAAAAATAACAACACAAAGCAACCAAATTGAATTTATTTTAGGAATGAAAGATAAGATTAATACTAGAAAATCATCAATGTCAATTATCTAATTAACAGAGTAAGGGAGAAAACCATATGATTGATACCAGCTCAACACAAGGTTGACATAAGGGAAGCCATATTGTAGAAAAGAAACCATACTGAAATTCTGAATGACCTCTGATTAACTAACCCAGACGTGCTCTGTAGATTTTATGGCCCATCCCAGCTGCTATAAGTTGATAACTTTATTCTTTTGAGTTCCTTAGGAATGTGATGACCCCCGGGTGGAGAGTCTACGCTGATAGCCATCATCAATGACTACTGAAAGATTAGGGTATAGGGCATTGCTCTGATCTCTGATGTATATCCAGTAAAACAAAATGCTATCAGGAACTAAGATCAGATGTCTGCCCCCACCCGGAGACCAGATGCCTCTCCCACCCGGGGATCAGCCCTCATATAACTGGCCTGTAATCTTTTTTCCGTAAGATGGTTCTTTCAGACGTTAGTCAGCCATCTTCCCCCTTGCTAGCAAGCTGTAATAAAGTCTTTTTTCTTCTACCACCTTGCCTCTTGACTATTGGCATGTCCTGTAGCTGGCAGACAACCACCACCTTGGGCAGTAACATGGTTATCTCAAATGATACACAAACATTTGGTAAAATTCAACAAACATTGATTTAAAAAACACTTAGAAAAATATAAATAGAAAAGAACCGTCTCAACCAATAGTAAAATCCTACAAAATCATGAAATATTTAAAGCATTCCACCAAAATGAGAAAACTCATTAGCAAGAAATAGAAATGAAAGGAATTAGGAGTGAAAAGATAAACATGAGACATGTTATTGCTAGCACATGACATCAGTGAATTTATAAAACACACCAAAAAATCTTCCAATAAATTATCAGAATCAAAAAGCAAATGTATCATAGTTGCTGGATACAAAGACAATGTACAAAAATCAGTTGTATTGATATATACTAACAACAAGAAACTAGAATTGCTTACATGATACTCTTTATAATATCATTAATAAAATCAGGGGGCTAGTCGAGTGGTGTAGTGGTTAAGTTCGAGCGCTCCAGTTCAGGCTGGGGTTTGCAGCGTCAGACCCTGGACGTGGACCTCCACACCACTCATCAAGTTGTGTTGTGGCAGTGTCTCACATACAAAATAGAGGGGATTGGCACAGATGTTAGCTCAGGGACAATCTTTCTCAAGGAAAAAGAGGAAGATTGGCAAAAGTTGTTAGCTCAGGGCCAATCTTCCTCACCAAAAATAAATAAATAAATATATTAAAAATAAATCAATTAATTAAATAAAGTACTCATTAATCTATTTAAAGGAAGATGTTCAAGACTTCCACACAGAAACTATGACAAAGAAATCAAGGGATAAACCATGTATACAGCCTGGAAAATACAATACCGTAAAGATGCCAATTCTCTCCAAATTGATTTATAGATTTGGGGAAATTCCAATCAAAATGTGGGCAGTTTATTTTTGGAAACTGACTAGTAGATTTTAAAATTTGGAAAGTGTGGGAGGGAGACTTTCTAACATGGCATCCAAAGATGTGCCACCCTAATCCCCAGACGCTGTGAACCTGGTGAGCTATCACATCTGTAATTATGTTAAATTATTTGACACAGCTGACATTAAGATGGAGCGATTATCCAGGTGGGCCTTATCTAATCACATGAGCCTTTAAAAGAGGAGAGGCTTAGCCAGATGATGGCAGAACAGGAAGTAAGAGAGATAGGAAGTATAAGAAGTATTCTACAAGCCTTTGCTGGTTGGAAGATGGAGGGGACCCTGTAAGAAAGAATGTGAGTACCCTCTTAGAGAACTGAGTGACCCACAGCTGATAGTCAGGAAGGAAACAAGGACCTTCGATCATAGGCACAAGGAACAGGATTCTTCCAACAACTTGAATGAGCTTGGAAGAGGATTCTTCACAAGAGCTTCCAGATACGACACCTTGATTTTGGCTATGTGAGACTCTGAACAGAGAATTCAGTTCAGTTCAGAGAATTCACTGCCATCCCAGACTTGTGACCTAAAAAACTATGATATAATAAATGGGTATTATATAAGCCACTAGGTTTGTGTTAATTGCTTATACCATAAGAGAAAACGAATACAGATCTTGGTACCGGAAAGAAAGGTGTTGCTGTAGAAAATGCCTCAAACTGTTAGAGTAGTTCTGGAATTGGGCAGTGGGTGGAGGCTGGGAGAATTTTGAGGAGCATGATAGAGAAAGCCTAAATTGCCATAAAGAGATTGTTAGTAGAAATAGGTATGCAAAAGAGGCAGCTGGTGAGGGCTTAGAAGAAAGTGAGGAACACGTTTTTGGAAACTAGAGGAAGAAGGAGGCTTGTTATGTAGTGGCAGAAAGCTTAGTGAAATTGTCTCCTTCAGTTATGCAGAAAACAGGATTTGTAAATGATGAACTTGGATACTTAGCTGAGGAGACTTCCAAGAAAAGTGTTAAAGGCAGAGCTTGGTTTCTCCCGACTGCTTATAGTAAAATGCAAGGGGAGAGAGATAAATTGAGGGAAGAACTATTAAAGAAGGAACCAGGAATTGACGATTTGGAAAACTCTTGCCTATCCAGAGAGCAAAAGTTCTAAAATTAAGAGATTGCTCCCAAATTGGGCATGGAGAAAAAGCTGATTGTATGACTACACAACTCTTTGCTGAAATCTCAGCAGGACCAAAAGGTCAGAGCATTCAGTCACACAAAAATCCTTCTAAAAAAGTAAAAGTGTTCTTCATTGGCCTCCCTCAACTTCTCATCAAGGGAAGAGCCTTGACCTTCAGACATCTCAACAGAGGTCAAAGATAGAGAAGGGATTCTCTTGAAAAGATTTGAGAACGTGTCTTCTTACTGATGAAGTGAGACCTCACGATATCCATGCAAAGCTTACGAGATTCATGAGCGAGTTATATCAGTGAAAAGACTTCCAGCTTAGACTGAAAGGGGAAGAGATTAAAAATGAAAGTCGGCCCAAAATCCCACTGACAAGGAAGCAGGCTGATCAAACTAATTAGCTGCAAGCGCACACTGCCTTTCATGAAAAAGAAAAGATGACTCAGAGAGCAGAATCAGAGCCATAGGCAAGGAGGATTATTCCCATGCCTAGAAACCTGAGGGATTTCAAAACGATTTCTGACCAGTGACTCCTTTTTATCTTCCATTTTCTCGTTTGTTAAACAGGACGTTTTCACCATTATCCTGTGTCTGTCCCACTATTGTATGTTGGGAGCAGATAAATTATTTCTTCATTTTCACAGATGCACAGATGTAGGGGAATTGTGCCCAGGGGTTTCAGCCATATCTCATTCAGATGTTTTAGATGAAGAGATTTGGAACCTTTCAGCTGATAACATTTAGATGAGATTTTGGACTTTCAGTTGATGCTGAAATAGAATGAGACCTTTTGGAACAATGGGAGGAGGTAAGTTATTTTGCATGTGGGAGAGACAGAATCTTTGGAAGCCAGAGGGTAGACTGTGGTAGGCAGAATTTCTAAAATGATTCCCCAAAGATGACTTGCACTAATCTCTGAAGCCTGTAAAAATGATGAGGTCTTACACCTGGGATTAAATTATGTTCTATGGCACAGTTGACCTTAACATAGGGAAATTATCTGGGTGGGCCTGGTTTAATCACATGAGCTCTTAAAAAGGAGAGCTTTCTTCCACTAGTGGCAGAAGAGAATGTCAGAAAGATTTGAAATTCAAGAAAATTCAGCACACTGTTGCTGGCTATGAAGATGAAGTGGGAAACAGTAAGCAATAGAAAGCAGCCACAAGGAGCTAAGAACAACTTCTTGCCAACAGCCAACAAGTAAAAGGGGACCGCAGTCCTGTAACCAACAGCAACTGAATTCTGCCAGTAACACAAATGACATTCAAGAGGACCTCTGGCTCCAGGTCAGAGCATGGCCAGTTGACACCTTGATTTCAGTGTTGAGAGACTCTGAACAAAGAGCCCAAAAATGCCATCCTCGACTTCTGACCTACAGAACTGGAGGAAATAAATTTTGTCATTTTAAGACATGAAGTTTGTAGTAATTTGTTACACAGCAATAGTGAAATTCATAGGGCAAGTATAGCCGAGATAATCACAGACAAGAACACAGTTATAGGAATTACACTAGCTCATAGAAAGATTTATTGCAAAGCTATACTAATAAAATAGTCTGGTTTGGGGCAAGGATAGAGAAATAGAAAAACAGAACAGACTAGAGGACTCAGAAAAAAAATTCACAAATATAAACTGATCTAATTTGTAACAAAGCTAGGGAAAAGATGAACTTTTAAATGAATGCTGCAGGAAAATTTGGATAGTTATATAAACAAAAATGAATACTGACCCCTACTGTTACCAAGCCCTAAGGGAAGGGTGACCCACAAATGGGTCCTTTTGCCCAGAGCCACTCACACCAATAGAATGAGACTTGTTCAAAATAGCAGAGCAGAAACTTTATTCACTGACCAATAGTTAGAGGAGGCAGAGCTCGTGCTCTAAAACACCTTCTCCCTGAACGGAAGGTGAGCAGGGTTCTTATGGGATGTTAAGGGGGAAGGGTCTCGAGTCATCGCTCAGGATGGGGGCATTTGGGGCATGTGCAGATCTTCCATTCTTGCACATGGCACCTTTTGTTACACATTTCCCTTTGCGCACAGCACTCCATCGCCATCTTGGACCTTTCTGGTTTAGACCAGTTCTGTGGTTTGGCCATCTGGCAACGTTCTGCCTTGGTCCCTATAAGCAAGTACAACTTAAAAACAAATCATTAGACATGGAAAATGTTTTAGGGACTTCTCTGGGTGACACTACCTCACTTCATACAAAGAAATATGTATTTATTTTCCATGGATAGTCTATCTAAATGTGAAAAGTAAAAAAATGAAATGAAATAAATCTTTTAGAAGATAACATAAGAAAATAGCTTCACAGATTGACATATGCAAATATTTGTTAAATAGAAAAACAATAAACTCTAATGAGGAAGTAAAAGAAGGATGCATTAGGTTATAATCAATAAAAGAAAAGTGATTGTCCAAGGTAGAGTCCAGCAAACTACAGCTCTCAAGCCAGTCTCCTGTTTTATGTGAATAAAATTTTCTTGAAACACAGACACATTCGTTCATTCACATGTTGTTGAGGGCTGCTTCAGGGCTACAGTAGCAGAATTGAGGAGTGGTGACAGAAATCTTATGACCTGCAAGCCTGAAATTTTTACTAACATGGCCTTTTAGAAAAAAAAAATTGCTAATCGCTGATCCAAAGCATTACTCAGAGAGTAAAAAGATCATCCACAGAATAAGAGAAAATATTTACGATAAATATAACCAACAAAGGACTAGTATGTAGGCTATAAAATAGTACTAAAAATATCAATAAGAAGAAGACAGAGAATCCAATAGAACCACTGGGAAAAGCTTGGGAATAAGACTTCACAGAAAAGGATATCCAATTAATCAATAAGCATGTGAAAAAGTGCTCAAAATGTTAGTTACCAGAGAAAAGCAAATTAAAACAATGAGATAACACTACACGTCATCATGTAGGGGAGGAAGACTATTCTCTGCCCACTCTGGGTCCTTTCTGGCTGGGCTACAAATTAAATTAACATGAGACCAAATAGCAGAAGAAAATCAAACAAAGCTTTATAACATGTATACATGGGAGAGACCCAGGGAAACTGAGTAACTCCACAAAATGGCAGAGTTTCTCATCTTAAGTACTATCTTCAAGTAAAGACAAAAGAGGATGTTGGGGATGGGGGGAGTCAGCTATGGGAGACTACCAGAAAAGCACAGTAAACAAGAGTAAGGTTAATATGCAGATTTAAGTCCTTGCCTTCTGCACTGATAAGAGTTTCTAGAGATAAAGTCATCCCCCCTTCTTGAGATACCTTTACAAATGGAGATTTCCCTTATAGATGCAAATGTCTCTTACAAAGGATAACTTCTAATTTTACTTGGTTTTCAGAGCTTTGATAAGAACGGGCTTAGCAAGGACCCTCCCAGTCTCTCCATACCCAGACTTATCTATGGTGATGGCCTGTCCTGGAGACAGGACTTCTATCTTAAATTCTTTTAGGCAGTTAGTGAGGGAGGAGGTCCAAGTTTCTTTCTGAGTCTTCTGAGCCTGTATTGTCTTCAGCTCTAAATAATCTGCCTACCACAGTGGCACATTTTGGGACAGCCTGCCCTGAACCCCATCAATCAGAATGACTGAAAGTTAAAGGACTGGGAATATCAAGTATTGGCAATGAAGTGGAAAAACAGAAATATATGTGGAACTCACCTACATAGAAAACTATAAAACTTAAGGAGTGTAAATAAAGGAAGCCAAAATAAATTGAGAAATACAGCATATTCACGAATTGGAAGACTCAGTGTTGAAAAGAGATCAATCTCCCCAATTCTGCCCACATTGATCTACACACTCAAGGCAAAACTAGTCAATATCTCTGAAGATTTCTGTGTGTGTAGCAAATGATAAGCTAGTTCTAAAATTTACATAAAAAGGCAAAGAACAAAAAGCCAGGATATTTCTAAAGAAAATCAGAGAGAGAACCTACTCTATCTGATATCAAGACAACATAATACTACAATAATTAAGACAATGTGGTACTGTGCGAGAATAGAACATAAGGTAGACAACAGAAATAGAGGAATTGTACTTTCTTTTTTATCACAAAGGTGGCAATGCAAAGCAGTCAGAAAATAATATTTGTTTTGAAGTAATTGGTTCTGGGTCAATTGGATATCCCTATGGAATAAAATTAAATTTGACTTCTACATCACTGCTCACAAAAAATAAATTTTAAGAAGACTTTAGATTTAAATGTGATGGCAAAATAGAAACGCTTCTAAAAGGCAGAATAGAAGAATATATTCAATACTTGAGATGGGACCTTGAGAATGTGCCAGAAACAGAATACAGGAGGGAGGAGCAGTAAAGAGAAGCAACTGGCAGAAGGCTATCTAGACCAGATTCCATTTGAATTTAAAGGTGATCCAATAGGAAAAAGAAGTAAATATCTTGAAATAACTTTGGTTTCCAATTGCATTTGTCATTAAAACAAAATGAATTCTCTCCGGAAACAAGTAACACAGCCCACTAGACACTGCATGGCATAATGGATGGACTAGAACACATTATCTATTTCTATAACACTATCTTATAATTTACTTTCATTTTTATTTTATAATACCAATAAATAAAAAAGAAATTTGTGCTACAAACTGATATGTAAATTTCATAATACATATTGTGGCTGCTACATTATTTAAAGGAACGTAAGCCAATGTGAGTCTCCTGAAAAGTGTTACCGCCCAAAGGGGGGTTTGTCTGCCAACTGCAAGACATGCCAAGAGTCAAGAGGCAAGGAGGTAAGAGAGAAAGGACTTTTTATTACAGCTTGCTAGCAAGAGGGAAGATGGCCAACTCATGTCCAAAAAAAACCGTCTTACAGAACAAAGACTATAGGCCCGTTATATACGGGGCAGATCTCTGGGTGGGGGAGGCATCTGGCCTCAGGGGATATCCATCTGATCTCCGGGTGGAGGCAGATATCTTGTCTTAATTCCTGATAGTCTTTTGTTTTATTGGATATGCATCAGAGACCAGAGCAACCCCTATACCCTGATCTTTTAGTTGTTGTTTATGACGGCTATCAGCATAGACTCTCTGCCCAGGGGTCATCACATTCCTAAGGAACTCAAAGGAATAATGTTGTCGACTTACTGCAGCTGGGAGGGGCCATAAAATCCACAGAGCATGTCAGTCAATCAGAGATCAGTCAGAGTTACAATATGGTTTCTTTTCTACAATATGGCTCCCCTTATGTCAACTTTGTATTGAGCTGGTATCAAGTGGACAATCAGAGCTCCCATCTTTGTAGCAAAACAAAACCAAAAAAAAGCCTAATTAATTGAGCCAAAGAAATGCAATGAAAGCATAACATAGCGCTAAGAAGGTGGAAAAGAAAAATGGAGACACACAGAAAAGCTTCTAAGAAGCTAAAAGAAATTAAGCAGTATCCTAAAAGAAGACTTTCATGCTGTTTTCTTCCCTAAACAGACTACAAGCCTCAAAAGCCATTTGTCCTCACTTTACAGCTTCAATCCATGTGCTGTGCAGACTGTCAAGAGTTCGCTCTGCTAAGATTTCCTTTGATGCCAGTATTGCCGAATCTTGGCAGTGATAACTAGGGCAAAGGACAAAATCGTAAGACAGTAGGTATGAAGCGGGTGGACGGAATGGTTCCCTACGATGACCTGAAGCATGAAGTCAGGCTTCTTACCATTCTAAGCCCTGAGTCTATATTGATTTTCTTGAACTTGAGAAATAGATCGGAGAACTTACACAACTTGAATCACCCTCTATTGTGACTTAGTTAAATTAACGTTTGTTAACTAAAGCCCCAGTGTGTTGGATGGTGAGCTGTGGGTCAACAAAAGACCAAAAGGGAAATTGAAATAGAGTTTAGTACTCACAGGTCCTGGAGGAAGTACACAGCATGCCTCAAGGGGCCACATGGTGAGGTCAAGGCAGGGCGGAGGCAAAGAGATAGCATAGGACCTGGGGCACAAGCCTTTACTAGGGTCCATGGGTGGAGTGCTTTGGGCTTCCTGGGTTCATTGCCAGATTGGTCAATTGAAACCAAAAAGAGCGGAGTTTTGGTAAGCTCCACAGGGGCCTTATCTAACGGGTGCCAAAGAAAAGACTCTAGGAGGCAGGGGAGACTTTTTCTCACAAGGGCTGCAGGGGGGCGGGGGGGTGGTCATATTAGGAGTTTACATTTGCTCGTGACTTTTATCTAAGGCATGCATTTACAGCAGGGGCTAATGTCAGTTCAAGGCCCCTGCAGGCCGCTTGGCCACACAAAGCAGATGCCGAAGAAGCAACATGATGGAGTAATTTAGCGAAACTCAACAATCTATCCTGTAATGCCTTGGCAATAGGAATAGCAATCCCTTGTGTAGCAGATATGTGAAAGGACATAGGTATTGTTTTCTGAAGCCATTGTAACACACATTTAATCAAGGCAATAATGTTGAAGCCTATGATGAAGACTTGCTACTTATTTGAAGTAGCGAGTCTTTGCCCCGCAGTGGATGGAGAGAGCCGTGAGAACAAATCAGGAACCTCAGGCTGTGCAGGAATTTGTTGAAATATTTTATTTATATTATGCATGACCTGTATCCTTTGAGACATCTTCTGTAGGGTGGCCTATCTGTGTCCTGAGTCGTTAACATACAGGCAGCCAGAGGTGCCCTGTAAAGAACAGACCCCATCTCACTCAGCCAATAGGAAATCTAATGCCAGTTGATTATCCATCACTATTTGTGCTAGCAAGTCACGCTGTTGTTGCATCAGACTCGGAGTGTGATGTAGTATCTGCATGTGGTTGGTTAGGGTGGCTGATCATTGCTGGCTGGCATTTAATACTTGATCTTATCAGGCCAGGGCTTTAGCACTTGTTGCAATACCCTCCAGTCCAGTGGTGATAGTCAGTCCCAACAGGATAGGGATAAGAATGGCTCTTTTGGAGATGTGTCAGGAGAGTAAAGGGTAGTTGAAGTATTAAAAGTAACAATGTCGCAATAATAGGGATCATGTCCTCAGATAGCTTGTGAGTGGGGCAGGGTCAAGTGGACTTGCTCCTGGCCCCTTGAGTCAGGTCCACAATAGAATCCCAATGATGCATTATTCCCCATTGGGGGCAGTGAGTATGCAAGCTAGTCTAGTCTTTGTGTAGCCTTTAGAACGTACCACCATGGGGGGTTAATTATTTTGATGCTTACTCACAAGGTGCTCTGTTTGGAGTCTAAATTAGGAGCTTGGTTTAACTCAGAGGCTCAAGGTGTTTTGGAGGGAATTAATACATGGGGCTGATCATTAGGAAGAGCTGCGGGGTAGATAGTGACATGGGGCTATAGGTCTGGCCCTGCGTGGTGACAGATCCAACATTGTTTTACTTGCAAGGCCTGGGCTACCATCTTGGAGGTTTGTATGCATACATTTGTCATGTGGGATCTGGCCCATTTGGCTGTGGTATGGGGCAGGGTCCAAGTGTACAACAGAGAGGGGCTAATGGATAAGATGTGGAGAGGAGTAGAGGTGGCCATTTCAGGTATGGAGGAGGCGCCAGCAGTGGTGGGGGGAATAACAAGGGGAGTAGAGTCTGTCATGGATGTGTCCAGTGGGAAGCAAAAGCTGTAATCTGGTACACTGAGCAGGGAACACAGCAGGAAGAGGTCCCCAGCCATGATGTCTAAGCAGGTCAGGCTAGGGGTGTTGCAAAGAAGTGCCTTATTGCAGCTAGTGTGATTTAGAACATGTTGTTTGGTTTGCCATAAAGATGAAACAATGTCTAGTGCTGCCAGGCAGTTGGCACGGAACTTACCAATGGTTTTGCTGTTACTGTGAGGTTACCGTAATAGCCCATAACTCCACTCCTAGGTGTACACCCAAGAGAAATAAAAACAAGTGTGTTTGAAGTGCTATTTCACTGTGGTTTTGATTTGCATATCCCAAATGACTAATGAGGTTGCACATATTTTTCACATACTTTATCAGCCATTTGGATCTCTTCTTGGAGAAATTCCTATTTAGGTTTTTGCACATTTTTCAACCACTTTTCAATTTAGGTTTTTCCACACTTAGCATTTTGGTTCAAGCCTCAAAGTTTGTGAGGCAAGCAGTTAGCTCTTTCAGAAGAATAGTATTCTATAGAGTCCTCGGGGTCGATTGACTGGAGGCATTTTTGCAACTTGGCCTCTAGGATGACAGTCACCAGCCATTTCCCTCTTGGTGCAGAGGTGATCTGGGGGATAAAGGGAGTGGGAAATAGTAATGTCCAGAGAGGTTGGAGCATGGTGTCTCCCTCATCATTCTCTTGGGTTGTGGCATCACCATCTGATGCACACTCATCTCCAACAGTGAGCTCTTGGGCTAGGCTGGTCATCTGAGGCATTGGTGTACTTGGGAATGATGGTGGCCAGCCTCGGGGAGGGTGGCTTTCCCAGGTGGAGATCCATGAAGGATAGTGTTACCGCACAAAGGGCATGATCTTCTCACCACGAGACAAAAGCCAATCGTCAAGAGACAAGATGGTGGCAGAGAGAAAAGGCAGTTTATTACAGCTTGCTAGCAAGGGGGAAGATGGCTGACTAATGTCCAAAAGAATCATCCTACAGACCAAAGATTACAGGCCAGTCATGTAGGAGGCTGGTCTCCAGGTGGGGGAGGCATCTGGTCTCAGAGTGGGGGCATCCATCTGATCTCCCGGTGGAGGCAGATATCTAGTCTCAGGGTTGAGGTGTCCATCTGTTCTCAGTTCCTGATAGTCTTTCGTTTTGCTGGATATGCATCAGAGACAAAAGCAATGCCCTATACCCTGATCTTTCAGTTGTCATTAATGATGGCTATCAGCATAGACTTTCTGCCCAGGGGTCATCACGTTCCTAAGGAACTCAAGAGAACAAAGTTATCAACTTATAGCAGCTGGGATGGGCCATAAAATCCACAGAACATACCTGGGTTAGTTAATCAGAGGTCATTCAAAGTTACAATATGATTTCTTTTCTATAATATGGCTTCCCTTATGTCAACCTTGTGTTGAGCTGGTATCACAAACAGCCTTAGAATGGTATCTTCACAAGGGTTAATCTTTTCCTTCCTGCATAGTTCCTGCTCTCAAGTCACATCCTGAATCATGATATTGTTGTGTGGCTCTTCTAAAATACCTATTTAGCTGCTATGACAAAACAGGGAGGAGAGATTCCCTAAAGAGACTTTGCTTGTGTGAATCAGAGAACCTAATGAGATGTGAGATAAAATTTTAGATACAATGTAACTCACATCTAAAAGTTCCCACGAGGGCCGGCCCGGTGGCGTAGCGATTACGTGCCCACACTCCCCTGCGGCAGCCCGGGGTTTGGATACCAGGCGCACACAGAGGCACCGCTTGTAAAGCCATGCTGTGGCAGTGTCTCATATAAAGCAGAGAAAGATGGGCACGGATGTTAGCCCAAAGCTAGTCTTCCTCAGCAAAAAGAAGAGGATTGGCAGATGTTAGCTCAGGGCTTATCTTCCTCACAAAAAAATTAATAAATAAAAATAAAAAAATAATAAAAGTTCCCATGGTATTTTCCTCGAAGTAATGGAATGGTCTGATCTTTCTTCTTTCCTTTTTCCCAATTTATTTCCTTATCCTTCATTTTTTTCAATTGTTTTCTTTTTTTTCTTAATATTTAATGGTTTATCTCTCTATCTGGTACCTGATAGATACAGTGAAAACCAGTGATTAGAGTTTGGTATGAGAAAATGGCGACATAGGAGACCCCAGCCTCCGTCCTCCCAAAAAAGATCAACAGACAACTATCCACCAGCAAAAACAGCTCTGGGAGAGATCAGGAGTCCACTGAAGAAGTTTCAGCAACACAGTAGAACAAAAACCTGAGAATAATCACACACAAAGGGAAAGGAGAGCAGCTTCATTTGCCTGCCTCATCCCATCCCCCAGGCCAGCACTGCTCTGTGCCAAGAGGGAACTCCTGGGCTCCAAAGAGTTATTTCACCAGGAAAGGGAGAGCCAGACAAGCAACCAGCTTCCCCAGCCTTTCAGGACACTACAGGAAGGACCCACTTCACTTTCATCCTACCCAGACCAGCAAAGCTGGGAGGGATAGAGTTGGCTGGGAAGAAGGAAGAAGAGCAGGGTCTCTGACACATATCCAGTAAAACAAAAGACTATCAGGAACTAAGAACAGATGGATACCCCCACCCTGATACTAGATGTCTGCCTCTACCCTGAGACCAGATGCCTCCCCCACCTGTAGAACAGCCCCCTATATAACTGGCCTGGAGTCTTTGTTCTGTAAGATGGTTCTTTGGACATGAGTTGACCATCCTCCCTGTTGCTAGCAAGCTGTAATAAAAAGTCCTTTCTCTCCTACCTCCTTGCTTCTTGACTATTGGCGTGTCTTGCGGTGGGCAGACAACTCCCTTTAGGTGGTAACAATTGTACTTTGTCCTTTAGGCAATAAGATGATCAAATTCTTTAGTTTTTAAACAGTTGAATGTTGTCATATCTCTTTTAGAAATACTACTCAGGCACTAATATGGAAAGATGAGCCTGGAGATAGGAAAATTAAATAGGAACCTATAGACATTGTACAAGAAAACTGTGATAACACCTTCCATTTGTGTATGACCTGGTGAAGTCAGTTTTAGAATATATTGGTCTATGTGGGAAATGAGGAAGAAAGAGTCAGTCATAAAATTAGGACTCCCTTCTTGCTTGTGTTGGTAAATTTTTTTCACTTATAAAAAAATAGAAATCTCTCCCTGACTTAATCATTTAAATACCACCTTCTTTATAAGGCTGTTCCATCTGGCCCACATCCTAACTGACACCTCATTGGTGGGAATGTGGATAAGGTGTATTATGTTCTATAGTTTATATCAGAATTTTTACTCCCTACACGGTTTCCAGGCTCAATGGGCGACTGTGGCCTAAGGAATTACAATCTTAGATAAAAGATTTTAGATCTTTTCCCTTGACTCTGCTGCCATTGTTTTATTATCCAAGCACTCCTCTTATTTTCCCCCTAAAACCTTATTCAATGTTGTTTTACGTCTTGTGAAAGTATGGACCTGGAGATCCAAGAATTGAGGACTGATTTCCAGGCTCAAAGAATTAACAGCTATATGACTAACATTTCACATATAGATTGTTATGAGCTTAGCTAAACTACTCCATGATGTTGCTGCCTCAGCATCCATTTTGTGTGGCCAAGCAGCCTGCAGGGGCCTTGAACTGACACCAGCCCCTCCTGCAAGTGCCTGCCCTTGTCGAAGAGTCAAAGCGAATGTAAGTCCCTGAAATGACTCCCCCAACAGCCCTTGTGATAAACAGTCTCCCCCACCTCCCAGGGCCATCCCCTTGTATGCCCCTAAGACAAGACCACTGTGCAGCTTACCAAGCTCTTAGCCTGGGAACCCCAAAGCACTCCACCCACGGACTCTAATAAAGGCATGTGCCCCATGTTCTGTCCACCCTCTCTGCCTGCACCGTGTTTTGACCTCCCCATGTGGCCCCTCAGGGTGGCATGCTGTGTACCTCTTCTAGGACCTGTGAGTAATAAACTCTATTTCGTTTCCTTTTTGGTCCTTTGTTGAGCTGAAGCTCACCACGCCACACCTTAGAGTTAAGAGGGCTCTACTTAACAAATGTTAATTTAACAAAGTAATGACAATTGGCATCAAGAACAGTATGGATTGAGTCATGATTGCAATTGACCACAGGGAATGCCTTTTAGCTGCAAATGGCTTACTAACTGGGTATTTACTAGATAGAATTACCAGGTGGGTAATTTTCTCTGGGAGGGTCCACTGCTGCTTGCTGGCTGCCTTCCCATATTGCACACTGCCTCTGCAGAGTGTTGCCGCGACTTCCCATCCAACAGTGCAAGTTCCGAGAAAAGCAACCACAGTCCTCCGGAACCTTGGAGCACGGCTCATCAGAGCTGGTTTGAGATGCCTCAGATGAGTTTTCTGCCTATCAATGCCCCACGGAGGGGAAATTCCCCTAGGAGTTGTTAGACTTTGGATTGTTCTCGACTCTCAGCACAGACCCAGCTGCCTACTGTTAGGAGAATTGGCTAAGATTTTTTGCAAGGTCTTGTGGTGAGTGGCAAGCCACCCCAAGTGTGGGCTACAGGATAAAGGTGCTGGGCGTGCCCTTAGAAGGAGGAGAGGAAGACACCCCTTCCCTGACAGTTGTGCTTGCAGGCAGCACCAGGGCTCCACGTTCTATCCATACCACAGGGGTACCCTTGCTCAGGAAGTCACGGCCCCTCACAAAGGTCCCTTTATGGCTGCATACCTTGCTGCTATTGCCCTTGTTGCCTGACCCTATAGGATACTGTGGGTCCACCCCTGGCAAGTGGTGACACAAGATCTAACGGTCTGATACAAACAGCCTGAGCAGTTGGTGCCTGCACCACCTAAAACACTCATGAAAGTTAGCAAGTACCTCACTAAATGTAAAATGACCATAGAAGCAGCCTGAGCACTGCTCAGCACCACAACAGACCGACATGCCAAAGCGCTGGTTCTACACTCTCGGGGTCTAGGGGCCAGCCCTAATGATCCTGCCACCATTGTGATAGTGGAGGCTGATTCCAATCCCAGTGAGGTGGATTGGGACACCCTGGAGAGGGAAGTGGCCACCTACAAGTCTGGCCACTGGGGACATCCACCACACATCTTTCCAGTGACAATTCGTGGGTTAAGTCAGTGGGGGATAATAAAGAATTAGAAACTGAAACTGGAAACTTTATGCTTCTTGAGATTCAAAATATTTTAAGGCTTTGTACAGAAGGAAGAAAAAATATTTTAAGACTTTGTACAGAAGGGAGAAAAGGGAGCTTACTAGCTGTTGAGAGTGTTCTAATACTGGCTCTGAGCTATTACTCATTGCTACAGAAATGAGGGAACTAGTTGATATTTCCAAGGACCCCAAAATGCATAACCTTCTAAAAGAGCCCCAGTGCCTGAGGGCCAAAGGGATATACACAATGAAATACTACACAGCTATGAGAAAAAAGGAAATTCTGCCATTTGCAACAACATGGATGGACTTTGAGGACATTATGCTGAGATAAGTCACACAGAGAAAGATGAATACTGTATGATATCTCTTATATGTGAAATCTAAAAAAAACTGAAATCATAAAAGCAGAGAGTAAAATGGCAGTTACCGGGGGTGGGGGCTGAAGGAACGGGAGAGAAGTTGTTTAAGGGCACATACTTGCAACTAGCAGATAAATAAGTCCTGGAGAGCTAATACACAGTACAGTGATAATAGACAACAAAACTGTATATAAACATTAAACTTCTAAGAGACTAGATCTTAATTGTTCCCAACAGTAGAAAAAATTTTAACTATGTGACATGATGGAGGTGTTACTCATGCTACAGTGGTGATCATATTGCAACATAAATGTATCAAATTAATATGTTGTACACCTTAAACTTATACAATGTAGTATGTCAAATGTATCTCAATAATTAAAAAAATGAAGAAGAAATAGGAAGACTGAACAGACTGATAACAAATAGAGATTGAATCAGTAATAAAAATCTCCCAACAAAGAAAAGCCTAGGATCTGATGGCTTTATAAGTGAATTCTACCAAACAATCAAAATAGAATTAACACCAATCCTAACTCTCCCTGAAAAATAGAAGAGGGAATACATCCAAACTCATTTTATGAGGCCAGGATTACCATGAAACCAAAACCAGGCAAACACACCACAAGAAAAGAAAAACACAGGCCAATAATCATGATGATCATGGATGCAAAAATACCAACGAAACACTAGCAAACCAAATTCAACAGCACATTAAAAGAATCATGCTGCATGATCAAGTGGGATTTATCCCTGGGATGCAAGGGTGGTTCGATATATGCAAATCAATCTGTGATACACCATCTTAACAGAATGAAGAATAAAAATCATATGATCATCTTGATAGATGTGGAAAAAGCATTTGACAGAATTCAACATCTATTCATGATTAAAATCCTTTACAAAATAGGTATGGAGGGGGCTGGCCCCATGGCTTAGTGGTTAAGTGCGCGCACTCCGCTACTGGCAGCCCAGGTTCAGATCCCGGGCACACACCCACGCACCACTTCCCAGGCCACGCTGTGGTGGCATCCCATGTACAGCAACTAGAAGGATGTGCAACTATGACATACAACTATCTACTGGGGCTTTGGGGAGAAAAAGGGAAAAAAAGGAGGAGGATTGGCAACAGATGTTAGCTCAGGGCCAGTCTTCCTCAGCAAAAAGAGGAGGATTGGCACGGATGTTAGCTCAGGGCTGATCTTCCTCACAAAAAAAAAAAAAAAACAGGCATGGAATTAACTTACCTCAATACAGTAAAGACCATTTATAAAAAGCCCACAGCTAACATCATGATCATGATGAAAAGCTGAAAGTTTTCCAGTAAGATCCAGTACGAGGGAAGAATGCCTATAGTCACCCTTCCTATTCAACATAGTACTGGAAGTCCTGGCTAGAGCAATTAGACAAGAAAAAGAAATATGGGGCCAGCCCAGTGGCGCAAGTGGTTAAGTGCGTGTGCTCTGCTGCGGTGGCCCAGGGTTCGCTGGTTCGTATCCCGGGTGCGCACTGATGCACCCCTTGTCAGGCTGTGCTGTGGCAGCGTCCCATATAAAGTGGAGGAAGATGGGCATGGATCTTAGCCCAGGGCCAGTCTTCCTCAGCAAAAAGAGGAAGGATTGGCAGATAGCTCAGGGCTGATCTTCCTCACGAAAAAAACAAAGAAAGATAAAGAAATATAAGGCATCCAAATCAGAGAGGAAGAAGTAAATTTATCTGTTTGTACATGACATGATCTTATATGTAGAAAACCCTAAAGATTCCATTAAAAAATTTGTTAAAATTAATAAACAGGGGCCAGCCCAGTGGCGTAAGAGTTAAGTTTGCACATTTCGCTTCAGCAGCCCAGAGTTCACCAGTTCGGATCCTGGGCATGGACCTACTCACCACTCACCAAGCCATGCTGAGGTGGCATCCCATATAGAGGAGCAGCAACTCTACAACTATGATACACAACTATGTACTGGGGCTTTGGGAGAAAAAAAGAGGAAGATTGGGAAAAAAAATTAATAAACAAATTCAGTAAAGTTGCTGGATACAAAATCAACACACAAAAATCCAGAGTATGTCTTTACACTAACAGCAAACTATCCTAAAAGGAAATTAAGAAGACCATGCCATTTACAATAGAACAGAAAAGAATAAAATACTTAGGAATAAATTTAACCAAGGAGGTAAAAGAGTTATACACTGAAATCTACCAAACAAGGATGAAAGAAACTGAAGAAGACACAAATAAAGGGAAAGGTTTCCTGTGTTTATGGATTGGAAGAATTAATATTGTTAAAATGTCCATACTACGCAAAGCAGTATACAGATTCAACACATTCCCTATCAAAATTTTAATGACATATTTCACAGAAATAGAAAAGCTAATCCTAAAATTCATATGGAACCACAAAAGATCCAGAATAGCCAAAGCAATCTTGAGAAAAAAGAACAAAATTGGAGGCATCACACTTCCTGATTTGAAACTATACTACAAAACTATATAGTAATTAAAACAGTATGGTACTGGCATAAAAATAGACACACAAACCAATGGAACAGAATTGAAAGCCCAGAAATAAACCCTTGCATATACGGTCAACTAATCTTTGACAAGGACTCTAAAAATATGCAATGGAACAAGGATAATCTCTTCAATAAGCAGTGTTGGGAAAATTGGATATCTACATGCAAAAGAATGAAATTAGATCCTTATATTACACCAAACAAAAATTAACTCAAAATGGATTAAACACTTAAATGTAAAAACTGAAACCATAAAACTACCATATGATCCAGCAATCCCACTTTTGGGTACATAGCCAAAGGAAACAAAAACACTATGCCGAAGAGATGTCTGTACTCCCATGTTCATTGCAGCTTTATTCACAATAGCCAAGATGCGCTAACATAAGTGTCCATTGACAGATGAGTGGATAAAGAAATTGTGGTACATATATACAGCAAAATATTATTCAGCCTTTAAAAAGAAGGAAATCCTGCCATTTGCAGCAACATGGATGAACCTGGAGGACATTATGCTAAGTGAAATAAGCCAGACAGAAAAAAAATATTGCATGATCTCGCTTATATATGGAATGTAAAAAAGTCAAATACATAGAAGCAGAGAGTAGAGTGGTGGTTGGGAGTTGGGAGGTGGGGAAATAGGAAGATGTTGGTCAAAGGGTACAAATTTTCAGTTACGCAAGATGAATAAGTTCTGGAGATCTAATGTCCAGCATGGTGACTATAGTTAACAATACTTTATTGTATACTTGAAATTTGCCGAGAGAGTAGATCTTAGATGTTCTTACCAAACACACAGAAAATGTGGTAACTATCTGAGGTGATGTATATGTTAATTTCCTTGATTGTGCTGATCATTTCACAACCTATGCATCTACCAAAACATCACGTTGTACACATTAAATATGTATAATTATTTTTAAGAGGTATAAAGGGAAATATTTGGCCTTAATGTTTAATAAAAGGAAAAATATTACTATAAAAAAAAAAAGGACACAGAAGTAGGCTCTCTGGAGAAGGCAAGCTCAGGTGGGTACCACAGGTAAGCAGTGGGAACCATGACTTTCCAGGGTACTTGTGTGTTTGTGGCGAAGAGACATGGAAAGAAAGGAGGGTAGAGGAAAAGCAGACAAAATTCTTTCACAGTGTCATCATTTTGCTTAGAAATGGCTTTTTCTAACCAGTAGAGGGAAAATGGAATCAAGAGTATTCCAAAAAACATGTAACACGTTTTTCTACTTGAGTTTGAAATAATTTTTTTATTTTTATTTGAATATACATATCTAGAAATTCTCTTCAAAATAAACATAACATGATTCAGGAGAAGTTGAGAAACTACTTTTCTTATCCTGCTTTTCTATTCAACTGCTTGCTCCAAACGCCACACACACACACACACACACACACACACACACACACACACCCCAATTGGCTCCACGTTATCAAGGGACCATTTTTCTCAGCATGATATATGGGCTTCCCTCACAATTCCAGTGCCCAAGGGGTAGCTTAGGGTGGGATAATGTTTAATTGTTCCATAATCTCCATCAGCCTGCCTGTTAGTCCCCCAAACATTGGTATGGAAAATTGACCGTTTCTCGTTCTTCTGCACAGTGTAGCTCTGAAACCTACTTCCAAATAGATAGTGTCCATTAAGCCCCTCCTTTATAGAAATGGAAGCTCAACTGTTCACTGGCTCTTCTCAGTAGAGAGGAAAGTGGATCATTATTTGAGTTTGAAAGAACTTCTTGCAGACAAACTCAACATAAGACGTAAAAATATCCATGAGGTTGTGAGTTAGGTGATTGAGGTATAAACTCCCAGTAGTCTTCTGATACCGAGGCAGTAGGTGCTCAATAAAGTCAATGATTGTGGTAAATAAATTAAATAAAGCATTAAGACTTAAGCTTTGCCCCATTTGCCTCATTTCCTCATTCCCACACTCTCAGTGTCCTGGTATTGCACCTCCCAATAGAGTGCTGGTCCTCAAGTTTGCTCAGGCTGTGTTTTCAAGATAACCCGGGCTAAGACATTTGCTGCAGACACAAAAATGTGAACAATTTTTCCTTGGGAAAACTAAGAATTCTTGACAGTAAAAAGCCTGAAAAATTGTGATTAAAAAAAAAAACAGTATTTGAATGCTTATAACATTCACTGGAAAAGACAGAACGCAAATTTGTATACATGGTCTAACCTTAATTATGTAAAAATAGGGAGAAAAAAGAATTGAAGGGAGTAAAATTTGTCCAATAGTTGACCGTGGATGGCAACATTATGCATTTTTGTCTTCTTTAAACTTTCCTATACACCCAAAATTTTCTATAATGAACTTGTAGTTCTTTAATAATCAGAAAAAAAATATATTAGAAATAAATTTAAAATTCCAAAACAAAAAAAACAATAAAAGGAAAAGCTAAAGATGAGACATTTGACTCTTGATGGAACAGAAAATCGTCCCACACATTCTTGACCATACATCCCTCAATATATGTTCATCTCTCTTTCATCTCTGCCTTCATAGATAGAATGAATACATTCTATTCAAGCATGTATGAGAGTGGTATAGAGAGAAATTCTAGAAAGGAAGAAAAGATTAAGAAGATATGTCCCGGGTCAAGATAAAGCCTTCTAGTGCCATGTCTATCACAACTTGTGAACCAACTGAATCCCTTGATTCCTCAGAAATTGTGAAATCCATTAAAAGAAGATGGACAAATTGATACCATCCTTGAATGAAACAAACGAGAAAAAATCTCCCAACAATCACTCCATGTTCAATGGGACAGTGTCAGAGATTTGTGAGGATTTTAAAGCCCTGGGTCTCAACCCTGAGCTTCTGACAAAAATGATTCAATACCCTTCTTATTAGAAAGACGACACAACTACTAGATAACTCCACGTCCTACACATAAGTTCCTCTAAAGAAGAGAGAAGATTTTAAATGTTGGAGCACATCTGCCAGGTGAGACTTTTGACACTGCGCCTGAGGTCTATGACTAGAGCTAATACCTTTAAAACTGCAGACATAATTGTCCATGTTGCAAAGGGAGGAAGAGACATCCTCATAATCTCTGCCCCAGCACAGCACACACACCAAGGTAAGCTCAAGACACAGTGAGAGAAATTCAGGTTTCACTGGGGCCTCTGCCAACCACTGTGAATGCCGGAGGCAACTCTCCATGTCAAGCTGGGAAAGAAACACTAGCCTTAGGATCGGGTTTGTAGATCATTAAGATAAACACAAAAATAGAAGCCTTGTTACACCTGACCCCGATCTCTGTCTACCATACCACCCTGCCATGTGGTCCTAACGCTTATATAATTGGCCTTCATCCCTATATCACCTTCAGAATTTACATCCTATCCTTCCTGGCACCAACTGCTGTCAATTCGCTCAATAGCTATTTGGTCAGCCTTTCCTTACCTAAATGAGGTAAATAGAAAAGACTTACACATGTTTCACCAAAACCTTCAAGCCACAACACCAGTCAACATTCCCCAGTCCTCCTGCTGATAGCAATTAGTGACTAGCTCCCGTTTTATATAACTTCATTTCAGCAGTTTGACGTTCTGTAATAATGTATAACTAAATAGATTATCGATACTCAGTTATGTTTTTTAGAATCAGGAACACCTCTTGCCATGAATTTTTCTTGGAAGTTTGTTACATCACAGAATTTTCCCATAGAGAAAGGAAATACATTAAAAATATTTTAAAAAATCAAAAAAGATTTAAGATTCCATAAATCTTTGTAGATGAGAAGACGATGTGGAATGAGCAACACCACACACCCTACATATTGAATGACCCCCTTTCATAATCAAACCCTAGTCAACTGTTGCCATGTTAAGCTGACTGTTCTAGAGGAAAGTGGAGGTGGCAAAGGTTCCTTACGGAAAGGGTATAAAGTACATGTTCAGGCTCACCAGCAGCAGACGGGTCAGATGGAGCCGCTGTGGTTGCATCCTCTAAACAAGAAAGGAAAAAAAGTAGGTGAAGTGAAGGCCAACTTAGAGACGCAGGAAGGAGAGGATTTGAGGATTTAATAGATCTCTTGGTATTCAGTGCACAAGTGGAAGGAAAGCAGGACTACAGATAATAGAAACCCCCTCATCTCCCCCCAAAATTACATCAAATATTTTATATTTAATCATATTTTTTATCCTGAAAATAAAACTGATTACATTCCTAAACAGGATTTTACTGAGACAGAAAACAATGTTTCTGGCCAGCTTCCCTGGGTTGCACTGGCTAAGAGGGAGCTTTGAGGAGAACAAGGATTTCATAAAAGCAGGAAAATCTCTAAGGATTTAGTCAACTCCAGCACATTGTTAGCTAAAAATGCTGAACCAGAAATAACGGAGCTGAGCCCAAAAATTATGTGTTCTGAAGACCCATCCACCCAAAAGGACATCTCTATCTGGTATTCCTCCAAAGATTTTTTTTACCTGGAAAGACCCTTTACTTACGAGCAAAGACCAGGTAGGTGATAACACCCACCAGGACCAGGAGTACCAAGAGCTTCATGATGATGAGTGGCAGAACAAGGAGGAGGGCATGTGGCAAAGGAAAACAGAACTTCAGCGCCCAGCAAGAGGTCCAGTGCTGACTCAGGAAAAGATCCTGACACTATATAGAAAGAGTGCACCAATTAGGAGGCACCAGATTACAATCCAGCTTGATTAAGGCATGAACTGTTGGGGCCCAAAGCAAACACTGAAGAATCAACAGCTCAGCCAGAGACCATTTGGAAAAGTCAAAGGTCACAAAGCATAGGATCTGAGACAGGTTTCAATTCAAAACTTTTCCAACTAAAATATTTTCCAGGCTCAATTTCCCTTCCAGGCTTCCTCTGCCCATTCAGGGTAGAGTGACACTGTAATATCCTGCTATCTTACCAGCTGGAGATGCTGCCTGAACCAGCCTTCTGGGTTTACTCCTGTCTGCACTGCTCCTCTCATAGAAAGATTAACCAATAGGGAAAGGAAAGGGGCTTAAAATTAGCAAGTGGAATTCATAGGTGGAATAATGTAGGAGATAAACGATTTGGTATAGTGTGTTTTTGTGGGAGTGGGTGGCTGAGGGGACTTGAGCAGAAGGACCTGCTATTTTAACATTAGGAAGAGGTCATCTACATTGAATGTTAATCTGCAAAGCCATGAGGTATAAGGGCAGACATCAGTGAACAGAGAACAAACGTGAACCCAGTGAACATCAGTGTCCACGAGGCGTTGAGTGTGAGTCTGGTTAAATAACAAATAAAAGGAAAGAACAGGTGAGGATAGGTAAGGATAATGGCTTCAAAAAAGAAAGGCTTGGGGGCCAGCCCTGTGGCTTAGCGGTTAATTGCGGACACTCCGCTACTGGCGGCCCGGGTTCGGATCCCGGGCGCGCACCAAGGCACCACTTCTCCGGCCACGCTGAGGCCACATCCCACATACAGCAACTAGAAGGATGTGCAACTATGACATACAGCTATCTACTGGGGCTTTGGGGAAAAAAAGGAGGAGGATTGGCAATAGATGTTAGCTCAGAGTCGGTCTTCCTCAGCAAAAAGAGGAGGATTAGCATGGATGTTAGCTCGGGGCTGATCTTCCTCACAAAAAAAAAAAAAAGCCTCTAGAACCAAGATTGTAGGTAATGATACTACAGGCATATAGAGATCAATGAGAATATTCCTGTTTAGTATATTACTCCTATTGTCATGTCTTAGTATCATACATCTTTGAAAAACATCCTTAACAATAAAGCTCCCACTCACTATTGTCCCATTTCCACGTCACCCTATAAAGCGCAAAAAAACTCAAAAGGCTCAGAGGCACCAGGCATTGCTGAGAGCAGGAATCCCCGTAAAAATAAGAGTAACTGAACATCTACATATAGAACAATGAGACGCCTATATCTTTTTTGTGTCTCACTTCACAAAACAAAAGCAATATTGTATCTATTCCCCAGGCAAAGGGGTGAAGAATTCCTCTCTGGGATAAAACATACATGCCCAGTATGATGATTTACAGACACTGACAGTTGGTACACCCAATAACATAATCAGGCCCCCAATTACTCATGCTACTGTAAAACCCTCCATTAGGCAAAACCTGTCCATACATACAATAATTCCAAAAAATATTGTAATACTTCTCTCTTAAGTTATTCAAGGCATGTCTAATATTTGGAGAGCAAAATCCTCTATAATATGAAGAAGAAAGAAAAAAACTAAATATAATTTGGAAAACTTATAAGATATAGATATTGTATATTTCAGAATAAAATGTCCATAAAGCTCTAACTTATAGTCAGAAGACAAAGGAAAATATTAAACCTCTGAAAGCAGATTAAAAGAGAACATAAGATTTTCAACAATGATGACAGAAATAAAAGACTCGAAAGAAGGGATGCGGTCTCCCATGCTAGATTAAATAAAAAGACAAACAAATGGAAAAAGGGAAGAAAATTGGAAGACTAGTTTAAGTTATCCAACATCCTAATAGAAAATATTTCTGAGAAAAATGAAGGGAAAAAATTTATCAAAGAGGTAGTATAAGGCAACTCCTCAGAAGAGGACAACATGAATGACCAAACTAAAAACCACCACCAAGAATCCAGAACATTCAATGGACAAAGACCCACATCATTAAACACGATGGTGGTAGGCAGAATTCTAAGATAGCCGCCATGATCTCCACCACCTGAGGTTATGCCTGTGATTAGGTTATGTCATATGGCAAATACGATGTATAACACAGAAAGGTTATAAATATTGAGTGACAAGAGTGAAAGAATTTTACAGATGTAATTAAGGTCCCAAATCAGTTGAATTTAAGTTAGTCAAAGAGGAGACTATCCTGGGTGGGGATGACTTAATCAGCTACAAGTCATTTAAAGAAGCCTTAGATCTTCCCTGAGCTCATAGACACTCTAATGCTTGTCTAGAAGAAGCAACTGTGTATGTGATGACCCAAGGATAACCTCTAATATTTCTTTGCTGTTACACATCTTTCTCCCTAGCCAAGCTCATCCAACTGTCTTCCACCCATTCTCTCTCATTGTTCAGAGATGGCCCTGTTCCCAAAAAGTTTAAGCACCCAATCAAAGCTGCAGAAGTCGAACAAAACAATAAAATTCTCTCCAATGAAGTCAAACTCTAAGGGGAGTAATCGTTCTCAGTTTTCTCTTTTTTCTTCTATCTCTCTTGGAATATTCCTCTATTTTTCTCCCCTATATCATTTCTCTTTTTTGGAATGTTAAACTATTCCTATTTCTGTCTACACATTGCTCTGTCTTTCTGTGACTTTGTCATGTTCAGTTTATATATAACTCTCATTACTTATCCCATCCCAGGGTTTGCTAATTCATTTTCATTCGTTTATTTAGATATTTTCTGCATTCAGCACAACTTTCTCAGGATGCACGAAAAGTTCATACCCCAAGAATCTGCTTCCTAACACCTTGGAGCAACAAGCTTCACCAAACAGGGCAAGGCTCAAACTAAAATACTTAAGGAATACTCCTGCCTCCTTCTCGACTTTTCCTCCTCTTATACTTGCCATGTCAGCCTTTGATTGTCACACTTGAAGACTACTGATCTTTACTTTGCGTGCTGCCAAGTTTTCATTCAGGAACCTGCTCAAGCACCAGTTGGCTATTCTGGCATTTTTCCTCCAGCATTATTGTTGAACTATTCAGCACACTTGGCAACAAAAGGAGGACAGCCTCAGCTGAGGGGAATGGACTCTGGGGCAAATAATAATTTCTACCAAGTCTTCACATGGGGCCTCAACATCATGCCTCTTATCCATAGATAGTCTTCACGGCATCAAGTCCTGAGTCTGGAACGTTGTTTAGATGAGATAGGTACACAGGGACTTAATGAACAACCATATAAGCAGGCCTTTAAGACTCTTTCTTGTCCCAGGATGGGATCGTTCCAGTGAATAAAATTGTCTCAAAAAGAAAAACTAAATATATCTTGTACCATGAGCTCTTTTCAGCACAGCGTAAGTTACAAAGTGGGGCTTAATCGCCCAAACTCCCCCCTTTCCTCGTTTTAACAGAAATCACTGACACAGACCATATTGGTTAAGGATTTTTCAGAGAATAATACAAATAAATAATGTGGATATGCTATAAAAGATCCAGAGTATAATATACTTATCCTAGTCAAGATTTCTATCTGTAATTGCTAAAAACTCTGCTATCAGGCAATGCCAGAATATTCTCTCATTTTTCCTAACCATACCTGTTTCTTTCTTCAATACTCTTCTTGGTCCGTGACAGGTGAAGTTATTAGAGAGTTGACAAAAAAAGAGAAGCTATTTTTAATATCTAAGACCAACAAATGTCCAATGTTTAAAATAATCAAGGAACTGCAGAAAATCAACAAAAAAAATACTTTCAATAGAAAAAAAAGGGCAAAAAATATGAATAGGCAACTTACAAGAAAGAGAACTCAAAAAACTAATTAACAATGACAAGATGCTTGAAATTATTAACAAATGCTGATTAAATCCAACAGGAGTTCCCATTATACATCTATTAAACTTGAGAAAAATTAGAAAGATTCTCCAGCTATTGGGCAATTGTGAATAAAGTTTCTGTCAACTATCATTTAGGAAAACATTTGGGCCGTGTTTTCAGTTTCCTTTAATAAACACCCAGAAATAGAATTGCCAGGTTATAGGATAAGTATAGATATTCTTAAAATACTGCCAAGCACTTTTGCAAAGTGCTTGTTCCCTTTTACACCCCCACCAGCAATATATGAGAATTCTGGCTGATCCACATCCTTGCCGACATTGGTTCTCACATTTTTTCATTTTAATCACTCTAGTTCATATGTAGTGATATCTCATTTTGGTTTTATTTTGCATTTCTTTGATGGCTAATGATCTTGAGCAGTTTTCATATGCTCATTTGCTATTAGTACATCTTTGTACATTGCATCTTCAGGTCTTTTGCGCATTTTAACTTTCTCATTTGTCTTTTCTTTATTAATTTTAGGAGTTTTTCATAAATTATCAGCGCTATGTGTTTTTGGCATTTTATCTCAATCTGTGGCGTGTTTATTTTCTCTTGACGGTGGTTTTTGACGAACAAATCTTTTTTAATTTGATGAAGTCCAATTTATCAATTTTTTATTTTAATGTTGATACACTCTGTATTCCTTCTAGGAAGATTTGGTTACCATAAGCTCATAAAATACCATTCTATGTTTTTGCTAGTAGCTTTCTTGTTTAGCTTTTAGTTTTTATAGTTTTATATCTGTAATCTGTCTTAAATTTTTTTGGAATAGTGTTACATAGGGTTGGGATGCTCTTTTGTAATATTCGTATTTATCAAGCACTATTTGTTGAAGCAATTTTTTATTTCCTCATTGAATTGTCTGGCTAGCTTTTCAAAAATTCTTTGACCCCATGTGTGTGGCTCTATTTCTGAACTCTGTTCTTTCCAATTGCTCAACTTTCTTTCCATCTCAGTGCCAAAACCACGTTGCACTGATTGCTGTGTGGTTGCAGTAAGTCAGGAATGAGGTACAGCGTGTGCCCCAGGTTTATTGATCTTCTTCAAGATTGCTTTGCCTATTCTAAGTCCTTTAGCATTCCAAATACATTTTAACACATCTTATCAATTTTTAGCGGAGAAAAATTCCAGGGAATTTGATTGGCATTGCATTGAATTTACAGATGAATTTGGGTAAAATTGACATCTTAACAATGAGTCATACAATCCCTGAACATGATATCTCCATTTAATTATATCTTCTTGAATTTCTCTCAGCCATGTTTCATACTTTTCAGAGTAGAGATTTGCACAACTTTTGTTAAATTTATACCAAATATTTGATGTGTTTTGATGCTATTGTGAATGATATTTTTAAATTTTATTCTCTAATTATTCAGTGCTCGTATGTAGGAATAAAATTGAATCCTTACGTGAATCTTCTATCTTTATTACTTTTAGTAGTAGTCTACGGTTTCCACAGGATTTGCTACATACACAATCATGTTATCTGCAAATAAAAATACACCAGACTCTATGGCTTTTGTTCACTTTACTTCTCTCATTGCAGTGTCTGGGACCTCCATTCCAATGTTGATTAGAAGTGGTGAGCTTAGATATCCTCAACTTGCTTCTGAACATAGGGAGAAAACATTCAGTATTTTGCCATAGAGTTTTATATTGGGCTTTAGGTTTTTCAAAGATACCCATTATTATTTTGAGAATTTCACTTCTATTCTTACTTTGCCGAAAGTTTATCATAAATATCTGTGGTATTTTGGCAAATCATATTCACTGCATGTATTGAAATAATTGTATGATTTTTCCTCCTCAATATGTTGATGTGGAGACCTACACTGATTGAATTTTGTATGTTAAAATATAACATAACCACATTAAAAATGAGCAAAAGACCTGAACAGATATTTTTCCAAAGAATACAAACAAGTGGTCAATAGGTATATGAAAAGATGCTATCACAAATCATCAGGGAAATGCAAATCAAAACCACCATGATATATCACCTCACACCTGTTGTTATCAAAAGATAAGCAATTACAAATGCTAGTGAGGCTGTGGAAGAAAGGGAACACTTGTGCACTGTTGGTGGGAATGTAAATTGGTGCAGCCGCTATGGAAAACAGTATGGAGGTTCCTCAAGAAATTAAAAATAGAACTACCATATGATTCAGCAATCTCGCTCTGGGTATAAATCCAAAGGAAACAAAATCATTATCTCAAGAGACATCTGTGCTCCTATGTTCACTGCAGCATTACTCACGATTACCAAGATATGGAAACAACCTAAGTGTCCATCAACAGAGGAAGGGATAAAGAAAATGTGGTATATATATATATACAATGGAATATTATTTAGCCTTAAAAAAGAAGAAAACCCTGCCATTTGCGACAACATGGATGAAACTGGAGGCATTAATTTAAGGGAAATAAGCCAGACAAAGACAAATATTGCACAGTATCACTCATATGGGGAATCAAAAAAAAAAAGTCAAGCTCACAGAGAGTAGAATGGTGATTACCAGAGGCTAGGAGGGTTGAGGAATGTTAATAAAAGGGTACAAACTTTCAATTATAAGATAAATGTGTTAACTTAATGGTGGGAGTCCTTTAACAATGTATACAAATATCAAATCATGACATCGTACACTTTAAATATCTTACAATTTTATTTGTCAATTATACCTCAATAAAGCTGGGATAAAAAATATCAAAATTATTTTAGGCTATTTTTAAATAATTAACATTTTTTTCTAACAGTATCCCCCATCTCATGATCAAAGATTCTTTACAGGGCCAGCCTGGTGGCGCAGTGTTAAGTTCACGCACGCACCCTGCTTCGACGGACCAGGGTTTGTGGGTTTGGATCCCGAGTGCGGACCAAAGCACTGCTTGTCAAGCCATACTGTGGCGGCGTCCCATATAAAGCGGAGGAAGATGGGCACGGATGTTAGCCCAGGGCTGATCTTCCTCAGCTAAAAGAGGAGGATTGGCAACAGATGTTAGCTCAGGGCCAATCTTCCTCACAAAAAAAAAAAAAAATATTTACCAAAAAAAAAATTTATCTGATCATTTACATAGGTGTAACAAATGTGTTATTTAACCACGTAAGGCTCCTTGAATTTGTTTTGTACAACTAAATCCATACAGTATTAAACAATATCTGTGGGCACAAAATTAGCTTTTCCTTGATAGAAACGAATCTCAGGATATATAAATAGCACTTCACTAACTAGTTTATTCAGTCCTAAGTAATTAATTCTTATTTCACTGGATC